>NC_132855.1:49404797-54404797 GCF_048164855.1 Canis lupus baileyi | reverse complement strand
ACAGCTTCTTAGGCCACTCTGCTACATGGCTGCCTTCAACTGGGCACCCAGCTGGCCTCCTGCCAACTGCACTACACCCACTTTCTTCCCTACTGGTCCAGCCAACTCCTAAGGGAACACTGAGCTCCCACCTGTTTCCACCTAGTGTCTATAAGGCTGAGGGTTTCCCCAATGACATGCTCTGGCTTCCAGCCCACAGTTCTCACCACCCTGTGGCTGAGGGTCTGGTCTCCCAGAACCTAGCTAATGATCACTGTGAGATGCCAAGACTACAGCCCAAGAGCCTGCTCCCAGCAACATGGAAGGTTGGCAACCACCACCCAAGAAGTCACTTCCTACTCTTTGGGTGCAGCTACAGACAGGGCCAGTCTCTTGGACTATAGTGCTATCTATACGGCCCTGTGAGGAGCTTATGAAGTCCCTACCATGTGGAAGAAAGGGAATATGACCCGACATTTTCCCTGTCAAGGGACAGCAAACTTTCTGGAAAGGGCCAAAATAATAATAATAATAGGTTTGGGGGGACTACAAGGTTCCATAGAGCAAGTGTTCTCACTGAATTGTCTCTTTTATATTTAAAGATATACCTCACTGGGTCACCTGGGTGGCTCAGTTGGTTGTGTGTCCAACTCTTGATTTCTGCTTAGGTGGTGATCTTGGGGTCATGGGATCAAGCCGAGCCCCATGTAGGGCTCTGCAATCAGCAGGAGTCTGCTTGAGGATTCTCTCTCTCCTTCTGCCCCTCCCTGCACTCTCTCTCTCTTACACACACACACACACTCTCTCTCTCAAATAAATAAATCTTTTAAAAAATAAAAAATATAGCTCAGAGACAGGTATTAGAAGCACTCCAATCAAATTCAATCATCTCCAAAGTGAAGCATTCACTCCTATTGGGGGGAGGAAAGAAATAATTAAGACTTTTGTGTACTTTTGTCTCATCCTTTTTTATTTCAATTTTTGTGTTTTATAAAATACATGAGTACAACAGTATTTACACGGAATTTATAAATATGTAATAATGTATGTTGAGTGTGACATGTTAACAATTTTTTCATTAAAGGGGTGCAGGATTAAAAAAATCTGAAGAATAATGGCCTAATACTCAGGAACTGATTTATTTTGAAAAGCCTCACACTGTCATGCTTTTGTTTCTACAGTGCCTCTCCTCTTACATTGTGTTGAATGGCAAAATCTGATTTTTTGATTAAAATTTATTTAAATCAATGTTGACAGACATCAAAGAATTTCACTGTCGTTGATATCAATGTACTATGGGGGGGGGTAGCTGCTTTTTGAGCACTGCTATCATCAAGGTTCTCTTTTTGGAACCTGGTATCTGGTGGGGATTTTCATCTTTGCCATTCCTTTTTGTCACAAGGAGTCAGTTCCTTCTTCCTCTGGCAGGCCTTTGGGATCAAGAATTTTAAACAAATGCTGGGTGCATGTTAACTTCAGGCTCTCTTTGACGGACATCAATTATTTGGGGACATTCCTGTGTATACTGAATACAGTCTCTTCTGCGGCAGCAGACTTCTGTACACCAATAGGAGGACCACAGGTGAGGGGGCGGGGGGTGGGGGCGGTCTGCCAGTGTAGCTTCACATCTTTTTTGGTTTCATCTAAACAGCAGTGTTGTGCATTTTGCCCACATTTTGTAAAAACTGGTGGCAAATGTAAACCAAAATTATTAGCACCCGTGATTAAACAATTGAGGTAAATCTGATGCAAACTGAGCTAAGGATGGAGGTAAACATTCTGGAAGGAAATAGCCTCACCTGGACATTCGCTGGATCAATCCAGGTAGCGAGGTATTGATTTGGTCAAGAGAACGAAACTATTATTATTATGTTGTCAGGAACCGTGAAAGCTTGAAGATTGTGTCCTACCTTCAAGCTGATACATTGGCGTGCCACAATCTCATGGACGCTGGCAGAAGAAACCAAAATCCCAGGCCAGAGACAAAGGACTTTGTTATTCATAGCAATGCATGTAATTTGTGCCAGGACCTCGGGCCCCATTTTCCAAGAAGAAGGCCAGGCGATATCTGGACAGGCAGTAGGAGGAATTACACAGGAGGAACCGTGAGGGGAGGAACCCGAAATCTTTTATGATGTCTGTTCTTCGAATCTGGTATGATCTGGACATGCAGAAACGTAAGAGATCCATGGAGAATTGTCTCCCGACTGTCACAGAGGACACTGCAGAGATGGCACTGGAGATTGGGTTTAAAACAGTGGTCCTCTGCCTCAGCTGCCCCAAAAATCTCTGGGCAGATTTTTATAGAACCAACGTCCAGAGACTGTTGTAACCGATCCCAGACTATTGTAACCACTCAAGCATCAGTAGTTTACGAAAGCCCCCAGGTGATTCTCATGCATAGGCAGGATGGCAACCGCCTGTCCAAAAGATTATGAGGTGAGGAGTAATGAGTAGTATTTATGTTTAGCTTGCTGCTTCCAAAACTTTGTTGGGTATATGACGTGCAATGCAGATTCTGATTCAGTAGGGTCAGAGCAAGAACAGAGATGGTGACAAGCTTCCTGGTATAGCCTGATTTTGGCATTCAGCTCTGAGTAGAAAGGTGCTGGCTCACTGGAAATATAGTTCTCATTGTAGTCTGTGTCTCCTGCTAGACTTTCATACTGTGGGCTTTATGTACATACATGTTCAGGAATTTATCACGTCTGAAAGGAGAAGGCAGCCTGCCTCTAGAAATGGGTCTTGCAATAAGAGTGAAGCCTATCCTTTCTCAGGACCACAGAAATACTCCCGGGTGTTGAGATCGTGAGAAACTGACAGACACTTGAAAAACAGATTTAGAACACAGGGCCAGCCATTAGGTCCTAAGCAACAACTTTACTCTGAACCTTATGTTGCTCATATATTGATGAAGGTAAGTTAGGGAACAGTCCACAGATTTGGATCCAAGTGTCAGAGAAATAAAAAGTAAAATCCTGATATTGCTGGAGGAAAAGCCCCATCGAGTTTGAGCGACTCCGGAAAACACTGATCAACTTGTTACTATTTCTCCTATTAGGAGTAAGGGAAGTATGTCTGGACTGCCTTTTCCTAATCTCCTACTTTTTTTTTTTTTTTTGAGAGAGAGAGAAAGAGAGCGAGGGGGATGGGGCACAAAGAGCAGGAGAGAGTTTCAAGCAGCCTCCGTGTTAAGTGTGGGACACCACACAGGGCTCCATCTCACAACCCTGAGATCACAACCCCAGCAGAAACCAAGAGTCAGATGCTTAACCGACTCCACCACCCAGGGGCTTCTCCTGGTTTCATTTCTAAAGGTTGTGATGCCTCTGAGGCCTTGGAGCAGGCACCTATACCCTTCTGCCACCCTGCAGCCCTGGCAAGGAGGGGAAACACCCTTTCCCAAGGGCCAGTGCAATTCGTTACCAGGCCTTCCCCAACCTAGCAACATGTCCACTATCCAGCCTGATCAAATATCTTTTTGGCTACATAAGTCCCTCATTTATTTTCCAGGGCAAATGGAAGGCCCCTAGACCTGCCAGGCACCAGGGAGCCTGAGGACACAGAGAAACATGCCCCTTAAATATTGATCCTACTGATGGCCCTGGGGCAAGAGGGAGGGAGGAAGGAAGATCTGGTGCCTTTTTCTTTGACATGCCCCCTTAACAAGTTAATACCTGTCCACCAACAGCGGCCTCTGAAAGAGTTTTTAGAAATACCACTTCACGATGATGAGATAGGTCATCCTTCCTTTTCCACTGGGCCTGGAAGTCTCTGAGTTTTCTAACAGAGATTTGCTGAAATTGGAGCAGCAGGGCTTTGCTTTCCCTGACCTGTGTGTTTCCCATATCCATCAGAAAAGAACAATGCCGTGGCAATGTACTCAGAGCTGAGGAAGGCAGCTGGCCTCAGACAGTTAACTAAGTGGAAAGAAAACACCGGGCTGCTTTTGGATCAGATGTGAAATTGACACCACTGCAGGTATTCATTCAGTGTATCTTTTTTTTTTTTTTTATGATAGTCACACAGAGAGAGAGAGAGAGAGAGGCAGAGACATAGGCAGAGGGAGAAGCAGGCTCCATGCACCGGGAGCCTGATGTGGGATTCAATCCCGGGTCTCCAGGATCGCGCCCTGGGCCAAAGGCAGGCGCCAAACCACTGCGCCACCCAGGGATCCCCCATTCAGTGTATCTTTATGATGCATCAGTATATGCTTAGGCGCTGGTGATCCAAAATAAATAAAACCTTGGCTCTGCCCTTGAGAAAATTATAAGCCCCAAATCCAGGTTAATGATCTCCTAAGGTTAGTCCAAGTTGTTTAAATACTTAAGAAGAATATATCTATTTGCTTGTTGAGAGGAGACATTTTGTCATCCAAATTTTGAGAGGCTAATAGTTAAAGATGGGGTTTGGTGGTTCTATGGGTTGTCTAACTCCTATGAAAGGGCCTAAAGGCCTAAAGCATGGAAATAGTGTTTGGGGCCCATTCTAGATATTTTATAATAATTAAAACAATACCCTATGATTTGCCTGAATGGCAATCTCAGGCACGGGTACAAGAAAGGCAGACCCACAGGAACCACATGCAATGCCCCTCAACTGTGGTCGTCATCAGCCAGCCGGGGCAGCCAGAGAAGAGCGCTGCATCTCCTCTTATCACCGCAAAATGGGAAACATGGCTTTCAGGAGCCAGGCAGATAATATAGGGGTGTGAGATCAGAAGGGCTAGAGGAAAGCTGTGCATTTTAAAGGTATTCAAATTACTTCCTAAGCAACAACCTATAAGGGCTAATCCTGAAAATCTGCTTAATCATTTCCATCTGTGGGCATGTTACTTCACCTCTTTAAAACTCAGATTCCTCATCAAACAGGAATAGTAATAGCCATCCTGCATATATCACCAGGTGGTTGTGATAATTTAATTATCCAGTATCTATAAAAGCATTTTAAAACTATAAATCATTAGAAAAATTCAAGCAATGTAACCAATATCAAGTCTTTCTTATCTCTGAAGGTGTAATTTATGCTCTATCTCTCGTAGAATTTAGGCACATGCATTCCAAACTGCTTTCCAGAATTCCACTGATTGGTCAGAAAAAGTACTCTTTTTCTGCTGCCTGAACTTGTTGAAAGTATGGCTTATGCAATTGTTAACTTGCTGCCCCTGCAGCAAATCAAATCAACAAATATTCACTAGCTGCTGAACTCACCTTGTAGGAGATTAAAAAAACAAAAAACAAAACAAAACAAAAACCAAGACCCCCCCCCCCAAAACTACGAGATTCACTTTTCACATTAAAGGAGCAAGTTGCCCAGCCACACCAGAGTACCCATACATTGTTGAGGAGAAAAAAACTGTGCTCTCTGGATGCCCCCCAATACACCTGGAGCTTTACTTCAAATACGAGAAACAGCTGGTGTTCATGATTTAAGGCTCAATACAAATAGTGGAGTGAATTTATATTACAAGCTGTGTGGTTTGGCAAAGGTCCAAAATTCATCAAACAGAAAGATAAGGATGATGATGATAACAATACAGATGGCTCTTCATAGTTGGTCCTAGTATAGTGACATAAAAGAAGTGCAACCTATATAGGACATTCCAGAGCTAGAACATACCCTCGACTTCATTCGCAACAGATGTACAGCAGGGTCTTCCCAGCACCTGTAAAAATCAAAGGTGACCCCATAGACTTGATGGTCCTGCTTGAAAGCTGGACCTGTGAAGGTTTCAGGCAACAATCCTTTGTATTAACCCAGGAAAGGGGCATCAATATTACTTAACATGGGAACACTCTCAAAGAAAGAACACCAATATTTCAAAACTCAAGTAATACTAAAAATGACTTAGCATCCAACGAGCACTTTTCTGGGAACTGTTGAGATCTTTGCCATTGAGTCTCATGAAAAATCTAAAGGCAATAAGGGGAAATGCCAACCACCTGATCCATAAATGAATGTCTACCACTTGGTGAGAATGATAATTCAAGCTAACACACATTGAGAACTTCTGTTGCCAGATAAGGTGCTTCATACCTTTATACTCAGCATACTAATTTCTCCTGATTTATTGAGAATCTCTTGATTCTCTTGCTATTATAAATAGTACCATTATTCTCATTTTAAATAAAAGGAAACTGGACCTCCCAGAGATTATAGCAAGGCCCAAGGACACACGGCCAAGCGAAAGAGTTGGGCTATCCTGCTGCTCTTCACCATTTTATAACCCATAAGACAGAAGTGGATGTTGTTGTCTGTCAGTCCTCAGGGGGCTGCAGTTCAACGGGTGGCTCTGATTTCAAGTGGGCAGCACAGAGATGACAGCTAATCTCATCGATAGCCATGGATTGTATCCCTCACCCTGTCAGCTATGTCATAGAGGTCTTTTTTTGGACACCAACAAGACTAGGTGTAAGACTTGGGAAAGGTTCAGCAAACACCATTCCCACCCCCAGTACTGGAAAAAAAAAAAAAAAAAAAACCCTCAGAATACTTTTTCCATTATCAATGGATTTCTATCAATTTCCATTATCAATGGATTTCTATCAATCTCTTTTCTATCCTCATCAGTATCCTTAATAGTAAAAAAATTCATAGAGACTGATTGGATGAGGTATGAAAGCCTTTCAGGGATCCCTGGGTGGTGCAGCGGTTTAGCGCCTGCCTTTGGCCCAGGGCGTGATCCTGGAGACCCGGGATCGAATCCCACATCAGGCTCCTGGTGCATGGAGCCTGCTTCTCCCTCTGCCTATGTCTCTGCCTCTCTCTCTCTCTCTCTCTCTGTGTGTGTGTGACTATCATAAATAAATAAAAATTTAAAAAAAAAAAGAAAGCCTTTCAAGCTTAAGCATGTTTCGGAAATTTAACTTGTGTCCATGAATGTTTACAGCTCAAATTTTCTCTTTTTCGGTGGGGTCTTCACTTAGAGAACAGAAAATAGTATTTGTCTTAGGCAAGAAACACAGTGCTCTGGAGATTTTCCACTTGTTGGGATCCCTGGGTGGCGCAGCAGTTTGGTGCCTGCCTTTGGCCCAAGGTGCGATCCTCGAGACCGGGGATCTAATCCCACGTCGGGCTCCCGGTGCATGGAGCCTGCTTCTCCCTCTGCCTGTGCCTCTGCCTCTCTCTCTCTGTGTGACTATCATAAATAAATACTAAAAAAAAAAAAAAAAAAGATTTTCCACTTGTAACATGGGGATAATAACATATAACCTACACTTTTCATATGGTTTGGGTAGTACAAAAAGAATACAAAGAAGAGTGTTAAGAGTAATTTTATACCACAAGCCCAAACACCATCTTCTCTAACTTTTCCAATCAAGAGGCCCCACCACCACACATCTTGGTCCTTCCAGCAGCAAGGTTTTTTTTATTTATGGCAGCTCTTATTAACTAAATTAAAATTTTTAATTTGTTTTCTTGAGTACTTTGTCTCTCCAACTACAATGAAATTCCATGCAAGAAGGAATTTTGTCTTCTTGTTTGCCAATCCACTGCCAGCATCTAAAACTGTCCCTGGCACACACTAGACCCTCAATAAATGCATACGGAATAGTAAAACATTTTCTCTGTTAAAATCTGTACCTTTATGAACATTTTTTAAAATTTATTTATTTATGATAGACACACACACAGAGAGAGAGAGAGAGAGAGAGAGGCAGAGATTCAGGCAGAGGGAGAAGCAGGCTCCACACCTGAAGCCTGATGCGGGAGTTGATCCCGGGACTCCAGGATCTCGCCCTGGGCCAAAGGCAGGCGCCAAACCACTGAGTGGTTTGGCGCCTGCCAAACCCAATCCCACCCATAAAGGGGGATCCCCTCCTTTATGAACATTTTAATAACTAGATTTCAAGTCCATAGAAATAGGTTAATCATAATCCTCGGGTAATGGCATGCTCATCATTGATCCATGCTCTCTCTTATGATTTATGTAGCTATCGAGTTAGAGTTTGTTTCGTTTTGTTTTTAATTAGGTAATAAATACCCGAAAAAACAGAACCTGAATCTAACCATAGAACCCTGGCCCCTATTTCACCTCCTGTCTCTTCCCATCTAAGGTAATCATCATTCAGAATCCCAGGCTCTTCACTTCCTATTGTCTTAAGTCCATTTCCCTAGAAGCAGAGCTTGAGATGGGATTCTTGTTTAGGTGATTTATTGAGGGAGTTCTCAGGAGAAGGGGAGTTGGGGAAGCAGGACAAGACAGGGGAAAAAAGCTAAGTAAGAATGTGAAATCAGCTGGAAAAGGTATTCAGAGCTCTGCAGCCCACACTGCACCACAGTGTGACCCTACATTAAGGCAAAAGATTAGCTGCTTGCGCCCCCAAGTTAGTCAGTCAATTGGCTGACATTTGGGGAGGTGATATAGAGAAAGCATGTGCATAGCTTCCTGTGTGAGTCAGCTTCTATTTGGCTAACAGCAATTCTCCAGAGAGGGAGGGAGCCTTGAGCTGTTGGCAGCCAACACTCATAGCAGCTGGGAATCGGTGCACTTGAACAGGAAAAGGGGTCTGAGCATGTATCCTATCCTTCTTCCCTTTCTATACAGTTTTATCAAATTTTGTATGTCTTTCTGAAAAGGAATTATTAGTTATATTCTGTTCAGTTATTTGGAACTTACTAGAAAGGAAATCATTAAATTTTGACTGTTGTATAATATTTCAGTATGTGAAAATACCATACTTTATTCACCCATTCTTCCACTGGTGGACTTTGGAGTTGTTTTTAGGTTTTTGCTATTATGAACAGTGTTGCTGTGCACATTCTCTTATATGTCTCCTGTTGTATGTGTGTAAGAATTTCTTGGGTTTATGCCTGGGGTGAAATAGCTAGACCATATGGTGTGAACTTTAGAAGGTAATGCCAAACTATTTTCCTAAGTGGTTTTATGAACTCATATGCCCACCAATAATGTGTAAGAGATCCTATCATCCACCTCCTCTCCAATGTTTTGGTTTTTGTAAATCGAAAGAGAATAAAATGGCATCTCATTGCAGTCTTGACTTGTACATCCTTGCTCAGTAACCATCTCTCTTCATGTTTACCAGATACACCTGTTTCCTCTTCTGTGAATGCTTGCTCATGGCTTTTGTCCATTTTCTCTTGGTTATTTGTGCTTTCCTTATTGGTCGTAGGAGTTCTTCATATGCCCTTTGTTGTGTGTATTATGAATATAGTGAATAGCTTCTAGTTTATAACTTTACTCTTCACTTTCTTTTTTTTTTCTCTTCACTTTCTTTATGTGTTTTTTACTGAACAGAAGCTCTTAATTTTATTATAGTTACAGATATTCTCTTTATGGCTTTTGATGTATTGTTTAAGAAATCTTTCTCTCAAGGGATCTAAAGGACAATCTCAGTCTTGGAGGTGAGGAGGTCTACAAATAGAGCCAGGTTACAGGCAAGTCACAGAAGCAAGCACTGCAATGCCTACTGGGGTATTCAGTCCAAGGCAACCTTGACTAGCCAGCGCAAGCGACCAGCTGGCTGGCTGGCTGGCAGGTGTGTTCTGGTTAAAGAATTGGATATATCATGCTATTAGAGCTGGATACCATTAAAAATTCTAATCATAGACTGTAATTAACTTTCCTTGCTCTGACGCCCCGCTCACTAAACAACCTTCTGATTATAATTTGGCTTCCCAGTATCTCGCCTACAGGGAGAGAATGTACTGTGCAGACCGACGTGAGGATCCAATCCACTAAACAGTTACATGCCATGATGTAAATTAATAAATCCGTATTCTGATTTTATCATCTGCCTCATCTGAGCTCTGTGGGCGTGAGTCAGCATCCCTGAGTCTAATCAACATGGACACTGAGAATATCAAGCTCCTGAGCTGAAAACCTAAGAACTACACCCAGGACCAGAGTGTAGTCACCAAGGTAACACTGCCCTGGAGGCTCCTCGGCCTGATGGAGAGAAGGCCTTCCTACATATCATGCGATACAGACAGGGATTAAAATTGACTTTTGACATTATAAAGAGCTGCATATTCAAAACCATGGCTTGGTTCCATTCAGGTGAAGGTGAAGAATAGGAGATGATCGTGAGACTCATATTGAATATTTATTGGCTTATAAGCACACACCAGATGCCGCACAAATCCTAGGCAGGAGGATAAGATTTACAGACATGTTTGAAAAAAGGAAAAAAAAAGGGCAGATGGTATGTGCTGAGGAGGAATGGAACAAGAGAAGCCTGACTGATGAATCCTTGCTCCATCTTGATGCTCATGGTCCAGGATGCAAAATGGAATAAGAGGACTTTAAAGACCAAAAGAAGAGCCAGGTGACAGAAACACAAAGTACAACAGAGCACAAACAGGAATGTGCCAGAGCAGTGAGAGTATCCAGGCCAGAGGAGTGATTTAGGACCTGTAGGGTGAGGGCAAGATCTTTGAAGTGGGTTCAAAAGGCAAAGTAGAGGTGAGCCCATTAGGACAGATGGGGATAATTTAGCAATCCTGCTATTAGATCACCACTTCATTAAAGGTTCCTGGGTGAGAAGTACCTAGAGTGACATAGATCCCCTTCTGGAATCCCAGTTACACAGTGTAACAAAGGGAAGAATGCGATCAGAATTGTTATGTCTGGGACTCTGGAGCCCAGTGATGAGACATGATCCACTTCTTTGTGTTCAGACCCCAAACAAAAACCAAAAGAAAGGGAAGATGGCCTCTACTGATAACTCTACAGCATTTATTTTTCAAAGACAAATATGTTTTAAGAAGGAGTGTGATAAATTAAAGGAAGTTCTGTGTCACCTCTGAGACTGATCTCAAAGATAGGCACTGTTGCCCACAGACAGCATCTGCCGTGAGGCCCCAGCAGAGCAAGGTCACCAGCCTGGATAGATTTGACAAGGCTAGAGAACCATCCTAAATATCTTTTTGTTCTAAAAATGAGGTAGAGACGTGCCACCCAGTAAGGAGTGACCCCTAAGTGTGGCCTGCCCAACCAATGACATGAAAGGAAGGGCACACAAAGGACTCAGTGAAACAGCATGACCAAAACACAGCAGCGGGGCAGGAGTGCTTCTCTCAGGTGCGCCAAAAAAATATATGAACTTCCAGGATGAGAGCTGGAGAAGGGCTGACCTGTGTTCCCCACAAAGCCAGAGGGCTCTGACTCACACGTGAAAGAAGAAGCTCTCTTTAATAGTGGCTTCAGCGAGCATGCATACATGGGGAGAAGTAACTGGAGATACAGTGGGGCTCCTCATCTAGTAGAGGTTGTCCCGCACGTGCTCCATGATGGTCTTCAGGCCCAACCAGGTCTCCTCTGCAGTGGGGATGATCTGGTTGGCTGGCAGGAGGAAGCCATAGTGCCCAGTATCTCTCAACTCAAACGTGAATGCATACTTGATACCATTGTCATATGCCCAGTCAACACTGCTCCCGCTAGCTGGATCTGTAAGTCAGAAAAGAAAACACCTTTAAATCCCAGTTCCTTTCAGGGTTAGATGGGCAGATGTCAGGAGATCTGCCTGCCTCTTGTTCTTAGGGATCTATAGTTCTTTCTGAAGGTCATGAGGCCTACAACACATGAATACTGGCCTGATCCATATGTCTCATGCTGTCCTATATGACAAACATCTTCATTAGTCTCAAACCAAGAGATTTTTAAATCCTTATTTCCACCTTGCCACTAAACACACTGTGTAGACTCCTTGTGGTCATTTAAAACCAATCTTCACAGAGTGTGATAGACAGCCCCTGAGACAGCCCCAATGATCCTTATCTCCTGGTCTTCACATCCTGTGTGGTTCCCTCCAACACTAAGTGGGGCTTCCCTGACCTGGGTAATTAACAGGAGACTGCAGAAATGATGGTGTGTGACCTCCAAGCCTAGATCATAAATACTGTGGCTTCCACCTTGCTCTTTTGTAGATCATTTGCTCTAGGGAAAGCCATGCATCAGGGTGTGTGGATGGTCAGTGTCCTATATCTAGGTCTAGGTGTTAGAGAACAGAGGCCTCCTGCCACTACTCAGCACATCAGTGAGCCACCTGAGAAGCAGACCCCTCCAGACCAGTCGAGCCTTTAAATGACTCTAGCCCTAGAAGACACCTTGACAGCAACCTTAGGAGAGGCCCTAAGCCAGAGCCACCCAGTAAAGCCATTCTTGAATTCCTACCCCAGAGAAACAGTGGAAGAAAATAAATGTTTATTATTTTAGGCTGCTCAGTTTTAGGATAACTTTTTTACAGAGCAAGAGATAACTGATACACAGAGAGAAAGAAAGCATAGCCCTTGGGAATTCCCTTTGCCAAAAGGCTGGGGAAAGTAAAGAGGCCCATTTTCCTGCTTCTTCCCAGCCAAACTCTACTAGAGCAGAAACTGGCTAAAAGTGCAAAGTGTGGATGACACTGAATGATAAAATAATGATGTCAATAGCACCTATCATTTATTGAACATCTCCCATGAGCCAGTTATTTATATTGGAAGGTTTACATTTATGACCTCATTAATCTTTAAAAACCCAGTGAGGTGGATATCACTGTCCTTGTTTTTCAGATGAGGAAATCCAGGCTCAGAATGAGTAATTTATCTAAGGAAATATAGACAGAAAAAATGGCAGGAATGGAATTGAAACCTAAGTCCATCTGCTGAAAAAAGCCTATGCTTTCTTCAACCTCCTTCCAGTCCATTTAGTATAGTACATGTCTGTTAAATGAAAACATGGGTCCTTTTATTTACCCATCATTCTTGAGAGTTGTTTCTCATGATAGCACTTTTGATTTTTCTAGAGATGCTGCTTCTACTGTGATGACATGCCCTTTGAAGTTATGAAACAGACTCTCCTATACTCTCTGAAATTCTTGTGCAGTTCTCAGAGTCCTTCTCTACCCTGAGAAAATGCTGGATGAAAAACAGACAATGGCACCAGAAGTTTCTAGAGGTTATTTATATGGCAAGCTCAAGTATTTCAGAACACATTTTAAATTCAGGAAGGAGGCAAGAAGTCCTTTGCCAAGCAAAGTGATCAAGTGCTTGCATTTCACTTTTTTTGGGTCCCTGCTCAAAGTCTATCTACTTTTTTTAAAAGATTTTATTTATTTATTTGAGAGAGAAAGAGTGTATGAACAGGGTGGGGGAGGAGCAGAGGGAGAAGCTGACTCTCTGCTCGATCCCAGGACCCCGAGATCAAGACCCAAGCCAAAGGCAGATGCTTAACTGACTGAGCCACCCAGGCACTGCAGTTTAGCTACTCTTTTAACATCAATGGGAACATACTATTAAAAACACACTGTATTTCGGGCTTGGTGCTCAGCTGGGAGTCTGCTTCTCTCTCTCCCTCTGTCCCTCCCCTCCACTAATGCTTACTCCCTCTCATGCTCTCTCTCTAATAAATAAAATCCTTTAAAAATAATAGATAATTAAAATAAAATAAAAACCACACTATTTTTATAATTAATATTTGAAGATTATTCCCTATTAGCACATATAGATGCACCTCACTCATTTAATGGAGGTATACTGTTTCATTGTGTGCATGCACCAAATGTGTTTTTATTCATTACTGTACTGACAGACATTTAGGTGCTCACTAGGCTTTTATGACTAACAGTGCTGTCATGAACATCCTTCTTACTAACGATCTATCCACAAGTCAAATGAGCCCAAAGAACTTGTGTCCAAGCCCTTAGTACTAAAGAGAAGAGGAGAGTGCTTCTAGAGGCAGGGGGCCTAAAAGCAGGAAGTCTGACCAGGGGAAGGAAACATGAAAACTCTAAAAAAGTAGACACAAGAATTAAAGAAGCAAAATGGGCTTAAGGCTGTCCAGCACAGGGACTGAAAATGCAATACAGCACAGAAGGCCTTCAGGACATAACAAGTAATGTTCAGAAGGCCACTCTGTCATGAAGAAAGGAGCTTAAATCCCTTATACATGCTTTGTTTAAAAAGGCAAGGAAGTGTAAAATTCTTTTGAATATTATTTTCAGCAAAAATTGTTAATCTAAGAAAAGGTCTGGCACTTGAAGGAACAAACATCAACTATTCATGTAGCACATACAATAATCCATGGAATCAGACTGTTATTCTACAAAAATTGATTACATTTTTAGAAAGCAAGGAGGGTAGACAAAACCTTTAAAGAATACAGAAGATGCACTCTTGAAAGACTTAGGAAATATTATATCTCCTGGACAACACTCAAGAGAGCCTTCCTCCTCTTGTTCTGCAGGAATCCAACAAGTATCTCCGGATTTTGGCACAGCTTACATTAGGAAAAATGTATTTGATGTGGGATGACAAGGCCATACTTTAAACTGGTATTTGATCCAAAAGCCAGGGCTGTGGTGACCCACAATGCCCTTTTGAGAGGGCCTCGTCAAAGGACTCTCACCAAGTCTCTTCAGCTCTCTGCAGTCCTAAACTCAGTTCTCACCAATGAGGCAGAGGAGGGAGAAACTCTCCTGATGTGTTTCTTCTCTGAGAAGTTCCCATTTAACAACACTAATAATAATAAACCATCAATTATTAAGGGATGGTTGCCACAATTAGCCACACAAACACCAAAATCAGGTGTAGGCAACACAGACAAGACTGCTGAGGTCAGAGAACACAGGAGCACCTAGGACGGGGGATGGAGAAACTTCCCAGAAGAGGAAGCCTGAAGGGAACAGAGAGCTGAGGGTGAAGCAATTGGATAGGAGAGTTAGGGTGTGGAGGAGGACAGAAATATCAGCAAGTTTGCAGGGGCTCTAAGGGTGGACCGACTGACTGTTAGAACATTACTTACAGAGGAGGCACTAGCAGAGAAAGGAATGCACTCGCTCTCTAGGTGTCAGAACCAGGGCCCCCAGAGGGCTGTTGGTGAAGCACCTGCCTTCGGCTCAGGTCATGATCCCAGAGTTCTGGGATTGAGCCTCATGTCTGGCTCCCTGTTCAATGGGGATCCTGCTTTTCCCTCTCCCTCTGCCTGCCACTCCTCCTGCTTGTGCTCTCTCAAATAAATAAATAAAATCTTTAAAAAATAAAAGTGTCAGAACCGTGCTCCTCATGTTCATGTTTGTTTGTTTGTTTTTCCTATTGATAGCTAGACTCTCGGAAAATTATAACCTTCTTCCATTTGATCTTTAAGTTTAAAGATCAGGGCTCCTAGAATAAAGAAACTGGAAGTATCTTCATAGGAACAGAGTAAAATGCTCAGATGAAACACTTCAGTGATAAACCAAAGCAGGGGTATTTCCTCAAAATGGGGTTAAAACTGTAGGTAATGAGGTAACTGAAGGTAAAGACCACCTTCAGGTTTGGAGTCTTGATAGTCTTTGTTTGGGAGATTTTTTTTTTTTTGGCTTGACGCTAACCATTGCACAGAGGACCCCAGCTCACAGCACACTATGCTCCAACACATGCTTATTTTTGATGGGAAGGTGAGGGAATCTCCTCCACCCCCACTACCACCACCTCGGTCTGTCTATCCAAATGTGAGTTTCCTTTTAAAATGGAATGATAGGCTTGAGGAATTTTTTTCTAAAGATTTCTTAATTTATATGAGAGAGAGAAAGAGAACACAAGCAGGGAGAGCTGCAGAGGAAGAGGGAGAAGCAGACTCCCCACTGAGCAGGAAGCCCAACAAGAATCCCAGGACCCTGGGATCATGACCTTTGCCAAAGGCAGACACTTACTGAACTTAGCCACCTGGGCACCCTGGGCTTGAGGAATTTTTGACAAACTCTATCAGGACCTTTCGTGGAATATAAGGGACCCAGACTTCAGCATACTAGCAGGACTTCACTCAGCACAGGCACACGACAGATAGCATGACTGTTGTGATGGTACTGAGGGAGATGACCACCTACAGCAGCTATCATCCCATAAACTGGATGCAAATTCAGTCCATCACTAACAACAAAAGCAATCAGACTACAACCGTGAGCCTAACTCGCAGCTCTTCTCCCACTTTATTTCAACTTTCCTCACAAAGCATTTTCTAAATAAATACATACAGTGGGTACTTACAGACAGTGGTACAGGTAGGACCCACTTGGTATGTAGTGCCCGACAGGGAAGCCAGAGCGTTGGCTGCACGCCTTGCCACCTCGTCCTAGAAGGGGGAACCAGTGGAGTGAGAAGGAATGGATCCCACAGCCTGACATCCCACAGCTGTTCTGTGCTGCCAGTGGTGTGGAAGATTCTCGGCCCTTCCCCCCAAGCTTCCAAAGCCTGATGCACAGAGATGCATAGGGCTGCATACCAACCCAATCTAGTAAATACGCTACCATCTTCACCTATCCTGAGGGATGGGAATGTCATGTTCGTGAACACACGAGAAGGCCAAGTATGTTCCAGAGAAAACCTTCTAAGAGTCGGGTGTTCCCAGAGTGGAGGTGGAGACAGGACCACCATATATGGATGTGCCCTATGCAGAGTGCCTGTTTGAGACCAGAATCTAGCCCACACCTAGCATGAGCCCTGAATCTGCTGGAAGGTTTCTAGGCCAGCTGCAGCCCTGGGCAGAGGGTACTCTCCAACAGACCAGCATGGAGGGAGAAACCTGCAGTCACCCTGACAGCTCTGCTCCAGTCCAGTGCATCATAAGTGCCTGTTCACATCCTAGGGCAAGTCACTGTATGTGACTCAGAGCATCCCGAGACTGCAGCCTTCATCCTACTTAAACTACCTTGACCAGAAGGAGGAGAACCTCTCTCATACCCATCACAATGACACCCACAGTTCTTGGCAAGTGGTGGGTCCATAATGCATTTTGGTCAGAAAAATATTTGAGAAGGAAAGGCAGGGATCAGGTGTAGTTCTTGAAACTGACAGCAAATACAGAAATAATGAGAACTGTCTTCTTCCTGTCCCCAGTAGGTCTGAGGGCAGGGAGAGAAGACCAGGCCCTTAATAAAATAAGTCCAGGCTTCTGGACTTTCCCTAGAAGTTGTAGAACGACCACTGTGGCAGTATCCAAGGGCCAAGCAGGCCCACTACTAGGTGGAAGGCAGCCCATCACTCACCAGTTCATCAGCATCTGGGGCCTTTTTGATGGTATACCCATATGGATACATCAGCAGCTGTGAGTAGCTGTGCAAGTCAATGAAGCATTTGAAATTCCTGTGTCCTTGGATGAAATCTACCACCGATTTCACCTCTACTTCCGAATTGGCATGGGGTCCATGATATATTTCAGAGCAAGGGTTGTCACTGGCTCCCTCTCCTGTGGGGGATGGCCCAAACAGAAACATAAATCCATGGGCAAGGAAACAGAAATGCAGGACACTCAACCCAG
Source organism: Canis lupus baileyi (assembly GCF_048164855.1). Classification (NCBI taxonomy): domain Eukaryota; kingdom Metazoa; phylum Chordata; class Mammalia; order Carnivora; family Canidae; genus Canis; species Canis lupus. Next base: position 54,387,579 of record NC_132855.1, on the reverse strand, counting down.
AGGAAGGACAGAAGGTGCTGGCAACGGACAAGTCAATATGAGAAGCCCTCCCACGAGCCTGATCTGCGATACGTGTACATGGTGGAGAGGGTGCAGAAGTGGAAGGGTACTGGATCCGCCACAGCTGAGGAGGAAAACTGGAAGGACTCCTTTAAATGGATAGAATTGACCTTGTAGTGCATCACTAACAGTTGTCATAAATAATTAATATCATACTTGACAATGACTTGTAATTAATAAGTATTCTAGATAATTAATATGAATACCAATTAATAATGAAAATGACTCCATTTATTCTGGTGTCAACTCATTCTCTTGGTTCAGATCTTAATGGCTAAGCGCTGCCAAAAATAATCTATTGTTGTGGCTAAAGTCTCGGATTTGACAGGTATTTAGAAATATTGCCTTCTGTACCACTTCACAACATAGCTCCCTGAGGTATTTGGCATGTGTGTAAAACGGCCCCAGTTGTGGGAAGATCTGACTTAACTCTGATGCCCTCAGTTCCCACATTTCTAACAGCTCCTCTCCACAGGCACATTATTCTCCCTGCCACAATCCATGTGGTAGGCAAGCTTGCAAGTAAAAGTACATTAAAGGCAGGACACCAGCACAGCTGTGAAAAGTAAGAGAGCCCTACAGGGTTCTGGAACCGCAAGGTGAGGTTAGACTCTCAACTCTTGACCGACCACAAGCTCCTGAGATTGTCTCTGAGCCTCAACAGTCTCATTTCGGGTAATAAAACTCACTCCCTGGGTCAGACAAAAAAAATAAGGTAACACACAGAAAAACAGTTGGCCCCTGGTGGGCACTACTGTAGGGATAATGTGTAGATAGCTAGATCTCAGAACCGGGGTCTCCTCATTCTCATGCCCTTTCCGTGGCCTCAAAAGGCTGAGTATCACACTGACACATCTAAGGGCAAACTGCTGAGGTCAAATCCTCACCACATCACACGATCTGCTCTGTTAGGGTAACAGAACTAACCACTCTCTTCTGAGTTACCACCAGGAGCCCTTCCACCCACCCAGTCACTTGCCCAAGAGAAGCAGGGATGACCAGGACAGAAGCCAAGGATCTATATATCTAAGACTACAACAGTGTTTAAAATACTAGTGTTCTTTCAGGAGAACAAGAATTGCTGAATAATTCTTTTCCAAAATTACCCGCCCCTCAATTTTTTAAAAACAAAAAAAAAAAGCCCAAGACATAGCGTAAGGGATTGGCCCAAGTCTCTCAGCGTAGCAGGAATGGAACCAGCCTGGAAACTGGCCCCCCCCCCCCCCGCCCCCAGCTCAGAGCCCTGAGGACCAGGCTCCCCAGGGACAGCAGGGTTTGGAAACCACCTCCCCAACCTACCTGCAAAACTAGCATTCCAATTTCTATTTGGATCAGCACCAACGCAGGCACTTCCAGGATTTAAGGACCGTGTCTTCCTCCATAATCGGTTCTGAAAAGTCCACCAAGTAGGGAACAAACATTCAGAGATGGGTCAGGACACAGGAGGAGTGAAGGTTTTCTCTGGAGGTCTATGAAGGGGCGGGCATCACAGATGGGGCAAGCTGCTTGCAGCTCTGCTTAGAGGCTCATCAGGGCTCCAGTCCTCACTGACTAAGCAGTCTTCTCTCATCTCCCAGAGAAAGGAGGCTCAGCTCTTCTGGCTCAGAGAGAAGGACTCCCCCCAAAATGCCCTCCCCAATGAGAACTTTATAATGCAAAAACCAGCCTGATACCACCTGAACCCACTGAATAATTTTTGGCTTCAGGAAAAAGGACAGACATCATATGCCCAAATGATCACTGGCATGACAGGAAGTGCACAGCGACTGTTTTATTCTTACCTAAAAAACTAACCCGAATCCCATCAAACTTCAAGATCTGACTGCTAGTGAATAGGAAATACGGGGGATACACGAACAAATGACACCCAACAAAGAAGCCATCAGGCAAATTCAGAATGTGAGACATTCTACAGGAAAATGTACCTGGTTTCTCCAACAAATGAGTGACATTTTTAAAAGATATGTGAGTGGTGGGGGTGGGGAACTGCCATAGATTTAAAAAGCCTGCAGAGCCATAACCACCAAATATGGGTACATACCTTATTTGGGTACTGATTTCAACAAACACACTCAAGAGACATTTACAAGATAATTGGGGAAATTAGATGATATTAAAGAAATTCCATTAATTTTTAAAAAGTGACAGTGGTGTATTGTTTGTTTTGTTTTGTTTTGTTTTAATTATCATCAACCAGAGTTGCATACTAAAGATGTTTTGGGTAAAATAACCTGATGTCAGGGATTTGCTTTTAAACAAAAGGAAAAAAACTGTGTGGGAGGGAAATGAAAAGAAGATTGGTAAAGTATTGATAATTGTTCCAGATCCGTGATAGGGAGTTCATTAGACTATTCTCTCTAAGAAAGAATATTCCCTGGTGACTCTCAGCTCAGAGAATGAGTGAAACACAAGAGCCCAGGGAAGCTCATAACATGCACATGCATGGGCGTTCTCTCCACGTTCACACAACTGTTTAGGTAGCACAGCGAGGATTCCCAACAAAATCTTCTTAAGTTCAAGCCCGGCTCATCCAGAATTACTCACTTGAGTTTGTGTGTACACATATCCATCAGGATTGGCCACAGGCAACAAGAAAATATCCATTTTCTCCAAGATGGAGGTGAGAGCTGGGTCCTTCCCATAATCAGATACAATCTAAGCAGAGACCAGAAGCTTGTCAGCTATGCTTTGGCCAGCAAGGTCTAAGCCCATGTCATCTTCTCCAGATGCCCCTCTGCAGACTCCCTGTCACCCTCAGAGACACAGCTCTCTGCAAAGCTCTTGGAGCCCTTCAAACCCTGCGGAAATGTGGCTTCATGAGGACAGCAACTGCAATGAGTCCAGGGCTGCCTGGTTCATTCATTCCTTCCAGGGGGTGGGAACAGGGAGGGAAGAGCCACATGTCCTAACAGTTTTGGGGGCTCTGAGCCCCCATGCTAACAGGCAGGGAAAATAAATCCTCCACGTGCAGCACTCCTGTCCCTAGTGCCGCCTTAAAGCAGACTCTCCAGAGGGACATGGTAGACTGCATGAGGCCCCTGAGGATCTGGAGGGCTAGGGCAGGGCCCAAGGCAAAGTTAAATCGGAGTTTCACTGATGAGAAGACTCCACTCCCTTCCTGTGGTGCTGACTACGGGTTAGAGTTTCAGGGCCACCTCTGCAGCTCATTAGCTCGCTACTATGAATGAACTTTGTCATTTAGCCACAGCGGCTTGACCAAGGGGCTCTGACCTTTTGCTTCTCTGATCTGAAAAGGCCCCCGGCCCACTGTGTCTGTGCAGAGTGCCTTCCCACCTCGTCGCCCAAGCCCAGCCTCATGAGACCCTGCAGGGGCACCCTGGGCCCACCACAATTCTCGGCTAATACCGGGCGACATGACCTTCCTCGCGGTCCAGATTGCTGTGGCCTGCGAAATCCACTCCCGGGAATGGATGCCCGCATTCAGCCAAATGGCTGGCCGCCGCCTGCCTTCTGCAGTGCTGAACTGTGGAAAGACAAAGAGGCCAGAAAGTGACCCTCTTGCCCATGTCTCTGCTCACCTCTCCTCTCCCCAGTTCACCCCTATTCATTTAATCCATTTAAGATAATTCAGAGACCAAATGTTCCTGAGGGCACCATCTATTTATCAGGCTTATCCGTGACCAGGGAGCTTAATTGGTGGGCTGGCTAGGCCCAGTCGCAGCTCCAGGCAGCTCCAGCCGCTCCAGGGTTGGAAGCAAATGGGAAGGGGAAACAATTGCTATTGTGAATTATCATGCTAGTGTGATTAGAGATAATATTGTATCTCTTGAAAGACCTCAAATGGTATCCCAACAGAGAGAGACACAAGGGTGCATAAACTGGCCTGTTCTAGTTGATGCAATAAATGAATTCGATTTTAAAAGGGGGAAGAGAGAGGTTCACTATAGCTCTTTGTAAATGGCGTTAAATGAATTCTGGCTCCTGCCTTTTAGCGTGGGGTCAGGCCGCCTTGGGTCAGAGCGTGGTGCTAACGAAGCCAGAGTCTCCATCAGATTGGCAAATAATCTAAATTTATGTGGATTATTTCAGAGCGACCAGCTCGGTGGCAAATCTCCTCTGGCTGGTAATTCTAGCTACGAGTCTGGGTTCTTCAGGGCTTATATGAAGCTAGGGATTTGACATATTCTTAGCACCATCAGTTGTCCCGTGGTTCATATCTCCAAATTCCTTTTTATTCAGTTGGCCAGATTATTTATATAATTTATGTCCCTGCCATAAATTTTCTACCTCTTTTGCCAATATAGACCTGAATCTGTTAGAAATATCTAGAAATTAGGCTTTGTGCAGCCAAGGATCATAGGCTGGGCTTAAAATCACATCAACCCTAAAATTAGCTTCCCAGATTGCTTTTCCAAAAAGTACCCCTAAATGCAGAATAGATTCTGTAGAATCAACCCAATTTGTCTTGCTTTACAGAGGTAGGAATGAAGGCAAAAGCTCGTGGCCTGAGAGCTTTCTGGAATACTAACTGAACCCACCTCATCCATCCCCATTACCCCTCACCCACTATACACACACACACACACACACACACACACACACACACACACATTGATCCTGCCTTTTAGTCAAAACTTGCAACAGGATAGGCTCCTTCCATTTCCTTCCATATTAGGTACAAACAGAGGACACACTGTCACACCAAATTTGATCCCCAGTAAATGTCTCCCCCATATCCCTGAAGTCAAGGAGATCCTAAAGCATTGCCTCCTTCAGAGGGCTGGGGGCTGGGTCTTGGTCACAAGGGACCAGGTACCTGAGTCCAGTCAGGTTCCTTGAAGAGCCTAAGGCCTCACCTTCAGCACATACATGGGCCGGTTTTCAAATGAATGCCCAATCTTCACCCTGCTCACCAAGGCAGGAAAATCTCTGGCAATGCTGTCCATCTCACGGTAAATCTGAAGCATGAAAAAGTGAACTCAGGGGCATTTAAAAATTTTGTCATGGGATACTTATTCTTGAAGAACTGCCTAAAGAATCCTTTTCTACAATATTCTATAAAACAATACATTTTATCTTTCCATAAAATTATAGGCCACTAAACTAGAAAGAGTTGTGTATACATACTGCTCCAGAAGTGTGGTCCTTTGTGCCATACTAGACTGGATAATCAGCAATCACCCCATTTAGCCAAGGTTCTCTTTTTTTTCTTAACATTTTCTTTATTTATTTGAGAGCAAGGGACAGAGACAGCGACAGAAGCAGAGAGAAAGAGAGAGCATAAGAAGGGAGGAGAGGGAGAAGCAGGCTCCCCCTCTGAGCAGGGAGCCTGATGCAGGACTCTATCCCAGGATGCTAGGATGACAACCTGAGCCAAAGGCAAACACTTAACCAGCTGAGCCATCAGGCACCCCTTAGCCAAAGTTCTTGAAAACGGTCCTCTCCAAACCTTTGATCACTTTCTTCATCAGTTTTTTTTTTAATTAGCATACATCCTGTGTGTGTGTGTATGTTCGTTTTATAATGTACATATATTATGTATATTACTTATATATATTATGCATACCACTGGAATAATGTACCACACAAAGACATACATTATAAAACAAAGAAACAAAAATGGTTGCATTAATAATAAATATTAATGTATGCAGAACATAAATAGGAGTTGTAATTGTTTCTTCCTCCATTCCAGTAAAGCACCTTGCTTACACCCTATTGTACAAGCACCCCACTTTGGAGATTCTTCTAATGGCCTTAAGAGAACAAATAAAGAGCTATAAATCATAGCTACAAAAGGTTCCATTTGGTTTCAATTTCTAAAAAAATCTTGATTTAAATAGAATTCATCCTTCTTAGTTGCTCAAACGTTTTGAGGGTCAAAAGAAGGAAATAAATAAATGTGTATTTAGACCTTAAAAGTAGAAGAGGGAGCTTTACAGAGGAGAAAAACATGCAATCAATGTTGAGTAAAATTCCAGCTTCCATGGTTTATCAGAGTTGCAGTCAATATCGCAGACTGAGCCGAAGCAAGAAACCATCCCCTAAATACATACATAAACCAGATAAACTACAATGAAAATAATTCACAGCCAAGCTCAATAATCAAGAAAGGAGAAACTTGATTTCTTAAAAATCAAGAAAGAAGAAACTGAAAAGGGAGCTAACCAGCTGGTAGAGGGCAGAAAATGGAGCCTCAAGACCAGATCTCTGCCTTAGGCTCTGAGGGTTTACAGCAGACCAGAAATAGCAACAGAGGGCCCAGGACCCAGCGTGGACTAAGGAGCTGGAACTTGAGAGCTGAGAACTGGCCCTGGAAACTCTACCTACAGACCCTAGAAAGGGAAGCAAAAAAATCAGATGCCCACTCTGAGCCGTGAGAGGCAAGAAAGTCACCCAGGAAAAGTTAAAACACCAAAGCGATATTGGGAAAGAGGGGTCCAAATTCACACTGCAGAGATTAGGAGGAAACTCTGCTGGGAAACCTAACAGAAATAATGGCAACCACAACAACACACGGGAAAACTGAAACTGGAAACCCTGGCTGAGACAAACATGAGACTCCCGCCAGAGACCTAAGCAGGCCTAAGCGGTTACAGGATGAGAGCTCTTCAAAGCTGTTTTTAGAAAGAACTGCGTGTGATCAAGCCAAGAGGGAGATGGTACACTGAAGCACAGCAGAAGGCCTCACTGGGGAACAGGGAACAGGGTAGGGTAGCTGCAATCAGATGGCAGTGACCCCTAAAGCCAGAGAACAAAAGCAAGTGCATGAGAAAGTGCGGCTCCCATAGCAGGCAGGTGAGGGGATGGAGTTCCTGGAGTCTTGGGTGACATTTGCAACCGCTTAGCTCAGCTAGGGAGTGCCTCACCGTAAGGAGGCTAACGTCATGGGTCTGATCCCCTTGTGAGCCCTGAGCTCTGCTTTTGTCCATGGCCCTGGACTGAACTCCTAACTTTATCCAGCTGTTTTGCAGATGTATGTCATTGGTCACAAAAGGGATGAAGGGGCAGTGCGGTTGGAAGTGTACACAATAAACAAAGCTACTGACAATCATGGGAAAGAAGTGAAAACAGTTGGTCAACCTTGGAAATAATCCCTCATCTAGAAGAAAAACAACTCGACGTATATGCCTCATGAAAAGCCTGCCAGGAACCCCATCTTTGGATAGAAAGAATAACATGTAGGCAGATATAGGAAGGAGAATAACAATTTCGTTTTGAGGTGTTGTTCTGAGCTAGAAGAGTTTCCAGATTATTGCAGAAGACATTGAGGATTGTAAGAAAACTGTATGATATGTGATACAGTCCCATTCTATAGCCCCTCTTGATTCCTCAAGTTCTAATATCATATTAAATTTTTCTGCTCCGAGTTTTTTATTGAAAGGGTTGGCTTACCTTGAAAGTCAGTCATCTATATAAAGTGGTTTTTAACTAAACACAGCACCAAAATACATTATAGAACAAATATGCATTATAAGTAATCATGATAAATAAAGTGGAAATATTTGGTTAACCTTGGAAATAACCACTTGTCTACTTGCCTGGAATAAGTAACATTTTAATCTGGGTGAGTAAAATACAGGGATTATGGTGGGGTATAAGAAGGTTGAATTACAAGGATGGAAATGATTGTAATTATTTCATGGTTTTCTTTAAGGGGTTGCCTTAAGAAAGAAGGATGCATGTAGGAGAAAATGTTCAGTTGTGTTTCACTATGCTTTTAGGTGCTGGTGGGAGATAAACAACCCAAGAATTATAAAGAAACTGAAGTGTTCACATTTTAGCCCCTTCCTGAAAGGGTATTGTGCTAAGGGCTAATGCATCCTAGAAGTAAGGAAAGGAGTTACAAAACCCCAGATGCTGATGACCTGGATCTTAACCTGCTCTGAGACACTTACGGCTTCCAGAGAATGGTAGGCCCCATAGTTGAAGTTATTACTACTCCGCTCTTGCCCTTCATTGTGTTGCATTTCTTCATCTTCATTATCTAAAAGGGCCTAAAACAGACATGGCAATGCTGTGAAGTGACCCACCAGAGATGGAGGTTCATGTTGTTTCTGCCATGTTTTGGCACAAGCTGGCCATGGATGGCAGCACCCTCAGCACACAAATGTCAAGGTGTAAAAAGGAGGTCAGATTTCTTCCACATATCTATAAAAGCTTACTTCTTGGCACCCAACGTACATCACCCCATTCAAAACCCACTTACTCCCCAAAAGTAACATATGTGCTATTTGGTTATTCTATACTATGAATTCTCTAGACATCAGCCCGCATCTGGTATCCAGTGCCTCTGAAATACACAGCTTGGGAAACCATTCAGAAACAAAGAAATTCTTATAACCACTCATACTTTGAAGGCTCCTGGCAGATGTCTGTGACATGTGAGGATGATTAATAAGCTCACAGCTGCTCACGCCATCAGGAAACTCCCGAGCCAAATCACCAATTAGTCCATAACCTACCTCGGTGAAGGAGAGAACATGAGCCAGACACTGTCCTGCTGTTCATATACAGGTCGTGAGGCTGGTGTCTGGCTTGGGTGGTGATGTTCCCTCCACTGAGAACTACTGGTGACATTCCTTCTTTTTTCAAAAGATGCTTTTTATGACTGGTCTCCAACACCACCACCCCCCACCCACATTTTTCTTTCCTCTTGACTTCAAATACAAAAAGGGAGAGAGGCTTGATTATTTGTGGGGCATCTATGACAGACCAGGTACTGTCAGGCATTTCACATACACTTAATCATTTAATTTTCTCAACAAATTGTATTAAATAGGTATCGCTGTTACCATTTTACTGATGAAGAAACAGAGGCTCAAGACATTCATTGCTTGCCCCAAGTCACACAGCTGATAGCCAAATCAGGATTTGGATCCAGCTCTGTCCAGCTCCCTCACCTATGTATACCCTTTCTACTACAACATGTTCCACTAACAAGTTATGGTACCTTCTGTCCATGGATCTCAATGAGTTCATCTATAAAATGGAGGATAAGAGACCAGGACTTGCACATGTCTCAGGTCCACTCTGGATGCTTTGTCCTATGCAAGACCAGTTAGGGACCTTGGCCTACCCACCTGCAGGTCTTCAATTGTCACTGAGTACTCTAAGCCCTGGGACTTTAGGAAGGATCTGACTGACTGCAGACTGACAGATGGGACCAGGACATCCACAGGACGACTGAAGGTAGAGGGAGATTTCCAGAAGTTGAGCTGAAGATAACAGAAATAAAACCAGGTTAAGGGACAGTTCAGGTAAGAGGCACAATGGATTCATTCTTCTAGAACAACTGCCAAAAGCTAGGGTGATCCCTGAGGAGCTGGCTTCCACCCAAGGGCAAACTTGGCCCATTTCACAGCTGTGTCTGGTCAGGCCTGCCCAGAAGGCAATACCTGGCAGAGGCCAAGAAGTAGTAAGTCAGTGGCAGATAGAAAGATGGAGTCCCCCATTGAGGCCACCCATCTCCCAGGACAGCAGTGCTGTGATCTCCAGCACTTCTCCCCATCAAGCCTTGCAATCATGTAAGCACATGTGGACTAATATAGGACTATACAGGAGAACTCTCCAGGAGCATTAAAATGTCAGTGGTGCAAGTGTCTTCCCTCACCCGGGTCAGAGATACCCAAGAGGACTAAGAAGAACCAGGTACCTTAAGGTTGTCTGAATTCACTAGCTGACTTAGTTTGCTGCTCTCGTCTCCATTTCTGACATTAATCCTAAAAACTTGGTCCCTGGAGGAAAGAAAAACAAAACAAAACAAAACGAGATAATGGTGAGCTTTCAGCTGGCAAATAAACCCCAAGCCGATTTGTCCCAGACATAACTGGGCCGAATGAGAGGAAATGGTCTAGTCTTTGGTTATAATGTATAGCCATTAAAAATAAGACTACGTGGCAAATATGAAAAAGTGCTTATAGTATAACTTGAAGGGAAATATTAAGTGAAAGAGCAGGACACAAAATTGTATGTATGCCATGATTACAAGTATGGAAAAAGCAGATGCATTGGAAGAAAAACAGACAACGGAAATATAGCAAATGCTGACAGTGCTTATGTCCGGGTCGTGGGATTATGGATGACTGACTTTTTTTCCCCTTGTATCTGTTTTCTGTAATGTGGTCATATTACTTTATAATGAAAAACATATATATTTTGCAGAAAGGAATGTTCCTGAGTTACACGCAAAGCTAACTCAAGACATAAAGAAGCACTTCTTCACTGTCAAAGGCAAGTACTGAGGGGTCCATGCTGGAGAGAGCTGGAAAAGCGAATAGATCTTCCATCCTTGGAGGGTGAGCTGTTTGCTGGGTGGTCTCGCAATCCCTTTCAGCTCCAGGACTCTAGACAAATGCGAATTACAATACCAGCTAGGGTGCTGGGGCTGACTTGGGATTCAATCCTCCCAAGGGGGCCCTGAGAAGGCCCGGGAGGGAGCCGGCCAGTCCCGAACCCCCCTTGTTGTTTGTCACGGACTTGCTTCATCTCCACCATTTAACTTCCGCAGCAGCGGCAGGGGCAGAGGCCCCCCGAAGTCCTGTGTGTGGGTGGGAGAAGGCCAAGCCTGAAAAGCTGCCTTTGTGCTCTCAGCCGGCTCGGGGAGCCAGGGGAGCCATTAGGCCGTTGCTAGGTGACGGCCCGAATGAATCCGCACTCGACGCTGTCACATGCGTCATCCCTTTACAGGAATGAATGCAGGAAGAGCTGCTGGAGAGGGCTGTGGGCTGAAGGACCTGTTGACAGGGAAAATGATTCTGTCACTGGGAGCTAAATGTGCAGCCTCACGTGGCAGATCCGCAACTTCTCATAGGAAAACTGGCCCAATCCAGATGGGACTCTCAGGGTTTTACTTTGTTCCGGGAGGTTCTGGACAATCTCCAGGGGGTCTAGTCCGGCCCCAAAGAGGCAAGGTCTACTGATGAGTTGCTCCAACTGCAGGTGGCAGGTCTGGGGGAAATGCCAGTGCCAAGGGCTCACTTTCTCCCAGCTTATCCAGTCCCCACAGGGTCCTTGGAGGGGGGCCACCAAACACAACCCCTGGGAGCTGTTGAGGCTACACTGGAGAAGCCACTGGCTGGGTAGGTCTCAGTCTGAACCCAAAAGGCTTGCTAGCAGTTGAACTGCAGCCCTATGAAGATGGGGAGTCAAACTACCATTTCCCTGACATAGGCAAGCAGCCTCCCAAAAAGGAACAGGTTTAAAACAGAAGGGAAATCCTTATTCCTGGCTAAGTACCAGGGCCCATATGCCGAACTTATGCTCTACTACAACCCACCCCCAATACTCCAGAAAAAGAGGGGTCTTTAAAATGAGTGTTCTAGAAAGCACACCTGTGCACTGACATCTCTATTGGCAAAATGAGGCATCTGTAAAATACAGCACTGACTAGAACAATCACAAGAAAGGAGGAAAGGGAAATGGAACAGGAAGAGAAAAAAAGAGGAACATAAGATTAAGAAGCTCTCAAGAGTGTGAACATCACGTTACACATGCTCCCAGAGCATGTGCTTTACTGTTTCCAGAGTGGTAACTTCACAATAGAACTGTCATACTCCTGGGCATAATCCATGATAGTGGAACCCAGTGGATCTAACTGGCCCTGAGCATGTGTAAATCCACAGCACATTTCACCATGCCCTATCAGCCAAGCCACCAAGGATAAAGATACAACTATAGAGTGCAGAGAGGCAGAGTGGAAGGGCTGGAGCACTTCTCCATTTGTCTCTCCTCCTCTACCCTCTTAGCTCCAGCCTCACTGAAATCCCAAATTCACCATGTACTATGCCCTTCCATGCTGTTCCCTCTGCCCAATGCCCAGCTCTTTTCCTTATCTGCTTGGCGATCTCATGCCCAAGCTTTAGAACCAACTGTCCTCACCATTGAGGTTTTCCCTAACCCAGAGGCAATGTCAGGGACAGTCTTCAGATGGCGCTAAAAAGTGAGGGGGTTGACAGATCTCATGAGCGTGAGCCCATCAAACCCCAGCAGGGGCACCTGGGTGTCTCAGTGCAAGGAGTGTCTGCCTTTGGCTCAGGTCATGATCCTGGAGTCCCAGGATTGAGACCTGTGTCAGGCTCCCTGCTGGGCAGGGAGTCTGCTTCTCCCTCTGCCTTTCACCCCCTCCTTGTGTACTCTCTCTCACTCTCTGTCTCTCAAATAAATAAATAAAATTTTTAAAAAACAAAAACCTAGAAGCAGAGAGAACATAAATAGGTGCCGGGTGAAGGGCTGCCATTTTCTTGCCCTAATTGTCCTTCTCTATTTGAAAAATGCCCTTTCCCAGTCCTGAGAATGTGGCTAGCTGAAAACAACCTATTTCTGCTATCTGGAAACTCATTCAGAGGTCTCAAACTCTTTCTGAAAATGGAAGATTGATCTGGGAAAGGGGATATATTGGAATTTGCAAGTGGCCGTGCTTACCCCTGCTACTCCATACAGGTGTTCTCAGTGCTCTTGTTAACTCTGCCCCACCCCCCATACCTACAGCCACCCAGCTGCTGCCAACAGGATGGCTGGCGACCTCCTCTCACTCATCCTCACACTCATCCCACGTTCTGAACAGTCAACAGGCCCCTGGGGCTGAGCTTCCATCCGTCCCTCACTGCCATGAGGGCAAGCCAAGTGGCCTGTTCTCTGTGCCCATCTCACCTAGCTCCCCAGCTGGGCTTAGCAGCCACCACAAGACTCAGTTTCACAGAACTCTTAACTGCCTGCCAGCTACTGCTGATGCTCCAACCGGTTCTGCAGCTACTTCCTTTATTCTGCCTGCCTCGTACCTCTAGGCACCCTGGCCACCGTCCCATCCTTAAGATGACTGAAGACCAGGGCAGAAGATGCCAGCAGAGGAGATGCTGGGGGCAGCAGGGAGCTGGGTGGAAGAAACAAAAGCTAGGGAGTGAGGGTGGGGAAAAATCCATCATCTTCATCTCTATCACTGCCGTGCCCCCTCCTAGCCAACCTGGCCCTGGCTTCCCACCACTTGAACACACAGAGAGGCCAGCTTCCCCTTGCTAGAAATAGAAATGTTCACTGAGCTCGGTGTCTGGGACACGTCAGGAACCCCAGGATGGATTCCACTACCATTGCTGGGTTCCCTACTATAGGGTGAGACCAGATTTTGGGGTGAGGATGACCCATTGGTTAAAACCATCTGCAATTAGCCCAGGCACACAGCTCTTTCTATATAAGCTCCAGCGGTGGGCACTCAAACACCAGGCCCAGCTGTCTCAACTCAGGTGTCCTCTACATTGTAAGAGAAGTCTGTATCCTGAGAAATAAAGATTTTTCCAGCCATGTGAATAGCTGCAGTGAGAGCCTGACAGCTCCATGCATCAGCCCACACGGCAGCAAGCATAGTTATTACATACCTACTGCTGAGCTGCCTGTGGAAAAATCTCCTTCTCTGGCCACCTGCTATGCCTAACCCCTCTGAGCTATTTGACAGTAGACACCGGTGTGAGAAGAAGTCATCACCATAAAAATTACTCAATCTCGTATAAGTAATTACCTCAATAAAGAACCCCAAAGTCCCTTTAGCCAGAGAGCATATTAGAGAGTCAACTAACAGATATAGATATATCTGTGAGACAGAGGATCCTATCTGGAGATTAACTTGTGCTATAGCAAAAGGGTATGGGTTTTGCCTTCAGAGTTCCAGCTCCCCCACTTACCAGCTAAGTGGCCTTGGGCAGGTTCCTTACCCTTTCTAAGGCTGAGTTTTTTCATGTTTAAATTGAGGAAAATAACACCCCTGCCTGGCAGAGTTGTTGCGTGATCCAAAAGATAATGCACATGAAAGCTCTTTGCAAATGGCAAAGCATTATGCAGTAATGAGTTCTTAGAATTCAATCTAGCAGGGGACCACAGCATCCTTTCATCTCTCCTACCTCTCAAATGTCCTCTCCTTTGCAAACCTCTGCAAAGCATTCTGCATGGAGCATGTTGGGCATGTGTGTACATGAACACACACATACACATGTACACAAGGTGTACAGGTGTATCCTTAACATGTTAATTCTCACCACTGTGACTAGGCAAGACCTATCGAATCCCCATGACCCAAACACTGATGAAAAAGTACCAGTTCCAGGGGATCCCTGGGTGGCGCAGCGGTTTGGCGCCTGCCTTTGGCCCAGGGCGCGATCCTGGAGACCCGGGATCGAATCCCACGTCGGGCTCCCAGTGCAAGAGGGAGCCTGCTTCTCCCTCTGCCTATGTCTCTGCCTCTCTCTCTCTCTCTCTATCATAAATAAATTTAAAAAAAATTAAAAAAAAAAAAGTACCAGTTCTGGGCAGCCCCGGTGGCGCAGCAGTTTAGCACCGCCTGCAGCTCAGGGCGTGATCCTGGAGACCCGGGATCAAGTCCCACATCAGGCTCCCTGCATGGAGCCTGCTCCTCCCTCTGCCTGTGTCTCTATGAATAAATAAATAAAATCTTAAAAAAAAAAAAAGTACCAGTTCTATAGGCGCACCTGGGTGGCTCAGTAGTTGAGCATCTGCCTTTGGATCAGTGCTCTTGGGGTCCTGGGATCGAGTCCTGCATCAGCTCCTTATGGGGAGCTTGCTTCTCCCTCGCCTATACCTCGGCCTCTTTCTGTCTCGAATGAATGAATGAATGAATGAATAAATAAATTTTTTTTTGAGAGAGAGAGAAAGTACCAGCTCTACAAAGCCTTCACCATTAACAAAAAGGTGAAATCAAAAAGCCTAAGACCCAGGTTTTCCCCTAAACATGGCAGAAATTAAAAACAATTTCTGATAGTTCTTGGTAATTCATAATATAGAAGTAAGAAAGTAGGAGAGGCCTGGAACTGACCCCAGAAATAAAAACTAGAAAGTAAAAGAACTGGTAGGAGATTAGGGAGCCAGGGAGGAACTATGCAGGCCACCTAATCCTGATTTCACAGATATGATTGAGTCTGAGAGAGAAGGAACTTGCCCAGGATGACACAGGGTAGAACTGGGACAGGAGCTCATGTCTTCTTTTCCAATGCCAACACCACTTGAGGTATAATCAGCCATTCATTTTCAAATCCATCTGGCTCCCATATCACTGAACTAATCAAGTAACAATAATAATAGTAAGTCCAAAAGGAACTTACCCAAAAAACTTTTCTCGGCCACAGATGCTGAGCCCAATAAGGGCCCCAAAGAATAGTATCCACTTCATGTCCCAAGAGTGTCGGTCACAGAGTGGCTGAGTCAAGCATATTTATATGAAGTCTGAGGCAGACTCATGTCCTCAAAAATGCTAATGTGATTCCCAAGCACCCTTGCAACTGTGATGGTGTGTCAGGCAGGCCCTTACCAATGCCTCTTCCATTCCTTTTGAGTGATAAAGGCCAAGCCTCTTGATTTACAAGATCAGGAACATGCTCCTCAGGCTGGAAAAGTTTGTGCCAAGGGTGCCATATTGCTCATTGCTTGGTATTTAAATAGTGTTTTTTCAGTAAATAGGGAAGTCCCACACAGTGCTGGAAAGAATTTATCCTGATAGGAGACACCAAATTGTAAACCTGAAATGGAGTTACCTCTAGGGAAAAAAAAAAAAAGACTAGCAGAGGAAACCTCAAGCCAACTCCAAGACCACACACTTGATAAGCCCTATCAGAGAGTTTCACCAGAGCAAGTCGGAGTGAGTTTATAACTTGTTATGAATCTGACACCTAACTCTTATGACTCCACTAAAAAAGTAGAAATACATGAGGTCAATGGGATAGGAAGAAGTGTTAATGTGTATAAAATATCAGTTTTCCTTGGGATCTGAGTAAAGGTAAGTCTTAATGGTATTATTAATAATGAGGCTTTCTTACATTTGCTAGACTCTGAGTCTGGTGTCCTTTCCACTAAATCTTATCGGGATAAATGAAAGGCACTCATGATCTCCACGGCTTCTTCAGGGACTCTAAGGCCTTTGAGTGTGTTCTGGGAGCTCCAAATCCTCAAATTCAGAGCCCCAAGCCCAAAGCCTCCTCCATCCCACTGTCCCCATGGTCTATATCATTTTTTTCTGCTCTTGCTCAAGGGCAGTGGATACAACCAAAAGTCATAGTTGAGAGTGTTAAAGAAAAATTGTTCCAACACTTGTCAAAACTGTAAGGAGGATTTTATTCAAGATTATTGCAATAGAGCTCTCACAACAGAAGAGAGTGTGTTCAACTCCAAGTACAGTAAAGACAGCAGAGTGAGAGGGGTCAGTAGATGGAAAACTGCTGAGAGGATACATCAAGGGTGGGGGGCTTCTTGTTTAACTGGACTCACAGGGTTCTTGCCAAAAGCAGACCAAGGGCTAAGTCATCAAACGTGGAGGATAAGGAACTCAATCAGATATCAAGGACTAGGGGATGACTTAGCATGATTCTTTGCTAGACTGACAGGACCCAAGGACAAGGCCCTAGTCAAAAACAGGACTCAAAGAAGCCTAAGTAAGTTTGGGTTCTTCATCAGGAACTATGGAGCTGGGGGCTTTATCAGGACTCTTTCATCCTTCCAGCACTGAAACTGAACTCCTACACCCACCCTGGTCCAAGTCAAAGGCTGGGTTCTGAGATAGATTTCAGCTTTGAAATTAGTAACTAGAGAAGGTAAGAGCTGAATCTGCAAGAAATGTGAAGTAAAGAATTAAGTACTCAGAATTATCTAGGGAAGCTGAAATTCACTTCCCACCTTCTCCTCCTAAAGAAAACCATCAACACGAAGAAACTCTCACACCTTAATGGAAGTGAATGCCTAAAAAGAAATTATATAGAATGTGAGACCCAGGTTTGATGGGGCAGCCAGGAGGAAATGAGTGTCATTGGTTTGGGTCTCCACTTGTTTTTATAATGCAGCATACTAGAAATGGGAAAGAAAGCCAAAAGCAACAATGGGACCAGAGGATATAGCACCTAGGACACTGTATGGTACCATGTAGTTGCTTAATTAGTATTTATTAAGTAAATAAACTTGAAAGTCCCTTCCTAACTCCAAAATGCTACTCTATTAAGGTGAAGGGGCTGACCCACACCACAACACAGATGTATCTGGAGGACATTATGCTAAATAAAATAAGCCAGTCACAAAATGACAAATACCGTATGATTCCATTTATAATGAGATACCTGAAATAGGCAAATTCATACAGAAGGAAAGAATAAAGGTCACCAGGGACTGAGGAGAGGGAGAATGGCCATTTACTGCTTAATGGGTACAGAGTTTCAGTTTGGGATAATGAAAAACTTCTGGAGATAGATGGTAATGATGGCACAACCTTGTGAATGTACTTACTGCCACTGAATTACACACTTAAAATGGTGAAAATGGTCAATTTTACGATGTGTATATTTTACCACAATTTAAAAAAAATTTTTAAACAATGTTGGGAGCTCTTGGCTTAGGATGAGGTTTTTTTTCATTTGTTTGTTTGTCTTTAAAGATGGAGAGGTACAGTTCAGTGGCTTGCTATGTTTTAGGACAACATAAAGCAAAGAAATAGTGCTCCTAGATCAGGATGAGAAAAAGGAATAATCACAACCCAACTTTGCTTCAAACCAAAGAGCTTTTAATGGTCTTTATTCCCCAGAGCCCTAATAGGGGTGGTCCCGCACATGCTCCATGATTGTCTTCAAGCCAAGCCAGGTCTCTTCAGCTGTGGGCAAGATCTGATTGGCCGGCAGAAGGAAGCCATATCGACCCGTGTCCCTCAGTTCAAAGGCAAATGAGTATTTGATGCCATAGTCATATGACCAGTCAATGCTTCCTCCGCTGGCTTGGTCTGAAGGGCAAATGAGAATAAAGTCTGGTTATGCTATTCCCCCTAGCCTCTCCAGCTTTATAACCTATTAGGCTTCACCCTCACCAGAGATAAATCAGGCCCCTCTGCATCTCTGCATGGACTTTGAGAGCAGGGATAGCTTCGTAGAGGGTCATGCTTATGACAAAATACAAGGTTAATTTGAAAAGCAAAAGGTATTATTCAAATGGACACTATACTTAGCCTTCCTTTGGTGTTTTTAGGAGCTTCTGGCTTCACTCACCCATTTGGAATCCTGCCTGCTCTCCTGATTGGCACCTTCAACACCTTAAGGAGGCCTCACCACTTCCTTCTTTAGAGGAGTGCTAGAGGTAGACATTGTTTTCTCTCGTGGGAGAGGAGGGATTACAAATAGAGTAAGAGACTTGGCCCTTGCCCTCAGGGAACTTTCAGCATAAGGGTGGAGTAGGTTTTATTCTGATATCAAATAATATACCCAGCACTTATACATGATGGGTTACACCAATAAAGTAATATGCACCTGTGTAATATGTGGCCGCTGACGTGACAGATGATAAAGGAAGGTGGCATCAGCCTACAAAAACTTAGGGCAATCATGATTCAGAAGAGCTGAGCAATGGATGGGTTCTGAGGCCCCTCCCACGGAAGGCAGGTAGAGGTCAAGTGGAAGAGATGGGGCAGAAATGAAGGAAGTCACCTAGCCCCTAAGAATGGTGCCAGACAGAAGGGGAGACCAGGGTGTTGTACCAGGAAGAAGTAGGATTAATGGTTAATATTGTAAATTAATGCAATAAATGCCTGTGATTTGTGTCTTTGCCTTCACCCAAATGATTACTGACTTGAACTGAATCTTCCTGGGTACCAAAATTACTAACTTACACTACCTGCCCACAGCCTACCCGACTAAGAGGTCCATGGTAGACAGAACCCTGGCCTCAGATTGAATCCTGATTCTGCAACTCATTAACTGGGTGACCTAAGGCACTTACCTCTCTGAATCCCAAAGGCTTCATCTATCAATAAGAGATAATACTACAGTACTTATTTCACAGTGAGAATTAAATGGGAGAATATTATATGTATGATTCCAACACTTGTTGAGTACTTGCTAAATGTATTAAGTACTATGCTAAATTGGTTGATTTAATCCCCACATGGGTCCTAAGGTAGATACCAGTATTATTCCCATTTTATAGATAAGGAAACTGAGACTCTGAAAAATTAAGTGAAGGAACTGGGATAAAGTATGTAGGATAAGCATTCAATAAATTTCAGCTGTGATTGTAACCACCATTATTGATAAACCACTAGGATCCAATCAAAAAAGTTGGACCACATGAAGGATAAGAGGTACCTGGAGAGTAATCCTAACAAGCAACATTTATAAAGTGCCTTATAATTAGTGAACACTTTTATTCTACATCCTATGTTTTGAGCCTCCCAACAACCCATTTCACAGATTAAAAAAACAAAAACAAGGGAGGACAGGTGACCTACCCAATATTACTTGGCTCCAAAGTGGCAGAACTGTAACTCAAAACCAGGCCTCTATCCCCAAGGTCTGGGTTTTTGCAGCCTTTACCTCTCAGAGAAAGAACTCAAGTAACAACTTCTCCTGGACCAAACACCTATCATAGTGCAGCAACTCAGAGCCCTTTCCAGGTGAGAAGCTACCCAGGAAATGTCTCACCCACTACAGGAGCCCAGCCACCTCTTGGGTGGAGTGAAACAGGTGTTCAGCCCAGAGCTACATGCCAATCTAGGGCAGGTGGCAAAAAGGACTTAATTGGGACTTGTTCTTAGAAGCAGTACTTGTCCAAGCTGCCATTAGGCCAGAATCAAGGATAACAGAGTCAGCTCTGGGCAAGATGCAGCCAGAATTTGCTTGATCATTAATGGTCAGGCTCTGAAAGATCAGACAGCAAACCCTGTATCTGTCTGATATTTGCCTATAAGAAATATCTATAGGGGATCCCTAGGTGGCTCAGCAGTTTGGCACCTGCCTTTGGCCCAGGGCATGATCCTGGAGTCCTGGGATCGAGTCCCACATGGGGCTCCCTGCATGGAGCCTGCTTCTCCCTCTGCCTGTGTCTCTGCCTCTCTCTCTCTCTCTCTGTCTCTCATGAATAAATAAATAAAATCTTAAAAAAAAAAAAAGAAATATCGATAACCTTACCAAGAAAAGCACACTAAAGCTCAGCCTCCCAAGGTCTCACTTGCACATGCCTAAGATAAGAAAGGTGGAAAACCAGATTCCTTGTAACAAAATGGCCAAGACCCCATGTGGAGAACAGAGAATGCCCTTCTGCTGACATTCTGAACTCCAGCCTCCACTCGAGGCTGCCCAATAGAGAAAACATGCATTCCTCTGCTTTCAGTGGCCATGATGGCCTCCTTCCCAGCACCACCAGTCAGAGGGCCCTCTTCCCTGGAGGTTCCTCTGCCAAAAGGGAGGACAATCTCACATGGAACATGGTTTAAAAGGTCGGGGCAACTGTAAGCAGATCAGCTTTCCAGAGAATATTCTAAAAAATATGTAACAAGAACTCTAAATCTGTTCATTCCATTTGACTTGGTAATCTTGCCTTGGGAATATACACCAAAGATGTCATCTAGAAGAAAAAGAAGTCTGTACCAACATGTCTGCACCAACATGGAGCAGCACCATTTAGCAAATAACACAAAGGATAGAGCAATAACCAGGATAGAGCTATCTACTGAAATAACAAACACCTAGAGTGGAAATGCATAGAACTGTACAAGAAATAACATTAACTGAAAAGGGCTGGACACAAAATAGAACATACACATTGATAACAACTAGATAAATAAATTTGTGTTCATCAACAAAATTATGAGACTGAAACATAAAATATGAAGGTTATTAGAATTCTTTTTTCCATCAAGTATTTTAAATGTAACATAATAGCAGAAAAAGAAAAGAAAAGAAAAACTATAATCTGGAAAACACCCAAACTTTCATGATCAGTAGTTTAGGAATTTCCATCAGTTGTTATAGATACGGTAAGTGAACTATTGCTCCAAGGTCACCATGATTACCATGACTAATAAGGGCGCCTTCCTTTAGATTCCCACCCTCCTTACAGATGTAGCTGTGCTGGTGCCTCCAGCATCTGCAGACTTGCTCCTCCTTTTCAAGCCTGACTTACCCACCTCTGCTTGACTCTTTCTTGTTCCTCCTCTCCCCAACTCTGCAAAGGCACTGCCTCGCTCATTTCTTCTCTCTCCTGCATCTTCCACCTCTCCCTCGCTGTTGGTCTTTTTCCCACAGCCAATAAATAAGTCTCTCATCTCAAACATCTAAAACTCTCCTTTCCTCTCTCCTCCCCTTCTCATCTAGGTTCCCCCAAAGAGCAGTCTAGTCACCAAACTTCCTCTCTCCCTTATCCCATGTGGTCCTCCAATAATTCTTCACCATGTTTATGAAACTGCTCTGGTTAAGGTCACCAATAAGCAAAATTCAGTGGTAAATGTTCTGTCCTTGTCACAGCTGACCTTTTTGTAGCCTCTCATCATTGTTAACCACAGCCTCCTTTCCAACAACTGGTTTCTTGGGCCCTTCTTCCAACCCTTGGTTTCTTGGGCCCTCTGCCCAGCCCCACTGTGTGGCCCTCCCTCACTAACCCCTTCTGCTGTCTGACATTTTGCTCCCCTCCTCCATCCAAGACTCCTCCCAATCCAAGTGATGTCCTTGCTCTCCTGTTTCCAACCATCCTGTCAACTACTTTGAAGATTCTCTCTCTCCAAGAAATCCCAGGGCCATGCGGCCCAAAGCCTATGAGACATCCCCACTTGAAAACACTACCGTTATCTCAACCTCAACTTGCCCAGAGCTGAACGCACTCTCTCTCCAATGTCACCCCTCCTTCAACTTCTGGGGGGTCTCCCTCTGTCAACGGCCCTGTTTAATGACCTTCAGTGAGAAACTCTCTACATCTAATGAGTGACAAAAGCCTTCTGGTTTTCCCTGATTAATGTCTCCCTAGATCCTCAGTGGCACTGCTCTAGCACAGATGACCATTTCCTCCTGTGAACAAGTCCTACTTTTCCTGTAGGACTTTCGTACTCCAACCCATCACACTCCAGCCTCCACACTGCTGCTAGTGTGTTTCATCTAAAACAGAATGCCTCGGGCAGCCTGGGTGGAGCAGTGGTTTGGCACTGCCTTCAGCCCAGGGCGTGATCCTGGAGACCCAGGATCGAGTCCCACGTTGGGCTCCAATGCATGGGGCCTGCTTCTCCCTCTGCCTGTGTCTCTGCCTCTCCCTCTCTCTCTCTCTCAAAAATAAATAAATAAAATCTTTAAAAAAATAAAAATAAAAATAAAACAGAATGCCTCAACATACTCACTGCCTGCTGAAAACTCCAATGGCTTCCAGTATCCTTAGAGTTAAATTTTTAACACCTTAACATGGCATCCAAAAACCTGAATGCCACTCCCCTTGTTCCCACTTTCTTTCAATGGTCCCAAACCCCCTTGTGGTTCGCAGAGCCCATCATGCAGTTTCTTACTTCTGTGCCTTTGCCCACACTGGTAAAGAGCCAGAATGACCCATTCTTTTCCCTTCCAGTTACTATTTGGCAAGCAACCATCAAAATTCTGCCCTCTTCTGTATGTAGCTTTTCCTGATTCTGCCACTGTGAAATCCTTCTAACTTTCTAACACTTTTGTACCATGTATAGCCCACAACTGCACACAGCATACTGATGTTCATTTGTCTTCCTGTTCATCTCCCACATTAAGCAGTGAGTTTTCTGTAACTTATCTATGTCTGTAGTACTTGGCATAATGATTAGCACATAGTAGAGGCTTAATAAAAGTGTGCTGAATAGAGTGAGTGCCTATAGGAGGCATTTGTTTCCAAAGGGTCCATGGGCGTGGAAGCACTAGGAGATTCCTGAGCACTTAATTGGGGTGTCTTGAGTTTCTGGGTTTGTCCATAAGGAAGTGGGGAGATTCCTTTGGGGTACTCACAATCTGAATGGGTGCATTACAATTTCCCACAGCACTCAGTTGTTTCTTGTTTCTATCCCTCCACTGTTGGAGAGGGGAGCCTCAGAAAGTCTGAGAACAGGCTCCCTAGCTTTATTCCTGACATTGGCGGTATTCCTGACTTGTTCTCCCCTGTGTCTCCCCACATTCTATGTGCACGAATGGCTGCAACAAAGTCTATCCCCTGAAATATCTGGGTCCTTTTAAAGAGTCACCCCCACATCCAGTCCATGGCATTAACTCAGGGTGTAAACCCCTCTTAGACAAGAAAGGAATAATTAATAAAAGTAATGACTTAGGACTGAGTCTTGACAAAAGCTTATTTTTAGGCAAAGAGATTCCACATAACAACAGTGAGCTGTAGGGATCAGGACACACAGAGAGGCACACACATAGCTCAAATATTTAGGAAGCTCTCTGTTCCAGACATCACGCAGTACCTCATGGAGGGCAACTGGGCCATGCATAAAGACCTATCCATTGCACATCAGGGCACTAAAAGGCTCTGGCCCCAAATCACATGGTGCCCATTTAGTGGGTCATTTGTAAATACACACTAGATACTTACAGATGACTGAGCAGATAGGTCCCACTTTGTACTTGGTACCATGCAGGCTGGCCAGAGATTGGGCAGCTTTTTGGGCCACTTCATTCTAGAGTAAGAGAACCAAGGAAAGGTAGATGGATGACATTTGCTTCTCAAAGAATGGACTCTCAAGAGCAGAACATAGAATGGGACTGTCTGATTAACTGGGCCTCTCTGGTTAACTGAGACATAAGCATAATGCTCTTTCGTTTCAGTCATTTTCACCACGAAGCAAGCTTTAGTTCATTAGTTCACTTCTGTTGGCTTTGAAAATACAACATGAAGACCTCTATTGTTTATTCGGTCATCCAGGTGTTTGCAATAACATACACTGAGGTCATTATTTTGCCACCAGCTCTCCTGGTTCAGGGGTAGGATGGCAGTAGGGGCTAAAGAGAATACATACTGACCCCAGGATGTACCCGGGAAGTTGATTTTTTTTTTTTTTTCAAATAGATCCCTACATTGGCTTACCTCCCTATGATTGTCTCTTTTTCCAAGAAGTAGAGCTCAGCAAAATATTTTCCATTATTTGAGGGTTCCAATTTTGACTGATTGAGGCTTTACTGTCCTTGCTAGGGATAAATGTAAGGTCTTGAACTTGGGTCCAGGAAAACAACTGTACAATTACCAGATGGGGGAAACCTGGCTCGGCAGAATCCTCAGAGACCCTGGGGGTTTCAGTTGTCAATGAGCCCAACATGAGTCAACGGCATGGTGCTACTGCCAAAAAACTAATGTGACCCTCAACTGTTTAAGCAGAAGTGCACGGTCTGGATGAGGGTCGTGATGGTCATGCTCTGCTCTGTGCTGGTTAACCCACAACACAAGTTTCACGTTCACTTCTGGGAGCTGCCTTTGCAGAACACAGACAAACCAAAGCATGTTCGGAAAACAGCGACCAGAATGGTGAGGGAACTTGGGACTACGTTAGGAGTGCTTGAAGGCACTGCCAAGTATGCAGTAGGGATACAGAAAAACCCAGGAGAAGCAGGTTACTGGTCTTCAAGTGATTAATGCATTAGCTTCTTTACAAAGGAAAATAAACTTGCTCTGTGGAGCAAGAAGAGAAACCAGGGCTGGCAGGTAAAAAAGGTAAGGAGAAGGCTTTGGCTCTTTATAGGGAAGACCTCAAACAATCAAATCAGCCCCAATGGAAGAGAATCCCCTGGAAGGTGGGAAACTGTCCACAAACACAGGCTAGATGACAATGTGGCAGAGATGGAAGCATCTGGTTTAGATAACTGAAGGTCATCTAGGTCTACTCAAAGTACCTTTTAGTTTCTTTTCAATCCTAAGGTTTTTTTCCCCCTGATTTGACCTTGGGTGGTAATACCATCAAAACCCTGAAAGCTGCCCTACAAGGCTAACATGCAACAGATGAGATGAAAGATACACCTGAATGGGAATAATTTATTCCATTTATGCCAGGAGCTGCTGACAATAACATGTTTGAGAATAAATTGACCAAAAGGTCCCATCTCAGGATTTATCTCTAACACATGGGTCTCAAAAACCAAGCCTAAAAGCCAAATTGGGAATATCTGCACATTCTCTTCAGCTGGGGATAGCTCTGGTTCAACCGTAAGAAGCCCTCTGAGATGTTGCCATCTGCCTTAAGGCTGTCACCAGTTTGCTCATTCCCAAAACAGGAAAGATGATGGAAGGCAGCAAGTTAGGGAAGGGAGTGTTTGATGCCCAACATCACACACCTGTGCAGCATTATGACAGGTCACAGAGCAGAAAGCATGAGGAAGGTATGGGGCAAAGAACTGGGAGACAGTATTATTTAGCATCCAGCATCTGTGGGCATCTGACTACAGATCTAAGACCCCTGGGTCCATGGGCAGCTTGGGTAGCTCAGCAGTTTAGCGCCACCTTCGGTCCAGGGGGTGATCCTGGAGACCCGGGATGGAGTCCTGCATTGGGCTCCCTGCATGGAGCCTGCTTCTCTCTCTGCCTGTGTCTTTGCCTCTCTCTCTCTCTCTGTCTCTCATGAATAAATAAATAAAATCTTAAAAAAAACAAGACACCCCCACCCTCCCGGGTCCAAATTCAAGTAGTTATTTCCTAAGCAACAGAAAGCACATCCTGGGAATTTTTTAGTCAAATTTAGGCGCCTGCTCATCTAGATTAAGGCAACAGTAATTTCATGAATTCTATTTCCCAAGGAAACTTCACTTGGGAAAGTCCATAACCAGTCTTTCAAGCCCCTGCTTGTATCACAGTCTTCTCAATGGTTGGACCTATTCATCTTTGTAACTTGTCACTAGTACACCATAATCTCAGTACCTGATTTCCCCACTGAAACTTACTTGTCCAACACAACGGATCTTTGTGGCTGAGCTAAAATGGCATTTCAGAAACTTACCAGTTCATCGAAATTATCTGACTTGGTACATGTATACCCATAGGGGAACATGAGCAGCTGGGAATAGCTGTGGAGGGTAATGAAGGCCTTGATTTTCCCGTGACTCTTGATGAAGTCCACTATGGATTTCACTTCAACTTCAGAGTTGGCATGGGGTCCATGGTAGGAATCAGAGCAAGGATTGTTGCTGGCTCCTGGCCCTGATGGGATGCAAAAGAAGTCCAGTAGGAACAGTGACCTTTAAGGAGATGCTGTATGGATACATTTACTGTGCATCACTAAAGTTCCTCCTCTGAAAATCAGCAAGACTGTCCCTGCATTAGATTGAGTTGCTATCTAAGGGCACAGGAGGCCACACTGAAGTGATTCTGGACACATCTCTCTTCTTTAGAAATATGGTTCTTCTATATGGCAGAAAGCTATCAAATTAGATCATCTCCTCTCTGTGGGAGTTGTTGGAAGAAAAGCTAGATTTAACATTATAGATGGAATTCCTGCACTGGGTGGGAGTTGAGCAAGCTCTCTTTCTGGGATTTCTTCCAATTCTTAGTGTCCCAGAGTAGAAGATTCTATGCATCTGTACTTCTAAATCACAAAGCCATAAATGCAAGGAACCTCTGACACCCTTTGTGCAGTGAGGAAATCACAAGTGCACTTGACAACAAGGCCACCTTTGGCCCTGATTTTCTCAGCAACTGGAATTATTCGTGACCACCAAAGTGGTCCACTGTGGCCTGGCCAGGGCTCTGAAAGCTAGAGAAACTTCTAGGGAACTGGTAGGGGCTGGGACTCCCCAGGGTCTCTAAATGATATAGACAAAGTATGAATACAACCTGTCACTTTATTTCAAGATCATTTAATAAGAATAATAACACTTCAAGAAAAAAATATCTGACATTGAATCCCTGGGTATTGTTCAGTATTTTGAATCTGATGCTTTGATTTTTTTTTTCCTATGCTAAAAAAACTATTATAAAAGTGATGAATGAACTTGCCACTCATCCATATCCTGTCACAATTCCCGAGTGGGTCTTTTCTTGGTTCAATAACTCTCATTAATTCGTCTTACAAATATTTAGTGATTGCCTTCTATGTTCCAGACACTGTACTAGATACTAGGGATAGTACACTGAAAAAGACAGTTTCTAACCTCACTGTTACCAGACCTGATGAGGAACAAACAAACAAATATCAATTCTGTGATTAGAGAAACACAGGAGTTTTAACAGGTCCCTAAAAGCATAAAGAAGCCCCCAAACCAGGCTGCCACTGAACCCCCCCCCAAAATTAGGGGCACAAGTCAACAAAACCAGAGCAGCAAGCCAATATTTTCTCTTTGAATCTGTTTTGAAAATCAATTCCTTAATCCTATTTGTACTTCTTTTTAGTTTTCTTTCTCGAAACATCCAGAGATGATGTAATGTTTCTCATCTGAATAGATCCTAACCCCCTCTAGTGGTTGGTTCAGGCCTTCCTAAGGCCTCCCTCCATTGCGCCAAGACTTTGCTCTGGAAACTCAGAAGTGAAGCCGAGCTGGGCTACAGCTTGTGGGAAAACTAAGATGTGAGACAAAATATATTAAATGCTGCTCAGAGATCTGTGACAGAGCTGCGTGCCTGTGAAGGGAATTTACTTAAGTGTTTTTCAAATAGGTTTTTAAATGGCTTCAATCCTGAATGGGCTTAGCAGGCTGACAGCACTGCAGAGCCCTGCAAAGCAGCTAGCTGGCCAGACAACTTCAGGCGGTCCCTGGGGGCAAGTCCCTGCGCTCACCTCCAAAACCTGCGTCCCAATTCCGGTTAGGGTCAACACCGACACAGAAGCTTCCTGATACCTTGGACCGGGTCTTCCGCCACATACGATTCTTTAAAATCCAACAGAAAGAGAAGACAGACAAAAGAGAAAGACAGTCACTGGGCCTGATGAGAAAGTCCCTTTAGAATTCTGCTCATTTCCCTTGCTCCCTCCAGGGAAGGCCCCTTTGGAATTACACTAATCTCTCTTGCCGGCAGAGGTGTCAAATAGTCCTCCTACAGGGTTCTGAAAGGAGCTTCTTGGTCATCTCACCGAAATGAGAAGTAAATAATCCCCCATCTCCTCAGATCAATACCTGCCAAACCGTCTTCTATAGGACGCCAGTTCTATTAAACTTTAACAATAAAAAAATAAAAATAAAAACAACAACAACAAAGTGGGGAGAGAACAAGAGTTCTGTAATAGAATATTTCAGGAAGATATAGAGCTAAGTTGGCTAATGTACCTCAGCACTTCTAAGGGTTTTTTTTTTTATTTATTCTTTTGCGTTCTTTAATGCCGCTCCAGGATGGGGGTACAGTGGGCGGAACTTCCCAAACTTGACCGTGGAGCCTCTATTCACAGGATATCTCATGAGATGAGTACAAGTTCTTTCTGAACACACGTTGAAAAACACTATCGTCATCAGTTCTCTCCAAAAATAAACCTGAAGCTCTGATTCACTTTGAATATACGTGGGGTCACAGTTACCACTATGGTGTTCCGTAATGAGATTTTAAAGGGGGAAAAATACTACGTAATTTCTTTTAGTGATATTACAGAGGATTTCTTTTCCAGATTGTAAGTAAAACGCTAAATACGTTGTACTGCCTACCCAAATCCTACTGCAATCTAATTGTCAGCAGGTAATATCCGCCTCCTCTTTTCCATCAATCCCACCACAGGAAAAAAAAAAAATGCAGAGAGAACTGGAACAAATCTCCTAGGTGACTCACGGTGAACACTGAGCTCTAATAGCCCGGCCTCACAGCTGAAATGGGTTCTGACTGAGGCAGTATGTAAAGACATCGTGTGTTGGAATAAGAGGTGATTATTCCACTCCACTCTATGCCTCAGTTCAGGGCTACTACTGAGAAATTATGCATCCCACTTATGGTAAATCCAGAACAGAAAGGTTACTTTTGTTTTTTAAGTTCCTACACATCTCCATAAATTCTTGTTGAAGAAGAAAAAGGTCCAGGCTTACTTTGGTTTGAGAGAACACATATCCATCAGGATTTGTGACCGGCAGCAGGAAGATATCCATTGTGTCCAAAATGGAAGTGATGGATGGATCATTTCCATAATCAGAGGCAATCTGAGCAGAGACAACATATATGTCAATTTCACACTCCCCTTTCACCAGGGAACACAGGATGGAGTACTAAGGTAATGTGTTTTTTTCAAACATGAACTAGATACCACTACTGGTCAATGAGAGCCTGCCAGGGCTACCTCCCAGTCTCCTGTGATGTTTAATATGCCAGCGTCTATATTTTTATTTCCAGTCAAAATCATTTACTGACATTAAGTAAAACTCAGATATCACTTATCCATTCTCTCTCAAAAGCAGAATTCTTTCTATTCATTCTGGGAAAGCATTTTGCAAAGGTGTATGTGGTTTATACAGATCTATGAACCAAAGACATTTTTTTTCAGTTTTCCTTCATCATCACACAGGCTAGCTTTCCAAAAGTACTCACAACGAACAACAGATTACTTAAATGTGTAGAGACTTTTCTGAAGCTACAGAGAACCGGTTAAATTCCATTTGGGGAATTAAATTTCTACTTGCGATCAATTGCAGTAAAGTTGAAGTTTCTGCTGGATTAAAATTTATTCATTTCCTGTGCTCAGCCATCCTAAGGCATTATTATTCAACTGTTAAATATCCATTTCATAATACCCTAAAGGTAACTGCATTTTAATTGAAGGGAAAAATGTATCAGTCAGTATGCACGTGGTTGCACATGCTTGAATGATCTGATGTGGATTGATTTCCTTTGCTCATGAATTAACATTCTGATTTATAGCGTGTCATTTTTGAATTACTTAAGCAATACCAGTCTAGGTCACACCCAGCCCAGCGTCCTGACTCTAATTCCAATGAACATGTGGAAGAAAGGTATTGCGACACTCTGACTTAAGAATCAGATTTGGAAAATTTTCAGAAAAACCCAGAAACCCTTAACCAATTTCACTTTAGATCTGCAGGGCAAAGGAAAGTCTTCTAGCACCTGTTTATATTCTCCATCTGAGCCCCTTTGGTGATTTTATAGATTTCTAGCACATCGTCCCTCAGCCCGCAAGGCCCCAGGCAGCAAAGCAATTTTTCTCTACTCTGTTCTTATGCTGAAATCTGACTCCTGGGGTCCTTACTTACCACCCTCTCAATCTCTTCTGGCTGTGTCTGTTAACAAAGCACACAGTGGCCGGCAGGCAGGCCCGGGGACAGTGCCAGCATGCTGGCTGCAGCAATACCGCAATCCCAAAAAAGGTTGAATGGGCCTGTTTCCTGCCTACGCAAAGAAAGGCTCTACAAAGACCCTTGCGTGGTTAGGTGGAGCCTAACCCCAGAAAGTCAAAATAATCGAGGAATTTTAGGGGAAAAAATGACCTTATTTGCTGTCCACAGTGCAGTGGCTTGTGTAACCCACTCGCGAGCATGGATCCCGGCATCCAGCCAGATGGCCGGCTTGTCTCCTCCAGTGCTGAACTGTAAAACAATGTGGGAAATGTGAACAGCTCCCACTGCTGTGGGCTCCTGTCCCCCCTCTCTTCCCCTGGGGCCTATCTGTCCCTCTTTCTGTACTTGACGTGATGGAGAGAGAAGGAGGAGGTGTAGAGGTGCAGACAGTGATGCTGTAGATAAACTCTTATTTCGCGTGATTTTTCTGGTCCCCTTGCTTTTAATATGACTTTAAATGCAGGCTAACAAGAGGGCATTGGCTTTTTCTCCTGCGATGTTTATAAAAAGAAACGCGTTGCAGATAATGTAATGACATGAAAAGTATGTTCATCGTTTGTTCTAAATTTTATCAAATGGGTTACAGAATAGTATGATGCCTTTTTCTTTTAAAAGGCTAGCTCATGTATGTATATATATGTATGCACACAGACATAAAAGAGGAAAGAGGGGAACAAAGAGAGAAATAGCAAGATGTACAACAAAATATTAACAGCTATCACCCCATCGAATCGTCATGGAATTAGGAATATGGGGATGTTTTTCCTTTCTCATTTCTCTTTTTTCTGATTTTTACAATAATTGTTTAATTTTTGCAATAAAAATGCTTGTGATAACCTTTTGAGTCCTTCATAAAAACAGGATGCTAGGCTCTGGATGTGCTTTCCAGAGTTTAAATTTTATGATCTAACTGTCTTAGTTTTATTTGGAAGAGTGGCTTTGCCAATTGGATCAGTAAATGGGGAGGAAAAGATTATTTTTGCACCATCAACTTCTATCTCTGTGCTGCATTCTAAACATAGCAGATAAGGTAAATGAGAAATGCAAATCCTTGCTAAAAATTACATTTCATGGGCTTCAAGAGTTTTAGTTATAAGTGTTTCATGTCTTTTCCTTCAAAGAGCTCAATTGTAAAAAGCCGGGAACTTTCAAAAACATGTAACATTCTCACCCCCGAGGTACCCCAGGGAAGAGGAGGCAGGACAATCCAAGGGAGAGGACAATCTAGGATTTCCTGGCCCCAGGGTGGGAGAAACAGAAACAGGGTAGAGGAATTTTTTTTTTTTTTAAATAGGTAGTAAATATTAGCAAATGTAGCACCGTGTCATAAAGTAGGCAAACCACTTCTCTCCAGTCTGCTTTGGGAGAAACACTCTGGAGAAATCCATCTGTCCCAATGAGTCCGTTGGTTCTCAGCCATAACATTTCCAAATTTAGTAGGGAGTTGTGACATTATCTCTTTTTTTTTCTCTTTCACAAACTCTTTCTAGGAAACCTGGTAAATAAATTTCACTCTTTTTTTTCTGGACAAAGTGAAAAAGCTTGCAACTATGAGCACCAAGGCTGTCAGAGGTTACAGGTTGGAGTAAAACCCTAACCTTTTCCAAACTAGCACCTTTTAAAAACAAATGCCTTCTCTTTCTGGGCATTTGCCTATGCAGTTTAGTTGCCCTGTCCTCCCTCCTGCACGCTTGCAGGAACGCTTCTGTTTTTAAATGCAGCTCAGGCAAGTCCTTGGCGCTTTTTTTTTTTTTTTTTTTAAATCTCTTGGTTTACAAAAAGAGAGAAAAGAAAAGAAAAGCAAGGGACCCAAGGTAGAGAACTCCTACCTTGATTAATTACAGATTAGCTGCTCCCCCGCCCCGGCCCGCTCCCCCGGGCCCGCACCACCACCCCCATCCCTCCCTCGCCCCGGGCCCTCGTCCTTTCCTCCCCGCCCCCCGCCCGGGACCCCGTCACCTCCTCCGTCCGCCCCCCTCGCCCCGGGCCGCACCGCCTCCCCCTGCCTCCGTTCCTATTGGCGCGGTCGCCTCTGGTTCCCTACGAGCGAATCTATCAAGATGAGAGCATTAATTCACTCCTGCAGACCTGCGTCAGCTTGCGCAGGAAAGAGAACAAGAAAAAAGCAAGCGGGAGGGGGGGGTGGGGAGGGGGAGCCTCAAAACCAGCGGGGACCGGTTAGGAGGAGACGGGGAAGGGGGGCGGAAGCGCGGTGAGGCGGAGGCGGGCTGCTGGCCGGCCCGGGAGCGGCGGCCGCTTAGAGACCTCGACGGGAACCCCAGCTGCGCCGGTGTACCTTGAGCACGTTCATGGGCCGCTTTTCAAAAGACTGGCCAATGTTCACTTTGCTCACCAGACCAGGGTACTGAGCAGCGAGGGTGTCCATTTCTTGGGAAATCTGCAATGTGTAAGACCGGAGACACCGGGCGTTGGCCGGTGAACGACGTGATGCCCCCGGTAGTGGCCTCCCCGGCTCCCCCTTCCCATTCCCTCGGGGGACGCACGCGGGACGCGGAGGGCAGCGCGGCGGACGCTGCAGGCTCGGGGACGCGGGAATCGAGGCCGAGACCACGAGTCCCCGGGCCTCCACAGGGGCTGCGGGGGGGACGCCATTTTGTGGCCGCCGAGCCGGCTCGTGCAGGCTTTGTGCCGCCAACAAAATGGCACTTCTCTGCCTTGCCTGTGGCGTCCCTCAGCCCATCTCCGAGGGGCGGCTTCCCCGGCCCCAGGCCGGCTCGCCCTCACTCCCAGAGGGACACAAATGGCAGGGGCGCCTCCTGCTCCGCCCTCCCCCCCCCCCAAAAGGTGGTTGTGGAGGCCGGCGCCGCACAGGGCAGCCGGGCTGCTGGAGGGCACGCGGGGCGCCGGCCTCTGAGGCACCTCGGCGGGCGGCCACGCGGCCCGCGCTGCGAGGCTGACGGAGTCGCGGGGCAGGCGGGGCACCCAGGCTGCGGCGCGGCGGGGGCGGCGGGGGCCGTGTCGGGAGGGCGACGGCGCGGGAGCAGCCCCTGCCGCCGCCGCCGCCGCCGCCGGCCTCTGCTGTCTTAACGCCCCTTCCCCCTCACTCTCTGTACCGGCTCATGATCCCTTCGCTGAAACCCTGAGGGGCCATACAGATTTCAAATTTTTAAAAAAATTTCTTTTTTCTTTTTTTTTTTAGAAAGGTCAGAGGAAGCATCTATATTATCGACGTGGCGTCGCTCCATATGCAGGCACATTAATATCTCTGGCAGTGAAACAAATGAGTAGCCAGTCAGCTCAGGTCAGAGTTGGGCCCCAGATGAGTTTAGGTCAGGTCAGCTTTTGCCACCGAATAAATCAGGGGGGAAAATTAGTTTCAGGCTTCTTCGTGTTTGGGATGTCTGGTGTGGGGGATGAGCCCCTACCAGATTCCGCCTCTGGGCTCTGTCCTACTCCCCCACCTCTTCCTGTGGCCCTCCAACCCCCATCTCTTCACGCCCTCCCCTCCATTCCCCCACTCCAAGTCATTTGGTGCAAATGGACCCCTGTGAACCCCAAGAAAAGCTCCGTGTCACAAGAGGCAAGTACAGCCCTGCCCAGATGTCCAGGTGGCAGTGTGTGACCCAGCTGGAGGAAGGGGGCATTCTTCACACCAACAAAACTCAGGAAAGACAACGGAGGCCTCCTGACACTTCACTACCATTCGGACTCCGAGGGTTGGTCAGATTGGGAGACCCCACCCTCTGCTGAAGGTCAGAGGTGTCAGGGTGCCCCTGATTCCATCATCACCGGCAGCCATGAAGCCTAGCTCTCAAATGGCTTTGTGGGCCACACAGGTCAGAAATTGGCAAAGGGGTCTTGAGGGGAGAGGCTCCTCAGCATGAGAGGCTGTTTGTGTGCTCACTTAAGACAGTCTTAGACAATTCCAAATAATGGAATGACTCCTGGGATGGGCAAGTGGGCTTCAGGTCCTGCCTTAAAGCAGTGACACTGATACTGGCTGTGAAATCCTAGAGAAGATTGGAGAAGTTCAGAAATACTTCCCATTAAGTCACCAGATAGAAGTAAAAGCCTTGTCATCAGAGGAGAAAACAGCCCATTTCTCAGAGGTTCATTTTAAAACACTCACCTCTTCCAAAGTATGATAAGCCTCAAAGTTGAAGTTACCATTCCGTTGTCTTCTCCGATTAAGTAACATTTCTTCATTCTCTTTGTCCAACAGAACCTAAGATAAACCAGCCACACTTATGAATAGTCTATAGCAATTCATCATTTGCATCGACAATTGTGAAGGAAATGCTAACACTCAGGTCCCCAAGTCCCAAGCATCCTCTTCCTGTCCTACAGGCTCTGGGGTTATGCCTTTCCCCTATACTGGCAGCATCCTGAAAGCAGATGAGGCACTAACAGGCCTCCTGGCCAGTCAGATGCTACAAATACAGCATGACGAACAGTCCCATGGTTGTGTTATGGCTCCTATCTTTCTGGGACCCAGGGCCTGAGTTAACCCCCAGTTAAAAACTAAATGAGTGGGCAGCCCCAGTGGCTCAGCGGTTTAGCGCCACCTTCGGCTTAAGGTGTGATACTGGGGACCTGGGATTGAGTCCCATGTCAGGCTCCCTGCATGGAGCCTGCTTCTCCCTCTGCCTGTGTGTCTCTGCCTCTCTCTCTCTGTCTGTCATGAATAAATAAATACAATCCTTTAAAAAAAAAAAAACAAAAAATTAAATGGGTAACGTTTTACTTAAACTAACACCCTTCTGTTTGCACTTCATATTTCATGCCAGAGATTGTTTTGCCCTTTCCCTGTAGTTTTTTTTTTTTTTTATTACCATATCTCACTTGCATCAAGTGCAAAAGAGAGAGGGACAGTGCCTCCCTACCCTCTCTACAGGGGTAGCCGAGCCTGCAGGAAGGCCCCAGGGGCACCCACAAGTCTTTTCCCCTGGCAGAGGGTACCCAAGGAGAAAAAAGGCTGGACCTTCAGTTCATGTAGACCAGCAAGACTCTGGAAGAATGGTCTGTGGGATAATTACCTGAACATCTTCAATCATGGTGGAATAAGCAATTCCCTGAGACTCCAAGAAAACTTTGACTGCCTGGATGCTGACAAAGGGAACTCGGACATGGGCTGTCTCCCCGGGGATGGTGGGTAGTTTCCAAAAATCAAGCTGGAAGGAGTAAAAGGCCAAGGCAGTAAGTGGGTCATTCCAGGAAAATGGACAGCACAGCATGGATAGGTTTCCAGAAATCAATTTGTATCTATTCTACCTCCAGCCCACAAGACCAGAATCACTCTAGAATCACTCTGATGTTGCAAGAGGGTTTTTAAATATCTAAAGAGGGACATATGTGTTATATTGTTTGTCCCCACTATGGCTAGATAGATATTAAAACTGGCCAAAGGCAAAGATTATTTAAACTATGGCAGTTTTTTTCAACAGTTGACATTCAAGGAATCCATTTCATAACACAATATCAATACTGTAAATTATTTTAGGATGGAAATAATGCATTAAAGCTTTTCAGCAATGTTTCAAACTAACTTTCACGTTAGATCTCTCATTTCACTTTTATGATAAACTCGTGAGATAGAAGAATGGCATATTTATCCTCATCAGACTGAATGGGATAATGAGACTCAAGGAAGGTAGGTCACTTCCCCAGTGTCACAGAGTTGAAACTAGAGCCCAGGTTTTCTGTACCCCAGCTCCATGAGTTAGTGTTCCACACTATGTCAGAGAAGATGAGGTACAGTCCAAAGTAAGAGATCCCAATCATCGTGTCTAATTGTGGAGTAGTGACTTTGGGAAACAGAAGCTCCCTCTAGGATGGATACCTGAAGGTGTTCTTCAGCCTCCAATTCCACCAGATGTTTTATTTGTTCTTCATTCCTTGGTGTGATCTCAAGAACCTGGTCCCTAAGAATATTAACCACAGACATGACCTTAAAAGCAAAACCTGGACATTGTTTCCTGTTGCTTTCTGCCCCTGTTACTCTCTGCGTGTTGGAGGTTAATGTAGCAGTTAATAACCTCTTTGACAAATGAGAAACTAATAAATCGTATACTGACCCACATCCTCAGAACGAGGAGTTGGTAGAATGGCTTTATTTCCCCCAAGGAAATGGTATCTAGATAATAATTAAGAGGTGTACCTACTCCTGGCAGGAAGCTTGCCATTAAAGTTACCTTTCCTTTAGCTAATGATTATTTATAAAATAACACCTGCTGGTCATAAAGCAATAGCTTTTAAAACTTGTCTGTTCCTGCTTTTCAGAAATGAGGTGGTTTGTTGTTTTGGGTTTTTTTTTAAGTGGAATAATTAGTTTGGAGCTTGTAAAAGGAACAGAATTCACATCTGGGTAGACCTAAGATGTTTTGCTGTTGTTAACTGAAATGTATTAGAGTTCCATCTCCAAACCCCGTTCATGTGGCCCAAGCTTGGGCTATACCAAAGACAATTGGGACCCTGAAAAATCATGGTGTGTCTCCACACATCCATAAACACACATAATGAGGAGTAAAGGCTATCAAGGACATGTTGGCAGGAAAGAGAAGTTGCAGAACAAGCAAACACATATCCTTAGAAAAAAAGTTGGGGAGTAGATCTGTATTCGCATAGCCCTTCCTTGGCAGTAGAGGTTTCTTCTCCTCTATCCTTTCTCCAAGTAGGCTGACCTCCTGAGTCACTGCCCTGAGCATTTGTGCAGTGGGGAAAGGATTGGTTCAAAGAGCCATATACAAGGACCAGAACCCAGGTCTTCTGAAACCAAGTGCCATGCAATTTCCAATGAATGCTAGTAAAATATGTAAGTAATAGAGTGTAAGATCTTCAAGGCTCTTCTGCCTTCAAGTATCCACCTGCCAAATGATCTGAAAATTCTTCCATTTGAGTCTCATTCCTTTTAGTTAGTGCAGACACCCAGGAGCCCTCCTTTGTAATGGAAAGGCTTTGAGAAAAATACTGCTTTTGGCGAATATTTCCTGGTGTGTGTTCTAAGGAATAGTAGCCCTTTGAGTTGCTCAGCACATTTAAAAAAAAAAAAAAAAAAAAAGTGAGGAGGAGTTTGATGATCAAAAAAAATGGGTAAATGCAGCAACCTAGATCCCTTCTTATAGATTTACAATGCATACCAATTTAGTAAAAGTCACTAGAAATCCTATAGTTTGTTAAACACTCCAATTCCCAAATTTATTTGACCACCCACTTCTTTGAGCCAAATTTATTTGACCACTTCCTTAATTCCCTGGAACACTCTTCAAGAAATGCTGCCTAAAGCCTTTCACAGAATCTTGGAACCAAAGTACTTTGGAGCAAAGTACCTACAAAGCCACGAGTGTTGGATTTGGGCTGAAATCTGCAGCCCTGATCCTCCCGCCTCATGAGGTTCCATGGCCTGAGCACTAGATCTGAAGATGGAGAGGTCAAGAACTGATGTGGAGCGTGAAGCCCAGAATGGTCAGGAGGACATGGTAGGAGAGTAACCCATCAGTTACTGAGATGTGCTGAGACATTCAGCCAAACTGCTTTATTTTCACTCACGTCTATCATCCCTACATTCTGATCATCAGGGGAGAGAGAAATAAGGTACATGTGTTCAGATTTCGCTTTGTTTTTTTCCTTTATTTTTTTTTAAATTAATTAATTAATTTATTTATGATAGTCATCAGAGAGAGAGAGAGGCAGAGACACAGGCAGAGGGAGAAGCAGGCTCCATGCACCAGGAGCCCGATGTGGGACTTGATCCCGGGTCTCCAGGATCGCGCCCTGGGCCAAAGGCAGGCGCTAAACCGTTGCGCCACCCAGGGATCCCCTGTTTTTTTCCTTTAGATGTCATTCGTCTCTTTCTTGGGTCACTCGTTTCTGTTATTCCCCCTCTCTAAACCTAAGAGAACTTCTCTGAAAATGCTGAACACTTACACCCATTATTCTGCAACAATCCAGTGAGACTCTGTGATTCAGGTAAAAAAGTTCAAATAGGCACCAGAGAGTATAACTTACCCCACAAATGTTTCTTGACAGTAGATATGCCCCAGAAGGGCACCAAAAACCAGGATCAACTTCATGGTCAAGGGTCTTTCCAGAGTCCAGAATTCAGTGTCACTCCTGAACTTTATTTATAGTGCCCACAGCTGAGGCTGATCTGTGTAGGCCAAGTAAGAACTCGAGTGAATGTCCACATGGTAAAATTCCCACCTGCATGTCAAATTCTCAAGGCTATAGACACCCACCTGTGTGATATCACCAGTCCGTACATTTTCCATTCCTGCAATGAGATAACAAACTTTGATGGAAAGAAAACAAAATTGCTAGAGCATACCAAGGGCAAATCATGTATTTATGATTTAGAACATAAAGTGCCACTAACTCTGACCAATGATAAAAGCCAGATTAATAGACCTGAGGTTAAAGTCCTTTATGAGTCTCAGACCAAAAAAAAAAAAAAAACCCAAACCAAAAAACAAAAAAGGGCACAGCATCTATAGTAATTATGTAAGCATCCTATCTATCACATTCCATTAGTTTGCTCATTTGTTTATTTTTATAATGTTTACTCTGAAACACTACAACCCCCCAGTCCACATCTGCTGAATCTCCCTGTAGAGGTGGCCCATTC
This sequence comes from Canis lupus baileyi, assembly GCF_048164855.1. Taxonomy (NCBI): domain Eukaryota; kingdom Metazoa; phylum Chordata; class Mammalia; order Carnivora; family Canidae; genus Canis; species Canis lupus. The sequence goes on along the minus strand of NC_132855.1, from coordinate 54,348,990 downwards.
CTGTCCTCACTCTATATTAAAACAAAACAGAAGGCCTTTTAATATTCAATTTTGGACTGTTTCTAAAGTGATCCATCTGCATTTGTACCAAATTGATGTCCTTGTTTCTGTGCTTTCTCCCAAAATGAAAATGTCTTTCTGATTACGACAATGAAATTGCTTGTTATAGAAAGTTTGGGTGAAAAGGAAGTATTTTATTTAATCACCAAGAGTTCCTCCACCTGAAGAAAATCATTTGGTGTATACCTTTCATCAATTTCTTTCTATGTTTTAGAGCTTTTTCTTGAAGATTAGACGATATCATATATTCTGATTTTTAAGCAAAGGGTTTCTTTTTTTTTTTAAGATTTTATTTATTTATTCATGAGAGACACAGAGAGAGAGACAGGCAGAGACACAGGCAGAGGGAGAAGCAGGCTCCATGCAGGGAGCCCGACGTGGGACTCGATCCCAGGTCCCCAGGATCACACCTCAAGCCGAAGGTGGCGCTAAACCACTGAGCCACCCGGGGCCACCTGGGCTGCCCCAAGCAAAGGGTTTCTTAAGCAAAGGTGATCTTTCCTTGTCTATAAACATAAATCTGCATAATCTGACTTTGTTCTCCATGGCGAAAGAGAAAGATAGAACAACCTAATTTTAGGAATCATACTTTATTGGACTTAATCATTCACACACATTGTGTTCAGCCCAGCAAGAATCAACCACAAACAGACACAAGAAAATTTTCTTCTGTCCTCTGTATGTCAAATTCTTCCTCTGCACACACTTTAAATCCGGGAGTTAAAATTCTCAAGTACCTACTTGAAGGGGAAAGGTATACATATATATATGGTGTTTCTGGTTTAAAAAACTCCTGGATTAACTTGGTTTTTCATTCTCTTGGGTGTCAGGAGAAGACAGAGGCTATAATTCATCCTCATGTGCCCAGCACCTAGCAAGTAACCAGTAGTCATAGGAATTGAAATGAATGTACTTGGAGAATCAGTTAAAAGCTTCTCAGAAAAGATGGGTTCTGAGCAGAGTGAGTCTTAAGACAGGTAGGATTTACTGAGGACAACCTGGTGGTAGGAAAAGATGAGAAAGGTACAGACCTGGGAAATATGTGGCACACAGTTGGGTCCAGGAGGAAACATGCCTCTGGGCATGGCAAGAAAGGTGAAATAGGAGAAGATATGAAAAGGGCTGATGGTGAGGGCCTCACAGTCCAAATGGAGTTTACCCCTGATGAAAGGTAGAAATGGAGAACCTCAGGAGGTTGCTGAGTCGGCACGTGATTGAGGAAGGCACTACTGAAAATGATACATCTAGTAGAGTGGGCTCAAGGCAGGGACACTTTAAGCAGAGAGCCAGGTAAGGAGCTTCCTGGAGAAAGCCAGATTTAAAGTGGTGCATCTGGACTAGGTGGTAGCAGACGGAATGCATGAGATGGGCTCAAAAGTGTTTCCATGGAAGAATCACGAGTCTGTGCTGAGTGGCTGATGCCTGGCTGGGAATGGAAGAAGTTAGGGAAAGGATGCTTTCCAAGGGGTGTTAAAGGAATGGCAAATCACCACCTTCACACAGCCTCCTGCAGCCTCCTCATCCCCATGTCATGCTGGGAAGTTCCACTGTGAGAAGTTGTTGTTGTTTGTTTTTAAGATTTTATTTATGTGCTTGAGAGAGATAAAGAGAGCATGAGCAGTGGGGAGGGGTAGAGGGAGAGAAGAGAAGCAGATTCCCGGCTGAGCAGGGAACCAATGTGAGGCCCATTCTCAGGACTTGGAGATGAAGACCTGAGCCGAAGGCAGATGCTTAACTGACTGAGCCACTCAGGCACCCCTCCACTGTGAGAATTTGTTTTATCGCCCTTACAACACGCCTTCGAACAAAGAGGAATTTTTGCTAAGAAGTACTACCCAATGAATTGCATTCATTAGAGATAAGATACTTCCTGAAAAGGATACTGGAAATGAACCTAGAGCCACAGTGGGCATCCAAGAGAAGCTTGGACCCCACACACAGCCTTGACAGTCTACAGAAGAGAGAGGACTCAAGGATGATGCCTGCAATAAGCAGAATGAACATTCCCTGGAATGGATGAAAATAGTAATTTTTAAAAGAATTTATTTATTTATTTATTTATTTATTTATTTATTTATTTATTCATTTATTCATGAGAAACACACAGAGAGAGAGCAGAGACATAGGCAGAGGGAGAAGCAGACTCCCTCCAGGGAGTCTGATCTGGGACTCAATCCCAGGACCCCGGGGTCACAACCTGAGCCAGAGGCAGATGCTCAACCACTGAGCTACCCAGGTGCCCCAAAAATAGTAATTAAAAAAAAGAAAAAAAAAAACAGAAATCGAAGGAGAAAGCACAGACTTTAGGGACTGTAGGGAAAACTCTAGAAATCACTGTTTATTTCCTTCTATCACTAACAACAGAAACAGATTTTTATCAGAACAGAGCACTGTCCTTTCTACGGTCTCATCATTCTAGAAGCCTGGAGAAAATCCAGGCTAGATAGCCATACTGAGATATACATGACAAACAATAAACTGCCTATATTTAATATATGCCATTTGATAAATTTTGGCATAAACACCCAGGAAACCATCACAGCAATCCACATCATAAACGTATCTATCAACCCCAATAAAATCTGTTTTTGAGAATTACTGAGAAATCTCCAACCAGAAAGAGATCCTTGAAGCCCCCTTGCTTTGCAGATGAGGAAATGAGGCGCCAAAGGGGAAGTGACTTACACAAAGCCCTGGATCAGGGCTGATCAGAGGTGGGGCAGACATGAGGAACTCCATGCTCAGATCATGGGTCACCCTTCTGACACTGTCCTGTCCTGCTATCCCAGGTAATTCCACTCTGCTCTAGGAAAAGACTGTTTTAGACCAAATGCTTCTTTATCAATCTATCAGTGGGGAAGCTGTAATTTAGAAAGAGAAAGATGATAGCTCTCTTTAGAAAAGGCTCTAATGGCATGTTACTTCCTATTAAGGATGATGTTAGGCACACTTCCCACTTTTGCCCTTTAACCCCAGGAAGTGAGCGGCCTGATAGCAGGGAGAGTGGGGATTAAACGGAACCACAGGAGATTAAACCCTCCAACAGAGTTTCCAGACTCCAGAGTCCTTCAAAATCAAAACTCTGAATGCTTTGGCATGTAAAAACATAACTATTCATAGTAAAAGACTCCTACTGCTCTGTTAGTACACTCTTAATGACGAATTTCAGAATATTCTAAATTACATAGACTTCTGGACTCTGACCAAGAAATACACAAAATTATCACGTCTGAAAAAAATGTGCTCCAAATGTCCATCAACTAAACTTTCAACCAGATTTTCCATCATAGGAAGATGAATTCGATACAAGTTGCTTGCTTCTCTGGCACTCATGAACGGGCAACTTTAAAACCGTATGGTATTTATTGCTTTGTTTGGACAAATACACCATGATTATATAAGAAGGGAACATTGGGGCAGGTTGAGTGAAAGGTGGATAGGAACTCTCCATACTGTCTCAGCCACTTTTCCTTAAATGTAAAATTGTCCCAAAAAATTACTCCAAAATAAAAAGCTTATTAAAAAAAAATAGGGACGCCTGGGTTGCTCAGTGGTTGGGCGTCTGCCTTCAACTCGAGGCATGATCCTGAGGTCCTGGGATAGAGTTCTGCATCAGGCTTTCTGTAGGGATCCTGCTTCTCCCTCTGCCTATGTCTCTGCCTCTCTGTGTCTCTTATGAATAAATAAATAAAATCTTTAAAAATAAAAATAAGTAATAAAAAATTTTTTAAATAAAACCTTTGGGAAGTCACATGCAAAAACAATGAAGAAGCAATGTAAAGTGGGAAATATTTCCAACTATTTATTTATTTGTTGCAGCATATATTTTAAAAGATTAATAACCTCATTATGTAGACAGCACTTAGAAAACTCTACAAGAAAGGATCTTGTAGAAAATAGACAATAAATCGGGGCTCCTGGCTGGCTCACTTGGGCAAGGGTGCATGCAACTCTTGATCTCAGGGTTGTGAGTTTGAGCCCCATGCTGAGTGTGGAGATTACTTTTAAAAAAATCTGAAAAAAAGGAAAATGGACAATAACAAAAAAAGGGCACACACACAAATATGGGACCAATTTTTTTAAATGTCCAATATCTCTAGTAACCAAAGAAATGCTATTTTTAAAAATGAGATGCTGTTTTGTTTTGTTTTTTTAGCAAGCAGGTTGGCAAAATTGTTGGTTTTTTTGGTGGTGGTAGATGCTTGCTTGCTGGCTTAAATTTTTAATACTACTCAGAACTGGTGAGGGTTTGGGAAAATGGGTATTGATGGACAAGTGTACACTGTTACAGCCTTCCAAGAGAGGGATTTGGCAATTGAAATCCAAAAACATATAGATCTGGACCTCTACACCTAGCTTTATTGCAGTATTTCTCTGCCTTTAGTGCCTGCGGTTCTCAGTCACACTACTTCAAAGAACAAAGAGGTAGACCACATGAAGAGCATGAAGAGTGGTGGGCAGCAAGGCGAAGTTTATTGAGCAAGAGTATAAAGCTCCCAGAAAGGGAGGAGGGCCCGAGAGGGTTGCCCCGGACTTTCTAAGTTTAGAGGTTTTTTATGAGCTCTTTTGCGGAACTATCTTAAGCGATTGGGTGTGCTGAGTCGTGCCAATCAGGGCTTTGGTTACATATCTGTCTACATCTTAGGTTATTATCCACATGCCAATGGTCTTTTTCTGCTGACATCCGGGGGCTTCTGTCTTAAATGCCCCTTGCCTGTGATATTGACTAATGCTTTGTGGTTCATTGTCTTATTTTAGGACGTTTTGCAGAAGTCATTTCTGCAAAGGCTGCAGAGCAGAATGTTAGTGTGATCCTGTCTAAGCTGCAAAACAGGATGTCAGTGCTGTTTTATTTTAGCTGTCCTGACTCCATATTTTCCTGTTGGGGACTCTGGCCCTGACTACCTAACTGTCCAACTAACTTCTAACAGTTCTACTTTTAGACATTTATTCTAAGAAGATCATTATGGATAGGCACAAAGATTTAGCTCGTATTTATATTATTTCAAATGGTGAAACTGGAAAAATCCTAATGTCTTCTAATTAGCAATTGGTTTAATCAGGCAGAGCAAATCCACACCAACCAAAGATGAGGGGACCACTAAAAATCATGTTGTAGGTGAAGGGGATTAAGGGGTACAAACTTCGATTATAAAATAGATAAGTCACTGAGATGAAAGGTACAGCTAAAGAATATAGTCAATAATACTGTCTTCTTTAAATTGTATATTTATTTTAAATAATTTCTTCAACCAATGTGGGATTCAAACTTATGACCCTGAGATCAAGGATCGTATGCTCTTCTGACTGAACCAACCAGATGCCCCGAGAATATGATCAATAATATTGTAATAACATTGTATGATGACTACAGTTATGGTGAGCACAATGTAGAGAATTGTCGAATCACTATTTTATACACTTGAAACTAATATAACATTGTATGTCAACTATACTTTAAAAATAAATATTTTAATTTTTTTAAAGATTTTATTTATTCATTCATGAGAGACAGAGAGAGAGAGAGAGAGAGAGGCAGAGACACAAGGAGAGGGAGAAGCAGGCTCCATGCAGGAAGCCTGACGTGGGACTTGATCCCTGGTCTCCAGGATCAGGCTCTGGGCTGAAGGCAGCACTAGACCGCTGAGCCACCCCAGCTGCCCTAATTTTTATTTTTTTAAGATTTTATTTATTTATTTATGAGAGACACAGAGAGAGGCAGAGACATAGGCAGAGGGAGAAACAGGCTCCCTGCGGTGACCCCAATACGGGACTCGATCCTAGGACCCCAGGATCATGACCTGAGCCGAAGGCAGACACTCAACCACTGAGCCATGCAGGCACACCTTAATTTAATTTTTAAATGATGTTGTACAAGAATACTAAGAATATATAAGACATGAAAAGATATTCACAGAATATTAAGTTTTTTTTAGAAACCACTTACAAATAAATACATATATACATACATACCACTTACAAAACAAAACACACAATCAAATTATATAGGGGGAAAAGTAAAAATAATATAGGAAGGAAATACCCTCAAAAATTAACCTAGTGATTTGGCTACAGAAATTGCCAAAAGTTCTGTGTGGTTAACAAGAATTTTAATTTTCTTCATTTTGCTTAAAATTTAAATAAAATAAAGCAAGAACAGACCAAATTTCCCTCTGAGGTGGGATGGGAAACTACAGACCCCAGCATCTTTCCCTATACCTTGTTCTCAACTTGGCTTGGCATCCCTCTTGATACTGTGCTTACTAAGGTGGCTTTCCTTTTGGTCTTGAGTTCCTGATTTGAGTTCACTGTAATACTCCATTTTCTCACCTATGGGTGTCTTGGGGCTCCCCAGAGCTCACCACCCTAGCAGCTCTCTGCTGCCCCCTCCTGCCACCAACAGACAACCATTGTGTGGACCCAGTAGGATCCAGTTTACACTGGGCACCCCCTTCTTCCAAAGACAGCCTTTGCTTACATCTAAAAGGGCATTACACAAATTCTTTTTTTATGTTAAGTCAGCTGGGGAGAACAGACAGACTCCATAAGTCATTTACTGTTTGCAACAACAAGCTCAAAAGACCTCTGGTACAATAACTATTTGTCCTTCCTCAGCTGGAAGTCAACAAAGCCACCCAATGCCAAACTATGAAGATTTGTTTTTTCACCCTTCACTTTCTCCATTAGGTTCCCATTTATGGTAACCCCAGTTCAGGATCCACGAATGGATCCTTCATTTATGGAATATTTCCTACATAATCAGCACTGTTTAGTAATAGGGGTCCAAAGATTAATAAGATTTTATCAGCCAAGAGCTCAAGTCAATGTCTAGACCAGAACTGTCCAATAGACATTCTATAATGATGGAAATGTTCTTCATCTGCACTGTCCAATAATGCAGCCACCAGCCACATGAGGATAATGACCACTTGAAATGTGACTAGTGCGACTGGAGAACTGAATGTTTAAATTTTATTTTAATTAATTTTAATTTTAATTTAAGAACTAAAACAGTGTAAAATATTTTTCCTTTAAACACACTTTAAGGGGGGCCTGGGTGGCTCAGTGATTGAACATCTGCCTTTTTTTTTTTTTTTTTTAAATTCCTGAGAGAGAGAGAGAGGCAGAGACATAGGCAGAGGGAGAAGCAGGCTCCATGCAGGAAGCCTGACACGGGACTTGATCCTAAGTCTCCAGGATCAGGCCCTGGGCTGAAGGCCGCGCTAAACCGCTGAGCCACCAGGGCTGCCTGAATGTCTTCGGCTCAGGTCATGATCCCAGGACCCTTAACCAAGTGAGCTATCCTGGTGCCCCTTATTTTTGAGAGTGTGACATGATAAGTGTATTCTGGGGAGAGCTGAATTGTATTCCACTATATGGATGTATTATAACTTATTTAGCCAATTATTTACAGCATCCAATTTTTCACTATTTCAAAGCATATTAGAAGGAACATTCTTCAGTACCTTTGTATATTTTTTATTTTTACTTTTTCCTGCTTCTAAAATAATATTTGCGTAGTAAAAACATTCAAACATTATTGAAAACTATAACACAAAAAGTAACTACTTCTCATGTTGCCCACCTTCCCTTGTCCCAATCTTATCTCTGATGACTGTTACCAGTGGGGTATATATTTCACCAAAAAAATTTTCTGTATTTATATTAACCAGCTTATTTTCTCTTTTTACAAAACTTTAGACAGACCAGGGGCACTGGGGGGGCTCAGTGGTTGAACATCTGCCTTTGGCTCAGGTTGTGATCCCAGGGTTCTGGGATTGAGTTCTGCAGCAGGCTCCCTGTAGGGAACCTTCTCCCTCTGCCTGTGTCTCTGTCTCTCTCTGTGTCCCTCATGAATAAATAAAATCTTCAAAAAAAAAATTTTAGACAGACCATACATACTGTCCCACTTACTTTTTAACATAAAAATATTGTTTGGGTGAAGGAGGTCAAAAGGTAAAAAAGATGGGGGCACCTGGGTGGCTCAGTGGTTGAGTGTCTTTGGCTTAGGTTGTGATCCTGAGGTCCTGTGATTGAGTCCCACATCAGGCTCCCTGCAGAGAGCCTGCTTCTCTCTCTGCCTATGTCTTTGCCTCTCTCTCTGTGTCTCTCATGAATAAATAACATCTTAAAAAAAAATAAGAAAAAAATGCAGTTGATATAAAACAGACCGAAATTTTAAATCATATTCTAAAATTGTTTTTTAAAAAAGTGGATTGCCAAAAAAAAAAAAAAAAAAAAAAGAGTGGATTGCTGGGTCAGAGGATAACACTATGTGTAACTTTTTGAGGCTCTGCCGAAGTGTGTGCCCAACAGTTTTATAGACATTTTGGAAGACACAGAAGTGAAGATAATACCTCTTTTTAAAAAGTTCACAATTTGGGATCCCTGGGTGGCGCAGCGGTTTGGCGCCTGCCTTTGGCCCGGGGCGCGATCCTGGAGACCCGGGATCGAATCCCACATCGGGCTCCCAGTGCATGGAGCCTGCTTCTCCCTCTGCCTATGTCTCTGCCTCTCTCTCTCTCTATCTCTCTGTGACTATCATAAATAAAAAAAAAAAAAAAAAAAGTTCACAATTTACAGTGTATGAGGAGATTAGATAAACATATATTAAAAATATAATTATAATTTAGCTTATAATTAAGAGCTAAACCATGTAGCTCTAAATTAAAAGTGGATCCACAGTCATACACTCTTAGAGTGGGAAGAGAAGAGAAAAAATATATTATCGAGACACTTTTCCATGTGCATATACTTAGGTTACCAGTAAACGATCATCAATAAGAAATTCACTCAATTAATTTTGATATAATTATATAGTGGAATACTATGTGGACATTAAAAAAATAAGATTGATCTTTATGAACTAACATGGAATAGTGTCACAAATATAGCAAAAAAGGTAAGTTGTTGAATAGTGTATATATTACAATCTAATTTTTGTAAGAGAAAAAATATTTGCACAATTATCCCTGGCTATCCAAATTTATTTATTTCTAAATCCAGAGAGCAAGAGTTAAAATGTGGGTAGTGAATTCAGATAGTGAAGGATATTAAGTTTTTTTAATGTATTCAGCTCATGAGTTTCAGATAGCAAATAGTAAGAGTGGGGGTGAGGAGAAGTATATCTCAAAATATTTATCTGAATCTATTCAGTTGTTAGGTTTGGAAAGCAAGTGTTAATCTTATTACATATTTTTATGTACAAAAATGATCTGAAAATAATACTCACTGAACTGTTAGCAGTACTCATCTTTAGGATGGAACTTGTTTTCTATTTTAACAGAACTGTGTTCTGTGAGTTTCTTACAATGTACCCAAGTACTTCTAATCAGAAAATAACACAATAAAAATGTCTTATTTATTTATTTATTTATTTATTTATTTATTTATTTATTATTTATTTGTTCATGACAGATACAGAGAGAGAGAGAATGGCAGAGGGAGAAGCAGGCTCCATGCAGGGAGCCCAATGTGGGACTCAATCCCAGGTCTCCAGGATCACACCCTGGGCTGAAGGCAGCGCTAAACCGCTGGGCCACCAGGGCTGCCCTAAAAATGTCATTTTTAAAAAGAAGGTTCCAGGTGGCACCTGACTGCCTCAGTCAGTAGAACATGCAACTCTTGATCTCTTGAGCCTACTTAAAGAAATAAAAATAAAACATAAATAAAAAGCAGATTCTGGGAACCTGGTAAATCTAAGCAGATACGATATTACAATGAATATCCTTAAGTATATACCTATTTTGCGTGTGTGTACATCTGAAAGGATATTTCTGTTGGATCAGTTCTTGACAGTAGATTGCTAGGTCACAGAGCATGAACATTTTTTATATTATCAGGTTGCCCTCCAAAGAAACTATATCAATTTTCTTTCCGACCACCATAGCTTTTTCCCAATGCTGGTATCATCAAACACCAGACCTACACCAATCTAAAATGAGAAAAATACTTTTTATTTTGTATTTAATTATCTGTGAAGTTGATCATCCTTTTGCATATCATTTAGAATCATTTAGAATTCCTCTTCTGTGAACTTTCTATTCATATATTCTGCTGACCATTTTGCTACTGACTTATTTGGCTTTATCTTATTTTAAAAAACTCTTTATATATTGGAAATATTAGGGCTTGCTCTAATTTTGTGTTCCAAAAAATGTTCCCAATTTCCCTTTGCCTTTTCACTTTATTTACTGACATTCTCTCTCTCTCTCTCTCTCTCTCCAGAAGCTTAAATATTTGTATGCAGTCCAAGTAAAGTCTTTTCTCTTAAGGCTTCTGGATTTTATTTATATTATGCTTGGAAAAGTCTTCCCAACTTTGAGATTAGAAAACATTTTATTAGTGTTTTTTTCTAGTACTTTTGTGGTTTCCTTGTTTTATCTTTTAATTTTATTCCATCTGGAATTAATTTTTATATACAGAATTAGTCCACATCACCTTTCAGATATATTTTTCAGAAATATGTTTTTCAGCATTTTATATGTGTTCTTTAATTTTTATCTCTTTTCCCACAAATGAACAGAGTCAACAGGCTTAAGTCCAAGTATGTGATTGATGCTAAAATCCACCACTTCCAGGATGTCTAATGATTTCCAGCTTTGTCTCAACTGAACTAACCTTATAAAATCTACTCTTCTTATCACTAACGTCAACACATTCGCTTTACCATGTATAAATGTCAAGGACTAAATATTTGAATAGATGTATAAACATCAATGCACAAAGATATCAATGCTATTGAAAGTAAACAATGCGGTTCTTTGAAATGTTCATTCATGACCTCAAGTACAAAAATTCAAGTTCTGGAAGTTTAGGAGTATCAATGCATAATTTCCAAAAAATCCAGTTATTTGACCATGAAACATAAGAGGAAGGATGGGGGTTCATTACAGTAAGATGGGATCAGAACTACGCTACAGCAGAGGTCTCAACAGTGGGAACCCAGTCTTCCTGGAAGAGCCACAGAAAATGTTACTGGAGTGGTGATCTCTGAAACTGGTTTTAACACTGAGGAGGAGTTTAGCATTTGAAGATTCTAACATTTGGAGTAGTGACTAGCATTTCAGCTAGAGGAGTCAGTGTGGGAAGGTCATTAGGCTGGAAGGAGCTTTGTAAAGCCCTGGAAGCATCTTTCTCACATCCTGCAACCTCCCCTCACCAAAGGAGGGAAGGCTCTAATGTCAGACTTACTCTTACTGATTAATTATTTGACCTCATTCTTAATAAAAGTATTGCTCCAACCCTGCATATGCATTTTATACCTGCTTACCTTTAATTGTGTAACAAAAGGCTTTCCCCTCCTTAAACTTCAAAAACAAGACAGATCAGGAGATTTTACAGGAGATAGCCAAATGACCTCATTTAGTCTTTTGTTGGTGGTGACCTGGGATACCAGGTAGCTTTGGCTTCTTGCCCAGAATGCCACTCCTCACCCACAGAAGGTGACATTCTCCTTCGTGTCAAGGCCTGGATCCTACCCTCACACAGGTCATCTTCTTCCACATCTTTCCACTTGCACTCCTAGCCTTTTTCCCTTCCTTGGTCTAAGCCCCCTACCTCCTGCTGAGTCCCAGTGAACATGTACCAAATCATGATTATACTGAAAAAAGAATGTTTTCAATATTATTTAAAAACTTAATCCTACTTGCTCTACTCCCTGAGCCCTGAGACTCTGCACATTGGAAATTAATTAAAAACTTTTAATTCCAGTATTATTCCCAACTTAGCAACTATCAGTATATACTCTTGAATCTTCTATATAACATGGATTTTCTGCAAAGGGTGCCATATGTGTTATTCTTTCGGCAGCGATATGCTGGAGCCGTCTCAGACTGGTCCACCAGGGCCAACATGCTCATCTCTTCCTAACTCCATATTCACTGATGGCACTTTGGTCGCTGAAATAAGCAATAGTGGGAGTATTTATATCATGCAAATCAGCAAGTGCTACAAAATCAGGGCTTTTAACAATCAGAGCCGATTGTTAAACGTTTACCAGCACACCACTGTTTTAATGATTCTTTTGGTTTCCAGTAATAGAAACCCACTTGAGCTAGAGTAAGCAAAAAGGGGAAATTATTATAAGAATCTGCTAGTGAAGTGTATGATGCCTGTGTGCGTAAACAAATGGATCTTAGGAATTAACTGGAACCAGGAACTTGAAAACCATCAGAACTTTCCATGACATCTCTCTGCCTTTCTCTGTTGGTTTGATTCTTATCCTTCACTGACAACCTCCTTTCTCTGGTTCCCAATGTACATGAGGGGAAATGTGAACCTGAAAATCTTCTATAACTCCAGTCACTGGAGATTGATCTCTTTCCTGGCCCCAATTCCAAAATCAAAGGAAGGGATTCTGATTAGGAAGGAAGTCCTACTGAATCCATGCATGGATGGGGTGAAACTGGGATGGGAACAGGCAGGATCACACCATACAACATGCATGAGAATCAGGGGGAAAAGAAACTCTTGGAATTTCTCAGCGATTAATAACTCTCACCATCATCATCACAGGCCAACCCAGGCCCCATCAAAGAAACACATGCACTTTATTTGAAGTTGTATCTCTTCTAGGAAAAGGAGCTTCTTAAAGGGGCACCTGAGTGGCTCAGCCAGGTAAGAGTCCTACTCTTGATTTCAACTCAGGTTATGATCTCAGGGTAGTGGGATCAAGTTCTGCCTTGAGGGCTCTGCGCCGAGGCATGGAGCCGGCTTGAGATTCTCTCTTCCTCTCCCTCTGCCCCCCCACCCTCACTTGTGCACACTCACGCTCTCTCTCTCTCTCTTAAAAAAACAAAAAGGAGAGGCGCCTGCGTGGCTCAATTGGTTAAGTATCTGCCTTCATCTCAGGTTGTAATCCAGGGGTCCTGAGATCAAGCCCCAGTCAGGCTCCCGGCTCAGTGGAGAGGCTACTTCTCCCTCTCCCCCATTCCCCTGCTTGTGCTCTCTTGCTCTCTCTCTGTCAAATAAATAAAGTCTTTAAAAGAAAAAAAAAAAAAAAAAAAGAAGCTTCTGTAAGAATCATAGAAGACAAGAAGATGCCTAAGACCCTGTATTAGCTGCAAGTCACAGGAAAAACAAGTTCAAATGGCCAATAAGGGTAATTTTCTTGCCCAAAAAGAAGTCCAAAAGTAGGATGTTTCCAGAATTTGTTAATTCAGCAGCTCAGGACCTTGTCTCTTTCACATTCTTGCTCCAACACGATTGGACTAATATGATGAGGGACACGGGTAGTGGTCACCATTGCAGCCATTGTGTGCAGGCTAGACATCATTCACCAGATGAAAAGGGACCATTTCTCCCCTGTGCCGGGCTTTAGAAGATTGAAGAATCTTTTCTCAGAAAGCCCCACCAGCAAACTGACCTTTCCAGAATCAGCTTCCATGCCCCTGCATGAACCACCTGAGGACAAGATAACAGGGTCAAGAAGGTAAGGCTCCCACAGATGCTTTCGGCACCCGGAGAGGTGCAGTCAGAGAAGAGACCAGAAGCCCCTGGCCCAAGGTGACCATTTCTCCAAACCCTTTGTCCCACACCCAAGTCTCTGACCTGTTAAGTCTTCCTAACTCTGGCTGCAGCCCCTTCCTCTGGGACCTGGCTTTTATCCCCCTGCTTCCCTCTCTTGATTTATACTAATTAGTAGCAGAGTTGGCTCCCAGCCTGGCATTCTCACCGCTAACTCAAGATTTCAAACACATGAAACTTCTCGATGATAGGATGCCCTCCTGAACGGAGACAATAACAGACAACAGGCTCTGGTGATGAGGCAGCCTGAGAAACCATCTAGAAAGAGGCCAAATGCCGGAGATAAAAGGTAAGAAAGAACTAGAAAGGAGCCTGGCCTGGAATTAGAAGGGTTTTTTTTGTTTTTTTTTTTTAAGTATTCCATGCATGCATGTCCTTTTGTGCCCTGAATTGAAATCTGCAGTGAGAAATAAGTTATTCAAAATGGGACAAGTATCATTTTTTTTCGTAATACATCCATCCTCTGCCAACCCCTTGAGGTCTAATAACTTTCAGTCTGCAAACAAAAAAACCCCTCAATCTTCTGATTTTATTTGCAGCTTTGTTAAATTAGGTATAAAGTGCAACTCTCCTGTACACTAAACAGTGCCTATAAATGTACAATTCAGTTGATATGTAATAGATGCTAAAGATAGATAGATAGATAGATAGATAGATAGATAGATAGATAGATAGATAGATAAATGGCACATTCTCCCTTTTGTCTCCTTCTCCTTCCCCATCCCTGCATGTTTGTGCATAATTCATGTCTCCTCTTACCCTCCCCAGCACCTCTGGGAGCACATGTTCCTGACAGAGAATATCCAGGTGGCCTGGTACTTGGAAACTTGTCAGATGTTATTCAAAGCAATAAAGAACACATCATACAAGCCTTTGGTATATTGTTACAGGGAAATGCTGTTTAGAATTTACTAATTGGGAATTTGCGATAATTTGAGGAAGGGCTGGCTAAAGTTAACCTTTGTACTATCTATGGGAAAAAAAAAAAGAGTTCACTGAAGTTCTGAATAGTGTAAACAAGATTGGAAGGGGAATAATTATCTACTTAAAAGAGCCAGTTGTTTTGAAAAGCTTTAGAAGTATCCTTTTACATACAAACAGGGTAATTATGATTTAAACAAAGGCAGGCCTGTTTCTAAGCCTTCTTTGAAATGTCAATTACAAATTACTCTTGTTTATTCATCAAGGCAAAACCTACCCCTAAGTACCAGGCAACAGTTGGTTAGCTGGCTTCCATTTACTCTATTTGAAAATAATAAACCTAAAGTTCTTTTAAAGTACCATAGTTTAATTCAAGCTTTTCACTAATCTAGACATTTGCCCATCCTACAAGTATGGGCGAAGATTTACTAAGTACTAGCACACAACAGTCGGGAATGCATGGAGTGAGGACTGCCTTCACTAACTTAGGGGAAGAGTTGGCTGATACAGAAAATCTATAAAGAAAGCTACTCCAGAGCAGTGGCTTTTATTTTGTATCTTACCAGAGCAAGAAACACATTTTGCATTGCAACTCAATATGCACAGACTGAAACAAAAACAATACTTACCCTTATTATGTGCCATACACTGTTATTTTCTATTTATTTTTTAATAAATGCTAGTCACAACCCTCTAAATTGATTCCACAATCTATGAATGGGTTGCTGTTTTGAAAACACTGGGATCTGTCGGGAGATATTATTCCATCCTGTCGGGAGATATTAGTCCATCCTGAGAGAAAGGGTGGTGCTGGGAGGAGCTGTGGTTGCTCCTGGTTTCCTTGGCAGTGTCCTCTCCAGCTCTCCTCTCACATCGTTGGCCACCAACCTCACTGCTCTAGTCACTGGACACTCTGTGCAAAGCTCATTCCTCTAGCCTCACCAGCCCTTCCAGCCAAGTTTCCAGTTCCTCCATGTCCCCCAATACATCTTTACTTCAAAAGATGCCCGAGTTCCCACCTGATCTATCTATATGTTGGCCAAGCTCACCACCGCAGATGAGGTGAGCTGATTCTATAATGCCTCTCCACTCAACAGTGGGGACCCTCCCCAACTTAACTGCTCCCATCTCTGATTCTTGGCTCCATTTTCCATTAACAGTCTTTCTCTGGTCTCTGGATTCAGTTTGGAATTGGATCTCCCAAGTTCTTGCCTAATTGCTCTCCATCAAGAACATGGATAACATATTATCATCGTGGTAAAAACATAATCTTCGGGGATCCCTGGGTGGCTCCGCAGTTTGGCGCCTGCCTTTGGCCCGGGGCGCGATCCTGGAATCCCAGGATTGAGTCCCTCATCGGGCTCCGGCGTGGAGCCTGCTTCTCCCTCTGCCTGTGTCTCTGCTGCTCTCGCGCTCTCTCTCTCTCCTCTCTCTCTCTCTCTCTCTCTCTCTCTCTCTCTGTGTCTATCATGAATGAATAAATAAATAAATAAATCTTAAAAAAAAAAACCATAATCTTCATGGCAAGACCCACCTCCCCCATGCTCACCAGCTGTGTGACCCTGGACCTGTCATTGAATTTCCCTGAATCTCAGTTTCATTATCTGCAAAATTGGGAAAATATCTATTTTGCAGGCTGGTGAAGGATAATTAATCCTTATAAAATGCTTACTTCAGTGCCTGGCACATAACAACCATTCTCTAAACGTTACCTATTATCAGTATTTTTGTTGCTATTATTATTGGCTTAGATTTAACCTACTGGTTCATCTCTTCTCGCACCAAAACCACACCACCCTGTCCTGGAGGACAGGTACTGGTTCAGAGTTTGAAGCTTGGTACCTTGTAGACACAGTTCCTGTTCCCCATCCCCTACCCCCTCTCCAAATACCTCCCCACACGCATCTCGCTTAGACCCTTGCTTCCATCCCGAAGTTCTCTGCATAGAAGTTCTTGACCAGAATTATGATGCCTGATGTAAGTGGACAGGGGTCAGTTCTGATCATCTAGCTGTATGAAGGGATAGGAGGCAATCCCAAGAATTTCATGCCTCCCTTCGAGCGAGCAACCCCAACAAGTGACCACCTTCTACCATGAAAACCAGAGGCAATCTACTTTATCCCATGCAGCAAGGGGGTGGGGGCACTGAAGAAGGGAATGTAGAGCAGCCCAGGGATCTCATCCTGATGGCTCATACCAGGCTTAGCATACAAGGCAACCCCCAGTAATGACTAGTGTTTGCAACCCTGGTTTCCTGAACCATCTGCTGCCTCACAGATACTGTTCCTGGCTCATTAATCCAGTTCCAAAGTGCCTGGCTATGCTCTTGTTCCTCCCCTACCATGTCCTTGCGTCATTCCATTGGTTCCGTGCATCTCTCTCCTTGGCTTTGGATGTCCTCCCAGCTATGTTTGGCCTCTGTTTTGCTTTAATGTATTCATGGATCACCCTGATCTCCTCACATTGGTAGCCCCTGGCTTAACTCAATCTTGATTCTTTCCTCTACCACCATTACCCACCCCCCCACCCCCCAGCCCCACTATCTCCTACCTCCTCAATCTGGTCCAGCCCCACGCACAAGAAAAGTAGCAGTCTTTGATATAACTCTTCAGATAATGTTGTCATTGGTTTACATTCTAGACCCACCAACAAAACACTTGGGTCCTTACTCTGTTATCTGGAAAATAATCCTCACCCTCCTTTTCCTGGAGAGATTATATCTGCTTGGACATGGCCAAGGCCTGTGGGAGAGGTGGTGATTGACTTACCTGGAAATCAGGATCTTTCATCTTCAGAGAATAATGGCTAAACTCATTGCAATTAAGAGCCCAAACTCTGAAGCCAGACAGTGTAGGCCTAAATCCTGTCCCTGCAACTCGCTACTATATTTGAGCTTGTTTTCTTTTTGTTTTGTTTTTTGAGTTTGAGTTTTTGTTTTGGTGCTATTTGGATAAACAACAAGCAGCTTGATCATATCAAGTTAGAAATATCAGAATCATTCACTATGTGTTAGACACTGGCCCCTGTCCTGCTCTTTACTTTCCTCAGCTTCTCCCTGTTGTGTTCAGGAATCCCTTTCTGCACTTATTTAACTGCATTATTTATCTGTCATGTTCTCTGGCACTGTGCTGGATCACAGAGATACAAAGATGACAAATCATGGACTCTGTATTGATTCATTTATCAATGATTGAGAGAGAGCAGGCAAGTAGGGGTGGGAGGTGAGGAGGGGCAGAGGGTGAGGAAGAAAGAGTATCTTAAGCAGACTCCACATTCAGTGTCACACCGTCATGGGCCTCCATCTCACAACACTGAGCTCATGACCTAAGCTGAAATCAAGAGTCAGATGTTTAACCTACTAAGCCACCTAGGTACCCGATGGACTCTGCCTTTAAAGGTGGATAAATGGGGATCCCTAGGTGGCTCAGTGGTTTAGCATCTGCCTTTGGCCCAGGACGTTATCCTGGAGTCCCGGGATCGAATCCCCCATTGGGCTGCCTGCATAGAGATTGTTTCTCCATCCGCCTGTGTCTCTGCCTCTCTCTCTCTGTCTCTGTGTCTCTCATGAATAAAAAATAAATCTTTAAAAAAATAAAAAATAAAGGTGGATAATATATATAGGGGACAGAGAGACATGCAAACAAATCAATTTGTTAAAAATGTTAAGGTGCTCCTGATTGAGCCACACACTGGGCTTCACACTCAGTACTGAGTCTGCTTATGATTCTCTCCTCCTCTCCCTCTGTGCCTCTCCCCCTCTGCTTCTCCCCCACTCTCTCTTTCTTCCTAAAATATATAAATCTTTGGGGAAAAAAATGTTAAGGATGCTGAGACAGAGAATTGCTGTTGTTGTTGTTGTTGTTGTTGTTGTTGTTGTTGTTTTAGAGAGAGGGAGACAGAATCCTAAGCAGGCTCTATGCCCAGCATGGAGCCCAACTCGGAGCTCGATCTCATGACCCTGAGATCATGACCTGAACCAAAGTCAAGCTAGATGCTTAACTGACTGAGCCACCTAGGCACACTGAGGATGTCTCAAGGTATACTGGAACATAAGGGAGGGCATAGTGAGTTCTGCCTGAGGGAGGAAAGTTGAGGAGGGTGTCAAGGAGTAGGGGAAGTTTTCATGGAAAAGGCTGATGCTTGAGGTAACTCTTGAATTCTTGCTTTTTGCTCATGGCTTCAGACAGGTTCCAATACTCAGGCATTCTGAACAAGACAGTCTCCACAAATAAGCTCAGAAATGTAACCCTGTGTCCTAGATTCTAGTGGCCTAGTTCCAGTGGCCAGGGTTCCCACACTACCCGCCAGTTCCCTTTGTTGTAATCAGTTAAGCAAGCTACTATTAGCAGGAGTTAACTCCTGAGCCCAAAGTCATAACCTGTGGTCTCTGCCAGTGAGTCATGACAGGCTTAGTCCTTATTATCAGGCTGCAGTCTTTATCCCATTTATAATACCCAAGTCTTTCCCCAAGACTTGAGCTCTTCTTTGAACTCTAGCCCTGTCACTACAGTCCCTGTATTTATGTTCTCCTTGCAAGCCAGCCCTCTTCTCTGGAATCAGAGCCTTCTTTTCTATCCCAGCTGGGGTTCTGCTATCCATCCAGAGAATGGTCTCCAGAATGGCCACCCACCTAATCTACTAAGGCCTGCTTGAGTACCCCACTGCTCAGGTTCCTACTTAACCTGAAAAGCCCAACCCCATGTGTGTCTAGAATGAGGCTAACTTTTGATAACTCTCTGACCTAGCATTAGTTAGGCTCCTCTGAGTCCTCTTCTAGGCCAGATCTCAACCTTGGTGTCCAGACCAGATTTATTAAGAGTTCTGCTAAGTAAGTCTAGTAAAAGCCCCCACCGTTGATATCTGATCAAGGTCTTCATCTTCTATCCTTGATGTCTGAGTCCTTGGCTGCCTTATCAAGAATCCTGTTAGATCAGTTTAGCAGGAATCCCCCTACCTTATGTCTCATCTTAGTGATTTTCCATTCACTGACTCCCTTACCTGCTCCTTGGCTATAAATCACAACTTGTCCTTGCTGTATTTGAGGTTGAGCTTGATTTTCCCCTATTGCAATAGATTTGACCCCTAATACAATAGTCTTTTTCTTTTCAAGCAAGGGTTGGTAGATTTATTTTCTTTCATAGCACCTTGTGGCATAGTTATTTTTTTTCTTCAATCTCAACCTTATTGAGATATAATCCCAACTTTATTTTTTTTTTATTTTTTTTAATCCCAACTTTATCGTATAAGGCTAAGGTATATGATATGATCATTTGATACACATATATATTGTGAAAGATTACTATAATAAGATTAGTTAGCACGTCCACCACCTCACATGACTACCACTTTGTGGTGTGTGGTGAGAACATTTTAGATTTACTCTTAGCAACTTTCAACTATGTAATTGTAACAGTATTAACTAGAGTCACCACGCTATACATTAGATTACCCAAAACTTTTTCATCTTACAGCTGAAAGTTTGGACACTTTGACCAACATCTCATTTGCCATAGCCCAGCCCCTGGCAACCACCATTGTATTCTGTTTATGTGAGTTTGGCTCTTTGAGATTACATATAAGTGAGATTATACAGTATTTGTCTTTCTCTGACTATTTGAAAAATATGGAGCACTTCATGAATTTCTGTATCACCCTCGCACTGGGGCCATGTTAATCTTCCATTGTTCCAATTTTAGTATATATGCTGCCAAAGCGAGCACTACAGTTGTCTTTTTTTTTTTTTTACACTTGTCTTAAATAAAGTCTCCCCTACCATATTTAACAAGTATCACAATAATTTTTTCTTTAACATTTGTCATGCCCTTTGGACAATAACCATGTGGACAGTCCACAGCCCAGTAACACCCTGGGCCACACTGCCTTCCCTCCTTGCTCTACTCTGGAAATCAGGGTTTTGTTTTCAGGCTCTTGAGTTCTTTCTCCTCACCAACTGTAGCCGACACACATGTAGCAATACAGCTCAGACAGAAGTCACCTGAAAATACGGACCTGGAGAATATGGTCCATTCCATGCCAACCAACGTCACCTAATTCATCCAGTCAGTCAATCAATCAAAACATACAAATAAATTTAATGGTTTCTGGATATAAATATATTTTCAAAGAGCTTCCTTATTTGTATTACAGACATAAACAAAATACATACACTCAAGGAATAAAATATGTCTTGTGCTCTTTTGAATTAAAAAATCATAGTAGAAGCAGATCTTTGATGTCCCAATGGTGCCATAAACAAATTCACTGGCCTGTTTTAGGACAAAGGATTATCTGAAATTTTACCTCTTGGGTTCCAAGTATGTTTTTGTTGTTAGTAGATAAACTTTATTGTAAAAGCCTCTGCACCTAGAGCTATGGTGATTTTTTTTTTTTTTGAGTGTTTTATTCATCTCTTTCATCTGGCTGCAAGTAAGGACTTGATAAAACTCAAAATTTACTGAATTTTGTGTTAATTTCAGGTACACAATTTTCCTCTTGAATATCTGCCTTCATGTGGTTTGTTGCTGAAGCATTTTGAAGGAAATGGCGGGTCAGCCATTCATTGGTTCTCATGGCTTTGCAGTGGAGGCAGGGCCTTTCCCTGATTTGGTAACTTCCCACATTCCTTTGCCTCTGAGCTAGTTTTCTCTTCTTAATACTAGCTGGTGACAGATGGTGTTCACTTTCACTCTCCTTCCATGAGGAGGCTCCTGAGTTAGATTCTTCACTGTCACACTCAGTAGTATCACTATCATGTTGGATCTGATTCACCTGGCTGAACTGAGAATGGCGCCTGGCTCGTCTTTGTTCAAGATAGGCATTGACCAAAGCCACTTCTGAATCAGTTACAGGAGTAAGTTGGTTCTGCTTTGTTTTTTTCATCATTTGTAAAGAGTCCCAGTCACCATCTTTGCTTTGCCGCTTATAGGAAGTATCTTTGCTTGCTAACAACCAATGAAACAAATCAAGATGTTAGGCATATCATTGGTTACTGTAACTTCGTATTACCTAAGGAAGCCTATGGCATGTATGGACTCACTGTCCGTTGCCATTCGGCAAGCCCAATTTTCTCTACTCATTTGCAAGTGTTGGCGGCTGCGCATTTTCCAGTATGATACCAAATCTCCTAAAGACCAGAAGGGTTGGGCGGCCCGGTGACTCAGTGGTTTAGCTCCGCATTTGGCCTAGGGTGTAATCCTGGTGACCTGGGATCGAGTCCCACGTTGGGCTCCCTGCATGGAGCCTGCTTCTCCCTCTGCCTGTGTCTCTGCCCCTCTCTCTCTCTGTTTCTCTCATGAATAAATAAATAAAATCTTAAAAAAAAAAAAAAAAAAAAGACCAGAAGGGTCAAATAGATGCTTGACATGTTGCTTTTGAAGCTTTGTGGACCCCCTGGTATAAGATCAAGGGAAAGGTCGCCAAGCTTTTTCAGATAGACCCTTTTTTCCCTTACCTTGAAGTCTTACAGACTCAAGTATGTATGTGAATGTGATTTGGGTAGCAGGAAACTAAAAAGGATCTTTTCTTTATACAGTAGTGTGCTGGAGTTGTCTTCTACCAACTAGCTCACAAGAACAGATGGTTAAACTTACAGGAATTCTGTGACATGGTTGTTAAAACACAGCCATTAGTCAAAATTAAAGTATACAAACTTACCATTGAATCCATTTATTACACATAAATGTTCAAAACTAATCACTTCCTAATTATTTTATTACATTTTATTAAGAAATAGCTCTTGAAGCTATTTACGTCTGTTGTATCTGGATATTGGAAATGCTATGTAATGGTGTCCTACTGTGCGTCTCTTCCCAACTTCACTTCAGTAACATCATGTTGGTACTTTGAATCAGTGTGAGTGGAATAAAAAGAAATCAACGAGCACTAAAAATCAGGTCTTGTGTATGGTCTTGTTGATTGTCTACGCTTAAAATGATAAAGAACATGTTACTAACAGATTATATGTAAAAGTGTCCTCCTGTAGCCACTACATTGTGAATAGCACCCAAAAACAAGGAAATGTTCTTCCAGAGTATTCTAAAACTATTATCCAATTCAGCAAAGAAGTCACATCATTGACAACCAAGTTAAGTTTTAGCAAACATTTTCCTGCATCTTTCCCCTTGCTCCATGACATTCATATTGGATAACACTCATTCATCCATTGCCACCATAGGTTGGCTAAGAATGCAAGGGTCTGGCAAAAATTAAGGGAAGTATTTTGCCAAAATTGGCAGTCTACATAGAATGTGCCATAAAGTGTATTATGTATTTTATTACCTGTAAATTGTGTGATATACATCCTTTATATCAACAACATTTTTTTTAAAGATTTTATTTATTTATTCATGAGAGACAGAGAGAGAGAGGCAGAGACACAGGCAGAGGGAGAAGCAGGCTCCACGCAGGGAGCCCCATGTGGGACTCTATCCTGGGACTCCAGGATCACACCCTGAGCTGCAGGTGGTGCTAAACCGCTGCGCCACTGGGCCGCCCTCAACAACATTTTTTTAAAAACATATATGTACACATATACATTTTTGGAGAGCCAGTTTTAAACATTTAGCAGCACTGCTTATAGGTATTAAAAAGATGTCATATAAAGCTCACAATCCTGTAGCAACACTAACAATAAAGGTATTTAAAAGGCAAGCTATGGGCAGACCGGGTGGCTCAGCGGTTTAGAGCCGCCTCCAGCCCAGGGCCTGATCCTGGAGACCCAGGATCGAGTCCCACGTTGGGCTCCCTGCATGGAGCCTGCTTCTCCCTCTGCCTGTGTGTCTACCTCTCCCTCTCCCTCATTAATAAATAGATAAAATTTTTAAAAAAAATAAAAGGCAAGCTATATGAAGGAAGAATGCTGAGGAATGAAAAGAGCTTGAGCTCTACCCTACTACTAACTTGTGGCCTCTAACAGCTCTGCAAAAGCAGCTAAGCTATCCTGTGCTAAAGCAGGGAGCCCATCCAAGAGCCATCACTGATCTGGGGAGTCCCTATAACCACTCTGGGCTGTTCACCTCTGTTGTTTTCTACATGCTTTCTACATTCAGCATATATTCCTCTCATCATAGTCCAATATCAAATATGCACCAGCTCTCACCTTTACTGACTGATGTGCTGGTCCCACTGTCTTCATCTTTTTTCTTCTCTGACATCTGTTTCAGAAATACAGATTAGTAACAGCAATCTCTGTTGGTTGTTTTTCACTTACATTTACTTATAAAACACTGTTGCCCTAGACTCTTAGACAATGTCTAATTTTAAACGTTCAGGGAAATTCAATAAATTTTTATTGAGTTCCTGTTGTAGTGATCCTCTCTTCTGCTGCCCACTGGAAGACCAGGCTTTATTTATTTATTTTTTAAAATTTATTTATTTATTTATTTATTTATTTATTTATTTATTTGAGACAGAGACAGAGAGAGAAAGAGAGAGGCAGAGACACAGGCAGAGGGAGAAGCAGTCTCCACGCAGGGAGCCCGAAGGACCAGGCTTTAATAGCACAGTCTTCCAAAATGTTTTGAACCAAACCAAATGGAACAAAGACTTGAGAGAAAATAATACTGATAAGGATCTATAGCTTGTAAAGTTTTCCTGTACTCACATTGTAAAGAAATATCATTTAAGAACAGATTTGATAGTACTGGGATTCATTTTAAATTACTTTGTAAAGGGTATTTTATCAGGTCACTTTAAAAATAATCCTTGAAGGGCAGCCCCGGTGGCTCAGCGGTTTAGCGCCGCCTTCAGCCCAGGGCGTGATCCTGGAGACCTGGGATTGAGTCCTACATCGGGCTCCCTGCATGGAGCCTGCTTCTCCCTCTGCCTGTGTCTCTGCCTCTCTCTCTCTGTATCTCTCATTAATAAATAAATAAAATCTGTTTTTAAAAAATAAATAAAATAAAAATAAAATAAAATAATCCTTGAAGATCTTTACCAGAATTTACAAACTTAATATCTCTTGAGTCCTTCAGAAACTTTCCTCCAAAATGCAAACATAACATTTTACCTGTTTAATTTGGCAACAAAAAAGAAGTGGATCTATTTGAATAGTTCTAATTTCAAATATCCTAGCCCAATACTCCATAAATAAATTTATCCCATTGTTCAGATCAG
This sequence comes from Canis lupus baileyi, assembly GCF_048164855.1. Lineage (NCBI taxonomy): Eukaryota > Metazoa > Chordata > Mammalia > Carnivora > Canidae > Canis > Canis lupus. The sequence goes on along the minus strand of NC_132855.1, from coordinate 54,324,369 downwards.
TGTCCTATTTATTTTTTAAGATTTTTTTTTTGACAGGAGACGGGGAGAGCACACAAGCAGGGAGAGCAGCAGGCAGAGGGAGGGGGAGAAGCAGGCTCCCCACTGAGCAGAGAGCCTGATGTGGGCTCAGTCCCAGGACCCCAGGATCATGACCTGAGCCGGAGGCAGATGCTTCCAACTAAGCCACTCAGGAGCCTCCAGTGTCCCATTAAAAAAAAAAAATTTTTTTTAAATTTATTCATGAGAGACACAGAGAGAGAGGGGGGCAGGGACACAGGCAGAGGGAGAAGCAGGCTCCATGCAGGGAGCCGGATGTGGGACTCGATCCCAGGTCTCCAAGATCACACCCTGGGCTAAATAAAGGCAGGTGCTAAACCACTGAGCCACCCAGGCGCCCCAGTCTCCCATTTTTCGATGCTGAACATGATTTGGCTAAAATATAAATATAAAGCAACTCTTTCAGAATGTACCAAAACTTTAGAAATACTCATTACATTTTTGACGCATAACAATTCTTACTTGGAATCTATCACCAGGAAATAACCCCTCCAAAGAGAAAAAACTTTGTGCACAAAAATTATCACAGTATAATTAGGATAATGTAAAATTCAAAATTCAATAGCAGCCAATGGTTAAATAAATTATAGTATAATCATAATTTATAGTTGTAAAAATTATTATAATAAAAGCATGTCTCGGGATCCCTGGGTGGCACAGCGGTTTGGCGCCTGCCTTTGGCCCAGGGCGCGGTCCTGGAGACCTGGGATCGAATCCCACGTCGGGCTCCCGGTGCATGGAGCCTGCTTCTCCCTCTGCCTGTGTCTCTGCCTCTCTCTCTCTCACTGTGTGCCTATCATAAATAAATAAAAGTTTAAAAAAAAAAAAAAAAAAAGCATGTCTCAACACGAGGAAATACATGTTATAATATTAAGTTAAAAATCACGATGCAAATTCGTATATGCAGTATAATCACAAGTTAGCTGAAAATATGAAAAGACTTTAAGCAATGAACACAAGTGTTCGTTCTTACTTTGAGTAAAACAGTGATATTTTTTTAACTTTTCAAGTTGTCTACAATAGGGGAGAAAATGAATTTTTGTAGAAAGTCAAACTTCCTTCGGGTTGAAAGTGTCATACAATCCAGGATTCTTGGCCCATTGCTTTCTTAATATATGATCTCTTTAACAGCAGGCAAGTATCTTTAAGAAGGTATCTCTACTTTTCGTGTCACTGTAACTATTCTCTGGAAACCTTAAGAGTGGAATCCTCTTTTGAGATATCTCTTTTAACAATGATGGGGAGGATTTATTTTAAATTTAATATGTATAGAGATTTATTAAATGATTAGAAGTTTATAAACCTAGAAGTTCATAGCACTTGGTTATTTCCATGTGGTCTGGAGTGGGTTTTTTGTACTTTTCTATAATTTCAACGTTTTCCATAATACATACTTTTGTAATGGACAGGGAGAAATGTTTAAAAACATGGATTAGGTTTACATCATTTTTATAGAAAGCTTCCATTTTTACCTGATGTCAAATCAAAATACAATCACAAAATCAAAAGAAAGATTTTGAAAAAAAAAAAAAAAAGAAGAAGAAGAAAGATTTTGCATCAAGCTAAGTGGAATCACATGAACCGTGGTACCAAAAGCATTTTATTAACTGTGTGTGACTCAGTGAGTGAAAACATCAGCAGTGCCTGCCTGAAGAGTAGGGTAGAACCATGCAAAGAATTGGGCTATGGCTCTGCGTTTCTGGTCTTGGATAACTCTGCAATTTTACCAATTCACTTAACACCTAAGCTCAGTTTCCACATAACACCTAAGCTCATTTCCACAAAATGAGATGCTAGGACTGGTATTGTTTGGAAAAAAAAACCAGCACTAGCAGTCTGAATAAATACTAAACAAATGCATAAACTAAATATAGTATTTATAGTGTCTGAAAGCAAAAGGGTAAATGCAACTTAAAGAGTGGCAAATCCTAAGGAAATCAGTGTGCTTCGCATTTGGGTATAATTACCACCACATTTCCATCACGCTTTTACCATTACTTCAAGGTTTGTAAATAAAGGCTCATAGTTTTGCAGAGAAAATGAAGATCAAAGTGAAAGAAAAATTCTATCTTTGACTAGCTCTCTTATGGTTCTCAGATTTCAAATCTGGGACCTTTCACAAGAAGCAGTTCAGCCAATTCTAACTGCCATAGGGGTACAGAGTGAAACACAAAACCTCTAAGATAACTAAGGTTTTAATCAGCACTGAATAGATTTAATTCAACATTTCAACTATGCTTTGAAGGAAACGAATTACATGGCAGGAAACCTGGGTCTATTTCTCCTCCGACACTAACCACTTGTGTGTGACATTGGACAAGTCATTTAATTTTCTTGGGCCTTATCAATTAAAAAAAAAAAAAAGGAGGGATACTGATATCTTACTCCCTACAAAAAGGAAGCTGGACCGCATGCTCTCCTTAGGTCCTTGAAGCTCAGGCTCTATGATTCCAAAAAGCTGATGCAAGCAAAGGGGTAGAAGAATAGCTTAGACCTCTTAAGTAGTCTTCATGATGAAATTGCCAGGAATCAATTTCAATTTTTTGTTAATTTTCTAAAGTAGCTTTTCTGGCCAATCCAGACAAATTCAATAGGGAGTCTAGGACACACATATGCGATCACTATTCTAAATCTCCTTTTGGCAAAGTATCTACTTTAAGAAGCATTTAGACTTTAGAGGGACCTTCTTTAGTGGGAAGAGGTGGTGAGGGGAAGAGTCTTTGATTATTATAATGGAATCCAGCCGGCATAGACTTAACAAACCTCCTCCTCTCCATCTAGAGCTGATGCAGCAGTCTAGCTGGCCATTGCCAGCCCAGCGCTCTGGCTGTAATGCCAAATAATGGTGGTTTGATTAATCATCAGCCTGGTATTAATGGCCAGCAAGAACTCCATGTCAGCAATTTAGAAGACCTCGGTTGCTCATAATATGTTGGAGAGTCATAGTCCTGAAAAACTGGGCTATCTCATTCCTGAGGATGGTATTTTCTTCTGCTAGTAGGTGGTCTAGCGTGGTGACTTTTGCTTAGTTTAGTTCTGCATCTTATCTTTCAGGAGAGTACATTGCCTCATCCTAAAAGCTCCCGAATCCTACAGCATATATTTTATAAATATGACAACTTTTGTATCTCTGATTAGAATTACATGGCTACAAAAGGAATTTGGAGGTCATTAACCAGTAGGGAAGTTTATCCTAACATTACATAGCCTATGGACAAACTGCAAACAACCTGAATGTCTCAGAAATGCAGATTTTTTATGGTGCAACCACAAGATAAATTTATGCAGTCATTAAGAGTGCTGCTGTGTGAATATGATTTGAGGAAGTGTTACAGTATAATATTAAGTTTATGAAAATATGTACAATTCTAATGATAAGATCAAAGAGAGATGGAGGGAAAAATATTCTAAGAATAAGAAAAAAAATTAGAATATACTCCAAAATAATTAGAATATAACAATGATTATCTCTAGGAAATAGGATTATAGTAGTTTAAATTTCCTTCTTCATCCCTTTCTGTATTTTTGGATGCCCTAGAACAAGACTGCGTTATTTTTAAAACTAGAAAACAAACTTTTAAAAAGTATTTTGATCAAAGTAAAGACAATTTATTTCATGGAAAACCCCTTATGATACAATAAACATATCATTTAAAATGAAATAGGATATCCTACCCAGACAGAAGCCCGAGAAAAGAACAGCAAGACCAATATAATGATAAAATACCAAAGCAGGAAACTCCCTATGGCCCCGCAAGAGTCATCCTTCCGGCATTCATAATCCTGATTTGGAATGGTGAAACTTAAAGGTATGGGGGGAGGATCTACCTCCCAAAATAAGGAAAAAAGGTCTCCCATGATGGCTTCTTGCTTTGAAAATAAAGCATGCTCAAAGGAATGAAGATGACTGGGGAGTACTTCACTCCATGTGTATGACAATTTCCTTGGCAACCTATTGTGACACGCTTCAGTAACTGTGACAGGAGCTGACAAACACTTATTGGATTTCTAAGTTTTGGGAAGATTTATATAAATTATTTCTATGACAGTTTATGGTATTTCCCCCATTTACATCAATAGGGTGAATTCTATCTTGATTTTTTTTTATTAAACTTGTATATACTGTATTTCCTTTAAAGTTTAATGTTTGTAAAATCTAAGTCTCTGAGGTCTCCATTCATCTTTTTTCAGTCTCTTTTGTATTTATTATATCACTGTAAATTAACCTGCACATGTCTAACGTGTTATAGACTGAATTGTGTTCCCCCAAATTCATATGAATATTGAATAACCCCGAACTTAACTATCACCGGAGATAAAGCCTTTAAAAAGATAGTTAAGGTTAAAGAGGTCATAAAGATAGAGCCGTAATCCAATATGACTGATGTCCTTATAAGAAGAGGAAGAAACACTGCAGGGGTGTGTGGACACAAAATAGAAGGCCAGGTGAGGACATAGAAGAAGGCCATCTTCAAGCCAAGGAAAGAGGCTTCAGGAGAAACCAATTCTACTGGTGACTTGATCTTCGACTTCTAACCTGTAAAATTGTGAAAAAATAAATTTTTGTTGTTTAAGCCACCCAGTCTGTGGAATTTTTTATGGTAACTCTAGCAAACTAATACATAATGCCAGTTATATATCAAAACACTATATGGTGTTCCTTTTTAAATCTTCAATAAGTGCACAATAACTTTACAATATTGAGAGGAAATAAAGATGTGTCTGCTGTAGTGGTGCAAGGGTGGCTCAGTCTGTTAGGCCTCAGATTCTTTATCTCAGCTCAGGTCTTGATCTCAGGGTTGTGAGTTCAGGCCCAGCTTGGGCTCCATGCTAGGTGTGGAACCTACTTAAAGAAACAACAACAACAAAAAGATGTGTCTGTTGTAAATGATATCAAATGTATACAGTTTCTTCGGAAAGATACATGAGGTGGGGGAGAACCTGTGGTATTCTAATTTTAACTTTAAGTTGAATTCTTAAACTTTGAACAATTTTCGAGTTCATCTCTGAATCTAAAACTAAAGCAAAACACCACTGCTGCTAAGGCAGTCTAAAAATGATTAAAATCACAGGTTTTTTTTTTAAATTTTATTTATTTATTCATGAGAGACAGAGAGAGAGAGACAGAGAGAGGCGCAGAGACATAGACAGAGGGAGAAGCAGGCTCCATGCAGGGAGCCCAACGCGGGACTCTATCCCGGTCTCCAGGATCTGCCCTGGGCGGAAGGCGGCGCTAAACCACTGAGCCAACAGGGATGTGCCCTAAAATCACAGTTTAAAAAAAATCTGTTAGGTCTTTAAGAGCATAGCATACCTGCAGATTCCATTAATATGCAATACCACGAGGAAATTTAATTTGCTTCTATATGACCTCAGGTGCATTTTAGGAAAAATTTTGGTCACTGACATGTACATGATGTAACAATCCACTAGCTCATTGAGAGAGAAAAGGCGTGATGTTTTCATGGGGGTAACATTTCTCCACGTGCCCAATGGCAGGTTCCCACGCCCTGCTCATAGTGGCTGTTGGCCCTGCGCGTTAGGCCTGCGTCACCTCCCCCAGGAAGGTCGCCTCCTCCTCCAGGAAGGCCTCCTGCAGCCTGCCCCTCGCACCCTCTCCGGCCCCCGCCCCCGTGCCCCACCTCTCCTGCCAGTCTAGTGCATCAGCCTGCTGAGCTCTTCCACACCCTAACCGGGGAGCTGCACTTTTACATCCCTGAGTGCACGTTGTAGGCGTTTGTATTTGTTAAATAAAACCAAACTGAACTCCCCAATGAACTTTTTCCTCGGGATTAGAAGTTCTTCCCAAGAATGTGCAAGAAAAGTAACGATTGGATTTTTTTAAATCTCGAAACCACTAGCAACTCTAACATTGGGATTTTTCTTCTTACTGCTGCATTCTTATTACAAGGATATTTAAGAATTTACATCAGGTCAGAACACTTGTATTTTTTTAAAGAAATGTTTTGTCGTCGCTCATGGGTGTCTGGACACATTACTTACATCCTCTTACGATTAGCTACCCTGCATAATAAAATATGCTTAAAAATGTGAGTCCAAAAATAATGATAAAAAAAATTTAAAAAGTGAGTCCATGGGATCCCTGGGTGGCGCAGCGGTTTGGCGCCTGCCTTTGGCCCAGGGCGCGATCCTGGAGACCCGGGGTCAAGTCCCACGTCAGGCTCCCGGTGTGGAGCCTGCCTCTCCCTCTGCCTCTCTCTCTGCCTCTCTCTAGGTCTATCATGAATAAATAAAATCTTAAAAAAAAAAAAGTGAGTCCATAAGTGCGCTAAGTAAGCTAAAATTATATTAATAGAAAGAAATTCAGCTTGTTACAGTTATTACTTTTTACTGCGGGCTCAGAACTTGGTCTGAATTTTTGCTGCCCAGCCTTCTCCCGGCAGAAGTGCGGGAGCCACACACACTAAAGCTGTCTCCCTGGTAACGCTCCTAAGCTCTCGTCCCTTCCCCATCCTCCTCATCTCGCGAGAAGGTTCGTTCTTCCGGTGACTGTAGTCCCGCCGGCCGGTTGCCTTCACCTCCCCGTTTAGCTTCGCGCATGTGCAGTAGAGAGTGGCGCGAGCCCGCGGCTTCCGGCCGAGGAACATGGTGCGTTTTCGGGGTCATCTTTGTGCTTCCTGGACGTGGAGTCCATGCGGGCCGTGGGATTTCCGCGACCGTGGATCTGTCGGGGGTTCAGCCAGAGGGGGTGGCGTGTGTGTGGCCAGGCCTCCCACCAGCTGTAGCGGAAAGGACAAAAGCAATAGGGGCTGCTAAAGTTTGTGCTGGGAGACCCAGGGAGGGAAGCTCTCGGGACTGGGAAGTCGGACTCGCGGACCGGGAGGCGGGAAGAGTGCCGCTCTGCGCTCTGCAAGACTCACCTCCAGATACGGAAGAGGCTTCTGTTTGTCTGAGACGAGGCCTAGCGAAACAAGGGAAATAGAAATCCCACGTGGACGCAAACGGCACACTCCCCAGTCGCGTCAACCCTCCTCACCTTGCGTGTTCACCCTTATAAAACTTGAATCCTTACACTTTATCAGCAACACAAACAGGGGTCTCTGGCCTGCGACGACCCGAGTGCAGGGTTGCTGACGATCGTAGACAGTTCATGTTCTCTGCGTGAAGATGTAAGAGGAGAGTCTTTAATGGCTTCTAGCTAATAGGGAGTATTCCTCCCAAAGGTTCGTATTTTGAGTTTCTTAAATGAGCCCTTGGGCTAGTCCTTGTGACATATGCCAAAAGCACAAAACGGAATAATTGCAGATACAGTCACCATCCTTTACATACAAGATAAGACATTTTTATTCATTGAAGTAGTGTTCTCTGAAGAGCCAGTTCTCTGTTGATTCCAATATGGTGCCAATACGGTTATAATTTAGCATTCTCTCTTCAGATAATAATAAAATGCAAACAATTTTGGAAAGATTTTAAAAATATGGGAAAATGTGCAGTTTTTAGTTACTGTGATAAAGGACACAAGTTTGATTTACTAAATGGAGAAGTGGTTTCTTTTCGTTAATTCCTGTGCTTTTTTGTTTTTGAATAGATGCAAGGGGAGACAAATCCTAGTGCTTCCCTTATTGACAGAACCATCAAGATGAGAAAAGAAACAGAAGCTAAGAAAGTGGTTTTAGCCTGGGGACTCCTAAATGTATCTATGGCTGGAATGATATATACTGAAATGTAAGTTAATTAGCCAAAAGAAAAAAAAAAAAAAAAGTGAAACTTACAGAGCCATGGTTGGTCGATTCTACAGATTTGGGTGTTTGTTTTGCTTTGGGGTGTTTGTTATTGTTGTTTGTTTTTTGTTTTTAAAGATTTTGAAAAGCCTTTTTTGTAATTTGTTTCAGGACTGGAAAATTGATTAGTTCATATTATAATGTGACATACTGGCCCCTCTGGTACATTGGTAAGTAATTAATTTTACTATGATTTAGATTTGCTGCCAATGAAAAACTCCATTCACGTTTAACTCAACTTAGTATTCATTCCTTCATTCCATATATAATCAAGTGTGTACTATGTCCCAAAAACTGAGAGTATAGCGGGAAGGGAACAAGGTCCCTGCCCTCATGGAAAGAACACTCTAGTAAAGAAGACTAAAAGTGCAATTCCAGGTAATCATTGGTGTTCTGTGATGAAAAACATTGGTGGTGATGATTTGTATTTGTTATTCTCTCTGAAATGCCTTCCCTACTTCCCTACCATTTCTCCTTTCAAGAATAACCAGATTTCTTCCATTGATGCCTTCCTCAGTTTCCTTGTTCCTTCCTCTTCTCTGTTTCTCCTCTTCAGTACTCCTGGGGTCTGAAGAGTCTTTATGGCCATTAACGTAAGTTCCATAGTTTAATATACACATTACTCTGGAATCTGTGTTAGGGAGGTGGTATGGCAAGTAATTAAGCATGAGTTTTTAAGTCTATAATCATGGCTTCAGTAACTGGCTGTGTGCTATCGCAAAAGTCACTTCTCTAGTCCAGTGAAGTTGAAAATGTTTATTGTACAACGTTGTAAGGACTAATGGTAATATATTTTTTTAAGATTAAAAAAAAATTGGGGGGACACCTGGGTGACTCAGTGGTTGAGCATCTGCCTTTAGCTCAGGGCGTGATCCTGGGACCAAGTCTCACATTGGGCTCCCTGCATGGAGCCTGGTTCTTTCTCTGCCTATGTCTCTGCCTCTCTCTCTCTCTGTCTCTCATGAATAAATAAATAAAATCTTAAAAAAAAAAGATTTATTTATTTATTTTTTATTTTTAAGTAATCTCTAAACCCACCATGGGGCTCAAACTCACAACCAGGCCACCCAGGTGCCCCAGTAACGTTTTGAAAATCACTAGTAAATGCCCTATAATAGACTTTTTTGTAATAAACATTATGTATAATAGACATTCATTAAATGGTAACTGTTTTGAGGAATAAGAAGATAGTTTTCAATTTTGTCGTTAACTTACTGAAGTGTAGGGATCCCTGGGTGGCGCAACGGTTTGGCGCCTGCCTTTGGCCCAGGGCGGGATCCTGGAGACCCGGGATCGAATCCCACGTCGGGCTTCCGGTGCATGGAGCCTGCTTCTCCCTCTGCCTGTGTCTCTGCCCCTCTCTCTCTCTCTGTGTGACTATCATAAATAAATAAATAAATAAAACAAAAAACTTCCTGAAGTATGAAGAGTTTTGTGCCCTCCCCCCATAAATGTTCTATCCCCTCTAAAAAAAAATAAAATACATTGTTCTCTTCCAGAGCTTGCCCTTGCATCCCTCTTCAGCCTAAATGCCTTATTTGATTTTTGGAGATATTTCAAATACACTGTGGCACCAACAAGTCTGGTTGTTAGCCCTGGACAGCAAACACTTTTAGGGTTGAAAACAGCTGGTAAGTGTTGTATACATTTTGCAAAGGTGGGGGAAAGGTTAGCAGTAAATCTTTCTCAATTTAATTTGCCCTTTTTGTAGACTAAACTGGAAGGGGCTTCTAAGGCCATCTGTTTCAATTGTATTAAACAAGTCTATAATAGATTGTCTTAAGACCAATGATTATCATTCCTATTTGTATTAACTGAATGGAAATAATATTCGACAGCCTCATGAAAGTTTGTTCCATTATTTAATTACAATTAAAATTAAATGACTAACTCTTACTGCATTGAAGTCGATCTCTTACTTTGAAATGGTAAATAACTACTTTGTGTCCTTAGGTAGTAACATGTTATGTAATTTAGCAACCAACTCACTATTGCTTTCTTTTTCTTGAAAAAGATTCAGTTCATTAAATCTGTTTTTATAGAATTTTAATTTATACATGCATGCACTTTATTTATTTATTCTTTCCTTCTTTCTAGTTGTACAGACTACTCCTCCACATGATCTGGCAGCAACCCAGATCCCTCCTTCTCCACCTTCTCCTTCAATTCAGGGTCAGAGTGTATTGAGTTATAGCCCATCTCGTTCACCCAGTACCAGCCCCAAGTTCACCACCAGCTGTATAACTGGATATAGCCCGCAGCTGCAAGGTCTGTCATCAGGCGGCAGCGGTTCCTATAGCCCAGGAGTGACTTACTCTCCCATTAGTGGTTATAATAAGGTAATGAATCTTTTCTCTTGGCCACATTATTTTGGAATTGGGAGCTGCCTTGAAAATCCTCAAATGAGTCAAAACTCCTCATTTTCTCACTGAGGGAACTGAGGAATGGTGGGTAATTGACTTGCCCAAATTGCCCATTTATGATCCAAGAGCAGGGGCCCCTGGGTGGCTCAGTGCTTGAGTGTCTGCCTCTGGCTCAGGGCGTGATCCTGGAGTCCTGGGATCAAGCCCTGCAGCAGGCTTCCTGTTGGGAGCCTCTGCCTATTTCTCTGCCTCTCTCTCTGTGTCTCTCATGAATAAATAAATAAAATCTTAAAAAAAAAAAAAAAAAAAAAAAGAGCCAAGAACAGAACCCAGATCCTGATACCTAGTCAGAAGTTCTTTATACCACGTCCAAAAATGAAAGAAAAAAAATTCATTTTTGCAAAGATAATGAACTGAGGGTCACCCTCTAGGGTCTTTCTGCAGGGTTTTTCAAACCAGTTGAGACTATGATAATTTTTTACTTTAGTTTTTTAATTTATATTTGCCCTCTTTCTTTGCTTGTTTATGTGAAACTTTTGTATGTCTTTATAAAATGTTAATGCTTTTATCATGTTGGATTATCTCCTAAGCTACAAAGAGTTGTGTAGTTGAACTTTTGAAGATGGATGCCCCTTTCAAAAGGGATGATTAGAAACCTTCATTCCAACTCCCACAGTAAAGTGGGATGTAGTTCTCATTTTTGGACTTGATAGAAGCAAAATTGATAAATCTGAAATTACCTTTAACAAAATATCTTGTCGTTGGAATTTATGCAGCGTGTAGCATTTTCATTTGGCTTCTTTCAGTTAGTTATGTGCATTTAAGTTTCTTCCATGTCTTTTTCATGGCTTGATAGGTCATTTCTTTATTTTTTTTATTTTTATTTTTTTTAAAGATTTATTTATTTATTTATGATAGACATAGAGAGAGAGAGAGCCAGAGACACAGGCAGAGGGATGAGCAGGCTCCATGCACCGGGAGCCCGACGTGGGATTCGATCCCGGGTCTCCAGGATCGCGCCCTGGGCCAAAGGCAGGCGCCAAACCGCTGCGCCACCCAGGGATCCCTCATTTCTTTATTCTTTTCTTTCTTTCTTTTTTTTTCCTTTCTTTTTGTTTATTTATTTATTAAAAATATAATTTATTATTCATGAGAGACACAGAAAGAGGCAGAGACACAGGCAGAGGGTGAAGCAGGCCCCATGCAGGGAGCCTGATGGTGGGACTTGATCCCAGGACCTCAGGATCACGCCCTGAGCTGAAGGCAGACATTTAACAGCTAAGCCACCCAGGCATCCCTCTTTTTCTTTCTTTCTTTTTTTTTTTTTTTTTAAGAGAGAGAATGCATGTGTGCAATTGGGGGGTGGGGTAGGTGGTGGAGGGGAAAGGCAGAAGGAGAGAATATTAAGCAGACTCCACGCCCAGCCTGGAGCCAACTTGGCTCTGTGGGGCTCCATCTCACGACCCTGAGATCACGGTCTGAGCCGAAGTCAAGAGTCAGATGCTTAACCGACTAAACCACCAAGGTGCCCCATAGCTCATTTCTTTTAAACGCTAAGTAATACTCCATTGTCCAGCTGTACCACAATTTATTTACCTATTCACCTACTAAAGGATATCTTCGTTGCTTCTAAGTTTTGGCAATTATAAATAAAGCTGCCGTAAACATATGTATACAGATTTTTGTATGTTTTCTACTCCTTTGGGTAAATACAAAGGAGCACAGTTCCAAGGTCATTAGGTAAGTCTAGTTTAGTTTTGTAAGAAACTGCCAAACTGTCTTCCAAAGTGGCTGTATCATTTTGCATTCCTGCCAACAGTGAATGAGGGTCATGTTGCTCCACAACCTCACTAACATTAGTTGTTGGCATTGTTTTGAATTTTGGCCATTCTAATTGCTGTATTACTTTTTGAAAGTCAAAAACCAAAACAGGGCACCTGAATGGCTCAGTGGTTGAGCATCTGCCTGGGGTCCTGGGATCAAGTCCTGCCTCAAGCTCCATACAATGGAGCCTGCTTCTCCCTCTGCCTATGTTTCAGCCTCTCTCTCTGTGTCTCTCATGAATAAATAAAATAAATAAATAAAATCTTTAAAAAATAAATAAATAAATTTCAATAAAGAAGAAGTTCTTCTATTTTGTGTAGTTGGCAAGCTATAGTCCCTCTCCTTCTTCTCCATACCCTACTACTGTTGGACCAGTGGAGAGCAGTGGATTGAGATCTCGCTACCGTTCTTCACCCACCGTCTATAACTCCCCTACTGACAAAGAAGACTACATGACAGACCTACGAACTTTGGATACTTTTCTTAGAAGTGAAGAAGAGAAACAGCACAGAGTTAAGCTGGGTATGTATATGTATGTTTTTATTTAGATCTAATTACATTTTTTGGTGTTACTTTATATTATCCTTAACTTATTTTTCATTATATTGATACCTGTACATAAAGGTTTCTTTTTTACTAATATACCTTGTATAGCTTAGAAGAGAAATATATTTTGTTTTTATATTTTATATGTTGGAATTAAGCTCACCAAATTTAAGAAGGAAAATATAGCAGAACTGAGAAATCTTGACCTTTCATCTACATTAAGATTGAAAGCTTTTTCATATAATGTAAGTTATGCTTTCTATTTAAAAGTTGAGGCAAGGGGGGTCTGGGTAGCTCAGATGGTTAAACGTCTGCCTTCCGCTCAGGTCATGATCTTGGGGTCCTGGGATCAAGCCCTGCTTTGGGCTACCTGCTCAATGGGGAGCCTGCTTCTCCCTCCCCCCGCCCCACTCCCTCTCTCTCTCTCAAATGAATAAATAAAATCTTTTTTAAAAATAAAATTTAGGCTATGAAGCAGTACATAGTAAAGCTTATTGAAGTGATAATGGTCTCCTTTTGGTCCTTGGGAAGATTGGTGTGGTAGAGAGGGATAAAGGAGAGAAAACGAATTTACTCTAGAAGTGCTGCTGTTTTTCAGAACATTTTTGAACTTGTCTTTAGTTTACTTTGGGAAACAACGTTAGCAAATCTTAATCTATTTGGGGTGGATTTGATTATAACAAAGTCAATTATTTGAAACCAAATTAGGTTATTGAGCCAAGTAATGATTTTTTACCCTCAGGAACTTTCACAGAAAGCACATTAGGTGCTAAAGCATGGCCACAATGAGGAAGTCAGTTATTGGACCATGGCTCTTTGTGTCACTTGAAATCTCTCCATTGATTTTTAATTTAATTTTGCCTGAAAGTGCCAGAAATGTCAAAGAAACAAATCAATATGATCTTGTTATTTGTTGATACATGCTTTTTTTCTTCTTGTTAAATTTTGAAATATTTCAAGTTTACTGAAAATTATAGAGTGTAATGCATAGAACAACCTATGTTGTTTTCTCTACATATCTTTGTCTTATTGATATTTTTTCTGGTTTCCATTTTCATTTCTTCTTTGGTCCATAGAAATTATTTAGAAGTGTTGTTATTATTGCTTATAAGTTTTGTTAGTGATTAGTTTTGCTTTTCATTTCCAAACATATGAAATGAAGACTTGGTTATCTTTTGTTTTTCCTCTAAGTTAATTGTGCTACAGCTAGAGATTGTGAACTGTACCCTGTTCAATTCTTTGGTGTTTCTAAACACTTGCATTTAGGCCTTCTTTGTGATCACTTTTTAGAAATGGTTATTGGTATATTGAAAATAATGCATAGTCTCTAAATACTGGGCTCCATATTTGTTCATTGAACCAGACTTCTTTTTTTTTTTTTTTTAAGATTTTATTTATTTGCGAGAGTGACAGAGCAAGCATGAACAAGGTGGGGGTGGATGGCAGAGGGAGAGGGAGAAGCAGACTCCCCTCTGAGCAGGGAGCTGATGCGGGCTTGATCCCAGGACCCTGGGATCATTACCTGAGCTGAAGGCAGATGCTTAACCACCTGAGCCACCCAGGCGCCCCTGAACCAGACTTCTTGAAGATGCTCTTAAATTCTTTATCTTATTAACCTTCATCCACTCGACCTATTAGTAAAAAAGCACATTAAAAGCTTCCACTGATTGTCTTCTATTAAATGTCTCCTTATAATTCTGTCTTCTATTAAATGTCTCCTTATAATTCTGTCAAATTTGCTAAATATATAAGAAATTATGTTGAGTGCATATAAATTTAGGATTGTTAACATCATTATGGTCAATTATTCCTTTCATTTTTATCTCCTTAGGCTTTTTGCCTTCCAGTCTATTTTCTCTGATATTTTTTTTTTTTAATTTTTATTTATTTATTTATGATAGTCACAGAGAGAGAGAGAGGCAGAGACACAGGCAGAGGGAGAAGCAGGCTCCATGCACCGGGAGCCCCATGCGGGATTCGATCCCGGGTCTCCAGGATTGCGCCCTGGGTCAAAGGCAGGCGCCAAACCGCTGCGCCACCCAGGGATCCCTATTTTCTCTGATATTAACACAGCTATACTAATTTTCTTTTGGTTAGTGTTTGCCTAGTATATTTATGTCCATCCCTATACTTCTAATCCTCTGTAGGTTTTAAATAATTTAGTATTTTGTATAAATTAATTTGTAAATAATAAGTATTTTGTGAGGAGCTACTTTGAGGCTGTATGAATATCCTCTTCCTCATCATATTTGACTTAGCTTTAACATCCTTTTAAGTTTCTTTTCAAAATTGTTACTATGTTGGTTCTCTTAGTGGCTAATTCCATCATTTCTTTATTATTGCCTTTTACATTTTTTTAAACATCTCTTGTGATAAAATATGCATAATATTTACCATTTTAACCATTTTTAAGTATATAATTCAGTGGTGTTAGGTGCATTCACATTGTTGTGTAACCACCTTTTAAACTTATTTGTTGGCATTCTGTTGAGAAATAGAACTTTTTCTTCTCCCCAATGATGTCATTTATTTTGGTGGTTAGATTCTCTCAGATTTGGCTAGTGGGATCCTTTGACTTCTGTTTTTGTTGTTGAACTTTGTAGCACCACAAGATATTTCAGTCTCCTCTTGCACTTTCCCTGGTTAACTAGCTCTGGAGTCAGTGTAGACTGTTTCTCCAGGGGGTCATGATTGCTTTTTAGTGGAGAATGATATTTAGAAATTACTGTCCAGGCTCTGCATATGTCACTGTTGATGGGACATCATTACTCCAGGTCTTCTCAAAAGAAAGCTAGGAATATATTTAGATACACACACACCCCTATATGAATTTCTGTATCTGTCTGTTGATATATAGTAAAAACCCTGAGTTCGTACTAATACCTCTAATTGCAGTCCAACTATGCAGTGTTTATTCCAGCATATTCTCTTTTCATATTTGAAACTCCTTTCTCCAATAGTAAGAAACCAGGCACTCACATTTACTTTCTCTCACACATTTTTTTGCTGACTGGCCACTTCATCCTTCACTAGTTCACACACATCTAAAAACATGAACATTTTCTAACTGTAACATAATTATGATACTTAAGATGCTAGTATCATTCATATTCACATTTCTTCCAGTTGACCCAAATAACGGCCTTTGTAGCATTTTTTTTCTCTTAGTGGTGTAGGATCTAGTCAGGGATCATGTATTGTGTTTGTCATGCTTCTTTTGTCTTAATATGAAACATTTGTGCTTTTTTGTTTACTTTGTTTTTTATGACATTTATATTTGAAGAGATCAGCAAATAGTTGTTTTGCAAATTTGGATTTGCATGGTCATTTTTCATTATTAGATTAGATTAGAATCAGTTTATTTTTTAATTTTAATTTTTTTAAGATTTTATTTATTCATGAGAGACACGAGAGAGAGGCAGAGACATTGGCAGAGGTAGAAGCAGGCTCCCTGCTGGAGCCTGATGCAGGACTTGATCCCAGGACCTTGGGATTACAACCAGAGCCAAAGGCAGATTTTCAACCATTGAGCCACCCAGGTGCTTCTTGAATCAGTTTAAATGTAATTTCTTGGACAAAAACTTTGGCGGGGGACTGCTGCAAGAATACAACTTAGATGCCATTATGCTTGTTTCAACATTAACTGTCAGGAGACACATCATTTTGTCCCTTTATTGGTAACATTAAATTAGATCACATGGTCAAGATGATGGCAACCTTAGCTTTTTTCTCTTTGGTAATTAATAAATAATCTATAGTGTGATACTTTGAGACTTGTGAATCCCATTTCCCCAGTAGAGCCTTTCACCTCATGGTTTTAGCATCCATTAATGGTCCTCTCCCAAATGAGTTAATGCAGTAGTGGTTGCAAAGTGGAGACTTGGTAATACTTTCATTTCTTCCATATTTGGTAGTTTGGCCTTCTTCTGTTTTACCCCTCACCCCAGTTTGTTTGTTTTAATCAGTTTGCATTGATGGTTGGTTCTTCCATAAGCAGTGTCTAACCAGCTGTTTAACTCATTGAGTTTTTTTATCTATCGTGGGTTTGTTGTTGTTTTCAGTTTTCAAGGTTTTGCTTGGTACTCTTTCAAATAGGCATTATTTGCTTTAGAATCTCGTTTTATTCTTATGTTTTCAATTGTTTTCCCATCTCAGTCACATTAAACATAATTTTTTTTAAAGTCTCTGTCTAGGGATCCCTGGGTGGCGCAGCGGTTTAGCGCCTGCCTTTGGCCCAGGGCGCGATCCTGGAGACCCAGGATCGAATCCCACATCGGGCTCCCGGTGCATGGAGCCTGCTTCTCCCTCTGCCTATGTCTCTGCCTCTCTTTCTCTCTCTGTGTGACTATCATAAATAAATTTAAAAATTAAAAAAAAAAAAAAGAGAGAGAGAGAGAAGGAAGGAGAAGAGCCCCATGGGGCTTTGTCTTCTTTGATTGCCATTGCCTGGGTGCCTAGATACCCAGTGTTTGTGAGCTAACTCTGGATGTCAAAATTAATATAGCGCACACTGATGCTCTTTAAATTCATCATTGTAGGAAGTCCAGATTCTACCTCGCCTTCCACCAGTCCTACTTTCTGGAACTACAATCGTTCTATGGGAGATTATGCACAAACTTTAAAGAAGTTTCAGTATCAACTTGCCTGTAGGTCTCAGGCCCCATGTGCTAACAAAGATGAAGCTGATCTCAGTTCTAAACAAGCTGCAGAGGAAGTAAGTGGAAAATAAAAATGACTTAACATTTATGATTGTAGATTGTTAGAAAGTCTCTTCTACTTCTGGAACTTTTTTTTTTTCCTTGTAACCTTCACTTTTACTGACTAGAAACATAAATCTGGCACACATTAAATAGTGAAAAAGCTCCTATCTAACTTCTTGTACCTAAAGCTGAATTATATTGTATGTTTTATTCTTTGTAATATATAGTTGACATTAATGTCCTGAATGAAAAACATTTTTTTCATTCATTTATAAAAAGACGTCTCAAGTATCTATTTGTACTTAATATATAAGATTCTTGCTTTTAAAATGCATTTGGGTGGCTCAGCAGTTTAGTGCCACCTTCAGCCCCAGGTGTGGTCCTGGAGACCCAGGATTGAGTCCCATGTCAGGCTCCCTGCATGGAGTCTGCTTCTCCCTCTGCCTGTGTCTCTGCCTCTGTCTCTCTGTGTGTCTCTCATGAATAAATGAATAATCTTTATAAATAAATAAATAAATAAATAAATAAATAAATAAATAAATAAATGCAAAAATAAATAAATAAAATAAAATGCATTTGGATTTGGGGCACCTGGATGGCTCAGTCGGTTAAGTGTCCAGCTCTGGATTTCAGCTCAGGTCATGATCTCAGGGTCCTGAGATTGAGCCCCACATCGAGCTCTACACTCAGTAGGGTGTCTGCTTCTCTCTCTCCTCCTCCCTGTCTCCCTCCACCTCTCCTTTTGCCCATCCCCCTACTGTCTCTCTCTCTCTCAAATAAATAAATCTTTTTTAAAAATAATAAAAATACACTTGGATTAGAATATTGAGCAGTCTGTAACTTCATCAGTTTAATACCAAATATAAGATTTTTATTTTGTTCATAAAAGCAGGAATATTCTTTAAACATACCAATGTAAGGAATTTTAAAGAGGTATCTGTGCACAAATAGCAACCAAGTAGAAAGTAAGAAATTTAATTGCATATTAATTAGATCAATGCCAATGTTTATGAAGTTGTTTTTCAGATTTTTTTTTCCATGTATTTTGGAAAGTGGAGGAAAGTGACTAATTTCTGGCAAAATTTTTCCTCACTGATTGTTCATTTTAAACATATTTTTAATAGGTTTGGGCAAGAGTGACTATGAATAGACAACTTCTTGATCATATGGATTCATGGACAGCTAAATTCAGAAATGTAAGTTCTGACATTACTGTTTGGACAATACTAGTGCCTCTTTATATGCAAAGTATGTTATTAGAATATCATTTAGAGGTGTTAATTACTACTTAGAATATCAGAATTAGTTATTATTAAAATTGCAATATGGATGGCACATATGTAAGGATAAACACATTTATCTTATGGTGTCTATTTTCATTGGATTTTTTCCTCTCTCCATATTTAGTAAATCAGTTTATTTTGAGTGGATAAAGGAATAATATATTTAATTAAGATCTTCCCTTGCCCAGTAGCTCGATTTTATTTGCTTCTTCTTTGTTTTGTTTTGTTTTGTTTTGTTTTCAAAGAGCTTTCCTGTCAGAACCTATAACACTCTAGAAATGCGAGGGAAACAAATGATGCCCTTGCCCCCAGAGAACTTTTAAGATAGATAAAGTAATATATACTAGAAGCCAGTTCAGAGTATTTCACTTTTTTCAGTTGTTTTGGAGAGGAACTCTCTCTTTGGCCTGGAAGAGCAAGTGAATCAACTCATTTCAACCCTGCCTCCTTCCCACTCTTGGAAGTACCAGTAGGTCCCAAGTGCTGAGGGGTCCACGAGCTCTCCTCCACTCAGGGCTCCACATAGATTCCTGTGGAGGCTGCAGCTTCTTCAACTCGTCCATCTTTCAGCACTCATGCGTCCACTCTACATCTTCTAGAAATCTATTGAAATCACTTGTACTCCTTTTTATTCTCTTGCTATAATTTTAATAGAGTATCAAGAGGGAGTATTGAAAATAGCCTATTTTCTTGAACCAGAGACTGGATGGCTTTTTAAACGTAAAAATCTCTCATAGAGGTGAAAGGTATAGCATAGGGTATATAATTCTGAACCTTTAGGTAATTTTGTTACAGCCTAAGAGTGGCTGGCAAGTGGAATGTGTTGAATACATGTTGGAAGAATGAATAAGTGAAATGATGCCCTAGAACTATACTCCCTTTTATTTCTACTTACAAGTTTGAAATATCAAGTTTTTTGGATAAAAAAAAAATATGCAGAGAGATGGGCAGGGTGTGGGGGGGGTGGGGGATAAAAAAAAGAAAAATATGCATATGCCATATATTTTGTAAAACTACTAGCAAAGTCTGGTTAGCATTCAATAATCAACCACCTTAATATTTGCAGCATAGCATATAAATGGTTACACTAAGTGGGATAAAGTCTGTAAATAGCCTCGTGGGAATTCAGTTCAGATCTTGCAAATATATTCAATTTGCTTGCTAAATGGATTACCAAAAAACTTTGTTTTATAAAAAGTTTCTTAATTCACAAACTATATAAGGAATTGCATACTTGTATTTCATCTGAACCTTTTTCATCCTTCCATTTTATGGTTAAACAGAAGTAGTAGTTGAAGTTGCCATTAGCACATACATTAAACTCATAACACACAGTTCAAATGTGCTATTTACTTGGGCAATCTTTTCATATCTCAGAATTAGTTTGACATTAGCCATCCAAAGTAGCATTTGAAGTTTCTGGTCCTAAAGTGATACTGTAATATTTATAAACTAGTAGATCTGATATGTATAATAGATCTATTTCCTCATATTTAGGGAACTGGGTAAGCCTTCTGAGTTAATTAATTATGTTAGTTTGAAAAACTGTCTTATTAATTACAAAATATTAACATGACATAAAAAAATGTGTGATGGTGCACCTGGGTGGCTCAGTCAGTTGGGCTTCTGTCTTTGGCTTAGGTCATGATCCCAGAGTCCCAGGATTGAGCCCTGCATCAGGCTCCTCACTCGGCAGGGAGTCTGCTTTTCCCTCTGACCCTCCCCCATCTCATGCTTTTTCTCTCTGTCTCTCTGTCTCTCTCTCTCTCTCAAATAAAATCTTTAAAAAATATATTTTTAGGGGATCCCTGGATAGCTCAGCAGTTTAGCGCCCAGGGCTTGGTCCTTGAGTCCCACGTCAGGATCCCTGCATGGAGCCTGCTTCTCTCTCTGCCTGTCTCTGCCTTTCTCTCTGTGTGTCTCTCATGAATAAATAAATAAAATATTAAATTATATATATATTTAAAATAATAATTACTATAGAAATGTAAATTAGAAATTATCCTTTTAGCTAAGTATAATAATCATAAAAATTTTAAGAAAAACTTACATGGGATACCTGGGTGGCACAGTCTGTTGAGCATTCAACTCAGATTCAGCTCAGATTGTGATCTCAGGGTCATGAGATTAAGCGTGGCATTGGGCTCCATGCTCAGCACGGAGTCTGCTTGGAATTCTCTCTCCTTCTCCTCTGCTCCTCCCACTTGTGCTGTTGCTCTTTCAAATGAATGGATCTTAAAAAAGAAAAACTTAACATATAACTGAAATTTTTATATGTTCTTCAGCAGTATGGAGGCATACATGCTTTAAGAATATAATTAGTTGACTTACTTTCCTAGCTTGCTTACTGAACTCTCTAGACTTCCGTAGCTGCTACTTCATTCTCTTTCACTATACTCTGTTAATATTCAAGTAGAAGACAGTAAAAATATTCTTAGCATTTCATGAAAATAATTGTTTGAGAAATGCTTTAGAATTATGTGTGTAAAATTTTTGCCTTGTTTCTAGTGGATCAATGAGACAATATTAGTGCCATTGGTACAGGAGATCGAGTCTGTCAGCACACAAATGAGACGAATGGGATGTCCTGAGCTTCAGATAGGAGGTATGTGAAAATAGAGCCCAACATTTGATTTACCTTCAGTGAATCCGCCAAGTAGAAATTTTCTTGTTATACTGGGCTATTTAACAACTTCCCTTGTTATAATAAGAGTTTTATTGAAATAGAATTTACTTACCATATAGTTCGCCCATTTAAAGCCTGCAATTTTGGAGTATCTCACCACCCAAAAAAGAAACTCCACATACTCTGTTTCCTCCATCACTCATCCCTTAGCCCAAGGCAACTACCAGTGTAGGTAGACTCATTCTGGATACTTCATATAAATGGAATCATACAACCGTTGTCATTTGTGACTGACTTCTTTCATTTAATATGTTTTCAAGGTTCATCCATGTTGTAACCTTAATCAGTACTTTCTTTTTATTGATCTTTTGTATTTTGTTTACCCACATATCAATTGATTGACATTTGGGTTGTTTTCACTTTTTGGCTATTATGAATAATGCTGCTATAAACAGTTGTATACAGGTGTTTGTATGGTTGTATGTTTTAATTTCTCTAGAAGTAGAGTGGCTGAGCCATATGGTAACTCCATGTTTAACCTTTTGAGGAACAGCCAGACTGTTTTCTAAAGTAGTTGTACCATATTACATTGCTACCAACAGTGTCTGAGGGTTTCACTTTCTCACATCATCACCCATATTTCTCTGTCTTTTTTTATTACAGTTATCCTAATGGGTATGAAACAGTTTCTCATTGTGGGTTTGATTTGCATTTTCCTGATGACTACTGATGTTGAGCATCTTTTCATGTGTTTATTGGCCATTCATAATCTTCTTAGGAGAAATGTCTTTTCAGATCCTTTGCCATTTTTAAATTGGATTATTTATCTTTTTTATCATTGAGGTTTCCTTTATATATTCTAGATACAAGTCCCTTATCAGATACTAATTCCAAAGTTGTACAAAGCATAAGGAATGTGTGTAACAATGCTAATTTAAATCACCTATTTTGGGGGACTCCTGGGTGGCTCAGCAGTTTGGCGCCTGCCTTCGGCCCAGGGCGGGATCCTGGAGTCCCAGGATCGAGTCCCACATTGGGCTTCCTGCATGGAGCCTGCTTCTCCTCTGTCTGTGTCTCTGTCTCTCTCTCTTTCTGTGTGTCTCTCATGAGTAAATAAATAAAATCTTAAAAAGAAAATCACCGATTTTCAATTCTTACCTACAAAAAATAAAGCTGTTAAGATTCCCTATAATTTGTCTAAAATATATATACCATAACTTATTTAATGTTAAGTAATTAGATTTCAAAATAAATAAGGAATAATAGTCAACCACCTCTTTTTAGAGAATAAATTTCTCCTTGAAATATTTAAGTGCTTTGGGTTGCACATTACTACTTTCTACTTATATGGGGTGTCTTTTAATCAATATTTGTCCTCTGGACTAAGAATAGAATTTTATATCCCAAAGGCATCTATTTCTTGAGTATCCAAGAGTTTCATATGTAATTTACAGACCCTCTCATTAACCTTGAAAGCTAGCTGTTAATGTCCCATTTAATGGACGAGGCTAAGACACAGAGAGCCTAGGTAATTTGCCCAGTGTCACAGAACAGAGATTTGAGACCAGAGCTCTCTGACTCCGAAATCCAGAATGGTTACTTTCTAGATCTTGGTAATGTTATTTGAACCTGTGCCTGTCCTCTTTGAGCGTTCTTTAAAAGCTATAAAAATAGGTGTTAGGGAGGGGAGAGCTATTAAAATGTGTATTTTCCACAACATTTTACTAGTGTGATGTGCTTTTTAAAAAAAGTGGCATTGCTTTGTGACTACAAATGCAATATATATTATGATCATTGTAGAAAGGCTGGAAAGTAGAGACAGAAGTACAGAAAGAAAGGTATTACCCATAATTCTGTTTCCAGAGATATCAATTTTAAGTCACAACCAAATATTTTTGGTTATGATACTATCTCAATTGTAAGTTATACCATGATTTAAGAACATTAAAGTTTTAAAAGTGTATATTTAGGAATTGAGGGGAGATAGTACATATATGCATATGTTTTTAAATAAATTGGGGTCATACTGTTTTGTCGCATGTGTAATGTATTTAACCCATCTTTATTATATGAAATGTAGAGCTTTTTCCCTTTCTGTTATTAATAATGCTGTGAGTAAATATCATCTTATCTAAATCTTTGTGTACATTTGTAATTATTTTTTAGGGATAATTTATTTGAAGTGGAGTTGTTAGTTCAGTAGGAATAAATACAGCAAGACTTTTGAAAAGCTTATGCCAGTTTATACTCTAGCAACCATGTCACATAGAAGAATGCCTTTTCCCCAACATTGAATATTACTAGTAAGGTTAGACATTCTGAAATTTCTGTCAGTTTAATTTCTGTGTGTAGTTGTCATTCATGATAAGAGAAATCACTGTCATAAAAAGTTTCTGCTTGTCAGTGGCATAACAGGCAACTTTTAACTCAACCTGATTCTGAAAGCTGTCATGTATCTTTTGATACATACCCCACAAAAATATTTTGTGTATTAGTTTTGTCAGAATGGATTTGGCTGCTGCTTTTGGAGTGTGTGTGCATATGGTGTCTGTGTTTATAAATCTGACCACCATGCCAGAAATGATAAAAAGAAATTGTAAGTAGATAATGCAAGTTGTTAAAACTATTATTGCTTTCATTTATTCCTTTAGCATCTATTGGGGGAAGAGCATTTTAAGTTGTTTAAGAGACCCGCATGAAGAATAATCTGTGTCCTGTGTGTTTTATTTTTAACAGAGGCTAGTATTACTAGCTTGAAACAAGCTGCTCTGGTCAAAGCACCTCTCATTCCAACGTTGAATACAATTGTGCAGTATCTAGACCTTACACCAAATCAGGAATACTTGTTTGAAAGGATCAAAGGTAACTAGTAATTTTAAGAGGAAAAAATTTTACCACTTTGAGATTTTATAAATAAAAGTAACAAGCAGGGGTGTCTGGGTGGTTCAGTGGTTAAGCGTCCAACTCTTGGTTTTAGCTCAGGTCAAGATGTCGAGATTGTTAGATAAGTCCCATGTCAGACTCTGCACTGAGTGTGGAGCCTGTTTAAGATTCTCTCTGTCTCCCTCTGCCCCTTCCCTCCAACTCCCCTCCCCCATCTCTTTCTCTTTCTCTCAAAAAAGTAACAAGGAAAAACATTTTAAGTATCACTAAGTATCTTATATTTAATAGATATATATTTAATTATGGTTTAATTAAGGCTTATATTTGAACAACTTGTGATTTATATTTCATGTGCTTAAAACATCAAAATGATATATTTAGCCCTGAATCTGTTAATTAATTTTATTCTGTATGGGGAAACAACTATGAGCTACATGGGCTCAAGTAAATATTTCACTCATTTTAACTACCAAGAATGGATGCCACTATGACATTCTTTATAGTTTGAGCATGTTGATCCTTCTTTCTCTCAATTCTTATCATTCATGTTTAATATGTTACTTCTTTGTATTTCTGTTATATTTGGATTATTTGGAGGAAAATATGATCTTCTGAGGAGACTAATATGAGAATCAGGAAATTTAGCCTCCTTGATATTCCCTCTCTGTCTTTATGATTCCCTGGTTTTATTTGAAAAACTGTAAAGTGTTCTCATCACTAAAACAAGTTTTAGAAATAGTATTTCACTCTTCAGATTTATCATAAATTTTAATTTGAAAACATTATGGTGCCCCCCTCTCTCCCTTAGTTTTGGACTAGGGTTCAAGAATAAGCATCTATCATGACTTAAGAAACTTTTTATTGGGCAGCCCGAGTGGCTCAGTGATTTACTGCCACCTTTGGTCCAGGGTGTGATCCTAGAAACCCGGGATCAAGTCCCACATCAGGCTCCCTGCATGGAGCCTGCTTCTCCCTCTGCCTGTGTCCCTGCCTCTTTCTCCTCTGTCTTTCATGAATAAATAAATAAAATCTTAAAAAAAAACAAAACACCTTTTTATTATAAGGAAAATTCAGATATTATAAAACTAGACAGTATACTCAAGCCTCTTGTACATAGCCCCTGGTCCCTGCAGCCTTTAGTGCCTGGGCATCCCTGGCCCCATCTCTACCCCCATCTGCCTCTTCCCTTCCTGTATTATATATCTTGTTATCTTGTTGTATATGTTGTCACCTCATCTGTAAGTAGCTCTGTATATGTCTCAATGATTAGGCCTTTTAAAAACAGTACAATTGTGACCCCTAATTTTTTTTAACAATTTCTTTGTATCATGAAATGTATAGCCTATGTATGAATGTCCAACCATCTCATAAAATGTGTAATTACTTTTTTGGTATTTGAATTGGGATTCAGATATCATCACATGGTGTGACTGGTTGATGCAGCGTTGAAGTTCCTTTCAAGCTAAAGGTGTCCTGTCTGTCCTTTTTTTTTTTCCTTTGCAACTTATTTGCTGAAAAAAATGGATTGTTTGTCCTGTAGAGTTGCGGATTTTACTGAATTATATCCCCATGGAGTGCAATTTTACAAGATTCTCTGTATTTCCTATAAATCCAGGTTACAGTTTTTGACAAGATTGCCTGATAGCAGGGTATCTGTATTTCCCAAAAAAATGTGTGTGTTTGTGCACATATATGTAAG
Source organism: Canis lupus baileyi (assembly GCF_048164855.1). Lineage (NCBI taxonomy): Eukaryota > Metazoa > Chordata > Mammalia > Carnivora > Canidae > Canis > Canis lupus. The sequence continues at coordinate 54,298,646 of NC_132855.1, read as the reverse complement.
GTACATAGAGAGTGTTATTATATTCTATATCAAATATACAAAAAAGCTTAAAAAGTGCAGTGAACACCATATAGGCCTTCTAGATTGAATAGTTACCAACATTTCGCTGTCCTTGATTCTCTACATACATACACAGGAACTTTTTATTTCTTTGCTCTGCCATTTGAAATTCAATACAGACATGATTGGTTTTCAGCATGTAAGTTCCTAACAATAAGAACATTCTCCTACATAACCCCAGTACACAACAGACCTTTAAAATTAGCAATATTTCTATAATTTCATCTAATATACAGTTCATATTCAAATTTCCCAATTGTTCAAAGAATGTTACATACCCTTTGTTTTTCCTAACCAGAATAGAGTCTAGGTTCACACATTACCTTAGGTTGTTTTATCTTTCTTCGGTCTCTTTCTCTAGAACCACTCTGCCCCACTTTTTTTTCCCCAGACAACATTGACTTTTTTAAGATCACATTTTAACCCACATTATGAATTTGTCTGATTCATTCTTTCTTCATGGTAATGTGTAAGTCAATCTTTTATATCTTGTATTGCTTTATGTTTGAGTGTTTTCATCAGGTATTTAAAATGATATGCTTCCCTTATGGTAACCCCTTGGACTTTGACAACTTTTCTTCTTCCTTCTTATTTTTCCTTCTTCCTTCTTCTCCTTCTCCCTCCTTCTTCTTCCTCCCTCTTTCTTCTTCTTCCTTTTAAATTTCATCTTTGTTGCTCTAGAACTTTCTCAGGGAGGCTGCATGAGTTCATTTCGATGGAATAGAGGTGGAGACTTCAAAGGACGCAAGTGGGATACAGACCTGCCCACTGATTCTGCTGTAAGTCCCTAGTTTTGTTTTTTTCAGTTTAACATTTTTCCATGTTGTTGGATGTACATGCTTTTATTTTTCCATTATAAAAATAAGTATTGGGTGCCTGGGTGGCTCAGTCAGTTGTCTGCCTTCGGCTTGGGTCATGATCTCAGGGTTCTGGGCTCCAGCCCTGCATTGGACTCCCTGCTCAGCAGAGAGTCTGCTTCTTATTCTCCCTCTGTGTTCTCCCCACCCCTGAAGTAAATAAACAAAATCTTAAAAAAAAAAAAAAAAAGTATTAAAGAATTTAGAAATTAAGGTAGAAATAAAAATTTTAAATGTTACCAGCATCTTTACCACTGTTAATATTTTGGTTTATTTTCTTTTTTCCCCTTTTACTTAGATTGTACTATTTTTTGATATTTTTATCATAGTTGCAATCACACATAAAATTTTGTGTTCTTTTTTTTTTTCACTTTGGAAATGTTTAAGTATTTTTTCATTATTACACAATTAACTGTTCTACGTTCGAATTAAAAGTTCAAGAATTATATCGTTTCTGTTTTAAATAGTATTGAAAGGAATATCATGATGCATATTTTTTTCTTAATTGGGATTATGGCTTTAAGAAAGATTCCTAGGGGAGCCTAAGTGGCTCAGTCTGGTTAATTAAGTCTCTGACTCTTTTTTTTTTTTTTTTTTTTAATTTATGATAGTCATACAGAGAGAGAGAGAGAGGCAGAGACATAGGCAGAGGGAGAAGAAGCAGGCTCCATGCACCGGGAGCCTGACGTGGGATTCAATCCCGGGTCTCCAGGATCGCGCCCTGGGCCAAAGGCAGGCGCCAAACCGCTGCGCCACCCAGGGATCCCAAGTCTCTGACTCTTGATTTTGGTTCAGGTAATAATCTCTTCAGGGTCATGAAATCAAGCCCCATATAAGATTCTGGGAGTGGAGCCTGCTTAAAATTCTCTCTCTCCCTCCCCACATGCCCCCCCACTCTAAATTAAAAAAAAAAGATTCCTAGAATTAAGATTGATGAGATCAAAGAGTATAATGTTTTTGAGCATTTAAGAGTTTTTCAAGATCGTGTTCTTTATTTTAAATGTGTAAAAATGAAGTTTCAAATGCTGATACTCAAATTGAGAATATATGTGTATTTCTCTCTCTTTTTTTGTTATCTATATGAGTATGAGTGATTCACTTAACAGAAAACTGGGAATGTCTTGCTTTTTTCTCTTTTCATTTTTTGGTTTCATCTTAGAAATGTAGCCACTTGAAAGCATTTTTTGCTAGTTCTCTCTTTAGGGAAAAATTTAAAAATTGGAGTCATTATAGACAGAGGCTTAAAGCCATGATAGATTTTCATGCTGATTTTGAAAAATTGTTTCCTCATCTTCAGATCATCATGCATGTATTTTGCACCTACCTCGATTCCAGATTACCTCCACATCCTAAGTACCCTGATGGAAAAACATTTACTTCTCAGCACTTTGTTCAGACACCAAATAAACCAGGTATAAACTTCCTAAAGAATGAGTTGAGATTTTCACATGAGATATGTCTAGAGGTTGGCTTGTTTTTTTAATGTAGCATACTTTTTTTACAGATGTGACAAATGAGAATGTTTTTTGCATTTATCAAAGTGCTATCAACCCTCCCCATTATGAGCTAATCTACCAGCGTCATGTCTACAATCTTCCAAAGGTATTTCTAAATGTAGAAATTGCTATTACAGAATGGCATGGATGACTTGCTTTGACAATATTTTAAAAATTAGAATCCCTTGTTTATGGAACAAGTAAACTTTTTAAATTAGGGAAAATGTTTCTTGAATATCTCATTTTTTTAACTATAAAGGTAATATATGCTTAATTTAGAAAAGTATGAAGAAAAAGAAGAAAGATCACTTATTATTCCATTACTTAAAGGCAGCTATTGTTAACATTTTTGGTGTATTGCCTTTGGTAAATTTTTTTTTGGTCTTTCTTTGTGCTACTTTGTGGGTTGAAAACATTATTTATGTAATTTTATTTCCTTTTAAAATTAACTTAATTACCTTAAATTAATTACCTTAAAAAACCGTAATTTTCCATTTCATTAAAAACCTTCCATAGAAACACTTTTTTAATAGCTGTAAAAAAACTTTATCATAAGATTGTAACATAATTTATTCAATCATTTCTCTATTGTTCAACATTTTGAATGTTTTAATTCTTTATTATCATAAACACTGCTGAGTATTCATCTTTATGGATATAGCTATCTGCATTTTGTGTAATTTCTTAGCTTAAAGTCCAAAAGTAGAATTCTAGGTTACAGAGTATTTTCAAGGTTTTAAAAAATATATTATCAAAATACTTGATACAAAAGATTATCGTACTAGTGTACATTTGTATTCAGGTATTTTACTCTTGACTGCAAACATCAGTTCTGCTGATGACCTTTGCACTTACTGTTGTTATCAGCTTCTTTACTAAGAAATTTTACACTGTCTGAATTTTGTTGTCCATCGAATTCCTTGAAGAGAATATTAATTTCCTTTTTTTTTTCAAGTTTAATATTTCAACTTTGTAAATGTTAATATTTTGGGCTATTGAAGTTTCTGTCCAAGTTCATGCAAATGAAAGTCTGAATTACACGGAATTCTGAGTTAGTAGAATGTGAATTGATAGGATCTGTTTCTTTTTGTTTGGTTTACATAATGTTTTATTTGGCTTGGTTTAAATTTTGCGTCTCTTGTCTTTGTTCCAGGGCCGAAATAATATGTTTCATACATTGTTAATGTTTCTTTACATCATAAAGACCAAAGAGTCAGGAATGCTTGGGTAGGTATTGATGCTTTAAAAACACAAGTGCTTTATTTACCGTTTTTCTTCCTGTGTTGAGATTCTGCAGAAGGCAGCATCATATACTGTAAGGACTGTTGACTGAACAAGAGATCTGGCTTCTGGTGCAAACTCAGCTCTGTCACTAAACAGTCTGTTCACTTGGGCAAGTCTGTTTGTTCCTCACTGACCTCCATTTCCCTATTGTTGAGAAGGCCATTGGACCACATCATTGGCTTTATAGTTGAGTCCCTCAGAGAAACAGCTCTGAGATCTATATCAGGCTCTTGCCACTTTAAAATGTAAAAGCAAAACAAAAGCCATGCCATATTAGACACAAAGTCTTCTGTAAAATGTTTTATATTTCCAAAGAGATTGAGTCAGCACTCTTTCCATATAAGTGGGATGGAAAAATGGTCAGTTGAAATTGTTCATTACTTTGTTACTCTAAATTTGTCATAATGCAGCTCACATACTATTATAAATTCAAAATTATTGGGTGGTCATTTTGGTGATTCGAAATTTTAGTGTATCAAATAATATTTTGAAGAAAGTGGACTGCAGTTCAAGCTGGGGAAGCCTGGTAATGCAAAGTCTGGGAGTCTAAAAACCTGAGGTTAAGAAAATGTGAGGGGAAAGGCATGGAGTGGAAAACATCTGGGTTCCACTCCAGTTCTTAGGTTATGTATGTGGCTTGCATTTGTGGCTGACATCATATAAGTTTATTGGACAGCATTGCTTTAGAGAAAGCCAAGTTCCTGTCCTTAAACATATTAGATGCAAAGATTTTTAAAAGACATAAGCAGTCATTTATAAACAAATATAACATCTTTTAGCTTCTTTTATCATATATTTTTTAATGTAAGAAAGATTAAGTAGGAGACTCACTTCTGTGAAACATCTAAACTAACATGGTTTTTTCCTTATTTTTTTTAATTGCAAAATTAATGCATGCTCAGTATACAAATACTTAAATGATATAGCAGTATATAAATTAGAAATTGAGAATTCTCCTCTGGTCAACCTCTCAATACCACTCCCTATAAGTACCCAATGTTAGCAGTTGTATGTTTATATGCTACTTTCTGGGAATAAGTTGATTTTGGTTTTTATTTTTCATTTTGTTTAAAAAGTGTATTGTGAGGATGCCTGGGTGGCTCAGTCAGTTAAGCATCTGCCTTTAGCTCAAGTCATGATCTTAGGGCCATGGGATTGAGTCCCACATCTGGCTCCCTGTGCAGTGGGGAGCCTGTTTCTCCCTCTGCCTGCCTCTTCCCCTGCTTGTGCTCTCACTCTCTCGCTCGCTCTCTGACAAATAAATAAATAAAATATTTTTATTTTTTATTTCTTTTATAAATAAAATATTTTTTAAAAATATATTATGCCCAAACATAATACTCTGTGCCCTGCTTTTTGTTTATTTTAATTTAACTTAATTTCTTTTATATATATATATATAATTTTTTTTTTAAATTAGAGTTCGATTAATTTAACTTAATTTTTTAAATGATTTTATTTATTTGACAGAGAGCATGTGAGAAAGAGCAGGGAGGTGGGCAGAGGGAAAAGCAAACTCTGCTGAGCAGGGAGCCAGACATGGGGCTCAATCCCAGAACCCTGGAATCATGACCTGGCCAAAGACACTTAACTGACTGAGCCACCCAGGCGTCCCTGTGCCCTGCTCTTTAACCTCACAATAGGTCTTAGACATTCTTCCATTTAGCAAATACAGATTTTTTTCCTAAACTTTCCATCTGTATTCAGTTATAAATATGTGCATACATATGTATTTGAAATATGGAATAAATATATTGTTTTATAAAATATATATATATATTGTTTTATAATTTTATTCTTCACCTGTTTTCTGAAAGGCTATTTTGAAGTGAAGAATTAATTTAGAAATATTTTAAATTAGCAACAAATGTTTGGTTTTTTTTTTTTTTTTAAACTTTTTATTTATTTATGATAGTCACAGAGAGAGAGAGAGAGAGAGGCAGAGACACAGGCAGAGGGAGGAGCAGGCTCCATGCACCGGGAGCCCGATATGGGATTCGATCCCGGGTCTCCAGGATCGCACCCTGGGCCAAAGACAGGCGCTAAACCGCTGCGCCACCCAGGGATCCCCCAAATGTTTGGTTTTAATTGAATTTTCTCTTTTCCTGTAGATCCAAATTGACATTTTGATGCATAAATGATTTGTTATGATAGCACAAAGTTTGTGTTGAGTACCATATACAGTTTGTCATTTGCATAAAAATGGAAAAACTTCAAAAGTACTTAGTTGGGTGGGGTTGCCTGGTTGGCTCAGTCAGTAGAGCATGCAACTCTTGATCTCAGGGTTCTGAGTTCAAGCCCCATGTTGGGCATAGAGTTTACTTAAAATAGAATAAGATAAAAGTGCTTAGTGGGGGACTACTCGGTGGCTCAGTAAGTTAAGTGTCTGACTCTTGGTTTCTGCCCAGTTCATGATCTCATGGGTGTAGGATCGAGCCCCACATCTCATAGGGCTCTGTGCTCAACGGGGAGTCTGATCAGAGATTCTTTCCCTGTGCACCCCTCCCTGCTCACTCTCTCTCTCAAATCTTTTTTTTTTTTTTTTTTTTTTATTTATGATAGTCCCACAGAGAGAGAGAGAGAGAGAGAGGCGGAGACATAGGCAGAGGGAGAAGCAGGCTCCATGCACCGGGAGCCCGACGTGGGATTCGATCCCAGGTCTCCAGGATCGCGCCCTGGGCCAAAGGCAGGCGCTAAACCGCTGCGCCACCCAGGGATCCCTCAAATCTTTTTTTAAAAAGTTACTGAGATAGTAACTTAACTTGGAGGCCAAAAAAAACTAATACAATTTTTGAAGTACTTATCTTCTCTTAATGAGCAACTTACATGTGGTAAAGAAACATTTTAAACTAAAACTGATATGTTTTATTTATTTGAGATTTTTTTTCCTGAACCAAGGGGAAAAAAGCTTTGAAATTAACTTTTTAAATATGATCGATTAATCTTTGTAATACATTCTAAAACAATCAAATGGTTAAAAACTATCCTGTAACTTAAAGGAAATAAGCAAGTGGCTCAAATATAGTCCATTTGGAATCATGCCCATAAAGTAGCAGATTGTTCCAAATACATTATCAATTCAATGCCAGATATTTGTGCAGTTACTGGAATGAGATGAATGTTTTACTTCCAAAAGGGGGGAAAAATCTAGACAGAATTGACTGCACAATAATTGAAGTGTTCTGTTCAGCAAATAAACCATAAATAAAACTTAAAGGTAAATGACAGACTGAGATAAAGTATTATAGTTGCAACACATACAGCAAATCCAAGCTAATATCCATCATATATAAAGAGCATATATAAATTCATTAGAAAAGAAAATATAAAAAAAATGGTCATAGACTGAAAGACTTTCACAGAAGAGTATTGTGTAAATGGTTGATAAACACAAAAAAATGCTTAGCCTCATACACAAAGAAGCCAAAATTTAAACAAGATTTCTAACAAATTGAGATTTAACATTTGCAGTTTTTTTTTTTAAGACTTTATTCTATTTTTTGAGTACTCTCTACACCCAATGTGGGGCTCAAACTCAACCCTGAGATCAAGAGTCACACATTCCACCGATTGAGCCAGCCAGGTACCCCCGATCATTTGCAGTTTGGGTGAAGAAGTTCCTTGAAGAAATGGGAAAAAATAGTTAATATAGATATTACCTTTTTTTGAAAGGCCTTTTTGTGATAGATAGATAGATAGATAGATAGATAGATAGATAGATAGATAGATAGATGATATGTAATGTTTTTTAAGTTTTTTATCAAAACTGACAACTACTTATAATTTTAAAAGTTCAGTAGTGCTGTACATTCATGACAGAAGTAAGCAAATCCATATGTTCTGCAAGCCCACTGAAGGCAACCACTTGCAACTCACTTAGACTTGTCTTCTAGTACTGCTCTCATAGTTCCACGTAGGAGGCATGTAGCTCTTTTGATTCTTCAGGTAGAGACATTGGAGGTTCATTTCTTACTTTGTTAGATGAGTAATTTAGCTTATAGTGCTCTCTTCCCTTTGTACTTTGAACATGATATAGTAGTCTGGAGTAAAAGTAAAATTTTCTTTTTGTTACATACAGTAGGGTTTAGTTTGCACTGTATCAGTAATCCCCACATACAAATTCACCAAAGCATCCAGAGTAGTAAATTCCTAATTCAAGTTGAATAGGTAACGTTCTCTAATTAGAGGCCTAGCATCCTTATATCCTCTATTTTAAAATTTTAATCGATACTTTTACTTTAATCTTGCTAAAATTACTGAGTTAACTCTATCTGGTGTATTAGTAATTGAGATCCACTGAAAAATTAATTTTTCATACCCAGTTAGTCCATTTGTTCTAAATTTGGGTTTTAAGCACAGTTAAGAAAGCATTTACTATTTACTAGGGTTCACCTGATATACCATAGGTAGCATAACTCATTACAGACTAGCATTAAATGTCATAGATTAAATAATGTGTTCCTTGTCAAGACTCTTGTTTTCATTATTTGAAAAAAGACCTTAAATGCTTGGCAATCAGTTCCATTAAAACCTTTTTTTTTTTTTTTCCCTCTCTCTTTTTATAGGAGAGTTAATCTTGGTCTGTCTGGTGTGAATATTTTGTGGATTTTTGGCGAGTAGTGGGTCATGTAATTCCAAACATTTGGACTTTTATTTGACTGAACCAGAAGAAGTTGAATCTAAGCATCTCTGAGTAACTGGCTCTTTTGAAATAAGATACATATGTGTGTTACAGACTCTTTAGATTTAACGAAAAATTAGCTATTAAGAAACTTCCTTGTAAAAGTATGTCCTGTATCTTCTACACCACGAGACACTACTTTCACTTTTTTTTTATTACCTTGTAGATTTTTCAGTTGCCTATAAAACTGCAACCCTTCAGATATTTGTTGGTCCAAATCAGTGCAATTTCCCTGCATTGAGAAATTTGAGTCCTTTTTCATTGTAACCTACAAAGGAGAACCATCCAACTGATTTTTCCCTGCAGAAATTGTTTTTTTGGTTGCACTCTTTGGTGTAAACACTTAAAAAGAAAAGAGGAAATTGCTAATTCAGCTGTTTTATCTCTGTACTTAACCACTGTTGTACTAGTCAGCCCAAGGCCCATATTTAAAGAAAAGAGGCAAACTTCGAAGTAACGCATTAGTCCTTATGTATTTTTAAGTATTATTGAAAGAGGTTTGACAGCATTTAAAAAAGCCAACTCTTGGATTGAATGTAACTGATAGAGTTAAACTATTGGGGCCTTAGGTTAAAAGGCTGAAGACATCGAGAAATGGCTGCTTTGGTTTTAATAACTCAGTTTGACTGTTCCATAATATTGTATTATTTTAAGAGTTCTCTAAGATCGTACAATATCTGTTTAAATTTTTTAGATGTGTTCAGAATATCTGGAGAGTAAGAAGTGACTAAGTTTGTGAGTTTTGCTTGACTATTTTCTTATATATCTCTATATAGTATCTCTAAAGCTAGTTAGCAATTGCATTTGTTTTCTGGTTTGACATATTAGAGACTGTTTCTATCACATTATGTAAACCTGAAAACAACTAAAACCAGCATCTTCTGAGTAACTGCCTGTTGGTCCTGTATATGCAGCCTATTTTTAATCATTTGTAGATTCTGTTCTTCAAACAGTTCCTGTTTTTTAAGTCTTACATCCAAAGGAAAGGAAGTTTCTTTTAACTAGTTTTGGTGTGTGTTAAATATGTTTGCTATGATATTTTAGAAGAAAATATCAATTAAACATGTTAAATATAAGAATATGTTAAAATCTATTTCAAAAGTTATTGAAGGTGTCATGTAGTAACAATTGTTATGCTGTTAAACTATTCGGTTGCATATTTATTAAAAGGAATGAGAAGAAAATTTTAAATAACACAAAAGAAAGACAAAAAGTTTTTTTCTTTATAGGACAAAACAGTTTTTAGTCCAAAAATTCAAAGCTATAATATTTTTATTTTGTAAGTGACTGTCAAGAAAATACCATATACAGGAAATCTACATGTGAAAAGCCTAGAGATCCACACTAAAAAAAAAAAAAGCTGTTTTGTTTGCATACTGTCAGTCTAGTGTGGTTACTATGATCTGGGTAGCTTTCCTCTATTGACTAGTCTTCACAAATGTTTGAGCCAACTTATACTTTAGTGTTACTCTTTATTCAAAATACTTTTTTTTTAAAAAAAGATTTTATTTTTTCATGAGCAACAGAGAGAGAGAGAGAGAGAGAGAGAGGCAGAGACACAGGCAGAGGGAGAAGCAGGCTCCATGCAGGGAAAATTATTGAGTCCATGCAGGACTCAATCCCGGGACTCTAGGATCATGACCCGGCCAAAGGCAGATGATCAACCACTAGCCACCCAAGTGTCCCTATTCAAAATACTTTGATGAATTAGTTAGAATTCCCACTTCAGTAAGACAGTGCACTGCATATATGGGAATTTTTTTTTGGTCTTTGTGTTAAAATGAGTAAATATCTACTTTTCTCTAATTAAATGTTATTTATAGGATATTTTCACAAGTTTTTTTTTTCGTCGGTTGACTCATTCTTGTGGGATCAAATCCACCAATCTTTTAGATTATGTTCACTGTATCATTTATCTTTTCTTTCCTCTATGAATATCAGCCTTTTCTTCAGCCAAATTTGTTTTAGGAGCATATCGAGGTGTTTATAATTTAGTTTCCGCTGAGACATAAAAATACTATACTGCTCGGCTTCCTCAAACTGCTGATATATGGGAACACTTTACACTGATATTTCAATGGTGAAGATGTGCAGCATATGAGTGGCACTTCTAAACTCAACTTTGGAATATAAATCCTTTAATTGTGGACATTCCTCAAAGGTCAGTCTTGGTCCTCTGTTTCACTGTCTCTGCTTTTCCTTAGAGATCTCATTCACTCTACAACTTCATTTAACACCTCTGTGCATGCATTTGATGCCCAAATCCATCAGCCACCATAACGCCTCGCCTGAACTCTGGTAGCGTTATCTCCTTTGACCTGTCAGACATTTCCACTTGGATGTCCTGCAGACTCTCTGTGGCTGGAACTGAATTCACATCTGCTGAAACCAGCTCGCTCCTCTAACCTCTTTTTCAGTTCATTGTACTGCCAGTTGCCCACGCTTCAAACTCTGGTATCATCTTTGATTCCTTGAGCTCCCTGGGTCCCCAATCCAATCAGGCTGCAAACCTCATCCATTCTTCCTTAACAATGTCCCTTGCAGCTGTCCCTTTCCGTTTGTGCTGCCACTGTGCTCATTTACACCCTTATCAACTCACACAGGACTACTACAACAGCCTAATTAATCTCACAGCTTCCTAATCGTTGCCGTGCTTCCAGACTTTCCCATTCATCCTGCACATTCTCTTCAAATTCATCTTCCTAAAACACCTGTTTGATCATTTCATTCCCCTGATCAATTCCTTAGCCTGACATTTAAAGCCCCCCACAATCTGGCCCCAGGCTAGCCTCATCCTCCCAGATCCTTGGCACCAGCCCAAGCAGGCTGCTTTTGCTGGCCTCTACATGCTTCCTCCTGCTTATCCTGAGCGCTCTCCGGGGAGCCCCCTCCCCCTCTACAGTCTGCCCCTGCCCTGAGACTTCACTCTGATTAAACCTGCTATTTTTTGGAGCCAGTCCTGACCACTCCAGCTGGCAGTCATTTCTCCCCCAGGGTGATTGGATCCGTGCCCCTTTTCTGGCACTCAGCAGCCATGGCAATAGACCCAGGAGTGACTTTTAGTCTAACAATGTGGCCTCCTATCTTTTCTCATTCTCCCAAAGAACTTACTTTTTTACTAGTCTGAGCTGTCCTGCTGATCAGGAGGACTTGACAGTGGCTAAAACTACCTTTGGGAAAGGAGGAGGAAGCCCCAGGACTAGATAGCAGCAGGGCAGTCTGAGCAGGGTGTCAGGAAAATGACAGCCGGTTCCCTGCCCTCTTGGGGTGGGGTGGTCTTCCTCAGTGAGCTCGGGCAAGGCTGCTGCGCTTAGTGGCACAGTGTCCCAAATGTCACAGGGTCCACTGCGAGGGGCTCCGGGTCCACCCATTCCCCAGGTGGCTTCAACCTCTGCTGCCCCTGACTCTGGGCAGCGACAAAAGGCTGGGCTCGAGGGACACCTGGGTGGCTCAGGGCGTGATTCGGGAGTCCCGGGATCCAGTCCCACATCAGGCTCCTAGCAGGGAGCCTGCTTCTCCCCCTACCTATGTCTCTGCATCTCTCTCCGTATCTCTCATGAATAAATAAATAAAATCTTAAAAAAAAAAAAAAAAAAAAAAGACTGGACTCAAGCAAGAAAGCTTTGGAGAAGGATCTGGGGGGTGGGGCTTCCCACTTAAAATGAGAGGAGTTTACACAGCCAGCACCGGTGCTTCTTGGGCCCTGATGACATTGCCACATCTCCCTGGGTATGCCAGTGGCTTTCTGCTGAGTCTAGAGGGTTGTTAGGTATTAGTTCCAAACCACATATCGATTAGGATCCCTAGAAGGTCATCAGGAATTCCATTTCCACACAGACTGAGCTTCATTGATCAGGGGAACAGGTTGTGGATTCTTAGGGTTAGGAAGAAGAATCTAGTACGGCAGAATATGTACAGAGAGCAGGCTGGCGTGTACACAGGAACCCGTCCGCCCAGGGACATTTCACCGTGGAGCCCCATGTGGACGATCCCAGGCACTGCTGTGGATGCTGTAATTTAAATTTAAAACTGTAGTTAAATCCTTTAATGCCCCCAGAGCAAAATGAATATTCCAAAGTCAGTCTGGCTGAAGGAGCCACTAGCCTGAATGGGCTGAGCTCTGTCAGCTGACTAGGGCAGGGCAATTACCTTTTCCACTGATTCTGATTCAGAGATCACTGAGAAGCTAAAAGGAAAAAAAAATGAGTGACAGTGGTTTTGGATAAAGGGAAAAATATGGCTTTAAAAGGCCTCCAGGGATCCCTGGGTGGCGCAGCGGTTTGGCGCCTGCCTTTGGCCCAGGGCGCGATTCTGGAGACCCAGGATCGAATCCCACATCAGGCTCCCGGTGCATGGAGCCTGCTTCTCCCTCTGCCTGTGTCTCTGCCTCTCTCTCTCTCTCTCTCTGTGACTATCATAAATAAATAAAAATTAAAAAAAAATTGTATAAAAGGCCTCCAAATAGGGGCACCTGGGTGGTGCAGTCAGGTGTCCCACTCTTGGTTTCAGCTTGAGTTGTGATCTCTGGGTGATGAGATTAAGCCCTGCGTGGGGCTCCTCACTCACTCTGTGGAGTCCACTTGAAATTCTCTCTGCCCCTCCCACTAGTACTCACTCGCACGCACTTGTGTGTACTCTCCTCTCTAAATCTTTTTTTTTTTTTTAAGTCTCACGATTGCACATTAGTATAAAAGTAGGAAATGGCCCTTCTGGCATTGTCAAGCAACTTTCTCATTCATGGAACACGAGATCCTCACAGCCTTGACCCGCCCCTCACCTACCTGGATCTGCTTCCTGCTCCTGCCCTCCTTCCCCCATCCCAGATTTGGCCATTCCCCAGCATAGACAGTGCTGCCCTTGTGCCCTTGAAGGCTGGGCTTTCTGGTCTACCAAGAAAACACTCTCCTTCCTTTCCCATTTCTAAACTAGAAGGAAAAAATAACAGCCCTGAATCAGACTCTGCTTTCATGACCTGCATCCCATAGGAGGAAAGTCAGAAGGTGGTGATCTGCTCTGTTGGGGGCAAAACTTGTTTTTTCAGGAGCAGCGGCCAGGCATGATTCTTCTTCAAACACATGGTGTGTAGACTGGAATCAGGCAGCTCTGTGATAGTTTTGGCCCAGACTACAGGCATTAGCTTACTGAGCTCCAGCTCCATAAAAAGGCCCCCTTGTGTTCCTAATGAGGAGGGGTATCATCCCCTGGACAGCCTGAGGGGCAGAGCAGCCGTCCACCTAACTCGGGAATGTGAGACTTGACAGAAGCAAGTCTGATTTTAGATCATCAGCCCCCAAACCTGGGAACTGGAAAAGGTGTTACATGGCTTCCATCTCAAGTTAGTTAACTACTCTTAAAGGTAAATTCAGCACAATGCTTTGCTTCCAGTTAAATGTTCTGTATGAGTTCTTTTTTTTTTTTTTTTTTTTTTTTTTTAAATTTTATTTATTTATTTATGCTAGACAGAGAGAGAGAGAGAGAGAGAGAGAGACAAAGACACAGGAGGAGGGAGAAGCAGGCTCCACACCGGGAGCCCGACGTGGGATTCGATCCCAGGACTCCAGGATCGCGCCCTGGGCCAAAGGCAGGCGCTAAACCGCTGAGCCACCCAGGGATCCCTGTATGAGTTCTTTAAAGTCTTTTTTAAGCCATCTTGAAAATTCCTGGAGCTAACTACCTTAAAGTTGTGGTTAGACTGCACTTAGATCAAGTGCAAGTTCTTGGATAGAACTTGAGGCTAAAGTCCACATCCTAGAATTATGGATTCTCTTAAGTGAGACACTATATTCCTTCCAGAGAAGGTATCTTTCATTAAAACTACTGTATTTCTGAGTAAGTTGCTACTATTTCCTACCTCAGAACTTGGTTTCCCCACACATAGCTCCTCCCCACTCACTTGCCCCCAATAGTCTCTGTTGGTGAGAGATCTGCAGCTCTCGCTAGCTCGCCCTCCTGACCCTGCCCTGGTAGGTATGACAGTGGGGCAGTGCCAAGGACACAAGGAACTCTTCTAAATGATGGAGCTTCTCTTAGACTGAGGCTTCCTTCAGGTCCTGGAGGGCAGGTGCATGTGGGATGCTCAGGAAATATTTGCTAGATCAACAATTAGATTAAGTAGACAGAATCTACTTGAAAAGCAGTCCTTTTCTTGTTTAGGACTGGGATTTTCAAAGTGTTTTCCATGCTGGAGACCATAGAGAGCTTTCTGGCCAGTAAGTGTAGCCAAAAAGAAAAGAAGCAAGGACCTAACTTGTAGAAAGGAAGGCTAGAGGGCCTGTTGTACATTTCCATGCATTCCTCTTTGTTGGGCTCTATGGAAATGGATTCAACAGTAAAGAGTATGTATACGGCCAGGAGGTGGGCTGGGGAGGGGGCCATCTAGATGCACACCTGCCAGTAGTTTCTTAGTTGGGTGCAAAATTGGTGGCATTTAACAAGCTGACATGGCTGGAGCTGTATTGGGGTAGATGCGAGGTGTGAGGACTGGGAACGCTGTGATTGGTTTAAGTATGTGTCTAATTGGACACATGATGTGTTTTCTGAGCTGCTGCTTTGAAATGTGCTTTCTCTGATGAGGAAACCAAGCTCTACCCTCAGTCTGTCTCGCAGTGGGATCCTGTGCCCCCTGGCCACACTCCTCCACTGCCAAACTCCTCCACTGCGGGTGGCACTACAAATTGGTACAACCCTTTCAGAACACAACATGGGGCTGTGCTCAGTCACTCCTGCTGTGTAACAAAGCATCCCCAAACAAAAATAATCACTTAGTATCTCTCTCCTGGGGGGCCTGGAAGACTGAATCATCTCAAGGCTTGTTCATTCACTTGGCTAGTGGTTGATGCTGACTGTTGCCTGGGAGCCGAATGGAATATGAACAGAAGGCCCACATGGGGCTTCCACATGTGGCCTGGGCCACATCATAACATGGTAGCTGAATTCCAAGAGCAACTATCATGAGAAAGAGTGGGGGAGATAGGGACAGAAGCCTACTTTTATAACCTAGGCTGGAAAGTTCCACATTTCTTCCACTGCATCGTATTGATCAAGGCAGCTACAAAGACTGACTATTTTTGAAGGAAGGGAACCTAAACCCCCACGCCACCCCTGTCAATGGAGAGAGGTCCTACATTGTATCACGTAGGATGGTTCATATATTGATGTGGCCATTCTTGAAAAATATAATCTGCCACAATGTGCAATGCCCACCCACCATGATATTAATCCTCTTTGGCTCACTGATCCCAGGAAAATATGTCCTAGGAAAACATTCAACAGGAAAAAATAAGTTATGCCTAAAGATGTTCATTGTGTGCATTTGTTTATTGATTTATCCATCCACCCAGTAAATATTGTTTGAGGTAATTTGCGAGGTGCTAGGAATACAGAGAAGACTTAACACACCCTTTCCCCCCTCACATAGTTTGTAGTCCATAACAGCTTAAAAACAGAACCCATCCAAATGTTTAGTGCCAGGACGGTTTAATAAGTTGTAGTACCTCAACTCTGTGAGATGTGTCCTTAAATGAGATACCTGTTGATTTATTGTGAACCTACAACTTTAAAAAAAGACCATGTATATGGGGGGGGGGCAATGTTGGGTAGAAGCAAAAAAAAGTTACATGTCTACTGTGATTACAATTATGTAAAAATATGCCTGCAGATTGCCAACTAGAACAGAATATCCAAATGTGAACTCACTTGTTGAAATGGGAATGTGGATGACTGTTTTTCCATTTTCAATTCCCTCTCAATGTTACGGTGCTCGTATGATTGAAAAAGTCAGTGGGGGTGGGGAGTGGTGCAAATAGAACTTTACAGGTCAGAGGAAGAGAAGGCTCTGCTGAGTGAGAAGCTGCAGTGGGAGAGGTGGCAATTGAATTTCAGTAGGAGGAGGAAAATAGCAGGAATCTAGGCATGAAGACGGGAGAGGAAGGGCTGTCTCTGGGAAGGTGCCAAGAATCCAACCAAGATGTGTTTGGAGGAGCGTGGGAAGAGGAGGCTGGAAGGGAGGCAGCTCCTGAGGTGAGGTATGGGGCCAAGGGCTGCAGACTTTATAGGAGAGGCTCAAACTTTGAGCAGAGAATGGAGTCACAGGAAATTTGCCTAAGGAAAATCCCCCGCCGTCCGGAGATGTGTCCCGGAGATGAGGAAGCGGGAGCCGCGGCAGGCAGGGAAGCCTGTGGGGAGGCTGCTGCCGGAATCCAGGGCCTGGACTCCAGACATGGTGGAGAAGAGTGGGGAGCATTTGTGGAAGAAAAGTGATCACAACTAGTTAGCTAGGTACACACAACCCCAGGATTTCAATCTAGGTGATTATGAAGAGTGGGGCACGAATAACAGAAATAAGAAGGAAACGAACAGGCTTGCAACAGAAGAGAAATTGAAACAAGTTGACTTTGGGCCACTATGGGGACATCCAGATGGAGAGGACACAGGTAGCTGGAAACAGAAGTCTCAGCCTTAAGGAAGAGATCCCCATTTTTGGCAAAACAGTTTGAACCCACCCCTCTTCCTAGAATGCTCTTCCCCCAGCTACCTGTAACAGCTGCTTCCTGTCCCCCATAAGATCTCTGCTCAGATCCCCCCTCCTCCCGGGGCCCTTGCCTGCCGCCCTAGAGCGGCACTGCTGTCGCTCACCATCTCCCTTACCCTGCTCGGCTCTTCTTCATTGCGCATACATGAGATTTTATGTACCCCCACCAACATCCCCTTCAAGATGGGACATGAATGTCCTCTTCCTATCTGGATAACTGAACTTTATGGGCAACTACGTGCCAACTCACCTATGTAAATGTCTATTATGAAATGATAACAAATAGCATATATTTTTCTGACTCCAGATCTTAGTCTAAAGATTTATAACTTCTCTGCCATGTTATAGATCAAAAATACAACTTAGAAGAAAGGACACACTCCAACTATTAAGAAAGGCTCTCAGAGGGTGGCGGACACCTCCAGGTACACCGTCCCACTGGCCAGCACTTAATCACATGGATACATGAGGCTGCAGAGGGGGAAGGTAGTTCGCAGGGAGCAGGGCCAGCTAGTAATCTCAGCACTAACAGAAGAGGGAGGGGTTAGATGGTGGACGACAAGAGCTGTCTGTCACTGCAGGAGACATCTGCACAAACCCACAGAGTTTGTGCAGTAACTGGATATAGGATACCTAGTCCCCTTGAACAATTTAACTCTCACCAAATGCTTCTTAAACTGGCTTACCCTATCCCTGGTCCCCAGGCACTGAAGTAAGGAAATGTGCAACATCTCTGTATTCCAGGTGCCAAGATCTGTAGAGCCAGACATGGCAGGGACATCCACAAATGCTTCTCCGCGACCAATGTTCTAAGTATTTTTAGCGAGCACCAGCTACATAATTTGTGGGACCCAGTGCAAAAACGAAAATGTGGGGGCCCCTTGTTAAAATTGCCAAGAATTTCAAGAGCGCCAGGACAGCACTGACCCTATCTTGAGGCCCTTGTCAGCGTAGGGTCTGGCCGTGCGGGTGGTAGGCCTGTGAGGCCAGCTCTGTGTTTAGCCTTCGTTGGGAGCTCTCTCTATAGTGTGAAATCCCGCATGCAAGCAATGCTGGCTTGGGGGGCTGCTGCAGTTTTTAGGTAAGATTTTGTTTTTCCTTGTCATGGCTTGGGGAACTTGGAAGCAGTGGTCTTGGGGATCCAGCAGCTCGGCTGTCTCATTTTACAGAAGCGGGGGAAGCCCAGAGAGGGCCTGCCACTCACTGCGCAGGGTCCCGCTTGTGCTGGTGTCCCAGCCCACCCTAGAGGACCGGCCTCCACACTGCTGGTGGAGCAGGTGGTCGTTTGTGCTATGAGGCGGGCTCTGCGGGGCCGGGCCCTCCCACTGCCACGAGGGCCACCTTCCTCTGCCGGCCTGTATGGTCAAGGCAGAGACAAAACCCGGAGCCGCTCTGTCTCGGCTCCTTTTACGGATGTGCCACAGGTCATAGCTGAACGGGGGCTTGAAAAGCTTGGCGGGCGCTCGGATACTCCCTCCCCGGACGCCTGCAGGCTGGGGGACTGCGGCCTTCCGTGCGGAGATGGGCAGGGAGGTTCCGGCCGGACAGACGGCCGGACAGCCCCCCGCGGGCCGACGCGGGCACGGACGGGGCGGGGCCGGGCTTGCAGGACCGCGAGCGGGCGGAAGCGGGAGCCGGAGGCGGCGGGTGGGCGCGCTCCCCGGGGCTCCCCGGGGCTCCTCGGGGCGGGGGGACGGAGGGATTAGCGGGCCGCCGGCAGCCACGCATCCAGCCCCCGGAGCGGCGCGCGCCGCGGGCTCCCCTGGGTGCCGGCCCGGAGCCGGGCGGCGCAGTGGCCCGGGAGCGGTGCCAGGCCTCCTGCTAACCCGGCCTCTCGCGGCCACCTGCTCCGGCCGGGGTCCGCCGCCTGGGGGCGCCGCTGGCCACCCGCCCCCCACCCCTCCCCCTCGCCGCCCCCCGCAGCGGGAGCGCAGAGCCGGGCGGCGGCCCCCGGCGGGGAGGGGAGGGAAGGGGAGGGCGCCCTGGGGAGTCGTGGGCGCAGGAAACCGCGGGGTTCGCCCCGCCGCCGGCCCCGCGTCCCGCAGGCGCCTGTAGCCCCCGTTTCCAGAAGACTCGGAACGGGAGTCGACGGCGTCCGCTCGGGCCGTGGTGAGGGGCGGGAGGAGACGCGGGGCGCGGCCGCCCTCCCGGGAGCTGCTGCGGCCCAGGCGTGGCCGGTGGCCCGCGGCCTCTGCTCCCCACGGCCGGCCCGTGGCTGCCCCGCCAGCTCCACCGGCGTTTCCAGCTTGTGTGCTCCGGGAGGTTCCCGGGGATGTCACACGCGGGGCCTTAGCCTTCCCGCGGCTGTGCCTGGCGCCCGGGCGGGGGGAGGTGCCCCCTGCCGTGGTCTCTGGCGCTTGCCCCTTCGAGAAGCTGCTCTGCCCCGGTCGGGGGGGGGGGGGCACGGGGCCCTGGCGTGTGCCCAGAAAGCCGACGGCCTCTCCGCTGCTTGGCCAGACCTCGGAGAGGGACCTCGGAGAGGGAAGGGCCTGCGGTGTCGTCCCCGCCTGCGCCACGGGCAGCACGTTATTGAACACTTCATAGCCCGCGGCCTGGTCGCTTCCCTTCCCCTGATCCATTTTCTCTGTCTGCAAAAATGAGATCAATAAATCCTCAGCTGAGAGGGAAGAGGTTCTTTCCCAGCAGAGCTGATAAAGGAGCAATAGCCAGAGGCCTTCACCCTTCCGCAGCCACGACCGGGTGAGGCGCTGCCGCAGTTGGTCTCCGCTGGCCAAAGGGCGCCGGTGAGCCCGCCTTCAGGCCCGCCTGCTTGCTGCCTCGCTTGTGTGGGTGGCCACCTTGCCCTCCCTGAGTCACACACGATCGGCCCCAGCCAGGGACTCTGGCTCAGGACGGGAGTGAATAGGCCCATATGCATTTGTTGGCGTGTAGCGTGTGTGGGTGTGTGGCTCGCGATGCGTGTGTGCGCGCACGTGTCTTATGTGTTGGGTATGTGGTATGTGTGTGGGGAGACTTTGGGAGTAAAGGGTGCAACGGTGCTTCCCATAGGAGTCCTAAAACAGTGAAAAATCTCTCCCTCTATGTTCCCTTCCTGAGCCTCTGACAGAGGTTTGAGGTCCTAAAGGACCGATTTCCAAAGTGTGATTCACAGATGCTCTCACAACAGAACCATCTGTGGACCTGTTTTAAAACACGAATTTGAGGTCACCTGGGTGGCTCAGTGGCTGAGGGTCTGCCTTTGGCTCAGGGCATGATCCCGGGGTCCTGGGATCAAGTTCAGCATGGGGGTCACCGCAGGGAGCCTGCTTCTCCCTCTGCCTGTGTCTCTGCCTCTCTCTCTGGGTCTTTCATGAATAAATAAAATATTTATAAACAGATTTGGTCCAGCCCCAGTTTACTGAAGCGGAACCTCTGGGGTTGGTGGGGTCTCATACTCTGCACTTTTTTTTTTTTTTTTTTTTTTTTTTTTTTATTTATGATAGGCACACAGTGAGAGAGAGAGAGGCAGAGACACAGGCAGAGGGAGAAGCAGGCTCCATGCACCGGGAGCCTGATGTGGGATTCGATCCCGGATCTCCGGGATCGCGCCCTGGGCCAAAGGCAGGCGCTAAACCGCTGCGCCACCCAGGGATCCCCATACTCTGCACTTTTAAACAAGGTCTTCAGAAAACTCTGCGCCCTCAGGTCTGGGAGCCACTGATGAGGCCGGGTGAGCGCCCAGGACCCACCCCCCACCCAGGGAGCACCGTTCACACTTGCTGAGGAGGAGAGTGTGTGAAGGGGGGACCCCTCTACGTGTGGCGAACATCTCCCTGGGGCACAGTCGCCCCCTGCATGCTAGTGGTTTTGAACTTTTAATGCTACCTCCGATTAGGCCCCTTGGCCCCAGGTTTTGAAACCTCGTGGTTTATGTCCTGTAAGTCTGCGCTGGTGGCTGGGATTTTGTCCTTGGGCCATTTTTGTGGGGAGATTTGTGTTTCCTGACCTTTTTCGAATATCCTTGAGAACAGGCACGTTTCCTATTCATTTTTGTGTCCTTTTTGCACCCCAGGGTGTAATGTGGGGCTGTGTACACAGCTGATGCTAACTGCTTGCTGAAGAACACAGCAAGAGCTTCGAGGGGGACCAGAGAGGCTCTAAGGGGCCCGTGGGGGTTACTGGTGCCCCGCTCCACAAGGCCCTGCCTCCTCGGCACCCACACCTGGCTGGCCCTTAGGGCGGCTCCTGGCCCGAGGCCATCTTGCCCCTCCCGCCCCCTCCCACCCTCTCCCGCAGGTGGAGAGCCCGGTGAGACTGACTCAGGCCCTTCCGTCCCAGAACGGGGAGTGCCCTGCTCTTCTGAGGGGGGCAGGACCTGAGGCTGCCCCTCGTTACCGCCAGGCAGTAGGGTCTAGGGGAGGGCCCCCTCCACACTTCTGTGTCAAGCAGCCTCCAGGTGGAGCAGGAGCATTGGGGGGGTGGGCTTCAAGGGTCAAATGTCTTGGCAGGCTTCTTGGTCTCCCCAACCTAACCCCCCTCAAGCTGAGTCAAATTTTAATTGAAGACTGTGAAGCACAAAGTCCTACAGAAACCATTACAAGAGTCTTCTGGAAAATAGGGGCTGACAACAGGGAAGAGGATGAAAGAAATCACAGCTCAGCAAGCCCTCTGGGCAACCGGTCCCAGGGCCCCCAGCAGACGGCTTCTCCATCTCCGTCCTATCCGAGTCCTCGCCCAACCCTGATCTCATTAAAAGGAAACCAAAAGAGCTATATTATTTGGCTTCCATCTGGCCTCTTGAGATTTAAGGACTTTAATCAGTAAAATGTTAAAGAATAAAATAACTCTACAATAACAAGAAAGCCGCCAGCTGGCCCTTCCAGTGACCTTGCCAGAGTGCCTGGGAAACGGATCACACCATCTGGGCTTGACTTCCCTCCTGGGGAAGAGTGAGCATATTACGCCATTTTAGGATCCAAGTTCACAAAAAATTTACTTCCCCAAATAAGAAAATTTGTGCCCCCAAACAGCTTGTATCTAATATATCATCTGCTTCCTGCATCCCACTGCCCCCACACCAAACCAGCCCTTCTCTCTTCCCTATTTCAGACCCAGAATTCCAACATGGCATCTTTGGGAAACGCTGACAGTTCAAGGCACCACAGAAGGGTCCCAGTGAAGAAACGTGGAAAAGTCTAAAAGCCTGAAATAAATTATACTGGTTGAAAAAAAAAAAAAAAAAAGATTGAATGCCTCCTCCAGTCCAAGTCTAGGACTTCTCAGGAGTCCTCTTCTCGGGGGTACCTTGCCCTCATGGGGAGAACCTAAACCTAACTCTGCGAAGGAAAGAAGGAGCAGGCAAGGTGCCCAGCAGGTGATGGGTCAGGAGAGAGAAGAGAAGAGTGCTGGTGCTGCCGGCTGGGCTTCCTTCCTTCAAGGAGCCACTGACAGGGAGCTTAAGTGTGTAGATCTGGGGGGCAGTGCCTGCATTCCCACACAGCCTCCTCTGGCGATGGCCAACTGGCCTTGCCCCACCTACTGTGTCCTTGGAAAACAGGTCAAGGGGAGCAGGAGAGACGCCAGGGTGGGCAGAACTGAACCTGGGCCTGGGGCCCAGGCTCTGCACTCTGAAGTGCTGTGAGGAAGGGCTCAGGCTCTGCCTCCCCAAGAGGGACATGGAGGAAGAGGCCATCTGAGGTAAATCTCCACATTGAAGGATACGTTTGCTGCCTCGAGCCTCTTGGCAGGCTCCCCTTCTCACCTCCCTCTCCTCCTCCTCAGACTCCTTTGCACAGCCTGTGGAAGCCTGTAGAAGCTTCTTGCATAGCCATGGAAGCTTTGTGCCCTTCTAACGGCTGGGCCCCTCAAGCAGACCCCGGGAGTCATTGGCATCTTGGCCATTAGTGTCCTTTTTGAAAGACCTGGCCATACAGAAGTGACGTGGCCGGACTGTGGAGGGGAGAGGCAGTGGGAAGGAAGAGCATCCTTTCTGAAGTGTTTCTCAATGGACCCCAGACAGACACCCTCTCGGGGTGAACAGAGCGAGAGGCACCTGAGTGGGTGGTGCAGCTCCCGAGGCTGCCACCAAAACTTCTTCCAGGCTGTGAAAAGTGGTATCAGTTGCCCAGGAAGTTTCTAACCGTACAGCTATCAATGTTCTGGCACTTTCCAGGTCATCCCAAGTTTCTTCTTATGTCTCATTTTCACTTTTGGTGGATTTTTCTCATTTTAATTAATTAGGATTTTTCTCATTCCTTTTTAAATTTTATTTATTTATTCATGAGGGACACGCGCAGAGACACAGGCAGAGGGAGAAGCAGGCTCCATGCAGGACTGACGTGGGACTCGATCCCAGGTGCCCAGGATCAGGCCCTGGGCTGAAGGTGGGGCTAAACCGCTGAGCCATCCGGGCTGCCCGAATTTTCTCATTTCAGAGAGGACGGAGGCAAGGCCCGAAAGATTACATTCTGCGTAGATTCACTGAGAGCCAAAGCCATGTGCTTTGAAAGCTCGTGTGACTCAGGTGCCCTGGCCGGCTGGGTCCAGGCACGCACACGGCATCAGAGACCCCCCCAAGGCGGCCTGCTTGTTCTCTTCGGGGCAGGCTGTCTCAAGCAGAGGCCACTGGCCCACACAGCCCCAGGCTCGGAGCCTATCTGGTCAGCAAGCCCAGGAGAAAAGACCCGAGTCTTTTTAATTCTTTAAAAGAAAGTATTGAGAATATTCTTGTCCATACTACCCAGATTTGTCACATCTTCATATTCTGTCCTGAGTTGGTGTCTAAAAAAAATGTGTCTGTGTGTGTGTGTGTGTGTTTTTTTTTTAAAGAAGAAGTAGAGGAAATGGATAAATGGTGGTACATCCAGACAATGCACTAAAAAGAAATGAGCTGTCAAACCATGAAAAGACATGGGACAAAAAAAAAAAAAAAGACATGGGACAAGAAGCCCGAACACAGATTATGTGAGTGAAAGAAGCCAGTCTGAAAAGGCTGCCTGGTGTAATAATTCCAACTATATGGCATTCTGGAGAAAAGCAAAACTATGGACACAGTAAAAAGATCTGTGGTTGGAAGGAGGGGAGGAGGACTATGTGGAGCACAGCATTTTGAGGGCAGTGAAAAGACTATGTATGAGATCAGGCCACCCTGGTGGATATGGGTCTTTGTACGTCGTCCAAACCTATAGAATATACACTACCGCGACTGCACCCCAAGGTAAGCATGGGCTCCAGGCGGTAACCACGAGGCCATGTAGGTTCATCGAGCCTAACAAAGGTTCAAGTCTGGGATGCTTTGGTGGCTCAGTGGTTGAACGTCTGCCTTCGGCTCAGGGTGTGATCCCAGGGTCCCGGAATCCAGTCCCACGTCGGGCTCCCTGCATGGAGCCTGCTTCTCCCTCTGCCTGTGTCTCTGCCTCTCTCAGTGTGTCTCTCATGAATAAATAAATAAAATCTTTAAAAAAAAAACAAAAACAAAAACAAAGGTTCAAGTCTGATGCTGGATGTTGATAACAGAAAAGACAGGGGACATATGGGAAATCTCTGCACCTGCTTAATCTTGCTGTGAACCTAAAACTGCTCTAAAAAAGTAAAGTCTTGGGGCATCTGGGTGGCTCAGTTGGTTAAATGTCTGGTCATGATCCCAGGCCCTGGGATCGAGTCCCACATCAGGCTCGCCTGCTTCTCATTCTCTCTCTCTGCCCTTCCCCCTTGCTGGTGCGTTCTCTCTCTCTCTCTCTCTCTCAAATAAATAAAAAATCATTAAAAATAAATAAAATTTAAAATAAAAAAGCCGTTAAAACACACAAAAATACAGGAACATTATTAAGAACAATGACACCCAAGTCTCTGTGATGCCCGGCTGAATTATTGCCTAATTCATCCATAACAAAGTGCCACAGACTAAGTGGCTTAAACAACAGAAATTTATTATCACAAAGTTCTGGAGGCCAGAAGTATGAGATCAAGGTGTCAGCAGGATTGGTTCCTTCTGCAGCTATGAGGGGGAGGCTCTTTCCTGCTTCTCCCTCAGCTCTGGTGGTTGGCTGGCAACCTGGTGTTCTAGATGCATCCTCCTATTCTCTGCCTTCGTGTTCACCTGCCATTCTCTCTGCGTGTGTGTGTGTGTTTTCAGATGTGCTTTTTTTTTTTTTTAAGATTTTATTATTTATTCATGAGAGACACAGAGGCAGAGACATAGGCAGAGGGAGAAGCAGGCTCCATGCAAGGAGCCCGATGTGGGACTCGATCCCAGGACTCCGGGATCACGCCCTGAGCCGAAGGCAGACGCTCAACCACTGAGCCACCCAGGTGTCCCAGACACGCTCTTTTTATAAGGTCACCAGTCATACTGGATTGGGACCATCCTAATGGGCTCACTTTAACTTACCTCTGTAAAGACCTTGCCTCTGAATAAGATCACATTCTGGAAGGTATGAGGAGTTAGGACCACAAAGTATTTTTGGCGGGAGTGGGGGCACATAATGCAACCTGTAACACCCATAGAAGATGCGTGGCAGCTGAGTGCCGCGTCCCTGCGGAACTGTCCAGACTGCATTTCCAAGCAGCCTGGCCGAGCTGACCGGCTTCCAACTCCGTTCTCACAGGTAATTTCACAGGCAGCCTGCAACTCACACCTGGCTCTCCCATCCGAGCAGCCTGTTACCGCACGGTGTGGTGAGACACATTTTCCAGGTGTCACAGGACAATCCAACATGTGGCGGGGCAGCTTCAGCCAGCGGGTGTAGACAAGCCTCCCCCTATCACATCCACACGGTCTTGGGGAGACTTGGGCGCTCCCTGGGCTTTTTTCCTCTTCTTCTTTTTTTTTTTTTCTCCTTTTCTTATGTCTCTGAGCCACACAACCCACGCCAGACACTCCACGGGGGTAGTTCCAAGGAGAATTCTCTCAAGATCTATTGCCCAAAACCCACTTACTGTCTGACACAGCCATTTTTATTCCTCTTAGAGTCCGTTTTTGCATTGCTGACTCCAAGAATGCTCATTAATTATTTGAGACACCACTATTAAGTCGACACAGTGATTAATCTGATAATCCTCTTTATGAAATTACCTCTGAAATGCTAACTTTTCATCTTTTGAAACTCACTGTGTAAATTACTCTGAAGATTACATTGTCCCAGCTTTTGCCTCTGTAAATCTTAATGGCAGTTTTTTGCCAAAAGCAATAAAAGCTGTCCTGAATTGATCAGGTCCATCAGGAAAGAGGCAGGCAGGCAGGAAATTGAGGGTGACAGGCTGCAAGTGGGGGTTTGTCTGACGGATTGGTAGAGCCTGCTGTTGCTGGTTGGCCACCAGAGGCTCTGCGTCAATCAGGGGACCCGTGGTAGTCTCAGGGGGCACGAGGACAGGGGCCCCTGGTGGCAGGTGTCAAGGCTCCTTGACAGAAGAGTCAGTGTGGTTCTAAGAGATGGGTCCCTTCCCACTTGTCCCCACCACCCTCCCTGCGTCTCCTCCCAGGGCACCTCCCCAGTATCTCAGCACAGGATAGAGACAATGCCTGCCCTCCTGGCACTTCCATTCTGACAGAAGAAGTGGACAATAAACAAGATAAATGACAAATGAGAGGGTGTTGCATTCGGAGGGGAGAGGATAAGGGAGAACTAGTCGTGGTGGCAATAATGCAATTTTAAACCAAGGAATCAGGGAAGGCCATGTTGCCTCCCTCACCTCACCCCAGCCCTGGCTCTGCTTTGTTGAGAAGATGACATTTGAGTAAAGAACTGCAGGAGGGATCCCTGGGTGGCGCAGTGGTTTGGCGCCTGCCTTTGGCCCAGGGCGCGATCCTGGAGACCCGGGATCGAATCCCACATCAGGCTCCTGGTGCATGGAGCCTGCTTCTCCCTCTGCCTGTGTCTCTGCCTCTCTCTCTCTCTCTGTGACTATCATAAATAAATAAATAAAAAAGGAGAATTATTTAAAAAAAAAAAAAAGAACTGCAGGGGACAGACTGGCCATGTGGCTACTGGAGAAAGAGCCTTCCAGGGCACAGCCAGTGCCATGGACCTGACATGGGAGCCTGACTGATGAAGGAACGGTGAAGGGGAGCTGGAATAGGAGGAGCAAAGGGGCAGCAGCAGGATGAAGGTCACAGAAGTTTGGAATCTGTGGGCCATGGAAAGAACTCAGTAAACCTGGCACTTTGGGGTGTTTCATCGATCCTGTCTTCTGCTGGCGTCCCCTCCCACCCCTGGGTCCTGTCCTGAAGGCGTCTCCAGGCCCACCACAGCATCTGAGGGCTCACGCTATGAGAACGGTGTGGGCCGCACAACGTGTGGGTGAGCACTCACTGGTCCTATACCCCATTGCCAGGATTCTCTATATGACTGTTGGGAAACTGAGGCAGCTCCCTCCAACCTCCCACAAAGCATTGCTGCTGCTGCTTTTGCTGCTGCTTCTCTGGGCTGAAGCCATCCAGGTTCTTTCTGCTTGGCAGGAGCAGGAAGCTGACCACCTCCCGCCTCCCTTTGTCCTGGGTTTTCTCCCATCCCTGCCTAGACAGGTGAGAGGCCCCCCACCCCAAGCCTCTAGGGCAGATTCCTGAGATGGAGCAGGCCTCTGATGAATCTTAATATGATGCCTGGAAACCAGAAGAGGTTTCTGATGGCCACAGGTTGCTGCTGAGAGAAGTCCTCAGTGCGTAGGAGAGTTGTGGTCAGCAGCGGGACAGTGACATGGCGAAGATGACAGCCCCTGTCCTCTGGGTGAGGGGCGGCCCCTGGGACCCCCGGCCCAGCAACCCGTGCAGAAACTGTCCTGTTATTCTATCACACTCACTGCTTCACCAAAAGGATGGCTTTCGCACAGTCACGGTGCCATACTGATGTGCCCGCCTTCCAGGAGCAGGAAGGAGGTTCAGGAGAGGCCCGGAGGTGTCTGCAAGGAGCACGGAAGGGCAGCCGGCGGCTCCCTGAGCGGCTGGAGAACAGTGGGCTTCTCTGTGCAGACAAAACCTGTTTTTGGCCTGGAGGCTCTGGATCCAACATCTGTGGCTGCCCTTTGGCTGAGCGGCCCCACGGAAGGCTCCTCTGGAAAGGGACAGACAGGTGCGCACTTGGGGAGGTTCTGCGATCTCTGTTTTCTGCTCCCCGGCGGTGAGGACTGAGCTGCCCATCGACAGCTGTCGCGGCAGCCAGCGCGGTGGCTTTTTGGTGTGTCCCTGGCCCTCCCGCCCCACTGCGGCTGCACCGATGGCGCCGGACTCCTCGCCTCCCCTCCTCTCCATCCCAGGCCCTCACCATGTTCCAGAACAATCCCCCATCGTGTGCACGCTGAAGGGGCCCGTCTCTCAGTTGCTTTGCTAGCGAGCCTTTTCTTCCCCTGAAGCACATCCAAGAGAGCTCGGCTGCCCTCTGGGTTGCCATGGAAACAGAGCATTCTTCCTCTCTCCTCTCCTGTTTACCTTGGTCAGGGACTGCGGCAGAAAGCAGCCAGTCGCTGAAGGAGAGGGAGGGCGGGCCTGGGGGGGGGGGGCAGCCGCTCTAAACCAGATCATTCCGGCTCGGTGCGGTCCCCCGCTCCGCTCCCGAGAGGCTCTCAACTAGGCGTGGGCTGTGGATGGAGGCCCTGGGCCCTGGATGAGTGCGGGGGTGCCGCTGCCCCCCCAGGGTCCACCCCGCCTCGGCCTCGGTGCAGGGCTGGCCAGCTGCTCCCTACACGGGGGCGCCCGCCAGGCGCGGGGGGCGGCAGCGCACGTGCAGGCCCGTTCGTGCCCTGGCCCAGGGCACCCTCGCTCTGCCGCACCCCAGCCCGGGCCTCCTATCAGAGGGCCCCCGGCCTCTTGCACCCTCCCCGCGCAGCCCGAGGGGTCGCTTCGTCCTCTCCGGCTTCCGGCTTCCAACTTGCAGTTGTTCTTAGAATGAAAACCGAACGGTGTGCCCGGCCTGCTTCTCCTCCCCTGCCCACCCGCCTCTCCCCGCGGGGTCCTTCCTTCTCCTTCCAGAAGACACCAGGAGCGGGGGGTGGGCTTCGTCTGCAGCGCCCCGGCCCCTGCGGTAGGGACATTCCCCGCATGCGCCTGCTGGCTCCTGCTGCGTGTTCACGGAGGCCTCGGAGAGGCTCCCCCGCTTCTCGGCGTCCGGCAGCTCGTGGTCATTCCCAGCAGCCTCCTCAGCGGCCTTCCCGGGCTGTCTCCCCGCTCCCGCCTCCCTCGGAAGCTCCCTGAAGGCAGGGATGCTCGGGCCGCCGGGGGGCCGCGGCGCCTACTAGGGGCTCAGGCAGTTCCGGGCCGCCGGGGGGCCGCGGCGCCTACTAGGTGCTCAGTTCCGGGCCGCCGGGGGGCCGCGGCGCCTACTAGGTGCTCAGTTAGTTCCGGGCCGCCGGGGGGCCGTGGCGCCTACTAGGTGCTCAGTTCCGGGGCCGCCGGGGGGCCGCGGCGCCTACTAGGGGCTCAGGCAGTTCCGGGGCCGCCGGGGGGCCGCGGCGCCTACTAGGTGCTCAGGTAGTTCCGGGGCCGCCGGGGAGCCGTGGCGCCTACTAGGTGCTCAGTTCCGGGGCCGCCGGGGGGCCGCGGCGCCTACTAGGTGCTCAGGTAGTTCCGGGGCCGCCGGGGGGCCGCGGCGCCTACTAGGTGCTCAGTTCCGGGGCCGCCGGGGGGCCGCGGCGCCTACTAGGTGCTCAGTTCCGGGGCCGCCGGGGGGCCGCGGCGCCTACTAGGTGCTCAGTTCCGGGGCCGCCGGGGGGCCGCGGCGCCTGCCAGGGGCTCGCGTAGTTCGGGGCGGAGCGGGCGCGCGCCGACCGCGACCCCCGCCTCCCCGCCGCGCGCTCCTGCCCTGGGGCCAGGGCCCGGGCGCCCCCTCCCGGCCGAGCTCCGCCGACTCCGCTGCCCGCCAGGGGGAGGCCGAGAGGCCACCGAGGCGCGGTCGGGCGGTCGGGCGGTCGGGCGGTCGCGCGGTCGCGGCCGCGGGGTCGCAGGCACGAGGCCGTCTGACGCCCCACCCCCCGGGCCCGTCGTGACCCGCCCGCCTGTGGAACGGGCCCCGGCCCCCCAGGCTTCCGCTCCGGTGCTGGCGGCGCGGGGACCCTGCGGGAGGCCGACGCCGGACTCGGAGGTCGCGGCGGGGGGAAGCGGTGCGCCCATCAGGCGCGCCCCCGCCCCAGCACCCTCCGGGTCAGCGTCCTCCGTGGGCGGGAGGTCAGCCTCCTAGTTTCCGGGGCGTCTGCGACGCAGGGGGAGCCAGGGGCGGAGGCCGGCATCAACTGTGGGGGATCCTGGCTGTTCAGCGCACACCCTACCCTGCCTTTCCCTCCAGGGTGAGCTTAGGTGGGGAATAAGCCCCCGGTGCCTGCACCTGTTACTGTGCGGCTGCCGGAGCAAGTAAGCTTGCTCACTTGGAGTGGGGGCGGTGTCGTCATCCCTGGCGGTCACAAGGAGAGCCACCTGAGCGCCGATAGCCAGACAGCTTCAGGTGGAAGGTTCAAGAGGGATGACCTGACCAGTCTGTCCTCTCTAAGGTGACACAGACTTGAGTATCAGCTGCTTTCTCCTCCTTTCACAGTTGCCATTTGCACTCCTGCTCTGCAGCTCCAGCCTGGTGTGGGCTCCTGAAATGGTTAAGCAACCAGAGCCGGCACCTGTCTCTGTCCTTCTCTCCTCCATAGCCCTGGTTACTGCCCTGCCTGCTTTGCCCTGCTTGGCATCTTCCTCCCTGCCAGGAGCTCAGACACACTTATGTGTTTGGAATCTGAGAAAAGTGTCTCACCATTGCATTTGAGATTTTGGGGCCAGAGCCCAAGGCCTTACAGGATGGGTGGATTTGCCAGGTCTGCTTTGTAGATCTCTCAGAAGCCCTCCATCTCCTCTCACCTCGCTGTGGAATATAGGAAAGAAAAAGCCTCTAAAGTAATATTCTTGATTTTATGAATGGACAGGATGGTGAGGAATGGGCTTTGGGCAACAGGATAAAACCACATCTAAACCTTGAGAGGCTGTGTTTTGGTTTGTTTTTTACTCTGCATTTTTTCCTCCTACTAGCTCCAAGATGGTTTTTTTTTTTTTTAAATATTTTATTTATTTACTTGACACAGAGCACAAGCAGGGGAAGCGGCAGGGGGAGAAGCAGAGGGAGAAGCAGCCTCTCCACTAAGCAGGGAGCCTGATGCAGGGCTCGATCCCAGGACTCTGGGATCATGACCTGAGCCGGAGGCAGGTGCTTAACTGCCTGAGCCACCCAGGCACCCCTAAGATTAGCTTTTTTTTTTTTTTTTAAGATTTTTATTTATCTATGAGAGACACACACACACACACAGAGGCAGAGACACAGGCAGAGGGAGAAGCAGGCCCCATGCAGGGAACCCAGCGTGGGACTCAATCCCTTGGTCTCCAGGATCACACCCTGGGTGAAGGCAGCGCTAAACCACTGAGCCACCCGGGCTGCCCAAGATTGGCTTTTAAATCAAAGATTTCCAAATACCAGTCAAGCTACATCTCAATGAAGAACTTAAAAATACTAATACTCCTGGGGTGCCTAGGTGGCTCAGTCTGTTAAGCATCTGACTCTTGATTTTGGCTCAGGCCATGATCTCAAGATTGTGAGACTGAGCCCATGGAATCTGCTTGAGATTCTCTCTCTCACTCTGCCCCTCTTCCTTACCCCACCCTCACACTCCCCTTGTGCACAGGTTCACTCTTCTCTAAAAATAAAAAATAGGGCAGCCCGGGTAGCTCAGCGGTTTAGTGCCGCCTTCAGCCCAGGGCCTGATCCTGGAGACCCAGGATTGAGTCCCACATCCGGCTCCCTGTGTGGAGCCTGCTTCTCCCTCTGCCTGTGTCTCTACCTCTCTCTCTCTCTGTGTCTCTCATGAATGAAGTCTTAAAAAAAAAAAAAAATCCTAATACTCCAGCCATACCCTTTGAATAACCCAATTTTTTACAGCCTGATTTGGTCAGAAGGGACCCAGAATCACAGTACCTTGAAGAAGGGCTCAGTTGAAAGACCTGTGAAGGGTTGGAGTTTATAAAGGAGAAAATAGGGGGGAAAATGAACAAAAAACCATAAACATACTTTAAAAATCCAACAGCCCCTACTGTGGCCCTTTGCACCTCCCAGTCCATCTTGCTACTATTAGCTTTTGGGGCTGTTTTTTGTTTAGTTTTGGATACCTTCCTTTATGCCTCTAATTAAAATGCTTTTCTGGTTATTGCTTAATTTTGATACATTCTATATTTTACCTTCCTGCTATGGAAGATGAGATAAGATGCTCACTTATATCACCACCCAACTTCCTCGGTCTCATCCTCTTAGTTTCCTTATCGGTTAACTTTGTAACTTTTAGTAAATACTTCACCTTCACATTTTTTTTTCTTTTTTATTTATGATAGGCACACAGAGAGAGAGAGAGGCAGAGACATAGGCAGAGGGAGAAGCAGGCTCCATGCACCGGGAGCCCGACGTGGGATTCGATCCCGGGTTTCCAGGATCGCGCCCTGGGCCAAAGGCAGGCGCCAAACCGCTGCACCACCCAGGGATCCCAACCTTCATTTCTTATAACAGCAACTAGAGAGAGGGGTAGCAGTAAATATCTAATCATGTTTACTATGTGCCTGACATCCTGCAAAGCGCTTTATATATTATTTAAGCCACACAATAAAACTGACTGAGCCAAGAGCTAAACCTCTCCAGATCATCTCTTTCTAGAACTGCAACTGTGGTAGCCACTAGCCGTGTGTGACTGTTTACATTTAAATAAGTTAAAATTAAATAGAATTAAAAATGTAATTCTTCGGTCACACTAACCACATTTGAAGCGCCGAATAGCCAGTGGCTATCACATACTGGACAGTGCAAATAGAGAACATTCCCACCATCGCAGAAATCTCCTGGTTTTGTGCTGCTCGGGAAGCTAGGGCTTTTGTTTGAAGGTACTATGGAAACTGGATGGTTTAATCAACATCTTTTTCCCTTAAGCAATTATTGAAGAAGATTAACTGCAAGAGAACTGTTCCGTTATAATAGCTTAGTAATGGCATTTTGACAAACTCGAATTTTATACAGGGAACTGGAAGAACAAAACCACCCAAACCAACTAAGCCACAGACACCTCTTCCCACCCAAGATAAGCTGCGGCGTAACTAAGAACCAAATCAGATACAAACAGGAGTTCTTTTCAAAGCTCTGGCTGTCTAAAATCTAAAAGGTGGAGGGTCCACTTCTCATTCCTAGTAGGTGTCAGGGGACTCTACCTTGGAGGAGGTAGGAGAAAGAAAGCAAAGGAAACAAGACTGCTCTGTATAATAAGTGTATTAACTGTAAGGTGGGGCGCCTGGATGGCTCAGTGGGTTAAGTATCTGCATTCAGCTCAGGTCATGACCTCGGGGTCCTGGGATCAAGCCCCACATCGGGCTCCCTGCTTAATGGGGAGCATAGCCTGCTTCTGTCCACTGCTCATGCTCTCTTGCTCTCTTTCTCTCTCAAAGAAAATCTTTAAAAAACAAAACCAAACCTGTAAAGTGGGCTGGGGAGATACACACACACACATATTAAGGGGTAGAAACCAAATCCTGTTGGTTTATGATATCTAAGATTATTAGTCCCAGGAGGGTATATCTGATCCAATGGTTGGTTGATGGGAACACTGAAGACTAAGAGGTGCGTAGGCAATTCTGGATGGGAGACCTTAAAAGTGACCAGACTTGGAGTGTCCACACTGATGGCAGACTTCAGAGCTCGCATAAAAGTACTGCTTAACCTAATAGATGGTGAAGTGACAAAAGCAGAGGTCTTGGAGAAAGGAGCAGCTGGAAGACCAAGGCCAGAGCTAGGAACTGTGGTTTCATCCCCAAAGGACCCCAGAGAAGGGCTCAGCTCCTCTTGAGTCTTTTCTCTGGAATCGGAAACACAGTCGTGACTCCCAATGCTAAAGACTCACATTTTCCCTGTGAATTCCCTTGTAGCCCCCCAGCTCTGCAGAGAAGTCTTGATGTGTCCATACAGACTTGGCTAGGGGTAGCTTGGGGAATATACGGGATGGGACAGGCAAAGGGAATGTGACCTGCCCCCATGGTCATTCACTCCCTTGCTGATGTCCTGAGGGGAACCACGTTCTGCTGAGAGGATTGCGGTGTGTTCCAGAGTTCCAGGGGGTGAGCAGAGGGAAGGAGCCACAGCAGGCAGTGGTGAAGGCAGATGACTCACTGATATTACAGAGTAAAGTGGATGCTCGTGGGTTGGGAAAGGCGCAATGGAGGTGGGTGGCTTCTTCCATCATGGAGGTGAGCTCACAGACACATAAATTACCACCAGATAGTCAAGGCAGCCTTCAACCAAATAGATTTGGATAAGATTTATTGATCAGATTGTTTTTAGAAAACCAACAGCAAAACACTGACAAGGTACATAAATACAGATTGGACATTTTAGGGTAAATTCACTATTTCTCCTACTTGTCTGTAGGAAACCAGGTAAGGTGGAAAAGCTGTCCTGATCATATGGCATGCACACCAGACTGCAAAAGGACTTCCACACTACTTAACAGGACTGTGGCAAATAGCTTTAAAGTAAGGCAAGCATCGTGTGTGGCCTAAGCATACCCTGGACGAAGAGCCAAGCCCAGGCCCGCTCTCAGAGACTGCATGAGAGGTTTCCCTTTCTTGCCTACGTTCTTCTAGTCAAATCCTCATCGGCAGGTGCCTTTACAGGGAGATGCCTGGCGCTGTCCCTGCTCAGACTCTGTGTACAAGGAAGTGGCTTTGGAAAAGTCAGTGTGTTTCTGATGCCTCCTTTGTATTCTAAATGTGCAACTAGTAAAACAGCAATTACTACACCTTGGTGAAACTGCTTCTGACTCACCCTGTACACTGACTAAGCAGGGCCTTTTAAAAACTTCTGTAAAGTGAAAATAAAATAAAATGATGAAAATTATACTAAAAAGATGGTATCACTTTTGAAGCACAACTCAGAACTTCTTGTTGTAACACCAGGTAGGAGAAGAGGTCCCTTTCCGGCAAATCCAGTGACCTCAGAAGGGAAACGCCATCACCGGCACAATTTGTGCAACACACACAGAGAGTCCAGAGCCCTGCAAAGCCTGCCTTGGGCCCTGCCAACGCTCCGAGGGTCCCAAGGAATTTGGGGAACCAAAGCACTTGGAGCTAACAGTGAGTGACCAGTTTGGGGAGCTCACGATCACAGGACCATAAGCCCCCACCTGTCCTGGAGTGCAATGCCAGGACAATGTAGAAGAAGGAAATGGCTTTTGGTGCTACATCAGAGTGCTGGCAGCTGGACAACTTAGTGACGGTGCCACTTCCTAAACATCTGTAAGACCACATAAAAACAAACTGCTTTTACAGAATTAAGACCACACAGACATAGAAGATAATTTGACCTTTCCTATGTGCCAAGCGATATGGCTGGAAAAGGTATTTCCAAAGGAAGAAATAAGGCTCCTGCAAGAACAGAGGAAAAGCAAGTATTTGTCAAGAGCCGAAGAAATGTGTTCAAATGATGGGATTTCCTCTGCATCACACACAGTAGCTGCTTCTTCCCACAGGCGCTGAGAGCTCTTTGGTGGTTAGAGGAGAGACAGCCTAGAACTCAGGGCAGGAACACTACGCGGAAGCAGAGGGGTGAAGAGTTAACATCTCAACTCAGGATTACCACCCGTGGGTCCTAATTTCAATATTCAACAGCTGTCATCAAATTGACAATTACAGCTAATAGGGCTGCTTATATGCTTGCTGGTTTCTAGCCCTCTGTGATTCTTCTTTTTCATTTCTAACTACTTATTAGCCCCATTCCACTGAAAAGGAGGTGCTTTGGGAGAGGGCTAGGGAGGAAGAATATAAATGAATCAATTATTTGATAGAAAAGTTGAAACACTGATTATCTATGAATTTCAATTATATGTGCTTTACCCTTGCTACTATGGGTAACCAAAGGTCACTGTTAAAAACCTTTTGCTTAGAAATGTTAATGTTTATTATTATATGTTTAAATCTATGTAATGGACATGAATAATTTAGAGCAAATTTTTACACCATGTCACTAGGGCCCTGAAAAAAATTCTGCCAGTGGAAAGGATTTTAGTTTGGCCCCTGAAGAACAGTTAAAATTTCCATCTATTCTATACTGGTTTATAAATTTTTCCAGAATGTGGAAAATATTTTATTAAATGAAGAAAGCATCGTCTTCATTTAATAAAGCATTATGTTCACAGATAAATTAGTATGTACATGGGAAAACTGATAGTATTAA
Organism: Canis lupus baileyi; assembly: GCF_048164855.1. NCBI lineage: Eukaryota > Metazoa > Chordata > Mammalia > Carnivora > Canidae > Canis > Canis lupus. The sequence goes on along the minus strand of NC_132855.1, from coordinate 54,262,584 downwards.
ATATTAGGTTTTAATTCTCCATTTAGGAAATTCCTTACAGGTAGACTTTTTTGTGGGCAAAGAAATGTAGGGAGTTATGAACACATGAGATAGTACAAAGATGACTGGGGAAAAGTCTCAACTCTAACAAACCCTAGGAATATAAAGTCTCTAGGAATCGAAGTAAGAAAACAGACTTGAAAACCCAGACTGACCCAAGAGTTGGCTTACGCTAGCTGATCACACCTCAAATCCTTGACTCTAAAGGAATGAGCTGGCTTCCCCAAAGCAGATTAAAAAAAAAAAAAAAAAAAGTAGTCTACCTGCTTTATAGTTACACCCTATATAAATATCTGTATATATTCATATGTGTTTCTATATATTGCACTTCAATTTACAGGACTGCAGTAAGATGGCAGGGAGTGCCTCAAAGAGGCAGAGAAGCAGCAGGCATAAACTTTCCTAAACCAAGTAACTGTCAGGAATTCAGGGTGCTGGTTATAGGTATACTAAATGGCTGGGGACCCCCTATATAAAATTCTAGTCATCTACATCTAAGTCATCATACACACAGACTCATTTGGCATCCAGAACATGTGCATATGTGTGGTTCTATAGCACTCAGAGATGGTCACACTACATCCTTTTCACTAGTGTTATATTAAAAGAAGACACTTCAGACCAAGGATATGTACTTTTATAAAATATAAAAATGTCACACACAAGGTCTTGGATGTCAGGCCTCCAAAGTCTACCTCAGAGAAGACTGCCCTCAGAAGGCTTAAATCCCTTTTTGCTAGCAAGTGTGGATTGAACTAGACCCTCTTTCTAGCTCTCCAGTGTAGCAAAGCTATAGAGACCTGCTTATTTTCCAAGGAGCATGGAAGGATAAGCACAGAGGCTTAGCAGTCAGGCTTTGGTCCCTATATAAATCCATGAAAAAAATCCTTTCACCACCCTAGACAGCACAGCTTATTTAACTGGATATATTCCACCAAATATCCAGAGTGGGCTGGAGTCATGCAGCAAAGCTTTGTTTTGAACTCATGGAGCTGCTCAACCTGACTTGCTCTGGAGAGAGCTCCTCACTGGAGTAAGCTTAGCAGCGGGTGGTAACAGGTTAAATGTCAAACAGACTTGGTCATGGCAAGATGGGGGTGGGACCTCTAGAGGAGTTGCTCCTTTTCCTGCCTCTGCCCCATACCCCTCACTTCCCCAAAAGGATCCAAACTCAGAGAGTAGTGATATTCTAAGACTCTTGCAGACTATTGGCTCCTTGAACTCAACCCAACATGGATGGGACGTCCTAATAAGGCATGAAAGTTAGGAGTCCAAGTCTAGAGACCATAGTTTTCTCTTCCCTAGAACTCCACACTGGATGGTAACTTTTTAGCCGTAACTCAAAGGTGATTTTAAATCCACACATGAGCTAAAGAGATCCCTTCTGGGATGAAGGAAAAAAGAAGACTAACTTTAAAAACTAAGTGGAAAAGAGGCACTTAAAGGAAAAATGTGTCCCAAATCTCCCACTGGAGTCTCCTGTTGTGAGGTGACCAACGGGATGATCAGCACTGTGCCTTCTTGTATGCCTGCAGCACCTTGTGTACACCTGAGGACTTCCAAATGCTCACATCTCAGTGACTTGTTCAATTATCTAGCAGCCTGATGGCAAAGAAGTGAAAATTCAGGTCACTCCTTTTTTAGAGTTAAAATACAAAACAAAACAAACCAGAACTAAAACTTCACACCAAAAAACTAATGATCCTCAGTTTCATTCCTTCCTCATGCTAGTTTTTAAAATGATACTTAGTTCTTTGGGAAGGATGACCTGTGGCTTCCCCTCCCCCCCAAGACCTTTTATCCAATAACTAGACAATTACTCACAGCACCATGCACATTAAAAGCAGACAAAAAAGGAGACAATAAGCTAAGGGGAAAAAAATCAAAGGCCAGTTGGCTTTCTAGAGATAAAATCTGTTGCCTGAGAGAATGGCAGGTGCATGGCTCGGTGTCAGAAAAGAAACAAGTTGTGAAAAGGAAGCGGGCAAAATGACCAGTGGGGCTCATAGCCTGGCACCCAAGCCCACTCTGCCCTGCTCTTCTCTGGCCTCTTACAAGCTTACTTTATGTCCCATGGCATTTCTGCCACATATTTAGGTCTACAAGCCCCCCCACGAAGAAGTCAAAAGAGATACTTGAAACCAATGAGCACAGGAGAATTTTGAAATTGCCCAGAACGAAGAACTTTGACCACCATAAATTCCTTGATTTGAAACGTTCGTGGTGCCATAATTTCTAAGAGCAACAATAAACAGCACGACTACAACACACAGAAGCCTCATGACGAGCCAAATCTAACCATTGCTGGCACCATAAAAATGAGAAAAGAAATCACTGATCAAGAGTTGCTGAGTCGCTTGACTTTCCTCCAAAATCAAAGGATGGGTTTGGGTATCTATGCTGCAAGATGTCGACCAGTGCCACCATCAGATCCAGCTACTCAATTAGAAGCATCTTGAAAAACAGTAAGTTAAACATCTAGGTTTGCACATAACCTGCACAATTCTCAAGGTTAGCCTTTATCTATCCTGAAACTTCCTATTCTTGTTGCTGGATTTAAATTTTTCTAAATTTTGTTTGTTTTTGTCAGTGATGCTGCTTTAACTTGCAGAACACTGGCTGACATGGTCATAGTTTCAGAGTTCCTTTAAAAAATTCTTTATCTTATCTTGATTCACAACATTATTAAGGTACCTTCAAGACTTTCCCTCAAATCCATCAAGGAGGAGGGAGTATGTGAGTATGTGTGTGTGTGTGTGTGTGTGTGTGTGTGTGTTGGGGCAGGGGGGGAGAGAAGCAAAGAAAGAAGCACAAGGGAAAGTGAGATTTCCATAAACTTAAAACCAATTTACAGAAAGGCATCTGATGTATTTTCTGAATAAGGCCTTGATCAGGGTAACCAATCCTCTTTGTAGCACATTCTACACTGCCCATAAATAAAGGAGTCTCTTTAAATTAACATTTCCAGTATCAATGAACAGTCCAGAAATCCTCATTTCAAGCGCTCGATGAGTCCCTGTGTGAGTCCAAGGTGCAGAAGCTGTGTTCGGGAGAGGTTTGCTAGGTTAGGGAAGGCCGCAAGCAGCTTCTCCCATGCCAGTTCCAGCAGGCTAGGTACCACCAGCCAGATCTTAAACAATGACCCAGTCCGTTTGTTTTCATGGATGTTCACCACTCCTCCATGAATGTACATGCAACCAGCCTACGAACAAATGGCAGTCAAAAGAGGATAAATTCAAATGGGAGTGAAATCAATACCTAGGCTGAAGATTCAGCAAAAAAATATACAGTAGGCCAAACTGAGATGAGGTGAAGCAAAAAAGAATTTCTCACTGATCCCAACACAGTGCAGAGATCAAGAAGGGTTTAAATAATTTATGAGTTACTAGGGGAAAACTAGCTTCTTTTCCTTCCTTCCTACCTTCCTTTCTTCCTTCCTTCCTTCCTTCCTTCCTCCCTCCCTCCCTCCCTCCCTCCTTCCCTCCTTCCTTCCCTCCTTCCTTCCTTCCTTCCTTCCTTCCTTCCTTCCTTCCTTCCTTCCTTCCTTCCTTTCCTTTCCTTTCCTTTCCTTTCTTTCTTTTTCTCTCTCTCTCTCTTTCTTTCTTCTTCTCCTTCCTTCCTTCCTTCCTTCCTTCCCTCCCTCCCTCCCTCCCTCCCTTCCTTCCTTCTTTAACTTCAACAAACATTAAACTAACATTAAATTAAGTATTCACTGTGCCAAATACTGGGACTACAAAGATGAAAATAAAGGCCTTTGCTTTTGAGACACTAATGGGATCTTTGACAACAAGGCATCGTGGGGATAGAGCTATTCTGCCCTCCCAGAAAACACATTTTATGTAACGGCCAGGGACTGAACGCCACATGCAGCCTCTCTTTGACATTTATGCTGCTCTTTTAAACCGTGTATGATGGCTTCTCTCCCCTTTTCTCAGAGGAAGGGCCAGCTTTGTCTTGAAGAAAGTTTTAGAAACATATTCTTAATCCAAGGCTGGTAATTTCAAAATCTTTTTTTCTTGCTAGTATCACTAAAAAAATTTCCTTATCACCTGCAACTATGTAAGGAAGATAAGAAAATAAAAACTTACTGGTGTAACAGCTGCACAGTGAAAATAAACTGGCTCTGGCATGGTAGCTGGGAGCTTTACCCATTGGAAAGTCTGCAGATTCAACTTCCAGATATCTCCCAGGATCACTTCTCCATTATAGCCCCCACAAATAAACACATCTATTGAGAAAAGAGAGACCCAGATCACACAAAAGAAGAGAGTCACAGCTACAGCATGTTTTGAGGTACATCACCTGGCTAGCTGCCATGGGACCAGTTCAGTAGATGTGCCCCTACCACACAGGACTTTAGCTGGGTGGTCCCCTCTTGCTGCTGTCTTGTCCCTCAGTAAACTGTAGATATTATGTTGGGATATTTACTAGGCCTAGGGATGCAAGCCTCTAAGTAGGCTTCCTGTCTGGATCCTCAACTTCAAATACCTACAGGTACCAGACACAGGAAGTGAATGAACAAGGTCCAGGGAAAATAAGCAAACAGGAGTGCACATACTCTAAAGGAGGAGATGGTGATGCAGCACCAGCTGCACATGTAGAACTTAAGGTCGGCAACTGCCAGATCTTCCAATTTTTCCAGAGAAGCTGGAAATCTGGATATTTTTTTTTTTAAGTGAAACATTTTGATTTTTTCTTTAACATTTTGATTTTTTGGGCAGCCCAGGTGGCTCAGCGGTTTAGCGCCTGCCTTCAGTCCAGGGCCTGATCCTGGAGACCTGGGATCGAGCCCCACATTGGGCTCCCTGCATGAAGCCTGCTTCTCCCTCTGCCTGTGTCTCTGCCTCTTTTTCTCTCTGTGTGTCTCTCATGAATAAATAAATAAAATCTTTTTTTTTAAATTTTTAAGTGTTATCTGCTAATCCAAACAATTTTAATACATATATGAGCCAGACAAAACATAACTGCAGGCCACCAGTTTGCAAATTCTTCTTTCAAATAATGTCCTAGGAAGGATGGATATTTGTCTGCCCGTACAAACATCCTCTTATGTAGACATTTAACCTGCTGAGAAATATTCACTGCAATGTTCAGTTTGGGGGCATAAGTGGTTCTTCCAAGCTTTCCTTAGCCAAAGGGGACAGTGTGAAGTCCTATTTATCTATACAGTTCCTTACGTTCTTTCAACCTTCCCAAAAAATCAAGGGTTTTTAATTGTTGTTGTTGTTGTTGTTTTGTCAAATTAGATAGCTATAACTGGTCAACTTGTAACAAAGTCTATGTGAACATTCAAACTAAATGCCCCAAACTAAGGCTGAATTCTATTGGTGTGGTGCCTGGCCTCAGTGAATCACATGAATACAAGTCTTAATTCAGGTCTAGATCAAGTTTAAATCAATACTTAATTACACTATAAAATATACTGGAAACTTTTTTGGCTAAGATACAAGAAAATTTCAGTTCCAAAGCAAAGCTGAACAATCCCACTATCTACACATCTTATCCAGAAAGCAGCAACAAAATAAAAAGCGTCTGTACTGGAGATGGCAGCATAATCCTAGTTAAATCCTAACTCAACTGCTGAAAGGATATGGGCTATCAAACTCATTTAGACACACCTTCCTCCCAGGAAAAATGGAAGGTGATTTACCAAATTATAAAATAAGCTGTGAATTAAAAGACAGGAGGGTTGTCCAAAGAGGAGTCATTTATCACACTTGGATGAAGTAGCTGCAGCTGCTTTCTGAAGCCATACAATGCCTCTGTTGTAATAAGGCCAAAGAATGAGCCAAGAGTCCTATTTGGCATCAGATAGAGCACAGAATAAACTTTATGAAACACCACTCTGAAGGAGTTATTGTAATTTTAATACTATGTCCACCGAGGTCACTATTATATGTCAAGATTATCAGTATTACTCACTTACAGCCACAGATTATCTGTTGGGGGTGGGGTGTTAAAAGGTCAGGCAGTATAATAAAAGCTTATTTATCACTGATCTTTGAGATCTCTGGTAACTGAAGGAACCCAAATACCCTACTCATGTACTTAATGAAAACCACTGAGAAAATCATAACTTAACGGATTTCCCTTCAAGTTTAAACTACAAGAAATAGACAATTCTCAAAATTATGCCATATATATACATATATATGTGTGTGTGTGTGTGTGTGTGTATATATATATATATATATATATGATATTTTCAGCATATACAATTACAAAGTGAACTAGAAGCCTTACCATTTTTTATTTGAACACAACTGTGACATCTTCGGGCTGCAGGAAAACCTGCCAAACACATAAACACAGATATTCAATTATTCACAGAAAGACGAAGACTAACGTTGATGTGCCACGGTGAAAGACATACTATGAGTAGCTCACTTAAAACAACCCCACTGTTGCCTTAAGCAAACTGACTAGTCCTTCCAATCATTCCTTATTTCAACTAAACTAAGGCCATCTGAGTCTTACCATAACTGGTGAGTCTCACATAACTCACCAACTGTACAATGGCTCTGGTGCCAGGGGAACAAAATGGGATGGTAGGTGCAGGGGTGTAGTGGCTTTCCCAAGCCTTTTAATCCGCAAAAAGACAGGCAGATCTTGATTCAAGTGTCTGCTTCCTAACCCACCCACATTTCCCTGTTTCCATAAAACTCAACAATCCCCATTAAAACTCTCTGCACAATTACAGAGGAAGAATAATAATTGGACTAAGGAATAAAAATAATTTATAATACTAGCATAACAGATATTTTACTTGTCATATAACTCAATAAAAATATTTTTCTCCTCTAAAACAAGTAAATTAAAATATATTTATTAAAGATACATGAATCAATATTTTAAATTTACCTATTTTTTCATGGGGTTTTGTGGCAATTTCCTCCCATGCGTTTGTTTCAAGATTGTATGCATGGATCTTGGGGGGGAAAAAAAACAAAAGAAGATACACACACATAAATAATTTTAGCTAGCCTGAAAATTGGATTTTTTAAACATGTATTCTTGGTTGAAAAGTCTTCGTTTCTTTTGCTTTTCTCCATTCTTCCCTAATTTTAATGGAAAGCAAAACATTAAATGAAGCAGTTGAAAATTAAGCAGATATAGGATTCCAATTTTTTTAAATCACAGAAAAAAAAGTTGGAATTCTGCAACTGCCACATTTTTTACAATGAACATTTATCATTTTTATATGAGAAAAAAGTAAGTGTTGATAAGAAAATAGGAGAACACAGTTTTGACAAAACTTGAAAAAGACTAATAACGTTCCAAAGCAGCCCAGGAGCTCTGTAGCCTCATCAAGATTTCTCCTGGGAGATGAGGATTTAGCAATGGATGAATAAAAACTTTTCAGAGCTTCCTAAAGATGCATAGCCCTAGATGTGACCGTTCTTTTTATATACATAGCACTGATGATGATAGAGAGGTCACATTCTGAGCATCATGGCTCCAGTCCTTATTAGTTTCTTCATTCAAGCTACTGTATCTTCCTCTCAGTCACTTTCCTCATCCAGCTTATGCCAGGGATGATTTTCATATATTTTCGTGTGTGATCAATACAATGGTCAGCTGGAATGCATATCAGGGGCACAGAGTGTGGCCATATGTTATAAAGAACATGGAACACAAAATAGGTGTTAACAAAGAAACTGTTCAAAAATTCAACTATCTACAGTAACAGAATTATCTTGCATGTATGAAACATGCCTCTCTCTATCCTTTTCTTTATTATTATTATTATTATTATTATTTTCAAATATACCTTGTTTAAGGAATAAGCTGTCCAGGAAGTACCACCTCCCAAGATGTAAATCCTCTGCCCATCGTGTGCAATTTCATGTCTGTATCTGAAAACATACATAAAATCCATTTATAACTAAGTGAAAAGTGATTTACCTAAGATTTAGCCACAGGCTTTTTATTGGATAATTATTCATAGTAATAAATTATTAGGAATAACCTAAGTATTTAACAATAGTGAATTGGTTAAATGAATTATAGAACATATGTAAAATGGATTAGTGTGCAACCCATAAGAATGTAGGCAGAGAGGACAGTTAATACACTGAGAACTTCTTTTCATGTCATTAACTGAAGAAGAAGTTATGTGGGAGCAGATAGGCTATAATCCATTAAAAACATACAGATACACAAATATCCATAGAAAATGACTACAGAGATACATCCCAAATATTAACCCTGTTTATCTCTAGATTTAGGTTTTGTTTTTTATTTTATTTATTTTGCTTATTTGTATTTTCCAGATTTTCTATCATCTTTTTGTGGTAACTTTGTATAAGGGAGGAAATTACAACAGAATTTTTAAAAAGTGATCTGTCTTACATTTCATTAGAAACCCTAGACTATGGGCTTTCAAATTAAGTTACTTATTTAACAGATACAAAGATATCAGAAAGATTATGTTACATAGAACTGTGAATATAATGTGAAACACCTACCAGAACTTTTATCCAAGCAGTCTAGCTAGAAGCTGAAACAATTTATAATATGTCCATAAAATGATTCAAGAAGGCAACCATGTGAAAATGCTTTGAAAACTTAATCTATTTCCTCCTTCCCCTGAAGGCCCTGGTGCTGATAAAATAAATTACATCAAAATTATTCCAGTAGCAGCCCACCTCCCAAGTCTTCACACGGAAGCTCTGCAATCATCAGCCCACTGACATACTACAATAAAGTTTTCCTTAGCACCTACATGTCCTTTTGTTTAAAGGAAACAAAGAGGGAACTGGATTCATCTAAACCAAGTAAATAAAAAATGTTTACTATCTTTGCTTTTAAACCGGAGGGGAAAAATTTAAGTATTTCACAGAGTTAAATTCTAAGAGGTAATTCCTCTATTAGGAAAGAAAAGTGGAAGGCCTAGGACTGCTCCCAGAAGGCAGCTAGGAGCACCAAGAGATGTTTGCGTGCCTAACAGGGCACTTAAAATGAATGTCCTTCCTCCCATCCACCCACCCATCCATCCATCCATCTGATCAATATTCATTGAGTACCACTATGGTAATTGAGTGCCACAGGCACTCTGGGTGTACAGCTGAGAGCAAATGAGCCAAAGAATCCCAATATGCAAGTTAAGAAGGAAAATCAAAAAGTAACTAGAAAGTAATTGTTTTGTCTGCAATATGATACTTAATTACATTTGCTACCCTTGGTTTATTTTTCAGTGTTACTATCTTCCCAAGGCAGAAAAATTAAAAAGAAATAGTATGAGAAAAAAATCTATAGTTAAGGGGGAAGAATCTTCTGTAACTAGAAGACCTTTCTTGAATGCTGAACTGGGATCTACCAGCTAGTTGGCTATTTTAACCAGACTATAAGAGTTTTCTTTAAATTGTATTACCAATATTCTGAAAAAAGTCAAATCTTAGCAAGAAAGAATAAATATGCTTTGATCCTAGAACCTCACCTCTCTTCTGGCAGATCACAGGATAGGTTGTTTGGTTTCAGTTGTGTCCACTCTCTGGTATTGAGATCTAATTTATGCAGATCTGTGCTGTAAATATAGCCAGTTGTCCCTCCAAAAACATAAAGGGAGCCATTGATGATCGCCATGGCCTGGATATCAAGGAAAAGTGAAAACCACTGACTCATTAACACTTGATTAAAGAATATAAACTTATTAAATACCCCAAAATCAGACTTCATGAAATTCTCTTGTACTTTTTAGCCTTCTAAAAGATCAGATTTTTAAAAGATTAAAGATTTTAGGGCACTTAGGTGGCTCAGTTGGTTGAACATCCAACTTTTGATTTTGGCTCAGATTTTGTCACAGTAGTGGGATCAAGCCCTGCACTGTACTCTCTGCTCAGAGGGGAGTCTGCTTGTCCCTCTCCCTCTGCTCTTCCCCCGACTCACACTCTTTCTCAAATAAATGAATAAAAAACAAAACCTTTAAAAAATATATTTTAAAATAAATAAATAAATGATTAAAGATTTTAGAAAACCCAGAAATCATTTTTAGAAAGGTAAAGCTTTGGGATGCCTGGGTGGTACAGTCAGTTGAGTGTCCAACTCTTGCCTTTGGCTGAGGTCATAGTCTCAGGGACGTGAGATCGAGCCCCGCATCGGGCTACTCAGCGTGGAGTCTACTTCAGACTCTCTCCCTGGGTGCCTGAGTAGCTCAGCTGGCTAAGTGTCTGTCTTTGGCTCAGGGCATGATCTCAGGATCCTGGGACTGAGTCCCACACTGGACTCCCTGCTCAGTGGGAAAGCCTGTTTCTCCCTCTCCCTCTGCCCCTTCCCCTCACATGCATGCACTCTCTCTCTTTCAATCTAAAAACCAAAAAAAAGGTAAATAAACCTTAAAAAAAAAAAAAAAGAAAAAAGGAAAGTAAAGCTTTGCTCAACTGGAAAGCAGTTCTACCTAAATAGGCAAGAGGGCTGGATATTCCTTATGGGTCCAAGCAAACCAAAGAATGTATACATCATGGACATGAGCATTTCCATGCAAAGCTGCTTCTCTTTCTCAGCAGTGTGAAAAAGAAGAGGCTCTCAGGAAGAAGAAGCAGATAAGAAAATAAGCCACCAGAAGCCCTTAAGTAAAATAAACTGTCTAGAGTTGGCAGTCCTAAAGACTTCACATTTCCCACCAGACTCCCTTCAGCATAAATTCAGCTTTTGTTATGGTCATTTTTCCAGAGTTTTAATGTCTTCTTGGGTGGAATACTGAGTTATCCACTATGTACCTCTACACATAGCTCAGAAGGTATTTATCAGTACTAATGTTGGCCAGTTGAAAAAGAAGCTAAAGTTGTTTTAAGCTTAGCCCATTACTCTCAAAGGGTCTCTGATGTTAGTGGGTTGTTCTCTAGCTTTTTGGATATAACTTTTCAAACCTAAGGTTTGAACCACTTGAACCTAACTAGAAACTAATCTCCACATAATCTGCATTTTAGCTCAGATTAGTCTATTAGTCTCTTTCCAAGTGCAGAGATCATCTACTGTATTACTTAGGTTAGAAAGCTCTCCAAAAAAATCATATAGTTCTAGAAATGATAGCACCCAGATCGTATGTAGAGCCCAATCTCTACTGGGGGTGAGAGTGGAGGTGAAATGGGTCCTGACATTTAAAAATACTTCTGTATAGATTTATTTTTATTTTTTTAAGATTTTATATATTTATTCATGAGAGACACAGAGAGAGGCAGAGACATAGGCAGAGGGAAAAGCAGGCTCCCTATGGTGAGCCCAATGCAGGACTCGATCCCAGGACCCTGGGATCACAATCTGAGCCAAAGGCATCTAGACACTCAACCACTAAGCCACCCAGGTACTCCTTCTGTATAGATTTAGATCATGATCCCAAATTGGATTAGAAATACAGAGTAAGGAAAAAAAAGGAAAGGAGGTGAGCAACCAGATTTGCAAATTACAACTTCACATTAGAACTGAAAAATCAGGGGGCGCCTTGGCAGCTTAGTCAGTTGAGTGCCTGACTCTTGGTTTGGGCTCAGATAATGATCTCAGGGTCATGACATCAAGCCCTGTATGGGGCTCCGTGTTCAGTGGGGAGTCCTGGAGGATTCTCTCTCCCGCTACCCTCCCCCCTACTCACGTGCATATACTCTTTCTCTAATAAATAAAACTTAAAAAAAAAAAAAAGAACTAGGGTGGGGGCACCTGGGTGGCTCAGTTGGTTAAGCATCTGCCTTCAGCTCAGGTTGTGATCCCAGGATCCTGGGATTGAGCCCCTTGTCGGGCTTCCTACTCAGTGGGGAGTCTGCTTCTCCCTCTCCCTTTGCCCTTCGACTTATGCTTTCTCTCTTGTCTCAAATAAATATTTTTTTTTAATGAACTGAAAAATCAAATATTAAACTGTGAATTCATACTCTTAAAAAAAAAAAGTGGTAACAAATATTCTAACATTGTCCCCAGAACTAGAAAAATGTGCACAAATACAACCACCATGATTGGCCATGGATTAGTACCTGTCCATATATACGACTGGGTTTCTTCCCCCGACAGCTGAGTAAAGCCCATCTCTTATACTTCACGTTACACACGTGGACGTCATTGCCATTGCTCTCACCAAACGGGATGCCTGTACCTCCAAATACCAACAGGTTGTTTCCATGCAGCACAACTGGGGAAGGAGACACACAGATTCCATTTATATACTGGCTACCTGCAGTATGTTTCCACAGGGACCCAGAATTACTGAGACACTACAAAAATGTTCTTAGAAGATAGCTCAAACCACTGACATCTAACTACTATAAAGTTCTGCAGAAAAAGGATTCATTCACATTCTATGTGAACTATATAATACAGCTGGCTCATTGTTAGTATGGGACATGTATCCAGCACATATTTTTGGAGCTCATGAGACACTGTGCCTAACAATGCTGAATGATATGAACTGCGGTACACCAGTGCCACCAAAGACAGTTCAAGTACGTGGCAAAGTAGAGGAGAATAAAGTATCATCTTTGCCTCAGCAAAGACCCTGCAGGACTCTGGATGAAGGGATAAGGGGATCACTCTGTTTTTTGTCAGGGGAATGAATGATCTCTACATTTTAAATTATGTTTCTATCATCTTAATCTTCCACCAGATAAAAAGAAACACCAATATCCTGCTGGTAACTTTGGTGTTCTTGCCAACACACACACACACACACACACACACACACACACACACATTCTTTCTCTAATGACAAATACTCCCCAAATCGTACTACTGTATTATTTCAATGGCATTTTTAAGATTCAGCTCTTCAGTTGATAGAGTGTAAGAGTCAGCATGGGCTCTGGAGCCAGCAAGAGCTAGGTTTTAATTCTCAGGTGACCTCAGTAAAGTTATTCAATCTTTCCAAATTAATCTTCGCAACAACCCTAGGAAGTAAGAACTAATACTATCTTCTCCGCGTTTACAGAAGATGAGATGAAGTGGAGAGTGGTTTAAATACTTGTTGAAGGTTTCCCAAAAAGAACCTTGCCAAGATAGGATTCAAGCAGGCATTCTGGCTCCAGAGCCTGCACTTTTAGCCACTGCTGCAGGGCCTCTCTGTAGCCTTAGTTTCTCATTTGTACAATGGCAATAATTCTAATGTGTGCATCATAGAGATGTTGTGGGGTAAACAGATACTACACGTGCAGTACTTTGTTCAAATGCTATTATTGTCATAATAAGCCCCCTCAGTTGATCCTTGACTACATTTTACCTACATATATGTGATACTTTATATACTGAACCCTATGAGATATTATTAATTCCATTTTACAGGTAAGGAGCTTGAACCTAAAAGTCATCAAGCAAGTAAATGGCACACAGCTAGATTCCAATTCAGGACTAGCCAACTCCCAAGTGATTCTGAATCACCATACTATATTATTACCATAGTAAAAAGTCCATCCCTTAAAAGAGTTTAATCATATTATAGTTGTATTACAAGTTATTGACAACTCTTGCACTCACGTGACATAGATGCCAGTTCCCGGGGCATGTAGCCATCTGTGCCCATCTGGTGCCATACTCCTGTAGCAAAATGATACCTCCAAAGCTCCCTGAAGAGAGGATAGTCTTCATTATCTGGCCCTCCAGATTCATCATAATCTGGGTTATAACCTCCAAACACATAGAGGTTGGTATTATCTGCCACACAACGATGTCCACTTCGTGCTGGTGGAGGTCTGTGGCCTACGAGAGAAGAAGACAGTTTTCCACAGATGGCCAAGCAGATTAAAAGCACAAACAAAATTTGGTCACAATCATTTTAGCTTTAAAAGGGAATCAGGGAAGATTTATAACATGGATTTACTTTTTATTTGCTTAGGTTATTTTTTACATTCACACACACTACTTAAGATTTTAAGGAGCTAGCCTCCATTTCTATTTCATATGACTATTTTCAGATTTTGGTAACTGTAAAAAATTTTTTTCCAAGGGAGGTAAAATAGCATTATAAACTCAAGAGAATGGCGGACAACTTGAAATTTTCAAGAAAAGAAGGAGGGGTTTAATAAGCCAAAAGCTAACAGGGCAAATTTTCTAATTTCCTTAGAGGAGAACAAAAACACAGGCCAACTAAATTAAACTGAAAATATTAGAGTACTACATAAATATAATCACAAATGTGAATGAGTCATGTATAAATAAAAATACACACACATAAAACCTATGATTTGTCCACAATATATAATTAAACACTTAAAAAAAGAAAACTAGCTTTCAAAATTATAGCAAAATTTAGAATTTAAATACCACTCCAGACATTATGGCAGTTAACAAAAAATATCCTTATAGTTATCTCAAAGAGCATCTTTCATTCTATTAAGAGCTTTACTAAGAAAAGCTATAATTTATATTTAAAAGCTTTCTGAAGTTTAAATTACATCAACTAATTCACCAAAAATTACTTCAAGGTTATTTTAGAGTAAAAAGTCCTAAAATGTTATGTTATTTCTATTATCCTTACAATTTTTTATACCAGCCTACACAAACTCTTACGTAGCTATAGAACCAAGGATGCTTAAGTCCATACTGGATGGAATAAGAAGCTACTATTGTTGTCTCTTGTTGTCTGTTACCCTAGACTCAGCTACTTTCTTATATTAGGAATAGATACTAGTATAACATTAATTAATATTTAGGACAATGCTGGACACCTAACAAACATCTGTTATATAAATAAATACTTATTACCAACCTAACATAGGCTTTATAAATTCTCTTAATCAAAATCCCACATCCTAGGGTATAATTTCCAATAAGAACTAAAAAGAAGTCACACAGACTTAGAGAAACTAAAAAACAAATGAAACATGATCACTGAATCCCTCAACTCCTGTCAGTCCTGCCTGAGAATTTCTGCTGGCTCCTTCCTGCTCAAGTACAGAGTCCTCAGTCTGTTATTTTGAGCCTCTCATGACCTAAGTTTGTCTTGATCTCTCACACTCCTGCTTTAGTTTGTTTCTCTGCTTGGAAAGCCACGTTCTTCCCTTAGCCCTTGGCCTGGTCCCCTACCCTTCAATGCCTACTTGTGGAAATGCCTCTGAGTCCAGCCCTTACAGCTTTCTTGTCAATAAAACCCTAGGGCGGGGGATCCCTGGGTGGCTCAGCGGTTTGGCGCCTGCCTTTGGCCCAGGGCGCGATACTGGAGTCCCGGGATCGAGTCCCACATCGGGTTCCCTGCATGGAGCCTGCTTCTCCCTCTACTTGTGTCTCTGCGCCCCCCCCATGAATAAATAAATAAATAAATCTTTAAAAAAATAAAAAATAAAAAAAAATAAAACCCTAGGGCGGTCAGCCCCAGTGGCTCAGCGGTTTGGCTTAGGCCCAGGGTGTGATCCTGGAGTCCCGGGATTGAGTCCCGTGTCGGGCTCCCTGCATGGGGCCTGGTTCTCCCTCTGCCTGTGTCTCTGCCTCTCTCTGTGTGTCTCTCATGAATAAATAAATAAATTTTTTTTTTAAATAAATAAAATCTTAAAAAAAAAAAACCTAGGGCCTTTATGGTTCAGTACCCTGCAATTCAAATACACACAACAGGATTATTACACCATAACTATGTAAATACATGAATATAGTATTAGGCAAACTACAGTTAGAAAATTTACTCATGAGCTGTGATTTACCTCAACTAAAAAACTCAATTTCTCTTTCTAGGAATCTTGAAACACAGAAAGTGTGGTGTGGAAGAAAAAGCAAAGGCTCCTACAAATATCTAGATTTGAATCCAGGTTTTTTCTAACTGCTACCTTGAGCAAGTCACTGACCCTCACTGCATCTCAGCTTCCTCATCTGTATAAGGGGATATTATTCTTGTAACTCACAGATTTTTCATATTTCTATTTAAATGTTTATTGGTTTATTTGGAATCTTTCCAAGTATCTGTGAGCTATTTGAAGAAAGAGGAATGTAGTTGCATTCATTCACCTTCCTAGCAGCAAGCCTAAGGCACACACAAAAAAACTAAACAAAAATTTACAAATCTAGTTTTTCTCTACTCATTTTGTTAACATTTGTTTTCTTCTCCAAATAGGTTATAAGCTCCTCAAGGGCAAAGAGCATATATAACAATTATCCTTGTATTACCCACAACACCTGAAACAGTTGGAGTTATAAAAAAGACACTAAGAGCCTCACTGATTTAGTGAAATCAGTTTTCAGGTCAAAGTACACAGTGACAGGGATGATCAAAACAGTGTATAGCTCTCAATGGACTTAAGAGATATAGGATTTCCAGGGCAGGGGATGGAATTGTGCAATAGTCTTCTCAAAGCAGAAATGCTTCTAAAAATCAGGGAGGCAAATTTAAAGAAAAAAACATAACAGAGTTGCTGTGGTCAACAGATGGGAACTCTAAGAATCTCTAAAATGTCATTTGCTTTACCACCTGGAATAAACAGATAATTTTTTAAAATTGCTTTTCAACAAATATGAAAAGACATACAATATATTCTAGGATTTTCTCTCAGTGGCTGGTATATAGCAGATATTCCATTATAAGTTGACAACTATTTTTGTGACAAATGTTAACTTAAAGGTTGAGGAGTTAAAAAAAAAAAAAAAGGTTGAGGAGTTAGTGAAAAGATGGTTTTATATTTATCTACTCACTGATTCATTAATTAAGCCAAAAATATTAGTGGATACTTGCTATGTACCAGGTACTGTGTAAGGTGCTGGGGATACCGTGGACCACTACCATTTTTGTCCTCTAGAGCTTATTATACTCTAGTTCTGAGTATGTTAATGTTGAGCATTTGAAATGAGGATGGTCCAAACGGAGATATGCTTTCAATGTAAATACCCACTGGATTTCAATAACTTAGTATCCAAAAATGAATATAAAATTACTAATTTTCATATAAAATATGTTGAAATGATATTTTTGATGTCCTGAGTTAAATAAAAAGTATTAAAATTAATGCCACCTGTCTTTTACTCTTTTAATGTGACTACTAGAAATTTTTAAAACATTTCTATTGAACAGAGCTGGTCTAACTCAATTGTTGGCTTTTGTAAGTAATTTCATTATCTATGCAAATTAAATTGCTGGGTAAAGAGCATCTGATCAATGTTTGATAAATATTAAACATGCTGTCAAGAAGTCTGATAGCTGGGAGTAAAGAGGTAACTCTTTTTTCTCTTTAGTAAGTAACTAGAGATTTCTTTGTACATATTTATAGCCCAAGAGTGACTAACGTATCAGAAAGTCAAATTTTATTTTAAATAAATCATGGGAATTGTCAGGGCTAATGCCATGGAGACTAAGCATTGATTTTCATTATGTGGGATATAGCACAGGCTCATCAGCCTTGACCAAAATAAAATTGGGTTTTAGATTGTTAGATAGTTATCTGAATCCTCCCCCAAATTCTCCATGTGCAAATCCTACTTTCCTAAAAATGACTCGCCACTAATAAAATCACCCAGAGAATTAGATTACCTGACTCAGGAACTTCCACTAGAAAATATAAAAAAGTAAAATGTTAAAAAGTCAAAAATTAAAACTGAACTTGTATGCAGAGGTGGACTTCCAGTATCCAGAAGGTAACATCCAGCTAAGGGAGCATGTACCTACGATGTTTGAGCCATTTTCTCTTACATGTGCTCACCTTGTCACAAACACTTACTCTTTACCCCAGGGCAAAAGCAGAAGGTATGGTAACCAGGAAAATGGGCTTTAGTTTCTAGACCAAATAAAGAAGCTAGCTGTCCAACGTAAGGTGACAGATGATTAGGTTGCTACCAATGTTTTCACCATCACAACATTACAACAAAGCTTCCATTACATACGTTCATATACCAATGTGTAAGTTCTTTGGGTTAAAGGAAAATACGCTTTAAATTGTTATAAATACAATGTGATAGAGCCATATTGCTTTCCAAAAAGACTGCAACAATTTATATTCCCAGCAATGCTTTCTGGAAGTGCCTATTTCTTCACCCCTCTTCAACCTTTTTCATTTGTGTCCATCGGTAAGGGTGCAAAGTGGTCTCAGATAATTGATACTTCCCTGATTTTTACTAGTTCACATGTTTATCAGCCCATTTATATTTCTTCTTTGGGGAACTGCACGATCATATCCCTTTCCTACTTTTCCATCTACTGGGTTATCTCACAGGTTTGTGGAAATTATTTATTTATTGTATTTCTTTCGTCCAGCTTGCAGCTTGTCTTTTGTTTATGGCATCTTTTAATGTATGGAAGTTTCCATATAACTGAATCTCTCAATCTTTTTTTTTAAGATTTTTATTTTTATTTATTCATAGAGATGCAGAGAGAGAGAGAGAGAGGCAGAGACACAGGCAGAGGGAGAAGCAGGCTCCATGCAGAGAGCCTGATGTGGGACTCGATCCAGGGTCTCCAGGATCACGCCCTGGGCTGCAGGCGGCGCTAAACCACTGCACCACGGGGGCTGCCCCAATCTCTCAATCTTTTAATAAAAGTTCCTTTGGAAAAAAACAAAAAACAAAAAAACGAAAGAAAGAAAAGAAAAGGACTGCTTTCTATCTCATTTATCTCTGAATCATAGAATTATAAAAATATTTTCATTTACTTCTAGCAATTTTATAGTTTTGATTTTTATACTCGGAACCCAGAACTTATTTTGTGTATTACAGGAGGTAGGGCTCGAATTTTCCCCCCAAAATGGATTGGCAGGCAAACACTATACTGAGTTGAAATGTCACTGTTATCACATACTAAATTGATATTTGGGGAAATCCCAATATCCAGGTCTAATCACAAAATTGGACACAAAATCCATTACTCTTTAAGAAAACACACAATCAGAGTGCCTGGGTAGTGCAGTTGGGTAGTGCAGTCCAACTCTTGGTTTCAGCTCAGGTCCTGATCTTAGGGTTTGTGAGCTCAAGCCCTGTGACCAGCTCCGTGCTCAGCACAGAGTCTGCTTGGGAATCTCTCTCTCTCTTTCATAAATAAATAAATAAGTGAAAGAAAGAAAGGAAGGAAGGAAGGAAGGAAGGAAGGAAGGAAGGAAGGAAGGAAGGAAGGAAGGAAGGAAGGAAGAAAGAAAGAAAGAGAAAGAAGAAAAGAAAGAAAAGAAGTCAGTATAAAGCAATACCACAGAATTTTAAATACAAAAGCTTACAAATAAAATAGCATAACATTTATTGCTTAATAAGTCTACTAACAGGATGTATTCATCTCTAAATGTTCTATTAAAAATTTGTGGGGAGGCCATTTTAAAAATGTAAAAACCTTTATTGCTAAAAGTATTAGCTAGTTATAAATATCAAATAGCCTAAAGGATACACTCAGTTTCATTTAACTGGCCACTTTTATTTTTTTTTTTCCCAAATATAAAGCTTTCCATTACCTCTACTGGAGAAGACAGGTCTTCTGTTGTACACCTGGAAGCCTGGACAGGAAAGCCAAGGAAGACTGAGCCAGCTGGCTCCTGCTCCTGGCCAGCAAGCAGACCTTTTTACTACTCCCAGAGTCCAAGCTGCTCAGGCAAAAGCAATCCATTCATATCAGTATGCACTATTACAGTTATGTAAGCATTTCCTACCAAAGGAACTCCTCACCCTGTATGAGATGCATATGTAAGATTTGGCTTCTCAGGGCAGAGTAATCTTAGTGTCTAAGATAGCAGCAATAAAATAAATTTGCTTTGACAGGCTCTGGTGTTGTCCTAAGTTAATCTTAAACGCTGAGCACAGCATACTTGAGATAGCTGTTACACTGTACCTAGTTACATATCATCAATGGCTTCTGGGCTCTATTCAGTTCTGTCAGTTGTGCTGTATATTTATCAACTCCTATACCATTATTACACTGTTTCAATTATGATAGCTTTGAGGTATCTGTCAACATCTAGTAGAACAAATTCCCCTTTGTGTTATTTTTTCAAAAACTTCTTGGCCGTTTTTCTCCATTTACTCTTGCGATGAATTTTGGAATCAGTCTGGTTTAAAAAATAAAAAAAGGCCCTATAAAAAGTCCCTTGGTATAAGACACCATTTTATCCAGGCAATCAAAGTTAACATCATCATAATGGGACAAATCACCACCACTGCAATGGAAATAAACACAATATTACTTCCAGGTGGGGACACCTGGGTGGCTCAGTCAGTTAAGCGTCTGACTCTGATTTTGGCTCAGGTCATGCTCTCAGGGTCATGAGATTGAGCCTCACATGGGGTTCCACACTGGGCACAGAGCCTACTTAAGATTCTCACTCTCCTTCTCCCTTGGCCCCTCCTGGCTCACTCTTTCGTGCTCTAAAAGAAAAAAAAATGACTTCAGGGTATTCCTACCAAAAAGCATAAGATGAATGTAATCATGAAAAAACTTGAGACAAATCCAAACTTCATAAGAGGTATTCCACAATATAACTGGTCTATAATGTTAAAAAAAAATATAAATGTCAAAGCTAAAGAAATGAGAACTGGATACAACACATAATTTGGGATTTTCTTTCACTACAAAGGATGTTGGACCAATTGGCAAAATCTGAAAGGAAAGTCTGTAAGTTAGATACTAGTGGTAATTTTATCCATACCCCTAATGGTAATTTATAGTGTTAATACCCTATTTTGTGTACTAGCTTTGCAGCCAAAGAGAGTATTTGTTTCCCAGGAAGAGACACTAAAGTATTTAGGGGTAACAGGGCATCATGTCTGTAGCTTACCCTCAAATGGTTCAAACAAAACCAATGTGCATGCACATATATATGTATACATGTGCTATATATATATATATATATATATATATATATATATATATATATATAGTGAACAGGGAGAGGAAAAGAGAGGGACCGGGATCAAGCAAATGTGATCACATGTTAACATTTGGGGAAGGGTATAGAATTTTTTTTTTGCCATGCTTATAGCTTCTCTGTTGAGTTTGAAATTATGTCATGAAGGAACATAATCTCTAGTCACTTAACCTCATCTTTTTTGATAACCATCAGTATAGTTTTATTGTTTTCTTCTTGTTTTTTATTTCTAAGTACTTTATAATTTTCCACACAATGGTGAATGGATTATTTCTTTTATTTTCTACTTGAGTTGTTAATATATAGGAAGTAATTTATCTTTGCAAGTTCAAATTTTATCCAGCCAACTGTCTGAACTCTGGTATTAGTTATCATTAAGTATCTTGAATTTTATAGTAGACAATAATGTACATGTTATTAATGACAACATTCAGCTCTTTCTTTCCAATATATGTATGTATCTTTTATTTTTTCCCTTGTCTTCTATGGTATTGGCTGAAACCTCCAGAACAAGGTTGAAGAGTGGAGATGATAGCATTTTTGTCTAATTTTTACTTTAATGAGGATATTGATAATGTTTCACCATTTTATATCCAATATTTGCAGTTGGTTTCTTATAGATAGCCTTTCAATAAAATAAATTTTCCTTTATTCTTGGATGTTTGCATATTTGTTCCTTACTGGAATGGGTATGGTTTTTAATAAAATTTTTATTGAAATGTAATATACAGAAAATTGCAAATAAGAGCTTGATGCAAAAAAAAAGAGAGCTTGATGCATTTTAACAAAATGAACACACTGAGTATCAAATTTTATTAAATGCTTTTTTTTAAATGCTTTTTTTGATATCAAGAAAATCTTACTGGTTTCTCCACTTTTCTGATTTTATTGAAATGATTAAGCTTTCTTATTTTTCCTTCCTTTTCTCCTAAAGATCTACATCCTATTACCTCAAAATATATATTTTTTAAATCCATAAACTTGGGGCACCTGGGTGGCTGGCTCAGTTAAGCAGCCTACTCTTGATTCCAGCTCAGGTCATGATTTCAGGGTCCTTCTGAGCTCCTCACTCAGCAGGGAGTCCACCTGAGGATTTTCTCTCCCTCTCCCTCTGGCCCTCCACTGCTCGCACACACAAGCACCTTCTCTTTCTCTCTCTCAAATAAATAAATCTTTAAACTTTTGTTTTCCTAACAATATTAAGAATAAACCACATACAGGGGCACCTGGGTGGCTTAGTTGGTTAAGCAACCGACTGGTAATTTTGGCTCAGGTCATGATCTCAGAGTCGTGAAATCAGCCAGGCTCACTGTAGAGCCTGGTTAAGATGTTTTCTCTTCTACTCCTCCACATTTTCCCCACCAAGCTCAAGCACATATTCTCTCTTTCTCAAAAAAAAAAAAAAAAAGAAGAAGAAGAAGAAACCACATATGGAAAGAAACTTGGCTATTAACAGTGATTACTTCTGAAGAAGGGAATAAGGTGAAGAGTAAAGATGTGAAGCAGGACCTTTGCTTTTTTAAATTTAACCTCTTTTATTGTGAAATATAACACATGTACAGGAACACATGTAACTATAAATGCATAGCTTAATAAATTATCAAAGGTAGTCATCACTCAGGTTAAAATACTGAACACTACCAGCACTAAGATGCCCCCAAAAGGTCACAACTCTCTCCATCCCACCTCCTTCACTTCTAGAGGAAATTTATTTCCTATTTTTATGGTAACCATAAAATTTACTTTCTTTTAATAGCTCTATTATACCTAAGTATGCATCCCTAAACAGTATTTTGGCCTAGTTTTGAAGTATATTTTAGTAGAATGATAAAGTATGTATTCTTTCTGGGCTCTTTCATTCATAGTTATGTTTCTGAGATTCAATCTTGTTGTTCAAGGTGAAGGAGTCTGTTTATTTCCGTTGTCAAATAGTATTTCTTTGTATGAATATATACCACGATTTATCCACTCTATGTCGCATGAATGGACATTTGGGTTGTTTCAAATTAGTGACGCTTAATGCTGCTATAAACATTTTTATACATGTCTTCAGGTGCACAGGGACCCACATTTGTTGGCTGTAAACCTAGAAATGTTTCTGAGTCACAATATATGGAAATCTTTACATTTTTTTTTAATTAATTAATTAATTTATTTATTATTTATGATAGTCACAAAGAGAGAGAGAGAGAGGCAGAGACACAGGCAGAGGGAGAAGCAGGCTCCATGCACCGGGAGCCTGACGTGGGATTCGATCCCGGGTCTCCAGGATCGTGCCCTGGGCCAAAGGCAGGCGCTAAACCGCTGCGCCACCCAGGGATCCCGGAAATCTTTACCTTTGCTAGATAAAGCCAAACTGTTTACAAAATACTTATTATTGGTATTGTCAGTCTTTTTAATTTACCAATTCCTATCAGTTTGTAGACCTATTCCATTGTGGTTTTAATAGGCATTTGTCTCATTACTAATGAGACTGAGCACCTTTTCCTGTTTATTGGCTAACTGGATTTTTTTTCTTTTGAGAAATGCCTGCTCAAGCCTTCAATACATTCTTCTACTGAGATGTCTGTCTTTTTCTTACTAATCTGTTCAAATTTGTTATAAATGCTTGAGATAAGGACCTTCATTTTTATGTATTTCCAAGTTATTTGAATTTTAATAAGCCAATATTACACCCATAAATTCTAAAACAAAGTCAGATGATCTTGAGCAATTTTACTGTCTCCCTACCCCCAATTTGTTTAAATCATCTGAGATGTTATAGAATGTTACTTACATCTATTTATACAAACATATAAATATACACACACACATACATACATTTGTATTTATATTATTCTGTATTTTTAGTTATAGAATGTTATGTATATATAAAACATATACACACACATACATACACACATTAATATTATTCTTCTGTATTTTCATACATCTTTTCTTAAATAATTAAACTCAGCTTCAAGTTTAATTGTTTGGATGCAACTCTACGTTTTACTGGTTTCTTTGCACACTGTTGCTTCCTATATCCCAACCTTCTTCTTTCTTGGATTTTTCATTTTACTGAGAGTATCTCTTCAAAGTAATTTTATCAAAAAGAATATGTAAACTTCCAGAGTTCTCATTTATTTTTACCCCACTTAAACATTAGTGAGGCTGGGTACAAAGTTCTGTTCAAAATAATTTTCTCTCAGAACACTGAAGGTATTATCATCTAGCAAATCATGTTGCCGGTGAGAAATTCAAAACCAGTCTGATTCTTAGTCTTGGTCTAAGATTAAGAAAATGTAAACTACGTTCTTTCTCTGGAATCATAAGGAAGTCAGCAATATATAGGTAGATGTTTTTGTTTTTGTGTTCTTCCTGCCCTTTATACTTGAAAAGTCAGCCTTTCTTCAGTATAGGGAAACATTCTGTATTTCTTTATTTTCTGCCTTCCACTGTCTGATCTTTCCTTCTGTAACTCTATGAAATGGATACTGGATCACTTAGATTTATCCTCAAAGTATTAATTTCTCTCATGTATTTTCTCCTTTGGTCTTCATGATGGTCTCTATATTTCTTCTTTTTAATTTTCATAAAAATTGGTCTTAAACTTATCTTTTAACACTCCAACTGCATTTTTATGTCAGCAATCAAGACTTCAACACAGAAGTAATTCTTTAATCATTCATTTTTCTCCACAGTAGCTGTTTTTTTATTTATGGACCCTATTCACTCTTGACTCTGAGGAAACCTCTTATGATCAGAACTTCCTAAAGTTCCATTCTGCCTCCTCATTATCTCTGTTTCCACCAAGTCAGCTATTTCATTTGTTCATCTTAGTTATACTCTTTCAAGTTTAATCTCCCTCCAATGTCTGATGGGTCTGGATCACCCACTTATATTAATAAATGAAGGACTACTTGGTTAGTAATTGCAAGAGACATGGTTTCCTCAACTATTGAATTACTCTGTCTACAAACCTCCAAATGGGAGGTCTCTCTCACTGTGGGCCTCTGCAGGTAAATGGTACACTGACAGACGAGTTGCCCTTTAGAAGTAAAGAAGAGGTAAGTAGCTTTGCCTTAGTACTGCCAGATGAGAAAGGTCGTATTTTTGTGGTACAGTCCTGTAATGCACGTCACACCTTGATGGAGCTCCCTTTCTTTTCCTGCCCCTATTCCACCTTCCTCATCCCAAACTCTGCTTTGTATCTCCACTCTCTCTCTCTAATCCCAGTCCATAGCATAGGAACATTGCCTGCTCAACCTCCCCCAAAGTAAATCCTCTAACTCTGCCTGAGGAGCTGTCCTCATAGCTTTCTTTATCCTAGGAATGAACGCTGTTGCCAGAGCTATTTATATGAAAAGAGAGAGGGGAACTGTTTTGGCAAAAGTCCCCTAATTATTTGCCTTGATGTTCCATTTTTCCTATACTTGCTCCCTACTCCCACACTTGCTGATGCTGGGCTTGGAGTTTCAGGAAAGAGGCCCTACTAAGAATTCTCTGACTTCCAGCATGCAGCAGGAGCACCTATTTTGGGTTGCATTTTATTCTGTTCTGATTTCTCAATCAATATAATTCCAACTGCTTTCTATTACCCTAAAATTCCTTAGACTTTCTGGTATTATAAAATAATAAATGAAAGCAGCTAAGATTAACTCAACACTGGGTAAACGTAAAAACTCAAGTGCTTTGTACATAATATCTCTTGATCTTCACAATAACCCTATGAGGTAGGTACTACTATCATCATCCTTATTTTACAGATGAGGAAATTGAAGACAAAAATTAAAAAAAAAAAAAAGAGTAAGAAACTTGCCCAAAGTCACATAGTTGGTAAATGTTAGAGCCTGGATTCAGACATAGATAATCTGGGTTCAAAGCCTTCCTATTGTACAATTATGATTTGTTCTTTTTCTTATGTCTGCCTTTTCTTTTGCAATGGTATTAAGAAACATAGAAAGGTAAATGGGTATGTTTAGGCCATCATTTTGTAATGAAAACCCATTGTTTTTATTACACCAGTACTGTTTTCACACCACACTTTTAATTGATAGAGAGATCTTTCAGAGAAAATGCAGCATCTAGTGAAGGAATCCAGTGACAGAAAACAAGCCCTTTGAAACTGTTAAATCAGAATAAACAGAGGTAATATATAGGATTCCCAAAATGAGAGACTTGAAAGTAGCAATTTCAAAAGTATAGGTTTTTTTTTTTTATCTAAGAAAACAATAAACAAAAGTATTTTTGTATTCTCAACAACCCATTAGTTACTGTCACACCACCAGAGAGAAGTTGAGGATGTACAAAAATTTTAGTGCCATCCTATTCCCTGACAGTGGCCTTCTTAATAATTCAATTGGACTATAATACAAATGATATACCTACCACATGCACTGTACTATGACTGGAAATGAAATGAAAGGCACTGTCCCACTATCCCTGCCCTTACAGAGCTTACAGTCTAATGGCAGGCATGGACAAGGAAACAAATGACTATAATTCTATGTGATAAGTGATATAATACAGGGAGGTACCCTGAGGGTGTCATCAGAACAGAGATAGGCCTTCCAAGGAGCTTTCCCTGGAAATAACTCTTAAACTAAGGGGTCAAGAATGCATTATTATTGGTTTGGGGAGATCATAAACTGAATTTATCATCTTTTCTCTCAAATCTACCCCACTACCCACCTATATAACACATACAAAGAGCACAAAGGTCCACACAAAGAGCTCCTCTTCAATGTTAGTTAAACCAATCAAGTCTCATCAGATTCTTCTTCCTTATATATCAAATTAATTCCCTACTCTCTGCTTCTAATACAGCTATCTTCGCTGCAGCCTCCATCATTTCTCACCTTGATAACTGTAATAACCTCATAATTGGTCTTTCAGTAAAATCAATTGTTAAAAAAACAAAAGGATTCTGAAAACTCCTGTTGGGTGGCATCCCACTTAATCTGGCTTTCTCCAGCTTCTTTTCTCCATACTCTTTCCCACTATGCTGAACTCCCTATAGTTCTCTGAGAGACTAGGCTCTGTTTTGCCTAACTCCCTATATTTAAGCTATGTGATCCCCATGATTAGAGATGTTCTAACCCTCTTTTGCTCATTAACACCTACTCAGCCTTTAAGTACATCTCTTCTGAAGTCATCCTGATGGCCACTCTTCTCTATGCTCCCCACAAGTGGAGTCAGGTACCTCTTCTGTGTAATTTCATACCATACTACCTCATAGGACACTTATCACAAAGAATTACACTCAGGTTAATTTCTGTAATTGTTTCTTTATCTGATCCTCTATTATCTAGATACTGAGCTAGTACACTGCCTGTTACACAGGAGGCAATCAAGAAATATTAAAAGAATGAAAGAATGAACGAACGAACGAAGAGAATTAAGTCTGTGAAGGCTGATGAGAGAACCAAAGGAGAGAGATAATGGAGAGGAGGACAGAACGCTGGAGCGGTACCCACCTCTAGTGGGGAGGAAGAAAGAAGCTAGTGAAGGAAACAGAATGAACAATCAAAGAGAAGAAGAAAACATCTAAGATTGTACAGTGAAGTAACCTAAAAGAAGAGGGAAATTTAAGAAGGTGCAGGTGGTCAACAGCATCAAACACTACAAACAGGTCAAAGAAGGCGAGAACTAAGACAAGACCACTGACGGAGAGGCAGTCACTGGTGGCTGATGATGGTGATGCTGGGTTTACTCCCGCCTCCCTCAGCACTGGCAGAAGCCACCTTCCTCAGCCATTGTTGGAGGCAGGTTAGGGCTTACAACAAAATAATCCATGGTGTCCGACTTACCTGCGCTAAGCTTTTTTCCATAATTAAAAAATTGAAAAAAAGAATACTCCAAAGAAAATAAAATCTCACCAGATATATGGTTATTTCACTACTTTGGGTGTTTTTTTTTTAAATATTTATAGTTGTACAAAACTGGTATTAAGTTCTATACCCTAATTTATAAATGTCTTAATTGTAATTAAATTTAGTTAGCCCAAGTTAGCTTTCTCATTGTAAATTAATAAATTAGCATCTTAGTTTATTTATTTATTTTTTTTTTTTTTAGCATCTTAGTTTATAAGTAGAAAAAAAATATTATAGATGTGCCTGCATGGCCACATATGCACAGTGGTCCTTGTCATATAATGCTAAAACTAGATCTTAATTTGTATCAAGAAAATTATTATTTATTAAGGATAACATATCACCCTAAGTATCTTATCTTGACCCATTTAGTCTAGATTTTATTCTTTCTACGCTGTGGAACATGGCTGTCAAAAATAGATTCGGTACTAGATATAGAAACATCTATAGCAGCTGCAAGACTTTTTTTTAAATAATCTTCAGTCAAAATTAGATATAGCGGGTTAAAAATAATTTAATAAAGTCTAAATCACCACATTAAGCATGCTTGTCTGACAATTTGTTATATCTAGAAAAATATATTTTTTTTTTTGGTATGGAGTATGTTTTGGTGGAAAAAAATAAGAAATAGAAGGAATGCAACATTTCTAAGAGTAAGAATTACTAGGCCAAAGGATGTCAACATTTTTAAGGCTTTCTACATCATATTGCCAAATTAAATCCAGATACGCTGTGTTAAATTTACACTTCCCTCAGTGTATGAGCTTCATATCACCATATTCTTGTCCACACTTGGTATTCTTATTTTTAGTCTTTAGCCAACCTCACAGATGAAAATGATATCTTATTTTAGTTGTCATGTTTATATAACTGTGAAAAGAAATATTTGTTCATGTTTATTGACTTTTCCTTTTTATGAATTGATTATTCATGTCTTTTTACCTATTTCTCTAGTGGGCATTTGCTTTTAAACTATTGATTTATAAGAGCTCTTTATATATTCATGATAGTAACCATTTGTTACAAATATTTCCCTTTTTAAAATTTATCTTGTTTTTTATGTTTTGTTTTTTTTTTTTTTTTTTTAAGTTTATTGAATACACTGCAAGGGAACGGCAGGCCAGACAACAAAGGAGAGATTGCTGTTATTTATGGTTTTTGACATAAGGGTGTTTTTTGTTTTGTTTTGTTTTGTTGACATAAGGGGTTTTATACAGTCAAATAAACTAATCTTTATTTCTTCCTCAGAATGGTATTTAGAAAAATTCTTTCCCACACCCATGTTTTATAGATTACCCACTCAAAGTTCTTTTTCATATATTTATAGTAGAATAATACTGATTTCAGTTAGATGATTTATTTCTACCACCTAATACACATTAAGTGATTCTAACTCCCTAAAACTTGTAATTACAATTCCAACAGTGGTCAATATGAAACACAGATTTAAAATTAAGTTCTAGACTTTTCTTACTCCAATTTTAGCTGTTTAGACAATTTTTAAAAACCAGAGATTTGAGTTTAGAAAATTCAAAGTTCCCTTTAACCCATATGAAGCACAGATCTCTTGCTAGTTATCACCCACCTCTCAAAAACCTGTTAGGGATCCTTATGATGGGACAGGACTGAATGAAGCGCCTCCTAACTGGGTCCCATCGTATTTTCTTCTTACCTGTTACCACAATTATCAGCAATAAGTCAGACACATACAACACATGGCAAATAATACAGTTACTGTAGTTATAAAGACAGAAAAACAGGAAACAAAACAATACTTGAATACAGAAAGAAATGATGTAAAGTAGCATTTAACCCTGTTTTGGAAGTCAAAACAAAATTAAATTAATATATAAGCAGTGATGAAGGTATTCAACTCATCCTCAAAGAATATGAACAACATGTGCACCATTTTTCAGAATTCTGATTCAACAGAACATGCATTCAATAATCACCAATGCCATCTTGTGGCAAAAATTCACCAGTAGCTTTACAAACAGATTAGAAATTATGACATTTTAAAAAAATCAGTGAATGTCAAAAAAGGAGCTCTGGCTAAAATTAATTTGGCACAATATGGGCTCCTGTTTTCTTCCAGGTTTGGTATTCTCTTATTAGTTATATGGTTAAGAGGATAAAGCAATGGGCACCATTCTTTGAATATGAAATAAGCCGATTAAAATGCTATAATTAAAATGTTATGATGACAACCAAATAAAGCAAACATTTAGTATCTTGGCGCTTCCACTGGGGGAGAGAGAGAAAAAAAGGAAATTCAGCTCCATATTAATCCCAATTAAAACTTATTTTGTTATAGTAGAAAAATACAAGACATTATCGAACTGTTAAATGGGATAATTCTATCTCTTCCCAAAATTTTGATAGCTCCCAAAGACAGCTTTTACTGGCAATACAAATAACATTTGTATAGAGCTTAAAGTTTACAAAGAGCTTCCACACATATTACCTCAGTTGATCCTCACAACAATCCTGTATGGATTCAACAGTCATTTCATTAAGCATCTGCTATGCCATGAGCCCTAGGCTAGGCCCTAGGGTAGTACAAGAAGGACTCCTACCCTCAACAGCTTTTGGTCTTATGAGGAAGGCAGGTGTCTAAACAAATAACTATATTACAGTGAAGTAATTGCTGTAACAGTGGCCATAAAAACACTTTGAGGAAGATATTATCATCTTAATTTTACAAGTCAGGAAGCCAAAGGACAATTAAGTGACTTAATGCCTGACCCAGCATCCAAGCTGAGTCTGTCTGACTTTAAAACCTGCCTTCTTTCCACTATACTACACCACACTTACCCTGTCTTAAGTTCCTTAGAAAGTGGGTTTGGCAATTGAAAATATATTTAGATGTTCATCAGCAAGGTCTGGTTTGTTTACTGTAGTACTTTTATATAGAGATACACAAATTGTGTGTAATGAAATGGCATTACTGCTGCATATGTATTTATTATTGTAGAGAAAACAGACTCTTTGGCATATGTATTTATTATTGTAGAGAAAACAGACTCTTTGGCAAGGGGAAGAATTATTTGTTTTTGCAAAAGGGTTATTTTTTAATTGTCTAAGTCTTTTAAATCAGCAATGCCCAAATGTTGGTCCGCAGACCACTGCTAGCCCTAAGGTGAAGACTGACCAGTCCCAAACAAAAAATAAAAAATGGAAAAGGCAGTGATTTTTTTTTTTTAAGGTAAAATGTTCCATGTAAAGGCCTGTCCTTTGTTCAGAGATTAGGAATTTTTTGTTATTAAATATGCTTTATTTTATGAGATGAAGGTGCTAGGAAATAGGTAGTTGGTTTTGGTTTTATTATTCTTTCTTGGAAAAACAAAACTTACAAGCCTATGTGTAGCCCCAAAATACATTTATTTTTTAAATTACAAGTTAATGACATCCAAAAGTCTGGAGAACCACAGCTTTAAATCAATACAATTTGTGTTGATGACTCCTAAGTCCAACATTGTAAACCATACTGTCAAAGGATACATAAGATGTATAAGAAACTTCCCTTGCCCTCAAGAAGCTTATAGTCTAATTAGGGAGACAAGACAGACACATAAAACAATTAGATAGCAATACAAGACAGAATATAACAAGTGATTAGCTTAAAATTTGACATTTTTATGCATCAAAAGTGTTAAAATGTACATACCCTTTGACCCAGCTATTCCACTTCTAGGAATTTATTCCTAAAGAAACAATCACAGATGCATGGAAAGATGTATGGACAAAAATATTCACTATGATATTATTTATAATGGTAAAAAATTAGAAACACTTTTAATGTCCAATGATAGGGAGATGGTTAAGTATGCCGAGTAAACATACTTAAATATGGTCATATTCCACACACCACTAAAAAGTATATACAATAATATTTATTAACATGAGAAAACATTCACAATATATTACAAACAAAAAATCCAAGTACAAAATTGTACCAGAGTATGACACCATATTAATAAAGAAAAAAGTGCTTGAAAAATTCATGAAAAATACAGGAAGGATATATACATCAATTTTTAATTGTGGTTATCTTTGGTTGGTTATTATGAGTGATTTTTGGATTTTTTCTCCTTAATGCTGGTCTTTATTTTCCAAGCTTTCCCATTGAGTAGCATTACTTTTGGACTGGAAGAAAAATAATACCATATTATTTTATTTTTTTAAACTATGCTTAAAAAAATACTGTAAAGAAATATACCAAAGTGTTAGCAGTGGTTATGATTAGGGTTGAGGGTTATCGTCTCCTTCATATTATCCAAAAATTCCATGACATATTTTATAATGGAAAAATATAAACAAATTTAGAAGAATACTAAGGGAATAACATTGAAAATTACTGAACCAAAATTATAATTTTAAAAAATCCCTTTGATGTTTTCTCAGAGCTCTGTCAAACATCTTTGGCCTGTTTCTCTGTCAACCACCAACATAAGTCTGTCATAGGTGCAGGTTAATGTTGACTCTACAGAGGTTATTAACGAAAAGTAGGCACTGACTTCAGAACCCATGTTTTCTTCCTTCACCCAAAGATCAGAAACAGACAGAAACCAGCAACATAGCAAATATATGTGTTTCCAATTGCATATAGATATATTCCTGTTCTGCAGTTTTGTTTATTGAAGCTTTTTTATATATTCAAACTGCCAACCTTCATTTGATTGCTTCTACTCTTCAAAACAAAAACAAAAAACATGTCTTCAATGATATTAATATTTAATTTTTTGCTAATGTTGATAATTTTTTAAAAAGAAATCTCTATGCCCGACACAGAGCTCAAACTCATGAACCCAAGATCAAGAGTCATGGCTCTACTGACTGAGCCAGGCTAGCACCCCTATTTTTTGCTAATTTAAAATTTTTTCTACTTCCTACTAAATTTATTTCATTAATAATATGACATAAGCATTGACTGAAATATAATAGAGTGGTAGGCTGAGCACACTCCCCTTTCCCCAAAGCCTAGCAAATAACACAGAAGCCATTAAAAAAAAAAATCTATAATCAAAAGAAAGCAAGAAATGTCTTTAGTGGACTAATGCTATGAGGAATCACTGAAACACAAAAAACACGGTCCTATACACCCAGAGTAGAGGGCTACTGCAAATGGTCAGAGCAGCCCTTACAGTAAAATAAGCCCAAAGGCAAAAAATAGCAAGAAGAACTAAAACTTAGAGAGTTTACAGATTGGGGGGTGGCACAGAAGTTACAAAGCAAATCAGCCTGTCTCCCATTAACCTCTTTGGGTCAAGCATTATGGAATAGGGGTATTTGCTTCCAGATGGGAATAGCGGCATCAAAAAAGACAGGTAGGAACAATGAGTATAAACATTGGATCAGAGATAAGACAGAACCCTGGATGGATATTAATCCCCAGGTAGAAGAGGGGACAGATATACTAAAGAAGACTTGTAATGGGGCAGCCCCGGTGGCTTAGGAGTTTAGCGCCGCTTTCAGCCCAGGGCATGATCCTGGAGACCTGGGATTGAGTCCCACGTCGGGCTCCCTTCATGGAGACTGCTTCTCCCTCTGCTTGTGTCTCTGTTTCTCTCTCTCTCTCTAATGAATAAATAAATAAAATCTTAAAAAAAAAAAGACTTGTAATGGTACACTCTATCTCACTGCACATTTCATCTCTACCCACGATCAGTGGAGACCTACTGCAATAATAGACATAACATTCACAGGAAGGCTAACAAAGACTCTCAAATAAAGATGAATGAGCACAAAACCAAGACCCAAACATGAAAAAGAGGCATGAGTGTGACAAACAGAACAACTCACACCCAAAGAGAGTTGATAGGTTAAATGGGGTAAGACCTTAGATCAATATAACTAATATCCTCAGAGATATGCAAGATAATAATACATTTATTTTAAAAAGAAATCAACTGGAACTCTTAGAAAATAAATTTTGACCACTGAACTAAAAAACCTAACAACTGAAAAGATATAGTTAATGAGCAAACTAAATTAGTACAATGAAAGATGGAGCCAAGAAACTCAGCAGAACACAGTACAGAAGAAAAGTAGAAAGTATTTCACAAAGTTAAGATTAAAAGAATTAAGCAATCTCTAACAAAACTCCAGCTGCCTTTTTTTCCAGAAATAGACAAGCTAATTGTAAACTTCATATGGAAATTCAAGGAACCCAGAAAACCAAAGCAATCTTGAACTAAATTGGAAGATTCGCAGTTCCTGACTTCAAAACTTACTATAAAGATACAGTACTCAAAACAGTTTAGTACTGGCATACGATGGACATATACATCAATGGAACAGAATTTAGAGTCCACAGGTAAACCCAAAAATCTATGGTCAATTGACTTTTGACAAAGGTGACAAGACTACTCAATGGGGAAGAACAGTCTTTTCAACAGATGGTCCACATTCTATATCTACTAAAACTTTTAATTGTGAGTGTGAAATTAAGACATTTTTTAATGTACAAGGACACAAAAATTTTGTTTCCCTCAGACTTCTGGTGAAAGAATTACTCAACGATATATACCTGGAGTTTAAAAAATTAATCCAAAAACAATAACAAGGTATAAGAAAGGAGTAAGGAGAGAAACCAGTAAGGCCTTGAAGTTAAGTGCTAATTGGGAAAAGAACAAAATACAAAAGTTTACTAATATTTATTTTTTTAAGATTTATTTATTTATTAATGAGAGAGAGAGAGAGGCAGAGACACAGGCAGAGAGTGAAGCAGGCTACCCTCAGGGAGCCTGATGCGGGACTCTATCCCAGACACGGGATCACGCCCTGAGCCAAAGGCAGATGCCCAACCGCTGAGCCACTCAGGTGTCCCAGTTTACTAATATTTAAAACTACAATGTCAGATGGTATTGAAGGAATGATTGTGAGGGCAATAAGGTTGAGAGAAGGAAAAGCAGAATGATAAAGTCTTTGCCTTGTTCAGAAGAAAGATATAGAAAGTGATTAACTCAGATATTGATAGGAAAATACAAATTCGGTATTGTGTAAAAAGTTTAAGAGAACTAGATGGCTTCATTCCAAACGTTTAAGGAAGATATAATACTTATCTTACACAATGTTTTCAGAGAACAGAGAAACTTTTTAATGAGACTAATAGAACCTTGATATCAAAATCTGATAATGATATTAAGAATAACTACAGGTCAACATCTCTTATAAACAGGCACAAAAATTCCAAATAAAATATTACCAAGTAAAATCAAATTATATAAAAGGATAATACATCATGATCAAGTGAAATTTATTCCAAGAATTCTTTTTATTTAAATTCAGTTTGCCAACACATAGTATAACACCCAGTGCTCATCACATCATGTTATTCCAAGAATTTAAGGCTGATTTAAAACCAGTACAACTCATCACATTAGCAGAATAAAGAGAAAAACCATATGATCATCTCAATCAATGAAGAAAAGGCACTTGGTAAAATTCAATACCCAGCAAACTGGGAAAAAAAGAAACGTATGCTCACACAAAAACCCATACATAAATGTTCACTGTAGCTTCTTCAATAATAGCCAAAATCTGGAAAACACCTTCCAATGAATGAGTGGTTTAATTGTGGTATATCCATACCATGGCATAATGTTCAATATTAATGAACTACTGATCTATGTTAACAACTTGGATGGCTCCCAAGGGAATTGTGCTGAATGAAAAAAGTCAATGTCAAAAAGGTTACATATTGTAGGATTCCATTTATATAACATTCTTGAAATGACAAAATTGTAAGGATGGAAAACAGATTAGTGGTTGCCAGGGGCTTACCGGGGAGGTGGCTGTGGCTATAAAAGGATAACATGAGGAGTCACTGCAATTGATCTGTTCTGTATCTTAATTAGGTGGTCACACAAATCTACACATGTGATAGATGTACCCAGATCTCAATACAAACGTACACACAAATGAATGCGCGTAAAACTAATGAAATCAGTAAGGTCAGTGGGTGGTATCAATGTCACTTCTCGGCTGTGTTATCATACATTAGAAACAAGATGTTATCATTTGGGGAAACTAGATGAAGGGTATGTGGAGCATTCTGTATTATTTCTTACAACTGCATGTGAATCTACAGTATCTTGAAGTATAAAAACTTTTTAATGAAAAAACTTGACATGGGACAGATTACCCTCAAAATGATATATCTGAAAGAATTATATTTTTAAAGATAGAACTATTTAACATGATCTGAAAATTCTTTTTTTTTTTTTTAAAGATTTATTTATTTATTCATGAGAGACACAAGACTGAGAGGCAGAGACAGGCAGAGGGAGAAGCAGGCTCCTTGCAGGGAGCCTGATGCAGGACTCAATCCCGAATCCTGGGATTATGACCTGAGCCGAAGGCAGGCGCCCAACTGCTGAGCCACCCAGGCATCCCAACATGATCTAAAAATTCTGATTTAGGTGGCTATGCCACATGGTATGGTCCTATTGCTTTATAGAATTCAGTGCTGTTTCAAAAGAGAAGCAAATTAATACTGTATTCAGAATCGATGCACAGTTGTGTAGATTGCTCACTTTCCAAGCACTCCATGCCAAAGGGCTAAGTGGGGCTAAAATCCAGTCTGCACTCTACTCCCCAGTGCACCCACAGGGCTATGTTTACCCAGAAGAGACATTTTTATTTATTTATTCATTTATTTAAAGTTTTTTTTTTAATATTTAAGTAATCTCTATGCCCAATGCGGGGCTTGAACTCACAACTCCAAGATTAAGAGTCACATGCTCCACCAACCAAGCCAGCCAAGTATGCCTAGAAGAGGTGTTTTTAAATAATGTGCACAATGGCACACTTTGGGCTAGTGGTGACCCACTTATTAAGTAAATCACTTTCTTTTACACTTATGAGAATTATTGAGTATCTATTCCCAGCACTTAAACACACTCATCTTTAAGTTTCTGCCTTTTGCTATTCAAAGCAAGAAGATCTGAACCCTACCTTAATTCGGTTGTGTTGGTTGAATATATAGTATTCTTTAGGAGGCTTTAGTTCTGTCTCAAATCCTTTTTGAAACAAAGTGGTATATAAATCAATACAAACTAAAATATAGAGTGCTACATTGTACTGTTATGGCTTTATATATACATACATATATATAAAGAAGTGCATTCCCTTAATAACAATACCGTTCTAAGAACTCATTTAATCAGGGTGCCTGGGTGGCTCAGTTTGTTAAGCATCTGCCTTTGGGTCAGGTCATGATCCCAGGGTCCTGGAATTGAGCCTCACATCAGGCTCTCTTCTCAGCAGGGAATCTGATTCTCTCTCTCCCTTGCTCCTCCCCCTGCTTGTGCCCTCTCATGCTCTATTTCTCAAATAAATAAATAAAATCTTTAAAAAAAAAGAACTCACTTAATCTTCACCACAACTCTTTGAGGTAGGTAATACTATGATTCCCAATTACAGATAAGGAAACAAAGACAGATTAAGTAATTTTCCCAAGGTCACTTAGCTAAGCAAATGAAAAATCTGGGATTCAAATCCATACAGTTTAGATCCAAATCACTCTTTAAACATTTTTAAAAAGATTTTATTTATTTATTCATGAGAGACACAGAGAGAGGGAGGCAGAGACATAGGCAGAGGGAGAAGCTGGTTCCATGCAGGGGGCCCAATGTGGGACTCCATCCTGGGTCTCTGGGATCACGACCTAAGCCGAAGGCAGATGCTTAACCGCTGAGCCACCCAGGCGTCCTTAAACTTTTTTTTTTAATTTTTTTTTTAAGTTTTATTTATTTAAGTAATCCCTACATTCAAAGTGGGGCCCAAACTCATGACCCTGAGATCAAGAGTCAAATGTTCTACAGACTGTGCCACCCAGGTATTCCAGGGAGTCACAGTATTGAGGCAAAAGCACCTATATGTCCCTCAGCTATCAGATATGTTATATTGCCTGTTTTAACTATACCATTTACTTATTTATTTTTTAAAACATTATTTTTCTTCTAAGGTTTTTGTTTTTTAAGATTTATTTATTCATTTTAGAGAAAGAGAAAGAGAGCGCGTGCCTGAGCTGGAGGGGAAGCAGGAGAGGAAGCAGACTCCCCACTGAGCAGGGAGACCAACATAGGGCTCAATCCCAGGACCCTGGGCTCATTAACCCACTCAGCCACCCAGGTACCCCTAAGATATTTTAAGTTTTATTTATTTAAGTAATCTCTACACTCCACGTGGGGCTTGAATTCTGGACCCCAAGATCGAAGAGTCATACATTTTATCAACTAAGGCAGCTGGGTGCCCCTATTTATTTAAAACATTCTGTTTTCATCTATATTTCTGTTTATAAACCAACTCAGTTATTTTTGACACTAAGAGAGGAATAAATGGTAAGTGAATGAAAATGCTGGTTCTTGCTATCTCTGTTGCTCGACATTTCTGTTGTTCATTAAAACATGTTCATCTCCCCGGCCGCACTTCATTTTTCTTTTTTTTTTTTCCTCACATTAGTCTCTTGTTTCTTCTGACTTTACTCTTTGCTGACATTTGCAGCAAAAAGTAGGCCTATCATGCATAGGCTTCTATAAAAGTGGAGTAATCACAGGACATTGAAAGATCTTTTCAAACCTCTTTGTCATTTGGTTTATGCTATTAGTTATTCAAGCATGGGAGCCCGGGTGGCTCAGTGGTTTAGCGCTGCCTTTAGCCCAGGATGTGGTCCTGGAGACCCGGGATCAAGTCCCACATCGGGCTCCCTGCATGGAGCCTGCTGCTCCCTCTGCCTGTGTCTCTGCCTCTCTCACTGTCTCTCATGAATAAATAAATAAAATTAAAAAAAATAGTTATTCAAGCATTACTGAAGAAAAGAAAAAAGCCTTTGGTTAAGGAGTTTTGTCTTTGGGGAAGGCAGGCAGGCACAGGAGGAGTTGTACAAGGCTCAAACTGTTCCAAAAGCTAGATGGGATATTAAAACCAGTATTCATTAAAGACTGAATGCTAAGCCATACTGTCCTTCCTTAGAAATAGTAAAAATGGGGCACCTGGATGGCTAGTCAGTTGAGTGTCTGCCTTTGGCTCAGGTCATGATCCCGGGGTCCTGGGATGGAGCCCCATTTCGGGCTCTCTGCTCAGCGGGAAACCTGCTTCTCCCTCTTCCTTTGCCCCTCTCCCTGTTCATGCTTGTGTTCTCTTTCTTTCTCTCAAATAAATAAATAAATAAAATCTTTAAAAGAAAAAAAAAGGGGAATGCCTGGGTAGCTCAGTGGTTGAGCATCTGCCTTTGGCTCAGGGAGTGACCCAGTCTGGGGATCAAGTCCCACATCGAGCTTCCTGTGAGGAGACTGCTTCTCCCTCTGCCTGAGTCTCTGCCTCTCTGTGTCTCTCATGGATAAATAAATAAAAACTTAAAAAAAAAAAAAAAAAAGGGAAGGAAGGAAGGAAGGAAGGAAGGAAGGAAGGAAGGAAGGAAGGAAGTTAAAACAAGATAGGGCTAAAAACTTTACAGATTAAAAATTAATAAAAAAGCCTAATTCAGGGCAGCCCTGGTGGTTCAGAGGTTTAGCGCCACCTTCAGCCAGGGCATGATCCTGGAGACCTGGGATCCAGTCCCACGTTGGGTTCCTGGCAGGGAGCCTGCTTCTCCCTCTGCCTGTCTCTCTCTGTCTCTCTCTTTCTCTCTGTCATGAATAAATAAATAAAATCTTAAGAAAAAAGAAAAAGCCTAATTCATAAACCTAGATTTGTGCTAGATTAAAATATTAAATTTACCAAAAAAATCTTCGGAACACTTCTGATTTAAAATAGCACCACATTCTTAATGTTTATGAATGGCTGCCAAGACTTTGAAATAAATTTTAAAATAAAAACCTCACCCTTTTGGATCAGCTTAATCTTTTGATAGAAAGAATTAACTATAAATATACCATAAACTATATGCATACTAGATGGTCTCTAAAGCTCTAAAAATTCTACAACTCTCAATGGAATCAGAAATGCTCCAAGAGTCTTGGAAATTAACTAGAGCAATAGTTCCTGAAATGTTGGACTAGCTGGCTCATTGCAAACTTATTAAAAACAATAAAAATAAAAACAAAACCAAAAGTCAAATTACCAGGTCCATCTAGGTAGGTCTGGCACATTAATTTTGGTGGGGAATCAGGTTCTATTGAGGCTAATAAAATTATTGGCTCTCTTCCCGTTTTTCCCAGAAAAATGCCTATATACTCAAAATTTTATATAAGATAGAATTCCCTAAAGACTAGCCACATATTCATGAATTGATGAACCTCAGGTTATGAAGTAAAAAAGAATTCCGACCCAGAATGTTATAAATATTTTCCAAAGGCTGGTTAAATGGAAGAAGGAATAGATTTATTCCATATTCTACAAGAAGACACAACTGGCAGAAAGTCATAAAATCTGCTGAATTTAAGGCAAGTCTTTGTAATAATTACTCAACAAACAATCTGACAGCCTTCTGCACAATATAATGGGCAGCCCATCAATCTAAAGGTCAAAATAAGTAGGCCTCTTTATTTATTTTTTTATTTTTGTTTTTGTTTTTTTTTTAGTAGGCCTCTTTAAAATAGAGATTTAGGGGATCCCTGGGTGGCGCAGCGGTTTAGCGCCTGCCTTTGGCCCAGGGCGCGATCCTGGAGACCCGGGATCGAATCCCACATCAGACTCCCGGTGCATGGAGCCTGCCTCTGCCTGTGTCTCTGCCTCTCTCTCTCTGTGACTATCATGAATAAATAAAAATAAAAAAAAATAAATAAATAAAATAAAATAGAGATTTAGGAGCACCTGGCTGGCTCAGTCAGTAAAGCATGTGACTTCTGATCTTGGAGTCATGAGTTCAAGTCCCTAACTTATGCATAGATACTTTTTAAACAAAATTAAAATAGAGATTAAAAAAAAAAAAGATTAAAGCTATTGTGGGAAGGATTCCCATACTAGATAGAAGATAAGGTAAAATAATTTTTAAGGTCTTTTTCAATTTTAATATTTTATGGTTCTAAAGAGTTTTAGAAGAGGGGGAAAAGTAAAAAGTTAATTTTAAAACTTTTTTGGGGGATCCCTGGGTGGCGCAGCGGTTTGGCGCTTGCCTTTGGCCCAGGGCGCGATCCTGGAGACCTGGGATCAAATCCCACGTCGGGCTCCCAGTGCATGGAGCCTGCTTCTCTCTCTGCCTGTGTCTCTGCTTCTCCCTCTCTCTCTGTGTGACTATCATAAATAAATAAAAATTAAAAAATAAATAAATAAAATAAAATAAAACTTTTTTGGGGGGTGACCCCTGGGTAGCTCAGTGGTTGAGCATCTGCCTTTAGCTCAGGGCGTGATCCTGGAGTTCTGGGATTGAGTCCCACATTGGGCTCCCTGCATGGAGCCTGCTTCCACCTCTCTCTGTGTATGGCTCATGAATAAATAAAATAAAATAAAATAATATAAAATAAAATATTTTTTTAAAATTTAAATTTAAATTTAAAAAATGAGCTGAAACCAATACTGAACTGTCAACTAACTAACATGTCAACTAACTGGAATTTAAATTAAATAAATAATTAATTAAAAAATAAAAATGAATATGGCATACATCATACAACCCTAGAAATAACTTTATCATGGAATGCCTGGGTAGCTCAGCGGTTGAGCATCTGCCTTCAGCTCAGGTGGTGATCCCTCAGTCCCAGGATCAAGTTTCATACTGGGCTCCTTGCAAGGAGCCTGGTGTCCCTCTGCCTATGTCTCTGCCTGTGTCTCTCACGAATAAATAAATAAAATCTTAAAAAAAAAAAAAAATCAGCTTAC
The DNA here is from genome assembly GCF_048164855.1 of Canis lupus baileyi. Lineage (NCBI taxonomy): Eukaryota > Metazoa > Chordata > Mammalia > Carnivora > Canidae > Canis > Canis lupus. The sequence continues at coordinate 54,221,204 of NC_132855.1, read as the reverse complement.
TTTCTAACTAAATATTCGAATCCTAATATACTAAAATAAAGATGTACAGTAATAATCCAGAGTCAGAGTACATGACTTGGTGTTTTCTGGGTTTCCTACACTCTAACAGAGTATGATCTCTCTTCCTAAAAACATCCTTGAGGGAGAGAGAGAAAGACTATGTATTGGGTGAGTGTAGATACAAGAGACTAAATATAAAAAACAGATTTTTTAAATCAATACACTCTGATAATGCCTGATGAACTAAAATTTTGCAACCTCCCTCCTTTAAGGAGCACCAAAGATAGGCAGCTCTTTAGAGACACAAAACCCTCCCTATTTCTGCAAGTGAAACTAAGGAACCAAGCAGAAGGAAATTTGCATATTCTAATCGTTAAATGACCATATCTAGAAATATCACTTATTACTTGATTCTGTTTCCTGATTACAATTAGAAAAGTAATCAATTTTAAAGTGAAGACACAACTGTTCTTCATGAACTCACTTTCCCTTCTCTCAGGTCATCATTTTCTGTTGGCAAGTGCAATGTATTCAAAGAAAATACCTAGACATGACCAAGGGCAATAAAAGCTTGTGTTGGATCAAATCTGGCAAAAAAGCAACAAAATATTCATGAAATAGCAAATTTCTAATGTCTGCTACCTAATCTAAAACTGTTTTTAGGGGAACCTGGGAGGCTCAGCCAGTTGGGTGACCGACTCTTGATTTCAGCTCGTCATGATCTCAGGGTCATGAGATGAAGCCCCATGTCAGGCTCCATGCTGAGCATGGAGTCTGCCTGGGATTCTCCTTCTGTTCCTCCCTGCTCAAACATACGTGCACTCTCTCTCTCTCTCTAAAATAAATTATTTTAAAACCTGTTTTTAAGGGGATCCCTGGGTGGCGCAGCGGTTTGGCGCTTGCCTTTGGCCCAGGGCGCAATCCTGGAGACCCGGGATCGAGTCCCACATCGGGCTCCCGGTGCATGGAGCCTGCTTCTCCCTCTGCCTGTGTCTCTGCCTCTCTCTCTCTTTCTCTCTGTGACTATCATAAATAAATAAAAATTAAAAAAAAAAAAAAACCTGTTTTTAAAAGCTTAATAGTTAAAATCAAGTTATTTTGAAACATTGGTAACAATCCTGTTATGTAGCAAGTAGACAAGCAATAAGAAAAACTTAAATGCAAAAGTAAAAAATATCAGATATGAATACAGCCAAAGTAGACATGACTGCTAGTAAGATACCTGCATGAAGCATTATATTAAAAAATAACAGCTATTCTAAAAAAACTCAGCTATTCTTTACTCAGAAATAAAAATTTCAAAAGATACCATTTCACAAGAACATTTCCATTGTAGCATTTTTTCCATAAATGCAGTTTAAGTTTCATATTTAAAATCAAAATTGAACATAAAAAATTTTATGTAGCTTTAAAAAGTTATTTTTCTTCCCAAATGGTTTTCTCAATGTTTAGTTTTATATATGTATGTGTATTTAAAACTAAATATGTTACTTCTTTCTAAAGTACTCAGTCTGGAGTGCACTTGAAAAATTCCATATTCCTGGAATGTTTGGGTAGCTTTGTCAGTTAAGTGGCCAACTCTTGGTTTTGGTCCAGATCGTGATCTCAGGGTCCTTGGATGGAGCCCCACATTCAGCTCCATGCTCAGTGGGGAGTCTGCTTGAGATTCTCTCTCCCTCTCCCTCTCCCCCTCCCCCTGTTCTCTATTTCTCTTGAAAATAATTTTTAAAATAAAAATAAATAAGATTGTATGAATTTATTCATGAGAGACACAGAGAGGCAGAGACATAGGCAGAGGGAGAAGCAGGCTCCCTGAGTCAGGAGCCTGATGTGGGACTCAATCCCTGGACCCCAGGATCATGCCCTGAGCCGAAGGCAGGCTCTCAACCACTGAGCCACCCAGGCATCCTGAAAATAAATAAACAAACAAATAAATAAATAAGAAAGAACGAAAAGAAAGAAAGAAATTCCATATTCCTGCATGAGGTTTGTGTGTTTGTGTGTTTTAAGGAATTTGTCTTATGTGACACCACGATGCTTGTGGTTGGCATTTTCTGATCAATTACACAACTGATTCAAATTCATTGAGTTGACAGTTTGTTGATGAAACCATATGGCAGGAGCTACTGTGGGTAAAAAGGGAAATAACTCAAAGAAAAGCACCATTCAACTCCAAAGACTATTTATCTCATTTTTTTGCGAGTCATCACACTTCTAATTTCATTACCTAGTCTTATAAACAACTCAATGCTCGGTAGTATCTTAGATAAACCTTGGAGTAAATTCACTGACAGTATAGTGAATATGAAAAGGAAGAACATAGGTTGAATTCTAAATGCAGCAAGAAGCCACTGAAAGATTCTGATCTGAGAAACACACCCCAAATAACCATAGTTGTGCTTTAGGAAGATTAATATTGTTTCAGTATATAGAGTAGAATAGGAGAGGAGACTAGAAAGGACAAAAACATTATTAGTATAGTACAGTTTAAGCAGTGAAGGCTATAACTGAGGAGAATAGGCAGCAAGGAACACAGCACAGGGTTACAAGCATGGACTTTAGAACCACACTGCCTGTTCCAAATCTAAGCTCTGTCCCTTGCTACTAATGGCCTTAGACAAGATTTTCACTCTGGGCCTTAGCTTCCTTCTCTGTAAAAAGGGAACATCAATAGTACTTATTCTTCACTGGGTTAGGTTTATAAAAGTTCCTGGCTAATAGTATTATTATGGGGATAAAACATAAAGACTCACAAACAAGGTGGATGGGAAACTGAGTAAAAATACAGGGATAAATACAAGTGCGAGTTTTTAATGGGGTAATTTGAAGAAAGTTTTTAAAAAGACACTAAATGGGCAAGTTGGCAATATTTATCACTAGGCAATGCAGCAATGTTTTCAAATAGTGGAAGACCAGGAGCAATCTAGGTATCTATTCAATGGATGGTATATTATTGTTCATCCATATAACACAATACTTTCAGCCGTGAAGAAGAATCAGATCAATCTAAATATGGTAACACAGAACTATTCCCAAAATACATTTTTAGTTTAAAAAAAAAAAAGGATAGGTGCAGAAAGAATACTTTATGTTGTACTCTAATTGCTTAAAAATAAAGATAACATGCATCTGTATGCATATATATGCAAACTCTATTTCTGGAAAGATACACCAGAAATACTAACAGATGATACTTCTGGGGAGAGTCTAGGGAAATAGGGATCTAGGGCAGAAGGGACACTTTGTCCCCTTTGTATACTATTTGATTTTACCATATTTATGTAGAGTTCTTCAGTTAAAAAATTCATGAAAAATATGAGGGGATAGGATGGGATGAGTTCAATAACAGGAAATCATCTTTACATATTTAGCTGAACATAAATTTTATGTGTTCTACAAGCTTGCCCTGTATAGATAACTAGTAACAGTCTAATGATCTGAGGGTTCAAAACCACTAAAGACTTCTTTTAAAAAGGCCTTAAAAATAGTTTAGGGAGAAAAAAACAAAGTGCTTCTTAAAAAGTATAGAGGCTATTAAAAGTTAGGCTGCATTTCAACATTCTAAATTTATATGCCAGTTTGTGGTATGAAACTGAGCATTTTTTTTCCATGTTCTAGTTAATAGGTCCCTAGGCCAGCCCACAAAAGCCTACTCTACCAACAATAAAAACTATAGTACTGTAGTAATAGTATTACAGAGTCAACCATTTTAGAGTCTTGGACAAGGTGACCTCTGCCTCCTTCTGGAAACACTCTCTTCTCTTGTCTTCTGTGAAATCAAGTAGTCCTGGTTTTCCTCTTAATTTATTGACCTCCTTTGCTTGCTTCTCCTTTCCCTCTCACCTTCAAGTCACAGTCTTCTGCCCTTATTTTTCTTTAATCCTCCTTGGTGATCTCATCCAGCCCAGAGGCTTTTAAATACCATCTGTATGCTAATAATTCCAAAACTTGCATTTTGAGCCACTACCTTTCCTTGAGTTTAATTTATATATGAAGATTGTCACCCTATATCCTCACTTGGAGGTCAAGTAGGCGTCTTATGCTTAACATAATCAAAACAGAACTCTAGATTTACCTCCACAATCCTTCTCCTTCCAGTGTGTCCCATCTCATTTCATGACACCATTATCCATCCAATTACTTAAGACAAAAGCATATGAGTCATCTTGATTCCTCTCTTTCCTTCATACCTCACAATAAACTCTGTTAATGCTACTTTCAAAATACGTCTCATATTAAATCACTTCTCACCACCTATACCACTGTACTCTAGTCCAGACTGCCATCATCCTTTGAGAAGACTACAGCAAGTCTTCCAAATGGCTTTTATGCTTCACTTCTACCGATTCTCATACTCCATTCTCCATCCAGTAGGTAAAAAAAGAGCTTTAAAAAAATGTAAATCACTGGGCTGGCTCAGTTGGTTTAGCATCTGGTTCTTGATTTCAGCTCAGGTTGTGATCTCAAATTCGTGAGATGAGCCCCTTGTTGGGCTCCATGCTTAGTGGGGAGTCTACCGGAGATTCTTTCCCTCTGTCCCTCCCCTCACTTGTGCACATCCATGTGCAGTCTCTCTCAAATCAATAAACAAATCTTTAAAAGAATGTCTGTCATTGACTTAAGTTTTGCTTAGCCTAATACTGTCTAGCTCCATCCATGTTGCTGCAAATGCCAAGGTTTCATTCTTTTTGTTATGGCTGAGTAATATCCCAGTGTCGTGTGTGTGTATGTGTGTGTGTGTGTGTATGCACGTGCACACACACACGCAGGGCACACTGGGCTATTAAGTAACTCAGGGATACACAAATACCATATGATTTCACTCATATGTGGAATTTAAGAAACAAACAAGCAAAGGGGAAAAAAGAAAGAGAGAGGGGCAAACCAAGAACACTCTTAACTATAGAGAACAAACTGATGGTAGAGGGAGGTAGGTGGAGGGATTGGGGAGGTAAGGGTTGGAGATTAAAGAAGGCACTTGTGACCAGCACCGGGTGAGGTACAAAAGTGTTGAATCACCTGAAACTAATATTACACTGTATTTTAACTAACTAGAATTTAAATAAAAACATCTTAAAAATATAAATTACATCATATCGCTCCCCTGCTTAAAACTGTCCAATAGGGCAGCCTGGGTGGCTAGGCAGTTTAGCACCACCTTTGGCCCCGGGGTGTGATCCTGGAGTCCCGGGATCGAGTCCCACTTCAGGCTCCTTGCATGGAGCCTGCTTCTCCCTCTGCCTTTGTCTCTGCCCCCCTCTCTCTCTGTCTCTGTCTCTGTCTCTGTCTCTCTCTGTCTCTCATGAATGAATAAATAAAATCTTAAAAAAAAAAAACTGTCCAATAGCTCCCTTCACCATTAGAATAAAGAAAGGTCACAAATTCAGTTTCAGACATGCTGAACTTGAGGGGGTATAAGGATGTAAGTTGAGACATCAAGAGACCAAGTATATGGCCCTCAAGAAAGATTTGGGCAGGGGAAGTTACAAAGTGGCCTTATTTATTGGCATATGGATAGAAATTGAAAACCAAAGATTTGGAAGAGAATACTTAAAATTTAAATTGAAATAAAGAAGGGTGGCGGCATAGACTTGAGAACTCACGTTAAGGCCCGGGAGAAAAGGAAGAGTTGACAAAGAAGACTGAGTGTGAGAGACTAGACTCACAAAAAAGAAAACTAGACCCAATATTTCGGAAGCTGAGGAAAAAGGAGGTTTTAAAATGAAGAGAAGGGCACCTGGGTGGCTCAGACGGTTAAGCAGCCAACTCTTGATTTTGGCTCAGGCCATAATCTCAGGGTCGTGGGATAGAGCCCCGTGAGCCCCACTCAGCAGGGAACCTGCTTCTCTCCCTCTCTCTCCTTCTCCCTCTACCCCACCTCCCCTTGCCTGCATGCTTGCTCTCTCTAAAATAAACAAACAAAACTTTAATAAAATAAAACGAAGAGAGATCAAGTAAGATGGTGATTGAAAAACATCATTTAGTTTGACAACAGATGTCATTTGTGAAATTAGCAAAACCAACTTCAAAGAGGTGATGAGGAGGTATGGCGATGAGACAGCAACTCTAGCCAATGTCTTCACAAAGCTAGCTATAAAAGGAAAAGGAGAGATTAGAAGAGATAAAACCTAAAGCTCAAAGACTATAGGAATGACTTGATGGAGAGAAAAAGGGTGAAGACACAGGACAGAGAAATTATAATAATGTAAATTTTCTGAATAGGCAGGAAGGCATAGAACCAAGGCACAGACAGAAGAATGCTACAACTATTTCTGATAATATTCAACATAAAATATACTTGGGATAAAAAAAAATATTTAGAAAAGCCATACAAAAATTATATGTGCTAAGGGCACCTGGGTGGCTCAGTTGGTTAAGTGTCTGCCTTCAGCTCAGTTCCTGATGGTCCTGGGATCGAGCCCCACATCAGGCTCCCTCCTCAGTGGGGAATCTGCCCTCCCCTCCCAACTCATGCATACTCTCTCCCTCTAATAAATAAATAAAATCTTTTAAAGAAATTGTATGTGCTAAATTCCTTAGTTAAAAAAAAAAGGATTTTAGACTATGTAATGTAAAATAAGTCTCTTGCATGAATAACTGCAGATGTTGATAATTACTCAGTCAATAAACATTTACTAAAAGCCTACTAAAAGTTGGACAGCATTCTAGTCTCTGTAGAATATGGTAAAGAAAAAACTTATTTTTGTCTTTAAGAAACCCACACTTTTTTTTTTAATGACTTTATTTATTTATTCATGAGAGACACACACAGAGAGGCAGAGACACAGACAGAGGGAGAAGCAGGCTCCATGCGGGGAGCCCAATGTGGGACTTGATCCCAGGACCCTGGGATCACGCCCTGAGCCAAAAGCAGACGCTCGACCACGAGCCACCCAGGTACCCCAAAGAACACACACTTAGTAAGTAGATAAGTTGAGAAGCAAACAATTGCAATTCAGTATATCTAAGTACTATGACCATTTGTGTATATGTACACAAAGGACCGTGGTGGCACATAGAAGAAGTAGATGAGCATAGGCTTTGAAGTCCAACAGACTGGTCTGAATCTGAACTCTGACATTAATTAGCTATAGAACTTTAGGCAAGTAATGTAGTTTCTCATTAAGCCTCAGTTCCTCATCAGAGAAGAGGATGCAAAAGTTACTTACCTCACAAGGTTATGAGGAGAAAGAAGTTAATGGTTGTAAAACACCTTGAACAGGGCCAGATACATTGTAACTAATCTGTACAAGTAACCATTAAAAGAGAGAATTTTATTTTTTTTGAAGATTTTTATTTCTTTATTCATGAGAGACACAGAGACATAGGCAGAGGGAGAAGCAGACTCCCCATGGGAAGCCTGATGCAGCACTCGATCCCAGGACCCCGGGATCACGACCTGAGCCAAAGGCAGATGCTCAACTACTGAGCCACTCAGGTAGGTGCCCCTAAAAGAGAGAATTTTAAAAAGCCGTGTAAAGTATACTTGAGTCTTAGAAGACAATTAGAATAATGGAACTCTAGAGGGAAGAAAATAAGATGTATGGAATCAGGACATGATGTGGGACTGCAGTACATTACAAGTTTGATTTTTTTTTAAGATTTCATTCATTTATTCATGAGAGACACAGAGAGAGTGGTAGAGACACAGGCAGAAGGAGAAGCAGGCTCCATGCAGGGAGCCCGATGCGGGACTCGATCCCTGGACTCTGGGATCACAACTTGAGCCAAAGGCAGACACTAAACTGCTGAGCCACCCAGGCATCCCCAGTTTGATGGTTCTTCAAAGAGTTAAGCATAATATTACCATAAGACCCCACAATTCCCCTCTGAGGTATATACCCTAAAGCAGTAAAAACAGATGCTCAAACAAGTGCATGTCTGTGTGCTTGTTTAATCTCTCTCCTTGTTCTAAGAATTTAAGTTACTAGCTACAAATACTTCTATATAGTTGAAATATAAAATGAAAACATCAAAGGTGAGCATGGAGAAGTAAAAAGGACAAAGAGAAGAACTAGGGTAAAGAGGAGAAATATGTAATCGACTAGATAAGGAATGAGCAAAAGGAAGGAATCTACTGTGATTCTCAGGTTTCTAGCTTGAGTTACTAAATTGATGAGTTAGCCATGAAGCTCAGTTGGGATAAGGAGCAAAGAAGGAAGCACAGGTTTGACAGGAAAGATGATGAAATTATTTTTGGACATGTTGAATTTAGTGTACTCTTCAGTAATTTAGGTAATACTGTCTAATAGCTATTGGCAAACAAACTATGAAAATAGGTCTGGGCTCGAGACAGATTTAGGCACTGTTGGGAGATTAATAATATCACCCAGGGAAAATCTAAGAGTAGGAAGGGAAAACAAATAAACAAGTATTTATTCTCAGATACTAAGACTAAGGGGCAGATAAAGGAAAACTAACGAGAAGTTCAAGATCTAAAAGGATAACTAAGAGCTCTCCAGGAATAGAGACTTTGTCTAATTATGATGTATTCCTAGGCTCTAGTCCAGGAGGTAGTCAAAATAAAAATCTAGAGAAGTTGGGTAGGATGATATCTAATGGATTTAGCAATTAGGAAGTTATCAGCTTAACAAGAGCACTTGAGTGGAATGAAGAAGGCAGAAGTAAGACTGCAATAGATTGAAGAGAAAAAAAAAAGAAATTAAAATAAATAAGTCTATTTTTTCTGCAAGCTTGGCTGTGAATGAAAGAAATAAAATAAGACATCAGCTAGAAGAAAATCGAAAAGGTAATTCATATAATAAATTGAGGAGAAACAGATTCTTCCTGGTGAAATAAGAGAAAATAAAAATGAGTGTTTATGAGTAAAACATTTAAATATAGAACAGTTTTAATAGAATCTCAAGTTGCTGCCAGTAATACGTAATTACTTACATAGTATTAAATAAAACATAATTTGGGGATCCCTGGGTGGCTCAGCGGCTTAGCGCCTGCCTTTGGCCCAGGGCGCGATCCTGGAGTCCCAGGATTGAGTCCTGCGTTGGGCTCCCGGCATGGAGCCTGCTTCTCCCTCTGCCTGTGTTTCTGCCTCTCTCTCTCTCTCTGTCTATCATGAATAAATAAAATCTTTAAAAATAAAATATAAATAAATAAATAAATAAATAAATAAATAAATAAAACATAATTCACTGATAAAGAACTAAGAGGGAAGCAAAATATCAAAATGTTGATAAAGGGCAGCCCTGGTGGCCCAGCAGTTTAGCGCCACCTTCAGCCAGGGGTGTGATCCTGGAGACCGGGGATAGAGTCCCATGTCAGGAGCCTGCTTCTCCCTCTCTGCCTCTCAATCTCTCAATCAATCTCTCTCATGAATAAATAAATAAAATCTTTTTTAAAAATGTTGATACAGTAGTCTTTATGGGGAATTAGTATGGATGACTTTCAAGTTCTCACTCAATGTTTTTCAAATTTTAATAATGAATTTGTATTTCTTTTGTGGTGGTGGTAGAAAGTGGAAGACAATAAACTGTATGAAAATTAATGATTATTTCAAAAGCAGAAAAGATTTAACAGATTCTAACTCAAAGAAGATAGACCACAGAAGGGAGGAAATATAAGCAGGCTGAAAGCAGGAAAGAAACAGAAGGAAAAGGGGCACCTGAGTGGCTTAGTCAGTTAAGTGTCTGCCTTCGGCTCAGGTCATGATCCCAAGGTCCTGGAATCAAGCCCTGCATCGGGTTCCTTGCTCCGTGGGGCGCCTGCTTCTCCCTCTGCCTCCCTGCTGCTCCCCCTGCTTATGTGCTCGTTCTCTCTCTCTGTCAAATAAATAAATAAAATCTATTTATTTTAGAAAAAATAAAACAAACACAGATATAACATCTTCATTGCACACAGCATAAAGGAGTACAAACACTGTTGAAAACATAGTAAAAGACAAGGACATCAGGACTGAGAAAGGCAAGTAAGATATAAATGACTTCTGAAAACCATAGAACACTGTTGAAAGAATTAAAGATCTAGATAAATGAAAAACATCCCATGTTCAGGGATTAGAAGACAACATTACTAAGATGGTAATATCCCCCAAACTGATGTACAGATTCAATGTAAATCCCTATAAGAAGCTCTGAGTTCATACAAATTGACAGACCGGTCCTCGAATTTATATGGAATTGCTAGGGACCTAGAATAGCCAAAACAATCCTGGAAAAGAATAAAATAGTAAGAAAAACACTTTCTGATTTCAAAACTTGCTACAAAGCAACAGTATGGGAGACAGTGTGGTACTGGCACATGGACAGACATACAGATCAATAGAATAGAATCAAGAGTCCTGAAGTAAACCTGAATGCTTATGGTCAACTAAGTTTTGACAAGAATGTGAAGGCTATTCCATGGAGAATTTCTAACAAATGGTGCTGGGACAATAGGGCAGACAGTTGAGATAACCCTTACCCACACCAAACATAAAAACTAATTCAAAAAGAATCGAAGACATAAATGTAAAAGTAAAACAATAAAACTCTTAGAAAAGAAACACAGGGACAAGTTTTCATGACCTTAGATTTGGCAATAGTTTTAGATATGATAAATTGGACTTCACCAAAATTTAAAATTTTTGTGCTTCAAACAACACAATTAAGGAAGTGAAAAGGCAACACAGAACATGAAGAACACTTGCAAATCATGTATCTTATAAAGAACTTGTATTTAGAATATGTAAAGAGTTCTTAAATTCAATAGTAAAAAGACAACTCAAAAAAAGAGCAGGGCAAACAATTTGACTAGCTCAATTGGTAGAGCATTTGATTCTTGATCAGGGTCATGAGTTCGAGCCCCACACTGGGTGGAGAGTTTACTTTTAAAAATATAGATAAATTGGGGCAGCCTGGGTGGCTCAACAGTTTAGCACTGCCTTCAGCCCAGGGTGTGATCCTGGAGACCGGGATCAAGTACCATGTCGGGCTCCCTGCATGGAGCCTTGCTTCTCCCTCTGCCTGTGTCTCTGCCTCTGTCTCTGTGTCTCTCATGAATAAATAAATAAAATATTTTAAAAATATATATAAATTAAATGGGGCAAAGTAGCTAAAAGACATTTCTCCAAAGAAGACATATAATTAGTTAACAGGCACGTGAAAAGATGCTCTATGTCAATTACACCTCAAAAAAGTTGGAAGAGAAAGAAAACAAATGCTTGACATCATGAGTCATCAGAGAAATGCAAATCAAAAACCACAATGAGATGCCACTTTACACACACTAGGATGGTTAGAATTAAAAAGTCAGATGGATAATAACAAATGTTAAAGAGAGTATATATATGAAATTGGAACCCCATTCACTGCTGGTAGGAATGTAAAATTCCAGCCACTTTGGAAAAGTTTGACAGTTCCTCAAATGAATAAACCTAGAGCACAGAGTTACCATATGACCTAACAATTTCATTCCTAGGTATATACCTAAGAGAAATGAAAACACATGTTCACATAGAAACCTCTATGCAAATTATGGCCGCATTATTCATAATAGCCAAAAAGTAGAAACAGTCTAAATGTTCATCAATGGACAAATTAATACACAAAATGTAGTTTATCTATACAATGGAACATTATTTAGCCATAAAAAAGGAATGAAGTATTGATATCTGCCACTTTAACATGGATGAACTTTGAAACCATGCAAAGTAAAAAAAAAAAAAAAAAGGGCAGTCACAAAAGATTCCGTTCATATGAGAAAGTCCATAATAGGGAAATCTATAGAGACAAAAGATAGATTAGTGGTTCCTTAGGGGTGGAATGGGGATGAGGTAGGTAATGGAAGCAGGAGGATAAGAGAGTAAAGCTAAAAGACATGGGGTTTCTTCTTGAGGTGATAAAAATGCTCTAAAATTGACTGTGATAATAACTGCATATATCTGACTATACTATAAACCACTGGTTTTTAAATGGTGAATGGTGAATTTATATGGTGAATTGTATGGCATGTGAATTCTATCTCAAGCAATTAAAAACATAAATGGAAATGTTAAGAAAAAGTTTAAAAGGATTAACTACTCATACTAAGAAAATAAATCAAAAATGGAATTGCAAGATATTAAGGAAATAACTACAACAGGAAGCCCATAACTTACAGAACATAACTAAAGCAGAATTCAAAGAAATCTTATAATTTAATTACTTAGAAAGAATGAAAAGAACAATAAACATCCAGAATGAGAAGATAGAAAAGTAAAAGGATTTCTTTATTTGAGAGAGAGGGTGAGTAGGAGGGAGAGAAGGAGAGAATCTCAGGCAGACTCCTGCTGAGACTGGAACCAGATGCAGGGCTCGATCTCACTACCCTGAGATTTCAACCTCACCTAAAACCAAGAGTCAGATGCTCAACCCACTGCACCACCCAGGCGTCCCAAAATTTACTAAAAAATCTTAATAAAATGGCAATAGTGGACTACTTTAACATGATAAAGTATGTACACTTCATTTTTTAAAATAAATTTATTTTTTATTGGTGTTCAATTTACCAACATACAGAATAACACCCAGTGCTCATCCCGTCAAGTGTCCCCCTAAGTGCCCGTCACCCACTCACCCCCACCCCCCGCCCTCCTCCCCTTCCGCCACCCCTAGTTCGTTTCCCAGAGTTAGGAGTCTTCATGTTCTGTCTCCCTTTCTGATATTTTCCACACATTTCTTCTCCCTTCCCTTATATTCCCTTTCACTATTATTTATATTCCCCAAATGAATGAGAACATATAATGTTTGTCCTTCTCCGATTGACTTACTTCACTCAGCAGTATGTACACTTCAATTTAAAGCTCAGGTCTAGGGGGATCTCTGGGTGGCTCAGCGGTTTGGCGCGTGCCTTTGGCCCAGGGCGTGATCCTGGAGTCCTGGGATTGAGCCCATGTCAGGCTCCCTACATGGAGCCTGATTCTCCCTCTGTCTGTGTCTGTGTCTCTGCCTCTCTCTGTGTGTCTCTCATGAATAAATAAATAAAATTTAAAAAAATCAGGTCTAATCTTAACAGGAAAGCACAAAAAACATACCATTAAAGTCAGGAATAAGACAAAGATCCACTACTGTCTTACTCTTTAATATTTTTGGAAAGTACTAGCAAAATTAATTGACAAAAGAAAGAAGTAAGTATAAAAATTGGAAAGGAGGAGATAAAATTATCTTTATTTGGTAATAATGTGACCATTTAACTGCAAAGCCCTAGAAAAACAACTGGCAAACTATTATAGATAGTATTAGAATTCTAAAGTGGCTAGTTACACAAGAGAAAAGACATAATAAAAGTAGGAACTCCATTTACAATAGCAACAAAAAAAGATAAAATACCAGGGGCTAAACATAACAAGAAATGTGAAAGGTCTTTATGAAAAAACTTTAAAATGTTATTGAGAGATGCGAAAGAAGACTTGAACAAGAAATGAATATATTCCCTGCTCTTTTTTTTTTTTTTTTAATTTATGATAGTCACAGAGAGAGAGAGAGAGAGAGAGAGAGGCAGAGACATAGGCAGAGGGAGAAGCATGCTCCATGCACCGGGAGCCTGATGTGGGATTCGATCCCGGGTCTCCAGGATCGCGCCCTGGGCCAAAGGCAGGCGCCAAACCGCTGCGCCACCCAGGGATCCTTATTCCCTGCTCTTAAACAAGAGTTTGAACCTCAAAAAGACATCAAATAGCACTAAATCAATCTATAATGTTCTACCAATAAGACTATCAATAGGATGGAGAAGAGGAGAAAAAGCAAGAATATCCAGGAAAACTCTGGAAAGTAGAAGAGAGGATTATAAACAAAGAATGTGGTCATTAAGGTATAAATAGGTGAACTGATCCATGGAACAGAATAAAAGTCCCAGTAAGAACCCCACATTATATGTAGGAACTAAGTACATTTATAGACAATATTTCAATGCTGTGGTAACTCAGTAGCCATTTGGAAAAAAGCTGCATTCCTACCTTAATACTTTACATAATTTATATTTTGAATAGATAAGTACATTTAATTTAAAATTATAAAAGTACCAGGAAAAAAATAAGAATTTTCATTTCATTCAGAAGTAACAGTTAAATAGGGGAAGACTTTCTTAGGATGCAAAAAAGCTAAAATCCACAAAAAGATTGATAATTACAACTACCAAAAATTTTTAAAATTTCTGCTGAAAAAATACAACATAAAGTCAAAAGCGAACTGACAAACTGAAAAGTATCTGTAACATATCAAAGACAACTAATTTCCTTAAAACACAGAGTTCCTATAGAAAATATTAAACATCCTAATAGAATAATGAACAAAAAAATATAACCAGAGGAATAAAAAATATAAGCAAATGTTATAAATAAATTGAAAATACAAAGGAAAATATTCCTATTAAATTGGCAATTTAAAAAAGTTTGATAACCCACTCTATTACCAAGGGTATGGGAGGCCAGCACTCCAACACCAACAGTGAAACATAAACTGGTACAACCTCTATGGAAGGCAATTTGACAATATCTGTCAAAACTTAAATAGTACGTAGTCTTTGACCCAGCAATCGCATTTCCAGGAATTTATTCTAAAGACAGACTAACTCATATGCAAAAACATACAGAGGGATACTCATTGAATCATCATTTATATTAGCAAGTCTGTAAACATTTTAAATGCCCATCCAAACAAAGAAATGCTACCATTTTTCTCTACACACACACACACACACACACACACACACACACAATTGATCACTGGTTGCTTCTAGGGAAGGAAGCCAATTAGCTGAAGTCAAAGGTAGAAGGAAAAGTTACCTTTTATCATATGCTCTTCTGTACTATTTGGATTTCATATCATGAACATATATCACAATTCATATTTTTAAATTAAGATTTCAATGCTATTTTTGCCCGGCTTTACCAGTTGTTACATTTTTCCTTCTGTCAGTTTTTCAGTTTTCATTAGCAGCAATGTTTAACTGTTATCTCAAGTAATACATGGTATTTAATCAAACTCACACAGTGAAATTACAATAGTAACCTGGATTCTATTATCCCCATGATCTCCTTGTCCCTGAGTTCTACCTCTGCATACTTATTCTACAAAAATGTTCCCTGTTCTTTACTGGGTGTATACAGAGATTATGAGTTAGACATTCAGGACCAACAAGCTATAAATTTCTTGGCCTATGGGACAAACACATAATCACTATTGCATTCAGGAGACAGCAAAAAGATAAGAAGCTGCTCAAAGTTTCATAAAATATCATTTGTGTTCTCACCATGAATGCAGAGTCTAATCTACCTTTATGTGTAAGAATTTTATTTTATCCATTTGTCCAGAGTCAATGGGGCTATAGCAGATTGAACCACACTAATCAACCAAATTCACAAGGAATAATTGCTTACATATTAATGGCAACATACTCATTTAGAATTTAGAATATATATGCATATGTACACATGTACATACACATATATACTTTGTGTGTGTGTATCAAGAATAGCAAATCCTTCATTTGAAGGAATCACATATAAACGATAAGTATGCCCAAGAAGAACTTCATGGCACTATGAGTGTGTATAGGGAGAAGAGATAAATCAGAGAAGGTCAAAGGAGGCTTCCCTGAAAACACAGCGTGATTGAGCTAAGTCCCAATGGAAGAGAAACTACAAAAAAAAAAAAAAAAAAAGGAAAAGAATGAGGAGTAAGAGAGTTCTTGTATGATGGGATAGTATGTGCAACGACCCTGTGGCAGAAGAGAACATGTTATGTCTAAGGAAGCAGAAAACGATCAAAGAGGAAGACCACGTGATGTAGAATTAACTTGAGAATTAGACAGACAATGCAATACTTTTTAGGCTGTGTTTAAGATTTTTTGCCTTACCCTAAAAGCAATGAAGAGCTAGTAAAGGGTTGTAAGCAGAGACCAGAATAGATTTGTGCTTACAAAAGAGGAGTGTGCTGTATGCCCTGAAGGGCAAAAGTAGAAACAGGAAGACTGCTTAGAAAGCTACTGCAGGGAAAAAAAAGAAAGCAAGCTACTGCAGAAAACCTAACTGAGGGATGATGACAGCATGAACTGGAGTTATAGTAGAAATAAAATAAACAGAACTAGGTGATTAACTACACTTGAAATGCAAGGGAAAAGAAAATTTAAGGAAGTTGGCCAAGTTTCAGGTTTGCATAACTGTACAGATAAAGATGCTATTACTAAAGGATATAGAGAACACTCCAGGAAGACCAGGTTGTTTTGTTTCACCAGGGACTAGATGGAGGGTGCACAAAAAAGTAAGAAAGTGTTCTGGATGCTAAGTATCTGAAGTGTTGGTAGAGAAGGATGAAAAAGGAAAATGGAATTAGAGTTCAATGGAAAAAGTTAGCTACAAAAACTTAAAAAAAAAAAAAAAAGTTTCTTTAACCTCCAGGGTCAGCCATAAAATGGGCCTAGACCTTTCTCTATCTCTCACCATAACCTAAAATCTTTTTAAACACTTCAATACACAACCTTTCAATGGATGGGGAGGGGGACTTAAAATGCAATGCTGGAGAAAATAATGAATTGCCGTAAAAGAATTTCAAACACATTGAGATAGCATATGTTCCCGATTCTAATAGTGAAGTAATGACAGAGGCCACCTACTTGGAAAGGAAGAATGAAGTGCCAATCAAGGGCGAAAGAAAGTGGAAAGAAGAGGCTGATCACTCCGTTGCATGAATTTTCACAGCTCAAACAGATTTATCTTTACCTCTGGACAAATGGCTGTTCTTGGCCTTGTGTGCTAAGGAAATGCAGAAATAGCTCCACACCTAAGCCCCACATCAGAAATCATGGCTTCCACTGCCATCAGGTGGTGGCAGTGAGGAAGTGCACCAACCAGGTTCTTGGAGCCTGGGAATGGCTATTATCCAGCCCATGGTATAATTAATTTGAGATCAAAGACCTAAAAATTAGTAATAGTAGAGGGCAAACTGGTAATAGTCTTTGGTAAGAGATTTATCTTAAAATCTGTCAATACACCAGAATATAAGTTTTCGCTATTAATTTGGGGTTAAGAAAAAGGATTTCTCCTTTTTTTTTTTTCTTTTTTTAAAGATCACATATTTAGAATACCCAGTCTAATACTATTACCTCAAATCCAACTCCTGGTATATTATATATTTGCCTCATTAAAACTGCTTCAATGTCCATTTTAATGTCACGTATAAATGCTTAATGTGCATTTCTAACACACATCAATAACCTCATCGCAAAACAAGTGACTGTCTCATTCAATGTGCAAAATTCCCTTTGTTATCTTCAAATTAATCAAATAAATTTTGATTACTTAGAAGTACAGGCATGGCAGTAAAAGGAATTCAAAAACCATCATGTTCTCAAAACTCATTGGTTAAACAAATACATCACCGATAAAATCAACATTATTCACAAACAATATGGTGAATGATTAACACATCATTCCTGATTGTTCTCTTTAAGGTAAAAATAAGCTTGCCCAATATATTATTTGACATTCTGTGCAATATTTACTTCTCTACCTTCCCCTACTATACTTCACTTACAAATGTATCTTTTAAAAATTGTCTGCACACACACACATCGATTTGTCTTTGTTTTTTTAAGGCATCTGAACTCAAGGACAGGAAACTGTAGGCCAAAACGTAAAATAATCACATTGGGTGCTTTTTTCCAATCTTCAGTTGTTTTTACATAGTGGAGACAGCATAATTTTGTCACTAAGTATATTCTTGATCTTCATTTTCTTCCCTTAAAATCCAGATCACGCTATCCATTCTGTCTTTGGACATTCCAAAATATTAGTAATTTAACTAGTTTTCCCTAATTCTCTTGGTTCTGTTTCCCACCCACATCCCAACGCCCCCCTCCCGTCCCCCACCCCCCACCCCGCGCCTTTCCTCCTCCTTTCTTGTCTCAGAATGCCTAACTCTTACACACTCGGGGTGGTTTTTACAAAATCACTCTTTGGAATGCTTTTCCCTCTTGTCTCCCCGATCTAGCACCCCTTTAAAAAGAATTTCCCACAGCTAGGAGTCAATGTCTTTCTTTTAAAAGATCAAACTGCGGAAGAGGACGAGACTGGGAACAGAATAGGCGAAACATTTGGGAATGTCAATGAAACAGCGGCCTCTCCTTTGAAAAAAAAAACAAACAAACACAACTCTCAGCCCAGAGCTTCCAACAAAGCAAAAAATACTTCTTTTCTCTGTGTTTCTGCTCCCTCCCTGGCCTCAAAGACACCCTTCCTCTCCGGGAAGCCCCAGTCCCTCTGCTACGCGTGGAGCCTGCCTTTCCTCCTCCCAGGGGGGAAAAAAAAAAAAAAAAAGGCTAGGGAGAAAAGGAAAGGTGGCAGCCGCCCTCCCATCGCGCCCGCAACCTGTCAGGACCCGGCCCCACGACTCACCTGGCAGGTGCGGCCGCCCGGAGAGCTGCACGAAGCGGTTGAGCTGGCCAGTCCCCCGACCCCCGCTGCCCCCGCTGCCCCCGCCCGCCCCGCTACCTCCGCCGCCGCCGCCACTGCCCGCGGCGCCTCCTCCCCGCCGCCGGTTCCTGTCCCAGCCCTGGGCGGCCGACATGACCCGTAACGATTGCCGCAGCCGGGTCCCGGCAGCCCCTGGCCCGGCGGCACTAGCGGAGCCTCCTTCCTGGGCTCCTCGAGAGACCCGGGAGACAGGGGCCGGGGGAGCGCCCTGTCCTCACCAGTGACCAATGACTGGCTTACTTGGTGACAGGCAGCCAATGGCCAGTCGCCTTGTTGGTAGGTGGGGGGAGGCGGGGAGAGACGTGGTAACCATAGCTATGGCTAAAAAAAAGTGGGGGGAGAGACAGACAGAAGCAGCCACTCGACACACGCATCGACCGCGCTGAACCAGCCCGTGTCGCGGCGACGCCTGCGGGATCAGGCGGGCCAATCGAAGGCCGAGCGAGGGAGGCCCCTCCTGCAGAGCGAGTCCGCGTGATCGCCGGTCCTGCGGGCGCGGGTCGGGTTCGGGAGCCCTTTCCAGAAACACCGGAATCCGAACGAGGATAAGCACATGCTACACGTATTTGGGGCAAATACAGTGTTTCGCCGGCTTGGCCGACTGAGAGCCCTTTCCCTGACAGTTGACACACACAAAGGGCTCGGATGGAGGAGGAAAAAAACCCAAAGACGGGGGGTGGTCAAAGCTTAAATGTAAGAGGTATTCCTGGGTTTCGTTTATCTTGTCTTCGAAATGGCTGGCTGAGCTCCTCCCTAATGAAATACAAGCCACTTCCTAAGCAAACAATTTTCGGCTTGGTTAATAAACATGGAAAAAAAAAAAAAAGTTCAAGCTCATCAGTGATCACAGAAATACAAGTGGAGACCCCAGTGAGAAACCATTTCTGGCTTATTACGTTGGTAAAGATTTTTAAAATAACACATAGCAGTGAGAAGAGTGCCAAGAAAAAGGTACTTTCATAGATGACCGAGGGCTATGAAAATGTTTTTGTTCAATAAACTTTTTTTTTCCTCACAGAAAATTTGACTCACCTTAAAGACAAACAGGTACGGAAGATCAAAATCGAGGAAAAATGCAGATGTATAGATCAGAAATTCCTGTTGTTCCAAAATTAAACCGAAAACTTGGCTTCGAACATACTGGGCGCTGTGCTAAGCACAAAAATAAATCTAGTTCACTGACGTTTATGAATGATAAGGGAGAAGCGTATATATTCTTCAAGGAAAACAAAACTTTACAAGGTTCTTGGGTATTGTGGCTTATTTTTTTTTTAATGTAAACCTTTTTAGAAGAGAATCTTGGGCAGCCCGGGTGGCGCAGCGGTTTAGCGCCGCCTGCAGCCAGGGCATGATCCTGGAGTCCCGGGATTGAGTCCCACATCCGGCTCCCTGCATGGAGCCTGCTTCTCCCTCTGCCTGTGTCTCTGCCTCTCTCTTCACTCTCTCTGAATGAATAAATAAGTAAATCTTAAAAAAAAAAAAAAAAAAAACAAACAAACCTTACGTGGTACAAGAAAAAGAAAAAAAAAGGAGAGAAAATCTGCTATAGCTGAGGATACACATGCTTTTGGTCAAATTTCATGTCACCACTGGGCCAGCCTCCTTATTTTCCTTTCAGTCCCTCCCAGCAGGTGTTTTACCCAGTAAGCGCTTTATAGTACACTACTTAAGAAAATGTTTGAGGCCTGAAAAAAAAAAGTTGATGGCTCTAAAATACGAAAGTCAAAATCAGTAAGTGTTAATTTTTCTAAAGAAATTGTACCATTGAGTAAACCAAACAGAAGAAGGAAATTTTCTTTTTATAGTATTCCAAGTGTAAATAATGATACAATATTACCATTTTGCAACCCTTAGTAAATTTAGCAGTGAACCCATTGAACATCACCCACTGCTAGCATCACAAAATGAAAGATAACATATCAAGGTGCTTGGGTGGCTTGGTCAGTGCCTTTGGCTTGGGTTGTGATCCTCTGGTTCTGGGATCAGCTCTGCCTGGGGCTCACTTCTCAGCAGGGAGTCTGCTTCTCCTGCTCCCTCTCTCAAATGAATAAATAAAAAATATTTTTTAGGGATCCCTGGGTGGCGCAGCGGTTTGGCGCCTGCCTTTGGCCCAGGGCGCGATCCTGGAGGAGACCCGGGATCGAATCCCACGTCGGGCTCCCAGTGCATGGAGCCTGCTTCTCCCTCTGCCTGTGTCTCTCTCTCTCTCTCTCTCTCTCTCTCTCTCTCTCTGTGTGTGACTATCATAAAGAAATCAAAATTAAAAAAATATATATTTTTTAAAAAAGATGACATACATGTGCTTCTAGAACACATACTAACAATGAAGTAGTCTTGTTGAAGAAAAAAAAATGAACCTGGGATGCCTGGGTGGCTCAGTGGTTGAGTGTCTGCCTTCAGCTTAGGGCATGATCCCAGAGTCCTGAGATCGAGTCCCGCTTCCGGCTCCCTGCTTCTCTTCCCTCTGCCTATGTCTCTGCCTCTATGTCTCTTATGAATAAACAAATGAAATCTAAAAAAAAAAGAAAAAAGAAAAAAAAGAAAGAAAAAGAAAAAATTGAACCCGAATCTCATCAGATATCTATATCTAACTACCAATTTATAGGAAATACAGAGGAGAGGAATATAAAAAATATTATGAGAGATGCAAACAGCAAAATCCAGAGAAGTTGCAGCCCAAACTTTTTACTGTGGAATATAAGTATACTTTGATGGATATTTACATGATTTGCAGAGGAGTCTTCAAAATAAGTATGGAGGCACCTGGGTGGCTCAGTCAGTTGGGCATCTGCCTTCAGCTCAGGTCATAATCCCAGGATCCTGGGATCGAGCTCCATGTCAGTCTCCCTGCTTAGCGGGAAACTTGCTTCTCCCTCTTCCTTTGCCTGTGCTCTGCCTGCTTGTGTTCTCTTTCTCTCACTCTCTCTGTTAAATAACGGAATCTTTAAAAAAAAAAAAAAATGTGTGCAGGAGTACCTAAGTGATTCAGTTGGTTGAGCCTCCGGCTCTTGATTTCAGCTCAGGTCATGATCTCAGGGTCATGAGATCCAGCCCTGAATTTGGCTCCATGCTCAGTGGGGAGTCTGCTTGAGATTCTATCTCTCCATGTCCTTCTGCTCCTCCCACCCCCCCACTCCCACTCTCTCTTAAATACATAAACAAATCTTTAAAAATAAGTAAATAAGTGTGTGCAGGCACATCTGACTGGCTTAGTTGTAGAGCATGCAACTCTTGACCTTGGGGCTGTGAGTTGGGAGCCCCATATTAGATGTAGAGATCACTTAAAAAAAAAAAATGTTAACAGGGCAGCCTGGGTGGCTCAGTGGTCTAATGCCGCCTTCCGCCCAGGATGTGATCCTGGAGACCCAGGATTGGGTCCCACATCAGGCTCCCTGCCTGGAGCCTGCTTCTCCCTCTGCCTGTGTCTCTGCCTCTCTCTCTCTCTCTCTCTCTCTCTCTCTCTGTCTTCTATGAATAAATAAATAAAATCTTAAAAAAATTTTTTTAAAAGTTAACAAAAATAAGTGCAAGCAGACAATATGTACCTGCTAACGTAACATAATATGAAGTACATGATAACACCTATGAAGTCATCATATCAAAAACATGCACTAGAATCTTATCAAGATTTAAACTCTAACATTCAGTTTACAGGAATTTTCAGGGCACAAAGGAAGATTTAAATGACACATGAAACAATCAAACAAATCCAAGGGGGACAATCTTCGCCATATCTAGTCTGGTTTCGTCAATAAGTCAATGTTATGAAAAACAAAATAAAATAACACAAAACAATGGGCAGGTTGTGACCCCTAAGTAAATAATAGTGGTAGGCAATAATAATCAATGGCTGCTAGCATAACAAAAAAGAAACAAGTGGGCAGTATGTGTGTGCTGACAAGTACAACTATTGGTGAAGTATTCTTGCCAAAAAATGAATCCAAATAAAGTCAAACCTTAGCTCAATCAGTTTATAGGAAATAAAGGGGACAGAGACTATGTTAAATTATATCTTGGAGATGTAATCTGCAAAATATAGAATGTGGATAATTCTATAGAACAAATAGCCTGTTTTCTTCAACTTGATATTTCAAGAAGAAGGAAAAGGAACCCACAGATTAATAGAGTTTATCAACGAAACTCTACATTTATCAACCAAATGCAGTGTGTGGGCCTTGTTTGCATTTTGGTTAGAATAAGCCAGCTATTTTTTTAATGGGAAAATTTAATTGGATATTGGATTATATTTGGGAACCATTATTAAAATTTTAAGGTATTATGGATATATACATGTCTTTTTAAAAAGCTATCTTTTAGAGAAAAGACAATGAAATATTTATAGGTAAAATGCTATGATGTCTAGAGTTTGCTTCAAAATAATCCAGGAAGTGGGGCATGGGAGACAGAATGAGAATACAGATGGAACAAAGATGGCCTGGAGTTAATGTTTCATGTAGCTGGGTGATGGGTAGTTGGAGTTCACAGCACTATTCTCTCTCCTTTTCTTAATTTTTCCCTCATACCAAGGTTTTTCAAAATAGTCCTCAAAAGAACAGTGCTAAATTAAATGCAATTTATAGCCAAATGTATGGGATCCTCCTGAACAAATCAACATTAAAAGATAATTTGCGGAAAAAAAAAAAAAAAAAAAAGATAATTTGCGGACAATTGGGAAATTTCCCCAATTGGAATTTGGAAAGGTTATAGGGGATATTGGGAAATAACATTATAGTTGTTAGATATGATAATGATATCAAGGTTACAGTTTCTTAATCTCTTTTTTAAATTATTCATAATTAAATATTTAAGGGCGGATTATCATAACACCTCGAGATGGCAGGACAATCTCTACTCTCTTTGAAGCTTACTGATAAAAATAGCCTGACAAGCAGTTAGAGCCTGCAGTTCACACTAACTTAGAAAACCAGTCAGTTAGAATTAGCAAGAAGTCTGCATTGACAGTATTTTCCAGGAAATTGTTTTATAAATGTTGAACACAAACAATGATTCAAACATATTTCCAGGATTTTCCATCAGAGCTTCTATAATTACAACATTTGATAGTTAGAGAGCAGAGGATTGGAGAGGGTTAAAAAGTACACGTCACAGTAGGAAATCTAGTTGTATTTATCATATTGACATCTTACGCTCAGCACTGTGTAACCCAGTGCCTCTGACCCCTGACTGCACACTGGACTTACATGAGGCTGTTTTGGAAAAACAGTGATGTTCAATTTCCATACAGACCATTTGGATCAGAATCTCTAGAGCATAGGCACTGGCTATATTTTTTTTTTAAGATTTATTTATTCATGAGAGACACAGAGAGGCAGAGATGTAGGCAAAAGGAGAACTAGGATCCCTACAGGAAGCCTGATGCAGGCAGGATTCAATGCCAGGACCCCAGGATCACAACCTGAGCCAAAGGCAGACACTCCAACTACGGAGCCACCCAGGTGCCCCACTGGCCATAATTTTAAAGTTCCCTGAGTTATTCTAATTTATAGCCATGGTTGAGAACACAGGTGTAGTCCTCTGTACTACATGCAAAAAAACTGTACCCCAGTTTTACTACATGCAAATGATAGTAATATCTTCCTTTTTAACACCATGTGAGTTAGTATGAGAGACCAATAAAATAGTATTAGTGGAAGTACATAGAAGGGCCCCTGGCTGGCTCAATCGGAGCATGTGACTCTTGACCTTGGTTGGGGTGGTGAGTTCGAGCCCTATGTTGGGTGTGGAGCCTACTTAAAGAGAAAAAGAAAGTACATGGAAAAGTATAATGTTTTATGTAAATATAAAGTCATATTCTCACATTAGCAATCAATAGATGTATCAATGTATGGCAATCCTTTAAAAAATGTTTACTTCTTGGACTGTTCGTTAGTTTGTTGCAGATTAAATATCACCCAGAATCATATAAATTCCTTGGTTGATAGTCAAAGGTGACTAATTGCTTGTCGTTAGCCCAGATCAAATCAGCATTCATATTGGGAAGCCCAAACTAATGAGTCTTTGGTGTACTTGATTATAAAAATTACAAGCATCTATATACATAAAAGCATTATACACACAAGCTTTATATGTATAGATGTCATAGAAACATAAAGTATAAATTGTACTTAAGGTTAAGTTTGGCTGCTCCAAGAAAAGAAGGAAGAAGGCTCACATTTACTGATCACCTTTTGTGAACTAGGCACTTTTATGCATATCATCTTTTTTAATAGGCAGATTAACCTATATAGTATTTTTGAAACATTAAGTCTTGAAATCAGTCCAATGGGACCTGACCAGTATTTCCTGAAAGAAGAATAAAAATATAAGAGTGCAAGAGAAAAAGGAGTAGGGGGACAAAGGGATCCAGGAAGGTCTTGAAACACTTTGTCTCCAGATATTTAAATTGAAAGCGCCTGAAGCCTTATACAAACCTTAAGCTCCCCTCTCACAATGTTTAGGCAGCCATTTGATCAACATAAGGGTAGATGACCAATGTGTTTACCAGCATTTTAGGTTCTCAGAGGCCCAGTAACTTCAGTCCTAAGAAATTGATATGGAAATTCTGAAGGCAACTCTTGCCCCTATCCCACCCCCATTTAAACACAGACACACACACAGACACACACACACACACACACACATACACACACAGACCACTAATTTCAAAGCTTCCATGTTTCTTTGTGTAGCTCTAAATATAAGAGCCTAAATTTGCCTCTGATATTTGAAAAAAAAGACCTTGGGCTTTATAAAGGTAAAACCAAGATTTCATTCTGGAATAGAAAAGTAGTTAAACAATTCTGCTTGGGACAAACACGGGGAAGGCAAACCTCATTAAGGAGTTTAGACTGAAGCCATTGAAGTCCTTAAGAAAAGAGATGACATGATCAGATAAATGTTTTCAAAGACCACTACAGTGAATTGAGTTGAGGACTTCTTTTTTTTTTTTTTTTTTCTTTCTAAGATTTAATTTATTTGAGAGAGAATGAGAGTTGGGGAGAGGCAGAGGGAGAAGCAGACTCCCCGTAGGACTCCAGGATCAGCCACTTAACCGGTTGAGCCATCCAGACACCCTGGATTGAGGATTTTTTTTTTAATTTAAGATTTTATTTATTTATTAATGAGAGACACACAGAGAGAGAAGCAGAGACACAGGCAGAGGGGGAAGCAGGCTCCATGCAGGGAGCCTGATGTGGGATTCAATCCCAGATCCTGGGATCAGCCCTGAGCCAAAGGCAGTCGCCCAACCACTGAACCACGCCCAATCCCAGGCATCCCAGGATTGAGGATTTCAATGGGAGCCTCCTCATTGCCATGAGTGAACCTGCCCTATAGGCAGCAGCCTCAGGGAAAAGACTTCTGCTCCCAGGGATCTTCTACCTGTTACACTGAAGATCTATCATGTCACATCATGCATGTTTGAGAGCAGTATCACAAAAGATTGGAATTCTTGTTTAGGCCATGGTTTAAATGCAATATTGTTCTAGTGCTAAGCCATGTAGTCTTAGAATCATCAATTATAAAAACAGGGTGGGGGCACCTGGGTGGCTCAGTGGTTGAGTGTCTGCCTTTGGCTCAGGGCGTGATCCCAGGGTCCTGGGATCGAGTCCTGCATTGGGCTCCCCACAGGGAGCCTGCTTCTCTCTCTGCCTATGTCTCTCATGAATAAATAAATAAAATCTTAAAAAAAAAAAAAAAAAAGAAACAAAAAATGCTCTTGGGGTACCTGGCTAGCTCAGTCAACTCTTGATCTTAGGGCCATGAGTTCAAGCCCCATGTTGGGCATAGCACTTACATTAAAAAGTACAGATAAACAAACAAACAAATAAACCTTTAAAAAAAGAAGGTAATACTCATGTAGTGGTGTTTTATAACTGAAAGGCTGAAACAGAATTGAACTCTATTGTTATTGAGTAAGTTTAGTTTTACACTTGACATCTGGAAAATGACTTGATGAGATGCAGTAATATATTATATTAGTTGTTGAAGGTTCATGAGAAGAGGACAGGGCTGCCACGGCACATGAACATGCACCTCTGTCAAATGACAGCTGCATGACGTTACAGCAGGCAATGCAAAAGCAAGTTTCACAGTGGTCCTAATGTTCCAAGTCCAATAAAAAATGGAAGTTTCTAAAAAAAAAAAAAAAATGGAAGTTTCTAAAGAAAACTGAATAATGGTCAATCATTCTTATTTTGATTTATATTTTGGGGGGAGGGACAAAAGAGGAGGGAGAGAGAGACTCTTGAGCGGGTTCCACATGGGCTGAGATCATGACCTGAGCTGAAAACAAGAGCTGGACGCTTAACCAACTGAGCCACCCAGGTGCTACCACCTCTTTTTTTTTATGGTCATTCATTTTTCAAGTTTTGTGAATGAGTCATTTGAGTGTTTACTTATTAACTTCAACAATCTAATAGAAAGCTCTGGGCTAAATCTAGACATTTTTTTCCAAAATCTGCGATATTGAACTTGAAGTCCAGATATTATTTCCTGTTACCAATTGCAGCAATAATTGTCATATATTCATTTGATTCAGATTAAAGTGACTCTAACTTGCAGTTGCAAGGGAACAAGACAGTTTTATGAAGATATTAAATGACAGCTCAGGGATCCCTGGGTGGCGCAGCGGTTTGGCGCCTGCCTTTGGCCCGGGGCACGATCCTGGAGACCCGGGATCGAATCCCACGTCGGGCTCCCGGTGCATGGAGCCTGCTTCTCCCTCTGCCTGTGTCTCTGCCTCTCTCTCTCTCTCTGTGACTATCATAAATAAATAAAAATTAAAAAAAAAAAATTAAAAAAAAAAAAAACAAATAAATGACAGCTCAGTAAATTGACTTTAGGAGAACACTCTCTGGCAAAGATTTATAAAATATTAAGTCTGATTATCCCAAACAAGTAAACAAACCTTAAAACTATTAATATCATTTTGTATTTTCGATATGGTAAGCTTATATGAACAGGCACTCTCTGCATGTGTTAATACTATTGAAAGTAAATTACACGAGATTAAAGAACCAAAACTGGGCCCTATTTTTCTACTTTTCTCCAACATCGGTGATTGTAACTCAGCAAATATCATTTATTCATGAGAACTGTTTCGAATTTATGGTTATTTAATTTATAAGTTTATTCTGATTTGTCTTCTAAGCACTACAAGGTTATAAATAATTTATGCATTGAAGTAACTTGATAAAAATAACATGCCAACATTGAGGAGGAGGCTTTTTTCTGTGTAAAACAAGACGAATAAAATCAAAAGGTGGAATGAACATTAATCATTTTAAGCAACATTGTTCTACCAAACGCTCCTTCTTAAAATAGATTAAATTGGGTTTGTCACCCAAGGCCAATGAAATCCTAATCGATATACTACCTCTAGAGTTGTAGGAAACAGATGCAAACCATATAGTTATGGTCTCAATGCAAATATGAGCTATTGCCTACACAAAGTATATTCTTTTTTTTTTTTTTTTTTTTTTTTTTTTTTACAAAGTATATTCTTAAGAAGTGCTTTCTAATTAGCTGGGAGACGTGAAATAAGATAATAATACATAAGATTGTAATAGTCCCAAGATTGGCCCAATAGCCATATGAGTAATGATTTTGAGTCTTTAAATCAAACTCTAATTTTAAAGTAATGAATACATCTTTATTGTGTAATCTTCTGTAAGTAGAACATAGAAAAAGCAAAACTCTCTCCCTCACTTGCTACCCCATCCTACTTCCGAAAAGACTGTTAACGATTTGATGTCTATTTTTCTAGATCTTTTTCTATGTATTTACAGAAATATTTACAGAAAATGTATTCTATTTTAGCTTGTTACATAGATGAGATTATACAGAGTGTAGTCTACAGGTGGCTTTTATTCTCCTATACAATATGTCTTAGACACATTGTTACTAATTTTTTTCATTGTTATTATTTTTTTTAAGATTTTATTTATGTACTCATGAGAGACACAGAGAGAAGCAGAGACACAGGCAGAGGGAAAAGCAGGTTCCATGCAGGGAGCCCGATGTGGGACTCGATCCCAGGACTCCATGATCACACCCTGGGCCAAAGGCAGGCACTAAACCACTGAGCCACCCAGGGATCCCCATTGTTATTATTTTTTAACAGGATTTTGTTATTCTTTTTTTTTTTTTTTAAACCTCCGGCCATTCTTCTGTCCTTTGGTAGCAACAGTAAGAGTGAAGATCTCTTAGTTCCAAAGCAGTACATTGTCTTCTAGGATGTAAGTTTACAAAGGCAGCAATAAACAAATAAAAATATTGATGGAAATGCTAAATTTGGGATGCCTGGGTGGCTCAGCAGTTGGGCGTCTGCCTTCGGTTCAGGGCGTGATCCTGGAGTCCCGGAATCAGGTCCTATATCAGGCTCCCTGTGTGGAGCCTGCTTCTTCTCCCTCTGCCTGTGTCTCTCTGCCTCTTGTGAATAAATGAATAAAATCTTAAAAAAGAAGGAAAGGAAGGAAGGAAGGAAGGAAGGAAGGAAGGAAGGAAGGAAGGAAGGAAGGAAGGAAGGAAGGGAGGAAGAAAGAGAGGAAGAAAGAAAAAGAAAGAAAGAAATGCTAAATGCTAAATTTTAATTAGGGGATTGTGAAAATAATGGTACTTGTTTTCCCTAACTATATCAGTTTCCTTGGTGTATTAGTTTGCTAGAGCTGCCAAAATACTGGTGGTTGCAATCCTTGACATTCCATAGTTTCCAGCTGCATCACCCCAGTCTTATCACTTGATGCTTTCCCTGTGTATCTCTGTGTCCAAATTTTCCTCTTTCTATAAGGACACCAGTCATATTGGTGTATTAGTTTGCTAGGGCTGCCAAAATACTGGTGGTTGCAATCCTTGACATTCCATAGTTTCCAGCTGCATCACCCCAGTCTTATCACTTGATGCTTTCCCTGTGTATCTCTGTGTCCAAATTTTCCTCTTTCTATAAGGACACCAGTCATATTGGATTTAGTCATACTCAAATCCAGTATGACCTCAACTTAATTACATCTGCAAAGACTCATTTCCAAATAAGGTCATCTTCATAGGTTCTAGGTAGACATAAATTCTGGAGAGGGACACTATTCAACCCAGTATACTGTCTAAGTTTACAGACTTCTTGGTTTAAGTGGAATCTGTACCAAATCTGAAAGACAGAAATGATGAACAATGCTAATGGTGTGAAATTATGGATTTTTTCTTCTTATCTCTCTTTTCAGAATGTTGTAGAACATGATTTTTATTACTTTTAGAATTAAAAAATGAAGATATAATATGTTATTGATTTTAAGCATTGGCAACTTTTTAGGTAACAAAATTGCCTTTGAATTTGGCCTTGGATAATTTTATCAGCATAAAGGCAAAGGGACCTGGGCAGGTAAAAGGGGTCAGGCTCCTGGTTTATATATCTGTGAAGTTACAAATTATCTGAAAAATCTCTCTCAAGAAAAAACATAGAGTCATGTTTAATTCTTTTAGTATAAAAAGAATACGGCTGAGTGAAGTAAGTCAGTCGGAGAAGGACAAACATTATATGATCTCATTCATGTGGGGAATATAAATAATAGTGAAAGGGAATATAAGGGAAGGGAGAAAAAATGTGTGGGAAATATCAGAAAGGGAGACAGAACGTAAAGACTGCTAACTCTGGGAAACGAAGTAGGGGTGGTAGAAGGGGAGGAGGGCCGGGGGTGGGAGTGATTGGGTGACGGGCACTGGGGGTTATTCTGTATGTTGGTAAATTGAACACCAATAAAAAATAAATTAAAAAAAAAAAGAATACGTACAAAATCTCATAGACTTAAGGGATTCTTGGATAAATACAAACTATGAAAGCCATAAAACAATGACATTTAAAAACACTAGTAAACATCCTCATTAAAAAGAGATAGAGACCTCCATATTTGTGGCCATTGTATTTTTGACAAGGATGTCACTACATTCTGTGCAGAAATAACAGTCTTAATAAAAGGTGCTGGAAGAACTGGATTTCCACATGCTAAAGAATTAAGTTGAACTTCTACCTTAGACCATAGATAAAAATAAACCCAAAATGGATCACTGACCTAAATATAAGTTCTAAAACCATAAAGAACTTATTACAAGAAAACATAGAGGTGAATCTTCATGATCTTGGCTTGGCAAGAAATTTTTTTTTAATTTTTTATTTATTTATGATAGTCACACAGAGAGAGAGAGAGGCAGAGACATAGGCAGAGGGAGAAGCAGGCTCCATGCACCGGGAGCCCGACGTGGGATTCGATCCCGGGTCTCCAGGATCGCGCCCTGGGCCAAAGGCAGGTACTAAACTGCTGCGCCACCCAGGGATCCCTGGCAAGAAATTCTTAGATATGACACCAAAGGAGTCAATGAGTAACAAAAGATAAAATAGATAAATTAGATCTCATCAAAATGTAAAGTTAAAATGTATCCACCCAGGAACATTATCAGGAAAGTAAAGACAGCCTACAAGATAGGAGAATATATTTGCAATATATCTGAGGTTTTAATATCATAAATGTATTAAGAACTCCTAAAATTCAACAAAAAGACAAATGGGCAAAGGATCTGAATAGACACCTCTCCAAAGAAGAATGGCCAATAAGCACATGAAAAGATGCTTGACAACCCTATGATTAGGGAAATGCAAATCAAAACCACATAGGATACCACTTCACATTCCCTAGGATAGTTAAAATAAAAGACAATAGGGGCACCTGGGTGGCTCAGTCAGTTAAACATCTGGCTCTTAATTTCAGCTCAGATCTTGATCTCAGGGTCATGAGATTGAGTCCTGCATAGAGCCCCATGTCATGCTCCATCCATGCTCAGTGGGGAGTCTGCTTGAGATTCTCTCCCTCCTCCTCTCCCTCTGACCCTCCACCCTTCGCTGAACAGTCTCCCTCTTTCTTTCAAATAAATAAATAAATAAAATTTTTTAAAGGTAGATAATAATAAGTGTTGACAAGAAGTAAAGAGATTAGAACCCTCATACACTGCTAGTGGGATTGTAAAATGGTACAGCTACCTTAGAAAAGTTTGAGAGTTTCTCAAAGGGTTAAACATAGAGTTACCAGATGACTCCAATTTTATTCCTTGATATACATCCATGAGAACTGAAAACATATGTCCACACAAAAAGACTGACACACAAATATCGATAACAGTATTATTCATAATAGCCAAAAAAATGTAAACAACACAAATGTCTATCAATTGATGAATGGAAAACCAAAATAAGGTATATCCATCAGTACAATAGAATATTACTCAGCCATAAAAAATGACGTACTAATACATGCTACATCATGAATGAACCTTGAAAGCATTATGTGAGATGAAAGAAGCTAAACATAAAAGCACTTGGAGGCACCTGGCTGGTTCAGTTGGTGAAGCATGTGACTCTTGAACTCATGGTTGTAGTTCAAGCCCCATGTTGGGGGTAGAGATTACTTAAAAATAAAATCTTTTTTTAAAAAGCCACATATTGTATGATTCCATTCATATGAAATGTCTAGAATAAACAAATCAATAGTGACCAATAGATTAGTGGTTAATTATAATTAGTGGTTAATTATATTAGTGGACTGGCGGAAGTAATGGGGAATAACTGCTGACAAGTATGGGGTTTCTCTAGGAAGAGATGGAATGTTTAAGAATTAGATAGTGGTGATGGTTGCACAACTCTGTGAGTATAGTAAAAACCACTTTATTAAAGGGTGATTTTTATGTTATATAAGTTATAGATCAACAAAAAATAGCCCATAAGAAATCAAAATGTTTGATAAATGTGTCCCCACTTAAAAACTTATCAAATGTCACATTTTACAGAAATTAAATTTTTACTAAAAATGTCAATTTAGCTGTCTGACACATTTTTGTGGTTCATTAAAGAATTATACTAGCAAACATAGTATGTTTGACTCATTCTTTTTTTTTTAAGATTTTATTTATTTATTCATGAGACACACAGAGAGAGAAGCAGAGACATAGGCAGAGGGAGAAGCAGGCTCCCTTCCAGAGCCTGATGCAGGAGGGACTCAATCCCAGGACCCCAGGATCACACCCTGAGTCAAAGGCTCAAATGCTAAGCCACCCAGGCATCCCTGTTTGACTCATTCTTAAGAGGTCCTACATTGCATAAAATGCTTAGCTACATAAATTTTTGTATATTCTCACATTAAAAAACCACACATACAAGGGCACCTGGCTGGCTCAGTCAGAAGAGCATGCAGCTCTTGCTCTCAGGGGTCATGAGTTCGAGTTCCACATTGAGTGTAGAGGTTACTAGAAAAAAACAAATTAAAAAAAAAACTCACAGGCAATAAAGACAGTCTGACAGCCAGAGCTATCAGAGGAGCTGTCTGCTTCCATGGGATAAACAAAATGGATAAACTGACCCTGAGAGTGAGATTAGCAGTCCAGAGGAATTAAGAGAAGGGCACACCATGGAAAGGAGGAGGCTGCAGGATAGGACAGGGGGAGAAGGTGGAATGCGATGAAGTCTCAAAGTTGGCCCCAGAGGATCCTATGGGAAATTCTAAGGCTGGTTGGCCCTTCAGCCATTTTCTCAACATCTATTATGTACCAGGCATTGTGAAATTATAGAAAAAAAGACAAAATGTCTGCACAGAATTAACAGCCCCCATGACGTCAAGAATATAGAGACAAATAAGCATGTCCTGCATTTTTCTTTAACCATTTTCAGTTGATTGAGTGCAGGAGCAGAGAGGTAGGTGGAGAGTTGAACTCAACTGGGAGTGAAGTTTTGCCAAATGAGTACTATAAGGCAAGAGACGTTCAAGGAAATTGAGAGGATATTCATGAAAATGTGTTATTTTTAGCTTATTTACTTTGCTTTTTATTATGATGTTGTCAATGATAGAATGATACTCCCATGAGTCCATCACCCAAATCCAACAATTAAAAACATTTTGCAATCTTCTTTCATCTATTCCTCCATACATTTTTCTCTTCAAGAATTTTTTTTTAAAGATTTTATTTTTGGGCACCTGGGTGGCTCAGTGGTTGAGCATCAGCCTTCAGCTCAGGTTGTGATCCTGGGGTCCTGGGATCAAGCAGGGAGCCTCCTTCTCCCTCTGCCTATGTCTCTGCCTCTCTCTGTGGCTCTCATGAATAAATAAAATCTAAAAAAAAAAAAAAAAAAAAAGATTTTCTTTTTAAGTAATCTCTGCACCCAACATGGGGCTCAAACTCACAACCTCTAGATCAAGAGTCCAAAGCTCCACCAACTGAGCCAGCCAGGTGTCCTTCTGTTCAATAATTTTAGGGATCCGGGGTGGCTCAGTGGTTAAACGTTGGCCTTTGGCTCAGGTCGTGATCCTGGGGTCCTGGGATTGAGTCCTACATTGGGCTGCCTGCAGGGAGCCTGCTTCTCCCTCTGCTTATGTTTCTCTCTGTGTGTGTCTCTCATGAGTAAATAAATAAATAAAATTTTTTTAAAAAATTAAAAAAAAAAGAATTTTAAAGCAAATCCCAGACATCATACCATAATACCATAAATACTTTGGGATGTATCTCTTTTAAGTCCTTATTCTTTTTTTTTATTTTTGTTTTTGTTTTTAAGGCCTTGTTTTTAAAGTAAGTAATTTTTTTAAAAAACCATCATAACAGGGGATCCCTGGGTGGCGCAGCGGTTTGGCGCCTGCCTTTGGCCCAGGGCGCGATCCTGGAGACCCGGGATCGAATCCCACGTCGGGCTCCCGGTGCATGGAGCCTGCTTCTCCCTCTGCCTATGTCTCTGCCTGCCTCTCTCTCTCTTTCTCTCTCTCTCTCTCTCTCTCTGTGACTATCATAAATAAATAAATTAAAAAAAAATCATAACAGGGATGCCCAGGCTCAGCGGTTAAGTGAGTCTGCCTTCCGCGCAGGGCCTGATCCTGGAGATCGAGTTCCGCATCGGGCTCCCTGAATAGAGCCTGCTTCTCCCTCTGCCTACGTCTCTGCGTCTCTTTTTCTGTGTGCCTCATGAACAAATAAATAAAATCTAAAAAAAAAAAAAAATCATTAACAATGCCATTTATCAAATATGACACACTAACAATAATGCTTCAATCTGGGATCCCTGGGTGGCGCAGCGGTTTGGCACCTGCCTTTGGCCCAGGGCGTGATCCTGGAGACCCGGGATCAAATCCCACGTCAGGCTCCCGGTGCATGGAGCCTGCTTCTCCCTCTGCCTGTGTCTCTGCCTCTCTCTCTCTCTGTGACTATCATAAATAAATAAATAAATAAATAAATAAATAAATAAATAAAGCTTCAATCTTAACTAATTCTGAGCAGATATTAAAAATTTGCAAAGACATGATGATGATGATGATGATGATGATGATGATGATGAGTGGCAATGAACTTAGCTGGCTAGGGAGGGAAGGGAGGCTCCGGACCATGGAAAGGAGGCTGGATCAATAGACTGAAGGTCCTGGCTGGCGGGGACATTACTGGAGTCAGAAGCCCACAGAAGTGAGCTGGAGGGGTGGGGGTGGTCCCACTTTCATCTCTGTCTATGCCTCAGTCACAAGTCTTCTTTTCCAATTGATCAGAGACAAACTCCTTCCAACTGGATCTCTTTCCCATAATCTCATCCATTCTAGCTCCAGCACCTGGAAGTCTGGCAAAACTTGCAGACTAAATTAGGCCCTCCTTGTGTACACTCAGTACCTCTTTGGGGCACTTTTTTTCTTTTTTTAAGATTTTATGTATTTATTCGTGAGAGACACACAGGGAGAGGCAGAGGGAGAAGCAGGCTACCTGCTTGATCCCAGGGCCCCGGGATCACAACCTGAGCCAAAGGCAGACGCTCAACCACCGAGCCACCCCGGCGTCCCTTCCAGGGCACTCCTGATCCTAAGCTCAAAACTACAGGAACATGTATTTGTCTGCGGTCCTGTTCACTAACATTGGTCTCCGTTCACTGCTGTCACTGCGAGCGCCCAGCGCAGCGCAGCCCAGCCCAGCGCAGCCCAGCGTGGGCAGGGGGCGCTCCACACACCGGACAAAGGAGGGAGGCTGTGCGGTGAGGCCAAGTGCCACGGACTTCTAACCCCACCGGTAACGCGGTTTCTAAGAAAGCTTCTAGATCATGTACGCTCAGGGGACGGTCGCCATCCCTTCACTTGTAAAAAAGATGTGACTTAGGAGGGCCATTTCAGTTAATTACTGTAAGACTAAACGTGGCCCCTGGACCCTATCGAATTCGGAGAAACGGCGCTCTAAAAACCCCTTATCGGCCCAAACGTGCTCGTGCATAAAGGAAACAGGGAGTCTAGGTTTAAATACCGGGGCCTCCCGTGGTAGTTTAACTCGTTCTAAAATGAGGGTTTACCTCGTTCTAAGATGGCCACGACCGGGTGGGCCCCGCGGCCGGATTCTGCGAGTCGCGTGGGCAAACGCGCGGGACCGCGCCTCCAGAGGAGGACCTTCACCCCGCAGAACGGAAGTTCCTGAGCCTTCAGACCCGCGGGGAAGCAACTCGGCAGCGGACCAAGATGGCGGCGCCCAGTGAGGGGCAAGCGTTTGCCTCGGGGGTTGAAAAGACTTGGGGTGCGGTTGTTCGCTCCCCAGAAGGGACCCCTCAAAAGGTCCGGCAGCTGATAGATGAGGGGATTGCCCCGGAAGAGGGAGGCGCCGAAGCGTGAGTTCGGGAGTCCACCCTGGGTCCCGCACCGGCGGATCGGAGGGGGTTTGGGGAGCGCGGGCCTGGGCGGGGAGTGGGGGGATCCCCTGGGTCGGCACCTCGGTTGGTGGCATTGGCTACCTCCTGGGTTTTGAAGGAGAATGGGTTTACTGCGTTTACTTGGCTTTAATATTATGGGGATATACTGGATTCCACACCACCCGTGGAATTTTGCCACAAGACAGGTTTTGGGGGGGAAGAGGGAAAAAAAAGAGGACCGCTAACAATATGCACCTGACATCTCTTAGTTGGGTTTCTTAACCTTTTTTTTTTGAGCCTTAGACACCTTTGGCAGCCTCGTAAAGCCTATGAACCCTTCTCAGAATATTTTTTTCTCAGAGTATTTTTAAGCGCATAAATTACATAGGATTATAAAAAACCAATTATATTGGAATGCAGCTATCAAGATAGTAAAAGAAAAAAGGGAGGCAGTAACATGCTTCATTTTATTAAAGAGTTAAGTAACATCTAGTAATTCTATTATCTACCACACTTCTGAACATAAATGGTATTTCAAAACATGTGCAACAACCATAATGTTGGTGACAAAATCTGATTTCCATTGGTGACAAATTCACAGGTACCGCTGATGCTATATTTTGTGGGGTTTTTAATACCTTCATTCATAATTGAAGGAAATGCTAAATTTCAATTAAAGGTTAGTAAGTTAAAAAAAAAAAAAAGTCACCTTTAACTCATTCAGGTTTATGGATCCTCTCAATTTCTTTCAAGAAGCACACCTCCCTGAGGCTCTCTGACTCTCAGAAAGATTCTTAGAATGAGTTTATTTCTTTTGAGTTATAATAGCTGGTGTCACCCTATTTTTATTAAGATGACTTTTGTCCTCAGCAGTTCCTCTCTCTACTCCTCTCAGGCACTGTTGAAATGCCTTTCACCGAAAATAAGATAATTGTTTTGTTGGTTTTTTTTCCTCCCTGAATTTTTTTCATGAAATTGCCTAAAGATTTCTACTTTGATTTGAAATTTTTAATTAGTTTTTTTCTGGGAGAGTGGGTATCAAGAGTCAGACCCAGGTAGAAATATCAAAATTATCTCTGTGTTAAAAGAGTTAAATTTCTAAGGTGTTTCGAATTGTATAGTGCATAGAAGCCTTGAGTCCAGTGTTGTGTCTACTAAAGTTGCATAAAATACTGTTGGAGAACAGTAAGCTACAACAGTTTGCTGGTATATAGAATTAGTGGAGCACTCTGGAGGTAGAAATTATTTGAAATTTAAGTATAGCCAAACTGTAAAGAGATTTGAATGCCAGACTGAAGAATTTGGATTCTATTTAGTAAGTATTATGAAACCATTGACAATTTTAAGCAAAGGAATGACATAACTGAAATGATTTTTAGAAAGGTTAAAATCCAGCATTGCATGATTGGTGCTATGATGTGCCAAGAGGTGAGATAAAGATGTTTGGGCAAAGTGATGCTGTGAAAGGATTACCAAGAGTTCTGCCACTTTATTTTAGGAAGGACACATCTGCCACATTCCAGTCAGTTAATGGGTCACCCCAAGCAGAACAGCCGCCATTGGAATCTACAAGTAAAGAAGCCTTCTTTAGCAGAGTGGAAACATTTTCTATATCCTTTTTTGTTAGGTCATGTGAACTGCACTTTCTGCCTGCTCTTGGAACTGTTATTCCTCCACTTACTCTGATGCTTTATTTTTTTTTCTATTCTATTTTATTTTTTTTAATTTATTTTTTATTGGTGTTCAATTTACCAACATACAGAATAACCCCCAGTGCCCGTCACCCATTCACTCCCACCCCCCGCCCTCCTCCCCTTCTACCACCCCTAGTTCGTTTCCCAGAGTTAGCAGTCTTTACGTTCTGTCTCCCTTTCTGATATTTCCCACACATTTCTTCTCCCTTCCCTTATATTCCCTTTCACTATTATTTATATTCCCCAAATGAATGAGAACATATAATGTTTGTCCTTCTCCGATTGACTTACTTCACTCAGCTACTCTGATGCTTTAATTTAAGAATTAAACTTGGTAAGAGGGGGGGATCCCTGGGTGGCTCAGCAGTTTAGTGCCTGCCTTTGGCCCAGGGCGCGATCCTGGAGTCCCGGGATTGAGTCCTGCGTCGGGCTCCCGGCGTGGAGCCTGCTTCTCCCTCCTCCTGTGTCTCTGCCTCTCTCTCTCTCTCTCTCTATCATAAATAAATAAATAAATCTTTAAAAAAAAAAAAAAAAAACTTGGTAAGAGGTGCCTGGCTGGCTCAGTTGGTAGAGCATGTGATTCATAATCTCAGGGTCATGAGTTCAAGTCCCATTTCGGGC
Source organism: Canis lupus baileyi (assembly GCF_048164855.1). Lineage (NCBI taxonomy): Eukaryota > Metazoa > Chordata > Mammalia > Carnivora > Canidae > Canis > Canis lupus. The sequence goes on along the minus strand of NC_132855.1, from coordinate 54,182,779 downwards.
ATGGAGCCTAGTTAAGATTGAAAAAGAAGAATTGGTAAGAAATTTTATAGGAAAATTAGCATCATAAAATGTTATTCCTCAGGATGCCTGGGTAGCTCAGCAGTTGAGCATCTTCCTTTGGCTCAGGGCGTGATCCCAGATTCCAGAGATGGAGTCCTGCGTCAGGCTCCCTGCATGGAGCCTACTTCTCCCTCTGCCTGTGTCTCTGCCTCTCTTTCTGTGTCTCTCATGAATAAATAAATAAAATCTTTTTTTAAAAAAATGTTATTCCTCAAAGGGATATTTGAGATGACCTGACGTTTTCTTTTCACAGAAGAAAACACCAAGAGCTTGAGAGGAGAAGAAATAATAACTAATGCTTATATGTAGTGTGCTTTCACATATATTATTACATTTGATCTTCACTTTAAACCTATGAAAATAGGTATTATTATTATTATTATTATTATACTCATTTACAGAAGAGGAAGCAGTTTCAGGTAGGTTATCTGACTTGCCTCTGATCAACCTGCTAGCAAATGGCAGAGCCAGGATTACAGTGTAAGGCTGTTGGTACCCAAACCTAATGTTTTTTGAGACTGTGCATAATACACTTCCTGTCTTTAGATTTCCCTGTGTATATTAATTATCTATTATTGCATAATAAATTACACTACAATTTAGTGGCTTACAAACAACAACATTTATGTCACAGTTTGTATGGGTCAGGAATGTAGGTGTGGCTTAGTTGGGTCCTCTGGCTTAGGGTCTCTTACAGACTGCAATCGAGGTGGCAGCTGACCTGCAACCATCTCCAGGCTGCACTAGGAAAAGATGCACTTCCAAGCTCACTCACATGACTGTTGGATTGAGGGCTTCAGGTCTCTAGTGGCTCTTGGCTGGAGACCTCCCTACATTCCTTACAACATGGGCCTCTCCACACAGACAACTGGTTTCCATCAGAGTGAGTGAATAAAAGGGAACAAGATAAAAGCTAGACTGTTTGTGACCTAATCTCAGAGGTGATGTTCCATCACTTTTGCCCTTTTCTATTCAGTAGAGTGATTTTTTAAAAAATATAAAACAATTATAGACCTAGAGAAAGGTTGCACAGGTTACAAAGAACTTCCTCTTTGAGCCACTTATAAATAAGTTGTCAAAGTGATACCTCATTACCCCCAAATATTTCCTACAAACAAGGACTTTTTCCTACATAACTGCAATGCAACAATCAAAATCAGGAAATTTCGCCTAATAAATTATTACTGTCTAACCCTCAGAGTCTAATCATTTCATCAGTTTTCCTAATACTATTCTTTATAGCAAAAGGATCCAGTTGAGATTCCTGTTTTTCTTTGAATTTCATGATTGTGATACTTTTGGAGATCATAGGCAAGTTGTTTTGTACAGTGTATGTCAATTCACATCTGTATGATATTTCCTTAGGGTTGGATTCAGGTAGTGTAGGAGCATCACAGAATGGTGCTGTATTCTCACTGCAGCTTTTCAGGTGGCATAATAATTTTGATTTATTCCTTTCCTGGCAAGGTTCCTTTGATCACTTGATTAAAGGAATGTCTCCCCATCTTTTCTCCATTGTAAAGTAACTCTCTTCTTCCTTTGTAAATTAAAAAGTGTTTTGTGCAGAAGTGCTTTGAAACTATGCAAATATCCCATTCCTCATCAAATTTTAGTAACTAAGTAGTAATTTATTGATAGCAAGGGCTGCTTATTTAATTCATTGATTATATAATCCATTACTATCATGATATATTTTGGTACTCCAGTTATCCCTGATTTGTGACTGGGGCTCCATGGTGATGTTCTTTATATCCTACTTGGCTTCAGCACTTCAAGGTGATCAGCCCCTTTTTCCCCAACTTGGGTACTGACACCTGGCACTGAGCTGCTTCCCCTCACCCTCCTGGCTGTCCTCCTCCTTGCTTACCACCTGGTAGCTTTAGGAATAAATTGCTCAGGAAGAGGAATTTTATTTTATTTTATTTTATTTTTTTTTTTTAAAGATTTTATTTATTTATTTGAGAGAGAGAGAGAGCATGAGTAGGGGGAGGGGGAAGCAGACTCCCTGCTGAGCAAGGAGCCTGATGTGGGGCTTGATCCCAGGACCTGAGATCATGACCTGAACGAAGGCAGATGCTTAACCAACTGAGCCACCCAGGAGCCCCGAGGAATTTTATTTTAACTGTCCTTCTACTGCTACTCCTTAGACTAATTCCTGATTATGCTGCAGTATTTAGAACTGTTTTCTTTGATTCTTTTTTGTTTTCATTGGATATAAATTGATCACTGCTTTGGATATGACATTTATTTAACTTAGCTACTAAATGATTCTATTACTTTTATTTATTTTTATTTTATTTACTTTTTTTTAGGTAGACTCCACACCCAATATGGAGCTCAGTACAGGGCTTGAACTTACAACCCTGAGATCCAGATGCAAGCTGAGAGATCAAGAGTTAGACCTTCAACCGACTGAGCCACTCAGGCGCCCCCCCCCCATTCCTATAATTTAGATAATGCCAGCTCCTTTAATGTTTATAACTAAATTCCATTTTCTAGCCATTAGGCCCTCTTTTGCTGATATTGGAATGTTTTCAAATTACCATATCCCTTATAAAAATATAGAACTTTCCAGCATCTTCTTTCATATTTAATGTGTGTGTGTATTCTGTGAAAAAGAGCTCTTTAGGTAAAATATAAAAAACTAAGTGTTGGGATCCCTGGGTGGCGCAGCGGTTTGGCGCCTGCCTTTGGCCCAGGGCGCGATCCTGGCGACCCGGGATCGAATCCCACGTCGGGCTTCCGGTGCATGGAGCCTGCTTCTCCCTCTGCCTATGTCTCTGCCTCTCTCTTTCTCTCTCTGTGACTATCATAAATAAATAAAAATTTAAAAAAAAACAAACAAACAAACAAAAAAAAAACTAAGTGTTGAATATTAAAGATTAGTAAATGTTTTAGGACATTTTTCCAAGCACATATTTAGAGATTCCTGTGTGCTGTTAGCCTATTTAAGACACAAAGTCTAGATACACACATTAGTACAAATCAAATTTTAGGGGAATAATGAAGAATACTATTAATTTTACTGACTATTCTTTAAAATGTAAAAGTAGATATGGTACAATAGGAGAGCACAGATGAGTGGCAGGAAAAATTTCTGCTTGTTATTGCTTAGGCATATCTCTGTGCTTTTACTAGTGCTCTTAATCTTTAGTATTTCACAATAAGTGAAAGTGAATGGCTTCTATATTCGCCCCCACAGCCAATAATAACTTAAGTATTTATTTATTTATTTTTTAAGATTTTATTTATCCATTCATGAGAAACATAGAGAGAGAGGCAGAGACATAGACAGAGGGAGAAGCAGGCTCCCCACAGGGTGGAACTCCAGGATCATGCCCTGAGCCGAAGACAGAAGCTCAACCACTGAGCCACCCAGGCATACTCACTTACACATTTTAAACATAAAATACACAGGGCTTTGTAGAGGAGAAGTTCATAATTTTTTCCCCTTTGGTTATTACTCAGATGACTTTTCATTATTCTGTAAAGTATGTGTGCTTTAAAAATAGCTTTTCAAGGGCACCTGGGCAGCTCAGTCTGTTAAGTGCCTGCCTTTGGCTCGGGTCATAATCCCAGTGTCTTGAGATCAAGCCCCACATTAGGCTCCCTGCTCAGCAGAGAGCCTGCTTCTCTCTCCCTCTGCTTGTGCTCTCTCTCTACCAAATAAATAAAATATTTAAAAAGAAAAGAAGAGTTTTCCAAATTTTTCTTACTGCTTTTCTTCTTAATGTAACTGTAAAAGAATAAGTTAAAAGTTTTAATTTCTGACTTACTCATTTTTTTTTTTACTTACTCATTTTAATATACTTGCAGCCTTGTTTTCCTTAACATGAATACTCTCTGAAATGGGCAGGTAAGCCCGCCGAGCTGTCTCCACTTGTCTGTGCAAAATATGGCTGGGTCACAGTTGAATGTGATATGCTCAAGTGCTCCAGTTGTCAGGCTTTTCTCTGTGCCAGTTTGCAACCAGCTTTTGATTTTGACCGATGTAAGTATAAAGTACAAATTATATTTTCCTCCATATTCAAAGATGTATTAGACTAGTTTTTCTAAAAAGACAAGTCATGTGTTTGATCAAAGAATGCATACTATTATATATAGCAAAGTGAATTTGTGATCATTTTCATCTATAATTATTAGCTTCAGTTAATATTTAAAAAAAAAACTAAACTACTTTAGACTGAACCTGACTTAATGCATTCTGGGAATCTAACAACAGGGTATGTTTACACTATGGTTCTAAAAATGTATACTTAGATAAAGAGACAGCTCTTTGATGAAGCCTTGTGTTTTGGAATGCTCTGCCTTATAAAATACATACTGTCTCCTTTGTTATTGATCCTAGAATCATGATTTAGAACTTGTTTTGTGAAAAATATTAAGATGTAGTTACTAATATTTTTATATCTTTTTAAATTATCTTGGTTGTTTTTATTTTTAATTCTGTGCATACTCCTAAAGGTTCTTGGCCATTCGATTTTGAATCTACATAATGTTTTCTAAGGCATTGCTCCCTGTGTGGGTTTCAGATAAGGACCGATGTGCCGAGCTGAAGAAGGCCTTGTGCACTGCCCATGAAAAGTTCTGTTTCTGGCCAGACAGCCCCTCCCCAGGTACTTATTTCCAAGATTTCCCATTTACCATCTCTCCTTGGTTATTGCATTTCTAGTATTGTCTATTTCTTTGTGAAAATCTAGTCTTTGAAGTTTCTTTCCTTCTTTCTCTTTGTGCTTTTCAAGGAGAATTTACACTCATCTACCTATTAGGTTATTACTTAACTTTATTAAGGGTATTTGACATGCCAACAGCTTAGCCATGCATACGTTATCCCGTTTAATCCTCACAGGGACCCTGGGAAGTAGATTATCAACCCAGTTTTGGGGGTGAGGAAACAGAATCAGAGATCTTAAAACCAACTGGTAAGGAGGCAAAACTGGTTTTATCAGATTTCCTTTTTTTTTTTTTTTTTTATGATAGTCACAGAGAGAGAGAGAGAGAGAGGCAGAGACACAGGCAGAGGGAGAAGCAGGCTCCATGCACCACCAGGAGCCCGATGTGGGATTCGATCCCGGGTCTCCAGGATCGCGCCCTGGGCCAAAGGCGGGCGCCAAACCGCTGCGCCACCCAGGGATCCCCCTTATCAGATTTCTAATTGCTTTTCCCACCGTAACAAGCAGTCCCATGTTCTCCCCAGGCTTCCTTTGGTACACTAATGGTGGCAGTTAAATGGGGTTCTATTGCTCAAGCCAACTCACAGGAAGCCAGATGAGAGTGATTACAAATGTATAGTTTATCACAGTGAAATGACACATTGTAACAGCATTGAAGCCAAAGACTGCTTGTATAAAGGCCTTGACAGGGCGCACTCTCTTGAATCAGGTGCATTTTGATTATCTTCATTCTAGTTATTAACTTCAGTCATTACTATTTTATTTTATTATATTTTATTTTATTTTATTTTTTTATTTTTTTTTTTTTTTAGAACTAAGCTACTTTAGAGTGAACCTGACTATGTATTCTGTGAAACTAACAGCAGGGTATGTTTTCTCTGTGGTTCCAAAATTTATACTTAGGCTAAGAGACACAAGAGTTTTATGAAGCCTCACACTCTAGAATGCCCTGCCTTATAAGATACATGATGATACCTCCTTTGTTACTGATCTTAGGATCTTGATTTAGAACTTGTTTTGTGAAAAATATTAAGATGCGTTGCTAATATTTTTGTATCTTTTATTTTTAGTTGTATCTGTACTCATAAAGGCTCTTTGCCTTTAAATGTTTGTCTACACAAAAAGCCCAGAATGTAGTAACAAGTGGGATTTTTTTTTAATTTATTTACCCATTTTATTTTATTTTTTTTATATTTTATTTATTTATTTGAGAGAGAGCACAAGACAAAGGAGGGTCAGAGGGAGAAGCAGACTCCCTGCTGTGCGGGAAGCCTGATGTAGGGCTTGATCTTGGGACTCCATGATCATGGCCTGAACTGAAGGCAGACGCTTAACTGACTTAGCCACTCAGGCACCCTTATTTACCCATTTCAGAGAGAGAGAAATTGTCCAAAAGTGGGGAGAGGGGCAGAGGGAGAAAATCTTCAAGCAGACTCTCCACTGAGTACCGATCCTGATGTGGAGCTCAATCCCATGACCCAGAGATCATGACCTCAGCTGAATCAAAAGTTAGACACTTAACTGACTGAGCCACCCAGGCGCCCCAGAAGTGCCATTTTTTAAGTATTTTATTTACTGGCTGGGCACTTGGATGATGCAGTTGGTTAAGCATTGGACTTTTGGTTTCAGCTCAGGTTGTGATCTCAGGGTGGTGATATCAAGCCCCAGGTCAGGCTCAGCACTCAGTGCAGAATCTGCTTAAGATTCTCGGATCTCTGGTAGCCCTGGTGGAGCAGTGGTTTAGTGCCGCCTGCAGCCCAGGGCGTGATCCTGGAGACCCTGGATCAAGTCCCACGTCAGGCTCTCTGCATGGACCCTGCTTCTCCCTCTGCCTGTGTCTCTGCCTCTCTCTCTGTCTCTATGAATAAATAAATAAAATCTTAAAAAAAAAAAAAAAAGATTCTCGGATCTCCCTCTGCCCCTCCTCACTATGCTGTCTCTGTCTCTCTCTCTCTCAAATAAATAAACCCTTTTTAAAATAAATAAATATTTTGGGGTACCTGGGTGGCTTAGTTGGTTAAGCATCTGCCTTCGGCTCAAATCATGATCCCAGGGTCCTGGGATTGGGCCCTACATCGGGCTCCCTGCTGAGTGGGGAGCTTGCTTCTCCCTCTGCCTCTGCCTCTCTCCACCTCTCACATGCTCTCTCTCAAATAAATAAATAAAATCTTTAGAAAATAAATAAATAAAATAAATATATATATTTTACTGATCACATAGGCGTACTCTGCTAACTAGGCTCCAAAGCAGAACTCTCTGGAGGGCTTACCAAGACTAGGTACAGAACTTCGTGCCTGACCAGATTAGTGCCATGTGGGTGTAGTTTTTATTTCAATAGGACAGTTCAGGCCAATTCCAGGGTCACTGATGACTGGGGATATTCCACGAACCACTGAGAGGAAAAAAGAGATTGAAAGTGTCCATAGAGTACCATTTACTGATAATGATGGGGTGACAGAAAGGGACTGTTAAGGAAAAACATTTTTAAGTGAAGATGATATGTAACAAGGAGTTTTTGCTATTGGTCTAGTTATTTCACTGTGTAGTACAACTGAACTCCGGCCCAAGAGGATGTGAATGTTTCTCTCAGTGTACCTGGTCCAGGTTTTTAGGATCTGCCCAGGACTCTGCTGGGGTCCTGACTCTTATGACTAGACTCTGGTTTCTTAGTCCATCTACTTACAGACTTCTAACTCCTATCCAGACTTTTCTTTTGAGCTTGACTCATTTTCAACTACCTTCTAAACGTTTTCGTGTTGTATCTTGCTGTAGATACCTGGAATTCAATATATACAAAACTGAAGTCTTTGTTTTATACTAAAACTTACTTCTCTTCTTATATTTTCTCCGTCTTAAATGGTACTGACCTCCCCTCTAGTTCTCCTAGCAAGAAACCTGGAAGTCACTTTAGCTTCCTTTCCATATCCTCACCACCCAGTCCTATCCATTCTGCCTCCTAAATAGATCTCAAATGTGACCTTTCAATTATACCATTCCTTGGTTTGGTTCTTTCACATTCCGGAGACTTTAGTGTGAAGAGAGGAACACCTGCAACTATTTTTTTTTTCTTTTTTTTTCCCCCACAACTATTTCTATTTCAATGCTTACATTTATTAAGCGTATCTGATAACAATTTTGAAAGTAATTTTTTCTAACATTTACCAACTAAATTAAATCTCTTTAAACATTTTAATTTATAATTATTAATTTGCTAGACTGATTATTTTGAACATATCAAACACTGAAATAGACAAAATCCATGTATTAATTATAAAACATATATTTTAACTTATGTTAAAACATTTTCATGGTGGGTTTAATTTCTTCTGTTTGCTCTTTTGCCTTTATCAATATTTACTAGTATTTTCTTCAGACTGTAGGAATCAGACCAAACGTTATTGTTAAACCTCACTTTATTGATTGATTGATGGATTGATTGGAGGGTGTGGGGGGAGAAGAAGCAGAAAAGACTCAAGCAGGTTCCACGCTGAGCAGGGAGCACAGTGTGAGGCTGGATCTCACAACCCTGAGATCATGACCTGAGCTGAAACCAAGAGTTGGGACACTCAACCAACTGAGCCACCTTGGCACCCCTTTACTTGATTTTTAAAAATCCATACCTTTTTTTGTTCATTTTGGTTTTTTTATATTGGACTTTTCTAGTAAAATGATGCATCTTTTTAAATTGTTGGCATGTGTTTTGGCATATATGATTACTTGCAACAACTTTTCATAGTTTGATAATATTTACTAAATTAGAGACCAAAATGTGGTTGCTAATGATACAATAAATGGTGAACAAAGTGCTATTTTTACTGCTTTTGTACCTCGTAATAACAAAACTGGAAAAGAGATTTTTTTTTTTAATTTTTTTTAAGCAGCCTTATGATTGAGTAATAACTGGCATAAAATAAACTGCACATATTAAGTGTACTGTTAGGTAAGTTTTGACGTATTTGTGTGCTCGTGAAACTGTCACGGCTAGATTTCTATTTAACATCATTGGTTTAGGGCAGCCCGGGTGTCTCAGCAGTTTAGTGCCACCTTTGGCCCAGGGGGCGTGATCCTGGAGACCTGGGATCGAGTCCTGCGTCGGGCTCCCTGCATGGAGCCTGCTTCTCCCTCTGCCTGTGTCTCTGCCTCTCTGTGTCTCTCATGAATAAATAAATAAAATCTTAAGAAAAAATCATAGGTTTATTTTCATTTTCCTAATTTAGCACTGTATATTACTTTGCCCTATATTTCTTACAATAGGAGATTTTATTGATCATTAAGAGTTTTATAACATTGATGATCTTTCTCTCCATCCCTCTGCCACTAGTACCTAACAGGGATTATTACCTTAAATCACTGTTATTTATTTTTAAAGATTTTATTTATTTATTCATGAGAGACACAGAGGGAGAGGCAGAGACATAGACAGAGGGAGAAGCAGGCTCCTCGCAGGGAGCTCGATTTGGGACTTGAGATCCCAGGATCACGCCTGAGCCAAAGGCAGATGCTTAACCACTGAGCCACCCAGGCATCCCTACCTCAAATCATTTTAATGGGGGCACCTGGTTGACTCATTTGGTTAAGCATTTGCCTTCAGCTCAGGTCATGATCCCAGGGTCCCAGGATCGAGCCCCACGTCGGGTTCCCTGCTTCTCCCTCTCCTGCTGCTGCTCCCCCTTCTTGTGCTTGCACGCGCATGCTCTCTGTAAAATACATAAATAAAATCTTAAAAAAAAAAAAAAAAACATCCTTCAAGGGTGCCTGGGTGGCCCAGTTAGTTAGGCATCTGCCTTCAGCTGAGGGCGTGGTCATGATACCAGGAGGATTGGCCAGCATCAGGAAGCCTGCTTTTCCTTCTGCCTGCCCTTGCCTCTGCTTGTGCATGTATGTGTGCTGTGCACTCACTCGCTCTCAAATAAGTAAATGAAATCCTTTTTTTAATCCTTTAAAAAAATAATTTAATATCTGTTAAGCTTATTTTTTTACATCCCAACTGACCCCTTACAATCTCTATTCTAATGCATATTTTCGTAATATCACTCCCTTAAAAAAAATCTTTCAGTAATTTCTCATCACATACATTAGTAAAGTCATGGCTAGTTACTCTTTACACTTTAGCCCATCTCCTACTCCCTTTCCCTATAGGCACACTGTGTTCCAATCCTGTGAACCTATTTAGAGTTCCCCACCTGTGCCATCCTTAGGGCCTTTGCTTTTACACACTGTCGTTGGTCTTTAAATTCAGCTGACTACTCCTGAGAAACCCTTCTTAAGAATCTTCTTTTTTGAATACTATCAGAAAAATATCATCATAGCCCCATCAAAAAAAGTCAGTAATTCTTAATACCTTCAAATATTTTATCAGTACCTATCCCACGTTGTTTTATACACATTTTGTATTTTTTACAATTTGCATCAATATGACCTTCCAGTGTACTTTGTCCACAGATCGATTTGGGATGTTGCCATTGGATGAGCCTGCTGTTCTTGTTAGCGAATTCCTAGATCGTTTTCAAAGCCTTTGTCACTTGGACCTCCAGCTTCCTTCCCTGAGGCCAGAGGACTTGAAAACTATGGTGAGTTCTTCTTGGCTAGCCTACAGTGGCCTTCAGTTGTCACTACCATTTGTACATAAAGTATTTCTTTACATGACAGAGGATTAAGATTGCTATGGAGAGAACTAGTGGTCCCTCAACTGACCTCTTCCAGTCTCCATCAAAAGGGCATCAGAGTTTAAATAATGGGTTCCATTGAAACTTCTAGATATGATTCTTTAAATGGCATACATCCAATTTTATCTTGATTTAGTACTTATTTAACAGAAGAAATGAAATTTGAGGGGATCCCTGGGTGGCTCAGTGGTTTAGTGCCTGCCTTCCGCCCAGGGCGTGATCCTGGAGACCCAAGATCGAGTCCCACATCGGGCTTCCTGCATGGAGCCTGCTTCTCACTCTGCCTAGGTCTCTGCCTCTCTCTCTCTCTCTCTCTCTCTCTCTCTGTCTCTCATGAATAAATAAGTAAATAAATCTTTAAAAAAAGAAAAAAAGAAACAAATTTGACTTCATATGGTCAAATATCATTTCCCAAAGAAAATACTACAGGAGAAATTATAAACTCCTTTCTCCCCTGTGAATAGAAATTAGAAATGCACTGGGGCATATGTACTTCGAAACTGAATATCTGATGTCCCATTTCATCACCCTGTAGAGACTCCAAAGACAAACTTTATTATAGGAAAATAGAAGCTATTATTTTGCTTCTTCTAGTTGAGAGGCTGTTTAGATTTTAACCAAAGTTTGACCTCTGTGCCTATTTTACTTTATTTATTTAAGATGTATTTATTTATTTTAGAAAGAAAACATGGGGGGAGGGGCAAAGGGAGAGGGAGAGAAAGTCTTTTTTTTTTTTTTTTCTTCCAGTTTTCATTTATTTTTGGCTCTTGGGGCAATGGTATATTTTCAATATGAAAAAAAAGCAAGTTCAACACAAAGTAGAAATTTGAAATGTAGGACAGGACAAAAAAAATCAAGGGTGTGTGGGGAAAGGGAATAGCAGAAGGAAGAGCTGGGGTGTTGCCAAAAGGTGGAGGGTCTCCTTGTCCCCTCTGGAAGAATGACTCAAATGATTTAGGTGGCAATATACACTTTTCCATATGTACACAGCAGAGCTGGAGTTTTGTTAAGAAAAAGTGGGGGGGAAAAAAAGTGGGGAGTGGGAGGGAGCCTTTCCAGAGACTTTAGGGATCAAGGCTAGTCCCTCTTTCCCCAGGGGAAAAGGAAGAAATCCAACATGTGAAGCAGTTTATGTAGGAGGGAAGGATCCCACTCAACAAAGTGGCGCAGACCCCTACAAAAGAAACAGCTCAGGACAGAGCTTGAGAAGACTAAAAATAGATATAATACTGTCAACATCTCCCCTGAAGCTGAGAGGAGCAGGAAGATTCCTGGATTTGGACTTCAAGAGCCTGGATATCCCTTTCTAAAACTGCTCTAGAATAGAAAACCCTACCTTCTTGATATGTACCTCTACTGCTATGAGGTAGCTTGGTTTCCTTTCCCCTGGGCTACCACATGGGCTTAGGATGGTGGCCATGTTTTCAGCACATGTTCTAAATGGGATCTAACGAGACCAGCTTCTCAGAGAATAACCTTAAAAAACAAAGGGAAATATCAACTGCACAAATGGGAAAAGTGGACACCTAAAGAAAATACAGAGTCACCCAGAACAGAAGAAATCTAGGTTTCCCAGAGTGGAAGAAAGGAGACATTCAACAAACGACAAGTATTTATTGAGCAGCTGTTATGTGCCAGGCACTGTTCTAGGAACCCCCCCTCCAAAGAAGGGGGGAAAAAAGAGGCAGAGAATGCAAATTCTGAGGGAGAGGACAGGGGCAGCTGAGGAAGACGGAATGGAGAAGCCTGAGGTGATGGTACTCTGCCTTAAGCCTCCGAGGGAGAGAAAGTCTTAAGCAGACTCCCAAGCTGAGCACAGAACCCAATACCAGGGGACGCCTGGGTGGCTCAGTGGTTGAGCATCTGCCTTTGGCTCAGGGTGTGATCCTGGAGTTGGGGAATCAAGTCCCACATCAGGCTCCCTGTGAGAAACCTGCTTCTCCCTCTGCATGTGTCTCTACTTCTCTTTCTGTGTCTCTCATGGATAAATACATAAAAATCTTTTAAAAAAGAAAGAGAAAGAGAGAGAGAGAGAAAAAGAAAGAAAGAAAGAAAGAAAGAAAGAAAGAAAGAAAGAAAGAAAGAAAGAAAGAAAGAAGAAAAGAAAAAGAAAGAAAGAAAGAAAGAAAGAAAGAAAGAAAGAAGAAAAGAAAAAGAAAGAAAGAAGAAAGAAAGAAAGAAAGAAAGAAAGAAAGAAAGAAAGAAAGAAAGAAAGAAAGAAAGAAAGAAAGAAAGAAAGAAAAAGAAAGAAAAGGGAGGGAGGGAGGAAGGTAGGTTCAGTATCATTAAAAAACAACAACAACAACAAAACAATACCAGGGTCGATCTCATGTCCCCAGGATCATTCCCCAGGCTGAAATCAAGAGTTGGACATTCAGCCAGTTGAGCCACCCAGGTGCCCCAGCTCTGTGCCTATTTTAAATGTCCCTCGTCCCTAGCCAAGGCAGCTTTTTTGTTCACTTTATCACTACCTTATTATTCTTAGAATAAAAATAAAGACTGTGACAAGTTCTCTTGTTCTCATAAGAAATAAATTCACTGTCAGGCTAAGATATGAATAGTAATCTGTTTTCATTATTTGGGTTTTGAAGTTTGCAAGTTTCAGAGAAAATCTGTAATTGGTAAGTTGAAAACAAATTAAGGGGATCCCTGGGTGGCTCAGTGGTTGAGTGCCTTCGGCCCAGGGCGTGATCCTGGAGACCCGGGATCGAGTCCCATGTCGGGCTCCCTGCATGGAGCCTGCTTCTCCCTCTGCCTCTCTCTATCTCTCTCTCATGAATAAATAAATAAAATCTTTATAAAAAAAGAAAAAAGAAAACAAATTAAAACTAAGAAAAGATTTGGTAGCTCTAGGAAAATTGCCACTTTCCTCAATCAGCAGATCCAGGGCAATTCAGAAAGCTTCTATGTAAAACCTTATTGCAGTCTTAGAACTAAGCCTTCCATAATGAAGAGAATTGTCTTCATGTTTGGCAATTCTTTCATGACTTTTGCCTTGTACCCTCTAGGTACATCCTCGTATGTGATTTTTGTGGTTGGAAATTTCAGTTTGTTACCTTGATTCTTTTGTAGTGTTTGACAGAAGACAAGATCAGTCTTCTTCTGCACTTGCTTGAAGATGAACTTGATTGCCGAACTGAAGAGAGAAAAACTACAAGCAAATTAGGCTCAGACATCCAAGTCCATGTCACTGCATGTGTTCTCTCTGTATGTGGCTGGGCCTGTAGGTTAGTCACTGAATTTGCAAGAAAATGAGAACTCTGACACGATCATACACTGGTCCACATCAGTCACTAATAGCATTTGGAGATCTCATGGTATTTCCTGTCAGAAAAACAGACAAGGAAAACTCGAGGGAGGGGTGCCTGGGTGGCTCAGTTGATTAAGCAAGCAGATGCTTTTGGCTCAGGTCATGATCCCAGGGTCCTAGGATCAAGCCCTGCATCAGGTTCCCTGCTCAGTGGGAAGCCTGCTTCTCCCTCTCCTCTGCCTCTCCCTGCTTGTGCATGTGTGCTTGTTCGTGCTCTCTCTCTCCCTCTCTCTCTCAAATCAATCAATCAATCTCTAAAAAAAAGAAAGAAAACCTGAGAGAATGGTGAGGGGATGGTAAGAATCTAACAAAACCAGAATTAGAACTCAGGAATTGCTGGAAACACCTGAATTTTAGTTTTGGTTTTGGTTTTGTTTAATTTATTTTTAAGATATTATTCATTTATTTGACAGCACAAGCAGGGGCAGCAGCAGACAGAGGGAGAGAAAGAAGCAGGCTTCTTGCTGAGCAAGGATCCAGACGTGGGACTTGATCCCAGGACTCCAGGATCATGACCTGAGCCAAAGGCAGATGCCCAGCGGACTAAGCAACCCAGGCGCCCGAGTTTTTTTTGTTTTGTTTTGTTTTTACTATCACTTCCCAGCTGAGAGTTCATGTTCCTGTAAACAGTGCAACTCCTTTCTGTTTATAGAAAGTAAAAAAAATGGGGATCCCTGGGTGGTCTCAGCGGTTTAGCACCTCCCTTTGGCCCAGGGCGCAATCCTGGAGTCTTGGGATTGAGTCCTGCGTGGGGCTCCTGGAATGGAGCCTGCTTCTCCCTCCTCCTGTGTCTCTGCCTCTCTCTCTCTGTGTATCATAAATAAATAAATCTGAAAGAAAGAAAAAGAAAGAAAGAAAGAAAGAAAGAAAGAAAGAAAGAAAGAAAGAAAGAAAGAAAGAAAGAAAGAAAAGAAAAGAAAAGAAAAGAAAGAAAAAGAGAGAGAAGGAGGGAGGGAGGGAGGAAGAAAGAAAAGAAAAAAGAAAAGAAAAGAAAGAAAAATCAGTTGAATTCATAAAACCTACCAAAGGAAATACCAGCTGGAGTCAAGTCCCCATATTGGTATTTCCATTCTAGCTTCTCAATTTGGCATAAACTCCCTCTGAGATAGAAAACTATTGGAACTGGGGCACCTGGCTGGCTCAGTCCGGGGAGCATTGACTCTTAGTGTTGTGAGTTCAAGCTCCACATTAGGTGTAGAGATTACAAAAAATAAAACCTGGAAAGGAAGGAAAAGAAAAGAAAACTGTTGGAACCAATCTAGATTTACTTTTTTTTTTTTAAGATTTTATTTATTTATTTGACAGAGAACACAAGCAGGAGGCAGCAGCAGACAAAGGGAGAGGGGGAATGAGGCTCCCTGCCAAGCAGAGAGCCCAATGTGGGGCTCGATCCTAGGACTCTGGGATCATGACCTGAGCCGAAGGCAGACATCCAACCAACTGAGCCACCCAGGCATCCAACCCTTTAATCTTTCTACAGGAACTTTATGAGAGAGAATGGAGTTGGGGTCCTGAGATCACAGGACAGGGCCCTGAGATGACATGATTCCCAGTCCACTGGACTGTTCCAGAGATTTGTTTGATAAGATAAAACTGTCTCACAAATAATTTCACTTAATCCCTTGGAAAGGTTACTCTTTGAGAAAACTCTTTTCTGTTCCTGCCTAGTTCTTCTTTGGAACCCATGCAGCTCTCCCTAATAACGTGTTCACAGTGTATGAGGAAGGTGGGGCTCTGGGGCTTCCAGCAGATTGAGTCATCCATGACCGACCTGGATGCATCCTTTGGCCTGACCAGCTCCCCCATCCCAGGCCCTGAGGGACGGCCAGAGCGCTTCCCTCTTGTGCCTGAGTCTCCTCGGAGGATGATGACTCGGAGCCAGGATGCCACATGTTCTCCTGGCTCAGAGCAGGTATAAACTTAATCAACTTGCTTGGGATGACCTTTTCAAAAGCAGCATTTTTGCCAAAAGTGTGGTGGAAAAGTTGAAAATTACTTTAGGCAAGTAAGCTTCTCTTCTGACTACATTGATCAGAATACTGTGTTTTTATTTGCCAGTTGCATTACAGAAGCTAAATTCATGATTTTGTATAAAAATCTATCATTTTTTGAAGAGTTTAGTTATGTCAATAGTTCAGAAAGTAAATTCTTAGACTTAATTGTAAAGAATTAGCTTTTACTTGCTTCTAGAAATATTTCTTCTGACCATTGTCATTTATATTGTTGTTGTACTTCTGTTACCTCTTCTTCCCTTCAGGCTGAAAGGAGCCCAGGTCCCATTGTCTCCCGAACTCGGAGCTGGGACTCTTCCAGTCCTGTTGACCGTCCTGAGCCAGAGGCCGCTAGCCCCACCACCAGAACCCGTCCTGTGACCCGAAGTATGGGAACAGGAGACAGTAGTGGCCTGGAAGTGCCGTCTAGTCCTCTCCGGAGAGCCAAACGAGCTCGCCTCTGCTCTTCTAGCAGCTCAGTGAGTCCATCTGTGTGTAGAAGTTACTGAGCACAGGCAGCACACCAGGCCCTCACTGGGTCAAACAGAGAAGCAGGCCTGACCCCTTCCCGGGTCCTGTGGCTAAAGTAGACAGTGTGAATAAGTTTGAAGATGGAACAGCTGGGTATCCAAAGGGAAAAAAATTTAAGAGGTTTGTCCTTTATTTCTTTGGAATGGATTCTGGAGAGGTAGTATTTCAGGCATGTGGGGATGGCATGAGGTAAGGGGGACAGACCTGATCAGGCGCTATTGGTTTAACATGAAGGGAATGAAAGTATTCATAAAGAGAGCAGCCACAACATAGACAGTGTTTAAAGGAGAATATCCAACTGGAGACCTGGGCAGTTGAGAGATTCTGGACTGGACAACTCATAGCAGTGCCTTCCTGAATTGACATGGCATCTGCCCTTCATCAACACTGTTTCTCTTCTTCCTCTCAGGACACATCTTCCCGAAGCTGCTTTGACCCCACCTCTCAGCATAGAGACTGGTGCCCTTGGGTAAATGTGACACTTGGCAAGGAAACCAGGGAGCATGGTGGAACGGAGACAGATGCCAGTATCTCTACAGAGCCAGGCTGGAAGGCTGTGCTGAACATCCTCTTGGCCCACAAGCAGTCCAACCAGCCAGCTGAAACAGACTCCATGGTGAGATAAGCCACTGCCTGTGTGTGTGCAGCACTTGCTGTTTATGGGATAAGGAACAGAGCCTGGTACTATAATTAGCACCCTGCCTGCCCTCAGCTTTCGGAAGTCAAGTTAGACAGAATCAGGTTTCGTCCTAGAGAATCGACATGGAACTGATTCAGTCTTCCTGTAGCTTAGCATTTGGCCTTCCCTAAAATTATGGTAAATTCTTTGTCTTCTCAACTAAAATGACTCCAAGCAGAGAAGTACAAAAACAGAAATAGATGGAGAGGCAGCTGCTCCGGCCTCTTGTTGCAGAACAGCTGCTTTTTCTATCAGTTGCTGTCACTTGCATTTGGAGCCTGGCCAGTTAGCTGTCTGGAGCACTGTACTCTGACCCCAGAATTAGTTTCGTTCCTCACAGTGGCACATTACTTTGCCTCAGCTAGCCATTGCAGTCATGCTTGCTGCTATTTACAAAATGTGGGCAGATGCAAATCCATCATGACAGCTGAGAAAACAAGTCAATTGTTTACTCTGTGTAAAGGGTGGAAGTGATAGGAGTGTGGACTTGAAGGAATCATGGCAACTGGGTTCTCTTTCTTTTGTTGGTTTATTCCCAAATTTGCCTTATAGTGTGGTATGAATAGAATAATTTCTGAGCCCTGTGTCCTCCAAGGGCAAAGTAAAATAATACATGCCAATAGCTGTTTATAAGAAGCACTCCCAGGTTTGTGGGATTCTACTGGAGAAGAATATAACTGTGCTAAAAGCCTAAGACTGTACATTTGTACCCTCGGTAAATAACATAAATGAAGGCTTCCCAAAGTTTTTCCACAGGAAAAAAAAAAGCTGTATCTTTCCAATTTAAAAAACTTTTAAAAATATGTAAAGCTATCTAAAGACAAATGTCTGCATGTATCTTCTCTGCCTAGATCTTTATGAAACAGAGTCTTATTGACTGACCTCTGTCACTGTCTTACGAACAAGAAATCCTACAGGGTTTTTGTGGGGGTTTTTGTTTGGTGGTTTTTTTGTTTTGTTTTGTATTTGTAGTGGGAGAAGTTGGCCTCATAATTGACCCTGGGTTCCAGGACTTGAGATGCTTTTTGGTTTTATGTTTAACCTTTCCATAGCTGCAATGACGGGGAAATTCAGAGTTTAATAAGACTGGACCAAAGATATTGATGTTAGAAGAAAGTTATTTTTCTCAACTTAAGTTTCTTTTAACTTTGTCAGTATGTTCAGTAAATTCCCCTCCATCATTAAGAAGAGCTCACATTCTTCCCAACCCCCTACCCCGGGACTTTTATTTTTTTGAAACATTCATCCAGCAAAGAGGATAAGAAGACATATCTTCTGATGTCAGAAGCTGGAGGCAACTTTATCGATTATCTTGCTAGATTATTATTTATATTCTCACTGAGACCCTGTGCTCTTCACTGTGACTCTCAAAGTCAGAGAGAACCAAGTGTTCTGATTCACTGAGAACTTTTATCTTTCAGTAAATAGCTTTGTCTCCCTGTAACACCATTTCTCAGAATCTCAGATCACTTCATAGGCACGATCAAGTGGCAATGAGAGTCTTCCTATTATTAGCTCTGCTGGCTAAAAATGAAGCTGAGAAGGCCAGGGTCATAGTTTAAAGAGTCATTAAATCTGTTTTACCCTTTGGTCTTGGTTTATACTATTAACCCCAGTGAGGCATCATGTAAATGTGAATCCTTGTTCACAAGAAATAATGAACTAGGGCCCATTCAGCATCACTAATGGAAACCAGTGCAACCTGTGTGCCCCACTAATGGTGGGTCAGTAGTGTCAGCCTCACACAACAAGGTTAGGACAGATGCAGCTACGTGGAGGGAGGACGTGAGCTGCGTTTGAGAGGGTCAGAGTGTGTTAGCAGTAGTCTAACTGTAGAACGCAGGCTATCTTGATTTTTAGTCTGGTGTTAGGTGTATATTACATATATATGATATAAAGTAGTAATAGAAAATTAACTAGTTTCTCTCAATCCTAGACCTATTTAGATCACCATGGGAGAAATTTTCAGACCAACCCTTAAAGCTGTTATTACCCCATCATTCATCTCTATAAAAGAATTTAATCTCTAATAATGAGCTTTTTTACCTATAGAGTCTCTCTGAGAAATCCAGGAAAGTATTCCGAATATTCCGGCAGTGGGAATCTTTATGCTCATCCTGAAGACATTCTAGCCCTTCCCAGAGAGAAGCAGAATGAATGACTTTGGGAAATGAAGTCTGAATTTCTTTGTGGTCAGCTGATGCCAAGTTTTTTCCATTCTGGTATAACCATCAGAAGCCATCATCCTTGCAAAAGGCAGTGAGTGTCACTCTCTGCATCTGACTGAAGGGAAGCCTGTTTCCATGCGGGGGTGTGGACAGGTGAGGTACAACACATGTGGTCCTATTAAAAGAGTGTGGGGTCACTTCAACCAGACAGAAGACCAAGGCCCTGAGCACGTTTAGTGTCTTTCCGTACTGGGCAGTGTCTCAAGGGCTCTTGTATACTGGGAATATGACAATATGTATTAATAAAATATTTGTGAATATTCTTACTGCTGGAGAGCTGTGTTCCTTCTTGCCTCCTGGGCTGATGTTTATAAATAAGGCAGACCTTCAGAAAACTTCAGTGGAGCACTAAGCAAAATCAAAATTTTATTTTATTTTTGTTTTATTTTTAAAAAGATTTATTTGAGAGAGAGAAAGCATGAACAATAGGGAGGAGCAGAGGGAGAGGCAGACTCCCCACTGAGCTTGATCCCAGGACCTTGAGATCAGGACCTGAGCCAAAGGCAGACACTTAACCAACTGAGCTACCCAGGCGCCCCAACAAAATCAAAATTTGAGTTTGCAGATTGGCTGCAAAGCCTGACATGTGTTAATTTACTTGAGATTCTAGTCAAAGAGGTATTTCTTTTTTTTTTTCTCATCTTTTTTTATAGGTGGGGGAGGGATAAAGGAAAGAGGGAGAGAGAGAATCCCAAGCAGACCCTGCTCTGAACACAGAGTCCTACGTGGGGCTCAATCTCATCACCCTGAGATCATGACCTGAGCTAAAATCACAAGTTGGACACTGAGCCACCCAGGTGCCCCCAAAGAGGTATTTCTGAACCAGAGAGTGTTTGTTATGTCCCCAGGAGATTTCCTGATGTGTTATAGTGAATGATAGGCTGACAATGTTCTCTCTTCATTTTGACAATAACTGAATGAGAGGCAGAAGGACCTGCCTCTCCATGTGCCTTCTGTATATGGCTCCCTTGAGTGGGGCTCCCCAAGGCTCTTTCACTGCTGGTGGGAAGCATCAGTGTCTGTGGTGAAGAAGATTGACCCTGACCTGCCCCATCTAAATAAGACTACCCACTGATAAAGGGGCCGGGAAAGCTAGAAAGTAGTTATTGTCTGAAATGTCCTATTTTCTTTTAGTAACTTTGGTTGGATTTCTGATTCACTTTTATACTGAAATATTTTAAAGAAAATACTAGACATCATTATATTCTACCCATGCTGAACTTCAATTTCCATCTTTCAACAGTACATTGTTTCTGTATTCTTCACCCAAAAAAATTAATGACCCCTTAACATCATCTAGTACCCACCTGGTCCATATGTAAAATTCCTAAGTATTCCAAGATGTTCTTCACATTTGATTTGCCCAAACCAGGTCCAATTCAGGATCATAGGTTGCATAAATCTCTAGTCTGAAGGACAGTCCCTTTTTTTTCATGCATGCCAGATTTTTAAATTTGTCATCTTTCAATCCTAATTTTTAAGAGAGTAAATAGTGTTGATAGCTCTCCTAAATCAAACTTCTATCAGTGGATGAGACCCAGAGGCTGCTTCTAGGTTATTTTTGTAAGGGTACTCTTTTGCCTTTGGCATGAGTGTTCATTGTCAGTTTCCGTGGTCCCCCTTAGATATTGATTGGCAGACAGCTCTCAAACATTCACAGAGATGAGACTTAGAGCCCCAGAGTGGAAACCTTTCACTAACTGGTGACTAAATGAGTTTGAAGTCTGCCCTCTAGAAGCTCACATCTTCTAGGTCACTGCTTTAGGAGTAGTGTAGAATCATTAACGTTGACAAGATGTAGTTCAAAAGGACTACAACCCTAATTCCAGGTTCTAATAGTGTGGATGAATTTTTTAAAGTCTCTCCACTGCAATTTTTATTTATTTTTTATTTTTTTAAGATTTTATTTATTTATTCATGAGAGACACAGAGACACAGGCAGAGGGAGCAGCAGGTTCCATGCAGGGAGCCCGACGTGGGACTCAATCCCAGGAGTCCGGGATCATGCCCTGGGCCGAAGGCAGGTGCTAAACTGCTGAGCTACCCAGGCGTCCTGAGCTTTGCTTATTTTAAAGAAATTTGAGTACTTTCCTCGGAGGGAAATAGAGATTAAAAATTGCAGTGGAGAGGGCTCAACAGGAGTTCGTCAAGGAGTTCGTCATCCAGGCTGGAAGACACGTTTCTACACAAATGTTGCACAAGAATGCTCAGTACAGGGCAGCCCAGGTGGCTCAGTGATTTAGCGCCGCCTTCAGTCCAGGGTGTGATTCTGGGATCCTGGGATCGAGTCCCACATCAGGCTCCCTGCATGGATCCTGCTTCTCCCTCTACCTCTGTCTCTGCCATTCTCTCTCCTGTGTCTCTCATGAATAAATAAATAAAATCTTTTTTTTTTTTTTTTTTTAGTGCTCAATACACCAGGAGAAGTATAAAAAGAAGTGAGGGGCACCAGCTGGCTCAGTTGGCAGAGGGCGCGACTTTTTTTTTCTTTAAGATGTGAGAGACAGCATGAGTGGGAGGGGTAGAGGGAGAGAGCAGTCTCAAGCAGACTTCCCACTGAGCGCAGAGCCTGATGTGGAGCTGGATCTCACAACCCTGAGATTATGACCTTAGCCAAAACAGAGTCAGACATTCTACCAACTGAGCCACCTAGGTGCCCTGAACGTGTGACCCTTGATCTCAGCATTGTGAGTTCAAGACCCACTTAGGGTGTAGAGCCTCTTTAAAAAGTCTTTTCTCATGAATGGAATTGGAGAGAGTTTCCAGGAAGTGGGTAGATTTGATCTGGACTTGGAGATGAGTAGGAGATGTAGGTTCTGGGAGAACTGGGACCTTGTCCATCTTTTTTTTTTTTTTTAATAAAGTCTATCTCTAACATGGGTCTCGAACTCATGACCCCAAGATCAAGTGTCAATATGCTCTGCCAACTGAGCCAGCCAGGCTCCCCACTGTCTGTCTTGTCATCTCAGCACTTGAAACTGCCTGGCATACAGTAGACAATGAAATGATGTCATTTGAGGCTGAAGGAATGTTGTGAGCAAATGGACAGAATTTCCTATGTTCCTGAAAGAGCAAGTATTCTGCTGTGGCTAGATCTGTACATTGAGGAGTTGAAGAGAGAGGTGAGAGAATAGAAGTTGGGCCAGATTGGAGTCTTTTGTGTTCTCCAGAGGACTGTGGTCTTGATTCTGTGAGAAAAGGAAACCTTGGTGAATTTTTTAGTAGGGAAATGACATTTGTACTGAGGAAGATAATTGTGGTGTGTGTGGATAGCACCTTAGGGGAGACAGAAAAAAGCTCTAAGGGAGGTGTGATGGCAGAGACAATGGATGACTTGACAGCAACGTCAGTGACAACTTTAACATGAACAATGTGGGCATGAGGAAGAGGGAGGAATCAAGGGTGACCTCATGGTCTGTGGCCAACCGTTTCAGATCGAGAACCCAAGTGGAGAGGGAACACAACAGTTGTATTTTTAACATTTTGAGTTCAGTGTCTACAAACAATGTCCCAGGGCGCAGAAGAGGAGGACCCAGTGTGCTGCAGTCGAGGGTCATTGTTTCAAATGCTCACAATCTAGAGAGCTGAGTAGAAGTAAAGCCATCCACCTTACATCAGCCTGTGTTACCATGTACCAAAGCTCGAGACTACCTGTCCGAGTTTCTGGTGACTACACTACTAGACTGGACTTTCAAACAGTAGTGGGTGTTCTCAGATAGAGTGATGGTTAATTTTCTGTGTCAGCTTAACTCGTCTGAGGGATGACCAGATAGCTGAGAAAATATTATTTCTGGACATATAAGTGAGGGTGTTTCAGGAAGAGATGAGCTTTTGAATTGGCGAAGAAGTAAAGTGGATCACCCTCACCAATGCAAGTGGGGATGGTCCAATCATTGAGGGCCTGAATGGAACAAAAGACAGGGGAAGGGTGAATGTGTTTTTTTGCTCAAGCTGTGACATCTGTCTTCTGTTCTTGGACCTCGGAGCTCCTGGGTCTCGGGCCTTCGGGCTTGGATTGGAGCTGCACCACCGGCTTTCCTTCACCTCCAACTATCATGAGACAGATTGGGGGCTCCTCAGCCTCTGAAATCGTGTGGGCCAATTCCCCTAGTAAATCTTTGTATCTATACATATCATACCACTTCTCTTTCCCTGGAAAACGCTGATACAAATGGAATTGAGCTCATGAACCTCTTCCCAAAGCTGCTGTTCTCTCTTCCACACACCAGGACATCACTTCAAACCCAGGCTGAAGTGTTCTTCTTGTTCCCATAAAAGTTTGGTGTGGCCTTTCTAGGAACCCACTTTTCCTGATTTGATTCTTTATTTGAAAATACATTTTTTTTTCTTCTTTTGGCAGATTCTTTTAAAGAAGATAATTGCCTAAAATGTCATTTTTGCTACTTTACCATCCCCAGAGTTGGCACTATAAATCATCACTGTAAGGAATTTTCTTGCTTTCATTAACCACGGTAGGTAGCTCATGAGGATGCTGTGTAATCTCTGTGTTAGTCATCTGCTGGCAAACAGAACTTCCATGGCCTTCCTCTCTACTTCACAGCTGAGAACCTTCTTTTGCAGTCTTGGTGCCAGCAACAGGGTGGAGACCCCCTGGTATTTTAGGCTGTTTAGACTCCCTGGTTCGGCCAATCCTTCCTGCTTTCAGACTATTCCCCTTACTGTTTTTCTCCACTGGGGTCTCTAAGATTCTATGTTTTGTTTTAACAAAAATTACACTTCCCATCCAAGGAGACTTTGTTTCTACAAAGGGAAAGACTGAGTTCCATGGCCTTTACAACAAGCTCCATCATAATGGCTAGAATGTGGCAGAGCTGCATTTGACCCATTCTTCCCAGCCTTCTGAACTTTCCATTATGATACAGCTGGGAATATCTTTCAGTGCCATGGCTCTGTGATCTTCCTTCCCTGGGCACAAAGTTGAGATCTGTGTCTCACAGCTGACAGGAATATCTTGTAACTGCTCATGGGATACTGGTATCCAGACGTGAGTCTCTCACCTGGCTCTTTTTAAAGTTTAGCCAAGTTTAAGAGACTAAGTTAGCAGGTGCAACATGCTCTTTGGGGGCTTTCCTCTTTTACTCGTCACACCCTTAGACCAGTTGTGGCTGCTTCAGAGCCAGCTTTTAAATCCCTTCCACCCTGTTCCATCTTAGTAACAAAAACAGCTTGACCAACAGCAAAAGTACAAACACTGCCTCCTCAGTTTTCCTTGCTATTTATAGTTTTATCCCTACCCTGGTCTTCTTTGGCTTTAGGTAGCTGGTATCTGGGTCAATTGACCCATGCCCTCCGAAGTGAATGCTGCAGCTTTAATCAGAGGCCACTCATTCCATCTTTGTCTCATTCTCTCTTTTCTCTTGTTGCTTATTGGCTAAAGTGTTCCTAGTGGCTACTGGTTTTCTTTACACTGTGCCAATCTGCATCAGTTGGCTGTTGTGTAGCAGATGCCAATGAGGAAGAGAAAGAAGGCAGGGGAACCAAGTTTGTATGGTCTCTGGGGAGGAGTGGTAGGCCATGGAGACATGGTAGTTTAGTCAGACCATCCAAAGATTCAGGCCATTTTAATAATACACTTTTCAGCTCTGTGTCCTCATTTCTGTCAGCTGCCTGTTCCTATTGCAGTAGGTAGATATGGGGGGTGGGGGTAGGGTTGTTTCCCACAGTAGGTCAGTAACAACCTTCAAGAGGATGCAAGTCGAAACATAAATGTCTGACCAGGAAATAATTCCAGGTTCACCTCCGGGACTCTCAGAGTTCTCGTGAGGAAAACCAAGATCCCAGAGACAAGAAAATCATCTTTAGATTCCATGTCCGTTTCCTAGTGAGTCTTGTCCAGCCAAGACCAGAACCAAAGGAGAAGAAGGAAATACACACACGGATGGCTTGGTGGTGGGTGGGTTTCGAGCCATTTTGAAGCGATAGTGAAGCAAAGCCTGCAGCTAGAGCCTGCCGTTTTAGTGTGACCTGAACCGGGGACAGGAACAATCTTGAATAGAAGCCCTAAAAATTGAATTTGCTACCACTACAAATAGCTCTCAATCCAAGGAAGCACTGTGGGCATGTACTATTCTAAACACTACATTTTTTACCTCACTGAATCCTCATAGCAAGTGAGAAAGAGACACTATCTCCATGTTACAAACAAGCAAATTAAAGTGTAATTTAATGACTCTGCTAACACTCTCTCTGCCTCCTAACCAAGAATATAGTTCAAAAGAAGAAAAGGGATTTATAGGAAAATGTTCACTCGATGGTAACTTCTAAGAAGAAACTGAACATAACCTAAACATCTAACAGCTTCACAGAGTACAAATCAGTGTAATATGATTCAAAAAGTTATAATAATTTATAATAATTGTAATAAACCTGTTGCAGGGAGGAAAGTCATTCGTGACATACGTGGGCAATGGTGCAGGGGCATGTACCTCTCTCTGGTGGGGTTTATATAGCCATGACTAGAAGAGAACTTGAGAGAATGAAAAGATAATGTATTCAAATGGGACATGTGATGTCCTTTGGATTTTGTTTTAATCTTCATCCTACTGCTTATACAATAAATTAAAACTTGTGTCTCCTTCATCTTTATAATTCTATAACCAGTATTCAGTGGCCTAGCAAACATTTCTGGTAACTTTATGTTCTCTCCACCACCACCCCCAGGTATCTAAGTTTTCACACTTTATTGTTTCTGCTGTTCCCTTTTGTCTGCCTTTGACATAAGGTAGGTGAGAAACAATAAAAGTAGCAATAAATCACCATGTTCAGATAGAATAACAATAAAGCTTTATCTTGAAAGTTTCCAAGTAAGTTATTACCTAGTTCTGCTACATATTTGATACGTGAACAAATATACAAAAAACAGGGGATCCCTGGGTGGCTCAGCAGTTTGGTGCCTGCATTCAGCCTGGGGTGCGATCCTGGAGACTCGGTATTGAGTCCCACATCGGGCTCCCTGCATGGGGCCTGCTTCTCTCTCTCTGCCTGTGTCTCTGCCCCTCTCTCTCTCTCAGTCTCTCATTAATAAATAAATAAAATCTTTTTAAAAAATATACAAAAAACATTCTTTGTAGCTTCCTAGCTCATACCATGTATTCTTTTTCACAGTTTATAGACTGGATAGGAAGGTGACCTGTTCTAAATAATATGGGAATGGATATAGAGAGTGCTCTGTCCCCCTTCCCTCCCTTTCTTCCATTCATCTTCAATTCACCTTCACTCCACTGTGGAATCTAATTCATCCTTTTCTGAGCTGAGTCTCTTCATGGAGAGAGACTGTTAATAAAGGAATGGCTACACACCCATGTTCACTGCAGCGTTGTTCAATAGCCAAGAGGTGGAAGCAAACTAAGTGTCCATGGACAGATAAACGAATAAAGAAAACTGTGGTATCTGCATACTATGGAACATTATTTAGCCATTAAAAAAAAAAAAAAAAAAAGGAAGTCCTGTCAGGCACTAGAACATGGATGACCCTTGAGGACATTATGCTGAGTGAAATAAGCCAGTCACAAAAAGACAAAATCTGTATGATTCTGCTTCTATCTGAAGGAGTCAGATTCATAGAAACAGAAAGGAGAATGTGGTTTCCAGGTACTAGGAGGAGGGGGAAATGGGGACTTCAGTGTGTATAGAGTTTCAGTTGTGTAAGACAAAAAAGTTCTAGAGATCTATGCACAACAATATGCATGTAGTTACCACTACTTACTGTACTCTCAAAAATGGTTAAGATGGTATATTTTTTAAAGATTTCATTTATTTATTCATGAGAGAGGCAGAGACATAGGCCGAGAGAGAAGCAGGCTCCCTGCGAGAAGTCTGCTGTGGACTTGATCCCAGGATCCCAGGATCATGATCTGAGGCAAAGGTAGATGCTCAACCACTGAGCCACCCAGGCACCCCCAAGATGGTATGTTTTATATGTGTTTTACCACATTAAAAAGAAAACAAATGGCTACTTTTGTAGAACCTTTTAATCCTTCCCATCTAGATTTGGGCAGTATCGTCCATCATCCCTTTTCCTTTCATCGACATGTCTGGGTACATCTTTGCTCTGAAACCCTCGAGCTGTGCCATGGTCTTCGTCTTCGTCTTCTATGAAGACTCCTCCTTCTCTATTAGGGGAAGAAAACGGATGTGAAACCTTTCTTCTGTAGATCTAAGGAAGTTATCTGTCAAGTGAAAGGTGATGTATCAGATATTAAGTGACTGGAAAAGCTCACCTCCTTAACCATCATGTGACGTTGGGCGGGAAGTCCCCAAGTCACTGTAACAGACTTTGAGGGTCAAGATCAGGTGTGTGGCCTTAGTGCTGAGCAGAAATGCAGCAGTACCTTCTGGAGCCACCAGATGGCCCCCATGCTCCACATCTGACTTCCTCAGGGGCCTGAATTGAACACGAATTGCAGAGACCAGACAAGCCTTG
The DNA here is from genome assembly GCF_048164855.1 of Canis lupus baileyi. Lineage (NCBI taxonomy): Eukaryota > Metazoa > Chordata > Mammalia > Carnivora > Canidae > Canis > Canis lupus. The sequence goes on along the minus strand of NC_132855.1, from coordinate 54,155,198 downwards.
CCTCTCCACTTCATATTAATCACTAACAGATCGACCGTGGCAGATATTACAGCTCTTTCTTTCTCACTCGGCTTATTCTCATTTTCAGCATCATTCTTACATTTGTCCTCACTTTGCTACGGTCTTTTCTCCCAACCAAACTGATATTCCTTAAAGGCTGCAGCTGCCTTGCTTCCTCCATAGGCTTATACAGGGATTGGGAAAAGAGATGGTCAGAAAACACAAGACAGTCGGTGGGGAGAGAGAAAAATGGAGAGAATGGATGTTTACTGAGAAGCCAGAGAAGAAAGAAAAACACCTTAAGGTAGGTGTAGGACACTGTGTCCAGGGTTAGAGGCAAGAGTAGCATGGCCAAGAAGCCAGTTTGAATAGGAATTCAGCTGCGAGAGGAATCCCAGAGCATGATAGGCCATTGGCAACTACATTGGCATCAATGAGGTGGCCTTCCTGAGGTGTCATCCTCATGCCAGTTTCAGCACCAGCACTTGAAGCTAGGTCACCTAAGGGTCAACCCATAGAGTTAGGCAAGCCACTAATGAAGCTTTGAGGACACATTCATAGGGGCATGGGCCAGAATGTGTGTCATCACGGCCACAGTGCAGCGAGGACCCAGCAGATGACCTCTCCTTGTGAAGATTCCAAAGCCTGTGACTAATACTAATTAACCCTGACTCACTGTAACAGAGCACAAAGTAGTCATTGTCTCCACTGAATCCAGTAGGGAAACTGATGTGTGGAGTGGGGAAGCAGCTTTGCTCCCTCTGGCAGGGGTACCAGGCCATGAGCTTATCACTGCCCTGTCCAAATGCTCTTGACGCTGCCCTTGATAATCAGGAGTAAACACTTCCAGTGGGCTGTCCAGAGGAGAAGAGTGGGATCTTTCCTCAGGGCTGTTTCCATGTGCCCCAGAGCCATAGACTGAGAAACTCCCGGTTGCAAAGACTCCTTGGCCCAACACCTGTACACAGTCTCTGCTTCTACAGTGAGGGATCCGAAGGCCAGAGTGATAGCCAACATCACACCGTGGGTGTAGTGAGTGGGCCAGGCCTAGAATCCTAAATTTCTGTGTACAGCCCCCTTGAACAGCCCCAGTGACAGCAGAAGAGAGGCAGGACCATGGGAGTGATAAGCATGGGCTTCAGGTCAGTAGTCGGGGTTCAAATTCTGGATTCTTTGGTTACTAGCTATGTGCTTCCGAGCTAGCTACTCCATGCCCCAGTTTTTCTATCTATAAAATGAAGCTAAGGCTAGTAGCTACATCATAGGGATGTTTTGAGAAGCAAAGCAGATACGTAAAGTGCTCAGTAAATACTAGCTCTTTTTAAAATATTATTTAAATAAGGCAGATACAACAATTCGTAGCTGCGCACCTGGCATTCAATTACCCTACTGGCTTCCACCCAACCATCCCTCTGGCCATTTCTCCAGTTTTCCTGGTCTTCTGGGTCTCCTGAGGGAAGGGTGCAATGAAAGGATGGGTGTCGGGCTCAAGAGAAAGAGGCTCACCAGAATTACTTCACATTATTCTTGCTCTGAGTAGGCTCTTTGAGTCCAGCAGCCTCCATGACATCATCATACAACGCAGGTGCTGCTGGCTCAGCTCCAAGCCCAGCTCTAGAAGCATCAAGAAGAATCCTAGGCAACAAGATACAGACCAAGATAACCACATTCCTGCCAACCTCCCTGGCTGCAGGCCTGGCAAGTCCACCCTCAGAAGGTGGTGGTATAATGACGACACAAAAGCTAATTACTGTCATCACTCTACTGGGTTGAGAATACTAGTCTGTTTGTCCAGCACAACATATGTGAGTCATCCATCCTGTGGCCTGTAGCCCCTGGGCCTGGACCTGAACCAGCAGGCTGCCAGGAGTCTAGAACACCTTCTGCGTGCTGACCCTGGTGAGCGCTAGCCCTTCCTCCTTGTTCTCCCCTCAGAGAGCAAGTCAAGGCAGTGTGGCTTGGGACACACAGCTCCAAACTGAGCGAGGAGCCTGGCCCAGGCCTCATTCTGGGGTGAGCAAGACCAGGGTAGAGGCCTCACAGCCTTTGGAAAATCACTTCCATGGATCAGAAATGAGATCAGGAGTTAGAAGACTGCCAGGCAGTGGCTTCCTCACCGCCTCCTTGCCACCTGCAGGCTCACCCCTGGGCTACTCCCTGGGCCCCACCCAGGAGTCCCCACGCCCCAGGCCCCCTAACCTTCCCTAGGCCAACCCAGCAGGCCAGCAGGGAACTAGGCTCCACTCCCACTAGCTCCACCTGGGGTTTGTTCCAAAGTAAAATGTGGAAGAAAATTGATGCTCTAGTTCACAGAAATATTTTCAAGTTGGAACTAGAAAATACTTTTTCGAAAGTATAAAAAAAAAAGTAGGAATGAAGTCCCCTACCCACTCTGACTCACAGAGTAAGGGAAACGAGAAGGATGTGGCAAGAGGAGAGATGTGGACTCCGTCCCTGGGGCTGGAGGAAGAAGTTTACAGCCTGGAGGTGATTTCCACGGAAGGACCATCTGTGGCACAGCTGGTAAAGGGGACCCAAGAAGGTCAAATGGGGACACCTGTGGGTGGGTCTGGGGACACAGGAAGCAGTGCTTTAAGGCAGCAATCCCCAAAACCTAGGCATGTAGCTCCTCCAAGAAAAGAGCAGAAGAGCCCCATAAAACGAAGTGCAGGCCAAGAGGCCAGCTTTCCCCGGGGCCTCGGGGACCTGAGTGGTGGCGTTGCCTCAGGCCCTGCCCCCCCACAGCTGTGGTTACTGCTGGTCTCCCTGCAGCAACCCCCCCCAAGTAATTAGGGGCTTGGCAGTCATGTCTCCTACAGTACAATCTGCTCCCCATTAAAGCCTCAGCATTCCTGGTGCCACCCACTGCCCCTCACGCTTTCTAGTTTGGCAGGAAGCGAGGCTGATGACAGATTATCCCCGCAGGGAAGGGAGAAGCCAGTCGGGAGGGTGGAGGAAGACCTAGTTCAGGACTTGCTCACTAGAACATGACCTCAGTGTCATCGCGACTGGCATTCTGGTTAACTTGCCAACCGAGGGCGACTCCCAGGCTTGACCTTTATGACGGCCTCGTAAAGGATTGTGTGGCTCCCGGCAGGCAGGGAGCAGGCCTGGGCTTCACCCGACGAGCTCTGCCGGCGCCGGCCCAGCGCTCCTCCTCCAGGCCTCGCGGCTTGACCCCTCAGGACGGGCCTGGACCCTGCGGGCCCGGAAGACTCCTTCACCACCGCGCATTCTGAGGAAAAACTTGACATGTGTGACCTAACAAGGGGGACTGTGTTTGTGAAAATATTATAGTTTAGGGGCCGCCAGGGGCTCAGTCGGTTAGGCATCTGCCTTCAGCTGCAGGCATGGTCCCAGGGTCCTGGGATGGAGCCTCGCATCGGCTTCCTGCTCCCTAGGGAGCCTGCCTCTCCCTCTCCCTCTGCTGCTGCCCCTGCTTGTGTTCTCTCTCTTACCCACTCTCTCTCTCTCAAATAAATAAATCTTTTTTTTTAAAGATTTTATTTATTCATGAGAGACACAGAGAGAGAGTCAGAGACACAGGCAGAGGGAGAAGTCTCCCTGCAGGGAGCCTGATGGGGGACTCGATCCCAGGACCCCAGGATCATGCCCTGAGATGAAGGCAGATGCTCAACCGCTGAGCCACCCAGGTGCTCCCATAAATAAAACCTTAAAAAAAAATAAAACAATGACAGTTCAGAACCGCCCTAGAAGACATGAGACAGTCTGTGCATGCCTGGTACACTGCCTACAGGAAGTACTGTGGTGTGGAGATGACAGGCCTGGAATGTGGGGCCTGGCCGTCCCACTGCCCCAACACCAGGTCACCCTGGAGACCTTGGGCAAGTCAATCTCCATGTCTGTCCAGTGGGGTAATCATGAATATTTAACTTGTCCAGAACTTACTGGTGATGCCAAGAGGCCTCTGGGAAAAGTTTGAAAGTATCTGTCTGTCTCTGTCTCCATCTCTGTCTCACACACCCCTCCCCGCACCTGAGCTGTGAGGAGTCACAGCTGGACTTGATCTGGGGATGAGAGGTGCTACCACAAGGACGGGGGTGGGGTGCAGACAGCAGCTGGCATCTAAGACAAAACCAGGGAAAGAGCAGAAGGGAGAGATGGCCGTGGAAAGTTGAGGACCAAGGAAAAAACCCTGAGAAGTCAGGCCCAGAAGCTCTGGGGCTGTGGTTTGGAAGAAGAAGGGGTATCAGGTGGTGCCTTGGGCAGAGTGATGTTCTTCCCCTCGGTGGCTGAGGTTTCCCCTTCTGAGATGCATGCAGACCTGAAGCTGGTGCCCAGCCTGCCCGCCAAGGAGCAGGCTGTTTGGGTGCTGGGCTGTACCCCATCCCTGAGCACTGCCTGCTAAGCCAGAAACAGACAGTAGAAGCCTAGAGACCGTGGGGTGTGAATGCCAGAGCTGGCACTAGCTCAGCAGAGCAGGTCACCACCTCGTGGTTTGTGGTCCATCTTAGGCAAATAAGACAATCCTTTGAAAATTCTGATTTTTTTCTTAAGATTTAATTTTTATTCTTTTTAAACATTTGAATTATGGGACATCTGGGTGGCTCAGTGATTATGAGTGTCTGCCTTCAGCTATGGGGCATGATCCCAGGGTCCTGGGACTGAGCCAAACCTTGGGCTCCCTCTTCAGCGAGGAGCCTGCTTCTCCCTCTGCCTCTGCCTCTGCCTGCCACTTCCCCACTTGTACTTTCTCACTGTGGAGCAGGAAGCCCAGTACAGGGCTCGATCCCAGGACCCTGAGATCATGACCTGAGCCGAAGGCAGACCAGGTCCCCAGATCTCTCAGGGAGTCCCAAAAGGGTGCTTCATGTGCATCCACAAGCCAGTCTGCCATGGGGCAGCCAGCCTCCATCAGCTCCCACTGGCTGACCACACATACCCCTAAGGCCACTTGAGGGAGCCCAAACTGCCATGCTTCTGGGTGCCCGCAAGAAGTGGGGTTCTCTGTGTGAGGATAATGCCCCTCACCCTGATTCGGTGCCAAGCTTTGTCAATGCACCCCAAAGCTTCAGTGTATGGTCCAAGTCTCCCAAAGTCATTTGTGAACCATTTGGTTGTGCTTCTGGCCCTGGTCCTCAAACCATGGGGATGGGAATGGAGACCATGGATCTGCTGGGTGAGAGACATAACTTCCTCCTCTCCACAGACCTCTGCTCTTGGCCTTCAGCATCCTAAGGCTGATTTGGCTTCTCGTAGTCAGAACACATTCAACATCTTCATTTTGGAAAAAGCTCTGCCTTTGTATTTCCATATGTACAAGACCAATTTTAGCACTTTTTCCTGAAACAAAGGACCTGGGTGCCCTCGAGGCATACTGAAGCTTTGTACAGGAACAGCTTTCCAATAAGAAGCTGATTTTGATTGTTCCCCTGGGTTCCAAAAATCCTGGGCCTGAGTTTCTCCGGGACACAACATTACATAAGGGTGTGAGAAATAAAGAAAAGGAACCAAGCAACTGAGCACTGAAAAAATGCAAAATTGCGCATAAGATGACTTTCATCTCTCGGAACTTCTGAACTACTTTATGTCTTCCCCATTCCTGTATCCCCAGTACTCAGCCCTGTGCCTGACCCAGAGACAGTGCTCCAGAAGTAATTGCTGCATAAATGAGCAAACAGACATTGATAGTTGGTATAGGAGTTTGGAAGCAGAGCTCATTTTGTCTTGCACATAGGGGCACCTGGGTGGCTCAGTGGTTGAGCATCTGCCTTTGGCTTGGGTCATGATCCTGGGATCGAGTCCCGCATCAGGATCCCTGCAGGGAGCCTGCTCCTCCCTCTGCCTATGTCTCTGTCTCTTTGTGTCTCTCATGAAAACAAGCAAACAAACAAAAAACCACAACAATGGACAGCATAGAGATGAACGGTTTCATTCTGGTCCCTTGAAGAATCTACTTTGATTGGGGTCTGGAAGACATGCTTTGGCCTCAAGAGGGCCAACCAGGTGGGAAGTGGAGAAGGAAATTAGCCGTGTGCTAGGAAGGGGAAATTTGGGGCTGTGTTTAGGCTGAGAAATGAAGGGTGGAGTGCCCCAGCAGGTGTGTAGTCTGACTTTCCCACATGAGGAAGGTTGTAACAGGGCAGCCCGGGTGGCTCAGTGGTTTAGCACCGCCTTTGGCTCAGGGTCTGATCCTGGAGACCCAGGATCAAGTCCCACATCAGGCTCCCTGCATGGAGTCTGCTTCTCCCTCTGTCTGTGTTTCTGCCTCTACCCCCCCCCCTTCTGTCTCTGTCTCTCATGAATAAATGAATAAAATCTTTAAAAAAATTTTTTTTTTTTTAAAAAGGAAGGTTGTAACATAAGACACCTCTCCAGCTCATCTAACATTCTCAGCATGGGGTAGGTACATGAGAGGGCTTCTGTGCAAGTACATGGGTTTAGCTTTTGTTGTTGTTGTTGTTTTTTATATTTTCTTCTTAAAGCAATCTCTACACCCAATGTAGGGCTCGAACTTACAACTCCAAGATCAAGAGTCCTATGCTCCACCGACTGAGCAAGCCAGGCACCCTATTTAGTTTTTATTAAGATAAGGGTAAGTAGCCTTGCAAAGAGCTTTATCACTCACAAACCTCTCATAAGTGCATTTTCTGATCCGACCTACAAAAACTCCATAGAATTAGGTAAATAGACATTAGTCTCAACTTCCTTTTGCAGATGAGAGAAGTGAGAATTGCAGAGTCAGTAAATGGAGTAAAGATCTGAGCCCATCCAACTCAGGACCTGGACTCTTTCTACTTTAGTTTACTTTTTATTGATTGCATCACTATTGTTAAAACACTACAATGGAAAATTCAAGATAAAGGTAGTTTTGAAAGCACCTTGTAAAACATAAAGCTTTACATATACATAAGATATTTTTTTAAGTTGTGATACAGCATATGGTCAGGGTTGCTGCTGGCCCACCCCTACGAAGTCTTTCTAGCAGAGCATGGCCTCTACCATGGTGAACAGCCTGCCCAACTATACATGGCAAATCTTTGGGGTGTAGGGCAAGGTAACAACAGATATGAGGTCACAAAACCTGGGATTTAGTTCCAGGATTTAGTTCCTATTAGCCTTTGCAGCATTAAGCACATCATTTCACCTCTCAACTTCAATTTCTGCATTTATGAAACTTAAATATTAGTTATGCTATTGTCTTTATCACAGCATTATGAGGTTTAAGTGAAGTAAGATACTATGTGAATACTATATGAATGTTATTTTACAGATGAAGAAAGATTTGCGTGTGTGTGTATATATATGTATGTATATGCATGTGTGTGTGTGTGTGTGTGTGTGTAGTGATCTATACACTGTATCTGGTTTTTGCCTTTTACTCTTATTTTCATTTGGGTAGAGGGATGTTAGCAATGGGCTAGTATAGTAGACCAGTCATCACCCACCCAGCACACATTTCTCTTCTTCCTTTTTCTTCCCAAAGGACACAGCTTTTTTTTTTCTTGGATTCAGGGGTAGGTAGGCTTGTTTATCTACCTTCCAGCAGGGGAGGGTAAGGGCTCTACAGCCTTGTATCTATTGAGGGTGTATATTTACCCTGTGGACAGAGATGAATGTGCAGCCCTCACCAGTTTTGGAACTGCAATTTTTCAGGGTGTATAACAGAGGATCTGCATAGTCTGGGCCCTGCTTGCTCTTCATTCAATAAAGAATGCCAGTTGGGGTTTGGGTGTGAGCTCAGAGAAAGGAAAAGACCAAGAAAGGAGCATATTTGAGGGGGTGTCAAGAGTTTTCATCTGGCCATAGTTAACTTAGAGATGCTCATTAGAAATCCATGGCAAGGGGCACCTGGTTGGCTCAGTCCATTGAGCGTCAGCCTTCAGCTCAGGTTATGACTCCTGGGTCCTGGGATGGAGAGCCCCATATTGGGCTCTCTGCTCAGTGGGGAGTCTTCTTCTTCTCTCTCTCTCTCAAATAAAATTTTAGGAAAGAAGAAAGAAAGAGAGAAAGAAGAAAGAAGAAAAGAAAGAAAGAAAGAAAAAAAGAAAGAAAGAAAGAAAGAAAGAAAGAAAGAAAGAAAGAAAGAAAGAAAAAAAAGAAAGAAAAGGAAAGAAAGGAAAAAAGAAAGAAATCCCTAGCAAGACATCACAAAAGCACTTAGGACTATGGGATTCATTTTCTATAGATTTTCTATACATTTGAAAGAAAAGATGGAAGGAAGGAAAAATTACAGTACATGAGCCTGGGCCCCCAGGAAGAGGCCAGGTTAGAGGTATAAACTTGGTATTAAAGTAATGGGCCTGGGGATCCCTGGGTGGCTCAGTGGTTTAGCGCCTGCCTTTGGCCCAGGGTGCGATCCTGGAGTCCTGGAATCGAGTCCTGCGTCAGGCTCCCTGCATGGAGCCTGCTTCTCCCTGTGTCTCTGTGTCTCTGCCTCTGTCTGTCTGTCTGTCTCTCTCTCTCTCTCGTCTATCATAAATAAATAAATAAATAAATAAATAAATAAATAAATAAATAAATAAATCTTTAAATAAATAAATAAAGTCATGGGCCTGGAGGAAGTCACCTGGGAGAGTCAAGGAACCAAGCTCTGGGAACCCTGATATTTAAAAGCCGGGATGCCTGGCTGGGCAGAGGCATCTGCCCAAGAGGGATGCCTGGATGGCTTAGCGGTTGAGCATCTGCCTTTGACTCAGGTCGTGATCTCGGGGTCCTGGGATCGAGTCTCACATCGGGCTCCTTGTGGGGAGCCTGCTTCTCCCTCTGCCTGTGTCTCTGCCTCTCTGTGTCTCTCATGAATAAATAAAATATTTTTTTTAATAAAAATAAATAAAAGCCAAGAAGAGGGGAGGTGGAGGGACCTAGGACATGAAAGGACGTGTCCTGAAAGACAGACAGGTGATGAAGAAGTTTTAAGGGAGGATGATCAATGGTGTCATTTGACTAAGATGAGGGCTGAGGACTGATGGTGACCTTGGGAAGCTGGAGGCTGTGGTTTCAGTGCAGTGGTGGGGGCGAAGTCCAGATGGGATGGGGGTGAAGAGACCAATGAGAGGTGTGTGTGTGTGTGTGTGTGTGTGTGTGTGTAACGAAAACAGATACAGATAACACCACTGATGGGCTTTTGCTCTAAGGGGAATGGGAGTGGTGGCTAGAAGAGCACTTTACTTGTTTTTGTTGCGAGAGAAAGGATGTTACTGAGTGTCTTATGCTGAGGGAATGATCCAGTAGTGAGGGGAGGGGCAGACATGACAAACAGTGCTGATATGAGAGAACAAGAGAAAGAGGGAGAGTGTGTGTGTTAACTGCAGGAGCACCGTGTTTGAGAAGAAAGTAGGGGCAAGAGTACCCAAGCAGAAAAGAGCCAGAGGAGGAAACAGTCTCTCTTCCCTTCGCACAGCTCATGTCCACATGTGAGCCTGGGGCCACGGGGGCCCCTTGCAGCCAGCCTGAGGATGAAGTCTGTGCTAAATGTGGCAGAACGGAGAGACAGAAAGAACCTAAATTCTCTGACATTGTGGGGTCACTGGACCACTAACCTGTAGCCTGTCTTGCCCTGGACTTACTCTTATGGGAAATAATAAACTACCATACTACGTAAACCTGTTCAAGTCAGGTGGTGGTGGTTGCTTTTAACTTTATTTTAAAATAATTTTAGGGATCCCTGGGTGGCGCAGCAGTTTAGCGCCTGCCTTTGGCCCAGGGCGTGATCCTGGAGACCCGGGATTGAATCCCATGTCGGGCTCCCGGTGCATGGAGCCTGCTTCTCCCTCTGCCTGTGTCTCTGCCTCTCTCTCTCTCTCTCTCTCTCTGTGACTATCATAAATACATACAAATTAAAATAAAATAAAATAAAATAATTTTACTGGGGATCCCTGGGTGGCTCAGAGGTTTAGTGCCTGCCTTCGGTCTGGGGCATGGTCCTGGAGGCCCAGGATCGAGTCCCACATGGGGCTCCCTGCGTGGAGCCTGCTTCTCCCTCTGCCTGTGTCTCTGCCTCTCTCTCTGTATGTGTGTGTCTCTCATGAATAAATAAATAAAATCTTTAAAAAAAATAAACAAAATAAAATAATTTTACTTTCGGGGAGCCTGGGTGGCTCAGTTGGTTAAGTGGCTGCCTTCGGCTCAGGTCATGGTCCCAGGGTCCTGGGATCAAGTCCCATATCAGGCTCCCTGCTCAGCGGGGAGCCTGCTTCTCCCTCTCCGTCTGCCCCTCCCCCTGCTTGTGCTCTCTGTCAAATATATAGATAAAATATTTTTAAAATAATAATTTTTCTTCCAAAGAAGTTACAAAAATAGTAAAGAAAACACTCATAAACCTTTCCTCAAGTTCCCAACTTGTAACACTTTATCATAGTTGTTTTCTTTTAATCTTTTTTTTTTTTAAGGATTGATTGATTGATTTGAGAGAGAGGGAGAGAGAGAGAGCATGACTGCGGGAAGGGGAAGAGGACGAGGGAGAGCGACTCTCAAGCAGACTCCCCAGTGAGTGTGGCTCGATCTCTGGACCCTGAGAACAAGACCTGAGCCGAAACCAAGAGTGAGATGCTTAACCAACTGAACCACCCAGGCACTCCTGCCATGTTTGTTTTCTAAGCCTTCCTTTATACATACACGGACAACTTTTTTCCCCCTGATATTGAGAGTAGACTACATATCTCATGTCCCTTTATTATCTATACTCCTTCAGTGTATTTCCTAAGAACAAAGATAGCCTCTTACACAATCATAGTCCAGTTATGAAATCCAGGAGAGCATACTGACACAATAATCTTATTTAATCCATAGTCCATATTCTAATTTTGTCAACAGTCTCAATGTTGTCTCATATTTGTTTTTCCTATCCTAGGATCTCATTCAGGATGACCTATTACATTTCATTGTCATCACTGTTCAGTCTTCTTTAATATGTAACCATTTCTTCGCCTTTGAGTTTTTCTGTTTGTTTTTGTGGGTTTTTTTTTTTTTTTTTTTGTCTTTCATGATCTCAAGACCCTTTTTCTTTTTTAACATTTTATTTATTTATGAGAGAGAGCACACATGAGAAAGAGAGAGCAAGAGAGAGAGAGAGCAGAGAGAAAGAAAGAGAGAGAGAGAGAGAGCCAGGGGGAGGGTAGAGGGAAAGGGAGAAGCAGGCTCCTAGCTGAGCAGAGAGCTCAATGCGGGACTCGATCCCAGGACCCTGGGATTATAACCTGAGCCAAAGGCAGACCCCAACCAACTGAACCACCCAGGTGCCCGTCAAGACCCTTTTGAAAAGGCCTGTTATTCAGTTATTTTACTTTATAAAATGTTCCTCAATTTGGTTTGTTTGATGTTTCCTCATTATTAGTTTCAGGTTACACATTCTTTTTTTCAAACTGGATTTTTTTTTTTTTTAGTTTTGTTTATTTATTCTTAAGTAATCTCTACACCAACATGGGGCTCGAACTCATGACCCCAGGTCAAGAGTCACTCACTCTTCCCACTGAGCCAGCCAGATGCCCCACAGGTTACACATTTTTGACCTGAATATTACATAAGTGACATAATGTCCTCAGGTACCACGATGGGAGATACATGGTATCTTTTCACCCCACAATGAAATATTAGTTTTGGTCCCTTGGTGAGAGTATTGTCTGATTTCTCTACCATATGGTTCTTCTTTTTTTTTTTTAAGATTTTATTTATTTATTCATGAGAGACATACAGAGAGAGGCAGAGACACAGACAGAGGGAGAAGCAGGCTCCATGCAGGGAACCTGATGCGGGACTCGATCTCAGGACCCTGGGATCACTCCATGAGCAGATGCTCAACCACTGAGCCACCCAGGCATCCCTACCATATGGTTATTCTTAATCCTTTTGTAATTAATAAGTAATTTATGGGGACATAGTTTGAGACTGCATAGTATCTTGTTCCTCATTAAGTCCCTTCCACTAGTTACTCTTGCCTGAACCAATTTTTATTACGATGGTTTTTGGATTTTTTTTTTTTTAATTTCTTGTGGCCCCAAACCTTCTAGCCAACAGATCTTAGAAAATGTTTGGTATGAAAAATACAACCTTGTCCTCTGAAGTAGAGAGAAAGGACATATTTGTACCCTAAGTCGGGCTGGGAGGGGTCAGCCCTCTACCTGGGTGGCAGCAGGAGGGTGGCAGTTGCTCAGCAGGCCTGGGACCCTCCGGTGGATAGGGGTCAGAGAGCACTGAGGCTGCAAGAGGGGTTCTGGGGGGCCTCTCCTTGACAAGCTCTTTGTTTTCTTTTTCTTTCTTTTTTTTTATTTTTATTTATTTATGATAGTCACAGAGAGAGAGAGAGGCAGAGACACAGGCAGAGGGAGAAGCAGGCTCCATGCACCGGGAGCCCGATGTGGGACTCGATCCCGGGTCTCCAGGATCGTGCCCTGGGCCAAAGGCAGGAGCCAAACTGCTGCGTCACCCAGGGATCCCTCTTTCTTTTCTTTATAAGATTTCTTGTACTTTTCTTTCTCTAGCCCAGATTTTTGCCTGGTGCTTTGTCTACATTTCTAACAATCTCCTGGATGTTGCCATTTGGATGCCGTGTTGTCACCTCAAATTCATTCAATGTGACCCATGTCACTTCTTGCCTTCCATCACTGACATCATAATCATCTAGTCACTTGGGCTGGAGCTTCAGAGTCATCTTTGGAATTTGTGTGTCCTTCTCTCTAGCCACTCTCGGTCAGTCTCCTCCCTATTGCCTGGTCTCTCCTGCCTCCCTTGCAGCCTCAAGCATCTCTTTCCCACCTGTGCTGTTCTCCCTTGCAGGCCCAAACCCCCCTGGCACCCTGTCTACATTGCTGTCCACATTGACTCTGCTCCAGACCTTTGCCTGGTCTAACCCATCCTGCACACACTCCTGCCAGATGATCACTCCAAAATGCTCTTTTACCCAGTCCCTGTCATTTTCAAAATCTTTCAACGATTCCTCATTACCTATGGAACAGGAGCTTTCCCAGTCTGATTTCACAACTTTTGTAAATTTAAATTCCACAGGAAGAGTCTGCTGTAGCCAGCCTGGTCTGCGTATAAACTTCCTGAGCAAACCATACTTAGGCTGCCTCCATGCCCTTCCTGTGTCTCTCTCCCCACCTAGACTGTATCCACCCTTTAAAGATCCAGCTTCGGGTAGACCTGGTGGCACAGCGGTTTAGCGCCGCCTGCAGCCCGGGGTGTGATCCTGGAGATCCTGGATCGAGTCCCACGTCCGGCTCCCTGAGTGAAGCCTGCTTCTCCCTCTGCCTGTGTCTCTGCCCCTCTCTCTCTCCTCTCTGTGTATACTCATGAATAAATAAATAAAATCTTAAAAAAAAAAAAAAGATCCAGCTTCAGGGCACCCGGGTAACTCAGCAGTTGAGGTCTGTTTTTGGCTCAGGTTGTGATCCCAGGGTCCTGGGATTGAGTCCCATGCCAGGGTCCCCACAGAGAGCCTGCTTCTCCCTTGGCCTCTGCCTCTGTCTCTCTCAGGATAAAATAAAAATCTTAAAAAAAAAAAAAAAGTTCAGCTTTAATCTTTAGGGGCTCCTGGCTGGCTCAGTTGGTAGGATATGCAGCTCTTGATCACAGGGTCCTGAGTTCAGCCCCATGTTTGGTATAGAGCCTACTTAAAATTGAGAAAAAAAAAAAAAGATTCAGCTTTAATCCAGCCTCACATCAGTTCACATGATTCTTTGCTCTGAACTCCCATAGTATCTGCTACCTGTAACACCCACATTTATTTCTTGGTTACTTATTATCTTGCAACATCTTTGCTCTACCATGATGATTTAGAATGTGAGCTCCAGAGGGGTGCCTGGCTGGCTCACTTGGTGGCGTATGCAACTATTGATCTTGGAGTGGTGAGTTCAAGCCCCATGTTGAGTGCAGAGATTATTTAAAAACAAAATCTTAAAAAAAAAAAAAAAAAAGAATGTAAGCTCCGGGGGTGGGGGAAGGATTTAGGTTTTGGAGTGAGATTCCCTGAGTTGCTGACTTTGTCATTTATAAGCTATGTGACCTTGACTAAGTTACCTAACTTCTCTGTGCTCATTCATATGAAGAAGATACTAATGCTAATTACTTTATAAGATCTGATGTGATGGTTAAGTGACTTATTACACAAAAATACTTATAAAGATAGAATTACCAAATGATCCAGCAATTCCCAATTAGCCCAAAGAATTAAAAGCAAGGATTCAGACAGATACCTGCACATTGATGTCCATAGCAGCACTATTTACATAGATCAAAAGTTGGAAACAACCCAAAATGTCCAACAACAGACGAATGGATAAACCAAAGGTGATATTATATACACTGGAATACTATTCAGCTTTGAAATTGCTGGGATTCTGACACCTGCTATAACATGGATGAACCTTGAAAACATTACCCTAATGAAAGAAGCTAGACGTACAAGCACAAGTATCATATGGTTCCTCTTATATGAGGCACCTAAAATAGGCCAGTTCATAGAGGTGGAGAGTAGAATAGAGATTACAAGGGGCTGGGGAAGGAGAAATGGGCAGTTCATAGAGGTGGAGAGTAGAATAGAGATTACAAGGGGCTGGGGAAGGAGAAATGGGCAGTCACTGGGTACAAGTTTCTGTTTGGGATGATGAAAAACTTTAGGAAATGAATGGTGGTGATAGCTGTACAACATTTTGAATGTACTTAACGTCACAAATCACACACTTAAAAATGGCTAAACCAGTACATTTTGTGCTTTGTGTATTTTATCACAATTTAAACCCCCCTTCTCCCAGGAAAGTGCTTAGAACAGTACGTGGCATAGAGTAAGTGCTCAATAGTTGCTACTATTGTTATCATCTCTCAAATTACCATCTTCACTAAAGCTACAGAGGTCGAAGGCAGAAGGTGGCAGTCATTTGGGGATTACTGTGGCCAACACAGATCTGGAAGCATGATTCGTCACTGCATCTGGGGTTCACCAGGCTCAAGAGAATCCACTTGTATCAACTCGTGTGAGGTAAATTCCCTGGAATTTGATCAACCAGATGTCCAAACGCCCATTCTCAGAAAGCCTCCTGGAAAACAGACTGTTGTCAAAAGATTCTTTACAGTGTGGAATCAGAGGCCAAGGAGCAGGAGATTTTAACCACTGGTGGCATTGAGGCCTGGCCACTCCGGTTTCCCTTGACTCTGCAGGGATGGCTTTTGCTGCCTGGCGTACTGCTCAGAGCACCCTCTTCATGAGCTCTGTCACCGGAGGTCACACCAACTAGTGTCTCCTCTTCAACGTGCTAGTTTCCAAATTGCAGGTGGATCCCCCCCATGCCTGCACTCGAATAGGACATCCTGTCCTTAGCCAAGTGACAAAACCATTAGTTCTCTGACATGCCCTTTTAGTTCTAGATCTGACTGTGCACTGTTAATGGTTTTGAGGGTTGCCCCAGTCTTCAATGGCAACGTATCCACAAACCTACTTCAAAGGGGAATAATTTTACCTCTGGTGTGATTGATTTTCATTCTCCTGGGAAGGTAACCATCTCTTAAGTTCTGAGGATACACCACGGGCATAGGCTGCCTACTGTCTTCCTTTAATGGTCATAGCACCTATTATTACTTGGTGTATCATTTCATTCATTCAACAAGCTTTTTTAAGATTTTATTTATTTATTCATGAGAGACACACACAGAGAGACAGAGACATAGGCAGAGGGAGAAGCAGGCTCCCTGTGAAGAGCCTGATGTGGGACCCGATCCCAGGACCCTGGGATCACGACCTGAGCCAAAGGCAAAATCTCAACCGCTGAGCCACCCAGGCGTCCCTCATTCAACAAGCTTTATTGAGCACCTGCTGTGGGTCAGGTATTATGCTAGGTGCTGGGGATACAAAGGTGGGCAAAATGAACATCTGCCCCCAGAGTGTGTAGCCTAGTGGACAGAAAATGGTCATAAGGCAGTGAGATTGTTTTTGGTTTTGTTTTGAGATTGGTATTTCTAACAAACATACAGAATGGAGATTTCTAAATGAGTCCTCTCCTTTAAAAGTCACCACAGGAGATGATCCCCACCCCCCTGACCTTCTAACAAGGCTGCCACTGATCAGGAAGTTTTGTTTGGGGGCACCTGGGTGGCTCAGCTGCTTCTTGGTTTCGGCTCATGTCATGATCTCAGGGTCCTGGGATTGAGCCCAGCATCAGGCTCTGCAGTCAGTAGAGAGTCTGCTTGAGGATTTCTCTCCCTCTCCCTCTGCCCCTCCTCCTGCTCACATACACACACTCTCTATCTAAAATAAATATTTTTTTAAAGAAAGTTTTGTTTGGTTCAGTTTGGTTTTTTTAGCTTTTCACAAGGAATAGTGTTTGGAGACTTTGGAACATTCTTTGAATAACCTCAGTGGTGGCAAAACTGTGAGTGGTGTGCAGTGGATCTGACTCTCAGAAATAGAAGACATTCGGTGTGAAGTCTGGCAGGTAATTGGTGTGATAAAGCTAGGTAATAACACTGTGGGTAGGAAAATTAAAAAATAAATGTGACTCTTGGGGCCGATTCTTGTCATGCTCAAAAACAGTCTCTGGAAGCAGCTCCAAAACTGGAAAGCCAAGAATGTTTGGAACCACAACAGCATCACTGTGTGGCCTTCAAAGGTTAAAAGGGCAACAGTCACTCAGATGTGAAGTTCCAGAGAACAGCTAGCTTGTTGGTCTCCACAACCTTTGCATTCTTTGTGAACTGGAGAGCCCCGGGTTTTATTTTTGTGTAAAATGTGATCTAAGTACTTCATAGTTATGAATTCCCAGGAGGAGGAAGGGGCCTGAGGCAACATCTTCCCAACCCCAAGTCTGCAGGTCATGATCTCAGGGTTGTGAGATCGAGTCCCATTTTGGGCTCTGAGCACAACAGAGTCTGCTTGAGAAGCTCTCTCTCTCCTTCTCCCTCTGCTCCTCCCCTTGTGCTTGCGCTTTCTCTCTCTTTCTCTCTCTCTCCCTCTCTCCAACCCACACTCTGTGCCAAACACACTGAGGACAGTCTAGCACCAGAATGATGGTCCAGCCTTGGGTACCTGCAACTGGATTCAAACCCCAGTTCTGTCCCTCATTATCTGTGGCCTAGGTCTCTCTCTGCTTCAGTATCTTCATCTTGATTTATTTTCATTTATTTGTTTTTTAGATTTTATTTATTTATTCATAAGAGACACAGAGAGAGGCAAAGACACAGGCAGAGGGAGAAGCAGGCTCCCTGTGGGGAGCCCCATGTGGGACTCCATCCCAGGACACTGGGATCGTGACCTGAGCTGATGCTCAACCACTGAGCCACCCAGGAGTCCCAGTGTCTTCATCTTTAGAGAGGAAATAATAATTGTGACCACCTTATAACTGCTACATAAGATAATTGTGAAAATCAAATGAGTTAGGGTATTGGAAGGCCTTGAGAACAGTGCCTGGCACATGGTCGAGCTCAGTGAGCGAGTAACTTTCCCAGCACATTGCAAGTTCTCCAGGAGCAGGGACCAGAGCTGTTCTTTTGTGCTTCATGGTCCCCAGCATGGATCTATCAACAAGGTACATCATCCATAAAAACATTTATTTAAAAAAATTTTTTTTACATTTATTTAAAAAAAGTTATTAAGGGCGCCTGAGTGGCTTAGTTGGTTAAGCATCTGCCTTTGGCTGAGGTCATGATCCCAGGGTCCTGGGATTGAGCCCCACATTGGGCTCCCTGCTCAACAGTGAGCCTACTTCTCCCTCTCTTGCTTCCTCTGCTTGTGCTGTCTTTCTATCAAATAAATACAGTCTTAAAAAAATAAATTAAAAAACTTTCAAAAATAGTTTTTCATCTGTATTAGTATATATTAAGATTTTATTGATGTAAAAATCAAATTGTTGTAATAAAAATCTCTCTGGATTAAAAAAAAAACTTAAAAAAAATTCTAGGATAAAGCACACACACATACACCTCTAAGAGCTCAAGGTCCCAACACACAGATCTGCTTCAGCAGATAGCAGCCCCTTGCCAACTCCTTTCCCCTTGGGTATGTTTACTGTGATAATGTCTCCCCTCCACCTTGGTTCTCTATGGTATGAACAAATGAAGAGACTGAGGCAGTTCTCTGCTCTCTGGAAGGCAGGGTGAGCCAAGAGTGAAGTAGGAGTGGGAAACAGAGGGCCCTCTATTTTAAGTACTTGCTTCAACTGTTCCATGGGGACCATCCTGTCACAATTTAAAATAGAGCCCCACCATGGGGCTCCTGGGTCGCTCAGCTGGTTAAGTGTCTGACTCTTGATTTCAACTCAGGTCTTAATCTCTGTGTCATGAGTTTAAGCCCTACGTTGGGCTCCATGCTGGATATGGGGCCTACTTAAATAATAATAGTAATAAGTATAAATAAACACATACATAAATATAAAATAAAATAAAATAAATAAAATAAAATAAAATAAAATAAAATAATCCTCCTGGTGGCCAGGGCAGACTCAAAAGGCCCACTGGAACCCAACTGACCCAACATGACAGTAGAGCTGAACCTGCATGGCTGGCTGCTCCAGAGAAGAGTGGCTTTGTTTCGGGGTCAGGTGGTAGCTACCTGACACAGTGGGAGCTGCCAAGGGCCAGGCTGAAAAGAAGGCTATGGTTTCCAGAGGGCTGCAATGCCTCAGAGGTATCTCCATCACGCAGGAAGGCCTCAGGATCACTAACCAGCTGGCTTCTTGCTGGCTTGGTTCTATTTTTAGACACGTGTGGCAGGTTGGATTATCTCCAGTCCTCACGTACTCCCAAGCTACCGGCAGAAGTTTCAGTAACTCAAGCCAGGTCTGTTCCCTCCTTAGAACTGACCAGAAAACAGAAAATGTAAGGGTCAGAGAAAAGGATAGCAGGTCAAAGGTCCAGCCTCCTGTTGGAGGGGGCAGGTCTGGGCCTGAGGTAATCACCTGCTCTTCATGCTTGATGTGGTCCAAACACCTTCAGGCCCAACTGGACCTAAACAGAAAGGTGGTCCCAACCTCTAAGCCTTCTGGCCTTCACGGACCTGACTCAAGTTTCCCTCGCAGCCTGAGGCCTTAGAGCAGCTGAATCCCCTCTCTTCCCAGCCCTCCTCAGTTCAGACTCCTTCCTGGTCAGGCGTGTCTCAAAACATAGGTAGCTTGTTAAAGTTACCTGGATGGCTTGTTAAACATACAGATGCCTGGGCTCCACGTTAAACTCGTTAAATCAGAGTCCATGTGGTGGAGCCAGGCATCTGAATTATTTAAACAAGTTTCCGGGTGATTCTGATTCACGCCAACCTCAGAGTCAATGCCCTTACCCGTCACGCTCTCTTTGAGCTCACTTCCTTGTTGGATTGCAACTGGAAATCCCCAACGCTTTGATTGGAGCCAAACATCATTTCTGCCCCTCTAAAAAGTAAGGTTTCTGTTGAAATTATGCAGACACCAAATCTCCAAAATAAAGAATTTCCTACTTGCCTAGGAAATCGTGGTCCAAGCCAAAGTCAGACGCGTAACTGACTGGGCTACCCAGGTGCCCCTGAAGGGTGTTTTGAAGTTCCAGTCATCCCACTCAGGACAAAATTCTCTGGAAGGAAAGAGGGACTGTTTCATGCCACGTTTCTCCTTTTCAGAAACTAAAAGAGGATTTCCCAGGAGTCCCCCAATAGATTTCCCTCATCTTTCATTGGTCAGGACATCATCACATATCAGTCCCAAACTGGCAAGGGGACTGGGAGCACCAGAATTGGCTCAGGCTAATTAGGATTCACTCCTGAGGGCAGCCCGGGTGGCTCAGAGGTTTAGTGCCGCCTTGGGCCCAGGGCATGATCCTGAAGACCTGGGATCGAGTCCCACGTCGGGCTCCCTGCATGGAGCCTGCTTCTCCCTCTGCCTGTGTCTCTGCCTCTCTCCTGTGTATTCTCATGAATAAATAAAATCTTTAAAAAAAAAAAAAATTCACTCCTGAGATGAGTGGGGGTGGGAAGAGTCACCTGAACAAAATCAGAGTTCTGTTGGCTAGGCAGAAGGGGGATGGCCTTTGGGGAGACAGGTAACAGTGCCGGCTATGAAGTACTCTGCAGAAAATAAAAGTGCATGATAAAGAGTGGGGGTGGGGTGGGATGGAGGCAACCGTGTTAGAGGAGGAGGTTGGGAAGGCCTCTCTGAGAAGCTGACATTTCAGCTGATCCCTGATAGACAGGAAGGAGACAGTGAGCAAAACCAGGCATGAAGCATTCCAGGCAGTGGAACTGCAAAGGCCCGGGGTTGAAGCAAGCTGGCTATATATCCCAGCTTCCGGAAGGTATAGAACTGCACGCCTCTAGCCAAACCTACCCTTAGCTCCTCTCTTCTCTCCCTTCTTCCTCTCCTCCCTCTCTGCCTCCGTCTACCTACCCCAAAACAAGGCTCAATGACAACACAATCACCCCTATATTCCTGAGTAATTACCAGGGGTGGACAGTTACTGCCACAAGGAGGTCACAGTCCCTGGAACAGTCACACACCTGGGGCACATGCCTTCTCTGTAGCCTTCTTTTCTTCAGACTGTAAATTCTTCCCCAGTGGGAAAGCTCCATGGTACTCGCTCACCAGGACACCTGCACAGGCCTCCATCTGGAGTTTTCCATCTCCCTGGGTACTTGGGGAAACGTGTGCCTGGTCCTCCGGGAAGGTAACTTTCACCTGCCATCTGTCTGCACCTCTCTCCATCTCATGCCCATCACCTCTGCCTGGGCAGGGAGGCGGGGAGATTGTAGGGAGCAAACCCCAGTCTCTCAGGAGAACTCAGGAAGGAGTATGTGTCCAGCATCAAGGCAGAGGTATGGCCTCACTGAATGTCAGGCTGGAAGGGACATCAGGGGTCACCTGTCCCCCTGCTTCATCTATCATTTTTCTTTTCTCACTTAAAAATATTTCTTTATGGGGATCCCTGGGTGGCTCAGCGGTTTGGCGCCTGCCTTTGGCCCAGGGCGCAATCCTGGAGTCCCAGGATCGAGTCCCGCGTCGGGCTCCCGGCATGGAGCCTGCTTCTCCCTCCGCCTCTGCCTCTGCCTCTCTCTCTCTCTCTCTCTCTCTCTCTCTCTCTCTATGTCTATCATAAATAAATAAATAAATAAATATTTTAAAAAATATTTCTTTAGGGCTCCTGGGTGGCTCCGTCGGTTAAGCATCTGCCTTTGGCTCAGGTCATGATCCTGGGGTCTTGGGATCAAGTCCCATATCTGACTCCGTGCTCAGCAAGGAGCCTGCTTCTCCCTCTCCCTCTGCCTGCCGTGCCCCACTTGTGCTTTCTGTGTGTGTGTATGTGTGTGTGTGAAATAAATGAATAAAACGTTTAAAAATATTTATAGTCTCATAAAAAGTGAACAGAAAGCAGTCATAAATAGGGCTAAACAGGTAAAAGTCCCATTGGTAATGTTGGTACAGCCACTCTGGAAGGTAACCTTACCCCATCAAGGTGAGCAGGTCCTTATCCCATGACCAGGCAACTGCACTCCAAGGTATGTACCCAGAGAAAGAGAGAAAGTTATATACACTTGCACCAGAAGATGCACGCAGGAATACGCGTGGTGGCACCGTTCCAGGGGCATAAAACTGACAACCATGCAAACATCATTGAAGATAGAGTATCCAGGGGCACCTGGGGGGCTCAGTGGTTGAGTGTCTGCCTTTGGCTGAGGTCGTGATCCCGGGGTCCTGGGATCGAGTCCTGCATCGGGCTCCCCACAGGGAGTCTGCTTCTCCCTCTACTTATATCTCTGCCTCTCTGTCTCCCGTTGAACAAATAAATAAAATCTTTAAAAAACTAAAAAATAAATAAAAGAGTATCTATGTGAACCGTAGTACATTCATACAAGGGATTACGATACAGCAACGAATACATAAATGATAGCCGCTCTCACCTGCATTGGTGAACTCATGATACGCCACTGAGTGAGGAAGGCTGACCGGATAATACAGCATGGTCCCAATTATATAAGGTTTAAAAGATAATCCAATGTCATTTAAGCAAATATGCACGTGTGGGAAACTATAAAGAAAGTAGAGGAGGGACTCCTGGGTGGCTCAGCGGTTAAGTGTCTTGCCTTTGGCTCAGGTTGTGATCCCAGAATCCCAGGATCGAGTCCCACGTCAGGCTTCCTGCATGGAGCCTGCTTCTCCCTCTTCCTGTGTCTCTGCCTCTCTCTCTCTCTCTCTCTGTCTATCATGAATAAATAAATAAATAAATCTTTAAAATAATAATACTAAATAAATATTTTATTTATTTATTCATGAGAGACACAGAGAGGCAGAGACACAGGCAGAGGGAGAAGCAGGCTCCATGCCGGGAGCCCGACGCAGGACTCGATCCCGGGTCTCCAGGATCACGCCCTGGGCTGAAGGTGGTGCTAAACCGCTGAGCCACCCGGGCTGCCCAATAAATAAAATCTTAAAAAAAATAAAAAAAAAAAAGAGAGAGAGAAAGTGGAGGGAAGAGGTTCCCACTGGAAGCCACCTGAGAAGGGACAGCCAGAGGCACACAGGCACAGCAGATATGTTCTTTCTCAGGCTAAGTGCAAGGTAATTGGTGGTCATTTTGCAAAATTTTTCTTCGAAGAACTTCGGCTTCTCAGAAGATGTAGTAGACAAACGTTTCCCTGTTCTTCCCACTGCTGCAACTAAAAGCCCCAGCTATTATTTTTTATTTTTTAAAGATTTGTATTGATTTATTCATGAGAGACAGAGCGAGGGAGGCAGAGAGAGAGAGGGAGAAGCAGGCTCCCTGAGAAGCAGGGAGCCTGATGCAGGACTTGATCCCAAGACCCTGGGATCACCACCTGAGCCAAGGGCAGACATTTAACCAACTGAGCCACCAGGTGCCCAAAGCCCCAGCTATTCAACATGAAATAAATATAAGAAGATTTTGAAAGGTGGGCAGAAGTCAAGCCAGAAAGGGACTTCATATCCCAAAGAATGATACTCTGGTGAGTTCCCTGGATCTTTTTTTTCCTCATATATCTCAGAGATGGAGCTGAAGAAGGCAGAAACCAGAAAAGTGAATGGGCACTGATGAAGTTCCGCCAGAAGCCTGCTTTCTCTGACCCAAAGACCAGAAAAGTGCCACTAAGAAAACTTTCAGGGGTGCCTGGGTGACTCAGTGATTGAGCACCTGCCTTCGTCTCAGGTCATGATCCCGGGGTCCTGGGATCGAGTTCCGCATCGGGCTTCCCACAGGGAGTCTGCTTCTCCCTCTGCCTAAGTCTCTGCCTCTCTCTGTATCTCTCATGAATAAGTTGAAAAAAAAGAAAAAAGAAAGAAAAAACTTTCAGACAATAAGCACTGACTCCAGTGCCAACACTGTGGGAAAAGCTGAAGCTCTTACAGTCCAGGGCCAAATATCTCAGGCTTTTTTGGTTACAGGGACAGAGGTTTTTTCAAGAGGAAGGAAGGAGGATTGTTGAAGGAAGAGGAACCTCCTCTAGCCCAGTAGAGGAGCCAAGAAAGCCAGAAAGTGGGGAGCCTTCTGTGTCCACCCCTGCCCCCGATCTCACGGCCTTTCTGTGCCAGGCTGCTCTTTCTTGCCCTACTGTGCCCCTCACCTTTGCATGATCCCATCTTGAACACTAGCCCCAGTGGCTCCCCCATTCCATGGCTACTCTTGAGGCAGTCTTTCTTTCAGCTTCTATCCCTATTGCTAACTGACTCAGTTTCTCAATTCTCTACTTTTAAATTCCCAACAAAGATATCTGAGGGTAGCCTGATGGCTCAGCAGTTTAGCGCCACCTTCAGCCCAGGGTGGGATCCTGGGATCCGGGGGTCAAGTCCCATGTCGGGCTCCCTGCATGGAGCCTGCTTCTCCCTCTGCCTGTGCCTCTGCCTCTCTCTGTCTCTCTCTGTGTCTCTCATGAATAAATTAAAAAATAAAATAAAATAAAATAAAATAAAATAAAATAAAATAAAATAAAATAAAATTAAATTAAATTAAATTAAATTAAATTAAAAAGATATCTGATTGCCTTGGTTTATCTTCTGGAGGCGGCTGCAAGTCACAGTTGATGGTCAGCCTACTGATAGCCGTCCTTGGCTCAGGCTCCAGCTCTAGCCCAGTTAGTTGTGGACACAGGTAGCAGAGTCCTGTCTGAAATACAGCTCCTGGGATCCCTGGGTGGCGCAGCGGTTTGGCGCCTGCCTTTGGCCCAGGGCGCGATCCTGGAGATCCGGGATCGAATCCCACATCAGGCTCCCGGTGCATGGAGCCTGCTTCTCCCTCTGCCTGTGTCTCTGCCTCTCTCTCTCTCACTGTGTGCCTATCATGAATAAAAATAAAAAAAAAAGATTTGAAATACAGCTCCTTCCGTGCCTGTGAGAGAAGGTGTTTTTCCAAAAAGGGACACTGAAGGGCGTGTCCCTAAAATATACCAACTTTTAGAGGTAAACAAGCAAGAACATAAATTATGGCAGATATGATTGGCACCAAACAATGAGCCAAGGTCTGAGTGAATCCAGCCCTGGGGGTTAGGGAGAGCTTCACAGAGGCAAAGGTCATTTGAAGGGGGAGCAAGTGTCTGCCCAGGAAATAAAGAAAGGAGGGCATTCCAGGTAGAAGAATGTATGGGCAAATATAAGTTGTTATAGAGAGTCAAGGCTTGTTTAGAGCAATGAGAGCACTTCAGGAAGGGTGGAGTGAGAGTGTGGGGGTGGCAGACAGGGGAGGGAAGCAGGGGAGAGAAAGTGAGATCAGATTGCAAATGACTTTGTAGACCGAGCAAAGGAGTTGGGGTTTTATCCCATAGCCAGTGCGGGCCAGCCTATGTTTATCAAGCCAGGAGGTGACATAACTGTTTTCTAGAATCAGCCTCCACATTGCACATGGAATCATCCCTTCCTGTCTTGGCTGGGCTCTGCTACAATATCACAGCTACTGCACTGGGCTTTTTATCCTATCAGCGAATGGTCTTTCTTTGGGGATGGGAGCCTTCTGTCGCCCTCCCCACAATCCCATCAGTAATATCTACCATGTCTTCAATTGTGGACGAGGTTCTGGTAGACACCCAGAAGGAGAGTTTCAAGGACTTTAGACCCAAGGGCTAGGCACCCACCTTTAGGAAGGCAGGAAGCTTGGCAGCAGGGCAAAGGGTAACTCAGAAGGGAATGTAAAAGAAGAGGGCACGGGCAGCTGCTATAATGGGTGGGATCTGGGCAGGAGATAAAGACCTGGCTCAGGCCTGCAGGAGAGAGGGCTAGAAGACCTTCTCCAGGTGGAATCCATGGCACTTGATAATGGATAGGGCAAGGGGAAGGCAGGGGGCAGAGGCATCTAAGCTGGGTAAGTAGGAAGATAAGAGTGCTGTGAATACACACAGGGGACACTGGAGCAGGATTGAGAGAAAGACACTGGATGGGGTTTCAAGCATGTTGTTTGGAGATTTCCAACAGACACCTGGAAATGTACACCTGGGGTTCGTGAAAGAAGCTTCCTTCTTCACCCTCATTTCAATCTACTCTACATGATCAGCAAAGTTGTTATCACTCACTTGCTGTGTGTGTGTAACCATGGCTGGTCACCTCAATGCCTTCCAGGCTTTGACATCACTTCATTCATGCAAGCTGATGTCTGATCCTGGAACTGTAGTCTCTACCCAGGCTAGTGGTGGTTCTGTACCTTTTATTTTTTTTAAGGTTTTTAAATTTGGGGGCTTGGATGGCTCAAATGCTTAAGCATCTGTCTTTGGCTCAGGTCATGATCTCTGTGTCCTGGAATCGAGCCCTAAGTTGGGCTCCCTGCTTACTGGGGATTCTGCTTTTCCCTCTCCCTCTGCCTCTCCCCTGACTCATGCTCTCTGTCTTTCTCAAATGAATAAATAAAATACATTTCTAAAGATTTTTAAATTTTATTTATTTGGTTTTTTCGAGGTGGGGGAGAGGCAGAGGGAGAGGCAAAGAATACAAAGCAGGCTCTGCGCTGAGTGTGGAGGCCAACGTGGGGCTCGATCCTACTACCCAGAGATCATGACCGGAGCCAAAACCAAGAGTCCAGTGTTCAACCAAAAGAGCCACCCAGGCACCCCAGTGATTCTACATCTTATCTTTCAAAATCTACTCCTACTTTTGAGTCTTTCCTGTTCAATCAACTCAGAGCACTTACACATATCCTCCCAAATTGCCTGAGTGACTCTCCTTTCTGTGCCCCTCTTCTTTGGTAACAGTCCTGTAGCTAGGTGAGGAGCTCTTCCTTTTGGCAAAAAAGATGACTCTTCCTCAGCCCTGGGGTGAAAGGAAAGGAAGGAGCAGGTGCAGAGCAGCCGGGGCCCTCACTCTTCCTCTCGCTCGTCTGGAAACCTGTTGGTGGATCCCTTCGGGGACTACGTTCCCAAAGTCCATGATGGAGGTATCTCTGATGGGCAGTTCACCTTGAATGTCTCTGCTCTATGACCTCCCCTGTCCCCAAGAAATTCACACACACACACACACACACACACGCACGCATGCACGCACACATGCATGTATGCACACCTGGGACCTGGAGGGAAGTTAGAGTAGCTCCTAAATCAGATTCTCTAGCCAAGATTGGGAGGTGGAAATAAGCCTTGCTCTCACCCTCTACCACAGGCTTGCTCTGAAGTCTCTGTGCATCTGTTGCTTCTACCGTCATGCTTCCTGTGGTAGAGATATTGCTCCGACCTCCCTGTCCTCCCCACCCTCCATACATCTCTAAAGTTCCTTTCTCTCTTTTTAAAAAGATTTTATTTAGTTAATTGACAGAGAGAGAAAGAGAGCACAAGCAGGGGGAGTGGCAGACAGATGGAGAGGGAGAAGCAGACTCCCCACTGAGAGGGACCCCAAGGTGGGGCTCAATCCCAGGACTCTGGGGTCATGACCTGAGTCAAAGGCAGACGCCTAACCAACTGAGTCACCCAGGTACCCCTCTCTAAACTTCTTCCAGCCCTAGAGCTTCACCCCACACAACTGATTTTGAGGAAGTTCAGTGTCTTAGCTTGGGCTGCTGTAACAAAATACCATAGACTGGGGAGCTTAAACAACATTTATTTCTCACCATTGTGGAAGCTGGGAACCATTGTGGAAGCTGGGAAGTCCAAGACAAAGGTGCTGGCAGATTCTGTGTCTGGTGAGTGCCTGCTTCCTGGTTTGCAGATGGCTGCCTTCTTGCTGTCTCCTCATACGCTGGAGAGAGAGAGCACTCTGGTCTCTTCATTTTATAAGGACACTTAATCCCATCCATCATAGGGGGCCATTCTCATGACTTCATCCAACTCTCTTTCTCTCTCTCTCTTTTTTTAAGATTTTATTTACTTATACATAAGAGACACAGAGAGAGGCAGAGGGAGAAGCAGGCTCCATGCAAGGAGCCCAATGTGGAACTCGATTCCATGACTCCAGGATCATGCCCTGAGCCGAAGGCAGATGCTCAACCACTGAGCCACCCCAGCGTCCTGACTTTATCCAAATGTAATTACCTTCCAAAGGTCCCATATGGGTTTGGGGTGGATGCAAACACTCAGAACTCAGCCTCTTAGGTCGAACTTGGGAGGAGAGTAAGGTTGCAAATACTTGTGCTCTAATACTTTTGACCTTGTTACATTCTATTTCAGAATTTTCTTATTTCTGCATATGTCTAGAACTGCTCTTGTTTTTTCATTACTAGATTGAAAAGTCCTTGAGCCCAGGTAATGTATCTATATTAAATACATTTGAAGGGTAGCCCGGGTGGCTCAGTGGTTTAGCGCCACCTTCAGTCTAGGGCGTGATCCTAGAGACCTGGGATCAAGTCCCACGTCAGGCTCCCTGCATGGAGCTTGCTTCTTCTTCTCCCTCTGCCTGTGTCTCTGCCTCTCATGAATAAATAAATAAAATATTTAAAAATATATACATACATACGTTTGAAGACCCCAGCACATAATCATCTCTCTACGGGAATCTCA
The DNA here is from genome assembly GCF_048164855.1 of Canis lupus baileyi. Lineage (NCBI taxonomy): Eukaryota > Metazoa > Chordata > Mammalia > Carnivora > Canidae > Canis > Canis lupus. Next base: position 54,127,378 of record NC_132855.1, on the reverse strand, counting down.
ACATCTAAGAGCGTGGAGATCTGGGCCATGACCTTGCTTGCCCTTACAGAATCAGGGGTGGCCTGGAGTGAGAAGATCAAGGCTCAGTACCTGAGTAGCTCTGTACACAGGATGTGGTGGGCAATCCAATGTCTCTCCTCATAAAAAATTAAGATAAATAACACCTGTACTGTCTTTTTCACAGGATTCCTGTGAAAATTAAATATGGAAACATTTGTAAAAACCCTTTGTAAAGCGTGTAAAATTATATACAATGTGAGATATTGTGATCATTATCTGGGGCACCAGCTCTGGAAGGTAAGTGTTCTACAGTCTCTTATCTATTTAGGATTGTATGCCTACCCTGTATGACTTAGCTCCTGAATACGTATGACCAGAGTGTCCATTTTCTCAGCTTGCTAATGATCCAAAGTAGTACCAGTTGGAGCCTGAGAGAGAGACAGACAGAGAGACAGAGAGACAGAAACAGAGATAAAAGGGGAGATTTTACCTAACTTCAGGGCTGAGAATTTACGGGGGTGTGGGGGTGTGGGGGTCGGGTATCAGCATACTCTGTGCCTTGCTTACACTATTCAACAAAGAACAACTGTCATGGTTTGGGTCTGAGCTGAGGCAGAGACACAGGCAGAGGGAGAAGCAGGCTCCCTGCAAGAGCCCAATGCAGGACTCAATCCTGGAACTCCGGGATCATGCCCTGAGCTAAAGGCAGATGCTCAACTGTTGAGCCACCCAGGCATCCCCCAAATCCATATTTTGAAGTCCCAGTCCCCAGTACTTCAAAGTGTAACTGTATTTGTGGCTAACATCTTTAAAGGGGCAATTAAGTTAAAATAAGACCCATAGGATAGAGCCCTAATCCAATCCGAGTGGGGTTTGTATAAGAGGAAGACACACAAGGGCCACAAGGAGATGACTGTGGGAGGAAACAACAAGAGGGTGGCCCTCTGCAAGCCCAGCAGAGAGACCTCAGATGAAACCAATCATTCTGACACCTTAATCTTGGCCTTCCAGCCTCCAAAACTATGAGAAAATAAATTCCTGTTGTTTAAGTTACCCAGTCTATGAGATTTTGCTATGGCAGACCTAGCAAACAAATACAGCAATGGACCAAGGAACCTAAGTGGATAAGAAGGATGTAAGTACCTGAAGAGGGTGTGGACAGTGACACTGCAGTGTTGTCCTGATGACGATGAACGATCCATGGAGTGGAAGGTCCCAGAGCAAGTGAGCTAGCAAAGTAGGAAGTGATGGTCAAGAGTAACAGATTGTCATATCCTCAAAGTGTCAAGCCACCTTCTGGCTGGCTTCTCAAATGGCCCCTAAGATGGTTGACCCAGCTCCAGAGTCACAAGCAGACCCACTAACATCTCTCAAAAGAGGAGGCTCCGTTTCTTCCACTGCTTTTTAGGAACAAAGAGCTCTTTCCCAGAAGGCCTGCATTGTCTCCATTTTATGTCTCAGAGGTCAGAAATTGTATTACATTCTATTCTGAAATCTCTAGCACGGGAAAGAGATGATTATTATTGGTTTAGCGTATCACTTCACACTGACATGTATCAGTGTGAAGGAAGATGGATTTCCCCAACAAAATTGGAGTTATCCTAGCTAGAAGGAAAGGAAGGCTGTGTGCTCAGTACTTTTTGCTACCAAAGGCTGGCAGCTGTCATAGACTGATAGCTTACGCTTTGAGGAGATGGGGGTTCTGGGCAAGGACAGAGAAGTGGTTTGGGAACATCCTGAAAGTTACCTGACCTACCTCTAGACCCTGTGGTAGATGGAATATGGAACTTCTTCTTCTCTCCTCCCTCCCTGCTCCCCAGCCTCCCTGAACTACCAGGAGCCCATCTAACATGTTCTGTTGTGTTCTAGGTACCCCATTGTCTCCCCTCATGCCCTTTAACTGTGCCTCTTGTTCCCTAAATACTTCTTTTTTTGCTATCCCAAATCCCTCCTTAGCCTGGCTCATTTAGATGTTCTAGCTCTCAGCTAAAGGGTCACCTCCTCCAGGAAGCCCTCCTTGAAATTCCTCACTTTGGGCTACATGTCCAGACTGAGCATCCTGCACAGGTAGCAGATATGAACTGTTCAACAACAGTGAGAGTGTCAGTTATGTTATTTTTTTAAAAAGGCGGGGGAATCCCTGGGTGATTCAGCAGTTTAGCGCCTGCCTTCAGCCCAGGGCATGATCCTGGGGTCCCGGGATCGAGTCCCACGTCGGGCTCCCTGCATGGAGCCTGCTTCTCCCTCTGCCTGTGTCTCTGCGCCTCTCTCTCTATGTCTATGTCTATCATGAATAAATAAGATCTTTAAAAAACAAAACAAAACAAAACTAATGTTTGGTGCTCCTCTCATCACAGAAATAATCCTGAGACTGCAGAGTGAGAAGACCAAGCAGACAACACAAACCTGCTTCTCCCTCTGCCTGTGTCTCTCATGAATGAATGAATGAATAAAATCTTAAAAAAAAAAAAAAAGTTTTCGGCATTAATTAGAAGCACTCCAAGCCCACCCACCTGGATTAGAGAGAAGTCTGATATTAATTGTTCCAGAGATGGGTTCCACTCTTTTGGATCATCACTCAACCATGGAGTGCTTAGAAGGCATACCCCAGACTCCTAGTCCTCCAGCACAAAGAGGCCCTGGTTGGCTCTGCTTGCTTGCTTGCTTGCTTGCTTTCTTTCTTTCTTTTCTTTCTTCTTTCTTTTTCTTAAGATTTTATTCATTTATTCATGAGAGACATAGAGAGAGACAGAGACACAGACAGAGGGAGAAACAGGCTCCCCATGGGGAGCCGTACACGGGACTTGATCCCAGAACTCTGGGACCAGGACCTGAGCCAAAGGCAGATGCTCAACCACTAAGCCACCCAGGCGTGTCCAACCACCACCACCCCTTTTTTTTTCTGCTCTGCTGTTTCTGTGCTATGAGCCGGAGCTGCTGCTTCAGGCCCCATCCTAGACTGTCGTAGTCACTGACCCGTTCCATAGGATCCAGCTGCCTCCTGGTTCAGCTCCCTGCATCTCCACCCCTCCCCCAGGCCTCCTGATCTTAACCAACCTAATTCTTCGTTCCAGTCTTGAACCTCTCCAGGAACCTAGCTTCAGACTCTTTCCAACTCCTTGAATATCCCACCCATTTCTTAGACAATAAAATCTAATCTAACTGATAGGAGATTATAGTACCTCCCATTATCACTTTCTGAAGGTAAAGATTTCCCAGGAATTGGAATAGAGGCCTGCCCTACCATACTGGGAGGGGAAATGCCTTTCATTCCCTCTAAGGCATTCACAGCAGCAAAAAGGAACACAAGTGGATTCTTAGATGACTCTACTACATATGTCATGCATTTACATGTGTCCTAACCAAAAAAAGAGATAAAGAAAAAGATTCACCTGTGTTATAATTGTGTTTCAGTCTCCCTAAGAGCCTTAGAAATATCTTGAGGCCAGATATCTCATATTACAAATCTTTTTATTCCCAAAATGAGTGCATAATAAATGTCGGATGAATGAACACGTTGCCCGTGGAATTCAGAACCCTCGGGACAATATTGTACTTACGGGCCACATTGCAAGGCATAAATATCAAGGTCTCCGTTTGGCATTCTCTTCCACCAACAGAGAGCTTCTGATTTTCACCGAGTAGTAGCAGCTTGTCTTCCGAGACTGGGGACGGGTCTGCGTAAAGTTGAAAGTTTGTACTGGAATTTTCTATCATATCTGGCCAAATCTTTGCCAGCTTGTGAAGATCAGTTTCATGTTTAGTCAGTAGACTCAATGTTCCTGATTCCAGGCAGTGAATAGTCAATGTGTTCATAATTTAGCAAATATAGTCTCATTTGAGGAAATTTTCACCCGAGGAAAACACTGGAAGACCATCTGTGTGATTGGACAGGTTTTTGTTTGTTTCCTTGTGTATATGTAAATGATTGTTTTGTTTTTTATTTGTTTAGGGATTGCTCCATCAAACCCTTGGCTTCCAGGTATTAATAAAACTGACCAAATAATAAACAGCTGAAACGGCACTGCCCCAGAAACCAAGGTACCATGGGATGAAGTGTTCCACCCGTGCTGAAAACGAACACTGTTAGCACAGCTGACCACTGCAAGCAGGGTTATTTCATTCCAGAAGGCAGGCAGCCAAAGGAAGGCTCCTTGGCATAATCTTCTGACTCAGTATCTCCTTCCTTTCCCCTAGAAACAGAGGAGGGGTTGGAAATGCACTCTGTTATCTCAAGAGCAGACACATTGTTATCCCTCAGCGAGAGAAATTTAATTCTAGCAAGCTGTGTGTGGGAGCTCAAGGGACACCAATCAAAACCCAGCAGGGTTTGAGAGAAAGGTATCTAATAACCAACAAACATTTATTTCTCCAAAACAAGTCGTACCAAACACATTTACAGATTCTTTTCTTTTCTCTCCCTGACTTAATTACTGATCTGGTAGAGAGCTGGAAGGCAGTGGGAAGCAAACTCTAACACTGTGATTTTCCTCCCAGTGCGGGCACACTCGCGCTCAGGTTAGGCCTGAGAGGGTCCTGCTTGGGTGACGGGGAGGGAGACAAGAGAGGGCCCACCGGTGGGCCTGGCAGCAGTGGCTTCCTCATGGAAGGTGTGATGTGAGAAGTCAGTGTGGGGCGGGGGTGCGGTGGGTTGAGGGGGTCACCGTGTGTCTGATACAGACAGAATGCAGCGGTGAGGGAGCAGAACAGAACAGGGGAAGGAAAGAGGATGAGAACTGATGCTGTTGGACGGAATGCCTCTGTGCCACAGGAACTCCCAGGGCCTTCTTTCTTAGATGGCAAGGAAGGCCAGCAGAGAAATTCTTCACAGAAATGGGCCATGGCCACCTGAGATAGAAATCTAGAAAGGAGGGACACCTGAGTGGCTCAGTGGTCTGCCTTGGGCTCAGGGCGGGATCCCAGGGTCCTGGGATCGAGTCCCACATCGGGCTCTTGTGGGGAGCCTGCTTCTCCCTCTGCCTGTGTCTCTGCCTCTCTCTCTGTGTCTCTCATGAATAACTAAAATATTTATTAAAAAAAAAAAGAAATCTAGAAAGGGGCCTTAGTGAAATGAAAAGGAAGGTGAGGAATTCCATCTAAGCACATATATAATAAATCCTTACTTGGACTGTGTACACCAGTTGATTGTGCCGGGTACTGAGAATCTATGTAAGAGAGACCAGTTCTCACCCGTGTGGAGCTTCTAAGTACTGTGAGACAAATGGATATGATCACTCAGATCCACAAAAACAATTGTGAACATTGACTTTCCATAAGTATTCTAGTCTCTTGGACTGGCTGGGGCCGTGCCTCAGGCCACACCGAGTACAGCCTCCAGCTGTGGCCCAACACCAATTCAGCTCTAGCACAACATTCTGAAGATCTCGGGGGAAGGCTCCCTTCCTCCTTCAGCATCCCAGAAGAGCAAACTTGTTAATGAACCAAGTTCATTTGAGCGGGGAAGGGGCGTCCATGATTCATTACTGATTGCAGCTGTACAACCTTCTGAAAATCCAGTTCACACCTCTTGCCCAGGAATTCCACTTTATTTGGAATATGTCCTAAGACATTTTTAAAAAATGGGAATGTGATATACAAGCACACAGTGTTAATTATAACAAGAGAAAAAGGGAGGGAGCAAGTATCCATAAACTGATCAACAAATACATGATGGTACATCCGTGTGATGGAAGAATTTGCAACAGCTAAAAACAATGGTAGGAGCAGGTGCATATGATTTAGTAAGTGTAAAAAATTGATACAAATGCATATATATAGTATACATCAATTACGTGAAACCATGTAAACATAAAAATGAAAATATGCCAAATATCAAGGCATTTTCCCCTGGGACGTAGAATTATGGATGACTGTTATTTTCTTTACGTGTTCTAAGTTTTTCACGCTGGGAAGATACTACATCTACCTATCTATCTGTCTATCTATCTATCATCTTTATTTTTTTTTATTTATTTTTTTTTATGATAGTCACAGAGAGAGAGAGAGAGAGAGTCAGAGACATAGGAAGAAGCAGGCTCCATGCACCGGGAACCTGATGTGGGATTCTACCTATCTATCTGTCTATCATCTTTATTTTTACTCATTCATTCATTCATTCATTCATTTATTTTATGATAGTCACAGAAAGAGAGAGGCAGAGAAAGAAGCAGGCTCCATGCACCGGGAGCCCAACGTGGGATTCGATCCCGGGTCTCCAGGATCGCGCCCTGGGCCAAAGGCAGGCGCCAAACCACTGCGCCACCCAGGGATCCCCTATCTATCATCTTTAAAGTAATCTCTACATCTAACGTGAAGCTAGAACTCATGACCCCAAGATCAAGAGTTATGTGCTCTCCCGACTGAGCCAGGCAGGCTCCCCAGAAGATACTACTTTTAAAATCAGACAAGGATTATTACAAATGAAAAATAAGAATTTCAGGTGTCGGGCAGCTCTAGTGGCACAGCGGGTTGGCGCCGCCTGCAGCCCAGGGTGTGATCCTGGAGACCTGGGATCGAGTCCCACGTCGGGCTCCCTGCATGGAGCCTGCTTCTCCCTCTGCCTGTGTCTCGGTCTCTCTCTGTGTTGCTCATGAATAAATAAATAAAATCTTAAAAAAAAAAAAGAATTTCAGGTGTCTATGGAGCTATGGTTGAGTTTTGAATTCAAAGTTTTTCTTCCATTTTCCTGCCTGGTTCCCTTTTCTCTGTGCTCCCATTTGAGGAACTGTGGGCCTACAAGGTAGGGGTGGGTATTTAGTTACTAAGCTTCTTGGGGCCTCCTGGCACCCCTTGAAAATAACTGCTCTCCTAGTCGTGGTCGCCCTTGTCCCCTCCCTCTCTCCCTCCCTCCCTCCCTCAGAGGGAATTAGGGAGACACAGGCAGACACCAGGTGAACACATACCTGGAAGGCCTAGCAGGAGGCCTAGTTTTGGGCTTCAGGAGGAAGCAAAAAGCTCTGAGACGGGTTGGGAAGTGGGAGAGGGAAGTTGCTCAGGGAGAATGAAGTGTCTGGGGCCAGAGCAAGCTGAGAGGTCTCTGGGGACATTGGCAGCCTCCCTGTGCTGAAGACAGGGATTCCAAACAGCTACTGCACGCCTTTCCTCCTTCTCAAGGTGAGGGAGGAATATTTGAGATATTTGGGATAACCTAGATGTCAGGAGTGTAAAAAAAGAATGAGGATGATAGATCAGTCCTGGCTGGGTCTGGACTGGGCAACTTGTACCCAGCTGGTCACCTGACTTGTGTGTAGGAAGAGGCGGGGGGGGGGGGGGGGGGGGGGGGGGGAGGTAGAGGGTGTTGGAGTGTTGGAGGTTTATCTTCTCTGTGTGTACTGGTCAAAAATCTCAGGCAAGGAGGTAGTTTGGACAATGTATCACATACTAGGATGCTTGCTGGGAGGCTGCAAGAGTGTTTCCTGTCTTTTTTTATTCAGTGACAATGAATACCAAAAAGAGTTTCCTTTCCAGGAGTTCAAACACAGTAGCAAACAAAGGCACACACACCTGTGGGAGCCTCGCAGCCACTATTTGAGGGGTGGGGAGGAAGGGAGGACTGGGGGCCTCCTGGGGAAGCCAGCATAATCTACCTAGAGGTGGGAGGAGAAGAAACATGGCCTCAAGGGACCAGAAAGTCTACCACACATTGGAGGAGGCAGAGCCAGAGTATGTGTTACTTCTGGGGCAGGAGATACAAATAACAAAAGTAGCCAGGAAAGAGTTTTAGGGACTGGAGTAGGAAGGCCTGAGGGGAAAACTCAGGACATTGTTTTTCTTCTCTTCCAACTCATTCTCCCTTGTTGCCCTGTTCCAAATCATCTGTCTATTCAGATAAACCAGATCTATTTCCCACCTATTTCTCCACTAAGAGGACACAGGAAGCACAGGTTGTCTTCGTTTCATTGACTCAGATTCGTTCAAGGAATATTCCTCTGGCCTGCTTCTTACATCAGTAATTCCCTAACATTTTCTATTTGTGGGCCACTTCAGGGGGAGCAAAATATCTCTTATTAAAAGCATGATTTATTTCGGTGCTTCTCAGACTTTTTCATGTCATGGCACACATGTCACAGCTCATGTCATGGTAAACCAAAATATTTGTATCGGGATAAACTAAATGTGTGAGGCTGGATGCAGTCACCAGGAGCTAGCTGCTCCAGGGCTGTCAGGCACCATCTTTTCTCCACACACCTGTAACCCACATCTTGGCACACCACTGGGATCTCCAATCTGACACTTGGAGCCTACCCACTAAAGAAAATAATAGTAATAAAAAATCCTTAGAACTCATCAATGGAAGGTATGCCTGTCAGTGACACAATGATCACCTAAACTATATATCTTAAATACTGGGAACACGTTTTAAATGCGTACCCCAGGGATCCCTGGGTGGCGCAGCGGTTTGGCGCCTGCCTTTGGCCCAGGGTGCGATCCTGGAGACCCCGGATCGAATCCCACGTCGGGCTCCCGGTGCATGGAGCCTGCTTCTCCCTCTGCCTGTGTCTCTGTGCCTCTCTCTCTCTCTGTGACTATCATAAATAAATAAAAATTTAAAAAAAAAAAAAAAAAAAAAAAAAAAAAAAAAAAAAAAATAAATGCGTACCCCAAACAAAATATGGACATTTTAATAAGACATTGTCGTCTCTATTACCAGTGTCATTCCTATGAAGTCCCTGCCTGCATGCTACAATGGGACTACACTGGGAGAGCCATTGGCTAGGGGCAGCCTGCTTGGGGGCCATAGAAGATTTGGTGTTCTTTAGATATCTATTCTAGCCAGTGGGGGTGTGAGGGCTCATTGTCATTATTATGATTATTTTTTAAGATTCTATTTATTTATTTATTTATTTATTTATTTATTTATTTATGAGAGACACAGAGAGAGAGAGAGAGAGAGGCAGAGACACAGGCAGAGGGGAGAAGCAGGCCCCATGCAGGGAGCCCGAAGTGGGACTCTGGATCCCTGGTCTCCAGGATCACGCCCTGGGCTGAATGGGGTGCTAAACTGCTGAGCCACCCGGGCTGCCCTCATCACCATTATTGTAATACTCATAACAATAGTCTCCCCTGCTACCACAGGTTCTGAAAGCCAAATGAAAACAGGGCTTGGGAATCAGATAGATTGAAATGAAAATATAGTTTTAGGGGCATCTGGGTGGCTCCAACACTTGAGTGACTGACCCTTGATCTCAGCTTATGTCTTAAGCTCTGTGTTGGGCTCCGGGCCTACTTAAAAATAAATAAATAAATAAAATATGGATTGGAAGAAATGTAGCTAGTACCTACATCCAAACGGGCTTCCTATTTTTAATTCCCTGAACTAAACTTACACAGTCTTCAGCAAAGCATCTGGATAGCTGCAGGGCAGACACCCCCATCCTTCCTGCCAAGGACTGGTGGCTCACCCCATGGAGTGCAGGATATCAGGAGAAGGATTAATGTTATTTTCCCGGTACCATTCCCTCCCTGAGAAGCAAACAAAATCTCTAATGGGGCAAGGTAGGATGCAAAGTGATGAAAATAGCCCAAAAAGCATTTGAGGGCTTAGAAACACTTTAGTCTCAAGTAAATGCATAGTTTGTCTGTCTTGACTTTCTGGAAAACAGAGCTTGAGGCAAAGCTTAAGGGTTAATGTTTCACTGGGGAGGTTGCAAGCCCAGGGCAGCAAGAGTGAGGAAGAGAGAGGATGTAAAGAAGGAAGGAGAACGGGGATCCCTGGGTGGCGCCTGCCTTTGGCCCAGGGCGCGGTCCTGGAGACCTGGGATCGAATCCCACGTCGGGCTCCCGGTGCATGGAGCCTGCTTCTCCCTCTGCCTATGTCTCTGCCTCTCTCTCTCACTGTGTGCCTATCATAAATAAAAAATAAAAAATAAAAAAGAAGGAAGGAGAACAAATAATGAGGTCACGTGCTATCAAGCAGGCTAGGGCCTCACAAGAAAATACACATGGTTGTCGCTCAGTCTCTTGGGATAGCTCCAAAGATTGGAAGAGTGAGTTGGGGTGAGAGAAGCAGAACAAACAATGGGTAGTGTCTCTCGGTCTCCCCTCCCTTTTTGGTCAAAGTTTACTCCATAGGTGTTAACTTCCTGTGTGTGGATTGTATGGGCTCCTCTGAGCAGCTGCTGGGAAGCCCAAGGCTCCTTGAGTCCAGTTAAGTTAGACTTCTGTGCCTTGACTCCCTAGGGGAGATTGACACAGCACCTGAGCCAAATGGGGCAATGGAGGTGGCTGTGACTCTAGAGCCACAGAAAGTCACTGCTGCAGCCTCTCCCACTGGGAAGCAGGGCAAGACAGGGCAAGATGGCTTGGGAAGGAGTGGGGCTTGGCCAGTCTAGGAAGATGTATAAACTGGGCCCAGAACACGAACTTACAAAAAAAACTATCTGAGTTCTGAATTTGATTAGGCCCTGATGCTTGGAGCAATGAGATGTCTCATGACTGCAACTTTGATAAGCACTGGTTAAAGGAAAAACAAAAAGGATGTGATTTGAGAGACTTCTTGTGCTCTTTCCTGATGAAATAATCCAACTGTCTGCAAGGGCCAGTAGGCCTTGCCAGTCTGAGCTGGGCCTGAAAATGTACAGAAGGCCTGAGTCACTGGCCCCACCAGTAGCCAGTTAGCCCAAAGCGTGACAGTGAAAGACCATCATTTTCGTTTTTTTTTTTTTCAAACTATGATACTATTATCATTATTTATTGAGATAGAATTTACATATCTTAAAATTTGCTCTCTTAAAATGTACAATTCCACAGTTTAAGAATATCCACAGGGTTGTACAATTTGCAGCACAATGAATTTTAGAACATCATTACCCCCAAAGGAAATCTCATCACCTATTAGCAGTCACTTCCCATTTCCCCCTGGCCTAGCCCAGGAAACTTTCTGTCTATAAATGTTCAGGACATTTCAGATAAGGGGACTCAGACAATATGTGGCACAGTGTGACTGGCTTCTTTCACTTAGCCTGTATTCAGGGTTCATCCATGTTGCTGTATGTGTTAAAATCTCATTCCTTTTCATGGCTGATTAATATTTCATTGTATGGATATAGCACATTCATTTTTCCATCCATCAGGTAATGGACATTTGGGTTGTTTCAACTTTTTGGCTACTATGAACAAGACTCATATGAACATGCATGTACAAGTTTTATGTTTTCATTTCTCTTGGATACATAGCTAGGAATAGAACTGCTGTGTCATACATTAACTGTATGTTTAACATTTTGAGGAACTGCCAGACTGTTTTCCAAAGTGGCTGCACCATTTACTTTCCCACCAGCTACGAAGGAGGATTCTAATTTCTACATATCCTCATCAATCCTTATTGTCTGTCTTTTTTTTTTTTTTTTTTTTAAGATTTATATATTTATTCGAGAGAGGTAGAGACATAGGCAGAGGGAGAAGCGGGCTCCTCAAAGGGAGCCTGATGCGGGACTAGATCCCGAATCCCAGGATCACGACCTGAGCTGAAGGCAGACGCTCAACCGCTGAGCCACTCAGGTGTCCCTTGTCTTTTTTATTACAGCCAACCTAATAGGTGAGAAGGGATAGGTACCTCAGTATGACTTTGATGAGCATTTCCCTTATGTCAAGTGATGTGCATCTTCTCATGTACTTCTTGGCCATGAAGAAGTTTCTACTCAGATCCTTTGCCCATTTTAAAGATTGGGTTATTTGTCTCTTTGTTGTTGAATTGTAAGAATTCTTTACATATCCTGAATAGTAGAACCATGTCAGCCATATGTTTGCAAATACCTTCTGCATTGTGTGGCTTGTCTTTTCACTTTCTTGATGTGTTCTTTCAAGTACAAAACTTTTGAATCTAAAAAAAATTTTTTTGGGCTCAGCAGTTTAGCGTCACCTCTCTGTCTCTCATGAATAAATAAATAAAATCTTTAAAAATATATTTTTAACTTTTCAATTTTTAAAAGATTTCTTTAATTTATTTATTTATGATAGTCACACACAGAGAGAGAGAGAGAGAGAGAGGCAGAGACATAGGCAGAGGGAGAAGCAGGCCCCATGCACCAGGAGCCCAACATGGGATTTGATCCCGGGTCTCCAGGATCACGCCCTGGGCCAAAGGCAGGCGCTAAACCGCTGCGCCACCCAGGGATCCCAGAAGATTTACTTATTTCAGAGAGAGAGAAAGAGAGCCCTAGCGAGAGTAGCAGAGGGAGACGGAGAGGAAAAATCTCAAGCCGACTGTGTAGAGTGAAGAGTCTGATGTGGGGCTCTATCTCATGACCATGAGATCACAACCTGAGCCAAGAGTTGGACGCTCAACAGACTATACTACCCAGGTACCTATAAACTTTTTTTTTTTTTTTTTTTTATTTATTCATAGAGACAGAGAGAGAGTCAGAAACACAGGCAGAGGGAGAAGCAGGCTCTATGCAGGGAGCCGTGGGACTCGATCCAGGGTCTTCAGGATCACGCCCTGGGCTGCAGGCGGCGCTAAACCGCTGCGCCACTGGGGCTGCCCCACCTGTAAACTTTTCGATTTTAAAAAAATATGTATAAAAAAAATAATTAAAAAATAAAAAATATGTATCTGATGCATATCGTTGTATTACTTTATGTGTACATATATCAAGGTATACTTTCTTGAGACATAATTGACATATACCATTATATTAATTTCAGATGTATTGCATAGTGATTTGATATATGTACAAACTGCAAAATGGTCATTTTTAACCAAGGAAAATGTGATTGAATCACAACAATCATGGTACAGTGTGGTTCTTTTCAAGATTTATCTTTTTAAATTTTTTTTAAAAATATTTTATTTATTTATTCATGAAAGAGAGAGAGAGAGGCACAGAGACACAGGCAGAGGGAGAAGCAGGCTCCATGCAGGGAGCCCGACGTGGGACTCCATCCCCGGTCTCCAGGATCACGCCCTGGGCTGAAGGTGGCACTAAACCGCTGAGCCACCCAGGGATCCCAAGATTTATTTATTTTAGAGAGAGAGGGAGAGCACATGTGAGTGGGGGGAAGGGCATAAGGAGAGGGAGAGAATCTCCAGCAGACTCCCCACTGAGTGTGGGCCCAACAGGGGGCCAACAGGGGGCTGGATCCCACAACACTGAGTTCATGACCTGAGCTGAAATTTAGAGTTGGACACCACCAACTGAGCCACCCAGACACCCCAATCATGGTAGAGTTTGGTAACAATCCTCTCTCCTTCCCCTGCCTGCCATCACGGGCCAGTCAGCTGAGGGCACATTTCCTTGACCCTCTGCCCTGTGACCACTGGCCAGGGCAGCCCATATGCCCTGAGGGGAACCTAATTGCCTCTTGAGACATTGGGAGAAGCCAAAGAAGACAAATCTAGGGAGGAAAAGGGACCAGGAGTCCAGGTTTCTTTTCTTTCTTCATCTTTGGTCAGCTGTGCAAATTCATACATCTCACTTTCCCTCAGTGCAACTCCACTTCTCCACCAGCAAAAGTAGCAAAAGATACCTGGCAAGCATTGAGAGCAGTAAGAATTTGGTTAAGGGGCACCTGGGTGGCTCAGTGATTGAGCATTTGCCTTTGGTTCAGGGCCAGATCCCAGATCCTGGGATCAAGTCCCACATCGGGCTCCCTGCATGGAGCCTGCTTCTCTCTCTGTCTGTGTCTCTGCCTGTCTCTGTGTCTCTCATGAATAAATAAAAAAATCTTACAAAAAAATTTTTTTTAAGTTCCTGATTCACTATAAACTATCAAAATAGTAACCTTCCAGTATTAGCCAGTCCTTATCCCCCCACCCCCTATAAGTCTCTCAGAGATAAGCAGATGAACTCCTCAGGTGTCTGTGACAGCTGGGATTGGAATTCAGAACCCCAGATTTTGAAGCCATTTCCCTCAGGGCCAGTGCCTCCCCATCCCTTCCCAGAGAGCCAGATTGGAGTGGTGGGGGTGGAAACCCTGACTCCATACATTCTGTCTTTTATTTTTTATTTTATTTTTTAATTGTTTTTATTTATTTATGATAGTCACACAGAGAGAGAGAGAGAGAGAGAGAGGCAGAGACACAGGCAGAGGGAGAAGCAGGCTCCATGCACCGGGAGCCCCACGTGGGATTCGATCCCGGGTCTCCAGGATCGCGCCCTGGGCCAAAGGCAGGCACCAAACCGCTGCGCCACCCAAGGATCCCACATTCTGCCTTTTAAATGCAAATGTCTGTTTTAGGCACAGAAAATACAAAGATGAACAAGACAGTTCCTGTTTCCTGCATGGAGTGAAGTAGGAAACCTGGACCTGAAATTAATAGTTGCTCCAACTACATGACACTCCAAACTAGAAGTGCTGTGTACACTTGGAACCTGGCAAGGACACCCTTGACTCCAGGAGATGGTCTCAGATGGGCAGCTGTGTTTGCCCTTGATCTGCATGAGCTCAACAGGCTGGGGCAAAGGGCTAGTCCTGCATCCAGTGGGACAACACGAGACTCTCTGTATCGTAGCACCTTTAGCGGAAAGAAAAGTCGAGGTTCTTCTCAGTCAACAGACTAGAAGATAAAAGGCCATTCCACCAAAGCAGGTGAAGCTTCCATTTCTCCAGTCCTCCACACCTCGGCAAGTTCAAAGGGAAGGAGAGTCTGGAGAGGGGATGGGAGAGGAGGAAAGAGGATGTTTGGTCAACCTCTGTTCCTGTGGTAATCTGGAGCAACAAGGAAAAACAGGACTGGTTTGTTTTTTGTTTTTTACGTAACATCTTTATTCACTTTTTAGATTTTATTTATTTATTGAGAGAGAGGGAGAGCATGCCTGTGAGCAGGGGGAGGGGCAGAGGAAGAGGGAGAGAATCCCAAGTGGACTCCATGCCCAGGGCAGAGCCTATGCGGGGCTCCGTCCCACAACCCTGAGATCATGTCCTGAGCCAAGATCAAGAGTCAGATGCTTAACTGACCGAGCCATCCAGGCGCCCCTTAATAATACCTTTATCGAGTTAATTCACATACCATACAATTCACTCAAAGTGTATAATTTAATGGTTTTCAGTATAGTCACAGAGCTGTGCAATCATTACCACAATCAATTTTAGAACATTTTCCTCAACTCAAAAAGAAATGCTTGCACCCCTTAGCAGTCACCCTCTGTTCTTCCTATTTTCTCCAGCCCTAGGCAATTATCAATGTATTTTCTTTTTCTACAGATAGGCCTATTCTGGACATTTGGCATAAAAAGAATCATACAATATGTGGTGCTTTGTGACTGGCTTCTCTTTGCAAAATATCTTCAAGGCTCATCCATGGCACAGGGTGTAGCAGTGTTCCATTTTGTTTTAGGGCCAAATAATATTCCATTGTATGGACAGACCACATTTTGTTTATCCATTTATCAGCTGATGGACATTTGGGTTGTTTTCACTTCTTGGTATCATGAATAACGCTGCTTATAAACATTTACATACAAGTTTTTGTATTGAGGAGTAGGACTTTTCAGTTAGTCATGATCAACCATTTATTAACTGCCTATTGTATACACAGCACAGAGATGGGAGTAGGGATGAGGGAGGGGATATAAGACGACCAAGACCCAAAAGAACTGTAAATGTAAAGTATAATTCCCTGCTGTCCTCTGACCAGACTAAAGAGATATAAAACCAAAATAGTTATATAAATCTTTGAGGGATCTAACTCAAAAAAGAATTGGCATAGAGGGTCAGCCCGGGTGGCTCAGTGGTTTAGTGCTGTCTTTGGCCTAGGGCGTGATCCTGGAGTCCTGGGATTGAGCCCCACGTCGGGCTCCCTGCATGGAGCCTGCTTCTCCCTTTGCCTGTGTTTCTGCCTCTCTCTCCCTCTCTCTCTCTGTGTGTCTCTCCTGAATAAATAAATAAAATCTTAAAAAAAAAAAAAAAAGAATTGGCATAGAGGATACAGTTAAGAACATCTGATTATCAGATGGCCATTCCCCCTGTCATGTGAAGCATTTCATAATGTATATAACTGTTGGATCACTGTGCTGCATACTTGAAACTGATGTAATACTGTTTGTCAACTATACTTCAATAAAAAAAGATTTTTAAAAATCTGATTATGGATTGGAAGTTAGATGATATTAGGGAATCATTGCTTATCTTCTTTTTCTTTAAGATTTATTTATTTATTTATTTATTTATGAGAGAGAGAGAGAGAGAGAGAGAGAGAGAGGCAGAGATACAGGAGGAAGGAGAAGCAGGCTCCATGCCAGGAGCCCGACGTGGGACTCGATCCTGGGACTCCAGGATCGCACCCTGGGCCAAAGGCAAGCACCAAACCGCTGAGCCACCCAGGGATCCCCCATTGCTTATCTTCTTATGTGTGATAACGATATGGTTATCAAGAAAAAGGTCCTTATTTGTAGGGCATGCACGTTGAAGTATATAGGGCTGAAGTGTCAGTGTCTGAAGGTTATTTTCAGAAGATTTAGCAAAAAAAAAAAGTAGTCACATTTCATACACACATGCCTGTAGGCAGATAAAGCAAATATAGCAAAATGTTAATTAACAGTTGTTAAATCTGGATGGTGGGTATTTGGGTGATCATTATATTATTCCCTCTAATTTTTAGCATATTTGAACATTTCCAAAATAAAAATCTAAAAAGATGACCAAAAAACTAAAGCAAGGTAAGGAGACAAAAGTTAGGGGTGTACCTTCTTTGAAGACAGGCCATATGAATGAAGACCTCTGTGTGGAAAGGGGGGAGTTGGCCCTGCGATGTAGGAGAAGTGCATTCCAGGAGGTGGCAATAGTCAGGTCAGAGGCCTTGAAGTGGAAATGAGCTTGGTGTGTCCAGGAATACAAGCAACTAGAATGTCTGAGCAGCTATGGGGGAGGTATGGAATGAGGTTGAGAATGTAGTTTAAACTTAGATTACACAGTGTCACAGAGGCCACAGCATTGAGATTTTATTCTGAGTTTAAGGATGATCCAATAAAGGGCTGTGAGTGGGGAAGGACTTGAGCTGAATTATATTTTAAAACACCCATCTGGGGGGTGCCCGATGGCTCAGTTGGTTAAGTGTCTGTTTTTGGCTTGGTATGATACCAGGGTCCTGGGATTAAGCCCCAAATTGGGCTCTCTGCTCAGTGGGAAGCCTGCTCCTCCCTATCTGTCTCCTTCTGCCTGTCTCCCTGCTTGTGCTCTCTCTCTCTCTGTCATTCAAATAAATAAAGTCCTAAAAAACAAAAAACAGAAAACAACCATCTGTCTGGCTCCTGGGTAGAGAATAGGTAGTGACATGAGGCTGAGGGTCATGGGGGGTAAGAGTGGCCAATAGATGGATTGATTGCAGAGAAGGTGGTACCTCAGATGAGGTGATGGATACAGGGAGAAGGGGTTGGGTTTTACAGATGCTTTGAAGTCAGCCCTCATGGAGTTTGCTGATGGACTCATTCCTCTGAGAGGTGAAGAACAGACAGTCAAGGGAGACTCTAACGACAGTCAGCAATGGGCTGAATGGTAGTGCCAGCTGCTGAAATGGGGAACACTGGAAATTTTTATCTTTCAGAAGAACATTAATTTGGTGTAGAATGACCTGGAAGTCTTCCTCATTACAAAGGAGGTGGAGGGATCCCTGGGTGGCGCAGCGGTTTGGCGCCTGCCTTTGGCCCAGGGCGCGATCCTGGAGACCCGGGATCGAATCCCACATCGGGCTCCCGGTGCATGGAGCCTGCTTCTCCCTCTGACTGTGTCTCTGCCTCTCTCTCTCTCTGTGACTATCATAAATAAATAAAAATTAAAAAAAAAAAACAAAAAACAAAAAAACAAAGGAGGTGGAATTTGGGTTGGGCCTTCAAAGTAATGAGTTCATCGATGTCAACAAATTACATTTTTATTTGAATTAACAAACAGGGTGGCACAGCAGACTGTAAATAGCATGGGCTTTGAAGTTGAGGACCTGGATTTGAATTCTGATGCTGCCATTTACTGGCTATGTGACATCAGGCAAATTACTTAACTTCCTTGAGCCTGAGGTTTTTTATCTGTAAAATAGGCAAATAGCATCAGTCCTGCCAGGTGGTTAGGTTGTAAGTAACATATCTTGGCACAGTGCCTGGCACAGAGTAGGTTTCCTGCCACTCTTCAGAGACCATTAGGAAGAGCTAACTTTGTGGGGTGTCTGGGTGGCTCAGTCAGTCAAGCATCTGCCTTAGGCTCAAGTCATGATCCTGGGGTCCTGGGATCGAGCCTCGTATAGGGATCCCTGCTCAACAAGGAGTCTGCTGCTCCTTCTCCCTCTGCCCCTCCTTGCCACCCATTTTTTTCTCTCTCTCTTTCTCAAATAAATAAAAACTTAAAAAAAAAAAAAAAAACGGAAGAACGTTGTGAGCTCACAAGGGACTGCTTTAAGCTAATATTTTGTTGCCTTTTCAGTGTTTCAGCCATGTGTTTAGATTAGAAGAGTGGCAAATGCAAAGGCCCTGGGGTAGGAGCATGCTTGTATATTTGAGGGACAGCAAGAAGGCCATTGTGGCTAGACACAAGTGAGGGAAAAGGGGAGGGGCAGCTTCTGTAAGGCCTGGGAAGCCTGCTATGGCTTCGGCTTTGACATAGAGTGAAATGGGAGGTCTCTGAACAGTGAGGAGACATCTGATTTATGGTTTAAAAGGATCACTGGGCTTCTATATGAATGAATTTGGGAGTTGAAGAGAGGAGGACAGTTGGGAAATGTTTGTAGTAATGATGATGGCTCGGTGGAGATGATAAGAAAACGATTCTGGATATATTTCATAGATGTGCTAATAGTTTGGATGAAGGGTGTTAGAGAAAGAGAGATCAGGAATAGTAGCTTCAACTCTGCCGTGAGCAACTGGCAGGATGTATTAGGCTGAACCAAATGAAGTGGCCAATATTTGATTGTCCTTAACTTTAAAAACAGCAGTTTTTAGGGGCGCCCAGGTGGTTCCGTGGTTTAGCACCGCTTTCAGCCTGGGGCATGATCCTGGAGACCCGGGATGGAGTCCCACGTCGGGCTCCCTGCATGGAGCCTGCTTCTCCCTCTGCCTCTCTCTCTCTGTGTCTCATGAACAAATAAATAAAATCTTAAAAAAATAAAAACAGCAGTTTCTTATATTTCAATATCATAGCTGCCATTTACTGCCTGGGGAAAACTATAGGAGAAAGAGGTGGGGATGGTGCCAGAAGTGTATTTTGGGACACGAGGAGACATCAAAGAGGCAACATACAGTCTGTATCTGGGCAAGGCTGTAACCAGAAATGTGCATGGGGGAGTCAGAGTACTCATGGCAATTGAAGTGGAGACTGGATGAAGTCATCCAGGGATGAAATGTAGCTAAAGAAGAACAGAGACCCGAGGGCCGAGTCTGGAGCCTCCAGCATTTCCAGATCAGGGAGGGAAGGAAGCAGCAAAAGCACAGGAGGCTACAGCTGGTAGCTGGCCCAGGTGAGCTCACTCCAGATGGACGAGTAAATAATTTCCAATCTTTCTCCCTCCTTGAGCCTGGGCATCAGGGTGTGTGTGTGTTGGTGTATGTGTATGGGGTGTGGGTGGGGATGGGGTTGGTGATATGCAGCATCTATTCTATTTGATCTAGGCAAGGGTAGTGCTGGTACTATCACCCCATTTTACAGAGGAGTAAACCGAAGCAGAAAGGTTAGGTTACTTGCCCAGATGATATCAGTAATAGGCAGCAGACCTGGGGCTGGAAGGGGTTGTCTGTCTCTAAGTTCCACGTTCTCTCTGAATCACGCCGCTTTAGGGGGATAGCTGTTTGTCCAAGGAGCCTGTTGCCACAGGTAGCAAGTAAAACAAACCATGGTGATGATAGCGCAGGAGATGAAATCTTCCTATCCTCGCTGCTGTCTGACCTGCGTGTTCCTGAGCTCCCCCTGACTGCGTCTGTGGGGACACATTGTAACAGGGTTACATGGAGATGGCTTGGAATGACTGCATTTCTAAGTAATGTCTACACCCAGTACGGGGCTTGAACCCACGATCCTGAGATTAAGAGAATAAGCCAGCCAGGCCCCCCCTGAAGTGATTTTTAAGCTTTTATTTCCACAGCAGCAAGGAAACTACTGATATTTTGCCTCCTAGAGGGGTCTGGATCTGTGATCTCAGACGCTGAGAGTGCCAGCTCAAAACGCACCTATTTCCCTATAGAAATGGTCAAATGGAATCAGGAAGCCTTATCTGAGGGATTTTCACATCTGGTGGGGATGGTGATAAATTCACTTTGACTTTAGAGCTCTTGTGTTAACAGGTAACTTCAGAGAGAGAGAGAGAGAGAGAGAGTAGCTTTTGGGCTTTTTGGGCCAGGGTATTCCACTCACTCCATCAAATGATGTCTTTCTCCAAGCATTATATTCTCTCCAAACTTGTTTGCCTTTGAGCTCCTGAGATCGGAGGCTCCTTGGTCAAGCTTGGCCCTGCCTTGGGGAGAGATAAACAGGCCCAAATACACTTCCCAGATTGCAACAGTAGTGAGTCAGGGTGGACAGCTGTTCCCTTGCGGCACCCTGGTTGTACCTGATAAGGAAAAACACGACTCATTCCAGCACATTGCCATCTGTGTGCACACATATAAACAGACATTCCCAGGCCCCAGTGTTGTCTTAAATTATTGACATACTGAATGGCCAAAACACTGGATAAAAAGGCAAGTGCAAACAACAATAAAAGGTGAGCACAAACTTACTTTGTTCAAGAGGAGCTCCAGGTTCTCGAAGCCAAAAATAAGTCCAACAAAGTCTGCCATTTGGCACCATTTTAGAGCCACCCTTTTGAACCTACCTGGTCAGGGGTAGGTTTAGGAGTCCTCCAAATCTCTGGAAAGATGAGGGGAAGGTTGTCATGGAGGAAAGAGGATGAAGTCAGAATAGAGGAAATGGGTTTATGAAGGAGCAAATGGCAAAATGCCCAGAGACAAAAGGTATGTCATTAAAAGGTGAGAACATACTTTACCACAAAGAGAAATAATTGACACTTAACATCTTTAAAAAACAAAACAAAACAAAAAAAACACAAAGAAACCACCTGAATGCATTTCTCCTTGAATGACAGAGAATGCATAAGGAGTGCGGCAAGTGGAGATTAATAATACAATAATACCACCACCAATAATATATTGCATCTTATAATCAACACTTCATGTTTCCTTTATGAAAAGCAATTTATAGTTTACAAGGGGCTTTCACATTCGTCCTTTCCATTTATCCCGTCAACCCACTCAAGTGGGTAGGACATTATGGACCACATTTTACAGATGAGAACACCAAGGCTCCAGGAGGATATATGCAATTAACTGAGGCATAATTAAGGGCTGGAGAAGGGCAGGTTTGTCCTGAGTAACCCAGAGCTAAGATACTTACTCTACAATAACTCTTCTCTAGGCGATTGCTTTTCAGTGACTTCTCAGAGGGCTTAATCTCCATTGCATTTTTAGGTAGAGCAGCCCCACCTTCTCCAGTCTTATCTGGAACAAGTTTCTCTAAACACCTCTCTGATTAAATTTTTGTTGAACTCTTAGATCACAGCAGGATAGCATCCGTAAAAATTAAAGCCCACCAGGGCTAATTTCTAGATCCACCCCATGCCCTTCTTTCTCAAGAGTCCCATCCTTGACCTGTTCTCTCTGCTCTGGAAACAATAACTTTGGGTCCCCTGAGCCTGCCACCTCATTCTCAGGTGGGGAGGAAGCGTCCTTATTTGCATAGGATATTATAGAAGCATGGGACTCACTGGAGGGGTTAGGCAAGTGTTTTGATAGCACTGATGGAATCTTCAAACAATGGTTCTCAAACTTTGGCCTGCATCAGAATCATCTGGGGAACTTGTTAAAGACACGGACGTCCGGGATCCCTGGGTGGCGCAGCGGTTTGGCGCCTGCCTTTGGCCCAGGGCGCGATCCTGGAGACCCGGAATCGAATCCCACATCGGGCTCCCGGTGCATGGAGCCTGCTTCTCCCTCTGCCTGTGTCTCTGCCTCTCTCTCTCTCTGTGACTATCATAAATAAATTTAAAAAATTAAAAAAAAAAAAGACACGGACGTCCAAGCCTCACCCCGGACCTTCTGAATCAAAATCCCCAGTAGTGGGGCCTGGACATTTGAGAGCCTAACGAGCTCCCCAGGTGATTCTGAAGTACACCAAAGGTTGACAACCACTCTCAGCACATGAGTGGGGGCTACTCAGGTGAAGGAGAGGGAGGAGCAATGTTGGGAGGGGAGGTAGTAGCAACAGGAGCCTGGAGAGCCTAGAGGAGACAGTCGGGAACAATTTTCTGCTCCATCTTTATTTCCCTTTAACAAACTGGTCACATAAAGGGGGTCAGAAATCTCAGACAGGTCCTCCTTCTGATGGAATTGCTATGTGCAGTAGGAAAGACCAACGTACCCCTTTTAGAAGCAGTTAAAATAGCCTGTCTTTTTCAGAAAGTGAAGTAGAGGTTATCAGAGACTTGGTGGGATGGGGGTGGAGGCAGGGAGCAGAGAATGAATGAGGAATTCTTGTCTAATGGTATGGCGTTTCTGCTTGGGATGATGAAGTTCTGGAAATGGAGAGTAGTGATGGTTGTAGAACATTGGTGAATGTATTTAATACACTGAATTGTGCACCTTAAAATGGCTGAAGTGGCAAAATTTATGTTATGTATATTAATCACATACACAAATTACTAGTCCTTTGGAAGAATGGGATGATAGGAATGAAGAATGCTCAACATTAGTTGATTGCTGCTGCCCTAGGTGTGTGTGTGCGTGTATGTTTGTGTCTATGGGAGGTTGTAGAAGGGGACCCATCTCACAGCACGTGGTCTGACAAAGTACAAGTATACTCATAGGAACAAGAGAATAGATAAAAATTTTGAAAATAGAGTCAATGGCAGCAAAAAATGTGATATAAACCTCAGGAGATGCCTAGATCACTCTTTTCTGCCCCTTTTGCCTTGTTGACTGGTGGGTCCCATACCACTTCTTATGGAGTGCTTTGTAGAGCAGTGACTCTCAAACTTCACTGCACATAGGAACCACCTGGGGACCTTGTTAAACTGCAAATTCTAATGCAGTAGGTCTGAGGTGAAGCTCTAGCCTGCATTTCTAACAAGTTCCCAGGTGAGGCTGATGCTCTAGATCTGCAGACCATATTGGGAAGGCTGTGTAAATTTAAAGTCTTTCTTAGTTCACCATGATATCCTCATGCCCAGTGGAGTGATTCACACACAGTAGGTGCTCAATAACTATTTATGAACGAATGATGGAATATACAGGGTTGGTACAGGAGTGTGGAAGGCAGAACAATCTTTGTCCTTCGAACTACAGCATACTTGGGGTGTTTCTGCGTCTACCAGTCATTCACTTTGTGAAATTACCTCATACTCTGTGGGGTAAGGATGCTAGTACCAAATTATTTCCGGTCTTGCCAACTAGCTGCCTCAAGGTTAATCCTTGAAATTGTGGCCCTCTCTACAAGGAGGGTAATGAACCCTGGTTTGCAAGTTCTGAGGAAGCCTCGCTGTAGTCTACAATCGCTGCAAACAGATTCCTTCCATCCAAGGAGGGAGCAGGGTGCAGGGGACCTGCTAGTGTGGGAATTTCCAGATTTTGGTGCCTATCCTAGTAATTGCCACCTCAAATCAAATAAACAGCCTTTCTAACAGTGTATATGAGAAGGAGGTTCACTACCCTAAAACACACAAATGTAATAATATTGCCATTCTTTACTATTATCATTTATGATGATGATAACGACACTGGCAGTTGAGCGATTAAATGTGGGGGTGGGGGGAGTTGGGGGAGGGGGCACTGGGCTGGGAGGGCAAGAGAAAGAAGAACTACATCTCCCAGAACCACCCGGGAGAGTCCACGCCGCGGCGGCGGCGCCCCACCCCTTTCGCCAGCCGGGCCCGCCCCGCCGATGACGTCACAGAGGTGACGTCACGGCGCCCAGAGCGAGGCTGGGGTAGAGAGGCCGCCTGAGCAGGAGTCGTCCGCTTGTCGTGGAGGCTGCTAGGGAGCCGGCGAGAGGGTGAGCGGGCGAGCAGGCGAGCAGGCGAGCGAGCTAGAGCAGGCAGCAGGGAGCGACGCGCGGCGCAGAGTAGCGCCGGGGCCGGGCCGCGGAGGAACCCACAGCCGGAGAGGGGCAGCCCGAGCCGGGCGCCGCGGGGTCCCCACCCCCACCCGGCCGGACAGTGCCCGGTGTTCCCCCGTGCGGGGGGCGGCGGCGGCGGCGGCGGCGGCTGACGGGACCCGACAGGACCGCGGGGGTGTTGCCACCTCCACCGAGGAGCCGGGGCCCGGGGCCCGTGATAGACGGGCCGAGGAAAGGAGAGAGGCGGCGGCGGCGCAGGCGACGGGGAGGCAGCGGCGACACCATGTCATCCCCCAGTCCGGGCAAGAGGCGGATGGACACGGACGTGGTCAAGCTGTATCCTTCGTGGAGGGGGGATTCGGGCTGTCAAGGGGGGGCGGTGTGGGGATGCCCCGGGCACCCCCTGAAACCCAGGCAGGGGCCTTGGGGCACTCCAGGCCACTGTCCGAGGCTCCCTTCCTCTCCTCCCTCCCCCCCACCCCCGTGCCTACGGCGGCTCCTTGGCACCTCCCAGGAGCCAGGAGCCAGGAGCCTTTTCAGCTCCCCCTTTATCTGCAGCACCCCGAAATGTGCGTTGTTCCTCGCTCTTCTGCACCCCCCTTGCCCGTGACTTTCCTCCACGACATTTGGGTTCCCGAGACGGCCTTTTTTTTTTTTTTTTTTTTTTTTTTGCAGGACCATCCACCTCTCTTGACCACCGTGCCCACCTCGGGGTCTCTCCTGTTTGCTCGCTCTGGATTTAGGGACTCGTGATAGAAATCCCCGAGAGTGAAGCCTTTCTTCCTTTCTTGAGATGCCTCTGTTCCCTCCTATGCTTCTTGAACTGGGGTAACTCAAGTGACCTCCTTTATCCCTAATTCCTTTCTATATTAGGAAGAGTAGTCTGCTCAGTGCCCCCTGTTGTAATAAAGAGCTGAGTGTTTTAAATCAGGGACCCCGGTTAAGCTTTCTGGTCCCTCGAAGAACCTCACCGTTTTTCTTTTCACTGACAAAGCCTGTCCCACCCATAGTTGGATGTGATGAGGACCCCCAGGCCCTCCAGCAAGCCACCCTCCATATTGTGGTTATGACAGCTGGGGGAGGGTGAGAAAGAGGATCTCCTTGACAAAATAGCCCCTGTATTAGCCACTCGAGCAAACTCCCTCTATGAGGGTAAGGTTCTTGTGGAATAACTGCCCTGATTTTACCAAGTGACACCCTTTATTTTCCTCCCTCCCCCCAACTTTATGTACTCTGGAGGTAGCAGTGGGAAAGCTGTAACTGATAAGGGCCCTTCAGGCAGTGGTTTTGGTTGGAGTCCAGACTGATTATTTCATGACCAGCTAGAGAAATTCGCGAGGGTTCCTGTGACAAATCGAGACAATTTTTGAGGGGTAATTTAGAGGGTTGGGGGGGGGGTGAGGGGAGAGAGAGAGAGGAAATGAGCCCAGTGTTCTGAACAACTAATCCCTGGGGAGAAGGGGAACCGGGGATGGGGAGTGGTGGTGTGTGAAACGCAGTTAAAAAGTCCTGTCTCCTGCTTCTCTTTCTCCCTCACCCCCATCCCCCCACCATTTCCCCCGTTGCAGGGTTTTGTTTATATAACTCAAGTTGTTTGGCTAGATTCTTCAGGTGAATTCCTTCTTTCTTACTTTTCTTACTGTCTTTGATTGGACGTTTTCCCTCTTTTCAGAGATTGATGATTATTGTCAACTCAGTTATGGAATTCTCTGAAGTTTTAAAAAAGTAGTTTTTGTATTTGGATTGGAAGTGGGGGATGGGAGGGAAGTTGCCTGGGCAAGAAAAAAATTTTTTTTTCATCTTTTCAGGAATAAGGTGTTTTTCTCTTCACTCAGGAAAACTTAGCTAGAAATTAGGAACATTAGATAGACTTCTAAGTTTTAGGGTTTGAAGTTTACAATTTTGGGGAGATGGGAGAGGAGATTACAGAGAGGAGCAAATAATATGTGTTCCAAATATGTGTCTAGGCACAAGTGAAATTGACTCTTTATGAGCTGTTTGTGACTGTGATTGAGTTTTGTAAATGTGTGAATGATCCCAGTAACGCTGGCTTTTCATATGGTTGCAGGAAAACTTGTAACTGTGGCTGTGTGTGCATTTTACACAAAGCAGTTTTGGGTTTTATTTTTGTTTAGAAACTAGGAAATGACATGGTGGCAGAATCTGAGTTATTTTTATCCTGAATTGAGAGTTACTGTCACACCTAATGCAAATTTCTACCTAATGTTTAATTGGGATGGAGGTGGAGAGAGAATTCCAGCTGTTTCTGATCAATGTCAGAGTCTCAAATTATATACATCTATATTTTTAGAAGATTGAGGATAAAGGGTGAGGCCTAACTTGACCTGATGCCTTTTCCATACAGTGCCTTTTGTTCATTTAGTAGTTGTGGCATCTAGAATGATTACCGCATTTAGGAGTCGGAGTGTGGGGGGTTGAGAGGGAGAGGAAAACAGACAAAGAACAGCAGGGTGTCTTTCTCTTTTTTCTTCCCCTAAGTGGCTTATTTCATAGCTTATTTTTAGTAGAAGATGAAGAAAGGCAAAGATGCATTGGCCTTCTGTTCTTTCCCCACCTTCCTCCTTTCTGACAAAAGAAAGCAGAGGCGCTTTAAAATCATAGATCTCTGAGATAGGAGGACAACAGACTCGGGACTTAAAAGCCAGAGGTTATCTTTGTTTCGTATTTGTTATTTTCTGGTCTAGCATAGTTTGGAAGTTAAAATTTTTGCATTTCCTTTTGTGTGTGCATGTGTGTTCTGGGGATGAGAGATTTTGTGGCCTCTTTTCTCTGCTGAATTAATGTTAGTAGGCCCAAATGGAGCCAATAATTTTTGAGCAGGGTATACTTAGCAAAAGATTTAAGGAAAATTTTTCCAGCCCATTAAAATTAGTACAATTGTGTGAAAGGGCCGGGGGTTGAAAATGAAAGATGGTAGAGAGGAAGTAGAGATGGTCTGAAGGAATGTACTTGCTTTTTGCCCCCTCAGTGCCCCTTGATGATTTCTTTGGTTTGGAGGCCGATAGCTGGTTTCATTGCAATCTCCTGTTTCAGCCCATTTTTGGATGTCTCCTGAGTGTAATTATGCCACCACGATTTATAGCTTGGCAGGGAACCTATATAGTAGGAAAGTAGCAGTGTGGGGGTAGGGAGAGAAGGGGATGTGTAACTAATTGGCCACTGCTTTCCACCAGCTCTCTAGGTTCTTTCAGAGACACTGTCTCTGGTTGTTGTTTGGAGTCGGTGATATTTCTTTTGTGACGGGTTGGTAGGAGGAGAGCTGACTCTCAAGTTATGCAGGGAGTGAGTGTTTTGCACCGATGCACTTAATAATCTGCTGGGCGATTATGTTCTGAAACTCTGACTCATTCATTGTTTCTGTTCTGATCCTTTGCTGAGGGTTGTGCAAACCTCTCCAGGAGCCTAGAGACTGATGTACTGACTTTTGGGCCCTGTAAGAATGTGTCCTAGTCAAAAAACTTAACAGCCCAAATCCTGTGGAATGGTCGTGGATAGTGTGGCCATTTGTTTGCAAAGTCAGGTAGATTGGTCATATACTGTGCTGTTCCCAGGCTGGCAAGCGTTGAGGTTTCCATCTCTGATTATTTAGATTGTCTGAGAACTGGGACTCTGGTGACCTTAAAGCGTGATTTGCCCTAAAGGAATATCGGTTTAAGTTCTCCCTGGTGGAGGAACAAACAGCTCAGATTACACGGGTTTCCTAGTTGGTGGGGGTTACTCGTCTCACCCTGTTGCACAGCCTGGTGATCCTTTTATCTGTGAACCAGTGGCCCCTGCTGAAGGCTGGAGCTGCTTGTTTTGGAAAAGCGTATGCAGGCAAAAGGCCTCAGGCACAGCTCCTTACAGCTCATTGGCTGCTCTGTTACTACCCGGAAAAGGAGGAGGGGTGGAGCTACCAAACAGCTGATGGAGTGTGTGACCAGAGTGTGTTTATATACAAAAGAAGTAGGGGCTGGGGAGGCCTTGTGAGTAGTGTTACAGGATCAAGTGTATTATCAAGGGGTAAAAAGACCAAAACATGATCTTTTAGGCTACAAGAAATAAATATTCAAAGTTAAATCAGAAAAATGAACCTGATAATAATGGAGACTTGGCATACACTGTATTTGTTATTGGTGAGATTTTGGAACTTACTTTATAATACTAAGTTTTCAAAGATTCCCTTTTTCAAAGGGAGTTGCTGTAACTTAAAATAGGATATGCTGCCACTTTAAATGTACTTATGTGACTCACGCAGGGATTCAAAAGTATGGTAGAAATGTCAGTTTTCCCTGCAAAAGCTTGAAGAATGCTAGAAAGGGGCAGTGACTTTTACTAAAGTCATTAACAGCATTAGTGAAATCCTACAGAATCGGGGTGTCTGCTTTAGAGTTGCAGAAGCTTTCGATAACAAGTTCATCCCCCTAAACATTTGAGCACCCTCTTTATGCCAGGCTTGGTGCTAGGTGCTGGGGGTTTAGTAGGGAAAAATTCAGTGTGGGTGGTCATGATGCTTATGTAACCGGTTAAACAATTAAAAAAAAAAATCAAAGTAGAAGCTGTTTATAGTAGGTCAACACTTTATGTATCAGCATTTTGAATAACTTGTATTTACTTTTAGAATTGACTTTTCAAGGAGTAGAAAGGTTAAAATGAATTTATGCTGTGGGATGTATAAGGATATGTATTTCTGGTATTTTAAAGATGTTAAAAATGGAAACAAAAACATTAAAATGCTTAGCTGTTTGTCTTTCACATCACTTTGGTATTTTGTTGTTAATCAGTAGTTATTCTATCCCTAAATCCGTAGTCTTTGTTACTCTTTAATTTGTGCTCAAAGTGTAGGCAATTCTGTAATCTTTTAACTAGCTCCAGTATCAGTTGAGAGAACCTCTGTTTTGCCTTTATTTCCTGTGGCCTCTGTTTTTGTGAGATGAAGAGGTGGAAGGTGGAACAGTTTAATGGTCTTCAAGCTAGAAGTTGAAGCTTTGGCAACTTCCAGTGTTCTGAATTTGTCTTCTCTGCCTAGATTTTGGTGACAAATATAACACACTGGTACTTATTTTTGTTAAGCAGGAACCTACATGAGTAAGCATTCACAGCTTCAGAACATCGGAGTCCTGCAGTGCAGTTCTAGTAAATTACACACAAACCTAAAAATTCCTCTTTTAGGAGGAAAAAAATCTTTTGCAAATGTGAGCCATAAAAGTCCCTTAACCCTGTTTGTGTGCATGTGTTAAAAAGAACCTGGATTTGTTAGTTTCCCAGTGCTGTACAATTTCCCTAGCACCTTGACCTGTGTTTAATATGTGTGTGAACACATGGATATATGTGTGTGTGTATATACACACAGATATATATGAAATTTAGTATCTTGTCACTCTTAATTTTTTTTTTTTTTTTTTTTATGATAGTCACACAGAGAGAGAGAGGCTGAGACACAGGCAGAGGGAGAAGCAGGCTCCATGCACCGGGAGCCTGACGTGGGATTCGATCCTGGGTCTCCAGGATCGCGCCCTGGGCCAAAGGCAGGCGCTAAACTGCTGCGCCACCCAGGGATCCCAGTATCTTGTCACTCTTAACAGATTTGATGATTCTAAGAGTCATTGCATCTTTTGGCATGCAATTCAGGCTTGTAAAGGTGCTTATGGTATAATAGCTTCTTTACTACTACTACTGATCCACAGTATACATTAAAATACTTTAATGAAAAAACTTTTTTTTTTTTTTTTTTTAAATTTTTTATTTATTTATGATAGGCACACAGTGAGAGAGAGAGAGGCAGAGACACAGGCAGAGGGAGAAGCAGGCTCCATGCACCGGGAGCCTGACGTGGGATTTGATCCTGGGTCTCCAGGATCGCTCCCTGGGCCAAAGGCAGGCGCTAAACCGCTGCGCCACCCAGAGATCCCACTTTAATGAAAAAACTTAATTGGATTATGCAAGTAGTAAGATATTGAGGGAAGTATAGGTTACAAAAAGGGAAAGAAAACAGTCACCCATAATTCTGTCCTTTAAACAGTGGTTCCCAAACTTGAGTGTGATCTTAATTACCTGGAGGGTTTGTTAAATTAACCAGTTGCGGGGGGGTTCCAGCCCTGGAGTTGTCTGATTCAGTGGGTCTAGAGAACTTGCATTTCTAACAAGTTCCCAGATGATATTGATGCTGTTGGTTCAAGGATTACACTTTAAGAACCGTTATCCTCAAATATTGACCCTATACTATTTTTTTCTTACCAGTCATCTCTGCTCCCCTCTCCCCATATATTATTTTCAACCTGTTGATTATACTACTGTATGTGCCTTATTTTTGCTTACTACTTCTTGTGGCTTCTTTTCCCCCATGATTAAAAGTATGAAACATAATGAAGAGGTCATGTAATATGCCATTCCAGTCCTGTGCCATTGATTTAATTCTTTGCCATTTTTCTGTGATAAGATTGAAATTAACATCTTGTGCATAAGGCTTTTCTTGTATTTTTGGATTATTTCTGTTTTCTATTAGATCAAAGAAAACCATTTGCATTAAAATTATTTTTTCTATTTTCTTCTAGATCAAAGAAAGTAACCATTTGAATTAAAATATTTAATTAAAAATCTTGAGGCCCCACGCTCAGTGTGCTCTCATTTTGTTCTGTTGGGTTTTAGTTGGTGCAATTTCAGCAGTGAAGCAATCAACCTGTCATAGTGATGACAAATGAGTTCTGATCTCTTTGTTTTAAACTTTGTGTGTTTGAGAGAGAGAGAGAGAATGGTGATCCTTAAGGACACTTTTGTACTTCTCAAAGTGCCTACTGTGAGTTGGTAGATTAAATATATTACATTTGTGATTAGATCTGACTGGCAAGAGCTATAGAATTAGTTTTGGTATCTGAAATTTTTTTTCCTTTTGTTTTTTATTGACATATAATTGGCATTACTATATTTAAAGTGATAAATTAGATAAGTTTTGACAAAATACCACCCAAGAAATATTAACACAGTCAACCATTGATCTAATTTCTGTCACTATAGATTATTTTGCATTTTTTGGAGTTTTATATAACCATATAGTATGTACTTTTATATGAATTCTTTTATCATGTTTTGAGATCACCATGTTCTTTTTACTGCTGAGTAGTATGTCATTGTATAGCTATACCACAAATTGTTTATACATTTACCTCTTTATGAGTGTTTGGGTTATTTCTCGTTTGGAACTATCACAAAGCTGCTATGGATATTTTTTCTCTTGGGTAAATATATAGGAATGGAATAGTTGAATCATGGGGTAGGTATAAACTTTGCTTTTTAACAGGTAGCTTGAATTTAATTTGACTATTTCACACAGTTAAATTGTGACATTAAACTGTGGCTTCTGTTTTGTATTTTAAAGGAATCCCATTCAATAATGTGATTCTGACTGTCGAAGCTAGTTTTGTAACTGTTTTTCCCTCTCCTCCATTCAGAATTAGTGAATTGAATTTTCATGTGGAATATTTTTGTTTTGTGGCCAGCCCTTTGACCTGGTACTTCAGGAACTATGGT
Source organism: Canis lupus baileyi (assembly GCF_048164855.1). NCBI lineage: Eukaryota > Metazoa > Chordata > Mammalia > Carnivora > Canidae > Canis > Canis lupus. The sequence goes on along the minus strand of NC_132855.1, from coordinate 54,095,830 downwards.
CACAAATAACTTATTTTTGCATTTGTTTGGAAGACTATACTTTTCTGAAAAGATAAACACACTTTTTTATTGAATGTACCCTTTCTTTTTGTAAAGTATTGATGAGAATTTTTTTTTTATATTAGTTTTATTTAGCACCTCCAATTACATATATAGCAGTTTAAAAATACTGAGGTCGGGATCCCTGGGTGGCTCAGCGGTTTAGCGCCTGCTTTGGCCCAGGGTGCGATCCTGGAGTCCCGGGATCGAGTCCCATGTCGGGCTCCCGGCATGGGGCCTGCTTCTCCCTCCTCCTGTGTCTCTGCCTCTCTCTATCATAAATAAATAAATAAATCTTTAAAAAAAATAAAAATAAAAATACTGAGGTGTAGGACTTCTGTTGAGGTCTGAATAGTATCTTCAGTTTTCATATGGACTAAATTCAAGAACCAAAATGGCAACTTAGTGGCAGAACCGGAAACAGATTATATATTTCCTTAATATGTTTTCCTGGAATGTTTTTTTAAAGTTAATTTTTAACAAAATAGGATTTTTTGTTTTGTTTTTGCCTTTTAACTTTTTGGCATTTGATGTAAGTTATTTGATAGGTTGATAGACATTGACATAAAGAAAAAAAATAGATATTGCTTTGCAGTAGCTATTATTACATTTTTTTTCTATTATTACATTCTTATAAACGACAGTCATTTGAATTTATATGTAGATGTTTACATGCATATTGCTTTGACAATTAGTATTACTGGCAGCTGAAACTTTTAAGTTGGCTAACGAAAAAAGATAACTGCCTTTCTACCTGTTGGAGGTTGCAGTTGATGACACTTTATTTGGTGGAGAGACTTGATTCAGTCCTCAGACACAGGGACGGTGCTCTGAGCAGGTTTATTAGAGTGTGTTACTTTCACATTGCCAGTAGTGCAATATAGAAACCTTTTGAACACACAGAAAAATCAGTGTGTACTTTTTGAGAGACTGTTGTTACATTAGTGATTTTCTGGTAGGGTGGGAGGCATGGTGTCTTAGCAGAACTGTTATGTTTTTATGCTTAGGTACTATTGTATTTTCTTCTTTATACCTCACCAGATGCTTGCAAAGGGTGTCTGGTTTTTTGCAGGCTGGTGCTTGTGCAGTCTGCTCTGCCTGGCAGAACTCAAATCCTTTAAGAGCCAGGTGGTGGAAAGCCTTACAGGGCAGCTATATGCGGATGAGGGGTCTTTTTTGCCTTCTCCTGCTTTTTAGCCCATCTAGGGTGTAAAGTAGGAGGTTTGTACAGGTGCTGTTGATCTTTCGGCCTGGCCCTGCAGAGAAGTCAGGGAGGAGTAGGAGTCCCCATCTCCTGTGAAGGGGAGAGGCTTGGCTGGACTTTGTCATCTTCTGGAAGACAGACATGGCTGTCGCTAGGCACAGAACAGGTACCTGGGCTGTAGCACTTGGAGGGACCATATTTAGGACTTAGAATATTGCTTAGTTGATTGGGAATGGAATCTTACATCTTTAGTTCAACTTCTTGGTTTCTAACTTTTAGGGAGGCATTATGTATAAAAGTAAGAGAGATTCTCTACATGTGAAATTGTTTTTTTTTTTTTTTTTAATTTTTATTTATTTACTTATGATAGTCACAGAGAGAGAGATAGGCAGAGACACAGTCAGAGGGAGAAGCAGGCTCCATGCACTGGGAGCCCGATGTGGGATTCGATCCCGGGTCTCCAGGATCACGCCCTGGGCCAAAGGCAGGCGCCAAACCGCTGCGCCACCCAGGGATCCCTGAAATTGTTATTAATGTTGTAAATTACAGTTTTCTTTTTAGCATTAGGCAAAATACTTCTTTTTCCACGTATCATGTTTTTTTTAATATATCATGTACACTTTTCAAGGTTTCTTGGATTATAAAATCTTAGTTGAGGTAATATAAATAGATCCAGAGTGTACCTGGTTCGTGTTACCTCAGAAGCAATTGGGTTACTACCCAGCTTAGTGAAAATAAATTTGTTTTGTCCAAATGGTGCCAGTATAACTTTGGTTATCTGAATATTGTTTTTCAATCAGATGACTTTATGTTGCATAGTTTCAGGAAGGTTGATTAATTTAAAATAAAAATTTGGGTTAAAAAAAATTTTGGGTAAACTTTTCCATTGTGGTTACCTGTAGAAAGCTGATTCAGGGGATCCCTGGGTGGCACAGCAGTTTGGCGCCTGCCTTTGGCCCAGGGCGCGATCCTGGAGACCCGGGATCGAATCCCACGTCGGGCTCCCGGTGCATGGAGCCTGCTTCTCCCTCTGCTGTGTCTCTGCCTCTCTCTCTCTCTGTGTGACTATCATAAATAAATAAAAATTAAAAAAAAAAAAGCTGATTCAGTTAGAATTGTGTTGGTAAGAGATCACTAGGTATAATAATATAGTTGGTTATATTGTTTTATGACCTTACAGACTACTGAATGTTTAGTACCCTTTTGCTAGTCTATTTATGTAAATCTTTTTTTAAAATTTTTTTAAAATTTTTATTTATTTATGATAGTCACAGAGAGAGAGAGAGAGAGAGAGGCAGAGACATAGGCAGAGGGAAAAGTAGGCTCCATGCACCGGGAGCCCGATGTGGGACTCGATCCTGGGTCTCCAGAATCGCACCCTGGGCCAAAGGCAGGCACCAAACCGCTGCGCCACCCAGGGGTCTCTATTTATGTAAATCTGTGTATAAATTAGTAAGTCTGCTTGGCAGCACAGCCTGAAACTACATAACCCTTTTTGTTTCACTCCAAAGGAAAGAAAAGATTTACTTTTTTATCATTAACAGTCACTTTTATATGGCCTTTATATATGGTCCCACAGCTGTGAATTAATATCTGGTCAGGCCACTAATTTAAACTAAGGCTTTTATAATGAAATCATTCCATGATGTAGATCTTGGAGATTTGGGGGCCTTATTACACATTATATTCACATTCACATATTCAAAGTACATTAAAATGTAGAACATGATACGTTTGATAACAGAAATCACCGATCTTGGCAGCAGCAGTTGACATTATTAACTTCTGTTAATTTTATCAATTCATTCAGTTCACTACAGCTACCATCTTCACAATGAGTAAAGGGAAAAAAAACTGTTTCTTGCCCCTCTATTCATTTGTATCCTTAGAGATTAGAAACAAAAACAAAAACAAAATACTTTTAAGTCAGATTTGTTTTATGGGTGGAAGAAAGAGAGGAAATAGACCTCTGAGTGTGTTCTTTAGTCTGATTGTCTGGGTTGCTGCGCATTTCTCCTGGCAGTTAATAAAGGCAGGTCTTGAATGCTGTCTTTGATGATCAAATGACATATATTTGAGTATACCTGTATTGAACCATTTATATATTTGAGAACACTTATTTGCTTCTGTCTTGTCTTTCTATAGGCTCTTGAATTAGGATAGTTAGGTACCAGATTCTTTCTATCCTTGAGTAATTAGTGTGGCATTTCCTTTGAGATTTGGCTAAAAGTTTTATAGCTTATAGGGATCCCTGGGCGGCGCAGCGGTTTGGCGCCTGCCTTTGGCCCAGGGCACGATCCTGGAGACCCGGGATCGAATCCCACGTCGGGCTCCTGGTGCATGGAGCCTGCTTCTCCCTCTGCCTGTGTCTCTGCCTCTCTCTCTCTCTCTCTGTATGTGACTATCATAAATAAATAAATAAAAATTAAAAAAAAAATAAAAGTTTTATAGCTTATAAACCATGATATATCAAGAAGACTATTTGTAGCTCATCAAGACTATAATTTTATTCCATATATTTCCATTTGTATGTCTGTTTTTCTGTTGGTGTTTCTCATTTACACTTTGACTAATTTCTAAAAATTGAACAAAAGGTTTTTTTTTTTTTTGAACAAAAGTTAAACACACTTACAGGAAAGTACAGAAATAAACCTTTGAAGAAAAGCTATTTCTAGATCCTTTAGTTATCTTACACAAGCTTAACCAGAAGTAGTAGTGAAGCCAGGTCCTTTTTTCTAGGAGTTTGGAAATCAGAGTATACTTGACCTAGTTCATTTTGTGCAATTCGGCAATTATTTATCAAACTAGAACTTAAGCTAAAAATACATTGTAGTTTACAACTTTGCTGTGTCCTCTGAATGTAAAAATAGGCTATGCCTTAGATTTGCTTTAACTCTGTTTAGTGAAGTCATACACAATGGAACTTGGCACCTGAATTTTGTGTTCTTATACTTTTGAAGGTCCTGATCTCTCCTTGCCTCTGAAGAAGTTGGTGTTTCTAAGCTAGTTTATATAATCTGGTCAGTGTTTCTGAGATTCAGAAACTGTTGACTCTATTTTCTTTTAATAAGTCCTCAAGGTAGGAAGTCTAGAGATCTTTATCGCCCAGCATTCTTCTGTGCTCTCTGGCAGGGTAAATGGGAGCAGTCCCCCACCCCCGTGGGAACTTATTCCCAGGATTAAGTTCTTGCCCATTTGCATTTTATAATTCAAAGAATGACTAATGAAATACCATGTTAACTTGTGCGTATGTCCATTTTTGGGAGGTGACCTGGTTATGTGCACAAGCTTTTGAACTGGATTATCTTAATTGACACAGATACATGTCTTATCTTTCCATTTGCTTAAAGGGTAATAGAATTAGAAATTCTGTTTTTTATAGAATCAGAAATTAGTGTATGATTTGTATGCTTTTAAATTGGGGCTTTTATTCATTTGAATGAATTGGATAAAACAAGGATTTTAGTCTGTCAATTCTGGCTGTTTTATTTCTTAAATGTCATTCCTACAGTATTTTGTCAGCTCTAATCAAGTTCTGATGACACTTTATTATTTAAAGTTAAATTTTATTTAGTTTTTTAAAGATTTTATTTATTTATTTATGAGAGACACAGAGAGAGGCAGAGATACAGGCAGAGAGAGAAGCAGGCTCCATGCAGGGAGCCCGATGTGGGACTCCATCCAAGGACCCTGGGATCACGGCCCGAGCCGAAGGCAGACGCCCAACTGCTGAGCCACCCAGGTGTCCCCTAAATTTAAATTTCAGTAGATATTACACTTAGAAAGATTTTAGCATTTTTTTTACTTGGAGAAAATCTAGAATGCAAATAATAGTATTACAAAGCAATGGTTGCTTTCTGAATATAAGGGCTCTTTGAGTTGAGATTAATAATTGTATTATTTCTAGTCAATATCTTTTGTGGCTTTAATGGTTTGAGAGATACTAATTCTTGGCTGTACTGTTTCAGATTAGGAGAGTAAATTCTGGTAACTTTGTTTTTATTATAGATATCAAAAATAGAAGCCAAAGTTGAATTAAGGAGCCTATTTTTCATTCCTGACTTATTTTTTTTTAATAATAAATTCATTTTTTATTGGTGTTCAATTTACCAACATACAGAATAACACCCGGTGCTCATCCCGTCAAGTGCCCCTCTCAGTGCCTGTCACCCATTCACCCTCACCCCCCGCCCTCCTCCCCTTCCATCACCCCTAGTTCGTTTCACAGAGTTAGGAGTCTTTATGTTCTGTCTCCCTTTCTGATATTTCCTACCCATTTCTTCTCCCTTCCCTTATATTCCCTTTCACTATTATTTATATTCCCCAAGTGAATGAGACCATACAATGTTTGTCCTTCTCCGATTGATTTACTTCACTCAGCATAATACCTTCCAGTTCCATCCACGTTGAAGCAAATGGTGGGTATTTGTCGTTTCTAATAGCTGAGTAATATTCCAATGTATACATAGACCACATCTTCTTTATCCATTCATCTTTCCATGGACACCGAGGCTCCTTCCACAGTTTGGCTATTGTGGACATTGCTGCTAGAAACATCGGCGTGCAGGTGTCCGGGCGTTTCATTGCATCTGTATCTTTGGGGTAAATCCCCAGCAATGCAATTGCTGGGTGGTAGGGCAGGTCTATTGTTAACTCCTTGAGGAACCTCCACACAGTTTTCCAGAGTGGCTGCACCAGTTCACATTCCCACCAACAGTGCAAGAGGGTTCCCTTTTCTCCGCATCCTCTCCAACATTTGTGGTTTCCTGCCTTGTTAATTTTCCCCATTCTCACTGGTGTGAGGTGGTATCTCATTGTGGTTTTGATTTGTATTTCCCTGATGGCAAGTGATGCGGAGCATTTTCTCATGTGCATGTTGGCCATGTCTGTCTATGTCTTCCTCTGTGAGATTTCTCTTCATGTCTTTTGCCCATTTCATGATTGGATTGTTTGTTTCTTTGGTGTTTCATTCCTGACTTATAAAGTCAGTTTTACTATTTAGTAGTCATACACGACAAATAGAATTAAAATAGTATAGCCAAATATCTTAGTTAATCCTATTTATGAATGTCAGAGTCCTAGAGAATGAAAAATGACATTAGGCAAGTTTTAATATAAACATTCTGGTATCTTTTTACAATAGTAGATTAGATGGCATTGCATTTAAATTTTTTGAGGTGTCTGAATTGTATGTGACCTGTCAATAATTAAAAAAAAATAAGCCCTGTAATAGTGTCTGACTTATGGAAGTTTTTATCAGCATAGAATGACAGCATGTTGTTCCTTACAGAATTTTGTATTTGATCACCTAAATCATTTTTTTAAAAATATTTTTTATTTATTAGAAATACAGAGAGAGAGAAGCAGGCTCCATGCTGGGAGCCTGATGTGTGGGACTCGATTCCGGGTCTCTGGGATCACACCCTGGGCTGAAGGTGGTGCTCAACCGCTAAGCCCTGGGGGCAGCCCACCTAAATCATTTTTTTAAAAGGTAAATTTAGGGAATGGGAATACAGTTGAGTAAAAGGATATGTCCAGAGCCAGGATAGGATCTCATGAGAGTTTAAAGCAGTTCAGTACTTGATATTTTACTTTTCTGTCTTTTAATACTCTCTAGGTATTTTGAAGATATATTTTGTAGAAAATTTTGTTGCTAACCTTTTTTTTTTTTTTAACAAGTAATCTTTATACCCAACATGGAGCTCAAACTCATGACCCTGAGACTCATTCTCTATCGACTGAACCAGCCAGGTGCTCCATTGCCAACATTTTTATTGATATTTAAACTCTTGAGTGTCTATAATGGATCAGTTTGGATCCATGGTATAGTAATTTTAGTTATTGGTCTCAAGATAGCTAAGCATGTATAAAAACTTTGGATGCTTAGTTTATTTTATTTCTTCTATTTGTTTTTTTAAAGATTTTATTTATTCATTCATGATAGACATAGAGAGGCAGAGACATAGGCAGAGGGAGAAGCAGGCTCCATGCCAGGAGCCCGATGCGGGACTTGATCCCTGGACTCCAGGACCGCTCCCTGGGCTAAAGGCCGGTGCCAAACTGCTGAGCCACCCAGGGATCCCATAATTTTTTATTTTTTAAGTAGACATCACATGCAGTGTGGGGCTCAAAGTCATGACCCGGAGATCAAGAGTTGCATGCTCTACCAACTGAGCCAGCCAGGTTCCCCTGGATGCTTAATTTTTTAAACGTTGAGATGAAAGCAAGCTCGGGAAGTAAGCAGCCTTTCTCATTTCCTACTGTTTTTGCCTTAATGTTTGATAGCTTTTTACTTTTCTTAGATAAACTTTTAATTTTGGATTTATAGAAAAGTTGCAAAGAGTACAGAGAGCTCCCGTACCTCACCCAGTTCTAGTTACCTCTATGTTATTTTATGTTGCAGTGACACATTGGTCAAAACCAAGAACCATTGTTGGTTGGTATGTTACTATAAACTACAGACTTTAGTCAAATTTCACTAGTTTTTCCGTAAATGTTCTTTTCGGTTCCAGGATTGAATCCAGGATACCATATTACATGTAGTGGTCATGTCTACTTAGTATTCTCTAGTCTGTGACAGTTGTGTGTTTTCTTGTTTTATTTTATTTTATTTTATTTATTTATTTATTTTTTTGTTTTCTTGTTTTATAGAACACTGGCAGTTTTGGAGGACCGGTCATGTGTTTTTTTGGAGTATTCTTTAGTTTCGGTTTATCTGATTTTTTTTTTCCCCTCTATGATTAGACCTTGTAATAGTAAAGGTATTAAAATTGGTTAAACTCACTGTGGAGTTTTGGAAAGAATACCACAGAGGTGAAATGCCCTTCTCATCACTAATGGGGTGTGTGAGAGACATACCTAGGTCCTTATGACATCACAGGTGATACTTGCCAGGTTTTTCCTATAAAGTTACTATTTTTCCTTCAGTATTCTATTCTTTGGAAGATAGTCACTAAGTGTAGCTGACATTCAAGGAGCCCAGAGAAATTAGGTTCTGCTCCTGGGAGGAGTTACTGTTTTTGATGGATGTGGGTGTGTGGGTGTTTTTTTGCTTTGTTTTTGGCTTTCTAAAGTTTTGTTTAATTCATTAAAATTTTTTTATTTAAATTCCTTCTTTGATGTGGCCTCTTCCTTTAATTGTGGAGTTTGTTTTGTCAGTCTTCAAGTTGATTTCTGGGGTATTTAGGATGATTTGATAGTTATCTAATTATGTTCTTGGACTGAGGTGAACCTATGGTCCTACTTTGTTGCCATCTTCCTGGTCCTTGTTTTTGACTTTTGATTGTAATGTATTAATTAGTGCATTAATCTAAGTTGTTACCTTCTGTTCAAAAATTACATTTGATTTTGAATGAAGTATAAATTGGTAGGCCTTTTGGAAACAAAATAGGATGTAAATATATGAGGATGTGGTCTGGGAGCACACAGATTTGTTGGATTTGTTTATTTAGCAATTTGCATGGCAGATTTAACTTTCTACATTTGGCTGTTTTTAGATCTATAATATTTATATGTGAAAATGAAGATAAACTTAGAATGAGCTGCAGTGGTATTAGTTAAAATCTTCATAAGTCAAGGAATTCTATAATCTTAACAGTTTTAGACCAAAATGAGAGTTTAGGGTGGGGAATGATAAAATGCTATTATATTCTGCATGGTTTCTTGTTATTAACCAGTTACATAATTAACTCATAAGTGAGAAGAATATATTCTTATCAGCTGCTAACTCAAGCAGAAGATCATTATTTTGGCCCATAGAAACATTTTATTCTAAAAGGAATGCATTTTCCACCATTTTTTATATCTTTTTTTCTTTTTTCTTTTTTTTCTTTAAAGTAGTTCTATTTGTAGTTTTGATGAAAATCTTAATATAATTGTAGTTGTCAGTTTTAACCAGAAGTTCAGTTATTATGGGAAGATTAACTATGTAGAACTTCACTTTTTCTTTACTTCAGAATTTCCTAAGCAATTCAAGCTTACTTTTTTTTTTAATTTTTTTTTTTATTATTATTTATGATAGTCACAGAGAGAAAGAGAGAGGCAGAGACATAGGCAGAGGGAGAAGCAGGCTCCATGCACCGAGAGCCTGATGTGGGATTCGATCCCGGGTCTCCAGGATCGAGTCCTGGGCCAAAGGCAGGCGCTTAACCGCTGCGCCACCCAGGGATCCCCAAGCTTACTTTTTTAAATGAGAAAACTCCTTTTACTTTGGCAGTTTTTGGTGTATTTTTATTTTGGATGTTTCTGCCAGTTTTTCCTTTCTCCCTAGGAATAACACTGATGACGGAAGTCATAAAAGTATATACAAAACATTTTTTTTTTAAAGATTTTTAAAATTTTAGTGAGTGAGCGAGCACGAATGGTGGTGGGGAGTGGAGAGGGAGAGAGAATCTGAAGCACTTTGCACTCAGAACTGCGAGATCATGACCTGAACTGAACCAGGAGTCAGACACTTAACTGACTGAGCCACCTAGGTGCTCCAATGCATTGTTTTTCTGAACAGAGTATATTTATAGTTGAGGCTTTTAGGTAAGCAGCCTTTGGAAAATAATAGTGAGATATTAAAATTTGGCTAAGTCCACTTGGTTTCTAGGCTAAAATATTAAGCTAAAGTATCTCAGGAGCTTCCTTGAAAATAGTGAGGAGGAAGGGTAGAAATTGAGTATTAATGGTGAATATCTTTCTAGTTGTAAACAGAGTAGTAGCAAAATGTAATACGTTATTTGAGATTATAGAAGACAGTTCAGAATTTGTGTATCAACTCATGAGGACATGTGGACTTTTGTGTGGTATATAAGTTAGAAGTGTTTATAACCAGCTGTTTATTGGTTTAGTAACTCCAGTGGTATACTTTTAGACCTTTGGCCTTAAATAACACTAACACCTGGATGTCATGTAGATGCTGAGTCAGTCGTGTGGCACTTAGGGCCATCTTACTGGCTTGATGACTCTGTGCCAGATGTTGAACTGGTTCTTTTGTGTTTGTTTCATTTGCTTTCTTAAGTTTGTGTACCCAGTGGACCTTTAAAAGAAAAGAAACAATCAAGACTTAATTTTTTTTTTTAAGATTTTATTTATTCATGAGAGACACAGAGACACAGGCAGAGGGAGAAGCAGGCTCCATGCAGGGAGCCTGATGTGGGACTCGATCCTGGGTCTCCAGGATCAAACCCTGGGCTGAAGGCGGCACTAAACCGCTGAGCCACTCGGGCTGCCTGAGACTTAATTTTTTTAATGCAGTTTTAGGCTCATAGCAAAACTGAGGAGATGGTACAGAGAATTTACCATATCCTTCTGGCCCCACTCATGTACAGTTTCCTCCATTATCAACATGCCCCTTTGTAATAACATTTGTTATGACTGATGAATCTGCATTGACACGTCATTATCACCCAAAGGCTGTAGTTTGCATTAGAGTTCGTTTTTAGTGTTGTGTATCTTTGTGTCTGGACATATATATGATGAGGTATATCTGTCATTATGGTATCCTACACAGTATTTTCCCTGCCCTAAAAATTCTCTTTACCCCACCTGTTCATTCCCCTCTCCCTCAACCCCTGGCAACTAGTTATCTTTTTATTGCCTTCATAATTTTGCCTTTTCAGAATATCGTATAGTTGGAGCCATACAGGATGTAGCCTTTTCAGATTAGTTTCTTTTCACTTAGTAATATGGATTTAAGTTTCCATCATGACATTTCACGACTTGATAGCTCATTTCTTTTTAGTGCCAAATAATCCATTGCATGGATGTACCACAGTTAGTTTGTCCATGCACCTTGGTGAGCTGTTTTTAGTGAACAGAGCTAATATTTTTCTAATGGTTCTTCGTTTTTCCAGGTTCACCTTTGTACTTAAAAAAAAAAAAAAAATCTCTTAGTAGCAAGTAGTTAATTTTATACTGCTGGCCCATTCTATTCCTAATACTTTATAATTTGCTGCTTGTTTATTCTTGTGGCATCCTTGCTTTGAGCTGTTATGACCCACTTTTTTATGGATTAAAAACCTGGGCTGCATAGATTGGCTGAAAGAGCTGAGATCATAGAGGAAGTCCTTCTGGTGAGGAGTCTGAAGCCCATGAAAGTTTGTCAATGGTTTTGTTCCTTTGGCGCACATTTGACTTTGCATATGAAGTAGGTGCTCAGAAAACTACCTGTTAAGTGAATTTTGATCATAATGTACTACAGATTTTTGCCAAGTCCTTGGGTCAGTTTTAGACTAAACTTTGACACCTGTATGGAAAATTAGAAACTTGTGTACAGAAATCATGCTGGGGAGAGGCAAAATCTTCCTCAAATGATGAGGACTTCAGTTTTTTTAATGGCAGATGCCATTACTATTTTATTTATTTGACAGAAAAAGGGGGAGAGTGGCAGGGAGAGGGAGAAGTAGACTCCATGCTGAGCAAGGAACCTGATGTGGGGCTTGATCCCCGGACACTGAGATCATGACCTGACTGAGCCACCCAAGCACTCTGCTTTAGTTTATTAATAGTCATTTTCAGATGATAGTTTATGAATAGTCATTTTCAGATGAATTCCCTTTTAAGATTCTTTGATTACTGGTTTTATTTAAGATCGCAAAAGCTGGGATCCCTGGGTGGCGCAGCGGTTTGGCGCCTGCCTTTGGCCCAGGGCGCGATCCTGGAGACCCGGGATTGAATCCCACGTCGGGCTCCCGGTGCATGGAGCCTGCTTCTCCCTCTGCCTGTGTCTCTACCTCTCTCTCTCTCTCTCTCTCTCACTGTGTGCCTATCATGAATAAATAAAATAAAAAAAAAAAAAGAAAAGAAAAGATCACAAAAGCTGTTAGGATTGTGGATTGGGGAGAGAAACAGTTGAAACTTCTGTTACTTTGTAAAACAGAAAATCTTAAACTTGTCAAATTGTGAAGCTTATTAACATTTCTGTAGTTTGTAAAATGTCTCAAGTTGTCCTTTACAAATTAGTGATTCTCAGGGTAGCTTTTACCAACTTTTAAGATTTGATACTATCAACTTTTTTGTCTGCTCAAGACCTGACTGGAGGAGTTTGTTGTTGTTGTTGTTGTTGGTTTTTTTTTCTTTTTTTTTTTTTTGCTCTTTCACCCATACTCAGAGGAATGAGAAGATTTCATTTAAGAAATGCTGTAATAGCTTACACCTTTTATAAAAACTATATGTGGCTTGTTTTTAGTTACTCAAAGTAATGGGGAAAATATAATAGCTAGATGTTTAAAATCTCATAAGTGCAAAACTTGAGGTTTAGTGATATATTTAAATTGTACATACATATAAATAGAACTTTTTTCTTTGTACATGGGCTCTTAGGAAAAGATTTTTATTCATATTATTGGTAAGCTCTTTAATCACTTGAATTCTCAACACAGATTCCAAAGTATTGCCTGCAGACTCCTTGGGATCCTGGAGACACTTTCAGGGGCATTGTAAGGTCTAAACTTGTTTCATAGTTACCTTGTTTTGTTTTGCCTTTTTTGGTATATTGACATGTGCTCTGATGGAACAAAACCAATGGTGGGTAAAACTGTTGATGCCTTAGCTAATCAAAACTGTGGTCATAGTCGATGTACTCTTCACCACCACATACCTGCCGTTAAAAAGAGGCAATTTCATTTGAGCATATACTTAAGGAGGAATAAAGATAATTAGTAAATTTTGGCCTGCAATTTTGTGTCTTTTCATATTCTGTGGTGATGAAATGGGAAGCATCTTTCCTACATGCCAAAAGTATGGTTTCTTCTTTTTATTTTTTTATTTTTTTATGATAGTCACACAGAGAGAGAGAGAGAGAGAGGCAGAGACACAGGCAGAGGGAGAAGCAGGCTCCATACACCGGGAGCCCGACGTGGGATTCGATCCCGGGTCTCCAGGGTCGCGCCCTGGGCCAAAGGCAGGCGTCAAACCACTGCGCCACCCAGGGATCCCCCAAAAGTATGGTTTCTAGAAGAAACAATTTAAGTGATTTTGAGTTGCCAACTGAACTAGCTATATATATATATATATATATATTTTTATGGAATACCGTTTGTACTTGCAAGTATGTACTTGAAACAACTGTAATTGTTCAGAGTTGGGTGTTTGGCAGACATTTTCTCCAAATAAAGAGAGCCCATCATTTCAAGGAAAATTTGTATAAAATGATACAAACGTGTATAAAATGATAGATGATACGATACAATAAAGCAAAAATTGGAACTTTGGGTAACTTGTTCTCTGCTGCCACATGCTTGACAATTGTCTAATACTTATATTTTGATGAGATTAGTGGTGATATTAACAAACATGATTTTTTGTTATTGTGTAATGAAATGTGTCAGCATTAGGAAGATCCATCTAAGTTTGTGAACCAGTATTTTTCAAGTGGCCATCATGGAAATGGAATGGCCATCAAATAGGAAATCATGCTTGGGGAAAAGAGCCACTAAAAATACTAGGTAGACAAGTGGACTTTAACAGTATGAAAAAATTCATTGGTACCATTCCAGATTCCACCTTGTAGTTAGCCTTTAGGAAATTACCACTTGTCAAGTTTTGGTATAATATCAATGGAGAACGTCCAGAATGATTTGAAAAGACTATTAAACTCTACTATTTTTTTTCTAACTACATTCAACATGTAATATACCAGATTTAATACAGAAGCATATATGAGGGATCCCTGAGTGGCGCAGCGGTTTAGCGCCTGCCTTTGGCCCAGGGCGAGATCCTGGAGACCCGGGATCGAGTCCCGCGTCGGGCTCCCAGTGCATGGAGCCTGCTTCTCCCTCTCCCTCTGCCTGTGTCTCTGCCTCTCTCTCTCTCTCTCTGTATCATAAAGAAAAAAAAAAGAAAAAAAAAAGAAGCATATATGAGAATACAGCCCACTTCTCTTAAGCCAGACATTAACAATATTTGCTAAATTGTTTTGGAAGTTATTTTTCATAAAAATGATATATGTTAACATGCATAAGATCTAACTTTTATTTTTTATTTTTTTACTTAAGATTTTATTTATTTATTCATGAGAGACACAGAGAGAGAGAGGCAGAGACACAGGCAGGGGGAGAAGCAGCCTCCATCCAGGGAGCCCAATGTGGGACTTGATCCTGGTTCTCCAAGATCACGCCCTGGGCTGAAGGTGGCACTAAACCGCTGAGCCACTGGGGCTGCCCAGATTTAACTTTTAAATGAATTGATATATATATATTTTTTATTTTGACTTTTTAAAATTTTTTTTTATTTATTCATTATAGAGAGAGAAAGAGAGAGGCAGAGACACAGGCAGAGGGAGAAGCAGGCTCCATGCTGGGAGCCTGACACAGGACTCGATCCCAGGACTCCAGGACCGCGCCCTGGGCCAAAGGCAGGCGCTAAACCGCTGAGCCAACCAAGGATCCCCTGAATTGATATTTTTAATTTCAAAATGGAAAATATCAATAGAAGGTCTCTGGAGTCATCATTTTTTTTTTTTTAACTGTGAAGGGTGCTAAGACCAGAAAGCTTGAGAACTACTTTACCAATTGTATTTTGGAAGATAAGTTGTCCTGTTGTACAAAGTCTAGGACATGCTTTATTTGTACCTACTGCATAGTGTTGGCAAAATAGTAGATTCCTATTTTTTTTTTCAAATTTCTATTTAAATTCTAGTTAGTTAACATACAGTGTAATACTGGTTTCAGGAGTAGAATTCAGTGAGTCATCATATTTTGGCCTCCTTAATACCCGCCCTCCATCTAGCCCATTCCCCAACTCTTCCCTCCATCAACCTTTAGTTCTTTATTGTTTTTTTTTTAATTTTTTAAAATTTTTTATTTTTTTATTTATGATAGTCACAGAGAGAGAGAGAGAGAGAGAGGCAGGCAGAGACACAGGCAGAGGGAGAAGCAGGCTCCATGCACCAGGAGCCTGACTTGGGATTCGATCCCGGGTCTCCAGGATTGCACCCTGGGCCAAAGGCAGGCACTAAACCACTGCGCCACCCAGGGATCCCTAGTTCTTTATTGTTAAGCTTAGATTCTCTCTCTCTCTCTCTCTCTCTTTTTTTTAAGATTTATTTTAGCGAAAAAAAAAAAAAAAGATTTATTTTAGCGAGCATGCATGAGCAGGGGAAGAGGCAGCGGGAGATCAGGGAGAGAGGCTCTCAAGCAGACTCCTTGCTGAGCATGGAGCCCAACTCAAGGCTTCATCCCACAACCTTGAGATCAAGATCTGAGCTGAAATCAAGATTTGAATGCTTAACTGACTGAGCCACCCAGGTGCTCCAAGAGTAGATTCTTTAACAAAAAACCTGAATCAGGGATCCCTGGGTGGCGCAGTGGTTTGGCGCCTGCGTTTGGCCCAGGGCGCGATCCTGGAGACCCAGGATCAAATCCCACGTCGGGCTTCCGGTGCATGGAGCCTGCTTCTCCCTCTGCCTGTGTCTCTGCCTCTCTCTCTCTCTCTCTCTGTGTGTGACTATCATAAATAAATAAAAATTAAAAAAAAAAAAAAAAACCTGAATCAGGTTGATTTGAATTATACAGTAAATAAGATAAATACACATTTAGCCATGAAGGGAAATTGGTATTGTGTGAAGATGGGAAGTGTTTTCATGTTAGTAAAGAGTGTTAGAGTTTATACCGTGTTTTATAGATTCTAATGCCTTTTTTTCCATATCTCAACATCTTTGAAATTGAGATGTCTTACACTTGGTGGTGAAACACTTTGTCAACTTCTTTTTTTTTCTTAATTTTTTAAAAGATTTTATGTATTTATTCATGAGAGACAGAGAGGCAGAAACATAGGCAGAGAGAGAAGCATACTCCATTCAGGGAGCCCAATATGGGATTTGATCCCGGGACTTCCAGGATCATGCCCTGGACCAAAGGCAGGTGCTTAACCACTGGGCCACCCAGGAGTCCCAGGTTCTTTGTTTCTTGATGTCATAAAATAATGTAGAAATGATGAAATAAAGTGGCATCCTTTTTTTTTCCCCCTGCATGTTTTTGTTTGGAGCTGAGGAGGAAACATTGAATAGCAGTTTACTGCTTGGGATACAGAATATGTTACATTAAGTTTTACTTAATCAGGCCCTGAGTTGACTCTAAGCAGTTGACAATGGATCCATTGTTAGAATATCCCATTCATAAAGCAAATATCTTCATTCCATGGGACAAGACTAGATTCTACTGCTAGAATTCAGGCTTTTAAAATAAAATGTAAAATGTGATGTAAAATTTTTTCATATGCAAAGCTTATGTTCTATTTAATAATATTGTTGATAGGAACATCATGTTGATTATTGAATTATTGAAAGCCATGGGAGGTTTTACTGTGTGGCTCTTAGAAAATGAGGAAGAATGAGGCGCCTGGGTGGCTCAGTTGGTTTAAACATCTGCCTTCAGCTCGGGTCATGATCTCAGGGTTCTGGGCTTGAGCCCCGGGTTAGGCTCCGTACTCAGTGAGGAGACTGCTTCTCTTTCTCCCCCTGCTCTTTCTTCCCCTTGCTCATGCATGCATACTCGCTCTCTCAAATCTTAAAAAAAAAAAAAAAAAAAAAAGAAGAGTAGCAGAATTGAGAGATTTTAAAAATATATTTTTTAAAGGTTTATTTATTTCTTTTAGAGAGAGAGCGTGTGCACATGAGCAGAGGGAGGAGAGGGAGAGAGAATACTCAAGCAGATTCCCTGCCGCGCATGCTGCCCAGTGCAGGGCTGGATTCTACAACCCTGAGATAATGACCTGAACTGAAACCAAGAGTTGGCTGCTCAAGTGACTGAGCACTCCGGTGCCCCTAAGATTTTTTTAATTAAAAAAATTCAATATTTACTAATACTGCACTGAAGCTTTAAGAAGTTGTAAGATTACTTTTGGCTTCTGTTATTCTGAACCTGAGCACTGTTAATATTTATTCTTTGTGGTGTTCTGAGAACCTGGGAGATACTGGTGCTCATTTGTGTATTTTTATTTTTTTTTTTATTTATTTTTTATTTTTTTAATTTTTATTTATTTATGATAGTCAGAGAGAGAGAGAGAGAGAGAGAGGCAGAGACACAGTCAGAGGGAGAAGCAGGCTCCATGCACCGGGAGCCTGACATGGGATTCGATCCCGGGTCTCCAGGATCGCGCCCTGGGCCAAAGGCAGGCGCCAAACCGCTGCACCACCCAGGGATCCCTCATTTGTGTATTTTTAGAGCAATTTCTGTTCTCTTGAAGAGGTCCATTAAAAGATGAGTTATTGGATTCCGTTATTAACTGTGTGCCTCTATTTAATACTGTATAAAAACAAAAAGTACCGTAACATGGAGATCTAAAGATATTGTACAAGTAAATAACATAGGTACCCTTAATAATTTTAAAAAGAGGGTGTAGGGCCTTGCAAAAGTATGGAGTTAAATCTATTAGAGAAGGCTTCCTGGAGGAAGCTGACTGTCCTACTAGAGATAAGAGGTAAATAAGCAAGAGGGCACATGTGGGGTTATGAGGTGGTTGGTGGCTTAACTTGATTAAAGGATCAGAGGTTGTAAATTAGTCACTGTAAGTAAGTATCTATGTGCTAGAGCATATTGTGTGTGACCAAGATTATATGGGTTGCTGTAAAATGAATAGGCTGAGCTTTTTTTTTTTTTTTTTTTTTTGCCTTTTATGATCTATAGACACTCTGAAACCAGTAGAACCACACCTGATACCTTGCTGGAGGTATTTCTCATATGTCAACTAAAGGAGGGCTCTTGTTAAAGAATTTACCCATAGACATTGAAATCTGATCATGGGTTGGCAAGGCTTTTTTTTTTTTTTTTTTTTATGATAGTCACACAGAGAGAGAGAGAGAGAGAGAGAGGCAGAGACACAGGCAGAGGGAAAAGCAGGCTCCATGCACCGGGAGCCCGATGTGGGATTCGATCCCGGGTCTCCAGGATCGCGCCCTGGGCCAAAGGCAGGCGCCAAACTGCTGCGCCACCCAGGGATCCCGCAAGGTTTTAATGGTATTAGTAGAAGAGAACGCATGGGTTTGTGGCACATTATACGAAAATGATAACATTTTGAAATGCTTATACCTTTTCAGATGTATACTGCATTAGAAAAAATAAAATACAGTGGAATGATTGTAGGCTTCAGTCATAAGTTTAGATTTATGTCTACATTTGGTTTCTTCATCCAAAAAATGAAATACCACATTATAGGATTGCTAGAAGGATGATATGAAATAATGTATGTGACTGCATTTAGTATGTAGTTGCTTAGTAAATAACTGAGGAATTTTAGCTGGCTGTTAGTAAAAGATCTGAAATAATGTAGTTTAATGTGGAGTTAGCAGGTAAGCAGTTAAAGGCAAGATTGAGTTGTCAAGGATCCAGATTCCTTCCGTTTTCTTAGGCTCAGTTACCTTTACTGTCTCCTAAAAGGGTTGTTTCTACCATCACATTGATGTTATGTGCAGGAGGAGGAAGAAAGGGGTGATTAAGACAAACTTACAGTAACTAGCTAACCCTGCCTTCCCCCACCCCCAACTTTTAAGTAGCTTTTTTGAGTGTCCCTCTCTATGAATTGCACTTATATCTGGACCAGGAATGTCAGCTGACCAACCCTAAATGCAAGAGAGGCTGGGAAACATCACTTTTTGACTGCCCTTAATAAAATTAGTTCATTAGTAAGAAGGGGAAGGGTGCCTGGCTTACTCAGTTGGAAGACTAGGCGACTCTTGATCTCAGAGTCGTGAGTTTGAGCCCCACATTGGGTGTAGAAATTACTAAAAAAATATGAAAAGAAAGAAAGAACAGATACTGGGTTGGGTAACCATCAGCGTTTGCCACAGTGAATTTTTTTTTCCTTTCATTTACATATTTGGGAGTATTATCATTCAGGCTTGGCTTCCCATGCCTTGAATTCTGGTTTATAAATTTTATTTTTTCCTTTATCCCATGTCTTCTAGATTTTGCTTTGCTGGAGGATTGGGTTTACATGATAAAATTATTTACTCTGGGGCATTAAAGAAGAAGACAAACCATTAACTTGTCTCTTTTCTAGTTTATCTTCACACTTTAACTTGGGATCAGTTTGGGAGGTTGGTAGAGGAGGGGCAGCATGTTAGTATGAGAGAAGACTGCCTGACAGACCATCCAGGGTTCTTGCCCTTGGCCCTGTTACTCAGTGCTGTGAGACCTTGTTCCTTTCACTTCCGTCTTGGGTATTCCATTCCTTATATATTGAATAAGGAGTTGGTCTAATGATTTTAAGTGTTTGCAACTTGAATATTATAAATTTTTATCTGCAGACATTTTGCATGTAATTCTTAGTACGTGTGTGTATATATATGTAAAATGTGAAAGATCCTCACAGCCATGTATATACCTGGCATTGCCTTCTAGGGAATAGAGAAAGTAGTTTTATGATAAATTTTAAATCTTATCTTGAATCTTTTTTTTTTTTTTTAAGATTGATTTTATTTATTCAGGAGAGACATAGGCAGAGGGAGAAGCAGGCTCTCCCCCTGGAAGCCTGATGTGGGACTTGATTCCAGGACCCTGGGAACACGCCCTGAGCCCAAGGCAGATGCTCAACCACTGAGCCACCCAGGTGTCCCATTAATTTGAATCTTAATCTTATTATCTTTGCAGATGTGTATTGTAAAAATAACTTCTGCAACTTACAACTTCCTTGGTTTGAATATTTCCTAAGGCTTTTTAAGAAGCCCTTGACATTTTCATTTCTGACTTTGAGATAAAATGTTGCTTCATGTTTAGAAATCTGCGTTAATGTTGATTAGGAAGACCCTGTCTTAGGCTAGTAACAGTTGTTGCTTTTTCATTTCTAGAAATGGATCCCTGGAGGGGATCCTGGGTGGCTCAGTCAGTTAAGTGTCAGACCCTTGGTTTCAGCTCAGGTCATTATCTCAGGGTTGTGAGACTGAGATCCCTGCATCAGGCTCCACCCTCTGCCCTTTCCCTCTCCCTCTCCCTGTGCCCCTCCCCCTGCTCTCTCAAATCCTTTAAAAAATAATAAAAGTAAAAAAGTGCAATTAGAAAAAATGGATCCCTGGAATGAATTATTATGAAAGTGCAGTTATTAAAACACTATTTGGCATTAACTGCTCACCTGAGAATTCAAATGCTTTGTTTACCATGTTTTAAGTCAAACGTTGACTAACTATGAATCAATTGGTTATTAAACCATTATTACAGATGGTGGAATTAAAGTGAGATGGCTATGGTCCTTGTAATGGGGAGCTGCCAAATTAAGAATGCTTTCTGATTTTGTCTGGTGGGTGAATGTATCTGTTCCCTGTATGTTTTAGGAGAAGGGGACTTGTGGTTCACCCATGTCCTGTTTTAGCTTTGTTTTTTAATGAAGAGTGTCATGAGAGGCAGTATGCTTTAGTAAATGGGACAAGGCCCTTGTTAAAATTCTCTGAAACCGGTGCCTGGGTAGGTCAGTTGGTTGAGCATCCAACTCTTGATTTCAGCTCAGGTTATGATTGCAGGGTTGTGAGATTGAGCCCTAGATGGGGCTCCGCACTCAGCAAAGAGTCTGCTGCTTCTCTTTTCCTCCTCCTCCTCCCTCTCCCTCTCCCTCTGCTCTCTCTGTCTGTCTCTCTCTCAAAAAATCTTAAAAAAGAATTTTCTGAAACAATGTAATTTTAAGCTAGTACATTTCTTTTTCGCCTTTGTTGCCTGATCCCTGGTGTTACGAACAAACAATAGATTTCAGATTGCTTCCATGTTTTTAATTAGTTTTTTTTAATTTTTAAAAAATTTATTTTTAAAAAGATTTATTTATTTGAGAGAGAGAGAGCATGAGTGGAGCAGGTGGGGGGGGTTGGTGGTGGTGAGTAGCAGAGGAAGAAGCAGACTCCCTGCTGAGCAGGGAGCCTGACAGTGGGGCTCTATCCTAGGACCCTGAGATCATGACCTGAGCCAAAAGCAGCCACTTAACTGATTGAGCCACCTAGGTGCCCCAGATTTTTATTTATTTATTTGAGAAAGCAGAGCACAAGCAAGAGAGAATAGGAGTTGGGAGGGGGCAGAGGAAGAGGGAGAATCAGACTCCCCGCCGAGCAGAGAGACCAATGTGGGGACTCCATCCTGGGACCCTGGGATCATGACTGAGCCATCCAGGTGCCCCGTATTTATTTATTTTTAAAGATTTTATTTGAGAGAGCATGAAGGGAGAGGGGGAGAGGGAGAATCAGGTTCCCTGCTGAGCAGGGAGCCTAACTCAGAGCTGTATCCCAGGACTCCAGGATCTTCACCTGCTCCAAAGGCAAATGCTTAACTGACTGAGCCACCCAGGTGCCCCCATTATAGATCCTTTTATTGAAGTTTGGCTTATTGGAAATGCCATGATTGAGGAAATTGGTTATCAGTTTTATGATTTTTCTAGATTGCTACATAATTTCTATGGCATTAAGGAGTCTAAGCTTGTCCAAGATACTTTAAGTTATGATTAATAATAATACAGAACCAATTTTAGGTTGGCAGTAATATTTACTGGTTAAAATGTAGCAGTAGGCCTTTAACTTGGCCTTATTGTAGATCTTTTCTTTCAACTGCCACGTTTTAATGAGTAAAACTACAAAAGCAGAGAAAACTTCATTTTCTGCAAGTTGGTTGATGAGGTAATTTAGATAGATTGCATAAAGTTGGCATTAAGTTTTTTGTTCAACAGATATTGACTGAAAAATTTTCTTTATAGTTGACTATGAAAAATCTCAGATACATAAAAGTGGAAAGAATAAAATGAATTCTTATCTATCTTCCCACTGTGTAGACTCAATATTTTGCTGTATTTGCTTGATCATCTATTTTTAGTTGCGCCTTTTCCAAGTAAGTTGCAAGTATCGTAATATTTCTGCCTAACTTCAACATACATCTTCAGAGAGTCAGGACTTTTCCTGTGTAAGCACAGTACCATTATCACACTAGAGGATATTAACAATAATTCCACTGATATCATGTAATTTTTTCCATAGAGGAAATATTCAAGTGATGAGATTGTTAATTTATTCATTTTCAGAGTAAGAAAGCATACTCTTACTCTAAACAGTATTAGAAAGGCAAAGTTATGCCAGAAAGATTGCTTTAAAACGCATGTTACCCTAGTGGGGAAAATATTTTTCACACATTCTGATAACTTATAAATTAAGCTTTTAGAGTTTAAATTAACTGTTACAGCTGCCCTTTTTTTCTTTTAAAGATTGATTTCATAGAGAGTGCAAGTATGGGCATGCCTGAGGGTGGAGGATAGGAGAGAATCTCAAGCAGACTCCCTGCTCAGCATCTCATACCCCTGAGCTTATGACCTGAACTGAAATCAAGAGTTGGATGCTTGGGCAGCCTGGGTGGCTCAGCAGTTTAGCACTGCCTTTAGCCCGGGGCATGATCCTAGAGACCTGGGATTGAGTCCCACGTCAGGCTCCCTGCATGGAGCCTGCTTCTCCCTCTGCCTGTGTCTCTGCCTATCTCTCTCTTTCTCTGTCTCATGAATAAGTAAAATCTTAAAAAAAAAAAAAAGAGTTGGATGCTTAACCAACTTAGCCACCCTGGTACCCCAATAGCTGCCTACTAAAAAAAAACAGATTAGCAATTTATGCCAAATGTATTTGAAGTGGACCCATATGCACTGAATTGATTTTCTTTTTTTTAAAGCAAAGTGAGTGATCAGATGGAGGCTAGGTTAGCTTTTGCTGTATATGTATAAATTTTACACAAACTGAAGAAGGGGGGATCCCTGGGTGGCGCAGTGGTTTGGCGCCTGCCTTTGGCCCAGGGCGCGATCCTGGAGACCCGGGATCGAATCCCACGTCGGGCTCCCGGTGCATGGAGCCTGCTTCTCCCTCTGACTGTGTCTCTGCCTCTCTCTCTCTCTCTCTCTGACTATCATAAATAAATAAAAATTAAAAAAAAAAATTCAAACTGAAGAAGGGTCGGGTACATTTAATAAAATTTCATTTGTGTAAAACTGGAATAGAATCTTTGGATTCACAGAATTCAGCAGGAGAAGCTCTCTTGATTTGAATCTATATTAAAATCTTTTGGAAATAGATTCATCCTTCCCCCCCCCCCCCAGAAAATATGGAATGGTGAATATAATTGGACCCTCAGGATTAAAGACCAGAGACAGTGATGCAGTCAGCCTAATAGAAAAGTAATAGTACACAGAGGGCCATTATACCAGTGAAGTGAGATTGTGGACCTAGGGCTTAGCACAAGGTCTGACACATAAGCATTCAAATGTTAGCTCAAGAAAAATAACATGGCATATGTACTGATTTGGAACTATAGACACTAGGACATTGTCAGAGTTAGGTTTTGCTTTATTTATGATGTGTTCTAGTTATTTGCTCATTTAAAAATTTTTAAATGAAATATTTTGAGTGCAACAAATATGAAGAAATAAGATGATAATAGAAGATCCATTCAGTTTTGTCAGATCTTAACATTTTGCTATATTTGCTTCAGAAATTATTTATTTATTTATTTATTTATTTATTTATTTATTTATTTATTTATTTATAAAAGATTTTATTTATTTATGATGGACACACACACACAGAGGCAGAGACACAGGAGGAGGGAGAAGCAGGCTCCATGCCGGGAGCCTGACGCGGGACTTGATCCTGGGACCCCAGGATCACGCCCTGGGCCAAAGGCAGGCACTAAACCGCTGAGCCACCCAGGGATCCCTGAAATTTTATATTTTAGATAAAGAGAAGATTTGTAGTTAACATTGAAGCCCCTGTGTAGTCCTCTCTGATTCCACCCCCCTCCCTCTCTTCATGAAATAGAAGTAACTACTTTCTGGAATTCTCTTGTCATTTTTTTTTACTTTTAGGTATATGTGTGTATCCATAAGTAATATGTATAATTGTTTTGCATATTTATTATTTTTTAAAAAGATTTTATTTATTCATGAGAAAAAGAAAGACACAGGCAGAGGGAGAAGTAGGCTTTCCTTTTTTTTTTTTTTTTTTTTTTTTTTTTAGAAGTAGGCTTTCCGCAGGAGCCTGATGTGGGACTTGATCCTGGACCCCAGGATCACGCCCTGAATCAAAGGCAGATGCTCACCTGCTGAGCTACCCAGGAGTCCCTGTTTTGTATATCTAAATAAATAATATCCTATATATTAGGTCAGTATTACTTTTGAGATTTATCGATACTGATAGAAGTTCTATTTCATTTATAGCTCTACTTCATTTATACCTATTTTAAAAAGTTACATGCAGTACCATATTTTACTTACTCATTTTGTTAATGTACATTTAGATTACTTCCAGTTTTTTATGATTATGTATAATACTATAAAGAATATTTATGTGGTTTGCCTGAGTGGCTCAATGGTTGAGTGTCTGCCTTTGGCTCAGGATCTCTGTGTCTCCCGTGAATAAATAAATAAAATCTTTTTTTTTTTTTTTAATTTTTATTTATTTATGATAGTCACAGAGAGAGAGAGAGAGAGGCAGAGACACAGGCAGAGGGAGAAGCAGGCTCCATGCACCGGGAGCCTGATGTGGGATTTGATCCCGGGTCTCCAGGATCACGCCCTGGGCCAAAGGCAGGCGCCAAACCGCTGCGCCACCCAGGGATCCCCTGGATCTTGGTATTTATGTTGAACATAAAGTTTATGTTCAATCAAGCTTTTGTTTTAATTTCAGTTTCAAATTCATTAGTTTGACTCTTATTTATTATTACCCTTTTGAAGCAAGTAGATAATAGAAATTGATCATTTTTCCTTTGAACTGGAGTTGGTCATTTGCTTTCTGAAGTAGAAATAATTGTAGCCTATCATGTGATACATACGCTCTCACCTACACTCCTTGGTTTTAGGTGGGACATCAGGGGGTCTTCTTGGTGTTTTCTTTCTATCATCAAATTGGGATAGATGTAGGTTTGGTAATTTTAAGAATTTGTGTTTTTGAACATCATCTTTCATGAGGGTATTTTTTATCTTTGTGTCTCTTGCTATATACATTATAGCAAGTATGAATATAGTTGTGAGAATTCTGTAGAAAGCTTGAGTTCCTCTTGTTTATGAACCGTGTGTGTGTGTGTGTGTGTGTGTGTGTGTGTGTGTGTGTGTAGATGATGATGATGATATGAGCTGTCTCTTGGCATTCCTGAGCTGCCAGGTTTTTTTTTGTTTTTTGTTTTTTTTTTTCTTTTTAAAAGTAATCTCTGTGCCCAGTGTGGGATTTGAACTCATGAGTCTGAGATCAAGAGTTTGTGATCTACCAACTGAGCCAGCCAGGCATCCTTCTGCCAGTACTTTTTAATAGGAGCATTTGTCAAGCTTTAAGGTATGAAAATTGAGACCTACCAGCACCTGATTTAAATAGAAGCAGTTTTAGAAACCAAGTTGGAGGTAGTTGTATGATTTTGAAACTCTCTGTGCTTTGAGAGAATAAATGTTAAACATACAGCCCAAAACAGTAAATAGTTTTAGCTCTTGGTAATGAATCTCACACTTGGTGGTTTTAGGAAGAGTATTCAAAGGTATGTTCATTAAAATGGTGAGGCAACATTGAGTACTGCTTAGATGTTATTTTTATTTATATATATATATATATATATATATATATATATATATATTTAAAAAAATTTATTTGAGAGCGAGTGAGCATGGGGAGGGTGGGCAGCAGATGGAGAGGGAGAAGAGACTCCCTGTTGAGCAGGGAGCGGGATATGGGACTCAACCCCAGGACCCTGAGAATGTGACCTGAACCGAAGGCAGATGCTTAACCAGCTGAGCCACCTAGGTGCCCAAGGTTTTTTTTTTAATTTAGGAAAATCATAAGCAAGTAGATTTTAAAAAAGAATTATTCTAAACTTTAAAGTTCAAAGTTGTAGTTGTCTTTCCTAGCTACTTAGTGTTGTAAAAATACCCACATCCCTCCATGATATCTCTAAAAGGCTTTTTATTAGTTTAGGACTTAATCCAGGGAGAACATTTTTTGAGAGCACCATGTTTAGGGTTAAAAGAACTGACAAGTTTGTATTGCCCAATATTCCTGCCTGCACCCTTTCCTCTCAGAAACCGCTCCCACCCCCCCCCCCCCCCCCACTCCCACAGTGTTGGTTCTCTCAACCTTGTCATCTGCCGTCACCTACCCAGCCTCTAACACACATAGAACAGTTGGGCAGGTGAGGAAGAAGTAGGGATGTAAAGGGTCTGTCTTCAGGGTAGGGGCTGGAACTGTTTATTTCCTGCCTTTAGCAATGTAATAATACATGTTAACACCTTGGCACCAGAAGTGGGCTGGATCAGTTGGATACAAGGTGACTGTTCTAAAATAAACAAAATGAAACAGCATAATCTTGAATTTGTGGGCAACATGTGGGACTGAGCAAATGAGACTTTTGCAGGTGGTTTGGCCATTAGCTGTGAGCATGCTAGCAGTGTGCTAGGCAAATGGACAGGATGTTCTCTGTGTGCACTGTATAACCTTGAAGGCTTGCATCTATTTCCATTTCCCCAGGAATGAAAGCTAATACAGAAAAGCTACTTTCCTTCCCCTTAGCTTTCAAAACAAAAGTAAGGCTTGCAAATCTGAACCTAGACTGTAGCATAGTGCTGTAGAGGATGGTTCTTGTCCTGAATTGATTTTTGGTGGGGCTTTCTTTCTTTTTTTTAGGGGGAAAAAAGTTCTGTTAGAACTTGAGCATAGATAAATTTTTTTAAATAAATTTTTATTTATTTATGATAGTCACACAGAGAGAGAGAGGCAGAGACATAGGCAGAGGGAGAAGCAGGCTCCATGCACCAGAAGCCCAATGTGGGATTCGATCCCGGGTCTCTGGGATCGCGCCCCGGGCCAAAGGCAGGCACCAAACCGCTGCGCCACCCAGGGATCCCGATAAATGGTTTTTAAAAAGTGAGAAGCACAATACATTTATCACTTGTGATTCTGTAGCAAATGACTGAGAAATTTAAAGCAGATCTGTTATGGTCTGTATAAAGTAAGCATGTTGATTTCTGTGGTAGATAAAGCCAGTGCTGTATCAGAAGACTGTTTTCCTATTTTTCTTGTATCCCCCTTGAACTGGGTATGTTTAATGGCAGAAGACTTCTATGTTAAGCCAGTTATAGTGCATGTTAAACGTTTGTGTTTAGAGTCTTTGAGTCCTGGACTAAATAAATATGATTATCTGCCTATAAAAAAAAAAAAAAGCTAAAATCATTTGAAGAAAAACTAACAGGTGTAGGAATACAAACTGAAAACGTGCATCTGAGAAAACCTTCTGAAAGTCAGAGGGTTTTATGAATTTCTTCTGTTGTGACATCAATAATTGAACTTGGTACAAAAGGCACGTTTTAGCCGGACAGACTTAGGAGGCTGGCAGAGGACAAGGAATTCTTTATTATAGATTGTCTTTGTGTTGCTTTTGATCTGTTTCTAAATCCGGAACTAATGATTGAAAGAAAACTCTGGAACTCAATATTTTTATGGCTTTTTGAGGTGGAAGGTGAGGCTCAAAGGTGACTGCATGTTGGGGGTGGGGGATTTCTTTTGAAAGACAGGCTGACTGGGGTCTGGGCCACATAATTTCTTTGCTTGGGCTTTGGCCACAGGTGCAGGCAGGCTGTTTTACAAAGAGTTAAGGTTCTGCTTCTCAGCAGATGCCTTTTCCAGTGTTTCTTCCTGGTGCTCTGAAAACCATATGTGGGGGAAAAAGAGTCTTGTTCTCTTTGGAGGTTAAGGGCGTTGCCTGCCTGAAAGCACCAGTAGTATTATTTAATATTTATTTTAAAGTTTGAGGCAAGAGATGAAGAAAACTTATTGCCATTTAACAAAATAGAGCCAAGCCACCAGCTTTTTTTGGAAAGGAGTTTCTACCACTCCTTTATAAAGCTATAAAAGTTAATTTCATAGCCTCAAGGAAAGATGCTACTTCCCCTAAAGATCAGTTCTAGGAGGTTTAGAAGTTATCATTCGGTCTATAACTTAGACTGAAAATAAGCCTCTTTGAGTGCTATATGCCAGGCACTGTGCTTCTAGCATTTTAGATATATTAATCCTCAAAATAATCCAGAGAGGTAGATCCTGTTGTCATTTTTCCTGTTTTGCAGACGAGAAATCTGAGGCTTAGGCCCCAGTCTCGTGCCAAGTAATTTGCAGGACTGGGTGATAAACTTGGGCTGTCTGACTCTAAACCCACTAAAATTCACAACAGTACTGATAGTTCCCCAGGCCATGTGGAAAGAAGGGTGGTCTTATTTCCCCAAGGGAGATGGTCCCCAGGAGATAAGTCACTGTCATAGGCTGGTGTTGAAACCAGAATTCAAACCTGGGTCAGTTTGAAGTGAAAGCCTGTGTTCTTTCCACTGAGTTAGTATATTGTATTACCTCTTAGAGTACATTACTGTAATATCTGATTTACTAAGATCTTTTTTATTTCTGGTGCTGGCTACTCTCAGTTTATAGACAGGGTTGTTTAAAAAGTTCGTCTGTGAGGTTAGTAGTTTGGAAACTAGAATACATTGTCTGCTGGCAACAGGTCCTCCTACCTGGTGGTGGTTCTGAGGCCCGAGCCCATTGGGACAGTTGATATGCTTCACCTTCTTAACGTCTATGATACCAAAACCAGTTCTAAGACCTACTCTTGAGTTCTGAGGAGGAAGAGAAGCAGATAGGTGTTCCTAGTTGTTTCCAGATTCCTTGTGTCTCTGCAAATGATCTTTGCCGTGGTGCAAGAAACAACTAATATAATATGGGGTTGAGGGTGAGCACGGAGCCTCTGAGGTCCGACTTGGTTCTAACTGTGCCTGGACCAGTTATCAGTTCTCCCATTGACCCTCCACAGGTGATATGAGATAAGGCTGTTAACTTCCCAGAGGCTCAGTTTCCTCATCTGTAAAATCACTGGGTGCCCTCATTGTAGGGCTTAAGTCAGACAAACAGGCATTGGGAGCTCAGCATAGTTAACTGGACATGGTAGGTGTTCAAGAAATGATGGCAGTGGTGGTGGAGATGGCACTGATTAAATCTGCTTCATGCTCCATCTGTTCTATTATCAAAGGCTTTTGTGAGGTGAATGCTCTCTGGAGTAGACTGTGGTGTAACATTCTAAATTGGATTGAAGGTTGAGATTGAGATTCCCTTTATTTTGTAGTCACATGTAAATCAGTAAATTGCCTTGTAATTTAAATACTGCATCCTCAAATTATATGTTGTAAATTTTTATATACTTTAAAACCTTGACTTTAATTGGAAATATTGTTCAGTTGTGTTGCACAGCATTTTTTAAGGGGTGAGCATAAATTTTGATGAATGGCTTTGATATTAACAGTCTTCATGAACCTTCTAAGTTCTTGCTGCATTTAAACACAATGTACTTTTTGTTTCTCAAATGAAGAGACTGAGGTAGGAAGTGGGGATAGGCTTGGCCCAAAGGCTATTAATTAAAGGAGGGATGGGCCAAATAATATATAGAGGGCCAAGTAGTAAATATTTTGGGCTTTTTGCAATTACTCGACTCAGTCGTTGCAGCACAGAAGCAGCTATCAATCAGTGGATGGATTTGGCATTGTACAATAAAACTTTATTTACAAAAACCCACAATGCCATAGTTGATGGACCCGTGGACTAAAGAAACATTCCATTCTGTTTTGCTGGAAAGACCTACCTTGGTCCCACATCTCTCTCTCTCTCTCTCTCTCTAGGTTAATGTAGACTTATTAAAGATTGGTTTTCCCATGGGTGGCTTCATCAATCTTTTCCTGTAACAACCTTACCATACAAAAAGATTCAGATGTTTACATGGTTGGTTGCTTCCCAAACTCTACTTTGGTATAGCTTCCTGACTTTCAGACTTCTCCCTGGGGATATCCCAACTGGCTTCTAAAACTTTACCATGTCTAATGTTGATTTCTGTATTATATCCTCCAAAATCAGACTGATCTGTGTGTGTATGTGTGTGTGTTCACTCTTCTGTTACCCAAGTAAAAAACCGGAATGACCCCATAACTCCTTCATCCTGTTTTTTCTGCCTCCTTGAGATGTTTTGTCTCCCCACTTTTCTCCAGCCCTAGCACCACTGTTTTATTTAGGCCCTATGATCTACCTGGCCTGTTGCAGATCATCTCACAACTTCAGGGCTCCCTGTGGCTAGTCTGTGTCTCCTTCCTTCCAGTCTGCCTTTCATTTTGCTGCTAGATTGATCCTGTTTAGTACATCCGATCATGGTACTTCCTGCTTAAAACCCCTTAGTTGCTCTTCAGTGCCTATGGTTTAAAGCCCAACCTGGGTATTAGAAGGTCCTTTTGGTAGAGAAGGAGGGCTGAAATGTGGAGCTGCGCCCACCCTGCAGGTGCTGTGCCTGTCTTCTCAAAGGACGGTTGCTGACTGTTCTGCATAGTCCCTCTTCTGGCCAGCTTGCCTTTATTCTTTAGTATTCACCTCAAGCTTTCCATCTTCCTCAGAGTCTTCCTGGAAGTCCCACACCCAGCTCCATATCTGCCACAGGTGCTTTTCCTGTCTTGTGTGTACTCCAATTGCGTTCTTGGTTTCCTTGTGAGAAGTTACACTTTATAATCAGCTGTGTGTTTGTGGCTTCAGCTCCCTCCCACCTGCCTTGTCAAGCTGCTCCTTGGAGGGTAGATCCTGTGTCTGTTATACCTTTGTCCCCAGCTCTTAGAATTGTACATTGTAACATCTGAGCTTGAACATTTTGAAGAATGGTAAATATTAGTAAAGAGATAGGGCCACAGGTATATTTTTCTTTCCTTTTGGGGGCTGGCGTTCTTATTTCTACTCTTCCAGGGGAACTAAAAGCCCAAAGAAAGTAGCAAAAGGAAAAGATACTTGGGCCAGGACCTGTGGTACAAAAAGTGCTCAGTGGACAGGCCTGGGGCTTAGAACTGATTCTTGTATACTCTTCATGGCCTGGCAGCTTCCTCCCTAAATCTGCAGTTCTTCGTTTGTAGTGTAGATTGGAACTCATGGGGTGCTTTATCAAAGTGTACATGTCTGATGAATACCTGCCACCCTCTCCACACCCCTAGTTCTCTGTGGGGGAGGGGATGTTAATACCCTGGTGATTCTTACATATTTCTTCTCACATTTCCAGTCATTTGTACCCCCTGACATTTTCTTCCTGCTCCTTATATTTCATAGTTCTTCATGATAATTCTTATGTCTTCTTATTTCCCTTCTTCTGAGGTATAGGGGCTTTAGGTGCTATGAGGTCTACACGGTGAAGATTGTTAGCATCTCAGAACCCCGAATGCATGTGTGTTCCCTAGTAGAAACTTCGGTATAGATGGGGATTAGTGTTCCAAGTAAAGTGGTGTACTTCAGATACAAGTGAGTTATATTGGCTTTCGTTCATGAAGAATTACATTCTGAATTAAGTAATGGACTTAGGAACTTTTGAAACAAAACTTAAGTCTATTAATTAAATAAGGACTCACGGAATCAGACCTGCTGCAGTGATCAGCATACTGTACCTCTTGCTGTACCTGCCTCCTATACCCTGATATCATTGCAGAGAGACGCCAAGAGCTCTAAAAGGCACCCTTCCTTGGAAGGAACCCCAGATTGGTCCCTGGAAGGTGGGAAGGAGAATAAGAAGGAGGTGCACGTTTGTATTTTTCCACAGTTAAATCACAAAGGTTCAAATAGTTATTTGCTGTCATATTTAGAAGTATACTTGGCTGGTTTTGAGATTGAGCCTGTGCAGATAGTGAGCTGGTGCCTCTAAAGAAGAAACCTCTTTATTCTTAAGTGATTGCCTAGTAATCTACATAACAAATGAGCCATTTTGCTTCAGAGATGTGAAATAGGCATCTATAAGTGAATAGTTTTTGAAACTAAAGTTGTTAAG
The DNA here is from genome assembly GCF_048164855.1 of Canis lupus baileyi. Lineage (NCBI taxonomy): Eukaryota > Metazoa > Chordata > Mammalia > Carnivora > Canidae > Canis > Canis lupus. The sequence continues at coordinate 54,063,814 of NC_132855.1, read as the reverse complement.
ACAAAAGTTCATCTTTTCACAGTAGGGTTTCTCTAGAAAATGCTCTTTACTCTATTGAAATGCAACTAGTTTAAACTAGGAGAGCATATTCCAATAATAGGCCCATGCAATTAGCCTTTCCTATAATGGAGTGAATGCTGGAATTTTTTGTGCATTATCATCATCAATTGGTGTTAGTCTCAGGGGAACCACATAATAGCTAGAAAACCTTGATTGAGAGATGCAAACAAAGGTTTCTGTCTTAATACATAGGCATGCTTTAGTTCTTCAAACCAATAAAATGTTAGGCTCTTAAACCTAATACTTTTTTGGTAACCATCTGCTGAGGATAAGATTAAGAAATGGTGCTTCAGAACTGTGTCATTATTTCGAATTAGAAGAAAATGTTGAGGGACTCTTCATTTAGTGCCGTATTCATACTAGACCTTGTATAGAAATGACACAGTGGTGTCCTGGTGAATGTTGAACCTCTGCCCGGGGAATAAAGCCTTGATTTGTAGCATTTGCTGATTTCTGAAGTGTAAATACTCCACCATGTCTGGTTTCAGAGTACAGATGTGATGTCACTGAACTTGAAATTGGGAAGAACTGCATATAATCAGCTGGTTTCAGCACACTGCTAAATTAACCTCAGCTATCAAATATTCAAATTTTTATATGGACTATATCTCTATATATAGGCTATAAATATATAATGTATATATATATTACAGCTTGTTTTTTTAATACTTAATATCATTTCTGTCTTTACCTTTAAATTGGTCTTACTGATGTATGATTTATGTACAATAAAATTCAGCAATTTCAAGTGTCTAGTTTGATGAGTTTTGACATGTGTACCCCCACCACAATCATGATATGTTATTACTTATTACACAGTTGCCAGATTTTTTCCAAAATCTTGCTTTTTCAAAATCTTCCACTGCCTACCTGTTTGTAAAACCATCAGTTGGCTGTATACTGTCCATAGGATAAAGTATAAAACTTTGTGGTCTGCTTCTCTGGCCTTGTTGACTATTGCCTGGCTACATGAATTTCTTATTCCAAAAAGACTGAACAGCTGGTTCCTGCATCTGTGCCTTCACTCATACCTCTGTCTTGCTTGCAATACTCCTGTTACCTCATATTGCTTCTTTTTTTTTAAATTTTTTATTTATTTATGATAGTCACACACACACAGAGAGAGAGAGAGAGAGGCAGAGACACAGGCAGAGGGAGAAGCAGGCTCCATGCACCGGGAGCCCGACGTGGGACCCGATCCCAGGTCTCCAGGACCGCGCCCCAGGCCAAAGGCAGGCGCTAAACCACTGCGCCACCCAGGGATCCCCCTCATATTGCTTCTTGACTGTCTTGCCTTTCTTTAAAGTTTGGCTCCCTCACCATTTTCTTCTTATGCAATCCAGTCTTTTGTGATGACTCCCTCATCTAACCTATCCTACTGCTATTTGGCACTTAATTTGCAACTTGTATTGAAATCCCAGGTTTTTTGTGGAGTAGTTTGTCTTCTCCAACAAAGCTGTCAGCTATGATAGGATAGGAAGTGTGGTACAGCTCAATTTTTAGCACTTGGCATTGCTATAAATGAATGAATGAATGGTTCTTGATGACAAAGTTTTCAACTCAGTGAGTCATAAACTCAGTGACGCCATTGGGGAGAATAATACTGTGCTGTATCCTAGACCTCCTAAGATGAAAGTTTGACTTGTTATAGAATATGAATGTGTAGTAATGTCTCTCAAAACCTATGTTAGTCATTAAAATACACATTGGAACTTTTTTCTCCGCCTTGAAAATTCATCCAAAGGTGGTTAGTTAGCATCATGGACTTTAAACTCTTGGCAAGACTTAAACATTTTAAAGTAGCTCCCCAAAGAACGTTCTTTGTTCCTTTCAACAAGCTTTATTTCACTTTTTGAAGTGCTGTTAAGAAGTTAGGAGGGTGTATCTCATTGATTTCCTTCCTGTCCCAGGAAGCTATATTATGATATTCAGAAAGAACTCCTGTGTCTTTTTCAGTAACTTTAAGCAAATCACTTTTGTTTTTTTTTTTTGTTTTTTTTTTTTTAGCAAATCACTTTTGTTTTAAAACTTGTACTTTCTCTGTAAAAAAAAAAAAAATTGCAGATATAATTGTTAAAATATGACATTGACTCACCACCACCTAACAAGTGTTCAGAACAAATCTAGATATCTGTCTCTGTTTCACAGACTACCCTGCAGGTTCCTCTTTAAAAACTGGCTTTGCTCAGGTTCCACAATTGGTCTTCATCTCTTTTTTTTTTTTTTTTTTTTAAGATTTTATTTATTTATTCATGAGAGACACAGAGAGAGAGGCAGAGACGCAGGCAGAGGTAGAAGCAGGCTCCAAGCAGGGAGCCCGATGTGGGACTCAATCCCGGGACTCCAGGATCACACCTTGGGCCAAAGGTAGGCACTAAACTGCTGAGCCACGCAGGGATTCCCGGTCTTCATCTCTTGTTAGTTGACACACTTTTCTTGGATGATTTCATCTACTGCCCTAAAACAGTGTCTCTAAAAGTTAAAATCCCTTGAATTTCAGTCTTGGATGGCCAAATGCCTATTGGACATCTCCACTAAACTGTCCTTAGGAGGCTGCAGATTTAACATGTCCTAAATAGGAAATCTCTGTAAGTCTTTGTGTCCCTCTGATTGTTCTTGCTCTTTTGGTGAAGGGTATTGCCATCTCCAGATAACTCAGTTCTAAAATATTAGAATCATCCTTGGCTCAGCCCTCTTTCTTCACCTTCTGTATCTGTCAGATCCACCTCAAATGTTTTTCTTAAATCCTAAACATTTTTCTTCTCTCTAAAATCCGGCTAACCCTCATCCTTTGTTAGGAGAAAGACTCCCCACCTCCAGGTATATAATTGGTGAACTAGGGGCAGATCCAATTTTTTTTTGGCCTCAGATTAACCAAGGTCATGAATCTGAAAGGCAAAATTGAAAAGCCTGTATATTATTTACAGTGTGCACCAGTGTGCGCTCTCCCTATAGGACATCGCTAGCAGCCCATACCATAACTAGAAAGTAATGTGAGAAGGAATCAGAACAAAAACAATGAGATGAATGAAATGTTTAATGGCTTGTCATAATCTGATGATGCCATCATCCCATAATGAAGAGATCCCTTGTGACCAGAAGACTCATGTGTATGAGCAAAAGCTTTTCCTCCCCTGCTCAGTTTCTTCGGTGGTGTCTGCCAACCTTTTCCTCTGATTTTTCCTTTAGTGCTTACTGACCCTTTCTGTTGATACCTTTTTCTTTACATGCACAAGTATATTCAGTTTGGCTCCTTCAGATGGCTTGCACACCTTTCTTCTTGGTTACTATGTGCTGATACTGAGTTGAGCTTTGGGGACCATCTTATTTTTTGCATGTTTAGAGCAAACTTCCTGTAGCTGCCACGTAAGAACAGAGGGCTAATCTCCTCTTGGGTTCAGCTGGCATCACTACATCCTGAAAATACCTTTTCCCTTCCCACTCTCTTGGGTTAGGACCACCTTCATTAAGCCTCCTTAGCACCCTTTGGGTAACTCTTATCATAATACTCCTTGGTAATTGTTTGCTTGTCATTTTCCTACTAGAACTTGAACTGAGGGCAGGTGCTCTCTTATTTCCAGATCCCACTGTCTAGGATAGTGCCTGGTACCTATTCACGTTAATTTATTTTTATTTTCTCACATTATTCATTTAGCTAGTATTTGTTGAGCACTAATTATAATACAGGCAAAGAACAAGTCAGATAAGGTTCCTGCCATCTTGGAACTTGGATTTTGTTGGAGGTGAAGGAGCATATAAACAGATAAAATAGTATTTCTGGTAAGACCTTCACAGAAACAGACACAGGTAGAGAATAACTGGGGGGTCGATCGGGGTGTGTACTTCAGGTGATGAGAAAGGTATCTGAGGAAGTGGCATTTGAGACACACCATAAAGGATAAGAGGAAGCAAGCTATCTGTAGAAACAGGGAAGTCAGGGCCAGCCAGAAGTAACCATTGCAAAGGCCCTGAAGAGGGTGAGAGCTTGTTGTGTTTCAGGAAATGAAAGACGACCAGTGTTGGCTGGAAACGCAGAGAGGAAGAATGTGGTACAAATATGTCTTTGTAATAGTAACTTGTCTCTCTGGCTGTTGTGAGGGTACAGAGTTAGTACAAAAGGCTTAGAATAGTACTCAGCCCATTTGAGTGCTAAAAGGGATAGCTGTTATATATATTTGTGACTAAAAACGCTAAGTAGCAATTTAAAAAATTGGAAAGGGACTTCAGCATAGAAGTTGAGCAGAATGCCATTTTGGGAACAAGTTATAGGTTAATCCCCTTGTTAGTAATTGCTAACATCAATATAACAAGGCTCTAAGCAGGGACCCCTGAGTGGCTCAGTTAAGCGTCTGCTTTAGCCTTGGGTCATGATCCTGGGGTCCTGGGATTGAGCCCCACATTCGGCTCTCTGCTCAGTGAGGGGTTGCTGCTCCCCCTCTCGCTCTTGTTCTTGCTCTCATTCTCGCTCTTCTCTCTCTCAAATAAGTAAAATCTTAAAAAAAAAAAAAAAAGATTTAAGAGAAGAGAAGTAATTTCAGTTTTATATGATAGTAACCAAGGTAGACTAGAATGATAGCTGTACCCTGTTAAAGATGCAGATATGATTTTTGGACTATTAATAATAGCACATACTGAGCCTTTCCTTAATCTTGTATTTATTAAGCTCCTTTTTTACATTGAGGAAAACAAAGGCACACAGAGATTTAAGTGACCTGCCCAAGACCATATGGCAAGTAAATGATCAGGCAGAGATTCACATTGAGTCCACTCCTCTAACCACTAGAATTCTGAATTTATTTTCTTCTGAAGTCTTTGTTCTTGGGGGAAAAAAAGCCCTCTTTGGGAATAGGGGAGCTCCGAAACGGGGTGATTTTTTTTTTTTTAATTTTTATTTATTTATGATAGTCACAGAGAGAGAGAGAGAGAGGCAGAGACATAGGCAGAGGGAGAAGCAGGCTCCATGCACCGGGAACCTGATGTGGGATTCGATCCCGGGTCTCCAGGATCGCGCCCTGGGCCAAAGGCAGGCGCCAAACCGCTGCGCCACCCAGGGATCCCTGAAACGGGGTGATTTTATGAACCTGAGTGGCAGAGAGGTGGCTGGGCATTAGGACTTCCTTGGTGTTCTGTCAGTCTCCATGCAACTCTGCAGTCCTAGATATTACCGTCTAGATAGTGCAGATGTTGAATATTTTCTGTTTATTTTAAAGTGATGTTAGTGGTTCCTTTTTAACAAATTCTTAACTACTCCTGGGCACATTGAAGTCAGGAACCAGTCCCTTTCTGGCACCCTTCTACTGCATATTCATGAGTCCCCTTCCTTTAACATCCAGCCAGCATATGCTTAGGGACTGGAGGGCATCTCCCTGATCGAGTCAAAGAGTGAGATTGGTAAATTTGTGAGGGAAAGCATTCAAATACAGGTACTCGTCTTGATGTGTTTAAACATGTGGAGACAGTTCTATCAGAGTTGAGGGAGAGATTAATGATGGATACATTGGTTTCTTGTTTGCTTAGTGTAAAGCGGTGATTATTTCCTTTGAAAAAAATACTGAAAAGAAAAAACTTGGTCATATACTGTATGTCTCAGCAGTGAATCATATTTACATGGTTATTAGGAGTGTAATTTCTGAATATCAGTTTGACCAACAGTGGTGCTATACCTTTGTTCCATGGATAGCTAGGGAGGGGGAATGTGGGAGTAAAGTGAAAATCCTGATATATGTAATGAGGAAGTCATTTGATGATATTTGTAACTAGAAAGTCAAATAGTATATAAATAAGTAGATACATGGAAGCTAAGTACCACTTTATATGTTTGAATTATTTCCTCCAAGATCTCTTTGTTTTCAAAGTAGTCAAGAGTAAACTAAGGCTTTTAGTAAATTGGAGACTAACATTATTTCTTAAAATGTTAAATATCTGTTATTGAGATACTCTATGTAAATCTGTATAAATCTTTTGTGAGTATTCATTATTTTGTGTGCTGTAACAGCAAAAGTAGTTTGGTATAAGGAGCTATTTAAAGTATCAGGTCTAGGGATCCCTAGGTGGCGCAGCGGTTTGGCGCCTGCCTTTGGCCCAGGGCGCGATCCTGGGGACCCGGGATCGAATCCCACGTCGGGCTCCCGGTGCATGGAGCCTGCTTCTCCCTCTGCCTATGTCTCTGCCTCTCTCTCTCTCTCTGTGACTATCATAAATAAATAAAAATTAAAAAAAATAAAAAATAAAAAAAAAATAAAGTATCAGGTCTACCCAAGAAATAAATTAACCTCACATCCTCTTTGGGGCATAGATATGGAAGTGCAAATACTTTATGTATTTAGAGAGATAGGTAAAATACAATTCCTGTCATTTAATTAAATGATGACATGTCAGACTAAACTCTTTTCTTTTTTTCACATTTTTCTGCCCAGGTTCTGGAGTTAACCTGCCTTAGGTTAAGTGAGATTTAATTGGCTAGTCTTGTCTTTGAGTTAGCTACTGAAAGTGCTTCGTATTTTAGTGGGTTTTTTTTTTTTTGGTTTTTTTTTTTTTTTTTTTTCATAAATACTGAAGGGCTGCCTTCACATATTCACATGTAGGTGCTGTGTTAGAGAGGCAAAAAGGAAGGTCAGTAGAGTGGATCCTTTCCTCTTGGGTGACCCAGCCATGGCTGCAGTTGAATTGGTGAACAGCAATTTGAGGTACAGATGGCAATTGTGGTGTTTAAAGATGAACTTTATTTCCACTGTAAAAGCTTTAATACCAGTATTGGTGAGGGTGTGAGGTTGGCTCATATGATGGTAGAAAGTAACTGGATGTAATCTTTTTGAAGCACATTTATCAGAATTAGGTATATATCCCTTTGACCCAGAAGTTCCACTTCTGGAAATTGCAAACAGAAACTTGAAAAGTTATAGCAATAGACATGTATTGGAGTGTTCATTGTGACATTTTGTAATAGCACAAAAACTGACAAAGAATTACTACTTCACTAATGGCTGCTTAAATTATGGTATTTTGATATTGTGCAAGCTTTAAAGCAGGGGGATGGGGAGGCTTAGATATGTATGTACTGATAAAGATGACCTCCATGTGTTACTTGGAGAAAGGTGTTTTCAGAACACTTTACACTTGTGTGTCTGTGTGTATGTCATGGTGTGAATGTATATGTGTATAAACATTTTTATAGAAAATAAACTGGTGATATGTGGGTAGTGAGACTAGGGGGTTAGGGATGGGATGGCCGCTTTAGGCCCCACTCACATTTTAAAAGACAAATTAGGAAAAAAGCCTTAAAACTCTGTGCTTCACCACTGGAGGCTGTTTAGTTGTATTGAAAGGTATTCTCAGAGCAGCACTCTGCCCAGTGGTAGGGGCACCAGCCAACTGTTTGTGGAACTTAGTGGCATCTGAACCTGTTAGTCCTGTTTGACCCCGTGGTACAAACATGAGAGAAGGAAACCTAATCGTTTTGTCACTTTTCAATGCCAAATTTTCTTACTATATATACACTCACTGTTGTGTGTGTCTAGGTTTGTTTTCTCTTGTTTTGCTAAAAAAAAAAACCAAAACAAACAAAAAGAAAGCACCCTTCCCCCCCCCACATTGTTAAATTATTAAGGAAACACTCCTTGTAAGAAACTTGATTTTTCATTTCCTTCCCGTACCTCCTAATAATACAGCCTTTATTTCCCATTGTTTGTGGATATTTAAATCTCAGATTTTTTATTTGACATTATTAGGCTAGCTTCCCTATCGCTATTTATCACTTGGATACTTCTTAATTGTACCTGACAACCCATTTCTTACTGTGTGTTATCTTCTCTGTGGGTCTTGAGCTAGCAGTCTTGCTAGCATGGGGAGAAAGCGTCCTCTTGGCAGTGTCACCTGTTACTTGTATGATGCTTTAAACAGCTCCAGCCGCTCGTGTTGTATCACATTGCACACCTAGTGTAGAGTCCCCCTTTCACCTGACAACTCTTGGCTTTCCAGGGTTCTGTGCTTATCTAATCTTTTGGGGGTTATTTTCTTATGGTAGGGTATTTTCTTTAAAAGCACCCCCCTCCGCCCTGTTTAATGTTTCATATCTTTTGCTTATTTTCACCATGGACTTTTTTGAAAAAAGCAACATTCTAGTTTCCGTTGAAAGTTGTCATCCGAGTTCTTTCATCCTCATTACTCATGAGATGATAAATAAAGATGGCTTATAATAGCTACTTGAACGTATCAAAAAGGATATTTGCCTTCTAACTACTCTTAAAGTTTTTTAGCAGAATTTCAATATCAAGAAGACACTGCTATTTTCCATATTACTTTAGATTATTAATTTTATTTTTTATTTTATTTTTTTAAAGATTTTATTTTTGAGGGGGGTGAGGGTGGGCAGAGACACAGACAGAGGGAGAAGCAGGCTCCATGCAGGGAGCCTGACGTGGGACTCGATCCCGGGTCTCCAGGATCACGCCCTGGGCTGAAGGAGGTGCTAAACTGCTGAGCCACCCGGGCTGCCCTACATTTTAATTCCCTTTTTAAAAACATTGTTTGTGAAAGCCTTTATTAAACTTGTAACACATAATTGGTACCACTTCTGGTAAGTCTTCCAAATGGGTAGTAGAAACTAGGTTCAGTTGAATACAGACATTCGTTTTGGAATGCAGCATTCCCTGTGTTGGTGGACTGTGCTTTTAACTTAGCTTCTATCTGCTTGTATTTGTCTGTAGTTCTGCTTCATTTAGTATAAAATCATGACAGTGATCTTGAACCTGTTGCTTAGTCTTTGTACATTTATTGCTTTAAAAAAGCCTGAGTCTGTGCTGCTCTCTTCCCTTGTTTAATTTTTATGAAATCGAGGTGAAGGTGTTATTAGTATTTGGCACCTGCTATGCATGATGAACATGGAGTAGTAAAGAGAACAGCAAGTATTCGTCCTTTATGTTCTGGAAGAAACTAGGGAATGAGGAGAGGTACTTGTGACCAGAGCTTTAGAGCAGTGATTTGTAAGGGCAAACTAACGGTTTGTATGTGCATGTATATTCTCTTTCCCTTTTCCTCTGGGTTTACAGGCACTTATATATGAATTTTTAAAGAACTGTCTTTAAGAAATTCTTGAGATTATTGAAGTTACAAAATTACTGTGGGGAATTCTTAGTGTCTAGAGACACTCATAATTAGTACAGAGAAGGAAAGGAGAGAGTCATGGCCTGGGTTATGGACCTGGATCTTTCCATAAGTAGCTCCATGACTTTGAGATCTCTTAACTATTTTATAAAAAGAAATAGATGACCACATATCTGATATCTCCTCTTCCTCATTTACTGTAATTCATTCTTTTTCACTTTGCCATAATCTTTATCTATAGAACGATGCCACTGCTTCTATTTATTAATTTTTATACAACACTTTGCAGTAATATAATATATGTCACTTGTAGAGTGGCAAAGAAAATATTTCCTTTAAGAATGTTACTGTGGGCAGCCTGGGTGGCTCAGCAGTTTAGCGCCGCCTTCAGCCCAGGGCATGATCCTGGGGACCCAGGATCGAGTCCCGGTCGAGCTCCCTGCATGGAGCCTGCTTCTCCCTCTGCCTTTCTCTTTCTCCTCTCTGTGTATTCTCATGAATAAATAAATAAAATCTTAAAAAAAAAAAAAGATAAATAAAAATGTTACTGCTGGGGCAACTGGCTGGCAGTCAGCAGAGTTATGGGACTCCTGATCTCAGGGTAATGAATTCAACCCCCATGTTGGGAATAGAGCTTACTTAAAAAAAAAAAAAAAAAAAAAAAAAAAAAAATCACTGCTTACTGTAAATGATTCACATATGCCTTGATTAGAATGTCTGTGGGTAGGGATTATTAAACACTTCACTTAACTCTGTTTTCATTGAATGACATTGCAGTCTACATGTCAAGTGTTAGGGTAAAAACTGGTCTACTGTATTTAAAACAAAGGAAGTACAGTTTTCAAAGATGATTAGAGAAGAACATTGGAAGCATGAGTACCAAATACACTGCAAAGATATTCCATAAAGCCATATTAAATTTAGCTTTATAATACTTACTGAGAAGCTGCTTCATGATGCACTTTGTCATGGACACTGTGGATGGCAGAATGAAGAAGCATATCGCCCAGAAGGGGAGATAGGATGTATTTTAAATAGATGCTTCTATTAGGATTTTGCAGAGGGCCACTGGACTATTTGCATGTTTCTGTATCATTTATAGGGAAAGTATATGTTGCCTTTGACTTCAAAGTTCTCAAGTTTAGGTACTGTTGTCATTCTCAAGGTTGTGATTCATTTGTTTTTCTTCTCCAGCCTACTGTGATTAGGTAGTCTGCCTTTGGAATGACAGGGTTCTTTCTGTTTACTTCTTTGACATGTGGACAGTGGTTTCATCTACCTCCATACTGAGAACAGAAAACGGAAAGTTATAATTAAGTACCAGTGTCTTTTAATGTATCCACTTCTAAAAATTTTTCCCCCAAAAAAAGAGAAAACTTTTTTTTTAATGGAGAGAAAGGGGCAGAGGAAGAGGGATAGAGGGAATCTTAAGTGAGCTCCAAACCCAGCACAGAGCCTGATGTGGGGCTTAATCTCATGACCCTGAGTTCATGACTTGAACTGAAATTAAAAAATCAGATGGTCAACTGACTGAGCCACCTAGGCACTCCCCACCCCACCCCCCCAGTTTTTTAAAACAATTTTTTCTGGATCATTTGTTTAGATGTTCATAGTGAACTTGATGTCTCTTGGGTATCTTGTGTCTTGAGAATCTTTTTAAGTCTTTATTTTTTCTCTATAGTTCAAAGCTATATTCTGAATCTGTAGCTTTTATTTTTTAAGATTTTATTTATTTGACAGCAGAAGCAAGGGGAACAGCAGGGAGAGGGAGTAGCAGACTCCGCACTAAGGAGAAAGCCCAATGTGGGGCTCAATCCTAGGACCCTGGGATCATGACCTGAGCCAAAGGCAGGTGCTTAACTGACTCAGCTACCCAGGGGTCCCTTCATCTGTAGATTTTAAACTGGATGTTTGACTAGTTCCTTGACAGTGAGTGTCACCTTCCATAGAAGCAGAGTGTAGTTGGACATATACAACCTTTTGATATAAAAAAAAATGTGACAGGTATTAGAAATTGATTTATTATTATTAAATTTTTCAAATGTAAAATATTAATTTAGGGAATCTCTGTCACTTAAAACTTTGCAATTATCAGGACTTTTTCACACATCTTTTTTTTTTTTTTTTTTCCTCTGTAATGTTTTAGGGCAAATTCCAGACATTGTCCTTTAACAACTATATAAACCAGGTGGCCCCTCTTAAAAATAAGGACATTTATGTAAATAACCATAATGTTGTTATCATGCTTAAGATTATAAGCAATACTCTGAGTAAATGATTTGTTTTCAGCAGTGTTTTTTACCTTTGAATTAAGCTGTAACAAATCAAGTCGTGAAAAGGGTTGTTGCTGTTATTGTTTTGTTTTGTTTTTTAAGATTTTATTTTTAAGTAATTTCTACGCCCAATTTCGGGCCCGGACTTAACAACCCTGAGATCACATGCTCTACTGACTGAGCCAGCAGCCACTCCTAAAATTAAGCTTTTGATTAACCTTGCATGAGTTATTGAAGATTAGCACACTGTTTAATTAACATACTGTTAATTTATGTATATGATTTGTACATTTTTAGTTAAAAGTAAACAAAGTGCACAGTTGCCATAAAATAGCAAAGCAGTGAAGTTTATTAAAGAACTATTTATATTTTGTTGATAACCTAAATATTTTGAGGTGCTTAAATGGAATATGAACTTTTTAGATAATATTAAATTTTCTGTTTTGACTTTTTTGGTCTCAAGAAGCCATCATTTTTCCATATTTCCCATTGCTTTTCTCTCACTACTTTTTCTGTAGCTAGGACATCTCTGAGTATCAGACTTTGTAAGTATGCTTTATAAAACATTTTGTTGGGGGTCGGGTGGGGCTTAAATTTTCTATATATCTTTCTAATATACTTCCTTTTTCTGAAATCTATTTGAAAAAAATTATTTTCTGTGACTTACGACTCAATTTTTTCTTTTGAATTTTTAGCTTCATTTGGGAATCTGGTAGCAGAATAATACATCTGAGAAGAGCTAAGTTATGAAGATTTTCCCATTTAAAAAAAAATAAACTTAGATTTTACCAGTATTTACTTTTGTTTCTGACATGGAAACTTTAAATGAAAATATAACACTTGAGGGAAAAAAAAAATCTCTTCTAGGGTTAGTGTGATTTATACCCTGTTGCGTGGTAATGAACATACTTGCTTTTGACTTTCTTACCCTGTTTAACTAAATTTTTTTTTTAACTAAATTTTTTGACTATGTAAAACTTTAAAAATATTTGCTACCGGGCAACCCGGGTGGCTCAGCGGTTTAGCGCCTGCCTTTGGCCCAGGGTGTGATCCTGGAGACCCGGGATCGAGTCCCATGTCGGGCTCCCTGCGTGGAGCCTGCTTCTCCCTCTGCCTGTGTCTCTGCCTCTCTCTCTCTCTCTGTGTCTCTCATGAATAAATAAATAAAATCTTTAAAAATATGTATATTTGCTACCTAAGAAAATAATACATTCTGTCTTTTATCCCTTAGATAATGAGGCTTTTTTTAAAAAGATTTTATTTATTTGATAGCACAAGCATGGGGATGCGGGAAAGGGAGAAGCAGGCTCTCTGCTGAGCAGGGAGCCTAATGCTGGGGTCGATCTCAGGACCTCAGGATCATGACCTGATCCGAAGACAGGCACTTAACCGAGCCGCCCAGGCACCCCTGATAATGAGTCTCTAAGTGTTCAGTATATCATAGGAAATTGTCAAAGTTTTTTGCTTTACAAACCTCTGAACAATACGTAATTATTTCGAAAAGACCCATTAAATAAGTGATACCTGTGTCACTCAAGTTTTTGGCAGCTATAGCCAACTAATTTAGTTGTAAACCTGCAAATAAACAGCTAAGAAGAAAAAGTATTTTATTTATTGGAGAATGTTTTTTAGAATGTATTCCCTTTTTTTATTAACAAAATTTCATGAACTTTGATTATCTGATTTTTATAACCTACCACAGATAACATTTTATTTTTTAAGATTTTGTTTGAGGGAGAGTGGGGGAAGGACAGAGGGAGAGAATCCCTAAACAGACCCCCCTACTGAATGTGGAGCCCTATGCAAGGCTTGACCCCACAACCCAGAAGATCATGACCTAAGCTAAAACCAAGAGTTGGACGCTTAACCAACTGAGCCACCCAGGTGCCCTCACAGATAACATTTTAACACATAAACATCTCAAACCTAGCTCAAAACAAAACTAAAACACTAGGGGGGCACCTGGCTAATTCAGTTGGTGGAGCATGGGACTTTTGGTCTTGCGGTTTGAGTTCGAGCTTCATGTTGGGTGTAGAGATTATTTAAAAAATAATAATAAAACAACAACAATTAGGAAAAGAACCTGCCAAAACCTTCAGCATAACAGTATGGGAAGATTCTATTTTAGAAAATAAGCATGTGCCTTGTTAGTTCCTTGTGGCACATTGTGTTCTATGGTGCCTTAAAGTAACCATTGTCTGTAATGATAACATAAGGAAAGGTTTTTTGGGTGAATGGGGGTCTCAAGAATGTAGAAGAAAACTTACAATTTTTAATATATTTTTTTAAAGATTTATTTATTTATTTATCATAGACACAGAGAGAGATAGAGGCAGAGACACAGGCAGAGGGAGAAGCAGGCTCCATGCCGGGAGCCCGACGCGGGACTTGATCCCGGGACCCCAGGATCGCGCCCTGGGCCAAAGGCAGGTGCCAAACCACTGAGCCACCCAGGGATCCCCTTTTTCTTGATATTTAAACAAATGTTGCTTAAGTAAATTATAGTCCTGTGGAAACTAGTTTTGTATATTTTTTTTACATTAAAAAAAATTGAATTCCTGTTATGTCTGATACTGGGCCAGGTACCTTTCTTTGTAAGTGTTTCATCTTCAGCATCTGTGTGAATGAGGTAGTAATCCCTCCTCAATTCCCTCTCTCTTTTTTAGAGATTGGAAACAAGCTGAGAGTTAAGTGATTTACAAGGTCACTACTTTTAAATCACCAGTTTTCCAGCTGCTTATACTATATTGCCATTTAGTTTTATCTATTTATACTTCAGATGTTTCTGTGTTTAAGACCGAACTTAGCATCTTCCGTAAAAAACTTGTTCCTTCTGTCCTGTGTTCCACTTTGCCATTAATAGTATCACCTTCCCTGTCAGACAAGGCTAGGACTATACTTAGACCTCAGACTGGCAGGTTCAGGCTCTGTCTGTCTTGCAACTTCATTCATGTGTTCATTTTATATAGTGTTAATGGAGTGCCTACTATGTGCTGGGAGTTTCTTAGGCTCCAGGAACTCAGCAGTGAACAAACCAGACAATCCTTGCCCTTAAGGAAGCTTGCATTGTAGTAGTAGGAGATAAGTGATAAAGTAGAATGCATAGTATAGGGACGCCTGGGTGGCTCAGAGGTTGAGCCTCTGCCTTTGGTTCAGGTCATGATGCCAGGGTTCTGGGATCAAGTCCCATATCCGGTTCCCTACAGGGAACCTGCTTTTTCCTCTGCCTATGTCTCTGTGTCTCTTTGTCTCTTCATGAATAAATAAATAAAATCTTTTAAAAAGTACATAGTATATTAGTCGGTAACAATGTAGCAGTATGTGGTTGTAAGTAGGATGGTCTCAGAAGGCTTCATGGAGAGACACTGGAGCACATGTGCTGTTTGCATTTAGAAATTAGGAGATTGATTTAGAAATCTAGTTTTTTGGTTTCTCATGAAAATGAGATATTTTAGCAATATCTAGCAAAATGAGATATTCTGGAGCTTTCTACCAGCTTTGCTAAATCTAGGCAGTTATAAAGCCTATGAGGTCTCTATCTCTCCATTGTTCCCATGGCTGTTAACCTTAGTTGAGGCCTTGAACGTTTCTTTTCTGCTCTTTTGCTTTAACTGTTTAATCACACCTTTAGCTGGTCCTATACACCATGGCTCAGTTATCCATATTTATATATATATATATATAAAGATAATATATATAATAAAATATAAGTATATATTTTATTATATATATATGGCAATATATATATATGGCATACTTGTGTATGCCATGCCTAGAAATAACCAATTGTCTCTCTGTTCACCAGATAAAATCCATGCTTTGGGGCAGTTGATACTCTGGTCTTGGCCTACTTTCTAACACTCCCCATTGTCCACTCATCAAAATAAAAATGCAGTGGTCTCATTTTGTGGACCTATCCTGTACTTTTCTGGTTTTGTTTTAAATGCCTCTCCCACTCCTACACATCCCAGATCCTGTGGTGTTCTTAAGGCCTATGTAAATCCATCTCAGTCTATATCCACAAACTGGAAGAAATCCATTCCTACCTGAAACCCTAGTAGCAGACTGTTGCTGCATTTACTCTTTAATGTACAGATCTCATGTTCCCTTGCTCAACTTTAAGCTTCTTGGAGGTATACTCATTTAAGGGTAGTTTTTGTTTGCATTATGCCTCTTGTGTGGGGAAGGTTTGTAGAATATTTAGTAAACCAACTTTTAATAGAAATAAAGCCTGTGATCTTTACTGGATTTAATGAATGCTCCATAGCTCAGCTTAATAGATTCCTATTACTTCATGTGGAAAGCTTAAAATATTTTGTGGAGGGGATATAGGGAATAAAATTGCTTGAGTTTAGGAGATACAACACCTGTATATTGTTTTGTTGAATGCTCTTGACATTGTATTATTGCCTCCCAGATTGAGATAAATGATGAAAATATGCTCTTATTTATATTTTATTTCATCACTGGTAGAAGGCTTTTTCCTTCCCTCTTACTGCCTTGCATCCTTTTCCCCATGCTTATTGTCTCTATAATTTTTTATTTCTGCTGTTTTCAGTATTTGTCTTTTGTGTAAAAGTCTTCCCTTCTCCCAAAATAAAGAATACAAACCTTTCAAAACTTTTTTTTTTGTTTAAGATTTTATTTATTTATTCATGAGAGACACAGAGAGAGAGAGAGGGGCAGAGACACAGGCAGAGGGAGAAGCAGGCTCCATGCAGGGAGCCTGACGTGGGACTGGATTCCGGGTCTCCAGGATCACGCCTTGGGCTGAGGGCGGCATTAAACTGCTGAGCTACCCGGGCTACCCAACCTTTCTTTTTTTTTTTTTTTTTTTTTTTAATTTAAACTTTCATTTCACCCAGGAGCCTCTGTTATTCTACATGACCATTTTTCTTTACAGATGTACTTTTGTTTAAATTATAAGTAATTATTGGTACGCCTGGCAGACTAAGTAGAACATGCAATTCTTGATCTTGGGGTTATGAGTTCAAGTTCCATGTTGGATGTAGAGATTGCTTGAAAATAAAATCTTTAAAAATATAATATGTGTGTAACTATTATTTTGACCAGGGGCTGGCTATTTATCATTGATACGCAATAGCCATGCTCATCTTCCTTCAGGGTGGTTGGATTTTTCTTAGATATCATTTTGAATCCATTTAAATTTGATTTGTCTAGAATGTCACTTGTTGATTTGCTCTCTTGGCAGAGTATGCTTCTCTTTCAGTAAGAAGTTTTTGTTCTCTTATATACTGGATCACTTGCTATTTTTTTTCTTCCTTAGACTAAGTATTGGACCTCAGGGAAAAAAATGTTGCATCATTTTATAAGCTCTTATTTATTTTTTTAAAGATTTTATTTGTTTATTTGAGACAGAGCACACGCTGGGTGGGGACAGAGACAGAGGGGCACCTGAATGGTGCAGTAGCTTAAGCGTCTACCTTCGGCTCAAGTCATGATCCCAGAGTCTTGGGATCTAGCCCAGCATTGGGCCCCCTGCCCAGTGGGGAGTCTGCATTTCTCTGCCCTTCTGCCCCTCTCCCCACTTGTGCTAGCTCTCTTTTCTGTCTCTCTCAAAATTAAAAAAAAAAAAAAAAAAAAAAGAGCTATGGGGCACCTGGGTTGCTCAGCTGGGTGTCTGATCCTTGGTTTCAGCTCTGGTCATGATCTCATGGGTTGTGGGGTTGAATCTTGTGTGGAGCTCCACACTCATTAAGGAGTCAGCTTGGGGATTCTCTCCCTCGGCCCCTCCCCACATGCACATGTACTCTCTCTAAATAAATAAATCTATAAGAAAATAGAACTAAAGCAGCTTAGTTCTTCTACACTGTTATGCTTATTAAATGCTAAAGTTCCAATAACTGACTACATTTTTAATTTTGTTTTAGAAGTTCTCTTATGGAAAATTTCAAACATAAAAGAAAAACCAATGTGATGAATGCCCCCCCCCTCCAGGCACCCATCATGGATTCAGTAATTCCTACCTCAAGCTTTTACCATTTCTTCTATCCTTTTTTTTTTTTTTTTTTAAGATTTTATTTATTTATTCATGAGAGACAAAAAGAGAGAGAGGTAGAGACATAGGCAGAAGGAGAAGCAGGATCTATGCAGGGAGCCCGATGTGGGACTCGATCCCGGGTCTCCAGATCACGCCCTGAGCCGAAGGCAGACGCTCAGCCACTGAGCCACCCAGGTGTGCCTTCTTCTATACTTCTAACTCCACTCACACTGGTTTATTTTGAGGCAAATTCTAGTCATCATATCATTTAATTAGTACATATTTCAACGTATGTCTCTAAAGGAGAAGGATTCCTTATAAACACAACCCCAAAAGTATTATTTTTATGATATTTTGCACATTAATGGGTTTATAGACATGCATTTTTATCAAGAATACTAGATAGTAAAGGTTGGCAAGTTTCTTCAACTTCTGTAGTGTGATTCATCTCAAGGAGAGTTGGAAACAGACTGGTCTGAACATAGAGAAAGCCGCTTCTACCTTTTGCACAGAAGTGCATTCTTCACCCTGTTCCCTTCCATGGACACAGCTCAGGGAGGCCACCCTCATTTATTTTATAAGCTCATTATCAGTAAACTTAGGAAACAATGCTGTCTGATTCCTAGGTCTTTGACCTGTTAACGTCAATCCTGCACCATAGGCTTTAGTCCTTGGCTCCCTTTCTGGAAAATACCAGAACTATATAAAAATCTTTTTAAAAAATCCCAATAGACACGTTTTGCCAAGAACGTCAGCTATCTTGACAGTTTGGCATTAACCTTCAAATATTAAATTGTGCAATCATAATGCCATTCAGGGAAAATAAGGTGGTGGGTGGTTGGCATTTTAAAAGTGAAACGAACTTGGATTCCCGGGAATGTTAATCATTATTCTACCGAAAATGCTGATAGTCCTTAATAGTGAAATGCTAAGTAGAAAGCTTACAGTATTTTGTGAATAACTTAGATTATAGGTGAGTAAAAAGTGGCTTTATGGGTTTAACATGTTTACCGGAACAGTATCTGAAGGATATTTTCTGTGTTCAAGTTTTGAAACTGAGAAAGTCGTGAAGAAACCTTCTAGTGAGTTCCTGTCAGTCTACTAGCCTGACCAGCACATCTCAGAAATAGATCATTATTTTTGTCATTGTAACCTGCCTTCTCATTTGCCTTCCTTGCCCTTGACTTTGCAGCAGAGAGGAGAAAGAAACTCGTGGCCTCTACCATAAATACACATGGTAACAGCAGTCAAGTAATTTTATATATTTTGTGGGCAGGTCATTCATTCGTGGTGATGAAATGGCTTATTTTTAATACACTGTTTTTCTTTTGACTAAAAAAAATTTTTTTTCCATCTGATTTAGTTGTCTGTACCGTTCCAAGGCAGCATAAATTTAGCATAGCTTCTTCATTTTACCAACTTGGTAGAGGTTTTAAAGGTTTCATTGAGTTTACTTCTAGTTTTTCACATGAAATAGACTGTAAGAACTCTTTAATTTACAGTATAATGTGTAATTGAGGACAGACCCGTATATCTGATGTGAAGCTTGTACCAGCAGTCGTGGGAAAGGGAAGTTTGGAGCACTGACTTCTAATCTCATTTCAGTATGACTTGGGGAAGGAAAATTTTCTTTGGAAAGTAGATAAAAGCATGGACTAACTCTCAATCATATCACAAAATGGAAGAAACCCAGATTTATTGCATTCACGTAAAGGATAGAAATATCTTCAGTTTTCTGGAAGAAACATCCATGTGGATAACTTTTAAATGATTAAGAGTAATTGCTATCCATCAACACTATTCCTAAGCAAATTAGTTCTGACCAATGGAAAATACTGCTTCTGCATATTTTTCTTTATTTTATATTTTTTTAAGATTTTATTTATTCATGAGAAACAGAGAGAGAGAGAGAGAGAGGCAGAGACACAGGCAGAGGGAGAAGCAGGCTCCATGCAGGAAGCCTGACATGGGACTCAATCCCAGGTCTCCAGGATCACGCCCTGGGCTGAAGGCAGCACTAAACCGCTGAGCCACCTGGGCTGCCCTTCTACATATTTTTAGATTATAAGATTATGACTTCTTCTGTTAAACTCTTTAAATCCTCTACCTTCCTCTGTTCTTTCATTATTATTGTGAATTTATTTGGTTTTGTTTAATGACTGGGATATCTTTACCTGTACTACTTTATCCAGTTGACTGCTTCTGTATACCTCAAGTTGAGCAGAAACATACATCAGAGGAGCTCTGGGTGTAGAGAGGGTACCAGTAAACCCTAGTGGACATAGTGGCAGCCTATTGTATAAGTGACTTACAACTCATTTAATCAGTTCTCTTAAATAAATATTTAATTTCCATTTTTAAGTTTCACATATTCCAGTAAACATTTGCATGTTTCAGATACACTGTCTTATTTTTAGAAAACTTTTTGTTAAACAATAGCATATATATGAGAAGTCCATAAATCTTTGTAGCTCAGTGATAAATGGAACAATAAATAAAGGTTTAGTCAGCACCCTAGAAGTCTCCCTCAAACCACTTTGTAATGATCACAGACCCTATCAGAGTAACTACTATCCTAATTTCTAACACCATTGATTCATTTAGCCTGCTTGAAATGTGTATAGATGGAATCATATAATGTGTGCTCTTTGGTATATGGTTTCTTTGACTATAATATCTGGGAGTCTCATATACTTACATGTTGCAATTATTTTTCATTGTGATGCAGTATTGTGTTGGGTGACAACCATAATTTATCCTTTTTTTGTTGATGAGCTTTTGGGTTGTAACCTAATTTTTGAATATTATAAATAGTGCTATGAACATTCTTAAACTGTGCTTTGATGATCGTAGCTATACCTATCTAGTGGGATAGTGCTCTTGGGCATAGGGTGTGCATATGTGTAGTTTTACCACGCCAACAGTTTTCCAAAGTGGTTGAAACTGTATCACACTCCCACCAGCAGTGTCTGGTTAATTTTTTAAAAATAACTTCATAAAAGTGAAATTTGAATAAAAGAATAAATTTATTTTGAGTTTTGGAACACAGTGCTAAATTTATCCTTAGGAATACAAATTTATACTCCACCGAACACTAAGTTTTCATCATCTCTTTCATCTTTATCAATTTATAGTGAAAAATGTTTTATTTTTAAACTAATCAGTTGAATTATTTATTTATTTATTTATTTATTTATTTATCCATCCATCCATCCATCCATCCATCCATCCATCCATCCATGAGAGAGACACAGAGAGAGGCAGAGAGAGAGAAAGGCAGAGACAAAGGCAGAGACACAGGCAGAGGGAGAAGCAGGCTCCATGCAAGGAGCCTGATGTGGGACTCGATCCCTGGACTCCAGGACCATGCCCTGGGCTGAAGGCAGTGCTAAACCACTGAGCCACCCGGGTGTCCCTGAGTTGAACTTTTTAAAGCTTAATTTAGCCCATTCAGTTTTCTTGGCTGTTCTGGTCTTTGTCAAGGTGTTTTTTATTTTTCTTTTTTCTTTTTTTTTTGAAGGGAGGGACAGAAAAAGAGAGAATCTTAAGCAGACTTCACGCCCAGTGCAGAGCCTGACTCAGGGATCCATCTCACAACCCTGAGATTATGACCTCAGGTGAAGAGTTGGACACTTAACTGAGTCACCCAAGTGCCCCTCTAATTTTTCTTACTGCCTTTTTTTTTTTTTTTAAAGATTTTATTTATTCAAGAGAGACACAGAGAAAGGCAGAGATACAGGTAGAGGGAGAAGCAGGCTCCATGCAGGGAGCCCAGTGTGGGACTCATCCCCCCCCCCCCACCCATCACGCCCTGAGCTGAAGGCAGACGCTCAACCACTGAGTCACCCAGGTGTCCCTCTTGCTGCTTTGTAATAACCTTTTATATTTTAATTCACATTTTTTGGTCGTATGCTATAATTTTTTCTTCCTAGTTCTTTGTTTTAATTTTGTCTTTTACAATATAAAAGTTTCAAATATCTGTGTACACTTATATCTGCTAATCTTTTCCTCTCTGGTTTCTGGCTTCAGTGTTACTCTAAAGAAAGCCTTTTTACCCCAAGATTATCTTTTAAAAAGTCTGTTTTCTTGAAAGGCTTTATTGTTCATACTTAATTTTGTTTATTGTAACTAGATTTAACTTCTAACTCAAGGTGTTTTTTTGTTTGTTTTAAAACAATTTTAATCTGTTGTACTTCTATACATTTTTTAAAAATTTATTTATTTGAAAGGGGGGTAGAAAGAGAAAGAGAGCATACAGGGGGAAAGTAAGAGGGAGAAGCAGACTCCCCATTGAACAGAGAGACCAATGTGAAGCTCTATCCCAGGACCCTGAGCTAAAGACAGACATTTAACTGACTGAGCCACCCAGGTGCCCCTGTTATGCTTTTATCTGTTACATTAGCATTACCTTTTGGAATATTTTGCCGGGTGTCAGAGGGTGACAGGTCAGGAAGAATTTAGTACACCAAAGTATTTATGTATGTGTCATTTGACCAAGTGAGAAATGAAGCTCATTTTCCATTGTAGTTACTATATGAATCCTTTCAGTGTGCATGCTATTAAAACAGTTTTCATTTAGAAAAGAATGAGACCTTCATTTACACATGAGTCTGCCCTCTGAGCTGCCTATTTGAGTCCATTAGTCAATATGCCTATCCCTGAGCCAATATACTATATGGTCCTCATTATTATGGTTTTAATTCTTGATGTTTAGCAGTTTCTCATCTTAATCTTTTTCTGTATGAATGTTTGGACATACTTGGGTATTTGCTCTTTTAAATGAATTTTTATCAGCATGTCAAACTTAGGATTTTCAATGACATGTCATTGAGTCTAAGTAATCTAGGAGATAAGAGATACCTGTGTGATACTGAGTTTTCGATCCATGAAAAGTGTTTTCTCCACTTATTGGTGTCTTTTTCTGTAGAATTAAGTAATGTTTACAAGTCACATGGTTGTCACATATCCTTAGTTTAGAAGGGACATTTTTTGTTAATAACATTAATATGACATGTTTTTAAAGTGTATGTTTTTTCTGGAGCACCTGGGTGGCTCAGTAGGTTAAGAATCTGACTGTTGGTTTTGGCTCAGGTCATGATCTCAGGGGCTTGAGATCAAGCCCTACCCACATCAAGCTCTGTGCTCAGATATGGGGTGGGCTTGAGATTCTTTCCCTTTTACTCTCCTTCCATCCCCTGCCTGCTCATGCATGTGCACTCTCTCTCAAATAAATAAATAAAATCTTTTTTAAATATAAAAAGAGATATAAAAATCTTTTTAAATATAAAAAGATTTTATTTATTTATTTGAGAGAGGGGATCCCTGGGTGGCGCAGCGGTTTGGTGCCTGCCTTTGGCCCAGGGCGCGATCCTGGAGACCTGGGATCGAGTCCCACGTCGGGCTCCCGGTGCATGGAGCCTGCTTCTCCCTCTGCCTGTGTCTCTGCCTCTCTCTCTCTCTCTGTGACTATCATAAATAAATAAATAAATTTTAAAAAATTTATTTGAGAGAGATAGAAGTGAGACACAGGCAGAGGGAGAAGGCTCCACGCAGGGAGCCCGACGTGAGACTCAGTCCCGGGTCTCCAGGATTACACCCTGGGCCGAAGGCAGGCGCTAAACTGCTGAGCCACCCAGGATCCCCTAAAAATATTTTTAAAAATGGAAAAGAATGGGGTCTAATTAGCATAGACTAAATGGTCTTCTTATACCTGTAATGGAGAGTGTTCAAGGTTCTTGAGCAAGGATTTTGCCAAAAATACACCTAGCCTCTGTTCTGTGGCCTATAGAACAGATAGGAGAGCCAAATATGTAGTTTCAAATCTTTAAAAATACTATTTTTCTCTGTGTAAGAGAAAAATTTTTAATTTCTTCAGCTTTTTCTTTGGCATAATAGTATTTGTAATTAAACTGTGATTTGCACTGCTGGTGGAGAAAGGTAAGATGAGTTTATCATATCTGGTAGTTTGGGGTTTTCTTGTTCTTTAATTTCATTGTGAGATTTGAGCCCCCCGCCCCGCCCCGCCCAGGGCCCAGCACCTAAAGTTCCTGAGTCATTATTTGTTTAGACCACAAAGAAGAAACATAAAACAGGTACCTATTAGACCAGTAGCCCTGTTCTCTATTGATAAGGGTTGTTTTGTTTTTTTACAGATGAATCTTAGTGTCTTAAAAGTATTTAAGAGTCTCAGGGACAGATAAGTTTTTGAGGAAGAGAGCACAGAATTACTCCTGTGATTAGAGCCTCAGAACACACCAGAAACAAGAGGCCAATCTAAATGGGAGGAGAAAGATTTGGAAGGGAGGGAAAGAGTAGGTGAAAATAAATACTACAGACAAGATTTAATTTTTTTTCCCCCTGGTCTCGCATTTAACAGTACTTGTAGCAAGGTGGTATCCAAATTATTTGATTATTGTCTAAGCCAGGAGGAAAATAGGTGGGGACTTTGCTTAAGTAAATCCATAATTTTAGGAGCATAGCATTTCTAGTTTAGGAGAATCAGTATTTTACTAAATTTTTGAATTTGACTAAAGGAAATAATGGAGTTTATGTTAAAGGTTCCCTGGGGGTAGAAAGGGGAGAAGAGAACACAGAGGGGAGAAAAATGAAAACTAAGTGCCTGTCTTTCATTTACATTATCTACAAAATGCAGTTTACATGTTTTGCATACTTAACCCATTTAATCCTCATAGAAACCTTATGAAGTGGTATTTCCTGATTGACAAAGATAACAAAGGCTTGGGGAGTGAGCTTACATTATGTTGTGTGGGCTCACAAACCCACTACGAGGCAGTCTTAGTATTTGAACACCAGTGTCTGAATCTAAAGGTCATTGGCATACTTTTCACAAGAGTGTATGTTTCCTTCTAAATGACCAGAGTGACTATGTATATTTGATATTTTATCAGTTTCATATCAAATGTTGATACCACTTTACATAGCATATCTTGGGGATATCATCTTTAGTTCTTCCAGGTAATATAAAGCCTGTGTACTTTCCTTTACCTTCCACCTTAGCATTGAGAGTAAGCATGAGGTTACGATCCTGGGAGGACTCAATGAATTTGTAGTCAAGTTTTATGGACCACAAGGAAGTAAGTACATGTGTTCATATGTGTTCTTCTTTTTCAGTTTCTTTTTTTCCTCTACTCCTTAGTAGGTAGTGAGAGTATCAGTGACAGGTGGAGGTGTGTGTGGTATTTGAACAGTAAGTTTATTGGAACTCTAGAACCAGTGAGGAAATCTTGCTCTTACCATAATTACTTTATATTGCTTTTCTTTTTCATCTCTGGCAGTATTAAACACAAATTGTGAGTACTGTTTTTTTTTTTTTTTTTTTTTTTTTTTTTTTTTTAATGATTAGCCACATGGATGGTTTTAGGGGAATGTTTTTTGTGTTTTCCTATTTTTTGTTTGTTTGGTTTGTGGTTTTTATTTTTTTGATGGGGAGGAGTCAACAGGGTAGATTGAAATAGGAGGCTATTACTTACCAACTAGTTCAGTAGTGTTTAATACTTTAAAAATCAAGTAAACTTAGAGGAGAAAAGAATCTTTGCTTATTTTCTAACTCTAGATCTTTTTAAGAAAATTATTTTAATTTAAACACAGAATATACCTCCCTGACTCTTGAAAGAATTAATTTGCAAGGTTTTCAAAAGAGATTAGGATTTAATGTTTCACTTACACTCGAGTTTATTTTTTAATGTGGAGACACTTGTAATGTTTAACATTTTTACTTTTATTTCAGCACCATATGAAGGCGGAGTATGGAAAGTTAGAGTGGATCTTCCTGATAAATACCCTTTCAAATCTCCATCTATAGGTATGTAACTACTCAGTTTCTCTTACTAAGATGCTCTCTAGATCCTCCTTTGCTTTTGTTCACTTAAACTGTAGTTCACTTAAACTAGCAGTGAAATCACCCTTTGCCTTTCTACTCATCTTTTTAGCCCCCTGAACAGATGAAGAAAGTAGAGTAGGAGCCTCAGTGAGATTGTATAAAGAGGTACTTTTTCTTCCCTGTCATCTTCTCTCTGCCCTAATTGGTGATATTATTAACCCATCACCCCCATTAAGACACACAAATTTAGGTGTTTTACCATCAGACACTACAGAAGTATATCTGATTGAAGGTTGATATATTTTTTAAAGATTTTGAGATCGTGGAATGGTAGTAACTCAGCTAAGTTAAGCTAGCTTTTAAAATTTTAATTCTAAAGATAATTTTGAAATATTATAAAGTATTAACCAACTTTAAGAAAGAAGGAAAAATAAAACTGGAATATATTATGCATTCTCTGACAGTCACACTGAACCTCATGTTCAGAATTACCAGGGTTCATACAACTTGCTACTGCTATGGGCTCACTTTTTTTATGCTCATCTTTGGAACTAATTCCAGGTCACTTGGAGTTTAGACATCACACACCCACCCACCTTCCAACAACACCCTCTATCCTAGGATAATGTGGGAAAGGTAGGATCATCATAGACTAATTTTCAGTCAAGACTAATTTTCAATCAAATGTAGCAGCTTCTTCCCCACTACTTAGCTAGCTACCCTACTGCTTTCAAGCTTGGTGCTATTTAAAAATAATACAGAGCACTTGTGATTCCTTATGCTGGGAACCCTTATCGTTCATTTAGGAATAAATTGGTGGTTTCCTTTTAAGGTCCCTTGAATGGTTTTTCTAAGTTTCAGAAATGGAGAAGATACTTTATGAATGATTGAAATTTCCCCCTTGCTGCAAGGGTCTCTGAGTTGTAGGGTTATCAGGTGGTGAACTAGGAAGGAAGGGAGCTGTAAGATAATCCCTATGACTTACTACTACCTGTATAGATGAGGTGGCAGTCTTTCCCAATTCATTCCAGGGTAATGGAATTTGGTGTTACTTACCCAGCCAGGTAGGCTTTTCCTTCACGTTGTGGTCGCCTCTCCCATTGGTCTCTTCTTTCTATACAGGCATTTGAACCTTTGTGTAGTTAAGTGATAGGATCTTTAAATCCTTACAAATGGAATGTATAAGCCATATAAATTCTTTCAAATATATTTCATATATGTCCATTTGCTTAAAGACTAAAAATTGGCATGCTGAATCTAGTTTTGAGCCCTAAATTCCTAGTCAGAAAGAATAGCTGCTTAATAGTGAACTATAGAAAAGCAATTGCATATCCTGTAGAAATGCAGTTATTTCTCAAACCTTATCTTAATGTATTTTTCCAGATAATGTAATTATTTCATCATAACTTTTAAAGTAAACATGTCTAAACTTCAGGCATTATTTATTTATTAACCAATGACACAATGCCTATGTACTTTCTTAAATTAATGATGTAATATGAAATTGCTTGGGACAAATGACTAGGCTGATTTAACTTCTTCATAATTTTTTTTTTTTTTTTTACCTTTCTGTGTGCTTTCAGAACTTGGTAATACCTACAGATGTGTACCATCTTCTCTTAGGGAAGTAGATCTAGTTGAAATATTTGTACAAGCTGTGCTTGTTTCCTCCAAAGGAACATTACATAAGAGAGTTATAATCAGTTGTTGGGGGTGACCCATTTTCAGGTCATCAACAATGTAATTACTGTTGAATTTGCTTTAAACATTTTGAGAGGTATTGGCTCATTTAGAATAGGCAACGTTTGCTTTTTGAGTTGTATAGGTAGGTGTAGAATTATATAGAAGGGCAAAGAGATGAGATAAACCCAACCTTAAGATTCTTTTTAAATCCTGCCTCTGTAGTATCTAGGCATACTCTTCTTCCTGAGCCAAATTTTGAGCTCTTAAATAGTAAGATATGCAAATTTAGATTAAGCATCCTTACTCCTTAGATCTTGGGAAAAAAAAATATATATATATGAATATAATATACATACACATTATGTAAACATTTGTTTGCTGTTTACTTATTGTATAAATGGTCCATATTCTTAGGAATTTAAGGAGGTCCAGGTGACCAAAAATAAAGAAAAATTTAAAATGTCTCCTAATCCTGTCCCTCAATGGATATCATTATTTACATTCCAGTATATGTACTTTAAAGCAATTTTCTTTTTATTTTTATTTTATTTTTTTTTTTTTTAAATTTTTATTTATTTATGATAGTCACAGAGAGAGAGAGAGGCAGAGACATAGGCAGAGGGAGAAGCAGGCTCCATGCACCGGGAGCCCGATGTGGGATTCGATCCCGGGTCTCCAGGATCGCGCCCTGGGCCAAAGGCAGGCGCCAAACCGCTGCGCCACCCAGGGATCCCCAATTTTCTTTTTATATTTCAGTATTTAATCAATGTAATTGGACATGCTTATCTTTTGGACTTTCCTCTAAGTTGTATAGTTTTCAGTAGTTACCCTATTGCCTGAGTTATAATTAAAAATGTCCTTTAAAAACAATTTATATTATCATACAAGTGTTTTGTTTTTTCTCAAAATAGCGAGAAAGCTATCTTGAATTCTCTTTGGGAAGAAAAGGAACATAAACAGACTATTTACATAGGGAATATAAAGAGGTTATGAACTTTCTAAATGCCATCGTTTCAAGCATGTTAAGCTGATCTTTTGGAATGTTACATTCTTTTTGAGTATCATTAGTGTTGATGTTTATGAAATCATCTTGATGCTTTGAAGCTGGATGTAAATTTTTGAAATGGCTAAAGGTCATTTAATTTCACAGAATAAGATGAATGGAAAAACTGAGTGACATAGTTGGAGTGTAAAATGATATATGATTATGAAATTGGCTTAAGTTTAAGGATTATGATTTTGTCATGAACTAGCCAAAGCAGCACTTTCAAAGAGAAATTATAAAACTCCTCTCATCAATTGTAACATCATTGAAATATTTGCATAGCTTTCCAGAGAGACTGCTTAGAAATAAATCATATGTAAATCTTTAAGTTCTGATTTATTTGAAAGTTCAGACTTTATCTTTTTCATTCAGAAACATTCCTAGAATGCTAGTATTGCTGGTGTTACCAGCTGTGTAGAGTTAGGAGAGTATGCTTCATTAGTGGACTGGTTATCAGGAAAGAGTACTTCTCACTCTGGTTTTCCTTGACCATGAGAATGATACTCATCTGAACCGTTGTTTCCTTTTCTAGAAAGTGAGATATTAGAATTAAGTGAACTCTGCATGTTTGATACTGACCAGTATATTAGATCCTCAAGATAGATGACCTATCTATTAGGTAATTAGGAAGGTCACATAAGGCTCTCAGTAGTTAGGAGATAAGACCAGTGTAAATAAAATATTGCATGGTATTTAGTGACAACATTTCATGGATTCTTAGGAGAGGTGTGAGTTAGTGCCTCAGTTGGGGAAAAGAGTGTGTGTATGGAAGGAGATAGGCTTTTACGAGAAAGATGTTTCATGTGTTGAGAATATAGTTTTTGGAAAGCTTCAGAGATGTGAAAGTGCATAAAGACTTTAGATAGAAGTAGCATTCTTTCAAAACCCCAAGTAGGGATCCCTGGGTGGCGCAGCGGTTTGGCGCCTGCCTTTGGCCCAGGGCGCGATCCTGGAGACCCGGGATCGAGTCCCACATCGGGCTCCTGGTGCGTGGAGCCTGCTTCTCCCTCTGCCTGTGTCTCTGCCTCTCTCTCTTTCTCTCTGTGTGACTATCATAAATAAATAAAAATTAAAAAAAAAAAAAAAACCCCAAGTAATCCGCAGTCCATGAAGATTTTGTTTTATGCAGAGAAGTTGCTGTGGAGACTGCCATATGCCATACTTCTCCAGGTTTAGTTTCCAGCATGTGCTTATCTATTACGAGAATGCTGTTAGAAAGTCAGAGAAAACACAGACTTGCAGTTGCTGTGGGGTTGAAATAAAGATGATTGATACACAAAGAGGGTAAAATAGAGCAGTTTTGAATAAAAATTTAAAAGTACCCATAAGCATAAGATAGAAAATGGTTTTATGTCTATTCCAAAGAATGCATATTTTTAAAAGTGGGAGATATAGGACTTGTCAGATTGGCAGGTATGATGTAGCCAACATAGCAGTATATGTGGTTTGATGAAGATTTTATATCCTTTGAGTGCTTTTATTTAAGTTATCTTAAGATTCAGAGAGATGCACTAAGATTAATGTACAAGAGTATGCATATTGCAGTGTTATTCTTAAAACTTTTATTTTTAGAAGTTTGAAGCACCCTAAGTGACCCAGCAGATAATAGTTAAATTATGGTATAGCTTAATGGACAGAATGTTTTACAGTCACTACTTATGTTTTAACCCCATCTTTAAAAGAACCCACAGGAAAATGGTAACCTTCTATAGTGTGACTTGTATTTTGTTTCCTTGAAATTTCAGGTATGAATGGCAGAATATCGATACAGTTATCCGTGGCTGTTAAGGGGATTATAAAAACATTTTTCTATGATTTCTAAATACTCTATCATAAGTTCCTTTATATTATAAAAGTATATGTTTTTAAACATATGGCAAATGCGTGTCTTTTGAATGTCCTGTCTGCATCTTTGTCTGGGTCTACACTTTTCCTGTCCTTTGTTCTAGAAAGCCACGAAGCTTTCCTTGGCCAGAGTTCTCCTTGGACAGAGTTCTCACCTGGTAGCATGCTAAAACACCTGCTGGCCCTTATGTTCCCCACAGTTTCCTTTCTTTTTCCCTTTCAGTTTGAATGATGTGTGTGCAGAAGGGTACAGACTGTTCTCTTTCCTTTGTTTTTCTGCTTGCAATTTAGTTTATTCCATCGTGAGCCCACCCCTTACACCTTTACACATAATTGCTGTTCACCCCCTTGTCCCTCCTCTTGGGATGCTACCTCCTGCAGTTCTTACCTGTTTCTCTTTTCAGCCTGACTCTTCCACCTGTATTTCCTCTTGCTCCATTTTTCTCTTCATATGAACCAAAAAAGGTCCCTGTTCATAGCTAATAAATAATAGTAATAATAATATTTTTGATAAACCTAAGCCCAGGGGAAAAATTATGTCTTCTAATAAAATACAAATACAAATATTAGATTTAAGGCTTTTAGCCTCTAAAGGTCTTAAAAATACCTTGGAGTCTCCTTCAGGATCTAC
Source organism: Canis lupus baileyi (assembly GCF_048164855.1). NCBI lineage: Eukaryota > Metazoa > Chordata > Mammalia > Carnivora > Canidae > Canis > Canis lupus. Next base: position 54,033,334 of record NC_132855.1, on the reverse strand, counting down.
AGTAGTTTCCATCACACTATAGCTACTTTACTTAAACACTAATATTCAAGAGAAAATTAAGAATTTGTCATTGTATCTTATTTTTAAATGATTAATGGGCAGTATATTAATAGAACTGCATTTGACTAATTTCAGATAGAACTATGGAGTATTTAGAATCTTTTATAAATAACCTTAACCTTGCCTTATAGTGTGAGAGCTCTGTCGCCATTTATACTTTATTGGGTTTTTTTTTCATTTATATTTCTTAAAAATAGAAAACTATATTGTAAGATCCAGCTAACAAGTCTAGAAACTAACTTTTGAAATACTATGTGCATCTCCATATTAACAGTGAGGAGCACTCTCTCTCAGGAGAAGGCTGTGTGTCTGGATTGCAATTTGTGATGATACTAGAGCAGAGTAAGAAGAATGGTTGGTTGAGAAACAAGGTTCTGGAGGGACTGCTTAATAATTCACTTAATGTTGATAAAATGGGCAGAGGAAAAAACCACCCTGATTCTGCAGTGGAATTCGATGGTCAGTGGTATATAATAAAAGCTAGCCAAACCCATATGAATAAATGGAGACAAAATGCAAAGGTCATGGACAATAACAAAAGCTGGAATACTATATTGAGCTCAACCAGTGGCCTTTATACTTAAGTCAGCTATTCTCTAAATAGAATGGTTTAGATCTTCCTATTTCAAGGAGACTAGATTAGAAAACCTATCAAAATACCTTCTAAATCTCCAATCTGCCATAGGTTCTTAGAAGATATTCTGATAATCAGTTCACCTTATTTTTATTTGTGCCAGCAACTAAGGAAAGTGATTTTAACCTTTTTCATTGTCAGAATAGCAGACACTTCTAAATTTTTAATTCACTATGGCCAGAAATTACCTCACAGTGTTTTTGGAATGGAATTTTATAATACGGTATGACTAAACTATAGAGTTTAAAATGTTTACCATTTTACTTTGTGTCTTCCTAGATGGAAACATTATACAATTACCTTCTCCGGAACTAGCCCCTGAGTAAGTTAAGAGAGCAGTGTTGTCAGGGGTGGACCAGGATTTGGAGTAGTCATTTCTGAAAGGTTTGGGGTTAGTCATTTAACAGAAGCCTTGTTTATACCATTATACTTCTACAAATAGAATGAATTCTTTGACTAAGGAAGCAAAATTCCATTCAGATCACCTCTCTGTTTCTCTACTTTCATGACCTTGGTTGTGAATTTAGCTTCTGTCTCAGTTATATAATTGCTACTATGTAGTGATCTATATCTTTTGAATTCCAGTAGAGAGAAACAAAGTTCTAGTAGGAAAGTTTCCTAAGTTTTTTTTAGACAGTGCTATGAGACTATAAGGCCTTGTTCAAAGCTCTTTTTACTGCTATTCTGAAAATGAACATTTTCAGGATGGATTTTTTTTTTTTTTTAAGAGTGTGTCCGGCAGCTGAAGCAGAACCTACTTTCTGAGAATATGGGTACATTTTACCCCATTTCTTCTAATCAGCTCCATAAATTTATTAGAAACCAGCTGTGTGCAGTGCATTCTAGATGCTAGAGATCCAGAAGTGAACAGATCGCTCTCTTGACCCTTATATTTTTTGAGAAAAAAAGATGAAACAAAATTTTGAAATGTCTGATAGCTTTATGCAGAGAATAGATGTGGTGAAATTGATATAATAGCTGCCTTAGATGAGGTGTTTGGGAAGGGCTTCTCTGATAAAGTATATTTAAACTTGAGGCTTAAATTAAAAGGGGAGGGAGCAGGGAAAGCCAGCCTTGAATCCTCCAAGGTCAGGAATGAGAAGCAGAAGAAATTGTGAGGACAAAGACCTTGAGGCAGATAGAAGCTTAGCATGCACGAGAAAGGAGGAAGGATGGGTGAACAGTGATATAGGAGAGAGAGTCCAAGTGGCAGGCTGAGTGAGGTTCTGTAGGGCTTTGTAGACCAGGTTAAGGGCTTGAGTTTTATATTTAATGCAATGGAAAAATAATTGAAAGGCTTTAAGCAGGTTTTAATGATCACTCTTATTGTGGGCAAAAAATAGAAATACTGGTGGTTTGGATCATGGTGCTGAGATCGAGAAACTCTGGTGTCTATAATACATTGAAGAAGTTTGGCTGTATGAAGGAAAGCACAAATTCTGAAGGATGTTGACGTGTTCGTTGTAGGGAATTGTCTAGAAAAGAGGCCAGTCTTGGTGATGCTGGGAATCAGAAGAAGGATTGAAGGCATGATGCCTTCAAGAAGGTAGAAGGGAGGGATCCCTGGGTGGCGCAGCGGTTTGGCGCCTGCCTTTGGCCCAGGGCACGATCCTGGAGACCCGGGATCGAATCCTACATCGGGCTCCCGGTGCCTGGAGCCTGCTTCTCCTTCTGCCTATGTCTCTGCCTCTCTCTCTCTCTCTGTGTGACTATCATAAATAAATAAAAATTAAAAAAAAAAAAAAAAAAAAAAGAAGGTAGAAGGGATAAGATCAGAACACAAATGGAGGACTTGTGTTTGAGAAGACCTTAAACATTTGAGGGAGCAGTTGAGGCAAGAGAAATGAGCATGTATGCTGGGAGGATTTTGATGGGAAAAATGAGGAATCCTATTCATTGGTTCCCATTTTCTCAAAGCAAATGGGCAGGGCTTTTAAGTCAAAGTGAAAAATGGAGGAGCAAAGGGAACCAGGAGGTTTGCAGAATAACGGTACAATGCACAAGTCATTGAAGAATAGGGAACAGGCCACTAGTGAAAGGAGAAAGGAGAATTATCCGTGATGTTGAATCCACAAAAGGCTGTTGAGCATACTTCTTGAAGTTGGTACGTTCACCTATGTCTCTCCCTGCTGCCAACCCGGTAGATAGAAACTCTGTGAAGGCATCTGTGGGTCTGTTCTACTAATATTCCTTATTCCACCTCTGATACATTGCCTGCTCTGTATTGAGGTGAGGGAGTAAGGAAGTGAATGAATGAGTATTTAGTGGTGCCTTCAAGCCCAAGTATGAACTGGACGTTTCAGAGGGGAGAGGGCCCAGGATTTGCAGAGGGTTGTTACAAAGTGATGATGGCGATGGCTCTTAAACTAAGCAAGGAGAGGAGTGAAGATAGGAGGACTGGTAGGTAGAAGAGGGAGAGTCAGTGGATTCAAGTTCATAGGAGACTGGTGGGCGGGAGGCGTCTGTGGTTTTGGAGGTGAAGCTGGCTGTAAGATGACAAAGTTCAAGGTATGCCCTGCCCTGGCAGTGTAAATGAATTGTGATAGAGGAAAAGGTCACTGGGGAGAAGCTTCGGAGACTGAGAGGACAGAGTTTCAGTAGTGTGGTCTGTGTAGATGACCTGTCACTAAAAATGACAAGAGAGAGACTTGGAGACCAGGTACTGAAGTCCTCAGTGAAGGAAAAACTAGTGGCCATACTGGCCCTATTAACAAAAATCCCGTTAGCAGTCTGCAATATCTAAATTCATTCACCTTCTTCTTGCTATTAGCCAGAGTAAAAACAGTAGTTTGCTTTTTCCTCCCCCAGGCCACCTGTAAGGGGAGTCTTGCCTCTGTACAGGCTTGTTTCTGTCAGAGGATTTGTCCATTTTCTTCTTGAAGCTGGCTTATGTCAATTTTAATTCTGCCTTTGGCGATTCATGATTGTATGATCTTTCCATTTGCTGTATAAGAATTCTATCTAACTTGCTCTTTAGGTTGTTTCCTACGTTAATTATAGTAAGTGACTTCTAGTTTTTGAGCTAGTTACTAATTCTGACATCTTTTTGGCATTGACTCCTTCTTTTTTGGATTGTTACAATGAAAACATGGATTCTTTGCTTCCTCTTTCTTTAGTTAAAACTGCGATTCTTTTAGAAACAAATAAGAATGAGGTCTTAGTTCCTTTGAAAAGCTTGTTTACCACAATTTAAGATTTGTTCATAGCCCTGAAAACCATATTGCTAGAAAGAATGTCACAGATTTTATCACCCAGTTGCCTCATTTTAAGGATAGTAAAAATATGAAAGTGGAGATAAATCACTATCAGTTAGTTGTAGAGTCTGCCTTCTTTTTTCTGGTCTAGTATTTCCCCCCATACCAAATGCAATTAGAATGGTCTTTATAGTACCAAATGTTAGAGTAGCTCACTGTATTTGCTATTTCCAGTGTGGGCTTATAGAACGCCTCATATCCAGTAATCAACATATCCTCTAATGCTCTGGACAGTTGCTAAAGGATTCAGAGAGGAGTAGGTAGGGGTGGATATTTTCATCCTCATGACGAGGAAAGTGAGATGGAGTTACTTGCCTGTGCTCATGAAGCTAATAGTGACGTTGAGTGATTACTGTGGGCCTGTCGCCGATCAGATGCCGTACCTGGATTCACTTACTCTCCATAACAGTCCTGCAATGTGTAGATAGCGATATTCAACGAAGCTTTACGAAGAAAGAAACAAAGGCAAAGAGATTGAGTAACTCTTACTGGCCGGAGGCTCACAGATGGAATTTAGGTAGTCTGACTTGAGCCTCATCTTTTAACCACGACTTTGTTTATAAAGAGTGGCTGGCCACGTGTGTTCTATACTGCCTCTAACCATGAGAATAAATACTGCCTGATTCAGACAGTGTGGTTATAAGGATGACCAGGAGAGTGAACGATAAATTGTAGAGCCAGAAAAGATATTATAATCTTCCAAAAATGAAACTACAGGAGAGTAGATTTAGAGCTGTAGGTTTTGGTAATCTGCTAGGTTGGTAACAGGGTTAGGCTGTTGAAGGATAACACTTCACCTTTTCTTAGTTATAAATGAACTTTTCTTATCCATCCAGCCCATTCCTCAGATTCCATATTATCAGAGAGAAAGGAAGAAACAGAAAAGAGGACCCCTTGTTGAGTTTAGATCTCCTGAACACACACAGGATCAGTTCAGAAGTTCCCATGACACAGGGCATTGAGAGTGAGCTCCTTGATTGGTTCCTCACCCAAGAAGAGACCGGCCCAGGTCCATCTCTCCTGAGTAGGAAAGGCTCAGCTCTCTGAAGAGACTTCTGCCTGGGTGCAGGCTGCCACGGGCTGGGCCTAGCTGTCTGAGGTAAGATGACAATCTCTCTGATTGTGCACTCATGCACAAAGCTGGCAGTATGGCTGTTGCTGGTGAAGCTGGCGACACCTCCACCACCCCTTTTAGCTGGAACGTCCCAACCCTGGTCACCTCCTTGCATGCTAGGAATGGAGATCCAAGTTATTACCTAAAAAAAAAAAAAAAAAAAAGTATAGTTGGAGATACTGCTAGGGGTGATAAGATTCAATCTTTAATAAATATATTTTGAACAATTATATCTACTTTAAAAAATACAATTAGTTTGATTCTGAATGGTCTACTTTATGTGGGCATGTATCATGAAGATGGAATATCAGAATAATTGAATGTATTCACTTACTGTTTTCTCACAGGAATTCATAAACTTATAATTAAATTGTATCAGCCACAGCTGCCTCAACCATTTGCAGTCCAAGCTCATTTTATCCCTAGGATAGAAGCTACCAGTTTGATCTTTGGTGCTTTTCACCTACTTAACTTAGGGTGGGTTTACCTTGTTTCATGAGTCACTTGTTTGACCTCTCACTTCTTAAGACTATTCTGAAGGGAATTTCTGTATTGATGACTGGCCTTAGGTATTTCATTCTGTCCACAATGTTGATCATTAAAAATATCCTTACAAGTAAAACAGAAGTGATGAATTTTTGCCACTTTTATTTATTATTTACATATTGATCCCACTATCAGAAGTTACTTGAAAGTATGTACAACTTTGTACAGATCCCCTCCTGGGAGTAGACACAGAAACAGGCCAAAATAAAAACCAGTTTTCAGCATGACTTGGCATGATGTTATTTACTTTCTCTGCCTATTAGCCTGTGGGTCAAAAGATTTGTTATTCTAGAACAATTGAGTATTGGAGTGTAACAGGCAAAAGCGTGGCATATTTTTGTATTTTAATAGTCTGTTATTTTTTAAGATGTGTAGATTTTGTTTTTACATCAACTAAGCATGATTTGGATTCCTCCTCCAGAGTTATAAATCACCTGATTCCCTTCTGCTGAAAGATAGAGAACAGAGGTGGTGAGCTCTTTAGCTATAAACCTTTGTTCCTATTGTCCTCCCTTTTACAAGTGCCTGAGTCATGCCAGAGAATAATTGTCTAAAAGATTTGAAGGAGTTCTGGATTTTATCGGGTCAAATCACTGAAATATATATATGATTAGAAAATGTCTGGTAGTGAATAAAATCTTAAGCCATGTAGATTAAAAATGACTTGCTGCTTCCACTTACCGTGTTTTCATAAAAGCAGTTTTCAAAATATGTTTTCTTAAAATATCTTCAAAATAGTTCCTGGTTGAATGGAAACAAGTGTTGGGAAAATTCTCTTGTTGCAGACGTATTCATTTGTGTGGTGATAGCATTGCCAAAAGGAAGGAAAACATGCCAGGGCAAACACGCTCCGTCCTGAGAATGTTCCTTTTCTGAATTCCTAGCCTGTTCTTTTCTCCGTCTCCTCCCCTCCTCGTCCAGAAGTGCCATTGTTGCCATCATTATCCAGAAAGTGACTGACTGGCTTTGCCAGAAACGCTCCTCACAGCTTGTCCAAGAGCAAATGTAAAATGTAAAGGAGATATACTCCTTTCTGTTTATTTGCTTTGGGTATTTTTCTAACAGTTGAAAAAGCCTGGTATGGAAAGGGATCGTTGTAGTCTGGGGATTGTTTTTTTGGATAGAATCTGTCTGGCTGAACTTGTTCCTCAAAGGCAAGGTTATAAACTCTGTTTCTGCCTACTTTGGAATAGGCCATGGGTTTTGTGTCTCTTGGTATTTTAGCATGTTGTTAGTTTTGTATTGAATATTTCTGTACCTAAAATTTTGCCTTGCAGAATTAATTTCCTTTAGGGACCTAAAGTCCTCTGTTGTCAGAGCTCTGGCCATTGTTATTATTTAAATCCTGGATTTTTAGAACTGATAGTCACTTTATTAACAGAATAAGAATGGAGATTTTGGAGATCATACAGTCCAACTATTTCAGATAAAGAAACAGGCCCATAGAAGTGAAGTGATTTGCCCCAAGGCCTGCAAATAATAGTAAGGTTGGGACTAGAACTCAAGTCCTTGTTACTTTTCTCTATCCAGCCTGATTTTTGCCCTCTATCTCAGAGCTTTTTTTTTTTTTTTAATCTCAGAGCTTAGATGATATTTCATACTTAGCAGGGACACTGGGGACTGGGCTCCAACCCATTTGTTACTAAGAGTGTGTTTATTACTAAGTCCTTTTTTTGGCCCTCTCTGTTATGTACTCTTGGATTCAACCAAGCCAAAATCTTGACTTTATTGAAAACATTGTGGAAACTTCATTGATTTCAAATGTAATCTCCAGGCATGGTACCAGGAGCGAGGCATCTTAATCTTTCAGAGACCGTTTTGGTAATAAACATTGAAAACTTTTTTTGACCCTGGCTGTTTTCTAGTCTTAAACCTCTGAGGTTTCCTGTGACATCAAACTGTTGAAGCTTCATTCTTGATGTAGGAGACACAGCCCACTCCATTTTGCTTGAGGTCTCTGTTCTGTCCCCAGCACTGGGGCACCTGGGTGAGCCTCAGTGGTTGAGTGTCTGCCTTTTGGCTCAGGACGTGATCCTGGAGTCCCGGGATCGAGTCCCATATCTGGCTCCCTGCATGGAGCCTGCTTCTCCCTCTGCCTATGTCTCTGCCTCTCTCTCTTTCTCTCTGTGTCTCTCATGAATAAATAAATAAACTGTTTTTAAAAAAAAGAGATCAAAAAAAAAAAGAGAGAGAGATCAGGCTTTTGTTGAAAACAAAAATCTCAAAGAGGGATGGTTATGTGTCACTGTTCTAGCTAAGCCTCTGGCTTCCCACCTCACTCAATGAAAATCCACATCCTCAAAAGGGCCCACAAATGCTCGTCGCCTCTCTGACCTTACTTCTAGGCTTTTCCTTCTTCACTGTACTTCAGTCTCACAAGTCTCTGCACTGGTCTTCAAACACATCAGGTGAACTCCTGATGCATTTTGTACTTGGTCGTTCATGTTTTGTAGATACTCATCCCCTAGATACTGAATGATTCTTATCTCCTTCGAATTGACACCTTCTCCATAAGGCCCTCCCTGACCATCCCACATATTTTTTTATTTTTTAAAGATTTTATTTATTTATTTGACAGAGAGAAAGAGCACAAGCAGGGGGAATGGCAGGCAGACGGAGGGGGAGAAGGTGGCTCCCACTGAGCAGAGAGTCTGACACAGGGCTTCATCCCAAGGCCCTGGGATTATGACCTGAGCCGAAGGCAGATGCTCAACCAACTGAGCCACCCAGGTGCCATCCCATTTAAAACTGAAGCCCCCACCTTAGCATTTCTATCTTGAGTCCCCTTCTCTGCTGTGTTTTTCTCCATAATATTTGGCACCTTCTAGCATAGCACTTCTGTTTTTAAAGAACTCTCCAGGTGATTCTTAACCCATAGCATTGGGACCTCTGCCATAGATGTTGCTTCACTAGGTGTTACTCATGAGAAATCTATCAGAAGCAGAATTTTAAGCATCAAGAATGAATTTTAAGTTCTTAATTGTAGTCTCAAGCCAAAATACTTTTCACATAATAGAATGAATCTCTTAAATTAAACCATCTAGTGGCTAAACATTAATAGTGTTTCCCACTCATCAGAAAGTTTCTTGGCAGGGCACCTGGGTGGCTCAGTGGTTGAGCGTCTGCCTTTGGCTCAGGGTGTGATCCTGGAGTCATGGGATCGAGTCCCACATCGGGCTCACTGCATGGAGCCTGCTTCTCTCTCTGCCTGTGTCTCTGTCTTTCTCTCTGTGTCTCTCATGAATAAATAAGTAAAAAAGTTCTTTAGAAAGAAGGAACATTATATAGATCAGAAAGTCAGATGTAAAGGAAGAGCCCTGAAGAAGGGCTAGTAAAATAAAAATTAAAAAAAAAAAGTTTCTTGGCAATTGTGATAGCAGTATATTCCTATTTGTAACAGATCTTAAGGACCACATACCATATAACCTGAATATTTTTAATTTTTTTTTGGTAATGAATTCAGAATATTTAAACAAGAGTATGTAAGATTTGAGATAAAAAAAATAGTTGATAATAGTGACTGACTCTTTTCCTTAAAATGATTCAGCACTAGATTATGTATAATTAAGTCACTTTAGAATGTTTACTGTTTACAATTTCTTAGCTTGGAAGGTTTTTTTCCCAACTATTAAAATTACACAATGTAGAAATTTTGGAAAGTCAGAAGAGGAATAGTAGAAATAATGTGGGAGTCTCTCAAAGTTGACTACTATTGACACTTGGTTGTTTCCTTCTAGCTTTTTTACATTGCTTTGATCCACCTTCTGGTACAGAATTGAGGAGCAGGGTGGTGATGTAATTTGAAAAGTATAATGAAGAAAGTATTCCCTCCATGAAGAATTACACACTATTAACAGTTGTATATGTTTGCTTCTAGTTTCCTAACTGTATGCACACTTTAAAAAAAGAAAAAAACAAGAGCAAATAATATACAAGCACATTACCTCTTCTTAAAAGGAGTATAGTATTATATATGGATTCATCTTAATCACCATTCCTATTCTGTTCCCCGTTCACACCGTGACCTTGACCTTGCACCCTCACTGAAACAATTTTCTAAGTTTGATATATGTTGGTCCAGTACAGTTTTTTATACTTGTTACCATAGATATAGGTAGTATTGCTTTGTTTTAATTTATCTATAGGGTATCATGCTGTAAATATTATTCCGCAACTTTTTTTTTCCTCTCCTCAGTTATGGGTCTATCCAAATTGATACTTAATCTAGTTTATTACCTTAGCTGTGTAAAACTCCCAGTATATACAGTATGGATGTAGTATAGTTTTTCCAGTCCCTTTGGATAGGATTGCATCTGGTTCTTGGCTTTTTTATAAATAGGGCTAGAACAAATATCCTTGTGGGTCTTCTTAGATACATTTATTAGTGTTTTCCTAGGGTCATACAGAATTTTTATCCTCCTAACATTAAGACATGAACGTTTGTATTGGCTTAGTTTAATCTCTTCAATAAACACATACTTCTTAAATCTAGACTTGGAAACATCTTATTTCCTTAATGAAAAATTAATATGCAATAGTAATTGGACACAAGGCATTTCTTTTGCATTAGTAATTTAAACGTTGCTTGAGCAATTGAGAAAACATGAAGCTACTTCAACACAAAAAGTTAAAAAACAAAGTTAGAAACATAGTATTGGAGTCACTAGAGCAAACAAAGACTGGAACCTGAGATTTTGTCTTATCCCTGTTTCCTAAGTCTAGAGAACTTTCTTAGATTTCCTGAGATGACCTTTGTTGGAACTTGTCCTTGAGGATCTTCTTCCGAAGCCACTTCTCTACATCTTCCCTGATATCTTCCTCTTCCCCTTCTCATTCCCTCAGCTGTGTCCATTCTTTGTGCACATTGCACTTACTTCCTTGTGTCTTGTCTCACTGCTGCGGTGACCTCCTGGAGAATAATGTACTGCTTTACTTGTACTCTGAACAAGCTCATGCCTGACAAATAGGTGTTGACCAAATATATTTTGAATAAAGGAAAGAGAAATATGAGGTAGGGGTGAGGGAAGGGAGGGTGAGATTGGGAAGGACAATAATGATGGTCACTTTTATAGGGAACTTCAACTTATTTAAAGTATGAAATGGAATAAGGAAGTCTTGAAATGAGATAAGGATGATGACAGCTTTGACAGTGGACCTCTGTTTTTAGCACATTGTCATTTGCATATACACAAACTGATTAAGTCACTGGTTTTAATTAGAGAAAAATTAATTTCTTCTTGGAATTTAAATGTCAATATATTAAAGTCTAGGGATACCTGGGTGGCTCAGCAGTTGAGTGCCTGCTTTCGACTCAAGGTGTGATCCTGCAGTCCCAGGATTGAGTCCCACATCAGGCTCCCTGCGTGGAGCCTGCTTCTCCCTCTGCCCATGTCTCTGCCTCTCTGTGTGTGTCTCTCAAGAGTAAATAAATAAAATCTTAAAAAAAAAAAAAAAAAAAGGTCTAGGGATGCCTGGCTGGCTCAGTCAGTACAGCGTGCGACCCTTGATCTTAGGGTCGTGAGTTTGAGTACCATGTTGGTGTGGAGATTATTTAAAAATAAAATCTTAAAAAATATGTATGTTAAAGTCTTGGCTTGTTTTTCTAGGAATAAATCAAAAAACTTGAATCCCTGACAGATATAGCTATCTGACAGATTTTTTTTTTTTTTAACTCCTTGCCTCATTTCTTGGTTGCCCCAATTTTAATCAAAACTGGGTTTCCTGGAATGAGTAGACTAAAGTTAAAGGAAATATTTTGGTCACTGTTCTTATGAAATCCTTTGTGGTTTGGAAGCGGCACTCCTTTAGTGTTTCAACAGCTTCATTCATGTTCCGCACACAGTGTAGCAGTATGATACCAGTAACTGAACTTCAGAAGGAGAAGTTCAAATGCAGACCTCTAAATTTAGAGACTGAACAATAAAACCTTTGGGAGGAAAGTCAGAGTAGCTTTCTTAACTTTCTGATAAAAGTAGTCAGCATTTAGTACTACAAATTTTCTTGGCAAGTACCTTCATAGCTCAGAAAACAGTTTCTCTGATTATTTTGTATAAGAAGCTGCATTGCTCTCAGTTTACTCATTTTTTAAATAGAACTCTGAAGTTTTAAGTAATTGACGCTGTCAGGAGAATATGTAATTTACCAGTAACCAAACATCTAAGATTAAAAGTAATGAGTTATGGGTATCATCTCCTTGTTCCAACACTGAAATTGTTTCCAGTACTGAAATACTTGAAAACGAATTGTTCTCTGGACACTTTTTGCTGCTAATGAACATCTCTTTTTACAGGATTCATGAATAAAATTTTCCATCCCAACATTGATGAAGCGTAAGTAACTATTTAAAAATGTTTAAATCTTAGCAGTGACTGCTCTCTTACTAGTATTCATCTCTCTCTCAGTTATTAAATTTTTAAAAATCTATTATCTTTTCAGATTTTATCAACAAAACTCTATGGTCACTTAAACTATGGAGTCCCAGGGTTATGATATTCTAAACCACTTAGTGCAAATTCTGCTGTTGGGCTGCTTAGTTTTTCAATTGTCATGAGTGGGTCCTTCGTTCCCTCTGATAAGTATCTAGCGTTTGTAATATTCCACATCTCCATTCTCTTTGTGTAGACACAATTCAGAGATCAGTTTTCTGCATACAGATTTACTATTATCAGCCCTTACAGTGTTTCTTAGTTCTTGAGAGTAAAGCAAACATGAATGGCTGTAGTTTCATTTCAGTTAATGAATCTTACTTACCCTTTCCTTCTAATATTTTATAGTGATATTTTAAAATGTGATACGAATGCCTCCTATTGTGTACTTCTGATGCTGTTTGCAATACGTGATTTTTTGTTCTGCAGTTTTTCCTTGTCACAGCATCTAAATTTTACTGTTACACACACATATACATGAGATATTCTGAACTCTGTGTGAATAGGTTGTACACACACGTCATGCCTCGTTGTCTTTTTATGCTTCTGTGTATCAGTCATCTTAATAACAAGAATGTTTTGTTATGTAACCACAGTATAGTCGTCAGGTTCAGGAATTGAATATCAATACAGTACTTTTTAATCTATGGCCACATTCTAGCAATGTACCTTTTTTTTTAACCCCCCCACTCCCCACCTCAGCGAAGGGTCTAGCCCAGGACCATGTATTGCATTTACTTGTCATGTTTCTTTAAACTACTTTAATCCGGAATAGTTCCTCAGCTTTTTTAAAGTTGACATTTTTAAAAGAAAATAGATGAGTTGTTTTAGAGACTGTCCCTCAATTCGGGGCTGTCTGGGGTTTCCTCCTCATTAGATCCCGAGGATGCACTTAAGGCCCGGAAAACCACAAAGTGTGACTGTGTCCTCACAGTCCTGGGGAGGCCATAGGTTTGTCTACCTCCTGGTTGTCAGTGTGAATTCTCACCTGCTGAAGGTGTTGTCTGGTTTCTCCATTGTTGAGTCGCTGGTTTCCCTTTCAGTCTCTCAGGAAACACTAAGACTTTGTATATATTCTGCTCCTCCTCATACTTTCCCTAATTGGGATTCTTTTTCTTTTTTTTGATCTATTAAAAGTACTTTTCTTGATAAATAAAATTAGTTGCCAGATACATGCAACTAGCTTTCTAATTTTTAAAAAAATGCCATTCTTTCCATCTGTTTCAGGTCAGGAACTGTGTGTCTAGATGTAATTAATCAAACTTGGACAGCTCTCTATGGTGAGTTTGGCCATGGAATATATATATACATATTTTTAGAGATGTTGAGACACTGCCTAAAAAATGTTGTTTGGCTTTTCTTCTCTGGTTTAAGATGTTTTGTTGGGAATGGGAAGGGATTATGAGGGCCTGGATGGGAAAGTTTGATCAGTATATTATCTCTCAAGTATAAACTTTGATTTAGCAGCAGAAGTTTAAAATAATCTTGTGAGATTCTGAACTTAAGGTATAGTGATGTATGTATGTAGACATACAAATACACATGTAAACATTTTATGTGTATATATTCAGAAGCACACTGTATATCTGTTTACCTGTAATAACCTTTGAATTTTGAAAAAACTTCTAGGAATGTCCCTGTGATGTGAAATGGTGTATTAAGAGGTTTGGGAAGTCCTCTGTTTTGAAGCCCAAAGCCTCGTTATGAAGCAAATAATAATCTAGCCTTGCCTCAGTGCTGAAATCAACATCTCCTCTCTTATGATAAATCAACATCTCCTCTCTTATGATGAATCAACACATGCATGATACAATGCTAAGTATCACAGGGAGATGTAAGGACTATCAGGCCTTCTCTCCCTGAGCTTGTAACTTGGTTGGGGTGCTAAAAATATTTTGAAATATACTTAATTAGGGATACAGCAAACCAATCTGTATTCCCGAACATGTCCAAATTCTCAGGCCTCATAGACTTTTTGTTCTCATGCCCTCACCCCATGAGGCTTCCCCTGATGCTCTAGCTGCAGGCGATTTCTGCACGCTCCTACATTTTTTATCTCTTTTTTGTGTCCCACTTTTATTTTTTAGCTATGTGTGTTGTTCATGCCTACCTTTCTGTGCCACTAGATTATATCTGCCATAGGAGTAACTGAAGTGCGTATCTGATTGCTCTCTGTGTCCCAGCATTTCTTATATAGCACCTTGTACCCATGTGTGGTGAAAGAATGGGAGGTACACATAATAAACCGCTGATGTCCAAGAAGATCATTTTAAGCAGGACTTAACCAGAGGTGACCTTTCTTATTGAACAATTGTGAGACATCTTATTGAAGCCGCACTTGGCAAGCCGCTTTGCCAGACATACCTGTATGAGGACGGTGCATGAGATTCACAGCAGAAGCTTGTCACAGGCAAAATATGGTTAATCCTTCTGTTTTGGTTTTTTTTTTCTCCTGATTCTGCCATTCAATAATTATTTCCTCTGCCTAGAGTTCTCTTCCTTGGTCTTTGTATGGCTGAGTACCTTCTTTTCTCACCTCAAACATCTCTCAGGGAAGCCTCCTTTCCTAAATACTCCATCAAAAACAACATTCCTCCATAGCATAGCACTCTGTTTTTTAAAAACCTATCTTTAAAACCAGCATTTGTTTATTCTTTATCTTACTAGATTGTAAGCTCCACAAGAGCAGGTACTTGTGTGTATGTGTGTGTACAAAGGTATACAAGTGCCTGAAGCAGTGCGTGGTGTACAATAAGGGTTCAGATATTTGTTGAATTAATAACTAAATCATGCCTAGTATTGTTAAGCATGAGAATTTTAGGGATATGATGGCTTATAAGGAGATGAGGCAACAAGAAAGAACATATACTCTGAGGTTGGTTAAATGGATTCCTTTTAAGATTTTTTTTTCTTTCTTTTTTTTTTTTTTTTTGTAAAAATGTCTCATGGCAGACTGCCTGGAATAGCTGATGTAATGATGTATTTTCTTAAACTGCATTCACATTTTAGAAATGTACATAACAAAATACTGTGAGCTGGTTCCAATTACAGTAAAGTAAATTGGACTTCAGCTAATTCTTTGACTGTTGACCAGAAGAGCTTTGTGGAAGAGATTTGCTGATTATCAAGTACTTTACATTCACAGAACAGATTTTTTAAAATAACAGCTTATTGAATTATAATTCATATACATGAAATTCACCTATTTAAAGCATGTAATTTGACAGTTTTTAAGCAAACTCAGTTGTATACAACAATTACTACATTTTCATCATAGGAGATTTTCTTCACCTTAAAAAGAAAAAATCTTTTACCCTTTAGCTCTCACCTCCTCATCCGCCTAACCTTCCTCCCCAACCCTAGGCAATGACTATTCTACTTTTTTGTCTCTATAGATTAGCCTATTTTGGAATTTTTAATAATGGAATATATAATATGTGGTCTTTTGTGACTGGCTTTTTTCAGTTCCCTAATGTTTTCAAGATTTTTCATGTTGTAGTGTGAATCAGTACTTCATACCTTGTATGGCCAGATAATATTTCATTTTATAGCTATCACATTTTTATCCACTTCTCAGATGATGGACAATTGGGTTGTCTCTACCTTTTGGCCATTTTGAATAATGCCTGTATAAATGTTTGTGCACAAGTTTCTATGTGGACGTGTGTTTTCATTTCTGTTGGGTGTCTACCTAGGAGTAGCATTGCTGGGTGACGTGGTAATTCTCTGGCCAATCATTTGCGGAACTGACTGTTTTCCAAAGTGGTTGTACCATTTTGCTTTCTTACCAGCAGGGTGTATGAGGTTCAGAACAGAAGCCCAATATGACTTAAGATTTCATCCCATATATAGAATGTTAGTAGAGCATTGCTTTGTAAAGCATTTAGTAAGTAACAAGGATTAAATCACATTGGTCAAAGTGAACTTTTATTTCCCTATTACATGTGCATGAATTACCATTAAGTGTTCCATAATACGTAAACATGGACAACACTAACATTGTAGGTAAGTGCAAGAACCCAAGTATTATTAGAATGTAGTCAAAAAATACTCCTAGGGCACCTGGGTGCTCAATTGGTTAAGCAGCTGACTCTTAATCTCAGGGTCATGAGTTCAAGCCTCATATTGGACTCCACACTCTGTGTGGAGCCTACTTAAGATATACTCAACAAGGAAGAATTGTGCTGACATTTTGTTCAAACCCAAACTACTACTCAAGAAAATTCAACTTTTTTTTCATGGAAAGTTTTAGAACAGGTAATTACAATTTATATAAAAGTACATAGAGATGGTTGGTACAAGATGACCTTGAAGTTTCTTTTAGGCTTAACTGATCCTGAGGTCGAAACTGAATTTTTATTGCAAACTGCTAAAGCTTTTGGCATTGAAGATTAGTCTGTAATTGGCGAATTTGGAGTCATTCTGTTTCCTCCTGTGATTCTTGAGAGAATCTTAGTTCAAAGGACAAAAAAAACTAATTTAATATAAGACAACTAACAGGAGAAAGTTGGCATGTTAACACAAATACTCAGCTAAAAACCAAAAGGCTTAGCCTGGCAAACTTGTTTCAACACTTCTACTATATAATATAGTAAGGAGCAGGGAGTTACTTGTGAAATTTCCTGCAATTAACTTTGCCCCAAGGCATGGACTGTGCACTGGATATACATAGTTATAGTATAACAGCAATTGCCAGTTAAAACTTCAGATTTATACTTAGCATAACCTGCTATTAATCAGTGTTCATGTTTGTAACAAATTTAGTCCTCTAGTTCCTCTCACTCATTGCTTCTGTGCTTATTTTGTTTTCCTTTGCCAAGTGTCCATATAGTTTGTTCATTCAAACTTAGAATTGGTATGATTGTAGTGTAATCACCCAGTAATTTTCAATTTTATATTATTTAACCTTGCAAGAGAGCTAATTATAGTGGGTAATATGGTTAATTTTGTAAAGATGCTTGTCAGCATATGAAATTATTGAGTATAAAGTCAACTATTGTTACTCTTGTGACATTTAAAGGAAAGTAGCAGATGCCATCACAAAATTGATTCAAAAAAACAAAAACAAAAACAAAACAAAACAAAACAAAATTGATTCATTTTCATTTCCTGTATGATAGCATCTTTTTCTTTGTTTTTTCTTTCTGTTTTCTTTCTTTCCTCTTCTTTCTTTTTTTAGCATCCCTTCCTGCTCTTCCAGACAGCACTGATAAAAGCTCTGGAAAACTTAAAATTCAGCCAAGGGGATCTGGATTTTAGTTTCAGAAACAACTGTAATTTTAAAGAGTGATGGAAGGAAAGTTCATTAAGCCACAGGTAGCTTTTTAAGCTTCCTTACTATACTCCAGTTTTCCTTTTTACTTACAAATATATATTTTACCCATTGTTGGCTTTTCTGCCTACACCCTTGGAGGCTCTGGTACTTCCACTGCAATACAGCTTTAAATTTCTCTTGCACCCTTCCATGCATCTGTCCCCTGTAAATCGTGTTTCTTTCTTTTTTTTTTTTTTAATAATAAGTTTATTTTTTATTGGTGTTCAGTTTGCCAACATACAGAATAACACCCAGTGCTCATCCTGTCAAGTGCCCACCTCAGTGCCCGCCACCCAGTCACCCCCACCCCCCGCCCTCCTCCCCTTCCACCACCCCTAGTTTGTTTCCCAGAGTTAAGGAGTCTTCCATGTTCTGTCTCCCTTTCTGATATTTCCTACCCATTTCTTCTCCCTTCCCCTCTATTCCCTTACACTATTATTTATATTCCCCAAATGAATGAGACCATATAATGTTTGTCCTTCTCCGATTGACTTATTTCACTCAGCATAATACCTTCCAGTTCCATCCACGTCGAAGCAAATGGTGGGTATTTGTCATTTCTAATGGCTGAGGAATATTCCATTGTATACATAGACCACATCTTCTTTATCCATTCATCTTTCCATGGACACCGAGGATCCTTCCATAGTTTGGCTATTGTGGACATTGCTGCTAGAAACATCGGCGTGCAGGTGTCCCGGCGTTTCATTGCATCTGTATCTTTGGGGTAAATCCCCAGCAATGCAATTGCTGTGTCGTAGGGCAGGTCTATTTTTAACTCCTTGAGGAACCTCCACACAGTTTTCCAGAGTGGCTGCACCAGTTCACATTCCCACCAACAGTGCAAGAGGGTTCCCTTTTCTCCGCATCCTCTCCAACATTTGCGGTTTCCTGCCTTGTTAATTTTCCCCCATTCTCACTGGTGTGAGAATGTGGTATCTCATTGTGGTTTTGATTTGTATTTCCCTGATGGCAAGTGATGCAGAGCATTTTCTCATGTATTTGTTGGCCATGTCTATGTCTTCCTCTGTGAGATTTCTGTTCATGTCTTTTGCCCATTTCATGATTGGATTGTTTGTTTCTTTGCTGTTGAGTTTAATAAGTTCTTTATAGATCTTGGAAACTAGCCCTTTATCTGATACATCATTTGCAAATATCTTCTCCTATTCTGTAGGTTGTCTTTTAGTTTTGTTGACTGTATCCTTTGCTGTGCAAAAGTTTCTTATCTTGATGAAGTCCCAATAGTTCATTTTTGCTTTTGTTTCTTTTGCCTTCGTGGATGTATCTTGCAAGAAGCTACTGTGGCCGAGTTCAAAAAGGGTGTTGCCTGTGTTCTCCTCTAGGATTTTGATGGAATCTTATCTCAGATTTAGATCTTTCATACATTTTGAGTTTATCTTTGTGTATGGTGAAAGAGAGTGGTCTAGTTTCATTCTACTGCATGTGGATGTCCAATTTTCCCAGCACCATGTAAATTGTGTTTCTCTCCAATTTAATTTTACTCATTTTTCGACTGACTTGGTAGATTACTTATTTTGTGGATTAAGTTGTGGACAAGTAAGGTCGAAAACACTTTTCTTATAAAATTGGGCAGTTTACAGTTTTATTCTTTCTCACCTTTAGGGTTGCTAGCCAATGGACTGGATACTCCTCTTATTTTGCTGGTGAGAAAAATCAACATTTGGGAAAGTACTTCCCCTAGAGTCATCTGGGGAGTCAATCACAGACAAATGAAGTTGACTACAACAAAAGGAATGCTTCAGGGACTTTGAGATTAAAATTAGACAAGAGAAACAAAAGTTTCTTTTACTAGGCATTTAGAGAATTTTAGACCATAAATCTATTTAATATGCTATACTGTGGGCCTCATGAATTTTAAGCTTTCTCATGTTGGAAATATTTACTCCATCCCCTTTTCAGTCAGGTAGCCTGTGAATCTTACCAAACAAAATTCTGGCCAAAGGTAACTGTGTCTTAAAATAATGCTTTATGCTCCACTAGTGTTTGCTAACTATGTGTCTAGCCCTTTTTAGTGTAGTTACACAGACAAGAGATATATCTATCTGTCTGCATGGGTGATTGGCCAACAACTACTGTCTGAGAACAGGCTTGAGAACTCGGTATTGATCTGTGCACGTTGGAATCCTAAAATGTCATCATGCCTTTGGAATAGCTGGATGTCATTACGAGTCTTCTAGACAGAGGCCAAGTGGAGCAATTTCTCTTTAGTACCGTGGGGGAAATGTCAGCTATAGAAAATATAACATGTTGAGTTTGGGATTTGACAGCTTGGACAGTACTTAGCTAGCTCCATGGCCTACCTCTTCTGCAGGCTGCTTGGAGTTACTCAGATGTGGTGTTGGTATGTGGCCCAAGAGTTTAATTAGCTATACACAAAAAAACAGGATCATCTTAGGTTAAACAACTTAACAAACTTATTAAAAACCACATTCATGTTCGCTGAGAGTCAGCATTAGGATCATGGAGTGGTCCAGGTTTTGTGGATGGTGGGATCTGAGCCGGGCTGTGGCCTCCAAAGATAGCCACAGCTGTATTCTACCTTCGTTGGGGCTGTAGTTTCAGGGCTCAATTGTGAAGATGTAGATTTGTTTTCTTTCCATTTGCTTGTGATCACCCTGTATAGGTAAATTCTTTCCCGTGTGTGACCACTTACCTTGTAATTGCACAAAATATCTTTTTTCCTGACCTTAAAGACAAACAGAATTATTGTCTAGTAATTAAAAACTTTAATAATGAGTTTTAGTATGACTGTAAGAGTACTAGCTAGCTAATTGTACATTAACTGCCCTTATTTCTGGAAAGTTAATAACAAATCCCATTACTATGTTTTAGCTGGCAGTCTTGTAAGGTAAGCAAGGTCATACCATGTCTGAATTAGGATGAACGGCCTCTTAAGAGTACCTGAGTGGGGCAGGGGTGTGTGAGATCAACAAGGCAACAAGGGAAATGGCTTTGGGGAATAGGAGCCTGTTTCCTTCATTCTCATCTCTGTAACAGCATTCATTTTGCTCTGCAGACCTCTATAGGTTAAGTACTTCAGGGGAGGGAGCTGCAACGGATGGAAGATGATTTTCTTTTTCTTTTCTTTTTTTTTTTTTTTTTAAAGATTTTATTTATTTACTCATGAGGGACACAGAGAAGCAGAGGCACAGGCAGAGAGAGAAGCAGGCTCCATGCAAGAAGCCCGATGTGGGACTCGATCCCGGGTCTCCAGGATTAGGCCCTGAGCTGAAGGCGGGCACTAAACCGCTGAGCCACACGGGCTGCCCCAGAAGATGATTTTCTAAGTCTGGTGGAGTACTTTAAAACATTCTGTGTTTTTTAACTACACACCTCTGGTTGATGGCCTGGTGATCTGGCACTTAGCAGAATGTATCTGGTAGTCTTCCAGGCTTTAGGGCCCTATGTCTTTGACATTGCTATTTCAAACATAGAGCAAAAATACCTGTGTTTACCTTGGAATATTTAAAAATTGTAATGCTACCCCTCATGAGATTAAGTATATCAATCATATTGCAAAAATTCTGAGTGTTTACTAATTCTTTTTTTTTTTTTAAAGATTTTATTTTAGAGAGCACATGTGGGGTGAGGGGAGTCTGCTCAGCAGGGAGCCTGACACAGGGCTTGATTCTGGGACCCCAGGATCATGACCTGAGCCACAGGCAGATGCTTAACTGACTAAACCACCACCCAGGCACCCCCAAATATTTACTAATTCTTACTAATTCCTAATTGGACTTTTTTTTCTTGAAAGATGTGAAGAGGGAGGTGTGTTTTGTTTTTTTTTTTTTTGCTTGCATGACCCTCTTAGTAAGACCTTATTCTGTCTTTAAAAGATCGCCGTGGGGAGCACCTGGGTGGCCTAGTTGATTAAGAATTCAACTCTTGATCTCAGCTCAAGTCTTGATCTCAGGGTTGTGAATTCAAGCCCCATATTGGGCTCCACACTGGGCATGGAGCCTACTTAAAAAAATAAAAGATCTGCATGGACTAACCTTGAGAACATTTATAAATCTGATGAATTCATATTTTTTATATATTTTATCCACACAGAAACACAGAAGGCCCTCTCAGTTAAGTAATTGGATACAGTCTTGAATTTATCATCCAGCAGATTGGTGGCTTGATATACTATTCCATTAGCAGCATGTCAGCCATCAGTAAACTAAATATGGCGTGGCAAGCCCTGTTGGCCAGCTGGTTCTGTGCCATAGTACCACAGGAGGTCTTTGTAGTGGTCTGCTTCTCACCACGTGTGTGCCCTCAAAGCAGCTATAGGATTAGGCTTTCCTCATTGAAGTTGGGTTCAAGTTAGTTATTTTAGAGAATGTTATTTTTTAATTTCAAAGCCATTTCTTCTTGCAAGTCCACCTACCCAACCTAAGGGCATTCCTCCTGACCAGCTTTTTTGAAGTTTTCCTCAAGATATCTGTCAGCCTCTAGGGCCCCTGCTTGCTGAGTCCTTCACACAGAACAACTGCTTGATCATATGAATGCAGTTCTTTGGGTTGAAGAACTATATAGGTTTTTGACGATTCCTCATTTGTAAGGGTAGAATTTCACTTCCTTTCATATTCACAGACTGTAAACAGGAGAAATTTTAAAAATCCATTATTAATATTCAAACTTCTTAGGACCTAGTTAAAGAGTGGAAAAGTAAACATCAGTTAGTTAACCAAAATTATTAAATAACAGAAGGAAATCTGGAAATTTTATTTGCCCTGTTGTAATCTTAAAAAAAATTAACTACATTAAATTAGTTAAAAATTTAACTAATATACATTTGTATGTATTTTTTATGCATCTAGTAGATACCTCTTCCCCCTCCAAGAAAAAAAAGTTTGAAAAGCTTTCAAAAAAAAAAGAATGAAATGAGGGATCCCTGGGTGGCGCAGCGGTTTGGCGCCTGCCTTTGGCCCAGGGCGCGATCCTGGAGACCCGGGATCGAATCCCATGTCGGGCTCCCAGTGCATGGAGCCTGCTTCTCCCTCTGCCTGTGTCTCTGTCTCTCTCTCTCTCCGTGTGTGTGACTATCATTCATAAATAAATAAATAAATAAATAAATTTAAAAAAAAAGAGCCAGAACTTTAAAAAAAAAAAAAAAGAATGAAATGGAATTTTATGGTTTTTATTATGAATATATATCATAGGTTTATGACTTGCCTATTACCATTTCATGATTGATTAATTACAATTGCTTATAAGATGAGCAAAAGTGAATTAGGGGGTTTTGAAAGGGCAGCTGCTGATTTTTCTCTAATAAATCAAGGATATGAATAACACAGTTCAAATTCTCAAGTGATCTCAACTGTTTAGCCATTAGCTTCAACTATCATAGCCAGAAGTCCACAGACATAGGAGATCTGTGTGAGTTCTAGAAAATCATTAGTTCTAGACCACTAGAACCAACAATTTGTGATTTTTCTCCATCTTTTTAACCTCTCTAATTATGAGTAGGACTTTATTTTCTTGTTCTCAGCCTTGCTCCTTGTTGAATTATGGAACAAATAAATACCATAAGGAGTTGTGGGTGGTACAGTGAAACTCGAGAAGCCAGGGGTCCTCCATCAGAGAAGAGGGGCCAATGAACTCTAAGTTTGTTTGGATAGCATGCTTCTAGAATATGAAGAGTTTTGAAGGAAAACAAGAGGAACTTGCTTTTGAAGGGAAATTACCTGAGTGATTGTTTTAAGGAAATTTCTCTGATTACAGAGTTTGAATCCTAGAGCGCCATCAAGGAGGTGGTTGCCCTGATCCAAAGTGGAATGGTACATTGGGCTTGGTGTAGTTACATGCGAGGGAAAACAGAAGAGGAACTAGAGGCATTTTGTTAGGACAATTAGTGAGTCTGGAAAACCAACTGAGTACATGGAATAAAGGAGAAAGCCTAATCAAAGTCCTAGAGCCTAGGAACAAGGGTGTTGGAGTCTACCTAGGTAGTAGGAGAAAAGGTTAGGTTTTCAAGGAAATAATTTTAAGCATGTCTAATTGGTAAGACCAGAAATATAAAGGACTGATTAGAAAGATTTGGTAGTTAACAGCATAGACTTATTTTTTTAAAATTGTAAAATGATGAGCTTCCCAGAGTAAGAGTATATGAAGCTACTTCTTAAATTATAAACACCACAGAGTTCACACACTGTGCAAGTGAATGATGTCTTTCTGAGCAAGTTTTTCTGTATGTTGTTTGCTTTTAAATGGAAGGAACCCAGGGCATTGGGCATCTTGAAGGAGTAGGATAGATGGCCTTTGAAGAGATGTGGGAGGAGGGGGATGGCTTTGACGACTTGGCACCTAGCCATGACTGTAGCCATGACTGTACTGTGTGATGGCCGTGGTTTCCAAGTTACAGCATTTTAGGTGTTAAATCTGAAAAACAGATGAATGTTATGCAAGTTAAAGTCTCTGGGGTGACTGCCTGCCTGATACAGGTCCCTGGTGTACGGTTCCTGGTGGGCAGGCCACGTCAAGCTCTGGGCATCTGGAGGGCTTTAACCTGAAGATAGCAGCATGCTTTACCAAAATTTCCACTTTAACATTCAAAGGAAATAGAGGAAGAAGAAATAACTTCTGGTCACTGGTTTATAAACAGCCAAGAATAAAACATGATCTGTGATTCATCCCCTCCTGTGTTTTCTCCTTAAAGCCATGTCCCATCTTTTTGTGAGTCACCTGAAGTAGGGTGGCTTTACTTTAAGAATTGGTGCATTTTTTTTTTCAGTGTGACTCATTTTAATTAATGTGTATTCTTTGAAGGATACAGATAGCTGAAATTTCTAAGAAGATGGCATGTTTTTATGAAAATTTTAGTCCTTTGATGCCATATGAAGCCTGTTTTATAGTCCTTTTTAGTAATGTGTAATTCTTCCTTGTAAGGAACTACAGTATTATACTTCTCTTTTTGTAGATGAAGAAATTAAGTTGCAGAGAGGAAGAGACCTGCCCAAGGTCAAAGAGAGCAAGTCAGTGGAAGGCCTGAGATTAGATTTGTGGTCTTGTAGGTTTCCCATCTGTTGTTTACAACTTTTGCTAGAAACAGTTCAGTCTAATGGAATTTGCTCTACCCTATGTCCACAATGTGTTAGGTGGTATCTCTTGCTGCCCTTTATGCTCTGAAGCAGCCCTTTACTGCCCTCAAAAATGGATTCACTTTCTCCTACCTTTAGTTTGGAATACCTCCACCCAGAGGAAGTGACAATGATAGCATCATGCAGGAAGGAGTACTGAAAGGGTCAGGGAGTTGGCTTCACTAGAGCCTCCTGAGCAGCTTAATTGAGAGTCCTGAACATTTTCAGAGAACCTGCAAGCAAACAGCCCTCTTTGTTTTCTGGGGCTAGGGGTGTATAGGGTAGGTAGTGTTTCCTGGCTGTGCAATTCTACACACACATACACACACACACAATGATGTCAGCTTGTCTAAGTCAGAATCCATGGGGTAGGTAATGAGGCCTCAGCATGCATGTTTTGAAAAAATGCCACAGGTAATTCTGATGGACAAACAGCAAGGATCCAGACTCACCAGGAACCATTGCTCTGGACTAAAGGGGGTGAATGGTGCTGCTTTTGATGAAAGATCAGTATGATTTGAGTGTTTAAAAAATGAAATATGAATATAAATTATTAGTTGAAGCACCTAAACTGAGGAATGAGTGTTGTAATATTGTTAATATTAATACTGTAAGATCAGGCTGAAGAATCTGTCTTAATGGACTGCATTTTTGTAAGTGCTGATTTAGTCCAAAGCAAAAGTAAGAGCTGTTTGCTCATCATAAACTGTACTTCTCAGGGGTCTTTGGACTTCCTTAAAAAATTAAGGCAGCCAGTAATGGAAACCAGCTGACTATAATCTCGAGATTGGGTTGCTCTGTGTGTCTGGTTCTCTCCCTTTCAAAAAGTGGAAGATTAATATATTTTTAAGAGACTTTTGAACTGAAAGATGTTGAAGTTTTATTACTATTATAAACAATTCTAGGGGGAAAATACTCATTTTATGATGGATTTTTCCAAAGGTGACTATCTTTAGTTCACTTTCAGTTTACAGTTTAGATTTCTTTGTCAACATTTATCTTGAAAGAAGATTTTTATCTGCAACTTTTGAGAGATGTTTCCTTGGGGAAGACCCTCTCAGTAGGAATCACTTTGTTAGCCACTTTCAGGGCTGTGTTAACTGCTTTAAAACAGCCATAGCAAGGGCGCCTGGGTGGTTCAGGCAGTTAAATGTCTGGCTTTGGCTCAGGGTTTGATCTCAGGGCCTGGGAATGAGCCCCGCATCTGGCTGCCACTCAATGTGGTGTCTGCTTCTCCCTCTCCCTCTGCCCATTCCCCTGTTCGTGCTATCTCTCTTTCAAATAATTAAATAAAATCTAAAAATAAAAAATAAAATAAAAATGACCATAACCACAACTTCCTGGTCTTCAAATTCTGTCCTCTTCTGCCCACAACTGGGCTGTGGTACTTTCCTTTTTCTGCTTTTCTGTTTTACAGGCGTGACACAGCACATCTGTAAAATGGACCAGAAGTGTGTTAATGCAGGAAGACGAGAGACATAGGAAGGTAGAACAAATAATTGAGGATTCTTTTACTTATTGAGAACAAATATCTAGGCAAAGACACTTATCGGTAGCTTGAAAAACTTAAAAATAGTGGGGAAAGGGTATAAAAATTCCTTCTTGGAACACAGGAAGCACCTAGTTATGAAACATGTTGTCTGCCATATTCTCAAGTCCTAAAGCACTCCTTAACATTACTTAAAAGAGAATAAAACCTATACTTCGGGGGGGGGGGGGCTGTGTGTGTGTGTATTTTAAAGGTTTTTGATGTTGTTTGATAACTTTTCAGCTGCTAATCTTTTTGAGTAGAGCCTGTAATGCCAGTGTGACAGAAGAACTCCCAGGTCCCCACCTGCAGGTATCTGCAAACAGCTGTGGGCTACTTTTCTGTGGTTTAGCTACTTGGAAACAAGCACATGGCCTCTGTAAAGTATCAAACATTTCAGCCACAGAAATGCCTTAACATTCTCTGCTTAAAGATCACCCTTCTGGCCTTGAACTTGTAAGAAAGGAAGACTTTGTGGTAGGGAGGTTGGCCATTTCTGAGGATATGCAATTTTAATGCCAAGATGTGGGTAGTTTGTTTCTTCATGAAGGTTTAGGCAATGCTCATTTCATCTGTTGACAGAGGCAGCGTGGTGGATAAGCCCAGGATTGAAACCGAGTTCCTTGGGCAAGTTACCTACCCACCCCCACCCCGTGCCTCAATTTTCCCAGGTGCAGTATGGAGATAGTAATGGTACCTCGCTCATTGGCTATAGTGACCCTAAGAGTGCATGTAAAGTACTTACAAGGCTTGTAGTGCAGACTGTCCCTGCTACCATTCCTGTGTTAACTCCTCTGCTCCCAACTCATGGTGTTTGTAAAACCTGCCCACCTTCTCCTCTTGTTTTTTTTTTCTTTTGAGTTTATTTACCTTAATTTTTTAGACTTCTGTTTTATTTAAATATTTCAAACATGTGCAGAAGTAGAAAGGACATTCATAGGAAAATGCTATTTTTAAAGGTAAAAAAAGCAAAATGTCACTTGATGTATGAAGAGTAGAAGTTGTAAGCCTATTACCTTGAGATAACATTTTAGATGTTCTTATGCACACGTACTGTACATAGTTATAATTCTATAGAGCATACCTTTTTTTTTTAAGATTTTTTATTTATTTACTCATGAGATAGAGAGAGAGAGGCAGAGACACAGGCAGAGGGAGAAGCAGGCTCCATGCAGGGAGCCTGATGTAGGACACGATCTGGGGTCTCCAGGATCATGCCCTGGGCTGAAGGCGGCACTAAACTGCTGAGCCACCTGGGCTGCCCTAGAGCATACCATTTTATGGACTTTATCCTCTGACATTAGGAAAAGAAGTATAGGGCAGCCCCCGTGGCGCAGCGGTTTAGCGCCGCCTGCAGCCCAGGGCGTGATCCTGGAGACTCGGGATCGAGTCCCATGTCGGGCTCCCTGCATGGTGCCTGCTTCTCCCTCTGCCTGTGTCTCTGCCTCTCTCTCTAGCTGTGTCTCTATGAATAAATAAATTTAAAAAAAAAAAAAGGAAAATAAGTATATTTTATTCTCTAGTCTTTGAATAGTTTTCAGTGGTTTTATACCATGAATAATTACTGATTTGTTGAACATGTTGCTTCCTTTTTAAAAAAATAATTGTAAGTAAAATAGCAGTGTGATTGAGTTATCTTGAAAGGTTATTTTTGTTTTGCTTTTTTGATTAGGAATCTCTGCATTTATTTTCTGGTGTATGGGAATCGTGGTTATTTGGGAAGTTAGCTTTATGAAGGAGAAATAGCTCCAGTCTGTGTAATAATACCAAGTCTCTTTTACCTGGGCTCAAGGTAAACAAGCTCTGTCAGTACCTGGTGCATGAGAATGGGACTATGCTAGACATCCTGGGACTCTCCGTGACATTACTGTCTAGACCTGAGCTTATTTAAATATAAATTAGGGAAGCCTGGGTGGCTCAGTGGTTGAGCTTTTGGCCCAGGGCATGATCCTGGAGTCCCAGGATCGAGTCCCACATCGGGCTCCCTGCGTAGAGCCTGCTTCTCTTTCTGTTATATTTGTAGGGTTTTCTAAAGCAGAAGATGACAAACATTGGCTGCCTGGTTTTGTATATAAAGTTTTATTGAAACACATCCATATCCATTTGTGGGTGCTTTTGTGCTACAGTGGTAGAGCTAAATGTTGAATACATGCAACAGAGTCCAGATGTTGCCCACAAAGTCTAATTTACTCTGGCCATTTATGAAAAAGTCAGTCAATCCCTTTTCTCTAGACCAGGATTTCTCAGCTTCAGCACTATTGAATTTTGGTCCAAGTAATTAGGTGTTGTAAAGGGCTCTCCTGTGCATTGTAGGATGTTTAACAACATCACTGCCTCTATCCACAACGGCTGGTACACCACCTGTCCCCTTTCCCCATCCAGGTGTGACAACTAAAAATCTTTCCAGACATTATAGGATGTCTGCTGGGGAGCAAAATCACCCCTGGCTAAGAATCACTAAGCTAAATTGATGTGGCTTGACCAAACATTCATTTATAATACTGCATAAAAGTGCTCACTCTAAAGGGGAAAAAATATGTTAAGAGAGCAGAATAAATAAAAGAATAGTTTTATGCTGCTATACTCTAGCATTCCTTCCAGAAACAGAAATTTTTCTATAAAACATGATAGAGTAACTGGACTAGGGCAGAGAGCTGGAAGCACTAAGATTCCACAGTTTACCGTCTGCTGAGCAGCAAATAGAATGGAAGTTATAGCATCTCTGAAGTGATGGGAACATGTAGTTTATTTTACAGGTTTGCAAGGCCTATTTCCTTTATAAAACACTATATGACGGCAGAGTTCTTGTTGACTCTGCTGTGTGTGTAAATGTTATCCGTGTATACCCAGCACCTTGTGCTGCATCTGGCAAGAAGGGAGTTAGTAAATGTTTATTAAAATGATTGTCAATAAATTCAATAAATTGGTACTTCTCTGTCTTATTATCTATGATTTTAAGTGGCCTATGTAGATTCCTACTTTCATTAGCCAGAAGAATTTAAAAACCGGTTCTATTTACCTCCATTGAAGGTGATGAGAATTGAATTAAACATCAGGCCTATAAAATTGTGTTCTTCTGAGATCTGGTGCTTGAATACTTTTCAGAGTGGGGATTTTCAAATTTGTAGAAAGAGGCAATATTAAGAGACTACCCATTTTGTAAGGATATAGAGTGGTAGAGTTTTGGGGTACACATTTTAATTAAATGATGTATGTACTATTTCTGAATTCTTGGTTTAAAACATGGAGTGAATTCAAATTGGGATGATTGCCTTTGAAAGTGGAGTATCAGGTATACCTTTATTTGGTTCTTTAAATTAAAATTAAATATTAAATTTTAAAATTGGTATCAAAAGGAATATGTTATAGAGATCACATGTAATGGAGCACACTTTTATGGAACACTTTCATGTGGTTGATTATTTCAGAAGATAAGCGGTTTTGACTACTGAACTCAAGTGAATTTTAGGTGACTTGTTTTTTTCCATGCATGACATATTTCTGTTTGTTTTTCAGATCTTACCAATATATTTGAGTCCTTCCTGCCCCAGTTGTTGGCCTATCCCAACCCCATAGATCCTCTCAATGGTGATGCTGCAGCCATGTATCTCCACCGACCAGAAGAATACAAGCAGAAAATTAAAGGTAAGAAGGCAAATAGTTTAACCTGGAGACAGAAAAACTTACATGTACTGGGCTTTCATCATTAAAAGCCCTTCTTAGTTACTAATAATTTTTCTCAGGCCTTTAAAGAGACCACTGTCTGTGGGCTGGAGCGGAGCTCACTGGCCCCTGAATGTCCCAGCAAGGAAGAGGAGAAGGAGCGAGAAAGAGCAAAAGGAAAGATGAGAAAATGGGAGACACCTGTTGGGTGGTGGTACATGTAACCCTGCCGGAAATCCCCATGGACCTCTGTACAAAAGAATCTTAGCCTCCATTTGTTTCCTCTTGTCCTATAAAATTAGAAAATTGGATTCGAGAATGAAATATTAATTGAAGGGCATAATCTCACATTTGTTTACAGATAGTATCATCCTGGCCTTTCAGAAAAGCAGTTAACTTTGGAAGTTGGGAAATGCCAAATTTATCCTTATACTTTTTTTATTGTATCATTTTACCTGTTGAATTAAGAATACCCAGCTGGCTTCTTTTCTTGGCCCCATACTGATTTTCTTTTACTTTGGAAAGTTTACATCTGGGCACATTTATCTGCTGTAGATACCTAGCCCCAGGGCCCAGCTTTCTAGTAAAACGTGAAATGTACTGTTCAAAGTTAGAAGTGTGCTGGTAGTAGTAGTGCTAGTTTGTCCATCCTTTAGGATTTAGAATCCTACTATTTTCTCATTCTTAAATAGTTTACCTGCTAATGAGACATAAAGTTCATTAAAATGAACTTTTGGTTTCAAGAGAACATCTGTAGCTTCACCCTGGCTTACTGGTGTTCATTTTTATTCTGCATGCTTGAGATCCTTCATAGTGAAAAGTCTAGATAAAGTTCCACCAGAAAGGAAAGGAATTCAGAGTCCATGAAAGTAGGTCTGCTCTTCTTACCAAGTGACAGGCATTGGTATTTACCTAATTTTTAGCATGACTTCTGCCAATTGTGTGGCCCCTCTGGGGCCCATCTGCGGGAGATGGCAGTAGGAATAATTTACGAGCGCCTGGAATATATAGGTCTTCCCTCTTAACTGTGCTGGTATGAGACAGGCACATCTCACGCTTTCCTTTTGTTTTCTCATTCTCCCCTGATCTTTGTAGGGTACTGTTTGGCGCTTCTGTTGAGATAAAATAGAAATAAATCTACTCTAATTAATTTACTTAAGTCTCAGGTATTTTGCAAATTAATACCTAATTTATGTAGCAGAATATCTGTATAGCCAAACAAGTATTTCAAAGGAAAAAAAGTCCATTTCAACCAGATAAAGTTCTATTATGAGACTGTGTTAAAATTGTGACACAAACATCACTTAACAGTATCTGCAGCCCACAGATACCTCATTGCAGAGCGTATTTCTCTAGTTCTTACATTCATTGTGCCTCAGCAACATGATTCTTGTTTTAGTACATATCTGCTCTAGCACCAATTACAAAAGGAATCCAATCTACATTTTTTTAAAGATTTTATTTATTTATTAGAGAGCACGCACACGTAAGCAGGGCGGGGTGGGGCGGGGAGGATAGAGGGAGAGAGAAGCAGACTCCCCAGTGGGCAAGGAGCCAGATGCGGGGCTGGATCCCAGGACCCTGAGATCATGTGTGACCTGAGCCAACCAGGCACCCTATGTTTTTATTTTAGAATGGCAAGCTCTAGCTTAGGGAATTTGAGCTTCCTGAAATGTCAGTGTTGGCTATCATTTTGTCTTCCTGCGTAATGTGAAAATCAGGGCTGATTGCTTAAACACGCTCCCCTGGCCCCCAGCCTGAGGTTGTTCTCCCAGTTCTCCTGCACCCAGCCTGTCAGAGGCATCCCTGCTTCAGAAGCCTGTGTCTGCTCCCATGGACCTCTTGAGGAGTCCTGTTCTTTATTTCCTGTCATTTTCAAACTCCTCACTTCCTTGCCCTAAACTCCTGAGGTCTAGTTTGTTTTCCCTCCTCCTGTGTTCTCATTTCTTCCTAATCATATGCACCCTGCTCAAGAACCATTTTCCAGACTTCTCTGCAGCCTTGCTATTTTGCCCCTTCCCTTCCTGAAAACCTTTCTCATTCCATTCCCAAACATGGTCAATGGTCATTCTTTTAAGATTCAGTCATTTAACCCACCCTCACTCTCCCTCCCCACTTGGGGAGCTGATTCACCCTTCACAGCTACCTCCAGGTAGGTGATTTCCAAAAATGTGTCTAGATGGGCCTTCTCTCCCAGGCTGCTACCAGACATTTCCACGCTTGGTAACCTTTCTTACTGTGGATTTTAGTCAATGTTCATATATAGTTGATTTTTTAAATTGTGTAAGTATGAGCTGCCTGTAGGATAGGACACTTGCCTGCTTAGAAACCTTTACTGAGTGACATCTTAGCCTGCCATTCATGGCTCTCTCTCACTGTGTGGTGAGCTCCATCTTTGCCTTTACTCCTAAATGTATCACTATGTGACCATCAAATTGGATGAGTTTGCCAACTATATTCCCTTCCTTAGGGAAAGTTGCAACCCTACAAAAACAAACAAACAACAACAAAAAAAACCCAGAAAATAACTTAACCATATGCTCACCATCTAACTACAGCAAGACCTATACATTTTGCCTTATTTGTTT
This sequence comes from Canis lupus baileyi, assembly GCF_048164855.1. Lineage (NCBI taxonomy): Eukaryota > Metazoa > Chordata > Mammalia > Carnivora > Canidae > Canis > Canis lupus. Next base: position 54,001,120 of record NC_132855.1, on the reverse strand, counting down.
CAGATATAAACATAGTTCTCAGTGTTGTTTTAACCTCCCGGCCATGGCCTTCTCCCTTGTGCTTTTGGCAAGGCTGTGCATTCCCCTGGAGTGGCATGTCCTATGCTGCAGCTAAGAATTCCTTCCAGGGTCAGGTCAGGTGTGCCTGGCTTCCTGGCTCTCAGAGGCCAGGGTCCCTTCCTCCACACTTCCCTCCGGTGGCACTAACTGCTTTTATCTGCATCTGTGTCTCCTGCTCATTAGTGACCTTGCTCTTTATTCTTCTATCTCCTAAAAACCCTTGTCCTAGTAAGCTTAGCACTTAAGACCTATTTATTTCCTCAAATATACTAAAGAGGACTAATAGTATCACCTTATAGCGTCAGAGAGAAATATCAAAGTGCAGCAGCTTTCTACAAATGCAGGGACATAGCTGACCCAGTAGAGGGTAAAAATAACATTTCTAAGACTGTAATAAACATTTCTCTCTCTTTGAAGAATAAATTCAGGTAAGTTCTTACCTAATCAGAAGCTTTTAGAACCTCATCTCCACATAAAACTTTATTATAATGAGTTTGTAGGGTTCTAAGAAGTCTACAAACTTTTTCTCTAAAGGGCCAGATTTGGCCACAAATAGAGTCTCTGTCACATATTCTTTCCTCCCCCTCCCCCCCCCTTTTTTTAAACAACCCTTTAGGGACTCCTGGATAGCTCGGTTGAGCATCTGACTTCAGCTCAGGTCATGATCCCAGGGTTCTGGAATTGAGTCCCACATTGGGCTCCCTGCTCAATGGGGAGTCTGTTTCTCCCTCTCCCCCTGCCACTCCCCCCACCATTCATGCTTGCTCACTCTCTTTCTCTCAAGTAAATAAATAAAATCTTTAAAAATAAATAACCCGAGACTCCTGGGTGACTCAGTGGTTGGACGTCTGCCTTTGGCTCAGGGCGTGATCCCAGAGTCCCCAGGATTGAGTCCCATGTCGGGCTCCCTGCGTGGAGCCTGCTTCTCCCTCTGCCTCTCTCTCTGCCTCTCTGTGTCTATTATGAATGGGTAAATAAAATCTTTAAAAAAAAAAACAAAAAACAGGGACGCCTGGGTGGCTCAGTGGTTGAGCATCTGCCTTCGGCTCAGGTTGTGATCCTGGGGTCCGGGAATCCAGTCCCACACTGGGCTCCCTGCATGGAGCCTGCTTCTTCCTCTGCCCGTGTCTCTGCCTCTCTCTGTGTGTCTCATGAATAAATAAATAAAATCTTCTAAAAAATATAACCCTTTAAACATAAAAAAGATTCTTAGCTAGCCCCTGTGTGACATCATTCAAACTTGGCAGGCCCCTTTGACCATGTTCCTCATCTTTGGCATTTGGCCCCTGTGATTCCATAGGAGAAGAAACAAAACGTAAGGACCGGCGTGTTTCCCCCCTTCTGGCGCTCTGGATAGGGTCTGTCTTACCTTTTCATATTGTGTGTGTGTGTAGGCTATTTACTTAAGAACAGTGTGCACTTAGAGTTTTTAGGAACAAGTTTGTTTGTTCAGCAGTTCTTAAAATTCTCTCTCAGCCTAGGCTATAGATGCATAAATCTTCAGGTAAATAATAGATGATCAAGTCACTTGGGCTCACTGTGTCTCCAGATAGCAGCTCATTCCTGAGCAGATTGAGAGACTGTTTTCACCAGCTGCTTCAAAAACCTGACAGGCAGGATCTGTTTAGACTAAAATCTTTTCCTAAAATAATAGATTTGGGCTGACTGTAATTATATAACTGCAAGTCTAAAAATGATGGGGGATTTCCTTATAAATTACTATGGAATCATAACTAGTCCTGCTCTACCTGGGAGGTGAATAGTTCTATTAACAGAGAGAGAAAAAGAAAGGATGGGGTTTGCACTTCCCCAGTCCTGCAAGGTTGGAGGAATGCAGCCACATGGATAGGCAACAAGGCAAGAGTGAGGGTGCCCACGCAGCAGGAGGGGAGGCCAGTCAACACCAGACACTGCCCGGGGTGGGTCGGCTGCCTTGTACACATCCACCTGGGAGGTGCTCACACACCTGGGAGGTGATGGCCCAAGGGAGTTCTGGGATGGAGGTGCAGCGTGTGTGTGTGTGTGTGTATGTGTGTATATATGTGTGTATATATCAGACATGCTACTTTTGCCTCTTTTACTAAGGGGGCAAAAGGCATGAACTCCAAAGACGTCTTCCATGGGATTTTCCCCTTAGCTTTAATGACCATGAGAAGGTCCCCTTTCTTACCCTCGCCCAGCCCACCCCAACAAGTAAGGAAGGCTCCCCAACAAGTAAGGAAGGCTCAAACTTCCCTGGGACTTTGCCAGCTTTGGGTTCACTGAAGCACCTGCCTCCCTGGTCACCACCCCTGTGTTTTCTTTATTCCTCTCCCCCTTCCCCTCCCCCATGCAGAGTACATCCAGAAATACGCCACGGAGGAGGCACTGAAAGAGCAGGAAGAGGGTACCGGTGACAGCTCGTCGGAGAGTTCTATGTCTGACTTTTCGGAAGATGAGGCCCAGGATATGGAGTTGTAGTAGAAAAAGCACCTGCTTTTCAGAAAGACTATTATTTCCTAACCATGAGAAGCAGACTATAATATTCATATTTAAACAAAGCAATTTTTTTTATTACTAAACAAGGTTTTTATGAATAATAGCATTGATATATATATATTATATATCACCCTTTAGATCTTGATTTCTTGGTCATTTCTCAACCTGAGGTGCATAGCATATTCCCACATTCCATTTTGGTAGCAATATGCGGTCTGAATGCATGCATTCATAAGTCCATTTTGGCCAAGTCAGCCTGTGTGCTACTGAACTGTCAAAAGAAATAGCCGCTCTGATAGGTAGACATGAGTAAAACTAACAGGAAAAAGTTGCTTCTTTTATTGATGGTTCCAAAGAAACAAACCAAACCAACCAGCTCTTGGACGTGAAGATAGAATAGTGCTTTTTCAAAATGGACGGGAGGAGCCAGGGGAGGAAAAGGCCTGCTGTGGGAAGGTGTAGAGCCAGCCGTGTCAGAGCCACAGCCATTCCTTCCTGTGAGTCCTGGGTGGCCCCATTTCTGTGGAGTAACGGTATAAGACAGAGAGCTAATTGGAGTGTTGAAACCTAAAACCATTTGACTCTGAATTTTAAGTACATTTTTATATGTAGATTCCTGCCTGTCTTGCTATCAGGCCCTACAGCCCACAAGTGTTTTTGCTTTGGAGAACCTTTTGGAAGTGTTTTCTGAACCTGATTCTTTTTCTTGGGGTGGAGCTTGAAATCCATACCTTTCTGAGAGGACAGGACAGGAGGAGTAAAGTGACTGGGAAGGTATTTCATCTCATCCAGCACGTGCAGAGTCACATCCTCATCTTATTGGCCACTTTGTGATACTACCCTGGACTAAGAGCTTTAAATTTGAGGGTGATTGTGGGTGGTTTTGTTTGGGTTGGAGCTTCCCCCCCATCCTTTTTCTTTCTTTCTTTCTTTTTTTTCTTTCTTTTTTTTTTTTCTTTTTGGTGTGTGCATGTGAATTGTGCTTAGGTTGCAAATTTAATCTTCACCTACCAAGAGATGGCCTCCTCCTTGGATAGCCGCTCAGTGGACCATTAGACTCAGCAAGAAGACCCACCTGTGGCTGTTACTCCTGGGTACTCTCATTCATGTTTGGGGTTTATTTTCCCTTCTGCTGCTGCTCTTGGCAGGAGTCTGGTCATCATCTGCTTGTGGGAGTGGGAAACGGGTGTTTTTAGACCAACACACATTCTAAATTTAAAATGAGTAATAATTGGAACATATAAAGGTCCTTGTACCCAAAGTGACTCCACACGAGAAAAACAAACCACTTTTTTCAGAGTGTGACTGAAGAGGAGGAAAGAGTTCGGAAATATGATGCAGTAGAACAGGTTTTGAAGGAAGAACATATTCTCTCCTGTATTTGTTAAGAGGAAATCAGACAGTTGAAAATGCCTGCTAATCAAATGTTTACTTAGCTCACCATATGTCCAGGTTGCCGGCAGAGTTTCTTTCAGATATGAGTGTTGCCTACTGAATTTGGAGAACTTTAGACAGCAAGTCTGTATCCCCCCCACCTTTTTTTTTTTGCCACAACCAATAGGACAATAGCAGAATTAGCCAATCCTAAAACCTTCTAAAGACCATTTTTGAATGTCCCACCGGGATAATTGAATTTTTCTTTCTAATGTGTGTTTTTAGTTTAGAAGTGCTATCTATTCTACAAGATTTGAGTCCGTGAGGTTGGAAGATATCCTATCTTTTTTTATTCAAAAAGCACAATCAATCTTTTCTTTGAAAATCTATATAAAGTACAACTTGCTTTTAGCATGATTATTTTCCTAAATAAAAGACAAAGAATTTACTTATTTTATGTTAATTACGGGCATGAAGCAAAAGGTTTTCTTTAAAAAAAAATTTAAAGTGCAGTTATGTAGGGCTGTGGTTAGTTAACCGTACTGAGTTATCTATCTAGCATTTGTGGCTTGTTGGAGGGGTAGTGTTAACTATTTAACATGGAATGGTGTGCTTTAACTTTTCTAGCGCGTTGTCTTCTCATTATTTTGGGGGAGGGAGGGTCTCTGCTGGCACTGTCTAACCTGCTTACCTGCCGAATTAGCAGTTTGCTTGTGCTATAACCGTTTAAATTGTAGGTGCGACTTAGGGTAGGCTTTAAAGTGCTGGGTGGTGATTTGAGTTCAAACAATAAAAAATTGTATTTTTTCAATATTGTATAAACAATAGTGTTCTAATTACCTTTCAAAAAAAAATAATGTCCAAATAATAATTGCTTTTAATCTTGTCAAAACAAAACCCATCAAACTAATAGAGCCAAGTTTAGAGGGGGAATGTATATGAGCCACAGCTCTGCTCCCCAACTGAAAACATTTTTCTCAAACAAAAAAGAAGTCAGCTTGTCGCGGATTGAACGCTCTGGCACTGGGAGTTTGGTGGTGTGGAATTTCCGAATGAAGACATATTGGGGGAGGTTGCAGGTGTGAAGCCGCAGATCTGAGCATGGCTGCAGCATGTGTGCGTGTATGTTTGTCCATCCAAGTCCATCTGATGAAGGTGTAATTAGGCTTCCCATTAGCACAGAAGCTTCTGGAAATGCCACCCAAATCACGCTGTACCCTCTCGTTCTGTGGAGATCTGTCCTTTTTGGGCATTAACCTTGGGGGGAGCCAAGCTTTTGGCTCTGTGTGGGGTTCTTCGTATCCTCTGAGAAACTGGTTTTGAGGGGTTGAGCAGAATCCCTTTTTATTATTTTTGTCCCTTCCTGTACCTGGGTAGGACAAGGAGACCATGCTTCTAGGTGCAGAGGGAGCTGGAAGAAGGCCTGGCTGTGAAGCAGAGGATTCTGCCCCCACTAGTAGATGATACTGTAAGGCTTAGAAGAGGGGATGTTACAGCACCAAAAGCTTTTCCAGGTTTCCCATCATAACACTCAAAAGCATCCAGAGCCCCTCAGAAGGGCTGAACACTATTGCCCTTAAAGGTGGTGGTAGCAGGTCAGCGTTGCTTCTGGCGGTTTCCCTCCCTTTCTTAGTGTACCCATAGTTTTTGAAGTTTTACCTTGTGGTTTACCAGCGCAAGCCATCCTCTGCCCCCGTTCAAATGACCGGGCTCAAGCTCTTGCCAAAACCGACAAGCGAGGTGGCCGCAGCCCCAGCCCCGGGGCCCAGCAGGTTGCATTTAGTGGTAGCCAAGCCAGATGCTGGCATTTCGCTCTTTTGTCTTCAGTCTTCTCGCCCTCCTTGAGGTTACTGTGCAGTTTCAACCAGCATTTTATACTAGGGTAGTTCTCAGAAGTTGCCATATGTCTCTCCAGTACCTAACATTCTTCCACTTCAGAAGCTGTTCTGATTGCCAACTGGCTGATCTAAGCTCCTGAGGAGGGTCTCCCCTCGAAGGATTTTTTTTTTTTCCCCCTCAAAATGCTCCCTGAAGCCCTGGTTGGCCTTGGCCTGACACTTGCTTTTTATTAGGCCTCCTATTATGGCTGAGAATCATGAAAGACAGATCCTCTGCTAGCCTTCATGGGTAAAGTTGCTAGACACCAAGTTCCTAGGAACTGGTGTTTGATTTTAAATGGCGCCTGGCCCTTCTACGTTCTAGGGACTCAATCAGAAAAGTGAAAGCCATTAACAAGAGTTAGCAAGAGTTCCATTTCCTTGTACCAACTTCCTAACCAGGTTCACGGCCTTCTTGACTAAAATCATTTCCGATTGGGTGCAAAGACCTGCGTTTCTTTGGACTTCTGAATCCATGTTCATATTTTCTCTGGCCATGGAACACCTTGGCTGTTCCATCAGGGACTGGAGTGGAGGCCCGTTGGGGAAGGGAAGCTAACAGCCCTCGGGTGGGCAAGTTCTCCACCCACCTGAGAGAGGGCCAGGATTCTCACTTCAGCAAATACTCGTCTTGGCTGGGGGCTTGGGAAGAAATGGCCATTATTTACTGATTGTATTTGGTACATATTGTGTGATACTTGAAGAGAGAAAAGGGACTTACCAGCCCTTAATTGAAATCTAAGCTTTTTACCGCTTATTTTTTCCTTGCCCTATCTCCTCTCTTCCACCTTTTTCCTTGCATTGTGATGATCTAGCGGGCACTTCTGTCAACAGGACAAATGCCTCCTCTGACTATAACCTCTTAATAGTTGTGTATAATGAAAACTGTAAACTTTTTTAAATAAAATGTGTATATACCTTGGCAAATGGCTGGACCTTGATCAATAAGATGATAGCCTCCATGACTACTTAGCCCTAAAAAGGCACCACCAAACACCTTCCTTATTCATCTGACTCCTCTCAGCAGCAGACATTGGCTTGTTTTTGTTTTTTAAAGATTTTATTTATTCATAAGAGACAGAGAGGCAGAGACCTAGGCAGAGGAAGAAGACCTAGAGACCTAGGCATTGGCTCCTTGCCAGGAGCCCGATGAGGGACCTGATCCCAGGACCCTGGGATCACACCCTGAGCCCAAGGGGCAGATGCTCAACCACTGAGCTACCGAGGTGCCCCTTGTTTTTGTTTTTGACAGAAGCTCTTACAAAGGCAAGTGACTGGGTTAGTTTAGGAAGGGAGTGTCACCTTTAGGCAGTAATAACTTAAGAGGCTCCACCTCCAGGTCCCATCTCTGTACCTGGAATGGCAGGTAACTGCTGACTATATGAACAAGGCTGGCTGTGAGGCTTCTCCACAGCCTTGAAAGGCCTTCTCTTCTGTGAAGTCCTGTAGCCTGAAGGACCCCACTGCCCCCACGTGGATCAACAGGTATGGCTTCCATGTTGCCGGTCAGCTAATGCTGAACGAAGGGTATCCACTTGGCCTGGAGCTCACAGGCAATGCAGCTTCCTGCCTGGGTGATCTGCCTAAACAGGGGGCCCCGCTGCACCAAATTCCAGCCTCAACCGGGCGGGTGGGGAAACGCTGGGTTTGGGATCAGAAAGGTATCGCTGGGTGGGTTAGCTTCTCATTTCAACTCCTCTCTCTAAAGCATGTGCCCTCAATGGCCACCAGATGGCAATGTTGCCTAGGCTACTGGAAAATCCACTTGGGCTGGATTTTGTTAAAGCCCCTTAAGGCAAAGGGATGACTTGATCACATGCTTTCCTTCCCCGGCTGGCTCTCTTCCACTGTTCTCTTCTTATTCAATTTCCCCAACTCCTTGATTCCTCCCTGCATCCTAACGCATTCTCCAGTAGACCCAGATTCGTATCCACCAGGGAGAGGGACAGTAAGGCACCTAGGAGTGGTGCTCTAATGTGAATGAGCACCGGAAGCCCTCCTGGGGCGAGTGAGCCCTCAGCTACCCTGGCTGCCTCCAGTGCTCAGAAGCAAAACCTTCAACAGGTTCTTTGCAGCTGGTGCTCGCTGACCCCTCAGCCAGGACTAGTAGACCAACCAGCGCTGTGGGTCCCTGTCCCATCTCTTCCTCAGCTGTGCGGCCTCTGGTTCGTGTTTTTAAATGAGGTCCCTCAACGAGTAGGTTCTGGCTCTGACCCTCTGTGACTCTGAACTCCATTCAGTATCCTGAACTCCAATACCGTGTCCCGGGATGCAGTATCCTGAGGATATTTCAGCAACCCGTGAAATCGAGGTTTCAAGATCAGACGTTTTTGGGACCCAAACAGCTTCGGAAGTTCAGAGTATCCCATTTTCCAGCTAAAAGAATTAAGAGGTGTATGAGTCATGTGCACAATCCATTCTACCGATCTCACAGGAAGCTGCTTTAAAAACTCCATGGGAAGTCCCGGTACACTTGTTGGGGCTTGGGTCCGCACCCCCCCCCCCCCCGCCACCACCACCACCACCTCCACCACCACAGTAATCTCACACTCCGTGTCACTCTTCCCTCAGCCTCAGTCCAGCTGCTTCCCAGGGGGCAGGTGGCTTTCCACTGCCACTGGGGCAGCAAGTAAGTACCCCCTTCCTAGGAAGGGGGACCCAGGGTTTCTGAGGTGTATTGTCCTGGCACAGAACTAGGGAATCCCAGGACTTGTGTCACCTTAAGTTCTCTTGCCATCTCTGAAGCCTGCTCTCCATCCCAGGGAATGAGTTCCTGTGACACTAGACCCCGGTGGTCCCTGCTCCCCACCCGGAAGCAGGGCAAAGAGAGTTTTTATGGTTCCTCCAATCCCCAGCTCTGCAGAGGCCCTGGGGGACTGCCTGCGAGACTGCACAGCCTTGCTTATGAGGAGCCCACAGGCTTCTCAGACCCAGATCCCCAGGTGAACCCAGGATGATCCACCTTAGGTCAACCCTGCTCTCCCATGCCTCATGTTGTAGGATTTGTGCACTAGAACTTCTTGCAACCAAAGAGATGCCCTGACAAGGGATTTAATGTTAGATTAAAAGATACAGGAATATTTCCCTTCTTGCTCTGTATGTGGGGTGTGTGTGGATGTCTGTATGTCTATTATGTTTTGGGTTTTGTTTTGTTTTTTTTTTTAAGGCTGGACACTTGTGTGGTGTTGGGTTCCCCAGAACCCTTTGGGTCTCAAACTTGGCTCCTAGGACCTGGTGTCGGATGGCAGGGACAGACTTGGGCTCCCTAAGAGAAATACAGCCCTTCTGGCTGCCCCGTCATTGCTGATTAACCAGGAGAGGGGTTGCTGGAGAGCTGTGAGGTTTGGCCTTCAGGTCTCTCAGCTTCACCTCCTGAGGCCCCTACTAGCTAAGAGCAGAACACACAGCTCCTTTTAAGAAGCTTCAGCCTAGATCCTGTTCTCTTCGGTTGTATAAACAGTGAATCAGGTGCCTGCTCTAGCCCAGTGGGCACTTAAAAAGTATGGAACCAAGCTTGTAAAGATGCACTTCTAAATATTTCAAAAGAAATATGTGCTGGTAACAAATCATTCCAAAAGCATATGAAAGTCTCCCATGAAGCCTTCCTCCAGAGATGATTCAAAGATAATGGTGACCTCAGCAGTGGCTGAAGAGGGCTTCCCCTTATGATCCTCACTCTGGCCCTGGGAGTCCCTCCAGAAGGGGACCTGGCCCTGGACCTATTTCATATTAACTGCTTTGCGAGGCACCAAGAGAGAAGCACAGAGATAGTGAGCAGCCAAGTCTTCAGGCCACAGGTGAGTATTCTTTCCATGGGTTCATGCCAAGCCTTGTGCCCGCCTCCAAAACCATGGAGGGACCTCATCCTGCCATCTGGGGCCCCTTGGAGGTGCATCTGGGTTGACCCTATGAGCCTGCCTGTGTGACTTCTGTCAAGGGATCACTCCCATGGTCCCTGACGTCCAGGACTTAGGCCACACACATCCCCATATTTGCTGATAACCATGTCACCAACCTCTGGGGCCTGCAGTGGAGTCAGAGTATAAGATTCGGATTTGACCCAACCTACCCACTAGAGCAAATCTAGAGATGCCATGCCAGCTACACAAGTAATTTACCACTTTCTAGTAGCCATATTATTTTAAACAAGGTAAAATCAATGTTTTATTTACCTCAGCGTATCCAAAATAGTTCAGTGTGTAATTACTATTTTTTTAAGTTATTTATTTATTCATAGAGACAGAGAGAGGCAGACGCAGGCCCCACGTAGGGAGCCCGACGTGGGACTCGATCCCAGGTCTCCAGGATCACACCCTGGGCTGCAGGCGGCGCTAAACCGCCTAATTCCTAGTTTGGCGTGAATACTGAGCGCTCCGTTTTCGTGCCAGCTCTGAAATCCAGTCTGTATTTTCCGCAGCACATCTCGGCTGGCACACTACATCTTCCGTGTTTTAAGTGGCACGTCGTGCTACCAAGACAAAAGTTGTGTCACAGACTGTCTCACACTGCTCGTTTTCAGATTGAGTTGAAATTAAACGAGAAGAAAGTCGGCTCCTCGGTTGCCGCCCCCGGGGGCTCACCGGGCACGCGTGGCTCCGGGCTCCCCGCCGGGCAGCGCAGCCCGGGAAGCTTCGGGCACAGCCGGCGTTTCCCGCAGAAGCAGAGCCCTCGCCAGAGCGCCAGGTCCCGCGAACGTGGCAGAAGCCGGGAGCTCCGGGTCGGCAGAGGCCGTGCAGCGGCGGGCAGCGCGCCCCGCTGGTGGGCGCCCGCGGGCGGGGGGGGCGGGGGGGGCGGGCCCCGGGGCGCGGCGCGGCGCAGCGCGCAGCCTGGAGCCCGCGAGCCGCCCCGCCCCCCCGTCCCCCCCCCCCGCCCCCGGCCGCCGTCTGCGGAAACGGAAGTGGCCCAACCGGAGTCGGGCCGGGCGCGGGGAGGCGGGCGCCGAGAGACCCCGTCGGACACCAGGGGGCGCCCGCACCTCGGCGCCGCCGCGTCCCTCCCGCCCGAGGCCCCGGCCTCGAGCCTCCGCGCCCGCGCCGCGAGGAGCCTTCTCTGGGCCGGCCTGGCCCCCGCCGGGCTCCGGTGGCCCGCGACACGGGCGGCGGCGAACGAGAGGAGCCGGGGGACGTGGGCCGGGCCACAGCAAGGCCACCCGCACGCCTCCCCCCGAGCCCCGGCGGCTCCCCGAGCGCGAGCGCCCCTGCGGGGTGGGGAGAGGGCGGGGAGCTCCGCGGGTGCCGCGGCCCGGGAGGGGACGCCCACCGGCCCGCGCGGTCCCGTCTCGCCCCGGCCTCGGGCCAGGAGCCCAGTGTCACCAAAGCCCCGCACGCCGCCGGGAGGGCTTCCTGTAGGAGGGGGCTTGCCCGGGGCCCGGCGGGATGGGAGCGAGCGGGGTCACACGAAGGGAGCAGGGCCGCCGGGCGGGAGCGGCCCCGAGTGCGGCGCGGCGCGGCGCGGAGGGGACGGTGACGCGGGCTGGCCTGGGGTCCTGGGGCGGAGAGGGTGAACGGCGGCGGCTGGGGGCCACGTGGAGCGGCCGGGGCGGGAGTCAAGGGTGCGGAGGAGGAGAGGGCGACGGAGGAGTGGACGGGGACCTGGATGTCCTCCAGAAGCAAGAGAGCCGGGCCAGGAGGGACAAAGGGGAGGCTGCAGGGGCGGCGACAGGTGCAGCCGGGTAGAGGGCGGGGGAGCCAGAGCGCGGGGCAGAAAGGGTAAAACTGAGTGAAGTAAGTCAATCGGAGAAGGACAAACATCATATGGTCTCATTCGTTTGGGGAATATAAGAATTAGTGAAAGGGAATAAAGGGAAAGGAGAGAAAATGAGTGAAAATACCAGTGAGGGGGACAAGACATGAGAGACTCCTAACTCTGGGAAATGAACTAGGGGTAGTGGAAGGGGAGGCGGGCGGGGGGGTTGGGGTGACTGGGTGACGGGCACTTGGCGGGATGAGCGCTGGGTGTTATGCTATATGTTGGCAAATTGGACTCCAATAAAATTTTTTTAATTAAAAATAAATTAAAAAAAAAAACAGCTGAGAGCATGTTCACTTTTGAGACTAATGGAAGCCTGTAGCTTCCACCTTGAGTGCTCCCTCTCTTGCTCCCTCTTTGTCCTGGACTTGTCTCTCTAGGTTTCAGCTGCTGGGGGCTGGGAAGGGAAGACCTAAACCAGTGGCTCCTCCAGACCCCCTCAAGCTAGGAATGACCGCCACTCAGACCTCAGGAATCCCAGATTCCTGACCCTCAGAAACTGAAACAGGTGATCAGTTGTATTAAGTGTCTAAGTTTGGGGTGTAATTAGTTACACAGACGTATTAGATATCTAGTGGTCTGTGATTTTGTGGAACCCCTATATCACTACTGGACTGCTTATCACTAGATTTATATGAGATTTTTAAAAATTCTATCATGTTGAAGCCACTGCTTTAAAATTTTTGTTTTGGGGGCATCTGGGTGGCTCAGTCCATTAAACCTCTAACTCTCGACCTCAGGTCATAATCTCAGGTCATGAGATCCAGCCCTATGGTGGGCTCTATACTCAGCAGGGGTCTGCTTGAGGTTCTCTCTCTCCCTCTGCTCACCTCACTCGTGCTCTCTTTCTCTCTCTCTCTCAAAATATACATAAATAAATATTTTGTTTTGTTTATTACAAGGAACCTAATCTTAAGTGACTCAATAATAAAAGGCTGGAAATAACAGTGAAGTAGGAAATTCAATTCCTACTCTCTGCGCCCTAACTTGAGCTTCCACTTGCAAGGTCACCTCATGGTCCAAGATAGCTGCCAGAGCTCCAGAAATCATATCCCCAGTTCTAGGCAGCAGGAAGAAGGACGGAAAAGTAAAAGTTGCTCATCTCCCAGATGACAGCTCTTTTTCAAAAGTCTTCTTGGATACCTCCTCCACACTTCCACTTCCACCTCCTTGGCCAAACTGGAGACTCATGGCCACATATTGGTTTGAGAAGTAGGGAAAAGAAAGGTACTGAATGCATTGCCCCCTTGAATAAAATTGGGGTTGTAATGCAATATGTGGATCTTATATTTTTATTTTTTAAGACATTTCTTTATTCATGAGAGACATAAAGAGAGGCAGAGACATAGGCAGAGGGAGAAGCAGGCTCCCTGAGGGGAACCTGATGCAGGAGTCAATCCCAGGGCTCCAGGATCATGACCTAAGCCAAAGCCAGACACTCAACCACTGAGCCACCCAGATGCCCCAGATCTTATACATTTAGAAAATGTTGGAACAAGTCACCTCTTTAAAAAATCAGGAGACAATTGGAGAGTTTTGAACAATGAATAGATAGATGATGATATTAAGAAATTATCATGAAGTTATCATTGCTTTTTATGGATGATCACGGTATTGTGTTTTATATTGAAGTGTGGATGTGTGGGTGTGTACAAAGATTACCTTTACATACTGAATTTTGGATGAAATTATATGATGTCTGGATTTGTTTCAAAATAATCCAAGGAGGGACGCCTGGGTGACTCAGCGGTTGGGCATCTGCCTTTAGCTCAGGGTGCGATCCTGGGTCCCAGGATCAAGTCCCATATCAGGCTCCTTGCATGGAGCCTGCTTCTCCCTCTGCCTGTGTCTCGCCTCTCTGTCTGTCTGTCTGTCTGTCTCTCTCTCTCTCTCTCTCTGTCTCTGTGTGTGTGTGTGTGTCTCTCATGAATAAATAAATAAAATCTTAAAAAAAAAAAAAGAAAAAGAAAAACGGGCCGCCCACATGGCTTAGCAGTTTAGGGCTTCCTTCAGCCTGGGGTATGATCCTGGGGAACCCGGACTGAGTCCTACTTCTGGCTCCCGGCATAGAGCCTGCTTCTCCCTCTGCCTGTGTCTTTGCCTCTCTCTCTGTGTGTGTCTCTCATGAATAAATAAATAAAATATTTAAAAAACAATAATCTAAGGGTAGGAGGAATGGTATCCATGAAACTGGGTTAGCCATCCATTAATTGCTGAAGCTGAATGATGGGTGCATGGGAGTTCATTATACCATTTTTTCTACTTTTTTTAGTTAAAGATTTTGTTTATTTATTTGAGAGGGAGAGGGAGAATCAGACTCACCAGTGAACAGAGAGCCCAACGTGGGGCTCAATCAGAGGATCCCAAGACCACGATCTGAGGTGAAAGCAGATGCCTAACTGAGCCATCCAGGTGCCCCCATTTTCTCTACTTTTGAATGGGTTATAAAATTTTCTTCAAAGTCTGCTATTAAGTAAAAGTATATTTTAGAAATTGGGGTTCTAAAACACTGGAGTTCTGTTATTAAAGAATAGCAGAGGTTGGCTTTGGGGATGCACAGAGCAGTCTCTGCCAGGCGCTAGCAGCTGAGCTCAATTCCTAAGGGACAGAGATTGTCTGAATGTTCCGTGATCGGATATCCTCCAACAGGCCTGGGCCCTGTCCTCCTGGCCATGGTACCTGCTAGATTCCTCAGTTGCCTGGCACTTCCTGGATCCTGCTGTACGTCTAGATTGGCGTCATAGGCCTGAGAGGAAGGGGATAATGGTTTGAGAAGTATGGAAATGAATGCCTTCAATTGAAGGCATTGAGACCCAGGCCCAGTTCCCAAGCAGTTTATGATTTATTTGAGCAGACAAGTGGGAATTCAAGGACACCCACACTCCACGTAGTCATGCCAACATTGGAGACAAACAGGTGGCAGATTGTTTCAGGCATGTTCCTTCAGCAAGAAGAGTGAAGCTGAGGTGTGCAGGAAGATGGTATGCAGGAGGCAAGGATGAACAGGGCCTGGACTTGAGCCTGATAAGGAGACAAGGTGCCTCTGGTGAGAGTAGCAGGATCAGGGAGCTGTGCGGAGACACTGTGTATCTCAGGGGTTGGGGAACACTGCAGCTCTGTGCCTGTTTCTGGCCCTGGCGAAGAAATTCATTCTTCAGAATAAAAAGGCAAGCCACAAGTTCTCCCCGTGGATAATGATGATGATAACAGCAGCAATAGCTGATGTTTTAGGGTTCTGGGCATTGAGCTGTGGGCGTCATTTAAGCAATGTGTGATCACGGCCGTGTGATCTCCCTGCAATGCACACCTGTTACTGTTGCCTGCCCAGCACCTGTTCCTTCTTCTGGAATCAGTCCTGCCATGCTGTTTGGGGGACCCACCCCCTCCTCACGCACTATCCTCCAAGTGGTTTTTAGAGGCTAACTCCCTCTTCTCCCTCCCTCCAATATGGGCCCTCTTGACCCTGACAGCCAATCAAGCATCCTACTCTGAGTTCAGAGAGGAGCCCGTAGCTGGGACTTCTGCTGAGACCATGTGCATCAAGAGATCCTTTTCTCTCTGGGGTTGCTGAGCTGGTAGGAGGGGAGCCTGGAACCAGGCTGGAGCCTGGACAGCCTGTCTGAGAACCTACCTGGACTTTTCCTTCAGATGAGAACATGAAGCCCCCTTTTTTTGTGGAAGCCAACTCACGCTGGCTTTTCATCATTTGCAACCAAGAATCCTGACTACTACACACCTCCATCATTCGAGTAGGAAACTAGAAGGTGCAATTATAAGCCTAAAGTTATCAGATATGCTTAGAATCTATAATAGCCATTCCCTGAGCTTAGAAGACAGAGTTCCAAAAATGCAGCAAAAAAAAAAAAAGGATAGGTTTAAGCCAAAGCCTTATATAGAAGAATGATGGCCTCTAATTAAGATGACCAAGTGGCTCTATAAACTAACCCTGTACCCTACCAAAACCCCTAAAATGACAGTAAAGGGTCACAGAAGAGACAGGGGCCGTAAGTATAGAAACAAAGAGAAGGAAGAGTAGGCAATAACAAACAAGAACACAAAAACATTGCTGGAGACTGGTAACAAGTGTACTAACCAATGAGATCGATTAAAAGCACAAAAAAAAAAAAAAAAAAAAAAAAAAAAAAAAAACACGAAACTTGTCTCATAAAAACCCTATTCCTAAGCCAGAAGGGAGGGAAGTGACAAAGCAACCCAATCTCCACTGCAGAACCCCACCCTCCATGGCTGGTGGTCCCAGGTTCCTTTGATCCTTGGGTTGGTTGAAGGTTATAAAAGGAGGAGGGATAGAAAGTTTAGGAAGTGTTGGACAACAAATCTCGTCCCCATTTCTGTCCTCCCCACCAACCCAAGCCTCTGGCCCTTTCGACTGGACACATCACAGGATTTTGCTAAGGGAAAGAGCAAACCAGGGAGTTACAAGCACAGCTCAGGGAAAACCAGAGCGTAAGTGACCTGTAACAAAGTGCTTGAATTAGTAATTTTAAAACCACTCACAGGGGGATCCCTGGGTGGCTCAGTGGTTTGGCGCCTGCCTTTGCCTCAGGGTGTGATCCTGGAGTCCCAGGATCCAGTCCACATCGGGCTCCCTGAATGGAGCCTGCTTCTCCCTCTGCCTGTGTCTCTGCGTCTCTCTCTGTGTCTCTCATGAATAAATAAATAAAATCTTTATAAATAAATAAATAAATAAATAAATAAATAAATAAATAAAACCACTCACAAAGTAAATTTCAAGTCTAACCGGCTTCACTGGTGAATTCTACGAAGCATCTTTAAGTGCTTTAATCTTTAAACTCTCTTTAAAGAATCAATACCAATGTTTAAAATTCGTACCAAAAAAATTGTAAAGAAGGGGACACTTCTCGGGGCGCCTGGGTGGCTCAAATCAATTGAGCGTCTGCCTTCCGCACAGGTCATGATCCCGGGGTTCTAGGATCAAGCCCTGAGTCAGGCTCCCTGCCTGGTGGGGATTCTGCTTCTCTCAGCCCCTCTGCCCCTCTTCCTGCTTGTGCTCTCTCTCAAATAAATAAGCAAAATCTTAAAAAAAGGTGGGGGGGGCACACTTTTCAACTCATTCGATGAGGCCAGTATTATCATGATCCCAAAGTCAGACAAAGACATCACAAGAAAAGAAAATGACACCTTATACAATTTTCCATGTCAACTATAACTCAATGAAATGTATTTTTTACAAAAGTGAAGGAAATAACAGAATGAGAGGATTATTTGCAAATTATATGTCTGATAGGAGTTTAGTGCCCAGAATATATAAAGAACTATTAGCTCAACAATAAAAAGACAAATAACCCAGGGGCAGCTGGCTGGCTCAGTTGATCTCGGGGCTCCTGAGTTGATGTCGAGATTACTTTAAAAAAAAAGTCTTAAAAAGACAAGTAACCCAGTTTTAAAATGGGCCAAAACTGGAAGAGACATTTCTCTAAAAAAGACATACAAATGACCCATTAGCACATGAAAATACGCTCAACATCATGAGCCTTTAGAAAAATGCAAATCAAAACCATAAGGAGATACCACTTCTCATTACTAGAAGAACAGCGCTAATGAAAAGGTGGACAGTGACTAGTGTCGCCCCCCTGCGGAGGAGAGGGCGCGCTCACTCGCTGGTGGGAATGTAAAATGTTGCAACCACGTTGGAAGACAGACTGGCAGTTTCTCAAAACGTTAAGCATAGCGTTACCATATGTTCTGGCAAGTCCACTCCTAGGTGTGTACCCAGGAGAATTGAAAACATGTGTTCACATAAAAACTTGAAAGGAGTGTTCACAGCAGCATTATTTATAATAGCCCATAAAGCGGAAACAACTCAATTGTCCATCAGCTGATGAAAGGAAGGACAAAATGTGATGTATCTACATCTATCTGTCATCTATCTATCTATCATCTATCTATATTCATGCAGTGGAATATTGTTCAGACTGAAAAAAATGAACTACTCACATGGCTGTAATATGGATGAAGCCTGCAGACACTGGGCTGAAAGAGAGAAGCCAGGTACTACTAAAGGCCACATATTATAGCGAAATGTCCAGAATAGGCAAATCCACAGAGACTCTAGTAGATTAGTGGTCACTGGGGCTGGGTTGAGGGGGCAGTGGGAAATGACTACCAATGGATAACAGGTGTTTTGGGGGGTGATGAAAATGTTCTAAAAGTAGATACTGGTCATAACTGCATGACTTTGTGAATATACTAAAAATCACTGGGATCCCTGGGTGGCGCAGCGGTTTGGTGCCTGCCTTTGGCCCAGGGCGCGATCCTGGAGACCCGGGATCGAATCCCACGTCAGGCTCCCGGTGCATGGAGCCTGCTTCTCCCTCTGCCTGTGTCTCTGCCTCTCTCTCTCTCTGTAACTATCATAAATAAATAAAAATTTAAAAAAAATAAAAATATTTTTAAAAAAATAAAAAAAAATCACTGAATGGTTTGCTTTAAAAGGATGAATTTTATAAAATGGGAATTATAGCTCAAACAAGTTGTTATAAAGTGTTAAAAAGAGTTCTCTTAATGAGATGAATGGGCTGGTTTTTTGCAATTATTTTTTGTATCTATGATTTTAAGACATAATTCAGGAAAAATTTTAATCCTATTTTTTCATCTTTAGAGATGTAAGCACCAAGAAACATAAATAAGGAGATGGGAATGGAAATCATTTTGATATAGCCATTTCAATCAATTCTTTGAATTCTTTCTGAATTATAGGGAAAATAGTAATCTATCATCACAAATTATTTTTAGTGATTTGCCTGCTGACAAATCTATTCAGTTCTCTATTTTGCTGAAAGCAAAGAACTGAAAGTCACCTGAGTCACAAAAGAATTTTTTTAACCCAGTTGCTAAAGTTATTCTATTTATCAACTGTGGCAGGTATACTAAGAAAACTTTGCCAAGACTTAGCGAATAAGTTATCAAATATATCAAAGACTTTTCAAATATGTTAATTTCAACTGTCACTTTCCTTTTAAGATTTTATTGATTTATTCATCATAGACACACAGATAGAGGCAGAGACACAGGCAGAGGGAGAAGCAGAAGCAGGCTCCTTGCAGGGAGCCCAACGTGGGACCCCATCCCAGAACTCCGGTATCACGCCCAGAGCTGAAGGCAGATGCTCAACTGCTGAGCCACCCAGGCATCCCAGTTTTTTCAATTTTAAGAAACTTGCTTAACTAAAAAAAAAAAAAAAAAAAGAAACTTGCTTAACTGATCACATTCAGAAGGTTTGGGAAAGTGAAAACATTTTAATGGTTTTATTAACATAACTATTATGCCTTTACCTGAAATGCCTCACACATTTCATATATATACACACACACACACACATATGTAGACACACATATACACACACATATGTGTAACACACACACATGCACACATACATAATTTTTTGTCAAAATCTTGAAACAACAGATTTGACTATTCAATTTATAGAAAATATTTACTATATAACCTGAGTCAGTCCTCAGTCATCCAAATCAGACTTACTTTCTGTCTGAAAAAGCCTGATGTCACTTTTCAATTAACTAAACGTTTTAATATGCATTTGGGGAAGGGTACCTGGGTGACTCCATGGGCTAAGTGTCTGACTCTTGATTTCAGCTCAGGTCATGATGGCAGAGTTGTGAGATCCAGCCCCGTGTTGGGCTCTACCCTCAGCAGAGTGTCTACTTTTCTCTCTCTCCCTCTGCCTCTCCCCATGCTTGCTCTCTTTCTCAAAATAAATAAATAAATAAATATTAAAAAATATATATTTGGGGCAGCCCAGGTGGTTCAGTGGTTTAGCACCTGCTTTTGGCCCAGGGCATGATCCTAGAATCCCGGGAATGAGTCCCGCATCGGTCTCCCTGCATGGAGCCTGCTTCTCCCTCTGCCTGTGTCTCTGCCTCTCTCTCTCTCTCTCTCTCTCCCCCTCATGAATAAATAAATAAATAAATAAATAAATAAATAAATAAATAAATAATAAATCTATCTTTTCAAAAATCATGTAAAACGAATATAGTTACCAGCAACTGTGCTCCTAGCTATTTACCCAAAAGAGGTGAAAACATGTCCACGAAAAATCCTGCACACTGGGATGCCTAGGTGTCTCAGTGGTTGAACATCTGCTTTTGGCTCAGAGCATGATCCTGGGGCCCTGGAATCAAGTCCCGCATCAGATTCCTTGCAGGGTGCCTGGTTCTCCCTCTGCCTGTGTCTGCCTCTCTCTGTGTCTCTCATGAATAAATAAATAAAATCTTTTTAAAAACATCCTGCACACTGATGTTTATAGCAGTTTTATTTGTAATTGCCAAATCTTGGAAGCGAACAAGATGTCCTTCAGAAGGTGAATGGATAAACAAATTGTGGTACATCCAGGCAGTGGAATGTTATTCAGCACTGAAAAGAAATGAGGTATCAAGTCCTAAAAAGACATGGTGGAATCTTGAATGCATTATTGCCAAGTGAAAGTCTATACACTGTATGATTCCAACTCTATGACATTCTGGAAAAGGCAAAACTGTGGAGACAGTAGAAAGATCAGGGGTTGCCTGAGGTTGAACTGGCAGTGGAAGGGAGGGATGAATAGATGACACGCAGAGGATTTTTAGAGCAATGAAAATAGTGTGTATGGAGCTATAATGATGAAAACCTCGATAAATACATATTTGTCCAAACCCACAGAATGCACACCACCAAGAGTGAACCATAAATGGATTTGGGTGATAAGGATGTGGCAATGTAAGTTCAACCATTGTAACAAATGCACCACTCTGGTGGGGTTGTTGGTAATAAGGGAGACTGTGAGGGGCATTTGGGTGGCTCCGTTGGTTCAGCATCTGCCTTTGGCTCAGGTCATGATCGCAGGGGCTTGGGATCAAGCCCCGCATCAGGCTCCCTGTTCAGCTGGCAGCCTGCTTCTCGCTCTCTCTCTGCCCCTCCTCACCCACTCATGTTCTCTTCCACTCACTCTGCTCTCTCTCTCTCAAGTAAAACAAAAATCTTCAAAAAAAAAAAAAAAAAGGGAGGCTGTGCATGCAGGGGGAAGGGGGCATATGGGAAATCTCTGTATCAACCCCTCAGTTTTTCTGTGAACCTAAAACTGCTCTAAAAAATAGTCATAATTTTTTTTAAAAGTCATAATTTTTTAAAACTAATTTAATTTAAATTTTAAGGTAAATCCTTCTGTCCTTCCTACTTTTCCCTACTCAGTTTCCTTTCCCGGAGGCTGACCACTATTTGTAGCCTCATGAGTGCCCTCCCAGAGATGGGTCCTTATGTATATAAGCACAAACCATCAGATTCTTTATATACAAATTATACACAGTGCTCTACATCTTGCTTTGTTTTTCATAGTAATAATTCCATAACAGTATATAGAGAGTGGCTTAGTTCTTTTTTTTTTTTTTTTTGGCTTAGTTCTTTTTAATAGCTGTATAATATTCTATTGTGTTGAGCTATATGTAACCAATTCCTTATTGTTTTTTTTTTTTAAGGATTTCATTAATTGATTCATGAGAGACACAGAGAGAGAGAGGCAGAGACACAGGCAAAGGACTCCTTGCAGGGAGCCCGACATGGGACTCGATCCCAGGACTCCAGGATCAAGCCCTGGGCTGCAGGCGGCGCTAAACCGCTGAGCCACCCGGGTACCCCCCCAATTCCTTATTGTATCAAAGTTCTAGGAGTTCTAGTTGGTTCTTTTTCATCTCTATGTCTATATATGTATATATTCTATATACATATAAAATATATGTATATTCTACTAGACATAAATATATGTCTATATGCCTATATATGTATATATGTCTATATATGTATAAACATATATTTTTTTGCTTTATATTATGCATTTCAGGTGTCCTGGAATACATAATATAAAGCCAAAAAAAAAAAAAAAAAAGATACATGCCTTGTTGAGAAAGGCAGACCCAGGACTGGATAATGAATTCTGCAGAAAGGGCTGTGGTGGAGCCAGGCCGGGCAGAGTGGGCCCCTGGTGCTCAGAGAAGGCTCATTGGAGGACAGAGGCCTGAGCTGTCTTATGAGGGGAGCCAAGCTGGGGAAGTGGAGGGTGTGTGTGGGGGTGACATCTCAGGCTGAGGACGAGGCCTAAGTGAAAGCAGAGAGGTTGGAACAGCAGGAGGGGACCTACACAGTGGGGCGGGCAGGGCCAGGCAGGACTCGATCCTGAGACACGGTGACCATGAATGGGCCTGAAGCTGGGGACGATATGTCATGTGCAAACAGGGGCTATTGTGCAAGCAGGGAGTGCAGCCAGGGGCTGTCCCGTTGTCCAGGAGAGGGGGGTGTTGGCGTGGACCAGGCTAGAGGCCAGGCAGACGGATTCAAAGAATCTATGTACTGAGTAGAATTGGAAAGACTTGGTGATGGGGTGAGTGGGAGTGCTGACTCTGGCAGGGGCACAGCTGTAGGGAAAGCAGGGGTTGGGGGAGCAGGTTTGAGCCTGTGAGAGCCTCTGGGGTGTGGAGAAGCTTTGGGGGTGTTGGGGAATCTGCTTTACTGCCCAGGTGGTGGACTCTGGGGCCAGCAGTTGGCCTCCCACTAGGAGTCAAGATACCCAGCTCTGCTGAATTATTCAGCCACTGCCTCTCAGCTGTGACTGCATCAGCAGGGCCTTAGCAGATGCTAGAAACCCTGGCTGCTCTGCTGGCTACCTGGGGACAGGAGACCAGGGAGCCCTGAGTCTCCAGGGAGAGAACCCTCCCTCACCTGCTGCTGGGCCTCTGAGCTGGGCTGGGTGGAGGCACCGTCTCCCTGTCATCCTCCCTCCTGGCCACTTCCAGGACACCTGAAGCCTGGCCCACTGGCTCTGCTTGGTGGGGCCTGACACCCTGGGAGGGCTGATGAGAATGAAGCTCCAGAGGCAGGTTGTGTCCTCACCCTACTCCAGGGTCTCAGCTCCTACCACCATCTGCCTGTCAGCCTGGAAACCAGTTCCCCCACCGGGCCCAGGGTGGTGGTGCTGGGCAGCACCATGGGGAGCAGGGTGGGCCAGGGCAGCCAGGTGCAGGAGCCTCTGGTCCTGACCTCTGGGGCCCACTTTTGGGCAATCCACTGAAACTCTAGACCCTACTAAAAGCCCCAGCCAGGGAAGACCACTCTGGTCATGAGACCATCTCTGCACCCAGCCTGGCCTACATCATCATGAGCCCAGAAATCAATCCCACAGTCAGGAGCTCTGTTCAGAGCAATCTTGAGGGGCACACTCAGGATTATAGTGGGGGGCAGTGAGCAGGAAGTGGGCTGAACTATCTTCCTTCCTGAGGGTCATGGTTTCTTTGAGGTCACACGGTGGTCACCTACAGAGCTGGCCTGCACCCCACTCTGCCCACACTTCCTCAGGGTCCTCAAATTACTCAAATTCAATGTGCCCCACCTGAGAGGTGGTCCCCCACTGAAGTCTCCCTTCCCACACAGGCCTATTCAGCCTCCTGCTGACAGCCTTATTCCCGGAGGGGGCTTTTTACTCTAGGGTGTTGTGTGTTCTGGTAACAATGCCTTATCTCTCACGGTGAGAATTACAAAGTTCCCAGGAGAGGCATTTGGGGGCAGCTGGGACCTTCCCGTTCAAGGGCACCTGCTAGAGATGGGTCACAGACCCCCGGACAGAGCCTGAGTTCCTCGGGGACACCCTAGAGCTGCGGTGGGAGTGAAGGGACTGTCACGTGGCCCTGGGGTTGGGGGGGGGGCAGGGCCTGTACCTCTGCCCTTGGAAATGGAAGAGCTGCTTGCTGCCTAGAGTCCCAGGGTGAGACGAGCTTCCCGTGGTCTACTCCCTCCCTCCACTTGGGCCTGAGGAGAAGAGCTGGGGTGTTAGCAGTGCCCCCTGGCCCCTTCCCTGCTGCCCCCTGCCCCGGGATCTTACAATCATCTAGGCCTACTTGATCCAGGACGTGCTCTAGGGAGCCTCCACAGCTGGGCCACTGCTGTTCTTTGGCACCCCGAGTCTAGCCTGCCAGGGCCTGTGGCCCCCATTACCAGCTGCAGCCCCATTAGGGCAGAGGCCAAGTCCCAGGGCCCTAGAACAGCAGGACCAGAGGTAGCCTCAGAACAGACCTGCTCGCTACAGATGAGGAAACGGACCCAGCCCAGGAAGGCCTTGTACCCAAGCAAACTGGTCCTTGGAGCCTCCCAGCACTTCTCCTAACACTTCCATGTTGGGGAATCCTCTGAGAGCAGACAATGTGAACGCCAATGCTCGGGATGTCAAAAGAGAAATAATTTGTTTGCATTTCTGTTTGATTTGATGCAGAGACTGAGGACCAGGGAAAGAGGAGGTGTCCAATGGCTCTGCCACAGGGTGGAGTCTAGAGGGCAGGGGCCCCCAGGCTCGGGTTACTGCCCCACTGGAAACAGGGCGCAGGGCCAGCAGGATCGGTGGCCCATTACTAATGCATGTGCTGGCTGTGGTCCTGTCAGCCTCCCCAGCTGGGTCCCAGCGGGCCGGGTGGGCGGAGGGGGAGGGTGCTGGGGCCCGCATTCTCCCAGCCCCGGCCCCAGGGACAGCCCGGGGAAGCACCAAGACTGGCCAGAGAGGACGACCATCCCCCACAGTCTGAGAGCTAGGGCTCTCCTCTGGGGCCATACCCTGCCCCGAAGAGCCCCTTGGGCCACATCTGTGCCCAGCTGCCTGCCCTAGCGCTGATCTCAGATTTGAATTTCGTTTTTGCAAGGGAAATGACCCGCGCTCCTGCCAGGGCCTCCACCCTGCAAGGTCCCCTTGCTCTTCCAGAGCAGTGCCTCTAGGGCAGGGGCAGGATGCTCCCCAGAAACTTAGCACGTGGCTTTCCTGGGCTGAGCCTCGGTGTCCTCACCTGGAGCCGGATGCCTTCGGTGCCATTGGTATGTCTGTGTTTCTACCCTGCCTGGTTGCAGACAGGATTCTGGGCATTAAAGCTTTGCACCTAGTAACCCACTCGGTCCCGTGAGATGCTGAGGGAGGGTTACTGCGCTGTCCCGGGCGCTTCGGGGCAGAGTTTGAGCGATTTGTTCAAGCCAAACAGAACTCACCCAAGGTCACACACCAACCTCCTTATCGCCAGCCCACGGTTCTTTCCACCCATCTCCTATAGCTCCCCATGAATAATTTGCACCCGCCTGGCAGGGCAGTCACCGGCCACATCCTTCTCACTTTTCTAGAACATCAGCCTTTCTGCTCTCCCTCCAGCAGCTTTTCCGCCCACTCTGGCAGGCTGGAGAACCCGTGTGTTCAAAATTATTGGTCCATTCTTTCCCCTCCTGGAAAAAAGACAGCCAAATAATGTCCCTGTCCTTGTCAGGCGGGTGTCTCATCCCCCTCACACTGCCTTACGTCATCCTAATCAGAGTCACATTCATAAATTCATTCATTCGGTTCTGGCCCAAAAATAAACATAAAGCATTCACACACACACACACACACACACACACTTATTCACATTGCAAGAGCCCCAATGATAAAGCATCTTTAATTCATAGTTTGACATTTGGGATAGCAACGGTAGGAGGAAATGTACCTTTGCACCTATATGCAAAAAAAAAAAAAAAAAAAAGTATAAGTAAATAAATAGGATGATTAGAAAAAAAAACAACCAAAACCCTTAATTAGTATCCTGTAGGGCAGCCTGGGTGGCTCAGCGGTTTGGCACCTGCCTTTGGCCCAGGGCCTGATCCTGGAACTCAGGATCAAGTCCCACATCAGGCTCCTTGCATGGAGCCTGTTTCTCCCTCTGCCTGTGTCTCTGCCTCTTTCTCTCTTTGTCTCTCATGAATAAATAAATAAAATCTTTTAAAAAAATTAGTATCCTACAAAAATCATATTCAAGATTGTCTTCAGAGGTTATGGCAAGAAGACCTGGTGAGAGAAGGTTGCCTCCCCTTCAGCTGAACTCTCTGGATCCTGAGGCTCCTCTGACGGACCTGATATCAGAGCCATTTGGGTACAGAGCACCCGAGACCTTCTACTTATGCTAAAGGAAATCATATCTCCTAAAACAGAGGCTCTGATCTGATCCGTTTTCTCCCTCCGATGTGGAGAGCCTCTGGGGCGCCTGGGAGGCTTGGTCAGTGATGCCTGTACCTTCTGCTCATGATCCTGGGGTCCTACTTCTCCCTCTCCCTTTGTCACTCCCCCTGCTTGTGCTCACTCTCTCTCCTGCTCTGTCAAATAAATAAAATCTTAAAATAAA
The DNA here is from genome assembly GCF_048164855.1 of Canis lupus baileyi. Classification (NCBI taxonomy): domain Eukaryota; kingdom Metazoa; phylum Chordata; class Mammalia; order Carnivora; family Canidae; genus Canis; species Canis lupus. The sequence goes on along the minus strand of NC_132855.1, from coordinate 53,975,379 downwards.
TAAATAAATAAATAAATAAACTAAACTAAATGGAGAGCCCCAATGGACTGTTTATCTCCCCAAACCTCCCCATACGCTGTTGGCCTCCCGGAGGTCCAGTCTCTAGTATCAATCCTTGGTGCTATTGGTCATTGACAGACTGGTGGCTGGGATTTTCTGAAATCCAGGGCACACTCTGAAAGGAGCATCTGGTGGCTTATATAGAGCAGGGCTGTGGGTACACAGTCTCTAAAATACCAGACTCGACCGTTTCCAGGTGCTTCAGAAATACACCTGACAACTATTTGAAATAGCAAAACATTAGAAACAACCAAATGGCCACTGAATAACTATGATATTGTTTACATCATGAAATCCTATGCGGCTGTTAAAAAAGAAATGAAGACTGTCTCTATCTGCTTCTATGGAATGACCTCCCAGATATATCAAATAAAATTTAAAACAAAAAATTGTAAGGTAGAGAGAGCTCTTTCTCTTCCTCTTCTTCCTTTTCCCTTCCCGCCCAGAACAGTTCACCCCAAAAGCCATGAAGTGGGCTGAGCAAGGAAGGTGCACATGCGTGGTGGGGTGAGCCAGGTAAGGAGGGGCGTGGCCTGCGGTGTCAGAGCAGGGACAAGGTGAGGAGGGCATCCACATAACCGCTCCTTTCACCCGCTTGGGTGTCAGAACCTGAGCCAGGAGAGATGGGCATCGCCAAGGGGGGCCCACCCCTTATGGAGTGTCAGAGGCCAAACCCAGTAGGAGAGCACTCACACGGGAGGGTGTTCTAGAATGAGATGTTGGATGGGGCACCTGGGTGGCTCAGTGGTGGAGCGTCGACCTTCGGCTCAGGGCGTGATCCCCGGGGCCTGGGATCGAGTCCTGCATCGGGCTCCCTGCAGAGAAACTGCTTCTCCCTCCGCCTCTGTCTCTGCCTCTCTCTGTGTGTCTTTCATGGATAAATAAAATCTTTTTAAAAATTATGACATAAAAGAATTATGCTGGAAGTGACATAGGAGGGGACTAGAGGCTTGCTAAGCCCCCTCGGGGTTCCCTGTAGAGCCTCATTTGGGACAGGCTGACTACCGTGGCCACCGACTGGAACATGTTCCCCAAGAGCCAGGGAGGGAGCCCGAGGAGCCACATCTCTCCTGCGGAAATCCTCTAGAATCTTTGGTGGAAAATGCCTCCTTCCCCCTGGGCGCAGGGATCGGCGTGAGAGAAGCGTCGGTGGGGGTGGGGACGGCTCACAAAGGGTCAGTACGGCAGGGCTGGTTCACAGGGTGCAGGGAGACGGCGAGCGGCGGGGAGGCTGCCCAGGAGAGAGGGCAGAGCGGCGGGGGCGCGGGGGCTGCGGGGGGCTGCGGGGGCGCGGGGGGCTGCGGGGGCGCGGGGGCGCGGGGGCGGTGGCCAGGAGGCGCCCACGAGGCCCGGAACTGGGATGCGAACCCGCTGCCCTGCGGGTGGCGGCCTGCCGACGGTCGCCTCGCCATGCAGGGTGCACGGTGCCCGTGCAAGTCGGGGCTGTGGGGGACACCTGGCAACACCGGCCGTATCTGTGTCCCGGGGCTGCTGCAACAAACGGCCCGAAGTGGACAGGCTGAAACAGTTGTGTCAGGGGCGCCGGGCAGCTCAGTCGGTTGAGCGTCCGACTCTTGCTTTGGCTCAGGTCCTGATCTCGGGGTCCTGGGATCCCCGTCAGGCCTCACACTCAGCGCGGAGTCTCTTGAGGGCTCTCTCTCCCTCGCCCCTCCCCCCGCTCGAGTGCGCACACGTGCTCTCTCTGCCTCTCAAATAAATAAATCTTTTTTTTCTTTAAGACTTTATTTATTGGGAACCCTGGGTGGTGCAGCAGTTTAGGCCTGCCTTTGGCCCAGGGCAGGATCCTGGAGACCCGGGATCGAATCCCACGTCGGGCTCCCGGTGCATGGAGCCTGCTTCTCCCTCTGCCTGTGTCTGCCTCTCTCTCTCTCTCTCTCTCTCTCTCTCTCTCTGTGACTATCATACATACATAAATAAAAATTAAAAAAAAAAAGACTTTATTTACTCATGAGAGACACACAGAGAGGCAGAGACACAGGCAGAGCGAGAAGCAGGCTCCACGCAGGGAGCCCGATGTGGGACCAGATCCCAGGACCCCAGGATCATGACCCGAGCTGAAGGCAGACACTCAACCACTGAGCCACCCAGGTGCCCCTCAAACAAATAAATCTTCAAAAAATATGTAAAATGATTCTCTCAGTTGTGGGGCCAGAAGTCCAAAATCAGGCTGTGGGCAGGGTGTAGGCTCCTGAGATCTGGGGGGAGACTGTTCCATGCCTCTCTCCTAGCTTGTGGTGGCTGCTGGCCACCCTTGGTGTTCCTTGGCTTATACAAAGTCACTCCAGTCCCTGCCTCCTCCTCTGCTGTGTCTGTCTCCTCTGTGTGTCTCTTGTAAGGACACTTGTCACTGGATTTAGGACCCACCCGGATAATCCAGGATGATCTTCTTGTCTCAAAATCCTTAACTTGATTGCATCTGCAAAGACCCTTTTTCCAAATAAGGTAACATTAACAGGTTCTGGGGATTTGGACGTGCACATATCTTTTTGGGGGGCCACCATTCAGCCCACTCCCCCAGCCTTTAAGGAGAAGAAACAAGCAAGAACCCTGGGAAAGGAGTCAGGACCCCGTGGGGCTGGGTCACTGATGCCACAGGGCTGCAGACAGACCTGCTCGGGGATGAGAGAAGGTGGGAGCAGATATTTCTACTTTGTATGGGCGCTACCACTACTCTTCAGTTTCCTTCCTCTGTGATTTAACAAAGTCTGTTCTGAAAGTTCAAGTCAGTCTTGGCTGTGCTGTGAAGAACCTAGTTCTTGGGCCAGGGTAACAGGGGGGTTCAGCTCACCTGGGTCCAAGGCAGAGCCAGCAGCCATCAAAGCAAGAGACCAGGGAGAAGGGGAAGTTGGGAGTACAGCCAGCATCATGGGTCATGGGTCCTGACCTTCCAGAAGCCCCCTCCCAGGCCAAGCATTGGCAAGTCAGAGTTCTGTTCCATCAAGGAGGGTGCTGTCCTCTCAGCCTCTGGAAGCTGGTGGTGCGATGCAGAGGGGGGATGGCAGTGAGGCAGGGCTGGGGTGGGGTGGGCCGGGCAGAGAGGTGGAGTCTAGACCCTGCAAAGCTCTGGGTACCCCCTTTGCCTTCTAGTCCCTGAGCCTCCTGAAGGCTGGGAGCAGCCCCTCCTCCTGCCTCCACATCCCTGGGGGCTTCCAGGGTGCCGGGCACACATGTGCATGTGCCGTCCAGGAGCACCTGGCTAGTTTAGTAGGTAGAGCACGTGATTCTTCATCTCAGGGTTGTGAGTTCAAGCCCCATGTTGGGCGTGGAGCCTATTTAAAACTAAAAGAAGGGGCAGCCTGGGTGGCTCAGCGGTTTAGTGCCACCTTGGGCCCAGGGTATGATCCTAGAGACCAGGGATCGAGTCCCACGTCAGGCTCCCTGCATGGAGCCTGCTTCTCCCTCTGCCTGTGTCTCTGCCTCTCTCTCTCTCTCATGAATAAATAAATAAAATCTTTAAAAATAAATAAAGAAAAGAAAAGAAAAGAAAAAGAAAAAAAGAACCAGTCCAAGGTGGGGCTGAAGGAGGAGGGAGACCCAGGACCAGACTGAGCAGAGCCAAGGATCTGTCTCCCAGCTGGAGGCTGCAAGTGGGGCAGGAGCTGATTCCTGGAGAACCTAAACAAAGTGGGCAGACCACCTTCCAGAGTGACCCCCAGAACCACAGCTCTCTAAGAAAAGAAGATGATAAGAGTGCCCACCTTGAGGGCAGTTGTTTGGGGAGCAAAGTGGGCTGTTGCTGTGAAGCGTTTAGCCCCCACATCCTAAGTGATGTAGTGAGTGGTAGTAACAATCATCACATGCCCTAGAAGTTGGAAGGAAGCTGATGTGGCCTGCAAGGAAAGTCCAGCACCCCTCCAGACAGTTACCCACCCTCTGGCCTGGTGTGTCAGGAACAAGAGTTTGAGGGATGGCCCTGGGAGGTATTGGGGTGATGATCCATGTCCCGAGGTCTCCCCACCTAGGAAGGTGGGAGTGCAGCAGAGCAGCCCCTTGAGGGAGGACTACCTTAGTGAATCTCACTACTTGGGTCATGGGGGCATCATGCAGACCAGTGGGTGCCCTAGCCAGGAAGACTCCCTTGTTCAATTCTGATTCCCAGGGCCTGAGAGCCCTTCCCAAAGACCTCGGCAGGAGATGCCACATCCTTCCTCATCATTCGAGATGCCTGTCATCAGGAAGTCCTGCTGGTACCTCTTGAAGGCTCTCATGCTGGAGGCCTGGCAGTTGGCCGGCTGCTGGGCTGGGAGACACAGGCAGAGGGTCTTTGGGTAAAAAACACATATCAGGATCGAAGGCCCTGATCCAGCTCCATGGTGACAACCTCAAGCCCTCGGTTTTGGGGGGCAGGCGGCAGGGGAGGGACCCAGCTGCCACTTGGAGGCAATAGGGCCAGTCTTAGAGCTCTGATCTCAGCCTCTGTCAACTTCAAAAGCAATTTCCTTTATTGCTGGCGCCATTGGCTGGAACCCTGGATGAGCAAATTAATGTTGGAAGCAGGTGGGCAGTTAATACCCGAGTTCAGCTTTGTGTTCTCTCAGCGGTAAACAGAGATAACCTGAACTCTAAACAGTCAGCTCCCGGAGGCTGCCCACGTGGGCCCCCTCTCCCCCGCCCCGCCACGCACCGGCTCCTCTCGTTCAGCAGGTGCACCGCCGGGATGTCCCTGCTGGTTCCACACACCCCAGGGCCTTCCCTTGACTGGGGGGATGCAGGACATCCCGCGGATCCGGATGGCAGGCCTCTAGGATGCCCCCAGGACAGCTCCACCAGGAGCCCTGCAAGGTGCATGCTGCTGTCCCCAGCTCCCTCGGGTAAGGAAACCAGATGTAGAGAGACCTGGGCTGAGCTCACAGGCCCCGAGGGGTCCCCTACACTTCCTACCCTTTGCTCCATCTGGCTTCTTAAGCTCTTGTTATCTCCCGGGCGTAGGTCAGGAAATAGGGCGCCTTGCACGAGGCCAGCCAGCCAGGACATGGGCTAGTTTGAACTGGAGCCATCTGAGCCCGAGACTGCCCTTGCCCTTGTCACCACAGCACCACACTGCCTGGCCATCCACTCACGGCCAGTCATGGAAAAGCCGGATTTGAACCCGATGTGTCCAGCCTGGGATGCCTGGACGTGGACCCTAGTTCGTTCTGGAAGCCCTCCTTCCACAAAGCCGTGGGTACTCCCTCTGCCCAGGCCCACGCGAGCCTCCTCTGGGATTTCTAGCCAACTCCTCCCCTCCTGCTCTAGTCCATCCTCCACCTTTGGCCCTGGCAGCTGCTTTCTTTATGCCAAGCCCTTCAGTGCTGACAGAAGCACATGGGACATTCTCCACCCCCAGACGCTCTATGGCTTTATTTCCCTCCCACCCAGACAAGTGAGTTCCCACCAAACAGGCCTCAAGTCCCAGACCCCGACCCCTGGAAGAGGGGGCCTCTTCCAGCCTTGAAGAAGAGTGCTGTGACCCAGGCACTACAGGAGGGGGAAAGCCCTTCCAGCTGGGGGTCAGGGAAGGCTTCCAGGAGGAAGCGGGTGGGCCAGAAGGCATGGGGGCACATGAGTCAGCATGGGCAAAGCTGAGGCAGGAAGGCTGGATCTGGGGGCTGCTGCCCAGGAAGGGTGTTGGTCAGAACAGCCCCTGAGAGCACAGGAAAATGCACTGCCAATCCCTAACCCTTCAGGAGAGGCCTGGAAGCCTGGAATGGCAGATGAGAAGTAGGGGGCGATTTGAGGTGGTACAAGTGCTAACAACCTTCCTGCAGGTGGAGGTTTCGAAACACCTGGAGAGTGGACACCATCCCTGCATTTTACTAACCTGGTGTTAGCTTGGCCAGGTCACTCCTGACACCCAGTCTCCGTGTCCTCATCTGTAAATGGGGGTGAGGGGAGGGGGGAAATCAAACCAGTCGTCATTTTTCCTAACTTTTTCTTAGCATTAGAGCCTGGAAGCTTTTCCTTTTTTAAAAAAATTTTTTTTTTTTTTTTGATAGAGAGAGAGAGAGAGAGAGAGGCAGAGACATAGGCAGAGGGAGAAGCAGGCTCCATGCACCGGGAGCCCGACGTGGGACTCGATCCCGGGTCTCCAGGATGGCGCCCTGGGCCAAAGGCAGGCGCTAAACCACTGCGCCACCCAGGGATCCCGAAGCTTTTCCTTAAAGGAGATCTTTCTTGGAAATCCCAAGGACGATGGGTAAAAATGGAGCCATGTGAATAGATGGAGGGAGGGAAGGAGCCCAGAGGCGGATCAGTCTCCCCTCTAATGTCTACGATAAGGCTGGTGGACGATCACTGGATTTGGAGTCTGTCTCGACAGCACCTCCTGGGTCCTGGCCCCACCCCATGATAATCCACTGACCCTCACCCACCACCCATCCCCAGCCCAAGTTGGTTGGGCCTGCCTTCGCGCTGGGCCCCCTTGCCTGTCCCCGACCTCAGGAGAGGGACAAATGCTCTGAGCCCCAGCACTGGGGAAGAAGGAGGAGGCAGCCCAGGTGGTGGCCACACAACCCTGATTTCCCAGGCATTGATACTGAATTGTCTAGATTTCTATGCTCCCAGGGCCCCCGGGCCCCTGAGGAAGGAGGAAGATGGTCCTGGGAACTGAGGACAGGGAAACAAGACCTGTCCCTCAGCCCTGCCCATTGTCGTAGCATCTGGGGTGCTGATGCACATGTGGATGGATGATGGGGGAGTCCAGGGACTGCTGTCAGGATCACCGAGGGCCCAGCGCGCCTACTGCATATACCACCTGCTTGTTGGAATTTTTGACAAGGCATATGTGCATGTGTGTGGCTTCCATAATATGAACCAATAGTGGAGCATGAGACTCTTGATCTCAGGGTTGTGAGTTTGAGCTCCACATTTCAGGAAGAGTTGACTTAAAAAAAAATTTTTTTTTAATTAATGTTTTAAAATTGGTGTTCTTTGACCTAGAGATACCACTTTTTGAAATATATCCTTTTAAAAAAATCTGAATTTGGGCACCTGGGTGGCTTGGTGGTTGAGTGTCTGGCTTTGGCTCACAGGATTCAGGATTGAGTCCCACATTGGGCTCCCTGCGGGAAGCCTTCTTCTCCCTTTGCCTATGTTTCTGCCTCTTTCTCTGTGTCTTTCAGGAATAAATAAATCTTTAAAAAAATCTGTGGGACGCAGAATAATAAATAAATCTTTAATAAATAATGAATATGGGGGGACCCCTGTGTGGCTCAGCAGTTTAGTGCCTGCCTTTGGCCAGGGTGTGATCCTGGAGTCCCGGGATCAAGTCCCACATCGGGCTCCCTGCATGGAGCCTGCTTCTCCCTCTGCCTGTGTCTCTGCCTCTCTCTCTCTCTGTGTCTCTCATGAATAAATAAATAAAATCTCTAAAAAAAATAATGAATAAATAAAATATTTTTTAAAATCTGAATTTGTATTATAGTGGGAAATTGGAAATTACCCAAATGCCCTTAAGATGGGCTTGAAAAATAAAGGAATAACCATAGAATGAAATACTGCAGTTATTAACTATCAGAGGATATAATATTCCCAAATGAGAAAAGATAATTCAGTGAAAGATGATACAAAACAGTATATACAAAATGCTCTTATGTTTTATTAAAACAAAATGCACATGGGGAAAAAGACTGGAAAAGCCTACAGTGGGTGGTGGTCAGTGGCTTTCAGGGTTTTGTGTTGTCTGCTTGGTCTTCTCACTCTGCAGTCTCAGGATTATTTCTGTGATGAGGGGAGCACCAAACATTTGTTTTGTTTTTTAAATATTTATTCATGATAGACATAAACCTTTGTTTTTTTGTTTTTTAATTTATTTATGATAGTCACACAGAGAGAGAGAGAGAGGCAGAGACATAGGCAGAGGGAGAAGCAGGCTCCATGCAGGGAGCCTGATGTGGGATTCGATCCCGGGTCTCCAGGATCGGGCCCTGGGCCAAAGGCAGGCGCCAAACCGCTGCGCCACCCAGGGATCCCAATTCATGATAGACATAGAGAGAGAGAGGTGCAGAGACACAGGCAGAGGGAGAAGCAGGCTCCACGCCAGGAGCCTCACGTGGGACTCGATCCCGGGACCCCAGGATCGCGCCCTGGGTCAAAGGCAGGTGCCAAACCGCTGAGCCACCCAGGGATCCCCAAACATTAGTTTTAAAAGAAAATTAGAGGGGCTTCCGGGTGGTTCAGTGGTTGAGCATCTGCCTTTAGCTCAGGTCATGAGCCTGGGGTCCCAGGATTGAGCCCCACATCGTGCTTCCCACTTAGCAGGAGTCTGCTTGTCCCTCGGGCCCTCCCTTCCTCTCATGCTCTCTCTCTCAAATAAAAAAAAAATGAAATCTTTTTTAAGATTTTATTTTATATATTTTTAAAGATTTTATTTATTTATTCATGAGAGACATAGAGAGAGAGGCAGAGACACAAGCAGAGGGAGCAGTAGCTCCCTGCCGGGACTTCGATGTGGTACATGATCCTGGAACTCCGGGATCATGACCTGGGTTGAACGCAGACACTCAACTGCTGAGCCACCCAGGCGTCCCCTAAAAAATGAAATCTTGAAAAATTAGAGAGGCACCAGGTTGGCTCAGATGGTTGGGCGTCTATCTTTGGCTCAGGTCATGATCTCAAAGTCCTGGGATCGAGCCCCACGTGGGGCTCCCAGCTCAGTGGGGAGTCTCCTTCTCTTCCCTCTTCCTCTCCCCCTGCTCATGCTCTCTCTCTCTCTCTCTCTGGATTCCTCTGTCTCAAATAAATAAATAAAATCTTTTTTTTTTTTTAAATTTTTTTTTTATTTTTATTTATTTGTGATAGTCACAGAGAGAGAGAGAGAGAGGCAGAGACACAGGCAGAGGGAGAAGCAGGCTCCATGCACCGGGAGCCCGACGTGGGATCCGATCCCGGGTCTCCAGGATCGCGCCCTGGGCCAAAGGCAGGCGCCAGACCGCTGCGCCACCCAGGGATCCCCAATAAAATCTTTTTTTAAAAGAGAAAAAGGAAGGGATCTCTGGGTGGCTCAGCGGTTTAGCGCCTGCCTTTGGCCCAGGGCGCGATCCTGGAGTCCCGGGATCGAGTCCCACGTTGGGCTCCCAGCATGGAGCCTGCTTCTCCCTCCTCCTGTGTCTCTGCCTCTCTCTTTCTCTCTCTGTCTATCATAAATAAATAAATAAATAAATAAATAAATAAATAAATAAATAAATAAATCTTTAAAAAAAAAGAGAGAGAGAGAAAAGAAAAGTAAAAATCCAAAGTATCCAAACAAATTTGGCACAGCCATGGCACACAGACATGAGTAGGCCTGGCCCCTCCTCTCCCCTCTTTCCATGGCTTCTCTGCCACTCAGGTAATGTTACCCTCCCAGTGAGGAGGGTCTCCATCTCCTGGGCTCCTGTCCCTAAGGCAGCTGTGTGTCCTGGGCTCCAGACTCAAGCCCAGAAGAGAGATGCCTCCTTGGGCCATAGAGCAAGGCTTCCTGTGGCTGGGAGGCAAACCCCCTCTGTTCCCACACTCAACACTTCCAGTAGTTGGAGGGGGTCTGCAGGACCCTCTGAGGTTGCCTGGCAGTCCTGTCTGCCAAGGGCTTCCCTTCCCCTGTGGCTAATTATTAGGTAATAAGATACTGGAGGTGGCTCCTGACCCACAAAGACAGAGAAGAAACATGTATTGCTCGTCTCCCATTTCCCAGCACTGTGCTCAAAGCTCTGCATAAATCATCGACATTAAGCCTGTTGTTCCCACGAGGTAGATGAGGAAATAGGCTCACAGAGGTTAGGAACCTTCCCACTAGCCAGGAAGGCCAGCAGATGCTCCCCGCTGCAGGTGGGCCTCAGCTCCCTTCTCCAGGCCTGTTCTGCCCCAGCCAGGTGTTAGCTCCTTTCCTGGAGGTACGAAGGTAGTTGGTAGGGGGCTCCATCGTGCTGCTGCTCAGTGGGGCCCCTGGGTGGCACAGGACCCCAGGGAGGCCCCTGCTCTGAGGCCCAGCCAGCCCCACTGCCCGTGGGTGGGGCCTGGGTGCCCCGCTGTGGACAGGCCTCCCCTTCCCTGGTAAAGAGGATAGTGACCACTCCTAATAGAGGGAATGTCCCAATTGCCTTTTGGGGAGGCCGCAGCCCATTCCCAGGTGAAGAAATGTCTCCCAAGAGACCTGGGTGGGAAGGGCCATGGCCGGAGGATTAGGGAACAGGGCCTAATCGCCTACTCTCCCCTCACCCTCAGGGGTCTCGCCTTCATGGCTGTGCATGCTGGTCCTGTGGGGCATGGGTCTGAGTCCTCAGCACCAGCATTCTTAGTCCTGCTGACTGGTGTCACCTGTGGGGTGGCAGGGGCCTCCCCCAAGGAGGGCCTGCCCAAACTGCCAAGGGTGGGAGCACAAGAGCAGGCAACAGAAGGATTCAGAGACTCATGCAGAGCACAGGAGGACACCTGCTGGGTCATCAGCAAGGGGCTGGGGGTGTGTGTGACTTTTTAAGGGACACCTGGATGGCTCTGCCTTTGGCTCAGGTCGTGATCCTGGAGTCCCAGGATCCAGTCCCACATCGACTCCCTGCATGGAGCCTGCTTCTGCCTCTGCCTATATCTTTGCCTCTCTCTGTGTGTCTCTCATGAATAGATAAATAAAATCTTTAAAAAATAAAACAAAAGGACTTTTAAAATATGAGTATGTCCAATGCAATATTCAGGACACACTTTAGTATAAAATGATTTCGTTTTACTAAAATTCCAATCTGAGTGGCATCCTTTGTTTCATCTGGCAACCCCAGACCTCGGACCTCACCTGCTGAGGCCACTCAGAGGGCACCCCTCTTCACACAGCCAGGAAGGGGCTCCTCCCAGTCGTGTGACATCTTCACATCTCACCATTCTGGGCTCTGACCCTGACAGGCTGCTGGCCCTCATGGAGTGGCTAGCATTTTCTATGTAGCACAGCTCTCTTCCCACCTATGTCTCATTCAAGGTGCGCAGCCACTCCAGACCAGATGGAGCCACCAGCATTCCCCTGTTTTTGTAGATGCAGAACCTGAGGCCTGTGTAAGAGACTAGCCCAGAGTGCTACAGAGAGAGAGAGTAGAGCTCCAACCAGAATGGAAACTGTCTTGGCTGGAGGCAGAATTAGGAACCATAGGGCAACGTGTAGCTAATTCTTCAGCCAATCTGGGTTGCTACCTGGAGAAGGAACCTAGCTTTGGCGGACACAGACTCAAGTCTATAGGCATGCTTGGATGATGAAATATTTGTATTTGCCTCCAACCCTCTCCTCTCCCCCAAGTCTTGATAGATCCCAGTTCACATTAAAAGGGCCTCTGGAAACTGGAAAGATAGCAGAAGCTCCTAAGCCATGCAGGCCCTGGCCTCTGCAAAGGTGTGCTGGCTTGAGTGGATTACTTCTCATTCTCTGCTGTATCTCAGTTTCCCCACCTGTGAAGTGGGTGGAAATATGCTGTCATGTCAGGCTCCTAGCAGCCCAGAGTGATGTCCTGTTTGATTACAAAGTGGATTAAAAGTCTCATGTACTTGATACAAGTAACTCTATCCTGTACATGGATGGCTTCATTGAAAAGCAGCCTCAGGTGGCTTTTCACCAGCCTCCTTGGCCCTCCCCTCCAGCCCCCATGGAATGGGCTGTGGAGGAAAGAGAAAGATGATAGGCTCCTCCTGGTGCCCTGGGGTATCACTGCTGCTGTTCACTCTTGCTCAGGGCTCCAGGAAGGGGAGCTGGCCACCTGGGCCGGGGCCCTAGTTCGTGCCCTGTCCCTTTCAGGCTGGGAGCTGGTCTCAGCTGAACTAGGCCATCGCACTCCTGACAGTGGGCTCCAGGGCAGAGGGTCAGGGTTCCAGCAGAGCACATGGAGCTGCTCAGACGCCCAACCATCTGGCTTCAGCACCCCACCCCAAACCACATTCACACCAGACACCTTGGCTGGAACCTGTGTGTCTTGCAAGATAATCCCATGTGACATAAGCTCAGGTCTGTCCTTTGGCGGGGACCTGGGCCCCTCAGGTCCCCTGGACATTCAGGGGGAGGAAAAGTGTGAGCTGCTGCAGGGAAGGCCCCCACACACCAAAAGGCCACCTTCACCTGTTTTCTGAAATGCATATAGTAAGGGCTCCCTGTATCCCTGAGGTCAGCACCTGAAGAGCGCTTAGGCCCTTTGCTGCAGTAGCTAGTGGTTCTGTGGATTGTTACACCCCACCTCTCTGGGGGTTTTGCTCTTTTAGGTTTTTTGTTTTTTTGTTTTTTGTTTTCTGTGAACAGCTCTTATGTAGATGGTCTTTCGTTGTCTGCTCCTTCTGGAAGCAGGTCTCAAATAAACAAGTGCATAAATGAAATGTATCTCAGTGGTTTTCAGGAAGTTGGACATTAATGGAGTAGCATTATCATCCCCACAATGCCCACCATCTCCGCCTCCCAAGAGGTAGTGGTAGGGAACTCAGATACTGATAGTCAGGCCTCTGGTGGCTTCAGCCAGCTGAAGCCACAGGCTGTAAATGGCCTCTGAGTGTGGCCCGAGGCCTGCTCAGCCTGAGATATCTGGGGCTGACCTGTTTGATTTCAAAATGGACATAAAGTCTCCTGGATTTTATTCTTTTTTTTTAAGGTTGTATTTATTTATTCATGAGAGACACACAACAGAGAGAGGCAGAAACATAGGTAGAGGGAGAAGCAGGCTCTGCATGGGGAGCCAAATGTGGGACTCGATCCCAGGACCCCAGGATCATGACCTGAGCCGAAGGCAGAAGCTCAACCACCGAGCTTCCCAGGTGCCTCCACTGGACTTTATTCTTTGGAGCACAGCGGTGATCTCTGAGGCTGTGGCTGATGCTGGACTTATTTTTTTTTTTTTTTTTTTTGATGCTGGATTTAAAGACATAACTGTAGAGGACAGTTTGAAATTCATTTTTGTGACTGGCATTTAACTGACCTTCACTTGCATATTTGGCCAGATGGGGCTAGGGCCTGTCTGGAGCTCAGGATCTCAGGCTGCTCACTGCCCACTGGAGGCCAAAGGGCCCATCCAAGGACACCAGCACTCAATCTCCTCACATACAATGGATACAGATCAGCAGGACCCTCAGACTCAGTCTGAGTCCCGGCTCCACCCCATCTTAACCGAGTGGCCAAATTATTCAACCTAGTAAGCCTCGGTCTTCTCATCCATAAAAGTAGGCATGATAACCACAGTCTTGGGCAGCCCCGGTGGTGCAGCGGTTTAGCGCCGCCTGCAGCCTGGGGTATGATCCTGGAGATCCAGGATCTAGTCCCACATCGGGCTCCTTGCATGGAGCCTGCTTCTCCCTCTGCCTGTGTCTCTGTCTCTCTCTCTCTCTCTCTGTGTGTCTCTCATGAGCAAATAAATAAAATCTTAAAAAAAAAAAAAAGATAACCACAGTCTCACACAGTTGTGGTGAGGAATATAAAGCACCCACTCAGTAAATGTAATCTCCCTCCTTCTGGGATTTTTATTAATTACAGCATGGGAATAGAAGCCGTGTTCATTAACAAATGCCATTCATTTATTTAACACGTTTTAACAAGTGCCTACTATGTGCCAGAAAGGTGCTGTTAACGTCAGAGCTCTTGGACAATGGAGTGGGGGACAGTCTGAACCTGTAGGTGAGGAACAAACACAGAGACACAAAGAATCTGTGTCTGGATTTTCCTGAAGAAAATGGAAGGGGCAGCTAATGTGAGCAGAGCCTACAGGAGGCATATCCTGTTTTTCTAATCTCATGACTGAGGACAACCTGAAGCAAGGCATCCGGGGGTCTTCAGGCAAAGTCAAAGCCACCATGATAAGGAAATGGTTCTTTTTTTCTTTTTCAACATTTTTTTTTAACTCAATGTGGTGCTTGAACTCAGGACCCTAAGATCAAGAGTAGCAGGCTCTGTCAACTGAGCCAGCCAGCTGCCCCAAGAAAATAGTTTTTATTTTTTAATACTAAAAAAAAATTTTTTTTAAATTTTTATTTATTTATGATAGTCACACAGAGAGAGAAAGAGAGGCAGAGACATAGGCAGAGGGAGAAGCAGGCTCCATGCACTGGGAGCCCGACGTGGGACTCGATCCTGGGTCTCCAGGATCGCGCCCTGGGCCAAAGGCAGGCGCCAAACCACTGCGCCACCCAGGGATCCCTAAAAAAAATTTTTTTTAAGTCAACATGGGGCTTGAACTCACAACCCTGAGATCAAGAATCACATGCTCTATCAACTGAGAAAACGGTTCTTTAAAGGTTCCTGAGCTTGAACTAGCTGGGACTGGCTGAGCCCAAGGCAGGTGGCCTGGGGAAGCTCCTACGGTGGCTTCTCCTAGAACTAAGGATAGAGGGGATTCCTTGGATCCTAACGCAAGTTGAGGGCAGATGAGCCTCGCAAGGACAAATAGTGAAGCCAGAGAGCCAAGAAACTAGGGTACAAGTCTGGCCTCTGCCACTCATGGACAGTAGGGCTTGAACAAGTCACTCAGTCCCCAGAAACTCAGTTTCCCTCTAGTAGAATGATTGGCTTGTCCTGAGAACCCGATGAGGTAAACTGTGGGAAAGCTTTTTGTAAACTCCGAAGTGGCATCGTCACAACTGGAAGTGAGCAGACCGAGGCTGAGCTTTTGTCCGCCAAGTGTCCTGAGTGAACCTGAGAAATGCACACTCGCATACAGCCTCAGATCTTCCTACACCACTGAGATCTGAGGGGGAAATGAATGTGTTCAGGAAGAACTCTGGAAAGTATGATCTATCTGTGGGCCTCAGTCAAGGCTGCTTGCTTTCTGGGCCGACCCTTAGCCCTGGGTGCCCCAAGTTTCCATGGTGGCTACCAGGTGCCCGGAGCCCTTTATTGTGACACCCACTCCACGACGTTTCCCCATAACACTCCAGAGCCAGGCCCTTCTCCTAACCCTCTCGAAACTCACTCATCTAGGGCCGCCTGGCTGGCTCAGTCGGTAGAGCACATGACTCTCGATTTGAGGGTGGAGAGTTCAAGCCCCAAGTTGGGCATGGAGCCTACTTTAAAAAACAAAACGAAACAGAAAAACCCAAAAACTTACCCAGCCAGGTACACAAGCACATGAAAAGATACTCATCATCGTAAGTCACCAACGCAATAGCAACTTAACCCACAGGAAGATGTAGCTACACACCCTGCATAGAATGCTAAAATTAAAAAGGCTGGCAGCATATCAAGTGTTGGTAGGGATGTGGAGCAACTGAATCTCTCATTTCTCTCACTAGACAAGGGGAATGGAAATCAGTAGTGGCACTTCGAAAGCTTCAAATTGCCCTTGGGAGAGTATGTATACCCCTGAAACCAGCAAATGCTGCAAATCAGGGCTCTCTCCTACCCAGAGAGCTGGTTGTTAAACATTCGCTATCACAAACTCTGATGGGAATATGTTCACAAAGAGACTAGTACACCAATGTTCCTAGGAACCTTGTTGATCATAGCTGAACACTGGAAACAACTCCCATGTCAACCAACTAAGGGGTGGGGTGGGGATGGATAAACAAACTATGGTACATCCATACAGCAAAATACGACTCAGTGATAAAAAGGAGTGAACTATTAATACACAGAACTTGGGTGAATCTCAGAGGCATTATGCTGAGCAAAAGCAGCCAGGTTCAAAAGGTTACATACTATATGATTACATTTGTATGAAATTCTGAGAAAACAAAACCATGTGACAGAAAGCAGATCAGTAGTTTCCAGGGGCTAGAGGGGAGATGAGGTAGGTGGTTGGTAGGATGGCGGGGAAAGGAGACTGACCTGGACGGGGCATGAGGAAAAGTTTAGGGGTGGTGGAAATGTTGTGGTGATGGTGAAATGGGTGTATATTTGTCAAAGCTCATCTAATTGTAGGCTAAAAATTGATTAATTTTATTGGATGTAGGGATGCCTGGGTGGTGCAGCGGTGGAGCGTCTGCCTTTGGCTCAGGGCGTGATCCCGCCATCCTGGGATCCAGTCCCACATCGGGTTCCCTGCATGGAGCCTGCTTCTCCCTCTGCCTGTGTCTCTGCCTCTCTCTGTGTGTCTCTCATGAATAAATAAATAAAATCTTTAAAAAAAAAATGTTACTGGATGTAAATTATAGCTCAACACAGTTGTCCAAGCAAAACAAAACTAAAGACTTATCCCTTCTTCATTGCAGTCCTTGGGGTCTTTGCTAATACATATGGGATCCTGGTGGCAGGCCAGTTGCAAGCCTGGTATCAGTCTCAGAATAAAAACCGAACCAAACCTCCACGTAATGATTGACGGCAGGACTGGCCAATGGGGAAGCGACTTGGAAGCAGGAGGTGGTACTTCAAGTTCTACCTCTCCCAAGGAGGTGGGTCAGCTGGGGTCAAGGTTGCTAGAGTCGGGTTGAGGGGCTCTCCCTTTCAGGTGCCGTCTTCTCTGCCTGCTCTCCACCTGAAGAAGTTGAGACCCTATGGATTCTCCTTCAGAGAAAAAAGGCAATGTTTTTGCTGGTGGACCTGGGAGGACTGGGGCCCCTGAAGCTTAGATGAAAGAAGTTGGGAGGGAGATGAGGGCAAGGAGGGATCAAGACCAGGTCATCATTCACCACGGGTGCTTGGGGGATTAGCATATGGCAGATAACAAGCAGCTGTTCTCCTTTGGTTCCAGATGGATTCAGAGAAAAACAGCCTTCACTGGTAGCAGAAAAGATTTAGGTGGGACGTAAGGATGAACTTCCTGAGGGCGCTCGTGAGAAAGTGGACATGTGTGTACACCCACATAGGTGCACACGTGTATGAGTGTACGTATGTTGTAAAGTCAGAGAAGGGCAAGAGGCCACTTGGTATGGATAGTTCCTCTCTCTGGAATACTTGAGGAATTGGAAAGACAAACCCCACTCTGAAATGAGCCTGGCCCCTCTGGGCTGAGGACAGAGAGATGGACTCAGGCCCTTTCTCTAGGTACCTTGGAGGGCAATTAGCTGGCTGGTCCATCAGGAAGACCCCCAAACCAGAAGTCTATGGAGCCAGATGGGTACTTACTTCCATGGCCCGACCCCCTCCCAGACGGCCCTGTGCACTCTCTTCCCATTAGAGCAGAAGAGACCATCCATCAGCAGCAGGGATGGTGATGTCACAGCTTCAGGCCTCCGAGTGCACAGGAAGACTGTTCCAACCCCTCCGAGGCGCTAAATCATTCATGGAGCAGAGAGCCCGGTGGCAGGAGATTTACTGCCGAGGGATCACTTTAGGGACTGTGGAAATCAATTCTTTAAAGAGACCCCTTCAGCTGGCAGGTGGCCTCAGGCTGAGGCTTGGGCTTATGGGGACCCAGTGAAGTGGGACCTGGTGGGGAGGCGGCTTCCCAACTCCAAAACGGAGGATGGGAGCGAGCCCAGAACCTGCATCTGAGGGTAGCTCCGAAGTGAAGGCGGATTCCCAGCACCCTGGTTGGTCGGGGGTGGGGGCTCCCTGATAGCCAGCCCTGGTTCATCCATTCCTCCTGTCACCCATAGGGGTTTCTGTGCTGTACCCACAGGAGTTTTGCAGGTCATTAAGAGAATGAGGAACGGTGTTGGGATGTGTCTGCTGAGTCTATGGGCTCTGTGATCTTGGACCACCCCAACCCAGCCAGTCTCAGCTGGAAGCAGAGTTTCAGGCCAGCTTTGGTTTCTTGAAAGTGGAAGTTGGAGCATTACCCAGCATTCACACCCTTGTCTCAGAGAGAATGTGAGCTCCTCAAAGGCCCAAACAGTCTGTTTGACGCTCCAAATTCCAGAACTTGGGGATTCGGCTCTTGGCATACTATGTACTCATTTAACCATCAGGAGCATGTGACATCAGGAGCATGTGGGATTTGTGCTGCCCTGCACCACCGCAGCACACAGTGGGGCTCTTCTTGCCCAAGTCCAGCCCACCTCATCCACCTCCATTTGAATGGCTACAGCATACTTCTTCTTTGTGTCTTGCTCAAGAAAAATGAAGGGATGACAGAAGAAAGGGTATTTGGTATTTCCAGATCAGCTTTGGAAAAGCAGACATAGCTCTTAGGGCTCCTTCCAGTTCTCACACTCGACAGATGAGGAAACTGAAATCTAGAGGTGGAACTGACATGTCCAGAGCCCATGTCCTTGAGATAGGGGAAGGAGGGGAGGGAAGGTCCCCAGAGGTTATGCTGAGCTCTTTCTGCCTCCCTGGAGATGGCCCCGGTCATCACGGAGGAGTAAAGTCAAGCAGGCAGCTGTGACTGTGACAGAGAGAAAGGTCTGGGATGGTTCTGGCCACTGTCCAGCTGCCCTGGCTCCTCTGCAGGCTCTTCACGTGCTGGGTGGGGGGAGGGGACCCTGAGGCCCCCTGGGGGACTGCACGCTGTACCTTGCTCATTTATTCACTCCAACACGTATTTGTGGAGCACCTTCTGAGAGGCAGGCATGGGGGTACAGCTGTGAGCCAGACGGATGTAGTCCTCTCTCTCTTGGAGTTTGCATTTTGTGTTACCAGCACTCATGCTAAAAGCCGGGGCAGGCAATCCCACCCCCGCCCCTCCGTCATCCAACCCATCCCTGTCCAGATCTACAGGATGCTTAGAGCACCTCCAACCCCTTGATAGGGGCCAGAATCTGCTTCTTAAGGACCCCTGCCACCTCCAGGCAGGGCTACAACCACCTGGGTCAGGCCCTCCCTCAGCTGCCATCCGTCTCTGGAGGCCCCGCAGGGGCAGGTTCTTGGAGCTTTGCAAAGAGCCTCAGGAATCCCTGATGGGCAGTCCCCCCCAACCTCCACCCAAGCTGCTCATTTCCCACCTCCTTTTGCCCCCTCTCTCTTCCACATTTGCCAGTTCTCCACCCTTCCGCCTCCCTGCATCATCTCCCTGCAGGAAGCTCTGTCAGCTTGCAGCCTGGGAATGGGGGAACCTTCCTTCTTGGCATCCCAGCGTTTGCCTGGCACCCGCTCCTCAGGCTTGTCCTGGGAAAATCTCAAGTTCCCGAGGCGCCCTCAGGGGCCACTAGGCTAGAGGCCCTCAGGGGACTGGGTGGATTCTTGGACACGAGCCCTCCCCCAGGGGGTCCCTCAGCATTTCTTTCTTAATGGCCAGCTCCAGTTCTCCCCACACAGTGGCGTGGAAAAAACTCCGGTTGGGTCCAGAGAACTGGGCTCTCTGGTCCTGGCTCTGGTCCGGATTCAGGTCCTTGCTGGGCCCCTGATCCCTCCCGCGGAAAACGGGTTGGATCCGACAATCCCTGACGCCCCAGTAGGGTCCGAGTGGATGGGAGGTAAACCAAACAGACCCCAAGGCAGACAAGTAAGACGAGACACTTGCAGAGATGCGGAGGCGGAGAGGATCGCGAGCCCGAGCCTGGGCCGGCGGGGCGCACGGCATGGAGGAGGCGTTGGCCGGGCACGCGGGGTGCGCCGGGGGGGACCCGCCAGCTAGGAGTGAGCGAGGAAGCGACGCGAAGCCCCAGAACCCGGCGCATCGCCTGCTGTCCAGCTGCCGGCCGGAGCTCAGGCAAAAGTCCTTTCCCTGCCCGGGCAGGAGACACACAGAAAGCCGTTCCACAAAGAAAGGCAGACAACCTGACCCCCTTGCATGTGCTTGGTGACAACGGGACTTAAAAGAACTGTCCCCTGGAGAAACCCATTGTTGTTTCCAAAGCGCTTGCAAAAACATTTCGTTATTCAATTCCCCAAACAGTCCTCTGACTTGGGTAAGCTTCCAATTTCCAGTAGAAGAAATTGAGGCTCAGAAAAAAGGTCAGGGAGGGGCCCAGCACCCAGGAGATAGGTGATTAAAAATGCAGATTATTCTAATTTGAGACAATTAAATCCTAACTCTCTGACACATCCCAAAACAAAGCGTTTGCCTGCTTTGGACAAGCTGAATTCTGCTTTGGACAATACCGTATTTGGTCACCGACCTCTGGATAATCTGCTGAAGGCAGTGAGATGCCCCCCCAACCAACGGCAGACACAGCCTCTCTCCTTAGAACCTCTGCGCTTTGAGCTCTGGAGTCCTGGAGCCCTGGAGCCATCTCCAGGCCTGGGGGCTGGGACCTTAGCTCCACGCCGGTGGGTGCGTTGCAGGACAGTTCTTCTGGGTGCAACAGATGCCCGAAGGTGGGCGCTGTACTGCCGGGCTCTGGGGTGGGGTGGGAATGCTAGGTTTCTAGCCCTGGAGGGGCCCCAGCTGAGTTCTGGTCGACAGGGCTTCTTTCCAGGGGCCATGTGCCAGTTTTCTGCCCCTATCCTCCGGAAGGAAGTGGGGCGAGTGTCCTCCGTTTCTCCCACACAGGAGGAAACAGAGGCTGGACTCAAATCCCACGCCCTGAGCACCCACCCAGTGCTCAGTCCCCTATCCCCTTCGGCCGCCTTCTCACTGACTTGGGTCAAGGACATCTCTGGGGTGGTGCTCCAGCCTTGGCCAGGGGCCAAACTCAGCTGGAGTGTCACCTGGTAAGAGAAAGTAGGAGACAGAATGTTGCAAGGATGACGTACTGGCCACACACACACACACACACACACTTGCTTTCCTCCCGAGTGGCGGGTGACCCTGACACAGGACCCACATGGACCAGGATCTGAGAACCCTGGGACCCCCTCCCCCAAGCCCCTGCCCAGCGCTTAGCACCACTGCTCACTTAAGCCTCTGGCTCACCCTCTCTGATTGAATTCCTCCAGGCTTCAGCATCCCGAATCAGATTTTTCAAAAAGTAGTTTCTGGGGGCACCTGGATCGCTCACTCAGTTAAGCGTCTCCCTTCGGCTCAGGTCATGATCCCAGGGTCCTGGAATCGAGCCTCATGTGGGGCGCAGAGTCTGCTTCTCCCTCTGCCCTCCTTCACCCCTGCTCATGCTCACTTGCTCTCTCTCTCTCAAATAAATAAATAAAATCTTAAAAAAGCAATTTCTACAGTTTCTTTTTTAATTGAAATTTTACTATGATCATATGGTAAACACATACACTTCAAACAGTCCCGAAAGACATAAGGCAAAAAGAAAGTCTTCTGCCCCGTGGTCCCCAATTCCCCCGCTCAGCAGCCACCCCTATTTGTGTCTCAGGTGTCCGTAGAGAAAACCTGACACCTAGACACCCACCCCCCACTTACATTTTTACACAAACGGAAGTCCATGTGTCCTTTGCACTTTTCACCTAACATCCAGGGTATTTCCCAAGATATATTCCGGCCATATATATTTTCCTCACTCCTTTTAAGGGCTGGAGTAGATTCCTCTGATAGGATCGCCTTTCATTTGTCTTGTCTCTCTTCTTTTTGTTCTTTGCCTATCAACCCTTGCCCTCGCTGTCCCTCCCTGCCTGCAGCCAGGAGCTGAATCTCTGGGTTTCCAGGCCCTTCGATATGGTATACGGACCTCATGCCGCTGGAAGGAAAACGTAGACGCACAAACACACCGTTTTGTTTTGTTTTGTTTTGTTTTTTTTTTGTTTTTGTTTTTGTTTTTGTGGAAAATGGGGGAATCGTTGGGTTTTGAGCACCCCTGCAAGCATCGACCAATGGACATTTAGATTCTAGAACAAAGCCCGTAGGCCTGGGGCTGGGCCAAGATAGAAAGACAGTAATTCGCCTCTGGAGTGGACCTTAGCCTCCAACACTTCTCCAGGCGTGGAGAAGTGACAGTGGCGACATCTCCAGGGGCAGAAGGAGGAACCTGGGATCTGGTGGCGGGACACTAGCACTCAGGAGGCATCGCGCTTGCGGGGGTGGTGGGATGGGGGTGGGGGAGTACACGGTCTGCCCCAGCGATAATGCGGGTTCTGTAGTTTGCCAGAGATCTACGGGTCCCCAAATACGCCCGTGCCCACACGTGCATTTTCTTTGTCCTCCTGAGAGGTGGGAGTCATGATACCCATTTTGCAAATGGGGAAACTGAGGCTCTGAGAGGTGAAATGAACCGCTGGAGATCGCGCTGCCGGTACCTGGAGAGCGCGGGGACCTGAACCTGGGGCCCGCCTCACTGCGGAATGCGAGTTAGGCTCGTGTCCTGGACCTAGCGCCCGGGTCAGCGCGGGGTCCCGACTAATCTGAGCGAGGCCGAGGGCAGAACCGCCGCTGGGGGCGGGTCTGGGGGGAGGAGGGCTGCAGCCCAGACCTCCTGCCCCGCACAGGGAGAAGGGAGGGGAGGCCGAAGGCTGATGACCTCTTCGCTCAACGTCTTCAGCACAACGGTGACCTCCTAGGAGAGGGCGAGCTTAGGGAACAGGATGGGGCCGGGGGAGGCAAAGAACTGGCCAGAGAAGTTGGCCAGAGAAGCAAGCCGAAGCACCGGCAGCGAGAAAGATGGGCCGCGTTCAGGGACCGAGCGAGGGGCGCGATCTTCCAGGTTGGAATAGCCCGAGTTTAGGGGTCCTTCCTAAACCTGACCCGAGGGAAGAGGTTCCCAAACCCGCGCGTCGCGGGCCCCGTGGGATATTGACGGAGAGGCAGTAAAGGTCTCTCCGGGGGGAGGAGGAGGCCGCCGCGGGGCAGAGAGGCGCCCGACCTGCGGAGGGAGGGCAGCAAAGTGAGGACCTGAGGTCGTCCGGAGCCATCTCCTCCCCCGCCTGCGCCCCGAAACGAAAGGGATACAGGGTATCGGGTCCCCGGGGGCCACCCTCTCACCGTCCGCGTCCAGCTCCGGTTACTGGCCTGTTCCCTAAAATATGTATGAGGCCCTTCAGGGTGCAGCTTCGCGCCCCTCCCGGAGTGGGGTTGGAGCCCTTGGGGTGCGCGGGGAGCCACGGGGGGGAGAAAGCCTCGTTGGCTCCTGAGGCCGGGGCCGTCTCAACTTTCAGCAGCGCATTTAAGAAAAGGTGGAAACTGGATCCGTCTCGGAGCCGCCCCCGCCCCGCCAGCCCCGACGGCCGGACCGCGCTGCCGGGTGGCTCGCTTTGCGCTGAGCGGTGTCTAGTTCTCAACAGCAGGTGAATGGGCCCGGGCGGGGCGCGCCGGGCACGGGGGGCGGGGCGCGCGCTATAAAGGGGGTGCGACAGGCCGCGGGGGCCACTCGCAGCCGGCATTGCCCGCGCTTAGGCTTTGCGGTTCCTGGCACACCGCGTCCCCACCACCCAGCATCCCACGGCCCTCGGGGAGCAGGTAGGGCGCGGCTGGGGACGGAGCCAGGGAAGTTCAGGGCGACGGGGCTAGGCAGGGGAATGCGAGCCGGCCCGGGAGGGGTTAATGTTCAAACGATTCCCGCCCCCCCCCCTCCCTTCGGCCCTTTGGGCCTAGCTCTTTGCTCGAGATCTCCCCTGTCTGGGTCCTGGCGCACCACGCCTCATCACGGGGTACTCTTGAAGAGGGACACCGAGGCCCCGCGACTCGCCCGGGTGGTCCGCCTGGGGTGGGGGGATCTTGCCTCCTCCTCTGGCTGCGACATCCAGGGCCGGAGCAGGCCCCGCCCAGGAGTCGGACCTATTCAAGGGTTGGTCTCAGCACCAGCTCTGGCTGCCCCTCCCGGCTGGGCGGGGGCTGGGGTAGTGGACACCGTGGACCCTGGCCCCCATCACCACTGCCTACTCCCTTTCTTCGCTGGCGCCCAGAACAACGTGCTAACGGTCTTCAATTTTAATACAAGAGAGCTTTCGATTTGGGGGGGGGGCTCGGCTAAGCACCCTCCTTTTTGGGGGCTTCTTAGCCGCCAGACCTGCGAGGTTCGATAGGGAGAATAGGAGCTAAATGGGAAGAGGACGGATTAACGTTTTATTTTAATCTGGTTTTGAACTGCGGTTGCCGTCTGGGGAGGCCAGGAGGGGCTGGTACTGGGAAGGGCGCCCAAAGCAGCGGGTGGGGGGAGGCGCTCGGTGCTCAGGATGCTGGGGAAGGAGGAAAGGGCCACCTCGACGCTGACAGCCTGGTTGTCTTCCAGCCCCTGCCCCGCCCCTCGGAATGCTCCGGATGGTACCGGAGCAAAGGACCGCAGAGAAGTATCTAATCAGCGTCCGCGCCCCAACCCAGGCCCGCCCCGCCCCCTCCCCGGGGAGCCTCTGCCGCAGAGGGTGGGGGGGAAGGAAGGGAGATGGAAACGGGTCTGGGGGCGGCTCCTCTCCCCCTCCCCCTTCCGGGACAGGCAGCCTTTGTTCCCGGCGGCGCAGAGGCCAGACACCTGTGAGGCCGCAGAGCTGAAAAAGCATAGTGGTAAGGACGCAGCGGGGAGCCCTGCCGTCCCCGCTCCAGCCCAGTACCCCTGGCTCCGGGTGGGCCCGCTGACACAACTCGGCCTTGCGCACCTTTCTGCGGGGGAGACTGCGGAGATCCGTCCAGTGGCCCCACAGTGATCCCAGCTCCCGACGCGCGTCCCCTCCCCCAGCACAGGGTCGGGTTTCCAAGCACGCTACTCTACACACACCTCGGCTAGCTCCGGGCTCAGAGGGCGGTGGGGTGGCGGGGCGTCGGGGCGTCGGGGCGCACCGCGGCCTGCGGCACCCTAGCCTTAGGGCGGAGGAGGCAGGGGTAGGAGGCGGGCGGCGAGACCCCTGGGGCCGGAGCCGGCGGGGCTGGGCCAGCAGGCGGGGCCCCCGGCGCCTCCGCAGTCCCGGCCGGGCGTGCCCTGCGCGGCGCACCAACCCGAGCCACATTCAAGGTGAATCATCCCCGGCCCGCCCCCGGCCCCTCCCCGCCTCGCGGCACCTGAACCAATGGCGCGGCGCGGGGGGCGGGCGGGGCTCAGGGGGCGGTAAACCCTCCCAGAGTCATTATCTCTGCCCTCCGTCGAGTCCCCGCACCTCTGCGCCGGAGCCCGCGGGCCTCTCTCCGGCCGCGCGGTCCCGGGCGCGCCGCGCACCCTTTTCCCCTCGGCCTCCGGGGCCCCCGTGCCTCTCCGGCCGTGCCCCGCCTGCCGCGCGGAGGCGGCTCCTCAGGTGGCAGAGCCGGGGCCTCCCCCAGCAGACCTGTCACCCGACACCCAGGAAGCGCGCGGCCCCATCCCGGCTCCTCTTTGTTCCCCCGCCGGGCTCCTGCTCGGGCGCCGCCTCCTCCCGCGTAGCGCTGTGGAGGTTCGGGGCGCCGCCCTCGGCCGGGACGTGCCCCGGGCTCCGTCCATCCGGCCCCCTCCGAACCAGGGCCCTTTTTGTCTTGTTGTTCCCATGTGGACTCCGCGCGGAGCTGGGAGGCGGCGGTGCGCCCAGCCCGGAGCCGGCGCAGGTGAGTGTCCGGGCGGGGCGGGGCCGAGCCAGAGCCGGCGAGGAGAAGGTGGAGGCGGGCGCCCCGGGGCGAGCAGGGCTAGAACCCGGGTGGGGCGGGCAACCGGCCTTGGGGATGACGCGGCAGCGCGGCCTCCCGGCTCTCCCGCGCCTTCCGGCGGAGGTGCGCACGCGGCCCCGTGGTCTTGGGGCCCCGATGGAGTCGGGTTGCGCGCAGGGCTGCGGTTTGGGTGCGGACCGTGTTTGGCCAGGTGCGTATCGACGCGGGCCCGCACCTCCCGCGGGCTCCGATCGGGGTCGCGTCGGCGTTCCGCCGCCCCGGTGGGCTCAGGTGGAAGCGCAGGGCTGGGAGGCGGGCGCCGACCTGGGCTGGGGGAGAGTTCCTGCTCCGCGAGCTAGTTTCTCCAGCCTCCTCCCCGGGCTTCGCGACTTGTCGTTACCACTTTTGTGGCCCCGGGACGGCCCCGCCCAGTCTCTAGGGGAAAGCAGTTCTCAGACCACCAGCTCCCCTCTGCTTCGGGCTCACCCGTCCTGGGAGCCAAGCACGCGGTCGAGACACGCTGCGGCCCTGCGCCCACCCCTATATCCTTGTTCCTGCCAGCGAGCACCCGGGGCCCCTGAGCTCTGCTTTGGGGTGGGCAGCCCGACGGCGTGCCTCGGGTCCCTCACTGGTGCGCGCATCCTGGAACTGGGCTGCGAGAGAGCCGTCCGGGGGTCAGGGATCGCCCGATTCCGCGGGACCCTCTAGGCTCAGCCGTTCGCTGTCCCTTCCCCCAGCCCTGGCATCCCTACCCTGTGTATAGACGTGCCCGCTGGGGGCTGGGGGCGTTAATACAGGCTCAGAGCGATTAGCAGCCGCGAGCCGGCGCTGCCCTAATCAACCTCCCCACCCCCATCGTTTAGGTGAGGACCGAGCCTCCCTGCGTTCTGTGGGGCCTCATAAAGCTCTAGAGGATTAAAAGCCCGATTTTCCTCCTGGAAGCCAGGTGGCGGATGTCTGCGCTACGCCCCTGGTCCTCTGGCCGGGTCACGGGGCTCCACCCGGTGTGCACCACCTCCTGCAGTGAGCCCAACCCGCGCCGAGTCGTCGGGTCTCCGAGCAGGGACTGAGCCTTCCTAGAACTCTGTCCTGACCGTCGACCGAGCGCACCCAAATGAGCGTGGCCCACACCCGGCTCGCAGCCGGATCAGGCCAGCGCATGCGCCCCGAGGCTGTGGGTTCGGATCCAGCCCCTGATCTGCAGCCTCAGCGGCGGGTTTCCTTAACGCTCTTGGCCCGCCGTGTGTGTGTGTGTGTGTGTGTGTGTGTGTGTGTGTGTGTGTGTGTGTTAGGAGAACCTCTGGAATCCACCTTATGCAAAGGAGAAAAAAATCCCAGGTCCAGAATGCGAGAATTTCGTTTACTCCTTTACCTCTACCAGGCAGGTCAAGGGGTGCAGTGGCTCCTGGCGGAGCTCGCACAGCCCCAGCGGCTCCCATTAATGGTTGGAGCTCTGTTGGCCCGGGCTGCGACGAAAGCAGCTTTGGGTGCCTCCCCCAGGGCCTCTGGGAAGATAGGGGGCAGGCACCAGGCCCTAGGCATGGCTGAGGGCCCCAGCTGCTCCCAGCCTCTAGCCCCTTGGGCCTGGGGCATTCGTTGGAAACCAGAGAGACCTGTCCCTGGCCCGTTGTGGGTGGTGCAGCTCAGATCCTGGACTCTGGAATCGTTGTGTATTTGTCGAGTGGAGAGCCATGGGGGCGCTTTGTGATGGCCAAAGACTGGCAATCTCAGAGTACTCAGGCCCGGTGTCCCAGTGACCCCCTCGTCCCCTGAGCTGTTAGAACTCGGGACGGTGAGACCTGCCGAGGGAGGGAATCCTCTAGAGGAGTGTCTGAAGATGGTCCCCAGGGAGTTCTGGAGGGTGGGGCCGAAGAGGGTGGGGTGGTGTCGGCAGAGACCTGGGATGGTGTGTAGGGCACACACACAGGAGATCCTCAAGTACTCCAGGTGCTTTGGTGGCTTTAGTGTCAGCAGCCTTCCTACCTGGCCCACAGGTCGGGTCCCCTTTAGGCCACACCAGCTCTGCAGCTCTTTTCTTTGTCATGCTCTCCCTCTGGCCAGGGTGGGAGACAGGGACTCGCCTGCTTCCAGACCTTACTTCATCTTCCCTCTCCCAACGTGGATTTCTGTGCCTTTGGATCTCAAGGTCAGGGCTGTGTCAGGTTGCCCTCCCCGCTTCCCACTAGGCCAGAGGAGGCTGCTCTGAAGATTCCCCTTGAACCACAGGCCTTGGTTTCCCTTTTGACGCTTCAAATGAGGCTTTTGCTGCTTATATCGTCCCAGCTCCCCTTGGCCCTCATTTCAGGAGAGCTGGGAGACCATGCTCCCCTAGGATTCAGGTCTGAGCATCTCTCAGTGGAGAGCTGAGAGGTTAGCGCAGGGCTCTGGGGGTTGACCCCGGTGGCGGGGGCGGCGGGGATGGCACCGCCCCAGCACTGCGGCACTGGGTCCTGCCGCATTGGGCTTAGCAGGGGCGAGGCAGGCGCAGGGGAGGAGCCTGGCCCAGCTCTGCCACTCCTACGGGAAGCTGCAAGGGGATTTGGCTTTTAAGCTATTCTCTGCTTACAGAGACCCAAGTCAGCTGCAAAGATGAGGAAAACAGACCAAGTGTCTCCACGGATGCCGCAATTAGAAGGAGCCCGAACAAGCCCCCAGGCCTGCTGCAGCCCTCTTTACCTTCCCTTTCCTGGACCAGGGAGAGCAGGACCCATAACTGCTGTCCTCTACCTGCTTCTTGGTCGCCTGGTGCCAGGCTAGTGTCCGGTGCTCCCCTGCCCCCAACATCCACCTCTACCTACCCCTAGCTCCCAAAAGAAAGAAAGAAAAAGGAATTTAGGGCTGTTTGTGTAAGTACCCCTGGGGTAAGCCTTCTGATAGTTTAGAGTGACCGCCTCAGAAAGAGCTGCCAGACATTTTGCAAAGAAGGGCTGCACCCCTGGGGGCAGAATTGCCCGGGTCCCTATTAAAATGCAGATTTCTGAGTGCACCCACTAATCTGCATTTCAGGGGCCCCTTGGGTGAGTCTGCTGGGTTACACCCTGAGCTCTTTTGAGAACTACCTCCACCTGGCCTACAGGCTGTACTAACATTCCCACCCCTGGGGTGGGAGGTATTCTGTCCCTTCTTTTCTCTAGCCGAGCTCACAGTTGTGTCTGTGTCGTGTCTGTGTCGCGGAAAACTGAGGCGGAGTCCCAGGGAGTGCCTTCGAAGATGTCCGTCCCAGCAAGCTGGGTTGGCCTGTGGTAGCCCGGGGCCCAGCAGTGGGCCTGTGTTGAATCAGGATGAGGAGTCCCCTGGGGGCTTGGGGAAGGTGGAGGCTTGAGCAGTGATTTGGGTTCCTTTGCACACAAGTGATGAGGGCAGAGTGGGTGAGGATTTAGAATAGGTGCTGGGAGGCCGAGTGGCTCCTAGCAGCCCCGGGGTCATTGGGAGGAGCATCACCAAGGGGGTTTTGATAGTTTCTAGGCCAGGAGACTTGTTCTCTGAGCCTTCCAGGCTGCTTTTCTAGCCACTCTGCCCCCTGGTCCCCACTGAAGCCTGGAGCAGGCTGAGACTGCCGCTCTGTGGAGCGCTCCTGCCTGGGCACCAGCTCCCCTGAGACCGACCCTCTCTCCCCTTCCCTCATTTCTTCCCCAGGGTGCTGGGCACCAGAGGCAGGAGCTGCCACAGTGACTTCTCTCGAGGCAGCCACTCTGGCAACCACTGATGCAACCTCCCCAGCCCCTCCCTCGCCTCCCGCACCTCTGCTTTCCTCTGCAGTCCCCTCCAAGCCAGCCAGATGCTGCTCCCCTTGCTGGGAGGCAGCCGCGCCTCCAGCTCCCTCCATGCTGCCTCCTCGGCCAGGGAACTTCCTGCCCACCTGCCCTGCTATCCTGGCTGCAGGCTGGCTGCAGAGATGCCCAGCCAGGGCAGTTCAGGATCAGGTCTGGTTTGGGATGGGAGCCCAGGGAGCAGCAGGTTTGGTTTGGCGCTGGGGCTCTGTTTCTGCCACACGGCAGGCTGGGGGCTGGAGGATGGTGGAGACCAAGACATCTTAGAACAGGAGGGTTCTCTGCTCAGAGGTCAGGAGAGGCACCCTGATGTCCCACTGGTCACTGCCCCTTTGGGACCTGGTGTGATGGGCAGAGAGGAGGATCTAGCCAGCAGGTTGCTACCCTGAGCTGGATTTGCTCCCTCCTCGGCCTGAGGAAAGGTGGGCTGGGTGAGGGTGGAGGGACTGTGGGCAGGCTTTCAGGTTGAGACAGGAGACGCCCCGGTGTGGAGGGCTCTGCCCTCCTCCCCCCCCCCCCCAGTCCCTGCTCCCGGAAATTCGTTTTGGGCTGAGAGCAGGCTGGTCAGGGTGGCGGAGGCGTGGGGTGAGGAGGGCCACTGCGGGGTGGTGGCAGGCTGGACCTCCTGGCCAGGGTGGCGGGGAGCGGGGCTGGGCGTCTCTCCGCAGGGCCGGCGGGCCGAGAGCGTGACTCCTGTTCTGTGTATGGCACTGGTAGAATTCACTGTGAACAGTCTCGGTCAGTGAATTACCGAAGGGCCATAAACAGAGCAGAGACAGATCCGCGAGTGTCTCGGGAGCACTCTTCACCCCGTGGCCCCATGCCAGCCTGGACGTCGGAAATGTCTGCGGGGGTGGGGGCGGCGCAAGGGATACCCCTCCAGTATGTCCCCAGAGGGCCTGCCACACTTCCCACCTGCTTGGCCGATTTTGGCACTAGCACATTTTTGCTTGTGTCTCTCCGCTCTGAGCAATCATGTGCAGTGCCAATATGGGAAAAGCGGGACCGCAGCCGCGCGCACCTCCCCAGCGTCCTGTGTCCGGGCCCCAGCGGCTCCTCGGCCACTCCCGGGCCCATCTGGCTCAGCTGCCGCGAGGGCCGCAGCCCTGTGGGCAGCCAGATCGCCTTACACTGCCTCGGGCCACGGCAGAGCTGGGAGCCCACAATCCGAGCAATCCGAGCCGGCGGCAGATGGGGCCGCCCGCAGCCGTGGATGGGGGTGTCGCCATCTGTAGGGCCAGCCGGGGGGTGCCATGGGTCAGGAAGGCCCAGCTCGCCTCCCCACACACCCTTGGGGTGAGACTTGGCTGGCAGCACAGAGCCTGGCCTTCTGCAGCAGGAACTGAGGGAGGCAGCTCTGGGCAGTGGGGGGCGTCCTTGCTGTCAACCCAGGTGTTTCTGGGGGCTGCTGTCCCTGGGCCAGAGCCTTCATGCAGTGACACTGAGAACAGGGTGCTTGGTGGGCTCAGAGTTGGAGTGTGTGGTTCGGCCCGGGCCCTGGCAGGTAAATCACCGTGTAGACAGGCAAAGTGAGAGGAAAGGCCTGGCTGAAGAGGTCAGTCAGTGAGTCAGTCGTTGGGCTAGGCCGGTGTCACTCTTTGGTCACCAACCACAACTTGTGAGGAGCAGGTCAGCCTCTTTGGTTTTGTGTTTTGGGCACTCCTGGCCCCCAGGGCTTGGAGGCACCTCAGCTCTGCACCCACAGGCCTGGGCTCAGATGCCCCAGATGACAGATATGGAGGTTGAGAGGCCTGGACCCAGCCAGGCTGTCCTGGTGCGAAGCCCTAGTGACCTGCCCTCAGTGAGAGGCCTGCTGACTGGCCAGGCATGCTACCCGCTGAGGGCCTTCAAGCCTGAAGTCTTTGGTTCCAGCTGTTTCTCCCTGGGGAGTGAGCCTCAGGCATGGGGTAGGGAGGAGGGGGTGGTGTGTGTTGGGCTGCCAATTGGAGCTTGGTGGGACACAAGGAGGCTGCTCAGCAGGAACCCGGGGCCACCAATCCCTCCTGCTTAGGGCACTAGGAATGCCTTGGAGGAACCGGGCCATTTCTCTGTGCTGGTTCCCTGTGTGTCACATAGAGAGGAGCTCCCTCGTGGTCTCTCCTGGGTGGTGATGGTGTCCTGTGCAGAAGCTCTTCTAAGCCCTGCAGAAAAAGGACGGATGCCGCTTATTTGCATATTTATTCTAAGAAGGAGACATGTGCCCATTAGCTGCCCCTGCAGCTGGATCTCTCCTCTGATGCTCACCCCCCCACCCGCCCCAGGGCCTGCCTGGCTGACCCTTGCTCATCCTGTCTCTTCGCTGGCCCCCTACTCCATGGCTGAAATGGCTGACTTGCCTGAGAGCTTCCCTCCAGGGCTCTGTGCTATAGGTCTGAGGAGCAGGGAAGAGGGCCTGGATCGGTGTGACTCCTGGGAGTAGGAGTGGACACAAGGACCCAGCAAGGGTCAGGGGTCGGAAAGTGCCTTGGTGTGACAGTTTCTGGAACATCCCTGGAACTTCTGAAATGTCTGGCCACATTTCTGTACTTTCCTGCCCGGCAGGGAAGGGTGGCCCTTCCAGCCTGAGAATAGAGCAGCTGCCCCTCAGCCCGTGGGTGGTCTGCAGCTGGGCTCCATTCTTCCTGTGACTTTGCTTCTGCTTCTCAACACCTGCTCAGGTGGGTGCCTTTGCTGAGCTCTGAGTAACAGGTGCCAGTTGGGGCTGTAGAGGAGCCAGTTCTGTGCCTGTAGCCAGCCTCCAGGCCTGGATGTCCCTGGGGCCCAGATCCAGTGCTCCCTGGGAAAGACCTCATGTCCTAACTTTAATCGATCCCGGGTCAGGCACCAGCTCCCGGTGTGGGCGATGCAATGAGTTCACCCACAACAGTGACTAGGCCAGGCTGGGACCCCTGGAGTCAGCTCTCATTCCCAGAGGCCACTTCCTGGACGGTTGGGGTGGGAGCCCTTCCTTCACCTCCCTCCTCTTCCAGCCTTTGTCCCTCATCACCCTGTAAACTGGGCCCGAATCCTCCTTTGTGTGCCTGGGGAGCCCCCACCCCCCGCCCCTGCCACCAGCAAAAGGCTTTACCCCCTCAACAGGCAGCTCAGTTCTGGAGATGTTTGATCTAGCCCGAGCCCTGTGCCCCACAGGGATTCCTGTCGTCTGACTGAAGTCCCTCCGGCTGCTGCTGAAAGCATTTTCTTGCGATGGCAAGGGCTCTGGGAAGCACTTTGCTCTGATTTTTGGTGTTTTTCAAGGGCGGCCAGCCCAGGGTGTCCGCCTCCTCCCTGCAGGGCCCCTGTTTGTCTGCGGGGCTCGAGCTTCTGGAGATGGCAGCGCCCCGGAGGGACTGTGTGAAGTGGATTTTCCAGACTCCCCACCCCTCCCCCTCCCCCTCCCCCACCGCTCCATTTGCTTATTCAATCCCAGCCATTATCCCGCCGCCGGGCGCTGCGAAATGCGATCCCGCCCCATTGATCGCGGCAGTGAAGCCGGGCTGCTGTGCCGAGAGGGCTCCCCCCGCCCCCCGCGGTGCCCACCCGGGCCGCCCTGCCGGCCGCACCCCCAGGAACACCCGGACCCAGAGCCCAGGCCTGTCCCCAAACAAGCCTGCCCACCCTACAGCCTCTGCCTTGCTCGCTTCTGTGAACCTTTGGCACCGCGCAGATTTCTCTCCAAACCCAGGCCTTGCCGGTCCTACTGGGGGCTCCGGCTGCCCGGTGCCTCTGGGGGCCTGCCCTGCGTGAGCCAGAGCCTGAGGATGGCCTGGTCTGCATCTCCGCTCTTCTGCCCCATCTTCCTAGTGGCTCCACCCCGGAGGGGCAGTGGCTGCTGGCTCCCGCTCCTGCTGAGGGTCACAGGAGCCCTGCTGTGGTGGGGTCAGCCTCTCTGAAAGCTTCTGGTTTGGAAAGAAGTCCTCTTGTGAGCTGGTCTTACTGCTCTTTAGGCAAGCAGATCCTTCCAAGCCTCGAAGGGCTGGGCCTGCATGCTGGCTGAAGACTCGAGGTGACCTTAGGTGGC
Source organism: Canis lupus baileyi (assembly GCF_048164855.1). Lineage (NCBI taxonomy): Eukaryota > Metazoa > Chordata > Mammalia > Carnivora > Canidae > Canis > Canis lupus. The sequence continues at coordinate 53,942,437 of NC_132855.1, read as the reverse complement.
TTCAAACACCCCTTAGGAAAGGGCTTGCCTGCATCTGGGGGGATGTGGGACACACAAGTGTGCTGCCCTAGGATGGGCAGGGCTGCCGTGGGTGTTTATGGTGAGTTTACAGTCAGGAGAATGCTGTGTGGATGGGATGTTTAGTGGCTTTTGGCTTGGCTCGTTTCTGCCATTAACTGGCCAAGCTGAATGATGTCAGTGACCCCAGAGGCCACCTGTGCTGGTCATGGAGGACTGGCACTACTGGGGGTTGGTCCACCTTCCTCAGGGAAGATGCCACAGCAAGCTGTTTGCCCCTCTGGGGCTCCATGCAGAAAAGTATCGGTACAGAAAGTCAGCTTCTTCCTCATGGGGTGGGGCAGCTGGTGAGCTTTAGCCCCAGGGAAGGACAGGGCTGGGGGGGCTCTCCCTGGATCAAGTGAGACAGTGACATGGAGTGATGAGTACGCCGTAGAGCATGGCCCACTTTAGCTCTCGCAACCCCAGAGTCCAGGCAGAGGACTGTCTGAAGTGGAGGGGCCCTCTATGGTTCCCCAGAGAGTGGGTGGGGACAGGGCCCAGTCCTGAGCTGCATCCCCATAGCTGCCGCCTGAGTGTTCTCCCTCCCTCCCTGCATGATCCCAGCACAGTCCCAGCACCAGGTCCCAGCACCAGGCCAGCGCAGTGGGGTGGCACCGGGGCACGGCCCAGGAGGGCTGGGCTCCCTCAGGAGCCAACAGGAAGGACGTGACCATGCGGTCCCTGCGGTGGGGAGGGTGCCTCCTGCCCGACCGTCCCGGGCCTCAGAGCGCGCTAACTCTCCCTGTCTCTTCTTCACAGAGGCAGTGGCCTCTGAGCCCCCTCGGCTGGCTGTCCCACCACTGCCGCTTGCCTCCCGCCGTTTTTGGCAATGGTAGAACTCACACTGGTGAGGTAATGGGATCCGGTGGTTCTAGACTTGCCAACTATGGTGCGAGGCCTCCTCAGGCAGCTCTGCAGCCAGCCGCGGGGACCACACTGCCCGCACTGGGCCTGCTGCCCCCCAGGGAAGGGGGAGGGACTCTGGCCCCCAGGTGCCGGGCAGTGGCAGAGGGTGGGTGCAGCTGGAAGTGACACTCACTGTTTCCCTGCATCCCCCTGAGGTCACAGGTCTCCGAGCCAGCGGGGAAGCTGTCCTCCGCCTTGGGGGTGGGTGGGTGGGTGGGTGGGTGCTACCTAGAGGGCTTGAGATACAGCCCAGAGGGAAGGAGTCGGGGTGGGTGGCTGAGCTCAGGAAGGAGGGAACATTTGGAGTTAGGTACCCTCACCCGGCTTTTCTTTTCAGGGTGAGCCCTGAGGCCTCAGGAGAGGGTCTCTTTCCCTTCCACACATCACTGGCAGTGGGTCTCCCTCGGCCAAGAGCCGGGAGGATACGGCCGGGTATCCATGACCTCTGCAGTCTTGCTGAAGCAGTGGAGGGATGGATGAGACAACGGCCCCAAAGGTGTGATGGGGGGTGTGTTTAAGCCACTCAGATAAATGTAGGACTGGCTCCCTGGGGTGTGGGGGCCCCTGGGCTGGACCTCGGCCTCCAGCTGCAGCTCTGCAGTGTGCTGCTAATGTCTCGAGCCCGGGATGCAGTGGGAACTCCCAAGACAGGCCAGAGAGTCAGGGACCCAGCTTGGGTCAGGATGGGTGGCAGCGTGGTGGACAGACCTGCTGGCATTTCCTGTGCCCGCTGAAGATTCGAGAGGCCCCAGGACTAGAGCCGCACATGTGTGAGAGGATGACCCACAGGCAACAGAACAAATAGAAGTGCAAAGGCCCTTCCCTGTTCCCCTGGATCTCCTGGGAGACCCGCATCCCCTGCAACTCTAGCTGTTTTCCCCTTACTTGTTCTCAGAGGGGAGGGAGTGGTTCCAGCCACTGGGGCTGATGCGTGGGCAGGGCGGGCAGCCCTCCCTGGCTCACTCCAGGCTCTGGACTCCAGGGAGCTGCAATGTTTTGAGGAAAAGCTGGCTGAATAAGGAAGGTGGGGGGTACGTCCCCAGAAGAGGGCATCTCAGCCTCTGGCTCTTGGAAACGAGAGAAGAAAGACTGTCCTCCCACAGGCTGCAGTTCATTTAAAAAGCCTGATAAGTGCCAGACCTGAGGAGGATGAGGGTTTGTTCCTGTTGTCAAGCACTTATTAGGCAGCAACTACATACCAGGCAGGGCATAAGCACTGGGGCTGTAATCAGAACAGGCAAGGGGGGGAAGGGCGAGAGGTGCAGTTGCAGGGACAAGGGATGGGGAATCGATGGAAGAGCTGGGGAACTTGGGGAGCAGGAGAAAGAAAGCCTCTCTGTGAAAGTGAAGGTTTTGCAGGGGGAAGCAGACCATGTTTGGTTTTGGCCCTGAGAACAGTGGGAGCCTGGGAAAGGCAGAGGGGGATGTGATCTTGTGAGATGAGGGGAGGGATGAAACCGGGGCTTGGGGGGCACAGGTGTTGATCCAAGGGTGAGATGGTGGCCTGGGCAGGCCGAGGTATGGGACTGGAGGGAGAAAGTACCTAGAAACGCACTCCCGGGAAGCTGAGTGAGGGATCCACTCCTATCTTAACGGGCTCTATTCTGAAACTTCTGAGCAACCAGAAGAGGAAGGCGCTTTAGTAGCCACACCAGCGGGCAGATGGGTGCGCGGTCAGCGATCTGTACAATCGCAGCCCCGCCTGACCGCTAACTGGTAAACATCCAGGTAAAGGACGGGAGCAGAATGAATTTACAGCAAAGCCCGAGAGGGTGAGCCGAGCCTCAGGCCAGGGTGGCGCCACCTCCTTCACCTGGCCCAACAGCTACTTTTGGGTCTGGGACAACCAGGCAAGAGTGAGATTATTCCTGGGCCTTGGTGGGGAGGGGAATTAAAAGAAGAAATTGGGGGGCTTTGGACAGATTTAGTCATGGTAAAAGCTACTGATCTGTTAGCACTTACTGTATGCAGTGTTTTCCTGATTTCAATTAATCCTCACAACTGCCGGCCAACTGGGGTTAGGACATGAGGCACGATGACCCTGGTGAGAAGCAGGGAACTTGAGCCCTGGCCATCTGCCTCCAGAGCTGTGACTTGCTGGGGCCTGTGGTTGCTGGGAGTGGTGGAGCCAGGACCAGGGCTGGTGGGGATGGCCTGGACACCATCACCACTGCTGGCTCCCGGCCCGGCTCCCTGTTCTGCTCTCCTGACTGTCCCCTGCACTAGCCCGAGCACGACAAGCCTGTCCCTGCACTGCCTCCAGGATAAAGCCAAGCGCTTTACCTGGTTGGCAAGGCCCCGTGTGACTGGGCCTACCAGGCATCTGCCCTCTTCTCACCGCCCTGGGCTTCCCCTCATGCTCCCCTAGGAGATGCACATCCCCATCTAGCCTCCTCACCTTTTTTTTTTTTTTTAAGATTCTATTTATTTATTCATGAGAGACACAGAGAGAGAGGCAGAGACACAGGCAGAGGCAGACCCTCAGCCACGGAGGCACCCAGGGACCCTGGCCCCCTCACCTTTGCCTGAGCTCTCCGAAGTGCCTAGAGCACACCCTTCCCTGGCCCTGGCTGCCTCACGTGAAAGCGTCTGCTGGTGGGTCTGTTTCTCCATCAGCTGAAAGCTGTTTGAGGCTGTTTGAGGGCCAGACTGTCTCACTTGGGGGCCTGGGACCACATGGTAGGTGCCTGGCACAGGACAGGGAGACCCTGGGATCCCACAGGGTATTGAGTTCCATGTGATCTTGTCTTGGGCACCTCTACCAGTCACCTAAGAGTCCCAGCTCTTGCCTGACCCCAAGATCAAAGGATGGTGCTGCCCCAGGGTCAAGGCCAGGCAGGTGGCTCTGCCTGAGGACTGAGATGGCAGGGACCCCACCTCTTCTAGGTGTGACAGCTTTCAAAGTGCTGTGTCCTCCGGCAAAGCGCCATGAAAACCACGTGTGACAGGCATCCTGCGAAGACCAGCCTTAATGCAGGAAGATGATAGCGGCCACGAGTGGACGGATAATCCTGTTGGATGCTAGTGGCAAAGGCATGGGTGTGGACTGGGCCTGTCCTGGCACACGGACCTCTGGCGGGGCGCTGTGGACGGCAGGCAGGTGCAAACGGGTGGTGCCAGGTGTTGGGCCCCGAATGAAGAATGGCCCTCGGGGAAGGGGGAACCCATGGGCTTTGAGTGAAGGCAGCACCTGAACTGGGCTTGGAGGAGGAGCAAGCCAGAGCCACCTGACGGCAGGAAGAGTGGAACGTGAGGCCTGGCACGTGCCCCTCAGTCTGTTCAGGCTGAAGGAGGTCAGTGCCAAGGCCTGATCCTGTTCTGTCCGCGGCCCTCTGCTGCCAGGATACAGATGGCCTGTGGTCTGTACAGAACAGTGGTCCTTGTGGGGGGCGAGTTTTGCCCCTCTGGGGGACATGAGACATCTGGAGACACTCGATTGGCCTAACTGGAGGTGGGGGCCGTCCCTGGCCTCCAGGGGTAGAGGTCAGGGAAGCTGCTACAGCCCGCAGTGCCTAGGACACAGGATGATAGGCCCCACTGTCAACAGAGCCGAGGCCGAGAATACCCACCCCCCCCATAGGATGATAGGTTAGAAGCAGTGAGTTGGCATCTGAAGAGAAGAAGGTTAAAGCCCTACGTTTAGGGAAAAGCCTCAGTTGTACCGGGGTAAGAAGGGAGGAGACCAGACTACCTAAATGAAGGCAGAAGAAAGACCTGGTGACTTTGGTTGACCACACACTCACCTGGGATGGCACTGAAGCAGGTCACGGGAGGTGAGCAGGCTGTGTCTGTGCCGTGGTCCGGGTCTGCTACCATCTTCAGAGGGGCCGCAGCAGACAGCTGGGCCAGACCAGTGACATTTCGGGTGCCCACATGCCCTTCTGCGGATTACATAATTGCTCACTGATACAGTTAAAAGATGTTTTGCGTGGGGCAGTGGGAAGAATAAAAGGTATTTTAGGAAAGCCTGCTGGCTCATTTGGAAGACCATGTGACTCTGGATCTTAGGGTTATGAGTTCGAGCCCCATGTTAGGTGTAGAGATTACTTAAAAAAATAAAAGAGATTTTAAAATTCAGCTTTTTTGGTTTTCACTGGGTGGATCATTCAGGAAATCTAGTCTACTTTATATTTGGAAACTGCTCACCTATCTCCAGGAAAAGCTGGAACTGGAGATGTTGGCTGTGAAAAGTTTTGGGTGGGAATGTGAATGCTATTTTCAATGATTTGGAGGACTGGAGACATTACAGTTTTCCCTGACTGCAGAGGCAGTGGGCCCTACAGAGAGGTGGACTGTGCCTCACAGAAGAACTTCCTTATGGTCCGTCAGGCCATGATTTAAGACAGGTAAGCTGTCCATCTCTGGAAATATTCCAGCGAAGGTGTTGGGGTGCTGAGGTGGGTGGCAGCCTTAGATGGGGGCTGAAGCAGATGCCTTGTCACTGTGTCAGCGTCATTTCATGGTGAAGCTGGTTCCTTGCCCAACAGGTCGCTCGCATCTCCCTAAACTCCCGAGCTGTGATCTACACGTGATTCAGCTCACGTGCACACAGCTTTTTAAATGTCCATAAAGGCTATTGTGATGAACAAGCTGCAAATTTTTTTTTTATTTTTTTTATTTTTTTTATTTATGATAGTCACAGAGAGAGAGAGAGAGAGAGGCAGAGACACAGGCAGAGGGAGAAGCAGGCTCCATGCACTGGGAGCCCGATGTGGGATTCGATCCCGGGTCTCCAGGATCGCGCCCTAGGCCGAAGGCAGGCGCCAAACCGCTGCGCCACCCAGGGATCCCAACAAGCTGCAAATTAATGGAAGAACTTTGGATTCATAATGGATGTGTCTTTTCTCAAACAGCAGATACTGGAAAGCCAGTTACTGTAGTGGTAGCGCTGGTGGGCTGTGAGGGTTTGTTTTTTTTTGTTTTGTTTAAAAAAATATTTTATTTATTCATGAGAGACACACAGAGAGAGGCAGAGACACAGGCAGAGGGAGAAGCAGGCCCCATGTGGGGAGCCCAATGCAGGACTCGATCCCGGGTCTCCAGGATGAGGCTCTGGGCTGAAGGCGGCGCTAAACCGCTGAGCCACCGGGGCTGCCCAACCCACAGGTTTCAAGTGTCTTCCCTTTTTGTGAAGGCAAAGGCATCTCATCTTGGCGGGTTTGAACACAATGTGGTTTTACTCTCTGTAGTCATTACCTTGACCAGGTTCTGTTGACTCTCCTGTCAACTCCTAATTACATTTTGAGTGAATTCCATAATTTTATAAACATGGTTCATCATTAAGTACCGACCCCCCTGAAGCTTCAGTCTCAAACTCGAGTTCAGTGCCACCCTCTTCCAAGCTCCAGGACCGGTAGTGTTTGGGGTGGGGGTGTGGTCTGCCTTGAAGACGGCTGCCTGCCCTTTTCCTCTTGATCCCCATCCTCCAGGATTGGGGGGTGGTGGTGGATGATGATGGGGAGGTGGGGAAGTTGGGAGAGGGGAAGCAGAAATCAGAAGTCAAGCACTTTCCTGAAGCCTGGTGACCTTAGGGCTCCTCTCCTGTTCCTGCAGGTCTTACTAGGACAGGGAAGGGGGCATTTCAGATTTCAGGTAGCTTACTGGCTACTGCTGACCATTCTTGCCTCTCCCCTACCTTTTCCTTGGATACTTAATGACCTGTGAATAAACACTTAAATGCCCCATTAGTTCGGCTCCTCCCATGATACCTTCAAAATTGAGGTGTTTAATGTAAAGGTCAAGGCTTTAGAAGACTAAGGAAGTAATCACAGCTACTGGTTTGGGTATAAAAATGTGGAATATACTGAATGTAAAATAGCTTGGGAGTTCCCTTCAACTTTTAAAAAAGTATTTAGCACTTTGTTTCTTTCGAGTAACTGATGATTTGTTTCTTTCTTCTAGTAACATGACCTCTTTGTCAAGAGCGGAGCTAAATGGAAGCCTTCAAATCACTGATGTTGACCCCACCGTGGGTAAAAGTGTGGCATGACCTCCTTTTATTTGGTCTTGATTTCTCATTCCCATTTTCTCACTTCATCGTATACATCTTTTGTACAACCTTCACATTCTTTTTGGGGAAGTGTTACAACCAATGAAAATGTTCTAAAATTACATTATATGATGTTTGGACAACTTTGTAAAGACACTGAAGACCTTTGAGCTGCTCCCTTTAAAACAGGCTACCTGTCATGTAACTTCTCAATAAAGCTGTTTTTAAACACCTTGAGGTTCTTGGGATGGTGGGAGTGTGCAGATGGGGCACACTGTTACCCCAGTGGTCCCCTAATTTACTGACTTTCACAGACCTAGGAGAGCTCTTTGGTAGGGGCAACGCTAATAGGGGAGGCTATTGGGATCCCAGCTTCATTATCCAGCTGGGTGGTCACAGCTTAGGTGGAAATGATGGCGCTTGCAGCCCCCTTCTCTACCTGTGAGGTAGACCATCTCTAGCCCGGCTGGCCATCGCTGATTGGTCGAGAGGCAGAGACGTGACACCAGCTGGCTAATCAACTGCTCTCCCAAGACCACGGCTCCATATTGGGGGTCCGGAATTTGCGTGAATTTGGGCTTGGAAGACCCAGATCCTTGGCTCCATTTGCAGCCCATCTTTACTCAGGCACCTTTGCTCTTCACACCAGAAAGGCTTTGATGCCAGGTGCTTTCTGGCGTCACCTCATTCAGTCTGGCCCTGCCAGAGATGTTGGGACTGGTGAGCACAGGAGGACACTGGGGCCGGGACTCACAGCCCAAACCAGCCCAGCTTGGCACAGCTCATCTGTGGAACAGTAATGGCACTCCACTCAACTAATTCATTGGGAGAAGCAAAGGACCTGGGCCACTGCCTCTTGTTCGTGATAGGGTCCCCTGAATTGTTCATTAACTGATGTTTTGTACAGATGAGAACCCTGAGGGCCAGGGTAAAGAATCCTATTATGTGATTAGTCTTCCTTAGCTTTTCTCTTATGAATTAAAAAAATATTTTTTTGGTTAAAAAAAAGTATCCCTTTGTGGCTGTTTTCTGCAATAATTTTGGTAAATTTTGGCAAATTTCAGATTACTTTATTTGGCTTGAATATTGTTCTCTATAAAAATAGTTCTGGTAAGGGAAATGCATAGGTATAAATTAAAATTTTTAAAAAATATTTCAAGGGGGATCCCTGGGTGGCTCAGTGGTTTAGTACCTGCCTTAGGCCCAGGGCATGATCCTGGAGTTCCGGGATTGATTCCCACGTCGGGCTCCCTACATGGAGCCTGCTTCTCCCTTTGCCTTTGTCTCTGCCTCTCTCTCTCTCTGTCTCTCATGAATAAATAAATAAAATCTTTTAAAAAAAATCTTAAGTATTTTAAGCCACCCAACCTGGGGCTTGAACTTGCAACCCCAAGATCAAGAGCTGCATGCTCTACTACTGAACCAGCCAGGTGCCCCCCCCCCCAGATTTTAAGGTTCGAAGAAGCCCCTTTAGATGGTAAGGCCAGGCAGGGCAGGAGTTGCCCAGAGTGCAGTGGGGGCATGACCCCGGCCAAGAGTCAGAAGCCTGGGTGCAATGCTCCACTCATGTGGTCCTGAGTCTCTGTACCTCTAGGCTTTAATCTTCATAGCCTAAATGAGGGGTGGTGGCTAATGTCCCTTCCAGCTTTAAAATCCTCTTCCATGCAAGGCCGAAGACTGTATGGGACTTAGGTCCAACTGACGACTTCACAATCCAACTACTTTGCCAAAGTTTGGCTTGGCCTCCTTGCCTGGAGCTTCTTGGGTTATAACATCAACTGATCTCTCTGCAGTGTTGAGGCTGTAGGGCTTTTAATGAAGACAACATGATGTAACTACTTATGTCCAAGAATATGTCCAGGCCCCAGCATCTTCACTACCCTTCATCCTTGGTAGGATCTCACAGGGCCAGATTTTTCTTGGGAATAACACCAACATTATTTTCACACCAAATTATTTAACAATGTTAACACTGGCTTTTGCAGAAAATTTTTGAGTAATAAGGTGTGGGAATGGATGTTTTGGGTTCCTTGAAGTTTTTAATTAAGGAACCACTGGAAACTAAGGTCACTTATCTGATGAGATAGATGTTTTGAGTATCTGCTCTATTCGAGTCCCTGTATGTGTGCCTGATAAAAAGGCCCCGCTGCTGGGGGGGCGGCTTGTGTGTGGCCAACTCCCCACGACAGCGAGGGCACAGTCAGAAAACCCTGATGGCTGAGGCTGCCCGTGGGCTAAGCTCAGGACTCACCTGGGGATTTCCTTATTTTTTTATTTAAAAGATTTTATTTATTTATTCATGAGAATACACAGAGAGGAGAGAGAGGCAGAGACACAGGCAGAGGGAGAAGCAGGCTCCATGCCCCGGGAGCCCGACGTGGGACTCGATCCTGGGACTCTAGGATCCGGCCCCGGGCCAAAGGCTGCGCTAAACCGCTGAGCCACCCGGGCTGCCCTGGAGATTTCTTTAAAGATGAGAATCCAGATGTACAGCTTGTATTTCAACACCAGCCCTCTGAATGGTTGGCACAAAGAACAGAACTTCTAGAGACAGACATATCAGTTTGACCCCAGCCCTCCATTTGCTAGTTGCACATTTACCTTGTGAAGTTGCCAAGTTTCAGTTCCTGCACCTATAAACTGGAATCTAACCTCCATATAGGGTTGTGGAGAAGGTTAGAAATAAAGGTGGACAGCATTTTGCATAGTGTCTTGTGCAGAGCAGTTTTTAATTACTGCTAGTTTTTTTTTTTTTTTTTAAGATTTTACTTACTTGACAGGGAAAGAAAGAACAAGTGAGAGTGAGCACACCAGAGGGGGAGCCCTGATGCAGGACCCAATCCCAGGACCCTGGGATCATGACCTGAGCCGAAGGCAGACACTTAACCGTCTGAGCCACCCAGGCGCCCCTAATTACTGCTAGTTCTAACACTAGTATTTGAAGGATAAATTCAGAAGAAATTGGAGTTGAGACCCAACTAATTTAAGTTGCATCAACAATTTTATTATTTTATTAATTTATTTATTTATTATTTTTAAAGATTTTATTTATTTATTCATGAGAGACACAGAGAGAGAGAGAGAGAGAGAGGCAGAGACACAGGCAGAGGGAGAAGCAGGCTCCACGCAGGGAGCCCGACATGGGACTCGATCCTGGGTCTCCAGGCTCATGCCCTGGGCCGAAGGCGACGCTAAACCGCTGAGCCACCCGGCTGCCCTGCACCAACAATTTTAATTTCAAGTGCATTAAATTTGGGGAGATAGTTCCTAGACTTTTCTCCCAAATATTAAATAAGCGACTTTAACCTCTTTGTGTCTGCTTGCTCATCTGTGAAGTGGGGATAACAACAGTACTTTGTAAAGATTAAGATAATCTATAGGTAAATCTCGAGAACAAAACAAGCCACGTTGTAAGGGCTATATAGGTTGGAACTATTTTGATACCATATAAATACTCTTCATTGTAGACAAGTCGTAGTTCTCAACAGGAACTAGGAAAGCCTCTGGACGGGGCTGGAGACACGGGCTTGGGACACAGGCTTGTCCTTGCCTCCCGAGGTCGCCCTGGGTTAAGCCTGGCTCCCCCTCTGCACATGGGCATTATCCCTGTTCTTTTCCCCTCCCGCCCTCAGTCTTTGTAGAAATACACTCCCAAGACACCAGCAGTCAATTAATGTTTGCTAACCGCCTAGTGGTTTTCAGGAAAGAGAACCTCAAAATCAGAGCGAGTTGGGGACTGGAATGGCAGTGGGAAAACCCACCCTGTCCTGCTATTCCAGAATCCGTAAGTCATAGCTCTCCCTCGGTGCTGCCTCCACGGCCCCGAGTGGATCTTCTCTGAGAGCTGCCAACCTGGAGCAACGAGCAGAGGCTAAGGTGGGAGTGCACGGACGGTGTCCTTGGCTCTGGCATCTGAGTATGCGCCCTGCTGCTGCCACAGGCTGCGCTGGCCTGAGGACCTGACCCAGAGCCCACTGGGGGGGGCGGTGGGAGGGGGAAATGCGGGCTCTTCTCCCTCACCCCATGTAGCCTCTGCTCCAACTAATTAAGCTTCAGTTGTGTGGTGACACCAAAGGGACCCACAGCATTGGGTACAACCTAGCCACACTCCAAGCTGAGGCTGCGGAGCATTGTGGAGGAGTGGGGACGAGCTGCAGGTAGGGAGGAAGGCGAGTAGGCTCTTTCCCATGTGCAAAGTGGCTGCAGATGAGCCCGGCTTGGGTCTGCATGAGGCCCACGGCACACTGGCAGCCTGAGCTTTTAGGGTGCGCAGCCCTTCTCTTCCCTGCCCTTCTGGTTCTCCTCAGCTCACTCATCTGAGTTTAGACAACTCCAGCGGTCACCAGCATCGCCAGTGACTTCTCAAATGTAGGACTCAGAGCCAAGAATTCCTGGCCCAGTCTCAGTTTCTGTGAGCACCGGATCTTTGTCTGCGGCCTGGATGATAAACTACTTAATGCAGAGGATCCTTAAGGAGATAAAAGGAGATAACAGAACTTGTTCTGCTACATCCCTCCATCCAGATGGCACCTTATCACCCTGGGCTGCAATGATCTGCTCATACGAATGTCTCATCTTGCTGCCCATGGGCACCTGCCGGGCTGTATGTGTCTGACACATGGCAGGCTATCACACCAAGTTAATCAAAACTGACGCATGAGCCAGATCTGGTATACAGATGTTTTTTTTTTTTAAAGCCCCTGCAGGGTGTGTAAAGGGTTTTTTTGTTTTTTGTTTTGTTTTGTTTTTTAGGATTTTTGATTTGTTGTTGAAATCAGGAGATATGTTCACAAATCTGAACTCCCCATCTTCTCTGAAAAGTTACGGAGATGGGGCTCTAGGGCCCATATTCCTCCTACTTGCTGGTAATCTGTGCACACTCAGGAGAGGCTGCTCCCTTTAGAAGATTCTCTCTACCCTGCCCCTATGCTTCCCTTCTTCTCCCACCCGAGCTACTTCCACTGCACTTGGCGATTTTACCTACCTGGTCCCTGCAGCAGCTGCTGCTGCTGACTCGGGCAGTAACAGAAGCAAGTCTCCATGAGCCCCACCAAAGAAAGTTTTCAACATGCTTGCTCAAAAGGCAGCACCTGGGGCTTGCCAGGCCAAGAGAATATACTGTATAGAAAGTCACCTCCAGAGAGAGGCTGGCCCCATAAGGAAGTACTCCAGATAACCCAGATGCTCCTAGGTGGCCAATGGCAGTGAAGTTCAGTTGATATGGCTGTAATCAGTCCTCTTTTTCCATTCACCCTCTAGTGAAAATAGGCAAGAGTATGCTATTTGTTCAAGAAGGGGGAGAGCTGGCACTAGCTTTATTGAGCCACTGTCAGTCATCAAGGAAAACCCCTCTGGTCTTTTTTTTTTTTTTTAAAGATTTTATTTATTCATCATAGACACAGAGGCAGAGACATAGGCAGAGGGAGAAGCAGGCTCCAAGCAGGGAGCCCGACATGGGACTCGATCCCAGGTCTCCAGGATTGCGCCTTGGCCCAAAGGCAGGTGCTAAACCGCTGAGCCACCCTCCCTCTGGTCTTCTTTATTCCACTATTTTAACCATTATCACCAGGAAACTGACCCAGGAAGCATCCAATAACAAAGAAGGTAGTGGAGGGAATCATTCTAGGCCAAGGCACAGAGTGGGCACAAACACGGAGGTGCAAGGTTATGGGGGGGCGTTATGAAGGGCCCACAGCCGGTGGTGTGACAGGGCGTGCAGCTGGAAAGATGGCAGCTGCCACATGAAAGCAATGAGCCAAGAAGCGAGGACTTAAGGAAACAGTTACTGGCTTGAGGCCTCTGTGTCAAGGATAATCCACTGCAGTATCGAACAATATTCACATGGAAGGAACCCTGATGGGCAGGCACCATCACCCATCCTGATTTTTAATGTGGAATGCAACACCTGAAGAAAGAACTCCAGAGTAGAGTTTCCAAACCATCTTTAGAAATTTTCAAATTAAATTCCAGCCCCTCACCTGCCCCTGCACTGCCAGGACAGTTTATAAAACTAATTCAATGGAACTGCTCTGGAGGCGGGTGCTGGCCAGGAGGCCCTGACCCAGTCCTTCCGCTCACTATCCTCACTGGGTTCCAGAGCATCACGGAGTGCCAAAGACCACCAAGCTTGAGGACGAGCACCTTTCACAAAGCAGAACAAGCCACCCCAAAAGAGTTCCAAGGGGCCAAGTGCTCCTATAGAGATGAACAGTTCCACTTCCTGTTGCCACATTTTAAACTATTTATTGAATGAGGCAGTAATAGACAGAATGGAAAACAACACAGAATCCATGCTCTGCTACTTGGGTTTTGCTTCTCTTCTTCTTGGCAACTTCTCAAACTATTAGGAGGTTATTTCACCACAAAGGAACACGGACTTTAAAGCCCCTGAACAGCTTCACAATGACGATAAAAAATAATAATTAAAAAAATAACAAGTTGTAGAACTAGGACTGTTTATATGTAAATTTCCCTTCCCTCCCCCTATTACGTACAGAAAAAAACATACAAAGAACATTAGATAGTTTTATATAAAACAAGCAAATACAAGAATTTGAAACTTTTCTCAAAGGCTGAGCAAGACGTGAAGGATCTTTTAATGTCGCATAAAAAAAAAACACATTAAATACACTATCACACGTGGGGGCCCGGGAGGAGGGAGGAAGAGTTGTCCCTGTACTCAAGGAGCAGAGATTTGGCCTGTCGAGAAGTCAGGTGAATTTAGCCACTGGAGACTCAGGGCTTGCAGCTGAGAAATCACAGGATTTCACAGAGAACACCCAGACCAGTCAACGCCCGTGAGGAGGAAGCCGTGGGGCCCGGCGCACAGGCTGCAACCTGGGAAGACTGCCGTGTCCCTTCTGAAACAGGGCCTGCTCCAGGGGTGCCGGAAACACCCAGGTCCCTTTCTCTTCCAAAGCCCCCCGCAGGATGAAGAGCAACCTTCCTCAAGCCAGGCGCTCCTGTCAGTTCCAGTCTCCTCTGTGAAGCTACAGAAAGTTACTGGAAAGGAAAAAAATTGCTCCCATTGGTGTGCCCTGGTCTTTGAAGATCTTTCTCTCCCTCCTTCCTTTCCCCTTCCCGCCCCTCCCCTCCCCCTCCCACTCTCTCCCCTCCAAGCACACGCCCACAAGCACACTTAACACGCACGTGCTCCTCAAACCCTTAATACTTCTGTTACCTTCAGTTCATATACATGACCAATTCAGGACTGACCTTAAAACCAAAGCAACCTCTTAAGAGTCGTGATATCAAGAAGGCTTCCTGGGAAGGGGAAGAGATGGGAGGCTGAGGAAAACCCTCTTGTTCCTGCCGGGGGCTTTAAGGACATTCACCTGCCTATGGTAAGGTCAGCACCTGGGCCAGCCCGAGGAGCTCTCAGCTGCCAGACCGCGAGGCCCTTGGACCTTGCAAACACAACTTCTGGACCCTGCCCCATTCTGGAACCTCCTTCCTCAGGTGAGTCCAGCAGGGAGAGCTCTGGGTGGCCACTGGGAGGCAGCTTTGGTGAAGGGCATGGTCACCTCCGCCTGAGTTTGTCAGTAGCTCAACGCATGACCCTGGTATGAACAAAAACCGGGTGACTGTGTCTGGCCACGTACCCTACACCCACTAAACTGGGTGAATTATTTTTTTCCACAGCTCACCTTGATTTCATACAGATAATTCCATGCGGGTTTCATATATATATATATATATATATATATACACACATACATACATACATATATATATACTTTATATATATGTAAATGTGTATATCCATATGTACACATATACATATATTCACACTCACACATACACACACGTAAGTATACACACATGTTTCTGCAGAAAGAAGTCCTGCCATAATTTGGCTTTTTCGGGACAGTGAAATTGACAACATGGTATCTTATTCCACCAATCCCAGAAAATCAAGAGTGGTGCTTTAAAAAATGCAATTCCAAAACCCACTGCCTTTCTTCCTTTTTAAAAAAAAGGTTAACAAAACTTTTCTTCCAAAGTCGAGAGACTTAATTCCATTTGATTGCACCTCTGCAAACGTGTAAAAAATTTTGAAGTAGACTAGAAAACAATGCGGTGGTATGGCTGCATGTCACTGTTCCAACGTCACCACCTCCACAGCCTGGCCGTCCATGGTAACTGTGCTGTCCGATATCCGGGTGGTCACAGGAGCCATGGCCACCTGCACGGGCCCGTTGCCCTGGGCGAGGCTGGTCACCACAGTCTGGTACATGCTCACAGGGATCTGGACCAGTCCTGCAGAGACAAAGGGGACACCATTGGACTCAGCTTCCCAGATGCCAGCTGGACAGGGTGCCCAGCCCCAGCCCTTCAGGATGCCACTGTCAGCCTCGTGTAATCGCACACCGACTGTCCAGGCACAAATACATCCCTCTTCTCACCTAGTTTCATTCTTTAAAACAGACCTTCAGGAAAGAAACTTTCAAGAAACCATGGAAACGTGCCCCAGGGCAGGGCCTCCCCAACTTGCCAGATGAGCCTGCCTACCTCTAATTTTAGGAAGGAAGGCTGGTCAGGTGTGAACCCTCCTCCCCAGCTCAACCCTTCTGACTGCCTCCTCCCACTGGGGAAGGCTGCCATTAATCTTCTTTGATGTTCTGCTACTGACTTCAATTGTCTGCCTGCCTATGCTCAAGTTTCTCTCAGCTCCTGGGTGGCCTGGTCAATTATTTAACTCTTGAATTTGGCTCAGGTCATGATCTCAGAGTTCTGAGATCGAGCCTCAGGTCAGGCGCATATGGAGCCTGCTTAAGATTCTTCCTCTCCTCCCCCAACTCTCAAAAAAAAAAAAAAAAAAAAAAAAAGGCTAGGGTATTGTTTTCTTGATTTTAGATCCACAGACCAGTAAAATTTAAAAATATATTTTGGGGTCAACTTAAAAAGACCCAACTGTCTCCTAATATCACTTTCAGAGTAGAAAGGGTGGTTTAGCACAAAGAAAGGAGGAAGCACATCATCTCAGAAAAGGGCAGTCCTTCCTAAGAAAGAAAAGTTGATAGCTTTATATGACATGTTAAAAAATAAAAAAAGGATTTCCAGTTAAATGAGATAGAAGAAATGCATAAGAGGAAGCTCCTCTTCCTCTTGAAACTAAAATTATAATGAGGTGCAGGGGAAGGATATAAGTGAGGGGTGCCAATTTGCTATGGAAAATGAAAAGCAAATGTAAAGTGGTTCTGACTTATCAGAGAACTAAAAGCAGCAAGTCCTGTGTTCACGGAGGGCACAGGATATATAGGCCTCACTACTGTAGAAAGAGATGAAAGAAAACAGGAATTGGTAAAAAGGAATTTCCTGGACCAGCAGCTCTCACCCATCCCAACACCCAGACACCCTGACCTTTACTGACAGGACATCTGAAGTTGTCCTACTGAAGAACTCCATTGAGCTCTATTGAGAAGGTGACCTGAAGAGGCCAGGGAATGACCACAGGGATACCTGCTGAGTGGGGAGGTGGGGGGAAGACACTGAAAACTCTGGCCTGCTGTGCTGGCACTTACCCCGGGGCCTACAGACCATCTACTCTGCCCTGCACACTCCCTGACAACTCGCTCTCACTCTTCGGGAATACAAGGTTGAAGACAATGGGGGGAGAGAAGAAAGCAAAGCCTCCGAACTCAAATATTCTCAGAGAAGATATTTATTTATTTTTATTTATTTTTCTTTTTTTTTCAGAGAAGATATTTATATCATAAAAATCGGATGCTTTTCTTATAAAGAAATATGAGAAAAAGTTTTAAAATAAAAAAAATCTAAGAGATGAAATATTTTCCAAAGAAAGCAGAAGATAAAGTCAAGGAAACTTCTCAGAGAGTAGAAAAGATTAAAAGATGGAAAGGAGAGAAAATATGAAACTGAAGGGGTCCAGCCTCTGATAAGATGGAATTCCAGAGACAGTTAAAAAAAAAAAACAAAAAACAAAAAAACAGAAGGTAGGAAATTATCAGACACATTGTAAATAAATTTCTAGAACTGAAAAATACGAGTTTCACATTGAAAAGGCCGATTAGATGCCCAGCAGACAAGATAACAAAAGATTGAGGTACTAATGCACATCTTTGCAACATTTTAGAACACCGGAGATAAAGCAATGATCCTGAAAGCTTCCAGAAAGAAAGAAAAGTCATATACAGGGATCCCTGGGTGGCGCAGCGGTTTAGCGCCTGCCTTTGGCCCAGGGCGCGGTCCTGGAGACCCGGGATCGAATCCCACGTCGGGCTCCCAGTGCATGGAGCCTGCTTCTCCCTCTGCCTGTGTCTCTGCCTCTCTCTCTCTCTCTCTGTGACTATCATAAATAAATAAAAATTAAAAAAAAAAAAAAAAAAAGAAAAGTCATATACAAAGAACTGGGAATCAGAATATTGTGGGACTTCCCAAAAGCAAGCCTGGAAGCTAGGAGATGAAGGAGCAAATGCCTTCATGTGTCTGAGAGAAAGTGCTTTCCGGCTAGAACTGTTTCTAGCCCATTAAATGATACCCCTATCAACTGAGTGTGAAGGCAGAAGAAAGGCATCTTCAGAACTGTAAGGGGTCGAAAAGTTGGCTACCCATGCATGCTTTCTCACGAAGTTCTGAAGGATGTGCTCCACAGCAATGAGAGAGAAAACTAAAAAGTGCCCATGGGATCAAGGGGACAGAGAACACATTATGAAGAGCTCTGGGGCAGGCTGAGGGGCCCTGAGCCAGAGCTGGGCAGCAGGTCTGAGAGCACAGAGAGGAAAGACTGGCAGGACAACATGGGCATGGTTTCTGAGGGGTTTTCCAGAAATGGGCAGAACTGGTCATTACTACCAAAAAATAGAAGGGAAAAAGCAAGTAGTAACCATAGTAATATACTTACCTTAGGAGTGGACAGGTTTTTTTTTAAAGATTTTATTTATTTGAGAGAGAGAGAGTACACAGGGAGAGGGAGAGAGAAGCAGACTTCTTGCTGCGCAGGGAGCTCGACAAAGAGCATGATCCCAGGGCCTCAGCATCATGACCTGAGCTGAAAACAGATGCTTAACCCACTGAGCCACCCAGGTGCCCCTGGAATGAACAGTTTTAATGTAGTTATAATAATATAAACATACATTGTGGGTTATGAAGAAATTGCAAAACTGCTTCAGCTCAAGAAATAATGACTTAAGACTTTTAGAGCAGTAAAGATATACACCAGAAAGAGCATGAAGTGCTGCCTCTAGGGTATAGTCTTTTTTTAAAAAAAAAGTCCTTTTAGTCCTTTTTGACATTTAAAGCCATATATCATTTTGTTGAAAATAAAAATTTTATTTATTTTTTTTAAAAATGATTTTATTTATTCATTTGACAGCACAAGCAGAGGGAGAGAGAGAAGCAGGCTTCCCATCAAGCAGGGAGCCCAATGTGGGGCTTGATCCCAGGATACTGGGATCATGACCTGAGCCGAAGGCAGACATTTAACCAACTGAGCCAGCCAGGCACCTAAAATAATTAAAAAAAAAAAAAAAAAAAAAAAGGTGTTTTGGGCACCTGGGTTCCATTTCCCTCATCTAGACTTTGCATATAGCTCTTAAATGTCTCTAACCAAGCCTCTTTCAGCTCATTCCTCCCTGTCACCTGAGAGATCTTTCTATACCACATCAAATCCTCCATCTCAAGCTTTTCAAATTCCACGTTAAAGAAGTTCTCAAAACCTATATATATATATATAAAGTTCCTGTTTGATGTTGTATTCAAGACATCTTATGCTCTTCTCTGGTCTAGCTCTGTAGTCTCACCTCCCTCCCTCACCACAGGTATTCTGTGCTCAGGACACCACCCTGGCTCCTCTCATCTCCCAACACAGTGGTCACATGCCTTCCTCTGGGCCTTTGCTCACACTGTTCACTACTGGGAAGTTCCATACTCCCCACTCCTTCCCCTCTAAAAACTGGCAAATAAATAAAACAAAAATGAAATTCAAAAACAAATATAATGGACATGAAATTAAAAAAAAAAACTGGGTTCAGTTGGACGTCCTCTTGGAAGCTGGCCATATTCCAACCCCCATCAATGCTGAGAGTTGCCTCTGCTAGATTCTCAGCACTGGCATGGCCGGTAAAAATGCGTGTGGATAGGCCTTCCTGTCTGACAGAGGGTTACTTCAAGGCCAGGCTTGGCTCTAGTTCATGTTCTGTTTCCCACAGTGTGAGGTACAAGATGTGCCAGAAGAGCAAGAGGCCACAGGAGTCTATTACTGGCCTTGGCAATGTGCAGCTGGGCCCCTACTCCCTGGCCTCTAGACTCCCGAGTATATATGAAGACCATACGACTGCTTCCATCACCCCAGTGTATTCATGATCATCATCACTTTCATCCTCTCTACTGGTCACAAGGGACGAGGTAAAATTAACAAAGTAATACACTTTTTTGTGTTTTTTGTTTTGCCCACTGGCAAAAGTAGGGCACATATGTCATCCTGCAAAGAAGCCACGTGCTGGCACAGAGCAACTAAAACTAGAAGCAAAGATCAGTCTCACTTCTTTACTTTTGCTTCTGAGCTTGATTCAGTTCCCAAAGCTCCAAACTTAAGGGAATAAGTTGCATACTTTATAAAAACAGGGACCACTGTGAGCAGAGAAACTTCCTCACTGTGAACAACCACCCTGAGACAGGGGGCAGGGGATGGGTGTGGGTGGAGACTGAAGGAATTGTCATAGTTACATCTCTGGTTTATGGTATGTTTTCATTTCCCTATTATGTGGATCCACACCAACACTGTTGTTAAAAGTTTTAGTATTGTGGGAGATTTGCTCCAGGGTAAAATGGAGGAAGGGGCAAATTGCAGAAATATATATTGGCTGCCACTGCTATAACCAGAACAATCCTCTGAATGCAAACTGATCTTGTTGCCTTTTACAATTCTTCAGTGACCCAGGGATATTAGGTCCAAACCTTGCAGGATTTAAACCCTTCATTTCATCCCACGTTGTTCAGTTTAGCCTAGTGACCACGAACCCCCACCTGTTTTACACTCTGATCTGGTGAACTTGACTGAGTCTCCATGACCTGCATTCAACTATGACTTCTGCCTGCAATGATGGGCCTGGACTTGTGCCTTGAATGGGCTCCTATTCTTCCTTCCACAGTCAGCTGCAGTCTCTCCTCCCTGGCCCTAGCTCCTCTTCTCTGGAGGTCACAAGCACTTTGCACTGGCCTCCATGGAGGCAGTGGTTATGTCCACCATCACTGTTTGCATGTCTTTGGGAGGACTATCAATTCCTCCAGGGAGGGACAGAGTGTCCATCTTTGAGTCCTCAGCAATCAGTGGGGACTCAAAAAGATTTCTGCACTCACGGATGAAACCTGCCTTCTGAGGTTGCACAGGTGCCCCTCCCGGAGACAGGGTGACTGAAATGGCACAGTCTTAGGGTGATGAGGCATTTTAGAGTGGAAGCTCCCCATCCAGACAATACTCACATAAAAACTACTCTGTTCAGGACTCATCCAAAGAAAACCACTTTTAAAGATTTCATCTTATTTCACCTCACGATCAGGGAACGAATAAATTTGGCCTCCACAACTGGGTGATGAAGTGACTCCGACACAAAGCTGTCTCAAGAGTGAATGGTGACAGCAACTGCATCTCTGAAATGCTTTTCGGAGGGCAAAATTCCACATACACAGCCATTTCATAACTCCAAATGCCTCAAAATCCCAATGCCGTTATTTTCTGCATGTGGTTTCAATCTACCTCCACCTTAAATCACCACATTACCATCCTACCGTGGGGATTTGAGAATTTCAGAATCTCTCTCTCTCTCTCTCTCTCACATACACACAGCCATTTCGGCACGGGATTAGATTAAATCGTCTCAGCAGCTCTGACCCAGCAGCCCTCCTGTCCATGGAGGGGCGGAGGAGGGCCCAGAGGCCTGCAAACCAGCGCACTAAGTCTGTAGCTGCCCTTGGAAGAGAGATGATTAAACGCTGAGGTACAGTAATCAGGCTGGGATTGTCCCTGCATCTGCTCAGCCAGCCCTGATTAGCCCTAATCTAGAAGGTGTATGTTAATCTCAGTTTGTATTCTGGGTCATTTCGATTAAGCAACAGGAAGCCCTTCACATTCTACTTTAAAGGTTGGAAGTTCTCTTTTATTTTTCTGAGAGATCCTGTTCAATCCTAGCAGTAAGTCTCTTGGCATTTGTATAGCACTTTTCAAAGCCCTCTTTTTTTTTTTTAAAGACTTTTATTTATGCATGAGAGACATAGTGAGAGAGAGAGAGGCAGAGACACAGGCAGAGAGGAAGAAGCAGGCTCCATGCAGGGAGCCTGATGTGGGACTCAATCCTGGGTCTCCAGGATCAGGCCCTGGGCTGAAGGCGGCGCTAAACCGCTGAGCCACCGGGGCTGCCCTCAAAGCCCTCTTACATCCACTGTGTATCATCTGATTTTTGCTAAGACCCTAGAGAAGCAGGCTGGGCAGGTGTTCCTCCCTTTCACAAATGATAGGCAAGTTCCTTTGGGAGAACCAGGGACTTATCCTAAAGGCACATACTTATAAAGTCCTGAAGATTTAGTACCCCAGTCTCCAGAACCCCAATATTTCAAAGCCATAAGAAACCTTAGCATTCACTCAGTTTAGTAAATCCCTTTTGCTTTAAACTCAAAAGTAAAAAGTTTATTAAAAAAAGTAAACACAGAACAAGACAGAGTGGTTTTCACCCCAAGATGACTGAGTGCACTTGTCGTTAACATAGGCTTCTTGAAATTAAAGCCTTTGAGTCTCTTCAGCAGAGGAAATCCTGAGCGCCTTTCTGTGCCTTCAAGGGAGAGCTCTGGGTGCCAAATCACTATAGCGCGGTACGTGTTGTGTAAGGAGGAGCCTGTGTGGATGAGCCCATGGTGTGGCACCTGTCAGTGTAAAGTGGTAACATCTGCCTTTATTTCCAAATGTAAACAAAATTATTTTGGAGGGCTTTCCATTTTTTTCCCTGAGCGATTTTTTTTTTCTTGGAGTCTTGTTTTTGAGTGAAGAGAAAGATTTTGACATAAATCTTGAATGGAACTGCAGCTCTCAATACAGAGTGCTATCGTTTTATTTCATGGAAGAATAAATCCCTCTCAGTGGCAAAAAAAAAAGTCAGGTGTCCAGGCTCCTGACCCCCATGGGAGTCTTGCCATGCACCCAACTGCTCTTAACATTGAACAACATGCTGGCAGGGACCTAGAAGGTGGAGCACTACCCTCTTCGTGCTCATTGCTACCTCTCCCCTCAGGCTTCCAGGTAAGTTTTACAAAGTTGGCCAAACTGGGAAGAGGCCAAAGCTGCCTCAGGTCTCAGCACCAGAATTTCCTTGTCCAATAGCAGTCAGACTAAAATCTCAGGAGGGACTGCTGGCTCCAGGACCACATTTCCCTGTAAAAGATAATGAGACCTGCCCCTGCTTCTCTCCCACTTGGGAATCACATACTGGAGCCCACATGATCAAACACACTCCTCCCAGTCTTTCCCCAGTGCAATGAGTGGCAATTATATCCCTCCAGGTGCTCAGGCCCAAACTTTGCAGTCATCTTTGACTTTACATATGATACAGCAGCAAATCCTGTCAACTCGTCCTTCAAATATAAACCTGGAATTCAGCCACTTCTCTTTGCTGCCTCCCTGGACAGAATCGTACCCTCTCTTGCTAGGACTACATTTTTAAAACATGTATTTTTTCTTTATATATATAAAGGGGGAAATAGAGCAAACACATGTGGTGGGGAGGAGCAGAGGGAGAGAGAGAAGCTTAAGCAGCCTCCCTGCCCAGCACGACCCTGAGACCATGAGGTGAGCTGATATCAAGAGGGGGACATTCAACTAACATCCACTCAGGTGCCCCACCATGAGTACATTTTATCTTCCTCCATAATCATCCTGCTTCAGCCCTTGCTCCACTGTAGCCAGAGGGATTTTCTAAAACTTCCATATGACATGATGTGTTATCAGGACAGCCACTGAAAATTCAGATGTCTGGGCTAGGCTGGCTCTGATACAGCTCACGTGCTTCTCACCCAGCATCCTTCAAAGGCCTCCCTTCAAGTCACATGACCTTTTCAGGTAGGACACACAGGGACACTGACCCCCAGTGTGGCCAGGCTTCTACTCAGAGTTCTCCAAGGAGACCCCTGCACAGGATCCATTCTTAAAGGGGACTGCTCATCTCACCAGGGACGTCATTTCACACAAGGTAGATCATCTGCTGTTTAAGCTCCCCGCCGCTTCAGAAGAATCCTTATTTTAACAGAGACTTACTTAAAAAAATAGCTAACCCACAGAGGGCATAGGAAAAAAAGGTACAAAAAAGGGTATAGCGTTGAAAAAAGTCAGTCTCCCTCCCAGAGGCTAACTACTATGGCCAGTTTTGTGGCTGGCCTGTAGTCTCACTGAGACTGTGCATTTGGTAATGTGTGTCTTTTCCCCATTTGAACAATGCATACCATTCATAGTCTTCTGCACCTTGCTTTTTGGGGGATCTTTACTTACAAGTATGAAAAGAGTGGCTGCAGAGTATTTCATTTGTATGAAGGTGCTTAATTTTTTTTTTCATGTCAGATGGGTAAGGTGGCAATATTGTAACAAGGTCTGAGGGAGGTACAACCACAGGAACACCCAATCATCATGCTTATGAACTACAAAAGGATTTGGAGGTGCTTGGTTTTGACTAACTAGTGCTCTGATGACTCACACCTTGGCTTCCCAATCTTTTGGTATTATGCCAAATGTACTGTAATTTCTCACAAATGCAAGGATTTACCAAAGAATATGACTTCTTAAGAGGATATTTATACTTTAAAATTTCATAGGTGCAGTAATGAGGGGACTCCTAACTGTTTTGCTCAGCCCAATTCCTTTCAAGATTCAAATTCCTAATCTATTGCTAGTAGTGGGATTTAAGATTAAGGCATGATAAGTGACAGGGGAATATACTTTTGGACAGACATTTGTCTTTGAGCCTCTCAAATCGTTATTATATGGGTGGCAGATAATGCCATCTACTCATAAGCCTGGTCTTGTCTTCTAATATAAGTGACCATTTGCTCATGTTACAGGGCTTGGCCTTGTTTTCTGCAAAACAGGAGGCCATGAGTTTATAGTGGTCTGTCTCTGATGGTGGCACCAGGGGAGGCTTTGTGGTAGACCATGGGCGCCAATAAGAGTAACTTTAAAGGTTAGGGTCACAGCCTTGCACACTCTGAATTTATCATTCATGAGCGGATCTACTCTATTCCTGACCTCTCCTGAGGTAATGAGTTTCATCACTTACCTACTGTATAATGGAATACACAGACATGTGTACGTGTGTATGTATATTTGCAATTTATTTACCTAGAGGAATTAATTTACTTTCCTTCAGGCTAACTCCTTAAGTGTTCTGTGATTTGATGAATACATCTACATATCACAGTTAGCTAAATCTTCCTGAAGTAACATTTAGCAATGGCTATCCTGTCCCACCAAAAAAAACAAAACAAAACAAAACAAAACAAAACAAACCCTCACTTTTGGTGGCTGTTTACTATGGGAAAAATAAAGTTCAAACAGCTGGTTTGAAGGATTACATCAGCCTTTCCCACAAATACTCTACATTCTCTCTTCATTACAACCGTACCTGTCTCCTTACTGTACCCTGGCCACCACATATGTCTGCTCAGACAGATCCCTCTGCTTAGCACTATCCCCTGCTGATGCAAGTCCTGTTCTTCCAACAGTCTCCATACCTTTCCCAGAGTCCATCCAGATAGCACAGCCCACACAGGTTTCCTTTCTGTGATTTTACTCCCTCCATCATTTGGCACCAGCTCTGTGCTAACCTGTTTCCAAGTAGTTATTGTTCTCTCTATAATCTGCTTGCTTAGACCATTGGCAGGACTATGTCTTTAAATACTGAGCAGCTTGAACATAGTAGATGCTTAATAATGAAATATGACTATAGAATAGTGTTCTTCATGCTTTTTAGAAACTTGGTTACATTCCTATCAGCTTTGGCTTCCATAGACTGAAGAAGGCCTTGGAACCTTTCACTCTGCTCCTGAGTGTAGCAGGATTTTCACAACAAGACTCAAGGTACGGTAGCCAAATACTGTTTGGCTAATACCAAAATAGGCTGTTTTATTTCCATGAAAGGCTTGCTGGTCAGAAAGACTACATGTGACTCCTGGCTCTGCCATTGAATGGCTTATGAACCTCACTTTCCTCAACTGTAAAATAGCAGTCACTAATCTCACAGGGCTGTCGAGGACTAGATGTACTGACTTAGGCAAGGTCTGGCATAGTTCCTGGCACATAGTAGGTATACTATAAATGTCAGCTACTTTTCAAAGATGACTTTGAACAAGAGGTTGAATGAAGTCTGGTGGGGCCACAGACGTTAGACTAAAGCTCTCAGGAAACAGAAATGAAAGCAGAGACGGCACAGATCTCCTTTCAGCAGTGATTTGTTCCTGCCAGGAAGCACATCATTCGCCAAAGGCCTCCAAAGATGTAAAGATTAGAGATAAAAGCCATGAAATCAGGGCAGATGGACTGGCGTGCAGCTTCCTTTCTGAGATGCAGATGGACGGTCAGAACTGGCACTGGATCTACACTGTGACATATATGGAATCACTGCCGACTCTGCACTGGTAAATAGATAATCCAGGTGAAACCGCTAGTCAATAGTGAGAATGTTAAATATATGGTCAGGGGCAGTAGGATATGATATCATCACTCTGATAAATTTCTAAGCCCCTCCAGATAATAACGACATAGGCTCAAGTGTAGCAGAGCACAGAGTTACAGGCCTGGCCACTGTCACCCAGAACCAGACTGCCCTCCCCCTACTCCACCCTGCGACGAGACAGAGCAGGACAGACAGCCTCAGGAAGAATGGGCCTTTCATTTGCCCTCACAATCTGGGAAACCTCTGGGAATTGTTGTTTGCTGTAACTGAATCTTTCAGCCCAAAGGCCTTCCAAGTTGGTCATGGAAATATCTTTAGTTGGGAGAAAAATATTGATGGTTGTGAGAGAAAAAGAGCTACACAAAGAAATTTATCAAATAAACACAACATTTTCTGGAAGATAATAAAACATTTTTAAAGACTGATTTATTTATTTTAGAGGGAGAGAGAGGGAGGGAGGAGGGAGAGAGCATAGGCAGGGGGAAGGGCAGAGGGAGAGAGTCCTAAGCAGACTCCACACTCAGTGTGGAACCCGACATGGGGCTTGATACCATGACCCTGAGACCACAACCCAAGCTGAAATCAGGAGTAGGTTGCCCAACCAACTGTGCCACCCAGGCACTCGAAGAGAAAGAAGTCTTAAAACCCAAAGGAAAAAATTACAATATAATGCCTTCTGTAGTTTACGGATGTGAAAGCTGACTACAGGTATCAGGAAAATGCTGGCTGAAATGGGGAACCAGAAGACTTCAATTGGAAAGGACTGGAATAAATAAGTAAGAAATAAAGCCATGAATTATATTACCTAAGTAAGTTCTGCAGTTTTTGTGTTTTATTTTGTTTTATTTTTAGGTGGTTTTATTAAAGCACAGGGACAGGGCCCATGGGCAGAAAGTCTGCGGCTGCCAGTTCTGAAGTTTTTGAAGAGCCACCAAGCATTATCTTCAGGTGTGTCAAGAGGTGACAGGCAGGAGGGAAGTACTTTAAAGTCTTATTTGCAGACTTGAAAAAGAATTTGCACCAGGGACTGATGTCTAAGGCAAGCCACTATTAAAGGAAGAAAACTAGGTATGGTATGTACTGGTGTAGAGATGGGAGAACATGAAAGGAACTCAGGGAAAGAAGCTAGTCCAGTAGGCGGGTGGCAGATAGAGGCTGAGAATAACAAACAAGGACCAGATGGAAAGAAGACAATTACAGGGCAAGAAGGGGAAGGTCATGAAAAGAATGTCAATATCAAATGACAAGGAGATCCAGGGAACCCTCCTGATGCTAAGACAAGGAGGAAACAGAGAAAAGTATTTCTCTCCCAGTCATTCTGTTATATTAGCTGCTTCTGGGACATTTAATCTTTCTTTTCCGTGTTTTCTAAGTCCCTGGCTTTTGGGTGAATTTGTGGGATTTATGGATTAAAATATGTATTATACCTGGCGTACTGAGTATTCTCATGAAGCCGATAGCAGCCTCCTAGGTGCCTTGGTGTAACAGGCACTTCTTGGCATACAAGATTTTCTACCCCCTTGCTAGACGATGTCAACCCTGTTTTGGAGAAACCACTTCCCGTGATAACTATCATAGCAGAAATTCTGTCCTTTGCCTGATTTTTCAGACCACCAGGCAATTTCTCTTGCCCACATCCCACAAGCCAAATGTTAAAAATGAATCCATTTTTCCTTTATTAGTAAGTGTATTTCAAAACATATTTTGGAGATACAATTTCACAGTTTGCTTTTGAAATTATTGGGAGTGTCCAGGAACATCAATGAAGTCAGGGTTTTGTGCTTCAAAACGAACCACTGTGGTATATTACCCCACAGGCCGAGCTCCCAATGTGGGGTTGAACAAGCTAACTCCAAGGCCTGCTGATCTACCCAATAGGGCTTTAAACTGAAAATGGCAGGAGAGAAAAGTGTTCAGCTAAAGTTTGTGGGACATGTGTATGCTCAGGAGGACATGTGATTTGACTGTACAGAGAAGGGCAGGAGATACCTAGGAAAATTCAGAAGAAATCACTGGGAAGAAGGAAGACACTCAAGGTCCCTAAAGTCTATGCACCAGTAGACAGGGTATGAGCAATATGTAAAGGATTGATTTTTTTTTTTTAATATTTTATTTTTAAGTAATCTCTATACCCAACATGGGGCTCGAACTTCTAACCCCGAGATCAAGAGTCACATGCTCTACCGACTGAGCCAGCCAGGTGTCCCTAAAGCATTAATATTTATTTATTTATTTATTTATTTATTTATTTATTTATTTATTTAAATATTTTTAAATAAAAGAAGGGGGGGTAGGGTAACTGGATGAGAGGCATTAAGGAGCACATGTGATATAATGAGCACTGTTATTATTAAGATTTTATTTATTTAATACAGGGGAGAGAGAGCGAGCGAGCACGCACAAGCAGGGGGAGCAGCAGGCAGAGGGAGAAGGAGAAGCAGATTCCCCACTGATCAGCAAGCCAGATGAGGGGCTGGATCCCAGGGCCCTGGGATCAGGACCTGAACCGAAGGCAGATGCTCAACTGACTGAGCCACCCAGGCACCCCTAACAACACAAAACTTTCAAAAAGCACTGAGCAAGATGAGCCACGAGAATGTGCTACAGAGGAACAGCCACAGGAAACTGCCTCCCCTGTATGTCCTGGTGTCCGGAGTGCAAAAACCATCTCTTGACAATCTCCCATGGAGGGTTTTATAAACCCTTCGGTCAACATGCCAGCACACTGAGTGCTAAAGGTGTGCATATTGGTAAAAGCAGATCTTACAGTCAGCTCTTAGTTGTGTTGAAGGGAAGGTGGGCCACTTCTCGGATACCTCCCCTTCTAAACTGGAATTTATGATGTGCTTTTCTTATAGCAGACTTACTTCCTAATAATGTCTCCTTTAAGCTAATATGAAAACTAATTTGTATTCCCTAAGTACCCAGCAGCTGGGTGAGGGGTGGAGGAGATGGTCTGGGCTTATGCTAGCTTGTTGAAAGAAACTGTCCAAGGATTTAAAATGTGTCATGACTAATCTGCATGACAGATAATCTGTATGTGGCTCCTGAGAGTGGACTATATTTTACATTTATAAAATGGACAACTACTCTGTCTCAAAGGGCTGCTGTGAGGAATGTTATATTTACATGATTTAAGTTCTGGAGAAAAAAAGGACAAGATCTAAATTTGAGTTCGTTTTGTTATTTCATATAGGTTTCCTCATAGGAGTCAAAGCGACCATGCAGTGGCTACCAGAGGCAGGTACAGAGAGGAAGCAAGATTCAAGATCTGGCCCTTGGTCTCCAGAGTTGCTAAAAATGGAAGGCACCACCAGTTCAGTGGTCTACCCTACTCCACATGGTGCACAAAATGAAGAATTCATATACATATTCTTGGCACTCTTGTTAGTCAAACAGCAGGGCCTTGAAAGCTTAAGGAAGGATAGACCAGGGAGTAGGCCAGCTGAAAATGGACCTTCCTAAGATTAAAGCCCTTTCTCATGGTTATAACTCATTACTATTATTTTGAGTGTGTGTGAGGGATGGGGAAAGGACTTGAGATTCTTGGAGGAAAACAATTGTTTAAGGTGGGAAGATAAAGATCACATTCTAAATAATACAGCTGGAAGGAGTTGTTCCAAAAACATCCAAGCAAATTCCCTTTTTCACTTCCCACAAAGCTGAAACAGAAACTCCAAGGCTGGCTAAAGTGGTCAAGACATTTCAAAAGGTTCAGACTAATCTCTAACAGTGCTGTCCACCAGAACTCACTGTAAGGATGGCCACGTTCTATTTGTGCACTGGCCAATATGGTGGCTATAGAGCACGTGAAATGTGGCCAATAGGACTGAGGAACTCAATCTTTGACTTTATTTAAAGTTTAAATAGTCAGTGCAGCTCTAAAACCTTCCCAGAGTTTCCAGTGAGCCAACTCCACATCATAAACATGCTTCAATTGTACACACACTGTAGAACATGATAAGAGTTGCCTTTGTTACCTAGAAACTCAATCTGAAACTGGATGCTCTGCATTCACCTAAAATATGTTTTCCTCACATTTCCCTTATTTATGTCATTGTTTTTTTTTTCCCCCTTTTGCTGCTCTACCCCATCAACTTATTTTAATACCTCCCTCCCGGCCCCCTGCAGAGTCCCCAGGTGAGAAACTTCAACATTTGAGAACAATATAGTATAGCTCTACAGTATAGGACTACGAGCAGTACAGAAAGGCTGGGCAGGACAAAAGCTGAAGAACTGCTGGACGCCGGCTCCGTGAGCCGATCTGATAGCAGGGTTTGTCTCACTTAGAACAGTGTCTCAGTTTCCAGATTTAGACCCCTTCAGTGATTTTCAGATCCAATTGCTAGCTTTACAACGGAAAAGATGTGTTTATCAATTTCACTTCGAAAACCCCATTTAGCCTCTGAAAATCTCTAAATTGGGGCCTTTCTAATAATGAAGATTTGGTGTAATTATAATGTCACAGGCATTTGTGCTGACAAAGCAAAACCAATATGTCTCCTTGCTGGGTCTCTGCTCAGTCTGACCAACAGGAGGAGAAAAGAGGCTTTGTCAGGAGCAGATGTGCAGTGGGAGGCCCCGGGAAAGCAGATCTGTTGAATGGAGCAGGTGCCACTTAGACATTCACTTTACTGACTCCAACCACAACCTCCCCTTCATTTGATATCCTGCTCTTGGCAGGAGGATGGGGAGAAAGCATCATACAAAAAGGAAGCGTGTTTATCCTGTTCAGATTACGGCTCTGCCAGGCTGCTGCTGCTGCTGGGTTCTGCATATTCGCTCTTTATTAAGCAAATGGTAGAGCTGGGAAGTGAATCCCTGTATTTACACAGGTAATCTGAGAGCCAGAGGGCCCTAAACCATACTGGCTGCGATGTACAAGCTATCAGAGTTAATAACAGTGTGCTGACATTCCTTCAAAATCCTAATGGAAGAAGCATAAATAAAAAAAGGAAAGTCTACTTTCCACATGGACCTTAAAGACTTCATTCTGTTGGAGTTTTTCCTGTCAATGATAGTCTCGCTCTTGTGTGAACAGTGATTAATCCACTTTTTACATGCTCAATTAAAACCTACTTTTTCATCTATGTATTAAATAGAAATGACTCCAATTAAAGTTGTCCAATTATGGCTCCGGATTTGGTATGCCAAAAAAAAAAAAAAATTCCCTTTACAGAATATTACCTGCAATGACAGGCACCAAGATTCTGCTGGAATCATCTAAGACCAGAATCTGTCTTTCGAATACAAAGACTCAGAAAGATGTGGGGACCTAAAGGGAAGGAGAATGAGATAAGGAAACATGTAACTTGGCCCTCATGACATTGGGGATTGAGAGGAGACTGGTCAGTCCATCTACCAAGTGGCAGGCACTGCTTCTTGGGAATCTCTGCTCTGAAGCTCTGGCCTGAGTCCTTTGCCCAGAATGTCCCTGGCTCACCAAGTTCCCCAAGCTGAGAATACCTGACACCATCAGATGGAGGAGTAGTGAAGGCATGCTGACCTGGATTGCTAATTCCCTCTGGGGACCTGAGGGGCCAACTCTGGAGGCATTCAGCTTTTAATATGGAAAGTACCTAAAAGCTACCTCAGAAGGACATGGCCATCGCTCAGATGAACACTAAGAATAGAGACCAGT
Source organism: Canis lupus baileyi (assembly GCF_048164855.1). Classification (NCBI taxonomy): domain Eukaryota; kingdom Metazoa; phylum Chordata; class Mammalia; order Carnivora; family Canidae; genus Canis; species Canis lupus. The sequence continues at coordinate 53,911,173 of NC_132855.1, read as the reverse complement.
GTGTAGTGGTCTGTCATTTCATTGTAAAGGCTCTCCCTTTCTGCAGTCTTTAAGTTTTCAAGTAGCAGAGTAATACTTAAGCAATTTCTGGTGTATAAATGATGAATGCCTGAAGCCACCCTCATTTATAATGGTATAGGGGAGAAAATACACCCCTCTCTGGACTAACCAACTCTGCAAGGAGAAAGACGAATCTAAACATCACACTCTTTCAAGACACAGCCTGGTCCTTCTGGAGGTATCCACAGGTCAGTATTTTTACGGGAGACAATGGCACCAGAGAACCCTGATAATTAGAAACCCCTCCAGCTGTGGGGGCTATGTCTGATGAGTGACAGGAAAGACTTGGTCATTCTGGATTACTGAATCTTACTTTTGTTTCTCTAGCATGCCTGAGGGACACAATATGTTTTATCAGTAACAGAGGCTTTCTAAAGCAGGGATTCTCAGCATGACATCCATTCCCTGCTCCCTCCAAATGAAGGCTTACTGGACCAGATCCTAAGAATGTGTCCCAGAGGAGATAAGATCGAACCCTCTGCAGATTAATTTCCTTCCCGTTCAGTGTGTTTAATAACAACAACAGTAGTAGTAGTAATAGTAGTTAACAGTTATGGCATACTTACAATGCTCCAGGCACTAAAGAGAGTGGAACTAAATATTCTGTGCTATCTGCTGGCCCCTAAAATTAGTGTGATCGACATATCTCCCTGGATGGGCAAAAGCGGGGAGCCAGAAAAACTGCCATTTCCCTCTGGCAGCTATTCGGGAAGGCATTTTGGATTTTAGGAGGTAACTATGAAGGGAGTTGGGAAGGAGGACAAGCTTCAGTGCTATAAAAGGGCTAGGAAGTAACACACATGGGGCAGAAAACTGTGAATCTGAGTATTCTAGAATTGAGAGCCCCAGTATACACCTCTATGTTCTTATCTCAGAAGCAGTCATGTTTTCATTGTAAAGTCTGGAGTTTATCCAATAGTAATGAATTCTTTCAGCCTTGTGACCCACTGGGCTCTGGATATTTTATCCTTTTGGGGGTCATTATAAATCATTAAAGCACCTAGCCTCAAGATGCCTGCAGTCAAGAAGAGAAATCTGCACTTGTAAGGCATCTGGGTGGAAATGTGTAAGGGGCCTAGGTCGTGCATAAAGAGACTAGGAGGTGGGTCTAGGTGTCTTCATTGCCTTTTTTTTTTTTTTTTAGATTTTATTTATTCATGAGAGACACACAGAGAGAGGCAGAGACATAGGCAGAGGGAGAAGCAGGCTCCCCAGGGAGAGCCCGATGCAGGACTTGATCCCAGGACTTCAAGATCATGCCCTGAGCTGAAGGCAGATGCTCAACCAATGGGCCACTCAGGTGTTCCCTCCCCTTCTTTTTTAAAGATTTTATTTATTTGAGAGAGAGAAAGAGAAAGAGGATGAACAAGAGGAGGGGCAGAGCTAGAGGGAGAAACAGACTCCCCATTGAGCAGGGAACTGACTTGGGGCTCTATCCCAGGGCCCTGAGATCATGACCTGAACTGAAGGCAGATGCTTAACTAACTGAGCCACCCAGGCACCCCTCCATTGCCTCTTGTCTCAGGTTTTCCTGCTCAGGACTCTGCGGTGCACAAAAATAGGCCAGTTCTTCTTGCAACCCTCCTGCCCAGCTGTTTACTGGTTGCGGATTACTGCAGTCACATGGTAGTGTTTTGTTTTTTAAGCAAAGCCATGCTGTCTATGAGGTGAGGTCACTGGGAGGCAAGGATCATGAAGTATTGGTGTTGTCCTTCCCTGTGCAGAAGGGATACAACTTGCCAGAAGAGAATAGTATTTCTGCTATAGCCTTTGGATTAGTGCTAACCAATACAACTTCCTGCAATGATTAAAATGTTGTTTTCTGTGCAGTTTGTTATTGTAGCTACTAGCTACAAGTGGCTATTTACATTAAAATTTTTTAAAGATTTTATTTATTTATTTATTTATTTATTTATTTATTTATTTGTTTGTTTGTTTATTTGAGAGAGAGAGTGAGTGGTGCATGCAGATGAGCTCACAGGAGTGGGGGGAGAGACAGAGGGAGAGGGAGAATCAGACTTCCTGCTGAGCAGGGAGCCCAATGTGGTACTACCAGGACCTCAGGATCATGACCTGAGTCAAAGGCAGAGACTTAACAGACTGAGCCACCCAGGAGCCCCATGCCTATTTGCATTTAAATGTGAATAAATTAGAATAAAAAATTCGGTATCTCAGGCCACACATGGCTTTTGAGTACTTGAAATGTAGCTGTGACTGAAGAACTACATTTTTTATTTAACTTAATTTTAATGAACTTACACTTAAATTCAAACAGCCACAATTGTAGCTACTGTATTAGACAGTATACCTGTAGATCTTAGGTTTTGATGCCATTTATTTATTTGTCTCTGCTAAGAGTTATCATGACACTGGCTTCTTCTTTTTTTTTTTTAAGATTTTATTTATTCATTCATGAGACAGAGAGAGAGAGAGAGAGAGAGAGAGGCAGAGACACAGGCAGAGGGAGAAGCAGGCTCCGTGCAGGGAGCCCAATGTGGGACTTGATCCTGGGTCTCCAGGATCAGGCCCTGGGTTGAAGGCGGCGCTAAACCACTAGGTCACCTAGGCTGCCCATGACACTGGCTTCTAAAGTGAGTAAAATATGGCTATAATCACTCCTTAAAACAATTCTGCAGAACAGTGACCCACACAAAGAACAGTTGAATCAGATGAATAATAAAGACAATGGTTTTCACTTGTTTTATATCTCCTTGACCTCCTTGGTTGGCAAGAAGGACTGAAGAGGAAGGAAGGGAACCACATCGGGCAGTAGCGAGTACTGGAGAACTGGGTTTGGTTTCCAGTTTCACCATTTAGTTGCTGAGTAGGCAAGTCCCAGCTTTAGCTGCCCCTGCAAAATAGCGCCTTATAAGCTCTGTTCTACCCGCTTTACTGGGTGAAGTAGAATAATGCAGAGAGTTCTTGCTTAGTCACTGGCAAGGGGGGTTATGGTGATGGTGGTGGCCATAGCAGTTAAAACAGAAAAGGAAAAAAAGGAGAAAGAAAAGAAAATGATGAAGGTCCTAAATAATGATGGTCAATGCTCATAATCAAAAAGCAAAAATAGAGCAATAATGAGTTATTTTCCTGGTAAGACATCTATCAACATGTTTTCCAGAATGAAAACTATGCACTTTAAGAAAAGAGTTACCTGACTTAAATAGGGAAATGCTGTTTGCAAAGAAAGTGTGTTGTCCACATCTGTCCACAGATTGTCCACATGAAGCATCTGTGCCCTGGGTGCTGGCCGCAGGGCTGCTGCAGTTCCCCAGCTACAGGCCCTCCTGTACTCAGCCCTCTTTTTTCTGAGCCATCCTCATCTGATTCCTTCTAAGAAGTAAATCTTTCCAGGTTTGTGAATATGCTCTACCATCCCCTCCATTTAAAAAAGACCTATAATACCAGGGGCACCCAGCTGGCTCAGTCAATAGAGCATGCTACTCTTGATCTTGGGGTTGTGAGTTCAAGCCCCATGTTGGGTGTAGAGATTGCTTAAAAATAAAATATTTTGGGATGCCTGGGTGGCTCAGTGGTTGAGTGTCTGCCTTCGGCCCAGGGCGTGATCCTGGAGTCCCAGGATCGAGTCCCATATTGGGCCCCCTGCATGGAGCCTGCTTCTCCCTCTTCCTGTGTCTCTGCCTCTGTCTCTGTCTCTCATGAATAAATAAATAAAATCTTAAAAAAAAATTTTTTTAAAAGTACATAAAAATAAAAAAGACCTAGGATTCTAAAGGGAAAAAAGCTGTACGGCACATAAATCTTCATTTGCTTTTTATGACAGAATAGGTAAGACCTCAGCTTGGTTGGACTGAGGCCATTCTAGTATCTGAGCTTCCCTTCTGGTCTTCCTGTCAGTGGAAAAAGAGTCATTTACTCTACAGAAGGGTAGTCTAAAAGCCCATAGCTGCCAAAGGTACTGCTCTTTGGGGACTTTAAGGATGGGAGGAGGCTTATAGCCTAGGACTCCTAGCTCATATAAAACTGTTTGCCTGCTTCAAGTCCAGGAGGACTGAACTCACTATCTTTGGATTAAAGGGACAAATAATATAGTAGCAAAAAATGTAACAGCTCATTTCAAAGCTATTATTGCATGTTATGGTGACTGAAAATGTACCTTTACAATAAAACTTAATATCTTTGTTTAAACGTTAATTAAAATAGCGAGGCAAAAAGTGATTTAGTGCATAGTAGAATAGCACGCCAGCACTTTTTAAAAAAAGAGATTTTATTTATTTATTTGAGAGATAGAGAGAGCACAAGGTGGGGGGGAGCGCAGAGGCAGAGGGAGAAGCAGACTCCCCACTGAGCAGGGAGCCTGTTGAAGGGCTGGATCCTAGGACCCAGAGATCATGACCAGAGCCGAAGGCAGCTGCTTAAATGACTGAACCACCCAGGTACCCCTACCAGCACCTTTCTGGAGAAGCAACACTGACATATCTCCTAAATTAATTTAAAAATTAAAAAAAAGATTTTATTTATTTATTCATGAGAGAAACAGAAAGAGAGAGGCAAAGGCAGAGACAGATGTGGAGGGAGAAGCAGGTTCTATGCAGGGAGCTTGATGCGGAACTCGATCCCGGGACCACAGGATCACACCCTGGGCCAAAGGCAGAGGCCCAATGGCTAAGCCACCCAGGCATCCCCTAAATTAATTTAATACTGACATCTCCATTGACTCTTTTGAGAACAAGTCCATTTACTAATGTGTCCAGAGAATGAGGAGCATAGATAAAGGGAGGATGAGAGATGTATTCTATAGTTTATCAAGATGAGGACAGGCATTTTACCTCTTATTTTTTAAAGAGCTGGAAGAGAAGGACATTTAATGAATAATAATGGATGATGATGGTAGTGAGAATAAGGAAAAAAGTGAAAAAAATCCTCCTTCATGATGGAGATGGAAATATAATGCAGCTGTAAGATGTGACAAGAGATTGTGCCCTTAGGAGTAACAGAGGCCAGCCACATCAACCACAGCAGCAAACTAGGAGCTGGTAAAGAACAGCAGCCATTGCCCAAGGACAGTGATATAACCAAATCCATGAGCTGTTAAACAATGTCACCTTCAATCAAAAACCCTTCAATTTCCTTCACTCAAGGCCACCCAGAAAGAGCTTATGATCTCCCATTTCTGCAGCATTTACCTCTGGAGCATAAATTCTTCAACTGTATAAGGTAAGCATGTGGATCTGTCCTAAAGACAGGAAAACACAATCGTATTTTGCATTCTGAATTACAACTGAACATATTCTGGGGAATGATGAAATTCTGGGAGATGAAACTGATGTAGACAGCTAATGATAGTTTTATGTTTATAGTGTACGTGCCAAGCACTATGCTAAGCACTCTACAGGAATCATTCTGTTTAATTCTCACACTGACCTCATGAGCAGGAAACTACCATTAGCCTAATTTTATAGTTAAGGCTTAGAGAGGTTAATTTGCTTGTTCAAGATCAGAGAGCTTGGTAGTGTAGCTTTCAGAGTAAGCAGCTAGGCCGGCAGACCCTCCCATCTCCGTTGCCCCTCTTACTCTCAGCACTAGACCAGATATCCACAAAGTTGAATGACCCTGGCCACCACTTTTTATGGCAGAAGCTCTTAATCCTTTTGCCAGAGGCCGGGTGGGGTGGGGGGAGGGGTTCTCTATTTGCACATATGATCAAAGCTATGGATCCCAGAAAACTATAAAAAATTTACATAGAATTTCTCATGGTCTAAGACCCCAGGTTAAGGATGCCCTAATGTCCTTATAATACATATAAAGTGGGTTTCCACAGAGAATTAAAGCACACATGCTGCCTCCTTCAGATCCAGCTGCACTTACCTCTTCATAATAGGTACAGAACAGAACTTTCTGCTGTCCTGTCTCACTTGGGAGGCCTTGCGGAATAGGAATGTGTGTTCCAATCTCTCATGCAAAAACCCCACCCAGGAATCCTGCTCTCTTATCTGAACTTCATATTTCTGTACTCATCCATCTATCTACTCTTTTATCCCTCTTGCTATAAAAAGATGAAAAATTTTTTAAAAAAGTATTCCAATGAGCATAGTTAAGATTAAATTACACTGGAGAAATACACTTATTTTTTAAAGTTTTGAATAGGGTCAAAGAAAAGTAGCCAGGTGAAAGGTGAAAACATGTTCAGTATGAAGAGAATTTTTTTTTCTAAAGGAATTAAAAACTGATTTAGCTTGATTTGGCAGTTGAAATGGGTAGTAAAATGCACACTTGTTTTACAGTGTAGCAAGATTTGAGTGGGGTCTTCTAGTTGTAGGAAGTTTATGTTGATGAGTCTTACGGGGGACCCTCAGGCAGCGGGACTGTTGCTTTGTCAGAACAAAGAGGGACATATTGCATGGCAGAGAAATGAGAACGGTTGCTCTTTCTGTGAGTATAATGTTAATGCCTTGTAATCAGCTTTAATTTTTAAATAGTTCCAGCCCTCTAGTCCACTTCTCCCCATCCAGGGCAGGAGGAAAGTAGCTGGCCCCAGGTCTCAGTCAGGACAGCACAGGTAGTGGAGAAAGATGCATTTTCTAAACTCTCTGGCGTGACCCAATCAAGGGCTAGAGGCAGAGCCAAAGGAAAGGCACAGTCAGGAGCAGGGGAAAAAAATTAGCCACCAACTAGCTCTGGGCAGAAATGTACATTCCCCAGAGCCCTTTCTACCACCTCGGTTCCTACTTCCCTAGAGAAAGGGGGGAATGCTGAAAGAACTCTGGCATAAACTGAATGGTGGCAGATGGGCTTAGAAAGAAGCTTTAGGAGGTGAGGAAACAACTCATAAGCTGGGCTTACTTCCTTGGGAACATCATCTACTCCCTGCCCCCAAACAATGTCCTTGGTTCTAAACGACACCCACCCCCTCCTCAATCAAATGAAGAAGACATGTTCACTAATTACAAAGTGATCTCACTAAATGTGATAACTGATCATTGAATGGTTCTATAATTTCTGCACCTGGAGAAACACAGACCTATGGGCTCCCCAGGCTAGCAAAGGGAAGTGCATGCCCGCAGAGAGGAGGGCTGCTGGAGAGAGGAGCACTTGACATCAGAAACCACCATAGGCCCCCTACAGCCATCAGGGACAGCTGGGGCAGAGGAGGGCACTATGGCCAAGCTCGACAAAGGCAAGTGGCTTCTAGCAGGGATGGGGAGAAAGGCCTGACATTCCCAAACTTATTTGTTGGATGCTGGGAGATGTCATCACTCTGTATTTGTGGAGTCACATCAAAGGGAGGCAGCATAGCTGATTGGTGCAGAAGCCAACTGCCTGAATTCAAATTCCACTTCTGCCACTCTCTGTGTGAACCTGGCCAAGTTACTGAAACTCTATGTCTCAGTTCCCCCATATGTTAAATGGGGTAACAGTGTTTACCTCATAGGATTATTCTGAGTCTTAAGTAAGTCAATGCACATAAAACACTTAGCAGAGGGCTTCCACACAGCAAGCACTATATAAATGTTTATAAATAAATAAAATTAATAAGACAATGGAATTGAGAGACAGAAAGCAAGGTCAAAAGTGGGAAAGAATGCAGATTCCTAGCTCGGAGTACTCTGGAAGGGGGGCTGTGCCTCACCCTCACAAAAACAAAATTGAAATTGAGGGAAAAACGGGAAATTAAAATTTCAAAGGGTAAGAATTGAGCCTCTATAGAATTCTGCATCAACAGAACAGACAGCCACAATTTCTTAATCTAGAAAGACGCACCTGTTTTGGTCTAACTACAGGGACAGTGTCTCCTCCAGCAACAATTAGTGTTTCATTCATTTCACTGGGGCAGTATTAAGAGCACTTGCTTCCCACTCCTGGTCCATCTCTGTGATAATGAATACTCCCCACTTCCCCTGCCCTATGGGGCAGAAGGAGAGGAGAACACTTAAATTAGTTAAATTAAAATAAGGCTTTAACACTATATGTTAATTACACTGGAAGTAAAATTAAGGGGAAAAAAGGCTTAATTCTTCTGAATGAACTTTAAAATCACTGTAAAGATCACACCCCCCACCACACAAATCTTTTTGGAATTTTGATTGAATTTTTTCCAAATTTGGAGATAGGCCTTTCACTAACTGCTAATAATAATACCACAATAAAATATTATACTATAAAGAACAAAACAAATAGATGAATGGAAATAGAAAATCCACACAAAAGACCTTGTACAGTCTATTTAAGAATTATGCATAAAAATACTAAAGGCATTTTTCACAGAACTAGGATAATCCTAAAATTTGTATGGAACCACAAAAGACCCCTGAAAAGCCAAAACAATCTTGAAAGAGAAAAACAAAGCTACAGTAATCAGAACAATATGGTACTGGCACAAAAAGAGACACAAAGATCAATGGAACAGGACAGAAAGCCCAGAAACAAACCCATGGTTATATAGTCAATTAATCTTTGACAAAAGAGGCAAGACTGTACAACAGGAGAAATGCAGTCTCTTCAACAAACGGTTTTGGGAAAACTCCACAGTTACATGCAAAAAATAGAAACTGGACCACTTTCTTTCACCATACACAAAAATAAACTCAAAATGAATTAAAGACCTACATGTAAGACCGAAACCATAGAAATCCTAGAAGAGAGCATAGGCAGTAACGTCTCTGACATCAGCCATAGCAGTATTTTTCTAGGTATGTCTCCTGAGGTGAGGGAAATAAAAAGCAAAAACAAATTATTTGGGCTATATCAAAATAAAAAGCTTCTGCACAGGAAAGGAAACAACAAAACTAAAAGACAATCTACTGAATGGGAGAAGATATTTGCAAATGACGTATCCAATAAAGGGTTAGTATCCAAAATATATAAAAAAACTTATAAAAGTGAACACCCAAAAAACAAACAACCCAGTTAAAAAGTGGGCAGAAGACATGAACAGACATTTCTCCAAAGAAGACATACAAATGGCCAACAGACACATGAAAAGATGCTCAACATCACTCATTACCAGGGAAATGCACATCAAAACTACGATGAAATACCATCTCACACTGGTCAGAACGGCTAAAACCAAAAGCACAAGAAACAACAAGTGTTGTTGCAACAACAAATGCAAACTGGTGCAGCCACTATGGAAGAAAGTATGGAGGCCCCTAAAAAGTTAAAAATAGAACTGCTCTAGGATCCAGTAATTGTACTACTACTGGGTATTTACCCAAAGGATACAAAAGCACTAATTCAAAGGGATACATGCATCCCGATGTTTATAGCAACATTATTTACAATAGCCAAATTATGGTAGCAGCTCAAGCATCCATCCAATAGATGAAAAGATAAAGAAGAGGTGGGATATTATTCCCACCTGAATATTATTTTATTCAGTCATAAAAAAAGAATGAAATTTTGCCATTTGCAACAACATGGATAGAACTAGAGATTATAATGCTAAGGGAAATAAGTCAGGAAGACAAATACCATATGATTTCACACATGTGGAGTTTAAGAAAAAAAGAAATGAATAAAGGGAAATAAAAGCAGGATGCCCAGTAGAGCTTGCAACTCCTGATCTCAGGGTTGTGAGTTCCAGCCTCATGTTGGGTGTGGAATGTAAAGAAAAAATAATAAAATAAAAAAATAAAGGGGAAAAAAGGAGAGACAAACTAAGAAACAGACTCTTAACTATGGAGAGCAAAATGATGGTTACCAGAGAGGAGGTGGGGAGGGGTGAAATAGGTGAAGGGGATTAAGTGTACACTTATCATGATGGGCAGTCAGTAAAGTACAGAATTGTTGAATCATTATATCGTACATCTGAGACTAAAAAACACTATGTTAATTTAACTACACTGGAATTAAAATAAAAAACTAAAAAAAAGAAAAAAGAATTCTGCATATGATAAAAATGACATTTCAAATCAGTTGAGAAAAGATGGACTTCAATCTTTTTATTGAATAAATGGTACTGGAATGGATTATGTAGGGGGAAAAATCAATTCAGATTCCCACTTAATGCCATATTCCAAAATAAACTGTAGATATTTTATAGTATTTAAAATAAAAAATGAGACCATAGAAGCATATATATATGTATCTGATCTGGGACCTATGTAAATGTAAAGGCAAAAGACAAAAATAAACTGGAGAAAAAAAAACTTTGCAACATATATAATTAAAGATGTTATATTTTGGGGTGCCTGGGTGGCTCAGTCAGTTAAGCATCCGCCTTTGGCTCAGGTCATGATCCCAGAGTCCTGGGATAGAGCCCATATCAGCTCCCTGATGAGCACAGGAGTCTACTTCTCGTTCTCTCTTTGCCTCTCCCTCTGCCTCTCCTCTGGCTTGTGCGCCTGCTCTCTCTCTCTCTTGCTTGCTCTCTCTCAAATAAATAAATAAGATCTTTAAAAAAATTAAGGGGTTATATCTTTAATATAGGATACTTTCTTAGCAGCTCTGGTAAGAGGCTTAATGGGACCACAGTTGAAGCAGATGATTCCCATTATCTGTATTGATTAACTATGAATTATCTGTTCAGTAACCGCCCCCCCCCCGCCCCATCTAGCTTTTAGGAATAAAAGACAGCTCCATGAATATGCAATATGATCTCAGACATAACAGCACCTCAAAAGAATTGGCCAAAGGTCAATATAGTTCCTATTTTTAATTATTTTTACTGAAATAGGATGGAAGAAAAAAATATGTGTAGGGCTGGTTGCCCAAAGACTGCTAACCATGGGTGGCAAGGTCAGGTGAGAGGTGACTATGAGTCACAGAGTCCCTTTATCCTTGTGTAGGCTTGCCTTTACAGATTGCACAACCTTTTATATTAAGGCGTTGCGGGGAAGGGGGCACAAGGAATGACTATGAGGGAAAGGAAAGGAAAGGAAAGGAGAAAAGAAAGGAAAGGGGTAAGGAAAGGAAAGGACAGACAAGAGAAGACGAAAGGAAGGCACTCATGGACGGGCCTTCCCCAGTCTTAGGCAACTCTACCTGCACTTCAATGAAAAGAAGACACCTATAAAAAACTTTCCATCGAACCAAACCATAAAATTCCATCTTAAAGAGAGATCAAAGACCCATTTAGTAACGCTATCAAAAAAGGGAGAGCATAAATGAAATAAAGTATACTAATGCCTGAGCAGTTCCCTTAGTTCTGGGGTGGGGCAAAGTCCCAGGGTGCCATCTTCAGGGTGCAAGGTCTCTGTCCAACCTCCCTTGGTGACCCAGAAATTAAACTTGCACATATACATGGGTCATTATCTTGAAAACTACTGTCCTACAGGACACTGCTTTGTATATCATTGCTGCCTGGACATCTTTCACTGGTTTCCATACTCCATCAAGCTCTACACACAATGGTTCTCCATCCCAGAAGACACAAAAACTCCCTCTGCTTCAGGCCTAAACAATATCCAGATTGCTCCTAGAAAAGTTGTCTGCTAGGAGGATTTTTATTTAAATCATACTCTGGAATCGGATGTATTTCCTTTTCTCTATTAGTGGCGTTCTAAATAGCACCTAGTTCTGCTACCATCTGGTTCTTCCTGATAGAACTCTTCCTGATAATAAACTTGGTCTACTGGCAGACATCATAAGGCTGTCATCACAGAAGGGACAAGCTTTGGCAATAGGACATAATCTGAAAGAATAATAAAAAGAGAATCCCTGAAAGTCTATCCAGATACTAATCATCTATTTACATGGGAAAAATATGGTTCCTGTCCCACAGTAAACTCTATAGCATTCTGGGTAAAATGTCTAAGACAGAAGGCAGAAGGAACATCAGAATTATTTGGATCATATTCAATATTTGATTCATTTTCCCGATTTCCAAGGGAGAAATGAAATGATTGGCCTTCCCCTAAAATTGCTGGGGTAAGGTGCACCTCGACATCCTGGATTGATGTGGAAAGCTGTGCTGAAAATGTGCTAACTCTAACTCCCACGTTGTAGTTCAGCACGTGTTGGCAGTCACAAACTGGGGATGGCCTTCTTTGGGAACCACTGGCTTTTAGTATGTAGACCAGAATTTTCTCTTACCACCAACACAGCCAACTACATGAAATCAACACAACCGATTCATATACCCCAAGGTTACTGAAACGAGGCAGTTTCCAGGAATCAACGGTAGTGGGTGTGGTTCATCTTTACTGTATAGCTGAATGGGTCTACTTGGCCAGAGACCACCAGGGTCCTTATACTTATTTATAAATTCATCTGAGAAGAAGCCAGAACTAGAAAGCTGTCTATTCTCCTAGCCCAGACAGGTCAAGACCATTAGAAGGGAGAACATTCTCCTATCAGACCCAGGCAAAGAAGTATTTGTGGCAGTTCTATGGTGAATAACAGCAATCTGTGCTTCAAAAGAATGTCACAGAGCCAGATATTCTATCTGTTCAAGGTAGATTAGGACTCAGAAGAGGAATAGCATAAAGTAAGGAAGTAGGGATAGGATTCTAGCTAAAGAGGGAGGTTTTCCTTAAGTCTACCTATGGTCCATTTCATGCCCTTTAACTTGCAATGTTCTGGCTAAAATCAAGTCTATCTCTGTTAGGGTTAGTTCATGGAAGCCTCTAACCCTACAGAAAAAGCAGGGTGTAGTTGTAGTATTTGATTTTTGTTTGTTTAAGAAAATGATTCTCAGGAGTCACAGGGGCTCTTTACATTTCCTATATTATTTTCTTTCTGGGTGATAGACACATGTACTTTCCTCTTCTCTCTTCCAAAGGAGGATACAGTCTTCTTCAAAGACTTTTCCAACTGACATTATTCACTTATAAGGGACCCATCCTTTAAAAAGGGCCAGGAAATTTTCTTTTAGCCACTGATGTCATTAAGGAACTTTCTGTCTAAATAAGAATATGTTATTATTTATTCTCTTTTCAAGACTAAAAAGAAATCTAAAAATCATGGACTAATTCATTTGCCCTGCTTAACCTAATTTTGTCCTACTTAACCTAATTATAACACACACACACACACACACACACACACACACACCACATATAGTTTAATAAATAATCACAGAGTGTCACAGAACGGGGCTGGTCCTTCTCTTTGACCCAGACTTCTGAGGCACTTCCCCTGGCAGCCCAAGTCTTGGTAACTGACTTCCAGAGCCTGCTGAAGTGGATCCAAAGAACTGGGCTAGAGTTATAAATTTTTGCCACCATATTTCCACAAACATTATCCCTTTTCTTTATTCGGGAAATCAATAATATTCAGTAAGTCAAAGAGCTGGGAAAGAAGGGCAGGGTGGTGGCGTGGATTGGCTAAATCCAGAGGTCCTTGGTGAGGCCACATTCACCAAGAGGTGGACTCATGGCACCAATCAGAAAAATGCCTTCATCACAGCTTGCTGGCTTACCCTGTGTGAGATGGTGGTGCCTTTCTTGAGATAGAACATACTACCTTACCACAATGCACTCGCCCATAGGAGGGTCTCTGCTATAGCAAAAGACCCCCAGGTCCTTTGATCTACCCCCAGGGGAGAGTAAAGGACAAAATGTGCCCCATAGCAAATTTTAAAGTACCTCTCAGTTCTATCACAGCAAAATATTTTTCAAATAAACAATTCAGTTAGATAGCCATTTTCATGGCATTTCCTTCCAGCAAACCCCAAGTCTCCTACTAGTGAAAGTAATCAGAGGCTCCTAGAATTTCGCTAGGCATCTATTGCCTATCAATAAAGAAAAACTCAAAACAAAGCTCGATCTCTTTCTGAAGGGCCTGCTGTCAGTCATGTCATGAAGGTTTAAGTGGAAACAGGGAAGATATTCAATAAAATATTTATGCTCTCTTACCATTAGCATCTTGGACTCCAGTAAGTGCTCCGACAGCTGCTGCGGTTTCCCCAGACAGGACGATCTGTCCCCCCCCTTGCAAGGTGGCCTCGGCCAGTGTGGCGACAGCATGGGCAGCGGCTTCACTGTGGGCACAGGAACAGCAGAGGGGGTGGGTAAGATGAATAAAGGTACAGCACTGAAGCCAGACAAACCACCCTTCTAACCCGTCCTTGGATCTCCCTACTTGCTCCATGGGTATGAGCCTACCAGTGAATACATAAGTCCAGTGCTGCTGGATAGAACCAGAGTAATTTATTTATTTATTTATTTATTTATTTATTTATTTATTTATTTATTTGTTTGTTTGTTTGTTTGTTTGTTTATTCATGAAAGACACAGAGAGAGGCAGAAACTAGGCAGAGGAAGAAGCAGGCTCCCTGCAAGAAGTCTGATGTGGGACCCTGGGGGTTAAGGGACCACTCCATGAGCTGAAGGCAGATGCTCAACCACTGAGCCACCCAGGTGTCCCAGAACCAGAGTAATTTTTAAATGATAACAGTAAATAGCTAGAGAAAACCCAAGTCTTATTGATTTATAAAGCTAATGTGAGATTTTCTTTAAATCTAAGAAATGGGTGTTTGAGGACAGAAGGCACTCATTACCAGTCTTCTCTTTATCAATATTGGTTGAGTGTTTATCAGCCAGAGTGGAAGCTTTGATCCATACTGACAATGCAAAAAAACCCTTTCTGGTTGGCAATCACAGGTTTTTATTCTTTTTTTTTTTTTTTTTTTTTAAAGATTCTATTTATTTATTCATGAGAGACACAGAAAGAGAGAGGTAGAGACATAGGCAGAGGGAGAATCATGCTCCATGCAGGGAGCCCTACATGGGACTCAATCCTGGGACTCCAGGATCATGCCCTGGGCTAAAGACAGGTGCTAAACCGTTGAGCCACCCAGGGATTCCCTTCTCTCTTCTCTTTATGGTAACAGTAGCATGATTATCTAAAACTGCCCTTTTGTAGCGGAGGATAGATGATAACATGAGGAGTCAACAACCTAGACTTGCTATTCAATTAATATTAAATAATAACAATGTAGTTTATATCCATGACTTCAAATACAAGTAATGGCTGACCAAGACCCTAATACCCTGCAAAGTCAAGCTCTTTTCTTTGCCTCAGGGTACATGTGGGTAGTGCTAAATTAAGGCTTGAAATTTTAAATGATCATGATCAGGGTAAGCTCAAACTCCTAGCCTCTAGAAACAACAATGAAACAATTAATCTCCCTTCACTGCAAAGCAAACACTTTATAGAATAGAAAGATATTAACCATCTGTTTACAGTGAGCACTATCCTAGCAGTTTGTATCCTATTTTTTTCTTTTCCTTGCAACATGCTTTTCCCAAGTGCACAAGTACCCATTTTTATTGATTCTAGGTTGCTACAAAGTAGAAAATGCACCATTATCTGTGCCAGATATGTGCCAGCAAGAAAAAGAAAAATGCCTGATAATTTGCAGTATTGTATCCAATAACTACAAATTTACTATCCAAATTTCAGAGATGTTAAAATGTGAAAGAAGCACAAATTTGGTACTTCTCCCGGGAACGAATCAGCTCCCACTTTGCACAGTTACTGAAGGAGTATCAAACGAGGTCATGGAGTAGAGGAGGTGGTGTCATTCAGTTGTGCAGAGGTGGGCAAAGTCCTGGGTTTGACACTGAATACAAGCCAGCTGATTCAGCTTTGCTCTGAAGCTGCAGACACTAACTTGGCAGGCACACCTCGTTGTCACAAGCTGTAGGTGGGATTGGGTAAGGGGCTGTGGACTGGTTACGGTAGACATGTCCTGACCGTAGGCAAAGCAACATGTACCACACTCAATAGTGTCACTTTCATTTAAGAAGATCAGCAGATAAGTAAAGCAACCGACATAATCATTTCCCTGGGGAAATGTAAGGATTCCAGGAAGCAGTAAAAGAAACCCAATGGACAGAAAAGAGCTATGATCACCCTCCATGCTGAGACACACTTCTTGGTGATCTGATGCCCACAGCTAGTCATTGCACGGTATCTGTAACATGAATTTAGAACTAAAGGGGCCTTTGATCTAGAATTACTACGAAGGCTATTCTTTTCATTTTACATGGTAGAGTTTAATTTTAAAGTCTTTCAAAAGTCTTTATTAGAAATAGTAAAATTAATGATCATTTAGTGTCTAGATCTTTAATCTTTAATAGTTTTCTAAAAAATTTATGTCAAATAAATTACAGTATCCAGCTGTCACTGATTCATGACAAAAATATTTCACACTCTGGCCTGAGACTTCATGGAAAGTTGAAAAGTCTATTCTTTGAGAAAAGCTGCAGCAGTGTGGTATTTTGGAGAAGGAAGCTGTAAATGAGGATTGTTTATATGTAAATACGGTTTGTGTTTACAAGTTACTTAAGCGACAGTTTCATTCCCTACAGTTTTTAATCACAATTTGTATAATCTTATTTCTGTGACCATCAAAGATGATATCCTGCCACATGGAACCCCTGGCACATGCTTTCAGTATGGAATTTTACAGATGGTGAAGGGAAGACAGCTACCTTGATGTGGAAGTGCACCTGTACCCAACCACAACTATTTTGTTACATCTGAAGCTCTACATACTTGAAGTCATTTTCTTGAATAACCTTTCTAAAATACATTTAGTTAGAAGAAAGGATGTAAACCTGCACAAGCCAGTGCAATCTAGGACCAGAGGTTTGAGGGGGATGATGAGCTCACAGGCTGGTGAGGTTAGTTATTTCATCCCCTGTCAGGGGCCACAGGCAAAGCAGTGGAGGATCTTTCCCCATAGGGGATCTAAAGGCAGTGGTGACTCCAGTGGTCAACCGGTCTTCATTTCTAAATCTACTCTGACCACTGACTCTAGATGTCATGGGAAGGGAGCAAACTGTTAGGAAAAGATACCCTTTACTTACAAGGTGAAGAGGGATGAAAAAGTCTCTAAGCTACTGCTTCACAAGTTTTTGACAAAAGTAAATTTCTAAACCAGAGTTACAAATGAGTTTTCGTCAGCTTCTTAACTACAAATGTCCAACCTTTATCCCCATGAGAAAGCAGCAGCTGTGCTGAACCTGCCTTCCATCTCCAAAGAGGATTTCTAATCTAGGTTGTCCATCCCATTTTATTAGACAAGTACCAGTCCCTACGTTAAAGCCATATTTTAATTTAACAATGTCTCTAATTTTAAGTCAATAGTACTTTCATTAAAAAAAAACAAAACAACAGTAAGTTTTTCTTTAAAAGTAAGATTCACTTTGGGGCACCTGGGTGGCTCAATTGGTTAAACATCTGCTTTCGGCTTAGGTCATGATCCCAAGGTCCTGGGATTGAGCCCTGCAACTGGGCTTCCCTGCTCAGCGGAGAGTCTGCTTCTCCCTCTCCCTCTGCTGCTCCTCCCTGCTCATGCTCTCTCTCTCTCTCAAACAAACAAAATAATAAATAAATAAATAAATAAATAAATAATAAAACTTTAAAAAAATACAATTCACTTATTTTTTTTTAACTCACTTATTTTTTTAAGCCAAGTGTCTTCACAGCATAAGAACAGCAACTCTGAGTTCCTTGCCTTTGCTTCCCCATAACACCGAGTTGTAACCCTATACACCATAGACACACAAGTAAAAATTGTCTCGGTGTCTACAACACAGTGTAAATTTCTACTAGGGCAAACATAGACTCAGTCTATAAATACTTACCACGCATCTGTATATGCAAGGGCTGTACTGACTTAAAAAAAAAAAAAGATTTAAAGTCAGTACAGCCCAGTGTGGGCCTTGAACTCTCACGACCCTGAGATGAAGAGATGCATGCTCTACTGACTGAGTGAGCCAGGCACCTTAGGGTCGTACTGACTTAAACGGACTTGTTTAAGCAGCAATATAATCCAGGACGGCTTAACCAACAAACTGAAACTTCAAATTAATCTTCGTATTGCAACAAGCAAATGATGATTTCACTTCCTTTGCCCTCTGGTTGTTCAACTGAATATTTTTTATTTTTTAATTTTTTTTTTTCAACTGAATATTTTTGTATGTTGAGGTTTTTTGAGCTGTAATGTGCTGTGCTTCATTTGTTCATTTTGATTCTCTCCTTGTCTCCTTCCTCAGAGTGCTGATTTATTATGTATTTTGAAAAGAATTAAAATTAACTAGTTTTCACATTTTTTATTTTTTTATTTTTTTTAAATTAATTTATTTATTTATTCATGATAGTCACAGAGAGAGAGAGAGAGAGAGAGAGAGAGGCAGAGACACAGGCAGAGGGAGAAGCAGGCTCCATGCACTGGGAGCCCGATGTGGGATTTGATCCCGGGTCTCCAGGATCGTGTCCCGGGGCAAAGGCAGGCGCCAAACTGCTGCGCCACCCAGGGATCCCAGTTTTCACATTTTTTAAATGATAATTTCTCCATACCCTCTTTGGCTTATTTATAATGCCAGGGTGGGCTGAAGGCTGTTTGAGCTCAGGGTCCTTGTTCTGACTTGCTCAACAAAACTCTTTTAACAGCGTGGTTGAAAAACAGGTCTGTCCTGCATCTGTCCTGACCCCCCTTTCCCCTCCAGCAGATGAAGGAGCCCCTCTGCCTGCTTATTCCCCACCTGCCACATCATGCAGCTTGCCTCTCCTCACTCTGTGCCCACATCTGCTGTTTACAGCATAGAAGAGGGGCAGGTGATTATTAAAGAACCATGCTTGTTCCATCTGCACCTGAAACAGGCTAGAAGGAAGCAGCTCTATGAAATCGCTTTGTTACCATGGGAACAAAGACCAGATTTCTCAGGGTAGTTTTCACTAAGATGACTTCCAGCAACAAATTCTGCAGAAAGGCTGGGAGTATCGTCTTATTCCATAAAGAAGCAAACACCAGGGGTTTGCGTCTGAAGTCCAAACCTCCTGGCATTAGGCAGTGAGTGACCTCTCTTGGAATCAGAAAACCCCTAGTAACCTGCCATAGTCTGGTCTTGGCTGCCAGGCTTGATTTTTCACCCCCTAGTAGAGGCTGCAACACACCATCCCCCAACACTCATGGGGTGGGGATGGGGGACTCTCTGATTGCAAACAGATTTCAACATCTCTACTCCTCCTCTATGCCACAGTGAACCACATTCTCCTTCCTTTGGAGTAAACACTATAGCCACCTCAGCTGCATCTGAGTTTGTTAACAAGCCCTCAGGGGAAACCATTACTCTCCTTGCCTTTAGAAATAAGCCTTGGTCCTTACACTAAAGGGAGCCAGAATGTGCCTCATATTTTCCACTATGTATAGGGTTCCCAGGACACTCACACTTCATTGGAATATCCAAGGTGCTGGCTCAATGAATCCAAGTTTTGCTGGTCTTTAACTGTGGCCTGTTAGGCTCCATGCTACAGTAAGGGGTTACCAAACCAGAGGGAGGTTCTCACTCTGGCTGTGACTTTTAGGAAGTTTATCTATGCATCCTCTCTGAAAGGAAGGAGTAGAGTTGGGCCAACTTAATTTCTCCAAAGTAAGAGGGAAGGTGATCTACAATGTTCATGGTCTGTGCTACACAATTCAATAGTGAATTACCCTTAGTAATGGTGTTCACTGAGTGTTTTACTTAAATCAATTTCCCCAAAATAACAGTATGACTTCTTTGAGGGCAGACATTGTATCTTAGAGCACTCCTTACTTACAACCTTACCTAGTAGAGTGCTGGCATGTCAGAAGAGTTCAGTGACTATCTGAGGCTAACAGCTGTTATACATCATGGAGACAGCAGCCTTACCATATGCCAGGCACTGATCTAAGGATCTCACATGCAGTGGCTTTCTCAGTTCTCATGACACCTCTGCATGGTAGCTACTGTTATTACCCCTGTTTTACAGAAGAAGAAAACCTGGGCACTAAGTGCAAGTAAATATCCCAAGGTCAAACAGCTAGTTAGGTGACAGAGCAGCAATGTAAACCCAGATAGTCTAGCTTTAAGACCCGCACTCTTTTAACTATTAGGTAAAATGCCTAGGTCCACTGAAAATAAAATTATGTCAGCAATAAAGAAAAAAAAGAATAGTATGGGGATAATCTCTTCCATTAACCAACAGAAGGAACCAAGCAGGAACAATATAATTTAGTTTTGGAAACTATCTTTCACTGGGGTATCCTATTCTGCAGCACCCTTCCTAAACATGCCTGAAGAAAAATATTTCCTAATAGTCTGTTTTTCCTGAATAGTCTAAAACTTATTTCAAAATCATTGATAAGCAAAGGAAACAAGTTTCCTGAAAAGTCAGTAAAATCAGCTCTCAACCAGCCAAAACATGGATTAAAGCCCCTAACAAAAAGTGGTTTCTTTTGGATGAGTGAAAGTATGACTAAACACGATTTATTTTGTGGGGAGATGGAATATCAATCCTGAAGCTTCTTGCTTTATCATATCCTTTGGTCCCTTTAAAAACACGTACTACTCAAACCTTGCTGCTTTTGGTCTGATAAAGGGCACAAGATAGGATGAAGCTAAATCAATCCGTGTCCCTTGATCAGCAGGCTTGAGCTGGAAGTCAGAAGGCTGGACTGGGGTGGGGTGGGGTAGTAATGGGGTGAATGAGGACAAATATGAGCCAAATTACAATATGGCTATGTAGTTAGCCATGGGCTAAGAGCGTTAAGCTCCAACTGCCAACTGTGACAGATAGAGGTACAACATTTTTCTTGACAACCCGTAGGTAGGGACAGATTCACCATCCTCATTGATTCTCCCAGCCCTGCTTCCACCTGTTGAGAGCCATGGTGACTGTAGCTCCCTGTTGCATCTCCTGAGAAGCTGCCACTGCGGCCTCTGCCAATGATGCCACCGCCTGGGTGGCCTCGGATGCTTGCGTTGTCTGGATGGTCATCTCACCTCCCTGTAACGTGGCCCAATTTTGTTCCACCTGAGGCAGAAAGGACATGATAGTAAAGAATCAAAGTCACAAAAGGATTATAATAAATTGCTATGTGCTCAGCCAAATACATACACATTTTTAAATTAACATGACCTATAATGTACAGAACAGGGTTTTTAGTATGCTATCTTTTGTATATAAAAAAGGAGGTATTAGAAAATATATTTGAATTTGCTCATATTTGCATAAAGAAATTCTGGAAGGACACAAAAGAAACCACTGAAAATCTTTTCCTCAGTGTGTGTAGGGGGACAGGAATTGTGGGAGTAGGTTGGAGAGGAGACAGAAAGCAAGATTTTCCAATGTGTACTTTTAAATAATTTTTGAAATATATGAGCCCTATCAATGTATTACCTATTCTTTTGAATTCTTTTGAACAGGTAACACATTAATATGGGTCAGATTAAAAATTTTGAACCATAAAAAACTCAAAAGTTAGAACTTTTGAATAGATCATAAATATAATTCTAAAAAAATTCAAATGATACCAAAGAGTATGTAATGCCAGTACTCCTGACCTTTTGCCCAGAAGTGACTACTGTTACCTATTTCTTGTGTGTTTTTGCAGGGATATTTTCTCTATATGCAAGCATATTTATACACACATTCCCTCCTACTTCTCCCTTTCTACTTCCTCTTAAAAAAATAAAAATGGCAGCTTATTCTACGTTATCTTTTTGTGACTTGCTTGTTTCATCAACAACACATCTCTGAGGTGATTCTATTTTGCAATGTATAAAATAGCTTCATTCATTCATTCATGACTCATAATGATGGCTGCACAGCATTGTAGCATATAAACACACCGTGATTTATTTAACCAGCCATCTTTTAATGGGCATTTAAGAAGTTTCTAGTCTTTTGCTATTACAAACAGTACTGTGATGAGTATCTTTACATACTACATTGCATATTTCATGGGAGTCTCTTTATGAAGTAAATTCTCAGAGGTGGGATTGTATATTAAAGTTATTTTATATTTTAGTTTTTGATGGAAACTGCCAAATTCAGTAAACATTTTTTTTTTTTTAATGTAGCAAAAACTGCTTTCCTTCTAGTGGGGAAGAATTATGAAGAAACAAAATAAAACATACAAAAAATTCTATTTGGTGAGAGAACAGACTTGAATTTAGTTTTGTTAGATCAAGCACAGGGGTTTTCTTGGCATTGGCATTATTAACATTTGAGGCCAGCCAAGTCTTTGCTGTGGCGGGCTGTCCTGGTAGGATGTTTAGCAGCATCCTGACTTTTACCCATGCTAACGGCCCCCACCCCAGTCAGGACAATCAAAAACATCTCCAGACATTACCAAATGTCCTGGGGTGGGGGTGGGGTGTGTGTACCCAAAGAATCACTGCTTTCAGAATAATGCTTTGCATTTAGAGATTTCTCAGTCCCGAATACCTTTATCTAGCTATTTCAGTCCATTTTGCTCAATAAGTACAGTTGATTAATCACTCCCCCTCAAAAACAAAAAGCAGCAGAGGCAATGAAAGCAATTTCTATTTGAAATTAGGGTAGGTGATAAATCAATCTGCTCAGGTACAATATTTCTACAGTCTCAGGATGTTAGGTGTGCTCACTGGAGCTCTTCCTGCTCCTGATTCACACTGCTTGGGCCAGGTGAGTGGAGAGCTTGTGACTGCATGTTAACTGTGTCCCAAAGAAAGTGTCACAAGCTAGGAGAGGGAGATATTTAAAATGCCTCCTGCTTTGGATCTATTATGATACTTAAGACTATGAGAGTGCTTCTCAGAATGCTTGTCAAAAGCCTCCCAGAAAATGGGACATTTTTTCAAACTACCCTAGTATTTGCCCTGAGTTCTCATAAGCAGTGAATTGTGCCAACAAGCCTTAAGGGCTCATCACTAAGAGGCAGAGATACCCCGTTTCCTTCCCTTAGAACTGCAAAGTTAACTCAGGAACTCATAAAACTCTTGCTTTCCAAGAGTTAATCTCTCTTTGATTTCATTACTCCAGTGAGTGGCACTGCAAACAATGCCACTTTAAATGACAAGTTACTGCCAATTTGTAGATGGTCTATGATTCCACTCAAAACACCAGCTGAAGCTAGCTGGCCCCCGTCACCTTTTGCCATTAAACAGTCTTCCTCTTTCCAGTTCTGCCCCTCTAGATTTTTGCCCATCCCACTGCAGAGCCTGGCCTAGTGAGGCTCTCCCAATACTCAGATTCCAATGCCAGCAATTTCATGTATACACATTTAGTTACAATTGTATTTGTAGCAAAAATGGTATAAGAAAGTTGCCATATATAGTATATTTTAAGGGAGTTAAATTATATGGCATGAAAGATTAATGGATGGTGGCAAAGGGTAGAGAGGAAGTAGGAAGAAGAAGCAGACGAAGAGATTTCTATTCAGAATAATGGCAGGTGATAAATAAATCACTTGGGTGTTAACATTTCTTTGGAATTTCCTATTCTTCAGTCTCAGTGCTTTAGTTGTATTTGCTTGAGCTCTTGTTGCTCTCCCTTTCCATCTGTTGGGAGCCACTGTGTGGTTATCTATGCCGGATGTCACCATGTCCCAGAGAAAGGGCCCCAAGCCCTAGGAGGGAAAGATATTCAGAGGATGTACAGTTAGCATCAATGCTTTTCTGAGAGACCCACTCCAATGAGGCCCTTCAAACTGTGGTTACTCTTATTCCTCTAGCTACAGTTGAACTACCTGAGGCCCTTCCACACTTTGACAGTGCGATATACTGCATGTACTGTTCCCTTTGATAGGAATACAACTTGCACCTTTGCTTCTAGTTGAGCTCAGGTGAACCTGATGGAGCCTGTACAACTCCCTCCACTCCCCTATGGTACAAGGCTTAGGACTTCTCCTCTGTGTTCCACAGTACCCTGGGCTTGCTTCTACTCGGTCCTTACCTCATTGCCATTGTGCTTTGATGAGTTTTTCTCTACCACCTACCTGTGTGCTCCTTAAGAGCAAGAGCAGTCTTTATTTTCCTGTATCTATAGAATCTATAGTAAATGGCACAGGTCTCAGAAAGTGTTTACTGAATGGCAGGATGGAGAACATATTCCTTTATTCATATTTTCCTACTTGTTCTTCAGCCTTCCTATATTTCAGACAAACTGATATTCATTAAAAAACCATCTGAAATAGATCATGCTACTGTTATATGTGGTGATGGTTCAGCTTAAAATTCATGTCTTCAATGTCTTTGTACTTTGGTTTCTTCTTCCTCTTCTTCTAACAGAACCATATATACCATCATGATCAGATACCATTCTATTCCAAAACTTGACTTTCCTGACACTTAAATGCAATTAATATCACCACTACTAATTGGTGGTCTTATTATATAACAAAATAAATTCTCAAATCCATTTGCATTGGTAAATACGCCATCAAAACTGAAATTGTATAAATATTTTGAAATCAATGTAGTTTATGTCAAATTATTTTGAAATTCTTTCCTTGTTCACTTTTTTTAAGTAGGTTCCACACCAATGTGGGGCCTGAATTCATGACCCTGAGGTCAAGAGTCACATGCTCTTTCAACTGAGTCAGCCAGGTGCCCCAAAAGACTCTTTTTTTTTTTTTTTGACTCTTTTTTTTTTTTTAAGATTTGTTCATTTATTTAAGAAATCTCTTTACCCAACATGGGACTCAAACTCACAATCCTGAGAGCAACAGTTGCATGCTCTTCCCACTGAGCCAGCCAGGCACCCCTATTTCCTTGTTCATTTCTAAATGTCTATGCAATTTATTATGTCCTTACTTAGTTTTAAGCTGCCTAAGGTTCTTTTTTGTTTCTTTGTAAATACAGTCAACCCTTGAACAACACAGGTTTGAACTGTGTGGGTCCATTTATAAGAGGATTTTTTTTTCAATCGATATAGTACTATATGTTTTTCCTTATGCTAGTTGACTGTTATTAGTAAGGCTTCTGGTCAATACTTGGCTATTAGTAGTTAAGTTTTTAGGGAGTCAAAAAGTTATATGTGAATTTGACTGCATGGGGGTCTGTGCCCCTAACTCTCACGTTGTTTAAGGGTCAACTATACTTAGATTATTGGTTGTTCTCAGCACATAGAGTATTCAAACAAATTTGGGAGACCACGTATTACCAGAAGGGACAGACCCCAGTGGTTCTGTAACTAAGTGTAACTTAGTTGAAGGCGGTGTGGTCTAATTGTAAGAGCTCTCACTGGCAAGGTTATGATAACAAAATGACCTCACAACTTCTAAGAGTATAGATATTTATTTTTGTAAAGTACTTTGTGTTCCTTGGAAGAAAAGATGCTAACTACAAGACAGGATGTTTCTACTGAGTCATCTGATGCAATGTTTCATTGACTTGATGTGGTCTTATCTGCCCTAAGCAGTGAGATATTTTGAGTAATTCCAGTTCTTACAGCTCAAAACTGAGATGCTAACCATGTCAACATCTAGGAGAAATGAGAAGGCAAATAAATCACACTATGAAATCGAAAACATTTTGTTACTTTCTGAGATAACCTGTGCTGCTTCTCTTTATACCATTTTTGTTTCAATGGAAGTATGCAAAGAATTACATTTTTTCCCCCATCTGACTGAATTGGGGTATTTAACAGCTGGCTCTTTCTGTCATTCACCCACTCCTACAATAGATGCCTTAAACATGACATGCTTAAAAGCCATAGATAAGTCAGAGATTTAAAAAAAATTTCATACTTTTCTGTGAACTTTTAAATATGTTAATTACCACCAAACACATGAAGTTATTTAGTAAAATGGGATTCAAAAAATTAGTGTCTAGGGAAGTGTTTAAGAAACACAGAGTTGCTTTCTTTAAGTAGTACCAGTAAATATTCAGTAGGTAGATATGGTTGATAACTGATTAAGTCAAAGAATAACAAATCTCGTGAATGTACCTACCACTGTCTTTTCTATCTCTTTCACACTTCAAGGAGTGTCCCCCAGTTCTAGTGTTTGAGGACTAATGAATTTTTCTGTCAGCTAATCCATACTCCTATGTGACATTTATATACTTATAAAAGTAAATATCCTCTTGACTGTTACCTCTCTATACTGCAAAACCAAATGCTGCTCCTGCCTCCCAAAACTTCTCAGACTGCCTAGCTGGAAACATTCTCTCCTGAAGGCACAGACCACTTTGCAGCATCTCCTGCAGAATGGACCAGAGTTCATTTATGTACACTCTTCTCCCCCACCAGACAGGAGGAGCTTCTTGAGAGCAGATTTCCCATGTAAATCCACTCCACACATCTAATGCTTCATTGCAGCATGGCAGGGGCTCCCTTCCTGCTGCTGACTGGGGAATCTGGCTGTGTTTCTCTTCATCTCACTAGCCATGAGACCTTTCTCAGCTCTCTCCCTTTCCTGAGTTGCACAAACAAAAATGACTTTCTGGTGTTCTGAGTAGAATGCTCCATGGTTGTGAACAAAGGTGAGATAATATGTTTAACTGTATTTCTAATGCTGCTCTTTGACATTTGTTAGCTATTTTTTTAAACTTCAGGGGTATACCACACTGGTACATTTGGGGGAAAAGTCCATGGAGCCTTACTGAAGCCTTTCCTGAACTTCACAGATGGCTCAGAGCTCAGAGCCTGGACAACATTTTTCTAAATGCATTCCTCAGCTTCAACACTTAGTCCATGATTTTGGGCAAGTCATCTAACCTCTACATGTTTCAGTTTTCTCATCTATAAAGTGAAGATGATAACAGAACCCATTCTTAACAGGGCTGAGTGCTTACCAAGTACTCAATTAAAGTTAGCTACCTTTAGACTAACATTCCATAATTATCTTGATTTTGGTAGAGAACAATTTTCTCATTAAGTCTTTTCAAAGGCATATTTAAAATGTAAAATATCTACTGGTTCACAAATATTTTTGTCCCTCCAAAGAATTCTTTAGTCAGTTCCAGTCTTCATGATCTAATTGTTTTAATAAAACCTGATGATTAAATCTTTGAGGTTTACAGCATAAAAGTATTACATGGATAATCTTTTTTTATTGTGTATTATATAAAATGCTATATTGTAAATGTAAAATTTTACGTTTCTGACAGGTCTGAATCATAGAGATCTATGAATTTCAATTACGACAATATACACAGCATAAGATACTTTGCAACTATCTTGGTCTGATGTTTTAATAAGCTTAAATAAAATAATGCTACAGATGTGTTGCTACTTGGTCTTTTTATCTTGTGGACCCTAACTACTCCCTCACCTATACATTTAAGTATTTAAGTAGATGCAGACCAAATCCTCTTTCTTACCTCTCCATCAGCCACTGCTGAATAATTCACTTGGGCAACAGTGACTGTGGTTGGCAATTCTGAAGCATCAGCCAATGTGGCTACTGTTGCCCCTGTGCCAACCTAAAGAAAAACACAGAGAGTGATAAGCATCAGTGGTGGATTCTTCTACCTCCTTTACTCATAGATTAAGATTCATTTAATCCCAAATTCAGCACAGATAATGATTAGCATGCTTTGTAGTGTGAAATGAATCATATCTTAGATACTTACATGAGTTTCAGAATTTTATTTCAACCAAATAAATCAGTATCAGAAGCTATCATGTTTCACCACCAATACCTAGTATCAGCCAACTGACTTTCTACTTTCACCTCAATCTGAATTTTAGAGGCTCCAACAAATTGTGTTTTACCTCAGAAGAGGTCATTCAGAAGGACTAGCTCCAGGTTCCTGACAGAATCAAATGGTACAAAAGGAGCCATTTTTCTAGTGCTTTGTCTTGGAAATGTCCAAAAAAGCTACCAATAGCACTGTATTTAACAAATTGCAAACAATTTAAAATAGTATTCAAAAATAAATTTCAGGGCAGCCCATGTGGCTCAGCGGTTTAGTGCCGCCTTCAGCCCGGGGCGTGATCCTGGAGACCAGGGATTGAGTCCCATGTCGAGCTCCCTGCATGGAACCCTCTGCCTGTGTCTCTGCTTCTCTCTCTCTCTCTCTCTCTCTCATGAATAAATAAAATCTTTATTAAAAAAAATCAATTTCAGATAGAAAGACCTTGGAGAGCTATGAAAAGTTAAGTAAGAGTAAACTCTTCAGTCTGGAGTGAAGTGCCCACTGATCCACCTTGCAACTATAATCTGATAACCACAGGTTTACTCACCTGGATAAGTGAGACAGTGCCATCAGGGTTACTAAAGGTCTGGACTACAGTCTGTGATGGTACAAGATGGGCTATACTGTGTGTGGTTGTGGCCTGTGTTTGTGTTTGCTGATCTTCGAAAGCATACAAAAGGTCCTCCCGCCCGTGCTGTTTATAACAATTTTTAACTATGGTCCGTAGTGCCTGGGTCCATGAAACCTGTCACCAAAAGACCAAAAAAGCACATTAAAAAGTCACAAAGAACATTGGCCATTTAGCCTCACTATGGAATAAGCAGCCGCTTATTTATCAAACCAGACTAAAACTGTACAGAATAAGCTCCCTCAGGGTTATTTCCTGTAGACCGACTGTGGCACAGAGAAACTCAGCATCAAACACCAAAGATTTCCCACTCGTCTCCTTCCTAACCAAACTCTGGTTCAGCTTTTGGGTTTTATATCCCATTCTAACCTGAGACTAACACTTAAACTTCTCACAAAAGGAGGTTACTCTTTTGTCAAAAATTATATATTAAGATTCTAAATAAACTTCCAAGCTAACTAAAAAACAAATATGCAGAAAAAGCAAGGGATGACAACTAGTTGAGTCGATGTTTTTAAAAAGAAGTGTCATTATCAGCAGACTTAGCCAACTTCACATCTTTTTAATTCTATATTTTTCAACAGTGGTTCTCACTAACCAGGAATAAGGACATTTCTAAGTCTTCAAAGTGATACTTTTTTCTTGAAGTTTCTTCAGTTTTTCCAAGTACCTCATAATATTAAAACTGCTCCAAAAGGCAACGAGGCAGAGAGAAGTGTAAATTCATGGACTCGCCCCAAGTCTTTATAGTGATGAAATGATGAATGAGAACGACTACAAATCAAAGAATATCAAACTTCTTTTGGGAGACAGGTTTGACTTTTACACATATGTTTCTAAACTTTTTATAATAAGATGTGGAACCTGCAAAACTGTAGTTGATTCAGAGTGGAAAAGCAACAAACTACTCAGGTCTGAGAAACTCTCACCCTCTGCTTTTGCTCTTCTGTGCGGACGTCGCTCCGGACATTTGCCCATGGGATATCTTCAGGCCACCAGATGGGCTTGCAGCTTTCTTTGCCCCAGCCTGGTTTCCCCCGACCTGTGGAGTACTTGAGCATCTCTGGAATAAATGCCCGAAGCTGGGCCTAGAAGACAAGAGTGTGGTCATCAGCGGTCATGAAAAATATCTGCAATGTGCCCATGTCTTTTATTATCTTAGAATTTTTAAGATAATAAAACAGAGAGCCTTCCTGGAGGGTTGCAGAGAATTCCAAGACGTAACTGATGAGAACCCATTGTTCTCCACAGGTTATCATAGTTCCACGGGTGGCTGAGAATTATACATATGTTGGTAAGGTATACCTTAAGCTGTGTTTCATAGACTTGTTCCTAGAAGATCAAGAATAGCTGCCCCCAAGTTTGATTTCTGCCTAAGATACTATGGATGCTATTTACCTCATTTCCCTTCTACAGCTTCCCATGCATTTAAGGTGTCAAACAAAAGCAATGCATTTAACACTGTTCTGGAGGAAGTAACCAGGGCAATTAGATAAGAGAAATAAGAAGTGAGGATAACATCATTATTTGTAGAGGATATGATTATGCATCTGCGAAACCCCGGAGAATCCAATGAAAAACTACCATAAACAATAAGAGCACTCAGGAAAGTGGTTGGTTACAAATGGGAAATAGGCTTTACTTAATAAAAAGGGAAATAACCCTAAAGTTTTTCCAGAAAGTTCCTGGTACGCTAGGCCAATGTCTGTGAGTCTGACACACACATGGAGTGAAGCAGATGTGATCTTACGCTCATTATGGACTTCATTCAGATCTATTTTACAAATCGAATCCAGACCAAACAGGTGTTAAACCAGAGACAACTGCCATTCTTTATCTCCTGGCACAGGAACCACACTGAGTGTGTATGTTGGAGGAGAAGGGGAGCTTACTTTGTGAATATTCTTAATTGCTGACAATGATTTTTGACAAGAGAAGCAGTTTATCAAGTTATAATGTTCCTCCCTGGACCTACTGCTTTCCTTTTAACCTCTGCAACACTCAGGAGAAAAGCAGCATCCTCTAACTAAGGACATGTCCACACTGCCTCTACAGTTTAAGACCAAAAGGAGAAGACAATTTTAGCAATGAGTCAGACCCAAGGACATGGGCTTGTAACAATAAAAGAAAAAAAGAATAAAACAGAAATGGGAATGCTTAAGTATTAATGAGAGAATGAGTGCAACACCACTTTTATATTCGAGAGCCTACTGAAATATTGGTTGTTCTTATTTGAATATTATTTTACCAGAAGCTGATATCAATTATTATATAATAGGGAATCATGAACCCAAATCAGTAAAGCTTCCCTAATGAGAAGAGCTCTGGTTGACTGTATATCCATCATTAATCCTTGCGCTGAGCCTGCCATCTCACCTCCCTAAGCCTGCCTCTCCCAGACAGTCTCCTGCTTACAGGATATGATATAATACACTCCGTATATATTTGGCTCTGCAGCATCAAGCAGCAGGCTAATAGAAACGTATCCATTTGCAAACCCAGGCTATCAGCTGGCTCATGAGGTCACTCCTTCAGTTATTTTAAGAAAGTGCATCTCAAAGTCATTTTCCCCTTTATCCTGCTTTCCTGGGAGTGTGTCTTTTTCTTGCCTCAGATACAGAGGGAAGGAAAAGGCTTAATCCTCCTCACACACAATATTTGCATTTCTTCAAGGGAGAAAAAAACAATGGCTTTTTCAGATGCAAAATAAACCAACACCACATACTTTCTCAAGTCTCTCTTTTCTTTTAATCCCATTAACACTCTCCAAAAGGAGAGTTCTTTATATCCATACCTAGCAGAGTCTGGTGATAATGAAATAAAGTTCAACAGCTCTAAATTAACATAAGACTACAGTGTTCAGAAAGAACTCAAAAAACACTTGGCTGAAAGAGTCTGCTCAAATCTCACCTGGAAGCACATACATTCTCTAATTCTGATGACTTTCAGCTTCTGATCCCCCACCACATTTGCATCATTTCCCACATTCCTCAGCTCTGGGTCACCCTGGTACCTGGTGAGGACACCTTCCATCCTGTTTTACTTTCAGGCTTCTCACATCAGGCTTTCACTGGGTTTCAAGGACTCACAGGTTATGGGAAGTGTAGGCACAGTACCAGCCTACTCACTTTAAACCCTCCTCTGCCTTTTCTCCAACCACCTGTCTTTTCAGTCTTAGTCTCTGCTAGTAGAGCCCCACATTCTCAAGCTACCATTCTAATGCCAATACTCGCTCCTTATTGCCCAGCAAATCCCACATTCTTCGTGAAATGTCTCTTTTATCTCCTGAGTCAGCTTGTTGTCTGTCAGTCAGTCAATAAGAACATAAGCTCTGGACTCAGAGAGTTGGCTCAGAACCCCGGCTCCCTCTGAATCTTAATGTTCTCAACTGCAAAATGATAATGACAAGTGTATAGGGTCAACTCAAAGGATGAGAGATAGTGGGGACATACATACACATAGCTGCATTGAATTAACAGCAGTTTCACTATCATGATTCTAGTCAGCAGCACTTTACTCAAATTCAGAGAAAAAGCCAATGTTCTAAAATGGCTTTCTACTACAACACACCGTGATGTACAGGAAGACATTTATCCTTAGTTTTTCAAGGTGGGCATAGTGAAAAGGGCAGAAGGAGGTAGAAGAGTGAGTTTATATGTATCTGTGTAAACCTGGTTGAAGATAAGACAGAGAATGCTAGAATCAAAAAGTGACTGGGCAGCCCAGGTGGCTCAGGGGTTTAGCGCCTGCCTTGGGTCCAGGGCCTGATCCTGGAGACCTGGGATCGAGTCCCACGTCGGGCTCCCTGCATGGAGCCTGCTTCTCCCTCTGCCTGTGTCTTTGCCTCTCTCTCTCTGTCTCTCATGAATAAATAAATAAAATCTTAAAAAAAAAAAAAAAAGTAACCATTGAGGTCAATTCAATGCCTTGAAGAAGGAAGCTGTTACCAAAACACTCCAATGTAGAGATGATTTAGGTGATTTGTTCTACGGGATTTGGGGGCATTTAAAAAAATGTGTACAAGCAGTTACTAATAGAAATCATCAGAAAATGGGACTCAAGTGTAACCATAATAAGAAGAGAGAACTAGAACTAGGCAGCCTGTCAGAGATGTTCCATGTGCTGGGAATCTCTGGATGGGAAATGTCTCATAGTCCTGGGAAGAAGAGAGTAGGAAAGACAAACAATATATGGAGAAGGTTGCATCCACAGGCAAAAACTCCATCAAAAGTTAAAAGATGAGACCAGAGTGAAATTTAACTGCTGGTATACAAGTTCTAACTCACAGGCAGATTTTAATGTTTTACTAATTATCCACTGTGTAATTTGCCCCCATATCAAAACAAGAGGTAAAAAGCACTTTCTACTATAGTAGAAAAGTTCTAAAAGTTCACTTTTCAAGTCTGTACATTTGGGGGATGAAGACCATTCTTTGCTTTTAAATGCATAGAGATGATATGACTTCACTGAAAAGGACGATTTTCCACCAGACTGTTACTTTATACTGTCCCAAATAAACAGTGCTCAGACAAAAGGGACTATCAATAAGGGAAAATGAACTATGCAGTATAGAAAGAGTTAAATGATGTCTTTCCAGAATTCAGCACTGTGCTCTTATTACCAGTTGGATTAATTACTGGTCCTGGAGAGTTTTGGAAACCCAAGCTACTCAATGTGCTTGTTAAAGAAGGTTTGTCTTTAATCCCCAGAGGAGACAATCAACAGGATCAGCAAAGGTAAAGCCTACCCTCTCAGGCTGTCCTTTAATTGGGCCGTAACAAGCTTTCCCAGCCTCTCATTCTGATTTAGGGTTATATATGGGCTTAAAGTGTCCTGCTTGGTCAGTAAACCCACCCCAAACCTGCAAAGAGTAGAAAGTCCCACTCATTCCGGGCACATCAGCAAAGAAAAATGGTATCAAATTCCTGCCAGTGGCAATCAAAAGTAAAGATTATGTAGAAATCACAGATGGTTTTTAAAAAGATTTTCTGAAATTCTAAAAAGTTTAATCTAGCCACAATGAAATAATTTACTATGTTAGAAATTGTCCACTTGTAAATTCTTTGCTGTTCAACAATGCATTATCCTTGTACATTCCCAAATGCCCATCTTTTCTCATTCTATCTTTGCTCCACTTGTACCCAAGTCTAGGATTTTTGAGGCCCTGGTGTCTAATTTGATTCAGTTACCAAGAAAAGGCCTCTCAAACCAAAACGTTTGTCAACTCCCCCTTTACTGAAAAGATGAGCGTATTCATAATTAATTTTAAGAGAAGGCTGCTGAAATCAAGTTGTGTTGGCAGGTGATGCTTTCTAGAACCTACGGGGAAACAGGAATGCGGCAGAGAAGGAAAACTGTAGAGTTTTCATATTGTGGCTTCATTATTTTAATTTAAAGTTATGACCTTCCAGGTCAACAGATTCAATTACATTCAGATGGATATATAAAGGGTATTAGAAAGCAAAAGCAAAATGACATTTTTGCTCACTATTTAAAATGATTTCCACCACTGACCTCTGTTCATAGAGACAATGAGAGTGATTTTCCTTATTAGAAATGCCAATCCTACATCCCCACTCCCTGGCAGCATCAGCAGAAACACTGGCTTCTTTTAATTTCATTCCCCCATAAAACATATTCCCATAGAAACATGGGGAGAACAAGTCTGGAAGGAAAGAGAACTTCAGAGAATATATGTCAATGAAATCACTCGTTTTGAGACTTCTCTCAAGCCAACCCCTCTGCTTTCTCTCTCTCCACACCCCATCAACCTACTAGACTGTCTCTTTCACATTCATCAAACTGCTTTTAAAATTGTACCTTCCCTTTGAAAGAGTCTAAATCAGTCCGTTTCTGCTATCTCATCCCAGCCATACTCTTTTGTACAAAAATCTAAACAAGCAAAGTACTCTTTTCCATCCATCTTCCCCAAACCAGTCACATATCAGCAGCCAGAATGTTCTTCCTTATTGGCCAAATTCTATGCATTTACATGAATATATGATGGAAAAGCACAGTTTTATGTGATGAAAGAAAACACAAATTATATCATATTGTACATATTTTCCTACAACTCAATTTTTCCACTCAACATATTGTCACAGAGACCTTCTCATGGTACTGCAACTAGAATAACCTAATTTAAAAAAAGTAGTTCTCTAGTATCCATGATAGAGGTTTTTTCCATTTTATTTAACCATTCGCCTGCTGATAAACATCTAGGTTATTTACAATGCTTGTAAAATGTCTCTTTGTCCACAGGTATGGGTGTTTCTCTAGCAGCAAAGTGAAACTGCTGGTTAGAAGGCATATACATTTAATTTTTGTTTTTAAAGTAGGCTCCACACCCTGTGTGGAGCCCAACTTGGGGCTTGAACTTGTGACCCTGAGATTAAGACCTGAGCTGAGATCAAGAGTTAGACATTTGACCAATGGAGCCATTCTGGCGCCCTTGCATTTAACATTTCAATAGACACTGCCAAATTGTCTTCCAAAAAGTCTGCCAATCCCATTCCCATCAACAGTACACAACAATACTCATTCTTTCAAAACCTCCCTCAAATTTTTTATTACTCACCTTTCTTATTTTGACTAATCAAATGTGGGGGAAATGGTAATTACTTTTTCATTACTAGTGAGGTTGAGAATCTTTTTGTATGTTTACTGATTATTTTTCTTCTTCTGAACTGTTCAGAATGCTTTGCTTATTTTTCTAATATCTCTTTCTTATTAAACTGAAGGAAATTTCTATTCTGGGTATTACTACTTTGCCATATAATTTGCAAATATTTTCTCTAGTTATATCCTGCATATGGAATTTCTATGTCTATTCCCTTCTATTAGCATTCTTAAATATATCATTATTCTTTTACTCTACTCAAAATATGTTATGTTCTACTTAAGAATTCAGTATTTTTGTTAGTAATAATTTTGTTATTGTCTTAATCTCATCCTGCCTGCCTAATATTTACAAAATGTGGAATGGCATCATATAAACATTTTTCGATAATTTTAGATGGTAGGAAAAGCCTACTTTGTACATAAGTTTTGACATTACAGTAAGGAGAAACAGTTTGGAACTATTATCTACAACAGTGGTTTTCAAAGTTGGCTGCACATTGTAATCCCCTGGGGAGTTTAAATGCTATACATGCTGGATCTCATCCCCAAAGATTCTGATTTAATTGGTCTGCAGTATGGGCACTATGATTTTAAATTCTCCAGGTGATTTTACTATGTGGTCAAGTTTGAAGACCACTCTATACTAATTTTTTTGTCATAAAATATATATAAATTATGGTTTTAATATGTACAATTCAGTAGCATTAAGTACATTCACAGTGCTGTACAATCATCGCTACTACTTCCAGAACGTATTCATCACCATCCCAAACAGAAACTCTGTATGCATTAAGCAATAACTCTTCATTCTACTCCTCTTCTGCCCATTGTAAATTCTACTCTTTTCTGCCTCTATGAATTTGCCCATTTTAGATATGTCATGTAAGTGGAATCGCACACAAGATTTGTCATTTGTGTTTGGCTTATTTCAGTTAGCATAATGTTTCTACTCTTTGGGTAGAAGAGGCTGGACCTATGCTTTTGCAAAACAACATTCAAAAAACCTAAAAGACAACTGATTAATAGTTTCTAAGTAAAATGGGTCAGACCCTGTGAATAACTTCCTTCTAATGAAGCAATCACTGTGCTGAATGTTTCTGAAGGTTTTTCCTAAAAACTGGTGAGGAATTACTACCCTATTGCATCATCACCCCAAGGGAATATTAAAGCAACAAAGATTGCTCCAGTGAGAGTAAGAGGAGGACAGTAAGTTCAGGTGAGGAAAGGGAAGGAACAAAGGAAAAAGTAGCAGATTTTTTTTTTAGAAGTGTAATTACTATAGAATATTTATATTAGTTTCAGGTGTATAACATACTGGTTTGACAATTCTATGCTCACCAAAATAATTGTAGTCACCTATGTCACCATACAATGTTATCACAACATTATTGACTATATTCCTTATGTTGTTTCATCTCTGTGACTTACTTTTATCTATCTATCTATCTATCTATCTACCTACCTACCTACCTACCTACCTACCTACCTACCTTAAGGATTTACTTATTCATGAGAAACACAGAGAGAGAGGCAAAGACACAGGCAGGGGGAGAAGCAGGTTCCCTGGGAAAGCCTGATGAGGGACTCGATCCCAGGACCCAGGATCATGACCTGAGCCAAAGACAGATGCTCAACCACTTTATATTAGTAAAGTGCCCAGGTGCCCCCTCCATGGCTTATTTTATAACTAGAAGTTTATACCTCTTAATCCCCTTTATCTATCGCACCCATCCCCCTACTCACCTACTCTTTGTATTGTGCTCTGTATTTAAGAGTTTTGGGGGTATCTGTTATCTGTATGTCTTCTTTGGAAAAACATCTATTCAGATCCTCTGTCCATTTTTTAATTACATTGTTTTTTGTTTTGTTTTGTTTTGTTTTTGTTTTTTGGTGTTGAGTTGTATAGCTTCTTTATATATTTTGGATATTAACCCCTTAATAGATATATCATTTGCAAATATTTCCTCACATTTAGTAGGCTGCCTTTTTGTTTAGTTGATGGTTTCCTTTGTTGTGCAAAATATTTTTATTCTGGTATAGTCCCAATAGTTTATTTTTGCTTTGTTTCCCTGGCCTAAAAAGACATATCCACAAATATGTTGCAAAGGCAATGTCCAAGAGATCACTGCCTAATTTTCTTCCAAGAGTTTTATGGTTTCAGGTCTCATGTTTAGGTCTTTAATCCATTTTGAGCTTTATTTTTATGTATGGTGAAAGAAAGTGGTCTAGTTTAATTCTTTTGCACGTAGTTGTCCAGTTTTCCCAGCACCATTTTTGAAGAGTGTCTTTTCTCCATTGTATATTCTTGTTTCTGTGGTCACAGATTAACTGGCCATAAAATGGGTTTATTTCTGGGCTCTTTATTCTGTTCTGTTGGTCTATGTGCCTATTTTTATACTGTTCCATACTGTTTTGATTACTATAGCTTTGTAGTCTCTCTTGAAATCTGGGGTTGTGATACTTCCATTTTTGTTCTTCTTTCTCAAGACTGCTTTAGCTATTTGGGGTCTTTTGTGATTCCATACAGATTATTTGTTCTAATTCTATGAAAAATGCTATTGGATTTTTGATAAGGATGGTACTGAATCTGTAGATTGTTTTTGGATAGTATGGAAATTTTAATGATATTAATTCATTCATTTATTAATAAATTTTAAGTAGGCTCCACACCCAATATGGGGCTAGAACTCATAGCTCTGAGATTAAGAGTTGCATGCTCTACCGAATAAGCCAGCCAAGC
Organism: Canis lupus baileyi; assembly: GCF_048164855.1. Classification (NCBI taxonomy): domain Eukaryota; kingdom Metazoa; phylum Chordata; class Mammalia; order Carnivora; family Canidae; genus Canis; species Canis lupus. The sequence continues at coordinate 53,873,843 of NC_132855.1, read as the reverse complement.
ACCCCTTAACGATAGTAATTCTTCCAATCCATGAGCACAGAATGTCTTTCCATTTATTTGTATTGTCTTCAATTTCTTTCATCAATATCTTACAGTTTTCAGAGTATAGGTCTTTCACCTCCTCGATTAAGTTTATTTCTAAGTATTTTATTCTTTTTTGGTACAATAGTAAATATAATTGTTTTCCTTTCTCTTTCTGTTACTTTGTTATTAGCATATAGGAATGCAACAAATTTCTGTATATCAGTTTTGTGTCCTACAACTTTACTGAATCCATTTATCAGTTCTAATAATTATTTGGTGGAGTATTTAGCATTTCTACATATAGTATGATGTTATCTGCAGATGATGACAGTTTTACTCCTTCCTTACCAATCTGGATGCCATTTATTTCTTTTTCTTGTCTGACTGCTGTGGCTAAGACTTCTAGTACTATGCTGAATAAAAATGGTGACAGTGGACATCTTTGTTCCTGATCTTAGAGGAAAAGTTCTCAGGTTTTTTTTTTTAAGATTTTATTTACTTGGGGCAGCCCCGGTGGTGCAGTGGTTTAGTGCCGCCTGAAGCCCAGCGCGTGATCCTGGAGACCCAGGATCGAGTCCCGTGTCGGGCTCCCTGCATGGAGCCTGCTTCTCTCTCTCTCTGCCTGTGTCTCTGCCCCTCTTTCTGTGTCTCTCATGAATAAATAAATAAAATCTTTAAAAAATTTATTTATTTATTCATGAGAGATACAGAGAGAGAGAGAAGCAGAGACACAGGCAGAGAGAGAGAGAAGCAGGCTCCATACAGGGAGCCCGACACGGGACTCGATCCCGGGTCTCCAAGATCACACCCTGGGTCGAAGGCAGGTGCCAAACCACTGAGCCACCCAGGCATCCCAAGTTCTCAGTTTTTCACCACTGAATATGATGTTAGTTGTGAGTTTTTCATAGATGGCCTTTATTATCTTGGTATGCTCCCTCTAAAAAAAATTTGCTGAGAGTTTTTATCATGAATGGATGTTGTATTTTGTCAATTTTTTTTTCTGCATCTCATGAGATAGTCACATGATTTCTAACCTCCTCTTGTTAATGTGAAGTATCGCACTGATTGATTTGTGAATACTGGACTGCTCTTGCAACCCTGGAACAGATCCCATTTGATCATGGTGAAAGATTTTTTTCTTAAAAAATTTTTTTCTTAAATGTCTTGTTGAATTCAGTTTGCTAATATTTTGTTGAGGATTTTTGCACTTACGTGCATCAGAAATATTGGCCTGTAGTTTTCTTTTTTGTAGTGTCTTTTTTCCGGTTTTGACATCATGGTAATGCTGCCCTCATAGAAGGAATTTGACAATTTCTTTTCTTCCTCTATTTTTTGGGATAGTATGAAAAGAACAGGTATCAACTCTTCTTTAAATGTTTGGTAGAATTCACCTGTGAAGCCATCTGGTCTTAGACTTGCTCGTTGGAAGGTTTTTTCTGTTTGTTTTGCTTTATTTGTTCATTATTTTTCAAACTTTTTATTTATTCAAGTAATCTCCACACCCAATATGGGGCTGGAACTCAGGACCCTGAGAGTAAGAGCCACATGCTCTTCTGACTGAGTTAGCCAGGAGCCCTGGAGTTTTTTTATTCAATTTCATTACTAATAACTGGTCTGTTCAGATTTTCTATTTCTTTCTGTTTCAGTTTTGGAAGAGTGTATGTTCTAGGAATTTACCACTTTTTTTCTGTCCAATTTACTGGCATATAATTTTTTACAGTATGCTCTTATAATCCTTTTTATTTCTATGGTGTCAGTTGTTACTCTGATTTTACCCCATTATCATTATGAATGCCCTTCTTTGTCTCAAAAAGGACTAATTTTAAACAATAATGCTGGACTGATCTTTCCAGAGATGCTTCTTCTATATTATAATCTTTGCGTGCATCTCTTCTAAGACAAATTCCAAAAGATTTATAGCCTCCCAAGAAAAAGACAATCTGACTAGATTCCAATGTGGTTAAAGAGCAGAACTGATTTCCCACGAGCAAAATCATAATAATTGCTTAAAAACTCTTCAAGCAACAACGTAATTTCTAATTTCAAAGTGTAGTCTGGGAATTAGCAGCAGCATTGGCATCACCTGGGAGCTTGCTAGAAGCCATAATCTCAGGTCCCCACTCAAGACATAGTCTGCATTTAAATGACAAGACTCTCAAGTAATTCTTATGCACCCTGAAGTTTGAGAAGCATGATTTAGCTTTGGTTTCTGGTCTGAAGTATCCTATAAAATTTTGCAAACCTGGCTTCCAAAATCTCTGAAAAAGATGCTTCATTATTTCATTGCAGAATCTACACTAAATTAATGATTTCTTCTGCTAAGCCTTATCTCAACCTCCTTCAACTCTTATGCCAGTAGGCAGGCAGATATGGGATAAGTTCTAGCCACTATTCTTTTTTTCTTTTTAAAAATATTTTATTTATTTATTCATGAAAGACACAGAGAGGCAGAGACATAGGCAGAGGGAGAAGCAGGCTCCCTGTGGGGGGCCCGATGTGGAACTCGATCCCAGGACCCCAGGATCACCCCCTGAGCTGAAAGAAGACACTCAACCACTGAGCCATCAGGGCATTCCCCTAGACACTTTTCTCAAAGGTCCCTAGAAATGCAAGTTTTCATTTTAGCACTAAAAATATTACAGAGCTATGTGTTTTTTATCACACACAGACGCACACATACACACTAAGACTTTAACAGGATCAAGACAGAGTTATAATAGTTTCTATTTTTAAGTGAATGTTTATGTAAATATTCTATTTACTAACATGGCATCATACTCATACCAAAACCAAAAATAAATTAAAAAATGACAAAAAACAAAACTACAGAGCTGCTTCCTAAAAGAACCAGAGCATTCAGTTCACACAGAACTTAAGATATTCTATCATATGTAATTTCAGTTTGTGTAGGAGACAATTTTGATAAAGCAAGAAATTTCTTTAAAACAGTAAATGTTAAAAAAAAAAAAACAGTAAATGTTTAGTGTAGATTAGTTAAAATACTCAACCTGAGTGATGATCATAATATAATTTTAAGAAAGAGACAGAAACAGAGAGAGAGAGAGAGAGGGAGAGAGAGAGAAAGAAAACACTGGCAATATGGACTTCATCATTTAATTCCATTTCTGTTTGTCACTAATTTGCCTCATAAATTGCTTCCTCTCTTTATGCCTCAATTTTAAATATATGATCACCTGTATTGTCCCACTTCATTGCTTAGCCAAATAAAAATTCCAGGTCCACTAACTTTCTGTAAGTGAAAAATGGGTGAGAAATGGTAATGTTCAGATCACTCAAAAGTTAATATAGGTAATATATACAGTTAGTATAAGTAATTGATAATACTATCTTTGTGTGATGTATTCATTTTCAAAGCACTTTCCCATATAATACCTTATTTTTAATTTCTTTGACTCCATAAAGTAGGAGGGCATATATTATTCTCACTTTCAGATAAAACTGGGAACCCGGGCTCTATGTGGTAGGAATGGGACTAGAGACTAGAGCTTCCAACTCTAATAAACCAGGCTAACTTTCAAATTTGTAGATAATAATGGAACCAACCCATAACATTAGAACAATATTGAATACAATTTACTCTTTAGATGATTGAGTACTCATCTTAGGATTACATATAGAATTATATTTGTCAGTCTGGATCATCAATATAAACATTATTCATCTCCACAGCATTCAGTGCAGATAAGATGACTAATAGAGTTGTCTAGTTAACCCAAGTCCATCTCTGTTACAATGCACCTTTATAATTCTGGAATTCAACACTTCAAGGAAGTCATGAATTACCTATATGGTCTGGATTCTAGAATTGGTATCCAATTAAATTTCCTCATCCTTTATGGTTATCAATCAACCATATATGAGTTCTGCTTCCTTGACTATGAAATAGGAATTATATATGTACTCTGGAGGACCAGGATTAAATGAGATACTCCTATAAAAACTTAGTAGTGTGTCTCCCAAAACATAGTAGCTATATGAGAAAAATAAGAGAAAGAAAAAAGAGTTGTTGACAACTTCATCTAAAGTTCAACAAACTTGTACTTTAAAAAAAATCAAATTTAGGGGCATCTGGGTGGCTCAATCAGCTAATCATCTGCCTTTGGCTCATGGTCCTGGGATTGAGCCCTGCATTCGGCTCCCTGCTCAGTGGGGACCCTGCTTCTCCTCTGCCCCTATCCTCATGCTCACGCTCTCTCTCTCTAAAATAAGTACATAAAATTTAAAAAAAAAAAAAGAAAAATTCAAGTTTAAATATAAAAATATTTTTGTGTTTCTATTTATAAAAGTAATTCATGCTTATTAGACAAAGAAAGTGAAAAGCACTCATAATGCCATCATGTACAGATAATCACTGTTAATATTTTGGTTTTACAGTAAGTTCTACATACACACAACACACAGAGACAAGTTTTGTGTGCACGTTCTAAACAAATGAAATTGATTAACTCAATTATGTATTCCCTGGGGGAAAAAAATCTAGCCCTCTCCTAAACAAACAAAAAATTAGCACTAAACAAAGTATTAAACAAAGCAAATTAGAGAACATATGTACTGTTATTTTACAAGCAGTTAAAAACTACTGGAACTCTCTATCCCACTGCAATAGAGAAAACGTCAGCATTTTTGGTGTCTAATATTTCCCTGAATAGTAAATTTCTAGTCTAGTTTGGGAGCTGCTGTTTTTTCATATAAATTCTAAACATCACTACTCTAACTTATTCAAGTACTTTGTTCCCAGATTTTTCTATTATAAACAATGCCATGAACATACATCTTTGCTCACCTGGAAGGCATGACATTACATATGTTAAATTTTGTTTTTTTTTTTTTTCATATGTTAAATTTTGATATGACTGTCACCCAGCTTTCTGGAAAGATAATACCACTGCGCATTTCTACTGACACTGTGTTAAAATGCTTGTATTCCCATTCCCTCTCCTACCTAGGTTTAGTTTGAAATAATACCCTGTTTTCACGATCATTAATCGTGAAAGGTTTTGGTATCAATTAGAAAAAAAAAAAAGGTAACTGGCTCACATTAATTAAAAAAAAAAAAAAAAAAAAAAAAAAGATCCAGAGGGCAAAATCCAGGATCCAAATACGCAGAAATTACCATCCAGTTAGGAGCTGGGGTTTTCAACACCCTGCTCTCACTCCTCCTCACCATCTGTTTGTTTTATTTGTTACATATTACTTTTTAGTCATGATCTGTGATGAGAAGGGAAAGGATGGAATGTAGTATGATAAAGAATGTGCATGCTCCCAACAAAGTACTTCTTTCTGAGTCTGATCCCTGATTTCAGTACTAACTTCCCTGGGATCATTAGACAAAGCTCTCCCAAGTGTGTATTTCACAAGAATAGAAAGCAAAAGTTTCAAATGTGACAAAGGAAAAAAAATGCCCATCACGGTAGAGGGCATAATGCCTCTCATAGTATTCTTAACCAGAAGTTTAGTTAACTTTTTATCTACCTTATATCTGAGGTATAAATTCTTTACATCAATCAGGTAAAAAAAATCATCTTATGTTTTAATTAGTCAGAATGGTCCTAAGGACAGAATAATAGGTATGAAGTGACAGGAAAAAAGTTTAGATAATGCTTTCCTTTTGAACCATTATTTAGATATTCTTCAAATGTCCAGAGAAAGATCTATGAATCCAATAAGCAAAAGATCACAATTTAGCTTTATAAAATATTATATGGCTTTAGACTAAGCTGCAAGCTCAGATTCAGCAGGAAAAAAAGTGTTACCCCCTGAGTAGCAGCATCAGTGTCTGCAGTCAATGAACATCCACTTGGAAGACTTACAATCCAAGTACCTACCATGCTGGATTCATTTTACTGTGAATCTTAGGTCATTTACTGAACAGATACTATTATTTAAAATTCAAAGGTTATTTAGGTGACAGGAGCTGTAGTAGACAGCAGTAAAGAATGGAAACTAAATTCCTGCTCTCAAATTCTAGCTGGAGAGATAGATCACAGACAAGTATAAATGTTCATGAATAAGATAATTTCAGATAGCAAACAGTGTTACCAAGACAGTAGGATAGGGGGACGCATTCGGCAGTGACTTGGTAGCAAGGAGAAGCTCCATTAGATGGGATAATCAGGAAAGGCTGGTCTTAGGAGGTAATGTCTGAGCCAGACTTTGAATAAGATAAGGTTAAGCATGTAACAATCTGGGAGAACAAAACAGTAAAAGCAAAAGAATGGGCTTGGAGTGTGATAAAAAGAGGGCCAGTGTGGCCAGAGCACAGTGACAGAGGGCGAGTTTAAAGAATGAAGCTAGGGCAGTCTGGGTGGCTCAGCAGTTTAGCACTGCCTTCAGCCCAGGGCGTGATCCTGGGGACCGGGGATCTAGTCCCATGTTGGGCTCCCTGCATGGAGCCTGCTTCTCCCTCTGCCTGTGTCTCTGTTCTCTCTGTGTCTCTCATGAATAAATAAACAAAATCTTAAAAAAAAAAAAAAAAAGAAGGAAGGAATAATCAACTGTGCTAAATGCTGCTGGAAGACTGAATAAGATCAGGAAAGAAAACTCACAACTGAATTTACCAAGAGAGGAGTACATTAATAAAGAAATAGGGCAGGAAAATTTGTTATAAAAAAGGCATTTGATCTTGATCAAGCTGTTACTTTCAAAGCTATTTAAAATGGACCACCTCAGCAAAACTCCTCAGGAATGCTGATTTCTCAGGCTAAGTACATCTTGACTTCCTTGTCAAAACAAGAGGAGAAGCAATGACTCAGGGGGATGTCCTTCTGAGTGTTCTGTTCTTACTCCCCAGAGAGGGGAACCTTCCTTGACGCTAGTGTGGTGGTATTCGGAATTTACATAGAGGAGCAACTCAGCCCAAAAGACTACATTTACTTGCCCTGCTTGATGGTGATTCATCAAAATCCTAACAGCCACCTGTCCAAACCAATTCCAGACTATAAGTTTCTTTATCTAACCCAATGGCCCAAGTGAAAGGAAAGAACTGCAAACCAAGGAGGAGACCACATCCACACTCTCGGGTGGGAGCATTCTTCTGACACTACATTCTCTTCCCCAAGGCTGCTACCACCTCACTGTCAGACTCAAGCTTGGCTCTCTCTCCACGGGCATCACTGAGCACAAAACTAAGAAGTGTGACCTGAGGCCCGCCCACACCCGGGCCACTTGTCTTTCTGTCTCCTCCTCACTTTCCACCCCTTACCTGGGTCATTTTGTCCACAGAGACTGGAATTCCGTCGATGGTGAGAGGTGGCAGCTCTGAGTTAACCTCCTGTGGCGCGGGGGCGTGTTCTGCCAGGGCAGACTCCAGGTCTTCCAGGATCATGCTCTTGTACTTACGCACCTGCAGGGAATTAAGGGCAGGAGTAAACAAGATGCCCAGCAACCAGGGAGGGTTGGTGCCAAGCAACCGGAGAGTGGGTGGGGCTGGCTCCCTCAACCATAGCAGAGCCCTAGGAACAAACACTTCTACAACTAGCAGGTAAAAACACCCGCTGGCCCCAAAGACATCATACTATACAGAATTAAGTGAAAAGATGATGAAATTGCAGGTAATAACAGTAGAAAGGAGCCAGTGGGAAAGGTTTTACAGAAATACTGCTTCTTAAAGTCACATTTTCTCATTCAACACCAGCCCTATTACCTGTTCCATGTCTAATAGGAATGGTGTTCTTTATTCTGTTTCTCAGGCCATTTGATAAAACCTAGCTGTGGTAGTTCATCACTAAAATCATTTTCCAGGTCACCAAGGATTATGTCTCTAAAACTCTAAGCAACCTATCTGAAACTGCCACTACTTTCCTGCAAGGCCAGACTACCCAACAGGTGATTCAAGTGATTGAGAGGCTCAGCTGAAAGGCTTCAGAGGGGAAAACAAGTGGTGTATACTGGAGCTACCTGTCAAAGGTGTCACTAGCAGCAAGGCCCAGGGTCAGAGAGAGCCCCGCAGGTCAAGCCCTCCCTCCTTTCTGGTACTCCCTGGTGAGTGGTAAACTTCAAACCCATGATGTCTCTGTAGCTCTGGCATGCACAGGTCTAAACCAGATACCATTATTCTGACTCCTTCCCTTCCACTACCAGTGAAAGATCTCTCCAAAGACAGAGAACTTAGCAGCAGCACATTTGTACATGCACACATTATTCCATGATGAGTAGAAAGGGTAGGCAGACACAGGATCCTACAATCACCAATAATGCATCCATTCCCTCACAAGAATACACAGGGGGGTAAGGACACATTGAGAGATGACAAAAAAGCCATGGAATTATGGAAATATAACAAGATGGGACAGGAAATTATAACATGCTTTCAGGGCTCAAGCCATTATCTTAGAAATAAAGGGGAAAGAAAAGAGGTTTCCCAGAAATTATGACAATATTCAAGTCCTAGGTTTTCTTTTTTTTATTTTTATTATTTTTATTTTTTATTTTTTTGGTTTTCTTTTTTTTTTTTAAAGATTTTATTTATTTATTCATGAAAGACACGGGGGGTGGGGCAGGGGCAGAGGCAGAGCCAGAGGGAGAAGCAGGCTCCATGTAGGGAGCCTGATGTGGGACTCGATCCCAGGACTCCGGGATCACGACCTGAGCTGAAGGCAGACGCTCAACCAGTGAGCCACCCCAGCGTCCCAGTCCTAGGTTTTCTACTCCAGGATGGACTCTCAATCAGGCAAACTTCCTTAAAAGTATCTCATTATGAGGATTAAAAAAAAGAAAGATTCCCATACTCCACCTCAAGCATATGAAAAAGTAAAAATTATTGTTGGTTATGAAGTACAACGTTTGCAGTTACAGAACCTTCCAAATAGGTTAACAAAGGGGATGAAAGAAAAATAGTACAAATACGTATAGTCATTATCATCTTAGAGACTCAGTTTTAGCCTGGTTTCTAACAACAACAAGTAAGTTTTAAAAATCATTGCCAATATATTTACTGTAACATAAGCAGCTAGTGTTGCCATGCCAACTTTAAGGATTTGTATTTTCTACTTTCTAGTTTCTGTATCCTATGTAGAGTTTTTTGTTACCATCCCAGAGAAAAATCAAATCTTATAAGCCTAAATTCTGGTCTTTGAACTTTAATATACCAGGTTGAATCATTGTATTAGTATGCAAGCCATAGTAAGAGTGAATAATAATAGTATAAAAATAAATTTCACGGGCAGCCCGGGTGGCTGAGCGGTTTAGCGCCGCCTTCAGCTCAGGGCATGATCCTGAAGACCCCGGGATCGAGTCCCACATCAGGCTCCCTGCATGGAGCCTGCTTCTCCCTCTGCCTGTGTCTCTGCCTCTCTCTCTGTCTGTTTCTCATGAATAAATAAATAAAATCTTTTAAAAATAAATAAATAAATAAATTTCACTGTGCTGGAAATACTTGGCAAAGACAGGAAGTCATTAGATTATTATTATTACATTATTAGCTGGTTTCAAACAATTTTAGCCATTTTTATGGATCAGTAAAATTCTAGGAATTCATCTCCAGGCACTTTGCTAAACTTATCAGATCTATATAATTCCTTAAAATATCTTGAGTTTCAAAAAAAACAAATTGCTGGTAGAGCATTCCTCTGAGTAATTTACAACAAAATAACTTCAGCTGTGACCACAGTGTTTTTAAGGTCATTCGGTAAAGTTTCCCAGAGTGATCAAGCTAGCGCTTCAATTCTATCTGACTTCTCAATTCTGAGGTACATATTCTTTTGCATTTATCAGTGCTTTGAAATCAGGATACATCTTAAAATTGCTGTGGATGAGGCAACTTGGGGCACAGCTGTCACAGGCTGCACACCTGTGAACATGGCTTTTCTCCCTAGGATCATGACTGCAATCCCTTGTCTTTTCGATCAACAAACCATTTGAGAAAGGAATGTGAGTCTTGGTTGCAGTTAGATCATCTCCCCAGGGATCTTTCTAGTAAGATCAAGAAGCACCAGCATCAAACTTGTTGCATCTTAGAAAAAAGTCTAGAGACTATAGCAGAGCACTTCCTAAAGACATGCAGCACCACCCATGCTCTTGATGGCACAGAGGACAATATTACATGAAATGTCACAGATGATGATGACTTTGCAATAAGAAGTCATTCAGAAGCACTGGATTGTGAAAGTGAGAAGTTTTAGGAATACCAATTTATTTCACTTTCATTTTCCTTTTTAAGGTACTATATAAAATGCAATACTATTAAAATCTATGTCTAAATAAGCTTAAAAGAGTTCTCTCAATAAGTGTAAAATAAAAATTTTAAGTGATCAGCACTGTGCCAGACTTTGTCAGTGGTTTTTCTTTCTTCATGGTACATATATGATGGTGCAGCTTATAACTGATCATGTCATAGACACAATAATGTAGAGGTTTGTTTTTCCAACTTCTATCTTCTATTCCAAAAACCACAGCTTAAGCCTTTGTTACTTCATACAACCAACTGGTTTTACAAAATTAAAACCACTTAAAAACAAAATCAGCTGGTCTGCCTACCAAGCTCTCTTCCCGCAATTCATCCTGTATATCACTCCCATTTATAAAATATCTGAGCCCTGGGTGCCTGACGGCTCAGTAGAGCCTGCAACTCTTTGATTTCAGGGTTGTGAGTTTGAGCCCAGAGATTACTTTAAAAAAAAAATTTTTTTTTTTAAATATCTGAGCCCCTTTGGAGCTGCATGAAAATAAATAAATCAATTAATTAACTTCTGAAATAATGGCTTATGATAGTTAAATATGATTTATTAAGCACTTACTATGTGTCAATCACTGCATATATTATCTCAGTTAATCCTCACATAATTCTATAAGGAAAATACTAGTATACCCATTGTGCAGCTAAGAAAAACAAGGCTTAATAAACTTAAGTGACTTACCCAAATCATATAGCTAGTACATAGTAGTAATATGGCTGCATATCAAACTAATTTTTATCTAGCTCCAAAGCCTGTATGTTCAGCCACTTTGCTATCATTTGTCTTTTTCTCAAAATCACTTCTCCAGTTCCCCACATCTCATAGGATGAAGTCTAAACTTCTAAGCCCAGCATTTCAACCTTTCTAATCACTCCCCACTTTTCCAATACTCCACCGGGGCCACCAGATACAGTCATGCTTGCCCAGCCCTGTAGACTATGAGAATGGCACTCTCTGAGCTGGCCAGTTTCCTCACTAACTTTTTCATCTAGCAAGTTCTTTTCTACCTCTGGGTCTTTAATTCTGTTTCCTATAAAAAAATCTTTCAAGGCCCAACTCAATTTCCACTCCCTGTAAGAAAAATTCCTAGGTGTTCTTGCCATAATTCTTTGACCCTTTTAAATTCCTACAAAATCAAATGATCACTTATATTGTTAAATATACCATATACAACTAATGTATGACATCACTATCATTACCTATGTTATGAAATATTTCACATATTCGGATATGTGCAGATGACATATAACAAACATTCTCCTAGTTGCCAGAGGTGGAGAGTGTTTAGGGTGTTTCAAAGAGCCATTAGAGTTCTGAGCATGGAATGTGCTTGCTGAGGATTTAGGAATTGGCTGCTCCAACCGTAACATCAATGGGTCTTTAGTCAGGTTGCAAAAACAATCCCAGACAAGATACCATAATTCTTTTGTATACCTGAAGACTTTCTGGAGAAAAGATGAGTCTTCAGGAAGGTCCTATGAAAGATTACAATTTTTTTCTTACCTATGTACTTCTCTGAGATTAAAAATATGTTGTCATCTGGGGTATAAAATAAAAAGATGCCCCAGTGCAGAGCTGTTCTCAGACCCATGATCCTGAAGCATGCTTGGCATGGAGCCAGACCACAGGCTGTGGCCCATGAAGTTATGTTGGCTTTCACCCTGTTCTCTCTCTAGCCCCAATGTCAGCCTCTTTTCTCCCCTGCCTCAGTCCAGATCTCTAATTTTCTCCTCCCTCCCTGGATTTCTAGTTTTGGACCCTGAAACCTCAAAGGACGGATTCTTTATCTTATACTTTATATCTAAGAGTGTTATTTGCTGAATATGTAAGTAAATGAAAACTTTTTACTTCACTATTCAAAAAATTTTTAATTCCAATATAGTTAACATAGTGTTACATTAGTTTCAGGTGTACAATAAAGTGATTCAACAATTCTATACATTACTCAGTACTCATCATGATAAATGTTTTCTTTAATCTCCATCACCTATATCACCTGTCCCCCCACCCACCTCCCCTTTGGTGACCACCAGTTTGTTCTCTATAGTTAAGAGTCTGTTTTTTGGTTTGTCACTTTTTTTCTTTTTTCATTTGTTTAAGTTCCACATATGAGGAAATCAAATGGTATTTTTTACTTTACTATTTTTTAAATATGCTTCCCCATTTCCTGTAACTTGCAGGCATTTTTAAAAACCTATATAAAAAAGTGAATGAGTTAGAACAAGAAATCACAACCAACTCTCCCACTCATCTGCTGGGAAAATGGAATTAAAGACCGAAGGATGATTTTAGAGAAGCTGGTGACAACGCCAGGGCTACCTTTTGCCTCTGTGCCTGTGACTAATTTCTGTACCTGTAGAACTGGTTAGTCATATCCAGTGTATCCCCATCTAAATGTTACAGATTAGACTCCAAGGAAAGAGCTCCACCTCCAGGAATTCCTGAAGTTCTTCTGGAAAAGGATGGAAATTCTTTCTCTATTCCTCAACAAAATATTTTTGGGCCTATTCCTACCGACCCTATAAAAGTATGGGATATAGCAGTAAGCCAAGAGAATGCTCTCAGGGCACAGCAACTTGAAAAACCTACCATTTGCCAATGTTCTTCATGCCAGCTCTCTATAAACATATATAGGGGGATGATAATCAACTTTAATTAATTTCTACTGTTCCCCAGTGAGGTAGGTATTATCCTTATTTTACACATGAGGACACTGAACCACATGTAGGAAAAATCAATGTGGGTAACTACTCAAAAACTCAAAGCTTAAAAACAGTTTCCACAAATATGGAGGCAAAATTGAATGAGCTTGTCTGAATGTTAATAATGCTGCCTTTTAGGTGGGAGCCACACCTTCACTAAAAAGGATATTCCAAAGGGCCAAAACACACAATAGAGTTGTTCTGGAGGTCTTTTAACTTATTTTTTGTTTGTTTGTTTGTTTGTTTTAAAAAGCTGAGGCTTAAGAAGACAACGGTTTTAAACTGCAGAGAACATTAGATCTGAGAGTCTAGATCCCAAGCAACTTAAAAAACCTTGAGTTTCTGACTAAGGGAATCTCATTCTACATCAAAGTCAAAGGCCCTTTCCAAGAGATCAGCTTAGTTTTAAGTTACTTCACTACCTCACGTTACAAATATAGACATGGCATAAGTGATCTCTGAACCCAGTAGTTCCTCCAGCCAGCCAGCCATCAAACAAACATTTATTCATCTCCTATATGTTAGCCACTGCGCTAAGGGTGGGCCAGGGACAAAATAGAAAGCAAATTTATCCATCAGTGTCCATTATTATGCATATTCCAATCTAGTGGAGAAGATGAACAAAAAATAATCATAAAAATAAATATATAATTACAAACTGGAACAAGCACCATAAAGAATGGCACAAACTAACTTCACAGTTCTTTACTTTTCAAGGTCTCAACTGAGATCCAATGTAGGATCAGAACTTAGAAACCGAATCTTTATTGCTGAGTGCTGCCAAATGTTTGAAGATGCTTTATTCATTCAACAAATATTACTAAGCAACTACTCGTGGCAGGGGCAATGTATGGTTCCCGGAGCATAATGGAGAACAAAGCAAACTCAGTCCCTCCCATCCTGGTGCTCACAGTCTAGCTGGGGATAGACGTTAGTCAAATAATCATACAAATGAACATACATTTATAGTAAGTACACACAGGATTGTTGAGAACTGGAAGGTAGTTCTATTTGTTCCCTTTTATAAAAGGAGGCAAAGACTTAGAAAATGAGATTAAACTTAAAACCCCATATTTAATACCCTGGACAAATCTATGAAAGATGTAATACTCCATCACCTTGAACCCAAATTTCGACAATGGCTCTATCTTTCAGAAGTTGGGAAATGTTGAGCAAATTGCTCAGCCTCTTTGAGCTAGCATTCTCTTGCAAAATGAAAATAATCATACACGCACATCTCAGGATTACTGCCAGATTTACTGAGAATATGTATAAAGTTTTAGGGCACCTGGGTGCCAGTTGATTAAGTGTCTGCCTTTGGCTCATGTCATGATCCTGGGGTTCTGGGATTGAGCTCTATATTCTGAGCAGGGAGCCTGCTTCTCCCTTTCTCCTGCTTGTGCTCTTGCTTGCTCTCTTGCTCTCTCAAATAAATAAATAAAATCTTTTTTAAAAAACCTACAAAGTTTTATAAATCTGCCATATTATACAAATGTTAGTTATAACAATCCTCTGTATTCAACAATTCCATAAACATGTATAAAATGCAGACTGACTTTTAAAGCAGGACCAAACTCTATGGTTCTATAATTTTGTTCACCTAGTACATCATCTCGATCTGAAAATATTAATAGAAAGACCAATGTCATCATTATACAATGGCAGTGTAGCAGTCCTACCTCTGGATGAGTCATCAATTTAACTAACCCCTTATCTCTGAACATTTAGGTTATTTTCAATTAAAAAAAAAATGCTATAAAGAGTACAGTGACTGATATACTTGTACATCTATCTTCACTCATTTAACCAATTATTTCCTTAGGATAAAATTTCAAAAGGAAGCTGGGTTAAAAAGTGTACATTTGGGGCACATTTTATACTAGTTGCCAATCTCCCCTCTAGAAAATTACACCAATTTAAACTGCCTGGTTGACATACCAACACTGCAAATTGTATATCTTTACCATGTTTACCAACCTAAGCAATGTAAAATGGCTGTTTTAATTTCCATTTCTTTGAAAATTTTGACATCTGTTCTTCCTCCTTCTGTTTATGTCCTTTTCTCTTTTGTCTTTGGGCGTCTGAAAATATGATTTTAAATGAAAAAACTTAAATATACAGAAAGATGTAAAGAACAGTAAAATAAAGGCTTCTACTCTCACCACTCTGATTCAATAATTGTCAACATTTTGGCATAATTACTTTATTTGCTATCTGTACACACACGCAATATTTTTGGGGGCTAACCACTTAAGGTACATTTTATTTTATTATTATTTTTTAAAGATTTTATTTATTTATTTTGAGAGCAAGAGCATGCAAGAGCAGGGGAGCGGTGGGTGCAGAGGGAGAGGAGACGCAGACTCCCAACTGAGCAAGGAGCCTGACGTAGGGCTTGATCCTAGGACCCTGAGACTATGACATGAGCCAAAGACAGACACTTAACTGATTGAGCCATCCAGGCACCCCCACTTAAAGTATATTTTAGACACTGCAACACTTCTAAATACTTCAGCATGCATCTTGGAAAAATAAGGGCATTCTTACACATAACTACAGTATAATGATCACATCCTACAAAAATATCAGAATTCTTTAATATCATCTAATATCTAATCCATATTCAAACATATCTTTGGGTCTTTATTATTCATCTGTTCACATTTTTTATTGATTTTTGAGAGCTCGTTATATATTTAGAATATTAATCATTAGTTTGCTACTTACTGTGTGATCTTGAACAAAATACTTAAGCTCTCAACCCTCAAATTTCTACATCTGTGAAGCACAAATAATAAGACATATATATCATAGGGTTATTGCAATGATTACTTAAAATCATAAATATAAAATGTTTAGCAGAAAACAGACATATTAAAAATACTCAATAAATCATAATTGCTGTTATTAACTTGAAAACATTTTTCCAGTTTTTTGTGAGTCATTTAATTTTGTTTACAGTGCCTTGCTATATATATACCCTAATTATGGACAAGGAGGTAATATCAGCAGAACACAGTATGGAAAAATAAACAGAAACCTGAAAAATATTTAAAAAAACAAAATACAATATCAACTATTAAAAGACCTAGTAATGTTTCCAATTCCCTTTAACAAACTCTAAATAAAATTAACAATCTTGATTCTGAAATCCATATTCCAAAGATGAACATCCCTATTGAATTTTAATTTTTCTAGAGTTTCTCAGTAGCCTCTAGCTAAAAAAGCATAAAGGAAGATTAATGACAGCTTCAGGCAGGAGGACAAAATGCAAATCAGTTTTAAAATTATTAAATGAGATTATACAAAGTGCTTATAACTATACCTAGAACACAGTAAGCATTCAATAAATATTAGACATCTAAATCATCTCCTTAACTGTTATTAACAAGAGATTATGTACAACATATTGTGTACTGATTATGATAAACAATGGGTTCTAATTACTTAATGCCACTCTGTATACCAGTGTATATTAAGGAATATTCTGTACCTTGAAGGTTAACAGAAGTCATCCAAAATAATCAGAGCAGTGTCCCCTTTGAGGGATACATTTTAATTACTTTTTCAATTTTGTACATGTTTATTGTTTTACTGAGGTTTAGATATATTTTAGTTATTTTATTTTCTTACTAAATTATCCACTTAGTTGAGGTTCTTAATTTATAACAACAGAATTAATGCACAGCATTTCCTTACAATTTTCAATCTTTCCTTACCTGCAATTGTAACTCATATCATTTCTAAGACTATATATTTGCTTTCTTCTCCTTTTTCCTCAACTAGCATACTAGAAGCTTTTCTATTTCATTGGACTTTGCATAGCATCATTTCTTGAATATAACAATTCTACTTTTTCTGCTCACAAACTCATTAATTTTTTCCACATGTTTACTTATTCTATTTTTTTCTTAGACTCATTTTCCAGCTTCTTGAATTAGATGAAGTTTATTTCTTTCCCAACTTCCTTATATATATAAAAAAATTAAGGCAATGGATATTCTTTTGAGTAGTGGTTCAGATCATAACTTTTAAATTTTGCTTTTATAATTTCTAAATAGTCTGCAAATTAAGTTTTTCTTTTAAGAAGTATTTTTAAATTTCCATGTGACTGAAAAATTTTTCCTGTCCATCTTTTGATATTAAGTTCAAAATGTTCTGTGCCATGGTCAAAAATATGGCCTGTATAATTCCACTACTGGGTATTTAGTCAAAGAAAATGAAAACACTAATTTGAAAAGATATATGTACCCCTTATGTTTACTGCAGCATTATTTATAATAGCCAAGATATGGAAGCAACCCCGGTGTCCATCCATAGATAGTGGATAAAGAAGAGGTGATGTGTGTGTATATACATATATATACATGTATAATGGAATATTATAATATTGTAATATGTGATGGAATATTACTCAGCCCATAAAAAAGAATGAAATCTTGCCATTTGCAACAACATGGATATATGTAAAGGGTAAAATGCTAAGTCAAATCAGTCAATCAGAGAAAGACATCATATGATTTCACTCATATGTAGAATTTAAGAAATGAAACAAATGGACAAACAAAGGAAAAAAGAGACAAAAAACTAGACTCTTAAAGTCGTCTACCATACTCTTCTAAGGAAAGGTTCTAATATGCACCCTAATTCTAGGGCCTTAGGAATTTTTAGCAAAATTCAAAACAAAACTCAAAAATGTTGAAAAAGAACCACAACAGTTGTATGTGGAAAAAAAAACAATAAAACAAACAAAATTTCAACTGCTTACTAATCAGTTCTAAACTCCTGAAATGTCTATATTCAATACGGGAGAAATCCAATAAATGTCCCTTTAGCTAACAAATGTTATTGTAATAAAAACAAAATGCAATTTAAATCTGGTCGGACTGTTATTCTACTAACAATTCACAGTTATTTTGGCTAGAGAAAAAGTAGGTCACATAGTATTAAGTATGCAAAGGTAAAATACTATCTTTATAAACTTAGCTATGGATAGTTAGGCAATCAAAATATTCAACTATTTTTCAAAACTGAAGCAGAATGTCGAATAAATTCTTCAAAGAAATGCAAGAGATTTTAAGCACGTAACTAAAATACCAGCAATCAGCAAAATGTTTCCTGAGGTTTGCCTCACAAAGTCTACATCTTAGAATTATCTCCCACTTGGTTCCAGATGTAAATCAGTAATTTTCTTACAAAATCCTGCACTGGTTTCTTAACAAATATAACACCATTTTTTCTCCTTGCATGACACAAGGTATCTTTCAGACGGAATATCTGATAGGATAGAATATCTTGTTATAGTAAGTACAAACCAATAATCCCTTTTATTTTGATCTACATAAAGTAGCTTGAAAACCAGTCCCACTCCCACCTTCGGATCAGGGGAGCACAGAAGTAACAGCTATTGTACTAGACAGAGGACCAAAAGAACGAACAACGACCCACAGAAAGCAAAGAGTATCTGAGAACGTAGCTGAATATTCTTACCACATTTTCCAAAGGTGCTGCACCAAACACTTTAAAGACGGGGTTGGGTTTAGAGGGGGAGATACAGAGGACAATAGCTTGCTGTCCCACTCGAGTAGTATATTCATCTAATGTGGCTCGGAGTTTCCTGAATCAGAGAATGAAAAGAGAATAAAAACAATTAAAGAAAACAGAAATTATAGTGACATGGAAACAAAATTTACTTTGACTTCAGAAAATTCATTCTGATTAGATATGGGTCTTTTTTTTTTTACCTAAAATATGAAAAGGGGAATGTGAAGTTGAATACCCTGTTCAGCAGAAATATGTGCATGCCTCTGTCCTAGAGCCATGACTAGCCCACTGATCCAAAGGTCGGTTATAAGTTTGCACACAGCCTTGACACAACGTCAGACGTGGAGAGTAGAATTCTTCCCGATCTCAGTAACACTAAAGGGGTTTTCTCTTACTGCTACTTATAATAGTAATAATTACTGCTGAGACCCTTTCTTGTAGACGTCATCATATCATCGCCATGCTTACTGAAGGGGACCTAAATGACCTGCTTCTAATTTCTTTGACTGACATAGTCCTTGTTTATGTCTCACTGACATAGTTTTAATCCAGAAATACAACTTCAAAATGTTGTCATTTCCAGATTTTCACTGCATATAAATAATAATTCTTGGTCCTGCAGTATTTTACAAATGAGGAAGAAAGGGGATCCCTGGGTGGCTCAGTAGTTTAATGCCTGCCTTTGGCTCAGGGTGTGATCCTGGGGACCCGGGATCGCATCCTGCATCGGGCTCCCTGCATGGAGCCTGCTTCTCCCTCTGCCTGTGTCTCTGCCTCTCTCTCTGGGTCTCTCATGAATAAATAAATAAAATCTTAACAACAACAAAAAAAATGAGGTAGAAGTCAAAGAGCTTTTTCAAATATATCAACATCGGATGAAACAGAAATGCTGGGCTTTTCTTCTGAAATTATGGGAGATTATTTTAAAGTCTACATTCCATAATTCTTCTGGGAACATAGTCTACTCTTTCCAGAGACTGGTGAGTAATTAATTCAAATGAAACAAATGGAACATAACTACTTTTCCATCTTTCTCCAAAAGTATGTACTGTCATTCTATGCCCCTTATAGCAAAGACATTTCTATAGATAACACATTCTAATTACTCCTGCCTATCCTGTCATTAAAAGAAATGAGAAGATCTATCTGGTGGTATAGAAACTCTTTGTTGAAAGCTTCCAATCAGTACTTTTGGGTTTTTCCTTCAGTTTCTTATAATCTTCCTCTTCTGTTCTTAGTATAAACCGTATTTTCTAGCTTTTGTCACATATCATTTACATGGACTGGCACTCCATTTGGATTCAACATTCCAATAAACATCTAAAATTTTGGATATAATATTTAAAACACTACAAGAAAAAAACTTCTGGAATATTTTTAGATGAAATTTCTTATTCTTTATGCAGTCAAATGCTCTGCCACTGAGCTATACCCCCTCTTATTCCTTATGAATGCATGTTGTGCAACCATCAAATATTAAGTCCTCCATGTACCACACCTGTGTAATAATCTTCATTTGCAAACTACAAACTCTTCAGAAAAACAGAAATGAGCAAAGGACCATATACCAACAAGAAATTTGAAGACACTCCAATCCTTTCAATCTTACCATTCCACTGAAAATGCTTTTGTCAGGTTCAATCATGACTTCCATGTTGCTAAATCTAATGGTCAATGTGCATCTTGTTCAACCTGCCAGCAGTATTTGACAAATCACATGCCCTCCTTCTTAAAGCACTTTTGTACTTGGTTTCTAGGATATTGCTCTCTTGATTTTCCTCCTGATTCACTGATAGCTTCTTGGACTCCTTTGCTCATTGCTTTGATCTCTCCAACCTCTAAAGGGTAGAGTACATCAGGCCTCAGGTGGCACTCACTCCCTAGGTGACCTCTTCTAGTCTCATAGTCTTAGACAAGATCTAAGACTTAGACACTTTCAGCAAGATCTCTCCTTTGAATTTCAGACTTATATATCAATTGCTTATTCTGTTTCTCCACTTAATAGGTAAGAGGTATCACAAGCCTAATCTGTCCAAAACAAAATTCCTGATTATGCTCTACCCTCACTCGTTTCTATACCTGTCCTTCTTCCAATAAGTATCATCTCAATACTTCCAGTAATCAGACCAAAAATCTTGAGGTCACCCGTTACTCCTGTTTTTGTTCTCATACCCCACATCCAATCCATCAATTACTTATGTTAAGGGTAACTTTTGAAATACATCCAGGACCTGACCATCTCTTACTATCTTTGCTATGTTGGTTTTAAACACTATAGTTTCTGGCCTGGATTACTACAATCATCTCCTAATTGCTCTCCCTGCTTCCATTCTTGTATACCCAAATTTGATTCTTAAAACAGTACCCTGGCAGTTTCTTTGAAAACATAAATCAGACCATATCACTGCTTTGGTCAAAAGCCTTCAACTGACTTTCCATCTTATTCAGAACAAGAGTCAAAACCCTTATAGTGGACCAACGACTCCAAAATGTGGCTTTCTACTACTGCTCTGATGCTATCTCCTGTCATTCTCTCCCTGGCTGTTCCTCAAATATGACTATCACGTTCTATCCCACTTCAGAAACTGCTCTTGCTCTTCTCTCTGCCTGAAAAGCTCTTCCCCTAGACATCAACAATGTCCCTTTACTTACTTTAGGTCTCCATTCAAAGGTTGCCTATCAAAGAGGACTTCCCAGGGGATCCCCAGGTGGCTCAGCGGTTTAGCGCTTGCCTTCAGCCCAGGGCGTGATCCTGGAGACCTGGGATCGAATTCCATGTTGGGCTCCCTGCATGGAGCCTGCTTCTCTCTCTGCCTGTGTCTCTGCCTCTCTCTGTGTGTGTCTCTCTCATGAATAAATAAATAAAACCTTTAAAAAAAAAAAAGAGCCTTAAAAAAAAAAAAAAAGAGGACTTCCCAGACCATCTCTATAAAAAAAGAGAAACTACTGTATCCTCCTCCAGACCTTTTTTTCCCCCTCACTCTATTTTCTTTTCTTCCATAGTACTTATCTTCATTTGATACATTACATATGTGTTTACTTTCTTTTTTCCTTCACTAGAATATAAGTTCTTTAAGGGAA
Source organism: Canis lupus baileyi (assembly GCF_048164855.1). Lineage (NCBI taxonomy): Eukaryota > Metazoa > Chordata > Mammalia > Carnivora > Canidae > Canis > Canis lupus. Next base: position 53,852,299 of record NC_132855.1, on the reverse strand, counting down.
TTTGTTTTGTTCATGGTTATATTCCCGAGGCCTACAGCAATGTCTGGCACAGAGCAGGCATAAAAACTTTCTCTGAATGAAATGATGTGATATTCTACATTTGTTCATCATTTCTAGTTTCATTTATTTAATTCCATAGGAGTACTTTCAAGTCTAATTCTGCCATCAAGGACTCTAACTTGGCATCCTTGGTGTACTTAGTAATGTATGTTCTAACTCTCATTCACATCACGAAGCACTGGAGGAACAGCAACAATATGGAGAAGGTAGCCCTCACCGAAGAAGGCGTGTTTGCTGTCTCTTCCGGATAGATGGATTAGACTCAAACACATGAGGCCGTTTCCGCTTCTTTCCTGTTGCCACAGCAGCAGCAGCAGCCATTCCCACAGGACCTAAAATAATAACGCATGTGCTGAGATCAGGCAAAGCCTGCTAGCTGTATAAGACAGAAAATAAAGGTACAAAAAAGGTAGCATTTATTTCCTAATATGTTCTCATTAAATAAAATGTTTCTGATATTATCAACATACTTTGCTATTGTTCACCACGAATCATATTTTCATTTACCAATAAAACTTACAATGAATCTTAAAAAGTGATTGACTTAAACACCTCCCCACCATACACTAGCTAAATTTGATATAACGTTATGTTTTGTTTTGTTTTGTTTTGCCAGCATGCCCATACTGCGAAGGCAATATTTTCAGAGGTGCTAGATTAAACTGCAGCATTGAGAGGAAGAGCTTGCCAAAAGAAAATAATCACAGATTTCAAATTTCACTTCCAACCCTGTGCCCCTCTTTCCATTACCCCAAGACACTGCCAAGTGGACAGTGCCAAGTTAAGGAAGTCAGAGATAATCACTCATACTTGGAACTCAAATAGTAATACTACCACACATAAGAAGACTATCTGGAAGAATATTACCTTAATGGGAAATTTTTTTCTTATATATCTGAGAATTGTGCCTAAAATGGCATTGTTGACCACAAAGTTAAACTGATAAAAGCATGCTGGCAGGAAAAAGATGAAAACTATCCCACTCTGAGGAAAAAATATTAATAAAAGTTGGTCTGGCTTGCCCTGAAGCTAATCACTAAAAGAGAGGAATTATTGGTGTCTCTGATTCATGGAATCTCAACGTATCAAGGACATTCCTTTTTTTTTTTTCCTTTTTAAGCAGATGACCCACTTTTATCCTTATCTGTAAACCCTGTAAAAGGCTTACATGAAAATTAAGTTTACTCACATTTATATATGTTATATATGGTCTAAGGGGCTCAATTAAAATAAGCCTTCTTGAAAATCCAGACAAATCTCTCTACATGTATTTTTGGTAGTATAATCAGTCTGACTTAAATAAACTCCACTAAAGAGCCCCAGAGCAAGTAAAAAAATAAATTAATAATTTTCCTCTCCTTTCCATAAAAAATCTTACTGATGCATTTTTTCTAGGATTTTATTTTTTTAATTGTGATAAGAACACTTAATGAGATCTGACATATTAATTTTTTTAAGTGTACAATACAGTTAAATAGGCACAATGTTATATACCAGATTTCTAGAACTTATTCATCTTGCATAAGAGCAACTCTCATTTTCACACCCCTGTCCCTGGCAACTACCATTCTACTCCTATTTCTCTAAGTTTGACTAGGTACCTCATATAAGTGGAATCATGCAGTATATGTCCTCTGTAAATGACTTATTTCACTTAGCATAATGTCCTCAAAGTTCATCCATGTTGTTGTATATGGTAGGATTTCCTTCTTTTTAAAGGCTGGATAATATTCCATTTTATATCTACACCACATTTTCTTTATCCATTCATCGGTCAGTGGACATTTGAACTGCTTCCACATCTTGGCTATTATGAATAATGAACATGGGAATGTGAATACTCTATGAGATCCTGATTTCAATTTTTTTGATTAAATATCCAGAGATAGAATTGCTGGATCATAGGATAGTTCTATTTAACTTTTTAAGGAATCTTTATACTGTTTTCCATAGAGGCTGCACCATTTTATATTCCCACCAACAGCATACAAGGGTTCCAATTTCCCTACATTCTTTGCTGATATTTATCTATTTTTTTTTTTATAAGAGCTATTCTAACAGTGTGAGGCAGCATCTCACTGTGGTTTTGATTTGCATCTCCCTGATGATTAATAATGTGAACATCGAGGGAGGGGGAAAAAAAATAATGTGAACATCTTTTTCATGAACCTCTTGGCCATTTGTACGTCTTCTTTAGAGAGATGTCTACTCAAGTCCTTTGTCCATTTTTTAATTAGCTTATTTGTGCTCTATGGAGTTGTAGGAGTCCAACATTTTATTACTGAAACTTTCAAATACAGAACAAAGTTAAAAGAATTTTTTAGTGAATATTCATATCTACCACTCTACCATTAACATTTTACTATATGCACCTATCCATCTTTCTTTTCTTTAATTCTTTAAGATTTTTTTAGATTTTTAAATAATCTCTATAGCTAATGTGGGGCTTGAACTCACAACCCCAAGATCAAGAGTCACGTGCTCTAATGAGCCAGCCATGCACTCCATCTTTCTATCCATTCATCAAGCCATATCATTTTTCTTATTCTGATTCATGTAAACTGCAGTATGACTCCCCTAAATATTCAGTAAAAATATCATTACCTAGAGTTCAGTATTTCTTTACAAGTTTTTCTTTTGAGGTAAAATTTACATATAATGCAATGTACAAAATCTTAAGTGTACATTCAATTTTAAGTGTACCATAAATTTTGAAAATGCAGACACTTATGATAACCAATCTCCTATCAAGATATATAATAATATCACCACTACAATAAAGTACCCAAAATTCTGAATTTTTTCACCCTATTTTAGTTGTCTATTCTAGAACTCCAAATAAATGGAATCATATGATATATACTCTTTTGTGTAAGGTTTTTTTCACTTAGAATAATGTTTCTGAGATTTATCCATATTATTATATATTAGTAGTTTGTTCCTTTTTATTGATGAGTAATATTCCAGAGTATAAATAAATCATTGTTTATCCATTATCCTATTGATAGACATCAAGGTAATTTCCAGTTTTAGCTATTATGAATAATGATGCTTAATTAATTTATAAATTCAATACAATTCAAATTAAAATCCTGGCATGGGTTTTTCTAGAACTTGAGAAACTGATCCTAAAACTTAAATGGAAGTACAAAAGGCCAAGATTAGCTAGAATTATTGTGAAGAATTTTAAAAGGTGAACTCATCCTATCAAACATCAGTAGTTACTATAAAGCTATAGTCATTAAGAGTATGGAACAGGCTGAAGGATAGACAAACCAATGCAACTGAACACAAACACCTTCTTATGTCAGAAGACAGAGTGGGAAAAGGATGAACTATTAAAAATATGGTACTGGGACAAATGACTGTATGGAAAAATAATGAAACTAGATCTCTATATCATATACAGAAATGTATTATTCCAGGTGAATTAAAGAGCTAAATTAAAACAACAAGAACAAAAAATTTTATAACTTCTAAAATAAACTGTTGTAGAGTATTTATACACTCAAGGGTAAGAGTTCCTTAAGTAAGACTCCAAAAGGATTAACAGTAAAGGTAAAAGACTGATAAATTTCACAATAATATAAATTAAAACCTTTATAGACAAAAAGAAATAATAAAAAATTGGGGGAAGGAGTGGTCAACAAATTGGGAGAAGATAATAAATGCAATGCATACTATCGAGAAAAGAATAGTATTGAAAAACATTATCAGTAACTCTTACAAAGTAATTGGGAAAAACGACACAACCCGATTGGACAAAGGCACAAAGAGGAAATATGCAAAAGAAGAAAAGCAAATAGTCAATAAAGATCTGAAATGGTGCTCTATCTCATCTTCTGCACTGGCCGGAATTGCTCGCTCAGAGATGAGCAAATTAAACCAACAATGAGATACTATTTCATACTCATTAGACTAGCAAAAACAAAAAACAAAAAACAAGTCCAAATATGGTACGGACTGGAAGCAACCGGCACTTTAGCATGCTGCTTGTTGGGATGTAAATTAATATAGTGATCTGGAAGGGCATTTGGAATATTTAGTAAAGTTGAAAACGTGCCCATCTTTGCCCTCTCATTCTCCTCCTGGGTATATCCTTCAGCAGTGTTTTTAAACTGCAGGTTTCTGTTCTTTGGTGGTTCATGAGTAGTTTTTGTTTTTTAACAAAATGGAATAAAGTAAAAGATACCAGAACATATCAGTGGGTGTATCATGGCGGACATGTAAGTAATACTCCATGAGAAATTGTTATTACAGTTATATGTACACTCACTTATTCCAGACCACAATGTAAAACATATCACTATGGGAGCTGTCAAAGTTTGAAAAACAATGCATGGGTTTTCCCACAATTTGCATAAGAAAACAAAATAATTTTCATTTGCAGCTATTATTAATAGCAGAAACTTACAAACAGCCTAAGTATTATACCAATATATGTCATATTCAGATAATGAATAGAATACCAAGTAACAATTAAAATAAAAACATACTGCCACATTATCAATATGAATGAATCTCAGAAAAATATTACTGAATGAGATAAACAATGTTATAGAAAGGATTAGAAAAAAAAAAGAAAGGATTAGAGTGCTATCATTTATATAAAACTTAAAACATGGCAAACAATGCTAAGTATCGTTTATTGAAACAGACATACACAACAGTAATAAAAGAAGTACATGAGAATGATAAATTTAGAATACTGGTTAACTCAGGGGAGGAAAGAGAATAGGATTAGAAAAAGCAGCAATTCCCTTCCCTTCCCTCTCCATTCACCTTGTTTCGTTATTTCTTCTAGAGTATTCAGTGCTTTCTGAAATTATTCTGTACCTTTATTATTTGTACCTTTCTCCTCACCACTGGTCTGTAAGCTCCTTTAGGAGCAAGCTCTTGCCTGTCTTGTTTATTGTATCTACATATAGTGACATGGAGTATACAGCGATTCCTCAATAATTGCTGAATGATTAAATGGTAGATAATTTCTACCACCTGGCCCTCAGTTTCCACACCTGTCACATGAAAATGTTAGATAAAAGTCCTTTCCTAATTTTAACATCATGACAATGCAGTGCCGTAATAGCAAAACTGTGGCTCAAAAGCATCTTCCTTCCCAGGAAAGAAGTTGACCTGCATTCATTATGTTAGGATGCCCTCTTCTGGGAAGTATAAATACTTCAAAAATATATTTCACAAACATCTCATCTGTGTTCTGCCACTGAGCCTTATTTTAAATTCACAATTCCAGAAATACACAGTGGATAATAACGGAGAATAATACGGCTGTTTTTCATTTTTCATTTGTTTTCTCCTTAAATATAGCACATTCTAAAAAAAGATGAAATATTGTGGCCATTCCTAATCACTGATTTACTGTCCAATTTTCTCCTAAATATCTTCTAAGATCAGTTTTCCTTATACAATATTAAACCCTTCCAGGCATCGTTTACATAGAGTCTTCTACATAATGTTAAATGTACAATGTAAATAGCAAAGAGAATGGCACAAACTATAGCCCAGCTTTAAGTCATTTAGTGGCCCAGAAAATCTCAAACCTTAAATTGGATTAAGATAATCCAGGATTGCTAGTGTCCTCAGGCATCTGGCAGAAGCAAACAAAAATCCTCTCTAGAGGACAATAATTTCATTCTAGACCCCAAATTATTTCTAAAAAAATTTCTAAATGCACCATCTAGCACTCATTTAAACATAACCAATACATGAAGAGAAAAAGCAATGTAAGTAAGAAACATCAACAACATACAACAGAAAAAGAGCCAGAGGCACTTCAGAGAGTAGAGTACCAAATTTATTGTAAAATCATTATGCTTACTTCACTCATGGAGATTAAAAAACTTTTTTTTTCTATTTCAAAGTTATAATAATACAAATTTGGGAGGAAAAAATATTAGAAATTCTAAAACAAAAAACTATTAACTATTACTAAAATTACTGCCTCAGTAGACAGATTTAAAAGCACTTCAGACACAGCTGATGAGAAAAATTAATAAACTAGAAGACAGTCTGAAGAAATTATATAGAGTAAAGCATAAAGAGACAAAATAATGGTGATACAGAATAGAGGGTAAGAGACATAAAGGATTTGGTGAAGACTCAATGAGGAAAACTAATATATTTAACTGGAGTCACAGAAGGGAGAGATGGAATGGAGCAGAAGCAAAACTGAAGCAAAATGTAGTGACTAAGAGGCACCTGAGTGGCTCAGCTGGTTAAACGCCTGCCTTTGGCTCAGGTCATGATCCCAGGGTCCTAGGATTGAGCCCTACGTTGGACTCCCTGCTCTGCGGGAAGTCTGCTTCACCCTCTCCCTTTGCCCCTCTTTCCAACCATGCTTTCTCTCTCTCTCAAATAAATAAAATCTTTAAAAAAAAAAAAAAAATCTTGTGACTAAGACGTTTCAGAATTGATGAACGACATCATCCACAGATTCAAGATGTTCAAAGAATCCTAAATAGAATAAATAAGAAGTCCAAAGCCAAATATATCACAAAAACCGAAGACAGAAAAATAAACAAAAAAACTAAAGACAGAGAAAATCTTTTTTTTTTTTTTTTTTAAGATTTTTTTTTTATTTATCTATTCATGAGAGACACAGAGAGAGAGAGGCAGATTCCATGCAGGGAGCCGAATGCGGGACTCGATCCTGGGACTCCAAGACCACGCCCTGGGCCAAAGGCAGGCACTGAACCGCTGAGCCATCCAGGGATCCCCCAAGACAGAGAAAATCTTAAGAAGAGTTGGAGGAGGGACCTATGTGGGAGATAACCTGCAAAGGAGCACCTGTTAAAATGAAATAGCTGCATTCCAAAAGCAAGGATGGAAACCAGAGGACAGCAGAAATAGTATCTTCAATACGAGGGGAAAAAAATAAGTGTCGACCTAAAATTCTATACCTGATGAGAACATTCTTTGAGACTGAAGGTTAAATAAAAAACATTCTCCAACAAAAACTGAGACTTCCATGCTGAAGAAAATACTAAATGTTATCTTTAGATAAAAGAAAAACTCTCAGAAGTCAAGTTGGATATAAAGGAAAAAATGAACACTATGTATGAAACAAAAATAATGTCTTGTATAGCTTAAAATATACAAAGAATTAATACACAGAATAATAGCATATAGGTCAGGAGGGGCGGTAATAAAATTCAAGGGTTTGAAGAGACTTGCACTGTCCCTAAAAAGGACAGAAGTATCAACTACAGAAGACTTCTAAATAAGTTAAGGATGCACTATAGTTTCTAGGGGTACCAATAATAATAAAAGTGTGTATAATTTTCAAACTAACAAGAAAAAAAATTTAAACTTTTCGGTCCCTCCAAAACACAAAGGAAAAGTAAACACAAAGTGGGATGAAGAGAAAATATATAGCAAGCATGATAAATTTAAACCTAAACATACCAATGGTTATGTTTAATGTAAATGGACTAAATGCTTTAGTTAAAAGTCAAAAGGTTGTTGGAATGGATGAAAACACAAAACCAAAGTCTAATCATTAATAGTATGTGATTAATTAGTATGTGTCACATTAATAGTATGTGACATCTTAAGTCTCAGTAGAATACAAGCATAAGCTGTAGATGAAAGGCTTTAAAAACTGTGAAAATGTGATATGAAGATATACATGACAATGCCTACATCCGAGGCCCTTTCAGATATGCACAATACCAAAAATTAAGCAAAAAACCGAAGAGCTTCTGTTCCAAACAACATTACCTGCAGCAGCTAGATGGGCTGTTACCTCATCAGCCGCTGTGGAGTTGAGTATGTCTGAATCATCATAAGATGTGTCCTCAGGAGAAGAAGGTGAGTCTTCATCAGCACTCAGCATACTGTGCTCAGTATAGGTGGCCACATGGACCTGCTGTACTTGTTGGGCAACTGCATGGGCTTCTATGGTAGCCATGTGTTCAGTTTGGGTCACTCCGTGTTCCTCCATGAAGATCTACTGTCAGAAGAAATGGCAAAGAACAGAATTCAATGTGTAATGTAACACAATGCTTAAACTAAGCAATATTTTCCGCAAGAGCTGAGGAAGCCTGCAATTTTACTACATACCTCACCACACCAAGTCATAGGAAATGGAAAGCACCATTCAAACATCACCTAGAAATGGTAGAACATTTTCCTTATGTAAAATCATTTTGGTAGAAATTCACTGTGCTAATTTTATATGTCAGGCCACATAAGAGTAAATACTCTTGATATTACATGTAACAATAAAAAGATATTTTAAAGATCCCAGTGACTTGCATTTGCCATTATAGAAATAAAAAAATTAGTAAGTAAAAGAAATACTTAACATTTTCTTTGTACTTCACAGACAAATGGAAGTTAAGCTTTATTTTTTCCAAAACTACAATCACTTAAATTGGTTTTTCTGCATATAAAACTGTGCTTCTTGTAAATCCTGATATGATGCAGTAACTTGTAAAGTGGTAAGATAAAAGTCTCCTCTTCTACTGCACTTATAATCTATTCCCTCATCCCCCTCAATCTACGGAAATGTGTTAACCTTACAAGAATTTTTTGAAGCATACATACATAGATATGATTTTAAATAAAAACAAGTTCATATGTGGAGCACATGGGTGGTTCAGTTGATTAAGCATCTGCCTTTGGCCCTGGTCATGATCTCAGGGTCCTGGGACTGAGTCCCACGTGTTGGACAACCTGCTCGGTGGGGAGTCTGCTTCTCTCTCTCCCTCTGTCCCTCCCCTCTGCTCATGCTCTCGCTCTCAAATAAACAAAATCTTCATTTAAAAAAAGGTTCATATTACACATACTCTTTTATAATTTGTTTTCATATTACAATCTATCTAAACATTTTGATGCGTCAAAACATACAGACCTTTCTAAACAGCTGCAGTATACTTCATTGTATGGATGTGCCATAATTACGCAACCAATCACCTACTGATACGTGCCAAGGCTGCTTCCCACATTTTGCTTTTATAAACATCAGTGTGGTGAATATTTTTGTTTATAAAATTTTGCATAGTGGTCCTTGATAAACTGAAAAGAATACCCTATGATCCAATAATTAATTATCTTCCAGCAATTATACCTAGAAGAACTGAAAGCAGGGTCTCAAAGGGCTATTTATACACCCATGTTCATAGCAGAATCATTTAAAATAGCCAGAAATGTAGAAGTATCACAACTAACCACTGATGGATAAATGGGTACATAAAATATGTAGATATATATACAAAAGAATAGTATTCAGCCTCTAAAAAGAAGGAATACAGGGGTATCTGGGTGGCTCAGTCAGTTAAGTTTCTGCCTTCAACTCAGGTCATGATCCTGGGATCAAGCCCCACATCGACTCCCTGCTCAGCTTTTGCCTCTCCCTCTGCCACTTCCCCTGCTTATGCTCTCTCTCAAATAAATAAAATCTTAAAAAAAAAAAAAATAAGAAGACAAGAACTTCCCTTACCGATTTTCAAATTGGGGTACCCAGGTGGCTCAGTCAGTTAAGTAACCAACTCTTGGGTTTTGGTTCAGGTTGTGATCTCAGAGTTGAGCATTGTGGCAGGCTCTGTGCTCAATGAGGAATCTGTGTGAGATTCTCTCCCTCTGCCTCTCCTCTACATGCTCATTCTCTCAAAGAGAGAGTAAAAATATATATTTTTTTATATATATAAAAAATCTACAGCTAGTATCATATTTAATGCCAAGAAGCTAAAAGCTTTCTCACTAAAATTAGGAATAAGGTAAGGATATTCCCTCTCACCACTCCTTTTCAACACTGTACTGGAAGTCCTATAGATAGTCCAGTAAGGGAAGAAAAAGAAATAAAAGGTATACTGATTGGGAAGGGAAGAAAACCCTGTGTTTATTCAAGAGGACATAATTGTCTACACAAGAAATCAAAAAAAAACCCCAAAAAATTGGGCAGCCTGGGTGGCTCAGCGGTTTAGCGCCGCCTTCACCCCAGGGCCTGATCCTGGAGACCCGGGATTCAATCCCACGTTGGGCTCCCAGCATGGATCCTGCTTCTCCCTCTGCCTGTGTCTCTGCCTCTCTCTCTCTCTCTCCCCGTGTGTCTCATGAATAAATAAATAAATCTTTAAATTTTTTTAAAATTTATTTATGATAGGCACACAGTGAGAGAGAGAGGCAGAGACACAGGCAGAGGGAGAAGCAGGCTCCATGCACCGGGAGCCCGACATGGGATTCGATCCCGGGTCTCCATGATCGCGCCCTGGGCCAAAGGCAGGTGCCAAACCGCTGCGCCACCCAGGGATCCCTAAATAAATAAATCAAAAAAAAAAAAGAAAAAAGATACTCTCTATGAAGATAATGAGAAGACAAGGCACAGATTGGGAGAAAATATTTGTAAAAAGTCAGCTGATAAAGCTGTTTTCCACAATATGCAATAGAATATGAACAACCTGATTTAAAAATGGCAAACAACCTGAAAAAACACCTCACCAAAAAGTTATAGATACGGCATATAAGCATGTGAAAAGATGTTCAATCATGTCGTTACCGGATTGCAAATTAAAACAAGATAATACTACACATCTATGAGAATGGCTAAAATCCAAAACACCACCACCACAAAATGCTGGTGAGGATGTGAAGCAACAGGAATTCTCATTTATTAATGGTAGGAATGCAAAACAGTACAGCCACTTTGGAAGACGTTTGGCAATTTATTACAAAACTAAACACACTCTTATCACACAACCCAGCAATTGTGCTTCTTGGTATTTACCAAAGAAGTTAAAAACTTTTATCTACTACAAAATCTTTACAGAAATATTTACAGCCTATTCATAACTGCTAAAACTTGAAGTGACCAAAGTATCCTTTAATAGGTGAATGGATAAACTATGGAACATCCAAAAAATGGAACACTATTTAGCACTACAAAGAAATGAGCTAGCGAGCTATTAAAAGGCATGGATGAATCTTAAATGAATAGCTAAATAAAAGAAGCCTGAAAAGGCTACATATTTTATGACTGCAACTATATGAAGTTCTGGACTTCATCAAGATAAGAAGCTTTTTGCACAGCAAAGGATACAGTCAACAAAACTAAAAGACAATCTACAGAATGGGAGAAGATATTTGCAAATGATGTATCAGATAAAGGGCTAGTTTCCAAGATCTATAAAGAACTTGGAACTCAACTCAACACCAAAGAAACAAACAATCCAATCATGAAATGGGCAAAAGACATGAACAGCAATCTCACAGAGGAAGACATAGACATGGCCAACAAGCACATGAGAAAATGCTCTGCATCACTTGCCATCAGGGAAATACAAATCAAAACCACAATGAGATACCACCTCACACCAGTGAGAATGGGGAAAATTAACAAGGCAGGAAACAACAAATGTTGGAGAGGATGTGGAGAAAGGGGAACCCTCTTGCACTGTTGGTGGGAATGGGAACTGGTGCAGCCACTCTGGAAAACTGTGTGGAGGTTCCTCAAAGAGTTAAAAATAGACCTGTCCTACGACACAGCAATTGCATTGCTGGGGATTTACCCCAAAGATACAGATGAAATGAAACGCCGGGACACCTGCACCCCGATGTTTCTAGCAGCAATGTCCACAATAGCCAAACTGTGGAAGGAGCCTCGGTGTCCATTGAAAGATGAATGGATAAAGAAGATGTGGTCTATGTATACAATGGAATATTACTCAGCCATTAGAAATGACAAATACCCACCATTTGTTTCAACGTGGTGAATTATGGGTATTACGGGTATTATGCTGAGTGAAATAAGTCAATCGGAGAAGGACAAACATTATATGGTCTCATTTATTTGGGGAATATAAATAATAGTGAAAGGGAATAGAAGGGAAGGGAGAAGAAATGGGTAGGAAATATCAGAAAGGGAGACAGAACATAAAGACTCCTAACTCTGGGAAACGAACTAGGGGTGGTGGAAGGGGAGGAGGGCGGGGGGCGGGGGTGAATGGGTGACGGGCACTGAGGGGGGCACTTGACGGGATGAGCACTGGGTGTTGTTCTGTATGTTGGAAAATTGAACACCAATAAAAAATAAATTTATTATTAAAAAAAAAGTTCTGGCAAAGGCAAAACTATGCAGATAGAAAAGAATTAGTGGTTGCCAGGGATTAGGGGGAACACAAATTTTGCAGGGCAGTGAACTACTGTGTATGATACTATAATAGTAGAAAATATGTCATTTAATATTTGTCCAAACCCATAGAATGTACAACACAAAGAGTCAACCATATGTGAATTATAGGATGATAATGATATGTCAATATAGACCCAACCATTGTAACAAATGTACCACTCTAACACGTCGGATGCTGATACTCAGGAAGGCCATGCCAGTGTGGGGACAGGGAGGGTATATGGGAAAATTATACCTTCCCCTCAATTTGTCAATTATACCTCAAAGAAAATTAAAAAAAAAAAAAAAGACAAAAAAGAAATTTTGACACATGGTATGGCATGGATGAACATTGAGGATACTCTGGCTAAGGGAAATAAGTCAGTCAAAAAGGACAAATACTATGTAATTCCACTTATATGAGGTCTCTAAAGTAGTCAATTTCGTAGAGACAGACAGTACAAGGTTGGCTGCAAAGAGCTGAGAGGGGAAGGGAAACAGGAATTGCCTCACAGGTATAGAGCTTCAGTTTTGCAAGATAAAAAGAGTTCTGGAGATTATACAACGATATGAATGCACTTAACACTACTTAACTGTACACTTAGAAATGATTAAGGGTTGGGGCACCTGGGTGGCTTAGTCGGTTAAGCGTCTGCCTTCAGCTCCAGTCATGATTCCAGGATCTGGGATCGAGCCTCACACTGGGCTCCTTCCTCACCCAGGAGTTTGCTTCTCCCTTTTCCTCTGTCCCTCCCCCCTGTTCATGCTCTCACACACTCTCTCTCTCTAATAAATAAATCTTAAAAAAAAGAAAAAAGAAAGAAAGAAATGGTTAAGGGGTACTTTGGTGGCTCAGTTGGTTGGGAATTTGACTTTTTAAAAAAAAATAATTTATAATTTGAGAGAGAAAGAAAAAGCATGAGTGGGGAGCAGGGGGCAGAGGCAAGGGAAAGGGAAAGGTAGAAGGACAAGCAGACTCCCCACTGAGCATGGAACAACCAGCTGAGTCACCCAGGTGCCCTGGGTGTCTAACTCTTAATTTCAGCTTAGGTCATGATCTCAGGGTCTTGGAATCCAAACCCCATCAGGCCCCACGCTCACCAGGGAGTCGGCTTCTCTCCCTCTCTACTACTCCCCCTGCTCACATGCATGTTCTCTCTCTCTCTCAAATCAACCAATCAATCAACTGGGGCGCCTGGGTGGCTCAGTCAGTTAAGTGTCTGCCTTCAGCTCAGATCATGATCCCCAGGGTCCTGGGATCAAGCCCTGCAAGGAGCTCCCTGCTCAGTGGGGTGTCTGCTTCTTCCTCCCTCTCTGCCCCCCACCACTTGTGTTCTCTTTCATGTGCTCTCTCTCAAATAAATAATATGTATATTTTTCTACTATTAAAAAAATCATCCTTGACGCCAGTGTAACTATTGTGCAAAGAATAAATGACTATCATTGAGCAGAATAATAAATCTAGCCCTTATTAACTTTTTATTTTTTATTTTTATTTTTTAAAGATTTTATTTATTCATGAGAGACACAGAGAGAAAGGCAGAGACACAGGCAGAGGGAGAAGCAGGCTCCAGGCAGGGAGCCCGACGTGGGACTCGATCCCGGGGCTCAAGGATCACGCCCTGGGCTGAAGGCAGATACTCAACCACTGAGCCACCCAGGGATCCCCCACTTATTAACTTTTTAAAAACGTTGCATATTATTTGATTTAAACAAAACAGAGTACAATACTCTGAAATAATTCAGAGACAGACAAATATCATATGATTTCACTCATATGTGGAATTTAAGAAACAAAACGAATAAATGAAAAAACAAAGACAAACCAAGAAACAGATTCAACTATAGAGAACAAACAGATGGTGGTGGGGAAGTTGGGGGGGAATCCCACGAAGGGGATTATTAAGAGTCACTGAGTAATGTACAGAATTGTTGAATCACTATATTGTATATGTGAAACTAATATAACGCTATATGTTAACTATACTGAAAATAAAATTTTTAAATGTTTTGATAAATTCTTAAAGGTAAAATTTCTCAGTCAAGAGTATATTTTAAATTTTGATGCATACTGACAAGCTGAGTGTTCAACTGGTGCACTAACAATCTCTACATGTATAACTCACCCCCCCATGCCAAGTTTGGAATTCAACCAGCATGCAGCAGAATACAGCACTGCATATCTAGAGTTAACTAATAAAAAAGGGGGGGGGGGCAGCCATATAGATATAACCCTTATGGCTCCAAATAAAAAGCACATAATTATCTATTCATGCAAAGTTCTCTCATTTTTATTCTACTGTATTGTAAAACTCTCCTTTTCCTTCTTTGCAAACTTTAAAAATCCTTGGTTTCTCTAAGTGATTGCTTTCTTTTTTTTTCCTTCCTGGATCCCTACCCCCATCCCGCCCCCAACCACCCCAAAGACGAATGCTTTAAGCCCTATCCTGTTATGCTTTTTTCTTCAGGTGACTGGTTCTGTGTAGATGACTATATTTTCACCTTTGGATGCTCTGGATTTCTGTTTTATATTCTTGTGCTATTTTCAATTTTTTTCCCTCTTTTAATTACCTCTTGTTACTGTCACACCACTGTACATATCGTAACTCATGCTTCTAACTCCAATTCTTAACTTTGGGACTATTCAGTTATCTCTAGGAGTATTCTGTATTTCAAAATTAAATTCACCTTAATTACAAAATAAAACAACCACATGATGCCCCAAATCCAAAAAGATTAGGAAATCACTCATCTATCATTTGACCGCCCCCCTTTTCCACACTTTCTCTTCTGCTTGAGGTTATCTCCCCAGCCCTGTATCTCTGCGTGGCATAATACCTTCAAATGGATGGTTTCTTCCATCCAAACCAAGTGATGGCTTCTTCAAATGGAGCTTTGGAAGATGTACATGGTAAGATAGTATTATTTAAAAGAGGAAAAAATAAAGAAAACACAGTAAAACATTAACATTTGGGAAATGTAAGTAATTAGAGTTCTTATACTATTTTTGCAACTTTTCTAAAAGTCTAAAATTATATGAAAATAAGTTTTTCTTTTTTTTTTTTTAAAGAAAGTTATCTGGTAAAGTTTCTTCCATATTATGTTTGATATGTTTCAGAATATTCAAGGGACTATATCCTACTCTCCAGATTTGTACATATCTAAAATGCAATTTTAACAGAGTATTTAAGTTGCACAATTAAACATAATATACGAGAGTAAAACAGCATGAAATTACTGTTTTCCCATCCATTTCACTGTTCTTCTAGTGTAAGAGACAAATTACTTAGGGCATTTTAAAATTCTGGATACTTCAAAATTGTTTTTAAATGATTTGGGATTAGATAGTATCTTACTGCTTTTCAAAGGGATTTGTCGGCTATGCACTTGGTGTAATGGATTTCCATTCTTTCCTGCAGAATGCGGTTTGTGGCAGACATCAATAGGGATGTCTGTTTCACAGGCTTGTCACTTGTGCCCAGGGCCTCATCTCTTTCTACTTCTCTCCCATCCCACCCTTCAGCCTCTCTAAACCACTTTTATTCAGCACTCTGTAAAAAGCAAAGGCAAAGGTATTTCAGACTTCTTTGAGCTAGAGTGGGATACTTGTAAATGATATTTCCAATGATTTCATAAAATAACACATAAAACAGTTTTTTTAGAGCCAAATATGACTGGCATCCAGATACTGCTAGAGATTATCATAACCACCCACCCACTCATTTCTAGTAAAGCATTTTCGTTTTCATCCATGAGCAGTCAGATTCTGTGGACAACAAAACTGATAGAAACTGCTAATAACTGAAAACATATTAGATAGTAACAATTTTAAAAACAGCACAGGGCAGCCCCAGTGTGCAGCAGTTAGGTGCCGCCTGCAGCCTGGGGTGTGATCCTGGGGACCTGGGATCGAGTTCCACATCGGGCTCCCTGCATGGAGCCTGCTTCTTCCTCTGCCTGTGTCTCTGCCTCTCTCTCTGTGTCTATGAATAAATAAAAATAAAATCTTTAAAAAAAATAATAAAAACAGCACAGACTATGATCATATATCCAGGATGCCTGGGACAAATTACTTAACCTCTAAGCCTCAATTTCAACATTTGTCTTTAAGCAAAAAGAAAATGATAATACCTGTGCTCAAAGGATATGAGGATTAAATGAGATCATCCAGATAGAGTGAGAAACACAATGCCTAGCACATAAAAACTCAATATTAATGATGACGATGATGCCTGAATTCCCAGGTCTTTACGGTCCTTCTTGACTCATTACCTGACTAGTCTTGCAAGGACTGGGCCTCAATTTCTTCATCTTTAAATTAGACAACCAGCTCTAAGAATATGGTTTTCTTAATTGTGTGCAAAAGGTTTTGAGCCAGGCATCCAAAAAAGTCCTTCCTTTATTATATTAACTCCAGCAACCAAGATACTGTTCTCCTAGACGTAAAATAAGGAGACTGTAGAGCACCTACAACTCTAGTATAACTTCATGATAGTGCGCATAATGGAGAACCAGCAGATGGGCCCAACAGTGAGTGATTCCTCTGAACAGATGTGAGAAACAAGGTGAAAGCAACCTAAATGCCACATGCAAATGAAAAGGTATGCCTGGAGCCAGTGGTGTTCAGCAGATTAGTCAACACTCCAAGAAATTCATTCTTCAAAACAATAACATAGCAGTTCATAAGTTTAGTAAAGTCTCTTTCTTAGCCTGGTTCATCATGGGTGCAACATGCACTTTTATCTAAAGATTCTTCTTGGGTCGCCTGGGTGGCTCAGGGGTTGTTAAGTGTCTGCCTTTGGCCCAGGGCATGATCCTGGAGTCTCGGATCAAGTCCCGCATCTGGCTCCCTGCATGGAGTCTGCTTCTCCCTCTGCCTGTGCCTCTGCCTTCTCTCTGTGTCTCTCATGAATAAATAAATAAAATTAAAAAAAAAAAGATTCTTCTTTATTATATAAACTACCATGGGTTGAAGAGGGGCAGTTTGGTACAAGCAGCTCCTGCTCTACCCATTCCAGGCCAGTAAGGGCGGCACTGGAAGGTAATGAAGAGGGCAGAGAAACAGATTCGCCTGCCTCCCAGCACCCTAGTAGCTGCAGTCAATAATTCCTATTGGAATTATTATTAGGAAGCTATTGGAATTTGGAGAACATGTCCAACAGAGTTCGATTTAATCTAATCCACACATAATGGATAAGATTAAGTGTATAGTATTTTAAAAATCAAAGTAGGAAGCGCAGGGCAGGAAATCTAATCAAAGTATAACTAAATGTAAAGGAAAACACTAGACTAATCAATAGCATTATCATATCAAAAGAAAAACTGCAAGAACTGCCTAAAGGAAAGTCTCAGAGCAAGACTGTCTACAGTCTAGAGCAAGGACAGGAAAACCAAGAGGCTCAAATTTATATTCCCAGACATGTCCAGAATCTAAATTTCATAACTAAGATAGAAATTTCACCTAACAGAATGGCCTTTCTCAAAAAAGCTTAAAGTTAAAAGGATTTGATTCTTTTTTTTTTTAGAGTATTTTTTTTTTAATATTTTATTTATTTATTCATGAGAGACGGGCGGGGGGGGGGGGGCAGTGACACAGGCAGAGGGAGAAGCAGGCTCCAAGCAGGGAGCCTGACGTGGGACTCGATCCCCGGTCTCCAGGATCACACCTTGGGCTGAAGATGGCGCTAAACCACTGAGCCACCCAGGCTGCCCAAGGATTTGATTATTAAGGGAATGCAGAGTAGTGGGTCAAAATCCCAACACAGCAGGAAGAAAAAAACTGCACAAGAAAGTCAAGGTGAAAAAAAAAAAAGTCAAGGTGAAAATAGAAGCAAGGGTAAAAACATAGCTTAATTCTGAGTAATAAATGGAGCTTAAGACAAGAAGAATCCATCTGACCTTCCTAGGAATATTCTCTTTCAAATAGTCCACTGGTGAAATTAGGAGAAAAAAAAAAAGAAAAAAAAAAATATTCCCACACCACTGGGCTCTCCAAAGGAGGGGGGCGGGGAATGAAGCCAAAGTCAGGTAGGCAGTTTATTGTTTTCCATTTTCAGACTCCAACTACAGGTAAAAATACAGAAAATTAAATATAGTACAAAATAGAATGTTAAAAGTTACGAACCGCGGCAATGTAAAAGTAGATATCAGTAGATAAAGCGGAGAGAAATGAGGTGGGAGAGGGATGGGGAAATGTAGGAATGGCTAGGATCATGACATCCTATCTTCAGGCAGTCAGGGGTTCAGGAGATGCTATCAAGAGCTGATGGAAGAACTCAGTATGACAATGTAACCATCAAAAATAGAGGGGAACAAAGAAAATACTGTGAGGTAATCCTTACACAGAGGAAGTACAAAATGTCCACATTTGATAAGTTATTATTCAGAGTCATGGAGGAAATATTGTGTGATAATACCATAAACAAAATAGTTAAACTATAAACAAAGACAGTTGTCTCTGAAAAGTAGGACTAGGGGCAGGGAAGTGTGTGGCAAAGGCCATTGATTTTTTATTACAAATCCTTCTACTTGATTTTTACTCATGAGCATGTACTTTGATTTCGACCAAAATAGACTTTAAAAACAAATAACTGGGTGACGGGCACTGAGGGGGCACTTGATGGGATGAGCACTGGGTGTTATTCTATATGTTGGCAAATTAAACACCAATAAAAAATAAATGTATAAGAAAATAAAAATTCTAACTGAATACCCTACAATAAATAAATAAATAAATAAATACAAATAACTACAATGTTGCCTTTCAAATTGAGTCTTTGAAATATTTAAGTAACATACAAAGCAAACTGTCACTAGAAAAGTCAAATGCCTATTTTATGCTAAGAATCAAGAGAACAGCACATTCAAGTGTAGAAATCATCTTGCCTTGTATAAAACTAACTCCTCATTTGGAGTATCTGAAAGTAATAAAACTTTGTATGACTGCAATATTTTTCATTCTGATATGCTGATAAAATTTGTAAATATTCATTAATATTAATAACAGCCCAAGAATCCAGTTAATAATAGTGCTTTTATATAATACATGAGAAAAACAAGCTTTACCACACAATGTCACAATGACTTAAGGATGAGTATCCACGGTACTGTGAAAACAATTGTAAGCTCACTGAAGGCAAGGCTTGGGTCCATCAAGTCTTTATGAATAGTAGCTATCATAATTTGCTCTTTAATAAATGTTTGGGGGTAACTGGTTGCATATTTTAATTACTACAGCCAAACCCCAGGCATCACAGTTTCTGTAATTTCCCTATCAGGTTATCCTGGCCATTCATCTCTTGTCCCTCATTTCCAAGCCTTCTAGAATATACTTGCTCTGAAGTGCTCTTGACCCAGCTCTGGGCTGGATCAGCCAACCTTTACCAGACTTGCCTGCCCCCTGTTAGGTTTTACTAAGTGGAAAATTGGGAAGAGAGGGTGAGAAGGGGTTTCCTTGCTGTTCTCCTTCCTATCAGAGTTGCTTCAGCAAAGAGCATAGCCCCTTTTCCCAACTCCAGCTGTGCCTCTTCTTCCCTAGTTGTTGCACCAGCTGCCTGGCATCCCACTCAGAGATACAGACACCAACTGTGTGGGGGCCCCCTCTGAGCTCCTAGAGTCTTCTCAGCCCTAGGGGTGGTGGCTGCTTCCCATAATTATTAATATCTGCATTACCTCAGTGTCTACTTCTTGCCCCTTCAGTCTTCCAACACCTGTGTAACCCAACCCCAGAATTAAATCCTCTGAAATATCTCCTATGGTTTACTAGGCCTTCACTGATAATAAAGGGAAGAAAATATGTACCCTCAATAGAAATAACTCATAAGGTGCTGGTAAGCAGCAAAACTTTATACTGACTTACACAAGTTGATGTAATAAAATGTACTGATATTTTATACTGTCGATAAAGTAAATTCTAAGGACTTTTTTTTTTCTGTAAGTCCACCACTAAGGTTTCTGTTTCCATACACGTGGAAGTTGAATTCAAAATCTTAACTCTCATAAGTCATTAAAACAAGACTAAATTAGGGGCACCTGGGTGGCTCAGAGGTTGAGCATCTGCCTTCGGCTCAGGGTGTGATCCTGGGATCCCAGGATCGAGTTCCACATCATGATCCTCACATGGAGCCTGCTTCTCCTCCCTCTGCCTATGTCTCTGCCTCTCTTTCTCTATGTCTCTCATGAATAAATAAAAAAATAATCTAAAAATATGGAAAGAGAAATGGGACACTTAGAAGAAGAGGGTACAGATAGAAAGGGAGGTAGAAGATATAAATACAAACTTTTATCTGTTTGAGTGTATCTTACCTACCTTTTTCTTTTTTTTTTTTTAATTTTTAGTAAACTCTGTGCCCAATGTGGGCCTTGAACTCAGGACCCTGAGGTGGATGTTCTATGGACTAAGCCAGTCAGGTACTTAGTAAATCTAACATTTCAGAAACATCAAAATCAACATCACAGTAATACAATAAATGTCTTTTTATGGAAATAATAGTGACAGCCACAAAAAGATTTGCCATACTTTTCAATTAATATGGACCAATCAAAGAAATCATCTACCACTCTAAATTCTTGGCAGACATTGTGGGTACTAACTATAATTTCCAGTGTGGCTTGCAGCAATTTAGTTATTATTTTTTTCTTTAAAAATAATTTTTTTAAATAGGCTCCATGTCCAATGTGGGTCTTGAACTCACAACCCTGAGATCAAGAGTCACACATTCAACTGACTAAACCAGCCAGGTGCCCCTCTTTTTTATTATATAACTGGACACAAAGTGTACAAGGGTATGCAAAGTCTCCTCTTCATTCCACCTCATACCTGCTTAAAGGCTTAACCCCACTTCTACAGCAAGGTGATTAAGACTGCAGTCTGAAGCTGAAGTATTATTGGATTCATGTCTTTTCCCTGCCATTCACTAGTACCCGAGAGAAGTTCCACTTGACTTCTTCCCCCCCCTTTTTTTTATTGGTGTTCAATTTACCAACATACAGAATAACCCCCAGTGCCCATCACCCAATCACCCCCGCCCTCCTCCCCTTCTACCACCCCTAGTTCGTTTCCCAGAGCAGTCTTTACGTTATGTCTCCCTCTCTGATATTTCCCACACATTTCTTCTCCCTTCCCTTATATTCCCTTTCATTATTATTTATATTCCCCACATGAATGAGAACATATAATGTTTGTCCTTCTCCGACTGACTTACTTCACTCAGCTTCCACTTGACTTCTATGCCTTAGTTTCATCATCTCTCAAATGGGGAGAATAATAGAACCTACTTAATAGAATTAAGGACCAAATGAGTTAGTATGTAC
Source organism: Canis lupus baileyi (assembly GCF_048164855.1). NCBI lineage: Eukaryota > Metazoa > Chordata > Mammalia > Carnivora > Canidae > Canis > Canis lupus. Next base: position 53,830,800 of record NC_132855.1, on the reverse strand, counting down.
AAGTACTTAATATGGGACATGATATATAGGTACTATGTATTACATATTATTATCATTAATTCCATATAGAAATATAAGCAAAGCATCAGAAATGTCAAAAGGAGGATTACATGATTTATTTTATTATTATTTTGTCGAGTTTTTTATTTTTTAAAGTAGGCTCCATGCATAATATAGAGCCCAACATGGTACTTCAACTCACCACCCTGAGATCAAGAGTCAAACGCTTAACCAACTGAGCCACCAGTGGCCCCATGATTTATTTTTATATTGGGAGAATAAAATGCTTATAGATCACAAACTGAAAGGTTTTGGCCAAGTGCACCTGGCTGGCTCAACTGGTGGAACATATGATGCTTGATCTCAGGGCTGTGGGTTTGAGTCCCACATTTGGTGTAGAGATCACTTAAAAAAATAATAAAGTTTTGGCCATATAAAGGAATGATCTCTACTGGAGAGTAGTTCTTGATTTTTTTTTTTTTTTTTGGATTATGGCATCCTTTTAAGGATGTGTGAAAACTACAGACCTCCTCCCTAGAAAAATGCATATATACACAAAATTTTCCAAAATATTTCAATGTTCTTGGAATCAAATCACAAATATTTTTTTCATGATAACATAGCTACACCAAAGCTGAAACACTAGAGGGTGCCATAACCAAAGAAAAATGTAAAGAAAGCACAGGTAATTTCAAGTTGCTTAAAATTCTTCAAATGGAACAAACACCCTTCCACAGAAAAGAAGAATTAGGTGAATCTACTTCACCAAATGCTTTAAAATACATGAACTCTTCTATAGGTTCTAGATGAGCACTGTCCAATAGAAATTTCTGCAATGGAAATGCTCTAAAGTTACACTGTCCAAAACAGTAGCCACTAACCACATGAAAATGTGAGAACTATAACTAAGGCATTAAAAATTAAATTTTGTTTAGTTTTAATTGATTTTAACTTAACCACATGTGGCTGTGGCTACCACATTGGTACAGCTCTACATTCTTTTTTTTTTTTTTTTTTAATTATTTATAAAGAGAGAGAGAAAAAGCACAAGCAGGGGGAGGGACAGCGGGAGAGGGAGAGAGCATCTCATGCCAACTCCACACTGAGCAAAAAGCCTGACTCAAGGCTTGATCTCACAACCTTGAGATCATGACCTGGACTGAAATCAAGAGTGGGACACTTAACCAACTGAGACATCCAGGTGCCCCTCTACACTCTATTTTTAATTTTTTTTTTAATTTTTTTTTTTTTTTATGATAGTCACACACAGAGAGAGAGAGAGAGAGGCAGAGACACAGGCAGAGGGAGAAGCAGGCTCCATGCACTGGGAGCCCGATGTGGGATTCGATCCCGGGTCTCCAGGATCACGCCCTGGGCCAAAGGCAGGCGCCAAACCGCTGCGCCACCCAGGGATCCCTATTTTTAAGTTTTGAAATGATTTGCTTCTAACCACAGGCATCACTGTTAAAGAAATTTCTAATAAAGTAGGTTTATACAATAATTCAGACCAATCTGTCCCTTGTGAAAATTCAACACTGAAGGGTAAAAAAAGGTTGAAAGATAGAAAAAAGACTTTCAGCTGCCCTACAGATGTTCATAATCCAAAGTAAAGGTTTCTTTTATTCATTATAGAAGACCCTACCTACCCAATTCCCCTATTGTGTTTCTTAATCCCCTGGGTTATAAGAGCTTAAAAACATAAGTACAAATTAATAGTTAAGTAAGAAGCCATGTGCCATTTTAAAAAAAGCAAAAATCACATTCACCAGTGGGCTAATAAGCACAGAGAAAACAAGGCTGCAAGGACATCAAGTGGATATCACAAAGGAGATGAGCCTTCAGCCAGGAGTTTGTCAGGTGCCAGAATGAAGAAGGGCACTGCGGGCAGAGGCAACAGCTTGTGAAATCACGTGGTATAATGAGGGGGCATCAATGAATATCCAGACAGCAGAATCTGTAAAAGTCTGTAGATGAAAGGAACACGCCCTTGGCTGCCTTCACTCCAGATTCTTTCTTTACACTGTAATTTAATCTTCTAAAAATAAAGCTAATGCTGACCTATCCCTCCGAGGAAAGTAGTCTATCCACATTGTAAAACATCTTATAACCCTGTGTCTATCACAGTGCCCTGAATGGAGGGTCGATGACAACAATAAAAGGGATTAGAAAATGCATTTGCAAATATTTAGATGCTTATTAACAGCCACAAAAATCAATAAAAAGCAAGTGAGTTGCTGGAGCTATCCCTGGTTTAGAACATAGTGGATAGGGATGTTAGTACGCCTAGGCATTTGCTACCGGGTCAGAGCACAGCTGGTTCTTTTTACAGAAAAATCATTTGTCCACAGCTGCTCCCCAAATTACCAAAAATCAAATAAGTAGTTGTCATGTGATAGCAGGATCAGAGACTGTCTCAATTTCTATTAAGGGGAAATAACTTAAATTGCTCTAAGTCCCACCCCTTCATCTCAGATAAGCACAAAGGACACTTTTATTTCAGATCCTGCTCAGTGAAATATAGCATTGTTGCCTGGCTGCTTCTGTGATGGGCCTCAATCCTGCTGGATCTGTCATTACACAGCCAACATTCAGTTAGTTAAAGCTGTTCCTTAGATTCTGGAGGACAGTTCAATGCATCATTTTTCTTCTGAGATAACTGAGCTAGTACTTGTCTCTGGATAAAATTATGAAGGTATAAGTGTCAATACTATATAGATCTACAAATCTGCAATTCAATCATTCTGTCATTCGCTTTACAAATATTTACTGAATTCTTATCAGGTACTCCCAGATTGTTTTAGTGTTAGTATTCCAAGAAAACCTATGACCGGCAATTCTTAATTATTTTTAGTTTAAAAATGTATTATTATAGGGGTGTCTGGGTGGCTCAGTTAGTTGGTTAAAGTGTCTACCTTCAGCTCAGGTCATGATCCCAGGGTCGTAGGATTGCACCCCCAGTCGGGCTCCCTACTCAATGGAGAGCCTGCTTCTCCCTCTCCCTCTGCTCTACTCCCACCCCCAGCCCCATGCATGCTCTGGGGCTGCTCTCGCTCTATCTCAAGTAAATAAATAAAATATTTTTTAAATGTATTATTATAGAAGCAACAAATTGTTTGCTCTCGCTCTATCTCAAGTAAATAAATAAAATATTTTTGCTTGCTCTCGCTCTATCTCAAGTAAATAAATAAAATATTTTTTAAATGTATTATTATAGAAGCAACAAATTGTTTTTGGGTAACAGAAAATACAGATGAGAGGGACACCTGGGTGGCTCAGTGGTTGAGCATCTGCCTTCGGCTCAGGGCGTGATCTGGGTCGGGGGATTGAGTCCCCAGTCGGGCTCCCTGTGAGGACCCTGCTTCTATTTCTATGTCTACGTCTCTGAGTCTGCAATGAATTAAAAAAAAAAAAAATACAGATGAGAAAAACAAAGAAGAAACAAATCACTACAACCTGAGATGGCCAGGTTACCAAGCCAACAATTTGATTATATAGGTTTCTAGCATCCCTCTTCCCCCAACTGCCAAATTTTTTATATAGTTGGTTTTATTTTGTTCACTTTAAAAAGTGAGGCTACAGGGTACATACTATTTTTTTTTTAAAGTAATCTCCACACCCAACATGGGACTCAGACTCACAATTCTGAGATCAAGAGTCACATGCTCTACCCACTGAGCCAGTCAGGTGCCCAAGTGTACATACTGTTTTATAAACATTTTAAAATTTAACATTAGAATAAAATTGTTTATATTATTAACATTTTCAAATCAGTTTTTAATGTTTGCAGAGCATTCTCTGTAAATATGTACAGTAGTTATTTTACTAATTCCCTAAAGTCATTTAGGTTATTTCCAAATTTTCACTATTATAAGTAGCACTGTGATGACAATTCTGATATTTAATAAATATCTGTTGAATAAAGAATAAATGAATGATTTCCTAAAGTCTTTCACATATGCCTGATTATCTCCTTAGCTCGTAACAGACATAAAACCTTGTTTCATCACACAGTTATGATTCTGACTATTCTAGCAGGCATGGAAAGGAAATGCAGTAAAACCAACAATCTAAACATAAGAATGACCACATAATACTTGGCAGTGGATGAAGGGCAGGAAGAAAACATTAACCTTGACAATGAAAAAGGGAAGGATAGCTCCCAAAAGGTAGAATATAGGAAGAGGGCAGGAAGGGCAAGGGTACTTATACCATTTTATATAATGGCAGATTAAGACCCTATTGAAAGTTGATGGATCAAAAAAAAAAAGTTATCACTTAAAATTATAAAGATAACAAGTCTATAAGTAATATAATTATCAACTAATGGGAGATGGAGAGAGGAAGAGGCAGAAAAAGTGAGTTCTTATTTTTCATATAAAAAATCTACAAGATATTGCTTAAAGTTGATGAATAAGGAACAGAAGTTTATACATATTAATAAATCTTATGAAAGTGACTTCAGGAGAAGCTAAAAACAAAAACAGTGAAATAGGTTTTAAACATTGTCTTTGGACAGTAAGGCTGAGAATAGAAGAAAAGAGATGAGGCAGGAGACGTTCTTTCATTGTAAGCTTTTCCTACTATTAGATTTTTTAGGAAGTACAAATAATTCCCAGATAAAGGTTGGCTAAGAAAAGCTGGGACTACTTACTTTGACTCTCATTAACTATATCTTTCTATCTTGATAACTAGTCAGGTTCTACTCCCCATAGAGCTTTCCTTTAACCAAAGGCAAACTAAAAAAAATAAAAATAAAAAAATAAAAAAAATACATAAGACCTTGGAGACCATCTAGTCTGATTTTCTCATTTTACAGATTTAGTCGAGACCCAGAAAGGTTAAGTGAGTTACCCAAAGTAACATCTCTAGTTAGTGGCAAACCCAAACCCACATCTCCTGCTTTCTAATCAAGTGCTCCATTCAGTCCATCAAAGACCTGCCCTATGTCCTGGAGTACAATCTGACCATTACTGGCTTGGGCTCCTTAACTGCTATCCCACACTATCATGTGCATATCTTCAAGCCAAAATTTGGGTTTTACTGAGGGTACAGTGAACTCGTATTATAACAAATTTGCACTATAAATATGCATATTGAAGTACTTTTTCAAAACTGTACCTGCAGTTACTACCCCAGGCTGCCTACCATGCCTCCTTAAGCCCCCACCATCTCTGCCTGAAAAGATACAGCTACATTGAGGACTGGTTCCTACAATCTGAGAAGCCTGGTACAATGCTCTCCAGCCGCAGGAATAAATGCAATTCACGAAGTTTCAAAGCCATGTCTTTTGAAGCAAGAGTCTTCAGTGAGCACCAGAGTGGGCAACTGATTTCATATTCTTCTTCATTCATTTTAAATGATCTAGCAAATTACCCACTCCCACTTTCAATAGATAGAGAACAAAACTGTTAAAAAAGTTTCTTGAGGAAAATGGATGGGACGCCTGGGTGGCTCAGCGGTTGGGCATCTGCCTTGGCCCGGGGCGTAATCCTGGAGTCCTGGGATCGAGTCCCACATCGGGCTCCCTACATGGAGCCTGCCTCTCTGCCTATGTCTTTGCCTCTCTCTGTGTCTCTCGTGAGTAAATAAATAAAATCTTTAAAAAAAAAAAAGGAGAATTGTGCACATAATTTTTATGTTTGTAATCATACCATTTTAATAAAAATTATTTGAAAACTAAATTTTAAATAGTACAAAAGTCCCTTTTATTTGAGATTAGATTATTATGGAAACATGAAATAAAAAACATGTAAAAATGGGGACCAAACCAATCACTGGAAATCAAATATATGCAGAATGGTCAAGTTCCAGTAACCAAAGCCCTAGTATCTACTATATTAGGGATGTCTGGGTGGCTCAGTGTTTGAGTATCTACCTTCAGCTCAGGGCGTGATGCCTGAGTCCTGGGATCAAGTCCTGCATGAGGCTCCCTGCTGGGTGCCTGCTTCTCCCTCTGGCTGTCTCTCTGCCTCTCTCTGTGTGTCTCTCATGAATAAATAAATAAAATCTTTAAAAAAAAATAAAAGAAAGGTAATATCTACTGTATTTTCCATAAATAATGCACAATTTATGGATGGTGTATTCACTGTCTCACTATTTAAAATAACTAATTCTGGGGATCCCTGGGTGGCGCAGCGGTTTGGCGCCTGCCTTTGGCCCAGGGCGCGATCCTGGAGACCCGGGATCGAATCCCACATCGGGCTCCCGGTGCATGGAGCCTGCTTCTCCCTCTGCCTCTCTCTCTCTCTCTCTCTCTCTCTCTGTGACTATCATAAATAAATAAAATTAAAAAAAAATAAAATAAAATAACTAATTCTGGATGGCTAAAGAATGGCTTGGGTGGTCAGTGAAGCCAGTCAGGTCACTAATTCAATGGTCCATGCGAGGAACTCACAGTTGCCTGAGCTAAGACAATGGGGAGGGAAAGGGTGTCTGAAATACTTAAGTGGTGAAAATGGAAAGGGCTTAGTGAACAACTGGATGAGAACAGTGAGGACAAAATAAATCCAGGATGACGGCCACTTCTCTGGCTGATTAATCAGTGGCTCATTAACCAAGGCAAGGAACAGGAAAAGAGCAGAACTACAGAGAAAGATAGTTTATGATAATATTCACCTAAGCTATCTGAAGAGCCCCATAGCTGGAGTGGTGCTGCAGGTGTAAGTGTAGAACTCATCAACAAGGAGATGGGAAGGAAAGCAGATGCACGAATCAAACTGACCAGAAAATGTATGTAACAGTTGTAAACATGTAAAGTTGGACAAAAAGGAGCAAGGAAACTTGGGGAATATTCAAAGGGTGTATTAAAGAGGAAAAAACAGTAACATATGAAGAATAATGAGAGGATTAGAAGAAGAAACGAGAATGAGAAGACAGCAGTGTCATCAGTGGCCAAATGAAGGGAGAAGTCAACAGTACCAAGCCCAGTGAAAGGAAAGTTGAGATAATGACTTGCCAAGAGATTCAATACATTCATTCACTCAACACATAGGTGATTATTACCAACTATGTCAAGCACTAATGCAGACACAGAGGAGACAGCAAAACAGATACCTGCATTCTTGGATTTGACATCCTTTTTTTTTTTTTTTTTTAAAGATTTTATTGACTTATTTGAGAGAGGTAGTGACAGAGGACACTAGCAGGAAAGAGAGAGAGAAGTAGGCTCCCCACTGAGCAGGGAGCCCGATGTGTAGCTAAATCCCAAGACCCTGGGATCATGACCTGAGCTGAAGTCAGACACTTTAACCACCTGAGCCACCCAGGTGCCTCTGGTTTTGACATCCTAACAGAGGGAGATAAACAATAAACAAAACCCAAGTATATACATAAATATATATGTATATATGTGTGTGTGTATTTCATTCATATATATATATATATATATATATATATATATATATATGAAATATTTCAGGAAGAAGGGAGGCAGGGGGATGGGAGGGTGCTGGTCAAGGACTGCCTTTCTTGGGGCAGCCCCGGTGGCGCAGCGGTTTGGCGCTGCCTGCAGCCTGGGGTGTGATCCTGGAGACCTAGGATCGAGTCCCACATCGGGCTCCCTGCATGGAGCCTGCTTCTCCCTCTGTCTGTGTCTCTGCCTCTCTTTCTCTGTGTCTATGAATAAATAAATAAAATCTTTAAAAAAAAAAAAAAAAAAAAAGGACTGCCTTTCTAACCAGATATCTGAGCTCAGATCTGTAGGAAATGAGAGAGATAGCATGAAATACTTGAGGGAAGAGTATCCCAGGCAATAAGAACAGCTAATACAAATATGCTGGGGCAGGACCATGCCTGGTGTGATAGAGGAATAGCAAAATGGCCTGTATGCCTGAAGCACCCTAAGTTGGGGGACAAGGGCAGATGAGGTCAGAAAGGTTAGCCAGGGTCAGGCTTGTGGGGCCTTGAGGGCTACATAGATCTTTGGATTTTACTCTGAGTGAGACAGGCAGTCTGGAAGGTTTTGAGTAGGTCAGAGATGTGATCTGATTTTCTGATTCACGATTTTAAAGCCTCATTGCTCTGCTCTGTGAGAGCAGACTGAAGGGAGGGAGAAGAGTAGAGGAAGACCAATTATAAGGCTAGTGAAAGAAAAGCATGGCTTGGACCAAAGTAGCAGACAGACGTGGAGGTGCGATGTTAAGAGTAGAGCTGCTAGGATTTTCGGATTATTTGGATGCAGGGTAGAGTGAAAGAGGAGTCAAGGTTGACTCCAAGGTTTTTGGTTTGAGCAAGTGGAAGAACACAATAGTCTTCAGGCTTTACTGAAATGGGATGAATGTCAGAGGAACAACTGAGATAACCTGTTTGATATTCATGTAGAAATGCTGGGTAGAATGTAGTGAATTGGTAGCTTAAGTATGTTTGTTTTAACTGCTTTTAGATGCTTTTTAAACTGTTTTAAAAACTATTTTTAATTGTTTTTTAACATTTATTTTTGCTCATTTTTTGAACAATATAAGAACTACACTTATATTCTTAGAAATGTTAATGTCAACATTTATTATTTAGGTTAATTTCTCAACAAATCAATTATAAAAGTGCCACTATTATCTTTTCTAAGGGACAATATAACACTGGTTTGCAATTACCTATCACATTTCAGTTTACAGATTTGTCGATTTTCTTTATGGATGTCAAACATCTATAAAAACAGATAACTACATAAATAAGTTAGTAGCCCCTGGAGAAATTTTAAAAATGTGCTCTATAAATTATTATACAAATATTCTTTCTTTCCTTCTTTTCTTTCTTTTCCTAAGAGGTGCTATAGTGTAAGTAGAAAGAAGCCAGAACCTGGAGTCAGAAGTGCCTGGTTTTGATTTCTAGTTGCATAACCTTGCAAAAAAAAAAAAAAAAAAATCCTAAAATGTCGATGACCTTCTGTTTTGTTCTCTGCAAAACTGAAATAATGTCTGCCTCATAGGGTAGTAATAGCTAACATTTACTGAGCCCTTATAACTACATGCTGGATGCTTTTCTAAAACTTTTACATATATAATCTCATGTAATCCTCAACTCTATGAGGTAGTGTTAATTATTATCCTCACTGACATAACATGAAATGAGGCACAATAGGTTAAGTAATTGTTCTAGAGCAAATAGGGAGTGGCAGAAACAAAATTTAAATCTTGACAATATGCACACTGCTTTATAGTTTACAAAATATGTTCATATTTTATTTTTAAAAGTAGGTATACCACAGTATTAGAACAAACTGAAATTGCTTTTTGTAGGCCCAAGATAGTCAAATCAATTTCATATGGTACAACCTTAACTATTATGCAATAGCCACTTTAAAAAATGAAATGTGAAAAAAATTTTTAACTGTAAGCCACTTTGGAAGTTATTATTTTAAGCAACAACAAACAGAACCACACTAAGAATTATTAATAAAACTGTAACATTGAGAGCTGCATGAAAGGAAGCAGACAACACATATGAGAATCCACTCAAACCGCACAGCAATAATCAATAGTCAATAAAAAGTCCATTATATATAATCCATGTTTCTATTTGCAGCTTTAGTATTTTGAGGATTAATCTGAACAGTATGGAGACAATCTCAAGCTGACATCATTTTCCCCATAGCACTCACCATCATCTGATGTAATATTTGTTTATTTCATTTTTTTTCCTCAACCCACAAAAAGTAAGCTTATGAGGGCAAAGAGTTTTCTATTTTATTCAGTGCTTTACTTCAGCTTTACCCTAGAACTGTTCAAAACTCATAAAAATCACTCAAATTCGTGTGCTGAAAAATTGAGATATTAGAACTTCCTAAATTACTTGGACTAAGAATACATGAAATATATTTTAAGACAAAGATAAATAGTACCCAGAGATTTTGTAATGAAAACAGTAACAAACCTTTCTAAATGACATAATAGTTTCTACCCATATTTCAAAAAATGTCAGACATCTAAATTTTGAATAGTACTCATTCAGAAATAAAAATTCTCACATTCACTTTGTGAGTAATCCATTAAAATAAACTATATCTTGAATGACTTACAAAATTAAATTTTGGATAGCATTTAATCAAAGTTACAAACAGTAGTAAGAAGGAAAAAATGATCTTAGAATCTTAGATTAGAAAAGGAAGTTAGAGAAAAGTAAAAAAGCACAGATGTTTCAAGACTGAAATAAATGAAATTTAGAAAGTAGTTGAATATAAAATTAAATGATTTCTTAAAACTAGAATAACATTTCCATTTTAGAATTTGTTTAACCTGTATAAGATATCCCTAAACTAAAGGGGGAAGGGGAATGCTATCCTAAGTTTCTAAAGGAATAAAAGCTCCCTAAATAACATTTACACTATATTTCCTGTTAAAAAAAAAAAACACAAAATTTTTCCATGACTGTCAAATGTTGTATCTGTTTAGAATAAGTATTTGAATTATAGAGCACTATACAAAGAAGATAATAATCATCCTATAAGAATAAAAAAATTTTTTTCACTACCAGTTTCTCCATGTGATCTTTCATAAAATTCTAAAAAACAGAAGGGGAAAAGGGACCATCAAATGTAATTTACCATATACATTTATGAGCAGCCACTTGGTCCTGGCCACAATAGATGTCCTGCAGCTGGCTGTCAAACCACTAAAAGCTGCTTGTCACCCACCTTCCTAGTCTCTTAGAACTAAGCTCACTTGGGTCAAAACAAGTCAACTGCCTTTCTCACCAGCAGTAATACACTGAAATAAAAGTGTCAAGTACAATTCTGGCTGCCAAGATTTTGTTCTTAAGAACAGACTTGTAACTATTAAAGGGGACATTAAATAAGAGCTATTGCCTAAAAGAAAAGGTCTATCTGCATCTGAGCTTAATTGTGATAATATTTCTGAGGTCTTGATCTGTAATCAGACCAGAGGAAAGAGAAGCAACCGGGAGGGGGGAGGGAGGACAACAAATATCACTACCCCAAAAGGGGGGAATAAAGAGTAAACTATTTTTAAAAGATGACCATGCCAGTAGCAATATGTAAATAAAACTAGGGTTATACTTTAGAACAGATACCATGTGTTATGCAACAAGGAATATTCACTCTGACTTAGTATAGTTATAAATCATTAGTACAGAGGAATACTCTAGAAATATTAAAGTATAAAGTAGACTGATGTGTACTGACACAGAAAATGTCCACAATATATGCTGTTGGAAATTGAAAAACAAAAGCAAAAAACAAAAACAAAAACAAAAAAACAAAACAAAAGAAAAACCCAGGTTATAAAAATCTGCTAGAATGATATAATCTCATTCAGAGGGAAAAAAAATTATGGATATGGTTATGAGCAAAGAAAGTAATCTCTAGAAAGATACATTGAAACTATTAAGAATGCTCTTCAGTGCAGAACAGAATTATGAAGATTTTATTTTTTATATAATTTTTTCTCCCTTTAGAATAATAGGAACATAATTACTTTTATAATGAGGGTGGGGTGGTGATTTCCAGGTCTAGGAAAGAAAAGACAAATACCATAATAAGCCCCTTCCTCCCCCTTTACCAAATGAAAAATCTGAGGATGGCCTCCAAGCTCATGGAATCACAGAGACACATACATAGAGTGTCAAAGCTGCATGATGTTCTGTAGGAATTCTTTCTTTAAGCAGAATCCTATGCGGAACCTGAAAACATAAAAGTGGAACTTCTCTTACTGAAGAAGCTGGGAAACATAGACAGCTATACCCATTCATCCTCCTCATTTCCTGTAAGTCCTCTCAAGGCTCTTGAAAGCTCCACAGAACACAGGTGGAAATTCCCTGATTAATACAAGTCTTCCACTGTGCAGCTGGGAAACTGAGGCCCGAGGATTAGTCTCCTGTTAGGGCCTCTGCCTTACAGACTAGCCCCAAGGTCATATTATCTGCTAGGCTTGACAGACACAGTCCCTGAGCCGTGTCTTTCCAAGTGCATCCAGAAAAGTGTACAGAAAGCATTAGACATATGAATTGGCTCCAAAATATCAAAAGAACACTGTATAATAAATAATAAAAATTAACATATAGTAAATCTCCAAAAAGGGAAAAAAAATAAAGGTTTCTGATATTCAACATGACTCAAGCACACAACTTCTTAGTGGCTTTGCAAATGTACGTTTTTCTATTGTCTGAGGGTTATGTTTAGACATACATATCCATCAAAGTAATAGAAACTGGAATTTGCCCCTGAGAAAAATAAGTGAAAAAAAAAAAAGGCAGCAATAGGACAGTTCTGGAGACTAAAGAGTCCAAAACGATATGCTGGTCAAGTAGGAAGATATCTAGAGATGCCGGAGATAGTGAAGTACACCCATGGAGGGTAAAATCAAAGTCCATAGACTCCAAACAGACTAAGAATATTAAACAAAATCTCACTGGACAAATTTTAATAGGCATAAACATACCACTCAGAACTTTGGTCTAAAAAAAAAAACCATTAGAGAAAAACATAGGATGATGAAGATTTGTATCATTATCTCACACACACACACACACACACACACACACAATTCAGGGGTGTTGGTTCACACTAAATTTAGAAATAAGCATATGACATGCAACACGATAAATATGCATAATGAAAGGTGATTTCTGCATCAACCTGACCACACCCATATTTAGTGCTAGGCACTTTACTTTTTAAAGATGTAGAAAAACCCCATTCTATTTCCCTGGGACTGTGAAAAGGCCCAATATCATAAGAAACAGCTGGAAAACATGGAGATGTCTATGCCTAGAGAAGAAAGGGCTTTAGGAAAATGACAGTAAGAAAAAATAAATAGGAAGTTAGGGTAAGTAGGGGCAGAATTCTGGTTAACAGATCATTTTTCTAACACTGGTGTGAAGACAGAGTGAGTTGTCAGAAAACAGGGAGTTCTCCCATCACTAGACACCTTCATGTAAAGCACACATAACCACTTGGGGGCACTAGAGAAGTGGGCTTGTTGCGCAGCCTCACTCAAACTGGTACACAGAAAGTAAGGGAGCATATAACTGATTCTGCACAATGGGTTCCACAGGTATATCCGAGGGAGGCTGTCTCAGGAGAAATAGATACATACCTCATACATAAAATCTGATTTAATTCTTGCCCTTCACTTATTGGAAGAACATGATCTTTTGATACATATTTCTGCTGCATGCGAGGGTGTGTACAAACATACACACAGAATTACATAGATGGTATAAAAACTAGCTTTAACCAAAGGTTTACACCCTCTTTGAGAATTCTAACAGAAGCTGAACAGCTGAAATGCTTTCCTAGAGAAGTGTAAGAAAAAAACCACAAATCTTTTGCTATCATAGTCTAGAACATTTTATACACTTTCCTTATTATTAACAAATTGCAAAGGAAAGCAATTAATGTTCTGCTTCATCTCTGAAGATTATGTATAGTGAAACTGGTAATGTAACACCACCTTTCCCGAAAATGCTGCAATCTCACTCATAATACAGCCAACAGACCCTGGGAAAGGATTTAATTTTGTCTTACTTTGCCTTTTAAATTTGTATACTATTCTAAGGAGTGTAGTTCTGATTCCCTAGGCTAACACAGGAGATGTAGTAGAGCAGAGTAAAGATATAAGAACAATAGGGAGGAATCTATCAATCAATCAGATAAATACAAGAAAAAGCAGACAAGAACAAACATTAACAAGCCAGCCATACAGTCAGCCATACAGACCTCAACTGCTTGTAAGGGCATTTTCCTATCACAGGACAAGCATTCCTTTACATATCTGAATATCGTGTTTTTCACAAAGCATGAGCAACCTAAAAATACATATGGCAGTCACTCTGGAAGACAGTTTGGCAGCTTACCACAAAACTAAACATACTATATGATCTAACAATTACACTCATTGGTATTTAGTCAAATAAGTTGAACATATACGTACATGTAAAAACCTGCACATAAATGTTTATAGTAGCTTTATTGCCAAACTAATTGCCAAACTGGGAAGCAACCAAGATGCCCTTCAATAGGTGAAGGAATAAACACATTGTGGTACATCCAGACAATGGAATGTTATGCAGCAGTAAAAAAGAAATGAGCTATCAAGACACAAAAAGACACGGAGGAACCTTAAGTGCCCATTGCTAAGTGAAAGAGCCAATCTGAAAAGGGTACAAACTGTAATAATTCCAACCAAATGACATTCTGTAAAAGGTAAAACTATGGAAACAGTGAAAAGATTAGGGTTTGGAAAAAGGGAGGGAAGGAGCACAGAGGATTTGGGAGGATTGAAACCATTCTGTACGATACCAGAATGGACAACACCCTTGTCAAAACCTAGACTGTACAACATAGTGAATCCTAATGTAAACTGTGGCCTTTAGTTAATATTGGTTCATCAACTAGAAGAAATTTACTACACTAAAGCAAGATGTTAATAGAAGGAAGGGGCAGCGAAGGAGTATACAGGGACTTACCATAGTTTCTGCTCAATTTTTCTATTAAAACTGCTCTAAAAATAAAGTATATTAATTTTTAGAATATATGTCAAAAATCGGTGTTCCCATAAGAAATCACAGTAAAGGTGGGGGGACAAGGATTTTCAGGCACAGCCTAAAAATCCTTCTCTAAATCATAGCCAATAGCCAATAGTTAGATAATGCTGAATAGTTACATATTATTTATATGTGTTTACTTTTATAGCTTACATATAATATATATTTATTCTTACAATATGGTTTCTATGTAAAATGTACATAGCTTAGAGTTGAGCTATATAATGCTAAAAATATTTTAATGTATAGGAGGCATGGTAATGAAAGACTGAAGAAATCAAGGGGGTGGGACAGCTTCATCTAATGAAGAGATGATGTTGCTGTTAGAACTTTCCCAACATTGCTAATAACATTCTAACTAAAAAGTGCAGAAGAGTTCAGAGGCTCTGAGGCCAAAAGAAGTTCCAATATAGTTCAGTAATCAGTGCTTTCCAGGGTGATATCAAGTTGCCAAGAAAAGATAAAAATTATAAAAGTACATAGTATTCTGGCTTTAACTGTATAGAAATACACATTGTAGGCTTTTCTTTTTTTCTAAGACTTTTTTGGGGGCACCTGGCTGGCTGAGTCAGTAGAGCATGGGACTCTTAACCTTGGGTCATGAGTTCAAGCCCCACAATGGGCAGAGGGCCTACTTAAAACCAAATAAAACAAAGCAAAAAAAAATTTTTTTTTCTCGTATAGTTAGAATTATACAGCATGTAACCTTTACAGATTGGCTTCTTTCATTGAGTAGTATGCATTTAAGGTTCTTCGGTGTCTTTTCATGGCTTGACAGCTCATTTCTTTTCAGTGCTGAAATATTCCATTGTCTGTATATACCAGTTACCAATTCTTTTCTTTCACAGATCTTTCCTTTGGTGTTATCCCTAAAAAGGCATCACTATACCCAAGGTCATCTAGATTTTCTATTTTATCTCCTAGGAGTTTTATAGTTTTACATTTTAAATCTTTTTTTTTTTAATATTATTTATTTATTCGTGAGAGACACAGAGAGAGAGAGGCAGAGAGACACAGGCAGAGGGAGAAGCAGGCTCCACACAGGGAGCCCGATGTGGGATGCGATCCCGCATCTCCAGGATCAGGCCCTGGGCCAAAGGTGGCGCTAAACCGCTGAGCCACCCAGGCTGCCCGTTTTCCATTGTATATTCAGGACTCCAATCCACTTTAATATTTGGGAAGGGTATAAAGTCTGTGTTTAGATTTATTTTTTGGCATGTACATATCCAATTGTTCCAGCACAACATTTGTTAAAGAGATTCTCTGCTCCTCTGTCAAAGATCAGTTGACTATATTTATGGGGATCTATTTCTGAGCTCTCTATTCTGTTCCATTGATTTGTCTATTCCTTCAATACCACAGGCCTTGATTACTGTAGTTTTATAGTCAGTCTTGAAGTCAAGTACTATCAGTCTTCCAACTTTTTTCTTCTCCTTCAATGTTGTATTACCTATTCTGGGTCTTTTGCCTCTCTATATAAACTTCAGAATCAGTTTGCCAGTAGCCATAAAATAACTTGCTAGGACTCTGACTGAGACTGCACTGAATTTATTAGATCAAGCTATGATTCTGTGTGTGTGTGTGTGTGTGTGTGTGTGCACAAAAAGTTGTTTTTATTAAAGCACAGGGAAAGGATTCGTGGGGTCAAGCTAAGGCATCTTCACAATATTGAGTCTTCCCTATCCATGAACATGGAATCTATCTCTCTTAGTTCTTTTTTTATTTCTCTCATCAGTTTTGTAGTTTTCCTCATACAGATTTTGTCCCTATTTTGTTATATGTATACCTAAGTATTTCATCTTTTAAAATAAAAAATGGCTAAAACCAAAATAGTACTTAATGTTTAGAAATAAGCACCACTTATCTGGTAAATTTGTGTACTATAAAAATCTCTCATGTAAGCTTAAAAACATGTTTAACAATACTACCTCTTCCCAGTTGCCTATATTTCTATATGTGATATTTGCCGTATTCTATACTAAGAAATACACCACAATTTTTGGCATAAATAGTAAATTTACCAGGTAAATGTCTAATATGTAATGCTCATTCATTTTCTATTTCCTTTTTTTTTAAGATTTTATTTTTACTTATTTATTCATGAGAGACACACACAGAGAGGCAGAGACATAGGCAGAGGGAGAAACAGGCTCCATGTGGGAAGCCCAATGCGAGACTCAATCCCAGGACTGCAGCAACATTCCCTGAACCGACGGTAGACGCTCAACCACTGAGCCACCCAGGCGCCCCTCATTTTCTATTTCTAGCAAAGAATCAGCTAAAATGGTTTTATAGCCTTTATGTGGCTACTTTGCAATTTGGGTAATCCATATAACTGTATTCCTTTTTTTAAAAGGTACCAAAAATACATAGACTTAAGTAGGAAGAAGGAAAGCAAAAAACACATCCAAGTATTAATGGTGGCCTCCCTGAATGGCAGGGCTACAGATATTTTCATTTTCATACTTTATTTTTAAGTTCTCTACAAAGATCATGTATTACTTTCACACTCCATTAAATAAAATATTTACAGCATGTTAAGTGAATAAACTACATAGATAAATAAAGATTAATCTCTTGTGTAATATTTAAAAACAAAAATAAATATTATGTCTTTTCTATGGATATAACACACAAAGAGAAAGTTTTTTAAAATGCAGGAAGCGTGATAAACACCAAATTCAGAATCATGGTCAAAGCTGGGAAGGAAGGGGGAGTAGATGAGGAAGGAGTGTCCAGGAGGCTGTAATATCTACAATACTTCATTTCTTAAGCTGGATAGTAGGTACATGGTATTCATTAAATTGTTCTATATCCTTCTTTATACCTAAAGTATTTCAAAATTCTTTCAAAGCTGCAGCTACAGAAGGCATGTCAAATCAGTAGTACTTAACCCCGATCTCTTCAAACTACTTTAATGGAACATGGTACTAGAGGATAATAGAGATAAATGTATTTTTTACAAGTGAGAAAATTCTTTGGAAATATTAAAGCAGGGGTTCTGAAGGTGCGTTTTCATGCATATATTTATAAGCAAATAACAATCTAAAATCTATATTCCATAAAATATCTGTAACAGTTTAATCAGCATCTTGCACATAGCTCAAAATTAAATCTGTCCAATTTAATATATAAATTATTTTATATATAACCTCATTTTACATTTCTTACAACCCTATCTGAAAGCAAACTTTTTAGTCAGTTTAAAAACAGTACTTAGGCTTTTTAAAGATATTGTAAAAATAAGATTAATTCCTGACTGGTATTTTTCATCTTGGTGATTTAAAATGGATTCTAACCAGGACATGACACCTACCACAACACCACAGTAGTGGCTCACATAGTAACACAGCCCTTATACTAGCTACACCCACTCACATTGCTACATAGCTATAATGACCAAAGTTTAGGTAATGGTTATCCTACCCAAGCTTTCCCCTAGTATCCATTGTAATTTGAAGCAGTGGCCTTCAAGGACAAAAGGTAAATTCGTAAGATGTTTGAAGATACTCCTTAAAGTAGATCCAGTAACTTTGAACTTGAAACAAAAAAAGGGAATGAGGGGATCCCTGGGTGGCTCAGTGGTTTAGCGCCTGCCTTTGGCCCAGGGCACGATCCTGGAATCCGGGGATCGAGTCTCACGTCAGGCTCCCGGCATGGAGCCTGCTTCTCCCTCCTCCTGTGTCTCTGCCTCTCTCTCTCTCTCTCTCTCTACCATAAATAAATGAATAAATCTTTTTTTAAAAAAGCGAATGATTTTGATAGTTAGAAATGCCTTAGCTTATTTTACAATCTCTACTTGTGATAGGAATAAAAGCTTTTAAAAAGTAAGGGGTGGGGACAGGGAATGACCTACATGGTTTAGAACTAGTAATGTTCCTCCCCATTTCCACCTTCAATTTCACTGCCCATTCCTACAGTCTAGCCCTAAACCAGAAACAGATTGTAACAAACAAAATCACCAGAAAACAAAAGGAGTACTATTTAGCAAACTTTGAAAGTATGGAAATGTAGCTAGATGGAATGAGGTTTCCACACTAAAAGGATATATCATGCCATTTTACCACCTGATTCCTTGCCCAAAAAAGTGGGGGTAGGAGAAACAAGTCTATATAATCACACTAAGGTATTCAGGGTCCCTTAAAGGGAAACAACTCAATTAAAACTACCTGACTTTGGAGTTTATATGAACACAGGACATTTATTCACTATTCTTCATTAAAAATGATTTGTTTTTAACACTCATTTTCTGTGACCCTTTTTGAAAAGACATTGCAGGATCAAGCAGTGACCTATTGAAATTTAAATGAGATGTTTGCTTTTCAGATCAAATCCATCTGACTTGAGGATCCTCTCTTAGACCACTACAAATCTAAGGACCCAAAAACTACAGGACTCATTAACAGATGCCTAACAAGGAGCGCCTGGGTTGCTCTGTGGGTTGGGCATCTGCCTTTGGCTCAGGTCATTATCCCAGGGACCTGGGATCAAGCCCTACATGGGGCTCCCTGCTCATCGGGGAGTCTGCTTCTTCCTCTCCCTTGGCCCCTCCACCCCACTCATGTACACACTCTCTCTCAAATAAAGAAAATCTTAAAAAAAAAAAAAAATAGATGCCTAACAAGGCTGGAATTGTTGGCTGCATGGGTAATTGTATGTATGTTCCTTTTCCTGTGCATTTCTGAAACCAGTTAATTCCAATGTTAATATCACCTTGTATTTAGTTATTTCATAATTTGCATTTACCTAATATATTATCCATACTTCATCTGACCAACCTATCCTCAACAATGGTCTGCGGAAAGCTGCCTAATCAAGACTGCCTACATTATTTTACTCACCAAGTTTTGTCCTGTTTAAATGTCATCATACCACATTCACTAAAAATATTTTCTTTAAAATATTTTATTTATTTGAGAGAAAGAGATCACGAACAGGGGGGAAGGACAGAGGGAGAAGTAGACTCTCTGCTGAGCAGGGAGCCCATTATGGGACTCATTCCCAGAATGCTGGGATCATAACCTGACCCGAAGGCAGACGCTTAACCAACTGAGCCACCCAGGTGCCCTAAATATTCTTTAAGCACCTTTTCTGTGTGAAATCCTGGACCAGAAACTCTGACCTCTGATGATTAGTTTAACCCTCAAATAGCTTACAGCAGCAGTTCTCAAAGTGAACTGTGGAACCCTGGGACCCCTGAGACTTTTTCAAGGGATCCATGAAATCAAATCTATTTTGGTAATAACTGTGATACAGTGATTTATAAGAAATAAACTGTAAATAATGCTGTGATAAACAGAGGGGTGCATGTATCTCCTTGAATTAGTGTTTCTGTATTTTTTTAGTAAATGCCCAGTGTGGGATTACTGGATGATAGAGTAGTTCTAGTCTTAACTTTTTGAGGAACCACGTGTATTTTGATCTCCATTCACAGTTCCTGGCTCACAGTTCCTAAAACGTTTGGAATTCCTTGTGATAAGGTCAACTAAAGTTCTTTTGTTATGCTAATGAAGGTGGCTTTGGGATCAAGCAAAAGGACTGGAACTGGTTGCCAGGAGGACCAACCACCCGTTTAGAAGGTTGGAACTTTCAGCCCCACCCCCCACCTCCAGGGAGGGGAGAGAGGCTGAAGGTTGAATCAACCAATGGTAAATGACTTAGTCAATCATGACTATGTAATGAAGCCTCCATAAAAACCTAAGAGTGGGTCCAGGGAGTTTCTAGGTTGGTGAACAAGTGGAAATGCTGGGAGAGTGGTGCACCTGCAGAGGGCATGGAAACCCCATGCCCTTTCCCCCTACCTTGCCCAATCTCTTCACCTGGCTGTTCATTTCCTTTATCATATACTTTAATAAATTGGTAAAATTAAGTGTTTCCCTCAATTCCTCAAGCCAATCTAGCAAATTAATCAAACCTGAGAAGGAAGTCATGGGACCTCTGATTTACGGCCAGTTAGTTAGAAGTACAGGCAAAAACCTGGACTTGCTATTAGCATTTTGAGTTGGAGGAAGTCAATGGAACCTCCAATCTATAGCCGGTGGGTCAGAAGTACAAGTAACAGCCAGAGACTTGTGACTGGTGTCTGAAGTAGGTAGTCAGAGGCAGTCTCGGAGGACTGAACCGTGGAATCTGATGCTATCTCTGGGGAGATAGTGTTAAAATGGAGTTGAGTTCTCGGACACCCTAATGGTGCCCAAAATTGTGTGGGAAACCACCTCTCTCCCCCAATCACACACACATTAGAATTGGCCTCAGCATGATTTAGTTAACAGAGACATTTACCCTTTTCGCTGTGTTATATTTGCACTTATGTCCAAAAGCAGTGGTATGGTAAAATTACTGGCACCTTAGCACAATATGATCTTCATCTTCATGTGCGGACAGTAAGAGTCAATTTTATTTTATTTTATTTTTTTTTAAGAGTCAATTTTACTGAAGAATATGTTGATGACAGTAAAAGATATATTTGATTAAAATTTCAAACCCCTGAGTTCTTGTCTTTTTACTATTATGTATAACCAAATGGAAAGTACTCATAAAGCACTTCTGCACTCAGAAACGTGCCGTTTCGAAAAGTACATGCATCATGCTTTGAGTTGCAAACTCAATTAGCTACTTTTCCCCAAAAAATACCATTTTTGCTTCAAAGAATAGCTAACAAACTATATGGTTATTCAGACCTGTACAAAGGAGATATTTTTCCAAAAACCAACAAAGTGAGCCCATCACTCCAAGGAAAATAACTGACAGTATTTGTTGCCAGTGATAAAATCTGATATTTCAAGTGGTCATCAGAATCCCGGAAAACTTGTATCTGCCACAGCGAGCTTGAAAGCCTTTTCTGATGAGATCAATGGTAGTGTTGATGAATGTGATTTTTCTGTCAACATTTGGAAAAGCTGTATAACTCAGTAAGTTGGTAGCTTCCAAACGACCAATGTATGATGTTACAAAATCATGGATGGATTAAAAGAGTCATTCAAAGTTTATAATAAGCCAACAGATTTCAATGAAACAAAGTACAATTATGGTTTCAGAACATACACTGCAACTCACCTTTAAGAAATTAATACTGCTGAGTTTTGGGGTAGTATCAAAGAATATCCACAATTATCTGAAAAGACTCTTTTTAAAAAGATTTTATTGATTCATTTGAGAGAGAGAAAGAGAACAAGCAGGAGTAGGGGAGGCAGAGGGAGAGGGAGAAGTAGGTACCCACTAAGCAGGGAGCCAAATGCAGGGCCCCATTCCCAGGACCCTTGATCATGACCTGAGCTGAAGGCAGACGCTTGACTGAACCACCCAGACACCCCTGAAAAGGCTTGTAAAAATGTTCTTCCCTCTTCCAAGTACATATTTGGTATGAGATCAGATCTTTTCCCACATACTTTAACCAAAGGTACATACTCAGCAGATTGAGTGCAAAAACAGATAGGAGAATCCAATTGTCTTCTAACAAGCCACACATTAGAAGGATTTGCAAAAACTGTAGAACAATATCCCTCATTATACTGTTTTACTGTAAAACAATATCCCTCATTATACTGTTTTTTGTTTTGGAAAATAGTTTTTTTTTTATAAACATATTTTACCTATTTTAACATGTAGTGGTGTACTATTGTTATATTTAAATTCACATTTTAAAATTTTCTGTTTTAATTTCTAATACAGTAAATATCAAAACGTTTAACCTACATAAACAAAAGCTCTGGAGTCCTCAGTAATTTTTAAAGGTAGAAAAGCGTCCTGAGACCAAAGATTAAGAACCACTGGCATACAGTATAATAGGAGAAAAAAAAAGAAAACACTAATAATACCCAAGGTAGAAAATGTAATAGCCCTTCTATTCTCAGACATCCCAGCTCTTCCTAAACTAAACCTATGCTACCTACCAGGCTCTTGAAATAATTTATTTGGCCCTGCTTTCTATATAATCAAAGTGACTAAGTCTTTAAGTAGGCATAAAAAGGGCTTAAGCAATACCAAGGTAATATATTAAACCAATTTGAATTGATAGGTTTTTCTTTACTAATTTTCTAAATAAATGGCCTGAATTAAATTGGTTTTATTTCCTTGGTATAAACTTAGCCTATAAAGAGAAGTTTTTCACAAAGGACTATATAATATACAACTCTTTTGGAAAGGCATCCCACACAATCAAATTAGTAATAGAAAGCTATGAAATTTGGTTCCCTGCCTCTCAACAATAGGGCAAAAACCCCTAGAAATCCTACACTGATGCTGAAATTCAGGACACAAAAGAAGTCACTCCAAAAAGGGAGTAGGGGGAAGCACTTTCTGGAGAATCATATGCACATAAGCAATCACTGGTGTTTTTTTTTGTTTGTTTGTTTGGTGTTTTTTAATCACTGGTGTTTTTAAAAAGGGGATATACAAATATACTTTTTGCTTAGCCTACCTTGAAGGATACACATAAAACGGGTAGTGGTGGTGATTTCTGGAGAGGCAGACTGGGAGAGAAACTCACTTTTCGCTGTATTCCTTTTATAGTTTGGTCTTTTAACCATATGTATATATTTATGCAAAAATATGTATTTTTAAAACACCATTTCTACATCACCCATTTCTTTAGTCTTCTATCTCAAAGGTAAACTTCAAATAACACTAGAAGATATATAGATCATTAAACGCATTAATTTGTTAAATAAACAGTGGGCACACATTTCATATACCTGACAGAAGTATCAAAAGCAACCTATCCATCAACCAAGAAGTGATCAGCCACTGATTACCTGAAAGAGTACTGGAATACCTGATTATAGAAGGAGTATCTCATGATGCCATCCATCTGCCCAGCATTGATGTAGTTGCTACTTCAATGGCAACTTTTTTCTTTTTTATATTCACCACAGCATTTGCTTTAAGAAATATTCTCTGGATAGCACCAAAGTAGGTAGGTTTAAAGATTCCTTTAAACCATGCAGCAGGGACGTGTGGATGGCTGAGCGGTTGAGCATCTGCCTTTGGCTCAGGGTGTGATATTGGATTCCAGGGATCGAGTCCCGCATTGGGCTCCCTGCAAGGAGTCTGCTTCTCCCTCTGTCTGTGTCTCTGCCTCTCTCTTTGGGTCTCTCATGAATAAATAAATAAAATCTTAAATAAATAAATAAACCATGCATCAACATTAAAGTCCAAATTTAGCTCCTACTATGCACTAGGCACTGTGACTTGATAGTGCAACACTTGTAACACACAATGTAACATGTGACAATGTGCACTTGGATCTAAAACCTAACTACAGATTTAATAGTTTATAGGTTTAATAGTTTAATAGTTTAATGAAAAAGACTTGGGGGTTTTAATCAATTCCAAGTTTAACAACCCAATCTCATGATTTAGCTACAATACATATAATTCAAATCTGGGCTGTATCATAGTGGCTACACAGTGTCCAGAATACAGAAATACCTACTATAGTATGTACTTATCAGGGCCATCTCACAACTCATGCTGGATATTAGGCCAGTGATCTGGAGTATCTGGGTACATAAGATCTAGAGACCCTGAAAAAGTGTCATAGGGTCAGGATAGTTTGGTATGTGGAAGGCAACATTTAATGAGTTACTATCATGTGTGAAGCACTTCACATGAATTTTTCTTAATATCTTCACATATCAGTGATACAAACATTATTATCCCTCTTTTAAGACTTTATTTATTCATGAGAGACAGAGAGAGAGAGAGAGAGAGAGAGAGGCAGAGCCATAGGCAGAGAGAGAAGCAGGCTCCATGCAGGGAGCCCACTGTGGGACTCAATCCTGAGAATCCAGGATCACACCCTGAGCTGACGGCAGACGCTTAACCTCTGAACCACCCAGGTGTCCCTATTATCCCTGTTTTAAGATTAAGGAGATTCAGACTCAGGAAGGGCAAGTAACGTGCTCAAATTTGCATGCAACTTTGCATTATCAGGATTTTAAGCCCAGAGCCCCTGTAATAGGTTGAATGGTGGCTCCCCCAAAAATATGTCCACATCCTAATTCCTGGAATTTGTGTTACCTTATGTTGAAAAAAAGGTCTTTCAGATATAAACCAAACTAAGGATCCTGAGATAAGGAGATCATTCTGGATTATCCAGGTCAGTCCAAAATCCAATGACAAGTGTCCTTTAAGAGTAAAGCCAACAGAGATTATACAAAGAGTAGGAGACAATGTGGTCATACAGGCAGAGACTGGAGTGATACAGCACCAAGTCAAGGAACGACAGAGGCACCAAAAGGAGGAAGTGGTAAAGAACAGATTGTTCCCTAGAGCCTCCAAAGGGACTGTGGCCCTACAAACCATCTTATTCCTGACTTTTGGGCTCTAGAACTATGGGAGAATAAACTTATGTTGTTTTAAGGCACTTACTTTATGGTATCCGTAGGAAACAGCCCAACTCTTTCCAGCATATCCTATTACCTTTCTAAGAAGGCTGAAGGTCCCCAGGGACATTTAAACTAAAAGACAACTCAGAGGACTTTACAAAGAAATTATTAAATATACTTGATTTTAGAAGTCCTAGAGAACAGAAGACAGACCAGTAAGTAAAATTTGCAGAGAGAAAATTCCATTGAAATTCAGCTTTCTAGCCATCCAAATGTCTTAAAGATTAAACAGACTTTGGGTAAGTAGTAAATTTCCCATCACTGGATGTGTTCAAGGAGAGACTGATAATCTTGTAACTTTGGGCATCAAGGGTAATTTAGAGGACTTAGAATCTGGTCCCACCCTGTGTTCCTGAAAATTATAAATCATTAGACAGCACCACAAAGCCTGGTAATAAGGTAAAATATTACAAATGAATTTTGCAAGATTTTTACAATCATTCAAATAAATACTGAGTGCTTGTTATATGTCAGACATAGTGGTTGATAATGAATACTATGATCTAGTATCATGAAGCTTTACAATCTGATGAGAAAGACATGTATCAAGTAATATTAAAAAACAAATGTAAAATGACATGTAGATACATATGATAAAGTACAAAAATGAGGGAGACGTGATAAGATTTCCTGAGGAAATTATGCTTAAGCAGAGACCTAAATTAAAATTTGTATGATTTTACTAGAAAGAGAAGAGAGGGAAAAGCTTTCCAGGAAGAAGGAACACCAATAGGAAAGACTTTATGGTTAGGGGAACATGACTGATAAAAGATGAGTCCAAAAGTTAGATACCACATTAAAGAATTTGTCTTCACTCTACATTCAATGGGGAACACAACCAGAGCAGTGCATTTAGAAAAGACCAATTCATTCTGGAGGCACTGAGGAGGATGGGCCAGGCAGAGTAGACGCAGGTGGACCAGGTAGAGGTTATTCCAACAGTCCAAGAAAGAAATGATAGCAACTCAGACAGAAGTGGTAATGGTGAAATGAAGAGAACAAATTGAGTTTAGAAAGTTAAATAAACAAGATCTGATGACACTGGAAGACTAAAGTTTCTGTTCTGAAAAACCAGATGAAACAGTGGTATTATTCACTGAGATAAGCAAGAGTTGAACAGGAGCAACTTTGATAAGGGAATTTCTTTTGGAGATGTAAGTGCATCTGAGACATCCAAGAAAGGCCAATTAAGCCACTGGATATAGGGTTCCGAAACTGCTGGTAGGCTTGATTTGAGTATGCATATTTACATAGAACAACTGCACTAACTTTTATCATTAAGGGAAACCAGCCATCATTACAAAGTAATCATTATTCTTAAAAGATAATTTCAAAATCACGCTAATCTAAAAGACAAGAATCACTATTGTACTAAAAGCCCTAAATTAATACTAAACAGAGATTTGGGGCACCTGGCTGGCTCAGTCAGAAGAGTATGGAACTCTTAATCCAAGAATCATGAGTTTAAATGCCATGTTTGGTGTAGAGATTATTTAAATAAATGAATAAATTTTTTTAAAAACTTAAAAATACTAAACAAAGATTACCTATTCAAAGGGTATTGTATATACACGACGCTGGCTACAAGATGGATTATCTTCAAATAATCTACTATTCTCACATGTTTCAGATACAAAAAATTAAAACAAGAGGCAGCAAGTTCTTTATTCCCGAATTCTCTACCTCTTGCTATATCTGCAGATATTGACTTAAGCATTTTAACTGTCAAGTACAAAGTTTTTCTCCTGGAAAAGATACTAATCTTCAAAGTAAAAGGGAAGAGAATAAACAGACATTTTTCTTCCAACACACACCTCCACAAGCTTTATATTATACTTGCTTGAAAAATGACTAGATTGCTTTGGATATTTGTTGCTGCAACTTAGGAACTATTCACCCTAGATTTGCTTTCCATCTTGTATAAAAAACAAAAATAAACCAACTACCAGAGGGATTAAAGACAAAACTAAAGAAGGCAGGAAAATTGGGTTTTATTACTAACTCTCAAGAGAATCAATAAATACAATAAATTGTATAAATTAAGGAAGTTAACTTTGAGAAAGATCTGGTTATTTTTACATAAAGTTAGAATTCTATATACCATATACTTCACTGAGAGTACACAGCATTTTATATTTGTATATATAAATATCTATATTATATGTATACAAAATCTTTTGAAGTCCCCATAGATAATGTTTAAAAAAAAAAAAAAACAGGGACTTTTAACACTTTTGTATTATACTATTGCTGCTACTAATATCTAATTTGCTCTCAATAAGAATATAACAATTCAGAAGGTCCCAGGGTAAAATAAAAGAGCCAATAAATATATTGAGATAAATTTGTTCACTTCAGAAACTACCCTGTATATAGAAATCTTAGCTCAGAAAGTATGAGGGCAGAGTTGAGAAAAAATGAGTTATTATGTGAGTGAAATTGAGGTTAACTCAGGATTTAGCTTTCATTCTTCACTGAGTAAGCTTTCATGGGCCAGCCCTTTTGCCCTTACCTCAGCAAAAAACACACAGAGCACAAAACAGCAAGCATTTTCTGAGCAAATTGGTACTTGGGGAGAAACCTTTAAATATCTTTTATATTTCATTAAAACAAATGGATTTACAACTGCCCCATTAAGAATATTGCAGGGCAAAATAAGTGGATGAATTAAATATCCTTAGACATTTTTGGTTCAAAACAATATGCACAGTATTATTGCATTTACCATATACAGTGTACATATGCATGCATATACATATATACTTAGAAAAATATTTAGAACTATATATACTAAAATATTATTACCTTTGTATAGTAGAATCATGAACATTTTAAATTTCCTTCTTTTTGCTTTTCTATGATGAACATGCCGTTTTAAGAAAATACCATATTTATTAACATATCATAATACAGACTCAGAATCAACTTTAGAAGAAATTTTTATTTAGAAAAAACTTTGGATACCATTTATGTCCTCCTCACTTTTCAAGTGGAACCAAAGGACCAGTGAGGATAAATGACTTGCATGCCCAAAATCTGATAGTGACTCTTTAGGTTCATAATTATATTATCTATATTTATGGAGGTTGGGGAAAATGAAAACCACCTACATGCTCATAAACCAAAGACAACAATCACTGACTTTGGAGGGTTTTTTTGTTTTCATTCTAAGATTTCTCACTAAGAAAAAAATAGCTTATTTTCAATGTAGAAAAATTTTCAAAATATAGAACCAAAAATTAAGGAAAAGACAAAATCTTAACATTCACTCACATAACTGTTGATACCAAAATTATTTCTTCTTTAGACTTAGTACCTGCAGCCAATTTGGGGGCAAGAGACTAGTTCTAGGATAGTATTTTTTTTTAAAAAGATTTATTTATTTATTTATTCATTCATTCATTCATTCATTCATGATAGACAGAGAGAGAGAGAGAGAGAGAGGCAGAGACACAGGAGGAGGGAGAAGCAGGCTCCATGCCGGGAGCCCAACGTGGGACTCGATCCCGGGACTCCAGGATCGCGCCCTGGGCCAAAGGCAGGCCCTAAACCGCTGAGCCACCCAGGGATCCCCAAGGATAGTGTTTTTATTTTTTATTTTTTATTTTTTATTTTTTATTTTTTTTTTATTTTTTA
This sequence comes from Canis lupus baileyi, assembly GCF_048164855.1. Classification (NCBI taxonomy): domain Eukaryota; kingdom Metazoa; phylum Chordata; class Mammalia; order Carnivora; family Canidae; genus Canis; species Canis lupus. The sequence goes on along the minus strand of NC_132855.1, from coordinate 53,802,280 downwards.
TTTTTTTTAGGATACTGTTTTTAAATAGCAAACCTTGATTGGCTCTTTAATTTGTCGGTTATTTTTATATAGAAGATCAATTACTAAAAATTTCATAATTGTTTAATAAGACAAAGTATCAAAAAAAAACACAAAAAACAAAGGAAAAGATAAAATATTCCAGTTCTATTTAAGAATCTTCTTTATAGATTAATGAATGTAAAGATAACCCACAAACACAGCTAACTATAAGTTTTATAATACAAATTTTCTGTTTAAGATTACTCAATATATTAATTCATTGCTTCTTTTTTCAAGATTTATTTTGAGAGAGAGAGAGAGTATGCACACACAAGCATGGGAGGGAGGGGCAAAGAAGGAAGGAGAGAGAATCTGAAGCCGACTTCCCATTGAGCCGGACAAGGGACTGCACAACACTGAGATCATGCATGACCTGAGCCAAAATCAAAAGTCAGATGCTTAACTGACTGAGCCATCTACACACCTCCATTCATTGTTTTCCTGTACTTACCAATACTTTTATAGGGTAGTCCATAAAACATTGCTGGCATTAATTATAGGAAAAACATAAATTATGAACACATATTTATAAAAACAAGCTAATCAAACTCAAAAGTTACTGAACCATCAACTCTATTAGCAAGATATTTTAAAAATCTATTTCATATTTATCTTGTCCTTTTAAAATTTCTACCTTCTATACGCTTTATAATACACACAAATGTATTACTATACTAGCATAAGAACATCATTTACAAATAAATGCGATTCAGAATGTGTGCTCAAAATTTTACTTGTATGGGTGACAATCAAAAACTGGAGATCACTGCCCCAGAACCTAGGGCCTAGCTAACAAAACTGTCTCCTAATCTAATTTCAAAGATCCAAAAATCAGAAGAAGTGGGACTCTGGGTGGCTCAGTGATTGAGCCTTCAGCTCAGGGAGTGATCCCTGGTCCAGGGATCAAGTCCTGCATCAGGCTCCCTGTGGGGACCTTGCTTTTCCTTCTGCCAAAGTCTCTGCCTCCCTCCCTCTCTGTCTCTTATGAATAAATAAATCTTAAAAAAAAAAAAAAGAAAAAAAAGAAGAAGAAGAAAGTAAAAATGACCAATTATCTAAATCTTAAGAATGAAATTATTTTGGGATAAATAAGTTCTAATATGGATTAAAAATTTGCTTAAATTTCTAGATTTTATTGGTAACAAGAAATTTTGAGCACTAGCCATTTGTTATATTAGCATTAAATCATCACAGATCTCAAAGTATTCCATTACCGTTATACTTCAGAAAGGCCCTATAAAATAGGCCAATAGTATTTTCGTTTCATGGTCAGAAAAATTAAGCAGGGCAGCCCGGGTGGCTCAGCGGTGCCTTTAGCCCAGGGCATGATCCTGGAGACCCGGGATCGAGTCCCACGTCGGGCTCCCTGCATGGAGCCTGCTTCTCCCTCTGCCTGTGTCTCTGCCTCGCTCTCTCTCTCTTTCTGTCTCTAATGAATAAATAAATAAAATCTTAAAAAAAAAAAGAAAAATTAAGAAAGAATGTCTTGCCCCAAATGACAAGAATTGAAACACTTGTGCGTTTTAGTAAATTTCTAAAGCATAAACAACTCCCCACTTCAACATTTTTTTTACTGCAATCCATGAACCACTTTGCTTTCTTTCAAAACTCATTCTCTTTAAAACAATAGTAATTTGCTCACAAGGCCTACTGCATATAGTGCATGAATAGATAAGTCATTTACTAGTGCGAATCCTGAAGTATTAAAAAAAAATTTTTTTAACATGAAAAACAAGGAATCCTGAAGACTTGGCAAGATTCTGGAATTGGTTAAACTTTGCTTTGGCATTCCTTCTGCCTTCCTTCTGGTGCTCCTAGTCCTAATCCTAGAGGTGCCTCAGATCTTCCCAAAGTTCTTTATCTGAGACATCCACTCAAAATTTCTTCCCCTTGGTCTGTCCCAATCGATGAAGTTTACGGATTTCAGTCAACCAACACAATCAGTATTTGACTTAATTAACAATAACGAAAAGGCCTTTGATTTTTCTGTGTCAAGAATGCTTTGAGGGGCGCCTGGGTGGGTCAGTGGTTGAACATCTGCCTTTGGCTCAGGGCATGATCCTGGAGTCCTGGGATTGAGTCCCACATCAGGCTCCCTGCATGGAGCCTGCTTCTCCTCTCTCTGCCTATGTCTCTGCCTTTCTCTCTGTGTCTCTCATGAATAAATAAATAAAATCTTTAAAAAAAAAAAAAAAAGAATGCTTTGAGAATCTCAGAAAAGTTATGGTCACTCTCCCCAGAAAAACTGCACAGGCACACATAAAAAATTTTTCAGATGATTTCAAGAGATCAGGGTTACATGGCCAAAATATATCCATGAGCCCCATAATTATAAAACCCGGGTTAAAAACTCCTGCACTTAATGTTTAAAAATTATAAAACCTTAAAACTCTTCAAGAGGGTTTTGCATTTTGACTATAAATTCAAACTTACTATACTATATACTCAAACCTAGAAAATCTAATTATTAGAATTAAAGTCTCCCAAAGTTTTTATGCTGTAATTGTCATAAGGGGAAGAACAGGACCTATTTCTAAGCATGGGTCATCTATTAAGTTTGGTTTTACAGACCTTATCCCTATATTCAATAATGCTCTAGAAATCTATTATGTTTACACTATCATGATTCCTGTCAAGACAATACACACACACTACACACAGAGAGAAAATTCCTATCTCTTAATTGCCAAATCCAGTTTTTTTTTTTTTAAGATTTTATTTATTTATTCATGAGAGACACGAGAGAGGCAGACACATAGAGGGAGAAACAGGCTCCCTCTGGGGAGCCTGATGTGGGACTCGATCCCGGACCCGAGGATCACACCGAGCCAAAGTTGAGCCACCCAGGCATCCAAGCCACCCAGGGGTCCCCAAATCCAGTTTTCATGCCAATGAGCTCCCCATAGTAGTTCATGTTGCTAAATTCCTTGTTAAAATTCCCTTAACCCCTATCCTTAGCTTCTTCAAACCCATACCATTTATCTTATCTCTTTAAGCCATTCTTTTTCAACTTCCCTCAAAGACCCTCTTCTTCCACTTGACCTTCAGGTGTAGATGCTTGGCAAGAACACAAAACTTTTATTTTTAATTTTTTTAATTTTTATTTATTCATGATAGTCACACATACAGAGAGAGAGAGGCAGAGACACAGGCAGAGGGAGAAGCAGGCTCCATGCACCAGGAGCCCGACGTGGGATTAGATCCCGGGTCTCCAGGATGGTGCCCTGGGCCAAAGGCAGGCGCTAAACCGCTGCGCCACCCAGGGTTCCCGAATACAAAACTTTTAATTGATCCCCACTTCTCCTTCTACTCCAGCCCAAATCTATCAATAGGGAGCTATCTGACATATCTTGATTCCCACATCTAGACTCATGCTCTATTACCTTCTTTCTCAATTTCTGTTCTTCCAATACATTCCCTATCTTAATTAAAGGTATCATCATTCATTCATTAATGAACTATAATCTTTGAACTCCCCCATGTTCTTCCCAATCAGGTCACAATCTTATCATTTTCCACTACTCCTCAAGTACAGTAAAATCTACTTCCTATTTCTCCAACTATCAATACCTTTCCTCTAATCTCTTCTCCATCAGGTGAAACAGCTACTCACTTTTCCAAGTCCTACTTAAAGATCTCCTACACAGTCTTCGCTAAACTCATTTATTCTCCCATCACTCACCCCTCCCTCTATAATTCCACACCAATCGTTATTTTACTTCTCAACAAGCTATTTTGTAGTTAGTTGAGCCCTTATCTTTCTCCCCTACTAGACAAGGTCTGTGGTTAGTTGTTACTGTAGCACTAACACATGCCTGAATATAGTATGTCTCTAATCAATGCCTGGTGAATGAATGGCAAAACTCCAAAGAGAGGACATAGTTATTTCTCAATGAAAAGTATGCCTTATTCCATTTGAATATAAAATGAGAATTAAGTTCCCTAGTCCCTCACTCCCCATTTCTAGTCCACTGCTTAGTTTTAAGCAATGTTTCATAGGGACATTTCCTCACTTCCTCTTGTTCTTTGTAGGTTTAGCTGCCAGCCTAACCACATTAGCATTCAGGAGGAGCAACAAAATAGACTCTCCAAATTCTAAAAAAGCGAAGATTTGACAATTACCAATCGTAAAATACAAGTTCCTTTTTAAAAAGTATAAATGTTTATGCATACAAACTTCATTCTTCATGATTCTGAAAAAGGCTTGGTATAGTTTATCCAAAAGACACCATTTAAGAGTTATTAAGAAAATGTCCATTTAAACTTTGTCAGACAAAATTTTCACATTTACAACCATAGAAATCAGCATGTACGAATTAATCTAAGTACTATGCCTGTATACTAAATACTCTATAAATAGTAGTCTGAATCACCAGATGACCCACACAGAAGTAGCTCTTTTAGCTTCTTTTAAAAATACATGCCCAAAGGGGACCTGGGTGGCTCAGTCTGTTAAAGCCTCTGACTCCTCGCTCAGGTCATGGTCTCAGGGTGGTGAGATCGAGCCCCATGTCAGGCTCTGCACACAGCACAGAGTCTGCTTGGGATTCTCTCTCCCCTCCATCTCCCCCTCCCTGGATCGCTCCTTCTCTCACAAATAAGTCAATCTTTAAAAAAAAAAAAAAAAGCATGCCCAAAATTCCAGTGAGCAACCCAAGCCATAAAACTGTATTCCTTTATCAGAATCACTCATTCCCCTTTTCTCCCTGACAACTTCCCCAAAACACACACACACAAACACACACACATATCCCTCCTTTAACAGACCTGGTTTCATCAAGAAATTCTCTGATAGTGCAAGAACAGTTTGATAAGGCAGGCTACAAGGTCTGGGATTCTAGAAGAGATCCCATATGGTACAATTATCTTCTAAGAGACTGCTTTTGGTGACAGAATACAGATTTGCCTCAAGGGTCACAAATGTGGTAGGCCTGCCTTATTCACCTCCTAGTTTTTGTCTTTCAAAAATATATTAAAAGCTCTCTTTAAAGTTGTATTTCTGACTTTTCTTCAGTTCATGTAATAAATGTTCCTATTTTAGGCACATAGACATGGTGACAATGCAAAAAACAACAACAAAAGAAGACCATATGATGAAATGTGTTTGAAGCTTTGATAACTAAACTGCATTGAGTGGGGTCACAAATTTATTAGCCTAATTCTGAACTGCACTTCAGAAAAAATATATCTTCAAGGCATATATAATCCACTTATTTTTCTTGAGCAAAAATTCATTTTCCAAATTTTGTCCACATTACATTGAAATAACTTTAGACAAAGCATTCTTGTTGCGCCAAGATTAAAAGTTTCCAATAACTCAATGTGGCTGTAATCTTCTGGAAGCACCTGAAATTTATTTGTTTCACCTTCTTTTACTATTTCTTTTCCAGCCCATTCACTTTAGGAGAATATTGATGGACAGAAGTTCTAACTGAAAAGCCCAGAAAGTGGGTAATCCATCCCCTAGCTAATAAGAAAGGAACTATGGATACATAATGCACAAAATTAACATGTATCCAGAGCCTTAAAAAAAAAAAAAAAAGAAAAGGCAAACAATGATTGGACTTCGTCTAAATAAAATGTTTCTAAAATAAGCTTAACAATAGGTTTCTTTTTCATTGCTATTTTACTAGACATTTATGGAAAATTACATTTGGGTAAACTCAGGCTGAAAACACTAGCTTTAGCTCTCAAGGAAAACATAAAGAACAGAGAGAAAACTTTCTAATGCCCCCCCCCTTTTTTTAAAGACTGGCATTTATTTTTAAGACTGATTTTCCAACTACATATACATATATATGTGTGTATATATATATATATATATATACACACACACACTATATATATAGTATGTATATATACACACACACACACACACCCAAACACACATATAATTATATAATTAATAAGCATCACACACAGTCACTCACACACATATTTAAATTCAAATATCACATTTCCTGGGCTAATTACAATCCCAGAGAGAGTGCACTGAAATTCCTGAGGTTAGAGCAGACACTTCTGAGACTCAACAACCCAGAGTTCCCGCTTTACACTCCAATTCTCCCATTTTTCACAGTGGCACGAAGTGGATGAACAAGACCACTGCAGCACAAAGCACTGGGATTGCCTAAAGAGATCTGACAGAAGCTGAACATATGCAAGAACTTCCTGTTCTCCATAGGACTGGAGGGAGGGTGTGCTTCTAAAGGCCCTTCCAAAAACCAAGTCAATGTCTTTTCAAATACTTATGAAAAAATTTTTAATTTGAAAAATTACTGTTCATCATTATTCCCCAACATTTACTGAATGCATTATTTATAAGAAGTATAAAAAATTTAATTCCAGACCCCCAAGGAGCTTAAATTTCCCTTAAAACAGTCACTCATTTGTGATTATTTCACATAAAATACTTCTTGAAAACAACCCAGGGGGCTGCTTGAACTCACAGTATACAATGCAAATTCAGGTATTTAAATCACCAGGAGTTTGTCTTCAGCTCCCTAACAAAATTAGAGATGGAAGTATATTTGTGATTTAATAAAAAGAAACCGACAATTTTGGGTTCCATTGGAATACACATGAATTGGGAGAGGAACCTGAAATCCTTTCTTCTTTAATCCCTTCTAGATCTGGATAAGTGCTCTCATTATCTCCTGCTTTTAGAGTTATTTCCTAAATCCAAGAGCTAAATTTCCTTAAAATCGCCTAAGAAATCTACTTCTATGAAAACTCTTGGCCTGAAGATGATTGGGGGGGTGGGGGTGCTGAGAATATGATCACTAACTACTAAGCAAAAAGTCATTTTCTCTCATACATTGAGTCTGAGATGGGGGGAGGGAAACAGCAGATAGGATGAAATCAAAGGACTTTAAGTAAGGATGTGCCAAAAAATAGTAAGTAGTACTTCTTGTCTTATTTTTTGTCTTTGTCATGGACCTAGTCGAAAGTCACATCTAACTCCTGTCAGAAGAAGAAAAAAAAAGTCCTTTGACACAAACAGTTCTGCACACAATTTAGGAACCCCAGAATATATACATTACATGTGTTAATTGTATGTTTCCTCTCCTGCTCATAGAATAAGGAAATTACACTCGTGCAGATTCTAGTCATATTTTCACTACCTTATGAGATAATACATCAAGAACATTCAAACACAAATCTGGATACTACTACTGAATTTTTAAAACAAAACAAAAACTCGGGGTCTCCAAGGCCCTCCTCCCACCTTTCCTTGAGTAAAGAACAACCCAAGAACTTACTGTTCAATGCCAAAGTAAAGCATTCTTGTTTAAAAGGCTGGACATGAAATAAGAAAAGGATCACTGTGGGCACAGAGGATGCCCTGGGAAAAAAGGTGAGATGCGCGAACCCATTCTCCTGAGCTCTGTCCAAGCTGACAGGTTCACTCACACTGCCTTCACCTTAACAGTTTTTCAAAAACATTGTCTCTACACACTTAAGAAAATGTGAATTTTACTCTCACCACAAAAAGAATTAAGCATAACTGACACCAGCTCTAAGTAAGCAATTAATATATTCTAATCTAACGCTTAAGAATGGATGGAGATCAGGCAACAGCTCCTCCAACAGGCTGGAGCATATTATCATTCGAAGCTCTAAAAATATTAAGATTTTCAAACAACTCCAAGTTCTGATGTGCACAGTCAGATGCCCTGTAGAAACTTTGGCACCAGCAGCAACGACCCAACAGGTGAGACAGGCGGTGGACATCACTGCACAGCGAGGTGGACAACATGCAGGGGCAAACCCTTGAGTTCCCCCGAAAGGCTGGGGCTATGAGATAATACCCAAGCACAAGGCCAGTCAGAGCCTTTACAGTAGCAACAGTTCGTTTCCTTCCGAGGGTCGCGCCACTCCCCCTCTCTTCACCCAGGGGACCACCACCCCAGGCACAGGAAGAACCGAGGCCCCTCCACCGGCGGTATCCCAGCTGGGGAAGAAAACACAATGTCGCTCCTTATTTCTGCGTACAAAAGGACTTTGCGCCCTCCCTCGAACTGCCGCCGCTGCTGCCCGGGCCGCCTCCTAACTTGCAAGAAGGTGGGCAACGCGCCATATTCCAGCGTCCCCCGGTCTACCTGGGTAACAAGCCCACGCCACCCCGGCGGGAGGGAAGCTTCGGAGGCCGCCCGAAGAGCTGCCTCCTCTCCCGCAGAAGACAGCGGCTCCCGCGCCCCGGCCCAGCCAGCCGCGCCGCCCGCGGACCAGACCCGGGAAGGGCCGAGGGGGCGAGCGGGGAGCCGCGGCTCCGGTCCCGCGCAGCCCGCCCACCTCCCGCTCCCGGGCCCGGCGCGCTCTCCCGGGCCTCCCGCTCCCGAGCCCGCGGGAAGGCCGGGCCCGGGCCCCGGGTTCTACGGTGGAGAGTAGGCCGCGGCCCCCAGAGCCTCAGGCGGCGGGGGAGGCCGGAACCCTGGGGCTCTCGGGAGGGCAGCGCCTCCCTCCCGAGCCCGCCAGGACGCCTGGGGCCTACTGCGGCCTGCGCATCCTCGGGGTGGCGGTTTGACTGGGCCGGGCCGGGGCCCCCCGCCCGAGGCGGGCCGAATCCGGCAGAGGCCCAGGCCCGGAGCCGGGGGCGGCAGGGTGCAGGCTGCGGGGCGGGCCGGCCGGCCGGCGGGCGGGCGGCGTGTTGCGGCTGCGCCGGGGCTGAAATAGCTGGAGATTGCGCGGTAGGGCACTCACCTCAGAGCGGCTGCGCTACCGTGGGCCTGCGCCGTGGAGACTGCGACCGCGCCGGCTCCTCGCAGCCTCCTGCCACCAGCGGCAATGGCGAGCGCTGCCGCCTCTGCCGCCGCCGCCGCCGCCGAGGAGGGGGAGGGGAGGGAGAGGAGGCACGCACGCGACGCACGGGCTCAGCTTCCCCGCCCGGCGGCCGCCATGATGGGGAGGTCGGCGCTGCCTCGGCGGGGCGGGCCCGGAGGGGCTTCTGGGCGAGGGTCCCTGCCGGCCCGTGCGGTCTCCTGGAGGCCACATTTAGTTTGAAGGGGCTGGATGGGACCGGAACCTCGGAGGCAACTGGATTAGTCAAGTGTGGACTCTCGGGAGAGTGGCGCGGGCAGCCCAAGATGGTTGCTAATCTGGAAATAGTAACATTTCTCGCCCCGCAGCCCCGAGAATTCTAGCACCTCCTGAATGAGCCTCGACAGTCGGGAACGGGCTTCCCCGCGTTTTCCTCAGCCTTGGCAGTCGCGCCTTCACCCTTTCTTTGGAATGACCTTTGTTTCCCAAACCCTAACCAGGTATTTAAAAGCAAAAAAATGTATATTGACTTCTAAAACTTCTGAGCAATATATTAACTTATCTGCTCATTCGTTCGTTTGGCAGACATTTCTAGAGGGCCCTTTTCTGTGCCAGTCTTGTTCTGGGCACGCTGGAGATGCACCTGTTAGAAAGATGAAGTCCTTGCTCCCAAGGAGTTTGTACGTGTGCAGGGAGTCAGAAGCAATAGGACCCCCAAGCAGGTGCCTGAGAACGAAGGAGGAGAAGGTAGCAGAAAATCTAATGTTAGAGGCATAGGACAGGTAGCTTTTGTTCTTGGTTTTTAAAAGCGTGCTTAGGAAACTACATGCATCAGAATCACTAGGGCTGATTACTTAAATTCTGGACCCGAATTGGTGTCTCCACAATCATGGCTTGTTAGCCCAGAAAACTGAATTTTTAACAGCCCCCTACTCACACGTCATCCTGGCAATTCTCATGAACGCCATAATTTTAAGAACCATTGCCTTAGGATGCATGGATAGTGCTACCAAATCATCTCTAATCAAGATACTGCAGAAGACTTCATGGTCTCCCTGCCACAGGAATTGCGCTCTCCAATAGATTCTCCGCCCTGTAGCTTGAGCAGTCTTTCAAAAAAGAAAATCATGTCATTTCCCCCACTTACTGGGCTTAATAAGATCCCATTGCTCATAAGTTAAAGCCTCTAAAAATTCTTTGAGTTGGCTTCAGGGCCCTTGGTGACCTCACCCCTGCTGCCATCTTTGACCTCATCTGCCACAGACTTCTCCCTCAGGCTGCAGCCAAATCAGGAAGCTCTCAAGTCATACCAGGCAGGAAGTTCTCCCACCTCATAATTTTTGCAAGGGCTGCTCTCTCTGCACAGAACTTTCTTTACTCTTTAGTCCTTCTCGTTACCTGCTTAAACCTAAATACTTCCTGCTACTTCCTAAGGCCTCAACATTAATGCCATTTCCTCCAAGAAACATTTTCCCATCTCCCTACATGAGCGCTTTGGCTCTTCTATCATCATACCCAGTAATTCTCACCTGTGCTTATTGTGTCAGGCCCTATTTTAAGTCCTTTACACACATTATCCCCTGTCTCATTTAATTCTCAAGGAGAGTCGATGAGGCAGATACTACTGTTTTTATTATCTCATTCTGCAGAGAAACAAGGGCATAGAGAGATTACTTGCCCAAACCCAGACAATAAGAGATGGAGCCAGGTCTGAAATCCATCAGCTTGACCTCAGAGTTGTGCTCTTAACCATTACCAGCATTTTCACATTGCAGGTTGATACCCACTGATGAAGCACAAAATTAACTTAGTGGGTCATGACCAACATTTCATAAAAGAAATAGAAAATCCCAGAGAACATCAAACTTAGTAAGGCTCTTGTTTTGTGAAGCTTTTATTTCAGATACATAAATGTATATACATAGGTATGTGTATTTGTACTGGATTATGATATAAAACACATTTCTTACTGGATTACAGCTGCAAAAAAAGTTTGAAAGCCCTGCATTACTCTTTCTACACAGCACTTCTCAGACCATGGATCCTCAATAATCCAGAAGCTGCAGGAGGGCAGGGATTTCATCTTGTTCATGATTGTATACCAGCATCTCATGCAATGCCTGGCTCATAGTACACTTTCTTTTTTTTTTTTTTTTTTTTTTTTTTTTTTTTTTTTAATTTTACAAAGCTCTTTACAGTTTTTTTTTAAGTTTTATTTATTTATGATAGGCACACAGTGAGAGAGAGAGAGGCAGAGACACAGGCAGAGAGAGAAGCAGGCTCCATGCACCGGGAGCCTGACGTGGGATTCGATCCCGGATCTCCAGGATCACGCCCTGGGCCAAAGGCAGGCGCTAAACCGCTGCGCCACCCAGGGATCCCCATAGTACACTTTCAATAAACATATAATAAGAGACCTCTGTGTCCACCATCCTCAGACATGCAAGTAATTTTCTTAAGACAAATGACCCTGTGAACCCCAGTTGCTCTGTCCAAAAAGCTCTTCATTCTGGAAAACCAAAGATTGTAGAATCAGTCTCAAAAAAAAAAAAAAAAAAAAAAGCAGAAAAATCTACCCTAAGAGATTAAAAAAACTGGATTCCAATGAAGTGACAGTGATCAGCTTCAGCACAAAGAAGTCAGAAACCGTAGACAGGATAATGTAAGAAGACAACTCTATAAGGTAAGGTGTAGGTAGTAGCCGCATTAAGAAGGGATGACTTGGAGTGCCTGGCTGGCTTAGTCAGTGGAGCATGTGCTCTTGGTGTTAGGATTATGAGTTCAAGCCCTGCAGAGAGCTTAGTGAAAGAAAAAAAAAAAAAAAAAGAGAAATAAAGGAAAAAAAAAAAAAAAAACAAACAAAGAACAAGATAAAGACTTAAGATGATTTAACCTTGAAGCCCAGAGCAAGGATAAAAAGAAACCTAGATATTTGAGAATTTATTGGGAGTTCAGCAGCCTGGGCAATGCAGGAGATTCCCAAGTTGGCCTTGCTTTCAATAAGCTGCCGGTCATTTGACTGACTGATTACCCAGAAAAAAATTACACCGTGTGCTGAGAACCAAATGAGTGGTCCTACAGATAATAAATGCTCCAGACAATCAGATTTGTGGGAAATTTCACAGAGAGATGTAACTTGATTTGGCCTTGAAGAGTGGGCAAGATGCTTATGGGTATAGACCAGAAAGGTGAAGACACTTAATCGGGTGGATTGTTGGGAGGTGTCCAAGTGTATTTAGTAAGTAAAGGAGTAAGGTAAGTCTCACTTAGAGCAGCCTGAATTCAGGCCTGTCCAAGGTGGTTTGCTCACTAGTGGGATACTTGAGAGGAGCTGACCTGTAGGAGGTGTTTAGCTAGAGGGTAGTCTTCGCTTCTAGTGTTGACTGTGTCCCTTGGGGTGGGGTGGGGGGAAAGGCAGAGAATAAGAAGATGAGAAAGATGGCTGAAGCAACTATTTTCACAAGGGACCCTCAGGACCCATTGTGTAAGAGTTCCAAGAGCATTCAGCCTCCCCGTTTCTACTTTGGAATGTGTGTAGCCCCTGCCCCATAAGGATTAACAGGAACTTGGAGCTATGTGAACAATACAAAGGGGTTTTGGTTCTTTGGGGACATCAAGGGCTGGCCCAGGCAGGGTCTACATTTCCAGAGAGCACTGACCCCAGCAGCCACACCCCCATGCTTTAAGACACCACATCATAACATGGCTTCCGGAGTCAGACACTTGGTTCAAAGCCTGGCTATCCCACTTCCTACCTGTGAGACCTTGACAGTCACTCAACATTTTAAGCCTCTATTTCTCTGCCCAAGATGTGGAGATTAAGAGATAATATAAGGGCTCAGAACAGAGCCTGGACCCAGGAAGCACACAGTAAGTGCTAGGTATTATTAGCTCTTCCCAATTACCATTAATCATGCAAATTGCTTGGTACAAAATACAGGTATGATAGATGGTGGCTGTTGTGGTGATGATGATGATGAATAAGTGTTTGTAAGCACCTGTAAATGTCCCTGAGGACTCCCCCAAAAGCTAGGGAGAGCATTCAAGGGATGCCTAGACAAGGGATTTGTGTAAGGGAGCAGTGTTATAAGGTTAGAAATGTCAAGGTGAAGTTTTTTTTATGACTGAGGGCGATTTGGAGAAAGCAGATGGAAAAGACTGTTTACTGTTACTTTATTTAAATTAATATGTCTGTATTCAGGTAACAATTTTTAAAATCTATTTTTCTTTGAGCTGATCTCATCTATTTCAAAATCTAGGAAATTTTAACAATCATCTTCAAAGGACTCTCCTCTCCCTAAACCCAAAGTCTGTTGATGACCCCCTATCATAGGTATTTCCTGCTTCAAACCTGAGCGTCTGTCCTGCCCGTGAGACTTTGAAACTGTGATCAGGAGCTCATGTCATATAGGCACTGCAAATTCAGTAAGTTAAAACCTGACCTCATTATACTTCCCTCAGAGCTGCTCCACCTACTGTGGTCCCTATCTCAATTAATAGTGTCTTTTGGCTCTAACATCTCAGAATCCTTTTTTGTATGATTTCTCAGGTTAGTTCAACACGTATTTATTGGACACCACTCCATACGAAAAGCCGAAGTGCTCTCTAGAAACATGGGCTTTGTCCTTGAGAAAAGACTGATTAATGCTCCTTCAACCCAACTGGAATACACTACTCTTCTTTAAATAACTGTTTCACTCACAGTGTTGTTAGATAAACCACTAAACATTTTAAACAGCATTTATATACGTAATATATTTACTTTGCCTTTAAAATGCTTTTTTTAAATGCCTGATTTAGGGACATCTGGGTGGCTCAGTGGTTGAACGTCTGTCTGCCTTTGGCTCAGGTCGTGATCCCAGGGGGGAGCCCACTTCCCCCTCTGCCTATGTCTCTGCCTCTCTTTCTGTGTCTCTCATGAATAAATAAATAAAATCTTAAAAAATAAGTAAATAAATGCTTCATCTAACAAACAGAATGTCCTCATGTAAATAATAATAATAACAATGATAACTAACTTACTGAGCATTCACTAAAAGTCAGGTACTATTCCAAGCTCCTGTATGAATTCATTAATTCCCTCCCAGCAATGTTGTAAAATAGGTACTATAATTATACCTATTTTGTAGATAAGAAAACTCAGACACAAGAAGTTTAAGTTACTTGCTCCTGGTCAGATATCTAGCAAACCTAATATATTTAAAATCTAATAAATTTTAAAATCAAATATATTAAACTTTAAATAAAGTGAATGTCAGACTTTTTTTTAAAGTAGGCTCCATGGCCAACATGGGGCTTGAACTCACAACCCTGAGATTGAGAGTCATATATTCTACAGACTGAGTCAGCCAGGTGCCCCCAAACTCTCTTTCAATACTATTTGCAAACTAGTAAAGATCTCTGAAACAAGTATAAAATCAATCACTGAATTATATATTTTACATTGGAATCACAGGCTAGTTTATCAGATCCTCTGATATAATAAATTGTATCTTACAAACATTAAAAATACCAAATTACACAGAATATTATTAGAGTTAACACAAAGATACACATTCTGTGAATTTATTCCATCATCCTCATATTTAATTCTGAATCTTTTAGGATTAAATATCATTTACCATCCCAAGCAATTAAGGTTAGTTTCTCAAGCCGATTGAGCTTGCCTCTGCAAAAGAATGAGGATGCCTGTCTCAGCAGGCTGAGATTGCTTTTGGCCAAGGTATCAGATTCTTCTGCCATCACTGTGAACACCCAAATCCCTTCAATATAATCTGTGTCAACAGAGTTCTCCTAGACCCTCCCTACCTCACAGATTAGATTCCCCCTGGTACCTAACCTAGTTCTTTCTGGACTCATTGATTAGGTTATGAGGTAGATAAAATTCGGGTGACCATCAGGTCCTTCTTCCCTTAATTAGATCCAAATGATCTCTTTATTGGATGATTACATTTGGCATCCTTTTCCAATTCTTTCCCTATCTGCCTCAATCCTAAAGTCATTCTAATGACAAAAAACGTAGATTGAGCCAGGCTGTAGAGGGTCCTAATGGCCTTCTTAAGAATTGGTTCTTTTTTTTTTTTAATTTTTATTTATTTATGATAGTCACACAAAGAGAGAGAGAAAGAGAGGCAGAGACATAGGCGGAGGGAGAAGCAGGCTCCATGCACCGGGAGCCCTACGTGGGATTCGATCCCGGGTCTCCAGGATCGCGCCCTGGGCCAAAGGCAGGCGCCAAACCGCTGCGCCACCCAGGGATCCCAAGAATTGGTTCTTAATTCAGGGCAACAATTGGCTTTTGACAATTTTGACCAAGACACTTACAAGGTCAGAATAGTGTAGATTCACCAGGAATCCAAATACGAACTGAGCCACTGATCCCTAGAAGGCACTCAAGGCTCCCCACTTCTTGACCCTCTTTAGGGTGGAGTCAGGATGGTGAGCAAGAAATTTCACCCCACACCAAACTCATACCCACATCCACAAAGGAAGATAAAACTTGCTGAAATTGGAGAATATGGCATAAGGTACATTTTCGAGGGTAGAGCCTTTAAAAGGTAGGAGGTTTAACACTAATAGGTACAGTCTTCCATTGTCAACATATCCTGAGTGGTAACAGGGCTGTCCTTGCCCTACTTGGAGGCACCCAAGCCAGCATCTTCTTTCTCCTTCTAGGAAATTTCCAGGCCCTGGAGCTATAGCCCCACCTATAACAGCTTGTACAGCCCCAGCCTTTGGGCAAAGAAGCTGCAAATTTGTCTTTCTGTCCAGTTTCCCTGGTAAGGCTGACTTTTTGCGCCACTAGGAAGTAAAGTTCTAAGACTCATGTTTGGGCATCAAGTGGGGGGAATAGACAGAAATGACCAGAGTCCAGCCTGTCTTTCCTGACTTCTGCATTGTGGTTTGAGGTCAAATACCCAGCTAATAATAAAGTTCTCTTTTGCCTGGTTGTGTGATTGTTCATTTTCCTTATATTTCCTCCAGGGATCTCTTAGGTAGAGGAAATGGCTGGCTAAGACAGGATTCAGGCATTCCCAGATCTCCAACAAGATATCTTCTCTATACCATCTAAGGAACAGTCCTCAGAAGATATTCTGAACTCCTGAACAGACCAAAATTAGGCTGGAAATGCTTAAAAGGAATGAAAAACCAATGGGGGAAGTAAAAGAAAATTCAATACTGCTTGGTAACTAATCAGATACTGAGGGAATAGGAAGGCAAAGGTCAGAGGTAATTCCAGGGTTTTAAGAGCTAGATGACAGAAAGATGGTAGTGTCATTGACAGTCATCTAAAGGGACAGCCAATTTAAAAGGAAAGAGGATGTTTTTGGTTTCAGACAGATTGAGTGACGGGTGGGAAGCCATATGTTTTGGGCACAGGCAGTAGCATGGAGTGGAGGTGGGGAAGGCTGAGGCAGAGCAGTCAGGCATGAATGCAAACTGGTGGTGCCTGTGGCATAGAAGGGAGGAAAGGATTTGAGAGACATCAGGAAGAAAGCTTAATCAGGGCTTGGAAACTGATTAGATCTTGAGGGTAATGGAGCAAGTGAATTGTCCAGTAACTCCTTAATACTAACATTAATAGCTTTAGACAGTTACTCTTTTTAAATATCATTCACTCATTTATTCAAGAAGTACCTTGTAACAGTCACCTTTGGATGTGACTTGCTTAATCAAGAGATTCCCCTTCTCTGGAAACTGCCTCCAGTCACAGAAATGGTCCCCAGAAGTCAAAACCCTCACCCTCCATTGCTGACTGACAGAGGCATGCATTTAACCCAAGCTATGCTAGGATATTCTCTGTCCTGGGAATTTAGCATGTTTGGCTAAGAGACATAGACTGGAATCCTACTGGAGCTGAGTCACATTAATGGTGTAGTTAGAGGGCAGCCCGGGCGGCTCAGTGGTTTAGTGCCGCCTTCAGCCTGGGGCATGATCCTGGAGACCCGGGATTGAGTCATCCTCCCCCACCCCCGTTGGGCTCCCTGCATGGAGCCTGCTTATGTCTCTGCCTCTCTCTCTCCATGTCTTTCATGAATAAATGAATTTTTAAAAAATGGTGGAGTTAGAGATGGGGTGCCTGGGTGGCTCTGTTGGTTAAGCGTCCTTCAGCTCAGGTCATTATCTTGGGGTCTTGAGATTAAGCTCCACATGGGACACCCCGCTCAGCTAGGAGTCTGCTTGTCTCCCTTTCCCTGCCCCCACCCCATTTGTGCTCTCTCTCTCTCTCTCAAATAAATAAAATCTTTAGGGAAAAAATGATGGAATTAGAGAAAAGATCCACAAACACCACTGAGGTCCCCAAGGCTGTAATATCCCCCTAGTGACTTCTGGCCACAGATGATTAGTCTAAAAGCAGGTACCTAACTCAAGTTGGCTAATCAGATCCTTTCCTGGAGATTTTGAAATTGGAATCGAGATCGATCTCTCTATATATATCTTTCTCTCTACCTCTGTCTCTCACTTTCTCTCTAACTTTACAACTTTTCTTAGCTTTGGGAGCTGTAAGTGGAGGCCATTTACCACCAAATGAACTGGGGAACAGAGACAGTCCATCAGTAAGTAGGAAAAGCAGGCAAAAGAGAGAATGTTCCAGGATCCCTACAGTGCCCTAGTCTCTCATTTTCTTCCTGATATTCACAGGATCCCTGCCGATGGGTTTCCTAAATTCCTGAATATTCTCCTAATAAATTGCCGTTTTTGCTTAAAGGACTTTGAGTAGAGTTTCTGATGAGTAGACACTCCCAACCTAAAGAGTTCTAGCAAATACATATCTGTATGTATGAGGCTCTGGGCAAGACACCACAGATTTGCTATGGATCAGGCATGGTTCTGTACTCAAGTTACTTAGAGCAGTGGGAAGAAGATACATTCTGTTATCAATAACTACGATACAGGTAAGAAGAGAAAAGCCATTAGAGATGTACAAAGTCCCTCTTTGGGGACTTAGAGGAGGCCCTGCTAAGAGCAGGGCTGGACTAGAACAAGGCAAGCAAGGAGCCACTGACTCTCAGGGTTATGTTAGTGCAGACTTGGCACTTCCACAAACCTGAGAGTGAGTGCTTCCTTAAACTTTGCATCATAGGCACCTTTCTGGGCTCATCCCATTTCTGTCCATGGCTAAGAGTGAGGGTCAGGAAGACTTCATAGGTTAATACTTGAGCTGGACCTTGGGGAAGAAAGAGTTGAACTTAGTGGCAAGGCCATATAACTCGAGGTGAAGTTAACATAAAAAATACTCCCATGAGAACACAAAAGGGTTGCTCTAGAATCATCAGACTCTCAAGTACGGCTTAATATACAGAGCATGAAGGAGGAGGGGACAGTAAGAAAAAAAGAGGAAACACAGAATAAGATTCTGCAGGCAACAAGAGAATAATGGTGACTGTTAAGCTGGGAAGTGACATAATCAGAGCGGTACTTAAGAAGATTAATGGAACAGAATAACCTGAACTAACAAGGAAGGGCTAAGGTCAGGGCAAACAGTTAAAGGCTATTGTTAAAGGCTATTGTGTTAATCCAGGTAGAAAGGTGAAAGTCTAAACAAACTGGCACTGGGAAAATAATACACAATTAATATAACTTAAAATTGGTTGTTGGAGGGGATCCCTGGGTTGCTCAGCGGTTTAGCGCCTGCCTTCGGCCGAGGGAGTGATCCTGGAGCCCCTGGATCAAGCACCTGGATGAGTCCCTTGTCGGGCTCCCTGCATGGAACCTGCTTCTCTCTCTGCCTGTGTCTCTGCTTCTCTGTCTCTATGTCTCTCATGAATAAATAAATAAAATCTTTAAAACAAAAGTTGTTGTTGGAGATGAGGGAAGAGAGGAATTAGAAATACTGGTCAACTGTGCACCTATAACAAAGGATGAAAAAGCATTTGATGCAATGATGTCCAAAATATATACATGAAAAATGCAAGTGGAACTGTGTATATGGTATGCTATTTGTATTTGCTTAAGTTTTGCCTGGTTTGTTGTTGTTGTTGCTGCTGTTGAGGTATAATTGACCTATATCTTTATATTAGTTTCAGGTATACAGCTTAATGATTTGATATTTGTATATATTATGAAGTGGTCACCACAGTAAGTCTAGTTACCATCTGTTACCATACAAAAGTTAAAAACAACTTTTTCTTGTGATGAGAACTTTTAACATTTACTTTCTTGGCTACTTTCAAATATACATTACAACTTTATACACTACAGTAACCATGCTGTATATTATGTCCCCATGGCTCATTTGTTTTGTAACTGGAGGTTTGTACCTCTTGAGCCCCTTCACCCATTTAGCCCACCTCCCAACTCCTCCCATAATTTGTAATTTTAAAAGGGAAAACGTAAATAAACATACTTCTTACATATTCAAAATATAGGCATATATCCTTAAAGGAATATGCACAAGACTGGCATTAGTGGCCTGTTGAGAGGGGAAGTGGATAATTGGCGTTCTGTAGTGGGAGAGCCTTTTCAATGTTTATCAGTGAACCTTATGAATTTTACCATTTAGATTCGGTACCTGGTAAAAACAATTCCTTAAAATTGCTGAACAAAAACAATCCCAAAGCCCAAAGATGAAGTTAAAGTATGGAGCTAGTGACAATAGCTTCATTAACAAAATAAAGACAAGAAGATAAGTTCATTAGAGAAAAAAAAATGTGTTTCAATTATGACATACTGAGACTGAGATGCCAATTGTACATACATCCAGTTGGAGGCTTCCAGCTCGCAGTGGAGGAGGGGAGAGCTAACAAACAAAAGGTCATGAAAGACCTTTGCCAGAATAGTCACTGGAATGGAGCAAACAGAAACCACAATTCATGGGGTGCCTGGCTGACTGAATCTGCAGAGCGTGTGATTTTTGATCTCAGGGTTGTAAGTTCAAGCCCCATATTGGGTGTAGAGATTACTTAAAAATAAAATTTAAAAAAGGAAAGAAAGAAATCAGAATTCAGTGGGTAGCAGAATACAGGGGAAATGGGAAAGGAGAGGTAACTAGAGTAGACTATTCCTTTAAGAATGATGGATAAAAAGGGGCAATGGAGAGGTTGTCATAGCTAGAGAGAGCTAAGGTCAAGGTAAAATAGAAGAGATTGAACATCTTTTTTGGCTTCTGGAGAGGAGCCAGTAAAAACAGAAAGGTTGAAACTACAGGAAGAGAGAGAAATTGATAGAGCAAGGACTCTAAAGAGGAGAACAAGCACAGGAGTGGGATGAGGCTCAAAGGAAGTGCGGTACCTTCACATTTAAGAGAAGCCAGAGGGGAAGAAGGAAGGATGGGAGAGGAAAAAGATGCGTTTGTAGGGTATTCACAAGGGAGGGAGGATTCAGGCTGGCTTGTCCTTGTTTCCTCTGTGAGGGGGTCTAAGTCATCTGCTGAAAAGGGGACCTGCAGTCAATAAATAGCTCCGGAACAATGGCAAAGGTGTAGAACAGGCCTTGCTTAGGGAGAAAGCACCACACAACGGTAAACAAGAGAGCTGACCACTAATGTCAAGGCTGAACTGAAATGAGGCCCCACTCAAATATGGTGGCATCAATCAACTTGACTCATAAAGCACTTTCTGTGACTCTCCACAGCAGCCCACAGACACTCAGATGGCCAATACATAGTTTTGTTTCCTTGTTTTGGGCTTTCTCTTTTCTTGAGAGTCAACTTAGGTTTGTTGTTTTTAACTGTGGTAAAATACATTATATTGGTTTGCTCAGGCTGCCATAACAAAATACCACGGACTGGGTAGCTTACACAACAGAACTTTATTTTCTCACAGTTCCATAGGCTACTACAAGTGTGAGGTCAAGGTGTCAGTAGGTTTGGTTTTTTCTGATGCTTTTCTCCTTGGATTGCAGAAGGCCACCTTCTTGATGTGTGTTCATATGATCATCTCTCTAGGTATGCAGCTGTATGTTATTTCTTTCTCTGTGTGTCCAAATTTCCTCTTCTTCTAAGGACACTGGTCATATGGATTAAAGCCACCCTAAAAAAACCATTTAAGTTAACTACTTCTTAAAGACCTTATCTCCAAATACAGTCCCATTCTGAGGTACTAGGAGTTAGGACTTCAACATATGAATTTCAAGGGGATGCAATGCAGCCTAAGACATGCATATAATATAAAAATGTATTATCTTAACCATTTTTAAAAATATTAAGCCAGAGCATTCTTTTATTTTTGAAGACTTTATTTATTCATGCGGGACAGAGACAGAGAGAGAGAGAGAGAAAGAGGCAGAGACACATGCAGAGTGAGAAGCAGGCTCCATGCAGGGAGCCTGATGTGGGACTTGATCCCGGGACCCCAGGATCACATCCTGGGCCAAAGGCAGGCGCTAAACCGCTGAGCCACCCAGGGATCCCCTATCTTAACCATTTTTAAATGTATTGTTTTGTTTATATATTCATTATGGCTCATGAGTCTTACTTGCTTTCTGTAGCAAGAAGATATTCCCAGGCCAGATAAATTTTGCAGGCTCATTCCTGTAACAATCAGCCATTCCTATAAAAATCTCAGGTTCCTATTAGTGGTGAAAGGTATTTAGGGACCACAATCTAGATACTAGGAGTGATCATTGCTCCCAGGTTGTCATCTTCAATGGATGCTATAAAATAAGTATTTTTTAAAAGAACAAAAAGGGTTGGGGCATCTAGGTGGCTCAGTCAGTTAAGTGTCTGAATCTTGATTTCAGCTCAGGTCATGGGATTGAGCCCTGAGATGGGCTCCACACTGGGTATGGAGCCTGCTTAAGATTCTCTCTCTTCCTTTTTCTCTGTCCCTCTCCCCCTGCACACTCTCTGTCTCTAAAAAAATAAATGAATAAATAGAACATTTTAAAAATAAAAAATAAAAGAATAAAAAAGGTTTATACTGATATTTTCTCTTCAAATTTAACCTTACAATTATTTACTTATTAACCTTACCATTTTTATACTTGTTTTTAAAGATTTTATTTATTTATTCATGAAAGACACACAGAGAGAGGAAGAGATAAAGGAGAGGGAGAAGCAAGCTCCCTGCAGTGAACCTGATGTGGCACTCAATCTGGGAACTCTAGGATCACGACCGGAGCCCAAGGCAGTTGCTCAACCACTGAGCCACCCAGTCCATTTTTATACTTGTATCACTATTCTCTTACACTGAAAAAATTAGTTCCTAACAACATTAAAACAATTACCTATTTGCTATACCATATAATCTATGTAAAGAAATTTCAAAGTGATAACACCAAATTTACTGTTAAGATTCCTTTGCAAGTTGTTATGTCTTGATTGATTGATTGATTGATTGATTGATTATTTATTCAGAGAAATAGAGAGAGAGAGAGGCAGAGACACAGGCAGAGGAACAAGCAGGCTCCATGGAGGGAGCTCGACTCGGAACTCGATTCCAGGTCTCCAGGATCACATCCCCGGGCCGCAGGCGGCGCTAAACTGCTGTGCCACCGGGGCTGCCCAAGTTGTTATGTCTTTTTAAAAAATATTCCTCTGAGGATGTATAGTGAAAATACTATGATCTAAAGTGACTTGAAGTAATTTTTTTTCTCTTTGTTGTGACACTAACTTGATATATATGTTTATTTTTATTTCTTTTTAATTTTTTATTTATTATTTATGATAGTCACACACACACACACACAGAGAGAGAGAGAGAGAGAGAGAGAGAGAGAGAGAGACATAGGCAGAGGGAGAAGCAAGCTCCATGCACCGGGAGCCCGATGTGGGATTCGATCCCGGGTCTCCAGGATCGCGCCCTGGGCCAAAGGCAGGTGCTAAACCGCTGCGCCACCCAGGGATCCCCAACTTGATATATATTTAGGCTCATTTCTTCCTGCTGTGTTCAAAACTGGATACTGGCCACTTGAGTGTCTGTGTACTGCTGTGGAAAATAATGTGATTTTATTTGGTTTTATTTTTGAGTACACAAAATGTTTACATGATTGCAAAGCTAAAAATATAAAACAACAGGGGATCCCTGGGTGGCTCAGCGGTTTAGCACCTGCCTTCGGCCCAGGGCATGATCCTGGGATCATGGGATCAAGTCCCATGTCGGGCTCCCTGCATGGAGCCTGCTTCTCCTTCTGCCTGTGTCTCTGCCTCTGTGTGTGTGTGTTACATGAATGAATAAATAAAATCTTTAAAAAAAAATATATATATATATATATATAACACAACATATATTCAGAGATATCTTCTTTTTCAGCCTAGTGCCTTCCCCTCACCCTCGCGGTTGATAATCATTTTATTATTTATTCCTCCTTCTGATAGTTCTTCTTGCAAAATAAGCACATACAAATATATACACAAACCTTTGTTTCCATAATATTTACATTTCTTGAACAGAAAATAACATGTTAAAGTTAATGTTTAAGTAGTTTATCATTTTTTATTCTTTTACTTTCAACCTGTCTATATTTAAAGTGTATTTCTTGTAGATAGCAAATACTTGGAATTTGATTTTTGGTCTAGTCTGATAATCTCTGTCTTTTAATTGGGGCATTTAGAACATTTCCATTTAATGTGATTACCGATATGGTTGTTTTTAAATTTGCATCTTGTAAATTGTATACTATTCCATCTGTTTCCAGCTCCATTTTTGTATTTTTCCATCTTCTTTTGGATTGAGGATTTATTTTTATTTTATGATTCCACTTTATCTCCACTATGCACTTAATAGTTTGACCTCTTTATTTTATTTCTTTTTAATTTTTTAAAAAATATTTTATTTATTTATTCATGAGAGACACAGAGAGGCAGAGACACAGGCAGAGAGAGAAGCAGGCGCCATGCAGGGAGCCCAATGTGGGACTCGATCCCAGGACCCCAGAATCATGCCCTGGGCCGAAGGCAGGTGCTCAATCGCTGAGCCACCTAGGTGTTCCTCTTTGTTTATTTTTTTCATGGTTGCTCCAGACTTTACAAATATGTGCCTTTAATTTATCACAGGCTACCTTCATTTGATATAATATCACTCCATATTTAATATAAGAACTCGATTACAATCTAAATCCATTTCTGGCTGCCTAATCTTTCTGCTTCCTTTGTCATAGGTTTTTCTTCTATATATGTTATAAACATCACAGCAAATTATCCTATTTTCCTTAATAGTGAACTACATTTATAATGAATTTCAAAATGAGAGAGAAGCATATGAAAAGATGTTCAACATTATATGTCATTAGGGAAATGCAAATTAAAACAATGATGAAACCACTACATACCTATTAGAATAGCTAAAATCCAAAAAACTCCTAACAATACCAATTGCTAGTGAAGATGTGGTAGGAAAACCTAAACTGTAATTGACAAATATGGGAGAGTCCCATATTTTTGTGCATTTTACCCCTACCAGTTTCTCACACTGAAAATAAGGGGTGGAATGCCTGGGTATCTCAGTCGGTTAAGCATCTCAGTCTTGATCTCAGGGTCATGAGTTCAAGCTCTGTGTTGGGCTTCATGCTGGGTGTGGAGCCAACTTAGAAAAAAAAAAGGAAAAAAAAAAAAAAAAAAGAAAAAAAAAAGGAGAAAAATTCCCTCATGCTTTTGGGGAGTGTTGCTTTTGGAGGGGATGTGTTGGGCGGCAGGGTGCCATTTTGAAATATGTTCAGAATATTCTCTTCTCCTAACAAGGCCTGCCCTCAAGATAAACTATTTCACCAGAGCCTAACTGACCTGGGGGAGGGAAAATACTAAACTCTCGCCCCCTCTATCCTTTCTGTCTCATTTAAGGGGTGGATGAAGAGATTGAGTAGCACTTGTAAAGGTCACAACCCAGGAGCGCAGGATTACTAAAACATAGATCTAGCCATCGTACTTTATGGTGTTCCCCCTGCCCCCCACAATCCAAGCATCAGAACCAGACTCAGATACGGCAGGGATACTAGAATTATCAGACCAGAATTTAAAATAACTCTGATTACTATGCTAAGGATTCTCATGGAAAAAATAGACAACATGTACAAACAAATAAGTAATGTAAGCAGAGAGATGGAAATTCTAAGAAGCAACCAAAAAGAAATGCTAGAAAGCTAGAAATCAAAAACAAACAAACAAACAAAAAACACAAACACACACACACACACAAAAGAAAGAAATCAAAAACAGTTACAAAAATGGCTTTGATAAAGTAGATGGTAGACTGGACACAGCTGTGGAAAGGATTGATGAGCTTGAAGATATAGGTCAATAGAAATGTCTAAAACTGAAATACAAAGAGAAGAAAATATACTGAAAAACAAAACCAGAACAGAATATCCAAGAACAGTGGGACTATTACACAAGGTGTAATGTACACAAAAATGAATACCTGAAGGAGAAGAAAGAAAGGAAGAGAAGGAAGAGCTGAAGGAACAATGACTGAGAAGTCCCCAACATTAATAACGATGTATCCATATTAGCTCTCTTAGCCCTGCTCCAGCTAAGATACGCCAGAAATCTGAGGAAGCTAGACCCCCAACAATAGCCTGCCATCAGAGAATAGGTGGCAGCTGGAGGATAACTACCCCAGCTTCCTCAGTCCTTGGTTGGGACCCCAAGGGCATGTTCTACTCTGTTTCCCAAAGTTCTTCAGTGGGATCTAGCCTCCATGCCCACAACAGGCCCCTGCTGTATCACATGCCTTCTGTTGCCTTCCTTCTATTCCCTGTACCACTTGCCCATTTCCAACCAGGGCTTCCTGGGATTACCTCCCAAATAAAAGGCTTGCACTTGAATCCTTGGCCACAAGATTGCTATCAGAGGTACTCACCCTAGCACATCTAGGTATGTTCATTATGATATATTACTTCAATGATAGAAGAAGATTTGAAAAAAGAATCACCCCATCTATACGGTTTAACCAGTGTATTCATATTATCTGATAGCTGGTCATTTGATGTATTTGGAGAGCAGGAAATGAAAGAGTTACATGAAGTAGAGTTCTTTAAATTGATTTTGATATTTTGGTGACAAGTCCCATTGTAATGCAGAAGCAGAGCAGGAAAACTTGCAATCTATCTATGTCCCCATTATCAACTGACCATGTGCCATGTTTTTTGTACTTAAAGAGTAGAGCAAATAAAATGTTCCTTGTATGCAAATAAATCGAGAGTATAAACTGCTTTGAGGTATTTGGAATTCAAGATATATTGTTACGCTAGTTTTCAAACACCTAGGTGAAGTTTACTTTGTATTTTTACTTGACATACATTCACATTGCTGAGTATTTTAGAGATGACCTTAAATGCTGGGTAAATATTAAATTTAAATATATTTTTAGATTGTCGGGAAAGTGACTAAAACACTGAATGTGAAAAAATGGTCTCACTGAATTTAAGACAATCTATTTGTAAAGGAAAAAAAAGATGAGAAGAACATGTATTAAAATTATAAAGTAATTTGTATTTAAATTGATAAGATAGGTTAGGAGTTTTGTTTCTGTTTTTCAAAATTTTGTTTGTATGATTACATTATTTTCGTAATACAGTATTTTAGAAGAAAGTTCACAGAAGCAAACAACACAAGATCTCATTAAAGAAGAGCTACCTTAATATTCAGCTGTCTGCTTGTTTAATTTGAAATTCCCACAATAGGGAGAAAAGGAAACCCTCTTGCACTGTTGGTGGGAATGTGAACTGGTGCAGCCACTCTGGAAAACTGTGTGGAGGTTCCTCAAAGAGTTGAAAAAAAGATCTGCCTTATGACCCAGCAGTTGCACTGCTGGGGATTTACCCCAGGGATACAGATGCAGTGAAACGCCGGGACACCTGCACCCCGATGTTTCTAGCAGCAATGTCCACAATAGCCAAACTGTGGAAGGAGCCTCGGTGTCCATCGAAAGATGAATGGATAAAGAAGATGTGGTCTATATATACAATGGAATATTCCTCAGCCATTAGAAATGACAAATACCCACCATTTGCTTTGACGTGGATGGACCTGGAGGGTATTATGCTGAGTGAAATAAGCCAATCAGAAAAGGACAAACATTATATGGTCTCATTCATTTGGGGAATATAAAAATTAGTGAAAGGGAATAAATGGAAAGGAGAGAAAATGAGTGAAAATATCAGTGAGAGTGACAAAACATGAGAGACACCTAACTCTGGGAAATTAACAAGGGGTAGTGGAAGGGGAGGTGGGCGGGGGGTTGAGGTGACTGGGTGATGGGCACTGAGGGGGACACTTGGTGGGATGAGCACTGGGTATTATGCTATATGTTGGCAAATTGAACTTCAATTAAAAAAATTTTTTAATGAAATTCCCACAATAAGAAAAGACTTAGGAAAAAAAAAAAAGACTTAGGAACTGTGTAAAATTTTACCAGCCATCAGGTTATTAAACATGGCTTTCTCATAAATTTAAGTATATTTTAATAAATTTTTAGATGACATAAAAAATAAAAGTGCAAAAATTGGACGTGCAGAGCTCAGTGAAATTTCTGTCAACTCACCTGTGTAACAACCATCCAGTTGGAGAGCTAGAACATCCCCAGCACCCCAGAATCCCATCTCATGCTCCCTCCCAGTTATCACCACCCAACCCTCCCCAAAGGCAATTGTCAGCCTGGCTTCTAACATCATAGATTAGTTTGGCTGTTTCTGAAGTTTACGTAAATGGAAATTTACAGTATGAATTCTTTTGTGTCCTGCTTCTTCAGCATAATCTGTGAGATTAACCATGTCATATGTATGAATATAGTTCTTTCCCACAGTTTACGACTCTACCACAATTTATTCATTGTAATGTTCTGGGCACTTGAGATGCTTCCAGTTTGGTGTTAGTATTAATAGTGTTTGTATATTCTTTTGCCAGTCTCTGGATGCACATATAGATATGCAATTCTGTTTTTTTAAGATTTTATTTATTTATTCATGAGAGACACAAAAAGAGGCAGAGACACAGGCAGAGGTAGAAACAGGCTCCCTGTGAGGAGCCTGATGTGGACTTGATCCCAGATCTCCGGGATCATGACCTGAGCCAAGGCAGACAGATGCTTAACCGCTGAGGCACCCAGACATCCCTAGATAATGCAATTCTATTAAGGAAATACCCAGGATTGGAAGTTCTGGATCATTGGGTATGTGTTATATTCAGTTTTAGTAAATACTCACCGTTTTCTAAAGAGGCTATACCAATTTTCACCCCCACCAGCAGTGTGTGAAAGATATAGTTGGCCCAAGTTCTTTGTCAGTTCTTGGTATTTTCTCTCTAACTGTTGCCATTCTGGTGGGCAAGTGTGGTATCTCCTGGCGGTTTCAATTTGTATTTCCTTGTTGACTAAAGAGGATAAACACCTTTATCCATCTTATTGACTATCTATATAACTTATGAAACGTCTGCTGAAGCCTTTTGGTCAATATTCTATTGAATTGTATCTTTTTCTTATTGATTTGTAGGAGTCATTTATTATATTCTGGATGCAGTCCTTTGTGGGTTATATATCGTACAGATATCTTCTCCCACTGTGATTGCCACTTCACTCTCTTCATGGTGAATTTTGATAAACAAAATATTTTTTTATTTTTTAAAGTATTTATTTATTTGTTTATTTATTTATTTATTTATTTATTTATTTATTTATTTGAGAGAGACAGAGACAGAGATAGCAAGAGAGCGCCCAAGCAGGGAGGAGAGGCAGGACTCCATCCCAGGACCCTGGGATCACGACCTGAGCCAAAGGCAGAAAGAAGCCTAACTGCTCCACCAAGGAGCCCCAATAAATTTTTTTCTTAATGGTTAATGATTTGTGTTAATGTCAGTATCAGTGTCCCGTTTAAGAGATCTTTGCCTACCCTAAGATCATGAAGTTTCCTGTATTATCTTCTTGAAACTATATTATTTAAACTTTCACATTCAGATCTACTATGTACATGGAATATACGTTTGTGTTATGTGAAGTAAAGGTCAAGCTGCCTTTTTTTTTTTTAAACATAAGGATATTCACTGGACCGAGCACCATTTATTGATGAATGTCTTTTCTGCACTATTCTGCTTTGCCAACACATACAAGTGATTATATATATGTGCGTCTGTTTCTGGATATGGGCTCTCTATTCTGTGCCAATAGACTTCACAGATTTTTTAATGCGTGAAAGACTTTCAGAGGGAGAAAGGGAAAATTTAGGGGCACTCATTATAAACATATATAAGTTGTAAACTTTATTACTATCATTTTGTTTGCTTTAATCTGTTTTTCTTTTTAAAGACAAACATTCAAAACTGTCAGCCACTTAATTTTTTTCTTTTAGTTCTATAGATTTTTATAGATAAAGGGGCACTGAGATAAATCCAGCATACCTCAAAATGATTCTCCACTGGGGTGCTGTGTGCCAACTGTTTAAGGCACTGAGCTTTGAGTATAATCTTTTAAAAAATTATTCCAACAAAGGTTAAAATGCTTTCTTTTTTTTTTTAAAAAAGATTTTATTTATTTATTCATGAGAGACACACACAGAGAGAGAG
This sequence comes from Canis lupus baileyi, assembly GCF_048164855.1. Lineage (NCBI taxonomy): Eukaryota > Metazoa > Chordata > Mammalia > Carnivora > Canidae > Canis > Canis lupus. The sequence goes on along the minus strand of NC_132855.1, from coordinate 53,773,029 downwards.
GCAGAGACACAAGCAGAGGGAGAAGCAGGCTCCATGCGGGGTCTAGCCTGCGTCAGGTGGGACTCCATCCAGGGTCTCCAGGATCAGGCCCTGGGCTGAAGACGGTGCTAAACCGCTGAGCCACCCGGGTTGCCCTAAAATGCTTTCATAAGAAGCTTAGGAAAGCATTTTATATGCAAATAATTTTTAGATTCCAATAACAGTAGCATACATTTCATAGTTGAAATGTACTGGGATATGACATGTGGAATTCAACTTTGTTTTGTTGTTTCATTTCATACTGGTTTACTTAGCAGTCCATTTTCACTCCTCAATAGACTTTATGTATTTCTCATAGTTTCTTCACTCATTAATTCATTCAGTTCTGAAGAATTACTGAGTGTTATCTCAATCAGCCAACCATCTTCTTTTTTTTATTATTATTTTTATTTATTTATGATAGTCACACAGAGAGAGAGAGTCAGAGACATCGGCAGAGGGAGAAGCAGGCTCCATGCACCGGGAGCCCGACGTGGGACTCGATCCCGGGTCTCCGGAATCGCGCCCTGGGCCAAAGGCAGGCGCCAAACCGCTGCCACCCAGGGATCCCCGCCCACCATCTTCATAAAGAGATCTGTTGACCAGTCCTGGATTTTCTACAAGAGCTCCGTTAATTTCAGTTACTTCTAATAGAGGAGAAGAGAGTTCACTAGCGGCTTTCACACTTTCCAAAGCAGCAGACTCCTCTTGTTTGTTCCGTTTTGTCCCAATTTCAGGTAGACTACAGTAAACATCTCCTGTACGAAACTGCTGTGCAAAATTGCAGATTCCCACTGGTCCCATACCATTTTCTGTTGTTATCCATTCGTGTTCGGCTTGAATTTATGCACGGAGAGCAACGCGGAGCCTGTGCCCAGAGTTAGGATGGCCTGGCCCTCAGCCCCCAGGGCTATGGCAGGGGTGGCGGTTCCCAGGTGGCGGGCAGAGGGCGGCGGGCAGGGCGCACACTCTGCATTGCTCCTAGTGTCATGTGCGCAGAGGTGGGAAGTACCAGTTGCTTAATTTTAAGATTTTTTTCAAGTTTTTGGGTATGTAATATATATTTGTGCCTCAGACATTAGCATATATGTAAAGTTATGCAAATGTCGACCCATTTATTTTCTTTCCATCTACCTTAAGAGGTAACTACTGCTATTCATTTCTTATTTTTCTTTCAGATATATTTTTTAAAGATTTATTTATTTATTCTTGAGAGACACAGAGAGAGAGAGGCAGAGACACAGGCAGAGGGAGAAGCAGGCTCCATGCGGTGAGCCTGATGCAGGACTCGATCCCAGGCCCCCAGGGTCACAACCTCAGCCAAAGGTAGATGTTCAACCACTGAGCCACTCAGGTGGCCCTCTTTCAGATATTTTTAATGCGTGCATAAACTACCACGAAAATATATCTTTCACTTTTTTCCAGTAGTAGTATGCTCTATACTCTATACACTCTTCTGCATCTTCCTTTTTTAAACTTGACATATCTTAATTTTCCATAACAACACAAAAGAGGTTCCCAACCTTCCATATGGCCACAGAGTGTTCTGTTTTATATATATATAATCATTTAATTACCCTGGTGAGGGACATTTTGTTTGTTTTTAGTCTTTTGCTATTATAAATAATACTACAAAAAATAATCTTGTGTGAATAGTATTTTACCCATGAGGAACTGTAATTGTGGGATGAATTTCCAGAAGCAGAATTGTTAAGCCAAAGGGCTTCTTTGACTAGATAGGGACAAATTCTCTGAGAGGTTGTTTACACTTTGACCAAGGGATGAAGGAGCTTCTTTCTCAGGAACTCTGCTAGCACGTCATAACCTTGTAATTCCAAGACAGGGCACAGCGTCTTCCAACCTGAGTTCACACTGATTAATTCAGAGAAGAGGTCACAAGCCAGGTCAAAGGAAAGCATCCATGGGCTCTTTGCTAAACATAGCAGAAAGGAAATCCTCTCTTTTCTCTGAGATTGTAGGTATAAGAATAAAACAAGCTTGGAACTGCCTGAGAATACTCCAATCCAGGGGGAAGCAGGGCCTAGAGATGGAGAGTGATGTGAAGGAGCTCCTGAATCCAATCTTGCCTAACTCTGAGAGGTTATGTGTGTCAAGAACAACTTCATCACTTGTTCCTTCTCTTTCTCTTTCCTCCTCTTCCTCCTTTTTTTCTCTTCTTCACTCATTCTAATTTTAGGGTTTTTTTTCCCTACAACTTGCAATCTAAAGAGACTCAACTAACACAACTTCCCACCTTCAAGTTCTTAAAATAATTTAACATTTTAGTTTACCAAATAAGATGTTCTATGTTCTTTTTTTTTTTTCTCTTTCTGTCAGCTTCATTCAACTCTTCATCAGTTGTGGTTTGCTGGTATCCAATTCTTGTTTCATTAATAAGTCATCCAACTTTGGACAGAATACCTGCAAGGCCCCATTGTAAGGGACTGTGGGAGAGATGGTCCTTTTCCTTGAGGTGCTAAGGCCTGTGGAGAGAGCCAGACGTTTACGCAGAGAAAGGTGATCAGCACCAGGAAGATCACTCAGTGCCTAACCTAGTGAACAGGAAGCCAGAGGGAAAAGGCCTCACTCTTCCCTGGGGTAGTCAGAAAAGAATTCATGTAGGAGACAAGACTTTTGGTTTTTAGCATTTTATTTTAATAGATAGCACATTGACACCGTCCCATCCAACATTCAGAAGATACGTGTAATGTACAGTTGGTAGCTTAACCATGTTTAAGTGCACACTCAGTGGCATTGAGTCTATTTACATGCTGTGTGACTACTGCCACCATCCAGACCCAGAACTCTTTTCAGGTTGCACCACTGAGACTGTCCCCTTTAAACACTAACTACCATCAAATACCATCACATATCTTAATTTCCCCTCCTCCAGGCCCTGGTAACCACTATTCTACTTTCTGTTTCTATGACTGTGACTGCTCTAAATGCCTCAGAAAAGTGGAATCATCATGGTATTTGTCCTTTTGTGACTGGCTTATTTTAGTAAGCATAATATCCTTAAGGTTCATCCATGTTGTGGCAAGTGTCAGAATGTTCTCCGTCCCCACCCCCAACTTTTTTTTTTCCCTACCTTTTTTAAAGAAGGATGAAGGGCAGAGGAAGAGAGAGAGAATCTTAAGCAGGCTCCATGTCCAGCGCAGAGCCAATGCGGGGCTCCATCTCACGACCCTGAGATCATGATCTGAGCAGAAATCAGGAGTCGGACATTCAACCAATTGAACCAAGGCAGGTACCCCAAATGTTCTCCCTTTTTAAGCAGCATAATGTTCCATGGTATGTGTGTACCACATCTTGTTTATACATTCAGGTTTTTGAGGGTTCTTTCTCTCCTGCTGTCCCACTCCTTCGTAATTTGTACCATAAAGCAGTTTTCTAGAGCTCAAGGCCTTTCGTGACTCTTCTTTTTTTTGTGTGTGTGTGTGTGTGTGTGTGTGTGTGTGTGTGTGTGTGTGTGTGACTCTTCTTTATTGGGTGGAAGGACCTACTGGAATGACTGTCTTTTCCCAGAGACTCCAAGGAGCTGACCTCCAACACCTCCATAGGCCAGAGGCCTCCTCTCTTAGTTAACTTGGTTTCTTCAGAGAAATACTTCCTCTCAAAGCCTTTCAGGATTTCAGTCCTGTCGGCCCAGAAGTCCTCTGGGAACAGAGCTCTCTGTGCTGACCCAGAGAGCACTAGCATCCTGCTGAGCAGCTTCTGGCAAAGGCCCTCTAAGTGGATTTTCTTCATATCCTTGGCAGGCAGCCTCCAGAAGTGCTGCCTGTTTTCGCCCTGCCCTACTGATTGGGTGCCTCAGGCTGGTTGGTTGGTTCTCGGTGGTGGGGGGTCACCCTCAGCTACACCCTTTCCGACACTTTATCTTCCAAGCCCCTGTGACCTTTTGTGTTACCCGGGGCCTTTGCTCAGTCTTTTACAGCAAAAGACTGTAAAAGACTCAGTCTCCTTCATTCTTTCTTTTTCCATTGTTTTTTTACCTTCTTAAAAAAAGAAACAAAGAGTTGTAAGAGAATGCTCTTGTTCTTCGGAAATACACTTATGTGAGACACTTGGTAGATACACCAGGATGCCAATGGGCTGCAACAAGCCCAGGTCCTGGGTATTCAGTGGTAAAGCAGCTCAATGCCTCCAGTTTACAAAGGATTCAGGAAAAATGCATCAGTATAAACATATAAAGAAAAAGAATGATAGGGATGCCTGGGTGGCTCAGTGGTTGAGCATCTGCCTTTGGCTCAGGTTGTAATTCTGGGGTCCTGGGATCAAGTCCCACATCAGGCTCTCTGCAGGGAGCCTGCTTCTCCTTCTGCCTAGGTCTCTGCCTTTCTCTCTGTGTCTCTCATGAATAAATAAATAAATAAAATCTTAAAAAAAAAAGAAAAAAGGATAATAAAGCAAACAGGGTAAAGTGTAACAATTGGTGAATCTGGTGCTATGGGTTAAATATTGTGTCTGAAATTTATGTGTTGAACCCTAATCCCCAGTGTGATGGTATTTGAAGGAAAGGCCTTTGGCAGGTCATAAGAATAATAATAGGTGGAGTCCCTGTGAATGGGATTAGTGCCCTTAAAAAAAGAGACCCCAGAGGGTTCACTCACTCCCCTTCTACCATGTGAGGATGCAGAGAGAAGATAGTTATCTGTGAATGAGGAAGTGGCCTCTTGCCAGACACCAAATCTGTTGGCACCTTGATTTGGGATTTCCTAGTCTTCAGAACTATAAGAAATAAATTTCTGTTTTTATAAAACACTCAGTCTGGGGCACCTGGGTGGCTCAGTCAGGTAAGCATCTGACTTTTGATTTCAGCTCAGGTCATGATCTCAGGGTGGTGGGATTAAGCCCTGTGGTGGAAGTCTGCTTTTCCTTCCCTCTTCCCCTCTCCTCCCCCTGCTCATGCTGTCTCTCAAATAAATAAATAAATAAATAAATAAATAAATAAATAAATAAAATCATATATATATATATGGTATTCTGTTATAGAAGCCCAGATAGGGAATTCTAAATAGATATAAGCAGATCATCTGATATGTTTATATGAAAAATTGGATTGAAAAGCTGTTGGAAGTTGTGTGCCAGAAAAAGCAAAGTAAATGAAAAACCAAGGTAGATATTAACTTTGGTGGAAGAGGGGAGGAATTGTACAAACAATGAAATGAAAGCACAGTAAATCAATAGGCTCAGCATTCATTTGCTGCAGGTGTTTACTGATAGTGTGCCAGGCATGTTCTTAGGCCCTGGGGGACACAGTGGTTAATAAAGTCCCTTCCCTCAACAAATTATATAATTTGTATATAATATATATACATAATAAATGTATAAATATATAATAAATATAATTGTATATAATAAAACTGATTATATAATCAGTATTTACATCAATAAGTAAATAATATAATGTCAAGGTGTGTGTGTGCGTGCATGATAAGTCTGTGAAGAAAAGTAATGCTGGAAAAACGGATGGAGTCTCTGGAGCTTCTCTGATCAGGTGATATTTGAGCAGATCCCTGAATGAAATAGGGATGGATTTCAGGCAAACATCAGGGCGGAGAGCGTTCTGATGCTGGAAGAACACACGTAAAGGCCCTGAGGGAGGAATACACACAGTGTGGTCACATGTTGGAGGAACCAGGGAGGCCACTGTTGCCGGAGAGGAGTGACAGAAAGGGAGACAGCAAGGGGGCAAGGGAGCCCAGGGCCCTAGGGTTTTAGAGGACCCAGCAAAGACTTGAATGATTCATAATCACAATGAAGAACACACTAAATACTAATTTAACTGAAACTTGTGGTAAGATGAGAGAGGTAGTGCAAAAATGTCATATCCTCATCTACCGTAACAGAAAGTCAACAGATAACATCTAAAGTTGGTAGCAAGAAATATGAGAACAAGCATAATTTTTGCAAATGTGGAGATAAATGCCAAAAGAACTAGCTAGATGAGCTGACCACGGTGGCTTCTGGAAAGGAGCCTGTTGAATGGCAAGAGCTTGGTGAAGGAGACCATGGTTGATTATTATGAGCACCTTAGTATAATGTAATTTTTAAGACCATATGCCCATATGGCTCTGACAAAACTGATAAAACAAAACAGGAAACAAAAACCACCAAAAAGCCAAGGAGTGACCTTTCATGGCCTAATTCCACAGGCAATGGCAGGGATGACTTTCTACGACGCTGAAGGTTCTCGGTGATTGCCCATGTGGCCTTGCTTAGCTGTTTGGAAAGCCCCTGAGAAGGCAGCTCCCACCTCCCTGTGCCATCAGCTGGTGTGTGAAGCAGACCTCTTGGGAAGCACTCTCTCGGAGCCTGCCCAGCTGCTTCCACGCTTCCTCACCAGGCAAGCTTTGCATATAGAACCAACTTAACTCAGCGATAAGCAGCAGCCACAGAGGCGGCAGGCTGGGGGCTGTGATAAGGGATGAGACAGGGTTTGAACTTAAAAACCAAACCGACCCAGGCGGTCTCGCTCCACTTCACAGTGCTATGGGCTGTGTTCAGTGGGAGAAGTTATGAGAAAAGACAATGTAGGTTCACTGAGTGTTCACTATGCCTTAGTTTATGTGTGGGAGGCTTTATATACATTATTTCATTTAATCCTCACAAACAGCCTTGTAGGTTTAATGCCACAAAACCGTATACTTAAAAATGGTTAAGATGGTAAATGTTTAAGATGGTAAATGTTACGTTATGTGTAGTCTACCATAATTTAAAACCAATAGTGATGACCTTGTGTGGAAGGTATTATTTCTATTTTCTAGAAGAGAAAACAGATTATCAAAGAGTTTAATAACTTGTGGGGTGGCTAGGTGGCTCACTTGGTTAAGCATCTGCCTTCAGCTCAGCTCATAATCTCAGGGTCCTGGGACTCAGTCCCTGCTGAGCAGGGAGCCTCCTTCTCCCTCTGCCCCTCCCTCCCATGCTCTCGCTCTCTATCTCAAATAATTAAAATCTTAAAAGAAAAGAAAAGAAAAGAAAAGAAAAGAAAAGAAAAGAAAAGAAAAGAAAAGAAAAGAAATTTAATGACTTGTTGCAGCTGCCCAGCCAGTAGGTGTCTGAGCCAGGTGCACTGGGCTTTGATGGCTTTCTGCCCTATTGGGAGGTCTCAGTGGTAAGGCAAATGCTAAATGAAATGGAAGGAAGGAGCTCTAAAAGGAAAGTGTAGTCTTTCTTTTGAGCCTCACAATTTTGCCCACTACCAGCTTGGTACTCCACCCTGGAGGAGTGAGCAAGTGCCGGAGTGAGATGTATTGGTGAACATTCCCCAGCTCAGCAGCTCTGGGAGACAGGCTCCATCAGTGTGCTCCTCACCCACGGAGGCCATGCCGGGGAGGGGCAGCAAATGTCTGCAGCAGGTGAACATGCAGCTCTGAGCCTTCGCAGATACTCCACAGGAGGCTCTTTTCACTTGATTTCAGGTTCTGAATTAGCTGAATTTTTAGATGATGCAAATCCGATTCTTTCCCTGCAGGAGTTGGAGGAAATGACAAGTGCTTAGTTAAGGGCAAAAAGAGCATCACCATATGATTAAAATGCAGTTGGGAGAGCAGAGTTGTGGGGAGGGGGAGGCTTAGGAGAGCAGGTGAAGGGATGAAGAATAATTAGGATAATAACACCATCAAACACTGCAAAGCATGCTGTGTGGCAGACACTGTTCTAAGCAGTTTCTGTGTATTAATTCATTTAAAGATTTTTTAAAATTTTTATTTATTTATGATAGTCACACACAGAGAGAGAGAGAGGCAGAGACACAGGGAGAGGGAGAAGCAGGCTCCATGCACCGGGAGCCCGATGTGGGATTCGATCCCGGGTCTCCAGGATCGCGCCCTGGGCCAAAGGTAGGCGCTAAACCGCTGCGCCACCCAGGGATCCCAATTCATTTATTTCTCATAACCATGCTATGAGGTTATTATCAGTTAGCTAAAGAGTACACAGTTTATAAAGCATTGGTTGATCCTATATGCCAATTTCTGCCTAAGAAAAGTATTGTTTATAATGGACAAAATCACCTAAATGTTCAACAACAGGGAATATTAAAGCCATGGAATGTATGTAGACATAATGTCATCTCATTACCTCCTTTAATCTTTACAACCCCTAAGAGAAGTACTAATAGGAGCCCATTTTATAGGTATGGAGACTTAGGCTCAGAAGCCTTATAAGTAGATTTGCCCCATGTAACTTCAGGACCCAGGCTCTAACCTACTGTATTATCTTTCCTCGAAGACTGGAAGATACAAAGTGTTGCACAAAACTGCCATTCACCAGGATTATAGTCGCATAAAACATAAAAGTCTGTGGGCAAATGCCAATCATGACTACAATATATGAACCAGGTAAGGGGATAATTTGAGTGAAAAGAGTAAAACTGTTCTAAGTAAGATCCTTACAGGAAGCCCAGGACAGGGCATTCGTTTCCCCCCTTTCACTGGCAGCAGCCCCGTTTAGCTGTCATTATGCTCTGTGCCACTTTGAGCATGTCCTGACTTCCAAAGGGAGAGAGGTGGCAGAGAATAGTACTTTCCCTTTCCCCGGGCTCCCCTGGGCCTCGCAGACCTGCCCTGACACACCCTTCGCTGAAGTCACACCTGCTCCGAGCAGGAGACCATAGCCAGGGTGTCTCTGGGGCTGGCAGTTCGGCTGCATCACAGGCCTCTGGGAGCCCGGGACTCCACTCACGCGGCCTACTCTATGTTGTGGACACCTCTATTCTTATGTGCACCACAGTGGTCCAGGGGCCTTAGGTGACACTGGGCTCCTTTGGCTTCCACCAAACAGACTACTCACCCAGAGCATGTTAGCACAGTTACAGATGGCTTCAGAGGGGAGACAAGAGAGGTTCGTGTTGAGGCCACACAGTGTCATCACCTTTCTTAAAAGTCGTTTGCCCTTTCTTTCTTTTTTTTTTTTTAAGATTTTTATTTATTTATTCATGAGAGACACACAGAGAGAGAAGCAGGGACACAGGTAGAGGAAGAGGCAGGCTCCATGCAGGGATCCCAACATGGGACTCGATTCCGGGACTCTGGGATCACGCCCTGAGCCAAAGGCAGATGCCCAACCACTGAGCCACCCAGGCATCTCTCCTTTGCCCTTTCTTTTTTTTTTTTTTTTTCTTTCTTTTTTTTTCTTCTTTTCTTTCTTCTTTTCTTCTTTTTCTTTTTCTTTTTTTTTTTTTTCTTTTTTCTTCCTTTGCCCTTTCTTACTAGTCCTGGCTTCCCACCACCACCTCTCTGGCTCTTCATGTCTGCGCCGATGAGTCCCCTTGACTCTTCTCTGCCGACTAGTCCCCTCTCAGCAGGAGCCAAGGCAGGAGTTCCTCCCTCTGCTTCGTGCAGAACCGCATGCCCTCCTCTCACTGCCAACTCCCTTCCCACAGGTCACACCAACCCCCAGGAGATTCGGCAAAGGTTTTCACCTCAAAAGACACCTTCTTTCTTAAGAGGAATTCTAGCAACAACTGTTCAGGAGGGGAAAAAATTTTTTTTAACTTTTTACATTTTCAATCATCTGAGGCCAGCTTACCCAGAAAACAGTCTGAAACAGAGATCTGTGTGCAAAGGTTTCATGGGAATGCTCTTAAAACAACCCCTTCGGGAACGGGGGAAACAGGACTGGCTAGAGGAGAAGTTAAGCTTCCATGCAATTGCAATGAGTTGTTAGCTGGTCCCACAGAAAATTCTGGAGCTAGAATGGCCCCTTGGAGTTATGCCATTGAGGCAAGGGGGGCAGGCCTTCATCTTCTGCTTTCCACACAATTGACTGGCTATTCAATGTATGTCAGGCAGCCCACTCAGCTGAGGACTAGTCCAGGTGGGGACACAGCAGGCCAACTCCCAGCAGCTAGCGGTATGAGCACCTCCCTCCTAAAGGTGGGATGTGGATGGCACACCACAACAGCCACTGCAGTGATAGTAAGTTTTAAAAGTGTGAAACAGGGGCACCTGGGTGGCTCAGAGGTTGAGCATCTGCCTTTGGCCCAGACCATGATCCCAGCGTCTGCATTGGCCTCCCCGCAGGGAACCTGCTTCTCCCTCTGCCTGTGTCTCTGCCTCCCTCTCTGTGTGTCTCACGAATAAAAAAATACTTTCTGTAAGAAAGAATAAAATAAAATAAAAAGTGTGAAGCAATTTCAGTGCCTCTCTATTGGGGATTTGATAAATCAATAATAGTACATCCACACCAAAGAATACTATGCAGTTGTTAAAACTTTGTTTACGAACATAGAGTGGGGGGATCCTGGGGTGGCTCAGTGGTTTAGTGCCTGCCTTCCGCCCAGGGCCTGATCCTGGAGTCCACGGACCAAGTCCCACATCAGGCTCCTTGCATGGAGCCTACTTCTCACTCTGCCTGTGCCTCTGGCTCTCTCTCTCTCTCTGTCTCCCATGAATAAATAAATAACATCTTTAAAAAAAAATGAACGTAGAGTAGTATTCAGGATATATTCTTAAGTGAAAAAAGTGAGTTGCAAAACAGTACTGCCTCATGACTCCTTTTTTATGCTTAATAAATAGATAAGTAGTCTAAAAGTAGTCCAGACTTTTAATATTGACTACCTTTGGAGAAGTGCTTATGCCAAAAAATTAACAATAAACGTTTATTATTATAACCTTGAGAGTAAAACTTTTTAAAAAAGATTTTGGCTTTTTATATTGATTTGAGGGGGGAGGAGGGGCAGAGAGAGAGGGAGAGAGAACCCCAAGCAGATTCCCCACTGAGTGCAGATCCCACAACCCCGAGATCATGACTTGAGCCAAAATCAAGAGTCGGCTGCCCAACTAACAGCACCACCCGGGCACTCCGGAAAGATTTTCAAGTAATCTCCACACCCAGGGTAAGGCTCGAACTCACAACCCCAAGAGTCACATCCTCCACTACTGAGCCAGCCAGGCGCCCTGTAAAACTTTTCTGGAAAAAAAAAAATCCTAGCCAATTGAAACCAGGTAGCTGTTGATGAAATATAAGTCAAGGAAGTGACTTTTCTCGCTGCTGACTTGAATTTCTCTCCCCATCAGCGGTCTGTAAGAAATGGCATTTCTCCCCACTTCCTGCCTTAATTTGTGCTGCAGCCTGTGCAGCTGTGGAGCAGCTGTCATGTCCCCTTCTGACGCCGAGGTGGCTGCAAGCACCTAATGAGGAAGCTGCTGGTTTCACGTCCCATGTGGGAGGAACAGGAGCAGTGGGAGCTGCCCAAATTCCACAGAGCCATGCGAGAAATTCCCAGGCTGCAGCTGCTGCCAGTGTCCCTCGTAGCAGTGTCCCTCTTCACCCGTCACCCTCATCATCATCATCATCACAATAATGAAGAGCACTATCGTCATCGTCACAATAATGAAGAGCACTTTATTGAGACTTTCCCCTGTCCGGGCAGTGTGCTTTATATTCGTGATCTCATGCCTTCCTCATGACAATCTTATATATGATTATCTTGGTTTGCAAACAAGACACTGAAGTCTTTGCCCAAATCTGTGAGCATACGACAAACCACTGAACTGTGCAACTTAAGTGGGTGACTTTTATGGTATGTGAACACTACACCAATAAAACTTAAAAAAAAAAAAAAAGAGAGAGAGAGAGAGAGAAAACTGAGGGTGCCTGGGTGGCTCAGTCAGTGGAGCATCTGACTCTTGGTTTCAGCTCAGGTCATGAGCTCAGGGTTGCAGGATCGAGCCCCACATCAGGCTCCATGCTGGGCATGGAGTCTGCTTGAGATTCTCCCTCCCTCTCCCTCTGCCCCTTCCCCACTTGCCTCTCTAAAATAAATAATTAGAGAGAAGGCTAAAGTCCGTAGAGGTTAGATAACTTGCCCGAGGTATAAAGTGGTGGGACAGGGTTAGCGAGAAGAAAGCTGGCAATGGAATCTGTGCGGTGGCTGCTAGACCAGAGCCTCCTGCCTGCCTGAGGCCGACCGTGGGTGCTCAGTGTCACTACTTCCGTCCATGGGAAGATGGGCCTGCTGTAGGCAAGCCATCGGGGCAGTCCTTCCTGCCGTGAGCAGCAGCATGTCATCTCCTCAGAGTGGCTTTAACAGTGGGGGGGAGTGTTGGCATGGGAGAGAAAAATGAGTGACATCCATCACCCGATGCCCCATGCCAAAAATGCCCCAGCTCTGCATGAGGTGGAGCAGGGGCCCCACAAGCTGCTGGGGGTTCTGTCCTTAGTGTCCTGGGAACCCGGCGTTCAGCTAAGGGGATGGAGAATGGGATGCGGGAGGAGGCGGCTGCTGGAGGGGCTGCATCGGGCTGGGTCCCACACTGGAATCTGTCCTTCTGCCGCCCGCGTGCCTTTGGAGCAGTATCCAAGCCAGGGACGTGGGGATTGCTCGAACGACACATGCACGTGCATGTTCTGCTAAGTAGACCATCAGCATTATCTTGAAATAGTTGGTGTGAAAAAGTTGATGGGTTTGAAATCCTTTGCCTATCACAAGAAATTTCCATAAGAGCTGTTAAACTCTTTAAAGATAATTTCAACTGCTGTAAAAATTTGAAGGGTGATAAAAACACTTTAAATTTTTTATCTCCTACTTGGGCAAAATTTCTCATTGATGGTGATTACCAAAAACTTGAATAGATCATTATTTTAAAATCTCCACTGGCAATTATTTATTGCCATTGTGAGGCATATAAAAAAGGTTTAAAAGAATTATGCCTCTACTATATTTACTATCCTCATTACAGAGCAGCGCTGTGCAGTCAGGCAGCCACTGGCCAGTGGTCAGAACCGTGCCTGGTCCAAATGGAGACTTGTTGTGTTTCACTTATAAGTGAAAATACATACTAGACTTAGTAAGAAAACAAGAATGTAAAATATCTCATTATTAATGCAATTATTATTTAATAAAGTATCTCATTTAATTTTACATTGATGACATTTGAAATAATAATATTGGGGATATATTAAGTTAGAGGAATATAGTATAAAATTTTTTTAAAGTATGTTCATGGAAACAAGCTCAAGTTTCTCATTAAAAATTTGAAAATATTTTATTTGGAAAATTTTATACAAATTCAGTATTTAATATGTTCCCTAATGACTTTATATTTTATTTTTATGCTTCTTTAATATAAAGAAAACATAATTACTTTTTCCATCAAGCCCCACACAGATGTACCCAAATCCCCTCCAGTTCACTTGGGTGTGCCATAATAAGGTGGATGTTTCCTGCGAGTGTGATGACATGAAATTTTTTCAAAGAAGGTATTTTTGAGGATCTATATTGTTCAGAAAGATATTTTTTAGTATCTTTAAGGTTTGTAAAAGGCATTTTTGTGCATCTCTCCATGCCAGGCACCATGCTAGATTCTGGGGATACACAGCTGTACATATGGTACGATGTGTTGATATATATATATATATATATATATATATATATATATATATATATCTCAACACTGATGGGAGGGAATCTTTGCCACCCCACTAAGGAAAGAAACACCTGGCAGAAAACTCCTAGCAACCTGCTCTGTTGGTTGTAGAATTCGTGGACATCTTAGTGAGGCCCAGACCAGCCACAAAGCAGTGGGCCAGGAGGCCTCGGTCTGAACAGAGTAACAAGGAAGGGTAGGCCTTTTTACTTTTTTGAGCTTTACGTTTCAGTGGAGCTCCTGGCAGGGCTCCTTACGGCATGTTTCCACTGCATGGGGCTTTCTCTCTGTCTCTCCTGTCAACTCCAGAAGCCCTGCCTCACCTGCAGAGCATCTGTGTGCAGGTTTCCTAAAATTATCTGCCTGAGGCGAGGCATGTCCCGAAGTCAGAGGCCAGGCTACCCGGGTGCTTGTAAACTCAGTTATTTTTTACATGTGTGACTTTGGCAACCCATTTAGTTCTTGTTATGGGCTAGCCTAATGCCAGAGCTGACTTTCTGTTTCCAACTTCGCCCCCCTGGGTGGAATCCTGCATTTGCCATAAATGGCCTTTGCAAAGCAGGAAGCCACCCACATGCCCTCACTTGCATAATTTGAGATGCTAGCATTTTCTCAGTTCTTCCGAAGTGGAGGAGATTATCCATTTGAAAAATCATCAGAGAGCACTGAAGGTGACAGAAATCAACATTAGATCCCAGACTATGGAGTCACTTCCTGGAAATGCAAAGAAACAATATGGCATCTATTCAGATGAATATTACTTTTCAAATGCTGTGTGGCCTTTTGCCTGCTCTGTGATGTAACTTTGTCATGACTTTCTCCATCTGTGCCCTGAACACCTGTGTAACTGTGCCTAAAGCAATTGATATACAAGTGATTGATATAAAGATTGATATAAAAACTAGGCATATGTATGGATATACAGTGGCAGCAATGCGCTTTATTATAAGAAGTGTTGTATATTATCCATGTTTAAAAAGGAAGGAATTTGTTCAAAGGCAAGCCATCTAATGTAACTAACCAAGGACAAAGGTTTCAGGACTTTCAGACTTTTTTTATTTTTATTTTTTTATTTTTTATTTTAGCTTTCAGGACTTTCAAATGGTAACTGTTTCTCCTGTCTAGGAAACACCATAAAGGTCAAGTTAGTTAGGGATGACTTATACATTTTTTGTTTCTAACATCTAAGAGATGCTTTTCAGACATTTGTATTGCCATATTCTTTTATTTTTTTAGATTTTATTTTTAAGTAATGTCTATACCCAACATGAGGCTCAAACACATAGCTCTGAGATCAAGAGTCATATGCTCCTGGGATGCCTGCGTGGCTCAGTGGTTGAACATCTGCCTTTGGCTCAGGTCTTGATCTCAGGGTCTTGGGATTGAGTCTCACATCAGGGTCCTGGGTTTGAGTCTTGAATCGGGCTTTCCACAGGGAGCCTGCTTCTCCCTCTGCCTGTGTCTCTGCCTCTCTCTCTGTGTCTCTCATGAATACATAAATAAACTCTTTAAAAAAAAAAAAGTCACATGCTCCACTGACTGAGCCACTCAGGTGCCCCCATATTGCCATATTCTTCTTCCTTTTTTTTTTTTTTTGAGAGATTGAGAGAGAGAGAGAGAGAGAGAGAGAGAGTGAATGAGAGGAGGCAGAAGGAGAAGGACAAAGAATCTTTTTTTTTTTAAGATTTTATTTATTTATTCATGAGACACACACACACACACACACACACACAGAGAGAGGCAGAGACAGAGAAGCAGAGTCATAGATTAGAGAGAGAAGCAAGCTCCACACAGGGAACCCAACGTGGGACTCGATCCTGGGTCTCCAGGATCACACTCTGGGCCAAAGGCGGCACTAAACCTCTAAGCCACCAGGGCTGCCCAGGACAAAGAATCTTAAGCAGGCTCCATGCTCAGCATGGGGCCTGACGTGGAGCTCAATCTCTGACCCTGAGATCATGACCTGAGCTGAAATCAAGAGTCGGACACCTAACTGACTGAGCCATCCAGGTCCCCTGTCATATTCTTAATTGAATGCTTTGAATGACTACATCCAATTCTGCACCTATACCCTCTGATATCTTTTTAACCTTCCTGATATCATTTTCTAAAAAATAAAGACACATTCAGATCTGAAAAAAAGAAAAATGGGTTGTATTGAGATGACAGAGGTCATGGGTGTTACTCACTATTGGGTGGTTTAAATATATATATTTTTATATTTTCTCTTTTTAAGTAATCTGTACACCCAACGTGGGGCTCAAACTCACAACCCAGAGATCAAGACTCACGTGGTCTTCTGAGTGACCCAACTAGGCACCCCAGGTTTTTTAAAATATTAAACAAAGTTTTAAACTTTAAAGAACTGTCCAATTAAAGGAAAAAACCGATAGAGCCATTTGAAGAAAGCCTATTAAAAGAATTTCAGCCATTTAAATGTCCAACGATAGGGGAATGATTAAATCACGGTAATAATGTACACTTACTGTACACTTTATTCTATACCAGGTACTATATGCTAAGTGCTTTATATGAGTTATTTCATTTTTTAAAAATGCCCTAAATAACTCAGCAGGAGAGGACTATTATCATAATTTTCATTTTATCGATGAGAAAACTATAGTATAAAGACATTAAGCCACTCAGCAAAGACCACATGGCTAGTTATCAGCAGAGCTGGGATTTGAACACAAGACTGTGGGTCCTACAGCCAAGTGCCAAAACACACTATCACACAATCATGGGAAATTTTCACAGCCAAGCACAATCTTGGTGGAGCTATCATGGTTAGAACCTTCTAAAAGGAAGGCTATTTTGCAGCATCTCTCACAGTGTTAAGATGTACATACTGTTTGTCACACAATTGTATTTCTATGATACCATCCAAAGGAAATGTTCTCATATGTACATAAAGACTATTGTACAAGTGATTATACCATCATAGATGTTAGTCAACGGGAATGGCAAAGGAAATGATGACACTTCTATAAATGAGCTATTTGGGTAGCTTTCTTAAAATGCAGCAGATCCCTATTTACCAGTAAGGAAATGTCTCCAAGTTATGCTGTGACATGACAAAGCTAGTTGTGGGGCCACTAGTTTAAAAAGCTGTTTTGTATGAGTGTAGAGAAAAATCTGCAAGGATAAGAACTAAACTGTTAACAGTGGCTTACCTCTGAGGCATGGTGCAGAGAAAGGAGAAGGGAAGGGAAAATTTTACCTTTTCATTTATATATTTCTGAATTGTTTTAACTTTTTACAATGAATGTGTATTACTTCTGTAATTAAAAAAATAATATGGAAAAAATGTTAATGTTTTCAACCAAGTTTTAATGATATGGGAAAATATTGTAACAAGTGAAAAAAATCGGAGCATGAAATTATGTATACAAGTATGATCTCAGCTGCAGAAAAATGCATTTAAAATCTAGAAAGGAAATATATCAAAATGTTAATAGGCACTGCCTCTGGGTGGCAGGATTATAAGTGGATTTTTTTCTCTGCTTTACTTTTCTATACTTTCTAAATGTGCCTTATTATTTTTACAATTAGAAAAAAAAATTAAGCAGGTCTGCCAAAGGTCTGTGGCAGGCTGTAAAACACGAGCAGCCGCTGCCCATACGGTCAGGCTAGACGGTCCAAGATTCCTGACCACCAGAGGAAAATATCCTAATTGCAAGAGGACAGAGGAGGACCAAAGATGGGTTTTCTTCATGTTGATTTTCTGATTAAATTGCAGGAGGAGGGATGCCTGAGTGGCTCAGCGGTTGGGCGCCTGCCTTTGGCTCGGGGGTGATCCCGGAGTCCCGGGTTCGGGTCCGCATTGGGCTCCCCGCATGGGGCCTGCTTCTCCCTCTGCCTGGGTCTCTGCCTCTCTCTCTGTGTCTCTCATGAATAAATAAATAAAATATTTTTTAAAAAATTGCAGGAGGGAAAGGGAGAGTCTCCCGGCAGAGAGGGCGAGATTTCCGATCCCCAAGGTCAGTGATGGGCTTTGCGGGGCACCGGGAATCACCGGGGCTTGTGGAGCGTGTGCGTCCAGAGCCCAGGGACTGGGCGCTGAGGGCTGCTGTGGCCCGGCCACACGGCAGCGGTGGAGGGCAGGCGGGCACCACACCGAAAGGCCTTGTGTGGTTCCCGAAGGCCGCCCCAAGTGCTGCCAGGCCACAGCGTCGAGGGTGGGGTCACAGTGGTGTGGCTGCAAGGAAAGCAACTCTGTCACTTGACCTATATGACCCACTTCTTGAAATATCTGAGACTGCCTGGCGCCATCATGATGGTCTGGGACTTCTCGGAAAGTATCCTGGAAGAGTAACTCTTTTAAAAGTAATTCTCTCTCTCTCTTTTTTTTTTTTAAGATTTTATTTATTCATGATAGACATAGAGAGAGGCAGGTTCCATGTAGGGAGCCCGACGTGGGACTCGATCCCGGGTCTCCAGGATCGCGCCCTGGGCCAAAGGCAGGCGCCAAACCGCTGAGCCACCCAGGGATCCCCTTAAAAGTACTTCTTTTGGTAAAGAGCTCTCGGCCTGTGAGTACCAGTTCCGGGCCTGTCATGCCTTTCTTGCTCCGCTCCTCTCGCTCTGTGCTACAGAAGGGCTGCTTCCTGAAGGCTGTGTTTCCACGCCTCCCACGTCCGAATTCGAATTCTGCCTCCGTTTGGCCAATGGGAGACACTGTCAAGAGGTCTGGAAGACAGGAGAGGGGGAAGTTGAGGTATTTCTCCTCCTCCCTCCCTGCTTCGGGTGAGCCTCTGGCAGCAAATGAGCCTCCTCACATCAGCTTCCACTGAGTAATCTTGAGTTCCAGGTACCCGACCTCCTCTCTCTGTCCCCTCGAGGGTGGGGTGGGTGTCCTTCCTGTTCGCTGCTGACCTCCGCTTATTTGGCTTCCCACCAAGTCCCCTGTCACACTTATCAACAAGTCCTTGCATTAAATTCTCTCTCTTCGAAGTACTTTAGGTGGTTTCTGTTTCCCTGGCTAAATCCTGAACTAATACCTTCTTGGTCTAGGCCAGTCCCAGTGAAGAGAACCTCAAGATGGCAAATACCGGGGGATGCCCCGGGTGGCTCAGCGGTTTAGCACCTGCCTTTGGTGCAGGATGTGATCCTGGAGACCTGGGATCGAGTCCCACATTGGGCTTCCTGCATGCAGCCTGCTCCTCCCTCTGCCTGTGTCTGTGCCTCTGTGTGTGTGTGTGTGTGTGTGTGTGTGTGTGTGTGTGTGTGTCATGAATGAATAGGTAAAATCTAAGAAAGAAAGAAAGAAAGAAAGAAAGAAAGAAAGAAAGAAAGAAAGAAAGAAAGAAAGAAAGAGAAAGAAAGAAAGAAAGAAAGAAAGAAAGAAAGAAAGAAAGAAAGAAAGAAAGAAAGAAAGAAAGATGGCCCCACCCCCCAGGAGTGTGAGTGCTTCTCTGCCTTTACTTTATATGTATATAACCCGAGGATCTCATTCAAATGTAGATGTGAATTCAGCAATGGTGAGAATCTGTATTTCTAACATGCTCCCCCATCGTGCTGGTACTGTGGTGGAAGCCTGCGGGGGCAGCCAGGCACCAAGGCATCTAGACCTGGGTCGGGGAGGGAAACACCAGCGCCCTGGAATGGCTCAGTGGCCTCCTCTACAGCACTACCACTAGGGGACACAACACGCGGTGAAACGCTGCATCTCTTAGAAGCAGCAGAACCCCACAGTTGAATAGGCTGTCCTGACATATTTACTGAGTGGGAGGTGGAAGGTGGGAAGCCAGCTGCCCGAGAGCAGATTGACTATATTCGTGTAGCAGCAAGCATCTGACTCCTTTATTGTGACATCTAAGATATGTTTGTGCCTGGATATTTACTTATTTAAATAAATTTTACTTTTTGTAAGTTACTTATGTCCCCTATACTACGCAGTACAGGAGATTTTACCTCAGAATTTCATTTCCAGGGTAATCAAGGGGATGTTACAAAATATTTGTCTTACAGAGAGCCCTTGGGGTGGAAGAAGGTCATGAACTACTGGGTTAGAGGATCCAGAGGAGGGTGGCCACTACCCAGAAATCCTGGGCCAGAAGTGGAAGTAGGCACTGATAAGACTCTGGGTTGTTTCCCCTCCTGGGGGGGGGGGTGAGAATGGGGGGAGTGTTGCACACACTCTTGATTATACAAGTAGTGTCATGGTGTCATTGTGTCACAGGGCAGCATTTTCATTTTCAGTTTTCATTTTCAAAATACAAGAATGAGGAGAATTGCTTATATTGTTGCCAAGCAGCCAGAGACGTGGGCTCTGGTGGGCATCTATCATTCCTCTCAGCTGCCCAGCCTCTGAATACCCTTTCTCTGGGTGGGGGGGGGTTTCCTTGTTTTATGTGTCCTCGACAGCAGGCAAAGCCTGCCTCCCACTACAGAAGCTAAACAGACACTCCCTCTCTGGGGCTCCCCTGCAGTTGGGTGTGCACGTGTTCTAGGCACACATGGAGCAGGTACACCTGACCTAGACTTTGAATGAACACAGGATTGCTTTTCCCTGAGTAAGGAGGAAAGCATTACCATGGAGGTGAGGTTTAAACTACGTTTTGAGGAATAAGTAGAATTTCCACAGGTTGGGAGGAACGAGCAGTGGGCAGATCAGAGGGTTGGGTAAGCAGGTAGGCATTCCAGGTATGGCAAAGGTGTAAGCATGAAGATACTTTAAGATAAGTAAAATGCCATTAACCTTACTCATGCATGTTGGAGTCAAGGGCATTGAAAAGGGGCCAGAAGACCTAAATTCAAATATGGATCCTGCCTTGTATGACTTTGGACAAGTCCCCAGCCCTCTGGGCCCACTTCCCTTACTTGGAAAAAAGGTAGTACTACCACTACTGATTTACCATCCTCACATAGTTTTTGTAGGATACGTGAAGATGAACATAAACTGCTTTAAGTGGATAAGTCTAAATGGAAATTATTAATTATGAATAATGTGTGTAGGGAGTGGGATAGACAAAATGATGAGAGAGCACTGGTCCAGCCTGAGAGAGATCAGAAGAAAATCAAGTCTGGGGGGGGAGTGTCTGATCAAAGACCAACTCTTCCTCAAGCGTAGGGCTGGGGAGGTAGGTCCCCTGGATAGCTGGCAGGTGTCAGGAGGAGCGCAGATACTCAGCTAGAAAAGGGGCTTCTGGGGCAAGGCTAGTCCCGTGTCTCCCTGAGGTTCTGGTCTGACCACGTCACCTGTTTTGTGGCTGTTTCCAGTCTTTCAGCCACCCTGTTACAAATGCCTTGCTATTTGCTTTCTCTAGCTGGCCAATGTCTTGTCACATTTTGATTCTTAATTTTCACCCTAGAAAGTAATTCTAATTTCATTTTGGAGGAGCTTTGCCGACTCCCTCATGTTCCCTCATGTAGAGCATGAGGCATGGAAGTAAATAACCCGCCAGCCTTGTGCAGAAGAGCAGAGAGGCTATTGTACTAGAGGCTTCTTGTCAGTCCTGTCCACGTATCACGTGAGAGGTGCTCATAGCTGGCGAGGTCGAGCCTCTACCCTCCTAGCTACCTGGGCTGAAAATCAGCAGTAGATCGACACCACCTTCCAGTTTGCATCCCAGATCATCGGGAAATCTCGATACCACAGGAGGCCTTTGGGGATTCACAAATTAAGTCGTCAAGTGTGTGACTATTTGGGAGCAACTCCAACGTCCCTGACCCAGCCATTTGGTTCTAGGAGTTTCCTAGAAGGTTCTGCAAAGCCCCAGCAGGAGTTGAAACTACAGCAGTTAGCGGTGAGAGCAGGGAGCCTGCAGCCTGTCGCCCCCTCAGCCCAGTGAGTGATGCTTTTAAAACCAGGGATTCCCGAAGGTCTGCAAACGCAGACCCTTCTGTAACGTCCGCGGGGTTCCTCTCCTTTCACTGCCCCGCGGCGCCCCGGAGCCCATCTCCACCTACACCCGCCGCACCTCCCCGCCCGGGTTTCCTCCTCCCGCCTGGGTCCACGCCTCCAGCCAGGCCCCGCCCCGCAGAGGACGGTCGGACCCCCCAACCCCGCTCGCAAGCCCGCACCGCCTCCACCCAACCCTGTACCCCCACCCTCGCGCCGCCGCTCCCGCTCCAGCCAAAGTCCTCTGTGCGGCGCGGCCACCACTGAAAACCTGGCCCGCATCACGTGCTCGTCGGTTGGGTCGCGTGTTGGCGGCATCCTGGATGTGTGGTCAGGTTTAGTCTGACGTACATTCGGAACTGCAGGTGGTCAGCTCAGAGAAACGGACCAGAAGAGCCGACGGTCGGAGTGGCATAAACTAACTGTACAGGGGACAGGAAGGCAGGACACAGGACTGGTGCCCCAGGGGCTCTGGGTGGGAGGCTGCCCGCTGGTTCCTCAGGGCCTGGAGAGCTAGGGAGGAGCTCAGGAGCCTCGTGTTCCTGGGCCTCAGGCAAGTCATCCCCCAGTCCCCCTTCTGCACCACCCCCCCAGCCTCCCAAATACACAGCCTCAGGGAATTCAGCTTCACTGGAAGGAGTTTCACACCCTGTGGTTGGAAAAAGTTCTGGAGGCAAATGGGTTCTCCCCAGAGCCTTGGTAGATCCCAGCCAGGGCCTCAGTGAGGTCAAGGCCCTCCTGTCCTTGATCTGGTCCAAGCCTGGCCTCTGCCTGCACCCAGGCCTGGCCCTGGGCTTGGGGGTGGGGGTGGGGGTGGAAGAGGCAGGAACCAGAGGCAGGAGGTAGGAGGCTAAGCTCCGGATGCCTTCCTGCAAAGGAACCCAAGATTTTTGTTTCATTCAGGCCAACAGCTCAGGAGATGACTGCCACACCAAGAATACCCAGGGCCGGTCACCCAGCTCAGGGCTCCCGCAGCCTCGCCGGAGGGCATCGCTCCAGAGGGTCACGTCGCGCTCCTGACGAGGACAGCGCAGAGGACCAGGCTGCCGCGGCCGGGGTGGAGCAGAGGCTCTGACCGCCCGGGGAGGAGGCGGCTGCTCGCTTGGAGGTCAAGTCCGTGGATCCCCGGCCGGTGCTGGCAAAGTCCGGGGCGACTCCCAAGGCGGCCAAACAGGAGACAAAGAAGACAGGCTGACCAAGCAGTGGGGGCGGACAGCGCTTTGTCAACGTGGGGCCCACCTTTGGCAAGAAGTCCCCAGTGCCAACTCAAGTCCTTTGTTGTTCTGGCTTTCCCCCAAACAGTCAACAACAACAACAACTGAACACATTTGTTACTCACAGTTCCTAAGAGGAGGGCACAGTGCCACTCAGGCCTCACACAGGAACCACAGCGTCAGGAGGGGAAAGCAGCGGCTGCCGTTTAGTGGGGTTTTTGCTGGAAGGAATAGAGGAGGCAGGGTAGGCAAGCTGAGCAGGCTTAGGAGGGGATAGTCAGGGTAATAATCTCAGTGGGCTCTAGCTCCAGGGGCATCCCTAGTTGTCTTGCATCTGGCCCTGGGATGACTTAAGGTAAGGGGATAGAGTCCTGACTGTAGGAACCTGATAATAGGAGGTGAATGGGGGAGAGAGGGGCGGGTCAGTTGGTTTCCATATCAAAGCTAGGCTCAGGGGCAAATTGTTTGCTACTTCTAGAAAGCAGCTCACCATGGGAGGGGCAGTCCCTCTGCGCCTGCAACGCCTGGGGGACATCAAAACTCTCAAAATACAAATATAGAGCAGACTGTCAGAATGTGCATCAGGGAGTCTTCGAGAGGCTGCAACCTCGCTGTGAACCCCACGCAGTGAGGTAGAGCGTGAAAAATGAGCACCATGTGAAAGCAGGAGGCTCCCAGGTTCTGGCAACAGCTCCCTTGGACGATCAGCTGGTGTGGTGCAAACACGCTCTCACTCTCCCAGAGGGCGCAGCTTGGGGTGGACGCAAGCTTTGGCTTTGGAGTCAGACCTGGTTGGGTCCCGCCGTATGACCAGGGGTAAATAACTTCACCCTCTGAGCCCCAGAGGATCATTGGGAGAATTAAAGAAATTTGAGGACAGAGGCTTCTCCATGTAGGCTAGTCCGAGTCGCACAACTGCTTAAGAGACCTCTCTGGAACTGGTTTAAAATAATGCTGATTGCCTGGCTCCACCTAGACCTTCATGGGACTCAAGCCACACTCAGTAAATTGGGGATAGCAAGACCAAGAGAAGTGAGTATGTCCCCGCAACAGCAAGGAGACACCGGGACAGTGCTGAGTGGCTCCAGGTAGGCGGAGACCAAGGCCACCAACCTGGGAGAGCTGGCTAGGCTGGGTGGACTGTCACCAGGCTGGGTGGGCTGTCACCACCAAGGATATAGGTGACCAGGGTCCTAGGACATGAATACCAGCCCCAGGGCCTGGGGAGCTCCTTCTGGTGCCACACACAGAGGTCCACAGACTGTAGCTCCAATACCGAAGTTGGAGGTGTTCAACTTCACACGACAGAGACATGATTTTCAGCTCTGTGAGGCCCAGAGTGAGAATTAAATTCACATCCACAGGAGAGAATGGAAATGTCATCTCCTTTTCAAGTTCCTAGTAGTACCCATACATTCCAAACTGTGGAGAATGAACTGTTTGCTTCTTTATTTTGATATAAACTTTTTAAAAAAGATTTTATTTATTTATTCATGAGAGACACAGGGAGAGAGAGAGAGGCAGAGACACAGGCAGAGGGAGAAGCAGGCTCCATGCAGGGAGCCGGACGTGGGACTCGATCCCAGGTCTCCAGGATCACGCCCTGGGCTGAAGGTGGCGCTAAACCGCTGAGCCACCCGGGCTGCCCAAACTTTTTTTTTTTTTTTTTTTTAAAGCAAGTCGATTTTTTTCCCCTGGTTATCTCCAATCTGCAAATTCCACGAAGGCTCAAAATCATGAGTTCTCTTGTAACACTCGCTCCTTAATCCTGCCCACTCCTGACTCAGCCACATCTTTGTATGATCTCTGATGGAGCAACATTCTGCTGAGGTGATTTCACAGACTTCCGGAGCCGACACTTGTCACCCAGCTTCTGGCCGGCGCTGTGACCACGTGAGCCCCCATCTTGGACCCCAGGGCACCCCTGTTTTCTGAAATGCATGACTCATCCTACCCAGGCTTTCTTGAAGAAAGTGAAATTAAGCCCTCCCACACGCCTTTAAAAATGTATACTCTAAATTCCAGTTGTCGTAGTAACATCTTCATGCTGCCCGCTGCCTTTTATATATCTTGGTGCTGATGGACCATCAGTTACCATGAGAACGGCAACGTCTTTGAGCAGCGAGAATCTTGTGGAACTTAGTTTTGTGTCGTGTGCAAAACAAAACCCACGTCCACAGAAGCAGCCTTAACAGAGCGCCGATAGTTTAACAACGGCATGGGACCTGGAAGCCACCAGAATTTTACTTGGTTCCCTGAATTTTGTTTTGGAAAAAAGGTGTATTTTTTTTAAAGATTCAGTTTTATTAATTGTCACTCTTAAGTGATTGCATTAGTTTTAAATATTTATTTTTTATTTATTTTAGAGAGAGCAAGAGAGAGAGAGCATGGGGGAGGTGGTAGGAGGAGGAGGGTCAGAAGGAGAGGGAGAGAGAGAATCCTAAGCAGACTCCATTCTCCATAAGAGTCCCAAGCGGAGCTCGATCTCACGACCCCTGAGATCATGACCTGAGCTGAACCCAAGAGTTGGATTCTTTTTTTTTAATTATTTTTTTAAAGATTTTATTTATTTATTAATGAGAGACACAGACAGAGAGAGAGAGAGGCAGAGACACAGGCAGAGGGAGAAGCAGGCTCCATGCAGGGAGCCCGACATGGGACTCGATCCGGGGTCTCCAGGATCACGCCCCAGGCTGAATGCGGCGCTAAACCGCTGAGCCACCCGGGCTGCCCACAAGAGTCGGATTCTTTTTTTTTTTTTTTTTTAAGATTTATTTATGTATTCATCATAGACAGAGAGAGAGAGAGAGAGAGAGGCAGAGACACAGGCAGAGGGAGAAGCAGGCTCCATGCCGGGAGCCCGACGCGGGACTCGATCCCGGGACTCCAGGATCGCTCCCTGGGCCAAAGGCAGGCGCCAAACCGCTGAGCCACCCAGGGATCCCCCAAGAGTCGGATTCTTAACTGCCACCACCCAGGCCCCCCAGTACATTAGTTTTAAATACATATTCTTTCCTTCCGACTTGAAGATAGATTTGTTCACACCTGCCATACAACTGTAATCACTTCCTGAGCTATGCTTCGCTCCACTTCCCCAGCCCGGCCCACTGGTGACAGGGCAGTGCCAACTGATCAGGCGTTGCCTGCTATTGCAGAGCCAAGGTCTGTGCATTAATTCTTTCTTTCAAAAAGTGAATGTTTGAAAAATGTAAGCTCTTTGAGTTCAAGGACATAACACATGCTTCTTCAGAACTCTCTGCATAGTCCTTTTTGTTATTTGATTTGGCTTTAAGCTTTCCATTCCGATGTACAAAATGAGGTTTTGGCTGAGAATTTAAAATAGTCAATTTCAGAGGGTTTGTGTGTGGGAACAAACTTGAAGGTAGGAAGAAACCAGCCCCACAGTCTGAATAGCAGGCTGCGTCAAAGACACACTCTTTAATGAGTCCTGTTGACCTAACTACGTAGTGTGTATTGTGTGTCTACCATGTGCTGGGCACTGAGCTGCACATGTGACGTGTATTACCTCATTTCATGCTCACAATATAAGCCCTGTTTTAAGCTTTCATTTTACAAATGGGAAAACAGAGCTGTGGATATGGGGCAACTTGACCCAAAGTCACACACCTAATTACCCAGTGGGACTGGGATTTGATTACGAGCATCTTGTTCCACAACCCAAGCACTTGTAAAGCAAGTAAACCTACATTTTACAAAGACATCCTAAATCCAGGGCCAATGGGATGGGCTTTGTACATCTGTGCAAACTCTAGCAGCAGATGGCAATGTGGAGAGCGTGTTTTAACTGGTCACTCCCTGAGTTCTGTCCTTGAGCAGTAGCACTGTGCTGTGCCCTCTCCTGCAGATGCAAGCTAGATTCAAGGGCAGGGGTGAGAATCAAGTCTTTGCCAGTGTCCCCGTACATTGGTTCCTGGTCTTCCGGAAAACAGCATGCCCCATAAAAGAATTTCATTTTTTGACCCAGTAACCCCACTCATGGCAATTTGTTCTAAGAAAAGAATTCAAGTCTATACACAAAGAGGCATTTATCCAGCACTATACCTAACAGCAAAAATTGGCAGCAATATAAACTGATCCGCTCTAATGGATCCTCAGGTAAATTACAATTCATCAATCGAAAGGAATACTACACAGCTATTAACAGACAGCTGTGAAGGCAATGAAACTACACATTAAAAAGATTCTGATTCTGCAAACATTCAGTTCAGCATCTGAAAATTACCCTTCACTAAGACTATGACCACGCTTTTTTTTTTAAGTTTATAATAAGATGGCCAAAAGACACAAAAAAGATGCTCAACAGCACTCAACATCAAGAAATTCAATTCAAAACTACAATGAAGTATCACCTCACACCAGTTAGAATGGCTAATATCAGAATGGCAAGGAAAGAACAAGTGTTGGCCAGGATGTGGAGAAAAAGGAACCATCACGCCATGTTGGTAGAAAAGTAAATTGGTACAGCCACTGTAGAAAACAATATGGAAGTTCAACAAGAAATTAAAAATAGAAATTCCATATGATCTAATAATTTCACTAATGGGTACTTACCCAAAGAAAATGAAAATGCTAATTTGAAAAGATATATGCACTCTTATGGTTATGGCAGCATTACTTACAACAGCCAAAGTATGGAAGCAACCTAAGCATCAATCAGTAAACAAATGGATAAGGAAAATGTACACACACACACACACACATGCACGCACAGCCTAGCTGTCCTGCAGCAACCGGCTGCCACCCCTGGCAGATCCTTGGAGTGTGACCTCAGCAGTGTGGATGGTGCTCAGCAATCTCACAGAACAGAAGCTCATGGGCTGCACACACCTGGGCACAGAGTGCCAAAGAAGTCAAGGCTAAGGACACCTGGAGACAGAGAAGGGACCAAATGGCACTGGGCAATTCAACTCCCGTAGCCAACAGGTGGGCCCAGATGGGTGGACACTGCTGTTCATCGCTCTCCCACTGACTCTGTGTGGCAAATAGGACTATGGTCAGTATGATGGTGACAGGTGCCCCAGAAGCCAGGGACCAAGAGGGTCTGAGGGTCACCTGCTGGCCAGGGACCTGGAGCTGACGAGCGGGCAGGCGAGTCCACCCAGCCTCCAGATTCCTGCACGCTCTCCTTGTGCTGAGCCTGCCGTGAGCCTCACCTCTCACTCACAGCTTCTCTGCCTCATTTATCATTAATGCCTTTTACATCCTCACACAGGAGAGGAAACACGAGGTTGACATAACTGGGGGAGGCTGTTCACAGAGTAACAACAGATCCAAGGTGCAAATTAGCGCTAGGAAGTGCAGATTCGGAACCGGAGAGTGTCAAGCAAGGTGGGGATGAGGTGTTTTCTGTAGGAAGTAGGTTGAGGCAGGTGGAGGGTCAAGGTGTAGGTGCTCCAGTGGGCAGTGAAATGTGTTGTGGTTCAGGGGCTTGGAGTTGTATAGGGGGCCAGAAAGAGTACCCTGGTTTCTCTGAGTCACAAGGAAAAGAGGAGAAATGAGGCTTTGTGCAGAGCGGAGTGAAGGAGTCCTGCGCGCAATCACATCTGCCTCCCACCCCTCACCACTGCTCCGTTGCAGAGAGAAAGCCTCTTGTGGGAAGTCCGTGCTGCATAAGCTGTCCCTTCCCTCCCACCTCTGCGGGAGATCAAGAACAAAGAGCCTTGGTTGATTTGTTTCTGTATTGTGGTAAAATATATGGAACAAAAAATTTATCCATTTATACTTTAACTATTTGTAAGTAACTGGTTTAGTGGCATTAGGTACATTTACAATGTTGTATAACCATCACCACTGTTTGTTTGTTTGTTTATTTTTAGAGAGGTGGGTAGGGGCAGCTGGAGAGGGAGCATCCCAAGCAAGCTGCATGCCCAGCCAGACCGTGATGGAGGCTCAGTCTCAAGACCGTGAGATCCAGACCTGAGCTGAAACTGAGTCAGATACCCAATCAACTGAGCCACCCAGGCACCCCCATCACTGCCCATTTAAATTTTTTTCATCATCTCAAACAGAAACTTACTAAACAACAGCTTCCCATCTGCCCTCCCCTCAGCCCCTGGTAATGCTGTTCTATATTCCATTCCCATGAATTTACCTATTTGAGAGAACTCATATGAGGGAATCATACCATATTTGTCCCTTTGAATCTGGCTTAGTTCACATAGCATAACATTTTCAGGGTTCATCCATGTTGTAGCCTATATCAGAATCTCCTTCTTTTTTCAGGCTGAACACTATTCCATTGTCTGTATAGACCACATTTTGTTTAT
Source organism: Canis lupus baileyi (assembly GCF_048164855.1). NCBI lineage: Eukaryota > Metazoa > Chordata > Mammalia > Carnivora > Canidae > Canis > Canis lupus. The sequence goes on along the minus strand of NC_132855.1, from coordinate 53,744,291 downwards.
CCATTCACTTGTGATTGGACGCCTAGTTTGCTTCCACCTTTTGGCTGTTGTGAATAATGCTGCTATGAACGTTGGTGTACAAGTATCTTGTTTGGGTCCCTACCTTCATTTCTTTTGTGTATATACCTTAGTGGAATTGCTGGATTGTATGGTGACTCTTACATTTAACTCTTTGAGGAACCTTCAAACTATTTTCCACAATTGGCCACACTGAGCTAACTTATTTTTCTAATGATTTTATTTATCATTTATGAGAGACACAGAAAGAGAGAAGCAGAGACACAGGCAGGGAGAAGCAGGCTCCATGCAGGAAGCCTGATGCGGGACCCGATCCCGGACGCTCAACCACTGAGCTGCCCAGGTGTTCCTAACTTAAGCTATTTTAATGAAAAATGAATCTATTCCAAAAGCCTCATGTCAGCCTGGACTGGAAAGATTGGTCTAAAGGCCAGAGCCTCACTGGGATGTAAAATGTGGGTGCCCCATCGTAGCTACAGGAGAAATGACACACTGGATGCATCCAGAATAGGGTGACCAAGAGGAGTCACATTAAGTAAAAAGTGGTTGAATAGACTGGAGTGTTTGGCCTGGGGCAGAACAGGTGTCGTCTCCACATAGAATGGTCTCCAGGAGTGTGTAAGGCTGCCATGGGGCAGAGTGGATGGCTGTTTTTGTAGCCACGGAGGTAGAAGGGGAGAGCCGGGTGAAATTCTCCAGGAGACCCTCTTTGGTGAGATGCTGCTCTGAGAGCAGCAGTACCAACTGAGTCCCTAACAACCTCCTTCCCCCGGGGCAATGACAGCAGGCTGTGGAGAGGGTTCCTGTGATGGGTCATGTGATGGGTCATCACTAAGGCTCCACGACCCAGGGAGGTCACCAAGGAGACAGCACAGAGCAGGGACTCATGCTTCACGGGATGCTCTCATTGTTGTTCTGTCTTGAACAGATGGGAAGGTTGAGCTCAGATTTTTCTTTTTCTTTTTTTTTTTTTTTTTTTTTGGCAGTTGACAAAATCTTAGGTTTCCTTTTTTATGTGGGGAATCAGGAAGCATACAGTCTCAATACAAATAGTGTAATTGCTGGATTATGAGTTTCATTTTGATAAATTTAAACATCAATCACAGTGAAATATTTAAGAACAGTCATTTTAGGGGATCCCTGGGTGGCACAGCAGTTTAGCACCTGCCTGCCTTTGGCCCAGGGCGCAATCCTGGAGACCAGGGATCGAATCCCACGTCGGGCTCCCAGTGCATGGAGCCTGCTTCTCCCTCTGCTTGTGTCTCTGCCTCTCTCTCTCTCTCTCTCTGTGACTATCATAAATAAATAATTAAAAAAAATTTTTTTAAAGAACAGTCATTTTATTTGAATGGTTTCTCTAGAAGTTGGAAAAGAAAATGTGATCAGAGGTAAGAAGAGTTTTGAGACTTAAAACTCTGCTTTGCTCAGGTATCCTAACACCTTTGGGTTCCTCTATGGGGGGGGGGCTCAATAAACAGAACACAAGAGCATAGACGCAGCATCTGGAAGGTACGTTTCTTTTTTTTTTTAAGATTTTATTTATTCATAAGAGGCACAGAAAGAGGCAGAGGGAGAAGCAGGCTTCATGCAGGAAGCCTGATGCAGGACTCAATCCAGGAACCCCAGGACCATGCCCCAACCCGAAGGCAGATGCTCAGCCACCCAGGTATCCAAGCAGGGTGCATTTCTTCTTGAATCTGCCTCTCTGTACCGCTTATTTCTCAGCCTTTTTATTGTGTTTCCTTTTTGTTTTCTGAGTCTTGTTTATTACAAAAGCAATGCATGCTTCAGATAGGTATTGCACTGAGCAGCAAATATTTCTGGTTCCCTTGTGGGGCATGTGTGGCATTACATTTCTCTACTCCCTTAAAGTTAGGTGGGGCCATAAGACTTGTTTGGGCCAATAAAATGGGAAGTGATCTGTTACTTTCAGATGGAAACTTTAAGAACCTGTGTGCAATTAACATGTCTTTCTTTTCTTCTCTCTGCCTGGCAACCTACAACACCCCAAATGGTGGCTGTTCTGTAAGCCTGGGTCCCTGAGTGAGGATGACACCCGGCAGGCCCCAGCCCGCCCTCAATGGACATGGAGCCTGAAGGAGAAATAAACCTTTGGGTCAGCCTTCCATGAACTGTAGCTTTCATAAGAAATAAACGTTGTCGTTTTAAGCCGCTGAGATTTTGGGAGTGTCGCTATAGCAAATAGCTTGTCAGAAAAATCCTTCAACAAATATTTATAGGGCAGCCCCGGTGGCTCAGCGGTTTAGCGCCACCTTCAGTCCGGGCCTGAGCCTGGACACCCGGGATCGAGTCCCGCCTCGAGCTCCCTGCATGGAGCCTGCTTCTCCGTCTGCCTGTGTCGCTGCCTCTCTCTCTGTGTCTCTCATGACTAAATAAATAAAATCTTTAAAAATATATGTTTATATGCCAGGCTTCTGGCAATGTAACGGGGCACAAGAAAGCCTTCAACAAGCTGCCAAGCCCTACTATCAGAGAACTACATTCTAGCAGGGACGATAACCGCTATACAATTAGCCATTTAATCGTTAAAATATGGAGAAGTCCGGAGCCCTGCAGAGTGCATCGGGCCCATGACCTGCTATGGCCCCGGGTCAGGGAGACGTCTCCTGGAAGATATGAAGCTGGGATCCAAAGGACGGCTGGGAGTGGGCCGGGGGAAAGGGAGGATAGTGTCCCACGCAGAGGGAACAATAGGAGCAAAACATCTGAGGCAGAAGGGAGCGGGAGTGGCTGGAATGCCGAGAGCAGGGCACAGTCGTGCTGGGAGGCAGGGAGGACGCAGCGCCCTGGCCGCTCTGCGTGCGGACCTTGGTAGGACGTTTGGTCTCGTCCCGGGAGCAGTGGGTCACCATGTCTGGGTCAGAGGGGCCAGGAGACATTTTTTTAGAGGGAAACAAGCAACACAGGATTATCAAGGTAAGGAGTGTCAAGCGAGGGAAAAAAATCCATCTCGAGTTGGCTTTGGCCGCGACAGAACGTGATGCAGCCCCAAAGCCAACCGCAGGTGGCTCCGCCTGCACGTGCGGCCACCCCCGGCGAGCCGGGCCGCTGCGCTCAGACCCGGCGGGCGCGCGCTGCAGCCTCCCACCGCCAGGGGGAGACGGGCCGCCCCGGCCGGGCCTGGGGGCTCCGGGCCGCCCGGATTCCGGCCCGCAGGTTTGGGTCTGTGCACCCGCTGGAGCCGCGCGTTCCCCCCGCCCACGTCTACGCTCACGCCCCGCTCTAGAGGAGCAGACGCGGGGACCCGCCACCCACCAGGTCGTGAGTCCTGTTCCCACCCCTCCGCCCGCGGCCCCACAGACCCCCCCGTATCTCCAGGTTCCGTTCCTCTCCCTCCTCCTCTTCCTTCCGCCCCCGCGAGAGGAGACTGTCCGCAGGGCTCCTGCCCCAGCCGACCCGGCCTAGGTTCCAACCCCGAGCTCGCCCGGCGCCTGCGGGCCCTCTCCCTGGGCCTCCCGCGGCCCCCGCACGTCCCCGGGCCAAGGTCGGCCGCTGGCCGGCGCCCAGGCCGGTGCGGTCGCCCGGGGGGAGAGATGGGGTGCGGAGCGCGGCCGCCCCGCGCAGCGCCCTGGGCCGTCCGAGGCCGCTCGCTGTAGCCTCCCGGCGGCCCAGCAGGCTCCGGCCGCGGCCTCCGCTCTTCCTAGGCCTCCTTCCAGCGGCAGCGGCAGCGGCAGCGGCCCGCCCGCCTCGCTCTGCGGGTCTAACCACGGCGGAGACTGCGGGACCCACCCGGCCTCACAGCGGGCCGTCGCCGTCGCCGTCGCCGTCGCCAGCGGGTGAGCGGTCGGGCCTCAGGCGCCTCCCGCTGGTCCAACCAGCCGGCCCGAGGGACAGGACAGGCTGCTATTACCCGACAGGCAGTACTAAGCTTGACATCCTCCTGGGATAATTCTTCCTGGGACGGGAGTGCTTTCTTCCCCCTCGCTGTAATTCTTCCCCTTACAGACAAGATCCTGGAAAGAATTTGCTTCTGCTTTTTTTTTTTTTCTCACTTCCTCACCTTTCTGTCACACACTTTTTCTCTCTCATTTTTTTTAAACACCACTTTTCTGTTTTTTAAAAATCTCGAGCCTATAGAAAGGTTGAAAGAAAGTACAATGAACACACAGACCCTTTACCTAGACGGGGTTCTCACCCTCCACCCCATAACATTTGGGGCTGGGGAATTTGTCGTTGTGGGAGCCTGTCCAGTGCATTGTGGGATGTTAAGCAGCATTCCTGACCTCTACCCACTAGATGCTGGTGGTATCCCCTCAACTGAGACAACCGAAAATATTTCAGACATCACCAAATGTCCTTTGGGAGGCAAAATAGCCACCAGTTGAGAGCCACTGACCTAGATTCAGGAACTAACATTTTGTCATATTTACACCTGTACACACTGTGTATATGCATGTATCCATATGTAAACATGCACGTATGTATGTATATATTTCCTATAGACCTATAATCATAGTGAGCAAAAGTGGCAAAATGTTTATTTGTGGATCTCTATGATACATATGCATGTTATGAAAGTATTTGTTATATACGCATAGATGTGTATTTTACAGACATATAGAGTGCAAATGTGGCAACATGTTAAAAAATATATTTTATTTACACACACACACTTTTTTCCTGAAACATTTCAAAGTAAGTTGCATACATCATTCCCTTCTCTCTAAATACTTTAGCTCCTGAGGACAAAAATGTTCTGGTATATAACCACAACAAAATTACCATGGTCAAGAAATTTACATCAATACAATATTGTTTTGAAGGCTATATACATTTTCTCTTCACTTTCTCAATTATGTTCTTTGTGGATTTTGGTTCACCAAGTCCCTGTCATAACTGTGTCATGATAACACAGCAGACACACCATTGAAGGTGAAACAAAAATTAACTGCTGTCATGATGGGGCCTGCGCGTCAGCCTCCTTCGCTCAGTGTGAATGAACCGTTCCCGGGTTAGTACTTCCTCTATTCCAGTGCTTACTAGCCTTTCTGCTCTTCATTTAACCATCTCAAGAGGAGAAAGCATTTCTACTTCCAGATAATCTCCTTAGCCTTTAAAGGTCTGCGGGCCTGGCATGTGTCTATATCCCCTAACTGATGTCATATGTGCTGAGGACAACATCAGGAAGAAGCTTTGCAAATGCCACCTCCCCAACATTCCGATAAACCTTACTGCTAGGATTCAAGCTCCTGAACCAAGTGAGGCAGAGAAGGGCATTAGACATCCTACGAGTTGAAGGACTCAACAAGCCTGTAGCACCTGGTGAGGCAGCATTAGCTGGAGCAGCCCTTCTCCATGGGTGTGGTCCCACAGCTGCACATCTGGGCGGTTAGCTGGAATGCAAACTCCTGAACCCCACCCTTCTGTGTTGTGACACATCCTCCAGGTGGCCATGCTGCACGCTCAAGTTTGAGAAGGACTGACCTGGAGTTAGTGTGTTCACAAACAGAAGCCATCTGCATCCGTCCCAGCAGCATCTAGCAGAGTGGGAAAGGGTTTCCCTTCCAAAGCCTGTCAACAGATGACGGAGAGGGCCCCCCCTTCAGGTTAAGAGCAGCACCAACCTTCACCTGAGCGAGTGAGGGCTCCTCTGGCAACTAGTCAAGGTCTCACATGGAGTCTGCACAGATGGGACAGCTAGAGGAATGTCATTCCCAGCAAACCCACGTGCAGTGTGAGCACCCCACTTCTCTAGCACAAGGATTCATGTGATTTCCTTTTCTCTGTGAGATTTACGAAATCCGAGTCCTAGGTGGCAGCCTTCCTTAGCAGACTTCATGAATCTTTGAGATCCTCACGAGGTAACTGATGGCATCATCATAAGTAGTTCAGACAGAAGATATCATCCCTGAACAGGTGCTGCCTAGAGGAATCAGCTTCTGGCTCACAGCTGCGACTGGGGACCACAGTACAGGTGTCAGTGTTGGGAAGGAAAGTGGTGCGACATGCCAGGAAGACAGAGCAGAAGCTAAGTGATTCAGAGATGGTGTTTATACTTCAAAATGCCTTTCCTTCCAAGTTTCACATTTGGGGCTTCTAGGCCTTTTGGACTGAAGAGAAAGAACTGCAGTTTTCTCTTAAGTGTTCCGCACAGACTGGGGAGGTTGGGGAATAGCAGCAGAATGCCCATGGCGACTTTCTAGCACCAGTTCCATAACTCAGGGTCAGCCCAGTTTAACAGGAAGCCTGCAGAAGGTGGAAGGAAGATGGGAATGTGGAGGAAGAGTGTGGAGAAGAGTCCAGTGAGGTGGAAAGAAGGGAGACAAGTGTGCTGATCTGCTCTCTTCCCCTGCACAGGGACACGGTCCGCTGTCACTCCCAAGTCGTGTTTATATGCCCTAGCAAGGTCAGAGCAGGAATGACGATCTTAGCCTCCTCTGGCGTCCTGGCTAATTAAAATCAACCAAGAGTCAGACTGCTGAGAAGAAAATTATAGCAACAAAGTTTTCATTATTTTTCCTGAAAAAAAGATCAGAAAAGGAAACAGGGCCCAAGAGAAAGATGTTCATAGGCAAATCCAGTGCTTTTTGCTATTTTTTTTAAGTAGGCTACATGTTCTGCATGGAGCCCAACACAGGCTTGAGCTCACGACCCTGAGATCAAGACCTGAGCTGAAATGCAGAGTCGGGTGCTTAGCCGACTGAGCCACCCAGGTGCCCCAGCCATGCCTTTTCTATGTAACCCCTTTTTGCAAAAGAAAATCATCCATGCAGGCTAGAACTACCTTTTGAGAACAAAGTTTATTCTGACCCGGAATTATAATAATTTTTAAAGTCCTATCAATTACACCACGCAGGGTAGGAATTACTCAGACTTTTTCCCTCCTCGACTTCTTCTGAAAAACCAAATTGGCTAGCTATAGCTGAATTTAGCTGGGAAGTAACATGCATTTCTTTATCATTAACTACCATAGAAAAGCACACTTAGCTTGCATCTCAAATGGTCTCCAGTAAAGTCTATTTTGCTTGCAGTAGTTGGGTTATCCTGATTTCTCTTCCCCAAGTTCTGCTCGCTCTCTGGGGAATGCTATTAAGTCTTGTTTTTCCCCTTTTTTGATTTGGGGGCACCTGGCCAGCGGAAGCCTCGCAGGTGCAGGCAGTCGGCAACGTTGTGGGCAATGTAGTAGAGGTTCAGCATGGCCGCGGGGCTGAGGATGTCCACCTCCGGCTTCTTCTGCTTCTTCCCGCCAGACTTGCCTCGGCTTTTTCCTTGTTTCCCTTTACCTGGCTTTCAAAGACAAGTATGTATGGGGCATAAGTTAGTTTTTCTGACCTTGAAATAATTTTCAGCATTTCCTATTGAACATTAGAAACAAAAACTCTTGAAAAAATTGTAATGATAACAAAAATTTTTGCATGGAGTGGGAGCAGTCACGTGCAATCTAATTCAACAAATGTGTATTTTTTTTAATTTTTTTTTAATTTATGATAGTCACAGAGAGAGAGAGAGAGAGAGAGAGAAAGAGGCAGAGACACAGGCAGAGGGAGAAGCAGGCTCCATGCACTGGAAGCCTGACGTGGGATTCGATCCCGGGTCCCCAGGATCGTGCCCTGGGCCAAAGGCAGGCGCCAAACCGCTGCAGCACCCAGGGATCCCAACAAATGTGTATTAAACACCCAGATTAAAAGAGACCAAACCTGAGGGATCCCTGGGTGTCTCAGTGGTTTAGCATCTGCCTTCAGCCCAGGGTGTGATGCTGGGATCCTGGGATCGAGTCCCATGTCCGGCCCCCTGCATGGAGCCTGCTTTTCCCTCTGTGTGTCTCTCATGAATAAATAAATGAAAATCTTTAAAAAAAATTTTTTTTTAAATAAAAGAGAAACCTAATCTAATGATCATATGGACTTTGTTTGCATTGATTTGAATGAAATGAAAAAGATATTTTTAGCCAATCAGGGACATTTGGTAATATCAAGGAATTATTAATTCTGTTAGGTGTGGGCAGCCCTGGTGGCTCAGCGGTTTAGCGCCGCCTTCGGCCCAGGGCGTGATCCTGGAGACCCAGGATTGAGTCCCGTGTCGGGTTCCCTGCATGGAGCCTGCTTCTCCCTCTGTCTGTGTCTCTGCCTCTCTCTGTGTGTCTCTCATGAATAAATAAATAAAATGTTTTTTAAAAAAAATCTGTTAGGTGTGATAGTGGTATTGGGTCATGGAAGAAAATGTTTATGCATTTCAGAAATGCACATTATGATCTGTGGAAATGGAAATGAAAGAAGGCTGCTTTAAAATAGTGCAGCTCCCCCAAAAGACAGATGAAGAAAATGTGGCAAAATCCTGACAACTTCTGAGTCTGAGAAATGGATATATAAGAATTCATTTTACTATTCTATTTTTGTTATGTATAGAAACTTTCATAATAAAGATTAGTTAAAAACATTAGATAATCAGGATGCAAACACATATTTTGGCATTTGTTATGTTGTAGTCACTACCTCGTTAAGCAGTCATGAGGGTTGAGATGGATATAAGACACTTAGCATAGACTCTGACATGAAGGAAACAATAAATGGTTGTCCCCATCACTTTATCACTCCTCCAAGCTGTGTTTTGAGGCAGAGAGGCATTATTCCTGTCTTAAGAATGGAAAAATGGAGGCAGAGCAAGGTCACAGTGCAAACCAGTGTCCACTAGGCTCAGCGCCTGTGCTCTTGCCATGACCTTGCTGCCAGGCCAGGGCCTTTTAGGAAAAAGCATGGATATTATCCTAATGTGGTAATAAACTATCTGAAGTTTTGCTAGAGCCACACAAAGCTGAATTGACATCTCTATGTCCTGTGACCCACCCGTACATAAAATAACAGATGGGGATGTATTATATGGAAAGTGTCTCCAAGAAAGAAGAGGAATGTGTAAGTTATCAAGAATACCTGCTAGGGCTAAATATTTGTATAGAATAGACGCCATGTTGATAGCATCTCATTTTAAAAATGTCCCAGGCAAAAAAATAAAAATAAAAAATAAAAATGTCCAGGCTAAATAAAGAGAAATAGAGTCCATGTGTTAAAAACACTAAAACAAACAAACAAACAAACAAAAACACTAAAATACATTTTTGTTAAGTGAAATGGAATACACTTCTAGATACAAAACCCAGGAATGAAGTTGAGAATTATCTTGCAACACAGCGGCCTGGCTTTAATGTGGAAATTCAAATTAAAAAAAAAGAAAAAGAAAAAGAAAAAAAAAAAGGGCAGCCCAATTGGCTCAGCGGTTTAGCATCACCTTCAGCCCAGGGCGTGGTCCTGGAGACCTGGGATCGAGTCCCACATCGGGCTCCCTGCATGGAGCCTGCTTCTCCCTCTGCCTGTGTCTCTGCCTCTCTCTCTCTGTGTGTCTCTCATGAATGAGTAAATAAAATCTTAAAAAAAAAAAACAATATGAAAACTCATGTTAACTGTACCTCCTGAGAAAATATCCCCTTGGGGTGTAGGATGTACACTGCCATAGCTCTTAAAATTTGGGGGTCCTGGGATCCCTGGGTGGCGCAGCGGTTTGGCGCCTGCCTTTGGCCCAGGGCGCGATCCTGGAGACCTGGGATCGAATCCCACATCGGGCTCCCGGTGCTTGGAGCCTGCTTCTCCCTCTGCCTGTGTCTCTGCCTCTCTCTTTCTCTCCATGTGACTATCATGAATAAATAAATTTAAAAAGAAAAAAAAATTGGGGGTCCTTTATTTATGATTTTATACTTTTTTGCATGGCAACCATATGACTTACCTGGAGTAACTGCCCCCCCCCCCAAAAAAAGTGTTTTCATCTCTAAGACAGTTTGATAACTAACACTCACACAAAGATTTGATATTTTTATTCAAAGTTTTCATCTTTTTGTAGAAATTGGCAAAATGACTCTCTAAAATTCATATGGAAATGCAAAGGGCTTTGAAAAGGAACAAAGTTGAATGACTAATGCTACCTTATTTTAAGAATTATTATAAAACTACAGTATCTAGACAGTATGGTATTGGTGTCAAGATAGACAAATAGATCAATGGAAGAGAATAAAAGTCCAAGAATTGGTCCACCCGTATACAAACAACTGCTTTTCCACAAAATTGCAAAAGCAATTCAATAGAGCAATGATAACTGATGAGGGAGGAGCAGAGGCAGAAAAATGTTCTTTGGCCCAGAAGGCCAACCCGTAGCCTGCATAGTTCAGATGAGGATCAAATATGTGCTGGTTGCTACATCCTGAAAGGGTTTCGTGACCGTCTGCACTTCACACCAATAGTTAATACTGAGCTGAATAACAAGTGCCAGAGAAATCTTGCCAAAGTGTTTTCTGAGTAGAAATTCAAAGAAAACATGTATGATCTAATACTCTCTGCATGTCGCCTCCCCCTTGAGCACTAAGCATATAACCACCAGCTTCGTACAACAAACGTGCAGCTCTTTCTGCCCAAGGATCTCATCCTCATGCTACTTAAATAAACTTACTAAATTGCACCTAAAATGCCTCAGGAATTCTTTCCTGATCATCGTGCTCAACAATCGAGCAACTTTTTCAAAAAAAATGGGGCTAGAACAATGCATATCCATTTACAAAAAGACGAACCTCAATTCATGCTTGTATCATATACAAAGTTTAACTCAAAATGGCTCAGATACCTAAATATAAAACCAAAAAGTATAAAAGTCCTAGAAGAAAATAGAGGACCTTAGGCTTGGCAAAGATTTCTTGGATTTGACACCAAACAAAGCACAATCCATCAAAGAACAAATTAACAAATTCACCATCAAAACTAAAAACCTGTGTTCTTCCGGGACACCTGGGTGGCTCAGTTGGTCAAGCGTCTGTCTGCCTTTGGCTCAGGTCGTGATTCCGGGGTCCTGGGATCGAGCCCCATGTAGGGCTCCCTGCTCAACAGGAAGCCTGCCTCTCCCTCTGCCTGCTGCTCCCCCTGCTTGTGTGCTCTCTCTCGCTCTGTCAAATAAATAAATAAAATCTTTAAAAACAAACTTGTGTTCTTCAAAAGATATTGCTAAGAAAATGAAAAGCTCAGGCAGCCTGGGTGGCTCAGTGGTTTAGCGCCGCCTTCAGCCCAGAGCCTGATCCTGGAGACCCAGGATCAAGTCCCACGTCAGGCTCCCAGCATGGAGCCTGCTTCTCCCTCTGTCTGTGTCTCTGCCTCTTTTTCTCTCTGTTTCTCTCATGAATAAATAAATAAAATCTTAAAAAAGAAAATGAAAAAAGCTAAGCCACAGTCTGGGAGAAAATGTTTCCAAATTGTATATCTGATAAAGCCCTTATATTCAGAATGGATAAAGGACTCTCAAAACACAATAAAAAATAACCAAACAACAACAAACACCCAGGCGTCCTGAACAAATACTTTCTCAAAGAAGATATACAAATGGCCAAAAGGCACACGAAAAGATACTCAATATCAAATCATTAGGGAAATGCAATTAAAACCACAATGAGGGATGCCTGGGTGGCTTAGCGGTTGAGCGTCTGCCTTGGCTCAGGGTGTGATCCTGGGGTCCTGGGATCGAGTCCCACATCAGGCTTCCCGCATGGAGCCTGTTTCTCCCTCTGCCTGTGTCTCTGCTTCCCTCTCTGTGTGTCTCGTGAATAAATAAAATATATATATTTAAAAAACAGCAATGAGATACCAGCACACACTCATTAGAATGGCTCAGGTTACCAAGAGTGACCATACCAAGTGCTGATGAAGATGTAGAAGATCTGGAACTCTCTGCTGCTGAGAACCTAACATGAAAGAGGCACTCTGGAAAACAGTATGGCAGTTTCTTTAAAAGGTTAAACACATACCTACCATATGATCCGCCATTCCACTGCTAGGTATTTACCAAGAGAAATGAAAGTGTATATCCTTTCTAAGACTTGTACATGCAATGTTGGTAGTAACTTTGTGGTAGTCTAAAGCCTGGAAACAGCCCACAAGTCCATCAGTGAGTGAATGAATGAACAAACTGTGGTATAACCATACACTAGGATATCACTAAGCAATAAAAAGAACTAGTGATGCATGCTACAACTACAACATGGGTTTTTAAATATTTAAAAATAATTTTAAAATAATTTAAACATCTTATTTTTTTTAAAGATTTTATTTATTTATTCATAGAGACAGAGAGAGAGAGAGAGAGAGAGAGGCAGAGACACAGGCAGAGGGGGAAGCAGGCTCCATGCAGAGAGCCCGACGTGGGACTCAATCCAGGGTCTCCAGGATCACACCCTGGGCTGCAGGCGGTGCTAAACTGCTGCGCCACCGGATTAAACATCTTAAATATAATTTAAAAATAATTTAAAATTTAAAAAATAATTTTAAAGTAATTTAAAATAATTTAAAATTTAATTTAAAAATAATTCTACAAGTGAGGGACACCTGGCTGGCTCAGTCAGTGGAGTGTGCGAGTCTTGATCTCAGGGTTGTGGGTTCAAGCTCCATGTTGGGTGTAGAGATGACTTAAAAATAAAATCTTAAAAAATTATTATTATTATTATTATACAAGTGAAAGAAGCCAGACCAACCCCCCCCCCATTAATACTGTATAATTCCATATGTTAAAAATCCTACAAATTACAAACTGATCTATAGTCAGGGCAGATCAGCAGCTGCCTGGGGTGGGAGGTGGCGGGGGTGGTACACGGAGAAGCAAGAGAAAAGAGCTGATTACAAAGAAGCACATGAGACTCCCAGGGGTGATCCACATGTCTGTTATCTTAATTGCGGTGATGGCTTAATGGGAGCATACAGATGCCAAAGTTATCAAATTGTACATTAAAATACATGCAACTTATTGTACATCACTTATACCTCAATCAATCTGTGAAGACATTTTTGTGAGTGAAAACTTTCAGTGACTCGGCCGGTTGGGTTGGTTCAATACAACTCCATGGCCCTTGGCTGTTTCAGGTCCCAGAACACATAGCTCCTGCCTTAGACTCTCAAACTCCTTACTGAAGACCACACTGGCATTGCTTCTAGTTCCCAAACCTGCCCAGCTGCTCCCCACTCCCACTTCTTCCTGCTGACCCTCCCAGGGGAATATGTTACTTCTCTTTGGGCAGGGCTCCGCTCAAATATCACCTCTTTAGAAAACACCTCTCAGATACTGTGTCGATATTCTATCTATAACTAGAGAGACCATATAGTTTATTATCCAAACCAAGACACTTCAACAGACATAAACTGGACTGTCCCAGGCAAGGAGGGAGGCGGGTACGGATGGTTTCCCAACAACCCTCTCAGCCCTGTCATTTTCTAGCTCCTGACCCCAGGCACACTCCACTCTTTAATAGTGCTATTTTGTTCGTCTATTTAATAGTGCTGTTTTGTTCGTGTGTTTCCTAGCCAGAGATTTGTCTATGAAGTCACCACTGAATTCCTAGGGCCTAAACCAATGTCTGGCATGTTTGTATGAAGAGATATTTGCTGAATGAATACATTGCAACTCAAATGCCATGCAACCCCAGGATTTAGAAAGCAAATGTAGAGATCTGCTTTTCTGGATTTTAAGATGGCTTCTTCCTTCATTCAACAAATACTTAACAAATATCTACTGAGCACCAGAACCTGCAATTCAGGGCTACTGTCTTCATGAGGCTTACAGTTGGTGAAGGAGAATTTACAAATGCATTTAGTCACCAACATTAACTCACACTCCTGTGAGCAAGAACCCAGGGTGCCTGGCATTATGATGACACAGAATGGGCAGGGAGTGACCACAACTGGGACAGGAAGGAAGAAGGGTTTACTGAAGACCAGCCTGTGGGCCGAGGGGCAGGGAATTCCCAGGCAAACAGCTTGTGCAAAGGGTCTGAGGTGGAAGGGAATATGCCAAATTGAAGGGACCTCTCAAAAAAGGTCAGTGTGGCTGGCCTATAAGCAACTGTGGTGGGGGTGCAGAGTGAGGGGAGCTTAGGCTGGGAAGGTATGCAGTGTACATCTCTGGCTTACAGGGCTGGGAAGCTCAGGAGTTTGACTTTTATCCAAGGAGCAGTGGGAATCCATTAACTTCAATGGCTTTATTAAACTGTTTTGCTTCAGCTCCCTGGGCTCTGAAAGAAAATGACAGTACCAACCATGCACAGCACCCCGGGCAATGACACAATTTAAATCAAGAGACATCTATTCAGTGCTTTTGCAAGGAACAAAGTAGAAGGGACACAGATTTGCCAAACACATTTCTACACTAGAGTCAAATGGGGGTGAAGAGTGAGGCTTTCCAAGGTGAAATAGTTGAAGCTCTGTAAGTGAGGTGTAGAAGGTCATGGGGGCTGGGGGAGCAATGTGGCAGTGGGAGGTGCTTCGGAGCTGGGCCTATCTTGAAGAAAAGTAGATAAGTAGCTTCAGATGGGGCAGCTGCAGGAGGCTTGGAGAAGAATGTGGGTCTAGTGTGGTGTGTGTTTTTGTTTGTTTGTTCATTCTGTTTAAAGTAGAGAAGTTAATACGGTGAGACACCCGGGTGGCTTAGTGGTTGAGGGTCTGGCTTGGGCTCAGGTCATGATCCCCAGGTCCTGGGATCGAGTTGTGAATCAGACTCCTCTCAGGGAGCCCGCTTCTCCATCTGCCTATGTCTCTAGCCTCTTTCTGTGTCTCCCGTGATAAATAAAATCTTTAAAAAGAAGTTAATGTGGTAAATAAAGCTCAAGGTGAGGAATAGTAGTGCTTATGAGTTTGAGGCCAGGAGAATGAACATGCCATTGGAAAGTGCAGAGAAGGTAGTGGTGAAAAGACCTGGATTGTGAACACAGTTGGGAAATGCTCTGGGGTGGAGAGACCCAATGGAACGCTGCAGTGGTTTGGCTTCAGATGGAGTTCCGTGAGCCAACGACTTGGAGGTGGGATGGACGTTTAAGGATGTTGCAAGCCTTCCTGGGCATAAAATTCAAGAAGTCCCTGCGCAAAAGGTTTCCTCCAGAGCCCTTCCAAAAGCTAGGGTTGGAAGAGACCATCACCGCGAGGATCCCTCGCACCACGGCTCACTTTCTGCTTCTCAATCCGCAGAGGCGAGTCCTGCGCAGGACCCAGGACAGCGGCAGCAGGCGGCGGGCGCCGGGGCCAGGCGGGGCTGGGGCTGACCCGTCCCGGCTCCCCGGGCTCTCGCGCCCCTGTGCCGGCCTCTCTTTATTTCTCCCGCGTGTGGCTGTGAAGGTGGCGCGACGGGACCAAGGAGCGGACACTGACCGACCGCAGGAGAGGGCTCCGCCCGACTGTGCTCGCTGTGCCCTTGCGCCCCCCGCCCCCGTCTCCCCCGTCCTCCTTCTACCCCAAGCGTTCAGGTCTCTAGGCTGGACACCACCCACGACGGCAGCGGACGGAGGTGCCGACCTCGTGGCGTGGGTCACACGCCTTGGTAGGGCGTGCCTCGGCGAGGCGCGACGCTGTTAGACCCACTGAGCGGAAGCCGCGGATCTCAGGCCTAACTAAGGCTATTACCATGGTGATCCTCAGTCGAGCAGCCGAGCGCCGCTTGGGTCCCCAGTCCTGAAACCGACAGAGCGAGCCCAGTTCTCCGCCTCGCCTGCGGGCGGCGCCCCCGCGCCCATCCCTGCCGCCGACCCCGCTGCTCCGCACTCGCCAGCGACCCGCCGCCCCGGACGCTCAGGGGAGCCCGGCGGGGTGAGGGGGCGGCCGGACCCCCAGCCGCCGCCACGCGGAGCCTGGGCACCCGCCGCACGGAGGCCGCGCGCCCCGGGGACTGGGGGCTCCGGGGGCTCCGGGGGCTCCGGGGGCTCCGGGGCACGGGGGGCTCCGGGGCGCAGGGCTCGCGGGGGCGCGGGCGGGCCGCGCGCACAAGGCCGGGCGGCGCGCGCCGCGGGGGACGGGGCCGCGCGGTGTTTACCTGTTGCCGGGATACCGGGGCCGCGCGCGCAGCCGTTGGGCCCCGCGGGCGGCCGGTCCGCAGGCCCCGCCCGCCTCGCCGCGCAGGCTGGGCCGCTTCACCCGGCGCCGGGCGCGGGCGGCGGGGGCCCGGGGGCCGACGCGGAGGTGCGCTCCGGACCTCGCAGCGGGCGGCGTGCGCCGTGGCGCTCGGACCCCCACGGGCTGACCGTGCAGAAGTCATCGGAGACGCCGTGACCTTTTTTGGAAAATGACAAACGGCCTGTGAAGGTTGCAGTGAGAAAACCATGGGAAAAGGTTCATAAAGAGCCTGGTACACGCCCCAGAAGAGTCAACTCCTGCCAAAAAGGTTCTTAGGCCCCAAATGGGAGTAAGGGAGGCTGTAGGGCAGGAGCAGCTCCCTTCCGGCCTCGGGAGTCCGTCTCGGTGCCCGAGACTTGTGCTCTCCACGGGAGCAGCCTTTGTAGACTCGTGTTTTTGCGCGCGGCGGCAGTCGCAGAGGCTGGGCGAATTGCCGTGATCCAGGGAAGCCCCCCCCCCCCCCCCCCCCACCAAGCCCGGCGCTTCTTCGTTCTCACTGATGTCCGAGCCTCAGTTAACGTTGCTGCCTCTCCCGGGCCGCCTCCTCACCTGCTTCTGTTCTGTGCCTTAGCCCCTGGCTCACCGGTACCTCACTGGGTACCCACGTCTGTCTGCCTCCTGCTGCCCTCCCCAGGGTTGGCTGACCTCAAAGTCCGGTCCTGAGCCCTCTGCTGTTGTGTGTCAGTGTCTCCTCCCGTGGCGACTCGACTCATCTGATAACGTCAGTGACTACCTCTGTGGGGGTGACACAGCCCCCAGCCGAAAGAAGGGCCTCCGTCTGAGCTCCAGTCTTGAGGCCGCACTCTTCTCTGGCCTTAGGGCATCTCTCCTTCTGTTGGCCTCTCCGTTTCCGTTGTCACTGGCAACACTGCTCTTGCAGTCTCTTGCCCTCTGTTATCTCTAACTCCTCTCTCCAATGAGGAGTCCAGGCCTGAGCATCCTTTGTAAATTCTTTTATGGGTCCTCCCCTTGACATTTTCATCATTCTAAACTAGACCTTCATTTCGTATTGCAAATAATAGTTAACACTGAAGGAGCGCTAATGTCCAGCCCCTTGCTAAGGACTTTGCACACACCATGGCATCATGTCCCCGCAACTAGTGTGGTCGGTTCCATTATGTTCTCCAGTTTGCTTGAGGTCAGAGTAAGTTGCCCAAGTTCGCACAAGCGGAATCAAAGCCGGCTCTGTCCATCTGTCCAGCTGGTGCTGTTAAACGCTAGTATTATTCAGGAAGGCACACTGGGCTTGAGGCCAGAAGATGTGGGTTCAAAACTTGGCCTTACTACATACGAGTTTTGCAATTTTGAGCAATTCTCTGAGCTTCACTTTCTTGCTCTGGGTTGATGTGAAGGTAGTATGATGGGATGAATGTGAAAATGCTATATGAATTCAAAGTATCTTCAGTAAGCATTGCTTTTAAAAGATATATTTGTGAGTTAGGGAAAATGGAATGGGGAGAAGCTAGTAAAAAGTACAAACTTTCAATTATAAGACGAATGAGGTCTAATGTATCACATGGTGATTATAGTTGATAATACTGTATTGTATAAATTGAAAATCGCTGAGTGGGACATAAGTGTTCTCACACATAAAAAACTGTGAGGTGCTGAATGTGTTAATTGTGGTAATCCTTTCATAATGTGTGTATGTGTGTCAAACCATCAGGTGTACACTTTAAATATATTACAGTTTTGTCAGTTATACCCCAATAAAGCTGGGGGAAAAAAAGCTATAACGCATAAGAAAGAATGCTTTGGGGGCACCTGGGTGGCTCAGTTGGTTAGGCATCTGCCTTCAGCTCAGGTCATGATCTCAGGTTCGTGAGATCGAGCCCCCTGTCCAGCTCCCTGCTCAGCGGGCTTCTCCCTCTCCTCCTGCTTGTGTTTTCTGCCTGTCTCTCTCAAATAAAATATTTAAAAGAAAAATAGAGCATGCTTTGTCAGTAGACAGGTGGGACATAAAAATGATGATCTAGTGACAATCAGCACAACTTCAATGGCAGCACCATTTCCCACTGACCAAGTGGATCTTAAGCCTTGAGGGCTTTGCACTGACCTGCAGGGAGGGGAAGAGGGCTGCCGAGGTGTGTGGCTGAAAGACAGACTGTTAAATAACACAATGAGCGTTGCTATTAGAATTAAAAAAAAAAAAAGTCATTGACAACACACGCATTTTTCTTAAATACCAGTCCACTTAAGAATCATTTAATACTTAGGACTTAAGATAGATCTGTTTATTCTATAAGAACTGAACAAATCTTCCTGGGTAAACTGGAAGATGAGTTAATTTAGATAACTATTCAAATTCACATCAGAATTGCACTGGTAGAGGGGCAGCCCGGGTGGCTCAGTGGCTTAGTGCCTGCCTTCAACCCAGGGTGTGATCCTGGAGACCCGGGATCGAGTCCCATGTCGGGTTCCCTGCATGGAGCCTCTTCTCCCTCTGCCAGTGTCTCTGCCTCTCTCTGTGTCTCTCATGAATAAATAAATAAAATCTTAAAAAAAAAAAAAAAGAATAGCACTGGTAAGGATCCTGGCTGGCTCACTGGGAAGAGCATGTGACTGTTGATCTTGGGGTCATGAGTTCGAGCCCCACGTTGGCTATAGAGATTGCTAAAAATAAATAAATAGGGGATCCCTGGGTGGTGCAGCGGTTTGGCGCCTGCCTTTGGCCCAGGGCGCGATCCTGGAGACCCGGGATCGAATCCCACATCGGGCTCCCGGTGCGTGGAGCCTGCTTCTCCCTCTGCCTGTGTCTCTGCCTCTCTCTCTTTCTCTCTGTGTGACTATCATAAATAAATAAAAATAAATAAATAGTACTACTAATTTTATCTGTTTATGATTATACATCCTTATGTCTTCTTTATAAATAGTAATACAAACTGTGCTGTTCTTTTAAAAAAAATAACATTGCCAGAATTGAGGCATGCATTCTTAGAACATCCAAACTTAGAATATTCTATCATTATCTTTCTTAGAAGTTACATCTAAAAATTCCTATTTCCTCTTTTCTACTCTGGTCACTCCTTTTCCTCCTTTTCATCTCATTAAGTTCAACATCATAGCACTGCACTCACTTCATCCTTTATAGCTCTAATATTGTAAGGAAGTTACAGAAAAAAATAAAATGTTCTTTGTAGGTAATTTCCTCTGGCCAGCCACTAGGGTCCCAGCAGTGAGAACCATGGGGTACAGTAAAAACCAGCTGGAGTAGATAGGAGACAAAATTATCTAGAGCAGGGGTCGGCAAACTCAGTAACTCTTTTAGGTTTTACAGGACTTATGTCCTCTTTTACGACTACTCTGCTGATGTAGAATGAAAGCATTTATAGACAACCTGTAAACAAGTGAGCATGGCTGTGTTCTAATAAAACTATCATGGAAACTGAAATTTGAATTTTATAGAATTTTCATGTGTCATAAAATATTTTTCTTCCATGGATTTTTT
This sequence comes from Canis lupus baileyi, assembly GCF_048164855.1. Classification (NCBI taxonomy): domain Eukaryota; kingdom Metazoa; phylum Chordata; class Mammalia; order Carnivora; family Canidae; genus Canis; species Canis lupus. The sequence continues at coordinate 53,724,914 of NC_132855.1, read as the reverse complement.
TTTTCCCTAACCATTTAAATGGTTAAAACCATTCTTAGGTCATGGACTGTTATGTATAAAACCTGTCAGTGGGCTAGATTTGGCCCCTGGGCTATAGTTTGCTGATTCCTGGTCTAGAGTATTAAAATGCTATTAATTATTCATTATTCTTGCTGGGGTATTCTTTGACAGGGAGGGGAATGAAATGAGTAATCAGCAATTACTGAACACTCACGTTTAGCAAGAATTATTCTAAGCACTATATGCACATCGACTCATTTAATCCTTATAATTCTATAGGGTAGGTAATAAGTATTAACCCTATTTTACAGATGGGGAATCTGAGGCAGAGAGGAAAGAACTTGTCGTTCTTTACAGCTAAATAGATGCAGAGTCTGCATGTATCTCACCAAGTTGGGTTGAGCCTTTATGCTGTATAGCCTTTCTGGGTAAAATATCTTGCATCTTACCCTGAAGACATATTTTCACAGGCGTCCACATGGAGGTTCTTTGTCCTGCCAGCTCCATTAAGCATTTGAACAAAAAGTTACAGAATGTTCAAACTAATGTTTCCATTTGGAGGCAAGGGGACAGATGGTATTGTCATATTTAGTAAGGAAGTCACTGTCACCAAAGGTGTTTGAGCAGAGATGGAATGACTTTTGTATTCTTGTAGCTCCTTAGAAAGACTTTGGTTATTTTCTATAAAATATGTAAAAGAAAAACTTAAAGTCCTTGCTTTTTGAAAGTTAAATCTGGCCAATTACTAAAGGAACAGACAGCCTGAAAACCTCCCCTGGCCCACTCAGGCACAATCTCATTACATTTACAGGATCTGGGAGTCTGAATTGCCAGAACTGCTGGTAGGAAATTATATTTCAAATTGTTTGGCCTATTGCTATGAGAACTGAGTAAATCTCCCTTGACCTTGTCTCCACCACCACACTCACATATGTATGCATGTGTGTGTACACACACCATTCTTCCCATTTATACCCTTTCTTCTTACCTAGAATGATTGTTAAATATATTTAAGTTATACTTATTCAAGAAAATATTAACATGGAAAGATAGGTCTCTGGGATAAGTATGATAAAAACAAGTATAGGACAGACTATGTTGGGCTCTCATGTGTTAAGAAAAAATATTGGTGGGAAAGGGATGGGTATTATCACAGGAACTTTCTGAAAGGACATGAAATATTTAGTGATTACTTCTGGGGAATGAGATAAGGATCTGGGGTGAGAAGTTTTATTTGTCAGTGTGTGCTCTGAAAAATTACTTGAATTTTTTACATGTATCTTCTTATCAAAAACACCAATACCTAAATGTATTCTTCAGTTTTACACCACTTTCTTATGTCCTATCCTCTACCTAAGCCTGAAACTTTCTTAACCTGAATCTTCTTTGACTACATCAATAGCTGCAAGCATTTTTCAAATAAAAATAACTTGCTTCAGTTCTTGCCTTACACCTCAAATAATAGAAAGGAAGAGTAATTAATTAGTTTTGTTACTACGTGTCTGATGTAGTGGGACAGTGAGTTGAATGGTGGCCTCCCAAAAGATACGTCCCTGTCCTTATCCTTGAAAACTGTGACTACTACCTTATAGCAAAAGAGTGAATATTACTTTATATGGCAAAGATATAATAAAGGATCTTGAGAAAAGAAGCTTATCCTGGATTATCCTGATGGGCCTTAAATCCAATCAGAGGTATCCTTAGAAGAGAGAAGCGGAGGGACTCTTGAGAGAGAAGAGGAGGAAGCAATGTGACTACAGAGGCAGAAGCTGGAGTGACATGAAGCTAGAAGCTTCCAGAAGCTAGAAGAGGCAAGGTAATGATTAAGGACTTTAGGGAGTGAGTCCTACTGACACCTTGATTTCAGACTTCTGGACCCTGGAACTGCGAGAGAATAAACATTTGTTTTAAGCCGCTCAGTTTCTGGTAACTTGTTACAGCAGCCCTGGGAAACTAATAATGATGGGGAAGAAAGTACAATTAATAGCTAATATTAGTTATTTGGATTCCATAAATGTATTATTTCTTCTGGCTCAAATAACACCGTAAGTTGATTGTATTGAGGTAGTTAATACTTTTGTACTCATTTCAGTTACTACTACTGAAACTATGATGTAGTGAGATTCTTATCAGTGAAAGGATTAGAGGCTAAACACATAGGTGATACTAATTAAAGGAATTCTTGCATTGGATGGAGACAGTCCTAGATGATCTCTGATCCCTTCAACTCAAGAATACATTTCCGTGAAAAATCTTCCAAATACTGAGGTTTAACATTTTACAATTAACATTAGAATAGCCAAACATTTAGAAAATGCATTCATCTGGAAAAGGTGTTTGAAAGTGTAAGGTACTCAGGACTTATATTTTATGAACTTTCCATAGCAGGACTTCTGAAGGAATACCAGATGCTACTGAAAATTCATTAATGGAAAAAATAGGTAAAATATAATTCATGAACTCTCCCCCAAATCACCAATTAGGACTTACCCATGCCAATATTTCCAAAATCATTTGCATGTTGCTCCAAAAGCTCTAATATAGACAGAGCTTTGATCTCTCCCTTTGTTCTGCCCTATTTTAGAGATTACACATTTCCACCATGTAAATAGCTCATTGTTGAGTAGTGAGATTATATGGAAGGTAATTTTCTTCACTATCACGATACTCTTCTTTGTTTTATGGTTTAGAGAAAACAAGAAAGCAGGAGGCCCAGAGGCAGACAAGTTTTATTTAGTATAGTTGATAAAATCATGATGTAGACATTTTTACTCTAAAATGTATTTTATGTGTTTATGTATATATTTGATGTCTCATGTTGAAAAGCATCATATAAAATATCCATTGAAATATGTACTAGTATTAAATACATGTAAGAATAGCAGTAGGGGCTCTAAAAGCTACTGGGTGTTTTATAAAAGTTGTTTATAAATCCCATAACATTTTATTATCTACAGAAAACATTTTATTGTGCCATTACTGAAAAGTCTGTACTGGAATTATATATTATAGGTAGAGCAGATGTTAATAGGCCATGTCCAATATTTCTGAGATAGTGGCAAGACTCTCTGCCTCTGAAAAGCTAGACTTAGCATCTAGCTTTACAGAGTGCCAGAGAGTTGCAAAGTTCAAACCTGACCTTGCCTGGATATTAAGGTGGTGTTACTTAGCTCAACAATAGCATCGATGAGACCAACATCACAAGTCTGATTGTTGTATGAACCAATGTCATTTTTGTTTCAGAAGTACAGCTGCATTTTGAGCCTCAACTTGTTTTATTGTAAATATAGGTCATCTCAAGAAGCCCTAGAGGAAAGAATTCAAACTCATCACAACTACTTGTGGGAGAAAAAGAAATCATCAAAACACCTGTTCGTTTATAGAACTGTCTTTATATAATAAAGATTCTTGTTAGGTGGAAGTGCTAGGGGAACTATGGACACAAAAGGTCAAGAAAATCTCAACTGAAAATATCAGCATAAAGCACTGCAATGGGTGGTTTCAAATGCTCACTGGAAAGCTGTGGAAATTCTCAAGAATCTCTACGAAAGCCCTGCCACCAATCTTAAAAGCTCACTGAGAAGCTGCTGTGACTCACTGTCTACCCATATGTCTGGTTGCAACTGTCTTCCTGTAGGTAGAATATACTTCTCTGGCCCAATGTTAGGCTTGCCCCATGTGAACTGTTTTTTGCCAGTGGAACATGAGCAATTTGACTTATGATACATCCAAGCAGGAGCTTGAAGCACCCTCAGGTGCTTGCATGGTATGGTTTGGTGCTTGCTCCTGCCCTTTACCATGACAACAGTATGTCCCAGGCAGGAGCTATTCCATCAGCCTTGTGCCAGAATAAGATGATGTGTGAGCAGAGCTAAATCTAGCAAGTTAACCTGAGTAGAATAGAGCTGCAGCTCATCCCCAGAAACAAGAAATAAAGATATGTCATAAGCCACTGGGATTTTTGCAGCTGTTTGTATTAGTCTACCCCAGGGAATACTTTCTGTATCTGTTTTTTAAGATTCTTTTGTGTTGAAGAATTAAGTACTAAATTTCTAACTCCAGTTCAATTTCTTTTTATTAAAGTGCTTTCAGTAGATAAACAGTGTCATCAACAATCAACACAGATTTTACTGAAATATTCACAAATAAAATCCTCTATAAATCACTCAAATGATGTTCTTCTAAGTAGTAACAGTAAGTCTTTGGAGGTTGGTTAATCTGAATTTATTCCTAACCACGTGGGTTCTCAGATTGGAAGATTCAGATCAGTTGCTTTAACATATGGGGCTGGCTGTCATTACCTGAATACTATCCCAGCAAGTCAGCGAAAAAATGTTGTGATTTGAAACTAATCACTTTTCTTGGTATCTCAGTTTCTCCATCTGCACTGAGAATATTCCCTTAAACAAGATTTGTAAAAAAAGTATGAAATGTTAAAGCTTAGCATACGTCTTGCCTCTGAAAGCATTCATGTGCATATTTTTAAAAGGGCAACTTATTTGTTCTTGACACAAATTAAATACTATATGGTTTTAAGAGAAATAGATTGATGACTGCTCTTTCCTTGAAAATTGTCTTTTCAGTTAAACCACATTAAAATAAATTAATAGGATTTGCAGATGATATGCTCAGTGAATTACTTTGATTGCAGCGAGGACAGCTGTCCTACTCAGGTAAAATTTACCAATTATTTCAAGAAGTGTCATCCATTACATATATTCTTCATGACCTTTCCATAAAAATAGAAATCCTGCTACCCTAAAGCTCAAAGAGGTGAAATCCAAGCTTTAGTTAGAGTTCTGGTCTAGCTCCTTTGGATATGGTTAATAACTGTATCATGACTTCCAAATCAAACTGTAGTTGACAAAGTAAATAAGCCATTTTTTACTAGACTTCCTGTCACAAATTGACCTGATGCTATCATAAAAACAATGCAGTAGTGTCTCTGTCGGGGGGAGGGCATTTAAAATAAAAAAGCTTGAAAATATAGATGACATAACTGTGGGGACAGAAGAGAAATAAAATGATCCTGACTGAATCAGAAGCTTTTCTAAAAACTTTGTTTCTGTCAAGAAGTATGTGATTTTTTTTTAAAGACTTATTTATTTATATGAGAGAGAGTGCGTGGAGTGGGGGAGGGACAGAGGAAGAGAGAGAATCTCAGGCAGACTCCCTGCTGAGTGCTCCAGCACGATCTCACGATCTAGAGATCATGACCTGAGCCAAAATCAAGAGTCAGACACTTAACTGACTGAGCCACCCAGGTGCCCCAATAAATATGTGATTCTGCTGTAAAAGAAATTTAGAGGTTGGTACATCAATCCCTGTATTTTCAAATAAACGTGCAATATTTTTAGGTAGGAACAATATTGCTAAATCTCCACATGACACTTTGAAAGCACTTGCAGTAAAAAGGAAAAAAAATATCATTAATCGACATAGAAGAAAAATGGTAAGCTGTGATGCTCTTGCTACTCTATCCAATTAAAAAATAAATCGATCATGAGCAGAAATGGACATGCCATCCCAATAAATAAAACCTCCTGCAGTTACTTGTCATTTAAAAAATGAATTGGATGAAAAGGATGACTTTTTACAGTGTACTCAGTCATTTGAAGACTGAAGTAGATTAAGAAAAACATGAAACATCCTTAGAGGAGGCCTATTTCAGACTGCCTATGGCAGAGCACTCCATGCCCTATACAGAATACACAGAGAATTTCAGATTGAACATACATCTCTTCAGGAGTAGAGGAAAAAACACTTTACACAATATACCTTACTGTAACATGCAGTCTTTAGGTAAGAGTAAATCATCATCCTTTACAGAGAAGATGCAGGTGCTCTAAAATCATCTTTGAGGTAATATTTTTTTTGAACTAATAATTTTAGAAAGAGGTGTCAAAATTTTAAATGTAAAATCTAGACTTAATTTCAAACTTGAAAGTCCTAGGAATCCAGAGTGAGCAAGAAGGAAATGTTCTCCCTATTTTATGACTTGCCTCTCTCATTATCTATGACGAATATCATGGGTCAAATGCTGTAATAAACTTGTTCTCACTCTTCGGGCCAGCAAAGGCTAGCCTAGTTCTGGGTAAGACTAAAGCAGGGAGCAGTCCCACAAAAGAGCCTGCAGGACTGATCCAGCAGATTTTCAAGGCCAGCTGGGTACCCAACTGACTCCAGGGCAAGTTGACCAATTTGTTTTGACTCAGGATCCTAGCCTTGCTCTATCTCCAGGCCCAAAGTCCCCAGGATGGCCCTGCACCACACTGGATGTCCTTGGGCTAGGCCAGCTCTCCCCTGGACAAGCATTCTCAGAGCTGGAAACAGAGGCTAAAAGGGCAGGGTAGGCAGAGCACCATTTATTGGAACCAAACCCCTTCTATCAGATGCTTTGTTCTTAAGAGCTCAGTCAGTGATTCTGGAGCAGCTCCTCCCAACAGATGGGCTGTGAAAACACCTCTCTCTCCAGCCACAGCTCATATGAATAGTGGAAGTCCTCAGGCAGATCCAACCTCTGCCCCAGCACACTCTGCAAGCAGTTATCCACAGGTGAAAATTCAGAGTCCTGGGGTTTGTCATACCGGCGGCTGTTAAAAGCCTCAATATTGGCCCTCAAGGTACATTCTTCTGCTTGGAAGTCCCATGGCCTGGCATCGATGTCTGTATTGGGAAGAGAGGAAGAAGAACATGTATATAACTCAGGACTCTGCTCCTCTTATCATAAAGCATGGCCTATGGGATAAGAACAATGAAACGGGGGCACCTGGGTGGCTCAGTGGTTGAGTATCTGCCTTTGGCTCGGGTCGTGATCCCGGCATCTTGGGATTGAGTCCCACATCAGGCTCCTCGCAGGGAGCCTGCCTCTCTCTGTATCTCTCATGGATAAATAAAATCTTAAAAAAAAAAAAAAACAACAAAGAATGGACTGCTCAGAATTCCCTTTTTGTGGAGGGCAACATACAAAGTAAGTGCATAATATACTGCCACTCCAGGTTAAAAAATATACTTGTATATGCAGAGACTATCTGTTTGTTTTTTTTTTTAGATTTTATTTATTCATGAGAGACAAAGAGAGGGCAAAGGGAGAAGCAGGCTCCCTGTGGGGAGCCTGATGCAGTACTTGATCCCAGGATGTGGGGTCACGACTCAAGGCAGATGCTCAACCACTGAGCCACGCCGGTGCCCTAGAGACTATCTTTGGAAGGGCAGTCTAGACACTGCTAACAGTGATTACCACTGAGAAGGAAACAGGTCCCCTGAGAGAGATTGACTTTTTTTTTTTTTACTGTATTTTCATTATTTTTTTTTAAGATTTTATTTATTTATTCATGAGACACACACACAGAGAGAGAGAGAGAGAGAGAGAGAGAGAGGCAGAGACACAGGCAGCGGGAGAAGCAGGCTCCATGCAGGGAGCCTGACATGGGACTCGATCCGGGGTCTCCAGGATCACACCCTGGGCTGAAGGCGGTGCTAAGCCGCTGAGCCACCTGGGCTGCCCTTCATTATTTTACTTTCTTACTAGTTATATGTATTATATTTTCAAAAGTGGCAACTCAATTCCCTTTACTGAGCTTTCCTAGGGGACAGGAGTTACCCATTTGAATGGAATCATCAGCTCTCAAGGAATGGAAAGAGGCAGGAAGGGGTACAACCAGGAGAATCAGAATGGATCAATTCTGAAGACTTTACTGATTCCCTGTGACCTCTCCCAGCATGTGATAAGTGTATGTGTCGGCTTATGTTAAAATTATTAGGTGAAAGCTTCTAGGAAGGTAAAAAGAGAAAACAGATAATCTGCTTTATTCTATTTATCCCACTCAGACACTTATTTCAGGGCTAGAGATCTGTCTTTCCCCGATCTCTTATGTCTCACACTCAATGGTATATATATATATATTTTTTAAAATTTTTATTTTAAATAGTCTCTAAACCCAACATGGGGCTCAAACTCAAGACCCCAAGATCAAGGGTACATGCTCTACTGACTAAGCCAGCCAGGCCCCCATAATGGTTTATCTTAAGGAAGTACAGATTGGGTTTGGACTCATGATAGCAGCAACAACAGACATGCCATTTGCAGGATAAAACATTTTCATGTTTTAAAAACCTACAAGAATTTAAATAGTTAATTGGCTTTATGTCTCATAGAAGTTGCTCCTGGCTTGTTATCGGCCAATCATATACTTCCCTTAGTTTTGTGGGTTCTTTACTGCAGCATTCTCTAAAATTCAGGCAGGTTACAAATCCCAGCAAAGACAAGTCATTAGTCATTTTACCAAAAATTCTTAAATACAATTATGCAAATAATGGTCAAATCCTACTATAGCAAATGTCAATACAATGAAAAAGCTCTCCAAACTAAATTCTTCCAAACTTTGGTGAATCTATCATACGTCAACCAGATATTATAATGTCTCCTAATGTTAGACAATACGCAGTTCCCAATGGTACCTCAAATGTACTATAGCTGAAAAGTTTAAACTGAATCCATCGAACCTTCAGATCTAACTTTCAGTTTAGGGACACCTGGGTGGCTCAGTGGTTGAGCTTTTGCCTGCTGCGCAGGATGTGATCCTGAGTCCCGGGATCCAGTCCCACATTGGGCTCCCTGCGTGGAGCCTGCTTCTCCCTCTGCCTGTGTCTCTGCTCTCTCTGTCTCTCATGAATAAATAAATAAAATCTTTATTAAAAAAATAACTTTCAGTTTTTAGGTAATATGAGAGATAGAGAAAAAAGGTAAATGATGCCACAAAGAAGCTAGAGATAAATCCAGAAGGTGGATATTCTGCAGGGTGACTGACCTAGTTCTTCAATTAGCATTATGGAAAAAAATGAAAACAAAACACTGCTAGATTTAACAAATAAAAGGATAGAACAGCCAGATGAATTTGTGGCCCTGGGCTGGATGATGACTTGGAAAAAACAGCTTTAAAAAACATTTTGGGGGGGTGCCTGGCTGGCTCAATCGGAAGAGCATGCGACTCTTGATCTTGGGGTCATGAATCTGAGCCCCACATTGGGTGTAGAGATTACTTAAATAAACAAAACTTTTAAAAAAAGAATATTTGGGGGCAACTGGGGAATTCTGAATATGGACTTATGATGTAGATAATGTTAACTGAAAAAAGGTGATGAAAAGGTATGTATAATTTTCTTAAAGTAAAAAGTATACATATGTAAAGAAAAAGATCTAGAAGAATATACAGTAAGATTTAACAGTAACAATCTTCAGGTGGTACAAAGGCATAAATATGGTGATATAGTAAGTTTCTGACTTGTATTTTCTATTTTTTTTTTGAAGTTTATTCAGGTAATATCTATATCCAACTTGGGGCTTGAACTCACAACCTTGAGATCAAGAGTCATGTCCTCTTCCAACTGAGTCACCCAGGAAGGCTGCTTTTTTTGCTTTATCTAATTGCTTTTTAATAATAAAAGGTTATTTTAATTTTAGAAACCTCTTGGAGAAATCTGTCTTTTAAAGGAATGTTTTCAAAAGGAGGTAATTATCTCAATTTGCTTGTTTTATAAAATGGGAAAAAATTTTTAAAGCAAACTCTATCTACAATGTGGGGCTCAAACTCTCAATCCTGAGATCACTAGTTGCATGTTCTACTGACTGAACCAACCAGCCAGGTGCCCCTAAAATGGATTTTTATAGTTAATATAGGACCAGAGCACATGCTAGAATTTGGGGCAGTAACCTTAAAGTTTGTTATATCAGTACCTGCCTATAATCACATATTTTCTCATCCAAACTAAACTGTGTAACAATTCATACCAAAAGAGTAGAGATAAATGTTTATTTAGTTTGTTTAAATAACTGGGCAACTCCTGGAGGTCAAGAGCTCTGACAATACTCACCATTCCCATAAGCCCAGTCATCATTCATGCGGTGGCGTACTTTCTGATAGATGGCTGACATGGTTTTCATGTTGCTTTTCCTCCACTGGCGCCCCAGATACTTGGTCTGTATTTTTAGCAGCTTCAGAACATAAAGTTGCAGCATGGCCTGTTTGACCTTGAGGGCTCGCTTTAAGATTGGAGCAGATTTGAATACTACCAGCATCTACCCATTTGAAGAGAGGTGGGAGTGAATAAAGGCAGATAAGTTTCTTGCAACTTCCAACTCACAGAAAAATTAAGCCAAACTTAACTGGTCTCAATACCCTGGGGGAGCTTTTGGGAATCTATGGTCCAGGTTCTATTCATATTTAGTCTTCAAGAACATAGAGGAACCACTCCATTTATATGTCACAATTCAAAGTTTCTAATATTCAAAGTACATGATATAAAGGCAAAATAATTGTTCAGCCACACATTCCATTTCTACTGTTACCAGCTTCTTATGTATCTCCTGGATACATAATTCTATGTACACATATATTATTTTTATTAACAAAACCCACAGCCAACTACATATCCTGTCACATTGTTCTATACCTTGCTTTTTATTTAACAATGTATCTTGAAAGTTACTCTGCATCAGTATAGAACTGCCTCATTCTTTTTTCCTGCCTCATTCCTTTTAATGGTTGTATAATATTCTATTATAAGGATGTACCAATATTATTTAACCAGTTGGTCCTGTATTAATAGGCTTTAGGTTGTTTCCAATCTTTCATGATTTGTACTGCAATGAATAATCTTAGACTTGCATTTGGGATGTGCTTATAATCCAAATAACAATGCTAACTTTCCAACCAGAGCTGCCCTGGGGGATAGTCCATTTTCAGCTCCTTGTAAAGAAATGGACTATGAATAATTATTTCATATAGAATAAGTGCCCAGAATTAGGTGCTCACCTTATGTAGCATTCAGAGCTCTATAGAGCTCACAAAGCAGGAAGTCCATAAATATTTAAGATTAAAAAAATTTAGTCAGATGGACACTACCACTATCTGAAGCCCCACTCACCATTGTTCTGGAATGCTTCCATTTGGTCAGTTTATTGAGTAGCCTCAGAAGGTTGATGCAGGAAAAGAGGTTCCTCCAACAGAACTGGTTGTTGTCTCCAGCTTCCTGTAATAAGGCAGGCCCACCATTACCTCAATACCTATAAGGCTTTCATTCCCACAGAAGCCTGAAATGCTACCTCCTCACCATTCTGCTCTTCACACACTAAGGCCTCAAAGCATGCAATACTCTTCATCTGAAAGCACACAGCTGACAATCCTGGAAGGCTTAACCTAGAGCAAGTACTGATTAGAAAGAGGATACATGAACATAGGAACCTCACTCAAGCAAGCCTTCTTGTGTTACTTTCTGCTTTAAAATCAGAAAAGAGATGATAAGGCAGCCCCGGTGGCGCAGCGGTTTAGCGCCGCCTGCAGCCCAGGGCATGATCTGGAGACCCTGGATCGAGTCCCACGTCAGGCTCTCTGCATGGAGCCTGCTTCTCCCTCTGCCTGTGTCTCTGCCTCTCTCTCTGCATTTCTATGAATAAATAAATAAAATCTTAAAAAAAAAAAAGAAAAGAGATGATAGAATTTAACCCCCTTATACCTTGTACTTATATAAACTGTTTACAACTGCTAGGAGTTATTCTGGTAGATTCCTTCCTTCCTCCTTTTCTTTCTTCCTTTCTTCCTTTTTTTAAGTAGGCTGTATGCCCAATGTGGGGCTAGAACTCATGACTCCAAGATCGAGTCATGCTCAATATACTGATTGAGCCAGCCAGGTGGCCCTATTCTGGTAGATTTCAAACTATGTTAAGATAGATCTGATATTCATTATGACTTAATTTTTAAAATCATCTTCCATCCTCCTTTATCAAACTCTATTGCAGTGAATTGCTTAATTCTCTAGCATGGAAGCAAAAATGGTAGATGGTAAATTCTAACCAGGCGTTTCTCTTGTATGTTTATTGATAGCTTGTGAACACCCAACCAGAGATAACAGATGGATGTCAGATTAGAAACAGGTATCTACTCACAGAAAATCTTTCAAGGGCAAAAATAAAGAGTCCTTCTGGATTTGGGGGTCTGGAAATATACTGGAATCAAAAGCTATGTAAATCAATGAGCATGCATGGTAGCCAAACTAACATCTTGGAAATTCCTCATGCCTACAATTTGATTGGAGAATGTAAGAGTAGGAGACAATATGTAGAAGTGAACTGTTGTCTGAAGAATGGAAAATTACCCCCTCCTTTACCAAATTTATCCAAAGCAAGCAAGACAGACATACATCTAATGTGGAATGAACATCCAAGATTATTAGGCTCTACTAAGAAATAAATAGGACTACTAAGGGTCAAAAAGTTCCAGGAAAACTTTTTGAAATAATATTATTATTATTATTTTTAATTTTTATTTATTTATGATAGTCACACAGAGAGAGAGAGGCAGAGACACAGGCAGAGGGAGAAGCAGGCTCCATGCACCGGGAGCCTGACATGGGATTCGATCCTGGGTCTCCAGGATCGCACCCTGGGCCAAAGGCAGGCGCCAAACCGCTGCGCCACCCAGGGATCCCTTTTTGAAATATTATTTAGAAAAAAAATGTTCTCCTTCCTGTAGTAAATGTTCAATATTGTGTTTAGAACTAGTTCCTAGAGAACCATCTATTTCCTTCTAAGAGAAACTTCCATGGGAGTTTCCACTCTAGTGCATCAGCTAGTAGGCTTGCCCAAAACAGGTAGGTTCTATAGATGTTCCATCTTGCGTGTCTAACAGAGGAATGAACTCTTAAATGTCTATTATTTTTTTTAAGCAGGGGAAACAGAGAACATATGGGAGAAGCTATGTATATCTCCACTATGAGCTTCCTTTATCCTGATTTCTAATATGATAGCAGCATAAAGAGCCTTGCATTCCTTAGCACTTCAAAACATAATATGGAAGAGGTGCTTGGCTGGCTCCATTGGTAGAGCATGAGACTCTTAATCTTGGGGTCTGAGTTCAAGGCACATGTTGGGTGTAGAGCTCACCTTAAAACAAAACAAAACAAAACAAAACAAAACAAAAAAAGGGGTGTGGCTTGTAGAAGCAGCCCTGGAGTAGATAGTAGACACCTGGATAATGGCTTTGACCATGGCTGTATGATGGTAGATAAGTCATTTCCTTGTTTCTTGTAAGAGGTTGAATTACACCATATTTCAGATCCTTTCACCTCTGATCATTTAATTTAGTACTGTGATTTACCTCCACTTTCTCCATTTGGTTCAAAAGTGAAGTTTTAAGTGAAAGTAAGCTGATTGTGGCTACCTTTTCATCAAAGGTCAGTCTCAAGAGTCCCAGGAAAGACACTCTAGTTCCTTCATGAAGATGGTCTCATCTGCCCAGGGCCTTACTCTCTTTTCTTTCTGATAATGCTGCCCCACCGACTAAAACTAGTCCCATTTCTTGCTTCATCAGATGTTGCCTGAAGTGGTCACTGAAAGAACACAGGTGCCTGGGTGGCTCTGTTGATTAAGCATCTACCTTCAGCTCAGGTCATGATCTTTTTATGTTTCCAAAGATTGATTGATTGATTGCTTGATTGATTTATGAGAGATGGAGAGAGAGAGAGACAGAGGGAGAGAGAGGAGCAGGCTCCCTGCAGAGCAGAGAGCCTGATGCAGGACTCCATTTCAGGACCCCAGGATCACAACCTGAAAGCAGATGCCTAATCTACCGAGTCACCCAGACACTCTCTTTTTTAAAAGATTTTGGGATCCCTGGGTGGCTCAGTGGTTTAGCGCCCGCCTTTGGCCTGGGCCGTGATCCTGGAGTCCCCAGATCGAGTCCCATGTTGGGGTCCCGGCATGGAGCCTGCTTCTCCCTCTGCCTGTGTCTCTGCCCCTCTCTCTCTATGTCTATCATGAATAAATAAATAAAATCTTAAAAAAAATAAATAAAAGATTTTATTTATTTACTTGACAGAGAGCACGAGCACAAGCAGGGGGAGTGGCAGATAGAGGGAGAAGCAGGCTCCCCAAGGAGCAGGGAGCCTGATCCCAGGACCCCAGGATCATGACCTAAGCCAAAGGCAGATGCTTAACTGACTGGGCCATTCAGGCTCCCCAATAAATAAAATCTTAAAAAAAGAAAGTAGGAAAGAAAGAAAGAAAAAAAAACACATGCTAGTCAATGTTCTCTCAGGATAATGCATCCCCAGGTTGTTGTCTGTTTGTAGCAATAAGCTCTGCATGGAGCCCTACTTAAGCCTTCTGCCTTTTTTCCAAACCAACAGATAATCCATTTTTCAGCAGACCTCTAGCTCCATGGGATGCCTTTTCAGATTTGCCAGACTTGAGGGGTTTTTGTTTTCTTGTTTATGTTAATTTAATTTTTCTCTTTTTTTGGGAGGGCAGAACTCAGCATACTGAGTAAAATGTAAACTTCTGTGGAGAGATAGATTTTATGAGCAGCAGCACTTGGCCATATTCTCTTGTTTCTGTTACTTCACACTATCTTTTTTTTTTTTTTTTTAAGATTTTATTTATTTATTCATGAGAGACACAGAGAGAGAGAGGCAGAGGGAGAGGCAGGCTCCATGCAGGGAGCCTGATGTGGGACTTGATCCCGGGTCTCCAGGATAACACCCTGGGCCAAAGGCAGGCACTAAACTGCTGAGCCACCCAGGCTGCCCTACTTCACACTATCTAAAGCAAGACCTTTACTCACTTTCTACTGGTGAAAGTTGAAAAAAGAAAATATTTGCCCATGTTTCACTTGTATAAACACTTGTTTACAAAAGCAATCCCAGGGATCCCTGGGTGGCGCAGCGGTTTGGCGCCTGCCTTTGGCCCAGGGCGCGATCCTGGAGACCCGGGATCGAATCCCACGTCGGGCTCCCGGTGCATGGAGCCTGCTTCTCCCTCTGCCTGTGTCTCTGTGCCTCTCTCTCTCTCTGTGACTATCATAAATAAATAAAAATTAAAAAAAAAACAAAACAAAACAAAAGCAATCCCATTTACAACTGCACCAAAAATAATAAAATACCTTGGAATAAACTTAACCAAAGAGATAAAGATTTATACTCTGAAAACTATAAAACACTGATAAAAGAAATTAAAGAGGATACAAAGAAATGGAAAGGCATTCCATGCTCATGGATTGAAAGAATGAGTATTATTAAAATGTCTATACTACTCAAAACAATGTATAGAGTTAATGCAATCTCTATCAAAATACCAACAGCATTTTTCACAGAACTAGAACAAACAATACCAAAATTTGCATGAAACAACAAAAGACCCTGAATAGTAAAGAAATCTTGAAAAAGAAAAACAAAACCAGAGGTATCACAATTCCAGACTTCAAGTTATATTACAAAGCTGTAGTAAGCAAAACAGAATGGTACTGCCACAAAATAGACATACAGAGCAATACAACAGAATAGAAAACCCAGAAATAAACCCACAATTAGGGCAGCCCTGGCAGTTCAGCGGTTTAGCACCGCCTTCAGCCTAGGGCCTGGGCCTGGAGACCCGGGATCGAGTCCCACGTCAGGCTCACTGCATGGAGCCTGCTTCTCTCTCTCTTTCTCAGGAATACATAAAATACATTAAAAAAACACACCCACAATTATATGTTCAATTAATTTTTGACAAAGTAGGAATGAATATACATAGGGAAAAAGTTTCTTCAACAAATGATGTTGGGAAAACTGGATAGCTATGTGCTTAAGAATGAAAATGGAACACTTTCTTTCAGCATACAAAAATAAACTCAAAGTGGATAAAAGATCTATGTGTGAGACCTGAAACCATAAAAACCTTAGAAGAGAGCACAGGCAGTAATTTCTCTGACATCAAACCATAGCAACATATTTCTAGATATGTCTCCTGAGGCAAGAGAAATAAAAGCCAAAATAAATTATTGGGACTACATCAAAATAAAAAGCTGCACAGCAAAGGAAACAAAACTAAAAGGCAAACTATGGAATGAGAAGATATTTGCAAATGACATATCACACAAAGGGTCAGTATCCAAAATATATAAAGAACTGATACAACACCCAAAAAACCAAATAAACCAATTAAAAATGGGCAGAAGGCATGAGCAGATATTTCTCCAAAGAAGACATCCCGATGACCAACAGACACATGAAAAGATATTCAGCGTCACTCATCACCAGGGAAATGCATAGCACAACTACAATGAGATGTCACCTCATAGTGGCCAGAATGGCTAAAATCAAAAACACAAGAAACAAAAAATGTTGGTGAGGATGTGGAGAAAAAGGAACTCTCTTGCACCATTAGTGGGAATGTAGACTGGTTCCTCAAAAAGTTAAAAATAGAACTACTCTATGATCTAGTGATTGTACTACTCAGTATTTAATCAAAAAAATACAAAAACCTTAATTCAAAGGGATATATGCATCCCTATGTTTATTGCAGCACCATTTACAATAGCCAAGATATGGAAGCAGCCCAAGTGTGCATTGATAGATAAATGGATAGAGAAGATGTGGTATATAAATACAATGGAATATTTTTCAGTCATATAAAAGAATGAAATCCTGCCATTTGGAACAACATGGATGGAGCTAGAGTATAATACTAAGTGAAATAAATAGAAAGATAAATACCATATGGTTTCCCTCATGTGTAGAATTTAAGAAACAAAACAAATGGGTAAGGGAAAAAAAAGAGAGAAAGACAAACCAAGAGACTCTTAACTATAAAGAGTACACTTATCATGATTAGCACTGAGTAATGTATAGAATTGTTTTTTTTCTTTAATGTATAGAATTGTTGAATCATTAGATTGTATACCTGAAACAAGTATAACACAGCAATTAACTATACTGGAATTAAAATTAAAAACTTAAAAAATTTGTTTACATACACTTTGTGTCTAAAAATTCAGTTCAGGAAAAAAATAAAAAAAAAAAAATAAAAATAAAAATTCAGTTCAGGGATCACATCCTACCCTTTCATAGCATCTCTAAGGCATTATGCGGGTTCTGTTCTCAAGATCCATCCTAACCCAGCTGAGTGAGCCAAGCCAAATAAAAACAGAGGCTTACACCAGTTATGTGGATAATTGACTCAAATGACTGCTGAAAGAACAGAGTGTTTCTTCTTTTTGTACTGAGGAAATCAGACTGGTTAGAATCTGAGCACTAGAGGAGACTTAGCTTTCAGACTTGCTAAGTCTAGTTCAATTCTGTCATCCACAGAAGCAAAACCTGAGGTTGAGGGAAGGAAGGGCTTACTTAAGATCACCTAAGTGCCCCAACCAGGCCCTGAACCTCTAACTCCATTTTAACATTCTTTTTTTTTTTTTTTAAGATTTTATTTATTCATGAGAGACACAGAGAGAGGCAGAAACACAAGCAGAGGGAGAAGCAGGCTCCATGCAGGTAACTCAATGTAGAACTTGATCCCAGGACTCCAAGATCATGATCTGAGTCAAAGTGAGATGCTCAACCACTGAGCACCCAGGTGTCCTGACATTCTGTCTTTATTTACTGTTCATCTTCTGTTGCACTTTTGGAATCCTAACAGAGAAGATGATTTCTGAGAGGAAATTTGATTTGATCCCCTGCTTTCTCAGTTTCTTCAAGACCTAATGGTAAAGAAGCTCTTTCTTTTTTTTTTTTTTTAATTTTTATTTATTTATGATAGTCACACAGAGAGAGAAGCAGAGACACAGGCAGAGAGAGAGAAGCAGGCTCCATGCACCGGGAGCCCGACGTGGGATTCGATCCTGGGTCTCCAGGATCGCGCCCTGGGCCAAAGGCAGGCGCCAAACCGCTGCGCCACCCAGGGATCCCAGAGAAGCTCTTTCTTATGTCATATTTTAATGGTTATTTCAAACAAGCAGAAGATAACAGTTTCCAGAAACAACAAAAAATAGTGAGGTTTCTTGGTTTAAAGCGGCTCCGCTTTAAAACTCTTCTGACTGAGTTTGGTCAGCCTATGATCAGGCTGAGCCTTTAAAGAAGTGCTACTAAGGGCACTTGGCTGATTCAGTTGGGAAAAGTGTGCGACTCTTGATCTTAGGGTCGTAAGTTCCAGCCCCATGTTGGGGGTAGAGATACGTAAACAAACAAATAACTCAAAACAAAACAAAGTGTTATTCGCTGTGGGCTTTTCATATATGGCTTTTATGATATTGAGGTTATGTTCCCCCTATTCCTACACTGTGAAGAAGAGTTTTAATCAAGAAAGGATGCTGTACTCTGTCAAATGCATAAAAACAGAGCTTTTCCCCTAGAGTCAGGAATGTCTGCTATTACCACTGTTTTCAAGATAGTACTAGAAGTCCTAGCCTCAGCAATCAAACAACCAAAAGAGATAAAAGGCATCTGTGACAGCAATGAAGTCAAACTATCCCTCTTTGCAGATGACATGATACTCTATGGAAAAGCCAAAAGACTCCACCCAAAATTGCTAGAACTCATACAAGGATTCAGCAAAGTGGCAGGATATAAAATCAATGCACAGAAATCAGTTGCATTTCTATACACTGACAGTGAGACAGAAGAAAGAGAAATTAAGGAGTCAATCCCATTTATAATTGTACCAAAAACCATAAGGCCTTGGAATAAACCTAACCAAAGAGGCAAAGGATCTGTACTCAGAAAACTATACAACATTCATTAAAGAAATTGAGGAACACAAAGAAACATTCCATGCTCCTGCCACTTTGCTAAATCCTTGTAGGAATAGAATATCAAGTGTAGCTATTAAAAATCATGTTCTCTGGGACGCCAGGTGGCTCAGCGGTTTAGCGCCGCCTTCAGCCCAGGGCCTGATCCTGGAGACCCGGGATCGAGTCCCGCGTCAGGCTCCCTGCATGGAGCCTGCTTCTCCCTCTGCCTGTGTCTCTCTCTCTCTCTCTCTGTCTCTGTCTCTCATGAATAAATAAATAAATAAATAAATAAATAAATAAGTAAATAAATAAATAAAACCTTAAAAAATAAATAAAAATAAAAATCATGTTCTCAAATATGTCCAAAGTCATATTATAAACACTTAAATTTTATTATGTAAATTGAAACACAAAGTCCTTATTTTCTTAAAAAAGTGTGTTATATATATGAATTAGTATGTACCTATATATATATATAGTAACTGAAGGAAAATATTAACAGTAGTTACATATAGGTAGTATAATTTTTTATTTTATTTTATTTTTTAAAAAAGATTTTATTTATTTAACTAAGAGAGAGAGAGAGAGAGAGGAAGAGGGAAAAAGAGCATGAGTGGTGAGAGGGAGAGGGAGCTGAGCATGGAGCCTGACTCAGGGCTAGACAGACCTGAGCTGAAGGCAGATGCTTTAACCAACTGAGCCACCCAGTCACCTCAACAAGTAGGTAGTATAATTAAGGTATTTTTGTTTTCTTGCCCATATTTTTCTGTATTTATCCAATTTTCTGCAATAGTATGTACTGATTTTGTAACCAGGGGAAAAAATTGAAATATTATTTAAAGAAAATCCTCCGCATCTATAAAAGCCAGTATATTTTCTGTTTACAATTAATTCACTGAGCCTGGAAAAGAGATAAATCTTAATCATATAAACACTAGTATGTCTGAGTATTTTTTTAGAGAAACAAACCATTATATTGAGGACCTATGTGGAGTAACTTGCTAGTTAAGCCCGTGATTAGGCTCAGGGGAAACATTAATACCCTAAATTTGAGCAAAAAAACCCCAAAAATTTGTGGTTACCAAATGAAACCACCAGGTGCCACTGTTGCTTCATAGAAAGGAGAGGGGAATACCTAGCATGAATTGGTTTATTTAGAATAGGTATGTGCTTTCACCTGCTTGTGGATAACAATAAAATCTTCTCAGAGGCATAACAATTATTTCAGTAATTTTATGCTCATTTCCCAAGAGGCCAATCAGAAGAGATTTTACAGTATAATTCACATCAATTTCCTACATATGGGATTTGGAAAAGAGAACATATTGTATCAAGAAATAGATTTCAGCCATAAAAGTGACTTTATGTTTTGAAATACCTAATACTAGCATTTTAATGCTGTTTACCATTGTTTTATGTGAGGAAGTGTATTCTTCATTCTACCTCTGAATGGCAGGGATGTTAAGTCTCCACCTTGGCTCTACTGCTTTCAACTGTAAGGTTTTGGCAGTTAACTTCTCTATGTATAAAACAGTAATACCAAGCTAATACAGTTATTTTAAAGATTGAATAACGTGCATAAACAGGGTTATTACATAATTTAATGCTTCTCTCTATAGGGATAAGAAGCTCCCTAAGTGAGACAGAAAATCTCTGCCCTGATGCTATAAAGTGTGCTAAATGAGATGCCTGGGTGGCTCAGCAGTTGAGCATCTGCCTTTGGCCCAGAGTGTGGTCCTGGAGTCCCGGGATTGAGTCCCATATTGGGTTCCCTGCATGGAGCCTGCTTCTCTTTCTGCCTATGTCTCTGCCTCTCTCTCTCTGTTTTCTCATGAATAAATAAAATCTTTTTCTTTTTTTAATAAAATCTTTTAAACAAAAATAAAATAAAATAAAAAGGGTGCTAGACTTATTATCTTAGAACATGGGTCTTTCTTTAATTCTAGATGTATCATTTATGAGGAGACCATGACAAATCATTCATTCACTGAGCCTTCTGGTTTTTCATCTTTGAAATAGAGGATTGGGCTAAATGGATCTCCAGCCAAGAATTCTATGGTTCTGTAAAACCTGTACCACAGAAGGTATCATTCTATCTGTGCATAATACAGTTTCCTGATGCAACATTTTGCAGGTATTAAAGTTGGGGGACAAAGGGTTGTGGGACACATGGGTGCTACCATCCAATCATTCAGCAGTTGAGTTCCTTTCATGTACCAAACATAGTGCTAGATTCCCGGGATATAAAAATGAAGAGGATAACATCTCTTCCTTCAAGTTTTCAGTCAAATGGAGAAACAGATATAAACCAAGTAAATGCAACAGGGTGAGGGTATGGACTTAGTATATCTGAGGAGGTATATCTACACAAGGCAGACAGTTAATCTTCTTCAATATGCTGTTTATCAGTTGGTTTCGTGAAATTCAAACTCTGAGGGACTTTTCTGACTTGCCTAAAGTTGTTTCCAGGATGAAGACATTTCTGGGTCATTCTGCTGAGGCTTTACCAACTTTTGGCTTAGAGAGACCTAGGCAAGGTATTTTCTGAAGTACACATTCCTGTTTTTTTTTTTCTTTTTAAGATTTTATTTATTTATTCATGAGAGACACAGAGAGAGAGCAGAGACATAGGCAGAGGGAGAAGCAGGCTTCCTGCAGGGAGCCTGATGTGGGACTTAATCCCTAGACCCTGGGATCATGCCATGAGCTGAAGGCAGATGCTCAATCACTTAAGCCACTCAGGCATCCCACACTCCTGGGTTTTATAATCTATATGAAAAAGGAAAGTGAGGGACGCCTGGGTGGCTCAGTGGTTGAGCATCTGCCTTTGGCTCAGAGCATGATTCCAGGATCCGAGATCAAGTCCCACATCGGGCTCCTTGCATGAAGCCTGCTTCTCCCTCTCCCTGTGTCTCTCATGAATAAATAAACAAAATCTTAAAAAAAAAAAAGAAAGAAAAGAAAAAGGAAAGTGAATAGCCTATTGCATAGTGGAAAGGAGACAGATTATTGTTTGGAATAGACTAGCAGAGTTTCCCATGCCATTTAGCACAGATGTTCACATTCAATTTCAGTCCCATTATCTTTCTAAATTCTCTCTTCTCCTTAGTGTTTGTCACTGACCCTTTTCTCTTCTCTGCAAATTGCCATGCTCAGTTTTTCCAAATTTTTCTCAGCTGGGTCAGCAGCTCTAAACCCCCACTGCCTCTGTGCTCTTGCCAATATTCCTTTACTGATCTGAAACTCCCAAACCAGGGCATTATGGGGCTGGAGAAGAAATGGAAGCGCAAATACCAGCCTCTGCCACCTGGCAGTTTCAAAAGCTACCAAATGCCCCTCTGCTTACCAGACTCTCTGTAGTAAGCTCCGGCAAATCCTGGATGGTACAGCAAGGATAATCCAGGACCGAGATGCTGCAAAATGGAGAGAAAGGGACAGGCTTTAGGGAAATAGCAATGGCAGAAAATGGCAGTATCTGAAATGGTAGGAATTCCTTCTCTCTAGCAGGCCCCATCTATCTCCCAGATTGCTTAGTGACCTCAGCTGAAACTGAGGGTTGTGTGCCAGGCAACTCCAGCTCTAGTCTCCTCTCCTCACAGTCATGAGAAGAACCTATTGAGTTCCTCCAGGCTAGGCCCTATCTGGCAGATGCAAAGAAAGCAGCAAGAAAGCCTCTGGTATAGCCACCTTTCTCCTCTCTTCTTTAAAGAGTAGGGACATGTGTGCATTTCTGTTTTTGCATTTAAGTGTATGCTTGTGTATATGTGTGAACTGTGTTCCCAGAGATGCTGCCCAAACTTAACCCACTTAGTAACAATCTGTGGACATGAGGATGAAATGAAGACCTCTCCTATATTCTTGACCAGATGCTTCTGAAAGCCAGGAACTCTGGGAAGTGATCATGGAAGGCATTCTTTTTTTTTTTTTTTTTTTAAAGATTTTATTTATTTATTAGAGAGAGAGAGAGAGAGAGGCAGAGACACAGGCAGAGGGAGAAGCAGGCTCCATGCAGGGAGCCCAATGCGGGACTCGATCCTGGGTCCTCAGGATTATGCCCTGGGCTGAAGGCAGCGCTAAACCGCTGAGCCACCCAGGCTGCCCCATGGAAGGCATTCTTGAAGGAAGCTTAAAACAGGCAGCTTCCTGCGGCAGGGCCAATCTAGTAGCTCAAGAATGGTGATAGCATTAGGGCACCTGGGTGGTTCAGTCAGTTAAGCATCCAACTTGATCTTGCCTCAGATCATGATCTCAGGATCATGAGATCCAGCCCCATGTCAGGATCTGCACTGGGCATGGAATCTGCTTAAGATATTCTCTTTCTCTCTTTGTCCGCCCCCCTCAACAACTTGTACTCATGTACGGTCTCTCTCTCTCTCAAAAAAAAAAAAAAAGATTGGTAATAGCATTTGCCCCCAGAAGTGACAGTGCAGGACTACAAGGGAGCTAGAGGCTCTGCAGTGAGCCCAGGGAAGCCGCATGAGTAGGTAGGGGAAATGAGGCACTGCATTATGACAAGCACATAGTTACTTAAAATTATAGTTCTTCCTTTCCTTTTCTCTCTTCTTCATTGTACAATGCAGAATTTAGCTAATATCTAATGCTCCTTCTGGTTCTGACATTCCATAAGTTTTATAACCAATCTATCTGAACTAGTACAGTTGGAAATGGATAAAGGATGTTGGCAAAGCAGGGGCCATGAAGAGGAGTATGGGGTTTCTTGGACCTGTCTCTACATTTCGAAAGTCAAAACTCTATCCAAGCAAAAGGCAACAATTTGTTTACCTAGAAATGTTTACCTTTGTCCAAGAAATCCACAATGATGACCTAGGGGAACCAAGGTAGGAGAAGCAAGGGCATTGGATATACCTATAACATTGCTCATCATCTTAATTCACTCTACTAGATTCTCCCAGGGTTGCCAGTTCTATACTTAACTGCTCCATTATGATAAACATTCCTGGCTGGCTTATTCACTTATCTACCCACCACCCACAGACAAAGCCCATGGCAAAGTAGGTGCTGGCACCAGGAAATGGGGGTGGAAAATCAAAGATGGATTTGTTCCATCCTCCGTGAACTGAATTCTAGCCTAAGGGGGCAAAAAATAAAGTTACATGTTTCTAGAATATCTATCTAGATTGTAAGAACCATGAGGAAAAGGTGCAATAAGGGGTGATGGGTGTTTCAAGTTCTCAGGGATCATGCAACAGTAAAGCTTATAAGCGGTACAGAAGATGACTATCTTATCTAGGCCAAACTTAGTAAATGATGTAGTCTGGCACTACCACTCTTCTAATTCCAAATGGAACCAGATGGACACCTATCAGATTCTTTGCCCCTCCCCTTCCAGGACCAGGGTGGAGGGTGGGTATTTATTTCCTGAACCCCAGCCATACTTGATTGATCCAGGGTGGATCTCTAACTGGAAATGTGGAATAGGACTCACGTATGTTTATCTTAACTGATACATATATAAAAACTCTGATATAATCAGGGAATGTATTATTTTAATTTTAAGATGAAAATATGGGCAGCCCTGGTGGCTCAGCAGTTTGGCACCACCTTCAGCCCAGGGCATGATCCTGGAGACCCAGGATTGAGTCCCATGGCAGGCTCCCTGAATGGGGCCTGCTCCTTCCTCTGCCTCTGTCTCTACTCAATCTCTCTCTCTGTCTCTCATTAATAAATAAAATCTTAAAAAAACACAAACATGAAAATACTGTGGCTCAAAAAAACCAAAGTTTCCTTACTTAAGATTACGTAACTAACAAATGGCAGGTCTCATAACTTCAGGTTCCATATGTGTATGTCTATTTTATTTTTTTAAGATTTATTTATTTAGGGACACCTAGGTGGCTCAGTTGGGTAAGCATCTGCCTTCAGCTCAGGTCATGATCCCAGGGTGCTGGGATCGAGCCTGACATGGGGTTCCCTGCTCAGCTGGGACTAGCTTCTCTCTCCCCTCTGCCCCTCCACCCTGCTTGTGCTCTCTCTCTCTCAAATAAGTAAATAAATCTTTAGACTTATTTATGTCCCTGGGGGACAGGGAGAGAGAGGAAGAGAAAGAATCTCCATCAGACTCCCCATTCAGTGAGGAACCTGATGCAGGGCTCGATGCCATGACCCTGAGCTCATGACGTGAGCTGAAATCAAGAGTTGGATGCTCAACCGAGCCACCCAAATGCCTCTGTATATTTTATTTTATTTGTTTTTAAATTTATTTTCCCCCCAACCCCTTTGTATTTTACTCAATTTTTAAAAAAGATTTTATTTATTTATTCATGAGAGACAGAGAGAGAGGCAGAAACATAGGCAGAGGGAGAAGCAGACCCCTCACAGGGAGCCCGATGTGGGACTCAATCCTGGAACCCCGGGATCATGCCCTGAGCCAAAGATAGACACTCAACTGTGAAGCCACCCAGGCATCCCACCTCTGTGTATTTTAAACTACATATAAGTAGGCTACCTCTCCATGGTGACTTTCAGGCAGTACTGACAAGACTGGTGAGGCATTATCCCCTGAGCCCCTCCAGTCACCCCAAGTACTCAGATCAGCCTTCTTACTTCTACTATAGGAACTCTGCCCCTGGTAAACTCTAATTAACATGCTTCTAATTCTTGTGGAAATAGCAAACTAAAGAATAAGGATTTACTTTGTAACCCCCCAAGTCCCCACTTGGCTGGAGGAGTGGAAAGTAATTTGTATTTATAGCAATTGTGACCAGAAAACCATCTGTGTTTTGATCCTGACTCTGCTGCTTACTTAAGTGGTCTCACTAGCATGTTAGTCTTGAGCAAGTCAATTAATCTCCCTGGATTTGTTTCCTAATTGGTGAAATGAGAATAAAATTTGTTGTAATACCTCTTACCACTACTAAAGTGATTAAATAAAATACCATATATTTGCTTTATTACAAATTGATCTAAGTAAGGATCTATTATTTACCTTTAGTTACAAATTTGGTATAACACTAGTTTACAAAGTAACATAATTGATTCAACTTATGATTTATACTAAGATCAGGGCTGGTCAGATAAGAGGGCTGTTTCACAAAAAAAAACATCTTCTGGATCCTTCTGCCATAGGGTTAAAATTTCATTGTTGCAGTTTATTTATTTGAGTTGTGAATTTTTCAGTTTTCAAAACCATTAAAATATAAATACCTCTGTGAAGAGACCAAACCACACATCCCATCAACTAACACTTCAAGGAAATGAAGTTTGACAGTGACAGCTCTAAGATAGAAGGGCCTAGGGACACAAGGAGATCTGAAAGTCTCAGAGATGATTTATATTTCTCAACCCATCCCAAAACAGATCTCTGAAATAAACCTGTCCAGAGTCCATACCTGTTTTTGGCAGTGATGTAAGACAAGATATTTTGATTGAAGAACTTCAGGATCAATGGAATGCAGTTGGCAAATACCAAATGTTGTGATACATATTCAAACTGAGTTAAAAGATAAAAGCAAAAAGGGCTGCTTATGTGGGGGAGAATGGAAGGTACATATGAAAAAAAAAAAAAAGGCAAGTACAACTCTAACATCCATTCCTAAGAATATCCACTGTCCACTAGTGTTATCAGTCCTCCTGTCTGAGAAGCGGGGAGAAACATCATCAGCCAGTCCATCCTGCATAGAGGAGGACAATCTGCAGTGTGTGTTATGTTGCAAGCACCTTACCAAAAGCACAAAACATAAACAAGTCAGAAATAAAATCCCACTCCAAATAAACAGAAGGAATTGCTGTGATATTTGTTCCTAAGCTCAACAAGAAAGGAAGGCTCCCTGAGAGAGTTGTCTTCCATACCAAACCTCTGGCTCATAGTGTTTCAACAATGATTGACATAGCAGGAACAGGTGCAGCTTACTCCCAGCAACTGCTGGCATCACTCAGTCAGGATGGATATGGCACATAGTAACCAAGTGAACTACTGGAATGTGGGCTCCAGCATAAGTCTGTCTGGTTCACTATATTATCCCTATACTTACAATATCAGTATTTTAATGAATGAATCAACAAGAGCCCTTCGGCCAACAGACACTGCACTGAGAATAAGTCCAAGATCTCTTTGATGGGCTAAACACTAGAAATAGAGGCTCCATTTTGTTCTTTTGAATTTGGATGGGGTTTTGTATCTGGGAAGACCTAGTGGATAGTATCCTAGAGTGGTATCACCTGGAATTTGCCTGTGATGCACTGAGGAGCATCAGAGAGTTTGCCTCCAGATCTGGAACCCAGGCTGCTGGGACAGTACAGAAACTGGGCTGAAAAAAGCAGAAAACTGTGCTGTTTTAAATCCCTTAGCTTTTCCTGATCACCAAGAAGTAGCCATGGCAGCCAGCCAAGCTGCCCTCTACCCCTGGGTGTATGGTTAGAGGGAAGGAGTCCGCTTGTGCTGCTCATTTCTCTCTGCTACTCAAATATTTTCTCCCTAGTAGCTGACCTGGCGTATTTTCCAAAGCTCCAGATGGAGCAGCCAATACATACCCACTACGGAGTTATAGAAAATGTTTTTCAATTTGAGATTGTCTGTAGCCTTGCTGGGATTCACTGACACTGACACACATTGGCAAGGCCCATCAAACCACCCACCTGTCTGGCTGTTGATCCACATACTGCCCACCAAGAGAAGCAGACAGAAAAACATATCCACGATTCTCTGTTCTTTCTACTAGAAACACTATCTCCCACTCACCTCTACTCCTCCCAGCCATGCTGTTGCTCAGCAAACACTGGCAGAAGAAGTGCGAGCACCCAGGACACCCATAACACACCCAAAGATGTCTCTGAATGTACTCCAGTGGAGAAATATCCTGATTATATAGTAAACCTGCATGGACACAGACCCTGCAGGAGCTTCTGTGTATTCTGAGAACCTGCTGTTCTAGCAGGAGGCTTTTTAGGAGGAATATGGAGCAAAGACACTGAGCAATCATGAAGAGCCTCCTGTCCTCCTCATGTTCTCACCACAGAGACCATCTATCCCCTGCCCCCAGGTTCCCCGATATCTTGGCAAGGCCCACAGTACCAAGTCCAAACTCCTGAGTATGGCAAACAGTGCCTTCGTGGAGAAACAGCTTCTTAACCTTTTTTTAGGCTCTGTTTCCTCATCTATAAAACAGACATAAAATAAGACCTATCTCATAGGGTTAAGAGAATTAAATGAGATCCCACGTGAACTTAACAGTAACGGGCACATTATAAGTACTCAATAACTGTGTGCTATCATATGTATTATGATCTGCTCTCTGCCTTCCTCTCTAGCTCCATGTATCACCAGGCCTTCCCCATCTCCCCCACCGCCCCCCCCTCCCCAGGGAGAACTCCAGGAACATTTAATCAGTTTCCAAAGGTACTTTACTCTCTCTTCTCTGGACTTTCACAAATTAATATTTCTGCTTGAAATGCTTCCTATCTTCCTTCCCTGATGACTCCCATATTCTGACTAACATGTTTCTTTAGGACTCAGGTTAGAAGTCACCTCATCTCCACAGCAAGTAGGATAACCAGCCAGTGCTTATCTGTATCACGCACTTATCATTCCACAGTTACCTATTTATATATCCATGTCCTTTATAAGACTTCAAAGCCCTTAAGAGCCCAAACTGTGCCTTATTCAGGATTATACCTCAAATGTTAGAAAAATTCTCAACATACTTTTCCCCCACTTTTGTGTGTGTGTGTGTGTGTGTGTGTGTGTGTGTGTGTAATGCTTGAATCCTATCTTGTGCTGTTTCAAAGCTGGCTGGCCACATTCCCAAGAAGCCAAGGATTCTTACTC
This sequence comes from Canis lupus baileyi, assembly GCF_048164855.1. Taxonomy (NCBI): domain Eukaryota; kingdom Metazoa; phylum Chordata; class Mammalia; order Carnivora; family Canidae; genus Canis; species Canis lupus. The sequence goes on along the minus strand of NC_132855.1, from coordinate 53,696,588 downwards.
ATAACCCTTGGATAATGTTCAAAGGACACAGACATCTGTACCTGTCTAGAACAGTTCCTTACATCCCACTCCATAACCCCACTCAAGCTTGTGCAACAGGTATATGAATTCCCTGAGAAGAACCAAGAAAAGGCTGAAAGATATTCAACTGGACTACAAAGGCCCCATCACCCCCTCTTTGTGAGACAGGGCCTAGAAAACACCTGAGACCTGTGAAGAAATGCTGCTGGCTGCTCACCTGGTAGATATGGTTCAGTTTGAAGTGTTTGAGGAGGAGCAGGAGAAGGGCAGAGATACTCTTTACAATGATCTCCTTGTGCCTGTTCACATCGATGCCCAACTTCATGCTCTGGAGAACAGTAATGCTATAATGGGGAAGAGGAGGAGTCAGTGCAGAGCAGCCTTAGAGAGAAGCCTACAAGGACCCAAGTATTTGGGTCAGAGACAACATATACAGGAGAGCCAGAGCTTGGGAGATCTGAACTTCTGCGCTAGGGAAACTCCCAGAGTCCCTACTTCGAGTCTGTTTAGAAAAAAGCTCCTTTCTCTCTCTGTTTTCCTTTCTCCTTTGGCAAGCTCATCCCTTGGCAATGTCCACCCACATACCTATGCAACCTGTCTCTGGCACTGATGTTGCTCTGCAGACCCTCAGTTTAGAGCTAAAAAGAACCTAGCAGAGAGCACTGCAGTGCAAAGGAGCTACTGATGGGGGAGAGAAGATCTCTTTGGATACAATCCCTATGAGTGTTATCAAGGTGGGGTAGGGACTAGAGAGACACTGTAGACAAAACAGTGCATTCAGCAGCCAACTCAGTTGAAGCACTCACGGCATCTCCTCAGGCAGGACATCTGCCAGGATATTGATAGAGTCTGTCTTTGCTTTGGAGGTGGGGGCTGCGGCCAGCAGAATCTTAAGCAGAGCAATCTAGGAAGTAGAAAATGAGGAGATCCATCTCTGTCCATCCCATTCAACAAGGCGATTTTTCCACACCTCAACAGCCCTATAAGAAGTGTTTTAATGCCTTCTTCTATATTCATTCTCAATAATCAAATCTCCCCAGCCTCCAGAAGGGTAAACAGGTGCCCAGTCCTGAGAGGCCTGCCTGTGAGGCTAAGGAGCCAGAAGGAAGCTTACAGGCTATTCTGCTTCAAGATTGTTCTTTCTAGGGATCCCTGGGTGGCGCAGCAGTTTGGCGCCTGCCTTTGGCCCAGGGCACGATCCTGGAGACCTGGGATCGAATCCCACATCGGGCTCCCAGTGCATGGAGCCTGCTTCTCCCTCTGCCTATGTCTCTGCCTCTCTCTCTCTCTGTGTGACTATTATAAAAAAATAAATAAATAAATAAATAAATAAATAAATAAATAAATAAATAAAAGATTGTTCTTTCTAAAGAAGATGATGCAAAGAATAGAGGGGCAATGCCTAGAAATAAGGTGAGAGATACAAGCATGAACTCACTTTCTCTATCCCTTAGGGGAAACTCTAACCCTGACGATCAGCATCTTCACCATGCAGCCTGAGGCTATCTAGGACACCACAGACCATGGTCTCAGAGGGACGAGGGTACTTACTTAGAAGGAGGGCCCCCAGTACATCCTGCATGGACCCAACCTTATTCTCTGCCCCTCCCAAAGAAGGACTTGGGAGTACAGCTAAATCTTCCTTCTTCTTGGAGAAGCCCTGAGGAGTGCTCAGAATTCTAACGTGTTAGAGAATATTTTGCCTCATGGGAACAAGCTCAAATAATGGAAAGCTCAGTTTGAAATGGCTCTCAGCTGTCTGTTCCTTGGAGCAGAGAAGGGCAGCTCTGGCCCAGCTATTTCCTTACCATGTACTGAGGGAGGCTGTAGAGCATGCCCTGGTAGAGGATTTCACATGGTGTCTCTGGTACCACCTCTTCCCCCTATGACAGGAAACACACAGTTTGCCCAGGCCATTTTCCAGCTCACCAAAGACTATGTTTTCTTGGTTGTAAAGGGTGGCATGAAAAGAGCACTAAGCTAGGTTCCTATCCAGCTGTGTTAATGATTCGTTTTATCACCTTGGGTAAATTACTTTCCCTCTCTGGGTCTTAAGTTTCCTCTTCTTTAGGATTACTAGGCTAGTCTGATGTCCTCTGAGGGCTATTCCAGCTCTGACAATCTATGATTCTGGTTTTCCCATTACCTGAAATCAATCCAGAATTCTTCTTGCCCCATCACATGTTGGATCAGGAGTTAGAACACCTATCTCGGTGTTGGCACAAAACACTGCTTTTCTGGCCATGCACGGGCTTAAGTCAGGGTGCATGTATGCCTGGGATACTAGAACAGACACCCCACACAGAAGTACTTTCTGTGGTGTCAGTCTGAGGCCATCCAAGAGCTCTGAAATGCTCTGAAGTAAAAGGTAGGTAACTCAGTAGAGAAAGTTGAAAGGGAGTTGGGTAACCCATGGCCAAGAGAGGCAGGATGGAGTATTAGCAGGGAAACTTTTAGGTAGAAACTATTTTCTTTCTTTCTTCAATAGCCCCTACTACATCCCTTCCTCCTTTATGACCAGCACCCTCATCCACAACTCTCTTTGTCCTCTGATGACCCCATCTAAGCCTTTTATCAGAGTGAGGGGACCAGGACGTCTGGTGCTCAAGGGGCTACTCAGGCCATTGTCATCTTTGGCCAATTCAGTTCTTCTTCCCACAAGGTACTTCTATCCCTGGGCAAGGTCATTGCCTGCAGATCCTGAGGCAGAGAGAAAGAATCTGGCCTCTGCCATCCCACATAACTCAGTTGCTGCTTAAATGGGCATTCAATAAACTCAGGCAGTAGATCTCTGGGGGAGCAGGAAGGCAACCTGCTTCCCCAAAGATCTATTTCATACCTTCTCTTCTCCCCTGTCCTCAAACCAATCCCCGTACTCTGTGACCCTTCAATAGTTGCTAACCCAGCTTCATACTTCATGGAGAAAACAGAGGCAATCAGACACTTCATCTTCTCAACACCAAATCTACCAGGGTCTCTACTTTCCTTCTTGACATGAAGTATGCACCGCCTGTGCTCTGTTAAAGGCCAACCCTCCACTTGTGTTGGGGATCTCTCACCGTTTTGTTTTGTTGAATGCATCAGTTCTGTAATTGTCTCCTCTCTCCCAGATCATCTCTTTTAGGACACAAACGTACTCTAATATCTATATACATAAACATACTCTTCTATCTATAAAATTTTCCTTTGATCCCACATCCTCCTTTAGCTACCATCCCATTTTTATCCTCTCTACAATAAAACTATATATTGTCTGTGTTGACCACCTATCTCCTTTCTTTATGTTCTTTACATTCTTTTTTCAACACATTCCAACTTGGATGTTACCTGACCCAATGGGCACCTCAGGTCTTATCCATTTATCAGCAGCATTTGACACAGCTGATCACTCCCTCCTTGAAAATTTTCTTAGCTTTTATATTATCACAATCTCCCACATTCCCTCCTACCTCACTGAGTTTCCCTTACTCTTCTTTTCTGGCTCCTTTCCTGACTCATTCCACCCTCAACACAACTGCTGTGTCCCAAGGCTTTGTCCAGGGTTCCATCCTCTATTCTCTCCCTGGGTTATCTCAGCCAATTCTATGGCTTTTAACACTGTCCATTAAGTCAACAGCTCCCAAATTTATTTCTCTAGGCCAGTCCTCTCTTAGAACTCTAGACTTATATATTTCAATTGCATGACTGCTCATGTGCATGGCTGCCTAATGGATATGTAAAACTGAGTATGACCAAAATAGAACCCTTGATAAAACAGAACTCCCCATGTTGGCATATGACTCTTATTTTTGATTCTCCTCTGTGCCTCTCTATCCAAATCCAATTGACTAGTAAGTTGTGTCAGCTACACCTCCAAAATATAACCCAAATTCATTCAATTTTCCCTATTTCCGTAATTACTACCCCAGTCCATGTCACCATCATCTGTCACCTTGACTATTTTAAGAGCTCCCTAACTGATCACTCTGCTTCTACTCTTTTCTGGTAAAGTCATTACACAGCAGCCAATGGTTTTTGAAAATATAAATCAGATCCTGTCACTCCCCTGCTTAAAATCTCTAAGGGCTTACTTCTGTATTGTGAAACAACTTCACACTCCCTATCTTTGCTTACAGGTCCCGTGTAAAGTGGCCCCAGGCCACCATCCTGACTCCATCTCATACAACCCTATCCCTTATCCCTGTGCTCCAGCCACAGGCCTTCATTCACTATCCCTAATACTCTGAGCTTGCTCTTACTCTTGTTAAAACTATTCCCTCTGCCTAGAATGCTCTTTCCCCTGATATCATGGCCAGCTCCTTCCCATACCTAACATTTTAGCTTAACTGTCACCTTCTCAGAGGTCTACCTACCCAGACTGCCTAATCAAAAGTAGTCTATTATATGATAGATGCCTCTATCATATCATCCTATTTAACTTTTCTTCATTGTATCTCCCATTCTCAATAGTCTTCTTGTTTCCTTAATTATTTATTTTCTTTTTTCTCTAACTTTAAAGTATCATGAAAGTAGGGACCTTGCCTTGCTTGGCATACAGTAAGAGCCCAGCAGCATGCGAACATGCTCTGTGACAGCACTGCAGACAGATTTCCTTTTGCCTTTCTCCTGTGCAGGAGCCCCTTGACTCACCAAAGACATGGGGCACTTTTCCAGATCCTCCTCATTCTTGATTTGAACATCTGCAATGGAGATGTACTTGTGCTAAGGAAGAAAAGACATCAATTAAGAGGCTGAAGTTACTAAAAATATATATATATATTTTTAATTATAAAAAGGGGGGTTTTGGCTGGCTCAGTCTGAAGAATGTGTGACTCTTGATCTTGGGGTTTTGAGTTTGAGCCTCATGTTGGGTGTAGAGATTACTTTAAAAAAAGAAAAAGATACTGAGGGCCCCAATCACATATGTACCAGCCTCTTGCTTAACTTCCTCAATGATAAGGAAATGTGTTGTTTAGGTTGTCACGCCAAATTGAACATGAACCTTTTGAAGGAAGGAGTCTTATTTATCTTTGCACCCTTAACATTGAGCCCAGACTTCATATACAGTGTTTCTGTTTATTCTATGTTCCCATATTTGTTGAAAAGCAGAAAATACTTGAGTATTTATCTTCAACCAAAGGGCAAGGGGAAGTGAAGAACAGGCCCATGCCCCTGTAACCACTACCCTGAGACTTTTGTTGCATATGAGTATGCTTGCGTGCATGTGTATGGAGTGATGATGGAATGAGGGAGAGTTCCAGGCCTGTGCAAGAGATGATTATTACTCTTTGTGCTTATATATACTTTGGATACAGAGCAGACTGCTACTAATCCTGAGCCTCTGGAAGTTAGTGGCCCTATAGGGACAAAGAAGTGAGAGGAAAGGAAGTGAGGAAGAAGAGAGAAAGCAGGGTGGGAGAAGGAAAAAGGCATGAGAGGAAGAAAGGACAACTTTTTCATCTATCTGAATGTAGGAAAATGGTTAAGTAGGAAGAGATGTAATTTATTCCTCTTTGGTCAAAATGCCTGAAGGTGCAATATAGAATAATTGGTTAAAATTGTGTCTGGTAGAAGAGCCAACACCCAGGACTTTGGTAATCTAACTTGCCTTGATGGCTCCCTACTCCTGAAGACTGAGAGCCCACCCTGGTCACCTGCTTTAGAGTCTTCACACTTTCATGGATGGGCCTGGGTAATCCAACCAAGGTATCTGTGTCCCTGTGAAATGCGAGATATAACAGATCATAAGCATCAAAACTATAGAAAACTACTGATGAATCACTGACCTCTACCCCTGAAACTAATAATACACTATATATTAATTAATTGAATTTAAATAAAAACAACAACAACTATACAGAACTACTGATATCCTCTGGAGTTATATGGACCATGCCATTTTTTTTTTAAAGATTTTATTTATTTATTAAAAACAGAGAGAGAGAGCGAGGCAGAGACACAGGCAGAGGGAGAAGCAGGCTCCATGCAGGGAGCCTGACATGGGACTCGATCCCGGGCCTCCAGGATCACCCTGGGCTGAAGGTGGCACCAAACCGCTAAGCCATCGGGCTGCCCCATGCCATTTTTAATATACAGTATTTTGGATCTTTCTCTGCAAGCTTCTAGCCCCCCCCCCCCCCCCATTATTGCTTCAGGACACAAAAAGAACAATGCCACATAGAAGTGTTAGGATTAGGATTTTGTATAGTCTTTTGGGGATTTACTTTGTCAGGAGTAGGTTCCTTAAAAGGGCATGTACCCCAACCACAGTGAAACACCAGTAACAAGTAACATCTCAGTTTGTTTGTTTGTTTTTCTTTCTCAGTTTTATAGAGGCCAACCAGGGTGAGAATTCATGAGGTAGGAGAAATGGTGGAAGACTGGATCTGTTCTAACCATGTTGCTTCTTCATGGAATTCTGGCCCATTAAAACAGGAAGGACCCCTAAGGATCCCTGGGTGACTCAGCGGTTTAGCGCCTGCCTTTGGCCCAGGGTGTGATCCTAAAGTCCTGGAACCAAGTCCCACATCGGGCTCCCTGCATGGAGCCTGCTTTTCCTTCTGCCTGTGTCTCTGCCTCTCTGTGTGTGTGTGTCTCTCATGAATAAATAAATAAAATCTTAAACAAAACAAAACAAAACAAAACAGGAAGGACCCCTAGGGACTATCTAATCCAACACTCTCATGAGTAAATTGAAGCCCAAGAGGGAATTAACTTGTCACTCAAGTCATTTACCTGGCTAAGAACATGAGTTCTTCCAGGAAACTGGAAGGAAAAAAATTCCATAGTACCAGCACAAAGTCACTAGGAGATGCCCATAGTGGCTCTGGATTAGACTATGACTATCAGGCAACATCTCTCATTCCAACCACCCACTCCCCTGGCCCCCTAAGAATCGCTCTATAGCCAGTTCTGACCATTTAGTCACTTACTGCCCCAGAGTGAATCCGATGAATTTGTTCCTGCTCATCTCCAAGAAGTGCTCGATGTCCTTCTGTCTGAAAGGGCAGTGGAGAGACAATTCCCAGAAAAGGAAAAAAAAAAGCAAACCTTGAGAGACCGAACCTTTCTGGGCTCTTAATCCAATTGGAGGATTAGAACAGTGGGGGAAGACAGCAGCTAACAGAGGAAACTTCAAACCCAGGAGTTCTGACTTCTAGTCCAGCTTATTGAGAATTGAACACTTAGACCACAGCACCATGGGTCTTCAGTGATTCTAATCCCAAAGCTCAGGGTCTCCCGAGTTATCAAACCTACCTGACCTTTGGAGCCCAAGGCAGGCCCTTGGGAAAGGCCACCCGCTCAGCAGAAAGGGGTGTCTGTGAGGGTGGAGGTGGCACCAAAGGGTCTTGCTCTAGCAGGTCTAATTCTCCATCCAAGGTTCGTTCTCCATCGCCAGCAGACTCCTCTTCCTCCTCTGTGGCTGGTTCCTCAGTCTTAAAGAGATCTCTTTCATTGTAGATGTCCAGGCTGTCCTGCTTAGTGAGGAGTTGCTAGGAGGGTGTTGGAAGGGTGGAGAGAAAGTGTACAGAGATCTCACTCTAAGCATCCTTCTCTGAGGTCACCCTCTACCCATAAGTTACTAGACTTCAGGATATGGTGTAACAACCCAGCTCTTATAAGAATATCCCCTTCCCCACCTTCACCCTAGTATCTCCAGGAGACCAAATTCCAAGACAAGTACCTCTCAGGCAACCAAGCCAATAGCTGAGGAACAAAGCATAGATAATCCCAAAGTCAGTTACTTAGCTTTCAGACAGCATGGATGCCTTTTTCTTTCTTTCTTTCTTTTTTTTTTTTTTTTGCCAGCACTTTCCTTCCTAATTATGCTCTGTTTAGGTGAACATTCAAATAGTTTGCCTTCTGTGAGCATACACCAGCTGGCTGACTGAGGAAGAGGAGGACAGAGGCTTGCTACTAGGCAAAGAGAAGCAAGTTTGGAATTTTAAATTTTATTGAAGAAAAAAACATTGGACAGAAATAGGTCAAAAAGTTAACAGTGACTGCCTCTGGTTTGTTAAGCTTGTGGGTGATTTTCTTTTTTCCTCCCTTCTTCACATTTTTATATTTGTTCCAAATTTTGTACAACGAGTAAGCATTACTTTATAAAACAAAAAATAAAGGTTAAAAAAAATCACATTACAGATTATGTAGACTAGATTACCGAACATGATTGTCTGGTCTTATCACCTGTAATTGGTGAACTCAGGTATTTCAGAGAGGGGAGTTCGTGGGTACATGGTCAAGTCTTAGGGTAGCTTGTCATTCTGACCTTTCCAGGGATGCGGATTATACCTAGAACACTAATCAATCATCTCCTAAATGAAAGCTTCTGGTTCCAGGGCCAGACAAGAGCATGGCTAGCTCAAAGTAAACCTTCTTGCTGTCAATAAAGTGATAAAGCCTTACCCCAGGTGAGTGGATATGCTGGGAACCCTGTTCAGGTGATCTGGATCCCTATCTTCAGGATTATACCCTAACTGTTGTCCAGGATGCTAGGGAACTCCAGGCATACCAAGTCTAGGCCAATGACCCTGTAGCAAGATATGGATCTATGATGTGATATCACAGTGTTACATCATGATAACCCAGGAATCTGCTGGAGACAGAGGCCAAAGTACAGACTTAAAGGTTTCAGGTTGGTCACAGGGCCAACCAGAGGCAGATGAGTTAAATCCATTTACTGCCCTTTCCTACCACATCCAGATTAGCTCAGAAACTTAATTTTTGGCCAGCTAGTATCAAAACACCACTGTCTGCTTTAGTTCATACCCTTCGAGAACCACGGCGGCCTCGCAGCTTAGAAGGTGGTGGTGCCAGCTGAGACTCCCCCAGGTCGAGGGTGTAAGAGGGCGGGGAGGCAGCACGCATGCTCTTCACCACCTGGATACTATCTTCAGCCAGTGGAGGCAGCCCCAATTCTGCCCGCTTCTGTACTTTGAGAACCTGAAGATGCTCAAATCCACCGAGGGTAAACTACGATATGAACAGGAAAGGGGCAGAGAAAAGTAAAAGAGGAAAGTCAGGGGGAACAAAGTCAGGGACATGTAGATGGAGAAGAGCCACAATCTCTGGTCCCCCTGAGTCCCGTTCTTAACTAGGAAGTAATAAAATAAGATGCAGTTACTATCCCCAGTCTTAGGAGCTCAGGCATCAGGATAAAGCATTATTTACTGACTCAGCACTGGAAACATCACCAGAAATTAGGAAAGGGACTCCTGGGAGCTTCCACTGAAAAACAAAAAGAAAAAAAAAAAAAGAAAAGAAAGAAAAAGAAAGGAAAGCTGTATCCCCCCTTTTAAGGAGCACATCCAGATGCTATAACGCCTCAGTCACTCAATTTGTTCTGCAGTCAAAAGGTAGTTCCCCCCCTATGAAGCTTGCTCTGGAGGGTATGTCATTTAGCCAGTCCTGTGGGGTGAGAGCCAGAGATGAAGGATCAGATTTAATAATTAGGAACAAAGTGGTACCATACACTTATAAGGACTTCAGTTTTTAAAAGATTTATTTATTTATTTTAGAGAGAGAATGTGAGCAGGGGGAGGGGCAGAAGGAGAGAGAAAGAGGAAGAGAAGCAGACACTCTACTGAGCACAGAGCCCAACACAAGGCTCAATCCCACGACCCTGAGCTCATGACCTGAGTTGAAATTAAGAGTTGGACGCTTGGGGATCCCTGGGTGGCGCAGCGGTTTGGAGCCTGCCTTTGGCCCAGGGCGCGATCCTGGAGACCCGGGATCGAATCCCACATCGGGCTCCCGGTGCATGGAGCCTGCTTCTCCCTCTGCCTGTGTCTCTGCCTCTCTCTCTCTCTCTCTGTGTGACTATCATAAATAAATAAAAATTAAAAAAAAAAAATTTAAGAGTTGGACGCTTAACTGACTGAGCCACCCAGGTGCCCCAAGGACTTCATTTTTTTTAAAGCAAATCCTCAGTTTATCTAGATGGAAGGCAGGCAGTAAGCCCTACATTTTATAGCTAGAAAAATTGAGGCACAGACAGTTGTCCAAGGTTCCTCAGTATCAGCAGAGGCTAGATCTCTCAACTCTCAACCAGTATTCTTTCCATGAAATGTCAGTTCTATCATGAGAAAGCACAATGACACCCCAACTCATAGAGTGACATCTCCTGTTAGTCCAACAGAAATAGGTAACCTACTCTGACAAAGAACATTTTATTTCCCTCCATTGGCTAACAGCTGTCCTATTCTTCAGTCTTAGCTCCAGCCTTCTGGAATCAGACTAGAAGAAACTGAGGTGGTGAGGAGTGGGATGATCTGATCTGATGGGATGAGAGTGGAGAGGAGGGTAGATCAGCCACTCACCATTACCACCTTCCAGAGCAAAAGCAGGACCTTCTTTATAGGGAAGTGGGGAGCCAAGCCACTGCAGAATTTGGTAACCATGGAGAAAAGCAGAAGGGCAAAAGGTTCCTCATTATGCACAGAGAAGCCTGGGGAAGAGGAGAAAAGAAGTGAGAAAGTGAGGATGAGCGCTGAAACCCTACCCCTTTAACCCTACTTCTGGACACAGTGAGGAAGGCTCTCATGTCACCCAAAAAATGTGAGTACTTGTACCTTAGAAGGAGCCTTAGAGAGTCCCCAGAGGGAAAGGATAGGAAGTGAGGCCATGGAGGTGAATTGGTTAGCTCCCAAGCTTGAGGGTGGATACCAAACTACAAGTAATAGTAATAAAGATGTTGCTTTCTGGCTGAAGGACTTAATGCATCTCATGGATCACAACTCACTTTGCCACATCAATGGATTTATTTTAAAAATCCCATAGGCCTTCATATCTTATCCCTGTCTAATGACAATATCAACTAATATTTTCAAGGTGGTTCAACTCATTTTTTCATGTGAGATTGATGATGAACTGGGAGATGGACAGCTATCCCCATTTTATAACCAAGGAAACCAAGGCATAGAAATGACACATGATGGTACTAACTCAGACACAAGGGCAGTCAAGCCAGGTCCTCATGCCTGCCACACAGTAGCTCTGCCCTAAAAGAATAGATGCTAATTCTGAAAGATGAAGGAAGGAAAGAAGGAAGAGAGGAGGGAGGGAGCGAGAAAGGAAAGAAGTAAAGCTGTCTGTCTCTATGTGGAAGCACAGCATCTCATCCCTACCCTTCCTCAGGTTGCCACTTCTTACTCAATTCAGTGCGGAAGGTCTCCCGCACTGTCCTCCACCGGCAGGAGTCCGTCTCTCTCTCCAGGCGGATATTTTCCACCAATAGGTACATGACACTCAGCAGCACCCTGGAGTTATGGAAGGGTTACAAGAGATTCCCAAAGCAGCTCCCAACCTGTAGCCAGAAACCTCAGGGATGATCTCTGTGGGAGCCCAACCCAGTGGAATTAGCAACTATTAGCAGTCCAGGTGTATCTGGTAACCCACTGCTAACTATCCCCTGTCCAATCCCAGGGCCAGCTCCACTTACCTGAGCTCTGTACTATCAGCAATGGAGATGGCTGGTTTCCGAAGAGCACTGCTACAGGCCTGGCTGTTGCTGCCATGGGGACGAGGGAGAGAATAGGAACTTATAAAACCTCTGCTATTCCCTGGCTATGTAGCTAAAAGAAATTGGTCTAAGGTAAAGGAGCCCACCGAATTCCTCTGCCATCTCTGTTAACCCTTATCTGTGGTGAAGGGCAAAGGCAGGGTCTGTGATGATGCCTCCTCTTATAATCCACACTGTGCCTAGTACCATGCTGAACACAAAATAGATGCTAAGCAACACTTGTAATCTGCCCTATTTGAACTTCTGGATAATAGGCATGAGATAAAATGAGGGATCTCTACAGTGGTAGCAACAGATAAGGCCACCTCTAGAGCTGTGACCTATGAGGGAAAGAATTGGGTACAGCAACAGAAATTGATCCTGTCCCTCTTGGGTCATGTTTCCAGGTAAAACAATTTCCTTCATGGATTCCAGAGTTAGGCTGAATTGAGGTGTTTAGATAAAAAGGGAACCCATCTAGGGTAGGGCCCTAAGACCCAGGACTGAAGCTGTAAGTGGGGGCAGAAGCTGTTGATGTTGTCCTCCCAACCTCAGGGAGGACAAAATATCAGAGAGGATGGCTGGATAAAGGGAAACCATCAATAAGCTTTGGACTGAGGTGTGAATAGACACTGCTCCCATAGAGGTCTCTATAGTGAGGGAATCAGTATAGGACATGAAACACCCTTCAAGGAAGGGGTTTATCTAGGCCAGCCCTCCCCTAAGGCTTCTCACTCAATTTCCATGTGGAGTAGCTCCAAGAAGGTAGAGAAGGTCCCCATCTGATAGAGCAGGAAGCAGTTGTATCTGGACCAGTGTAGCACATCAACCTCCGAATCACATTCCCCAAAAGTACCTAAAGAACCAGACAGTTGCCATGTGGGGTTGAGGGTAAGAGGGGTATCCAGTTCTTTCCACTCTGCCCCATGATCTTAAGACTATTTTCCAACACCCTGACCAACAATTAGGCTGACAAAGGTAGGACAAGGGCCCCCAGAACTTCCTTGAATGAGGCAGGAAAGAGGAGAAATAGTCTCCAGAGTCAGGTCCAATGTGCTTATCACTGGCCTGTCTTAAGTTTGAGTTCCCTGAAAAGCAGATCCAGAGAGGATTCAAATATAAGTAGTTTATTTGGAAGATGATCCCAGGAACCATTAGTAGAGAAGTGGGGAAGTTAAGCTAGGGAAGAAAAGGCAGCCAAGAGCTGAAATCCAGGATGGAGGAAGCTCTGGGAAACAGCAGGTTTTTCAACCCTCAGAATCATCCCACCCAAGAGTGAAATAGTTGGGCTATTTATCCAATAACTCCTGTCATTCATTGATCAGTGCTACTGCACTAGGGGAGCACATTAATTTCCTAGCACTTCCTGGCTACCCTATATGGACTGCAGAGAAAGCCTTCAGGTAAAAAGTTAAAGGTACTAGCAGTTGGAAGTTGGCCGAACACTAGACCCAAGAGATGCAGTTAGGGCACTGCCTCGTTTGCTATTGTCTTTTCACCACTCTCTTTCTTGTCCATTTATTGTTTTCTTATAAAACTGCTCCCAGCTAGTTAGTTCTGCCAAAAGTCCTCTTGTTATGACCTCAGGGCCTATTTTTACTATTCCAGTTAGGTTATCTCATTTCTCTTTCCAACAAATGGTTAATAGGTCTCTTCTGGGAAGGCTTCCTTAATTAATCTCATTGAATTCTGATCATCTCCCAATTACCCACTGCATCCACTCCTGCTGCTATGCTGGCTTGAACCCTCTAAATGCCAAAGAGAAATAATACAGAGGGTCCATGTGTGAATCTGCAGGACCCCACTGTCTCCTCTTAGTAGAAGTCAGTGCCATAGCTGAGGAAAGAAGCCTTCATGCTCAGCTGGTGGTATATCATCAACTCTAGCCACACAGACTCTCTTGCTAAGTATTCTCCACATATGATTATAGCCCACATGAAGGAAAAAAGTACCTTATAAGAAATCTTGCCATGCCTGGTAAGATAAAAGCCAATTCCAAGGGATCCAGAATAGTACCCACCACTATCTCCTTAACTTGCTTATAAGCATCAGGTTACTTCTAGCACTTGATAAGATCTGTCCTTGAGAGGTAGGGACCTTGCTTTCTTAGCATGGCTTGCCTCATCCTAGTCCTGATGGCAATATTTCTTTTTTTTTCTTTATTATTATTATTTTTTTATGGCAATATTTCTTTCCCCAGTGTTTACCCATCTGAAGCTGGCAAAGGTGGACACTTGCCTTGGGCCAGGTATAGAACAGCCCGGGCCACCTTCAGTCGCCGTTCCCTACTGACCACCTCCAGTCGGTCCAGGAGTCCCATCACATAGGCCTTCTGGGCATCTTCCTCCAACTCCAGCCACTCCTTGCCTTGCACTGGAGACAGAAGGCCATACAGATCCAGGGTCAGCTTCTGCCTCCCCTTCCTGGAAAGGCTCCTGGTAACATGTCTACTTCTAATCCCAGCCTCCAAATTCTTCTCTTCAAAAGCTTTCCTTATTTAGATGAGAAGGAATAAGAGATTAGAAAAGTAAAGGACCCCCAAAGTTCTGGCTGAACCCACTCTAAATGAAGCCTCTTCTTCCATATTCCCTTGTTCTCTACACAGAGCCTATTCTGGCTTCTCTCTCTGCCTTTTCAAGGGGTTCCCTCTCTCCCTACATATCTAATTCCTATTTATCATTACAGGTCCTATACTAAATTACCTCTTTCCCACTAATGCTCCAGCCAGAAGCTCTGTCCCCCAAGATACTCCTCTGCCTCCAAACCCCCAAAGATACCTTTTACTTCTCTTATGATACTTACCACTTTCCTCTTGGCGTCAGTTTTGTGATGTACACACCTCCCCTCTGCCACTGGACTATAATCTCTTTGAAGATACTGCAAACTCACTTTCACTATTTTGAGCACAAAATAGTACTCACCACACATCTGTTGAGTTGCAAACTGAATTCACTGACCAAGTAAGGAAGTGGAGGTCTGAGAGGATCAGTGTGGGCACATGAAATATTATTAGATGCTATTAGGAGTGACACAGAGTTGGAGGCAGGGATTGAATGTTAAAAGTCAAGGACTACACTAGGTACAGGGTTCAACCAGACAGCAGGGCACCAGCCCAGTCCTCATCCCTCTTCTCTCTAGGCCCTTTATATCAATGAAAAGGACCCAGCTCAGGCTTCTCCTGCTTCCATTCCATGGCCTCTCCACTTGAGATGTAGGAAACTCTGTGTCCCATATACAGGGAGGGATAGAGAAGTGGTTACAGAGAGGATAAAGAAGAATCATACTTTGTTTTGGGCTTTTTCTAGATTGGACTGGGATATCATGGAGGGAAAAGCAGGTCTCTATGTATAAGATTCTGGGATCACCTTGAGTCTTGAAATCTTCTTCAAAGCACCTTCTGTTAGTGGTGAATTCCAGGTTTTCAGTGTAGCTATATAATTCTGTGGCAGGAAAGATAGGACAGAGTTACAAACACTTAGCAGACACTTATAGAAGGGGCCTGGGGTAGAGAGAGTGGCATGAAAGAGCTAAAGCTTCCAACACATTCTTGTGTCCAATTCAATCCAGAGCCAGCTTCCTCCCTATCGGAGCAGTTAAAAATAGCCACTTGCGTCCCTGGGTGATTAAACCATCAAACCTGTCCTCCTCCTGCCAGCTGGCTGCTACAGCAGAGAAGGCAGTCTTCAACACTTGGTGAGGGCCAGAAGGGTTGGAGCAGAGAGGGCTTACTGTCATCACTCCTGTTTCTTAGGGCTGCAGCACTTTCTGATTGTCAACCCAGACTGAGACTATCCTGTCTCTAGGGAAGAGATGGGCAACACAATGCCTGAAACTTAGAGGCAAGATCCTTGTGCTATTCAAGGAACCAGAGTATGTGTTAGAGGGACCTTTGGGGTTGAAGCCAGTTCATTCTCTCCCTGCTGAGTTTCCTCGAAGGGTATAGAAGTTTAGGTTCTTGCCCAAAGCCATCCAGGTAGATACAGCATCAAACCACAAAGAGGCAGCCATTGTTGCCAAAGGGCTGCTTATGCTCAAGAAAATCTAACTTTGTTAACAATAGTCTCTGAATACAAAATGCAGAGAGCTTATGAGAAATGAAAATGCCCTTTCCTCCACACACACATATAGACACACACTCTAGAACATTGTATCAGTAAGTATTCTTATCTTACAGAGGATGAAGAATTGAATTGAGAAGTCAATAGGTGACAGAACAGATTTCCTCAAACCTCTGTTCCCTGAGACCCTTCCTGGAAATTTAACTAGGTCACAGATAATTCACAAAGGGAAATTCACTTATGTTCCAGCCAGCTGTCTGATGGTTGAGAAACACCTTGTCTGGTAGCCAGGGCTTTTGAGTCTTGAGTTCCAAAATCCTGGACTGACCAGAAGCAAATCCCATCTTTGACTCTGATATTCTTCAGTGCTCAGTGGGTGGTGTGCATATGTTTTTTAAAAGCACAGTCAGAAAATGGAGCAAGGCTGTTAGGTACTAAACTTTTGTTCTTATTTTTAAATTTTAGTTAATGAACTTTCACATATAGATAAATATAGCATACATAAGATACCTATGTATCTTCTACCCAGATTAAACAAATGTTTACACTTGTTATATTTGCTTCAGACATCTAAAGTCCTCTTTTCCTTCTTAGTCTATCTTATTCCCCACTCTAGAGTTAAACATTTTAATGAAATTGGTGTGTATGCTTCACATGTCTATTTTTCTACTTTTACTACATATGTATATACCTGTGAACAACATGACGTTGTGTTGGAAGGTTTTTACCCAAATAGGATATTATATATATTATTTTTTCTTAGGAACACTTCTTAGTATGTCTTTCAATAGTTTTTTACATGACAGTGTAATGAGCACATCCATTTACTTAACTGACACTGTTCTCAATCAAGTGTGCAACTAGACTTTCCAGAAACATCTTTTAGATTTTGTGTGTTTAAGCAGTTTTTGGGAGGCATGAATAAATTACCTTGTCACTGCTTTTTTCCCCTCTGAACACTAGGTTTTTAACATTTATTGATACTGAAACATATTGATATAAATCAATTATTCCAACAGCTATGTGGTAGCCTATTATATTGATATTCTAGTTTATCGATTTCCCTAAATTGTTTTAAATTTTTCACAATGACCACAATAAACATCTTTTTTTTTTTTAAATAAAAACATCTTTATACATGTTTTCTTGTGCCCAACTGTTCTTTAAAGTATACATCTAGAATCACTGGGTCATATAATATGTATGCATCTTCAACTCCGCTAGATATGGCCAAATTGCAGTTTTATACTCTGCTCCCACATGCCAAGCAGTGTATAAAAGTACTAATTTCTCAGCACCCTCACAAACTTCAGGCTTTTAAGTTTTGCAGTCTGATGAATGTGAAATAATTATCTCATTATTTTAATTTTCTTTTCCTCATTTGCTAATGTAGTTGAACATCTTTTCATATATTTATTGACCATATGGTTTTCTATTCTCTGAATTCTTATTCATATTCTCTATTTATCTATTGTACATCTCTCTTCTCTCTCTACATACATAAATATACACATGCATATACATATATATGAAATATATTTATATTATTTGGAATTCTAATCCTTTGTTGGTTATTAAACTCAGTTCTCTATTTGTCACTCATCACAAAATTTATTCCTTGTGGTTATTCACAAGAACTTCTTTAAAAGTCCTTGTCTCTTTTCCCTGAAAAAGCATGTCTCAAAGTGTCACTTCCATGTGACAGAATATTTAATTTTCACACCATCTCCACCCAAAGCTCGTTTATTAATAACTGGCATTCATAGCACGTGTAACATGGAGGCTCTTAATGTGAGGAGATCACACTTAGCCTAAGCTAAAATCCAGACAGAGGGAGGGAAAGGGTGGCAGAAAGAAGGGGGCATGCATGCAGATACGAGTGAATATGAGAAAAGAAACAGAAGGAATGGGAAAAAGAAGGAAAGAAAACAGATTTGAGAGTGCACCAACGAGAATTAAGAAGGATGAGCATAAAAGAGTGATAGAAAAAAAGTAGAGAATACTGGAGCCAAAGGAGAATTCACAGAAAGAAATGTAAAAGCAAACAAATATTAACTGCTGGAGGTTGGAGAGAAGAGGGAATGTGGAGAACAAGCAAGCTGCCAGGGGAGATCACAGACCCCTGCCCTCTCCTCCTGGCTATTCTTGCACTCTCCACAGACCCATCTCTGTCTCACCTGACAGCTCTGCTGCGTGCCCATCTGCATCTCCATACTCAAATTCCAGAGTGGGGCAGTCCACAGAGCCCTGTAATGGAGAAGTCTTTGCAGTAACTTGGGGAAAAGGGTGAAAAAGGAGATCATACTTTCATTTATCTTCTCTTGGAGGCCAATGTTAGGTCAGGGAGGCAGCTTAAAGAGTCTCATCTGGGCCTTTAATCCAAAAGGTACCCTCCTCCTAGCCAAAATTGGAGGCTCAGTGCAGGGCAGGGCTGAAAATTCCTATATAAAATCCGAAAGTCTGAGTAAAGGGCTATGATTGTGAAGATATGAACGCTACACAATCTGTGCCTGTATCTGACCTACATAAACACAGATCAGAAGAGCATGTATCTGATTTCTAGAACAATGAGATGGACTTAAAACAAAATAAGGTGAGCCGGATTCTAATTTCAGCTATGTCATTAACCCAATGTATGAATTTGGGCAAATCTCATTCTTTGGATCATAGTTCCTCATTTATAAAAAAAGTCCCTCAGCTCTAGTGTTCCACGACTTTAGGATTGTCAAATAAGGAGTAGTTCTATCCCAAATTGTTTTATTTTTATTTATTTATTTTAAAAGATTTTATTAATTTATTCATGAGGTACACAGAGAGAGAGGCAGAGACATAGGCAGAGGGAGAAGAGGGTTCCTCGCAGGGAGCTCAATGCGGAACTTGATTCCAGGACCCTGGGACCGTGCCCTGAGCTGAAGGCAGATGCTTAACCACTGAGCCATCCAGGGGTCCCTACTCCAAATTGTTTTAAGGCTAGATTTTTCTATGATGCTTTTATGTATAAATTTATAATCCTATATAAAAATATTTTAATGTGATCCCACCTCTAAGCATTTTGGAGTTATTTCCTACCATAAATTTAAAAAATTTTGAATCTCAGCCATCACATATTGAGATCCTGAACAAGTTATTTAACCTCTCTGTGCCTCACTGTGGTATAAAAACTGTATTTGGTCTTTGCCCCCTGTTCCAGGCACAGAGCTCCAAACACCTTTGAAATTTCCTGATAGAAGTGTAATCCATAAGCCCCTGTCAATAATACTTGAGTTTATGTTAATGAGATGAATCCAGGTTAGCCTTTAAGAGTTTCAAAGAAGGGTCTGGCTGCACCTCCAGAGGGGAGGAGGCTGAAGATTGAGTTTAATCAGAGGTCAATGGTTTAATCAACCATGCCTAGGTAATGAAACTCCATTAAAGCCCTAAAATAATGAGGTTTGGGTACACTAAAGTGCTAGGAGGGTGAAAGCTAGAGGATGTGGAAGCTCTACACCATCCCACCCCCATACCTTCTCCTTTGCCTCTCTTCATTTGGCTATCCTTGAGTTATATCCTATATATTAAAATTGTAATCATAGAGGCAGCCCGGGTGGCTCAGCGGTTTAGTGCCGCCTTCAGCCCAGAGCGTGATCCTGGAGACCTGGGATTGAGTCCCACGTCAGGCTTCCTGCATGGAGACTGCTTCTCCCTCTGCCTGTGTCTCTGCCTCTCTCTCTCCGTGTCTCTCATGAATAAAAAAATAAAATCTTTAAAAAATAATAAAATAAAAATAAAATTGTAATCATAAGCAGAGCAGTTTTTCAAATTCTGTGAGTTACTGGAATCAGGGTGGTAGGGATGGTCATGGAACCTCTAAATTTACAGCTGGCCAGGTGGAAGTGCATGTACCCTGGAGGTCCCAGGTGTGGCTGGCATCTGAAGTGGGGACAGTCTTGTGGGACTGAGCCCTTAACTTGTGGGGTCTGTGCTAACTACAGATAGTGTCAGAACTGAGTTGGTGACAGGGAATTATTGGAAAATGAAGTGCTGGGGATCCCTGGGTGGCGCAGGGGTTTGGCGCCTGCCTTTGGCCCAGGGCGCGATCCTGAAGACCCAGGATCGAATCCCACATTGGGCTTCCGGTGCATGGAGCCTGCTTCTTCCTCTGCCTGTGTCTCTGCCTCTCTTTCTCTCTCTGTGACTATCATAAATAAATAAACATTTAAAAAAAAAAAAAAAAAGAAAATGAAGTGCTCAGTTTTCTTATCTGTAAAATGAAGATAATTCATGGGGTCATTGTAAGGACGAGATGAGTTAATAGAGGAAAAGCATTTAGCATACTACCCAGCAATTGGTACTGCTATGTAAATGGTTATATTACTTTGAATTTTACTTATTGTATTTGCAATTTTAACATTATATGATAAAGGCATATTTCTCATATTGTTATGACTATCATTTTAAACAGCTAAGTGTGCAGCGAAATGGACAGATAACTGGTTACTTAACCAGTTCTCTAGTGTTGAACATTTAAATTGTTTTTGATCTTTTTTTACTATATGCATGAAGCTGTAATACACTTAGCAATCTTTTCATATTTAGGATCTTTCCTAAAGATAGATTTTTTTTTAAGGTTTTATTTATTCATGAGAGACGGGGGTGGGGGTGGGGGGCAGAGGGAGAAGCAGGCTCTATGCAGGGAGCCTGATGCAGCACTCGATCCTGGGACTCCAGGATCACGCCCCGGGCTGAAGGCTGGACCTAAACCGCTGAGCCACCCAGGGATCTCTCGATTTTTTTTTTTTTTTTTAATTTAAGGATAGATTCTTGCAAGAGAAATGAATGCATCAAACTTTATGAATACTTGTTGTATGGTTCTTTGTATATGACAAGTTTTTTTCCAAAACCACTTTACCAATTTACACTGCCAACAATGCAAATCATATTTAAATCCACTATAGCAAAGATTTCCAAATACTTCTGATACTTCTGGGTTACAGAAAAAAAAAAAAGGTGGAGGGTGCAAATGACATTAGGTAGTTGAGATTTTATTCTGTTAAGTAGAGACTTAAAAACTTTTTAAAAATATTTATTTCAAAAAAGGATAGTTTAATACTCCCCAAACGAGGATGCAATATTAGAATAAAAGAGCCATCAATAGTAATGTTGACATATTGGAGTGACATATACACACATATACACACAAAACTGGAACAAAAGTTTAACAGTCTCACTATCACTATATGTGATTAGATATTTTCTATTCTTCTATTTCTTTAAAAAAATGTTGGTATCAACTCACAGAGTACCCCCTACAGTTTTAAAAACACCATTTTAATTTGCATGCATCCTGCAGCAAGACCAAGAACCAGCATCCCAGTGACAAGATGTCACATGTCCCCTGCTGTGATGTGACCAGAAAGACGGTCACCTCTGTGGTCTTCTACCTGAAAGCCCAGAATCTGGCCTTACGTCAGAAAGACCCTGAATGAGGCTCACTGAGAAACTCTCACAGCCCAGAGCAGGCTCAAAATAACTGGGGCCTGAGAAGGATGCCTGAGGGACACAGCCTTGCAACAGTCAACAGACCAATGTTGCTTCCATGGTTTGGACAAAGGCACTGTGGAAACCTGAGCAGCTGGCATCAGGGGAAACTGAGCAAGGGGTAAGAGAACTCTCTGTACCATCTCTGCAATGTCTCTATAAACCTAAAATCACTCCAAGTAAAAAGTTTAATAAAAAAAACTGCATAATACTATTTACTTATTTATTTATTAAGTAAGTAAGCGCTACATCCAATGTGGGACTTGAGCTAATGATGCGGAGATCAAGAGTTGCATGCTCTACCAACTAAGCCAGCCAGGTGCCCCAAATTGTATATATCCTTTAAATTTATTGTATTGAACTATATTTTATGAAAAATCAATGTCAAAGCCCTGAATTTTCCTCATTTTGCCACAAACAAGTAAAACTTTGTCAAGGACTTTTGGAACCAATTAAACCAGGGGACCTGGCTAAAGAGGCCTGAGGTGAATCGTTTAGTTAAGAGTCTTCTTATTAAGGGTTACTTGAGCGGTTCAATTGGTTTCCGCTCAGGTCATGATCTGAGTCCTGGGATATAGCCCTGGGGTGGGGCCCTGAGTCAGGCTCCAAGCTCAGTGGGAAGTCTGCTTGTGGATTCTCTCTCCCTCTGCCCCCCAGCCCAAATCATGTGCACTCGTTGGCATGTTTTCTCCCTCTCTCTCTCTCTCAAATAAATAAATGAACCCTTTTTTAAAAAGGATTAAATCCTTTTAAATTCTTATTAAGCAAATAATTATTCTCTAGCTTCCTCTTTTTCTTGGGAGGTTCATACACTAAGCCTTTTGGGGAGGGTAGTTCAACTAGTGTCCCCTACAAACACAATGATGGATGAGGAGGCTCCCTTGAATTGTGCCAACAGTCATTCTCTTCCCATAATCCTCTAGAAGCACAAAAGAAGGGGGAAAAAAAAAACCCAAACCAACAAAATCAAAACCCACCTCCCTTGAGGACTGTCTTCCACAGGAAAGTGAAAGGAGGGAAGGAAGGAAAGGCAGATAGTTATCTGAGTCTGGCACCTGAGTGATATGCTGATAGGGAATGTACTGACAGGTAAAAAGCAGCTTTCCTGCTGCAGTAGAAGGTGGAGAAAAGCTAATCTTTCCAGTCAGCCTTTTGGCAGGCAATGAGCCCAGATGGAGAGGATCACTGCAGTTGTCCATTTCCAAGCATAAAAAGTGCAGCTGCAGACAACCAGGAGGCAAAACTGTGGGGCAGGTGGAAAGCTCTGGGTCTCTGGATACTGAACTTATTGGCAAAAGGAAAACACTATCAGAGCCCTTTCCTGAAGGAAGACTTGATCGCAGGGAAAGGCCTCCTACATCAGTTTTAATTCCCCCAAAGAACATATCTTTCTGAAACTATCTTATTTTCTTACATATTGTCTGTCTCTCCACCCCAACTAGAATGTTTGCTCCACAGACCAAAGACCTTGTTTTGTTCACCACTGTATCCCTACCACTTAAACAGCACTGGGCATGTAGAAAGGAATCAATAATTTTAGAATTAATGAATGACCTATCCACTCTCCAAAAATACATTTAAGCAAGAGCAATGTCTCTATGGGAGAATGAGCACAGGGTGCCCTAAA
The DNA here is from genome assembly GCF_048164855.1 of Canis lupus baileyi. Classification (NCBI taxonomy): domain Eukaryota; kingdom Metazoa; phylum Chordata; class Mammalia; order Carnivora; family Canidae; genus Canis; species Canis lupus. The sequence continues at coordinate 53,673,883 of NC_132855.1, read as the reverse complement.
AGGCCAGATTCAGGGGCACCTGGGTTGAGCATCCAACTCTTGGTTTCCACTCCAGTGGTGATCTTTATGTGTTGTATAGAGCCCTACTTAGGGCTCCACACTCAGCAAGGAGTCCGCTTGGGGATTCTTCCTTTCCCTATCCCTTACTCATTCTCTCTCTCAAAAATAAATAATCTTTAAAAATACATGAATAAAATAAAAGGCCAGGTTCACAGTGAGGCAGGGAGGGAGATGATATGGATAGAACACTGATCTAGCTAGCAAGACAGTAGGGCTGAGCTCTGCCTCTGAAAGGTGGTATGACTTTGGGCAGTCTTTTCATCTGCGCCTCTCCTCTTTTTTTAGAAAATAGGATGGATTCCTACTTGTAGCAAAATGAAAACATATATGAAATCCCTTTGGAAACTGATATAGGGGCACCTGGGTGGCTCAGTGGTTGAGCATCTGCCTTTGGCTCAGGTTGTAATTCTGGGGTCCTGGGATCAAGTTCTGCATCAGGCACCCTGAAGGGAGCCTGCTTTTCCCTCTGCCTGTGTCTCTGCCTCTCTCTCTCTCTCTGTGTCTCTCATGAATAAATAAGTAAAATCTTAAAAAAAAAAAAAAAAAAGAAATTGTGATATACTATTCAAATGGTAAACCCTTGCTGGGATAAGTAAAATCTGGCTTCTAGTACCAGCTCTGGCCCTATGATCTACTATGTACTGACCAATTACATGCTCTGTGCCTGAACTGAATTAAACATTTAACATTCAGTTATCTCATTTGGCTTTATCACAACCTTCTGAGGTAGGTAGTATTAACCTCATTTTATAGATGAAGAAATTGGAGCGCAGAGAATTTTGTCAATTTGCCAAAAGTCACACAGGGTAAAATAGTAGGGCTAGGGTTCAAAACCTGGTCTAACTGACCCCAAAGCCTAGTGCTCCTGGCCACTATGCCAGATGTATGATCTTGGGCAAGTTACTTCTGTCTCTTGCTTCTGTAAAAGAAAAAGCTAAAATAGATGATCTCTACAGATCCTTCCACATCTGACATTTTGTGGTCTATCGTGTGTGTGTGTGTGTGTGTGTGTGTGTGGTCCCAATTCTACTCTTGATTAAATTGATGGAAATTGGCTGGATGAGGGGGTGGGGGACTAATAATTCACTCCTTTGATCCTCCTAGTTAGCATCTCTTTTCAGAAGAAGAGGAAGTGACCCAGACATCCATATTCCTATCTGTGGGTTTGTATCTTGGACAGCTCCATCCACTCCCTCCCGTACAGTCCCTGCCCGAATCCTGTCTTTGGGACTTTCACTGGTAAGGGGTCCTGATGTCCACGGAAGGCACGCCCGAAGGAGGCTGCCAGCACTCGGAGTAAGGGGAAGCGCAGAAGTCCCTGGGCACATCTGGATCGGCTCGCCTGCCCGGGCTGGGGCGGGGAGGCGGCTGCCGCACACGCCGGTCCCACTCCACCGCGGCGGCGCTCTGGCCCCCACCCCTCAGGCCAGTCACTCAACCTCTCCGCTCCCGTTTCCTCCGTAAATCTAGAACACGAATCCCCCCCACTTCAAGGGGCTGCAGAGATGAAGGGAGATCGACGTTTGAAAAGTATCAGGTGTGCTCGCTATTGCGCTCCATCTTCGCGCCAGAGGAGAGCCAGACGGCTAAGAAGCCCCCGACCCGCGCAGGCGACGGGCAGAGGGGCCAGGGACTGCGGAGCCCCGAGTCCGGGATGCGGCGGACCCCGCAGGCGCCCGCTCCGGGGGGCGGCCCCGAGCGCACCGGGAGCTCCGGAAGGGGAGGAGGACAGGGCCGAGTCACCTCGGCCACCGCTTCCCGCCCGCAGGCGTCTCCCGGCCCCAACTGAAGCTCTCCGGTTCTCACCTCCGACTCCCGCCGCTGGCTTCTGAACGCTTCCCGGCCCTTGGGCGCCGCCTGCTTCCCTTTGCCGCCGCCGTTGCCGTTGCCATTGGCGGACGAGCTCCCGGCCCCGGGCGCCGCGGGGTCCTCCATGCAGCCCCAGCCGGCGGCTCCCCTCGGTCGCTCGGCGCTCTGTGCCCGGGGCGACCCCGCCGCCGCGCGCCGCGAGCCAGGCCCCGCCCCCTCCACAGCTATTGGCTGCCGTCGCGCCCCGCAGCCCCGCCCCCTCCACAGCTATTGGCTGCCGTCGCGCCCCGCAGCCCCGCCCCGCAGCGCAATTGGTCGTCCGAGCGGGACTTGGAGGAGGTGGGGGGGGCTCATTCACGGGATTTCCCCTCCCCCTTCCTTTTTAAAAAAATCCTGGGGTGGCGTTGCTAGCCTCAGGCTCCCCTCCCGGCTCCACCTTCCGAATTCTGGGCCTCTGGGCTCTGGCGGGTTATCCCTTTTCTTCTCACTCAGCACTCCTCCCCTCTCCCCCAAATAGTGACCTTTTTGGGGAGCTTTAGTCTCCGCCTCCTGCTCCACTGCCGTCTGCGTTCCCCGGTACCGCAGACCTCTCTACCCAGGCTCCCGCATTACGCCCCAAGTCCCGTTTCAGTCGCCGGGGAGCACGGCACCGCCGGGTGGCCAGGGACACCGCAGGAAACCGGGGACTCGCTCGCCCTCGGATTTCTCGAGAACTCCTCCCGCCCGGAGGGAGGGCTTGGGCTGGGAGGTAGTGGGTTGAGGGGTGGGGTGGGGCATTTTCACTTCAAGAAATTGCCGGTGCCCTTCAGGGCTGCTCCTGGTCATCTGTCTTTCTCCGCTGAAGTGGGGCACCTTCCTCAGGTGCGAGCTAGGGAGAAGTGTTGAATGGAGAGCGTGCCCCCACCTGTTCCCTCTCCAGTCCTTTCCTTCATTTCTCTAAGATCCTTCCTAAGGATCACAAACGAGGCTGTGTGATCTGCAGCTCCTGAATTTATCTAAAAAGCTGTTTACAGTAAATATTTAGGCTGTTTGGGTTGGTAGTTAGAAGTCCCAAACAAGCAGCCTGAGGGGAATGGGTGGGATTGGGGGAGTTGTTGAGCTGCCCCCTTCGTTCCAGGCATTACGTTAGACACTTTCCAGGTATCACATGGTACTTTCGACAGGTTGTTTTCACTAATCCTGTATTATTGTTGAGAAAACCAGCACTCACGGAGATTCCTCCTTGCAGTTCCCAAGGTATCATATTCTATCTTTTCTCAATGTCTTTGCAGTTCTTTCTCTCTGGAAAAAAAAAAATCTTTTTGCTCTTCTTGGCTAACTTATATTGTTCTGTGAAGATTCCATTTCATTATAACCCCTTCTTCCAGAAAACTTTCCTTTCACCCTTCTCAACTCACTCAGGCTGTGTTGGTGTCATACCAAGTCGGCTTGGATTCCAAATTCTTATATTTTCTACTCTATCCCCAAGGTAAGAGGCTCAAAGGAATTACTCCCCCTTCCTTATCTTAGGGACAATTCTCCTTTTTATTTGTATTTATTTTTAAAGATTTTATTTATTTATTCATGAGAGACACACAGAGAGAGGCAGAGACATAAGCAGGGGGAGAAGGCCCCCTGCAGGGAGCCTAAGGCAGACTCATCCCAGGACACCAGGATCATGACCAAAGGCAGATAGATGCTCAACCACTGAGCCACCCAGGTGCCCTTCCTCTCTTTTTTAAATCAATAATTCTTTTTTAAAAAAAGATTTTTAATTTATTTGAGAGAGAGCGCGAGAGCTTAAGTACACGCAGAGGGAGAGGGCAAGAGAAGTAGACTCCCCGCTGAGCAGTGAGCCCCAATGTGGAGCTCAATCCCAAGACCCTGGGATCATGACCTGAGCTGAAGGCAGATGCTTAACAACTGAGCCACCCAGGTGCCCCAATAATTCTTTAAAAAAAATTTATTAAGTAATCTCTACACCCAACTTGGAGCTCAAACTTATAACCCTGAGATCAGGAGTTGCAAGTGCCACCTACTGAGCCAGTGAGTACCCCACTGTTTCTTTCTTAACTATTTCTCTCCTTCACTCTTTGCTCTGCTGGTCAGTAGGTGACAGATCAGAACAGAGTTGAGAGAGAACTCCTTGGAGCTTTCTCAGTTCCTTTCTCTCCTATCCCCCAACATCTCCTTACTGTATCCACCCAATCATTTTCCCTTTCCTCTCCTATTCCCCCCAACCTGAATGTAAGTTCATTCAAAATAGGGCCAAATTTTGTTCATTTTGCATATCTCACATATGTATGTTTAACAGGGCTTTTGTAATACTGACTGAAAAATCATTTGTAGGGAACTGTCCTATGCATCGTAGGATGTTTAGCAGAATCCCTGACCTCTCCATACTAGATGCCAGTAGTAGTCCTCTCCCCTAAATTGTGACAACCAAAAGTGTCTCCAGATATTGTGAAATGTTTCCTGAGGGGCAAAATCTTCTGTAGTTGAGAACTACTAGTTTAACAGAATTGAATTAGTGTGAATTTCCAAGGAAGTCCATGGCTCAAGGCCTCAACTATTTGATTTTGGAATTATTTTCAGGGTATAATTTGTTAAACTCTAATATTCACACTCTGCTTTAAAATTCACAACCCGGGCAGCCCGGGTGGCTCAGTGGTTTAGCGCCGCCTTCAGCCCAGGGCATGATCCTGGAGACCTAGGATCAAGTCCCACGTCAGGCTCCCTGCATGGAGCCTGCTTCTTTCTCTGCCTCTCTCTCTCTCTCTCTCTCTCTCTCTGTGTCTGTCTCTTATGAAAAAAAATAAAATAAAATTCACAACCCATGCCTAGCTCATCACTGCTGGAGTGTGGTAAACCTGCACAGCCCATTGGGGTTTCTTTTCTTTTCTTTTCTTTTCTTTTCTTTTCTTTTCTTTTCTTTTCTTTTTTTTCTTTTCCTTTTCTTTTCTTTTTTTTTTTTTTTGAGGGGTTTCTTAATAAAAGAATTAATTATTCTGTCTTCCTCTTCCCAATTCCTATCCTAAGCAGAGTTGTAGGTTTGACAGGCCCAGAACTTCTTATTTCTTTTGTGAACCTAGTCAATCAGCAGGATCCCCAAACAGTGGTGGCAGGAAGGAGTGGCCAGTTTTGAGGCTTTGTTCCTTTTCCAGTCTATCCCTTGGGCAAAGGAACAAAGCTTCAAACTGGTTTCAGTTGAGAGTAGGACTGAGGACAGCTTTCAAGTCCCCTCTGGCCTCTAGGCAAAGCCAGTTGCTGAGCCTGGAGCTCCATCTGGCTTCACTTTCAGAGAAGGGGTTTGAAAAACTGGTGTTAGGGAGACTGCAAGAATCAACACAAGAGACCTCAACCCATTATCTTTTCCACACTCCAGTGGAATGGGAAACAGTTAAAATCAGACATCTGTCTGCTCGTTATAGGCCCAGAGTTTCAGAGCTTGTCAAAAGGAAGAAGATATCTGGAAACAATTCCTGGAAGAAGTAACAAGAAATCACAGATTAACTGAGAACTTTACTAGAGGCCATAGACTTGGTACACACTGAACTTTTTTTTTTTAGATTTTATTTATTTATTCATGAGAGACACACACACACACACAGAGAGAGAGAGAGAGAGAGAGAGAGAGAGAGAGAGAGAGAGGCAGAGACACAGAGAAGCAGGCTCCATCCAGGAAGCCTGATGTGGGCCTCCATCCCGGGACTCCAGGACCACGCCCTGGGCCAAAGGCAGGTGCCAAACTGCTGAGCCACCCAGGGATCCCCTACCTGAACTTTTTAGCTTATTTGTCAACAAGGATTGATACCCATCAATACTATTGACTATAGAGGCATCCATATGGATAGCTGGGAGCTAATTAGTCAGGGACTAGTCTATAAGTGTTTCCACCTTGCAGAGATGGCTCCAGTGCTGAGTTATTTTTAAATCAACACTACCACTTTTTCCTTGTCCCCAAACTCAGGAATTTGGGGGTTGCTGGAAGAAGGCTGGAGGTATAAATAGGTAGTTACAAGGACGGAACGTATCCTTTTCCCCGTGGAAGCTCTCAACTTTAATCCATGGAGGTTAGATACCAGATTAGATAGATAGCACCTGTTACAGAGAGTGCTTCAAAACAAGACACAGAAAGTCTTACAATACTTAATTTTTGAGGACACTGGGCAGCCAGGATGACGTAGTAGAAAAAGGTTAGAATTATCTTCCTCTCCCATCAATGGCACATTTGGGTGTAATGAGGCAACAGAGTCTGTGGGATCCTAGACTGAGATGAGAAATTGATGTGTATGTAGCACACAATGTGTGCTAGTTGTTTTTTTTTTTAAAGATTTTATTTATTTATTCATGATAGTCACACAGAGAGAGAGAGAGGCAGAGACATAGGCAGAGGGAGAAGCAGGCTCCATGCAGGGAGCCCGACGTGGGATTCGATCCCGGGTCTCCAGGATCGTGCCCCGGGCCAAAGGCAGGTGCCAAACCGCTGCACCACCCAGGGATCCCGTGTGCTAGGTTTTAAAGCAGTATTTAAAAAATTAAATCAGGTCTTTAAATCCTTACCCTAGCAGATAAGCACTAACCATTTCACAGGCAAGAAAACCAAGGCTCCAAACAAAACAAAACAACAAAACAAAAACAAGGCTCCAATGGTTATATAATACAATCAAATCATGCAACTTATAAATGGAGGAGTTGGTCATATGACCCTGACTCAAAGTCCAGTTCTTTCCACACAGACCACAAGCTAGAGAAACTGCACAGCAGTGGGTAGTCTGGGCTTATCCTGTGAGTTTGAAACTAAGACTCAGGTACCCAAGCTCCTATCTTTCACAGAAGAGGACTCAAGCCCTGCTCTGGGATATGTGTGTGTGTGTGTGTGTGTGTGTGTGTGTGTGTGTGTGTGTGAACTTGCCAGCTGGCTCCCAGGCTTCATTGCTAACTGTTGCATTCTCCTTTTCCTCAACTGGAGTGGCACCAGCTTTTAGCCATTACCAACTGCCCAGACTATTAGCCCTTAGTTTAGATAAACACATGTCAAAGTAGCAGAAGATTCTTAAAGGGCAGAAAAGATCTTGCATACAGGAAGAACTAGTTTTAGGTTGTCAACTAAGAAAGGTGGCTATCAGAAAGCTACTAAAAATGGCCACTCGGGATCCCTGGGTGGCGTGGTGGTTTAGCGCCTGCCTTTGGCCCAGGGCGCGATCCTGGAGACTCGGGATCGAATCCCACGTCGGGCTCCCGGTGCATGGAGCCTGCTTCTCCCTCTGCCTGTGTCTCTGCCTCTCTCTCTGTGTGACTATCATAAATAAATTAAAAAATAAAATTGGCCACTCTATTGGTAGTTGAGATTGGATTTAATCTTCTAGTTACTGATTTATTGAGGCAAAAGCTGACTTGGGAGATAAATCTCTGCCAGATTAATTTATTTCTTCCTTTTGGTTGGGTTTAGTCAGATTCTGGATGCCAGGGCCCTTTAATCCCAAACCATGGATGCTGGCTTCCTGTGATCTCCAGCTAAGGGCAGCACACAGAGGACTTGGGGGACCTAGAACCAGACATTAGTTTCTCTGCCTTAGGCCTACACTTCTCAACTCCCTAGGGTGATGGTTGTGAGAAAGCAGGTTCTTTACACATGTAACCAGGGGGTGGGTTGGGGGGAAAGATATTAATGGAATGGCCCACTATGGAAAAAGGGACCCAAGGCTAAGGCCATTCAAACATGCCTCTTGGTAGCTGCTTCAACTTTTTACATGCTTGCCCTACAGCAGGCTCTCCAGCCAGTTGCCCAGAAACATCTCTTACCTCTGAATTCGTAGTTCACAGAAGCAAGGAATACTCTCAAGACAAGAATCCATTTTAAGAATATTTTATTTATCTTTTGAGATTACATAGTCATTATTGCTGATCTAATACAATCACTTAGACATAAAGATTTCCAAGAGCCTCTCAGAAACGGCGATCCTTAGAGGTTTTATTTCCTTTCAGTAAGATGACAATGAGAACTAGATGATTATATATATATAATATATATATATATATTATATATATAGTTTAGTTTATTGTCTACATATAATTTGCTGGTGTTGCCTATTTTCTTTCCATAATTTTCCTTTATTAAAAAAGCTTAATGCAACAATGCATTTGATTTCTTTTTTTTTAAAACCATGACAAAGTTAATTTTGAGAAAACCACAGGAGCAGCAATTTCAGATCTCTTCAGAGAAAAGCCAAGCAGCAAAAAAGCTTTGCAGGAGTATGTGGCCATGGGGAGCCGTGCTCATATGGGAGGATAGGATGAGGAGGTAGGAGGGCAGACAGAAGGTAGACCTGATACCTTTTTTCTTTTTTAATAAGAAAACAAAACAAAAAACAAACCCTGAATTTCCATTAAGAAGGCAAAAAAAGACCTCGAAAACTAGCACGAATTCATTGTAGAGAAAATGGTAAGTATCCCCACCTGCCAGGGCCATATACAAGCAGATTAGTCTTCTTTCCCATGCTTCCAGATACCTAGGATGCATCTAAGGTGAGAGCTTGAGGGAAGAAGACACATTTGTCCTGGTTCCAAGGGTAGCGGGAATAAATGACCAGATTCCAACATTAAGGTAGAACCCAAATACTCAGGAGGCCTGGGCCTCCTACTTCTTAATGGTTGCTGACATGGGGTCCTCAGAGAGAAAGGAAAAGGAGGTCATCTGAAACTCAGAGGTAAGTATCTCACCAGGGGCAGCAACACTGACAACCTAATCTAGAGGTCTAGGGTGCTCTTTTTTTATTTGGAATGGGCCCCTTCACTATAGCAAGGCAGGGTATGCTCTGTCAGGATCAGTACATAGTAATAACTGCTCCCCGGAGAGCCAGGCTTTACTGAGAAACAGCAGGTTATGATTTTTGGCTTAGGAACATAATAGGCTAGAGTCCAGGTATCTGCCTAATGGAATCTCCCCTTGATATAAGATGAATTACAAAGATCTGTATCCAATTAATTAATACAAAAGAGATTAAATTAATTAATACAAAACTCAGAACTGGGTAGGCAAAAGGAAGAACTTTGTGGCCTAGTGGAATTTTCAGCATTTACGATCTTCCTCATGAAAGAATATAGCCATGTATGTGGCATTTTTCCAGTATGTGCTAAGATATACAGCCTCTGAGGAACCAGATGCTATGGGCTGAGGCTGTATACTATTTAATGAGGCAAGTAGCCATTTACCCAAAGCCCACCTCCGTACCTCCAAAAGGAAGGTCACTTCCCGACTAGCGCTGAAAGTATATGTGAAAACCAGGGGAAGTTGAAGAAGGTGGAGATAGGAGAGGAGAATCGGGGTTGGTAAGGTTATAGTGATCCTGGATGGTCTGGTGGCATTTCCTTGAGTCATCTTGGTCTTGAGACTATGAGGCAGACCAGGTTAGGAAAAAAAAAATGGGAAAAGAAACAAACAAACAGGCAGACAGACAGACAGATCTGAGAATGTTAAAGAAGGTTGTCGGGGGGGAAAGGGACACACTTCATCCAAGATTTCTAGGGCCACTCTGGACTAACTCTTAAAACCGGTCTGGTCCCGATGAAACCCTTAAGACCAACAAGTTAATCTCCAAAAGGTATCCAACTCTTATGTGGGACATAAAATTTCAGGCTGCTCACATTACTAATTTTTTGATGTTGGAGTTACTCAAGAGGCCACCTCTGAAATATAGAATCCTAAGATGGAAGAGGCAAGAATATAAAAATATATCCCAGGAGAGAAGAAAAACCATGGACTAAATCATAGAGACATCAGATCTCAGTTTGATCAATGGCAAAGGCCAAAGAAATGAATGTATGAGAAGGTTCGAACTAGTCAAACTAGCTTTAATCATCTGAATACGGCTTACAGTGTCATCTCTGTATAGCTTGGCTTGTTAAGCTGCAAAGCCCTTCCCAGGAGACAAACACATACATTCTGCTTCTTCAGAGTATCAAACTGTGGGCCTGAATGGCCTATACCACTTCCAAAGCCCACCCTCAAATCCATTGGAAAGTACATCTTTCCCTGCTCAGTTTCAAAAGCAGTTTTAGGCAATAAGAGGAAATTTCAGGAAGCAGAGTTTCATAACAAACTCTCCTTTTCTGAGCCAGTGCCAGTCTAGAAGGAACTTCCTGGGAAACTGTTCAGTTAAATGACAAGTAAAACTATGGGCCCCAGTAAGGCTGGCCCCCACTTCCTGAGCAAAGTTTAGTTGGGTTAGAAAGACGGTAACACAAATATCTGACAAACACCAGGGCTGCTGAGGAAATAATGGAGGCACATTCCTCTTGGAACCAGAAAGTGTTAAAACAGAGGTGAATATTCAAGGAAGAAAGGGGTCCTGGGTAAGGAAGGAGACACCTGATAAGCACTGGCGTAGCTAAGTTCTTGATGTAGCTTGCCGAAGTCATAACATTCCTTCCTTCCTAGTCATTTTATAAAGAAGGCAGTGATAGTGATGGTCAAGGCTGGGAACCCAGGCCATGTTAATTCAGTGGCTTCCAAAAGGCCTCACCTGGGGAAAAGCCAAAGCTGAAAAAGGCAACTGCTGAAAATTTATTCCAGAAAACCCCAGGGAACAAGGAGTCTGGAATTCCTGGACTAATTCCTGAACCTGGACAAGAGACAAATGACCATTGCTGAGGATTCCAAGTCAGTGGGGAATGATGCAGAAGATAGAGTGGGAAGGATTACCCCATATCTTTCCTTCCTCAGCCTGTCTTTCATGGCTCTCACAGCCCTCGGGGCAGTAACCACACTCTGGGCCAAGGCAACAGGCACAGGATTCTAGATTTTAATAAATAAATAGCCTAACATATAGGGTGAGCACGGCGGGCAGCTGATTGGAGAAGCAGCTTGCTGGGTTCTTTTCTGTATAGGAGTGGAGAAAAGACTTGGAGTTCTATTCCTTAAAATTTCTTCTGGCTTGAATTACAGGAACTTAATACCTAGAGGGAGAAAGAAAGATGAGAGGGTGATGTTATCGGCTTGTGAGGATGCTGGGACATGAAGAGCCCACCTAAGGTATATAGCAGCAGGGATGCAGGGAGTGTATGATAAGGGTAGATACTTGTGGTGTTTTTTCACATCAGTGAAAAAGACCGGTATTTTTTCCATAAAGAGGTAAAGATCGTATCAAGAAGATGAAATGGTGGGACACCTGGTTGGCTCAGCGGTTGGGCATCTGCCTTCAGTTCAGGGTGTGATCCCAGGTCTGGTGATTGAGTCCCCACATCAGGCTCCCCAGAAGGAGCCTGCTTCTCCTTCTACCTATGTCTCTGCTTCTCTCTCTGTGTCTCTCATGAATAAATAAATAAAATCTTAAAAAAAAGGAGGCAAATTCAGAAAGGGAACATTAATACTTGGAGAAGGCCTCAAAGAGTCCTTTGGAGGTGGCAGTGACGGGGAGTGGGTTTATTTTTTCTGAGTTCACATAAATATGAAAGATGCAAGGACAGTGCAGAAAGTTTTTTCTACCCAGGCTTTCCTGTCTTCAGGGGTGGAGTGGGGGCAAGGCACCTGTAGTAATTAGGCTTGAAGGGCCCATTCTTGTTGAGTCCCAGATACTTGGCCTGTTCATCTGTCAACTCTGTCAGGTGGGCATCAAAGGTGGGCAGGTGTAGGCTTGCCACATACTCATCTGGAACAGATCACAAAAACCCTGGTATAAACATTCATGCCTCTTGTCTGGCTGTTCTTTCCAGGCTAGGCCTTAAAAAGTTGGAAGACATCTTCTAATTCCCAAGGCTGAAAGAAAAATGCTCAACTGGCTCACTGGCCCAGAATTCTAAGGAGTTGTTGCTTGAGCTTCAAGCTGAGTGTTGTTCAAAGCCATAACGCTTCTTTCTTACTAGCTGTCTTGTCCTTAAAGCTTTCTTTCTCCCCAGAAAGTTAAGGGAGATATGAAAGAAGCAATAATCTTTAGCATCTAAAAAAAAAAAAAAAAAAAAAAAAAGATGGGATAGCAGGAGACTAAAAAATGAGAAACTTGAATTTTTCTTCTGTCTTAGACTCTAGACTTTGCGTTACTCTGGAAAACTAACACCTGAGGATATTAGAAAGGAATTAGAAAGGAATCTAATAATAATACCATACTGTTTGCTTTGCTTTTAGGATCCTTAGTTCTTATGGGTTTATTTTACATTCTATTACCTGAATACATATAATTCAGAATTTTATGTCATTTTCTAAGTATTTGTTTGGTCTTCTTAACTTCATTATACATTCGGTCAAAATATAGGCTGTTCTGTTTCTTTTATATCCTTCCAAAGGATATAGTAAAGAGAAAATATGTCAATTTCTAACAGTTGCTATGCATTTAGGGCTAAAGCAAAACAAAACCAGAAGCTGATTTATTCCCTGATCTTTGCCTCCAGAGTTCATAACATACAGTATCAGGTGCTTGAGGCAGTTTCTTTAAAAATTCAAGACAGTTTAATGTTTCTCTTATATGAAACACCCACATAACTAGTCTTAACAGAAGTTATTCAGTTTTTCCTTTGGCCTGGACAATGAGGTCAGAGTTAGAAGATGTAGTATGAAGAAGTCTTCTTGGTCTGAGGAAAGCCTGAAAGGGGCTATGTAGCAGCCTAGAAATGTAATAAGTCAGATGTCACAAAGTAGAAGAAGAGTCTTCTTTCTTAGAGGAAGATTTTTGCCTCCTTTGAGATTCTTGCATATAAGATACTTTAAGACAGAAAATCCTTAAAATTCACAGGCAGGTAAACCAAGTCATAGCAAAATGTAATGATTTCACTAGGGCAACTCATGGGGAAAATGTGATAAGCCAACTAGGAATGGAACCTAGGAATCTAAACTCCTACTTTGCAAGATACAGATATCTTTTTTTTCCCCTATCCATAAGAGATTTAGTGCCCCAAACTTCATCTAGCCTCTAACTCTGAACTACATTGGTAAGGATGGGAATGGAAGAGTACATGCTTACCCATTTTCTTGGGCAACAGGTAGACATCCTGCTTATAACGACCCTCGGGAGCATTGTAAAGCTCTATCAAGGCAAGTGCCTAGAAAAGTAGAGAAATGGATGCTGATGCATCAAGTGAGACCTCGATGGTCTAATGACCCTCCCCAGCCCACTGCCTTCCCGCTCTGGTGGCCCTACCTGAGTAGTAGCGGTGATTGAGAGCACAAAGGTAGGCACTGTGGAGCAGCTTAGGTTCAGCAGACGGCCCTAGAGAGCAAGGGTTGAGACACAGATGGGTTAGGACAAAGTCTCTAGCCTTTGAGGAGTGAGGGACGAGCATGGCTGCCATTTTCCAAACACATCCCAAATACCATTGCTGGACAGAAAGTGGGTGTTCAATACATAGGAATGAATTGATTGACATTTAAGTGGAATTAAAAGGTTCTGAAAAATTTGATGAGGTAATAGATAAAAGATCTCTGGGATTATGTAAAAAGGAATAGAGATGGTCACATGATACTGGGTTTATGCCAAGGAAGAGTATATTTCTCCTGAATTTTCTACTTACTGCAACAGAATATCCTCCCTCTGAGGTATTGGCATTCCTTTAAAAGATTGTTGTAAAACAAGGATGTAGTCAAATCCAAGGGCAACCTCTCCAGGTTGTAAGGGGAGATACTTTTGAATTTAGGAAGCTGTGATAATTTCTGTGCTTCTTCCTTAGTTTGGTACTGAATTTAAGGATAGCCTTTTCTACTGGGTGACTCAGAGAATACAAGGACTAGAGAGAGACGACTGGAGAATGTTTCCAAGAAAGCCTGACCACCTTTCTCCCCCCTCAAACTTAGTAGTCAAAAATAACTGGTGCTTGCTTTTATAATCAAAATTACTAGATGGGACCTCCCAGGGCAACTGGAAATAAGTAACCAGACAGCTGGCTAATATCAAAGCAATTAATGAATATTTAACAACCTGCCCATCCCTTCCCTGTACTTGTGAAGAAATAATCCAGTCCCTTTACAGTTGCCCTAGAGTATTTGAGAAGGTGAGATAAGGTGAAAAAAGGTAAAGAGAACAGTAAAGATACTTGAACATAAATTTAAGGGTCCCTAGGGGAAGATGGTATTACCTTTATATTTTCATATTCAATTTCTTTAATTAAAAATAAGGAAAGAAAACTGACTGAAAACCAAAACTTGAGAAAAGTATTATTATCCTTATTATTTTGGTACTTTCTCTGAAGAAGAGAAACTGTCAAAGTCAGAACAGGGGTGTATCAATATTGCTGTCAGGAATCTAAGGCTAGGGAAGAGAAGATTTCAAGAAAGGAAAAGTGGCCAAACATTGACATAGAAGGCTAAGTGGAATGAAAGTGAAGAGTAAGTCTGAGACAGAAGAAGCCAGGGCAGGGAAATATTAATTACACAACCAATATATAGCTAGGTACCATACTATACATCTGGCTCAATTCAGAGGAACGATCACTCAAAAACATGGAATCTATCAGCAAAGATATGACTTTCTCAGAGCTTGCCCAAGACAGTTTAGTAACTGTCAAGAATATCTGCTTTGTGCTTACTGATTAAGCCATCCCACAAATGACATTATCTCTTTGTAATAAGCATCACTCAAAGTGGCATTGGTTCTATCCGTTAATTCTTCCACAGTAATAGTCATTATCTGACTCAACCTGTAGAGTGACATAGAGAGACAAGATAATTGGTGAAAAGTAAGGAACCAAAATAGTTTCTAATTGCTGAATGAAAAGACCTTTCACAATTAGATGTAAAATCCACTGGTAAAGTAGTTAAGCTTGTGCTAAAGAGGAGTTGAAAATTTAAGAGAACATGCGGAGGAGGGGACCTGGTATTGCAGTCTCTGCCATCGGGGGTGAATTTTGCTTACCAATCTCAGGTCTTACCTCTGCCAGCAGTACTATCCTCTTGCCATCAGGCCATATTACATGGTCAACTTGGGATCTCACTCGCTCCCAGGTCAGTTCTGGTGTCCGCAGACTTGCCTGCAACACAGGTAGCAAGCACATGATCAGCCATGACTTGTCCCACTTTGTGGATGGAAAGATGTTGAAGGAGCCATTTCAAATAGCAAGTTGAAAGGAGCAACCAACATGCCAGATGGAGAATACCTGTCCTGGGTTGGTTAGGACTGTTCCATTTCAGGGAATTTAATCTTAGGCCCAGCCAGGGAGGGATCACTCAGGATGTCATTCCACAACATATAGTGTACGCCCACTCTCTGCTGAGCACAGTAAAAGGTGCTATGGGAAATACAAAAGAAACCACAGACATGGTTTCTGCCTTCAAAAAGCTCATAGTTTAGCTGGGAATACAAAACAATGCATATGTGAAGAGGAAAAAGCCTTTACAATACTAATAAAGCAACATGCAAACAAGTGCAAATTAATACAGAGCAAACGGAATACATAAGTGCTGAAGAGAAACAGAAAAAAAGAGTATCAAAGCTAAGAGGAATTTGTTAGAGAAGGCTGATTGTCCTAAATATAGCATGCTGGGGCCCAAAGGTTCTGCCTTCATGTCCTCATGTCCCAGGTTCCACCTTCTCAATGATGGTGGTTCACCCTAAAGTTACAGAAGCTTTGTGACCTAAGTGCAAATGTGAGGTAGCCTTTAGAGAAATGCTTAATGGTAAAGCTCCCAACAGCTCACCCTCCTTCCATTTCTGTATATTGTATATTCCGAGAACAAGAGAAGAAATGTTAAGTTTATTAACAGCAGCAATCAAGTAATGGTCACAGGGTTTAGATTTAAGATAACAACTTCCTTTTTCCAATAGGCTATGCCTAAAATAGAAAGGGAATCCATATTCTGAAACCATCCATTGGCTTAGTTGGTAAAATTGAGAAGTTCTGCCAAACAGTAGTTTTCAGACAAATAGAGAAACACCTTAGTTATACAATAATCATTTGCTGAATACATATGATCTTCTAGGCAATATAGTAAAGGACACTATTTTTTTTAAAAGATTTTACTTATTTATTTGACACACAGAGAGAGAGAGAGAAAGTACAAGTAAGCAGAGAGGAAGGCAGAGGGAGAGGGAGAAGCAGGCTCCCCGCTGAGCAGAGAGCCTGACACAGGGCTCAGTCCCAGGACCACACAATCATGACCCAAGCTGAAGACAGATACTTAACTGACTGAGACACATAGGTGCCCCAAAGGACGCTATTATAGATGAGACTGTGGACCATCCCTGTCCATAAATGGTAACACTGTGAGCTATTTACGGACAGGGATGGTATCATTTTTTCATTACCAATTTAGTGGAAAAGGCAGACATAATTATATTTCAGTATATTCAGGACTGTATTAATGATCTAGACCATTTTTTAGACCATTTATTAGGTAGATGGGAAATATAAAATGTTTTGAGATGTCAAGTTTCATAATTTAGTTCAACCTTACCTAAAGAGCAATTTGGTAGTAGCTAACAAAATTTTACATGTACCTAAACTCTGACCAATCAGTTTCACCTTTAGGGCTTCATCCTATAAGAACACTTGCTCAAGTTCAGAAATATAAGTGCCCCAAAATGTTCAATCCAGTGTTATTTATAACAGCAAAAAATGTAATTTAATAAGGGAATGGCTAAGTAAGTCTAGATAATCTCATACAATGGAATATTATGCAATTCTTTTTTTTTGTTTTTGTTTTTTTAATTTTTTATTTATTTATGATAGACACAGAGAGAGAGAGAGAGAGGCAGAGACATAGGCAGAGGGAGAAGCAGGCTCCATGCACCGGGAGCCTGATGTGGGATTCGATCCCGGGTCTCCAGGACCGCGCCCTGGGCCAAAGGCAGGCACCAAACTGCTGCACCACCCAGGGATCCCTTATGCAATTCTTATATTAAAAAAAAACGTAGATTGGGGACGCCTGGATGGCTCAGCAGTTTAGCTCTGCTTTTGGCTCAGGGCATGATCCTGGAGTTCAGGGATCAAGTCCCACATCCGGCTCCCCGAGGGGAGCCTGCTTCTCCCTTTGCCTATGTCTCTGCCATTCTCTCTGTGTGTCTCTCATGAATAAATAAATAAAATCTTAAAAAAAAAGAAAAGTAGATTGTGTTAACATGAAAACTATTCATTATTGTTAAGTGAAAAAATAAAGTTGCAGAATAATATACTATAATATCAATTTTGTAAATGTTTTACACTTCCTACTTTAAATATATTTATGTTGCTTGAATTTTTACACTAAGCAACTATTACCTTAAAATTAGAATTAAATTTTTAAAAATAAACAAACACTGTAAATAAAGTTAAAAAAGAATTTAAGCAAATAGACCACTTTGGGAAGTTAAGGATATAAGGTAAATCCCTTAGCCTTTAGAAATAACAACACAGGGATCCCTGGGTGGCGCAGCGGTTTGGCGCCTGCCTTTGGCCCAGGGTGCGATCCCGGAAACCCGGGATCGAATCCCACATCGGGCTCCTGGTGCATGGAGCCTGCTTCTCCCTCTGCCTGTGTCTCTGCCTCTCTCTCTCTCTGTAACTATCATAAATAAATAAAAATTAAAAAAAAAAAGAAATAACAACACAGAGGGCAATAACCATGTAGAGCCAAAAGATATTCCTTGGTGACACTGGTATTTTTTTATTGAGATGATAGAACTTTAAAGTAGTTCAAGTTCTCAGTATCTCACACTCTTAATCTTCCAGAGGACAAGCAATCTTGGTGATTGGAAGTAAAAACCATGATAAAAGGAGTCTCCTATCTTAGGAGGTCTTCCCTGGGAGAAAAAGATATGGTGGAATCAAGGAAGGGACACTTCTTATGAACATCACGAGTGTGCTAGAGCACTGCAATGGCTATGGTGCAAGTAAAAGACCTGAGGGCAGTTAAAACAAGGTTTCAAGAGAAACTAAGTTAAATTATCTCTGGCACTGTTCATGGAGCTCCCATAACCTAGTAAGTTTAAGGGACAGTTACACTCTTTGAGAGAAGGAGAAGGATTTCCCATGATCTGCACAGTTTTATAAGGGGGTGTCTCCTGGATGGCTCAGTCAATTAAGTGTGTGACACTTGATTTTGGCTCAGGTCATGATCTCAGGATCATGAGATCAAGCCCTGCAACTGGCTCCTTGCACAGTCTGCTTGAGATTCTTTCTCTTCCTCTCCCTTTGCCCCTCCCCTTGCATGCATATTCTCTCTCTCAAATAAATAAATATTTTAAAAATTTCTCTTAAAAGCATCCCAATGTCTTTTCTGTTGATTTATAATCACTAAGCAATCTATCAGGAAAAAGGTTCCTTACTAGGTTGCCAAACAAGTTGTATATCTCACTGTAAATTATTATGCTTGCACAAATTGATTTTGGACAGTGCGTATCAATTTTTTTCAGGGAGAACAACTGTGGTTCTAGTCCTGCGAAATGCAGAGTTAATAGCAAATCTCAGGTTCTAATTCTTTTGCTGGCATAAACTTTTAAAGTATGTATACATAATGGTTTAGCCACTTGAATTGTGAAGCTTACAATCACACAGGCCATCTATGTGATGCGTATGAGTAAGTAGGTCTGTTTTCAAGAGAAAAGGAAACAACCAAAGAGAGACATGGCCAAAATGCAGGTAAAAGCACAATCCCTATCACAGGTTCTCTAAGTATTCACAGCATTAATATCTGTCAGAAAAAAATGCAGTTTTCTAAGTGACCAACTATTTTGATGAGCTATTCCTTCCTAGAAAGGTAGCAGTCAACATCTCAAGGTTAGGTAAAATTCCTACAACACTCCCCCCCCCAAAAAAAAAACCTAAAAACCTTACATTTTTTATTGCTAAAAATATCTTGAAAAAAATAAAAAAAAAATCTGGAAAAATTTACTAGATCATTCTCCTTCACTGTTTCACTCAGATAACTTACAGAGACTTTCCTCTTTTTTCACTCCCTGCATCCAAGCCATTTAGCAAATCCCAATTGACCTACCTTCACAATACATCACCTCCACTGCTTACTCATGTCATCTATCACTGGAAATACTGAAAGAGCCTCCTATTGTCCCTATCACTACTCAAGCTCCAGAAGTGTTTTCTTTATACTTTCTTTCTTACACAGCCAGAGTAATCTGTTAAAACAAATCAGATTTTGTCAGTCACCTTGTCAAAACTTCCCCATTGGAATGGCTTCCTTTAAAAAAAAAAAAAAAGAAGAAGTAATCTCTATATATGCCCAACACGGGGCTTGAACTCATGACTCCAAGATCAAGAGTCGCATGCCCCACTGATTGAGCCAGCCAGGCACCCCTGGAATGGCTTCTAACAGCTTCCCTTGTACCTAGAATAAAATCTGAAGTCCTTATTGGGGCCCACAAAGACCTACATAACCCACTATCCTCCTTCAGCTGCCTTATTCTCATTCTCTTGCCCACCCTGTTCCTGCCTCAATAACCTCTTTTCTTTTCCTCCAACTTCAAGCCTATTTCTACCTCAGCGTCTTTTACCCACCATTCTCTCTGAATAGAATGCTCAGATGGTTTATTCCTTCAACTTATTCATGTTTTTGTTCAAATGTAATCTCCTCAAAGAGACCTTCCTTAATCACCTTAACTAAAATATCATCTTCAATGTCCCCACCTTGCTGTTTTTCTTCAATACTAGGCACTAACTGATGAAACTATCTATTTGTTTATTGTCTGTGTCCTGCACTAGAATATAAATACCACAAGAACAGGAATGCTTTTCGCTATTTCTTTAGCCCATAAATACTCAGCACAAAGCAGAGGAATTATTCAATACAGATTAAATAGTGAATGAACATTCTGGTTTAAGTTACTAGTAGAGTTTGCTATTTCCTTAAATTTCATTTTCTATGCCCTGTGACACTATCATCAAAGGTTGAGTAACTTAACTTTCCTGAAGCCCTTCTGAGTGAGCTTCTGCCTTTCTGGACCATTTAGTTTAGTCATATACCTTTTCCTAAGAAGAGCACAAAGAGAATTGAGACACAGCCCTCGGCTATCAGTGCCGGATACTGGGAGCTACCCAGCAATTCCTGCAAAACTAGGTCTAGTACCCACAGCAGTCAGATCCTTTTCCTTTTAAAATAAAAGTCATCCTTTTTTTTTTTTTTTAAAGTCATCTTTTTATAACAGAAGTCAGATTATTAGGAATCTGACAATTGCATCCTATTTCTCTCAGAATATAATCAGGAATTTATAATATATTATGAGACCGCATAAAATCTGGCCCATTCCTTCTCTAACCCCATCTTCCACTTTTTCCTGCCCCATGCTCATTCTGCTCCAACCACACTGGCCTCATTGTTGATCCTCAAACAGATTAGGCACACTCCTGCCTCAGGATATCTACTCTGGCTGTTCATGAAATGTTTTATTAATTAATTAATTAATTAATTTAAAAGGTTTTATTTATTCATGAGAGACACAGAGCCGAGAGACGCAGAGGCACAGGTAGAGGGAGAGGCAGACTCCATGCAGGGAGCCCAACATGGGACTTGATCCTGGGTCTCTAGAATCAGGCCCTGGGCTGAAGGCAGTGCTAAACCACTGAGCCACCCGGGCTGCCCTCATGAAATGTTCTTTACCTAAAAATCCATCCATGGCTAATTCCTTCAAGTCTGTTCAAACATCACCTTCTCAATGAGATTTATACCTTGATCCCACTACTTAAAATTATAACCTGACACTCTTGATTCCCCTTATCATGGTCTACTTTTTCTTTTTCCCATGTGCTTTTGCCTTCTAGCATACTATAAATTTTATTTATTATGTTTATTGTCTTTTTTCTCCTCAAAAATGTAAACTCTAGGACGGCAGGAATCTGTGCCTGTTTTGTTCACTGACTCCAAGCATCTAGAACAGCATTGGCATATGCAATCACACAATAAATATTTATGATTGAAGGTAGTCTCCTCGCCTTTATCCTAAGAGATTACTTATGTCTGGATTGCCATTAGAGGAGATTACCATCACAATTTGAAGCTTACCTAGAAATCATGAAGAGGTAATAGTACAATGTACAGGAAAACAAAACAAAACAAAAACTGGACTAGAAGTAAAAAAATCCTGATTTTTGTGGTCCAGTTTCATTTTTGGATCACTGTACACGACTGAACAATGGACTTTAAGTCTTTGTTTTCCAATTGAAAATCGAGAATAAGAATAATGCCTTGTGGGATACTCAAGAGGATGAAATGAGATAAAGTAAAAATATAAAAATTACATGATTACATTTGGAATTGTTTTATTTAAGAGCTGGAGGATTTAGCAGAGAAAATTCCTTCCCTCTTTCCTTACTGAGAAAATTTCTCTTTAGAGCTCAGAGATGACTACTTCCCTTAAGCTTTTCCCATTTGGGGGCTCTCTAAGCAGATTAATTCAGAAAAGGACAATCATGTGCTAGATAGTTTTAAAAATATTAATATCTTTGACTAGTAAAAAGGCAGTATGGCACATAAGTGAAACTTAATAAAAAAAAGGGGGAACCATTCAATATTTAAATTTCAGTATTGAAAAGATAAATTAATTATTATGAGCAAAATAACCTGATAAAACAGAATAATGGAGCCATGCCACTCAGAAACCTCAAGAGTAGAAATAGGCTTTGCTCAGTTGTTTTTCCAGCTATTTTTAATAACAGAAGAATATAGCAGAGTTAAAAAGAGAAACCATTTAAAATAGATATTATCCAAAAGACTCTCAATATATCAACTGATCCTTACCTGGCAATGCTGAAGCTCAATCAGAGCAGCCCTCAGGGCAGATGAAAGCATGCTTTGCTTGAGCCATATACCCAGAGAGAAATACAGTTGTGCCAGAAAAATGCCATAAAAATTTAAAACCAGAGTGAGAGTCACACTGAGAGATACTTTGGTAAGTCTGAAAAGAAATAAATAACACTTCTATTAACTATTACTTGGGCAACGTAGTAGGACCAAGTGTTATGTTGGATTGGATAATTTTAGGGTGAATATAATCAAATTAGAGAACCAAAGTGATAGATAAAATGGCTTACAGTGTAAGTAGATATCAAGCATGGGTGGAAGAAAAGACTCGTTTGAAATGACTGAGATGAAGAAGTTTTATGGTATCCACAAGCACAGGTCATAAGGGCTAGTAAGTGAATAGACTATGGACAGCTCTGCTAGGACAGTCATATTTAGGATGGCTTGATGACTCTTCTCTTTCCTTTTCCAGTTTATATTTCTTGGGAAGGAGAGAAAAAAGCCCCCAACAATGAATTACTTAATCTTACCACGTCAATCTCCGTGTTGGAATGTCCCATGTTACAAACGATGCAGCTATTCTTCATACGGTCCAAGTGCTCTCTGGTTACCACATTCTTGTTACCTTAAAAATAGAAGAGATATCCACATGAAAAGAAATGAAGTTGGACCCCTACCTCACATCATATGTGAAATTTAACTTGACCTAAATATAAGAGCTAAAACTATAAAACTCTTAGTAGAACACAGGAATAAATCTTTGTGGTCTTCTGTTAGGCAATGGTTTTTTAGATATAACACCTAAAGCGCAAGCAACCAAAGAAAAAACAGACTTGTGCTACAAATGATACCACCAAGAAAGTGAGAAGACAACCACGAATGGGACAAAATATTTGCAAATCATATAACTGATAAAGGATTTGAATCCAACATTTATAAAGAAGTCTTAGGGATCCTTGGGTGGCGCAGCGGTTTGGCGCCTGCCTTTGGCCCAGGGCGCGATCCTGGAGACCGGGATCGAATCCCACGTCAGGCTCCCGGTGCATGGAGCCTGCTTCTCCCTCTGCCTGTGTCTCTGCCTCTCTCTCTCTCTCACTGTGTGCCTATCATGAATAAATAAAAATTAAAATAAATAAATAAATAAATAAAAATAATAAAACCACCAACTTCCTTTCTAAAAGTCATGGGTGTTTTTTTTTTTTTTTTTAAAAAAAAAAGAAGTCTTATAACTCAATAATAAAAGGACAAATTACCCAATTTAAAAATGAGCAAAGGATCTGAAAAGACATTTCTCAAAAGAAGTACAAAAGATGTGTCAACGTGCACATGAGAAGATATTCAACATTATTAATCATTAGGGAAATGCAAATCAAAACTACAATGAGGGGTGCACTGGCTCAGTTGGTGGAGTGTGTGACTCTCCATCTTGGAGTTATGAGTTTGAGCCCCACATTGGGTGTAGAGATTATTTGACAATAAAATCTTAAAAAACAAAATCACAATGAAACACCATTTCACACCCCCTAGGACGGCTATAATAAAAACAACAGACAATAACAAGTGTTGGCAAGGATGTGGAGAAATTGTAACATCCATGCATTCTTGGTGGAATTGTAAAATGGTGCCGTCTATTTGGAAAAACTTGGCAATTCCTAAAAATATTAAAAGAGTTATCATCATATGATCCAGCAATTCTAAGGCATATATAGGCAGGTATATATTCACAAGGGTGGGAAACATGTTTGTAGAAAAACACTGTACACAATGTTTATAGCAACATTATTCAAAATAGCCAAGAAGTGAAAACAACTCAAGTGACCATCAACTAATGAATTGATAAACAAAATGTGGTATATCCTTAAAATGAAATATAATTCAGCAATAAGAAGGAATGAAATATCAACACATACTACCATATAGATGAACTATGAAAATACTATGCTAAGTAAAAAAAGCCAGTCACAAAAGACCACATACTGTGATTTCATTGGTAAGAAATAGGCAAACCTATAAAAACACAGAAATTTGTGGTTGCATAGGGCTGGAGAAAGGTAGAGTGAAAGAATGAGGACTGACTTCTAATGGTATGGGGTTTCTGGAGTGATGAAGTCTCTGAAATTAGACATTGTATGACTTCACTAAAAACCAATGAACTATATATTTAAAAGGGTAAATTTTATGATATGTGAATTATATCTCAATAAAAAAATTAGGTGATGGTGATGATTGTATGACCCTGTGAATTGGCTAGAAAATATTGAACTGTGCACTTAAAATGAATGAAATGTATAGTTTGTGAATCACATTCCAATAAAGCTATAAAAAAAAAAGACATGAAGGGAATGATGGGAAGCAAGAATAGCTTCTTATGGTCCTTCTTCTCTGCCCTCATCTCAGCCCGAAGCTACAAATATATTTTTATTCTCAAATATTCTGATTTTCCTCCTCTAAAATATAATTTTACAAATAAAAACTAGTGTTCTAGCAGTTTGTGGTCCCATCATCATAAAGACAAAGTATCTCAGTCCAAGGAAACTAGCCATTTCTGCATATTTCTCTCTAAAACTCCAATCTACTTCTTTGGGAATTAAAACAACTACCTTTCCCACTTTTGCTAACTATGAATTTTGCTCTAGGCCTGCTTTAATTGCAGAGACTAAGAAGAAATAGACATTATTTTTGGAGGCAAAATAAAAAAATCAAATGTACAAATATAAGATCTGGCTTCCCAAATAAAACTTATCTCTAGTCATCTCCTTGGTAGATGGATGGAAATATAGAACAGTTAAAGAGAAACTTTCCTCTAGGGATGACCTAGATGGTATACTTTTGGTCAGAGTTCTAAAGAGGTAGGAAGAATGTGAAAGATTGACTGGTTTTGTAGACATCTGTATGTGGCTTTTTTTTTTTTTAATTTTTATTTATTTATGATAGTCAGAGAGAGAGAGAGAGAGAGGCAGAGACACAGGCAGAGGGAGAAGCAGGCTCCATGCACCGGGAGCCCGATGTGGGATTCGATCCGGGGTCTCCAGGATCGCGCCCTGGGCCAAAGGCAGGCGCCGAACCGCTGCGCCACCCAGGGATCCCTGTATGTGGCTTTTCAAATTTGGTTTTATTCAGAATGTTTCCAGTAATTTTTCACTTGTTTCATGAAAGTATTCCCAAGTACCACCCCACTGTACAGGTCAAAATCATACCTGTACAGGTGATAACAATATCCACTTGCCGGATGACCTCATTTAATTTCACCAGTCGAAATCCATCCATACTGTAAAAAGAAAGCATCATGAATTAACCTGAAAATAGGCATTTGGAAGCCTTTTGCCACAGAACCTCAAAAGCTATAACCAAGTTCCTTCGATACCTACACTGTCACTGTCACTTCTTGATATAGCTATATTATTCTTAGCAGTGAAAAATTCAAACCATCCCTTAGTTCATACAGGACAGAAATAAAGGTTCCTTTGCATCACTGCAACTTAAATCTTCCTAAAAATAGGGAGCCAGAGGTTACCATTAGATTCCCAAACTGAGTTTCTAGAAAGTACAATTTAGCCACTGAATCTTATCCCATTGAAACTATTCTCCCCAAGATCATCAACAATCTCTTGGATACCAAGAACAAAGAACAAAGTCCATGACACTGTTCTCTCCTGGTTTTCCTCTTACTTTTCTGATTGTTCCTTTCAATCTTTCAAGACTGGGTGGGTTTTGGAGGCTACAGACATTGCAGCTCTGCAATAGTTTTTAGAAACTGGTATTTCCATTCTGCTGAGGATGGCAAGAAGCAATTTTAATAATATCTACCATTTAGTGAGCATTTATTATGTGACAGCAGTTCTATACTTTATGGAATTATATATTTATTATATTATATATAATCATATGTAACAATTATATAATTACTGAACTTTTGCAACTCTTTAAGGTAGGCATCATTAACTACATTTTATGGATGAGACAGGAACTATTTTTTAACCTTCTTTTTTTTTTAAAGATGTATTTATTCATGACGGAAAGAGAGAAAGAGAGAGAGGCAGAGACACAGGCAGAGGGAGAAGCAGGCTCCATGCAGGGAGCACGGTGTGGGACTTGATCCCGGGTCTCCAGGATCACACCCTGGGCTGAAGGCAGCGCTAAACCGCTGGGCCACTGGGGCTGCCCCTATTTTTAAACCTTTAATTTTGAAATAATTTCAAACTTAGGAATTACAAAAAATAGTACAAACTACCATATACCTTTCACTCAGAGACAGCAGATCTTATTTGGATATGCCTGATGTTTCCTCCTGATGCAAATCAGGTTATACATTTAGGGGAAGAATACCACAGAAGTGTTCTTTTTAGTGCATCACATCAGAAAGGATCTGATGCCAACTTATTTCTTTTTTGATCATTGTTTTCAAAGGGAGAAGGGTTGGGGTGCCTGGCTGGCTCAGATGGTGGAGCATGCAATTCTAGATCTTGGAGTCTGTGAGTTCAAGTCTCATACTGGGCATAGAGCATACTTCAAAAAAAAGGAGGATTATACATGGAGAAGATAAGGAGTTACTTGTTCTTTGGCTCAAGGCATCTCCTCTTATTATTTCCACAGGAATTCAAAATTTTAGCTTCTCTGATAGTTTCTGTTTCCTCAGAGCAAAGCTACTTGATCTTTAAAAGAGAGAAGCTTATAGTTAATAGCAGCATCTCTCAGGACCTGGGATCCCCAAGATAAAATGTGGCATTAACCAGGCCATTCTTTGGCGACAATTACAAGATCTCAGTAATGATGGCATAGAGGAAAAAGCAAGTCTCTTTTGCGTGCTTACCAGGCTTGAAGAGCACAGATGGGATCGATCTCCGTTACATACACAATAGAGCCCATGGCTTTTAGAGCAGCACAGCACCCTTTCCCCACCTGAAGAGGAGAGAAAGTACACATAATAAGGAAAGTCAGTGAGAAAACAACATCTCAAAGCTTCTGGTAAACGGTACCCCATTTTCCACCCCCAAAAGGAATTCCACTGAATAGATTTATGCTTGGGGAAAAACAAGAAAAAACAAATAAATGAATGCAGTTCATAAACAAACTCCTAGCCCCTGTTTAGCACATGCATGTACATAAGAACACCCACATTCACAGTTTATAATCAAAACACAAGCTAAGAGAACAACACTAACAGTGCACTGGAACAAGCCAGAAAATCAACTTAAGAAAAAATGGCAAAAATGCAAAGGGAAAAAGAAAGATTGTACTTTAACCAGAGGGCCTCTAAAGTTACCCTTTTCCCCACCTAGAGAGTGGTGAGTGAATGTATTCTCACATTCATTAAATTAAAAAGTCAAATATTAAAATATTTTACCAAAATAACATTTTATACACCTAGGAAGTGACAAAATTAAGCTTTACCTCTCCATAGCCACAGACCACCACCTGCTTTCCACCAAACATCATGTCTGTTGTCCTTTTAAGTCTAGGGGAAGAAAAACCATTAAGTCAGAAAAATCTTCTCGTTTCTCCTTTAAGGTTAGATTGGGTCCCTTTGTTTTTATGTATGTTTGCTCCATTTTGAAAGGAAGCCTGGTTTCTATGTTATCTAATAACTAGAAAGAAAGGTTGAATAAAATATGTATTTTCTCACTTCATGCTATCCAATCATTTCCATCTATATGGGAGGGCTCTTTCTCTTTTTTCCTCTTGTCTTGGGAGTGGTACAGAAGGGAAGAAGCTGTAGACTACAAAGTAACTTTTAAGTAAAAAGCAATATATATATACATTTGTTATATAGTTTTTGGAAATAATAGAAGAAAAAAACATTTTTTTTACTTAGGAGGCAAATCTCTAGCTTAATGGAAACATTATTCTACCTTATTGAATGAGACAGGAACATAAAAGAAAACCCTGATAAACGAGTGCTACATTTAGTAGTGTCAGAAGGGCCAACAGCTCCCTCATTAATTCCACACAGAAGGTAATGGGCAGCTAGATGGAGAAGAGCTCTGAAACCCACCAGTACTGACTACATGAGATAGTGAGCTTGCTGGGGCTGATTCTTTCTCAAACATGCTCTGCTTCTTTGTCTCTGATGCTCTATGAAGCTGGAAAAAAATGTCCTTACTGTTTTTAGAGTCTCTTGGAAGAACTTGTAGGAATAGGTTCTGGTTTCAGGAATAGGTTCTGGTTTCTCCTTGGGTTTAGCCAGTGTCCTTTCTCTAGGAATCATTCCTCATTAGGCAGAAGAAAGTTTTCAACTAAAACTAGCCTATTCTGAGATAGACAGTTCCTACAAATATTTGTGACTCTTTCTATTCACTTACCCTTACCTCTGCTGTTGAAAACATTCTATAAATGCCCCAAAGGCAAAGTAGGAATCCAGTCTTTTTAATGGTTTGACAACTCCTCGAAAGGAACTAGTACAATTCTATGAGCCCCAGTGCAACTAAAAAAATGTCAAACATTATTCAGCCAGAAAAAAAGAATGAAATCTTGCCATTTTCAATGACGTGGATGGAGCTGAAGAGCACATGCTTAGTGAAATAAGCCAGTCGGGAAAAGACAAATACCATATGCTTTCACTCATAAATGGTATTGAAAAAACAAAACAAATGAGTACAGGAAAAAGAGAAAGAGAGAGAGAGAGAGAGAGAGAGAAGAGAGAGAGAGAGAGAGAGAGAGAGAGAGAGAGAAGCCAAGAAACAGGCTTTTTTTTTTCTTTAAAGAAACAGACTCTTAACTATAAACAAATTGATAGTTGCCAGAGGGAAGGTAGGTGGGAAGATGGGTGAAACAGGTGATGGGAATTAAGGAGTGTACTTGTGATGAGCATCAAGTGATGGACAGAATTGCTGAATCACTATATTGTACACCTGAAACTAATGTAACAGTGGATCTTAACATAAATAAATATAAATAAACAAATTTTTAAAAATATATCAATTAAGGGCAGAAGCATTTCTTGTTGAGTGAAGAGAGTAAGTCTGGCTGGGCTATCATACTCAAAAGTCATGGTTTAGAATGGTCCTGGAATGGCTATTATAGCAAAGAAAACCAATAGATTATATTTATGAGCCTCCTTTGCTTTACTCTTGGGCTCTTCTGCCTCTCTTTCCAAAGGGATATCAGGTGCAAAGCTATTCATCAAAGCTATTCACGTAAGCTATAACTCTTTTATGTAGCCAGAACGAGGGACAGTCTATAAACACACTGATGGATTGAGAATTCACTTAAATGTCCAATCTATCTGATAATACTATTGGCTCTATAGAAGGATTCTAGAAAGAAGGGCAAGGGAACTAATGTTAAACACCAGGTTCTTACCTTATCTCATTTTAATTCTCACAATAACTCTATGATGTAGGTCTTATTGTCATCATTTTATAGATGAGGGAATAGGTGCAGAGAGGTTAAATAACTATTCCAAGACCTAAATGATACAGCCAACAGTTGAACAAAGCGAGGCCTTCTGGCTCTAACGCCTGTGGTGTTGCAAACTGCCTCGGGTCCAGACTGGTTAATAATGTGGCCCACAGGCCTTTTCTTAGCTTTTCCATTAACCTAAACATGATGGAAACCATTTGGCTTGGCAATATTCTAAACCAACTTAATGGTTTCACATAGGGTATTACTGAGTCTTCTGAACAAGGATGAAGGAATATCGAGACACAAGTGTAGAAACTGAAACTGGGCACTAGAAGAACACAGTATTTGGTATATACCTAAGTAGATTTTGTCAGATTTATAATCCCTACAGATTTGAAAAACTGGCTATGCCTCTGGGATTGACCCTTTGCTCACCTCAACTTTCCAGATGGCCAGAGAATTAAATGCTGGTTGGAATTTTAAAAGTGGTAACATGATCTAGAATAGGAATACCAGGAGCCCTTTCCCAAATCATCAAAAATACTTAGCTGTTTATGACTTTAAGTTACCGACTTGCAGTAACAAAGTAAAAACTTGGCCACCAATAGATAGAGGCTAGTCTGATTTTTTAAGTAAAATAGATGTGCTTGTCATAGGGATAGCAACAGCAGATCTGGGTTACAAAATATTGAGTTATGTTATTTTATTCATTCATTCATTCATTCATTCATTCATTCATTTTTGAGTTATGTTATAGTGGTAGATCCAGAGGTGCTACATGAATCATTTCCAGAAATAACCAAAACCCAAACTCAGAACCTCAATTCAATAACTCAAGTTCATTCCAAAGATAATAAAACATTACCCATCTAGAATTGATTCACGGCAACAATAGAGGTTGTCAAATTTCTGTTTAGTGACTGAGTCATTGACGTTCATGGCAGGAACACATAGCTTCCCAGCCTTGGATAGCTGGTACAACCTGAGGATGAGGGAAATCAAGAACACAAAACAGCGAGATACTGTAATCTACTGTCAGTTTCAGAACAAATTACAGAAATATGTTGAATGGGTAGGCATGAGAGCATGAGACATGCTAGTTTCATCCCATTAGGTGTATATAGAGAAATAAAAGCTGTCTACAGCTTAGAAATGAAGATCTTGGGGTGGCCCGGGTGGCTCAGCGGTTTAGCGCCACCTTCAGCCCAGGGTCTGGTCCTGGAGACCCGGAATCGAGTCCCACATCAAGCTCCCTGCATGGAGCCTGCTTCTCCTTCTGCCTGTGTCTCTGCCTTTGTCTCTCATTAATAAATAAATAAAGTCTTAAAAAAAAAAAAGAAATGAAGATCTTAGTTACAAGATATTTGGGGAAAATCTTCAAATCACCTTTAAATTTTAAGGATTAAAATGTAAAATTTTAAATTGCTTATTAATTTTATTCCCCTTTAAAATTATATAAAGAGTAATTTTATTTATTTATTATTATTTTTAAAGATTTTATTTATTCATGAGAGACACAGAAACAGAGAGAGGCAGAGACACAGGCAGAGGGAGAAGCAGGCTCCATGCAGGAAGCCCGATGTGGGACTCGATCCTTGGTCTCCAAGATCAGGCCCTGGGTATTTTAAGTGCTATTTTAATCCCATGACTAACAATTTTAACTTTCAAATAGTCTCAATTTTATAATCTCAATACATATACATCCTATAAATATGTATGTCTACATACAGGAGTTTCTTTTTTTTTTTTTAATTTTTATTTATTTATGATAGTCACAGAGAGAGAGAGAGAGGCGCAGAGACACAGGCAGAGGGAGAAGCAGGCTCCATGCACCAGGAGCCCGACGTGGGATTCGATCCTGGGTCTCCAGGATCGCACCCTGGGCCAAAGGCAGGCGCCAAACCGCTGCGCCACCCAGGGATCCCTACATACAGGAGTTTCATTTTAAGTTTAATCAATTGAAAATTAGGACCAAGTGTTTTATTCAAAATTCATCTCTTTCTAGAGTCTGAAGGTACAGTATATTAAAAAAGATCACGGGGCAGCCCAGGTGGCTTAGCGGTTTAGCGCTGCCTTCAGCCCAGGGCATGATCCTGGAGACCCGGGATCGAGTCCCACATCGGGCTCCCTGCATGGAGCCTGCTTCTCCCTCTGCCTGTGTCTCTGCCTCTCTCTCGCTCTCTGTCTCTCATGAATAAATAAATAAAATTAAAAAAAAAAAGATCACAATATATTGAAGCAGTGATGGTGGCTTATTCAGAATTTACTTCCCTAAAACTTCTATTTCATACTTTCAGTTCTTGATGAGAGAATAAAAATAATCAGAAATTATTTCAATTTTATCAAGGGAATTATTGCTCACCTGAGAAATAGAACCCTAAATTCTTGTTCTGTAAGTAAAAATATAAGCTCTACGAGGATCCAAGTTTTTGCTGTTTTGACCACTGCTAGAACCCTAGCACAGTTCCTAGAAGTTCCTGGCTCACTGTAGAAGTTAAATTAAGTTAAATTTATCTATGGAATAGATAAGTTAAATTTATCTATGGAATGAATGAATTCATCTAAAAAGGACAAGCAGTCATTTCATTACAATGGCTAGAAAACATGAGGACCACACTTCCGTACCTGTCCCCACTCTCAATTTTTGGTTTGTTATTTGCATTGTTAATTTATAAAAACTAAGTGTGCAGGGATGCCTGGGTGGCTTAGTAGTTGGGTGTCTGCCTTCAACTCAGGTTGTGATCCCGAAGGCCAGGGTGGAGTCCCACATCTGGCTCCTTGCAGGGAGTCTGCTTCTCCCTCTGCCTATGTCTCTCTCTCTCTTTCTGTGTCTCTCGTGAATAAATAAATAAAATCTTTAAAAAAACAAAAATAAGTGTGCAGACTCAAATCTCATCACCTCATGGCAGGTTCAATTTTTAACATAATGTATTCTATAGGAATGTGATTATCAGAATAAATATCTAGGCTGCATAAAACCAGGTGTGCACATGTCAAATCTTACCTATGGACTCCAGTAACACTCTCCTCTACTATGCCTTTGATTTTCTTGAACATATTAGGATACTTCTTATAAATCCAGTGAGTAAGATCCCCTCCATCATCCAATATCTGCAATAATAAGCATCAATAATATTGATTTTACTGAAGTCTCAGGGATTCCAGTGTTGCTCTGGGTCTTTTAACCCAATTTCTAACTGCCAATTTACAGATACTTCAACTTTCCCATATGGTTATGCAAAGTTACTGAAAGCCAATATAATGACCAGTCATTACTCTAAGTAAAAGACAATGGAGGGTGAAAAGCCAATTGTAATGCTTATTATAGCCAAATCACCTTCCCACATAACACACTTACTGTATCAAAATACATAGCAATGAAATGAGGATTTTTCTTATGAACTAATGGCTTCAGTGGTTATCTAGACAACCAGTTCTTGAATGCGCTATAGATATTCAGAAAGCCTGGCCTTGATATTAGCATATTTCTAACAGTTACATTCAGGACTTCAAATATATTCAGTCAAGGCTTAGTTTAAATAAAGCCAGATAATTAGTTTCCCTCCCAGAACAATGGGTTATAAAACTGTATTCGTTAATCCTTCTCCCAAAGCATAGGCACTCTCATACCAAAAATATCAGGCAGCACTGAAGGGTTTTGCCTAGCAAAATCTCACACTCTCTATAAACCAAATTAAAAATAACTGGGGAACTGTGCAGCATGTAGGTGTGCAAGCATGCCTCTGAACAGCTCATCACTATTTCAGGTTAGGATTAAAGATAAATACAATGCTGTGCCCACTGGAGCTTTCATCAGCAGAGGAAAGTTTCTGAATTATATATAAGCTAAAGACAGATCAGCTTAGAAAGCTCTTAGGCACTAGGCTGTGGCATTTTAACCTTTCACTTAGCTGTCATTTATGCTTAGCAGGATTTTCCAAATTATTATACCTGGGAAATTCCCATAGAACTGAGTTGTTCCCTACTGGCATGCGCCCATTTTGCAGTCTCATCAAATACCAACTCTACTCCAGGTGCCCAAAATGCTATTCTGGACCCCTGGGTACACAAAATCCCTCACCTCATGTCTACCACCTAATCTCTCTTTTGCTTCTACTCTTGCTCTTGATCTCTTCTCTGGTTCAACTACAGTTTATTTGAGAGCAAGGATCCAAGGCAAGACTCTCATTAAAATACATATGCTCCATTCTCTAAGTTAATGCTCCATTTTCTCCCAGTAGAGACTCTCAGAACAGATGCCCTGAGAAATGAAAAATCTTTCTGAGTTTCTCCCTCCCATTCTGTATGTATGGAGTCCTCATAGAGTTCTCTCTTGTAGCCTCTGATTCCTAGCCACACACAAAAAAATCAGAGATGAAAAAGCCTGAGCAATTGGAATTTCTCTTCTTAAGACCCACTATTCTTGTCCACTTTTCTCCTTTAACAGAGGCATCTAATACAGGCAGTATTAGTTGCTATCCCTAATATTTATTTAATGAATGTAAAACCCATAATTCTCACCATGTTATTCTATTACAGAAATTCTTGCTCTCAGGGAATCTTCCTGAAGTTGGAAAGCAAGTAAAAGTACTAGATCTTGACACGATCCCAAGACGAATTAGCTCTATTTTCTGGGATGACAATGTTTTTTTTTCCTCATCTTATTTTCTTCATCGGCTTTTCCAGCAGTTTCTGCTGACCCTATAGTCTGTAACTGCAATCCCATGTCTGCCCCATGTTCTCAACTCTAAAACTAAGGTTTTATTCCTCGTAGAAACTCCCTGGCATATCATCTCTTTAGGTCTATCAGTCATACTTTTTCTGGTCACTGTCAAACTCTGTGGGAACAGGCAACTCATCTCACAGCTGACTCCTCCCTCCCTTTCAGGTTATTAACCCTTCTTCCTCAAACAAGCACATGGTGCAATGTCACCTGAATCACACAATCCAAAAAGAGGCTTCTTCTTTCTTTCTATACCAAGTGAGGCCTACACTGCAAATTGTAGCAGCAAGCAATAGTTGGAATAGAGCTTCAAGGATTCTTTTTTCAGTTGACTCCCAAACTTCTCTCCTTCATAAGCAAAATGTTTGTAACATAGGGGTGCTTCACACTTTGTGCGGTGTTTTGCTTCTTTGTGAATCTAATGTGCTATCAGCCTTCAAAAATTTGATCTTTTCAAAAATCAAACAAATAAAATGAAGCAAAATAAAAAACCCCAAACTTGGGATGCCTGAGTGGCTAACAGTTGAGCGCCTGCCTTTGGCTCAGGGCATGATCCTGGATTCCTGGGTTCGAGTCCCACATTGGGCTCCTTGCGTGGAGCCTGCTTCTCCCTCTGCCTGTGGCTCTGCCTCTCTCTCACTCTCATGAATAAAGAAATAAAATCTTTAAAACAAAACGAAACTTTTTGCCTAGTCATCTTTTACAAAGTGCCTAGTCATCTTTTACAAAGAGAAGAAATTTGAACTCACAATCTTTTTAGGTTTACTGTAAATTTAGCATGTGATTCTAGAGAAAAGCTAAGTACCACAGGAACTGTGTGTGTGTGTGTGTGTGTGTGTGTGCACGTGTGCGTGTGTGCATCTTCATTATTGTGGTTGGAGGGGAAGGTCGTTAGGGGATGGACACTCATTAACCATGCTTTGAACCAACCATGCGTGAACTCTGAGCAGTATTTTAATGATGCTGATGAATATAAATGTTTCTTAAGATCAGCACCAACAATTTTAGCACTTTGAGGCTAAGTTCAATGTTCCTGGGGGTACACTAAACATAAGCATCCAGCTCCGTTGGAAGCCCAGATACATCAGATAGAAAAGGAAGCATTTTCCTGCCTTCCTGTTGGGACACTCTCTCCCAGGCCATAGCCCCCTACTCTGTCCCGAACAGATTCCTCCAGAATTGTGCTAGCAGAAATCTAACCCACCATGTTTGGCTGCCAGCCCTCCACATTCACACATCTATCAATGCACCACCAAAAGTCATCTTCTGACTCTCCTTTCCAGGCAAATACAGGAAATCCTGAGAAAAGGGAACAAAGAGCAACCATTAAAACCTGAAAGAAGGGCTGCCCCTAAATTTTGACAAGATACCGGTTTTTCCCCAATTCTGAATTTTCTCATTCTGCTCTACTTCTTGGATTGACTTTCTTCACTGATTAACACTGTCTTCAGACCTCTTGTCCACTCCTTTGTCTTTAGTGGTTGTTTTGCTTTTGATATACCAAAAAGGACAAACAAAAGGCCAAAGAGTATGATGGATGCTACAGATAGAACTGAAGGGAAAAAAGAGGAAATGAGAAATAAGTACTTCTTGATCCAGTCAAACTGTAAGTCTCATCATTTCCCAACTACACTTTGATCTTTGCTGGGTCTATACTTTGGTCATTCCACCTTCATCAGGAGAACCTGATATTAATCAACCCAAATATTAATCTGCCAGGCCAAGTCCTTTTTACTGCTGAAGTAGAAACACCAGACATTAAATCAGGGCAAATTGCTGAAAAATCAGGAGGACTACAAAATTATGCCTGAAGCACTTTCTTTTTTAATCCATATTACCTTAGACAATGAACAGTATTCACTGGTGCTCTAATATTAGCAAGACAAGGCAAAGCATTAACTAATAAGGGAATTTTAGACATGAGAAGATATTTGCTAACTGTAAAACAAAGTTACCTACATCATATTTAACAAGAGAAGCCCAGAAGGAGAGCAAACTCACAAGAATAGGGATCCATTTCCCCCAAGATGGCTCCTTTAATGTCAATTTCTCTTAAAGATTTATATTGAATCCATGGAACTTTTCAGAGACTTACTTTAGCCAAAGACACAGAAGACAATTAAAAGACCTTACCACTTTCTGCTAGAGCAGCAGCCACTTCATTGAGAGTGGAATAGATGTTGCAAGCTGCCCATCGGCACTGTGCCCCCAGTGCACCCAGAGTTTCCATAAGCACCTATATTAAACAGAAAACAGGAGATCAACAAGGCTGGCCAAACAATTGGTCAAGGAGATTAAGTCTATACATTTGACAATGAATAAGTTTATCAGGAATAACTGAGGCCAGTGACTTTCTTTCTTTCTTTTTTTTTTTTTAAAGATTTTATTTATTCATGAGAGACACCGGGAGAGAGAGAGAGAGAGAAAGAAAGAGAGAGAAAGAGAGAGGCAGAGATATAGGCAGAGGGAGAAGCAGGCTCCATGCAGGGAGCCCAACGTGGGACTCGATGCCAGGACTCCAGGATCACGCACTGGGCTGAAGGCAGGGGCTAAACCACTGAGCCACCCAGGGATCCCCAGCCAGTGACTTTCAAATTGTATAGAAATTTTGAACAGAGGGCAATGGTAGGGGTAGGCATGGGGAAAGCTCCAGCTGAGCTCTTTGCTTTTTTACCTATTTCATATATTTGGGCTTCCTTATAAGATTTAATTAAGCCAAGAATTTTATAGCCAGAACATTTTTGAAAAACCACCAATTTATAGTTCTGCTTCTTCTGAAGATGTAGAAGACTGCAAGAGAAGCTCCTATCCTAACAACAAAAGCCAGATAAGCTACAAAACCATAACTTTTCTTGAGCCCATCAAAAAGCTGAGGTTGTAAAGCAACCAAGTGAACTGAACTCCAAAGTGACAAAACTCTTTAAGGAGTGAGGGAACACTGCTTCACCTCTGACAGAGCACAGGAAGATGTGGGTGCCACATAAAGGAATAGGAAAAAATTAGCTAGAATTTCAATGAACTAGTAAAGGCTGAGTGGGGGAAAGTATATCAGTTTGGAATTTCTGTTAGCCCTTGGCAAAAGGAGATTGCACACTCACGTGCAATCTCTTTTCCAGGGGGCTTCCACCCAGTGCTCACAAGAAAGACTGGGGGCAAAGACCTGAACCAGCTGTGCTCAAAGACAGGCATGAAACCTGGACACTTTTGCCACACTCTTCTCTCATAAGAAGCAAAAGCCTTAAGCTATAGGAAGACAAGCAAAAATTACGCCTGCCACCTGCCACCAGGGACCAAGCAAAGATCCATTGCTTCTCGAGAAGAGTGGAAGGAAAAACTCCCTGCTCCTCGTAGAGAAGCAGGAAACCTCCTTGGGCTCAGGACCCTGCACTGATACAAAGTACAGGCACACACATCAGAGATACTGCAGGTTTGGTTGCAGACCACCACAATAAAATGAATATCACAATAAAGCAAGTCAAATGAGAGACACCTGGGAGGCTCAGCCATTGGGACTCTGCCTTTGGCTCAGGGTGTGATCCTGGTCTCAGGACTGAGTCCTGCATCAGGCTTCCTTTGGGGAGCCTGAATCTCCCTCTGCCTGTGTCTCTGGCTCTCTCTATGTGTCTCTCATGAATAAATAAATAAAATAAAATCTTTTAAAAAAAGCAAGTAAAATGAATTTTTTGGTTTCCCAGTACATATAAAAAGTTATGTTTACACTATACTGTAGTCTATTAAGTATACAATAGCATTATATCTAAACAAAAATGTGCATACCTTAATTTAAAAACTACTTTGTTGGGATCCCTGGGTGGCGCAGCGGTTTGGCGCCTGCCTTTGGCCCAGGGCGCGATCCTGGAGACCCAGGATCGAATCCCACATCGGGCTCCCGGTGCATGGAGCCTGCTTCTCCCTCTGCCTATGTCTCTGCCTCTCTCTCTCTCTCTCTCTGTGACTATCATAAATAAATAAAAATTGAAAAAAAAAAAAAAAACAAATATGGTTTATTCCACTGGTTTTAAAAAAAAATAAAAATAAAAAAAAAAAAATAAAAACTACTTTGTTGCTAAAAAATGCTATCACCTGAGCTTTTGCCAAGTAATAATCACTGATCTACAGATCACCATAACAAATAATAATGAAAAAGTCTGAAATATTTGTGAGAATTACCAAAATCGTGACACAGACCCATGAAATGAGCAAATGCTATTAGAACAATGGCGCTGATTGATGTACTTGATCCAGGGTTGCCACAAACCTTCAATTTGTTTAAAAAAAAAAAAAAGGCAATTATCTGTAAAGTGCACTAAAACAAGGTATGACTGAAAGATTTGCTACCTTTCTAGGAGAAGCAGGGAAAGGGAAATATCTCCTGCACAAGACCTATCCTATCACAGACAAAGCAAATTTGGCTGCTACAGAGAGAAGAGACAGGAATAAAGAAGAGGCCCTATCCTCACAGAGCTCTGCCTAAGACTGAGGCAGGATCAGGAGATCCAAGAACCTCACTTGCCCTCACCATGAGCCTAGCTCTAGGAAACAAAGAGTAACAGCCTAATGTAGCAGGTAAAGAGTGCATTTGAAGAGAGAGATGACACTCTGAACTCCTGTGGCAAGCATGTGTAGAAGCAACTAAAAGCTGAGCATGAAGCCAAAACGCCGAAGAGAGCCTTCTGGTAATCTCAAATCACAATGTAACAGCTGCCCACTACTGGAGGAATCTGAAGCCTATGGTGCAGAATAACAGAATTGAAATACAGCCCAATTTATGGCAATAATGAAAACTAACAAATCATCCATAATAAAATTTCAAGACACACAAAAAAGTGGAATAGGGATCCCTGGGTGGCGCAGCGGTTTGGCGCCTGCCTTTGGCCCAGGGCGCGATCCTGGAGACCTAGGATCGAATCCCACATCAGGCTCCCGGTGCATGGAGCCTGCTTCTCCCTCTGCCTGTGTCTCTGCCTCTCTCTCTCTCTCTGTGACTATCATAAAAAAAAAAAAAAAAAAAAAAAAAAAAAAAAAGTGGAATAAACCACCCTTTCCCCACACCATTGTTCAAGAAATCAAGTATTCAAGAGAACAAGGCTCTAAGATGAACTAGATGCTTGATCAGACAGGAACTTTAAATTAGCTACAATGAACAGGTTTACATTAAGGGGTCTAGTGAAAAGATGGACAACATCCATGAACAGATAGAGAATTTCAGCCGAGAATTGGAAACAATAAGTCAAACAGAAATGTCAGAAAAAAATTTCAAAGGTATTAAAGATTATGAATTCTTTCATCAGACTCACCATCAGATTAGGCATATTTGAAGATAGAATCAGTAAACTTGAAGACAGATCAATAAAAATCACCAAATTGAAATAAAGAAAAAAGAGTGTGGAATAGGAATCAGAACAGAGCATCCAAGATCTATGGAACATTATCAAATGGTTTAACACTCATGTAATTGGAGCCCTAGAAGGAGGAGGGCTCCAATACAAAGAGTTAGCAGGCAATTATTTTCCAAAATATGAAATTAAAGAGGACCCAGGAACAATGATATTCCAATAGCAAAGAACACAGTAGTGTCCAGATACATTAAAAGGAACCAGGCTCCTTGAGAAATGGCTAATTCCTGGGCTAGGGTAGAGAATGTACAACATAAGCTTAGATAATCATATACCAGAAGCAAAGAAGTGCTCAAAGAATGAGAAGGATATGTAAAAACAAAGAAGTCACAGAAGCCAGATTGAAGGGGCTCCCCCTGGACAAGTCTGGAACAATTTGAGCATCATAATAAATAATGATAGTAGTGGATTATACTCTATTAAATAAAATAGGAAACAATGATTCATACAAATAAAAATAAGTAAATAAATGAATAAATTGGAGGCTTGATGAAGAATGGGATGTTTGCATAGTTTCATATTACTCACAAAATACTTTTTAATTACAAAGACTTCTACTTTTCTAGTGGAAAAGTCTAGCAGACACTACTTCAAGCAAAGGATCAAAATGAACATCATTTTGGCAAATTATAAATCAAATCTGAATCAATGTGTCACCTGATAAGATTCAGTGAAAAAAATGTAGCATCATTTCCTACCAAAACTGCATGGCCTGAATTTAATAATAAGGCATCAGGAAAACCAGAATTAAGCACATTCTACAGAATAATTCATCTATAATTTTTAAAAGTGTCAAGGTCATGAAAGTCATAGAAAGACTAATGAACTGTTCCAGACTAAAGAAGACTAAAAGATGATGATTAATGAGGTATGTAACTATGGACTGGATCCTTTTGTTATAAAAAATATTATTGGGACAACTAGTAAAATACACATGAGGTCGGAGGATTAGATGGTAATATAAGTCAATGTTAATTTCCTAATTTTGAATAGTTGTACTGGTTGAATGAGAGAATGTCACTGTTTGTAGAAAATACACACTAAAGTATTTGTGGGTGAAGGAGCATCAGGTTGGCAACTTACTCTCAAATAGCTAAGAAAAAAGTGATCCGTACTTGCAACTTATCTATAAATCCACATTTATTTCAAATTTTAAAAATGTTTTATTATTTAATTTTTTTCTGTTTTTAAAGATCTTTTTATTTATTTGAGAGAGAGAGAGAGCATGGGGGAGGAAGGGGAGTGAGTGGGAGAGGGAGAAGAGAGCTGCCTGCTGAGCAGACAGCCCAATGTGGGGCTCCATCCCAGGATCCTGGGATCATGACCTGAGCCTAAGGTAGATGCTTAACTGACTGAACCACCCAGGTGCCCCTTAAAAACATATTTTAAAAAATTATTTTAAAAAATTTATTCCATCGATTTGATCCTGACTTACTTTTATTTTCAGTATATAAGATAGAGGTAGAGTTCTTTTAAAGAAGGTAGTATACCACCTACTGCTTTTCTTTTTTTAAAAAAGAATTTATTTATTTGAGAGAGAGCATGGGCAAGGGGAGGAGCAAAGGGACAAGTAGACTCCCTGCTGAGCAGAGAGCCCAACACAGGGCTTGATCATGACCTTAAGCCAAAGACAGAAGCTTAACAGACTGAGCCACCCAGATAGGTGCCCTTCATCTACTGCTTTGATTACAAACTATTTTAACAAGAATAAAGCTTTGATTAAAAAACTTGTTTTAAAATTTCCTGATTGTAGTTAACTCTGAGTACTGGTACTTTTCATGTTGTAAAACTCTTATTTTCTAATATTTCTATGCTAAAAGAATTCTAATTTTGCTCTAATTAAAAAAAAATTGCAAACAACTCCACTAATTTAGGCTGACCTCCTAAAGTAATTTGTCCAAGGTCACATAGTAAATTAATAGCAGAACTACTCATATGTCTTCATTTGTAGTCCATACTATGTTTCGATATTTGATCCCATTTTTTTCCCTTTCATTTTATTTTTCACCTTAAAGAATTTCTGAATTCCTATAGCTAGGATTCTTGAATTTGTTAAACAAAAGAGGGATACTGAGACTTACCAAAGTGATTAATCAAGGCCAAGAATATAAGAACTGTTCAAAGAATTCTAAATCAAGACTGCTGGCTGTTAGGGCTTAAGCAGGAATGAAGGCAGGCAGGAGTGGAAGGAGGACAGAGCTTAGAAGCTGTTTTTATTTTTTTAAGTTTTTTTTTTTATTCATAAGAGACGCAGAGAGAGAGAAGCAGAGACACAGGCAAAGGGAGAAGCAGGCTCCATGCAGGGAGCCCGATGCGGGACTCGATCCCAGGACTCCAGGATCATGCCCTGGACCAAAGGCAGGTGCTAAACTGCTGAGCCACCCAAGGAACCCCTAGAAGAAGCTGCTTTAACCAACTTTCAATCATGACTATAGACAGAGTAGCAAAGGAATCTGGTTATTAGAAGGAACTATGGAAACATGCCTAAAAAAATATAGATACAAGTCATTTAGAAACACGGATAGGAAACCACTAACTATGATGGTTATGTCTGGAACATGGGATTATAGGAGATTGCCTTTTACACTAACCATTGTGGTAATGATTGAGTATTATAAAATGAATATGAACTACTTTTGTAATTAGAAAAATAAAAATAGAGATTAAAAATAAAACAAAGTCCTTTGTAATTATTTTTTTTTAAAGATAAAAAATGTGTGTGTGTGTATGTGTGTGTGTGTAACAATGAAATAATATTAAAATTGGTAAACTAATTTTGATTACTCCATTCAAGGGAAAGTAAAAGAGAACATAGAATGGTGGTAATGTTTGGTAAACCAGGGGGTAAAAAAGAAACTAGATATAATTTAGCAACATGAGACAGTACAGAAGCACTTACTATTTTAAGACACCACACTGAAGTCTCATGTCCCTGACTGGGGAAGCCCAAAAAAGATTTCAAAAGAGTTTCTGCCTTGATTCATTAGTCTGTAGCTCC
Organism: Canis lupus baileyi; assembly: GCF_048164855.1. Taxonomy (NCBI): domain Eukaryota; kingdom Metazoa; phylum Chordata; class Mammalia; order Carnivora; family Canidae; genus Canis; species Canis lupus. The sequence continues at coordinate 53,631,926 of NC_132855.1, read as the reverse complement.
AAAAAGAGACAGCTTTTTAATTTATTATATTAATTTTGGACAGCCAAGGTTTTTTTTCCCTTAGAGAACATGTAATCCAGAAGAGTCTTATGGTAAAGATGTTAACAGTAGTTGTCTGGTTTTAAGGACTCTGCTGTACTTAATTAGGAAGTGGCCATATAAATAAGTGTTATGCTTCAGGAGATAATCTTTTGAAAGTTGATCTAACCATACAGATGACCGGAGTCTTATAAATCATACAAAAGATTTCAGACCATTTCTCAATATATCAGTTTCCTGTAATGGTCTCATTATGGTTGGCAATTCAATATCTCTTACATCTTTGATGATGGCTCTGAGTCAGTAGTTCTTAATAGAGGAGCTCTGGAAAACTGTGGGGGCATTTTTGATTGTCACAATAACTGGGAGGGGAATGATTCTGGCATCAGAGGATCAGGATCAGAGGTTCCGATACTTTGAAAGTGCAGGCCAGTCTCTTACAACAAAAACCACACCACATTTTGTAGTTTTCAAATGTTCCAATGAAAGTTCACATGGGTGAGAAACCTATTTATAATGATCTAAGTTTAGAACCTTATTAAACTTACACATAAACAAAAAATATTTTTGTAGTTTTAATACAAAATAATAACTTTTCCAGAATGCAACAAGTGTATAAATTAAGAGAAAACACACTTTTTGTTGTTCAAAAATTTAAAAAGTTGTTTATAGTTTATTATGATCAGAAAATCAAATAATTTGATTATGCCACTCTGATGTTCTAGAACCAGTAACACATTTCAATCTCCCTTGGTGGTATTCTCATTCAAATAATGCTATGAGGAAGTATAAATATCGGAGTATTCCACTATACTTGTGCCAAGCAGTTACTACAGAAATACACATTTCATTATAAATTACTTTTTTTATTCCTCCTTCATATTTAAGATTTTATATTAATTTCTTAAAAAATTAAATGTATCTAAGTATGTTATATTTGAATTTCATTCTAAGATAATACAGGGACATTGCAAAAATAACTTTTATAAAAAGGAGACACTGAATCTGATAGTGGTGAGAATAACTGGTCTAAATCAATCATGGTAATCCCAGTTCCTTTGCCAGGACTGGTGGGCCATGGGCATGTGATCCAATTCTGCTCAATGACACATAATAGAATATCCTGGAAGACTCCTGGGAAAGGTTTTCTTGCTCTTGGGGGAGAGGAAGAAATGGTCCTTACTCTTCATGTCTATTTGTAATCATCTTGCTATGAGCCTGAGGATGAAGTAAGCAAGTGACAAGGCAGCTCCAAGAAAATCATAGACAGATGAAACTGGAGCCCTGAGATCCCACATCTGAAGTCTACCTTACCTCCGGACTACAAGCCATGTACTATAATAAATTCCTTGTCATATGAGCCAGGTTGAATCAAGTTTTTCTTATGTGCAGCAGAAAGCAGCCAAGGAGAGCTGCCTTATAGAAATGACACTGGAAGGGAAGATAAAGGGAAGCAGTGTATCACACAGAAAGCATAAACTTGGGACTCAGATATACTGAAGTTCAAATCTGAATTCTATGATTTACTAGTTGTATAACTTTGGACAAATTACTTAAAGACTCTGGGCCTCAGCTTCCTTGTTTGTAAAATAGAAATAGGAATACCTGCTTTACCTGGCCATTAGGAGGATTAATGAAATAATACTTGTTAAGCTCTTAACTTGCTACTTGGCATGTTGCAAGCACTCAAGAGTGGGTGGCTATTATCAACTATTATTATGTAGAGAAAGAAAAAGGACTCACAGCAGTCTGAGCAGTGATGTGTGTGCAACCCACAATTTTCGCTCCAGCCAAAGGTTTTTCTCCTTGAGCTCTCTTCCTCAAAGCCATCAGTGCAGGCATTTCTGAAAAAGCACAATATATACACAGTATCATTAGAGAGGAAGGAATGAGAGAGAAAGAATAAACAGAAGAACTTATTCTCTTAAGGTAAGATTTCTCTCCCTATCAGGTTCTTTGTTAGACCGGATTTCTCATGGGGTCAAGACATTGAACCTGATTTTCTTTTATAAAAGACTCTCAGAGGCAAATGTTCCAGAATTCTGATTCCCTATACCCTAGTCCTCCTTATTTACTCTTTCCCTTTTTCGTTGTGTAGGAGTTCCTTCTATACCCACTAGAGTTCACTCCCTCCCCATAGTGTTTCCTAAGTTCAGATCTCTTTTGCAATAAGTATTCCTTAAAAGTACACTTAAAGGATGCCTGAGTGGTTCAGTGGTTGAGCGTCTGCCTTTGGCTCAGCATGTGATCCTGGGGTCCTGGAGTCAGTATCGCTTTGGGTTCCTCACAGGGAGTCTGCTTCTCCCTCTGCCTGTGTCTCCTCTGCCTCTCTCTCTTTATGTCTCTCATGAATAAATAAAATATTTTTAAAAGTAAAAAAAAAAATATAAGCATACTTAAATTCCACAAGCTACTAGACCCCAGGACACAAAAATGGATTAACATGGACAAAAAGATATAGGCAGAAGAAGTGCTTGCTTTTTTTTACCTTGTTCAGCAATTTCAATTTCTCTTCGTCCAAACTCTGCCTGCTTGATGTTCTTGACACAGAAGTCGCTGCTTCCCTTAGAGTTCTTTTGCTGCTTATCCCTGGGAGATGTCTCATCATCAGAGCTATCTGTATAGGAGGCCGCTGAAATGACAGAATAAGAAACCCTCAGGGAAAAAATTGGCTTCCTTGGAAATTCCAAACCATGGAGTGAACTGCGGCTTCTCTAATCATCCAACACCACACAGATGTACACCTAAATAAAAGGCACCAAAAATGACACTGTGGAGCTGGCTCAATCACCTCCTGCGGAAAGTGCTATCCACAGGTCAGAAAGAGGCAGCTGAGAGAGGTTGCCAAAGACATGCCCTCTGGATGGCATTAGCTTGGAATCTATGGCTAAGAATCTTCAGAACATGAGAGGTCCTTGAATATGCAAAGAGAGAGAGGTTACATCATGGTGGCATTATGTTAAAGTTCTTAGTTCAAGATCATGGTCATTAACCTATGGGTTTCTGGAATCCATGCTTCCCCTCTTTGTCTGCTGCTTAGATGCCCAACGTAATTTGTGTTAGTACAATAACTGAACAGATAAGACCCAGAGAACAAGAAACCCATGGGAAAATAATTAAGAACCACACAAAAAGTGTTTGTCTGACATAACAGAGCTTTCTTTTTAAAACTGGCTCTGATGAGGCTGAACTATGCCTGCAGACCCAATTAGATATTGACAATGAAGTATTCACAGTGTGCTCTCCCTTCTTGCTGGCCTCAGGGGGTCCAGCAGTGGGCATTTTAGGTTCTCAAAGAAGAGAATAAATCCTCCTTTGGCATACTAAAATGTTCTGATGATTAATCCATGTAGCAATATATGCTAGAGGATAGAAGGTCTCAGACTTCTGATTGTGGCTAGCAGGCAGCTGCTGCTACTCATAGGTTTAGCTGAGGTATTTTCGGTCTTCATACAATTCTGTAATTGCTAATTATTTGCTGGAGAATTTAATTTCCTTCCATGATTTATGTTTAAGTTTCTGAGGATAAGGCAGCCCCGGTGGCGCAGCAGTTTAGCGCCGCCTGCAGCCCAGGGCGTGATCCTGGAGACACTGGATCGAGTCCCACGTCAGGCTCTCTGTATGATGCCTGCTTCTCCCTCTACCTGTGTCTCTGCCTCTCTCTCCCTCTGTCTCTATGAATAAATAAATAAATAATCTTTAAAAAAAAAGTTTTTGAGGATAGTTTCTTTCTGAGTAGTTCTCAAGGTTTGCTGCAGGATTTTTTGTGGGTTTTTTTGAGGAAGAGGGGAGTTTGGAGGATATAAAGCTCTGTTTATAAGGCATTACATGTCTCTCAATGGGATAAGAAGGACTTCTATCACCTTCAAGGGGAGAAAACTGCAAATGCTCAGAACTCCTAAAGCATATGGCACTTTGATCTACTTACATCCAGAGAATTAAGGCATTTCTGGGATTTCTTAGTAAAGGATCTGTATCTGGGAGGGCTGTAAAAGGCAAGTCTGACCTTGCCCAGTTAATCGGGCATGGCACTACAAAATGTTTGGGCAGCAGGGGCCCGAGTGTCTCTCATGGAGCTGGAAAACTGCCTGAGAACAAAGTCCTAACACGAGGCAACAAGAATGAACACGGGCACCAAGGGAGGTGAGGGAATTAGTAAATCCCCAAAAGGACTTTTGTTCTTGAAAGGAACTAATCTGTATAAAAAGTCTGTGGTTCTCCCTCCTAGGGTGAGCAAGAGTTCAAAGTACCTTTGGCACCAGAGACCAGAAATAGCTTCCTGGGCAGTCATTTGTTTCATTAATCAATACTCAGAAATAGCTTATGCATTGGAGGCATAGGGGAACCATGCTTCTACCACCTGAGGGAAGAAAGATAATGGCTATCCCTAATCTTGATCATAGTTTATAGCATAATTGCTTTTGAAGAAAGTGTTTACATTCAGAATATCCTGAAATTTCAAATCCTTTTCTAGAGGCATGATGATTTCTATGTTTCCCAATGGCCATTTAAATATAACTGTTATGTATATGTTCTGGAGTCAGACAGACTTTGACGTCTCAGTCTCTGTTTCTGGGTATATATAAAGTAAAGGTGTTCCAGAACCTGATTAATAGAATTGTTAATTAATTCATGAATCCACTCATTCACACATTCAGTTGTTTATTCAACAATTTTTTATTTTGTGTCTACTAATGTACCAGACAGAGTCTAAGTGCTGGGTATACAAGAACAAATATGGATTGTCTTTAGCTAGGTGGAGTTTTCAGTCTACTAGGTTAAGTCAGACATGAAATAACTAATTACAAAATTAATTGGGAGTTTTTCTTTTCCTATGGTTGTAATATGCACTATGAAGCAGACTGTATAATAGGAAGACGTGACTTTCAGAGTCAAGTTGTTGAGAAGATAAGATAGTTTATTTTTTTATTTTTTTTATTTTATTTTTTATTTTATTTATGATAGTCACACACACACACACACACAGAGAGAGAGAGGCAGAGACACAGGCAGAGGGAGAATCAGGCTCCATGCACCAGGAGCCCTACGTGGGACTTGATCCCGGGTCTCCAGGATTGTGCCCTGGGCCAAAGGCAGGCGCTAAACCGCTGCGCCACCCAGGGATCCCGATAAGATAGTTTAAATAATGTACTTAGTGCAATGCTTGGCATAAAGTAATTACTCTATAAATGACACCTCATATTATTGTTGGCTTTTGCGAATATTTTTAATTCAGTATCAGATATAACATTAAAGGCTCTTTCTCAGCTTCAGGACTTTGAATGGGAAAGGAATGACATGCATACAATATTATTTAGCAGTTCCTTTTTTTTCTACCTCTGTCATCTACCAATCTAACCAAGCAGCAGGTGGTTGGTTGGCAGTGATGATAAAGGTTGAGACTGGAGTCCTAACTCTACCCAGAATAGCATTCCTCTCCTATGTCTCTCTAGCTTCTAAGGATGAGTCAGGGGTAAAAAAACTCACAAACAATAACAAAAATAACCCCCCAAATTTCCTCTTAGGAGAAGCACTCCAATTTTTGACTTGAGTTGTTTTCTTCTATTCCAAGAAGAAATTATTATACCATCTCCCTATTCTGAAAAAACTCCCCAAATACAGTATTTTATTTTCTTCATAGTAATCAACTGGTTATAGTTAGTTCAATCAATATTTTTTTTTTTTTAAATTTTTTTTAATTTTATTTATTTATGATAGTCACATAGAGAGAGAGAGAGAGAGAGGCAGAGACATAGGCAGAGGGAGAAGCAGGCTCCATGCACCGGGAGCCTGACGTGGGATTCGATCCGGGGTCTCCAGGATCGCACCCTGGGCCAAAGGCAGGCGCCAAACCGCTGCGCCACCCAGGGATCCCTCAATCAATATTTTTATTTGAGTCACAGTGATTTGTTTTCAAAGAGTCCTTCGTGCAGACCTGTTATCATGTGAGAAACAAAACCATCAGTTCTCTAGAGTGTACGAATATGTGAATGCAAAATGGCTGACAGACCCAGATCAACAGAGAATGTTATTTTTGTAAACACAGTGAACAGATTATTCCTGAACTAGCATGACATTTGTTTTTTGAATCTATATTTATTTCTGTCACTATATTTAAAGTAGCACATTCATGAAAATATTTGAGAAAGGTTTTTTTCTAAGAAAATTTAGAGAAACCTAACACATATGTATACACGTGCTTCCATAGTTTCTAAACTGTTTACAACTGTCACACTCTGAAGCCCAGAGCCATAATTCAATAAAAAATGGACAACTTATAATCAAAGCAATAACCAACTGAAGTATAGCTGAGACCTTAGCTCTAGCTTTACCTCTAATTGGTTGTAACCAATTTTCAATTTATCCGACTGTAAAATAGGGAGCATAACAGATCTCTCAATTCTCTTTCCCCTAACTACCACCAGAAAAATCTCATGAATAAATGAGAGTAAAAAAAGACTCAATTTCTAGGTAGAAAAGTAACATAAAGTATAATATAACTTTACTATGGGGCGTTCTCTTGTTTCATGATAATCCAAAATCAAAACAGAACTTGATGAATCACTAATCCATAATCTATCCCATAGAACATGCATACATACGTTCTATGGCTCAAGCCTGATTAAGCCTTACCTCCTAGCAGCTATGATATTGTGGGTTATTGCTAGGAGAAACAGCAGTCAGACACCCGGTTGAGTTAGTCCTATCAGACTATTTTAAGTCAACAATTCCTCTTAGGCCTAATCTATCCATTTGACAATGGAAATAACAGTAGGGACCTGTGTCAATGTGCAGCAGATTTCATTGATGAATAACATTCTAGAAATATGTGAAAAGCTATGTTAGCAACCAAAATACAAACAAACATGGTTATTTGGAAAAATCAGAAAATACTTTGTAAGTTTTATAAGAACCAATTATGAACTAAGGGATGTCAGCCTTTCTCTCTTATCTTTAACCAATTAACTCACTGCAAAAATAGCATTTTTTTTTTTTTTTTTAATTCATGACAGACAGAGAGAGGGGCAGAGAGCAGAGACACAGGCAGAGGGAGATAAGCAGGCTCCATGCAGGTAGTCCGACGTGGGACTCGATCCTGGGTCTCCAGGATCACATCCTGGGCCAAAGGCGGCACCAAACTGCTGAGCCACCGGGGCTGCCCAAAAATAGCTTTTTCAGAAATATATCACTGGGAATTATTTGGCTTTGAAGAAGTCTCTTTTGTTCCTGTGTTTTTATGAGGTTTTGTATTTAGGGAAAGAGCTTTCAGAAGTTTGTTTCTTATAAACAATTTCAGGAACAATGCAGGAATTTTAGGAATTAATGCAACCCTTTTCAACCTGGGTTCCACTAGAATTAAGCCCTAATGCCCTGAAGCATCCATAGAATATATCAATTAACTTCTCTCTTATCCATCTGGAAGAGTACTAGTTATGAACCATCTTTGGAGAACTAATAAAAAGAGTGTCTCTAATTCTTTTCTGTGTTCTGTGATTCTGATGAGGAACCCAGGTTGAGAAAGGCTGGTAGAGGCTCCTAAATGAAAGCATAGCAAAACTTAGCACTAGGATCTTTAGGCAGGGAGAGTAGGCCATAGACTACCCAAACCTCCATGTAACTTCAGCAAAACAAACACTGGATAGGGAGGTATCTTTTTTTGAAACGTCATAAACCTTCTTCTAGCTGTTCACATACATAGAAAATCAGAGACCTCAACAAGAACATAAAGTACAGGTCTCTGAACATCTTTCACCAATATTTATTTATAAAGCACCTCTTATGTGTCAAACACTTCTAAATGCTGGGAATAGAACAGTACAAAACAGACACATCTCTACTCTCATGGATCTCATATTCAAATAAGGGGAGAAACAATAATAAAATTAGTAAAATACATAGTATGTTATATGATAATAAGTGCTGTGTAGAAAAATAATGGAGGAAACTTTGATAGGGAATGTTGGGTAGGGTATTTGTACAATTTTAAGAATAGCCTCAATGAGAATGTAATTTTTTTTTTTTCTGAGAATGTAATCTTTAGTTAAAAACTGAAGGAAGTAGGATACCCAGCTAGGTATCTCAAAGCATCCCAGGCAAAGGAAATAGCAAGTGCAAAGAACTTAAAGCAGGAGAGTGCCTGGCATGTTTTAAAATAACAAAACAATAGTAAGGAGGCTAGTATGACTGGAGTGAAATGTCTAGCTGGAAGAGAGGGTAGGTTTGGGAATGTAGTGATGTGATTAGAAACAAAATAGGGTGATACAGAGTTGTGTAGGTCACTGTAAGAACTTTAGCTTTTGGTCAGAATGAGATTGGGAAGCAGTGGAGGGTTTGGAGGGGAGAATTATGACCTGACTTATTTCAAGAGAATGAATCTGGCTGTAGTGCTGTGAATAAACTTCAGTTTATTGAAGAGGGGCAAGCTTAGAACCCAGGAGCTCAGTTTTTAAGACATGGAGATGCCTACAAAACATCCAAGTGAAAGGACTTAGCAGGCAGTTGGATATATGGATCTAGTGTGTAGGAGAGAGATTTGAGGTGGAGATAAATCTGAGAATCAAATGTCAATACATAACAGTATTTAAAACTATGAGGCTGCATAAACTCATGTGGGGAAGAGTATAAAGAGAGGAGGTCCAAGGATCAGTCTTGGGGATCTCCAATGTTACTTTTCTGTAGTCACTTAAATGATAATGTACGCTAAAAATGGGTTCCAAGTTTATTGACATGCATTTGCATATCTTCCTATATTTAGAGAACTATGAGTCGATTCCATTATTCCTAGCTTTTCATTTGATAGATATGGAGCTTTTTCTGTATCACCTCATGTGACTTCTCATTGCCTCTGTTACGAACATCACAGGCTGCAAGAGTTTTCTAGGATCACACAAACAAATCACACATGGATCAAAGCCTAGAAAGTAGGTCTCTCCTAAATCCTACTCCAGGGCTTGCCAATTGTTCATGTGAAAAAAACAAAACAAAATGAGGTAACACTGTGTATGATATAGCTGCAAAAGGAGCAAACATTGGGGCACCTCAGTAGCTGGGTTGGATAAGTATCTGACTCTTGATTTTGGCTCAGGTCATGATCTTGGGGTCATGGGGATCCGGCTCTGTGCTCAGTGGGGAGTCTACTTGAGATTCTCTCTCTCTGCCTCTTCCCCATTGCCACTCTCTTTCTCTACTTCTCTAAAATAAATAAATCTTTAAAAAAAAAGCAAACCTCATCTTAGATTTCATTTTAAAAGCACTGAGTTTATGGAAATAATACTTCCTATAGATTATTTCAGACCATAAATGGAATACTATAGACATGTTTTTATTTTTAAAGATTTTTATTTATTTATTCATGAGAGACACAGAAGGAGAGAGAGGCAGAGACACAGGCAGAGGGAGAAGCAGGCTCCATGCAGGGAGCCCGACGTGGGATTCGATCCTGGAGGATCACGCTCTGGGCTGAAGGCGGCGCTAAACCGCTAAGCCACCAGGGCTGCCCTAGACAGATTTTTAAAAGGACGTTTATCTGGAATATATCCAGACGACAATAACCAGAGCAGTGAGATGCCCCGAAAATGGTGATTTTTTTATTTCTATGCAAAATCATTAAATTCATTAAATTCATTAAATTCCAGGGATTACATGAGAGCCTATCAGAGCTAAATAACTAGATAAATCAAGAATCATCCTAACATCTAGAATGCTCCCAAAGAAGCCAGGTGGCCATTTGCAAGGGATGCCATCAAGGTAATTCTAGCATCCAGTAGGAAGCTGAATAACTGGTCTTAAGTTTTTCTATTTTCAGAATGATTTGACTCCATGCTCCTGAACTTTATATCCTTAAATGGATATATATGGTTGATAATTTTTTACTATAAAAATGGCAACTTCATGTAGTTCAACCTAAAAAGTCCAAGTTTTCCAGGGTGACATCAGTTAATACCATTCACCAATGAACTACAGTGGGCAAATATGTGTTCACTTAAAACCAAGGCATAGGTCACACTTTCTAGGTAAATAGATATTTTGTAAGTACCTTCCTTACATATAAGGTCTCAGTAGGAGGGCAGGCATTAGTTTTCTCTACAGGAATACAATTGGAAATGTGGATCTAGTGCGTAGGGAAAAGATTGAGCTGGCATTAAAACTTTTTTTTTTTCTTTTTCTTTACGATAGTCACACACACACAGAGAGAGAGAGAGGCAGAGACACAGGCAGAGGGAGAAGCAGGCTCCATGCACTGGGAGCCCGACGTGGGACTCGATCCCGGGTCTCCAGGACCGCGCCCTGGGCCAAAGGCAGGTGCCAAACCACTACGCCACCCAGGGATCCCGGCATTAAAACTTAATGTAGTTATTGTTTAGTATCAATCTTTTTTTTTTTTTTTAAAGGATTTTATTTATTTATTCATGAGAGATACAGAGAGAGAGAGAGGCAGAGACCCAGGTAGAGAGAGAAGCAGGCTCCATGCAGGGAGCCTGACGCGGGACTCGATCCCAGGTCTCCAGGATCACACCCTGGGCCGCAGGCTGTGCTAAACCGCTGAGCCACCAGGGCTGCCCTTTAGTATCAACCTTTAAATAATATGTACAAACTCACAGTCTAAAATGTTACACATCATTTTATAAATCATATTTTCACAATTATTATGGTTTCTAGAGTTATATTAACTGGTTCATGAATTCTCAACGCTGGCTATTTCAGCAGAATAAGATAGGTACACAACTTTTACACATATCTTTACACAAAAATTCAGAGGGATTTACATCATTTTGTTATGGGGGTGGGGGGAGTAAAAAGAGAAATGTAACAAGTGTAAATAATAATCCACCCAACCTAAGTTATAGCTTCCCAAACAAGCTTTCTTCAATTTTATATAACAAATACTACTTCAATTTTATATAACAAATAAATACTATGTGTGAAAAACAAACAAAATTTCAGGTCACGCTGAAAGTTTCTAAAGAATATTTATAATATTTATAATGTGAAGAGATAACTAGGGCAAACATTCAGCTTTCTATTATATTCCAACAAAGAACAAAATAAAATAGCTCCATATTAGATCAGATACATAGTAGGCATTGTTGAACAAATGGATAATGCCTTTAAAGGGTCCAATGTGGTAATAAGCTCATCTGTCATTAAGTGATAGCTCCAGAGTCCATATATTTGAACTAATGCCACTGCAAAGGAAGGGAAGAATGACAAGCAATACAATGTCACAGTTTAGGAGAGAAGGCAAAGGGCTCACTGGAGCTAGGACCTACTTGAATGTTTTCATTGTTTCTTGGTGCAATTAAGGTTTCTCCATTAATTTGCAAGTTCTGGATGGAGGGATGGAGAACTCCTCTTTTATTTTCAAAGAATGGAAAAAAATACAAGTCTTTGTACATTCTGCTCAATGAAGTTCATCAATGAATTACATACACCCACCCTCTGAATAAATTAGAAATCAAATTTGTTAATCACTCTCCTCTGCCTTTATTGGAAGAAGAGATCTGTATTAGGCTCCACTCTGAAACCTCAAAGGATCCAAAGATTCCATCCAGAATTTTGGTCTAAATTTCAACTGAGAGTCAAAGTATCTATTCTAAAGCACAGGTTTGATGGCGCTTCAATAGACAGGTGGGTCCATAGCAGCTCAGTACTCACCTGAGCTGTAGCTGTCAGTAGATGACTGAGAAATAGAACGAGACAGAGAGCGACGTCCAATTTTAGTGGGACGTTTGTTGAATTCTTGCTTCTGGTCAGCAAATTGGATCTGCTAAGAAAAAAGAACTCTAGTTATATAAAGGACAACAATCTTCATTTTGAGACAGCAGTTGAAGGCTTGCATTAGAGGATCTTAGTTGATCTGTTTGTACCAACCCATACTTGGAGAGAATGATTTTTCATTCTTTACCTATTGTATTTCTATCAAATTTAAATCTTTGATTAACTCTCTGGCTATATACCTTTTATAATAAAACTGTGGACAAAAAAAGGGGAGAATGGGATGTTCTGGTTAAAATAAATTTTTAGAAAGCCTAGTCATATTCCTTTCTATAGTTTTGTTGAAAATTAAGACTGGAATCTTTGAAACTATTTATTCTAATATTCATATATCTAGATGAGAAAGCTATAAGGTACAGAAAAGTAAAGTGACTTGTCTTCAGATTTTAAGATTCTCAGGAAATGGGATGGTATAATAAAAAGGGGGGGGGGCTTTCCTTCCTGAAATGCATTCAAATCCTGACTATGGGGAGGCCTGGGTGGCTCAGTGGTTGAGTGTCTGCCTTTGGCTCAGGGCCTGATCCCAGGGTCCTGGGATTGAGTCTTGCATTGGGCTCCCAAGGAGGAGCCTGCTTCTCTCTCCACCCGTGTCTCTGCCTCTCTCTCTCTCTGTGTCTTGCATGAATAATAAAATCTTAAAAAAAAAAAAGTCCTTACTGTGCCATTAATTAGCTATGTGATGTTGGTCAAGATGTTTTTGTGATCCTCGTTTTCTCATAAATACAGCAAAGACAAAAGTATTTTTTACTTCACAAGTTTTAGAGAGGGTTAAATGAAACAACACATGTAAACTGTGAACATAGCAGTAGATTCAATTAAATCTGCCCCCCCCGACTCCTACTCCTACAGTTCACTGTTGTTATAATTCTTGCAGGTAGTCATTCTAGCCTTTTAAAGGCTTTGTAGAAATGTATTAATTAGCTTTTCAATACTAATAAGTAAACCTTAACTTATTTTTATGTATATATATTTTAAAAATTTTATTTATTCATTCATGAGAGACATAGAGAGAGGCAGAGACACAAGCAGAGGGAGAAGCAGGCTCCCCGTGGAGAGCCCGATGTGGGACTCCATCCCAGGACCCTGGGATCACACCCTGAGCCAGAGGCAGATGCTCAACTGCTGAGCTACCCAGGCGTCCCAACTTACTATTTTTAATGTTTGATATCATAAAATACCTAAAAGCCACAAGATAGATCATCTGTTAACTATAACACGACAGATGTAGAAGGAGTAGATAAAGGACTGGACTGACTACATATAGATAGCAATAGAGGTCACATTTTGGACCAATATCTGAGGAGTTTCTTACAATTTTATCTCTTTCTCCTATCATTAGAGGTTCTAGCTGACAATTCCTAACACTTTACAAATCAAAGCTCATATAATTTATTCAACAAATAACATTTTTTTCTTTCTCCCTAATTGAAGATTTGTATAATTGCTTCAATTATTCTGGATCCAAGGTGGCATGGAGGCAGGAAGGATCAAAGATCTGACAACTACCTTTCATGATAAAAAGATGGTTCCTTGGTGGGCAGAACACAGACACAACCTAATCAGAATGAAATCACCAACCAATGGCTGTATTTCCTGCAATTAGAGGCAACTACTGAGTCTTTTGAATATTGAGACAAGGGAGACTAATACCAAACTGGATGAGGTTAGCATCTCTTCTAGGGAATTCATAGCATATTCATAGCTATAATAACAGATTAAGCCTGTATACCTTAATGTACCTTAGAGTTTGCAAATTGTTTTCAGTAATAAGAAAATTCTTTGGACCAAAAGCTCTTTGCAAAGTGAAAAATTGGCAAAATTGACTATTTTGCTAAAGTAGTGATTTATTCCAAAAGGATACAGTGCTCTTTCCACACACTCCCATGGGATATACGAAACTTCCATGTACTCCTAGCACAACATTTACCACACTGAATGTAAGTATCTACCTGTATCCTCTATAAAGGCAGGAACTGTGCATCTTACTCACCCTTATGTCCTCAGGCACAAATGCCTGACACATGGTAGGCAATCACATGCTGAAACAATGAATCTGAAGTAGCTTATTCTAGCTTCACTGTCTGTATTTGGTCAAATATTAAGAAAATATGGTAAGCATAAGCCAAATTTAAAGTTAAAAGAATTTTCAGGGCCAAAAAAGCTAGATAGGGGAAGGTAGGTGAGAAGATGGGGAGGGAGACAGAGGTCAAGCTGAAAACGCTTTCATACCACCTTTCTTGTTCAAAGACAATGATGTCTTTTTTTTTTTTTAAGACGCCCATCTAGGAAAAGGAGTAGTAACTGACTTCCCAAAGGCTAGGATGAGTCACTAACTTCAGCAGTGCCTACTTTGGGAAAAAAAAAGTAACATAAATCCTGCCTCAGATATATAACCCCCCCTCCCATCCACACACCACTAGAGGGGGCCAGCCACTCTGCTTCTTAGATTTGTAGACTAAGGGGTGGGTGGGCGCACACCACTTACCCCAATAACACTAAACCATGTAGCTATCTGGCTATTCCTCTTCTCAATCCAGTTTCCATAGGCTGAGCTCTCTTTTCTATAGTCTCCTCCATTTACAGTAATTCCTCCCACCGGGTCTTTTGGCACTAAAGACTAGGCTACGCTAGCTTCCTCCACTCAGAGACAAGGTTTAAATCTTGTTTACTCATTAGACACTGACCTCATAATTAAGACGAATATTACAAAGAGACTACCACTTATATAGAATTATATACACTTTTCCCAAGAAATAAATGTTTCTATCCTATCTTTTCGATCTTGTCCAAAACCAGAGTCCTTCAAGGTAACCCTCCTTTTCCATTTTAGAGAGAACTGCCTAATTCCAACAGGCAAGATAGGGAAAGAGACTATTGAGAGGGGCAGCTCACCTTATGCCAGAAGCAGGGATGAAAGCAGCAAAGGAGTGAAAAAGCAGCTGGCCTATTACAGTAATGGCTACCGCAGCAGCAAGCCTGGTAAGTAAGAGCTTAGCCTCACCTGGGCTCTAATCCCAGAGTTCCCATTGACAATGTATTTCTTCTTGTTGCCCAGCATAGTGACATGACCAGCCCCACTGCCACCTCTCCAGTCCAGGGACCCTTGTGGCTAGGCCTTTAAACTTTCCTCATCAGCAATTCTGTTGGCTCTGTTTCCAGCTAGCTTTTTTTTTTTTTCTTTTTGGTGTGGGGGTGCTGCCCTTCCCTGGAATCCCTGAAGCGGCTCCAACAACCCCTCCAGCAGTAGAGCCCAATTTAATAAGGCATTTCTGTTAGTGGCTCATCAACCATTCCTAATTCTGGTAGCTGTTTTGCTTTATTTTTTTTTCCTAAACACCTAATTACACGGATCCTCTGACCTCTAAACCTTAACAAGTCCCTTGACAAGGCCCAACTTGCATGCGCATAACAATAGCTTATTTATATAACCCGTGCACTTTTTTGCCTGCTATAATTAACTTGCTAATTAGGTTCCTTTTTAACCTTACCTCCTCCTTTTCCATGTCAGATGATTTTAGTTAACCTAGTCTCATTAGAAAAAAATTAACTACAGAGTCACTAAAACAATGAGGGAATTTATTAAGAAGGTAAGAAAAAAATGGTGCCAAATGCGAGGCAGCCTCTACACCCTGTGTCCTTGGGTTTGTCAGGTTGAGGACACTGGTTTCAGCTATCACCATGGAATCAACTTTCTCAGACCGTTGCTTTACTCTTAATTGTGCATCTTTTATACAGGTTTTTTTTTTTTTTTAGTCTTTTATACAGGTTTTGACGTATGGTTTCTAGTCTCATCTCAAGATTGTTGCTGATTAAATGGTGAGTGACTCTGTTTTTTCCAAAGTTTTTCAAAAACTGTGTGTTTTGTGGGAAGTATGACTACAAAGGAGAATTTCCTATTTCCTAGAGTCCCCAGAATCACAATGACCTTGTTACATATCAGATAAAGAGTCAAATGAAAGGGCAAAGAATCACATTATTTGTTGATTTCTAGAAGGCAGTGAAATCTACATTCAACTGTATGTTACAAGACAGGGATGGAAATGTGATTTGAATTCTTCCTTAAAAAAAGAGATTGCTTGTTGAGCAGAAGAAAGAACATAAAGTGGTAGATTCTTTTTTTTTTAAGGATAATCTTTACTTTGAGAGAAAAGATCTCTGGAAGAATGGAATAAAGGGAGGAGAGCTAATATTTATTAAGTTCCTACTATGTATGCATAGCCCTGCATATATGTTACTTCTATTAATCATTGTAAAAATCTTACAAAGTAGTCCTCATTATTCCCTTTTGACAAGTTAGGAAAGGGCAGTCCTAAGAGAATGAATGATTTGGTGGACATCTCACTGCAAGTCAGTGATGGCACTGAAACAGGAGTCTGTGTTTATGACAGAGCCAAAGTTCTTTCTACTATACCACACCTTATGATATTAATCAGAAGATGAAAAACTCCCCTGGTCCTAATTCTGGGTATACTAGTCCCACCTCATTTCTCTTAATTTATCTTCAAACTTAATTGATTTAAAATTACTCTTTAAGTTTAGTTTTATTTATCAGATTGGGTCTCCAAAATGGTATCAGCCCAGATGATCTTGGGGCTCTGATCACACAATTCTGAAATGGCTAATCATAGAATCTGAAATCTAATAGCTCTTTAACTAGCAACTTTACCCAATGTCACTACCAAATATTATGACAAATTAACTGAACTCAAATATGATTCACTATGACCCATGACAATCCTCATCTCTTATTCATAATTTCACAAAATAAGACAGTCTTTTTCTTTTTTTTTTTTTAAGACAGTCTTTTTCTGGGATCCCTGGGTGGCGCAGCGGTTTAGCACCTGCCTTTGGCCCAGGGCGCGATCCTGGAGACCCAGGATCGAATCCCACATCGGGCTCCCGGTGCATGGAGCCTGCTTTTCCCTCTGCCTATGTCTCTGCCTCTCTCTCGCTGTGACTATCATAAAACAACAACAACAACAACAACAAAAAACAGTCTTTTTCTGTTTGCATGATGACTCTCTAAACTTCTGCTCTTAGGACACCCTCAGCTGGTTCTGCATTTTCCTTGCTTAGGTGAAAAGGAACTCATTAGTCCAAGGGTTAACTGACTAGACCTGAGCCAGGAGCTGCAAATCTATACTAAATCCAACTAGAAGACACTATTTCTGACAGGAAAAGCCTTACTACTCAAGTTTATCTAACAAAGTAGTTCTCAAACTTTAGGTCCATCAAAATAACCCACAGGGCTTATTAAAAAGCATTGCTAAGCCCCATCCCCAGAGCTTCTGATTTAATAAATCTGGGTGGGGCCAAAGATTTTTGCATTTCCAACAAGTTCCCAGGTGATTTAAGGATGCTGGTCTGGGGACTACACTTCAAGAACCACTGTTCTAACACTTTCTCCAAGCATGAATAAAGCAGCCCTAATGCTCCTGACTCTCTCCTTAGCCAACCATTTTATCCTATCTGTGACCACACCATAGAGGCATATTCACAGGCAGAAAAGAAAAGATTATTTGGAAGGTCAGAGAACAGAATGAAGTGATCCTTTCTTTATACCCAACACAGGATATAAAGAGAACTGGGTCTAATTCTGATCTTTTCACAATTTAAGGCTGTTAAGAACAGATGGTTAATACATTGAGAAAACTAGGACTCATGGGGAGGACGGAAGATCTATTTACCCTAAAAAGGATCAGGCCAAGAGAAAACAATTTCTTTTCAAGTACATAAAGTCATACTACAAAGGATGATTACCAGCGCTTTCTCTCTCTCCTTCTCTGCATTTCTTAACATTTCAGCACTTAACGCTGGTAATTCTCATTTGTAAAATGGGAATAATAATAGCTCCTTTTCCTATCTCAGATGTGCACTGGACAAATTTTAAAAATGATGTAAGTAAAAGGGTTTTGGAGACTACATAATGATACATACATATAACCTATTAACACTTCTATTCTTTTAGGTCAAAAGTTTTTCACCTAGAGTCCATGGATGTCTAGACCAACCCCTTAACACAGAATGCAAAATTTTGTGTATGTGTTTATTTTCCTGGGTAGAGGGCCCATAGTTTTTCATCAGTTTCTCAAATGGGTCTCTGCCTTTAAGTGTCAATCCAGATCCAGAGTTGTAGTCAAACTACCTCCTACCACCATTTACCAGATACCTTAGAGATTTTTCTTTTACTTCCAAGTAGACATGGTTCAAGCATTCTTAGACACATCTCTCTCTTCTAAGCTAAATGAGCTGCCTGAGCAGATTCTTCACCTATAAAAGAGATTATTTCTAGCCAAAAGAAAATTGGGTAACCAGCTGGCTGGGTACTCAAGAAAGTCAATCAGATTTCCTATGGAAAAGTACCAAGTACTACTATAGACAGCTTGGATTGGAGGAGGAAACATCAAAATATAAAAACTTTTTAAAAAGGTTACTGCTGATCTCTATGAACACAAGAGGAGGTATTTTACCTACCAGTAGAGACCAAAGATTTCTCAAGGGAAATAAAAACATTATAAGGACAGACTTTAAAAGGGTATGTTCCACAACCTTTTAGCAGTAAAATTCCTGAACAAGGTTAAAAAATCCTTGACATGAAAACAGCTTAGGAGCAGAGGCTCCAGAAGTTTTACAGTGACTGAAGGAATGTTAACTTGAAGGTCTACCTTATCAATTCTCACTTAAAAAAAAAAAAAAAAAAAAAAAAAAAAGATTTTATTTATTTATCCATGAGAGACAGAGAGCGAGAGAGAGACAGAGACATAGACATAAGCAGGCTCCCCACAAGGAGTCTGATGCAGGACACGATCTCGAACCCCAGGATTAGGACCTGAGCTGAAGGCAGATGCTCAACCGCTGAGCCATCGAGGCATCCCTACCTTATCAATTCTCAAGATGGAGATTCTTCAAACTTTGTTCTGGCTTATTTCCCTGCTGAGAATCAGAGATGTGAGTACTGTCAGCTGCTGTGTGTGGTCTGAGTCCTATTCTTGGAGGGGTGTGCAAGTCCCTTACTGCTGCTGATCATTAACAAAGAGGGACATGTTATAATGTGCCTCCTCTGCTAAACTGTCCTCCTGAAAGAAGGTCTGAAAGTCTTGTAATGTTTCCTTTGGTGGCAAGGATAGTCTCAGTGGAAACTAAGTTACGTTAATGTATAAACTGGAACATGAATCAGACATTTGGTTAAAGCCTTCTTAAATTGAAATTCTGGCCCCCAACATGGG
Source organism: Canis lupus baileyi (assembly GCF_048164855.1). NCBI lineage: Eukaryota > Metazoa > Chordata > Mammalia > Carnivora > Canidae > Canis > Canis lupus. The sequence continues at coordinate 53,612,886 of NC_132855.1, read as the reverse complement.
AGGTGGCTTCAGGGTTTTCTCCTGGGGGATTAAAAGGCATTCTAATATTTCATAGGTAAGATCTACAGGCAATATACACTATAGGGTGCTTGATGGCTCACTTTACTGGCTATGTGGCTATCAGTGGCAGCCTAATGAAGCACTTCCAGCCAGGTCAGAAAGTAATGATTTATGTGCTGAAAGAAAGCATCAAGAGGTAAATCTTTGGCAAGGAAAAGATAGACGAAAAAGCTAAGTTATTGAAGACAAGCCCCTTACTACTCTTTCTTGCTGTTGTTAAAAAATTTTTGCTGGTCAAAGGTGTTTTTCTGGCTTTTGAGAAGGGCCAAGAAATCTCTGAGAATGCCATATTGAAAAAAAAAAAGCAGAGCTGTGCTTTATTAAAGAATGTTTTCTAAAAGTTGGGAAGTCCTAGATCACATCCTTAAGCAATAGTCACTAACTCTTGCAGGAGTTTTCTTGTTCCTGTAAATAAAAAGAAGTAAGTAAAGGTTCAGTAGGAGCTCCTCTGGAGAGCACGTGCTGAAGAGATAAGAGGACTATTATGAGAATAAGAGTTACTATAAAACTTTTATTGACTCTGAGTTGACACTCTAATGTTCTGTGGAATTCTTCTGTAATATTCCTTTATCAAAATACCAAAGTTTAATATCTTAAAGTGGTCCCTCCCCTAAGACAACCAAAATTCTTGCTCCTCCTTCTTGTTTATTAGTGAGTGGCTGGAGATTCAAAAACAAATTTAAAATCCAACCAGAATTATTATGTGAATCCTTTCCATCAATTTTAAAACACTATGTTATTTGAAATAAGCCTGTTACAGTTTAGCGCCTGCCTTTGGCCCAGGGCGCGATCCTGGAGACCCGGGATCGAATCCCACGTCAGGCTCCCGGAATGGAGCCTGCTTCTCCCTCTGCCTGTGTCTCTGCTTCTCTCTCTCTCTCTGTCTATCATAAATAAATAAATAAATCTTTAAAAAAAAAAAAAAAGAAAAGAAATAAGCCTGTTAATGGATAGGATTTATTTCCATTGAACACTTTAAAACTGAGTACAAGGTTCTGAAACAAGAACAACAATAGCAATAACCCCAACAAAAATAATAAACAATAGTTGTGACAGTGAGAGTTGAAATGTGGTTTCTTTAGTTAGGCCTTTGTCGGGCCTACTATATAATCAATCTCGTTACTGATGGTTATGTAAGTCCATAATTCCATAAACACTGAAAAGAGCCTGAAATATGTTGTATATAATAATCTAGCCAGTTTTCCATAGGGAAACATACATATATATATAAAAACATAAGGCTGGTATAGACTCTAAGAAATCAGGCTAAATCTAGAAAAAAAACAGACAGTGGTTGCTGTTTTTAAATCAAGTTAAATAAACTTTAAACAAAGTTGAAACTGGATCTGAAATACTAGGTTTTATGCGTTAGTTCTTATCGACAAATAAGTCCTTATATTTAAATTATATTAAAAATATCTAACAGGCAAATATGACATTTTGAAGAACGGTACCTAGAAAGCTATAGTTCCTGCCCTTTAGAAATACAGATATAAAAAAGATCTGGGGAAAAGTGGGGCAGGTAAGGGAGAAATCCTTACATCTTTTCAGAGACTTGAGAGACCACTGTTTCCCTAAATTCTGTCCCCCCCACCCCCGCCCTCACTATTCTTTTTCTTTACCCCCATGAGAAATAAACTAAGTATCAGCTTGCAAACAGTGAGAAGCAATCACAGGATAACACAATCCATGCAATACACCAGCAGTAGAGGAACTCCAGCCCAGCATAGACAACCAGGCAATAAGCTGACTCTGGCCATGGAACTCTCAAACCTTTCCCAGGTTCACTTGCAATTAAGAAACAGGCATGATCCAGGACACAAGAACTAATTAGAAATTAGAGGAATAGCTGTTCTTTCAACCACAGGTCTTGGTAGGGACTTGTCACAGGTGATCCCTGTCACCTGTCAGACATGGTTGCCTCATTACCAAGAAACAGAAGGAAAAGCAAAGCGTCCAAAGAACTCACCATCCACTCAGGCACGTGAAAAGCTGAGGTGCCCTCATTACTGTCCCACTTCTCCATAGTTCAGGCTTGGGTAATATATGTCCTGAAGCAAAAGGGAAAACGGGTTTGGAAATGCCAGGGTTTTTTGAGTGCCCAAAAGCAGAACCAAACCTAGTGATTCACAAGTTCACAATATCTAGCTGAATCTGCATCCCCTTTCAAAGTGACTTTCTATTCAAATTAAGATCATTAGTCAACCGCCTGACAAGTCCCTTACTGGTCGGCTTCAAACCTTCTCCTTTTCACTCAAAATCAGAGCTGATGTAAGGTTCTGCACCCAGGCACTGAACTTCCCACAGGACACTCACTGTTTAATGCTACCCAAACACACAACCCCCGCCTCCCCAGTAGGGACTTTCTGCAGCAACAGTCAGGCTTTCTCTCTTTCCCTGTTGTAAGGAAGGCACTTGTTAATTTTCTCCCGCCCCTCAGGACACGTCACTGGAGGTGCTGATACCAAGATCAATAAGGATCGAGGTCAAGAAGGCACTCCCATTTCTCAAGAGTTGCTTGATTTGGATCAGCTCAGTAAACAGGCGTTTCCTTGAAATCAAAAGTTCCTTATGGTTTTCAAGTTTAAACAACTATGCAGAACTTCCCCATCTGCTCACACCGGGGATCTGGCACCAAACTCAGGCATATCTCAAGCTAAATTCTTATTTACAAGGGAGATTTGATTCGGATGGTGCCAGGGAAGATCTCTTGCAAAATCAGAAATTAGAAGCTCTGGAGAATGTTCTGGGACCACAGCTCCCTCTGCTGGCCCTCTGTGCTATATACACAAAGGCCCCAGAGCCTTGGGCTGGGGAAGCAATGTAGGTGCCAACTATAAACCAGCTGGTTCCCTGAGGCTAGTCAGGAGCTACCAGTGTGTTCAGAGGCAGCCAAGGTTTCAATCAAGTCCCTATCCAAAGTGGGGTTTGGGTTTGGGGAAGAAACAGGATGCCAACACAGTAGCCCAAACACTATCACCTTTAAGGGACCTCAGGAGCTCTTCCCTCCTTAGGTTCCTATGGCAGCTGCCTCCTCCATACTTCAGAAGTTTGGAAACAAGACAAAACTAAAAGTAGCCTAACCTCTTTTACCTGCTCTGCTCATTCCTAGAGTATATTATCCAGTAAGAATACCATAGATTTCAGGCACAAAGTAAGCCCAATGAGATATGCCTGCTTTGGTCCCTTTCAAGGACCAGAGACTCTTTCAGTGTTAAGTCCATTTGCAGAGGATAATTTTCTAGAGCTGATGGTTATGATATTAAAATTAGGATTATTGGTTCATTGCCCCTTAGTGCCTTCACTGGTTAAGAGAATGATCCTTTGGATGTGGAATGAAGAGGAAGGTAATGTCGAGGGAAAGAGGTATCGTTAAGATGCCAGAGAAGGCAGAATTCAAATATCTGACCTGGATGTTTAGACTAGAAAGAAAGGCAGGTGAAAACAGAAGGGGACTGACTGTTGGACCCTGTGAATGCAGAAGGATCAAAGGATGAGAGATCACAGGGCAGGTAGATATCAGATGCAGTAAGAAGAGAGAATAGCAGGGGTGCCCAGTGGCTCAGTCAGTTAAGCCTTTGACTCCTGATTTTGGCTCAGGTCATGATCTCAGGGTCATGAGTTCAAGCCCCGAGTTGGGTGTGGAGTCTGCTTAAGATTTTCTCTCTCCAAAACAAAAAAAAAAAAAGATTTTTCTCTCTCCCTCTCCTGCTGCCGTGCCCACCCCCCTCTAAAAAAATTTAAAAAAGAAAAACGAAAAAAGAAAGAAAAACAAACATCAGAGGTAGAAGTAAAGGAAGCTATCATCACAGAGGGGCTATGGAGTGATGCCAAGATATAGGTTGATGAGATGTAGGAGCAACAGGCCCTCTGGGGTCAGAGTGTCGATTCTGATAAATCCTTAGTTGAGCCACCTCCAGTTATTGTCCTCTTGTCTTCCTCTTAATCCAAACTTCTTAACAGAATGAGAAATTAACCTTTGCTGCCTAAATTTCCAATGGTATCTTTCATCTGTACTTTAAATGCAATGTATTCCAAATCAAAGTGATTGCTCCATCCTTCCTCCCCTCCCCAACCCTCCAAACAAGTTTCTTCTCACTTTTCTACCTCTGTTCCCTCAGTTAGCCAAATACAAACCTCAGTCATCTTTTATTTCTTTCCTTTCCCTAGTCCCTAGAACAATCCGTTGCCAGTTATTTTTTTTTTAAGATTTATTTATTTATTCATTCAGAGAGAGCGAGAGAGAGGCAGCGACACAGGCAGAGGGAGAAGCAGGCTCCATGCAGGAAGCCCAATGTGGGACTTGATCCCAGGTCTCCAGGATCACACCCCTGGCTGCAGGCGGCGCTAAACCGCTGCGCCACCGGGGCTGCCCGCCAGTTATTTTTTTTTTTAAGATTTTATTTATTTATACATGAGAGACAGAGAGGGAGAGGGAGAGGAAGAGAGGCGGGGGGCAGGCTCCATGCAGGGAGCCCGATGTGGGATTCGATCCCAGAACTCCAGGATCATGCCCTGGGCTGAAGGCAGGCGCTAAACTGCCACCCAGGGATTCCCCCGTTGCCAGTTATTTTTGAACCCTCTTCCAAGCCTGTTATCTGTCCCTCTCTATCCATTTTCATTACCTTCTAAAAACCCTCTATAAAGCCTTTCCAGGATGGTCTTCCTCTCCATATCCCAGTACATACTCCATCCCTAGGAAAGCTGTTTTGCCCACTATTTCCTGAATGTGAAGACCACATAGCACAGCAGCTAAGACCTTGGTTTGGGAATTAAACAGACCCGGGGAGAATAAGGACTCTGCCCTTTACTTAACCTCCCACTCCTCCAGTTTTCCAATCTGTATAGTGGAATAATAATAATAGCCACCTCACACAACTGAAGCAAGGATTTAAAAAGTGTGTATACACTAAGGGCTTACTAAATGATAGCTCTTACTTATGTCATTATTATGTTGTGTCCTTTCCCACTTCATGCCTTTGCTCATGCCATTTTCCCAAATTAAAATGCATCCATTCTGCTTCACTTCTGTTAACTTGACTTATGCAAATTCCTCAAGTTCAACTCAAATGATAGTACTGCCATGGAACCTAACCTAGAAAAAACAACCTCCCTTTCCTCTAGTATTGGTCTTTGGTCACATCACTGTTTTCACCCTTTCTCATGTTAAAGTTAATGCATCTGTGTGTTGTCTCTCATCAGATTACAGGCTTTTTCTTTTTTTTTAGATTACAGGCTTTTTCAAGTGCTTAGTCAGTTTGATTTGCCCACAGTGTCTGGTACACAGTAAGGGCTTAAGAAATTATCATATTTTGTATGCTGTATGTACACCTTACAGTACTTTGGGGGTAACTTGCATAATCAGTGTGTTCAATATATTTATGTCCATTTTATTGAACCTGGAATGTTATTTTACATATGCAGGGATTTAGTTATACTATTGCCTACAGTTATGACTTATTTGTGGTGAGTCCTTAATAGGGTTTTAATCCTTAATTATATTATCTCTGCAGGAATATATAATCCACTTTCCATTGCTTGATCTGCATCAATTGTAATCCATTATGATCTGCATCATAATAAAGCTTTTAGGAACAAATCAAGGCCAAAAGAGTGGAGTCCAACCCTAAAAATATTTCAGTGATCAGCAAATTACTAGATTACTAGTGGTCTTGTAGATGTTTTCTACATAATAGGTTATTTAAGTAATAGAAGATGATTGATTGCACTCATGGTAAATGTCAAAACATGGAAGAAAATGACTTAAAGAAGATGGGTGGGAATATAAGAATAAGCACAAATAAAATATATCACTTTTGCAGGCTAAACTATCATACTAGTTGTGACTTTTTAAAAAAATTTTATTTATTTAAGAGAAAGTGAGAGTGCAGGAGTGTAGGGAAATGGTGGGGGGGGGAGGGTAGTGAGAAGAGAAAGTCTCAAGCAATTCTGCGCTGAGCACACTAAGCACAGAGTCAATGTGGGGATCATCTCACAACCCTGAGATCAGGACCTGAGCTAAAACCAAGAGTCCAACTGACTGGGTCACCGAGGCGCCCCTGTTTGGGTTTTTTTACTGTAAGTTTTAACTAAAGTAGATTTCCTTTACAAACTGTAGCTTTACTACACCATTCTGCCATGACTGTGAAACAAAAACACAACAGGAGCTGTTATTACATTTGGGAACTGAAAGTCTAGTAACTGAGTGGGGCTGTATGCAGCAGGAGGCATGGGTGTAAGAACTAATTATATAGCTGTTTTCGATCTAATTTCATTTTACTATACTGTGCCTTAGAAGATACACCAACAGCAGGAGAAGGAGTAAGAGAACTGCACATGGTTATCTATAATAAGCACTCTTCCCATTTAGGTGAGAAGTTTGCAACCTTAGAAGAAAAAAAGTTACTCAAACTACATTTGTATCTATGGCCTTCAAACTTTACAAAAATTGACCAAGTTTGCAAAAGAATCTCATTTGCACTCCAAAAAGAACAACTTGGAGCTGTCTGTGCCAGTTGTGCTTCTGCCAGTGGTGATTTGATAGCAGTATTGTTAATGAAAGTAAGCCAGGTGACTTGCCAGAGTTGAGTATATGTTTGGCCAGAAGAGAAAAAAACAAGTCAATATTTCCAGGGGGTCAAAGTCAAAAAGAACCACACAGTGGTAAAGAAGTAACTGCAATGGCAGAACAGGTTTAAATAAGAGGTGATAAATCTGGAACCTAGAAAGTCACAGGGCACAGGGCAAAGAATACATGAATGTGACCCAATTCTCTATTCCTGGCTTGTTTCTAATGGTTTTATTAGACGTTGGCAAGTCACCTAATTACTTTCTTCCTCAACTTCCTCATTATAAACCAAGGGGGAGGTGGTGTATAGTGGACTGTGGGAAGGAACCAGTTCTGACATTCAGTATTTCTAAGCCGTCTGGTTTCTCTGAGGCTATAAGAAAAAAAAAATAACTAGGTCCTTAGTCACCTAAGTTACAGCTTATTGTAAAGGCTTGGATTCTTAATCTCCTGAGTTCAAAGTTCCATCTGGTCAGTTATGAGGCTGGCTGTGGAAATGCCTTAGGTCTCCTTTGCCCCTGCAAACCTGAAGTGCTAATGCTATCATAGCAAATGGAATTGTTGAATTCTCCCCCTACCCACAACCTAAATGTTAGGCATCCTCTCAATACCTTAAGACTCACATCCCACAGGTATTTTAGACTCCACACAGAGGCACCATCATTACTGCTAAAACTACAGGTTTTGGAGCTAGACAGGCATGGGTTTAAAGGCTAGCTCCACCACCTACTATCTGTGTGTATCTTTACATAAAGATATAACTATATAAGCTATATAACTTTTTGAACCCTTGCTTCCTTAACTGTAAAACAGGATAATAATGCCTTCCTCACACTAATGTTATCAAAATTAAATAATACACAGAAATATACAAAAAGGGCGAGGAAGTTATTTTGTCCAAAACCATAGTAGAGTCATATCAGACTGAATCTTGACTCACACTTACTAATTGTAACTTTAGGCAAATTACTTATCCTTTCAGTGCCTCAGTTTTCTCATCTGTAAGATGAGGATATTGAAAGTATCTACCTTATTGAGAGGATCAAATAAATTTATATATAAATTATTTTATAATAATAAAATAAATTTATATACACATACACATATATATATCACTTAGAACAGTGCCTGGAACTTGTCAGTGCTATTTAAAAATCACTATTATTATGAATATAACATGTTTATTCCTTTTTTTTTTTAAAGATTTATTTATTTATGATAGAGAGAGAGAGAGGCAGAGACACAGGAAGAGGGAGAAGCAGGCTCCATGCCGGGAGCCTGACGTGGGACTCGATCCCGGGACTCCAGGATCGCGCCCTGGGCCAAAGGCAGGAGCCAAACCGCTGAGCCACCCAGGGATCCCCAACATGTTTATTCCTGAACACACTCAAATCCATCTTCTACATGATGAATTCATTCAATCAAACCATAGATATTTATTGGGTGCCTATTATGTGTCAGCCAGCATAGAAAGACAGTCCCTGCTCTCATGGTGCTTACCATCAGGCAATTAAATAATTACAGTAAAAATATGAAAAATTACCAGGTAAATACAGGGTACTATGCAATATATGGCAAAGGTGCTAATCACACATATTGGGAATGAGGAGTTCCATTTAAGCTAAAAGGTAAAGAATGATTAGGGGGTGTCTGGTGTGTATTTGGCAAGAAGAGTATAATATCTCTTGCACTCTGTCCTTTCTTCTTCATACCAGCTGTCTAAAGCCTGACTATCAACACATCCATCTAAATCAGTGCTTCATAAGCTTGAATGTGCCTATGAATTATTTGGAGATCTTGTTAAAATGCTGATTTAGGTCCCAATATTCTACATTTTTTTTAAAGATCTAGTTGAGAGAGAGAAAGAGAGAAAGAGGAAAGGGCAGAGGGAGAGAGAGAATCCTGAAGCAGACTCTCCACTAAGTGAGAAGCAGGACATGGGGCTTGATCCCAGTACCCTGGGATCATGACCCAGACATACTCAACCACTGAGCCACCCAGGCGTCCCCATAGTGGGCCAGTTAACCAACTGAGCCAATCAGGTACCCCCCAAGATTCTACATCTTTCACAGCTCTCACATGATGCCAATAATGCTGGGACTACACTTTGACAAGGGCCTAGATAATTCCATCCCTATACAGCCTACTTCAATTTGTTAAATCAACTTATATATGATTATCATCAGCCCAATCATTTAAAAATCTGATCACATCACTTCCTTGTTCATAATGCCTCAAAAGCTCCACACTGTCTTCAAAATAAAATCCAAATTTCTTAGCATGACATACAAGACCCTGCAGGACTCAGCTTGTGCATACCTCCTATGCCTCAGCTCTCTGAATTTCCCCATATCCCAACTATGAACATACACATCCCTTTCAAAATTTAGCTTAGCTGTAATTTCTTTCAGTACACATTTCCAGCTTCTGGTCTAGGTTAAGAACCAATTCTGAGTTACTGAGTAATTTCCCAGACTGATCATTTGTTTCCAACTAGAGCTGCAAGCAATTTGAGGGCAGAGATTATATGTCTTATTCCTTCATTCCAAGTGCCTAGCATATAGTAATCAACTAATGAATACGTGCTTAATGAAAAAAAATGACTTAAAGAATAGTTAGATCAGAGTAAAGCCTCAATTGAATAAAATACAGGATAGGCACGTAAAGGGTAAATAGAAAAGGGACTCAAGTATGACTAAGAACTGACAAAACCATAAATAGAAATGTCACTATAACAAAATTCTGTACCTCCCTGCCACTGACTAATCCAATCACTGTTTCTCAGATAAATAATTAAGCAATACAGAGACTACAGTACACTAAAGCAGGCACCACGCCACCTTTTCCACTCCCTGTTAAGCCGTCTAGATTCTGGGGGTGGAGTGTGGAATGTAAATCTTCAATCTCCCTGACACAGCGAATAGAGCTCCATTCAGGTCAAAGTTCAGTTTGCTGCAGTTAGCACCTCTAGCTCAAACTGTCCTCAAAGAGAGGTCAAGCTAAAACTTGAGAACATCTTAAACTTGAAGACAATCAGAATAAGAGTGGGAAGAAATTTATCACAGACTGGAGGGTCATGGGGTACAGGATAGTGGGAAGGGAGTAGGGTAAAATACTGAAACATAATGCCATTAAATAAACATAGAATGTGGACTTATTATATCTTTCAATTTTTAAGTAAATTTTTATGGAAGTGTAATTAACCTCCAAAAAAATACACCAATAAAAATATTATAGTTCAATAAAATTTCAAAGGTCAACACATCTATGTAACCACTACCCAGATAAAGAAATACTGGGTTACTAGCATAGGAGATCTTTCCTCATATCCCCTCTCAGGCATTACCCTCACTTCTCCCTATAGGTCACGCCTACCCTGATTCCTATCACCACTGATCAGTTGTGCCTACTTTTGAACCTGATATAAATATCATTTTCTGCTCAATACATTTCTAAGAGTTATCCAACTCAGCTGCATTTAGTAGTTCATTTATTTTTATTACCAGAAAGTATCTCATCACATGAATATTCATAATTTATTGACTTCATTCTCCTGTTGAAGACTTTTCAGTTTGAGGGCCATAACAAACTGATGTTGCTATGAGCATTCTTGTATTTGTTGTATGGTGCCCATGTGAAGCTACTTCCGGTTGGTTATTTATCGAGGTGTGTAAATTGCTGGGCTATAGGGTATGCATATGTTCAAGCTATGTAGGTAATGCTAAGCAATTTTCCAAAGTACTTATACTAATTTCTACTCCTACCAGCAGGGTATCAGTGTTCTAGTTGCTTCATATTCCTGCCAGTGCTTACTTTTGTTGGCCTGTTTACAGTTTAGGCATTCTAGGTAATGATACTACATTGTGATTTTACTCTGCATCTCATAGCCACCATTATTATCACCACTGAGCACAATTTTGTTTTTGTGTTTTTTGGGCCTTTATTAGGTTGAGGTATAATTCCTCTATATCCATTTTGTTGAGAGCTTTTATCATGAATGGATGTTTAATTTTGTCAAATTCTCTTTCTGCATCTACTGAGATGATCATATGGTTTTTAATCCTTCATTTTGTTAATATGGTGTATCACAATGATTGAGTTGTGGATGTTGCACCATCCTTGCACCTCTGGAATATATTCCATTTAATCATGATGTATGATTGTTTTAATGTATTACTGAATTTGACTTGCTAATATTTTGTTGAGGATTTCTGAATCTATGTTCGCCATGAATATTGGTGTATAACTTTTTTTTTGTATGTGTGATAAAATATACATAAGATTTGCCATTTTAACCATTAAAGAAAAAAATTTTTTTTAAGTAGACTCCATGCCCAACATGGGGCTCAAACTCACAGCCCTGAGATCAAGAGATGCATGCTCTACTGACTGAGCCAGGCAGGAGGCCCAACCATTTTAAAGTGTACAATTCAGTGGCATTAAATACATTCACACTGTTGGGCAACCAGAACCACCATCCATCTCCAGAACTTTTTCATTATCCCAAACTGAAACTCTACACTCATTAAAGAATAACTTCTCATTTTCCCCTTTCCCCAGCCCCTGGTAACCACTATTCTACTTTCTATATCTTTGAATTTGACTACTCTACGTACCTCATACAAGTAGAATCATACAATATTTGTCTTTTGTATTTGGCTTATTTCACTTGGTATAATGTTTTTAAGGTCCATCTGTATTGTAGCATGTCTCAGAATTTCACTCCTTTTTTATGGCCAAATGATAATATTCCATTGTATGTATATACCATATTTTGTTTATCCACCTTCCATCCACTGGTGGACATTTGAGTTGTTTCCAACCTTTTGGCTATTTTTTTAAAGACTTTATTTATTTATTCATGAGAAACACAGAGAGAGGCAGAGGCATAGGCAGAGGGAGAAGCAGGCTCCTCACAGGGAGCCTGATGTGAGACTCAATCCTGACCCAGAATCATGACCTGAGCAAAAGGCAGATGCTCAACCACTTAGCCACCCAGACGCCCCCATTTTGGCTATTTTAAATAGTGCTGCTATGAACATAAGTGTGCAAATACCTGTTCACAGCCCTACTTTCAATTCTTTGGGGTACATACCCAGAAGTGGAATTTCTGGATCATATTGTAATTTCTGTTTATCTTTTTGAGGAACTAAAACCCATATTGTGCTTTCCATAGAAGCTGCACCATTTTACATTCCCATCAGCAAAGCACAAAGACACTTCAAAGTAACTTGAAGAAACTTGGTATACTGGCACACTTTTATCTGCTTATTGGCCATTTGGATATTCTTTTATGTGGAGTCACTTTTCAAATCTTTTGCCTGTTTTTCTATTGGATTGTCAGCCTTTTCCTTATTGATTTATATGAGCTATTTATATATTCTGGTTATGAGTCTTTTCCAAACATTTCTGACTCTGTGGCTTGCTTTTCCTTTCTTACTATTGTCTTTTTTTTAAACTTTTGATTTTGAAATAAGTTTAGACTTAGAACAATTAGCAAAAACAGTATGGAGAGTTCCCATATACACTTTGCCCAAGTTCCACTGATTTAACATCTTGTAAAACCAGGTCAATTACAAAAATTAAGAAATTAACATTGGTACAATACTATTAACTAAACCACAGACTTTATTTGGATTTCTCAAGTTCTTCCATGAATGTCCTTTTTCAGTTGCAAGATCCAGTCCAGGATCCCTCACTGCATTTAGTTGTCATGTCTCCTTAGTCCCCTCCAATCTATGATAAATCCTCAGTTCTTCCTTGTTTTTCATGACCCTGACAACAGTAGTTGACTGAATCCTGGAATAAAACTATGCAGTGACCAGATTAAAAAAAAAAAAATTAAAAACTCAATGTATATTACCTACTCATCTCTTTGATTAATTTTTAGTCCCCCCTTAGACTTATTGACATATATTGTATTAACATAATGATTTGACATATGTATATATTGCAAAATGACTGTCACAGTAAGTTTAGTTAACATCTATGTGGTAACCACATCCTTATGTGGTTACAAATATTTTTTCTTGTGGTATTATCTATTTATCTCTCTTGGTTATTTTTTTAGTAGAGACACCAACTCTATTAATTAGTAAAATGATTTTATTTGGTAGGTAGTTTTCTTGTTTGTGACTTTTTTTTAATTTTTAAAAATTTATTTAAATTCAGTTAATTGACAGTGTATAGAATTGACAGTTTTATAGGTAGAGTTCAGTGATTCATCAGTCTTATAAAACCCAGTGCTCATTACATCACATGCCCTCCTTAATGTCCACCACCCAGTCACCCTATCCCCCCATCCCTCTAGCAACCTTCAGTTTGTTTCCTATGATTAAGAATCTCTTATGGTTTGTCTCTCTCTCTGATTGCATCTTGTTTTATTTTTTCCTCTTCCCCTATGCTCCTGTTTTGTTTCTTAAATTCCACATATGAATGAAACTATATGATAATTGTCTTTCTCTGATTGACTTATTTTGTTTAACATAATACCTTCTAGGTCCATCCACTTTGTTGCAAATGGCAAGATTTCATTTTTTGATGGCTGAGTAGTATTCCACGTGTATATATACCACATTTATCCATTCATCTGTCGATGGGCATCTGGGCTCTTTTCTGAGCAGGAAGCCAGATGTAGAGCTCAATCCCAAGACCCGGAGACCATGAACTGAGCTGAAGGCAGATGCTTAACCGACTGAGCCACCCAGGCTCCCCTTGGTTGTGACTTTTAATAAACTTTTCTAGTGCTTCAAATACCCTAAGTGCTCAGAGACTATCTCTTTTTAATCAACATGAACTAAGTGTCTCTCTTTCCACTAAAAGATCAATAGAGCCTAAACTTCCATTTATAAAATAAATAAGCCATGGGGATGAAAAGTATAGCATAGGTAATATAGTCAATAATACTGTAATAACTTTGTATTGTGTCAGATCGTTAACTACACTATAGTGGTGAGCATTGCAGAATGTAGAAAATTGTCCAATCATTATGTTGTACACTTAAAACTAATAACATTGTATGTCAACATACTTCAATTAAAAAGGAAAAAAAAAAAAAAGAGATATCAACAGGGCCTGAATAGTTCCTGAATTCCTGGTCTGTTTTCTAATTTTTTGGGAATAAGAATGTATTGCCCTTATAAAAAGAGAAAAAAAAATTTAATGTGTCATAGACAGAATAATGGCCCCTCCAAAGATGTCCACGTTCCAATTTCCAGAGCCTGTAAATATACAGGATAGGTAAGGCTACAGATGGAATTAAGTTTGCTAGTTGGCTGACCCTGAGATGGAGAGATTATCCTGAATTAGCCAAGTGGACCCAATATAATCAAAAGGTTCCTCATAACTAGAAGAGGGAGGTGGCAAAAGAGTAAGACCCAGAGACAGATTTGAAGATGCTATGCTGCTGGCTTTGAGGATGGGGGAAGGGGCCACATGCCAAGGAATGCTGGGTACTTCAGAACCTGGCAAAGGCAAGAAAATGGATTCTCCTCTAGGCCTCCAGAAGGAATATAGCCCTACTGATACCTTTAAAAAAAAACTATTGAAGTATGATTGACATGCAGTACCTTTTTAGTTTAAGGTGTACTTCACAGTGATTCAATATTTTTATATATTACTAAATGATCCCATCATAAGTCTAGTTACCATCTGTCACCATGCAAAGTTATTACAGTATTATTGACTATATTCTCTATTGTGTACATTATATTCCCATGACTTATTTATTTACAACTAAAATTTGTACCTCTTAATTTCTTTTTTTTTTTTTTTTTTTAAATTTATTTATTTATGATAGTTACACAGAGAGAGAGAGAGAGAGAGAGAGAGAGGCAGAGACACAGGCAGAGGGAGAAGCAGGCTCCATGCACCGGGAGCCCGACGTGGGATTCGATCCCGGGTCTCCAGGATTGCGCCCTGGGCCAAAGGCAGGCGCCAAACCGCTGCGCCACCTAGGGATCCCCTGTACCTCTTAATTTCTTTCATCTATTTCATCTGCCCAAATCCCTTCCCCCTCTGGTAACCAGCAGTTCATTTCCTGTGCCTGAGTCTGTTTCTGTTTTGTTTGTTCATTTGTTTTGTTTTTCAGATTTCACATATAAGTGAAATCATACAAAATTTGTCTTTCTCTGTCTATTTCACTTAGCATAAAACCCTAGGTCACAAATGGCAGGATTTCATTCATTTTTATAGCTAGTAAAATTTCTAACATATTGATTTTAGTCCACTGAGACCCATTTTGGGCTTCTACTCTCTAGAACTGTAAGTTAATACAATGGTATTGTTTGGGTTTTTTAAAAAGATTTTACTTATTTATTTGAGAGAGAGAGAGAGAAGGAGTAAGCCCAAGTAGACAAAGAAGAGGGAGAAGCAGACTCCCCACTGAACAGGGAGCCCAACACAGGGCTTTCTCTGAGGACTCCAAGATTATGACCTGAGCTGAAGGCAGGCGCTTAACCGACCGAGCCACCCAGGTGCCCTGTACAATGGTATTGTTTTAAGCCATAGAAAATTAAACAAGGCTCCAAGATTTTAAAGAGTGGGGGAGGTTTGATCTTAAATATTTCAATTGTTTTCAGATAACTACTCATGCATGTTCAGGTTTGGTTGACAATGTTTTCATAAATTTTTAAAATTCTGCATATTACAGATATTTAATCTGTATTATTTAATAATTTTAAAACTGCTTGAAATAAGATTCCTTTTTTTTTTTTTTTACCAAATCCTAACTTTGTATGATTAGAGCACTGTCAACGAGAGTGGTGGGAGATAAGACAGGAGAGGTAGGCAGAGGCTGATCATGTAGGGTTTGCAGGCCACAGAAAAGTTTTAATTTCATTGTCAGAATAATAGGAAGTGGGATGCTTGGCTGGCTCAGTTGGTGGAGCATTCAGCTCTTGATCTTGGGATTGCAAGTTTGAGCCCTATGTGGGTATAGAGATTGCTTAAAAATAAAGTCTTAAAAAAAAAAAAAAACGAGAGAGAGAGAGAGAGAGAGAGAGAGAGAGAGAGAGAGAGAGAGAAAGGGAGCTACTAGGTGATCAAAAGATCACCATGACTATAAGGAGAAGAAACTAAATGAATATGAATGGAAATGAGATTAGTTGGGCAGCCCAGGTGGCTCAGCGGTTTAGTGCCACCTTTAGCCCAGGGCCTGATCCTGGGGACCCAGGATCAAATCCCGCGTCGGGCTCCCTGCATGGAGCCTGCTTCTCCCTCTTGTCTCTGTGTCTCTGCCTCTCTCTCTCTCTCTCTGTCCCTCATGAATAAATAAATAAAATCTTAAAAAAAAAAAGAAAGAAAGAAACGAGCCTAATTAGAAAGTCATTAAAATATGAGAGATGATGGTAGCTTGGATTGCAATGATAGTAGTGAATGGATTTAAGACAGATGTTGGTAGCTGACTCCATAAGACTTGATAACAAACTGAATGTAAAAGATAAGAAAGATATCAAGAATGATCATTAGGTTTCTGGTTCAAGTAACTAATTAAATAGGGATGCTACTGATTAAAGTGGAGAAGGACAGGGGGAAAACAGGTATGAGAAGAATACCAGGGCTTAACTTTGATCATGTTAAGTTTGAGATGTCTATGAGACAGATAAGTGGAATTGAAATAGCAATTGAATAGAATCTGGAGCTCAGAGGAAAGTCTGGGCTGGAAGCATAAAATTGGGAGTTACTGATTTCTTATTATTTCTGTAATTTAAATCCCATGTGTACACAAATATATAAAACCATGAGAATGGATAAATTTCCCTAGAGAGGGGAAACAAGCAAATAAAACAGGATCCACATCTGAGCCTTGATCCACCATATAGGGTAGAATAAGAAAAGCTAGCAGCTGAAATTTGAAAAGCAGTAGTCGGAAAAAGGGAAAAAGAGAATGGTGTCACTGAAATTAAGTAAAGAGATTATTTCAAAAAGGAAAGCGTGATCAGCTATTTCAAATACTCTGGGAACTTTGGTATGATGATAGCTGAAAATAGTTTTTAGAATTAGGCAGCATGGAGGTTTCTGGTGACTTGGGGGAGTGATGGGGGTAGGGGAAGGGGTATGAAAGCAGGATTAGGGAAAACTGAAGAATGACCAGGAGGTTAAGTAGGAGAGGCAGTTTAAACAGATAACGCCTTTGAAAAACTGGGCTGTGAAGCAGAGTAAAGAGATGTGGAAATAACTAAAGGATTATGTCAAAAAGAAGTGATTGATGTGTGTGTGTGGTGGGGGCATGTGTGCTTTTGTTTAACAAGATGGTTACTAGAGCTTGAGTAAACTCTGAAAGAAATGATCCAACAGAGAGGGAGGATGAAAATGTATTTATGTGTGTGTGTGTGTGTGTGTGTGTGTGTTTAGAAGTGTAAAAAAAGGAAAGAAAGAGCTAAATAAGGTTGCCAGGTAAAATTCAATATGCCAGTTATATTTGAAGTTTAGATAAACAACAAATAATTTTTAACATAAATGTGTCCCAAATATTGCATAGTACATGCTTATACTAAAATAATTTGTTAACCTTAATTTAAAATTTAACTATGTATTTTGTGTTGCTATTGCCAAGTCTGACAACCTTAGGAGTAAATCAAGAAGAAAAATCTCTGAGAAGAGAGAATGGGATCCAGGGCACAAGTGGAGAAACTGTTCTTAGGATTAGAAATAATTTCTTTCTTTGTTACAGAAAGAAAAAGAAGAAATAGATGCAGGCAGCGTTATAGATAATGGTAATAAGATGAGGGAATTCACATCTAAGTGCCCCCTCCAACAATGAATTATGACAAATAACATCAATCAAGGGATTGAGGAAGAAGAGCTATAGGAGAATTGTGAAGCTTTAAGAGATAACTGGCTTATAGTAATTTAAAAATAGACAACTAACAGCCACAGAAAGTTTCTAAGTAGGGCAGTAATATCTCTGCAGAATAGTATGATAAAAATATGCTTAGAAAAGATGCATTCAAGAGAGAATGTGGCTGAAAGAAATGAGGACAACCTTGAAGACGGTTAAAGTCTGGATTTCCAGATTACAAATATATGAAAAAAACCACAACAAATTTGAGAAATTATATAAAGGAAGAACTAGCAGGATCTAGGCAAAGATCTGGACACAGAGTTGAAGGGAGCAAAGTTCCTATTTTACACACACACACACACACACACACACACACAGTCATTGCCAACATAGTGCATTCAAGTTCCATGCATCAACAACTTACATCATTACTGCTTTACGTCTGTAAAAATAACCAACCATGATTATTTTCCTACCTGGCACTTTTCTGCCAAAAAGTTCTAATTGCTTTATAAAACTTTTTGCCTTTTTTACCTTTCATGAAAGTCAAATAAGGAATATTCTAATGAGTTCCAAAGCAAATCAATCAAACATAACCATGATTAGAAAGCAGATCTTTTTAGATCCCAGGGCAGGATATTATATATTTAAGAGATTCCTAATAAGAGGCTTCTGAACATTAAAGAAAATCTACTAAGTGGATTGCCCACTGCCATCTTCCATATAACAACCCACTGTCTAGCAGCCAATTTTTTTAAGTTGTATCAATGAATGAGTTAATGTGTATAAGGTACGTATACAGGGTTAGGCTCCTGTGAGCCTATGGTTATAACATTTTCATCAAATGATTAATAGATAACCCTGTTTTATGTGGGTTTTTGTTTCAAGAAGCTTTATTTAATGTATACTCTTGATTCATTAACATTGAGCTCACAGCCAACAGCACTACAACTCATGGCTGAATGAAACTTACCTAACACACATTTTTTCTCTATAAAGCACATCACAGGGATCCCTGGGTGGCGCAGCGGTTTGGCGCCTGCCTTTGGCCCAGGGCGCGATCCTGGAGACCCGGGATCGAATCCCATATCGGGCTCCTGGTGCATGGAGCCTGCTTCTCCCTCTGCCTGTGTCTCTGCCTCTCTCTCTCTCTGTGACTATCATAAGTAAATAAATTAAAAAAAAATTATAAAGCACATCACAGCCTTTATGTAGTACAAATACTAGACAGCACTTCAGGACTACATTTGGTGGACATTTTAAACAGTGAAATCCCAAGAAAGAGCACAGAAATGTAAAAAATACAGCATTAAATAGACCATGAAAAGGACACTTAGATGAGAGTATGAGAATTTGAACAAGAAGGCAGAACACTGTCTTATTTGACCTCAACTGGGAGCATACATGTCAGGTGACTCACATTTTTTGCTACTCTACACATGTCCATGGATGACCACTGAAAGGACAGGCGGTATTGATTTTGGGGCTACAAATAAACTTTAGTGGGAGGCAAATTTGCAAATACAGAATCTGAGAATAATGGGGATCACCTGAGCTGTTGCATTCACTTGCTTCAAATGATTCCAAGGCAAATTTGCTCTGATTTTATAACTTATGAGCCAGTTTTTACCTGTAGATGCTGTGAGTACCTCCTGAGGTCCAAAATGACCTTGATTTCACTTCTTCTTTTCTTTTTAAACCTCAATTTTGCTTCTCACTTCAGTTCTCTATGAGTTAAAGATGTCCTAGTCAAAAATCTTCTGCCAAGTCTGAGAGTGACCAAAAAAATAGAATTCAATCTTCTTAAAGCAGTGCTGACATTGTAGTGTTAACAGGATGTTAACCAGTGTTAACATCTGGTTGCAAGAGAAGATCTTACACAATGAAGACTTACAAGGGGCCAAATTCAGACATGTAAGACTCCTGCTACCGATTAGTTATGCCTTTGCTTGGGCTGTTCTGCTGCTAAAAACCACTCCAGCCTACAGGTCAATAAAACCTAGTAATTCTGCCATGTTCCCCTACTCAGTCCTTTCTTCCTATCTCCATACTTGCTGTCAAATATTCTCTATTTTTCTCAAATGTCCAACTATAACATCTATCACTTACTCTGAGAACATTATTTATCATCTATTTCACAGGGAAAACTAAAACCATTAAATGGAAAAAAATTGTTCAACTTCTTGACACCAAAGCCTACAACCTCACCCACATCTATCTTTTCTTGCCTCCTTCTTGTCTTAATGGAAGAAGATTAATGGAAGAGGATTCTCTCTTCCCATCTGTTATAGACTAAATTATATCCCCCAAATTCACATGCTGAAGCCCTAATTCCCAATGTGGGGAATATGCAATGGAAATAGGGCCTTTACAGAAGTAATTAAAGTTAAATGAAGCCATTAAGGGTGGGGTCTGAATCTCATGGAATTATTGTCCTTATAGTAAGAGGAAAAGACACCAGACAGCACTCTACTCTGCAGCATACATAGGAAAGAGAACGTGAGAACACAGAGAGAAGGCAGCTCTCTATAAGCCAGGAAGAGGACTCACCACAAACCAATCCTGATAGCCTCTTAATCTTAGACTTCTAGGCCCCAGAATCATAAGAAAATACATTTGTGTTGTTTAAGCCACCAAGTCTGTGGTATTTTTTTATGGCAGCCTAGTAGACTGAGAAATCATTTAAGATTAGTCCTTCCAACCAGTACTCTGGATCAAATCCTCTCTCACCTTCTCAGGGACTGTTCTCTATTAGTTATCTCCTTTCACTCATATTTCTTCAATTTTTCACCCTCTAATGACTTCTTCCCATCAGACAAAATATGCTTAGGTTTCTCCCATCCCCAAAATAAATAAATCTCACCTTCTAACTTTCAACTAGCTACTGCTCTCTTACTTACCTTCAAACTTCAAAACTCCTTGGCTTTCTAAGCTTACTATATCTCTAATTCCTTACTTTCTGTTCACTCCTCTATGTACTATAGTCTGGCTCCTGCCAACCCACTGAAACTATTTGTGTCAAAGTCACCATGTCCTTGTTGCTAAATTTAATGGGGATTTCTCAGCTTACTTTACCTCTTGACACTGCTAATAGCTTTTCCTTGAAAGACTCTCTTCCTTTGGCTTTCATAACATTACACCCATTTTTTTCTTTGATCTCCAAGATATCTTACTCCTTTCCTCTGTAGCTTTTTTTCACTTTGGGTCCCTAAAATGTAGGAATTCTTAAAGATACTAATCTGTTTCCTCTTCACTCAAAATATTGTCTTACCCATATCCGTGGTTTCATTTACAATTAATGTGCAGATAACTTCCAAAATTTTGTATCTAGCATCTCTCTGACCTTCAGTTCAAAATGGACAATGACCTACCAGATGGCTTTACTCTGTGATGTTTACATAGGCACAACATATCTACACTTACAGACTTTTTCTAGTAAGGGAGATAGAAAAAATAGATGAAATGGTTAATTTTCTGGTAAATACTATAAAGGAAATGGCCAAGAGGCTAAAGTATAAAACTACCTTTGATAAAATAGTCCAGGAAAGTTTTTTTTTTTAAGATTTTATTTATTTATTCATGAGAGACACATAGAGGCAGAGACATAGGCAGAGGGAGAAGCAGGCTCCACGCAGGAAGCCCGATGTGGGACTCTATCCTAGGACTCCGGGATCATGCCCTGAGCCGAAGGCAAACGCTCAACCGCTGAGCCACCCAGGCATCCCAAGGAAGGTTTGTTTTTTTTTTTTTTTTTTTTTAAGATTCAGTTAGGGGCAGCCCTGGTGGCTCAGCGGTTTAGCGCCACCTTTAGCCCAAGGCCTGATCCTGGGGACCCAGGATCGAGTCCCGTGTCAGGCTCCCTGCATGGAGCCTGCTTCTCCCTCTGCCTGTGTCTCTGTCTCTCTCTCTGTCTCTCGTGAATAAATAAATAAAATCTTTAAAAAAAAAAAAAAGTGTTGAAATAATTAGTAGACAAAAAAAAGTAAAAATAGTAAGAATCTCTTTAATTCTGATTCAGATAGGTAACTGACAAGGAAAGAAAGAAAAAATTCCTTGTAACCCTTCTCTCCTTATGACTTCCAAACCTATGCAGGAACAATGCAGCCACTGCAAACTGAAAGCCCAGAGATCCAGTGGTTGAGACCTGATTCTGAGATTTTGTTTTTCTTTTCTTTTTTCTTCCCTTCCTTTACTATTGAGAAAAACAATAGAAGGCATGGACAATTCAGAAAGAGGTCACTGCTATGGGATTTAGGCAACACAGTAATCTTGGGAGAAAACCGGCTCTTAATTCTGATAATCAACAACTCAACCCAACTCCTTATCTACTTGTTTCACACCTCAATGTGGAATCCAAGGAACTTAGTCACTTTACAGAAAAGTACACTTTGACATACCCCTCCATTGAAGTCCTTCAATTTAAGAAACTGAGTCCTACCTCTCTAAGTGTAACAGAGGGCCATTTCCTTAAAGCAGTCCCTAAAATTATCAAGTATATTCTGGTTGTGGGATAGCAGAAGAGATTAATTCTCAAAAAAAAAAAAAAGAGTAATTTGAAAGTCACCATTGTGTCACCAAGCATGTGGCAAAAAGATAGTGTGACAGTTACCAGGTACAACTTAGCTTTGGAAGCACCAGATTCTCTTCAGCAAAAGTTTTGTCAATAATAGTTAGGAAATCTCTGAAATGACTAGAATTTATAGATCATCTACTATGGCAACTAACAAATCCCTAGTGCTTCCAATGAAGCTTGCTTCAAACTTACTACTCACTGAGACAGTATAATAAAGAAGTGAACAGGAATGCCTAGGTGGCTCAGCGGTTGAGCATCTGCGTTCAACTCAGGGTGTGATCCCAGGTCCGGGGATCAAGTCCCATATCAGGCTCTCTGCAAGGAGCCCGTTTCTCCCTCTATGTCTCTCTCTGCCTCTCTCCCTGTGTCTCTCATGAATAAATAAATACGATCTTTAAAAAAGAAAGAAAGAACGGACAGCACATATACCCAAGAGGAATGTCTAGGGATGATAGTACTCTGTTAATAAAACCCTGTGTATCAAATTAAAACATGGACAGATAAAGAGTAACAGTCTACCTAGATTAAAAAGTCAGCCCAAGAGCTCACTCTTGTGGAGAGAGGGAGGAAAAGAAGAGCTAAAGCTGGACACAAATAAATACGGAATGTGTGTACAAACTAAAGTGAACAATTATCATTCTAAAGTAACCTGAAGGAAAAGAACACAATCCAGACTGTAAGCGGGTGGAGCTGAGGTATAAAAAGTGTTATAGTGCCAGGAGTTCATTTTTCACCTCGCAGCTAGAATGTCACCTCTTCAAGGACTTCCCTGATTATCCTATTGGGCCCTGCTCCATCACTTTGGACCTATTATTACCTTATTTTATTTTCTTCAGTTACTTACCACTAGCTGAAATTATTTATTTTCTTTGTTTTCACCTTCTAGGACTTAAGCTTCAAGAAGGCAGGGGCCTTCTCTGTATTATTCACCTAGCATAATGTCTGATACAAACAGATACTCAGTATATATTGAAAGTATACAGCTTTGGGGATCCCTGGGTGGCTCAGTGGTTTAGTGCCTGCCTTCCCCCCAGGGCCTGATCCTGGAGCCCCGGGATCGAGTCCCACATCAGGCTCCCCGCATGGAGCCTGCTTCTCCCTCTGCCTGTCTCTGCCTCTCTCACCCTCTGTGTACCTCATGAATAAATAAAATCTTAAAAAAAAAAAAAAAAAAAAAAAGAAAGAAAGTATACAGCTTTTACCATGCAAGGTTAGCAAGAGATTACAGTAACAATCAAAGAGCTGCAGGAACACAGCTCAACTCGTGTGGAATAAGGCTTCCCTGAGGAAATTATACTAGATTTGGGTCTTGAAGAAATAATAAAATATACCTAACTCTGTAAGTCTCCAAAACTGTCATGGTGCTTCACATCTTCACGCCTTCAATAACAAACGGGAAGGAAAAAGAGACTACATTTACTGAATGCTTTTTATATTCCAAATCCTATGTAGTTTTGGCATGTGTTAACTCACTGAATCCTTACAAAAACTTACGAGGTAGGTGCTTTTATTATCATCACTACTTTACAACTGAGAAAACTGAAGTATAAACGGGCTAAATAACTGAAGTAACACTATTATTATATTTGTTACGGTGATCTACAATCAGTGAACTTTGACGTTACCATTATAATTGTTTTGGGGCACCAAGAACTACACCCGGTATGAGGCGATGAATTGAATTGATACAAATGTGTGTGTCCTGACTGATACTGGCTGGCTGTTCTTCCTCCATCTCTCTCCCTCTCCTCAGGCCTCCCTGTTCCCTGAGACACAACAATATTGAAACTAGGCCAATTAATAGCCCTACAAGGGCCTCTCAGTGTTCAAATGAAAGGGAGAGTCACATGTCTCTCACTTTAAATCAAAAGTTAGAAATGATTAAGCTTAGTGAGGAAGGCAGCTCCAAGGCTGAGACAGGCTGAATGGAAAGCTAGTCCTCTTGTACCAGTTAGCCAAGCTGTTACTACAAAAGAAAAGTTCTAAAAGGAAATTAAAAGTGCTACTCCAGTGAACACACAAATGATAAGAAAGTGAAACAGCCTATTGCTGGCATGGAGAAAGTTTTAGTGGTCTGGATAGATCAAACCAGTCACAACATTCCCTTAAACCAAAGCCTAATCCAAAGCAAGACCCTGACTCTACAATTCTGTGAAGGCTGAGAGGTGAGGAAGCTGCAAAAGAAAAGCTTGAAGCTGGCAGAGGTTGGGTCCTGAGGTTTAGGGAAAGAAGCTGTCTTGATAACATCAAGTGCTGATGTAGAAGCTACAGAAATTTATTCAGAAGATCTAGCTAAAATAATGAAGGTGGCTGTACTACACAACAGATTTTCAATGTAGATGAAACAACCTTATACTGGGAAAAGATGCCATTGAGGACTTTCATAGCTAGGGAGAAGTCAATGCCTGGCTTCAAAGGTTCAAAAGACAGGTTGACTCTCTTGTTAGGGAGTAATGCAGCTGGTGACTTTAAGTTGAAGCCAATGCTTATTTACTATTCTGAAAATCCTTAGGCCCTTAATAATGATGTTAAATCTACTCTGCCTGAGCTCTGTAAATGGAACAAAGCCTGGATGGCAGCACATCTGTTTATAATGTGTTGTACTGAACATTTTAAGCCCACTGTTGAGATCTCCTGCTTAGGAAAAACAGATTCATTTCAAAATACTACTACTCATTGACAATGTACCTGGGTACCCAAGACCTCTGATGGAGATGTACAATAAGATTATTTTCATGCCTGCTAACACAATGTCCATTCTGCAGTCCATGGATTAAAGAGTAATTTTGACTTCCAAGTATTATTAAAGATTTTATTTATTTGAGGATGGGGAGCAGCAGAGGGAGAAGGACAAGCAGACAGTGCGCTGAGTGCAGGGCCTGAAATGAGGCCCAATCCCACAACCCCAAGATCATGAGCTGAGCCAAAATCAAGAGCTGGACGTTTAATCAACTGAACCATCCAGGAACCCCAAGTATTATTATTTAAGAAATATATTTCATAAGGCTAAAGCTGCCAGAGACACTGTTTTCTCCAATGGATCTGGATAAAGTAAATTTTAAAGCCTTCTAAAAATAATTCACCATTCTAGATACCATGAAGAGCATCCAGATTCGTGGGAAGAGGACAAAATACTAACATGAACAGGAGTCTGGAAGAAGTTGATTCCAACCCTCATGAATGACTTAGAAGGGTTCAAGACTCAGGTGGACGAAGTAACTGTAGATGTGGTAGAAAGAGCAAGAGAACCAAAATTAGAAGCGGAGCTTGAAGATGTGACTGCATTGTTGCAATCTCATGATAAAATGGTTTCTTTCCTTTTTTTAAAATATTTTATTTATTTATTCATGAGAGACACAGAGAGGCACAGACACAGGCAAAGGGAGAAGGAGGCTCCATGCAGGGAGCCCAACGTGGGATTCGATCCTGGGTCTCCAGGATCAGGCCCTCGGCTGAAGGCAGCGCTAAACCACTGGGCCACCCGGGCTGCCCTGTTAAAATGGTTTCTAGAGATGGAGGCTACTCCTAGTGGAGATGCTGTGAAGACTGTTCAATTGACAACAAAGGATTTAGAATATTATATAAGCTAGTTATTAAAGCAATGGTAGAGTTTATAGGATTGGCTCTAATTCTGAAAGAAGTTCTACTGTGGGTAAAATGCTATCAAATAGCATTGCATACTAGAGAAATCATTTGTGAAAGGGAGTCAATCAATGCAGCAACTTCACTGTGTTATTTTAAGAAACTGCCACAGCCACTCCAATCAACAACCAGCATCCCATCAGTGAGCAGCCATCAACATCAAGGCAAGACCCTCCACCAGCAAAAAGATTATGACTTGCTGAAAGCTCAGAGGATGGTTAGCATTTTTTAAATAAATGAATTATTTTAAAATTAAGGTATGTGACACCTGGGTAGCTCACCAGTTGAACACCTGCCTTTGGCTCAGGGCGTGATCCTGGGTCCAGGGATCGAGTCCCACATCAGGCTCCCTGTGAGGAGCCTGCCTCTCTCGCTCTCTCTCTCATGAATAAATAAATAAATCTTTTAAAAAATAAGCAAAAAATAAAGGTTATGTGTATCTTTTTAGACATAGTGCTACTGTACACTTTATAAATCACAGTAAAATAAGCGTAACTTTTATATGCACTAGGAAACCAAAAAATTAATTTGACTCACTGTATTGTGGTATTTGCTTTATTGTGGTGGTCTGGAACCAAATTCACAGTATCTCTGAAATATATCTTTAGTACCATTTGAAAGACTTTCAAGTACTTAGGTGTAAAAGCAAACAAGGTAGGAATACAACAGGAGATTCAAATATTCCATAGCTTAATGAAATAAATTTCTTTTAATTATTGGGTTTGGGTGTTTTCCTTTATCATTTCTCCCCCTGGTAATATAAAAATCTAGACAGTTATATTTATACATTCATTAGGCTACAATTATATCTTTCCAAGGATTGTAATTATTCATTATCACTGTGAAAAAACAAAAACAAAGACAAAACTTGAGGTGATGAAGGTGAAGAAGGGAAGCAAAACCTTCCCATTAAACATCAGGAAACTACTGAAAATAAAGACCTATGAATCTTAAGAATATTAGCTCAGTGATTTCAAGTTTAGGTGAGTAGTCCTGAGTTATTTAACCTGTCTCCATGTAGTTTCTTATTACAACCTTTTAAAAACATTTAATTTTTTAGAGTAGTTTTAACTTCACAGCAAAATTAAGTAGAGAGTTCATGTATATCCCGTCCCCAACACACACAGCCTCCCCCACTATCAATATCCCGTACCAGAGTGGTACAGTTTTATAAAATGGACATACCTACATTGACACATCATTATCACCCAACGTCCAGTCTGCATTAGGGTTCATTCTTGGGCTTATGTAGTCTATGGATTTGACAAATGTATAACTACATGTATCCACCACTATTATACCAGCATACAGAATAGTTTCACTCCCCTGAAAATCCTCTGTGCACTGCCTATTCACCTCTTCTGTTCCTCCAGCCCTGGCAACAACTGATCTTTCTACTGTCTCCATAGCTTTGCCTTTTACAGAACGTCATATATTTGGAATTATACAGTATGTAGCCTTTTCAGATTGACTCTTTTCACTTAGTAATATGCATTTGAGGTTTTTCCATGTCTTGATAACTCATTTCTTCTTAATGCTGAGTAATATTCCGTTGCCTAGATGTACCATAATTTATCCATTTACTTACTAGTTAGTTCCAAGTTTTGGCAAGTATGAGTAAAGCTGCTATAAACATCCATGTGTGGAAGTTTCAACTAATTTGGGTAAATACCAAGGAGTGCAATTGCTGGATTATGTAGCAAAAGTATGCTTAGGTTTATAATAAACTGTGAAATTGTCTTTTAAAGTGGTTGTACCATTTTGAATTCCCACCAGCAGTGAATGAGGGTTTCTGTTGCTCCACATTCTCACCAGCATTTGATGTTGTCAGTGTTCTGGATTTTGTCCATTTTAATAGGCATGTAGTAGTGTCTGGTTGTTTCAGTCTGCATTTCCATGATGACATATAATGTGGAACATCTTTTTTTTTTTTTTTTTTTTAAGATTTTATTTATTTGACAGAGAGAGAGAACACAAGCAGGGGAAGCGGAAGAGGGAGAAGCAGGCTCCCCATTAACAGACAAGCTGATGCAGGACTCAATCCCAGAATCCTGGGATCATGACATGAGCCAAAGGCAGATGCTTAACCAACTGAGCCACCCAGGTACCCATCTTTTATATGCTTATTTGCCATCTGTGTATCTTCTTTGGTGAGGTGTCTGTTAAGGTCTTTGCCTATTTTTCAATCACATTGTTCACTTCCTTATTGTTGAGCTTTAAAGTGCTTTGTAGATTTTGAATAATAGTCCTTTATTAGATATGTCTTTTGCAAATATTTTCTCCCAGTTTGTGGCTTGTCTTCCCATTCTCTTGATACAGCTATTTTTAACAGATGAGAAAATTGAGGTTCAAAAATTTACCTGCTTGAGGCATACAGTAGGAAGGCAAAGCCAGGACTTAATCTCTGTTCTTACCACCATTCCATGCTGTACTCCTAGAATTTATTTGGAAAAGCTGACAGAATACTGCAGGGAAAAAAAACAAAGCAAAACACCACAAACCACCACAACCACTCTGATCCTGGACAGAGGAAACCACACAGCCTCCCCTTCTCTTATCCCACAAATTCCCTCTAGTAATCTCCTACTGATTGTCTTGTTTCAATTTTCATTTCTGTGCTGATAACTCCTATATCTCTATTTATAGCCTAGGCCTCTTCGATCTGTACATTCAAATGCTATTGGACATCTCTAGTTATATATCCCATGGGTTCCTCAAACACAGCCTATTAAAACTGAACTCCTCCTATTACCCTCAAACTCGCTCCTGAATTCTCTATCTCAATAAATGCACCTCCATTTCAGAAACCTTGAACTTCCCCTAAGACCATGCTCCTTCCTATCCTATCATTTCTTTCCTTTCTAAGATTTATTTGAGAGAGAGAGAACACGCATATGCATGAGTGGGGAGAAGGGCAGAGGGAAAGAGGAATAAAGAAGCAGGCTCCCTGCTGAGTGTGGAACTGACATGGGGCCTGATCTCACACCTGATATCATGACTGAGCCAAAATCAAGAGTCAGATGCTTAATCAACTGAGCTACCCAGGCACCCATATCCTACCCATTTTATTTGCAAAAGTAGCCCCAATTCGAAAAATTCTGTGTACTCTGTGCACTGACTTCATCATTTTCTCACAATTCATCAACCTCTTCCTAGTTTTACTTCCCTCCTTTTCTAGCCTAGATTTCCAGGTCATCTTAAAAATGACTTATAAATAACCTCATTCCCACTCTCCCTTCATCATTTTGCCAGGCAAAACTTCAATCCTGATGGCCCTATCATCTATCTATTCCAGCTAAATTTTGCAAAAGAAAAAACCATGCAACCAAGCTGACTGATTTCACTTTAAATTCATATTCCCAAACCTCAAATGAGCATCAAAAGTGCCTCAGTTACCTTATGCAAAAAAGGTACATATTCCCTCCTGTCCCCTCCCAGGAAGAATATTTCATGTTTGTCCCCTCAAACTTCTATCTTCACTTTCAAGTGACAGCCTTACCTTATAGAGGAAAAAAATAATTTTAAGAGAACAGGAAAATATCTGAAACAAATTCTCCCATTCCAACCATAAGGCCAACCTCATCTGCCCTAGTCTCTCCTTCTGCCTTTTCACTGAAGTAAGAGTCTCACCTTGTGCTCTACAGTACATTCTCTCTCAAGTTCTTAAGGACTCAACTCCACACGATCTGGCTCTTATCTCTCCAAACCTCATCTCTCCCCATTTACCCTATTGTTCACAATACTCCACTAAAAACCAATCTTTTCTAATTTAGGGTCTTTGTATATGCTATCTATGCCTTCTTTCAGAATTTGAAATTTTTGGTTAACTCAGTTGTCTATTTCTCTATAGTTGACTCTCTACCACTACCACAGTGGCCCTAGGAAACAACTGATCTGCTATCACTGCAGATAAATTTGCCTTTCATAGAATCTTATATAATGAAATCATAAAACATTTATTTTTTTGCACCCAGCTCCTTTCACTTAAGCATATTTTTGAGACTGATCTATATTGTTCCACATGTAGTTCATTCTTTTTTATTGCTAAGTAGTATTCCTTTTCATGGATGTACCATAATTTAGCCATTACTTGTTAATGAATATTTGGTGTTTTTTCCAGCTTGAGGCCATTATGAATTAAACTGCCATGAACATCAGCATACAAGTCTTTGTGTGAAAACAAGATTTCATTTTCTTGGGTAAAGCCATAGGGTAGGACTGGAAACTGCTATGTCATTTGGAAAGTATATATTAAATTTATAACAAACTAGAAAACTGTTACCCACTGATAATGTATGAGCATTCCAATTGATCCATATCCACATCAATACTATGTACTGTAAACTCTTTTACATTTTAGCCATGCTAGTGAGTGTGCAGTATCTCATTGTGGTTTTATTTTTGTTGTTGTTGTTAAGATTTTATTTATCTGAGAGAGAACATGCACACACAAGCAAGGGGAAGGGCAGGCAGAGGGAGAGGGAGAAGCAGATTTCCTACTGAGCAAGGAACCTGACATGGGGCTCAATCCCAAAACCCTGGGATTATGACCTGAGCCAAAGGCAGATGCTTAACCAACTAAGTCAGTCAGCTGCCCCTCATTGTGGTTTTAATTTGCATTTCTCTAATGATTCATGATGTTGAGTAACTTATATGTGCTTATTGGCATTCATATAGCCATCTATTGAGATATGTCTGTTCAAATAATTTGCCCATTTTATTTCTTAAAAAAAAATTTATCCATTTATTCATGAGACACACACAGAGAGAGGCAGAGACATAGGCAGAGAGAGAAGCAGACTCCGTGTGGGGAGCCTGATGTGGGACTCCATCCCAGGATCAGCCAAAGGCACTCAACTACTGAGCCACCCAGGTGTCTTTCATTTGTCCATTTTAAAAATCAGAGTGCGGGATCCCTGGGTGGCACAGTGGTTTGGCGCCTGCCTTTGGCCCGGGGCGCGATCCTGGAGACCCAGGATCGAATCCCACGTCGGGCTCCCTGCATGGAGCCTGCTTCTCCCTCTGCCTGTGTCTCTGCCTCTCTGTCTCTCTCTGTGTGGCTATCATGAATAAATAAATAAAATCTTTAAAAAAAAAAATCATTGGGATCCCTGGGTGGCGCAGCGGTTTGGCGCCTGCCTTTGGCCCAGGGCACGATCCTGGAGACCCGGGATCGAATCCCACGTCGGGCTCCCGGTGCATGGAGCCTGCTTCTCCCTCTGCCTGTGTCTCTGCCTCTCTCTCTCTCTCTCTCTCTCTGTGACTATCATAAATAAATAAAAAAAAATTTTTTTTAAATAAAAAATAAAAAAAAAATCAGAGTGCGTATCTTATGAAGTTGTAAAGGTGCTCCATATATTCTAGATACCAGTCCTTTTTCTGATACATGTATTGTGAACACTCTTCTCCCATTCTGTGGCTTGCCTTTTTATTTATTAACTATGACTTTTTTTAAAAAGATTTTATTCATTTATTCATTTATTCATGAGAGACACAGAGAGGCAGAGTGAGAAAGAGAAGCAGGCTCCCTGCAGGGAGCCCGTTGTAGGACCCATCCCAGGACCCAGGATCATGTCCTGGGCCGAAGGCAGACGCTCAACCATTGAGCCACCCAAGCATTCCTTTAACTATATCTTTTGAAAATAACTTCATTTTGGAGAACTCTATCAAGATTTTTTTCTTTGGCAATTTTTGTTTTGTTGTATACCGAGAAACTTTTGCTTACTCCAAGGTTATGAAGATTTTCTCCTTTGTTTTCTCCGATTGTCCATGATTCATTTTGAGCTGTTACATATGAAATAAGATAAAGGTAAAAATTTCACTTTTCCCCCAAATTAATACCTAATTGTCCCAGCACCATTTATTTAAAAAAAGAATATCCTTTCCCCACTGAATCACTTTGGCTCTTTTGTCAATTCATTGTATACATGTAGGTCTATTTCTGGACTATATTTTGTTCCAGTGACCTACATATGCCTACCCTTCTCCTTTTAGGGTCAGAATCTCCTGTGGAGTGAGCAGAAGGTGATAACTGGGGTCCAAAAAATTTCAAATATTTTTCTCCCTTCTCTAACCCTCTTTCTCCTTTTCTTCTTTAAAGCATTTAGCACAAAATAGACCTCAAAATCAAAATTTTGAGCACAGAAATTGCTAGCACAGAAGGTACTATAATTGTCTATATATGCCAACCACAGAGTGCTCTCAGGATGAGGATTTTATTCATATTACAATAGAGGACAAGTAAGAAAAATATGAAAGTTTTATTTCTAAATTCACCATAAACAGTCCATTAAAAACAGTATTTGGGACACATAGGTGGCTCAGTCAGTTGAGTGCCTGCCTGCCTTCAACTGAGGTCATGATACCACGGTTCTGGGATTGAGCCCTGGGTCTGGCTCCCTGCTCAGCAGGGAGTCTGCTTCTCTCTCTTCCTCTGCTGCTCCCCCTGCTTGTGCTCTCTCTGTCAAATAAATAGTATTTAAAAGAAGCAAAAACAAAAACTAATATCTTAGTGCCCTCTAGTGGGGAGAAATTGTGGCGATATGCCAAACAAGAAAAAGATGGCTAACCCTATTCAGATGAATTCTGAATACCAACAAATGTGATTAATATTTTCACTTATTCTCCCCACTTTTTAAAACAAAAAAAAAATGTTTAAAACGGAAAATACTTTGCTATTTTGCTAATATTTTATGTTATTTTAATCCAATGTGAAAGCAGTGAAATACAAATCTGGTGTTTGAGGGGGTACCTGGGTGGCACAGTCAGTTAAACATATGACTCTTGGTTCTGGCTCAGGTGGTGATCTCAGGATCATGAGGTTGAGCCCTACCTGGGCTCCACACTCAGCAGGGAGTCTGCTTAAGATTCTCTCTCTCCCCTCACTCTCTGCCCCTCTCCCCTAAAATAAATAAATAAATCTTAAAAAAAAAAAAAAAAGAGAGAGCAAAAGAAAACAAGTGCTTGGAATTCATCTTCCCATAATATATTTCCATATTCAAAGGAAATGGGAACCACAGGCCAAAGGAAAAGGGAAAGGATTTTACATGATGAATTGAGCAAGGATGTAAATGAAATGGTTGTAAAGATAGATATATTTTTTAAAGATTTTATTTATTCATGAGAGAAACAGAGAGACAGAGACATAGGCAGAGGGAGAAGCAGACTCCATGCAAGGAGCCTGATGTGGGACTCGAACCCAGACTCCAGGATCATGCCCTGATCCAAAGGCAGATGCTTAACCACTGAGCCACCCAGGTGTCCCAAGATAGGTAGTTTAAACACATTGTCAAAATATATATGTTAATATTTAATATAATGCAATACATAATAATGTATAACATATTTAGACACGTAGAACAAATTTTTCTGGAATGGAGAACAAGAGGCTGTCAACAACGATTGTGGGTAGGTGAGTAGGGAAGAAGGGAAGACTTAATACATCTACATATTTTAAATATCTGTAATAAGCACTCTTAAAATGTATGTCAATAATTTTGAAACGGTGAAATGGAATTTTATATGCTTACACATGAACTCCCAAATAGGTGGCAAATGAATAATACTTTGTTCAGAACAGTCTGTTCCAGCAGTTGATTATAATTAACTCTTATTATGTCCCACAGGGTACCTAGCTACATTAACCTCTAGCATTCTTAAACACTGCAGAAGGAGAGAAACAATGAATTAAGAGTACTTTTCAATATCAATTTTGCTCAACATCACTGGGTGATAGGCTATATGTTGGCAAATTGAACTCCAATAAAAAAAAAATTTGCTCAACAATTTAATCTTTTAGATATTTCCGTATCTCCACAAAGCTTCTGGAATCTGAAGGAGGAAATTCAAAATGTCTACTCTCTGCATAACCCATTCTTTTTTTTTAATTTTTTAATTTATTTATGATAGTCACAGAGAGAGAGAGAGAGGCAGAGACACAGGCAGAGGGAGAAGCAGGCTCCATGCACCAGGAGCCCGACGTGGGATTCGATCCTGGGTCTCCAGGATTGTGCCCTGGGCCAAAGGCAGGCGCCAAACCGCTGCACCACCAGGGATCCCTGCATAACCCATTCTTGAATAGGTTCTTGTTCTGTTCTTAGCTATAAAGTCATTTTTCCAAATGCCATATCATAATTTTCCAGTAAATCTTGAACACTTTCCTGCAGAGTCTCAAAGTCTTTTGCTAATTCTACATATACCTCCACCTCCGAGTTATCTTAGCCTCACTTAGCCAATGAGCTTTCTTTCTACTTTTGATCCCGGGACCCTGAGATCCCATCCTGAGCTGAAATCAAGTCAGCTGCATAACCAACTGAGCCAACCAGGTGCCCTCCTTGATCTTTTAATAAAAATATCTTGGTATATTCACCTACCTTTTCCTTCTTTTTTCCTATTTTAAAGGAAGAGGTCTCTTGCCTCATCTTTTCTTTCAAAATACCTCCTAATCTTCATTTTGTATTTTTAATCTATTAATTAAAAAAAAAAAAAAACAATTTAGGGCAGCCCGGGTGGCTCAGCGGTTTAGTGCTGTCTTGGCCCCAGGGCCTGATCCTGGAGACCCGGAATCGAGTCAGGCTCCCTGCATGGAGCCTGCTTCTCCTTCTGCCTGTGTCTCTGCCTCTCTGTCTGTCTGTCTCTCTCTCTGTCTCTCATGAATAAATAAGTAAAATCTTTAAAAAATAAAAAAAATAATTAAAAAAAAATTTAAATCTCACTGTTGTCCCTCTCATCATAGGTTCAAAACTGGAGTCATTATCACTCTTCCTCTCCTTCTAAAATGTCTTTTGTTTCTTCTTGATCTTACCTTTCATTTAATACAACAGGGAGGATTCTAAAGACTCCCAGGTTTCTGCCACACTGCTACCAGCTGATAGTGAATGACAGTACTGCCAAGGGCCAGGAACACCTCTAAGGCCCTCACTGTACTTTGCAAGTTCCTCAGTCTATCTGAAGCTTTACCTTTATATTCTTGGAGATAATCCATCCCTCTGAATTTCTGCTTTAATTACTGCCTATACCACTCTCTGGCTTATAGCCCAGGCTCCTTTACATTGACATTCTTTTCTTTAAGCCCTTGCTTAATCTTCCCAACTGTTAGTAAATTCTTAAAATTATGGACAGATTTTGGGCAGCCCCGTGGCCCAGCGGTTTAGCGCCACCTTCAGCCTGTGGTGTGATCTTGGAGACCCTGGATCGAGTCCCCTGTCAGGCTCCCTGCATGGAGCCTGCTTCTCCCTCTGCCTGTGTCTCTGCCTCTCTCTCTCTCTCTGTCATGAGTAAATAAATAAAATTAAAAAAAAAAATTATGGACAGATTTTTTTATTTTTTTATTTCCACTATCTTATCCAAAATACATTTTACATGATAATCGTGTATGTTATTCCCACCCTAGATATTCATAGACTTCTATAAAGAGCCCTTTGAGGACAACAGTCACTTTTACTATCAATGACTTAACTTGTACTCAATCTTTCATTTCTATCCTGCTGCTCCCCCGCCTACCCCCAGTACTGCTATCACTGCCACCTTCCTTCCCTCCTATGTATCTTCTTTTCCTTCTCTCTCTCTGGTAAATAGTACTAAAGAATTATATGCTATGCTTTTAGTTACTTCTACTTATAAGGGTAACTTGTAAATATGACTTGTATTTCCAACAGTATAAAGTATTAAATACACTGATTATCCTCCCACTGCAAACTAAACATGTAGTATAAACACCTGCTTAAAATTTACTAACTGTAATAGTTATTTCACAGTAGTGGACAAGTTCTCTATACTATCTGAAGTCAATATTTTTCTTCTTGTCTTAGAATTTCAGAGATTTTTTTTTTTTTTAATTCCAAACCTCTCATTTCATAGGTGTAGAAACTTAGGCCCAGAGAAGTGAAATCACAGAACAAATCACAGACCAAATTAGTAACAGAAAATGGATCAGCTGAGTGAAGTAAGTCAGTCAGAGAGCTGAGTGAAGTCAGTCAGTCGGAGAAGGACAAACATTATATGTTCTCATTCATGTGGGAATATAAATAATAGTGAAAGGGAATATAAGGGAAGGGAGAAGAAATGTGTGGGAAATATCAGAAAGGGAGACAGAACGTAAAGACTGCTAACTCTGGGAAACAAACTAGGGGTGGTAGAAGGGGAGGAGGGCGGGGGGTGGGAGTGAATGGGTGACGGGCACTGGGGGTTATTCTGTATGTTGGTAAATTGAACACCAATAAAAAATAAATTAAAAAAAAAAAAAGAAAATAGATCAAAACCCTTGCTTCTAGATCCTCAATGTAGTGCTTTTTTCCCCAAAACCAAAACTTATCTTTTCCTCCCCTCCCTTTTAAAAGATTTTTAAAAAATATTTTATTTATTCATGAGAGACAGAGAGAGAGAGAGAGAGACAGAGAAGGAGAGAGAGAGAGAGGCAGAGACACAGGTAGAGGGAGAAGTAGGCTCCATGCAGGGAGCCTGACGTGGGACTGGATCCCGGGTCTCCAGGATCACCCCTGGGCTGAAGGCAGCACTAAAACATTGAGCCACTGGGGCTGATTTTATTTTTAATTAATCTCTATAACCAATATTTGGCTTGAACTTACAACCCTGAGATCAAGAGTTGTGTGCTGTACTGAGTCAACCAGGTGCCCCTTCTCCTTCCTTTCTTTATTCCATTCTTTTTCCTTGTGGCAGAAGTGCAGCCAAAATAATGTCAATTATCCTTTTATTCTTCCCCCAAAGAGCCTATACTTATTTATAGCTTTAGGATTTATTTTATTTTATTTTTTGTTTTTGTTTTTGTTTTTTTTTAGCTTTAGGATTTAAAGAGCATTTGCCAGTCTTGCTTGTCTCTACTCCTGCTGAGCCTCTAGCGATGTATGGTGCCACCCACCTGAGGCAATTGATAAGCTGTGTATGGATTATTACCAATAGAATGCAAATTTACCTTGGTAACATGCAAACAATGACAGTAGAAGAGCATTATGTGAGTAATAAGACTTAAAAAGCTTCCAGCAAGGAAGACAGCAGGAATCTCAGCCTCACCTGGACCAAAAACTACAATCCTTTGGTAACTATAAAATGCAAAGGTCTTCTACAAGTCTAATTACTTCCTAGCAAAGGTCTAACCAGTAGTTAGGGAGGCCTCTAAGAAAAGAAAAGAAAGAAACCAAGAAAAGACAACAAATAAATCAAAGGGCACCAGGGAAACTAATAACGATGCTAATAAAGAAAGAAAAACAAAATAGAGGGAGGTTGCAGGGCACCTGGGTGGCTCAGTGGTTGAGCATATGCCTTTGGCTCAGGTCATGATCCCAGCCAGAGTCCTGGGATTGAGTCCTGCATCAGGTTCCCTGAGGGAAGCCTGCTTCTCCCTCTGTCTATGTCTCTGCCTCTCTTCTCTGTGTCTCTCATGAATAAATAAATATTTTTAAAAATATATATAGTGGGAGGTTGCATGAGAGTAGCATAACTATGAAATTCTGTAGTCATCTTTCCCATAGCCCAGAGTAGAACTACAGCTGTGGTCATAGTTTTTCATTTATATTCAACTAGTTTCTGCCTATTAACTTCTGTAGCCTGGCCTCAAAGTGAGATTGCTAATAAGAGACTTAAAGTCGCTAAAATTCCAGCTTAAAACATTTTGAAAACACTCAAATGTCCATTAACAGGGTTTTGATTAGAACAATGAAATATTATACATCTGTAAAAAGAGAAGCTTTTTTATGTGACCCTTCTATGTAAGAAAGGATAAAATACATGCATATTTGCATAAAGAAGCAATAAGAAATGAAGAACAGGCCATGAAAAAGAATGTTTTGGGCTATTTATGTGTAAATTCACTATCAACTTTACTACCCAGGAACAATTTAAGGTTGTTACATTGGTACTTATTTAACTTTTGCTCTTTCTAGCTTAATGAACTGGACAATCTGGATGAAAATGTTAATTTAGCACTGATGGCACAAAAGAGTCTGAGCATCAAATATATGATGGTGATTGATTTCCAGTCTCCCTCGTATCAGAAATGACTTTTTCTCCATGCTTGGACAAGGTAAGTGCCACCCTTACTCTTTCTCTTTCCACAATGATGTATCACCCTATGCTTACCTCCACTAACCTTTAATCAATATTTACAATTTAAATAAATACCTCACTCTCTGATTCCAAGTACTTAACCAGTTTCTGTGCTATGTATTTTAGGCTTTAGCTGTTATTCTCCCTCCAGTTTTTTTTTTTTTTAATTTAAATTCCAGTTAGTTAACTAGTTTCAGGTATAGAATTTAGTAATTCATCACTTATATACAACACCCAGTGCTCATCACAACAAGGGCCCTCCTTAATACCCATCCGGTTAAAACTGTAAATGCTTATAAATTACTCATCAGCTAGCTATATGTAGTCTTTGTGTAGTGCCTCACATGCATTTAATTAGATACCCTGGCACCACTTATTTATGCCAGTCACCAGAGTGTAATCCTTTATAAGCAAAAATCACAAATTCTATACCATGCCCTACAACCTTTCATTTTCCTAGGTTTTCCAGTCCTGAACGACAGTTCAGAATCTATTAATTTCACTCACAAATATCAACAGTTCCCAACATGCAAATAAATATACAAGAAGTATTAGCTATATCTCTTAGCTGCTGGAAAAAAATGACTAAAAACCAATACAAATCATTCTAGGTAACATACTCAAATCTCATACTTAAAGAGAGTGAGATTCAAGACCAGGAATGTAAACACAATACTATTTCCCTCAGTTTCTATCTTTTCTTCTAGTCTTTCCCAATTACCTCGCCACTCCTTCCCTTCCTCTAGGGAGGGAGGCTGCAGGCAGCAGCTGGTTTACTCACAGCTAGCTTTATTTGGTTTACATGGCAACAGAAGTGCACAAAAAGGCACAAAAGAGAGCTGTTTGTTTACGATTGGTTCAAATTCTTTTCAACCGGGTTAAAAAAAAAAATCCCGGGATCCCAGGGTGGCACAGCGGTTTGGCGCCTGCCTTTGGCCCAGGGCGCAATCCTGGAGACCCGGGATCGAATCCCACGTCGGGCTCCCGGTGCATGGAGCCTGCTTCTCCCTCTGCCTATGTCTCTACCTCTCTCTCTCTCTCACTGTGTGCCTATCATAAATAAATAAATAATTAAAAAAAAAAAATCCCTTAAGCTAAAAAAAAAAAAAAAAAAAAAAAAGATTTGGGAAAAAGGAAAGGTGAAAGAGGATTTTAGAGTGAAAAGCTAAAAGAGATGGGCCTGGGGAGCTGCTAACTGTAAATTTCTAGGTACTGTGCTTCTGGTTTCTGAGTCCTGTTACTAGTGGCCATGGCCCCAGATCCAGGGAACAAGCTGAAAAATGTTATTATTTAAAGATCTTTTACACATCTTTGGATCTCAGAATAACACTGTTGTTTCAACTTTCCAGTTTTTATAAACTAGTGCCAAAAAGAAATTATAGGTAACATCACCAGTGGATACACCCAAACTCAGAAATATATCTTTTTTTAGCAATAGAGGGAAAGGGGAATGATTATTTTTTAATCCACCCCACCCTTTATTATGAAATGAGTACCTTTTAAAAAACTTTAATTATAAAAGTCATTCCTGTTCACTATGAACAAACAAGAGGAGACAAAAATCAACCATAATACCAACCCTCAACTATTATCATTATTGACACTTTCGTACATATCCTCCTGGTAAAAAAAATGAGAGGTTATAACTTTTTTTTATGTAACATATTACATATTTGACTCTATAAAATCAAAAGGCTAGGGGTGACTGGGTGGCTCTTATTAGAAAATAAGAGTTTTACAACATGAAAAGTACCAGTACTCAGAGTTAACTACTATCAGGAAATTTTAAAACAAATTTTTTAACCAAAGCTTATTCTTGTTAAAATAGTTTGTAATCAAAGCAGTAGATAAAGGGCACCTATCTGGGTGGCTCAGTTGGTTAAGCGTCTGCCTTTGGCTCAGGTCATGATCCTAGGGTCTGGGATCAAGCCCACATTGGGCTCCCTGCTCAGCGGAGAGTCTGCCTCTCACTCTCCTCCAGCTCATGCTCTCTCTTGCTCTCTCTCTGTCAAATAAATAAAATCTTAAAAATAAATAAATAAACAAGCAAATATATAAATTCAAAATACAATAGCTGAGAGCATGGATTTTGAAGTTGGACAGATATAACTGTCCCAGTGATTTAGGCAAGTTATCTAATGTCTCTTAATGCCTGAGTTTCCTTATGTATAAGTGAAATAGTTCCAAATTCACAGGCTTATTCTAAGGATTAAATAATGATGATAGAACAAATCTAGTATACTGTACTCAATAACATAACATATACTGCATAAATTTTGTACTTTTTTATAACATTTTATTAAGTGGCTACTATTCCACTGGAAAAATGTATCCTAGTTTATTAAAAATCCCTATTGTCAAAATAAGTTGCTTCTAAATTTAAAATATTATACATAGCAATGCAACAAACACCACATCTAAATCTGTACATGTTTGTGATTGTTTTTCCTTAAACAAAATTTCTGGAGTAGAATTCTAAGTCAAAAGGAATAACATGATCTCTCCCTCTATTGCCAAATTGCCCTCCAGAAAAGTTGTACCAATTTATACTCCCATATGTATATATAAAAATGTTCATTTCCTCACCTGTTCATTCACACCAAATTTTTAAAAGTATTTTAAAAAATCATGCATATCTTTTTATAGTCAGTGTTTCAAAATGGTAAAAATACAGGATTCTAACAGAAAATTCCATAATTTTAGTACTCTTAGAAGTGAAAGTTTCCCTTGGTTCAATTTTTTCCCTTTTTGGAGGTTAATTATATAATTTGAGAAAGAGAGCACTAGAGAGGAAGAGCAAGCACGAATGAAGGGCAGAAGGAGAGAGAGAAGCAGACTCCCCAGCTGAGCAGGAAGCCCAATGTGGGACTCAATCCCAGGACCCTGAGATCATAACCTGAGCTGAAAGCAGACACTAATCAACCGAGCCACCCAGACACCCCTGGAGGTTAATATTTATATAGTCAAATGTATCACTCTTATGAATTCTGGGTTTTATGTCATATTTAGAAAATAATCACTGATGGCTTCTTTCAGTACTTTTATAGTCTCACAAACATGGATGTCTTTCCATTCGTTTGTGTTTTCTCCACTTTCTTTCAATAAAGTCTTGAACACTGTTGGTGGGAATGTAACTTGCTCCAGCAGCTATGGAAAACAAGATGGAGGGTCCTCAAAAAATTAAAAATAGAAATGCCATATGATCCGGCAATCCTACTTTTAGGTATATATCCAAAGGAAATGAAAAAAGGATATTAAAGAGATATAAGCACTCCCATGTCTATTGCATCATTATTCACAATAACCAAGATATGGAAACAACCTAAGCACCCATCAGTGGATGAATGGGTAATGAAGATAATGAAGATGTCTCTCTCTCTCTCTCTCTCTCTCTCTCTCACACACACACACACACACACACACACACACAGTGGAATATTATTCACTCATGAGAAAGAAAAAATCCTGCCATTTGCAACAACATGGATGGACTTTGAGACATTTACAGAGTAAATGGTGATTACCAGAGGCTGGGTGTAGGATGATGGGGCAATATGAGAAAGACTGTTTAAAGGTACAGGCTTGCAACCAGTAGATAACTAAGACCTGGCTATGTGATGTGAAGTACGGTAATTATAGATAACATTACTGCATTATAAACATCATACTTGCTAAAAGACTAGATCCTAATTATTTCCACCACAAAAAAGAAATAATTTTGTGACAGGACAGACATCCTAGCTATGCTATAATGACAATCATACCACAATACATAAATATTAAATCAACATGTTATATACCTTAAACTTACTAATGCCATATGTCAAATATATTTCAATAGAAAACCAATCACATGTAATAAAGATGTTTATAATGAAAAAGTTTATAGTCTATTTAATTAAAACAAGTATATAAATAAAAAGGTATCATGGGGATCCCTGGGTGGTGCAGCGGTTTGGCGCCTGCCTTTGGCCCGGGGCACAATCCTGGAGACCCGGGATCGAATCCCACGTCGGGCTCCCGGTGCATGGAGACTGCTTCTCCCTCTGCCTGTGTCTCTGCCTCTCTCTCTCTCTCTCTCTGTGACTATCATAAATAAATAAAAAAAAATTAAAAAAAAAAAAAGGTATCATGGAGTTATTTTTTTTTTAAAGACTTTATTTATCTATTCATGAGAGACACACAGAGAGAGAGGCAGAGACACAGGCAGAGGGAGAAGCAGGCTCCATGCAGGGAGCCAGACATGGGACTCAATCCTGGGTCTCCAGGATCACGCCCTGGGCCGAAGGCAGCACTAAACTGCTGAGCCACCCGGGCTGCCCGGTATCATGGAGTTATATACAGAAATAATAATACAAAGGGGAGGGAAGAAGTAGAAGTATGCTATTATAAGACTGACATATCATATGTACTATATACATAAACTACCATATGATATAAACAGTCTCTGATAAATTAAAGATGTACAATATAAACCCTAAAACAACCACTAAAAAAAGACAAGAGCTATAGCTAATAAGCCAATTGGGAGATAAAACTAAATGATTAAAATATACTTAACTAATACAA
This sequence comes from Canis lupus baileyi, assembly GCF_048164855.1. Classification (NCBI taxonomy): domain Eukaryota; kingdom Metazoa; phylum Chordata; class Mammalia; order Carnivora; family Canidae; genus Canis; species Canis lupus. The sequence goes on along the minus strand of NC_132855.1, from coordinate 53,570,631 downwards.
AAGAAACAAGAAAGGAGGAACAAAGGACAAATGAGAAAAAGAGAAAACAAATTGCAACATGGCAGATTTACAACTATCCATATGAATAATCACATCAAATGTTGATGGTCTAACACCCCAATTAAAAGGCAGATATTGGGGATGCCTGGGTGGCTCAGGTTGGTTAAGCATCTGCCTTTGTTCAGGTCATGATCCCGGAGTCCCAGGACCAAGCCCCACGAGGGGTCCTCGTTCAGAGGGGAGCCTGCTTCTCCCTCTGCTCTTCATCCTACTCATGTTCTCTCTCGCACACGCATGCTCTCTCTCAAATAAATAAATAAAATCTTAAAAAAAAAAGAAAAAGGCAGAGATTGTCAGATTGCATAAAAGCAAGACCCACCTATGTGCTGCCTACAAGAAATATAGAAATACAAAAGAAGGGCAGCCTGAGTGGCTTAGCGGTTTAGTGCCGCCTTCGGCTCAGGTCGTGATCCTGGAGTCCCAAGATCGAGTCCCACATCAGGCTCCCTGCATTGGCGCCTGCTTCTCCCTCTGCCTGTGTCTCTGCCTCTTTCTCTGTCTCTCATGAATAAATAAATAAAATATTAAAAAAAAAAAAAGAAATACAAAAGAAAAGGGAGAGAAAAATACCCTTTGCTAATAATAATCAAAAGAAAGCTGAAATGGCTAACTTTCATACACATCCTCAGGTGATTTCAAATATGATGTGATGATGAGATTACTCAATATTCACCAGCTTCCATCTTAATTATGATAGTTCATTTCTGAAGATGAAAGGCCTAAGTCATTAAAAATAATATGCCCCATGTAAGAAGGTTTTCTGCATACTATAAATTCCTTTTGTGAACCTGTGTATTTTAACCTCTTTTCACAATATACAGAAAACAAAACACCCCTTCCTCAGTAAATTTAACCAAATGATTGTTTCAGAATACTCTCTATTTCACTGCTTTTTTTTTAAAAAAAAGTGTGCCTATTTTTAAAATTTAAATTATTTCTGTTTTTAAAAAGTTGAGGGATGGCTCAGTTGGTTAAGCATCCAACTTGTGATTTTGGCTCAGGTCATGATCTCAGAGTCCTGAGATCCAGCCCTATGTCAGGTTCCATGCTCAGTGGGGAGTCTGCTTGAGAATCTCTCTCTCTCCTTTTCCCTCTGCCCCTCCCTCCCTTTTTTCTCTCTTTCTCTCAATCTCTAAAATAAATAAATAAATCTGAAAAAAAAGTTGAAATGGCTATATTAATACCAAGTAAAGTTTATTTCAGAGCAAAGAATATTACCAGAAATAAAGGGTATTGTTTCTCAATCATAAAGGGGTCAATTCATCAAGAGAATATAATCTTGAGTGGTTCTGTATCTGATAACTAAGCTTTAAAATACATGAAACAAACACTGATAGAACAGCCAAGAGAAACAGATAAATCCACAATTCTAGCCAAGATTTCAAAACCCCTCTTATTAACTGATAGCTCAAATAGATCAGAAAGGATTACAAAAGACTTGAGTAACACTACCAACCACTTTGACCTAAATAATATTTATTGAACATTCAATCCAACAAAAGCAAAAAAATATATTCTTTTCAAGTGAACACAGAACATTTAACAAGATAAAGCATATTTTGGGCCATAAAACAAGTTTAAGCAAATCTTAAAAAATTCAAGTCCTACAAAGTACATTTTCTGACACACTGAAATTAAACTAGAAAATAATAACAGAAAGATGTCTGGAAAATCCCCTGAACATTTGGAAGTTAGAACACATTTTAAACAGACTGAAAACACAACATATCAAAATTTTCAAGATGCAACTAAATGAGCACTTAGAAATTTGTAACAGTAAACACTTGTATCACAAAAAAAGAAAGGTCTCAAGTCAAAACCTCAGCTTCTTGGGATGCCTAGGTGGCACAATTGGTTAAGTGACTGACTTGGTTATGGCTCAGGTCGTGATCTCAGGGTCTGCACTCATCATGGAGTCTGCTTGAGATTCTCTCTCCCTCTCCCTTTGCCCCTCCTGATCAGGCTCCCTCTCTCTAAAACAAACTAAAAAACAAAACAACAAAAAAACACCTCAGCTTCTTCCTTAAGAAACTAGAAAAGGAAGAGCTCATAAAACCCATAGCAAATAGAAGAAAGGAATACTCTAAAGATCAGAGCAGAAATCAATAAAATGGAAACTAGAAAAGTGGTTTCAGTGAAACCAAAAGCTGATACTTTGAAATATGAATGAAAGAGACAAGCCTTTAGTCAGACTGATAAGGAATAAAAAAGATAGATCCAAATTAACAATATCAAGAATGAGAAAGATGACATCATTTCAATTCTACAGATATTAAAAGGAAAACAAGAAAATATTAACAATTTTTTTCTAATAAATTCAACAAATTCCTTGAAAGACACAAAGCTCACTCAGAAAGAACAAGTAAGTGTGAATTACAAAAAATGAATTTGTGGTTAAAAACCTTCCCACACAAAAGACACCATGCCCAGATGGCTTAACTGGTAAACACCACCAAATACTTAAGAAATAATAAAAATTCTACACAAACGCTACAAAGGTACAGTAAGAGAAGAAAACTACAAATGTTTCTAACACAGATCCAAAAATTCTTAGCACATTTTTAGAAAATCAATTCTAACAATGTATAAAAAGAATAATGGATCACAACTAAGGGGGGGGTTTATCCTATAATGGAAGTTTGGTGTAGTATATGAAAATCAATGCACTTTACCATATTAATAAACTAAAAAAGAAAAATCATATCATCTCAATGGCTGCAGAAAAAGCATTTACATATAAGTCTTTATGCATACGTTTTCATTTTTCTTAAGTGGATTTCTGGGAGGGTAATTCTGCCCCATATAGGATTACCCTACCAGGCAGCGTTTGCTTGGGGATTCCACCTCTTCCTGGTTGAGATTTTTCTCAATTGTACTGTGGTCTCAAACTCTTCCTACCCCATCCCTCCTTCCCTGTCTTCCTTCACAGGTGTTAGGTTTGCATCACATTCTGAAAGCTTTCCCTGCCTACTCTTGTCTCTTTTCCATTTATAGTTCACAGGTGCTTTCCTCCAAGAAAGCTTGTACTCTAAACTTATCTTGACATTTGCCACTTGGAGGATCCATATTGGCATAGGGAGCATAAGATAATTTAGTCAATTATGGAAAAAATCAGCTACTTTTTAAAATGGGACTTGACTCCACATTCTTCATACCCAGCGGTATGTTTAAGCTATATAATGGTTGGCTTCTCTAGACAAGCAGTTGGAAGCCATGGAGCCAAACATGAGGGAAGAGATACAAATTGTGTTTTCTTTTATCTCAGTATACTGTGGGCTCTTTTAGCTATTTCACATGAATACTCAATTACTTTGCCTCAGGAGAGGGCTCTTCCGTTAGAGCAGTCTCTAAGGTAATCACCTTAATTTTTCCTTGTCCTGTCTTGAACTGAGAGATCTGGCCAGCAAGGCAGGCAGGAGCACCATTCTCTGGCATTTAAAATATCCTGAAGGACAAACATGTTATCAGCCCAAATCTTCTTCATCCCTATCACCAAGGAAAATCTCAATCCAAGAATAGGTGATATGCCATTTTGTGATAGACAACATTCATTTAAGTAAGATTTCACTTGTATTTCTTTTGAAGTTTACATTTGGCTTACTTTTACCATCATTCTGTTCTAAAAGGATAGTCTTAAGAATTTGCCAAAATTTTTAAATTATTCAAACAAACTGAGAATGTATATAAAGCCTATAATAACCAATGGTTTTACATTAGAACCTCAAGAATCATGTTGCTTTATTGCTATAGTGCTCCTTATACTGTGGATGGCTAATAAATACTAAACCAATCCTCCATAACCTGCCTTCTAGGGCAAAAACTTCCTTTATTCCTAAGACCAAAATATTCCTCAGAAATTTTTCAAAGGAGACCTTCTTAAATCTTTTTTTTAAAGATTTTATTTGTTCATGAGAGACACACAGAGAGAGGCAGAGACACAGGCAGAGGGAGAAGCAGGCTCCCTGAGGGGAGCCTGATGTGGGCCTCAAACCCAGGACCCCAGGATCACGCCCTGAGCCGAAGGCAGACACTCAACCACTGATCCACCCAGGAGTCCCTTAAATCTTACATTTTTGCCTTATAGCTTTCTACTATAAAAGTGCTGAGGCATAAAGGTACACCATTACCCAAAGACTACCTCAGGACATTCTTCTTAAAAAGGTATAAATTTTCCTGCCCTTAGTTTCGCCTTCTTACAAAGTTCTCTAGTCCAGGCTAAATAATTCCTTTCTTGCTCAAATGTTAACACCCTTCAGATATTTGGGAGTGTCTCTCTCTCCTGGATTTTATAGTTGCCAGAATTCAGTTAACCCTCTATGCTTAAAATCTTTAACTGATCTTCAAAAATTTATCTATTTATTCTTTTCAGCACTCAGAGCTCACCACCTTCTGTTCCTATCATGCTGACACTGTGCTAAATGTAATACTCCCAGTGGGCTCTTGCCAACTCCCTATGCCGTGGCACAATTCTTCTTTGTTCACTGCCTAGAATAGCACTGGCTCTCCTTTGACTGCCAGATCGTATTTCAAGCCAAACCAAGTTTGTTATCTGCCATTACTGTCAAGTCTCTCTTGCCCTTGAGTTGCAGTATTGCTTTTTTTTTTTCCCCCGTCAGATCTCTTCTATCTCTGCAGCCTCAGACACAAGAGTGGAATTGTGCCCTAATGCTAATCTCCCAGATGAATGTTACTCATATTTTGGCCAGATATTAATAGTAGAAATTGCATATTGATAATTTTCATAACTGAGTTTTTTTCCTTCTGTTGAATTCCTAAGATCTTTTGTTGTTAAAATTTCACTTAAACTCAAATCCTCCTAGTAACTTTTAGTTAAAACAAAATAGGTTGTATACTTTCCATAGTTCCTTTAGTTCAATAAACTTTGACTAGGCACCTACTATATGAAAGTGTTGTGATAAACATGAATGTATTGCTTTTGCCTTCAAGCAGCTGACAATCTTGTTTGAAAGAAAAAACATGTAAATATATGTATTTATAATATAGTATAATAATGTAATAATGAAAAATCACACAGTCTACAAAGGTCAGTAAAGCTGATAACTCTAAGAATGAATAAGAATCTATCAGATCCGGAAGGAGAAGGAAGACATTCCAGTCAGAGAGAAATTCCAGAACAAGGAATAGTGTGGAATACTTGGGAAACAAGAGGCATGATGTTGCTGGAGCATAAAGAGCAGACAGGGGAGAAATGGCAGGAAATGAAAATAGATAATTAGAAAAAAACCAAAGTACTACACCCCAAAGTATCTTGAATCCCAAGTTAAGGATATTGGACTTAATCATAAAAGCAATGAGCAAAAGTCAAAGAAATATAAAAAAGAAAGATATGGGCCCTGGGTGGCTCAGTTGAGCATCTGACTCCATCTAACTCTTGATTTTAGCTCAGGTCATGATCTTGAGATTGTGAGATCAAGCCCCAGGTGGGCCTCTGTGCTCAGCTCAGAGTCTGCTTGTCCCTTTCCCTCTACTCCTCCTGCTACTCTCTCTCAAATAACTAAATAATTCCCAAAAAAAAAAAAAAAAAAAAAAAAGGATACATGATCAATGTGTTAGAAAAATCACTCAATATGAGTAGAGAAGAGAAAATGGAAGGGGGACAGCAGAGGCAAGAAAATCAGTTAGGTGGGGTTCCTGGCTGGCCCAGTGGGTAGAGCACACGACTCCTAATCTTGAGGTTGTAAGTTTGAGCCCCATGTTGAGGATTGAAATTACTTAAAATCTAAGACAGAAGAGGGAAAGAAGGAAGGGAGGGAGGAAGGAGAGAGAAGGGGGAAGGGGTGAGGGGAGGGGAAGAAAGGAAAAGAACATCAGTCAGATGTCAGCTGCAATAGTCCAGGGGAGATGTAAGGGGTTTAAGTTTGAAACTTTTCAGAAGGAAAAAAATCAAGATGACTATTTTCAGCCTGTCACTTACTGAGCATTGACTATGTAGAAAATGCTGTATTTTGTGTTTTCCATATTTTACCTCATTTAATGATTAGCCTTTCAGGTAGATACTAGTACCTTTTTTTTTTTTTTTTTTAGATTTTATTTATTTATTCATGACAGACAGAGAGACACATGACAGACACAGAGAGACATAGGCATAGGGAGAAGTAGTCTCCCTAGGGGGATCCAGGGGAAGTAGTCTCCCTGGATCCCAGGACCCAGGGATCATGACTTCCAAAGGCAGCCGCTCAACCACTGAGACACCCAGGCATCCCTAGATACTAGTATCTTAATTTAACATAACAAGAACCTAAGTTTCAGAGAAAACAAAGCTTGAAATGCAACAAATAACTACCAAAAAGAATCAAATTTAGCAAAATGTTCTCAATACTGTCACTGTGGCTTCTAGAACATTACTGCAGAGTATACTCTTAGTCACAGACAGCCTCATTGTCTCTTTTTCAATTCATTTATTTAGCAAATACAAACCAGTACCTAGAATATGCTAGGACTATACATAATAACTAGTCAATGAGGGATGCCTGGCTGGCTCAGTCACAAGAGCATGTAACTTGATCTTGGGGTCGTGAGTTCAAGCCCCATGCTGGGTGTAAAGATTACTTAAAAACAACAACAACAACAACAACAAACAAACAAAAAACTTTAAAAACTATAGTCAGGGGATCCCTGGGTGGCTCAACGGTTTGGTGCCTGCCTTTGGCTCAGGGTGCAATCCTGGAGTCCCGGGATCGAGTCCCACTTTGGGCTCCTGGCATGGAGCCTGCTTCTCTTCCTCCTGTGTCTCTGCCTGCCTCTCTCTCTCTCTCTCTCAATCTGTCTATCATAAGTAAATAAATAAATAAACCTTTTTTTTTTAAACTATAGTCAATGAGTTTACAATCAAATGGGAAAAAAGCGGGATCCCTGGGTGGCGCAGCGGTTTGGCTCCTGCCTTTGGCCCAGGGCGCAATCCTGGAGACCCGGGATCGAATCCCACGTCGGGCTCCCGGTGCTTGGAGCCTGCTTCTCCCTCTGCCTATGTCTCTGCCTCTCTCTCTCTCTCTGTGACTATCATAAAAAATTAAAAATTAAAAAAAAAATGGAAAAGAAGCACAACATAATCCCACAATAAAATCTATAATTAGAATAAAGAATCATAAAAGAGAAAGTACAGGGTATTATGAGACTGTAGACAGTGTAAGAGGAAAACTTAATTTAGTATTCAGGGAAGGGGATAAAATGGAAGATCTCCTGAGAAACTGGCATTTGAAACATGTAAGAAGGATGAGTAAAAAAGAAAGACCTAAAGGTAAAACTGGTCTTATCTACCTCACTTTGTGCTTCACCTGTTAGTTATTTCCAGGCATCTCATTGGCTGAAAACTCTCCCAACTAGCTTGTGTCTCAGTCTTCAAAGTTCTTGAGCAAATATCTAATCAGATGCTTGACCTGAATTCCTTTTATACTTTCTCCAATGGCCATACCCTAGTAACCTTGTCAGTACCTGTAACTGCCTATACTTTTGGAATCTACAATTTAAATATTTTATTTCATCAAATCTAAGATGTCATCAATTGGAAGACTCACCATTATTTCACATATCAGTAAGAAAAAAAATATATTACCAAGTAAACCGACATCTCAACTTCAGAGATGTCAAAATGGAAAAAACTCAACAACTCCTAAAATCAATGAACTATGATATCTTAACTCTGATGACAACTGCTAATCTCTTTATCAGTCACTCACTGTATTTTTTTCCATTATATTTACCTCATCTTACCTTCTGTTATCTTTGACTTCAACTGTACTTCTGGAAACTTGACTTCTTTATACTATCCTAATCTGTTAACTCTTGCCTGTTAGCAAAAAACGAGGTTAGAGTTTAGAGACATGAGTTTAGAGAGGCAATTCTGTAACTTCATAGCACTCAGTCCCATAGAAAGAGAGAAGGTAGACTATAGGAGTAATGCAGGAATTTGGGAACTGGTAGAGGATAAGAGCTAAGAGGCTTTGGGGTATTTACAGGTGACTAACTGAAATGACTGTTTTTAATAATTAGTATTTGTAACTCAATGTTTTAAAATACTTATCTCCCAAAATGTAACAGACTGAGAACCATCACATGATAATAGAACATCACTGAAACTGTCTGTAATGATCCACCCCAGCCTACCCATATCATGCAACCCATATGCCACATGCCTCTCATTACAGTACATTATTCTTATTATAATAATGGTCTATTTTTTTGAAGTAACTTTAGAATAATTCTATTAATCTGAATGTTGCTGGCTTTCAAACTCACATAAAGAATCTTCTCCTGTATATACAATCATGTGCTAAAACATCCTTTATAAAAGTCATTCCAATGTTTTGGATTTAAGTTATCTAAACTGTAGGGGTGCCTGGGTGGCTCAGTGGTTGAGCTTTTGGTTCAGGTCGTGATCCCGCGGTCTTGGGATTGAGCCTTGCATTAGGCTCCCAATAGGGGAGCCTTCTTCTCCCTCTGCCTATGTCTCTGCCTTTCTCTTTCTGTGTCTGTCATGAATAAATAAATAGAAATCTTTAAAAGAAAATTATCTAAACTGTAGAAATACAACAAAATCAGAACAGAGTAGATTCATATGAGTGGATAAAAGAATCATGTTCTATATAAACAAAGTTGTGTACTTCAACCACCATGTGGTTGGTGACAATGGTGAACAGATCCAACGCTCTCCTGACAAGTCATAAAAGCATGAAATTACCCCCTAAAAAGTTGGGAAATTCTCTTCTAGACTATCACTTCCATGGGATATGAGAACTTATCAGTGGATTTTTAAAAATTGTTTCTGAACATAAAGCACAGGTTAGCAAACTATGGCCCACAGACCAAATTTGGCACATTGCCTATTTTGGTAGAGTTCAGGAACTAAGAATCGTTTCTACATTTTAAAATGTTTTTCAAAGGTGCCTGGATGGCACAATTGGTTGAATGTACAACTCTTGGTTTCAGTTCAGGTCTTGATCTCAAGGTCGTGAATCAAGCCCTAGGTGGGCATGAATCCATGCCCAGCATGGATCTACTTAAAAAAAATTTTTTTTAAGTACCATTACAATGGTACATAGAAATTATATAAGATGCAAATTTTAGTTTCCATAAATAGAATTTTATTTAGTGGGGAAAAAAAACCCAAATATTCATTTGTTTCTGTATTGTCTATGGCTACTTTTTTGCTACAACAGGAGAACTAAGTAGTTACAAGAAGACTGTGTGGTGGGCAAAGCCTTTAAACACTCTTTGACACTTTACAAAATAAGTTTGCCAACTCCTGACACCCAAAAAGTCTTATTTTATTGTGTGATTCAGTAATGACATTGACAATTATTTCCAAATGGACACAAGTGTATGAACAGCAACTTAGAAAATGAGCTTACTCAATTAGAATTAACAAAGCTTAAAGTTTTATAAGTAAATCAGTCTTAATTAAATTGGCAGAGTGGCAGATACCAAACACACTATTGCAAATGTGACACTTACAAGAGTTCATCTCTTTAATTCGGTTCTTGTAAGTCTTTACCCTGCTTCTCTCAATTGTCCCCCAAGCAACCTTTAATAAGAATTCTACAAAATTCATCTAGGAGTTTTAGGAAAAGCTAACTAAAGGTATTTAGTTACAGCAACCCTACTTAAGTACGTTCCATAGCCATCACATATCCAAGTTTCGGGGGGAAAAAACAAAAAGCAAGTGTTCTCATGAATTGGCTAGTGAATCGTGGCCAGTAGGTGGAGACAGTTTCTAACCAAAACTATAACAGCAAAATTTGATTGTGTTGTATGGAAATTTAAACTATCTTCATGTCTTTACCTTGAACTATTTAGTTAACTTAGATAGGACAAAGTGATCTTTTTCTCCTCTATTTCAACAGTAATAACCAGGCTACCTCATATTTCCTAAATAAGGTTTCACTAAGAGATCAGAAATAGGAAGGCTAGTTGTTAGATACTCCATTCCCTATAGAATATGAACCTACTTCATTGGCTAGAGTAAAGCAAGGTCTCTCTTCTCTTGCCAATAGAACAGGAATATTTTTCCAATAATTTAATCTCAATGAGATTAGCATCCTTCCTCTCAAATCAAATCTCAGGCCTTCTCTACTACTCTCTAGCTACCTGATTATATAAATAGAATAACTATTCAGCAGGTAATGTTTTGCTGACCGCTCCAAATCACCTTATCAAATACTGTTAACCTTCACTCACAAAAAATATCCTTTTCAAAGATTTTTTTCTCATTTTATAAACAAGAAAAAGTTTCTTTTGTGTACTGAAAACTGTAGAAACAGAATGGTGGGTCTAATTTCTAGGCCACTAGTCCAGAGATACAAGGCAGTTTCTAGCAGTATGCAGGACAAAGAAGTCTATTTCCATTAGGCTTCAGGCAAAGGCATTCTAAACTTCCTATCTCAACTCCTGATGCTTCTGCCACCCAAGCACTCAGTGTCCAGCACTCACTAGCTTTCCAAAGCTTCCCACAGAAGTGTCTCTTTGGGGTTGCTGTGTCCTACACTTTTTCAGTACCTCTAATTTCAGTAGTATACACAACTCTGCCAGGTTTTAAGATGAATCCTACTTAAAAAAAAATATTTTATTTATTCATTTTAGAGAGAGAGTGAGAGTAAGTGTGAGCAGGAAGGGGCAGAGGGAGAGGGAGAGGGAAAAAGAATCTGAAGCAGACTCTGCACTGAGCACAGAGACTGATGTGGCGCTTTTCCACAACCATGAGATCATGACCTGAGCTGAAACCAAGAGTCAGATACTCAAGTGACTAAGCCACCCCAGGGCCCCAGATGAAACTTATTTTCAAAGTAAAGCATACTAAGTGCAAAGGACTCACAAGCAACTCCTTCCACCAACACTTCCCAGACTATATTTTCAGTAAAAAAAATTTCTAGATGGAATAAATGTCTCTTTGATATAGACACCTCTACTATCCTTTCCTGTCATGTCCCAACCACCTTCCTTATAGTCACACATTGTGCTAGGCACACAATACACACACAGTCTTGACAAGATGGCTACCTATTTCAACAAGGCTGACTTATCTTACATTAAGTTTTAGAAAGGAAAGCATAAATAAAGCCTCTAAAAACTAACCTACTAGGAAAGAGAAAGACTCTAACTTAGCAAGTTTAATTTAATATGAAAATACACACTTATCTTTACAAGGCTCTTTTCGGAAACCAATTCTCTTAAGTATTTAAACCACCTAGTATCAGAAGGTCCTGAAATTTTTATTTTACTTTTCAGATCATGTAAAATATAGATATAAACATCTCCATCTTGGGGCACCTGGGTGGCTCTGTCGGTTAAGCTAAGCATCTGCCTTCAGCTCAGGTCATCTTAGGGTCCTGGGATAGAGCCCCATAGCAGGCTCCCTGCTCAGTGGGGAGTCTGCTCCTCCCTCTCCCACTAACCCTCCCCTGGCTTGTGCTCTCTCCTCTCTTGCTCACTCTATCAAATAAATAAAATCTTAAAAAAAAAAAGGTATTTCAACCTTTCCATTTTAATAAAACCCAGTTATTCACTCTCTATCAATTGTGTGTCACCCTAGAAAACCAAAATATTTAAATCCAATGAAAGCCAACATGGCACCAAAAGTAATTTTATCTTTTTTCCCTAGATGTTTCTTTTCTTTAAAAAAAAAAAAAGATTTTATTTATTTATTCATGAGAGACACACAAAGAGAGAGAGGCAGAGACACAGCCAGAGGGAGAGGGAGAAGCAGGCTCCCCCATGCAGGAAGCCTGAAGTGGGACTCGATTCCAGGTCTCCAGGATCAGGCTGAAGGAGGCGCTAAACCGCGGAGCCACCTGGGCTGCCCTCCCTAGATGTTTCTGATCTCCTGAGAAAGTACTTACTTGGAAGGAAAGTCTGTGGCTGATGGTATATTAATGGGTACAGTGGTTCTTCATTGGCTCCCTTTATGTAGCCTCTCCTCTACTCTTCCTATTATTTCCTGGACTTTTACTTTCATCAAGTATCTGTTTTGAATAACACTGAACAATTCCCCAAAAACAGGACTCTTGGAACCACATTTCCAAGTCTCCAACCAGATTAAGTAACACATACTAGAAAAGGTAAGATTGAAGCAGCAGAACCAAGAGGCTGGCTTAAGATACTAAGTTTCCAGGATCTTAAATCAGCTATATATTTGTCCAAAATCAATTTAGTAAATAAAGATAACAGTATGAATGTAGGAAGCCTTTTTTAGAAAAACTGACTGATCTATTTTTGTCCTGACGTTGGCCTAATTACTTTAACCAGTGGCTCTAACTCTGCATATATACATACAAACCCCAGCAAGGCCAGCAACTGTTGGGAAAAAGGAGTGAGCAAGATATTCCTAGTTGGTGGCAATTTGGGTTCTACCAGGACATGTGGTAACCCTCCAGGGATGCCTATAGTTACAGAAATTCAGGTCTCTGGCCATTCATTGCCTTTATCTTAAAGACATAATTGGCATAATTCTATAGTTGTTTTTGTTAAAATATCCATATATTTATCATGTGTTTATTGTGTGTTGAGTGTTCTGTTTTAATTTTCTTTCTCTATATAATGGAAAAAGTCCACAAGTCTGCCCACTAAGAAAGTCTGGAGAAATACCAAATAATGCCTAGATGAGGACTCAATTCTACAGTCCATACAACTTGTCCCCTAGTGCCTCTTTTTCTGCTTTCAGAATCAGTTTCTTTTCAAGATGCTATAGAATTGCTGAGGACTATTTTCTGAGCTTAAACTAGTTATAGTTTTCTGTTCTCAACCTAGAGATAGAGACTGGCTCATATGTAACATTTTTAAAGCTGCTGCTCTGCAATGTACATCCCTCATAAAACCTTAATCACAATAAATTTAGTTAAATCCTTTAAAACCGGATTGCTCTAGCTTCACAAAACAAGTCTGGCTGCTCAGCTTCAATTCCCTGGAGAGAAGAGAGAAGCTCTACTCTATTATGAAACCAGCTTGCCTAATCAAATTCCCTTTCAGAGAAAGAGGTCAAGGAGAATAACTGCTGTGCATTTTTCAATTCTTCCTTCCAAGAAATGACTGTGACTGACAGATACTATTTCTTTGAGTTCCAGTGGCCAAGATTGACTAATTGTTCCTTAGTTAAAAGAATGATACCAATCTGCCAAGCTACAGGACTCTCTATAATCATAATACAAAATTCTTTACATTTGTCAAATTTCATGATTTTTGAAGTTTATACCCACACATACACACGTCTCTCCTCCCCCCTCTCTTAACACCTCATTGAGAGGTAGAATAAATATTATCCTTATTTTACACACAAGGAAACTGCAACAAAGGCAATATATCACTTGCCCAAGATACACATGTTATGTGGTAGATCTACAACTCTAATTTATGTTATCTTACTGTCTTATGATTTCCTACACATCATGTATCTTTGCAATCTCCTTAGTATGTCTACTGATCTCATTGTCTGCCCCAATTTACTGAAATATTTACTAACAGAAAACAGTATGTTCAGATGACATGGTGGTGTAGTAGACATAGATTTGTATGATGTAGCAGAAACAGATATTTGGAGACTGCGATGGGTTCAAATCATTTTTCTACTTAAGGAGTATGACTTAGGGTAAATTGATAACTAGCCTCCATACCTTTACCTGTAAAATGGGTATACCATCTACCTCATAGAATTCTAAGAATTAAATGAGTTAACACATTTTAATCACCTGATACATAAAAGATACTCAATGTTAATCCCCTCCCCGCCCCCAACCCAGCTCCAAAATAGTCCTAAACAGATTACCAGCCTCTTGAGAGTCCAACTCATTTGATTTCAGTGACTCCTAAAAACTAAGGGATGAGGATTAGGAAAATTGGAGCATTAACACTTTCCTGGCACTTCCCTCAGATATGTGGGGGCTTTTTGGCTGTCTGTCTAATGAGCAGATTTTAGAAATGCAGACTAACCAATTAAGAAAAAAAAATAGGAAAAGGCAAATGTCTCCAAATAACATTTATCATGGGCACATGAAGTAATTAGTTGTTCTATCAACTAAACATATATTGGAATGCCAGTTAGAATATACCAGTCACAATAAAGAAGAGCTGAATTAATGTTACTTGCCCTACAGAATAATTGATTAGATCTATACAAAGAAATATGAACATTAATCTAAACAATCCTTCTCCACTACTCCTGAATAAGCCAAATGGGATAAAGCACTTTTCATAACCAATAAATGAATGATCATGTTGACTACGAAACAAGTTTCTAAAAGCAAATTTACAGTCTCTAAAATGAACTCCTTAGTTTAGAACAAATCATATCTGGGGTGCCAGTCTGTTGAGTGTGTGACTCTTGATCTTGGGGTTGTGAGTTCGAGCCCCACATTGGGTGCAGAGACTACTTAAAATTTTAAAAAAAGTTTTTAAAAAGAATAAATCAGGGATCCCTGGGTGGCGCAGCGGTTTGGCGCCTGCCTTTGGCCCAGGGCGCGATCCTGGAGACCCGGGATCGAATCCCACGTCGGGCTCCCAGTGCATGGAGCCTGCTTCTCCCTCTGCCTGTGTCTCTGCCTCATTCTCTCTCTCTCTCTGTGACTATCACAAATAAATAAAAAAATTAAAAAAAAAGAATAAATCATATCTGAGTCTTATTCTCAATACCACACATAAATTCATACTAAGCCACCTCTTTCCTGGGATTATACTAAATTTCCTTTTTTTCTTCTTTAAAGATTTTATTTGTTTGAGAGAAAAAGAGCACATGTGTGCAAGCATGAGTGGGGGAGAGGTAGAGGGGAAGGGACAAGCAGACTCCCAAAGAGTGGGGAGTCCCATGTGTTCTCAAATCCAGAACCCTGAGATCATGACCTGAGCTGAAGGCAGACCCTTAACCCACTGAGCCACCCAGGCACCTCAATACTACATTTCAATAGTTAAAGGACAACTGCTACAAATATTTGAATAACTGCAACATGCTAACCCTTGACCCGTAAGAATTTAATTTGTTGTTGCTGCTTTTATTGTTTAAATTTTTTTGTGTTAGATTCCCTCAGATGGGATCCCTGGGTGGCACAGCGGTTTGGCGCCTGCCTTTGGCCCAGGGCGCGATCCCGGAGACCTGGGATCGAATCCCACATCGGGCTCCCAGTGCATGGAGCCTGCTTCTCCCTCTGCCTGTGTCTCTGCCTCTCTCTCTCTCTCTCTCTCTCTGTGACTATCATAAATAAAAAAAATAAATAAAATAAAATAAAATAAATTAAAAAATTAAAAAAAAAGATTCCCTCAGATAAGTCTTATTCTGTGGTTATAATCAATTCACAGCTTCTACTAGAACATTTTCTTTTTTTATTTTTTTATTTTTATTTATTTATGATAGTCAGAGAGAGAGAGAGAGAGAGAGAGGCAGAGACACAGGCAGAGGGAGAAGCAGGCTCCATGCACCGGGAGCCCGATGTGGGATTCGATCCTGGGTCTCCAGGATCGCGCCCTGGGCCAAAGGCAGGCGCTAAACCGCTGCGCCACCCAGGGATCCCCTACTAGAACATTTTCAAAGCCATATCCAGATAGTGAGATTAGCTGAAGAAACATACATTTATTTATATGCAACTTTTATGTATTGTAAGAATACATTTTCTCTCTTAGTCTTGGGAAATCAGCACAATATTACTTATAATAAATGTACTATTGTCATTTCTTGGTTTCCTTGATTTCCTCTTTTAAAAATTCCCTTACCGGGCAGCCCCGGTGGCGCAGCGGTTTAGCGCTGCCTGCAGCCCGGGGTGTGATCCTGGAGATCCGGGATCAAGTCCCACGTCAGGCTCCCTGCATGGAGCCTGCTTCTTCCGCTGCCTGTGTCTCTGCCTCTCTCTCGCTCTCTCTGAATAAATAAATAAATACATCTTTTTTTTTTTTAATTTTTATTTATTTATGATAGTCACACAGAGAGAGAGAGAGAGGCAGAGACACAGGCAGAGGGAGAAGCAGGCTCCATGCACCGGGAGCCTGACGTGGGATTCGATCCTTGGTCTCCAGGATGGCGCCCTGGGCCAAAGGCAGGCGCCAAACGGCTGCGCCACCCAGGGATCCCAAATAAATACATCTTAAAAAAATAAATAAATAAAAAATAAAAATAAAAATTCCCTTACCTCAACCATTAAAACCGAGCTTCCCAAAAATAAAGTTTCAAAGATAGAAGAAAAAAAAAAAAAAAGCTACTAGCTGTCTTTGCTATATCAATTTGAAAAGTGGCTAAGCAATATGCTTTAAGAGTAATGTTTCTCAATCTGGAAGCCAAGTTGTAACACTGTGTCCTAAATACACTTATTTCTAAAAATACTTAAGAACTTTTTAATAGGGGCAGCCCCGGTGGCACAGCAGTTTGGCGCCGCCTGCAGCCTGGGTTGTGATCCTGGGGATCTGGGATCGAGTCCCACATCAGGCTCCCTGTGTGGAGCCTGCTTCTCCCTCTGCCTGTGTGTCTCTCTCTCTCTCTCTCTGTGTGTCTATGACTAAATAAATAAAATCTTAAAAAAAAAGTCATTAAAAAAAAGAACTTTTTAATAAAGAAATTAAATTAGATGCAAAGTTTTCCCTACTCATGTCACTTTCATTCTCATATTACATTCAATCTTATTGAGTGGGAGAGAAAGAGTGACATACAGCAGTCAGCAGGAAATTTTGCACAACCAGTAAACTCTATTATATATGCTACAGCCTCAGCTGTTACAATTACAGATTATTATAGTGCTTTTGAGTTATTTTTTATTATGCATAAATTCATGATAATGAAGGAAGCAAGGAGAGTGAAGAAACTAGAACAAGTGCCTCTTCGGGGCTCACGTATGAGAATGCTATGAATGCTTAGTACCCACACAAAACAAGTTATAATCATCTTATCACAGGGAAAGTGATGGCAAACAAGTTATATTACAAGTACTGTTCCTACTAAAAATGTTTAAGATTTGCAAATTCTGTGAATTCTAATTTTTTCATGGAGGATAAGAACTTATTCTTTAACAATTCATATTTATCTGCTTAATATTACCTATAAAATGATGGGGCAGGGAAAAATAGGATTCATTTTTCTGGAAATAAAGCTTCATTTAAAAAAAAAAAAAAACTGGCTTTGGCAGCACGGCTGGCTCAGAGGTTTAGCACTGCCTGGGATCTAGTCCCACATCAGGCTCCCTGCATGGAGCCTGCTTCTCCCTCTGCTGTGTCTCTGCCTCTGTGTGTGTGTGTGTGTGTGTGTGTGTGTGTGTGTGTGTGTGTGTGTGTCTCTCACGAAAAAAAAAACTGGCTTAGCCATAATTATTTATTGTTATGACAGATTTTGTGACACTACATGAGTAATTTTATTATATGACCATAAAATGCTTTTATGAACACCATCTCATCCTACAAAAGAGTCTGTGATAAAGTCACTTAAGGCAATTTAACAGCAAAGGCTGTGGAGAAAGAATACATAATTTGAATCCTGGCTTTAACATTCACTAGTTGTGTGACCAACTGGGCAAGTTACTTAATGTCTGTGCCTCAATTACTTCACCTATTAAACGGGAGGATAATAATAATCTTACCTACTTAATAAGATTGTGGTAAGAATAAATGATATAAATAGCATATTGTGAGTACTTCAAGTTAGTTCTGCTTTACTTTCTTGTAATTTGCGGGGAGTTGTAAAATAAATGGATAAATTCATGGGAAACATGTTTGTGATGATGTGAATGTTCTTTGCCATTTATATTAAGGGAAACAAGAATGAGATGGAGAGATGATGCTTTTAAATGTTACTTAGAGAAGTAAAAACAAAGATTCTTATTTATTCCTTTGAATAAAAATACAATGAAAAAATTCACCGTCAGGGCGCTTGGGTGGCTCAGCAGTTTAGTGCCTGCCTTTGGCCCAGGGCATAATGCCCTGGGTCGTGCCCTGGGCCAAGATCCTGAAGTCCTGGGATTGAGTTCCACTTGGGCTCCCAGCATGGAGCCTACTCCTCCCCCTGCCTATGTCTCTGCCTCTCTCTCTCTCTCTCTGTGTCTCTCATGAATAAATAAAATCTTAAAAAAAAAAAAAATTCACTGGAAACAACAGATTAAATAACTCCATATCTGCTAACAAGTAGCAATTAAGTAACATCCCCCCCCCCTTTTTTTTTTCAAGATTTTATTTACCGGAGACCCTTGGGTGGCTCAGCGGTTGAGCGCATGCATCTGCCTTAGGCTCAGGGCATGATCCTGAGGTACTGGGATCAAGTCCCACATCAGGCTCCCCACAGGGAGCCTGCTTCTCCCCCAGCCTATGTCTTTGCCTCTCTCTTTCTGTGTCTCTAAAGAATAAATAAATAAAATCTTTTAAAAAAAGAGATTTATTTATTTATTTATTTATTTGACAAGAGTGAGAGAGCTGCAGAGGTAGAAAGAGAAGCAGGCTCCTCACTGAGCAGGGAGCCCCATGCAGGGCTCAATCGCAGGACACTGAGATCATGACCTGAGCCCAAGGCAGATGCTTAACCGACTGAGCAACCCAGGAGCTCCTAACATTCACTTTTTAAAACCATCTTTTTCTTTCACATTCACCCAAAATATTTTTCAGTTATATTACCCTTTTTTCAGATCAAACAGAGACATTATACTTGAACACTGTTCCTCTGTCATGCTGATAAAATGAACTCATATTTTTTAATCCTGCACAGAACATTCAATCATTCATTTGACAAATATTTATTGCAAGCCATGCACTAGGCATCAGGGACACAAAGATGACTAAGACATGTCCTCATCTCCAGTCTTGGTTTTTTAAGAAGAAACAAATATGTAAAATCACAAGAGAATAATGTGGAATAACAGCAGCAATGGATTGAAATATATTTTTAAAATATTAAGGATGCCTGGCTGGCTCAGTCAGTAGAGCATGTGGACTCTTAATCTCAGGGTTTTAAATTTGAACCCCATGTGTGGAATAGTTTACTTAAAATTAAAAAATATACATATACAGATTATATATATACACACACACACACTCATACATATAAAAAATCAAGGAGTTCATAATGATACCAAAAACAAAAAAGACCATTCTGTCACCATTGGATAATGCTAGTTGAACTAATTGATTATTTTGAAAAATGATAAATAAAAAGAATCAGCATTCATCCTGACTTTCCCAAATGAACTACAGGGTAATCAAATAGTACAAAGGATAAGTTTCTTTTTATAGAAGTATTACATGTAATAAGTAAATAATAATAGGTTGGAATATCATCATTTTGTAGCTCTTAATGATTTAATGGATCTAAGTAAAAATCATCAATAGCTACTGACATCACAAAAAGAGAGACATTATGCATGTCCTGATGAAAGTACTTACCACTCTGAAGAAGTCTGAACAACCTTCTAAATCTAAATATCAATTTACAGGAAATGCAGAGGACAAAGCAACATGTTAAAAGACATCACAGAGATACAATCAGCAAAATTCAGACTCAAGGAAACCTGACAAATGACCCAGTTTCTACAACAAAAAATTAGAAAAAGTGACAAATTAGAGAGTAAAGAAAAAGTGACAAATCAACCAACTGCACTGCACAAAATTTATCTGCATCCCAAATACACTGAGGAAAAAAACCATATATATATATATGAATGACACAATCAAGGAAATGCAAACGATGGGTTTTTGATACTATTAAAGAATTACTGGCAATTTTTTTAGTGTGATCATGGAACAAACAGAAATGTATATAAAAAACTATAAAATGTAAAACCATAAAATGTCTAGAATTTGTATCCAGTAATCTAGGGGAGAAGGTGGAGTAGGTAGAGGTATACATGAAACATTTGGCAATGAATTAACAATTGTTAAAGGTGGGTGATGGGGTATATGTTTGACATTTTCTATTACAGAAGACATTAAAAAGAAACAGGAAAGTTCAAAATGATGAGAAAGAGAGACTATAATGTACTTAGCCTATACATCACAAGTACTTATAATTATTCAAAAGCTTAAGGATTGGATTACATAACTTCTCAGGTACTTTTCAAATCTGAAAGCCTAAAATTCTATGACTAGATTATCTTTAAAGGTCATTTTTAATCTCTAAAATTCTTTGGTTCAATTTTCCTCTCCCACTGGTTAACAATAGCCTGCAAAAACACTAAACAACTACTTTTTAAAAGCACATGAACTGGGATTGACTCCTAGTTCAGTGCTTGGAGGTTTTGACTATAACACCCACTTCAATTCTGGAGTCTGAATGTTATACTGTTTAATTACTAGGTTAAACAGTCAGTGCTGATTAAACACATGGAAAACTTGGTTTTACCCAATGGAGAAACCTTTTTTTTTTTTTTTTTTAAGATTTTATTTATTTGAGAGAGAGGGGAGAGAGAGAGAGCATGACCTGAGGGGAGGAGGGAGGTAGAGGGAGAAGGAAAGGAGACTCCTCACTGAGCAAGGAGCCCAATGCAGGGCTCAATCCAGGACCCTGAGATCATGACCTGAGCTGAAGGCAGATTCTTAACCAATTGAGCCACCCAAGTGCCCATCAATGGAGAAAACTCTTGTGTTTCTTTTTCCCTACACATAAATAGTTTGGGAACAGTGTTTCAAAAGCTCCTGAACATACTGACACTTTCTGGGGGTGCTTGAGATCACCAGTATTTTTGTGATAATACTAAGAAGGTATTTGCCTTTTTTATTCTCATTATCTTATAAGTATACAGAGGAGTTTTCCACAGGATACATGATGTATGGCAGTGCACCAGACTGACTGCAAAAGCAGATATGAAATTCAAGCTGTTTTTAATAAAGCCAGACAGTAAAGAGATTTGCAAAAGAAAAGAAAAAAAATCAATGCTGTTCATCCCACTAAATGTTTTGAAAAAAACTTTTTTTCATATAATTATTTATGTTGACATGTAATGGGCTTATTATTTTCAAATAAAATATATATTTTTAAATTGCTCGCTTTCAAAGAAATAGTAACATATGATGTTTGTTGTTGTAAATAAATTTAAGTTCTCAGTTTTAATTCCTAATATAGTAAATATTGATAACTATAACTCACATACACAAAACTTTTTGGGATCTTCAGAGAGGTAAGCATGTAAAGGGGTCCTAAGACCAAAAAGTTTGAGAACTATTGCTCTAGAAGACACACAACTCCATCTAATTATGTCTTGTCACTACATCACCTCACATTACTACTATGTTTTATGTTATGAAGACTCAATTCCTTAATTTTCACCCTACAAAGGGTATTTGCTCTAAAACTAGTTGCTCTGATATGCCTAAAATTTATTGGGGGGCTGTCCTGGTTTAAAGAGAGATTACTGCTCACAATTGTAAAAAAAATTTAAAGAATTTTAATTATATGTATTCTACAAGGTTAAGAAGAACATTTCTCTTTGGAGGGAAGCCGGCACTAAGTCTAAGGACCTAAGTTCTTTTTTGAGTGTGACCTTTTTTTCCTTTCATTAAGACTTGTCAAGGCTAGAAGTTAGAGTCCTCAATTCCAGTTCCCTGACACCACAGGAAGACTGGGAAAATAATCCTTCCTGGTCAGGGTAGGAAAGCTTGTCATCTTAGACTACACAGAGCTCATCACTTTCTCACCTTACAGATTCTCCATTAGGAATCTCTATGCAGTGATCTCTGACCAATTCTTCCAAAAACTTGGAAGCTTAAGTCAGCTCAACAAATTTGGGTACGCTTGAAAGAATGACTCATGGAGGCCACCAAAGATAGGAGAAAAAGAAAAGAATATAGCGGATGCTAGCAGTAAATAAATACAATACATACATCAGGGAACAACAGATGGGAGAGAAAGAGAACACTAGCTTTAAACAGTTGATGCTAGCTATAAATACATATTTACAAACATACATACAAATGCAAACACCAGGCATCTGGGTTCTCGCGCTCTCTCTCTCTCTCTCTCATGCTTTCTCAAATAAACAAAATCTTTTTTAAAAAGTAAATGCAGGGCAGCCCAAGTGGCTCAGCGGTTTAGTGCCGCCTTCAGTCAGGGGCGTGATCCTGGGGACCCAGGATTGAGTCCCATGTCAGGCTCCCTGCATGGAGCCTGCTTCTCCCTCTGTCTCTGTCTCTGCCTCAATCTCTCTGTGTCTCTCATGAATAAATAAAATAAATATTAAAAAAAAAAAAAAGTAAATGCAAACAAACACCTAGATTTGACTACCCCATCCTCATGAACTCCTGAGCAGCCCTGGATCCTTCTGTATCATGTCTTCTAATCTTTTATTATAATATATATATAATAAAAATATCTTTATTGAGAGAGTACAAGCAGGGTGAGGGGCAGAGGAAGAAGCAGGCTCCCCACTGAGCATGGAGCCCAGTGCAGGACTCAATCCCAGGACTCTAGGATCATGACCTGAGCTGAAGGCAGATGCTCAACTGAGCCACCCAGGTGCCCCCTGTCTTTTAATCTTTCATACTCCAAGGCATTTTAACTAGAATGCACTTTTATAAAAATATTATAAAAGAAATCTAAAATTTGTCCACCTTCCTGAGTTATAAATTGATACAATAAAGGCTGTACTATTCCAGTTGGCCAAAACTAAAGCTCAAGAAATTAATGATTTGAAGTTTATTTCTTGATACACTTTCCTTTGAAAAAAATTCTTTTTTTTTTTTTTTTAAGATTTTATTTATTTATTCATGAGAGACACAGCAAGAAAGAGAGGGAGAGACACAGGCAGAGGGAGAAGCAGGCTCCATGCTGGGAGCCTGACGTGGGACTCGATCCTGGGTCTCCAGGATCACACCCTAGGCTGATGGCGGCACTAAACCACCGAGCCACCCGGGCTGCCCTGAAAAAAATTCTTTAAAAAAAAATTCATTCCTCCCCAAAATAAAAATAAATTAAAAAATTCATTCCCACTTTTTAATTAATCAACAATTACACACTGAACGTAGAAAAGAGAAAGCAAGAGTAAAAGTAACAAGCCACAATCCTACAAGAGAATTCCTCATCTTTATCCCCAGAAATATGAAAAAATCACATTGACTTAAGACGCCCCCCCCAACAGCTACTCCAACCTTTTTCTGTCCTTCCTATTCCTCACTCTTATCGGACAACCCTACTTCTTCTTTGAGAAGACTAACAAACTCTCTTAACTGCAGAATCACTCTATTAAAAATCAAGCCCAATCCCTTAACTTTCTTTCCTTTATTTCTCCTTGTAGCAGAATTCACATTTTTATCACTTCCCTTAAACTAAGCTAGAACACAGTGTTCCAACTTCAGAAAATCTTGGAAATCGATTATTTATAATAAAATAGTATCCAAATTAAATAATTCATTAACTAGGCTAGAGGACAGTGCTTCCTTTTCTTTGTTAAATGACTCCATTGTAGAAAGGTGCAAAGATATTAAAATGATTTTAATATCTGGATCTTCATTTTGTTTTTTAAAGCCTCAGATGTAATGTGTTTCTTCATTCTATTCCTAGGAGGGTTCTTCCCTGAGGTCATAAGATCAAATCAGACCAGATTAGTAGATTGGTTTTAAAGTAAAAAATGACCACCTGATGCTATTTGGAAGCTAATATGAAACAAGATAGCAATACTGAGTTCAAGCCTCAGGGCCTGTAATACAAGAAGTATTGCCTATTCATACAATAATAGAACATAATAAGTCTCTTTGTTTTAAAAAAGAGACTTATCACTGGCCAGATCATTTGCTTATTTGGAAGAGCATGAAACTCCTGATCTCTGGGTCATGTGTAGAGATTACAAAAAAAAAAAAACCAAACTTAAAAATAAAAAATAAATTTAAAAAAATGATAATCACTGAACTCTACTAGAATCAAAGCAAAATGAACTACTGAAAAAAATACCTAAAATGTAAACCTTTAGTCTCTCAAATGTTTGAGGAAAATAAGGTGAAGTCTGGGAAATTCTAATCACTACTTTAACTTTGACAAATATACTTGTTTGGTTTATGTATTTATCACAATACATTTTAAGTACATAATAAGTATAGAAAATAGGGGACTTCCATTTGCAGCCAATAAGGAGTAACAGGTACAACAGTCACCTACCTGCCTGAATCAAACAGAAACAAACAAAATATATGAAACAATAGTTTCGAAGACTGAACTGCCTGAACTAAAAAACAGTGATCCCTGAGAAACAAGTGAAATGAGTTTTATGAATGGCTCAGCTTATTACCCTGAGACCAGGGCACAGCTCAGGGAGGAGGAACCCAGGTAGAGCCCTGCAGACTATCTTAGTTGAGGAGATGGAGCTGAGAGTTGGAGGAGACCAAGGCAGACAGAGTTTGCAGGACAAAGTGCTGGCAGATAGAGTTTGCAGGACAAAGTGCTGGAGAAGAGAAGGCTGCAGAGAGAGCATTCTGGAAATATGTGGTGGGTGCCCCTCAAGTATTCAGCAGAGTACTGATCAATGATTGCATATAAGTGACCATTCACAGGATTAGAGAGAACACTGTCACTCAAATAGAATAGGAATAGTGCCTATTCTTGAATTACATTCAGGAATACCAATCAGAATGGAAGAGCCCCCAATTTACAGAGCCCTGGGTAGAGTAATTAGAAGGGTCCTGTGATGGGCGCCTGGGTGGCCCAGTAGGTTAAGTGTCTGCCTTTGGCTCGGGTCATGATCCAAGAGTCCTGGGATGGGGCCCCCCACATCGGGATCCCTGCTTAGCAGACAGCATGCTTCTCCCTCTATCTCTGCCTGCCACTCCCCCTGCTTGCGTTCTCTGTCAAACAAGTAAATAAAAACTTTAGAAAGAAGGGTCTTGGAGAAATAATTACCTTAGATGGAAAACGGGCCCAATCTAACAAATCCTAAATGGGAGACTAAGAAGGGTCAAAGTGTAATGATAACTCAGCTGTGATAGAGAACAAAGAAGAAGAAAAAGATCCAGTACCCACAAGGTAAAATTCACAATACTTAGAACCAAACAACTTTAATGGACACACAAAGAAACAGGTAAATAAGACCTATAAAGAGAAGAATCAGCTGAAACTTCTACAAAATTGACACATATGTCAGAATTAGCAGACATGGGCATTAAAAGTTATTATACCTGTATTCCATTTTCAAA
Organism: Canis lupus baileyi; assembly: GCF_048164855.1. Classification (NCBI taxonomy): domain Eukaryota; kingdom Metazoa; phylum Chordata; class Mammalia; order Carnivora; family Canidae; genus Canis; species Canis lupus. The sequence goes on along the minus strand of NC_132855.1, from coordinate 53,545,500 downwards.
AAAAATTAAATAGAAACAAGGGAGATATAATATTCCATTTTCAAAAAAAATTAAATAGAAACAAGAGAGATATTAAAAGAATCTAAATCAAACTTCTAGAGATTAAATGTACAATGTCTTAGATGAAAAATACACTGGATAGGATTAACAGCAAACTAGACAAAACCAAGTAAGAGATGAGTGAACTTGGAAGATACAACAAAAGAAACTATCCAAAGTGAACCAGAAGCAAAAAGAGGGAAAAAGACCATCCGTGAGTTGTGGGAACACTTTAGGCTGCCTAATATATTTGTAGTTTGAGTTTCTCAAAGGAGAGGGAACAGAGACAGAAAATATTTTTAAAAACAAATTTTTCCAAATTTGATTAAAAAAATAATAAACCCTTAAGTTCAAGATCTTCAATGAACCCCAAGAAGAACACAAGAAAAACTATACCAAAGCATAATAGTCAAATTGTTCAAACCACTGATAAACAGTATTAAAAGCAGCCAGAAAAAAAAGATACATTACATAGACAGGAATAAAGACAAGGATGACAGCAGATTTCTCATCAGAAACAATGCAGTCAACATGATGCAACAGCTTTAAGGGAATGCAAAAGCAAAAATGGTCAACGTATAATTCTATATTCAGGAAAAAAATATCTTTCAAAAACAACGTTCAAATAAAGATATTTTCAGATACACTAAATAATTAATTACTAGCACACCTGCACTAGAAGAAATATTTGAAATAAACCTTAAAAAAAAATGAAATAAACCTTTTGAGGAGGATAATACCAGATGAAAATCTGAATCTGCACAAAGGAATGAAGAGCATTAGAAAGAATAACTACATGGATATTTGTATGAGATTTTTTCTTATTATGTAAATCTCTTTCTTTTTTTTTTTTTTTTGTAAATCTCTTTCTAATATAGTTTACTATTGATATAAAAATATAATAACAAAATGGTATGGGGTTCATAGTAAAAGGAGAAAATGTATGACAAAATAGGACAAAATCTGAGAGGAAAGAGAAGGGAATATTTCTTCTATTATCTAAGAACTATTGTAAACTTTTTTTTTTAGTTTATTACAAATTTTTTATACTATAGGTAAAGTGGCATAACATCATTTAAAGGCAAACTATGACAAGCTGAAATATGTATTACAAGTCCTAAAGCAACCATTAAAACAAAACAAATAAGCCAACAAAGAAATATGAGTAAACGATAAAAAAATAACCCAAAAGAAGACAAAGGAAAAATAAAACTAGATGGGATAAACAGAAAAATAGCAAGACAGTAGATTTAAACCTAACCATACCAATAATCACTTTAAGCATAAATGGTCAATCAAGAGATAGAGATTGTCATTTGCATTAATAAAGCAAAACTCAACTATATGCTGTATAGCACCATACACTTACTAGAATGGTTAAAAATAAAGATTGCTCATACCAGATATTGACAAGGATGTGGAAGAACTCAAAATCTCCTAGGCTTCTGGTAGGATGTAAAATAGCAAAACCATTTTAGAAAACAGTTTGGAAAAAAAAAAAGAAAAAAGAAAAGAAAACAGTTTGGCAGTTTCTTAGAAGTTAAACATACTTATATGATCTAAATATTACACTCCTAGATATCTTAACAAAGAAATGAAGCATATATCTACAAAACTTGTATATTAATGTTCACAGTGGCTAAGAGCCCCAAACCTGAAATAACCCAAATATATGTCAGCAGATAAAAAAACAAAGTGTGGTCTAGCCAAAAAACAAAGCGTGTAATACTACTAAGAAGTAAAAGTAATGAGCCTTTGACCACCCAACAGCAAGGATGAAATCTCAAAATAATGATGCTCGGTGAAAGAAATATAAACCCCCACCACAAAAAGACTATGTACTACATAATTCCATTTATATAAAAATATTTTAAAATGCTAATTCATCTATTGTAACATAAAGCATTCAGTAGTTGCCTAGGGATGAGGTTAGGTGGAAAGGAGCAGAAGATTTTAGAGGTGATAGTTACATTTTTTTTATCTTAACTGTGATGACAGTTTCACAGTTGTATACTTATGCCGAAACTTTTTAATCTGTACACCTTAAATACATTTTTATTTACTGATTCAATATATGTAATGATTATAGGCCTATTCAAGTTTTTATTTCTTCTTGAGTCAGTTTTAATAAGTTAGCTTTATTTCTGATTTCTATTATTTCTTCTTTGACCTATGAGTTTACTTAGAAATACACTTCTAAATTTCCAAATATATAGTTATTTTGATCATCTTTTCATTTAATTTCGATCTTTAAATTGAGAATGAGAATACAGTCTGCTTAAATATACATTCATTGATTTTGTTGAGACTTGTTTTATGAATTCAGTATTTGTACAATTTTTTAAAAACTGCTTAAAAAGAAAGTATATTCTCATCTCTTATGTACAGGACTGTAGAGGCCCACCAAATCAAGCTTGTTGGTCATTTGTTCAAATCTCAAATTTTTTGTCTGTTTGACCTGCAATCACTGGGAAGAACAAGTTAAAATTTCCTGCTTTGTAGACCTACCAATTTTCCTATAGTTGTATATGTATTCTTTCCTCCTATAGTCTGTATATTTTGAGGACACAGTACTGGATCCATATGATTTGGAATCATATTATTATATGCTTCCATATAATATAATATAATCAATTATTATAGCTTCCTGGTTAATTATCCTTTTATAATTTTTTGTGATTTTAAAAATTCTTAATAGTGGGGCAGCCCCAGTGACCCAGTGGTTTAGCACCACCTTCAGCCCAGGGTATGATCCTGGAGACCCAGGATTAAGTCCCACATCGGGCTCCCTGCATGGAGCCTGCTTCTCCCTCTGCCTGTGTCTCTGCCTCTCTCTCTCTCTCTGTGTCTCTCATAAATAAATAAATAAAATCTTTAAAAAAATTCTAATAATGAATTTTGCCTTCAAGTCAATTTTGCCTACTAATGCCCTGCCCTACCACCTTTATTTTAGAATATGATTTTCCATACCTTACTTTCAATCTGATTCTCTTATAAACTGCATAGAGCTGGATTTTTAAATATTCAATCTGATGATGTTAGTTATCTATTACCACATAAAAAACTACCCCAAAACTTAGTGGTAAACAACAATCATTTTATTATTCTCATGATACTGTGGGCCACAAATTCTATCAGGGCGTAGGAGAGATAGCAGGTCTCTGATCCACAATGTCTGGGACCTCAGATGGGATGACTTGAATAGATGAAGATGGCTAGGATGTCAACAGGAGCTATTTGTCTGAGACCCCAGTTCTTCTCCAGGTGCTGTTTGCTAGGGCTGGACTGTCCAACATGCTTCCTTCACTCACTCACATGGCTGACAGTTAGTTGAGGCTATTTGTTGGTAGCTCACTGGGGCTATCAACCAGTGCCTACATGTGTCCTCTCCATCTGGCTTGGGCTTCTTACAGCATGGTAGCTGGGTTCTGAGTGTGAATACTCCAAAAGGCTTAGGCAGAAGCTGCAAGGCTTCTTATAACCTTGCCTCAGAAGTCTTAGAAAGTGGCATTCAATTGGTCAAGCAAGTCACTAAAGCCAGTCTAGATTCAAGGGGAGGAGAGCAATACACTCCACCTCTGAATGGCAAATAAGAAATTAACAATGGCCACTTTGGAGAAAAGCTACCACATACCACCCTCTGACCCCAAGTTCCTCCCACATGCAAAACACACTCACCCTCTTCTAAGCCTTCAAAAGTCTCATCTCATAATGGCATCAGCTTGATGTCCAGAATCTTGATTATCTAATTCAGGTCCAGGTGAGATTGAGGCTCCTCAGAAGTAGTTCCTCAGGTACAGCTACTGGAGAATAGTTCCTCTTGATCTGAATAAAGAAACAAATTATCTGCTCCCACACACCCAACACACAAATGTATAACACTGAGACTGACTCAGGATAACCACAATTACATTCTCATTCAAAATATGAGGAAGAAGGGAAAGGAACAAGAAACACATAGCAGTTACCGGTCCATAGCAATTATGAAATTTAATCAGACATATGTCACTGGTTCCTTGATTTCAGCCCAATCCTACTCTTTGAGAGTGATTCTCCAAAACTCTCGGCTCCACCTCTGAGTCATCCTTCCTCTCACATAAGAGATGGTTAATGTTTGCAATAGAGTAGCCTTCTCAGCCTGCTTCCTGCTTGTAGAGGATTAGAAGTCCAAAGGTTTCAGTTTTGACTGTCTCTGTTCCTTTTTAATCCAAGCTGAAGCTGCTTGTTAGAACAATTTGTTTAAAAACTTTGTAGAGGGCAGCCCGGGTGGCTCAAGCGGTTTGCGCTGCCTTCGGCCCAGGGCCTGATCCTGGAGACCTGGGATCGAGTCCCACAATGGGCTCCTTGCATGGCGCCTGCTTCTCCCTCTGCCTGTCTCTGCTTCTCTCTCTCCTCTCTGTGTATTCTCAGAAATAAATAAATAAAATATTAAAAAAAAAAAAAAACCTTTGTAGATTTCCTATGACTCTTATAGGGTTCACTCCAGGAGACATAGCCATACCAACCTTCTTTATCTTAAGTTTTGTGTTCTGAGACTACCATAAGAAAACACCCTTAGGAACCTGAAAAGCCCTATTTATTTAACAGAGAAGGTGTAAGAGGTATTCCTTTAAGATCTTTGGACTTTTTTTTGTCTAGCTAAAATATTCTATGAGGCACTGCCTTATATCTTTCTGAAATCTTAAAAGGACTTCTATTTCAGATCTTAACTCTGAGGCCATGTTTTATTGGCAGAATCTTTAATTTTACCTTTGCTCTGAAGCCATTTCTTTGTCACTGGCCATCTAGAGCAACTGGAGATGAGAAAAAGTTTTACTTTATAACATAAAAGATCCTGAGTTTAAAACATTTCCCTTGCAAGTTCTGCTTAAAAACTGAACATAGTTCATTTTTTACCTATTCATCTATATATCATCACAGGGAGTTAGAAGAAGCTAAGTAACACTTTGCCAACATTCTGCCTAGAAATCTCTTTGGATAAATCCAATTCATTGGATATACTTTCTATCTTCCATGTTACCACACTTGACAGTGCTAACAAACCTTGTATCATTATATAACAAAGATTCTGTTATCCAGCCTCCAATAATACTTTTCTTACTATTTCAAAACTTGACTAACAGTCTCCTCAAGGTCCCTTCAGCTTCTACTCACAACTAAGTTCCAAAGCCAATCTAAATTTTAGGTTATAGATGCACCTCACTTCCAGGTACCAAATTCTTTTTCAACTATCCATTGCTACAAACAAAATACTCCAGAGCTTAATGTCATAAAACTACAATCATCCTATTATGCATATAATTCTGAGGGTCAAGAATTCAGATAGGGTATAGGGGATAGTTTGTGTCTGCTCCATGACATCTAGGCCTTCAGGTAGGATGCTCTAATGGCTGAAAATGGCTAGATTGGGTCCATATGCCTGGTGCCTGGGTTTTTCTCCATATGATGACTGCAGGCCTGGAATGTCCAAGATGACTTCTTTACTTATTCACATGGCTGGCAGTTGATGCTGGCTGTTGACTAGGAGCTCAGCTGCACTTCTCCATCTGGCTTGGGCTTCTCACAGCATGGCAGCTGGGTTCCCAGACTGCATTCCATGGGAGAGCATTCCAAAAAAAACAAGATAGATGGAAGCTGCAAAAACTCCTCATGACCTAGCCTTGAAAGTCGCCAAATGTCATTTCTGGTAACTTCTATTAGTCAAACAAGTCACATGCCAGCCCAGATTCAAGAGGAGTAAAAGAATAAACTTGACTTCTAGGGGGGAGGATAGCATACATGTAAAGGAAATGAACTAATATCAGCCATCTTGGAAACATGCTACATGTTTAAAAGGCAATCTACCTTTTATTTATTTATTTATTTATTTATTTATTTATTTATTTATTCTTTAAAGATTTTATTTATTTATTCATGATAGTCACAGAGAGAGAGAGAGAGGCAGAGACATAGGCAGAGGGAGAAGCAGGCTCCATGCAGGGAGCTCGACGTGGGATTTGATCCCGGGTCTCCAGGATCGCACCCTGGGCCAAAGGCAGGTGCTAAACCGCTGCGCTACCCAGGGATCCTGGCAATCTGCCTTTTAAATGGAAAGTGTAATTCACTTTAGTATGATTATCAACACATTTGAATTAATTTCTACCATCTTTTACTATGCTTTCTACTTATCCTTTATTTTATATGATATTACATTTTCCTATCCTGCTTTCTATTAGATTGAACAAGTACACAAATCATAAACTCAATGAATTATCACAAAGTGAAACAACCATGTAACTACCACCAGGCCAATAAATCCAGCACCCTATAAGCCTCTTTCATCCTCCCTCCCAATCACTGTCCTTTCCCTCACTATAATGATTTTTAACTGTGTACGTTAGGGTTTTTAGCTTTATATAAATGAAATCACACAATACATATTCTTTTGTGTCTGGCCTCCTTCATTCAGCATTATCTTTTTTTGATCATGATCTTGTGCATAGCAACAATTTATTCATTTCCATTGCTTCATAGTCCATTGTGAATATGCCATAATTTATCCATTCTATCATTAATGCTGTTCACTGAGTTTTAAGTTTCGATGACTGTATTTTTTAAAGTTCTATTAAAAAAGAAAATCTTCAGGGCACTTTTGGTTGTGGGAATCCTGTATGGCCTATATTAAAGATATTCCTATAGAGAAGTTTTGCATTTGCTTCAGCTTGATGCCATGCAACTGTTACGGACTCAGGACTACTTTATGTTAATTTCTCAGCTTTGGGTTTCCTAAACTGCAGAAAAAGAGGGACATTCTATTATTTTTTAAAAAGATTTTTTAATTTATGTATTCATGAGAGACAGAGGCGGGGGGCAGAGACACAGGCAGAGGAAGAAGCAGGCTCCATGCAGGGAGCCCAATGTGGGACTCAATCCGGGTCTCCAGGATCACGCCCTGGGCTGAAGGCGGCGCTAAACCGCTGAGCCATCCAGGCTGCCCAAAGAGGGCCATTCTAAACCAAAACTATAAGAGAATAAGCACATAAAACAAATTCTCAGAAGAAACTTTTTCACTTAGAACTCATATACTGTACATAAACTCATGTAAGTGTGTGACATCGCATCACTACACAGATGTTTTTCTAGATCATCTTTTCAATGGTTAGACAACCTTTTGAGGAGCCCAGCTTTATGGAGGGAAGGCATGAAAGTCTCCTGTTCTGTATGGCTATTAAAACAGAAGCCTCTTCATTACCAGGGCCAGCCATAGTTTTAACTTATGTACTTACCAGTTTTGCTTGTTTATTTATTTATTTATTTATTTAGTTAGTTAGTTAGTTAGTTAATTTGACAGATCCTGCCGCAGGTTTATTTGTACAAATAGCACAGGAGGACACCAGGCCCATGCAGACAGAAGCCCAAGGGTCATACCAGTCCTTCCGTCCTCACATGGCAGGCAGAAGCCTCTACACTGGAGCCTTTGTGGGGGCCTGGGCACCTTTGGGAGCCTGTGCTGCAGGAGTAGGAGCAGGAGCCAGAGCCGGGGTTGCAGCTGCAGCCTGGGCCTTGGTTTGAGCCTTGGCCTTGGCCTTTGGCCTGCAGAGCCTGAGACCTTTGGCAATGCGGACATGAGCATGTTTCCCGAGCTTGGGGTAAGTGATGTAGGCAAGTTGATTGAGCTTGCGGCTGCCCCCTGTTAGGATCTTGGGCTTAACCTCCTAGGGCTTGACAAGGGCCTTGATAGCCTCAGCACGTGCAGTCATGGCCTTGGCATTGTTGGCCTGCATCTTCTTCAGGCCCTTCTTGTTGTGCTTCTTGACAAAGCACATGTTCCTCAGGAACTTGGGGTCTACCCCCTTAAGAGATTTGTATCTTTGTGACTGGGGTTTCTTGATGCCATTTCTGTGCTATTTTCGTGACTGGTTGTGCGTGGTGTGGTTCTTGGACTTTACCATGTCTGCACCAAAGCCCATGGCTCCCCCAGCATCTCAGACCGGAAGAGCACCACTTTAGTTTTTAATTTCCCCTTCATTTTTTGCTCTTGAGGATTTTCCTTACATTTTTTTTTTTTACAAACTCAGTTTGAAATTTAGAATAATGTTTGTTATATTTCATCTGGCATTTGCAAGAATCTCAAGTGCGCTTCTTACCTTTTGTCAATGTAAAGGAAAAAAAAATCCAAAAACAGCCACAGGCAGCAAAACAAAAAGAGGAGGAAAGAAAGAAAGAAAAATCTTCTGCCTTTTATCACACATAGGCAAGAGCACTCCTAGATCCAAGGTTATTCCCTCTAAGAAGATTCTAACTAAGGAATGTGTATATACTCTACCATTCTTTCTGAATCTCTTTGTGCTCTGGGGAGGAAGAAAACAATGGAAAAGAACACCAATCAAGCAGTTATATCAAGGCAATTCTAAACACAACTGATGTTACATTAGGAAGACAGAATCCTTCAATCAGGGCGACCCAGATTATACAATGAGGAAAGATCTAAAGGAACTGAGAAATGAAGTATTAAGATAAACCTAACAGTTTGGGGTGCCTGGCTTGCCCAGTTGGTAGAGCATGCAACCCCTTATCTCTGGTTTGTGAGTTGGAGCCCCATGTTTGGGTGTAGAGATTACTTAAATATAAAAAAGATTTTTTAAAAAAGATAAACCTAACAATTTCCTAATGGGCTTCATTTTCTTTTCAGTAATTTTCTGTCCTCTCTCCTACCAAGTACTATGTAACTACATAAATCTGTAGGAGTAAAACACTTTCCATCAGGAGTGCAAGTATAAACACTATTCGGCTAAAAAGTAGTTAGGGGAGAAAATGGAAATAAGAAACAGTAAATGAAATTCAGACACTGGGACAATATCAACAAAGCATTTTTTTTTCAAAGATTTTATTTATTTATTCATGAGAGACAGAGAGAGAGAGGCAGAGACACAGGCAGAGGGAGAAGTAGGCTCCCCACAGGATACGGGATACGGAACTCGGGGATCACGCCCCAAGCCAAAGGCAGACGCTCAAACTCTGAGCCACCCAGGCATCCCAATAAAGCATATCTTTTAATGTCCATTTAAAAAAAACATGAAGGGATCCCTGGGTGGAGCAGCAGTTTGGCACCTGCCTTTGGCCCAGGGCGCGATCCTGGAGACCCGGGACCGAATCCCACGTCGGGCTCCCAGTGCATGGAGCCTGCTTCTCCCTCTGCCTATGTCTCTGCCTCTCTCTCTCTCTCTCTCTATCATAAATAAATAAAAAAAATTTTAAAAACATGAAATATTAAAATTATTTATTTGATATATATTATGTACAAAGTATTATATTAAATAGACACAAATATGAAGAATCAAGCAAATTTATCAGGCAAGAGAGAGCTATAAATACTATAAACTTTCAAGTGACCTTTAAAAAAGTCAAGAGGTATATAAGAATTTTAAGATCCCCCCCCCAAAACAAAACAAAACAAAAAAAAGATCCCATTTATAGGAAATGTCCAGAACAGGCATATCTATAGAGACAGAAAAGAGATTAGTGGTTGCCTAGAGGTGGTAAGGGTGGAATGAAGTGGGAGGAGTAGGGGAATGATTGCTACAGGTTTTTTTTTTTTTTTTTTATAGATTTTATTTATTTATTCATGAGAGACACAGAGAGAAAGAAAGGCAAAGACTAGGCAGAGGGAGAAGCAGGCCATGCAAGGAGCCTGATGTGGGACCCAATCCCGGCACTCCAGGATCATGCCCTAAGCTAAAGGCAGACGCTCAACCGCTGAGCCACCCAGGTGTCCCACTACAGGTTTCTTTTGGAAATGCTGAAAATGTCCTAATATAAGATTAGATTATGATAATGTTCACACAACTCTATAAACAAAAGAAACACTGAATTGTATAGCTTAAATGAGTGAACTGTACAGTATGAAATTACATCCCAATAAAGCTATTTTAAAAATGAAAGTCTAAAAAAAAATAATAATAAAAATAAAAAAAATAAAAAATAAAAAATAAAAATGAAAGTCTACTTATTTTCAAAAAGCTGGAACGTGGGATCCCTGGGTGGCGCAGCAGTTTGGCGCCTGCCTTTGACCCAGGGCGCGATCCTGGAGACCCGGGATCAAATCCCACGTCGGGCTCCCGGTGCATGGAGCCTGCTTCTCCCTCTGCCTGTCTCTGCCTCTCTCTCTCTCTCTCTGTGTGACTATCATAAAAAAAAAAAAAAAAAAAAAAAGCTGGAACGTTATATCAAAAGAGAAATTCAGCCAACCAAGCAATCTTCAAGATCTTGTTTGTTTCAGCAAAGGAAAGATCCTGCCCAAAAAAGTTGATGCTGTCTCCAAAAAAGCATAAACCCTGCTAAAACTCACTAATGCCTCCATAAAAGATAGCTTTTTAATACTTATATCTTTCTACCTCGTTATATCACAATACTCTGTCAAACTGAACTTCTTTAGGGTTCACAATAAAAATAAGCTTGGGGTTTATAAAAAAGTGAATGATAAAAACAAGATTCTAAAGATAGCACAAGGATTTTTTTTTAATTTTTATTTATTTATGATAGTCACACAGAGAGAGAGAGGCAAAGACATAGGCAGAGGGAGAAGCAGGCTCCATGCAGGGAGCCCGACATGGGACTCGATCCCAGGTCTCCAGGATTGCGTCCTGGGCCAAAGGCAGGCGCCAAACCGCTGTGCCACCCAGGGATCCCAGCACAAGGATTTAAAAGTTATCACACAAACACTAAAATTCAGCCTTGGAAATTGCTAGTTTAAATTAGAACTAAGAGTAAAAGGGGAAGTAGATCAAAATACCAAGTTTGTCTTAAAACTCTTCAAAAGAAATTATTTCTTACTTTCATCTCTCTCTAGATATCTCTCCTCAATTTTTTTCTTAGAACAGATAATTTGACATTTTCAATGCTTTTATACTTTCATGTTACAGAGACTCTGAAATAAACATAGAACTACCATTCATTCAACCATAAAGGCTAGAAACTCATCCTCTCTCTTATTACACAGAGCATCCACACTCCAACACACAAATGTCACCAAATTCCATCAATTCTACCATCTTAATATCTCTCTTATTAGATTTCCTCTATTTCCTGTCATAGGAAAGGCCTTTATCCTTACTTAGATAACTACAACAGCCTGTTTCTCTGACTTCAATACTACCCTCACCCTCACCTCTAATATATTATCCACACTAATATCCAAATCTAATAAGGCTAATGTAAACTCAATAAACTGGAAAGAATGCGTGTACACACACACACATCCTTTCTTAAATTGGTATTTTCTGCTCATCTTATTTTACAATCCATTTTTAAATTTTCACTTAAAACAGAATGGTCATTTAAAAAAAACCCTAATGGGAAACCTGGGTGGCTCAGTTGTTGAGCCTCTGCCTTTGGCTCAGGGTGTGACCCCAGGGTCCTGGGATGGAGTCCACATCACGATCCCCACAGGGAGCCTGCTTCTCCCTCTGCCTATGTCTCTGCCTCTCTCTCTCTCTCATAAATAAATAAAATCTTTTTTAAAAATAAAAATAAATAAAAACTATTTATATGTAAAATTATAACTATACAGACACCTGTGTGGCACAGTTGGTTACAGTTGGTTAACTGTCTGACTCTTGGTTTCAAGTCAAGTCATGATCTCGGGGTCGTGAGATCAAGCTCTGTGTTAGGTGCCATGTTTGGCGTGGAGTCTGCTTAAGATTCTCTCTCCCCTCTCCCTCTGGTCCTCCCCACTGCATACTCTAAAATAAATAAATCTTTAAAAAATTAAAGCTATGTTATCTTTGTTAATATAAAATCATCTTTGTTTCATCTTTTATGGTATTTATTACGTTCTTATTTGAATAAGTTACTATATAATTTATTAATTCTATTTCTATCTAAAACCTTCTGAGTATATTCTGTTTTTTTTTTTAAGATTTTTTATTTATTTATTCATGAGAGATACAGAGAGAGAGAGGCAAAGACATAGGCAGAGGGAGAAGCAGGCTCCATGCAGGAAGCCCAATGCAGGACTTGATCCTGGGATTCCGGGTACACGCCCTGAGCCAAAGGCAGATGCTCAACCATTGAACCACCCAGGCATCCCTATTTATTCTATTTTATTCAAGCTTTGGATGCCTCCTCCACCACTATTCCTACCCTCAGTATCTAGCTCAGTATCATTATTAAATAAGATATTCAATGATATGAGTGATTTATCCAGATAAGGTTACCTTGATAAAAATATGTCCATTATGCTCTACCTAAACCTCTCTGAGATGACACTTTAGTTCAGGGCTCTTCCCAAGTGTGATTCTTCAGCATATCCTTTGATTCTATGAATGACTCTTATTATCCTTATAATAAGGATATTATATTATTAAGGTCCTCCCCCTACCCACCCTTTCTTTTTTTAAGTTAACTTGTGACCAAAGAATACCTAACTAATAAAGGCTAGAACACTTTGTAATTGCTCAACAGACATTTGTTGTGCAAAATTGTGAAAGGAATGTACTGAGAAGGAAGAAATGGATATAGACAAGAAATAGGAATATACTGAAATAGGAAAATACTGACTATACCGACAGTAGATCACTATACCAAAACAATTATCTTCATTTTGGACAAACTTTCGCCTATTACTCTCATCCCAACAACTGTTCTGGCCAAAGGCTTTGAAGTCATCTTTAACTCTTCTCTTTCTTTCAAACACTAGTCAAAGCTATTAGCATATCTGGTTTGCTCTACTTTTGAAATACATGCAGAATCTAACCATTTCTCCCATCTTCACTGCTATTATCAGATCCAAACTATCATTGTCTCTCATCTGGTCATTGCAGTAACCTCCTAACTGGTCTTCGTACTACCACTCCTGATCCCCTTCAGTCTGTTCTCAACCTTGCAGCCATAATGATCTTGTTAAAACTTAGGTCAGGGACACATGGGTAGTGTGTATCTACCCACACTACCACAGACGTCAGTGATTGAGCATCTGCCTTCAGCTCAGGGCATGATTCTGGGGTCCTGGGATTGAGTCCCACATCGGTCTTCCCACAGGGAGCCTGCTTCTCCATGTCTCTGCCTCTCTGTGTGTATCTCATGAGTAAATAAATAAAGTCTTTGAAAAGCAACAACAACAAAACAAAAACCAAACAAACTTAGGTCAGATCATGCCACCTTACTTGAAACTTCCCAATGGTTTTAACTATCTCATTTAGAACAAAAGCCAAAGCCTAAAATCCTTAATATAACTAGTTAAGACAGTGTATGAAATATCTCCGTTATCTTCTGGCCTCATCTATACAATCTCTCCATCTTTGACTCTACTCCAGCTACACCGGGCTCCTTGCTATTCCTTAAAATCACTGGTATACCTGCCCCTCAGAACCTCTGCACTTGCTGTACTCTCTGCCAGAATACTATTTCCTTCTCTCTTATAAAAAGCAATTCTGTTAAGGTCATGTCATTCAATATGTCATTTCTTCCTCTCCTAGCTACTGCCGTTTATTAAATTCATCTCTCTCAGATTCTAGCCATCCTAAATTCCACCATTAACCTGGGCTTGGCAGAGGAAAGGTAAGTGGAAATTGTTGGGTGGGGCTTCTGGGAGGGTCCCCTCCTTTTTTTTTTTTTTTCCCCTTCCTCTTTCTTGACAGTGACAATACAGAAACAATGCCTTGAGCTCCAGCAGTTATCTTGAACCATGAAAGGATGGAAGCAACATACTAAGAATGATGGAGCAAAATGACAGGAGTCTGGGTCCCTAATCTTTGCAGTTACCATACCAACCTTGTAATGCTTATTATCCCTATATTTCTTTGTAAATACAATATGTACATTTTGAGGGTTACAGGTGGGCAGAATTAATAAATCACGCATATAACTTACTCAGAATGTAATAAATACCATAAATACTATAAAAGATGTGAAACAATGATGACTTTACATGAACAAAGATAGCATATTTTATGAGAAAATAAACCCATGTGCATATAAACCATGGTTATTGATGGTTATTGTCAAATGCAGCTAAATCTAATTTCAAGTTTTTCCAGGGTTCCATTAATAAGAAAGCAGTAGAAACTGGATATTAAGTAGACAACTAGAAGTTCTGCAACACTGGGTGATTTTAACAATGTATGTGGGTGGCCCATGAAGATCTGACCTTCAAGTTCTTTCATTTTATCTCTAATGATATTCTCCTTCATTCTATCTCAGCTAACCATTACCAAGGTCATACCTCAGCTGTTATCATCACCAGAAATTATTCCATCTCCAAAAGAGCTTATTTGGGTAATTTGCTCTCTGGCCTCTCCTTTTAGCTTGCTTGTTCAATTACTCCTACTATCTCACATTGACTTTAGCTCACTGATCCTTTCACTATCAATTTGTTGGCCATCTTTTTTATTCCTTTTCCTCCTTATCCATGATTTCTTACCTTACATCCCATGAATCACTACTGTAATAACTCTTTACATCCTCTGAGCCCCATAACAGTATATCCAATTTGTCTACTAGTTATCCTCATTCAGATGTTCCACAGACATCTTAAACTCAACATGTCTAAAATTAATGTACCTTCTCCCACCACTATTTTTTACCTCCTATGTTGGTTAATGGCACCATCATCCACCCAGATGTCCTAACTGGCCATAACTCACTTCCCTCTTTTACTCTTCCCTATAATAACCAGAGCCTCATTCTACCTATGAGGTAACTCTAAAAAAAAAAAAAAAAAAAAAAATTCCATCTTCATCTTTCCAGTCCCATCATTAGGGCTCTAGTTTGTGCTTCCAAATCTGAAACAGATTACTAACCAATCTTTCTGCATATAGTACTAACTGCTTCTACTCTAATGCATTTTCCCCATTCTCCATACTGCATCCAAGGTAATCTAAAATACAAATCAAATCATGGCACTCTCCTATTAGCTCATAAATACCAAGGAACATTTCAGGCACCTGAGCAGCCCCCCAAGGAGTGCAGAGACTAAAGCTGCCAGGACATTTCACTCCCTCAGGTTAAGTCATGGGGAACATGGCTATCAGCAGCTCCAAAGTAATCACAGAAAGTAAAAAAATTTCAATTTGATGCATGTAAATAGATACCATTATTATTCAATATATTCATTTCCCCTCCCTGGTAGAGGATTCTCCCACCTAGCTGTTGTCAGGCTTGGCCAAATGACTTGCTGTAGCCAAAGAAATACAAGGAAATTACACATTTTACTTTCTGAACAGAAGCTTTCAGAGTAATTCTCATTTCCCTCTACCACAAGGTTAATGTCTCAGACAAGAGCTGCAACTCTTGCCTGGGTCCTGGAAATGGGCAAATGGGCCATATGGTAAATTTGCAGCATTAGCAAAAAATTAATCCTTGTTATTATAGCCATTAAAATTGGAGGATTGTTTGCTACCACAACATAACCTAGCCTAAACTGACTTATATATCATAAAAAAGGATCTCAACTACCCTGGTCTTGATCACATCTCTTGCTAAAACCCTTAAGTGACACTCATGCGTTACTATCATAATATAAAGGCTCCTTCTGACACAGTCCTGCCCATCTCTCCAGTCTCATTTCCTGGGACTCCCCTTTATATTCCATATTGTAATACTGGATTATTTTAAGATTTCTCAATCATATTGGTCCTTCTGTCCATTTATTTACAGATGCCCATCCCAAACCACCCAAAATGTCTATACTTTCACTTAAACAGGGCTTCCGCTGTGGAGGTTCATATAAATCTGCCCCCCTTAAACACAACTCCACCACAGGATTTTAAACATTGTCTATTAGCCATTATCTTGCCATATATATAGCATGGAGAGTGCCATGATTGGATTTATATATATTATATATATATTATATATAACTTCAACTATATTGTGGCTTCCTTAAGAGAAAAGACCACGTCCTTCTCATCTTTGGAATCTAAGAATCTAATGCAGTGCTTGGCACATAATAGAGGATCGATATAAGCTTATACAGTACTAATACAGTCTTTTTCCAGCAAAGTTGGATACAAAGATGAGATAGGCCCTTCTATCATGTTAATAGATAATACAGAAAATCTAACCTATCCCACTCTTATTTTGCTTCTATTTTTCTTTGTCAAGAATAATCTTCCAGATTGGAAAGAGCAGAACACATATGACTAAGAGAAAACTGAAGCCTGAGACAAAAGAAAAGATAATAAAAGAGCATTAAGTAGCTTTTTAGTACATTCTAGAATCAAATAAATTACAGCCTAAAATATTGAGATCTCCATGGTATCTCATGGAAAACAGAAGTTAGAAGACTAGAAACGAGAAAATTTTATTTCAATTTTCTCAAAGGAAAAAAAGAGAGATATGGGGTAGCCCAGGTGGCTCAGCAGTTTAGCACCGCCTTCAGCCCAGGGCCTGATCCTGGAGACCCGGGATCGAGTGCCATGTCAGGCTCCCTGTGAGGAGCCTGCTTCTCCCTCTGCCTGTGTCTCTGCCTCTCTCTCTCTCTGTGTCTCTCATGAATAAATAAATAAAATCTTAAGAAAGAAGAAAGAAAGAAAGAAAGAAAGAAAGAAAGAAAGAAAGAAAGAAAGAAAGAAAGAAAGAAAAGAAAGAAAGAGGAAAAGAAAGATTAAATTCTAGGGAATAAAAAATAAAAAAATAAAATAATAAAATAAAATAAATTCTAGGAACTATAGAGTAAGAGTTTAACAAGGATTCCCTGCAAAATTCTATGTCAGCCTATGGCAAAGTAAGGAAAGGGTATAGAGAGCATCAAAAGCTAGAATGGATTCAATAAGAAAAA
This sequence comes from Canis lupus baileyi, assembly GCF_048164855.1. Classification (NCBI taxonomy): domain Eukaryota; kingdom Metazoa; phylum Chordata; class Mammalia; order Carnivora; family Canidae; genus Canis; species Canis lupus. The sequence continues at coordinate 53,528,705 of NC_132855.1, read as the reverse complement.
AAATCATGCTGACCTAATTTTACTTTTGGTAAAATTTGAGATCAGACAAGTAACAGAGTAGGCCAAATACATCATACCAAAATCAAAATAAGATTTCTTATATTAGTCAGGTAAAGATTTAGAATTGGTGGGCAGCCCCGGTGGTGCAGCGGTTTGGCGCTGCCTGCAGCCCAGGGTGTGATCCTGGAGACCCGGGATCGAGTCCCACTTCGGGCTCCATGCATGGAGTCTGCTTCTCCCTCTGCCTGTGTCTCTGCCTCTCTCTCTGTGTGTGTCTCTCATGAATAAATAAATAAAATCTTAAAAAAAAAAAAAGAAGAAGATTTAAAATTGGTTAAACAACCATCCTTGGATTTAATCAATAGCTTAATCTCAATCCAGATGGAAGGCTCTAATGTTATCATAGAACTCTGTATTTGGCCTTACTTTGGTAGATGTTTATCAACACCCAAAATTTAAAAGGCAGCTTGCACATTTTCCTGGTGGTTTTTTTTTTTTTTTTTTTAAGATTTTATTTATTTAGGGATGCCGGGGTGGCTTAGGGGTTTGGCACCTGCCTTCGGCCCAGGGCGTGATCCTGGAGTCCCGGGATGGAGTCCCACATTGGGCTCCCTGCATGGAGCCTGCTTCTCCCTCTGCCTGTGTCTCTGCCTCTCTCTCTCTCTCTTTGTGTCTTTCATGAATAAATAAATAAAATATTAAAAAAAAAAAGATTTTATTTATTTATTCATGACAGACACACAGAGAGAGAGGCAGAGACACAGGCAGAGGGAGAAGCAGGCTCCTCACAGGGAGCCTGACATGGCACTCGATCCCGGGTCTCCAGGATCAGGCCCTGGGCTGAAGGCAGCGCTAAACCTCTGAGCCACCGGGCTGCCCTTTCTAGTGTTTAAACCTGGGAAGATTAGATAAGGCCATGAAAGATATAATTAAAAAATAAAAAATATCTGAACAGGCAGAAACAATTGACTGAAAATTAAAAATGAAATTTATCAAGGATGAATATAAATGCAGTTATCTAAAAAGAATATTCTACTGGTAAGAAATCAGTTTTAACAGTTGATGATTAGTTAAGAATTTAGTTGTGTTAAATAACAAAAATTCAACTGAATAAATTTAAAGATCAAATTGGGCTTTATTTAATGATTTATGAATTGAGTATCATCCCATCTAGCAAACAGAAAGAAGCTCCAAAGAGCTACAGAAAAGGAAAGGTTTGGGGGGACCTGAGTGGCTCAGTCAGTCAGTAAAGAATTAGGCTCTTAGTTTTGGCTTGGGTCGTGGGATTGAGCCCAGAGTCGGGTTCCATACTCAGCATGCAGTCTGCTCATCCCTCTCTCTCTGTTCCCCCCACACCCTGCTCGTGCTTACACACATTTTTTCTTTCTCAAATAGATAAATAAAATATTTTAAAAAGAAAAGAAAAAGGGTTTTAAAGGCAGAAAGGGAATGAGAAAAGGAAGTCATTAATAAAAAAAAATTTATTATTTCTGACAAGGTCACTTTCCTTTGGGAGAAGATCAGGGTCTATTAGGCAGGATAACTACACTGGTGCTGACTAGGAAATTCCAGACTGACCATTAAGACTACATTCCTGAGGAAGGTCAAAACTGCAATTAGGTTAAGTATTAAATCTCAGTTTGGTGACATGGGCTTAGTACAAGTGACTCCATTTTTTAGCTGTTGTTTCTTTTTAACAATTGAGTGTAAGTTCAAGATAAGCCCTCATTATGAGGTATCAGCTTAAGAAGCCTAAACAAACTCAGTTAACAAAATAACACTACAGTGACCTGAAAAAAGAAGAAAACTGCTACAGGCCACGCAACAACCTAAAGCCATAATTTGGTATATGACCTCTTACAGGCTACACTGATCACATATAATAAATCCAGAAAAGGATAGCCAGGAAGGTGGTAACAGTACTGGCAAACTAAATCATATGAAGAGCAACTAAGACAATCAGGAACAATTTCCACAAAGATCTGAGGCTGGAAAAGGAACATTAGAACTGCTTCCAAGTATTGAAATGACTGTTAGATCAAAGGGCAGGAATTATGCTTTTACATATTTTTTTAGAGATTTTATTTATTTATTAGAGACACAGAATGAGAGAGAGAGAGAGAGAGAGAGAGAGAGGGAGAGGCAGAGATAGGCAGAGGGGGCTGCCCTGCTTTTACATATTTTAAACATTCTCCATGCACACAGTTCCAAGTTTTTCATATAATAAATGCTCAAATATTTGAAGTTCAAGATCAACTTACTTGTTGATGGCTAAGCCAACAAAGATGGTAGTTATGAGTATCTGAGGTGATCTGAATGACAATTCAACAAAAGGGTACAGTTGGAGGAAGATGGCTGAAAAATCAAAGTAACAGTATTTAAAAGCCTTAACTGAAGTGAGCTACAGAGGATATGTAAGGCATATTACCCTAAAATTTAGAATTTGATGACATTCTCGATCACACCACTTGTTATATTTCAGTCCCTTTTCCAAATGAAAGGGATATTTCAGTCCCTTTTCCAAATATTTCCCACAATGGAAAGTCATTGTTTTTTTTTTGGGGGGGGGGGGGTCATTGTTTTCACTCTTTACAAAGTGAAACCTGAGGCTGACAGAAGCTATTTGCTTTGCACCAACAGTATAACAATGATTAACCTTGAATAAGAACCCCAAGCTTTTCACTCACAAACTTCTTGTTAAAACCACTGGACTCATTAGGGAGGCAGTAAACAAGTACAGTACTTAATTTAGTAACTCAACCCCAGTTTGGTAATAATTTTGGTTTCACTTTTGTTACTTTGTCATCCAATCTTGAAATCCACAAAGAGTAATAAGCCTGCATTAAAACTTCAAAACATGTAAGAAATTTTATTTCTTAAAGCCTAAAGGCAAAAACAAAACAAAACAAAAAATAAGATGTGAAACAAAAGATCTGTCTCTCTCAAAGAGGGAGACTGCTTAAGTTGTAGCCTTGGCACTATCAGATCTATCATAAGCCAAAACTTGGCCAACAGGGTTTATACACCACATCGTTTCTCCGGAAACCTAAGTGGCTTCCCCTTTGTGCATCAGAGATTTGGTGCAGAGCTGTAGCAAGTTAATGCCAGAAGGCAATGAGAAAAAGGTAATGTTGGTAAAGGAAAAAGAGGTTTTCGTGTATATGAAGAAGTACATTGTTTTACAATTCATTTTTTTATATATGTACTAAAACATGTTATTAGCTTCTCAGAAAACTGAAAAAAGTCCAGAGCGGCACAGGACTTGATGGTGTATTAGGAACAGCTACACCAGGATTTCAAAATAGCAAAATGCTAGTCAGTTCTAGTTGAAAAGCTATAAAGGAATGTCCTAACAAGTGCCCACGCTCACAACTTCCTTCCCAAGGAGGCTCATTTACATTATAATGGTTGCCAAGGTTACTTTAATTCCATCACCCCTCCTTTCTCCAGTTGCTAATCTGGAGCACCAGACTGGGTGGTACACATTAACAACCAAAACCTCAATTAAGACTAACTCAAAATTCAGGCTACTCAAAAGTTCATGACCTTCAAAAGGAAGAGTAGTTTTAGCAACAAAAATTGCAGAAAGGTAGGGGCCATTTGTTTCCTGTTTCCTATAATATATACCTACTGCTACCTCTGTGAACTCTCTAGGAGTCACTACTTTTACCTGCTCCACAAACAGAGATTCTTAGGAAAAGGATGATAAATAACAATTTTTTTAAAAATTTTATTTATTTATTCATGAGAGACACAGAGAGAGAGGCAGAGACACAGGCAGAGGGAGAAGCAGGCTCCATGCAGGGAGCCCGACGTGGGACTCGATCCCGGGGTCTCCAGGATCACGCCCTGGGCCGAAGGCAGGCGCTAAACTGCTGTGCCATCCCGGCTGCCCAAATAACATAAATTTTATATAGGGTAACGGATCAAAATAGTGAGTGCTTTATTACAAGTATTTATTTCCTTCCTTTAATCAAAAAAGGCCATTATCAAAGAGATACTGAATAGTTTCTCATATACTCATCACTAAGTATCAGTATCGTCTTCTAAGAATGACAACATACAGTACTGGCTATACAAGAAGTATCTAAATGAGATAAAAACAATTAGGCTAGTATATTCTGTATGAAAGCAACAACCAAACAGAACATACAGTAACAGGAAAAGTAAAGAAGAAATGAAGGCCAAAAAGAGGAAGATTTCAGAAACCTAAACCTCAAGCATTAAGCACAGTTAGATTAACAATAAAATATGTTCAAATGGTAATCTGTCATCAGAAGCAATACTCCCAAACGTAGTTAACAATGGGAGACACAGGGTAGTGGTCTGTAGACATCCTCCTAGTCAACCAACAGATGCTTCAAAAGGTCACTTCACTGGAGAGGAGTTTTACATTTACATATTTTTATTCTATTTATTCTCTTTTATCCCACTCCCATTAGTACTCAGTTTAGGCAATCACTGTAATATATTTAATGCGTTTATACGTTTTCTTACAAACATGTTTTACATGTTTCTTACAATGTGTTTTACTTACATATATTTTAAAATTTATCTTTTTTTAAAATTTATATAAATAAATGCTATTGTGTTATATATATCCAGTTTGTTTCTTTCTAGTTTTCTTTCTGGTTTTTCAGAACCATGTTTTTAAGATACATCATGTTGCCATGTGCACATCTAGTCCACTGCCATGTGCACATCTAGTCCACTGCTTCAAACTGATAGTTCTTAGTGGTATAAATCTACCATAATTTACCCATCACTAGGGAAAGAGTAGGACAAATTCGTTTTCCATAAACAAATAAAACCATAATAAACAACCAGGTGCATTGTATTATGTGTGTATTTCTTTCAGATATATATTTAGAGAAAGAGCTTCTGGATTATGAGGTATTCATAATATATAATCTGATTGAGTACTTCCTTCCAAAATAGTTTGACTAATCTATACTTCCACGAACAGGGAACTAGCATCACTAGCAGCTACTATGGACAAGGCACTGGACTAGACACTCTAGATCTTTTTACTCCTGTATCGCCTCATCCTCCTCAGCTAGCCTTTGCCCCTTTGCTTTTCTTTCTTTTTTTTTCCCCCTTTTGCTTTTCAGATCAACTGTCACCACATCAGAAATATGAAGGCAAGAACTTCCTCCCTCATCCTTTCCCTGACCATCAAATTCCCTATTCTACTCCAATGCCATTGAGCTGCCAATGTCTCTAACCGTGAATCTTGTGAAAACAGAATCAAATTACAAATGTTATTTTTTTTAAAGAATTTATTTATTCATGAAAGATACAGAAAGAGGCAGAAACATAGGCAGAGGGAGAAGCAGACTCCCTGCGGGGAACCTGATGCAGGACTCAATCCCATGACCCCAGGACCACAACCTGAGCCAAAGACACGCTCAACCACTGAGCCAGGTGCCCTGCAAATGTTATTTTTAAAAGGTATGATTCTCAAAAAAGTCATTGAGGTTTATCTGTTACAGAGAACACTAAGAAATTCCTTTCATACACATTTCAGAGCCATTCCTATTTTTTTTTGCTTTTGAGAGTTCTTGAAGGAATAGCTCCATCTCTTTGGAACCCTTCATACATAAAATAAAAGGAGCTGGACAGTGTTTTCAATCTGTACACTGGAACCCAAAGGTTCCAACTGTGAGGCGGTTCAAGAGGATTATCTCAGGACAAAAGGGGGCTACCTATGCCTCTTCTTCTTCTTCTTCTTTTTTTTTTTTTTTTTTTTTTTTTAAGATTTATGTATTTTAGAGTGAGAACATGAACCGGACGAGGAGAGGAAGAGAGATAATCCCAAGCAGACTCCTTGCTGAGCATGGAGACCAATGTGGGCCTCAATCTCATGACCCTGAGATGACGACCTGAGCTGAAACCACGAGTCAAATGCTTAACTGACTGAGCCACCCAGGGGACCCTACTTATGCCTCTTCTATTAGAACAGCACAATAAAATTTTTCAAATCTATAAATTTTAAGAATCCATTCTATTTAAGAAAAGTTTATTCACTATTAATTGAAAGTGTTAACTGGTCTAATTTCTATTGCATCTGGCAATATTTATTTAAAAAAATATACCTATCTTTTGAACAAGAAATTCCACTTGTAAGAATTTATTCTACAGATATTCATCAACACATATACACAAAGATATTCATTTTGGTATTCTCTGTAAGGGCAAAATATTGAAAACAACCATAAATAGCAAACTGGTTACAGAAATTATGGTACATCCATACAATGGAATATAGACTTTAAGAACAAAGCAGCTTCGAGATATATTAAGCAAGCAAAAAACAAGATGTAGACCATTGTTATGTAGTATACTACCTTTTCTGTTATTTTTAAGGGATATATACACTGTACATAGCTGAAGGGTAACAAGAAGCCAGCTTTCATTTGGCAAGGTGGACATGTCTACATAGGATGATGGTATTAAATTTAGTATTAGCACTGCCTCCTCCTATAGAATGAACATCCTTCTAACAAGATCTCACCCTTCATTTTTTTAAAATGTATCAACTTCCCTTGAGTTCATCAAGCCAGGTCTATCAAATGAACTGTCTTGGGGTACCTAGGTGGCTCAGGTCATGATCTCAGGATCCTGGGACTGAGTTGTGCATCCAGTTCTCTGCTCAGCAGGGAGCCTGTTTCTCCCTCTCCCTCTGCCTGCTGCTCCTCCCCCTGCTTGTGCTCTCTCTCACTGTCAAAGAAATAAATAAAATCTTAAAAAAAAAAAAAAAAGTTAATTACTTTTTAAAAATGTGACTCCAAGAAAGGTCCATTCCGTGCACCCCCCACCCATGCCCCGGCTCCTCGCCACTGGCTCAGTCAGTAGAGCATGTGACTCTTGATCTCAGGGTCATGAGTTTGAGCCCCAAGTTGCGTGTGGAGCTTACTTAAAAATTAATTAATTAATTGAAATGTGACTAGAAAATTTAATTCTACACTTTCTGATTAATTCTGAAACCCTGCTATATTTTTAGTTAATTCACTTGCTCATACTCCACCAAAAAAAAAAACTACTTCAAATTTTCACCATTTTATTCAACCTTCTGAACCTTTATTCTCTTCCCCCCTTAGCTGATGACCTAGCTCAGAGAAAATAGAAGAGTAGCTGTAATATTGCCTTCAAGTCTCTTTACAAAATTAGATCTTTGAAATAAAGCCTGTAGATAACACTGTTTTTGGCTTAGTGAACACTGATAGTTTTATAGTAATATGGTACAACAAAGAGACCTAGATAGAAAATTTTAAAAGACATGGGCTCAAGTTTCAACAAAATTGCTATTTCCTTGAAAAATATTAACAATGTACCAATCATGTACAATAAAATGAAATATAAAGTATCTGGTTTTTTAAATCATAGGTAAAAATAACAGTCAAGCCTCCCTGAAACTAACACTAGTTAGTATATTTAGTTAAGAGAGTTATATTAATAAAGAATTAGTTAGTATAATGTTAGTATATTTCAAATTCTATTTCAGTTATCAAATAAAATGGTAGATTTAACTGGATTAAGGTATAAAGAACTATACAAAGGTAAAATTATGTTATAGGATAGCAATGTAGTTTTGCCAATATTTTTTCTTCTTCCTATTAATGGTGCTTTGTGCCCAAGCTTATCTTGACAGCCCCCAATGCTTTACAATGCTTCTAAATATAGCTACCATTATAATTAGGACCTTCCTAACAATCTCCAAAACTATATCTTGACTCCTTCCTTCAATTTCCACTTGGACATCAGTTCTATCTGTAAAACATCTTCATTTAGATGTTATACTAACATTTCTAACACAAGGTAAAAAAAAAAAATTAAACTTGAGTTCTTATTCTATAACACTTTAACCAAGTGTTTATATTATGATTCAGGCAAATAAGCATTTGGTTGAAGTATTTATAGAACAAGAACAAGTTCAGTTTTTACCCTGTGTTTGATTTGACTAAATCATATTACCTTAGCAAAAAAGATACAACTATAAACTAGGTTTTCTAATGCTTTTATGTTTCATTAAACATAAAAATATAAATAAGTATATTTTAAAATACCTACATTCTTATCTCTGTTTAAAAGTATATTTCTGGGGCGCCTGGGTGGCTCAGTCAGTTAAGCGTCCAACTCCTGTTTTTTTTTTTTTTTTTAAAGATTTTATTTATTTATTCATGAGGGACACAGAGAGAAGGAGAGGCAGAGAGACACAGGCAGAGAGAGAAGCAGGCTCCATGCAGGGAGCCCGATGTGGGACTCGATCCCGGGTCTCCAGGATCAGGCCCCGGGCTGAAGGCGGCGCTAAACCGCTGAGCCACCCGGGCTGCCCCAACTCCTGGTTTTGACTCAGGTCATGATCTCAGGGTCAGGCTCTGTGCTCAGTGCATAGTCTGATTGAGAGTCTCTCCCGTCCCTCAGCCTCCATCTCTCCCCTGACTTGCCAGCACATGCACTATCTCTCCCTAAAATAAATAAAAATTTTAAAAAAAATTTTAAATATAGGTATATGCATATATATTTCTGTAGTACAATCTTATAATTTGGAAATTATTTATATTTACAGATATTTTTTTAAAGATCTTATTTATTTATTCATGATAGACACAGAGAGAGAGAGAGAGGCAGAGACACAGGCAGAGGGAGGAGCAGGCTCCATGCGGGGAGCCCGACGTGGGACTCGATCCTGGGACTCCAGGATCACGCCCTGGGTGGAAGACAGGCGCTTAAACCACTGCCACCCACGCTGCCCTATATTTACAGATATTGAGACTAAGATGCTGTCTTGGCAAAATGCAGCATTTGGACTTTACATTTACAGCTGTCTGCTCTGGAGCTATGGACTAACACTAAGTAGAGTGCTTACTAGTATTTAACAAACATTAATTGAATTTCATTTTACTTAGCCTTTCCATTAGTAAACTATAACTGCTTACCACAGTGCTATTATAAGCACTAATTTATATTTATAAGTACTCTGAAGAGAGCATTCTTTGATACTGTGCTACATCTTGGCAAGGTCCCAACCTTTCTAGGGTGCCCTTCCTTTTTTTCCCCAAGATTGGGACAGAGGCTTCAAGAGTCTGTGAACCCAAAATACCCATCATCCTTGCTCCCTTTAAGCCAATAGCCCTCTTGCTAAGTATCTGTCTTCAAGTACAGATCCATATCCACCATGATCTCTGCTACATATTTAAGGAACAACTCTGAAGAAAAAAAAAAAAGAGAGAGAGAGTAAATAAAATTATAAAATCTACAAAGTAGGTTTTCAACCAAAGGAGTCCTAACTGGTTTAACCTGATGCTCTTGAATAAAACTAATACTGCTTTAGAATTGCCAAATATCATCACGTCAGTATATACTACACAATGTTCTTGTTGCTATTGTCTGGTCAGAGTCTAAAAACCCTTGGGCTCTTTCCAAAGGCTTACTTACCAGTGACATCTGACAGAGAATCTAACCAAGAATATTGTATACAAAAGCTGAAAATACTAAAGTTTTCATGTGTGTGACTGCATCAGGAGTCACATTCATCTAAGGAACAGAGGTACTTTAGCTGGTAAGGGAAGAGATGCATGTTACAAATCAATGGTTTATGATGGGGCTCAGTTCTATTACCACAAACATTTACCATCTATTATGTGCTAGCATTAAATTGTAAAAATCTACCAAAAGCAAGCCAAATACCATTAAGCCAAATACCTTAATGAACAAAAAGTGGGTCCACTAAACCAATGGAAGAAATTTAAAGACATTACCCCAAGGGAAGGAGTTTAAAAAAAAAAAAAACAATGATTTCTGTAATACCCAAAAGATCCTTTTTAAAGACCATAAAATTAGGGATGACTGGGTGGCTCAGCAGTTGAGCATCTGCCTTTGGCCCAGATGCTAGAAATTAAAAAAAAAAAAAAAAAAGTGTGATATTGGTAAAGAAATCAACAGAGAGAAATGAAACATAATACACAACCCCAAAACAGAATGGATGATACAAAGGATGTGACAGAAAAGTGGCATTACATATGAGGATAGGGAAAAGCTTCTAAAACAAGAATCAAAAAGGACATGGAGGAAAAACATATTTTAATTTCTGTATAAAAGTGATAATAAGTAAAAAAGACAAGCCATAGACCAAGAGGATATTTGCAACACAAATATATTGATAAAGCATTAGAACAATTATAAAGAACTCTTACAAATCAATAAGGAAACCAATGAGATCCCAATAGAAAAATGGGAAAGGATATGCATATATACATTTTATAAATAAGGAAATCCAGATGAACCACAAACATATTAAGACATGCTCAATCTCACTAATATCCAAGGAAATGCAAATTAAAAGAGATACCATTTCACAACCACTAAACTAAGAAAAATTAAATATCTGACAATACCACATATTAAGGATTCAAAAAACAAAGGGTTAATAAAATTTATAGAGGGCGCCTGGATGGCTCAGTCAGTTAAGTGTCTATCTTCAGTTCAGATCATGATCCCAGGATCCTGGGATGGAGTCCTGCATCGGGCTCCCTTCTCAGTCTGCTTCTCCCCCTCTCACCGCCCCTCTCTCCCCCACTTGTGCTCTCTCTCTGAAATAAATAAAATCTTAAAAAAAAAAAAAAAAAAAAACACACTCTAAAAAGCAATTTGAGAGTATCTGATAAAGTTGGTATACCTTAAGCAATTTTGCTTATGGGGTATACCCTAGAGAATCTATCATATACATGATAAGGAAACATGATTTTTTTTTATTTATTTTATTTTATTTTATTTTTATTCATGGGAGACACAGACTGAGAGAGAGAGAGGCAGAAACACAGGCAGAGGGAGAAGCAGACTCCTTGCAGGGAGCCCCATGCAGGACTCAATCCCAGATCCCAGGATCACGACCTGAGCCGAAGGCAGGTGCCCAACAGCTGAGCTACCCAGGCATCCTAGGAAACATCATTTAAAGATGTTCACTCCAGCTCAAAAAAAAAAAAAAAATAAGAGGAAACATTAATAGGGTATGAGTAAACTGTGGTAGAGTCACACAATGAAGCACTACACAACAGTTAACATGACTCAACTAGAAAATCTACATGTAGTAGACTGGTTAAAACACAAAGCTGAGTGAAAAAAGTAGGTTGCAGAATAGTATCTGCTCTATTGTACCATTTATGTTAAGTTTATAAACACACAAAACAATGATATACGTTGCTTATCAATTTACAATTGATATTGATAATATATAACAAAGGTGCTAAAAGATGAAGGGGAATAATAAACTGAAAAGTGTGGACAGCAGTTACCTCTGTGATGGAGGGAGAGAAAAGAAGAAAGGAAATAAACAGACAAAGGGTACAAAGGGCTCTTCAATTTTATCTACAATGTTTTATATCTTTAAAAGTAGCTACAGAAATGTTTGCAAAATGCCAACATTTGTTAAATTGGGCAGCATGTACAATTTTCTCAGAACTCTTCCATATGTTTGAAAAAAATTTTAACAGGCTTTTGGTCAAATGGAAACATATACATGTACCAGACAGCAAGAGAAAAATATTTATCTCTTTGGAACCTATATTTGTAAAAATCTTCTAGCAATGTCTCTCTGTGCCTAATTCCCTTAGTGTGATACAAACTTTCAAGTATTTAGGCACAAACATGCTATATGTGTCAGTCTCCTTTTCCTTAACAGGTACTTCTCAAAAAATGCTGCCCAAGGGACTAAAAAAAATCTGGTTTTGTTGATACCAGTGATCTCTTTATCAACCAACAATCAATGTGCTATCCTTAAGCCAAAATCAGCAGAATTTAAAAATCTTTTAATTCACAAGTAAATTACTCCCCTGAATCATCCTTAAGTTTCATCACAGGTCTTGCACAAACCTATACTATGAGTGACCCAAGAGGTAAAAAGACCAAAATTACACCTCTTTCTAGTTTAGCATAATATTCCCTCTCTGCCCTACATTTTTCAGTCCTACACATCCACAAAGGACTCAGTATGAGTCCTCCACAAAGGAGCAGTATTTCTGGATTTTCCATTCCTGGGCAGATTTATGTGACTCAGAGGGCATCGAGGAGTGTGTTCATTAGTACCAAGGGGAACTGAACATGGAACCTCTGCTTAACTGGCAATCTAGAATGCAAGCTCCTGAGAGAAAATAAGAGGAGAATGACTTTTCCAACCAAGCATGATGAGTACATCAAACTGAAAATGATGCGCAGGAACAAGCAGCTCCAGAAACAGGAATTCAAATAAAACTGGATTTGTAACATTCACTGTTCTGCAGACCCAATGGTAATCCGTCTGTTTTTGCTTCATTTTCTGGCTCAGTTAAAAGTACCATAAAGAGGGATCCCTGGGTGGCGCAGCGGTCTGGCGCCTGCCTTTGGCCCAGGGCGTGATCCCGGAGATCCGGGATCGAATCCCACATCGGGCTCCCGGTGCATGGAGCCTGCTTCTCCCTCTGCCTGTGTCTCTGCCTCCCTCTCTCTCTCTCTCTAACTATCATAAATAAATAAAAAAATAAAAAAATAAAAAAAAAAGTACCATAAAGAGTATACTTGTCCCTTCTCCTCAAATATATGGAAAAAACTACTCAAGTCTTAGGAAAATTCTGAGTTTTTAACATTACTTTTTGGCTGTCAGTGTGTATGTATGTAATTCTGTTGGGGGATGGGATCCAGGGTGTATGTAGCCCTATGTGGGCTATCCCTGTGAGTACCTGTAGGGAATTCTCTATGGAGACACATGAGGTCTCTCTTTGGGTGCGAGTATGAGTCCATAGGTATAAAGGGTCCAAGGTGAGAGTTTTAAGGGGTTCTGTTTTATGTGAGGGATCTTTGTATGTCTGTCTTTGTGTATCTGTGCCTGTCTGTGGTTCTATGTCTCTACCAAGTATTTTATTACAGGTCTTTTAATAATAAGCTTTATTATACATTTCCACTCTTCCAAAAACTTCCTAAAATGATTTTCTTGCCTCTCTACTCTGAGGTTTCATAAAAGAAGCATGAATAAGACAACTGCTAGGCCAGTATTCCTCAACAATGAATAAAAAACTAAGGTTCTGGTGGGTATACACAAGTACACAACCAGAGTTGCCCAAGATTGTACATTCCTAACGAGCTCCCAGGAGATGCCAATGCTTCTGGTCACAGACCAGCTTGAGTAGCAAGGATCTAAAGGATTCCAAACTTAATAAACTGCCCCTAACTATACTTCCCATGTAGATTTTCCACAGTACCCTCTGACTGACATGTATATCAGATCTGCTTGAGTGTTCTACATCTGCCTATAAGCTGGAAGTTACCATTTTGTTTTATATACAAGTTTGCTTTGTATGAGCCAGTCCTAAGAGGTGAATGACTAAATGTACTAAAAATGTGAATTTCAGAACTTGTAAAGCTGGAACATGGAAATTTCATAAAGGTCCTGCTACACTGTGAAATCCCTTGGGTAGGCAACTATTTTTCCTAAGGTGATACACCTCAATTTCAGTACCGACCTCTCCAAACTGCAACAATTACTGCTTCCAGTATTGCTCATATCAAACCAGACTGTATTTATTTATTGTCATATCTGCATTCCCCACCCTCTCCTGGAGAACAAGAATATTTCACCAATTTAATAGTCCTACCACCTAGCAGTGTTTAGCACACAGTACATAAAAGGTTTTTGCACTAAAGAAGTCCACAATACATTAGAGGAGATTATTAAAGAAGTATCCAGAAATAGTAAATTGTTTCCTTATTTCTAGAATACAGTCCAGCAAAGGCCCTAAAAAGGAAATAGCATTAGACCATCTTTTCTCCCTTACAGAAACAATAGACATGAACGTAATAAAAATTCCTATTCCATTTCTGTCTCCCAAAGCAGAGTCACCCAACTTTCTGCCTTTCTCTCTCATGAATTAAATAAATAAAATCTTTTTTTTTAATAAATAAAATCTTTAAAAAAAATTTTCTACAATAGCAAGTACTTCTATGAATAACTCATTTTTTAAAAATTTTTATTTATTTATTCATGAGAGACACAGAGAAAAAGAGAGAGAGAGAGAGAGAGAGAGGCAGAGACACAGGCAGAGGGAGAAGCAGGCTCCATGCAGGGAGCCCGATGTGGGACTCGATCCAGGAACTCTAGGATCATGCCCTGGGGCAAAGTCAGATGCTTAACCACTGAACCACCCAGGCATCCTGAGGATGGCAATTTTAAGTGTCATTCTTGAATTAAATAGTCTTCAATCAAAAATTATATCTAGCTAAAAGAAATAAGAAACAGTGAAGAAGGACAGATTAAAGAAAAAGAAATAGAAAACAACCTGAAAAAGTAAAAATTAAATTTTATTTAGGGACAAATAGAGCTATCTTTTTTTTTTTTTTTTAAGATTTTATTTATTCATGAGAGACAGAGAGAGAGAGGCAGAAACACAGGCAGAGGGAGAAGCAGGCTCCATGCAGGGAGCCTGACATGGGACTCGATCCCGGGTCTCCAGGATCCCACCCTGGGCTGAAGGCGGCACCAAACCACTGAGCCACCTGGGCTTCCCGATATAGAGCTACCTTATATCATAAATAGTCCGTACCTCACATTATGAACAAAAATGAATTCCAGTCCATTCCAAATGGACTGAGGAAGCAAAATATAACAAACACAACCAAAAACAGCTGAAGAAATATAAAGGGGTGCCTGGGTGAGTCAGTCAGTTAAGCAGCTGCCTTCAGCTTGGGTTGTGATCTCAGGATCCTAGGATTGAGCCCCGCCATCAGGCTCCCTGCTCGTTGGAGAGTCTGCTTCTCCCTTTCCCTTTGCCTCTCCCTCTGGCTTGTGCTCTCTCTTTCAAATAAATAAAAATCCTTAAAACATATATATATGTATATATATATATATTATTATTATTATACATAATAATTTGTTTATAAACCTGGGGGAGAAAAGGCCATTCTAAGACACAAAATGTTCAGGTCATGAAGGAAAACATTGCCCAATCTGACTACCTAAAAACTTTTAAAATCATAAAGTCACAAGTCAATAAAAAATAAAATAGAAAAATATTTGCAACATATACACAAAAAATTAACATCCAGAATAGTAAAGAATTCCTACAAGCTAACACAAAAAAACATAAGTCAGTAGGAGGGCATAGATCTTCATCTATTTTGTTCACTGCTGTATCCCTAGCACTTGGCACACAGTCGTCACTCAATAAATATTGTTAAGTAGGAAAAACACTAATAAAAACAGCAATAAATGATTTTCCTCATAAAGGACGTAAAAACATCTTGTGGTTGGTAAAGGTGTGGTGAAAAGGGTAGTTTTGTTTATAGTTAGTTAATGTGTAAAATGGTACTACATTTTTGATGGCAACATGTATTATGTATTAAGTTTAAAAAGTGAATATCTTTCAACTCCAGAATTCTGCTTTTAGGTTATCTATCCTAGAGAAACACTTATACATGCATGAACACACACACACACACACACACACACACACACAAATATGCATACAGGTAGTTACTACAGCATTGTCTATAAAGTGCTGTAGAAAAAAATTAAATATGCATCAACAGAAGAATAATAAATAATAGTATGGACTTTGAAAATCAATTCAGTGTCAAAAAGACTTAAGATCTACACATATTGATATGGAAGGAGCTCCAAGTGAGAAAAAAAATCTGCAAATATATAGTATGGTTTTATTAATGTAGAAGTTATTATAAAACTACTAATTTCTCCATGTGCAAGTATGAATATAAAGTCAGGAAAAAAAATAAAAAAGAAAAAAAAAAAATAAAAAAATAAAAAAAAAAAAAAAAAGAAAAAAGAAAGATAAATTGAGGGACGCCTGGGTGGCTCAGCGGTTGAGCCTTCAGCTCAAAAGCCTTGATCCCAAGTTGGGGGATCGGGTCTCACATCAGGCTCCCTGTGAGGAATCTGCTTCTCCCTCTGTCTATGTCTCTGCCTCTCTCTCTGTGTCTCTCATGAATAAATAAATAAAATCTTAAAAAAAAAAAAAAAATGATGGATGGCATAAGTCACCTGTGGGGTTGGGGGGGAAGAAGTCACCTGTAGAGAGGGCAATGACACTGGCTGAGGACCAAGGAAGGACTTCTGCTTTATTAAACTGAATTATTTTATAAGAAAATATTCAGGTATTTCTTAGGCAATTAAAAACAATTTTGGGGGGGCAGCCCGGGTGGCTCAGTGGTTTAGCGCCACCTTCAGCCCAAGGCCTGATCATGGAGTCCCAGGATCGAGTCCCACATCAGGGTCCCTGCATGGAGCCTGCTACTCCCTCTATCCCAGGATCCTTCTCCCTCTGAATAAATAAATAAATAAAATCTATAAATTTTTTATTTTTTTTAGGAGTGCCTGGGTGGTGCAGTCAGTTAAGCCTCCAACTCTTGATTTCGGTTTAGGCCCTGCTCTCAGGGTCATGGGATCAAGCCCAGCATTGGATTCTGGGCTCAGCAGGGAGTCTGCTGGAGATTCTCTCTCTCTCCTCCTCTGCCCTTCCTGCCACTTGTGCTCTCTCTAAATAAATAAATAAAATATTTTTTTTTTCAAGGAAAGAAATAATGTAAACACCATTTAACTGATACAAAGAAAACAAGAATATATTTTGAGGATTAGACAGAATATCCATTTTGGACATGTTAATTTTGAAGTCCAACTGCAAGTAAGTAGTTGGGTACACGTATAGGATTGGCATTTGGAAGAGTGGTCTTAGCTAAAGAAAAATCTGGGGAGTTGCTGGGATGTAGATGACACTTAAAGGCACAGGAATGGTGTGGATGACTTAGGGAGAGCACACAATGGAAACAGCAGACAGCTCAGGATCAAGGAGAAAGAGCCAACAAAAGAAACTGAGAAGGATAAGCCAGAAAAATAAGAGGAAAACTAGTGAAGAGCAGTGTCATGGAAGAAAGAGAGGGAAGTGTCTGGGTAAGAAGCTGTTGTCAAATGCTACCAAGGGGGTCTTGATGAGGGCTGAAAAAACAGACCACTGTGCTTCCCAAACTGATGGGACATTAGCAACGTTAGCAAGAGGATTTTGTTCTGGTCAGAGCATTAAGGTGGGAGTGGGTTAGAGTTTGTAGGAAGAAGAAATGTAAATAGTGTGTGTTGAAAACTCCTTTAAAGTTTAGCTGTTAAAGGGAGTGGAAAGACAGGACAGAAACAGAGAGGAAAGATATGGGGGTTAGAGGATAGGGTTTTCAAAATGGGAGCGATTACAAGTTGGGATACTATAGGAAAGGCTTTAGTAGAAAGAGGAAACAATCAAAGGAAGAAGTTCTTTTAAGAAGACAGGAGAATGTGATTAGAGCACCTATAGAGAGACAGGTCTCTGGTAGAATGAAGGATGTTTCCTCTATCTTAACAGGAGAGAAGGAGAAAAAGATGAGCCCCCGATGCAGGTATGTTTGTTGATTTGGTAAGTATAGAGATGAAGGAATTCCCTTTTGGTGGCTTCTGTTTTTATACTAAAATATAAGGCATATCACTGGTTCAAAAAGAACATATGAGAGATTAGAAATAGTATGAAACAATCATTTGCAGTGAGTAGGAAAGTGAACTTAGTAGAGAAATGTATAATATTGTTAGGCGATGCTAATTATGCACATAAGGTTGACAATTATGAATTCAGTGACATCATTCTGCCTGGTTTTCTGATTTTCTCTAGTAAATCTCAGTTCCATGGTTCAGCTCTCAGAGTGGAAAACTTGCTTCAGGGCCACAGAGCTAAAAAACAGCACCAAAATCATACACAGAATGGGGTTGGCAAAGATGTGTTTGCTAATGTTAAGGAGATGCTGGGGCTTGGGTTACACCATTATAGTTCTGAATACCAGGTGATACACTAACAGCTCCCCAACTGTTGCTCCTGTAACTTGATCTTGCTGCTTGAGGCTGATGCTACATGGGGATTTACTGAGAATGAAGGGGGAAGTTGTAGAGGACATGGTAAAAAAAAAAATGAGGGAACTGGATCAGCTGAGAGGATGAGGAGACTGGTAAAGTAACCAGCATTAGAAGATAATGGATAACTGGACGTCAGATAGTAAATGAGGTAAACAGAGATATGAGGCATGGTGGCTTAGGCCTTCTCTCTGAGGAGGGTAGATTCTGAAATCCAAAAGGTTGCAGAGTGGTCTTCACAGTAGCCTAGGTGCAGGAGCTTAAGCCGATTTTACGGGGACTGGCAGTGTGGCAAAGCCTCCCACTGTTGCTATGGACAGTGTTTCATCTCACTAACCCCAAAGGCATCACAGACTGGCAAAGCCTTGAGCAAGTTAATTATTCTCTTTGTGCCTATATTTTCTCATCTGTAAAATAAAAAGAATAATATTCATCTGATAAAGTCATTATGAGGATGAAATGAGATGAGATAACTGTCTGGCAGAGAGTCAGTGTTCAGTAAATGGCAGCCGTAAGTGAGGAGTTGTAACTGAAGCCAAGAGAAGAGTTTCAAAGAAAAGGTAGTCAACAGTACCAAAGCTGGTAGAGTGATCAAAAGGGTTCACATTGAGCACTGCAAGAGATAAAGAAGATGAAGTCAGTTTTAGCCTCAATATCCAGTATTCCTTTTTGCAGTATCCAGGCTTTAAAGGAAAACCCTGATTTATAGTCAGAGAAATTCCATCAGCTCTGTTTATAATAATAAAACAGGCTCTGAGCTTAGAAAAACCAGGTGCCCCAAATAAATACATTTCTACTGATAGAACCTTAAAGAAAAGAATAGGAAATCACTAGTTGCTTTTGGCTTTAGGTTCGGAGGAGGCAAAGGTGCAACTGTCTTCGGTCGTCCCAAATCCGGGTTCATCTGACACCAGCTGCCTCCACCATGCCGCCTAAGTTCGACCCCAACGAGATCAAAGTCATGTACCTGAGGTGCACCGGTGGTGAGGTCGGTGCCACGTCTGCCCTGGCCCCGAAGATCGGCTCACTGGGTCTGTCTCCAAAAAAGGTTAGTGATGACATCGCCAAGGCAACCGGTGATTGGAAGGGTCTAAGGATTACAGTGAAACTGACCATTTAGAACAGAGGAGCCCAGATTGAAGTGGTACCTTCTGCCTCTGCCCTGATTATCAAAGCCCTCAAAGAACCACCAAGAGACAGAAAGAAGCAGAAAAAACATTAAGCAAAAAAAAAAAAAAAAAAAAAAATTAAGCACAGTGGAAATATCACTTTTGATGAGATTGTCAATATTGCCCGACAGATGCGACACCGATCTTTACCCAGAGAACTTTCTGGAACCATTAAAGAGATCCTGGGGACTGCCCAGTCTGTGGGCTGCAATGTTGATGGCCGTCACCCTCATGACATCATGGATGACATCAATGGTGGTGCAGTGGAATGCCCAGCGAGTTAACTACAAAGGAAAATATTTCAATAAAGGATCATTTGACAACCAGTGGAAAAAAAAAAAGGAAATCACTAGCTATTATTAATGCTGTCCAAGTGTCCAGTGTCCAAGAAAAATGGCTAACTGAATTGTTGTAGAACACAGTTGGGGAAGAGGAGACTGAAAATCATACAAATCATGTGTCTTAATCAATAGTTTTATTTATGTATTTTTTTTTTAATTTTTATTTATTTACGATAGTCACAGAGAGAGAGAGAGAGAGAGAGAGAGAGGCAGAGACACAGGCAGAGGGAAAAGCAGGCTCCATGCACCGGGAGCCCAATGTGGGATTCGATCCCGGGTCTCCAGGATCGGCCCTGAGCCAAAGGCAGGCGCTAAACCGCTGCGCCACCCAGGGATCCCAATCAATAGTTTTAAACTCAGAACTGCAACAGAAGAAATTTCAATCTACCACTTTCTCCTCTGCTCTGCTCTGCTCTCACTCCAGGGCCAGAGGTCAGACTAAAAAAAGTTCCTACAAATTCCACAGAAACCTGATCAAGCTTACTTACCCTTTCTTTGGTAAATGGAATTTCAGCTCCTCTAATTGTGCATACCACCTGAACATGCTGGCTGGGTGATGGATCGGGGCAACTGTCAGGATTGTTCTCCCATCTACCTCAGTTATACTTCTCTCTCAATTATTTAAACAAAAGCTACCATGAGAGAAACTACATATTCTTTATAAACTCAACTCGACAAGGAGTCTGAATAAAGTTGTCAATAAATCTTTCCGCGCCACCCCCCCTTCACTGTAGGATAGAGAAACACTTTCTATAATAAAGAAACTCATTCTCCCTTCACAGATTATCCATTTCTTCCATTACTGGACAAGACATCAAATACACAACTGCAAATTCAGCTCTGAGCAACCTCCCAAAACACCTCCTAATGTTCACTCTTTCCCAGGCCCAAGGAGAATAGAATTCACAAATTATACTAATACAAAATAAGGGCTACTTTCTCAGAAAACTCATATATGTTCAATATATGGTAAGACTATTAAACAAACTCAATAAATAAAAAGAAGTTGCCGGTTAGTGAAATAACAAAAATATCTACAAAATATGTCCAAATTAAGTAAGATTTAAAAGGTTCAATCTGAGGGGCATCTGGGTGGTTCAGTGGTTGAGCATCTGCCTTTGGCTCAGGTCATAATCCTGGGGTCCTGGGATCGAGTTCCGTGTTGGGCTCCCCATGGAAGCCTACTTCTCCCTCTCTGCCTGTGTCTCTGCCTCTCTCTGTGTGTCTCTCATGAATAAATAAGTAAATCCTTTAAAAAAAAAAGTTCAATCTGAGCTTTGGAACAGAGAAATGAAACTTCAACTAAAAAGAGAGGCTCGGCTTTGGAGTCAAACAGATTATAGAGTTCTGTTAGCTTCATCACATTACTGAATGAATGTATAACCTTGAGGCAAATTCCTTAATCTCTTCAACTCTGTCTCCTCAATAAAACAAAGATAATACTACCTTATCTCTGAGAGCTTGTACAAGGATTAAATAAAACAGTATATTTAAGGCTCTAATACAGTGCCTGGTATGTAGTTGGAACACATAATAGTATGCTTCTCCTTATAATTTTCAAAAAGCTTAATTAGAGACTCATTCATTAAGAATGTGGGACTTAAAAAACTGGTAGCTGGACAGAAAGGAAGAGCATATTCTTATGTACTGAAGATTTATTTACAACTTTAAAAATAAGGATATATGGTCACCTGGGTGACTAAGCAGTTGAGCCTTCTGCTCAGGGAGTAATCCCGGGGTCCTGGGATCAAGTTCCCACATCGGGCTCCTTACAGGGAGCCTGCTTCTCTCTCTGCCTATGTCTGTCTCTTTCTCTGTTTCTCTCATGAATAAATAAAATCTTTTTGAAAAATAATAATGAAAAAACAAAAATAAGGATATATTTGAGGGAAAAAAGGATAAATTTATCAATAAATTATTAACATGAAAATGCATCATTGATCACAGAACACTTTTTTATATATAAGATACTCTTCTTCCTTATAATTTTACAATTTTTTGAGGTTCTACATTTGTACTTTTTTTTCCTGTCCTATTCCTAGAACCCTGACTTTGGCTTTGGAGCAACCTAAACCTTAGGCCAGACAGGAATGCCTTAGAGTTCACTAAGTATTCTTTGTTTTTAGGGTTTTTTAAAGATTTTATTTATTTATTTATTTATTTATTTATTTATTTGAGACATACAGAGAGAGGCAGAGACACAGACAGAGGGAGAAGCAGGCTCCTCACAGGGAGCCCCATGTCAAACTCAATCTCTGGACCTGGGATCTCGTCCCTAGCCAAAGGCAGACGCTCAACCGCTGAGCCACCCAGGTGTCTCGTTCACTAGGTATTCTGAAAGACTTCTGGGAGAAGACCAGAATCCAACATCTAAAAATTTAAAAAGAATCAGTGTGGTATAATAAAAAGGACATGGGCTTTGGAAACAGGCAAAGGTTTAAAACAGATTTGAGTCCTACCCCTACAACTTGCTAGATGTACAACCTTGAGCAAGGCACTTTATCTCTCGAGGACTTCCTTGCTTTATCTGTAAAATGGAGATACTGTCACCTATATTTCCCTGTGTTGTCAGGATTAGAAAAATGCCTATAATAATTCCTGGAATATAAAAGGCCAATGAATGGTAAATCATATTTGGATCAATCTGCCAACTGCCTTACTGAACATTTTGTAAGGCTGTACTTTCCTAACTAGCAAAAGGAGTCATACTGTTCCCACATTCCCATGCGTATAACCAAAAGGTTCCATTTTAGTAATCTATAATTAACCAAATCAAGAGCTTAAAGAATTCAGGACAAGAAAGAACTAACATGGCTCAACTCATTCTCTGCTGACAGAAACAAATCCAGTGTAAAGTGGATACGTTTGCCAAAAAGAAAAAAAAAAAAAAAAAGACTGCTTGATCATGGTCATTACCAATCGTGATGTAGGCACACACAAGCTACAGCTCTTGGGCTTGCAGCCTTACCATCGAAAAGTTTTCATTTTCCTAAAATAAATACTCTCCTGCTTTGTTTTCCCTGCTGGGCTATGATACTCTTATTGCCCCATTTTTAAGAACACAAGGAAGAAATCCTCTCAACTATTAGTACTCCATTCACTTGGAATTTATCTTCCTATTCCACAAATCACTTCTTACAGAGATTTTTGGTTCATTGGGTTCACCTGACATGAGCTTATGAAGAAAGACATTAATACAAATATATGATAGCCACAATGACAGGACCTGATCCCCACAGCACCACAAGTTACATGATGGAGGCAGGAGCCAAAGATAAGATGTGACTAAGTAACCTGCGTACCTTATATTCATTCTTATTAACTACTGCACTTGGGAATTCTGGCTCTTATAGAAAGTTTATTTCCCTTGTGTGGCTAAGCAGAGTAATAAAACCAAGAAAACTGATGACAAATACATGAATAGAGTAAGGGAAACCATCAACAAAAAATGTGACAAGATAAGTAAGCTTGCAGGTGAGAGTTACAGAATAAAAGCAAGCAGTCACCAATTACATAGCCAAAGGTAGCTATTTCAAGTCCTGATACCCCCCGTCCCTCCCTACAGTAAAAGCAGAAGGGCATCGAGGTCGTAATGATTATTTACATAAACAATCTAAGAATCAAGAAAGACTCAACAAATCAAAATGTCACACTATCACACTTGGTGAGGTGACTTTCAACTTGCAGAAAGAACAGCAGTCCCCTGCACTTATTTTAATTCAGTCAATTCAATATTGAGAAAGTTAAAAAATCTGTCCCCAAAAAGGAGCTCAGCAATGTCTTTTAGTTGTGTCATACAGCTGTATCCTCGCCTGGAGGTTCATTTGCTTAACTTCCAGCAAAAGTTGTTTTTTGGTTGCAATTAACATTGTAAGACAAGCTCAGCCCTGTCTTCCATAGCCTTGAGGCTGCTGAGTAAATCTAGAATCATGGAACCTACATTTTGATGCTGGAAAAACAGGAAGAAGGTGGTTCAACAAGGAAAATGGTCAAAAAGCATGTCTAGATTTAGGAAAAACAGACTGATATGCTGGCCTGTGATTTTTCAACTTCTCTATAAAGAATCTATTGAGTTGGGCATGCCTTTCAGGGGAGATTATGAGGACATGCACTTAAAACATGATGGGAGGAGGAATAAAATAAAATCCTTAATAATAATAGCTATCATCCCCTAAGTCCCTAGTATATGTGCCAAGTTCAATGCTAAAGCCCTTTACAAATATTTCTAATCCTCAATCATATTAGTATTCTCATTTTATACAAGAGGAAATGAAAATTCAGGGAATTTAGAAATTACCCAAAAGCTAGTTAGTAAGCATACTAGTATTGAAACCCAGTCTGCCTGATTATAAACCAATACCCTAAAAGTAATTTGTTAAACGTCATTACCCTCAAGAGATCTCATCAAATTACAGATTTACACAAAAAGATCCCTAATCACACAAAAAAGATTTGGCCAAAGTTATAAAGCAACTCAACCATTCAGAAATGTTTCAGATTTCAGGACACATATCTAGGTACTATCAACCCGAGGACCTGGGCTGCCTCCTGTATTATAATTCCCTCCCAGAGGAGTTTCATACTGCATACAAAATGGACAGTATTCTAAAGCAATTTATAATTAAACAAATTCCTTCAGTCTTGCGTCTGACATCATCTATCCCCTACATCTAGGGAATTAGAATGAAAGGGTTATCTGCTTTCCACCTTAATCATGAGACTATTACAACAAAAGTTGGGCTGGATCCGGGGTTCCAACTCAGCAGAGTCTTACACAGGGAAACCATTGCAGGCTTCACATCACTTTACTGCTGTTCAGACAAAGCAATGAAAAATCATTCACAACATAAAAAACAAAAACCACAAATCACTGTGTTCATACTACGCCTTGGAAATTAGAGCCATAAATCCCTTTTTATATGACCCATATCTCTTTTTCAATAGTTGCCCCCCCCCCTTTTTTTCCCCAGTGTGAGAGGAGAGAAACACCGCGGACGGCCACTGTAAGGGGAACACTGGAGTATCATACATCCAGGCTTCCTTCTCCGTGTTGAGACTACCTGCTCTTCAAAACTACGTCTGAAAGAAGCTGTCGGCTGAGACAGACAGCCTCGCAATGACTGCCTTTCCCCAGAGCAGAAGCACTTCTTCCTAACTAACACTTCCAGATCATAAAGGAACCAGTGAAACAATCATTCTCTTCACACACAGTCTAATAATCCTGGTGGCCAACTACTAGGCAGAAGAAAAGAGCGAAGAGACTCTCTCCATTACCCTTCCACATTCAGAGGAGATGCAAGGATACTGCAGTATCTGGAATGAAGGGCACGGCATCAGTACTGCTCTATGGAAGCGGCTGGCCACAGAAAGGCAGAAAGTCATCATCATCTGTACAGAAACCAGAGGACTGAGTATTTCAACGCGAGGTTAACTACTGCTTACTCGTCCTCCAAAAGGAAAGATGTTTCCACCCTCATTGCTGGGTGAACTCTCATAAGCGATAAGGATTTTCTAGACCATCGCGGGGTCTCTCCCTTAACAGTCTGGAATGTAACACGGGGAAGTGTGCTGGATGTGGGGGCGAACGGTAGTATGAGGCGCCTCTCCTCCCCAGCCTATTCCAAGTAGTAGCGAGAGCGCTACCTCCATGTTATTCATAGCGAAGTACGGCCGTGCCACCTGGAGTCTTCGCTCCCCAGCGCGGCGGGCAGGTGGGGGCATCTCTGAGAGAGTGGATTTGAAGGGGAAAGGGCTCTCCAGGCGAGTGCGACCGGGAGAGAGGGCGTGGAGGCTGGTGCTGCCCTGCCGCGAGGATCTGCGGGTCCCCCCCTCCTCCCTCTCTCCGCCAGAGGCACGCCGGCCCCAATACCTTCTTGACTGTGCGCGGCGCCTCGGTGACGGTGCCGTCGGGGCTAACCAGGGCCTCGCCGCCGTCGCGGTGCCGCTGGTGCTGGTGATGAGGGTCGCTCCGCTTCATGGCCGACGCCTGAGGCACTTTCCCGGCGGCAGGGCTGAGAGCGGCGGCGGGCCCAGAGCCCGGGCCAGGGGCCGGGGGCCGCTCCGCGGCGGGAGCTGGAGCCTCAGGGTCCCCGCCGCCTGCCGGGGGGGCCATGGCGCTCACAGCCGCCGTGCTCAGTCCCAGTTGCGGCTCCGCCTCGGAGGGGCACAGGTCCTTCAGCTCCACCTCAGGCACCTTCGCGGCAGCCGCTGCTGACACGACCTGCACCGACATCACCGCCTCCGCTGCAACCGCCGGCTCAGACTCCGGCTCCGGCTCCAGCTCGGCCCCGCCTCCCGCCTCCCTTCCCCTTCCCTCCCCCATTCCCCCACTCCTCCCCTCCATCGCCTCCGCTCCCACCCCCTTCCTCCTCCCGCCCGCCCGCCGGCCGGCCAGCCAGCCCCGGCCTCTCCCGCCCCACCCCGCCCGGCCCCGCCCCGCCCCGGCCTGGCCCGGCTCTACTCGCGCGCAAGGCGCCACGGAACCTGTAGTGCGCTTGCTCCGGGCAGCACGCGGCCAGAAGACTGTGGGACCTCAGCCCCCAACCTGCACAGCGAGCCGCCGGGGGCGGGGCCCGCGATGCCCCCTGGGAGTGGTAGTCCCCGCCACCCTGCCTCGGCTAGTGGGATTCTGTAAGAGATGGAGCTCTATCTAGCACCTGCGACTAACGGAAAGGAAAGGAGGGAGAGTCGGTGACCCGACGTAGCGGATGAAGAAGAACGTCTCCCGAGGAGTTGCAGCTTCTGGGAAGGGAAAGCCAGGAACCCTCGGGTGGGAACGGTGGGGGAGGAACGACTCTACCCTGACAGCGTGAATTTCCTCCGTCGGTGTGCGTCTGTAATCACGTGACCAGGCATTTAAAGGAAAAGCGGAGGCGTCACGTGAGAAGGCTGCCGGCCTAAGGCTTGAAGTAGTTTGCTATTTCCATTTTTACGAAGTCGGTACCCCAACACTTTTACGAACCTTAGTGGCTATGTTTGTAGAAGGAATAAAAATAGGACTTTACCTGCTGTGGCAATTCCTGGAACGTTTAGCGTTTGGAATTTTAAAATCAGTCTAAAAAAGAAGTTAGGTATCACTAGTTGAAATTTCAAAACTAAGGAATAACACGTAGCCTTAAGCAAGGCCAAGTCTTCTGACCTATTAATTGCACTCGGGAAATAATATGAAATTCAGATAAATACATAAGCAGAGAGGCATATTAACAAAAAACATGAACAATGACTTCCTAAGTGATTTTTCCACAAGTTAAGAAATGAGACTTTTTAAACTTTCTTTGTAGTTTTATTTTTCTCAAGGGTTTAGATTGTTTATTGATGCCAAAGTAGGTTTTCCAGATAAAACTTCTGTGTTTTGTTTTATTTTAAGATTTTATTTATTTATTCATGGGAGACAGAGAAAGGCAGAGACACAGGCAGAGGGAGAAGCAGGCTCCATGCAGGGAGCCCGACGTGGGACTCGATCCCGTGGTTCCGGGATCACGCCCTGGGCTGAAGGCGGCGCTAAACCGCTGAGCCACCCAGGCGTCCCTGTGTTTTGTTTTAAAAGAGGCAAGCACAAAGACGTATAGCGTTTTATTTTTAGTAACAGAAAGGTTTTGAAACTACCCAAATGTCCAGCAATAGGGAAATGGTTATAGCCTTTAAAATTAAGTTTGCCAAGAATTTTTTTTAATGACGAAGAGAAATAAATGCATATAAGATATATGCTAAAAAGCAGAATACAAAATTTCACGTTCCGTAAGATTTTACTGTGCGTATAATATTTGAAAAAAAACACACTAAAATGCAATTGACTGGGCAGCCCTGGTGGCGCAGCGGTTTGGCGCCGCCTGCAGCCTGGGATGTGATCCTGGAGACCCTGGATCGAGTCCCGCATCGGGCTCCCTGCATGGAGCCTGCTTCTCCCTCTCCCTGTGTCTCTGCCTCTCTCCCTCTGTGTCTATGAATAAATAAATAAAAATCTTTAAAAAATAAAATAAAATGCAATTGACAGATTATGGTCTAGGTTAGATTGTTTCTTCTCTGTTCTCAGGGAAACTGAGGCAAAGGTGATCTTACAGTTTATGGTTGTTCAGAGTAAGCAAGAGCTCTGATAATCCCAGAAGACCTCTGGACATCTAATCTTTAGAGTAAATTTTCCCTGGCAAAGAGAGGGAGAAATTATCTGCCTTGATCTCCTATTTCCCTGTGCTACAGCTGTCTTGGGAAATCTGTTCATTTGTGGAGTTGTTTTACCCTGGATGGAGTCTTTTGTATCCTGGTCTTCAATTTATGCCTAATACTATGTATGAGGCATGTGAGCGTTGCTATTTCCACAAAGCCCACAAGTCTACCAGAACCAAGAGCTTCTTAAGATTTCTTTTCACACTCTAGCTTTGAGAATTTCCTTCCTGTTATAAAGAACCAGCACAGAGCTTCATCCTCCAGCTGTCGGAGCAGAGATTAGCAGAGCTATAACTGATTTCTTTCTTCCCCCTAATACACAAGGGACCTGTGGTACAGCCACCTGGCATGTGTCGGAGTTCATAGACAGCAGCTGCCTACCTGGACTGCCACTAGTATTGATTACGATAGGGAAGAATTAATTCCTCAGTGGGATGTGGTTACAAAACCAAAGAAGTTAGAATGCTGAAAAGAAACTGATATTCATCCTTTATTTATTCAGGCACCCTCCACTGGTTAGGACCAAACATCAGGGCACACTCCTCAACCATTCTCAGCTCCATCCTACGCACCTCCTACTTCTGCCATCTTTGTTACTGAGGGACACCAAGCACAGAAGAGGGAAATACTATGCTGGAAACAGGATGATTAAGCACAAGTATATGAAATAGTTTTTGTTTATGTTTCAAGGTTCAAAAGATACAAGAGTATTTTGGAAAAGTAAAGCATCTTCAGTTCCTCTCCCTGCATGCGACCGGTTAAGTTTCATCTCCATCATTCTGGAAATATTCTATGTATTAATGTGTATATTCTCCTTCTTACAAATAGTAGCCATGAGCCTTGGTTCTTTCACTCAACGATGGAAATAGCAAACTCAGAGAAGTACATATAATCGGAAGGGTCCTGTCTCTAATCCTCACATTGCAAAAATAATGAGATTAATAATTTAAGTTAAAATTATTTGCCCAGAGTCAAGTCACTTCAGATTTAGCAGCAGACTTCTTAGCTGACTTCTGGTCTTCAGGACCAGAAGTCAGAGTTCTTTCCACTGCAAGATTACCTGTCCAATAAAAAGTATGGGATTGGGCAGTCACTGAGTACATGTGGTTCACAACTTCCCACTGGGTATGAAAGGCCTTGTGTTTCTATATGCCACTCTTCTTCCTCTGGGTTAGGATCTTATTAGAACTTCACCCAAATGTCCAAACAATGCTCCATCTATGTATCCTTTTGCATTTGCAAGCTGCATGTTCAGATAACCATCTACAGATACCAGGTAGCCTTTGTACTCCATTCCTCACTGAAGTTTCACCGTACTGACTTTCCTGTTAATCCATTCAGGAAAGGCTTGGGATTGAGGGATAAACTCAGAGCAACTACCAGAAAATGCTAAAGGCCACTCGCTGCCAACTGAGCAGTCGTCCAATCCTTGTGACTGAAGTAGCTACAGCCAGCAGTTTATGAAATATTTAGATTACAGTTCCTCCCTAGTTGGCGTATTCAGCTGCCACACCCTGGCAAGCGGGAATGTATGTTCCATGTGGAAAATTGGAAGAACTTTTGAGGTATCTGACCAATCCGAGAGAAAACTTGAAGATATCAACGTTGAGAGTTCTCCCAATGAAATGGGCCAGCCAGATCACTCCATGTTCACAGAGTTTCCAGAGAACCATTTAGTGTCACACTCTTAAATATGAGCAAATAGTCATCAAATATGAAGAAAACCTTTAATAAAAAAGACAGAGACCAACAGGAGAGAAAATAAATAAATAACTTAGAGGAAGGAAAGGCTGTGCATCAAGAAGAAATCAAGACCAAAAAAAATCATTAATATCCTCAGAGATTTAAGATATTGTATTTGTGAAAGAACATGCTATTTTAAAAGGTGAACATTCAGAAAACAAACAAGACTTTTAAAATGAAAGCATGTAGCAGAAATTTTTAAAACTCAATAAATAAGGGACTCCTGGGTGGCTCAGCAGTTGGGTGCCTGCCTTCGGCCCAGGTCGTGATCCCAGGATCTGGGATCAAGTCCCACATTGGGCTCCCTGCAAGGAGCCTGCTTTTCCCTCTGCCTATGTCTCTGCCCCTCTCTCTCTGTGTCTCTCATGAATAAATAAATTAATGTTTAAAAAAACTCAATAAATAAGAGAAAGAAATTAAAAATGGGAAAGATGCATTTTCTCTTTGCTCAGATTTTTTTTTTTAATTTATGATAGCCACACACACAGAGAGAGAGAGAGAGAGAGAGGCAGAGACATAGGCAGAGGGAGAAGCAGGCTCCATGCACCGGGAGCCTGACGTGGGATTCAATCCCGGGTCTCCAGGATCACGCCCTGGGCCAAAGGCAGGCGCCAAACCACTGAGCCACCCAGGGATCCCCTTTCTTTGCTCAGATTGTTGACGAATGGTGGCTTGTTTTGTGTTTTTTAAATCTGTGTCTCATGCATGTTTTAACATGATAGATGGAATGCATTGTGTAGCTACAGTTTTCTGGAAAGGTTGGTCTTTTAGGAATTAATTTTCAGATATTCAATAGGTTTTTTTTCTTTTTGAAAGAAAAGATTTTATTTATTTATTTATTTATTTATTTATTTATTTATTTATTTATCTATTTAAAGCAGAGCAAGAGTAAGAGAATGGCTGAGGGAGAGGGAGAAGCAGGCTCCCTATGGAGGAAGGAGCCCCATTAAAGGCTGAATCCCAAGGCTTTGAGATCATAACTTGAGCTGAAGGCAGATGCTTAACCAACTAAGCCACCCAGGTGCCCCCACCCCATGTTTGTTTTTTTTTTTTTTAATTAAAAAGGGGGGGGGGAGAAGGGGAGAAGGGGCTCCTGGTTGGCTCAGTTAGAAGATCATGAGACTCTATCTCAGGGCCATGAGTTTGAGCTTCACCTTGAGTGTAGAGATTACTAAAAAACAAACAAATAAAATGAATTACAGGGCCAGTGGAAGAAGTCTAACTTCTGAATAATAGGAGTGCTAAAATGAGGTAAAGAAAATGGGGTGTGTCGGGGAGAGGGATGCAAATCAAAGAAGTTTTTTAATTTCCCAAAATTGAAAGATGAGAATTTCCACAATGAAAGGCGTCATTAGGTACCCAGTCCAACAGATGAAAACAGACTTACATTAATATACATCATTGTAAAATTTCAAAATCTGGGGACAAAGAGATAATCCTTGAAATGTCTGGAGTGGGTCAAGGAATAAAAATTTTACAAAAGCTGAAGAATTAGAAAGACACTGAACCTGTTAAAATTAGTTCTGGAAGCCAGAAGATAATTCCTTCAAATACCACAGACCCTCTATTTGCCTTCCCTAGGGAATGAACTGAAAATCAGCCAGGTGTGAGAAGAGCAGTCATCTGATTGCTCAGAGTTAGATAGGGGATCAAGGACCAGTCCCCCTGTTTTCATTTCTACCTTCCAAAGTTCCTGCTGCCTCCAATTCAGAGCCTTCTGGGGGGCTGCAATATGAGTTTTTCCTACTGTTGGCTAAGACTTTGCCTTTTCAAATCTGCTAAACTACCACTCATCCTTTGCTTAACAGCTTTTGAAACTGTTTCTGTTGGTTCCTTCTCCTCCACCTCTTTTTTTCCGATTATAGGCAAAGATTGATAACATCTAAATTGAGATGCCTGGGTAGCTCAGTGGTTGAGCATCTACCTTTGGCTCAGGTTGTGATCCCAGGGTCCTGTGATCAAGGCTCACAAGGTCCCACATCAGGCTCCTCGTGAGGCACCTGCTTCTCCTCTGCCTGTATCTCTGCCTCTCTCTGTGTGTCTCTCATGAATAAATAAATAAAAATTAAAAAAGTAAA
The DNA here is from genome assembly GCF_048164855.1 of Canis lupus baileyi. Lineage (NCBI taxonomy): Eukaryota > Metazoa > Chordata > Mammalia > Carnivora > Canidae > Canis > Canis lupus. Next base: position 53,497,306 of record NC_132855.1, on the reverse strand, counting down.
ACAGCTAACTCCTGATCTTCTGTATTGGAAAGTCAAATGATAATGCTTCAAATGAACATTCAAGAAGTAGTATTATCATGTTTTTTAGACATATGGGAGGAAATATAAGAATAGTCTAAAATAAATTGGTTGACTCCCAAGAGCAGGAAATGATGGAGTATCTGGTAGGAATCAGTCCCAAGACAGCTATGTTAATCAACAAGACCCGTAGAATAATTTGACTTCTCACACTGTATCATGTACACTGTATCATGTGTAGATGAAAAGAAAAGGTTTTTTCTTTTGTTTTTTTTTTTAAGATTTTATTTATTTATTTGACGGAGAGACGGAGCACAGGCAGGGGGAACAGCAGAGGGAGAGGGAGAAGCAGGCTCTCTGCTGAGCAGGGAGCCCGATATGAGGCCTAATGTCGGGCCTGATGTGGGGTTTGATGTGGGGCTCCATCCCAGCATCTGGGATAGGCCAAAGACAGACATTTCACTGACTGAGCCACCCAGGCATCCCAAAAAGAAAAAGTTTAAAAGCAGGCAAAAGCAATACATAAACAGTGTATAGAAACCCAGCACTATATGCATATATGAAAGCATAATAATGGACTAGAAGGCAACCCACAAAACTCAAAGAGTTGTTTTTCTGTCAAAGAAAGGGAAATTAGGAGGAGAAATGGACCAGGGATGTTGGTCAAAGGGGACTTCAGCTAAATCTGTTACATTTTCTTTCTTTAAAAATATAAGCTGGAGGGAATCCGTGGGTGGCTTAGTGGTTTAGCGCCTGCCTTTGGCCCAGGGCATGATCCTGGATTCCCGGATAGAGTCCCACATCAGGCTCCCTGTATGGAGCCTGCTTCTTCCTCTGCCTGTGTCTCTGCCTCTTTCTCTCCTCTGTCTTTCATGAATAAATAAATAAAATCTTTAATAAAAACACACACATATATATATATATAAAAGCTGGAAGTAAATATGGTAAAATGATTAAAAAAAAAGAGTTAATTCTGTGTAGTGGGAATATGGGTGTTTATTAGGTTGTTCCTTGTGTGTTTCTGCATCTTTCCAATTTCTTAGGTTAAAAAAACAAAAAACGAGGGGATCCCTGGGTGGCTCAGTGGTTTAGTGCCTGCCTTCAGCCTAGGGCGTGACCCTGGGATCCTGGGATGGAGTCCCCAGTTGGGCTCCCTGCACGGGGCCTGCTCCCTCTGCTTGTGTCTCTGCCTCTCTCTCTCTCTCTGTGTCTCTCATGAATAAATAAATAAAATCTTTTAAAAAAGAAAGAGAAAAAGAAAGAAAGAAGAAAAGAAAGAAAGAAAGAAAGAAAGAAAGAAAGAAAGAAAGAAAGAAGAAAGAAAGAAAGAGAAAGAAAGAAGAAAGAAAGAAAGAAAGAAAGAAAGAAAGAAAGAAAGAAAGAAAGAAAGAAAGAAAGAAAGAAAGAAAGAAAGAAAAGAAAAGAAAAGAAAACTCCATCAGGCAGAGGAAAGGTTGGGGCAGTAGCTTGACTACTTAAAAGAAGCTTGGACCAACAGAGGCAGGCCTCCCAACCTACGAAGAGGGACAACTAAGTTAAGAGTGGCAGATTGAGGGAGGAACTGCCCCAGCATTGAATGCCTGGAGCCCTCTGTTCTCAGGGTAACCGCTCAGCCATAGGGAGTCCCCAGGCTCCTTTAGGACCCAGGAGTATCTCTTCCAGGGATCTAGTTCAGAAGCTTTGGTAGAAAAGTGACCACAGTGACTCAGTCCTGAGAGCTGGTGCTCCTATAAAAACACTGCAAGATTTCTTGGTTGTAGGAACGTCATGGTCCTAGACCTCTCCCTGCCACCTAACAGAAGCATCCCCTAAACGTGGGCTCACAGTGCCCTCTCGTGGTTACAGACTCTCTGTCAGCCTCCACCACCAGAGGCAGAAAGGTAACATTTCTGAGCTTTTAAAGCCCACAGTCAACTCCCTCTACATCCCATTTCTCATTCTTTACCTGAATATTCCCATTAAATAAAGCAGGGATGGAGGGAATGTCCACACAGATGAAAAGAAAGAAAATCGTTGACATTTTCCCTTATTTCCGAAAAGATCATTAGACAACACTGATACATTTTACTGTTTTGAATACTCTTGTTGAGCTCTCGGTCGTCTCCGCTCTGGGAGCAGCTCTCCTGCTACAGCCCCTCATCCCCTGAAAATGTAGGCCTGTGCAAAGTTCGTCTCCACCCCCTTCTTGGTCCGGAGCACCTCTCAGCTGTTGAGCCGATCACTGTCTGCAGTGGTGCTAAAACCACCAGAGACACTGACAGATCAGAGCCTCAGCAGCTTGACAGCCCCACATCCCCTGACCTCACTTATTCCTAGCCGCAGCTTCCAAACCAGCGCCATTTCAAGGGACATTGACACGGCAGCCAAGTTCATTGGGGCTGGGGCTGCCACTGTAGGGGTGGCTGGCTCTGGGGCTGGAATTGGGACTGTGTTTGGGAGCCTCATCATTGGTTATGCCAGGAATCCCTCTCTGAAGCAACAGCTCTTCTCCTACGCCATTCTGGGCTTTGCCCTCTCGGAGGCCATGGGGCTTTTTTGCCTGATGGTGGCCTTTCTCATCCTCTTCGCCATGTGAAGGAGTCGTCTCCACCTCCCATAGGTCTTTCTCCCATGTCTTGTCTGCCCTGTATGCCCTGTATGTTCCTTTTCCTATACCTCCCCAGGCAGCCTGGGGAAAGTGGTTGGCTCAGGGTTTGACAGAGGAAAGACAAATAAATACTGTATTAATAAGAAAAAAAAAAAGAATACTCTTGTTGATAAAGGTTAAGAAGTAGCTACATTCCTACTGAGCGAAGCACTAAGGGCAAGAATGAATGAGGGAAGCAAGCACTAAGGGGTACAGGGAGGCCAGAGAGAACACAGCATGGGAAATCTGGATGAGAAGAAAAATCCAGAGTCAGAGCTGAGACTTGGTAGTTAGGATGACCCTGGGTCCAGGCTCTGTCACTTATGAGCTGTGAGGTTGTGCATAAGTCATTTTGCTTTGCTGAACGTATTTCTTCAAAAAACTTCTGATGCCTCTGCATTAAGCAAGAAGCAGTCAAATATGGTGGCCAAGAGCATGCTCTGGAGCCAGATGCCCTGACGGAATCCCAGCATTACCACTTACTGTGTGGCCTTGGCTGAACGATCAAACCTCTCTGTGCTTCACAGATCCGTGGTGAGATTCAGTGAATCAATGCATGTGAAGTGCTTAGAGAAGAGCCTAACGAGCATTCGATGAGTTAGCTATAATCATTTGTGTCTAAAGTACCATATGACCAGATCAGTATGTAAGCACCCTCTCCCCTTCCCCTGGAATCTGACTCTAGGCAAAATGCTTATGCCTCTGTCACATAAACAAGCCTGGCCAGTACTCCACAATACCTTCCCAGTCTGGGGGCATCACCCTCTTTCCTCCACAGAGCCTTTCCACGTGATCCTGAGTCCTTGGAACCCACTTCCTAATCTCCTACTGATACTGGAGGAAGTGGAGCTAACAGGCTTCCCTCCGAGGAGTCTGAATTCCTTCCATCACCCAGGGGAGGAAGCTGTGGATCAGAAAGCATTGGTCCTACCGACATCCCTTTTAGGAGGAAGAGCACCGGAGGTGGGGCTCAAGGATTGCCACAGGAGCCATGCTCATCTATCCTAGCAGGGTGTAGTGACACTTCCGATGGTCACTCCAGGGGCAAGCTGCATGTTCTTGCTCAGTCAGCTTATAGTCAGTGCACAGAGAGGCAGCTGTGGCCACAGAAGAATTTTTGTCCATATGGAGCCTACTGGCTGGGAAGGACAGCCAGTGCACTAAGCTGACGTCAGCCTAAGATCTGTCAGTCCTGACCTCAATAGCACCAAGCTGTTGGCCTTTCAGAATAGCCTGAGGAGGAAGTGGGAGACGAATGAGATAAGGACCAAGCAAACAGGTCAAGGCCAGGGCCTATGGATATTACTTTATTTTTTTAAGTAATCTCTATGCCCAACATGGGACTTAAACTCTTGGCCCCCCAATGAAGGGTCGCATGCTCTACTGCCTGAGCCAGGCAGGTGCCCCTCCCAAGGGCCTGTGGAAAAGAAGCACACCGAGAGTTTATACAAAAACCTTTTATTTACTGTTTGTATTTCTTCTCCCCAATCTGGAACCCAGCTAGCTCCTAAGGCTTCCTGCTGCCTGGTTCTTGAAATTGGGGCCTGGGGGAGATAGTTAGGGGTTATGAGAGGTGGGGATCTCCTCACCCACCAGTTGCAGAAGTTGAAGGAAGCTTTCCTGCCTGGCTGAAGCTCCAGCAGCCTCCCAGGGCAGCCCCTCAAGTCAGAGGATCCATTCCCCCACAGGAAGGATGAGAGGAAGAGAGAACACGTGTCTCTCAGGGGCCCAAACGCTCCCTATCACTTGCTGCTTCTACACCAGGCCAGGCTCCATAGCTGAACCAATCTCTCACCTGGAGATGGAGCCCAGCACCAAGGGGAGGGGTAGGGGTGGGATGGAACATGCCTCTGTTTTGGGTTCTACTCAACAAACAGGAAACAGGAAGAGGTTGGCCTGGAGTGGGAAAGGGGAAAGAGGGCACAGGAGCACACAGGAGGGGTTACTGGCCTGGGGTCGGGCCAACTGGACACCTGTGGAGAGAGGTTAGAGCCCCTATGGGAACTGGCACTTCCAGCTCCACAACCACTGGGAAGAGAGAGAAGGGAGCCCTGTACCCATCTAGACAAAGGGCTAATGACACAATAAACACATTTGGTCTGAAAGTGCCAGGAAAGGGCAGCCAGTGCTATCTGCCAGGCCTGGGCCTGGCTGCCTCATTGGCTACCACAGCTCACTCTGGGTACTGTCACCCTTGCCTCCACCATCACTGCCCCCGCTCAAGCTCTGCATAGCCCGTGACTCTGCTGCAGGTGGATACTGCCAGCCAGACTCCAGCTGGCGGGGCAGAAACAAGGACCCCGAGCTCCAGGGCCCTTCCCTGGATGAGGCCTACCCGTGGAGATGTCAGGCCCTTTCCCACAGTCCCGCTGCCATGAGCCAGACAGAGAGAGCTCTCCTGGGAGGGCACTGCACACTCAGGTTCTCCGGAAGACAGGGGAAGCACTCTCAGGGAGGATGAAGAACCTCAGAATGGTATTTGCTCCTCTTTCCTATCCCAGGTCCCGTTGTCCAGGCTCAGAAGTCTGAATCTGCATCCATGAGCTCTGCCTCCATCAGGTTGGTGCGGGAGTGAATGGGCCCCAGCCCCTGCCGGCAGCCCTGAGTCCAGGCCGTGGGAACTGGGGCGCTGGGCAGAAATGGATCCTGCAGGGGACTGGGCTCTGGGCAGAAAGGGTTGGAGACCAGGGTCCAAGCTCTCTGTCGGCAGGATTCCCCAGCTCCCCAGGCACCTGCGGCAACCAAGCACTTCTGCCGCGGCAGCTGAGGCAGTCGAGGAACAGCGCTGGCTGCAGGGGCAGGGGCAGGGTGGTGAAGTTCAGGGGGTGGTGCCAGTGGGCACACCTCCTTCTTCCTCTTCCTCCGCTTCTTCTTCCGGCCCAGACGCTTCTCCAGTTCTGGGGAGATCTCTGCCTCAACCAGCCACAGGTTGGCTTTTTCCTCTGGGGGCACTGATGGCAGGAGAGAGAACTTGAGTTTGGGATGCTGGCTCTGTCCACGCCACCCGTTCTCTCCTCGCACCCCTACTTTTGAGCTCTGGGACACAACTGTAGGTCTCTAGTGCTTCAGCCCCACACTCTAGACCCCCCAAGGCCTTTCCTTCCTCCTCCTGTCCCAAGAACCCCCAGCCTCCATGCCCCCCACCTTTCTACAGAAGCCTGACCCCCTTGTACCTGGAGTTGCCACAGGGGTGACAGACACATCCTGAGGCAGTATGGCTCCTCTCCGAGCCACCATCTTGGTGACATGTTGGGCCCAGGCAGAAGACACATCAGCAGAGGGCTCGTTGAGGTCAAAGGCCAAACCCGCTGTGGGGATGAAAAGAAAGGCTAAGGAATCATGACTGCCCAATTCTTGGATGACGGCTCCTCCCTCACTTAGCACATCTACCTTCCCCAGCAGCTCCCTCACCGTCCCCTGAGCCCAGAAGGCCCACCCAGGGTAATCATAGTGAGCTACCCAGTCCTGGTCTGAAGAGTAGGGCCTTGCTAGAGGTCTGAAAGCCAGTTCCTGGAACTGGAGAGGACAGAAGGAGGGAGAGGGAGATGAGTCCTTTTGAGACCAAAGTATCAGCAAGCAGACCCAGGGACAGAAACAATGCAGAGGAGCCAGGGATGGAAGGGGTCTGGAGAGAGTTGAGTGTGTGAGGAGAGGCCGGGGGCGAGGGTGGGGGTTATTCCTCCCAGCCTTCCAGACAGTCCACGTGTCCACACCAGCCTAGTGAGATGGGGCCCAGGTACTGTGGGTGCTGAGTGGCTCCCGTGGAGGAAAGGGGCCTGAAGCTCACCCACAGGCCCATCGTGGGAGACAGTGTGCATGCTAAAGGACAGTTCCTGGCCTGGGTTCTGCAGCAGCTCACGCCGCTTGGAGAAGGCCTTGGCGATCATTTTGCTCTTCTTGATGCGTTTGGGCTCATCATCACTCTGCCCAGTCAACCTGAGAGCAGAAGAGGTGGGGGAGGGGAGTGAAGGAGCAGCCACTTCCATCCAATCTTGTGAAAGACCAGTGACGACGCCATTCCCTCCACGACTTTGAGGAGTAGAGACCTCTGCAAAGAAGTGGGCCTAGAATTTGGGGCTCCTGTATGCTCAGTACTCAAATCACTCAAATCAGTCTACTCTTCTAAGAGACGCTGGCAGCAGCTGGCTCAGCACTTGATTGGTCCTCCCAAGGGCAGGAGGTGTCACCAGGGGGCAGTGGTGAGCCACAGAGGAGGCAGCTTTAGGCATCTCAGCGCAGACTCTTAGAAAACTAGCCTACCCAAGAGTGCTGGGAGATCGTGGAGCCCACAACACCTATTGGTTGGGACATCAAGCTTGAGAAATGAAGGGCATAAGGTCAGATCCAGCTGGCTGCTGATCCCACCTGCACCAGGTGCGCCTCCAGATGAGCAGCGTGGCCTTAGTCCAGACCCAGGTGCTCATGGCAATGCCGGTTCCAAACATGGCAAACAGGTTGATCTTCTCCACCAGGAGGCTAGGGCGATTCTTGATTTCACAGTCAGGGATGGGCTTCTTGGTGGGCAGCCCGATGGTCACATTGGCCTGGCACCTATGGCGGGGGGCGGGTAGCAGACAGGTGAGGCTTTCTGGGTCTCTTGGGTGGGGACCCAAATAATCAACCCAAAGACTTTAGAAAGCGCTAAGCCCCCACAGCAATGATTCACAACCCCGGGTGCTCAGTAGAGTCATTTGGGACATTAGAGTTACTTTTAATAACTACTAATGTCTAGGTCACACCCCAGACAATGAAATCAAATCTCTGTGGGAGGACCAGGCATTAGTGTGGTTTAAAGCTTCCTAGACTGGAAGCTGAAGCCATTAAGGAAGAGCCTGAGGCAGTCAGGACATGGACTGGTGTCCATTTTAATGAGCACTGTAACTGCTATTCCTGCCATCAGCAAGTGTGGCTCTTCTTTCAGCGGGTGAGCTGCCTTACTCTCAGATTCATCCTCGTGGTGACACAAAAAAGCACAGACAAAGCTAGCAAGTATTAACAGGTTGTTAATCTATCATAGAGAGGTAACTGCTTCTGTGCAGGGCTCTATAATAAGCTCTGTAAAGAGTACGTTGAGAATTAGAGTGACTTCTATGGCCAACACAGAGTCGTCAGAGAAGCCCAAACACGAGAGAGCTTACCAGTTACAAACACACCAGCCCGACAGTGGCTCATGCAGAGAGGAGGGCAGAGTGGAGCTAGGGTAGGAGAGCTGCTTGCCGTGTTTGCAAATTACAGAGCAAAGGACATCTCAGGCACCCAGAGCACGATGGGCAGTTTCACCTGCCATCGGAGGAGGACACCTGGCAGAGCCTTGCTGAACGGTAAAAGGGCTATCTCTGCAGTCCTGGCTCCAGCTCCTATGGCTGCTGCCCCCAAGCCCCAGGCCCTGTACTCACAGCACATAGTCCCGGAAGCTACGCTCCCACTCAGCCTGGTTGAAGAAGTCGTAGAAATGGCAGCTGAAGGTGATGAGCACAAAGCCAAAGGCCAGGAAGCCAAAAATGCCTGTGGAGGGCCAGGGTGGGACAGAGCATTACCAATCCCAGGTGTGGAAGCAGCAGTAGGGACAAGGTATTTGCCCCAGTTAGGCCTGAAACATAGCTGAGTCTGGAGTAAATCCATGCTAGGCTCAGTTTGCTGTATTCTCCAAAATAAGGCCCGAAGGGCACTTGAGACAACTGTGGCACAGTGGGCATGGGAAAGTAGTCTTGGCATGAATTTGAATTTTTCTCCAAGAAGGTGCCCTTTTGAGCTGGTACCACCATCACCACACACACACACACACACACAAAGCCTTGTCCTGACCCCATGGCTGCTAACTTGTGCCACTGACACTACTCTTCTAAGACCCTATCCTGCAGGTCCCATGGCCCCAGGAGGGTACAGTGGTGGGCTGGCCAGTACCTCAGGCCAAAGGCCTTGCGATCCACTCACCCAGGCGCAGCATGGTCTCATTGATCTTGCTGGCAGCCTTCTCACTCAGCAACCCAGGATGGTTGCTCTTGATGGAAAACAGAGTCATGACTCCTGAACAGAAGAGAGACCTCAGACATTAGTAGGGTGAGGCCACCCTCCCGGGAGGGATGGGTATGACAGGGAGTCCCCAGTCTGATTACTCCTATGCTTTAAAGCTTGAGGAACTGGAGACACTTGAGAAATGGAGCATAGTTGGTGGCAGATGTGCTGTGTACTGGAAAGACTGGGGCAGAGCCCAGACAGAAGGCGCCTTGGTCCTGGCCCCAGCTACCCCTAAATGAGGCAGCCAGGTCAAAGCTGTGCTGATGGAAAAGGCATAAAGAGATGCAAGAACAGTGCTATCCAATAGATATTATCATTTCAACATGTACTCCATATAACAAACTATTAATGAGGTAGTTTACTTTCTTTGGGCTCTGTATTGCAATACAATTTTATACTGATGACACATCTCAGTCTGGAGTCGTTTCAACACATGTGGCTAGAGGCTACCGTACAGGACAGCAAAGATACAAAACATAAATCAGAGGCCCGGAGACTCTGCCAAAAAGAGGTGGGCTGAACAGAAGGCTGACGGCACAGGGGGAGGAAACTGAAGTTTACAAAGAGAATGCAACAAAAATGAGCTAAGAAGACACGGAGGCTTACTGTGGAGGTGGTGGCTCCAGACGGGAAATCAGGGAACAACGAATCTGTGCGTGTTGTGGAAACTTGTGGGTGGAAAGCAGATGAGGAGCCAAGTTCCAAGAGATGGGGGGCATATATAAATTCAGGGTGCACACACACACAACTGAAGGCCCGAGCTGGCTGCTGTGGACAGGCCAGTTTATTCACCGTATGAGTGCAGCTGGCCAAGGGCTGAGCCGGGGCTCGGGCTCTGCTCAACAGGCTGTGAGCTGTGGCTCAAGGCTCTGGAGAAAGGGCCTGCATTTCTCTGGCCGGCACAGAGGTGCTGCCCCACACCAGGTGCCATGACACTGTTTCTGCTGAAAGTAGGCACCTTCCACTTACCAGCAAGACCCTGTGGGAGCTGACTGAGGTCCTGCTGCAAAGGCAGCAGAAGCTGGCAGCTTCTAGCTCCCACTTACACAGAGCAGGCGCATGGCGCATTTTGTGGCCCAACTGGTGCTGGCCTGGTGCTCACTCACCTCGGATGAGGAAGTAACCTCCCACAATGAGCACCAGGCCAATGGGGGCCAGCACGAAGCCAGCACGGTATCGGTAGTTCTTGTAGCCAACAAAACAAATGCCGCTCACGGAGTCCCCATCCACCTGCGGTGGGAAGAAGGTGGGAGGGAGGGACAGAGTTGGTCACTGGCCCCCTTACCCAAGCCCGCTCCAGTCCCCAGGCCCCCACCAGTCACCATACCTGGGCCACAGCAAGAATTGCCACAGTAAGGACAAAGGGGAGTGACCACGTTAGCAGGTGGAAGTAGGAGGTCTTGCCAGAGAGAGGCTGGTAGGTGGTGCCCAGGGCTTTGAAGGAGGTGTGCCAGGCATAGGTGAGGACCACAAACCAGACGACACCAGCCATCAGGGCGTAGTACACGATGACAAAGATGATGACGCAGGACAGGGTCTCATTGGAGCTGTGCAGACATGTGAAGGGTCACCTGGGGAGGTCATTCTGTACTCCCTTTATCAGCTCTCTCCACCTTGTCCCCAGACCCTTGGCTTCTAAGGTCTGGAGGTTCCCTAGGAGTCAGGGCTTAGGTACAAGACTCAGGTCAGATTTGAAGAGTGTGTGAAGGATGCCCCTTGGAGTAAATGCAAACATTCACGGCCCTAATGCTGCAAACTTTGGGCACGACAGGCAGAGCTGAATCCTACGCTCAAATGTCGGTTTCAATCCCCACCTGTATCTTTTGTGGGAAACACACATTTCAACTTTCTACCCCTCCCCTCATTTCGGGGTCCCCAAGACACCTACGTGGGCTCCCCAAGTCTCATGGTGCCATCTGCACGGCAGACAATCTCCCGGCGAGCGCCGTCCATAAACTGGGCCAACCAGCCAATGCTCCCCACAAAAAAACACGCGTTGACGTAGAAGAGAATGACAGCAGGGTAGCGATTTGAATTCCGCCAGTCGGCCACAAATGTGGCCTAGAAAAGAGAAGTGGGGTCCATTCTATGAGGTTTGGGTGATTCTGCTGCCATAGATACCCTAGTCTGAACCCTAAACCCCTCTTATCCAGACCCTGTCCCAGGGACCCCACCAGGTCTTCCCCTCCTCACCTCCCTCTGCCCCAATAGCTGGGCCAAGTGACAATCTACTTCCTTCCCACTTTCTAGGCTGCACGTTCTAGGCCCCCTTTCCCCTGACCCTTCCGCCCGCAGGCCTGCCATCGGCTGACCAGGGTGAAGAGTGTGCAGAGGCCTGTGACTGCCCCGAAGGCCGCGATGTAGCTGTGCATGTCCTGGTGCTCGGCTTCCGTGAACAGCGGGTTCTGGCACTGGATCCCACATCCCTCCACGTCCTCATACCAACTCTTGGGGTTGTCGGTCCGGACCAAGGGAGCCTCGCACTGGCCCGAACTGTTAAACTTGATGTTCTGCACCTCATTCTGGCACAAGGGAAGGGAAGAGGGCAGTGCAAAAGGGAGCAGGAGGCCCAGGGGCACCCTTGGTTTAATACGAGGCAGAGGGGTAGCATGGCAGAGTGCCAAGAGCCCAGGCTGGAGACAACCTTCCAGCGTTTGAATCCCAGCCCTACCACTCAATGACAAATTATATCAATAGCCTGGGGTGAATTATTCGACCTCTCTGTTATCTCACTTTCCCCAACACTAGGATAGCAGCTCCTACTTCACTGTGTGGTTTAAAGGTTACATGAATAAATAGATGTAAACTGTTCCTATAGCATTTGGCAGGTAGTAAATAGTAATAACTAGCATGATTACTAATATTATTGCTGTTATTATTATTATTACTACTTGTGAGCTCTCCTTTACCACCAGAATGAGATCACACCTGTCTTGGTATCTCTAGTTGTTTTATGTGTGTGTGCCTTGATTCTCTAAATACACCATAAACTGCTTGGCCAATGAGTTCCTGTCGTCCATGACTCCCGAAACTCCCCAACACCTGGTAGAGTAGATGCTCAAAAAATATTTGTTGAACAGCTGCCTTTTATAAATAAACAGATAATCCCCAATAGACTGGCCCAGTCAGTGAGTGTCAGTTTGGTTTTGTGGCTCATTGACCCCATGGCTGCAGATTTAGGTCTCCTAGGAGAGAAGCCTGTGGGGCTGCCCTGCTCCTGCCTCCTGTTGGACCCTGCCCTATGCCCAGGGCTTGCCCCTCAAAGCACTCACCGGGCAGCCCTCGGGGAAGTGGTCAGGGGTGCAGCGCAGGAAGTCAGGCCAGCCGCGCTCCCTCTCCACGATGGCGCAGGGGCCTCGGGTAGCCTGGCAGAGGGTGCGGCTAGGCAGCTCCACCCGGTCATTCTCGCACTTGGGCATGTACACAGCACAGAGCAGGGGCTGGATCACTGCCCAGCAGCGGGGGGCATTCCGGAGGCCTGGGGGGAGGCAACAGTGTGGGCACATTGCAGTGAAACCCCTCCTCATGCTGACTCAGTCACAGTCATTCCCAGGCCTAAGGCAAGTCTCTGCCACAATGCCAGGGCTGTCAGGCGCAGGGTTTCTCAACAGGGCATTTGGGCAGGATGAGTCTTCTCTAGGACTGTCCGCTAGAGTGTAGGGCTTTTAGCATCCCTAGACTCTTTCCACTAAGTGCCAAGAGAACCCCTAAATGCTCCCCTTTGCCCTACTCCAGAGTTGGTGACTGGAAGAGGGTCTGAAGGGGAGCTTCTGGGATGCTGGTAATGCTCTAATTCTTGATCTGGCTGCAGTTACATGTATGTGTTCACCTTGTGAAAAGCAAGCCTGTGATCCATACACTTTTCTGTATGTATTTGTGATTCCAGTTTTTTAAAAAAAACAGCCCCCATTTCCAAATGCCCTGCTGAGAACCCCAGGTCGACTTGCCTTTTACCTTGTCGGGGCATTCTTAAAACCTTTCAGAGGTCTCTTCTAGGGTAAAGGGAGGTTGTGGGACACCACCCCGCCCCCATCACAAAGCCCATGCACCAGAACCAGATGTTGCCCTTTGCCCAGACCCAGGATCCTTGACCCTCTTACCAAGCTGAAGTGAAACAGAGTACAGGGAGGAGCTTTAGAAGAAGTAGTCAGGGGAGCCAGGTACTCCAAAGCCAGAGGAGGAAACAGGAAATCAGATGGAGAGAAACAGAGGAGGTTCTGTCCAGTGCAGAAGGAGGAAACATGTTGTCAGCAAGACAGAAAGAGATGGAGATCTCCCAGCACCCCTGCCCCAACCCAGGGCCTCTACCCTGCTGCCCCAGTGGCTGGGCCCCCATTGTCACTCCCGAGTCATCCCTGCTTCGGAACACTTGTTCACCCAAGAAGTTGTCTTAGGAGAAGCTTCTGAGGGATGGCCTGGGTGGCTCAGTGGTTGAGCGTCTGCCTTTGGCTCAGGGCATGATCCCGGGGTCCTGGGATCGAGTCCCACATTAGGCTCCCTGTGGGGAGCCTGCATCTCCCTCTGCCTGTGTCTCTGCCTCTGTGTGTGTGTGGTGTGTATGTCTCTCATGAATAAATAAATAAAATCTTAAAAAAAAAAAAAAAAAGGAGAAGGTTCTGAGGATGTGAGACCAAACTGGGTGACTGCCACATTACCAAGCTACAGTGGTAGGGGCAGATACTTGTTCTTTTTTTGGGAAAGAGGCAATACAGTAGAATGATATGGGTCATGGGCATTACAATTAACCTCCCCGGGTTCAAACCTAGGCTCTACCATTTCCTGGCTGTTTGATCTCGGGCAGATTACCTTATGGCTAGCCTCAGTTTCTTCATCTGTGAAATTCGGATAATAGATTTACCCCGTGGAAATGTTGTGAAGAGTTAGATAATGCATTGAATGTGGTTAGCATGGTATCTGTCAGACAACAGGCACTCGGGAAATATTAGGTGTTATTACTCATCTGAAATCTCTGACCACTCACAGCTCCCATACCACAAAGCCTATTCCGGGGCACAGAGCAAGTTCCTGTCAAGAAGCAATGTTCTCGGGCAACTGTCCCCAGACCTGACCAAATCAAAATCATCTGGGGACCTCTATCATTCTAGATGGAGAAAACCCCTCTTAAGAGTTCTGACCAAGTGGGTCCAGGTGGAGAACACAGCAGTGGTTGCCAGGGGGCAGGTAGGAGGATAATTTGCACACAAGGGAACAGCATGAGAGAATATTTGGGTCTGAAGGGATTGTCACTATCTTGAGTGTAGCGGCTGGTTACATAACTATGTGTTTGTCTAAATTCATAGAATTGGGGCAGCCCCAGTGGCGCAGCGGTTTAGCGCCACCTGCAGCCCAGGCGTGATCCTGGAGACCCAGGATCGAGTCCCACGTCAGGCTCTCTGCATAGAGCCTGCTTCTCCCTCTGCCTGTGTCTCTGACTCTCTCTCTCTCTGTCTCTATGAATAAATAAATAAATAATATTTTAAAAAATAAACTCATAGAATTGTACAACAAAGAATAAAGTGAATGTTACTGGATGTTTACTGAACAATATATTTAAAATGGAGGAAGCTTACTAGAGTAAAATTTATTCCAAAGGAGCAGCAAGCAGTTGATTAATAAAAATATTAGTTTTCTGGATTTTGTGATATTTGCAATAATCAACTTCTAAAGATGTGGAATTTTGTTTTTTCTTTTCTCAATTTATTTTTTATATTATTTATTTATTTATTTGACAGAGAGAGAGAGCAGAAGCAGGCAGAGGGAGAAGGAGAAGCAGACTCCCTGCAGCACTCTATCCCAGGACCCCAGGATCATGATCTGAGCCAAAGGCAGAGACTTAACCAACTAAGCCACCCAGGTGCTTTTTTCTCATTTTAAATATTGTTTTGTACCTTAAAAATAAACTCCCCAAGGAAAAGACAGATTATTAAAGAAATCTTAAAAGACAACTGAGGAACTATCTAGGGAAAAAAATGGATTCTTACTCCATTTCTTACATAAAAATAAATTCCAGAGGAATCAAAATAACTACATGAGTTTTAAAAATTAAGGTACCAGAAGAAAAGATGGGAAATGGTTTTTAAAATCTTGAAGTAGAGATGGCTTTTTGAAGTATGACACAAAACTCAGAAGCTACAAAATAAAAGATTTTAAAAGACTTCAGGAAAATAGATAAGTAGAGTAAAATACAAGATCATAAGAAAAGCAATACACTTAAGAAAAAAATATATATATATTTTAAAGATTTTATTTACTCATGAGAGACTCATAAGAGAGAGAGAAAGAGAGGCAGAGACACAGGCAGACACAGGGTCATGCCCTAGGCTGAAACCAGCGCTAAACCGCTGAGCCACCCCAGCTGCCCGAGAAAATATATTTCTGATACATATCACAGGTAAGGAGCTAATTTCCTTATGTACATGAATCTCTTCCACATCAATAAGAAATTCATAATCCAATAGAAAAATGGGCAAAAGACAAAGTTCAAATACAAATGACCTTTAAACACATAAAGAGACATTCAATCTCATTCTTTTTTTTAAAGATTTTATTTATTCATTTTAGAGAGAGAGAGTGCAAGTTGGAGGAGGGGCAGAGGGGGAGAGAGAGAGAGTGTGTGTGTATGTGTGTGTGGGCGGGCATCCCACAACCCTGATATCACGACCTGAGTTGAAACCAAGAGTCAGACCATGAGTCCAAAGCTCAACCAACTCAGCTACCCCAGGTACCCGTTAACATCACTCTTAATAAACTAAATGTGAAATAAAACTATAATGAGATAAATTTTTCAACTTTCAAAGTGATAAAGATCAAAATAATTGAAAACGCTGTGTTGACAAGAATGTGGGTGAAACTGGCACTTATATATAATTTTAGTAAGAACCGACATTAGTAAACACTTGTGGAAACTGGCATTATCAAAATTTTATACTAGCGATCCCACTTCACATGTTTACAAAGATAATACATAAAATTATTCATTGCAGAACTGTAACAGCAAAAGAGGAGAAACTGCAGAATGCATAGCCATCAATAGGAGACCAGCCACATAAGTAAGATACCATATATCAATATAATACAACACTACGCAAGGTTGAACCACTTGCATTGAAATTGAACTACCTCCAGTGCATCTTGTTAAATGGATAGTTGAGTGAGAACAGCCCGAAGAGCAGACTACTACTTGTTGTAGGAGGAAAAAGACTAAGGATGCATCTACATTTATACATATGTTGGCTATCTCTAAAAGGACACACAAAAACCAGTACTAGTGGTTGCCTCTAGGAAGGGGAAATGGGTGGCTGGAAGCAGAAGTGGAGGGGTTTAACTTTTGTTACTTTTGAATTTTGTACAGCTCGTATATACTACCTATTTTTTAGAAGTAATTAAGCTTAAAAATATAAATATGTCAACCATAGAGTTGGGGGAAGCTCTCTAGAGAAGAGAAGGGGACAGAACTGTAGACAGGAAGAAAGGGGGACAGCCTGGATGGCTCAGCGGTTTAGCGCCTGCCTTTGGCCCAGGGCCTGATCCTGGAGACCCAGGATTGAGTCGAGTCCCACATCGGGCTCCCTGTATGGAGCCCGCTTCTTCCTCTGCCTGTGTCTCTGCCTCTGTCTCTCACAAACAAATAAAATTTTAAAAAATAAAAATAAAATAAAATTTTTAAAAAAGGAAGAAAGGGACATCAATTTTATCCATTGTTTTATTTCTTTCATTTTATTAAAAACATGAAACAGAAAAAATAAAGACACAGATGTTCTATTAATCTTGGCATTTTTTTATATTCATAGACTTCTTAAATATTTGCCACAATTTAAGCTTTAAAAATGACTTTTTGTGTGGTTCTGATGATCAGATGGTTGAAAACCATTGTTCTGAGATTGGCTTAACATTAGGAAATTCAATCAATGCAATTTACCACGCTAACAGATTAAAGAAGAAAAAAGATCATATGATCATATCAGTAGATGCAGAAGTAGTCTATAGAGTCCAACATGATAAAGAATAGGCAAATTAGGAATAAAAGAACACTTTTTTTTAAAGATTTTATTTATTCATGAGAGACACAAAGAGAGAGGCAGAGATATAGACAGAGGGAGAAGCAGGCTCCCTACAGTGAGCCCGGTGTGGGACTGGATCCCAGGACCCCGGGATCACACCCTGGGCTGAAGGCAGATGTTCAATGACTGAGCCACCCAGGTGCCCCAAAAGAACACTTTCTTAATCTGATAAAAGAAACCTATGCCAAACATCATAGTAATGGTGAAAGATGGGAACATTTTATTTATTTAGTTAGTTTTGTAAAGATTTTATTTATTTATTTATTCATGAGAGACAGAGAGAGAGGCAGAGGGAGAAGCAGGCTCTATGCAGGGAGCCCGATGCGGGACTTGATCCCGACCCCAGGATCACGCCCTGGGCTGAAGGCAGACACTCAATGGCTGAGCCACCCAGGCATCACAGATGGGAAAACTTTAGAATACAGATATGAAGTCAGAGATAAGGAATGCTGCTACTTTTATCACTTGTATTAAACAATGAGCTGGACATCTTAAGTAGTGCATTAAGCCAATAAAGATTAAAAGGCACGCGGCTTGAAAAGAGAGACACAAAACTCATTATTTACAAATGAGATGGCTATGTGTATAGGATAAATTTAGCTAGTTTACTGGGTTCAAAATCAATTGTATTTCTATATGCCAGCAACAAACAAAATGAAATATTAAAGGAACTATTTAGAATAGTATTTTAAAAACCAAGTACCTAGGGGAATCCCTGGGTGGCTCAGCGGTTGAGGGCCTGCCCCGTACATACTACCTATTTTTTAGAAGTAATTAAGCTTAAAAATATAAATATGTCAACCATAGAGTTGGGGGAAGCTCTCTAGAGAAGAGAAGGGGACAGAACTGTAGACAGGAAGAAAGGGGGACAGCCTGGATGGCTCAGCGGTTGAGGGCCTGCCTTCGGCCCAGGGCATGATCCTGGAGACCCAGGATCAAGTCCCACATCGGGCTCCCTGCATGGAGCCTGGTTCTCCTTCTGCCTGTGTCTCTGCCTCTCTCTGTGTCTCTCATGAATAAAAAAATAAAAATCTTAGAAAAAAAAAAAAGGGAAACTTCTGGCCTTCTAATGATGAAGAGTCACAATTTATTTTTATTTTTTTTTAAGAGTCACAATTTAAAAAAAAAATGAAAAAAGATCTAAATAGAAATATATAATGAAATGATTGGAAGACTAAGTATTGTAAAGATGTCTTTTGTCCAAATTAGTCTGTATACTCAATGTAACCCCCATCAAAATTACCAATAATTATTTTTTAAATTAATTTATTTATTTATTCATGAGAGACAGAGAAAGGCAGAGACATATGCAGAAGGAGAAGCAGGCTTCCCACAGGGAGCCTGGTGTGGGACTCAATCCCAGAATCTCGGGATCATGCCCTGAGCCAAAGGCAGATGCTCAACCACTGAGCCACCCCGGTGCTCCCAAATATTTTTATATTAAAACACAAAGGGTCAAGAATAGTCCAGACTCTATTAAATACTGCTGTACCATAAATACTATAAGCATTATAAGAATGGTAGAGGGGATGCCTGGGTGGCTCAGCGGTTGACCACCTGCCTTCGGCTCAGGGCCTGACCCTGGAGACCCAGGATCGAGTCCCGCGTCGGGCTTCCTGCTTGGAGCTTCTCCCTCTGCCTGTGTTTCTGCCTCTCTCTCTCCCTCATGAATAAATAAATAAAATCTTTGGAAAAAAAAAAAAAGAATGGTAGAGGTTCTTGGCTTGGAACTCAAAAAGGATTCTTAGAATTTAGGAGCCCGTGAACTTGAATGAGAAAAAAATTACATCAAATAGAAATTTAGCCCTTCCTTCAATTATGGGTGTAAGCCACATACTATGTTATCAGTATTGTGTTTTTGTCATGAATGGAAATTAGATATTTTTATTATAGATATCTCAAAATATTGTTACTGTTCATCTCCACCTTGATATTATGGTGGTTATTAAACACATAGTACATCTTACTCAGTTTATTAGTAAAGAAGCACATATATGTTAGATCACAAAATTGTTTTAATATGTTTGATAATTATATTTCAATAGAAATCATTTCCTTTGTAATCCTATATGCTCCTTTTTAATCCTATGTGTTTTACCTTATAAATTTAAAAATATGATACTGAGAAAGGGCACAGAGGTTTTATCAGACTGCCAAAGAGGTTCATAGCTCAAAGAAGGTGAAGAACCATGCCATAAAGATATGATAATTAAGATGGCACATATTGGCAAAGGATAGACAAAATAGAACTATGGAACAGAATAAAGATCCCAGAAACAAATAGATATTTGAACATTTGATTTATGGCAGAAGACTGGAGAAGGGATATTCTTTTTAACAAATAATGTTGAGGGCGCCTGGGAGGCTCAGTGGTTGAGCATCTGCCTTTGGCTCAGGGCATGATCCTGGGGTCCTGGGACCGAGTCCCCAGGCTTCCTGCAGGGAGCCTGCTTCTCTCTCTGCCTATGTCTCTGCCTCTCTCTCTATGTCTCTGCCCGCCCCCCTCTGTCGCTCAAGAATAAATAAATAAAACCTAAAAAAAACAAAAACAAAAAACAAATTATGTTGAAACTAAATGAAATATAAATGAAACTAGTAAATTGTATGTCTAAATTGAAAGGAAAATCTAAAAAAGTTTTGAGAAGATAACATGAGAATAAGTTCATGACTTTATGTTATGAAAGGACATTTTAAAAAGATTTATTTATTTATTTGCAAGACAGAGTGTGAGCAAGAGTGGGGGTGGGGAGAGGAAGAGGGAGAGAGAGAGAAGGAAAGCATACTCTCTGCTGAGCAGGGAGCCCCCTGCAAGGAGATCTCAGGATCCTGAGATCATGACCTGAGCCAAAACCAAGACTAGGATGCTTAACTGACTGAGGCACCCAGGTACTCCATGAAAGGACGTTTTTTTTTTTTTAAAGGTTTTATTTGTTTATTCATGAGAGACATAGAGAGAGAGAGAGAGAGTCAGAGACACAGGCAGAGGGAGAAGCAGGCTCCATGCAGGGAGCCTGACGTGGGACTCAATCCCAGGTCTCCAGGATCACGCCCTGGGCTGAAGGCAGTGCTAAACCGCTGAGCCACCCGGGCTACCCAATGAAAGGACTTTTTAAAAGAAGACAATAAGTACTAATCAGAAAAAGCTTTATCAATGACTATCTTTTTTTTTTTTAATCAATGACTATCTTAAAGCTCAGAACTTCTGTTAACAGATGACACAAAGAAAATTAAAAGGCAAGGCACAGAAAATATTTTCAACTCATACAACCAATGAAGAATTCCTGTCCAGCATAAAGAAAGAACTCTTAGAAATCTTAGGAGAATGACAGCCCTATAGAAAAATGGGCCAAAGATGCGAACAGACACTTCATAAAAGAAATCCAAATAGCCAATAAACATTTGAAATGGTACTTAACCCCATTAGTTATCAGGGAAATGCAAATTAAAACCACAAATAAAAAGGGAAAAGGCTGACACCACCAATAATCAAGAATCATGTGGAGTGATGGTGACTCTTCTACAAGATAAGTGGGGAATCTAAGGTGGTATAACCACTTTGGAAAACTGTTTCGTATTACCCAGTAAAGCTGAAGGCAGAGACGGCTGAGTGTCTCAGTGGTTGAGTGTCTGCCTTTGGCTCAGGTTGTGATCCTGGGGTCCTGGGATTGAGTCCCACATCAGGCTCCCTGTGGGGAGCCTACTTCTCCCTCTGCCTAGGTCTCTGCTTCTCTCTGTGTATCTCTCATGAATAAATAAATAAAATCTTAAAAAAAAAAAAAAAAAGCTGGGGTTTCCTGGGTGGCTCAGGGGTTTAGCGCCTGCCTTTGGCCCAGGGCGTGATCCTGGAGTCCTAGGATCAAGTCCCACATCTGGCTTCCTGCATGGAGCCTGCTTCTCCCTCTGCCTGTGTCTCTGCCTCACTCTCTCTCTCTGTGTCTCTCATGAATAAATAAAATCTTAAAAAAAAAAAAAAAGAAGCTGAACATATGCATAACATACTGTTTGGTGATCCCATTCCTCTAAGTAGGTACCTAGGGAAATTTGACCCAGGTGCACCAGGATATACATAGAAGAATACTCACAGCAATGGTATTCACAGTGGCCAAAAACTGAGGACAGCTTAAATGTTTAACAACAACAAGACAGATTAGTAAATTGTGATATATTCTACAATGGAATACTGTGTGACAATAAAAAAAAAAAAAGAGCTGCAATAACATGGATGAATCTTACAAAAGAAATAACAAAAGAAGCCAGACACAAAAGACATAAAAGAATACACATATCGTGATTTGTATAAAGCTCAAAAACATTCAAAACCTAAATATCCTGATTAGGGATTCCAAAACTAGATGATAAAGCTATAGAAGAAAAAGGAAATGATAATCAAAAATATTAGGGTAGTGGGTACTTCTAGAAGAGAAGGGAGGGAAATATGATTGAAAAAGACAAAGGAGGGATCCCATGATCTAGTTCTTGACTCAGGTGTCACTTTATAATTATTTGGTTTTGTTTTTGTTTTAAGATTTTATTTATTTATTCATGAAAGACAGAGAGAGAGAGAGAGAGAGGCAGAGACACAGGCAGAGGGAGAAGCAGGCTCCACGCAGGGAGCCCGACGTGGGACTCGATCCTAGATCTCCAGGCTCATGCCCTGGGCTGCAGGCGGCACCAAACTGCTGCACCACCGGGGCTGCCCAATTATTTGTTATTTAATACCTTTGTTTTATGCAATTTCTGTATGCATGCGGCATAGCACAATTAAAATTAAAAATCTTGTGGTACCTGCCTGGCTGAGTCGAGGATCGTGCAACTCTTGATCTTGGGGTTGTGGGTTCAAGCCCCATGTTGGGTGTAGAGATTACTTAAAAATAAAATCTTTTTTTTTTTTTAAGATTTTATTTATTTATTCATGAGAGACACAGAGAGGCAGGGACACAGGCAGAGAGAGAAGCAGGCTCCCTGCGGGGAGCCCGATGCAGGACTTGATCCCAGGTCCTCAAGATCACAATCTGAGCCAAAGGCAGATGCTCAACCACTGAGCCACCCAGGTGCCCCAAAAATAAAATCTTTAAAAATAAATTAATTAAAAAGTCAAAAATCTAAAGCAAAAATGAAAACTTGGGCCCGTAGATGCTTTCTTCTATTTTCATACTTTCCATATATATATATATGGAAAGTATGAATATATATATATATCTTAACTGATTCTCATCATCATCAGCCAGGTTTGGGAACAGCTCTAGGGGAATTCTTTCTGATCTGCCCCTGCAAACAACCCACCACCATCACCAGCATCCTTCCTCTCATTGCTCAACCAGATGTCGGAGAGGAAAAGAGAAATTCCTCTCAGCTTCTCCAGCTCTTTTCTACTGGCAGCCTCCGGCTGGGTGACAAGGCCACACATCACTATGCACACACAGAGCACAGCAATGGTCTAAGAGGCTACGTGCTGGTTGTCAGGGACTTATTTCCCTCACCAGCCGCAGGTCTCTGCTTTCTCGGCCCATTTACCAAACCAGATTTGGCCCAAGGTGGACTGTGGCCTGGATATTATGTTTGTCTGGTCAGCTTGGAATGCCTAAGAAGACACATGTCAAGCTATCCTGGGGGAAAGATGCTGAGTGCCTGAACAGGCCCAAGTCCAGAGGGTTAAAAGATACAGGAGGACCTGAGTTCTATACAGATCTAGAAACCAGTCCAACCTGAGCTAGCAACTTCCTCACTCAGTGGCATACTTCCAAAGGCTCAGCAGTCAAGGATGAGGAAACACAGAGTGACCACTCTCTTCAGCAACTCCTATTCCAAATCTGCTGGTAATCTCCACATAGATGTCCATTGAGCATCTCTAATTCACACGCCTAACTGAATCCATGCTTTCTTCCTCCTTTTTTTTAAGATTTTATTTATTTATTTATTTTTATTTAAAAAAAAAAGATTTTATTTATTTATTCATGACAGACACAGAGAGAGAGAGGGAGAGGCAGAGACACAGGCAGAGGGAGAAGCAGGCTCCATGCAGGGGGTCCAACATAGGACTCGATCCCGGGTCTCCAGGATCACACCTTAGGTTGAAGGCGGTGCTAAACTGCTGGGCCACTGGGGCTGCCCAGATTTTATTTATTTATGAATGAGACACACAGAGAGAGAGGCAGAGACACAGGCAGAGGGAGAAGCAGCCTCCATGCAGGGAGCCTGATGTGGGACTCGATCCTGGGACTCCGGGATCACACCCTAAGCTGAAGGCCGACGCTTAACTGCTGAGCCACCCAGGTGTCCCCATGCTTTCTTCCTAAACCTTTTCCTCCTCCAGCATTCCCAGCTTAGTGAAAGGGAATGATACCACCTTCTCTGCAAGCCTGAATCCTAGGTCCTCCTGCTCACTCATGCCTTGCATCCAACTCATTGGCAAGTCTTACTGGTTCTAACTTGGATTTCTGGCACCTGTCCACTTCCTCCAGCCTATCACCTGATCATCTCTCACCTGGACCTCCACCTCCATCATATCTCACCTAGACTACTTCAATCATTCCCTAAGCAAGCAACCAGGCTCCAGGCCATTCCTCCTCCCATGGCTTCTTCACACAATACTCAAAGAGATCTTTCTAAAATGCAAATATGATTACATCTCTCCCTTGCTCAAATGCTTTCAGTGGCTCCTTATTATCTTCTGGATAACATCCAAACTTCTTAATACGAGGTAGGAATTCCTTTACTCTCTAACACTCTAGGTCTTATCTCTTATAATTCTATCCCTCACATGCTTTGATCCAGCTCAGCTAAAATTCTTGCACTCTTCTTTAAAAGTACCAAGTCCTCTCACCTCCTCACCTTTGAGGCTGTCTCCTCTTCCTATTCCTTCCCATTCAACCTTTCCTTGGCTCAGCTAATTCCTGCTTATTTCTCAGGTCATAGGTGAAAGGTCAGTTCCTCTGGGGAGGGTCTCCCTTGCTCCCCAAAGTCTTTTGTGTTCCTTCAGCACCCTACCCTGTCACAATACCTCTTACGGGAACTGCTAAAGCTGTCTGTGGTCTTCCCTTGATGGCAGGGATCATGTCTGTATTCCTTGTCTTTATATGTCCCAGAACCTGATCCAGGATGACATGTAGCAAGCACCCAATGCCTAATTTATTTATTTATTTTTTTAATTTTATTTATTTATGATAGTCACAGAGAGAGAGAGAGAGAGAGGCAGAGACACAGGCAGAGGGAGAAACAGGCTCCACGCACCGGGAGCCCGACGTGGGATTCGATCCCGGGTCTCCAGGATCGCGCCCTGGGCCAAAGGCAGGCGCTAAACCGCTGCGCCATCCAGGGATCCCCACCCAATGCCTAATTTAACGACTGAGCAGATGGCTGGGTACTCAGAACTCCGAGGCTTTAAAAAAACAAACAAACAAACAAACAAAGAACAAGTGTCTACCTTCAAAAGTTTACAGATGAAGACCACTTAGATCATCTTCATCCTTCACCCACGAAAACACCTCCAAGAGCCAGGTGAAACTGACCATTTAGACATGGTCAAATCAAGACCACTCACTCAGGACTGGACAAATCACTTGCCAGAGGCTGCCAGCCAAAGGCCTGTCTGTGATTCTTACTCTTGACTCTGATTCATTGTACCCACCACTGACCCAGCTTGCACCACCACCTGCTTCTGGTCCCACTGCCCAGGATACCCAGCAGAAAGAACAACCAGAAAACACATGTGACTGAGCTAAGGGATGATGGCAGCAGAAAAAAATTCAAAGTGAACTAAAGACCTGGGCTCCAGGGTGGCACGCCTGCAGGACCCTGTCCCCCAGAAGCACAGCTAGTAAGGATCGAAAGCGCCCAGCTAGCAGATGGTTCTAACTCCTAAACTTTCCTGCCAAAACCACTTTTGCCTACTCAGCAGCTGCTCTCAGGAGTATGGACTGGAAAGAGATCCATACCCTTCCTCCTTGATTTGATGGCAAGTACAAAAGGACTGCAGCATCACACATGCATTTAACTTAGAAGAATTCAGCCATGGGCCCCTGCAAAATAAATAAGGAGAGAGGGACATCTGGGTGGCTCAGCGGTTGAGCATCTCTGCCTTCGGCCCAGGGCATGATCCTGGGGTCTCGGGATCAAGTCCTACATCAGGCTCCTTGCATGGAGCCTGCTTCTCTCTCTGCCTATGTCTTTGCCTCTCTCTTTCTCTGGGTCTCTCATGAATACATGAATACAATCTTTTAAAAAAATAAGGAGAGAGAGATGTGTGGCGGGGGGCAGGGGTATGAATTGCTCTCAGTGTGAGCAACTCAGAACTGGGTGAGCGTCTAGTGCTGAGAAATTTGATTTTCCATACAACTGGCTCCTAAACGCAAGGCTTCTTTTTGCTCTTTTGCTCAGAGACCTGTTTATACCTTTTTTTGCATTCCTTTTTTTTTTTTTAATTTTTATTTATTTATGATAGTCACAGAGAGAGAGAGAGGCAGAGACACAGGCAGAGGGAGAAGCAGGCTCCCTGCACCGGGAGCCTGATGTGGGATTCGATCCCGGGTCTCCAGGATCGCGCCCTGGGCCAAAGGCAGGCGCCAAACCGCTGCGCCACCCAGGGATCCCTGCATTCCTTTTTTATTCTTTCAGTCTTTTGTTCGTTTGCATTTATGGAACTTTATTTTTCTAGATTTTATTTATTCATGAGAGACACAGAGACATAGGCAAAGGGAGAAGCAGAGCCCCCCAAGTGCCCCAGCATTTATGTAACTTTAAAGACTAAAATGATATCTTCTAGGTATGTCCCTTCTTATATACTATACATTACTATATGTTACACATTTATATAAACACACTATCATAAAAAGAGTATCTATGCAAAATGACATAGACTTCACGTTATGGTAATTTATGGATTTTTCAAAGCCACTGTTGATGACACACGATTTCTGCCTACCTGCTGACTTTACAACCTGATACCCACTAAGGATATAGCTCTACCACAGGTACCATCTTCCAAGTCCCTCCTCTGGCATCTGCCAGAGAGTGATACCAGGCCAGGAATGATATGGCTTTGTCCAACATCCAGCAATGACTCTAAGAACTCTAGTGGACAAGTTGACAATGACAGGCCTGCAGCCTACATACACTTCCTCCTTCAGGATCATCACTAGCCCCCAGGGCAGAACCAAGATGGATGTAGGGCACCCAAGGCTTGTCAAAAGAAGTTGCCAAGCTGGCTCCTGACTTTTGATTTTCTTTTGCAAGGACAGTTTTGGAATCACGCAGACTAGAAGCAAGCGATGACAAGACCAGTCAGTTCTCTTCCCCGAGTCCCTTCAGGCCCCCAATCCAGAAGAGTGACAAGTAGCGAGAGAATCCACTCCCCACTGCTAAGGAAGGATTTGTTTGGGTTCAGTCTGCAGTTTTTCAGGCCTGGCCATAATCCTATCCTGAGGTGAGGGCTCTGGGATTTCAAACCACTGAGAAAGTACCCACAGACTCTCAACATCATAGACTTAAGTGTCCTTCTGCAGCTCTGACCAGCCTGAGGACCCAAACTTCCAAAGAATATACAAATAATCCTTAGAATAGTCTCATTCCGTCACAACCTCAGACAAGGATTAGAGTCCCCATTTTTCAGATGAGGAAACAGTGAAATCTCCTGCGAGAAAGCAAGACGAGATCACTGGACTTCCTGTCTCCCAAAACAAGATTTCTGGACATTTCTGGCTAACTTTTAATTACTCAACAGCAGGGGGTTTCGTATCCGTCACAAATTTCACTCAATTCTTACCCACCCCCCTCCCTCAATGCCTAAATCTTCTCCGGGATCTTTACTTTTTTCCTCTCCAACTCGACTTGCCGGTTGGCTTCTTTTCCAAGATCTAAACACCTCCTTGAATCCCCAAGGACCCCGCTTCCAGAGCAGTACTTAGGTGGAGCAGCCCCATTTCTTAAAAAACGTCCTTCCCCGAGGCTCTGAACCCCCTCCTCATGGGCCCCTCATTCCTCCCATTCTCTGCGCACCCACCCCGCTCAGGCCTTTTGTGACCGGCTCCCTCCACTGCCTCGCCCCCCCCCCCCCCCGAGGGTCCCATCCCGCGTACGGCAGGCACCCAGAGCTGCAGACTGCGTTCCTCCAACTCTCCCGGGTGCAGCTCCCGCCCTCGCCACAGCTCAGGCCCGAGCCTGTTCTTTGCAGGAGTCCCGCATCCCACCCCCGTAGCCCCGGCCCCGGCCCCGGCCCCGGCTCCGGCTCCGGCTCCCGCGCGCTTACCCGACCAGAGCACCAGCTTGCCGTGCGCTTCTTCCTGGGAGTCCGAGTCCCCGGCCAGCAGCGTGGAGGTGGCCCCGTAGGGCAGCGCCGAGCCCAGGCACACGTTGTAGCGCAGCGGCTCGCAGGGGGCTGCGCGGCCGCAGTGGCTCAGCAGCGGCGGAGGGCCCGTCGCGGCCGCGCTCCTTCTCGCGCTCCCGCCCGCGCTCCGCGGCCCAGGCCCAGTCGCGTTCCCGCTCAAGGCCGCCCCCCGGCCCGGGCCCCCCAGCAGCAGCAGCAGCAGCCCCAGGAGCAGGATCTCCGGCCCCCGTGCGAGGCGGGCAGCGGCCATGGCCAAACCCGCCAACTCAGCAGAAGCCCCGGCGTCCCCGCCCGCTCCCCGGAGCCCCCCGGCCGCACGCGCAACGCTTGGGGCCGCGGAGGTGGCTCAGGCGACCTGCGCGCCCCGCGGGTCCGGGCCCGGGCCCCCTCGGACGCTCCGCGCGCCGCGGGCCCTCGGCGCCCAACTTCGCAAACTTTGGACCCGGGGGCCCATGTTGGGCGGCGGAGGCCCCGGCCGGGATGCACCCCTCTCTACTCTTCCTCCTGGCAATCCAAGTTGTCTTCAGCCCCGGGAGCCCCCTGGGCCCCCCATCTCCAGCCCCATTCCCCCTCCCACCATTAAAACTACCTCTCGGCCGCGCGATGGAGGCCAGGCGCGCGCCGGCGGTGGGGGACTAGCTCCCCGGCTTCCCCTCTGCGCCAGCCCGCGGCCCAGCAGCCACCTTCGCCCGAGCGCGCCTCAGCCCCCCGACTCTCCCACCGACTCCCCGGCTCCTTTGTTGCTCTAGCTGCTCGGCTCTCTGGAATGCACGGGCCTCGCCGAGCCAAGCCCGGCCCCACCTCCGCCACGGCTTGGGGAGGGACTGGCCGAGGGAGGGAGGGAGGGAGGGAGGGAGGGAGGGAAGGGGAGGGGAGGGGAGGGGAGGGGAGGGGAGGGGAGGGGACGCGAGAGAGGAGGAGCGCGAGCCTTGCTGTCCCCGGCGCGCGGAGGGGCCCGGGCCAGGGGGCTCTGGTGACCCCGTTCGCCACCCTGGGGCAAGAGATGGGAGGAAATCGTGGCCGGGAGCTGCAACCAGACTCAGCGGGCACCTAGATCAGCCTGAGGATCTTTCGACTTGGTGGAAAAGACCAAGCGAATAGACACTTCTGGTTTACAATGAGAGAGACTAGGGTGCCTGAAGTCAGCGGAATCCTCTTCTACATCCTTGCCTGGCCCCCAACTCGCCAGTTTTTTCTGGTTCTGGTTTTAGATCTTTCAACTTGTCCCGGGGGGCGGGGGGCCATGGAGGAGAACCAGGGTTTGGGGGATTCCCTTGTTTCAATCCTTCCAGCTCGGGATCTGTGTGAGAGATGAACCCAAAGTCACTCAGGGCAGCTGCCTGGCTGCTGTTACCTGTGAGAACAAGTGTCTGGAAACCAAACGTGCCAACATCAGCCTTTATCGCTACAGATGTGTGAAGTGCAAAACTGTAGTTTCCAACGACTGACCTTGGCTTCTCTTTGGTTATGTTCAAAAGAAGCCATTGCATTTTTTATGACCCTTGCTGTCCATATACTGGCTGATGAAGTTTCTGTTGCTCTCCTTCCCTACTCTACTTATTTGGCCTTTCCTCCCTCCTTTACTTGTGGGGCTTTGAGCCACTTGATTTCACCCCGCAGCAGTTTACACTTATACCCAGGGGGCCCTCCAGGAGAGTGGACTTAGATTGAGCAGCTTTTCCATGTTGCAACACACTAGGATGGTTTTTCCTTTCTTACCCCTACCCCTTCAGCATAGCTGAAGTAGACCAGTTTTGTTAGGTTTGACCATTTAAGAGCAAATTTGCTATTACAGCTCAGCTACCATCCTCAATTAGTAGATAAGCCCCAGAGATAGACACACAGAGAGGATTTAATTCAATTTAGTAAGTCTTTCTGAAATCCTAGGATGTACATAGCACCTTTCTAAACATGATATCCTTGCAGAACTTGAGAACTTACATTTTACTGTGGAGACAGCCTTGCCCTCAGGAGATAGTAATACATCATGATAAAGCAGCAAAGTCTTCTCCACCAGGGCAGGGACCTTATTCTAGTCTCTGTAGTCACAAAGCATCTAGTGCAGTCAGACATGCATATTAATCACTCGATAAATAAGCTGCCCAAATGAAGTGTACAGTGAGTGTGCAATAGGAATTTATAACAGGGAGATATTGGTATGGGTAGAAGTGGAGGTGGTGGGGTTTGAATCCAGCCCTGAAATGTGAGAAGGAAGAGTTAGAAAAGTAGAGAGGAATAGAGCTGGCATTACAAGTGGAGGAAATATGACTATACCCCAGAGCGTGACTGGCCTGGCAATCAGTAGAGGATAAGGAGGGAAAATGATTGATAAGAGACCTCCAGTGACATAGAAGAATTAAGGTTTAATTCTGTTGGCAACAAGGAAACAGCAGATTTTTGATCAGAGGATTGATATGCTTAAGAACATTGATGAGGCAATGTGGGGATGGTCTGAAAGACAAGAGGCTGGAGGCAAGGGGTCATTTTAAGGGAAGTCACTAGTGATTTATGGAGGAAGTAAGAATAGAGTGTGTCATTATAGCATAATATTCCCACTGGAAAAATCATTTAAAACGTTATTATCTACTTGATTAATTTTTTCTGTGATATAAATGAAATGCTGTTATAACATGTCTAAAGTCTGAGCCACAGAGAAAGTTACCTGATGCCATGCTAACATTTTGCTTTGTGAATTTTCTTCACCTATTTTCTATCCTGTTGTTACTGAGGCAGCTTGGAAATCCTGTGGGATTTTCTCAGTATTCTACATATTAGGAGGAACCTACACATGTGCTCTGGCAACTCCTTACCTCCCCACCTAAAAATGTTAGCAATTCATTAGGTATGAAGACTCTACCATTCCTTGTCTGAGATTTCTTGGCAGGTCTGAGGAAGAATACCTCACTGCAATAGAGCACCTTTACACTGGAGACAGAAGAGGGCAAACTGAGTAGATCCTAAGGTATTATCTTCTGGACAGAATGTTCTTCTCTTCGGGAGAAGGGAGAAGATATTCTACTCTGTGTTTGCGTATGTGTGTGTGTGTAATAGAAATATACATGGAAGTACACTCCTGTTTACCGGCCTTCAGCATTCCTTTCTGGATATCTTGCTGGCCTAGGCAGGAAGCATCAGGAAAGTAGACTGAGGAAATTCTCATAGCACTGTCCTCAGCTATTGGGCCAGGTTCCCATCAGTGGCAGCTGCAACAATAGTCATGTCTCCACATTTAAATTGCCTATCCTATTCCACAAAATCAGCAGGAGGTGGAGATTCAGAAATCCTGTGAGACAGCAGGTTTGGGAGAGAAAGAAAAGTATTCAGTGGGGACTGGAGAAGAGAATCTGGTGGTTCCTGAATAGCATTCAGGGTCTTGGACAATGCTCATCCATCCCCTTCTTGCAGGCATAGCAAGACTGCCACAGCCGTTAAGAGACTCTCCAGTGTTACTTGACACACTCTTCGTCTCCAGCCTGGTGGCAGGCTGCAAAGTGTACCTCTCCTGAGCCTGAGCCACCCGCACTCAGTTCCTCAAGAGTATTAACCTCATCTATGTACTATGACACAATCCTTCTGTCAGGGTCATGAGAAACTCTCCTGTGTTGACAATGCATTACAGTACTTGATTTGCTACAAATAGCTTCTTGATTTCTGAGTCATTCTCACCAACCATTTTGGCATTTGGAGGTCACACATTCAATGTTGACTCTTTGTTATTTGCCTCTGGGCCCTCCACTCAAAAAGAATGGAAGTGAATATATCTATGGAATATCATGGGTATCCTTGAGAACTTAGTTACCTCCTTATATAGGTTCGATTGTCACACTGGCCAGAATTTAAAGCATAGTTGTTGCAGTGTTCCATTTTCTTCTTTTTCTAGTGTTACTTACTTTGCAACTAAGAACATCAAGTTAGAGAGAAAGGACAATATGGGAAAGGGGCTGGGTAAACTACCTCCTCAGAGAGGTAGCACAACAGATTTGGAGTTAGAGACTGAGTTGGACCTTACTAGCCAAGGACCTTTGAACAACTTTTTTTTAAAAGATTATTTGTTTATTTATTCATGAGAGACAGACAGAGGCAGAGGGAGAAGCAGGCCCCTTGCGGGGAGCCTCTTGTGGGACTCAATCCCAGGACCCCAGGATCATAGCTAAGCCAAAGGTTGTCACTCAACCACTGAGCCACCCAGGTGTCCCTGAACAACTCATTCTAAGTCCCTATTTCTTCCTTTAAAAAAAAAGATACATTATTGTTTATCTTTTTAAAAATATTTTATTTATTTACTTGAGAGAGAGAGCAAGTGTGTGTGTGTGTGTGTGTGTGTGTGTGTGTGCGTGAGAGAGAGAGAGAGAGAATGAAAGAGAGAGAGAGCATGAGCAAGTGCACACAGAGGGAGGTGAGGCAGACCCTCTGCTGAACAGAGAGCTGATCCTAGGATGCTGAGGTCATGACCTGAACGGAAGGCAAACAATGAACTGAGCCACCCAGGCACATCATCTCCCCATTGATTGTGTTCCTATACATGAGCAGTAAACAACCTGAAAAGGAAATTAAGATGGCAATTCCATTTATAGAGC
Source organism: Canis lupus baileyi (assembly GCF_048164855.1). Lineage (NCBI taxonomy): Eukaryota > Metazoa > Chordata > Mammalia > Carnivora > Canidae > Canis > Canis lupus. The sequence goes on along the minus strand of NC_132855.1, from coordinate 53,465,686 downwards.
ATCTAAAAGAATTAAATAGGAATAAATCTGACCAAGGAGATAAGGTAAAAAGATTTATGCACTAAAAACTATACAACATTGCTTGAAAAAATTAAAGAAAACCTAAATAAATGGAAAGACATTCTGTGTTCATGGATAGGAAGATGTCAATACTACCTAAAGCAATCTACAGATTCAATGCACTCCCTATTAAAATTCCAATAGCCTTTTTCACAGAAATGGAAAAGCTAACCTTCAAATACATACAGAATTGCAAAGGCCTCTGAAATAGCCAAAACAATCTTGAAAAGGATTAATAGGGGCGTTTGAGTGGCTCAGTCCCTTAAGAGTCTGTCATGATACCAGAGTCCTAGAATTCAGCCCCACGTTGCACTCCTTGCTCAGTGGAGAGCCTGCTTCTCTCTCTTCCTCTGCCACTCCCCCATCCCCCCTACTTGTGCTCTCTCTCTCTCAAGTAAATAAATAAAATCTTTTTAAAAATTAAAAATAAATAAAATAAAATAAAATAAAATAAATACTTAAAAAAGAAAAGGACTAATAAAATTGGGAGACTTACACTTCCCAACTTTGAAACTTACTACACGGCTGCAGTAATTAAAACAGTATGGTACTGGGACACCACGGCTCAGTGGCAGACAGTGGCTCAGCAGTTAAGCATCTGTCTGCCTTTGGCTCAGGGCTGATCCCTGCAGTCCTGGGACTGACTCCTGCAAGGGGCTCCCCCCAGAGAGCCTGCTTCTCCCTATGCCTATGTCTCTACCTCTCTCTCTCTGTGTCTCTCATGAATAAATAAATAAAACCTTAAAAAAAATAAAACAGTATGATACTGACATAAAGACAGCCAATAAAATAGAACAGGGAGCATAAGAGCCAACCCTCACATATATGGCCAATTGATTTTCTGCAAGGGTGCCAAAAGTATTCAGTTAGGAAAGGATAGTTTTTTCAACAAATAATGATAAGAAAACTCGATATTTATTTTTTAAATATTTATTTATTTATTTATTTATTTATTTATTTATTTATTTATTTATTATAGACACACACACAGAGAGAGAGGTAGAGACACAGGAGGAGGGAGAAGCAGGCTCCATGCCAGGAGCCTGACATGGGGCTCGATTCCAGGACTCTAGGATCGCGCCCGGGCCAAAGGCAGGCGCTAAACCCCTAAGCCACCCAGGGATCCCTGAAAACTGGATATTTATATGCAAAAGAATGGAAGCATCTGTGTGGCTCAGTGGTTGAGCACCTGCCTTGGGCTAAGGGTGTGATGGGGGAGGGGGTGTCCTGGGGTGGAGTCCCACATCAGGCCCCCCACAGAGAGCCTGCTTCTCCCTCTGCCTATGTCTCTGCCTCTCTCTCTGTGTCTCTCATGAATTAAAAAAAAAAACCAACTGGATATTTATATGCAAAAGAGTGAAGTTGTATATTTATCTTATGTAATGTATAAAAATTAACTAAAAATGAATCAAAGCCTAAATGTAAGAGCTAAAACTCTCAGGAAAAGGACATTAGAGAAAATATGCGTGACATTAAATTTGGGACCAATTTCATGGCTATGACACCAAAAGCATAGGCAATAAAAGAGAACATAGGTAAGTTGGACTTCATCAAAATAAGGAACTTTTGTGCATTAAGGGATACTATCAGAAAAGCAAAAAAACTCAAAACAACCTATAGAATGGGAGAAAATATTTGCAAATCATATATCTAATAAGGGATTAATATCTAGGATACATAAAGCACGCCAAATTCTCAACAACAATACCACAACCTAATTTAAAAAGGGGCAAAGACATGAGTAGACATTTCTCCAAAGAAGATCTACAAATGGCCAGTAAGCACATGAAAAGATGCTCAACACCATTAGTCATTAGGGAAATGCAAAATCACAATGAGATATGACTTCACAGCTATTATACTAGAATGGCTATTAAAACACACATACACACACAGAAGATAACAAGGTTTGGCAAGAACAGGGAGAAATGGGAACACTCGTGCATTGCTGGTGGGAACAGAAAATGGTGCAACTGCTATGGAGATTTTCATGGTTCTCTCAAAGGCTAAACATAGAATTGCCACATGACCCAGCAATTCCATCTCTAGGTATATGTCCAAAAGAACTGACAGCAGGAAGTCAGACAGACACGTGTACACGAATACCCACAGCAGCACTATTCACAATAGCCAAAAGGTGGAAACAACACAAGTGTTTGTTAACAGATGAATGGATAAACAAATGTGGTATATGCATACAGTGAAATGTTATTCTGCTATAAAAGTGAGTGAAATTTTGATATGTACTATAACATGGATGAATCTTGAAAACTATATGCTGAGTGAAATAAGCTAGATACAGAAGGATGAAGAGTGAATGACTCTGCTTATAATGAGCCACTTAGAATAGGCACATTCATAGAGAGAAAATACAATATTGTTGACTAGGGGGCATCTGGGTGGCTCAGTGGCCGAGCATCTGCCTTTAGCTCAGGTCATGATCCTGGGGTCCTGGGATGGAGTCCCACATCAGGCTCCCCATAGGGAGCCTGCTTCTCCCTCTGCCTATGTCTCTGCCTCTCTGTGTCTCTCATGAATAAATAAATAAATAAATCTTCTTTTTTTTTTAAAAAAAAATATGGTTTACTAGGGACAGAAGAGGGAGGAAAGGGGAGTTATTGTTTAATGGGTAGAATTTTTGTTAGGGATGATGAAAACATTTTGGATATAGATAGTGATGATGATAACACAACATTGTAAATATATTTAATGCCACCAAAGTATAAACTTACAATGGTTAAAATGATAACTTGTGTTATATATATATTTTACAGCAATTTAAAAAAGAAAAGAGAAAAGCATATTACTACTTAGCTATCAGGAAACTAATAAGGATTAATAGGAAGTAGCAAGACAAATCTTGGTCCTTAATGTGCTTATTAACTATTGGTTTCATTTCCCTTCTTTAATCTCCAACATCCTTCCTACAGTGCCATCTCCGTATTTTCTCAAAGTCCAACTAGTAGCCAACATTGCAGAAATGTGGCTGGTCTGGGACTGCACACTGGGATAGGTCTTTTCTAGGCAGTGACAATTTTTGTTTTTATGCCAAAGAACAAAGTTTTCCTCTTCCCAGAAAATGGCACTGCTCTTCAACTGGCTGCACTGGCCAAGAACCATAGAGTCATCCTCAAATCTTCTCTTTCTCTAACATCTCACACCCAGTTCTCTCAGCTATACCTTTGAAATATATCTAGACTCCAACTATTCCTCATCACCTCCACAGCTGCCAACCTGGTCTGTGCTGCCAGTCTCTGTCACCTGAGCCACTCAGAGAGCTTCCTAATATAGCTTCCTGTTTCCCCTTAACTTCCTAAAGCCTATTTTCCAGTGCCAGGACAGTCCTTCTAAAACAGAAATTGGGCCATGTCACCTCTGTGTTCAAAACTTTTTGATGGCATCTCATCACATTTACAGTAAAATCCTACAGAATCATCATAACTTCAAGCCCCAGTTAATCCCTGACAACCTGGATCTCATTTGCTGATACTCTTTTTGTAGCTCACTCCACCTCAAGCATGCTGTTCTTCTTGCTATTCTTTATATACACCAAGAAAGTTCCTGCCTCAGGACCTTTGTACTCATGTTCTTGTTTCATTCAGGTCTCTATTCAAATACTCTCCCTGAAGAAAGCATGCTTTATAAATTGCTCCAAAGAAAATAAAGTTCTTAAGTATAAATCTGACAAAAATAAGTATAGGATCTATGATGAGAATTAAAAAATGCTGATGAAAGAAATAAAAGACAACCTAAACCCTTGGAAAGACATACCCTTCAATGTAGTAAAGATGTCAATTTGCCCTAAACGTCTAGGTTTAACATAATTTTAATCAAAATCTCAGCAATTTCTGTATTAGACATAGACAAGCTTATTCTAAAATTTGTGTGGAAAGTGAAAGTCTCTAGATTAGCCAAAACAAGAAACCATTTCTTGATATTCAGGCTTACTATAGGGCTGCAGTAATCATGATAGTGTGATATTGGTTGAAAGGAGATATAGTCACCAATGGGACTGATAGAGATCTCAGAAACAAGCCCACAAATGTGCCCAATTAAATTTATCAAAGAGCAAAAGACATTCAATGGAGGAAGGAGAACCTTTTCAATAAATGGTACTGGGGTAATTAGACATCCATAAGAAAGAATATGAAACTCAATGTACACGTCACACTTTGTACAAAAATTAACTCAAAAGTAATCATACACTTAAATGTAAAACTATAAAACTTCTAGGGAAGAACATACAGAAATTTTTTCAGGACCTATGACTAGGCAAAGAGTTCTTAGACTTAACACAAAAAGAATGAACAAGAAGAGAAAAAAATCAATACATTGGACCTCATCAGAATTTAAAACTTTCTGCTGCAAAAGACACTGTTTTTTTTTTTTTAATTTTTTTTAATTTTTATTTATTTATGTTAGTCACAGAGAGAGAGAGAGAGAGAGGCAGAGACACAGGCAGAGGGAGAAGCAGGCTCCATGCACCGGGAGGCCGACGCGGGATTCGATCCTGGGTCTCCAGAATCGTGCCCTGGGCCAAAGGCAGGCGCCAAACCGCTGCGCCACCCAGGGATCCCAAAAGACACCGTTAAGAGAATGAGAAGACAAATTATAGACTGGGAGAAAATATTTGCAAATCACATATCTGACAAAGGTCTAATGTCTGGAACATTTATTTACTTTTATTATTTATTTATTTTTTTAAAAAGATTTTATTTATTTATTTGAGAGAGAGAGAGAGAACACAAGCAGGGTGAGCTGCAGGCAGAGAGAGAAGGAGAAGAGGCTCCCTGCTGAGCAGAGTCCAACATGGGACTGGATCCCAGGACCTTGGGATCATGACCTGAGCTGAAGGCAGATGCTGAACCAACTGGCATCACCCAGGTGCCCCTTGAATATATTTTTAAAAGCTCTCAAAACTCAGCATTAAAAAACCAAAAAAAAAAAAAATCCAATTAGAAAATGGGCAAGACATGCACAGGCAGAGAATATATTGGTGGCAAATAAATACATGAAAAGATATTCAACAACATTAGTCATTAGAGAAATGCAAACTAAACCACAATGAGATATCATAACATACTTATCAAAATGGCTAAAATGAAAAGCTGTGATTAACACCAAATGTTGGCAAGGCTGTGGAGAAATTGGATCACTCATACGTTGCTGGGGAACACAAAATGATACAGCTCCTCTAGAAAACAGTTTGTCAGTCTCTGGAAAAACCATACATACACTTACCATATAACCCAGCAATCACACTCCTGGGCATTTGGCCAAGAGAAATAAAGACTTATTTTCACGCAGGAACTTGTACACAAATGTTTGTAGCCGTTTTATTTGTAATAGCTCAAAATTGGAAACTAACCAAACATCTTTTAATGGGTGAATGGTTAAACAAACTCCAGTACATCCATACCAGGGAACACTACTCAGAAATAAAAAGGAAAAAACTAGTGATATGTGTCACTTTGATGGATCTCAAGGGAATTATACTGAGTGAAAAAAAAAAAAAAAGAATCTGAAAAGGGTACCTACTGCATGATTTCATTTATGTAGCATGAAATACATAATGATAGAGTTAGAGAACAAATTAGTGATTGCCAGGGGCTAGTGATGGTGGGGAAGGATGGGTGTGGCTACAGAGGTAACACTGATGTGTCTTGTGATGATGGCACAGTTAAGAATTTCTTTGTAATAGCTTTGAGTATAATTCATATATGTAGGTCAGTACCTTGATCGTCATGATGATTACCCAAGGCTACACATATGTTAAAATTACCTAGAATTGGGCAGCCCTGGTGGTGCAGTGGTTTAGCGCCGCCTTCAGTCCAAGGCGTGTCCTGGAGACCGGGGATCGAGTCCCACATCAGGCTCTCTGCATGGAGCCTGCTTCTCCCTCTGCCTGTGTCTCTGCCTCTCTCTCTCTGTCTCTATGAATAAATAAATAAAATATTTTTTAAAAATTACCTAGAATTATTAATACACACGTACTCAAATGAGTTCAGGTATAACCGGTGAAATCTGGACAAGCTCTATGGATTACACTAATGTTGATTTCTTGGTTTTGATGCAGTACTATAATTGCATAAAATGCTAACATTGGGGGAGATGAGGAAAAAGCGCATGGGACTTCTTTGTACGTTTCTTTGCAACCTCCTGTGAGTCTATAATTGTTTCCAAAAAAATGTTCTTTTTAAATTTGAAGCATTTTTAAACTGCTTCATCCAAAATAGTACCTCTTCCATCACTCTCTATCTTTCTATCCTGCTTTATTTTTCTTCATATCCTGCTTTATTTTCTTCCTGACATTATATATATGTAATGTATAAGATATAACATATTTTATATAAATCTATATCCTTCAGTAGAATTAGGAAGGCAGGAACTTGTGTTCTCCACTGTGTGCCCAGTCATAGAATGGCACCTGGACCATTTGTCTTTGTTGACTACATGAGTTTATCTGAATTCCTGCAGATGTACATTTCCTTTTTGTGTCTATACATAAATTGGCCCTTACAGCCTTCTGCCAGAAATAACACCTTTATCAAGGTATCTGCCCCAGACTCTCTGTTCAGAGAAATTTCAAAATTGCTTTTTTTTTTTTTTTGGTAATAACATTTTAATACATGTGATTCTTTAGTGAGGAATAAGCAATTTGATTTCATTCTGTTTCTTCCTTCCTGGCTCCCATCGGGTCTTTTGGGAATACATCCTCGTTCAGTGTCTTCCCAGGATAGTTAAACATTCAGTTATGAGATGGCAGCTAAATAAAGGTACTTGAATCTGACAGAGCTGACCCTGTGTTCCTCAAAAAGAGCTTTAGGAGGCCAAAGCTTCAGAATGAGTTGTTCAAATAAAATGAAACAATTTTACAAGAGAAAGAAACAGTACAAAGAAAGATCATTAAACTCTCAGCCATCCATCTTATTACAAACGGTCATGACACATTTTGTTATGCATCTGTGGAAGGCAAAATAATGGGTCCTAAAAATGTTCACATCCTAATCCCTGAACCTGTGAATATGACACCTTGCGTGGCAAAAGGGACTTTGCAGATGGATGAGATTAAAGTTAAGGACCTTGAGGTGGGCAGAGTAGCTTGTGTTAGGCAGGTGAGTTCAAGCCAATCACTTGAGTCCTTAAAAGGAAGAAAACTTTTCTGGCTGTAGAGAACCTGACAAATTGTGTCGCTGACTTTAAAGATGGAAGAAGGGGCTTCCAGGAGCTGGAGAGGTCAAGGAAAGAGACTCTTCCCTGGAACCTCCAGAATGGAATGCAGCCCTGCCAACACTTTGATTTTAGCCCAGTGAGACCCATACCAATGGGCTAAAATCTGACTTACAGAACTGCATAATAAATTTGTCTTGTTTTGAACTCTAAGTTTGTGGTAAGTTGTTATAATAGCAAGGAAAACTAATAGGGTATCTTATTCTGATTATAGCTTTTCTATTAGCTTTGCTTGTAAGGAACAGAAACCACATTTTCTTTTTTAAAAAATTATTTATTTGTTTATTTATTCATGAGAGAGAGAAAGGCAGAGAGAGACACAGGCAGAGGGAGAAGCAGGCTCCATGCAGGGAGCCCGAGGGTTCCATGCAGGGAGCCCAGGGACTCAACCCCGGGACTCCAGGATCGCGCCCTGGGCTGAAGGCGGCGCTGAACCACTGAGCCACCTGGGCTGCCCCGCATTAAGTTTCCTTAAGCAAAGAGACTAAGCTTTTTGGGAAGCCTACAGTATCTCAGGGAACCCAAGGCTGGGAACCCAGTGGAGCTGCAGAAAGGTTGTAGGATCATAGTAAAAGCTGCCACCCGGAGCATCCTTCCTCTGCCCCTTTTTTCTCTGCCTCCCCACCCCCCATTTACTTCATTCTTCTTTTCTGTAAATAGACTTTCTCTGCTACTTAGTTCTTAAAGGGTGAGAAGGCTGAGCCTCAGTTTCCATTTGCTTATCTTTCTTCACCAGACCAGTCAGCTCAGGCTGTGACTAGAATCCCATTCTCAATACCAAATCCCAGGGAAGGAACTCTGGCACTATTTGAGCTAGGTAACTGTTATGGGTTGAATAGTGTTTCTCGTTCCTCTTCTTTAGAAAGGAGAGCCCTAAGTAACCTAAACTCCTCAGTTCCCCAGAATGGGGCCTCATTTGAAGATACGGTCATTGCTGATGTAATTAGTTAAGAAGAGGTCATACAGGAGTAGGATGGCCCCCTATTCCAACATAGTTGGTGTCTTTCTGATAAGAGGAAATTGGGACACAGACATAGAGGGAAGATTGCCATGTGAAGATGGAGACAGAGGTTGCAGTTAAGCTGTCATAAACCAAGGAGTGCCAACCAAGGTGAAGGCTCTGGAGGTTTAACCAGAAGCTGGAAAGGGCAAGAGAAGATCCTCCCCTAGAGGTGCCAGGAGAAGTATGGCCCTACCAACACCTTGATTTTGAACTTCTGGCCTCCAGAACTGTAAGGCAATAAGTTTCCATTGTTTTAAGCCACCCAGGTTGTGGTACTTTGTTACAGTAGCTCTAGGAAAGTAGTACAGTGCCTAAGACTGATCTGGTTAGCTCTGTCTGGGAGACAATGCCTTACAGTACAAATATGGCTCCTTATGACTCACCCCAATGGCTTGAGGGGTAGGGGACCTACTTCCAAAGAAGGAAGAATCATTATGAGCTGGGTAGGTGCACTGAAAAGTTGTCCACTCTAGCTCCCTACAGCTAGGATCAATAGGATCCATTTTTAATTTTTGTTTTGTTTTGTTTTAAAATAATTATTTTACCCTCTGGAATGCAATCTAGTGTACATGACAGATGAATCTGTTACTTCTTTCTCATACCATAATCTATATGTCCTAACATTATTAGTAATTACCCCTTCCTCTCATCACTGTGTTTATTAGTCAGTGAGTACTGATGGTTGAAAATGTGACTGGAGTATCTATGCTATTCCATTCATGTGATTGATTTATCAGGTTCCCAGTATGATAGTGAAAAGCCTCTAGAGGCTTAACCTGCAATATAAATTCTAGAGCATGGTTACTCTTCACTTTATTCCCTTCTCTAAGTGTCTTTTCTATGGCAATTTGGAATATCAAAATACTCTTAATTTATTTTTTGTAGGGAGAGGGTGTGATTTACAAAATGCTTCTGACCTCTTTAGAGTAATGGCCCAAGGGAACGCTTGCGGAGAAGCAGCTTTCTGTGTCCCCTTTTTGAAACTGGTCCCTGACCATGTTTGTTAACATATCTGCTCTTTGGGCTGAGGACATGTCAGAAAATAGCATATTAAAGGACCCACACATTAAACTTTGTTATAAATATGTGCCTGGCACACAGTAAACACTCAATAAATGTTAGGTAACTTTTAGAACCAAGGCCAGACAACGCCCACCTCAAGCTCTTGCCAGTAACCAACATAGCTCATTCCTACCATTCCCCCAGTTAAGATATGCATGAGAGTGGGAAGAAGGTGTAGTAGGCTGAATAATGACCACCCCAAAATGTCCATGTCCTCATTCGTGGAACCTGTGTGTTTATTACCTAATATGGTAAAAGGAACCTTATAGATGTGGTTAAATTAACACTCTTAAAATTGGAAGATTATTCTGGATAACCTGGGTGGGCTCAATATAATCAGAGGGACATAGGAGAGTTAGAGTCAGAGAATAAAGGAGATGTGACTACAAAAGCAGAGGTTGATGTATTTTGAAGATGAAAACAGGGGCCAGGCAAACAAGTAGCCTCTAGAAGTTATAAGATGGATCCTCTAGAGCCCTCAGAAGGAACTCAGCTCTGATGACACCTTGATTTTTAGCCCAGTGAGACCCATTTCCGATTCTGACTTCCAGAACTGTAAGATAACAAATTTGTATTGTTTTAAACTTGTGGTAATTTGTTACAGCAGCAATAGAAAACAAATTCAGAGGGAATCAGAATTTCATTGAGCATTTGCACTCTTGGACTCAAGTCCTTGTTTAAATAGTAGGGCCCACAGAACTAGCAGTATCTTTCTTGCCACCTCGCCCCAGCCATATTTTCACCATCCTTCAGGCCTTTCTCTCCACTTCTGCCCCTCCAGCCTGATTTCCGACACCCCAAGAATCTTCTTCCATTCACCCACCTTTGAGGCCTAGATTCGATAGATGTTCTAAGATCCTAGTGTTAATCCTACCGTATGTTAGAGACTAGAGTTATTAGAAACAGAAACCCAGGGAGTAAATGAAAATGAAACATGAAATAACCATGAGAAACCATTTTAAAAATTGGGGTATTTTCTCTCCCAGCATCAGGCCAAGGAGAAAGAATGCTAAAGAGAAACTGAGAACCAGAGACAATGAGAAATGGATCTAGCTAGGAACGATGAACTGCAATATAAGCTTCTGAACTTTTGCTAAAGACCTTTAAGGCCTGAGACTTGGGCAGAAATTCCTGACCCTTTTGTCCCAAGTCCAGAGCGCTAGATGCTGAAAGACCTAAGTAAAAGGGTAGTTTGGAGTTGAAGCAGTCTGGATTTGGATCCTGGTTCTGCGGACCACCGCTCCTGTTCTCATTACAAGAGGCCCCAAAGAAGCCCCTTGCCAGGTGAGCTCCTTAATGCCGGTGAACCGGGAAAGTGCGTCACCCCAACTCCTAACCCAAACCACTGTTCGCGTCACCAATAAAAGAAACAGTATAAAATGCTTTATAAAATGTGTCCTCGACACAGAGGAAGCGCGCTTTTTGACCCTTCTCGCAGAATAAAAGGCCCTTACTTTTAATTTTTTATTTGTGACGATTTTTTCTTTCCGTTGTGTTACTAGCTGGAGCTAAACATTGGCCGGGGCCCCAGGCGGCCGCTGGAAAGGCGCCCTCCCAGGAGCAGAAGGCTCGTTCGGAGACTGGGGGCGGGGAGACAACTCGCGACTCGGGCCCTCCCGCGCCGGGAGCGATTCATTCCTTCGAGCCTTTTTCTCCCGCCAGGCCCGCGGCCCCCGACGGCCGAGCGCGGCGACGGGACTCCGGGGAACGCTCACAGCCGGGCGCGGCCCGCCGCCCCCGACCCGCCGCGGGCAACCGAGCTCGCAGCTCCTCCCGGCGGGGGGCGGGGGCGCCAGCTCCGGCCGCCGCGGAGGCGGGGACCACCCACCGCGCCCGCGGCCCCGCCCCGCCCCGCCCCGCCCCCGCCGCGCCCGCCCCGGCCTCCAGGCTCGACGCCCTCGCACGCTTCTCGGGGCGTGACGGAGCCCCGCGCCACGCTGGAAATTTCTTCTGAGTACTCCCCAGGTACTGCGGGCGGCGGTACGGGCTCCTTCGCATAAACACGGAGGAGGGGGCCGGGGGCCCCAGACCGGCGCGAAGAGACGGCCTTCCGCCTCCGCCCCGCCCCGGTGGAGTGTGCTAGACTCTGACTTCCAGCTGCATCCTCACCTACCCCCATTCTAAAAGTTTTGGGCGGCCAATTTTAATTCAGTTTAGTTTGGGGGAAAAAATTAACGTCAGGTTTTGGGATAAAAGTACGCCGTTCCCAGATCGGAACTAGGAACCTTTCGCCCTAATTGAGACCAGAGGGGGCGCGGTTGTGCGAGGGGAGTAGCGCATCTGGTTGAGGGAAACGGGCGAGGGACGGGGCCCCGGAGGTACTTGGTGTTTAGGGGAGTCTCCAATCCCCACCTGGAGGGAGGGCCCACCCGCTGCGCCTTTCTACCCCTCCCGTTCGAGTTGCCAGAATGGAAAATTCGTGGAGTCCAATTTAGCGCAGGTCAACAAACTTTTATTGCCACTTCTGGCTCCCTGGCCCCAGCAAGATCCCTGTTTCTTACACTGTAGAAATACTGAGCTCTGGTGCGGCGTGATGGGGGCGGGGGTGTTATCCTTGCCTCCACAGTACACTGCCAAGGCTAAAGAAACCCCCCTTGCTGGAGAGGGAGGGCCAGAGGGGAGGAATTCACGGGCACAAGTGGCTCAGTCCCACCTCTGCTAGCTGCAGAGTATAAAGACCATGGTTTCAAATCTGTTAAAAAAGGGGTGGAGTGGGGGAGAGGGATGAATTTGGCAGCTCTTGTACCCTTGCCCTTGCTGCCATGTTTCCATGGAAATGAGGGAGGGGCAGGATGTAGCTCACTTTGACTACCTGGGAGGATGGCAGGGCAGCATTTAGTAAACACATCGCCTTCCACTCCTACCCAACACATACAACTAACTGTCCCCAGGCGACCCCAGGCTCACTGCCTGTTCCATTCCCTTCCCTTCTGGAGCTGGTAGCATACCAACTGGACTCCAGGTAGGACTATTAGAGTCCACTCTCCAGCCAGGTCTTGCTGGCAACAGATGGAATCAGAGGATGTCCAGCAGGCTCACTAGCAGCCCAGGGAGAATGCTGGTTGTAGCGCCTCGGTGAAAAGCAGCACCTAGTACCCCCAAGACTCTCTGCAACTACTGTTCCCCAAACATCTCTGCCCAGAAACAGTTAAAAAAAAAAAAAATAAAGCCAAACGTATAAGGTTAAAAATAACTCTAACAATGCTGACGGGCTAGGATGAGGAGAGGAGGAGGTGTGCCCTTCCTAGGCTGGAGCCACCTGTGCACCCTGCCTTCTGCCCGGCTGGAGTTGGCTTCTTTCCACTGGGCTGTCGCTGGGGGACTGGAATCCAGATCTCCATTTGGTGCTGAAAGCTATACCCATTGCTTTTGGTAGATGAGGCTCGCCTGTTGCCATAGTGAGGAGGTGCAGGATGGAATCTTAGTACCATGGGTCAGCTCGGTGCTGCTGGTTGTACAGCTGTAGCTTGATCTGATCTTTGATTTGATTCACGAGGATCTGGGACAGCAGGATTCCTACCAGCTGGGAGAGGCGAGATGGATTGAGCTCTCAGCAAGGAGGGATGTCTTTGTTTTCCCTGACTCAACCTTCCCAGTATGGTCAGCACCATCCCGTCCCCTGCTTCTTTGCAATGTCAGTGCCTGATACCCTAGCTGATCCCCAGGTGCCCTCCCCAAAACAAAGGAGTCTTTGCAGAATTGTAGGACCCACAAGTCTTACAGGGTAAGTTACCTGGGGGATGGCCAGGCCCAGTGCTATACCACCAAGAAAGAAGAGGTTGCTGTGTATCCAGTTGACCAATTTGTCAATACAGCCATTGGTATAGATGACTTTACTAGCTTCCAAGTAGTCAAGGGCCTGCATACCTTGGCCACACATGGTGTTGATCACTGCCTGGGGAAAGAGTTGAAAAGCCAAATGGAACTCCCATTCCCAAACTTTTTATTTTGGGCCCTAGCTGATGGGCTTCCCACCCTTTCTAAACTCCTAAATTGTTAGGGAATATAAGTGGAGGATCCTAACTTGGAAGTTGCTAAGTGCAAGCTTCCTTTCCTCTGGGAGATCTGAGCTCAGTTCTTGCTTTAGAGACTTACACCTTCTGAATCCCCACGTGAACTGCAGGAGTGAAAAGTTAACAGAGACATGAGATTGGGGTGGAGAAAAACATCTGACAGCTGTCCTACAAAATTGGCTGGTTAAACTAGGGAATGGGGATTCCCCACTGTGGGTACCCCCACTGTGGGTATCCTAATCGGGAAGTTAACTGAGATTGCTGCCGAGGAGGAAATGAGATGGGACACAGGCTCACCTGATTTGGGGTAGGCAAGCAACAGGAATAAGGCACAGAGCAGCGCTCACGGCTGGGATTGTCTTCTGAACAGTTGAAGTACATGTTCAGGGACCAGTCCTTATAGGAAATCCCTCCACAGCAGCTGAACTGCAACAAAGCCCACCATAGAGGTTAAGGATCACCCACTCCTCACACTGAGGTGACCAGGGGAATTCTTAAAGCAGCCAAAAGTCTGTGGCCAGCTTCCATTTATAAATTCAGGTTGTTTTTAATCACAACCTTACACCTTGAGCTCATGTTTCTCAGTGGCCGTTACCTTTATATATCTTGTTATAATGACCATAGTTGTATATATATTTTGTTTTTCACATTCAACATGAGCTTCTTGAGAGCAGTTTCTTCATAGTATAGAGGCTGGAAAATGAGGTGTTCACAAACAGTAGCTGAAATAATTAAAGGATCAGCCTTGAAAATATTTGTCTTAATACAGAGAAAATAGAAGAGATTCTTTAATATTATGGGCCCACAGTTACTCCATGAAAGCAGGTAGGATCCAAGTAAGTTGCACCAAGGGAAGGGGAACTCGGTACTGGTCTCAAAAGCACTTTTATTTAAAATTCAACTTTTGATTCGTAGCAGCATGATTCACAACAGCTAAAAGGTGGAAGTTACCCAAGTATGCGTCAAAAGATGAGTGAATTAACAAAATGTGATATATACATACAATGGAATGTTAGCCTTAAAAAGGAAGGAAACTTTGACATACCCTACAACATGGATGAAATCTGAAGACATGCAAAGTGAAATAAGCCACAGAAGGACAAATACTGTATGATTCCACTTATATGAGGTCTCTCGAGTAGTCCAGTTCATAGACAGAAGGTAGATGGTAGTTGTCAGAGGTTGGGGCAGGGGGAAGTTGAGAGTTAGTGTTTAATGGGTAGAGTTTCTTTGGAGGAAGATGAAAAAGTTCTGGAGATGGATGGTGGTGATAGATGTAAACAACGCGAACGTACTTAGTGCCACAGATTTGTATACTTAAAAAGGTTATGGTAAATTTTATGTTATGTGTATTCTAGCACAATTTTTAAAAGTGTAACTTTTGAATAGGTAATATTTAAATATTTAAAAGTCTGCCCGTTTTCTTATCCCCCTATAAGTAACCACTTAGTAATCCCTCTGTGGGAAACCACGTAGTTTCTATATGTCCTTGTAGATTCCTTTTGCAAATATGAATACATATTCTTTCCTCCTTTGTTTACACCTATGGTAGATTACTATAGATACTACTGTTCTGTCCTCTTTTTTCTTTTTAAAAATTTTATTTTTATTTATTCATGAAAGACACATAGAGAGAGAGAAAGGCAGAGACACAGGCAGAGGGAGAAGCAGGTTCCATGCAGGGAAACTGACGTGGGGCTTGATCCTGGGTCTCCAGGATCAGGCCCTGGGCTAAAGGTGGTGCTAAACCACTGAGCCACCAGGCTGTCCCTGTTCTGTTCTCTTAAAAGTACTTTTAAAGCACTCTGCTATGTATGGTTTCTTGCCAAACCTTCTTCCAAAATCCATTACCCGGCAGGTAATGAAGAAGCCTTAGGCCTGAAGGGTGAGGTATCTCTTGGGATGGCATTAACTTTTGCCTACAGCCTCTCAGACCACAGCTGACCTCCCCCCACTCCTAGGCCATACCTTTTTCTGGCCAAAATCAATGAGGTTCTGTAGATCCAAGTCATCTCGGTAGTGCACAATGGCATTATTGATGATCTCACTTACTTTCCCTCGTGCCTGCCAGAGACATAAGTACAGAATCAGAACACAGGACTAATTCCTAACCTGCTCCTCCATTCAGTAATAACAGTAGACAGTGGGCAGCCTTCTTAATTTAAGTCAGTCTTGAAATCAGAACCAGGTCCTAGGTTGATGGCTTATTCTAAAGCTCATCTATCCCTGGGCCCTCAGGTACCAGTAGGCAAGAGGAACACAGGGCCTGCTGTTGCCTCTTCTCAGAGCCATATTTTGAGATAACAAATCTAAGATTTATTTACCTCTGAACACTATTACCATAAAATACTTACTGATGGAAAGCAGAGAATCTAATACATGCATATTTTAGTAGAAAAGTGCTTACAAAGCTGAGACACTGCCCTCTAGTGGACCTAATGGAACTGCATCTCTTTACAGCCCAAACAGATCATTTTAGTATTTTACTAAACCAGGACTAGGACATTCTAAATGAACTCAGTGGCTCCCCATTTCCTAGTTTCCATCATGCTTTTTTCCCTTCTTGCTCTGCTACTTTTATCTTTTTTTTTAGTAATTTTTTAAAAAGATTTTATTTATTTATTTATTCATGAGAAACACAGAGAGAGATAGAGAGATAGAGAGAGAGAGAGGCAGAGGGAGAAGCAGGCTCGATGCAAGGAGCCTGATGTGGGACTTGATCCCAGGTCCCCAGGATCACACCCTGGGCCGCAGGCGGCGCCAAACCGCTGTGCCACCAGGGCTGCCCCTGCTACTTTTCTCAAAGTTTCTTATCTTTAGCCCAATATGACCTCTGGCAATCATTTGCCCTTTGAGAAAGGAAGTCTGGTTTTTAACCAAAAGGACTGTCACTAAAAAGCAGATCACTTCCAGATATGGTGAGCACTGCTCAAAATCTCATTTACTTTCCCCCTTCCCTCCTTCTGTTTATCACAATAAGCAATCTTTAGAATAAATAAAAGTTTCTTCATATTGTCTATGGTCTACTTGATAATTGTGTTTTACCCAATAATTTGCCATTCAAGTTTGCAGATTATTTTAACATTGTGTTATAGAATTTACTTTCCTATTGGCCTCTCAGACTGTCAGAGGAAAACAGCTCACAATCTGGAAATTCTCTTTACCTATGGTGACTTTAAAGGCCATTCGTTCATCCCTAAGGAGAATTTTTCAAAGGTTGATGCTTCTCAGGGGAAGGAGCACTATGGTTAATTAATCGGGCTAAGCACAGGCAGTAACATTCTCTTCCTCCCTCTGGTTCACACCTGAGGAGGGCCCCTGGCTCCCAATGCTACCTTGTCGGAGAAGACGAAGCCCAGGACCCCTGCAGCCAGCTGTAGCAGGAACACGATGGTGAGGCAGAGCGAGAACTGTGGACAGCAGGTAAGAAAATGAGACAGTGATTACTGGGCTGGGCTGTAGCCCCTCCCAGAGCCATGGGGGTACTGGGTACTGGGGGGCTATGGGGTACTTCTCCCAGATGCCCCACCCATGATAAAGGCCTCTGCCTCTGCCATGCTATCTTGAGGGTGGCCACCCTGTGCTGAGTCATCTGGGTCAAGCTCTACAGTGGGAAGCAGACAGCACAGGCTTTGAAGGAAGGGTGGGACAGAGGAAACTGAAAGGTTGTAAGAAAGGCATCAGGAGCCTGGGAGGCATATGGAGGAGGCCAGGGTCTTTCTGGGGGCCCCTGACCACTCACCGTCTGTAGGAGGCAGATGTTCTCACGAAGGGATCCAATACAGCCGCAGAAGGTGAGCAGGAACATGAGAATGCCCACCACAATCAGCAGGATGGCAGGGTCCACTGCCACGCAGGCCAGGGCTGCTTCTGGGGGAGGGGCTGCCTCTCAGTCTGAGCCTGGTGCTGACTGAGAGTGAAACCCAGGGAAGAGGTGGGGGGTGCCCCTCAAACCTGTTCTCTGCTGGGGGAATCTCTGGTATGGTTGGATGGTGGTTATGGGGAGGCAGTACTCCCCTCCCGTGGGGAGAATAAAAAGGGCCCAGATGGGTTTGTGACAGTTAATTTGAGGAACTAACAAAGTAAGAGCCTTTATTCCTAAGCTTAAGAGAGGAGGAACCACTTTCGCTCCAGAAAAGAATTAGAATGGCATTAGGCTCTCAGTTTTGCAGATTCCGTTTCCTGGAGACTCTGTGCAGTAGAACAGGAATGGAGGTTGAGTTACTTCAGGACAGGGTGAGGAGGCGGGGCTGAGGCCTCTGATTACTCTCTGTTCCCAGAGGCCTACCCTCTTTCCTAGACATTTCCTAAGCCTACAATGCAGGCAGATCTTGGAAGATTCATGGGAGCTAAGGGAAATCCTGGTGAACCGGCATAGGTGGCCTGATGCCTTGGAGTAGGGTGCTGTGATAGGGCTAGAAGGCAGCTGTCCTCTTTAGCCCCATTGCTTACATGGGAAAGCATAGTAGAGGGTCAGGGCTGAAGGAGGCAGAGGAGGAAGGTGCTTGGCAAGAGTCCTGGGAGGACAGAGGAGGATCTATAGCTCACCTGCATGCTTCATCAGCCGAGCGTAGACTCCCACAGCCACCATCACCATGGAAATCACCTGTGGACACAGGGAATGAGGCAGACTCTGAGATTTAAGAAACCAGAGAGCCTCCTTTTAGTTACCTTAAGGAAGAGCAGGAGGAAGATGACTTTCCCAGGAGCCAGAGATGAGCATCTCTGTTCTCCCAAGAGATAACAGTTGATAGCATCTGTCTGCTTTGCTTCCAAGAAAAGCTTCCAAGAAAAGCTTTTACCAAGATGATCTCATTTGATCCCTACGATACAGTTTTCTCGTGGGGCAGCTATTTCCCCCATTTTACAGATAAGGAAATTAAGGCAACGCAAGGTTACTAACAGTGGTTAAGAATGTGGGCTTTGGAACCAGTCAAACCTGGGCTTCTGCTAGACAAATCTCTGAGCCTCAGAGATTTTATCTGTGCCTTTTGGATCTGAAGATGGGAATTTAAAACAACTACATCTAATAACACTACTGTGAAATTAGATAAGATAATGTATGGAAAGCATTTAACACAATGCCAGACAATAATATTATCTATCATTATTTTTTTTTATTATCTATCATTATTAATAGTTAACCTAATAGTCCAGGGTCACAAGTTTTGAATTTGAATCCAATTACATCAAAGGGCAGGGTTGGTTCTTTTTTTTTTTTTTTTAAGATTTTTTTTTTTATTCATTTGAGAGAGAGAGTGCATGAACACACAGAGGGGAGTGGGGCAGACGGAGAGGGAGAAGCAGATTCCCCACTGAGCAGGGAGCCTAACATGGGGCTTGGGGCTTGATCTAGGACCCTGGGATCATGACCTGAGCCTAAACCTGATGCCCAACCCACTGAGCCACCCAGGTGTCCCCAAAGGGCAGGTTTTAAAGCTGAAGCAGGCCTGAGTAAATGCATCCTCCTGGGTCTCTAACTCTTTTGGGGATCAAAATGGCGTCAAATGCAAGAATGCACATGCCTATCAATGTGAAAGAATGCATGCATGAATGCATGTGTGTAAAATACCAAACTGCCTTGGCAAAGGAGCCTTTATCTTTATAAACCTGGATTCCAGTGTGGCGCAAAAGGTTTAGATACTTCAAACTTCCTGGCTTCTCCCTGAGAGAATAAACCCATCAGAGACTACCAGCAATCCCCAAAGGGGCCTTTTCTGCACCCCCACCTCCACCCCAGGCCTCCAGGAGTGCAGGGCAGCCCAGTGTGCACATCTCTTGGCTACTCTTTCTTTGTGCCCAATCCCCAGGCTGGTGCTAAGCAGCCGCTGGTTGTCACCATGGCAATAGCTGAGGCCAAGCTCTGGCTGGAGGGAGTTCTCAGCAGCAGGGACTTGACCAACTCAGTGGGGAAGAAGATGGCTGGCTAGACTCCACTGATCTACAAGACAGAGACTAGCTGGAAAGAGCCATCTTGGGGCTTTGGTGGGAGAAGGGACTAGGGCCCCTGAAGAAGTAATAGGGTCAGAGCAATCCCTCGGCAGAAAGACATTTTTCCTTAGTGGCCTCTGCCTTCTGGTGCATTTAGCAGTAAATGGAAACCCTTATCTAAAAGCATATCTTTCAGGACTCTTCTCTGGCTATGTACACAGCCTTGCCCCCCAATCATTTGACACTGCCTCTGACTCTGAGCCAGATGTGTTATCTGCTGGCCCTTATGCTCTTTGTCCAGGAGAGAGGGAGCTGCTTGAAGAGCTGTTGAGAGGGGCTGGAGGTGCCAGCTGGCTTGCTGTCTCCCTGGCACAACCAGGTTGAGGGAGCAAGGGGGAGTGGGTGGGAGGCAAGGAAACCATACAACAGAGATCCCCGTCATCCCCAAGGCCTGTAGACTCAGCCCTTTGCCAGAGTGACTGAGCACCTTGGCCTCCCCTTTAAAACTCCTCACAGCCAATTAATGGTTCTGAGTATCCTTTTACTGATGCATTTATTTTTAAACTTTTTAAAAAGATTTATTTATTTATTTATTCATGAGAGACACACAGAGAGAGGCAGAGACATAGGCAGAGGGAAAAGGAAGCTCCCTGCAGGAGCCCAATGTGGGACTCGATCCCGGAACTCCGGGATCACACCCTAAGCTGAAGGCAGACGCTCAACCACTGAGCCATCCAGGCATCCCTTACTGATACATCTAAGGACATATATCTGTTCTTTATTTCTGTTGTTCCCAGGCTCCTCAGTTTTTGCACATGTTAAATTTTCACTAGGATGTATAACTTCCCACAGAGATGGTCTCTGATTAAATCCTAACACAACTAAAACAAGAAAGAGAAAGTAAAGAGATGCCACGTATTACGGTAACTTAATTCCATGTATGGGCCTGTATTACAGCGGTTGCTGTGTCCTTATCTGTGATAGGTAGAACAGTGTCCCCTCAAAGATGTCCTGTCCTAACTCCTGGAACCTGTGAATATGTCACCTTCCATAGCCACAGGGGCTTTGCAAATGTGATTAAGGATCTTGTGATAGGGAGATTATCCTGGCGGGCCTTAGAAGAGGGAGGCAAGAAGGTCAGTCAGAGAAGGAGATAGGTACAACCACGACAACGGAAGCACAGGTTGGAGTGGGGTAGTGCCATGAGCCAAGGAAGATGGGCAGCCTCTAAAAGCTGAAGAAGGCAGAAATAGATGCTCCTCTAGAGCCTCCAGAAGGGACCATCCCTGCTGATACCTTGATTTTACCCAGTGAGACCCATTTTGGAATTCTGACCCCCAGAACCTAAGACAATTAATCTGTGTTGTATTAAGCTATGGATTGTGTGGTAATTGATTACAGCTACAATAGAAAACTGACACACTGTCCAGATTCAATTCATCAGCTGCTATGCACAAGGTACTCTAAGGACTGCAAAGATGAGTGAGATGTGGTCCCTGCCCTTGAGGAGACCTGTAGGTTATATGGGAGAGGGCAAGAACATCTATAGCCCATAATTCCCAAACTTGGGGATCATTAGAATGGGAGGGAAGGCAGGGAGAGAACTTAAAACTGCAAATGCCTAGGCTGCACCCCAAACCACATATTTCAAAATCTCTGATGTTAGAACCCAAGCAAAAGTATTTCTGAATGCTTTCCTGGTGATTCCAATGTGTAGCCAAGTTTGAGAACCACAAGCCTAATGCATACTCAGCCAGGGATGTAGAGCAGCAGGTGCAGGTTACATTAAAATCGAGATTAAGACTTTAGTATTATCATAAATATTTAACGTGGTCATTAATGACACTGGTTACCTGGAGCTTACTAGTGAACTCTAAAATTCAGAATTTCTATCACTGATCTGTGTCTTCATCCTGGATTCACAGCTTGCCCTTTTACACTCCTATTCCTGTCCACATCTCCCACCCTGAATTCCTCAAAGCTCCTGCTGTCCCAAAGTTAATGCTGCTGCTGTTAATAACACAGCATTTCAGAGCTGACTAGAACCTTAGAAATGAGCTCGGCCACTCACCTCTTTTTATAGATGAGGCCCAAAGAGAACAGTGATACTTTACCAAGTGTACATGGGTGCAGAGGAAACATCTGGATGAAACCCAGTTTCCAGTCTCAGTCTGGAACTCTTTTTCCTATACCAGACTTTGGCACAAAATCCTTATAGCACCCCGCAATATTGCCAATGACCTCCTTGACCTCCTTTCATGATGAGGATGGAGATAAAGACACTTCTTAGAATGGCTTTTCATATTCTGGCTAGAATGAAGCCTCACTGGAAATTTTTAAAAGCTAGACACAGTTTTTAAAATAGCTGAGTCTAGTGAAAGGCATGTTCCTGAAGAGCTGTCAATCAAATTATATAAAATAACTTGCATGCACCAATACCTTTATCCTTTTTTTTTTTTTTCAATACCTTTATCCTTATAGGAGGTGAGTAATCACCTTATAATGAAAATAGCCATCCCCTGGGCTCCTTGGGAAAATGGTTGAATCCATGACTGGAGCAGGAGATACGCAAGATAAAAGCCTGGAGTATCTCATGGTGCCAGAAAGTAAGGAAATGCTCAAAAACACCTCCCCGTCCCCCTCCCCCCACAACTGATATGGGTATGCCAAAGGACATCAAAATAAGAAAGTATGAAATTATTACCCCAAACATAAAATAAATATCCATGAGTCCATACTGATAAAAAGGACTTAAATTTTAAAAAGGGAGGGCACCTGGGTGGCTTGATGGTTGAGCATCTGCCTTTGGCTCAGGTTGTGATCCTGGGGTCCTGGGATCGAGTCCTGCATTGGGCTCCCTGCAGGGAACCTGCTTCTCCCTCTATGCCTCTGCTTCTCTTTCTGTTTCTCTCATGAATAAATAAATACAATCTTAAAAAAAAAAAAACAGGACTTGAATAGATAAATCAGGGAGAAAAGACAAATCTCTGATGCACAAGAATTCCAAATAATTTGTATATAGATGCTGTACTCTCAAGGAGGGGGAAGCACAACTTCCTACTTCCATGTGGGCTGCCCATAGTGACGTCTTTCCAAAGGACACAGTCTGGAAGAGGGGGACACAGGCTAACTTTACAGTGGAGAAACCTGGCAAACACAACCTCAGCCAGGTGAGTCAGGTCAGCACCAACAGGAGTATATCATAGGCATATGATATGATGTTGTGAAAATAATACTTCACTCCTACTTCTTTCCCCTGAAAACACATAGCCCTGATATAACCATGAAAAAACCATTAGACAAGTTCCAGTACAAGGACACTCTAAAAAATAACTGACCAGTACTCCTCAAAACTGTTAAAGTCATCAAAACTGAGGAAATTATTTTTCTTTCTTTCTTTCTTTCTTTCTTTCTTTCTTTCTTTCTTTCTTTCTTTCTTTCTTTCTTTCTTTCTTTCTTTTTCTTTCCTTCTGTCCTTCCTTCCTTCCTTCCTTCCTTCCTTCCTTCCTTCCTTCCTTCCTTCTTTCTTTTTCTCTTTTTCAGAGGTGGTAGGCGCAGAGAGACAATCTCAAGCAAGCTCCTCAAACAGCCCGAGCCAATGAGGGGTTCCATCCTGGGAACCCAGAGATCATGACCTCAGCTGAAATCAAGAGTCAGATGCTTAACTGACTGAGCCACCCAGGTGCCCCCAAACCAAGGAAATTCTAAGAAACTGCCACAGCTAACAAAAACCTAAGGAGACATGACAACTAAATGAAATTTGGTATCCTGGATGCATGCTGGAACCCAAAAAGGGTGTTTAGTGAAAACTGAGGAGATCTGAATAAAATATGGACCTCAGTGATAATGATAATACCATTAATTGTCACAAATGTATAATGTATACTCGTGTCACGAATGTCATGCTCATGTCAGATATTAAGAGGAATTGTAGGTGGGGTATATGGGAACTCTGAACTATCTTCTCAATCTTTCTGTAAAACTAAAACTGTTCTAAAAAATATAACCTATTAAAGAATAGCCACTCCCAATTTGTTAAGTTTTAGTTGGTTAGTAAATCCACATTCTTTTAATATCAGTTTTTCCTAAACTGGGATTCACTTGTATGCAATTTCACAAACTTTAATCAGGGGGGTTTGCCTCTATACCAAAGTATAAGGCAATGGATCTTAAAACTGTTCAGATATCAGAGCACCAGGAAGCCACAATGCTCTGTTAGTATAACCTATACAATTTTGACATATTAAATTCTTTTCTTGGGATGCCTGGGTAGCTCAGTGGTTGAGCGTCTGCCTTTGGCTCAGGGTGTGATCCCGGGTCCGGGGAGCAGTCACACATCAGGCTCCCTGCATGGAGCATGCTTCTCCCTCTGCCTATGTCTCTGCCTCTGTGTGTGTGTGTGTGTCTCTCAGGAATAAATAAATAAAATCTTTTAAAAAATTTCTTAAACTTTAATATGCAATTGCTGCTATCTAATTTATAGTCCCTAATTACCTTTTCCCAGTTCTCCCAATAGTGTTTTTTTTTTTTAATTTTTTATTTATTTATGATAGTCACACAGAGAGAGAGAGAGAGAGAGAGAGAGGCAGAGACATAGGCAGAGGGAGAAGCAGGCTCCATGCACCGGGAGCCCGACGTGGGATTCGATCCCCGGTCTCCAGGATCGTGCCCTGGGCCAAAGGCAGGCGCTAAGCCGCTGCGCCACCCAGGGATCCCCCAACAGTGTTTTTTTTAAACTCCTTTTTTCCTCCTTTTTTTCTGATCCAGGATCATGCATTTAGTGATCTTGAGTGATCAAGTCTCCTTTGGCCTGGAAGAGTTTTGCAGATTTTTTCTTTTTTCTTTTCTTTGTTTTTGGTCTTTCAAGACACTAACTTTTTAAATTAAAAAAAAAAAATGTTTAGGGCAGCCCCAGTGGCTTAGTGGTTTAGCGCCTGGATGTGATCCTGGACTCCCAGGATCGAGTCCCGCGTCGGGCTCCCTGCATGGAGCCTGCTTCTCCCTCTGCCTGTGTCTCTGCCTCTCTCTCTGTGTGTGTCTCTCAGGAGTATCTTTTTGTTTTAAAGATTTTATTCATTTATTTGACAGAGAGAGAGAGAGAGAGCACAAGCAGGGCGAGTGGGAGAAGCACTCTCAGTCTTCTGCTGAGACTGAAGACAGAAATATTACACAGATAATGTTGTGTCCTGTGAGGAAGCACAACATATTAATTTCTATCATAGAAATAAAGAACAATATACTGAGCAATGACAAAGCTGTTAAACATATGTTTCTACATCTCATAAAACAATAATACAGGCACTACTCTAAATAGTTTCCTAGTTTTCCATAATATTTGGTTGCTCCTTATCCTCTTCAGTTTGCCTTCTGCTAACACTTGCAGACAGATAAGCAGCCACAAATACTAAAGTTCATGGGAGAAAATAGAAAATGCAGAAAATTCTCTGCATTATTTGAGGTCTTTTCTTACAAATTGCAGAAAGACAGCCATGATTTGATGTTTGTGAGAAAAACCCTTATTCTAGCCCCTGGGACACTCATTGCTTTATAGCCATTATAATGCACTAAGGGAGGAAAGGTTATAGGGCTCCAAGATGAAACTCTGAACAAGAGTTCTTCTGGCTCTAGTTCCCAAATGCCAATAATTACAAGGCAAATTAGCTCTTGGAGTCCACTTGGACTGTACCTTAAGACCAAGGTAGTGTGACAAGCCCTGACAAGTAGACCTGGGGAAGGCCCTCAGAGACAACAGTGGGGTCTCTGTTTCTATGATAGATGTGAAACGTCTCTGTGGACTATAAAATATACAAAAACATCATTAATTATCACCTCTCTCAGGCTAACAGTAGAAAAGTGAGCAAATGAGATTTGAGGCTGAAGGAAGTCAGGCCCAAGGTTAGCCAGCCCTCACCTAGACTCAGTCCTTAGCTACTTGCCACTTGTCAGAAGGAGCACTCCTCCTAGCTTTCCAAGCCCATCCCTACCTAACAGGTGACCTCTAGGACATATTTCTAGCAATGGTAATAGCTACCCTTGTTGAGTACTAAGGGTCAGGCACTGGGCTAGACACTTTATACCCACGTTTTCATTGCATTCTGACCACAGTCCCAAGAGGGTGTTAGTATTTCCATTTTACCGAACTGATGTTGGGAGAAGTCAAATAACTTTCCCCAGATCACTCAGACAGTGAGCAGCTAAATGGGACAGGAACCTAAGTTTTCATGTCTCCGGAGACTTGTGACCTGGGCCACATGGCTACCTTCCTCTCTCTGCCTCACAGCAATCCCAGTGCGTGTGCATTCACCTGGGACATCATGTGAGGTGGGAAGAAGCTGCCTGTAGTCCTCTTGGGGGAGTAGCTGGTAATCTCCAAACTGGGCAGGATTCAGGCCGGGTAGGGAGGTGGGGGAGGGGGGGCGGAGTAAGAGAGCACCAGGAGGTGGTGGTGCCAGAAGGGCCCAGAGGGAAGTCCCTGGAACATGGCCCTGGAAGGGGAAGACATGGCATCACCACGCAGGGCCTACCAGCCCCTGAGAGAAAGCCCTGGCCTTATCTGTCTCCATATTCTAAAGTCCAGTTTACATGAAGTGTGTACATTTGTCTCAAAGTCCTCTCCTCTTCTTTGGAATCTATTCCCCTCTTCTTTTGAAGGTGGTAGGAGACAGCTGCGAATAGAATCATTCCCCATAATCCTGGGGAATCAAAACCTTGCCTCTGCCACAGGACATTGGATGGGAGGGTTCTGTACCTCTGGTTTCTCAGTCCTCTCTATCCTCATTTCTGGATAAGCCTGCTAGACCTAACACAGGGCCCCCTCTCTCACTGCCCAGGATCTGCATGCACTAGTTCTCACGTGGCCATCCTGGCACCATTGTTCCTGAGTTTCTGAGGTAGCAACTATCTATGTGAAACTGGCTCTTGGCTTTCTCCCTCTGGACTGGATGGAATTGTCCTATTAAGGAAGGAAATCCAAAGAACTCTTCCCTTTCCATTGTCTGGAGCCAACCCTTTAGCTTCTTCTTAGGCCATGGCTTGTTTTGGTTTCCCAAGGTTATAAATGAGGGACAGAAGTCCACAAGGGCTCATAGTAGTATAAACACTCAAACTATGGCCCTGGAGCTCCTAGCCTGACACAGAGTCTGCTATCAAGACTCTGAGAATTGCTACATGTTTTCTTTTATTCTTTTAAAGGCTTCTTGAAGTTTATGATTTTCTATTCGGTACAAAGCAAAGAAAGCCGTTGAGGAGATAAGAAAGCGTGTGAGTGACTTGACAGCATAAGATATGCTTCTTGTATTCATTTTTAGTGTGTGTCTTTTTTTTTTTTAATTAAAAGAATATGACTACTTCACTTATTACAGCCTACCTAGCCGACAGGGAAAGGAGGAGAGTGGGGGTGGGGTGGGGGGGAATGGGCTCTGCCTCCTAATGTACTTAGGTGTGAATGTGTGTGTGTGTGTGTGTGTGTGTGTGTGTGTGTGTATGCTGGGGGTTATGTCAGGTTGTGGAAATGGCCCCTGCCACTCAGGAGCAGTTTTTTCCAGGCTTGATGCCTGGTCATTTCCTCATGGCTTCTAAGCCAGGTTACAACAGATAGTGGTGGAGGTGCTATGGGGCATTCGCTGTGCCCTGGGGACTCCAACCCTTACAGTGGTCCTGGAGGTGAGAGTGAATTTCTTAAAGAAGATAACTCACTTGAGGCCTGGATCAGTCTAGGAAAGACCCAGATGGGGATCCACGTGTGCTGCAGTGGAAGTGAAAAAATCTGGGTGCTGTAGATAGGTAATTATGCATGGCCCTGAGAGAGATGTTGGAAGGGGATGGCTCACCTGGCTTGAGGGAGGAGTGCTAAGCCACAGGATGCAGTGCAGAAGAGAACACGGTTGGATCCCCTCTCCTCCACTAAGAATGCTCAAGGGTGTTTGGTTATGCTGCATCTTGACAGACTAGTCATCATAAGAGAGGGAGGAGTGGCATCATGCTTTCACCAGGTAGGGGCTGTTCCATCATTTGGCATTCAATAAACATTTAGTAAGTATCCACCCTGCCAAATTCAGCTGGGCACTGAGAAGCAAGAAGTGAATAAGGCAGTGTACCCTCAGGGGCCTGAAGTCTAGAGGAGGAGACATAAACACGTAATTGCAGCACAGGTAAGGGGTGTGACAATCAAGGTATATATATATAAGGTGCCATGGGAGCCGTGAGGCATGGCCACCAAGAAAGCCTGGGCTGAGTCACAGGGACTAGAGGTCTGAGTTCTGCTTGACTCTAAACCACCCCAACTGCTGCCCTGAGTGGAAAATGGGCCAGCAAGGAAGGAGATGGCTGCCATGGGCAGCACTGATAATGCTCCTGCCAGTGTATGCCCATGGCTGATAAAGCATGTACCATGGCACTCCCTTTCCCTCTGCATAGAGCTGTCAGACACAGGGAGGGGAGGACAGCAGGCTACTACTTGACTGAAGAATTGTAATACAACTTTTGGGATCTTGGGGCAACTACTCTGGGTCATGGGATACCAATAATCAGTAACCCAGCAGCATGATTATGGGGAGAAAACCAGAACTCCTAGGCAAAAGAAGTGACATTTGAAACATGAACAGGAGGAATGGGTCCTGCTCCTAAAGAAGCCAGCAGCCTTCTGAGTCAGACAAAATGACCCAAGGGCCAGGGCTGTTAGGACAGCAGCAGGGATAGCCAGTGCCACCACCACCACTGAGTGTGACCCCAGACAACACTGGCTATCTTCCCAATGTGTTCCAGCATAGATACAAACACTGCCCATACACAGCTCCCCCAGCAGCTGGCCAGAACATGCACTCTGCCTGGAGAAGGAGAGGGT
This sequence comes from Canis lupus baileyi, assembly GCF_048164855.1. Taxonomy (NCBI): domain Eukaryota; kingdom Metazoa; phylum Chordata; class Mammalia; order Carnivora; family Canidae; genus Canis; species Canis lupus. The sequence goes on along the minus strand of NC_132855.1, from coordinate 53,437,545 downwards.
CACCAGTGCCATCCATGGGTGCCTCCAGGGTAGACGAGGGGAATTTGATTGGGATGGTGAGAGCCTGTTGAAAAGACAGTATAGGAACCAGTCCCTGAAGGGTGGTAGGAAGAAAGAGGATCCCTGAGCTGGGGAATCAGCTCCTCATCTCCAACTCTCCTTGTGTGGAATGTACCTCTGTGGCTCTGGCCTTGGGAGAAAAGTGACCCAAAAAGTCCTGGCCTCTGGGAAGGTCAATGTCCTAGGGACACCAGGACTCAGAGAGATGCATCCTTAGATCCAGCTCCAAGTCCTGAAGAAAGAAAAGTCCCCAAAGTGATGCATTCATCTTTAAATAGCTCACAGAGGCAGAAAAATTTTCTCCGTTAGAGGAGAAAGATTAAGGACAGAGAGATAGATATATTGGCTTAGGGTCACACAGTAAGTTGATGCCAGAAAAGAACTAGGCCTCTTGTCCTTCATTGTGCTATTTCTGACTTTTTATGAGTCCAAAGTAGGGCCAAAAAGGGGCTCTTTTCTAATTTGGGGTGGTGCCAGCTTGGTTAGCCAGGTCCTCCGACCTTGAATGGATCATTTTTACCAAGGTAAATGGGTCTATGGAACCAAACTCTCTCCCTGGCTGCAACCTACCCAAACAATTTGTCTGGTAAAAGAGGGGGATGGAGTAGGGTGGGGAAATCCTAGAAAATGACCGTGAACGCAAGTGTAACAGATGCACCCAGCTGTTGTCGCTGAGGAACATAGATAAGGGTGAAGTGCCAAAGGCTCCAAAGAAGAAGCAGAGTCTTGGCTGACAGAGAAACTCAAAATGAGGATCTGAGGTCCCTAGGATGCTAATGCTGGCTCTGAGGATGGCATGTCATCTGTCAGGATGGCATGTTACTGGCCTGGCACATTCAGTGAGCATGGAGGAGGGTTCACTGGGACTTGCCCCTAGGCAGGGAGTTTCCCTTAGGTCATCCCCTAGCCCCCACAGAGTGGTGGTGAATTTTTCTTCTGTTCCTCCCTAACCTCCAGCTGAGGCAGAACCTAGACGGTGGGAAGTTGGATTAACTACTAACACCCCAGCTACAGTAGCAGTCATCTGGGCCACAGACTTTCCCGAGAGGCACTGTAGTTCAATAGAAAAACCACCAGATCCAACTTACTATCCAACCTTGGATAAAACCATTAACATCTTTGTGCTTTAGTTTTCTCGTGTATAAAATGTGGGTGCCAGACAAGATGTCTTCTAGATTTTTTTTTCCAGTTCTAAAACTGAGAATTTGTTAGGAATTCAAACTTCATTTTTCCCAGTACAATGGCTGAGCTCTTATCACCACCCTCTGGGATTTCTCTCATTTGTCCCAACAGGCTAGCACTTATGTACTTTGTGTCTGTTCTTCAAACCACAGCCCCTGTGAACCTTTCCAGCAACTGACTTAGATGCTTGGTCTGTTTCCTCTCTTAGGAAACATATTTTACACTCAAGCTTTCTCCCTCCTGCAAGTCTGAACTTCAGGTCTCAGGCTGAAATGAGCAGGGATAATGGGCACCTGCAGCAGCTGCTCTGGCGTGGCTGGAGCTGGACCAGAAGGGAGGATGGGAGAAGGACGTCTCTATGTCCTCAAACCCAGAGGAGCTCAAAGGCTCTATAGGACATGAAACAGGGTTGACCTAGCATCTCATGATCTGGTCCAGCTGGATCCTCAGCTCCAGTAGAATGTTTCTGCCATCTCTGATCATACTGGCCTTAATTTTATGGAGGAGGGAACTAGAGCCTACAGAGGTGAAGTATTGCCCAGGTCAACAAGTGCAGGTTCGAGACGGGAATCCAGGTAGTACCCAGTCCAATATTTTTTTCCACTTTTCCACCCTAATGATAAGATTCTGAAAGGACTGCTGGCCTTTTAGCCCAACACAGGGCTAATTTAAAGAAGCTGAAGATGAAGACGTGTCAGGCTCCAGGGCAATTTAAAGAAGCTGAAGATGAAGACTTGTCAGGCTCCAGGGCATGCATGCAGTCTGGTCCTGAGAAAGGTGGGACAAAGTCTGGGACAGTGCTGGGAAAGACATCCACATCTGGAGGCCACTGCTGCCCCTCCTCAGCCTTCGAGAGGAGGGAGGCATCAGAGGCCTCCAAAAGGAAAAGATGAAGTCCTTTAATCCATCCTCTCTGAGGTAAAGGGGAGAGCAGGTCTGGGTTTTCCCTCCTTCCTCTTTTTTCTTTGCTTTGGGGCCTCCCAGCCCCCAGGCCCGAAAGTCCCCCAATCATGAACGTACCAGTGGGTCTGCTTTGGGGCAGCAGTAAAACCCTCTACTCCTGAGCAAACCCATTTTTTTTTGCCTGTCACATATCCTCATCCGATGCCCAGAAGATCCCCATTTGTCTTGACCGAATCTCTTGCGTTACCCTACCCCGCCCCCCACCACCCAGCATCCCCCTGCGGACGCGGCGCCAGCATGGTCCCTCCCCAGGAGAAATTACCCCAAAGTGTCATCAACCCAGAAAACTAAGCAGTGCGTTCACGACGCTCGCCTGGAACCTGGCATCCCGGGACGCCCCCTCCCCAGCCGGGGGTAGCCCACTGCACCCTCGAGGGGTGCCCTGCACCCCAGGTGCCCCCGAGACCCGCACGACTCACCCAGAAAAGCATGTTGAAGAAGAAGAGCAGGTATTTCACCAGCGGGCTGACGAAGGTGAACTCCTCCCCGTGGGCGGCCGGCGCCCCGGGTCTCCGGGCCATGGCCCCGCCGCCGTCCCCCCGGGGGCCTATCTCCCCGCGGCGGCCGGCCCACCTGCGCGCCCTGCGCCCGGGGGCATGAGCCGCGCCACCGCGGGAGCCCGGGAGGCGGGGGAGCTGCGCCGCGGAGGGAAGCGCCCGAGCCGTGCGTCCGGGAGCAGCGCGGGCAGGGGAACTGCGCCGCCGCCGGAGCCGCGGGAGCCGCGGGAGCCGCGGGAGCCGCGGGAGTCGCGGGAGCCGCGGGAGTCGCCGGAGCCGCGGCGGGCAGCGTGAGCGGCGGAGACTCGGCGGCGGCGGCAAGACCAGCCCGGCCCGCCCGGCTCCCAGGAAACCGGGCCCGCCCCCGGCCGCCCATTGGCGCGGCTGCCGAAGCCTGACTTCCCATTGGTCGGTCGCTGATGTCACCAAGCGTGCAGCCATCCCTCTCCTCCGAGGGGCGGGGGAGACACCTGTTCTGTGAGGGACAACTTGTTAAAGGGTCAGTGGTTCTGCCGCCTCCCCCGAAAGGGAAGCATCCAGGCAGCAGCTGCTCCGGGGAAGAGGGGTGAGCTGGAATGCACACCGCGTCGCACACCCACGGCCTCCCCCCGGCTGCAGTACACATATGCAAACCCACATACATTAAAATCAACAAGTACGGACGTCGTGTGATCAGCAATGCGCCGAAAGCTGTGGGAATCCGGGAGAATGGAGATAATCCCTCCCCCCGGGGAGGGGGGGCGACAATAAAATCAGGGAGCCAGAACCAACCTACATGTCACAATTAGAAAATACTGAAGGGTAGCGGCAATCCTGTTTAGTAACTATATATTTTAAACGCTTATTTCAGAAGCTCTGTAACCCACTAGTGGAAATTTGGAAACATCCACCAACAATCCTGCCATCCCAATTCTTTACTGTTTCAACACCTCCCCTTCCTATTTCCTTAGAATCTAGGTCTATAGGTAGCCACTGTTTTCAACATGTTGATATGACACAAACAGGTTGAGGGCAGTGTAGGTACTGGACACGGTGCTGGCTACCATAAGTAACACAAACATGAGCGCTGTAGATTGAATGTTTGTGTCTCTCCCCCGTCCATATCCCTAACGCCCCCCTCCCCTGTGATGGTATTAGGAGAAGAGGCCTTTTGGAGATGCTTAGGTCATGAGAATGGAGCCCTCATGAATGGGATTAGTGTCCTCATAAAAGAGACCTCAGAGCGCTTCCTCACCCCCTCCACCATGTGAGGACATAGGGAAAATACAGCCACCTAAGAACCGGGAAGTGACTCTCACCACACACAGAATCTGTGGGAGCCATGATTTTGGACTTCCTGCATCCAGAACTGTGAGAAATAAGTTTCTGTTGTTTGTAAGCTACCTAAGTTGTGGCTTTTTTGTTTGTTTGTTTGTTTGTTTGTTTGTTTTGTTATAGCAGCCTAAATGGACTAAGAAAGGTATTCCACCCTCATCAGTTGCATGACCTGGGCAAGCTACTTCATACCCCTGAGCCTCACTTTCTTCAGTGTTAAATGGGGAGAGTCCTGTCCTACAACGTTGATGTGTGAATTAAACAAGATAATGCATGCAAATCACTTAGCACAGGCTGGCACATTGAAGAGTCCACTCAAGGCAGTACTTCATTTGAGCAGAATTTAGAATTCAGTAGGGAAATATGATAACTGCACAAATAACTATAGCACATTTATTTGGTGGAGGGTTAGTGAAGATATCATGGCAAGTGAAATTAAGGGAGGAAGAGACTTAGAATAGAAGAGATGAAGGGGGAGGGTAATCCAGGTGGACAAAAGGGTGAACACAGCCTGGAGGTGCAAAAACACACTGTGTGTTAATGAAAAATAACCAGACTGGTTTGGCTAGAGCATACAGTATGCTTAGGACAGCAGGAGAAGATAGCACTGACCTGGTGCCAATACATGTTGAATTGAATTAGAATCATGGAAGGGTTTGAATGCCAGATTGGGGAGTTAGTGCTTCATTTGTTTGGAAATGGTTGCCTCGGTGGCTCAGTCCGTTAAGCGTCTGCCTTCAGCTCAGGTCATGATCCCAGTGTCCTGGGATGGAGCCCTATGTAAGGCTTCCTGCTCAGCGGAGCATCTGCCTCTCCCTCTCCCCCTGCCACTCCCCCTGCTTGTGCTCTCTTGTTCTCTCTCTGAAATAAATAAACAAACAAACATTTTTAAGAAAATAAAAGGTTGGATTTTTAAAAAGATTTATTTATTTGTTTATTTGTTTATTTATTTATGAGAGATACACAGAGAGAGAGGCAGCGACACAGGCAGAGGGAGAAGCAGACTCCCTGTGGGGAGCCTGATGTGGGACTCAATCCCAGGAACCTGGGATCACGACTTGATCCAAAGGCAGACGCTCAACCACTGAGCCACCCAGGCGTCCCAAAAGGTTGATTTTTTTTTTAAAGATTTTATTTTTAAGTAATCTCTACACTCCACGTGGGGCTCAAACTTACAACCCTGAGATTAAGAGTCACATGCTTTACTGACTGAGCCAGGCTGGCACCCTCAGAAATAGAAGTTTTGAAGAAGAAAATGATATAAGATCTGTTTTTTGGTGTGTTTTTTATTTTTGTTTTTTTGTATTTTGTTTTCATTTTGAGTAGGAAAGAGCCTGCAGAGGGAAAGGCTTGTTAGGAGACCCTTATTAATAGTCTAGATAATCAGAACTTAGTATCTTATTTCGAGATGATGGACAGAGTTGATAGGAAAGGGTAGTAATGAAGCCTCTGAGAAGACAGGATCTTTAGGGCTAGCTATGGCGAGAGGTAGGGTTGACAGGAGTTCTAGGATGGGGTCCAAAGAAATGACTAAGGCCAGGTTACTGGGAGATGGGACATTAACAGGTGACTGCTTAGAGATCCATTTTAGTATAAAAAGGGTGGGGTGAGCAGAAGCCACTTTACAAGAAGTTAGGAGTGAATGGGTAAGCAAGGATGGGTACTTTTCTTCAGATGTTAGAGCAGTGAGAACTGAGAAATTTGAAGATTATGGGAGCTTTCAGGAGACCTTAGAATGAAGAGAAAATTCTCTTTCAGCATACAAGGGATCTGACATACATAGGCAAAACAAACCAGTAAAAAAGGAATTGAGGTTGATAATGGATGGGACAGAGTTTTGGAGTTAATGGGTAGAAACAGGATCGGGAATCAATGGGATGGCCACAATGTCCATCAACAATGGACAGGATGGAAGTCAAGGATGGCGCCTGTACAGTAGGAAGCCGTACAGCTGTAGAACAAAGAATGAGGAAGCTTTCCATGTAGCGAGAACAATCCCTAAGATACATTATCACGTGAAAAAAGCTAAGTGAGGAACAGTGTATATATTACATTCTGATAAAAAAAAAAAAAGACAAATATAAGAAATGACATTTGTGGGCAGCCCGGGTGGCTCAGCGGTTTGGCGCCGCCTTCGGTCCAGGGTGTGATCCTGAAGACCCCGGGGACTGGGTCCCACGTTGGGCTTCCTGCATGGAACCTGCTTCTCCCTCTGCCTGTGTCTCTGCCTCTCTTTCTGTGTGTGTCTCTCATGAATGAATAAAATTTAAAAATCTTTTAAAAAATGATATTTGTATTTGCTTGCATCTACCCAAATAAACTCTGGAAAGATAGAAAAAGATACTAAGAAAAGAGGCTATGTTCTGGAGTGAATAAGAACCAAGATGTGAAGAAAGAGACTTTCACTGTGTGCCATTTTCTTTTTTCTAATTTTTGAAGCGTGGAGTATATAAACTACTCAAAGCATTAAATTAAAAAAAAAGTTGCATCCTCATTTTGGCATGCTATGCAGCCATTTAAAATAATGTAGAAAATAATGAGAAAAGGTCCATGATACAGGCAGTACAAGAAAGCAGATTGCAGAATAAAGTATATAAAGTATCTGGTAACCACAAAAGGACTTTGACTTCTTATTTCAGGTCCTTGGAAGGCATTTTAATCACTTGGAATATATGGTGTGGCCACTTAAATTGAAGTCATAAAGATTATGTAGCAATATGTTACATTTAACAACATAAGTGAAAAATCCTAAGCCACTTATTCACAGTATTTGTGTAAACATCGATAGATACAAACCAAGGAAAATGAAAAAGTAAAATTATTTGCACTGATGTGGTAGGATGTGTAGCAGTTTCTTACTTTAAAATTGTATTCTATATTATTTATGTGATTATGAACAGAATTAAAACATTTGAACAATATTTCGGTAAAGCAAAAAAAAAAAGTCATGTTGCCAGCTAACATTGGCAAGAGGGTGTGTGAAGGAAGGAAGGGTGACAAGGAGGAAAGAAGTGTGGATCTGGAGCTTTAGGAAGGAGGAGCTTGATGTAGAGAAGGGCAGGAGACTGGAAGGAGGGTGGTTCAGCAGCAGTGAAAGCCCAGTGAATTCCCAGTTGGGAATGATTTCCTTAAAAAAACAAAACAAAACAAAAACTTGTGTAGCCTGGAGAGCCCACCGTGAGAACTGCAAATGCTGGGAACTGCAAAAAGGCAAGTAAGTGATTCAGTGATGATTTGAAATATACAGTTGAAAAGCCCATCTGTGGGATCTAAGATTGTAAAAGAATTCACTGCTGGTATGTGAGTCTAGGAGAGTTGGGAGGTTTGTCTACAAACCTCTGTTTAGTGCTTCGAATTTTTTTTCTTGTTATTTTAATTTTTTGTTGATATGTAACATACCTATAAAATGCACTGTTCTCTTATTTATGTGCTCTTCTTTCTGTAGTACATGTTCCTTTTTTAAAAAAGATTCTATTTATTTATTTGACAGAGAAAGAAAGAGAGAGAGCCAGAGAGGAGAAGCAGGGGGAACAGCAGAGGGAAAGGGAGAAGCAGGTTCCCCACCCGGAGCAGGGAGCTGGACGTGGGGCTTGATCCCAGGACCCTGGGATCACCACTGGAGCAAAAGGCAGACACTTAACCGACTGAGCCACCCAGGTGCCCCTGTCATTCATGTCCTTTTAAAATATGAGATCGGGGCAGCCTGGGTGGCTCAAGAGTTTAGAGCACCTTCAGCCCAGTGTGTGATCCTGGAGATCTAGGATCGAGTCCCACATTGGGCTCCCTGAATGGAGCCTGCTTCTCCCTCTGCCTATGTCTCTGTGTCTTTCATGAATAAATAAATAAAATCTTTAAAAAAAATGAGATCAGGGGCACCTGGGTAATACAGTCAGTTAAGCAACTGACTCTTGGTTTCAGCTTAGGACCTGATCTCAGGGTTGTGAGATCAAGCCCCATGTTAGGCTCTGCACTCACTGCAGAATCTGCTTGAGATTCTCTCTCCCTCTCCCTCTGCCCCTCCCACTCATGCTCTCTCTCTCAAAATAAATCTTTTCTAAACATTTAACAAAATAAAATCTGAGATCAATATAAAACTGTATGTCTACAGTAACCACAGTTTTATAAAATAAAAAGTATATTTGTAACTGTGTAGAAGGAAATGCATTATAATATAAATAATAATTATCTCTGCACAGTAGGGTAATGGTTGTTTTTTACTGGTGTTACTTTCATTAGTGAACATGTTTTACTCTTACAGGAAATAAATATTTGGGGTTCTTGTTTTCACTTTTGAATAGAAATGTTTTCAATTGTTTTTAAAAAGATTTTATTTATCCACTCATGAGAGACACAGAGAGAGAGGCAGAGACCTGGGTAGAGTGAGAAGCAGTCTCCTTGTAGGGAGCCTGATGTGGGACTTGATCCCAGGACCCCAGAATCATGCTCCTAGCTGAAGGCATATGCTCAACTGCTGAGCCACCCAGACATCCCAGAAATGTTTTCATATACACTGAAAGATAGAATAATCCCAAAACATATTTATTCCCACTACCAAATTTTCACTTTTTGCCATTTCCTTCATCTGTTTTTAATTAAACCTCAGCCATCATAACATTCTACCCTAATTTAGTTTTCATACCTAAAAATAATGATTTTTAAACATAACTATAATAACATTATAATTTCTGATAAATTTAACAATTCCCTAGTATTATTTTGTGCCCAAGTTCATACTCAGATTTCCTTAATTTACTCCCAAATATCTCTTAAAGCTGATTTGTTCAAACCAGGATTTAATCAAGAGCCAGCGATTGCTGGCTCATTTGGTGTTACATGGAGTTCTTTTTAAGAAACCTGACTTAATTGAAACTCCACAAGCAATCACCAATGTTTCACAAAAAAGGTGGCATTTGAAATCTGAGACCTTAAGGGTATGTCAGAATTGACATGGTGAGAGAAAGGAAGAAGTCATTTCAGGAACAGAGATCAAAATGAGAATACGAAAGAGAGAAAGGTGGCAGATGTATTTAGGGAGCAGCAAGTAACCCAGTTTATTTGAATCAAAGGAAAAGGAATAATGGGGGATAGAATTAGCAAAATAATTTGGAGATAGATTGCGGAGAGCCTTGAGGTTGTTTCCAGTCCACTGTGTAGATCATTTGAGAATTTCAGTGAATAACCCATCATTCCATAATCCCTGTGGGACAGTGGCTGTGTTTTAATCACCTGTATATCCCTGACACCTAGCAAAGCATACTTACAGGATGCTCAGAATGCATTTGTTGTTGAAAACATGGCAAAATAATAAAAAGAAAGAAAGAAAGAAAGAAGAAAGAGAAAGAGAAAGAAGGAAAGAAAGAAAAAAGAAAAGAAAAAAGAAAGAAAAAGAAAGAAAAAAGAAAGAAAGAAAGAAAGAAAAAGAAAGAAAGAAAGAAAGAAAGAAAGAAAGAAAGAAAGAAAGAAAGAAAGAAAGAAAGAACATGGTGCTACTGAAGAATTTTTAGTTGAAGACTAACATACTAAAATCTCCTTTGGGAAGGTTAGAAATTGGTTGGTAATGATGGTGACTAGAATAAGAATTTAGGGAAGAGAACCAGCTGACTAGATTGGGGCAATTGAAGGTGGGGCTTGGCTAAACTAGATGGAAAAGTAGCATAAGCAAAGATGAGGAGTCAGGAACAAATTGAGGATAGCATAATGACCAGCAAGGAGAATGTGCTTTGGAATGCTCTGAGAAATGAGATTCCAAAAGATAGGGTCAGGGAGTGGTTCAGGAAGTCTAATATTGGTCAATGAGATCTATGTTATAGGCTTAATAAATGACTTCTGATCGTGCTTGAATTCAAGATTTGGGGTTCTTAAAATTGCATCTACCTGTCTTTTTTCATGTAAGAAGAACTTGCATACAATAAAAAAAAGACAAAATTGGGCAAGATCATTCTGAACCTAAAAAGAATTAATTATTAAATAAAGCATAAATGAAGGGAATATTAAATCAGAATTATATTGGGCTGTGTTCATTTCAAATTTGTTAGACAGCTGAAATATGATACTGAGTACAACTGCATAAATAACATGGAAATAGGATTAAAAGTGTTACCAAATTTTGTGTTAATAGAGAACACAGAACATTTGCTCAAAACTGCATAGGAAATTGTGTATTCCTCTTGAAGCTTGATGGTTTATTTCCCTTCCAGAGAAAGATGGACCCTCCTTGATTATATTCAAATTAAGGTTGGTAAGTGTGAGGACTGGCTCACAACTAGGAAAAGAAAAGAAAAGAAGAAAAGAAAAGAGAAAAGAAAAGAAAAGAAAAAAGAAAAAAGAAAAGAAAAGAAAAGAAAAGAAAAGAAAAAAGAAAAGAAAACCCTCTACATTTACCTGCTGCCCAGAAAATGACTTAGACTTATTTGGATTATATTTGGGGATGGTTCTCAAGGTTTTCTGAACACAGGGATCACCGAGGGAGTTTGAAAAAAGGCAGATTCCCAGGATCTAGCCCCACTAATTCTGAATCTTAGTTGGGAAGGCAAGTTAGGGCAAACAAGCACATGGGAAATTTATCTTTTTAAACAAGTACCCTGTGTAATTCTAATTCAGATCATCTACGGACCATACTTTGATAAACTTCTCTAGGACCCAGTATCTTTTCTTTTGCAAAAGTATAACTTATACAGTTAAAAGATTAGTTGTAGTTTAAAATAATTTTTTAAAAAACATTCTGTTAGGTCTATTTGTTAGATCAGCTGCAAGTAACTTGGAAACACAGCCAACAGTGGCTTAAACAAGTAAGATTTTATTGGTTGGTTGGTTGGTTTGGTTTTTATCTCGGGCAACAAGAAGTCAGGGGGTAGACTGTGCAAGGCTGGTCCTTTGCACTCAAATTCAATGATTCAGGGAGCCAATCTCCCATTCTTCTGCTACATTTGTGTTAAGTTGCAACCTTAATTCTCATGACCAGATGGCTACTGCACATCCAAGTATTGTGTCCATGCTCCAGATGGGGGAAGAGAGAAGGAAATCGTGCAAGCCAGACATATCACCCCATTTCACAAAGTGTTCACAGGTGGTCTACCAGCAACTTCTGCTTATTGGCCAGAATTCTATCTTATTAGCCAGAACCAGGTCACATTGCCCTCTTAGCTGCAAAGCGTCTGGGAAAGTAGTCACTATAAATGTACTACTCCTTTGAGAGGAAAAAAAGTGGCTGTGATCTTGTGGGGAGACTCAAAACTTCATTCCTGAAGGGTCTGGTCATTTAAGGGTCCCACCTGTATGGGTTATGGGAGTTTCTTTACCTACTATAATCACATAGTGATATGTGATTCTATGTGTCTCAGAGTTATCCTAGGAGACTACCTGCATTCCAGACATATTCCTCCGTACTTCCATTGTATAGTAACTTCTCAATTGATTATTAACATTCTCCTCTACTGAGATTGCTCTTTGTAAGCATTCACATGGAACACAAATATCTTTTCACATTCTGTGATCTAACCACATACCATTTCCCCAGACCTGGTCACCAAATTTCCAATCATGTCACTTCTGTGTCTCTGACCATCCAGCCATATCATTAATTACTAACCATGGGTCAGTTTATTTTATTTTATTTTTTTAAAGATTTATTTATTTATTCATTCAGAGAGAGCGAAGAGAGAGGCAGAGACACAGGCAGAGGGAGAAGCAGGCTCCAATGCAGGAAGCCCGATGTGGGACTCGATCCTGGGTCTCCAGGATCACTCCAGGATCACACCAGGATCACAGGCTGCAGGCGGCGCTAAACTGCTGCGCCACCGGGGCTGCCCTATGGGTCAGTTTATATTTGTACCTCTGGCCACCTCTCTTTTCAGATACAATGAACAAGGTACCCTGCTTGAGTTCTACCCACAGTGGGGAATTACTTTCCTACTACCCTCAGGGCCACCTTGGAGTGAGGCCAGCCTATTATAGAGGACCATTTGTAAATTAACCCTAAATTCTTTATTCCATAGTCAACTGGTCATAGGGAACTCTCCATGAAGCCATAGATGCAGGTGGAAGAGGAGGAGGCAGTGGGGTAGGAATATGGGAGTGAGCATCTATGCTACTTATTCATGCAAACTGCTTTGTATTTGTGAGGTCTTATGAAAAGTAGCAGAGCAGCTTGCATGGCAGCCTGGACCTATTGTGATCCTTTTCTTGTCCTGAGCTGCACTCAAAACTGGCTTTTCAGGTCATTCAATAAATAAAAGTAGCACTCCCAAATGAGGCATATGTTGCCTCCAAAATCTAAAGAGGTCCAGTGTGTCTCCTTCTTAGAGATAGGAGGGACCAGATGGAACAATCTGTTCATTTTTTTTGGAAAGGGTTATCTCAAATGCTCCTAGAACTCTTACTGAGATGGAAGCGTCCTGAATTTCTGTGGGATTTATTTCCATCCTTCTAGCACACATGAGTATTACCAATGTGTCTACATAGTTCCTATTTCCTATTCATTGAATCAAATCAAAGTCATATCATCAATGTAATGGACCAGCATGACATTCTATGGAATGAAAAGGTGATCAAGGTCCCTGCAGATTAGATCATGGCATAGTACTGGATAATTGATATAGCCCTGAAGTAGGACAGTGAGGTGTAAACTGGTCCTGCTGGCTGACAGCACACTGCTTCTGATTGCCTTTACTAATGGGTAAGGAGGAAAAAAGCACTCACCAGGTCAATAGCTGTCTACCAGGTTGCCAGGAAATAGGTTGATTTGCTCTAGCAAAGAAACCACAGCTGAAACAGCAGCTACAATCAAAGTCACCACTTGATTAAGCTGACATTGAACTGCTTTCATTCTCTGAGATGCACTTGTCTTCACTGGCCAGATAAAGAGGTTGAATGGGAATACGTTAGGAATCAGGCCCACTATGCTGCTCAAGTCTTTGATAGCGGCACTAATCTCAGAAATATCGTGTTGCTTTTAGTCTGTTATATTGATAGGAGGAGGCCGCTCCAAAGGCTTCTACTTGGCGTCTCCTTTCAGAGTAGCCCTCATTCCATGTATAAAGAAACTGGTGATTCTGGCAGTTGCCGAGCATGTGTGTGCCAGCTACACATCACAGAACTAAGAAGTCACCCAGGGGGGGATTGTGGGAACCCACTGGGCCCACCGTGAGATAAACCAGAGGCAAAACTCCATTGTTCACCTGACAGCCATAGAGTCCTAGTCTGACTAGTGAACCACAGTGGCATTTTGAGTATTCAGGAATTAGTATCAGTTCAGAGCCAGTGTCTAATTTTCCAGAAAAGGTTTGTTTCTCCTCTCTTAATGTTTCCGGGGAAATGGCTGCAGTTCTATTAGAGAAGGCTAGAAGGAAGATTTATAGTGTGCATTTTATGCGTAGTAGGGTTCCTTCTTCAAGAAAACTTGGGTCCCATCCATGCAAGGGGCTCTGTGTTTGTGAACTTGTTCCATTCTTGGAAGTGGTTGGTTGATATAAATTGGTAAAATAATGCAATTCTTCAGTAGCTATATCACCTCTTCATGGGTTATACTCTGTACCCCATCCTGTGGCTGTGCTGGAACTTGAATCGTATGGGTCTAGAAGCAATGAGAAGCACTAGGGATGAGTCCTTAGGAAGACCTGCACTCTCTTGCAGGGGGAAGGCTATTATGAGTTATTCAGGCAAAGGGACTCTGTTGCCAATTCTTAATGGAATGACATGGAAACAATAAATAAAAGTACGGAAGTATAATTGAATTTTGCATTTCAAGTGTGATCAGTTCTTAAAGATGTGATTTTATTACATAAAAACAGATGGAATTTGTCTCTTTTTGAAAGAGAGGTTGGATATAAATTGGGTTTCATAGTCTACATTCATTCTGTTATGAAATCCACAGATTTGTGACAGCTACTGCTAGGGTAGAAATTACCACGGGCAATTCTGACCACTATTAGTCTTGGATTTTATGTCCCCTTGATTAAAGAAAAGCCGTGGCTTACCTTTTCAGGGTGATATATATGTAATAGGATACTATTCTCTGTGGTACTTTTTGTGGGTACTAACCATGAATGAAAACCTGTGATAATAGGTTTAAACCATTTAATCCATGAAAAGAATTCAGATCTTTGCATCCAGAATGAAACTATGCTTACAGGAGTGTCAAACCCAGTATATAAACATGCTGTGGGTACCCATTATATGTCAGGCATTGTGCTAAGTATTAGGGTACAAATAAGATCTACCTAGCCTTAGGCATAAACTGAAGAGCACACAATCTAGCAGCAAACTTAGCTAAATTGTTCAGATTCAAAGCAGAAATTGGACTCTGCTTTATTAATGGAGGTAGAAAATAAATTTGAAGAGGTGCTTGAATGGCTCAGTAGGTAAAGCATCTGCCTTTGGCTCAGGTCATGATCCTGGGATCCTGGGATCACCCTGTGATGGAGCCCAGCACAGACTCTCTGCTCAGCAGGAAGTCTGCCTCTCCCTCTGCCTCTGCCCCTCCCCCACTTGGGCACAACTCTCTGTGTGTCTCTAAATAAATAAATAAATAAATAAGAAAATAAATTTGAAAAGAATCAAGATAATTCTGGAAACAGTATGCCAGCACCTCTTTAAAAAGAAAATAAAAATAAAATTAAATTTAAAAATTAAAGAAGGAAAAAAGGTACTTCAAACCGCTATATAATCATAATATATTCATAAGAAATACAAACAATTAAAAAAAAAAAGAAAAAAATCTCGGTAAGCCCTCTGGCTTCCAGAGCTTTATCAGGGCACACACATATACCAATACATATTTTTCCCAAGAATAAGTCTGATGATTAATATTTTCCAGAGACCTAGAGAGCCTCATGGAGAATATCTGGAATTTTTAAAAGAACAAGAGAAAGAATTCCACAATTGCCTTTTGAACTGTCCCGATAATTCTGTTCATTTTACTTAAGAAGTTGTTTTGAGTTTAATTCTTAGTGAGTGTAAAATTGCTTAAAGTTGCCTAGTGGTGGGCAGCCAGGGTGGCTCAGCGGTTTAGTGCCGCCTTCAGTCCAGGTCATGATCCTGGAGACCAGGGATAGAGTCCCACGTTGGGCTCCCTGCATGGAGCCTGATTTTCTCCCTCTGCCTGTGTCTCTGCCTTTCTCTCTCTCTCTCTCTCTCTCTCTCTCTGTCTCTCATGAATAAATAAATAAATAATTTTTAAAAATTATATATAAAAAAAAGAAGTAGCAGGCGCCTGGGTGGTTCAGACTGTTAAGCATTTGCCTTTGGCTCAAATCATGATCCCAGGGACCTGGGATGGAGTCCCGAGTCTGGCCTGCTTAGTGGGGAGCTTGTCCCTCTCCCTCTGCCCTTCCTCTTGCTCATGCTGTCTCTCAAATAAACAAAATCTTAAAAAAAAAAAAGTAGCAAAGGCAAAGCAGCCTTCATTCATAAAAGCTTAGTTAAATTAAGAAGTAGTTAGATGGCCTTGTTTGCCTGGCACTGAGGGGACTCCTGGGACATAGGACTTACAATGCTAAAACTGAGCTAGTCTGGGGCAAACCAGCATGATTGGTCATCTGAGACAGAGCCTGGGGTGCTTCAGAACACATACTATTTACATCTTATTACAGCCTAAAATCTGAAAAGTTCTGGATCCTGAAACCCACTTGTCTCCAAGGATTTGAATGAAGGACAGTGGGCCTAGATGTAGATAGATTATTTCTGGAAGAAACATGAGCAACAGGTCAAACCTCCCTCCCCTTGGGAAGAAAACAGGTGGCTGGAAAGCAGGAGTAGAAAGGAAAGTTTTCATTGTATATCCTTTTGCATCCTTTGACTGGGAACCACGTGAATATATTACCTGTGCAAAAAATAAATATAGTAAATTATTGAGGGGAAAAAAGTGGTCAGCATTAATTGAAAGTCACTATGCGTCTGCTATAATGAAGCCCTTTCTGGTTACTTATAATATCAGTGGTTTCCAATATTTCTTGCTCACTTATTCTTTTTGGCCATGTCTATAATATTCTTTCCACACATATCATTTCACTCTCCAGGAACAGCAAGGAATAGTATATGTAGGTAGACCAAGCTCTTTGGAGACCCACTATTTTAAAAGTTTCCAAAGTAGAGATATTGGACCAGATAATGGTTCAGGCTAAGGAAGGGACTCTCCTTGTAAAGGCAATGGGACCTAACAAGTCAGGGGAAAATAATACTTGTAATGGTACTTTTCAAGTGTCAGTCACTGTTCTAAGTATAGGGTGTCTGAAAAGTTAGAGAACATAGTATAAGATGATTTTTAAATCATATATTTTTTAGCTTTTCAAATAATACATTGATTTCCTTAATCCCAAGATGTATTTTCAGTGAAATGCCTCTAAATCTGAAGCAATAGATAACATTTGTTAATGAAGAAAAAGCTTATTATATGTATTATGTATTATGTATTTATTGTACTTTTTAATGATTATAATTGGATTCATTTTTTTAAAAAAAGATTTTATTTATTTATTTATTTATTATTTATTCATGAGAGACACAGAGAAAGAGAGGGGCAGAGACACAGGCAGAAGGAGAAGCGGGCTCCATGTAGGGACCTGATGCGGGACTCAATCCCCAGACTCCAGGATCACACCCTGGGCCGAAGGCAAGCTCTAAACCGCTGAGCCACCCAGGGATCCCCTGAATTCATTGTTTTATTTTATTATTATTATTATTATTATTATTATTATTATTATTGTTGTTGTTGTTGTTATTATTACTATTATTTTAAATAGGCTCCATGCCCAACATGGGGCTTGAACTCATGACTATGAGATCAAGAGTCACTGCTCTACCTACTGAGCCTGCCAGGCTGCCTGGTCTCATTGCTTTAAACTGCAGGTTGTCCAAGGGTTAAAAAAAAAAGAGATACAATACTCTATGAAAATGTAACTAACATACTGTTTAAAAACAAGTTTATTTTATAATCCTTGACTTTTCAGACACCCTACATTTTATATATATGAATTCATTTCATCCTTTCTATGTTGACATGAGGTAGGTACTATTTATTATCTATACTTGGCAAATGAGGAAACTGAGGCAGGGTGAGTTGCCTAAATTGCCCGAGGTTAAACAGACAGACAAGCCAGGAAGCTGCAGAGTCCAGGTTTCAACCCAGATAGACCAGCTTTCTATCTGTGCTGATAACTATTCAACCTTACTGCCTCTTACAAGAAAAGTGTCTGAAGGAGTAGTGACTTGGAACTGAGTCCATGAAGGATCCAAAATCAAATTCTGAAGAAGGGAAAGGAAGCTGATGTTAAATGTGCAATATTTGTAGGTTGCTCTAAAGTCTCCATATAGCTCACTTATGATTACAGATAGATTGCTAATGAAAAATGTTAAAGAAATGATATTCTAGCATTTGCATAACCCCCCTCCTGAGTCTATTTCTAATTGCTGCTATTTTCTGCAAGAGATTTAAGCAATATGCTTAAACTCCACCAGGAGAGAAGGAAACGTACTGCCCAGGAAAACTCCTGCAAAACAGAAAAACTTCAGGACAAACCCACAGGGTCATTTACACATGGCCTCTTTGAACATTAGGTGAATTTCCTTTGTTCCATGGTGTTAAAAATGTTGAAATCGGATGCCTTTAGCTTTGCCCTGCCCTCTTCAATTAGCCATAGTCTCCACCACTCCTAGTTATATACATATTCAGTCAGCTTCAAATATTGCATTAACTTCCTGGTCCTAGTAGGCATATAAGATCACAGTCTCAGGGCTAGAACTAGATGCTGTTCAGGAGGGAGGACACGGGGAGAGAGAGATTTTTTGCTACTGTAGTGATATAGCCAATGAGCAGACAGTGACAAATGATTCAAAGTCATTAGGAGCATGTTGTTAATAGGGGTAAGATTAGCAAGAAGTAAGGCTAACAGGATAGAAGCATATTATAGGCGGAAATAAAAAAAATCCAACATGTTATAGGGATGGTAAAAAGATGATCCTCATGGACACGTAAGTTGACAAAAGGCCCTAGAAGGTTTGGGTGGGGTTTTTTTGTTGCTGTTTTATTTTGTTTTCAGCAGAAAGATTACAAACCAGCAAGTGGGTGGAGAAGCTTCAGGTTCTTTTGCACTCACTGAAGAAGTCAAAAGAACTGAGGTATACCAGAACCCAATGAAAAATTCCTATCATACTCCACTTCCACTGGCAATATCATCCTTCTAGATCACAGTGGGTGGAGATAACAACATGCAGAACTCAGTAAGGCAACAGGGAGGAGCATCATGGGCAAAAGTGAAGAGGGGAGATTGTGTGTGCCTTTTCGAGGGAGGAAGAACCAGGGAAGTAGCGAGACCTTGAAAACTGAAACAGATTGTATTGAGGAGGAGCAAGAAATCAATTTGGGGCTGATTGTGCAGGGTTTCAGAAGACAGGGTGAAGAGTGTAGGTTGTGTGAGTGGGAAACAAATACGGTTTGGGATCCGGAGCCCTGGGTGCCTTGGAGATGTTCTGTCTGTAGGATGTCTGGAATTGGAGCATGTGTAAGAGATCAGAACTGCAGCTGTAGATGTAGAAGATGTAGATCAGGGGACTCTCATCAGCACCTCTAGAGGAAAACTGGCCTTTATAGAACAGATTGGATTAGGGAGGTAATTTATTAATCCAATGGTGACTTCAGAAGAATCACGATTCTGTGGAATTGGGACTGGGACTATGGACTGTAAACAAGACAGGTGGGAACATTTCCTACCAGGAGCAGCCTTACACTCATATAGGGGTAGAACACTGTCCATTTTTTTTGTCATTTCAGGGGCTCCATTAAGCTTCCCTTCCCCTATTTCTCAGTTTACTTAAATCTTTTCTCTAGATGAATCTTAATCTAATCTCATTTTAGATTAAGGCACTGAATTGCTTATTAAAATGCAAATGTTATTGGGAAGGATACCCACCCCAATATCTATACTTCATGCTGTAGACATTATACATTTATGAAAGCATTTATTTTGTATGCCCTCCATTTAAACCCCCCGGAAATCAAAGATGATAGAATTCAGACAGAATCTCATGAGTTTGAAATTCAATCACTCTGATTTGGGGGAGAAACAGTTCAAGCAGTAGATCAATGTTCAATGAGTGGAACTGATTCCCCATCCACTATTTTTCCAAGCCCAGCATCCACCCTCTATTGCTACCAGCATTCTAGATTTCCTTTGGGAAACCCCACCTTCCCTCTCAGCCTGAGTATATAAGGGAGAGGTTTATTCTCGCAGGTTAGAGTTGGGGCGGCTCTGTTCTAGCCAATCAGAACATGGGGACAGATATTTGCTTCAAGTTAGTCCAATCAGAATGAATCCTGGAATTTGGTGGGGGAGAGGAACACGAGAGAAAGAGATTCCCTCTCTCTTTGGCTGGAACCTCCTAGCATTACAATTGACCTGTTGCCACTGACAGCCACCATCCAGATGGAAGGAAACACTAATGGGAAGAGGCGGAGCTGAGTGATGGGGTGACACTAAGTCCTGATGACATTGTTTAAGCCCCAAGATCCAATAGTGCCTGAAATCAGCCCTGTCCTTAGACTTTTCAATTATGTGAATCAATGAATTCATTTGTTCTGCTTAAATCAGATTAAAATGGATTTTTCAGTCACCTTGCAACATGAAAATATTGCTCTAGTCTGAATATTTGCATCCCCCTCCAAACTCATATGGGGAAACCTAATGCCCAATGTGATGGAATTAGGAGGTGAGGCCCTTGGGAAGTGACTAGGTCATGAGGGTAGAACCCTACAAAAGTGACCCCAGAGAACTAGCTCTGCTCTTCAGCCATATGATAGCACAAGAAGACAACCATCTCAGAATCAGGAAGCAGAGTCTTTTTTTTTTTTTTTTAAGATTTTATTTATTTACTTATAAGAGGCACAAAGACATAGGCAGAGGGAGAAGCAGGCTCCCCATGGGCAGCCTGATGCAGGACTCAATACCAGGACCCCGGGATCACGCCCAGAGTCTAAGGCAGATGTTCAACCACTGAGCCACCCAGGCATCCCCAGGAAGCAGATTCTCACCAGACATTGAATCTGCTGGATCCCTTGATCTTGGACATTCCCCGTGAGAAATAAATATCTGTTGTTTATAAGCTACCAAGTCTGTGGTATTTTGTTACAGCAGCCAGACAGCTCCAGACAAGTACTGACTGGCATACCATTGCATCTGGTTGTGCATTGTAATCATTAACAAAGTTCACCTTTCCTTGGGAATTCATCCCTTATGCGAGGCCACCATGATGTAGTCAGATCTAGGATGCTTGTTTTTATACTTAGCTTTCTTTAGGCTTCTTTACCTCTGGTAACTGCCTGATGACCTCTTTTCTGCAGCTCCAGTAGAGGGAAGCACAGTAGGGCTCTTTTAAAGGTGGATCCCAAAGGCTGATTATGCTAATACCTGGCCACAGTTAACTGCAGTAACCACGGTTGGCCTGGGCAGTCCTGAGGCGAATGATCCACCCTTATACTGAAGGCAGTTCTTCCTGCAGTGCTGGAAAGAAGCCACCCAGAATCCAGAAAGAACCTGTCACCAGCTCCTTTACCGAGGAAAGAAATAATCCCAAGAAGTTTGGCTCCCTCAGTTTAGGACAACCAAGAAATGAGTCAGCTTTCTGGGGAAAACTCCTTCCCACAGTCTCTGATTCACCATCTCTAGCAGGCTCCCACCCCACCCCCACACCAGAGAGGCCGATGCATTTCTTTCAAGAGCATAATAATACCTTATATTTGAAAAGCGCTGAAGTGCTGTACCTCTTTCAAAGTACTTGTGCATTCATTATCTCATTAGGATACCAGATTTGCTATTTTTCCCTTCGGATTTGTTTTTTTTTTTTTTTTTTTTTTTTTAACTAAAATCCAGTGGAGAAATTTTTTATGTGGCTTTCAATGAGTCTTGAGAGGAAAAAATCAGAATGTAATACGAGAGCGACACTTTCCTAGGGCCATAAATATTATCTTTCTATCTTATGCCAGAAATAATAAGGGGCAGAGGCTAGATCCTAGAGGAAAAAACACTGAGTAGGTTCTAGTCCCACATCTGCCACTAAGTAAACTGTGTCACTTGGACATGCTGCTTGATCTCTCTACACTTCAATTTCTTCTTTTGTAAAATGGTGGCATTGAGGCTTCCTGGGGGGATTGGCCTTGATATTTTCTGAAGGCCTTTAAAGCTCTGAGGTTTCATGGCTTGGGGAATTGTAAAGCCTGAAGGGTCTAATTTATAAGCAGTTTGGCACGTTTTAATAAGCCCAGCTGCTATTTTGGGGCATGCAGGGAAGAGCGCCTGCCCTGGGTGCCAGGGGCCACATCATAGTGGAACATAAAGTGGAGCATGGCTGACTCCCCAGAGACTCCAAGGCCCTCTTCCAAAGTGGTAGTTAGTTGACAGTGGTTAGTCGGTTAAATGAAGGGTGAGTGCCTGACCATTCACCGAGTGCTGGCCTCTTGATGGGTCAGGAAACCCTGTGGCCTGTGGGATGAAGCACAAGTAGTTATCAGATTGGTTCTTGGAATAGAAGTGGAACCGTGGCATTTCCCAAGAGATGTGGCCTGTGTAGGGCTTGGCAGAGGGATAGTAGGTCTTCCTTAGCAATACAGACACTGGCCCAAGACATTTTTCTGACTGATTTCAACCTTCTTTGCACAACCTTTTCCCTTAGCAGATGCTTTCTGCCAGTGAAGGTAAATAGATCCCCCACCTTCATGAGCCCCTTCTGTTTGACTATACTCTCTAATATATCCTGGCTCCTCCTTCCATTTCCGATGACTACTTTGAGAACCTAGATGTCAACAGTTTCAGTAGTGCCTGGATTATGTATCCTTTGAGAGCAAGAACTGTGATACCTCAGACTGCCTCCTGCCTTTCTCAGCACAGCTTTGGCTCTGAGGCTTCCTTCAACATGCCCCCTCCCACCCTTCCCCCCCAGTCAAAACAACCAAGTACCACCACTACTAACAGCAACAGAGACCCTCACCATCCATTACATATCTTGTCCTCTTAGGAAATTTTTCTTTGTTCCTAAACAAATTCCTGCTGAAGGGCTGATAGTTGCTAAGACTTATTACCTTCCCATCCCCCCTGCCACTGCTCCAAATATATATTTGCATTTTAGCAGGAACACTGGATCCAGTTTGGCAGAAACAATCCCATTAAAGGAACAAACTTGTTTCAGCATCAGACCTTTGCTAGGAGATATTTTTGTCCTTGAGGAAGTGCCTTTTTTTTGTCCCCTCCAAAAGGAGGGGGGACAAAATCCATTACCTAGAGGAGGCTGGGTTCTGGTGAGGTCAGAGCTCACCAGGGCAGCCTGGCCAATCAGACCTTCCCCCGAGCCAGTAGTGCCATCCTATTCATAATCAGCTCTGCAATTTTAATACCCGGAACAAAGTCTGCCACATTGCATTTGCCAACCTCCTTGCATTTCACAATATTATTTTGTTGATTCTGGGATCTTCTCTTTTCCTGCTTAAGTCCTGGCCCAGCCTCAGATGTCCCTGGCTCTGCATAGATTGTACTGCCTGATGCTGGGATAGGATGTGGAATCTTGGCACTCTCTGAGAACTCGGATTTGCCTACCCTGTGCCCCTCCATGCACCTTTCCTATGCCCCTTATGGAGTCTCCCACAATCCAACCGCTAGTCCCAGGGCATTGGGGCCTGAGCTGAAAACAGGGCCAGAAAAAGGAGCCACAATTTATAGAGTAAACACACTTGAATGAATACAAAGAGACCAGCTGAGTTTCAGGAGCTTCCAGATCTACATTAAAAAGGGGCAACTTTCTATTCCAGTAGGTTGCCCACTCTGAGTTTTGGTGCCAGGCCAGTACTTTCTGCCATTTACCTTGTCCCACTCGACTCCTCAGAGCAAAGTTGAGAATATCCCTGTGAACAGGAACCAACCCAATTTCCTCAACTTGGAACTCAGCTTGATTCTTTGAGGGGAAGGGTTAGCAGGGATGAACCCAGCTCTAGATTATCTTTAAGTGATCAGACGCTCTAGTTTTTGCTGGCCTATACTGGTGTTGACATGCAAGTGTAAAACGAGGAAGGAGTCTACACTGATGTCTGAAACGTGATGGCCACTCTAAAGGAGTAATGTGAATCAACAAATAATAAAAGCAAGGTTAAAGTCTCTCTTAGGTTTGGAATTCTGAAATAACATTGGAAAACCAGTACCACCTCCTGCACTATCCTTCTCCCTTCCCTCAGCCTAGGGGCTGAGTCTTGGAGCCACGGACAAAGGAAACAATCAGCCCTCTTCCAGTCCCTCATTCACCCTGCCTGGGTCTGCCAGGTCTGTACCTAAACTTGCTTAGAAATGCGTTCACCTTAGACACCTTCTGTTCAGTCATCTTGTCCTTTCTGCTTCCTGATGTTGATTTGGTGGATGACACAGTAAAAACCATGGCAAACCCGTGGGAGAGAAGCATGAGAAACCTATGGTAGGTCCCCATCATAAAGATTGGGAAAATTGTGGAGGCCATAGAAAGATTTATTTATTTATTTATTTTAGAGAGAGAGAGAGAGACAGACAGATAGAGCGAGAGCAAATGTGCATGTGCACATGTGGAGGGGCAAAGGGGCAGGGAGAGAATCTCAAACAGACTCCCTGCTGAGTCTCTCCCTGCTGCCACAGGGCTCCATGCAGGGCTCCACCCCACAGCCCTGAGATCATGACCTGAGCCCAAATCAAGAGTCAGAGGCTTGACTCACCCTGGAGCCTCTTGTGGAGACTATATAAAAGGAATTATCATTGAAAAGAAAGGAGAAAGAGCAAGGCTGGGGCTGACGCTGAAGGAAAAGCTGCTAACCAGTCAAGCACATTCCAAGGTCATCCCTGCAGCTGTGTCTGTGGCTGAGTAAATTCTCATAGCTGAGTGAATCTAATCTAGGTGGACCTTGTCCAGCAACAAAACGGGAGCAGTCAAGTCGACTTTGTTCTTATCTCCACTGCTCTTATAATAAAGAAGTTTATCATCATCTCTAGGCTTCCAAACTCTCCCAGCTTCTTACCCCAGAACCAGATTTGGGCTTATGTGGGCTACAGAGAACCAGATTTGGGCTTATGTGCTCGATTCTTTGACCCACACACTAAGCGGCAAAGTCACAACTACCAGCACCAAAGACTGGGTGACTCCAGGTCAACTCTGCTTTATGCAAAACTGAGATATGGAGATCCAGATTTTAACCAAAATGATTAATCTGGGAGGTGATTATGTATTTGTTTATTTATTTAATTTTTGTTTTTCAGAAGCATCCCTGAAGGGGATCTTTAGATTTTTTCTGGCTCTGGTTTTTGTTTTTTGCTTTGTTTTTTTAGATTGTCTTTGGTATAAGATGATAGAATCACTTTACAAAGAAATTTGGAAAAAATTGAAAAAAAAAAATCATATATGACTATCATCTGTCTCCTGCTAGCATTTGGAAGATTTCTTCCCCATCCTTTCTCCTATACACATTTTTTTCCTTCTAAACATTACAGGTGGGATCCCTGGGTGGCGCAGCGGTTTAGCGCCTGCCTTTGGCCCAGGGCGCGATCCTGGAGACCCGGGATTGAATCCCACGTCGGGCTCCTAGTGCATGGAGCCTGCTTCTCCCTCTGCCTGTGTCTCTGCCTCTCTCTCTCTCTCACTGTGTGCCTATCATAAATAAAATAAAATAAAAATTAAAAAAAAATAAACATTACAGGTTTGTTTTGTTTTAAATTAAAAAAAAATAAAAGAAGGGACATCTGGGTGGCTCAGTGGTTGAGCATCTCCCTTTGGCTCAGGTTGTGATCCTGGGGTCCTGGGATCAAGTCCCACAACAGGCTCCATGCAGGGAGCCTGCTTCTCCCTCTGCCTATGTCTCTGCCTCTCTCTCTGTATATCTCTCTAAATAAATAAATAAAAATCTTTAAAACAAAAAGTAAGTCCATCTGATAAAAAGGATAAAATAAAAAGTAACAATCTCTCCCTCCACCCTTACCCTTAGTTATCACCATGAAGTCTTATAATCTTTCCAGAAAATAGCTTTTTTTAAAATTTATTTTTTAAGAGTTTATTCACTGATTTGACAGAGAGAGAGTGGGCACAAGCACAAGCACGGGGAACTGCAAAGGAAGAGACAGAAGCAGGCTTCCCACTGAGCAGAGAGCCCAACTCGGGCTCAATCCCAGGACCCTGGGACCATGACCTGAGCCAAAGACAGACACTTAGCTGACTAAGCCACCCAGGTGCCGCATAACATAGCTTTGCATATCAAGGTGTGTGGCTGGGGAGGGGGGTTTAGCATGTGAGGGGAGACGCTAGGGGCAAGCACTAGATTTGCTTCTATTAAGGGTGTGGACACACCAACATGTGAGTACCCCCTCCCTGGCATCACTATTGTAAAGTATAAAACTTGGGAGCTGCCAGGGATGGTGTTTCTGGCCATGTAACTAAAATAAGTGACAGGAGAGCTGGAGAGAGAGCCCTGGTGCTATTAGAGATTCTGGATCTGGTTCTTTCTAAGACTGAACCATGGCCTTGGCCATCCTACAGTTTAGTTGTTTGTCTTTTCCCAGAGTTCACAACCGATAAATTCCCTTTCTGCTAAAATTTATTTGAATTGGGTATATGTCATCTATCAACAAATTAGCACATTCACATTTTCTTTCTCTGTACAATCTTACTGTCTATAATTGTTAAGGATAATAGCAACAAGCAGCAAAAAGAAAAAAAATGGATAAATTAGAGATCATCAAAATAAAAAAGGTTTATGTTTTAAAAGACATCATCAGGGAATCCCTGTGTGGCTCAGTGGTTTAGCGCCTGCCTTTGTTTGGCCCAGGGTGTGATCCTGGGGTCCTGGGATCGAGTCCTACATCGGGCTCCCTGCATGGAGCCTGCTTCTCCGTCAGCCTGTGTCTCTGCCTCTCTCTCTGTGTGTCTCTCATGAATAAATAAATAAAATATTTAAAAGTAAATAAATAAAAGACATCATCAGGGACACTTAGGTGGCTCAGTTGGTTAAGCCTCTGATTTGGCTCAGGTCATGATCTCAGGGTTGTGGGATCAAGTCCCAGTTTGGGTTCTGCACTCAGCAGGGAGTCTGATAGAGATTCTCTCTCTCCCTCTCCATCTCCCTCAGCCTCTCCCCCACTCTCTCTCTCTCAAATAAATAAATATTTTTTTAAAATACGTCATCGGGACACCTGAGTGGCTCAGTGGTTAAGCATCTACTTTTGGCTCAGGGCGTGATCCTGGACTCCCAGGATCGAGCCCACATCAGGTTCCCTACATGGAGCCTGCTTCTCCCTCTGCCTATGTCTCTTCCTCTCTCATGAATAAATAAATAAAATATTTTTAAAAATACATCAAGAAAGTGAAAGTGAAAAGAAGATCTACAAATAGCCGATAAGCATGTGGAAAGATATTCAACATCAGCAGCCATCCAGGAAATACAAACCAAAATCACGTGATCTCACTTCACATTCACTGAGATAACAGTATCAAAAAGACAAATAATATGTGTTGGAGAAGATGTAGAGACATTGGAACATTCATATACGGCTGTTGGGAATGTGAAGTCGTACAGTTGCTTTGGAAAATAGTTTGGCAATTCCTCCAAAGTTTGAACAGAGTTACCATATGACCCAGCAATTCCACTCTTAGGTATATTCCCAAAAGAAATGAAAACATGTCCACACAAACGTTTGTACATGCATGTTCATAGCAGCATTATTCATAATGGCCAAAAAGTAGAAACAACTCGAGCTGATGAGCAGACAAGCAAAATGTGGCATATCTATACAGTGAAATATTATTCAGCAATAAAAAGAAATGAAGTACTAAAATGTGCTACAATTTAGATTCATTGAATTCCTTATGGTGGGCAGCCCTGGTGGCTCAGCAGTTTAGCGCTGCCTTCAGCCCAGGGCGTGATCCTGGAGACCCCAGGTCAAGTCCCACATCAGGCTCCCTGCATGGAGCCTGCTTCTTCCTTTGCCTGTGTCTCTGTGCCCCCACCCCGTCTCTCATGAATAAATAAATAAAATCTTAAAAAAAAAATTAAAAAAAAGAATTCCTTATGCTAAGTGAAAGAAGCCAATCACAAAGATCACATATTGTATGATTCCATTTGTATGAAATGTCTAGAATACTCAAATCCATTGAAATAAAAAGTACATTTGCCCAGGGATGGGAGCTGGGGAAAAACAGGGAGTGACTGCTAATGGGGGTGATGAAAATGTTCTAAAATTGTAATGATGGTTGCAAAACTCTGTGATTATACTAAAAACCACTGACTTGGACACCTAACTTTTTTTTTCTAAGTAATCTTTACACCCAACATGGGGCTCAAACTCATGACTCCAAGATCAAGAGTTGCATGCTCCACTGACTGAGCCAGCCAGGCACCCCAACTTGGACACTTCAGATGGGTGAATTGTATCATATGTTAATTGTGACCAAACTTATTTTTAAAAAATAGCCTATTGAGTGGATGTGTCAATGGGATTATTTATATAGTTGTCAGGGACAAACTATTCCTCTCTTATTAATACAGCCCTGTGTTACATATCATTTAACAAATGTGTTGGGAATATAAAAAAGTAGAAGACCATCTCATGGCCCAGCCAAGAAGACAGCACCCACGCATAGAAGGTAAGTGAATGGGCAAAGCAGCACATACTAAATGGTACTGGTTTTAGAGGCAGGCTGGCTGTCATAAGCTATGTATCTAAGGAAGGCTTCACAGAAGAGATGGAAACTATTACATCTTGAAGGATAAATGAGGTTAAATAAAAGTAGAACAGTTATCATTTGTTGAGAACTTACCACAATGGGCACTGTTCTAAATACAGTACAGAGAGGGTAGACTTCCAGAATGGCAGAATAATGAGTTAGGGGGACCTTCTCCCCAGCAAAACAACAACTTGACTACTAAAAATGATGAAACAAAACACAACACAATAATTTAAAATCCCTGGAAATTGTTCTAAGAGCATAGAACAAATGGAAAAATAATATACAAGAAAACTTAAATCTTAAGAAATATCTAAATCTTGGGCACTTGACCCATTATTCCCTTGGGCCTTCTCCCTCAGTTCTTTGTCATGGAAGCTCTACCCAAGAGCTCTATTCTCAGCAAGAAGATTCCTCATGATGAGATGAGCGCTGGGTGTTAGACTATATGTTGGCAAGTTGAATCTAAATAAAATTTTTTAAAAAAGAAGATTCTTCCCAGCTCCCAGTCTGTGGCTACAATTTCATCCTGGGAGAGGCAGACTTCTGGGGTTTCTCCTGCCTCTGCTCCTCTGCTTCAGAAATTCTATTATAGGCATGGCAAGCTGAGAATAATGGGGCTTCATCACTCGACCCCTCCCTCAAGCCAGTTTGTAGAGAGGGGGTTCTTTACTGGGGGGGCGGGAAGAATAGAGAAAATCAGTGGCTTCCATTCCCCTCTCCCTTCTCTCTCAAAGCAAGGCGTCACTCTAGGAAAAGTGGACTCCATCCCTAGTTCTGATGCAGGGGCACAGGGGTTCTGTCCAGAAAGGAAAGCAACGCATAAGGATAAAGAGTTTTAGAACTCTGGTTGAGACCCCAGTTTTATTGGAACAGAGCCTGGGGAACTCTGCCTAAAGGTGTTATGGAAATGAACAGAAATCTTGATGTAAAGCAATTAAGAAGCTGCTGGTAGCTCCATGATAATAGCAAAATGGCAGAGCAATTAGAAATTTAATAGGAACCTAGGGAAAGAGAAAGCCAAGAACCCTCTTGAAGGCATACTCAACTTTAAGGATCAATAATGGTGTACACAGGTGCCTGGCTGCACTCACTCATGGGCAAGCAGAAGAGAGCATGGGGCAGACTTGAAAATGCTTCTCATGCTATACACAAGCCTATTAACACAGGGCCCTTCATGGCACAGGGGCTTAAACACAATCTCTGACCACATGATGACTGAGCAATAAGCTACTCTGACCAGGGGCAACTCCTAGGAAATCAGACTTCAAAGTAAAATCACTCATTCCTGGCAGTTGGGACATGCCCGACATATGGGCATGCCCAAGGCTGCAGCCTCTCAGGAGTGATCCAAGAGAGAACATCCAAACTACTAGGCCCTGAAGAGACATGGGGAAAGCAAAAAAAAAAAACCAAAAAACAAACAACAACAAAAAAAAACACCTACCTGAACTGTGACTGCAACCTCCAAGCCAAATACACGTCCAACAATAAAATGTAAAAATAAAACTGGCTGGGACGCCTGGGTGGCTCAGCAGTTGAGCATCTGTCTTTGGCTCAGGGCGTGGTCCTAGTCCCAGGATGGAGTCCCGCATTGGGCTTCTTGCAGGGAGCCTGTTTCTCCCTCTGCCTGTGTCTCTGCCTCTCTCTATGTGTCTCTCATTAAGAAATAAAATCTTTCAAAAAATAAAAATAAAAAAAAAAAACTGGCTAAGGAGCTTTAAGAACAACCTGTGACCAATAAGTACATTATGCCACTCATGGTAACCTGTAGAGAGCCAAGCTAAAAGATAAAAACAAAGGGTAGATATCTGAGCAGAGGCATCAAAGGCTATACACCATAAAGGAAATAGGCTGCAAAATTAGTTTAGGGAAGTTATTAAACAAATAAACTAATGACAGACTACATAACAATAGCCTGACATTCTGGGTGAGAAATCAGCATCTGTAGTTGCTACAATATATTATCTAAAACGTCTACTTCTCAATAAAAAATTATAAGACATGAAAAAAAAAAAAAACAGGAAAAAGCAGGTAATAGAAACTGCCTGGGGATCCCTGGGTGGCGCAGCGGTTTGGCGCCTGCCTTTGGCCCAGGGTGTGATCCTGGAGACCCGGGATCGAATCCCACGTCGGGCTCCCGGTGCATGGAGCCTGCTTCTCCTTCTGCCTGTGTCTCTGCCTCTCTCTCTCTCACTGCGTGCCTATCATAAATAAATTAAAAAAAAAAAAAAAAAAAGAAACTGCCTGAAGGGCTCAGATGATGCACTTAGCCAACAAAAACTCCAAAGCATTTATTATAGATATGTTCAAAAAGCTAGAGAAAACAATACTTGCTTTTAAAGGAAGATATGATGACAATATCTTATTAAATAGAGAATATTTTTTTTAACATTTTAAAAAAATTTTATTTATTATTTATGATAGTCACACACAGAGAGAGAGAGAGAGGCAGAGACACAGGCAGAGGGAGAAGCAGGCTCCATGCACCGGGAGCCCGACGTGGGATTCGATCCCGGGTCTCCAGGATCGGGCCCTGGGCCAAAGGCAGGCGCCAAACCGCTGCGCCACCCAGGGATCCCAAGAATATATTTTTTAAAGATTTTATTTATTTGTTCATGAGAGACAGAGAGAGAGAGAGGCAGAGACACAGGCAGAGGAAGAAGCAGGCTCCATGCAGGGAGCCCGATGTGGGACTTGATCCCAGGACTCCAAGATCACATCCTGGGCCGAAGGCAGGCGCTAAACTGCTGAGCCACCCAGGGATCCCCAAATAGAGAATATTAATAGAGATAGAAATAACAAGAATCAATGGAAATTCTGGAGTTGAAAAGAACAACCAAAATGAAAAATTCATAAGAGGGACTCAACAGTAGATTTGATCTGTCAGATGTAAGAATCAGTGAACTTGCAGAGCAACAGAAATTATGCAATCATAAGAACAAAGACAAAAAAGAGTGAATAAAAATGAACAGAGCCTCAGAGAAATGTAGTTTGTCTTTAAGTGCACCAACATATGTATAATGGCAGTACCAGCAGAGTAGAGACAGAAAAAAAAAACCAAAGAAATAATGAGGGAAAACTTCCCAAATTTGATGAAAAGCACTAATCTACACATTCAAGGTGTGGCCTGGTTTCTTCTTGTTGCTTTTGGTAAAATGCAAAAGGAAAGAGAAATCTAAAAGGACCCATGGAACAAAAAGGAACCAAAGTTTGACAGTTTAGTCCATCCATATCGCAAAAGATAAGAGAACATGCTCTAGAGAGAACACCAAGGGTACTTAGACAACCATTTGCTAAATTAGTCATGTGATTTATGGAGCTGATCAACCATCTAAGATGAAGCCAAG
The DNA here is from genome assembly GCF_048164855.1 of Canis lupus baileyi. Taxonomy (NCBI): domain Eukaryota; kingdom Metazoa; phylum Chordata; class Mammalia; order Carnivora; family Canidae; genus Canis; species Canis lupus. The sequence goes on along the minus strand of NC_132855.1, from coordinate 53,406,476 downwards.
GAATAGAGATGGGTTTTCCAAGAAGACTCCATGGTGAACAATGGGGTCTAACGGCATGGATCTTCTTGAAATCACAGAAGACCAACAAGGTTTTTGAAAAATTCATACCAGCAGAAACACTGCCAGCCTGGACTGAAAGGGACAGGGATGAGATGATGGGGGAAGAATAAATCTGAGGGTAGAGCTATGGAGGCAGAGGCCAGAGAGGGTGGTCTCACCCTGGGAAACCCAGAGGGCAGAACATCAAGTCACAGAGGATTTGGCTTTGTTTTTGTTTGTTTGTTTGTTTGTTTTTTTAGGGTTTGGCTTTGAATCTTAATGGAATTTGCCTTGTTGGGTTGCAAACTTGCTTTAGACCAATAACCCTTTTGTCCTTTCCATTTTTCTCCCTTTCATTTTTTAAAAAAGATTTGTATTCATTTATTCATAGAGACACAGAGAGAGAGGCAGAGACACAGGCAGAGGGAGAAGCAGGCTCCATGCAGGGAGCCTGACGTGGGACTCAATCCTGGGTCCCCAGGATCAGGCCCTGGGCTGAAGGCGGCGCTAAACCACTGAGCCACCCGGGCTGCCCTTTTTCTCCCTTTCAGAAAGAAAATACTCTTCCATGCCTGTGGCACCATTGCATTTTGGAAGCAGATAGCTTATTTTCTAGGTTTTACAGATTTGTGGACTGAGAGGAATTGTGCCCCAGAGAGGACCATATTCAGAGTCTCACTCATTTGTTTAGATAATTTAGATGATGAGTGTGACTTTTTGAGTTGATATTTAGATGACATTTGGGACTTAGAGTTGATGCTGGATGGGTTAAGACTTTTGGAGATCTTGGGATGGAATGAATGTATTTTGCACATGGGATGGATATGAGATTGGATGACCAGAGGGTGGACTGTCCTAGATTGAATAGTGTCCCTTCAAAAATTCATGTCCACCAAAAGCCTTAGAATGTGGTTTTATTTGGAAATAGAACCTTTGAAGATGAAATTAGTTAAGATGATATCATACTGGATTGGGATGGGTCCTAAATCCAATGATTAGTGTCCTTATAAGAAGAAGAAAGGACACATAGAAACATGGATACACGGGGAGACAGTAATGTGATTATGGAGGCAGAGATTGGAGTGATGCATCTATAAGCCAAAGAACGCTAAGGATTGCCAGTAGCCACCAGAAGTTAGGAGAGAGGAATGGGATGGTTTTCCCTTGAAAGCCTCTGGAGGAATCAACTCTGCTGATATCTTGATGTTTGATATCTGGTCATCTGAACTATATGAGAAAAATGTCTATTGTTTATTTATTTTTAAAATTTATTTATTTATTTATTTATTCATTCATTCATTCATGAAAGACACAGAGAGAGGCAGAGACACAGGCAGTGGGAGATGCAGGCTCCTCGTGGGGACCCTGATGTGGGACTTGATCCCAGGACTCTGGGATCATGACCCGAGCCAAAGGCAGATGCTCAACTGCTGAGCCACCTAGGTGTCCTGAAAAATGTCTATTGTTTAAAGCCACTCAGTGATAATTGGTTATAGCAGTACTAGGAGATGAGCACAAGTGCTAAGACCATTCAATGAAGAAAAAATTGTCTTTTCAACAAGCAGTGTTGAGACAATTATATATCTACATGCAAAAATTGGACCCCTCACACCATATACAAAAATTAACTCAAAATGGATCAAAGACCTAAATATAAGAGCGAAAATTATGAAACTTTTATAAGAAAACATAGGAGTAAATTTTCATGAGCTTGGACTAGCCAATAATTTCTTAAATATGACACTAGAAGCATAAGCAACAAGAAAAAAATAGATAAAATTATCAAAACTAGATAAATTTAGGGATGCCTAGGTGGCTCAGGTGGTTAAGCCTCTGATTCCTGATTTCAGCTCAGGTCATGATTTCAAAGTTGTGAGATCCCACATCAGGCTCTGCACTGGACATGAAGCCTGCTTAAGATTCTTTCTCTCCTTCTCCCTCTGTCCCTCTCTAAAAACAAAAAACGAAACAACAACAACAAAACACAACTAGATAAATTTATTATATTAAGAATAGATAAATTTAAACCTTTTGTTCTTTAAAGGTACCATCAAGAAAGTGAAAAAACAGTGTACAGAATGAGAGGAAGTATTGTCAAATCACATCTCATAGAGGACTTGCACATAAAATATTTAAAGAACTCCTACAACTCCCCAGTCAAAAGATTAATAATCCAGTTTTAAAAATGGGCAAGGGCTCTGATTAGACAGAAGACAGACAAGTGACCAACAAGCATTAGTCATCAAGAGTCAGGCATCAAAAGGGTGAATTTTGATATTGAGTTATATATTTTTTTTCTAAAAAAGCAATGACATAAAGGAAGATGCATGAAAGTAGACCGTTTTTTTTCATGGACCTATACCATGAAAAAAAAATGTAATCTATTTGACAAAGGAGGCAGGTGGGAGCAAAGCTTTGCTGAATTTAAGGACATGACACCAGATGGTAATTCAAATCCATAGGAAACAAAGAGAAACGGGAAGGGTAAATTAGAAGGTTAATATAACAAACCCTGTCAATACATACTTTTTTTAAAGATTTTATTTATTCATAAAAAAAAAAAGGTTTTATTTATTCATGACAGACACAGAGAGAGAGGCAGAGACACAGGCAGAGGGAGAAGTAGGTTCCATGCAGGGAGCCTGCTATGGGACTCCATCCTGGGACTCCAAGATCACACCCTGGGCTGATGGCAGGCGCTAAACTGCAGAGCCATCCAGGGATCCCCTGTCAATACATACTTGTTCTCCTTCTCAATCTCCTTTTTTTTTTAAAAAAAAAAAAAGACTTTATTTTTTTTATTCATTCATGACAGACAGAGAGAAAGACAGGCAGAGACATAGGCAGAGGGAGAAGCAGGCTCCACGCAAGGAGCCCACTGTGGGACCTGATCCCGTGATTCGGGGATCATGCCCTGAGCCGAAGGCAGACGCTCAACCACTGTGCCACCCTGGTGTTCCCCAAGCTTCTTTAAAAATAATAATTATAAGAATGTATTGTTGGGTCTGTAACACACATAGAAGTCATATGTCTAACAATAATAAGGTGAAGAAGAGAGAGAAAGGAATGCAGCTATGTAGGGGTAAAGTTTTTCTATTTCATGGGAATTATTTTAAATATAGATCCCGGGTTGGCTGAATCAGAATTTCAGAAGGATGGCCAGGGCCTTCTTGGTCTCTGCAATGCCTTTGTGTGAGTTCAAAGGGCTTTCTTGGTCCATACAGTGCCTTTGTGTGAGTTCAAAAGGCTTCCCTTTCTGCCATCAGATGTAGCTCCATGCCAGGGCCAATGGCTTAACAAGCCGAACATGAACTGGATTGACCACCCACTCACCCTTGTGCATTGAATGATCTGCACAACTGCATGGGGGAGGTGGCCCCAGATATGACCCATGTCTGTATTTTAAGACTGTTCATCTAATAATTCTAATGTACAACCAGGGCCAAGAACTGCTGGGTTAGGGAAGAATTTGAAAAGAATCTGAAGTATCAGGTAACTGATAAAATAGGAGAGACGATTGTTAGTGAGGATTTGAAGGGAGGACTCTCAGGTTTTCTAATCCCAAAGATTGAGAGAATGGTAAGAGAGAGAAGAAGGAAGGAAAACCCTGATTTGGAGGGAATGTGCTCAGTTTTAATCATATTGAACTTGAAGTCATGGCGAGACATTAAAGGAGGAATGCTCAACTGACAATTAGAAGAAAGATGATCCTGGAATTTTAAAACTATATTTAGGAATCATCACAGCATAATGATCATGGAAATAAATACTGTTTATAAAAAGTCTGCTCACTGCTCTCCCTTGTGCTGGACATTTTATATAAATACGAGCCCAGTAGGCATAAGGGTGACGACACAGTCACTGTCCGTGAGTTATTTATTCCTCATGGCTTTGCCCAGTGGTGGGATGAGTCAGATGAAAGCAGGTTTCAGGAAGTGGAATGAGACTGGAGGGATGGGGAGTGGGGGTGGAGGTGGTTGTGCACCTAACTATGAGGCTTGAAGAGCAGCAGGTAGGGTCACCTGGGTGGTTCAGGGGTTGAGCATCTGCCTTCAACTCAGGTCATGATTCCGGGGTCCTGGGATGGAACTCCCCACAGGGAGCCTGCTTCTCCCTCTGCCTATGTCTCTGCCTCTCTCTTGTGTCTCTTGAGAATAAATAAAATCTTAAAAAAGAAGTTATTTAAAAAGAAAAGAATAGGGATCCCTGGGTGGCGCAGCGGTTTGGCGCCTGCCTTTGGCCCAGGGCGCGATCCTGGAGACCCGGGATCGAATCCCACGTCGGGCTCCCGGTGCATGGAGCCTGCTTCTCCCTCTGCCTGTGTCTCTGCCTCTCTCTCTCTCTCTCTGATGACTATCATGAATAAATAAATAAAATCTTTAAAAAAAAAAAAAGAAAAGAAAAGAATAGCAGCAGGTAGCCAAGGAGGGACTGCCAGCTGAGGTCTCAGGGCACCTCCTTGATATCTTGAAACAGGTAGGTGCTGGCATCATTATGACAAATGGGTGATAAAAATGTCAGTGGCTTCATAAGTTCCATGACCAGCTGTCATGGGGTCTCACAGGAACAAACCCCTTTTGTACCTCTCATCCCCAGTAGAGCACATCAGGTCTTGACATTCACCAAGACCACAGGTCTAGATGTACTGGCCCTGTTTGTTAAAGTGGCTCACTACCTAGAAACTTGTGGCTGGAATCATGGATAAATTCCTACAGATAAATAGTGATGCATGAAGAAAAAGAGGAAGGTATTAATGGGATTGGAACCAAGAGGTTATTTAGGGAGGAGCATACAGCAAGCCCCACCAATATCACAAGCAACACTTACCTCTACTGTCACGCACACACAGCTCCTTGCTGTGAACAGGCCCCAGCCAGGTTCTGGAGTTGGCCAGACTAGTGGGGAAGTGCAGACAGTGAGCCAGCCTACTTTTCTGTCACAACCTCAGGGCTACCATTTCTGTAAAGCATCCAAAGGATGCTACCATCCTTTAGCATCCAAGCTGGTTAATAGAACTGTTATGTTCAATACTTCCTGGAAATTTGCTCATAGGTCAAATCTGGAGCCGGAAGCAGAATTCCATGAAATTTCCTAACCCCTTCCTTAGCCAAAGTGGCCATTGGCCAATGCCTGCCAGGGTCTTTTTTTATTTTAAATGGTCTCATGAGGAATCTAGCAGAGTGGATTCTGTGCTCTTTCTGGCTACATGAGGGGCACAAGCCCTTTCAGAGACTCCCAGTAGGACAGGAACACAGAAATCATTTTATGATTTTCATTGTGCAAAAAATATGTGACTTGGAGGGTCAAAAAATTATGCATCCACAGTAGGATGCCATGAAATTGCAAGGTCTTTGGAATAGCGAGGAGGGTGGGGAGAAGACACTGTGGATTTGGCCAGCATTGGGAGAGGATGGTAATGACACTAGCAGGCTCAAAACTGCTGGCTCTACTGGCTGTAAAGGCTGGAATTCACCTCTGGAAGGAGAAACTTTCTTTACAATGGCAAGTTAGCCAAGCAGAGCGAATGGAAAGTGCTTGTAAGCTCTTCCTTCTCGCCTGACTGGGAATCTCAGAGTTTGTGAGTTAGTTACTTAGTAACTGGTAAAGGCAGTCGTTGTGACCCCTGAAGGCCTTTCATAGGATCAGCAATTTAAAGAGCTGCAGCCAGACAGTGAGTCCAAGGTCAAAAGCCGGGAGAAACCAAATCCTGGGCTAAATTGCAGAGCTGCAGGGCAGAGAAAAACCAGTCTAAGGCATATAATGCAGGAGGCAAGTGAATGGAGCAGAAGAGAAGTGAATTGGTGCAGCGTTTAAATTTAGCTTCAGAATGTCTTGATGCAATGGGAATCAAGCCATCAAGGACCCAAGCAGACTGGACATGACGAGTTTTGTGCCTTTGGAGTGTCTATAATCACAGACCCTCAGTGTAGACTATGAGTGGTCATTCCATAATTTCTCTTGTCTTCTACTTGCTACCCAGGCAAAATTACTAATTATAGGGCTCCTTTGCAAAACTTTCCTGTGGCCCTCCTTCCTCTCCTCTGTTCCTGTGAGCAGACTCCATGAGTCTCTGGCTCAGCACTCAAGCACATCTCTTTCTGCACTCATTTCACACCGCTGAAAGCATTTATTTGCACATCCCTAGACTGGCTTATTGAAGGTAGATCCATTTTTTATTCATTTTTGTTTGTGTTAGCAGTGCTTGACTCAGTATTGGGTGCATAGAGAGTGCTAAGTAAATACCTAGTGAACAAAGGACTCAACTCAAGATTGAAGGTGCACATATATTAATCTGGTCCTCCTTCCCTTCTCCAATCTCATCTGGATGACATTGTGCCATTTGTCCTCAGCTTGAGCTAATACCTTGAACTTCTTTCTCTCTGAAATTCTCAGCCAAGAACATATCCTTTGTGTCCTCATCTTTGTGTTTTTCTCTCCTGCTATCCCATTAGTCTGGAACTCTTTTCTCCTTCTTTGCTTTTGGACATGCAACTTCACCCCTGCCCTTAGACTGCAACTCCTTGAAGGCAGGATGTGTTTATACCTCCTTCAGAGCCTGATCTGGTGCCTTGCATTCAGCAGAGGCATAAGCAGTGTTTGCTCAGGGAAGGAATGAGTTACTTTGACTTTGACCTTCTGGCCTCTGTCAGGTAGCTCCTCATTATGTCTTGGTAATTGCCATCTATTTAAGAGGATTTGCTTAGGAGAAATAAGATGAGAAACTAAGTCATGTGAAAATTTAGCGTTAAATGGGACTTTGAGCAGGAGCAGTTTGAAAATTGTTGTATTGATCAAGAGTGGCCAGCTACTTCCCATAGCTCTGTGGCCATTTAGTTAATAGCCTGAAGCCGACTTGGACTTGTGACAGGGAACTCTTGGCTCCCCTTTATTCCATGAAAGCCAAACGGAGGGGAGGAAGAGGGCAGTGTGAAGAGATACCTCCTCCACTCTCTTTTGTCCTCACTCCCTGCCCCAGCCCCAGGACAATGCCAGGTCAACATAAAATCATATGGCTTGGCTTTGCCTGTGCCCTACCATATGTCTATTTTCCCTTACTGTCTCATTTAGCCCAGTTTATGGACTAAATGTTTCTGCTCTGTTCCCACCCCTCCAAGGTGGAGGAAAGGGAATCTGATCAATCAGTAACCAGGTTGGGAAAACTCAAATGCTAGCAGAGGCCAAAGGAAACAAACCGAGTTGGTTGGGCAGGGACAGTGACCATGGCCCACTTAAAGGGGTAGCTGTTTCCTTGCTCAGAGACTGTGGTCCCAGGGCTGCCTGACCTTGTGTTTTGCACAGTCACCCTTGTTATAAGCCTTGGCATCATCAGGAAGAATTGGCTGAGACTAGAAAAAATGCAAAAGAGATTATTGGTGTCCTTTCAGGGGACTGCAGGATGTAGTTTCTCAGACTCTTTGGGGATTATCTGATTCTAGAGGAGTCTTTGCACCACTGGTAGATCTAGGGATGAGAGATTATCCTGGATTATCCAGATAGGCCTAATATAATCATAAGGATCCGTTTAAGTGAAAGAGGGAGGTAGGAAGTGAGAGTCAGAGGAGGTATGACAATGGAATCAAGAATCTGGGGTGCTGCAGAGTGAAAAAGTCTCAACTGACCATTAATAGGTATTGACTTTGAAGATGGAAAGAGGTGACTGTGTGCCAAGGAATGGGACTGGCCTCTAAAATGCGGAAAAAGAAAAGAAATGCTTCTCCCCTAGAGCCTCCAGAAGGAACACAGCTGTGAGGACATCTTGAGTTTTGCCAAGTGAAACCCATTTTAGACTTCTGACCTACAACTGTAAGATACTCCATCTAACTGTAAAATAATAAGTGTGTGTTGTTTTAATCTACTAAGTTTGTGCTAATTTGTTACAGAAGCAATAGGAAACTGATACCAGGTTGTTTTACCACTTGTAGGGATAGAAATTAAATTGTGGGAAATTGATAGCCATACAAATCCTTCTTGTCCATAGTACTACAAATGGTTTCTGTTCAAAGAACTGTAAAAATACATTGTTCAGTGTAAAATTCTCATCTGAATTGCTTTTAACATCTTATTGGTTCCTTCATTAATTAATGAATTGAATAAAATCTTTGACACGTGTTAATTTTATATTTCTATAAGTTCATGTTATTAATTAAAAATACTATAGTATAGTTTATATATGATCATGTTATGTTCACATTCTGCAACCCTGTGCCTTTGAATTTAGGCTCTATTAATACTTTTGAATCTACTGTGATCTTACTAATTTTATTTCTATTTTTCAGGCAGTCAATTATCACCAATTTTAAAAAGACATGTGTTAGCAAGGCGTGCAGTTGGGATTCCAGTGGGAAGGTGTTATATTTACCAAGCTCTGGGCTATAATGTGGTAATTCATTCAGACTTGGGAACATGTCAAATAGTGTATTTTTTCTATTGAAAGGCCTGAAGGAATATATTCTACCAAGGCAGTAGATATGTATTTTTTAAAAAAGATTTTATTTATTTACTTGACAGAGAGAGAGAGAGAGAGAGAGCAAGCAGGGGAGGAGGGGAGGAGAAACACACTCCCTACTGATCAGGGAGCCCAGATGCGGGGCTTGATCTCAGGACTCTGAGATCATGACCTGAGCCTAAGGCAGATGCTTAACCTACTGAGCCACCCAGGTGCCCCCAATAGATATATGTTTTGATACTTTTCTGAGAGTTCATGCTAATATCTCCTAGATGATCTACTGCTGAACATATTTATCAACATGGACTGAGGCTATCAAAAGCACTATGTGTAGGAGTAACTGGTCAACCTTGGAGAGTGCTGCCAACATGGGACAGGGCAGGGTGGAGGTAGACTAGGAGTGCCAGGCATAGAGGCTCTCTCCATACAACAGATGCAGAGAAACATAGCAACAGTGCTGCTGCTGCTCCAGGATACAGAAGTCAGCCTCAGGATGCCTGGGTGGCTCAGTGGTTGAGTGTCTGCCTTCAGCTCAGGTCATGATCTCGGGATCCTGAGATTGAGTCAACATCAGGCTCCCTGCAAGGAGCCTGCTTCTCCCTCTGCCTATGTCTCTGCCATTCTCTCTGTGTCTCTCATTAATAAATAAATAAAAACTTAAAAAAGGAAGAAGAAGAAGAAGAAGAAGAAGAAGAAGAAGAAGAAGAAGCAGCAGCCAACCTCATAACTGGAGACACTGAGCTCAGAGATGTTAAGCGACTTGCTCAAGGTCTCACAGAGCAAGTTTAACTAAGGGCTAAACCCAGGTCTTTTCCCATCCACAGCCCAGCTTTTTTTTATCTCCTTCCAGATTTCAGGCAGGGACTTTGCTATAGAAAGTGGGTAATGTGGTGTTCTCAGTAGGAACAATATTGCCCCAACGGGTTAAGGTTGTCATGATGATAGCAGAGAACACTATTTCCATGTGCAGGGCATGAGCCAAGGCTGCTAAGTTGTCCTGTAACAAGAATGATAATCCCCGAAATGAAGAATTGTCCTGCCTCCAGTGCAATTTTTAAATGGATCCCCAGATATTCATGTAGGTGGAAAACTGTCCAAAATTATCTGGGCCTAAAACTTAACTCCTTTCTGTATATAAACACAAAATATTTTTTACATGGTTTAGAAATATGATTCTCTCAGGAATAAACTACAAATTAAGGATGATTGTACTTTTTTTCCATTCAGAGTTTTACCTAAATTTGTTCACCAGTTTGGAAAATCACTTCAGGAACAGTGATGTCAGTGTTGTCAGTATGACCACTTGTATTGGTCTTATTTGTGGCTATTTGCATTTAAAGTGAGTCTGCTTTTAGGAATAAGCATCAATTACTTCATTATATTGATTATAATGTTGTCCTGGGCATTAATTATTATTTTATTTGTAATTATAGTAATTATTTGTCATAAATAACAGCTCTTTTATTTCTCCTTTATACTGTATGGGCAACATATTATCTTTTGAAATAACCTATAGATTTAATCCCATTGTAGTAAAGAGTGGGTGATACAAAATATTTGTTATGAAAGATGGGGAGATTAAATAGGTTAAGAACCACTGTAGTGATACCAACATATAGTCAGGAAACAGCCAAATCTTGCTGAAAGATCTTGGTTTTGCCACTTATTTGGGGCATATTACAATTTCCCAGAGGTGGCTTCCTCTTCTGTAAAACAAGCATAACCTCTGCCTTTTACTTCTCAGAGTACTTGTATTAACCAAATGACATCATGTAAGTACTTGTATAAGGAATATTTCTCAGTGTAGCTATGAATAGAACATGCTTATTTGGGATTAAATCAAATACTTAACAATGCTCTTATCATTCCTGGTGGAGTAATGTGAGCTTTAAGTTGTTTGCCTTAAAGCTTTAGCTAGGCACTTGACAAAAGAAGATATCCAAACCAAATGGCTGACAAGCTCTTGAAAAGGTGCTTGACTTCATTAGTCTTCATGGAAATGTAAATGGAAACTACAAGGTAATAATATCATTACCCACCCACCAGGATGACTAAAATGAAAAACAATATCTCAATGTTGTCAAGAATACGAAGCTATGGAAACTCACACATTGCTGATGGGAGTGTAAATTAGTATAACACCATGGAAATGTTTGGCATTATCAATGAAAGCAATCCTATGACCCAGCCATTCCACTCCCAGTTATAAAGCCAATCGAAAGGTGTATATATATTTCCTAAAAGCTATGTACAAGAATGCTCATAGAAACATTCTTATAATAGCCCCAAACTGGAAATACCCTAAGTGTCTACCACTAATAAAAGGACAAATTGTGGTATCTTTCTACAATGGTGTACCACAGCAATGAAGATGAGCCATGTACAAGCACACAGATTAATTTCACAATGCTTAGCAAAGGTCATAGACATGAGTACTTATTGTTTGATTCTGTTTATATAAAATCCAAAAGTAGACAAAATTAATCCTTGGTGTTAAATAAGCAGAATAGCAGTTACCTTGGGGGTGAGTTGGGATTGGATGGGGTTATAAGAAGAGTATTAGGGAGTGTTGGAAATATTCTGATTCTTGATCTGGATGCAGGTTACACAGTATGCTCAACTTGTTCAAAGGAACTGAACTGTCCATTTATGGCCTATGCATTTTTCTATTCTTATTATAAATGATTAATTTTTAAAAAGTTAAACAAAAGAATAACTGTTTATCTGGGCCTGTGATGCTTGAATCGCATGCTTTGCTTTCTTTCTTCCTAGGTATCAAGCCCTGGCAAGTTTAAGACTTTGTTGGTGACCACAAAGCAGAACAAAGCTAATGGGCTCCTACAGGGGTCAAGGTCATGAACATAGCTCCAAGGCCCTGTAACCCCAAAATAGGGATGTGTCAGGGCTACCCTATGCAAAATACAAGAAAGGTGTTTACATAAGTTTTTTTTCTTTCTTTCAGTTTTTCCTTCTCATTCTCTAAGGGGAAGAGAAGTGATGTGAAAAGGGAGTGAGAATGGATCACATGAGAGGATGTTTGTGAAAACACCCTGTAAGGCATACAAAAAAGTTATTAATAGAGGACAAAGGTAAGTGGGATGACAGGTTTGGGGAGGCAGAAAGGAAAGGTAAAGTAGAAAGAGACAGTGGAGAGTGTGTCTCTGGTGATACCTTACTTTTCTTCTCTTACCCAGCCTTGCAACAGGAGAACTTTGGATCTTTGTGAGCTGTTTCCACCTCTGGAGTTTCTTCTCCTCGCCGGGCGGAGTCCCGCTTTCTGCCGCAAGAGGGCGGTATGGCCACGCTGAGCTGAGGTGTCCACTGCGGGATTGAGTGGATTGGGTTCTGAGATGCTGAGGAGTGGCCTAGAGTTTAATCTTGTTCTGAGAGCCAGACCCCAGCCTGTCCAAATGCTCCTCTGTCTCTGCTACCCCAAGTGATCCATGGGGAAACCGTGGAGCGGGAGGGCAGGCAGGGATTTTGCACGGCGCCATTCATCTCTGGTGTATTCACATCTGGGGCATTAGGGTTGGGAAGTTTGGGAGTGCTTTGTTCTGTGGGCTAGTGGAGAATAAAATGTGCATTGTCTTCACAAGGCCTCGAAGATTAACGCCAAGAATCCAAATATCTCTGGACCGGGGTCGCGGGGAGCTTTCAAAAAGGGAATATTGATTCCCTTTTGAAAAATATTTAAATTTTTAAAAATTTGTTTATGAGAGAAACATAGAGAGAGGCAAAGACATAGGCAGAGGGAGAAGGAGAAGCAGGCTTCCCATGAGGAGCCTGACACGGGACTCAATCCCAGGACCCCAGCATCACCATCTGAGCCAAAGGCAGATAGATGCTCAACCACTGAGCCACCCAGGTGCCCCTACAATAGACTTTTTAAAACGTTCCCCATCAACATTTTCTCTGACTGTTGAGTGATTTTCCCTTCCATTTTTCCTCTCCCCTTGTTCCATCTCTGAGACTTCACCAACTCTACCTGAACAACACGGGGCAGAGCCAGAGGGGACCTAAGAGATGAATTACTCCCTGGGTCTCTCCAGTTGTGACATGGATCACAAGCATCCAAATCATCTGGGTGCTTGGTTAAAGTGTAGATTCCAGGTGGCCACCGTAGACTTAATGAGATAGAACCACTAGGAGGACAGAAACTTGCATTTTTAAATAGGCACACGTACCATAGTCCCCTTTACTACACACTGGTGGTGATGCACTCTAAATTTTGAGTTCCAGCTTAGTTCGGCTTCCTCAATGTGCAGGGGAATAAACCAAACTCAGACAAAGGTCAAGTAACTTGCTCTATGTTACCCAGATGGTTGAAAGCACCCAAACACTTTAATCAAGACCCTGAACGCTGACTTCACACTTCCACTATCTCCAGAGCCCTAGAGTTTTGAAGAGGTGTTTTTGGGGGTTCTGCAAATATTTGATTGTAAGGTGATCTGCTTAAAAGAAAAAAAATACTGTTGGTATTTGATGCTTTTATTGTATGAATCAGGGTCTTTAAAAAAAGATTTTATTTATTTGAGAGAGAAAGCATGAGCTGGGGGGAAGGTCAGAGGGAGAGGGACAAGTAGGCTCCCTGCTGAGCAGGGAGTGGAGATGGGCCTCCATCCTAGGACTTTGGGATCATGACCTGAACCAAAGGCAGATGCTTAACTGACTAAGCCACCCAGGCACCCCAGGATTTTTTTTTAAGAGAGGGAAAGAATTTGAGGGGAGAAGCAGAGGGAGAGGGAGAGAGAGCATCTTAAGCAGGTGCCACACCCAGCACGGACCTCCACAGTGGGGAGGAGGCTCAGTCTCACAATCCTAAAATCATGACCTGAGCCTAAACCAAAAGTCAGTCACTTAACCGACTGAGCTACCCAGGCACCCGTGGATCAGGGTTTTTTAAAAAACTGTGTTTACAACTGTCACTCATTATCTCATTTTCATGTTACTAAGATCATCACAAAGGTCTCATTGTTTGTACTGACTGACTTAGATAAAATAAATTATTGAGAGCCACTTTTATCTATTTTATATTTTGGGATTTTGTGTAAATTTTCATTTGACAAAACAATTTTGCCATTGTGTGTAAAATTTATTGGGCACCCATTATACTCCAAAAACACAGTGTTAGTGCTGTGGAAACAAATGAGGATCACCCAAATGAGAAGAAACCAAAGCTATTTATTACTCAAAGCTTTGCCATAGCCAGGAAGTCAGCCACCATCATTTGCATTTAGTAGAGATTCAAAGGCAGGCAGGGGAGTGGAAAAGCTTTATGGTGAGGAAAGAGAAGGCTTCAAATGTGCCCTGATGGGAGATTCTTGGCATGGAAAAGCTGGAGGTAGAGATGGGGTATCTTATATGATTGGTTTGGGAAGCGTATTTGGCTTTCTCTGCTTGGTCTGAGCTGGAAGCCAGGGCAAAAATTACAGAAGTTGGCACTCATTGACTTGGTCAAGTCCTGACTGTTCTGGGCCAATTGCTACAGAGGTTGTGACTTGGCTTCCTAGACTAGTTGTTGCAGAGGCTGCCACAGAGTTCTATTGTCATATACGGTCTGCCCATTGTATTTCCAGTTCCTCAGCATTATACGCATTGTTTCACTTAAGCCCCATTACAGCTCCATGATATTGCTGATGTTATGATCTCAGCTTTATGAATGAGAAGTGGAATTGGAGAGAAGTTAGGTAACTTGCCCAAAGTCAAACAGCTGTGAAGAGAAAGTTGGGTTCTGAACCTAAGAGACTGACCTCAGACCCTTGTATTTTTCATTAACAAGCTCTATTTCTGTCTCTTCTCCATAGGAAAAAAAATGTAGAAATTGACAAACTAAAATTCATTTGAAAATGAATAAGATCTTGGGAAGCCTGGGTGGCTCAGCAGTTGAGTGTCTGCCTTTGGCTCAGGGCGTGATCCCAGAATCCAGGATCAAGTCCCACATCGGGCTCCTTGCAGGAAGCCTGCTTCTCCCTCTGCCTATGTCTCTGCCTCTCTCTCTCTGTGTCTCTCATGAATAAATAACCAAAAAAAAAAAAAAAAAAAAAAAAAAGAAAGAAAATGAAAAAGATCTAAAACAGCCAAAACAACTTTGAAAGAGAATAACAAAGTTGGAGAGCTAACATTACTGGATTTCAAGACTTCTTAAAAAAATAAATAAACTTCTTATAAAACAATAGTAATGAAGAGTATGTGCAGTCGACCTTAAGATAGACTATGGAAGCAAATAGAGAAAAAAAAATGTATATAATGACAAAAATTGATGCTTGAAAAAGATTTAAAGGCAATTTGATGGAAAAAGGATAATTGCTCCAATGAGTAAGGCTGGAACAATTGGATATTCATATGAAAAAAGTGAACTTCAATCCATACTTCATACTATACACAAAAAGTTAAGTCAAAATAGGTCATAGACCTAAATGTAAAATCTGAAACTATAAAACCACTAGAAGACAATATACGAGAAAATCTTTATGACCTCCGATTAAACAAAGATTTTGTAGATACGGCACAATCTATAAAAGAAAACTTTGGTAAATTGGACTTTCTTAAAATTAAAACTTCTATTCTAAAAATAAACACACATACAAACCTTTCTGTTTTTGAAAAGACACTGTGAGAAGAATGAAAAGACAAATCACAGACTGGGAAAAACTACTTGCAAAACACATATCTGATAGAGAACTTGTGTCTAGAGTATATGAAGAACTTTGAAAACTCAACAATGAAACAGACAAATCAATTTTTTTAAAGTGGACAAAGGAGATGAACAGACATTTCACCAAAGAAAATATATGGATGAGGGGTGCCCGGCTGGCTCAGTCAGTAGAGCATGTGGCTCTTGATCTCAGGGTTGTGAGTTTGAGCCCCAGTTGTGTGTAGAAATTACTTAAAAATAAAAAAATATTTTTAAAAAAGAAGAAAATATATGGATGATTAGCACATGAGATGATGCTAAAACAACATTAGTCATTAAGGAAATGCCAACTAAAATCACAATGGGATATTGCTATATACCTATTAGGGTGACTGATTAAAAAAACATTATATGGGAGGGAGGGTGAAAAGAAGAAGGATCATACAGGGCACCTGGGTGGCTCGGTTGGCTAAGTGTCTGACTCTTGATTTTGGATCAGGTCGTGATCTTGATGTCATGGGATCCAAGCCTCATTGAGTTCCATACTGGGCATGGAGCTTGCTTGGGATTCTCTCTCTCCTTTCTCCCCACTCACTCTTGCTCTCTCTCACTCTCGCTGAAATAAATAAATAAAATCTAAAAAAATAAAAAATAAAAGACTGATCCTACCAAGAGTTGGCAAGGAAATGGGAGAACCAAAACTCCAGAACTCACAAATGTTAGGGGAAATGTGAAAGCACAACCACAGTAGAAAGCCATTTGGTAATCTCTTAAAAAGTTACATACACCTACCATATGATCCAGCCATTCCACATCTGTGTATTTACCTAGGAGAAGAAAAAGCATATTCCAAACAAAGATTTGCATATGAATGTTCATGACAACTTTATTTTTAGTAGCCAAAAACTGGAAACAAACCAAATATCTATCAACAGGTAAATGGATAAACAAACTGAAGTATATTCACACAATGGAGTACTACTCATCAATAGAAAGAAGTGATTTTTTTAACAGACTAAGTGGGATATAACTTACTTACAATAAAATCCACCCACTTAAAGTATACCAGTCAGTGGTTTTGGGTATATTCCAAATTGCACAACCATCACCACAGTCAATTTGAGAACACTTTCATCACATTACAAAAACTATTCTTTTTAGCAATTGCCTTCAATTTCCCCCCAGGTCTCACCCTCAGGCAACCACTAATCTACTTCCTATCTCTATACATTTGCCAATTCTGAACATTTCATATTAAAATGGAATCACACAGGGCACCTGGGTGGCTCAGCTAAACCTCTGCCTCCTTGCCTCTGGTTCAGGTCATGATCCCAGGGTCCTGGGATCCAGCCTGCATTGGGCTCCCTGCTCATTAGGGAGTCTCTTTCTCCTTCTGCAGGCCACTCCTGCTTGTGCTCTCTCTCTCTGTCAAATTAAAGAATACATATTATAAATAAATAAATAAAATGGAATCATGAAATATGTGTTTTTTTGCATATGTCTGGCTTCTTTCACTTAGTGTAATGTCAAGATTTACCCATGCTGTAGCATGTATCATTACTTTGTTCTTTTTTATGGCTGAGTAATATTCAGCCATATGGGCTATACCACATTTTGTTTATCCATTCATCAAATGAAGGGCATTTGGGTTGTTTCCACATATTGGCTATTGTGAATACTGCTTCTATAAACATTCATGTAGAAGTTGTGATTATATATGTTTTTACTTCTCTTGGGTAAATTCCTAGGAGTGGAATTGTTGGGTCAAACAGCAAATTTTTTGAGAAATCACAAGACTGTTTTCCAAAGTGGTTGCACCATTTTACATTCCTACCAGTAGATACTTGTGGGTTATAATTTCTCTATATACTCTCCAAAACTTGTTATTATCTGACTTTTTCTTTCCTTTTTTTTTTTTTTTTTTTTTTTTAAGTAGGCTGCATACCCAGTGTGGAGCCCTGCACAGGATTTGAACTCACTACCTTGAGATTGAGGCCTGAACCAAGATCAAGAGTATGATGCCTAATGAACTGAGCCACCCAGGGGCCCCGACTTTTCCATTATAGCCATCCTAATGGATATAAAGTAGTATCTCACTACGGTTTTGATTTGCATTTCCTTGATAACTATTGTTATTGAGCCTCTTTCCATGTGCATTTGTATATCTTCTCTGGAGAAATGTCTGTTCAGATGCTTTGCTCATTTTTTAATTGAGTTATTTGTCTTTTATTAGTGAGTTATAAGAATTCTTTACCTATTGTAGATATGTCTCCTATCAGAGACAAAAACCGTGATACACAATAACATGATGAATCTCAAATAATTATACAAAGTGAAAGAAACCAGACCAAATAATCTAAAGAAATCAGATCATGGGTGACCAGAGGGAGAGTTTGGAGAAAGGAGCAGAGAAAGAGGATTTATAAAAGGTCACAAGGAAACTGTTGGTGATGATGTTTATTTTCATTATCTTGACTATGGCAGTGTTTTCACAGGTGTATGCATATGTCAAAAATTGTCAAATTATACACTTTAAACATGTGTAATTTATTGTTTGTCAATCATACCGCAATGAAGCTATTTCAAAATTATCCAAAGAACTTTACAATAGTCTGCTGTTTCACCTTTGTCATGTCAGTATTTTTTCACCTGAAAGCTCCCTCTCAATTGTACTCCCTAAAATTTATTTTAATCTTCTATATTCACCAACGTTCTCCAATTTCTCCCATACCACATTGCTCTCTTCCAGGATATGTCCCATTTCCCACCACATTCATTGGTGTGCCTCTCCCTAAGGCTGCCCAGGTCCCAGGATGATGGATGCTTAAGACCCTTGCAGAGCTTAGCCCAATGTCTTGACTCTGGTTTAGTATGGTGATCAGAAGCACAACTTTGAGGCAATAAGCAAGTTCATTTACTTTTATATGCTTTATTTTCCTCATATATAAAATGGGCATAAAGGTACAGCATAAAGAATATAGTCAATAAAATTGTAATAGTGTAATAGTGACAGATGGTAGCTAAGTTTGTGGTGAGCCTAGCATAATGTATAAACTTGTCAAACCAGGATGTTGTACACCTTAAACTAATGTAACATTGTGCATCAACTATACTCAAATAAAAAAATTTAACCAACAAAATGGGCATAAATATAGCGCTTACCTCATAGGGTTGGAGCGATGATGAAATGAGTTAATACGTATATAAGATGTTTGGATCAGTTCCTGGCATGTAGTAAGCCTAGACAGGTGTTTGCACTTATTTATATTTGGGACAAGGGTGGAGATTTGCCAAAAAAATTGGGTGGGCAGTTGTTTCTGGGGGAAGTTTTGGGCTGTTTGGGAAATAGCTTCATCGTGGTTTCTTCTTTGTGGGAAAATCTGTTGCTGCTGGCCCTTTCTTTGTTAAAAATTCGGATTGATCTTCCTTTGTCATGTATTTCCCTCTGTGACATATCTAGACATTCAGGATATGGTGAACCTGTTACTAAGGGGAGATACTGCAGGGGCAAGATATTGCACTGAGCCTTGAACATGGGTTATGTGAACCTGGGGAAAGTTATATCGAATGCTCCAAAAGCTAGTATTTTGTTTGGTCAGTTATTTGTCAACTCACTCCTTCCTGATTCATCAGTGCTGTGATAACAAGGTAGAATAGAGAAACAGTTCTCTTCACCAGAACAGACTTATTCTGTGGATCCAGCAGTGTACCCTGAGCCCAGCACACCTCTCTGTAGGATAATAGAAGGATGAAGGACCCCTGCTTCCTTTTTGCTTATTGACCCAGCCTTATGAGAATTCCCCTTATCAAAAAAAAAATTTTTTTTAAAGAATTCCCCTTATCTAATAAAGCCTAATCCTTAACTAACATATGTGGAGTGGCATATTAGATTGCATCTTAAATCCTGGGACATAATAGGAGGTGACCCAGAAATGCCCACTTGGCATAACAGAAACACAGTGAGAGTCATACAGTCTATCCTTTTGGTTCAGTTTCTGTTTATTGTTGGCCTGGGAATTAGGATGATTCTTGGGGCAGAGAAGTTCTGACAGGATAATTAGAAGTTGACTGTATAAACATCTCCATAAATTAAACCAAAGAAGTGTTTTTAGCACGAGCTAAATCTAGACACTAATTGCTTCCTTTGATCAAATCAAAAGGCCTTCTTTCAGTTTTTTAAAAATTTCTAAATTAGGGGATCCCTGGGTGGCTCAGCAGTTTGGCGCCTGCCTTTGGCCCAGGGCATGATCCTGGAGTCCCAGGATCGAATCCCACATTGGGCTCTCTGCATGAAGCCCGCTTCTCCCTCTGCCTGTGTCTCTGCCTCTCTTTCTGTGTCTCTCATGAATAAATAAATAAAATCTTAAAAATAAAATAAAGTTTCTAAATTATCTTTTCATTGTGGTTAAAAAATGTATTACATAAAATTTACCATCTTAACCATTTTTTAAGTGTACTGAATAGTACTGTTAAATGTACTCATATTATTGTGCAATCAATCTCTAGAATCTCTTCATCTTGCAGAGCTGAAACTCTTATGTCCATTAAACAACAACTTTCCATTCTACTCAGCTACAGGCAACCACAATTCTATTTTCTGTTTTTATGAATTTGAATATCCTAGGCATATAAGTGGATCATAAGTATTCATCTTTTGTGACTGAATTAATTCATTCAGCTTAATGTCTATGAGGTTCATCCATATTATAGCATATGTCAGAATTTCATTCTTTTTTAAGGCAGAATGATATTCCATTGTATATATATATATCCCACATTTTGTTTATCCATTCATCTGTTAATGACCATTTGGATTGCTTTTACCTCTTGGCTATTATGAATAATGCTGCTGTTAACATAGGTGTACAAATAAATTTTCAGGTTCCTGCCTTCAGTTCTTTTGGATATATACCCAGAAATAAAATTGCTGGATCATATAGTAAAGGTTTATCTTGAAGAAAATCATTATCTTAATAGTAAAATGAACATGATTCTATTGTGGTGCAGAATATATATATACATAAATTTTTAAGATGGCAATATTTCCAAACTGATCTACTGATTCAGTATAATCTCTATCAGAGTCTCAGCTAACTTCTTTATAGAAATTAACAAGATGATTCTAAAATTTATATCGAATAGTGAGGGACACAGAATAGCCAAAACAGTCTTGAAAAAAAGAAGTAACAGAAGGATCACATATATCGGTTTCAAAATTTACAATAAAGTGGGGCGCCTGGGTGGCTCAGTCAGTTAAGCATCTGCCTTCGGCTTGGATCCTGATCCCAGTGTCTTGAGATGGAGACCTGAGTCTTGGGTTCTCTGCTCAGAGGGAAGTCTGCTTCTCTCTCTGTCCCTCCCCCACTCGTGCTTTCTCTCTTTCTCTCAAATAAATAAATAAATAAATAAATAAATAAATAAATAAATCTATCTTTAAAATAAATTTACAATAAAATGATGGCAATCAACATAGTGTGATATTGGCATAAGAATAAACCATCCATCTATGGTCAACTGATTTTCAACAAGGGTGCGAGACCATTTAAATGGAAAAAGAATAAACTTTTCAAGAAATGTTGCAAAAACTAGTTATTCACAAGCAAAAGAATGGAGTTCTCACACCATATATAAAAACTAACTAAAAAAAAAAAAAGAACTCAAAATGGATATAAAATATAAAACTATAAAAGCCTTAAAAGAAAATGTGAGGGTAAATCATGATCTTGGATTTGTCAAAAGATTCCTAGATATGACACCAAAAGCATGAGTTACAACCACAAATAGATAAATTGGATTTCATCAAAACTAAAAATGTGCTTCAGAAGACACCATTTCAGTCTGTTTGAGCTGCTATAACAAAATACTTCAGACTGGACAGCATTACAGACAAGAGAATTTTATTTCCCATAGTTCTGGAGCCTGGAAGTCTGAAAGCAGGGTGCCAGGATGGTCAGATGAGGATTCTCTTCTGGGTCACAGACTTCTCATTGTGTCTTCCCATGGAAGAAAAGACTAGAGAGCTCTGCGGTCTCTTTTATAAGAGCATAACCCTACTCATGAGAGTTCCACCCTCATGACCTAAGCACCTCCCAAGGGTCCCACATCCTACTACCATCAGATTGGGCATTAGGGTTTCAATATAGTAATACAAACACATCAGTCTGTGTTCTTAGGAACTCTCTGGTGATGGATGCTGGTGTAGTATCAAGTTTGAACATTACTTGAGCGCTGTGGGGAAGTCAGAGGGGAGGTAGAAACTTACCTCCCCTCTGCTCTTTCTGGGTGTGTTTCCTCTATTGCTACAGACTCTCAGCACTGCCCATTCTCCCCCCAGCCCACAGTAGTTATCTTGGTAGAAAATGGCTACCAATTGGGGCACCTGGGTGGCTCAGTCAGTTAAGTATCTGCCTTTGGCTCAGGTCATGATCTCAGGGTCCTGGGATTGAGCCCCACGTGGTTGGTCTCCAGGCTCAGCAGGGAGCCTGCTTCTCCCTCTGCCACTCCTCCTGCTTGTGCTGTCGCTCTCTCAAATAAATAAAATCTTTTAAAAACATATAAAAAAGAAAATGGCTACCAATAATCCCCAAATTTAATTATTATTATTTTTTATTTTTATTTTTTAGAGCACCAGCCAAATTGAGACCAGGATCCAGTTCCAACTGCAGATTCTGGGGGGAAACTCAGGTGGCGTGGTTTGTGTCAGCAACCTCTTCAAGGTTGCTCCCGGTATAACCTTTGAATAGAGGGAGGTTGGGGTTGAGAAGGGAAGAAAAAGAAATGGGTATCCTTTACGGGCAGTGACAGAAGAAAATCTAGGGTTATTAAGCACACAGTTCAGCTAGTTTTAATTTTTCTAGTTTCAGCACTGAAAGTCTCATGTCCTGGGAAACACTTTCATCCTGAGCAAACTACGACAATTGGTCACCCCGGAACTGAGGCTTGGGGCAGGAAGAGTTTTCACTTTTGCAGTGAAGGGTTGCAAAAAAGAAAGAGAAGGAAGTTAAGACTCCCTCCCAAATGGGAGTATTTGGAGATGTTTGGTGCATTTTTGGTTGTCACCGTAACTAGTATGCTCTAGTGACATTCTACAATACTTGAGTCGGAACTGCACAAAGAAAAATTGTTATGCCCCAAATGCCAGTAGCTCCCTTGCTGAGAAACTTCTATAATAAAATGAAGGTATAACTACTAACCTAGTTGCATATTAAAATCACCTGAGAGGGATGCCTGAGTGGCTCAGTGGTTGAGCATCTGCCTTTGGCTCAGGGCTTGATCCCGGAGTTGCAGGATCAAGTCCCGCATTGTGTTTCCCGTGGGCAGCCTGCTTTTCCCTCTGCCTATGTCTCTGCCTTTCTTTCTGTGTCTCTCATGAATAAATAAATAAAAATCTTTAAAAAAATAAAATCACCTGAGAGCTTTAAAGGGCCTAGATTGGACCTCCAGACTTAGCCCCAGGTTTTCTGATTTAACTGGCCTAAGGAGGCACCCAAGGCCAAAATTAAAGTTCTCCCAGGTGATTTGAGTGCTTAACTGGGTTGATAGGACCAAGGAGAATCAAAGTGAGGATGAGAGAGGGATTGGTCCCTGAAGTTGGAGTCCTGGAAAGTGAATTATTTGGGCCTTAGGGGAAGTTGGAAAGTCTGAGGCTGTAGAGAGATATAGAAGGCTGGAGGACAATGATGAAGGCTTAGGGTCTGTTCATTGCCCCGCAATCTAGATCTAGCAGCTTGGAACCAGAGCAGGTATGTGCTCACTGCTCAATAAGCAGAGTGGCAAGGAAAGTGAGAGTCAGAAGTGGATCTAAATACCTAAATTCTTCAGGAAGCAAGAGCTGGTTGGTAAGCAGAGAGATGCAGGCAGTGTGACAGGTGTGACAGTGGTTATAGGTTCTGGGCTGGTGAGGTAACCGAGCATTGGATAGTCTATTGCCTGGTCAGCTCATTAAATACACTGTTTCTCCAGTATTTGCAAAGCCTGTCAGTTTGGGGTAAACAGTTGTGATTTCTATGTCTCTCAGTAAGACCAAAAATGACTGTTTGACTTCACATATTTGTAAAACGGTGTTTAATTACCTTAACAATTGCTTTCACTAAGCCTTTCCAAGGCACTTTCACATGATTTTACTTGGTCCTCCTTGTGCATGGTGGGTAACTGTTATGACCTCTTTGAACAAGAGAGTCCAACTTAGGAAAATAGTTAATGTGGTTAGGGTCACATGGCTAGAAAAAAGCGGTGTTGGGATTGGCACCAGGGGTTCTGATTTTAGGACAGACCTCTTTCCACCATGCCATACGAGAGAGTTCTTTTGCTCTTCCTATAGCCAAGAGGGGACTTCTGCATTTGTGAGGAAGCACATTCTCCTTTCAGCCTGGTTGGGCAACAGTTTGGATCACATCAGTCCCAATGCATTGCTTAAAAACATGAAATAAAATTGAGTTCAGTGTCAATAAATGTGGATATAATACATCTTATATAAATTAATCTTGTCAGGAGGAAGCTACTCCCCTTACCCCAATATATGGCTTCCAAAGTGAAGAGCTCAACAGAGGAAGGAAGACTTTGTAGGAGATAGAAGAGTAGGATGCAGGGAGAGCTTGGTGGACCATTACTGAACTGTGTGTTTTTTCTCTATTGCCCCTGGGTTCTCTGAGCAGTAGTGTATTTCCTTTTTTTTTTTTTTTTTTTTTTTTTTTTTTTTTTTTTTAGTAGTGTATTTCCTTTGCGGGAACAAATCTCCCATTTTTGGTCTCTGGGCACCAGAGGCTACTGGGCACAGAATAACAACAACGACAACAACTAAATAAATAAATAAATAAGTAAGTAAATAAATAAATAAATAAATAAAATAGAACAAATCTCACTTTGTTAATGTTGAGAAAAATTTGAACCTACTCAGTGCTTTCCCACCCCAGTGTATCAGAACTGTCCCTGAGAACATCTTTAAACAAGGCTCCTTTTGACTGTGAATAGTTAATTTGTGCTCTCATTTTTCCATAGAAATTCATGATCTCAAAAAAAAAAAAAAAAAGAAAAGAAAGAAATTCATTATTTCTATTTACCTACCCCCCTTCTCCCAGGCTCTTCCAGAAGCATGAATATGCTTTGCAAGTGAAATGGAGTGAAAAGCTGGCCTGGACTGAAGGCACTTCTGAGTGGACAGCCAGACAAAGGCAGATGCTGTCCTCAGCACGTGAGCCCTGATTGTGGGTTTGAGGGAAAAGAGATTTGTTGAATGCTGGGTTTACGCCTGTCTCAGGTTGTGAAGCTGAAGGCACTTGGTCTAGAACATCTGCCCTAAGGGAGAAGGGCCAGGAAAGGCTCATGTTATGCAGCCTTTTCTTGGCAAATAGCCATCCAGATTTAATCCACACTGGTCCCTAATGGTTATGACTTCTTTGAGTTTATAATGTCATCATTTGGGGGGAAAATGTGCTGTCCTTTAATTTTTAAAATTTTTAAATTTTTTTTTTAAAAAAATGTATTTATTTATCTTAGAGAGAGGGGGAAGAGGGAGAGCTGGTGAGAGAATCTCAAGCAGACTCCCTTCGGAGGGTAGAACCTCATGAGGGGCTCAATCTCAGGACCCTGAGATCATGACCTGAGCTGAAGTCAATAGTCAGACACTTAACTGAGCCACTCTGGCACCCCTGCTTTTTAATTTTTTTAAAAATTTTTATTTATTTATGATAGTCACACACACACACACACACACACACACACAGAGGCAGAGGGAGAAGCAGGCTCCATGCACCGGGAGCCCGACATGGGACCTGATCCCGGGTCTCCAGGATCGCGCCCTGGGCCAAAGGCAGGCGCTAAACCGCTGCGTCACCCAGGGATCCCAGCTTTTTAATTTTTTAATGTAATTATTTTTAAGTAGGCTGCGTGCCTGACTTGGGGCTTGAACTCATGACCCTGAAATGAAGAGTTGCATGCTCTCAACTGAGCCAGCCAGGCATCCCAGCTGAGTTGTTTCTGATGAATATGTTTGTTAGAAATGTTAATAATCATTATAAAGAAAATTCAATTTATTTAAACATTACTAATGCATTCAACAAATTATTTTGTGCCTGCCATTTGCCAGGCACTGTTCAAAACAGAGTCCCTATTTGTGTAGAGCCTACATGTTAATGGAAGGAATAGCCAAAAAAAAAAAGAAAAGAAATATGGACATATCAATTGGTGATAAGAAAGTATAAACCAGGGAAACGCCTGGATGGCTCAGCAGTTTAGTGTCTGCCTTCAGCTCAGGGCCTGATCCTGGAGTCCTGGGATGAGTCCCACATCGGGCTCCCTGTATAGAACCTGCTTTTCCCTCTGCCTGTGTCTCTGTCTCTCTGCCTCTCTCTCTGTGCGTCTCTCATGAATCAATCTATCAATCAATCAATCTTAAAAAAAAAAAAGTATAAACCCCTCAAAATCCCATCACCAGAAAAAAACATTGTTAACATTGTGGTGAATATCCTCGCAGACCCCTCTTCTGGCTTGTATACAAATAGAAATATAATTTTATATTAATGAGTATTTTCACATGCTGAGCACAACCTGCTCTTTAATAAGATTTTTTGACATCTTTTCATGTCAATAAGTAAAAATTAACATGATTTCCCCCCTGGTTTTGACTTTTTTTTTAATTTGGAAAATTTCAAACATATACAAAAGTTGAGAGAATGATATGGTGACATTTTTACTAATCCCCATTTAACAATTGTTAACATTTTGCCATATTTGCTTCACCTATGGGGGTGTGTGTGTGCTCATGTCTGTTAAACTAAATTACAGACTTCATGAACTTTGTACCTTTTTTGTTCCTACCCCAACTGGGTGAACTGCAATTCAATTCTTTTTTTAGGGTGTGTGTGTGCAGAATTCAATTCTAACATTAACTACCTGGAGTTAATATCAGACTCCACAGGCTTAAGCTCAGTCTTCCACAAGGCAGCCTTCACTTCAGATGTCAACCTTACTTCAGGGGTACCCAGGCCACCTGTACTCCTGACAAACTGGCTACAAATTTAGGGGTTCCCCAAATCCCCACATGTTCAGTTATTTGCTAGAACAACTCACAGAACTCAGGAAAGTACTACACCTATGACTAACTAGATTTCTATTATAAAGGCTATACTTGAGGTCTAAGAGGAAGGCAGAGCTCCCTTGCCCCCTCCCGATGGAGTCAGGGTGTGTTACCCTTCAGGGACATCAATGTGTTAGAAGCTCCACTGAGATTCAATGTCCAGAGTTGGGTTTTGTTTGTTTGTTTTGTATGTTTTTTTTCTTTGGAGAGGGAGGTGGGGGGAGGGGCAGAGTTTGAGGGAGAGAGACTCTTAAGTGGGCTCCACACCTAGCATGAAGCCCAAGGCGGGGCTTGATCTCAGGACTCTGAGATCGTGAGTTGAGCCAAAATCAAGAGTTGGGGGTGTCTGGGTGGCTCAGTAGGTTAAGCGTCTGCCTTTGGCTCACGTCATGATTTCAAGGCCGTGGGATCCAGGCCTGCATCCCATCAGGCTCTCTGCTCAGTGGGGAGCCTGCTTCTCCTTCTCCCTTTGCCCCTCCCCCTGCTTTGCAGTCTCTCTCTTTCTCTGTCAAATAAATAAACAAAATCTTAAAAAAAAAAATCAAGAGTTGGATGCATGGGGCATTCACTCAGGCACCACTCAATGTCCAGAGTTTTTTTTTTTTTAAGATTTATTTATTTATTTATTTATTTAAAGATTTTATTTATTTTTTCATGAGACACAGAGAGAGAGGGGCAGAGACACAAGCCTAGGGAGAAGCAGGCTCCATGCAGGGAGCCTGACGTGGGACTTGATCCCAGGTCTCCAGGATCACACCCTTGGCTGAAGGTGGCACTAAACTGCTGAGCCACCGGGCTGCCCTAAAGATTTATTTATTTATTTATTCATGATAGACAGAGAGAGAGAGAGAGAGAGAGAGAGGCAGAGACACAGGCAGAGGGAGAAGCAGGCTCCATGCAGGAAGCCCGACAGGGGACTCGATTTCGGGACTCCGGGATCATGTCCTGGGCCAAAGGCAGGCGCCAAACTGCTGAGCCACCCAGGGATACCCAATGTCCAGAGTTTTGATCAGGGTTTTGTTACTAGGTACGATTGATTAAATCAGTGGTCATATGATTGAACTCAATCTCCAGCTCCTTTTTTTCCCCTCGCATGTTTGGGCCCAAAGCTACAAGCCTTGAATTAGTCTTTCTGATGACAAACTCACATCCCAAAGCTATCTAGGGGCCCATCATAAGTCACTTCATTACAATAACAAAGACATTCTTATTACTTAGGAAATTCCAAGAATTTGTTACTACCATGCCAGGAGCTGGGGACAAAGACCAGATACACTCTTTT
Source organism: Canis lupus baileyi (assembly GCF_048164855.1). NCBI lineage: Eukaryota > Metazoa > Chordata > Mammalia > Carnivora > Canidae > Canis > Canis lupus. The sequence continues at coordinate 53,379,001 of NC_132855.1, read as the reverse complement.
TTGGTGCCATATCACTTGTAAATACTTCAGTATGTATTTCTAAATATATAAGAACATTTTTCTTAAAATATCACTGTCTTCTTAAAATACCGAAATACTACTCTCATAAATGATACGGGGCCAGGAGTGAACTGTGAAGAATTCTTGAGATGTTTTTGGTGCAAAAAAGGTGCTTTTATTATAGCATGGGGATGGGACTCATGGGCAGAAAGACCTGCACTTTTACTGTGTGAAGCTGGTAGTTATATACTTAGTGCTCAAGAGGGAGGCAATGTGCAGGGAGTATTAGATCATAAATGTCTTTTTCAATTTCTATTCATCAAACTACTTTTGCAAGATTTCTCTGGTGCTTATCATTCATTCAGCTTCATATTAACTATTGGTGAGATGTACAGGTAGTCATGAGACCTTTTAAGAATTTAGCAACCAGCACATATTTGATCCTTATCAGAACTTTGCAGGCTGTTGGACAGCCTTTTGGGCTAAAGGTGAACACTTTTCTGCTTCTATTCCTCATTGATATGTAACAAAATTAACAATGGTTCTGACTTGATTTTCAGCAGCTGCTTGGGATCTAAGGTATGCATACACTCTAATGTTCAGTTCCTTATGTATGGAAATTTAGGATATTTTCATTTTTCACTAGGGCAAACCACACTGGAATGAACATTCCTATGCATGCACCTTTTTACCCTACAAATGTCCTTTTACTACCTCAGAAAATTGTGGCTGCTTGCCCCTGGCAGGAAGTTGTGAAATTCAATCCAAGGGTTTTGTCTTCTAGCTAAGCATAGTGTTTCTCTGTCCCAGAGCAGTCAGCACAGCTGTGCTTGGGTTTTTACTACCATCTGTGTGCCAAAGAAATCTGATGTTTCATGTTCTGTCTCCCTTTCTGATATGAAACATCAGATTTCTTTGGCACACAGATGGTAGTAAAAACCCAAGCAAAGACTCCTAACTCTGGGAAACAAACTAGGGGTGGTGGAAGGGGAGGTGGCGGGGTGTGGGGGTGAATGGGTGACGGGCACTGAGGTGGGCACTTGATGGGATGAGCACTGGGTGTTATTCTATATGTTGGCAAATTGAACACCAATAAAAAATAAATTTATAAAAAAAATCTGATGTTATCTGTTTCTTTTGGATGAATAGGAGGGCCTTCCCTTAGCTCTCTAATGTCAAGTGGAGGCAAATGTTATGGACTGAATTGCTTCCCCGCCAAATTGCCAAATTCGTATGTTAAAGCCCAAACCCTGATGTGATTGTATCTGCAGATAGGATCTGTAGGAGGTAATTAAGATCAAATGAGATCATAAGGGTGGTGCCCTATTCCAATAGGACTTTGGCCTTGTAAGAAAAGGAAGAGTGATCACACTGTTTCTCACTGCATAGAGTACACAGCAAGAATTTGATTATCTATCAGCCAGAAAGAGAGCTCTTACCTGAACCTGACCATGGTGGCACCTTGACTTTGAACTTCCAAAAAGCCTCAGAACTGTGAGAAAATAAATTTTTGTCATTTAAGCCACCCAGTCTATGGTGTTTTGTTATGGCAGCCTGAAGTAAGACAGCAGAGTGTTTAATCAAAACTCTTTTGATGAGACAGGTGACAGAAACTGAGTTTGAATTAGCTAGGAAAAAAGTATTCATTCGGGGAACTCTAGGAAGGGTTGAACAACCCGAACAAGGAAAGAATAGGTACTTGGGGGAAACCGTTGGCCTCTACCACTGTTTTTACAACTTATTCCCAAAGTTCAGTGGCTTTCCTCATCCTAGGGTTTGGAGTAGGCAACAGAGGATGAGAGAAGAGAATTAAGGAGAACTGTATGGGACCCCAATCTATGCTTAGTGTAACCTGAAGTTCATCTCAAGTCACAAGCATCATCCCATGGCAGATTTAAGCTTTCATGGAAGTTCCCATGGCAGCACCTGTCTGGAATTGGAGAGAAACTTATTTATTGAGGTATGATACTCAACCTTTGGATATGCTCACCGCTGGTGAGTAAAAGGCTCAAACTTACAACCCTGAGATCAAGCCATATGCTCTACCAATGGAGCCAGCCAGGTGTCCCAGGTATTTCAGATTATTTCTAAAAATTTATTTCAGATTTATTATTCTAATAGTACTTGACACCTTTGGAGCATTTGATGCTACTTAAAGGATGATCCCTTTGTAGTACATTCTCCTGGTTCTCCACTTTCCTCTCTGGCTACTCCTTTCTAGCTTCTACTTCCTTGCCCATCCTTTATTATTTATCTGCAGTGCCCTGCCTTAGTCCTTCTCCTCCCTGGTTCATCTGAACCATTTCCTTGTCTTCACCCACCACCTACGTATGAAGATGACTCTCAAATCTCTATCTTCACCCCAGTCCCTGGCTTCAGTCTGCTGGCCTTGGCTTGTTCACAAATGCCTCAATGCTCAACATAGCCAAAACTAAACTCACCATCTTCCCCCTTGCACTTCCTCCCTACTATCACAAAAGCTGTTTCTTTTTCTGGATTCCATATTCAGAAGCCTGGTTTCTCTTTCCTTTATCACACCCTACAGCTCAATTACCATATCAAAATTCTTTTCCCTAAATTCATCTTCAATATCCATATCTCCACAGCACTGCTGTGTCATTTTAGGCCACCATACCTCACCAGGATTGTCACAAGTTTCTTTCTTTCTTTCTTCTTCTTCTTTTTTTTTTTTTTGTAAGATTTTATTTGACAGAAAGAGAGAGAAAGAGAGAGCATGAGTGAACACAGCACGGGGAGCAGCAGAGGGAGAGGGAGAAGCAGGGTCCCTGCTGAGCAGGCAGCTCCATCGTAGGACCTCTGGATCATGACCTAAATCGAAGGCAGATGATATCCAACTGAGCAACCCACGCGCCCCAACAAGTTTCTTATTTCTGTTTTTGCCCCCTTCCCCAGCCATTTAGTGTTGCAACTAGATTGATTTTTCTAACTAAAGAGCTAGAAGACACATTATTTAAAACATTTACTATACCCACTATATATTAGACAATGGTTTAAGGACATGAAGAATAGGACACTATGGGGGGATTGGTTGGTTGGTAGTTTTTTTTTTTTTTTTTTAAGATTTTATTTATTCATGAGAGACACAGAGATAGGGAGAGAAGCAGAGACACAGGCAGAGGGAGAAGCAGGCTCCATGCAGGGCCTGACGTGGGACTCGATCTCGGGACCCCAGGATCACGCCCCGGGCGGAAGGCGGCGCTAAACCGCTGAGCCACCCCGGCTGCCTGGTTGGTTGGTTTTTGCAAATATTGGCCAAATATCTACATGGTGTTTTAAAAATTCTAATAACAAACCTTTTTAAAATAATAATTTTATTGAAATATAATTCACATACCGTAACAGTCATCCTTAAAGATGTATTAAATGGTTTTTATATTCACAAAGTTGTGCAACTATCACCACTATCTAATTCCAGAATATTTCATCTCTCCTCACTTCCCCTGGCAACTACTAATCTACTTTCTGTCTCTGGAGATTTGCCTATTCTCATATTCCAAATTAATGAAATCATATATGTGGCTTTTTTTTTTTTTTTGGTCTGGCTTTCACTTAGCATCTTTTCAAGATTCAACCACATTGTAGCATGCATCAGTACTTCATTCCTTTATTTTTTATTTTTTAAATTTTTTTTCAAATTTTTATTTATTTATGATAGTCACACAGAGAGGGGAGGGGGGCAGAGACATAGGCAGAGGGAGAAGCAGGCTCCATGCACCGGGAGCCCGACGTGGGATTCGATCCCGGGTCTCCAGGATCGCGCCCTGGGCCAAAGGCAGGCGCCAAACCGCTGCGCCACCCAGGGATCCCACATTCCTTTATTTTTTATTTTATTTTTTTTTAAAGATTTTATTTATTTATTCATAGAGAGGCAGAGACACAGGCAGAGGGAGAAGCAGGCTCCATGCAGGGAGCCGGATGTGGGACTCGATCCCGGATCCCCAGGATCACACCCCAGGCTGCAGGCGGCGCCAAACCGCTGCGCCACCAGGGCTGCCCTATTTTTTAAATTAATTAATTAAAGTAACAAATTTATTTTCTCATAGTTCTAAAGGCTGGCAGTCCCAGATCAATGTGTTGGTGGACCAATTTCTCCAGAGGCCTTGCTCCTTGGCTTGCAGATGGGTACTTCTTCCCTTTAATATTTAATATTCTATCATGTAGATGCATCACAGTTTGTTTATCCATTTATCCGCTGGTGGGCTTAGGGTTGCTTTCACTTTTTGGCTATTACAAATAATGCTATGAACATTCATGCACAAGGGTCCGTATGGACTTAGGTTTTCATTCTCATGGATACACACCTAGGAGTGGAACTACTAGGTTAGATGGTAACTTTAACCTTTTGGGAATTGCCAGACTGTTTTCTAAAGCAGCTGCACCAATTTACAACTCTACCAGCAGAGTGTGAGGTTTTCAATCTTTCCACATCCTCACCAACACTTAATGTCTTTTTTCAAGTCATTTTAGGGAGTGTGAAGTGGTATTTCATTATGGTTTTGAATTGCATTTCCCTGATTATTAGTGGTGTTGAGCATCTCTGCATATGGATTTGTATGTCTTTTTTGGAAAAATATCTGTTCAAATCTTTTGCCTATTTAAAAAATTGAATTGTGTTTTCATGGTTGAATCATAAGGGTTCCTTATACATTTTGCATGCTAAACCTTTAGATATATGATTTACAAAAATTTTCTTTCATCTTGTGGATTGTCATTTCACTTTTAATCATTACCTTTGACACAGAAGTTTTTAGTTTTGATGAAGTCTGATTTATCTATTTTTCTTTTCATTGTACTTTTAGTACTAAGAAACTATTGCCTAATCCAGGAACATGAAAATATAGTCCCATTTTCTTCCAAGGATTTTATAGTTTTAGCTCTTACACTTAGATCTAGAATTTATTTTTTTGTATATGTGCAAGGTAGGTCCAACATCATTCTTTAGCTTGTGAATATTCACAGAGCTTTTAAACTATATTGAATTGCTTGTCTTTCAATTAGACTGTAAACTCCTTGAGGGCAGAGACCATAATGACTTTACTAATTTTTTTTCTTAATGAATGGATGAATTAGGTTGCCGGAATATTGTTTCTTTTCTTTTGTCTGAAATCATATAAGTTCCGTGCAGTAACAGTGTTTCTCATTATGATGTTGGCTATTCAAATCTGTTGAGAGTAACAATTCAGAAACAAATACACAGGCTGATAGGAATAGTATTATTTAACAGGCTTCACGATAGTGAAACTGATTTGGATTCAAATCCTGACTTTAAGAACTATGTAACCCTGGGCAAAGTACATTACCTACTTCTTATTCTATAAAATGGGGATTCAGATGGTGTAGCTGTCAAGAGGATTAAATCAGATCTTTTTAACTACAGTGCTTTACACGTTGTAAGCATTCATCAAATAGTGGCATTTATTATTGCAAAGGACTAGCATCAATGTTGAGCAATCCTTTAACATGCTGCTCCCCTTTTGTCCAAAATTTCTTCAGAGTGCAGATTCCAAAATTCCTATTTTCTTTTATGAATTAAGAATTGTTAGACCATTGATTTTTTTTTTTTTTTCTGATTCGGAAAGATACACACAAAAATTCAATTCAATGACCCTAGAAATGTATGTAAATACTGTGGAGTTCAGTGTCCTGAGCAATAGAATGAAACACCTTTTGGGGTGTAAGAACTTAGTAGGAAGGGGGCTATACAGGGATTGTAAGCATTTTTGATTCATCTGGATGTGGCACATATTTCAGTTTTGTACATTATTTGCTTAAGCGTCTGTCTCATCTACTACAGCCAGGATAGGAACCCTGTCTTCAGTCATCTTTGCATTTCCAGTACGGTGCATACCGCACGGATGGCTGGATTGAGGCGCCTTCTCCACGGGCGTCAGGAAGGATTCCCTGGATAGGGATGGAGAAGTCCGAAGGGCGTTGGAAGGACCTCGGACCACTTTCAAGGAGAGAAGAGCCGCTCAGGTACAGAATACACGCCGCTCCTATTGCTCCAGTCGTAAGCAAGTAACGGAGAGAATCACATCCAACTGCCTCTTCCCGGCTCCCGGCCTGGCAGGACCACTTCCGGGAGGGGGCGGGGAGACGGGAGGAGGCGTGCCGGGAAGGAGGCCGTTTGCGAAGCACCAGGCGGAAGTGTGCCAAAGGTACCGGTGCCACGGCTTCCGGTCCGGGTTAACGCGGCTTAGGTACGCTGCGTGGTTTGTGTGGCGTTGAGGACAGACTTCGGAGGGCGAGTCAGTGGGTGAAGAGGCGAGTATCGGCGTCTGAACTCAGAAGTCTGGAGTCTAGTGGGAGGATAGGAAAAAAGGCCGGGAACCCGAATACAATCTAACCTCTGTTTCCGAGGGGGCAGCTTCCACGGGAACCCCTCTGCCCTGGTAACGGCCAAAGAGGAGATGGCGCCAGTCAGGGAGCGGCCGTGGCCGACACAGTGAGGAAGCTTGAAGGCGGAGCAACCGGAGAAGCCTCGGGAGAACAGCCAGAGCCGTCGCTGCCGCTACCACTGCCACCACCATGGAAGGGGCAAAGCCGACTTTGCAGCTCGTATACCAGGCAGTGCAGGCGCTTTACCACGACCCAGATCCCAGCGGAAAGGAGCGCGCCTCATTTTGGCTTGGGGAGCTGCAGCGTTCGGTGAGGGGCCCAGGGAGGCCGTTCTGCGCCGCGGGGCAAGGGCGGGGTGGGACCCGGGCTCGAGCTGGAGCCTGAGCAGGGCGGTTGGCCTCGTGAGATGCTCTTTAGGGAGGAGCTGCTGCCGCGGGGTGGGGCTGCGAAGCTACATTTACGCCGCTTTTCGGAAACTACTTCCTTGTGGTCGGTCGCGAACTGGCCCTTTCCCCACCCCGTAGAATCTTGATTTGTAGGTCCCGTTCTCGCTTGGGGCACGGATCTGGTCGTGTTTAAGTTTTACGCTTGCTACTTCTTAGGCTCTGCTTTTGCGTTTAGTCGTCCTTCAGCCAAATCCAGTCCCAATCTTTCTCCATCTTCCACTTAACGGATGCTTTCTCCGTCTCCTCTCGGTGTCCCAGTGTTGAGCCTGGCAGTTCCATTCCAGCAGTAGCCTTACACCTCACTGTGTGTGCCTCACTGATTTTTCATTAACAGCGATAGTTTGAGTCTCTCATTCTCGAAACTTCTCAGGTTTCTAGATTTCTGTTACACGTGAATTTCCGCCGTGTTTTGGAGTACACCATGATGCAAAGAAAAAAAAATACCGGTTCTGATTTCAGGAAATTCTTGCAGTTAGTTCACCTTTTGATGCATATTTGTTCTCTGACCTGGTTTTTCTCCTCTGACTTTAGTTTCTTTATAAGATACTGGTATCATAGCTGCCTTGATTATTCCATATGAATGTGTGGATATCCGGTTAGGGGTTTAATTACAACCTGTTATACCTATTGTATCTCTGCACTCTTTGATGCACAGGTCTTACCATCCTGTATGTTTTATATTCACTTTTCCTGTGTCTTATTTGTGTGTGTGTATACTCGATGATCTTACTGACTTTACCTTTATTTTTGCATTTTATATTCCCAAGCATATTTTTATTTTTATTTATTTTATTTTTTTTTCCCAAGCATATTTTTAAAGTTTACTCCCTTCTCTTTCTTTTTAAAAACTAGTAACTGATACTTTAGGGTGCTTTGCCCTTTTAAGTGAGGCTCTCGGCTGTGCAGGTACATAGTACATATTTAAAATTTTGCAGCTTTGGTTTTAAATATTACATTTAAAAATTGGGGAACCCCAAGTTCTGGATAACCTCATGGGAAGATAAAGGAGTAAGACTCACTGTAGGCTACACAAGAAAAAACCATTCACATATATTCTTTTTTTTTATTTTTAAGATTTTATTTATTTATTCATGAGAGACAGAGAGGTGAAGACATAGGCAGAGGGAGAAGTAGGCTCCCCACAGGGAGCCTGATGGTGGGACTTGATCCCCCGGGCCCTGGGATCAACCTGAGCCAAAGGCAGATGCTTAACCACTGAGCTGCCCAGGTGCCCCACATATACTCTTATTTAATGCTTAGTTTGTTTTTGGGGAGTCACAAATCTGATACATCATACCAAAAGTCACCTTTTCCCTACTAAACTTGCTTATTGTTGTATTTTATTTATTTTTTAAAGATTTTATTTATTTATTTATTTATTTATTTATTTATTTATTTATTTGACAGAGCCAGAGCACAATTGGGGGAAATGGCAAAGGGAGAGGGAGAAGCAGACTCCCCACCAAGCAGGGAGCCCTATGCGGGGCTTGATCTCGGGACCCCAGGATCATGACCTGAGCCAAACACAGATGCTGAGCCACCCAGGCATCCCGTTTGTATTTTACATTAATATTTTGAGTGCTTACTCTGTACCAGCAACTGTGGTAGGCATTGGTATATGGAAATGAACCAGACAAAAATTTCCACTTGCCACATAGTATGTTTGTGATGATGAAATGAGTTACTATCTGCAAAGAGCTTAGGGAAGTCATAGTTTAAAATGTTAGTAGTTGTTATTTAAATGGTACTTTTCTTACTTTCCACTGCTCTCTATTATAATCTTACATCGTCATCATTATTACTATTTACAGTAAGGGTCCCAACAGGAACAGATAGCACATTTGTAATAGAATAATTCAAGGAGGGTTTATTTTATAAAAGTATTGTTTATAAAGGTTTTGGTCTAATGTGGTACTATAAGAGATAGTGTAGTAACCTGTAGCCAAATTGTTAACATTTGTAGGCTGGAAAGAATAGGAGAGGGAGTGATTACTTGAACTCTGAAGGGAGGTATGGAGTTGGTTGCCTTGAGAGGAGTAGCAGTTTTCATTTGAAGGGACATAGTCATCATGAGGTGATTTTTCAGGGAGAGGGCTGGAGGAATAACTATATTGACCTTATTCCCCGAACCTCCTGGGATTCTTCTTTGAGCAAACCCAACCAAAAGCTAGGAGAAACAGGAACTTGTTGATAATAGTCCATATAGATCAGCATATTAGGGCAAAAACCAGGGAAGAGTGGAAAAGTTGACCTGGAAAAAACATCTAGCACAGTCCCACATCATCATTTATAGGCAACGTCTGCATAAGAATCCACAACTCAGCTGACATTTCAGCCCCTTAATTCCTTTACCTCCCTTTCTCAGCCACATGGTCATATTGTCACATCTTGGGTCTTGTCATTACTAAAAAGTCAGCAATCCCTCATGGCACTAACTCAGTCTTATGGTCACACAGTCACACCCTGAATCTTGTCATTTTTAAAAAGTCACCAGCCTGGGTGCCTGGCTGGCCCATTTGGTAGAGCATGTGGCTCTTGATCTTGGAATTGTGAGTTCAAGACCTATGTTGGGTATAGAGCTTGCTTTAAAACGGAGGAGTGTGTGCTTGGGTGGCTCAGTTGGTTAAGCTTAGGTCTTTATCTCAGGATCATGAGGTTAAAACACACATTGGGCTCCACATTGGGCTCCAGGCTGGTTGTGGAGCCTACTTTTAAAAAAAAGTCACCAGCCCCCCACATCACTAACATCTGCTCTGATCACAGCCCACTCTTCCAGTTTGCTGGCTTAAGGATTCAAGTAACCTCATATAACAGTTTCATTTTTTGAAATCTATATTTTTAATTTTTATCAAAATTAAAAACTTATGGAATGCCTGGGTGGCCCAGTCGGTTAAGTGTCCAACTCTTGCTTTTGGCTCAGGTCGGAATCAGCCCCTCTGTGGGGGCCCTGCATAGGGTGTGGGGTCTGCTTATGATTCTCTCTCTCCTAGCCCCCTCATCCCTTGCTCACTTTCTCCCTCTCTAAAAAAAACTATGTAGTTATATATTTAAAAGTTAAAATCTTTTAAAGTTAAACTTTTAAAACTTTAAAAAGTTATAAAATGGAAACTTTACAAGAAAGGCCTAGACTGTAAAAGAGCAATTATGTTTAGACTTTCTTCTATGAAAGTCTTCCATTGCATTTCTCTAATATAGTTCTATCAGTTTTGGTTAAATACACACAGTACACATTGTGAACCACATAGCAACGTGGTAATATTCCCTTTATTGTGCAGCTTTTCTCCTTTGTTGTGCAGCTTTTTTTCCTCGTGGTAGTCATTATCTTTTTCTTTCTTTCACATTTGCTTCATTTTCTGTATATCTGCAATAATTTGTCCAAAACTTTCTTTTTTTTTTAGTTTATTTTTTTTTAAAGATTTTATTTATTTATTCATGAGAGAGAGAGAGAGAGAGGCAGAGACACAGGCAGAGGGAGAAGCAGGCTCCATGCAGGGATCCCGAAGTGGGACTGGATCCTGGGTCTCCAGGATTACGCCCTAGGCTGAAGGCGGCGCTAAACCGCTGAGCCGTGGGGGCTACCCTGTCCAAAACTTTCTGCATATGTAAATACCCTTAGTATGTTCAGTTTGGTAATCTGTTTCCTTTTTTTGGTAGAAGGAAACCTCTCCCAAGAGCATTCTATCTTCCTCCTCCAATCTGACCTTGTTATTCTCCAGGTCTGTTGCATAATTATTGTTCTGGGATCTCTAACACCCTGGAGAATTATGTTCTTTCTTATGTTATAATCCTGGATCCTATGATCTTTTCTTGGATTACTCCCTCGTTTGATGACTAATTGAGAAGGAAACCTTTACCCCTTTTCTCTTGTATTTCTGTTTGGTCTTCTTTTCTTGGACCACTTTTATCCTGAGAGCAATCCTCTGGATATAAATGGGGCTGCCGCTGGCAGGTAGGAGAAGGAACCAGGGGATGGATTTTACCACTAAGTATGTAGGCTTTAATCTGTTTTAAATATGATATTCCTGTCCTTAGGTGAGTCTGTTGGCCAAGAGTCTAGAATCCCTCTGTGTCAGTCCTCCCAAAGTGAGTCTTCTATGATGGTGGGAGGATAGTAGCCTGGCCACTCAGTCAGGGAGAAAATATCAGTCTGACTGCTTATACAGATTTTGAGCCCACTCTTTTGTTTTTTTGTTCTACCTGTGCATCTGCCTTCAGATGTACCTGGTACTTTTAATTCCTGAGCCTAACTGAGATTTTGCAACATGAATCATTTTGCCCCTTGGCTTTCCCTTTCTCATCTTGTCCTTCCTCTGAAAGTTTCAACTTTTTCAGTCTTGCTAAGACAGTTAACTTCTTCATTAGCATTCTAGTTTCTACAGTTTTCTTAATGCTTTTTTTTTTTTTTTTTTTAATTTTATTTATTTACTCATGAGAGACACAGAGGCAAAGACATAGGCAGAGGGAGAAGCAGCCTCCATGCAAGGAGCCCGATGTGGGACTTGATCCTGGGACTCCAGGATCACGCCCTGAGCTGAAGGCAGATGCTCAACTCCTGAGCCACCCAGGTGTCCCTACAGTTTTCTTAATAATAGTCATGGTTTTATTCTTTTTGTCCTTGTGGTACCCCCCACCCCATTTCAAAAAATCTCTTTACTCTGATTTTAGTGGATTTTTGGAAGGGACCTGTGAGCAAACAGATGTGTTCAGTTCAATTATGTTAAACAAATCCCTGCATTACTTCTTAAATTTCATCAAAACCTTATTCAAAACTGGCTCCAATTTTTTCTTCATTAGGTCTTATCTTCTAATTTGGATTATAAGGTCTATAATTGTAGTCATTTTCTTAAATATACTGTAACCATCAACCCTTCACCTCTGATTTAGTAAAACTTCCTAGGTATAGCCAATTGCTTCTCACTTCTATCAGGTCTAGGTTGCTCTGCATCTCATTTTCTGAATTCTTAGGAACCTTGATCTTTTGGTTATCCTATCTCTCACTTATGTTTTCAAACTCTCATTACTGGGTTCTTCCCATCAACATTCATACAGCTGTAGTATTTCCCATAGTAAGCAAATGGTTATGATGGGGAGGGAAGCGTGGCAGAGAATGCTTCCTTTGTCCAATTTTCTTATTTCTTTGATTATTTCATACTTCTGTACTTTTATTCTTTAAAAAAAATTTTTTTTTTTTAAATTCCTGAGAGACAGAGAGAGGCAGAGACATAGAGGGAGAAGCAGGCTTCTCACAGGGAGCCCGACATGGGGCTCGATCCCCAGACCCAGGATTATACCTTGAGCCACCCAGGCGTCCCTGGGTACTTTTACTCTTTCATAATCTTGTCTTCAAATGAAGAAACTAACCCATCTTTTCAAAGCCCAGCCAAAATCCTTTCTCCTTGAAATCTTAACTGAATCTCTTCAAATGAAAATAATTTCTGTGTCCACTGAATATCTAGAGCACTTTATACAATTGTATTTATAAATTTTTTTTTTTTTTTACTTTTTTGAAAATCTGGTTTGTTCCTTCTACTGGACTGCAGAATCATTTTATTTGTTTATGTGATACTTACACTTGAGGGAATAATTTAATGGTTATTAAGAAAGCAGTGATCAAGATGCCTGACACATTTCTTTAAAATGTGTGTTGAAAGGCACCTGAGTGGTCAGTAGTTTAAGCGTTCGATTCTTGGTTTCTGCTTTGGCTCATGATCTTGGCCCAACATCATCAGGCTCTGTGCTCAGCGTGGAGTCTGCTTGTTCCTCTCCCTCTGCTCCTTCCCTTGCTTGCACTCTCTCTCTCTCTAAAATAAATAAATCTGGGCAGCCCTGGTGGCTCAGCGGTTTAGCGCCGCCTCTGCCTGTGTCTCTGCCTCTCTCTCTCCTCTCTGTGCTTCTCATGAATAAATAAATAAAATCTTTAAAAATAATAAAATAAATCTTAAAAATATATACATATGTTGAATGAATAGCTACTTGTAGGCACCTCCAAAGGGATAGTTGGGTATCTCAAATTTGTCTTCATCTATGAATTTCATTTATTTTTGCTGCCTCTCTCTACTATACCTGTGGTTAATTGAAAATAAACAATATTATTCAGCCTCCTATGATGTTCTGTTTTCAGTCTTTTTTTTTTTTCTTTTAAAAGATCTTATTTATTCATGAGAGACAGAGAGGCAGAGACACAGGCAGAGAGGGAGAAGCAGGCTCCATGCAGAGAGCCTGATGTGGGACTCCATCCCAGGACTCCAGGATCATGCCCTGGGCCGAACACAGGCGCTAAACCGCTGAGCCACCTAGGCGTCCCTGTTTTCAGTCTTTCTATCCTTTATGAGGGGCTTCTGGGTGGCTCAGTCAGCTAAGTGTCTGCCTTCTGCTTAGGTCATAGTCTCAGGGTCCTGGGATCCTGCCCTGTGCAGAGCCTGTCCTGTCGAGCCTGTTGTGTCTGGCTCCTTGCTCAGCAGAGTTTACTTCTCCCTTCTGTCCTTTCCCACCCGCTTGTGCTCTTTCTCACTCTTTCTCAAATAAAATCTTTGGGGGGAAAGAAAAACTTTGTGAGATGAATTTATATTGCCCTCATTTTATTCTCTGAAAGATTTAAGTACAGGAAGGGAGAGGAACTTTTTGACTCAATAAGGCTTTTTCAGAGTAATCAATTACTAAGTACAGACCAAAGGTCTGGTCTAGCGTAGTTACAGCATAGTGTTCGTTCTTTCTTTCTTTCTTTCTTTCTTTCTTTCTTTCTTTCTTTCTTTCTTTCTTTCTTTCTTTCTTTCTTTCTTTTCTATCTATCTATCTATATCTATTTTTAAAGATTTTATTTATTTATTCATAGAGACAGAGAGAGAGGCAGAGACACAGGCACAGGGAGAAGCAGGCATCATACAGAGAGCCTGACGTGGGACTCGAGCCAGGGTCTCCAGGATCACGCCCTGGGCTGCAGGTGGCGCTAAACCGCTGCGCCACCGGGGCTGCCCCTGCATAGTGTTTTAATTTCAAGTTGGTTGTTAATGAATTTGCCTGGCTTGTTTGAAAACCATTTTGAAGAATATACATTTTGAAAAAACTCATCACTTCTCCAACTCTCATTTTACTAACCAAAAGTCATTTAGTAGAGTTCTAATGACCTAGTGACAATAGATTTGGTTTAAGGGTGTAATTTAGTAATGGTTTAGTCTATGCTATGAGCATGTTTTCTTTTTCTCTGATATTTACTTAGAACAGCCATTTGCCAGAGAATCTATATTCATTACTTATTTTTTTTTAAATTTTTATTTATTATTTATGATAGTCACACACAGAGAGAGAGAGAGAGAGAGAGAGAGAGAGAGAGAGAGGTAGAGACACAAGCAGAGGGAGAAGCAGGCTCCATGCACCGGGAACCCGACGTGGGATTCGATCCCGGGTCTCCAGGATCGCGCCCTGGGCCAAAGGCAGGCGCCAAACCGCTGCGCCACCCAGGGATCCCTATATTCATTACTTATAACTTTTTTTTTTCCCGTCAAAATTCATGGAAACAATATATAGCCATGGTTTTGATTTTTTTTTTTAATTTTTATTTATTTATGATAGTAACAGAGGGAGAGAGAGAGGCAGAGACACAGGCAGAGGGAGAAGCAGGCTCCATGCACCGAGAGCCCGACATGGGATTCGATCCGGGGTCTCCAGGATCGCGCCCTGGGCCAAAGGCAGGCGCCAAACCGCGGCACCACCCAGGGATCCCGCCATGGTTTTGATTTATGTGATAGGCAGGTATCACTGATATCCAAAGTGTTTTAAAATAAAGCAAGTTATTTTTAGACAGATCTCAAAGGAGGCCTGACAGTGAACTATGTCCACTTTTGGTAACCCAAGAGTAGACTGTGTAGAAAGCAATAGAAGGAAAGACTGTCTCTTTATACAGCTAATGAATTATGCTACGCATTTGTTCTAGGTTTATAATTTAGGCTATAAGGAGACTACTTTTATAGAGACAATCTGTGGCTCAGAGGTTAGCTCAAAAGTTTTATAGTTGAGTCTGGAAACTGAAAAGAAATGATGAAATCATAAAAAGCATCAGTCAAATCAGATCATGCCCTGATGGACTAATTTGACATTGTCATGTTTGGTTTATTATATGTCCTTGGGAATTTTCTTCCAGATGTCCTGTCAGGAAAGTCATGGGTCATAAAATTTCAGCTTTAAATTTCTTTCTTAGTAATTTTCCTCTTTGGAATTTTTTGATTCTTTAGCCTAGTTCAAAAAACCTATGGTCTTTGGTTTTTCTTTTAGCAATTTCAGTTACTGACTTATCTGAAAACCTGGGCTTTCTTTATGCTTATGCTTTCATTTTCCAGTTAAGTAACTCGTAAAACATGACACGCTTTTGAAAGAAAAGCCTTCAGAAAAGAGAAATATTCATCTACAAATTCTGTGGATCAGTTAATTCAACTAACAGGAATACTGTATGCCTTGCATTGCTGGAATTGGAAACACATGAATGATAAAAACCAGAGACCTTTATTGCAGAGTTTAACAATCTGGCCATGTTATTTAATATGGTAGGCGTTAGCCAGATGGCTGTTGTGGCTACTTAAATTAATTAAAATTAAAGTTAAAATCAGTTCTGTATTTGCCATATTCCAAGTCTTGACAGTGCAAATATAGACATTTCATGTCTTTGGTGTATTGAAGACTCTGAATGAGAATTTGTGATGGTATTTATGTTGGCATGGTAGTCTGTTAGCTGGTGGCATTCATCCATGTTTGGATTAGTTTATTTCTTGTCTTCCCAGGCCTTGGACCAGAGTTGGTGGTGCGATTCAGGGTATAAAATTATCAGGGCAGTGCTGCATTTTCTAATTATAACACAGTTTTCTTCCAGAGCTTTCCAGATATTTCATCATTTTGTTCATGTTGATTGCATTGGTGTCTGTAAGGGAAATGGAAAACAGATTGCATGGATTTTTTTTTTATTGTGGTAAAATATTCATAACAAAAATAACCATTTTTAGGTATACAATTCAGTGGCATTAAGTATGTTCATGTTGTTGTGCATCCATCACCACCATCTTATTTCCAAACCTTTTCATTTTGTAAAACTGAAAATCTTACCTATTAAACACAGTTAGCTCCCCATTTTCCCCACCTTACCCTCCAGATCCTGGCAACCTGCTTTCTATTTCTATGAATTTCACTACTCTAGGTACTCCTGTAAATGGAATCATACAGGGCAGCGCGGGTGGCTCAGCGGTTTAGCCTTCAGCTCAGCGCGTGATCCTGGAGACCTGGGATTGAGTCCCACGTCAGGCTCCCTGCATAGAGCCTGCTTCTCCCTCTGTCTGTGTTTCTGCCTCTCTCTCTCTCTCTCTCTCTCTCTCTCTCTCTGTCTTTCATGAATAAATAAATAAAATCTTTAAAAAAATAAATGGAATCATACAGTATTTGAACTTTTGTGATTGGCTTATTCATTTAGCATAATGTCCTTAGGTTCATCCATAGTATATTATGTGTCAGAATTTCATCCTCTTTTAAGGCTGAATAATAATCTCTGTACCATATTTTGTTTATCCACACATCTGTCAAACAATGAACACTTGGGTTGCTTCTACCTTTTGGCTATTGCAAGTAATGCTGTTATGAGCATGGGTATACAAAATACCTTTTGGAGGCCTTGCTTTCAATTCTTTTGAGTATATATCCATAAAGGGAATTGCTAGTCTTATGATAGTTTTGCTGGGTTTCTTTGAGGAACCACCATACTGTTTTCCACATTTTATAGAATGTTAAGCTCTGTTGAACTTAAAAACAAATTTAATTCATAGGAAGTCGATATTGCTCAGGTTACCTCTCCTGTATTTTTCTAGCTTGTACCCTGATACTGAAATACTGCCAGAGTGTTTTACTGCCGTACAGGTGAAGTCTCACATAGAAGCTTAATTTCTGTTTATTGGAAGTTCATAGTGCTGCTAAAGGGGAAAATTTTGTAGTGTTTGTCATTCAGAACTCCTTAAAAATGCTGACTTAATTTTCCTTTCTGGTAGAATTTCCAAAATGACAATATTATGAAACATATGAGTTTTCTTTTTCTTTTGGTCAGAAATTTTCTGTTAATGGAGGTTATATTACTTATTTTTCTCAAGCCCATAGCACAGTTCTTTTCAGTTTTTCCTCTGTATTAATTGTTTCTTTGTATTTTCATTTTCAGCCATAGTATAGTACTCTTTAAGTAGCTCCCAAACACAAGAATATACTTGGAATTAAACCTGAAAATTACTTGTTTTTTAACATAAGGATTCAGAGTTTTCTAACACTTCAGTGCCTTTTTTTTAACACAATATTTTGTACTTTTACATAGACATTTCATATTCCTATAATATTGAAAAATTTGACTCTTCAGCACAGTGTTAACATGACTGAAGAAGCATGCATCCCTTGGTAATCTGATTTATATGAGTTGTTGTAAAACTTGGCACAGATGGGCAGGAATAGAGACTAGTGATTAAAGGAAATACATTTTCTATGTTTTTGGCTTTCAGGAAGTACTTATATCAGCTTTGCTTCATATGATTTTAAGTTTGGCATTTTCTGCTTTTAAAATAGGACTGCCTAGTATAATTAGTAAGGCCCACAGCAAGCACTGTGATTACCAAGGGATGCATGCTTCAGTCATTCCCAACCCAAGTTGATTTTTTTTTTTTTTTTCCAACTTGATTTTATGGATCCAGATTTACTTACATTTTTTTAGGGCCATTCTTTTTTTTTTTTTTTTTGGCCATTCTTGAGGCTAGTGTTCACGTATATAGGTTATAGAGGATTTTAAATTTGGATAAAGAGTTTTTACTTGTCATGAAAATATTTTGGCAAGATTTCTCAATACCATATTATTCATGACCATATTATGTGACAAATTTGAGCCAAATTTCATATGACAGAGTTATGACTTAGGATTGTTTGAAGATACTTGTCCCAGAAACATGGGGAATCTCATCAGAAACTGAGGAGGCCATATAGGGTTGAGTGCTGTCGTTTGGTCTTACTGATTTGTTTCATCATCACCTCAAGATGGAACAGCACATATAGACGCTACAGTCTACTGAAAGTTGACTTGAGTATTTTGATATTTGTCATGGAATTTGAATAGTTTATGATCTTTTAAAGAATTATTTTTAGCTAGAAATCTCTTCCTTCCCATAAAGGAAATAGCATCTCCCTTTTAATTATTTATTCAGTTATTATGGAGATGGCTGTGAAAATGTTTAAGTTGGCTGAATTTGTGTCTATGAACGAGCCTTTTTGCTTCTAGAAAAGTTACTTATGCACGCAAGGGTATTTTCTGGGTATGGGAGCCTGTTAGGGGCTTTGTATGACTCTTTCATTTATATTGGAGGTGGGAGTTGTTTACTTATCACTGCTGTGGTGAAGTTATTAGCTAAGTTCATACCATCATGGTTTCTGCATTTCAGGCCATTTTATAACACAAGTTATATTGAAAAACATCATTTTTAGGTAGTAATGTGCCAAACCCCATAGTTTGTTTTTCTTAATATTCCTTCAAACCATTTTCTCTCCCTGCTAAGAAAACCTTCAGAAAGTAACTCATGACAGACTTAGCAGATTGTCCTATATTTGTAAAATTCTCACAAAATATTAGATACAAAGGCTTAAGATAGTTGACTAGCTTAAAAAGTTACTTTCTCTGTTTCAGGTAAATTCAACTTACTTTTTTTTTTTTTTTTTTACCTGTCTGATGGGAATGATTTTTTTCTTGATTGGGGAAATTCTGGTTTTCTAGCTCTTTACCACATTTGTTATAGGGTATATGTATAAAACTGCGTTTGTGGACTGATGATTTTTTTGTTTTGTTTAGTTCTTTTCACTCTGCTTTGTCTTAGTCTCTTTTTCTCCCAATATGCTGTAAATCTTTAAAAGTCTTTATTTAATAAATACATTATTCTCTAATTGAAACGCTTAAAAAAGTACAGCAACCTGACCCTTTTATGTTACTTTTCAAATTTCACTGAAATATTTGTATTTTCAGAACCTCATTTTCTATTTGCCAGAGCTCTTCTGTCCTCAGTGAAGTATTTTAAGTAATTCTGCTTAATTTGAGGAGTTTTTGTAGGATTAACTAGCAGCCCTAATCCGCTTCCAATTCTTGGCAGCCAATGAATCCTTAGGCTCCTATCTGGGTGTGTGCTTGCATTGTTGACAGTCCGCCTGCTCAGTGATTTAGGTTGATTCGACAGTTTTGGAACTGTTGGTGTAGAAGTGAGTCTTGGAGCAACAGAGCACCATAAAGAAAAGGAAAGGGCAAGTATTTTTAGGATCTGCTGTGAAGTATAATGAAAGACAGAGTATGTTAGTGAAAGGATTGCTGGGCCATAGCCTGCTTCATATTCATCACATAGTCATGGAAATATCTTTTGAAAAGACTGATATAAAGGCCTGTTCTGCTACTGCTTTGTGAAATGGAAGATTGGAATTAGATGCTTAAATGGAAAATGTTCTCTTGTTGCAGCCTCTTTGAAATGTGCTGCTGGTGGGAGCTGCAGCTTCCTCCTGCTGACTCTGAGCCCCAGGCTTCGGTTGAGATGGTCCTTTCAGAAATGTGGAGCTTAGTCCAAGCCTGGATTTCAGTGGGTAGCACCTGGCATCTGTGGCTAGAAAGTCCTATGAAGTGTAAGTGCTTTATTCTCTCCTTGTCAAGAATCCCTTTTCCTTCCTTCTTTTTCTTCCTTCTGCAGCTTAGCAGAGGGGAAGTACAATGAGCAATATACTGTAGTGTCTAGGATATCAGGATTTGGTTGCATTTTCTTTATGGCTCAGTGACCAAAACAAGATTGCTTGGTTTTAGATATCAACAATTCTTAAACCTTCCTAGAATTCAAAATGAAGTGATAAATTATGACCCCTTAATATATGGTATTGGCAGTATCATCCCAAGTAATTTTTTATTGACAGATTATTAGTAGTTATGATACTCAGATTTGCCAAATTTCTCTAGAGATCACTCTTCTATTTTATTCTTACTCTAAAAGACAAATATTTAAAAAGAGAGGCACATTTGACCAGTGGATGAGGCAGCATCAAGGTAAATAAGGATTGTTGAAATGAAAGGACTTCTCTTTGACTTTGGCTTCTACCTGATACATTTGCACTACAAGCAATTTGGGAATTTTCCAAAGACCAGTTTCTCATAGAAGTGTCCTTGGAATTTCATACAGCTGCCATCTGTATTTTAGTTTAGTTAAAAAACAAAAACTGGGACACGAGCAGTTAAAGTGCCTGCCTTCAGCTCAGGGCGTGATCCTGAAGTCCTGGGATCGAGTCCCACATCAGGCTCGCTGCATGGAGCCTGCTTCCTCTGCCTGTGTCTCTGCCTCTCTCACTCTCATGAATAAATAAATAAAATCTTAAAAAAAAAAATCCAGATAACTACATAATTAGCATTAAAAGATACAAGTTTTATATGTGATTTAGTTGCTTGAAGTTAAGTGCTGTTCTCTTTTTTCCTATTTCGGAAGTACTGGTAATATTTTAAAGTAAGCTCATTCCAGAAGACTACCATTTTAGGGAGATTTTAAGATTCTCTTCACTGAAATTTTTCTTAAAGTCTGAATCTTCAGATTTTAGCTAGGAAATTATTGAGCTTCCTCTCATTGCTAAAACAGAATATGTATTTAAAACAAAACGAGACGAAGGCTCCATCTGTGCAAGGCATATGAAGTTCTACAAATGAAGATTCTGAATGAAAAATGTCTCATCCTTTCAGGGCCTCTGTTTTCTTTATCTGTAAAGAACTGATTTGCTTATTCTCTGTTGCCCTTTCTCTCTCTAAACATTTTGGATTCTGTTCTTAGAGCTGATTCCCAACCTAGTAAGTATCTAGCTATGTAGTAGAAGGATGGGCTTTTCATGTTTGGGAAAGCAAAGAGGTGTTAGAGATTTAGGAGATGATATAGTATCTTGTCATTTTTGCTTCTTATTTAATA
Source organism: Canis lupus baileyi (assembly GCF_048164855.1). Taxonomy (NCBI): domain Eukaryota; kingdom Metazoa; phylum Chordata; class Mammalia; order Carnivora; family Canidae; genus Canis; species Canis lupus. The sequence continues at coordinate 53,358,225 of NC_132855.1, read as the reverse complement.
TATACTTTAAGTACCTCTTATGGCGAAGGATTTTGTGAGATGTAGAGATAGTTACAGTTGTTCTTTCTTTAATTTTTTTTTATTTTTTTATTTTTTAATTTTTAAAATTTTTTTTATGATAGTCACACACAGAGAGAGAGAGAGAGGCAGAGACATAGGCAAAGGGAGAAGCAGGCTCCATGCAACGGGAGCCTGACGTGGGATTCGATCCCGGGTCTCCAGGATCGCGCCCTGGGCCAAAGGCAGGCGCTAAACCACTGTGCCACCTAGGGATCCCTGTTCTTTATCTTGGAAGAGCTCGCAGTCTATTAGAAAAGATGAACAAAGGCCCAAGTAATTATAGTACAAAGTTCTATAGTTGAGCTGTTACAGAGCCAGTGTGAAAGCCTTTAATATTTTCTTGTAATCACTGTTTCAGGAGTTTGAGTATGATGGGTTTTTGTGTGGGAGTGGGGGATGGGAATGTTCTCTGTTGCCCCAGTCTACTATAGTCTTAATTCCAGTGCTGCTATCTCAGTGGTGGGGTTTTTTTCAGTGATCCTGGCCTCACCTATGGCATTCTTGCTTTGCATTCCATCTGGCAGGTCTTGTGCAGGATACTTTTTTTTTTGCCCTTCCCTCAGTGTTAGGAGACCTCGTATTGCCAGTGGGCAATAGGTCTTAACCTGTGTTGTGAGGGTGACAGGATTTGCTACCCCCACACAGCTTGAGGCTTTTGTTCAGTAAGGGAGAGGATCTAGTCAGCTTTTTGTGCCTTCTGTGCTGTTGAGGCTGTTCCTGTCCAGGATCATTGTACCAAAGGTCGTTTTCTCTGGTCTTTTGCCTTGTCTCCGGTCTTTGTCCTAAGTATCTGGGGGAGGTCTGTGAAGAAGAGCCTGTAGATGTTGTGAACTTCCTTTGTCTGTGAGTCCCAAGGGTTTTATATGTTCATGTTAGTCCATACTCAGCCTTTATCATTTTGTTCATAATTTTAGAATTTTTATTACTTGGGTATCTGGTACCCTATGCCTTTTCCTCATTTGTTACACCACAGGGGAGCCATTCATTGCTTGCCTCCTGTCTCCTTGGAGAGGTCTGTCTTTAGATTTCAATCTACTTGGTTACCCTGGGACTTCAGCTTTTGATGCATTTTAAGAAAAGTTATTTTGTAGTTTATTTGCTTTTGTTTATTGTTAACTCAAAAGCAGTGTTCTTTCTGACTTGCTACATCTTAGATGTAGAACTCCTCTCAGATATTTTTATTCAGATGTTTTAAACTCTACAAGATGATATTGCTTTATATAGTCAGTGTCCATAAAGATTAATCACATACTTAACCTTTCCATTACTCTTCATTTCTTCCTATTTCCATGTTTCCATCCAGAATTATTTTCTTATTCCAGGAAGAACACCCTTTAGTATTTTCTTCTTTTTGGGTCTGTTGGTTATAAATTGTCTTTTATTATTAGTCTTTAAATTTTTCATTTATTTATTTTAGTTAGCTATTTAGTAAGTAAGCAGGCAAACAAGGAAGTAAGCACTAGGCCCAGCGTGTGGCTTCAACTCGTGACTCCAGGATCAAGAATCACATCATCTACCAACTGAGTCAGCCAGGCATCCCTTTGTTTGTGGCCTTAAAGTGTTTTAATTTTGTTGCATTTCGAAGGGTTTTTTTGCTGGGTATAAAATAACTCATTAGCAGTTATTTTCTTTCAGTACTTTGAAGATACTGGTTCTCATTGTTTATGTTGACAAGCTAGCTATCAGTCTTGTTGTTCTTTTAAAGGTAATATATCTTTTTTCCTCTTTTTACTGTCCTTTAGATTTTTCCCTTTGGCCTTTTTTTTTTTTAAGATTTTTTTTCTTTTTTTTTTTTGAGAGAGATTTTGCATTTGTGTGCACAGTCACAGGGCAGGGGGCAGAGTGTCTTAAGCAGATTCTGCACTGAGTGTGGAGCCCAATGTAGGGCTTGATCTCGTTCCCCAGAGATCACGACCTGAGCCAAAACCAAGAGTTGGACTTTTAACCAACCGACACTGCCATCCAGGCACCTGTCCTCTCTGGCTTTAAAACAGTGTTATTATGATGTGCTTAAGTCTGTTTTTTTTTTTGTTTTTTGTTTTTTTTTTTTCTGTCCTTAGGGTTTATAGAGCTTCTTAAGTCTGTAGGTTGGTATCTGTACCACTTTGGAAGTTTCTCAGCCATAAATCTTTAGTGATTCTGCCCCATTTTTTTCTTTTCCTTCTAGGATTTCAGTTATATGTAAAAGTTTTTCACTTGTGTCCCATGTGTCACTCAGAGTCTGTCTTTTTTGACTTTGTGTTTTGGTCTTGTTATTTTTCTCTTGATTTTTTTTCTTTTTAAGATTTTATTAAAAAAAAAAAAAGATTTTATTTATTTATTTGGGAGAGACAGATAGCAAGTGAGAGCACAAGGCAGGGCCAGGGAGGGGGATTAGCAGGCTCCCCACTGAGCAGGAAACCAGACTTGGAGCTCGAAGCCAGGACCCTGGGATCATGACTTGAACTGAAGGCAGACGTTTAACTAACTGAGCCCCCTCCAAGCACCCCTCTCTTGATCTGTTTCTAGTACAGTAGTATTTTCTTCAGTTGTCTAATTTACTATTTTAACCCTTCCATTTGGTTCTTAATTTCTGTTACTATGTTTTGCAGTTTTAGAATTTCCACTTGACCCTTTTATAGATTACATTTCTTAATGACCATTCTCCAATTTGTCTTCTGATTCCCTGAATATATTAATTCCCTGAATATTAATTAATATTAATATATTAATATTTTGAAAAGTTCATAACTTGAAAGAACCTTACAGTGAACATTGATATACCCTTCTCCACAATTTGGCAGTGTTCCATTTGCTTCTGTCTTTCTGTTTTTCTTTGAGTATATATTTTTTAACCTTTTGGAAGTAAATTGAAGACCTTATAATGCTGTATGCCTAAAAACGGACATATCTTGTAAGAACAAGGACATTTTTCTAAACTAAAACTATTGTTACTCTCTAGAAGTTTAACTTTCATGTAATGGTATTATGTAATACACAGCCTATATTCACATTTCCCAGTAGTTTTTATTTTTAAAATTTTTCTTAATCCAGGATTCATTTAAGGAAAATGCATTGCTTGTAGTTGGTCTTTTTAGTTCTTCAAGGTGTTTTTGTTTTTCCTTTATGGGTAGTGACATTGAAAAACAAATACATGTCAAAAAAAAAAAAAAAGAAAAACAAATACAGTCCCATTTTGTATGTTTTTGATATACCCCCACTATTTGGTTTTATCTCCTCATTTTCTCATGATTTTATTCAGGTAAAATATTTTTGGGGGAATACTACCTGGATGATAATTTGTTGTCTTCAGTGATTCACATGAGTAGCATAAAATCTGTTCTGTTATTGGTGATGTTAAGTTTTATCACTTCAGTTAAGACATCATAGTTGTTAGGTCCTCATTTCATTATCTAGGTACGCTATTTTCTTTTTTTTTTTTTAAACATTTATTTATTCATGAGAGACCCAGAGAGAGAGAGAGGCATAGACATAGACAGAGGGAGAAGCAGGCTTTTTGCAGGGAACCTGATGTGGGACTGATCCTGGATCCTGGGATCAACACCCTGAGCTGAAAGCAGACGCTAAACTGCTGAGCCACCCAGGCATCTCATAGGTACACTATTTTCTATTGTCAGTTTCTTTTCCCTTTGTTGATGTTATTTAATCTTGCTTTTGTTTGATACTGGATATATTGTTTATGAAAATTTGAAGGGTTAATAAATGATGTTTTCCTCCTGACATGATTTCTTTCGCTTCTGGCAGGTCTTTAAAATAGGACTAAATCCCTTTACGAAGAACTTGAGCAGATTCTAAACTGTGTTTCTTTTTTTCTTTTGGTGGTAAAATATACATAACATATAAAATCTACCATTTTAAAACTATTTTTAAAGATTTATTTATTTATTTGAGAGAGAGTGCATGCATGTACACATGTGTGTGGGGAGGGGCAGAGGGAGAGAGAAACTTTAGCAGACTCCACTTTGAGCTCGGAGCCCCACGTGGGGCTTGATACCAGAAACCTGAGATTGTGATGTGAGCTGAAACCAAGAATCAGTTGCTCAATTGACTGCTCCACTCAGAGGCCTCCATTTGAATTATTTTAAAGTGTACATTTAGTGGCATTAAGTACATTCACATTAATTTACCACCATTACCACAGTCCATCTCCAAAACTGTTCATCCTCTTCAACTCCCCATCAAACAATAACTCTCCCCATTATCTTTTCCTTTCAACACCTGGCAATCAGAATTATTTCACTTAGCATAATGTCCTCAAGTTTCATCCATGTCATAGCATGTAATGGTACTCCCTTCTTAAGGCTAAATAGTTTATCCATTCCTCTGTCAGTTAGCATTTAAGTTATTTTCAACTTTGGCCTATTTTGAAATATGCTACTATGAACATTGGTGTATAAATATCTGAGTCCCTCCTTTGCATTGGCTTGGGAACATACTCAGAAGCAGAATTGCTGGGTCACGCGGTAATTTTATTTTTAATTTTTTGAGGACCTGCCATGCTGTTTTCCATGGTGACTGTACTATTTTCAGTTCTCACCAGTAATGCACAGTTTTCCAGTTTTTCTACATCTTCACCAATACTGTTTTCTGTTTTCTTGATACTAGGTATCGTAATGAGAGAAATGCTATCTCATTGCGGTTTTGATTTACATTTTGCTAATGATTAGTGATGTTGAGCATCTTTTCATGTGCTTATTGGCCATTTGTATATCTTTTTGGAGAAATGTCTCTTCAGGCCTTTGCCCATTTTTTAGTTGGGTTGTTTGAAGTCTTTTTTGTTGAATTATAGGAGTTCTTTATATATTATGGATATGAATTCCGTATCAGATTTATCATTTGCAGATACTTTTCCTGTTCTGTGGGTGGTCTTTTCATACTTACCAAGTCTTTTCATGATAAATAGAAGTTTTAAATTTTGACGTAGTCCAGTTTATGTATTTTTACCTTTTTTGCATGTGCTTTTGATCTGAGAATCATTGCCAAATCTCATTTATGAATCTTTCCCCCTGTGTTTTCTTCAAAGAGTTTTATAGTTATAAATCTTAATTTAGTTTGTGATCCTTTTGGGATTAATTTTTGTATATGATGCAAAATAAGAGTCCTGTTTGTCCTTGTTGAAAATTATTTGACCATATATGGAAGGATTTATTTCTGAATTCTTTTCTGTTCTATTAGTCTTGTGTCTGTCTTTATGCCAGTACCATACCTTTTTTTTTCTATTGTGGCAAAAAACACATAACATGAATTCATCCTCTCAGCTGTTTCCAAGAGTACAGTACAACATTAATATTGTCAACCATGCGTATGTTGTTGTGTAATAGATCCCTTGACCCCTCTCATTCTCCATGACTGAAATTCTATACCTACTGAAAAACATCTTACCCTCATCCCAGTTCTGAGTTTGACTATTTTAGCTATCTCATATAAGTGGAATAATGTAGTATTTGCCTTTTTGTGACTGACTTCATATAACATGTTCTCAAAAAAAAAAAAAAAAGGCAAAACAAAGCATAATGTCCTCAAGGTTCATCCATGTTATAGCATGTAATAGTACTTCATTATTTTTTTAGGACAGTAATATTCCATTGCCATGTATTACCACATTTTGTTTATCCATTCATCTGTCAGTTAACATTTGAGTTGTTTTCAGCTTTTGGCTATTGTGGATACTGCAGTGTACATGGGTATGTAAATACCTTTTTAAGAATCTGTTTTCAGTTCTTCTGGATATATACCCAGAAGTGGAGGGCTGGATCATAAAGTAATTCTGTTTTTAATTTTTTTGAGGAACTTCTATACTGTTTACCATAGCAGCTGTACTGTTTTACATTTGCTTTTATAACAGTGCACAAGAATTCCAGTATCTCCACATTCTCTCCCAACACTTATTTTCTGTTTTTTTTTTTTCTTTTGATAGTGGCCGTTTGACAGGTGTGAAGTGATATGTGATTATGGTTTTGATTTTACATTTCCCTGATGACTAGTGATGTTGAGCATCTTTACATATGCCTGTTAGCCATTTTTATATCATCTTTAAAGAAATATTTTTTCAAATCCTTTGCCCATTTAAAAATTGGGTTATTTGGTTTTTTGTTTTGACTTGTAATAATTCTTTATATATTCCAGATATTAACCCATTTTCAGAAATATGCTTTCCAAATAGTCTCTCCCGTTTCACAGGTTGCTTTTCTATTTTGTTGATTATTTCTTCTGCTGTATAAAAGTTTCAAAGTTTGGTGTAGTCCCGTTTGTATATTTTTACTTTTGTTTCCTATACTGTTTGTGTCACATGCATGAAATCACCATCAAGTGTCATGATGTCCTCCCCACCATGTTATCTTTGGGAGTTACAGTTTTCAGGTCTTAAATTTAGTTCTTAATATATTTTGAGTTAATCTTGTACATGGGTCCACCTTCTTTTTTTGTCTATGAATATCTAATTGTCCCATTATGTAGTTTTTTTGTGTGTATGAATAATTTTTGTATGTGTGTATGAATATCTCCTTTCCCCATTGTGTAGTTTTCCCATAATTCTTTTTTTTGTGTGTGTATGAATATCTCCTTTCCCCATTGTGTAGTTTTGGCACCTTTGTTGAATATCATTTGACTGTATTTGTGAGGGTTTATTTCTAGGCTCTCTTTTTGTTCTGTTGGTCTATGTACCTGTCTCTATGCCAATACCATACTGTTTTGGTTATTTCAGTCTTGTAATAAATTTTGAAATTGGGAAATGTGGGACCTCCAGCTTTGTTCTTTTTGAAGACTGTTCTGGCTATTTGGGGGTCCTTTGAGATTTCATGGATTTTTTTCTTTTTCTTTTATTTTAAAATATGCTTATTATAAAATACATTCATTTATGTTCATTTTATATTAAGTAGTGAAACACAGGGCTTGAACTCATGACCCTGAGATCAAGACCTGACCTGAGATCAAGAAGATCCTTAACTGACCAAGCCATCCAGGTGCCCCTTCATATGGATTTCTTTTTTTATTTTTTAAGATTTATTAATTTTTTGGAGAGAGAGAATCTTTTTTTTTTTTTTTTTTTTTTTTAAGATTTTATTTGTGAGAGAGACACAGAGAAAGGCAGGGACACAGGCAGAGGGAGATGCAGGCTCCCTGTAGGGGAGCCCAGTGCAGGACTGGATCCCAGGTATCTGGGACCACAACCTGAGCCAAAGGCAGATCCTCAACCACTGAGCCACCCAGGCATTGGAGAGAGAGAATCTTAAGCAGACTCCCTGTGAAGTGGGGAGCCTGACACAGAGCTCAATTTCAGGACCCCAAGACCACAGCCTGAGCTGAAATCAGGAGTTGGACACCCACTGACAGCCACCCAGACACTCCCCTCCATATGGATTTTAGATGGATTTTTTATTTCTGCAAGAAACGTAATGGGGATTTTGATAGAGATTGCATTGAATTTGTAGATCACTTTGGATAGTACTGACAATAGTAAGTTTTCCAATCCTTTAATACAGGATGTCTTCCCATTTATTGATGTCATCTTTAATTTCTTTCAGCAGTGTTTTATAGTTTTTTTAAAGATTTTATTTATTTATTTGAGAGAGACAGAAATAGTGACAAGATACCAAGAGAGAGCACAAGCAGGGAGGAGAGAGAAGCAGGCTCCCCACTGAGGAGGGAGCCTGATGCAGGGTTCCATCCTAAGACCTTGGGATCATGACCTGAGCTGAAGGCAGCCGCCTAAGCGACTGAGCCACCCAAGTGCCCTGTGTTTTGTAGTTTTCAGTGTACAATTTTGCTTCCTTACTTTATTCCTGAGTATTCTGTTTTTTTTTATGCTAATGTAAATGTAATTGTTTTCTTAACTTCTTCAAATTGTTCATTGTTAATGTATAAAAACTGATTTGGAAGTGTTGATTTTGTGTTTTGCAACTTTGCTTAATTCATTTATGATAACAGGTTTTTGGGGAATCTTTAGGGTTTTCTACATGTAAGATTATGTCTTATGTGAATAGTCATCATTTTACATCTTTCTGTCCAGTTTGAATGCCTTTTGTTTCTTTTTTCGCATTTGCTTTTGCTGGAACTTCAGTAAGAACTTCCAATGCTTTGTTGAATTTAAATGACAAAAGTGAGCATCCTTGTCTTGTTCCTGGTCTTAGAGTTTTGAAAAACTGTCAGTGACCATTGAGTAAGATGTTCATTGTGGGTTTTTCATGTATGGTCTTTTTTTTTTTTAATTTATTTATTTATTTATGATAGTCACAGAGAGAGAAAGAGAGAGAGGCAGAGACATAGGCAGAGGGAGAAGCAGGCTCCATACACCCGGAGCCCAATGTGGGATTCAATCCCGGGTCTCCAGGATCGCGCCCTGGGCCAAAGGCAGGCGCCAAACCGCTGCGCCACCCAGGGATCCCATATGGTCTTTTTTTATATTGAAATCATTTTCTTCTTTTCCTAGTTTGTTGAGTATCTTTTTTTTTTTTTTTTTTAAGATTTTATTTATTTCTAAATGAGAGACACAGAGAGAGGCAGAGACATAGGCAAAGGTAGAAGCAGGCTCCATGCAGGGAGCCTGATGTGGGACTCGATCCTGGGACCCCGGGATCATGCCCTGAGCCAAAGACAGATGCTCAACCACTGAGCCAGCCAGGCCCCCCTGCCCCTTTTTTAAATTTATTTATTCATGAGAGACAGAGAGAGAAAGAGAGGCAGAGACACAGACAGAGAGAGAAGCAGGCTCCATGCAGGGAGCCCGACGTGGGACTTGATCCCAGGACCCTAGGATCACACCCTGGGCTGAAGGCAGGCGCTAAACCACTGAGCCACCCAGGGATCCCCTGTTGAGTGTCTTTATCATGAAAGTGTGTAAAATTTTGTCAGATGCTTTTTCTGCATCAATTGAGAAATTTGTCGTTTTTTCCCCCCTTCATTCTGTTAATGTGTGGTATATTACTTTTTTTTTATGTTGAACCACCATTGCATTCCATGAATAAATCTCACTTGGTCATAGTATATAATCCTTAATATACTGTTGAATTTGGTTTGCTAGCATGTTCTTGAGGGTTTTTTAAATCAATATTTTAAAGGGATATTGGTCTGTAGTTTTCTTGTAGTATCTTTGGCTTTGGTATCAGAGTAGTACTGGTTTCATAGAATAAATTAAAAAGCATTCTCTCTTCCTCCAGTTTTTTGAAAGAGTTTGAGAAAAATTAATCTTTAAATGTTTGATAGAATATACTGGTAAAGCCATTTGGTCCTGGGCTTTTCTATTTTTTATTTATTTTTTTTTAATTTTTATTTATTATTTATGATAGTCACAGAGAGAGAGAGAGGCAGAGACATAGGCAGAGGGAGAAGCAGGCTCCATGCACTGGGAGCCTGACGTGGGATTCGATCCCGGGTCTCCAGGATCGTGCCCAGGGCCAAAGGCAGGCGCCAAACCGCTGCGCCACCCAGGGATCCCGGTCCTGGGCTTTTCTTTACTGGAAATTTTTGATGGCTGATTCAATCTTTTTACTAGTTATAGCAGTGTAGTTCCTTCAGATTTTCTAGATCTTCTTGATTTAGTATTGGTACATTGTATATTTTTGGCAGTTTGTCCATTTCTTTCTTTTTTTTTTTTTTTTAAGATTTTATTTATTCATGAGAGAGAGAGACGGAGACACAGGCAGAGGGAGAAGCAGGCTCCACGCAGGGAGCCCGAAGTGGGACTCAATCCCGGGTCTCCAGGAGCACGCCCTGGGCCAAAGGGAGGCACTAAACCGCTGATCCACCCAGGGATCCCAGTTTGTCCATTTCATCTAGAGTATCCAATTTGTTGGTATACTGCTGTTCCATAGTATTTCTTATAATTTTTTTTAAATTTCTGTAAAATTGGTAGTAACTCATTTCTTTTTTTCTTAGTTAATATAGCTAAGGCTTTGGCAATTTTTAAAAATTTTTTTCAAAGAATCTAGTCTTTTTCTGTTCTGTATTATTTATCTTTGCTCCAATTTTTATCATTTTTTTCCTTGTGCTAGCTTTGGATTTTGTTCGTTCTTTTTCTAGTTCCTTTTGAAGAATCATTATATGATTTAAGGGGTAAAGTTAGGTTGTTGATCTTTCATTGCTGAAATATTTCTTTTTTAAAACATAAATGTGTGTGGCTGTGAATTTCCTTCTTTATGCTCTTTTTGCTGCATCTCATAAATTTTGGTATGTGTATTTCCATTTTCATTTATCTTTTTTAAAAAGATAAGATTTAGTATGTATGTATGTATTTATTTATTTATTTATGATAGACATAGAGAGAGAGAGAGAGAGAGAGGCAGAGACACAGGAGGAGGGAGAAGCAGGCTCCATGCCGGGAGCCCGATGCAGGACTCGATCCCGGGACTCCAGGATCGTGCCCTGGGCCAAAGGCACCACTAAACCGCTGAGCCACCCAGGGATTCCCCATTTTCATTTATCTTAAGATATTTTCAGTTTCCCTTCTTCTCCCGTTGTTTGTTTTAAGAATATTTTACTTTTGGGGTACCTGGCTGGCTTGGGCTTGTGAGTTTGAGCCCCACATTGGGTATAGAGATTACTTTTTAAAAATCTTTGCATTCCCACCCTCAAGTTTAACAATCTAGGAGGAAATGGGTTTTTTGTTTTGATTTTTGGTTCTGCCCTTATTTTTGAGATCTCTACTTTTAAAGGCAGAGAAACATTTAAGTTAGAAATATAATTAACTCAGAATGATACATTTGGAATTTTTACTGGTTTCTGCCATTCAGATTAAAGCACAATGTGGCATGGTACAGTCAATGAACTTTTTCCTGAGTCCTGACCTGGTAGGTTGACAGATTTCACTTGGGAGGAAGACATCATACTAGTTCAGTTTTAACAGGAAATATTGGAGGTTTTTGGGGTTTGGTGGGTTTTTTTTGGGGGGGGGGAGTTCTATTTTGTTTTTTAAACACATATTCAGAAAATAGGGTGGAACAAATATATAACTTGGTAAATTACTGTATGTGAGTGCCCTTACAGTTACCACCCAAAACAAGAAGTAGAACCTTTATGGCCATTCCAGAAGTCTTCCTTGGCTCTATTTGACATAACTGCTTCCCTCTCCCTAAAAGTAACCACTGTCCTTTCGTAGTAATCCTTTCTTTGTGGTTTTTTAAATAGTTTTTATTCTTGTAAAAAAAAAAACTATAGTTTTTAGTCTTTAGTTTGTTAAAAATATGTCTTTCGAATGTCTTTTAATCAATAGATTCTCTGTCTCTATAGAATATTTAACTGTTGAGGAATCTGGGCCATTTCATTTGACTTACTGAGTTTCCCTACACCATGGATTTTGCCTATTGCATAGTTATGATGTAGTTCTAGTCTCCTCTATTTCCTGCAAATTGCCAGCTGCATCTAGAGGTTTGATGAGACACAAGTTTGATCCTCTGGTAATTGTGATATCCTGTTCTTTTGTCAGGATGCACATAATATTTGGTTGGTTGTTCTCATGATCTACTGTGAAACAAATTACCTTAAAACTTAGTGACTTAAGAGGTGCCTGGCTGCTCAGTGGTTGAGCATCTGCCTTTGGCTCAGCATCCCGGGGTCCTGGGATCGAGTCCCACATCAGGCTCTCCAGAAGCAGAAGAGCCTGCTTCTCCCTCTGCCTATGTCTCTGCCTTGCTATGTGTGTCTCTCATGAATAAATAAATAAAATCTTCCAAAAAAAAAACCAAACAAAACAAAAACCTTGGTAACTTAAAAATTGTTTTGGGGCACCTGGCTAGCTCAGTCAGTGGAACATTCGACACTTGATCTCAAGGTTGTGAGTTCAAGTCTCACATTGGGTGTGGAGCCTACTTTAAAAAACTTAAAAAACAAAAATAAAAATCTTTCATTGTATCTCATAATTTTGTGGGTCACAAATTCTAGCAGGGCTCTGTGGATGATAATTCTATTTCATGAAATTTGGTGGATGGGCTGGTCTAGAGGTTCAAAGATGGCTTCATTTACATACCTGACACTTACAGAAATGGCTGGAAGACTAGACTTAGCTGTGCTTCTCTTGCTTTACATGTAGTCTTAGGTCTCTTTACATTGTCTCTCCAGTATAGAAATCTGAATTCTTATATAGTAATTGTCCAAGAAATTGTATAAGTATTAAGACAAATATTTTGGAGAGATTCTTTGATAGATGATAGATCCTGTTTCTTTTTAAAGTTCACCTGCTGATTTTATCCCCTATCCATGAATATTGCCTGTAGCAATTATTACTGTGGTATTGAAATAGTGATTATCTGTTTTTCTCATTCCTTATTACCTTTATTAACTAAGCAGTTTTCTGTAAAAATAATATCTTATGTCTTGCAAATAACCTGTCCGCAGTTATTTATTTACTTGGTTATTGTTCACATCAGTATGGACTTATGGGTATTTGCTTTATTTTTGAGTGTTGTTTTTTTTTTTTTTTAAAGATTGTATTTATTTATTTATGAGAGACACAGTGAGAGAGGCAGAGACATAGGCAGAGGGAGATCCCAGGACCCCGGGATCATGCCCTGAGCCAGAGGCAGATGCTCAACTTCTGAGCCACCCATGCGCCCTATTCTTTGAGTTATAATCCAATACTGTCATCATTCATTTTCTTACACTAGGTTTTTTATCTTTGGCCATTGAGGTGTTTCAGGTTGGCTTCTGTATCCTTTGGACTTTAGACTAGTGTTTTCTTTTTATTATTATTGTTTTTTTTTGTTAGATTCAGCAATTTTTAATGTTATCACGTCAATTTATTAGGTAGATGTCCAATATCTTTGCATTTTTCTGGTAGACTAGTTTTTAAAATGTTCCTCTGGTCTGCTTTCCTTGTAGAGAGATTAGTCTATTCATTATTTTCTTTCCCCCCCTATAGCTATAAATAGCATTTAACCTCATTTTTGTGTGTGTGTGTGTGTATATGAGAGAGAGAGAAATTAATCTTTCTGAGCTTCAGGAGGCATGTTAAAGGTAATATTTTCATCTTCAAAGAACTTCCTTTTCTGATAGTATTTACAAATGTGGTTTGATTTCTAAGATTTCCTAGCTTTGTTACCTTCTCTTCTTCCTTTGTCTCTGTGTTACTTATACTGTATAATTTTGCTTCTGTTCACAGCATTCTGTCCTGCTTAGAGTCCTGTCTTTCCATTTCAAGAGTTTATAGAAACTAGACTGTACCATCTCCTTAGATTTTATGTAGGCTTCTTCCACTCACCTCTTCTCACCTGCTTTTAGAATGCACAAAACGTCTTCTATTTTCAGTCCTCAAATTATCTCTCTCTTCTTTCCATTGAATACCTTTTGGCTTTTTTGGTGTTCCTTTGCTCTTACATCCATTGGAGACCCTGTTATTTTCCTCTGCTTATGCTTTTTACTGAAGCTGAAACCACGCAGGTCTTATGTCACTCACTGGTTTGTCCTCAACCACTTAAGTTTTCAGGTTCTTAGACGTAACTAGATAATACCTGGTTTTGTTGTAAATTCCATAGTTCTTTAGTTTTGCTTTTTAACTGCTGTTTTTATGGGGTCATTTATGGAGATTCAAGGTTTCATAGAATCTTTTTGCTATTATTATTTTTTTAAAATAACAGTTTGAGAGGTACCTGGCTAGCTTAGTCAGTAGAGCATGCAACTTGTGATCTCAGGGTCGTGAGTTTGAGCCCCATGTTGAGTATAGAGCTTACTTACAAAAGAAAGACTAGATTATAAAATATCAGTTTGAGCAAAATATGTTTATGGCATATTAAACTACAGATATGCTTAAATTATTGGTTAGATACTGAATAGCTAAAAACTTATGTGGCTGGAAGATTTTTTGTGACATGTTTTATGCTTATTTTCCACCGTCTTATTGGATTGAAAGCTAAGTCTCTATTTTCAGTTTACTTTGGGAACTTGTACAGGCCATTTGAAGAATCATTATATGTTACCTGTGAAGTGCTCTAGCTTTATAAGAAATTGACTGGGTAAATCTATGTGATCTCTTTCCACAATTGCTTCTACTTCTGAATTGAGATTGAAAAATTTTTTTCATTTCATTATTGCCAACCTATTTTTTTTTTAAGATTTTATTTATTTATTCATAGACACACACACACAGAGAGAGAGAGGCAGAGACACAGGCAGAGGGAGAAGCAGGCTCCATGCAGGGAGCCCGATGTGGGACTTGATCCCGGGTCTCCAGGATCACACCCCAGGCTGCAGGCGGCGCCAAACTGCTGCACCACCAGGGCTGCCCCTTGCCTACCTATTTTAGCTTTCTCCCAAGAAGAGGCAGTTTGGTAGACTTGGATTAAAATTAATCAGTTGTTAATTAGTTGCCTACTGTGTACTGCACAACTTTGTTCTCAAAGTTATCTTTCAAAATAGAACTCTTTTCTGTAACTGTTAAAGACCAAATCCAGGGATCCCTGGGTGGCGCAGCGGTTTGGCCTCTGCCTTTGGCCCAGGGCACGATCCTGGAGACCTGGGATCGAGTCCCACGTCAGGCTCCCGGTGCATGGAGCCTGCTTCTCCCTCTGCCTGTGTCTCTGCCTCTCTCTCTCTCTCTGTGTGACTATCATAAATAAATAAAAATTTAAAAAAAAAAAAAAAAAAAAGACCAAATCCAGTGTTTTCATTCCATTATTATTTCCATAGATACATTTATTTTCTCCTGTGGAAATGATTTTAGTATTACGTATAGCACTTTGCCAAACAATACATTAGAAAGCAATAGAAGTATGTGAAATATTCACTTGGGGTGAGATGATCTTTCTGCTAAAGGGAGCTAAAGATTGAAATATAGGCCTGCTGAGACCTATTTATAGATATATTAAAATGGTTCTCAGATTCACTTCTCAAAGTGAACAAAAAGCTTTTTTTTTTTTTAAGTGGAAAAGAAGCATCCAACCTCTAGGTAGGCTTGGAAGTTATACAGTGACATTTGAGTTTTAGTGGGAGCTTTTGGGACTTTTTTCTTCATGCTTTCCCCCCTATACAATTAATGATTCTTATCAGCTAGATTAGATCAACTGATCTGATTGACTCTCATGCCTTCCTAGAATGAGTCAGGAGGATTTAGGTAATACTTTTGTTGAACAGGGCTTATATAGTTTGAGGTATTGGCTAAATTAGTGGGTAATTTAGCTGGTCAGATTTTTATTATACTTTGGTCTACATATTACGTGTATTGAGGTGTAACATTAAAATTACTGGGATCCCTGGGTGGCGCAGCGGTTTGGCGCCTGCCTTTGGCCTGGGGCACGATCCTGGAGACCCAGGATCGAATCCCACGTCGGGCTCCCTGCATGGAGCCTGCTTCTCCCTCTACCTGTGTCTCTGCCTCTCTGTCTCTCTCTGTGTAACTATCATGAATAAATAAATAAAATCTTTAAAAAAATAAAAAATAAAAAAAAAATAAAATTACTTAGGACAATAGTCGTTTTTGTCTTGTCTGCTTTCAGGTTCATGCATGGGAGATTTCAGACCAATTGTTACAGATCCGACAGGATGTGGAATCATGCTACTTTGCTGCACAGACCATGAAAATGAAGATTCAGACCTCATTTTATGAGCTCCCCACAGATTCTCATGCCTCTTTACGGGACTCATTACTAACCCATATCCAGAACTTGAAAGACTTGTCACCTGTCATTGTAACGCAGGTAAATCCTGTGCTTCTCATTAGAGAAATTTGTAAGGCCATTTGGATTTATCAAATTAATTTTGATTGATGTTGCTAGGCCACGTGAAGTAATGTTAACAACTTTATTAGAGTTACTGCTATTTTCTTAAGTGGATAGAAAGTGAAAATGTAAATCTGTGTTACTGTTAGAGTTCATTTGATTTCAAACCAATTTAAGTACCAGGAATGGGGGAGATGAGTATAGGTTTTCACAGGCAGGCATGTGTGGTGCCACTCCCCTCCCCCCATTAAAATTGCAGATGATAAAAATTTTGTATACTGTACTGTTCTGGGTCAGAGGTCTGCCTACTTGCCTTTAAAAAAAAATCCTTTCTGGACTAATTGACTAGTAAAAGCCTCATGTATGAAATAGTGAACCATCTGGCCCTTCCCCCTTAGACTGGGAAATACATTAGAAAGGGAAACTGGAAGAAGCTTCAGTGAATACATACTCACGCATGTTCTCTGCCTGGCGTAGAAGTGCCCTTGAAGAGGAAGGAGGCTTTTGCATAAAGCTTCAAGATGAGAAATGGAAAGAGAAGGGAAATGCCATTCCATTACTTGAGGAGTGAGCCAAAGGGCTGACTTTGTCAGTAGCTCTGGCCTTTTGGCAAAGTATAATTTATCTGTCCATGAAGTTCTATGGTATTGCCAAATAAAAGTAAGTATTGATGTATTCTGAGGAAAATCTGTAGTCTGTTCTTTCTGATTTCTTTTTGTTTTTTGTTTTTTTTTTTTTCATTTTTAGGTGTAAACTTTTAAATCCTAGCAATTTGTAGCTAGTCCAGAAGAGTTTACATGATATATGTAGTTGTGAAAGTGAGGAGAGGTGGGGGAGGTGTCAGTCTTTGTCATATTATTTGGAAAAAGTTTAGTTTCTTTGCTTTCCAATTAATATTGTTGGTAACCCTATTTCTGTTCATCTATTCTATTCATTATTCATTTCATTTATTTAATCTCTCTTCTTACTCAGCTCGCTTTAGCAATAGCAGACCTTGCCCTACAAATGCCTTCCTGGAAGGGATGTGTACAAACATTGGTGGAAAAGTAAGTCACTTATGTTGACTATATACTAGCATTTGGAATTACTATTAACCTACAAAGAGAAATTTGTTAGCATTAACTAGACATTTGGAATATTTCCCCAAACTCTTAACCAAGAATTATTTATTATTAACTTCTGTTAGAATAAAAGAAAATCATTTAAAATTTAAATATTACAGAATTGTCATGTGGGACATAAAAGGCTCTCTCATAACTTATAACATACATGTTCTTTGAATTAATTGCAACAAAGTCTTTTATTGTCTTGTGGATCACTCCTACTACCTGACATGTCAGCAATTCAAAAAAACATTGTCAGAATGTTTAAGATTATATTAAATTGAAAATCATTATGAGTAAAAATTCTTACTAATTGGGGTTTGTTTCATATCTGTCAAAGGGACAGTATCATTTTTAGATACATAGACCCTGCTACTTTGTTGTTGTTTTTGTTTTTTTTTTTTAAGATTTTATTTATTTATTCATGAGAGACAGAGAGAAAAAGGCAGAGACCTAAGGCAGAGGGAGAAGCAGGTTCCCTGCAAGGAGCCTGATGTGGGACACGATCCGGGTACTAGGGATCATGCCCTGAGCTAAAGGTAGACGCTCAACCACTGAGCCACCCAGGTGTCCCAGAGCCTGCTACTTTGAATAAAAGCATTTCCTCATGGTCTTAGCCAGATAATCTTCATATTTGCTTGCGTTTCAGCATTTGATTAGGAAATTATTTTTGAACAGAATGGATGTCCTTTTTAACTCCAACTACAATGTGTCATGACTTTAAGAAAATTTTCATTAAGAAAATCAACATATGTTCCTTAAAAAAATTATAATAGTATGGAAGCTTTCAAAGTAAAAGCCTCTCTCTGTCCCTATTCCTGTATTTTATAAGTAACCACTATTAATAGTTGACTGTATAGCCCTCCAGACTTTCCTTTAAGCATCTTGAAATAAGTAAGTGCATATACATTTTAATATACCCATGTATTTGTTCCCTCATATATAATATACTTCATACACTTTTTTTTAACTTAATACACTATGGACATCTTTTCATGTTAGGACATAGATATTTCAGTTACTGTAATGGCTACATATGATCCATTGTATGACTGTCTGTAACCTTTTTTTATCCTAATTATAGAGGACCTTTATAATTTCCTAATATTTTTGCTATTATAAAAAAAGTACTGCAGGGCATATTTTTGTATACTTTGGATATGTATGTGAGATTTTTCTGAGAGAGAAATTTGCAAGTGGAGTTACTGGGTCAAAGATTATTATGCAAGTTGAAATTTTGATTTCCAGATACCTTTCCAAAAAAATTTTAGCTGTTTTTTCCTCCACTTTAACAGTAATGAGAATGCTGCTTTTGTTGTTATAGATTATTCTGAAGCGTGTTGTTATCTTATGTGATTGTGTATTTTCTGACTGTAAATAACTTCAGTCTCTCTCCTTTTCTTTTCCAGATATAGCAATGATGTAACTTCTCTGCCTTTTCTGCTGGAAATCCTTACAGTGTTACCTGAAGAAGTGCATAGTCGTTCCTTACGAATTGGGGCTAACCGGCGTACAGAAATTATAGAAGATTTGGCCTTCTACTCTAGTACAGTGGTATCTCTATTGGTAAGTGTGAATTACTAAGTTGTTCTGTAGAGGCAAAAAACCTTGGTGGTTATTTTCTAACTCAGTTGCATTATTGTGAAATACAGCTTTCTTTGCAAAAATTGGCAATGATATTATAGCATTTATAGAACACTTTACAGTTAAATACTTTCAGAAACTACTTTTGAGTTGTAGTAGTGCTGTAAGGGTGATGTTGTTTCCATTTTATGAATGAGTTATGAGCTTTAGACTTAATACAATTGCTAATTCAGAATTTGAACTCAGGCTTTTCTGATTACGTCTCTTGCTTTTCTACTCTTTCATGCTACAAACTAGTGGCTCTTGATGAAGGACCATGCTAAGGGAAAGTGTATAAATTTACTTAGGGAGAGGATCCTCTCTTAAAGATCAGTTGAAATTTTGATAGGGAGGTGATTCAGGACTTTGACCTTTGAATATCATAATTATAGATTAGATAATACTACACCATCTTTTTAAAAAAAGTTAAATGTGATTAGGTCCTTTTTGATTAGGTAGACATTTTAATGCTGTAGACCAGAGATGGGTAAATTTATGGGTAATCTATGAGTTAGTCACCTGTTTTTTTTTTTATTTATGGGTAATCTATGAGTTAGTCACCTGTTTTTTTTATTTATGGGTAATCTATGAGTTAGTCACCTGTCTTTTGTATATAGACTTTTTTGGAAGACAGTCATTCAGTTATGTATTGTGCATATCTGTAATTTTGAGCTGAAATGGCAGAATTGAATAGTTCAGGACTACATATGGTTATAAAATCTAAAATATTTACTATTTGGCACTTTAAGGAAAATATTTGCTGGTTCTTGAACTTTGATGGTATTAAATTGTCTAGCCCGTATCTCATTATCTCATTTTTAGGTCTTTCTCGTCAGGTGAATTTTTTCAATAATGTAGTTATAGATTATTTTTCAGGAATTTGTTTCAGTACTTTTACAACATCATAGAACTTTTTATTTGAGAAGTAAATTTTTTACTTAATTGTGTTCAGATTGGTGTTAGAGATTCACTGGAAAATTATTCTTTTACATGCATTTTTCAACTTAACGTTTATTTTAAAGAAATAGTATTGAGAATTAGAAAATACAGACAAATTATATTCAAACTATCTGGAGATCACATTATTAACCCTTTAGTACATATCCACTATGAACATATGACAAATTTTTTAACTACAAGTGAAATTATATTTTGCCTATCCTCCTACAGCCTGCTTTCTCAGTTATCCAACTTCATCTTTCCATTTCAGTAAATTTTTATATCATCTAATAAATACCCAGACCATATTCACATTTACCACGTTCAATCCTAAAATATTCTTTACAGCATTTTTCTAAGTCAATATCCAGTCTAGAACCATGCCTGTGTCAGTTTATTATGATTCCTAATCACAGTTCTGCTTCCCCTTCTTTTTCTTTTCTTTTTTAAGATTTTTTTTTAATTCATTTATTCATGAGAGACACAGAGAGAGAGAGGCAGAAACATAGGCAGAGGGAGAAGCAGGCTTCCTTGCAGGGAGCCTGATATGGTACTTGATTCCAGGACTCGGGATCACAACCTGAGCCAAAGAAAGATGTTCAGTCACTGAGCCACCCAGGTGCCCCTCTTCCCCTTCCTTTTCAAAACACAACTGATTTCAAGGAGATTGGACCGGTTATTTATATTATAGACTACCTTGCCTTTTGGATTTTCTGGTTGCCTTGTCTTTGTTTCATTTAGTTTGTTTTTCTGTTCTCTGTATTCCCTTAATTGGAAGTTGTATCTAAAACAGCCCTTCTCAGTAGGCATTCCTCTAGAGAATTAAGCCTTAATGCCCTAAGGCATCCATTGTATGGAACAGATTCTCTCCTATGCATTAATAATGGTAGGAGCATGCTATCCATAGGATAATGGAAAAAACAGTCACCCAAATCATTTTCTGTAAGGCTTAATTCTTTTCAAAACCATGGTTGAGAAAGACAGAAAGGCTTAATGATTGATTTTAAAAGGTTAAAAACATTTTGGGACTCCCGGGTGGCTCAGTGGTTGAGTGTGATGATAACAGAGTCCTGGGATTGAGTCCCACATTGGGCTCCCTGCATGGAGCCTGCTTCTCCCTCTGCCTGTGTCTCTGCCTCTCTCTCTCTGTGTCTCTCATGAATAAATAAATAAAATCTTAAAAAAAAATAAAAGAAATAAAAGGTTAAACATTTTTAAATTTTTATTTATTTATTTTTATGGGTGGGGAGGGGCAGAGGGAGAGAGAATCTTAAGCAGGCCCCATGCCCAGTGCAGAACCTGACACGAGACTTGATCTCACAACCCTGAGATCATGACCTGAGCCGAAATCAAGAATCAGGCACTGAAGCTCATCAAAAGGTTAATTAAACATTTTTGTCTGGAATACATCATAGATACTTCATGGGGCATCTTATCAGAAGAGAAATACTTTTTGATGACCTTCCATTAGTGACATTAGAGTTGACTGGATTAGGATGATGACAATCTGATTCTTCCATTTATAAAGTTTGTTTTCTTCCTTGTAATGCAATTTATATGGTGGTAGTTTGTAAAATAACAAATGTTCAATTCTGTATCAACCTTTGCCTAAAGATTTCAAATTCTACTTGGTGTAATCAATGTCTTAATAATTTCATTGTAGTTTGCAAAATAATATTTTAATAATTCTTTCATTCCTTCTGTGTATAAATTGGCATTCTTGTGAGTACTCTGGTATTCTTCTACTAGAAAGGCACGATAAATCTTAAATTCTTTTTAAATTTCCTGTTTGCTAAATAAGGTTTTGTTTTAAATCTGCCTCAAGTGTTATTTTTTTCTGACATTTTCTTATGGAATATCATGACTCAGGATTTTCACTGATGTAGGGTCTCATCTAAAAATCATTCTTTTGGTGCTTAAAATGTCATAACTTTGGCCACTGGAGCATTTCTTTCCTTTCTAACAAAAAAAAGATGACTGATACTCCCCTTGTTACCTCTTTGCTCTAGATCTGGAATACTTGGTTCCTATTAGTATCAGTCTGAATCTAGTCAGAAGAGAGAAACTATATAGTAGTGTGTGAGAATGTTCATTCATTCATTCAAATATTTTATTTATTCATGAAAGACACAGAGAGGCAGAAACATAGGCAGAGGGAGAGAAGCAGGCTCCTTGATGTGAGACTCGATCACAAGACCCCAGGATCACTACCTGAGCCGAAGGCAGACACTCAACCTCTGAGCCACTCAGGCATCCTGGGAATGAGAGGCCCAAATTGTCCAGGTGAATAGGTTTGTCTTCCAGTTTATTGGAATCATATTTGTATTTCCGGGTAGAAGCATTTCTTCCTTGGGGACCAAAATCTCCAAACCAACAAAGGTAAAGTTGCTCATTACTGTACTTCCCTTACTCTGATATGAGTTCCTTGATTAGATAGGATGCCATGGTGGTTGGATATGACATTCTGTGAGTCTGTGAATGATAGAAGCACTGACAGAAACACTGCAAGCAGGGAAAGCAAATCCATATCCAGCATATGTGAGTCTCTCTCTTCCTGTGAGTGTTGTCCTTCCAGACAGATGTCTGCTTCTTTTGTGATAGAAGTCCAGTGTAATCAATCAGCCTGGTTCCCATGGTAGAAGGTGCCATTTTAGGCTGCTGTTGGCAGATATGACACTCATCAGTAGTTTTAACTTAGTGGAAGTCCATGTTAATCCTAGTGTAGCGTCCATCATTCTGTAATCCAGGCTTGATTTTTCTTCTTTAGTCATTTAGGTCTTAAGGAACATGCCAAGAGGCAGGAGACAACGGGCATGAATTGAGGAACATAAGCCAGTGCAAGAATAGTTGATGTCAAAGGAATCTGACCTATCTGCTCATGCAACTTTCTTATATCTTTTTGAAGTCAGTCTCTTATATTCCATTTCTCTTTGATAACAGGTTGCTGTTATGTATGTATCGCCATGTTTAGTTAGTTCAGATAATACTCATTTCATGATAAGCTCAGGCCACGTGATCACCTGATGTTCTGTGGATAGATGTTTGGTTTCTACCAAGGTTCAGTAGTAAGCCAGAAACTGTTTCTCAAAAGAATAATTACCTGTAGAAGAAGATATAGATTTGCTCCCAAGTCCTAGATATTTGCACTATGATTTATACTTCCCACAGGTGCCATATATTCATTAAATCCAGAATCTCTAAGAAGTACACTCATATCAATGAGTTTGGTTCAAGTTAGTAGTATATTCCAGCCTCCCTTCATCTAATACCCTTAGAATCATTCCCACATATGTTCCTCCGGTTTCTTCAGGTATATGTTAACAAAGTTGTACAGTTTTTTTGTTATTTCCTCTTGTATTTATATACCTGTCTCCCAGAACATGCTAAGATTTGACCATAGTTATGGGTGACACAAGAAATGGTTGTGGTAGATCTTGAGGAGAATGGGCATCCCCTTTGAAAGGCACCTGAAATTAGGCTATTACAGAGCTTTCAAACTAGTTTGAACTAGAAGGCTAGTCTTCTCAGACACTAGAAGGCAGACTACACCTGCTGTTAAGGGATACTCAGTAATTTGGGAGTTCAAGATTATCCATTTCATTAGGGTCCAACCAGATGTCTGTAGTCCAAGTTTCAGAATTCCATGCTTTACAGTTTAACTTTCACATGAGAAATTTGGTGAGATTGTGCATTCAGCTGTTTATAATTCAGTAAACCACACTATTATGTGTGTGTATATCAGCCCTGGAGCTACACAAAATAAGAGCCTCATACTGAGTGGTTGTGGAAGCTTTGATTCTCAGACAATGATTTAAGTTGAGTTAAGGGACCTGAGCTTGTTTTATTTTTGTAAGCATTCATATGAAGTCAAAAGAATCCAGTCATAACTGCAGTTCTTATAATCATCATTATTGGCACAGTGGTCAAGTGCAGCCGCCACTTGGACTCCCAAGGCATATGCTTGACTTAATACTTCTTCATAATTGACAACAGGCAATAGCTTGGTTTGTTATAAAGAAATCTGAAAATTTTGTCCCTGTAGTACTTAATAAGGTCTATAATTCTGTCATGTAACTTGTCATGCTATAGAACCCAGAAAATGAAATGTCCAGAATTGCCAGGAAAAATAGGTTGGCTGTGATATCAGGTACCAGAGGCCTCTTAAATCTTTTTCATGGTTTTCCCCATTCCTCTTATTCATTCTATTCCATCCCATTTTGTCAGTACGACACTTTTGTGGTCCATTAGAATGAAGCCATTTCTAAACATTGTGTTGAACTTTTAAACACTTTAAATATTATTCTTCTTGCCCTTAGAGTTGAACTGAGCCTGTCCTCTAATATATTTTAATTTTCTTCCCTTCATTTGTTCTTCATTTTGTTAATCCAAGGTTAATTCTTACTTACCTCTGCTGCATTTTTACTGGTGAGCTTTTCTGGCATTTATGTTTCAGCTTTGAGGCCTTGCTTTAAGAGAGAGAATTCTTAATAATACAGTTCTTAAAGAGGAAGCCAAGGTAACCCTTTCTAAGTTCTGAAGCTTTATGGTGTGTATTTGATTCAATGAGTGATTTTTTTTTTTTCTCTTCAAAGCAACTAGATTTAGATGTAGCATTTTTCCAAAATTCTGTTCTTAAGTTTGAGTCAGAAGTTAGAATATACAGTCAAGTCCTTCCATTTGTAAATATCATGTCTTAGTAAATTGAAATGTCATTCAAGAAGTATAAAGGCCAAACAATTGTGTAATGATTATACCTTCAAAGATTCAGATGTGTGTGTGGTTGCCATGAACTTGCTTGAAGCATCTTTTCTTTTTTCGTTTCAATTCCATTCAGTACAATTACTAATTGAGAAGAATGTAATTATAATTGTCTGATACAGCAATAATAGGAGGAACCTGGCTACCGAAAAGTACAAGAGTCAACGTTTAAATCACTATGGGATTCTGTATCCCACCATATGCAACCTAAACCCCATGGCAGTTATGTTATTTCTGATCATTGCTTATAAAAGTTACATTTTTTAAAAAATCCAAACAAAGTTGCACTACACTTTACTTTGGAAAAAATATACATCACAAAAACAGTTTGCAAAGAGAAACTGGTTTTTTATTTATTCATGAGAGACACAGAGAGAGGCAGAGACATGCAGAGGGAGAAGCAGGCTCCTCACAGGGAGCCCAATGTGGGATTTGATCCTGGGATCACACCATGAGCTGAATGAAGGCAGATGCTGAGCCACCCAGGCATCCTTAGAAACAGTGGTTTTAGTCTGACTTTCCCTTTTATCTCTTTTATCAACCCACCATATTTACAGTAGTGTCTTTTTCTGTGGAATGGTGTATTTACTGGAGTAATCAAGTGTAGCTGAAACATCAGCTTTTCATAGTAGGACTAGCTTACTTTTATAAAATCAACTGTGTAGATGAGTATTATTTTAAGATAATTTTTTGATAAGATTATGTTAATGCAGAAGAGGGATCTAAGAAACTATTATTTCTGAAACAGAACTATCTTTGGACAAGTTTTAATCTCGGTGTATCTCAGCTTCCCAGTTGAGAAAGTAGAAATAGTACCTGGCTGTAGTGTTAGTTGAGATTAATAAATTAAGGGCATTGAGAGCAGCATCTGACACTTTCAAAGCGCTTTGAACTGTTGGCTCTTAATATTATTATCCTTCTCAATATTATACCTGCAAGATGATTTTAATAATGGTTTAAAGATAAAGTTTGCCATTATTTAACTTTTTTTTCCTTCTTTTCAGATGACCTGTGTAGAAAAAGCAGGAACAGATGAGAAAATGCTTATGAAGGTCTTTCGCTGTTTGGGAAGTTGGTTTAACTTAGGAGTTTTGGACAGTAACTTCATGGCTAACAATAAGTTACTAGCACTCCTTTTTGAGGTTTTGGTAAGTAATGGGTTTGTTTATGAAAGTATTTTTACCACATAGTCACAGTAGTAACTAACCTTCTGGAACATAGCAGTGTTTTCAGATTTCTGTACAGTGATTAGAGGATGTATAATAAGAAAGCAGTGTCTCTCTCTTGCTTGTTACCAAGTACCAAAGGTATTGAAGGGGGCAGCCCAGGTGGCTCAGTGGTTTAGCGCTGCCTTCAGCCCAGGGTGTGATCTTGGAGACCCGGGATCAAGTCCCACTTCACACTCCCTGAATGGAGCCTGCTTCTCCTTCTGCCTGTGTCTCTGCCTCTCTCTCTGTGTGTCTCTCATGAATAAATAAATAAAATCTTAAAAAAAAAAAAAAGTATTGAAGGTATTAGTATTAATACTCAGAACAGAATGTAGTTAGGTTTAATAGGAAAGCAGTTTTACATGTAGATCAGTGGTTTACATATTAAACTCCAAGTAACAAAAAACCATTGGTCTCTTTTTTTCTTGTTTTGTCCCCTTTTCCTGGATGATGTCCTTCCATAAAATCATATTAGTTTGGAAGCTCTGTGTGTACTGGTTGTGTGCTAGTGCACTATTATTTAGAAGGTGGTAGGGGCACCTCGGTGGTTCAGTCAGTAAAGCATTTGCCTTCAGCTTGAATCATTATCCTGGAGTCCTGAGAATGAGTCCTATGTCGGGCTCCCTGCTAAGTGGGGAATCTGCCACTTCCTCTCCCTCTTCCTGTGCTGTTCCCTGCTCTTTCTCTCTCTCAGTCAGTCAAATAAATAAATAAAATCTTAAAAAAAGAAGATGATAGCATGATAATAGATTGATACCACTGTGAATTAAAGGAAAGGAAAGCACATTCTTCAAAAAGACATTTTTGGTATTCTATTGTTAGTGTATTTATGCTGTGTTTTTTCAGGAGCAGGAGCTAAGACGCAGGAAAGTTAGGATGCTGCTAATAATTATTTTGCTAGTCACTGTCTTTGTCTCCATTTCTATTGATGCCCTACCTCAGTAATGGTAATTTTGATTCTCATCTTACTAAATTGTATAAAGAGTAGTCAGTATAAATAAATTAAAATCCTACTTTTGTTTAAAAGTTTATGAATATGAGGGACACCTGGGTGGTGAGGTCAGTTGAGTGGCCAACTCTTGGATTTAGCTCAGGTCATGATCTCAAGGTCATGAGATTGGAGCCCTTTGTTGGGCTCCCTGCTCAGTGGGGTATCTACTTGAGATTCTCTCTCTCTCTCCCTCTGCCCCTCTTACTCATGCACACTCTCTCAAATCTTTTAAAAAAATTTATGAGTATAATTGATTACATATGAAGGGAGGGCAGTTTAGAATACACATCAAACACAAGACCTTGGTTACTTCTGGGAATTAAGACTGGGGTAAGGAGCAAGCTAAGTAGTGTGCCAGGATTATATTCTTCACTGATCCAGTGTGTCAAGACCCCTTTGCTATTTAAAAGAAGGATAATTTTAGAGTCAGTGTCAAATATATTCTCATTCTTACATTCATTCAGTGGTTCAGAATCATGCCATTAGTTTGGTTTATGTGCAGACCACAACTTTATTATAATGGTGTAATAAACTGTAATAAACTTTTCTCCCACAGTTCTTTTTTTTAAGCTTTTACAAATATAATGCTGGAGATATGTATATATATATATACACACACACACAAAATATATATACACAAAAGAATAAATTTGAGTGTTTAACTTTTAAATCATATAATAACAATAAATATTTTTGAATTTACCTCTCAACCTAAGAATAACCTAATGAATAATTTGCATCTATCTTGTGTGTTCTCCCAACCCTCACTCTATTGCTCCTTCCCCACCCTGGAGATTCTAAATGTCCTTGTTTTTTATTATTCACAAAAGACTAATATGCTTTCACTAAATTTACCCATCCTCTCAACTGTACTCTTCTAAAAAGAAGCCCTAGAGGAACCTTCTGATCTGCTCTAATTTGTACCAATTACTCTTTAGATCTTCTCCTCAGCTGTTGTTCTGGAACTTCTCTTTACTATGCTTTTGGATTGGATTGTGTTTTGAACGTTTTTAGACACCTTCCTTAGAAAGATATGTGGGAAGTAAACTTTGAGCTTTCGCATTCCTGAGAAATACTTTTATTTTACTTTCATTCTTGATTGGTGGTTTAACTATAATTCTAGGTTTAATATTCTTTTCCCTCAGGATTTCTAAGGCCTTTCTTTTGTATATACTGGCAGGCATCATTGCTAGAAGAAACTAAATAGCTGATTTTTTTGCTCCTATCAAAGTTACCTTCTCTCATCCCCAGAAGTTTTAGAAACCTTTGTTGAACCTTGGTATTCTGAAATATGGACCCTTTCATTTTATTTTCTTATATTTTTAAAGATTTTATTTATTTATTTTAGAGGAGTGGGGAGTGTTTGCAAGTGAGGGGAGGAGCAGAAGGGGAGAGAATAGGAAAGAATTCCAAGCAGACTTGGCTCTGAGTACAGGATCCAACGTGGGGCTCAGTCCCACAACCCATGAGGTCATGACCTGATCTGAAACCAAGAGTCAGCTGCCTAACCTACTGAGCCACCCAGGTGCCCTGAATCCTTTCTTTTTAAAATAGTACTTGAATATAAGAAAAAGGATGGAAAAGATTTCCACAGACTAAAACGGGGTAGAGAACACATGGCATTACATTAGGGGCAGCTGGTATGGGTGGGGGGAAACATGGAACTTTAGAAGTCATGTGACTGTGATTGAGGTATGGAAAGGCTGTATATGTTTGGCATATAGAGAAATAGAAATAGGACAGGGAAGATTGATGAATATTGTCTGGTTGAAGGTCATGACTGTTAGGCTGTTATGCATTTATTTATTTATTTATTTATTTATTTTTAAGACGTTATTTATTTATTCATGAGAGACAGAGAGAGAGAGAGGCAGAGACACAGGCAGAGGGAGAAGCAGGCTCCCTGCAGGGAGCCCGATGTGGGACCCGAACTCAAAGACAGGTGCTAAACCACTAAGCCACCCAGGGATCCTGCTGTTATGCATTTAAAGTATACTTCAGAAACAAGCTATAATTGTTTTGCTAGTACTTGGATTATAGCTTAATGATCATGTCTTTTCTGTTCCTACTATCTCCCAGCAACAGGATAAGACTTCATCCAACCTACATGAAGCTGCTTCAGATTGTGTGTGCTCAGCTCTCTATGCCATTGAGAATGTGGAGACTAACTTGCCATTAGCCATGCAACTTTTTCAAGGAGTCCTAACATTGGAGACTGCTTATCATATGGCCGTGGCACGTGAAGATTTAGACAAGTGAGTGATTATTTCAGGCAGTAGCCCTAGGTTCCATCCTTTGTGATTCTTTATGACTCCTTGTAAATATAGACACCTCATCCTAAAAATGCTCTGCTATTCTCTACTGAACCTAGACTGGCAAATTAGATGCAGAAGGAAAGGTTGGAATCATAGAAAGTAGTAGTAAATTTTTCCACTCACAGAGCATAAGGCTCTAAGATTTAGGAATGAACCTTGGAATATCGAGTGTGATTTGATAAGGATTTTATTCAAATGTTTTAGTAATTGAGAATTTAAACTGACTTATGAGTCATATGCTTATGTGTATAAAAATACACAATAAGGAAAAGTGGCTGTTGTAGAGATTTTGATACAGGATAGCTAATAATCACTACGTGTCCCTTAGACTGAGGATCCTTTTACTGATTTAATTAACTGTCTGTAAGTATGTACATATAATATACAGATTTCTGACTTGGTGCTGTCACTACTCTTTCATCTACAGAGTTCTGAATTACTGCCGTATTTTCACTGAACTATGTGAAACTTTTCTTGAAAAGATTGTTTGTACTCCAGGCCAAGGTCTTGGTGACCTCCGAACTCTGGAACTGCTGCTTATTTGTGCAGGACATCCTCAGTATGAGGTAGTGTTTATATCATCTAAGCCCATTATTCGCCAAATTGTATGTTGTATATTACCTATATTTCATTGCCACCCGCCCAGCTTTTTATTTGTGGGAAACTATAGTCTTGTTTTTGGTTAATGTGACGTGGTAGTTTCCTCTGTGTTGGAATTTTTTCTTTTTAAATTATATTTGAGTTTCTGCTTTGAATCTTTTTTCTGTTTTCTTATGTGGTTAGTTGGGCTGACTGCTGTAGGAAGAAAGCTTACTGCCTTTTTACTGAGCCCCCTCTTTAGGTCCAGTTGTTCTTTTTAGAGCTTTACTGCTAAAAAACAAAACAAACAAAACCACAAAATCTTAACTGCACAAGTCTTAACATCCAAAATTTTTTTTCCAAATTGTGGTTGGGAGGGACACCTGGGTGGCTCAGCTCAGTAGTTGAGCGTCTGCCTTTGGCTCAGGTTATGATCCCCGGGTCCCTGGGATTGAGTCCCACATCAGGCTTTCCTAGGGAGCCTGCTTCTCCCTCTGCCTATGTCTCTGCCTCTCTCTCTGTCTCTCTCATGAATAAATAAATAAATAAAATCCTTAAGAAAAAAAATTGTGGGTGGGAATGAGAAAGGGATTGAAAGGATTTAAAAGTCTACTCCATTCCAAAATCCCTATAGTACTCTGCTTCTTAAAAAGAGTTGACTAGATTTTTAAAAATCTTGTTTATTCAAGAAGTTTTACCTCCTCTTAATAGTATAAGTGAGAAAGAACTTCCAATTTGGGTATTATTTTAGATAGGTCTATTTTGGACCCTTGATCGAAAAAGGATGGTAAGGGCATCCTTAAGAGCACAGTTGTGTGATTCTCATTTCTTTTTCTTTTATTCATAAAAATGTTTGTTTGATTTGATCTTTTGAGGATACCCAGATTTAGATGAAACACAAAACATTTCCGGGAGGAAGTATAGCACCATGTAATAATTATCACTCCTTTAAATAGTGCTATAAGTAAGATAAGCTGTGGATAAAGTCCTGGACTTTTTCTTCCCTTTCAGTCCCACTTAGGAAAGTTGATGAGTAACAATGACATAAGATTAGCATGTTCAGGGATTTGCAGACGCTTTGCCTATTAAGAGGTGTTTTAATCTCAAATATGAAATGATTTTTAGATTTGAAAAAAATACTTTTAAAGAGACTTCCAGGGGATCCCTGGGTGGCGCAGCGGTTTGGCGCCTGCCTTTGGCCCAGGGCGCGATCCTGGAGACCCGGGATCGAATCCCACGTCAGGCTTCCGGTGCATGGAGCCTGCTTCTCCCTCTGCCTATGTCTCTGCCTCTCTCTCTCTCTCTGTGACTATCATAAATAAATAAAAATTTAAAAAAAAAAAAAGGAGACTTCCATTTCTGTATCAATTTCTCTAAATTCAGAATCCATAATACTTTTGAAGAAGTTATCAGCTAAAGAGGGACTGTACCCCCACTCATCCTAAATGGAGTTTTGAGGCCTATCATGGGAAGATACTTTGGGAGGATAATAATAAATCTGCTGGAGAACATGTGGCTTCTGAACTGGTTTTACTCCTATTATTTTAGATTATATCTTCCCTGTGTAGTTTTGGTAATAAAACTGTCTTCATATTCCATCCCTTTTCTGATTCAAATAAACTTTCTTTTCTTTTTCTCTTTTAATTTGACAGGTAGTAGAAATTTCCTTTAACTTTTGGTACCGACTAGGGGAGCATTTGTACAAAACTAATGATGAAGTTATTCATGGAATCTTCAAAGCTTACATTCAGAGGCTGCTTCATGCCTTGGCTCGACACTGCCAGCTAGAACCAGACCATGTAAGTTCCCTTCTCCACTTCTTCAGATCTTAATTTCCTACTCTTTTCAGTGCTAATTTAAACATGAACTAAAAAGATATGAAAATAAAGCTAATGGAATGTGCAGATTTTCTGTCACTCTATAGCTTATACTAATGGAATCCATAACAGTGTAACGAAGAGTGAGTATAAGGCTTATATAGAAAGAAGTCAGTTTTGCTGAGCCAGTAATTATTCTCCTGGGAATTTACCTTAAATAATTCTGCTGAAGGAAAAACAGTGGCTGTTTTATATATATAAAGCATTTTCTGTAAAGTAAAAAAATGATAAATTCATGTACAACAATATAGGAAGTTACATAAATTATGATGTAGCAACTTGATGGATCATTATGCAAGAGTTAAAATAGTGACTATTGAAATGGTCATGGGTCCACCTGGGTGGCTCAGTGGTTGAGCGTCTGCCTTTGGCTCAGGTTGTGATCCTGGGGTCCTGGGACTGGTCCAGCATCGGGTTCCCTGCAAGGAGCCCGCTTCTCCCTCTGCCTATGTCTCTCCCTTTTTCTCTGTGTCTCTCATGAATAAATAAAATCTTAAAAAAAAAAAAAAGTAATTGGTTTGCTAAATGAAAAATATCAGAATGTAAAAGTTTATAGGCTGTATTTTTAATAGTATAACGTAATTGGATTTAAACTAACACAGAAGTGAAGTATTTGTGTGAGAATGTGGTGAATTATACATATGATCACATAATACACATTTTTCTTTATATTTTTACTGATTTTTTAACTTATGAGAAAATATAGAAATAATCTTCTTAGAAGAATATATACTAGAAATACCATAAAATAGTTGGAAAACTCTTTAACCTCCATTCTTTGCTCAGTCTCTTAAATCTTAACAGCATTTATTTATTTCATCCTTTTGGTTGGTTGGTTAGTTGGTTAAATTCCTGTTCTTTAACCTAGGACTTGAAGAGAGTTTTTTCTCATTGCTCACAATTAAATCTGACATGAAAACTATAACTGTGTTTGTTCTCTTCATTTTAATGTTAACATTTTTGTTTGAGTCATGGTATTTTGCATCTTCAAAGAATCTTAGTGATGATCTAGTCTAGTGGTTTTCAACATTCTTGTTTTGTTTAACTGGGGAATTCTATCTTCAACTACATCTTATGTGAAAGCCTGATATGTAAATAAAAACAAGGCCTCTTTTTAAAAAATTTAAATCCAATTAATTAACATATAATGTATTACTGGTTTCAGAGGTCAGGGCAGAGAGCCATCAGTCTTATATTAACACCCAGTGCTCATTATATCACATGTGCTAAATGTCTGTTATCCAGTTACCCCATCCCCCCACTCCCACCTGTGATAACGAGTCTCCTTACGGTTTGTTTTGCTCTCTGATTTCATCTTTTTTTATTTTTTCCTCTCTTCCCCTATGATCCTATGTTTTGTTTTAATTGGCCCTACTTGTTTGATCCCCTTCTTCCCTTTTGCTAGTTCCTTGGCACCATTTCCCTTGCAGTAATTCCTTATACTTGTGGAATATATAGTGCTTTATAATTAATTCTTTACCTCAAGATAGCCATTATTTCTTCCTCATTCTCTGACTTTAATTGCTTCATCTTAAAGTAAGGAGGTTGGATGAGATCAGCAATTCTCAATAATATTGTTTTTTTTTTCCAGATAGTCATGGATAAAGCTTATTATACATGCCCTTAACCATCTCACAGATGGAAGCACGAAATATAAATGATCTCTATTTTTTAATGAAAATTTTCAAATATTTGGCAAAGGTCAAAATTTTATAGTGACTACCTATATACCTACTACCTAAACTCTGCTAAAACTTGTTTTATGTTTTATTATATATCTATATATATTATTTATATAGAATTCTTTTTAAAGTCTAAAATTCTATTCTGCATCCAGTTGTGATAATGACTGATTCTGGTAAAACTTGAACAATGAAGCTTCAGAGGCTTATTCAGTACTAAAAATAAGATAAACTTATATAAATTACCACCTCTTCCAGGTCACTTCCCACACCACTGCTCCAGATATTTTCAACAACAGCAAGATGTGGCTTGGGAATGGGGAAAGGGAGAAGAGTTTCTCATAGTAAGGGTAGAGGATAAGTTGTACTGACTTGTTGACATACTGTATAGTAAAATACCCCTGATTAGGCAACTTATCTCTTGTTCATTGGGACTGAATTGCTTAGTGGCTTTTTCTTTATTCTTAATTTTTTTTTAAGATTTATTTATTTATTCATGAGAGAGAAATAGGCAGAGACATGGGCAGAGGGAGAAGTAGGCTCCTCGCAGGGAGCCTGATGCAGGTCTCCGTCCTGGATCCCGGGATCATGTCCTGAGCCAAAGGCAGACACTCAACCGCTGAGCAATCCAGGTGTCCCTATTCTTGGTTTTATAGAGGTCAGTAAAGCTTTACTGATAAGTTTAAAAGAAATGTTATCCGACTTGAAATTTCAGGAGGGGGTTCCTGAGGAGACTGATGACTTTGGAGAGTTTCGGATGAGGGTATCAGATCTGGTGAAAGACTTGATTTTCTTGATTGGGTCTATGGAGTGTTTTGCTCAGGTAAGTCCATTTGGAGATTTTTACTGGTTTTACAGATCACTTTAGTTATGTTCACTTTTGTATTTTCTGTAAATGTTCCACCTTATTCTTCAATTTTAATGGCTAAATAGGACAGTAGATATGCAGGTGCCTAGCACACTGCCTGGCATATAGTAGCTTTGTTTGTTTAGTTTCTTAGAAGCCAATTGCAGTCTGTGGCTGGTTCAGTTATGGTTTATTCTTGCTATTGAAAACTGTTTTACTTTGTTCAGAATGGAAAATCATAGATAAACCTTAAGGCCCCAAGATATTTATAGGGAAGTTGGACCTAGCCAGGAAAAATTGGCAAGTTTTTCTGCTTTATTAATTATGTACCAACTCCTGGCAACTCTTTTAGTTATTTGGCATTTCCTTTGTCCATACTTATGGTTAGATTCCTGTGCAGTTTCATCCCAGAGGTGACTATACTAGAGTAGAAGATTCATAGTCCTGTGAATTTCCTGACAGTGAGTAACATTTTACCTCATAAGGTTGCATTCATCACCATTCCACATCACTTAACATTAGCATATTTTCAGGCAGTTTTCATATTGCTAGATTGTGCTCTAAGTTCTGAAATACTAGTTTTGATGTCAGGAATACTGAACTAACCTTTATTATATTTTATTTTTTTGGTAACCCAGCCATTTTGTGTCTTTTGGGGCATAATCTGATTTAGAAAGCGTTAATAAAATTATAACTTTTTCTTTATAACAAGCAAAGTGTGTTTATTGATCTAATTACAAAGAGTTGGAGATTCTTAACAGATTCAGTGAGATCACCAGATCACAGGCAGATGACCTTTGTTTACACTTCAGCTCTTCTGTCATTCACTGTGTGGCTTTGAGCAAGTTACTTGTTTTTCAAATCTCAGTGTACAAATTTACATAAAGTATCAGTGTTGTCCAAGGTGTATTCTGTGGAACACTAGTCCTATGAGATTTTTTTTTGGGGGGGAATCCTCAATTAAAATTAAGAAATGACTTAGACAATATGTTAAAGGCTCAGTGAAGTCCTACAGCAAGAGAATTATTTAATTTTATCTTACTTAGCAATGTTTGTTATTTGACTACAGAAATCTTATTTAGACTAACACCCAGTCACATCCCAGAGGTGGATATACCTGGACTAGAACATCTCTGAGTATTCTGCTTGGTCTCTTTTCTTCTTCCCCTTGCTTGGATATGGTATTCTAAATAGCTACTTTTTAAGAATTTAATATCTACTGCTAGTGTTGTTGCAGATAAGTATTTAAAACAATAGAAATGTAAAATCAGTACCTATTTAAGAAGTTTACATTGTATCTCAATCTTATGTGTATTTATGTGTTTATTATTGTAGGGATCAGGAAAAGACACTCATGTAATCATATGTTTTGCTTTTCCATAATCCTCATTTTGTGGGGGCAGATGATACTTTGATATACTCTTGGGGAATATAACTGGGTTTATTTCAGATATTAAAATAGTAGTTACTTCTAGTTAGTGAAGATGTGAAAAATGAAAATAATATTCTTCCTTGGCTCTGAGAGATAGATTTAGAAACAAAGGGCTGGATTTATTTTAACTAACAGGATTTTTTTGTTTTGTTTGTTTTGGAATTCTATTCTGTTGTCCTTTTAATGGATCCATAATCCACCTCTTCTTCTCTAGTTATATTCTACTCTGAAAGAAGGCAACCCACCCTGGGAGGTGACAGAAGCGGTTCTCTTTATCATGGCTGCTATAGCAAAGAGTGTTGATCCGTGAGTGTCTAATAAGTCTTTTGCTGGGAACTCTAAATATGAAAGGAAGGAAAATTACATCATTTTTCCTCATATGGTATATGTTTGGAAACTCTTAAAACGTCTTACATCTGTAATGTAATCTGCCTAGTCTTCTGACTTCTAGAGTCTGTTCCAGAGTAGCATGCATTGCTGATATCCATTTTTTTAAACTATATTTCTTTGAATTAAAATTATTTTGTTCTTGATGCTAAGAAGGTAATGCTGATTTATCTTTCGAACTGAGGCTCCCCTGTGAAAGTTGATACAATAAAAAATTTGTTAGGCTGTTAAATTGTTGGTACTTGCTTAAAAGCAGTTGAATAGGCACTAATTAGCTCTCATCTCCTTTGGACCTTGGTAAGTTATCCTTACAAGTATTTCATTATATTGTTCTCCTTTTCATCTGCCTTAGAGAATCATTTGTGAGTTTGAGAGGCAAGAGAGGCACCATTTCACCCTAAAAGAATAGCAAAATCTAAGGGGCAATTATTAGTTTTGTTATTGCCATGGGAAATTTTAAGTTATTAGAATTTGATTTCTACTTGAATAGCATAGAAATTCTATTTATGATTTTAACATGAATTCCTAAAGACAGAATTTTCTTTGTGATGTGAATTTATAAATTGATGCTAATATCTATCAAGTTTTCCTGTTGTGATCAGATACCTGCAATCGAGCCCTATCCCATGCCTTGGTTGGAGAGATAGTTAAGGTATCTATTTATGAAAAGTATAGTGCTTTCTTAGCTGCCTTTCAGGGTTTAGTCAATGAAGTCTTACATGTTTCTAATCCAGTAAATACTCAAGGAGATAGAGTAGGGTTTTTTTCTCTATTAAAATGCACTGGTCCTGAATTGCAGATCATACTGTTTGCTCTTAAATTTGTTTTGGTATCTTTTGGAACCTTCAGTGATAGTCTGAAGATTATTAAAATCACTAATATCCTAACTGATATGTGTTGGTGTGAAAAGAGGTGGGTAGAGAGTCTCAAAAATTAGTGCTCTCAGGAAACAAGGCATAAGCGAGAAATTTTATGTTGTTTTTTGTTTATCCACATTTCAGGCAAACTGTGTGATAACAATTTTTTAGTGTATACAAAGGACTTAGACTTAGTTTATCAACACAGAGTGCTTTTGCTCTAATCCAGGACATTATTTGGATTTTAAACATCTTTTGTTTCTGGATTATATCCTACCACTGTGGGGTGGGAGGAAATAAAGAATTTCAACCAGTATTCTTGTGGAGTGGAAAAAGATAAGGAAAGGGGGAAAATAAATTCATGGAGCCATGGAGAGTATTTGGTTAGCTTTAATTTTCCCTTAGGTTCCAAGTCGCACATTTATCTATTTCTGCAGCTTGTTTTCTTGTTCCTTTAGTTAGTGAGCTGGCCCTCCCATACTTACCTGTTCTTAAAGTTTCCAGTATCCAGCTATAAGAAATCTTTGGAGAAGAACTAATAGCAAGTGGTCTATTCATTCATTCATTTAGCCATTCAGGAATATTTATTGAGGGATCCCTGGGTGGCGCAGCGGTTTGGCGCCTGCCTTTGGCCCAGGGCGCGATCCTGGAGACGCAGGATCGAATCCCATATCAGGCTCCCGGTGCATGGAGCCTGCTTCTCCCTCTGCCTGTGTCTCTGCCTCTCTCTCTCTCTCTGTGACTATCATAAGTAAATAAATAAAAAAAAAAAAAAAAAAAAGGAATATTTATTGAGTGCCCACTATGTGCCAGGCACTGTTCTAGGTACTGCAGTTATAAGAATAACTAAAATGGATTCTTTAAGAGAAGACATTCATCCACAGTAAATACTTGCCTCTCCAATTTGAAGAGCCTTATTTGATAGCAGGATGTGTCTTTAGATACTTTACTGGCATTTAGAAGATTAAGGAGCAGTATGCTCCTCCTGAAACAATATCTTCTATTTCTGTCTTTTTGCCTCTTTTTGAATATTTAAAAAACTTTCATACCAAATATTAAGCACTTTCATCCAAATGGTTATATGTTTAGAAAAAAGCCCTTTAGCAATGATTTATCTCATTGCAGCCTATTATTAGGCCAGAATCTAACCTTTGAAATCAGTAACTATGAATACTTGCTTTTTGTACCCAGGGAGAACAATCCAACACTTGTGGAGGTCCTAGAAGGAGTTGTCCGTCTTCCAGAGACTGTACATACAGCTGTGCGATATACCAGCATTGAATTGGTTGGAGAGATGAGCGAAGTGGTTGATCGAAATCCTCAATTTCTTGGTATGTGTGAACTTACTCCTCTGCAGCTACTGTGTCTGATTTTTCTGATTTTGTTCTTCCTCTCTTGCTTTTGCTCTTGTCTTGCTTTCTATTTTTATTTGTAGGTAGAATGTTTCTAGACACTAAGAGTAAATATTATGAGATTGCTTAGTTGACACAACATTTATAATCCATACTTTGGAGAAAGAATCTTTGAAAGATTAGATTTTTAGATAGGGAAACAGTTTGCTTCTAGTAGTCTGCTTTGGCATGAACATTTCTGTCTGTTAGTCTTTGGCACATGGTTGAGCTAATCAGATTTGCCTGTAGCTCTAACCTTTTTTTTTTTTTTTTTTTTGTAGTTCTAACTTAGTGTTAATAGGCTAAAGCAAAGGAAAGGTTTTTTAAATTTTATTTTTATTTATTTATTTTTTTAAAGATTTTTTATTTATTTAATCATGAGAGACAGAGAGAGAGAGGCAGAGGCACAGGCAGAGGGAGAAGCAGGCTCCATGCGGGAGAGCCTGACGTGGGACTCGATCCTGGGTCTCTAGTATCACGCCCTGGGATGAAAGCGGCGCTGAAGTGCTGAACCACTGGGGCTCCCCAAAGGTTTTTTTTACAGTGTTAAATACATGATCCTTTTAAAAATCAAGAATTATCATTTGAAACAAAGTAAGTTCAAATTAAATGAAGAATGTTGAATTATATAACCTCTAGATGCACTTATTGGCCTGAAAATATAAATATTATAGTAGAAATCATTTCTTTTATCCCTCTCATTTTGCAAATAAACAAATTCAAAAAGACTAAATAATTTATCTTGGATAATATTAAGCCCCCCTGCTATTCAGTAGTGATATATTCTGAGAATTTTAAGAACCCCCAAACTTGTGAATATCATTAATTATATTATTAAGTTTGATGTATTTTCTATGCTTATATTACCACCTTTTAGAAAAAACTCTAGTAGAGTTAACATACAGTGTTATATTAGTTTCAGGTGTACAAAGTAGTGATTAACAGTTCTCTGCATTACTTGGTGCTCATCAAGATACATGTACTCTTAATCCCCTTCACCTATTTCACCCATCCCTCTACCCACCCCACTTCTGGTGACCATCAGTTTGCTCTCTTTAGTTAAGAGTCTGGTTTTGGTTGTTTTGTTTTTTCTTTGTTTTGTTTCTTAAATATATGGAACTTAAATTCCATATATGAGTGAAATTATATGGTATTTCTCTTCTCTGACTGATTTACTTTACTTAGTATTATACTCTCTAGATCCATACATGTTGTTGCATGTGGCAAGACTTTAGTCATTTATGGCTGAGTAATATTTGTGCGTGTGTGTGTATACCCCCTTTTTTTAATCCATTCATCTGTCGATGGACATTTGGGTTGCTTCCATAATTTGGCTATTATAAATAATGCTGCATTAAACAGGGGTGCATATATCTCTTTGAATTAGTGTTTTCATATTCTTTGAGTGAATAAGCAGTAGTGGAATTACTGAATTATACATTTATTACCACCTTTCAGCTTGATTTTATTTTATATATACTTTATTGTTTGAAACTCTTGCTTAAGAAGTGAGGTTTCTTTTTTCTTATTTCTGTATACAGAGCATATGACAGACATGCTCACATTATAGCTGAAACATTTTCAAATTCAACATATCATTTAAATTTTTAAAAATACCTATTTTCTAATTCTTTTTTTTAAAGATTTTATTTATTTATTCATTAGGGACACAGAGAGAGAGAGAGACAGAGACATAGGCAGGGGGAGAAGCAGGCTCCCCTCAGGGAGCCCGATGTGGGACTCGATCCCTGAACTCCAGGATCATGCCCTGAGATGAAAGCAGAGCTTAACTGCTGAGCCATCCAGGCATCCCAGCCTATTTTCTAATAGGTTTTCTAATAGATTAGATTTCTCCACATCTATTACCTGTCTCAACATTTGGCTTGCTTTTCTGAATGATTTTTCCACAAGAAACAAAGTGGGTTTGTTATCATTCACTATCACCTTGCATTATTTTATTCAAATAAACTTCAACACTGTGACAGATTGCTTCATGTTCATATTTACTTTAGAATAGTTAAAACACAGGATGCCTGGGTGGCTCAGTGGTTGAACGAATGCCTTTGGCTCAGGTTGTGATCCCAGGCTCCTTGCAGGGAATCTTCTCCCTCTGCCTATGTCTCTGCCTCTCTCTGTGTCTCTCAGGAATAAATAAAATCTAAAACATTTAAAAAAAGGATAGTTAAAACAATAAATATTCCATTTGAGAATCACAACAAGCCTGCAGTATTATAGTTGCCTATACTTTGTTTTTCTGATTTTTAGGCTTAAAAGTTTTTAGTCGTCTTTTGTGGAGGGGGCAGGGAGGTTGGTGCATCATATCAGTCATTAGACTGGAAATGAAGATAATGTTTAAATGTGCTTTAAGATACTATTATTTTGATTCCTTTTATGGTTTGGTATGAAGTTAGAGTATAAAGTACTCACAAAGTGATTTTTAGTCATATGTGATTTTCCCATAGAAAATCATTCTGAGGGCATCTGGGTGGCTCAGTGGGTTAAGTGTATGCCTTCAGCTCAGGTCACAATCCCAAAGTCCTGGGATCAATCCCTGCATCTGGCTCCCTGCTCAGTGGGGAGTATGCTTCTCCCTCTAACCTCTACCCCTACCCCTCTTCTCGTGTGCTCTCTGTCTCTCTGTCTCTCTCTCTCTTTCTCTCTTTCTCTCTCAGATAAATAAAAACTTAAAAAACATTGTGATTTTTACAAAGTAAGGTAAAAGATAATATAATTTTTTATAGAAATTCACCTTTATAATTAGTTTCTTTGGCACAATTTGCCACAAAGTAAAACAATTTTTCTAGAAGTGCTAAAGCTCAATCTATGTGTTTTTAAAGCCTTTTCTGACTATAAGAAAGGAAGTATAGGGGTGCCTGGGTGGCTCAGACGGTTAAGCGTCTGCCTTCAGCTCAGGTAATAATCCCAAGGTTCTGGGTTCGAGCCCCACATCAGGCTCCTTGCTCAGCAGAGAGCCTGCTTCTGCCTTTGCATGCTGTTCCCCCTGCTTGTGCACACACACTGACAAATAAAATCTTTAAAAAAAAAAAAAAAAAGGAAGCAAGTATAAAAGTGTCCACTTTAGAGAACCGTCATTGTCTTAATTAACATAGGCTGTTTTTACATAGTGACTCATCTCTGAGTGTAAATAATGGTAGCTTTCTGAACTTCATATTCTTTTTTATATTGCCGTATTCTTAATACTTGTATGGTCTTATCCACCAGTGGTTTTTAAATTGTACTGTGTGAAGGCCTAGCCATGAGGAAAGAATTAGAAGGGGAATAGTTAGGACCCAAAGCTCCCTTACACTATGTCAGTGAGATCAGCTCCTTTTGTATGTCTTATATATTGGAGTTTGAACACATTTCGTTTTCTAAGATGGTTCTTTTGCTTAAAAGGGGGGAAGGGGACAGGGATATAAACCTCTGTTCTAAGAAATTAGAAGTTTTCCTTGAGTTTCAGATATGTAATCTCTATTGTGTGGTTTCTTTGTTAGATCCCGTGTTGGGCTATTTGATGAAGGGCCTGTGTGAAAAGCCTCTGGCTTCTGCTGCAGCCAAAGCCATTCATAACATTTGCTCTGTCTGCCGAGACCACATGGCTCAGCACTTTAATGGACTCCTGGAGATTGCCCGTTCCCTTGATTCCTTCATGTTGTCTCCAGAAGCTGCTGTGGGCTTGCTAAAAGGTATTTACTTCAGATGATAACCAATAACATCTCTAAGTCACTTCTGGGGATTATCTTCTACTAGTGACATCCCAGGTTTTCAGTTGCAGCATGCTTAGTGATGGACAAAGTCAGCCATTCCACTCAGGAGGGTGTTGATTATATATAGATGCATTCTTTAGAATATTTTAAGGCTATATAACTAATTCAAACTGCTTACAGTTTGTGTAGCACAGACCTAGAACCTAGATTTTGGGTTGGCAATGACACATTTGAACTAAACATAGTTCCTTTTTAAGTTGGGGGAAGAATAAAAAAGACCAAATAGCATTGCCATACCAAAGAGGTAGTTGGAAATGTAAAGATAGTGTGTGATCAGTCTTGTCAGTAGAAACTTGGTCTCTTACTGGTCTTTAACCATTATGCATCAGCTTTACATTCAGTGATTGCCTGTCTAGAGGCAAGGAGCCAGAGTGATGATGAAGTTCAGAGGAAGAGGAACTAGAGATATTAAAGCTAGGGAAGAAAAGACAGAAGAGACTTTAAGCATGGTGGCTATTTTTAAATATTTGAAAGATTGTCCTATAAAAGAGGGAACAGTTTATTTTATGAATAGGAGTTAGTTGTTGACATGTACTGGCTCTTAGAAAGAAAACACTTGAAGCTAAACTCTGAAAACAGATTGGGGTGCCCTGTGAAGTAGTGAAATCCTATAGCTGATAAATAGAGGGAATTGAGGGTATATCAAATAAAAGATTGGGTAATACAACCTGTGTGGCATTATTTAAGCCTCTGTGAGTAAAAAACAAGTTAGTCTTGGCTAAGTTGGATGACCTTGTCTGTGAACTAACTGTTCTTTCTTATATTTATGACCAAGTTCCTTTCCAGCTAGTATATTTGCATTTTCCAAGACAGATTTTCTTTTTATAGCATGGCTTTTTGTTGTTGTTGTTTCCCTTCATAGGCATAGATAATAAGGCATTGAAACAGAATCAAATATTCTTACTACTTACCTACTGAATTAAAAGGAAAAATCCTATTTAAGTTAAATTCCTCCCTCTGATTTTAAATAGGTCTAACTCATCCATGACTTATAGATTACCAGGAGAAATCATTTAGTTTTTTAATTCACATTTGAAGACTTATGGATTGATAACTGTTCTGTTGAATGAAATTTTGGGAGATTAGAAAAATCATAGTCCTGGAATTTTTTTTTTTTTTTTTTTTTTTTTTTACCTTGGAAAGGAACTAGGCTAATATGTAATTCTTTGGCTCTAAGGGGAGATGCTTCAGTATTTGATGAGGATTGTGACAAGAGGAAGGCTGAGTGAGAAGGGTTTGGGCCTTCTGTTCCCATTTTAAGCTAGGTACTTTTTTTTTTTTTTTAACCTATTGGCATTCCAACTTAAGAGATGGAAGAGATGGGGGGGAGATTTTGCAACTATTTAAAAAATGAAAGAAAGGCAAACTTAACTTATTCTTCTGTTCAAAGCACTCATTTTACAGGCCCAAAGATCATACCTTACCTACCCCATAGATTCTGTTATGGTATAACTAGAATCAGACCTCTTAGGAAAAAAACTGTCTCTGTTTCTCAAACTTATCTCATGAAAAGAATTGCCTACAGTACTTATCAAAAATAAAGGCTTTCCTTGACCTGCTAGATCAGAACCCCTGGGAAGTTTGAGAACCATTCTACTATGCTATATAAAAATAGCTTTGATATTGGCTTTGTGAGGAATTTTTAAAAAGTATTTGAAGAATTGGAAGGGGAGTTGTATTTAAACATCTTTAAACCCATAGGCTGAGGAGAGAGAATTTAATATTAACTTCAGTTGTGAATGTTAAGTGAAAGTGATTTCCTTGTCTAAGCCAAATAAAGAGAAACTAACCTAAATAACAAAATACTATAACTGAAAAAACAGTGCTGATCTTTTGAAAAGAATGAAACCAGCCAGCCTCTTCTAATAGCCAACTGATAGAGATCAATGAATTCCCTCAGTTGAACTTTTGTTTTATTTGTATTTTTCTTTGTCTTGCAGGGACAGCACTTGTCCTAGCCAGATTACCTTTGGATAAGATTACTGAATGCCTTAGTGAACTATGTTCTGTTCAGGTTATGGCATTGAAAAAGGTGAGTCC
The DNA here is from genome assembly GCF_048164855.1 of Canis lupus baileyi. NCBI lineage: Eukaryota > Metazoa > Chordata > Mammalia > Carnivora > Canidae > Canis > Canis lupus. Next base: position 53,314,728 of record NC_132855.1, on the reverse strand, counting down.
CAATTAAATAAGAGGCTTAATATATATATATGATGCTTACATGTTAGAAAGGAAAAGACGAAATTATGTATTTACAGGTGATCTTTTATTTATGTATAGACAAGCCAAGAGAATGAAGTAAAAAGTTACTAAAAGTAGACAGGGGTGCCTGGCTCAGTTGGTTAAGTGTCTGCCTTTGACTCAGGTCATGATCCCAGCCTCCTGGGATCAAGTCTTCCATCAGGCTCCCTGCTCAGTGGGAAACCTGCTTCTCCGCCTCCTTCTGCCTGCCACTCCAAGCACACAGAGAGTGTGCCTGCCACTCCAAGCACACAGAGAGTGTGCTTGCACTCTGTCAAATAAAATCTTTTTAAAAAAATAAATAATAAAATAAAATTAATAAGTCTATCAAAGAAGCTGCATCCATGGTTTATTCTAAAATCAGTAGATTTTCACTATCAGTAATACCATTTTGAAGATATAATGGAAAAAACACCATTTAAGTTAGGAACAAAAAACCATAACCTACCATGTTTCCTTCAAGAATATTGAAAAGATGTCAGCTCTTCTCAAGTTACACTTGTAGTGCAATAATAGAAGAATTTGACATAATGATTCTAAAGTTTATCTCTAATGATATCCTGCTAGAACTATTTAAGAAGTTTTAGGAAACAATAAGAGGCAACTTACTTTATCTCTTAAAATATATTATGAAAAAAATATATATTATGAAGCCTTAGTCATTTTGAAGTGTTGTAACAGAAAGTGAAATAAAAATAAGGATTATATAATAATGTTGTGTATGATCTATATTATATAATGCATATAATGTCTTGGTATTATAAAAGTAAATGGGGGAAAAATAATAACTGTTTTTCCACACCACAATGATCATGTAGTAATATGCAGTCTTGGCCATGATGCAGTAAGATAAAGGAAAGTAATTTGACAATATGAATTTAAAAGTAGTAACTATTGGGAATCTCTTATAAGGAAATAAGCAGAGATTGGGAGGGAGGTTGATGTATAGGGATGTATGTTGCAGTGTTTGCTGTAGGTATGTATGTGTAACAACAGAGTTTTAATATCTCTCTGTCTCTTCAGCTGTTGTCTCAGGAGCCCAGCAATGGCATATCCTCAGATCCCACTGTGTTCTTAGATCGCCTTGCAGTAATATTTAGGTAAGAAGGGAGACTGGTTGCCTGATTTGGGTTAACAGCTCAAATAAGACCATTATGTATTTTAAAAAGCATGTGTTTTTTCCGTAAACTTCCAGGTACTTCCTGTCTTCTGTCTTTCTGTCTTCCTGTACTTCTGTTAGGAGACTGAAAAGCCCATTACTGGAAATTTTGGTGCAAAGACAAATTCTAAGACTTTATTCTTGATAGACCTTTGTCAAAAGATACTTTAAAATGTAATTAATTTTTTAAATCTCTAGATTGGTGATTATCAGACTTTAACATGCATAACAGCCATGTTATCAAATGGGTATCAAATGGGAGGGCTTATCAAAATAGATTGCTGGGTTCCATCCCCAGAGTATGATTCAGTTGGATTTGGGGTAGGATCCAATAATTTACATTTCTAATAAGTTCCCATGTGATGCTGTCATTGCTGCTTGCTATTCCCAGGATCACACTTCAGAACTATTGCTGTGTATTGTAGGGGTGCAAAATATAATAAAGCCTTTTCATTGATCAGGTGAAATTAATCCTTCTTTGAAGTTCAAGGGAAGCCTAATGATTAAAAAAAAATTTGAGGGATCCCTGGGTGGCGCAGCGGTTTGGCGCCTGCCTTTGGCCCAGGGCGCGATCCCGGAGACCCGGGATCGAGTCCCACATCGGGCTCCCGGTGCATGGAGCCTGCTTCTCCCTCTGCCTGTGTCTCTGCCTCTCTCTCTCTCTCTCTCTCTCTGTGACTATCATAAATAAATAAATAATTAAAAAGAAAAGGAAAAAAAATGTTTAAAAAAAAATTTGAGTGACAGTGTTCAGAGTGATCCTTCCTGAGTTACATAATTTATTATTTGTCAGACCCATAGATATAAGTGGAATATTAGAGTAGTTGTGTAAAAGCCTATGTGGAATAAGTTAAAACTGAGGTGTTTTAGCTTATTTGTTCAACAGGTGTTTTTTTTAATTTGGTGCAGTGTTTTTCTTTCTTTCTTTCTTTTTTTTAAGATTTTATTTATTTATTCATGAGAGACACAGAAAGAGAGAGGCAAAGACACAGGCAGAGGGAGAAGCAGGCTCCATGCAGAGAGTCTGATGTGGGACTTGATCCCGGGACTTCAGGATCAAGCCCTGGGCTGAAGGCAGGCACTAAACCGCTGAGCCACCCAGGGATCCCCGGTGCAGTGTTTTTCTTGTATAATTATGATAGCCCTGTTACCTGACATTCTGAAAGTCCAGCCAACAGTCCTTATTTCACAATAAATGGAATATCTGCAATAGATGGAAATCCCCCAATTTAAAGAAAATGAAATTTTTTAAAAAATTAAGATGCTGTTGAGTTTATTGAAATTCAAGAATTTCTTTCCTTTAAAGAGGTTGGTAATCATACAGGTTTTTTTTGTTTGTTTGTTTTTTGTTTTCCTGCTTTCTTTCAAATTAGTGGATTCTAGAACTAGAAAAGTATTTGGATTTGGCATATTGTAAGTGGGCCCATATTATATATCATTGGATTCTGACTACAGCCATGAAAAACATACTGGGTAGGCTAGAATTTTTAAAGCTTTTGCCTTTTAATGCTGAGACTGGAGCAGTACTTGGTTTCTTATAGTCGATTGAGACAGCCTGGTTTTTAATTAATATTTTTTATTAATTTGGAAAAGTCTGGTTTTTAAAGAGAAAAAAATGAAAAAGATAATTATAGTGCTCCACAACCCATGTAAGCCAGAGTTAGATTGAGTTGGCATGTTCTAGTGGAAGTGGCTTAAAGGTGACCCAAAAAACGGCGCAAGGGATGATTTAAACTATGTGCTTGTGTTTGTTTGACTGGAATAGAAGGAAAAGGTTTTGAGTCATAAATAACTTTATTATTTGGTATTCTTTATGTGATGACAGTGTTACTAAGTAAGCCAGCAGGATTCAGAGCTATGGCTCTTCAGTTAAGTTGCTCTTTTAATGTTTTGGGTTGTTGTCTTTCCCCAGACACACCAATCCCATTGTGGAAAATGGACAAACTCATCCTTGCCAAAAAGTCATACAGGAAGTAAGTGCTTAACATGCCTGTGAAACAAGGCTTCCTTCCTTTTTCCTTATAAGGCTGTGGGTAACTAAAATGAGAAGATACTGTCTTTTAGGCTCACAGGAAGATTCAGTTTGTTGATACAGTTTAAGTTTCAATGAATAGAAGAGAGAACCATTCAAATAAATATTTTTTACTATAGATTTGATAAGAAAACAGACTGTGGGGAAATGTACTCAAAGCCCAGAGAAGTAGAAAGAGATTATCTGTGTGAATCCTAGAGTTGCTAGGAGTAGGAGGCCTGTGTAATACTAGCAAAATTTTTTTGACAAAGCCATTTATCCCTCATGGCTTTTGTTTCCCCATTGTAAATGTACTTTTGCTTTTTTCACTGACGGTAAAATGAGGATCAAAAGGCATGTTATGAGAAGTGCTTTTCAGGCTTCAGTGGGAAATCCCCAAGTATCCATTAGTGTTTGACAGTATCAGATAATCCCATTTCGTTAGCTCCAGCCCTTTTGTTCAAAGTATTCCAACTCACAACTGTCTATAAACATCTCTTCCTCTGTAACTCATACTAATTCTTTTCATCCTGAATTAGGAAGTCCAAAGTTTATCTTTTAGGAAAGTTAGACATGCTTCTCTTCCTGTTCTATAGAGTCACTATGCTTCTCTTAAGAAGTGGTTGTGTTTTAGTGTTGGATAATGTATTGACCCTCTACACACTCAAATGCATGTGTGCACTCATGCACACCAGATTGAGGCCACATGTTTTTCTATAAAGAAAGCTTTTTCCAAATTATTTGAAAACCAAATTAGATGTTACCAACTTGGAGCATTTTTTTCATCTCTTAATTGTTCATTGTTTTCTTTCTTGTGCTCTTTGACTTTTGACTCAGATATGGCCAGTTTTATCTGAGACTCTAAATAAACACCGGGCTGATAATCGGATTGTAGAGCGTTGTTGCAGGTGCCTCCGCTTTGCTGTTCGCTGTGTAGGCAAAGGATCTGCAGCCCTGCTGCAGCCACTAGTTACACAGGTAAGTTCTTCCTGAGAGGGAAAATGTACAGTGTATAGAATTTGAAGTAGGAGTCTTCACTTTTTTTTTTTTTTTTTAAGATTTATTTATTTGGGGATCCCTGGGTGGCGCAGCGGTTTGGCGCCTGCCTTTGGCCCAGGGCGCGATCCTGGAGACCCGGGATCGAATCCCACATCGGGCTCCCGGTGCATGGAGCCTGCTTCTCCCTCTGCCTGTGTCTCTGCCTCTCTCTCTCTCTCTCTCTGACTATCATAAATAAATAAAAATTAAAAAAAAAAAAAAAGATTTATTTATTTGGGGGATGAGGAGAGAGAGAGAGAGAGAGGAGCATGAGCAGGGAGGAGGGGCAGAGAGAGAGGGAGAAGGAGAGAGCCTGACATAGGGCTTGATCCCAGGACCCTGAGATCATGACTTGAGCCGAAGGCAGATGCTTAACTGTCTGAGCCCCAAAGTGCCCCTGAAATAGAACAAAAATTTTGCTGATGAAATGGAATACTTGTGTTTATTAAATACAAACTCCAAAATATTTGAAGGAGATAAGTAGTACCTATGGTATGTTGTCTCTGAGGGAAACAGCCTATAATCTATTCTGTATAGTGAGAGTCTAAATAGTAACACATTCTGGCATGAAATTAGGAAGAGAATGACTTTAATGCTCAGCTCTCATGTACTAGCACTAAGCATTTTATACTAATTTTTCTTTTTAAAATGTGTTATGTCAAATTTTGCCATTTCTTGGCCCAAAGGAATTTTTTTCTAACTTGACCAGATTTGGTCACATAAGTCACATAAGTCTGTTATTTGTCAAGAAATGTTTGACTCTTTTATAATCACCAAGATTGATACGTAATTATGATGGTGTGACTCACTGTATGAGGTTCTGTAAGATCACATTCACATCAAGAACTACTCCATATGAGATGCCTGTAATTAGTGACTTAAATCACTAAGTAATTGATGTTAACCTTATAGCAGAGCCAGGACCAGATTGAAGAAAGGCACAGAATTGAAAGGCAAGGCAAAGTGTCAGCCTTGGTGTTTACAGGACTTGGAGTAAGTGCCTTCTTAAGTTTTGCCTCCATGCATTGAGGGAAAATGCACAGCTCCAGGTTGGGCCACCTCCTCAGCCTGAAGTGACCCTTCTCTACCTAGACAGTGTATCCATGATGCAGATTTTAAGGAGTTAAATATTCTGGGGAGCTGACCCTGACAGTGAGTGCCTCCTTAAATTCTGCACCCTGGTGCCTCATTCCTTTTTTTTTTTCTTTTTAAAATTGTGTTTCTTAAGTAAGCTCTACACCCAGTGTGGGGCTCGGACTCACAACCCTGAGATCAAGAGTTGGATGCTCCACTGACTGAGCCAGCCAGGCACCCTTGGGTACCTCAATCATAAGGAAGCACTCACCTTCAAGTAGGATCATGCTAGTGAAGTATCAGTTGGCATATGCACAGCCCTGCCTTCTTTATATTGTAGATTAGCTTAAAGTTTACATTTACTATACCCTGAGGACACTGTATATTTGTACTGCATGTATTTCCATCTTCGGTATGTATCCCCCTCAGTGTAATACATTCTGGATCAAATGTAACTTGATTTAATGCCTCTTTGCTGTTAGAGGATACCCTCATGACTTTATTTTTTATTGTTGTTTTGTTTTGTTTTGTTTTGTTTTTATTCCTGCTGATTATGTGACCAACCCAATAGAGTAGCACCTTGTATAGGAAGTGTGTTCTAAAATCAGTACACGTGAAAAAATGAAAAGTATTTTTTTAAATCCAAATTTCAGAAGTCAGTAAACCAGAACTATAATTGGCCTGTCACCTAGTTTTGTAAATATAGTTTTCTTAGAGATTGCCATGCTTATTCATTTACGTATTCTGTATTGGCCATTTTTGTGCTACGGTGGCAAAGTTGAGTAGACAGGGCAGCCCTGGTGGCTCAGCGGTTTAAGCGCTGCCTTCAGTCCAGGGCGTGATCCTGGAGACCCGGGATCAAGTCCCACACCAGGCTCCCTGCATGGAGCCTGCTTCTCCCTCTGCCTGTGTCTCTGCCTTTCTCTCTCTCTCTCTCTCTCTGTCTCTCATGAATAAATAAATAAAATCTTTAAAAAAAAAAAGTTGAGTAGACAGATGATATGGCCAACAAAGTCTAAAATTTTTACTATCTGGCCCTTTAAGAAAAAGTTTACCATGGGATCCCTGGGTGGCTCAACGGTTTAGTGCCGCCTTTGACCCAGGATGTGATACTGAAGACCCATACTGGAGACCCGGGATCAAATCCCACATCAGGCTCCCTGTATGGAGCCTGCTTCTCCCTCTGCCTATGTCTCTGCCTCTCTCTCTCTCTCTCTCTCTTCTCTCTCTTCTCTCTCTTCTCTCTCTCTCTCTGTGTCTCTCATGAATAAATAAAATCTTTAAAAAAATATAAATTATTTATTATTTATTTATTTATAAATAAATAAAATCTTTAAAAAAAAAAAAAAAGAAAGAAAGAAAAAAATTTACCAGCTCATGACTTCAATCATTCAAGTAGGGCATATAGTTTTGAGTATACAACACCAAACAGATTCATAGCTCCCATCATAGCCCATTCTATGGTATATGTTAATGGTAAGAGTCAGTCACTTGTCTTTCAGCCCCCTCCACATTCATTGAGATAAATTTATATAATAAAACCAATACACTGAGTTATACGTCCAGCTCTTGATTTCAGCTCAGGTCTTGATCTCAGGATTCGAAGTTCAAGCCCTATGTTTGGCTCCACGCTGGGCATGAAGCCTACTTAAAAAATCAATACATGTGTTGTAATGGCATTTTATTTTATTTTATTTTAGATATTATTTATTTATTCATGAGAGACAGAGGCAGAGACATAGAGGGAGAAGCAGGCTCCCTGCAGGGAGCCTAATGCTGGGACTTGATCCAGGACCCCGGGAGGATGATACTCAACTGCTGAGCCACCTAGGTGCCCCTGTAATGGCATTTTAAATAGATGAATGTATAGATACCTTTTAATTTTTGGAGGAGAGTAGGGGAAAAATCCTAAACAAATCATTTAACTCAGGTATATATATTAACATTTTTATTCTCTTGAGATCCAGGTATCTTGATCAGAAACACTGTTTTTTACTTAAAAGTTTAAGTAGAAGGGTTTAGGAGCCACTCAAAATTTAAACAGTGCTTTCACAGTCTCTTTCAGGATGAGGATAGTTGGCATTTTTAGCCCTGCTATAGCTATATATGCTTTTTTTTTTTTAAGAGTTAATCTTTAATGCAAATAAGAACGACCTTTAAGTTGTTAGGATATATGCTAGGATTTTGCAAATATCCTGGATTCTAGCATCCTAATGGCTTCCAGCTTGAAGTATTATCAGCTCTCTTAAAATATTGTTTTGGGAAGATAAATGTCAAAGGCATAAAAGGACTCCAAAAAGAGTACTGGAAAATTATTGAAGAATTGAGCCCTCTCTTTCAAAAAATGTAGCCAGCAAGCTTTACAGTGTTGTCTCAAAGAGAAGAAACCAGTCTGTCTCTGAATTTCTTCATCTAAACAGTTTCCTAAGTTAATACTTTTTGGGGAGTAAAGAATTGAACTAACTGGTTTTTCCCTTGGCAGATGGTGAATGTATACCACGTACATCAGCATTCCTGTTTCCTGTACCTTGGCAGTATCCTCGTGGATGAATATGGCATGGAAGAGGGCTGTCGGCAGGGACTCCTAGACATGCTTCAGGTCTGTTTTTCTTGGGGAGTTTCTTGGAGGGACTAAAGGCTTAGCAGTTTGTTCTTCACCATGTTTTGAATTCTCTTGCTTCTCTGTGTTTATCCTCCAGGCATATTGATTACCTAATAACAGGGAGGTAGAAACTTTCTAGTTACTCTCTGGACAGTCATGCCTGGGAGAATGAGAGAGAGATTGGCCATATGAATGTAAGGATCAGGGGCACCTGATAATCTAGTACATAAGCAGTCTTACTTTCAGAAAGTTCTAAATTTTTTTAGCTGGGGGAAGGTGCGCCTGTAGGCAGAGGAAGACAGAATCTTAAGCAGTCTCCATGCCCACTATTGAGCTCAACACAGGGTTTGCTCTTATGACCCTGAGGTTATAACCTGAGCCAAAATCAAAAGTCAAATGCTCAACTGACTAAGCCACTCCAGTGCCCCCAGAAACTTCTAAAACTTTGAGATGACATCTATCTAGTTTCATCAACTAAAATTTATACCCTCAACCCTATCTGAAATATGCACTTCATATGTGAAAACTACATCAACTGAGAAAGATTTCTCTCTTCCTTTTCTTGATCTAATTCTCCTCAGAGTGTTTTTCTTTTCCCATCTGTACTTCCCCCACTTTGTTCCTTTTGTGTATGTTGTGATATTTAGCAAGTCTGAATGCTGTTAGATTTATGTACTAGCACTTATTTAAAATCTCTATTCTGTTTTAGGCACTGTGCATCCCCACCTTTCAGCTGCTGGAACAGCAGAATGGGCTCCAGAATCACCCTGACACTGTGGATGATCTGTTCAGGCTGGCCACCAGGTCAGTCCTTCTGAAGAGCAACCCTTACTTTATTGCTTATCCCCATCACTGCTTAGTCTTGTCATGTAACACTTGATTGCTTCTCTATAAATGAGGTTAGAGGAGTATAGGTAGGTTAATGATTCCTAGCCCAAAGTTAAATATGAACTGGAATATCCCTGTAAGTGAGGAAGAGGAGTTGGATGGGAGTGGGGGAAAGCAGCTGGGTTTCTATAACAAAGGAGGGAACATGCACAAGACAATAAAACCAGCTTGACAAAAAACATTTGACTAGAAAATCTCTAGAATCCCCTCTAGTTTTAACTTTCTGTGCTGCTATGATGACATGCTTCACTTCAGCTTTTTCCTTTAGGAGGCTTGGCATCTTTTAGATAAAATCATATTTCAGAGTAAAAAGTTCTTAAGATTTTAAGGTGCCTTAGAAATTAACTTGTTCTGCACTTTCTGGTTCTACCCTCAGCTTTCCACCCCAATTACTGCTTAAATTCCTTCTACCAGTAACACTGACTATATTATTGCCAAACCTTTGAATTCTTTCTTTAGTCCCTAGGTAAGGAATTTGAACCAAATCAGTAGTGAGCATAAAAGCATTTAAAAATTATTAAAAATAGATTATTATATGTAATTATACATTTAATATGTATCACTTACAAATGCAAAATAGTATTGACTGTTTCAGGATTGACTATTGAACACTTTTTTTGTTAGTTTTTGGACAAGTTAGAAACACCTTTGTTTTTGTTGTTGTCATCATTGATATGAGAGAACTGTTTGGTAGGCTCTCTAGTCTCTGCTTTCCCACTGTGTGTTCCTTGAAAAACTGATCCCCAGAGATGCTCTTTGCACAAATAAGCATGGTAAAGTAAATTTGGAAAATATTGTGTCTTTTTTGCAGAGATTCTCCACGTACATTAAAGGGTCTGAGAAATCTCATGTCATATTGAGTGGAAAGTTTAGAGAGTTCCCATACACCCCCTGCACCACTACCACCCCACGCCTCCCTCAAAGTCCATAGTTTACATTAGGGTTTAGTCTTGGTTGTGTACCTTCTGTGGGTTTGGACAAATGTATAATGACATGTATCTACCATTATCATATGGAATAGTTTTAATATCCTGAAAATCACTGTGTTCCACCTGTTGAGTCCTCCCTTACCCTTTGATGGCTAGCAACCACTGATCTATTTACTGTCTGTATTCATAGTTTTGCCTTTTACTCTGGTTGCTTGTAGAGCCTAATCCTGTCATTTATACCTACCCTATCTTTCTACACCAGGTTTATTCAGCGTAGCCCTGTTACCTTGCTGAGAAGCCAAGTGGTCATCCCTATCTTACAGTGGGCCATTGCTTCTACTACCCTGGACCACCGGGATGCCAATTGCAGTGTCATGAGGTTCCTACGAGACCTTATCCATACAGGGGTAGCCAATGATGTAAGTATAAACGTTGTACTTTATTTTGCAGCTCACCGCCTTTTTTATATCTCTTCTTCATTTCTTAGGGGAAAACCAGATTCTCCTTATTTGATATGTATTGGTAGGTACATACCATTCACTAGCCAAAACATTATTAGATTTAAGATAGACTCTACTAAGTGCTGTAAGCTACATAAAACAGTCTAAAAATATTTCTACCTCCATGTTATTTAGGTTTGGCTGAAGAGATAAATAAATATATAGATTTAAATAACAAAAGAAAAGCAGTATTTGATTGCCAGATGACTGATAAAAGTCATGATTGCCGTGAGATCAGAGGAGGGAAAGCTCTTTGGTCAGAAGTGGGTTGGGATTAGTTTCTGGAAGAAGCAGGACCTCAGTGCAACCATCAGATATAGATAGAATTTGGATGGATTAGAGAGGGGGAGGGTAGTCTTAATTGGGGCATTAATATAGCCAGAGAAAGTCAGGATAGTACTAAGTATGTTAGACAATCAAAAGACCTGTTTGGCTGGAGTATATAATGGCTCACAAAATTTTCAAAGGTAGATTTGGCTAAATGTGGAATAGAATTGAAGGTAACAGAACAGTAAAGAAATAAGCAATTACAAAAAAATAAAAAGAAAAAGAAAAGCAATTACATGAATGGGCTAATTATTTAACAAGTTTGGTAGTAAAAGAAAAAAGAAAACTATGTGAAAAGCAATTTATAAAAAAAAATTTTTTTAAAGATATTAGAAGTATATGTATATTCAAGACTATAGAAAGGAAGAAAATAAGGGTTTTTTTGATAGAAAAGATTAGGTATCTGAGAGAAGTCTTTGATTTTTCAGTTGGTTTTATTTTATTTTTTTAAGATTTTATTTATTTATTCATGAGAGAGACAGAGAGACAGAGGCAGAGGCACAGGCAGAGGGAGAAGCAGGCTACACGCAGAGAGCCCGATGTGGAACTCGATCCCGGGTCTCCAGGATCAGGCCCTGGGCTGAAGGCGGCGCTAAACCTCTGAGCCACCGGGGCTGCCCATCAGTTGGTTTTTAAAAAGGAAATAGACACTATTTTTCACAGAAAAAGAATTAAAATTGCTACCTATAACCATTAATCATTGTTTCTCTTCTGCTTTCTGTTCATGAAAAATCTAAGGGTTAAAGTTAGTCTCAGCTGATTTCATGCCCATTTCCTTGATACTAAACTCTTAATATTTTCTTCCTAATGACAGAACATTTTAGTGGCATCTGTGAATCTAGCTGTTATATATACATTTCCTTCTCTAGGAAAGAGGAATTACTATTAGAGTGGAGATTTGAAATTAGAGCTTATTTTTACTCTGTTTCCTTATAGCATGAAGAAGATTTTGAATTACGGAAAGAACTGATTGGACAAGTGATGAACCAGCTTGGACAGCAGCTTGTAAGCCAGCTGCTCCACACATGCTGCTTTTGTCTGCCCCCCTATACCCTACCAGATGTGGCTGAAGTACTCTGGGAGATCATGCAGGTTGACAGACCGGTAAGATCATTTTCATGAAGAACCCATTCTCACAGTCCTAAACTTTAGTTCCTGGAGGCCGATTATAACTTTGAAAATAGCTCTATTATGGGGATCCCTGGGTGGCGCAGCAGTTTGGCGCCTGCCTTTGGCCCAGGGCGCGATCCTGGAGACCCGGGATCGAATCCCACATCAGGCTCCCGGTGCATGGAGCCTGCTTCTCTCTCTGCCTATGTCTCTGCCTCTCTCTCTCTCTCTGTGTGACTATCATAAATAAATAAAAATTTAAAAAAAAAAAAAAAAGGAAACAGCTCTATTATATATCCATGGAACCTATTCTAGGCATATTGCTAAGTTTAATTAATAGATGATGGGGCCTACAGAAGGCCAGTGATTCATTATTAGGTTTCTGAAACATGTTGGTTTCACTGTCAACAGGGTTTATATTACCTGAAGTGAATACTAAGCATTAAATTCAGTTCTGTGGCTGGCCAGTGAGAAATTTGTTCACTTGTGTGAAGAGATGCCCATATATCAGTTATATAATGATACAGATGGATATATTCAAGAAGTAAATTTACTTCAAGCTCCTTAGATAGCACTGTATGGTTTTCCATGCTAATAAATCTAGCCAGGGCATTTGGGGATATAGAAGCAGAAAATTAGCTCACAACATACTCTTGGATTTTTTTTCTCCTTTGGGTTAATTTGCATCTTGTTTCAGTTATTTTATTTTTTTTATTTTATTTTTTATTTTATTTTTAATTAATTTATTTGAGAGAGAGAGGGAGAGCACAAGCAGTGGGGGGAGAGGCAGAGGGAGAAGAAGAAGCAAGAAACAGGGAGCCTAGTGCAGGAGGAAGGAGAAACTTAGCAGGGAACCCAATGCAGGGCTCGATTCCAGGACCCTGGGATCATGACTCAAGCTGAAGGCAGATGTTTAACCCACTAAGCCACCCAGGCACCCCTGATGTTTCAATTCTTGATCCAGGTCATTTATCACCTGAGCAAGGAAGTTTTTGTTAGGTTATCCAGTAATTTCATTACTGGGCCACATGATCATAAATCAGGTTATATGTACTGCATGAAAGTTTTGAGCATAGTGGTAAAGTATATATAGCCTGTACATGATTTTTAAATAGGATTTATAATTTTTAATATTAATATAAAAGCAGTTCAGAAAAGTACACAGTTGCTTCAGTTAAAGTGAACTGTCTTCCAGAACTACAGAAAAATCCAGATGCACAAGTTTATTGTAACTTTTAAGTCCACATGCATCTTAATGTTGTTTCCTGCTTTGTATCACTGATAATAGTTGTTAGCTTCAACTTCAGCAGTTTCACAAAACAGATGTTACTGAGCCAAAGGTTCTGCCTTGGATTTGTGTATTTATCTCCAAAATTTAGTGATCAGTGTATGTTGTCCAAGTGAGTATATGCTTTACTTGATTTAAGACTTAATTATTTGTTTGAGAGAGAGCAGAAATGGGAGCAGCAGCAGCAGAAGGGAGAATCTCGAGCAAACTCCATGCGGAGCGTGGAGCCCAACACAGAGCTCGATCTCATGACCATGAGATCATGACCTGAGCTGAACCAAGAGTTGGACACTTAACCAGCTGCGCCACCCAGGCACCCCCAATTCTTGATATATCAAACTCTTGAGACTTCTATGTGACTCTAGTTTCATCAGATAGCTCTGCACTTCTTCCATGTAAGCTCAAATGCTTCAGGAATGAATAGTGTCTATAGTTCCTATTGCTAGTAGTTCATTATGTTCTATTTCAATCTAATATGGCTATATTTTTGTGTTTTCCTAAAGAAAGTACTCTGTGAACCCCTCAGGACCAAGTTTAATTCCAAAAGTCCTTGACATGAGAAGTGAAATTTCCATACTGTTACTTTTTTTTTTTTTTTTTTTTTACAAATATACTTGGTTCCCAGGTAACAGAAAACTTACTATGTAAATTTGACTTTATTTTTTTAAAGTTTTCATCTTTAATGAAATGACCTTGGAAATGTACATTTCCACGACACCAATAGTACAGTTTATGGAGTCACAGTAAGGTACACAGAATTACATCTGTAATTAATATGAATGCCAACATTTCAAGCAGTAATTTCTGTTACATAGCAAACAAAATCAAGAAAGCAACCATCAAACAAAAGAGACCCAGAGCTTCAGACAAGGCAAATCCCAGGATAGCATATGAAAACTGCTGCTGCTTCAGCAAAGGGTTTCTGGCATAACCAGTGATAAAGCTGCCAAAGACTGTTCCAATACCAGCACCAGAACCAGCCACTCCCACTGTTGCAGCACCTGCACCAATAAATTTGGCAGCAGTATCAATGTCTCTCCTGATTGCACTGGTTGGAAACTCCCTTTGGATTAGCTGAGGCACACCATTCTGGGCCCGATTAAATACTGTAGAGTGCTCTCCAGTCCTAGCCTCTGGTCGATATAACAATGATGCAGAAATTGGTCTGTATGCAACTCTGGATCCAGCTCGGATCAGAACAGGGATGCAAGCGAGCTTGGCGCAGGCAAACATCATACACTCTTTGGAACGGCGTGGCTGGAGGACCTGGGTGACGGCCGACGCGAGCTCCTCTCCTGCTTCCCTTCTTCCCCAGAGGCAGCAGACAGGGCAGCATAGGTCAAAAGAGTGGCACTAAACCTAACTTTATAAAAACATTCTTGGGGCCCGTGGGTGACTTAGGCAGCTCCCTTAAACTCAGGTAATGATCTCAGGGTCCTAGGCTCGAGTCCCATGTGGGACTCCGTACTCAGGAGTCTTTTTCTCCCTCTCCCTCTGGTCCTCCCCTCTGCTTGTATTCTCCGTCCCCCGTCCCCCCCCCCCCCAAATAAATGGATTTTTAAAAATATTTTTAAAAAAATAAAAACGAAAACATTCTGGATTTGTAAATCTATGGTTAAGTGCTAACAGAAGAAGAAAATTAGAACCACACATTTAGGCAGGAACAGAAATGAAATAGCCATGGGCTCATAAGAGTTTACTATATAGATAACCACAGAATGGTGGTCAAGCAATTTAAAAAGATTGTTTTCTATAAACATCAACTTACAGCTAAGTTTTTGTAAAGGAACTCTTACATAAATTTGGGTTGTCCATACCCTGTAAACTGATTGAAATTCTCTAAGGATGTAAGTCCAAAGAAAATTTGCATTGAGCACTTTCTTAATCGTACCATTTTCAAAATTCAGCACACAGATTCTTCAATAGAAGATGGTGTATCATCTTCATCACGTGACTTGAATATACTATTAAACCCTTACCTCTCTTCCTCTCTTTCTTTGTTGGATACCCATCTGTAGCCATTTACTCAGTGTTTTCAACCAGATTTCTCAGATTCCTTTACTGGTAGATGATTAGACCCATTGTGTGCTAGCTGATTAGTTTTGCTTTTTAGTTTCATTTCTGATTGTTCCATTTGGGGCTATCTTGTAAATTCACAGGCTGTTTTTGGATTCCAAAACTTTATCAATTAATGGTTCTTCCAGAATTTCTTGCCCCTGCTTGTTTTTATCTTAGTAGTATTGTCTTCTTTGGGAGTAACACTTGGAGAATTATGCAGTACTTCTTAAACATTGTAATGGAATATTTACTTTTGCTCCAGTCTGTTACCATAAATTAACATAATGGAATATATAATGTAAAAAAATATAGTTATAAAAGGTTATTTTACTGCTGAAAACTATGACCAAAATATACACCCTACTTAAGAAAGGTGTTAAAAAAGAAAAAAGGTGTAGAAGGGACTCCTGGGTGGTCTAGCAGTTTAGCGCCTGCCTTTGGCCCAGGGCGTGATCCTGGAGTCTGGGGATCGGGTCCTACATTGGGCTCCCTGCATGGAGCCTGCTTCTCCCTCTGCCTATCTCTGCCTCTCTCTCTGTGTGTCTGTCATGAATAAATAAATAAAATAAATAAAATCTTAAAGAAAAAGGTGTAGAAAATTAGAGCTAACTCAGAAAAGAACAATTCAACTGAAAATAACCCAGAGGAAGTCTCTAGAATTTGATTTTTTAGTTTGAAGAGGAAGGAAGTAAGAAGGGTAGGGGTAGACAGTTTTTCTGCATATGAAAGGTATAAAGAGAGAGACTGTAAAAAAAAAAAAAGAGAGAGAGACTGTGCTCAGATATAAAAAATATTCTTTTACAACATTTTTTTAAAAGTTGTATTTCTTTGAGAGTGAGAGAGTCTGTGAGTTGGGGTAGGGACAGAGGGAGAAAGAGAATCCCAAGCTGATGACCTGTTTAGCGTTGGAACCCGACATGGGGCTCGACCCCATAATCCATCAGATCATGACCTGAACCAAAACAGAGAGTTGGGATGCTCAACCCACTGAGCCACCAGGCACCCCAATAATATTCTTTTAAATAGCAAACAGAGGGATCCCTGGGTGGCGCAGCGGTTTGGCGCCTGCCTTTGGCCCAGGGCACGATCCTGGAGACCCGGGATCGAATCCCACATCGGGCTCCCGGTGCATGGAGCCTGCTTCTCCCTCTGCCTGTGTCTCTGCCTCTCTCTCTCTCTCTCTCTCTCTCTCTCTCTGTGACTATCATAAATTAATTAATTAATTAATTAATTTTAAAAAATAAACCTCTAAAAACTTTAAAATAGATAGATAGATAGCAACCAGAGTGAGCAATAAAATTTTCTGGCCCAGAGAAAAGGCAGGTACCACAAAGGAGTTGACTGAATAGTTGACCTTAAAATCCTTTAGACTCTGGATTCGTATTATATGTATATTCTTTGACATGTTTACTTACTATACTTTTTGTCCTTGCTCTTTGTGGTACTGAACTTTTGCTGTAAGTTGCCTTTGATCATTGTACTCGAGTTTTCTGGCAGCTGTTTAATTTTTGAAATATTACAGAAGTTTAATGATAGGAACAGAACAATAGTCTCATCCAGAAGAGACTTCATTTCTAAGGTAGAGAAGTGCTTTTGAAATGATGGCCTGCTGCACCTTTGAAGTGAAATCTAGATTTGCCTTTGTAGACCATTCCAAACCCCAGAGGGTTAGAAGACCTAAACATAGTAGTGCTTTTGTTAATTTGCTGCTAAGGAAAACCTGCGGGTTGTGTTATTTACTTGTAGAGTCCAGTTGAGTAAGCCCTGCCTCTTCTTAAAACTCTAACCATCTTCTCTGCACAGACTTTTTGTCGATGGTTAGAGAACTCCTTGAAAGGTTTGCCAAAGGAGACAACTGTGGGAGCGGTCACAGTGACACACAAACAACTTACAGATTTCCACAAACAAGTCACTAGGTGAGTGATGTGGGGTTTTTTTTTTGTTGTTGTGTTTTAATGTGAACAGAAATGGTGTGCAGAAAAAATATATCTTTGTTTCTTATACCAGATACACCCAGGAGTATGTTTCTCGTGTGCCTTAAAATTCACAATTCAGTGTCTGTTTAGCGTTGAATTGCCCACATTGACATTAGAAACCAATTTGAGGGGAAATATCACCATGCTGTATAGGTGTACATCATTTTTACTGTACAAACTTATTAACAGGTATAAGATCTTTATGGGTAAGTGGAAGCATTATTTCTTCCAAGAGAAAAATGCATTCAGCAGACCACTACCCTTCACAAGATCTATCTTTATCTTTCTGGAGTCCTCTGTTCTTGTCTGTATTCAGGGATCAGAACTATAGATGTGAATTAGGCAAACCATTAGTTGTAAAACATAGATGATGTAAACTGAAGTGAATTGGAAAATACTCATTATGCCTAAGATACTGAAATTCTAATTGCATGCAGGCCAAATGAAATATCTGAGATGCTTTAAGCCCATGAGTCAATTGCTTGAAGCTTAGTTAAAATGTTAAGAAGTATACATGAGTATTTTTTTTTACTGTGAACATAGTAAACATTATAAGTGTAGCTGCATAGTCTTAATTACTACTTCATAGCTGTAAAGGAGTTGTTTAATTTCTGGACGGTGCCTCTGTTAGTATACATTTAGATTATTTTTCAGTATTACAGGTAATATTAAAACTCTAGCCTTTTCCTTCTTTTTGACTATTTTCCTTAAAATGCAGTCATTGGATCAAGATTATGAGATTTTATGGCTCTTGATAGCAATTGTATTTTGTAACTGTGTGCTACCTTGCCCCAATACATCTTTTTATATGTCTAGTATTTCTAGAATTCTGCCTAGATTTTAGGTATTAGCTTACAGTCATACAGTAGTGGAATTATTTATAGGTCTGAGAATTGAGTGTTGCAGAAGGGTTGGTAATAGCGAAAAACACTATAAATATTCTAATTGCTCATTAGTAGAAATTGGTTAACTGATTAACAGAATGTAAATAAATAGGCACTAACAAAAAGGAGCAAGAATGTCATGATACAGAAGTATATGTAAGGTATATTATAGAGGGGAAAAATAACAGTATCATATAACCAACCCAGCTTCTACTGACAGTTTTCTTAAATTTCTAATTGTGATGAAATACAGATAGAATTTATCATTTTAACCATTCTTAAATATACTGTTCAGGAGTGTTAAGTACATTGTGCAATCACTGTCCGGAATTTTTTTCGTCTTATAAAACCGAAACTATACTCCTAAAACATCAACTCTCCCTCCTCCTAGCCTCCCGTCCCCAGCAACCATAAACTCTACTTTGTTTATGATTCAGCTACTCTAGGTACCTCATATAAGTGAAATCATACAGTATTTGTACTTTTGTGACTCAGTGTAATGTTCTCAAGGTTCATCCATGTTGGTAGTATGTGACAGAATTTCCTTCCTTTTTACGGCTGAATGACATTCCATTTTCTGTATATACCACATTTATTTATTCATCTGTTGATGGACATTTGGATTGCCTCTACCTCTTGGCTGTTCTAAGTAATGCTGCTATGAATATGGGTGTATAAATATCTCTTTAAGACTCTTGCTTTCAGGACACCTGGAACATATAAGACACCCCTAACTTTGTTCTTTGTCCAGGGTTGTTTGGGGTCTTTGGGGATTCCCTATGAATTTTAGGATAGATTTTTCTATTTTCACAAAAAATATCATTAGGATTTTTTTTTAAGATTGTATTTATTCATGACAGACAGAGAGAGAGAGAGAGAGAGCGCGCACGCAAGGCAGAGACACAGGCAGAGAGAGAAGCAGGCTCCATGCAGGGAGCCCAACGTGGGACTCGATCCGGGGTCTCCAGGATCATACCTCGGGCTGAAGGCGGCACCAAACCACTGGGCTGCCCTCATTAGGATTTTTGATAGGGATTGCATTGAACCTATAGATTGCTTTGAGTAGTATTGACATCCTAACAAAATTAAGTTTTCCAGTCTATGAACAAGGAGATGTCTTTGTATTTATTGGAGTCTTTAATTTCTTTCAGCAGTGTCTTATAGTTTAAGTATTACATTCTTTTTGATCCAGTTGTAAAGGAACCAACTTGCACTTTTAAAAACTGCTATATATATCCATAGTAAATTTCTGGAAAGATAGCTAGGACCAAGAAGGGAGAAAAGACTTTTTACTTCATAACTTTCTATATTGTTTTCATTTTTTCATGAGCATGTGGTATACTTTTGTAATTAAAACCAGACCTAGTTTTTTAAAGGGGGGAGAGGGGTGCCTGAGTGGCTCAGTCAGTTAAGTGTCTGACTTTGGCTCAGGTCATGATCTTGGGGTCCTGGAATTGAGCCCCACATCGGGCTCTGTGCTTAGCAAGTAATCTGTTTGTTCCTCCCCACCACAACTTATGAAGTGGTGGTACAAGAGCTAATCTTTTCTGAGACTAATTTCTTGATCTTGCTTTCCAAAATGCAAGTGTTTGGGTTCTCCCAGGGTTTCTCATCTCCCAGGGTTTCACCAATAATTTTGTTAATTTGTTAAAATTCAAAGCCTGTGCGTTCTATTTTGTAGCTTACTAGAAGTGGCTTAACATCATGTCCCAGGAGTAACTGACTTTTGGCCATAGGCCAAATGACATGCATGACCAAAAAATGGCTTGTGACTACCTTCATGACATATTTTGCCAGAAGGGAATTTCCCCTCTTCTAGGTAGGTGTATATTGACTGGGAAGACTTTACAAAATTATTTTATTTATTTTTACTATGAATCTTCCCAGTGGAAGTACTATTCCACCCATAAGCAGTCTCAGGGGAAAGAGTATAGCTTCTTTCTGCTTCTATTTTGCTCTATCCCATCTAGTGGTATAGAAGGGAAGATCATATTGGTTCTAATTTCCTTAAAGCAAATGGGAACCTGGAGAGAACCATCAAACCACTAGGCTTAGAGTCAAGGATGTTGGCATGAATCTTGCCACTTACTGAACCTCAGCCTATTCATCTGTAAAATAGGATAATACCTATCTTATTCATAAAGGGTTATTATGAGATACCATGTGGAAATCTAAAGATTTGGCATGTTGTAGGTGATCAGTGAATGTTAACTTTCTCCTTGGAACAGAATCTGCAGGAATGTTGTTAAGCATTTGCAAAGCTAGCTTGAGCATGTCTCCTGACAGCTCTAAGGCAGCCACCCACACATTCTAGAATAGGTCTCCACCAAACTTGTATTCCCTTATCTGGGCTAATCTATGATAGGTAGAACAATAGAATAAATCTGAAAAGTCATGGACATTACCTTGTTTAAGGAAAATTGAGGCACACAGGAAAGGACCCCAAATAATGCAATGCTACAAAAAAAAATATCTTTGATTTTTGCCTTGTGATATGGGGAAATAAGGTGCACTACCAACCTGGCCTACTTGATCTCTCATTGCGGAACAAGTTTTGCTGCTCCTCCTAGAGTAGGCTGTGACACAGTCGTGGGAAATGAGTAGAAGAGGTAATGTTGAGGTGCTAGAGAAGGTTTGTGATTGCTCACCTTATAGTAATTCTCTTTCTCTAGTATGTGTGTTGCTCTTGAACCTTCTGTTCCATGCATGACTCAGTCTCCCTTTTGGTTTTAAGGTCTTATAACTCCTGCCTCAACATGTTGCTTTGTTTGCCATCCTAACAGGGAGGGCAAACTGGTTCAGTTTCATTTCAGCAAGTCCAAGCCTGTTTTTCAAATGGTACTGGTAATTAACTAATTCTCTAACATTTTTGGTTGGTCAACTTGAAGAAAGCTGAGGTTTTTCATTCTGAAATATTCTTGCTCTCCAGATACCATTAATTATGACTGGAAGAAATCCTGCCATCATTTCCCATTTCTCTGTGTTGATGTTTATTCTCTGACTCTTAACACTTGGCATGAGGATCACAAGGTCAGAAGATGTTGAATTAAGGAAACATTGATTCTAGAGTTAGAAGCCAGTATGGGGTATCTTCTTGCTCAGATCATCAGTTAGAGTTTGGTTACTTTCTGTCATCCACCAGAACATCAGGTGAAAAGGGCTGTGTTTCTCAGCACACTGCTAGGATTACGGGGCTTGAGGAACGAGCACCATAAAAGTATTCAGAAGTATGGTGAAAGGATCAGAATTGTGGGACTAGAAGCCAGAAGATAGAGCTTAGAAAAATAGTGCCTATTTTAAACGAATGAATGAAATGAGATGAAATGGAAAATAAATGCCAGAAGAACTGAGGCAGAAAACAAAATAGTAGTAGCTTTTAAGTTTGGTTGTTATTTTTAAATCCATTTCTCTGGGTCTAATCACCAAGGACACATTAACTATTTGGCTGAGGTTCTCCCCACCAGGGCAGTTGCTGACAGGACTGGGAGCGGAGCTGAGCTGACTCAAGATGCTGCCCGACCCCTCCTTCACCCTGGCTCACACAGTTCTCTGTACTTGCATTCTGGCTTTGGCACTTTTTCTCCTGTGTCACAAGAGAGGTGAAGGATGGAATTATCATTTCTCTTCTGGATTAAACCAAGGGTAGAAAGAGGGTAGAATTAAAACATGTGAGGCATTAGAACAGCAAAAGAATCTTAAGTCTCTACTGTTGCCCCACATTTAACTGTTTCGTACTGTCATAGTTCCTTATGATAACATGCCACACAGTGACTTCTCGTGGGTTGCATATCTTCTTCCTTTGTGACCGTGGGAGCATGAGCGATTATGTGCTTGCCAACCCAACTGCCTCCTTAATAGTATTGATTTGGAAATAGAGTGAGGGAAGGTAATGGTTGTATTGAAGCATGTTAAATTTACAAATGGCAGAATTTTTATAAAACCAAAAGACTATCATTTTCATTAAATTTTTTGGGTGGAGAGACTGGAAGAAAGTTTCTAGAATCTTTGGTTGAATCAAATCCTGGAGTCTGAATCAAGGTTCTTAATGTTTCCAACCTTGTAAAAGGTAGGGAAATCCAGATGTAGGCACAAGGGAGATAGTTCTCCTTTCACCTTCTTTTCTGTGGAACCACTTATCAGTTCTTTCCCCTGCCGTTTAACCATTATGAGAAGGAGAAAGCACTTTCTTCTAACATTGAATCCTAGGCAGTAGGCTGTGGTCCTGAGTTTTTTTTTAGAACCAAAGAGAGGGCCACAGAAGAATGAGCATATTTGGAAGTTCTTCCTCTTCCCCCTGTTTTTAGCTTAGCTCCATGCCCATTTACTGAAGCCTATTATGAAGATTGACACAAAAGAACAAAGTGGGCATCAACTGGATTCTCAGGGACAGTTTTGGACAAAGGCTTTTTGAAGAAATAGGGTCAGGTGAATATTGGGCTTTTCAAATCCCATCTCAGTGCTTATCTGAGGACCCAGTCCTGTTTCCCTCCCTACTTTCTACATGCCTTAACCCTTTCCTCTCTCCTCTCCTTTCTCCTCCCACAGGAGGAAACCCTGAGCAGCCTGTCCAACTAGAAAATTGCTGACTGCTAGAGACTTAGTTGCTGGAATGGGCTTTGTAAACAAAATCTGCCTTTGGAAGAGAATGAGGAAACCAGGATACCTAAGTTAGCTCAGCTCATAGAGTTAAAATTATTAGCCTTAGGTGAATATGCTTGCTTTTTTATTCGGGGGTTCTGGCTTTCTTGTATTTATGTCAGGGACTTCAACCAAGTGTTGAATGACTTAGTCCTCCAAACATTATAAGGTAGGTAACGTGGTAAATGAAGCAACTTAGTAACTCGTCCAAGAGTGGTGGAACCAAGATTCAAACCTAGGCAGTTTTTGTCTAAAGCCAGTCTTTAGGGACGATACAGCTTATAATTATTTCACATGCAGTAGTTAATGTTTGCCCTTGAGTTACAGAAAGATCAGAAGCAGAGTCCAGAGACAATGGAGAGAGCTTCAAACAACTAGGATAGTTCCCAGTGGACCTCGGTGTTGTAGTTGTTTTGAGCATATTTTATCTTTCTCATCAGGGACCAACCTACTTTTTCTTTTCTAGTGCTGAGGAATGTAAACAAGTTTGCTGGGCCTTGCGGGACTTCACCAGGTTGTTTCGATAGCTTACACTCCTGCACTGTGCCTGTCACCCAGGTGAGTGGTTATAGTTCCTGGCTTTTTCCCTGGCTGTCAGCAGTGCCTGGGGATGGCATAGGTTTTAGTGCCTATCATGGAACCTGTACTATAGCTAGTTAGGAAAGGACTTAACAGTTTAACACTGCTGAACGGTTAAGAAATGCAGGACCCAGGACTCCTGGATGGCTCAGCAGTTGAGCATCTGCCTTTGGCTCAGGGCATGATCCCAGAGCCTAGGATTGAGTCCCGCATTGGGCTTTCTGCATGGAGCCTGCTTCTCTTTCTGCCTATGTCTCTGCCTCTCTGTCTCTGTGTCTCATGAATAAATAAATAAAATTAAAAAAAAAAAAAAGAGAGAGAGAGAGAGAAGAAAAGCAGGACCCTGATTTGCTTAGGTCAAGGCAGCCATGATCTTGTCAGGTGCTTTTGGAAAAGCACCTGCTTCTTCACCCCCATAGGAAAGTTCTTATTGTAGGAGATCTCAAAAAAACATTACTCCTCTCATCCTTTACAGACACTTGAGGATGGTAAGTATATACGTTAATAAATATTTTTTTAATCTGGTTATTTTGGTGAAAACAGTGCTGACCTAAAGTTGACTATAATTACATTGACACCATTCTCCTAAAACTGACTTTTCAGATTTAATGAGCAGAGATGTTTATTCTTAACACTCTTAAGTTTGTGAACTCCAAAATGCCAGGTTCTGACCAAGACAGGAGGTAGCATCTTTGGCTCCTCATCATCAGTTTTTCTCCATGTGCTTCTGTGACTCCTGGTTCTAAAGCAAAGCAAGAATCTTAGCTAAGGAAAGAAAGAAGTGGGTAGTGGGATTTGGGTACCAGTTTCTTGACTGAGAGAAGAAAGGCAGCTCTTGTCCTATGCCCTCTCTTTGACGTCTTAGACATTATCCTCCCTGGAGGCAGTTCTCAGTGGATATGCAGCACCTCACTGGTGGCCATTAAATGTATTAGTAGATTAAGGCACTTTTCAGCAGTGCCTTGCCACGCCAGAAATTATTTCTAAATTTTATTCTTTAGCAAGTAGTGATATCATTTGGGATCCTCAAGTTGTGCAGTGTCAGTAACAGCTAATGTTGGTACACATAGGCTTGTTGGTGGACAGCTGTGGATGCTCTTAGCTCACACTTATGGAGCGCTGTGTGTGTGTGTGTGTGTGTGTGTGTGCGCACGCCAGGTACTGTTCTAAGTGCTAAGATCATCCTCAGGTGGTTCTCTGGCTTAGTTACCATTATTGTTCCCATGGTACAAGGGAATAGAGGTTCCAACATGTTAAACGATTTGATTTCACAGTGAGTAATTGATAGAGCCACAATTCAAACACTGATATTCTGGTGGTAGAGTCCTCACTTTTAACCACTCTACTTCATACTTTCACGTAGTACCATTTTGATACAGACTAAATCAGTGATTTTTAAACTTTTGTTAGTAGACAAAGTCTTCCTTCAGCATAAACTCTTACATGAAACACACCAGAATTTAGACTAAAGTAGAGATTTTCTGGTTGGTTTAAGGTGGGTAGCCTAGACCTGCTGGCTCACTCTTTACCCCCAACATATCATCCCTAGTTTTACAACACTCAGAAGGGGACTGCAGGTAGTATCATTACAGCGGTAGCCCTCTTGAAATCACAAGAAAAAAAAAATCCAACTTTCTTTTTTTCACTGAGTTCTTATGGCAAAAGCCAGTGAGGTACCTGAGCAAATAATAAGCTTCTTATAAAGTCAAGGTAGAAATTTTCCTATCTCCTGAACCACAGTTATTGACTGTTTTGTCTCTTTTGTCAGGAATGTCTTTTTTAATTAGAAGACAGGAAGAAAAAAAAACCAGACTGTGTCCCACAATCAGAAACCTCCATTGTGGCAGAGGGGCCTTCACCGCCACCACGGCGTTCCGCCAGACAGGAAGAGACTCCAGCCTTCAGAGGCCATCCTGAGGAGTTCCTGTTTGGGGGTGTGAGGGAAAATCAGCGCGGTTTAAAAAAAGATGGCTGCGGGCCTGTCCGGCGTGGTGGGAGGGGAGCTGGTTTCCTGGTGAACTTGTTTCAAAAGGAAAAATAATTTTAAAGAAATAAAAAAGGAAAAAAAGGAAAACTAAACTGAAAACAGAACTGAAACGTTCACTTGGTAGCAGTGACATGCACACACACATGTACCTAAACACATGCTAACATGCATGTGCACACAATAAAATAAAAGTACAAATTTTTGTGAAACAGAAACCTTTACTTAGGGAAAATGGGAATTCAGACTAAATAGCTGCAATTGAAAGAAAAGGGTCAGGATCATCTTTTAAGGTTTTCTATTGTTTTTACCTCTTTCTCCCACCCTTCTTTTCCTTTTTCCTCTCTCTTTTAATGAAAATGAGTGGAAATTTCCTCCCACTCTCCCCAGCATTTCTTCCCACCTCTAGAGTTATTCAGACAAGGAGGAGCCTGTTTGTTTTATATCATGGTCACATCAGTGATACTAGGACCTGCCAGGGCCAAAATTCATGTATATTCCCAGCCCTGACCCTATCCAATCTCTTAAATCCATTTCTAATCCCCATTGGATTGTCATCAAACTTGGAGAAAAGAGCCAAAATTAGGGTGAGTGGGATACAAATGTATATTCTAAGTTTTAGTTTTTTTAAGATTTTTGTGGGGTTTTTTTAGTTAATTTGTCACCCCCAGACATGAGAGAGGACAAAAAAGAGGGTGGGCATATGGGGGAAAGTGTTTACAGGGCTAACTGTATTTTACTAAAAAAAATGTGGAAATTATTTGACTTCATTGAGGGGTGAGGCGGGAGAGGGAAGCCCAAAGCAGATCTTAATGTTTTAAAGGAGTTGCAGCCCTGCACAGGTGTTAGCTATGAGGGCACTGTTCTGTCTGGTGTTGTAGCCATCGCAAGAACAAATCAACAGCAACAAAAAAAAAAAAAAAGAAAAGAAAAGAAAAAAATAATAAATTTTTAAAATTTAATCAGTGTTTGTTTTTCCTCTTTTCACTGCCTCATAGCTCTGAAATGATACAGCTAGACTGCGTGAGTGAGCAGTCTTAGCCCTTACCTGGGAGATGGCTGTGGATCAAGTTTAAACAGCAGGCCCCTGCCCTTGACACCACGGATACTTCATATTTCAGAAATGGCTCCTGCATCTTTTATTCTTCTAGTTCATCCTAAAACTCCTCGTGCTACACTTTATTCTTTCATATAGCCTCAGGAGCCAAGAGAATGGGTCCCTACACATGTTAAACAAAAATGCGGCACATATATTCTCTACAAAGCCACCCAAGTAGATTCCTAACCCACTGATTCCTAACACACTGACTATGGTATTTGGTCTTTGAAAAAAAGAAACCTGTATTGCACTATAATTGACACAGGATAAGCTGCACATATTTCAGTTACACAGTTGATAAGCTTTGACATAGGATACACCCATGAAACCATTAACACAATCAAGATAGTGAACATACCTTTACTCCCAAAAGTTTCCTCATGCCGCTTACATCCTCCAGTAGCTACTAATCAGCTTTCTGTCACTATAGATTAGTTTGCATTTTCTTTAGTTTTATATAAATAGGATCACATAGTATGTTAAAGCAGTTGGGTTTTGAGCTAATAAGTTTGACTGCAAAGCTCTATATAGTGTTTGGAATCAGTAAAACTGAACCTTCTTGCATAACCTCAGTTGTACTCAGAGTTTGACTTGGACAGGATTTTAGACCGCACACATCTAAAAATCCGCCCACCCTTCAGCTAGCTTCCTCCTGGAAAGCAGAGCCAGCCAGCTGAGTGCTTATGGAGCCCCACTGACTCATCAACCTGGAAGGCTGGCCCTCCTCCTGTCGCAGCCCTAGAGATGGAAGGCAGGTGCTAGGGGAAAGGGCCAGCTGATGCCAGAAATAGGGTCTGGTAGAAGATCATGGAAGCAGATGGTACTGGAAAAAGTAAGCTGAATCTGTTTTTAATATTTATTAATTGAAAAATACATAAAATTCCATTTCTACCCCAAAGAGGTAGCTGCTGGCCTTAAGGATCCAGTATGATACCTAAGTGCCTTTCTCAGGAAGGAGAGAGATGTGAAGAAGTGAGGCCCAAACTAGGGAACCCCACAACCTGATCAGGCCCATCCCTGCTGAGGCAGCATGGCCCATAGCACTTGGCTCTTCTGGCCACAGGAATTGGGGTAACCACAAGATTGGGCCACTCTGAGACCGTTCCCTCTCAACGAACCCCCCAGGGGTGGTGGGGGAGTTACTTCTCTGCTTCCTGGGGCTTATGGCTGAGTTCCTCCAGAGTGAGCAGAGGAGAGGCACATACAGGGAGACAGCCCTCAAAGCAAAACTGGCTTCCAGCTTCCCTCAGATGCTACGGGAAAGAGCCTGGAACTTGGACCTCTCTTCCCTCTCCCTTCTCCGTGCAAATCCACTCCAGGACACCCAGATAGTGGGCCCCGTAGTCAGTCAGATGCCCACTGGGGCCATCACCCTTCACATGAGCCCACACCCCTAGGTGGGAAGCTGTGCCAATGTCCGTCTGCATGCAGTCTCATTGTTGCATGCCAACTGAGTGCATGGGCCAGGCCCCCTGGCCAGCACTGAGGCCTGCCACAGCGGGGGCCTGGGCCACAGGCTGCAACCGCTGCTGGGACTGCCAGAGGTGATGGAGCTCCTTGAACTGCTCTACCATGCGGTCTTTGAGGTCTGGGTTTGAGATCTGTAGCCGGATACTATCAGCTGACCAAGAAAGCTCCCCTGAGAACATCTCCAGCAACAGCCGAGCTGCTACAGGCACCACCTGTGGGGCAGAGACAAAAACAGTCAAATCCAGTTGTGCCTGAGGCATTCACCAGAGGGCAGGTGGTGGACTGCATCCACCAGGAAGAAGAAGGGGCACCAATTTCTACTTCATACAAAGGCTGCTGATGTGTGGGCAGCCTCCGGCCTTGATTATCTCTGGCCACGGAGTTCCCACTGCTCAGAGAGCCCTGGGCCTCTACCTGGGGCAACGGCTGATCCCCAGGATTCCCCAATATTCAAACCAAAGCAGAGTAGGGGGTGAGATGGCGGTATACCTGTACAGTGATGAGCTTCTTCTCTCGGGGTTTGCGGTCAGGCCACTCCTCCCCAAAGCAGAAGAAGATCTCAAATGGCGGTGGGGTGTTAGTCTGGCCCTTCTGGAACAGGATGAGCTCTGCAGCAAGATCAAGACCCTTAGAGGCTAGAACCATGCCCCTGGATGAGAGAAAGCCAGGAAGAACACGATGCGGGTCCCTCACCATTGAGAAAATGCTCCAGGCTGAAAAGCTTGGTTTTGACCTCCCGCTGGATGGGGTTGGGGTGTGAGCCGTGGGCCGAGGCGCAGGGCCCGCTCCAGAACACTTTGCACTGGCACAGGCGGATGGCATACAGATCTTGGCCCTGCAGCTGGAGTATGAGGCCGCGGTCCAGGACATCCAGCAGCTGGTTTGTGTAGAAGCGCTGCTTGTCGCTGGGGATGTCCTCAGGGCTGGGGAAGCGCACTTGCTCCAGGCTCACGGGGCCGAAGAGCTCTACCTGGTCCTGGGTGGGCTCCAGCTGACTGTAGAAGAGCCGGCACCCCTGGGGGTTGCTGATGGTGAGGGCACGGGGTGGCCGCCCCCGGTACTGGAACTTGATCTCCAGGTCCGTCACTGTGGGGCAGAGGGCAGTCCCGCCCAGGCCATGAGCCCCACGCCTCCTCATTCTGTAGCCCACTGACTTGCTCTGTCCTCTGCCCAGTGGCCAGACCATCCTGTCAGCAATCCCAGTTGCCCCCCCACCCTGCCCCCAACCCAAGGAGGGACTGGCTTGAGCATCTTTGCTCTTCATCCTCCACCCTTCTGGCAAACCAACCCCCCAGCTCTGCTTTACCCACCCAGCCCTCCTGTGGGTCCTTACGAGGCAGCATGTGGGGGCTGATTAGCAGGTCGGGCAGGAGTTGTTCGCCTGTGGGGGGCAGGCTGGCAGCCAGGGGCCCAGGCTGCAGGCTCGGCAGGACTTCAGGGAGAAGCTCCCCAAAGCCAGCAGGGTTGCCAGGGGTGGGGCCCAGCAGGCTGGGGTCTGGTGCAGGAGGGCCCAGCACCACAGGCGGCTGGAGGGTGGGCGGCCACTTGACATCCTCTTTGGGTAAAGAATAGGGTGCCATGGGGGGGCCAGGTTGCACTGCTTCTACAGAGGGTGGGGGCAGGCAGAGCTTTAATGCCACTTCTGGAAACTTCCCCCTAGGCCCACCTACTCCCAGTCCTGGGCATCCCCCCAGCCTCCCTTCAGCCCCCTCCCAGGTACCTATGGTACCTGCAGCCTCTACTTCTACCAGGCCCCCAACCACACCACCTCCCGGCCCCACCTGTGATGCTCAGGCTTGGTAACATCCTCTGGAGCTGAAGGGAAGACCCAGGCAGACGAGGGAATAGGCCAGAGAGATAGAAGGGAGGACAGGTTAATGAATTGATCTGAAGCTAAAGAAACACATGAGAACAACAGGCAATTCCCCGGTGCTCAGCTCTGCAAGGCCAGAGTCTGCCTTCCATCCCAGCTCTGCCCTCCCAGGCGGCTCCATGAGCTCTCACTGCAGGTAGCGGTCCCTACTCAGCCCCAGCTCCTGTGCGGGTGTGTCAGACAACATGTGGGTGTGTTTTGTGCCAACAAAGCCCTAAGGGAGTTCAGGGCAGTGACTGTGCCCTTAGCCTCAGAACCCCAAGAAGAAACTCAACAGCAGAGCTACTAAAAAGGCTGCAGGAGCCTGGAGGAAGGACCGCGGAATCCTAAAGCAGAGCACGCAGCAGAGAGGTCCCGACAAGGCCCACCACGTCAGTGCAGGCCGACGCTGCCAGGAATGGCCCCGAGCTCACGTCTTCCTCTTCTTCCTCCTCCTCCTCTCCTGCACCAAAAGTGTAATCCTCACTAGGCTGGGACTCTGTAGAGTAGGGAGAGAAAACAGAGGGAGTCAGTGGAGGAGGAGGAGGAAGGCCACCAGGGCTCCACGGGGCAGCTCCTGCTGTGGTTCTTCCTCACCCACAGTGGCCCCCACAGTGAGGTGAAACCCCACATAGCTGCCAGGAATCACTGGGGACCTCCCTGACCCCATGGCACTAAGCTTCTTAAGTCACTAGACCTACACTCCCTGTAGCCAAGAGCCACGAACAGGGCAAACTGAGGAAGGTAGACATGGAGCCTGGTCTCTGCCAAGTCATTCCCGGCCTCATAAGTGGCCCCATGGCAGGCCACTCACGGGAACTTGGGGTGTTAGGACCTGGAAGCAGGTCCCTGACCACTGCACGCTGGAGGGACCCTGGGCCTTCCCGAACAGCTTCCTAGGTGGCCCACCTAGGGCCAGGCCTGATACCTGCGGGAGCGGAGCCATTAGAGCAGACCTCGTAGATCTTGTAGGGCTGAGGCGGCATGTCCCGGGGTCCATCATAGATGAGGCGGAAGTCACGGCTCTTGTTAAGGGCACAGCGCAGGTTGGCCTTCCACTTGGCTGGGTCCGCCTCGTCCACCCCCTCGGTGTACTTTCCTGTCTCCTTGGCCCAGGCCTGAGGCAGGGAGAAAAGATAGGCCACCGCCGAGAACCACCCTCAGCAATGCCCCAGCCCCTCCTCGCCTACGGAAGTCACTGCTGAGCGGTGAGAAGTTCAGGGACACACGGAGCCCCAGAGCATCTCTCTGCGAGGTGGGAGACTGGGAGACGGGCCTGCAATCCTCCCCAGTCTCCTCAGGGCTCCGACAAACTATAGGAAACCTACGTGCTTTGAAAGGCATTTCATCAGCCACTCCCGGGAGGGGAAATAGATAAAATCTCCGAGCAGGACGGTGCAACATGGAAGGTAAGAACACTGGATCTGGAGTGGGATTCATTTGAATCTGGAAACTGCCATCCACCAGCTGTGGGCCAAGAGCATGTCACTCTGCCTCTTTTTGCTGTAATGTCTCCATCGGAGTGTCCCCTCACAAGTGTGCTAGTGAAGACTCCAGAGCCCACAGAGCTTTCAGAACTGTGCCTGCACTTCGGATGGGCTCCATACACTTCAGCTGTTGGTATTATTTTTGAGGGTAAGTTGGCTGATGTCAGGATTCCAAATATTCCCCCCCACACACTTTTTTAAAAGATTTTATTTATTTATTCATGAGAGACACACACAGAGAGAGAGAGAGAGAGAGGCAGAGACACAGGTAGAGGGAGAAGCAGGCTCCATGCAGGGAGCCCGATGTGGGACTTGATCCCAGGACTCCAGGATCGTGCCCTGGATCAAAGGCAGGCATCAAACCGCTGAGCCACCCAGGGATCCCCTATTTCTCCCCTTTAACCTAGCAATTTGACTTCTAGGAGTTTATCCTGGGGATACAGAAGCATCCACATAAAATTCTGCACATACAAGGTTATTCACTGCAGCACTATTTGTAAAAGCAGAAGACCCCAAATAAATAAATGCCCATCAACGGGACCTGATTAAATTATGGCCAATCCTTAGAATGGAATACTGGGCAGCAAGAAAAAAAAAAGGAGGTGCTTTTGATATACTGAAAAGTCATAATCTTCAAGAAATATGAGGTACAGAAGGGTAGCTATACAGCTGTCATTTTGTGAAAAGCAGGGAGGAAAGATAGGTACCTATTTGTGTGTATGCACAAAAATCCCTCAGGAAGGAGAAACGAGAAATTGACAATACTAATTGCCTCCAGGGAGGGATTGGGTGGCTGGAGACAGAGGTGGGAGGGAGGCCTTTTTGCTGCAAACCATTGTACACTTTTTTAAATTTTGCATTGCATTACCTATTCCAAAATAAGAAACAGATTTGAAAAGAACCTTCAAAGGGTAAAATATCTACCTGCAAAGACTAAGGAAGTATCTACTTGCAAAGACTATTGGAAAACATCCAAATCTTTAAAAATAAGGATTCTCTTTGACCCAGCAATGCTGAACTCTAGCAACTAACCCCAAAGAAAATCATTTATGATATCCAAAGGGTAAGTAAGAGTTTAGAAGGTGTACATGGCAACAGGTCTTCAATACCGGAACACTAAAAGCCAAGTGAGGTGTCCAAAAGCCAGGTCTGGATAACTAAACTGCTAACCCCTCCAGTGGTCACTGAAAGTGATGTGACATTTATGGCAGAGGAGAGCTGGGCCTGATGTTGGGTGGAAAATACAGGATACAAAACAATATACGGTTGATTTCATTTTTTAATTTTATAGACACACATACAGAAAACTGAAAATAGAAGCAAAAAAATATCCAAAGTCGTTACCTCCTAGTGTTAACATTACGGAGGCATTCTGGGGTCTTCTTTTAGGGTATGTGCACTCCACACAGGCGCCCTGCACACGCATGTACCGACGTGTGATGAGAATGAGAAAGGAAAAGGGAGGAGGAGGAAGGTCTCCTGGGGGGGAGGGGCTTCTGTCCCCACCTTGCTCTGGGCAACAGGTTAAAAAAAAGGCACAGCTGTGGGAATGCCTGCATCCCCTTAGTCCAAGCCTGGGGTCACCTGCAGCAGGGCAGCTGGGACAGTGGTCAGTTTGGTATATGGGGGATCCTCTTCTGGGGGTGGTGCCTCCGAAGTCCAGGCGGTAACCCCCATCCAGAGCTTACCTTGAAGATGGTATTATCCCCCTCCTGGCTGGGGCCATGTCGCGTGGCATGGCGCCAGGGGATGCAGAAGAATTTCCTTTCCCCATTGACCCACTGAAGCCCTGGGTACTGGCAGCTGTTCACCTGGGCCACCAGCCAGGGCTTCAGTCGCACGCGGCGGGGCGGAGGGGGTGCCCTGGGGGCAGGCTGGTTCATGGCCAAGGGGTCTGTGGGAGAAACCCAGAGGCGGCGGGCGCATCAGAAGCTTTGCAGATAGACGCTGCCTATGGCACAAAGACGTGGGGTGGGGGCACCCAGGGTGGGGGTTGCCAAGCCAGGGGTACTGTGGCTTTCTCTTCCTCCCAGCACTGGGGGCCAGAGTGTCTCCAGCCTGCACAGACAATTCCCTTTTCCAACCATCAGCTTTCTTGCCACAGGGTCACTACATCTGTGCTCTGAGTTTGGGGGGGTGGGGGGGACGGGGTTTACAGATACAGCGGATGCTGTGCGTGCCGCACCCAGACATGCTTTCCCAAGTGGGGCACCAGCTCCCCAGCTGCTGTGAGGCTGGAGCAGCACAAAGGCACTGAGCTGCTCACTGCTGTCTCACTCCCGGGGCTCCCTCCAGGGCCCATGTGACTGACAGGTGAGGAGAAAAAGCCAGTCTCCTTGCTTCCGTGGAGCAAACCGGTGCAACGTGTGCTCCAGAACTGCCTGCGGCCGGGCTGAAGGCTGCCTCCAGCCCATCCCACATCTTTGCTCAGCTTTCTTCCTGCCCACCCTGCTGCCCTCCCTCTCCTTGTCCCCAGGACTCCCTCCCTACAGCACCTTCGAGGAAACCTGGCGCAAGAGCAGGTCACCATGTGTGAATGGAGGGAGGGTTCCCAGCCTATCCCTCAGAACTCCCTTTCTTCCTCAGTTTTCCTCAGGGATGAAGTTTCTCTGAGGAAAGCTGGACGTCTTGAGAGAAATCCTACCAGCCATCTCAGCCCACCTCCTGCATCTCCAGGACAGCAGCCTTAAGTAGGACTTGAGAAATACCAGCCAAGTGATATACCCCAGGTGCTAGAAGATTCTGTCCTGCACCCGTTTCTCCTCCACCGGCCCTGCTCTCTCCAGGATCCTCCTCTGACTCAGAGTGGGGTGAGACCAGAGGTCAGAGGAAGGCCGCTGGGGCTGTGACACAGGCAAGGGTCCAAGGTGGGGCAGGCCTGTCAGGGAAGGAATGGCTGGAGGAAATGGGGCATCCGGGTGGCAGATGGGGACAAGAGCTATCCTTAGCGTTTGTGGTACCACCGTGTGACAAAAGGACTAGGGTTTGAGTCAACACCTGAACAGCCTCCACAGAGGCAGACTAGAGACCAGGTTGAAAAAAAGAACTTTCCGAAAGCTAAAGCCATGTGACAAACAGGCTAGGCCTGGGAGCAACTGGTGTCTGAAGGTACTCAAGCTCAGGTGAGCTTCCTGGCCTGCCGTTGGGGTGAGCTTGGAGCGAGAGGCTCTCTCAGGTGTGGGCCCCATCATTCCAGGCTTGCTTGGAGCTCGGTTTCCCCAGAAATTCCCTGCCCGGTACCTTTTTGGGTTGTAGTTGTTAAGCGCCACTTCCACGCTGCTAAAAAGTCTCCATAGGCCAGGCCTCTCTTCAGAGCAGTGCCCAGATCCGGGCTGCGACAGGAAGAGTAAGAGACCCCCCAGCCCAGTCCCCAGGCCTCAAAAGACTGGTGGCTCAGTTCCCCTTTCTGAACCAAACTCCACCCAGACCCAGGGGAAATGAAAGTGGCCAGACCAGACAACTCAGAAATCTGACTCACTGTGAACATGGAAAAAGTGACATTTGGGTCCCCAAGACCACATTCTTAATCCTCTACCCTGTAGCCCATTGCCCCCCATCCCTAAGCTTGCTGATGGTCATTATACATTAGCGTGGTTCACAGCAGGGGGTAGAGCCTCGCCCACCACATCAGTTTTTATAGTTCCCAGCTGCACCCTCTGCAGAGAGGCCTTGCTCCTCGAACAGACTGGTGATAGGCACCGGTAGCTGTCAATTCTGGCTAAGTGGAGGTGGACAGAGGAAAGCTCTGAAGACCCAGAGGAGAAGGCAAGCGAACCAGATGATCATCTCTCCACATGGTCAGGCCAGCAGCTGTGCGTGGGGTGGTGGAGCGGGGAGACCAGAGAGGCCTACTCCTCTGCCCAGGGCAAGGAGGAAGTCAGGGTGAGTCCTGCCACCTAGCCTGGCCCAGCAGTGCTGTTCAATACAAAGATTTTGAAATGACTCATGTCAGTAATGTACAATCCCTTTGGGCAGTCTAAGGAGCGGGGTATGGAGAAGAGGCTCCCAGGACAAGTCCAGCCAGGGCCAAGGGAGGGTGTCCAGCAGGCCAAACAAACATCTTCAGCCTCAGGTGCACCAAGACCAGGCTCAGTGTGTTTCCCAAGGAGCCTTCCTCCTGCCTGGAGGTGGGCTTAGATCTAATTCAGACTATCCTAATGCTAAGAGTTCTGAATCTCAAAGCGTTTGCACCCCATCCCTACTTTCCCTCCAGATAGAAACAGTCACCCACACTCCCAGGGGACCTCAGAAGCTATAGCACAACCTAAAAACTCCATCCTACATTCTATCCCCCCTTGCTGTGAGGACTTGATTTTTCAGGCCTGCCTTCTCAGGAGTCTGGAGACTTGGGGGTGACATTTCTGCAGCCTCCAGACCTAGGATTTGAGCTCTGGAGAGTGGGGAAAGCCAAAAGAACCTGCATCAGTTTCCACGGAAATGAGGAAAAGAGGTGTGGGCTGCTGAGGATCTGAGGAAGCCCTCATGGGTGAATTATATAAAAGTGAAGCATCTAGAGGGGCACCTCAGGAGCTCACGCTGGGGTGGGGAAGCCCCACAATTCACACCGGGACCCTAAAGTTCCAGGAGGCAACCACCTGAGGAGCCTGGAACCCCATAGGGCCCAGGGACCCCTAGGGAAGGAAGCTCTGCAGCCCCATAGTGTGAGGAGCATCAAGCCCCTTGCCACCTCTGGACTTTGATTACACTGTCTCCCTGCAAACCCCACACTAAACTCGGGGAGAAGGCGAAGGGTTCCCTACACCTGCGTCACCCTAATCCCACACCCTCCAGGTGAGTTGACCACATCTTGAGACAAGCAGATGCCTCTCTCGGCTTCCTTCAGGGGAAAGCAGAGGTGCAGGGGGAAACCCCAAAGTAAGGCCTTTAGGCTTAAAAGAAAAAAAAAAAAAGTGGTTTCCCAATGCCTCCCTAGGCTTGACAGGAGCCAGCTGCCAGACCAGATAGTTCAAGGGAGGGCGGGGACTCTGCCCTGGCCCGGTGGGCCTCCTGGCCTCCTCCGCGGGCCGCCTGCGTCCTGGCTGCTCCTGGGCACTTAGCCCCGCTCTGGGGGGCAACCTGGCGGGTCCCGCGGAGCCACCTCCAGGGCGCCGGCGCGTTCGCCTGCTCCCGGGCTCCTCCCGCTGACGGCGCCCCCTGCCTGCGCCCCGCCACCCCAGGGGCTGCCCAGGGGCTGCCCAGAGACTCCTGCGGGCGGGGTGGCGAGGGGGACACCTTCTACCCGCCTCGCGGCCACGGCCATCCGCCTTTCCTTCTACTTTTAGACTCTTCCTTGTTTTAAGTTCGAAGGAAGGACCTAGTCCAAGAATTGCTCCCGCGGTTCTTCTCTGCGGGGAGGCTCAGCGCCTCTCGCTGCTGGTCGCGAGGCAGGAGGCGCCCCCGCCCGACACCGTCTTCCCGCACACTCTGCCCCGGTCCTGCCATTGGCCTTAAGGTCCTGGGGAGACGAGCCCTTTAAGCCTCATCCTCTTGGCCGAAAGCGGGATGCCTAGGGGCCCCCTCTAAGACCCGAGCCAGGCCGCTGCCGGGCGCCGGGGCGCTCCCGGTCCTTGCGGTGGCTTGACGAGCCGGAGCGAGCGAAGAGCCGAGCTGGCCCCCGGGCTCCGCCCCCCGCCGCGCGGCCCCCGGGCCCTCCGGGCGCCTGCGGGACGAGGCTGCCGGGCGGCGCGCCCTCCGCCCATCGCGCCGCAGGAGGCACGGAGGAGGCCGCCCTGCAGTCGGCGCCCCCAACGCCCCGCCGCCCGGGCTCGGCCGCCTGCGGAGCCGGACGCGACCCCTCCCGCGCTCCCGCCCCGCCCCGTCCCCCCGCCCGCCGCCGGCAGGTGCCCCGAGGGCGCGGAGAGGAGCGCGGGCGGCCGCGACCTACCTGTGTGCGCTGCGCCCGCGTGGCTGCGCCCGGGAGCACCGGCCGGCGGCGGGGCCGAGCTGCGCTCTCCGCGAGCGGCGCCTCCCGCCCGCCCGCCCGCCCGGCACTTCCGCGTCGCCCGCCCCCGCCCCTGGGCCGCGGCCGCCGAGCCGGGGAGCGCCCGCAGCGCCCCGCCCTGCCCCTCGGGACCACCCCGGAGGCGCCCCAGCCCGCAGCGACCCCGCGGCCGAGCGCCCGGCGCATCCGGCCCCGCCGGGCCCGCCAGGCCGACTCCTGGGCTCGCTCGGGCGCCGGCAGCTGCGGAAGAGTCGTCCGACAGCCCCGCAGCCCGGCCGCAGGCGCCGCGGAGCTCGGCCGGGTCCTCCCTGGCCCTGGAAGGTCCCCTCGGCGCCGCGCTCCGGGCCGGGTCGCCGCCGTCGCGAGCCCGACACCCCCGCCCCGACGGGCTTGCAGGGGGCGCCCCACGCCGCTCGGCCCCCCTCTGGGTCTCAGCCCTCGCACCGCCCGCCCGCTCTCCCTCCCGGCCGCCCTGGGGACCTTCCAGCGCCAGTGCGTGGCCCCTCGCCCCGCGCGTCACGCTCACGGCGGCTGGGACCGTCCATCTGCCGCGCTGAGCGGCTCTCGTTTTGCGGTTCCGGCCCCAGCCTTCATATGCCCTGTTCCTTCTCCTGGAGCACCTCCTCTTGCCTTCATACGGCTGCTCTCTGAATTTTGTCTCAGCATCACCTCCTCTGGAAAGCCTACCTTGACTTCCTCTCCTTGGTCGGGTGTCTGAGCTCCCAAGCTCGTCCTTGTTGGCTTCATTTATGAATTTTTTTTTTTAATGTCTGATTCCCCCTGCAGTCAGCTTACTCGGGGGGCTCTTCTTGTCTTTTCATTTTCTCTAGTAATTTTTAATTTAAAAAAATGTTAATGAAGAGCAATTTCCAAGTTAAATTTTAGATAGCAACTGGAATATATTCATTTTTTCTAATATTATCAAAATACTGCCAGATTCCTGTAGAGCCCAGGGTGCGTGAATGTGTGGGTGGGGGGAGCTGTATTACTTGCCCTTTAAAGCGGGCACTGTATTTTTTGCAAATTCAGTGTTAGTTGATGAATCAGAACTTTGACCTTTCCCTCCTCTGCTTTTCCCTCTAGGAACACCTGGGTTGCTCTTCATTATTAATATGTATCATTACTCATTATGTGTTGTCTTTTTTTTCTTCATTTCTGCATCTCCCTCTCCTCTCCCCCAAACCTCAGTCCTAACGTAAAATGGAAATACAGTTATGTACAAGTATTTTATTATTTGTATCTGCTGAGTATTTCACTATTTCATATTTTTAAAAATTTAAAGTGTGGATAGTAGATTTATATTTTTCTTCTGTAAAAATGAAACTGCCATTAAGTAGAAAGTGGCCACCACAAAATGGGAACCCTTTCCCACCAATGCTTGATAGAAAAATATTCTACATTGGTCCAGAAAATATATCTGGAGCAAGAGCCACCAAAAGACTTCTTTTATTGTCAGATGTCCCACACAGAGTCTGAGGGACCATGAGACTCTAGGATTCTGCACCCTGCCCTCTACCCACTGCCCCTCTTGCTCAGGTGAGGTCCCAGCTCTTAGAGACTCTGAACTCTGTTAAGAGCCCTGCGGGGGGAGACCCCTACAGGGCCTGTGTACAGGAAGCTCACCACACTTGAGCTGGCATCCATCTCTGGTGCCAAGTTACCTTAGGCAGGTTCTATGAATCTGATTCCCTGTCTGTAAAGGGGAGATGTTACCGAGCTCACAGCATTGGCAGGAGGCTCCAGTGATAGGCGCTACACAGGAGCTCTGCTCCACCGGGGCCTGCCTTGAGCAGACTGGGGGAAATCTGAAGGAAGAACCACTCTGGGCCAGAGACATGGCATAGGGAGGAAGGAGCAGGGGCTCTTCCAGGCTCTTCCAAAACAGAAGGGTCCCCATGGTGAAGCAAAAGCAAAGGGAAAGTGAGGCTACACCCAATGCCGGTGCAATCACTCCTGGTCTCTCAACCCCACCCCTGTGCCCCCAGCAGGGCCTGGCCACAAGGAAGCAGGGAGACTTGGCCTCCACAGCCCCGGACATGTGCCCAGGCCCCTCACTCCCAATGGTGAACTAGCCCCTGCCCCCACTTCCCCTGCCTGGGGTAGCAGATTGAGGGTGTGGTGAGAAGCCCAATTCCGGTAGAGGCCAGGGTGCATGAGTGTGTGGGTGGGGGGAGCTGTATCACCAAAGGGAACTGAAAGAAGCTGAGTGTGAGTGGGTAGGGAGAGAGGACAAAGGTGCAAGAGGCAGTGGGACAAGAGCCCCCGCCCAACTCTGGACCTGCCCCTCTCAGTGCAGGCCTGAATGAGAGCTGCCTCGACCGCCCCTCCAGGAGACCCATCCCCTCAGGCTCAGCCCTTGGGATTCCCCAGGCTCACCTGTCTCCTAGATACCCCTCTTTCTGGGAACTTGCTGGCTAGATGCCAGGCTCTGGAGTCTAACAGGCCTGAGTCACTCCCTGGCTCTACCACTGAGGCATTGTGTGACCTTGAGCAAACCACAGCCTCGCTGGGATCCCCATTTCCATCACTGCACAGGTTGGTGGTGAGGCCTAAATTCAGCACATCCCAGTGAGCACCTTCTATATGCTGGGATAAAACAGTGAGCAAGAGTCTGTTTGGTCTAAACCCCCCGCCCTCCTGGAGCTTCCATTCTGGGGAGGCAGATGCTTAAGTAACAGAATTAGTGGTCTTTGTGGATCATCGTGCAGGCTGAGCCCATGTGATCTGACTTAGGCTTTGACTCGGCCTCTCTGGGCTCCTGTAAGCATGCAAGTGGTAGCTCTAGTAGGATCAATGCCCAGGAGGCCTCATTGGGACTTCCTCCCCGTTTCTTACCAGTGACTGCCACCTCCTCAGAGCTTTCCAGGGCAAGACCTGGAAGTCCCCTACTTGGCCAGCACTGTCACATGCACACCTCTAGACCTCCTGCCCCATGTTCCCCCACTTGCAGCTCCCTTTACCTCCTCACATGGCCTGAGGCCTAAGGACCTGTGCTGTCGCCCCATCCATCCCAGACCTGGCTCTTTCTGCTCCCTTGGCCCTTTTAAGAGCAAAAGCTACTTCCCTTTTCCTTCATAGTCAGCACCTTTCCTTGCCCTGACCACCCCCACCTCCCCACGCCGGCAACCTGGCCTACCCCTCTTCCATGGATTCTGGCTCTGAACCTCGGTCCCACAGTTCAAACAGGCCCTGGAAGTCCCAGGAACTCCCAGAAACTCTGGTCTCTGTATCTCTTTCTCATATAAACTCTCCAATCCCGGGGTTTCATTGTTGCCTAGATTTCTCATGGGTTTGCTATGTATTTATTCATTTTAAGAGAGGACAGGGGGAGGGGAGGGGCAGAGGGAAAGGGAGAGAGAATCTTTTATTTTTCTTTTAAGATTTTATTTATTCATGAGAGACACAGAGAGAAATGCAGAGACATAGGTAGAGGGAGAAGCAGGCTCCCTGCAGGGATCCCAGTGCAGGACTCGATCCCAGGACCCCGGGATCAGGACCTGAGCCAAAGTCAGATGCTCAACCACTGAGCCCCTGGGGGAGAGAGAGAATCTTAAGCAGGTTCCCTGCCCAGCCAGAAATGGGGCTCCATCTCACACCCCTGAGATCATGACCTGAGCTAAAATCAAGAGTCAGATGCTCAACTGACTGAGCCTCCCAGGTGCCTCTCTCATCAGTTCTTTATTTTTTTTTCTTTAAAAAAATTATTTTTTATTTATTTTATTTTTTTTCATCAGTTCTTTAAATAAAGGTGGTGGAGACTCTCCTCACACACCTCAGTGCCCTAACATTGTCCCCCTCGAGTAGGGCTGCCCTGCCTCCTGCTGCAGTCATCACTGGTCCTTCTGTTGACCCCTCCCCCACTCACATCCTCCTTCTAGACGCCAGGATGCCTCACCCAGGCATCCTTACACCCCCACCCCACCCTCACTGCTGCACACAATGATTCAAGTGCTCCCCAAATCTGCTGAGCTCAGTGTTTCACTCAAACCACTTCCCTCCCCTCTCCTGGGCTCTGTCATAGAAGGGATCAGGACTCCATCCTTCCTGCCTGTGTAGAGCAAGAGGCACCTGGATAAGAAGGAAAAGAAAGAGGAGAAAACCCAAGCCTTCTAGGGTCCTGCACTGTGAATGGCTGTTTTGTGGGGGACAGAGGCCACTTGGCCTCACAGGATCCAGGTGTGGACCTCAGTGTCCTGTCTTGTCCCAAACAGACCTGGTTGAAATCCAGAGTCTGTAGATGTTCCCACCAGGGACTGGAGTCCCATTCAGGTGCACGAGGCCCACCCATTGTTGGTTGGGGTGCAGGAGGCCCTGTAGTCACAGGCTCCAATGCGCTTACCAGCCAAATCCACCTCAAGCCCCTGTAGCTTAGAATCAGTGCTTGGAATCCTGCCTGGTGCAGGATTGTTGTTCC
Organism: Canis lupus baileyi; assembly: GCF_048164855.1. NCBI lineage: Eukaryota > Metazoa > Chordata > Mammalia > Carnivora > Canidae > Canis > Canis lupus. Next base: position 53,273,360 of record NC_132855.1, on the reverse strand, counting down.
TTTGAGGTGAGAAATGAGGGAGGAGTCAATTCTATCCAGGATGTCAGCTGGGCCCAAAGGCATAGGGGGGCGCTCCTCTTCTCACAGCTGGACCTCAGGGTGGTGGGGAGATTACAGAAGGTCTAGGGTTGGCTCTGGGACTCTGCAAGAAGTGATCTCTGGCCTGGAGCAGCTGAAGTATGAGGTCATGGGAGGGGGGCAAAGGGGCATGATATTCATCCTACATGGCCTTTCATTACTTCACCATAGAGGGGGGATGTCCCCTGCCCCTCTTTGGCCTTCTAAGGGGCAGGTTGGGTGGGGGTTGTGAGTTGAGCATGTCCCACTTGGGGTGGAGGGAGGAGTGGGAACTCTTGGGGGCTGGTAGTAGTGGGAACAGGTGCTTGGTTCCTGCCAACCAGGTATTCCTGGCCTACTATTCCCTGGGGGTCAGGCTTCTGGGGGGCCCTGGGTGGGGTGTCCCCCAGGTTTCTCTGCTGCTCTGGTAGCTTCTGATGCCAGGGATTGAAAGTCAGAAAGCGGAATGCTCTAAGGGCTAAAGGATCCTGACAGGCCTACCCTGCTCTCTTAGGCCCTCCCAGAGAAGAGGAGGCTGACTGTCAGATCTCACTGGAGGGGCATCTGGGGAGTGGTTCTTACCAGGCCAGTGTTCTAGAACCCCATTGTTTCACAGATCTCCAAGCCAGGAGCCAGGTAGAACTCTGATGTCCCCCTGAGTCCCTGAGCCAGGCAGACTGGCACAGAGCAACAGAGGTGCTGGTGGGTATGTGGAATTAGGAGTCTCCACTATCTGTGCCAGTCTACAGGGCCATGCATATCCTCTTTCAGCCTATCCTCCTTCCTCTTTGCTGGGGCAGCACTCCCAAAGCTGCAGGGAGGCTGGCGTGGCTTGACAGCTGATCCAGGGCCCATCGTGGGAAAAGGAAAACGAAAGAGGTACCTACTCCGACAGGAAAGAGCTCACGGGTCCTTCCTCATCGCCACCACCCGTCCCCCACTCACTGCAAGGGCTTTGCTTTGCAGCAACAGGTCACAGAGTTCCCAGAAGAACTGTGCAAGGGGACAGTGAGCCCAGGGATCCTGGGGCCCACTTGGAACTTGGCCACTTAGGGAGCGAGTGTGCTCACTCCTGCATTCTTACTGTGGTTTGGGGCCCAAGGTTCAGGTGAGAGAGACAAGGGCAGTGGGTGCCATGCAGAGGGACAGCCTATCCCAAGCTACGGAGCAGGGCCAGGAGCGGTCACCACTGGTGCTGTAGCCTCTCAAGGCTTAGGGGACACGCTGGTTCACGGCCGTGTTGGAACTGGATACAGGGGGGAGGGGGCAGGCCACGTGCCTGGCTGACCCGAGGAGCAAATGCAACCAGATCATTCTAGTGAGCCCTTAATACATGCTAGACACTACTAAGCACTTGTCATATATTATTGCATTTAATTGTCTTGACCGGCCAACATGCAGTGGGCATTCTGAGTATCCCCCTTGACAAAGAAGCAGGCTCAGAAACAGGCTAACCTGGTGAACTTGAACAAATTACCCTGCTTACTTCTCTGTAGTCAGGATTATGCCCAGCTTGTAGAAGCACCACCCTGATCTCTGCCTTCATCCTCACACGGTGCTTCCCCTGCACTGTATGCCTATGTCCAAATCTCCCCTTTGGATGAGGACATCGGTCATATTGGATTGAGGCCCACACTAATGACTTCATCTTAACTGAAATAATTACATCTGCCATGATCCTACGTCCAAATAAAGCACCATTCTGAGGGACAGGGTGGGGGCAGGGGTTAGGACTTCAACATATGAATTTGAGGGAACACAATTCAACCCCTAACCATATTTAACATGTAACCTACTTTGCACCAAACACTGGAGTCACACTTGCTTTTCATGACAGGGAGAGGGGAGGGGGAGTCAGCAGCTGGGGGCCTCCTTCCTCCTGCTCAAGTCCCTGGAGGTCGTCTGTGTAGAAAAAGTGGCCCAGCGGTGCCTGGGTGACTCAGTGGTTGAGCATCTGCCTTCAGCTCAGGGTGTGATCCCGGGGTCCTGGGATCGAGTCCCCCATCGAGGCTCCCTGGGGGGAGCCCGCCTCTCCCTCTGCCTGTGTCTCTGCCTCTCTCTCTGTGTCTCTCATGAATAAATAAAATCTTCAAAGAAAGAAAAGAAAAGAAAAGAAAGAAAGAAAGAAAGAAAGAAAGAAAGAAAGAAAGAAAGAAAGAAAGAAAGAAAGAAAAGGTGGTCCGTGTGTCCAGAGAATAACTGGAGTGCCTGAGAGAGGCTGCCCACTCCCCAGAGGCACTTGGGTGATGCAGTCAGTTGAGCGTCCAACTCTTGTTTTCCGCTCAGGTCATGATCTCATGATCGAGCCCCTCTTTGGGTCTGCTTGAGATTCTCCCTCTCCCTCAGAGCCCCTGCTCGTGCTCTCTTTCTCTCTCTCAAATAAATAAATAAATCTTTAAAGAGAGAGAGAGAGAGAGAGAGAGAGAGAGAGAGAGAAACTATAGTATCAGAGAACAGACTGGGGGTGAGGTGCAGGGAAGGACTGACCACAAAGGAGCAGCATGAAGTGGTGGGAAGAGTAACAATGGTGGGTACACTAAAAAGAGTGAGTTTTATCATATGGGAATGACAAAGATTTTAAAAGTGGGGTGCCGGGGATCCCTGGGTGGCTCAGCTGTTTGGCGCCTGCCTTCGGCCCGGGGCACAATCCTGGAGACCCAGGATCGAGTCCCGCATTGGACTCCCTGCATGGAGCCTGCTTCTCCCTCTGTCTGTGTCTCTGCCTCTCTCTCTCTCTCTCCTCTCTCTCTCTCTCTCTCTCTCTCTGTCTCTCATGAATAAATAAATAAAATCTTTAAAAAAAAATTTTTTTTAAGTGATCCAGAAGAGCCAAATTCTAAATGTCAAGTTTTGGGAACAGTTTAACAAATTTACTTAGTTTGTAGTTACTTCTTTATGCAAGCAGAAGTCAGATATATGATAAATATGTCTTAGAAAACCCTTTAAATAAATCTAACATAGGGGCACCTGGGTGGCTTAGTGGTTGAGCATCTGCCTTTGGCTCAGTCGTGATCCCAGGGTCCGGGGATCGAGTCCCGCATCAGGCTCCCCACAGGAAGCCTGCTTCTCCCTCTGCCTATGTCTCTGCCTCTCTTTCTGTGTCTCTCATGAATGGATGAGTAAAATCTCACTAAATACATACATACATAAATCTAGCATAAACACTCTAAATAATTTTTAAAAAGCAAAGCAAAGAAAAAGAACACATCCTTCACAGACTGGCGGGGGCGATGCCTTGCCCCCATGCTCTCTGTTTCTCCCTCCCTCCAGCCTGGCTTCTTGGGGGCCTGCAACCCCTCTCCTGACCTCCTCTCAGCTCTCAAGAGGCTGACCATTGACCGACTTCTACTAAGTTCCCTGACTGTCCACGGAACCAGACACAGGGCCAACCCCCAGTATGAGTGGCTCCAGGTGACAGGTGTACACGTCAGGGTCCTGGGCAGGTGCCGTCAAATGCAGGCAAGTTCACAGAGGCGTGAACAGAGTTATGAAAGCCAGGGGCAATGTCCAGGCACCCAGGGCCTAGCATCAGTGGGGAAGCCTCCAAGGGATTACCTTCCAGGACCTGTGGCTGCAGCAAGGTGTGGGGCACAGTCAGTTCCATATCCCCGCCCCTATCTCTTGTCACTGCCTCCCATTAGCCAAATCCACCCAGAATCTGAAGGCCAAGGGAGCCCCAGGCACGCAGGCTGAGGAGGTCAGCCTCCTTGGGTCATGGAGTAAGGCAGAAGAAAGCAGAGGATGGATAGGGAGGGGTGGCAGGCAGAGAGAAACCAGAGCCGCTGGGAAGGGAGGGATCTGATGGGGGTGCGGGGGCACACCCTGGGGCACACTGTTACCTTGGGCTTCTCCCTTGGGGGACAAACATCCAAGCTCCTCTTCCAGGCTGGGAATTCCTGCATGAATGAATGAATTCTTCCTGGGAGAGTGATGGATCGAATGGGAAGAGGCGGGCTCCTACAGGCACTGAGAATAAGGTAGATCATTTTCCCCATGATTTCTGCCCTTCTAGACCCTTAAGAACTGAGTACCCACTTGGAGGCCTCCAAAGGCCCCTGAGCTAGGGAAGCAGAGGCCATGGCAGAGGCAGGGGGTGCCACCAGGCACCAGGGAGCCTGCGTGGTCCTTCACGTGAGGCCTTGCTCCCCCCTCTCACTGGAAACACCCTGGTGAGGTGCCCACCCCCTACCATCCACCCCCCACCGAGACCCCATCTTCTCCATCTGGGCCGCTCAGGGCCAGTTCGCAGGGCTGAGTCAGGTGTTGATGCTGCAGGGGAGGGGAGGCACAGCAGAGTGAAGACCAAGGGGCCTGTCACTCTGATTATTGTAGTGTGCACATCTGCACAGCAGCCCCCATGCTCCCCAGTGCAAGCCCCCAGTGGGAGGAGCAGAGCTTGGTCTTGGGACCTCGAATGTTCTCAGAGTGCCCTGGGAGGTAGGGCTGGTGGCAGTTGATGGGGAGGAAGAGGCTTTCTCCTCAGCCCCTGAGGCACTTGTACATGTGCCTTCTCTGTCCTACATCCTTCCCCCTGAGGGTCCTGGTCAGGTCGTAAACCACCCCTCCTGCACGCACCCTGCACCTCCTTTGATCGGGCTGGGCTTTTGGTGAAAGCTATTGTGGGTCCAAGGGTGTCTAGGCAGAGAGGTGGTTAAGACCTCATGAGGGCTCAGTCTCAGGGTCCAAGCACCAGCAGATTGGGGTGGGGGTTAGGGTGGGCAGTGGGGAGGCCACTCAGAAGGTCCCCTTCTGAGAGGTCTCTCCTGGAGGTCCTCAGGCAGCATGTCCCCCACTTCTACCTTGGACCAGAGCTGGGAAGGCAACAAATCCCCGTACTGGGCAGTACCTGGGATGAGGAGCAGAGGCCTGGGGTGACGGTTTAAGGGCAGAGTACCCCTTGTTATGCTTCAGCTTTCCCCCTGCCCCAGCCAGGAGCTGAACTCTGGCCCCCAGAGCTCTTGGCCTGGGACCCCACCGAAGCCTGAGTGGGCAGCAGGGAGCCCTATCTCCAGTGAGTGAACTCATCCCTGGGGTGTGGTGACCCTGGTCTTCCCCTTGTCCTGTGTTCCACCTGCTCCCTGCTCCTAGGTCTAGTCCCAAAGATTCCCAGATGCACTGACAGGGATGCTTTGCTTTCTTAGCAGAGCTGCTGGTTGACCAGAAAGGCAGAAGCTTCAGCAGCTGTCCACTCCTCACACTTCCTCTCATTCAGATCCCCCCATTCCAGCCTTCACCCCTGTGTGTCTGCCCTCTAGCCTGGCTCAGCTCCGGCTTTGAATTTTAGGATACTTTAGGGAAAAGGCAGGGGGTAGCTACCCCATCCACTGAGCGCTGCCCCCCACAGCCTGCCAGGGGCAGAAGGGAATGTGGATCCATTCCAGGATTCTACTGGGAGGTATTCAAGGTTCTGGAAGAAGCAGCATTGGAGCCTGACCACAGGGCTCCCAATGGGCTGCGCCCAGACCTTAGGACACACGCTTTCCTGCACCTGAACATCTGACTTAAAATCTGAGGTGATCCCAAGGGCTATGCAGCCCCCCAATACTCCACCAGAGTTGTATCCTCCGTATCGCTCACGGAGGCCACCGTGTGGCCATCTCAGTGCTTCAGTCTTCCTCCAGGTGGCATCAGTTGTCCAAGACCATCCTTCCTTAGGTAACTTTCCTGCCCAGGACCTTTCCTGGGAACAGCTTACCTGGATGGGACAGGAAGACAGCATAGTAAGCTGTCCACAGGTTAGCCTAGAGCAACCACTAGAAAAATAACTTAAAAATTAGTAAGGGATCCTGGCTGGCTCAGGTTAAGCGTCTGACTTTAGCTCAGGTCATGGTCTCAGGGTCCCAGGATGGAGCCCCGCATCAGGCTCCCTGCTCAGTGGGAAGTCTGCTTGTCCCTCTCCCTCTGCCCGTCCCCCTGCTTATTCTCTCTCTCTCTCAAAATAAATAAAGTCCTTAAAAAATAGTATGAAAAAATAATTCGAGGAATAATTTAAATTTTATGCTAGAAAATATTCACAATGTAAAACAAAGCAGTCTAGGAGAAACAGAGGAACAAGAAAGACATGAGATATTTAGAACGTAAAACGGCAAATACAACTATATAAATAATATGAATAGATTAAACAATCCAATCCAAAGGCAGAGATCACCAGACCAAATTAAAAAATAAGATCCAACGATATGCTGTCTATGGAGACACATTTTAAATTTGAAGATACAAATAGATATAAAGTAAAAGAACAGAAAAAGATGTATCATGCAAACAATGATCATAAGAAAACTGGAGAGGCTATACTAATATCAGACTCAGTCTATTTTTTTAAAGATTTTATTTATTTATTAATGAGAGACACACAGAAAGAGAGAGAGAGAGAGGCAGAGGCACAGGCAGAGGGAGGAGCAGGCTCCACGCAGGGAGCCGAATGTAGGACTTGATCCCAGGACTCCAGGATCACGCCCTGGGCCAAAGGCAGGCACTAAGCCACTGAGTGTCTACCCAGGGCTCCCCATAATTCCATATTTATATACATTAAGAGATGGTCACCATAATAAGCCTAGATACCATCTGTCACCATACAAAATTGTTAACAATATTATTGACTATATTCGCCTGTGTTACACCAGACCTCATAGATTTTAAACCAAAGGAAGTTACTAAAGGTAAAGAAAGACATTTTATAATGATAAAAAGTGTAATCCATCTAAGAGATGATAGTTATAAACATATATACACTTAACAACAAAGCTATCCTTCACACTGTATACAAAAATTAACTCAAAATGGATCAAAGACCAATATGTAAGAGCTAATACTATAAAAGTCTTATAAGAAAATAAATCTTCCTAGCTTTGCATTAGGCAGCAGTTTTCCAACTATGACACCTAAAGTATGAGCCACAAAAGAAAAAAAAACAGATAAATTGGATCTCATCAGAATTATGTTTTGAGCCGCAAAGGACACTATCAAAAAAGTAAAGAGACAACCCACAGAATGGAAGAAAATACTGGCTATCCATATACCTGATAAGTGACTATATATGATATATAAAGAACATTTAGAACTGAATAATAAGACAATTCAAATAAATCTGGGAAAAGGATTTGAATAGATATTTCTCCAGAGAAGTTATATAAATGACTAATAAGCACATGTAAAGATGCTCAACATCATGAGTCATTAGGGAAATGCAAGTCAAAACCACTTTACACCCACCAGGATGAATATAATAAAAAAGTCAGATAATAATGAGTGTTGTAGAGGATGTGGAGAAATTGGAACCCTCAAATATTGCTAGTGGGAATGTAAATGGTACAGCCACTTAGGAAAACAATTTGGCAGTTCCTCAAAAGGTTAAAGATAGAGTTACCACATGATGCGGTAATCTCACTCCTTGGCATACACCCAAGGTAAATTAATGCATATGTCCACACAAAAACTTGCACATGAATATTCATAGCAGTATTATTCATAATAGCCTCAAAGTGGAAACTACCCAAATGTTTATCAACTGATAAGTGGATAAATAAACTATAGTATATACCTGCAATGGAATATTATTTGGCAGTACAAAGGAGAGAGGTACCGATAGAAGTCATGACACTGAGGATCCTTAAAAATATGCTCAGTGAGAGGAATCAGACACAAAGGACCACATATTGTATAATTTACTTAGATGACATGTCCAGAATACGCAAAGAAATCTATAGAGAAAAACTGTAAATGAGTAGTTCCCAGAGCTGGGGGATGGCTGGTGGTGGGAAACAAGGAGTGACTGCAAGAATACAGGGATTCCTTTGGGGGGTGATGAAATGTTCTAAAGTTGATCATGCTGGTGATTGCACAGCTCTGTGAATATACTGAACTGCTGAATTGTACTCTTTTCTCCGCCCCCTTGGTAACCACACGCTTCCTTCAGCACTAGCAGTGCCCTGGGAACAGCACTAGGCTCTTCACCTGTTTTGTGTTTTTAATTAATTAATAAATCAATCACTAACTAATTATGTAGGCTGCACACCCAGCATGAAGCCCAATGCAGGGCTTGAACTCATGACCCTGAGAACAAATGGGAGCTCAACTGACTGAGCCACCCAGAGGCCACTTCCTGTTGGATGTGAACACCACGATGCTCTCTGGGACTGCCTGGGCCCGAGGTGCATGGCTCCCTCTAGTGGTGGCCCTGTCTGAACTGGAGTCCTCAGTAGCCGCAGGTCCCAGTTTTTATCTGCCTGGGTTTACTTAGATTTTCTGGTGGCCAAGAGCCTGCCTGCTGCTGTCACATGCGATCACAGGGGCTGCTCAGCTATCAAATCAATGGCAAAGTTTTCATTCACCTCTTTGAAATTTCAAATTGAATTTTCTTATAGTCTTTATTATCATACACCTGACTGGTGTGAGTAATCTTCAACCTGGTGCCCCAGGGGGTAGGCTCAGCAGCAGGGGGAGGTCACTGCCCCTGCCATCTTGTGGGCTCTGAATTGTACCCTGCAAATGGGTAAATCTATGATATGCGAATTATATCTCAATAAAGCTGTTTGCAAAACAAAAAACATAAAAAGGGAACCTGAGGTTACTACCAGGTGCCAGGACATCTGGTGTCTTAAGATGGCCCAGCTCTGGTTTTGATGCACTGGCCTCTCTCCCTCTTCAACTGATCCCTCTCTTCATATTACCTGGAAGGAAGACTTACCATTCTCCTTCCCTCAGTCCCTGTCCTTGGTCTTGTTTTTCTCTAAAACTGTGGGCTTGGGCTATGGTGCTGGGTGAGACCCGTTGCTTGACCAGAGCCCCCTTGGCCAGTCTTGGCCCAAACTCCAGTGAGACAATGTCTCCTCTGGCCAGCCTATGTGGGAAGGCAAGCGCCAGTGTCTCAGAGCCTGACTGCCAAGGGAGTCAAGAGAATGGCCAAGGGGTTCTGGGCTAACCCAAAGCAGAGGGCTCTGGGCAAGTGTAGACAGTATCCTCTCCACACAAGCCTCTATCTGGCTGTTAATGCCTTGCCTTTGTTTGGGATCTGAATTCTGGGGCTCTGACCCAGGATCACAGGAATAGGGGCCAAAGGAACTTCTGAGACTCAGTACCCCCAACCCAATCCTTGGATTTTATAATAAGATTGAGGCAGTGGAAAGAGAGACCCCTGTATGTGCCCATCCATTGGTTCCTGCCAAGCAACTTCCATGCCCATACCCTGGGATTAAAGCAGAGGAGGAGCAGAGCTGGCAAAGTGGACCTGCCCGAGGGGTCCTCCCAGCCCTCTGTCCTGGGGAGAATACGCCTAAATCTTGTAACTGCATGGATTCCCAGCACTGCAGAAGAACCGGTGAGAAGCAGAAGTTCCCCCTGTGCAGGAGTCACGGGCACTGGGAGAAGAGCAAACAGACACCTCAGTGGTTAGGCGTCAGAGCTGGGGTGCAGTGCTGGTTCTGCCACTCTCCAGCTGAGCGAGCTTGCTTAGGCTGCTTAAACTCTGCAAGCCTCAGTTTCTTTGCCTGTCAAGGCCATGAGGGATAAGAAGAGAAATGGGTATGGGAGCCTGGATGGCTCAGCGGCTGAGGGTCTGCCCTTGGCTCGGGGCGTGATCCTGGGGTCCTGGGATCGAGTCCCACATCGAGCTCCCTGCAGGGAGCTTGCTTCTCCCTCTGCCTAGGTCTCTGCCTCTCTCTCTGTGTCTCTCATGAATAAATTAAAATTAAAAAAAAAATAAAAAGAAATGGGTGGATAGGAGGAAGAGGAGATTGTAGGCAGGAAGCAGTATCTATGTATCTCGTCCTCTCTTCCTCCACCCTCTTAGCTCTCCAAGCCCTAATGGGATCCCCAGGGATCAGTCTTTGAGAAAAGAAAATCATGAAAGATATTTGAAAAAACGAGAAACGCTAGGCGGGGATAGGCACAAGAATGATGAGCAAGCTCCCCTCCAGGCTGGAGAACCTCAAGGCTTGGCGGTCCCTGTGTGGGTACCTGGAAACCTTCTGCCCATCCCCTAGGCCCCTGCTCTGCTGCAGGTTTCAGATATGCAATAAGATGGCATCAGTCTTTCTATGCCAAAAACAAAACAAAAAGTGCACACACACTCCTAAAGTCCCAGTGGGTTCAATCCAACAAGGAAGTATTCCAACTGTGAGTATTAATCCTCGAGCCGTGTTAGTCAAGTGTGTGGACTGGCATTCTGTGCCGGGTAGACATGCCGCAGCTTGGCACAGAGCCTGGAGCATCGTGAGGCGGACCTTTGCAGGCATTTTAAAAACAGGCAAAGGATGACCTTCCTGGAGGGCGACTGGTGGGCTACTTATTTGGAATCTGGGGGAGGGGTTGCCAGGCTGCGGGGTACAGTTGTGAGATTTGAATGTCAGATCTATGAGGAACAACACATTCCCCACTTGCTGTGGCAGCTCAGCTGGCCAGCCAGGGGTGACCTTGGCCTGGGGTAGGACACGATGTTATGAGTGGGGAGTGAGGGTCGTGGGGGAATTGGGAGGCTGGGACAGGAGCCACTGAGATTGCTGACTCAGGGGAGAGCTGGCAAGGGTTGCCGGGGTGGGGATGGGGGCTGAGATCCTGCACAGCCTGTTGCAAAATGCCATCTCCAAAAGAATCACATGGTGTATACGTGCTTGCACATGGTTGTGTGAGCCAGGTGAAGGGTGTGGAAAAACATCCCTGTGTTACTCATGGTCACCTGGGGGTGAGAGTCGATGGGCAAGGGAAGGGGCAGATGTAGCGATGAGCTTTGTCTGCCTATCTTTGTAGTATCTCATTTCATTTATTGCAACTGGTATGATTTGAAAGATAGCAAATGAAGTACAAAAAATGAATCATTTACAAATCTTTTCTGTCCCTCCCTCCTCATAATGGCCTTTTGCTTCCAGCCAGCAAATCCAGAGAGAAGTCCAACCTGCTGTTATTGTCCGTACAGCATGAAGCAGGTAATATCTGGGAGGTGACCTATGTTGAGGTGTTGTTCTGTGTGCCAGGCGCCACGGAGACGTCAGGGACACATCCTCATCGAATTCCCCCCTCCTGCAGTTACTTCATTGTATAGGTGAAAGATTGCAGCTTAGGGAGGTGGGGTAACTTAGTGGAATAAGTAGTTAAGTTAGCATACTGGTTGAGGACCCAGGAGAAAACAGGATACCTGCAGACTTGGTAAGAGAATCAACAAGGGGTGTTGAAGGCCGAGGGCTAAGAGGAGCAGGAAGTCGTCATCATCCCTGGGTGGAGAGGACAAGGAGAAGGAATGGTGTTGAGAGCCCAGGTGAGCAGAAGGAGGGAAGAAATATCCCCAACCACTGTCCTCTCCTGCCTCCCAGGCCCTGCCTGTGGCTCTTGGGGGCTGACCCAATAGGAAGCCAGGCAGATGAAGTCTGTAGGGGCTGAGAGGGAGGAGAAGGAATGGGGGTGGGGAGAAATGGAGACCAACCAGTCTGGACTGTGAGGGTGGAACAGGAGTTGAACTCAGAACCCATCAGCTTTGAACCCTGGAGTCCTTCTCCTGCCCTCCATAGCAACATGGGCTGCCCACATGGATGTGCCTACGCCCCCCTCTGGCTCCCACATGCCACTCTATATGTGGGGCCATCCTGCCAAGAAAGGACTTAAGCCTGAGTCTTTCCTGCTTTCTCTGGCCAGAATGTCCTCCTCTATAGAATGGGCTGGCTTTGAGTCAGGACAGCTGCATCTGGCAGAGAAATGTGAGCCCTGTATTCCAAGCCTGACACTTGTGTGCACCTATGATTCCACACTCACACTCACACTCCTCTTCTGCCAGGGACCCCAGGCCCCCCTTCCCTTGGCCTGCATGGGGGCATTCCACGAAGGGCCATGTTTCGTTTATTGCTATATCTCTGTATCTGGCTTGATGCCTGGCACAAAAGAGGTTCACGATGATCACTCATAGTGGAACTCAAATGCCTCCCCAAATGCCCTTTCCTCAGGACCCTGGGTTTTTATTTCAGAGTGAGTTTTCCAAATGCCTGAGTGGCTCAGCAGTTAAGTGTCTGCCTTCAGCCCAGGGTGTGACCCTGGAGACCCAAGATTGAGTCCCACATTAGGCTCCTTGTATGGAGCCTGCTTCTCTCTCTGCCTGTGTCTCTGCCTCTCTCTATGTCTCTCATGAATAAATAAATAAAATCTTTTTTTAAAAAAAGTTTCTCTACCATGTGAAACAGGTGAAGAATGTGCTGAGTGTCCTTTCCAGCCATTAATTCATGTAAGCTCACAAAACATTCTATGGGGCTTGCTATTAGAACTACCTGTCACAGCTAAGACAAATTAGCCCCTGAAAGTTAAATGACTTGCCTGAGGTCACCAGTGGAAAGTATCATCAGACCCAGGATTTGGACTCACCAGAGTCTGCTCTTAGCCTCTGCTCCACCCAGTCTCCCAGGGGACCTGCCTTATAACAGGCACCATTTTCTTTAACCCTGGTGAGACTAGAGATGCCACATCCTTGTTTCTTCTCTGTCTGCTGGCCCGAGCCTCCCTCTGCTCCTGTGAGCCCAGCTCCAGATCTGCTGAGGCCACCACTAATCCTCCTGCCAATTGCTCAGGCACTTTTCAGGGTCCACACTCCTGGGAGAGATGCTGCCCTCTCTTATGAGGAGTGGGCAGCAGAGAGGGGGACCTTTAACCCCTGCCTGGATGGGGGGAAGGGTGGCTTCTGACTCTCTGGCCTTTACAGCAGGGAGGGAGACTGCTTTGGCAGGATTCATGGCTCCACCTTCAAAGTCCCTTTGCCTGTGAGCTGGGGGGGGAGGGGCGGCATCCCTGCTCTCCCCCTGCTTCCCAGCTGCACTGAGAAGTTCTAGGCCAGCTTTCCTCACTTCCTCCCATTGGATGCCTCTGCCGGCTGAGCCCACGGCCCAGCCCTGCCCCCAGTCCCGGCTCTTCCCCACCCCAGGCCTGAGTTTAGGAACTGGAGAATAGACTGGGACCAGCCAGCAAAGGGAGGCCTTGGCATTTAGGGCCAAGCCTGGGGTTCCTGGGGTGGGTAGGGGTGGTGGGTAGAGTCCAGGAAGGAAACGCATAGGTGGAACAAAAGAGGAGGAAAGCAGGAGATCTCAGAGGCCTGGAGCAGCACCTTTGCTGTTGCTTGTCTCTACTGAGCACTTAGCATGTGCCAACCACTACCCTAAGTTATTTATATACTTGCACCGCCAGTCTGTAAAGTAGAAGTTATAATCCCCAGTTTACAAACAGGGAAACCGAGGCACGATTAGGCGTCTGTTTAACGGCACAGGGATTTGGCCGAATAGGGCTTTGAACCCAGCACAATCTTCTTCTCCCGAGAGCAGGAAGGAAGCTGACCTGGGAACCCCCGGGCAAAGGAGTGGCCCCAAGGGGAGGGGGGCCGGAGAACCCGCCGTCCGGGGGCCTCAGAGGGAAGAAGCAGCGTTCATTGTCAGGGTTCCTCGTCCCCCTGCAGGGACCGCAGGCTTCCGCGGCCGTCGGGAGCAGAGCCCTCCCCGAACGAAGCCCGGTGGGAGGCGGCCTGGCGCGTGCCCACCCCGCCCCCCGGCGCCCGGGCCGCGACCGCAGGCGGCGAGGCGGAGCGAGCATGGCCGGGCCCCGGGCAGCGCCGCTCGCCGTCGTCCTGCAGCTCGCGAGCCTGGCCCTGGCCTCGGCGGCGGGCGGAGGTAGGTCGGGGCGCCGAAGGCCGGGGCGGGGGCCGGGGGGGCGGGGACGGGCGGCCTCTCCCCACCCCGCGAAGGGTGCGAGCGCCGCCCGGGCCGCCGCGGTCCTGGTGCTCCCCGTCGGGCCGGAGCCGTGGGGGGGCGCAGGGGGCTGAGGCCCGGGGCGGGGGCTTCCTGCAGGCAGCGGTGGGGGAGAGGCTGCCCCGGGATCTGGGAGTCTGAAGTTAATTATTTGTCTTGAGAAAGCGGGGAGGAAGGAGGCCCGCTCGGGGGGCTGACTTGAGCCCGTCTGGCCTTCTCCTGGGGGCGGGGGCTCAGGCCGGAATAGAGGGGTCGGCGCAAGGGCTTGGCCGCCGGCGGGGACAGGGGAGCCGCCCGGGACAGCTCCCCGGGGAGCAGTCGGGCTCTGTGAAACCGTCTCCAGCAAGCGGCTGGCCTATCTTCCCTGAGGGTCCCGAAGGACCCCCACCCTCTCCCTGACGCCCTTATTGTGCCTGCTTAAGTAGGCCTGGAGGAGTGGCCTGAGAGGAGGGACCGGGGGCGGGGGGTGACAAGTCCGATGGAGGGTATCTGGCGCTGAGACCTCATTTTCAGCCGCCCTGCAGGGCCCCGGGAAGCGCGCCCCCTACAGGAGCCACACCACCTTCGCGGTGACAGGATACCCGCAAAGGGAGGCGATGGGGATGTGCACAAGAGGCTTGGGTGCCGGCATTTGTTGGGGTGTTAGAACCCAGATGTGGGGAGTAGCGGGGCAGGCTGAAAAGATGGGTGGCGTTTGCAAAAGGTCACATTTGGACTTCCCGCTGGGAACTATCAGACGTAGAGAAGTGATGCCAGAGGTGAGCAGGTGGAGGCAGGGAGGACGCCTCTGATTCAGCCTCCCGAGTGGAGAGAGTGGAGAGGAGAAGAAGGAGGAGTGGGTCGAGGACAACTGAGTTAGACCAGAGGCTGATGCGTTGGGGGGTACACAAGAGGGAAACTGAGCCCCAGATTTCTGAGTCCGTAGGGATGGCAGCAACCAAGACAAGAAACTCGGGCAGGCCAAAACAGGTTTGGAAGAGAGAAGACAATTTAGGTTTCAAATTAGACTCTCCAGTCCTTGCTTGGAAAAGCCAGGGTGGGGAGTGGGTGACACGGCCTCTGCCTTACAGGACTGGTGTCTGCGAGAAACCCTTTTAGCCACCCCAGGCCTGGCCTCATTAATGAGCTGCCTCTGTAGGAAAGACCTTCCCCTCTCCCTCCTCTTCCTTATCCAGACCCTCCACTGCCCACCCTCACCCAGAGGAAGGATCTGGGCTATGGGATGTCCTCAGCGTCAGGCTACCCCCGCCCGGCAGCAAGAACCTCTGTCAGATGCAGAGTGGGGGGTCCCAAAGTGGGATCCCAAACCCCTCCACCACAGGCCCAGAAATAGTGGCGAGGCTGGGGGCGGGGTAGAGGTGGAGCAGAGGGAGCGGTTGCCCCTCCCTGTGCACATTCAGGAAGCAGTGCCTTTGCTGATGGGATGAGGACAGGATGAGAACAGGGGGTTGGAGGGCCTGGTCTGCTCACATGAGACCGCAGGCCCCTTAAAGCAGCCCCGCCTTTCATGCAGCATCTCCCTCTCCTGGGCTGCAAACTGCACAGGCTGCTCTAGTCTCTCCATGTCCCCAGCAGGTCAGGGTCCCTGGGGCTGATACCTGACAAAGGTTCTTGCTACTTGGGAAAGCTGGTCTGGGTGACTTTTGTCCACCTTCTCCCTTCTTCTTCCATGCTCTCACTCCAGCACCCTCACAGACCATATCTCTTCTCTGGAAGGTGGGTGGGCAGGTGGACAGGGGTAGGGCACAGGGTGACCCTCTTCCCCTGCATGGTTTGGAAGACAGGACCCAGGAAACCTTGTTAGCCCTTTACCCACAGGCCCACCTTGGATTCTTGTACCCCTCAGGTGGGGTCATCCTCAGGGAGCCCCCTGAGCTTGCTGACATCCAGGACTACCAGCAGCAGGAGCCAGCCCACTCCTCAGCCCCTGCTGGGGCCCCCCAGGAGCAGTGGCGCCCCCTGGAGGAACGGCTGGGAAGGCTGGAGGCCCAGATGATGGCACTCGGAGAGCAGGTACTGCTGGGGGCCTGTGAGTGTGGGCGGGGGAGGCAGGTCTTGTGGGTTTTTTTGTTTTTGTTTTTGTTTTTTTTTTAGGTCTTGTGTTGTTAAAGGAAAGCAGGGTTGGGTGGGAACTGAGCCAGCACCTCCTACCTTCCCCTCTACCCCTTTCCCCCAGAACAAGGAGCTGCAGGCGAGGGTGAGGCAGCTGGAGTCCTGTGAATGCCGCCGCCCAGCTTCTCCCCAGTGCCAGGGACTGGGGCGGGCCTGGCCTGAGGGTGCTGGCTGGGAGCCTGACACCTGCACAGTCTGTGTGTGCCGGGATGGGGCTGTGCACTGTGAGCCCAAGCCCAGCCTGCCCCATTGCCATGGTGAGTGCTGCCCTATCTGCCTGCCAGGACACCAAGGGATGGCTGTGAGTACCTGGGTGACAGCACTGTCTCCTCCCCAGGCTGCAGCCACCATGGTCAGGCCTATGGCAATGGGGAGACCTTCTCCCCAGACGCCTGCACCACCTGCCACTGCCTGGTGAGTTCCCGTGACCCACCTAGACATCACATATCTGTCCCCCTTACCTGCCTCACTTAAGTTATGCATCACTGCAGCCTGGTATGCTGGAAGTTAAGTGACGGGGTCCACCTGCCCCGCCTCCAACACCTTGCCACCAGTGGCTCTGGCTGATTCCAAGTGGCTCTATTTTCTGGAGCTCAAACCCCACCCCCCTTCTGATTTGGGCCTGGCAAACAGTGGCATGGAGGGCAGAGGGGATGGAGCTGCTTATCTTCCTACATCGCCCCCTCAGCTGTGGCCCTTCCCTGTCCCTGCTCATCCATCTGTCCCTGTCATCTACCTGCCTCCTCTCCCTCACTTGGTTCCACATCCACCTTCTTCCAGCCCTTCCTTCCTCGCTTCTCTGTTGAGGAAGCTCTCAGTTTCCTTCCTAGGATCTCTCCATTCTAGAAACTTGCTAGTACCGGGAAGAGATGGTTTCTGGGGGTCAAGAGAAGCAGAAGATGATGGGGGTGGGGGTAGGATGTCTCTTTTCTGCCTTCGGACCAAAGGGAGCCCACGTACCCTGAGCTGCCTTGGCCTCCTGCTCCTCTGTTGTGTCCAGGCCTAGGGTAAGCTTTTGGTTCTGGAGGCAGGCCTTCCAGGGTTCTGATGTCTGTGCAGCCAAGGGTCTTCTTTCCCACAGGAAGGAGCCATAACCTGTACCCAGAAACCATGCCCAGAAGGACCCTGCCCAGAGCCAGGAGCATGCTGTCCGCACTGTGAGCCAGGTCAGCCTCCTGCACTCGTTCTGGGGCCCCCACAGCCATTGCGTGCTACCTTCCACCTGCCACAGGCTGCCTGCCCACTCACTCTGGCAGTAGTTTGGCGACTTCAGAACAGAAGCACAGGGGCACCTGGGTGGCTCAGGTGTTTAGGCATCTGCCTTCAGCTTGGGTCTTGGTCCTGGGGTCCTGGGATCGAGCCCCGTTTCAGGCTCCCTGCTCAGTGGGGTGTCTGCTTCTCTCTCTGCTCCTCACCTCGCTGGTGTTCTCTGTCTCTCTCTCTTTTGCTCTTGCAAATAAAATCTTTTTTAAAAAAACTCAAAAAACTGAAGCACAGTCAGCAAATACTGACTCTGGCCTGGGACTGATCCAGAACCTCTGTATGATCTTTTTCCTGCCCTCAGGGAGCTTCTAACATAGTTGAGAAGACAAACTGATAGCTAATATAACACAACATTTAAGATCCAATGACTAGATTAAAAGACCTATAGAGGGACGCCTGGGTGGCTCGGTGGTTGAGCGTCTGCCTTTGGCTCAGGGCATGATCCCGGAGTCCTGGGATCGAGTCCCACATCGGGCTTCGTGCATTGGAGCCTGCTTCTCCCTCTGCTTGTGTCTCTGCCTCTCTCTCTGTGTGTCTCTCATGAATAAATAAATAAAATCTTAAAAAAAAAAAGACCTATAGAAGGGCAGAATGTGGTTAACTGCCAGAGGGGATGGCAGGAAGGCAGGGGAATCCACTCAAGTCTGTGTCAGGGTGGGCTTTACAGACAGTGGGTCATCTCAGCTGGATCTTCAAGGGAAAGTGAGATTTCACCAGAATGAGATAGCACTTAACAGCCCTTTGGACACAAGAACAGGGTGGGGAGAGATGTGTTGTAGGAAATCAGTCTGGAAAGGCCCAGTGGGAACAGATTGCTGCTATAAGCCCTGCAGTTTGTACTTTCTTCTGTGGGCAATTGGAGCCATTGAAGGCTGCAGAACCAGCATGGCTTGCTTAAAAGAGTGTTTTAGGAATATTCATCTGGTTTGGGCTAGATGCGAGAGACCGTTTAGCAGGCTAGTACAGTAGTCGTCTAGGCATGGAGCCAGGGATGGCAGTGGCAGCAGAGGGAGGGTGTTTCTAAAGCCCAGGCAGGAGCTGGGGACTGGTTAGATCCCATGGAACAGTGGGAGGCTAGGAAGGCAGTGAGTGGTGCCAGTGACATGAAGAGAAGTGGGAGGAGGTGGAGGCTGTGGCTTTGCTGGGAGATGTTACTAGCTCATAGTCAGGGAAATAGGGTTCTCAGATTTAGCAAATAAAATACGAGAGGCCTTGTTAAATTTGAATTTTACATAAACAACACATTTTTTTTTTAGTGTAAGTACATCTAATGCAATATTTGGAACATACTTATACTAAAAAAGTATGGATTGTCTAAATGGAATTCAGATTCAACTAAGCATCCTGTATTTTATCTGGCAAGATAACAGCTAGTAGTATGAAGGATGGGTCAAGGGCTCAGGAGACCAGTGAGGTCTGGGGAGTCCTGGCCAGAGATGAGGAGTGGAGTCTTGGGAGTTGATGGATCACAAAGAAAAGGGACACACACGCACATGCACACACATAGAGCTTTCAGGATACGTGGTGCCTTAAGGCCACTGCTAGTTCACCTGATATCTTTGGTGAAGATTTTTAAAAAGGCACCCTTTTGGGGCAGCCCGGGTGGCTCAGTGGTTTAGCAACGCCGTCATCCCAGGGCGTGATCCTGGGGACCCAGGATTGAGTCCCACGTCAAGCTCTCTGCATGGAGCCTGCTTCTCCCTCTGCGTCTCTCTCTCTCTCTTCTCTCTCTCTGTCTCTCATGATTAAATAAATAAAACCAAAAATCTTAAAAAAAAAAAGAAATAGAAAAAAAAAAGCACCCTTTCCTCAACACTTCTATCTATTGTAAAATAATGGAAATCTAATTGTTTGAGTTAGACAATTGACTGCCATCTGCTGGAAAGTTGTAGTAATTATAAAAATTTCTGTTTATTGCCTGAATGGTACCCTGTGATGTGGTACCATTGGAGGTGCTATGGGTCTCTAACATGGAGCTCCCGGCCTGGTTTTGCAGGCTGCCCTGGAGGCCACAGATCTGGGGAAAGGTGGCAACCAGAGCCCTGTGTCATCTGCACCTGCCAGGTAAGGGAATCAGAGACTAGCCCAGCCACCACCCACGTCCCAGATGCCCGGCCTACCCCAGGCCTGGCCCCCAATCTGGGGGCCAGACAGAGCTGCTGCCACCCCCCAGGCGTCAAGGCCTACAGCCTGCTAGGCCCGCTAGGCCAGCAGAGTAACTCAGCTTGGGCAGTGGAGACAGAGGGAGGGCTCAGTGTTTGCCCTGCAGGCAGGGACCGTGCGGTGCCAGACGCCCTCATGCCCAGAGCTCAACTGCCTGGAGAGCTACACCCCGCCTGGGGAGTGCTGCCCTGTCTGCCGGCCAGGTGACCTCCCGCCCTGCCCTGCGCCTCCACCCCCTCAGCCCCTGAGGGTCCAGTACCTACTTGGGGTCATGCCTTCCCCGGGTGATGTCCACTCACCCTGCTCTCTGCTGACCAGCCTGTCATCCTGGCAACCCTCCCCAGGCTGTGAGTATGAGGGGCAGCCTTATGAAGAGGGTGCCAACTTCCTGTCCAGCTCCAACCCTTGTCTACAATGCTCCTGCCTGGTGAGTCCCCACTCCCTTTGTCCAGGCCCTGCTCCTTCTTATATACTCCTTGCCCTACCTTGGGCCATACCTGCTGCTCCTGCATCCCGTCATACACCTTCCAAGACCTGCTGCTGGTGAGGTTCACCTGCATGCCAGCCCCGTGCCCCGCCCCCAAGGATGTCCGGCCCTTGCCCACCTCCTCTCTGGGAGCCGGCCCCGGTGGCTTTACAGCTACCGGTGCATTACAGAGGAGTCTGGTTCGCTGTGTGCCTGTCAAGTGTCCACCCAGCCCCTGCCCTGAGCCGGTCCTGAGGCCTGGGCGCTGCTGCCCGACCTGCCGAGGTAAGGGCCCTGCTCCTGCCCTGGAACCCCAGGGCTGTTGCTCCATCTCTTCAACCCCTGAGCCCATTCTGCTGGCTCTGACCTGGGGGGGTGCGCTCTGGTCAGTGGAGAAGCGATGCCCTATCAAGCCTGCTCTGGAGCTGAGCACGCCCGGGCTGATTCTGCCCTTGCCACTTCATGGCTGTGTGCCTCTGAGGGAGTTACTCTGTGCCTCAGGTCCCCATTGGTGTGGATAATGACACTAGACACCTTATAAATGTTGACCGTAATTATTAGATGCTATGTGCACGGAGACACAGGGTGGGTGCTCCAGGTGGACCACTAGGGGGTGACGCTGAGTCGCACACCAATACCATGGCAAAGGCAGGATGAGAAGCAGGTGCCAGGTACTGTGAAACTCAGGGGAAGGAGCCCTAATCCAGCCTGGACACAGGAAGGAAAGCGTCCAGCTAGGGCATTCCAGGAAGAGAGGCCAGCTTGCACGAAGGCGCAGGACTGACAGTGTGAAGTGGATGTGTGTGAGGTGGGAAGGTGCAAGCAGGCGCAAATGGCCAAAGCCTACAGTGAGAGATGAGGAGGACCGAGAGCAGGGGAGGTGTGCATGGCCGCGCTGGGCCCTGGGAGCCTGCAGGAGTCTAGGCAGAGGCATGACCTGGTGTGGTCTGGGCTCAGGAGGCCCGGAGGGCATGTGGAGGAAGGTAGGAGCAGGCTGGAGCTGGCACTCAGGCTGGCTCCCACCAGGCTTCCTCTCTGCCCGTCTTCACCCCCACCCCAGGCTGTGTGGAAGGTGGCTCTCGCTGGGAGCATGGCCAGGAGTGGACTGCCCCTGGGGACCCCTGCCGGATCTGCCAGTGCCTGGTGAGCCCCACCACTGCTCCCCCACCCCTCCCCTTCCCTGTCCCCAGGCCCACCATATTCATTCCTTCATTTCACTGGGCACATCCCATAGGCACTAGGAGAGGACAGAGCTGGGGAAGGCCAGACCCTGGGCACTGTGAAGGCAGAGACGGGGCTGTGCCTGTCTGCGTGCCAAGTTCTGAGCACAGTAGGAATGCAGCATGGGTTTGTGAATGACCTCAAAGAGCTTGCAAGCTCCAGGAGTGAGGGCAGGATATGACAGGCAGGAACAGTTCCAGGAAGAGAGAAATGCAGAGTACCTGGAGACGTCTAGAACTGTGCTGTCCAGTCTGTAACCATTACTGTGTGTGGCCACTGAGCCCTTGAAATGTGGCCGTCTGATCTGAGATCGGCTGTAGTGAAAAATACACATGGGATTTTAAAG
Source organism: Canis lupus baileyi (assembly GCF_048164855.1). Classification (NCBI taxonomy): domain Eukaryota; kingdom Metazoa; phylum Chordata; class Mammalia; order Carnivora; family Canidae; genus Canis; species Canis lupus. The sequence continues at coordinate 53,252,026 of NC_132855.1, read as the reverse complement.
AGTTAGTATGAAAGAAAGGAATGTAAAATATCTTATTAATGCTTTATGTTGATTGTATATTGAAATAACTTCTGGATATATTGAGTTGAATGGAATATGTTAAAATTTAGTTTTATCTGCTTCTTTCTACTTTTTGAAATTTGACTACGAGGGAATCTGAAGTGACTTGTGACTTGTGTTATGTTTCTATTGGACAGTACAGATCTAGAAAATCTTCATGGGAGGGGTGGTGTTTACCTAAGATCTTAAAGGGTGAGTAGAATTTAAGTAGGGAGAAACAGGAAAAGACGCTCCAAAATGTTTGTGCCCCCCTCAAATTCCTATGTTGACATCCTAACCCCCAAGATGATGGTATTAGAAGCGGAGGGGGCTTGGGAGATATTTAGGTCCCGAGAGTGGAGCCTTCATGAATGGGATTCATGTCCTTGTAGAAGGGACCCCAAGGAGCTAGCTCCTCCTCTCTTCAGCCATGTGAAGACACAGTGAAAAGACAGGTGTCTAGGAACTTGGAAGCAGGTCCTTACCAGACACTCTGGCACCTTCATCTTGGACTTCCCAGCCTCCAGAACTCTGTGAACTAGATTTCTGTGGTTTGTGAGTCCCTCAGCCTATAGGATTTCATTACAGCAACCTGAATGGGCAAAGATACCAGGTGTGGGGAACAACAGTCCAGGCAAAACCTGGGGGTGGAAGCGGCGGAGGGACGTGGAAGCCTAACATCCAGGCAGGGCGCATACTGAGGAGGGCTGTATTTCCAACCAGAGCCACGGAGCTCCCTGACAGCTTCCTAAGAACTGAGGACTCCACTGTGCAGGACATGGGGCACCCACCCGCTCTGCACCCATGTGCGTTCCCACCCTGTTCACACGGACCACCCATGCTCACACCTGTGAGAAGAATCACTCGCTGCCCACGTATAGGACTGACCATAGTTAGCCTCGATGCAGGTGGTGAACTCAAGGGGCGGTCTCTGTTTGGGAACAGCTCTGGGGAGTAGCGGCAGCTACTGTTTGGCAGCTTCCAGAGGTGGCTGTCACACCAGACACCATATCTCATTTCATTCCCATAACAGGCTACGAGGACAGGACTATTATTGTCTTTTTTCAGATGGGTAAACTGAGTCACAGAGAGCTTCAGGGTTAAACATATCTGGGTTAAACATCTGTATTAGTTTCCAAGGGCTGCCATAACAAAGGGCCACAAATAGATTGGCTTAAACAAGAGAAATGTATCATTTTGTGGTTCAAGAGGGCACAAGTCCAAGATCAGAGTGTCATCGGGCTGGTTCCTCTTGATAGCTGTGACAGAGACTGTTGTAGGCCTCTCTCCTGCTTCTGGTGGTTTGCTGGCAATCCTTGGTGTCCCTTGGCTTCTGCCTTCCCCTTCACATGCTGCTGTGTGTGTGTGTGTGTGTGTGTGTGTGTGTGTGTGTGTTCAAATTTCCCCTTTTTATAAGGACAGTTATTGGAGGGGACACCCCACTCCAGTATGACCTCATCTTAACCAGTAATTACATCTGCACCGACCCTGTGTCCCAGTAGGTTATGTTCTGAGGTGCTGGGGGCTAGGACTTCAACATATGAATTTGAGGGGACACAGTTTAAGCCATAACAATATCCAGTAAGTGGATCGCAAGGACTCAACTGCTCTTTCTGCCGCTTTTAATGGCCACTTCCTCTGCCCCCTCCCAGGAGGGCCACATTCAGTGCCGCCAGCGACAGTGTGCCAGCCTGTGCCCATACCCTGCACGTCCCCTGCCTGGCACCTGCTGCCCGCTGTGTGATGGTGAGTCGGTGAGGGGAGCCTGGAGTGGGGGTCCAGAAAACTCACGGCTGGCCCGGCCCAGTCTCCCATGAAGGCCATGACATGCTGCAGTGGGGTTCCTGAGAGGGGTCTGAGGCACCCTCTTCCCCAACAGGCTGTTTCCTAAATGGGCGGGAGTACCGCAGCGGAGAGCCGGTGGGCTCTGGGGACCCCTGCTCGCACTGCCGCTGCGCTGTGAGTGTGGCTGCCTGGCAGGGAGGGCCCGGCTTCCCAGCCTGCCTCTCGAACGCTGACCAGGCCCTGTTGGCAGAATGGGAGTGTCCAGTGTGAGCCTCTGCCCTGCCCGCCTGTGCCCTGCAGATACCCAGGCAGGACCCCTGGGCAGTGCTGCCCAGTCTGTGACGGTGAGCTGGGGACTCGAGTCACCAGGAGAGGGCTGAGCACTGGCCCAGGAGGGGCCCCTGGGGTGGGAGCAGGCATTTGGACCTATGGGAAGCCCCCTTGGACTGTAGGATGGGAGAAGTCCTTGATAAGCCCTGTCACCATGGGCGAGGGTCACGTTCTCACCTCACCTTCTTGTGACAAACTGGGCCCCAGGGGTGGAACTCTTGATCCTGGAGGCAGGGAGGCTGGAGCATCAGGAGGCAGAGTGGATGCCTCGAGGTGGTGTGAGACTTCTCTGTCAGCCTCCAGCTCTGTCCCCCGGTCCTCCTGTCCTCCCGTCCAGGCTGTGAGTACCAGGGACACCAGTATCAGAGTGAAGAGACCTTTAGACTCCAAGAGAGTGGGCGCTGCATCCGCTGCTCCTGCCAGGTAGCAGTCTCACCCTCTCACACCCCAGATCTCTCTCACTCCTTGAGGACCCTCACCCAGTGTCCCTCCTAGGCCGGCGAGGTCTCCTGTGAGGAGCAGGAGTGCCCAGTTGCCCCCTGCACACTGCCCGCCTCTGGCCCCCAGCTCTGTCCAGGTATGTGGAGAGGGTGAGAGGTAGGGGCAGCTTCAAAGGAGTGCTGCTTCCAGCTGCTGCAGATGGAAGGGCATTCCTTCACAGTAAGGGGGGCATTGCTGGGCCCACCAACCATTCCAGTGTGTGCTTAGAGGCCACCGTGGGGATGGCAAAGCCAGGGTCCTGTGGTCTGGGGAGGTCAGGGATGGCTGAAGGTGTCCAGGTTGCCATGGTGATAGCCCCCCCCCCCTTGCTGCAGCCTGCGTTCTCGATGGAGAGGAGTTTGCTGAGGGGGTCCAGTGGGAGCCTGATGGCCAGCCCTGCACGGCCTGCTCCTGTCATGACGGCATGCCCATGTGTGGGGCTGTGCTCTGCTCCCCAGCTCCCTGCCAGCACCCTACCCAGCCCCCTGGTGAGAACTCCCCCCTGATCTGGCTTTCTTCCCCTGCTGTGTCCAGCCCACCTTGGTTAGCTGGGCTCTGACCAGTCTGCCCCACCCAGGTGCCTGCTGTCCCAGCTGTGAGAGCTGCACCTACCATGGCCAAGTGTACGCCAATGGGCAGAACTTCACAGATGCAGATAGCCCTTGCCATGCCTGCCACTGCAAGGTACCTCCTCTGGCTTGCCACTGCCCTGCTGAGCCCTTCCTGGGGCCCGGCCCCATTGCCCTCTTCCCTGCTCCCAGGATGGGACTGTGAGGTGCTCCTTGGTTGACTGCCCTCCCACAACTTGTGCCAGGCCCCAGAGTGGACCCGGCCAGTGCTGTCCCAGGTGCCCAGGTATGTGCTTCTTACACCTGTCTGGCTTTTGGGCCCTAGACCCAGCGCTCCCATGGCCCCATGGGCTTGGCAGATACCTTAAAAAACAACAGCCTTCTCAAATTGTTTCCAGTCTGACACAGCTTGGAACTCTCTGGATCTCACAGGGTATGGGTGGGAGGGAGAGTACAGATTTATTAATCCCTCATGTTACTATACGACCCTTCCCTCCGACTCTATTTCCTCTTCCAATACCCCCACCAGTCAGATATACTTGTGTATCTATCAGTATAAAGCAGGTTCATGCCACAAACATTTGGGTCTGGCATGTGGGAGGCTGGCTGCTGGCATGCAATGTGACCTGAGCCCTGCCCTCGTGGAGAGTCTGTGTCAGGGTATGTATCACAAACACATGCATGCATGAGCTTCTTGGCTTTCCACCCTCAGAGACATGCACACATGCCTGCAGGTGAATGGGCTCAAATACACACACACACACACACACACACGTGTGTGCTCAGAGTGATAGCCACACTGGCAATATACAGACTCCTCCTCCACTCTCTCCATGGTGCTTCCTAGTGACCTTTCCTCAGTGGCTCTGGACTCCAAAGATAGATGGGCTCTCAGTCCACTCCAAGAACTGTCAATCCTTGCCCCACTCTCCTGCCCCTTTCCACTACCCCAATGCTCAGACTGCATCCTGGAGGAACAAGTATTTGTGGATGGCGAGAGCTTCTCCCACCCCCGGGACCCCTGCCAGGAGTGTCAATGTCGGGAAGGCCATGCCCGTTGCCAGCCTCGGGCCTGCCCCAGGGCCCCCTGTGCCCACCCTCTGCCTGGGCCCTGCTGCCAGAACAACTGCAATGGTGAGGTGGATGGGATGGAGAAGGAGGGGTGGTCTTCTTGGATGGTTGGTCCCATCTGTGGGCTGGAAGAGCTGGAAGGGCGGCATACCAGGGAGGAGTGGGGCCCCTCCCAGGCCTATAGCTGCCCCATCTCCCAGGCTGTGCCTTCGGAGGGAAAGAGTACCCCAACGGAGCCGACTTCCCTCACCCCTCTGACCCCTGCCGTCAGTGTCACTGTCTGGTCAGTCCGCCCCCCCCACCCCGGGTGGGAGGAGGGGTCCAGGGGAGTAGGGGTGGGACTTGGGAAACCTGGACAGGTCCCCCAAGTGGCCGACAGAGACAGAAGGAGCGGGGACGCCCTCTGCCTCCCACCACTAAGCCGCCCGGCGCGACGCGCCCGCCTGTTGCAGAGCGGAAGCGTGCAGTGCCTCGCCCGCCGCTGCCCGCCGCTGCCCTGTCCAGAGCCGGCCCTGCTGCCCGAAGAGTGCTGCCCGCAGTGCCCCGGTAGGCGGCGCACCCCTGGGGCAGATCCAACCCCGACAGGGGGCGCCTCCCCTCCCGGCTCTCCCGGAGCCCCGACGTGCGCGCTCTCCCGCAGCGCCCTCCTCCGGCTGCCCGCGGCCGGGGGGCGGGGGTCCGGCCCGGCTCCTGGAGCATTTCTCCCTGCCCGGCGACCCCTGCCGCCGCTGCCTCTGCCTCGCCGGCTCCGCGTCCTGCCAGCGGCTGCCCTGCCCGCCTGCGCCCTGCGCCCACCCGCGCCGGGGACCCTGCTGCCCCTCCTGCGACGGTAACGCCTCGGCGGCACCCCCACCGCCCCCGTCCCCTGTTCCCTCCAACTCTGCCCCGGCGGGAGCCTCGCCCTACCTGGCCCCCTCTCTTTCCGTGTCCCCTTCTCCAGCCCCCAACGCTGCGCCAGCCCAGCATCCCCCTCCCTCCAAGCCCACCACTGCCACGTCGGGGTTCTCACTAAGCATGTGGGGGGACAGCGCCTAGTCCGCCTGGCCTGGGAGGCTGTGGGCCCGGGGGACAGCCACCACGACCCCCGCCCCCGCTCCTTCCCTCCTCGCCTGCCCCCCTAGGCTGCCTGTACCAGGGGAAGGAGTTTGCCAGCGGGGAGCGCTTCCCTTCGCCCACTGCCTCCTGCCACGTCTGCCTCTGCTGGGAGGGCAGCGTCAGCTGTGAACCCAGGGCCTGTGCCCCTGCTCAGTGTCCCTTCCCTGCCAGGGATGACTGCTGTCCTGCCTGTGATGGTGAGGGGCAGGGGACCGTGGGGATGAGGGGCTGGGAGGGCTGGGCCAGCAGAGTCTATCACCTAACAAAAACAGCTGATGCTATTTGGCTGTGTGACTTCGGACAAGTTACATAACCTCTCTGGGCCTACTTTTTCTTTTTAATTAAAAAATACATTTTAAAAAGCTGTAGTTTTGTAAAATACGCATTACTACCTTAACCATTGGTAAATGTAACCATATCTCCTATAAAAAAGAGACAGTTGAACAAGATCCAATTTCCCAGTCTTTGGTCATTCTTGTACTAGCCTAGCAATATTGCTACATACCCCTCTATCACCTATAATTTTATTTAGTTAACTGTCTTTCTTCAAATTAATTTTTTTTTAATTTTTATTTATTTATGATAGTCACACAGAGAGAAAGAGAGAGAGGCAGAGACACAGGCAGAGGGAGAAGCAGGCTCCACACACCAGGAGCCCGATGTGGGATTCGATCCCGGGTCTCCAGGATCGCGCCCTGGGCCAAAGGCAGGCGCCAAACCGCTGCACCACCCAGGGATCCCTTCAAATTAATTTTTAAATTTAAATCTTTTTAGAAAAGAGTCTTTATATCATACTGTCAATGAATTCGATTTGCCAGGAATGAAGATTACCATCAATATTAATACAGTTAAACATAAAACATTAAATTCAAGTCAGACACTTTTGCCTGCCAAGGCTTTGAGATGGAGACTCTTTATTTTCTGTTAAGACTTAATTTTTTCTTTATGGCAGTTTTAGGTTGCCAGCAAAAGTGAGAGGGAGGTACAGAGATTTTGTATGTACTCCCTGGTCCCTCACCCAGCCTCCCTCATTATCCACATCCCCCACTGGAGGGATGCATTTGATGCAGTTATAATTGATGAGCCAACACCGACACATCATTATCACCTGAAGTGCCCTCTCTTTTTAAAAAGGTCAGCAAGAGTCAAAAAGCTGCTGGGGTCAAGGCTGCCAACACCCCAGGATCCCTCCCTGTCTCTGATTAATCAGAGGGCTTGAAAGAGTAATGGAAAGAGGATACCTTGAACCATATCTCCCAAGCCATCCTGGGCTATTTCTAGCTCTCAGATTGGGAACATTGATGCCTTCTGGCCAGGCAGTGGCCTGCTGGGTATTTAACTTTAGGGACAGATTCTGTGTGGGTCTTTCCCAATAGATTGCAGGCTTAAAAGGGAGGAAGTTGGCCCTTTGGCCAGTCCCCCCACGCCAGACTCCTCTGACCCCCTTCCCCTGCCTGGCTCGAGTCCTTCCCTCCCACAAGTTGCTGTGTCTTTGAGGCCCCAGCTTGGGCCCAAGGGCCCAAGCTCGGAATGGAAGCAGAGGACTGACTGTTCATCCCTCTCCCTTTCTGCCCTTTGCCTGCCCCTCCCCATCCTTTCTTGAAGGTTGTGAGTATCTAGGGGAGTCCTACCTGAGCAGCCAGGAGTTCCCGGATCCCCGAGAGCCCTGCAATCTGTGCACCTGCCTCGGAGGCTATGTGACCTGTGGCCGCCGGCCCTGTGAGCCTCCGGGCTGCAGCCACCCGCTCACCTCAGCTGGACACTGCTGCCCGACCTGCCAGGGTAGGACAGCACCTGCCCTTCCTGCCCCTTCTGGAGCTCTGGGGGGCCTAGAGTCCCCCCTCTCCTGAGATAGCCACACAGCAAACCCACAGCCTGTACTCTCCTCACACCACACCCAGGCCCTCCTGTCTGTCCCTGCCGTCACCTCAGACCAGTGGTTGTGTTCGTTAAAAAACTGGTCCTTGTGTTTCCAGAACTTCCTGCTCTTTAATTGTCTCGTCACCTTCCTCAAATGTCACATCACCAGATTCCACCCATTTAGTGGCCCCCAGACCCTAGAGTCACCAGTCACGAGGGGCAGCTTCCTTCCCTCCCGGCTCCTTTTGCCCATGATCCCGAGCCCAGCCCACCTCTTGCCTTCATTTCCAGGAGTGCCCTTCCTCACCTCCTCTGCCCATGGGCCCTGCAGACAGAAGCTCACCAGCAGTTTTAGATCCCACCTCCAGTCCTCACTCCCGTCATGCCTGCCCCTCTCAGCAGCCAGGCAATGTCTCTCTTCCCACCTTCACCTTGGTGGCTGCTGCAGGCCACACTTGATGTCTCCCGTCTATGTTGGCTTTGGTGGAGGTCCCGGGGCCCAGCTGTATGTGTGGCCATGGAAGGCTGCATTCATGGCTGCTCTTTATGTTTCCTCCTCTGCCAGGGTGCCTCTATCACGGGGTCACTGCAGCCTCTGGAGAGACCCTTCCTGACCCACTTGACCCCAGCTGCTCCCTCTGCACCTGCCAGGTGAGGTGGCCTTTTGGAATCTTGGTAACCTTCCATCCCTCAATCCTCCTTTCTGGCCAGGAAGGCCTTGTTTCCTCCCACCCCGTCTCACAGGGTACCATCTGGTGGAAGGCAACTGGGCCAAGGGATGGGGGTTGGAACCTGGCAGGCTCAGTACGGGCACCCCACCCTAGGGCAGTGTGTAGCCTCATTTGAGGTGGTGAGACATGGAGTCAAGAAGTGGCAGTGTGACCTCTCTCCCCCAGGAAGGATCCATGCGCTGCCAGAAGAAGCCATGTCCTCCGGCTCTCTGCCCCCACCCCTCTCCAGGACCCTGCTTCTGCCCTGTTTGCCACAGTGAGCTGCCTTCCACTTGCCCCAGTCTCCCCCTGCACCCTATGCTCGTCCTCATCCCTCCCCGCCTGTGTCTACCAGCCTGAGGCTGCACAGGGCAAGGTGGCATAGCCCTTTGCCCAGGAAACATGTTTCCCACAGACTGCCTCTCCCAGGGCCAGGAGCACCGGGACGGGGAAGAGTTTGAGGGGCCCCCAGGCAGCTGTGAGTGGTGTCGTTGTCAGGTAGGCAGGGAGGGAGCACAGTGGTTAGCAGTGGGGGCAGGCCCACAATGCCTCTGGGGTACCTGGCCTAGGGGGCAGGTCAGGGAACCCACATCTCCTGCAGGCTGGCCAGGTCAGCTGTGTGCGGCTGCCGTGCCCTCATCTGTCCTGCCCGCTCCAGGTCACGGAGCAGGGGAGCTGCTGCCCTCGCTGCAGAGGTATGCCCGGCCCCATGTGGCTGCCCCCTTGCTTTTGCCCCTGGGTCTGATGCCCTGTACCTGCCCCTCCTTGCCCTCCTAGCTCTCCCTTGCCCCCCACCCCCGCCCTCCGCCCTGCTGGCCCTGCCACACCTTGGCCCTTGAACGCTCCTCCTTGGTAGTCTTCAGTTCTTCCTTCCTCTCTCTGCCCCTGGCCTGGCCAGACCATCACCCCCTCAAAACTGCCCCGCTTCATAACCACACTCTATTCATCATCATCATAATGACGATTAACATTTGTTGAGGTCTGCACTTGACACATATCTCATTTAACCCACACACGATCAGATAGGTACTGTGATTATTGTCATTTTACAGATGAGAAATCTGAGGTACAGTGAGATAACATATAACTTGCCTGTGGTCATGCAGCTAGTAGGTGGCAGTCAGGATTTACATCTTCACTGTCTGGTACTAGAATATGAGCCTTTCGTAGGCTGCCTCTTGGCCCTTGCCCCGAACACTGCTCAGCAGGGTATAGCTTCCACAGAACTGTCACAGCATCTCATGTGCCCTTGAGGTAGGCAAGACAGATGAAATCCCCATTTAACAGGTGAGGAGATTGATGCTTGGAGAGGTTGTTACCTTGGGCACATGCTTAGCAATGGAGCCTTTCATTCTTTCCACATGCACTTATTACACACCTGCTGCATGCCAGGTACCGTTGCTGGTACTGGGCTCCTATTTGTTGTAGTCCTTGGTCTGGCAGGCAAGCACGCATGGAATAGGATAAGAACCCAGGTGTTCTGACCCTCACCCCGGGCCTTTCCCCTGCACCAAGACAGGAGCTCTGTCCCAGGCCACCTTCCTACCACATCTGTGCAGATCCCTCTCCTGGTACCCACATGCCCTGCTGACCACCCAGGGTTGGGGAGACAAGGGCATACATGCAGAACCAAAGACTCAGAGCTCACCCCTGCTCACCTGGGATGCAGGCTGCCTGGCTCATGGGGAGGAGCACCCTGAAGGCAGTAGCTGGGTGCACCCCAAGAGCCCCTGCTCCTCCTGCATGTGTCATGAGGGCGTTGTCACCTGTGCCCGCGTCCAGTGTATCAGCTCCTGTGCCCAGCCCCACCAAGTGCTCAGTGACTGCTGCCCACGATGCTCTGGTACTGGAGCCTGGGGACCGGGTGAGGGAAGTCAGGGAGGCAGCCCCTGGTCAACATCTCCCTCCTTTGAACTGGGCTGGGCGGCAGAGACGGGCTATTCTAGAAGTGAGCCCCATTCTTGCACACACACCCCTGGAGCTGGGGGGCACTGTGGGGACAGATGACCCTGCCCCCTGGCATTCCTGCCAGCCTAAAGCCTCCCTGGTCCTGTTCTGCTTCTGCCCCCCACCCCAAGACTGTGAGCATGAGGGCCACAAGTATGAACCAGGGGAGAGCTTCCAGCCTGGGGCAGACCCGTGTGAAGTATGCCTCTGTGAGGTGGGTGACGGCAACATCAAGGGGGGAGCCTGGACCCTGTGGGGAGCAGGCACTGTGGGGGTCAGAGACAGGACTGTGCCCCTGTGGCCAGAAGGTGAGGCAGGACTTGGAGTGAAGAGCTAAGCAGGGCCAGAAAGTGTGGGGTGGGATGGGCACCAAGTGTGGGGAGTTGGGGAGGCAGGCAGTGGGAAAGCCCTCCTGGCTGGGGTGTAGGGTGGGTATGTATGGGAGGTAGGGGAGACACCTGGGAAGTGGTTGCGGGGCATGTTAGGGAATTGCCATTTGGAGCAGATGTTCAGTGGCCTATGTGTGGAGACTTGGCAGGCAGGGGAGGAGGATGGCATATAGGAGGGTCAACAGCCACATGAAGGTTCAGGCCCAAGTAACTGGAGAGAGAAGGGGACGTCACCTCTGGGAATTAGAGCATGGGGTGAGGGGCACCCTGGGGAGATGGGGAGCCTCACTGGAGTTTAACCTGCCCAAGACATATCCAGGAGGAGGCGCAGCAGACAGATGGAAGGGCCTGGAGCCCAGGGAAAGAGGGTGTCTCTCAGCTTTCAGGGCCTGGGACCCACCCACCTTTGCTCACTTGTTTTTGTAGCTGCAGCCTGAGGGACCCCCCAGCATTCAGTGTCACCGACGGCAGTGTCCCAGCCTGGTGGGCTGTCCCACCAGCCAGGTCCTGCCCCCTGGGCCCCAGCACTGCTGCCCCACGTGTGCCCGTGAGTTCCCGGGATATGGGGGTAGAAAAGAGGGTAGGACTGCCACTCTCAGAGTGATACTGGAAGAGCCAGCCAGCTCTCCTCTGCAGCCTTAGCTCTCACTCTTACCTGAGTCCAATGGACTATTCTGGAAGCCCATGCCCTGGCAGGTGAGGCCTGCACCCCACCACCCCCAACCTAGGACAAATGGGGAAACTGGCGGAGATCCCTGGACTCTGAAGCCCGGCACAGTTTGTGGAGCATCTTGCCCAGCAGGTGGCGATGGAGGCAGGAGTTTTGTCGGCTGCTGGTTTCTTGAGAGCAGTAATGGGGAGACCAGAGAGGCCACAGGGGTGGGGAACAGTTCTTACCCACACTTGCTAGGATGTGCTTCAAGGGGAGAGAAGAAGACCAAATTTATTAAGCATCTACTGCATTCTAGACACTGTACTTGGTGCTTTTAATAAACAGTATCCCATTTAATTCTCTGTTGCCCACTGAGGGGTATTGTTCCACTTTTACAGATGAGAAAACTGAGGTTCAGAGAAGTTGATTAGTCTGCCCAAAATGGCACAGGCACTCAATGCTGGAGCCAGGACTAGAACCTGGGGTCCCCACCTGGCTCTGCTTCCTCATGCCCTTTTAACCAGGTAATAGGAAAGGAAATAGCCGAAGAAGCAGACAAGGTGTCCTGATGGTCTGTAGTGACCTCAGGCTAAGGAAGCCACACCCTGTCCATCTCCAGGCCTTCCACCCTAGTAGTCTGCAAAGTTCTTTTTAAAAAGTCCAACCTTTTCTTTGCCCCAGAAGAAAGAGGACTTATCCTCTTGGAATCAAGGTGTTGGGCATATGAGTATGCCTAGGCCTAGAAAGTCTGGGGACACAGTGGGTAAGTGGGCTTTTGCCCCCTGATTCCCCCTTCCACCCCCAACGCTGAGTTCCTGTCTTCACAGAAGCGCTGAGTAACTGCACAGAAGGCCTGCTGGGGTCTGAGCTGGCCCCGCCGGACCCTTGCTACACCTGCCGGTGCCAGGTGAGCCCTTCTGCCTCGGGGACTCCCAAAGCTCTGTCTTCCTCCCTCATAGGCTGTGGCAGCCACTCCTCTCCTGTGGCAGGTCCAGGCTCCCCAAGGACCCAATGTCCACGCACTTACCTTGAGTATCATAGCTGCCTAAGTCTACTCCCAACACCCTGCTCCCTCCCTCTACCGATGGTGTTCATATGTCCTTCCACAGGATCTAACGTGGTTCTGCATTCGCCAGGACTGTCCTGAGCTCAGCTGTCCCCCATCAGAGCGCCATACCCTCCCTGGGAGATGCTGCCCCGAGTGCCGAGGTGAATGCCAGCCTTACCTGCATCCTCTTAGCATGAGCCCTGGGATAGACAGGAAGGGTGGCATCCAAAGGCTAAGTGGGCGACCTGGGGTCTATACTCCAAATGCAGTCTTCGTTCTTTTGTAGAAGTGAAGAGTGGTTCACTGGAGTGTAGAAAACAGAGGAAAGCAGGGAATGACCTCTGGATTCTCAAGGCCTCGCGCGAGGCTTATCAGTGGGCTCAAGGACTTCAGGCCCACTGGCCAGGCATTGCTCTGAGCTGGCAGCTGGCCCATGGGAAGGTTCCAGCCTCTGGCTCTTTGGGCTTTCGGGACCTTTCCCATTTCCCAAATACTGGCGTAGGGCCTGCCATCTAGTAGGTCATCTGGATGCCCATCAGGGTGTTAGTAGAATGGTGTGGGCACCTGGCTGCGGTGGGCCTTCAGGGTAAGCTTCAGAGAGGAGGATGCAGCTGGAAAGACAATGCTCCCCCATCCTCATTTCTTCCTGCTCAGAATGTGTGGTGGAGGCCGAGGGCCGGAGAGTGGCAGATGGAGAGAGCTGGCAGGACCCTAGCAATGCTTGTGTTACTTGCACCTGCCATGTAAGCTGGGTGGTAGGCGGGCATGGGGTGGGGCGGAGGGCCCTACAAATGGATAAAGGGAGGAGTCTCAAGACACTGGGCCAGTGAATATGGGGTATTTGAGATAATTAGAAAAAGCCCCCCCCCCCCCCCCCCCCCCCCCCGGCCGGGAGAGTGGGCAGCGGCATCCCTGTGCTGGGCAGGGAGCTAAGAGCTGGCTTTCATCCCTCACTTGGACATGAAGTGGGTGTTCTTGGGCAGGGGCAGAGAGAAGGGGCTGCTGCCTCAGAAGGTGACCCAGAGGGCCCCGAGAAGTATGAGGCCAGGGGCCCCAGGCCCTGCACAAAGTCCCTAGAGCAATAACATCTGTCCTCAGCGGGGTCAAGTGGAGTGCGACCTGGAGGAGTGCCCCGCCCTCTCCTGCCCCCACGGCTGGGCGAAGGTGCGAGAGGCTGGCCGCTGCTGTGACCGATGCCAAGGTGCCAGCCAGACGGTGGGACTTGGGGACGAGTGAGACCCAGTGCGAGGGACAGGCAGTTGACCCTCCCCCGCTCCTGTCCCCTCAGCCCCCGCCCGGTCGTGCGAGCACCAGGGCCGGGCGGTGGCCCCGGGGGAGCGCTGGGCCGTGGACCTTTGCACCACCTGCTCCTGCGTGGCCGGCACCGTGCGCTGCCAGAGCCAGCGCTGCCCGCCGCTCTCCTGTGGCCCCGTGAGTGCCGCGGCCGGGGCGGTGGGGGCGGGGGCACGTGGCAGCGCGGTCCTGGGAACCCGGCGGGAGGAGGCAGGGCGTGGGTAGTGGCGGCCGCGCGGGGAGCGGACGGGGACCCGGGGCTGTGCGGCTCCAGGCGCCGCCACAAGGAGGTGCCCTGAGCCCGCTCGCGCTGAGCCCGGAGCGAAGCTGGAGTCCCGGGAAACTCCGGGCGATCCTCGGTCCCAGGGGATCTGCGTGGGGCACGGCGGGGAGCGCGATGTGTCTGACCAGGGTCTGGGCTGAGGCCAGGACGAGGCCCCGGCCCTGAGTCCCGGCAGCTGCTGCCCCCGCTGCCTGCCGCGCCCCGCCTCCTGCATGGCCTTCGGAGACCCTCACTACCGCACCTTCGACGGCCGCCTGCTGCACTTCCAGGGCAGCTGCAGCTACGTGCTGGCCAAGGACTGCAGCCGAGGGGACTTCAGGTGCGCAGCCCCCTCCGCCTTCTCCCTAACTCCCTACACCTGGCCCTGCTGACCGCTGCACCTGGGCCTCTCACGCCACAGCGTGCACGTGACCAACGATAACCGGGGCCGGAGGGGTGTGGCCTGGACCCAGGAGGTGGCGGTGCTGCTCGGAGGCGTGGCAGTGCGGCTGCTGCAGGGCAAAGCGGTCACGGTGAGCAGAGCTGAGCACCCGGCGGCGAGCATCGGTCCTCGCTGTCCACTCGACAGTCCCGACTTCGCCCCTCCTCCTGCCTCCCTCCTCCAGGTGGACGGGCGCCCGGTGACCTTGCCCTTCCTACTGGAGCCGCTGCTGTACGTGGAGCTGCGGAGACGCACCTTGATCCTGCATGCCCAGCCCGGGCTCCAGGTGCAGAGCCAGGGCCAGGGGGCGCGTGGGAGCTTCCGACCTGCTCAGGCCTCTGGATCTGTGTAGAGGGAATGGGAATACCAGCCAGGTTCAGGGCCAGATCAGGCCAGGGAGGTGAGAAAGTTCTGCTGAATTCCGAGGGGAAGAGAGGAATCATGGTCAGACACCTTGGGTGCAATGAAAGGCATTCTGAGCCTAGTTTCTAATCTTGGTTCCACCACCGACACACTGGGACTCAGGCCAGTACCAACGCCCTCTGAGCCTGTTTTCTAGTTGGTAAAAAGGGGGAAAGATTGGGGGGGATGTCAGCCAAGGTCTCCTAGCTGACTTCTGAGATTCCTTCCAACTCCCATGTGAAAGAGTACATTTCACCCTGCCTTTGGCAAGAAGTACAATTTGTAAATTCATAAAATAAGGCTTGTCCGTATTTCTGATCTGGACTCTAATTGTGCTCTATCCTCTGTGAGGTCCTAATGCCCACGAGAAAGTGAATTTCTGGAAGTGGGTTGCATTTCATCAGGGGCCCAGCTCAGGGATGCCAATGGGAGAAGGTGCCCTCCTGCCAGAGTTGTGGGCATGCCTTCTGTTTGCCCAGGACTCACAGCATGTGCCAACTTGGCTTTGGCCAGAGCAGCCTCCTTTCCATGGGGAGCCTCTACCCACCCATTCTCCTCCCCTACAGCATGGAGTGTGTTGACAACACCTGTGGCCAGGTTGGGGTCCCTACCTTTCCCCATTCCTCAATCCCAGCCTCTCAGCACAGGTGCTGTGGGACGGGCAGTCTCAAGTGGAGGTGAGCGTGCCTGGCTCCTACCATGGCCAGATGTGTGGGCTCTGTGGGAACTTCAATGGCTTTGCCCAGGATGATCTGCAGGGCCGCGAGGGGCTGCTCCTGCCCACAGAGGCTGCGTTTGGGAATAGCTGGCAGGTGAGTGGCACAGGAGCTGGGTAGCCGAGAGAGGCATAGTTGAGTGTGAGTCTTAGAACAGCCCTTCTATATAGAAAGTGGGGGGACACAGATGGTCTTTGCAGCTTCAGGATGATTTGCGGGCTTCTTGCCTGTCCTGGTGCTGGGGAGGCAGGATGGCCCTTTGAAAGAGGCATCATCTAAATCCACAAGTCCTGCCTTGCCACTCACTGGCTGTGTGACCTTGGATAAGCCACTCATCTGCTCTGGGCCTTGACTTGTTCATCTGTAAAATAGGAACAAGAGAAAGTAGGTGGTGTTCCCTTTGCTATTCTTGTGGGGGGTGGGGAGGATTGAAGCTAAACCAAATTATTTGGTGGAAAGTGTTTTGAAGAACATAGCACACAAAGGTCAGCTGCCAGTGAATGCTGTCACATCAGGGTCACTCTTCCCACCTAGGTCCCAGAAGGGCCTGGACCTAGTCGGCCGTGTTCCAAGGGCCGTGAGGTGGACCCGTGCAAGGCAGCAGGTTACCGTGCCCGGCGTGAGGCCAATGCCCGCTGTGGGGTGCTCAAGTCCTCCCCGTTCAGTCGCTGCCATGCTGTGGTGCCGCCAGAGCCCTTCTTTGCCGCCTGCGTGTATGACCTGTGTGCTTGTGGCCCTGGCTCTCTGGCTGACACCTGCCTCTGTGACGCCCTGGAAGCCTATGCCAGCCACTGTCGCCAGGCAGGGGTGACGCCTGCCTGGCGGGGCCCCACGCTTTGCGGTGAGGGGGCAATGCCCTGCGCATGCTGGGGAAGAGGGTGGCGCAGAGGGCTCAGGTCTGGATGGGGTAGGTACCGGGAGGGCCGCCGGCGTGCCCCCGTGACCCTGACTTCCACTCCACTTGCAGTGGTGGGCTGTCCCCTGGACCGAGGCTTCGTGTTCGATGAATGTGGCCCACCCTGTCCCCGCACCTGCTTCAACCAGCACATCCCCCTGGGGGAGCTGGCAGCCCACTGTGTGAGGCCCTGCGTTCCCGGCTGCCAGTGCCCCGCAGGCCTGGTGGAGCACGAGGCCCACTGTATCTCACCTGAGGCCTGCCCCCCAGTCCAACTCACTGGGGACCGACCACCCACACCTCTGCCCAGCCCCAGCCAGTAGCCCCAGGGGGCACCCTGAGCCAGGATGACCCCAGGACTCATCAGGTCAAAAGCCTCCCCTTGGAGAACAGCTCTTGCCGTGGCCAGAGCCATGGAGAGAGTGCCCCACCCAGACCCCGGGAGCCTGGGCCTGTGTTCCACAGAGACCTCACTATGTTCAGTCAGAAGCAGTAAAATTGGGGTCTCTCCTAAGGCATACTTGTGTGTCTGTGTGTTTTCTCCTGGTGTGGGGATGGTGGCAGCTGTGGGAACTGTGGGGACTGAGCCCTACATCCTGCTCACTTCTTGCACCTGCCTAGGCTGCCCTCACCTGCCATACCCTGGTGTTACCTGGGAAACCCTGTACTGGATGGAAGGAGGACCCAGGTATCTTGGTCTCAGCACTGTGCTCACACTGTATCACAAGCATGGCCCATGGTCTGCATGCTGGTCCCTGGATTCATGTGGAATCCTGTGGGGGCTGAGGAACAGAGAAGGGGCTCAGTCCCCACATGGCATTCCTTTTCCTCTTGATTTGGGGGATACCAAGAGCTAGGTGCCTCCTGGGCCGCTCTAAGAGCTGGTGACAGAGGGACCCCAAGCTTGTAGGGGGGAACAAGAGATACGGTAGATCATGATGAAATATGGACATGTGCACATATGCACACACATACACACACACTAACACCCCTCAGAAACCCTGGTAAGGGATCCCTGGGTGGCGCAGCGGTTTGGCGCCTGCCTTTGGCCCAGGGCGCGATTCTGGAGACCCGGGATCGAATCCCACGTCGGGCTCCCGGTGCATGGAGCCTGCTTCTCCCTCTGCCTGTGTCTCTGCCTCTCTCTCTGTGTGTGTGACTATCATAAATTTAAAAAAAAAAATTAAAAAAAAAAAAAAGAAACCCTGGTAAACATGTGTAGCACATGCTTGAGCCCCTGTGTGCATTCAAAGCCACACCCACCCTCGATGGACACAGGAGCAGGAGACATCCTTGTAGGGGAAGGAACATGGGTTCTGAAATAGAAAAAAAGTATTTCTTCAAAAAGTCTCTTTTCAAAGGGACTCTATTTTTGCCACCTATTGGCTATGACCTTGGTGTTTCAGGGGCCTTGGGTAAAAGATGAGGGGGTGCTGCATTCTCATTGCCAGCTCCCTGATGTTTCAACAGAAATGAAGGGAGTGTCTGGCTGACCCGAGGTCAGCTGTCCTGCTAGCTCAGCCCCGGCTGAGGACCACGGAGCAGAGCTGGCCCCGGTCTCCCACAGAGCGGTGGCAAAGCAGCAGGAAATGTGACGATGACAGACCGGCTCACGTCTTGTCCTGCCCTTGTCCTAACCTACACAAAGCATGCCCTCACCTGATGAACCTTGTGTATGCAGAGGAGTAAACAGTGACCTGTGGCTCAGCCCTTTGCAGGTGAGCCACTTGGAGCAGGCACCTGGGGGTGCTCGCCCTCTTCTGCCTGTGGCTGCTTGACCCAGGACCATGCTTCCCCCAGGCCTGTGCATCCCGGCCGCTGGCCTCCAGATGAGGGAGACACTGGCATATGCTAGCTGGGGCTCCCTACCCTCTGGGACTGGTTTCTAACCTGGACAACTGGCGTGATAATGCTAGCACCTACTTCACAGAGGCTTCAGGGACAGATGACATGTACGCAGCATCGTGTTTCCGCGCATATAGTAAGTGAGCTGCCGGCGGCTGCTGTCCATGTGGGGTGTAGCTAATGTCTAGCTAATGCCGTTGCAAGCTTCCTACGTACACATAAAACACATACTCCCAGGACTGCAAACAAGCGCACACACGCACCTCTCTCTCCGGCACGGTCACAGTCCTTGCCCCGCCGTGCGAAGCCAAGAACCCCGTGTCAGAGACAAGCCTGAGTCTCTCTGAGACATGGCTGGGGTCCAGGCCCTGGCTCAGATGTCAGGTCCCTGCATTATTGAGCTCTGGAGGCTTTGTCTCCTTCTTATCCCTGGTCCTCCCCTCTCCAGGCTCCAGCAGCAGCAGAGGAGGGAGGGGAATCCGCTCTGGCTCCCCCTGCCCATGGAGCAGGCAGCCACACCTGGGGGCCCAGGGCTCCCGTGTAGCCACAAGCAGGCCTTAGCCCTGTACCACCACCTCTTTAGATGCCCTGCAGGCCCGGGCCAGCTCCAGGCTGCCCTGCAGCAGGTGAGGAAGGTGGGGCATTGCTTCCAAAGGGCAAGGCGGAGGCCTGACTCCATCCTGTCCCCCCAGGTGCAAGAGAGTCAGGCCTGTCCCTCAGGACTGGAGCTGCCCGCTGTGTTGCTGGAGATGGAGCAGAGCCGGCGGGCCCAGGAGCAGGTAGGGGCTGGCCAGGGCACATGGCAGAGGGCCGAGAGGGCACCCCTTCATGCCCCGGCACCCATTATTTTTTCAGCTCCTGTGGGACTTGGAGCTGCTGACTGGGGCAGGGCTGAGCCTCTTCTGGCCCCCCTGGGCCCAGTTCTGCGGTCTGAAGGACCAGGCCCAGTGTGTACAGAGCCGGTGCAGCAAGCCCCGCGGTAGGATGGGTGGGGGCCCTGAGCAGCTGACCAGCTGGGTGAGCAGGGGCACGGCTGAAGGCAAGGGGGTCGGTCAGTGTGACATCAGGGGGTGGTGGTGGTGAGGGAAGCAGAAGTATGGGCTTTGGACCCAGGAGCCTGGGTTCTGTCCCTGTTCTGATGCTCGCTGTGGACCGTAAGCCTGTTTCCTCAGCTACAAAATGGGGAAGACAGTAGATCTGACTGGAAGGGAGCACCAATGAACTCATCCATGTACAGGGTTTAGCACTGTGCCTGGCACACAGGACCTGCTCATTCCCTACCAGCTGCTATTACCATTCCACAGTTAGTGACTATATTGGCCAAATCAATGGAATGGTGACATCTAGAAGGCTTTAGATGTGGCTGCAGCATGGGGGGAAAGCAAGCTCAGTATTGCTCCTGAGGCCACAGGCACTGATGCCTGAGGTGCACAGACCCTTTCCTCTGGGGCTGATGGCTGGGCTGACCCCTTCTAGGAGGGAGGCTGTTATGGTGACTGGGACCTGGGACTGTGCCTCCCAGTCATGTCTCAGTTACCAATTGTCCAAGGCACTTTGGGCAGGTTGGCAGCCCTCTCGGAGAGCCTCTCCCTCAGCTGTGCAAGAGGGGGTGTTAGCAGTGACCACTAAGGAAGCATCCAGCTGACATTGTAGGTCAGGATTCCAGTCTCATCTGAAGGCTTGAATGGGCAAGAGCGATCCATTTCCTCACAAGGAGGGGAAGAGAACAGGGTCATAAGTGGGCAGGAATACCAGGAGGAGGGATGATTAGGTGTCATCTTAAAGACTACCCACCGCACTGGGGGATGATGCCCTGTGGACTAGGGCACCCTCCAACTTTCCAGAGTTCTAGGCGGTGCTCATTGCCCCAGGCTGGGGACTCTCTGAGCCAGAACCATCAGATTCCAGAGGGGTGAGTCTTTCTCCCAGGAAATTCTGTCCACTTCATATGGCCACAAAAGGCCAGGCACTGGACCCTTTTTTCCTATCTCCTTCCACAGCCTTGCCTAGCACCTCTTCCTTACACCCAAGGCTCCTCTTTGGGCTCTCACTCAGTTGCGCCCATATGATTGCCCCACAGCCCCTGGAAAGGGTGACGCCCAAATTCCAGCTCCTGGGGTCCAGTGGTGGGTGCAGGGGCTGGGAGAGGCGACCCTGGACTGGGTTTAGGCATTGGGGCCAGGAAACTGGCAGACAGGCTGCCTCCCCGCCTTCCAGAGCCCACGAGCTGCAAAAGGTGATTCTGAGGCAGGCTCTGCACTCCTGCAGGGGGCAGGTGGTAGACCCATCATCAGCCCTGGATCTGGGTGAAGCTAGGAGTGACAGAGACCCAAGGTGGGAGAGCCCTGCTATGCCTGCCGAGCCCACACCTGGTATGCCGACACCCTGGCTGGGTGGCTGGACTAGATGGGGAGGAGGGGGGAAGTCCTCATCTCAAGTGCCAGGATTTCAGTCCCCTTCTCACTCATTCTTCATCTTACACTGTTTTTTTGGGGGTGCCAAGGAGCACCCAGGGACAACAAGTAGGTCTTATTTTATGTCCCGATTCCACCTGTTTGGTACCAGCTGTCTCAGGCACTGGGTCCAGGATTCTGAAGCTAAACTGGGACTCAGGGGAGAGAGCACTGGGAATGACTGTCCATGGTGGCCCAGGGAGGAGGGGACAGAATAGCTGTGCCGGCCACCTGTTTACCCCTCGCATGCCAGGCACTGGGAACATACTGAGCAGGAGAGAGGCTTGACTCCATTACTTGGTCCCTGTCACTGAGGGGATCACAGCCTAGTGAGAGCGTGACAATAAATAGGCAATCAAAATTCCATGGGATCGATGCTGTGAACCCTGGGCCTATTAATTTATATGAAGCCGACTTTCATCTCAGATGATTTGTTAAATAAACCTAGGTAAGCCATAAGCCTCTAATTGTTCCACTGTGCATGTGAGAGAAGAGCAAAGAGCCAATGCTTGTTTTTTCTGATTGACAGACATTTTTACAAGTAAAAGATCTCTGGGGAATACAGAGATATCAGTTATAGCATTATAACTGGAGAAATAAATTATCTGGTGAGACAACAGATCAGAATTGTGAGGCAATGGGTTGGGGGTTATGTTCACTGTTCATGGCAATAATTTCTAAAGGCTTGGGAGTCTTATCAGACTCCTTTGTTCAAAAGACATGTTTGTTTGTTTTTTTTTTTTTTCACAAAAAAACATACCCACTTGGTTACCATTGTGAATATTCACACATCCATGTGGCATAAAGATGGAACATTCTTGTGAAAGTTGTCCGTTTAGGGTCTTACGAAATCAAGTTCTTTTAACCAGTTTTATGGATGCAGAGTGGCTCTCCTTCCTGCACAGCTGCAAGGGAGCAGACATTTCATTTCTTTTTTTAGATTTCTTTGGTTAATTATGAAACTCACAGTTTTTAGGCCAGGCTCCAGCCTAAAATTTCTTTTCTTGAGTTTCATTGGATTTTACTGTTAGCAACTAAGAAAGACCTAAAGAGGATTTTTCTTAATAATAGTAAAATAAGGTGCATACAGTGGGTTTCCTTGCCGGTCTAAATGGGTGTCCTCATAAGGGACTGACAAGCCTGGCCCACAGGCCCTTCCTTCCCCGTGCCAGGCAGCCCCTGGTGGTTTTGAAGATAAGGGTGTGCAGGTTCCTCTGAAGTGCTCTGACGAGGAAGAGGTGGTTGGCTGTCGGCAAGAAAATCCGACAGGCAGGCATGTGTGTGAATAAAGGTGACTGATGAGCTGTGACAGCCTTAAAGTTCACACATCAGACCGTCTCCTTCACCTGAGGCGCTGGGGACTCCCTAGGCTTCTTGGTTCCAGTTCAGGTGGATTGTGTGTGAGGGACTAGGCCATGAGCAGAGTGTTCCTGACATTGGTCTTTCTCCCTCAGGCTGCTTACAAGAGCTGAACCCTGCCACCAGCAGTAGCTTTGGGGACCCAGCACACTCTGAAGTCAAGGTGAAAGAGTCAAAGTGTCCTGGACAAGGGCCCCCTCAGACTGGCTGTGGATAGCAGGGTAGAGGCTGCCTGGGAGGAGGCTACTGGGGGGAGGTGGTGTCCCCTCCTATAGCCAGGTAAGAAGGGACCATCACAGAAGCATCTTTTTTTTTTTTTTTAAAGATTTTATTTATTTATTCATGACACACACACACACACAGAAGCAGAGACACGAGACACAGAGGGGAAGCAGGCTCCATGCAGGGAGCCTGACGTGGGACTTGATCCCGGGACTCCAGGATCAGGCCCTGGGCAGAAGGCTAAACCGCTGCGCCACCTGGGGATCCCCAGAGAAGCACCTTTTACATAACATAGAGTAGGCTTAAGGAGTTCAGGAGTCAGGCAAGGGCTGTGATGGAAATGAAGCCCACTGGGACAGTCACGGAGGTCTCCAGGGTCCCTCAGGGAAAGTGGCCCAGGCATGGGGGTTCCCTCGCAGGCCTGGGCCCAAATGCTCTTCTTCCTTCCCAGGACCTGGCTCAGAGGGAAGAGAGGAGACAAGCAGAACCCACAACCCAGAGGCCATTCATCGGCCTGTGGGGGAGGAAGCTGGTTCAGGGAGCCCCAAGGCCCTCAGGCCTGCCTTCCCAGGGCCTGCCAGAACCCCAACATCTCCCCCAGGGGCCAGGCTGGGGCCTGGGCCAGCAGAGAGCAGAGCTTCAGAAATTGCTGAGGATTGAGATTCTTCAGAGGCCGAGAGAGGAGGACCCTCAAGAGCAGAAAGAAGGGTGTCCCCGGGGTCAGAGAGGGGAGGCTGCCAGGGGAGAGAACAAAGACGTTCCCAAGAGACAGGGAGAGCAGCTACACCAGGGTCCGAGTGGGGGGGCTACTCAGGCTCTGAGGGAGGAGGTCTCTGTGTATCCCAGGGGGGAGCCTCCCCAGAGTGAGAGGAGAGAGTGTCCTCAAGGTCACGGCGGAAACAGGCCTGAGTGTCCGGGAAAGGAGGGAAAGGAGGTCCTCCGGGAGCCGAGGAAGGAGACCCCGCAGGCCCGGGAAGTGAAGGCCCTTCAGACTTGCCCCCGCGGCCTCTCACAAGCCCGGGGGGCGGACGAGGGAGAGGTCCCCACACCGTCCCCGGAGGAAGGCGGCTCCCCGGGAATTTCGAGGGACTCCCACCGGTCCCCGGGAGAACAGAAGCCCCAGCCTGCGGGGAGGGCGGGCCCTGGCTCCGGGGAAAGGACCACCCAGCTGACGCCGGACAGAACGGACGGCCCGGGGCGAGGAGAGCGGAGGGCCGAGCCGCAGGCGGCCCCAGACCCTGGGGGCTCCGGGCGGCGGGAGCGCCCCGCAGCTCTCCCGGGACGCCCGGGGCCGGGGCGCGACCCGGAAGGAGGCCCGGGCCCGGCGGAGCAGGTGCGGGGCGGCTCCGCGAGGCTCGTGGGCGCCGTCGGGGGGCGGAGGGGCGGCGCGGAGGCTCCCGACGCCTCGAAGGCCGCGTGGCCCGGGCCCCCGGGCGCGGAGAAGGCGTCGGCGGGCGCGGGCGCGGGCGCGGGCGCGGGGGCGAGCGCGGCGCAGCGGGAGACGGCGCTGCAGCGGCTGCTGGAGCTGCACCGGGCGGCCGGGCGCCGGCGGCGGCAGGAGCGGGAGCAGCAGCGGCTCCGGGTGCGTAGCGGCGCCGGGCGGGCCGGGACACCAGGCGCTCCGGGGGCACAAGGGGCCGCCGGCCGCTGACAGCCGCCTCTCCCAGGTCTTGGAAGGCCTCCGCATTGCCAAGAACCGCCGCTGCCGGGTGCACCCTCTGGGGCCCCCGCCCGGCCCAGCCCGGCTCCCGCCACAGGCAAGACTCCCGGGGGAGGGCGGCGGGGCCACCGCGATCCTGCCCGGGCGGGGGCCGGGGGCCGGGCGCTCCTGGGTCCCTTCCGAGGGCGCGCTCGCCCCGCCGCCGACTGAGGGCGCAGGGGCGCGCCTGCCCGGTGCTGCCCCCTGCGGGCTCCTTCGGGCCGCGGGCTGGGAGGCCGGGGCCTCAGGGCTCCACACCGCCCAGGAGGACGCGGCCCGGCAGCGGCGCGCCCTGCGGGAGCGGCTGCAGCAAGTGCTCCGGGAGCGGACCTGGCGGCTGCGGGCCCTCGGGGCCAGGTGAGGGGCGAGGGGGGCAGCCGATGGGGCGGTGGTGGCTCCCGCTCTCTGGCATCTGGGAGGACGGGCCGCTCTCTCCCAGGAACACCCAGAACTTCCAGCGGCTCCTGTGGCCCCCGGGCGCTGAGGAGCCTTTGCCTGGAGAGCAGCGCTCACCCTTCCCGGCCCCCTCCAGTCACTGCTGAATCCTCACGGGGTGATTAAAGAGATGGAGACCGAGGAAAAGGCGAGCCACGACCCGGCAGCAAGGGCCATCAGAGGAAGTTCCAAAAAAGGCCCAGAACTCTGCCTCAGCGCCTGGGAGGCGGGACACACAGACACACACAGCGGCTTCAGCCCCACCAGGAGGCGTGTTATTCCTTCTCCCGGTCCCCCAAGTCCCCTGGCTGGCCAACGTCAGAGAGCCAGGTCCCGAGGGTCAAGCAGCGCGAAGGCCCCATTCTTTCGGAAGAAGGATTCGATGCGGCACATCTTACAGGACACCAGTTCTTGCTTCGCTGGGGGGCCTGGGAAAAGATGTCAGAGGCCAGGAATGGATCCTGGGAAAGGAACTTGCGGAGCCCGGGAGCCCCACAAGCTGCCTGTATTGTATCCACTTGTAAGTGTGACGGAATAAAAAGTGCTCCTGAGGAACGTGGGCTGTGGGCAGACAGAGCCGACCGGGGGTCCAGACCAGCAGTGATGGCAGAACTGGCCCATCCGCCAAGTGTCATCTTTTCCCCCACCTCAGGCTCCTCCACTGCTTGCCATGGGGACGGACAGAGCCGGCCATCTCTGAAAGAGAGAGGGCTGCCTTCCACCTCCTGCTCTCCTGGGACTTGCTTCCTGCTTTGGGGGAAATACCTCTTTCCCTTCCCTTTAGGGCCTTGGGGAAAGTGGCGAGAATCTTTAGGCAAAATGTCAGCTGTGTTTATCCCCAGCCATCCACCGTTTGCCCAGGCCCTCAACCCTGTGGAGAAACACCCATAAGCCCCTGAGTAGTCTCACTTGCAGTCCATGACCACAAACAGTAAAGGGACACAGGATCACCCAGCAGTCCTGCAGCATTCCCGGGCACGCTCCCTTTCCTACGCCATTGAGCTCTTCATCTCCAGCTATACCACTGCCTCCCTCCTGTCCTCCCTGAGGATGATCTGGACTCTCAGCCTTGCAGATAAAGCAGACTCAGCCCAAGTGGACAGCCTTCCCACCAACACTGTCTCCCTACCGCTCTCTGTGCCCCCCTGCCTCTGTCAGATTCCAGCATCTGGAGTTTCCTGGGTGGGCTCACCCAGCCTCGGGCTTTAAGTAACATCTACATCTCCGTGGCTCCCAAACTGACATCTTCAGCTCTGACATCACTCCAGCGGGGGATCTCCGTACACAGCCACCTCACTGGCACCTCCGGCATGGCCAGGGCTCACCTGTCCTCACACGCCCTCCAGCCCTGCTCCCCTCCATCTTCCTTGTCCAGGCACCTGAGCCAAACACTTGTGCTTTCCCACAGCCTTCTTTCCCCTTCTGTCATCCCATCCATCCATAGGCTTCATTGATTCCTCTTCCAAAGCATAGCCTGAATCTACCACGGCTCTCCTGCTAATCACCCTAGCCCAAGCCATCGTCCTCTCCTGCCAAGAGAACTCAAAATAGATGCAGATCTCACTGGCCAGTTGATTCTTTCCCTGAAAAAGCCATTACTTATGGAATAGTTAGTACCCTGTCAGTATTGTTCACCTGCTTAAAACCCTCCATGGCTTCTTCTCCCACTTGGAATAAAATCCAAATTCCTCTGTCTCTTAGCTTCCAGCCTTTAGGTCCTCAGAGAGGCCTTTCTTGACAATCACGTATCCCTTGCCCATCTCCCCAATCTCTCCCTAGTCTCATCATGAAACTTTCCCTTCTCAGATGTCTCCTTTCTCTCGTGCTTATGGCCCAGATCCCCCACTAGAATGGACACCCCCACCCATGGGTCTTGTACGCCTAATGTCGACTGCATGGCCTGACTTGTGGCAAGGGCTCTGTGTCTGTGAGGTGAATAATTTCTGAGAAGTTGGGGCTCACCCAGCTGCCAGCCATATGTGAAGTTGGTGGTGATGGGGAAGAGGTAACGCATCTCTGGCATGTCCAGTTTTCGGGTGTTGAGGTAGCGGTAGCGCCCCTGGAAGTCGTGGGAGATGCCTTCATACAGCAGGGCCCGGGTGGCAGGCAGGACTGGGTACATTTCTGACCGAATAGGAGCCTCCAGGGCAGGGCTGGGGACCTTGGAAGGCACTGCTTTGGGGGCAGGTGGAGGTAAGAGTGGGGCTTTGGGGTGCAGGGTGGGCAGTTTGAGGGGCAGGCGCGCTGTAGCCTTAGCCTTCTGCTTGGCCTTCACCATCGACCCATACTTATGATGCCATTCACAGCGCAACATCTTCTCCCTCAGATATTCCTCCTTCCAGAAGTTCTGCCGCAGCGTATCCATGCTGAGTTGGCGCGACATGGTAGCAAGGGAAGGAGCGGTACCAGGGTGGCTGCAGCTGAGGGATAAGCGATAGCAAGTAGAGTCCTTCCCACAGCAGGTGGCTGCCACAGACAGTCACCTGGCAACCAAGCCTCACCTCACACAGGGCCAGGGTTCTACTTGCCATGCCTTTAGCAGACCTCACATGCCTTGATCCAGAGGCAACCTCAGGCCAAGGCCCACCGGCTAAGGCCTTGATCTCCAAGCCTCTTGCAGGACCCAGGCTCAGTCTAGTATCACAGGCTTCTGGGTTTCCTGTGTTTCTGCTTCCGTTCCTTGGGGTCAAGTCCCTCCCCAGCCTGAGAGAATGAATTGGGGGAGCCTAGGACCTAGGCACAAGCCTCCTCCCATCCCTCCCACCAGAGCTGGTCACCGTTGATTCCAAGGATCCATCCTTGAGTTATGATCTCTTGGCACAATCTTCCTGGTCCAGCTTTTCCATGCCTATATCTT
Organism: Canis lupus baileyi; assembly: GCF_048164855.1. Lineage (NCBI taxonomy): Eukaryota > Metazoa > Chordata > Mammalia > Carnivora > Canidae > Canis > Canis lupus. Next base: position 53,225,171 of record NC_132855.1, on the reverse strand, counting down.
TGGCAGAACCCTTCCCAACCCTGCCAATCTAATCCCCCCAACCACCTCATCCATGCACGTCCTTTCTAGTAGCCAGTCTCAATTTGGAGAGAAACGGGAATGTTGCTTTAATTTAACATGAACAGAGACACTGTGTAACAGCACAGGGAAGATGTAGTGGAGAGAAGATACTCAGGCTTCCTGTTCCCTAACCAGCCTTGACTTTAATGGCAAAGCCCCAGCAATCTGGAAGCACCTCACCTAGCCTCTCAGTGGGTTGGGAAGGGGCAGGGGGCTGGGAAATCAGAGACGGGCTGAAGGCAAGCCTGGGGAAAGGCTGCATGGCTATGGGGAGGGCTCTAGCGCAGGTCCTCGGCCGTGAACATGCCCCTGGCCCTGCGCAGGATGGAGTCCTTGGTGGCATCATAGGGGTGCTCCTTGGACGGAATCTCTAGAACGGCTGGAATGGAGCGCTGGTGGGCGTCGAGCGCATGCCGCACCATCTCTGCGATGTATTGGTTGATGAGGATAATGCCGATGTCATCCCGGTTTAGAAACTGCCTGTTGGGAGAAATGAGAAGAGATTCTCACTCTGAGGTGCTGAGGCTGGGCTGCAGAGGAGAAGGGGCTTGACCCAGAGACTGCAGAGCACAAAGGCAAAAGTTGCTAGCTACATTCTCTTTCTAACCAGGATCACCTTCATTTAAAAATCTAAGGGCCCAGGACACCTGGGTGGCTCAGCGGTTTAGTGCCTGCCTGCCTTCAGCCCAGGCGTGATCCTGGAGTCCTGGGATCGAGTCCCCCATCGGGCTCCCGCATGGAGCCTGCTTCTCTCTTTCTCTGCCTGTGTCTCTGCCTCTGTGTGTGTGTGTGTGTGTGTGTGTGTGTGTGTGTGTCTCATAAGTGAATAAAATCTTAAAAGAAAAAAAAAATCTAAGGGCCCTCTAGCTGTCTTCTGCCTCCCCTGCCTGAAAGGCTCCCAAGTGAACTGGTGCTGAAGACTAGTGCACATGCTGGTGCATTCTTCTGTATGCTTCATTTGTGTAAAAAAAAAAAAAAAGAGAGAGAGAGAGGATAAGAATGTCTGTCCCTTTGTGTGTACATAAAGAAAAAGCAGAAAAGTAAATAAGCAATTAATTGCTCACAGGGGTGGAGGAGGGAGGTAACGAAGTGGAAAAAGAGGAGGGTGGGAGTGAGGGGTGGGAGTGAGACTTGTCCGTGTATACCTTTTAAATATTAATTTACAAGCTACATGAATAACTTTTAAAGGAAAGCTTTTTTTTTTAAAGAGGGCTGATGAGACCATTAAAGGTCTATGCTGAAGACGTTGGGGAATGGATCATAGGGGAAGTTTCGCATGAGTCAAGAATACAACACAGGAGGAGGAAAATCACACTTTCCCCAGACAGAGAACCTACCACTGGGATCTCCCTTCCTTATGACCACCCACACGTTAGTTAAGTAAAATATTAAAAACTATTTTAACTGAGCGCTTGCTCTGTGCCAGGCACTAGGGCAGGTTAGACTTGATGATCTCTGGGTCCCTTTGGATGGAAACATGAAAAATTCCTGGAGTAAAACCTACCCTCCTCCCAAGACAACTTGGGTCACTTTACCAGAATGCCTAGAGATCAGGCCGGTTCAGGGCCAATCATACCCCCGGCAGCAGGAACCAGTCTCAGCCCGCAGCTCAGGACTGGACTGTGTAGGGGAAACAAGTGAGAGTAGTTTGTCCCTGAGATTGGGTAACAGCCTCCTTCAGGATGGGGCGGGAAAACAAAGGGGGCTAGCATTCTCAATTCAAGTCACCAGGACACCTCCTGGTTTAAGGGACATGCCTGCATTCATACTATGAAGCTATCGCTCTTGACCCAGGGTAAGAAATCAGGAACTTCAAATGCAAGGTCTTAGCAGAAAGTAGCAGGATATAGTCCTAATACTCTGCCTGCGGTGCTCAGGACAATAGGAAATTCTAAGAGTTGAGGGAACTGCACAAGCAGTGTGAACCTGGCTTAAGAGAGTTAGGTCTGGGTTCAAATCCCCCCTCTCTCTCTTCCAAAGGATGTGACCTCTCTGAGCTTTAGTTTTCCTACTTGCAAATGGGAATAATAGCCTCTACTTTACAAGGCAGTTGTGAGCCTCTAAGGGACATAACAATACAAGAAAGCCCGACCCCACTGCCTAGGTATTCGATAAGTGTGTGGGTCGCTTAGGGTCGAGCGCTAACAAGGCGGGGAGCCTGCTCTACGGGGCGAACAGGGGCGGAGCTGAGATAGGACCCTGGGGCAGATTGGGGCCGAGGGGCGGCGCCCATCTCCAGATCTTTTCCCCTTTCCTGACACAGAGTCATGTGAGGGATGAGCTCGTGAACCTGACATAGCTCAGGTTCCCCCATGCCCCAAAAGAGAACTTGGAGCATAGAGGCCTCCTCCGGAAGGGCGACTGGACCGACTTCCTTGACCCCAGACATCGGGGTCTGGAAGCCCGGCGCCGACCCCGCTGACCCCCGTGGCTCCCACCCGAGGCAGAGGGTCCCATTCAGGCCTCGCGGGCTACCGTACCGGAAAGTGTCTTCGATCTCATTGATGGTTGTATCCTTCTCCACCACCAGGAAATTGGGGTGGCGGTTCTTGTTAAGCTCCCCTATGCCGCCCAGCAGGAAGCCAGTCACGGTGTCTTCGTCTCCGATCACGGCAATTAGCTTCCCCCTACCCGCCATTCTCGCAGGCAGGTAGAGCTCCGCGGCGACGGCCCTTAGACGACGAAGCCCCTCCCCCGCAGCGCACCGCCTTTTCGGCCGCGCCTCCGCCCTTTACACATGCGCAGTTCACCACTCCGCCTTCCGGGACATGCGTATCAAGAGTAAAACGTCTTAATCTGAATACGCCTGCGCAATAATGAGGGGCCCCGAACCTGGGGACTACGATTCCCAGAAGTGCGCGCGGCACCACAGGTTCACGCAAGCGCGTTCCATCGGTCGTTCAATAAACCCGATGCGCCCACTGCTGATAGATACCGAGCCCCCAGAAGAGGAGACGCGGTTTCTGTCCTTGAAGGCAAGGTCCGGGTCTGTATCGTGTATTTAACTATGGCACACAGTTAACAACTAGTACGTATTTGTTGAGTATATAAAATATTGGACAAGTTAATGGTGACACTGACTAGTGAGGTAGGGATTCAAGTGAACAGGCAATTAATTACAGAGCAGTGTGGTAATTGCTAAAATGTGAGCCGTACGTGGAAGCATCCACTGAAGGGATAACCAACCCACTTGGGGGGACGGTGTGCGCAAAGAAGATCCCCCGAAGGATTTAGGAGATAGAAGTAAGGACAAGAGGGTGTTACACCCCGGGCAGGAGGAACAGCATATGCAAAGGCTTAGTGACATAGCATAAGTCCCCTCAAGCAAAGTTAAAGAATCTGGAACAAATTATTCTGAGGACAAATTATCCTGAAGTCTTTGGAAAATGATATTGTGAGATACATGTTTTAGAGATAAGCGCTGTCACGGTGCTGTGTGCAGAGGCAAGACTGCAGAAGGAGGGATCCCTGGGCGGCTCAGCGGTTTAGTGCTGCCTTCGGCCCAGGGTGTGATCCTGGAGTCCTGGGATCGAGTCCCACGTCAGGCTCCCTGCATGGAGCCTGCTTGCCCCTCTGCCTGTGTCTCTGCCTCTCTGTGTGTCTTTCATGAATAAATAAATAAAATCTTAAAAAAAAAAAAGACTGCAGAAGGATACCGTTTTGGTAAGAGATAATGGTGGTCAGAACTCAGGTTGTGGGAATGGGAATGTGGAGAAGGAGATGGAGTCAAGAGATATTTAGGGACAGAATGGACAAAACTGGTATTCAGATTGAATGTTTGGGAAGTAAGGTAGAGACCTAGCTGACTCCCAGGTTTCTGGCCATTGCAACTAGGTGGATAGCACTAACACGTCTGAGTGAGCTAGCCGTATTTCACCTAGTGTGAAATATGGACTGAAAGGTCCACCCTTTCCTCCTCTATTTTTAGCAAACAGGCATACTGGTGTTCAGCATATGGTTTGTGAGTTTAGAGTGCTTGAGACATCCAGATGGTCTCGTCTAGTGGGTATTTGTATGAGACGTTTGGGATTTGGGCACACCTGGTTTGAATCTTGGCCCAAAAGTCATACTTAGAGGTATGGTTTTGGATTTATCATCAAAATTCTCAAGGCTTCAAGTTCTTCAGATAGTAGTATCCCTACCCACTTGATAGGGCTGTAAGGTTTAAGGGAGATAGAGTCCATAAATGCTCAATACCTAGGGCCATTCTACAGTTGTGGAAGAGCAGCTGGGCTGGACATCTATGGACACACAGATGGAAAGCAGATGATGCTGAGGAGGTGGCCAGCAAGCCATCCAGGAAAGCGCTCACACCTAGAGTGAGTGGGGAGGGAGGGCAGAGAATGAAGACGGGTGCGTGTAGAAGCACCTGGTTTAGTGCCTGGCACAGAACTAGCCCATAATGCTCACAAGTGGTTGGGTACTTAAGAGAATGGATCTTGCCTTCAGTGATTTTATCAGGTGAAGAGCTGGGCACATTTATACACTCATTCATTCAACCAGTGTTTATCAAATGTGGCCATGAGAAGGCTGAAGATCCATGATTGATAAGACATGATTTCTGTCTGCAAGGAGCTCAATGAAGGATGGGGAGGAGGGCAAACATAAGAGAGGCCCTGGAGAGAGGTCTTAAGGGGGCAGGATTCCAAGCAAGGAGGGGGAAAGGGAAGAAGAAATTTAAAGAAGAGTGAGGAGGCAGATAGGCTACTGAGTAAACCAGGTGAGGAGAGTGGTCTTCTCTGACCTACCCACCAATATGTGCTGAAATGTCCAGGAGCAGGTCTACAGTTGGCGGGGGAGGGGGGTGTCAATTTACTGAAATCCTTTTTGGCCCTGCTGTGTCTACTGAATTATCCATTTACTCGCTTGTCACAGCTGTCTATATTAGACCTTCCAGGGTCAGGGAGCTACAAAGTCACAGATCAGTGTAGTAATGCAAAGATGTGCCCTGGGGAAGTTTCAGAGCTGGGGGCAGGGGTAGATCAAGGGGGCCAGGAAGAAGAGGAGGGTGGAAAGGCAAAGCATGGGTGCCCAGGAATCTCAGAGCTGTAAAGAGGGGTCGAAATGGAGGGTGTGGTGGGGAGTAGGCACACTGACTCAGGACTTCTTGTGTCAGCAGGTGGGGGAAGATGGTGTGCGAACTTAGAGGCCTTGTTAAGAGGAGTAGACATTAGCCTGGAATAGGAGGGAGCTGCAGAGGGGACCGGACACAGAGAGGGCCAGATTCCTTGAATGGGAGCCTGTCAGGCTGCAGTGTGGAAGGCGGGTTTGAGACGTGGCTCAGGCCAGGGAGGCTAAGGGGAGAGGCTGGTGGGCCAGGGAGACCAGTGGGCCAGGGAGGTTAAGTGACAAGGCAGGGACGCCTGGGTGGCTCAGTGGTTGAGCACCTGCCTTCGGCTTAGGGCGTGATCCTGGAGACCCGGGATCAAGTCCTGAATCGGGCTCCCCACATGGGGCCTGCTTCTCCCTCTGCCTGTGTCTCTGCCTCTGTCTCTCATGAATAAATAAAATCTTTAAAAAAAAAAAAAAAAAAAAAAAACTGTTGGTGGGGCCAGAGCAGGTCCGGACCTGACCCTGGACTCAGCTGGAGTGAAGGCTCCGGGCCTTGCATGGGGTGCTTGCTGGGTGAGGAACAGTTCCTGTTTGAAGGACCTAATTTATGGAACGTCTTTGAGACCAGGCTGCAGGGAAGCTGGCCTCCCAGTAGTCTAGGGCAGTCTTCCAGAACACTGTTCACCTCCCTCTCCCCCCCAGCTCTCCCCAGCTGTCTAGGAGTCTGAGAACTAATCCCTGAGGCCCCTGGCAATGGTTCTTTCAGGTATCCTGCCATAATCCCAGACCCCGCCAAATAGGTGGTGGCCACCCAGAGAAAGCACGAGAACAAGAAGAGCTAAGCCTCTGCGACAGGCCACACTTTATTTGGAGTGTTCCACGTAAGCGACTCCCAGCAGAGCCGCCTGATATGTGCAAAAATCCCCCCAGAAAGCTGGGCCTCGCAGTGTGTAAAAAAGGCCCCTCATGGGGCAGAGCTGTGCAACTGTAAAAAAAAAAAAAAAAGAGAGAGAGAGAGAAAGAGAAAGAGAGAGAGAAAGCAGTCCTCCAGGAAGCCTGGCGGGCAGATAGAAATCACTCTGGGCCAGGCCACGAGCCAGCACTGCTGCTGGTTCTGGGTCTGTTTTCTCCTCCGATTGTGCTTTCTTTTCCAAGTCCTTCACACTCTGGGGGTGGGGCCACCGGAGGGGCCAGACACAGTCCTTAGCAAGGTGGTCTGGCCGGCAGTGCGGCTTGAGGGTAACCTCTCTCACACACACGCAGACACCCCCAAACACGTGCTTCCCCACTGGCCTCAGCCCCACCAGAAAACTCGGGGCTTCCCTGACCCCTTCCCAACCCCCAGCCTGCCCTCATGTCACATTCGATGGGAGGTGCACTGCCCTGAGACAGATAAGGCCCTCCATCCCCCGGGGGCATGGCAGGGTGGGGAGGCCTTGCCCCTCATTTCACACCCCAGGGCAGGTGTTCGTGGTCTGACTCTGCGTGTGTGCATCTAGGGGTGTGTGTGTGTGTGTGTGTGTGTGTGTGTGTGTGTGTGTGTGCATTGGCTGGAGGTGGGGGCCGAGGCTGGGGGAGGCACTTCTGGGATTCAGGGCACGTTGACTTTGAAGGGGCTTCCAGGGACGCTTTCGTCGCCCCACTTGACGATGAGGATGTAGTCCCCTTTCTCCTTGACGGTGTAGGTGACGTTGTATACCCGGTTCCCCATGTGCTTCACATACACCTCCTCACAGGGGGTCTTGGGCCCGTGCACGCCCACCATCATCATGTTGGTGCCTAGAGAAGGAAACAGAAGGGGCTGGCTCACACCGGGGGCCTGCAGCCCTTTGGCACCTCACACCCGAGAAAACCACCCCTTTCCTCCCTCGCATGCCTGCTTTGCTGCAGTCCACAGTGAAGGAGTTCTTCTGGCCCACAAAGGCCTGGGACAGCCCTGGGCCCCGTGTCACCACCTTGCTGGCATCTGAGGAGAACTTAGGGATGGAGCTGTAGCTGGAGCCGCGGCTGGAGGATGACTTGGTCACGGTCTCCACCAGAACCGTGGATGTTTCGTGAAGGCTATGGCCTCCAGACAGCCGGGGACCTGAGGAACAGAGTGGGGTAACCACGAGTTGTGTGAGAGGCCTACGTCCCCTGGCAGCAGACCCTCGGCCAGCACTGACAGCCCCCATGGGCCACATCGCTTCCCCCGCTGTGGCTTCCAGAATTCCCAACAAGCCCTGCGATGTGTACCAGGTCTGGCTCATCCCGAGGTCCTGGGCCTCTGATGGCTCCAGCCCTCACCCTGGCTTGGTCTGGGAACCCAAGTCATAGGGTAAGAGTCTTGCTTTGAAAACAACACATATCCACATAATCCTTCAGTGCTTTGAAAAGGAAAGCTCGCTAAATATGTACTGAGTTTTGTCTTCTAGGAAGCCAGAAACACAGGAAGCCAGGAGGGCAGAAAGTTAAGCTAAAGCTTGGGAGCCACTGCAGGGAAAAGAGTAATCAACGGATGGATTTCAAACATGATTCTCCATGACATCACAGAATGGTGTGCTGTGGGAGGCCAGGTGACCTTATTCCTGGTTAGTTGCCCGTGGTTCCTGGGTTAGAACATGGCCCAATGTGAATGGCCACTGGACTCATCCAGGCTGGGCTGGAAGGATGCACCCAACCAGGGCACTCACCTGTGACCTTGGCCTTGAAGGGGCTGCCCACGATGTGCTGGGGGCCACCATACTTGATGGCAATGAGGTAGTTGCCAGGGGCCATGGGAGTATAAGTGACCACATGGCCCTCAGGACACTCCCGACAGTCTAGCTGCACCTTGGAGGGGCCGTCGATGGTGACAGACAGGGCCCCTGAGCCCGCATTCAGGGTGTTGACAATGAACTCTGATGATACACCTGGGGGACAGAGGCAGCAAGGCTGTAGGCAAGAAGGGCTTGGGGCCCAGAGCAGACCCTGCAGGGACTCAGTGCCCCAGGACAGGGCAGTGCAGGACCAGAGGCCGAGCACCCCAATAGCCAGCCCTCTTCCCCAGCCCCAGGCACTCACCAGTGGTGCCTCCCTCAAGCCCAGGACCATAAGCTGACACCAAGCCTGGGTCCCCTGCCTGGCTCTGTTCCCCAACACGGATCTTGAAGGGACTGCCGGGGATGTGGGCACCGTTGAACTTGACATCAATAGAGTGGACGCCGTTCTCATGGGGGATGAAGCGGATGGTGTGCTTGTCTGTGGGGCAGAGGGTTGGCGAGTGAGGCTTTGCTCTTCCCCTCCCCACTCCAGAAGGGCCGCACAGGGTGGGCAAGGCTGGGGCAGCTCACCGCTGTCCAGCTCAGAGACGTAGCACTCCTCCACTGCACCCGAGGGCGTGTGTACTCTAGCGTCGATCACGCCCCGAGCACCATTCAGCTGCACCGCGAAGGAGGCTGGCTGGTTCACCTTGAGCCCTGTCTCCTGCAGGGGCCACAGAGGGTGCTCAGACTCCTGGGCAGGGTCTGGAGCACCACTCTCTGCAGCCCGACACTGCTCTCGCTGCCCGCCCAGCCTGAGGCTCCCAGCCCCAGCCTGGCCCAGCTCAGGAAGGTAGTCAACAAGGCTATGGGAGCTGGGAGGCAGGGGCTGGGCCTCTGGCCTTGGCGCCCACCTGGCTGTGCTGGGCACTGTGGGGGAGGAGATGCCGTACCCTGTTCTGGCTGAGGAGGTAAGGTTCACACGATAGAGGAGGCCAGTGCTGTATGGCCCAGAGGCCCAGACAAGGAAGGAAAATGTAACCTAGACTGGCCTGGGGGTGCTCCCCAGAGAAGGTGGCTCAATGGGAAGGACTAGGAGAAGGAGTGTGTGATGATCCTGGAGGTGAGACATGGCGCCCCCTGCTGTACAGATACTGGGAGGGAGGGAGATTTCTGCTGACTGTCCTTACTGAGGTCACTGCTAAGCTCCTGGACATGTTGACCTGCCTTCGACTCCTGCCCATCTCTTAGGATGGCAGAGGGACCCTACTACCCCTGGGCACATACCTGCAGGCTGGTGACGGTGAGGCGGCGAGCGTCATCTGAGAGGGAGGCCACAGGCACCACAAAGGGGCTGTCTGGTATGTGCTCGTCATTGAACTTGATGGAGACCTCATAGTCACCTGGGGAACGAAGGCTGGTTGGCACAGGCCCCTGGATGGCAGGTGGTAGGGGTGGAATCACCCACCCACCTCATCCCAGGATAGGCACCTTGGGTCCAGGGCTCAGGTCTGGAGAGAGACTCCCATCCCCAGGGGGTGTGGGGGTAGAGGGAGATGGGGCAGAGAAAGAGCAGGGACCCATCTGTGCTCTGGCCAGAATGCCAGTCTGAAGGGTCAGGCAGGCACAGCCTCTGCCTCCAGCGTGGACCACTCACCTGGTTCCTGGACAACATAGGAGACGCCACAGGAGCCATCTTTTCGGTCTTCAAAAGCAATCTCCGCCTTGCTGGGTCCCTCCACAGCAATGGACAGGCCCCCGGCACCTGCTTCTCGAGTCCAAATGCTGAACTCGGCTGGGGACAGGGAAGCAGGGCAGAGGCAGCTCTTTAGCACCACTGCCACCCCGCCGGCTGCCCTGGGGCCACCGCCCCCCCGCCCAGCCCCTGCCCCTCACCTGGCACACCGGCCACACCTCGTTCCAGTCCTGTGCCACCAGCCCTCACTTTGTGGGCACCACCTTCACCCAGTGGCCCCACAGTAAACTGAAAGGGGCTGCCAGGCACATGCTGACCACGGTATTTGACAGTGACTGTATGGGGCCCCATCTCCTGGGGCACGAAACGCACACTGTATGCGCTGTCTTCTCCCTCAACGATCTCTGCGGCTTCCATCTTGCCCGATGGGCTGGTCACCTGTGCAGTCATGTCCTGAGAACTGGCTTCACCTGCAGGGAGTGTGGATTACTGTCAAGGTGAAACTGGGGCTGCTCGCAGCCTTGGACGTTCCCTCCCTCCTCAGTAAAGCTTCTTCCTCCACCCAGAACACCTGCTGCCCGTGCCCTCCCCACCCTGTCCCACGGACCAGAAGGCCCGGTGCAGCCATGCTTACCCTCCTGCTGCCGAGTGATGCTGCCGAAGGAGCCCAGGCGCTCCCGGCCCAGGAAGTCTCCGAAGACAGCAGGGAAGGGATCTCCACCCACCTGGGTGGACTCCTCCACCCGCACCTCGCGCTTTGTCTCCCCACCCCGCGTCTTGCTGATCTCCGTGCGCTCTGTGCGGGTGTACGTGTGGCTGCTACGCGTGAAGGTGCGCGTCAGGCGCTCCTGGGCAGACACCATCTGGAACCAGTTCCCTAGGAGACACAGCAGCAGAGGTGAGTCGGAGGCCCCGTGCCCTCCCCAGAGCCCCGCCCCAGCTCTTCCGAGTCACACCTGGGATCTTGAGGTTGAGGTCACAAGTGCTGCCGATGGTGGCGATGGAAGGCGCCTGTCTGCGCCGGGTGATGCTTTCCTTCATGCGGCCTTCGCCGGTAACCTTCACAGTGAATGGGCTTCCTGAAAGAGGGGAGGGGGGCGATAGGGTAGCTCAGACCACTGGCCTCACAGCCTCTCCCTGCCCAGCCGTGGCCCACAGCTTACCAGGCACGTGCTTGTCAGCAAATTTGATGTTGATGATGTAGGTGCCAGGCTCCGTGGGGCAATAGGTGACTTTACATGTACCGTCTTCCATGTCCTCACAGTTGATGTCCACCTTGCTGGGGCCTTCAATACTCAGCCCCAAGCCCCCATAACCTGGCAGGAAACCAAGGACCCATCTCCCTCAGGCCCTGCCACTCTGCTCTCCCTTGCCCACACTACAGGCTCTGTCTGGAACAGGTGGCCGACGCGTATAACAACGAGTAATGAAAGCTGGCTCTGCAGGAGGAGGAGTGGGCCAGGTGCTGAACCAGAGGACCAGGGATGGGGCAGTGTAGAAAATTCACTGGAGCCTAGGAGGCCTCCTCCCCCAGAGAGGGAAGGTGAGTCAGAAACTCAGGACAGCTGAGCTTTCTCTTACATTTGAGAGAAGTGCATAGTCCCCCAAATGGACCCCGGAATGTGAATCCCAACAGAGATGGGGGCCAGGAAGTCCAGGGAGGAGGATGTGACTAAGGAGGCCCTGGGCAGGAAAGTTCAAGTCCTTGTTAGAAGCTCCAGCTGAAACAAGGGGTCCCTGGGGCAAGAAGTACCTGCATTGCGAGTGTCCACGATGAACTCCGCCACCTGGAAGGTGTGTCCCTCGGACAGGCCTTTGCCCCAGACCCGCACCTTGCTGGCGTCCCCAATCTCAGATGGCCCCACCAAGATCTTGAAGGGGCTGTTGGTGACGTGCTTGCCACTCTTGCGCACGCTCACCACGTGCTCCCCAACTTCCTTGGGGGTGAAGGAGATGCCTGTGGAGAGGGGCTGGTCAGGCACGGTGTCCTGAGCCTGGCAGAGCACCCCTTCCTGACTCCTGTCATGCCTTCCTCCTCCTGAGGTCCCTCCCCACAGCCCCATGCTCACCAATGTGCCGGTTGGGCAGGCGCTTTAACAGGCAGGGCTCCTCATTGCCGGAGGGGGCACGGATGCTGGCGGTCAGCAGGCTCAGGTCACTCTCAGTGATCTTCAGTGACACATCCGTGGAGGTGCCCACGTTCAGCTGTGATGTGCGCATTGAGTCATCACCTGGTGGGGGAATTTGACATGTCAGACTGTGAGGACTCCAGACAGGCCATGTCCTCTTGGCTCAGGAAACCTCCTAGCAGACCCCACTGGACTCAACAGATGGGACCACTCAAAGGGCAGAGGCCCAAGGCCCAGGACAGCACAGTCTTCATTCATGTGTTAGCCACCAAAGATTACTGGTGGGTCCAGGACCCTGGCTGCCCCGTGGATGCCTCAGGCCAGAATGGGTTCAATCCCTAATCCATATATTTTAATTGCAAGTCGTGGTTTCATGACACTGAAACACTAGGCTGGACTGGATGATGTAGACCGTTGCCTTCCATGTGGCTCTGACCTAGTTGCTTAGCCTCTCTGGGCCTACTGATCTATCAAAAGAGATTATACCCTAACTTCACAAGTTATTTCAATACTAAATGAGATGATGTATTTGAAAGCATGTGGGGTGGTTGGATACTCCTCATCTGCTATTGACAATGGAGTGTTCTCTCTATTTGTCCAAACAGACCTCTTTCACCCAGAGAGGCCCCTAGTCTAACGCCCTGGGTCAATCAAACACGCTGGGCTTGCACATCCAGCACGTGCCGGGGCTTGGCCTGTAGGCCTGTGTGCCCACCCCTGCCCCACCTGTGATCTTGGCTGTGAAGGGGCTCCCTGGGATGTGCTTGTCATCAAAGCGCACGATGATGCTATAGTCTCCGGGCGCAGTGGGCAGGTAGGACACGGTGCAGGTGCCGTCCTTGTTGTCCTTGCAGGTGATCTCAGCCTTGGATGGGCCCTCCACAGCCAGGGACAGACCCCCTGTACAGGGAGGTGGGGCTGAGCTCAGATGTTCCTGCCCTCAGCCCTGCACCTGGCCTCCTACCCCAGCCCTCTGCCTCCCCAGCACTCACCTTCCCCAGCATCCTTGGTGACAATGGTGAAGGTTGCCGGCTTGTTGACCATGCCATGGCTCAGGCCTGGCCCATAGGCACTGACATGGCGGCTGTTGATGGCGTCCACGTAGAACTGTAGGGGACTTCCTGAAAGCAACCGAGAGAAGGGGCGGTGCCGGTAGTGAGGACAGGAGCTACCTGAGCCCACCTGTCTCCCACGTGACTCCCTGACTTTCTCTGTCTGCCATGGGGCCTGATGGAAGTCTGCCTCCTACTGAGATAGCAGCCTCCTCGAGGGCTGGTGTGGCATCTGCAAAGAGCAGGTGCTCGAGGGACGTTTGTTGAAAGAAGGCAGGCAAGGATGAAGTCACCGTGGGTTCCTCTCAGCCCAGCCCAAGCCCAGCCCGGCCCCAACTTACCAGGGATGTGGTTGCCGTCATACTTGATCCCCATCTGGTGTAGGCCTTTCTCTGTGGGTGCATATCTCACCGTGATGGTGCCGTCCTTGTTGTCGGTGATGTTGGGCCGGGCCGTTTTCCCAGAGGGCATCCGTACCTCCCCTGCCAGGTAGCATGGTTATTAGGGGACCCCGTTTTTTCCCACCATGCCCACCCCTTTCTTGCTGCCCTCAGGCACCAGGAGACAGCCCGGAGCGGCAAGATGAAGCCTGCACTGGGATGTAGGAGCCTCGAGTCTGAGTTCCAGCCCTGTCCAGCTTGGCTATGTGACCCTGGGTAACTCCCTTCCCCTCTGGGCCTGGAAGGTGACCCCTTCCCAGGCAGCGCAGGACAGTACCCGTGAGTTCCCCTTTCTGCACAGTGAAGGGGATGACCAGGTTGAAGGGCCTCAGCATGGATTCCATTGGCTCTGCAGGCACCACTGGCTCCTCTGTGGCCTGTGTAGGGGAAAGGAACGGTTGGCCAGGGAAGGTGTGGGGAGCCTAGCCTGAGTCACAACTGAAGTCGGAGAAAGTGAGGAAAGAACAAGATGGTTAATGGTGAAGCCAGAGTGGCAGGAGAAGTGTGTCAACCGCAAGAGAAGAGGTGCTCAGCTTGGAGGCCCATCTGCCCAGATTGACACCCGCTTGCTCCCCAAGATGGCCCCCCCAAACCATGCCCCAGCCCTGGCCACAGAGAACTAGAAGGAAGAAGTGAAGGAGCAGGGGGAGGGCGAGGCGTGGCCCAGGTGGGAGGCAGCAGTACCCAGTGTGTGGGGTAGGTGCTGGGCCGGGGCAGCTGCAGCACGTCAGCAGGCTCCTCCACGTGGGGCATGGGGTCACACGCCTGGGAGGCAAGGCACGGAAAGCATGGGTTGTGGCAGGCCAGTCCACACCCGCCAAGAGACCAGGAGCTAACTCTGAGAATGGCCCAGGGACCTGCAATTGGGCTACCCCTGGGGCGGGATGGCTATTTCATGAGCTTTATCCTCTGGAGGGCTTCATCGTCCTGCGGGGCCACCCTGAGGGGATGTATAGGGACTGTGGGCCTGAGGGTCAGTGAGGTGAGTTCTGACCGACCACTGGAGGGACCAGAGACAGGGGCTGTGCTCAACTCCCAAGTTGGAGGGCCATGGGGAACCAAAGGCTTGACTCCAGAACACTCGGCCCACAATTCATCAGACATGGGGATGGGTTCTGGGATTTCTTGCTGCTGCTAACCAAAGGCCCGTCTCCTCAGCCACTGCCCCAGGCCTTGGAACTTACCAGTACATGGAAGGGGCTGTTGGGGATGTGCTCGCCTCCAAAGCGGATGGTGATGACGTACTTGCCGGGCTCAGGTGCTGTGTAGTAGATGTCAAAGGTACCATCGTGGTTCTCAACCACGTCCACGTCGAGCTCCGCCCCATCCGGCGTGGATACCGTGCATGTCACCTTCCCCTTGCCTGCTGCCTTGGCATCTACTGTGATCACGGTCTCCTCCCCGATCTGGATGCGGGGTCCCAGGCAGGCACCTGCCACCCAGAAGAGCCAGGTTGAGGGTCTATGAGGGCTGTGCCCAGTCCCTCTCCATTCCCAGCTGCCCCTACCACCTCAGCCCATGGCAAGAAGAGAAAGGGCACTCACCCAGGCCATGGCCTCCAATGGACACTGGAAACAGAGAAGAGTGTGAGGCCACACAGCCATGGGGAGGAAGAGGGGGTGGGGGATGGGGGCAGATGAGGTGGGCTCTCTGACCAGCAGTCCCCTAAGGACTGGGCCAGGGACCTGGAAGAGCTAGGAGGGGGCTAGGAGGGGTGCTCCATGGTGAGCAGGAGCAGAGTACAAGGCGGGGGGTGGGCACCCACCTGTGACAAGACACTTGCTGGCATCCCCAGTGGGCAGGGCATGGATGCGGAAGGGTGAGTAGGGGATCTCGTCGCCACCATACTTGATGGTGATGGTGTACCGGCCACTCATGTCTGGCAGGTAGGACACGGTGTACGTGCCATCCCCGTTGTCTCGTATGTTGGCCTTCTTGGGCTTTCCCTCCGGATCCTAGGAGGGAAGCAGAGGTCAGGGCCTGCCTGTGCCCAAACCCTGACCAGGGAGGTGAGCTACACACAGACTCACCAGGATCTGGACGGTGAGCAAACCCTCGCCAGCATCCCGGGCATCAATGGTGAACTCCACAGGCAGGCTGGCAGGGATGCCAGAGGCATTGAGGCCAGGGCCACTGGCCCGCACCTTGCTGGCATCGTGGGCAGGAAGCACCTTGATCTTGAAGGGGCTTGAGGGGCAGAAAGGGTGGACAGTTGGCTGCAGGTCCGGGGGGAGTGCTCCCCACAGACAGAAGCAGGAGGGAGGATTCTGCAGGGCAGAAAGGAGGGAAGAGCCCACATCCCGAGTTCTGTGGGAGGATAACCTGCGGGGTTACCCGCTCATGATGGACCCAGAGCATTTCTGCGTTCCCCGGAAGATGCTGTGGTCAGTTTAAAGAGGAGGGTGTGGAAAGCTTCCTTCTCCCACCACCTGCTTTTTCCCAAGGCACTAATTTTGTGGCTATGTGGCAGGAAAGCCTGACCCAAGGAGAGCCCCTGCGGCTGAGCGCCTCTCTGGGGTTACAGGCAGGGAGCCCCAAGGAAGAGTGGACTGGGGGGCTGAGATTGAGACAGGTGAGGCCAAGGCAGATGGGAGGGGCACCCCCAGGACCCTGGCAATGGCCTGCAGGTACAGCCCCCATAGCAGGGCCCCAGAACTCAGGCTCAGTGTGTGAGAGCCCAAAAGTAGTTCTCACCTGCGTGGCACCTCCTGGTCAGCATACTTGACAGCTACCGTGTAGGGCCCATCCGTGGCTGGGGTGTAGTGGACGGTGTGGGTGCCACCTCCATTGTCAAGCACCTCCACGGGCTCGGCCACACCTGGACAAGGTAGGCAAGGTCAGCAGAGAGCCTCCTGATGCTCCATCCTACCGGCTCTCCTCCCCCCACCCCCACCTGGACATTCTGTACCTGTGGGGCCCAGCACGGCCACTTGCAGTGGGGCCCGGCCAGCTTGGCTGCAGTCCACTGTGAAGGTCTGGGGTACCCGGGCCCGGACACCGGCCCCCAGACCTGGCCCTGAGCACTTCACCTTCCCAGGGTCCACCACGTCCTTCACCGGCACCCGGAAAGGGCTCCCTGCAAGGAGGAGGACGTCAGCCCCAGCCCACCTGCCTGGGAATATCTTGGACACTGAGGAGGCAGCTAGAAGGAGGTCTCTGAAATGCCTCAGGGAGGCCAGACCAACATGTGCAAATGCTTAAGACCTTGCTAAGAAAATGTAAACAGGAATAAACAAACTTGGCTGCAGACAGCGACGGGGCAAACCTCATGCGTAGGGCCACAGGCCTGGAAGAATTCCTTCCTAAATTAAATGCTCGAAATGCATCTTAAAAATAAGATCCACTTTTGATGGTGTGAAATTAGAAAAGGTCAAAAAAGTCCAATTTCAACATGCCCAAGCTCTGCAATCATAGAAGACAGAACGTGTGCCAGCAGCTCAGCCCTGCAGGGGAGCAGGAGAGGGTGCAGACAGAGCAAGAGGGTGTGAGAGGCGACCTCGCTGAGCCAGCAACAGGGGCCTGGACTGGGTCTGAGCGACTGGACCCCTGAAGTCTCGTGCTTCAGGCGAGGGGCCAGGACACCAGCTCTGGACTTGTGGGCATGAACTGGAGGGGCCATCTCGTCCACAGCAAGCACCGCCCTGCTTCTCACGCCCTCAACACCCACACCACCCCACCACCCCACCCGCAGCCTCACTGCTGCCTCCCCCAGCGGCCTGCCCTCCATGCACACCTGGGATGGGCCGCCCCCCGAAGGTGATGTTGACGTCATAGTCTCCAGGGGTGAAGGGGATGTACTCCACGGTACAGCTGCCATCCTTATTGTCTTTGCAGGACATCTTGGCTTCCGAGGGGCCCTCAATGGCTAGGCCGAGGCCTCCAGTGCCAGCTCCCCTGCAAGGTGACACACTTGTCAGCTCTGCTAGTGACAGGGAGAGGGAAAAGTGGCTGACTGGGGTGGGTGGAGGAAGGAGGGCAGGCCACCAGGGGGCCAGCTGAGGAGGGAGGAGCTACAGGGGTTGACGTGAAGCACTGCAGGAGGTTTGCTCCTAGGTCACCCTTGAGGGGATGTGATGAGGCTCACACAGAAGGACAAAGGAGAAGGGCACATGGCTGGGTCAGGATGGCCATGCCTCAGGGGGCAGATTAGGAAAGGGGGAGGATACCTGGTCTCCACAGTGAAGTGGTTGGCCTTGTTGACTAAGCCACTCTCCAAGCCTGGCCCGAAGGCCCGCACTCGGGTGGGGTCACAGCCCTCCGTCACGCCCACTCTGAAGGGGCTCTTGGGCACAGCTACGTCGTCATACAGCACCTCCACCAGATGTACGCCTGGAAGCCGGCCACACACAGCAAGTCAGGGTGTGCACAGCCCCCGTGCCCCGGCTGCACTGAGCAAGCAGTGATGGGAGCCCCACCGTTCCCCCCTCAGCCCATGCTCTCACCCTCTTCATAGGCGGTGTACTGCACTCGGTAGGTGCCATCACCATTGTCCGTCACATAGGTGTCTGTCTTAGCACCCGAGGGGTTGAGTACACGCGCTGTCACATGGTTCCCACCAGTGGCTGTTAGGGATCTTGCATCCACAGTGAACTCTGTGGTCACCTCACGCAGGACACCTGGGTCCCAAGAGAGGCACAGTCAATGTGGGTCAGGGACAGCTCTCACATAGTTGCTCACATCTCCACTCTCCCTAACTCCCAGGCTGTCCCTCCTATCCGCCAGCTACCTCCCCGCCTGAGCCCAGCCACCCTCTGCACCCCTGTGCACTCCAGGCCCATCTCCCACAGCCCCTGATTTGTTCCCATCACCACCCTGTGACACTCTGTTCACATCAGATGTCCCACAGTCTCAAGGGTGAGTCTGGGTCTTCTCTCTCCTATACCTTCCACCCCCACGCCTAGCCAGTGGCTGGCCCCCAGCAGGTGGCCACTCATATTACTGAACTGAGCTATATTTACTGAACGGTCTCCTAACCCTCTACTCCAAAACTTTCCCTCTATACTCTCCACAGTGTGGATTTTTCAGGTCAGGGACATGATCCAAGAAAGCTAGGCTCTCCTCAGAAAGATGCACACAGGCAGGCACAGGTTTGCTACAGGAGCAGAGAGGCAAAGCTCCATGCCCAGCCTCTGGCTCTTGGTTCCTTCTCTGGGGTATCTGAGCCCTAAGAACTCCAGGCTGCCCCCCAAGCCCTATTTTCACCCAGCCCTGGCCCTCCCTAAGCCTTCAGCCCTGCTTCCCTCCCTCCTGCTGATGCCCATGGCTCCCTGACTGGCTCCTTCCTCTCACTCACCATGAGGCTCCACCCCGGGCCCTGAGACCTTGATTCCACTGGTGTCAACAGCAGGCTGCACGTGGACGCGGGTGGGGAATTTGGGGACAGGGTGCCCGCCATACTTGATGGTAATGGTATAGGTGCCAGGAAAGGCTGGGCTGTAGGTGATGTGGTAGGTGCCGTCTGCGTTGTTGTGGATCAGCACCTCAGCCTTGACGCCGGCATCCGACAGGATCTCAATGGTCAGCTCAGCCTCACCCGCCTCCGAGCAGTCCACAGTGAAGGTGGCTGCCTCGCCAGCCTTGCCACGCTCCAGGCCAGGCCCACTGGCCCGCACCTTGCTTGGGTCAAACACGGGCCGGATGGTGGCCTTGAAGGGTGAGCCTGGGATGTGGGCTTCAGCAAATAGGATGTTGATGGTGTACTCGCCCGGCTCCGTGGGTAGGTAGCTGACAGCACATGAGCCATCACCATTGTCCTGGCACTCGATCTTGGCTTCGCAGGGGCCCTCTACAGTCAGCCCGAGGCCGCCGGTACCTGCCCCCTTGGTGTCAATGGAGAACGGTGCTGGGCTGCCTACCAGTCCACCCTTGAGACCAGGGCCATAAGCACAGACCTAGGAAGAGGAGCAAGTATATGGGTTCCTGATATCCCATGGTTGGTCTTCATGGCTCCCTACCCAGCTAAGCACCTTTAAATGTAGCAGCTACTACAGACTGAGTCCTTATAACAATTCCAGATGAGGAAGTGGGGACAGACAGATTAAATCATTTGTCCCAGTTAGTGAACCTGGAATGCAAGCCCAGTGCAGTCAAATACCACACTCTTAATAACTAAGCTGTCTCAAAGGCAGGCCCTGGGATGGGGGAATCACTTGGCATTGGGTCCTTGGCTGCACTCACTCCAGGTGCATGGGTCTTCTAGCCTCTGCCCCTGTGATTCCTCCATCTTCCCTGTAAACCCCCATACCCCAGCTCCCTCCAGCTGCCATCTCTTCACCTTGGAGGGGTCAGGGGGCAGGACACCTTCCACAGCAAAGGGGCTGCCAGGCACTGGGTGACCATCGTAGGTGATGTCCACCTTGTAGGGCCCCTCCTCAGGGGGCATGTAGCGCACAGCCTGGGTTTCAGCTCCACCCCCAGGCTCCACCTTGCAAGGTATGGGTCGGCGAGAGGGTGAGGTCATCCGCACATCCAGCTGGCCCTGACCGCCAGCCCCACGTGTGTTCACAGAGAACGCCTGTTCTTGCCCCACAGCCACCTCTGCGGAGAGGGCAAGGGACACAATGAACAGAGACTCCAGCCCATCCCACAATACCGGTCACTTCCCAAGGCAGCTCCTGTCCCACTTACTGCTGTTCAAGCCTTGAACTTTGACTTTGCTGAGGTCCAATGGGGGTGCCACATTCACTACAAAGGGGCTCTTGGGGACAGGGTCCCCACCATAGGTCACTGTCACAGCCATGTTGCCCTGTTGGGTATGAGAAGAGGTCAGAACTAGGTGGGTTAGACATAGCCTGGCAACACACCCTTGGCCAACATGGACTTGAGGCCCAGAGGTGCACAGCCAGAGAGGAGGGGTGGCAGGAAAGGGGCCAACACTCAGAAGTGGCCCTAGGAGACTGGAGAATGGAAATTCAGGACCCTATCAGCCAGGAATGGTGAGGTGGGGTGGGGGGACACACCTGCTGGACAGCTGTGTACTTGACAGTGTAGGAGTAGTCATGGTTGTCAATGATTTCAAAGTCCCGCACAGCTTCGCCCTTGGCAGCCCCAGCAAAGTGCACATCCAACTTGGCCTTGCCGGCTCCCTTGGTCAGTACCGTGAAGTGAGTGGGCTTCCCAACTTCCACACCTGGGGAGCCCAATCAAGATGGCAGGTGAGGGCCTGGGGGACACCCAGCCCCACCTCCAGCCCAGCCCCGCACCTGCCCAGACACCTACCTGTTCTGTTCAGCCCAGGGCCCTCAGCCTTGACCTTGCTGGCATCATGGGATGGGTCCACCTTAATATGGAAGGGACTGGCAGGGATCTCCTGGATGGGAAAAAGACCTGGTGAGGATAGGCAAAGCCAGCTTCTGAAAGAGTCCCCTTTGTTTTTTCTGAAGCATGCTGCCTGCACACAGAAGTGCTCGATCGATGGCTGCAAAACTGTCCCCAAATGACATCATATCAAGCTGCTGGCTTAGACATGGAGGGTATAGGCTACCAGACTGCCACAGGCCAAGGGTGGGGTACCTGGTTGGCAAACAGCACCATGATGGTGTAGCGGCCCGCTCCCGGGGGTGTATACTTGACTGTGAAGGTGTCATTGTCATTCTTGATGATGTCAAAGTCGATGTCAGCTTCTGCAGGGCCCACTACGCCAGGGGCGCACTTGATACCGATACTCACATCACCTGAAGGGAGGCAGGCACAAAACCGTGAGTGGGGTCTCAACAGCCTCACCCACTTAACTAGAACTCTGCCCAGAAACAGGGTGGAGCCAGAGCAGGAGCCCCACCCCAGGCCCCTGCCCCCACCCCAGCCACAGCTGGGCGCACCTTGCCCAGCCTCACTGCAGTCCACGGTGAAGTAGGTAGGCTCGTTGGCCTTGAGGCCTGTCTTCTCCACGCCTGGGCCATACACCTTCACCCGCTCAGGGTGGCTGCCTTCTCCCACATTTACCTGCAGGGAAAGGGGTCAATGCTCAGCACAGTGCTCCTCCCACAAGGCCGCTTTCCTCAGCGCTACCAGGCCAGCCTTAGTGGTACCGATCTTAGCCTCCATGTGGACAGTGAGGTGGGGAGCAGGTGACAAGGGCCCAGGGACAACCAACATCTCCTGTGCAGGGTTCCACCCTCCCCTGGGACCCCAGCGGCAGGAAGCAAGACAGGAGGACATACCCGGAAGGGGCTCTTGGGCACGTTGACACCTCCCCAGGAAATGATGATGGTGTGTTTAATGGGCTTGGTGGGCACATAGGAGCAGCGGAAGGTGCCATCGCCGTTGGGAATGACCATGATGTTGACAGGGCAGCCATCAGCGTCCTGTGGGCATCACCAAGCGAATCTTAGAGTGCTCAGGCCTCCTCAGAGCACTGGCGCCCTCTGCTGGCCTCCATGCCCTCCTCACCCACCGCCTCTGACCTCAGGCCAAGGGAGCTCCGCCCCACGTGCTCTGGTGGTCAGGGCCCGCCCTGGGAGCCTAGAGATCTGGCTCTAGGCCATCTGTGTGGCCTGGCCTCCCAGTTAAGCATCTGAAATGTGTTAGTGGGGGAGAGGTTGCGCTAAGTCACTGTTTCTAAAATTGAATAGTGAACATTTTAAAGAAAAATTATCCTCTTGGACCCAAGAATACATTCATTAACTTCTAGAGGTTAGTGGCTACCAGTTTGAGAAACTGATTTGGGAAGCCAAGTCTATCACTGGCTTGAAAGATAATCAAATAATCTTTCAATTCAAAATTATTAGTACAACAAAATACACTTTTGGTAAAATATGCTCTTATGAATTCATCAGAAAACACAAAATTTTGTTTCCCATAGTTCTCCTGGATCCATAAGAGTCAGTCCTGCCATGCTACAATTTCCTCTGCCTCTCACCTGCCCCCACCTCCCAGGGCTCCTGCCCCAGGTGATGGGGGCAGCAGGACTGGGCAGTAAGTACCCCACCTGGGCATACAGATTCAGGTCTCCCTTGCCAGCGGCACGAGCATCAATGGTGAACTCCGCAGGCTTGTCCACGATGCAGCCTGTGGGCTCCAGGCCGGGCCCAAAGGCCTTCACCTGTGTAGCGGGAGGAGCAGAGAGCTAGGTCAGGGCCTGGAGGAGGGCCCTCTCCCCCAGTTCTGGGCCCTTGTGCAGGCGCTGGGACCCACCTTGTCTGGAAAGCAGTCGGGTGCGGCTGGCTGGATGTGGGCAATGAAGGGGGAGTCTCGGATGTCCTCATCATCACAGATGACATGCACAGCATACTCTCCGGGCTCTGTGGGCCAGTACCTCACATCGCAGGAGCCATCCCCCTTGTCATCACACTCAATCTTGGCCTGCGAGGGCCCCTCAATGGAGAAGCCTGTGTGCAAGGTACAGAAGATCAGAGGGCACAAGAGGCAGCTCGGACACTCAGGCAGGACCCCTATGTCCCACTCCTGATACTACCCAGCATTCCCACCCCGTCCCCAGTCACTTCCCAGGTCCCTCCATCACACCACTCCCCAGCATTCCTAGCTGCTACCACCCAGCCACTTACCCAGTGTCCCCACCTCCGTGCCAATGGCCTCCACCACAAAGTCGGCTGACTTGCCCACCTGGCCAGTTTTCAGGCCAGGACCCCAGGCCCGTACCTTCTGTGTTCCTGCCTCTGGGCTCACCTGTACCTCAAAGGGGCTAGGCAAAGAGGGATCTGGTGTCAATGCCAGGAAGTACCTCTGCTGGGGGTAGCCCTCCTCTCTTCCCTCACAGTTCCAGGCAGCCCAACCTCCCTCCTCCCACCCTGTGAGGGTCCCAGACAGGAAGGCATAGAGTGTGCCCGGTGCTTACCTGCGGGGGATAGCATAGCCGCCCCATGTGATGGTCACCACGTACTTCCCAGGCACCACAGGGTAGTACTCACACTCGAACACACCATCTCCAGCCTCTCGCACCTTTACTGGCTCCTCTGTGCCCTCTGAGGAGATGAGAGGTGGAGAAGGGGGTGTGATCAACAGTTTGGGAGTAACAGTTCCTCCATCCCTCAAGGAGCCCTCGGAACCCAGGTCCAGCCTGAAGGCAGCACTACCAGTGGGCAGAACTGAGATCAGGCAGGGATCACATGTCATCCCTGTGCCTGACACCTGGGGTTGCACGTAGGGTGAAGAGGATCATTCCCGGCTTGCAGTTGGGAAACTGAGGCAAGAGAAGAGACGATGGGTCTCTTTGGAGCCTCTCCAGGGGGGCATGGTACTGCTGTCACTGCCCTGAGGGAGCCAGACCCACTGGCCGTACTTCCTCCCTGCTCTCCCATTCCCCAGACCCAGGCCCTGTCACTCACTTGGCCCCTTGACTGTGACCTTGAGCTCTCCGCTGCCGGCACCCTTCGTGAACACCTTGAAGTCAGCCACCTCTTTCACACGCACACCCTTGGGCTGCAGGCCCCGCCCAGAGGCACGGCAGGCATTGGGGTTACAGGCTGGGGGTTGGAGAGAGAAGATTACCGAGGCTCTGTCTCAGGCTCCTCACCACTCATCCCCTACCTCCCTGGGCATAGTCTTCCTGACCCTCACAAGCACAGGGCTCTGCCCTCATGCATCTTCCCCCTGTACTCCCTGGGGCCTCTGACACAACCGGGGCCTCTGAGAGCCAAGCTGGACAGCGAACCACTAGCAACCCTTCTCGCTGGGCTTCTCAGAGTCCGTGGTGCCTGGGACAAAGATACAGCAGAGCCTGGCAGAGAGTGGGGCAGAGAGAGATAGGGGAGGGCCCCAGACCACCCCAAGGCACCCACCTAGAGCCACCTGGGCCTTCTCAGGCAGACCCACCATAGTGGCTTTAGGACTAAGTTATGCCACGAAACACTAACATGGCCTCAGAACAAGAGATACTCAACATGAAGCCAGCCAAAGGCAAGGCAGGGAAATCAGCCTGCCATGGAATGCTACCACTGGCAATGAACCCAGACCTGGTTTCTAAACACAGGCCAAAGAATGGTGATCTCAGCAGAGAACCCAGTGGGGGGCCACAGACTAGGCAAGGACATGTACTCCTGGCCTACCATGGAACCTGGGCCCGGCCACATAGCACAGGTGAGGCCAGTTAGCCATGGACATGCTGGCCGCCTCCGCCAGACAGCACTAACTTGGCACCACTTTCTTGGCCTGGTGGATGATGTGGGAGTGGGCGAGTGATGGCAAAGGTTCTGAGTGGCAGAGAGAAAACTGGAAGGAGGAGTCACCACCTGAGGGCCTGGGCTATGGGTGTCATCACATGTGCCCCTGCAATCCTTCCAAGGTGGCACCTGTCTCATATGCTTTCCTATGGTCTCCTGACCCTCCCTGGGAGTAATGTGTGGAGAGATGATCGGGATGAGATCTGTCCAGAGCTACCCACATCCTCACCACGACTATTCTATTTTAAAGCTTCAGCTGACTCCCTGGATCGGGTCCTTCATTTCCCATAAACCCTCAGACCCAGAATGTGGTGGCAATTCTGTGTCCCGGCCTCAGTGAGGGTGACTGTGGGGGACAAAGGATCTTTACCTTCTGCCACATGGACGGGGAAAGGACTGCGGGTGATGGGGGCACCAGCAAAGGCCACATGCACCGTGTGGGGCCCCTCCATCACAGGCCTGTACGTGCATCGGAATGTGTTATCACCCTTGTCTTCCAGGGCCACCTCCACTGTGTCCCTCCGGCCCTGCGGGTCCACGATCACCACGGCAACATCACCAGTCCCAGCCCCTGCCAGGCACAAAGGCTGTGAGTGCTTGGGATCTGGACACACACAGCTGCTCAGGATCCCCTTCTCTGGGACTGCCCACCTCTCTGCCCCAGGCCCCCATCTGCATCACCCAATGCAATTGTGGGCTGCCTGCCTGACATCCCCCTGGGGCCTACCCTTACCCGCAGTGTAGATGTCAAAGTAGGTGGGTTTGTTGGCCACATTGCCCATGGGCTCCAGGCCAGGGCCACGGGCCGACACCTTGTTGGCATCCCCCAGGGCCATGCCCACGTTCACCTCAAAAGGGCTGCGTTCGATGTTCTGGCCAGCAAAGAGCACGGTCACCTAGAGTCAGGGGACAAGTGTTAGCTTCTTAGGGAAAGCAATTCTGAGAGGGGGTGGTGGGGCAGGGCAGAGCCAAGAATGGGGGGAGATGGGCTGCTGGGTGTGCTGGGATGGGGTGGGGTGTGGGCAAAGAGGGGTCCACTCAACCAGGGCTAAGGATGAGAATGGAATGGGGAGGGTCTGCAGGGAGATACCTTGTGCAACCCCGCAACCTTAGGCACATAGGAGACAGCATAGGTCCGGTTCTTGTCATTGTTGGGAACCACCTTGGCCTATGGGGAAGGGAAAAGATCAGAAGTCACAGCACCTGGCAACACCCACGGGGATGCCTCCCCCAGCCCCCAGTATAGCAGCTGGTTCTGGCAGCCATCTCCAGGCCATTCCTGCTATCAGCCTGTGGTCTCTGGTTGCAAGCCCATGCCAATCCCTCTGGTCCCCAAAGGCTCTGCATACCTCCTCGGTGTGGCCCTCAGGGTCCTCAATGTAGACCAGCACCTCACCCACACCGGCATCCACCGTCTGAACAGTGAAGTGGGCAGGCTGCAGCACCGTGTTGCCGTGGGGCTCAATGCCTGAAGGACAGAAGGCAGAGCCAGGGTATTTACGGGACCCATCCAAGGACGTACCCAGCTGCACCGGGTCCATCCAATCCCAGGCCCTCAACACATACCAGGCCCGTAGGCGATGGCCTTCTTTGGGTTCAGCTGCTTAGAGCGAACAGGGGCACCAGGCTTGAGTTTGGCCTTGGGGAACTGGGACAGGTAGGTCATGACAGAATGCTCATCCACGTTGGGATCCACAATCTCCTCAGGGGCAATCACCTGCCACAGAAAGGAATGGAGTCACAGGGTGCCTGCCACCTTGCAACCTTACTTCTCTCCCACGTCCTGGCTGGGCTCCTTATAGACCCAACCTCCCTCCTGAGCCCGCTGGCCCCCCTTCTCTGCCCTCTCCCCATTTACTGGTGTACCTGGGGCACCCCGAGCCAGTCGTCCGCCTGCTGCATGGCCTCCCGGGCGTTCTCCACAGGCTGGTTGGGGTCCCAGGCCTCCCAGTCAGGGCAGAGGCCTGGAAAGATGGTAAATGGAGATGGTGACTTGGGGGGAGTAGCCAGTCCAAAGGCAGAGCATTTCCTTGTCCGACAGCCTCGCAGGCTGTGAATTCACATGCCCTGCTTGAGGCCCCGAGCAGCCAGGTGCCTCCTGACCACTTACGTTAGGGCGCATTGGCTGGGATGCCCATCACTGTTGAGAGGCACAGCAGCCCTCCCTAGCACCAACAATGAGATCTTTCTGCCCTGGCTGACGCAGCCTGGCACCAGCCCTGCCTGTCAGCCTCCTGCCTGCCTGGGCCCCAGTGCAGACCCTGTGGGGACACCCCCATCCCGTCCCTCCTGCCTCGTTCCTGCTGCCTTGGGGGTGCACAGAGGAGGTGAGAGGCCCCATCCTGCATAAGCCTGTCCCCCAAAAGGTCTCCTCATAGCCACCCTCAAGTCCTAGACCTCCAAGCACTTCCCACATCAGCCTTAGGGCATAAGACACCCTCTCCTTCCTCACTGACCACTTGGGGAAACTGAGGCACTTAAGGGCATGTTTTGAGAGAATGGGTTCTCCTCTGTGGACACCCAAAATCCAGCCCTCCTAATGGGAAGAATGCTGAGGCAGCCCCAGATCACTCCCGTCAAGGGGTGCAGAGGTTAGGGGGTACTTGGTCCAGGCCAAAGCTGGAGGAAGGGTGATGCTCATTGGTTGGGAGGGGGCTGGCTCAAAGGCTGGAATCCATGACCGCCGGAACAGCTGAGCTCACTGCTGGCGGCCTCACCAGCTGTGGGCAATGGCTCAGCAGCTGGGAATGCTTCCCAGGCACTGGTGCCCCCGCCTCCCACCCCCTGGCTCCCCACCCCCTGCTCCCCGGCTGACCCTAGGCTGGGGGAGGATCCTCCCAAGGGGCCAGCGGGCAGAGCTCATCCACCTATCCGGGTTAGAAAACGACCTATCTTCTTGGGAGGTGATGGTCAGAAAGGGAGCTGCCTATGGGACAGGCACTAGTGCGCGATGCCTCAGTCTCCTCGCCCTGAGCTGTTCCCACCTGACGAGGCCAGGGGCTACAGCGAGAGAGGGCAGGGCTGGGTCACCTGCCACTGGGCAGTGCCACACCAGCCTCAGCCCCTCCTCAAACTGATCCCAGGGTCTCACGAAGAAGAACCTTCTCAGGACCTAACTCCTGGCCTTCTTGCCACATTTCTGTTCTTTCAGCTCAGCAGAAACGGTACCCATGTGGCAAAGTAGGAAGCTCATGGAGCAGGAAGTTGAGGCCTTGGGCTCTAGTTCAGTTCTGCCACAAATAAGCTGTGTGGTCTTGGAGAGGTCACTGGCCCTCTCTGGACCTTAGTGTCCTTGTCTGTAAAATGAGGAATTCTGAACCTTTTGAGGCAGCTGCAGGATCTGGCACAGATCAGAGAGGGCCTGCTGCCAGCGATGATTCTCGGCTGGAGCAGGGGCAAGCCTCACCGGCGCTCCTGATCCCCCAGCCCTGAGATATGCATTCTGACGGGCCCAGGCCCCAGCACCCCCAGCGAAGGGCTCCATGATGAGCCCTCTGGCCCACTCACCAGGGGCGCAATTGTCCACCAGGGCACCCAGAGCCTTGCCGTCCTGCCAGTCACGGTTGAAGTTAGTGATGGGCAGTTGGGGCACCTTGTTCTGGATCCAGCCGAGCAGACGCTGTTTGGGCGTCTGCTTGCGGGCGTCCTCATCATCCTCATCCTCCCACATGGGCATGGAGATGGAGTAGTGCAGGATCAGCGTCCAGATTAGACCCAGGATCAGCTTCAGGTTTCCATCCACGATGGCCTTGCTGTCTGCAGAGCAGAGAGAACAAGCTGGACTCAGCAAAGGGGCTGCCCTGAACAACTCAGCTCCTGAAGCTGCTGCTAGAGCACGGGGGATCAGAACTCCTGATTCTGGAACCTGCCCCCTTCTCTGCCTACCAAATTCTCACCCTCCCACAATGCCGGACCCAGAGGACTAATGCATTTGTTTGGGTCTCTCCCCTGGAAATGAGGTTGCTTCCCAATGTGCCTCCACAACAGGTGCTTTCACCTGAGCAACAGTGCACGCATGGGCCTCCATCAGGCTACAAGCACCTGGGCAATTCTCCGGGATTGTGAGCCTCTTGGGGACAGACGCTGTTTTGTTTCTTTTTTTTTAAGTTTTATTGAGGTACGCCTGACATACAACAAACTGCACATATTAGAGCATACAACTGGATAAACTTTGACGGCACGTATACAACCAAAAAGCCATCACCATGTCATAAATGTATCCATCTCTCCCCAAATTTCTTTGCATGCGCCCCTTTGTGACCCCTCTCTCTGCCCCTCCTTATCTCCTCTTCCCAGGCAACAACTGGTCTGCCCTTGGTTACTATGGATTAGTTTGCATTTTCTAGAGTTCTATACAAATGTAATCGTATAGTATGTACTCTTTTCGTGTGGCTTCTTTCACACTAGACACTATCTTACTTCTCTAGACTCTGTAGAACTTGGTTGGGTCTCAATAAATACTGGTTGAATGGGTGAAGATTTTAAAAACTGAATTTGGAGAGGAATAGAACTAACCTGGTTCCAGCCAAATTTTCCTCTGAACACCATAAAAGGCTTTTGGAACAAAGTTCTGGAAGGAGGGAGGGGGTACAGTGCAGGCTTGAGTAAGGCTTGAAAATCATGTTTTCAAATGCTGGGGCCAGTAGGATTTCACATGAGCCAGGAAGAATGTCACCCATGTGGACTCAAGTCTCAGAAGCTCAGACACCGCACCCATCCCTTCCTTTGAGGAATACCAGAACAGGTCCCCCAATATTTGGGGGGCCTAGTTCACCTTCCACAGCCAGAAAGAAATATCCAGGTCCCAAGGTGACCTGGAGTATAGATCTTTGCAAACCAGCTTATTTATAAAAGACAGCACACGAGTGAAATCCATCAGCTTCCCTGAACACCACTTTTAGGAGGTTTGGCGGGCAGGGAGACTCAGCCTTGTTTACTCGTGTTGCCTGAGAGATAGGAGAGGGTGGGGCTGGAGCCACCCCTCCCCCCCTTACACATCTTTTCCTCCTTCTCTAGATCTTGGGAGAAAGCAGTTAGGAGACCAAAGACCTGGGGAACTCCAGCATCCTCCACCCCATCCCACCCCCACCAGCCCCCAGGAGGGAGAATCTCAGCCTCCCTGTCCCTGCGGCCTCCAGCTCTAGCCCCCTTGGCTCCCCCACCCTTTCACTGATTCATCCTTCCTTCCCCCGCAGCTCCCCAGCCCGCCCCCTCTCCCCCTGGCTCCACCGCAGCACAATGGTTTGGCAGCTCTCAGATTCCATGACACACTCCCGGCCTCCCGGTGCTTCAGTGCGCTCTCTCAAACACTCGGTCCACAATACTTTCACACAGCCTTGACACCCAGTGCCCCGCAGCCTCTCACCACCCTGACAGCCTCCAAAGCCAGTGCTCACACACCCAGAAGTGCTTCTTGCAAACTAGAACCAGATTCCTGGGAGGGAGGCCCTGAGGTTGCCGGGGTTGGAGGGGGTGTCATTCATATTTGCTTCAGGGAGAAGTTTCTCCCCAGTAACTGGCCCTGGGCCAGACAGCAAGTGGTCCACTGCAGCCTGGGGCAGGAGAGGGGCCCCGAGTCCTGCTCTGGAGCAGTGACCTTCCTCTCTGAACTCCCCCCCACCCCCAGGCCAGGCAGAAGAGGGAGAGCTCCAATGGAGCCAGGCTTCCTCCCTCATTCCCTGAGCCACCACTTCTCCAGCCAGGGGACACCCCCAAAGGGGTGGGAGGAGCCTGAGAGCCAGTCCTTGAGGCCACCCCAGGCCTCAAGTGAAGGGGGAGGAGAGAGAGCCTGGGCGAGGGAGGTGCCGGCACAGCTGCTACCCCCTCCAGCCCCTCCCTCAGCTGTTGGCTCTAGAAGGAATAGCAACTGGGGAACAGCTGCGGCACAGAGCTGCCTCATTAGGCCTCTTTGTTTGGAGGGGCTGGGGTGGGGGGGCGCCGGGTCGGGGTGTTGGGGTAAGGGTGCAAGGCTCCTTCAACCCAGGCTGAGCACCCCTCCTTCAGGTGTACTTCTCAGCTCCCACCCCACTCCTAGAAAGGGAAGTGGGGAGACTTTTTGACTCCCTCCCAGGTGCCCAGATGCTCAATTTCAGTCCTGAGACAATGCCCAGAGGAGGCCCCTGGACAGCCCCTTCCCACCACTAGGTGGGCCAGAGGGAACCAGAGGAAGCAGAACAGCCAGCCCTGGTGGAGAATCCCTTGACATCTCCCGGCTGGGGTGAGCAGCCCTGCTGCCGGTGCCCCCTCCCCTCCACCCTCAGCCTCAGGCCTGGCCCCAAATTGCTGACAGCTTATCTCATCAGCGCGAGTGAGCCACTTGGCCCAAATGGGGAACAGTTCCCCTTCCTCTCAGCGGGAACCGAGGAGCGTCCCTCCCACCCCCAAACCATCTTTTGCTTCTTCCCCCTCTACTCTGAGCCGGCCCCTCTACAGCTGAGCCAAGGGGCTGGAGCCAGGCACCACCATGGGGGAGGGGAGAGGTGCGCTCAGGAAGGATGAGGCCCGGAGAGGGGCTGGCCACCCCCGCAGTGGGGAAGGGAGGGGAAGGCTGAGCAGTTTCCTATAAAGCTCTGGTAAGGCCCCAGGCCCTGCCCTTGAGACACCACCTGGGACAGTCAGTCCTGTGGGTCAAATCCCAGCATGCAGGGGGATGACAGCCCCAGGACTGACTTGTCTCTGCCCCCCCCACACACCATCTGACCCCCCCAACACACACATACACATACACACACACTCATGTAGCCTTTAGCCCCACTACAAACACCAGGGCCCCCTCCCCCACTCCCTGTCCTCAGGCTTGTCCTTCTGGAAAGCTCAGAGACATCTGCTGTGTCACGGAGGCAGGGCTATTTCCAGGCCAGAGCGGGTGGGGTGGGGGGGCAGTATTGGGGCAGGAGGGGTAAGGCCTAGAGAAAGGACTGGACAGGGCAAAGGGCCCCGGACTGACTTCAGCTGCTAATTCAGGAGGCCGAGAGAAGCCCTGAGGGACAGTGGGGGTGGACAGACATTCAATTATCTAGAGAAGTCTCTGGGGGTAGCCTGGTGGGGAAAGGCACTTGACTCCATATGAAACTCCTCTTCTGGGGCCCTGGAGTGCACCCCAAGGGGCCCTTTCCGGTAAATCATGGCAAGACTCTTAAGGGCTTATCACAGGGGTTGGGGGTCTTCCCTGGGCCCTTAGCCAGCAGGGAGCACAGCAGGGCTGGGAGGGGAGGAGCAGCCCCTGGCCACTCAGAGCCCACCCCCAGCTCCCTAGCTCCCTAGCTCCCAAGCCTGGAGTGCCTCCCCACCCCCACCAGCACTGATACACCTTCCAAATCTGGTTACACTCAATGACTTCCTCCCTTCTACAGTCCTTCCCCTCCCTCTCCTCAACCCAGACCTTTAGTTGCAGCCAATGGGGGCCAAGCGGGTGGGCTGGGGCCTGGCATGGACTTGGGGGAGCACCCTCCCAGGCCAGCTGAAGCTGGAGGTGGGTAGGCAGGGGTTAAGGTTCTCTGCACTCGCTCAGTGCCTTTTTAGGTTTCTGAGGCTGGGCTCTGCCTGCCCTGGCCCAGGGGCCTGAACCCAGCTGCTGAGCACATGCCTGTGGAGGGCCCCCGGCCCCATGCCTGCCCAGCCACCAGCTCTCCCTGCACCTCTCAGTCCTCAGATGGGCAGTGGCTGGGACCTGCCTTCAGTGGGCTCCTCCTCCGGTGGGGGTGCTAGGAGGCAAAGAAGCTATTTACTTTGTTTAGGGAGTAGACACCCCCAGGAATCGGTAATGGGCACTGACCCTGTCTTCTCAAGCACTGGGCTGGGATGGCCCCATGGCAAGAAAGGGGACAATGAGGAGAGGAGGGTTGATGGGAGTGTGTGCGGGAAGGCTGGGCTGGAAGACTTAAGAACGGTAAGGTCTGGACTCCCCCGGACACCCCCCAGATGCCCCTATAAGGACAGCCCGGTGTGCAGGCAGTGCCCGTGCGGCCTGCGTCGAAGGGCTGGGAAGTCCCTGTGCCTCCCCGCTGTGCCGGGGTCGCCCCCTGCCCTAGCTCAGCTCCCCGCGCCCACCAGCACCAGCACCAGCACCAGCACCAGCACCAGCACCAGCACCCGCGGCGCAGCCCCCAGGGCCCGCCCATCCTCAGGGCGCGTCCCCCTCCCGCACTGACCGATGGACACGAGCTTGATGTGCTCGCGCTCGAGGAACTCGAGGGCCACGGACACGTTCTCCAGCTTCATCTGGCGGAAGTTGGGGCGCGGGTGGAACTTGCGGTACATGCGCTTCTGGCTGAGCACCTCGAGCAGCGCGATGAGGCGCAGCCCGTCGCTGAGGTCGCGCTGCAGGTCGGTCAGGCGCTTGCCCACGCACTTGAGGTGCTCGTTGCACCAGCGCGTGAACGTGTTCTGCTGGATCTTCTTCCACGGCGCGTCCTCCGCCAGGTCCTTCTCCGTGGACGGCATGTCGTCCACCTCGTCGGCCAGGCCGAGGCCCGCGGCCTCCGAGTAGCCGCTGTTGTTCATCATGCTGCGGCGGGCTGGGGCGGGCTGCGGCGGGCTGCGGCGGGCTGCGGCGGGCGCTGTCGGGGCGCGGGACTCGGCCGCTCTGCGCGGCTCTCAACTTCTCTCTCGAGCGCGCCCCGGCTGGCGGGACTCGCGGGCCTCCTCGGCTCCTCGGCCGCGCTCTCTCTCGGTCTCCCTCTCCGGGGGCGGAGCGGTGCTCGGGAAGTGCGGGCCGGGCCGGGGCGGGGGGTTTAAGAAGCCCCCGGGGCCGCGCCCCCCCCGCGCCGCGCGGCGGCCCCCGAGCCCACGTCAGAGCGCCGGCCTCCCAGGAATGCCGCCGGCCCGCGGGCCCCGCCCCTCCTCCCTCCCCCACGGCCGGGCGGCGGGAGGGGCTGGCCCGGGCGGGGGTCCGCGCCGCCCCCGCGCCGCCCCCGCGCCGCCCGCCGACGCCCCTCCGCTGGGGGAGGCGGCTCGCAGAGCAGGAAGGCGAGGGGCGAGGGCGCCCGGCACCCCAGGCTAAGCGTTGCCAGTCGGAGGTGGAGCACACCCCTTCCAGACGCTGTGGGGCTAAAGAGATAAGTGGGGAAACTGAGGCTAGTGCCTAAGGGCCAAACACACTGAACTAGTGTTGACAGAATTTTCTGGATGAACCGGTGTTAGGGCCATCGACAGGGCCTGCGAGTTCTGGCTCTTGGCCCCGGGGTATTGTCCACCTGCAGGGGAAAGGAAGTGTGTGTGCTTGTGATGGACTGAGAGGAAGCAGGACACTGCCCAGGCCAGTTAGGGAGCAGGCCTGGGGCCCTCCACTTTACAGGTAGAAAAGCCTCATTGGAAGCCCAAATCCAGGGCCCCAGGGCAAAGACTGAGGCTGCCCCTGACTCAGTGTCCCTGTCACCAGCCCACTTGGCCTCATCTCCTCAAAATGAAGCTGAGCTCAGGAAAAGAGTACCTGGTGAGTCAGACTGTGTCCCCCCTATGTCTGACTCAAGCCAAGGTGATGAGAGGGCAGGGAGAGACCGTCCCGTTGTACCAGGGAGCCCCTTGGGCAGTGTGCCCACTTGAGCCACAAGGCAGATCCTTCCAGCAAAAGGGCGGGTTAGCCAGACAGAAACAGGGAGAGCCCAGCCCAGAACAGCCAAGGGGAAACGTGACGGGGCTGGTGGGCAGGGAGAGCCTGAGGGAGCCAGCCAGAAAGCCTAGGCAGGACTGGGCTCAGGGTAAGCCAAGGGCAGCTGGAGGCCTAGGGTATGGTGACAGCAAGGAAACTGAGGCACTCGGAGGAGCTGCTTTGGTGAGGTCAAAGAGGTAGAGAGCACACTTCTATAGAGGATAGATGGTCTGCAATTCCGTAGCATACATATGTTCCACATCTCCCAGTACCCTTTCTAGGCCAAACTTTCTCAGCTGCCCCAACCTTATTGACCCAGTAAGTCTGGGCCAGACAATCCCCAACCTAAGCTGTGTGTGGTGATTAGAATTCGGGAAGGTTCTGGGACCTTCTCTGAATCATTCTATCTTATTCCTCTTCTACCCCCAGGCATGGTGAAAACGAAGAGGACAGTAGGCATCTTTGAAGGGTGTCTCTTCAAGGGCAGAGTGAAGGCAGTCCCTGTTACGGGGCTCAGGAAGAAGTTCAGGGGTTTTGTGGGGGGGCAGTGCTTATGGTAAAAGGGGATCTGGGAATGATTTCTTTCCCTTCTCATAATGTAGGGAGGGGGAGGAGTAGAGAAGGGACCAGAAACAGAAAAGAGACCTGCTGTGTGTGACTTGGGAGGGGGGAGCTCTGGGGGCCCTGATAGTGACAGGCGAGGTATAAATAGCTTGGGTCCTGCGGCTCATGTTCTGTCGGCTGCCTGTGACGAGGTGCTCAGGAATTCCACTCTGCTAGTGGCACCCCCCGTCTCCAGAACTCTCGTTCCCCCATGCCACCTTTGTTCCAGGTCCAAAATCAACCATCCGGCATCAGTACTGACCATCGACTTGAGAGGCTGAGCTCTCCTGTGGAGAGGTGCCCAGCTGCAGACACATGACACATAGCTGGGTCTCACAGGGATGTGTGTGTGTGTGTGTGTGTGTGTGTGTGTGTGTGTGTGTAAAAAGGTAGACATTTGATACCCAGTCTGATGTGCCAGCTCAGGGTTCAGTGAGGTTGTCTTTGAAGCCCTGATGAAGAAACTGAGGTAGGGATCTGAGACAGCTCTCCTGCAGAGGAGGGAAAGGGGTAGGGTGGGTTTGCGTGGAGCTGATAGCCTCTTTACAAACTCTGATGGCTAAAAAAAAAAAACAAAAAACAAAAACAAAAAACAAACTCTGATGGCTCACAGTCCTGTTTTGTGGGCATTACCTGAGGTCCCCCAGTAGGTTGAGGGAGTCTGTTGAGGAGGGGAGGATTTCGAGGGGAAGCCAGTGTGTGAAGAAAGAACTCCCAAGTACAGCTTCCCGGCTCTCCCCTCCTCCTTCCCTCACCCCTCTCTCTCCCCTCTCTCCTCCTTCTCCTTCCCTCTTTTCAAGAGAGGTTTGTGTGTGGCTCCAGAGGAGTAAGTGAATGGTTGGCAGACAAGGGCGCCCAGTGCCAAGGATGGTTCCCGGCATCCTTCTCACCCCCTCCCACAGAAACCCGAACCTGTTGCTCTCCAGGATAAATCGGGGCCTGACTCAGGCCCCAGCCAGCCAGTCACAGTCAGCCTGACCCAGGCACAGGCTGGTGACTCAGCCCTCAATATAGCCCATGAGCCTGGGCCCAGCCATGAAAGCTGGAACAGACCGTGCACAATGCTGGTCCTGGGGCCTGCCAAGTGGGGCCCCCTCCCTGAGGAGGGCTGATGTGCTCCTCCCTGAGTCAGGCAGGGGCACAGAGAGGAGTTTACAGGGGGTTTCATCAGCTGAGTATTTGGGGCAGCGCTGGCTGGGGCCACAGGCCTTTTATAGCCCCCCTGACTCACCACCCACTGACCTGTCTCAGGAGACCAGGTTGCCTGGCTGTTCACCTGGCCCTGCCTTTCCCACCAAGGGGCAATGCCTGTCAGCCACTGACACTGGCCATATTTAACTTAGGCTGAGGGCAGCCCCGGTGGCGCAGTGGTTTGGCGCCGCCTGCAGCCTGGGGTGTGATCCTAGAGACCCACATTGGGCTCCCTGCATGGAGCCTGCTTCTCCCTCTCCCTCTGTCTCTGTGTCTATGCCTCTCTCTGTGTGTCTATGAATAAGTAAATAAAATCTTAAAAAAAATAACTTCGGCTGAGCAGAATCTAAGTGACCAGGTCAAATGGGCCATGTTTGGAAATCTTGTTTTTCTGGAACCAGGGACATTTCCATAGTCACCTGTAATGATACCAGGTTGGCCAAGCTCAAAGTTGGCGCTTTAATCAATCTGTGATACTGACTGTGGCCCTGACTTAGGTCAGGGACACTGTGATAGTGTAGAAAGAGCCATAGGCTGAAATCCAGCCTCTTCACTTCTGGGTCTTGCAACCTTGGGCAGGTAATATTAATGCTTTGGGGCTTCAGTTTTCTCATCTGTAAAACGGAGTTACTAGTACCCTCATAGGACTTTTTTTTTTTTAATGTGTGAAGGCGAAAGGCGACAACATGTGAAATGATTAGCACAGTGCCTGGCAACCAATAGGTTGTGATCAGAAAAAAAAAGTGAGTTTGCTTTTTCTGCCGGTACCATGTAGTTTCTAGTGAGCTAGCCCTTCCTCACGGCTTTCCCTATCCCCTGTAGAGCTCATTGCCAGGATCTCTACACTACTCCCCAATTCCCTTCCCCATCTGCCAGAATCCAAACCGGAGTACTTCTGATCTGTGGAACCGCCCAGGAGTGGCAGGTGGTGGCGTGGGAGAGTCCGAGGTGGCCGTTGTGCAGAAAGGGAGCAATCATGCAGAGTACAGTAGGGGGGAAGGTGTTTGGAGTCCTGATTCTAGCTGTACCTTGGCCCAAGTGTGTGCCTGCCTGTGGCTTCTAAGAGAAACCCTTGCAGACATAACTAGCTTAAGTGGCTGTTTCATATTCAACACAGAGAGGCCTCTACCGGGGCCACAGTGTATCAACAAGACCAGGAGGCACAAAGCCCCCAGTGATCAAGAGGATGGCTTTCTAAAGCAAGCCAACAAGATCAAGTGTCCTAAAGGGAAGAGTTCTGTATTCAAAGCGCAAAGGCTGGGGGAAAGCAGGACCACTTTCCTGCCATTGCTCAGGCTCTAGGCTCAGGCCTGGGAAGGAACACACAGCATCCTAACTGGACGCTGACTGCACACCAGACTGTGACCTCCATCTTGGCTTCTAATTCCAACTTAAATCAGTGATCCTCACGGGTAGGTAATCTTCCAGTCCTTTCCACCACATATGTTCTCCTGCCAACTGGTGGCTGGAATAAAGCAGATAAAAAAACAAAAAAACAAAAAAACCCAGGGTCTCACTAACACTCAACAGCAAGGGGCTAGTGGTACCAGGTGGGTTGTGAAGGAATTTCTCCAATTTAGGTTACAGCTGAGAACACATGACCTAATGTAACCGAGGCCAGTTCTTCTCTAATTTTACTGTGCGTGCTGATCAACTGGGGATCCTGGTAAAATCCAGATTCTGTGTCAGTAGGTCTGAGGTAGAGCCTGAGCATCTGCCTTTCTAACAAGCTAACAATGCTGCTGTTGCTGTTTCTGGTCTGTGGACCACACTTTTGAGTAGCAAGGGGCTAGGCCACCCTAAATCAGTGCTAGTTTCAAAGAGGAGTCTTTTAAAGGGAGGTAAAAGGAACACGTGGCCCTGCCCTCAATCTGCCTAGGTGCAGCCTTGTTCATGCGGATTGGTCACGAGTTTAGCACCAGCCCCAGGCCCCCTGGGAAAAGGCCAGGGAAGAGATGAATTAATCAAATGTTTGGCAGTGCCCACCACAGTGCCTCATTCTTTTTTTTTTTTTAATAATAAATTTATTTTTTATTGGTGTTCAATATGACATTGCCTCATTCTATAGGTATGTGTTGCTTTGGATATTTGAGTGAATGGAACAAGGTCCTGTGGCATCAGGTAAAAAAGAGGCAGAGAGGAGGGTTCCGGAAAGCCAGCAGTCAGGGTGCCGTTTTGCCCACTGTGGGCTATGTATATACTCACAGGCCCTCCTCTGGGAACAGTCATGTGAAACAACGAATCACAAAGGGTTCCACAGAGATGGAGGAAAACAAGGACTCTCCTAAATTACCCTCATCATCCTGCTTGTCCCCACTTTGACCCACTCTCCATCCTTTGCCCTGCTCTGAATTCCAGGAGACTGACTTTATGTCCCCTAGGCATCTCTGCTCTCTGGCTGCCAGCTGGGATTAGCCAATGAAAGGTGCCAACAGGAAACTGGCAGGTGGGAAGAGAGTATCAGGCTCTGGCAAGGGCTGTACCCCCTGTGGGTCTGGGGTCCCTTTCCAGGCCTCTAGTCCTTGCTTCCTCCCCTCTCCCCTTCAGGGCTGGGAGGGGTGACAACTGTTGCTGGTGCCTGAGGACTTCACTATTCCTTGCTGGTCCTCCTAACTCTGCCTGCATGGAGTCCCTTCACTAAACACTCTTAAAGTTAAAGCTCTAATACACCCCCTATTCACTGCAGGCGCCTACATGATCAGTAAGTCCTCTCTGAGCACGAATCCCATGAGGAGTCACAAGGACTGAGCCTTGAATGCTCACATGCAGATCTTCTCAGGGCACTCTTCTCACTACAGACGGGTACGGGCACAGACCCAAGGGCAAGTCATTTAACCCCCCTCACACAGAGTACCCAGCTCATTCCATTTCCCTGAGCTAGGATGAGCTCCTAGAGACGGGGTTTATATGTGCAGACCAATGCATCTGCGAGACGGCTGGCAGCACAGGGTGCCATGGATGGTGCACCCTCATCCTGAGGTCATCTGCACAGCGAGAAATCATATTCAGGAACCAGATCCTTAAGTGAGGTACCTGGTTAAAGGGGGACTGCTCTGTTCTGGTTGTGTTGTGAGGTTCTGTTTAACAAACAAAAAGCCACAAAGTCTCAGGTAATTAGGTTGATATTTAATTACACGGAACCCGGGTTCTTACACAAGGCAGGAGATGGCAGCCAGCAGCTCCCCATAACCTTTCCAGCCTGGGTGACTGAGGCTAAGGAGATGGGGACACATGGGACACATGGGTGAGGTGGGGGCTCTGGCGCAGTGTGTCCTGCCCAAAGCTGAGGATAGTGGCCACTGGGGATCTGCTCCCTCGGCTGGCCCAGGTCTGCCATCACTCCATGAGGCAGAACTCTGACTCCTGCGGTCGCATGTTGGGTAACACATACAGAGCCACAGCCGCAATAGCCAAGAACACCATAGGCTTCCACATCCCAAACAAGTTCTGTGGGGACCAAAGACAAATGGTGAGTGCTCGGCCTTCTGAACCCTTCCCTAAGCCAGAGATTCCCCTGTCTACTGGCACTGGAGAGACATCAGGAACCTCATGGTCTGGTCTCTCTCACCTCCTGGGTAACTGCTGAAGACAATGTGGCCTTAGTTCTGGCAGTGTTAGACATCTGGAACAACGCCAGGTATATCACCTGAGGTGACTGCGTGTAGGCATGCCCAATGGAATGAGGAGAATACCAGTTCCTGTGTGTAGAAGCAAGCTCAGGAGGCAGACCAAAGAGTACCCAGATGGTCGCAGTGAGAAAGGATCAAGTGCTATGGCAAGAAAAAAAGAGGGTAAATGGAGGCCTTTGGGAAAAGCAGCAGTGCCTCATTGGCTTTATGCAGGAGAAGTGAACTCAGTCAAAAGGATAAAATGCAGGGGGAAGTAAAGAAAGCACACCATGGAGTACAGGCAAATATGAGGTTCTTAGGCAGCCGAAGCCTTTTGTGGAGAAGGACATTGGTTTGGGGAAACTCAAGGAAGCTGGTCACTGGTCTAGAAGGCAAATGCCAGGGTCCTTAAAACACCCCTGGTCACCAGGGTGTTGACTTCCAGAGCATGTGCCACTGTGCTAAGTCTTCTAGACTCTGCTGACCACAGCGAATCCTGCTGATTCGTGGGACAACAAAGCAGCATCATTTAGGGCACATGAAATCGTGGACAATACATACTTAGGAAAATAGTTCCTATTGTTACTACTTTTTTTTTTTTTTTTTTTTACTGTATTACTTGAAAGACCAAATTTGGGTTTTGAGTCCTAAGCTATGGCATAATAATGGGGAGGATTTTAGGTAAGAGCAGAGTATAGCCCATTGATGCTCAGAATGCATTTGCTCAGAGAATAATGGAACTAAAAAGAGGATTTTAAGCCAGCTATAAAGAACAAAGATCTCCTACATTTGTAGAAGTAGTTACTAAATAGAGCAGCACAAATGAAATGGAAAGCACAATGCTGGAGATGGATATATAGAGTAATTTATGTAACAAAATAACTGGAAGGGCACTTGAGGGGCTCAGTCGGGTAAGTGTCCAACTTTGGATTTCAGTTCAGATCATGATCTTAGGGTCATGAGATCCAGCTCCATGTTGGGCTCCACACTGGGCATGGAGCCTGCTTGGGATTCTCTCTCTCCCTCTCCCTCTGGCCCTCCCCCTCCTCAAATAAATAAAATTAAATTAAATTAAAATAAAATAAAATAAAATTTAATTTAATTTAAAAATAAAATAAAATGGAAGATAGAGCTGATCCATAAATGTGAACTAGTATTCTCTATACCAGAGATGCAAGTTCCAGACTGGCTGAGTAGAGGGCTGCTCCCAAAGGGTAAGTCACATCAGGCTCTCCTTTTAGACTGGGTTCCTAAGTTGGCAGACCAAGGAAATGTTTTTGGACTTTATCAAGACATCTGACAGACTTTCCATGATATCCTTGGAGAGGATGGGAGGAATTAAGAGTAGGGTACCAGCACAGTTTTCTGTGTGACCATTTAATAAGTGATCAGTGAGCTGGATAAAAGAGAGCCTGGAGAGACAACACTCTAGAGGCTCAGCCCTCATCTTTGATGATCATGAACAGGGCGCCTAGCTGGCTCAGTCAGAAGAGCAAGCAACTCTTGGTCTCGGGGTGGTGAGTTCAAGCCCTATGTGAGGTGTAGAGATTAAATAGATGAAACTTAAAAAAAAAATAATGCATAATATAAAGGTGGGCTGGTCACCTCTGAGGAGGATGCAAAGCTGGCAGAGAAATGGGTAATTTGAAACCACAAGGTCAAGATTAAAAAAAAGAAAAACACAAACCCAAACTCCACAAGTTACATCAATGGACTATACCTAATGGGAATGAATTAATAAATCTGCCTTGGATCAAAAAATCAACTGCAGGTAGAAAATGAGGAGAGGATGCTTAGCATATGCAATATGCAAAGAGGCTTTATAAACAATGCATGCCCTGAGTTAACAATGTGACATTAGTTGTCGGGAGCTAACACCATTGGAGGCTACATTAAGAGAAGTACGGGGTCTTCCTAATTACATGGAAGCAACCAAGGAAAACTGCTCAAAATGTGGAGAGATGGTAAGGAGGGAAGCAAGACTGGCATTTTAGCTGTTGCTAATATTAGTCCTTAGAATCCAACTCACAATTCAGTGGTGGTATTACTTGACCTCTCCATGCCTTGGTTTTATTATATGATAATAAAAGCTACCTCACTGGGTCGTTGCAAAGATTAAATGAGTTAACATACGTAAGGTGATA
The DNA here is from genome assembly GCF_048164855.1 of Canis lupus baileyi. Taxonomy (NCBI): domain Eukaryota; kingdom Metazoa; phylum Chordata; class Mammalia; order Carnivora; family Canidae; genus Canis; species Canis lupus. The sequence goes on along the minus strand of NC_132855.1, from coordinate 53,183,770 downwards.
AGAACAGTGCCGATCACAATAGTATGTATAATGTAAGTATACACTCTTTTAAAATTATTTATGGGGTGTTTTATCATTTATGAAGCACTTTCATAAACATGAACTCCTGTGATCTTCACACAAGGAAGACAGGTTTGTTTGACCATCCTTTGCTGTCATCTCAGAAACGAATGTTCTCATTATACATTTTGCCCACTGGGACTAAAAGGAAGAGGCAGAGACAGACTGGGCCAGATTTTCTGACAACTGGTCAGCCACACTTTCTACAGGGCTACACTGCCTCAGCTCCTGGACTGGGAGCTGCAGAGCAAGAGGCACAGCCAGGCTCCCTAAGAGCGCCCTACCCAGGGTTCCTTCCTCTCATTCTGCATGGGCCTGGCCAAGCTGCAGAAAGGTTACATCCAAATGCTTTGGGTCTCCCCTAGGAACTGAGAAATCTGGATATGGACCGGAGAAGAACAAGTATAGGGAGACACTCTGTCACCAAAGGAGTAAGTAGAATGCCTTAGAGGGGAGAAAGGATGCAGAGGAAAACAAGTAAGGGGAAAAGGATGCTGGTGAGTCCTTACCAACACATGCTTCAGCTGCCACCCCAACCTGTGTGTTAAGCCAGCTACACTCCATTTGCAGGGGTGAGAAAGGAGGGCAGGGAGTGGGGTGGACAGGGGAGCAGGAGAAAGAAGCCAGAACAGGCCAGGAGAGAATAGTTTATGGGTTCCAAAGATAGGTGGAACCCTAGGGCTCTACCTTGGGCCCTCTAGACCACATTCTGCCTCCTAAATTTGGTATCCTGTTGACAGACCAGATTACATGGACCAAGGCCAAGTGGAAGGTGCCCAGAATATGTCAGCCTCGGTGCCCTGAGAACACTTGCAAATCGCTCTTTTCACAAGTACCTCATTCTCTCCAGAAAGCCTGGTTTGGGAAGCCAATTACAATAGAATCTGGACCCCAAAAGGGATAAACGGAGAACTATAAAATATTTCCTGGCATTCTTATTCTGATTTTTCCTAAGACCAGAAGTCCCAAACCAGAGAATTCCTTAGTAGAAAGAACACAATATGGTAGGGGTTTCTATTCCATTTTCACCACGTTTGAAGGACAAATTGAGGCTGCCCTCATACAAATGCCCCTGGGCAGAGGGATTAGGGTTGGGGTTGGGGGCTGGTCATGGCAGGCCAGAATTCCTCTCTCACCCAACAGGGGAGGCAGTAATGCCTTATTTTGCCGTCTTGGGTGGTGACAGTAGTGAGAGCTTGGTTCTGGGGCTAAACAGAGACAGCCTTGCCAACAGATGTCAGCTCACCAGAAGTGGTCAAGCGTTTCTCAAAGTAGCCACAGTGCTGGGAGCAGCCAAGGCTTTCCCAGCCAGAGGATAGAAACTCAAACTGTGTCAACAGTATGCATTCCAACTCACTATGTGTTAGGAAGACGTGCTCAGAGGTGTGGGCTCTGCAGTAGCCCGAGGAGAAGTCAGGGCTAAAACTCAGCCCTGCGTATCCTGCTGTCCGATGGCTAAAGCAAGAAGCAAGCAAACGAGAGAAAGGGGAAAGAGGAGAGGCCAGGGCAACCTGCACCCTCCCTCTACCCCTCGGAAGCAGAGGACTCAATACCAGTACCTGTGTTAGGACGACGTCTCAGCCCACCAGCACCAGAGCAAAGCCGATATGACCACCAGGCCTACAAGAGGCAAGGAGAAGATGGGGGGCTTGGGGGCAGGGGATGGCTGCAACATACCAAATGAGAAGGAAGCACAGGGAGAGGCCAGGAGATGGGGGGTGGTATAAAAAGACAGAAACATATGAATCCAATGGATAATGAAGATGAGAAAACAAAGGGAAAAGAGAAAGAGATTGAGAGGTTACACAACAGGCAGTGAGGGCAGCCATATCTCTCCCCTGGCCTGGGGCCTGGATCTTCCCACTGGCAGCCTGTGGAAGATGCAAACCTGAATGGGTTAAATCAGGCAGTCGGGCCACTCTCCTGGCTCACCATAACCCTCTCAAGCGGGGTGATCTGCACTAGACCGTTCTTGTAGGACAGTGACTCTTGAAAAGGGATGCCCCGAGAGTAACGCTGGGCTCTCCGGATGAGGAGGACGTGTACTTCTCCAGGTCACTGGGTCTCCTGCCAGGCCACCAGTCCCTCCAGTAGCCCACTTGTTCTGGTTGCTCTCCACCAGGTCTCAGTGTTCTGGGCTCTGGTCCCGACGATCCCCTAGGAGTCTAATGCTGTTGTTGGGGGACAACATGCACTAGAACAGGCTAACAGTAGAGAAGTGCTAGTGCTTCGACTTGCAACAATCTTCCAGAGAGCAAGTGAATTCGCAGGCAGTGACACACATGCCATCAGAGCTGCCTGCAAAAGATTCGGGCCGCAGGGAGGCAAAGGGACACCTCCACGTGTAGACACAAGGAATGTGCTCAACTGTGAAGTTCAAGGATCAGACTGGCATTTAGAGATGCAGCACCCAAGGCAAGGAAAGCTAGGAGGCTCTGAGCCAACATGTGGTGGAATATGATGAATTTGAAGAAACTGGAACCCTGGGGAATGGGCTGTGGTTGCTCCTACTTTTTACATCCTAAATAATGGTCCTCTGCCACAAGGTTAACAGAGAACTGCACACTAGATTTTTAGCCAGCGCTGCGGACGGAGTTGACTGGGACGTCCCACTACAAGAGACTTATTTCCTTCCCCTGTGTTTAGAGAGATGGAAAGAACCTGTCCTGTAAACTGAGGACTTATTCAGGAAGGACTCTTCAGGGAATCGGAGCCCCCAGATAACCTCAACTAGGGCAGGAAATCAGTTGGTTCGTACCTCTGCAGATGTACCAGTAGTTAAAATACAGAAATACTTTTGTACAGTTGGTAAACAACTCAGGATGCTCCCATACCAGCCTCTCAAGATCTAGCAACTAAAGGGTGAGGGCTCTGGTGGCTCCCCGGATGGGCCAATGGCCCTTGCAGACTAAAATACTCTACCGCTTCTGACCAGCCCCCATCCTCCTGCCCTGTAATACACAGAACCTGTAAGGCACAGCAGCCTCCCCACACCCCTGACAGCAACGACAAAGGTCAACCCAACAGGGCACCTCAGGGAAGCAGGACCAAGCCACTAATGCAGGCTGAGGGCCTGAAGCAGGCCTCACGTTGTCCTATCCTCAGTGCAGCGCCAGGTGAGGGGTGAAGAGCCCTCCTGACGTGAGGAACAAGGGCTACCACCCAAGTGAGAGGAGGTAGGATGGCAACAGCCCCACCCCGCTTCCCAGGAAAGGAGATCTCTGAGCCATAGGTCCACAGCACGTGGGCCTGAGCCCACCATCTCTCGTGGAGAGCCCACCTCCACCACTTCAGGCTCCATCTGCACTCTCCCCAAGTGCTGCGCCTCAGGCCTTGGCTGGCCTCTGCTCCTACAGACGTCCATCCTCAGGCTGGGTCACCCCTCCACACAAGGGCACCTGAGGGAGCACAGAGCCCACTTCCCACTCAATCCAGCCTTTGACCGTGGTTACCTTTTTGCTCTCAGAAAGCTTGAGGGGGTTGCTTTCCTCTGAAGCTTCGGGACAAGCATCATCAGTGCTCTCATCTTTGCTGTCTTCCTCCTTGCCCTCCTGTTTTTGGGACTCTTCATAAACCCCGTCCTCATCTTCTGTGGACTTCACCTCTGGAGGCTCTGACCTCACAGAAACCACTTCATTCCAGAGGACCTGCTTCATGTCCTTGATTTTTTCCTTCCCCTCCTCCATTTCTGTTAGATCACCTAAATCCGTGTGGCTGGCCTTGTAGTGCAGCACCACCTCCAGATTCTGTGGGTGGAGGCAGGGCAGGGTGGGGCTGCGGTTACCGCAAAGATGCCTACCTTTGGTGACAAAGCTGGACTATCTCAAGAGCACTTTGCTTCCCAGAGTGCTCCGAGTCTCTCCCTGAGCACAGAGCGGTGACAGTCACATCCAGCCTCTCTGGACCGACACAACCATCGCTGGCCATTTAAGATGGCTACCAGAGCTAGAATCTTGAGCTCTGACCCTCAGCTGCTGCCTCCCCCGCCCCGGCCCGGGCCACCATGACTCCTACTTGACCCCACCCTCCTCTCGTCTTAGGACACAACTGCTTTGAATGAATTCCTTCTCTGCATCTATTTGGTCCCTCTCTTGGGCATGTAACCCAGGAAGAAAATTGGGCTGAGCTAATTGGAGCAGTTGTCCACCCTAGGGGATATGGTCCTTTGGGGCTGCACCACCAGGTATAAGTGATCTATGTTCCACTGCTTTTAAATACACAGGAAAGGGGAGTATGGAATTGCCACCAAGAGGGAAATACTCTGCTACAAGAGAGAGGCCAGAAGCTTCTCTACAAATACCTCACCTGGCCAAAATGGTGGCAGTGATGATTTTTCTTCCCAAGATCTCATCTGCCTTTCTGCTTATCTGGCTACTAAGGTTATTACTCACCTTTTCGTTCTCATAGCTGCCCTCAGAACAGTCGAGGCTTGGTATGGTCACCTTTTTATTTTTAACCCCATTGGCATTTTTGTTCATATTCTTATTGCCATTTTTCCCATTGGTTTCTTTGGTAACAGAGGACTTCTCTTTGAGCTGGCGGAGCTCTTCCTGGCAGCACTGCAGCTGCCCCTCCAGCTGCTCCTGCACTGCCAGAAGCCTGCCCTGCTCATCCATGCTCGCCTGGTACTGTAGCTGCAGCTCCCGCAGCTTAGTCTGCAGCTCTTTGATCTGCCGGGGTTGGGGGGCAGAGGGCCAGTCAGCCGCAGCCTGGCCTAGTCAGTCAGCTGGAGCCCTGCCTGGGGGTCACTCCCAGTGTGTGCCTTGCCAAGGCCCAAGGGGGAGTAGACGAGAGGAAATTTTAAACTGCAGGATACGAGTCTCTATTGCAGTTTCACAAATAGGCTCTGAATGAGGTACCTGACGGTTTACACCTAACGTGATCCAAAAAGGATGATTTAAGTTATGTTTTTACTGTGACCTGTCTGGGGAAGAACTATAGGGCTACCTTTTCTGAACCTCGGGGCTTTATTACAGATAATCTTTCTGATGGAAACTCTTACTTTGCCCAAGCTATTTCTCTATTAACTACCTAAGGAACCGTGTGGTCCACTCCTGAGAGCGTGCCTGGACTCCTACACCTCACCCTGGAAACATAGGCAAATTCCAATGCTGCTCTCTAATTTCTGGTTTTGTCTTTCCTGACTTCTGGCATCACTTCTGGTTGCCCTGGTAGGTGCCAATACTAAGCAACCTAGGCCCACGTGCTGGCTGCTCTCTGAACTCTCCTGTGTGCACATGGTGAGCTCTGCTGGACTGTGGACTACTCCTGGGTTTAGAAAGACTGCCTTCTGTCCCATCCCTCACAGATGCACAGCACCCTTCTTGGCATAATGAGATCTGAAAGGAGGCAAGCCTCTATCCTCAAGGTGCTCACAATCTAGCTGAAGAGACCCCAAATAACTAAAGGTGAAAAAATACAACTCCACAGAAGTGTTCTGGGACCTACAAAGGAGAGAGATGGTAAAAGGACAAAGAGAAAAGCTATTCAGAGTTTTGATGATGAGTAACTCTCAGCACAGTGAGCACTGAGCAGTGTCCATCAGGGCTGATGGGCTGCAGCTCCTGCTCTGCTCCTCTGACCAGGAAGGGGGCGACTATGCAGAGCAAGCAGTGAGCTCCCAGCCCTCTTTCCTCAGTCTCTCCAAAATGGCTGTGACCTATGACCTCCTCTGGCTCTAGGAATTCCTAGAAGAAACCTGGCCTCCTAGATAGCAGTTACCTCATTCTTGTCGTTTGGGGAGGCAGTGGGCTTCTCAAGGCTTTCTATGCACTCCTTGAATTCCTTTTCACAGGCGTCCAGCTCTTCCTTCAGCTCTTTCTGCCTGTCCAGCAGCTTTTTCATCTGCTCTTGCAGCCGATCATGTTCCTCCTGGCTGAGCTGGTACATGGCCTGCACCCCCTGCAGCTTGATCACCACCTTGGCAACCATGTCCTCACAGTGCTGCGGAGGGTGGAGGAGTAATGACCGCACCCAGGGGAGGACCTGCCCTCCGCCCCACTCTCTTTGCTAGGCCCTTACCTGGGTACAGAACAATGGCGGCAAGGATCTGAAGCTGCCCAGGGGCTAATTCTGTATTTCCTCCCATAAAGCACCATCGCTGTGATGGGAGCATCTCCATATTAGACAGGTGGAGTGCCTTGTTCATTTCCAGTGACCCAGCTCAGCCCTGACCCCGCTGCCCACCTCACTTCTTGCACCCTTCACTGGTGACTTATCTCTTAGTAAGACAAGAAACTTCTCTCCCTGGCTGACCTCTCCTTTGGCTACTTTTACCTCTGTATCTTCAGGCCCAGCAAGCTCATCGTCAGTGCTGCTGATGTAACTCTTGTAACAGGTGTCAGAACTACTACTGCTGCCGTAACTCTTCTTATAGGTAACGCTGCTGCTGCTGCTGCTGCAATAACTCTTCTCAAAGTTCTCATGGGCACTGGAGCCGCTGTCATAGCTCTTGAGAAAGCTCTCATTGCTGGCCTGAGTGCTCCCAAAACTCTTGTGATAGCTCTCACTGTCATCAATGCTACTATAACTCCGGCGACAGTTCTCGTTGACAGTCGCCATATCGCCGTAGGTCTTGTAGGACTCCAGGCTCATTTTTATGGAAGGGGACTGGCCCTGGAGCAGCTGCATTTCTTCCAGGCAGAGCTGTAGGTCGGCCTGCAGCCTCTTCCGCTCCTCGAGGAGCCTTCCCTGCTCCTGCTGCAGTAGCTCCTGCTCGGTCTGAGTCCCCTCATACAGCACCTGCAGAGCCTGAATCTGGGCGATGATCATCTTGGACTGCCGGGAGTGGGTGGGGAGACATTACTAACACTCCAGATACTGCCATCCTTCTAGCTGCACCCTTCCTGGGACAGATGTCTGAGATGCACTTCAGGGACCCGTCCACCTACACTCATTTCACCATGGCCTAGGTCTTTAACAGCCTGCAGCTACTGGCACATGTCAGTTTCTCACACTGGGGATAATCTTCCCAGGGCAGATATTTTATGGTTCCCAGGCTCCCGTTCCTGCTGGTTTCTAAACTCTGGTACATCCGTCTCTCCATGCAGCAGAGCTGAGTGAGTATCAAGAACACTCTGCCTCCCTCCCCTCCCGTCTTCTCAGTCAGGATATACCCATTATATCCTAACCCTGGGGCTCAGTCCCCTCCCCTATTCCCAATTCTAAAATCAGCCCTGGCCTTGAATGTGAGCAATGTGAGCCTACAAGAATTCCTCCTTCAGAAGATGTGGACCTGGAATTAAGGTCTCACTACAAGTCCCTGTACCTCCTGTCCCAATTCTGAATCTGGCCTCTGGGCATGTTTCCCAGGCCCTCTGCGCCTGGCTTCTTGGCTGCTAATGCCCAGGGTGAGATCTGATCAGTTAAAGAAATAGTTATACCTGGTTCCTGGTCAGTGTTATCCATGCTGAAATCTGATGCCCTTGGAATCTGACCAAATCTGTTTGGACTTCTGCAATTTCCTGGTTCTCCCTATCTAGGCTAATATCTGAATGAATAGGGCTAGCCTAAATTGGAACTCTCTACCTGCTCTTCCCTGCTCACCCTGAGACCTCAGACCAAAGGCATCCCTTAATCCTGAAGAGACTTGTGCAGAAGTCTCCACCAGTGTGACCTCAGAGGCATGGCCCCTTCTTGGTGTTTGAGATGCATGGATTCTCTAGTCTAACCCCCATCACATGGCTCTTACTGCCACCAAAGTTCCAATGAAGATAATGTGGTCAGTACCAAGAATGCCACATGCTAGGAATTCTTCCCTTGGAAATGAATGGCCCCAGATTTGTGGCAGGTAGAACACCAAAAAGTGATAGATTTTGATCACTGGAAAGTATACTGCTCAATTATCAACCAGCTCATGAGAAAGGAATGACATGCTCAGAGTCAGTCCCAAGGAATCCAGACAAACACTAAATTGATACTTTAAATCTGGAAAATGATGTTGAAGGGGCTGCATCAAATTATCAAGTGATTAGATTCCTGGGTTACCCCCAGTTCTCAGTGTTCACAGCACTTCAACTGAGCATGTACCTGATTGAGGTCCTCAGGCCATAGCTAAAGCCACATCTTAATGAGCCTGTGGGTGGGCACGGCTGAAGGAGGGGGCCTCAGGCTCATTCTTACACTTGGCCAGACAGGCCTTCCTGACTTTGACCCTTCCATGGAGACCTCTTCCCTACCATGCTGCTGTCCCAGGAACTGTCTCCCCACCTCTTGTTCTGGTTACCTTGTTCTGACCACACTTGGAGGACTTAGGTGATTTGGAATCATCGGGCTTCTCCAACACATCCCGGAAACGAGACTCTTTGAAATGATGCAGCTCCTCATGCAGCTCTGACTGTTCTTTGAGCACACACTCTTGATTCTGCACCAGTTTTTTCTGCTCTTCCTGCATACCTTGGTAGAGCAGCTGTAGTTCACACAGGTCTTGTAACTTTGTAAGTAGCTCCTGACTCTGTAAGGTGGAGTGGGAAGGAAGCAGGCAGGAACCGTGGTAGCTACATAGAAGACCCATGCCTCCTCCTTCCTGCTGGGGACCCTTCCCTTAGGAGTCTCTGGGTTGGCTCTGAACAGCCATCTGGGATGGGGTTGGTGTGGTGGGGGAGTGGTCCTTCTGTGGAGACCTGCTAGGTGAGTAGTCATGATCTCGTATGGTGCAGGCATTCTGTAGTTTACAAAGTTCTCTCAGAGTATATTTTATCCAGTTGGACTAAAAATCTAAGGAGAAAATGCTGGGCAGGTTCCAGAGTACAATATGTATTTTAAGATTTAAAACCTACTCAGCTATACTCAATTTTTTGGTTTGAAGAGTCAGTGACCAAAGTAAGCCATGGCTGACTGAGAAAAGGTTTGATCCCCACCCTGATCTTTTCCCCAAGTATAGTCACACCTCAGAAGCTTCTCGAAGCAGCTTCTCCCTAGTCAGCAGCCATTCCCTGGCTGGGGTTACCTTAGGGATGAGACCAGTTTTGGGCAGTGGGAACGTGAGCCTGTGCAGCTCTTCCTGCAGCTGCCCCTGCTCCTCCTGCATCCTCCTCTGATCCTCCAGGAGCTCACACTGCTCCATCTGCAGCTGCGCCATCTCCTTCTGGCTGGCCTTGTACTTTTCCTGCAATTCTGTGAGTCTGGACAGCAGTGTGTCACACTGTGGAGGGGGTGGTTACTCTGTGAGGCATTTCTCTGCACTGTCCAGCAAGCAGAGCCCTTCTGTGCTCTCCTGCATCTTGTGGTTCACCAGAGGCTCCCTCCCTGTATGGTCCCCTTGGACTGACAGTCCCAAGCCATGCTGCACCCGTGAGGGTTTAGACACCAAATGGGAAACCCCAGCAGGCTGCTCAGGACTGTCCGGTTATGCTGTAAATTTCGTCTTCTGGCCCCTTCTGAGAGCCCTGTGAAGGGAGTGTTAACAACACCCCTCCCTTCTCAGGTCCCCACCTTCCTTTCCTTTGGCCCTTCCCTTTGGTAAAGATCATTCTCCTGCCCTGCTGGGAGTTCTGGTTCCTGTCACTGTTACCAACCCCAGTTGGTTTTATACCTAATTATACTTCTTACCAATAAAAACTCCACCCGATTTGTCCCCATTTTTGTTTTCATTATCATTTTTTTAAATATCTAGAAAAATATGGGCTACTGCTGAATTTGGATTGAAAAGACTAAATTATCCCATGATTCCATGAAACCAAACCTTCTAATATCGAATTCATCTCAATGCTGTTTTAGGACAAGAGGAAAAGCTGGCTCTGTGTCAGCGAGCTGGCTCCCTCTCTGTAGTCTCTTCTACTAGGAGAGGAGAGGGTGAGCAAGTCATAGACACTCTGGCCTCTAGACTGAGTGGGAATGGAAGAAGAAAATGTGAACCTGGGCATAGAGAGGCAGGTGGACCATTGGGGTGGTCCAGATAAGCTCCCCATTCTGGGTCTTCCAAAGGCTTTTCCCTGGGGACACAGCCTGCTGCTGGCTGTGATAGGAGCCACTGAGTATTCCGGCAAAAGGTGACTTGCTCTACCATACTTTGAGAATCTCGTGCCTTTTCTCCATCATGTTTCAACATCTTCCATTTCCTATCAGTGATCAGGAGCTGAAAGTGCTCAACACAAGGTCTAAGGATAACTGATAATGACTTGCATTTTATACACTATGGAAAAAAAGAAAATAAGGAAAGCCTCACTTATCACTACCAGGATTTATTATTAAAAGCAAGTAAGAAGGGAATAGTATTCTGTTCAATTTAAAGAGGGTAAAACTCAAGCTTAGAGAACTTCTCTATTCTGAAGTCACAGAGGAAACCTTAGAAGAGCCTAGGTCCTTCTAATATCCAATCAGCACCCTGGTCTAGTTGCACAAGACCACATCACCTGACAAGAGCATCTGCAATCTGCCTGAGAAAACTGGACCTTCTCTTTCTAGGTCTAATGATAAAAGTTGCACATGTGGGCTTTTCTGTATGTTCTCTGCAAATTACAAGATATCACTATAAGTTCTAATAACAAGGTCTAAGTGTCTACACATATGGAATCACATGCAAAACCCTCAGGTGTTCAGACTGGATGCAGCTGCACTGATCCTATTAGGCCGTGGCTTGGGCTCAAAATCAAGATCAAGGCAAACTGTTTAAAAGTAAATAGCATGGGACTCTTCTTCTGTTTCCTGACTTGCACACCCAGCTGTGACTGGACGGACAGGGAGCTCATCAAGCCCCTTGGTTGGATGACTGCACCTGTTGCCCTTATACCTCCTTTTTCCAGAGGAAGTACCCAGGAGACCTCACCTCTCTTAATTACAATTACCTTATTAGCACATTTCCCTTTGTCTTCTGGGATGGACTGGGTGGTCTTGAGCTCCTTCAGCTCCTGCTGGCAAAGCAGGAGGTCCTGCTCGAGCTGATCATACATGTGCTTCTGCCGCTCCAGCTCTTCCTTGCTGGTCTGGTACAGCCGCTTCATCTCCTGAAGCTGGGCGTGCATCTCTGCGTTCTGGGGTAGGGGAGGCAGGCCCCACCATCATCCCAGAAGCCCTTGCAGCTGCACTCTCTCTTCACAGACAGGGACTAAGGGGTCCTACCTGGTCCTTTCCAGTCCCAATTTCATCCCAATGGGGGCTACCTGAGATGGACCAGACCCTAACAGGCTCGACGCAGGGGCCTTCTGGGGCTTCCCTTTTGGGCAGATGGGGAAGAAAAAGAGAGCTACCTTTTTACTGGCTGATTTTCTGATTTAAAATCAAAGGAAGCTGCGTGCATCATGACTCTGTGAAATCACCTTTCTACTAGGCACCTCTTTATCCCCCATACCAATGGCTATACTACAGAATGCCATGAGTGCCCCCTCCTCTTTGGTACTACTGCTTTCACAGAAGATTCCATCTGGCTATATTCTCCCTCACCTGGAGTTTCTTTTACCTTCTCACTGCTCTCCTGGAAGGAGGCCACGACGTTCTTGAGGCGCTGCACCTCCGCCTCATGGTACTGCAGGTCCCCGCACAGCTGTCGCTGCACTTCTAGCAGCTTATCCTTCTCGCACGTGATGTGCTGGTACTGAAGCTGCAACTTCTGTAGCCGGCACAGTAACTCCTGTGGTGGAGGGGGCTGTGGGCAGTACCTCTGGGGTCCTCAACCCGTTCACTCTTCTGCCTGAGTCACTCTCAGACACGGATGGTCTAAGACCTGACTTCTCCCTGCCCCTTGCTTACCAGTTGTCCTCTCGCCCAGCGCCGTGCTCAAGGGTGGCCGGAGATCCGTACCAGTGGTGCTGCGCATGTGGCAGCTGGACTTATTTTAACTCTGCTCTGATCCACCGTCCCCAAAACCTCTAAGCACCTCAGTTGCCCCTCACCTCCTTTTGTGGTTACCTTCTCGTTTGGGCTTTCTACGACTGTGGGTTTCAAGACTCTGAGCTGCCGGAGCTCAGACTGAAGCTGTAGTTGCACCTTCAAGAGCTCATTCTGCTCATCCTGGCTAGCATCGTACTTTTGCTGCAGGGCACAGAGTCTGGTCTTCAGCTCCTCGTTCTGTGGTGGGAGGACGTAGGTAGAACAGTTACTCTCAAGAGAAACAGCAGACCCCTCTACAGACCAGTTTGGGTCCTTTCCAGACGTAGACATCTTGAAGAGCTCCCACAGGTCTAAGGTTGGGTTTCTTCTCTGAGGCAGACATTCAGGAATGGCTACCATTTCTAGAACACAAAGCTATGTGACTTGTCCAACTGGTCTCCAGTAGACTGTACCCCTGGTCTCAGGGCAAGAATCAGCCAAGCACAGCCTTGCTCTGCGTTCATCCTTCCCTGATGCAGCAGCTTCACGGAGGCCCTTCCGCCCTCCCCATACTCCCTTCCCCCATCAGTGTTTACCTGGGTGACATTGGGAGAGGTCTGAAACCGAAGCACCTCATTCTGTGCACACTTAAGCTCTCTCTGCAGCCGCCTCTGCTCCTCCTCACTGGTCCGACGATGATGCTGTAGTTCTTGCAACTCACAACACAATTCCTTACACTGTGCAGGAGATGGAACAGAAAGGCTGATTGAGGATAGGTGCCACACACACTTCGAAACTAGACTTGAGGAAGAAAAAAAAAAAAAGAATAGGCTTGGAAAGGATATGGCATTCCTTTTATTGGAATATTTCCATCGAGCAAGCAAACGAGAACCCAGAGTACTATCACCTGCCATAGTGTATGCCTCCTTTGTCAGCCCCGTATCTAAGGAGATGTTGCTACTGTAGGCCAGGAGAGGGTAAAAGAGAGACAGTGACGGTGCCTGCCTTCCCCTACCTTGTTCTGCATGTCATGCATCTGCTCTTCAGCTCCCAGAAGCTGTTGTCGCAACAAGTGAGTTTCAGGATCCGGTTCTAGAAAATCCATTTCTGAAGTCTGAGACTCTGCTGACATCATATTCTTTAGCGTTTGGGTTTCCAGCCACTTTTCTGTTGCTCTTCGTGTCCTATAATCCAGAACCCCAGAACCATGTTTGGGAAAGTGCTCTGCCTGGCATCACCTGGTAAGGGTGCTTGGTCCTGATGTCTTTATTTTAGGCAAAGATGGTAAAGAGCCTTATATTGTGATTTGTCTTCCAAATAAACATGTCAAGAAGGTGAAGAAAAAGTCCCAGTACCTCAATCAAGGCATGCTTGGCTCTGGGAGACCTAACAATGCTAGTCTAGTTGGGCTCAAGGCTGGGCCTTGTATCCAGCCAGCTCTAATCTGGAGGGAGGTACTACACCATTTGACTGAATTCAGCCTGTGTGGACAAGAAAGGAATCACTGTGATCAACTCTAGGGCAGAGCAAACCAGACCCCAATCCCTAGAATGGAAGTAAACTAAATTTTAGAACTCCAGTCCTGAGACACTTGGCTCTCCATGTTTGCTTCTAAGTGGCATCTGTGGAAAAGACTGGCTGGGTAGAAGTAGAGGGACATTTATTAGCCTAGCATCTGCCTTCACTGGTTCTATTCAGAGAAAAGCCAAAAGCAGAGTCCTAAGAGTCCTCCTAGCCTGCTGGTTATACCTCTCACTCTCCAGATCCGCAAGCTGCCCCGTGAGGCTGCTGTTGCTCTCCTGCAGGGCCTGGTACTCCTCGTTCAGGAAGCGGTAGCGTTCTCGCAGTTGCTGCAATTCTTCTGCAGAGGACAAATGGAGACGTGTGAGATCCTGGGGAAGAAGCACTGGTAATCAGCCCCTAATTTTCCTGCTTAGAAATCAGATAGCAGAAAGCTGAATAGCTTCTCTTTTTCTAAAGACTGAAGAGACACCGCATGCAGTGGCTTAGAAGACAAAACCCCCCAAATTCCACACTGCTATGTGTCTTTATCCTCTTTCACATAGCTGCCTTTCTTCTCATCTGCCCAGATCTGCCCTGTGTACCCATCTTCAGAACCCCAACAGAGGAAGAGTCTTGAGATTTTAGGAGCTCGTGAAGGTTTTAATTGAGTTTCTGGGTTATTATATTTCAAGTTTCCATTGATGATTACCTTCCTATTACTCTTTTAGTACAAAAGCTGAGGGATGTGAAACTGCCGCGTCACACTGCCAGTCCTGGCCTTCTGGAGACAACCTGGGCATCCTGAACGTCCTTTTACTTACTTTATCACCACACCAAATACACTGGCCTGCATGTGGTCAAGAATTCATTCTGAAGATCTTTTATCAGCTGACAGAAGAGCCCATCCCCACCAGACCCACATATCACCTTCAATCATCAGCAGAGATCTGGTTGCAATGACCCAGCACATGTCCCTAAGTACCAGCTACTAATACTTTCTGGAGCTACAATCAAACAAACACCTCTATCTATTTTGTTTCTTCCTGATTAAGAATTATTTATCTTAGAATACCAATTCTACTGATATTTAAAGAATACTGACTTGCTCCAATTAGAACACAAGGTCTATCGTACCTGCTGTAAGAGTCAACACCCTGAAATTCACATCTAATGTTCCTTCTTTATTCCAACCAAAAGTTTTTGGAGTACTGCAGATTACCATGGAAGGAAGGAAGGAAACTAACCTTTAATATAAGCCAACCATGTGCTAAGCATTAGCACTTGATGGTTTCAGCCTTCCAGTTAGCTAGTCTGTGAGGACTTCAACATACTAGGCATTTCATTTAATCCCGAAAATAGTCCTGTAAGGTTTTCTTTCCCTTTTTTTTTAAATAAACTTTTAATTTTACAATAGCTTTAGAGTCACAGAAAAGTTGCAAAGATAGTGTAAAACTCCCTGGGAGAGCTCTCATCTCATTTCCCCTATTGTTAACATCTTACCATGGGTACATTTGTCACAACTAAGGAATCAATATTCATACATTACTGTTAACTAAACTCAACATTTTATTCAGATTCCTCTCCATTTTCCCTAAGGTCCCTTCCTATTTCAGGATCCCCTCTGACTGTAAAGTTTTATTAACCAATTTTTACAGACACAGAAACTAAGAGAGAGACAATAACCAGGCCAAGTTCACCCCACTAATTAGCAGAACTGTGGTTCTGCACTCAGGTCTGTTTAACTTTGACCCAAGCTTTCCCACTGTGCTGGCCTCACTCTCCTGGCACCACCAGCCCAAATGCTCTTCTGAGAAACTTGTTACAGCTGGGAAAAAATCACAGTTCTTTGATTCCTTGTTGACTGCCTCTGCTTGACCTGGCCTAATACAGGGCCTCCCATTATACCCAAATCATAAATCTAGCCTCAGAATAAAGGCAAACTCTGATGTCATGAATCCTAGCAACTAGCTGGGAGACTCATTGTCTGAAAGCAGAGCTCTAAGCTTTTTAGTACTTCATGTATTACTGGAAATAACCTCTCTTCCTCTCCAGCTGTCTTGTGCTCTGATTTGTTGCCCCCTAAAGCTTCTACGTTGGAGAGGGCTCAAGGAGCCTAAGCATTAGCATCCTGGGACCTGGGAGCAGGACTGGAGCCCCCCCCACCCCCCGCCCATAACGCGCAGTCCAGGCAAACTGCCATGATGCCAGAGCTGCAGGAAGTTTCTCAAGGTGATCAACCCCTTATCCTGGAGACTTTCTCAGGAAGCGCTTTCCCATAGTTAAATCAACAAACGTCCAATGGCTCTCTGAGGAAGAATTCTCAGAATACACCTCCACAGTGTCATTTCTCATACCACCACTGACTGGTTATGTGACATCTAGATAAATTCTTCTCCCTTATGGTCTTGAATTAAACGTGGAGTTTTTTTTTTTTTTTTTTTTTTTTTTTTTTTTTTTTTTTTTTTTAAAGATTTTATTTATTTATTCATGATAGTCACAGAGAGAGAGAGAGAGGCAGAGACACAGGCAGAGGGAGAAGCAGGCTCCATGCACCGGGAGCCCGATGTGGGATTCGATCCCGGGTCTCCAGGATCGCGCCCTGGGCCAAAGGCAGGCGCCAAACCGCTGCGCCACCCAGGGATCCCAAACGTGGAGTTTTTTTCTAGAGGTTCCCAATTCATGATCTAAGACCACCTTCCACCATTTTCTTGGATACTAACTCCCTCTGCTCGGCTTTACTGGCAGGCCAGGAAGGGGGTTTGCCCTCTCATACCTTGCATCTCGGAGAAATCTGAAAGACTTAAACTATTGGATGGGTCAGAGCTCTTCATCTCCATTTCTGCACGGAGGGAGGTGATCTCCATTTCATACTCTCCCCGAATGCGCTCCATGTCATCGAGTTCATTCTGCATCCGGCAGAGATCCTCCTGCAGGGATGCTATGTCACTCTCATGTTCAGTCGCGGAATCCTCTGCTGCTTGCCGCAGATTATGGATCTCAGCCCGGGCCAAGTGCAACTCCTGTTCTATTTCCTTAAGTTCACTTTCTTTCTCACGCTCTAACAGGGAAATCTCCTCTCGTAGAGACCGCAACTCACCTGCAAAGCCCAGAGGTTGGGATGGTCAAGAGGATAAATGGACTTATCATGTTCTAGAAGCAGAAAGTTAAAGGCAGACTTATTTCTTATCTGGAAACTACTGGCAATCTAGTCTCTATCCCATCAGAGAAGTATAGCTTCATCTGCTATGGAATAAAGAGGACTCCATGTAGGAAGGTAGAGTAGAAAAGGAGATTCTGAGGCCTGGCACCAAAGCAACCCCTTAGGCTACTGCAAACAAAAAGTATTAAGTGCTCCTGTGTTGCAGATTAAAACTAATTTACAGTATTTTACTGATGCACCGAGTCTTTCCAAAAATTCCCTGACTAAAAAAAATTTGCACAGACTATTCTCATCTATTCAGTCTGGAAGCTTAGAAATTACAGAGCCTCACAGCTCCCACGAACTGCCTAGTACTGGCCCCTGATGTGTATTTAGAGTTCTCAGCTTAAATGAAAATGTAGGCTCATCACATGATAACCAAACATGGTTATGTCCTTCACTTTCCTACTACATCCTTGACGTTAGGGTTTAACTTTCCTTTAGGGTCCCCTCTGGGGTCTGGCCCTTAAAAAAAAAAAAAAGGCTTCCTCAGATCCACTGGAGTATGGAGGAAGGTCCTCTTCATCCAAAAAAGTTCATAATTTGGGAGGGCAAAGGGGCAGGGTCCGCCCAGAGTAGAGGGGCGGGGATTGCAAGCCCGAGGGGGAGGGGCTTGCCCGAAAACTGGGCGGGGCGGCCCCTGGTAGGGAGTTGGGGTGCCGGACCCGGATTCCAAAGAGCTAGCGCCGGTTGACAGTGGGTCTGGGGCTGTCCGAGTGAAGCCCAGGGCCCGGGAATCGGGCTGCGGGACAGAAGTGGGTTCTTACTCACTGGTTATGGCCTCCATCTCGTCGGGCCCCCCCCACCCCCGCAGGCGGTCTCCTTGGGGGGCCTCCCGCCGCCGGCCGGTCCCGGCCCCCGCGGGGCTGTGGCGGCCAGAACGGCCTCTCGACACCAGCTACCTCTGAGGTCGCGTGCGCCCCCTCTTGGCGGAAACGGGCAACGCGCGTGCACAAGGGCGGTCTCTATAGTTCACCCGGCAGGGTGCAGTTTGTGTGTCTTCACCAGACCCTCAGCCCCTCTCTTGCTTGAGACCTCATGCTTAGTAGAAACAACCCTACTTAGTAGAGAATCGCTCCTGAATTTCAGTTTTCCCAAGTAGTTGCCAACCTGCAACTCTACTGACTTCCCTCCTATTTGTAAGGAAGTATGTCCCTTCTCCAAGCAAAGAGGTCTTTTCCTCCTCTACAGGATTGCTTCCTTCATCATACAAACATGATCTAATGTAGTGAATCATATCTTAACCCCCCCCCCAAAAAAAAAACCTCTCCCTTGACTTCATTTCCTCTCCCCTTATTTCTCTGCTTCTCTTCAGAACATGTCTACTGTAACTAACTGTACTCACCTCCTCTATTTCAACTTCCCCTTCCTCTTTAATCCCAATCCAAACGGGCTTCTGTCCTCACTAAAATATCTCAGAGCCCTCCAAATAAGATGCAACAGGCATCTTATTTGATTTAACAACTTTTGACAGTTGATCATTATCTCTTTGAAGAAATTTCTGCTCTTGGCATCCAGAACATGAAATACTTTTGCCATTCCTCCTACTTTAGTCTCTTTTGTTCATATCTCCTCTACTGGACCTTTAAATACTGGAGTATCCCTGGGACTGGCCTTTTCCTCTTCTTATATCTCACCATGTGATTTCATGGTGATCTCTCAGGGATTCAAATGCCACCTAAATGCTAATGACTCCCAAACTTATATCTCCAGCCTTGATTTCTCCACTGGTTCTAGATTCATATATCCAACTGCCCCCTTAACATAGTTATTTAGATGTTAACAGTCATTTCAAACTCAACACGTAAAAACATGTCTCCAGTGGTTCCTCTAGCCCTTAAACTTGTTCTTTACCAAGTCTTCCCCATCCCAATAAATGACAGCACTATCCATTCAGTTTCTCAAGGCAAAGTGATCTTTCATGTCTCTCCTATTCCCACCCCTCCCCCACTCTCCACCCCATCCAATTCATCAGAAATCCTGAGGGCCCCACCTTCAATATAAGACACTCCCATGTCTTTTTACTGTACTTAGAATAAAAACCAAACCTCCCAGCTGACCTATAAGGTCCTTTGTAATCCAGCCTCAGCCTGACCTCTCAGAACACTCTCTCTTACAAGGGTCCTCCGCATGCACTCTGCTTCAGCCACAATGGCTTTTGTTCTGTCCTTCAAACACATGAAGCTCATTCCCACCTCTGCGTTTTTGCATGTGCTATTCCTTCTGCCTGGTATGCTCTTCCCTCAGATCTTTCTCATTATTCAAGTCTTAGCTCAAATGTCATCTTCTCAAAGAGGACTTTTCTAACTGCCCTATCAAAAAAAAAAAAAAAAATTCCATCTCACCACATCTCTCTATATCCTATTGTTATACTGTCTTCATAGCATTTATTGCCACTTGAACTTATATTGTTTATATTCTGCCTCTCCCCGTTAGAATGTACTCTTGATTAGGGCAGGGATCTGGTCTGTCTTCTTCATAGCTTGTCCTCCAAGTATATGGGCACTCAATAAATGAATGATAAACAAATAAATCAGCACCATTTTATGGATAAGGAACTGAGTCTCAGAGAGATAAAAGTGACTTGCCGAAGATTCTAAAGCATGTCAAGTGGCAGAGTTGGGCCCAAGAATCTAGGTGATCCGAAACAAATGCTCACTGTCTTCCCAGATGCAATGCATCTCCTGCCATTTCTCTCCCTCACCCTCTTCCCATTCATTGTCTACTTCTCCTGCATCTACCTTGGCTTACATTTTTCCCTTCTCTTTTCTCCCCTTTCTCTACCTTTGCTTGTTCCTCTCCAGGCCCAATACCCGGCCTTCCTTTTTTCTCCATTTATATTTTTCTTTTGGTTTGATCTCAGTTCTCCCTGGAGAGTCCCTGCTGTTTTCTAGGGCAGCTTCCCTAAACCTTCTGGAAGCCCATGGAAGTAACAAAAGCTGCCTCTTTTTTTGGTAGTACAGGGGAATGTGGGACACCTGCCTTGCTGCTTTCCAGAGACAAAGGGATGTGGGCGTTAGAAGAAAGAGATTTGGGGCCACAAGCTTGGTCCTAGGAAGCAAGAAAAGCGTTCTCATCTGCGTCCCTTAAAAGATGTAGAGTCCCCTCAGTCACTTCTCATTGGCTCATTGCTTTTCCCATGGTGCCCTTGTAGGGACAGGGAAAAGCAGTCTGGTTTGGAATTCAGCCCTGATTACCTACCCCATGACCCGAAGAACAAAGGGAAAGGGATATAGGTGTGAAGGGATGAGAGAAAAGGGAGAGTGTTAGCCAGAAAAAGAAGATGTGAAATGGTAGGGCAACAAAGGGCAGCGGAAGGCAGAAGAGCCAGGTAGAGATGCAAAGAAGAACAGAAATTAGGTAAAAAGGAGAATGGGGAGAGAAGGAGGAAAAGGTGAGAATAGTAAGGGGAAAATGAGGAGAAAGTACTGAATTAGTTTATATTTGTCTGCTATGCTACAGTCAAACCCTCAGGACAAAAGTACTTGGATGGCCACGTTCCATCCAGTCCAAGTGCTGGCAATTACCTTGGAGCTGCTGGATTTGCTTGGTGAACACCTCTGCCTGCTGGGCACTGGCCAGCCGTTCATCCTCCAGGAGTCCTGCAGTGAGAGAGGCAGCAGGCATGATCCTGGGATCCGGGGAGCCCAGACCCTCTGGCCCCCTCCCAGGCACTCACCCTGCAGCTCCAGGGAGTCATCCTCATGCTGCCCTGCCAGTTCCCGGGTCTCCTCCAGCTCTGCCACCAGCTGTAGCACCTGAGCCCGCAGCTCTTCCAGCTCTGTCTCTGTGAGGCTCAGACCCCGGTGCTTGCTAACAGACAGGGAGCCCACACTGCCACCTTTCTGCACTTGCTCTTCCTCTTCTTCCACCTCTTCTTCTTCCTCTTCCTCCTCATAGAGAGCTGGGAGTAACACTTCCCCTAGGAGAGAAACCCATCCCACCAGGGGGTCAGAGGCAACTTCTTTTCCAGAGTCCTTCAAGGGCCCTTCTGCTCATTGTCCCAGGGCAGAGATGGTATAATAGTGCCACCTGGTGTCCCCCAAGGAGCCCCCTCGGCAGGACCTGCACTCGGTGATGAGTCCTCAGGTGTAAGGGTCAAGTTTGGAGGTAGCCCATCCCCACCCAGGCCCTTCCTGGACCAGTATTGTACCAGGTGGCCTCTTGCTACTGACTTCGGGCAAACTGAGCAGCTGGGTGCTGGTTAGCTATGTGAGCTTGCACAAGGATACATGCTTCTTGCAGTCCTGGTGGTCTCTGCATAGTGGGACAAGTACTCAAGAAAGGATTCAGATGCTGGCCGTGTCTTTAGGCCAAATGGGACAAGAGTTAAAGTCTGGGGTTTGTCCAAAGTTAAAAAATTATCCAGGTGGCTTGGAAGAAATTAGCTTTTCCAGAATAAGAAAGGGTTGCCTATCGGTAGTTAGAAAAAGAAAACATCTGAATGAAGTGATTTTAAATGTTTTACTGGACCAATACTGAGGCCCTTTCAAATGTATTCTATCACATGGCTGTTCTGAAATTTTCTGCAGAGTCCACTTCCTTTTCTCTGCTGTTAGGAGGCCTCTCCCTTCCTCAAGTGTTATGAGTTCCCTCCTCCTAACTTCCCTCCCCAAACCTGAAGGAAACTTCAGGTTTCAGTTCCAAGGCTGTACTTGTGTGTAAAAAAAAGCCTACCATTTTAATGCATCAGGAAACTGGGGTGCACTGGTCCCCAGCCTCTGGTTGGTGAGTACCCCCTCCTTTGCTGCAATGCAGTTCCTTGAAATAGCGACATTTTGTCAGGATACTGATTATTTGCTTTGTTTTACAATTCTGAATCCCTGGTCTCATGACAGCAGCCTAAGGTCCATCTGGGACCCCTTGTGTCATCTGTCCCCTTAAAGGAGCAGGGTTGCCCACACAGTGTGCGTGGAGACCTGGGAACACTTCACAGGGAGTCCTGGGAAACGGATCAGCATCCTTCCAGGAGTCTGGTGTTGGCAGCAACTGTCAAGTAACATGGGTGCGGTGGGGATACATGAGTGTTGGGAGGTTGGCCTTCTCACCTGCCCCCTCCCAGGCAATTCTTTCAGGCTGTAAGGGATCCTAAGAGAACCAAAGCCACAAAGGCTTACATTCAAAGTTAGTGGTGGTGGCACCAGAAGGACAATGCTCACTTCACATGCTCACTTCCCTGCTTTTCAAAAATATGAGACAGCTTGGGATCTGGGTCGGGTGGCAGTGAGAACAAACCCCCTGCTGAAAGGCTGCTTCAAAGCTCTGTCCAACGAGGCCTCTTTCTCTGTCTGGCAGCTCCCCCCGGGACACACAACCTGGTTAGCTGGTGATTAGGGCCCCAAAGGGAGGCACCCAGAACCTCCCTCAAAGCCTGAGCCCTGAGGAGGGGTAGATTTCAGACCTGAAGGGTAGAGGGGGCTCAGGTGAGCTACAGGAAGGGCTCTGTCCTGGCTGGGAGCTCTGGGGACCAGATGGGGTAAGGAGGAAGGAAGGGAAGTTGGCTGAGGGGAGAGAAAGAAAGCTCTTTGGGAAAACTCACCCTCCATAGCTTGCATCCCCCGCCGCTCCAGGGACCCCCAGCGTTGGCCTTTCTTCCTCTCACAACCCTCAGATGCTTCATAGGAGCCTAAAGTGGTCACTGTGGGTCCTGTGGGTAGGAAGAGAGGAGGCACGGTGGGCTACTAAGGCGGCTGGGGGCTGGGGTGCACAGGAGGGAGAGGGGGACGTGCCTTCTAGCCCTCTGGAGCCCCAGAGTTTTTAATCCAGGTGGAAGTGCTCGGCTCACGCGGCCCCGGCTGCGACTTTCCTCCCTCAGCCGCCCCTCGAGCTGGGCCTGCGGGGATCCCGCCCTGCGCTGCCCAACCTCCCCGGCATCCCCAGTTCCAGGCTCCTCTCCCAGCACAGTCTCTTTAGCTGTGAAGGGAGACGGGCGAGAGCCAGGGCAGAGAGGCTGAGAGGGTGAGGTGGTGCAAGGAGGGGAAGGAGGGGATGCGGGGCGGGGGGATGCGTGGGGCAAGGGGTTCCGGGCCGGGGCCGCTCCCCTCCGCTCCGTTCTCTGCCTGGACCCATCCACCCCATCCTCGCCCTGCGCTCGGAGCCTTCGGCCGGAGGGGGCGCAGGGTCTGGGGCCCAGGGCCGGACCGACGGGGTGGAGGGGTGCAGGGCGAGAGACCGCCAGGGGATGATGCGACCGGTGTGGGGAAGACCCAGCCCGGAAAGATGGAGACCGGGCCCGGGGTGAGGGGCAGGATGAGGGAGGAAGACAGGACGGAAAGGTGGGAGCGGCGGAGGGAGAGGGGGGAGAGCGAGGACGTGGGGGTCTGGAGGGAGGAGAGATGGAGAAGAGGAAGGAGTGGCGGCGGAGAGGTGAGGGAGGGGCGGCTCTGACCTGGGCCGGGGCAGCTCCAGCCCGCGGCGCCCGCGCCCGCCCCGGCGCCCGCCTCCATGGCCGCTCGCGCCGCCGCTGCCGTCGCCGCCCGGAGGAGACGCCGCAGCCGCCAGGCCGGGGACCCGGAGCCGGTGCGCAGGGGAGGGAGGGCGGGCCGAGGGGGCGGGGCCTGGCCGGGCCACCTGACGCCACCCCCGCCCGGAAGCCCTCGCTCCACCGCCCTCCGGGACCCGGGCGGCGAGCGGGCGCGGGGGGCGACGGAGCCCGGCCCCAGACTCACCCCAGGGCCGGGGCCGGGGCCGGGGGCGGGGGCGGGGGCGCCCTCGGAGCGTGAGGCCGTCCCGGAGTGGCCGCGAGGTCGCCTGGTTCCGGCGAAGGGTCCCGCCCGGGCCGGCTGCGCGCGGAGACCCCTCGGGGCCAAGTGTCAGACGAGCCCCGTCCCGCGCGGGGATGGGGCAGGAAGAGCACAAAGCTGGACGCATCCTCCGCTGCTGTTTCCTCCAAACGCGCGGACACACGCCCGCCAAGCGGGGCCCGCGTCCCCCACCTCCGCAGGCAGCGCGGACCCCGGCCGCAGCCCCCACTCCCGCGCGGTGGCCTCTTGCGTCCCGGGACTGACCGCGTCAAGGCAGGAGAAGGGAAGCCAAGGCCGAGATCTGTGACCCGCAGGGCCCTGACCCCCCTGCTTTCCCCGCGCCCCAACCAAGCCAGAGCCCGAACCCCCTCGGGAGGGCGGTGCCTTGGCCCCTCGCAGCCCTCACTGCCTGAAGACCTCTTCCCTCCACCACTCTGCCTTCCCCCCTGGCCCCACACCCAAGGAGCTGCGATGCACGACTTCCACCCACCCTGCCTCTGGAGCCTGTTCCGAGTGGGCACTGCTGATTTTCACTCTCATACAAGGGAGACGTGGAAACCCAGAGGGCTTGTTTCACGTAATCGTTCATTCAGGGCACATCTACCTGGTGCGGGATCAGAGGAGGCAATCGTTCTCAGGTCTCTACAGGTCTCACCCAGGAAAGAAGTGGATACACTTGGGAACCAGGCAGTCCCAATGCATCGAGGAAAGTGTTAGGAGATTCCTGAGCCAGGGACACACACCAATCCCTTTTCTTGGCTATCCACTCACCAGGTTATGGACGTGCATTGTCTGTGTTCACAAGCCCTCTGTATTCTTCAGGAAAGAAGCCTTCCTTTGCCTAGACATCCCTACTTATTCTACAACCCTCAGTCAGGAGTCACCTCTAGGCAGCCTCTCCTGATGCCCACCCCTAGACCAGTAGAGGCCTGCTGTGCTCCACACTGTCCTCTTTACTCCTGGGGTAGCACCTGTCACTTTGTCAAGGTCAGGTTTTTACTTTGTGTCTGCCCAACTTCTGGAAGATTGGGAAGTACTTTAGTCATTTGTGTATGTCTAGCATCTGACAAAGTATCTGACACAATAAATGAGAAAGGTAAATCTTTCAACTACACAATTAATACTCTGTCTTATCATTTAACACATGATTTCACATGGAGTGAAATGTTGCCTATTAAATATAATGTTGTTCTGTAAGTCTCTTCTCTCCCTCCCTCCCCTCCACCTCCTTTTTTTCCCTCCCTCTCAAACCCCCCAGCCTGGTGCTCTGAAAGATGATGAACACAGATCAAGGAGGTTTCATCTGCTCCCCAGAGGGCAGGATTACACCCCAGGTCCTCTGGTCAAGGTGATCCAGATGTGGGGAAAGGCTGTTGAACAAGCCCATGAAGACCCCTTTCAGAGAGCCTGCTCCAGGTATCAGGCTTGTCCAGACAAGGCTGGTGTGGGGGTGGCAAGGCGTCAGGATGGGCGCACAGAGCCTGGGCATTGACAACACTGGAAGGCTGGAAGCCCAATAGCTGTTTGCTCTGCCCAAGCATGGCTCCTTCTAGTCCTGGCTTAGCCAGCAAGTTTGGTTAACAGTTGACCTTGACTGCTGACTTCTTGGTTCATGGAGGGAGGGGCAGAGAGGAAGTTGTCAACTGTGACATCCTGTGATCCAGGCTCTCCTCAGGGAGTTATTATCCTGAGTATTAGGACTAATCTCTCCTTGGTTCCTGGGGTGTTGGTCACCATTCACCTTGGATTTGGGGAACATTCAGGAGAGACCTGAACCAGTCCATTTTCAGGACCCAAATTTGGGCAAATCCTGATTGAGGATGGGGGTGAAGCTAGGGGGCAAGAGGTAAAGGCTTAACAGGCAGGGGGTGGGAAATGGACTGTGGTCCAGGGATGCATAGAAGGGCCAGGAGTGGTGGAGATGCCAACCAGGTAATCAGCTTAGGAGGATGATCTGAATTAATCCTTGTAATCCCTGGACTCTGTACTCAGCCTCCTCCTAATCCCATCCCAACAGATCATCCTCTCTGAGGATCGATGCAGCCATTTATCCCCCTTTGCCTTTATTTCTAAAGGCCCATTTAAAAGGAAAAAAAATGTGAATATTTCAAACATGCAGAAAAGTACAGTACAGAGTATAATAACAAATATCTGTGTACTCACCACTGAAATCCAACAACTGTTCATTTTGCCTCATTTGATTCAGAGATAGCCCTTTTATTTATAGTTTCACAGTTTTGCTTTATATGTATGTATCCACGAACAACAAAATATTGATTTGTGTATTTAAAAAATCTATCTGGGGGCTCCTGACTGTCTCCATAGAGCATGTGACTCTTGACTTCTGGGTCCTGAGTTTGAGCCCCAGATTGGGCATTGAGATAACTTAAAAATAAATAAGGAAAAACTCTGCAAACTTTCTTTCTTTTTTTTTTTTTTTTTTTAGATTTTGTTTATTCATGAGAGACAGAAAGAGAGGCAGAGACACAGGCAGAGGGAGAAGCAGGCTCCACGCAGGGAGCCTGACATGGGACTTGATCCCGGGTCTCCAGGATCAGGTCCTGGGCTGAAGGCGACGCTAAACCACTGAGCCACCCAGGCTGCCCTGCAAACTTTCTTCTTATGTCAACATTTTTTTTTTTAAATATTTATCCATGTTTCATTTAGCTCCAATTCATGAATTTTAAGTGCTGAATACTACTTCAGTATTTGCACATGCCACAATTTATTTATCCAGTCTTCAACTAATGGGCATTTAGGCTGTTTCCAGTTTTCTGTGTTAGAAAACAATGCTTTAGGGGCATCTGGATGGCTCAGTTGGTTAAGCATCTGACTCTTGATTTCAGCACAGGTCATGATCTCAGGGATGTGAGATTGGCCCCCATGGGCTCCTACTCATCTCTGTACTTGGCCAGTAGTCTGCTTCTCTCCTTCTCCCTCTGCCTCTCCCCCAGCCCAACTTTCAGGTGCTCTGTCTCTCTCTCTAAAATAAATAAACAACTAAAATAAGTAAAACGAAAACAGTGCCTTTGTGGTTAGTGTTGTACATGCATCTTGCACATATATATAAGAACTTCTCTAAGGTAGATACTGAGGAGTAGAATTTCTGGGTCATAGAATAATATGTGCATGTTAAACTTTGCAGATTATTACCAAATTGCTCTATGAAGTAGTTGGACCAATTTACGATCCATTAACAATGGCTTCCAGGGCTCATTTAGATTCGCTAGCATATTTATAAGTTTCTCTGCTCATCATTCCTTCTTGCATTTCTTTCCTTCCTTCTTATTTGCTTCCCTTCTTATGAAGTATATCTTTTGGTGGCATTTCAGTGAAAGTCTTCGGTAAACATTCTCAAATATCTTTGTTTCATATAACCTTTTTTCCCCAAAGATTTTATTTATTTATTCATGAGAGACAAACAGAGAAAGGCAGAGACAGGCAGAGAGAGAAGCAGGTTCCCTGCAGGGACCTCTGATGCAGGGCTCAATCCCAGGACCCCGATCACGACCTGAGCCAAAGGCAGATGCTCAACCACTGAGCCACCCAGATGCCCCTATATCATATAATTTAAATAGAAATTTATTTTATTTTATTGTTTTTTTATAATTTTATTTTTTTATTTTTTTAATTTATTTTTATTTTTAGAAATTTAATGGGCATAGAATTTTAGGTCGAGAGCTTTCTCTTGGCCTTTGGAAGATATTCCTTTTCTATAATCTTTTGTTGCTAATGCTTTCACTAGTGTCTTTTAACTATTCTTCCACATTTCATATCTCATCACTTCCCTCCTCCATATTCCCCCCCTCCATATTTTGAATGGTTTCATTAGCTCCATCTTCCAATTCACTAATTCTCTTAACAGCCGGGTCTATGGGACACATGGGTGGCTCAGCGATTGAGTGTTGGCCCTCAGCTTGGGGTGTGACCTGGGAATCCCTGGATCAAGTCCCACGTCGGGCTCCCTGCGTGGAGCCTGCTTCTCCTTCTGCCTATGTCTCTGCCTCTCTCTGTGTCTCTCATGAATAAATAAATAAAATCTTAAAAAAAAAAATTAACAGCCAGGTCTGGTCTACTGTTCAATGGGTCATTGAGTCTAATTTCAATGATGCATCTTTCCCTATGTTTTACTTTTTCCCTCAGTAAGGTTTTTTTTCTTATATATAGGGCAATACTTTCATTTTGGTTTATTTTCTTATCTTTAATCTTTAATAGTTCTAAGTATACTTATTATATAATGCTTTTCATGTTGTTTTCTTATGCACTGTTCTTGGAATGTTGATTCTCCTATTTGTTGTGTCTGCTGACTCTTCCTTATGGTGGCTTGCTTCCTTGTCCAGTTTATGATATTGTGAGGTCTTCTTCATTGGATGTTTGATTGTTTTGTGAAAGTCTCATATGCCCTAGGTTATGAAAACATTGTGACAGAGCTCTTTTTTCTTTAAAAAAACTTTTTTTTAATTATTTATTTTAAAGAGAGAGAGAGAGCATGAGCAGGGGGAGGAGCAGAGGGAGAGGAATCAAGAGAGAATCCTTAAGCAGCCTCACCAATGAGCATGGCGCCCAACTTGGGGCTGGATCCCAGGACCTTGAGATCATGACCTGAGCCGAAATCGAGTCAGCCACTTAACCGACTGAACCACCCAGTTTGCCCCAATGACAGAGCTCTTTCTTGCTTCTCTGGGGATATATGGTATTCTAAGTTTCCTAAGCCAGGGTTAGATTTAATTTCTCTGCTTGAGGATCCAGCATCATGCAGATAACGTAAATCCAGATGCAATACAAGCATTTGCTCAGGCTTGGGACTTTAATTTCTGAGTTGATTTGTGTTTCTATTCCTTTTCATTGCTTCCTTGGACTGGTGTGTGTTGTTTTCAGGTTTTTTCCATGAACAAAGTAGATCTTTGATAATCTGAGCTTTGTGCAGGGTTTTCAGTCCCAGCTTCTCATCTCTGGTGGGCTGAAGTGACATGCCCTATAACTGGAAGCACTAAAACATAGTTCCAGGTTCCCGGGTATATATCTGTGTCTGAAATCCACCATGGGCCACTGTGATAGCCCCCTCTTCTCATATCTTTTCTTTTCTGTTTTTTAAAGATTTATTTATTTTTAGAGAGAGGGAGCACAAGTGGTAGGAGGAGCAGAGGAGAGAGAGAGAGAGAGAGAGAGAGAGAGAGAGAGAGAGAGAGAGAGGATCTCCAGCAGACTTCACACTGAGTGAGGAGACCCACTCAGGACTTGACCATCACGACCTGAGCCAAAATAAAGAGTCAGTCACTCAACTGAGTTAGCCACCCAGGTGTCCCCTTATTCTCTTTTCTTTGGCTTTGTATTCCTTAATTCTGATGTTTGGAGATGTCTCCTTCTTTTTCTTTTTTTTCAAGTTGGCTCCATGCTGGGCTTGAACTCAGGACCCTGAGATGGAGACCTGAGCTGACATCAATGGTTGGATGCTTAACTAACTGAGCCACCCAAGTGCCCCAGGGAATTTCCTTTTTTAAAATAAATTTTGGGTGGGTGGGGGGTGCCTGGGTGGCTCATTTGATTAAGTGTCTGCCTTCAGCTCAGGTCATGATTTCAGGGTCCTGGAATTGAGCCCCATGTCAGGCTCCCCTCCAAGCGGGGAGTCTGCTTCTCTCTCTCCCTCTCCCTCTGTCTCTCCCCCTACTGGTTCCCTCTCTCTCTCTCTCTAAAATAAATAAAAATCTTTTAAAAAATAAAATAAAATTTTACATTATCCAGGTATTAATTTTGTTTTAATGTTGTTTTTGGTTTTGTTTTTAATTTTTAACATACTCTCCACACCCAGTGTGGGGCTTGAACTCACAAGCCCAAGATCAGGAGTCACATGGTCTACCAACTGAACCAGCCAGGCATTCTGATAGTAATTTTTAAATTCTTTTTAAAATTCTTTTTTATTTATTTTTTAAAAGATTTTATTTATTTATTCATAGAAACGGGGTGGGGGGTGCAGAGGCACAGGCAGAGGGAGAAGCAGGCTCCATGCAGGGAGCCTGACGTGGGACTCAATCCAGGGTCCCCAGGATCACACCCCAGGCTGCAGGCGGCGCTAAACCGCTACGCCACTGGGGCTGCCTTTTTTTTTTTTTTTTTTTAGTATTTTATTTATTTATTCATGAGAGACACAGAGAGAGAGGCAGAGACATAGGCAGAAGGAGAAGCAGGCTCCATGCAGGAAGCCCGATGTGGGACTCAATCCTGGGACTCCAGGATCATGCCCTGAGCCAAAGGCAGATGCTCAACCACTGAGCCACCCAGGTGTCCCTAAATTCTATTTTATGCAACCTTTCTGTGTGTGTTTTAGGGGGCACTGGGTGAGGAGATAGCTACACTAGTTCAGTCTATCCCATTGCCACAAGTTCCTCTCTAGACTTTATCTTTAGCATCATTCCAAATAATCCCAATGCTGTAAGGTGCATTATAGTTTGCAAAGAGCTTTCACATACAATTTCTGCTTTAATCCTCCCAACAACTCTAAGGAATGAGTGTTACTGTTCCCATTTTACCAATGGGAAAACTGAGACTCAAAATTGCTACTTTTTTTTTTCTAAAGATTTTATTTATTTATTCATGAGAGACGGGGGGGGGGGGGGGCGGGCGCGGTGCGGTGGAGGAGACATAGGCAGAGGGAGAAGCAGGCTACATGCAGGAAGCCTGATATGGGACTCGATCCCAGGCCTCCAGGATCATGCCCTGATCCAAAGGCAGACGTTCAACCACTGAGCCACCCAGGTGTCCCTAAATCCTACCTTTTGGACTTCAAATCCAGTGCATTTCATAGCTTGGACTTTATACGAGGAGCTTGTCTTTTCTAGACCTCCAGCTCAGACCCACTCCCCAAATTATGCTGATCATTTGCTCTTTATCTGAGGCCCTCTGAGAGGCTCTTTCAGCCTAACGCAATGCAACCCTTTGGATCTGACCTTCTCTAGCTCAGCTCCTGATGCCAGTCCCCTCCTTCCCCATTTGGCCTCAGTGGAAATAATGGGCTATATACAGTCCATGGCTAATGGGAAGAATGACTGGCAGCTTATCCTTGGGGTCTTTTATTCACTTACCACTAGGCCATCTTTATACCTCTACCCTAAAAAGGTCATGCAGTGTATATGTGTGTGTTGGGGTACTGGAAAAAATTTTAAGAAAACCAGGGCTCGTCCGGGATTTGAACCCGGGACCTCCCGCACCCTAAGCGAGAATCATACCCCTAGACCAACGAGCCACTGATGGTTATGTCTAACCAGATGTGCCTTCCCTGCCACATCAGCAGCAGGCGCAGTTTGTGGTTCCTAGAGGTGGAATCTTCTCCCAGGCTGGCAACCAGCCCAGGCCGGCTGCACTCCAGCGGGCTCTGCCTCTCTCTTGGCTCTCTTCACTCCTCCCCGGCCCAGTCTGGAGCCACACAGATGCTCCAGGCAGGGCCCCTTCCCCAGGACCAGCCGTTTCTCCCCCATGGGCTTTGTGGGGGTGCTGGTGGCAAAAGGCTGAAAAGAAGCCAGGGTCCAGCAACCTCCACTTTCCAGGGGAGCCCCAGGTCTGAGGAATCCTGTCTGGCATCTCTGGCACCCCATGAAGAACGGCCCTTCTTTCTTCCCTCATGATTAGACCACCAGAAAAAAATCCTCCAAATCATTAGCCTCTTAGATGAGGAAGTAGAAGGCTGATCTAGATCACCTTGACTAAAAGACATGTGCTAAATTGCTCAGTTTCCTCATCTGTCGGGGGTGGGGAAAGTAACACTTGCCCTATGTGTCTTAGGGGTAAGACAATGTCTGTGAAAGCAGTCTACAAACTGTAAGGGGCTGTATGAAGGAGATGAGTTCTTCTGATGGCAAGATGGGGGTCGGGGCGGGGGGTGGAAAGACTCAATAGGAAAGTTGCTCTTTAATGCTTAAAATAGGCTGGGCAATATATTCTATGTTTTATAGCTATTATTAAGCCTCATAACAACCTTGTGAGACAGGTGTCATTCCCACTGTAAGAAAAAAAAAACATATCTACATTCAGCTTACAAGAGGCACATTTATCTAAGTTTAAAGCCTGTTTTAAACACAGTACATACTGCTACCCAGACTTTCTAGAAAACTAGAGATGAGAATACATCCTGTAGATACTCACACTCCCTCCCACACCCCAGCCTGCCCTGCTCATCCTGCCCAGGGGAGGATTCAGGGAAAAGCCTACTAACAGGGTAAGTGTGGCGGCCTGGGTGGGTACCTTCGGGCTGTGGGCTTCGAGTTTCCCGCCTCCCAAAGGAGAGCGAGGGGGAGGTTCAGAATCTGGGGTCTCAGGAGACCCCAGGGTGGGGGGGGGGCCCTGCCTGGCTAACTTTTGCACTTCCCCTGTACCATATCCATCACCCTCCTCCCCACCCACTACCACCCAGCCGTGCTGCTTGCTGAAGGCAGAGCCCTGTCTTGTTAGTCTTTGGGTCCTGCCTGTGTCTGGCACTTGGCAATCCTGCTGACAATGACTCCCAAGCATTTCTATGTGCTGGGTTCTGTGTAATCACTTTACCAAATTAATCTCATCTTCACAGCACAACTGTTATTGTAGACATCACTTAGCAAATGTCTGTGGAATGAATGAGTGAGTGAGTACGTGAAAGAAAAGTCTCATGAGAGTACACAAAAAAATCACTAGTGGCAACAGATATTGAGGTCAATCCTCATCTCTTGGCTCCAAGTAGAAACCATAAGCCTGAAGAAACCCTCCTGCCTTCTGTGCTTTTAAGCTGGCTTCCTAATGAACCAACTCCTCTCTTGGATAGGCAGGAAGAGAATGGCCCCTCACTTGAGAGAGAGGACTGGCCAGCGTTCGTCTCGGCGGGGGGGGGGGGGGGGGGGGGGTGGCGTGGGGGGGTGGGTGTTATTGTCTCCATCCAGGAGGGCCAGACCAGACAACTGGTTCTGCTAACTAATCGTGGCCAGGAAGAAAGGCAACAGCTCATCTATTCTAAAACCAAAGAGACTTTTTTGGGTAGCTGTTCCCCAGCTATGAACTGGCTTATAAATAATAGCACATTCAACACGTCATTCTGTTACCTCAGCACGCATTCCCTAAATTGCTCATTTTGGTAGATGTGCCAGGAAGTGAGGTGGCTCCAAGAGAGACTCTTAGGGCTAAGAATGTTTCAAGGATGACACCGGGGTTGGATTTCAGCCAGTGCTTCTCTCTGGGGGTGCTGTTCAAATTTGGTGCAGGATCATTCTTCTTTTTTGTGGCCTGTCTGGAACAGTGTCCTGCCCACTAAATACCAGTAATCCCTTCCTCACTGTTGAGACAGCCAGAACACCCCCCCCCCGCCCCCGCACACTGCCAAATACCTCTAGGATGGCAGGGGTCTGGGGAGAGGATGGGGAGAGGAGTACTGCTCTGGTGGGAATCCACTGGCACCTACCCTTTTTCCCTAGGCTAAAATTACTGTGGCCTTGCTGTGGGCACTAGGCCTTTAGGCCCTCAATGACTTGTTTGTCTCTGTGTTTAACAAGCCACAGATAGAATTCTCTGGGGACAATAGTGGCTCTACCTCTAGGGGCTTCCTCCCTTTGTCTCAAGAGAGGATAGTTTTTAGTCAGGCAAATCCTTTGATGATTCCTCATTTCTGTGACAGCATGTAGGCCTTTCTCTTATCTCATCATTTGTCCGGAGAACCCTTATGGGTCAGTATTTAACAGACAGCATTGTCACAACACACCATCTCAAGTTCATTGTCACCTCCTATGTATCAACAACACAACAAAAGTCAACACTGGTTGCCTTGAGAGAGGGGAAATGGATGGGAAATAAGGTGCTTCTTCACTGTATATTCTTTTTTTTTTTTAATTTTTTTAATTTTTTATTTTTTTTTAATTTTTTTTATTTATTTATGATAGTCACACACACAGAGAGAGAGAGAGGCAGAGACACAGGTAGAGGGAGAAGCAGGCTCCATGCACCAGCAGCCCGACGTGGGATTCGATCCCGGGTCTCCAGGATCGCGCCCTGGGCCAAAGGCAGGCTCCAAACCGCTGTGCCACCCAGGGATCCCCTCTTTTTTTTTATATAGATGGATTTTATTTATTTATTCAAGAGAGAGAGCACAGAGGGAGAATGAGAGGAAGAAACAGATTCCCTGCTGAGCAGAGAACCTGACTTGGGGCTCGAACTCAGGACCTCGAAATCATGACCTGAGCCGAAGGCAGACTGATGGAGCTACCCAGGTGCCCCTTCACTGTATATTCTTCTGTACTTCTTGAATTTTCAGTCCTGGACATGTCTATAACCCACTCAAAAACA
Source organism: Canis lupus baileyi (assembly GCF_048164855.1). Lineage (NCBI taxonomy): Eukaryota > Metazoa > Chordata > Mammalia > Carnivora > Canidae > Canis > Canis lupus. The sequence continues at coordinate 53,150,224 of NC_132855.1, read as the reverse complement.
AATTAAATTATGGAAATCTAAGCAGAGAGAAGCAATGATTAGAGAGGGCAACGAGAAATATATTTCAAGAGTCTAGGGAGACTCAGTATCCTCTGGGTCAGAACAGGCCAGTGGAGCTGGTATTTGGCTCCCAGCCTAATGGTTCTGGTCTATGTCCAGTTCTGAATTATACTTTGTGTTGAGTCTGTATTGAGGGGTAATAGGCATATACCCAATCCTGTGAAACTGGTTGTTCTGTCTACTTGGGAATGTTGTTGAGGACATTGTTTATTGTATCACACCAACGGCTCCTTTGTGTAGTTCCCACGGAGGCATTCTTGTCTGTCATAATCCCAAGAACAGTTGGTTTGCATTTACTTTCTGGACACTGAATTATGTAAATGTGTAGCTGCTAGAAAGCATGCATGTATGGTCATATTTCAATTTAATTCCTGACTTTTGAACTCCTCACTGTTGTTCTCTTTCTTCTTTTGCTCCTACATTTGATTCATGACTTCTTGTTGTGGCCCATATATTCCCCACAAACCTCTGTCGAACTATTTCTGGAAAGGGTGGGAGTATAAATGAATAAACTCTTAAAGAGAATAGGAAAAAAAAAAAAAAAAAGCCCAAACACTAAAACTATTCAAAAAGGATCCTCTTTTGGGGGCTCCTGGGTGGCTCAGTTGGTTGAGCATCTGACCCTTGGTTTTAGTTTGGGTCATGATCTCAGGGTGGTGAGATCTAGCCCCACATTTAGCCCCACCATAGAGCGGAGTCTGCTTTGGATTATCCCTCTGCCTCCTTCTGCCCTCCCCCTGTTCTCTCTCTCTCTCTCTCTCTCAAATGAATAAATGAACCTTTATTTTTTTTTTTTAATTTTTATTTATTTATGATAGTCACAGAGAGAGAGAGAGAGAGAGAGAGAGAGGCAGTGACATAGGCAGAGGGAGAAGCAGGCTCCATGCCGCGGGAGCCCGACGTGGGATTTGATCCTGGGTCTCCAGGATCGCGCCCTGGGCCAAAGGCAGGCGCTAAACCGCTGTGCCACCCAGGGATCCCAATAAATGAACCTTTAAAAAAATCCTCCTTTTCTAGGACTTTCCTTTTTTCTGGACAATTAGAATGATTGGAAAAACAAATTTCCTCTTGACCATTTGGTTCTGGACATTTATGTGTAAAACTAAATCAGTAGTTCTTAACTGGAAAGTAGGGGACATGGAATGGTTTTACCTCTCAGGGGATATTTGTGTCTGGAAACATTTTTGGTTATCATGACTGAGGTGGAGCTAGTGCTATTGGCAGCCAGTGAGTAACGGTCAGGAATGCTGTTAAACCTCCTACAATGCGTAAGACAGCTGCCCTTCCCTCAACAACAAAATATACCTGACATAATTTTCTGTAAAGCCTTAGTATATTATCATGTTCCTAAATCAATAAAGTGACTTTAAACCCGAAAAGTGCACCACATACATTAAATGTACTTAAAATGTCTTCAGTTTTTATATCATTACCCTCCACTTTACCCCCTGTACCATCCTCAAAATCTTTCTGTTCCCTACTCTATGGCTTCACTGACTCTGAAAATTTGATGTCCCCTGCGTCAGTTTATACTCTATGCTTGGGTAAGGCTCTTTTTGGCCTGAGCTGTCCACCACCACCACCTCGCACTCTGAGCCCAGGCATCTGCCCCATCTTACTCAGGGCTGAGTTGCTCCCAGCTTGGGCCCACTGCCCCTCCCTCTGATGTTGGGTAGAATACGGTCAGAAGGGACTGTTTGGAAAGGTTTCAGGACCGACCTAGTAGGGGCCGAAGATGCAGCCACCTGGGTAGTGCAGTGACAGGGCCTTGGGGTGTCTTTTGCCCACATCAGCTGGGATGGTAGCCCAAGCCCAAGGGTTCCTGTCAGAACCATTTACAGAGGTGGGCAGCTCAGCAGAGCCCTGAAGACAGCAGAGGTTGACTCGCTCTACTCAACACAGGCTAACAGCCCCCATGGCCTTCCCAGAGGCAGGTCTTCAAACACGGCCTTCGGGATGGCCTCTGGCCCAGGTCAAAAGAGCCTGCCTGGGGCAGAGGACCAGCTGACCCAGGCATCTAGTGGAGACAAAGTGGCCTTGCATTTCCTGGATGCTTAGCTGGGTCTCTGCCAGGATCCTAGCTGTGGGTGCGTGCCCGTGCGCACACATGACACGGAGACCCCAGTCTCTCACAAGTGGCTGGCAAGTCTGCTCTGAGCCTTTCTAGCTCAGGATTCAAGGGATAGATTTCAGTCCTAAGGTGTGGACTTTTGGAGTTTCAGATGGAAAGCCACAAGTGTTTGCTCAGCTCCCCTAACTTGGTGGAATCAAACTCAAGCACTTTCTCTGCTGCCCTAGAGAGCAGCTCGAGCCTCTGCTCAGCTTCCAGACCACCAGCTCTTGCCTTTTGGAGGCTCCTTGGATATTCCTCCAGGCAGAGTTCAGCAGGCGGCCTGCAATCTGAGGGGAGTTTGCATGCAGATCTAAAGCCCTCTTCTTCTGTGGCGTTATCCTTCCAGGAAACCTACTTTCACTCTTCTACTCTGGAGTCCTAGACTCTGTCCTCTGACTCTTCAGGAATAAAGGTTGGGACTTTTCTGCTGGAGTTCCAGCTGTCCCTTGCCAGTTAGCCTGGGGAGTGTCCTCAGGAAATAATCCATTTACCTGTAGACGGTTCCTTTCATTCGAGGATTGGGTCCTTTCTGTTGCTGCCTGCTTTGGGGTACCTTATAGCGCTTTCCAGGAGATGTTTCGCACATTTTGTCCAGTTTATAATTTACCCCGCGGAGGGATTTCTCTGATACAAACTACTGTGCCACCAGGGGCCATCCTTTGGCTTCCACTTAGCTGTATTTAAAATGCGTGGCTTGGGGCAGCCCCGGTGGTGCAGCGGTTTAGTGCTGCCTACAGCCTGGGGTGTGATCCTGGGGACCCGGGATCGAGTCCCACGTCGGGCTCCCTGAGTGGAGCCTGCTTCTCCCTCTGCCTGTGTCTCTGCCTCTCTCTCTCTGTGTCTCTCATGAATAAATAGATAAAATCTTTAAAACAATAAAAAAAATAATAAAGTGCGTGGCTTTTATCTACATACTCACGGTCTGCTGAGGTGGGGCAGAGGGCACATTCACAGGGCTGAGGTGTAGTGTTGTAGGCAGAGCTTAGGGCAGAGCTGGTCTCGCTGAGGTGGGCTGTGCGGACGAGGTCTGGAGTCCAGCTCTCACAGCTGGGCAGGACTTGAGAGCAGGCAGGGCCAAAGGATGGGGGCTTGGGCACTGCTGAGCTCAAGGCAGGGCCAGGGAGCAAACTAACCTCAGCCTGGCTGGGAGGGAGGGGGGAGATGGGGGCATGAGGGCTCTGAGCAGAAAGCACACCCTCTCTGGGTAAAGTTAACAGGAAGAAACAGGCAGCCAGGGAGGCCTTAGACTTCAAGCATTGTCCAATTGCCCTTGTGCCCATCTGTGAAGGCTGTTTACTAAGCTGCTCCCAGGGCGCTCCCCAGGATGCTCCCCTGGCTCTGCCCCTTCCTGGGGCATGAGGCTGCTCCCCAGGCTGGCTGTGAGTCCAAGATCTCTGGAGAGGGAGACTTAGGGGGCACCTTCCACAAAGGAGCAGATGGGAAGAGAAACACATAGGGATGTAGTGGTGCTGGACACCAAATGGAAAGGCATGCCCTCAATAGCTTCGTTCGAAGGACACACACACACACACACACACACACACACACGCACACAATGGTGGCCACAGCTCTGTTAATATGGGTCAGCACCCCCAGGTTGCAGTGAGCCAATTCTTATTCATTCTAGCACCCAGTACTGCATATTGATTCTTTGAGCCCAATATTTTTATCCTCTCAAGAACACACAATCAGCTTTAGGGCCACAAAAGGAGGATGAGGTGGGGGCTTGGACAGCTCTAATCTCAAACTTTGTCCTTAGGAGGCTTAGGATCAGGACTGATCATTCAGGGAGCACGGAAGGGGCTTTGGAGGGTGGGGCAGAAGTGGTGGTGGGATGGTAATCTATAAGAGGAATCAGAGAGGGTGGTGGACATCCCATGAGTAAGATGTCAGGGGAAGAGGAGTTTTATCTGTTCAAGAACATCTCCTTGGTGGGGCCATGGGACGGGCCTCAGTACCACATCGCCCCTGTCTGGGCCTTCCACCTCCAGGCAGTCTTCATGGGCTTTGTCTTCTTTGCAGGGACACCACTCAATGGCACGGTGCTGGTGGCTACCCTGCGCTATAAAAAGTTGCGACAGCCACTCAACTATATTCTGGTCAATGTGTCCCTGGGGGGCTTCCTCTACTGCATCTCTGTCTCCACCGTCTTCATCGCCAGCTGTCAGGGATACTTCGTCTTTGGCCGCCATGTTTGTGCTTTGGAGGCCTTCCTGGGCTCTACAGCAGGTACTGCAGGGGAAGAGGCTGGGGGGAGACAGGACTACTCCAGATTTGGAACCAGGGACCAGACTGTGGGGTTAGAGTGGGTCCCTAAAGAGGCCTGGGGGGACGGGATTTGGTGCTCTTTATCATCTGGGTACAAAGCACCCTGGACTAGAAGTTTGACGAACTGAGTCCCAAACTCCACACCAAACGTCAGCCCAAAGCGCCTCTTTCCCCGCTCTGCCTGCCAGGCTGGGTGGGGCTGTCTACCCCAATTACCCTCACGTTTCACTACAGGTCTGGTGACAGGCTGGTCACTGGCCTTCCTGGCCTTTGAGCGCTACATTGTCATCTGTAAGCCCTTCGGCAACTTCCGCTTCAGCTCCAAGCACGCACTGATGGTGGTCCTGGCTACCTGGACCATTGGTATTGGCGTCTCCATCCCACCTTTCTTTGGCTGGAGCCGGTGAGAGTGTAGGGCAGTGGTGCTGATTTAGCTCGGAGCTCAGGTTGGCGTGGGTGGAAAGAGTTGGGTATAAATTTAGTCTCTGACCTCTTTTTTGTTTTGTTAAAGATTTATTTTAGAGAGAGAGAGCGAGAGCACTCGTGCACACACGGGGGTCGGGGAGGGGCAGAGGCAGAGTCTTAAACAGACTCTGCCCTGAACGTGGAGCCTGATGTGGGACTAGATCTCATAACCTGCCCCAGGTGAAACCAAGTCAGGCACCCCTGACTTGCACTTTTAAAGAGCTGGTGGACTAGGTGAGGGCAAGGCCTGTGAGAGGCAAGTGCTAACATTTATCCTGCAGTTGGAATTGCTATAGCTGTAGCTGGTAAAGACACAAACTGCCCCTGCATGAAGTCCTTGAGCATCCTCTAAGTGGAGAGCACAATCCAGGAATCTCAGCTCCCACTCCATTCATACTTGTGGTGAGCCCCGCAGCGAGCAAGTGCTTGTCCAGTGGGTGAGTGCTTGGTCCCTTGCAGGTTCATCCCGGAGGGCCTGCAGTGTTCCTGTGGCCCCGACTGGTACACCGTGGGCACCAAATACCGCAGCGAGTATTATACCTGGTTCCTCTTCATCTTCTGCTTCATTGTACCTCTCTCCCTTATCTGCTTCTCCTACTTGCAGCTGCTGAGAGCCCTCAGAGCTGTGAGTGATTTTTGAGGGTCAGGGAGGAAAGGGTCAGGGAACTCCAGAGGAGGGAAGAATGAGTGGGTGCTTTCAGAACATAAGACATCTGGAAATGCCCACAGTCAGGTAGAGGGGATATCTAAAAGCAGTGAGGGAAGTGGGGGCAGGCAGAATGATGAAATGGTGTGAAGAGTAGGGCGAGGACCTCTCTGCTCAAATATGTGTGGAGAGATTCATGTGATCTCTTCCAATGTCGCAGACTAGGGTGCCATCTCCATCTTGCCTTCCTCAAGGAAGGAGAGCAAGAGGCACTAGGCCAGAAGCTGGGACAGAAGAGAGGCAACTGGAGTAGATGCGTGCAACCCCTCCACCCCCTGCTGCCAGCCCCAATAGAAAAGGGTGGAGATGTGGGAGTTGAGGGCCAGGGAGAAGAGGATGTTTCTCTGTGCTCTGCCCAGGTTGCAGCCCAGCAACAGGAGTCAGCTTCAACCCAGAAGGCCGAGAGGGAGGTGAGCCGTATGGTGGTGGTGATGGTGGGATCGTTTTGTCTCTGTTACACACCCTATGCTGCGATGGCCATGTATATGGTCAACAACCGGAATCACGGACTGGACTTACGGCTTGTCACCATTCCTGCCTTCTTCTCCAAGAGTGCTTGTGTCTATAACCCCATCATCTACTGCTTCATGAATAAGCAGGTAAAGCTCTCTAATTACATTCCTATGAGATTCCAGTTCATAAGACCTGGTTCTCTTCTCACCAACAACTTTTGCATTCAGAGCTCTTGAACTCAAAAGGTTTCTAAGAGTGAACAAGGGAAGCCTTTGGTAAGCACAGGGAGATAGGTGTGGTCGTCGAGACAAAGTAATAGAACCCAGAGAAAATAGAACTTGAGCCATAAAAAATCTGGTTGCTCTAAATGGCAGGATGAGAAATGAAAGGGTTTTGCTTTCTTGAAAAATAATCATTCCCCTAAACTCCTAATCCTTCCACTTTACAAGTTCTTAGTCCTTTCCTTTCCTATTTCTAGCCCGCAGGAGCATATGCAAAGCACAGAAATCACAATACATGCATAAATCTCTAACACATCCTATTATCTGAAGGTTCCAGGTGGCCTCCTATCCCAAATCATGAATCTAATGAAAACCCAAATTTAGGTGAATCTAGGAGAGTTCCTGTCTTGTGGGGCAAACTCCTTGCTTTGAGAATAAATAACTTTGTTTCTTCAGTCCCCAGAGATGGATTCAAAACCTGTCAATGGAAACAAAATTGGCAATTCTTTCCAACCAGAAGCACCTTCTAATAATAGTGGCCCTTCCCTTCCAGTTCCGAGCCTGCATCATGGAGATGGTGTGTGGGAAGTCCATGACAGAGGATTCTGAAATGTCCAGCTCCCAGAAAACAGAAGTCTCCACTGTCTCTCCCAGTCAAGTTGGCCCCAACTAAGGTGCCATACTGGCTTATTTGCAGCAACAAGGGTTTTACATTTAGGGAAATTTCTTTCTCTCTCAAAAACCAAACTACTAACAAAGCAAAAACAGATGGGATGGGAATAATGGTAATTCAGGGAGTCAATTTTCCATTTTCCTACCATTCCTTTCCTACCTACAAAGCTATTGTTCCAACTGGGTCTACTAACATGGTCTATGGCCATGTCAACAATCCTCGATTTCTACTCCTAAGTGGCATCATTCATAGCATTTGGAGAACTGATTATATATGAGGGACAATAAAGGAGTATGGCTGATTTTTCAGTGTATGGATAATAATTACCTTCCTTTTTGCCAGTATTTTTCCTACTGGGAATCTGAGAGGATACATTCTGAATTAGAACTCAAACACCTTAGAAATGGGAGAGAGATAAAGAAAAAAACTGAAACTTTGAGTAAGCCCAAAATAGGAGTTTGAAAGAACTTCTTTATGCCATCACTGCCAGTAACCCTATAGCTCTGGCAAGGACAGCCATGTCCAGAAGTTCTTGAGCCAGTATGAGTTATTCTAGGTGCTCTCCCACCCAATTTAGCTAACCCTATATATCTCTCTTAAAGCTGCATTATTTAGTAAAGTTAATATTTAATTCCCTTCATGTTCTCAAATGACTGCCCATCTTAATACCATTTATAAACTATACCAGAATGTTCAAAAAAACTGTTTTACCTTATAATTTATGCTTCCCCTCTGCACCTCCTGAAAAAGAGCCTTTTTGAAATAAAAGATAAATGTGTGTACATTCAGGAATGGCTTGTTTGGTATCAGGTAATTATGTAATGAGCAGCTGGACTCCTCTCCAGTTATATGGCCCAAGGAAAGCAAAGAAGGGTTACAGCTGTAGTGAGAAAGATGCCAGATTTCAGAAATAGAAAAAGAATAATCTGGGAGAAGGCAGAAGTTGGATGGGGAGGGAGTGTGGTAAACCTTCTAGGAGACCTCCTTTTCTTGACATTATATAGCATACATAATTCTAAGCATGAGTTTTTCTTTTTTTTTTTTTAAAGCTTTTATTTATTTATTCATGAGAGACACAGAGAGAAAGAGAGAGAGAGAGGTAGAGACACAGGCAGAGGGAGAAGCAGGCTCCATGCAGGAAGCCTGATGTGTGACTCGATCCCAGGTCCCCAAGATCAGGCCCTGGGCTGAAGGTGGCGCTAAACCGCTGAGCCACCCAGGCTGCCTGTGAGTTTCATTTCTTTTTTTTTTTTTTTATTTATGATAGTCACAGAGAGAGAGAGAGAGAGAGGCAGAGACACAGGCAGAGGGAGAAGCAGGCTCCATGCACCGGGAGCCTGACGTGGGATTCGATCCCGGGTCTCCAGGATCGCGCCCTGGGCCAAAGGCAGGCGCCAAACCGCTGCGCCACCCAGGGATCCCTGTGAGTTTCATTTCTTAAGAGAATAAAGGACATACACATTCCCCACAATGAATGTAAACAGTTTTATTTAGAAACAGATAGGTACCTGTTTGCATTATAGAATATAAAACTTGGTTTACACTCTATAAAAAATAACCAGTATCCAAATTCAAGAGAGCTAGCATTCACAGAACACACAATGTGGGTGTGTAGCTACTGTTCACCAGCCTCAGGTTTGACTTAAACCAAAAAGATAATCCAGGGGGATCATTAGAGATTAGAGTACAACACTTGCTGCTGAGCACCCAGCATCCAGAAGTTGCCATTTTAGCATATGAAGGTTTGCTTTCTTTCTTTCTTTTTTTTTTTTTTTTTTTGTAGGTTTGCTTTCTAAGTGCATGACTTTAACATAAGGCCTGGGTTCTCTGTACCTAGGGAGCTGCAGGGCTCAGTTCATGTGCTCTCTCTAATCCCAGGTTGACATTATTATCTCTGATCTTCTTAACGATAAAAATGGGGAATCTGGAGAGCAGGGAATTTATATTCCCCTATACTGGGGTTAGACTTTAAAAGAGTGTATCCACTCTCAAGAGCTCAATGTAAAGGCCAGGATCAAGTTATGTGAGAATCTGGCTTTTTACCAGGCTAAGTAGTCCACCTCAACATGATCATGGAAGACCAAAGGATACACCTAGGTTCAGATTATAATAATCACCCAGCACCACCTGAATGTATTATCCAGAAAGATATATGAAATAATAAAGGTTAGATATACATATATTTATCTTAGTAACCTGAGGGCTAAAAAGTTTGGAATATAATAATTCTTCTCAAAAGAGGTCCATCTGTAAGAAAAGGACCAAAAAAGACAGAGTTCATGTTACATAAGATATGGGTAAAATGAGTTGGGAACAGAAGGTGGCTTCTTCAGCTCTTTCTACAGTGTCCCTCTCTTTGACAAGGATTGACAATTTGCTGATCCATGATAAACTTTTTGGGGGGCAGCGGGGATGGGGGCTGATGGGTCAAAAGGCAAGAAGGTTGAGCAATGGTCCTCAAACCAAAGAGTCCTCTCAGTAGGCCCTCTCATCTTTGAGTCTGAGTTCAAGCTCTTCAGCTGACACAGAAACAGGCCTGGGAGTAAGTGGTTAGCATTCTGAGGTATGAGGATCCCTGGTAAATTCAGCAGCATGTGGTTTTTGGAAACCAGCCCACAAGATAAGAACACTGCAACCAAGCTCCTAACTAATACTGCTATTTAACCTCTGTCTGAAAGAGAAAGAGAAGAAAAAAAAAAATCCCCAATATGCTGGGAGGTTGTAAGCTTCATATAAGGTGGCCCAAATAATCTCTATTTCATCTCAGGGTTTCTTAAGAAAACCCTCATTCAGTGATCATTTCTCTCATTAAAGGCACTTTCAATGAAATAACATAATTGGCAAAGAGTACATTTTAACTGTAGTGAAAGCAAGATTAATTCCTAGGAACACCTGGGGAAAGAGGAGTTGAACGGGGCGCTTACAGTGATTTAATAGGCAAGACAGTCTTGAGCACTTCAACAGATGCATACCCAGAAAAGTGTGTGCCCTGAAAACACTTGTATTTTTCCCTTAGTTTTCCAGCTGTTTCTATGTATAGCTCTGTAAGAGATCACACTCACTACTTGATTGATTTTCAAGACATGGCCCTAACTCTTCCCACCACAGCTGTGCCTAGCAAAATTAGCAAACAGCCAGTCCTACTGGGAAAAAAAAAAAAAAAAAAAAGAATGAAATCAAGTCGAGCCAAGCTTTCTGACAGCACAGGGATCTGTCCTTGCCCAGATATTGCCACAATCAATTGCTAGACTTAGAGCAATTGAATGGAATATGTGGCCCCTACTACTTATGAAATATATTTTTCAATAGGCAAGATTAAGTGTTGTCTCTCTAAATATAAATTTTGGGGTATATTTTTTTTCCTTTTCTCTCTCCTAAACATTTCTTATTGATCTCAGGCTTAAAAAATTAGTTAAGTCAAAATTACAAAAATTATATGGCAAGGGTTGAGAAAGACTGAAGGGCTAATGTTTGCCTACAAGCATGAGTCAAGGATGTTGATCCTTCATATCATACTCCCAACCAGAGAACAAATACAAAAATAAACACACCATGTTATACATAATACAAAGTGTAAATCTACAAACACAAGTGTACTAATTAGAGTTGTTCCTCAGAAGCACAGTTCCCTCCAGTACCTCAAGGAGGAGGAGGAACGGGGACGGGATGGTTTTCATTACGCCTTTTCAGGTCTTAAAGTTTGTAATAACAGTCTCAGTAGCGCAAACAATTTCATGTGAAACCAGAAGCTGTAAAAATAAATTACTTTTGAAGAAATGTGGGTTCCTCTGTCTACAGCTCAGAACTCATCATGCCGTACTAAGGCCTCACCAAAATCTGTGGCCTGGCTGCCCACAAATAAATCATACTTGTCAACAATCTCCTCCTTGGTAAGCTTGCCATCCTGAAATTAGAGAGAAGAGTGAATTGAGGCAAAATAGATTTCCCACTCCAAATTTAGAAACACTGCCAAAGAACAAAAGGGGTTAGTCAGGATTTATGATTCTAATTCCCACTAAATTAAATGTGAACTCAATCTTCACCCTCAACCCTCCACAACACACACACAAAGAAGGAAGAAAACAGCAATTAGTACAGTTTTCTTATAAAGTTAAAAATGGAGGGATGGAAATAACACAGCTCAATAACTGAACACCAGAGATACGTCAAACAAAATGTGGGACATCTCCTATGTATAGGTAAGAGACAGGAAGAATTGGGGAAAATACTTTAAAGTGAATCAAGTCATTGCCTAACAGGAACAATGAAATCTGCTAATGTCCTCACATAGTCTTCACCCCCGCTATGCCCTAGCCACCAATCAGATTCCAGACACAACTCCAAATGAAGGCTCAGACACTCAGCTCAAAAATTATCTAGGCCAGATTCCGAAGGGATGACCTTGGGAGTTTCCTTTTCTTTTTTTTTTTTTTTTGGGGAGTTTCCTTTTCTCACGTATCTCAGGACACAGCACCTGGCTACTAAAGCGATTAAAGCAAGAACTCAAAAACAGACTGACCCTTAAAAAAGCCTAATGCTAAGACACTGCATTTGAAACAGAAGTTTGGCCTAGATAGGACAATGTTCAGCATACCATCCCTCCCCTCCATCTTTAGATTGATTTTCAGCATACTCTAAGCAGAGCATTCAGATTGCTGAAAGGCATTCAAATTGGTGAAAAGGTGATGGCTTAGTGAGACTTCAATTCTTTTAATGAAATAAATGCCTCAGATAATTGATGAAGGACAATTTTAACAAGCTCCAGAGAAATGCTGATTTATAATCCACTACAAAGAACTTAATTTTAAAAAGTATATTTAAAGAGGAAACAATCAAATTTGAGCAAGCAAAATGAGCCTGTAACAGGTAAAAGAACAAAGGAAAAAAAAAGCAGAGAAAATGTTCTGGGGATCCAAAGATAACAGATGATGCATGCTGGACACAGGCTACATACAGAGGCTCATTTCTGAAGCAAATGCCTTCAATGTGTGAATACTGGGCGATGGGATTTCTAAAATCAGATAGCTACTGCCCTGTAAGTTTTCAATAGCTGACTTAAGATTAGTAGCAGACTTAGACCAATTAAGACCTTGCATGCTCTATGTACCTTAACAGGAATGGTTTAGGCAACACCCCAGAAACAGACTTCGCTCACTGCTATGTCCTTTAGACATGGCCAGACTTACCTTGTCTTGGTCTGATTCATAGACTAGATGCCTGGCTTCTGCCTCTGCATGATCATAGTCTGAGGGGAGGATCCAGTCTTTGGTCTCTTCCTTGTCCATCTTCCCATCACGGTTCTTATCTCGAAACTCAACAAACTGTTCTCTTTCTGTCTTTACCCACTCTGGCTCATCAGCATTTCCATCATGGCTGTACATGTCACCTGCATGCACAGATGTATATAATGCAAAAGGTGAGTCTGTCTTTTCTCTAAGACTGTCACATGGTAATCTGGCTTAACTCTTCTTCCTCATCCATTTGTACGGGACCTAGTAGCAGTAACAAGGGTATTTTAGGTCAGAGAGGCCTTAACAAGTAAGGCATTTTCCCGAGGCTTACTTAATGACCTTGTAACAAGAATATTTCCAACTGCTTAATGTCCACAATAGCTAAAATATGGGGAAAACCCAGATGTCCACCAACAGATGAATGGACAAAGATGATGTGGTATATATATATGCAATGGAATATTACTTAGCCAGTAAAAAGAATGAAATCTTGCCATTTGCAAGGACATGGACAGAGCTGGATAAATACCATATGATTTCACTCATATGTGGAATTTAAGAAACTAAACAGGTTGAATATAGAGGAAGGGAAGAAAAAATAAAAGCAGAGACGGGGTAAACCATAAGAGACTCCTGGGATCCCTGGGTGGCGCAGTGGTTTAGCGCCTGCCTTTGGCCCAGGGCACGATCCTGGAGACCCGGGATCAAATCCCACGTCAGGCTCCCGTTGCATGGAGCCAGCTTCTCCCTCTGCCTGTGTCTCTGCCTCTCTCTCTCTCTCTATCATAAATAAATAAAAATTAAAAAAAAAAAAAACATAAGAGACTCCTAACTATAGGGAACTGAGGGTTGCTGGAAGGGAGGTGGATGGGGGGATGGGATAATTGGGTGATGGGCATTAAGGAGGGCACTTGATGTAATGAGCACTAGATGTTATATGCAACTGATGAATCAATAAATTCTATCCTTGAAACTAATAATATACTATATGTTAACTAAATTTAACTTAAATTAAAAATTATTTTTAAAAAGAATATTTTATGCTGCTGCTTTTATGAGTGCAGAGAGTCCTTAGCTCTTAGGAAATGCAGAAATAAGGGGCAATGACTAGCATCCAGAAAAAATAAAGACTATACTTTTAGAATTATGTGAGTGGAAAAGTCTGAAAATTCCTAAGTTATACATCAAACTTGCATGCAAGGTATGGGGAACATATATTACATATATTACATAGGTCTAAATAATTTCTAGCAGTTCTAAGCAAAGGTAGTTATTTAGTTGTGATAAAAGTAATTCATATGTTGAAACCCACAAAATGGAGGCTGCTCTACTAGCATGGCCTACGCCATAAATCTAAACCTAACTTCTGGGAAACACTACACTGCCAAGGAAATTTAACATAAACCAATCATAATTCTCCAACTCAGCTTTAGCTAACTTACCTAACCCTAGAAAACAGAACCTACTAGCCCTATAAGGAAATCCCTGACCTTCTAGCCAATAATGCTGTTTCTGCATTGCTTTCTTCTAATGCTTTATAAAACCCAGTTTTACTCAAAATCCCTTGGGAAGAGTGTTCCACTGCTTATGAGGCATTGCACTCCCCAATCCATAGACTGTTTTCCCTTGAATAAAGGATGAATTCATTACTAAACAGTATTGACAGCTGCTACTATCATTTTCCCCAACTTGAAGGCTTAGAACTACTTTTTTTTGAACAAAGGAGGAGTACCTCAGAGCAGGACTTGCCAGTTTTTTTTTTTTTTCTATGCCACAGCATATTCAGAAAATGTAGTATTTGTATGATCCATTAGGCCCAGTGCACCTTATTAGCTGTCCTATGGGTCAAGGAGACCTTTCACAGTACATATGAGGAAATTCTGAATTAGGGAATAAATGTGTGCTGTAAAGACAAATTTTAATATATTTTTTATTTTTTAAAAGATTTTATTTATTTATTTGAGAGAGAGAGAGCATGAGTGACTGAAGAGGGGGACAAGTGGACTCCATGCTGAGTGCAGAGCCTGACTTGGGACTCAGTCTGAGATCATGACCTGAGCAGAAATCAAGAGTCAGGGCAGCCCCCGTGGCTCAGCGGTTTAGCACCGCCTTCAGCCCAGGGCGTGATCCTGGAGACCTGGGATCAAGTCCCACACTGGGCTTCCTGCATGGAGCCTGCTTCTCCCTCTGCTTATGTCTCGGTCTCTCCCATGAATGAATGAATGAATGAATGAATGAATGAATGAATGAATGAATAAATAAATAAATAAATAAAATCTTTAAAAAAAGAGAAAAAGAAATCAAGAGTCAGACGCTTAACCAACTGAGCCACGCAGGCACCCCTTAAAAGACATACTTTTAAAAGAAGCTAGAATATATGACATAACCTAAGTACATTTTAAAGCTAAATGAGTAAAGAATATTATTTAATTTTCCATTTAAAAAGGATTCAATCTTTCTTTTAACATAATCACAAAAAGTTCTTTTAGGTTTTAGAGATGTATACATAACCCAATGCTTATAGATGAAATGAGATGATGACTGGGATTTACTTCAAAATAAATTAAAAAAAAAAAAAAGAAGCAGCAGATATAGATTTAAAAGTACTGGCCATGGGCTGATGGCCATTAGGTACATAGTGGTTCATTATACTAGTCTAATTTTGTGTATGTTTGCAATGTTCTATAACAAACTTAAAGAATAAAAATAACAGTATAACTCCAGGGACTTCTTATTAATGTTAAATGTAAGAGACAAGGACCATTTACTTATGATCTCATTCCTCAACAGGGCAGAAACTAGCCCTGGCATATCCCCCCAAACTGGAAGATACTTTTCGGGATACTTTCAGGTTTACAAAGCCCAGCATCCCTAATGTAAAAGTGTTCACAAATTGATGATTTGTAAAAGAAAGCAACAAATCTACATACACACCTGAGAGCTTTAATAGTTTCAAAATACAATTCCTCTGCCCTTGAATCTCTATGATAGGGATGCAGAAAGAAATCTCTCCTTATTTGACCTCGGTGCTTGATAAATGATGGTACTTAACAGTTATAAAACTTAGTTCCTCTCCTCTGGAGGTTCAAATGAGTTCTTCAGTTTTAGCAATGGTGATAAAATGGCAAAAGCCAAGAATGAAAGGATAAAATATTGAAAAGTGGAAATAGTCAACTTTGAAACAGGCTCAAAGTAAATGCACCCAGACATTTATTTCCACTACGGTGATGAACTCCACTAAAAATAATCATTTTGGTAAAAAAAATTTTTTACTGTTCACCCCGTTCTTTAAAAAACTCAAAACACATCACTGAGTCTTTAAAGAAAAGAATGGTTAAGTATTCAGGAGTAATTCAACTAGAATAATAACCCTAAATGTAAGTAGCAAGCATAATTAGATAAAAATCTAAGAAGTAATTCATTTAATTCAAGGGACAGGTGGAAAAAAAGAGACAGAGGACCTAGACAGAAAATACAAACAGAACACCATGGAAAGAAGCAAAGGCTCTAAGAGAAACCAGCGACTCATGGTCATTTATTCACCCACTGATCTCTTTTATTCTGTTCCCTATCTTCTTCTCCTGGGTTTCCCAATGGCAGCCTAGGCTCCCTGAAACTCTTTATTGTCGATTCCATAGGCATCTGGGATGAACCGCATCAGTGCTATCCAATATGGCAGCCACTGGCTACGTGGAGCTATCAAGGACTTGAAATGTGGCTGGTCTGAACTGAGATGTACCGTAAGTGTAAAATACACTTTAGAAGACAATATGAAAAAAATCCTTAATAATTTATATTGATAACACGTTGAAAGTATAGTACTTTAGAATATTAGGTTAAATAAAACATATTATTGAAAATAATCATGTTTAGGGCAGCCCGGGTGGCTCAGCGGTTTAGCACCTCCTTCAGCCCAGGGTGTGATCCTGGAGACCCGGGATAGAGTCTCATGTCAGGCTCCCTGCATGGAGCCTGCTTTTCCCTCTGCCTGTGTCTCTGCCTCTAATTCTCTCTCATGAATAAATAAAATCTTAAAAACCAAAAAAAAAAAAAAAAAGAAGAAAAAAAAAGAATCACGTTTAAAACATTTTTTTTGATGTGACTATCAGAAAAGTAAAAATACGTATGTAGCTCACATTTACATTTTGATTGGATAGTGCTGCTACAGATACTTTATCACCACCCACTATTATTCATGCTGGTCTGGCCTTAATGTTGTGCTAAGAGTTGACCCATAGGGGCCAAATTATTTCTATGGGCAAATACACTTCCATTGCTTCTCAGCTTCTCCTAGGAAAAACAGTAGAAACAGACTTACCAATATACTCTTCTAGGTCAATGAAACCATCGGCATTCTTATCTATATCCTCCATTGTTTCCTAGGCAGAAGAAAATAAGAAGAGACTATTAAAGTTAGTATCTAGATGAAATTTAGGCAATAATTTATCATTAAAACACATACATACACATATATGTGTGGGTATGATTAAACCACAGGAAATTGCTTAGGGCACCTGGGTGCTCAGCTCGTTAAGCATCTGTCTTTGGCCCAGGTCCTGGGATCTAGCTCCGTGTAGAGCTCACTGCTGGGGTGGGGTGGTCATGCTTCTCCCTCTCCCTCGGCCCCTCCCCCTCCACGGTTTGTGTTTTCTCTCTCAAATAAATAAATCATTATTTTTTATTTTTTAAAAAGGATTTCATTTATTTATTCATAAAAGACAGAGAGAGAGAGAGAGAGAGAGGCAGAGACACAGGCAGTGGGAGAAGCAAGCTCCATGCAGGAAGCCCAATGTGGGACTCGATCCTGGGACTCCAGGAACATGCTCTGAGCCAAAGGCAGATGCTCAACCACTGAGCCACCCAGCCGTCCCAATAAATAAATCTTTTATATATGTATGTATGTATGTATGTATATATATATATATAAAATAAGCCATAGGAAATTGCTGTTTTTCTAGCTAAAAAATGGTAAAACATTACTTATTTTTTATGCTTCAACCCAAAATAACTATGAACCCTCTTGGAGGAACACTAGCACTGTTCAATGACCTATCCCATCAAGCCCACAATGATACGGAATAGCCCCAGTCATGCTGAAGTCATTCTAACGGGAGATGTGACAAATAGGTCAATAGCTATAGTCTGTATTTCATGTTTACAAAACTATAAAGCTTATAGTTTATGTCTTATTGGTAACTGCCTCCTGTGAGAATTCTTTAAGTATTACTATTAGTGCCTGATAACTGGTTATGGAATATTTTTAAAAATAGGATTTTCCTGGGGTGCCTGGCTGGCTCAGTCGGTAGAGCATGTGACTCTACCTAGGGGTTATGAATTCAAGCCCTATGCTGGGGCTTAGAGCTTACTTAAAAATAAAAGCAAATCATTCTTCCAGATACAAAGTAAAGGCTAAAGAGGAAAGACAGTGGAAGTAACAAAAAGAAACTGAGTTTCTGTTGAGAATTATCACTCTTCACCAACCTGTACTACTATATCTTTCATGTAGTCATATTCCTCAGGGTGCAGGAAAGCTGTAAATTCCTCCTTTGTGGCAATGAGGTCTCCATCCTTGTCTGCCATTTTAAACCTCCGCTCATCTCTAACCATCATTTGTTTATAGTTAAATCCATCATCAGGGTCTGGATCATCTAGAAAACAAAACATTTACGTCAAATCTTAAGACTTCCACAAAACATGAAAATGTGTGGGCTGAGGAATCAATTTCCAAGATGAACCAAGTAAAGAAGAAATAAGCTGATTACAAAGGTAAAATTTTAACGGTGTGAAAACATTCAGTTTTCATAATCAAAATCAGGTGCAAATTAAATGTAAATGTTTGCCATTCCACATGGAACCCTGACTCCTTAGCTATGTAACCTATTACGTGATGCTTTGCTATTTTTGAAGTTAAGGTTATGAGGGTTCAAGCTTTCTGGTTATATTTGAGAGGCAGTGCTAACATCATACTATCTGGGTTTGAATCCTACCACTTTTTAGCTGTGTGACTGTGGGCAAGTAACTGTGCTTCAATCTATTCATCTGTAAAATGAAGATAACAGTGGTGCCTATTGCGCAGGACTGTGGAATGAGCGAATAAATCTAAGTGCTTAGAATAGTGCCTGGCATATAGTGGGCATTCAACAAATGTTAGCTATTGCTGTTTTTATTAAACATTAGGCTCCTGAGGCACCTGGATGGCTCAGTCAGTTAAACATCTGCCTTCGGCCCTGGTTGTGATCCAAGAGTCTTGGGATGGAGCCCCACATCGGGCTCCCTGCTCAGTGGGGAGACCACTTCTCCTTTTGCCTCTGCCGCTCTCCCCCTGCTATGTTCTCACTCACTCTCTCAAATAAATAAAATCTTAAAAAAAATAAACATTAGGCTCCCATTGAGAAGCTAGATACTAAAGGCCCCCTCCCCTATCTCATATTAAGCACACTTTGATTCAAGCAACAGAATATTACCCTTTGAAAGGTCACACTTTTGTTTTTTTTCAGTGAACTCAGATCTACTGTAAGTTACAGGTACTGTCTGCCACTCTTATCATCTCCCCCACCCCCGGAAGATTTATGGAAGATTCTAGAATGCAAAACTAATCTACAGTTACAGAAAATAGGTCACGGGTCCCCTAAGAATAGGGGGAAGGAGAGCAGAATTACAGAAGGACATGAGGAAACCTTTTGGGGTGATGGATACATTTATTTATCTTGATTGTAGTAATGGGTTCACTGGTATATATCTATGGCAAAACTCATCAATTGTTCATTTGAAATATGTGCGATGTACTGTATGTCAATTATACCTTAATAAAGCTGTTACAAAAAATAAGCACTAGATTACAACCAAATTGAAGTTGGACCTACCCATCTGCTAGGATGTTGAACTACATAAGGAGTAGTTATTTAGTCTCTATATAAGAATCTAGAAGAATGAAATTCAGCTTAAGTTGAGAAAATGTGGAGTTATCTGTAGTAAAAAAACCCAAAACAAATGAACAACAAAAAAAAGTCTTTTCAATCTGCTGTGTGGACCAAAAGATAACATGTGAAGATATTATGAAATGTAAAAGACACCACCACATTAAAGCTAAGAAACAATCTTTCCTAGAACATACTGATCAAATAAAAAAAGATATGGCATTAGTTTTATAAAAAGGCCCACAGGGCCCCTTTAGCAATAACATCACATTGATTTTTGATACTGTAGTTCAATCTTTCCATACTTTAAGCACTGTTGGGAAAACAAAAAGTACTGTTCTATTTTCAGAGTTGGGTAGTTTGAAGCTTTATTCTTTGTTGAGTGTCAAAATTCTGTAAGACAGCTTATTGAATCATACTCAAAATCATAACAGGTTGGAGATGGGAGAATTTAAGGAAAATACACTTTTCTAAGATACTGAGTCATCTCTTCTAAACAAAGTTTCAGCACTAACTACATAACAAAAAAATAAGATAACAGAAGACAACTTACATATTAAGACTAGATTCTTAACTAAGAGCCCTCCTCTCTGCCTTAAGGTAAAATGTGGTGGCTACAATCCAGTAGCCTGATACATGCACATATATGAGGATGAAAAAGGAAGATAACTTTATTTTTAACAACTAAACTCATGTGTCTGCTGTCATTACTGATCGCCAGATCTATCCTAAGTACCAGTTTACTGTGCTATCCAGCCTACACAGTTTTGATAGGCTCTTATCTAATTTTGCTAGAATGGATCTTAGTATTTATCTGACTTGTGGTAGAGACAGTGTTAACTTTCTTTTTGTGGAAAGCAGATTCATTAAGACAGATTTTAATTAAAAGCTAAGATGATTTATACCTGAGCTCAAAAATTCAATCAAGAATGTACTCTCAGCTCACAAAAAACCCCTTAGCACTTCTGTAAGCCACCTTACTGCCCCAGCAATATCCACCCACATGCCTCAAGGGAAAGGTGCCTTATAAAGATATTTCCTCTCTAGTGAGTGCTTCAGCTTATTCAGCCTCAGTAGAAATACCCATTACATTGAATCATTTGACCAAGACAGCAAAAGAGCTCTCAACAGCTTTTTATGCGCATAATCATACAAAGGGTTTAAGATTCATTCTGGGTAGCAAGTGAGCGTCTAGGTCTGAATAGAGATTTATTATCATATCATTTTGTTTAGATCACCAAGAACTTACCCTTCACTCTATTTTTATAAGTCCAAATAAATCAGGAGGGTGTTGGCTCTGAGCCAGAAAGCAAGAAGCACGGGTGCCTCTCCATCTGCACTGACTTTTTAATACACAGGTTCTTAATTGGGTGAAGGATATGTTTGGTTCTTGGCTAAGTGTCAAGCATGAACAGAGATTGCCACTTTAGTCTAAGGAATGAGAACAAGCCCAATACAGAAATAAAAGTCTCTTCACTAGAAATGCATGCAGTCCTGTAATTAACACAGACAGCTGGCTATCCAGTGGGAGAAACAGACCATTATACACTCACTGCTTATTAACCAGTGGTGGAGAATGCCTCCTTTAACCCAGAAATTTGCCTAATTTCCAGGATAAAAATGCAAGAAGTAACATTTAATATACATCTTATTTCAAATTGTAACCACATAGGGGAATCTCACTAACAAAAACATCCTAAGTCATCAACTCAGTAAGATCGCCACCTAGCATTCAGCAACAGGCAAGTGTAATACAGAAAAGAAAATTACTAACAGGTGGCCCAAGCACACAAACTACCAAATCCACAGAAAGCAATCAAAGTCATATTTATTTGCCTTGAAGCATTTGCATAGCAGGCTGATAAACTCATGTGCCAGAGAAAACAAATGGGAAATTTTCATTTCTAAACTTCATAGGCAGATATACTAAAATAGTTAAATTTTATCAAGAAAAGCTATTATACTTGATATTTACTTCATTAAGGAAAGAGGAATTTTCCTATTCTCACCAGTTATAAGGAATCTAATTTGGTTTGAATTTCAGGTCCAATATTTAAAAATTTTTTTTAATTCAAATTCAATTTAGTTAACATGTAGTATATCATTACTTTCAGAGTAGCATTTAGTGATTCATCAGTTGCATATAAAACACCCATCATGTCCAATACTTTAATGTGACCATGTCAAGAGACATTTTAAGGTCTCCTGCTTTGCATTATTGAAATAATGTAGCCTTTTAGATGATATCTACTCCATGGTCTCTGAGGGATCACAGAAAGAAAAAATTGGTAAAATAATATCTGAATTGCTAAAGATGTATAAGATGCCAGACCTTAGAAAACCAAATTAAATACTTAATATATACATTTAAAGTTAATTTAAAAAAAAAGAAATCAGTTCAGAATTGGACTATTTATTTATTTATTTATTGGACTATTTAAAATAAGCACAATTTCCTCCTTTCACTGTGTGACCCATTTGTTTCTTTGACTCAAGACCATGGTCTCTATCAGGCTGACATCTTGCCCCTTACCCAGGTAAGTGCCATAAGTCACGTTTCTGTACTCATCCCAGGAGATTAAGCCGTCTTGATTCATATCAAACTCGTGCCATTGGTTTTCAACATTGTCATATATGTATTTCTTCTGGGCGTGCTTAATCCAGGATTTCAGCTCCCCCTCCGTCACAAACCCATCTTTATCCACGTCTATTTTATCTACAATCATTCTACAAGACAAAACAGTTACGTTTCAAGGTGCCAGCTCCACAAGGCTTTTTCCCCCAGATAGTAGGGACCTACCTAAAACGTAGCCGTAGGTGGCATTTTTATACTCCTCCCAGGAAACGAGGCCGTCCTCATTGAGGTCATGCCCCTTCCACTGTCGCTCTACATCCTCGTAAATCCAGCGCTTTTGTGCAAATTTAATCCAGTCTTTGAGTTCATCCACAGTGACAAACCCGTCCTTGTCGCCATCTATTTTACTTACAATTTTTCTGTAGAAAATGCAGAGAAATCCAGCAAGAGGTTAAAAGGACACAAGGCTCTAGACTTAGCCAGGTGTGTGCTGTAGCCAGAAGTGTTGCCCAGCGCTAAAGCACGGACATAAAAGAAGTCTCCAAAAAAAAACAAAACAAAACAAAAAAAAAACAACAACAACAAAAAAAAACCTTCCAGACAGGCAACTGAAAATATTTCTCATAAATGGCCTGTTACTGATCTGAAATGAGCCTTCCAGATAAGGCAAGCAGAGTTCATAGTCGGTGCACTCACATGCAAACCCAATCTCATCCCTTTAGGGGCAGGTTATAGCCAGTGGTCATAATTCAGGAGTGAATATCCATTCCTATCTGGATTCTTCATTCTTTGCATCAAATAACATGCAAATCTTTATGTTTTTCTTTATTGCTTTTGAGAGAATCTCAATTTCTTGGTAAATAATCACAATCACTGATATGATTTTCTAAAAAATCAAAAATTTACACTAGAATTTTAAAAAATCAGTTGCTTTTTAAAAAGGTAACACTTTTGTTAAAAATATAAAAATACAAAGACAGTTCTGGGATCACTTACACCTCAAGTCAAGATTTAAAAACAGAAGCCAAAAAACCAAAACACACACACACACATACATATACCCCCAAACCAAAAAGACCCAACCCCTCCCCCCATAAGCCCCCCCAAGCCCCCCACAGTGACACAAAGGCAGGACAGATGCATGTTTATTCTAAAAAATAGCTAGCAGCTAATTATACATTATGTTGAATTGGACTTTCACATATAACCACAAAGAAAGAGAACTCTGAGGAAATGATGGATAAGAATGTCTGCCCCTAACATACATGAGCTTAGAAGAATGTTAGTAAGTTGAGAGGGTGAGGATATAGATGATAAAGCAAAACTATAAAACTAAAGAATCAATATACTTCATCCTTCATCCTGGAGCTTTTCTTCCAGGTTTGCCATCTCAAGTTTAACTTAAGAATTTTGAAATATGTGCATGATATGAAAACCCCTAAAGATGCCACCACTCTAACTTATAGAGACACAGACAACCTATGTAAAGTCACCCAATTAAGTAGCCCAGTTTGGAATGGGAACTTCAAATCAAAATGTCTACGAGATCTGAAATCTTGGCATACTCCTATCCTCTACTATTTGCAGAATTGAAAGAAGTCTGTCACTTGGTAGCAAAGATTGTCTTTTCCCAGTTTGCATTCATTTCATGAATACAACACTGGAAAGTGATTAAAAATCACAGAGTACTTTAAAAAAAAAAAATCACAGAGTACTCCTGACACTATGAAAAGAGATTCACTTTGATATTGGTATGTTGTTAGCCTTAACTGTCTAGTATTTACTTAAACTCTGTAATGTAACAAGCATTTTCCTTCAAGGAATGTGTAATCGTCTAGCTTTTACTCTAAAATGTTAATAGAAAAAGTAAAGCAGTAAGAAGCTCTCTCTTAAATATCTTCCTCTATCTATATGGACAGAAGACGATTTTTTTGCAACTTTAACCCTTGAGAGTCTAAAAAGTTTTTAACACATTGATTCCTACCAGTATTAAAAACTTCTGCATTATCTATAATGGAGCCCATTTTATGTCCAAATGGTACTACCAATAGTGCCACTGTACCATTAAGAAAAAAAGGGTAAGGTATTGGAATGTCTCCTGTTCTCAAATGAAAATTTTAAACTATTATAAATAGCCTAAAAAGAAGGATCACTCAAATAAAGAGACCTATGACTATTCAAGATGGGGTTTTGTTAATGAAGTTGGCTGAACGCTACTCTATGTATTTCAACAGAAATATCTCAAATGCTTTAACCCAGAGGGTGGTAAACTTTTTCTGCAAAGGGATAGATAGCAAATATCTTTTATTTTGTTGGCCACATATGGTTTGTCACATATCTCTATATTTTATTTTTTTTAAAGATTTAATTTATTTATTCATGATAGACAGAGAGAGAGAGAGAGGCAGAGAGACACAGGCAGAGGGAGAAGCAGACTCCATGCAGGGAGCCTGGCGTGGGACTCGATCCCGGGTCTCCAGGATTGCACCCTGGGCCAAAGGCAGGCACTAAACCACTGCATCACCCAGGGATCCCGTATCTCTATATTTTAATAGTCATTTAAAAATATGAAATATGGGATGCCTGGGTGGCTCAGTGGTTGAGCGCGCCTTCAGCCCAGGGCATGATCCCAGAGACCCAAGATCGAGTCCCACATCAGGCTCCCTTCATGGAGCCTGCTTCTCCCTCTGCCTATGTCTCTGCCTCTCTCTCTGTGTCTCTCATGAATAAATAAATAAAATCTTAAAAAAAAAAACAAAAACAAAAAACTTATATATGTATAAAAGCCACTCTTATCTTGCTGGCGATCCAGCCTATAGGGAGCTATGAAAGCACACTAGAAGCAGGTATGTCCTATTTTAGGCACTAAGCTCTAAACTCTGATCTTTAAAGCCTGTGCAAATTTATGAAGCTAATGGTGTTGTTTTCCTGCGACCCTGAAGAACTCTACAGATGTAGTTATGATGCCACCAAATAAGCATTTATTTCAGGATAGACACAACGTACTTAGCGGACCTTATGTTATTTCTCCTAAGAGATAAGACATGCTTCTACATTTCAAAAGTCAGAAAGCAAATCCTTTGTTGTTGTTGTTTTTTCATGAACCTGGGTAAGTAGGCTCCAGGAGGATTCACAATATTCCTGAAATTTTCAGCATGCAAAATTTTATATATAGTCATATGTGCACTTTTCTGAGGAAGACTTCTTTGCTTTCCTTAGACTCTCAAAGAGGTTGGCCTATGCCCTAAAAAAGGATGATGAACTGCTCTAGTTCATTTCTTAAACAAATACACCAACGGTGAAAACTGTTTAATATTAAGGACCACCACCTTAAAACAAATAAACTTCATCTGAAGGACACATAAATGAAAAGTATACTTAAGACTTCTTCGGGTGGGAGGGGAAGAATACACACATAAGAAAAAATGTTCTATTTGTCAACATTCTTAAGAAAAAGGGAAAACTACATTAAAATTAAATGTTTTAGATATTACTAAAGATTTAAAAATAGTAGTGAATTTTTACAACTACAGGTGTAAACAATGATCTTTTTCCTAATCACTTGCCTTCTATATAAATGGAAAATTCAGAGGGTGGGCCAAATCTGTTGTTCCCAACCTCTGGTGTGCAGTCCCCTACCAAAACAATGTTTAGAAATGCCACAGCAGGGACGCCTGGGTGGCTTAGCGGTTGAGCGTCGCCTTTGGCTCAGGGCGTGATCTCAGAGTCCTGGGATAGAGATCCATGTCAGGCTCTCTGCATGGAGCCTGCTTCTCCTCCCTCTTCCTGTGTCTCTGCCTCTCTCTCTGTGTCTCTCATGAATAAATAAATAAATCCTTAAAAAAAAAAAAAAGAAAGAAATGCCATAGCAAATAAGCTTTAAAAAAAATCAGGGATCCCTGGGTGGCTCAGTGGTTTGGCGCCTGCCTTTGGCCCAGGGCGCGATCCTGGAGTCCCGGGATCGAGTCCCGCGTTGGGCTCCCTGCATGGAGTCTGCTTCTCCCTCTGCCTGTGTCTCTGTCTCTCTCTATGTCTATCATGAATAAATAAATAAAATCTTAAAAAAAAAATCACTTGGTATCCTTGTTTCCAATAGCAGTACATCACCCTATTTCTCCTTATCTCCAAAATTTAGAAGAAAATAGTACTTGTTCACACATTCTATGAAAAACATTTTAACTATCTTACTCTAAACAAATCTGAAGTCTGCTCATGTGTTGAACTTTTGCTATTTAATGACAAAAAGGAACATTCTCTCTACTGAAAACTGCTAGCAGAGCTATTCCACTACCTGCACAGAGCCAGAATGTACTGACACCAAGTCTAAAGGCCCTTCATTATTTAAGAGTAATTCTGTGAAGAGCCATGTGAGACCCAAATGGGGGTCGGACATACACATTAATAGGTAGGAGTCAAAGACGGAGAACACCCTCATGCATCCCTATTTTTAGCCCAAGTGTTAGCACAGTTATAAGGTTAAAATTAAAAGTGAGCATGGTCTCTTAAAGTTAGAAAAGCAACCTAAGAGAAGACTGACTCTATGTGCCTTCAGGTGTTTGAAGATAGTTTCTCATCCACATAGCAAAATCTTGTATTTCTGTCAGTGTTTCAGAATAAAATATTGTACCCTTCAATTAACAGATAATCTAATGAAAGGATAAGATAAACTTATTCTGAAGTATCACCCAAAACAAACTCTATAATGTCTTCTAATCATAGTACTATCCACGATGGCAAAATACTTTTGGAAGTTCTTACGTGGCACAACTTTCCAAACAAATCTCTTTAATATAGTTCAGGAAATTATACCAATGGTGCTCATTAAGGAGGAAATGTTCACTAAATTAACTTGCACTTCCTCAAAGAGCAAGGCTTTGGAAGAGCCAAAAAAGACATTCTTAGATCCTCAGAAATCCACCAAATCAACTCACTAGGTAAAAAAGATGCCTGCTGAGAGCCACAGAATCCAACTTTGGACCAGCTGTTATTAAAAACAGCAACTCATACTCTGACATTAAACCTATCACTTATTATAATCTAAAAGGCAAGGCTGGTTTGCTTGCTTTTGTTTTTGTAATTAAGGAAATATCTGAGAATGAAAACAAGGTAAAAGACATTCTCAGAAATCATCAACTTTACAGAAATTAGCCCAGGGGTTTCATTTACTTAAAGGCTTGGCTTGGGGAACAATGAATAGGTCGCAGATTGTATGTAAAAATTAAAAGCATCAGGGCCGAGAAACCCTCCATTTAACATTCCTTTGAAAATAAGATGCAATTCAATCTGGGTCCTGTAGCATTTGGTACTTTTATGCAAAAATGACTTTGCTTTGTAGAATGAGGTAAAACTGTTACTCAGTGGAGAAATGTATGAAAGCAAGCAATTAATTTTAGTGGTAGCAATTCTGGTTAGTTTTCAGGTGTAGTTCAAAACAGCTTTACTGTGTGGCCAAGCCAAAAGAGAAAAAAAAAAGAATGAGCTGATTTTTATAAAGAAATGTTATTAGTTTAGCCCCCTGAGAGTTGGCACCTTACCCAAGCCTTTCCTTGCTTTCTTCTGGTGTCAGCTGATCAAAGGTCTTTGCTTCTTCTGCACCCAAGAAGGCATCATGGTCATAATCAAAACTCTGAGCATCATTGTGAACTTTGTCGCTAAGCTGAGGCTCATGGTGTACACGGTCCTTCTTTTCTGTGGGCTTGCTCAAGGCAAAGGCTGTGCACAGGGACAGGCACATAAGAAATTGTCGCAGGTCCATGAT
This sequence comes from Canis lupus baileyi, assembly GCF_048164855.1. NCBI lineage: Eukaryota > Metazoa > Chordata > Mammalia > Carnivora > Canidae > Canis > Canis lupus. The sequence goes on along the minus strand of NC_132855.1, from coordinate 53,122,784 downwards.
AATCAGATCTTAAAGAAAAACAGAAGTTAGTTAATTCAGGAAGCCATGTGCTTTGTAATTAATTAAATAAGAAACTAAAAGCTCATAACCAATTTTTTTTGGCTTACAACCAATTTGATACTAAACCAAACATTATTATTTAATCCATAAAATAAGAATGGTAAAATATCAGACTTCCCAATTTTCACCAGTTTAAATTCAGATCTACTGACTCCAAATAACTATTTTTTGTACTATATCAGGGGTCTGGCCTTTAAACCTGGATGATTAGGATCACCTAAGAACCCTTAAAAAATGTCTCCTACTGAATTAGAATCTCTAAATTGAATGAATATATCTAAAGTTTTATTTTTTAAAGATTTTATTTATTTATTCCTGAGAGACACAGAGAAGCAGAGACACGGAGAAGCAGGCTCTATGCAGGGAGCCCGATGTGGGACTCGATCCTACGACTACAGGATCACGCCCTGAGCCAAAGGCAGCCGCTCAACAACTGAGCCACCCAGTTGTCCCTGATCTAAAGTTTTAAATGCTTCTCAGGTGATTCTGATGATCATTAGATTAGGAACCATGAAATATTTGAGATTACTTGTCCTTATATACAGCACCAAGTTGTCTCCCATACCCATGCTCAACCTCAAATCACCTTCAAAGATCAAACCATTCAGATGGTACAGCGATGGAGAACAACTGGCTTTAGCATTCCTTATACTGTGTTTCCCAAACTTGCCCAGGCATTAGGACTGCTTGGAGTACTGTTCAAAAGCACAGATCCTCAGGTCCTACTCCATACCTTCAGAATCTTGATAGTCACAGTTGACTCTAATGAACATGCACAAGGCTGGAACACTTTATCAAAAAATGTTGACCAAAAAATTGCAGACAAGCTGCAGAATGGTAACTTGTTTAGCACACTCTACAAATGTCCCACAGTATTGTCTAGAGAAGTTACAGTCTTAGAGAAAAAAAATAAAAGTAAAAATTATGGGGAAAGATTTTTCCAACTTTCATATTTTAACTAATCTTTCACCAGAAGAACATGAATTCTGAATGCCTTTCCCCTACAGTGAGAGTCAGTTTTTGTAAATTCAGTTATCTCTTACTCATTTCCACTGGAAACCAATGGCTCCCCTAACTGGATAGGCAGGTGGTTATTAGGCATGAGGCTTGCTGTTGTGGTTACATTGTGTTTCCCAAAAAGATACACTGAAGTCCTAAACCCTGTACCCATGAATGTGACCTTATTTGGAAATAGGATCTTTGCAGATGTAATTAAGTTAAAATGAGGTCATTTTGGATTAGGGTAGGCTCTAATCCAATGACTGATATCCTTATGAAAGAAGGAAATTTAGACACACAGAGAATAGAATGCCAAGTTATGAAGAGGCAGAGATTGGAATGATGCATCTGCAAGTCAAGGAATGTCCAGGATTCCTGGCAACTGCAGAGGCTAAGAAGAGGGAAGGAAGGATCCTCCCCTAGAGCCTTCAGACAGAGCATGGCTCTGCCAACACGATTTCTAATTTCTAGCCTCTAAAACTATGAGAGAATATCTGACCTTTTAAGCCACCCAGGTTGTGGTAATTTGTTACAGCAGCCCAAGGAAACTAAGGCTCATGCAACACACAAAAGATAAATATGTTACTTTACCCTAATTTGCAGATTAAACTAGCTAGACTTTCCTTCCTCAGGATGTCTTTAGTGGAACCATCTAGTCCAAGGGCTCACAATTTATATGTAAATATTTTTAAAAACATGAAAATTCTTTCAGCCTAACTCCTAACTTAGTGGTTCTCAACCTAGACTGCATGCACCCTAGAATCACCCAAAACTTTTTTTTTTTTAATTTTTATTTATTTATGATAGTCACATACAGAGAGAGAGAGAGAGGCAGAGACACAGGCAGAGGGAGAAGCAGGCTCCATGCACCGGGAGCCCGACGTGGGATTCGATCCCGGGTCTCCAGGATCGCGCCCTGGGCCAAAGGCAGGCGCTAAACCGCTGCGCCACCCAGGGATCCCTCACCCAAAACTTTTAAGAAAATATGATCACTAAGTCTCACCGCTACCTATTAATATTTTGAAAAGGCAACCAGGTTGTGAACCACTATTTTAACTAATCTCTCAAATAGCATAGTAATATCTTAAGAAATCTGATCTGAAAGTATACTTCAAAGAAACTGCATTTATCTGATCCTGCCTCAAAGTTTTTGAAACCTGGAATGAATTGTTCCAGGGAAAAAAGAAATTAAATATGCCACTACATTAGACAAATTTTATTTTTTTATTTTTTACTTTTTAAAAGATTTTATTTATTTATTTATTCATGAGAGGTACAGAGAAAGAGAGAGGCAGACACAGGCAGGGGGAGAAGCAGGCCCCATGCTGGGAACCCAACATGGGACTCGATTCCAGGTCTACAGAATCACACCCTGAGCTGAAGGCGGCACTAAACCGCTGAGCCACCCGGGCTGCCCCAGATTAGACATATTTTAATGTATGTTTTTCTTGTAACCCTCAAGAAAGCACAACCTGAGGCCTCCATGAATAACTTTCAGGTTGCATAGAAGGACACTGTATTCAATACCTGGGAAAGCAGCACAGTGGGGAAGGGAGAGAAGGCCCTAAAACAACAGAGGATTCATCATTAGAAAGTAGAAAGTATTCTAAATAGGACAGCCCCAAGAAGTCCAACAGAATGCCGCTAAGGAGATGACGGGAGGCAGTCACTCCTGGAATGCCCATTCTCCAAAAAAAGGTACTCTTACTTGAACGGTTGGTGAGACTGATGAAAACCCCTAAGCAATGTGAAAGCCAGACCAAGAGACTCTTAGAGAAACGGGAAGAAGGTGGTCCTTTTCTTAAGCTGTTCCCACCAATGTTAGAACTCAGCTATGCTTCTGAAAGTTAATCAGCATCCTGTTTCATGCTATCTCACCCAAATGCCCAAATTTGTATACAAAGACACTTGTACAAAGATATTCAATGATAGTTTATAATGATTAAAAAAATAGAAAACTAAACCAGAGAACTAGTAAATACATATTAAATCTATATTATGGGACAATACAAAAGATTAAAAAGAATGAGGTGGATCTATCTACAGTGAAACGGAGAATTCACGATGACATGTTAAGGGAACAACAAAAAAAGCAAGTTGCAAAACAATGTCAATTTAAAACCCAAACCAAACAACCTCTCCGATTATTTATATTTGTATAATATAGAACACATATGCATGAAAATGGCATGGAAGGATAAGCATCTATCTGTAAACAGTGGTATCTCCCCAGGCTCAAGGGAGAAGAGGTGGGGTGGTGAGGCTGGTGTGAACTTTAATATTGTACTTTGTTGTCTATATTTTGTAAATGAATACACAGTGTATTGCCTGTATTACTTTTTTTTTTTTTTAGATTTTTAAAAAAGTTTATTTTTTATGAGACACAGAGAGAGGCAGAGGCACAGGCAGAGGGAGAAGCAGGCTACCTGCATGGAGCCTGATGCAGGACTTGATCCCAGGACCCTGGGATCACGACCTGAGCCAAAGGCAAACGCTGAACCACTGAGCCACCTAGGTGCCCTGCAAATAAAACACTTTCAAGCCATTTCTCCAGATTGAAAAAGGAGACTGAACCCCCCCCCCACTATTTTTAAGTCATAAACTTTTTAAAATAAAACATGCTGCTCTAGAATAACACTTCAGCTTACCCTTCAATAATTCAACTGATCAATCAAATCAATGGAACAAAAGAGAAAATTAGAGATTTAGTGGCTCTCTTTAAGTGCCAAAATGAGTATGCCTTTATTTAAGGGCAAAATAAAGCTTCCATCTCAAACTACAAATAGTTCTTTAAACCAACAAAACTCTTTAGAGATAAGGAACAAATTTCTGTTGTTGATATTTTGTAATATATCCAAACGATTTCTATATACTGTTAGAGGTTTATAAAATCAAGTAAAATCAAGTCACTGCAACAGAAGATTTTCCTTATGCCTATTAATAAGGGAACTTCACTTTTAGGAAAATTTTATAAATAATTAATTATATCCTCAGAATAAAATACCCCAACAACTCTTGCAAATCTCAAATGTGACAATATGAATAAATGCGTAAGCCCATTACCAGGTCTGGAAAAGATACTGTACAAAGTTTTTATACATGAAATATATGGAAATGTAACACCGATTCACTGAGATTTAGAGGCAAAACTACATTTAAATTTGAGGCCTAAGATCTTGATAACAAGATAACAAGGGTAAGAGATAAGAGAATTCCAGAGTAAAAGTCAAGAGCTTTATCATCTATCGTTCCCTTTTTCTTTCTCTTTGAATTAACCTTCCAATCCCATGCCTCTAAAGGCTTCTTCCCCCATTTTGTCAATCAATACTTCTCAGGTTTCCACAATCCAAAATCAGTTCTTTCCCACACCTCACTATCCATTCAAGGTTGCCCTTCCCTTTCCTTCACCAGCAAGAGTGTCTAGGCTGCTATCTGTGTCTCCTCACCACCTACTGCCACCCTGAAATCTAGCTGCTTACCACTGATGAAACTGCCCTTTAAAAAAAAAAAAAAAAAGATTTTATTTATTTATTCATGAGAGACACACAGAGAGAGGCAGAGACATAGGCAGAGGGAGAAGCAGGCTCCCTGCAGGGAGCCAATTGTGGGACTCCATCCCAGGACCTCAGGATCCTGTCCCGAGCCAAAGGCAGCTGCTCAACCACTGAGCCCCACTAAACTGTTTCTTAAAAAGGTGCCCCACTAAACTGCTTCTTAAAAAGGTCATCAGGGGGAGGGGAAAAATAAAATAAAAAGGTCATCAAGGATCACTTGATAGACAAAGTCAATGGTCCTACCTTCCACTCTCTGCAGTGGGCAATAAAAAACCCTGCACTTTAACTTTTAAAAAAAAATATATATATATGCTTTGTGCCCACATATAATATACTAACTCCTGGCTATTAGAAACTTTCACAAAGGCCTCTTGTTCTATGAATACAGACACCAAAAAACAAAACAAAACAAAAAAAACAAAATGTACTAGATTTATCTAAATCCATACAATACATAAAAATGTTCAAGTAGAAACAAAGGCTATTCCCCAAGACAAAGGATATTTTATGTGGGAAGATGTGAGAACAGTACAAAACAACTTTTCACACAGGTATTTGAAGAACTACATTAGTGCAGTTATTTCTGAAGCATCTTTCTCTTTTTAACCAAACTGAAATCAAATGATAGAAAACTAAACGGCTCTTCTCTTTCTCCTTCCCTCTTCATTATAACTACACATCAATGGATAATAGAGTATCAGGAAAACATAAATGAAGAACTTAGTTGTATGAAAGCTCACCATGTGATCTAGAAAGTAAACGAATGGTTGTGCAAAAAGCATCTCCTCATCTCCTATTTATCAAATGGCCTGTAATTTCTTCTAAAATTCTGTCTCTAGGCAGCCCCGGTGGCGCAGCGGTTTAGCGCCGCCTGCAGCCCAGGTCGTGATCCTGGAGACCCTGGATCGGAGTCCCACGTCAGGCTCCCTGCATAGAGCCTGCTTCTCCCTCTGCCTGTGTCTCTGCCTCTCTCTCTCTCTCTGCGTCTCTATGAATAAATAATTAAAATCTTTAAAAATATATAAATAAAATAAAATAAAATTCTGTCTCTCCCTCACCAAGGGTAACATCTAATAATTTTTCTTAAAAAAATAAAATCTAGGGGTGCCTGAGTGGCTCAGTCGGTTAAGCATCTGCCTTCCTCTCAGGTCATGATCTAGCATCACGTCCCCACGTGATAGATAAATATGTCTATCTAGCTCCCTGCTCACTGAAGAGTCTGCTTCTCCTTCTCCTTCTCCCTCTGCCCCTGCAGGCAAGTGCCTGGGCGCTCTCTCCCCTTTCAAATAAGTAAATAAAATCTTTAAAAAAAAAAAAAAATCTAGACCTGTACTGTTCAGGACAGTAGGTGTGAGTCACCTGTGGCTGTTAAGTACTTGAACTGTGGCTAGTGTAAATTAAGATGTGACATAAGTGTTATACTTTATATAGAAAGAATGGCATTTCTTATGTACTGGGTTAAATTATTAAAATTAATCTGTTAAAATTTCAGGTGAAAATGTATTTATATGTAACATATACTTTATTTCTACTGGATAGTGCCATGTTAGAGACACAAACTAAAAAAAAAATTTTTTTTAAGGGATCCCTGGGTGGCGCAGCGGTTTGGCGCCTGCCTTTGGCCCAGGGCACGATCCTGGAGACCCGGGATCGAGTCCCACATCGGGCTCCCGGTGCATGGAGCCTGCTTCTCCCTCTGCCTGTGTCTCTGCCTCTCTCTCTCTCTCTGTGACTATCATGAATAAATAAATAAGGCAGGATCACACCCTGGGCGGAAGGGAGGTGCTCAACCACTGAGCCACTCAGGCATCCCTAGAGACACAAACTAAATAGAACAGGGTAAGATATAAAGTAACTATCATCCTTTTGAAGTATGTCATCCATAATATCCTCTGCAAAGTTATTTTCATGAATTGCTTGTTAATTTATAAGGAGAAAAGATTAATAGCATACGCTTGAGTCTCCTTCAATAACAAAGATTAGCCTTAAGAATCTGTTTATTAAAAAAAAAAAAAAATCTGTTTATTGGGCAGCCCGGGTGGCTTAGCGGTTTAGCGCCGCCTTCAGCCCAGGGTGTGATCCTGGAGACCCAGGATCGAGTCCCATGTCAGGCTCGCCGCATGGAGCTTGCCTCTCCTTATGCCTGTGTCTGTGCCCCGCCCCCCATGAATAAATAAATACAATCTTTAAAAATAAAAAATAATTTAAAAAGAATGTTTATTTTATCCATTCACAAATTTCCTTAAAAGCTCTAAATTCTTGCCATTTCCCTCCCTTCCCTCTAGTCATTGGTCACGGAACACTTAAATTGTTTCAGGGGAAATTTAGATGTCTGGATTAAATGCAACTTCTCAAGAACATTAGCACTGAGTGATCCCACAGGTATTCTGGTTGACCAAAGACCCATTGCTCAAAGTTAACAAGTGGGAGAAACGGGTGTGGTGGTAAAATTCCAGTTCTCTGAGCTGGATATTCAGCAAAAAAGGGCAATCCACTATAATGCAGCAAAAACAGGATCTACGTGTCTACTTCAACTGTGGGTTGGATAGCAGCTTAAGTATCCTAAGGCCTACGTTATGAAATCTAAACATTTAGAGCTATCTAGTTATCTGACATTCTTCATTTACAACTTTAACTTTAGTCTAAGTACCACCAATGGATTATCACATTAAAGGAATAATGTCATCCTTCACGATCTGATACAAGTTATGATAATGACAAACCATTTATTCAATGTTTCTCTAGTGGCAAGGCAAATCATTAACACATTCTAATTATATTTGTGGTACTGAGAGCACACATTTTTTAGACAGTTGAGAATAGAAAAAACTGCAAAATTTAGCCACAGAAGAACTTTGAGAATGATAAACTACTACTCAGGCTTCATTAGTTCTATAACCAAAGCAACCCAGTATAAAATTTAAATTTTTCTGGGGATCCCTGGGAGGTTCAGCGGTTTAGTGCCCGCCTTCGGGCCAGGGCGTGATCCTGGGGTCCCGGGATTGAGCTCCGCATCGGGCTCCGCATGGAGCTTGCTTCTCCCTCTGCCTGTGTCTCTGCCTCTCCCTCTGTGTCTCTCGTGAATAAGTAAATAAGGTCTTAAAAAAAATTAAAAATTTCTGGCTACGGAGTGAAAAAAATTAAGAAAAAAGTTCTAAAAATTCTAGGAGAAAAAAGTTTCCTTTGGGGCTGATGAAACCTTAAAACATAGTTAACTGCCATGGGAATGCTTTGCAGAATGTAGGGACAGGAGCTTTGTTTTCTAGTTGCAATTTTGTAGTGTATGTTTAACACACATAAAGTCCTTGAGAATTTGATAGTTATTTTAGTTCAACCTCCCTTCAGTGCCAAATGTCTATAAATAATTTTAAAGTCCTAGATGAAAAGACCTATCTATTATGATTACTCCATCTGGAAGTAATCCGTATCCATTCCTCTAAACTTTTATAAAACTTGTTTGTACCACTCCACAATAATGATCTTAGGCTACTTTAAGTTGTCTCCTTAGCTCCCCTACAGATACAACATTTTTTAAAAGGCAGGACTCTCATCTAATATAAATTAATATCTTTCTACAGTCCCTAATACAATGTCTTGCATTTTTTATATACCAATACATTTTACTTGATTGGTTGGACAGCACTTGGCAGCAATGCAGTTCCTGCCTGCTACCCAACCCCCAATTCCCTTTACCAGATCTGGCCATCAGGCAGCAACAGGCAACGTGTTATTTCAGCTGTTTTAACTCTAATACATAAATTACAACATCAACAACACCCATATTTCAGAGTTCACAAAGGATCTCGGATGCTATGGTCCAGCCTCTCCAATGGCTATCCCTAGCTATACCTCTGTCCTTCCGACATCCCTGGCACATCTATGTTATAGAAAATTTGTGTTGATATTTATTACTGACCTCCTATACTGGTGCAATATATAGAAAATGCCACCAATAAGTGTATCTTGTGATGAACGGAAACAATTATATTGAGAGTGATGAAGAGTTGATTTCAAAGCTGTAACTGGGTACCACTCATTCAAGCATATGCAGTTCATCTTTATCAATCAGTTCATAGTCCTCCCAGTTGCAATTCTCAAAAAAATCCTACTGGAGACCCCTAAATCACTGTGAAACTCAGATTAGACCTAGGCAACTCATCCTCTATCCACAAGTCCAATTTGCAGGTTTGTACTGTAAATCTGTACTATACAACTTAAAGTCTTCAGCAATGGCCAACGTTTGTTATTTGGTTAACTAAATTTGCTGAATGAGGTCAGACATGCATTTGTCTTGTGTCTTCCACTCTAGGGCAAAAAATAACTTATCAGTGATTACACCTTTCCTACTCCCCCTATGAAACCATCATTAGAAGCAATCTTATTCCCAATTCATTAACGTTGACCTTATAGTACATGCTGCCAGGAAGTGAATGCAATTCAATTCTGAGAGACATTATTCTGGGAACTTATACACTTAGGAATTGAGATCAAGGGCCCTACAACTTTAGGAGGAGACCTAATCAACTTTGGCTTGGTGCAAAAGCTTTTTTCAAAACTACCAACCACCTACCAAGCGCTTAATCAGGGCAGCTGTAGGAATTTACCTTTCAATACAGCATGCCAAAAATCAGAACTAGGGTCCAGCGCTAGAAACAGGAAAAAAAAAAAAAAAAAAAAAAGTAAAATACAATTCCCCAATAAAGCTTTACAAACTATTTCCCGTCGCTGACAAGTATGTAGCCAAACATGGAAGCTCAAAGCAGTCGGCCTTTTAAAATTACACAAAGTGTTTTTTTTTTTTTTTTTTTTTTAATCACCTAAGTGTCTTCCCGCTTTCTCCCCGCCCCGTTTCTACACCCTCAAAGTCAGCGAATACGACTGTTTTGGCAGACGAAGCCTACGCTCGGGATGTGGCCTTGGGGCTGGGCTGGAGGACACAGGTAGGCCAGTTTAGTGGGAGGTGGCAGATTACGGTTACAATAACGCTACCCCACCGCCCTCCGACCTTCGGTAGGCAAACGAGGGATTCGGCGAGAGACGGGGCCCCGGGACCGAAGACGTGGCAAGTCAGCCACAAAACAGCACCCCCCCACCCAGGAGGCCAAACCGGGAGCCGCAGTTCGCCGAGACCCAGCCCCCCTCCCCCCAGCGCGCGGCCGAGCGCGGGCGGCGGCCTTCCACTCAGACCGCGCGCCGAGGGCCCGGGGGTCGCAAGCAGGTTCAGGGCCGTGTCCCCGCGTTAGCACAAACAGGGGCCCCAAACGGAGGGGATCCACGCCGCGTGGGAAGCGAGGGTTGAGGACAAAAAGAAAGCGTAAAAGGGCGAGGCTGCAGAGGGACGGAGGACCGCGGTACCTACCTCTCCTCCTAGCGCCCACGGCCCAGGAACCCACTGCCGCCGCTCACCCACCGGCTCGGCTCACGCGCGCAAGCCCCGCCTAACCGGAAGCAGCTTCGCGACCCGCCCCCAGCCGCCTCACCGGCGGCCTCCCGACCAATCACCAACGAACCCGCCGCTGGCGTACAGCTTTTCCGGACATTCATTGGCCCTACAGTCGCGGAACCGGGATTGGCTGGAAAGCGCCACGTCCCCGCGAGCGCGCCGAGTGCGTGGACCGGATTCCCGCCCAGCCCCGGTCCCGGCCTGTGGGGTTGGCGGGCCCCGGCCCGCGCCTCAGGGCGGCGTGTGGGCGCGGCTGCCCGGCGGCCACGTCCCGCTGCACAGCGCGTGACGCGGCCGCCACAGCGCTTCTTGGATTACCCGCTAGTTATGCTCATGCCCACGAACACACAGGGCCGAATTACTGCCCCGGCATCAGCTTCTTTCCCTTGGGCGCTATCGCCCCGATGGAGACTGCCGGAGGCTCTTTACTCGTTGGCTCCAGTGTATCTTTGAGCTTTACCTCCCACCACTCCCTCCGCATGTCCTGGGCTCTGGCCATTACCACCGCGGTGTTTGCTAACAGCCTGCCCTTTCACATCTCTTTTATCTGTCTTCATCAAGTGACCTCCTCTGCCTGGGCTAAGTGCATTTTCCTGATTCTCTGCCTTATGGATGCCAAGAATAGTCCCGCTTCAGTCCCAGTCAACTTTAGAAGTCTTTCCTGACCCTACTAGGCATAATAATAATTCTTTTATTTGCCTTCCTAACTTCAATCTTCAATGCGCTGTGCCAAATTTTGCTATAGAAAGCCTTTTCTCCACATGTCCTCCTCTAGGCTAAGCTCTAGGCTAGAGATCTGCCTTATTCGTCTCTTTATGTAACAGCTGACCTTGCTGTCCAGTTCAGAGTAAATGCTTAACCCTGTTAAGTGAACCGAGTGGGTGGAGCCAATTGCATGTCCCTGATTTAAGAGGAATACGGGAAATGTTTCACTTACTCATTTTCAGGTCATGAAATTCAAAGAAACATGAAATGAGGACTACTATGTTTGCAACACAAATGGAACATAAACTACTATCTTCTTAGCACACAAAAGCCTCGATTCTTTAATATCCGGTTCAGATGTAAGTGATATGCTGATGAAAGAGTTAAATACAAAGCCATTTAATGCACTTTTAAGTGCCAAGATGAAAGGTTGAGGATGAATGCTGTGGAAATTCAGACAAAGGAGTGACAGTGACCCTTGGTGCTAGCCTGAGAGGTCTTCCTAAGAAAGTGTGACTCAGACTGGACTAAGGAATTCCTGAATGCAATTATTCAGCAACAGCAGTAACAGGAACAAAAGCAAGTAGGAGTCAGAGAGGGGGGGTAAATTCTTAGGCCAGGTAGGGGATGAGGGAGGTAAAAAAAAGAAAAAAAAAAAAGTAGAGGGGGCATGAATAAAAAGCAGAGATATGTTTCTCTAAATAATACAAAGTCTTAATCTGAGGAGCTTGAGCTGAAGGCAGTGGGAATTGTGAATCTTTTTTCTGAAGGTTTCTAAACTTGCATCTATGTGGGTGGTACAATGAAATTGAAGGAGGTTCTTTCTAGGAGGAACATCTCCCAATAGGGATTAACTATAAAATAGACTACATCAGGAAGTATTTTCAAAACTTTAAAAAGTGCCTCTTTGAAGTCAAGCTCTGTGCCAGGTGCTGATAAACCCACAATGAATAGGACATGGTCCTCACCCTCAAGGAACTATAGCTCAGTGGGAGAGCCACCCATCTTGAAAGTGTCCTAGAGGAAGCTGGATAAAGTAGTGCGACTCTGCCAAAGATGTGGCCCTCCAACCCTGAGATTCCCTGTGGTTAAGGGCTTGGACTGGGCAGAGCAAGGAAAATGAAAAAAAAACAAAAACAAAAACAAAAACCTCTTATATATAAGAGAAAAATTTAAAACATAAAGTGAAAATAACAAGTCCTGGACTTAGTGATTACTCACATGAAAGAAATGAAGGAGCTCTCAAAAACTTAAAGTTTTAATCATAGGAAACTGAGAGAATTAACTAAATGGGTGTAAGAAAAGGGGAATGAGTTCAAGATATGGAAAGTCTAAAAGGAGTCAATAGGGGCATCTGGGTGGCTCAGTCGGTTATGCATCTGCCCTTGGCTTAGGTTATGATCTCAGGGTCCTGGGATCAAGCCCCAAGTGGGGAATCCCTGCTCAGGGAGGAGTCTGCTTCTCCCTCTCCCTCTGCCCTCCCCCCTACTCATGCTTTCTTTCTCTCTCTCAAATAAATGAATAAAACCTTTAAAATAAAAATGAAAATAAAGAGAGTTAATGGGCTGGAGGAGATACTTAGAAGCATCATTGGACAAGGCAGCCATGAGAATAAGTGAGCTTTCTGAGGAGAGAAAAGCACATTATGCCTCAAGGGAGCCCCAGAGTTAGAAAGTAGGTGGTGGAGGAAGAGGACTTGAAGGGTGACACATGAGAAATGTCACCTTAGCTGCCCCCAAAGCCCATTAGTCCTGGATTCTGTCAGAGAAGTACTGAAGTACTGTTTATGGCAAGTATGTCAACCTCAAAAGGCTGATGTTCTTCAAGCATTCCCTACTCTGCCATATGGTACTACTGAACTCTACAAATAAATGTGCCAGACACTGTTTCCCATGTGCCAGACACTGTTCTAGGCATATGCCAGACAGCAATAAACACAATGGACCAAATTCTCTCATGGTGCTTTTATTCTGGTCTGTAGCCAATAGTCCAGATAAAAAAGCAAAACATATAGAATGTGAAGTAATGATGGGTACCAAGGAATAAAATAAGGCAGGGAAGGAGAGAAAAGAGTGCTGGGACTATCCAGAGTGATGCTGCCATCTTAGAGTGGCCAGGGAAGGCTTATAAAGAGGATGACATATAATGACATATAAGTGAACATCTGAAGGTAGTGAAGAACATATGGGGGTGGGGGTCGGGGGTGGGGGGTGGGAGAGAACAACAAGAAGAAAGGCCCTGACCTGAAGCATGCTTGGAATGTTTGAGAAGCAGCAGGGAACCCATGTGGCTGGACTGTGGTAATTGAGGAGAGTAGAGAAAATGAGGTCAGAGAGGAGGTAGCAGAGATTTCTGCAAGGAGCAAAGGAACAGCATGTAGAGCCTTTAGACTATTGTAAGGACTTTCGCTTTTACTATGACTGAGAAGACATGGAAGAGACTGGCTATTTACCAGACTGTTTCCTCTTCCTTCTATGAACATAGCTAGACTACAGTTCTAGTTCAGGATGGGTAACTGAGCCCTGGCCAAAGGAAAAATAGCAGAAATGTCTACTACTTCTAGTACTTGCCTTACAAACTTGCCATGTGCCTTTGTTCAAGATCTTTCTCTTACTGTGGTAACCCTAGAACCCACGGTACATCACAAGATGGAAGGAGCCCAGGTTCCTGTTAAAAAAACTGTTCACTGAACAGAAACACCTTTTTTTTGGACTTTTTCTGAGAAATGAATTTCTATTGGCTATTTAATGCCACTGATGTATTGCGATTTATCTATTTCAGAGCTAGCTTTACTTTAATAAGATGGGAAGACATTGGAAGGTTTTGAGTGGAAAAGTGACATGATCTAAGATTTTTAAAGGGTTACATGTGACCAAAGAGGGTGAGATCAGAAACCACCCACCCATTTAGGAGGCTTTTGCAACAATCCAGGTGATGACAATCATGATGATGACTTGGTCCAGAGTGGTAGCAGTGTCAGATCCTGCATATATCTTGAAAGTAGTTTGAAAGGATTTCCTGGTGGGTTGGAAATGGGGAAGAGAGAAAGAGAGGAGTCAAGGATGACTCCAAAGTTTTGAGAAAGTAGAAAAATGGAACTGCCATTTACTAGGATAGAGATGACCTTGGGAGGAGCAGGTCTTGAGGGATAATACTGAAAGGTTAGTTTTGGACGTGTTGAGAGCCTATTAGATATTCAACTAGAAATGTCAAGTAGGCAGTTGGATATGTGTCTATGGAGTTCACAGTGTTCTGGACTAGAGATATAAATGTGGGAGTAATTGGTTTATGTGTGGTATGTAACCATGAGTTTTGATTTGGAGATGGTAGAGAGTATTGATGAGAATGAAAACTGAGAAGAAAAGTCAGTGGAGGAGGAAAGCCAGGAGAGTGTAGTACTCTAGAAGCCAAGTGAAGAAAGCATTTCCAGGAGAAAGGAGTAGTCACATATGTCGCGTGCTGGTAACAGTGAGATGAGAAATGATTAGCCATTGGGTTTAGCAATGTGGGGGATCAGCTTTGGTGGGGTGGTGGGTGCCAAAACATACCAGAGGGGTTCAGGAGAGAATAGGAAGCAAGATTGGAAACCTATTCAAGGAGTTTACTTCAAAAGGGTGGAGAAAAGAAAAAAAAGGGTGGAGAAAATTGGAGCAGAGATATAGCAGGGCCAAGAGAAGTTTTATTTTCTTCTATTTTTAAATGGAAGAAATTGGTTTAGGAGAAATACCAGTGTATTGCTGATGACAGGGGTCTAAGAGTGAGGAAAAAATTGATGTAGGAAAAAGGGGGAATTTCTGGAGCAATGTCCTTGGGTAGAAGAGATGGGATGGGATCTAGTACAAAAGGGGAAGAGTTGGACTTTGCTTAGAACTGAGACAGTTCTTCCATAGTAGCAAGGAGAGAAGGAGAGAAGGTAGATCTATGGGTCTCGATCCAGGTAAGTGGTGGACATGGTGGAGAGAGCTTGAAGTTTCCTTTCTGTTGCTGATGTTCTCAGTGAAAAAGGAAGCTGGGGTCATCAGCAGGCACTGGGGGTTTGAGGTGAGAGGAGGTGTGAAGCAGCCATTCAGCAGAGAGGACAGATGAGGTGGGCATAGTATGATCTCCAGGCTATATTGAGGACCCTCCTGAGGCTGGAGATTATGACTTTGAGATAAGACTGGGAAGTACATCACAGTTTTCTCCAGGCAAGTTTAGCAGCGTGATGCAGGCATTGGAGCTGGTGGAGAGTCGAACTTGGCCAAGTAAATAGAACCAAGTGGAAGAGACACAAAGGTGTTGAAGGTGCATGCGAGAGAATGATAATAATAATAACTGATCCTAGAATGTAGGCTGAAGGGGAGGGAAATGAGGACATGGGGAGAGTGAGGGACAGTGAAAAGACAGCAGGAACAATAGGTTGTGGGATTAGTGGGTGGAAGGATTATTGGGCTCAGGGAAAGACAGGAGGTGGTAGAGCTGGAAAGTGGGAGTCATGGGGTGGGGTGCAGTTATTAACAACAAACTCCAGGGTAAAATCACAGTGGCTGATGAGTATAGTGGGCAGGATTTTGGGGCAGCGGCTCAAAGAATAGTGACCTGGGGTGTGGGAGAGATCATCTAGGTAAATATCGAAATCACCAAGGATCAGGACAAAACTCATCCTTGGAAAAAGTGATGGTGATCCAGGAGCTTACTTTTTAGCCCTCCAACCATTTAAATTACTCCAGTGAAGGAAAAAACCCTCGTAGGATATCTTAAATCAGAGCAGGACATCTAAGAAAGCTTTCCAGGGCAGCCTGGGTGGCTTAGCGGTTTAAGTGCCTGCCTTTGGTCCAGGGCGTGATCCTGGAGACCTAGGATCAAGTCCCATGTAGGGCTCCCTGCATGAGCCTGCTTCTCCCTCTGCCTGTGTCTCTGCTTCTCTCTCTCTCTCTCTCTCTGTGTGTGTCTATCATGTATAAATAAATAAAAATCTTTTTAAAAATCTTTCAAAAAAATAAAAAATAAAAAAGCTTTCCAATGAGAAGTTTGGTTGAAATGCTCATAGTCTTTTTTTACTGAATGTGAAATATTATACATTGTAAACAAAGAGGCTAGACAGTCCTTTGTGACTCCCTTGATCTGTGAACCGCTGATTTTACATTTACTTTGAGCCTGGAACCTCTGACTTACCTGTTTTGAGACTGTACCTCCTGTCTGTGAAATCCCTGGTTTAATAAGCACTAACAAGTTATGTCAACATTTAAAGGGGGTGTCAATGCGAATTGAGCAAGTGTCAGTAGAACTGAGACAAAAGAGAAAGTTTGACCATAAAAGTCCCCCTACCTCACCCGCCTTGTCTTACACTGCCTCTTGCAGGAATCTTTCTGCTGCCTCAAACCCAATCCTTCATTCGACACACCAGGGTCAGGCTAGCAAGTCCAAGTTAGGGAATGTGCTAAGGAAGAGGGTGCAAAACTTGAAGCAGAAGAGGGGGGAACCTAGATGGCTCAGTCAGTTGGACATTGCCTTCACCTCGGGTCATGATCTCAGGGTCCTAGGATCATATCAGGGTCCTGGGATGGAGCCCCACATCGGGCTTCCTCTCCCTCTGTTCCTCCCCCTGCTTGTGCTCATGCTCTTTCTCTGTCAAATAAATAAAATCTTAAAAAATAAAATAAAATAAGGGACTAATAACTACAAAACTGGCAAAAAAAAAAAAAAAAAAAAAAGGAAGCTTCAGGAGAGGCCGTGGGGTGGAATTGGTTTTTAGCCTTCTCATAGTTATCCAGAGTACTTGGCACAGAGAAGAAAACACAACTGTTTTGATATATGGCCTTACTTTCAAGTTTTAAATTAGATAAATAGAAGCTTAGGGAGGCATCTGTCAATGGTCTATTTCTTCTCTTGTCCTCCTCAGCTTCTCCTTCAGGGCTGTTCTGTTTTCTTCTGTCACCACCTCTCCGTGAGATCTCCCCTCTTGTCTTACTTCCTCCCTCTACCTCCTCTTCATTCCGCTTTGTTCTCTCCCACCTGTCCTTCGGTCCTACGTTCATTTCCTTCCTTCTCTCCATCTCTTGGCCATAGCCCTTCTGAGAGCACATCTTCTCATGCTCACCCTGCGGTGGTAACGGAGGCGAGGTGTGATGGGTGGTGGCGTGGACCTGGAGTTACATGCTGGAATAATGCTTCTTACCCGGAGCCATGCTCCCAAATGGTTTTCCAAGGAAAGGCTATGCTGTCAGCGTGAGATGATTCTGGTTTTTCCTTAGTTGTAGCTTTCTCCTCCCCCACATCCAGAGTCCCTCAGAAAGCTGAATGCTGCAGAGTGGTATTGGTGAGGGCTGCATAGATTCTCCCCAGTGCAAAAGGGTGGCTCAAATAGAATTTCCTGTTAGTGTAGGAGAGAAAGGTGTCCCATGAGATATAGCTTGCCTCAAAAGCTCTGGACACATAGACACTTAAGGTAATTTTTTTTATTGTCTACTATTAATAACAGGTATTCTGTAAGAGTTGGTAATTTATTATTATTATTTAACTTGAGAAAACACAAACCACTTCTGCTTTATTTAGGGATCTATCTCTGGTCAAACAGAGGCACATATTGGCACTAATGAATGGTTGCCAAATGAATATATGGATGGATGGATGAACCTTTGGAACATGCAAAGATAAGGGCTGGGCTCCAGAGAAGTATCACTTCCACCCAACTCTTTCTGGCCTAGTTCCTTCTCACTCTCTGCAATAGAAGATTGGGGCTCCCCCAAGAGCTCTGGAAAGGAAAAGGGAGAACCAGCATCCCACTCCCTCAAAGGAAGAGCCCAGAGGCACTCTGTGGAGTCAGCGCCCCCCATCCCCCCACCAGGGAGAAAGCAGGTCTAGCCACAACAGTGTTGTCCAGGTCTCTATGGCTTCAGGGCCTCTTGCAAGAACTCCCAGGGGCCTCTAGGGAGCTGCCACATTTAGGATTTCACTCAACTCAGCTGGAGGTAGAGAAGAACAGAGCAGGAGCAAAGAGGATTGAGGTGGCTTTGGTAGGCACCCCTTCACTCCCACCCACAGCCTCCTGGAATCACCCGCAGGACTAGGACCTGAACCCAGGCCTGAGATGGGACTCCAGGGCTGTCCCAGGAAGGCAATCAGATTATTCCCATCACGGTACCTATGTGTGAGGTCAGCTGTGGCCTGGTGGAGGCTGCCAGGGTGCTGAGGAGTGAAAGGGGCTGGGGCCCAGAGGGGTTCTCTCTTTCCCACTCTCCATAAGTGAATGAATCTCTCCAACTGAGGTCACGCGTGCAAGGGATGCTGTCTTCGCTGGGAGTGTCTTTCTCTAGGTCAAAAAGGGAATGCATTTGTTTGTAACTTTAATTCACAGGGCAGTCTCACAGGTCATAGCCAACACTTATGGGGTGCTTATTATGAGCCAGGCACCATTCCAAACAATCACATGCATGAATACTCTTTTAATCCTCACAATGAGCCCGAGAGGTCAGCCTTTTTACTAGTATTCTGAGACACAGGGAGGTTAAGTCACTTACCCATGGTCACATAATGAGGAGTCAGAGCCAGAATTCAAAGCCAGGCAGCTAGGCAATAGAGCCCATGTTTTAACTATTATATCATTTGAACAAGGCAGTGCCAGTAAAAGGAGAGAAACAACATGGCTTGGAGAGGATCACTGAGTGAATTTCCTGAGATTCAGCTAGCCGAACTGGCAATGGCCTTGAACCCGGATGGCCTTAAGCCAGAGCCCATTCTTGGTCCAGTTGGCTTCAGCTACTCAGAGGGTGGCTTGCAGCCCAACAGCTTTGGCATCACCTGGGAACACATTAGAAATGCACAGTCTTGGATCCATCCAGAACTACTGACTCCGAATGTGCATCCCCCACTGATGGGGGAGTTGAATGGTTCAGCTTCCCCTGAATGGGGGAGTTGAATGGTTCAGCTTCCCCTGAATGGGGAAGTTGAATGGTTCAGATTCCCCTGAATCTTTTCCAAATATAGCTCTCTCTTACTTTTCATCCAGAAGTTCCCAGAGGCTGGGGTACAGCTGTCCTTCCAAAGTCAAAGAAGAAAAGGGTGTTCTGGGATGCCTGGGTGGCTCAGTGGTTGAGCGTCTGTCTGCCTTTGGCTCAGGGCGTGATCCCGGGGTCCTGGGATGGAGTCCTGCAGTGGGCTCCCTGCAGGGGGCCTGCTTCTCCCTCTGCCTCTGCCTCTTTATGTTTGTCTCTCATGAATAAATAAATAAAATCTTAAAAAAAAAAAAAAAAGGAAAGAAAAGGGAGTTCTTTCGGTTCCAAGGAAAGTGAAGGGTTCTGAGGACATACTGGGATAATTCGTTCAATCAGCCTCAGGACAGTTTGGGACTGGTGGTAGTTTCCATGACACCACATGTCTTGTGACTCTGAAAATCAAGCTGTTCTCCCAAGTCCTAGAAATAAGCTTGACATATTCTCTCTGTCTTCTTCAGCCATAATTTCATGGGATATGTTTTGAGTATGTGTGTGATTGAATGTATGTGTGAAAACATTAATGAATCATCATTGTATTTAGTGGTCACATGACATGAGAAAGCACTCCTAGGTTTGGAAAAATGTGGGCCAGCTCTACTTACCATTTAGAACAGGGGCTAAATGAACTGGCAGCCTCCAGGCTGAATTTGGCCTGCAGATACGTTTTGTTTGCCCACTAAGTGTCAGCCTAGACTGTGTTTTAGTTTTTATGGGGCAGGGGGGTATGTCACATAAAAATCCAGATTTTTGCCTTTGTTGAAAAATCAGAGTATCTGGCAGCATCAGGCCTGTGTTCCAGCATGGTGACAATTGAAGTCTTCATGGAAACTTCCATTTTCTTGTTGTGACCGTCCCCACCACTTCCTACTGCCTCTTCAGTGCTGCAACCAAGTGTCAGCCCAGCTATTATTTAACTTACAATGGAGATGAAAGAAAGGTCAACCTTTCTTATATGATGTCTAGGCTCTCTACCTGTTTATACCACTTGCGGATGTTTGAGTTGTAATCCGTGGTTTGGATGAAAGTTGGCAGAGCTTCTCCAGGATCTACACATTCCCCTAAATTCCTAAATATAACATGATATTCTCATTGCCTTCTGAACCAATAATTTATCAGTAGTGTGATGCACGGATTTTATTGAATTCCCATTGTGCTCCTAGCCCTGTGTTTGCCACTGCAGATAATTCAGAAGCATGAAAAGAATGAATATTGGTTGAAGACATAAGACTTAAGCCCTTGAAACAATTAGGGAATAATTTAAAAGAAGTTATGACCAAGGAAAGATTAATCTGGAAGGATGGGTAGGATTTAGGGTGGAGCATCAGGGGAAGGGAGCAGATGGGATGAATAAGGCATGGGGAAGAAGAGCTAAGGTTGACCAGAGCAGTTTAGGCCTGCAGAAGAGGAGGCACAGGGCTTCTGGCTTGAGGGTGAGATGGTAAGAGGGTCATGCATGCCGAAATGAGTAGATTTGGGGTAAACTAGAACCTGTCAATAAATGGGGAACTGGCTGCTGTGTCCAGAATATGTCATGCTCCCTCACACAGATCCCCTCTGCCTCCTGTGTTTCGGCCAGCCTTGCTGTGCTCCCTCTCTATGACTTGACTCAGATGCCCGGCCTTCCCCAACAGCCTCCTGGGAGTGGGGATGGGCCTCTGTCTTTGTGCTCCTGAGGTATCCCAGGCACGAGTTTTGAATGTTGCCTAGAAAGAGAGGTTTTGTGATTTTAGGATCTACCCATCCGACTCCACCAAATTATAAACTCTTTCAAAGGGTTTAATACAATGTCTTTCTTTCATTGTGACTCCAAAGCCTTCAACCGTGTTGGACACTTACCAAGGGCTCACTGCATGTTTTTGAATGAGTAAATGAAGAATGAACTAGTGGAAGATTATTGGAGCAGGCCGGGCATGCGGCAGTAAGGTGGACTAGGGTAGAATCTGCGGGAGTAGAACTGAGGAAAAATATAAAAAATATTTCAAAGAAAGAAATTGGTAAGATATTCGCTGCCAAATTGACTACGGTGGCCAAAGAGCCTAGAGGAACTCAAACCAAGGCCTGGAAAGACAACAGAGATCCAGGAAAGCTGGGCTGGGGAGCTGGAGGGGGACATATTCCTACACCTGTGGTGCAGAAAGTTCTCCGAGAAATGGGTGCCCTGTGCCCTCTGTTACCTGAGCTGTCCCATTTGGTCTGTGTCTTTTTGCTGCTCCTGGAGCTCCAGCCATTTCAGGATCAAGGAAACGAAGGTCGAAAGGAAAAGAACAGAGCATGAAACTCTCATTTCAAGTCTTGTTTCTAGTTATATTTTTCTCAATGCAAACACTTTAGAGGCAGATATAAATACGAAAAAGGGGGATCCCTGGGTGGCGCAGCGGTTTGGCGCCTGCCTTTGGCTCAGGGCGTGATCCTGGAGACCCAAGATCGAATCCCACATCAGGCTCCCGGTGCATGGAGCCTGCTTCTCCCTCTGCCTATGTCTCTGCTTCTCTCTCTCTCTCTGTGACTATCATAAATAAATAAAAAAAAAACTTTAAAAAAAATATGAAAAAGGCCAGCTGTTGCTATACTGGGTGGGTGTGACACATATTAAAGTACCAGAAGAAAAAAATAGGGAAGGGGGAAGGGGGGTGGGGAGAGCAGAGCCCATGCTGCTGTTTTTGGTGAGGAGGAGTGGGTGTGACTCCATCTGTTTGGTCCTTTGTCTCAGCCTTTTATTTTATTTGCTGTAAGTTGCTTGTTGTTGCTAATGTGCAAAAAAAATGGATATAATTGCAACCAGAACCAGACTAGAACCTGCCTGAATGAAGAGAAAAACCATCACTCAGGGCTTCGTTCTGGGAAATTAAAGAGAAGAAACCAAAGTCCATACAAAGCAATTACTGAGATAACAGTGAAGCAGAAATTCACTTCCCCCGATTTCTCACAGCCCTCTGATCCATTTGGGACATGACAGCCCAGACTCAGTGGCCCTAGATTGCTGGCTGGTCTCTCCATTCTCCATGCCTATACTCCCTTTCTCTTCAAATCAACTGTCACTGCAACAGAGGGGGCGGGGTGAGGTGGGGTGGGAGGGGCGTGGGGGGTGGCACGGGACCTTTCCAAAAAGTAGATTGGATCGTGTCACTTCTCAGTTTTAAATGAGGCTAAGGCTCCTGCGACACTAAAGTCTGAATTCATTCCCATGGCTCCCTGGACCCTGGCACAGCCCTCCGCCACTGCCCACTTCAACTTCCGTCCATTTGTCCATCACCATCACTTCCCCATTGGCCTTCCCTCCCTCTTTCTAAAGTCACCAAATCTCTTCCTCAGGATGAGGTCTCATCTGGTCCCTCAACCTGTACAGCCTTCTCTACCCTTCATCTATTTAGTGGCTATTTTCCCTTCTGGTCTTAGCCTCCTCTGACCTTCCTCTGTCCTTCCAGAAATATTATAAACTGTCTGTGCCAGATATTGCCAATGGGTCCCCAGCATCCCTTCTTCCCTCTTTCCTTGGGAACAGAGGTCTAATTTTGTGTTGGGCCCATGGCTATGCACAATGATGAGTGTATTTCCCACCTCCCTTGTAGCTGGGTGTGGCCATGTGACTGAATTTTGGCCATTAATATAAACAGAAGTTATCCTTCAAACAGTAATAGTAATTTTTTAAAAAATCCATGATTTAACATTTGAGACAGTCAAGAAGTTGCTTCACTATATCTTGCTCTATTAGAGTCCAGGGGTCTCCAGCTCCGCAATGTGACATCTTACCTAGAAATTTCTTAACTACAGATCTCTGTAGGTAAGGTTCTGATATACAGAGTGACAATCTCCAGTATAAATTCTCAGGCAGTGGGCAACTGAGTTTTTCTTGTGTTAATACTTTTCTACTTCCAGCCCACGTTTGAGTTAATAAGACAAGTTAATACTTATTGAGGCTTTCCTTATGTCTGTCTCTAAATCTGCTGAGAAGCATGCCAAGTAGTGATATGTATGAGTTCATTTACTCTTACAATATCTGGGTAGGTTGGCATTACCATAATTTCCATTTTGCCCATCTGAAAATGTAGGACTAGAAAAGTGAAGCAATGTGCCTGAGGGCTCATACAGCAGTGAACAGGACTGTGTGAGCTCTTAACCACTCTAAGAGACGACCCCCTCCAACTCTACTTTTTGTCTTTCCTTTCTTTCTCTCTCTCTCTCTTTCTTTCTTTTCTTTCTTTCTTTCTTTTCTTTCTTTCTTTCTTTCTGTTCTTTCTTTCTTTCTTTCTTTCTTTCTTTCTTTCTTTCTTTCTTTCTTTTTTGTTTTGTCTTTGCGTTTCTGGTCCCTGTTGTGTTCTCAATGCCTGTCTTATACTGTCTGACTTAAGACTCAACCCTAAGTCACCTACACATCTAGGGACATTTCCTCAGGCATGGAGAAAATGGGACTGTACAATGGAGCTTTCCAGAACAGGTTATACATTTAGAAAGCAACCACAGAAGCTCCGTAAAGTCCAAGCAGAGGCCAGGCGAGTAGGTAAATGAACTCAATCAGTAGACAATATTTTAGTTGTTTCTCTGTAAGGACTAGGAACTGGACTAGAAATTAGGTTTTACTTTCCCACCTGTGCTACTAATTTATTCTTATTATTGAAGAGTTACTTTTTATTTTTTATTACATTCCTCCTCTGGAGTCAAGCCTACATGCTTGCTGTGTGGAGGAGAATAAGGCAAAGAGAATGAGGGAAAAGGTTACTCTGAATCAAAGAAAAAAAAAACCTGGATACTGAGTGTCAGCATTTCATGCTCCTCCCTCTGCTCCTTTTCCAAGTGACTAGGTTTCTGGATTGTATGGCCCAGACCATCTGGGCTGCAGAAGGGATGGCAGGCTGGCCTGACTTAAGGCATGTATATACCTGAACTCATCGTGCTGGTGCAAGTCGGCAAAAATCTGAGAGAGTGCCTCACTCTCCCCCTTGGCCATCAGCTGCATGAGGCTCTCACTGGGCTGGGAGGCTTGGGGTTTCTTCTGTACTAACTAGATGGAGAGAAAAAGCAAAGCCAGGTGGTTAAGGACTGAGGGTCTCTGCATTTTCCTAATCATGGTCCCGACCTGAAAGTGCTGGAACTTGAACTATTCCTCTGGGCTGCCATGTCAGCTGCTCAGAGAGGCCATTCTGGGGCCATTTCATTTTGTTTATATCTTCTGTATTGTTAAAAATATCCTTCGGTGCCTCAAGGTGTCATTGAAAACTTTAGACATAATTTAGTAGATAATCTATTCTTATTAACATACCTTCATACTTTCCTGAGTAGTCTATTCATAAAACTTTAATAAGGTTTTTGCTACTTGGTTTTATATTTAAATGTAAGGGGATCAAATATCTATTGTAGGAACTTAATGGATGCTTAAAAAATCAATTTCTCTAAGAAAAATCCTACATTGAGCTGCTTTTTACACCTGGGTAAAATTGTTTTCTTTCCTGTTGCCTGTGATACCACCATAGGTACTCCAGCTGCTAATTCATTCATTTGATCATTCATTCAATATTTATTGAATGTCAACTATGTGCCAGGCACTAGGGATGTAGCAGCTAAGAAGACAGGGAAAACCCACTGCCTTTATGGAGTTTACATTGCAGCTCAAATTGGTCTTAGGGCTTGGGGCAAAAGTGCCCAGGTGGTTGGTATTGGTAATATTTAAATATTGGTAAATTCTACCAAATATTTAAAGAAATGGTAATACCAATTCTTCAAAAATTCAGAAAACAGAGGAGAGAACACTTCCCAAATCAGTCAATGAGGCTAATACTACTCCGAGACCAAAGCAAGGGTATCACAAAGATTTCTCAGGAAAACTACAGAGTAATATCACTGATGAACATAGAAGCAAAAAATCCTTAACAAAATGCTAACACACTGAATCCAGCAACATATAGAAAGAATTATATATACCATGACCAGGTGGAATTTTTACTGCAGAAACACAAGGTTGTTTTAACATCTAAAACTCAATTAATGCAAGACACTATATTAATAAAGGACAAACCACATGATCATCTAAATAGGTGCAGAAAAAATATTTGACATAATCCAATACCCAGTCATGATAAAAACTCTGAATAAAAAAAGAATAGAAGGCAACGTCCTCAACCTGATAAAGGACATCTACAAAAATCTCTTGGTTGCATCATATATATATTTTTTAATTTATGATAGTCATACAGAGAGAGAGAGAGGCAGAGACACAGGCAGAGGGAGAAGCAGGCTCCATGCATCGGGAGCCCAACGTGGGATTCGATCCCGGATCTCCAGGATCGCGCCCTGGGCCAAAGGCAGGCGCTAAACCGCTGCGCCACCCAGGGATCCCGGTTACATCATATTTAATGAAAGACTGAATGTATTTTTCCTAAGATTGGAAACAAGGTAAGGATATCTGCTTTTGCCACTTCTAATAAATATTGTATGGTGCTAAAGGTTCTGGTTAAGGCAATAGACAATAAACAAACAAAGAGATCCTGACTGGAAATGAAGTAAAATTGTCTTTATTTGCAGATGATATTTACATACGTATGTATGTAGAAAATCCCAAGGAATTTGCAAGAACTACTGTATCTAATGAACAGGGTTAATATACAAAAATCAATTGTGTATCTATATACCATCAATGAGTGATGCAAACATGAAGTTAAGAAAACATAATTCAGTTCACAATAGTATTGACAATAATAAAATACTTAGGAACAAGCTTAATAAAAGAAATTCAGAACATGTTTACTGAAATGTACAAAAATATTATTAAGAGAAATGAAAGATCAAAATAGATGGAAAGATAATCTCATTTTCATGTACTGGAAGACTCAATACTGTTAGGATGGCAATTCTCTCCAAATTAATGTGTGAATTCAACATATTCTTGTCAAAATTCCAGCAGGCTATTTTGTAGAAATTGACAAGCTAATTCTGAAATTGGTATGGAAATGCAAAGGATCTAGAATAGTCAAAATAATTTGAAAAAGGATCAAACTGGAAAATGCACATCACCCAATTTCAAAACATAGTATAAGACTATACTAATCAAGACAATGTGATATTGGCACAAGAATAAGCAACAGATCAATGGAACTCTCGATTGAGAATCCAGAGATAAATCCTTAATTTATGGTCAATTTATTTTTGACAAAGATGCCAGGACAATTCATTGGAGAAAGAATAGTCTTTTCAACAAATGGAAAATCCTTTATTATATATAGGACAATTGTATATCCACATGTTAAAAAAAAAAGTACTTAAACTCTTACTTCCCATCATATACAAGTAGTAACTCAAAATAGATTATAGACCTAAATGTAAGAGCTAAATCTATAAAACTTCTATAAGAAAACATAGGATAAAATCTTTGTGACTTCCAGTTGAACAAAAGTCTTAGCTACAACCCCAAAAGCCTGATCCAAAAAAGAAAAGAAAAGAATCGATAAAGTGAACTTCATCAAACTTAAAAATTTGCTACCCAAAAACACCATTAAGAAAACGAAAAGGAAACTTACAGACTGGTAGAAAATATTTGCAAAACATATATCTGATAAAGGATGTGTATCTAGAATATACAAAGAACTTTCACAATTCAATAAAAAGATAAAACTCAATTTATTTTTTTTTGAAACTCAATTTAAAAGTAGGCAAAAGAGTTGAATAGATATTTCACCAAAGAAGATATATAAGTGACTAGTAAGCCCATGAAAACTTTCTCAACATCATTAGATATTCAGGAAACCCAAATTAAATCCACTATGCATCCATTAGAATGGCTTTACTAAAAACCATAAATAATACCAGTGTTGGTAAGGATATGGAGAAAGTGAAACCCTCATGTACTGCTGATAGGAATGTAAAATGGTGTAGCCACTTTGGAAAATGCTTTGTCAGTTTCTTTAAAAGTTAAATCTAGGAGTGCCTGGGTGGCTCACGGTGAAGCACCTGCCTTCAGCTCAGGTCATGATCCCAGAGTCTTGGGATTGAGTCCCGTGTCAGGCTCCCTGCTAAGCAGGGAGTCTGCTTCTCCCTCTCTCTCTCTGCTCTTCCCCCCTGCCCATGCTCCCTTTCTCCCTCTCCCTCTCTCAAAATAAATAAAATCTTTAAAAGTTAAATCTAAACTTACTCTATGACCCAGCTATTGCATTCCTTGGAGTCTACCCAAGACAAATGAAACATATGTCTGCACAAAAACTTGTACACAAATGTTCATACCAGCATTATTCATAATAGTCAAAAACTGGAAACCATCCAAATGTTCACCAATGGACAAACAAAATGTGGTATATCTATACAATGGAATGCTATTCAGTAATTTTCAAAAAAGATTTTATTTATTTATTCATGAGAGACACAGCAAGAGAGAGAGGCAGAGAGAGAAGCAGGCTCCCTGCAGGCAGCCTGGTATGAGACTCGATCCCAGGACGCCGGGCTCATGCCCTGAGCCAAAGGCAGATGCTCAACCACTGAGCCACCCAGGCACCCCTGCCACTCAGCAATATGGAGAGTTTGTGATTCTGCCACGGAGTTGACCTCATGCTACAATATGGGTGAGCCTGAAAAACATTATGCTAACTGAAAGAAGCCAGGCACAGAAGGCTATATATTATAGGATTTAATTTATATGAAATGTCTAAGAAATATGAATTTATAGAGACTGAACATATATCAATGGCTGCCTAGGGCAGAGAAATAGGAACAATTGAATGACTGCAAATGGGCACAGGGGAATTTGTAGGGTGACGGAAGTGTTCTAAAACTGGTTTGTGGTGATGGTTGCACAATTCTCCGTGGTTACTGAAAAAGTTGAACTGTGCTCTTCAAAGGGTTGGGTTTTATGGTTGTAAATTATACCTCAATAAAGCTGATTAGCAAAGGCCTACGGCAGGGATCACCTTCCCAGGTTGCTCGCATACCAGATCACCTGAACTCCATAGTTCAGCTCTGGACTTTGCTGGAGGTGGCAATGGTGCCCACTTACGTTAGAGTCTCCCGAGGGGCTGCAGCTGTTCTTGGGTACCAGACAGTGAGTGACAAGAATCCTAGGGTCTTTGGTGGTGATAGACAGGCCCTTATGCAGAATTTGAACCAGTCGGATCCAGAAGTGGAAGACAGTCTCAGGATGGTCAGGGTGGAGCCTGAGATAGTAGATCTTCTCAGTGACTGTCCTCAACCGCAGGATGCGCTGAAGCTGGTCGTAGACCTGGAGCTCCACAAACTTCAATGGGAGAATCCTGGAGCCACAAGGGAGGACACAAGGTGGCAACCCTATCGCTTCTGATTTAACCCTGTCTTTGTTAAAATGAGAAAGGTCTTCCACAGGGCTGAGGCTTTTGGAGTAGGAGAGAGAATGCTTAGCACAGTGATACTCAAACTTTGGGGAGACCAGATTCACCTGGGGGCACCTGGGTGGGTCAGTCAGTTAAGCATCTGCCTTCAGCTCAGGTCATCATCTCAGGGTCCTGGGCTCGAGCCCAACATTGGCCTCCCTTCTCAGTGGGGAGTCTGCTTCTCCCTCTCCCTCTACTCCCTGCTCTCTCTCTCTCACTCTATATTAAATAAATAAAAACCTTTTTAAAAACCCTATTAAAATAAATACATAAATAAAGTGCAGACACCTGAAGGTATCCCCTACAACTCAGATTCAGTAGGTCTGGGGGCTTGCCCTGACATCTGCCATGATTCTCATGTTGGTGCTCCCTGGGATCCTGTTTGGGAGAGGTAGCCCTGGAGTAAGGTGCCTGGGGTCAGTTTTCTTCTTGATAGCATAAAGGGAACTGCCCTTCCCAGCCACAGAGTGGCATTGTCCAGCCTGTCCATTTGTTGACCCTAATGCTTTAACTACTCTTCGAAAAGAGTCTAAAGTTCAAGGATTTGAGCTGTACTTCCTATAGGAACACCCAGAACATAAAGGCAAGGTTTATCACCCAGCCAACATGGAGAAATGAAGGGTTTCCCTGTATTTCTGGGACTCTCTAGAGATTCTTGAGATATCCTACAGATTACTTGGAGAAGCTCAAATATCCAAAAGAACTGTTTCATCCCAGAGAGGTCTGATGTCATTGTATGTCACAGTTCTGAGATGCAGTTCCACTCATTCTACCAGTAGGAAAACTGAGATGAGGCAAATAACTTGAGACTAAAAACTTTTTGGAGTCATTGGGATACCAGAGACTAGAACCTATGTCTCCCACCAGTGCTCCATTTGCCAGACCTCATTGCTTCCTTGCCCCTCAGCCCAAGTCGGAGAGATGTTCTATGTTCAATGGGGTGAGTGCAGCAAGAAGGGGCATGTTGACTAGCTTCTCACTGTGGACCATAACTCTTCCCTTGGCCCTTCCCCACCCTGGCCTTGATGCTTCTGGTGCACCTTGTCTTGGGCTACTGTTGTCTAAAAAAATAATGTCACTGCCAGTGACTTCTCTGCTTCTTACTACTTGGAGTTTAGTCACAAAGCAGCCTCTGCTTTGGGTCCACCCTTCATGCTACTCGTCCTCTGTTCCCATCTGCAATACTTACCTCTTCAGCTTGATGTTTGGGGCTGTAGATGGTCTGTTCCATGTCTGGCTCTGTCCCTGGTGCCATTTCACACTAGCCATGAGGAGGATATTGGGAAGGGGCAGGCAGGGCACAGAGGAGGTTACCCCAAGGGCCATGGTGTTGGAGGCTTTGTAGATGTCTATCCAGCTCCTGCCCTTTCTGACCTGCAAAGCAGCCCCACGGACACAGCCTGAGCATTTGGCAGAAGCAGCAGTGTATTCTAGCAGAGGGTTTCTCAACCTCAGGCCTATTCACCTTTGGGGCTGGGTAATTCTTTGTTTGGGGGAGGGAGCTCTCGCATGCATTGCCCGATTGTTAGCAGCAGCCTCGGTCTCTACCCACAAGACACTAGTAGCAATCCCTTCCCCCGCGGAGTTGTGACCATCAAAAATATCTCCATTTGAAAATAAGTAAATATATATAATCTCCATTTGGGATTGCCAAATGCCCCCTGGCGGCGGTGGGCAAAATCAACGCTTGTTGAGAAGCACTGTTGAAACCTGTATTGGTTAAATACCTGTAAAGTATTTATACTACCTCCTCTTAACAACTGCTCTCAGGAACCATAACCCAGGAGTTCCCTGACCTGTGTCACATTCCTGTGGCTCCTCCTCACACTGTTTCCTGGCTTTTCTTTGAAAAACTTGTCCTAAGGTCATTCTTTGAGGGGCCCAATTATCTCCTGCACTTTCGCTGCACTGTAAGATCCCTTGCAACTCCCAAGGTCTGTTTATTTGGGGTTCCCCCCCACCCCAGCCCCAGGAAAGGAAGTGCAGGCAAGGAAACAAAGATACGCTAAGGGGCCCAGGGTGGCACAGGTGGTTAAGTGGCTGACTCTTGATATGTCGGCTCAGGTCGTGATCTCAGGGTCCTAGAATTGAGCATGGGGATGGGGATGGGCTCATGCTCAGCAGGGAGTCTGCTTGACATTCTGTCTCTGTCTCTCTCTCTGCCCCTCCCTCTGTGCTGCCCCTGTGTGCAAGCATGCTCTCTCTCTCTCTAATAAATAAATAAATATTTTTTATTAAAAAAACTTTTTTTATTGCATCATTAAAAAATGCAAGAAGTGCCCATTGTACTTAGGCCTTTGCTTCCCATGTTTGCCTGTAACAACCAGGCCCAACTCCTTTTATAATAGAAGAAACTGGGATTTGGGGCACTCAGGTCACTTGCACAATGACACCTCCTGATAAGAAAGCAGAGACTCTGAGCCTGGGGCCCTTTTGGTACCCAGCTCCTCTTTTACCAATCAGCATTTCTGTTACAAGCCCTCAAAGGGCAACCCATTTCACTGCCTCTTTGTTCATCTCTTTGGGCTGACAGCCTGGAGGAGGAAACAAATTGAGGGATTCAGAGACCAAATCTACTGAGAGCAGAAAACCCCTGACCTCTGTCCCCACGATGACAAATGCCTGCAGAAGAAGCCCTGTCTGAGGCTCTGCAAAGTCAGGGTCAGATGCATTTCAGGCCCACTGACTCTTCCTTGCCTCAGTTCTCACTCCACTCCAGTCCCAGGGGCAGATGCTCCCAGTCACATCTTGGGAACAGGGTTAGGAGAATCAAGGAATGCCATTCTGAGCCACCCAAGTGTACCTGGACAAAGTTGCTTTCAAATACCACTGAGTCAGGAAATAGGTTGAATTCTGGAGAATGAAGCATCTGGCAGAGCAGTCCCTCCTCTACACCCAGGCCCACTCCAGGGTTTGGCTCCCCATCCACAGGCAAGAGGCCCCTGACTTCTTCCCAGGCATTTAGGGGAGGGAAGGTTGGAAAAGATCTTGTGACTTTTACTGTCTTCTTTGATTTCCACCTAGTCTTTCTCTGTGGAACCGATGACAACATTTCTGCACATGCTCAGGGGCCTGCTGCAAGTTTGTCCTGGTATCTCTCTCTTCCCTCGTGGCCTTGGGCAGCTGGCCAAGGCCTGGGACCGCCAATCAGCTCACAATGATGAATGGATGACATCATGAAAAAACCAGGGCAGGCCTGCAGGAAAGGGAAATGCAGAGGAGCCTCCCTTTTCCTCCAGAGTGCTTTTAGGGCTTGTTTATGCCCTGATGGTCCCCAGCCCCTGTCAGAACGCCGGGACACGGTGCCCCCAGAGCTTGCTGAGAAAGTGGTGAGCCAGGCAGAAAACAAGGAAGGAAGGTTTCTGGGAGGCGATCTTCCTCCCTGCCTTTCAACCTTCCCTTACTTTTAGTGCAACCTACCTCAAACAGTTTGAAGGGCTGTTCTCTATTTAAAACCCAGCCCTACTGAGCCTTGCATGATATGGGAACACGCGTGACCTGGTTTATCTGCAGGACACTTTTCTGTTTTGGAAGGAATTGCTGGGCCCTGCTCCGTGCTCTGCTCTGTGCTCTGCTACGCCTGGGTGGTTACTCCTGCAGGCCTATTTCCCTTAGCAGGTCAAACTGAAGGAGGAGTACAAGTAATTAGTTTCTTACCCAGAGGCTGGCTTTTGAGGGTGCCAGCTGAGAGGAATAGAACTGGGATGGGCAGTTCTGCTACATCAACAAGATATTCCCCCTCTCAGAGAGTGACAGCATTCCTCATTCTGGAGTCAGAAGAAGCAAGAGCCCAAATCCTGCTGTGGCTAGGTCAGGGGCAAAGAACAAAGCAGGCTGACCACCGCTCAAGTCCCCTTTGGGGGGAAATTGTATTCTAATTTGAACAAAATTCTGGAATTTACCAAATGATGTAAATCAAAATCAAATGTGATCTCTTTGGAAAAGTGAGTTGACAACTCATATATGCAACGTAGAAGCATGAAGATATATTTTTGTATTTCATTATCAAGTCAGAGAGGCAGCTGAAAGGTCACAAGATTCTCCTGATCCGATTCCATCTGTCCCTCACCTGGTCACTTCTAGTTTGCCCCTGGTCAAGTACCTGAAACTGCTTCCTGGTTGGCAAAGCAACTTCTGCATTCCTGTTCCTCATTTTTTTCTGTTTATCATGTGGGACAAATGTCTTCCATGGAATACTCTCTAAGGATAGGGTCAAGAGACCACATTCTGAGATTTACATTTCTCTAGAAACAACACACAGTACAAACAAGATGGCAGTTAACACGCTGGTATAAGTTAAGCTTGTCTACCACAGTCAAACTTATTGGTCTGGGAATATGGTTTGGATGTATTTGGCCACTGACACATCCAAAGGTCCCCTTTAGTGGGGAAGATGCCTTTTTCTGTTTTTTGTACTCTCCTGTTCAGCCCAATTGTGTGGTATGTGAAAGAGGCTTTAGTTCCTGGTCTAGAAACTAATTGTGAGGAAGTGAGCTTTCAGCTCTAAACAAAATGCCAAGCAATAATCAAATGTCTTCAAGATGTCTACCCTTCCTACTTGCCCCCAATCAAACCTCAAAAACTAGCACACTTAATGTTTTTTAAAACCACTTGATGGATGCTTGCCTTTCTCAATATCTATTCTCTCCATTTCTTTATTAATGGAATGCCTGATTTTTAGTTGGGCACAAGTTTCTGGAATCAAAATTACATTTCCTGGCCTCCCTTACAGCTAGATAAGGCCATGTGACAGAGATGTAAGCCCAACGTGCAAAGTGCTGAGGAAACATTGTGGGAAGGGGCATACTTTTTTCACTCCTTATTTTTTTCCTTCTGACTGGAATAGAGACTTGACAGTTGGAGCCTGAGCAGTCCCATTGGGCCATGAAGTGGCATTCTACGGGTGGTAGCATAGCAAGATAAAAGGGCTCCAGCTCCTTGATGATCATAAAACTGTCATACTAGTCCTACCTGGACTGTGTACATCCAGACTTCCTCTATGTATGAAAGAAATAAATTTGAGTTTTCTGTTATACTGAGTCAGACTTAAAACTTGCTGATACAACTATATAAAACTCCTGTCTATTCTTCCAGACTGATTTTACAGAATATAATGAGGCTATTTACCAATAATTCTAAGCAATGAAGAAAATAAGATTAATTTATAGGTAGTTGGGACCTTAAGACTGACAAATTTGTGACTTCTGGGGAGGAAAGTTGTGTAAATATATGTCCCCATAATATGAGAAACTCGTTGCAACTTTTATCATTCTGTGCATGCAGAGATGTTGATGCTGCCACAATTATTGCTTGGGCACATTTGGCGATCACTCTGGTGACGGTCTGTGGTTTGAGGCTAAAATCACTCAGTATAGTGTAAAATATCATTTCAAAGCTTGCTCAGGAATGACCAAGTATATGATTGTCAGTTGGGGCTGGACCTGGGTTCTGTGGAGCTTAAAGTTTATACAACTTTGGAGATACTTAAAAATACTGGAGGGATGGGGCAATAGGAAGTTATTATTTGATGGGTACAGTTTTAGTTCGGGAAGATGACAAAGTTCTGAAGATGGTTGTTGGTGATGGTTGCACAGCAATGTGAGTGTACATTATTCCACTAAACTGTACACTTAAAATGGTAAATTTTATGTATATTTTACTACAGTAAAAGATTTCTAAAACATAAAAAATAAAATAAAAAATCCCCACAAAAGTATGATACAAAATTGTTAGAAGCCTTCATCGGGGCTTGGAAGTTTCCATGTGAACAAAGGGCCCTAAAGTATAAGCTTTATTATCTTCATGGTAAATCTGTCCCATTTAAATCTGTGTCACTATTTAAAAAAAAAAAACTATTGCATAAGCAGTACATGTGCTTGTAGAACATCAGAAAATAGAGACAAGTTTAAAAAACAAGCAGCATATTCTTACCTCCAACATCACTGCAACAACCATGGGTATGGGTGTGTGTGTGTGTGTGTGTGTGTGTGTGTGTTTGTGAGAGAGAGAAAGAGCGAGAGATACTACTCTAAAAATTGTTTATAACTTTTTTATAACATAAATGATTTAGTCAACACTTTCTACCTTTGTACTTTGGTATACTTTTATCTCATCTCATCTAATTTCTGAGGCATATAAAAATTTCTTAAATTAACTCCAATTATTCTTAAAACTGATTTATCCAAATCAGTATTCAATCTAGGACTTCACATTCCCCTTAAGTTTATTTTAATCTAATACAGTCCCGTTTTTAGGACACGTACTAGTGGAACAATTGAAGTAGTTGTCCTACAGAATATCTCACCTTCTGTTTTTTTTTTTAGTATATGTGCTGCCGAAGCGAGCACAATATCTCACCTTCTGGATTTGTCTGGTTACTTCCTTGTGTTATTTAGTTCACTTGCTTAGCTATTATTTTTCTTTTGAAATAGAATTTATATCTAAAGGGCTGATGGTTTCAGGTAATTTTTTTTTATTAAAATAGTCACTATTTCTTAGTAAAGAGCTACTATGGGATCTATGTAAGATATTACTCTTCTCTCCCAAAGAATGTCCATAGGAAGATATGTTGAAAGAATATATATGTATCAGGAGAAAAAAATGATTCCAGGAAATAGAATAAAGTCCTTGACAAGAATCTTCTCTGCACTCAAGGGACCTTCGAGTTCCCATGAAACAAGCAAGCAAACAAACATAATCAGACACCAAAATAAAATGAAAAGGAGACCTGATGACGTAAGGGGAGGGGGGAAGAAGAAAAACCCACTCAATATCTGACAGTCACATTAGAAACCACAAGGAATGGAGGTAACATGGTAGCAAATGGAGTCAATGACATGGTTAGCAGGTCAGAGACTATCACATGGAACTCAATGATAAAGAAGAGCAAGAGATGAGGAGACTTGAAAGAAAATGACATGGGAGACATTTATATTGACCCAACATACAGCTAGAGTCCCTAATCAAGAGGGAACAAATGGAATCGAAAAAGTCATCAAACACATGAAAGAAAAAGCCATTTCTGAAACAAAAGACCCAATTTGGCAAACAATGGGATTTACTTTATTCCAGGTAAACTAAGTAAAGAAACCATTGAGACAAGAATAGCTCTTGTCAAGTTCCTTAATCTTAGGCCTAACAAAAGCATCCTACTACAAATGTCTGGATAGAAGAAGCAGAGAATCTGCCAAGGGGAATAAAATGAGACTAGTTTCAGACTTCAGCAACTTTAGATGCTATGAGACAATGGAACAATGTAAAAGAATATTGGAGAAAAAGGATGTGACCTATAATTCCATAGATGGGATTTACATCGAATGACATTCATTCAACTGTAAAGGAAGCAAAAATAATCTTCAAATACTAAGCATGCTGGAATAAATAAATTTATAGGCTGGTTCTTTGAAAAAAAAAAATTAGACCACTGGCTAACAGTTTAATTTTTTATAAAAGGAAGACACAGAATATACAATTTGAAATAAGAAATCACAAATAAGTACAAATAACTACAGGTTCCTGGATAAAGGAGATGTGCAACCTACAATATACTTTAGTCTAGGTATGTTCAAAAGACTTCAAAATATAGTGACTTAAAATAGAATGTTGGTTCTCCCTTACACAGTAGTCCAAAGATAGGCTGTCCTGAGCTGGTGGAGTACCTCTGCCATTGTCAATATGTCACTGTCTCTGTGTTTCAAAGTGGCTGCTTCAGCTCCTGCCATCATATTTGCATACTGGCCAGAGAGAAGGGGAAGGGGGAAGGGGAGGGCACACTCATTCCTTTTAAGAGCATGACCTAGAAATGGCATAATCACTTTTGCTCACATCTTATTGGTCGGAATTCAGTCATTCGGCCACACCCAGGCACAAGGGAAGCTGGAAAGTGTAGCTTTTAGCTGGATGCCCATGAGCCCACCTAGAATTGGGGTGTTATTATTTAAGGGTGAAGAATATCAGTGTAAAATCAGCAGCCTCTGCAAAGAAGCCATACAGAATTATTTCCTCTGACATCCATAGTAAATACACAATAATTTTTTAAATGGCAAAAGTTTAACTTGTGGCAACCTAACAAGAGGTTAAGTGGTGGCCAAAGAATAGAACAGAAAATCTGGGTATGGCCTGATAACAGAGCAAGAAAGCTAGTTAATATAATTGTGGTGTGTGTTCTCACAAATCACCCACATCCACTCCTACCCCCCTAAATTGGCGAGAGGCAGTCTGAGGGAGTGAGTAATCAGCTCAGGGAAAACAAGAGACAAATATTCAAGAGGAGGAGGCCCTGTTGATCACAGCACTGTCTCAGCAGAAGCAGAAAAGCTCAGCTCTGCCCTCTGTTTTTCAGATCTTCTGGCTGAATCGGCGCAGATCACCCCATGAGAACAGGGTATACCCCCCACTTAGAGAAGAGGATGTTTTAAACACCGCGGGGAGAGAGCATAGCCAGGTCCTCCTCACTGGACAGATCTTCTGGAGGAGGTTGGAGATGAGAAGTGAGTTGGGGTGAAGATCGACTAGGCAGGATGTTGCTGTGGGCCTGGAGCAGGGCCAGGAGAGAGCCTGAGGAGAGGGTGACGCATGGCTGGGACGGTCCTGGCGCCCAAGTGATGCTGTCGGGAGCTTGCTTCCCTGAGAGCTAAGAAGTGGAACCAGCAGCGCAAAGCAGCTTCGAGGAGCAGCCACAGTGTGAGGTGGGGGGGAAAAAGTGGAGAGAGCGAAGTAGGCTAAATGTTGCTGTTAAACTATCATCAAAGTCAAGAGGGCAATGTAGACGACAAGGTCAGCGCTCCAATATAGTGCTTCTCAGCCTTGTCAGACCCAAGTGCCTTTTCCATGACAAACTCTAACACCCCCTTTACCATTCTGAAATAAAATTCAGTGATTATAACCTACCTATATATATTATTTTTAAAAGTCAATATGCTAGCCTACCTGTAATATAAAAGAAAAAAAGCTATGATAAAATCATATATGTTCCAATATGTAAATGCTGGTGCAGGACTCTATTCGAGGTGGAAATGAAATATGATCAGAAACTTGTACCCAATGGATCCCTGGGTGGCCCAGGGGTTTGGTGCCTGTCTTTGGCTCAGGGCGGGATCCTGGAGACCCGGGATCGAGTCCGCGTCGGGCTTCCTGCATGGAGCCTGTCTCTCCCTCTGCCTGTGTCTCTGCCTCTCTCTCTCTCTCTATGTCTATCATAAATAAATAAAATATTAAAAAAAAAATTAAATTGTACCCAGAACGCAGTAGTCACACACACACACACAAAAAAAACCCACAAAAAACAAAAACAAACCACAACACCGACCGGTAGAGGTATATTGAATCGGCTACTCAATAAAACTACACTATAAATTGACAAGTGGGGTCCCAAGCAGTCAATGCGGATGGCAGGATGTTCCCGTGAGGCCGGCCTGCTCAGCCTCCTGAGCCAACCGGCGGGGTCCCAGCGGCCGTGGCGCGCCACCTGGTGGCAGTCATCCGCTCAGCTTCCATAGTCCTGTGAAGGAATGCGCGTTCTCGGGCTGCCTGGGCGTCTGGGTTTAGCAGCCAGGCTGGGCTGAGCCTGCAACCAAAGGTCCCTGATAACCCTGACGGCAATGGGCACGATGGGGACTGACGCCTGCGAGAAGAGGCCCAAAGGCCATTGTCCTTCTGCCCTCTGGACTTTGAGACTCATGAGCTGCCTGAAGCGCGTGCCAAGCTGTTCTGGGTTTTACTTTTCCCATCTGTGAAGTATATAGTTCATAAAAACAGCTATCTCATACAATTATGAGAATCACATTAGATTGTTGATGTGGCGACACTTTCAAAAATGCAAAGTGTTTACAAGTGGAACGTCCTGAGGGCGCGTGGGTGACAATCTCATACCACTAGTTGTCACATTCTTCTTGCGTCTAGATATGTCCCTTGCATGGCGGTGAAGGGAGGGAATGGTTGTGACAGAAATTCCTTTCCTTCTTTGTGCAAGGCAAAGTGCTTAACTGGTGACTTTAGGAGGCTGTAAAACCATTTTAGAATAAACCATCTGTGACTATTTCTTTGTACGCATGGGCACATGGTATGTTTCTTATTGCAACTATTAACATTCAAAATCAGTGTTTTGTTTGGGCATAATTAGAATTTTTAGTGATATTTTAATTTTAAAAAATATTATCCACATCCCCAGTGGGGAAATTCATTTACCCTAAATCAGGCAGGAGTCAGAGACAGAGCAAAAGCCACAACAACCCCTTCTCAAAATGTCTCTAGATTGCTGTATTTCTGGTTGTTTCCATTCAAGTTATAGCTTCTGTAAGTGGCCTTAGTTTTAATAATTCTAAATGTTCATTCGTAAATGCCTGTTTTATGAAGCTTTACCACTCTCAGTTGTTTCCCAGTATTGAAACCACAGAACTTGGATTTCATTGAACCCTTGTGGGCTTTATGGTTTTTTTGCTCTCTTTTTTGTTTTTGTTTGGTTTTTAAGCAGGACTTTATGGTGGGGGCAGGGCAGGGGGAGGCTATCACAATTGGTATAGGGACCATTATGATGGAATTTTGCAGTGAGGGGACAGGCATTGGGCTCAACTCCCAATGTACCTGGACAAGTGGGGATGTATAGCTAAGGGGCAGGTGGGAGTTGGTAGATGGAAAATACTGAGGAGTAAGGGAGATTCTGGTGAATTTGACTTAACGGGATTCTTGATGAAAATAAGACCTCTGTGTTTTGTTTTCTAAATCAAAGGCCCTTGATTCTGAGAGCTTAGTGAATTCCTTGGTATCCTCAGGATGCACTTCGAGACCACTCATTTCTACACTTTTGGTGTCCCCGGGATCTCTGCTTCCTCTACCTGCTGTCTCATCAATAACACTAGACTCTTAATTGACCAGCTGTTATTTTTTGTAAGATGCCATTTGTGAGGCTTTAATCTCATTCCATCGCACATTTCAAGTGAGTCTGTCTTGATATTATTCCTTGAGGACATGTCTCTGAATTCCACTTCAGAAACTTTAAGATGCATTCTTGCATTGTTTTGACAATTGTTTTTGCAAATGTCATATCCTGGTGGGCTCTAATTGACACTGGATCACAATGTTTTGTTTCTTTTCTCCTTTAAATTATGTGTTTATTGGCTATTAAAAGCTTTACTAATCCCTCATGTGGTGATATTTTCTTTTTTTTTTAAAGATTTTATTTATTTATTCATGAGAGACACAGAGAGAGAGAGAGAGGCAGAGACATAGGCAGAGGGAGAAGCAGGCTCCATGCAAGGAGCCCCACGTGGGACTTGATCCTAGGACTCCAGGATCACACCCTGGGCAGAAGGCAGGTACCAAACCGCTGAGCCATCCAGGGATCCCCTGGTGTTATTTTCTTTCTTTCTTTTTTTTTATTTATTTATTTTTATTTATTTTTATTTATTTATGATAGTCACAGAGAGAGAGAGAGAGAGAGAGGCAGAGACACAGGCAGAGGGAGAAGCAGGCTCCATGCACCGGGAGCCCGACGTGGGATTCGATCCCAGGTCTCCAGGATCGCGCCCTGGGCCAAAGGCAGGCGCCAAACCGCTGGGCCACCCAGGGATCCCATCTTTCTTTCTTTTTTTACCCCATAGGTCAGGAGTTCTTTTTTTAATTAATTAATTAATTCTTTATGATAGTCACAGAGAGAGAGAGAGAGAGGCAGAGACATAGGCAGAGGGAGAAGCAGGCTCCATGCACCGGGAGCCCGACGTGGGATTCGATCCCGGGTCTCCAGGATCGCGCCCTGGACCAAAGGCAGGCGCTAAACTGCTGCACCACCCAGGGTTCCCCCCCCCGGTGTTATTTTCATCTAAGAAATAGTTTGAGGAATCATTTTAATGATGAAGTCCATTCAGCAAAGGCCATAGTTTCTTCCCTTGTTGGGGGGTGTTGGGGTTGGGAAGAACGATGTGGGGCACCAGAGCTGACTATTGCAGAAACAGGTTTATTTAACAAGCTTTACTTGGGTGTCTAGCAGGAACCAGTTATTGGAGGATACACAAACGAGTAAGATACCAATGGTTGACATATTTGCCTACACAGCATCCATTTTTCTGGGAACAGTGTCACAGTTACACTTCAGGGCTGTAAGCAGAAAATTGACAGGTCAACCCAAGCCAAAGGGAATTCATTGGAAAACTATTGGCAGGTCTTTACCACAAATGAAAGTTAAGGGAACCAGGTTTGGGGGATAGGAGGGAACCAGAAGAGAAGCAATAGACCAGCCCAGCAATTGTCGTGTAGCCAGGGCCGCTTGGTCATAGCTCTGGAACAGGGCGAGGTCGGTGGAGGGAAGCTTACCAAGAGGAAACTTCAGGAGGAAGGGGATGACATTCCTGCTCAGTATAGAAAATTCAGCTTAAGTCTTTACAATGGACCTGAAGAGTTAGCAGGATGAGTGACTCCTGGAACTCGTGTTACAGGATTTTTTTTCTCCGTTGGTACCTGTGGATCTTGGTCACACTGCTTTGAAGAAGGAAGAGGTAGACCAGATAGAGTGGTAGGTGGCAAAGCCAAGTTTGTTGAGCAGTAGCAAAGTGATAATACGAAGCTCCGGAGGAAGGAGGGGACCTGAGACGGTTGCGCTGGAGTTCTAAATCTAGGGGTTTTAATGGGCTTGCTAGTGGGCCATTTTAATCTGATGACCCCTCCCTGAGCCTGTCATCCAATCAGGGTTTTGTCATCTATCTATCAGGTGGGAAAGGGTGGAGGGCTCCTTCCAGAGTGGCATAAAATCCTTTTAAGGGTGGTTTCTTCTTAGGGTGGGGGCCGTTTGTCCCAGCCTGCCTGCCTTCCAGGTATCTATCCATCACTAGGAAAGTGTTGAGAAGAAGAGGCCACCATGAAATGAGCAGTCTCTTTCTGTTCAGGAACACAGCCCATCTTGATGTGCAAAACAAAGGCAAAAGAAAAATGACATTTCCTTACTACCTATAGCCCACTGACAAGTCCTTGAGACAGGCAGAGTGACATTCCTCTAGGGATTCACCTGCCTCGATGTTAATGCTTTGTTAAGGGCAAAAGGCAATCTTAGTCCAACCGCCAGCATCCTGTATGTCTACTTTAACATATAAAAATTCCTTTGGATACTTCCTTTATCTCTACCCTCTAAGGTACATGTTAACAATCGTTCCCCAAGCATATGACCCATCAATATACACCTGAAGGGTCTCATGACTAAGGTTTTATTAGACAGTAATAAATGACCTTTTCCTAACAATAACTAGTCCCCTCAAGTCCTGGAAACTTTGCTTCCAAAATTCCTCAGGGACTCACACTAACCCTAACCCCCTCCCAACTTGAAAATATATAATGGGCCACTCCTCGTGATCCAAGCGCAGCTCTGTCTGCCCAAGGGTCCTGTCCCTGGACTTTAATAAAACCACCTTTTTGCACCAAAGACATCTCAAGAATTCTTTCTGGGCCATTGGCTCTGAACCCTAACATCTTTCCTACATCGCACCTTATGTGACTACAAGGGAGGGAGGAATTATCTCGATCTCATTCTCTTCCCTCCCTCTCACCTCCTACCTGGACTTCCCACTAGCCAAACCCACCTGGGCTCCAGAGGCAAAGGGCCCTTGAGTGTAGCCTATACAGATCAGCAAGGAGAAGAGGCAGGAACCAATGGAGAAGGGGGAGAAAGGAGGAGTGGATTTGGAGGGAGGAGAGAAGTAACTGGCACATGGAGTCACAAGGCCCAAGCTAGGATTCCTGGGACACTGAATGTTAAATGAATAAACACAAGGACAGAGAACACGACTTATTCATGCCATCGAGTGTCCCAACAGAGCATAGATTAAATCCAAGTCCTGGGTGCTGCCCTGGGTCTGCCCCTTCCAGCCATTCCAGTTTCTTCGATGGCCTCTTTGATTGTCTGAGCCATTCTCAAATGGACAGGAGGACACCAAACCCAAGCTCTTTCTGCCTCAGAGTCACTCCTGTTGCTTGCACCTGAAGAACTCTGATATACAGATTAGTACTAGAGAGTGGATTGCTGGTCATAGGTTCCCAGGGAGTTTAGTAGCCCAACAAGACAGCATAGAATGTGGCAAGATTCCAACAGTATTCTGGGGTGAGAACTTACCTGTCAATGGTCCCCAGCTCATTAAATGACCAGTTGTTGATAGCTAGGGCCACTTGACGGCAGAAGGTATCTGCTGCAAGTAGGTGCTTTCTGCCTTAGGAGCATAGTAAGGGTATGAAGAATTCCAGGACACTGGGGTACAATAGATGCTTCTAATGACACCGAATAACTTAAAAAGAACAAAAGTTAAAACAGATTTGGGTCTCTCGGTTGTTGCATTATGAAGGCTGTCAAGATCACAGCTTCCATCTGGTATCTTGTGTAAAAGAGGCACAATGTAACAGCGAGATTCCATCAGCTGGAGCAGGGATAACAGAGAAGACCTGGATGACCCAAACCCTCAGGTCTTTCTCAACACTCCCCGCTGCCCATCCCATGGGAGAGGAAGTCCATCTCTCCTTACAGGAGGGTATTGAACAATCCCCTCCATGGTATTATGCCAGCAACCAGAATTCAATGCCATGATGCCCCAGCAGGTGTGGGTAGGTAAGTAAGTATGGGAATCAGCAAAGGGAAGAGAATATTTACCCAGGAAAACATATTGAAGTCAAGTGTGTGAATACTGATCAGGAGAACTTTTAAGGCACTCCGTCAAGGCGGGAGAGCAGAGTTTTCGATAAGGCTGATTTTACTGATATGGATGCTCTTACCAGAGATTACATCATAATTGTGCTATTTCTCACAGCGCTGTATATTTCTTAGTTTGCTGTGTTGGCTGAAGCAAAGCTAGATTCAACCTGGTTTACATTAGAGAATGAGAGGCCAGAAATTCCTTGATGTGATGTAGAAAAAGGAATTCAAAGCCTTTGGGAGACAAGAAAGTTGAGTTGGATCACGTACTTGCCATTGCCCTTGCCTGACCCCGTCCCTTTTAGAAGGCCCTGAATACTTGCACATCTCCAAGGTTTTGAGAGAGCACTAGAATGTTTAAGAGGCTGTTTCTAAGCTAGTGAACAGGATCTATAATCTCAGTGGGAAAAAAGAGAATTCTGGGGCACTCAAGGACCGGAAGCATAGTTCCGCATGATAATGAGAGCTGAGAATGGTTTGACTTTTTGAGATTCTGTGTCTGTACGTAATCAAGGGTGTTTTGGGGACATTTTTCATGCCTTCTGGCTGCCTGTGCTTCTTTTTTTGGATTTACACATTATGAGTTTCATCTCCTCAAAGGGACCAGACCTTACTTTTTCAGCCCCCCCTTTCGGCTCAGGTGCATCCTGTAAACTGAATTCCGCCAAGCAGACTAACTTGCATGAGGCCTCGACTTGGGTATGAGCAACATAAGGAGGTTAGCCCTGCACAGAGAGGTCTCCCTGGGAGGCAGGGGAAGTAGAAGCATCTGATTTTAGAACTCAGGGATGACGGACTCCAGGCCAGGGCTACAGGGGAGCTGGTGTGTGTGCAATAGTGGGGCATGGGGTCTTTTGTTGGAGCCGTCCTGCAGCCTGGCTGGGCTATCATTCCTTGTCCTAACTGGAAGCCTTAAGCATTTCTCTCCTGCCTTTCCAGAGAGTCTGTCAGCTACTCGATATCCTTTCAGCTGTTCCTTTTATGCTTGAACTAGCTAGATTTGGCTGTTGACAACTAAAAGATCAGGACTGAGTTAGGGTCTCTAGGAATAAAATGGAGAGGCAATGATTCAGGTCATTTTTTTTTTAATTTATTTATGATAGGCACACAGTGAGAGAGAGAGAGAGAGAGAGAGGCAGAGACACAGGCAGAGGGAGAAGCAGGCTCCATGCACCGGGAGCCCGACGTGGGATTCGATCCCGGGTCTCCAGGATCGTGCCCTGGGCCAAAGGCAGGCGCCAAACCGCTGCGCCACCCAGGGATCCCCATTTGCTTGTTTTTAATGGCTTCCACCTCTTATTATAACTGATGGGTATGATACTTGACCTTATCAATGGAGCTCTACGCTCCTATCACATCCTGCGTGTGCCTGTTTATAGCCTTTCTCACACCATTATGATTGTTTACACGGCCATTTCCTTGGTGGGACTAGGAACTCTTGAAGAACAGATGTCACTTGCTATTAGAGTTCTTTGCCAAGAAAAGGAGCTGACTCTAATTTAAACCAAAGGGAATTTATTGGAAGGATATGGGTTAGCTCACAGATTCAAAGGGGCAGCTGAAAAGCCAGAGCCAGAGCCAGAGCCAGAGTTGAATGCACTGCCATCAGAATAGCTCCATGGATTCAGGTAAGGGCGGCCAACTGAACATCTCATCAAATGCTGCAGCAGGCTGGGTGGTTTCTCAGGAGAAATTGAGGGGTTTCTCAAGAGAACAACTTGGAGAATGGATGACTGGTGGCCAATAATAACAAATGTGCAGCACAATGTGACTCTCTGCTCTGTTCAGAGAGGCACTCTGCCATGGGCCTCAAGCATCTCTGCTCATCCTTGCTATGTAAGCCAGATTTCAGGACCTAAATGGGT
This sequence comes from Canis lupus baileyi, assembly GCF_048164855.1. Lineage (NCBI taxonomy): Eukaryota > Metazoa > Chordata > Mammalia > Carnivora > Canidae > Canis > Canis lupus. The sequence goes on along the minus strand of NC_132855.1, from coordinate 53,078,200 downwards.
TGTTTTGCTCACTTGCATGTTTCTGGATAGGGATGAAGAGTTTTTGTTTTTTTTTTTAAGATTTTATTTATTCATGAGAGACAGAGAGGGGCAGAGACATAGGCAAAGGGAGAAGCAGGCTCCCTGTGGGAAGCCCAATGCAGGACTCAATCCCTGGACCTGGAATCACGACCTGTGCTGAAGGTAGCTCAACTGCTGAGCTACCCAGGCGTCCCAGATTGCAGAGTTTTAGACAAATTGTCTTACTCTTTGTGTTTTCCTTCGAAACCATGTTTTACTCAACACTATGAAGGATTCCATTTTTTTTTTTTTGAAGGATTCCATTTTGATGGGCAGACTGCACAGTAGCATTTTGGGTCCCCCTTTGGTGTTAACTCAGAGTCAGTGGCCCACAGTTCTTTAAAGTTTCTGTGTTTTTTTAAATTTATTTATGATAGGCACACAGTGAGAGAGAGAGAGAGGCAGAGACACAGGCAGAGGGAGAAGCAGGCTCCATGCACCGGGAGCCCGACATGGGATTCGATCCCGGGTCTCCAGGATCGTGCCCTGGGCCAAAGGCAGGCGCCAAACCGCTGCTGCCACCCAGGGATCCCAGGTCATTTGGATCATCAAGTGAAAGCTGGCTCTCATGGATACAGTTAGGGAACCACAGCTGCTCACAGCCCATCTCCTTGAATAAAGGGAAGCCTGGGATCCTTAACTAGGAACACTATTACTAATACTGTAAACTGCCTACCATGAGTGTTCCTCTTAGGCATCTCTGAAGAGACCTTGGGCCATTTACACTGATAATGTGCCCTCATGGGATCCCTGGGTGGCACAGCGGTTTAGCGCCTGCCTTTGGCCCAGGGCGAGATCCTGGAGACCCGGGATCGAATCCCACGTTGGGCTCCCGGTGCATGGAGCCTGCATCTCCCTCTGCCTGTGTCTCTGCCTCTCTCTCTCTCTCTCTCTCTCTCTCTGTGACTATCATAAATAAATAAAAATTAAAAAAAAAAGATAATGTGCCCTCATAAAAGGGAAACACAGAAACTTTAAACCATTGTTCTCTTGAACAATAGGAAGAAACACAAGGAAAGTGATGTGGGCAGAGTGAAGGACATGCCACACCCTTGCAGGATGTAAATGCACTGTGCATTTAGGAAACTGCACTAAGTTTAACATGGTAGGAACTTGAGATGGGAGGGAAGCAGCCTCTGGGGAAGTAGAAAGGCTGGAGAAATACGCCTGGTCATTTCCTATCAAAGGGTTTGGCTTTTATCAAGGGTGAAGCTGTAGTCAGATTTGTGTTTCAAACAGATTGCTCTTTAGAAGTATAGAAGGGAAGTGGATTGGAAAGAAATCAGAGTTATTGGCTTTTGGAGTTAGACTGGGCTCAGATCCTGACCCCACTGCTTACTCCCTCTATGACCTTAAGCAAATTCTTGAACCCCTCTATGGCTCACATTCACCCTCTGTGAAATGTGTTAACAAGAGTATCTACTCCTGGGGCACCTGGGTGGCTCAGCCAGTTGGGCATCCATCTGCCTTCAGCTCAGGTCATGATCCCAGGGGCCTGGGGTTGAGCCCCTTGTTGGGCTACCTGCTCAGCAGGGAGCCTGCTGTACTCTCTCTCTTTCTCTCTCTCAAACAAATAATATTTTAAAGAGTATCTACCTCCCAATGAGTTGTAAGGATTAAGTGATCTTTATAAAGTCTTAGCATAGGGTTTGGCACATGGTCAGTTGCTAATGAAGTTAGCTAGTGGGGCACCTGGGTGGCTCAGTGGTTGAGTGTCTGCTTTTGGCTCAGGTCATGATCCTAGGGTCCTGGAATCAAGTCCCCATCAGGCTCCCTGCATGGAGCCTGCTTCTCCCTCTTCTTGTGTCTCTGCCTCTCTCTCTTTATCTCTTATGAATAAATACATAAAATCTTTTATAATAAAATAAAATAAAACTAAAAAAAAAATAAAGTTAGCTAGTATTGTTATAATGAGGAGAGGTTGGGAGACCAGCTGGGGTTATCACAGTAATCTAGGTGAGAGCCGACGGAATTGTAAACCAAGGCAATAGAAATGAAGGTGCAGATCCCCTAAATGTTTGTAAAACACACTGTATCAGTGGAGTTGATTGACCCTTCATGCAGGGGCGCTTTAAGAGCAGCATGGATATGTCACTAGTGATACTAGGACCACAGGCATAAGCTGGGAAGCAAGGTTACCCTTCACATCAGCCTCCAAGTTCTACTCTCAGACTGCTCTCAGTCCCTCATCAGCACTTGCTCAGCTTCACTGTAACATGCTGGAAGGAAATTTTTTTTGTTTTTCTTTTTATGGGAGACAAGAAGAAACCCACAAACATTAGGCATCCTCTCAGCTCATGTCTTTGCTGACCCAGTCAGGCCAGGATTTACCACTCAGCCCACCCAAGTGTGCTCAAGGGGAGAATGGCTGTGTTCTTTTTCCCTCCATCACACTATTTCCACTCATGTGAACTCTAGAAAAGAAGTGCCCCTGGCCTTGATTTGCAGGCCAGTGGTTTAACCACCATGTCGACCTTAATGGCTTTTTTGTGTCTCCAGAATAGGGCTCAGTATCTCTCCCGCATCCTCCCTCAAGGCAGGTAGCTTGTCCATCTCCTTCTCTCTAACATACCCAGCATCAAGCTCAGTGTCTGACATCTAGCAGGAGCCTGATGAATATTTCTGGAATCTTGTGGTAATATTTTCCAAGTGATTATCTGCCATTGGTCCAGAGGTTGGCCCAAGCTCCTGCTCTGTCTCTGATATACACAGTTACTGTATCTTCCAGGTTGCTTCCATTAGGTCCAGGGTAGGAAGCACCAAAACAAGTAGGACTTCCAGTGACAGGTGGTCATCGTCATCCCTACCAGAAGCCACATCTTTATTAGCAATCAAGCTTTGCACGGCCCAGGGTGAGCCTTCATATCTATACATTAACATGGCAGTTGGGGTGGTAAAGGCTCACTTTGTTGCTTGAGGTAAGTGGGGCAATGCAAAGTTATCTCCCAGTTGGTCAGCATCACTCTCAGGATTTCTTTCACTTTGGGCTTGTAGCAGTTCTGCCTCTGATTCCCCTGCCCTTCTGAAAGGGGAAGTTGAGTTTCTCCCCCTGGCCCTTTCCTCCAGACTAGATATTTTGGCTTTGCTTGGCTGCTCTGGGGTTTCAACTTAGCAGAACATTTTCCCCACTTACCTCCCTAGAGGGTGAGATTCTGCTCCTAATAAGTCCATCCCGAGCCTGAAGCCCCACAGAGCACAACCTCTAACAATTAGGAACTCACTTGGAGGTTTATTGGTGGAAGTACAGAAGCACTTTGTTATAAGCACCATCATACCTCTCCCATGGTCTTTTGGCCCACAGTGGGAAAACAGCATTAAAGGAGGTTGTAGCTAGTGCACTGAATGAAGCTAGGGAAGATCACCCTGTTTTGGCCAGGTATCAGGGTCCTAAAAGGTTCTCTCCTAGGGAACTGGCAACAGGAGCCTGCAGGAAGTGTTCATCTGGATTCTCTTGTTCCCAGAGACTGTGGCTCAAGGCAGCTCTCATGGGTATGTTCAAATTGACTGGAGATACCACTCTTGCGGGTGTCTGATAGCTGTCCAAATTGTCTATTTTGATGGCAACATTGGTGTTACTGTTGGAGCCCAGAAATTGAGGTCGTTGGAAGCAATAAAAGAAAAAAAAAAAAGCATTGTTAGGAATTTAATTTAAAAACTGTTTTAAAATTATGTTATTTCCTGTACACGTGCCTTGAACATAGATGTGAATGTGGCAATGATTGGCAGTGACACATGCATATACAGTATAATATATCAAGAGTGACTTGAGCAGAGAAAGCCCAGCAGGCAAGAGGCTCAAGCTAAGGCCTGCTCTGCTGGAGTGGAACAGACACCCCTCCAAACCTTAGGTGTCGCATTTATATGTCGTGAACCTAATGTGTTAAGACTCAAAGGTGAGATCTGAGCCCACTGGGATCTGCCTGATGCCTACTATAAACTGCCAGGCAGCAGCCTAAGCCAAAGAAAACCTTAAGACAATTCTCTGAAACATTAACAACTTAAAAAAAGTCACAGCCACTTAATGTGTCTAGAAAAACAGTGTAGCCAAATTTTTAAAAATTTTGATTCTAAGTGAGATACATGCTCATTTTAAATTAAAAAAAAGGGGGGGGGACCATAAAAAAGCACAAAAATAAATAAATAAAAATCACTCACACTGTAACTATTCAAAGAGGAATGCACTGAGTTTTTTTTTTAAGTGAAACTAATTTTAGAGTTATGTAGCTAGCACTTGGCAAAATGGCCGAATAATCTAAAAAAATCTTCGTATAAAACACCTAGAAATGCTAGATAAAATATAATCACATAATTTTTTTAAGACTTTATTTATTTATTCATAGACATAGAGAGAGAGGGGCAGAGACACAGGCAGAGGGAGAAGCAGGCTCCATGCAGGGAGCCCGATGTGGGACTCGATCCCGGGTCTCCAGGATCACACCCCAGGCTGCAGGCAGCACCAAACCGCTGCGCCACCAGGGCTGCCCCTAATCACATAATTTTAAAGGCATTGTTAAACCCACAAAAAGCAAAGAAAAATCCCAGGGGCCAAATATTAAAGACAGGCAAAGTGCGGGCTGAAGCTGGGGGTGCCCGAGGGACTCGTCAGTCTTTGTGCCCTGGGTATTTTCATGGCCATGAGACACAGGAGGTAAAGTCTTGGGCCCAAGCAAGGCAGGGACTTGACTGAGGTATTTGCATAAATCAGAACTCTCAAAGCCACCTTCTCTGTGAAAGGATGCACCAGAAGGAAATGCATCTGGTGCCACAGCTTCATCTATATCCACCTGGATTCTGAGTCAAAAGGAAAGTCTCTCCTGAAAATTCTTATGCTCTTTTGAAATCTGAAATGGCATATGGTCCAAGAACTCCCAAGTTGAAAAACTAATATAAAAAAATTTCTCCTGAGCCAGTAATATCTCTGAGGCACCTGACGGAAGCAAACTTATCATGGTTGGGGGTGGGGGTGGGGGGGTGGGGTGGGGAATCAACTACTTCCTACTTCTATTCAGGCTCACAGATAAAGACCTGCTGGAGAAAAAGCTCGTGATAAACAATTTCAGCTACAGAGGGCATTAAGATGCACTTGGTGTCCACATCTGTGTATGAGGGAGCAAAGAGAAGCAACAGGGCATCTGATGTATCTGAAAACAGGAGAGCTCCCAACCTCCCACAGGTTCTCAGTGGAAGTGCAGCAGGACAGTTTGAGAAGGAGGAAACTGGGAGGAAGTGCAAGGGGTCTGGCTGTGGTAAAGGCGGAAGGGGTTGGCGCAATACGTGCCTTATGAACTTTCAAAGCCATCTAACATTCTCTCTTGTAAGACACAGCCTCATACTAAGGAAAAACCATTGGAAACGGGGTCTAAATTGAGGAAGCAAAGAAAAGAGAGAGAGATCAGCTAAAGACAGGAAGAGGAACGCAGCCCCAGGAGGCCTAGAAAGCACAAGGCCGTAAACACTTCACAAAGACAACCTAGAGCCCAGACCAGAAAGCTTGACCCACCCTCGTTTCCCAAAGTTCAGAAAAATCATTTCACATCAGAAGTAACCATCAGAAAAGAAGAGTAATCAAACCCTGTGAAAAATTATATAAGGAAAAAAAAGAGTATATGAAGCATAATAAATGCTTACAGACAATGAAAGCACACTAAAAAGATGAGCCAGCAAAACAAGTGAAAACCACAACTCAGCATTTCAAAATGAGCTGAAAGAAATTAAGAAAGTGATAGAATATATGAAAGAACAACACAACTCAGAATTTAAAAGGTTTATAAACATGGTGATAAAACTGAAGAATTAGACATTTTTAAAGAAATGAAGATTTCCAAAATGAAGCCTAAACCAGAAAGAATACAAGAGCATACAAAGCGGATAATGCCCTAAGAGAAATAAAGGGACAAAAGCAGAAATTAAAGAAAGAAAAAAAGAGAAAGTGACAGCTCTATTAGATAAGCAAAGATGATCCAATACATATAGAGTATCCAAAGAAGATTTTATATAATTCAATAAAACTACCTTGAGATTAAAAACAAAACCAAAAACAAGCCTGGAAAGCACACATAAAGGCACACAGTGACCTGGGAGACCAACCCAGCATGACCATCATTGGCATTGGGACGGTGCCCCAGAGGGAGGCTAAGGTAGCATGGAAAGTCCTTTGTCTAAAGCTGCTGCCTTTTCCCCTCAATCTGAGAGAGAAGGGCTTCCCGGGACCACCCAGGGACCTTGAGCCATGGCCCCAGAGGTCCTGGGAGGCCCAGTAGGGAGGGGCAGAGCTCCCACTCAGGAAATCTGAAGGGTGGGAAAGATGGAAGGCAGGGTCTCTTAGGTGGCAGAGTGAAGAGGAGTTGCTTCTATGTCCAGTGGTTTGTCAAATCTAAGAGGACATTTCCTGAGGGTCAAATGTGGACCATACCAGAAAGAGAGAGTGGGAGCCAGCCTGGAGCCATGACAAGTCCTGCCCAAGGGGACTCCCTTAAAGGGCAAAGGGGCTATGACCGCTAGTGTCTGGGTGGCGTGGATGGCGGCAGAGTCAGGGTCCAAGAGGTGGTGGCCAGATGAAAGGAAGGTGTCAGAGCATCACCAGAGTTGCAGTGGGGCATGAGAGGAGTATCAGGTATGGGACTTCAAAGAACCCAAGAAAGCTCCTAAGAGAAAAAGTGAGCTTTCAAATTAAGAAAGAGAACAAGAGGAGTGACAACCCAGTGCCCACTATAAAGGACCATCTGAACATGAGGCCAGGCTGAGGGAAGGTGCAAACAGTTCAGAGTTTTTGATCATTATTAGGCACCAGACATTTTAATTTCAGAATTGAGAACCAGCTTTTATCTAGGGGCAGGAAGAAAACTTTTCCCACTGAAGAAATTGTAAAGGGAAAGCAATGGGACGCCCGGGTGGCTCAGCTGTTTAGCACCGCCTTCAGCCCAGGGTGTGATCCTGGAGTCCTGGGATCGAGTCCCACATTGGGATCTCTGTGTGGAGCCTGCTTCTCCCTCTACCTGTGTCTCTGCCTCTCTCTCTCTCTTTGTCTCTAATGAATGAATAAATAAAATTTAAAAAAAAGGGGGGAAACAAAAATACATTTACATTTTGATTACACCCTTCAAGTAGTAATTGTTCAATGTATTAGTTGCATGTTTTTGCTTTTGTTTTCCATCACTTGTTGCATAGAGTCCAATATAATTACTTAGCAAATTAGTAAATGGTGTTGGAGCCATCTCCACTTTGGCCTACTGTTTATTCTGTCCATCTTACAGAACAGATAAGTGAGGTAAAGAGAACTCAGAACTGTCTTACCCAGGGAATCCTGATGAGCTGGGACTGGAGATAGTGAATATTTAACTCCTTAAGCCTGTTTTATTAGCTTAACTTTCTTCAAATTAATTTACTCATCTCTCGTTCCTTTTATTGAGCACTGTCTATATGAAAGCACTACAATTTGCCTAGGATATATTCAGACCAATCAGCCACAAACCCTGTTTTCAAGGACAGGCTTATAATAAAACTAAGGGGAGAAGTCATTCACATAATTATCTAGAATAAAAAGAAGGAACTGAGATAATTTGGCAGAGAGTGTCACTGACACCACCCATGGCTCAGTGCTGCGGGAAGGGATATTGGAGCAACCGGTGTGGAGGACCCCACCTGTCTGCTGTGAGCTGGGGTCTTCCTGAGATATTCGAGAAACTGCCACTGGTCTGCTCAGCTGCCAACAGCATGAAGTTTTCGCTGGGCTGAGTGGATGACGGGAGGCTGCTTTCAGGCTGGGTGGAGAAATTTACAGTCAGATAACCAGGTCTGCCCTCGGACAGTTCTTGACCTCCTCAGGCCAGAACCTTGAAGGAACTCACTTGAATCTTCCGGCCTACACCTGGGAAACTACACCTGGGCCTACACCTGGGAAATGTCCCTTAAACATTAAACCTCAGAATCCTCAGACCACAATTGAACCATGGCAGGATCACCTCCTCTCTCTGATGGGCTACTATGGCTCCTGCTCACAAACATTAAGAGGCCATAGGATACCTAATTCCACAAGAGGAACGTGTTTAGATACTAAAATCTGAAAGTCTTAGGCAATCCAGCCTATTAAGTTCTTTCTTTCTGTGCCTCTTCCCTAAGCAGGTCCAGGAAAAGCCTTCTGTATGTTGGAAGGCATTGCAGAGTATACTTCTGCATGAGCTTGCTTCCTGGAAATAATCTGGCCATATATATCAAGAGCCTTAAAAATGTTCATACCCTTTGAATTCTAATAATCTATTCTGAGAAACAATCAGAAATGTGGACCATACACATAAATGCTTGTTTTAACATCACTTACAATAATGAAAAGTTAGAAACAATTCGAAGTGGCTGATAATAGGAGAATGGCAAAGTGAATTTTAATTCATTCATACAACTACTGAACAGCATGAAATTATCAAAATGATGTGCATAAAGAGCTTTAAAAAGAAATGGAAAAATGCTTCTGATGTAATCTAAGTCGAAAAAGCAACATTCAGAAACATTATATATTTAATATCCTCAAATCTATAAAGTAAAAATTAATTTAAAATGGAAAACTGTTTAAGAAACAAAACGAATGAACAGAGGGAAAGAAAGAGGCAAAACCAGGAAACAGACTCTTAACAATAGACAACAAATTGAGGGTTGCTTGAGGGGTGGGTGGGGATGGGTTAAAAGGTTGATGGGGATTAAGGAGGACACTTGTGATGAGCACCAGGTGCTGTAAGTGTGTGATGCATTACTAAATTCTACACTTGAAACTAGTAGAAACCAGTATTACACTGTATGCCAACTAACTGGAATTTAAATAAAAACTTGGAGAAGATAGGTAGATAGATAGATAGATAGATAGATAGATAGATAGATAGATAGACAGATAGATGATAGATAGATAGAACCTGGATGAGATGGACTCTTAGCAAATTCAATCTAGCCTCTAACCTTTAAAGAATAAATGTTTTCAAAGTTTTGAAATACTCAATGATGTGAAAGCACATGCGAAATTCTTCAGTTGATGTTAAGAAGACAGCATAACTTTAATGCCAAATCTAATAAAAAAAATCAAACAATAAAAAAGAAAAAGAATAATAAATAAAATGGAAGACTGGAAAGGAAAAGAAATATGCAGAATGTTCCAAGTGATTTGCGTGGGGTTGGGAAGAAGTGGGAGAAATTGTTCTATAATTTTCTAATTTTCTTCAGTGAGTATTATCTCTTTATAATATTGGGAGGGGAAAACCCGACGAAACAATTTTTAAGTGAGTTAAGCACTTTATAGCTCTTTTTTAGGAAAAGTAAATGAATTTGCTTTTCATGTTTGTAGACCTCAGTTCAGGGTGTGTGCCTCATTGGCCATGGAAAATGGAGTTGGTCCCTACAACACTAGACTCTAATATCCATCATCCTCTGAGGTGCCGTGCGCCCTGTGCCCCCGACTCGCTGTAGGTCTTGGCTGGAAGCCTCACTTACTGTTGTTGAAGTGGAGCTGTTGGACATTTTGGGCACCAGGCAGTGAGTGAATTGGATTCTCGGGTCTTTGGTGGTGATGGACAGACCTTTCTGCAGAATTTTCACCAAGCGGATCCAGAATTGAAACACAGCCTCTGGATGTTTTTCATGGAGCCTCAGGTAGTAGATCTTTTCAGTCACGGTCCTAACCCTCAGGATGCGTTGGAGCCGGTCACAGATTTGTAGCTCCACAAACTTCAGGGGGAGAATCCTAGACACAACCAGGAAATTCCCATAGCAAAAAGCTCACCAGTTCAATCAATCATGTGGTGCCTACCTCACACTTGGCCCATCCTCATTAGGCTCCCTCCTATCTCTGCTTGAGTGGGTTAGGGGAGATGCCCCTGGGAGAAAGCTCGAAGCCTACAAGGGGGAATGATTACCAAGAACAACTCTTCTCTGACTTCCAGGGCCTTTGTCACTAAAGAACCTGCCCACATCAATAATAATGGCTGATAGTCGTTGCATAACATCTCATTCAATCCTTACAACAACCCTTTGATGAAAGAAAGATATTATTAATTCCATTTTATAGATGTTGAAACTGAGGGCCAGAACAGCTAACTGATCTGCGAAAGTTTAGATCTTCATAAGTAGGACCCGCAACTGAGGTGTTCTGACTCCATTTCCAGATCTCTGCCCCAAATCCTAGTTAGCTGTGTTGAGAGTAAGAAGAATGAATGTTCTATACATCCAGTAGGTTTTTTTTCAATTTGAATATTCCATAATCCCATCTGATTTTCATACCCCTCACCTTTTGGGGGGAGGGGAACCCTCTAAGTCTATAAATATACATAGATTTATATATCTATAAAGACAATATACAAATAAAAATATGAATATATAAATATAGAGATAAATAAATATTAAATAAATCAATAGCAATAAATCTAAATAAATAAATAAATAAATAAATAAATAAATAAATAAATAAGAGCCAAGATCCTCAAAGACCAGGCTGAGACAAGGACTAGTACTCTATACCCATAGCACCAAGCACAGTGCCTAGTACACTCAGACACTAAATAAACATTTGTTAAATTAATGAATGAATTCTACATAGTTTATACATGAACACACTGTCCTTTCTTTTATCTAAAATCCAACTGCAAAACAATGCGGTCATCCCACCTCTTCTGGCCCCTCCCTCAAGCCTTACTTTACCTGCTGAGGGTGACCTCTGGAGCACAATCAGGCGTGCTCCAGGAGGGAAACTGACCCCGGGGCCAGGTGACGTTGGCCATCAGGAGGACGTTGGGAAGTGGCAAGGAGGGCACCGAGGAGGTCACCCCAAGGATCACAGTGGTAGACCCTTCATAGACATCCATCCAATTCCCGGGCTTAGTGACCTAGAAATCAGCCCCAGGTACATAGGTCAGAGAGAAGCAGAAGACAGGGTGGACAAATACAAGTGCTGCAGCACTTCAACTTGGTGACATGCTTAGAGCACCTGGGTTTCTTGCAGGTGTGCAGTATATTGGGCTGGGCCATGATCAGCATCCATCTTTGTGTGGGTTTCCCCAGACAGATCAGTTTACTGGTAACAGGAAACTGTGTTACCCTTCTTTGTGTCCTCTGTTTTATCTAGCTTTAAAGATTTTTATTTATTTATTTATTTGAAATGGGGAGGGGGGCAAAGGAGAAAGGGGAAGGACAAGCATACTCCCACACTGATCAGGGAGCCCTTTGTGGGGCTGGATCCCACAACCCTGAGATCGTAACCTGACCAAAATCAAGAGTCTACCTCATGCTTGGCCCAACCTCATTAGGTATAACATTTATTTAATGTTAAAAAGATGCATTAGTAAGAAAAAGCTGAGAGACATCGACATTTTACTCCTTCATCCTTGGGTTGAAGAAGCCAGCCAGGTTTCTAATGATCTGGAAGGGAGATTGTGTAAAGAAAGTTCTAGAAGAGGAGGAGAGTGAGGTAAGAGCTATTGAATGGGGAAGACTCAGGCAGCCCAGCATCAGGGAGGGCCCAGGTTGTTGCCGGATCTTGAATAAACTTAAGAACCTGTTTTCTTGCAGCATCTGAGGCTGTGGAAAGACAGGGAGACTGGATGCTTGGCACTGGACACAGCGTTTCAGCTAAGACACCCCCACCTCACTGTCCAGAGTGGGCAGAGAAGCCTCCAAGGAACCACAGGGATCAGGGTAAGGAACATTTGAAGGGTGACCCCTATGTTCCCAAGACCAGAGGACCTAGTCCCAATGTTCTAGACTTTGTAGGACCATCAGAACCATTTCACAGCCATGTTCACTGGGGACAAGAGGAAAGCCACAGGAAGGACTGAAATTTAAGTTCCCGCAAACCTAACTAGAGGGTGCTCCTAGAAAAGTCTATTTTTATTTTGAAGGAAGAAAAAAATATTTCTTGGAGCCCATGTTGTGGAATGAGAGTCATATATGTATTATAAAACACAGGGCTGCACATATTAAAAGTAAGTGCTAAATAAATGTTCTTGGGTGATACTTCTTTTTTTTAAATTTTATTTATTTATTCATGAGAATACACAGAGAGGAGAGAGAAGCAGAGACACAGGCAGAGGGAGACGCAGGCTCCATGCAGGGAGCCTGATGTGGGACTCGATTCTGGGTCTCCAGGATCACACCCTGGGCACTAAACCGCTGAGCCACCGGGGCATCACCGGGGCTCTTGGGTGATGCTTCTTAGAGGTGATAGCAGAGGGGTGATTCTGAGGAGAGGGGAGAAAGAGAGCCACCTAACTGTGTAACTTGGATCCTTTCGAGTAAACATTTTTAAAAAGATTTATTTAATCTATTTAATATACAGTGAGCATGAGTGAGGGGGGCAGAGGAGGAGGGAGAGAGAATCTTAGACTTTGTGCTGAGCATGGAGCCCAATGCTGCGCTCGATCCCACGACCCCAAGATCACAACCAGGGGGCAGCCCAGTGGCTCAGCGGTTTAGTGCCGCCTTCAGCCCAGGGCATGATCCTGGAGACCTGGGATCAAGTCCCACATTGGGCTCCCTGATGGAGCCTGCTTCTCCCTCTGCCTGTGTCTCTGCCTCTCTCTCTCTCTCCTCTCTCTGTGTTTCTCATGAATAAATAAATAAAATCTTTAATAATAATAAAAAAAAAAAGATTACAACCAGGGCAGAAACCAAGAATACAATGCTCAATTGACTGTGCCACCCAGGTGCCCCTCAAACTTTTAATTCCCCCATGGGGCAGCTTCAGCAGGCAGGCTTTTCTCCTCCCTAGTACAGTCTGAGTTTTCTGCTGCCCGAGTTGCTACGTATCCATCCAGAGAATCTAAACAATTTTAATATCATGTCAAAGGGAACATATTAAGAGAGTAAACCTCCTGTCAAAATATCACACCTAAATAGAAAGGACTGGAATTTGGTATCCTGAGTCTGAATTTCCTTCTCCACCGAGACTGTGTTAGGAAGGAGCACACCTTCCACTAGGTTGCCAGCTGATGGCCCCACTGTGCAGCCTCCTGGAGTAGTGCAGGAACCAGGGAGCACCAGGAGCCATGAACTGGCTCTCTGAAATCTGGGGGACTTTGTAAGGGAGGAGCTTGCTGTTGTGTGAATGCGTCTCCAAGCTAAGCTCAAATTGTCTCCACCCTCTCCTGTAACTCCTCATTGCTTTATGACTCCGTCACAGGGATTCCTGACTGCAGACCCTCCCTGTGCATTCCAGCCTCCTGCCTTTACCCAGGTCCTCGAAGTACCTTGGCCTGAATGTCCTCCCCCTGCTCTTCCACTTACCAAAGTCTCAGCAATACCTCAAAGAATGGTGTAACCCCCTCTTTGGGGGAGGCTTCTTCAACTGCCAAAGTCGAAAGAGGGCTCTGAACTCCCTAGACACTGGCGCCCCTCTCTCTGCTCATGCTTTAGGGATCAGCAGTTCCAAACCACCCGACAGAGCTTTCTTAGCAGTTACCATTTTATAACATGCCCTCTAAATTGACAAATTCATAAGCTCCTTGGCCAGGGACACTATCTAATCTCTCTTTACATCTTCTGCCCCACACACAGCACACAGTTTGCTAACTGAGGAGCTGGTTATGCCACACCTGCAAAGCAACACAGGTGTGCAGGTCCCAGCTAGATCTCTAGAGGGAGGCGGGCAGCCCCTCAGTGAGATGTAATGCATTTTTTAAAAGTAAAATTTACCCCCAATGTGGGGCTTGAACTCACGACCCCAAGACTAAGAGTCACATGTTCCACCATATGCCATGTGCCAAAAGCTAAAATGACCACCTCATACTCTCAATGGCCCCATGCTTCCCAGGCCCAAAATGGTCACTTCCATTGGCCATATCACTATCCTTTAGGAGATTTAGAATTTGGGCAAGGCCAATTCTAGGGGCTTGGCTCTCCAACTAGGCTGTTTCCAAACCATCCCAGAGAGAGGAAGTTGGATTTCAGAGCAGACATTCTGAGAGGGTGCATATGGACCCTGCTTGGAGACTGAGCTCTAATGTACCCTTTTGCAGGGTATAATTCTATTTCCTGAAAGCCTATGACTTGCGGGGAGCCCCATGATGTTGTAGGCATAAACTGAGCTGAATTTGGGATCCAGACCCTCTGGTGGTCTCTAGCCATAGCGGCTTCCTTCTCCTCCCCAGGGCTTTCCAAGGCCACAGCTCCTTTGGACCAACCTTCAGGAACAAGTTTTGGAAAGGGAAAGAGAGTGGGCTCTGAGCTGCACACGGGTACCTGGATAAAGTTGCTTTCAAACACCACTGAGTCAGAGAACAAGTTGAATTCTGGAGAATGAATCAGTTGACAAAGAAGGCCATCTTCCACCCCAAGTTCCACTCCAGGGCCTGGTTCCCTGACCTCAGGTGGGAGGCCCCTAATTTTACTCATTGGTTCTTGGGAAGAATGGGCTGGGGAACATCTCTGGGGCTCCACGCAGACCCAGCCCAATTTCAAGATGTTGGTGTGACCACTGCTCCCCCCACCTCCACAGCTCCACTTCCCCTCCTGACTTACAGGCTGTCCACCAGGCCAGGGAGGGCCTGTCGGCTCACAATGGCAGGCATGACATCAAGGAATGTGATAGGTAACAAACAGGGAAGTCAAGGAAAGATTGGGGGAGCAGGGCCTTTTATCTCCCCTTCGCACTACATACTGGCAGTCATGTAGTCTTATTCCATTTTTCACTAATTCTCTCTGTATACATGAGGAAAATGACTGCACTATGGTTATGCCAAGACAGCAGTGAGCTGGCCAGAACAGCAAGGCAGGCTCCCAGGAAACCCACAGCCCTCAATCCTCTCCCCCGACAGTGAAGGCCCTCACAAAAAGTTTCTGAGTGAACTGATCACCTAAAGTCAGGCCCTCACCTTGCCAGAAAAGCTTAGGACAGAGGCAAGCAATTCACCCCCATCTCTCCTACCCCATTTCATGGGATAAAATGATTATATATATATATATATTTTTAATATAAATATAATATATCATAATTTTATAATATAATAAAATAATATAATTTTATAATAAAATATTTTATAATATTTTATTTTAATTTAATATTTATAATATTTTAATATAATTTAATTTAATATAATATTTTAATTTATAATAAAATATTATATTATAATCTTATAATATATGTATTTATTTAATATATATATATTTAAACACCAGGTTGTTCACAAAGCAAAGAGGCTTATTTATTTGGAAACAGTAGGCAAATGAGAAAGTGTGGCATAGTAGTATGCTCGAGCCAGTGCAAAACAGAGATCATGAAAACTTAAATTTTCAGGATTTTGACAAAGCGGTTATTAAACACAGCCATTATTAAAAAATTAATTATATAAGCTTACACTTAAACAAATCATACAAAAACAAAGGTAATGGCCCAAACTCACCTTCTGAATTATTAATTATTTTACTACTCTCCAGAGGCTATTTATATCTATTGTACCTACGTGGTAAAAATACTCTATAATGGTGTGCTACTACTGCCTATCTCTTCTCCATGTGTGTTCAAGGAACCTCCTGTTGGTCACTGCCTTCAAACCAGCCATGTTGAGAGTTATTTACACCACAGAAACCAGTAAATTCGGGGCACTGGGGTGACTTAGTTGGTTAAACGGCTGCCTCGGCTCAGGTGGTTATCCCGAAGTCCTGGAATTGAGTCTGCATTAGGCTCCCTGCTCCGTGGGGAGCCTGCTTCTCCCTCTGCCTCTCCCTCTGTCTCTCATGAATAAATAGATAAAATCTTAAAAAGAAAAAAAAGAAAGAAACCAGTAAATGCTACTAATCAACCCTTGATTTATTATTTTGTTGGCTATCCAAAGGGATAAAGTGTTAATGATGGAAATTAAACTTAAAAGTGTGTCTGTAGCTGTTACATTGTAGCCACAAAATAACTCTGAGGAGTCTTCCAGTATATGAAAGCTGTTATCTGATTTAGGAAATATGTTGCTTAAGTCATTGGTGAACGTGTAAAGTTCCAACATACAACTTGGTTACTTCATTTTCACCTTATTAATATAAGTGAAAAAATCAGCCAATATTCATGTCAGAACTACACTTGTTTGTCAGTTGCATAGGTTGGCCATGGAATGATTACTGAGACCTACAAAGTTAGAAAAAGATGAAGAACAGTATATTTAAAATGCTATCACTTGGATCAAAGGTATTTAACAAAAGGATACATACTCATGCATGCTTGAACATGCCCAGAAAAATTCTGGGAAGATAAAAACGTCATTGGCTTAGGAGGCATAGGGCATTGGTAATGGTGATGAAAAAAAGGACTTATTTTTCACCGTATACTTTTTTTTTTTTACTATTTGAATTATTTACCATGAACAAGTATTTCTTTTTAAAAAATATTTTATTTATTTATTCATGAGAGACAGAGACACAGAGAGGCAGAGACATTGGTAGAGGGAGAAGTAGGCTCCATGCAGGGAGTCTGATGTGGGACTCGATCCCAGGACTCTGGGATCATGCCCTGGGCCCAAGGCAGGCACTAAAACCCTGAGCCACCCGGGTGTCCTCATGGATTTCTTTTAAATAAATTTTAAAATAAAAAGTGTTAAAGAAACTTCCTACATATGGCTCTACAAATATTTGCTGAGAAGCAACTATGTACAAGGTACATTATATATTGGAAGAATCATTACTAGCTCTATAAGTAGTCTGTTCAGAGTTGTAGACATGTGGTCAGGGCTGTATTGGACATAACTGTTTACTTCCTGAGTTAAAGATATGTATTTGAAGAAATAAGGGCTGGAAGATTTCCAAATATAGTAAAAATTATAAACCTACATCTACACAAAGAGTAATTACTAGAGTAACAATTTTTACATTAATAAAAATTTTTAAATATATATACACACAAATTTTAAAGTTCTTTAACAATTGACTAAAAATTATAACAATGTAATATGTAACATTACATGTAGAACATATGTAGCAGTAAAATATATGACAAGATGGCACAGAGGGGGTGCCTGGGTGGCTCCATCAGTTAAGCATCTGCCTTCAGCTTGGGTCATGATCTTGGGGTCCTGAGATCAAGCCCTGCATTGGGCTCCTTGCTCAGCAGGGAGTCTGCCAGGGAGCCCCGCCCCTCCCCCAGCTCATGCTCTCTCGCTCGCTCACTCTCAAATAAATAAAATATTAAAAAAACAAACAAACAAACCAAGAATGACACTGAGGATGAGAGGGGAAAATAAAGGTGGAGTATTGTGTGGTTCTGACATTATACATGAGGTGGTAAAATACTATTTGAAGTAAGACTGTAATAAGTTAGAAGATGTCTACTGTAAATCCTAGAATAGAGGAACCATTAAAAAATTAAATAGATGTATAGCTAATAAATCAATAGTAAAGATAAAACAGAACATTGAAAAACACAATTAATCCACAAGAAGGTAAGAAAAGGAACAAAAAACAAATAGGAAACAGAAAATAACAAGTTAGAACATTTAAGCAACCCAATCTTATTCATAATTACACTAAATGTAAATGGTCTAAACATTCCAATTAAAAATGAGATATTGCCAGTCTGTATAAAAAGAAAGGCACAGGGAAGCCTGGGTGGCTCAGCGGTTTAGCGCCTGCCTTCGGCTCAGGGCATGATACTGGAGTCCCGGGATCGAGTCCTACATCGGGCTCCCTGCATGGAGCCTGCTTCTCCCTCTGCCTATGTCTCTGCCTCTCTCTCTGTGTCTCTCATGAATAAATAAACAGAATCTTAAAAAAAAAAAAAAAGAAAGAAAGGCACAACTATATGCTTATCTACAAGAAATCACAATATATAAAGACACATAAGTTAAAGGGACAGAGTAAGATAAACTTTGCAGCCACTAATCATAAGTCAGCTAGAGTGGCTATATTAATATCATACAAAGAAGACTTCATGACAAAGAATAATACAAGTGATAAAGAGGGACATTTTTTTTCTAAAGATTTTATTTATTTTGAGAGAGAGAGTGCACATGCAAGCGGGGGGAGGCGTAGAAGGAGAGAGAGAATCTCAAGCAGTCTCCATGCCAAGCTCAGAGGTTTACATGGGGCTTGATCCCATGACTCTGAGATCATGACCAGAGCCGAAATCAAGAGTCAGACACTTAACTAATTGAGCCACCCAGGCACCCCAGAGGGACATTTTTAAAATTTAAATTCAATTAATTAGCATATAGTATATTATTAGTTTCAGCAGTAGAGGTCAGTGATTCAACAGTTGTATATAACATCCAGTGCTCATTACATCACATAATTTCTTTAATGTTTGTCACTCAGTTTCCTAATCCCCCCTTCCTCCACTCCAGCAACCTTCAGTTTGTTTCCTATGATTAAGAATCTCTTATGGTTTATATCCCCCAAAGAGAGACATTTGTAAAAGATAAGAGGGTCAATTTAAGACATAACAATCCTAAATGTATATGTAGCCAATAACAGAGTTTCAAAAAACATGAAGTAAAATCTGATGAAACTAAAAGGAGAAATAGATATTTAGAGTTGGATGTCTCATCATTTCTTTCTCAGAAATTCACAGAACAAGTAAATAGGAAATCAATAAGGGTACAGAAGACTTGAAGATCAACTAACTTTATGTAAAATTTCTTAAAGATGTATTTATTCATGAGAGAAACACAGAGAGAAAGTCAGAGACACAGGCAGAGGGAGAAGCAGGCCCCGTGCAAGGAGCCCGATGTGGGACTCGATCCCAGATCCCAGGATCGCGCCCTGAGCAGAAGGCAGACGTTCAACTGCTGAGCCACCCAGGTGTCCCTATCTATCTATCTATCTATCTATCTATCTATCTATCATCTATCATTTATTTATAGTGAGCGCACGCTCCAGCTGGGGGTAAAGGAGCAGAGGGAGAGAGAGTGAATCTTAAGCAGGCTCCTCAGCACAGAGCCCAATGCAGGGCTCCATCTCATGATCCTGAGTTCATGACCTAAGCCAAAATCAAGAGTTGGATGCTCAAGCAACTGAGACACCCAGGTACCCCCCTCTATATAATTTTTATTAAAATTTTTATTTTGTATATTTTCTATAAGAAATATTTTGTATGCTTTCTCTAAAACACAGAACACTCACTCAGAATCCACTTTCTTTTCAAATGCACATGGAATATTCACCAAGATACACCATGCGCTGAGCCATAAAACAAGTCTCAGTAATATGGGGTATGTTCCCTGACCATAATCAATGAAATTAGAAGCCAATGAAATTAATGAAAGAAAAATATTTGGAGGAGCACCTAGGTTGCTCAGTTGGTTAAGCATCCACCTTCAGGTCAGGTCATGATCTCAGGGTCCTGGGATCTAGCCCCATTTGGGCTCTCTGCTCAGAGGGGAGTCTGCTTCTCCCTCTCCTTCTGCCCTTCTGCACTTGCCCCTACTCATGCTCTCTCATGCTCTCCCTCTCAAATAAATAAAATCTTTTTAAAAAGAAAAAATATTTGGAAAATATCAAGGGATTTGATGGTCTATGGGCAAAGCAGGGTGTAAATATTGTAAGTCACAGTCATTTCATAATTTTTTAAAAATTTTTATTTATTTATGATAGTCACAGAGAGAGAGAGAGAGAGAGAGAGAGGCAGAGACATAGGCAGAGGGAGAAGCAGGCTCCATGCACCGGGAGCCCAACATGGGATTCGATCCCGGGTCTCCAGGATCGCGCCCTGGGCCAAAGGCCCGCGCCAAACCGCTGCGCTACCCAGGGATCCCGCATTTCATAATTTTGATTTGTTACAATAGGTTTTCTTAAGAAAAAAAATCTCACGTGTCCACACAAGAATAACCTGGGGGTGAAAAAGCACATTATTGAACTATTTTGCTATCCCGCCTTTTGAAGGGGTCCTTGAAAAAAAAAATTACGTTGTAGAAAAAAGAGCTGCAAACTAGCAATCGAGCACCCATTAATTCAATGATATTATCTAAGTTACTTACCTTTATTCCGTTTCCTCTGTAGTAAAATGAAAAGATCTATGTGTGTAATACAGTGGCCACTAGCCACATGTGACTACTGAGCACCTGAGATGTGGTTAATCCAAATGAGATATGTTTTTTTTTTTAAAGACTTTATTATTTATTTATGAGAGACACACAGTGAGAGGCAGAGACATACACAGAGGAAGAAGTAGGCTTGATGTGGGACTCAATCCTGGGACTTGTTCCTGGGACTCTGAGATCATGTCCTGAACCAAAGGCAGCTGCTCAACCATGAGCCACCTAGGTATCCCAAATGAGATATGTTCTAAGTGTAAAATACCAATACAAATACATACTTAGTACCAAAAAAAAGTAAAATATTGATCTCATAAATAACTTCTTAGGTTGATTACATGCAGAGATAGTATTTTTAGTATATTAGGTTAAATGTGTTTAAAATATATTTTTGTTTCTTTTTTGTGTAACCACTAGAAAAATTTAAATTAAGTATGTGGCTTGCATTATATATTTATTGGGCAGTGTTAGACTAGAGCCTATCTTCCAGCCTTAATATTCTGGTATCTATCATTAACTTTAGGGGCAGAGTCCTTAAATCTGGAAAGCATTACACAGCCTATAGTTACTGTTTCCTTCTTCCTTAGACTCCAGTAGATGGCACTAGAGCTAAGGCCTCAAGCTAATAAGGAGATAGGATTTCTACTTCCAACTTTCTCAATATGCTGTGCTTAGGCTCCCCTCCTGTCCTTGCTCACAGTTCCCTCTAGAAGGAAAAGTTTCTAAGCGTGGCTACCTATTCATTTCTTAAAATTCAGATGCTCTAAAAGCTTTTCCTTTTAATATCTGCCTCCGGCCAGAAGGTAACTTTATGTACCCACGTCCCATACATGTTCCTATCACAGAACCATGAAACATTATTGGTTTACATTATTGGTTTACATGTTTCTTCCCCCCACCCTGCTACTGTTGATGCATGTTATTGGAGGTAGGTAGTAATGAAATCTTAGTCTATGCGCAATAGCCAGCAGGTGCTGAAGGCAGTGTATCAGTCGGGATAGGCCAAGTTATGCTGCAGTAGCTTAACACAATAGAGGTTTATTTTTTATTTACACTACATGTTCATCAGGTATCGTAAAGGGCTCCTCTCCATGGTATCCTCACTCCAGGACCTACGTTAATGGAGCAGTTTCATTTGGACCACTGCTGGTTATTGTAGTGGATGAGGAAAGGTTAAGGTTTTTGAACCAGTGGTTAAGTGTTCTGATCTAGAATCGACACAAGTCACTTCTACTCACAACTCATCGGCCAAAACTAATTCATGGCCTTGTCCAATCACAAAGGTGTCCCGAAGTGCACTTCTATCATATGCTTGAAAGGCAAGGGCAGAAGTATTTGAAGACCGTTAATGACAACCACTAATGACTTCTGGTCAGTAATCATTCAGCGCACTATCCCTCCTGCAGATGATATACATTCACCATACCTCCCCAAAGAAGACAACCCAGTAATTCCCTTCAGCTACATCAAGTTCAAATTCAAGAATCTCTGAGTGATGCACAATAATCTCTACACCAGTTTCTGATGTGGCTTGAGATGGAGACCTATAAATTAAAAAGATAAGCCCCCTCACATTTAATAAATATTGGTGGAACAGGGACAAGATGAATGCACTAAGGGAGAAGAGGAGGAATAGGAAACATAGCAGCCTAGTGATCATGATGTGCCACTGAGCAGAAGCAGTGAAGGTCCCTTACCCCAGGGAAAGGGAATAGTTTCTGATTAGGCCCCAATTCTGCTTCCTGGGAACACAGCCTTAGGCAACTGTTCTGCTTTATGCTACTGAGAACTCAAGAGTTGTTGCTGCAGCATAACCTAACCTAACCTAACGCGCCCTCAACTGATAAAGACAGGACTATAGAAGGGCGTGTTGCATATTTGAAACAATAAACTTTAGTATGTGTGACATTTACTTACTTCGAGGGCAGCAAAGTGATCTTATTAAAAGTTGGGAAGCCAGCAACTCATGTTATACAGTAGCAAAGTATTGGTAAAACTGTTGCCTGCAGTAACTGAGAAGACATACCTGATCTAATCTAAGAAGTAAGGGAAAGTCGAGAACTGTATTTTAGCAGCCTGAATTGGGTACTATTGGTTACCACTGACAAAGCACAAGATTAGCTCAGACAAGAACTGAACTGGCCAGCCTGCAAGTAGATAAAAGGGCTGTAAAGTGATTACAGAAATCAGAGGGCTTGCAGGGTTCACAGAAACAACTATTTCTCATCCCTAACAGTTAACAGATAAAACTGAGAAATGTTTACAATGACAAATGCTATTTCAAACTCAGCTGTGTAGGCAGGATGACTGATGGGCTATCTTGGTTTACCCAGACCTGTCCTAGTTTTAGCCCTTAAAGTACTGCATCCCAGAAAAATCCCTCTGCCAGGCAAACAGAGACAGCAGGTCGCCCTATTCATGGGAAAGATCAAAACAGGGGTATGGCCATCACATCTGTTGTTAAAATCTCCAAGTAGATTAAGTTGTCATAGAGTGAAGACTTCACAAAGGTTGTGGCACCCTATAAACCATTTCAATTAAACTGCTTGGGGAAGTGACTTTCATGGGCAGCTCTCCCACTTAAAAACACCCCAAATGGGTTGAAGGTATGAGAATGAGAAAATATATCAAATTTAATATGTTTAGGATAGCTACTGGCACATGTCAGTGCCTGAAATCCGAGACCAAAAAAAAAAAAAAGTCAGCTATATTTTTTATTTGTACTCTGCTACTGAGAGGTGAGCCACATAACCCCAGCTATCCACTAAGGATCATGGAGGCAGACGGTACCATGTGCCCATGGGTGGGAAGCTGGAAATTCTTGCTAAACAGCACTAATGACTACCATAGTACAATAAACAGAAGTGATACCCAAACCACTGGCTTCTGGAGTAGTGGCATTTAAGCTCAAGAACGACTCAGGAAGCAAAAGTGGGTTAGCAGAGGCACCATACTCCTTTCTTACTCTTTGGCAAAAGTAAATCAAACTCACCATACATGAAATGACAAACGTCAAGAGAGTGTGAATGGATATATTACCATGGGCAGAGGAGTGAATGGATGCACTTGAAATGGAGCAGCAGATGGAGTAGTGGATACAGGCAAGAAAAAACCCCCACCCAAATCCCTCCATTTCTGTGTAAAGACCAAGCTGTAGAGATCCAGGAGTGAGCAGAAACAATTGTCTGTGAAGTGTGGACGTTTAACCAGCTGACCTAGAGATCAAAATTGAGCCCTTATTCCTATGGATAACAGCAGCACAGGAGGAAAAATACAAAGCCTACTGGACTGATAGTCCTCTTTCCCCCAGAGACTGAAGGTGAGGGTGCTAGAAGAAATCATTTTTCTTTAGAAATGGAGAATCAAGAGATGACTAGAATATTCTTGGTCTAGGCTCAGAAAACTGGTTGATACAGGGCAGACCCAACTGCCCTTGCCTCTGAATTCAGGTTTATTTACATTGTTTTATGGTTTTCTTAAGTAGCTTCTATGCTCAGTGTGGAGCTCAATGAGGGCCTTGAACTCACAACTCTGAGATGCTTTTTTTTTTTATTTAAAATTTTTTATTTTTTAGATTTTATTTATTCATGAGAGACACAGAGAGAGAGGCAAAGACACAGGCAGAGAAAGAAGCAGGTCCCTGCAGGGACCCCGATGTGGGACTCAGATGCTCAACCACTGAGCCACCCAGGCACCCCTACATTATGTTTTAAGCAAAGTATTCTTTTTTTTTTTTTTTTTTAAGCAAAGTATTCTAAGTACTTTTCTCCTCCAGAGTTTTTAAGGTGTCAAACCCCAAATCTAGGAATGAAGACCCTTCCCTACCATTAACTTCAAGGGCAGAAGTCAACATGACACATAGAAATATATATTCAACTTTTATTTCATTAGAAAAATTAATTTAAGCCACATGGTGGCCATAATGCCATTCTTGAGCAGGCTTTGTCATCCCACTGCCCCCTTCATACCAATATACATGCATACATGCTTTGTTAGAGAAAGGACTTTACCATATGAAACAATGGGAGGTGGACACTGACTATTTCATCATCCCCCTCCCTATGCCAACTCATACACCACTTCAACTGCTGTCCACACACAGACAAGGTCTCATGGAAGAGAAGCTGAACACCACATAAACTGACCATAACACCCAAACCCAAAGGAACTCTTGGAAAAAGCTAACAAAGCAGGGATGAAAATAACCCCATCTCCCAACCGCTGAACATGAAGCACATGCCCCTAAGAGACATCAGAGCCATGGTGCAAAGGACACCAGAACGTATACAGCAGACCCTGGGGAGAGCAGTGACATCATTCCATCGCAGTTATAGGCAACCCACTCACACCGGTATATTAGACAGGCTCTTTTTCCAGGGCAAGGAACATCCAGATGGAGAAGCCCTTCAAGGGCCTGGTAACAGTTTGTTCTGGTAACACTGATGTTCTGAGCTTGCCTGCCCAGGAACTGGACACCTGCCTGGATCTGTTTAGGCCAGTGGTCCAAGGTTATAGCTGGTGGAGGGAGGTCTTATCACACCTCTCTGGATGGATGGTCTGGAATGCCCTTGGGGGCTCTGCACTGGCTGTATGACCTCTGGTGGTCCAAGAGCTCCCCAGCAATGGGCTCTCCAGTATGCCTCCCAGGGACTCCATCAGTCTAACGAAGATGGAGAGCAGGGTCAGCACCACACCTAAGAGATAGAGGTTCAACATAGGCTTCATGGCTGAAAGGACTTCACTTCTCTGTAGAGCGGTAGAGCTGTCACTTCTTGAAGGCCTCTGGATACTGAGGAAAGAGAGGTGAGATTAATCGACAGCCTTTTGGGATATGCATGTATCTAGTCCTGACCTCTGTCTTCCTGTGGAGCTAAGGGTGAGGCTCAGCCCGTCAAAGAGACAGGGACCAGTAGATATGTTCTTTGCAACAGACTCTCCAAGCATAGTTATGCTGTAGACTCCATGGCTGCAGAGCTAGCCTTGCTTCTTGGACTAATTCAAGAGCACTCCTTAAAACTTTTACTTCTCCTAAAGTAAAACCTTTTATTTCTCCTGCCAGGTGCAATGCACAACCCCTATGCCACAGTCCAGAGACCAAAAATCTTCCTGAAAGGAGTCTTTTTTTTTTTTTTTTTGGGGGGGGGGGAGGTAAGGATAGGAGAAAGCAATCTGCCTAGAGGTTCTCCTCACACCTCAGTCAGGTCCCACCCAGTTAATCATCAACTTTTTGGTAAAGCCAAAATAATTACAAGACAGTCACATCTATCAAGTTCACTTATTCAACAAACACACCCTGGATACCTACAACGTGTTAGGCACCCTGGAAGGTACCGCACGGGGCCCGGTAGTCATGAACCCTGCCCTCAAGGGCCCTACAATCTAGGCAAGAAATTAGGCAGCGAGCAGCCACACAACACGCCAAGTGCTAACAAGGCTGCTGTGGGACCAGGGCCGGACGGGGACGCCTAACCCGGCGCTAGAGAGCACGAAGAGAGACACATGGAACGCAAGGCCATCTCTGAAGCCAAGGCCGGAGCGGCTGACTCCGCACCCAGGTGGAGGCGCAGGGAGGACGAGTCCAGCCGGGGGCGCGGGGCGGAAAGCCGGGGAAGCCCACAGGGCCGCTCACCTCCAGGAGCAAGGGCCAGGAGCGGCCCGCTCGCCAGACAGCGGGTCTCGCAGGAGTCCGCAGGCAAGTCACGTCCCGAGAGCGCCAAAGCGCAGCGCGCAGCCCAGACGACTCCCCGACGCAAAGGCGCAGCCGTAGGCGCGAAGCTGAGCGAGGCTGCCCACGCCGCCCACTTATAGCCGCGGCCCCGCCCCGAGCCCGCGCACGCGCACTCGGGCCGCACGCACTGGCCCCGACGCACGTCCGTGGCCCCGCCCCCGCCCCCGCCCCCGCCCCGCCCCGCCCCGTGCCGCGCCGCGCTTCCCGTCGGACCAGTTTCGGAAAGCGTCCGCCTGGGGTCTGTGAGTCACTGAGGTCGGCAGTGGGACTGCGTGCGTGTGAACCCAGACTGCCTTCTTCCTGCTGCAGGAAGCCGGAGGGAATCAGCCCATTTACGCCCTACCAGGTGGACTGGAAGACTTACCTGGAGTGCCCAGATCCAGAGGCCCGCGGGCGGGGCGGGGCGGGGCGGGGCGGGGCGGGAGGAGGGCGTCTTCCCCAGACCCTCCACGAAGCAAGGATCGCCGGAAGGCAACAGGTCCCACCCCTACCCTACTCCTAGTATTTAAATTCCAGCGACTGTAGAGCTGACTTTCACTTTCTAGGAGAACTGAGATTCCTCAACCCTTCCAAACCCCGACATTTAGTTTACCATCGATACCACTGGAATGACGAGAGGCCCTTTTACAACGTACTAAGTTCCGCCCTCCAGGAATGTCTGTCATATGTGAGAACATGTGAAATACTCAGCTGGCCCTGGCGTCTGTGCCTGAATGCACACGGACAAGTCACTTTGTACTCACTGGGCCTCAGGTTTTAAAGATTGTATTTATTTATTTGAGAGAGAGAAGAGAGAGCATGAGCTGGGGGAGAGGCAGACGCCCCGCTGGGCAGGGACCACGGAGCCAGATGCCAGGGACCCTGGGATCATGGGCCTGAGCCTAAGGCAGACACACAATGTACTGCGCCACCCAGGAACCCCCACTTGATAATTTTTTAAAGGTACTTTCAGATTGAAACAAAGAGCTAGGAGGTGACAATCCAGCCTCATCCCCAGATCTGCGGGCTGAGAAACCTTACAAAGCACCTCTCCACCCCCCAATCCCACCCCCCAGGAAACCGGAGAAATGTAGACCTTCTGCTGTGAGAGCAGATCTCAGAAAATAAGAGTCCTAGGGAGACGCCGGGAAGGCCCCTGGGAAGAGCCTCCACACTGAAGGGCTGTCATGGTCTCACGGCTTTCCTCCTGGGGATGGCAGTTTGGCCACAGCGCGGGGGGAAGGTGACTCCAAGCAGGGCCACAGAGCTGTGGGACTGGCGGTCCCATGTGCCAGGGGCAAGTGCGGGGGCTGGATGCGTAAGAAAGAACCCGGAGCCTTCTGCATAGGCTCTGCGATTTTGCAAAAAAAAAAAAAGAAAAAAAGGATGAACGAACAAACGAGCAGGAAGGGAGGAGCCAAATCCCAACTGCGACCTTTCCCCTACTTTCTGTGCTTGTGGTCTTGTTTTCTGGGAGGAGTGAGTCGGAAAAGGAGAAAGTTGGGGATGGAGACGTGCTGGCAGGCAGGCACTTATAAACTAACCTCTCTACTTAGACCGCAGGAATTTTTGGTCTTTCCTTAGAGTTTTGACTGTTTTTGTGCCGGACTCAGCAACTCTTGCACTGTTGTGAGGAGACGCTAGAGCTCTGAAATCACACTGCCAGATGTCCCAACTTGCTAGTTGGGTGCTTTGGGCAAATCCTTTAACCTTGCTGTACTTCAGTTTCCTCAGATGTTAAAGGAGAATAATAGCAGCCCTTAACTGGAAGTTAAATGAATTCATCCTTGTAAAGCACAAAGAAAACATTCCATGAGTGTTAACATTATCTGTATTATCCATTACAAAACTCCCAAAGAGGGGCTTTGGTCATAGTAGCTTATGTCTGGCACGTGAACCCAGGAATTCCACAATAATCCTTTGGGCTCTGCTTATTGTGAGCTCTCAATTTTTATGTTTACACAGCTAGAAGTAAGACATGGGCACCTCTCAACAATTCCCTCTCTCCCTATAGTCACTGTCATTGCCTAAATGTCATACCAGCTGAAGTTAACCAGGGTTTAGGTGAATGTAGCCCTGTGCTTCCCTTGTACCAGGTATGAATATTATTGGTTGTCATCTTTGGGTAGGAACTGGGCATATCTAAATCGGGACTCTTGTCCCATCTCCATCACCTTGGCCAAGTTAATTAATCTATTGGAGCCTTAGTTTCCTAATCTATAAAATGGGGGAAATAATATATAGATAAATAGGAGATGCTCCATAAGGAGTGGCTATTATTTTACTAAACCACTTGAATGTGTGTGTGTGTGTATATATATATATATATATATATATTTTTTTTAAGTATTCTCTATGTCCAGTGCAGGGCTGGAATTTACAAACCTGAGATCAAGAGTCACATTCTGTACCAACTGAATCACCCAGGTGCCCCTAGGGGCAAATTCTTATCTTAAATCAGGTTGTTATCTAGTTGGATAAATAAGACCTGCAAAAGATAACTGCCAACCCAAGGCACTATAGGGGTCATGGTTAAAAATGAATTGATCTTGGATCATGATCCACGGGGTCCTGGGATTGAGCCCTGCATGGGGCTCTCTCTGCCTCTGCAGCTCCCCACTGCTTGTGCTCTGTCACACTCTGTCAAATGAGTAAATAAAATCTTTAAAAATAAATAAATCCTTTAAATTAAAAAAAAAAAATTAGACTTGAGCATGAGTCCTGCTCTGCAATTTGCAACCTATTGTCCTTGGGCTCTGCTTGCCTCCGTTTCTTCCTTTATAAAATGGGAGTAATGAGATGCTTGGGTGGCTCAGTGGTTGAGCGTCTGCCTTCGTGATCCCGGAGTCCCAGGATCCTGTCCCACATTGGGCTCCTGGCAGGGAGCCTGCTGTTCCTTCTGCCTGTGTCTCTGCCTCTCTCTCTGTATCTCTCTCTGTGTCTCTCGTGAATAAGTAAATAAAAACTTTTTTAAGAATGGGAGTAATAATAGTTCTAACCTTAGTAGGTTAGACTGTTAGGAAGTTTAAATAATGGATGTAACGTACTTAGTATAGATTAAGGGCAAAATAAATGGTGGTTACTAATCTGATTAGCTCCAAGGGTAGACTATTGTGAACATACGGCAGTGCTTGGGAGCCCCGAAATAGAGGAAGAGAGGGAACTGGGTGGGAGAGAAATATGAAGGAAGAGCATGGCTAGGGTGGCAGTGGTCCGCTTGGGGATCGTTTAACAAATTCACCATGAGTGAGTGGAAGACTGGAAGCAAAGTAAGCATTTTCCAAATAATTGGCACCTGCCATGCATTTTGTTGAATGTCTTACATAATATGATTTAACTGAACTCCCATAACAACCCTGTGTGGCAGGTATGAGTGTCTTCCCACTTTGTTAGCCACACGAGCTAGTCTTTTACTCATCCTTCATATCTCAATTCAAATATGTTTCCGTGGGCTGCCTGGGGAACTCAGCTGTTCTCTCTCTCTTAAATAAGTAAATTAAAAAAAAATGTTTTAAAGACTTATTTATTTATTTATTCAGAGAGAGCGAAAGAGAGGCAGAGACACAGGCAGAGAGAGAAGCTGGCTCCATGCAGGGAGCCCGACGTGGGACTCGATCCCGGGTCTCCAGGATCACACCCCAGGCTGCAGGCGGCACTAAACCACTGCGCCACTGGGGCTGCCCAGTAAATAAAATCTTTAAAACAAAACAAAAACCATATTTCCTCTGAGACCCCTTTGCTGACCCCTCAGATCCTTGCTAAAGGCTGCAGTAGCATGACATACATTTCCATCACTGTTAGTTACCTTACCCTTGATTGTAGTAATGTCTGCTTCCCTCTTAAAAGCCTGAAAACATCAGTGAAAGGAGTATCTGGTCTAATTTTGTCTTCATTTCATCCTAGCACCTAGCACCACATAGTAGGCTTTCAATAAATATTTGTTGATTGGAGAAATATATAAACAAATGATCTTACCCGGCATATTCAGTGAGTCCCCATTGTTCTACCAAAGAAAGGTAGACAGGGCCTCAAGAAAAACCCTTTATAAGTTCTATCTTCTCCTTGGGAACTGCTAATCAAGGAAAGCTCCTTAATGAACCATATCCTTACCCCAAGCCCCTCAAAAAAAGTGCTACCATAGTCAGCCCGCACAGGAGTACCATACTAAGAATATAATATCTTCACAAATCTGGTCTTATGATCTGGGTTCCATTTAAAGAACATGTCTTTGCCAAGGTGGTGAGTATAAATTGGTACACTCTCTATGGAAATCAATTACATAGTAGCTATAAAAACAAAAGAATGCATATGCCCTTTAACCTAGAATTTCATATCTAGAAATGATCATTACAGACAAATTCCTGCATATAGAAAATGGAGTATATAGAGGCAGTCATTACAGCACTGTTTGTAATATTAAAGATTGGAAAGAAACAGAGCAGCCTATTAATAGGAACTGGTTAAGTGAGTGACCAGTACCAGGACTGCATGATCATACAGTGGGTTACTATAAAGCCAGCCAAAAGAATAAAGGGTTTTGCACAGACTGATGTGATCTCCACAATACAATAAGTGGAAAAGCTAAGCGTATAGTGTGTGTATAATATGCTACAGTTTGTGTTAAAACAGACTCCCAAGAAAGAACGTACAAAATGAGATACCAACAAGACGCCTGGGTGACTCAGTTCATTAAGCATCCTACTCTTGATGGCAGGGTCTTGGGGTTGGGTCCCGCATCAGCCTCCATGCTGAGCATGGAGTCTGCTTGAGATTCTCTCTCTCTCTCTCTCTCTCTAAAATAAAGAAGTAAAATAGTTTTTAAAAACAAGATACCGGGGTGCCTGGGTGGCTCACCCAGTCAAGCATCTGTCTTTGACTTGGGTTCTGATCCTGGGGTCCTGGGATTGAGCCCCATAACTGGCTCCCTGCTCAGTGAGGAGTCTGCTTCTCCCTCTTGCCATTGCTCATGATCTGTTTCACTCTCTCTCTCTCTCTGTCAAATAAATAAAATCTTAGCAAAAATGAGATACCACCTCCTACCCACTAGGAAAGATCTATCTATATCTATATCTATATTTATATCTAACTATCTATCTAATATATATATCTAGAGAGAGAGAATTATATAGAGAATTTAAAAGAAAACAAAATAAGCAGTGGATGTGGAACCCTTACACATTGTGGTTGGGAATGTAAAACAGCTGTTGTGGAAAACAGTTTAACAATTCCTCAAAAAATTAAACATAGAATCACCATATTATCAACAATTCTACTCTGAAGTAAATATCCAAGAGAACTGAAGATATATGTTCACCCAGAAACTTATATACAGATATTCACAACAGCACTGTATTTAATAGCCAAAAAAGTGGAAACAACTCAAATGTCCACTAACTGTAAACAAAATGTGACACAATGGAATATTATCCAACCATAAAATTTAAGTACTATACATGTTTTAGTATGAGCGAACCTTGAGCATATTATGTTAAGTGAAAGAGGTCAGACACAAAAGGACACACAGTGAATGACTCCATTTATATGACATGTCCAGAATAGGCAAGTCTATAGAGATAGGAAGTAGGTTAGTGGTTGCCAGGGCCTGGAGGGAGAGAGGAATGAGGGGTGACAGCTAATGGGTACAGAATTTCTTCCTGGGATGATGAAAATGTTCTAAAATTAGGCAGTGGTGCTGGTTGCACAACTCTGTAAATGAACTGTACATTTTGAAAGGGTGAATTTTGGCATGTGAATGAGATCTTAATAAAGCTGTTATTCTCTAAAAAGAAAGGCCAATTAAAAACATCATCCACTGACAAAGAACTAATCACTACAGACCCTTACTAAGGAACTTTTCAAGTGCTTAAAAAGAAACCTGAACCCAGAAGCAAATAGTGAGATTCAAGAAAAAATGGTGAGAAAACAAATTATGACTACTCAAAACTATTTTTTCCAGACTAGAAGAGAGCAGAAAAGTGGCAGCAGAGCACAGCATGTGAGATTGGAGCAGTCCTCTCTTGGGAGAGACAGCACCAGAACTTTGCATGGAACCTGAATGAGCTGGTGGTTCGTGAACAGAGCTGTATCAATGCCAATGCCCTGGCTTCACCATCACAACATAAAGACCCTAGATACTAACCCTGGAGAAGTACTTGGGAATTGTTTCTACTGCTTCGCTTTGCAACTTTAAGTCCAAAGTCATTTCAAAATAAAAAGTTTTAAGAGTTAAAAAAAAAGTAAACCCCTTTTTAGTAGTAATGATTACTTTGGCAAAGTAACAACAACAAACTAAAAAATAATGGTAAACCTTTAAGTTGGAAACAGTGAGTAGAGAACAAGTCTTATTGAGAGGAAGGTAGATATTGATTAATTTTAGGCATTTTAAGTCCATATTAAAATGTTAAGGGCAGCTCTTCCTGTTACCTTTTGAACGATTCAGGCTTCAAGCCATTGGGTGGAGCAGATCACATATTAGCCGTGAAGGAGAGGACTAGTGGCCCAGAGTGGAATATTTCTTTTATTCTCTACTCTATCCTCAGTGTCTGATATGTGTTCAGTAAATATTTGTGGAATAGATGGATACATAAATGAATGGCTTACTCTCTCACTCCCTTCTGGACTCTGATCAAATGTCATTTCTCAGGGAGGCCTTCCTAACCACCCTATATAAAACACACCCTCATTCTGTCCATCTCCCCTACTCTGCTTCATCTTTTCTTCACACTACTTGATACCACCAAACCTATCTTATACTTAAATGTTAATCATCTGTCTTCCCCCACTAGAAGGTAGCTCCTTGAAGATAAGGATTTGAACTATTTTGTCAATAACTACATGCTTAAACCCATAGCGTTACCTGGCATTAGGTGCTCAACAAATACTTACTGAATGATTAAATATTTTTTTGATTAAATATTTTTTAAGAAAAAGAGCAGCTCCTCAATGATTGGTTTTATTTATTAGTAATTGTGCAACATTTTAACAATTATTTCTGGGTGATATAGCTATGCAATTTTTCCTCCAAAATTTTCTTGCGGGTGCATGTGTTACTTTTATAATTAGAGAAAAAAACTTTCAAAATGTAAACTAACATTTTGTAAATTAATTGCTTGTGCAACATTGTGACAACAGGAGATATGCAATGAGGGGAAAACAGCCAAGGGAGTTTGGATGGGGAAACTGGGTCAAGAGCAGGGCTGCTGTGGGGGTGGGGGTGAGTGGGAGGGCTAGGGCAGTGCAGGGCACCAGAGAAAGATGCCCATGGAAGGTAGAGTCAGTTCCAAAAGATGGGCAAAGGGCACCCAATGCAAACAGAGGCTTCTACACCCCCTACCTGGGCCAGGGGCCAAAATTCTGAGTGTGGTTCTGGTGCTAACTACCTACCAACCTGGGACAAGTTGCTTTTCCAGGCCTCAGTTTTCTTTTCTGTGAAACACAGGGCTGAGGGAAATGAGCTGCCTCTAAGTGTTTCTACCTCAGAGGTGTGTGGTTCTAGAACCTGTGCTAAGAAACTACAGCATGAAAAAAAAAAAAAAAGAAAGAAAGAAAGAAACTACAGCATGGGCGGGAGTGAGTCCCAAAGGCACAATGGACTCCTGTCCCCAAGCCCCATTTGGGAAATCCCGGATAAACAATGCAGAGTTAGAAAAAAAAGTATTTAGACGCCTGGGTGGCTCAGTGGTGGAGCATCTGCCTTTGGCTCAGGATGTGATCCTGGGGTCCTGAGATGGAGTCCTGCATTGGGCTCCCCACAGGGAACCTGCTTCTTCCTCTGCCTATGTCTCTGCCTCTCTGTATCTCTCTGTATCTCTCATGAATAAATAAATAAAATCTTGTGAAAAAATAGTATTCAAAACTATATGGCCCATCTACATTAACCATGATATATATAAATATCATATATAAATATCATATATAAATGTCATTTATATCATATATATATATATATATATATAGAGAGAGAGAGAGAGAGAGAGAGAGAGAGAGAGAAAGAGACTGATAGGATATACTCTGAAATATTAACCTTGACATTAGTTTTCACTGGGCAAGCCCTTTTAATTCATTAGTCACAAAAGAGTGCCAGGGGCCTACAGACTTTTCAAGGACTCTCAAAAAAATGTTTGAGATATAGAAGAGAAAATACATTGCTTCAAAATTTTTTGAAAAGCAAAATTAAAATGAATGAACAGTTAATCAAAGGTCCCTCAAATATGACATGTCAACTAGACAATTTTACTCAACTCAATAACTTTAAATGTGGGATATGAGTATATTTTAGTGGGCTGGAGTCACGTCTAGGGCCTATGGAAGTTCTTAAAATGAGTGAGTGGTGGATTATGAATTAGTTTTATAGTTTCCTATAGCTTCAGATCTTCTACTATAAGCATATATAGTAAGAAGAAAAATTCAATGAATTTTGAGAAAGCATGTAAATGAAAAAGCCTAGGAAAATTTAGGGTGAAGAAACTTTCCCCATCTCAACAAAGGCTGAGGCTCTCTAGTCCTCTGATTTCTATAGATAATAAATAAAAAGGAAACTTAACTCAAAACATATATTTTAAGAGTTTTCTCTTTCTGTGCTGATTACTAAGTTATGCCCATCCAACAACTGGAATAAATCCACATGTGGACATTCTTCTCCCTCTTTCCTTCATGGAATCTTAAAATTATTAAATGTTAAGACCTAGGAGAAGCCTTTCTTCTTCCTGTCTTGGTGTTCACAGTGCGCTGAGAGTGGGGCACCCGGGTCAGCCATGACCCAGCCAGGCATGGAGTGGAGAGAGCTTCGTGCTTCTGGGCAAGTGGCTGCAGGAGCTCCAGGAGGGGGCAGGTGGGTGTCTGGCTGTCATATCAGGGAGATGGAAGTTGGGGTGAAAGCCTGGAAGGTAATGGGTTTCTCCTGATTTCTGTGCTATTTTCATTCATCATTGCAACATCTACATCCCCCTCTTCTGTGTGTGGCTACATGCACACATACCCTGTGTTTACATATATGGGTACACATGGGTACATTCTCTGTCTTCCTGTCAGGCTGACACCTTTCCCCCAGACACAGACGCCCAGACATTTCTGCTGCCAGCCGACTAACTGCATAGCTCTGTTCCCAGTCAGCTAGTGGAGGGCAAGGGGGTTGCCCTGCTGCCTCTCATCCCAGCCAAGAAGGGCAGAAGCTGCTGCCGGGCAAGACAATCTGGTCAGAATTCTCCTCTTCTTTCCCCTCAATGGTGATGGCCCAGGTCCTCCTGAGTCCTTCCCCCAACTCAACTCCAACCTCCCAACCCTCCCGACCCTCTCCCTGAAAGGCAGCTAAATCCACCCAGTCTGTCAGGCTCCCAGCTCTTTCTTTTCTTTTCTTTTTTTAAGATTTTATTTATTTATTCATGAAACACACACACACACACACACACACACACACACACACACACACAGAGGCAGAGACTCAGGCAGAGGGAGAAGCAGGCTCCATGCAGGGAGCCCAACATGGGACTCGATCCCAGGTCTCCAGGATCAGACCCTAGGCTGAAGGCGGCGCTAAACCACTGAGCCACCGGGGCTGCCCTCCCAGCTCTTTCTTTAGGCCCTATGATCCTCCCCAGGCCCCCAACTCTGGTTCTTTTGCTTACTGAAGTATCCGTTCCTGATGTCATAGCATTCAATGTTTTGCCTCTCAGCTGATAAGCACGTTCTATCTAGAGAACCTCCTGTACTGTTCTTAAGAATTATTACAAATGAAAAAAAATATTACAAATGTTTTACTTATTCATTTATTTTCACTGTTAGATTGTAATTACTTCGAGAGGAAGGGTTATTTGAAGATTTAAAAATATATTATCTTTTTTTAAAAAAGTATTCTCTATGCCCAGTGTGGAGCCCAATGAGGGGCTTGAACTCATGACCCTGAGATCAAGACCTGAGCCAATATCAAAAGTTCGATGCTTAACTGACTTAACCGAGCCACCCGAACACCCCCCAAAATATATTCTTTTTAATCTGTGCCTTGTACAAACCAGGCGTTCAGCAGTTATCTGATCAATCTCTTTAAAAAAAAAAAAGATTTTATTTATTTATTTGAGAAAGGGAGAATGATCAGGGGAGGGGCAGAAGGAGAAGCAGACTCCCTACCAAGCAGAGAGCCAAACAGGGGGACTCCATCTTGGGAGTCTGGGTTCATGACTTGAGCCAAAAGCAGCCACTTAACTGAGCCACTCAGGTCCCCTGATCAATCAGTCTCTTATCACACACAGGCAATATAGATCACTGAGCCCCCTGAGCTCACTAAATCCTTTAGATAGACTAAACTCATACTTTCTCTGCCCATCCCACCCATATCATCAAATTGAGGCTCAGCCACTGCCCAGCCAGAGCAATGGGTAAATCTTTTCCTCTCTCCAGCCTACAGTCCTCTCTGTTGAAACAAACAGACTGAGCTCCATATGCTCTAACTTTCCTTCTAGCAGATTAGATTCTCTAACTCAGTGCTGTTACAGCATCATGGCAGCCTCTTGTCCTCTGACTTTTGGAATAAATTTATAGTTGTCCCCTGCCTCTTCTGTCTCTGCAAAGCAGGGAGAAGTCAAGGAAAAAGAAAAAGAAAGGGATGTGGAGAATCTTTCACAGTAAAGGAAACGTCAATTTAGGGACTCATGCAAAATGAGGGCCACCCAGAAGATTGTGCTTGGTGTGTAATGGGACATGCAGAGCCCAGGTGTTCTGGGTGTGTGCATCAGGACAGGTGTGTGCACACTTAGGAAACTTTACTCTGG
Source organism: Canis lupus baileyi (assembly GCF_048164855.1). NCBI lineage: Eukaryota > Metazoa > Chordata > Mammalia > Carnivora > Canidae > Canis > Canis lupus. The sequence continues at coordinate 53,041,694 of NC_132855.1, read as the reverse complement.
CAGTGACTCTCAGACAGTTGATGTTCTCGTTGTTGATGTGAACTGCTGCCCTAGAGTGCGTGGGTGTGTGGCTTTCAAAGCCTCCTGGTTCAGGTCACTTGGTCAAGAGGCGTGTGACTATTGTTGTTTTTGTGTGCCTGAAACTGTGCTAGGCTCATCACTCCAGGAAGTTCAAGTTCTTTGGTTGGATTAGTGAATCACCGCGTAGATAGAAAACATGGGCTGCCTGCAGTTCCCAGTTCCCTTACTTCTTGCAAGCCAGGCAATGAGAGCAATCTCCCCATGGTCCCAGAGGCCAACACACCTGAACAGCCCCTTCCCATTGAGGGAATGCATTGTGAAATTATACCCTGAGGAAGAGACATCATCAATGGGAAGGGCACGAAGTCAAAGTCATTCCACAATCTGGAGACAAGACAATGGCCTGGAAACAAGCTCAGTAACCAACCTTGCCTTGCTCAGCTCCCGAGTTGCATTGCCTGATTGACCAAGGAAAGGACATATTCCTATGCCCACAAGAATGAGAAGTTACCACTCTGATCAGAGCCCAGATTTCAATAAACCCTACACCCGAGGTTGGGCTCCTCTGACCTGTCAGGGCAAGACAGAGGGGTTCCTAGCTTCAGGGAGGATACTGTCTACCATCAGAGTTAGATTTCCTCCCCAGAGGATGGGCTCACCTTCTAACCCCTTCCCGGTAAAGTCATTCCCAACCCCACAACGAGAAGCTCGTCGATATATGTACTTCTGATTCTTCTAGCTGCTTTTCCCAACCTGGGACATCTGATCATCCTGTCAGAACACACAGCAGTCCCTCTCCTGCCCTCTTGCTTGTCTGATAAAGGTCAAACCCAGCTCTGCTGCTAGGCTTCTTGCATTTTCTGATTAAGTCCCCTTTCTCACATAACTGTGGTTCACTTATCCTCATGTGGTCCCCATGCTTTCTTATAAATTTATATGCTGATTTCCAGAAAGGGCGTGTATTTGACAATGTCATTTTTCTATTAAAGATATCTTGTTGGGGCACCAGCTAGCTCAGTCAGAAGAGCATGCTACTAGATTTTGGGGTTGGAAGTTCAAGCCCTACATTGGGTATAGAGATGACTTAAATAAATAAAACTTAAAATAAGTTTCTGTTCCTCTTATCAGTTTTCCAAGTTCTTGCTGTATTAAGTTGAGCCCTTATCTATTGTATTTATGAAAAAATATTTCCCTATTTGCTTTTAATTTTATGACTATTTTCCTCTTTTTTTTTTTAAGACTTTATTTATTTATTTGACAGAGAGAGAAAGAGAGAGAGAGCCCAAGCAGTGGAGCAGGAGAGGGAGAAGCAGACTCCCTACCGAGCAGGGAGCCCGATGTGGGGCTTGATCTCAGGACCCCAGGATCATGACCTGAGCCGAAGGCAGATGCTTAACCAATTTAGCCACCCAGGCACCTCTATTTTCCTCTTTTTAACATTCATTTATTCCACAACTATTTATTAAGTGTCACTAGGAATAAGCACTGAGCAAGACATTTTGGAGGCTGGACTACTTGCCTTTAGGATCCTTCCTCCCTCCTACCCTCTGATTGTTCAACCTTCAGGTCTAGAAGCTTGATAGTATAGTCATACTTTTGGGTTATAAGGCTCTGGGCCTAATCACTTAAATTTATATATAGCTCACGTAAGTAATAAAAAGGTAAACATGAATTTAAAATGTATAATATATGGTTAATATAATAACTCACTGCAAATAAAATTCACATGAAATTGACCTATCAACAACTTATTAACTTTCATTTATTAGATCACAATGAGGAATAAACCCTCCAGGTGCTGTGCTGAATGGTCAATGAGTACTTTGTTATGTATAAATGTCCACTTGGGGACCCAAACACAACAGAAAGTAGCTGAAGGTGGTAGAATCAGAGCTGGCTAGGGGATCTCAAAGGTGAACATCACCAAGTCCATGGGCTCGCTATCCCCACTGTCCCTATGGGAGGAGTTAGAGCCCTGGGACTGGATTTCTTGTGTTGGTATTTCTGGGTTAAGAGCAGCAGCTATCAGGTCAATGGAACCTGAGTTGAAGCTCAACTCCACTACTTATTGACAGTGTCACTTTGGATAAGCTACTTAATCTCCCTGGGGCCCAGTTGTCTCATTAATTATCTCTCAGTGGGAGTGATGATACTCCCCCCCCTATAAGACCATTTTGAAAATTAAATGACATTATGTAGCCAAAGGTTTTGGCAGTGTTTGTACTGACGCGCTCAATAGATGTTGGTTATATTTTATTATTATTATCACCACTGTTATTATTCTCCTTATGTTATGTGGCAGAGGCTGGCTGTATTTGGGTGCTGAGGATGAAACAATGAACAAGACAAACACGGTTCTTGCCCCATTCCACCTCCAGAGATCTGATACCCCGATTCAGCTCCTCACACTCATACTCAATCCAACAAGGCTGAATTTTGCAGATAGCCTTAATCATACACACAGCCTCGCATCCCTTCTTGCACTGCCTTGTTGAGAAAGTCACTTTAAATCAAGGACAATCTCAGACTATAAGTTCTTTGAGGGCAAAAAATTAACTTATTTCTCATTCCACTGAAGAACACAATACATGTTTGGAAAATGACTGGTGTCCTTCTGTGAAGTGGAAAATCTGGACACAGAGTGAAGAGGGCCATATGAAGACAGGGACAGAGATTGGAGTTAGGCTGTCACAAGTTCAGGAATGCATGGGTTACCAGATGCTGGAAGAAGCAAGGAAGAATTCTACTCCAGAGACTTCAGAGGGAGCACAGCTCTTCTGCTACCTTTGGACTTCTGGCCTCCAGAACTGTGAGAGAATAAATACCTGTTATTTTAGTGGTATTTTGTTATGGTGGCCCTAGGAAAATCATACAGATGAGGTGGAGTGGTATGTAGACAGGGGATGAAAAGGATTCTAACACAAATCAATACCATTTACACATCTGCAGGAATGTCAGATTAACTCATTTTAGGACACCAGAAAGCTATGTTAGATCATGGGGAGGGGAGGGGGAACAAGGCAGTGTGGTAGGGGGAGAAGGATAGTGCTATGGGACACTAGGCATCTAGGGGTTGAGCATCTCTGGGGCCAGATCAAGGGTGCATGGAGAACAGAGGTCTAGGGGAAAGCAAAGGCAAAGAGGAGCTTTCCCATCAGTCTTACCCAAGGAGCAACTCTGGGGACAGGCCATACATCTGGGTTCCCGAAAGGTAGGGTAGTGTTCCCACACTTCTGACACTTAAGGACTCTAGCCTCATCCATAAATCCATGTTTCAATTTTGTTGATCCCCCAACAATTTACCAATTAGAGTTTCTGATTAATAAGTGAGAACTAATAATAATACGTTCACTCACTTCAACATTTACTATATGCCAGGTTTGTGCTCTTTGGTGATGTTACAACCCGAAGAGTGTGCATTCTCTATTCTTCAGCAGCTTAAACAATTCTAGTCAAAATTAAACCACTTGACATTTCAGTTCGCCTAGGAACCCTAATGAAAGGGAGTGTATGGGTTATATCAGGATTTTTGAAATACTGAAAATAGTCCTGGGGAGCTTTTTAGTGGCAATACGGCTGATTTCCTAATTCTGAAGGGTGAACAGAGAGCAAAGTCTTTTGTTTTCCAACTCTATAAAACCCATAGAAAGATCATAGAGCCTGCAATACAAATAAAATAAAAGCAAAAAAATTTTTTTAAAGATTTTATTTATTTATTCATGAGAGATACAGAGAGAGATAGAGAGAGAGAGGCAGAGACAGAAGCAGGCTCCCTGCAAGGATCCCGATGTGGGACTCAATCCCGGATCCCAGGATCATGCCCTGAGCTGAAGGCAGATGCTCAACCGCTGAGCCACCCAGGCGTCTCAAATAAAAGCAAAATTTAATGCCACTCCCCATAGACCTTCAGACGCAGAGGCAATAATAAAACAAAACAAAACAAAACAATACAGGTTAACAAGTGTTGACAAGGATGTAGAGAAATTGGAACCTTAGAAATGGGGCTGCGGATGTAAATGATGTTGCCGTTTGGGAAAAAAAGTGTGCTGCTTCCTCCAGAAGTTGCACATGGAATTACTATATGACCCAGTTACTATATATATATATACTCTAAATGGGTGGATTTTACTGTGTGTGAATTGTACCTTCACAGTAAAACAAACAAACAAAAAGTCTCAAGCCCTAATGACTAATGATACTGGACATCTTTTCATATGTATATTGGCTACTTATATATCTTCTCTGGTGAAATGTCTTTCCACTCCTTTAGTCATCTCTAAATTGGATTCTCTTTTTTGTTGTTAAGTTGTAAGAGTTCTTACATGTTTTGGATATAAGTCCCCTATCAGATACATGGTTTTCAAATACTTTCTCTCATTCCATGGGTGCTCTCACTTTTGTTTTTATTTTTAAAAATGTTTATGTGGGAGAGTGCTCTCACTTTTAAATTCTAGTTTGGCGGGATCCCTGGGTGGTGCAGCGGTTTGGCGCCTGCCTTTGGCCCAGGGCGTGATCCTGGAGACCCGGGATCGAATCCCACGTCGGGCTCCCGGTGCATGGAGCCTGCTTCTCCCTCTGCCTCTCTCTCTCTCTGTGACTATCATAAATAAATAAAAATTTAAAAAAATAAATAAATTCTAGTTTGGCTAAGTATAAATTTTAGTTTGCTAGTTATTTGTTCTTAGACATTTATAATATTATTCCTTTGTCATCCAGCTTATATTAATGATAGAAAATGAGGACTCCTGTCATTTGTTGCTTCTGGACAATTCTCAGCCACTGTCTTTAAGAGTATTTCCTCATTTTATTCTATTTTCTCCTTCTAGAACACCAGTTCCACAAATGTTAGCCCTGGCATTAGTCATTCTGGTCACCATGTCTCTTAACTTTTCCTTCATATTTTCAATCTTTTGTCCAGCTCTGCTGCATTCTGTGTAACTTTTTAGTTTTTTTTTTTTCAGTTCACTAGTTTTGTCTTCCATTCTATCTAATCTGTGGTTTGACTTGCTTACATAGTTTTAAATTTTGATTATTAAGGCTTTCATCTCTCCATGTTCAATTTGACTTCTTTTCAAATCTCCTTTAACTTTTTTGAGAGCCTATGATCCTTTTCTCAGGTTTTCAAGTTCTTGTTTTCCTCCAAACATTTAAAACATTCTTCTTTTTTATGCTGTACCTAATAATTCCATTATCAGAGGATGGGAAGGATCTTACATAGCTGTTTACTGAGTATGATGATATTTGTTCACAGAGGATTTTTTTCTCTGTTTTGTTTCGTTTTGTATTTGAGCTTTACTTGTCCAAACTTTTTTTTGAGGGGATCCTATGGAGCCTGGAGTGAGGGGTGGCTACTCCAGAGAAGCTTTTCGAAAAGCTTCTTTAAAGAATCACTAATTGTGGGGCACCCAGGTGGCTCAGTTGGTGAAGCTGTTAATCATGCAACCCTTGGCTTCAGCTCAGGTTGAGGTCAAACGTCTGACTCTTGGTTTCAGCTCAGATCATTACTCATAGGTCCTGAAATCAAGCCCGGTGAGGGGCTCCTCACTTACCCAGCAGTCTGCTTGAAGATTCTTTCTCTGCCCCTGGCTCACTAGGGCATGCTCAAGTGCACATGTTCAATGCTCTGTCAAATAAATAAAATCTTAAAAAAAATAGAAAAAGAACCACCACTCATTCTGAATTTTTGTTAATGTTTTGTCTTATGTTTTCCCAGACCAGACATAATATAAATTTATTCTCAAATTCATCTGAAACACATGATCAAAAATTCCCACAGGAAAACCTTTTTCATGTCTGAAATGCACATAGAGATAAGTACATAACTCTGATCCCTCCCTTTGCTAATGGCCAGATTTCTCCTGGCCCACCCTTCCTTGAGAGCACAGCCCAGAGGATGCCAACTCTTTGCCAGGTTTTGGTTATTGAGATTAGCCAACTCCCACAGGACAGCTCCAGCTTCTTGGTCCACTTAAAATAACTCTGGTTTTCAGATTTCTCTATTCTTTGCTCTGTATATTTGTCTTCTTTTTAAAAAATTGTATTTATTTATTCATGAGAGATATAGAGAGAGGCAGAGACATGGTCGGAGAGAGAAGCAGACTCCCCTCAAGGAGCCGGATGCGAGACTGGATCCCATAACCCCCGGACCACACCCCAGCCAAAGGCAGATTCTCAACCACTGAGCCACCCAGGTGTCCCTGTATATTTGTCTTCTGCCTCAGTAGATTTCTCTTTCTTTTCTTTTCCTTCAAGCTCTGCTATGCACTTAAAAGAACATTTATATCTTTGGTATTTTGCATCTGGAAGATCGTCTTAGTACCTAGTTCTTATATTGCCTGAAATAGAACTCCCAGGGGGGAAAAAGCACAAATAAGCACAAGATTTCTAGTGTTCACAGCCCCACTGAAGACTTTAGACATGTGCTTCAGAAGATGAGTTCATCAGACAGTGGAATTCCTATTACTGTTAGATGTTAGATGTTAGATGTATGGGTAACCTAGAACATTGACCCAACTAGAATGCATCACCCTTAAGAAGGGTTTGAAAAAGTGAAATCTGTGCTAAATCTTTTGAGTAGTCAGCAGGAGCAAGATTAGAGACAAAGGCTGGTCTTTCTGAGACCCTTAAATCAATCCCCTTCCATCTAACTCTCCTATGTGGTGCCCTAGAGGAAGGCATGGGAAGCATAGTACCTGGCACCTAGTAAGTGCCCAATAAATACTTGCTGACTAACACTGAATGTATAATTGAGTCATTGTGTCACAAGACAACTCCTTGATTTTCTGCAGTAAATTTCTCTATTAATCCTACCAGTCCTCAGGCCAGTGTTGGAGAATGAGTTTGTTAAAACACTGCTACAGAGCAATAAGGTACATTGGGGTAGTATTAACAGATAGTCATTTCCAACTAATCAAAGTAAAACATGTACTTGGGGTTGAATGATGGAAAAAAAAGGGGGACCAAAGCCCACATATGAATTATGAAGTATTACCTAACACGCATGGAGCACTTGTTATATACCACTGTTGTTCTAAGTTCTCTCCATGTATTAATTTGTTTAATCTTGCCAACCACCTGAGGAGCTCAGTGTTGTTACAATCCTATTTTATAGGTTAGAAACTAAGGCACAGAGAAATTAAGTAATTTGCTATTGAAAGATGGAGCTGGAATTCAAACCAGGCTGTTCAGCCCAGGTGTTCATGTGCTGAGCCATTAGGCCATCATGCCTCAGCTGGGACCTGGGTTCCTTCACACAGATCTGCATACTGTTTCAAACAACACGTCTTGTGAAGCCTCTGGCCCTTGCCTGTGCTCTTCTTAATACTTGAAATGACCTGTTCTTATTTACTCCAAAGATACAAATGCAGTGATACGAAGGGGCACCTGCACCTCAATGTTTATAGCAGCAAAGTCTACAACAGCCAAACAATGGAAAGAGCCCAGATGTCCATCGACAGAAGAATGGGTAAAGAAGATGTGGTATATATACATGGAATATTACTCAGCCACCAAAAAGAAAAAAAGAAAAGAAATTTTGCCATTTGTAATAACATGGATGGAGCTAGAGGGTGTTATGCTATGTGAAATAAGTCAGTCAGAGAAAGACACCTATCATATGATCCCACTCGTATGTGGAATTTAAGAAACAAGATAGAGGAGCATAGGGGAAGGGGAGGAAACATAAAACAAGACAAAATCCGAGAGAGAGAAATCATAAGAGACTCTTAATCATAGGAAACAAACTGAGGGTTGCTGGAGGGGCCGGGTGGGAGGATGGGGTATCTGGGTGATGTAATGAGCTCTGGGTGTGACTTAAGACTGATAAATCACTGAACTCTATCTCTGAAACTAATACACTACATATTAATTAATTGAATTTAAAATTTTTTAAAAGAAATGATCTGTTCTTTCTTTATCTGGGGAAACTTTTTTCATCTTTTCAGACTCAGCTGAGATTTTTGGTGCCTCCAGAAACTGGCTCTACTTTGGACAAGGGCAACAAGGACAAAGGGGAAGGGAAAAATCTATACTCCATGATTGAGAAGATAAAAACCAATAGATTTCACTTATATGAAGCCAAGAGGGAGACATCCATGTTGCCTCCTGGCCTAGGGCTCTGGGGGGCTGGGCTGAAACCTTGTGTGTAGAGGGACATGTACAGATGGGAGAATCCATTAAGCCATGTTGTAAGAGTTTTAGGAGGCACTCTTTGTATCCAGCTTGCCTTTCCTTAGGACGGCTTAATTCAGAAGGGAAACCAAAGTGGTTGGTGGCAAGCACGCCTCCTCTATTCCGTGTGATTTGGGTGGTGATACAAAACCCCTCTGCCCAAATGTATTTTCCTTTATGCATGAAATCTCCATCCTTTGGGGTACAGTATTGTCTCCTGAAAGTCACATTTTACAACCATATACTGAGTTGCAATTACGTGCCAGGCAGGGAGCTCGGCGATCTATCTTCACAGCAATCCTAAGAAGCAGGTGCAATGGTAATCATACGTTTTCGTTTGAGGAAGCTGGCTTCTGAGAAACGACCCTCATGTAAGGTAACACCGCTCGAAAATGGCAAGATAGGGACTCACTCCGGTTAGGAATCGGCGCTCTCAACTGTTCCCGGGCCTCTCCCTGACGCCAGGTGGTCTGCGCATCCCTCCCGGGGTCCCGGAGAGCGCCCGGCGGTGGGGAGACAGCGCCTTCGCCGCCTTGCTCCGAGCTGCGGGGTTGCTCTTTGGGGAAGTCCGGAGGGGGGCGTGGGACTCGCGGATGCAGGCGCCGGGAGCAGCCGAGGTTCGTCCCAGGAGGGAAGGGCGTTCAGCGAGGCGTTCGGACTTGCTGCGCCCCGAGAGCCCTCCCTCTCCGGCTGGACGGCCGCGGGCTGCCCTCGCGCCGGGGCTCGCTCTCCTCCCGGGGCCGCGTCTGCGCGTCCGTCGGTCTGGCCGGCTCACGGCGCCGAGCTGGCCCGAGCGGGGCTGCCCCCGCCCCTAACGGGAAGGAGCCTCCGCGCACCCTGGCCCGGGAGCAGACCCACGCCCGGGCAGGCGGAGGCGCGAGCCCGAGTCCCCGCTCTCCCCGCAGCGAGGCTGGCAGGCGGCTCCGGGGTGCTCTGGGTGCCGACGACTCCCAGTCACCTCGGATGCCACCGCTTCTTAGCCCGCGCCTGTCCCGGGCTGTCCCGCGGGCCCCGAGCTCGGTGAGGCAGCTGCTCCGCCTTCCCCGGGATGGCCACACATCGCCGCCGAGGAGAAGCCGGGCGGCATGTAACCCCCCGCAGGGTGGCCCCCCTCCCCTAACCTGAGGAGTCAGCCTTTGTGTGACAGGTGCCTGCCTGCGCTCTAGGGACCTAGCTGTGGCAGGGAAGTGAGTGGGCGGAAGGAGGTGAAAGGTCCCGGTTCACCTAAGCCTCCACCTGCACCCATGAGGTCAGCAAACCTGGGCTGGGCAGGGAGGGTCAGAGTGACTGGGTCTTTCCCAAAAGCTGGGAAGAGCATAGGTCTTGCCCTAGTCACAAGCAGGTCAAGGGCTGAGCAGCCAGCTGGAAGCCAGTAGCTTCTCAGAAGCAGTCTCCTTGGAGGCAATTTCTATCCTCACTGGTGTTTGCTTCTACTAATTTTTTTTTTTTTTTAAGATGATGGGGTTGGTGTTTTACAAAAGTAGTGAGGTTGGTATTTTAGGTATTAGGTAACTCAGAGTCCCAGAGTCCGGACGGGTTGGGCATCAGGATGGGCCTGGGACATCATGACCAGAATGCACTCTGTGCTAGCATGTGGAGATTGGCTGTCCTAGCACCACCCACCCCAACCTCTTGTCTTGCACAACCTGGAGCTCCAATGGTTTAAATAGAATAAGCCAAATCATCTTCTTAGCTATGGCCAGAATTCTGGTGTTCAACTCTTAGCTAAAAAGTAAATAGTATATTTGCCACCATTCCCTATGCTTAAGTTTCTGATGGAGCAATGAGATGTCTCCAGGGCCCTCAAACTCAGAATGGGTGCAGTACCACCTTGCTATGTCACCTCACTTCTGACCCACAACCCCTGGAGGCTGAAGGGTTAATGTAAGCTCTGCCTAATTCTGGAAATTTCTCACTAGGGCTGCTAGAATCCAAGGCATGACTACAGCTAGGATGCATGAGAACCGAGACTCAAATCAGGCCTGCCATTTAAACAGGACACTAGGGCATCCCTGGTGGCGCAGAGGTTTAGCGCTGCCTGTGGTCCAGGGTGTGATCCTGGAGACCCGGGATGGAGTCCCACGTCAGACTCCCTGCATGGAGCCTGCTTCTCCCTCTGCCTGTGTCTCTGCCTCTCTCTGTCTCTCTCTTTCTCTCTGAATAAATAAATAAATCTTTAAAAAAATAAAAATAAAAAAATAAACAAGACACTAGCCTGGGATCACGAGAGTCTTAAGAAGGTAGTAGGTGTGAGGCATCTGGGTGGCTCAGCAGTTGAGCGTCTGTCTTTGGCTCAGGTCATGATCCCAGGGTTCTGGGATCGAGTCCCACATCAGGCCCCCAATGGGGACCGCCTGCTTCTCCTTCTGCCTGTGTCTCTACCTCTCTCTGTGTGTCTCTCATGAATAAATAAATAAAGTCTTAAAAAAAAACAAAAGAAGAAAGTAGTGAGTGTCTGGATGTGGGGAAGGATGAATGTGGGGCTCACACTGTAGTGGTGTGCAGGTCCCCTCATACACACAGGCCCCACATCAGTGAAGAGTCCTTACATGTGGTAGGAGCTCAGTAAATAGTGGTTAAACAAAAAAAATTGGCAAAGTTTTAGACTCAAAAAGACTGAGAAGTGGTCATAACCATGTCCCAATCCTTTGCACAATTGTGAGGTGCACCTGATTTCCATCCACCATGCATTTGCATCCCAGACCCTTACCTGTGGCATCCTGTTTTCCCTGGAGCCCCCCCACCCAACTTTCACTTACCTCACTCCTTCCCATCCTTTCAGTCTCAGGCTAGGACTCTTCCAGGAGGTCTGGATTATGTGCCCCTCTTCTGTGCTCCCATATACTGACACTGCCTTCCTGTGCTCGCAGACGTCACGTGGGATTGGAATTACCAGTTTCCCAGCCTGTGCCCTTCATCAGACCACAAGCCTTGAGGCCGGTGATTGTATCTTACTCTGTTCATGCCCCTGTGCCTAGCACATTGTCAATGCTCACTAGATATTTATGAGATGAATGCATTAAACACACTGTTTCTCCATCCACTTCCTCCTTGGAAGTTGACCTGAAGTGGAGCCACCTGCCAGGTGAGACATAAATCAACCTCTGGCAGAGAGAGACGTCTGTTTTATAAAAGACTTCAAGCCCAAAGAAACAATATCTAAAGTTGGAGGCTCAGGCATCGTGGCTGGTGGAGGGTTTCCTCCTGCAAATAACATCTGGGAAAGGCGGTCATCTGTTCTGCAACCGATGCTGCTAAGAACCAAAGGTTGGGGTGTTTTTGTGTGTTGAGATGAAGCGGAGGACCCTCGAGTCCTGAGCAGCCCTTTGGTCCAGTGGCGTCATGTACCGTGCTGTGATGGGTGCTGTGATGGGTGCAAGGGCCAAAGGGGAGTGGGGGTTGGGTCTGCTGAGTCCGAACCATACCGGAGCTCTGGCAGACGATCTCTACATGGCAGCTGCTAACCGTGAAGGTTATGTGGGGAAAGAGGGGCAACTTTGGGCTGCCTGGGTGGCTCAGGGGTTGAGCATTTGCCTTCGGCTCAGGGCAAGATCCCCGGGTCCTGGGATGGGGTCCTGCATCTGGCTCCCCACAGGGAGCCTGCTTCTCCCTCCTCCTCTGTCTCTGCCTCTCTCTCCATGTCTCTCATGAATAAATAAATAAATAAAATCTTAAAAAAAAAAAAGAAGAAGAGTGAGTTCAAGAACTTAACTGCTACATTGTTTTGTTCTGTCAGGTTTTTTTGTGCTGATTTAATCAGCCAAGACGCTGTGATTACAAGTATGAATATATAAGTAATGTGTTTGAGGTTGAGGATTGGGTGTAGACAGATGGTTAGAGGGTGTGTGCGTGTGCATGCACACGTGTGCTTCATACCCCTGTGGGCATGGTGTCCCTGTGCTTTCAGTTCAGTCACAGAAATGAGGAGGGAAGAACGGGAAAGAGGAAACACATACAATATGCCATATGCTTTATGATTTTTACCTTGTTTAATCCTATAACTCTGTACTGTAGATTTCGGCTATCCCCATTTTGCAGTTGAGGAAACTGAGGCTCACAGACGTTTTGTAGGGTGCCGAGGGACACGGAAACAATTTGTGATCTTCATAGTAATGTTCAATTTATGTCTGCTCCATTATTTCCAGGTTGACTCCTAACTCAATGGTTTGGCCATCTAGGACAGGACACAGAGGTAAAGCATTGATTGAACCCGGTTAAGAAAGGTTAAGCCTTCAGGCCCTGGGGTCAGACTGACCAAATTCCAGTCTGACTTTTACTGTGTGACCTGGGCATTAGTGTGGAGACCTTATGTCAGTGCCTTTCTTTTAATGCCATAAATTTCCCTTTATTAAGTGGTCAGCTCCAAACAGCTTATTAAATATTTATATCCTAACAACATAGACATTTGAAAAAAATAATACACATAAATTAAAAGCAAAAATATTTTAATTAATTCTTAGATTACCACGATTACTGATGAGATACTGTGACTTGGGAATTGCATTACTTCTCTACCTTTGGAATCAAATTGAACACTACCCTCAATTCCTGCTCCACACCGACTTCAGGTGGAATGTCCAGTTTTGCCGAAATAAGTCATTGAAAGGAATGCAGCGCCACCTACTGTAGAAACAGTGAACTGCCTTGAGCTAGTAGTTCACATAGATGTCAGACGTCGAGTATTTAACCGCTCCTGAAAATTTTCAAATATTCTGCGGAACCTCCGTGTGGCAACTTGGAGTACGTTGGCACACGGTCTGGGAATTGCGGTATTAGGGACTATCCAGGATTACTTGGGCAATTTACTTATCTTTTTGTGTTTTCCTCACCTGTAACGTGGATAATAATAATACCTAGCTGATGGGTTTGTGATGAGATTTGCATGAGGTGTGTGTAAAGCACCTTTGCAATGGCCCTTGATGCTCTACACTTGAATCATATGGGAAACCTAATTAAAATCGTGGATGCCTGAAACCCTACCTACAGATTCTGATGTACTTGGTTGGGGGAGGGGGTGGGCAAAGGCATAGGAGTTACTTTTTTTAATTTTTTAAAAATTTTTATAGATTTTATTTATTTATTCATGAGAGACACACACAGAGAGAGGCAGAGACATAGGCAGAGGGAGAAGCAGGTTCCATTCAGGGAGCCTGTTGTGGGACTCGATCCCAGTACTCTGGGATAACGCCCTGGGCCAAAGCAGACAACCACAGAGCCACCCAGGCATCCCAGGAGTTACTTTTTGTAAAGTACCCCCACGAGAAAGGAGAAAAAATGAGTGGGAAATAACAGGGAGGGAGACAGAACATGAGAGACTCCTAACTCTGGGAAACGAACTAGGGGTGGTGGAAGGGGAGGAGGGCGGGCACTGAGGGGGGCACTTGATGGGATGAGCACGGGGTGTTATTCTATATGTTGGCAAATTGAACACCAATAAAAAATAAATTTAAATAAATAAATAAATAAATTTAATTTTTAAAAATTTTTATTTATTTATGATAGTCACACACACACACACACACAGAGAGAGGCAGAGACACAGGCAGAGGGAGAAGCAGGCTCCATGCACCGGGAGCCCGACGTGGGATTCGATCCCGCGTCTCCAGGATCGCGCCCTGGGCCAAAGGCAGGTGCCAAACTGCTGCGCCACCCAGGGATCCCTAAAAAATAAATGTATTAAAAAATTTAAAAAGTACCCCCACGAGATTTTTTTATAAGATTTTATTTATTCCGATCCCAGGTCTCCAGGATCACGCCCTGGGCTGAAGGCAGGCGCTAAACCGCTGAGCCACCCAGGCTGTCTCCCCCCGCGGCCCACCCCCCCCCCACCCCCCGGCCACACACACACACACACAAGATTTTATTTTATTTTATTTTATTTATTTTTTATTTTTTATTTTTTATTTATGATAGTCACAGAGAGAGAGAGAGAGAGGCAGAGACACAGGTGGAGGGAGAAGCAGGCTCCATGCACCGGGAGCCTGATGTGGGATTCGATCCCGGGTCTCCGGGATCGCGCCCTGGGCCAAATGCAGGCGCCAAACCGCTGCGCCACCCAGGGATCCCCACACACAAGATTTTAATGTGTGTCCAGGGCTGTGATCCACTGACCTAGCACATAGTGAGCAGGCTATTTTAAAAATAAAAGTAATATTGTTATTATGGTCAGACAGAGAGAACATAAACCTAGGTATTTGAAGGCCTGGGTTCTAGAACTTTTCTTCCATTTAGGGGCTGTGTAGTCTTGGGCAAATTACTTGCTGTCTCTTAACCTCTATTCCTCTATGTAAAATGAGGATAATGACTGTGGTGAGTCCTAAATCATAGAGTTATCATGAAGTAATGTGTGTGAAACTGCTCTTTAAATTGTATGGCACTATTGGAAACTAGAAGATGTAATCCCAAAGAGTAACAAAACCCCAGAACACTTGAGGACCACTGCCCTCTGCCGGTCTGTGCACCGTGAAGCGACCCATAGACCCACAGCCGAGAAGAGGCAAACAAATTGTGGGGTTCACCAGGGCTCCTTCTCAGCTGCGGAAGAGCCCAGCCTATTTTTTGGAGGTACTGCAGTACTGAAGAATCCCAGAAGAGGGCACCCTTGTCCCAGTCCCAGACGCGGGTTGGCATCTAACCATCCATACCAATTTATTTTGAAAAAGTTTAAGTAAATAAAAGCTTAAACTTCTAGATTTTATTTATTTTTATTAGCCATTATACAGTACTATGTAAAATAATTACAAACTCAAGAGTTTAAACAAGAACACAATATAAACACTGTAAAAGAAATGAAAGCTTAGTTTTACTCACTTAAGGCTCTTTGGCAGTAGATCTTAGCAAAAAATTTCTCTAGATTTCCTTTTAATCACCATTTGGACTTTTAATAATTACAGTTTTAAAAAATATTTTATTTGTTTCTTCATGAGAAACTCGGAGAGAGAGGCAGAGACATAGGCACAGTGAGAAGCAAGCTCCATGCAGGGAGCCCAATGTGGGACTCCATCCCAGGACCCCAGGATCACAACCTGAGCTGAAGGTCGACACTCAACCACTGAGCCACTCAGGTGTCCCATAATTACATTTTTTAAAAATATTTTATTTATTTGAGGGGATCCCTGGGTGGCTCAGCGGTTTAGTGCCTGCCTTTGGCCCAGGGTGTGATCCTGGAGTCCTGGGATTGAGTCCCACATCAGGCTCCCTGCATGGAATCTGCTTCTCCCTCTGCCTGTGTCTCTGCCTCTCTCTCTCTCTCTCTCTCTCTCTCTCTGTGTCTCCCATGAATAAATAAATAAATAAATCTTTTTAAAAAATTTATTTATTTGAGAAAGCAAATGAGAGAGCACAAGCAGAGGGAGAGGCAGAGGGAGAGGGAGAAGCAGACTCCCTGCTGAGTGCAGACAGCTCCATGAGGGGCTCTATGCAGTGCTCAGGACCTGAGCCAAAGGCAGACACTTAACTGACTGAGCCCCCAAAATTATATCTCCTATGAGAAGTAGCAGTTTGTAAAGGAAGCACCTGACACATAGTAGTTATTATATATATATTATATATATATAAATAATAGTTATGATTATTATATATAATATAGTAATAGCTATTATTATCATGACACTTGAAGCTAAACGGAAGCCCTATGCATTTTCATACATATCAACAGAGAGTGAGTTCTGGGGTTTGGTTTTCCCTTGACCTTGGGCTTCAGAGTGAAAGGATGAGGTATTATTGTTAATTGATTAAAACTAGTCCTTTGTCTTTTATAGAAATAACTCTTTCATTGTTGTTTTCATTATATGGGCACACCTCTTTTGCCTGGCTGAAATATAAGCTTAGTACAAAAAAGATGTAATTATTGGGCTTTACTCATAACTGCCAAATGTGGTTCAGTTGTGAGTGGGTGAACAGCCTGTGACATCCATACTGTGATGGAATGCTCCTGAGAATGAAAAAGAAGGGGCTATGGGCAACGGTGTGGGTGAATCTCAGATGCATCTTGCTAAAGTGAAAGAAGTCAGACTCCGGGAAGACTGGGTGGCTCAGTGGTTGAGCGTTGAGCATCTGCCTTCAGCTCAGGGCCTGTTCCCAGTGCCCTGGGATTGAGTCCTGCTTTGGGCTCCCTGAGGGGAACCCTGCTTCCCCCTCTGCTTGTGTCTCTGCCTCTCTCTGTGTGTCTCTCACAAATAAATAAAAATCTTAAAAAAGAGAGAGAGAGAGGAAAGAAAGAAAGAAGTCAGACTCCAAGAGCTACCTACTGTATGATTCCACCTATAGAACATTCTGGAAAGGGCAAAATGATAGGAACAGAAAACAGATTAGGGGCTGCAAGGGATGAGGGGTGTTGGTGGGGAGGGGGACGTTGGCTGCAAAGGGGCAGTGTGAGGTAATGGGAACTGTTCCATATCTGGTATCTGGATTGTGTTGGTGGTTCCGTGACTCTAATCGTTGTCAAAACTCAGAACTGCATATCAAAAAGAGTGAATTTTACCTTGTGTAAATTAAAATTTTTAAGTGAGTGAAAAGCCAGACATAAACAGCCTTGTATTGTCTAATTCTATTTATATGAAAAGTTTAGAACAGGCACATTTATAGAGACAAAAGTAATTTTGTGGTTGCTAGGGGTTGGGACAAGGAAAGAATGGGGAGTGACTGCATATGGGTGGGGGCTTTCTCCCTGGGGTGAGAAAAATGTTCTGGAATTAGATGCTGCTGATAGTTGGAGAATCTTGTGGATACACTAAACACATGGAATTGCACATTTTTAAATGGTGGGGTTTTATGCTCTGCAAATTATATCTCAATTTGGAATAGTGATTTAAAAAAAATCTTACTTAGCCGGTTTCCTCATCTATAAAATTAATATTCCTACTTGATAGGTTGTTGTGTTTAATGTCCAAAAGGAGCCACACATCCCGTGTTCCATGGCTGTGCTCCACCTGGATGCCCAATGACAACTGCTTTCCAGGACCCCAGTTCCGGTGTAACCACTCTGTGTGGCCCCAGGAAAACCAGTTCACTTCCCTGAGCCTCACGTTTCTCCTCTGCAAAATGAGAAGAGCGGGATGAGATGAACTCTCCGATTCCCCCATCTGGCGAGGACCTCTACAGCACTCCTTGTTTGATGAAACCACCGAAAACAAGAATTTGTGTCTGTATGGTTCTCGACATTTCTCAAAGCACTTTTTTAAAAAAAAGATTTTATTCATGTATTCATGAGAGACACAAAGAGAGGCAGAGACATAGGCAGAGGGAGGAGAAGCAGGCTCCCTGCAGGGAGCCTCATGCAGGACTTGATTCCAGGACCCCAGGATCGCGCGACCCGACCGGAGCCAAAGGCAGACGCTCAAACTCTGAGCCCCCCAGATGCCCCCTCAAAGCACTTTCAAGGAACCTACCTCACTTGGTACCTCACCGAGCATCTCGAGCCTCTCGTGTACTCCATCACAATGATAATCCAGCTTCAGAAGAGCGAGCATGATGAACCAGCAGGAAGCAGAGGCTTGGGGCGGCCAGGAGTGAACGCAGCCTTGGGCAGAGGGGCCCTGGTTCAGTGGCTGCAGAAGCTCCCGCCTGCCCCAAGTTCAGGACCAGGTGCCAGGGCCTCACAGCACCCCCTGCCCAAGCGCGCGCTCAGGGGGTCCAGGGCGGAGCCACCAGCGCTCTGGGTGGCTGGTCCCTCCGCCCTCCAGAGCCCCGCCCCAGGAGGCTCAGGTTTCCAGGGGCCCAGAAACCCACTCTGGTGCGGGCCAGTGTTGATGTCAGCTCTCCAAACTGCTTCCTAAATCTGCTCTGTCTCCAGAGAATTCTTGGTTTCGTTGGCTAGAAGTTAAACAGAGCAGCATCTCCCAGCATTTCAGGACTACAGGCAGATAAGATGCTCTTTTTCCCTTCTTCAGTGTATATAGAGAGAAGGAGCCCTAGGGCAGCCTCTCTCTTCTCTCTCTTTCTCTCTTTGTCTCTCTGTATATCTCTGTGTCTCTGTCTCTGTCTCTCTATCTCTCTCTCGCGCGCACACACACACATTCGTGGGACTGTGTCAAAGGTTCCACAGCCCTGGTAGGGGAGAGTGGAGACTGTGTAGGACCTATCATGAAGGGTAATGAGAAGAGAGAAGGGTGCACAGTATTCCAATGAGATCCCACTCTGGCCTAGGGTCACCAGGCTCACCTCTGTACCTTCAAGGGAATAGAGATGTTGCCCCCAGTCTTACCCCCAAGATGGCCCTTGCTGGTAATTTGGTGCCCTCACCCTCCCGAGTGGCTCTGGGCTAAGCTTCAGATGCACGCAAGGGATGGGAAGGCAGTGCTGTGGATACAGGGCCTGCCTATAGGTAACCAGGTGGGGCTGGAGACCTCCATGGGGCCCTGGGGATCTGCCAAGAGGCCTGTCTCCAGCAGGAAACCCTGGGCAGCCCTCACATTCACCCTGAGGACTGAGCTGCTGTCTAAGCTGGAGTCCTCGGAGGAGGAGGCAGGAATAGGAAAACAGGTAATTCCTCTCACACATCCCTCTGAGTGTTGCAGGGGAGTGAGTGGATGGGGCAGGAGAGGATACAGAGTGTGGGAGCCCACAGGGTTTCAAGGCCTGGGAGCAGGGTAGAGAGGTAACACTCCCAGATGTGCCCTTGGACAGATTAGGCAAGGGGGAGGCAATGCTTGCAGGGGGAGGGAGACTTGAGTGGATGAGGTAGGCCTGGGCCCACTACTCCTATGACTGAACTTCTTCCCTGCTAACAGCCAGGTGTCACCCCAAGGCAGAGGCCCCTATCCTCCACTCTCCCTGCTGCCCTCTGTCCTGCTTTCCCACTGTGACCTAGCAGGAGGAGGAGGAGGCTGGGGCTGAGGCAGACCGGGAGGAAGGTAGAGCTCTTTTGAAACTTAGGGCCCAATTGCCCCCCCCCCCCCACCTGGTGACCACTGGATGGGAACAACTTCCCCTTCCTGCCCTCATGGCACCGGGGAACTGAAAACACTCACAACAGTCACTCCCCAGACCAGCTGGGGACCATGGTGGGGGCCTGCCCCGGTGCCCCAGGCCCACACTTGGCACCACCATCACCCTCCGTCCCTCTGCTTTCCAGTCTTGGGCCAGAGGCAGGAGTGGGTTGGGGTGAAGGCCAGGGTTTGTTGTGGCTGTGATAATGTCAGGGCCTCCCAGGCAAGAGAAAAGTGTGCTTTGCACATTGCTTACATTTTTCTTATGAAGCTAGGCTGAGAAACGCTTGGAAATAAAAAATGAGAGAGGGTGGGCAGACTGTCCTCAAAGGCAGGCTCTTGTGTCACCTGTGCCCTTGGGGGTGAAGGGAAGGGTGTCTCAGTGGGAATCCAGCAGAGGATGCTGATGGGCACAAGGGGTTCCTGTGGTCTTGGTATAGACCTTTCCTGGTCTGGTGATCTCTACTCACTATCCCTCTCCACTCTCACCCCTGCACCAACCCTGTCTGACTCCAACCTCATCCTCACAGGAGGTGCAAAAGCACTCACTATCTGAGCAATGTGCAGCAAAGCTGTCAGGTTATGTAAGCCCTGGAGGCTGGGGCTGGGACAAGGAGGGGTGTGGGAGAAGAATCATGAGGCTGGCACCTGGGTCCTGCTTCCTCCCATCACCCCCGCCCATTGCTTGGATATGGCTGGCTGGCTCGCAGGGGTGAGACTGAGACCCAGCTTTGTGGCTCCACTTTCTGTGATACCTCAAAATGCTAATCTCCACAGGCTGCTCCTTCTCATCTGACCTTACTCACGTCCCCAGTGTCTGGGGCACGGGTGAATGACTCCTTGCCTCTGAGGAGCCTGCGGGCAGCCCCTGGCAATCCACTGGTAACACTCCCCCAAATCCCAGGCTCTGAATCCTGTCCTCCAACCAAAGTACCCTGTTCCGACCCTGCTCCTAGACATTTTGCCTCTGGTCCCTTCTCCCCTACATGTAAACTGGACAGGAGAGAAGCACCAGTCAGTCAGGACAGCCTCTGCCCTCACGGCACCTTTGCCCTATGTCTCCTCTGATTGTCTAAGTGGGAAACTCCTGGTACTCCCTTTTCCTCCACCAGGTGAGATTCCCCCCCCCCCCCCCATTTCACCTGCTCTGACAACCCTGAGAACCTACCTGTCCTTCCTGACAACCTTGAGAACCCAGCCTTCTCCTTCCCCCACTGTCCCATGCCTGCTGGCTTCTTCATTGACAGTGGCCTGGGGACGACGCCACAGCTGCCAGAGCTGGCCAGAAGCTGTTCCCTTTCTAGCGATCGGCTTCTCTTCCATCAGTTAGTCTGTGGATTATTAATTGTGCGTTCTGTGCTCTTTAGAATGTGATTTAAAAAAAAAAAAAGATTTTACCCATTTATTTGAGAGAGAGAGAGACAGACAGACCCGATCACAAGCAGAGGGAGCTACAGGCAGAGAGAGAGGGAGAAGCAGGCTCTCTGCTGAGCAGGGAGCTCGATATGGAGCTCTATATGGGGTTCAATGCATGGCTCAATGCGAGGCTCGATCCCAGGTCCCTGGGATCATGACATGATCCGAAGGCAGATGCTTAATCGACTGAGCCACCCAGGTGCCCCTAGAATGTGATTCTATTTCTGGCAGCCTCCTTCTCTTATTTGATGAATGTGTGAGTATGTGTGTTCAGGTTTCTATAGGGTGTCCTTTCAAATAAAGAGACAGTGAAGTTCCAGAAGACCAGCTGGATTTGGGACAGAAAAAAGCTTTGGTTTGGGTGATATCCCTGAAAATTCCACTTGGCTCCTGACACACCAGTACAAGGTGGGGTCCTGCCTCAGGGGAGTTGGACTACTGTGAGGAAAGCCCAGGGCCTGGGAATAGGAGGACTTGCCTCTCATTCCAGCTCAGGGAACATCACAGGATCCTCTCTTAAGCTTTCTGTGCTTTGGTTTCCTCGTGTATCACCCAGAGTTACCATCAGCTACCTGACCCAACCCTCAAACTGTGCAGTAGAGACGAGGCTCCCTCCAGGCTGGCCTGGTCACTGTCCCAGCAACCTCCTAGCTCACTCCACCTCAGCAATTTTGCCCATGTCATATCCTCTCCTTGGAATGTCCCCTCCAGTGACCCTCTTTTCCTAAATCATAACTTCTTCAAAAACCCAGGCTGGTTCTTTCCCTCTGTGAAATCTTCTCTGATTACTCTAGCCAATAGTGTTGGGTCTCTCCTTACATCTTCTGTAACACTCATAGTTGGCATTACCAATGAACTTTATATCAGGGATTCTCAACCTCAGCTCAATTGACGTTTTGAGCTGGATAATTATTTGTTATAAAGGGATTATCCTACTCATTTTAGGACATTCATCTGGCCCCTATTCAATAGATGCCAGCAGTACCCCTCCAGATGTGACAACCAAAAACACCTCCAGACATCACCAAATGAACCCTGGGGGCAGGGGGCAAAATCAGCCCCAGTTGAGAACCATTACCTTATATTGTTATTTAGCTTTTAATATTTCATTTTCCCAGCTAGATTCCGTTATAAGCCCTAATGTGCCTGGTGCATGTTTTACATGTCATGTGCTCCATAATTATCTGTTGAACAAATCAAACATGCATTTTCAAATGCAAGAAGTGCAGGTAAAAGTGATTCTTATAGCTTCCTTTAGGCCTGAGTTTACTTCTATGGGGTGGAGACATTCATGTTTGCCCCTAGAAAGTCAGTCCACTTTCTTCCCACAATCAGATCTTAAGGAACAACTGTTAGCAAGGAATTTTGCGATGTCTACTACAGAAATTTTACAATAAATGGGACCCATAACAAAAATATTTCCAAGCTAAAAAAAAAAAAAATTTCCAAGCTAAACTCTCCTTATTTCAAGTAAAACTTACTCAGATCAAACTCTGAATCACAAAAGAATCTGAATCATCCTTTGAAGTTCACTGCAAGTGGCCATACCTTGTATTAGACTCTCTGCTGATGGTGTCTGGCTCTGTGTGAGAGTAGAGCAGATGAGAGTTATTAGGACAATATTTCAGGACCCAAGTGTTGAAGAAAACAAGCCCTGGGTCTTACAGGGCTCCACCAATCATCGCTTTCTGCCTGTGGGCAAACTGCTTCACCTTCCTGAGCCTCAGTTTCCCTGCCTGAGAAACAGACATAAGTCATGGGAGGCAGGATTGCTGAGAAAGGCATAGGTCTATGCTAGTGTCTGATGTGTATATACTCAATGTTGGTCTTCCTCCTTCAAGGGGAAGAGCTGTATCTAATTCCCCCATGAGCCCCTCTACAGCCTAAGCACAGTGCCCTGCCCATAGTAGTACTCTGCACACCTTTTTTATAGCAACACTCCATACATTTTTGGTGAATGGACTGTGCACCTAACTTTAGGAAGTCTGGGAGATGAAGGATTACAGATCGACAAGCACCTGGACAGACCATCACCCCTCAATCTTATAACCCCATGTTAGTTGCAGGCTAATCCTAAACATGTATTTGACTCATATACTTTGTTTCGAGCTGGAAAGGGCTTTCTACAAGATCTAATCCAATATTCTTCTTTCTCAGTTGAGGAAACCGTCCCAGCGAGGATACATAGCTCTTTCACATACAAACAACTACAACAGTCCATTGTCCTGCTTGCTTAGGAGGATTAAGTAGTTTTGCTTTAACTAGTTAGGGATTCTTCAAATAGTTCCTCTAGACAGACCAGTGTTTTTCAACATCGGCACTGCTGACCTCGGGACTGACTCTTTGTTGTGAAGGGTGGTAGGGTGCACTTTAGGATGTATAACAGCGCTCTCTGGCCTCTACCCACTAGATGCCAGCAATATACCCTTTTCTCCCTTTGTCATGACAATAAAAAACGTCCCTACACATTGCCAAACATCTCAGTGAGAATCATTGGTCTAGACATTACTGCAGGTAAAATCCCTTCATGTGAAATGCTGAGGCCCTCGGGTTATCCCATCAAAATGTGATTGTTTTAATGAATAGTTTGCTAGTAAATCTCATTTGTAGCCAGCAAGCTCTGGAGAAAAGACAGAACCGCTCTGTAGTGAGCGCCAGGTCTCAATCACTGCTCAGGGCCACTTATTCTGTATACGTGTGTCATTTATTTATCATACTGCCTACTTCCAGGGGACTTTGAAATGGAGCCTGTCTCATGTCCTTCTCAGAACAACTGGCTGTTTTCTGTGTGTTGCCCAGGAATCTGGTTGTGGAGAAGGGGCTCCTCCCCATCAGAGCCCCTCTCATATTGTACTCTCCCAGCCCGTTTGTCTGCCCCAGTGGTCTGTAAGATCCACAACTGCAGAGACAATGACCATGTAATTGGCACATGGGAAGTGCCCAATAAACAAGTGTGGAAGGAACATGGAATAGAAATTATAATATGTTGCATTTGGCTGTGAGTCAATAGTGCAGAACTTAGCTAGAGCTTGCTTAGTTCACATTAACCATTGCTTCTGTTTATTAAGATCCACCACAAGGGTGTCTAGGTGGCTCAGTCAGTTGAGTCTGACTATCGCTCAGATCATGATCTCAGGGTCCTGGGATCAAATCCCACATTGAGCTCCCTGCTCAGTGGGGGGTCTGCTTCTCCTTCTACTCCTCTCCCTGCTCATGTGCTCTCTCTCAGATAAATACATAAAATTAAAAAAAAGAAAAAGAAAAGAAAAGAAAAAAGAACCTACCACAAGCCGGGAACTTTGTGTTTTCTCATTAATGGCAAATGAACATTATCAGATAGATACTATTAACCCCATTTGAAAGATGAGGAAATTGAGGCTCAGAGAGTTTATGACTTGAGTGATTATATAGTAAGAGGTCCACATGTGGACCTAGGCTCACCATATAGCCAGTCCTCGTCCTTTCTGATATATTACTGCTCCTGTTTATAGTCATAAAACTGTGTGTTGGTTCTTTCAGTGAAAAGAATGATTAGCTCATGATCAGGGACCAGAAAAATGACCGTATCATTGTGTACAGTTAAGATCAGTCCACCCTTGCCCCTCTGAGAGATCTGCAAGGCCGTGGAAATAATCTTGTTATACAAACTGTCTGAGTTCCTCTGGGCTGCTATAACAAAAATACCATAGATTCAGTGGCTTAAACAGTTTATTTCTCACAGTCTGGAGGCTGGGAAGTCCAAGATCAAGGCACTGGCGGATATGATATCTGGTGAGAACTTTTTTCATAGACGCTGTGTCCTTTCATGGCAGAAGGCCTGGAGAAGCTCTCTGGGGTCTCTTTTATAAGGGCACTAATCCCATGACCTAATCATCTCCAGAAGGTCCACCTCCAAATGCCATCACAACGGGGATTGGGTTTCAATATATGACTTTTGAGGGGACACAAACCTTCAGTCAATAGCAAAAATATTGTCTATAACGTTATTCACAGTAACAAGATTTCATGTGTGGCCAAGAGTCAGAGAAAGTGTTTTAATCCAAAATCTGGGGAATGGGTGTGTACACATATAGGAAAAGACACCAGAAAGAATAAAATGCAAGATCCTACCACTGTGGGACGCCTGGGTGGCTCAGCGGTTGAGCATCTGCCTTTGGTTCAGGGTGTGATCCCAGAGTCCCTGAATCGAGTCCCACATTGGAGTCTTTGCATGGAGCCTGCTTCTCCTTCCTCTTCCTATGTCTCTGCCTCTCTGTGTGTCTCTCATGAATAAATAAATAAAATCTTAAAAAAAAAATCCTACCACTGCATAAATTCAATTTCCTTTGTGAAATAGTTGGTGAGGAGTCTGATCCATAATTCTGCCTTCTTGAAATACATCTTAACACCGCCAGTCATTCAGTGTTTACCATTTGCTCTCCCAGATTGTCAGACTTTTTTTTTAAGTATACAGTACAAGAATTGTCAAGTGTTTATTTTCTATCTACTCTGTGTCTTCAAAGAAATTATTGCCTGAGGGCAAGGACTCTGTCGACAAGAATAATAACAATGGTGAAATAGAAAAAGCTATGCCTTTTAGTCAGTAAATGAACAAGTTTGAGCACCTGTAGGCCCAGCCCCGCTGCTTGGTGATGGGGTACCCCAAAAGAGGGCAGAAACGCCCTTTTCTTCAGGAGCTTGCAGCCTTATCCGTTCCTTCCTCAGGTGGTGCCAGTTAAAATCTGAGGAAATCTACTTTTCTGCAGTTTAGGGGAATCTATTGAATAGGTGGTAAAGGGGGCAGCAGGCAAAGGGAGATGGATAATCACCCCCGCCTGTCTCGCCCGAGTTGCGGTAGGTCTGCGGCGGGCCCGTAGGAGGCGCCCAAAGGACCACGCCATCGGTCTTTAGAGACGCTCCGCTCCTTTCCTCTCCGGCTTTCCTTAGGAGGAACCAGATAACTGGAAGGTCCGGACGGTGGGGAAGGTGATGGGGCGCGGGGGTTCCTTGCGGTTCCCCCTCCATCTCCCGGTATCCCCTCACCATCCCCGGACGGCAGGGACCGGCTGAGCCCGAACGCCCGCTTCCCCGGCGGGGCGGGGCGGGGCGGAGCGCAGCGCCAGGGCCACGCCCCCCTCGGTGCCCCGCCCCCGCCCCGAACCCCGCCCCTTCCCGGCCCCCGACTCGGCTGCGCTCACTCCCCAGCGGGGGCCCGGGGAGCCTCCAGGCGGAGAGGCTCCCGCCCGCCCAAGCAGCGGCCTCCGCATGGAGGGGCCGCTAGCTCCGCTAGCGGGGTTGGGCCCGCGCCCGCCGCCGCCGCCGCCGCCGCCGCTGGGAGGCGGAGCCGCCGCCGTTCCGGAGCCCGGAGCCCGGCAACACCCCGGACACGAGACGGCGGCGCAGCGGTACAGCGCCCGTCTGCTGCAGGCCGGCTACGAGCCCGAGAGGTGACGCCCAGGGCAGAGCGCGGGGCGCATCCGGGGCGGGCGCGGCGGCTCCGGGAACCCGGCGACGCTGCGGGGGAGGGGAAGGGCAGGCCCCAGCACCCTTGCCTTCTAACCTCCTCCACCCCTAAACCCCCGAAGCCGGGCGCAGACGCCACACACCTGGCTTTGGTTGGGGGAAGCGGGCAGGCGCTGTGCAAAGGGTTCGGTGCTGCGCCGAATACGGGAGCAGGTCGGCAAGACGCTCCCGAAAGTCTTAGCCCTATTCGGACCTCGGCTACACACCCGACGATACCTGGTCCAAGTGGCTGCAACTCCTGGGGTGGAAACAGTGCTTGTTGGAGTCCCTGTCCAACTTTGTTTCCTCCTCCTTTAGCCGTTTCCTCCTAGAGCTATCTCCAGAGTCTTACAGGTGTAGGTGTCCAGATGGATGCTTCCTCAGAGCCGGGGGAGGACACTGCCCCCTCCTCGCCATTCACTAAAGTCTGATGAGGCTACTAATGCAGCTCGCCTCAGGGTTTCTCCTAAGATTCAGGACCCCTCCTGCCCTTAGCCTGCTGGGGTCTGTAAGAGTCACTGGAGGAAGAGTGAGGGTGTTGAGCTGGGCCCCAGGGATACTGGCTGAAAAGGAGACAGTGGCTAATCTCTGGTTTGTATCACAGCTTGAAATACAATCCCGCTGTCCTTCCGGTCCAGAGGATTTGGACTTCTTTCTCTGCCCCATCTGTTGGTGCTCAGCAGCCTGGGGAGGTGACCTGGAAGCTGGTTTGGTGGGGGGGGTGGTCTGGGGGGAATTAGCCCTGCAGCTCTGCACAGGGGCTGGTGGCTTATGTAAGAACTTTTAAAGGCTTAAGGGGCTGCTGGGTGAACGCTGGCCCCTCCTGCCCTGGCAGGCTGCCTCTCTAGAATTGACTCAGGTTCCAGCAGCCCTATCCTTCCTCCCATCCTAGAAATTCGCCTACTGGGGCCCAGGGGCCAGGACGATAGGGAGAGACCAGATGAGGTGAGGGAGCAGGCTGGGGCACTTGGAGGCTTGATGGAGGCAATGCCTTGGTTACAAGCAGGTACTGCAAAAGGATCATTTCAGAGCTCAGACCGGGGCTGCAAAAAAGGAGCATTCTTTCTCCAGACTATACTTCTACACAAAGGGGCCATCCCCACCCCCCACCAGTCTTGGAAGAACCTGTGTAAAACCCAAGCCCCAGCCAGGTGGTGTAATGAGATTCCCAACCTGCTGGCGAGACCTCCATCTGCTATCACTAGCTTAGAGAGCTCTGCAAACAGGACAGGGTTGGATGGGAAGTCCTGTGTCCTGGGTTTGGGGCTAGTGTTCTTGTTCTCTAGCTCCATCTTAGGCAAGCCATGTTCCTCATCCCGGCTCTACAAGGGCAATATTGTTGCTACCTCTTCACCCCACCCCCACCCTCCCCTCAAAAGTGTTTTGAAATCTTGTCCCTTTGAGTGGCTCCAGACCAGACAGAAACCCCTGGCTCCCAGCCTGGGCACTACTCCTCCACTACCCTGGAGAAGGTGCTTCGGCCTGCTTCTCTACCCCACTGCCTTCGCAGCTGCTAGGTGGGGGGCCTCAGGGGACCAACAGCCCTTCCTCAGGCTGAGGAGGCCCACTGGTTGCCTCGGTGTCTCCTCCCCATGGAGGAAGCAGCTGGGGAAGATCAGGAAGAGGGAGGAGGAAAGCCACGGGGATGGATTAACCGTCTCTGGAAAAGGACAGCCTAACCCAGGGCTGAGCCCAGCGGCTTAGAGTAATGAGGAGCTCTGACAGGTCAGAGCAGGCGGGGATGTGGGGCAGCAGAAGAAGGGGAGTAGGGCCCTAAGTTCTGTCATCACTGCAAAAGTGACCCCCCTCTCCAGAACTCAGCCTGGCAGCCTTCTCCCCTAGGTCCAATTTCTGGGCTGGGGCAGATGTCCCATTAAAGTCATCTGAGATGTCAGAATCCAGCTGCTCTCCTGCACCCCAGCTCTGGTGGAATCCTGAATAGTACCCTACCCATTCCTAACCCATTCTGTAGGGGATAGTGCGCCAGAGCAGGTCCCTTAGAGACCTAGAGACCACAGACCACCCACCACCTGTGCTCTTGGCCTACAATGCCACTGCAGCCCCTATCCTACTGCTGCAGAAGTGGCCCAGGACACTTTTGATGTGCCAGGGTTCTTTCTCTGGCTGGTCTCACTGCTCTGTCTCCAGATGGCCAGGGAGAGGTCCTAATGCTATGCCCCTCAGGGCCCCCTCACTCCACCATATGGCACGGGCCCCCTCAGGCCGAGTCCATGAGTGTTGGGGAACCAGGAGTGCTTCTGAGGCACCCCTGGCAAGCTGGCTCCAGCCCCTACTCAGCAGAGACCTCCAGTAGGCCCACTCCCTACTTTCCAGTGCCAGAGTGCCCTCAGAAGCCCCCATCAGGAACCCTCCTCAGGGGTCCCCAGGTGGGCAGGGAAGCTTGTGTGTGTGTGTTGGGGGTGGGGGTGTTCTGTGATATTCCCATCACTCACAGTAAGAGGAAAGAGGACACTGGACATCTGAGTCTCCTCCAGCACTGTAGCCTCACGGGCTTCATCGCCCAAATTCTGTGGGAAGGTCCCCCTCCCCTCTGCACATAGATGGAACAGTCTGTATTTTCCTGGCAGGGTCCTGGGGCGTCACTGGGGGAGGCTGGGCATCCCAGGGAGCCTCCCCTGGGCCCGGCTGCCACCAAACTGCTGAGAGGTAAACAAACGCAGCCTCCAAGGGCTGAGGCGGGAGGGAGGGAGCACCACAGAAAGCCACCTTGCCAGGAAGAGGACTGTGTCCCTGCCCTGCCTTTCTCTCCCCTAACCAAGAAGTGGGCTGTGGGGCCACAGGAAGAGGAGGGAGGAGGAGACCGTGGAGTTTGGGGTGCAGGATGGATTCTGCTCTCTAGCTTTTGGTCAGGGAGTAGCATTAGCAGTTCTGGTCTCACAGAGAGAAGGGTTCTGGTCTCCCCCTGCCATCCCACCTCTCCTCAGGTGAATCAGTTTGCTGCTGCCAAATCTTAATGCCCCCATGTAGAAATCTGGGTCTTATTGGGCCCACAGAGCCACCAAACTTCTGCTTTGGGAAATCCTTAAAACTTCCCCAGCCTGTGTCCTAATTTGTATGCATACTTGCCTAAGCCAGGCCTGTGATCCTCCCTCACCTTCCCAGCATACTACCCTCCCAAATGAAAACAAACTTTCCTCTCTGGGGTTAAAACCCAGATATATATATACACCACTTTCTGAGCTGGGGATAGGGCTGACAAACTGAAGCACTGGATCAGGAATCAGAGGTAGTACCGGTCCTCCCTTGCTTTGCTCTCCGAAGGAAGGGACGGTTTTGCATCTGTAAAGTGGGGATATCTAATAGTTGGCAGCCAGCGGATTGTCAAGTGAATGTGATCATTTATGAAAAATGCCTCGTAAACTGCAGAGGGCTTCAAGGCCGCCCAAAGGTCAGGGAATGTCATTGCTGAGAATGCCAGCTCCTAGGCATGATGTTGGGGGAGACTGGGGCCTTGGTACTGGGAGGGTCCAACCACAAACTCCCGTGTGTTGGGGAGCTGTGAGCCCAAACCAGGCCCACAGGGCTCCGAGTCCCCATCAGGGGCTGGCGCTTGGTCTCGGGCGAAGGCAAACCGTGTTGGAGGTATCCCTGGGGTGGGGAGTAGGACAAGGGGAGACTCAGGTCAGCGCGGGCCGGGCGGCTGCGGGAAGCGAGGCTGGGGCCACCCAGGCTGGGAGGGAGCGGGCAGCGGGCAGCGGGGAGCGCGCCGCGGGGGGTTGGGGTGCGGGCAGGGGGCTAGGAGGCGGGGCGACGGGGTGGAGGGGGCGTGGTCCCGTGGTCCCGTGGTCCCGTGGCCCCGCGGGGCGGAGGTGCCACTGCGGGCGGCGGCCGGGCCCGGCTCCTCCGGGCCTTTGTGCGGCGCGGGGCGGAGGCGGCCGTCTCCCGGGGGAGGGGCGGGAGGAGAGGGCGGCGCCCCGGGCCCGCCTCGCGGCTGCCGCAGCCCCCGCCCCCGCCCCCGGCCCGCCCGGCCCGCGGCGGCAGCGTGGCCGCGGCGTCAGCAGCAGCGGCGGCGGCGGCGGCGGCGACAGCAGCCCCAGCGGCGGGGCGGCCGGCGCGGGTGTTTATGTCGGGCCGCGGTGTCTCCCGGCAGCATGGCGGACTACCTGATCAGCGGCGGCACCGGCTACGTGCCCGAGGACGGGCTCACCGCGCAGCAGCTCTTCGCCAACGCCGACGGCCTCACCTACAAGTAAGCGCCGCGGCCTCGGCCCAGCCCCGCGCACCCCCCGCGCGCCGCGACCCCCCCCCCCCGGCCCCGCACGTGCGCCGCGCCCCGGTGACGCCCGCGCTCTCCGGCCCGATTCGAGCCACTTGGGGGGCGGGGGCTGGGCGAAGGAAGGAAGGAGGCCCGCGCGGAGACGGACGTGGCACAGCGACATCGCGGGCCCTCGGTGCCATGCCCCGGTTATGGCCGGATCCCGGGCCGGCCTGCCCCCTTCCTCCTCTCCCGGGCGTCTTGGCCCCATGGAGGGGCCCCGGGGCGGTGGGAACTGGAGATGTGGGAGTTATGGAGAGACTTTTTCCAGACCTTGGTCCAGGACACCCTCTGGCTCCCAGCTCACGTGAGGGCAGAAGGGACCCTGGAGTCCAGCTAAGGCAGCTGCTTGGGTGTTGCCTCCAGGAGAGGCCCAGCTGGGCAGATGGGATGGCTCCTTTTTCCCACAGACCTGTCCAGCCTTCCTTCCAAGTGTGCCCCGGCCGGCCCACAGGTTAGCACTAGTGCCCCCCCCCCCCCGCCCCCCAGGGCACGAGTATTCTGTGACTGCTACCCCTAGCCCACCCTACAGGGGGTTTTGGAGAAGGAGGAGACCTATCTGTTTGCCTCTGGCTTAGTTTGCATTTCCATGGGCCCCGGGCCAGTTGTCCTGCGGGCTGCAGGCCTGGCACTAGCTCCCCTGGCTGCAGGACTGTGTCCATGCCAGGAAGGACCATCAAAACCTGGGACTGGGAAGAGTGGGGATGCTAGCAAGTCAAAAGCATCCCTGCCCTGTCTCCTGCCGGTCCCTGCCCTTGCCTGTAAGCACTCATGCTCAGCAGGCAGTTTCCCTAGTCACCAGGATTCCCAGTCATTTCTAAGTGGTTCGGCTTGCCTGGCCATAGCTGGGGTGTGGGCCAGGTGAGGGGTGTATGCAATACCTAGAGAATATTGAGAGACCCAGACTCCAGCGATTCTTCTCCTCCTTCTCAGTGTGCCACAGAGGCCTCTTCACTGTACAGAAGGGTTACCGAGGGGCAGGGGCAGTTAAGGTTCTTTATTTGTTTGGAGGGTCTTTGATGAATGGGGAGAAAGGATCTCTCTGATACATTGTTCACTGGAGTCTTCTAGGTAAACTCCCTAGGGAAATTCCTAGCAGTTTCTCTAGGTCTGGCAGGTTAAAGACCCCACCCCTCCCACCCACCCTGCAGCTTTTCCTTCCTGCACTGGGGTGGCTGCTGCTTTGCTTAGTCCGGTTGGGAGTGTTCCTAAAGTATGGAGCTTTTGCTTTTGGGTGTGTCTGTTAAGGCCACGTGACTTCAGGCAGATTGGGCCCACGGGGCCCCTGGGTTATGGCACACTGCTTTGCCAAATCCACGCAGACCCACGGTCTCCTTCAGGGCTTTGCCATGACCATGGCCCACCCTAGTGTTGGCAGCTGCCATGCTTGGTTAGGGCCCCGGCATCCTGGTCCTAACAACTGTAAAGCCCCTTTCTCCCCTTTCCCATCCCAGGTCATGTCTGTTGGTTGCTCCAGTCCAACTGGAGTGGAGTGGCAGCTCTCTCAAAACATTTCCAAGTGCCTGCTCTGTCAGAACATGCCCCATGCTCAGCCCCCCAGGGTCCCTCCATGCTGTTCTGAACCCCATGTGACTCAGCAGCCCCAGTCCTGGGCTGTGCAGCTCGTCCTGTGCCTAGTGGTGCTCATGCCATGCTGCACTACTAAATGGTTTTTGGGTTCATTCTGTGTTTACTTACTGCCTCCACCTATCAAGATTGAGAAGTTTTCAAGGACAGGCGCTGTATCTGCTATGTGTGTCATTATAGGAACTCCTATGTGCCTCAATGAGCTCTGAGCCCTGAAGGCAATGGACATTTGAGGCCAGCTGCCTTGGTGGCGCCCCAGGTCCACAGACCTTCCACTGGCTTTGGCTCTGGGTCTCTGGGCTAGAATCAGCAAGATGCTAGTGGGGGGCATGAGGGTGCTTCAGCCCTGGCCAGGGAATGGCAGGGATCAGAGGGCTCTGGTCTCTGCCCCCCTTCCCACCCCTAGGCTACCTCGCCTGGCACGGCAGGCCCTGCCCCTTTTGGGGACCCCTCCTCACTCAGTAACGCTCACTTTTCTGTCTTCACAGCGACTTCCTGATTCTCCCAGGATTCATAGACTTCATAGCTGATGAGGTGGTGAGTACCTCTTCTGCTGACCTGGGGGAGGAGGACCCCGTATGTGGTAGAAGAGGCTGACTTCTTGCTCAAGGGCGGGGTGGTGGGGAGACTTTTCTCGGGCATGTAGCCTTTACTGCTGCCAGAGACACTGGCACAGTGCAGTGGGGTAGACTGATGGGGCAGAAGCAGCTGTGGGGACTCAGGGGTGTGCTGAGTGGTGGGCCTGGCACAGGGCAGGAGGGCTGTCACTGCCAGAGCCGCGGTGAGGTTCCGAAAGGCCCTGCGAGGGGATGGGGTTGGGTGTGGCAGCTGCATTACTGCGGTCAGGAAGGATTGCATTTTGTCTGAAATGCTGAGCAAGGACATGACAGAAGCCAGTAAAGTTATGGAGACTTTGGATGAGGTGGACAGACTGGTCTATGGGTCCGTAATGCATAGGAATTGGCAAGACGATTTGTGAGAATTCAGTTCTGGACAAATACAAGGAAACACGGTGCCTCACTTTATTGAAGGGGCTCAGCAATGAGCCAAGTGAATGAACAGTGTTCTTTATGCTTTTAACCTATGACAGATTCCTAGAAGCCGAGGGGTGAGTGCTGACGAGTATAAGTCATTTCATGGAGAAGTTAGATTATTCAACAATGAATTCCTGCACATTAGAGAGTTTCCTTTGTTGCTGTTACTGATACTTATTCGGGTCTGATGCTCACGGAAGACCAAAGGGCCTGAGTGTGCCCGGATCACTCTTCCCTCAGGGAGACTCATGTCTAGCCTCGTAGCCAGTGCTGATGTGGATAGATTTTGGGGGGAAAATTTGGGCTATTCTGGATATGTCCCTTGTGATGGCAACCAGGATATCTTGGTTCAACTGTTCAGTTTAACGAAATTTACCAAGCCCTCTGGCTTTGCACCAGACCCGGGGCAGGGTATGAAGAAGAAAGGGATGGAAAAGTACCATCCTGGCTATCCGGGTCTCCCAGTCCTATGGCCTAGGTCAGGAAGGCTGTGTGGCTCTTCTCCTGTGGCATGATGGGAGAGGAGAAGACAGAGTTTTCTAGACTGCAGGGCCATGGTTCCAAACCAGGGTCTCTGGACGGGCTTCAGGGGCCTATGGATCTCCAAAAATTCTATACCAACATCTGTGAGTGCTTTGGGGGCTAAGATCCATGAGCTGTTGGCCTGAATCTCAGAGGCAGATCCTCCCAAATGTATATGTGCAGCTCTGACCTCTCCCCTGAGTGGCAGACCCTTAGTTCCTTACTTTCCTGGATGTCCTATAGACTCCTTTCTACACCTTCTCCTGGTCACAGCATTTCCCACCTGGCCCTGTTGGGCAGCCTCCTCTGTTGCCTCCCTGCCTCAGGCCTTGTCACATAGAGTCTATTCTCCACATCAGAGCCTGAGCAACTTCTTTGAAACATAAGTCAGGGACGCCTGGGTGGCTTGGTCGGCTAAGCATCTCCCTTCTGCTCAGGTCATGATCTCAGGGTCCTAGGATCAAGCCCCACATCAGGCTCCCTGCTCGATGAGGAGCCTGCTTCTGCCTCTGCCCTTCCCCCTGGCTTGTGCCCTTTCTTTCTCTCTCAAACAAAGAAATAAAATCTTAAAAAAAAAGACAAAAAAACCCCACATGAATCAGATCATGTCTCTTCTGCCATGAGACCCTCCAGTGGCTTCTCATCTTAGGATCAAATCTAAGCTCCTCTCCATGGCCTCAAGGCTACACATCCTTACTGCTCACCCCCTTAACCCCTGTCTGTCTCTGCCCCTTAGCCCCTGCCCCTCCCCTTTCGCTCTCCTGTGAAAGCCTTCTTCTGTCTTAAATACACCTGAGGAAGATTGGGAACGGAGGCAGGTTTCGCACACATAGCCCTCTCTGCCTGCAGTGACAGCCCCTCAGACTTGGACTTGATTGGCTCCCACTTGTCATATCCCAAGAAAGAGGCTTCCCCTGACCACCACATCTTCCTTCCCGTGGCCACTTAGCTTTGTTGTCTTTCCTTGGGGCCTTTATCCTGACTGAATAATCTCATAAGTGTTTTACATGTTTGTCATCTTTTTTTCCAAGTAGAATGTAACTTCAGGAGCGATAGCACCTGCCTCATTCACTGTTGTATCTGCAGGCCTGTCCTGGTGCGGGGGACCCATAGGGGCTCTGTACACATTGGTGGAGCGATTGGTAAAACTCTTCACACAGACAATGCCTCTGTTCTCAGGACCTGACCTCAGCCCTGACTCGGAAGATCACCCTGAAGACGCCGCTTATCTCCTCCCCGATGGACACTGTGACAGAAGCCGACATGGCCATTGCTATGGCTGTGAGTCAGTCACCAGTGTTGGGAAGACTCTGGGGGTAGAGGGGGACCAAATGGGGGCTGGATTCAGGAGTGGGGTTCGCAGAGCAAAATGGTTGGCCCCTGGCTCTGATCACACTTCCCTTTCACTCTAGCTGATGGGCGGTATTGGTTTCATTCACCACAACTGCACTCCGGAGTTCCAGGCCAACGAGGTGCGGAAGGTCAAGGCAAGTACGAGGCCTGTTCCCCAGAAAGAAGATGCGACCTGGCTGCCCCCTGCTTTGCCATGCTCTGGCTGACTGCTGTGGGGTCTTGTCTGCCCTTTCCCACATTGGGGACATGGGGCTCAGCCCTCGTTTGCCCACTGGCCCTCTCTTCCCATTGAGAGTCCTGGCTCCCCTGTGGCATGGCTGTAAACCACCTCCAGCCTTCTTTCAGCTTTTCTGAAAGAAGCCTGTCTCTACCCACAGAAATTTGAACAGGGCTTCATCACGGACCCCGTGGTGCTAAGCCCCTCACACACTGTGGGCGATGTGTTGGAAGCCAAGATTCGGCACGGCTTTTCCGGCATCCCCATCACTGAGACAGGCACCATGGGGAGCAAGCTGGTGGGCATCGTAACCTCCCGAGACATTGACTTTCTTGCTGAGAAGGACCACACCACCCTCCTTAGTGAGGTACTTGCAGGGCAGGGAAAGTGTGGTGGGGGCAGAGGGAGGGCCTCACATCCTGGGGCCTCAGGCTGGTGCCTGTGACCAGGGACCAGAGGGAGGCCCGGCTCCCTTCTCTCTCACCTGCCAACCTGCAGGCAAATGTTCCTGGCTCCACAGGTGATGACTCCGCGGAATGAGCTGGTGGTGGCTCCGGCGGGTGTAACGTTGAAAGAGGCAAATGAGATCCTGCAGCGCAGCAAGAAAGGTACCCGGAGTGCGCAGAAATTGCAATACTCCTCCCCCATCCCAATCTGTCCCCCTGCACCCCAGGCCCCCTGTTCCTTCAGAGCTTTGTAGGCTGTTCCAGCAACCAGACTGCCTGATGCCCGGGCCTTGGGGAAGTTTTGAATAATCCCAGGTTGGAGTATGAATCCTGAGGTCCTTTCCTTGGCTTAGGAAAACCTGTCCCCTATTCAGCATCTTCACACTATGTCTTCCCATAAAGCTAGTCCTGTGTAATGCTCATCACAAAACAAAAACAAGAACAAAACTGCTGAAACATGCTTTCTATGCCCCATATTCCATAAAAAAAATTGTATGTCAGCTTATCAAAGACCTTGAGAAATCCTGCAGTTAAATGTATTTTACATTGGGGCCACTGACACAATAGAGGAGACACTGGGAAATGCTTCCCTGGCTCAGACTGGATTGTTTCCTGGGGGTGGTACTGGAAAGGGTGCATGTTCCTCCCTGCCTCACATTTGTGCCCCGGCTAGGAGTTTTCGACCACTGTGGCCTGTGGCCTAGCAGGTGAAAGGCTGCCAGTGCTCAGGGGCCGCCCACCCAGCTTGGTTAGGCCACAGGGCAGGAAGAGCTCCGGAACCCACTTGGTTGAGAGGTTTCTTTGCTTCCTGTTCTTTGGGAAGACGGCCAGGTGCCTAGGAGCATTTCCTGGGTGGGTGCTGTCACCTAGTGGCTAGTTTGGGTACTTCAGTGGGATCTTCAGGCTTGGTCTGTTTGGTCCTGACTTTTGGGACTCTCACTCCAGCCCCAGAGGCCTGTTCCTTCACCTAACCTCTGCATTCCTCATCAGGGAAGCTGCCCATTGTCAACGATCGTGATGAGCTGGTGGCCATCATTGCCCGCACTGACTTGAAGAAGAACAGGGATTACCCTCTGGCTTCCAAGGATTCCCACAAGCAGCTGCTGTGTGGGGCGGCTGTGGGTACCCGGGAGGATGACAAATACCGCCTGGACCTGCTCACCCAGGCAGGCGCCGATGTCATAGTGCTGGTATGGGCACCGTCCTGGAGCAGGGTGGTTCAGGAGACGAGAGGCTTAGGAAGACCTGGGTTTGCTTCTAAATAAGCCTGAAATTGGAATTAGGAGGGTCATGGGTACTCTGACAGCTCAGAGAAAATTGTGGGCCTTTTGGGAGGCCCGAGGCACCCTAATACTTAGAGCTCACATTCTTCGAGCACCCCACCCCCACCCCCCGCTTGCCTGGTTCTGCACTCAGACCTTTATGTGGATAAACTCATTTGACCCTCACAACAGTTCCCTGAGGTACAATACCACCCCCACCTGTCAGATGAAGGAACCAGGGTTGACAAAAATTAAGTAATTTCATCTGTAGTGAGTTGGTGGGAACAGGCTATGGCCCCTGGCAAGATCTTGCTGCAAGGACCAGTCCATACAGTGGGTATAACGGGGCTTTGTCTGCTCTGAGACTACAAACTGGTGGTGCTCAAACTTTTTGGGGAAAGCAAGCCTCTTCGAGACTCAGTTGGCTGAGAGTTGTCAAGTGTTTTCTCTGGGGAAAAAAAAAGAGCTTTCTCATAACGTTTTTCATACCATATCAGGAGTTTATCTGCTCATGATCCCCTCTTCCCCCATCAAGGACTGTTGGCCATGAAAGTCTGAATGTTTCTGTCTCCTTTCTCACAGGACTCCTCCCAAGGGAACTCTGTGTATCAGATCGCCATGGTGCACTACATCAAGCAGAAATACCCCCACCTCCAGGTGATTGGGGGGAATGGTGAGTGCAGGGTCCCCCGTCACCCCCTGTCCTTGGCCCCGCACTGCATAACAGAGGAAACTGTCCTCAGCATTCCTAGGTGATGGCATTACTCCTATGTGGGGAAGAGGGCTGACTGAACGGGCTTGGTTACTGTGGGTCGAGGAGGCTAGACTGGGGTCCCAGGCAGTCCCAGGGCAAGGAAAGGGCATCCTATCCTCACACTGTTCCTCTTTCCCTGCTCCTCCAAACCCTCTTCCCCACCCCTAGTGGTGACAGCAGCTCAGGCCAAGAACTTGATTGATGCTGGTGTGGACGGGCTACGTGTGGGCATGGGCTGCGGCTCTATCTGCATCACCCAAGAAGGTAGGTGTCAGGAGAGTAATGCCAACAAGAACACCCCACTGGGCCTCCACAGGCTCTGGGGCCCCACTCTTGTTCCACAGACGCATGCTGAATGCTCGCTGCACAGTCTCTTTCCCAGGATGATGGGTTCAGGGGTGATCTGGGCTCAAGCTCTGCCTATCTGACCCACTGACTTGGGAAAGGCTGATATAAGGTAACTTTGAATTTTGCAAGTATGCCAGCCTACTTCTCAGATTCTGGTCAAGAAGGCCCAATCTGGAGGCCCAAGGCTGGTGTGAATACTTCCCTGAGGGGCTTGTTGGAAGCCAGCTCAGAGTTTGGATAAGCTTTGTGACAAGGAAGATACTTAAGATGTGGAGATAGCATGTCCCTGAATGTGTAAGGACATACAACGTTATCACTGTGTGGCAATAGTGAGGGTGGGGGGGTCCTCTCAGTCACAAAGCCCTTTTGCAGGGTGCATTCCTGAACATGAAGTGGAGGGGTGGGAGACCCTGGTGTGCATCCTCGTATGCTTGAGGGGTGCTCCCTGGAGGCTGGTGTCTGACTTGTGGGTCCTGGCTTGGCCTGAGGGGACATTTCTGGATCCTCTAGTGGGGGTCATTTCTCCCTCACTAGAGTGACCCATTTGGTCTTCTCTGCCCAAAACATCTCCTCTTTTTGGTCTTCAGAGCCTCTGCTTTTAAATATCTATGGTTCACCTTAGCTGACCACCATGGTAAAACGTGGGCCTTCACTCAGTGACTTACCGTATATTAATTGAGCACCTGTTGTGTGTCAGGCACTGTTCTAACTCTTGAGAGGCAATAAGGACAAAACAAACCACAGGTGCTTCCAGAGAAAGCTTCTTCTCCATTTTATCCAGCTTTCCCTCCATCCCTAGATAAGTGCTAGTTCCTTAGAATTCCCACTTAAAATCTCATACTTAAAAACTGTGAACTATTAAAGTCAAGGAAACGCAAACCAGTATCCCAGAGGAGCTATGAGTACCTAACCTTGGTAACAGGCTTTGCAAATAAGAGATTGAGAGAGAGGTTGAGTCTGGGGACTGCCACCCCTCCCCCAGACCCAAGTGCACCAGTCTGGGGGTAGGGATGCTATACTCTGATACTCTGAAGGCTAGTACTGACCACACACACACACACACACACACCTGGCAAAATCCTGCATGGTACTGTTCTGGGTGGAGTGGGCCAGGTACCCGGAGTGACATGCCCCCTAGTGTTATATACTGCTGCCTATCCTGGGCCTCAGAAGTATCATCCAGCCCCGTCCCTTTTCCCAAGAGGAGGTGGGACACAAGGAGACGAGCCTCTCCCCACCTCAGACTTGTGTGCCCTCCTGCAGTGATGGCATGTGGTCGGCCCCAGGGCACTGCTGTGTACAAGGTGGCCGAGTATGCCCGGCGCTTCGGGGTGCCGGTCATAGCTGATGGTGGCATCCAGACCGTGGGGCACGTGGTCAAGGCCCTGGCCCTTGGAGCCTCCACAGGTAAG
This sequence comes from Canis lupus baileyi, assembly GCF_048164855.1. Taxonomy (NCBI): domain Eukaryota; kingdom Metazoa; phylum Chordata; class Mammalia; order Carnivora; family Canidae; genus Canis; species Canis lupus. Next base: position 53,002,468 of record NC_132855.1, on the reverse strand, counting down.
GGGGTCTGCTTGGGGTGGGGCAGGCTGGAGGGGGGTTGGGAGCTGGGTAAGGGCAGTAGGAGGTCTATGGGGCTGGAGGCACTGACCCCTCAACCACCACAGTGATGATGGGCTCCCTGCTCGCCGCCACCACGGAGGCCCCTGGCGAGTACTTCTTCTCGGATGGGGTGAGGCTCAAGAAATACCGGGGCATGGGCTCCTTGGATGCCATGGAGAAGAGCAGCAGCAGCCAGAAACGATACTTCAGGTGCCCTGCTTCTGAACCCCAGCCCCGGGCAGACCAGCCCACAACCCTTCAGCATCCACACAGCCTTTGATTTCCCAAGATGGTACCTACTCTCCATATGATAGTTCTGGAAACTGAGGCACAGGGTACAAGTAGCAGACATGGGATAGTACCTGGGCCATCTGACTCCGAACCCATGCTTTTTTACACTGCGGCCAGGGAGTGGCAGCTTGGGGGATGGGGGGCTCCTGGTGGTATCCCCTGTGCTGGTACCCTCAAGAGGTGGCGTGGGCTCCCCCGAGCCATGGGCTGCTTGGCTCAATCTCTTTGCCCTCCACGCAGTGAGGGGGATAAGGTGAAGATCGCACAGGGTGTTTCGGGCTCCATCCAGGACAAAGGCTCCATTCAGAAGTTCGTGCCCTACCTCATAGCAGGTATCCAGCATGGCTGCCAGGATATCGGTGCCCGTAGCCTGTCTGTCCTGCGGTGAGTACTGTGACTGGGGTGGGAGTGGGGGCACAGGTGAGGGGAAGACCCTGCTTCCCCTCTGTCCTCCATGTCCCTAACGTGCTCCACTGACCTGCCTGCAGGTCCATGATGTACTCAGGAGAGCTCAAGTTCGAGAAGCGGACCATGTCGGCCCAGATTGAGGGTGGCGTCCATGGCCTGCACTCGTAAGTGTGGTGGCCTCCTTGCCCCAGCTGGCTGGCACTTGGGTTGGGCAGGTGGGGCCATGGTTCAGAGGCCAAGCCGAGGTTTCAGGGAACCCGTGGACCCTCTGCACCAGGAATGGATGCTTCTGCAGGATGACCCCATCACCCTGCCCTACAGGGCCTAGCCCACCCTTAGACCCTGCCCTTTGGACCCCATGCAGGCAGGCCCCTCCCCTCCCCTCGGGCAGCTCCCCGAGCAGGGCATGGGAGATGTGGCTGCTAGCCCCCCTCCTGGGCTCCCAGTCCCTTGCTTGCTCAGAAGCTTGGTGGCTGGTGGCAGGGGCTGGAGGTGCTGGGCTCTTGCTGGTGGCAGCGTCAGGCAGGAGGTGGAGGCTGGGGGCATGAGCCCTCTGGCGGGGAAAAGGGCAGAGAGACACATGCCAGGGCCAGCGCTGGGGCGACCGTTGGGCGGGGCAGTGCTAGTTGGCAGCAGTAGTTGCAGGCATGCGTCCCCGCCCTGGTCGAGAGGGCCTGTCCCCCCAGGCATAGGCGGGCATCTAACTTGTGTCTCTTTCTGCCCCATCCTCCCATAGCTATACCTTTCTGCCGTGTAAGTAACTGCGCTGCCCGGGCCAAGCGTAGAGTAGAGCAGGGGCAGTCTGGGTGGGACCTGGGCTGGGGGCGGGGGCCGTTGGGTCGGGGGTGGCACTGGGGTGTAATCATGGGATGCGGACCCCAGGACTGGCACCGAGCTGGGGCAGCCAACAGTGGCCCCTCGTCCAGTGGAAACGGTCCCTTCTGGGGTGCAGAGAGATGTCCCCAACCGCAGGCCTGAGGTCTCCCTGTCTTGGACTGAACCCAATGACCACAAGGGGCCTTGGCCAGTGTGTGTGCAGGACTGGGGTGGAGACATGGCAGCAGAGGTTCAGCTTGGTCTGAGCTTGCTCTGTGAGGATGGACTGTGTCTTCTTTAGCTGCGTCTCCACCCCCAGCATTGGGCACAGCCTACTCAGCTGTGGCTGTGGCCAGAGGGAGCATGGCTATCTCTGCACCTGGCATGGTTCTCTCAGGAGCCATGGCCTGGGGAAGACAGAGGCACGGGGCCTGCTCTTTCCCCCTCTTGCACCCCATGTGGGGATGCCCTGGCATCCCAAGGCCTAAGGGTGAGGGGATCTGGGAAGGGAGCAGGTCCAGACACTCACTCTTGGCTTCCCTCTTGCCTTGTCCCCACAGTTACGAGAAGCGGCTGTACTGAGGATGGAGGTGGAAGCCAGGGCAGTGGAGGGGGTGCGCCGCAGGGTGCCCCTTTGAGCACAGCCTCCCTCCATAACTGAGTGGTCCATAGATTTGCACTACGGATTCCCCAGTTCCTTTCCAGGGAGAGAGGAGGGGCGCCCCTGAGGGTCTGCGGCCCCTCCTGGCCATCCCCTGCAGAGTCAGGACTGCTCCTGGGGCTCAGCTGCCCTGGGGGCATCCCCCCACCCCGGGTTCCCCCTTCTTCAGTCCCCCTGAGCCTAGCCAGCCTGGGCTCTCAGGCCCTGTGCCTGCCTCAGGTCTTTCTCGCTGCAGCCTGCTCCGGCCTGGCGCCCACCCCTGGGGCAGGTGGCCCCTCCTGGCTTCTGTAGGGCACCTCCCTCCCTAACCTCCATCCCAGAAATGGTGCTCTCCTGGCCCTGCCTCTGGCCCCTTCCTGGGCTGTCGCCCCCTCAGCCATGTGGCACTTCTGGGCTCCTGACCTAGGCCAGAGGGAGGTCTCTGCCCCCTTCCCCTGGCCCTGGACTCCCCGGGCCCTGCTCCTCAGGCCACTCCCCCTGCCCCTGCCCCTGGCCCTGGGGAGGAGGCTGCCCATCATTCCTGACTCACCGCCGTCCCCGGGTGTACCATTCCTGCCCTCTCCTCTCAGCTGCAGTCGAAGGCTTTAACTTTGCACACTTTGGGGTCACAGTTACGTCATTGTATATTAAATAATCTGAATAAATCAAGAGGTCTCAATACCTCTGCCATCTTGTCTCTGCCCCTTGTCTGCTGGGCAGTTGGCACCTACCCTAGTGATAAGCTGGAGCCCAGAGGCCCTGTCAGAGCTGGGCTAGGTGCTGGGGGATCACCAGGCCCAGCGTCCCCAGGAAGGTGAGGAGGGCGTTGTGGTATTCTAGGGGGTACTGGCACAAGTGGGCCACATGTTGGGGGGGTGTCTCCCAGGCCTGTGCCTACATTGGCATGCTCATGCAGGCAGACGGTGTGGCAGAGGAACCATTGTGGCTGTAGAAGACTACCATCGGAAGCCGCACTGGTGACTGCCCCAAAGTCCCCACTGCAGCCTTGTGATACCAGAGGTGGAAGTGGGGAATGGCTCTAACCCTGATCACCAGGCCCAGAGCCTGTGGCCTCATCAGCTGAGATACATGTGTGGGTACCAGGTAGAGAGGCTTAGCTCCCACTGTTCATATGCAGCTCAGGACCCGTGTCCCAGACTCAAAGCCCTCCTTGTGGGGACAGCACTTACATGTGGGCTGCTGAATATTCTCAGGGTTGGGGGTCCTGGGGTGCTCACATTGCCTTTCTCTGCCTCTGTTGTTATAGTTGGGCATTGGGCATGCAGCTGTGCCACCAATGTACAGGCACCACTCAGGAGTGGAAGCAAAGAAGATGGCCTGAATGCTCTAGTGGCAGGAATGAGGAGAGGGTATAGAAACTAAACCCTAGTGGGTGGGTAGGGAATAGCTGGAAACATTCCCCTGACTCTCACTGAGGCATCTTCCAGCCTTGAGGGATGAGAAAGAAAGACCTGGAGGGCAGGACCGTTGTTTGGGTTCAGAGCTGGTTCAATGACCCCTCCAAGAGTGTTGCAAAGTGATGGGTCAACTGAGAGTTCCCAGAGGCCTCGCACCCTGGAGTCTGTGGCCTCAGTGAGCCCCTAAGAGTCCAGAGAGACTCAGCTGGGTGGGAGAAGGATGCATGGGGGATGGACCAAAATGAGGCCATGTTTCATTGTTTGTCTTGCATGTTGATTTGCGAAAACCATACAGGAATCAGCTTGACCAGCAATTGAGATGGGAAAGATCTAAGGGTTTTTAGAGAAATACAGTATCACTTGGCAGCAAGGGTGTACATGGTTCAAAGCGAAAATTTTTCTTTTGCACTAGATGGAACTGGGTGATTAGAACTGACCAGGAGAACAGGTTACCTTGTAACAATGACCTTCCTGTTACTTGAGGTATGTTAGCTTTAGTTTGGTGCTTCTTGAGGAAGTTTAAGCACAATGGTCCTGAAATTTTGGTATGTATCCAAACCCCCTGGAGAGCTAAAAACAAATCCAGAAGCCCAGAATCACTGAAGTAGGACAGAGTCTGGGCCTATGAGCTATCCCTCAGGCCCAGGTGATTCTGACACATACCCAAGTTTGAGAATCACTGTTGAAGAAACCTATGAATCCAGTTAATATGATTCTGAGATTTGTCAAAGCGCGTGCCATTAAGAGTTTCAGACCACACAGCACCCACCTCATGGCCTCATTGTGAGGTTACATGAAAGAATGTACGGAAGGAAGGTTATGAGTGGTCAGTAAATTAGTCTTGGCATGTACTATTGGCCCTCCTCTTCTGCAAAGGAATGGAGGCTGGAGATGAACGCATGCCAGGCTGGCCCAGACTCACTCGCTCTAGGTTATAGAATTCAGCCACTGTAGGCCCAGGTGGGACAAAGGGATAGTCGCTTTAGGGAGGATGGCCACATCAGATCCAGAGGTAGTCCAGAGCCACATTTGGGGCAGATGCAGATCACAGACCCCGTGATCAGCAGAATGTGTTCACCTGGAGTCCAGCCTGGTTGGTGTGGCTTAGGCACTCCCCACCCTCACCCTGGCACACTCACCCAGCTCCGTGCAGTCCAGGCTGCCCATTGCCAGGCTGTGGAAGATGTGGCTGCGCAGGCAGCAGGCCACATTGCTGTGTCACTCCAGGTCCTGGCTCATAAGCAGCAGCACCTGTGTAGGGTTTTAGCCACACAGAGAGAGGGCATGCACCACCAGCAGGTGGGCAGCCAGTGTCCTGGTCTCTCACAGTGACACCAGCATGCAGGCAGCCTGCCCCAGGCTCCAGTACGGGCACTCTCCACGACCAGCACACGGAAGCCACAGACCAGGTAGAGCTGCAGGTACCTGTCCCAGCCAGGGGAGAAGCAGCAGCTGGCGGAGGCCCAGCGACCCTGATGAAAGGAGCCCGAGAGCTGGTGGGCAGCAGTAGGGCCGTGACCAGCCCACCCTGGAGGACAGATGGAGGAGTGGTGGGTAGCGCTCAATTCTGGCCCCACCTTTCCCCCCACATCTGCAGGCGGAGAGCAGGGGCTCTCAGGTGGCTTGACCCAGTAGCTCAGGAGGGGCCAGACTGGCCCTCTGAAGGCTCTTGGAGCTTCTTTGGTTCCAGTGCTGATCAGGAAATGGGTGGCAGCCAGCCCTGAACGGGGTCAGCACCCCAGCTGTGTACGACTCAGCCACCCTCAGATCCCCCTCCATGCCACCTCCTTACATCCGGGAGTGGGGTCTAGAGAGGAAGAGGAGCCAGCCACAAGGAGAGGAGGGGGAGGCAGCTCCTTCCTCCACCCTCACACTAAGCTTTTTATTCCTTCAGGATTCCTCCTGGCTAGTAAGGGCCAGACTCTGACGCCAACCTCTCTGGGTCCATGCCTCACCCCCACTTTATACATAGCTCCCCCCTTATTAGGGGGCAATTTTGTGCACGTCACCCCACCCCCAGCGGTCCTCCACCTCCAGCTGAGCAGGACATCTGCTCAGAGGTAGGGCCAGGGTCAGAGCATGCAGCCCCTGGCAACACCTACCAGGCCCAGCTCCAAAACCCTGCTCCCCATACCTGTTGTCCTTAGGACAGGGCCCCTCATCTACAGGGTGAGAGAATCACCTTCACCAGCCTCCTTTACTTTCCTTCTGCTTCAGTTCCAGAGGGAAGATAGGCAGGGTCAGGCACCCAAGAGACCTTGGTCCCAGCCTCCTGCTCCATCCCCTCTTAAGACCATTGGCAACAGTAGTCTCTGGGCTGAGAGCTAGGTGTCTGGCTCCCAAGTGAGCTGCACCCCCTAGCCCAGCTAGAGTCGGAGGGGATGCGTGTAGGTAACAGGGTGCTGTATTAGCCTGGGACAGGTAGAGTCCAGCCTTTCCCTCTCTGGGTGCCTTAGTTTCTCTACTTGTGATCCTCATTAGGGAAAGAAGATTATCTCACCCCCACCTCCACTCCAGGCATCTCAACAGCTTCCTGTCTTTTGACCCTGCACACGAGGTCCACTCCACCCTTCACCTTTCAGGGCAGGATCATCTCAGGGTGACCAAGGGCAGGTAGGGGCAGATGCCCAACCACTGAGACACCCAGGGGTTCCCGGAGCCACCCAGGTGTCCCAGGAGGAAAGCACTTTTTATGGTGGAGATGCTGGGGGAGAGGAGCAGGGGCAGAGAGCGTTCTGTGCCTGGGGAAGCCGGAAATCCCAGGTCTGGGTACCTTAGGAGCAGTGTGGCACTGCATCCAGCAGGTGGCGCCAGGACCCGTCGACCTGGGAGACCCCGGGACCCTGGAGCGGGGCAGTTTCCTAGGCAACAGGCAGCCTTTTTGAAAGCCCTGCTCTTGGCAACCATTCCCTGGTTGCCCGTGTCCACAGTAAAATTTGGCGTCTGAAGGACAGGAGGAGCACGGGAGTAAAATAATCTCTCAGAAAGGAGAGAAGCTGGGTGGGGGTGGGGAAAGGAGTCTAAAAGACCTGCTTTCCGCAGCCATTTATTTAACCAAGCACCAGTCACTGTGGTAGGTGCATGGTATCCTCAGCAATCCCACAAGGTGGTAGTAGCACAAATTCTTTTATTACGGACGGAGAAAATGAGTGCCAGAGAGATAGTGACTTCCCAAGTCACCAGATGATAAGAGGTTAGCTCAGTTAGGAAGCAGGGCCTGCCCAGACCTCCTCCCTTCCGTTCCACTTTGCCTCCTGGTGATGGGCATGGTCCCTCAGGGAAGCTGGGGTGAGGGGGTTGGGATGAGGCCTGTTAGGGGACCAGGAACATTAGGCAGGGGTGAAGAGAGCCGGAGATGGACCTGCCCTTTGCAGCCTCACCTGCATGGGGCACCCCTCTGCTCAGGGTTCCCCTGACCTTGCACGGAGACTCCCCTCTGTTGGAGGACCACAGAGCTGGAGGTTGTGTGGACTTCCTAGGGAAACCAAAGACAGACAAGCTGTCCAAGAAGGACGAAGCTGGAGCCCAGGACGGTGCAGGAATGGATTCCGTTTCAGCAGTTGTATAAAAAAGGCTGGCTTCCACTGAGTCAAGGGATAGATTTGGAGGATTCAAATTCAGTTCAAATATCTAATGTACTCTCACTCCATTGTGGTCTCGTTTACCTGGTTGCTCCACATGTCCATCAGGACATGAAATAGGATCTCATGCTGAACATAACCATAAACATTTACCTATACATACCTAAAAACCAGGAGAGCAATCCAGTCGGAGCCTATGTCCAAAAGCGGGAGAAGACCAATGTCCCAGCGCGAAGACAGTCCGGCAAAGAGAGCAAATTCTCTCTTACTCAGCCTTTCTGTTCTATTCAGACCTTCAATAGATTGGATGAGGCCCACTCACACTGGGGAAGGGAATCTGCTTTACTCATTCTACAGATTCAAATGTTAATCTCACCCAGAAACACCCTCACAGACACACCCAGAATAATGTTTGACTATCTGGGCACCCCATGGCCCAGTCAGGTAGGCACATAAAATTAACCATCAAACTTCCCCGCCATCATCCCACACCTGGTCCTCCTTCAATCTACCCCATTTCAAAAAATAGCAATTCCCTTCTGGCTGCTGAGAAAAAACGAAAACAAAAAATCGTGGAGCCCCCGCCTTGACTCCTCTTTCTCTCACATTCACGTTAAATCCATCAGCAAATCCTGTTGGCGAGCTTCCGGAATACATCATTGACGCTTCTTCTAGCGTCTCCCCCAGCAAAGGTGGTCCTAACCACCCCTCGTTTGCATCGGCTCCTGCAAGGAGCATCTAGCCCCAAATGTTGCCTCCCCACAGAGTCTTCTCAACATAACTGCCAGGGTCACTCTTTTAAAATGGAGGCCAGAGCATATCCTGCCTCTTCTCAAAACCCTCCAGTGGCTTCCCTGGGGTAAAAGTAAAATAAAGTCTTTACTGTGGCCTACAAGGCCCTTCACGATCCAGCCACCCTATGTCAGACCTTGTTTTCCATCCGTTTCTCCCCACCAGTTCTGTTCTAGCCACGTCGGCCTCCTTGCTGTCCTCAAATGCTCCCACCAGGCCTGTTCCCTCTGCTTCCCCCGGAGATCCACGTGGCTCACTCCTGCACTGCCCTCAGGTCTCTGCTCCAGGAGCACCTGGTTAGACAGACCTTCCCTGGCCCCATGTCCAAAACAGCAGGCCTAGCTGTCCATCCCTATCGCTATCCCTAGCACTTTTCCTGTTTTGTTGTTTTCCAGAACACATCACAAACATACTCTCTGCTTATGTGTATATGGTCTGTTTTCCTTTGTGATGTCTTCATCATGGAAAAGAGTGTTGCTCTGAAATACCTGTTGAATAGATTGAATAAAATTGTAGAACACACATACTGTATGCCGCTGAGTACTGCAAGCAGAGGATGCACAGATCGGGTTTACTCTATGTGGGGCACTGTGTTTCGTGCATTATGTCATTTAATACAGCCCCATGTAGTAGGGACTTACTATCAGCCTCATTTCCGGAAGAGAAAGCAGGCTCAGAGAGGCAAAGTGATTTGCCCCAGGCTGCCCACTGAGCCAATTGTGATCCAACCATTTGCTCTCTAGCCCCAAATTCCCTACCTCTCCCTCTCTCTTAGGGGATCCCAAGAGAGCCCAGGGGCACAGAAAGGAAAAAGAAGAGAGGAAAGGAATGCTCATGCCCCTCAGGAGAGAAGTAGAGCAGGATAGAGCTGGTGGGGCCCTGGGTGACAGGGCACCTCGCCAGCCCCTGCTCGCCTCCTCCCTCCACTCGTGTGGCCTCTACAGCCCCAGGGCTGATTGGGCTCCCTCCCCTGGCACCAGCCTTCTTTGCCACACCCCCGCCCTTGCCTGGGGCCTGGCTACACAGGGATCCCTTTCTGGCCCAGTGAGGCATGTAACCCCGGGCTGACAGGCGTCCGGATGCCAGGACAGCTGTGGCTGGCCAAGGGTGAGGTCACGGGCTGAGCACTCCATGCCCGGCCCTCCTCTCTCATCACAGGCTCACTCCTTGCCCTGCCCCGCTGCAAAATCCCCCTCCATACTCCCTCCTGCACCACAGCTTTGCCCCTGGGGGCTCGGGCCTCTCCTGGCAAGGCTTTGGTGTATTAGTTTACTGTTGCTGCTGTAACAAATTACCACAAACAACACAGCAGCTTAAAGCAACACACATTGATTATCTTACATTTCTGGAGGTTGGAAATCTAAACTAGATCTTCCAGTCTGTGCCCCTTCTGGAGGCTGAAGAGGACAATCCTTTATCTTGTCCAGCAGAATTCTAGAGGCCGCCTGAATTCTTCGGCTGGTGGCAACTTCCTCCATCTTCAAAGTCAGCAGCTCAGCATCTTCTAATCTCCCTGCCTCTCTGACCTCTGCTTCCATTTTCACATCTGACCTCCCACTCTGACCCTCCTACCTCCCTCTTATAAGAACTCTAATGATTATAGTGACCCACAAGGATAATCTCCCCACCTCAAACTCTTACCACAGTCACACTTGCAAGGCCCCCTTTGCCGTGAAAGGTAACATATTCACAGATTCTAGAGATTAGGATGTGGACATGTTTGGAGGGCCATTATTCAACATTCTAGGATCCAGCTAGGATGCTCACTTCCTCCATAACTAAGGGGATATTTACAGCACATTTACCATGAGCCTCAGTCTACTCCATGCTAAACACCATCAATATTATCTCACACCATTCCTCTGAGGTGGGCATGGGATCCCACTGTAAAGTGAAGAGCCTGGTCAGCTAGATCCTTTGGCTGGCCTCGATCCCAAGGCTGCCTCCTCAGACTGGAAATGAGCCCCTCCCTCCTGGAAGCCCTCTGCTTTGGCTCCAAGTCCCTGGGGTTTGCATCTTGATCTGGCCTGAGGCAGGGGTTGTGTCTCAGTCCTCAGGGCCCTGGTGTGGGACAGAAGAAAAGGTACCTGGGCAACGTTGAAATAGAAGGAGAGATCATATTTGTGGACTAGGGTTCAGGGATGGGCTCTGGAGGATCTATGACCGCCTCCTCCTGTGTGTGCAAGGTGGTGTGTCTGTAGTTCTTCTGGGCAGAGGGAGCAGAATGTCCCAGATTCTCAGAAGGGCTCGATTTCTAAGGATCAAGAAAGCCTACTGGAGGGATCCCTGGGTGGCGCAGTGGTTTGGCGCCTGCCTTTGGCCCAGGGCACGATCCTGGAGACCCGGGATCGAATCCCACGTTGGGCTCCCGGTGCATGGAGCCTGCTTCTCCCTCTGCCTGTGTCTCTGCCTCTCTCTCTCTCTGTGTGACTATCATAAATTAAAAAAAAAAAAAAAAAAAAAAAAAAGCCTGCTGGAGGGTCTGCTCCCATCCCCCTTACCTAGGCTTCCTTCTCTGAACCAGCCCGTCACCTGAGTTCACTCAGCACCAGGGGCCATGGCCAGGGGAGGCTGTGACGAGGTGCTGGGATGAGGGGCTTGTCAATGGAGCATACTGAACAGCATGGTTCTAGAGGATCCACCTTCATCCTCTTCTTCTTCATCATCCATGCAATGATTCCATATTTTTGAGTTCTTACAATGTATCATTGTCTGCCGTCCCCCCCCATCCTACCAACACTACCCCCCCCCCCACCTCCCCACACACTGGCTGTGAGGACACTTTCCTGCTCTTGGCAGAGTCTAGTCCTTCAGGGAGGAGCACAGTCTTCCCCAGGGGGCCGGGAGGAAGCAGGCTTTCCTCACCTCTGGTTCTCCATATCACCTTCCAAGCTCCTGCCTGCCTTCAATCTCCCAGTGGCCCCACCTTCCAAGCTTTTCCTGTCATTGCCCTTGCAGACATGACTTCACCCTCCTATCAGCAGTGGTCAGGCCCTGAGAGAAGGGGTGGAACATTCTTCATGGCTCTGCCCAAGACAGGACTGGAACACAGGTCTCCTGGTTCCCAAGTAAGACCGCTTCAGACACATGGTTAGGATTTCAGAATCGGGGATAGAGTGTGATGAATAGCTTATTTCAAACCTTGTAAAACAAGAAGTGTGTTTTGAGCAATCTGCTCCAATAGCTGGAAGCAGTAGGATTTCTGGTTTGCCCTCTTCGCCTGCGCCCTTCTTGGAAAGGTTTTACAGAGTTCTTCCAGTTTTCCTCCTACGGGCAGCTGATCAAGGGCTAAGCTTGCAGAGGGAGCAGGGTGCAGAGTGCAGAAACATGTAGAACACAGCCAGGGTACCCACAGCCTGCATCCCAATAGTGAACTCCCCACTCAGTGTCCAGGAGAAGGTCCCCTCCTTCATTCCCTGCCGGGCCCAGGCCCTCTGGGAGGTGGGGTAGATTTAAGTGTCCCCAGCATCAATGCTGCCATTTAGTGATCCTGCCATTTACATAACCAAGGCATCGAGTCTCAGGAAACAAGGAGGAAGGCTGAGATGAGGAGCAAAGATTGCTTTGGTGGTAGGGAGGAGGGAGGCCCTCCAAGGAGAACTAGGGGAACTAGGGGAATGGAACCTGTGCTGAGGCAGCCGGCTTCTCCTCTGGCGGAAGGGGGGTGCCCCCTCCATTGACACCCTGACTAGGCCTCACAGGGGTGCCAACGTAGCAGCTCTGTTGTTGTGGTCCATCAGCCCTGCAGGCCCCTCTGGCTGCTCCTCTCTGTTCTCTGAGCCCTGAGAGGGATGGGGAGGGGAGGGTCATGGGTAGAAGCGGCTCAGGCTTGTGGGTATCCACTCCCCTGCTGCGGGGAAACAGCTGAGTTCTCAGGACACTTGTGGGAAGCCTTCAAGCTGTCAAAAACCAAAGCCCAGCTGGGTTTGCTCCAACACATTTGTGTGGGAGGAGGGGCTTGTAACGGAGCCCCCAGAGCCACCAGTAGCCTCGGACCTGTCCCCCGCATCTTGTGCCTGGGTGGTCCAGAGTAGGGGACCTCAGCTCTAAGCAGGGCGTGTGCTTTTTTACAGGGATGTGAGAACCAGGACACTTTTCCCTGGGGCCCGCTCTGCCCTATAAAACTTAAACAGATCAACCTTGCAGATGGCATCGCAGCTCCTACCAGCCCCAACCTCTTTACCTCTACCTGCTGGCTAGCCGGTACCTTGTAGCCTAGCCCCTGGTAGGAATCCTCTTCCCCTAGCCACTCTTGTCCCCCACTTGTCCCTACCATGCTCCTGTTCCCCTAGCCCCCACCAATCACTTCTGTCCACTGCCCCCCAACTTCACCACCTCCTCTATTCCCCTGCAGTGCTTTATTTGTCACACCTGGAACCATAACATAGTAACATGGTAGTAAACACTTTTATGGTATTTCTGTGTTCAAAGCACTTCATACATCCTAATTCATTTAGTAGTCTCAGTAAGTTTATGAAGCGAGGATGATTATTACCCCCAATTTACAAATGAGGAATCTGATATACTGGAAAATGATAAGGTTTGACTTAAGTCTAAGGGCTGCAGAACCAGGGAGATAGAAACCCACCAAGCAGACACTTGGGAACAGCTGTCATTGTCAAAAGATTAAAGCGAGTTTTTTTTTTTTTTAATTACAAAATAACCTGTGCCAAAGACCTCCCTGACCTCTGCCCTATCCACCCTAATCCCCAAGAACTAAAGACACAAAGAGATGAAATGCAGGGACTCACTGGAGGGACCCTTGGCTATCCTACCCCAGCGCCCCCCACCCTAGGAGCCAGCAGCAGGAAGGAGGAAGGACAGGAGATCAGAGCAAGGTAGGGCTCCTTGGTCCCCATGTCTGTTCCTCAGGCCTCCTTCCCCTTACTACTCTGCTTCCGGCCCACTTCCATTTTTCTTCATCACCTGCAGGCACTGGCCTTCTGGATGCTGGGAGGATGCCCTGACCTCCCCGGGGAGGACTGCCCCACAGAGCTTCTATGTAAGGTTTCACCCCATTTGTGTGCATTCCCAAACAAGGCTGAGGAACAAGGATAATCTAACTGAGAAAGAAAAGGATGGTCTCATACTTGGCGGAGACTTCCTGGAGAAGAGATGCTGGCTGAGCAGAGCCCCTGGCTCTTGGGTGGCTTTAGCTACTCTGAAGATTTACAAGAACCTTTTCTGGAAATGTCTGTGAGCAAGGTCACAAGGGAGTCCTAGGAAATTCAGAGCCCACTGCAGTGAGGCTGGGGTGTCCACCGTCCCTTGGAGCTCTATGCTCTCTGCTTCCGAGCTTGCTCCTATCTCCTCCCAGGAATATGGCAAAGGGGAACACCTCCCTAGCAGGCAGAGGGGCCTGGAGGGGAGGACAGTAGCTTCATTGCAAGTGGTCAAGCCAAGGTCAAGTACATGTAAGAATTGGGGCAGGCTCACCTAGACAATTCCAACCTGTGGTTCCAAAGGAGGTACACCGGCATCAAAAATCTTGGTGATGACAGCTGTCAATGTGTCTTCTGACTTAGTCCCCAGGCTCCAATCTGAAGTGGCGTCCCTCTACACATGGTGCACAGCTGACATCTTGGGGTCCCCCTTCACTGTCTTCCAAGGCAGCCCTTTTGCCTCTCTCCTGTGGATCTCCTCTGTTTTGCACCCCACGTTTTTGGCTTTCTTGGTTTATTTCCTGGTTTTGCTAAAATACTCTCTCTAGTAGCTTTTCCAGAAACTGTGCAAGGGAGGTAGATATTTTGAAATTTTATACATCTGGAAATAGATATATCCTATCTTTTGACCTAACTGATAGCTTGGACGGGTATGAATTCTAGTTTGAAAGTACATTTTCTTCAGCATTTTTAAAGCATTGCTTTTGACTTCTGTTGTTGCTGTTGAGAAATCCAAAGCCTTTCTGGTACCTAATCCTTTGTATGTTACTTGGTTTTGGAAAATTCTAGACACTTTAATTTGCCTTGATGTGAGTTTGTTGTCATCTACAGTGCTGGGTCCTAGTGGACATGCTTTTAATGATCTGACAACTCATGTCCTTCTGTTCTGTAAAATTTCCTCAAATTAATTCAGTGAGGATTTCTTTCTTTCTTTTTCTTTTCTTTCTTCCTTCCTTTCTTTCTTTTCTTTGGTTCTTTCTTTCTTATTGGAGCTTCTTTTAATTTAGTGTTGAACTCATGCAGCTGTCCTCAAATGTTTTTTATCTTTTGTCTTCTATATTTTGTTAGTATGGTTGCTTTATTTCCTAGGGGATTTAATCAGCTTTATCTTCCCATCTTTCTATTGATGTTTTGTTTCTGCTGTCATGATTTTATTTTTCAAGACATTAATTCTTGCTGTTGCTATGTTCTGGTTGTCCCTTTGTATAGCATCTTGCTCTTGTTTTATGGATGCACTGTCTTATCTCTCTAATATTAACAATGCCCCCCCCTTTTTTTAAACACTTGCTTCTCTCTCTGTATAAACTGTTTCCTGCAAGTGACTTTTCTTATTGTTTGTTTTCTCAATTTGCGTTGAAAATTTCCTGGATGTCTGGTAATCTTTGGCCATGATTAAGGTTGTGGAGGGTGAGAGGGCTAGTCAAAAACCCTGAGCCAATTCACAGGCTGTGTTCACCACCGTAGGGTGATCTAGTTGGGTTGTTTGGAAGGAAACCTCTATGTCAGTATCTTTAGGTCTTTCCTCGGGCTAGTGAAATACCCCAGTGTAGAGTCTTCCAGTTTCCTGCCTAAAGGGCAAAGGTCCTACTCCTAGCTCTTTGGGAGCCCAACAGTACGAGAAGGCTAGGGGCCTCTGGTCACTTAATCTCCTGGTTTCCAGTATTTTCAGTATGGCATCTCGGTTCACAACGGCGTTCAAAGCTTCTCCAATCCATATACCCTCTATCTTACCTTCCTTCAGAGAAAATCTTCCAGACCCTGGCTGGGATAGGCGAGGGACTTGAAGCCCACTGGCTTGGAGTTAGGGAAGGTCCAGGGATCTAACTGCTTTTCATCCTGGCCCTTACTTTAGCAAACCTATTCCACAGCTCCAGAGGGACCTTAGCTTGCCAGTTTCTGTGTCTTCTGAGAACCTTGCAATGTAAATCAAATTGGCTCTCCATTTTCCCCACTGCCAGCTGAGATGTCTTTTTCCTCAGGGCTGATAAGTCAGTAACCACATGGCTGTCTGCCATCCTGCTTCAAAAATTCTGTGGCTGTTGTCTGTTTTCCTGTTCTTTCCATCCCTGAGGATTTATCTCGTGATTTAAAAATCTCTTTATTGAAGTTTTAGTGGGGTTTTGGGAGGGACTGAAATTAGATATATGCATTTAATCACCATCTTAACCCAGAACCCTAACTTCCCTTTTCAATATATTTTTAAAAATATAATTCCTGGGAATAACCCTACTTGGTCATGGAAGATTGCTGTTTTAATGTACTGGGGTATGTTTATTTCTGTCTTTCCATTTAGAAGTCTTTAAGTGAACACGATTAGCAGGAAATTAACCTTTCTATGAGGAGGATTCAAGGGAAATGTCTCTAGCAGGATAACTTTTACTAAGTATATGAGAGAAAACCAGTGGCTGGATCCCAGTATGTAGCCTTCAGGAAGCCCCTAAAGGATTTGGGGGAATTCCCTACTGGAAGAGGGATCCTATAGTAATCCCAGAGGGTGCATCCAGGGAATGCCCTTTGCAATGTTTTGTTTAGGGACCCAGAATAAAACCAGACTTCATCATTGACATTCCATGGAGAGGAAGTCATTTGGTTGCCTGGTTGAAGGAATTCTGTGATTAAAAAAAAAAAAAAAAAAGCGGTGAGTCCTAGACACCTTTCTGAAGCACAACTCATTGCCCACATGGAGCCCAGAATTATTATTATTATTATTATTATTATTTATTATTTTGTTATTCACTTAGCTGATATTCACTGAGCGCCTACCCAGGGCATCTCTTTATGACTCTGTGAGCTCTCTGACTGAGACAGAACTTGCCCTCAGTAACTCAATGAGCAGCACCCCCCAACCTTAGAACTCAGCAAGAGAGGGGGAAATGGAAAGGGGGCCAGAGTCACATCCAAGGCCATAATGCAGTGACAGTAATTTTTCTCTCTGTGGCTTGTGATGAAAGAGTAAGTGAGGATATTCCTAAAGTATTTAGCACAATGCTTGGCATACAATAGGATGTCTGATTTTGAGGGACAGCTTTATGTGGTACAGGGAATCTCCTGTTTTATGTTTTCCTGATACTTTTAAATACTAGCATTTTTGGAGGAACAGTTGAAGGGATTTAGAGACTGAAGATGACACAAACGAGCTGGAACTACTTAAATCAGTCACTAGGACACCCTAACAGGGTCCATAAAGTATCCACAGTGACCACCCTGCTCGTTTGTCATCTTTAACACTGGGTTAGCCTTGGCCTGGGCTCTCTTATATCCTTGAAGCTGCACACTCTTTGATTTCGCTGTTCTCTTCTCCTCTGTCATTGGAAACGCCTTATAATCCACCTCTCACAGGCAGCTTAGGCTCACCATTCATTCTTCCTGGCAGACATTTCTGAAACTCTGAGTATTTCTGAGAGATCAGTTTTAGCCAAAAAAAAAAAAAAAGTTACGCACCAATTGGCATTCTGCAGTTCACCTGTCCAGTGTTGCAGGCACTCCCGTGTAGCAGTACAACTGCTGAAAGCCACCCGGGTGTGGAGAGGGCAGCGGATAGAGTACAGTCTCTGCCAAGCTGCGGAATCTGGGTAATGGGCACATTCGATACTTTTCTGAGCCTTAATTTACCTACCTATGAAATGGGGACACCCACAGCTTGCGGTGAGGATGGACGAGACATTACACTTCCACTCACGGCTTAATGAGCGCAGGGGTGGTTCTTGCCTGGGGTGCGGTCCCGGGGCAGGCTGCCGTGGGCGCGGGCGTGTGTGTGCACGCGTGTGCGCGCGCGGGGCTCCGGCCCGCGGCCGAGTGTTCCCGGGCAGCAGGGCGCGCGGCTGCGTGCGGTGGGCCGCCAGGGGGGAGCGCGGCCGTCGGCGCGGGGCTGCGAGCGACATGCCCGCCCCCGCGGCCGACCGGCAGCGCGGGGTGGACGAGCGCGTCGGGGCGCCGGGCACAGAGGCGGGGGCGCTGGGCGCTGCGGTGCGCGCCCGCCTGGCGGCCCGGGCGGGGCGGGGGCGGGGCGGGGAGCGGGCGGGGAGCGGGCGGGCGGGCGGGAGGGAGGGGCGCGCGCGAGGGAGGGAGGCGGGGGGAGGAGGGCGGGCGGGCGCGCGGTCAGAGCGCGGCTGCCGCGGAGCCCGGCGCGGGCGGCTCTGCCGGGGAGCGGGGCTCGCAGCCAGGAGGCGGCGCCGCGGGGAGGGAGCGCGGGGCGGCGAGCCGGACCGGGCGGGCCGCGGGGCACAGCGCTGCGGGCCGCGGGCCGGGCCACACCGGGGGCAGCGTGGCGGCGTGGCCGCGGTCGCCGGGACGTGCCGAGGGGCGTCGGGCGCGACCCAGAGGACCGGCGAGACTCGGCGCAGCGTGGTCCGGCTGGGCGCCTGGGCCGCCGCGACCTCGGGTCCTCGGGGGACTTGGCAGCGGAGCCCCGCCTGCGGGAGGGAGCGGAGGAGCAGGTCGGCGGGTCCGGGCCGGGGGAGAGCGCGAGCGAGAGCCGGAGCCGGCGCCGGCGCCAGCGAGCGGGCGAGCGAGCCTTCGAGGGCTGGGAGGGTGGGTGTGTAGAGGGACGAAGGTGTGTGATGTCTGTACGGAGTGCGTGGATGTGTGCGTAGGGGTGTGTGTGCCTCTCTGTGTGACTGTATATACTGTGCGTGTCTGTGAGGGGCGTGTGTGTGTGCGCGTGTGTGGAGAGACAGGGAAGGTTGGGAGCTCATGGAGCTTGGGTCTGAACCCGAGTAAGGGAGGGCATTCGGCAGAATCGGGTGTGTGTGTGTGCGTGTACACGTGTGTGTGCAGGGTGAGTGGGTGAGTGTGTCACGGGAGCTAGGTGTGGCCATGTGTGTGATGTAAGGGTGCCGGGTGCACGTGTGTCCCTGGCTTACCCTCCCCTTCCCCCACCAGATGTGTGTGCGTGGAGGGGATGTTGGGGGGGAAGGTCGGACTCCACTGCAGCAGCCCCTTGCCCGGCTTGCCTGCCTGGCCATCTTCCCCAGGAAGCCAGAGCCGGCCAAGCTGCCCCTCCCCCAAACACTTCTAGGGTTAAGGGAAAGGGAGCAGGCCAAGCCCCTGGAAAGAGGGGACAGGCTGAAGGGACCGCTTCTGCCAGACCAGGGCCCCCTGCTTCTCTGGCGGGAGCCTGGCTGCCTTCCCCAGCTCGCCAGATCATCCAGCCCTGGGCTTTGCCCCTCCCAGGGCCCCGTGTTCTCTGGGCTCTGAGTGAGAGACAGTGCCAACACCGTAGCTTAGGGCCCCAGGTGGGCGTGGGAGCAGGTTGAGACTCCTCTGTGAGGGTTTGCTTGTTCACAATTGTATTAGCAGAAGGGTGCTTGGCACATAGTAGGCCTCAATAAATATCTGATTTATTGGAGAGGAGAGAGGGAGGACCAGAGGACAGGAGAGAGGGAGGAAAGGGATCTGAGTCTGGGAATCAGCTATCAGGTGAGGATGAGGGCAGCTGGTTGCCATCAGAGCCCAGTCTGGTAGGGGAGCAGGGCTTTAGGGGGAGGGGAGGGAACCCACAGGAGAGAGATCTGTTCTGGGGCCTGAATGGAGGAAGTAGCTGGCAACTCTCCTTGGGCAGAGCTCTTTGCATCCTGCCCCCCACCACCTGCTTCTCTGTGACCAGCAGCCTCTCTCAGGGGGCATCTGGTCTCAGGCAGCCAGGGCTCATAGCGCCTCTCCTCTCTCCAGGACCTTCAAGCTCAAAAGGTGCTGAAGAACTGAGCCCCTGCCCATTGAGGCCACCCGAGGCCAGGTGGGGCCATGGCAGGGCATAGCTGTCTGGGGCTGGGGCTGTTCTGCTGGGTCCTGCTTGCTGTTCCAGTGGGGCCCCAGCCTGCCTCCTCCGTCACA
Source organism: Canis lupus baileyi (assembly GCF_048164855.1). NCBI lineage: Eukaryota > Metazoa > Chordata > Mammalia > Carnivora > Canidae > Canis > Canis lupus. The sequence goes on along the minus strand of NC_132855.1, from coordinate 52,983,491 downwards.
GGTGTCCCTCTTACCACTCTGACCTCACCACCTCAGAGTGAGGCCTCTATGCTGTCTCTCAACCTGGGACTTAACTTCAAATTCCACCTTCGGGGACCTGCTGCTGCCTGGGCACTCCCTGTCACAGAGACCCAGCCGCTCTCTTCTGGGCCCAGCCGGGAGCCTGAGGAAGAGGTGGCCAGTGGGCTGAGGACTGATCCCTTTTGGGAACTGCTAGTGGGCTCCCTTGGGAACTCCCCTCCAGAGTGGGGATCTGCTGAAGGCAGCTCTACTCCCTGGACCTCCTCCCTGTCTCCAGAGTCCACATCCCCCATCTCTGGGCCCACTGACCGGCCCACTGCTCCCTATCAGCCCAGGATGGGCACCGTGACCTGGAACACTGCTCTGACAGCTACGGCACCTCCATCCAGTGCTCCCAGGCTCCGCCAGAGTGAGCTGGAGCTGAAGTTTGACATGGCGCTGAGAGCAGGTGCGGCCCCCACACTGGGGCATCGAACGCTGCCCCTGCTGCCCAGCCTGAGGGCCAGTCTGGCAGAGATTGCCGGGCGCCTGGGACCCTTTGGTGAGTACCCACCCCATCTGGAGGAGAGCCCCTGCTGCAAAGCCTGGCAGGTAGGAGGAAGCTTCAGCCTGGGCTCCTTTTGCAGGGTTCTTTGGCACTACTCTGTCCCCACTGCGGAACCTCTCAGGCCCAAGCCCCTTAGGCCCAACTCCATCCCCAAGCTCTGCCTCTCAGGTTTCAGATTCTCCAGGTGAGTGTTTATTTCATTGCAACCAACACTTAGGGAATACTTCTACGTGCCAGGCACTGTGCTTTGGGCCTAATCAGCAAACACCCCCCCCCCCTTTTTTTGACTCTTTGTTGCTTCTCCTAGGGCCTGGGACACGGGCCACTGCTCCCGTAGGGGAAATGCCCTGTTTGCCATATGGAGTTTGGTTCGGTCCTAATAGCTTACCTCCAAGGGTGCATGTGGCTACAATTCCTGTTTGGTATATACTGGCTCCCTTAGCATAAGCTCTGGGGGAAGGACAGTATTTTCTCCAAAGTCCCAGAAGCCAAGGCTGGCTGGTAGGATGGCACTTGAACCCTACATGCTCCCTTTGCAGGGTTCTTTGGCACCACTCTGTCCCCACCCCCCTTCCCCCTGGAGAGAAAGCTCCCAAGCTCAGGACCGTTGGACCCAGCTGCTTCCCTAAACTCTGCCACGATGGCAACAGCATCAGTAGGTAAGTGTCCAATTCACTTGAACATGACATTTATTTAGCACTTACTGCATGCTAGCCACTCATCTGCGTTCTGGGACTTTTTTATTTCAATGTCATCATAGTCATCATCACCATTCTCTCCTTCGTCACCATGGAGATATATATTAACGGTCTGAGAACCAGTGTTGCTGGGGATAGTCCCACACAGAGTTAAGTAATGGTTCTCTGGGAGTTTTGTCATCCCAGGCAGAGCAGGATGTAGACAGTTGTATCAGAGGCAGACAGATACAGGAGCTCCTTCATGGTTCCCACAGTCTCGGTACCAACTCCACCCTTCACGCCAGCCTGCCTGGCCTGCCTCTCCACCCCCTACTCCAACCTTGGGGCTCTCGCCTTTGCTGTGTGATAAGACACGACATGTTGTCAACCTTAGCAGAGCTGGGCCCCTCATGGGAAGATGTGGAAGAGAAGACTGTGAGGAGACAGATGCCACCCTTATTCAAGGGAACACTTCAGAATATGCACATAGACAAGCTGGTGGTGCAGAGGAAAGAGCAGGGGCTCTGGAATCTTGAGACTTGGTTCAGAATCCCAGCTCACTTCCAAACTGGCTGGGTGACCTTGGGCAAGTTATTGAACCTCTCTGACCCTGAATTTTCTCATATATCTAGGGTTTAATGATAGCACCTATTTTGTTATTGTGAAGCTTCCAGATAACATAAGCTCTTGGCAAGAGGCTGGGCATGAAGTAGAAGTTTATTAAAGAGTAGCTGTTAATCGTGGTTTTTTTCCCTCCTGCATCCCAAATACACTTCCAGACCCTCCTGCTGGAGCACCACACCCTTGGCCCTGAGATGTGATGGACATCACAACCCACATGGCAGAGTCCACACTCAGGGAGAGGCTGTGGGAGGGGAGGCCCAGGGAACCATGGAGAGGGACCTCCAGGCCCAGCTTTAGTTCTGCAAAGCCTTTCCTGTTGCTGTGAATCCTCTCGGCCACTTCACAGTGGGAACCAGCTCCTCTAGCTTCTTCCAGTTCTAGACTTAAGACAGAACCTGACTCTGGCTCACTCCCCATCAGTTGCTGCACTCTTGGGCCTGTGGGGATTGGGGGGGGGGGCGGGGCTGCTGATCCCTCCCCATCCAGCCTAGTGTGTAGCAGTGGCAGGGTCTGCTGTAGGGTGGGAGGGGGCAGGCTCTGTGGCCCCAGGGGAAGGATGTTGGCTGGCGGTCTGTCAGCCTGGGTGACAGTGCTGGCCAGGCAGGTTTAATGAGTCTGGACAGTATCAGAGGAAGCCCAGCTTGCTGCCCTACCTCCTCCCCCCTCTCACTGATGGTTGCAGGAACTCAGCCTCTTCCTGGTTATTTCTCTCAGATAAACCCAGGAGGGCCAGAGGCTTCTTGGTGAGGTCAAGGGCCTTGCTCAAGCCAGCAGCGTGTGTAGGGAGTAGTGTTAAGCACTTAAGGGACAAAGTGAGGCTCTGTGTGTCTCCTCTAGGGCCTTCCTAACCTAGGTGTGGTTAAGCTTTGATTCTAGGGCTTCTCTTCTCTTGCATTAGGTTCCCTTCACCTTGGACAGAACTAGTATTCAGCTGGTATACTCCAGGAGAAGTTGTGCAGGTTATTAACATATTGAAAGACTTTGAAACCAGTTGAGAAGTACCCACTGGCCTTCACCCCCTGAGCACTCCCCTCCACTCCCTGACCACCAGGGCTGATGTCTGTTCTGATTGGCTGCCATCTGTGGCATTTACAGTTGTTAAATATTTCGAATATCTGTTACCCTGACAAAGAGGATCAATCTTCCATGATCCTAGAGGTGGGGGTTGGGAGAGGAATGGGGCCAGGCAGCTGAATGGGCTATAACTTCTACTGGGAGAGTAGCTTCCCAGGCCTTTGATCTGGGCAGCTGGTAGATAATCAGGCCTGACTTTCCAGAAATCTAGCAGGCCCCTCTCCCTGACTCCTCCCCAGCCAGCTGTGACCTCACCAATTACTCACATTGACATCCTATCTCCTTTCTTGCCCCTGAGGTCAAGAGGGGCCACAGGCCCAGAGTGGGACCACCTTGTAAGAGAAGGCCGCTCAAGAGAGGGATCCTAGGAACTCACTATCATCTAGGCTCTTCTTGGGAAGACTGAGGACTCCTTCTGGGGAAGCCTCAAGTAGGGAGATGGGATGAGGTCAAGCGGATTCTTCCAAGGCAGAAGCTGGGTCTTCTCTGCCTGTTGCCACTCACAACATGGCCAGCCCTGAGTACACAGGGCATGCTTACCTCCCCCCAGAAAGCAATGCTCCTACTTCAGAACTGCCCCCTCCGAGACCTGAGTTGTGCCTGAGGTCTATACTTTGTCTATTTTCTGGTTTTAATTTTTTTTTTCTGGCTTAGAAATGTTAAAAATTTGCTCTAGTTGCCATAGTGCTTGGGGACAGAGGTGAGAGATAAGGTGTCTTGTGACCCTCAGGTAAGAAATGGAGCTGGAAGAAGGTAAGGTAGACCAGATCTCTGACAGCTGCAACTTGTCTGCTCAGTGAGCAAAGAGGAGGCTGTGAGGGGTGGCAGTCTGTCTGGCTCAGGCTGTGGAGCTCCTGGGCACGGTCCCATTGCCTTTCTGCAGAGCCCGCCAAAGTGGGGGAAAAGCCAAGCAAACTCATCCACTTTGCAGAAGTGGGTTGGGCAAGAGCATCTGAGGGGACAAAGGAATGAGGTTGATGGAGGGGGTACAAATATTTGATGCTGCTAATGTCAGATTGATACCCACTCCTGATCAACAAGCCATCCCAGCCAAATGATCCTTACTAAACTCATGACTGTGTGTCTTCATTAGGTGTTCAGGGGTGGTTAGTCCATCCAAATGATGTTTTTAAAATAGGGTTCACAAAGTGAAATGATGTGTTGATGTTCACTCATTTGACTAAGGATGTGCTAAGAGACAACAGACTTTTGTTGGTTAAATCAAGAACTAGTTTGAGGCCAGGAATAGTCACGCTCACATGAACACAAACTGATGATTGATGGGTGATAAACATTAGCTGATAATGATGATACCAACAACAATCACATATCGAATGCTTATTATGCACCAGGCTCTCTGAAGAGCTTTGGACACATCATCCATTTATCCTCCTAACAGCCTTATGCAGTAGGTACTCTTCCCATTTCAGACTTGAGGAATGTGATGGAACGGGGACCAGGGCACATGCTGCTGTTCGCAGTAGGCAGCAAGCTGTGTATATTTAAATTTTTGGCTGCTCCCTCTCTGCTCTCCCCAGTTGTCTGATTTCTGTCTTCCCCCCCCTCTCTCTCCAGAGCCCCTTTCTGCCCCCCTCACTCCTTTTCCTTGTTCTTGGGATGGCTGTTTTGCACATTCCCAGTGTGAACTGGCACTGACTGGGCATGCACCTGGGGTCTTCCCGTATTGTACAGCTGAGGCAAGGTGGGAGCATGGCCAGGCGGTTGGGGCAGGAGTCTGCCTGTCAGGAGACCCTCCCTTCCTCATTGTACATCTGCCTCCTGTGCACCTCCGCATCCTCCCCAGGGTGTCTCCATCCTTCACCACCATCTTCCTCCCTCCATACTTGTTTGCAGCTGCAGTTCTGCTGAGCTTGCTAGGTGGAGTAGGGAGAGGTTCAGCCTGAAACATCTTCCTTTGCTGCCTGGCCAGGGGAAGAATCCTTGGATCTCTTTCTAGTTCTTTTCTGGCTCCAAGAAAGTAAATTAGGGATCTTGCTCCTCATCCTCTCTTCCTTGACTCCCTCCCGCCCTTTTTAAAAAAGATTCATTTATTTATTTTCAAGAGAGAGGGAGAGAGAGGGAGCAAGCATGCATGGAGGAGGGGCAGAGGGAGAGACTGTCTTAAGCAGATTCCTCACTGAGCAAGAAGCTCAATCCCATGACCTCGAGATCATGACCCAAGCCAAAACCAAGAGTCAGGCACCCAGCCGACTGAGCCACACCAAGTGCCCTTTGACTTTACTTTCCCCGAGGGATGTGAGGGAGGTGTTGGAGCACAGAATGGGGCCCGGGGGGCCTAAGTTGGCAAATCCTAGAGCACTCGAGGGGCTCACTCACTAAGATGGCATCTTATCCCACTATGCTCTCCCCAGTGGTTCCTTCCTGGGAATTCAAGGGTAGCCTTGAGACCCAGGGGAGTCCATTCCAATGTCACCTTCTGTACAGTGAATTGAGAACTAAAGGGGCATGCACCTTAAGAGCCTTAGACAAATGACTGAGTGACTGAGTCAGCATGGGGACCGCGGCCATGGGAAGCTAAAGTCTGGGGGTGTGGCAGACAGGAAGGCCGGTGAATAGGAAAGATTGTGTTCTCCTCAGATGCTGGGGTCAGGAGTGTCTTACCTCTACCCCCACTGCATGTATGCACATGTATGCAGAGGGGCTTTACCTAAAGAGACAGGGGGCAAGGGGTAGCAGATGAAAAAGGGCAGGGGAAGCTTCTCCTAGCACCAAGGTGGGAGTTGGGAGTCAGGGTTACAGAATAAGAGATAAGCAAACTAGCATTATGAAAAAGGTCTGGAACCATGAGAAGTGTCTCAGACCAATGTTCAGAGCTGGATTCTAGTGGCAGCTCTGCCAACTTGTGACCTTGGGCAAGTCACTTTGTCTCTCTGTAGAGCCTCAGTGTTTTCACTAGGAAAATAAGGGGATTCATTTACGCAACGAGTATCTGCTCGGAGCCTCCTCTGAGCCAGGCACCATTTTAGGCGTGGAGATTCAGATGTGAGCAGAGCAAAAATCTTTGTTCTTAAGAAGCTTTCTTTCTGGTGGGAGGATTGAACTAGAGGGGCCTTCTCCAGTTCCTTCCAGTTGTAAAATTCGGTGGCCTCTTAAGAAAAAACCCTCTTCAGTAGAACCTCAGAGCGATGAAGGGAAATGAACAAAGCAGATAGCTGAGGGTGGGTCAGGGATGCCTCCAGGGATGAGAGCTGAAATTACTGAGGAGTTTGATGGAGTTTGAAGGCCGGCAGAAGGCAAGGGGCTGAGAGACCAGGTGAATCCCATATTTAAGACAAATGTGTCCTAGATGTTATGAAGACTCTGACTGGCATACAGGCTACTGACTGTAGGGAAGTCAAGGGGAGGGCTGCACAATTGCCTCACACAAACGTTCTTTGCCCACAGACCCCACCATCTCCACCTCTGGCCTAGATGAAGCCTCTCCTGCCAGCCTTGGGAAGCCTTCGGTGGAGCCAGAGTGCGGGCCAGGGTCCTGCAGCATTGCAGGACTGCCTGGAACCGAGGGGCAGCCTCCTGGGGCCCCGCTACCGCTCTTCTTCCTGACCCTGGAGGCCGACTGGGCGGAGGCCAGAGCTCGCTGGGGGCTGGCCTGGGAGGCCCACGTGTACGGGGTAGGCACGCTTTTCGGCCTGGTGGCCCTGCTGGCGCTGCTGGCCCTAGCCCTCCTGCCCTGGCGCTGCCCGCCCGGCGCCCCCTGCCTGGCGCTGCTGGACCTGCTCCTGCTCTCGGCCGGGACCACGCGGGCCTTCCCGCTCTTCTACGACGCCTACGGCCACCGCGACCGGCTGCCCCCGCTCGCCTGGCTGCTGCTGCAGGACCTGCCGCTGCCCTGCCTGGCCGCCGGCCTGGGCCTGGCCTGCCTGCTGCTGGCCCGCCCGCGCCCGCCGCGGTGTCCCGCCGGCCTGGCCGCGCTGCTGCTCCTGGGGCTGGGGCTGGCGGCCGCCGCCGCTGTGGGGAGCGCCGCCCACCGCCCGCTGCGGCCCCTGCGGCTGGCCTCCCGCGGGCTGCACGCCCTCCTCGCCGCCCTCCTCTCCGGGCTCCTGCTGGCGCTGTCCTGCTGGGGGGGCCGGCGGCGGCGGGCCGGGGCGCCCCTGGGAGGGTCTGGTTTCAAGGGCGCCACCCCCGTCCCGCAGGCGCGCAGCCCCTTCGCCCCGCGCGAGTCCTGGCGGTGCGCGGCCCGCACGGCCCCGGTGGCGGGCACTTTCGGGCTGCTGAGTGGAGCCCTGCAGGGCTACGAGGTGCTGCACGCCTTGGGCTATGGCGGCCAGCCTGGCCTGGAGGGACCCTGGCCCTGGTGGACCTTCCAGCTAGGCCTGCGCTTGGGCGAGGTGGGCGTCGCGCTCCCGTTGGCGCTGCTGGGCCTCTACCCGGCGCTCAGCAGTCCCCGTGTGCCGCCGCGCTGCTGGGCCAAGCTCTTCCGCTTGTCCCCGGGCCACGCGGCCCCGCTGCTGCCCGGGGGCTGGGTCACCGGGCCTCCAGACAAGGAGCCCCTGGGTGGCGCCATCGCCCGTGGCGACGCGGAGCTGCTGCAGCTGTGCGCCCTGGCTGGGCCAGGCCCCGATCTCCTACTCCAGGGAGGCGGCTGCCGGGGCTTCGAAGGGGCGGCGGGAAACCCGGCCCCTTCTCCGGCCTCCTCCCCCTGCAGCGATTACACCGTGGACTTCCGCCCGCCCTCCCCAATCAACCTGCGGCGCAGCATTGAGGAGGCCCTCTGCAGCGAGGCCCTGCTCACGCCCGGCCTCTTCCAGGGCCCTGCCTTCGGGGAAGCCCTGCCTGGGCTCGGCCTCTACCGCACCACCTCGCTGGGGGCGAAGACGCGGGCTGGGCCCAGTGGGAGGTCTGAGGAGGCCCCTGGCTCCTCTGCGCCCCAGGAGCTCCCCTCTCCCGGGGCCTGGCCCGCAGGCAGCAGCGCCTCTTCTGGCTCACTGTGCGGACTTTCGCGGGACAGCTCGTCCATGCTGCTGTGCTCCAGCCCGGACAGGCCTCCACGCTGTCCACTGGTCTGCGTCCTCAGTCCACCCAGGCCCTCAGGGTGCAGCCCTAGCCTCCCGGGCTCAGGCTCCTACCAGGCTCTGTCCCCACCCTCCCGTGACTCCCCAGAGCCCACTCCTGAGCTGCAGGCCGCAGAGGCTTTGCTGCAGGAGCAGTTCCTGGACGCCTGCCGACAGATCGATGAGCTGAGTGTGGGCAGTGACACCATAGACCTGTGAAGAGGCAGCCCCCTGGCTGCCCCAGCCTATGCCCCCTCCTGACGCCTGCTCTGCCCGAGACCTGCACACTGTAACCCTTCCCCAATCCTGCCTGGCTCAGATACCTCCCCCTGCTTCCTTCCCCATCCAGGGGTCCCTGGGTGGGTGGGTCAGCAGCCAGGTTCTATTGATTGGGAGTCAGTGCCACCTCCTCTGGAGCCCTGGGTGCGGATCCCTCAGCTGCAATGCTAGGCTGGCAGGGGTCCCACTTTCCTTGGCATTCACCAGCAATAAAGTTCCAAGGTGCTCCACTCCTGACCGCCACTCCCCATTCTGGTGCTGAGTGAGAGGGGCTGTCCTCAGAGGACCCTCAGACTGGCTTCAGTCCCCACACCCACCTCTGCCATGCCCAGGAATCCCATTACTGTGTGAGTGAGACTCCCTGTCCTCCACAGGGTCCTTCCCCATAGAAGGGTCCCCCATAGAAGGATCCATGGCCCATCGAGGAGACTCTACAGCAGTTGGGTGGGAGGTGAGCGCTTTCAGAGTTAATTTATCAATAAAATATTTTCAGAGAAAGGTCTGATCTTCTTGGAAAGGTTTAGATGAGTTAACAATAGCAGCGGTTCCATCAAAACTGAAAGACAAGCAGTGTTTGGGTGGGATGGCTTCATCTTAGACTCCAGTGACCTTCACTCCTGACTGCACAAAGCCTTGTCCTACAGCTGGGATGAGCAAGGACCCTGGGAGTGACCCCTTGAAAACACTCTGACTCTCTGGGAAGTGGCTTGTCAGAGATGAAAGAGGCCCTGAGAAGTTAGGCGGGAATGCTATAGTCTTTGGTGGAAATGTCTGCATCCCTAGGAGCCTGGCCGCAGGCTGGGGTGGATAGCTGGCTAGGGATGAGTTAGTAGTAAAGTCCTTCATGGAAACATTGATACACGTGTCAAGGGCTTGATTGCTTTGAGCTGGGATCCCCAGCAATCTCCCTGCCATGTTCCCCGGAGGAATTCACAGAGGACACTATCTGCTCTACCTACCAACAGGGCCTTTTCAAAAGGTTGGACTTAACAACCCTCTTATCCTGCACTCATCTCCCATAGGTGTAGATCCTCCCTGAAGAAAGGCCCCATCCTACCCACCAAAGCAGAACTGACAGTGCAGAGACCCAGGCACACCAGGCACTCTGTAACCTCTCCCTCGTCCAGAGCATTTGGCTCTGAGCTCTGTAGTGTGCATTTATCACTTGGCTAAAATGCAGTAAGTTCAGAGTGGCACTAAAACAGGGTCATAGATGAGGTTTGAAAATGAAAATCTGGCAGTGCTCTGGCAGATGTCTTACACATCACAGGGAAACCTATAGGGGCATAACATACCAGGCTCAAAGTGGAAAAACAGGAATAGGAGTGGTTTTGTCTCCAACTCTGCCGATCAGCTCCTGGGGATTTGAGAAGGGAGGCCGGGGAGTCAAGAGGAAAGCAGGCAGGGAGGCCGGGAGGGGTGGGCCCTCACCAGACCAGGCCCATGCGCCAGTGGGAGAATGAAAGCACCACTCTCCTTGCACCTGAAGATCTGTCTTGCCTGACAGGAATGTGCAGGGTCTCAGACCTCAGAAGGAGGAAGAGTCAGTGATGTTTGGGGAGAGTGAGGGTCATAGTAGGGAAGACCATGAGAAGCAGGTGGGACAGGCGCCGCTGAGGGATAGGATGAGAGTGGTTTTTGACTGTATCTCCTCCATCACCTGGCTCAGCTTGGCTCAGAAATTCTTGCTGCATCGTCACTCTGGGCTGAGGCCCAGAGAGCTGCCAGCCTCCTAATTACAGGCATTTCTCATTGGTGTCGTTGTGGCTGTAGCGTACCCAACATTGGAGCTGCTTTATACCATGGAAGGGGTGCTTGCTGCCTGGAAAAATTGCTCTTTTTTTTCCTCACCAAGCCTTCCATCTGCCTCTACTCACACCCAACTTCTTTTGGCCACCTCTTCCTCACTCTGATGCTTGCCAGCTGGCTCATTCATTCGCTCTCCCCACCAGGGATCCTGGGGTTCATGCACACAGGCTCCAGCAGAGCAGTCCAAGCCCCACATACCCTGCCGAGTCAGTCTGTCGGTCGGTCTGTCTGTCTGTCATTCCTCCCCTCCCCGTCCACAGACACCCATTCACAAACTCCTTTACTGTCTGGAAGCTGTGGATGGGGCTGACGAGATGGGGTTGGGGAGGTAGACTGCAGCTCAGTGTTCACCAGCTCCAGCACTTTGGTTTTCCTCAGCAAGAGCTACCTCAGCCCTTTGACTTTATAAAGAGGCTAAGACTTTGGTGTGACAAGCCCTCCCTTTCGTCCCGTGCCTCAGCCCTCACCCAAGCAGGTTTCCCAGAGGAACCCAGGTAGATCTTAATGCATACACCCTTCAGTTTCAATTCTGAGTCCCTGCAGGGAACTGAGAGACAAATTCATTCATTCATTCATTCATTCATTCATTCATTCAATCTCTTTAAAACATTTCATTGAATGCTTACAATATATGAGGTGCTGAGGAAAGAGGTGAACGAGGTGGGCGCCAGCCCTGAACTTATTAAGTGAAGGTCTTTGTGGGTAGGCAGATGCTGATCTAATCATATAGGAGGGCCTGACTGGCTCAGTTGGCAAAGTATGCGATTCTTGACCTTGGGGTTGTAAGTTTGAGCCCTACTTGGGTATAGAGATTATGTAAAAATGAAATCTTAAAAAAAGAATTAATCATATAAATAATTACAGTAGCACTAATGGGTTATGAGAAGTGCCAAGAATAAGAAGGAAGTGGTATTCTAAGAAGGTTTGGCTTGCAAGGGGAAGTGGAACCAGAGGGATGGTGCCTGGGAGGCTGGCTGGGAGAGAGCACACAGCCCAGGCCTCTCTTACTTCCTTTCCAGGCTCCTGCACAGTGATGGATGAGGGAGAAGCCAACAGTTTATTTCCCCTGGAAGCCACGTTGCTGATGTGGTGCAGGGCACCACAACTCCTGCTATTTAATAAAGAACACTGCATGTGTCCTGGGTAGATGGATGAGCAAATATTCCTGACTGAAGCACCACGTGGTGTCCCTAATGTGAATGGATAGGAGAGGACTGGGCTGAGGTTGAGGCTGGGAGACTGAGATGGGGGGCCGGGTCTGAAACTCCGGAAGTGTAGATGGGGTCAGCAGTGTGGTTATCCTTCCCTACAGGCACAGAAGTCCTCCACATTGTGGGTGGCTGCTGCCCCCTGATGGGCATAGGCAGACAGTTTTGTCCTTTAAGGAAGGTCTGAGTGAGAAGTACTTAAAACAGAATTGTGGGGCATCCCAAAGAGGGGGGGAAAAGCCTTCTTAGGATTCTTTTCCCTCTGAACACTGCAGCCAGCACTGGGAAGGCCTCCCTATAGCTAGAGCCCTGAAGCTTGCAGTTAAGTCTTTGGAGATAGAATTTTGATTTCTAAAGTGGTGAAGAGGCAGGAGAGGAGGCAAAAAAAAAAAAAAAAAAAAAAAAAAAGAGGGAGGAATGTGGAATCCCAAACCGACTTTATTCAAATGACACATCCCACTTCCTTTGTCTATTGGTCTCTGTCTATCCGGGATAGGATTAACCTCATAGCCTTAAAAATCTGTTTTGCATTTCAGAACTTCCTCTCTTGAGTTATGTGTTTAAGAATAACTGGCATTTTCTTTTGAGCATTATTTACTTGGAGGTAGGGCTTGATAAATCTGATGTTAAGTGTTCAGGCTCCCCCCCCCCCATTACTATCAACCAGTCATCCCATCCATCCAAAATGTATTGAAAATAAATGGGGTTTGAAGAGAAAGGGAAATTGCTTTTCACTGTACCTTTTGCGCTTTTTGAACCTCTACCTACCATGTGTTCAGGTTATACTGTTGAAAAGTTATTATTTAAAAAGTGCATTCTCAGTTGCAACCCCTGCAGGGTGTGGCAGTCTTGCACACAGGTCAGTTCCTGAACCCAATGGAATGGCAAGTAGTCTCTGCCTTCTAGGTTCTAGGAGCACCCAGGTCTACTGGTGGAGTGAGATCCCTCAGCCTTGGATCTGTCTGATAAGCTGACCTGAGGGAAGTTTCTCTCCTGTCTCTGGGAGGACCTGTGTTCTGGGTCTCTGTGTGTGTATGTTATGTTTGTTTTGGGTATGTTCTCATGGTATCTTGTAGTGTACATGCTACGATTTCTTTGTAAGTTTTTAAAATTAATGTCTGTCTACCCCCCACTAGACTTCATTCTCCATGAGAGTAGGGACTAGTGTCTCTTTTTAGCTTACCAATTTTATCCCTAGTGCCTGGTACATAGTAGGAGCTCAGTAAATATTTATTGAATGAATGATTGTGTGTGATCTGTGTCTGTGCGTGCTTTAGTAGCTGCAATTTGTCTGTGAACTGTTAGAGGCACAGTTATAGCTATCTGTTATAGTGTGACAGATGTCTCATATTCTCTGAAAATATGAGGATTGTTAAAATGATGTGTACGATGTATGCATCTATGTGCATTCTGGTTGCATTTTATACATGTAATTGGGAGTCTGTGGTGACAGTGAAGAAATAATTTATTAAATATCAATTATATGTCAGATCTTGGGTGAGACCCCCGAACAAAAAACGACTTCCTCTGCCTGCTGTAGTACTTTGGGATCACCTCCTGGAAGTGAGATTTTAAACTGGGTGGGAGTGGGTATTTACCCCAAAGATATAGATGTAGTTAAACAAATGGGACACCTGCACCCCAATGCTCACAGCACAATAGCCAAACTGTGGAAGGATCCACAATGTCCTTCGACAGATGACTGGATAAAGAAGATGTGGTCTATACCTACAGTGGAATATTACTCAGCCATCAGAAAGGATGAATACCTACCATTTGCATCCCTGTAGATGGAACAGGAGGGTATCATGCTGAGCGACTAAGTCAATTGGAGGACAATCATCATATGGTTTCACTCATATATGGAATATAAGAAATAGTGAAAGGGACCATCAGGGAAAGGAGGGAAACTGGGAAAAATTAGAGACGAAGACGAACCCTGGGAGACTCCTCTAACTGGGAAACAAAGGAAGGGTTGCAGAAGGGCAAGAGGGTGGGGGGAAGGGGTAACGGAGCGATGGGCATTAAGGAGGGCGCGTGATGAGATGAGCACCGGGTGTTATGCTATATGTTGGCAAATTGAATTTAAAAAATAATAAATTAAACACACTCAAAGTAAAAATAAACTGGGTAGGAACTAGCAATGCCCCACAGTGGGGGGTAGGCGGCGAAGGGGTCCAGAGGGGCGGTACTGGACTAGAGGTGGAGCCCCGCTTAAGAAGCTCCGCCCCCGGCCATAACTCCATAACTTTCTTTCTTTCTTTCTTTCTTTTCTTTCTTTCTTTTCTTTCTTTCTTTCTTTCTTTCTTTCTTTCTTTCTTTCTTTCTTTCTTTCTTTCTTTCTTTCTTTCTTTCTTTCTTTCTTTCTTTCTTTTCTTTTCTTTCTTTCTTTCCTTTCTTTCTTTCGTCCTTCTTTTCTTTCTTTTTCTTTCTCTTTCTTTCTTTTCTTTCTTTCTTTCTTTCTTTCTCTCTCTCCTCTCCCCCCCTCCCCTCCCCTCCCCCCCTCCCCTCCCCTCCTCTCCCCTCCTCTCCTCTTTCTCTCTCTTCTCTTTGTTTTGTTTCCTATCCCGGAACGTTTTTTTCTCCTTCCACCACGTCCTCTTCCGGACTCTTTTGAATGACGAGCACTTCCGGAACCTCCGGGCAGCTCGGCGTGGTTGGCCTGCCGGAACCGGCTCCTTGCCCGGCGTGTGCGCGGGCCGGGTTCGCTCGCGGGCTCGCGCGCCCCGGTTTCCCAGCCTCATGGCCGGGCTGACCCTGTTTGTGAGCCGCCTCCCGCCCTCCGCCCGCAGTGAGCAGCTGGAGGAGCTGTTCAGTCAGGTGGGGCCGCTGAAGCAGTGCTTTGTGGTGACGGAGAAAGGTAGGGGGCGGGGCTGCCGAGGCTGGGGCGGGGGCGGGGGGCGCCCGGCGGGGACATGCTCCCGGCCTCAGCCAGCCGGTGATGCTGCACCCGCTCCGCCGAGAAGGGGCTGGGAATTGCGTTTCTTTTCTAAACCGACTCGGTTCTGGATGAATCCATAGGGGTCCGTTTCTGGAAGTCAAGGCATTGCCTTTGGGTTACAGAGCGCTTTCCATTTATTACCCGCGCTCACTTTGCAAGATATTAATTCGATAACAAGGAGATAGTGAATGTTTAATAACACGTCAGTAAGGCTTATTGAGAGTCAGTCTATCGCCTGGCATGGTGCTGAATTCCGCACGTGTTAATCTCATTTAATTTCCTCAACAGACTTGTTGGGTGGAGAGACTTAACCCCATTTTACAGACAGGAATCTGGGGCTTAGGTTAAATTTGGTAACTTTAAGTTCGTATAGCTTGTAAGTAGTGGATCCAGAATTTGGTTACTTGACCCGGAGCTCCTAACCAGTATGCTCTTCATTTACTCACTTATCCATTTACTCGTTTATTCATTCAAATATTTTTTGAATGGCTACTCTGTACTAGGCGCTGTTGTAGGTCCTAAGGATGCAACCTTGCATCAAACCAAGCCAAAAAACTTGCTCTTACGTCTTCAAGATGGGGAAGACAGCCAATAAATAAGCAAGATACATAGTTATAAGGGTGGTAAATACTAAGGAGAAAAATAAGTCAGGAAGGATAAGGAGTCTGTGCGAAGGAGAAAAATAAGTCAGGAAGGATAAGGAGTCTGTGCGAGTGAGTGTGCGAGAGGAGGGTTGTAGAGGAGTGAGGAATGGCAGGTATATAGAAAGCAGCCAGGGAAGGCCTGACCAAGATGAGGGAGTGAACTTGTGTCTCTCCAGGAGGAGTCTCGGTGGAGGAAACAGCAAGCTCAGGAACACTGGAGGAATAGCAAGGAAAACAGGGTGACCACAGTGAGTGAATGAAGGTAAGAGAATTAGGAGATGAGATTCTGGGGTACCAGATCATCTAGGACCTATAGGCCATTGGAAGGACTTTGACTTTGAGATGAGAAACTACTAGTTTTGGATAGGGAGCAGTAAGTATGATCTGGCTTACATTTTAAAAGTTTCTCTGAGGCTGCTGTTGGATAATAGGACAGAAGCAGGGAGACCAGATAGTAAGTAGGCTTTTGCAATGATCTAGGTGAGAAATTATGGTGTTGACCAGGATGGTAATAATGAAGGTGGTAAGAAGTGATTGGGATATGGATATTTTTGAAGGTAGAACTGAGAGGATTTGCTGATGGATCAGATGTGGGGTATGAAAAAAGAGGAGTCAAGTTTGACTCCCAAGGTTTTTGGTTTGAGCCCCTGGGGATATTGATTTGTGTAGTACTGCTATATTCCCCATATTCTGTGTGATGCTCATTGCATCACTGTGTGAAAGGGTTGGCATGTATTGGAATGAGGAAGAATTGTAAGGATTTTAATTGTAGAAGCATTCCTTCCTCTTAACCTAGACTTCAAGGTACACTTGAGATAGGCACCTGATGTTCCATTTAGCTCCCTTCTAGTCAAGAGGCTCTCTCTGTAGGTGGCTGTTGCTTTGCCTTTCAGCAGAACAGCTAGCAAGAACTGGCATCCTGTAGCCCCCCCCCCAAACCCCCCCACCCCGTTTCCCTCCATGGTATCTGCATATGTGATATGTGAGTAGGCAAGTTAACTGTGTGCCAGTAATCCCTCCATCATTAGCTTCTATTTCATTAATAGCAGAGGTTGGAGTTGGGATTGTCCACATGGCTCTGATTGCTATACAAGCCATAACACTAGCCTGGTTCACTGTCATTTTAAGTAGAGATATAGGTGAGTGAGAAAATGAGAGTGCTCTACAGCCTTGTTTCTTAAACTGCAGATTATTACTTGTTAGTGGGTTTTGAGTGGGTCGTGACAAGAATTTTAAGTAATTTGTACACCTAGTGTGAGGCTCAGACTTACAACCCCCCAGATCAAGACTCTCATGTTCCATGACTGAGCCAGCCAGGTACTCCATTGGTTTTATATGAAAAATATATATGTGTACTGGGTTCTACTATAAGTTACATTCATTACTTGGGAGAAACACTGTTGTCCAGTGCTTAGTGGTTCTGTCCTAGGGAAGGACAGGCATTGAAAGGGAATTCTCTTTTGGGTCCTCAGAATATAGCAGAGGTGTAATTTTACCTTGTACCCTGTGTATGTGGTCTAAATCTTAGGGGAAAAAAAGGGGGGGGGGGAAGCTCTATTCCCTTTTTTTATTCCCTTTTTTAAAGATTGTATATTTTTCTGTCCAGATAGTCAGGATGTGTTGGAAAGAGTGCTGTACTGGGATGGGAAGAAGGGAGGGGATGTGGGATGAGGTCTTAGTTGTGATGACTTGAAGGCATGCCACTTAACCTCTTAAAGATGGGGATGATATCACAGGATGTTGTGGGGATTCAAATAAAATGAGAGTGCTTTGTGCAAACAGTGAATGGCATTTATTGTGAATACATGTTTTTATTTGGTGCTGAGCTCGTTCACGCATTCACGTTTCAGCTGCTTTGTTTTTGGTTGTACTGATCAGGAAGGGCCCTGATTTTTCTTCTGACTTCTGACAGTGAGTGGGCAGGCCTTGTGAGGAGTCCCAAGAGAAAAGACCTTGATCTCCAGATCACAGTATGCCTTCCTAGGGCAAAGTACCAGCTTTAACTATTTATGTGAATTGGCGTCCTGTGTTTGAGGGCTTGTACCCTGAAGTAGGTTCAAGTGTAGTTGAAAAAGAAGCAGAGCATATGAGCCATGTTTCTTCTTTGGGTAGTAGGCAGACTACCTGGTCTTTTTTCCTTTTTAAAAAATTAATTTATTTATTTATCTATTTATTTATTTATCTATTTGAGAGAGAGCGTGTAAGGGGAAAGGGAGAAGAAAGCAAGAGGGAGATGGAAAAGCAGACCCCCAGCTGAGCCAAGGAGCCAGTGCAGGACTCAATTCCAGGACTGTGGGATCATGACCTGAGCTGGAGGCAAATGCCCAACCGACTGAACCACCTAGGTGCCCCAGTCTTTTTCCTTTCTGATGCAGTAAATGACTTAAAAATTTGAGTACACAAAATGTTAAACCAATAAAAGCATACCAAAAAAAAGGGCAGGGGATCCCTGGGTGGCTCAGCGGTTTAGCGCCTGCCTTTGGCCCAGGGCGCGATCCTGGAGTCCTGGGATCGAGCCGCGTCGGGCTCCCGGCATGGAGCCTGCTTCTCCCTCCTCCTGTGTCTCTGCCTCTCTCTCTTTCTCTCTCTCTCTCTCTCTCTATGTCTATCATAAATAAATAAACAAATCTTAAAAAAAGGGGGGGGCAAAAGTTGGTTATAGTTTTTATTTGCAACTATTAATCGGCTTGGTCCTAATATTCTTTATGGCCTTTATATTGGTGGAGTCCCATGGAAAGAACAGGGGGCTAGTGATGAGGAATCAGTTGAGCTACTAACACTCTGGTGCATTAACTAGTTCACTTACTTTCCTCCATCTCAAATTATTCATTTGGAAAGGATGAATATTACCTACCTCAGTGTGTTCTAGAAGTGAGATAAGAGATTTATAGCTACTTTGGAAAGGTTAAATTTGATATTGATTGCTAAGGCTTAAAAATGGTAATAGTATCTGCAGGCTCCCAAAAACAATGTTTATTGTTTTTGAGGTTCTTTTATCAGGGCCTCGGGCATTCATTTCTGATCTGCTGCATTATTACACTGCAGTTTTCAAAGTTACCATACTTACCTTTCCCATCTTCTCTGGTAATATTCCATTCTCTTTGATGTTGAGTTATTCTTTGGGGATATAATGGATATCATGGATCTCCAGTATTCTCAAGAGTATCAGGAAAGGAGGAAGAAGAGAAGCTAACAGTGAAGACACCAAATTAGAAGAGGAAGCCTAACAATTTCTGAGCAAAGTGGGGAAGGGGCCACTGATGCCAAATTTGTTTCTATCTCTCCTGAAAATTTTGGCAAACTGATAAGAGGATGGTCTGGCAGTATATTTGCTACTGAGGGCCTTGAGAATTTACTGGTTTAAAAAAAAAAAGAATTTACTGGCTTAGGGCTCTTGGTTTATTTTTTATTTATTTATTTATTTTTTAAGATTTATTTATTCATTCATTCAGAGAGAGCGAAGAGAGTGGCAGAGACACAGGCGGAGGGAGAGCAGGCTCCATGCAGGAAGCCTGATGTGGAACTTGATCCCAGGTCCCCAGGATCACACCCCAGGCTGCAGGCGGCGCTAAACCGCTGCGCCACTGGGGCTGCCCGGGCTCTTGGTTTATGATTCTCCCCCACCCTTCACTTTTCAGGGAGTAAGGCATGTCGAGGCTTTGGCTATGTCACTTTTTCTATGCTGGAAGATGTTCAGAGGGCCCTCAAGGAGATCACCACTTTTGAAGGCTGTAAGATCAACGTAACTGTTGCCAAGAAAAAACAGAGGAATAAGTCCAAGGAAAAGGGGGAAAATGGTGAGTTTCTAGTAACTGAAGGTAACTTTCCCTCAGGGTGAGGAAGAGAGGGGGGGAAAGGGGATAGCTTCTACATTTAAAGCTTCCTTAAATTTCTTTTTGATGTCCAAAATCATCTAGTGTATTTTATTACTCATTTTTGTCTTTTATTTAATTCTAACTTTGGGAATCTGATGGTCCTGCATGTTGTCATAGTTAACCCTGTGGGAAATGCCTTTTTTTTTTTTTTTGCTGGTAGCTTCTTTCCTGTGATGTTCTGGGCCTAGAGGTAGGTGATTTTGGATCGCAGACTTATTTTGTTGCCTCTTATTTTTTAGAAAATTCAGAGCCCCCAAAGAAGGAACCAAAGCCTAAAAAACCCAAAGTGGCAGATAAGAAAGCCAGATTAATTATTCGGAACCTGAGCTTTAAGGTGAGTGATGGAGAAAACACTGCCTGTTCTCCAGGCTGTTGGTGCTCATTGGTGGAAATCCTCACCTAGATGATATAATTGGACATATTTCCTTCTGGGGATGAATCTTAGCATTGTTGAATACAGAAAATGGGCCTGTATAAACAATTAATTAAGGATATTAAGTGTGAAGATGCCTGCCTTTTGGGACACTACTACTGAGATAGGGAGGAGAGGAAGAGCTCTTTGATGTCTATCTTGTCTCTTAGATCCAAAGCAAGATGTCTACTGTTTAGAAATGTTTGATATCCTAGTCTCAAGAGTAAAAAAAAAAGGAGTGAGAGTATGCAAGTTCTTTGTAATGAATTGGTTTAACAGTTGATGTTTCACGTTTATTTTCTGTGATAATATCTTTTCTTCGCTTTTGGCATCAGTGCTCAGAAGATGACTTGAAGACAGTATTTGGTCAATATGGAGCTGTCCTGGAAGTAAACATCCCCAGGAAGCCAGGTACCAGTAAACCTTCATTTGTTGTAGATTAGATTAAGATTATTTAAAATAACGGTCTTTTTCCATTTCCACCTTGAACTAACCACAGTTTGAAATAGAAATACAGGGGCACCTGGGTGGATCACTCAGTTGAGCATCTACTCTTGATTTCAGCTCAGATCATGATCTTAGGGTTGTGGGATCGAGTCCCAGGTGGGGCTCACACTTAGTGCAGAGTCTGCTTGTCCCTCTCCCTCTGCCCTCCCTGCCGCCCCCCCCCCCCCGCACATGCATGCACACTCGCATGCTCTCTCTCTCTCAAATAAATAAAATCTTTTAAGCAAAATAGAAATACAAAGTTCATGTCATACTCTTTATGAGCCCCAGATGACATGATATGCCTACATAAAGTATCAGGCACAGTGCTTGACACCTAGCAAAAACTCAAAAAGAGTCTTATTCCCCCAGTGGCATTTTTAATTAGATCAGAACTAGTTTTAGAAGATAAGTTATAGTTCAAGAAAATTGCTCTGCCCAAGCTTCAGTCAGAGCATACTCAGTAGGAGTACATAAGCTACTGCTTTGGGCAAGGGGCTGACTGGTTGGCAGGACTTGGGTCATCTTGTAATGTCCTGCTTGGTGTTCGTTAGCTGCCCACCTGCTGCCTCTAACTTCTTTGTCTGTTTGCACGCAGATGGAAAGATGCGTGGTTTTGCTTTCGTCCAGTTCAAAAACCTTCTAGAAGCAGGAAAGGCTCTCAAAAGCATGAATATGAAAGAGATAAAAGGTAAGTTTTATATACCTATACTATTCATCTAGATATTTCTGGTGTTTGGATGAATTAGTACAGTAACCCACTTTCTACATTTTCAAAAGGTGTTTTGAATTGTTGAGAGTCTTACTGCTAATATAGAAGCTGTTTGGTGAAATATTCCTAGTGCTTGATCTTAGGGTTAAACTTGAAAGAACGCAAGCCATTATTCGCTATTCCTTATTTGGTGATGAGTGTGTACTTAAATCTTTAATAAAAATATATCCCTGAAATAATCATTGATAGATGCAGATTGCTGTCCAGGGAATGTGTGGATTTTGCAGGTTCTCTGTCTTGGTCTTGATCACCCTTGAGCTCTGGTGGGCTATTAAAGAAGGGCTTGGCTTGGAGACTTTGTAACTTCTGTGCAAAACTCTTGCTTAGTCTAACTGGAAACTTGTCTACCTGGAAACACTGTTCCATTCTTTCTTTACTTTTTTACTTTCTCTTACCCTAGGTGTGGGGGCTGTGTAGAAAGGCAAAACAACATTTAAATTGATACAGAGCTTAAGGGTTAAAAGGGGCAGGCTACTCTGAGCTTTATTTTGGAACCAGTGTTCTCTGAATTGGCAGTTTCTTTTGTTTGTTTTGGTTTTGTCACTGTCTTTGATGAATAAGAAGTCATTTACAAGAGATGTTAAAAAGAGGAAGACCTTTCTGATGATACTTTTCTGTCTGACAGGGCGGACAGTGGCTGTGGATTGGGCTGTGGCAAAGGATAAATATAAAAATACACAGTCTGCCTCTGCCCCAGGTAAGATGTGGTGTTGGGTAGAAGGGCTTGTATGTCCTGAGGTGAGTATGGAAACATCCCTATCCTACGGAAAATTATAAGGGAACCTACTAGTAAGGGAACCCAGTAAGAATATTGGGTCAAAGATACAAAAGCACAAGATTAACAGAAAGAATGAGACTAAGGATTAAGAGAAACTGAGTTCTTGCAGGCTCAGAAATGAGCCCAGAGCTTTGTTGATTCATATTGTACCATCTGGTGATCTGGTCTCAAAATAGGATCTTTTGAGTCTAAACCCACTCCTGAGTGTGAATGTGAATAAGGAGTAGGGCCTAAGTTCATTGTCCCCCTGACGGCTGTCCTTTCCCAACTTTTCTTAATAGTGACTGAATATTAAGAATAGAGAAACTGGGGATCCCTGGGTGGCACAGCGGTTTGGCGCCTGCCTTTGGCCCAGGGCGCGATCCTGGAGACCCGGGATTGAATCCCACATCGGGTTCTCAGTGTATGGAGTCTGCTTCTCCCTCTGCCTCTCTCTCTCTCTCTCTCTCTCTCTCTGTGACTATCGTAAATAAATAAAAATTAAAAAAAAAAAAAAGTTGTATGCTCTACAAACGGAGCCAACCAAACACCCCATCCCCATTAAAAAAAAAAAAAAAAAAGAATAGAGAAACTGGGGCACCTAGATGGCTCAGTCGTTGAACATCTGCCTTTGGCTCATGCTGTGATCCCAGGGTTCTGGGATCGAGTCCCACATCAGGCTCCCCTCATGGAGCCTGCTTCTCCCTCTGCCTATATCTCTGCGCCTCTCTGTGTCTCTCAAGACTGACTGACTGACTGACTAAATAAATAAATAAATAAATAATCTTAAAAAAAAAAAGAATAGGGAAACTTTGGGGCACCTGGGTGCCTCTGTTGGTTAAGTGTCTGCCTTTGGCTCAGGTCATGATCTTGGGGTCCTGGGATTGAGTCCGATATATGGCTTCCCTGCTCAATAGAGAGTCTGCTTCTCCCTCTCCCCCTGCCGCTCCTCCCTGCTTATGCTCCCTCTCTCCCAAATAAATAAGTTAAAAATAAAAATAATAGGGAAACTTAAAACTTGAGGGTTGTTTTGTTTTTGTTTTTGTTTGTTGTTTGTTTTTTAGAAAGCAGTGGCTTTGAAACCACCAGGAGCTCAGAGAACAGAACTCACTGAGATGAAAGTTTGTGGCTGAGCTCCACAGTAAGCATTGTGCTGGCTGTGGTGCACAATGGCAGGCTGTCTGTGGGCACTCAGTTGCTACTTCTCTCATTCTCAGCCTGATTAACCTTAAGGCTTCTGATGAATGGGACAGGCTTCCAGGGAATCTCAGTCATGAGGGGTTTTTGTTGTTCTTTTTGTGGTTTTCCCTCATACTTTCTCTTACATGCGGTAAGAAAAAATATATAATATATAATTTTTTATATTTTATGATATATTTATGTAAAAATGTATTTTTCATAGTTATAAGATCTAGTCCTAGCCCCAAGGAACTAGGAGCTTAGGGTTTTAGTTACTCTGTTCAAATAACCTTGTTTTGGATTCTAAATGAATTCTTGACTTTCTTTATCTCTGTGTGTAGGTGAGAAGAGGCCTGAACCTAAACATCAGGAATTAAGTAAAGAGAATGGTAGGGAAGAAGAGGATATGGAAGAGGAAGAAGAAGAAGAGGATGATACAGAAGAGGAAGAAGATGGGGAGGAGGATAAAGAATCAAGGGTGACCAAGCCTGCACAGATTCAAAAGAGGTAAGCAGCTCAGCTTGTTCTGAGACAACAGAAGAAGATCTAGGATTATCTCTGGGAGGAGCAGTGGTCTTCCCTGCCCCCATCACGGCAGATGTAATGTGTGTGATGAAGGGGCATAGACCCCTCTGGCAGCCCAGATCCTTAGTTCTGAACTGTGCCATTGCAGAGCTGTCAGGAGGGCTGCACCTGCAGAGAGCAGTGAGGAGGATCATTCTGACGAAGACAGCGGCCTGAAGGAGAGAGATGATAGTATTGATGGAGAGGAACTGGCTCAGAGTGACACCAACAGTGAAGAGCAAGAGGACGAAGGTTTGCCTGGGGATCTTTGTAGACACTTTTACATTTAAAACCGGTTACTGACAAATGTGCATCAGTTCAGTGCACACCTCTCATTAAATAGGACCCCAAAGTGGTCTGTCAGATTCATGTTTCAGTGCTGAAAAGGATACCCTTATATTCCTTCTAAAGGTTTTTGTTTTGTTTTAAAATTAGTTTGGAATGGCATTTGAAGGTTAAGATTCTCAGGGAATTTAAAACCTGGCTTAATGCTGAGGCACTACTTCTCTCTTGTTTATCCAAGGTGAATGAATAACTGGATAAGCAGGATATTATATTCTAACACCAAGTGGATTTTAAACAACTCTTGTGAATTGAGATAGGGATAAAGACCTCTTGGGGCATTTTGTAAAGCTGTAATCAAACCCAGTTGCCACCTTTATAAAGAATGTTGGGTGTAAACTCATTTATTGAGGGAGGCAGGTCTTTACAGAATGAGGAATGGCCAATAACTGGTTGTTTAGGTTAAGTCTGGTGTGTCAGTTTGGTCATATAAAAAATCTGAGGAAATAGTTTTTTCCATGAGGAGAGAATGGGAGACACCCTAGAATCAGAGAAGCTTCTGTACTGAGGGGACTATGAGACCTTGCATTCAATAACCAGGTTCATCTGTCTCTTAACCATTCTTTACATTGAAAAAAATATTGAGCCAATACATAATAATGGCAGAAAATTTAAAAAGATAGTGCAGTAGAGTGTAATATAGAGAGAAAAGTTCCTCACCAGACCCCTAAGGGTCCCTCAAAGTAACCACTGCTGTTGTTTTCATATTCTTTCAGAATTGTTATATATCTGTAAACATGTATGTCTTTTTTTCTTTTTCCCCTAAGATTTTATTTATTCATTCATGAGAGGTACAGAGAAAGAGAGATAGACATAGGGGAAGAAGCAGGCTCCTCTCAGGGAGCCGGATGCAGGACTCAATCCCCGGACCCGGCCCGGATCATGCCCTGAGCCGAAGGCAGACACTCAACTACTGAGCCATATAGGTCTATTTTTAAAAACAAACAGTAAATCTTCCTTGTACCCAGGTCCTCAGCCACTTTAGGGCCCCTCCCCAGAGACAACCAAAGTTAAAAGTTTCTTGTGTATCTATTTAATACCTTTATAAGCAAAAACAAATGTGGGGTGTACACATACACATACAGGTCCAATAGTTATGTTTGTGTGTGTGAATGTGTATTTTTTTTTCCTCAAATGTTCTAAACCTTTAGACTGTCCTGACAGTATATAGGAATGTCTTTCTTTCCATACCCTTACCACATTGGATTTCATTCTTTTATTAAGTTGTTGCCAATTTGTTGGAATGAAAAACAGTATCTTTTTACTGGTGCTATGTTTTTCTTATAAGTTTGAGCGTCTTTTCCTGTATTTAGGTGTATATCCTTTGTTCACTTTTAATTTTGTGTTTTCTTATTTGTTTATGCAAGGTTTTTATATATCTAAGAAGTTAGCCCCTTGTCATTTGGGTTGCACTAAGTCTTTTTCATTTTGTTGTATTTCTTTTTACTTTAGATATGCAAATCTCAAAGAAAAAGAAGAGGAAGTTACCCTCTGATGTGAATGAAGGGAAAACTGTTTTTATCAGGTATGCCTTTGTACCTCAAGAGGTACTGTTTGTGTTGCCCTCACAGGTTTTCCTTTTCTCCTTTTTTCCTTCTCTCTTTGTCTCTCTTTATTTTTGGAAAGATTTTATTTTTATTTATTATTTTTTAAAGATTTTATTTATTCATGAGAGACACACAGAGAGAGAGGCAGAGACATAAGCAGAGGAGAAGCAGGGAACCCCATGTGGGACTCGATCCCGATCCTGGGACCCCAGGATCATGCCCTGGGCCAAAGGCAGGCGCTCAGCTGCTGAGCCACCCAGACATTCTGAAAGATTTAATTTTTAAGTAAGCTCTACACCCAGGGTGGGGCTCAAATTCAGAGCCCCAAGTTGTGAGTTGCATGCTCCACGGACTGAGCCAGCCAAGTGCCCCACTCTTTGTTTCCTAGTACTATTTCTGGTAGCTAGGCCAGAAAATTGGATCATTAATACATCTGGCCCTAGGAACATAGCAAACAGTGAGAATATAGGAGAATCAGAACTGCACCCAGAAGATAAAGAGCGGGAGTCTCCAGATTTTGTCCTCATTTACATTTCATTCTTTGTAACTGGGGTAGCATCATTTGGAACAAATCAGTTCTTTATTAGAAACATCTTTGTTTTAGGAGAAGTGCTGTAGAGGGGTGATACCACTTGTCCCAGATAATTTCTTTCTTCATACCTAACTTAACTTTCAAAGTAGTGTCGAGAATAAAATAAGGCATCCCATTGGTTTCCAAGAAAATTTAAGGGAGGAAGTCAAGTGGAGATAGGTTTTATCTCATGTTGCCATTGCTGTTATAGTCCTACTGACTGTGGTAAGTTGGCTGTTTTATAGAGTCAGGACATCTTCAGGACACCTCAGGCATGCCTTCTTTTCCTTTCTTAAGTGCCAACCTGCCAGGGCTATTTGGGTCTTATTTTAAAGAGGTGTACTTTATTTTCCTGTAGAGTGCTTTAAGATTGTTTTTATTATATAAGTAATTTATGCTTATTGTAGGAAATTTAGGAAATTTCCTAAATGAGCAAAAAGACACAAGATATTAACCTTAATTATTACTCAAAGAACACCTGCACACATGCCCATATCATAACTATTTACAAAGGTGAGTTTAGCCTCCACAAGCTATGCTATAGCCCATTTTCTGCCTTAACGGCATGTCTCTCATAGTTGTTTTTACCTGGTTGTTTGGAATGGCCATATAAATAATTTTGTATTTGTAGAGGATCTTGTCTAATAAGAAAGGGGAAATGTTATACTTAGGAGCCTGTGATTTTAATACCGAGGATACCATTCCTTACTGTTTCCACATCTTTTAATTAATAAAAAACTTAGGAAAGTAAAGGATGGAAGACAAAAAACTATACACAGACCAATTGGAAGAAGTAACGTGGCTAGGATGTCTTATTGCAGAAAATCTTTTTTGTCTCAGTTACTTTGTAAGATGGAATTGTTATGGGGTTAACTGAGTGTAGAGAAGAAAAATTATAAATATTTATTGAGGACTGTTTTTACCCTAGAAGGGTGTGAATAGCTGGGGAAATGAAGGATCTTTACAGTATATGGAAATTTAGTAGAACAAAATCTTCCAACTTTTTTTAAGATTTTATTTATTTGACAGAGAGAAAGCACAAGCAGAGAAAGCGGCAGGCAAAGGGTGAGGGAAAAGCAGGCAGAGGCAGAGGAAGCAGCAGGCTCCCCACTGAGCAAGGGGCCCCATGCTGGAGAATCCCAGGATCCTGGGATCATGACCTGAACCGAAGGCAGACACTGACTGAGCCACCCAGGCGCCCACTTCCAATATTTTTTAATTCCATGAAAAGGAATAAGTGCTTTTCTTGTTTTGCACTTAGTAAACTTTACTGTGTTTGCTTCTGAGTTATTATTTTGAAGAATTTTCTGACTTTTGTAAAGTTTAAATTGAAACCTCGATTTCACAGCAACACAGAGGGGAAAATGCGTAATTGAGAGAGGCGGGCAGATACACACATGTACACTTTTGACTTGTCTCATTAGCCTGCTGTGAATCTTCTGGTTGTAATAAGAGAAACGAATTTTGGCCAATTTAAATGAGAAATCAGGTTTGTTGGGTGAACATTGAGTGGTTCACTGGATCAAAGCAGGGGAAGAGCAAACCTTAAGAAGGAGATGAAAATCTGGATGTTTTGGGGCTCAGCTGTAGAAGGCTGTGGTCTTTTCTCTGAGAATACTGCCTTTCTTTTTTTCATTTTTAAGGTATATATTCTGTAAAGTGCGTTAATCTAAATGTACAGCTCAGTGAAATTTTTCATACATATGTATCCATGTACCCACCACTCAGATCAAGATACAGGACATTTTCAGATTTCCACTTCCTAGAAGTTTCCTTTGGGTGGGGTCCTGCTATTTTGAAATGAATTTGCATCTACAGCTTCTGCCTTAATGTATGTCTGTTTAAGTTTTAACTTTCTTGGGGAGAGAATCTGATTAACATAGAAAGGCCAGTTAATGCTAGCCATGGGGGAGAGTCACACATCAGAGGTGGGGTCACTGGGGCCTCCCCTATGTATGGGTGCTATTCTTAAACTACAGAGGGTGGTTGTGAGCAAGAATACCACTCCATTTGGTGTCTCACCTTGTACTAGAACATAGGATCTCACTTTTGTAATTGACTTTTCTTGTGACCTGTCTTCCATAGAAACCTGTCTTTTGACTCAGAGGAAGAAGAACTTGGGGAGCTCCTCCAGCAATTTGGAGATCTTAAGTATGTCCGTATTGTCTTGCATCCAGACACAGAGCATTCTAAAGGTATTTGTTGTCAGCTTGTCAGGCCCTAAAAAGGTAGAGACTGTTGCCATGGACACTGGGTTACTTGAGAGCGTAATGTGTGCCATTCTGAGGGGTCTACAGTCCATCCAGCCCAGGTTTCTATGATTCAGAGAAACACCAAGGACATTCTGAGGTTGTCTTCCAAGATATCAAACTCAGCATCTTTAATGGTGTTGCCAGCCACAATTTTGTCTAAGCTATTTTTTAAGCCCTTGCTTATTTACTTTAGGGTAATGAATTCCATTTGTTGTTCTTCTTTGAATTTCAAATGTGATAGCATCTCATGGGTATTAATCATTCCACATTGCTTGAAATTACTGGGATCTTTTTCAGTTGCTTTTGTTAGAGATGGAAGCTAACAAATTTTTTTGCAGTGGCAACAGTCAGAAGGAAAACTGTATATAACAGGACTGCTGCCTTAGATTTTTTTTCCCCTCAAGCTATTTCTTTTGAACTTTTAAGGATTGGCCCCAGTTCATTCTAGTATACTGTTGTTAGGGGAGCAGCATCTTTTCAGTCTATTCATAATCTTTCATTTCATCAACTGCAGTCATTCTCCTAAGCAGTGAGTTCTTAATTCATTCTGGTTCTTGCTTCCTTTGAGATTTAGCAAAAGCTATGAACCTTCTCTCCAGAAAAATGCCACTTCTGAGAATTTGTGGGCTCTCTGGACTCTATTCAAGGGTTAAGAACCTCTATTTTAAACTTTACTTTCCAAATTGATGAGACCTGATCATTTTCAGTTTTTCCTTAGGCAAAAAGATAGAAGTAGGGCAGTATGATGGAAAGAAAGCTGAACTGCTTCCTGGAGATTAGGGATCTAATTGTAGCTAAGCCGTAGACCAGCTGGGTGATTTTGGCAAATTGTTTAACCACTGCAGGCTTCAATTTCTTATCTATGAAATGAGTAGATTGAACTGGAATAATCACTGAAGGTGTCTTCAACTTTAATATTCAACTATACTTCTTGGACCTTCTTCATTTCCAGTATATTTTTTTAAAAATGGGCAACTAAAATTGCATAGAATGTTCCTAGTAATGTAGGATATTGCTTTACTTTGATATCTTTTGTTTCTTTTTGATGCAGTAGTCTGTTGGGTTGGTATTTTCAGAATGTGGTCAATAGTTGACTTTCTCAATCTTTCTTGTCCTATTAATATTAGCTGAGAGTTAATGATCTTAATAAGTGTAGTTTTCATTATTATTTCTTAAATACATTGTCTTTTTCTAGCACTTAATAAATTTTTTTGCTTTCTCACGCAGCCTTGGCTGCCTCCTATCATTTGTCCTTGTTAGCATGCCATTTCACTGTCTAGGAGAGCTAAAAATTATCTGTGGACTTTTAGGGAAGTGTTAAGACTAAACTCAATACTGACCCAGTGTTAAAATTCTTACCCATTCAAAGAGAAGTACCCATTTTCTTCGTATTGGATGAATAAGCTAATCTGTCAATTAGAAACATTCCTCCCCCTCAATCTTCCTTCCTTTCTTTTTGTATCATTTGTTTCTTTTGCTTGAATGTCTATTAATGCCAGATACTATAGTAGGTGCTAGCAGCCTAAAAACATGGCCCTTACTCCTGAGGCATTCGTCCTATTTGGGAAGATACCACCTGACCAGCGCTATAATAGAAGAGATGTGATTGGAGGACCAGTAGATGGGGCACTTCGCTCTGCCTGCTCTGGAGGGCAGGAAAGACCCCACCTAGATGGTGACTTTTGGGTTGGCCTGCCATGTGTTGTCTTAGTCTGCTGCCATTTATTCTCATAGAGGACAAAAGTTCAGTCAATGCCCCAGTAGCTCTAGGAAATATGACAGTTTTTTTTTCATATATGAGGGAATATTTAAATTTGTATAAAGGGATACTAACAAAATATTATGAAACTTGTGTTTCGTTTTTGGAGTCTACTATAAAGTCAACTTTTTTTCTTTACTGATAAAAACTGCTTTTTATCAATAGTAGAAATTAGGATGGGTTGATTGGCTCTGCATCTAACCAGCGATAGGTGAGTTTGTGCAAATTCTAGAGTATGAGTCAAGAATCGAGCTTCTGGCTTTCTGGTTCACTGCTGTATTCATGTGAGAGAGGCCAGGAACTTTGACTCCAAGAGACCAGTCTGCCCATATCTGATGTCTCCCAAGTGGCAGTGAGATGATGTGATTAATTAGTTGATGACAGTGAGATCTGTAATTAATTTCAGGGTTCCTGCCTCATTTTTTAACCTTCTAAAAGGCAAGCATTAAGAAATGCTGATTTAAGTGGAATTTCTCTACTATATCTTGTGGCTTTTTGTTACTAAGGAGAGCAGTAGTGAGACTAAAGTTCTAAGAAGCATTGGAAAAGATGAAGTAATAGTAAAATTCCATTGTAAGCACATGTCCTATCTGTCTTGGAACCTTTGTACTTGATGCAGTGCATGTCTCATAGCGTCTAACAAAAGGACATATTGCTCTGTCTTCCACTCTGTGTTAGGCTAGCACCATTTGTCGTGTCATCTTTGGCATCCTGGTGGGCCATGGGAGTTTGGCATCTCACTCAATTTTGTTTCTCTGTGTAGGTTGTGCATTTGCCCAGTTCATGACTCAAGAAGCAGCTCAGAAATGCCTTGAAGCTGCTTCTCCAGAGACTGAGGTAAGGAGAACATTTCTTCTATCCCATAACTTAGGGGATAGTGACTCCTAAGGCCAGCATTTGCTGTTTATACACAGCTTTATAGTACTGTCAATACTATAATAATAATAATAATAATAATAATAATAATAATAATAATAAAGCTAATGCTTATTGAGCACTTAGTGTGTGTTAGGCATTAAACTTTACATGTATTATTTAATCCTTAATATCAGTTCTACAGTGGTATATAAGGTAATTACAATTACACCTCTGGGGTGCCTGGGTGGCTTAGTTGGTAGAGGTCTGACTCGACCTCAGCTCAGGTCTTGATCTCAGGGTCATGAGTTCAAACCCTACATTGGGCTCCACGCTGAGCATGGAGCCTACTTAAAAAGATCAATTATTATACCTATTTTATAAGTGTGGAAACATGTGTAATAATGTATCTAATATTTATTGATCACTGTATGTCAGCCCATATTGTAGCCTGATGACATGAAAGTTGGGACAAGAAGGGATTAAGGTCATCTATGAAGAATAAATGAGAGACAATGTAGGGGTGATGGATTTTTCTGTATATTCTGTAACCAAGTATATATTGTTTTGAGGTATCCTGTGTTGCCCATTTATCTCTTAAATTCTCTTAAGTAGAGTTAACACTATCATTTCATTAGCTTTCTTTAGAATTTAACAATTTGGCTATTTACAGATCCGTTTTCCTCACTTTAGCCCTCCTTTGGGCCTAATCAACTCCCATAAAATAAATTACTGCTAACTGCCCTAAGTATACACATGGCCTTTTGCACAGCTATTCTAAAATATTAGGCTAAGTGATCCACTTGCAGCCACCTAGGCTAAGACATCCTGTGGGTTGGTTCCATAGCATAATTGGGGTTTGCTGTTTTCCCTTTCCTTGGCATTCCTTGTCAGGTACTTACTTAGTCTTTAACCTTTTAACTAATTTTAAGAGAGACAATTGCAATCTGTTACAGGGTGGTGGACTTAAACTGGATGGCCGGCAGTTGAGGGTCGATTTGGCAGTGACCCGTGATGAGGCTGCAAAGCTCCAGACCAAGAAGGTGAAGAAGCCAACTGGAACCCGGAACCTCTACCTGGCCCGAGAAGGCTGTGAGTAGTGGAAGGGAGATGTGAACCAGGCTTCTGAGTTAGCAGGCCCTGTTCTGTGACAGTGACCAGCAACAGTATGTTTGGGGGCATGTTTCAAATTAAAAACCCACATGTGTTCTTCAACAATGTTACATCATTATTCCACTTTAGCAAATATGGCTTTCTGTTAGGAAACCGTCACTCAGGTTTTGGATTAACCGGTCTCATTCTCTTTTCTTTTCTTTTTTTTTAAAGATTTTTTTACTTTATTTATTCATAGAGACACACAGAAAGAGAGAGGCAGAGACACAGGTGAAGGGAGAAGCAAGCTCCATGCAGGGAGCCCAACATGGGATTCGATCCAGGGTCTCCAGGATCACGCCCTGGGCTGCAGGCGTGCTAAACCGCTGCGCCACCGGAGCTGCCCTCATTCTCTTTTCTGCTTGTTTGCCTTGAGATCTTTAGGTTGGGGGATTAGCAGGGCAAAGAGGGAGGAAAAGCTCAAATTACCTTTGCTTCTTGTCATGATTTCTGATAGTTTTTCTCAAGGAGTTGAAAATTATGACTAAAATTACTCTTGATTAGTCATAGATTTAAAATTTGCACTCAGTACCTTTCCCTTAATGTCAAAAAGATAATCAGAAATTAGCTTCAGTGAAAAAAAAAAAAGCAGTTGGTTAAACGTCTGCCTTCAGCTTGGGTTGTGATCCTGGGGTCTTGGGATCGAGTCTCGCATTAGGCTCCCTGCTCAGTGGAGAGCCTGCTTCTCCCTCTCCCCCTGCTACTGCCCCTGCTTGTGCTCTCTCTCTCTGTCAAATAAATAAATAGAATCTGAACAATAAAAAACCCCAGAAGAATCCCTTCCTCTAGGTCATACAGTATTTGTCAGCCTACTACTGCACAGCTGCACAGCCTGGACTAGTGATGTAAGGCCTTTAGCTTTTGGTTGTAGGCCTCTGTATGGCCAGGTGGCTGTTTTCAGTTTGGCTTAATTCACTGCTTAGTACTCTCCCCCAAATACATGAGTAACAGCAAAATTCCAAGGGCAGGTTATAGGTGGAGCATTTTTGTTTCCAGAATACCTAAAATGTACGTATTTTCAGAACTTTCTCTAGGCCTTTCCATCTGACATTGGGCATATACATGAAGCTTTTTGTGGGGAGGGAAAAAGAGGAACAAATTCACAAAATGTTCAGTTTTAGTCCTTGATAGCAGCTCAGAGCTGAGAACTTAGCCCTGTAGCCTATTTCTGGACCTACCCAAATGCCACTATGTCCTGGCCAGCATAGTCCTCTGGGCCCTGTACAAAGAGCTTGCATCATTCAAATCACATTCCTCTTGTTGCTCAGTGAAAATTCCCTTGCTGATGTCTTGGCCTTTTTCCCTCTTTTTGCAGTGATTCGTGCTGGGACTAAGGCTGCGGAGGGTGTGAGTGCTGCTGATATGGCCAAAAGAGAACGGGTGGGTAGATTAGGCACCAGCCTTCAGGTTCTGCATGATTTATTATAAATCAATAAATAATAACTATTGAATGCTGGAGGTGCCTGTCAGAGAGCCAAACATCAATCACAGACCCTGCTTGCTTACACTCTTGTTACAGGGAAGCACACCGGTGAAACAGCAAATAACCCAACATTGTACATCATGTTATATGAGTGTTGTATGCCATTATAAGGACTGTGTCTTATTCTTTAATTCCTAATGCTCAGCAGTAAATGTTTGCCAAATAGTATGCTTCTACATCACGGAGTAGACACTTAGAGGCTAAGGCTATATATAATTAGGTATCAGTATGAAGGCAGAGTAACCTAAGAAAGGAAGATCAGAATGAGCTGGAGTTAATAGGGAAGGGGTAGATGTGGGTTTTAGAAGGAAGAATTAAGATGTCCTTTTGTGGTAGGGAGTTATGTCCAGATTATAAAATCATCTTAGGAAAACTCCACATCATGGGAGTTTCCACTGATAACTGATACCATTGAGTTTTTTTGCTGCTTAATAGTATTCATTCCCAGTAATATTTTAAAAAAAGACTTTATTTATTTATGAGAGAGACAGAAAGGCAGAGACACAGGCAGAGGGAGAACAGGCTCCACATGAGCAGGGAGCCCGATGCAGGACCTGACCCAAAGGCAAATGTTCAACCACTGAGCCACCCAGGTGCCCCTCATTCCTAGTAATTTTTAACTTTTGCCCAAGTAGCCTACTTTCAAAAAGTTAAGGCAGCCTAGAATGATAAAGAGGCATGACCATTAAAAGAATGAGCTTTGGAGCTTGAACATACAGAAGATGAACAGAGATGAGAATATAATGACACTAAGAGGCAGTGTGTTTTTCCTATGTACAGTTTCTAGACTTGGGTTCACGTTTTTTGGTAGTGATCTTCTGGAAATCATGGTATTTAGGGGGCACTGTATGCCCTTTTCTGATCACAATATGATAATGACACATTTAATTTTCCCTTAGAACAAATTTTTGTAGCAAAAAGCTCTGTAGATTATATGCATTATAATTCACAGCAGGTGGAGCTTTCCCTGGGAGAAAAATCATACTGTTGAACTCAGGTATGAGAGTCTCTTCAAATAACCCTTTAATATTCATTTCCAGAGTATCTGTTTATTTTGTGATTTGTTAGTCCTTTACTAAATAAGGAACAGCAGAAATAAGACTTAGTAAAAGACAAAAAATTAAAACTTTTTCAACTAACTGATTTTAAAAAACACACCAGAAGAAGACTATTATCCTCTCACTTCAGCAAATGTTGCCCTGGGACTGGTGTTTTGTGCAGCATAGTTGAGGCCAATGCTCTAGAAGCAAAATTCATTTCCGTTGTGTATGAAGCAAAATTTGTTTCTGTGGTCATGGACATTCTTCTGCCTCAAGGTGGCAGAGTTGAGACAACATTCTAGCAAGTATTCTTTAAATAAATTCCATTTCCTTTTGGAAGGACTAGATAATTAGTTTGAGTTGGTGGGCAGACAAGGATTGGGCATAGATGTTAACCACTGTATTATTTATTATTTGCTTTGGGCCAGGTTTTGAGTTCGGGATTTTTTTGTATATTACCTCATTTCAGCCTTACATCAGTGCTAAGAGATTGGTATTTTGAGCTACAGTTTCACTTTGTAGAGGGAAACACTGAGGCTTAAAAAATTTCATGTAACTTCTCCAGTTAAGGATGAATTTCCAGTTTAGTCTGAATCTAGAGCCCAAGATCTTACCACCTACCCACCATTTTGCCTCTTTGAACCTTTCTTTCCCTATGCTAGGCCTCATAAGGTGGTAGATAGGTGATTTCCCTTCTTTTGTCCATATGAAGGGTTATTGAAGGGTGGGGGAGTGGGGGTGGTGGCCACAGTTCTTTCCTTTTGGAGAATTATGAACCTGCATTTTTATTTTTTATTTTATTTTATTTTATTTTATTTTATTTTATTTATTTTATTTCACTTTATTTTAATTTTTTATTTTTGCATTTTTAAAGGGTAGATTGTCTTATTAACAATTTGTTGTTCTTTCAGTTTGAGCTGCTAAAGCATCAGAAACTTAAGGACCAGAATATCTTCGTCTCCCAGACCAGGCTGTGCCTGCACAACCTCCCAAAAGGTGTGGATGACAAAGAACTTCGGAAGCTTCTACTGAATGCCACCAGAGGGGAGAAGGGAGTGCGCCTCAAGGAGGTGAGAGCTGGCCCCACCCACTTAGAAGTTTGGTACTTGTCCTGGGTCAGATTAAGCATTTATTCCAGGCTTTGGTGCTAGCCGATTGACAGAATTTCTTCTGGGAGCATTGTCAACAGATGAGGCTGAGATTGGCAGTTTTCATGTTTATTTGTTTGTTTTCTCTTCTTATAACTGCCTTTCACCCACATTGTCCAGATTGTAGCACAATGTGAGGAAATGTCTGCCCTCATGAATTAATTTGAATTCTTGCTGTGTGCTCAGCATCATAGCAGGTGCTATAGTGTTAATTTTCTTGCAGAGAAAATAATCTGTCTATTTTGCTCTTTAGAAGAACATTTTACTTCCATTTGCAATACTCTTACTGTACGAAAAGAGTCCTTGGTGCTGTGTGGTAAGCACAGAGAGTCATGCGGGTCTTCAGCGGTTGTATTAGACAAACGCTGGATTTGCACCAAAACTTGATGAGACTCCATAAGAGTACAGAGCCTTCTCCTCTGCCCCACCCTCTGCAAATCTTCATCCTGGCACTTATGATTACATGGTCCTGTCGTTGTCTGCTAGTCATTTCTCCTGACCAGCTCTCCTGAGCTCTTTGAGAGCAGGTTTCTCATTGCTCCCAGTCCTTGGCAGGGTACCTGGAACATAGTAAATCTCTCAATCTATATTTATTGAATAAGTAACACAGCCAATATTAGAAATCTACTTTGCTCTGATTTATGACTATAAACTGTTTTCCTAATCCTGGAAAATCTCTTCAAAATGTATGGCATTGGTATTTGGGGAATTACATGAGAGAATGTGAACATATCAGCACATATCTGACACCACTCTTAGTAAAACTGTTCAAAGTGTTACTGGCATAGAGGTCAGTTGTGTAATTTCTCATATCAGCATCTACAATATTTAATAAGTGCTTGTACATTTAAAACCTATCATCAGAGAAATTCATGTGTTTTACTGTATTTGCATTGCATTGAATTTTCTCTTTATTTTATTTTTTGATCCCTCTATTGTCATTTTAAGGGGTCTTTCTTTTTTTCTTTCTTTCTTTCAAGAGTGATTCATTTATTTATTATTTATTTATTTATTTATTTGAGAGAGAGAAAGAGAGAGCACGAGCAGGAGGCGCAGAGGGAAAGGGAGAGAGAGAATCTCAAGCAGACTCCACACTGAGCATAGAGCCCTATGCAGCACTCGATCTCACAATCCTGAGATCATGACCTGAGCTGAATGCAAAAAGACACTTAACCAACTGACTGTACCTCCCTGGCACCCCTTGAATTTTCTCTTTAATGTTTTAATACGTGTTGGTATAGTATCTCACCAAAATCGTAAGCTTCTTCAGGACAGGAACCTCATTTTAAGCTTTTCTTAACTTCCCTATAGTACATGGCACAGTTCTTGGGACAATGTAGGTACTGGAAGTATACCAAATGCAGCATCCATGTATCCTTAATACCTAGATTTCTCGATTACATGAGAACTACAGCCTTTTCCAAGATATGCTACTATGGTATGGTATCTTTGATGTCCCAGGACACCTATTACATTCAGCTTACGGATTTAAGGCAAATCATGCCAGAGAAGATCCGAGCTCTGAGCAAAGCTAGCTGAAGCTTCAGCTGTAATCCTTAGGCTATATGTTAGGCAGGCCCTTCCTCATACCTGAATGTCTTTCTTAAAGATTTATTTATTTATTTGAGAAAGAGAGAGAGCAGAGGGAGAAGGAGAGAAGCAGACTCTCTGATGAGCAGGGAGCCTGAATGGGGCTCCATCTCACAACCCTGAGATCATAACCTGAGCTGAAATCAAGAATCAAATGCTTCACCAAGTGAGCCACTCAGGCACCCCTCAGTGCCTTTCTTAGCTAAAGCCATCAGGCCTCTTTTCCTTCTTCAGTAATTTCCTTTCTGAGTGGCTTCTTCAGTGATGAGATCTATGGACAGCGCTTCATCCTCAGTGATAACTTACACAATTTAAAGTACCATATACTTTTGAACTTGTATGTATTGTCCACAATTGACTATTTTAATTGGGGGGTATTTTCATCTACATGCTTATTTATAGGTTTTTTGTTGATCTCTGTAAACTCTTAGAAAGCCAGAAAGTATCTATTTAATTGGCTTTGTGCTTTCAGTAGATGTATGCTAATAAGACCTTGGTAAATGTTAGTCCAGTATAATATGGCTGTTGTGGCAGTGATGTGGATGAGGATTCTGTCCCAGCCACCTGATCTCACAGTGAGTCTGTTCATGCTCTCATTCTGTAATCATGCCTTCTTTCTCTTGTTCTACTCATAGTGTCGGGTGATGCGAGACCTCAAAGGAGTGCATGGGAAAGTTAAGGGTCAGTCCCTGGGCTATGCCTTTGCAGAGTTCCAGGAGCACGAGCATGCCCTGACAGCCCTTCGCCACATCAACAACAATCCAGAGATCTTTGGGCCTCTGAAGGTGAGCCTCATCCTGTGAGGAGACCTATTCCTCTGAGGGCCCTTTGCAGAAAACCATTTCTCTGCTTTGTCCAGTGTCCTCTGACTTATGTGTGGTAGGAAAGAGGAGCCAGTTAGTGAGGGAATAAGCAGTGGTTCAGCGGATAAGATGATCAGAAGGTTTTGAAATCTAAATTGGATAGACTGCTTGCAGAATGGCCCCTTACCTTTGAGTAGAGTAAGTGAGCAGGAGAGAGGGCAGTGGTGGGGGATATCTCAGCTCATTGCTCTCAGAAATTAAGAAATCTAATGAATGACATTCTCTTTCTGACACAGAGACCAATAGTGGAGTTCTCATTGGAGGATCGAAGGAAACTTAAAATAAAGGAACTGAGGATTCAGCGCAGCCTGGTACAGAACTGAAATGTTTTTCTGTTTTTGCTTGTTTTTTTAAGTTATGGTCAAATACACATAACATGAAATTTGCTATTTTTAAGTGTATATTTCAGTTAAAGCATTTTTTTTTTCAGGCTACGTTAAACGCCTATTTTATTGAGTTTGTGGTTCTGCACCCTTGAAATAGGTCTCTATCTCATTAGGTTTTTACACTTTACTCTTAGTTCCCTAGAACTCTCCAGGCCATCTTCTCTGCTGGCCTGTCTTGTGATAGCCTCACAGAGGGGAAAAGAAAGAGGAGAATCAGGCTGACGTTACTAGCAATGAGCAATGCCAGTACAGTGTTTGGTTGACAGTACATGTCAAAGGGAATGGCCCAGATGAAAGTTTTACATTGTAGATTTCAGTTCTCTCTTCCATAATTCTTCCTTCTTAGATGGCTCCAGAAGTATGATGCCTGATAGTTTTAGTACTGTTTTTAATCTAGTGTGGTATAAAGGAACGAATGGGAATGGAAATGCTCCTGTTCAGACTCAGGCTGTACCCCTGAGTTCCTTGGCAAGTTAGTACCTCTCTCAGCTTCAATTTAGTTTGTACAATAGGATTAACAGGATTTGCCTCACCTGATTGATAAGGATTAAATGGTAACAGTGCATGGTCAGCACATAGTCAGCACTCTTTCTCTTACTCCTCTAGCCCTCAGATGTAGAAGGCCAGGTATTCTTTTTTTTTTTTTTTTAAGATTTTATTTATTCATGAGAGACACAGAGAGAGGCAGAGACATAGGCAGAGGGAGAAGCAAGCTCCATGCAGGGAGCCTGATGTGGGACTCAATCCTGGGACTCCAGGATCATGCCCTGAGCCAAAATCAGGTGCTCAACCACTGAGCCACCCAGGCGTCCCAAGGCTGGGTTATTCTTGATTCCATAACTCCTACTGCTTTCATTGATAATATACCTTAATTTGCTTATATATCAAACATCTGCACTCTTTGTGGTGTGTACCATGGGCCTGACCAATAGAAGAGCAGTTTCAGTGGTTAATACAGTGGTTCTGAGTAGGAAAATCTGGGATCTGGTTCTTGTTTGAGACAGCTTTGTTCTAGGAATAGACTTACTTACAGCCTTAAGCTGTTGCTTCAGAGTGATTCTGAAACTAGTGGCTTAATAAAAATGATTCAGATGGCTTTATTTGTTGCTTATACTTGTGTACATATTGCTCTTTCTGTGTAAAAGTGTCCCTTTCCCCTGACTCAAGGACACTTCTACGGTTTCCATATTCAGATCAAATGTGCTTCCTCAAGAAGCATTTTCCCACCTCTCTCGAAAGAGGTAAGACCCCATTACTTGTACTTTCATGAACCTTTCCTTAAGGTCTCTAGTTTTTCACTTTGCGTTATTTGTGTGTCTCTTGTCCTCCATTAGGCCAGGAGTCCTCAAAGGTAGTCACTATTCTTTCCCTCTGTACCCTTACTTAGAAATTGAGACGGGCATATTACAGGCATAGAACAATCTTTGTTGTATCAATAATTAGACTAATTTAATGTGGATCTTCTGTTTCTTCTTCCATTACAGTGCAATATAAATCCGTAACATACTTTATGCCTTCCTTCTCTTTTTAAAAAGATTTTATTTATTTATTTATGAGAGACACAGAGAAAGAGGTAGAGACACAGGCAGAGGGAGAAGCAGGGTCCCTGTGGGAAGCCCGATGCGGAACTCAACCCCAGGACTCCAGGATCATGACCTAAGCCAAAGACAGATGCTCAACCACTGAGCCACCCAAGTGCCCCTGTGCCTTCCTTCTCATAGCATCTTTTCCTAGTCTTCATTTCACTATTCCTTCTCTAACGTTCTTCCTTTCTTTATGTAGACTCGAGTTTCTGACCTAGGTCGTCTTCCTTCTCAGAAATTCACTTAGCCTTTCTTGCAAGACCCGTCCCCTGGTGACAAATTCCTTTAATTTTGTTTGTCTGAGAAAGTCTTTATTTCTCTTTCACTTTTGAAGGATGATCACATTGAATACAAAAGTCTAGGTTGGTGTCTTTTTTCCCAAAAATTTTAGATATTTCTCTGTTCTTTTATTTCTTACATGGCTCCTGAAGAGAAATTCAGTGTAATATTATCTTTGTCTCTCTGTAAATAAGGTATTCTTTAGCCTACCCCACGCCCCTTCTTTCCAGATCTTCATTTTGTCTTTGATTTTCTACAGTTTGGTATGATATACCTGTTTTTGGTATATATCCTGTTTGGTATTTGGCTGAGTTTCCTGCATTTGTGGTTTAGTGTCTGTCACTAAGATTGGTAAATTCTCACTCCATGTTTCTTTTCTTTTTCTTTTTCTTTTTTTTAAGATTTTATTTATTTATTCATGAGAGACACACAGAGAGAGAGAGAGAGAGAGGGAGAGGCAGAGACACAGGCAGAGGGAGAAACAGTCTCCATGCAGGAAGCCCGATGTGAGACTCGTCTCCAGAATCACGCCCTGGGCTGAAGGCAGTGCTAAACTGCTGAGCCACCCGGGCTGCCTTCACCCCATATTTCTTCAAATATTTTGTCTGTTCTTTTCTTTCTTCTCCCTCTGGGATTCCCATCACACATTTGTTTAGTAATTGCTGCCCCATGCAACTGGCTTTTCTTTTTTCTTTCTTCCTACTGGCTTCGAGTCTTGGGCATGCATATACTTTCCTCTGTTCCTGCGTATGGAAAGGGAAGTGGTGATTTTGTGTCCCCCAGGTAACTGTCTGCTACCATGTCAGGGCCTGTGAACTTGTATTCATTTTCCTATAATTTGTAACTATTCAAGGGAAGAATTCTCCTTCTTTGACTAAGCTCCATGAAGCTCCTTTTCTGCTGAGTGTTTCCAGCAGATAAACCTCATCCAGAAACAGATGGCAGTGTCTTATTTTATGCAGCAAAAAGTGAAATCCAAGCCTGCAACTGGTGAGCCCCAGCAGGAACAACCAGCACTTGGAAAAGACCAGCAACAGAAAGCAGCTCAAAACCACACACGGGAACAAAGCAAGACCCCGCTGGAGCAAAAGGGGAAGGTGCATTCTACTTCGTGGACAGGGTTCCAGACCAAGGCTGAAGTGGAACAGGTGGAGCTGCCCGATGGAAAGAAGAGAAGAAAGGTCCTGGTGCTCCCCTCACACCGAGGCCCCAAAATTAGGTGAGATGCAGAATGGTATAGAACAGCAGGTTGCTTCTACAAGGGTTTGGTTTTGCTTAGCCCTTTTCTTCTTTGTGGCTGTTGTTTGGATGAAAGATATGTTTAGTACTGCATTGGTCCCCCAGAAAGAGCTAATGTGCAGGCATCTTGACACCAACAGATGTGGCTCTTGGAACAATTGGAGGCCGGAATAGCACTAGTGGAGGGGTCACAGAGGATCCTCCTCCTGGCGACTTTCGTGTCATCTTCTTCTCCTGAAAGCCCCCTCCAGTCCAGAGGGTTGTCTCTGTCAGCTGAGGCCTATCTACTGAGGGTTATCTTGCAGATCCTGTTTGAGGCAGCAGATTAGTGCTATCAACAAAAGTTAATCTTTACAAAATATTTGTGAAAAAAATGAAGGTTTTTGAGAATCCCTTGAAGTTTTAAGCCAAAACTTTTTAAAAGGTATATAAATGTTGAACCTTCGGGTATTCTGTTATAGTATCCCTTTTTAGAATGACTTCTCCTGGGCTAAGAAAGCGCCAGTGTGAGAAGAGGAATTTTATCTTGTGGCTGAGATAGCCTCAGAGGTGCCAGTTAGCCGGAGAATTCAGAGTGACATTTTACCTGACCTCTTATTTCAGGCAGCGGGACAAAGGCAGAGTGAAGTCTCTCCCTCCCAAAAAGCC
Source organism: Canis lupus baileyi (assembly GCF_048164855.1). Classification (NCBI taxonomy): domain Eukaryota; kingdom Metazoa; phylum Chordata; class Mammalia; order Carnivora; family Canidae; genus Canis; species Canis lupus. Next base: position 52,941,873 of record NC_132855.1, on the reverse strand, counting down.
AAAGCCCCAGATAAACTCGCAGAAGCAAGAGAAGCAAAAATTACCTTCCAACCAGGTGAGTTCTGTAGGGCACGAGGCTTTGGGATGGCTGGGCTCTGCCACAGCTGGCAGCCACTTTTGTGCCCTGATTAGTTAAGCAAAAAGAAGGGCTTCTGGATTGCAGCTAATGCAAAGCACAGCTTTTTAGAGGGTGTTGCGGTATACAGTTCTAAAAGTGGAGAAAACCTAGGACGCCTGGCTGATTCAGAACAGCACGTGACTCTTGATCTTGGCATCATGAGTTCGAGCCCCATGTTGGGTGTAGAAGTCATTTTTAAAAATAAATAAACTTAAAAAAAAAAAAATAGAGGCACCCGGCTGGCTGAGTTGGTAGAGCTTGAAACTCTTGATCTTGGAGTCGTAGGTTTGAGCCCCATGTTGGGTGTAGAGATTACTTAAAAATAGAAACATCAGACTCTTTTTTTTTCTTTTAAAGATTTTATTTATTTATTCATGAGAGAGAGAGAGATAGGCAGAGACACAGGCAGAAGGAGAAGTAGGCTTCATGCAGGGAACCTGACGTGGGACTTGATCCTGGGACTCCAGGATCACGTCCCAGGCCAAAGGCAGGCGCTAAACTGCTGAGCCACCCAGGGATCCCCGAAGCATCAGACTCTTGATTTCAGCTCAGGTCTTGATCTCAGGGTCATGGGGTCAAGCCCTGGGTTGGGCTCCACACTGGACACGGAGCTTGCTCAAAAAAAAAAAAAAATCTTAAAGTAAATAAGGAATAAATAAATAGGTAAGTAAAATAAAAGTAGAAAGAACCTGTATATTAGTTTCTCTACTTCAACAATTATCTTATTTTACCTATTCCTCATACATAATGCCCCCTGCCCAGATTATATATAGTAAGGCAAATTCTGCTTCAGATGTAAATATGCCTTAGATGAAAATATGGTTTATTGCTCAGAAAAGTACCTCAGAATGCTGGTCTGACTAGACTGACTAGACCTAACTGACTAGGTCTTAACAATATGTGTACATTATGCCATTATTATATCTAATGAAATGAGTAAGAAGCCTTTAACATCATCTAATATGCAGCCCATTTTAAAATGTCCCCAGTTGACTCAAAAATGTTCTTTTGTAGTTGGGCTAGTACAAATTAAGATCCAGAGTCCGCCCATTAATTTGGTTTTTATACCTCTTAAATCTTTTTTTTTTCTCTATAATACTCACTCTGCTTCATCACCCCCCCACCCTTTTTCCATGCTGATAATTTGTTGGAGAAACTGAGTCATTTGCCCTTTAGAATGTGTTATATTTTCAGTTTAGTTGCTTGCTGCCTTGTGGTGTCATTTAATTGATGCCTGTGATACCCTGTATTGCCTATAAACTGGTAATTAGATGTACAGGCTTGATTAGATTCAAGTCCAGTTTTCTTTTTTTCTTTTTCCTTTTCTTTAAGATTTTATTTATTTTTAAGTAATCTCTACACCCAGTGTGGGGCTTGAACTCATAACCTTGAGATCAAGAGTCACATGCTTCACTCACTGAGCTAGCCAGGCGCCCCTCAAGTTCAGTTTTCTTGGCAAGAATATTTCATGGGTGGTGCTTTCTGTTGTGTCAGCATCCTAAGGCCCATAACATTTGGTTGCCCCATTTTTTGTGATGTTCAGGTTAATCAGTAGATCTGCAGGCTTGAGGGTTGTCCACCTCTCTTCCATTTGTGAAGTTTCCACCAGCCTCTCACCTAATGGTTTTAGCACCCATTGATGATTACTATCTAGATCCATGATTTCAATAAAAGGTACAGAATGGTGATTTTGTAGGGTTTTGGGGTTTTTGTTTTTTGGTTCTTTTTTTCAGTTCTTTTGCATTGTTTTGGGAGAATTCTAAAGAAAAGAATCTTCCCTTGTCAACTATACAAATGAAATACCATTTGTATAGAAAAGGCAGAATAAATGCTTGATTTCATTTTTCTTTATCAGTTTTCAGAGCAATGAGTTGGTGCCCTACCAGCCTCCTATGGTGACCAGTAAGATCTTTTTAGTATTACAGATTCCTGAGTTTTTATATATTTGATGTGTTGCAACCAAACGCAGTTATAATTCTTGTCCCATCTTAGGCCAGCAGAAGGCCCTACAGGATGGCTCCTGAGTCCTTCCAATCTGACCCTGTCTTTGGTGGTGTCCTTGCTTTCTGGTACAACCAGATGTCCCACCTCATCTTACATAATTCTTCCTTAGTCCTGGCATTAGCCATTTTTCCAAGCAGCCCTATTTCCTTTTAGTAGAAAATTGTGGTTCTACATTCTTGAACATTTGAGGTCAAGCTTTCTTTTCCCCTTCCCTAGTGCCTTTCTTTTAAGTTGCAAGGATGAAAGAAGCAGTAGCTTCTCCTACTCAAGGAATCTGTGTCTCTGACCCGTACCATACTATATCATAGAGCTCTATTTCTGAAATCCCATAAGCAGTATTCTTGTTGAGGGAAAGGGCCAGCAAGAAGATGCAAACTCTGGGCTGACTCACCTGTGAGAAGACTTGCAGGAGCATTTGAGAGCAAGAGCTCTGAAGCACCTACATAGTGGTTTAGTTCAGCCCCTCTCTTAGGCGTTCCTGGTCCGGTTTCTTGCCAGCGGATGATTCCTTTTGGGTTTTGGTAGGAGTCACTCTCTGGAAATCCACCTCTTATGGTAAACAGGATTCGTTATTTTCTCTCTTGAATGGTGTCAACGTGAGGTCATAGTCAATGCTTGAAATTGATATCTTGTTTTTCCTTACCTTTCATTTATAGGCCCCTAGGAAGAAAGCTAAGGGAAATAAGACTGAAATCCGCTTCAACCAGCTGGTCGAACAATATAAGCAGAAATTACTGAGACCTTCAAAAGGAGCACCTCTTGCAAAGAGGAGCAAATGGTTTGACAGTTGATAGTGGCAGCGGACTGGATAAGAAGCTGGATTCTTTGTCAAGCTTCCCTCTGAGGGAAAGACACCCCCTTTCCTCCCCAGTGTGCTGCCACTTTGTTGGGAGCTCCCCTGGGCTGCACACATTTGAACTTTGGGCCCTCCCCAGTGTGTGATTAGTGAACCACAAAGAGAAATCTCAGAAAAACATCATGATGTTTTTTTGTGTATTATCCAAGTTACTGTGTGAATTGTGTCTATAATTATTACCCATTCAGTCCTCTGTTTTAGAAATGGAAACAATTGCACGGAGGATTCTTGAGGGCTGAATTTTTAAGATGTATATTTTGTTAAGTGTCTCCTCTAAATGAGCTGTTTTGTGGCTTTTTAAATAAACTATTTCTCATTTCTAATAGATGTGAATCCTTTATTATTTATGAACATTTTTGACATTCCTAACATAGTTCTACATAATGCAGGAATTAAGTAAGAACAGAGAAAAATGATTTGCAACCTAATCTCTTCCCAGTAGAAGAGACTGGGAAAGTCATTGAGGTCAGTGCAGAAAGCAACACCTGATAACTGTTTGCCAGATGAGTGGGTTATTATGGGCAGTTGACTAGAAATCAGTTTGCAGTAGTCCCCTGTCACTAACCTAGCTGGTGATGACCCACATTTTCTCTCCTCAGATCTTAACAGTGGTAGGGGTTGGAGGGAGCAGTGAGCATCAGGCCTAGCCTTTAGCTTGTCTTGCTTTTACCTAATGGGTAGCCTTGAACCATAAATAGACTCTCTGAGCCTTAGTTTTCTCATTTGTAGAGTAAGAAATTGAACTAAAGTTTTTTTCTGATCCATTTTGGCTCTGCTCTTTTTCTAATTCATTCATTCTACTTCATACACTTTTTTTAAAACTCGGGATAGAGATGACTCACTACTTTCCAAAATTTTAGGGGAATCATAAAAGCTGGGAGGGATGGTAAATAAATATTAGAATCTAGATCCAAAAAAGATCATGATAGCCAGAAGGAATGGGCTGAATCTGATAAGATGAAAATCATTGGGAGTAATGTAAATTCCTTCACTTGAGTTCCAAAAACCCTTCTTCACAATTTCTGGTTGAAGAGTTTGAGTTGATTGAATTCACATTATGAAGGAACAGCGTGGCTGCCACACATGTAATAGGACTGTTAGGCTATAGTAGTAGAAATGGGATGTCACCAGGGAGTCAGCTGCTAGTACTCTGGGTTGGCCATACCACACCTATGAGATAAATGTCATGACCAAGTTGGTGAAGGAAATCAAAATGATAGATGGAAGCACAATTGGTCATGAGTTGGTTGATGTTGAAGTTGGTTGTAGGTAGATGGAGATTTATCATACTATTCTGTTTGCTTCCTTGGACATTTGAAATTTTCCATAATAAGAAGTTAGAAAGTTTAGAAAGTCAGATGAGTAACGGGGAAACTGGTCTGACTTGCCTGAGAAGGGAATTCTTGGGGTGTTATTAGCTGTTGGTAGAGCCTAGAAGGATATATGGAGGCAGAAGAGTAAAACTCACAAGGAATCAGATTTTGGGAGAACTTAAGTGTAGCTGTCAGAGAGACATGAGTCCCATCTCTGGAACAGCCCAAGTAGAGTAAGTCTGATATTGCCAGGGATTCCAGTGCTAGGGGATTGGGCTAGAGGAGGTCATAAGGACTGATCAGCTCAGTAATGTTTGGCCCCAGGGTGACCTGAAGCTGTGCTTTATGTCTTAGTCCCTGAGGCCCCTCCTCATCCTCTTTGTATTGTCCTTCATATGCTTGGTCCCAATGATGTCTGCTCCGGGCTCAATATGGTGGTGTTCCTCCAACAGGCAGAGCCCATGGTTCTGCAGCCCCTGTCACCTCTCCTGCTTGTCTCTATCCATCACTCCCTTTCTTACAGTTTGGCTGCCCAACCCTTCAATTCCTTCAACTCGACCACCTCAGAGGCTTTGTATTTGTTCCTTTCACCTGGAAAACTTTTCCCTCAGATCTTTTGCTTACCACTCAGATCTCCACTGACTGGTCACCCCTCCTGGAACTCTTTCCTGGTAAAGTAGGGCTCTTCATCCCCTCTTGTCTATCCTACCCCCATCACTGGAATCCTGTCACTTTGCTTATTTTCTCTCTAGTGCTCAGTCTATCCGAAGTTATTTGTTCTCCTAGTTAGAATGTATGCTTTGTGAGGGGAACTTGATATCTCATTGGTCCTGGAGATGCAGGACCTAGAATTGAACCTGGCACATAGTAGGTAATGAGTAAATGTTTTTTGAATGAAAAAAAAAATGGGCAAAGGAGGAAATAGTACTCAGTAGGTCAGAGAAAGAAGTGGGAATACAGCCCAGAGGTTTTGACTCTCTGGTCCAACCTGGTGCTATAGTAAATGATGCTCTCTTGAGAACCATTGCAACCCTAGGGATGTGACTGTTGAAATATCTTGGGGGGAATCAATGAATGCTCAAAAAAAATGTCCTTAATTGGCTTAAAAATGGATAAAGGAGAAACCATGAAAATATTTACTCTTCCTTGGGGAAGAACTAAAGGGCAGGGGCTCTATCTCCAGAGTTACCTTCAGACAGTATGACTTGGGGAGTTTGAAACATTCTTGCAACAGCTTGGTCACACATCTGTCCTAGGAGGCTCTGTACACTGCGGAGGGAGCAAGATACTTTATTAAGGTATACACAGACTCACGATCTACCACCACCTGCCTCTTAGCTAATCTGTCTTCTCTTGGCCAACTCTGCTCACCAGATACTTTTTTGGGGTGTACAAATATCTCTAAATTAACATTCAAAAATACATCTTAACATTTAGAATAGATAAAAATTGGTGTCGACTCAGATAGCTTTGCCATATTCTCTTAGATTCAAATGCTTCTGATAGCTTTAGCAACCTTGGAAAGTTATTGCTCAGTTCTTTTTAAAAGTGATAATGCAGACCAGTCATCCGCTTTCTCAACAACCAGATTCCTTATATGGTATTGTCCTTTGGGACACCTTATTGTGGCCTATCTGGGCAGCTCCACTTACCTTTGCCTTGGGAGTATTAATGCATAAGGGTTGTGCTCACTTCTACATGAAATGGAAATTTCATGAAATGGTATTTTCTGAATTAGAGGTACAGACTGCTTAGTTAAAAAACAATGACAATGACATCCAAGACCAAATGTCTTCAGTCAAACTGCCAAGTTTCAATAGCATCTTTCTGCTTGGTTATGGTAGCCTGGCTCAGATATCTTCCCTTTAAATAAAGAGTCTTAAGATTATATGCTATTTCTTAGCTTTTCTGGGGGACTACTTGGTAGTTTTGAGGAATCTGATCCAGGATGTACAGTTCTTTACTTTAGGCTCAGCCTGCAACAAACATGTTTACCTGTCTTGGAAGTAAGATCTGTAAACTTCTATTACAGAGTCAGGACATGTGAAATCATTTTTATTTTTTTAAGGTTTTCATTTTAATTCCAGTATAGTTAACATAAAGTGTTTTATTCATTTCAGGTGCACAATATAATGATTCAACAATTCTATGCATCATCACCACAAGCTTATCCCTTAATCCCCATCACCTGTTCCACCCTTTCCCTGCCTCCTCTCTGTTAACCATCAGATTGTTCTCTATAGTTAAGAGTCTGTTTCTGGTTTGTCTCCTTTTTTTCCTTTGCTCATTTGTTTCTTAAATTCACATATGAGTGAAATCATACGGTATTTGTCTTTCTCTGACTGACTTATTGCACTGAGCATAACACTCTCTAGATCCACCATGTTGGCAGATGGCAAGATTTCATTCTTTTCTATGGCTGAATGTGAATTTATTCTTTAAAATATTTCCAAACATCTTTTGGTGTGTTTTTGCCTTGAAAAGAGTTTTTCCAACTCAGAACCTCAAGGTAGAGAACGTCTTCTTACCATGTATTTGACCTTCAGTCATCTGAGGAAGCAGGAGGTCAAATATGCCAGAGTGAGTGCCAGCCACCTAGAATCTTCAGTCTTATGCCCTCTGATTGACTCAAGTAGCTACTTTTCTGCTTTATATCCCCATGACTCACTTTTTGAGACATGATTGACAGGCATCTGCCACCTCTGCCCATGCAACTTATAAAGTTCTGAAACTAATCTGCTCTATCATGGCAGTAGCTACATCATCAGACTGTGAGGATGCCCAAGATAGATTCATGTTTCAGTTTATTTCAGATGATGCTCACCTATGCTTTCTCCCACTAAGCCCTAACTAGTGCTTTAAGGGCCAGGATGAGGTTGTTTTGTTTCTCTTAGGCCAAAGAAACATTTTCAGACTTCCTTTGTCCAAGGTTGACTCAGTTAGAAGTTACCCACATGTGTTATCTTATTTTGGTTCTCTCATTCTTGTTCTGATGCCTCTTCCTTACCAGGATTAATTGTAGAACCTGAGACAGTTGATTGGGGTGCTATTCAGTGGCCCAGCCATGTGTGAGTTATAGGTACATCTGCAATTGCTTTGGCTTCTGAACTAGTGTTTGGCTCTATCTAGGCTTCTGTGCTTGAGAAAGAATATACTGGGAGGAATATGAAAGATACAAGACTGAGACTGGTAACTAATTCTGGGAAGCAAACTGCAGAGTCACCAGAAAACCTTTGGACCACCCACAAACAGAGCATCTTTTGATAGATGGCTAATCCAGTTTTCCTTAGACTTGTCCATGCTGCCCAGAGCCTTCTCCATTTATCAGACATCACTGCTGCAGAGTCATCCCAAAACCCTTTCACTGGCCATTTGACAGAAGGAAAATCCTTCCTGCCCTTGAGGGCAGGAACTATATTTCACACTTTTCTACATACTCTGCAATATGTAATAATGATTTACACATAGGAGTTCATTTCATTCTGTTGAACTCACCGAAGGCCATCTGTTTCAGGGCTTAGCTGGGCTTATAGAGGACAACAGAGTCATTTCCCGAGTGAGGTATGTGAAAGGGCCCCAAATACAAAGTGATAGAAGAATAAACTGCTAGTCGTGGTCCCTTGAGCACACCACCTGTGTTGTTTTTACTGTTCCTTGTCCAGATTGGTTCATCCCTCCTTTCCACTGGTGTGCTATCCAGCATTCAAGTTCAAGCAGATTTCTCCCTGGCGACCCTACCCAAACCTTAGGAAAAGGTTTCCTTGCAATCCCTCCCTCAGTCCCTGACATTCACTAGTTGGCATCCACTGACAGAGCATATGCTACTGTGGCTCACTTGTCATTTCCTTAGGTCTTGCCTCCCCAAGGAGACTGAGCCACTGGCAGCAGGAACTTGCTCCCAGTAATCCCAGCCCCAGGGACATGGCTAACCTGAGAGATTGATTGTGGAGGATGATGAAGATGGGGGATATGCCAACAGTCATCTGTGGCAGTGACCTCTCCCCAACCTGTCATTTTCTTTTTGCTTAGCCTCGTTTATAGCAGGTACTCAATAAATGTCAGTTCCTCCCCCTCATTTTCTCCTGCTCTTCTTCCCTGCACTATTGTCTGGGCTTCAGCCCACCAGCAACTCCTCTCACATGCTGTTTGGTCTGCCTTATGGCCTGAACCCATCTTGTGCCTATCCCTGTCTGCCTGAGGGACTCCCAGCCCTCATGCATTCGGCTGGATATTAAAGGCTCTTTGTACAAAAACCTAGTTGTAAGACATGGATTCTCAGGTGTCTCCCACTCTCAACCTCTCCATTTTCCCCTCCTTTTCCTCTCTCCTGGGTTGATACTCCATTGTCTATAGGCACTTTTCAACCAAAAGGTACTCAGATGCTGTGCTTTGAGGAGGTTTTCCTTTGGAGAAAAGATTCCATGTCAGATCCACGTTGAGGAAGACCTTGTCATGGCACTTGGCACCTTAGATGGAGAGAGATCCAGAACATTGTTCTTTTCCTATTTGCAATGAGAGGATGGAAGTCTAGTGTACCCTTCTAATAAAACGATGTGCTATCATGACATAATAAGAAATATATATGTGGTATTTGTCTCCTTATCTTGGCACAGAGCTCCCAAAACCTTTGGAATTCCCTGTGAAGAGAGCAATAAAGGTGTCTTTTGTTAATGAGGTGATTTTTGGATGCATCTAAGGATGGGGGCTGGTTGCCAGAACAGCCAACCCTGTGACTGGAGGCTCAAGATTGAGTTCAGTCGTCAGTAGCCAATGATTTAGTCATTCAGGCCTAGTAATGAAGCCTCCATTAAAACCCCAAAGGGTGGGTTTTGGAGAGCTTCCAGGTCAGTGAACACAGGTAGATTAGGGGAGAGTAGTGCTATCCGGAAAGGTCAGGGAAGCTCTGCACCTTTTCCCAATACCTTGCCCGAAGCTTCTTTCCTGTCTGGCTGTTCCTGAGTTCTATCCTTTTATAATAAACTAGTAATCTAGTCAGTAAAATGTTTCTGTAAATTCCATGAGCCACTCTAGCAAATTAATCAAACTCAAGGAGGGGGTTGTTGGAACCTCTGATCTTATAGCCAGTTGGTCAGAAACACAGGTAACAACCTGAATTTGTGATTGGCATCTAAAGAGGCCAGAAGCAGAGGCAGGCTTGTAAGATTGAACCTTTAAGCTGTGGAATCTGACGTTATCTCCAGGCAGATAATGTCAACGTTGAATTGTAGGACACCCAAGCTGGTGTCAGAGAATTGCTTAGTCTGAGGAAAAACCCCTACATCAGACTTGGGTGCAGAATTGTATCTGGTTTCAGAATTATAGACAATACAGACAATAACTTGTAAAAGCACCCCAACGAACATCCCTGCCCCAGCAGCAGAGCGGCTATCAATTGCCAAGTAGGTGAGGCTGTCCAGCCCTCATAACACCACCAACCAGCTGTGCAGGAGGGTTCTGGGGGGAGGGGGGGCAAAGCAGGCCTGTGTTCCTTCAGAGTTGGATAACTCCACAAATAAATGAGGAAGAATGGAGAGACAGAGTACTTTGGCTCCTACCAGGCCAGTAGTGTCCACTGGAAGTCCAAAAGCAGCCTCCCTCATCTCATCAGATCCCAGGCCCACCTTATGTGGTGGGCAGATTGGAGGCTACGATATCCATTTCAGAGATGGGGCAAACAGGGAAGGTGGCACTGAGTGAGGCTGGAATACCAGCCCAGGTCTCCTGACTCCCAGGCCAGAGCTCTGTCTTTTGTTTTGTTTTGTTTTGTTTTAAAGATTTTATTTATTTATTTGAGACAGCATGAGAGCAGGGGGAGAGGCGGAGAGAGAAGCAGACTCCCCACGGAGCCGGAACCTGCCATGGGGCTCGATCCCAGGACCCCCGGGGTCATTACCTGAGCCGAAGGCAGATGCTCAACCGACTGAACCACCCAGGTACCCCCAGTGCTCTGTCCTCATTTCTGTTGCCATGTTACCTGCATCGTGCCCATCGTCACTTTTCCCCATTTGCCTGAGAGTTTCCGGAAGGAGTATGGGTTTCCCTTGTCCTGTGTGTCACCACATCCTTGATGATTCCCAGAAAAGCCTCTAGCTGTTGAGAGGGTTAGGGCCACAGTCATGGGTTCTAGATCGTTAAAGAGAAAACCACAGGCCGCAAATGGTGTCTCTTAGGCCAAGTCACCAAACCCCAGCTTAATGCCTAATCAAACTGCGGATTCAGTCTCCCCGCAAGAGATATAAACCTTAGCCTGTCAATCAGGAACTTTCTCATAAGCACCAATGAAGTCATCTGTCACACTGAAGCCCCCCAACCCCTCAAAGGAAAATGAGGTGATCTACCTAATAAGACCCCCTGGCCTTTTACCTAAGGGAAGGTGACTTTTCCTTTCTTTTCTCTTGCTAATAACTTTCTTTCTCCACCCTCTAAAAAATCCCCCCCCCCTTTTTTTTTCACAGAGAGAGAGAGAGAGAGGCAGAGACACAGGCAGAGGGAGAAGCAGGCTCCATGCACCGGGAGCCCGATGTGGGATTCGATCCCGGGTTTCCAGGATCGCGCCGTGGGCCAAAGGCAGGCACTAAACCGCTGCGCCACCCAGGGATCCCCAAAAACCTCCCATTTTGTACATACAGCTCCTCGCAGCTCCCCCCTACTTTAGCATGCCTAGCATCTCCCACTAGATGGGATGCTGCCCTATTCATGAGTTGCTTAATAAAGTCAATTAGCTCTTCAAATACTCTCAGTTGAATTTTGTTTTCTTTTTTAACAGTGTAAGTAGTGGAGTGTGGGCAGTAGAGTAGCAGAGCTGGGGGCTGCCCCTCAATTTCAGCCACCCTCCCTCACCTGTAGAGGAGGTGAGTGGGGGTATCCTCCAACCTCTCCTGGCATCAGGCTTTTCTCCTGATTGGAATAAGAACACAAAGGAAAAATTTCTTCCTTCTTTTTCCTCCTGACCCTTTCCAGAGGGGTTTGGGGGGTGGGGGCAGGCTGGCTGAGTGTTGGAGAAGCTGATGAAGCTTGCCTGAGGAACCTGGGTCTGGCTGTGACAAGTGCAGAGTAGCATCGTGACACCCTCCCCACTAACCCCCCACCCCCACCCCACTTCCCGCCACGGGAGCTGGGCCTGGGCGCTGCTCCTTTCATGTGACAGCCAGCTCTGCGGGGCGGCCTGCTTTCTCAGAGCTTTGCTTACTCTCACCTCAGGTGTTCTTCACAACAGTCCTGGCTGAGGTCATCGGAGGGGCAATGGGTCCTACGCCTCGCAGCTGGTGGCAACTGGATGACTCTCTTAAGATCCCCTGGCCACCAGAGTTGCAACCAGAGCAGGGCTCCGACCTGGCCCAGAGCTGTCTCTGGGGCCTATTTAAGGAACTGTCTTGTATTTCAAAACACTCTTTGCCGGATACATTAAATGTTTTTAGGATAAAAAATGGTTTCTCTTTTTCAAATTATGTGGCAAGAAAAGAAAGGACACTCTCACACGTTCTTTGGATGGCAGCAAAACCTTTTAAAACCTCTTCTATGTCATCTATAATGCCAAATTTTGATGATAAACTTTGACTTAAAAGTGAAGTCCTTTGCTTCACCACCTCCTTCCCCCCAGGGCAAAAGAAAGGAGCCATCCCAGATTTTTATAGTTGCTCTGCCTCTCCTCTCCTTCTCTCTCCCTCTCCAGTGCTACCAGAAGCAGAAAGTACTCATATACATCAAAATAGATGAAAAGAGTTTGAGCAGTGAATGCATTTACTTTATGATTTCCTCCTTACCTTGGCTTTGTGTTTCTGAAAGGGTGGATTGGCTCTACTTGATTTGCTGATGGCCTTTCCTGGAATTCTGCAGACATCTTCAGTTCCCCTGGAGGTCAAATTATGGCTATTTATTTTCCATAGTCATGGAAGTCTCTGGGGAAGAGCCATGGCAATTTGACAAGGACTATTAAAGGGACATTAGGATTGAAGTGGCTGCTCAGGAAGTCACACACACCCTTGCTCCCTGTCTGTGGGGACAGCTGCCAGCCGGGCTCTCCTTTGCTTCCTGTTCTCGTACTCTTCGCAAGAGGATGAGTGCTCTAAACTCAAATATAATAGTTCACAATAGCAGCTAACAATTCCCTAGCACTTAGGCCTGTGCTAAATTATCCCACTGAGCAAACGCTTATCCCATCCCTAACCCTGCACCCAGAGCTCAGATGAAGACGACAGAAGGGAAAGCCATGTAGGTAGCTATGCAGGAGGTCCCTTTGCCCTCTGCTTGCAGACCTTCTGGGAAGGAAACTCACCACCTGCACCAAGCATCTCATGCATTTCCACATGGCTTGGAATATATATCCCAGACTGGGGCTAATTAGCTGAGTCACTCCCCTCTGTACACCCAGAGTGCCTGTGGATCCCTCAGTGGCACCACTGCAAGTCTATTTCTGGGCCTGTCCTCCCTGCTGGGGTACAGCTGCAGGAGGGTGGGTGGGGTGGGGTGTCTTTCCCTCTGTCTGCCCAGCAACTGGAGTATATTTAGTAGAGAGCAGGTACTTAAATGGGTGCAGCTAGAACTATCAACAGGGGAAGGCCCCCCATGGTGAGTCAGGGTGCCCAAACTTTCCAGGAAGCAGAAATGTTCTCAGGGGCAGGGCCCACATGGCTCCCGGGAACCTGCCACAGGCCCTCTGGGTTTTGAGCCTCTCGGTGAGGTTTAGGCAATGTAGGGTTTAAACAAGGGACTAGTTTCCTTCCCCATGGAGGCAGTAAAGGATCTGAGCTGTTCCAGTAAGGTGGGGAACAAAAGAAGGAAAATCTCCTAAGAGATTCCAAGTTCTGGGGGGTAAGAAGCACCACCAGAGCCATGCAGGGCCAGGAGGGTCCTTAGCAGCACTGATGGGCAGGGAAGAGAGTGGGGCTGCGCCTCTCGATGTGAAGCTTGCCCTCAGCCTTTGTTTGCAGCCCATCTCCCCAGGAGGCTTCAATGACACAGGATAAGGCCAAGGGACAAGAGGATGACCTTGGACAAGTCACTCAGACCCTCCAGTCTTCTCTCTGCTCCTCTGTAGAGGTGATAAAGTCTGCTTTGCAGAACTGTTGGTGCGTGCTGAATGGAAAGCGTTGTGAAGGAGTGGGGGACATCCTGGATCAGGGCCAGCAGTCTCTAGGGGGCGGGAGCAAGGGGCTCTGTGATGCCTTTTGCACCCAGTGTCTGGGTAAATTCACAGAAAGGGGGAGAAAAAAAAAAAAAAGGAAGGGGGAGAAAGGATGATTGTCCTAGAAGGGTTTGCCGCCACCACCAGATGACTGGCTAATTGCCACCTCTCTACTGCCTGGGGTGAAGGAGCCCACCCTGTCCTCAAGGGTAGGAGCATGGCACTGGCTCCATTTCGGCCTCTGCAGGGAGACCCAGACTCGGGGACGAGGCTCTGCTCCCAGGGCAACGTGCCCAACCTTCCCTTCTTCCCCATAAAACTGCAGGGAGAACGGTCTGTCTTGTGTCCATGTTTTACCTGGCTCTGCCATCGAAAGATGGAGTGCTGCGAGAAGACAACAGATAAGGGACACCCGGGCCACCACACTTCCTCCTTCACCTCTGGCAATCATTGCTAACTGATCATGACACTCCCGCCACCCAGCCCAGACTGGACCTCAGCATCTTTTCAACACAACAGTCTAGGCGACCTCACCTAACAACTGGAGTTGGCATGCAAGGTGAAATCTTCTTGCCAATTTTGCGATAAGGGAACGGGCTTCTTTGCCAAAATGTAACACAGTATTAATAACTGCTTCTTATTGGGTTCTTGTTGTATTCCAGGCATCTTGTTAAAGGGTTTGTGGGATTAGCGGCTTTAATCCTCACAAGGTCAGGAGGTGGATGCTATTAGTGTGCTGATTTAATGATGAAATGAGACACAAGATAGACGGCACCTGCCTGCACTCCACAAGTGTTAACTGGGACCCGCCTTCCCGCCAGGTACTCCTGCAGATGCTGCAGAGGGAGGGCACTGAAGAGAATTCAGTTCCCCTGGCTTGGAGCTCACATTCTAGGAACCAAGCCCTGTTTCCCCCTCGCCGGATGTCTGATCCAAGGTTCTCACCCTGCTCTGCTCAGAGCCCTTGGAGAACGGGCAGAGAAGAACCCAGAAGCCAGAGCTTCTGGTCGGAAGGGGCTTGCATGGTCCTTGAGAGGTTCATGTCCAGAGATTGTGCCTCCACCTTGAGCCTCTTTCAAAGCATCCACCAGCATTATACCCAGGAAATTTGGGCTTCAAGGGGAAGTTGAGAAAGGGCTTATATTAATTTCCTAGGGCTACCATAACAAAGTACTACAAGCTGGATGGTTTAAAATTACAGATATTTATTGTCTCCAGTTCTGGAGGCTAGAAGTCCAAAATCAAGGTGTTAGCAAGGTTGATTCCTTCTGAGGGACATTCTGTTCTTTGCCTCTTCTAGCTTCTGACATTTGCTGGGAATCCCCAGCATTGACACGCCTTGGTCCAAGATGCCTTATTCCAATCTCCACCTTGGCATCACTCGGCTGCCTTCTCCTTGTGTGTGTGTCTTCACTTGGCATTCTCCTTTGTGTGTATGTGTCAGTGTCCAAATTTCTCTCTTCTTATGAGAACACCTGTCATATTGGATTAGGGCCCACCCTGATGACATCACAACTTGATTACATCTGCAAAGACCTTATTTCCAAAGAAAGTCACATTTTAAAGTCATAACCCCTAACCAGGCCTTAGGACTTCAGTGTATTTTTCTGAGCAACACAAATCAACCTATCACAGGCATAATGGGGTTTCCAGCCTTCTTTAAAAAAAAAAAAATCTTAATATAATTATTTTTGAAATAGGCAACACAGTCACATGGCACAAAATTAAAAGATACAGTATCTCTATCCCTCCTAACTTTGGTCCCTTGCCTGAAGGCACCAGTGTTAGAATTTCTTGAGCACCCTTCCAGAGATAGTCTCTGCACTTATAAGTACTTGGCTACATATAGTGGAGAATATTTTACTTGGTGTTTGCACCAGGGTTTGTTTTTGTTTTTGTTTTTGTTTTTGTGGCATCTCTTGGAAATCTTTCTGTTCTTTTTCATGGCTGCATAGCATTTGATTCTATTACTGTGCCACTACTTAACCAACTCCCTCTCTGATGGAAATTTCATTGGCTTCCAATCTTTGCTATGACAAACTGCTGTAGAGAGAAACCTTGCACATACATCACTCTATTAATGATGTTTTTTATTTTCTATATTTTATGATATTTTGACATCTTGGAACCTTGACTGTCCTCCTAGGGTTAGCTAATTCCTAGGGATAGTTAACACCTTGCCTGAGAGCACTCCTTTTATATGCAAATCAACTCCTTTATATCTACCTCTCTCAAATCCGTATTCCCCCTGCCCTAAATCACCCCACTGCCAGGTACCCAACCCCTAGGAGCCATCCATTTAGCCCAAAGCCCACTGAAATTACCCAAATTAGCCAATCCTAAATCTGTCCATCTTAGCTTGCCTTTTCATTGCCATGGAAATCACAATAAAAGCTTGTGCCCACACTTTTCCCTTTCTCCTTTAGCTTTCTACATGACCCTGGTGCTTCCCTGTGTGGCAAGGCAGGCCCTGTCCTCTTGAGAATTGTAAGTAATAAACTATTCTTGTAAAGCAGTTGTCATGGAAACATAGGAGCTGGTAGGTGTATAAACTAACCTTATTGGGGTAATCATTTTGCAATATATATGCATATCAAATCATCATGTTGTATACCTTAAACTTACAGTATGTTATATGGCAGTTATACCTCAATAAAATGAAAAAAATACAGGCAATGGTCTCAATGTCTATCACCTTACCATGCCTGACTAAAACAAAACCCAGGTGCATGTTAAGATAGTCATTTTGTCCATGTGGACTGCCCTTGCTCTCAGTTAAAGGGAAAATTTGAGCAATTTTTTGCTTGGTTCCAAGGGAGCAGTGCTTTATGTTTAGAGAGAAGAAAGAAGGTCAGTGGGAGATGTTTGAAAATAAAAATGTTCATTTTTTTCTGATGATACTACATGCTCGGTAGAGAAAATCTGAAAAATGCAGAAGAAATTTTTAAAAAATTAAAACCAACCATTCCTCAATAAGTTAAACATAGGATTATCATATGATCCAGCAATTTCACTCCTTAGGTATATACCCAAATAATTGAAAGCAGGAACTCAAACATACACTTGTGCACTAATGTTAACAGCAGCATTACTCGTAATAGACTAAAAAGGAAAACAATGTCCATCAATAGATGAATGGATAAACAGGGGATCCCTGGGTGGCTCAGCGGTTTAGTGCCTGCCTTTGGCCCAGGGCGTGATCCTGGAGTCCCAGGATCGAGTCCTGTGTCGGGCTCCCCCGGCATGGAGCCTGCTTCTCCCTCCTCCTGTGTCTCTGCCTCTCTCTCTCTCTCTCTCTCTCTCTATCATGAATAAATAAATAAATAAATCTTAAAAAAAAAGATGAATGGATAAACAGCTTGTGGTATATGTTTCGTATACTACAATATCAACTGTAAAAAGGAATGATATTCTGATACATGCCACAACATGGATGAATCTTGAAAATATTATGCTAAGTATCTTGGTCTGATCAGGCTGCTGTAATAAAATACCATCAAATGGGTGTCTTATAAACAACAGAAATTTATCTCTCACAGTTCTGGAGGCTGGAATTCCAAGACCATGGCAACTGCAGATTCTGTGTCTGGTGAGAGCCTCCTTCCTCATTGATGGTCATCATGTCACTGTAACTTCACATGGCAGAAGAGGTGATGATGCTCTCTGGGGTGTCTTTCATAAGAGCACTAATCCTATGTATGAGGGTTCCATTCTTGCCCAAAGGCCCCTCCTCCAAATGTCATCACCTTGGGGATTAGTATTTCAATATATGAATGGGTGGAGGCAGAAACATTCAGTCTGTTGCACTAAGTGAAATGAGCCGGAAAAGAAAAATATTGTATAATTCCACCAATATAAGGACCTAGAATAGGGCAAACTCATAGAGATTAGTGGTTATCAGGGACTAGGGGAAGGGGAAGTGGTAGCTATTGTTTCAGGGTTGTAGAGTTTCAGCATGGAATGAAGAAAAAGCTCTCAAAATAGATGAAGGTGATGATTATGTGGCATTGTGAATGTAGTTAGTGCCATTGATTAACATACTGAGAAATGGTTGAAATAGTAAATTTTATGTTATATATATTTCATCCCAATAAAAAATTTAAGACCATGCATAAATCATGCTGTTCAGAAGAAAGGTAATCTGGTTTATGTTAACTTCTTTCTTCCCTTGCATGTGTGTGTTTTATAAAATTTGGGTTATAATATATATATAATAGTGAGCTCTTTAGTTTTACATTTTTATTATGAATATATTCATATCATTAAATAAATTGAAATCACCTCCTTTAATGGTTCTATAATTTAGTATTACATGACGGTGCAACCATTGTCCTCTTGTTGGATATTGAGGCTGTTTCTAACTTCTCGTTATTATAAATTATGCAGTGATGAACATCTTTGTAGATAAATATTTGCCTACATTTTAACTGTTTCTTGAAGATACAATTTTTTTAGAAGGAGAATGACCTTATCTTAATTAATTACATACACAATGACCCTATTTCCAAATAAGATCACATTTTGAGGTGCTGGGAGTTGGAACTTCAATATACATCATTTATTTATTTATTCCAAGGGATATAATTCAACCCATAACAACATTTAACTCTTTCATCAACTGGAATTTACTTATTTGGATGTGTGGCATGAGAGAAGGTATAATTTTTTTCCCCAGACAGTTAACTAATTGTCTCTATGCCACTGATCAAATAATGCTGCCTCTTCCACCAGGACTGTGATGCCAACTTCAACGGCCACTAGATTCTTGCACTCTAACTTCTGCTTGTGAGTATGACCCACAAGGGTGTCTGCCAATTCTTGCATCAGGGTTACACTATTTTCATAATTTTAGCTTCATTGTATATTTAATATCTGATAAAGCAAAATTCCTCTGCATTCATCTTCAAATTTTTTCTTAGCTGTTCTTGCCTACAAGTGAAATTTAGAATAACTGTGGCATGTTAAGAGCCACAAAACAACATATCTCCTTGGACTTTCCATTGGATGGTGTTAAATCAACAAGCTGACTCTATCGTACGTTCACTCTTCCCTTTTAGGAACATGACATGCCTTTCTATCGAATTAATTATGGCATGTATTTTAGAAAGTTCATCAAGTTTTAAGATATAGTTTTCCCATTTCCCACATTTGTTGATAAAGTCAATCCTGGGCATTTTGTTATTGTTATTACTGTTGTGATTATGCTCTCTTTCCTCTGTCCCGGCCCCCACATTTTATTTTCTAATTGGTTGTTGCTAGTTGATGAGGAAGCTATTGAATTTTGCATGCAGCCACTTTATTAAATTCGCCTGTTAGTTCTAATAGCGTTTCAATTTATTCTTGTAGGCTCTCTAGAGCCTTTTGCACAAACCAATTCAAATGAATAATTAACTCTCCAACTGAATCAATGACCTTCCTTAAATCAGGTCTCTTATAAATTTAAGAGTTTGGCTGCAGGAGAATGAATGCTGTGTAAATGCAATGTGAATAGGGCCTTGGACAGTTCTAGTAGCCTCAAGAATGCTTATATTATTTAATTCCTGATTTCATTGCTCAAATATGAGCTTAAAAAAAGCGATCAGAACTGTGGACAAAAGAATTCAGGTATCAAGACGTGTATTGCAATGTTTTTTATTTATAATAATGAAGATTGGAGACAACCTAAATTATTAACATTAGTGAGTTGGTTAGGTCAAGTGGTTGCTTTCAGCTCAGTCCCATTGATCCTCAACTTCTACCCACTCTATATAGGCCTTGACCTCTCCCTCAAACTGCAGCCTCAAATATCCTGCTGCCCGCAGGAGGCTCTGGTTCCATTCCAGAAGCTCTCTACACCTCTTCCTCCCCTGCCTAGATTGGCTGGCAGGACACACTCTGAAGCAGAGGTTTATGTCTAGTTCCTGGGGAGGACTTGGAGCAGCATCTGTACGGGAGCAAGGGAAGAGGACCGGGCAGGAGGAGAAGTTAAACTGTGATGTAGTTACACCAGAGTCATCAGTCGATCCCATGGGGAGATCTACAGCTGGGATGGCCCTTCAGAGTTGTCCTAAAGAGAGGTGAGGGGGTTGGGCTCTGGTATCTCCCACATCCTCCAGTCATTGAATGAGGGCTGTGCTTTGAGAGGGTGTAACTCTGGGGGAGGACAGTTCTTGGAGAAAGACCCAGCTGTGAGCAGCCAACCTTCCCAGCAGGGAGACCAATGCCTCCATCTGGAAGGGGAGCTGCTTGGCTATGATGCTTCCCTTTATGTGTCATCTTGACTCAGCCACCATGTGCCCAGATATTTGGTTAAATATTATTCTGGGCGTGTCTGTGAGGGTGTTTTCCGGGTGAGATTAACATTTGAGTCAGCAAACTGAGTAAAGCAGATTTCCCTCCCCAGTGTGAGTGGGCCTGTACAATCTGCCGAAAGCATGAGTAGAGTCTGAGTAATAAAAAAGTATTTCTCTCGACCTCATTGTTTTTGAGCTGAGGCATGGGTCTCTTCCTGCCTTCAGGCTCAGGAGAGGACTGGAACTTCACCATAGGCTCTGCTGAGTCTGAAGGCAGGAGACCAATGCCAACCACATGGAAGAGAGAGAGGCCCTGGGGGAGAACCAAGGTGCTGAGTCACACAGTGGACCTTTTAGCTCACTCAGTGGTTGAATGCAGACTCCCCATTGAGCACAGAGCCAGGTCTGGGAGTAAGGGGGGCTACTCATGGGGCTCCATCTTATAACCCTGAAATCATGACCTGAGCTGAAACTAAGAGTTGGATGCTCAACCAACTGAGCTGCCCAGATGCCCCAAGCAGACACTGCTCTAAATCCATTACACACATTCACTCATCGCATCCTCACCCTGAGATAAATGATATCATTATCTCCCACTTTGCATTTACAGATGAGGAAGTGGAAGCTCAGGGTTAAGTCACCTACCCAAGACCTCTCAATTGATAAGTTGCAGAGCTAAGATTTGGGCCAAGAGTTTGCTGCAGAGTCTGGGTACTTAGCAGTACATCACAGGTACTCAGTGTCTCATTTTGTATTTTTTTTTTGCTGTTGTTACTTGTTTGTTTTTTAATTTAATTCCAGTGTAGTTGCCATAGTTCCAGTGTTGTATTTGTTTCAGGTATACAATATAGCGATGCAACAATTCCATATTATTACTCAGTACTTATCACAATAAGTGCATTTTTTTAAAAGATTTTATCTATTTATTAGAGAGAGAGAGAGCACAAGTAGGGAGAGTGGGAGAGGGAGAAGCAGACTCCCTGTGGAGCAAGAAGCCCCATGTAGGACTCAATCCTAGGACTCAGGGAACATGACCTAAGCCAAAGGCATATATTTAACCTACTGAGCCACTTAGGTGCCCCGATAAGTGCAGTCTTAATCCCCATCACCTATTTCATCCATCCCCTCCCCTCTGGTAACCCTCTGTTCTCTGTAGTTAAGAGTTTGGTTTTCGGTTTGTCTTTTTCCCCCTCTGTTTCAATACCTCATTTTGAATAAATACATGGATAAATATATGATACAGCTTTTGCATTAGCTGAGGTTCTCCAGAAAAGAGATCTATCTACTCTATCTCTCTTTCTATCTATCTACCGAGATTTATTATGAAGAATTGGCTCATTCGGTTATGGAGGCTAAGAAGTCCCACAGTCTGCCATCGGCAAGCCAGAGACCCAGAAAAGCCAGTGGTGTAATTCTGTCTGAGTTCAAAGGCCCAAAGACCAGTGGAACAATTGTGTAACCTGAGGCGGGGAGACGTTTGAGGGGGAGAAGATGGCGTAGATGTCCAGCTCCTCAAGTGAGGCAAGAAGAAGGGGTGAGTTCTTCCATCCTCTGCCCTTGTTCTTTTCAGGCCCTCAGTGGAGGGGATGAGGCCCACACACATTCGGGAGGACAATCAACTTTACAGAGTCCACTGATTTATTTATTTATTTTTTATAATTTTTTTTTTTTTAATTTTTATTTATTTATGGTAGTCACAGAGAGAGAGAGAGAGAGAGAGGCAGAGACACAGGCAGAGGGAGAAGCAGGCTCCATGCACCGGGAGCCCGACGTGGGATTCGATCCTGGGTCTCCAGGATCGGGCCCTGGGCCAAAGGCAGGCGCCAAACTGCTGCGCCACCCAGGGATCCCTTTATAATTTTTTTAAATAAAGATTTTATTTATTTATTCATGAGACACACAGAGAGAAAGAGAGGCATAGACACAGGCAGGGGAGAAGCAGGCTCCATGTAGGGAGCCTGACATGGGACTCGATCCCAGGTCTCCAGGATCAGGCCCTAGGCTGAAGGCGGTGCTAAACCACTGAGCCATCGGGCTGCCCCGAGTCCACTGATTTAAATGACAATCTCATCTGGAAACAACCTCACAGATAACACCCAGGAAGAGTATTTAATCTGGGTGACCCATGGCCCCATCAAGCTGATGCGCAAAATTAAGTTAACCATCACATACAGCCTTGAAAACAACACCCGGAAGGCTTTAATACCATAGGGAACAGCTTATCACCTACTGCTAAGGGAGGCAAGCTGCGTAAAGGAAGAGAGCAGAGCAGGCTGGAAGACCTTCTGCGGAAGTTTTACCAGAGATTGCTTCTGGGTTATGGACCGTCAGTAATTGTTTTTATGTTTCTTTACATTTTTCTGCACTTTTCATACTTTCTATAATGAACAGGAATCATTGTGATAAGGACAAGACTTAAGAAAGCAAACCCTGAGGGCTCGAGAAGTGGTGGGATCTCTTTGCTGCCCAGAAGAATCAGTTCAGGGAGGGCCTCCATCCCTTGTGGCCATGGCCTCCCCAGTGGGGAGCAGCCCCCTAAGGGTAGAATCAAGCTGCTGCAGGACAGGAATTCTGTCTGGGACTGGGGTGCTGAAGGGGTCCTCTGGGCCCAGCCCCCCACCCCCACAACGGCCACCCACCCCAGGAGCACTGGATGAGACCAACTGGAGGGATGTGAGGGAAAGGGCAGGCACAGGAGCACTGGGCCTGGGTCCCTCTGCACCACCTCTTGTCTGTCCTTCTCCACACGCAGCCTGAGGAAACTGCCAGGGGCTGCCAGGTCCTCTCTGTCCCATCCAGGGACACGGGGAGGGGCAGCACCCTGTCCTGTCCTCCTGTGGCAGGCAGGGGAGAGCAGAGAGAGGCAAGGAGACTGGGGGCAGGGGCGGTGCAACAGGTAATGCTGACTCCGCAGGAGAACTGCACGGGGGGGGGGGGGGGGGTGGGGGGGTGGGGGGGGTGGGGGGGGTTGGGGGGGTGCTGCCAAGGTCCCTCCTCCCTTCTGTTTCCCCAAGAGGCCCTTGATTGTGGCCACCACACCAAGGCCCAGGCTTCTTCCATCTCTTAGACTCTCTCTGAAGATGAGCTGCCAGGGAAAAAAGCACAGGCTACAGGATTCCCAGGCTGCCCAGAAGAAAGGTCAACAGATAAAATCTAAATAAAACAGAATCCCACACTCTCTCCTTTCCAAATCCCCAAACAGTTAAAAATCAAATACCTTGGAGCATCTGGCTGGCTCAGTCAGTGGAACATGTGACTCTTGATCTCGGGGTTGTGGGTTCTACACGTTGGGTGTAGAAATTACTTAAATTTTTTTAAAAATGTTAAAAAACTGGGATCCCTGGGTGGCGCAGCGGTTTGGCGCCTGCCTTTGGCCCAGGGCGCGATCCTGGAGACCTGGGATCGAATCCCACATCGGGCTTCCGGTGCATGGAGCCTGCTTCTCCCTCTGCCTATGTCTCTGCCTCTCTCTCTTTCTCCCTCTGTGACTATCATAAATAAATAAAAATTTAAAAAAAAAAAAAAAAATTTAAAAAATAAAAATGTTAAAAAACCAAAACCAAAACCAAATACTTCTTGACTGCAAACATCTACTGAGACCAAAAATATACATGGGCTGTTTTAGTGTTACCTGGTCCCCAGTCTCACATCACTAAGAGTAGAGATAGTTTCCTATGCCAAAGGGCCAGCCAAATTGGGAAAAAAATTTCACTCCCCCCCCCCCCCCGTTAGATTGGGATGAAGGCTGTGACAAAGTCCTCTGTTGGCCCACTTCCAGCCCTGAGGCTGGTGGGAGTGAGCTGGCTTCCAGGCGTGAGAGGAGGATTCACACTCAGAGCATTGCTGCCCCTGCCCTAGACCCAGGAAGGACAGAGAGGCTTCTGGCCTTACAGGGAAGTGAATTAATACTTCTCTCCCCTTGCCCTCCCTCAGCCCCAACGTGCTATCAGTCTACTGTCCTTCTATGTGTCTACCCAGACAGTGGGCAAATGGGTGAGCTCACGGGCATCAAGACTTATTTTTTTTTTAAAGGACTGTTATTTTTTTTAAAAAAGATTTTATTTATTTATTCATAAGAGACACAGAGGGAAGGGAGAGACATAGGCAGAGGGAGAAAGAAGCAGGCTCCCTGCAGGGAGACTAATGCAGGACTCAATCCCAGGACCCTGGGAATCACGACTGGAGCCAAAGGCAGAGGCTCAACCACTGAGCCACCCAGGTATCCTGAGACTGTTATTCTTTTAACAAACATTTTTGGTTTTCTTTAGGCCTTGTCTGTTGGAGTAATAACACCAGGATTTTCTGTCTGCGGTATAGAGTCGGTTACTATAATGGCCATAGTACTCAGTGGCCCCCGTATTTGGTGTCTATCCTATTTGGCGGTCATATTATCGAGTGGCTGTAGAATTTGGTGACCTCCTTGAACCCAGTGATTAAGAATGTGCTCTGACTTCTCTTTGCTGCCTGTGAACAAACTGCCCTCCCAGCAGTTCTTCTGTCTGCCCTGTCAGTTCAGCTGTTCCCTGGGCCCACATCCTCTGCTCATAAGCAATTTTTCAGTCCCTTGGCCCAGCTTCATTGAAAAATGCACTCCTCTGCAGCGCCCGAGAGATTTTTCTGCTGTTTTTCAAAGTTCAGCTGTTTCGGAATCATTTCCTATACTTCTCCTTCCACTCCTTCCCTTGCCCCCAAACTGAAGTTCTTTTCAAAGTGGAATCTGGATTTTTCCGTCCCCTGTCTCTACCCACAGAACGAGAAGATGATTTGGCTCAGGCTTTGGTTTGGGACTAGATGGGCAGGTGTTTGTCTGAAGGGATCATTGGATCATTGAACCGGTGAGGAGAGAACTACTTGCTGACCTAGTCCCAGGGGGCAGCTGGGGGCCGAGGGGGTGGTGCAGAAAGTCCGTTGCTCAGGCCCATCCCACTGGCCAGTCAGCCAGGGGCTTCTCTGAACCCGAATTTTCCTGGCTGATACACTGGACATAATAACAGTCCCCTCCATGGGCTCAGCTACTTGGAAAGTGCTCCGCTCGGGGGCGGCACTCACTGCCTGTGGAGCAGAGCTGTGACCACAAGCACCTGAACTGGAACAGCAGTGCCCCTTGGGGCAATTTGAGAAGCTAAGACAAGGCTCTCCCCACCTTTGCTCCACCAGCAAGAAAACCTTCCACAGAGAGTTGGAAGTCCACCATCAGAGTTCATTACCTAATATTTTCCTCTCCTTCCTATCTTAAATTTAAAATCTGGCTGGAAGGGAAACATAGCAGGCCTCCCAACCCTTTCACTGAAACTCTCTCTCTCTTTTGAAGTAAATTCTGTTTAATTCTATAAACACTTACTGCGTACCCACTAGTCTACTATATGCCAGACACCAGGCTAGGTAGCACAAACACATAGGTGAGTACGAAAGACATGGTTTCTGCAATCTGAGGAAACTCCCACCATCCTTACACTCCTAGCGATGAAAGAGGGGTTTTCCTGGTTCTGCATTTGGGTCCTTGGAGGAATCAGACTTGGCCAGCCGAGATCTGGTCCCACCTCCTGGCTTCTGGTTGGTGCCCCTTTGCTTTTGAAGCCTCCTCCCTCAGACTAACCCAGTAGGCAGCCACTCATGCCTGGGAGCTAGCCATCAGTCCAGTAGACTGACAGGACCCTTTCATTTTCTTAGTTACGATTTGTCCTGTGATTTGGGACACGCTCTGAAGCATCTAATAAATTCAGACTCTTCTGACAATTTAAGAATTGCAAAGGCAGGAATTTAGTTTGGTCCCTGGGGTAATTGAGATTCTCAACCCAGCCCCTTAGCCTTTTTGATTAAATAGAGGCATTTAATATAATTAAATAGTGTTCCTAAATAGCCTCTAGCTCTACACATTAGCTTTTTCTTCTTGACTCTGCTAAGAAGACTTTTCTTTGTTTCTCCCTTGGTCCTCTTCTCCCTCTCACCTTCCCTCTCTGATACCCATTACTTCTTGCTGTGCTTCCTCCACTCCAAGTCCTGCCACCATCCATGGAGACCCCGCCTCTGTGGAAATGTCCAACTCCTGGCCTCTTACACCCTGGGCTCCTCATCCCCAGGGCCCTGCCCTCCATGCCAGCCCATACCCGTGGCTGGGCTATACACTGGAATCCAGTGGATACAGGCTGTGGCTCATCCCCAGGATGGTGCACTCAGAGATTGACTCCTGACTGCAGCCCCCATGCTTTCGGCTCACCAGCTCAGTCACTTCTAATGCCCCCGCTCTTCAGGCTTTTTGGGACCTCCGGCTTGCGGATACCTCCACACTGTCTCCACTATCCAGTCTTTGCTGCCTTCACGTACCTCCCTTCCCAGCTCAGATTCCACACTCCCACTTCAAGCACTAATTGTCTATATCCTAGACTCCTTCTCTGTCCTTGTTCTTCCCCTGCAGGCATCTGGCAAAACCCCAACCCTCAACAAATGCAGCCAACAGCTTTCCAGAATTCTAGGTAGCCTGGCCACCTTAAAGTCCTGGTCTTTGCCCTCAGCTGAGCCCACAGCAGCATCCAGCACCCCAACTTGTCTCTAGGCAACTCTTGATTCTGTGTCCATAAGGACTACTCCACTTGCTCAGACTCCCAACAAGCAGGCCAGTCCAGGGGTGTGCTGGCAGAGGTTTAACAACAGGCCCGGGGGTGAGGAAAGCCCTGATGTACAGCGTTTGCTGATTCTTGTGCTATAAATAGCCCCATTGTGACCATTTCAAGCTACCAACATGACATCAGTAAGCCACCATGAAGATACAATAGATGTAAATAGCCCCTAGAGCAATAGATAGTAGTGAGAGAATTAGGAAGTGATTAGTTTTTAGTGTTTACATTGTATATATTTTTTAATATATATATTTTTTTATTTGAGAGAGAGAGAGAGAGAGCAGGGGGAGGAGCAGAGGGAGAAGGACAAGCAGACTCAACACGGAGTGCAGGGCCCTGAGATCATGACCTGAGCCGAAACCGAGAGATGATGCTTTACTGACTGAGCCACCCAGGTGCCCTGAGAGGAAAGGGTCCTAAACAGATTCTGAGCTGAGTGCAGAGCCCAATGCAGGGCTTGCTGTCATGACCCTGAGATCATGACCTGAGCCGAAATCAAGAGTCAGACACTTAACTGACTAAGCCACTCAAGTATCCTATGTAATTTGATTCTTTAAATATTTTATTTTGCAATAAGTATATATTTGCATGCGGTTGTAGGAAATAATACAGAACGCTCCCTTATATCCTCACCCAGTGATAACCTCTTATAAGTACCACCTTCCAGCCAGGAAGTTGACATTGATACAATCTATCAGCCTAGCTCAGATTTTGCCAGTTTTGCATGTACTTATTTGTGTACGTTCCTATGTGTGTGTTTCTGTGCATTTAATTCTGTGCAGTCGGGATCCCTGCGTGGCGCAGCGGTTTGGCGCCTGCCTTTGGCCCAGGGCGCGGTCCTGGAGACCCGGGATCGAATCCCACGTCGGGCTCCCGGTGCATGGAGCCTGCTTCTCCCTCTGCCTGTGTCTCTGCCTCTCTCTCTCACTGTGTGCCTATCATAAATAAATAAAAGTTTAAAAAAAAAAATTTTAATTCTGTGCAGTCTTACTATACATGCCAATTTCTGTGACCACCACAGTTGAGGTATAGAACAGCTTTATCACAGGGACCCCTTAAAGCTGCAGCTCTCCTGCCCCCACCCTCTGACCCCTGGCAACACACAATCTTTATACTTTTATCATTTCAAGTTATGTTCTATCAATGGAATCATATGGTATGTAACCTTTTAAAATGTATTTTTAGGGGCAGCCCAGGTGGCTCAGCAGTTAAGCGCTACCTTTGGCCCAGGGCCTGATCCTGGGGACCCAGGATCGAGTCCCATGACAGGCTCCCTGTATGAAGCCTGCTTCTCCTTCTGCCTGTGTCTCTGCCTCTCTCTCTCTCTCTCTCTCATGAATAAATAACATCTTTTAAAAAATGTATTTTTAAATTAAACTTTACTTTGAGGTCATTGCAGATTCACACGGAGTTGTAAGAAATGATACAGACAGATATCCATACTTCTATCCAGCTTCCCCCAGTGGCAACACATTGCACAACACTACAGGCAGGAGACTAGTGTTGACACAGTCAAGTTACAAAACATTTCCATTACCACAAGGATCGCTTCTGTTGTCCTTTCAGAGAGACCTCCTTTCTTCCTCTTTCCATCCCTGACACCTGGCAACTACTAATCTGTTCTCTGCTTCTATAATTTTTTCATTTTGAAAGTGTTATATAAATGGACACATATGGTACAATATCTTTTGGAACCGGAATTTTTTTTTCCTACACAGGGTATTATGATGAGTTAAAAAAAAATCCAATTCCAAAAGTACATATGCTGAGTGATCCAAGTTGCTATACGTATCCATCGTTTGTTCCTTTTTCTTATTGGTTAGCATTTCATGGTAGGGATGCACTGTTCACCCACTGAAGGACATCCAGGTTGTTTCTAGTTTTTTACTATTACAAATAAAGCTGCTATGAACATTCATGTGCAGATTTTTGTGTGAATGTTAAGTTTTCATTTCTCTGGGATAAATGCCCAAGGGTCCAACAGCTGGGTTTTATTGTAGGCACATGTTTCATTTTGTAAGAAACTTCCCATACTCTTGTCCAGAGTTGCTTTACCATTTTGCATTCCCAAAAGCAGTGTTTGAGCAATGCAGTCTCTCCACATCCTTAACAGCACTTGGTGTTATTATAATTTTTAATTTTAGCCATTCTGGTAGGTGTGCCATGTTATCTTATTATGGTTAAATTTGCATTTCCCAAAACGTGTAATGATCTTGAACATTTTTTCATGTGCCATTTGCCATCTGTATATCCTCTTCAATGAAATGTCCATCCATGCCTTTTGCCCATTTTTCTAACTGAATTGTTTTTTACACTGCTGAATTTTGAGAGTTCTTTATATTTTTCTAGATATTGGTCCTTCATCAGATATGTAGTTTGCAAATATTTTCTCCTAGTCTTTAGCTTGTCTTCTGATCCTCTCCGTGAGGCTTTTCAAAGAAAAAAAGCTTCTCATCTGATGAGGCCCAACGGCAACCATTCATTGAAACAGCAAAATGCTTTTGCAACTTTATAAAAAAATAATTGAGCATTTTTGTGTGGATTTACTATAATTTAATTTAATTTTTTTTATAATTTAAGTTTAATAACACCTATGTTTAATAACTGGCTCATGAAAATCTTGGAAATTTAACAGTAGACTCTCAGAGCCAGTTCAGGCATATGCTGGGCCAGCCCCACCATTTTGCCTACAGCCTCAGTATCTGACCTCTTCCCCTGCTTCAATGACAAAATAGAAGTTGTGCGGGAATTCCCTTCCCTCATCTCTAGACTTACAAACCCTGGCACCAGCCACCTCAGCGCTGCCCCTTGTTCCCTCGAGCTAAGAAGAAAGGGGCCCATCCCTCTTCCCACCTGGCCAGGCTCCTGGCTGCTGATTCTGGCTCCACCCACCTCCTTAGAAACCCTGCACAACCTTGGAGCCCCTCCAGTCCAGGCTGTCAGAATTGAAACAGGTTGCTTCCCTCTTACCCCTAGCCCTCCCCACCTGCCAGCTCTACCCCTGCATCACTTCTCCCCTCCACAAACTTGTTCCAAGAATCAGTTTCTGCCTCTTCCTCCTCCATTCATCCTCCTCAATCTACATCTGTCTCCCTTCAATCAAGCTGCGGTCCAGCTGTGTCCCCTCAGGGTCACCAGTGACTGACTGGTCCCTGAATCCAGTGGACACATGCATGTCCCTACCTGCTTGACTCCTTGTGATGTTCCACATGGCGGGCCATACCGTTTTTCTCAAGACACCCTCTCCTTTGGGCCTCTCCCCAGGCTCTTTTGTCCCAATAACCGGTCCCCAGTCCCGTTCCCCTGGGACACACACCACTCCTTTCTCTTCTCAGCCCTCCTTCCACATCCCACCATCTCCAGCTCTGTTGTTCTGTCAGTCACTCTCTCAAATCCTACTTTTCTCTTTCCCTGCTGCCTTGGCTCAGGTCCCCATGATCCCTCATCTAGACTATGGCAGCAGCCTCCTACCTGGACTTTCTGTCCCCGATTCAAAGCTTCCCTGCACTGCAGCCAGCCTGGCCTTTCTGAAGTGCCAATCTGACCGTGGGGCTTAGCTTCAAAGCTTCCCGTGGCTTCTGTAGCTCTCAGATCAAGTCCATCTGAAGGGGGTCCTGCATGCTGTGGCCTGGCCTACCTCTCTCTTTTGTCCCATGTGGCCTGGGTTTCATTCAGTTAGTTGCTCATTGGGCTTCAGGTTCCAACCCCACTCCCTTTTTGAGAAATGGTAATTCACATACCATGCAATTCACCAGTTTAAAGTGTAAAGTTCGTCATTTTAGAATATTCGCGAAGTTGTGCAACCATCACCACTATCTAACCCTGCAACATTTTTATCCCAGAAAGAAACCCAATCTCATTAGCCGTCTCTCCTCATTTGCTCCCTCCCAGCCCCAGCCTCTACTGGTCTATATTCTTTCTTTATGCACCGACCGATTCTGAACATTTCATATAAATAGAATCATACAACATGTGGCCTTTTGTGTCTGGCTTATTTTCACTTAGCATAATGTTTCCAAGGTTCCAGAACCTCTCTCTTGTTTTGGGCACTTCAAAAACAGTTACTCTAACCCCCAGCACCCTCCTATGACCCCTCTATCTGGAGAACTCCTGCTCAGCCCTCGGGTTTCAGCTCATCTCTTCTTTAGGGGATCCATTTCTACCCCAGCTCCCTGACCGCGGGGCACAGCTGGGACCCTGCTGTGTGCTGCTTCCAGCAGAGCCCTTGTCACATAGTGTTACTTACCTAGTAATTTATTCTCCTGTTAGATGTACGCTCCATCAGGACAAGGCCCCATATCCATAGGGCTTAGTGCATAAACATGTGCTGCTTAAAAAAATCAGTCTACTGGTTCTCTGGCAGAGCCCATTGGTAATTCAGCAGACATCTCAAAGTCTCGCTGTCCATCATCTTATTCTTTCCTGTCTTCCTCCTCTCTTGCATCAAGATGGAATTAGGGGTGTGCAGGGAAGGGCTTTGGACAAGATCCTGCATCCTTTTGTAACATCCTGGTGGCCAGCTGTGAGGCAAGCTGCTCACCTGGGCAGGGGTGGGGAGAGGGCTTGTGAATTTAGGAGGAGGTTGTAGAGCTAGGGGAGGAGAAAGAAGAGATCCTGGTGAGTGTAATAATTGGCAGAATGGAGCAGAAATAGGAGTGACCTGGAACAGCTCTTCCCCAACCCCCACAAACACAACTAGGCATTCTGTGTTGTGCCTCTAGAGGGCATTTCTAGGTAGGTGCAGTCCTAATGCAGGATCCCTAAGCCCAGGATTGCCAGATTTAGCAAATAAAAATACGGGGTACTAGTTAAATTTGAATTGTAGATAAATGATGGATCATTTTTTAGTACAGGTATGTCCCCGACAAACAATAGGGACATATCACATGGGACATCCTTCTTGTAAATACATATCCTGGTAAACTTTTAGATCTGAGTGTAGGATAATATTTTGTGGGCAGGGACCTTTCAAATATTCCTTCAAATCTTAATGCTTAGATGAAAAATTGCTAGCTTGCTATACTCTGATTATTATATTATTATTGCTTGGTCTGGCTGCTGAGAGCAACAATGTGGGATAATAATAGGATCACTCACGGACCAGTAGTGAGACTGAAATGAGGTCAATGTAAAGCATTTGTTAAAGGGTCTGGACTCTTTGAGGTTCCGCGAGCTAAGAAGAAAGGAGAAGCATTTGCAGGGAAGGGAGCTGCAGGCAGGCAGGCAGGCAGGCAGGCAGGGCTCTGGCCACGACAGCCGCCAGGGCCCTCCGAGGGCGCGGAGGGGCAGGCGCGGCCCTGGGCTGACGAGCGCCGCAGCGCGGGTGCGGGCAGCGGGGGCTGCGGGACCCTCCGGGCCACGGGCCCTGGGGGCGCCGGGCGCGTCTGTCCTTCGCCCGTCCCCACCTGCTGGACTCCGCGTTGCTATCTCGAGGGAAGAAAGGAAAAAGAGAAAGGGGGGGAAGCCAACACACAAAACCGGGGAAGGGAAATTTGCCGAGCCGGTGGGGCTGCGCCCCCAGACCCAGCCCGCTGAGCGGCGCCGCCTCTGGCCCGGCCCGGCCGGATCGCCACGGGGGAGCCCTGCGCCCGGAGACACTGAGCCCGGGGACCGGCTCGGAGCACGGAGCACCGCGGCTGCCACCCGCCGCCGGCTGTCGGGCTCGGCTCCAGACAGGGGCAGGGGCTGCGGGCCGCGAAGGCATTTCTGGAAGTGATAAATCTCCTCCAGGATAAAAAGAAAAGGAAAGGAGCGACTCAGCTGTTTCAGGAGGATTTGGGGGTGGGCTGTCTCCTCCAACTCAACTCTCCCCTGATGAGATTCCTAATTACCTTTCCTGGGAGAAGCAGCGTGAACAGCCAGGGCGATGGCTGGGATGAAAGGAAGGAGATGATATAACAGGGCAGGTCCCTGTGCTGGCACACCTCCTTCCGGGACCCTCCCAAGCCCCCCACACAGGCCTGGCCATCCTCCCGGAACATTGATTATGTGCAGGACCCCATGCAAGGATTTTGTGTGCATTATCTCATCCATCACCACAACCAGCCCAGAGCTGCGAGAGATTGAGTAATTTGCCCAAATCACACAGCTCATACATGGAGGGGTGTCTGCCTCTGAGTCCAGCTTTTAACCCTAAACCATCATCATGTCGCCTGCCAGACCAAGATAAAGCTTCAGATTCCTTCTGAACACAGCACTCCAAATAGTCACTACCCACAGACCTGAGTTGGCACATGAAATAAAACTTGTTTTCCAAATGCCTTATATTGGTGTATTGGCTCAAGCAAATAATTGTGGCTGCTGGATGACTTGACTGTCTTCCCATCTGACACAATTATTTATGGAATTGTACAATAGTAAATCTAGAACAGACCTAAGAAATGGAGTCCAGCATGCAGATTTGCAGATAAGGAAACTGAGGCCCAGAGAAGTAAACACTCTTGCCCAGGGCCACCCAGGACCGGGATTGGAATCCCTGTGTCTGGCGTCCCAGCTCAGGACTCTTGTTAATCCTCCTACATGGCTGTGCTGTTCTCCTGGAGCCCAGCTGAACCCCAGACTTTAGACTACTTCCTTTAGACTACTTGGAAGCCCAGAGGTGGACCAGGACCCCATGCTTTCAGCCCCAAGGCACCATGGTTTCTGGACTGGATGGAGGTGGGCAGTAGAGGAGGTTAGGTACACGTTCCTGAGCATCAGGTGTGGAGGACGAGATTGGGCCTCCTGGCCAAGCCCACATGGTGGTGGAAGTCTGGTGAGAATGTGAGTCTTTGTGGTCCAGACACAGCATCATGGCAGTGGGGTAGGAGGATGGGCCAGCATTTGTTGGGGAGCCACCAGGCACTGGGAACAGCTCAGGGTGCAATCAGTTTGAAGGACTGGGAACTGGGCATCACAGACCCACAGCCTCCCCTGCCCAAATCCCAGGGCCACTTAGTTCCCATTGAGCCTATTTTAGATGGTCCTGAGGCTGTCTTTCCAGACACTTGATGCAAAGTCACAAAATGTAGCAATCACAAAGATACCCCCCCTACACACACCCACGCACACTTTTCTGTTTACCCTCGTTAAATATTGTATTATTTCAACGATGATTTGTGTATAAATGAGTGTGAACAGTGATCCATAAAGAACTGGGGCACCTGGGGGAGTCATTTGGAAGAACATTCGATTCTTTTTTTTTTTTTAATTTTTATTTATTTATGATAGTCACAGAGAGAGAGAGGCAGAGACATAGGCAGAGGGAGAGGCAGGCTCCATGCAGGGAGCCTGATGTGGGACTCGATCCTGGGTCTCCAGGATCACGCCCCGGGCCAAAGGCAGGCGCCAAACCGCTGTGCCACCCAGGGATCCCAGAACATTCGATTCTTGATCTCAGGTTCCTGAGTTTGAGCCCCATGTTAGGTGTAGAGATCACTTAGAATAATTAAAAAAACAAACCCTCAGCAGCAAGCATGAACTAGGTGTGTGACGAACGGGTGCATCACCACTGTGGGCTGAAAACAGGAAAGCTCCTGCGGAAGAGACCTGCCAGTGGCACCCTGGGTTCTGTGCTTCCCACCTGTCATGTCATCTCAACAACACAGAAACCCCAGGGGGTAGGCTGGAGGGCTTCAGTGACTTAACCCCACTCACCCAGCTAGAATGACGAGGCATGGTCCAAACCCCAGATGTCCTGACTCAGGCCAGGAGATTTATTAAGGAGCACCCCCCAAATCCCTCCCCCTCCACAGATCTGTCAGGATTCCTAAAAATTTAATATTACAGTTCCCCAACCCCCTTACGATTGGAGGGTTTCTGGTGGGCTTCAAGAACGTCCTTTTTAAACAAACCATGCTGGAAGGAGCCCTTCTTAGTCACTATGACTGGATGAGGATTTAGGCTCCTGCAGAGGTGAAGGAGTAGGGGAGGGTATGGCAGGGGTATCAGGACCCCAAAGGCCACACAAAGGTGTAGTTTGTGTGGTTCCCACAGCTCGGGGAGCCTTCTCTTTCCTCCAGGCAGCTGCCTTGCCCACTGGGTTCTCTTTTTGTTCCTTCTTGCTTTTGCTTCTCCAGAGCCTGGCACATAGTAGGCACTCAAGAAATGTTTACAACTCTTTACCTTAGCTCCACATATGCCAGAATTTAATTGGCCTGATCAGAACCTGCCAGGATTGGCTACATGGCTACCCTTTGCACTCCTCCCCCAACCCTCCCACCCACTGGCAGACTGAGGATGAGCATAGTGGCAAGGAGGCCACAGGATTCCTCTAGAAATGTTTTTCATAATCTAGTCTCTGGCGAGGGATTTGGGACATCCTTAAACAGCCAGTGTGCACTGGGGCATAAACACTTGGCCTGCCAGCTCCCCAGCATGTCTATTAAAGGCATCAATCAGCCAGCCCTCCTGGCCAGGCAGGATGGGGCAGGGCAGCTCCAGACCTCCAGGATGCTGCGGGGAACCCCTTGGGGCTGCCCGTTCTGGGCCAGTGCCTCCTTCTTCACCCTGAGCCCCCCTGCAGGCCGCAGCTGGCCCCTGAGACAGCAGTTGCTCATCCTCCTTCCTGGGCCTGGGACACATCTGCATTTGTCAGGGCCCAGATTAATCCCTATTACCTTCCCTGCTGACTATGCAGGAGCTGAGCAATTTCTCCGCCCCCCACCTCTGTCCCCTGGGAAAACAAAGCCTAATGTTCCCGCAGCCAATG
The DNA here is from genome assembly GCF_048164855.1 of Canis lupus baileyi. Classification (NCBI taxonomy): domain Eukaryota; kingdom Metazoa; phylum Chordata; class Mammalia; order Carnivora; family Canidae; genus Canis; species Canis lupus. The sequence continues at coordinate 52,906,880 of NC_132855.1, read as the reverse complement.
TCCTCACTAACCAAGGAGATTATGGCTGCATCCGGTTCTCGGAAGAGCAAGGCCAGAGTGTGTTCCTAGGAGGGCAGGGAGGCACTGAGGGATCTTGTAGCTCCCCAAACGGGGCAAGTAGAGCGAGGCTGTGAGACTGATGATGCAATACTAGCAAGTGGAGACAGGAGAAAATTCGAGAGAGAAAGGGGTGAGGGAGGAGGAGGAAAGGCTCTTTTGCAGATTTTATTTCTAGTATCTTCGAAGTCGGACTACAAGTAGAATCAGGAGCAGAAAAGCAATGAAGAAGCAGGGAAGGAAAAAAATCGAGGTGTCAGGCAGCTGGTGCATGCTTTGGGACCTGCAGGGTTGAGGTGGCTGGCTGTGTGTCCCACCCCAGACCAAAGGCAGAATGCCAGGAGTCACCCACCCTTCGGGACACAAACAGGTGACCATGAGAGAGGAACTTCTCAGCAACATTTTGTTGGGAGACAGTAACATCCCTGGAGAGCTAGGGCCATGGTACTCTGGCTCATTTCTGTAGCTATTATGCCTGGTACAGAGCCTGGCACACAATAGTTGCTTAATAAATAAGAGCTCCGTGCCAAGAACTACTCAAAGCACTCTGCACATCTTAACTCACTTTATCCTCTCAAAAGTTATGAGATAGATACTAATACCTTCATTTTGCAGAAGCAGAAGTGGAAGCACAGAGGGGTTAAGTCATTTGCTCAAGGTCACAGAGTTAGGAAGCAGCAGAGCTTGGATTCAAACCCATGCAGATTGACTTGGAAGACTGTGCTTTTAATGTTCTACAGACTCTTGAAAGAGCAGAAAGAAAGAACAGCATCTTTGTCATGACGTTGAACAAGACCCTGGATGCCATTAGAGCCAACTCTTTGTTTTATCAGCTAAGAATTAAAGAGGAGAAGAGACTTGTCCAGAGCCTTGGCACTAGGCAGCAACTGGCAGAGCTTGGATTAGAACCCAGATCTCCCTGGGGCTTTCTATCCCACCAGCTTGTCTTGGAAGAGAACAACCAGTGCCCTCCAGCATTTTTGTAAACTGGCCTTTTAATAGTCGTGGTGTCCCTCAGGCTTGGGAAACCAGTGGCAACTGGACCTCTTTTCCCTCTCCCCAGCCCTCCCCACCACCATGCTCTGGCTGAGTTGGTTCCACGGGGCATTTCTGAGTTCTTCAGGCCTTGGCACCCAGCTGAACAGGAAGGCAGTGAAGCTGCAGGTGCGGGGGAGGTGAGCAGGGGGTGTCGATGCAGGAAGCTGCGCAGGCCAGTCCTCAGGAACCGGGGCTCTGCTCTGTCCGAGGCGCCTGGTCTGCTGAGGCCCAGTCTGGGACATGTGAGTGTCCAGGGTGGACTTTCTGTGCTTGCACTGCAGCATAAATTCCCAGTTCTTTGGCAACCTGAATACTTAACATTTTCAGGGTAATTTTTCTCCCAAGGCATTTGTTCTGGATTGCTAATGTCTGGTATGTAAGATATCATTTTTGATTTAACATATTTAAAACTCATTTTTCCCCTAGACAAGACAAATTGAATTTGTATCTTCCCATATGGAGCTTTTCAAAAAGATCAGTGCTGGGATGCATTGGGTTCCCAGACTGATGTCATTTGATTAGTCTTGACATTCTTTTTCCACTTATAGGGGGTGAGTAATTGCAGACGTTCCAACTGGGAGAAGGTGTGATTGTTTTTTTTCTCCTGTGGGGGAAATCCTTTCAGATGGATAAGTTTCTGGCATCTGATATTTTTCTCTGCCACCTGGCGGAAACTTCTAGAATAGAAGTGTCTCAACAGCACACAGCCTGATCATCCAGGTTAAGGCTTCACCTACATTGGGGAAAGCATAATAAGCTGACTAGGATCCTCTTCTGGGCCATGCAGGCTTTGATAAGCCCTGTCCCATTCAGCTCAGACAATGCTAGAAAGGGGTTCTGATCTACTAACCCCCTCATCGTGGACTCTGGGGCCAATGCAGTAGGTTTCCCAGAGTGCTCTGGGGCTGAGTCACTTCCTCACTGGCCAGTCTGTCCTACTGAGCCCTCAGGACCTCCACGATGAGTACTAGGGACAGGACTAGATGGTTGGAGTCAGGGCCCAATTTTGTAGGGGGTGTCATTTACCTTGTTACTCTGTGGCTTGCTCAGGATACTGGCAGAGTGTTGGGATGAGAGGATGGTCTAGAAGTTTCCAGGGACAGGACATGGAATGGAGGGTGGTCCCACAGTTCCTCAGAGGCTCTTCCTTCTATGAAAGGGACACTGTCTTCTTTAGCTACTCTGGGTCCCTTCTTTTCTTTGGCAGCGAGCAGAATTTGTGAGTTGTAATGGAAACCAAACCAAAGAGGACCACCAGCTAGCTCTCTGACTGGGCGTTTCAGCAAAGAGGATCAGCACAGAGGAGAAAGGCAAGGAGGTGGGTAAGGAAGAGGAGAGTCCTTGGAAGGGAAGCTCTCAGCATATCAGGCTGGAGCTTCTACTCAGGCTTGAGATTTCCCCAGCATTTCAGGCCCTACCAGATTTGTCCCTTCCCTGTCTGTAGACCAAAGCCTGGAGTCCCAACCGTGACCCAGCCACCAGCCTCTCTGAGGAGAGAAGGAGCGAGGAAGGAGTGCAGGGGTTCCACAGCAGGGCTGAACCACAGACATAGGCTCCTGGGTGCTTGTCTGGGACCTAGACCTACTCTTTAGGGGGCAGGGCTGGGACTCCATCTCTTGGACTTGCTCATGGGGGAGCCCAAGGGCCGGTGTGCTGGGCTGGGCTTCAGTCAGGGCTGTTGGTGGCACTGTGACCCTGTGTTTGTGTTTGGGTCCTTCTGAGCTACTATCGTTTGCATACTGCAAACTAGTTCTTCTGGGGAATAAGCCCTGATTAGCTTTGCAGCAATAAAGTCTAATCTTGGTAAACAAATGAAGCCTCAAATAAATGCCTGTCTAATCATTGCCAATGTTTTCCTTCCACCCAAGGCAATGTAGCTCTGTGACCTTCAGTCAGTCACTTAACCCCACTCAGTCGATTTCTATATCTAAAGAAAATAAAGGAAAAAAAAATAAAGAAAGAAAATAAAGGTAATACCATACTCCTCCACCCTGGTTACTGCGAGGATCAAACAGTAATGCCTGTGAATGTCCCCTCTAAATGGCAAGGTGTTATTCTATTGTAAGGGATCATTGTGGTCATCATGCTTATTGTAAAGCACCCAGAACAGCCATGTCTTATAGGATAAAGTAGTGGCCACATGGGCTCCATTATAACATAGGGAAAAAAGGAATCAATTTTCTCAATAGGAAAGAGTGACCCTGGACAAAGCAGAGAGACCAATAAAATAACCTGAACAAGCGCAATGACAATTTGGATGATTTCATATCAAGGCCCAGTCCAGTATAGCTACTGACAAAAATGTTCTTCATTCTTATCAGAAGTTCTCAGAGCCAAGGACAATTGCTCTACTCTCTTCAAAGCTTAGGGTCAAACATCATTTTTTATTTGATGCTGTGTGGTTGAAGTTAAGAGCCAGTTGAAACTGGTTTTGGTTCTTCATACAAGAAAGTAAAGGGTCAAAGTGAGCGTCCTGTCTTCATGCTCCTAGAAAGAAATCCATACTGGAACAAGGTTCTGGAAGGCTATCAGGAATCAGAGGCCAGGACAGAGAATCTCAGAACAGAACCTTCTGGAGAGGTTGTCTGTTGTTTCTGCCTTCCCAGGATCCATCCCTCTTTCTTTTTTGGAAATAGAACTTTTTTTTCCCTTTGGGAAATTACCCCCTACCCATTCTTATTCCAAGGGAGCCCTTCTCCAGTTTCTGAGATGACTCAAGCTCAAACCTCTGCAGAGTACTGCATCCTCCTGGCTACTGTGATTGGCTTAGCAAGAGGCATGTGATCCAAACTAGGCCAATGTGAATCAGCCCTGAGACTTTTGCTGGAACGATCAGGAAGGAGAAGCTCTTTTTCTTTTTTGCGGGGGAGTTGCCAAGCTGCAAGGCAGAAGCTTGGAGGTTATGGTGGTCACCATTGCTGCTGCCTAAGAATGACCCCAATTTTGAAGGAAGCAGAACTGAGAGACAGAGAATGATTTCTATTGATGTAATTTGGACACTGGTTCAACCACACCAGAAGGCAAGGTGAGGAAAGGCAGCGTAAACAGATTTAGGATTGGCCAGTTTGAATAATCTGGGCAGGCTTTGAGGCACAGGGGCTGTCTCTAGTTATCTGCTCCCTGGCCTGGGGTGATTACAGCAGGGGGATAGTGGCCCTGAGTGTGAGAACCCAACAGAGGTGGTGGCTGGTGGTGTGGGCTCTGCATCGGTTGGTTTGTATTTGTATGCTCCCTGCAGAGCTGTTGGGTATCCCAAGGCATTAGCTAACCCTGGAAGGGGCAGTCCCTCCAGTATCAACAAGGCCCCCAAATGTCAAAGCATTAGAAGGCACAGGTAATTAAAAACATGCTTAACAGAGCTGGAATGGCTGGGGCTCCTCTCCACTTGGTGGCTCATCCTCTGGGAGGCTAGTCTGGGCTGGCTCCGTGATGGCCAGAGGCTTTCCGGCAATGAGAGAGGATAGGCCTCAGAGTGCCAGCACTTTTCTAGGATCTGCTTGTATATCACTTGCCATCATCCTGTTGGACAAAGCAGGTCACATGGCCAAACCCTGAGTCATGTGACAGGAGAGACTACCCAAGGAAGTGGAGACTGGAAGGTGCGACTCACGGGAGCCATCACTGCAATAGTCCACCGTATTGCAGGTAGGACCGCTCTACCTGCGAGATTAAGCCAAAGTTTGCCTTCTGCTAAATTCCACCTGCTGATCTCCAGTCTTCCTCCAGTCTTGTCCACATGTCAAGGCTTTAGCAACTCTATCTGCCCGGGATCCTCTAAGTAGATAGACTGCCCAGAATCCTGCCTCCCCTCATGGATCTTTCCTTTGCTCCTAAATTCAATGGCCCAAATGCGAAGTGTATACGGGCGTTCAGCTCTTAAAGTCAGGCACTTATTTAGCCAACAACCACCTGTTTTGTACTTACTCTGTGCCAGGATCTGGCCAAGGTGCTAGAGATATTGTAGGAAATAAAACAGACCTGAAGACCATGCTTGCCTCTTGGGAGCTTATGTGTGTTGAGTGGGGGGTGAGGGTGGAGAGGAAAATGTTAACCAACAAATGTATAAGTAAAATATATCCAAGTGAGGGAAGCTAGATGGGTGAGGGTTGGTTTTCGGATCCGAGATTTAAAGAGCTCCTTGCCCAAGGACAGGTGAGTAGTGCGGGAGGCTTTAGGAATGTTATTGGGGAAGGTGAGCAGACCTATGAGTGAACCCTAGAGCCATCTGTGCAGGCATCTGCTTACATTATGTGTGAGGGTACAAGCAACCCACACTGGCAGCTCCTCAACATCAGGACAGTGACATGGCCAGCAAGTGTTTTTCCAGATGGCTATTCCTCTGGTGAGGAGAGGTGGTGCTGGTGGGAAGGCAGACAGAATGTGTGTTTGGGCCTGGGTGGGGTGGGGAAAGATGGGCAAATACATTCAGCCTGGGTATTCTGAAGCTGAAGGCTCAGGTTCTAACCCTCAGATGTGAGCCTTGGGTAAGTCTCATGAGACCTCTAAGCCATCATCCATTGCAGGGGATAAGTAACAAACACCCTGCCTTGCTCCTCCAAGGGAGGAAGGGTCATAAATCCCTCTACCCGGAAGTACCGAGGTGGGTTCTGGACCATTCCCCCGAGCTCCAAATTATTACTGGGCTGTGAGAACCACTTCCAGATTTTGAGTCAGATACAAGGTCCAAGCCCAAGTGTGGAAGGGAGCAGGGCTTCCCCTTTCCATCAGGGTCTCAGGCCTGGTGGGGTGGGGGTGGGCAACTCCACTCACACTGCACCTGCCAGTTTTCTGTCCGGCAAATACACACATTTTATAAACAGAAAAAAATGAAGCTGTGACGGTTGGTGTTTCCTCAGTAATTATGGCCCAAAAAAGGATAGGAGGGTGGAGGCAACTTCAGGGTTGGTTTCCTGGTCTGTGATACTCCTTGGGGACATCCGCCTGAAATGAAACACTGGCCTTTGACGGGAAGGCCCTGTCTGGGGGTTCCACAGCATTCATTGCCCAGGGCTCTGGCTTAGGCCCAGAGGGGGAGGCCTCCCTCGCCTTCTGAGTCGGTCCCTCGGCTTGCCTGGCTCTGCACTCTCTGGATCTCCTGAAGCTTGTGTAGACGGTGTGCAGGTGGCTGGGTGCAGGTGAACAGGGATTTGCTCCTGCACTGGGAGGGGTCTGGTGTTAAGCCAGTGGAGAAATGGGCTGAGCCTGCCTCAGGCTGCAGCCAGATCCAGAGCCCCAGGGACAAAGTTTGAAGGTAGGGATGAAGTACCTTTTGATTACAATAACTTAGGTGAGGAAATGAGACAGCAATCCCATTTTCCTTCACAAACGGTCCCAGGGCTTTTCACTGTATGGAGTGTATTTAATATGGAGGGATAGCCTTGGAGTGGGGACACCACGATTCCCCCTTGGGAAGGAGAAGGGGAGTTCCATGGTTTCCATGGGGCACCCCAAGGCCCAGCAGGGCTAGGGCAACGTCCAGCACTCTCATTTCCACTCCTTTGGTTTTTTCTTCTAAGCATCAGGACTTGACTTTCTAGTATCTCGCAGCTGGCTCTTACCACTGTCTCCTTGTTTGATTTGTCAAATCTCTGTTTCAGTTCACTGTTTCACACCCATTCTGGCAGGCTGTCACCCCCGCCCCCTCCCCTTAGGCCCTGGGACATCTGCCAGGCAGTGAAATCAAATGTGAAGTTAAATAAACTGGGCTCCACATCATGTTAGCCCCCTTCCTCTTCCCTGCAACCCCCCCTCCCCTCCAATCCCCAGAACACACAACACCCAGGCAGTGGAGGGGCTGGGCTGGATGGCACCTCACCCCGAAGTGCTTCTTCTCCAAATTCTGCCCCAAAGTAGAGGGCTTGCTATAACAAACTCTTGCTTTGCAGTTGTCTTGCTCTGGATTCCTCCAGGAGCAGCACCGGAGACAAGGATTCTGGTGCAGGGGGTGTATTTGGGAGGCGGACCCAATTTTAACAATTATCAACATTTTATTGACCTTATTTGTCTACCCTCTCATATATTTTTTTCTGAAATATCCCAGACATCATTGCATTTTATCCTAAATGACTTCAGTGTGAATTTCTAACAAATAAGGAAGCATTTAAAAATAGGGGCTGCCTCAGTTGGTAGATCGTGTGACTCTTGATCTCAGGGTTATGGGTTCAAGATCCACGTTGGGTGAAGAGACTACTTAAAAACAAAATCTTAAGTTTTTTTTTTTTTTAAGGATTTTATTTATTCATGAGAGAACAGAGGGAGAGAGAGGCAGAGACAGAAGCAGGCTCCATGCAGGGAGCCCGATGTGGGACTTGATCCCAGGACTCCAGGATCACTCCCTGAGCCAAAGACAAATGCTCAACCGCTGAGGCACCCAGGCATCCATTTTTTTTTTTTTTTTTCCCAATAGGGTGCCTGAATGGCTCAGTCTGTTAAGTGTTCAGCTTCAACTCAGGTCATGATCTCAGGGTCCTGGATGGAGCCCCCTGCATCAGGCTCTGCATCAGGCGAGATAAGTTGTCTCCCTGTTCAGCAGGGATTCTGCCTCTCTCTCTCTCTCTCTTTCTCTCTCTCTCTCTCCCTCCACCCCTCCCCTAACTTATGTGCACTCTCTTGATCTCTGTGTCAAATAAATAAATAATACCTTGTAAAAGTATTTAAAAAATAAAAATAATTAACCACCATGCCAATACAATTAGTAATATTTCCTTTCATCATTTAACATGGAATCCATACTCAGATTTCCATCTCTGTCTCAACACCATCTTTTACAGTTGGTTTGGGCTTATATCTTTGAACTAAAAAGGAAGAGATTTGCTGAGCAAATTAAGAGTGAGCAGAATTTTAAGTTTAACCTTTAATGATTAGGACTGTGTGAGAAGCTTTCAGGATTTTCACAGAACTAGTTGACCTGATATAATGTTAATACAGGAGTCCCAGTCCCTTTGGTCACTAAGCAAGCAAGAGCTGAGGGCCTGCCGGACACAATAGCCAGGTGCAGGGGTGAGGCAGGGTGAGGCGGCCCTGCCCACAGAGGCTCACATCCCCAGGCAGGGAAGGGAGGGCTAGAGACCCCAACAGAAATGATTCCCTGTGAGCTGTGTGGAGTGAACAGGGGGCTGCGGGAGCTCAGTGTAAGGAAGAAATGCTAATATTAGGTCCCTTTATTGTAAAAAGACATTGTAGGCAGCTGATAGTCAATGATCGAGAGAACTTTGATTTGGCCTAGTGTTATTTTAAACAATAATTATATACATAATAATCAACAATTAGATTGGTGCCCTTGTAAAAGAGACCCCAGACATCTCCCTTGCTCCTTCTACCAGAGGAGGACACAGTGAAAGATATGGTCTATGAAATAGGAAGCAGGTGCTCACCAGACACGAAATCTGCTGGCACCTTGATCTTGGACTTCCAGCCTCCAAAAGTGTGAGAAAGAAATGTCTGTTGTCTATAAGCCACCCAAACTCTGGTATTCAGTTACGGCAGCCCAAATGCTGGAAGACGCGATACTAACTTTATATGTATTTCTTCTCTTTACATTTACTCCTTCCTTCCTTCCTTCCTTCCTTCCTTCCTTCCTTCCTTCCTTCCTTCCTCCCTCGCTCCCTCCCTCCCTCTGTCCCCCTTCCCTCCTTCCTTCTATTCCTTATTAATCTCATACTTCTTCCATTTAGTAGATTCCTTTTTTTGTCTTGCTCTCTCTTCTGTGTCAAGCTTTCCTGAAGTGGATTTCCTTTCTCCCATTGTACAGATGACAAGCTGAGACTCAGAGTGGTTAAATAACTCGCCTAAGACTTAAGCATCCTCTGCACTGGGAGCTGGAGTTCCAATGAGGCCTGGTGTGGAGGCTCCATTACCTTCTTTATAAACCTGACTCTACCACCTTCACGTCAGAGACAGTACGTTCCTGAGGCAAGGATCCCAGGGGGCTGAGGATGACAATGCGCCAGTGAACTTAACTCAAGTGGGTCTAGTGGGCAGGCAGCACCAGACTCAGATCCTGATGGTAAAAGCCTAGAAAAACTACCCCAAATTCTTTTGGGGAAAGTAGGGTATATATATTTTTGACTTTGTGCTGTTGTGCAGACTTCTTTCTCACTAGACTCTGCAAAAGTCCTGCCTTTGGACTTTTGGTCCATGGTCAGTTGCTGCTCCCAGACCCTGCCAGCTGTTTGGGAGATGTGAGCTCTACCTCGGGGGAGAGCAAGAGAATGCCCAAGGTTGGAAAAGGTTCAGGAAGCATAACTTGAAGAACATGCCCTTCCACTATGACCCTCACTCCACTATAACATTTCCAGGCCTCTGCTCCAAGACCCCTGTTACAGTGGGCTGTACTTGGGGATGGGTTGGAGGGGGTTGCTTCTAAGGCTCATGACTGCTTGGAAACAAGACATCTCACATAGTTCCAGATGGCCACCAAGGGTCAAACACATTGTCCCCAAGTGCCTGTGACCCACCTCAGGCTGGTAGAGACTGGGTGGGTCATGGCACGGGTGCCTTTCTAGGTCCCTGGAGATGAATGCAGAGGCAAGTCTTTTAAGAGACAGACTATAGCCCGGACTTTTCAGCAACGTGGGCCACAAATCCTCTCTTTTTATTTAAGTTTATTTCCATCGCTTGCAGTTAAAGAAGTCTTGACTGGTGTACAGAGACCAGCTACATCCCCAAGCTGCCAAGTGACCTACTTACTTAAGCTGTTCCAGGCATATCTGACACCCTCCTAGCCTGCTACAGCTTCCCCTCATTCCTCCATCACTTAAACTAGTACTGAGGGAAGGGTTGGCAGTTGTCAACTCTACTCTGAAATCACCCAAGGAAGTGACTGTTTGATGGGCCAGTCCCCTCCTCCATCCTACCCTGCCCCCCTCACTCCCAGTCCTCCCCAGAACCTGGGTTGAAACTGTCAGGTTCTAACTGTATCACAGAGATGATTGTCTGTGCTCTGTGCCTGCAACGAGATAAGTTGTCTTTTCAAGCCTGTGCACCTGGTTGGGTCTGCTATTGGGCTTCATGTTGTTGTTTGCTTGCCAGATTTTTCCTTGTTGTTCTTTTTTTTTTTTTTTTTTTAAGTAATTTGGTGCTTCTCAAGGCTGATTTGCAGACCACACTGTGCCTCTGGGGCAGAATGTGCTCATTTTGCCAGCTCTGTGCTTTGGGGGAATCCTTTAGCCTGAATAACTGGTGGCCGGTTGTGGCCAAGCCTGGGCAGAGCTGACCCTGGTGAGGGAGGGAGGCCAGCCAGGCCTTGCCCTGTCACACACAAATAGCTCTTCTAAAGCCCCTCCACAAAGGGTGACAGAAAACAAAGACCAGGGGCAAAGTTAATTTATTTGACTTTTTTTTTTTTTAACAAGAAAAAAAATTTTTTAAGTTACAAAAAAAGACATTCATTTACATTTTAGAACTTTCACACTCTGAGAATGAGCCATGGTGCCAGGTTTGGGTAAGTGAAAGGCTTAAAAGATCCCAGCCTGGCTGGGTGGTAATGATTATCTAGGTCATACTCTCCAGAACGGGTCTTACTCTGTCTATCTCATGAATCTCCGTTCTAGAACTTTCGATTCTTGACCCTTCTGATATCAAATTTCTTTGACCACTGAAGACCTCTTCAACATGTCACTTTCCCTCCCGCCTTGCCTTTGGCAGCCTTTCTTTATAACTGACTGCACATACCTTCACCCCGGTGTCTCAGCATGAACAAAACAGCCTCCGCCATTCAGGCAATTCACATCCCTCACCTCCTGCAAAATCACCTCCAAGTCCTCTCTCCCTGTAAGCACTTCTGGTCTCCCCTGCCCAACCCTATTTGCACCTCCAGGGAGCATTACCTGGCTCCCGGGACACTCTGGGAGTCAGAGGTCCTGAACTCTAGTCTCGGCCCTGCTACTTGTCTGCCGTTATGGTCTTAGGTATGTTCTTAGTTCTTATTTTTAAATTGTCAGCTATGCTGCTGCTTCAGAGGGATGTGGCTACACAGTAATAAATGCTGCCGTGCCCTGAAAAGCAAAAATGCTACGAAGTGGGAGCAGGGTTAGCCTGTGGGCCCCTGAGCACTGACACTCTCAGTTCAGCATTTCCGCCTGCTGAGGAGTGCGCTGGTTCAGCTGCTCAGTTGCCATGGTGCGAGGCCAGCCTTTGCATGCTGGTGTGTGGCATTTTTACCATCTGGAATGCAAGGTCCCTGAGGGTAAGGCTGGATTTTAACGTTTACTTGGTGAGCTTCTCTAGCCCATAGCACCAATCAGGACTGAGCACAAAGTAGGTGCTCGGTCTTAAAGTTAATAGCTTTGATTCAAATTTCCTTGAACAGATCCACCACCTAGAGTATGATGGCCTCATCATAGTGGCAGGATGGTGGAAAACCCAAGCCTCCTTGTTCATCCCACCAAACGTGACCTCTGGTGGGAAGGGCATTCCTGGCGGCCCGGCACTCACCAGTGCCAGTCCAGGTCTTGGGACTATTCGCTAAAGCCCTAGAACTTCCCCCTGGAGTATAAATCTACCCCGAATGAGAGGGAAACATGGTCTTGTTTGGGTGAGCCAGTCAGATGAGAACCACAATTTGGCATGCAAATCCCAAGTAGGGGTACTTCCATGTTACAAATCCAGTGTGGGATCATCCCTAGACCATTCCAAGGCCCATACTAAGGACCCCTGCTCTGGGGATCACCACCTCCAGTGAGGGATCCTCATTCCCTGATAAGAAAGACCTGTCTCCAGCAATTGGAGAAGGCCAGCGCTCACAACTGCCCCAGTAAACAGTCGTCAGTGCCACTGCCCCCCCCATGGGTGGCTGGCAAAACCCCACAACCCCCGCTGAAGGAGTCATATCCTTTGTTATTCTCATTAAAACCACACTAAGTGGTTGCAGAGATGAGAACATGAACCCCCCTCCATTCGAAGAGCCCATCGCACAAATGTAATTCAAAAAATACATCCTGGATCCTTCCCCTTCCTGCTAACACGTTCTCCTACCTCCAGGTACACACATCTATATATCACACATGACAAAATTCATCTTCTTTTTGAAATAACCTGGTCCTTGGAGATCCGCTCAGGGCAATGCCATTGCAAACACTGTAATTTAACATCCGTCACAGTAGAAACATAGCCAGTTACCAAAGAACTAACTTGAGAGCCCTCAAGTCACTAGAAATGGGTTTGCCTCAGCCAGGCCCACCGATGGGATTGGAAATAGCATTCCTAGCTCTGGCTGGCCCCAAAGAGCCTGGAAAGGCTGATGTTTTGCTTTAAATCCATCCAGAATAAAATGCATAATAAATAATGTGTTGCTTGGGAGTTTGCAGCTATGTGGATGTAGCTTTCATGGTGCTCCCAGAATTCTCAGACAGAACCTTGCTTGATGGTCCAAAGGCTCAGCGGGTGCCTCCTGACATCACCCCAGGTCACGCTGAAGCATGCAGTGAGGGGGGAGGTGGCACAGGAAGGAAGCCTTTTGTGAGAACCCCAGATGCAGGTCACTGTTTGCCAGGTGGGTCCCCCTTCCCGGTGAGCATGGAATCCTGCATTCTTATCTTTGGTTTTGTGCCGTGGAGGCTTATGCCTTTGGAAGAGTGGCTCTGTGGTGTGAGAGAGAAACGGCTAGGGGCCAGGATAAAGGACACCCATACGGTCTCTCTCCTGGAGACACCTGGGAGCCCAGGTTCTCTCCTCGACTTGGGGAAGAGAAGCCTTCGAGGTCTCAGCACCCAGGGCTGAGGTCCAGCCGCCGAAGCATGTCCTGGAGGGCCGCCTGCAGTCTGCTCAGAGCCACCACCTCTGTGGAGTAGAGTGAGGCTTCCAGGACGCCGCCCAGGCTCTCAAAGGTCTCCAGGCCCCTGGCCCGGGGCAAGGGGCAGCTCTTGGAGGAGGCCAGCAGGTGGAGAAGGTCCCGGAGGTTCTCCAGGTCATTAGATATTTGGACCACATTTCTGGAATGCAGACTGTTGAGGATCTGTTGGTAGATGGCCAACGTCTGGTCCATCCTGGACAAACTCAGGACTGGTTGGAGCCCAGGAATGAAGTCCAGACCAGCGACCCTCTGTTTGGAGGAGACAGACTGCTGGGCCAGAGGAAAAGGGAGAGCAGGATCTCAGACAAGTCGGTTCTGCAAGGTGTCGGCCTCTCCCATGAGCGTGGAGGTCCGCTCTCTTGCTTGCCTCCTCTCCTCCTTCCTCACCACCCTGGCCCAGGCCCTTGTTTCTTGTGCCCCAGGGGCTGCCAAGCTTCCAAGCTGTTTCCTGGACTTCTGTACTCCTACTCTTCCCAAATCACCCTGCCCTCCCCTTCCAGACCAATCCTCGCAGGTGGTTCTCTCCTGGAAATGGCCTCTGCTGTAGACCCAGCCATGAGGCCTGATTCTTACTTAGTGAAGTCTCTTCCCCAGGCACTGAGGTCCTCCTGAAGTGCCCCTTCCCCAGACATCATCACCCTCTTTTGCCCCCAGAGGATTCCTTGCTCCCAGTCAGGTTCTCCAAGGCCTCTTACCCCCTCAGGAGTCAAGGCTGGACCTCCTCCACCACCCCCCTCCCCCGCCAAAGAGTGTCCCATCTCACTCCTCTGCTCCAGTAACACTGGTTACCAGGAGTTCTCCCCTTCTCCACTGCCTGTGGCACTCACTCTCTGCACCACCCAAGCCGGGACACTCTGGACCTATCATGCGTGGCCCCATGAAAGCAAGGAGACTCATAGACTTCTCTCTTAAAATGCCCAAGGCTCTTATCTAGTTCTGAGCTGTCCCTGCTTCTGGCCACCTAACTTCTTCCTGGCTGCCCAAGGCCACTGTCAGACATCCATAATGGGCAGGAGATGTGGAAATCTCTAGATTGCTCCGTGCTGGGCTCCGTGCTGGGTGAGCAAGCAGGCTTTTAAGACCAGGGGCTACTAAAAACCACAACTAAACTTTTAATGAGGGCATGCTGTGTTCTGGTTCTGTTAGGGTGGGTGAGGGGAGATCACTTGCTTTAACTAACTGAATCTCCTAACAATCTTGTGAAGTCCCTTATGATAGTCCCACTATCAGGCTATGGAAACTGAGGCTTCAAGACATTGAGGAATTAGCTTAAGATTTTACAGATAGAGAACAGAAGCGTGAAGATTCACATTTGGTCTTCCTAATTCCAAATACAGCTGTCATCTGGGAAATGGCTGAAGGTCTAGGCCTGTGGACCCCAGGGCTAACAGTAACAGGGAGAAGCTTCACGGGGCTAGAGTTCATCTAGGAAGAATGCCCAATGATGAGTACATTCTAGAGATGTGACAGAGGCCTAGAGGGGATGCAACTAGGAGTCTGGTCACCTGCCAGTGGGACACAAAGACCTTTATGGCTCTCTTTGGTCCTAGGCACTAGGACTTGCATCAGAGAGGAAGGAGAGGGAGAAGGTGGGAGATGGAGAGAGAGGAAGAGAAAAGGCTGCTGTTTGTACCACGGGGAGGTGTCAAGGCCACCATGGCCCCTATATGTGGCTGCACAGGCCTCAACTACCATCTGAGGTCCTGGTTTCCCCAAGGGCCGGTCTTGGTTCTACTTTGTCTTCCCAGACCCTCCCTACCGTGTGTGAAATGTCATTGATCCTGGCGACAATCGTCTTGATGAGGGTTTTGGTGTCATCCTGGACTTTTCGGATTGGCACAGCTTCAACACAGGACAGATAGGGCCAAAGCCACAGGAATCGGCACAGAGGTCCACAACGCATTTTCCTTCCCCGGCTGTGCTTCTTGGGCCTGAAAACAGAAGGAACCACGCATAGCAGGTTGCTGGTATCTCAGAAAATACCCATAAGTCCTGTTACCAACCTCATCATCGGATGTGGATAAAAATGAGACTTGCCTTCTGCCATAGCAATCATCTCAGTGTCAAAGACAATTTGTTATCTAGAATTACATTAATGAAATGCATGTCCGTGGGGAAGTAAGACCTGACCAAATAAACAACAAAGTGATGTGGAATAGACCACAGAGCAGTAAGCCAGTGCATGAGTGAATGGATGTCGTGGTATGACTTTATTGCAAGCTGTGAGGAAGAGATGGGCTTTTAAGGTCTGGTCTGAATCCAGCCATTTAATAGCTGCCTGACTTTAAACAGATCACAAAACCACTAAAAACTCCACCTTCATCTCCTGCAATATACCTATCTCTAGACTTTTATGAGGATCAAATGAGACAATGCATGTGCAAGAGCTTTAAAGGTGTTGTGAAATGTACTATATTACTATCCTTATTACTAGAGATTATGTTACTTGCCGTCTCCATTACTCTCCCATGGCAGCCTACCGATACCTCTGTGATGGCATTTATCACTGGTTTTATTACTTCCTTTCTCTCCTACTGGGAGCCTGAATGCAGCCAGCACTGGCAGAAGATCTGCTAATGTGTCAGATACAGCGCCAGGCACCAAGGATAGAATCGTGAACAACAGATGCTCTCTACTCTCAGGTTGCTTATGCTTTTTTTTTTTTTTTTTTTTTTAAGATTTTACTTATTTATTCATGAGAGACACAGAGAGGCAGAGACATAGGCAGAGGGAGAAGTAGGATCCCCATGGGGAGCCTGATGCAGGACTTGATCCAAGGACCCTGGAATCACAACCTGAGCCAAAGGCAGAAGCTCAACCACTGAACCACCCAGATGCCCCACTTATGCATTAATAAGAGAGATAAACAGGTAAGCAGACCATTCCAATACAGGAAGAATAAACTTCACAAGAAGAACAAGTGCAAGATGTCACAGGAGTACAAAGGGGGCTCTCTGAAAGAGGTGTCACCTGAGCTGGGTATTAAAAACCCAGTATGGGTTAGTAAGAATGGAGAGTGGTTGCCACAAGAGGCCAGAAAACAGTTGGTTTAAAGGCATGGAGGCAGAAGAGACTATATAACGTGTTCATCCAGAATGTTTGACACTTTCAAAGTCATGGCACAATGAATTCTAATATTAATAATATGCAGATCCTTGAATAAGCAGCAAAGTTTTAATGAGATACATAAGACAAAAGGTAATAAAGTTAAATGTATGCGAGTCTGTGATCCATGCTAAGGTTGTGTGCATGAGCCTGAAATGATAATCAAATGTAAGTAAATATTAGCATGAAGGTTCTGGAGAAGGCAAAAGGGTTAATCTCTGCTTTTTATGTTTTGTCTCATCTGGGTCTTAATAAAAACAGATGATACATTTTCTGTCCACAGGTGGCAATATTAGTATAATTCATATTCTGGCAATATAATAGAAATAAACTATTTATATATTATTTATAAGGCTTGCTCAAAGGTATGCTTTTGTTTTTAAAATTTTATTTATTTATTTAAAAGAAAGAGTGAGCACAGGCAAGGGGGAGGGGCAGAAGGAGAGGGAGAAGCAGGCTCCCTGAAGGGAGCCTGATGCAGGGCTCCATCCCAGGACCCCGGGATCATGACCTGAGCCAAAGGCAGATGCTCAACCACCGAGCCATCCAGGTGCCCCAAAGGTATGCTTTTAATCTGAAATTTATAAAAAGGGGGAAAAGGAGGGTCAAGAAAATGTGTTAACTTGCTCAAACAAGCAAGTGGCAGAGTCAGGCTTCTGCTTAACCCAGAAAGGCTGGGGTGCTTTCTACCCACCCTACAGTTTCTCCAGCCTCTAGGGAGAGCCCCAAATTACAAACCACCCCAATGCTCAACAAGATACCTCCTGGGACCATGGCCTTTGGAAACAAATACCTTGCTCTAGGCTGATGCTATGCGATTGCACCCCCACATCGACTTCGAATATGAAAATATCCTTTTTTTTTTTTTAAGATTTATTTATTTATTCATTCAGAGAGAGCGAAGAGAGAGGCAGAGACACAGGCAGAGGGAGAAGCAGGCTCCACGCAGGAAGCCCGATGTGGGACTCGATCCTGGGTCTCCAGGATCACACCCCGGGCTGCAGGCAGCACTAAACCGCTGCGCCACCAGGGCTGCCCCGAATATGAAAATATCCTATGTAATTCAGGAGGAGGCACATCAGATGTTTCTATGCTTGTTTTCTCTCTTAAAAAGTGGAAGCTCCCTCTATTAACTACTGATTATGTGAGTAAACATTTCCACCAAAGGTTTTTGGAATGGAGTTAAATAGAACTAATCC
This sequence comes from Canis lupus baileyi, assembly GCF_048164855.1. NCBI lineage: Eukaryota > Metazoa > Chordata > Mammalia > Carnivora > Canidae > Canis > Canis lupus. Next base: position 52,889,690 of record NC_132855.1, on the reverse strand, counting down.
CCAGTATGATTCCATGAAGCCCTAGCAAAGGTGGAAAGTATAGTGGTTAGGTCCCAGGGTTTCAGTGAGTCCCTAGGCAAATTCTTAACTTCCCTACAGAATCCGTTCCCATTAGTGAAATGAAATTTTTTTTTTTTTTTTTTTTAGTGAAATGAAATTAATAACACCACCTGGCTCTAAAGGGTAAATGAGGTGAACCTGTCAACCCTCTGCCTGTTGTGCGTTTTTGTGCCGAGGGGCAGGGGATGGGGGAGGTCAGCAATTTGGGAATTGTGTGGTTACTGGGCAGGGCTTGAAACACTGGGGTAACATTGCCTGTAGCCAACCCCAAATCTAGCATTTGGCCCGTTGCCTCCCTTGGGCATTCTCAACAGGGTGCCTGGTATTTCTGGGTGTTCCCCCTGCAGCACAAGATTGAATGGTACCCTTTTCTAGGATTCTTGGGTATGACACCCTCCTTCCCGAGAGAATTTATTACCAGATTAACTCTGCTCGTAGTCGCTCTCACATAATGGCCACCATGTAACATCTGAGTGGGAAAACAGTTTTACAAGCCCCTCTATTACCGCTGATAATATGCTTCAGTGGATGCAGAAAATACATTGTAGTTCCTTGAAATGTGGAACTGAGAAGCTGCTGGTAAATCTGCCTAAGAGGAGGAGGCCAGATTTAGGGGAGTTCTGTAGAGAATCCATACCAAGTCCATCTGAGATCCAAGTGGAGGAGAGAACGTGGCCCACCAACACACACAATACATGTGCTTGCATACACAACACACATCACATACACAAACACATCAACACATCAAACCCTTTTAGTAGAAGCAGGTAGTTGTCTCCAATATCTATTCTTTCCTTCTTCCCAAGTAATAGAATATCCAAGTTTAGATGGTGATGTGCCATCGAGAATAAATACTACACTTCTCAGCTTCCCCCAACTAGGTTTGGCTATGCCACTAAAGTCTGGCCATTAAGTATCAGCATGGGTGCTGTGTGGCAGCTCTTGGGTTGTGTGCCTCTGCCTCTTCCTTTTTCATCCCTTCCCCCATCCCATGCCTGAGCTGCAGATGTGGTAGCCGGGGTTCTGGTGCCATCTTGGATCACCTTATGAATGGTGGGCTAGAGAGCTGGAGACCAGGTCCCTGAGGACTTTGTGGAGCTGAGTGACATACTGGCTGCAGACTGCCCCCACCACGCCCCACCCAGACTTGTGCTATGTGTGTGAGAGAGACATAACCTCTGTCTTGGTTAAGCCACTGTTATTTTGGGTCTCTGCTAAATGCAACCAAACTTAATGCTAGTTGATTTATATGCCTGGACATGGGCATCAGGACAAAGTGGATGTTGAGTGTTCCTGGGTTCACCTGAGTACCTGGGTGGGGCCTGGCTGTGGCCCAAGAAGATGGCTGGCAAGAGCAGAGTTTAGGGACCAGAGAGGGGAGGGATAATTCAAGACAGCAACTACAACTTCACTAAGCACAGCGCCTGACACATAATAGTTACTCAGTGGATAGCAGCTGGTTGACAGCTAATGTGTACTGATCGCTCACTGTGGGCCACGTACAAAGATGAAATCACAGGAGGGTGGGAATCGGGACTAGGAAGGGACAAGGCTGAAGACTGCTGGTTTTCTCAGAAGCCCAGGGAATACACTGCAGTATTTAATGTTGTCAACTATTAACACATATTATTTGTTAGAGACAAAAGTAAAGAACAAAACTGTGCTCTTGAACAACCAGTTTGCATAATTAGCTGTAACTCAAGGAAGAATGTTTAAACAGACAGCATGCCCAGGGTAACTCAGGGGAGGGAGACGTGTGTAAAATTATGAGCTCTAGAGTTCAGCAGAACTCTGCTTGAGTTGGAGTTCAGGACCTTGGGCAAGTTTGCCGAACTCTCTCACACTCAATTTTCTCAGCTATAAAATGGGAATGATACAAACTGTCATTCCCACTTGAGGCTGTCCTGTGGATGAAATGAGGTAATGTGTGCAAAGTGCTAACTCCTTGCCTGGCATATGGTCAACCCCAATACACCTTAGCTGTTATCACCACTATTTCCAGCTAAGGAATCAAGGAGGTGTCTTGGAGGAGGTGGCATTTCATAAGGGCCATAAGAGTCTGGAGGAATTGGGTTTGTGAAGGTGGAGGAGAGGAGCAGCCCAGCCGAGGGCTCAGAGGCTGAAGAACCCCTGTGAGCTCAGAACACGGTGGCTCACAGCCTGCATGAGAGGTGTGATGGGCCAGGAGGTGGGGAGGGCTTGGGCCCTGAGTGCCGAGTAAGGAGGCTAGGCTTCTTTCATGGAAGTGAGGAGCTCTGACCATTCCCAGGCTAATGCTTTCAGCCCAGGTGACAAGAAGGATGGAGATGGAGATTGGCAAAGGCACGGGGAGGGAGTTGCAACACCACTGATTTGCTCAGTTTTGCTTGATTTGCTGGTTACGGCTGGTGGAACCTCAGGCAGACCTATCCAGCTAACAGCTGAGATTGGGAGTCACATTCAGAAAAACAGGGCCACACAAGTAGACCGAGCAGTGCCCAGGTGGAAAGAGCCAAGGTGGGAGGAACAGGGAGGACAAAGGTGATTGTCAGCCAGCTGCCTGGGCTGCAAAACCTTTTCTCTCTAGAAGTTTCCAAAATGGTTTTGAACATTTAGGAGCTGTCATTGTCTGAGAGTTAAAAGGTGAACTGTTGACATGTTAATACAACATCCTGTCTCCTTTATTTCTCTCTGCCCATTATTCAAGCGGGGCCTGGGGAGGGAGATGGGTACCTCCGGGGGTACCAATGGGTGGCTTGCACACTGGCCAAGGCCTCCCATTCACTCTGCTGGTGCCCTGCTCATCCTCTGGACTTCCTGTTCACCAGCTTTCACTGTCACTTTCCCTCTCCCTAATTAAGACCCTGCCACTCCCCATCATCTTTACCAGCATCCCCTACTATTCCCCTATACTGGTGCACTGGAGAAGAAAGGAGAAAAACCAGAAAATGGAGCCTCCCAGGGAAAAGGAAATGTCACCATAGAAAACAGTTCCAACAGTTCCAAGGCCAGGAGGAGAGGTGCACATAACCACACCTTCCATGCCACCACAGTTTCTACTGCCCAGGTTCACCTGGGGCCTGGGTGCCGGTCCTACCTCTATTCATCTTTAGCTGACCCCCCCAACCCTGCCCCACTTCTATGAAGGCCCCCTCACCTCTGCCTTCACCACAGACAAGCTCACCCCTTCCTTCCCCCAAGAAGCTGCTGGCCTCCAGATATGACCTCCTTCACCTTCACTCTGGTCCTAGGAAATGAGGCAGACCAGCCTCTATGCCAAGATAGGGGGTGTGCTTCTCTAGATCTAGGCTGGATGGTTTGCTGGGCCAAGGTCAGGCCTGCCTATAGCCTTCTGATGAAGGCAGTGGGGGGCAAGGAGAGCTTAGGGTCACAGAGCCATTTGCTGGTGGGGACTGCTAGCCTTGAGCTATCCAAAGTCCCACGTCTTCTCCTGGTTGAAAGCGCCAGAAGTTAACAGGGACCCAGCACATACTTCTCTCTTCCTTCTCTTCTCCAGCCATGGGGATTTCTACACCCCTCTCTTCAATAATCCTTGATGTGCTAGTGTGAATTAAATTCAGATAATGTGATATTTGCTATTAATTATGAGGGAAAAGCTTTGGATGGTCTAAGCCTTTCCTTGCAGAAATTCTTCCTGTGGGCTCCCTCTCATCCTTTCCTTCTACTCTGCTTTCCTGTCTCCGTAATTCTAAGTTGGAAGGGACTTGGGGACAAGGAATAAACAAAGGATGAATAGAGACAGAGAAGCCTGGATGCTGGTCATTCAAGCTACTCAGAATCCAGTGGAACAAACAGAAGCTTAAATAACTCACTTTAATACAATCTCATCAAGGTTATGAGGAAGGAACATAGAATCTGGGGAGCATAGAGGAAAGAAGTAACCCTAGAAAGGTGAGGACAGCTTTGCAAATGAGACAGTATTTGAACTGAGACCTTAAGGACAGGAGTCCTCCAGGCGGAAGAAGGCAAGCAGGGCATTCCAGACCAATGTGACAGTGTGGAGTTGGGAAAAACTATGGTGGGTTTAGGAGAATTCAATATGGCAGAATGATAGAGCATGTAAGGCTAGAGAGCTAGAATGTCCCAGGCTGGATTCCACCTCGTGGGGGAATCTGCCCTCTCAGAACACACACACACGCCCTGGAGGGGCATGACCAGTGGTAGGCAAGAGACCGAGAATACTCTTCTCCTCCTTCTATCTCTTTCTCCTCCAAACCCTGATCCGGTCAATTACCATCTCTTCCAGGAATTGAAAGTAGGGCTTCAGAGAGCCCAGTTTGTCTCTGTTGAGGGCTCAGAAGCTCCAGGTTAGCTGCGATTGCCCTCATGTGCATGGAATAGCTGAGGAAGACCAGAGTTCATCCTGTAACAGGTGGGTTACAGTCAGTGCCTATGCTCCTTCCTGAACCTTCTTTCTGGTTCCTCACCTTGTTGGTTCTGGACCCTCCCTGTCCTTAGCCTCCACTGTGAGATACTCTTCCACGTAGACTCGGGTACATTTCAGCTCTCTGATTATATTTTTTAATCCAGGGGATATAGATAAACACAAGTAAGAGGAACAAATGTCAAGAAATCAAATTCACTTACTGTGAGTGATATACTCCTAAGAGTTCTGTTTTTTAAATGTGGGTTGCAATATGTTGTTTGACACACTGAGCTAGCATGAGTGGTTTTCTCTTATCTGCAACTGAAAGCCTTGTTTCAGAAATGTTAACCTACTTAACCAGCAGCCAGAGTGTGGGTGTGGGGGTTATAGTCTTCGTACTCCTCATAAACCACCCTCAGATCTGATCCTCATTAGGGATAACACATGGGTTTCCAGTGTCAACTCTGATCAATTTTTAGCAGCTACCTGGAGCACTGTGTGGAGGCGGCCCTGAAGTTCCTCAGAGGCGAGAGGGTACCTCCATCAACTAGTGATGTCTTCCAGGTGCAGGAGTCGGGGACGTGCTACTTGTTCCAGCATTTCCCGAGGGCCTGGCACACAGCAGGTACTCATTAAATAATTGTTGAAATAAATCAAATATTTCCCATCTCTGATCTTCATTGTCTCACCAGGTTAACCTACCTCTACTGTGGTTCACCTGCGCCTGTCTCAAAGTCACATCGTAGAATTCACTTTTGCCCAGCAGGAATCCCTAGGAAATTATTTTTTAAAAGATCTTATTTATTAATTAGAGAGAGAGAGAGAGTGCACAGAGGGAGAGGGGGAGAGAGAGAAGCAGATTCCCTGCTGAACAAGGAACTCAATGCAGGGCTCCATCCCAGGACCCCGAGACCATGACCTGAGCTGAAGGCAGATGCTTAACTCACTGAGCCACTCCAGGCACCCCCCTAGGAAACTTTCTTAATGATAGAAATCACTTTGGCTTCCACATCTCCCTTTAACGGGTCTCTTGGTTGGCTTCCTGCACCTTTTATGTGTCCTCCAGCACCATGTGGATCCCCATTCCTTTCAGCTTCCTTAGTTCCATTCATCAGCCTGGCTCCAGCTGCTCTGGGCCTCCTGCCCTCCTCAGAGACCCCTCTCCCTCTTTTCTTCTCTGTAGCCCCCGCCTTTGCACTCCTCCCCAGCCCAGTGCATCCCCAGACTACAAGCACAATGTGCACACAGGTGGGGATGAAATCTTCAATGAAATCAGTGAGATGTCGGCATTGGCACCGAGCACGAATCCAGTTCTGGAGCGGGGCAGGGGGGATACTGACAAACTGAGCAGGAAAGCTTGTAAAATGCAGTTTGCACATCTGTTGTCACACATAGAATAAGCACAAAGAACTCCCTGAGCCCAGGCATCAGGTGTGCTGTTTTTAAGCAGAAACAACCTCTTTCTACTTCTCTAAGACAACTGTGTGGACAAAGTAGAATTTCAAGGCTCTGGGCTGGCAGGCCAGAACGGAGCTGCTGCCATGGAACCCTACTGCTGGGAAGGACAGGGTCTACTGATTGACTGCAAGACAATTTGGCTCAATTTTCCTTTAAATCACACGCATGCTGTTCATGGATGCATACCTCCCAAGGACTCCACTTCCCTGAAGCCCTATCTCTCTCCTCAACCCCCTCATCCCCTTGGGTGACATCTAGGCTGGAGCGGGGACAATGACTGGGTCTGTGAGTAGAGCTCTCCCAAGTGGCCACCTCCACACCCTGCACAGGCCACTCAGACATGAAAGGCATCTGCCTGCGGCTGAAAGGCAGGAATTCATTGCAATCTCCCTGGCTCTGTCCTTGGCGCTTGGAGCCATTTCCTGGAACGGAGGGGGAGGAAAATATTTCCCCCAAATACCAAGAAGAGTTATTTTGGGCATAAGATGTACAAAATATGAGAAGGACGCTCCTTTGGCCAACATGGAAACGTTCCCCTCAGCCTAATGTCCTCTATTGCTAGAAAAGGGAAGAACCTAAAAACATTCACTGTTTTTCTCTTGCCTTCTCCCCCTACCTAAGTGAGAGAAATGATTGGCTTGACATCTCTGCTCATGAGGACGTTAGAATGGCAGCGACTATGGTTCTGCAGACCAACCTGGTGGGAAAGAGATTGGGTATCTCTCTCCCACTAGTCCCAGCTCACTGCTGCCCACCTCAGAACTCTACAGGGGAACTTAAGAGGGATGACAGTGGTTAGGTCCTACAAGGGGGAGGCAAGGAACTATGCTCCTTGGTCTGGCCTACAAGTATCTGCCCTCTGCCCTGCCCACCCCAAAGACCACCCTTCTAGCAGAAATCAATCCTTTCATCCTCTCCCAAACTGCTCTTCTCAAATGACAAGCAGGCCGCTTGTCTTGGATCCAGCTGTAAGTAAGGATTCACAATTCCAAAATGCCACCATCTTGAAGCTCTAGAAACTGGAATGGGAAGACAACCACACTCACAGTGAATGTAAACCAGGCCAGGAGAGGAGGGGACTCGACCTGGGGCCCACCTGCCAACAGCGGGTATTTGCGGTATTGACTAGAGAGGCCGTAACAGTTGGGAAACATGCAGTAGGCCCTTCCGTGACCTGCTGCTCTGTCACCTTAGAAAACCCCAGTTTCTTTTTTTTTTTTTTTTTTAAAGATTTTATTTATTTATTCATGAGAGACACAGAGAGAGAGAGGCAGAGACACAGGCAGAGGGAGAAGCAGGCTCCATACACGGGGAGCCCGACGTGGGATTCGATCCCGGGTCTCCAGGATCACGCCCTGGGCCAAAGGCAGGCGCTAAACCGCTGCGCCACCCAGGGATCCCAGAAAACCCCAATTTCATCCACTGTGAAGAAGACCGTTGGCTTGGCTTGAAGGCCAGATGTGGTGAGACTCGTCAGAATCTCTCTGAGACATTTGGGGTTCTTCCTGAGTTTTCTTTCCGCCTCTACTCCGCAGTGCTTCCCTTCCTAGGCTTTGGCCTTATACAAATCCTTGCAATCAGACACCAGAGATGAAGACCCCCCGCTGGAAAATGATGCCCGAATTCTTAGCCGCGGAGCAAAAGCTAGTCCTCAGAAACCCAGCGCTCATCCCGAACCCCCAGCGCCCTCAACTTCACCGCCTCCGGATGGGGGCAGGGTACCCTGATCTTTGGGGATGTGCTCGAGGCAATTTCCACAGCATCTCAGCAGCTGGGCCGCGGGCTCTGACAGTCTCCTGGGGCCCCGGCGGCTCCATGGCACAGATTCCTGCTCCGTGGGCACCGGCACAGCCCGGCCCCGAATCCAGATCTCCCCGCTGCCTTCCCTCCCGTCAGAACCCCGCCACGAAGCCGCCAAGGTCCAGAACCAAGCCATGCGCCCCGCCCCCTCGCGCGCCTCAGTTTCCCCGGCGTTCGGGGGGGTGGGGGGTGGTGCCTGGCCCAGAAAGACCGGCGGAGAGGGAAAGAGCAGCGCGCCCGGGCCCTTACCTCGCAGCTGCTGGCGCCGCGACTCCTCCGGGGCTCCATGCCTGCCCGCCCCTCTTATAGCCGCCCGAGCGCAACTTGCGCAACTGGCCGGCAGGCCCGCCGCACCCCGAGCGCCAGCCCCCGCCCCGCCCGGCGGCGGCCGCGGGCCCGGGCCTCGAGGGAGGGCCTCGGCTGCCGGAGCCCGCGCGCCCCCGGGGCGGCCCCAAGGGCGGGGGCGGCTGGCGGGAGCGCCGCGTCCTCGAGGGCCCGGGCCCGCCGGGGACCTCGACCAAGCGGAGCTGCCCCGACGGCCCGGCTCTCCGTGCGCCCCGCGCCCGCCGGGATGGGCCGGGGTGGGGTCGGCTCCCGCGCCCAGGCGCGCGCTCCGCCCGCTCCACTGGGCGCAACGCCCCGAGCCCGGCCGGGCACGCGGCCCTCGGAGCGGCTCGGACGCCCCGCGAGTCCTCCTCTACCCCGGGTTTCCCGCGTACGCAGGACGGTGCACGCAGCCGCATTTCCTCACCCGGCCTGGGAGTAGGAGCCTGAGCCTTCGTCGGGCTTGAGGGACGCGGAAAACTGAAGTCCATGGAGGTTCAGTGACTTTCCCCAGAACCACCAGCTGGGAAGGAGTAGCGATGGGCAGGGAGCCCCGTTCGCGTCCCCACAGGGGGAGAGCAGCCCTGAAACCGAACCGTTAAGCACCAGCCCATCTTTTGAGGGGCCAGTTGGCAAGTTCTTTTTATTTATTTATTTATTCATTCATGAGAGACACAGAGAGAGAGGCAGAGACAAGAAGCAGGCTCCATGCGGGAAGCCCGACGCGGGACTCGATCCTGGGTCTCCAGGATCCCGCCCTGAGCCAAAGGCAGGTGCTAAACCGCTGGGCCACCGGGGCTGCCCCGGTTGGCAAGTTATGTGGGTGAGCCAAATCCGACCACCACCAGGACCACCATGGCCCCGAGCTAGGAATGGTTTTTGCATTTTTAAAGAGTTGAAAAATATAAAAATAAAAGAAGAATAGTTATGGACATGACCATTATATGAAGTTTACATTTTGGCATCCCTAAGTAAAGTTTTGAATTTTATCCAAAAAATTCCGGGGGCAACTTTTCCCTCTTGTACCTACATACCCTCTGATGTCGCCTCTTGGTCTGAAAAGCCTAAAATGTTTATCATCCCACCCTTAGAGAGAAAGTTTGCCAACCCTGGAACTAGAAAATACATTGCACGTTAGCTCTTCTGGGTCTTTATTCCTGCCAGTCGTGGGCGGGCATGCAGGACTGCTCAATCAGGCCTTCTCCAAGCACCGGGGTCTCTTCTTCCTGGTTGAAGTAGCTTGTCCTGGTCACCTTTCCAGCCAACTCCCCTCATTCCAACTGGCTTGCGTGACCTCTTCCCACCTCTGCCCACAGGCTGTAAGTGGAAGGCAGGCATCAAGTCTCCCTTTTATAAGTCCTGGTAACCGGGGGGCCGCCTGGGTGGCTCAGTGGTTGTGTGTCTGCCTTTGGCTCAGGTGGTGATCCCAGGATTTTGGGATCGAGTACCACACAGGCCTCCCTTCAGGGAACCTGCTTCTCCCTCCACCTATATGTCTGCATCTCTCTGTGTTCTTGATGAATTAAGAAAAAAAAAAAAAAATCCTGGTACGTTTGCAGTGCCAGGTGCATGTGCTCAGAAGAAGTTTCCCGAACAGAACCTCAGGGGCAACATGCACCACAGAACTGATTATTTCTGACCTTCAGTATTAGTGCCACCATAGTGGGGGGACTCCTCTAGACTCAAGGCCACCGGGAAGCAGATATTTAAAATGTGGGAAAACACACCTGCAGTGATGATGGTGTGGAGGGGACATGGAACGGTAGGCTGACATAGGTCCTGGCGGCACCATCAGATCACATTGGAGACTTTCTTATGGAAACATGTTCCCCAAAGGTTGTGTGCTCCATCAAGACTGCAGGGCTCTGTTTTGTTCACTGCTATATACCCAGCTCATAGTCCAGGATCTAGCATGATGTATATCATTTTTAAGACATCTTTTTATTTTTTATTTTTTTTAAGATTTCTTTTATTTATTCATGAGTGACACAGAGAGAGAGAGAGGCACAGACATAGGCAGAGGGAGAAGCAAGCTCCATGCAGGGAGCCCGATACAGGACTCGATCCCGGGACTCCAGGATCACGCCCTGGGTCGAAGGCAGATGCCCAACCGCTGAGTCACCCAGGCGGCCGTTTAAGACATCTTTTTAAATGAAAATTTCAAACATATGGAAAAGTATGCATCACCTAGATTTAATGATTATTGTCTTCCCATATTTGCTTCATTTACTTTTTGGCTAAAATATTTTAAAGCCAATTGCAAACATCATGACATTTCATCCTTAAATACTTCAGTTTGTGTCTCTAAAAGATAAGGAAGTGGGTGCCTGAGTGGCTCAGTGGTTGAGTATCAGCCTTTGGCTCAGGTTGTGATCCCAGAATCTTGGGAATGAGTCCCGCATCAGGCTTCCTGCAGGGAGCCGGCTTCTTACTCTGCCTGTGTCTCTGCCTCTCTCCATGTCTCTCATGAATAAATAAGTAAAATTTTTAAAATAAATAAATAAAAATAAGGAAGCATTTCCCCCATAACCACGAGACTATCATCAGACAATTATAATTTCTTAGCATCACAAAAGAGCAACACTACATTCAAATTCCCCCAAATATCTCAAATATGTCATTTATAGTTGCTTTGTTTGAGCCTGGTTGTTTTGCACTTATTTAATAACTATTTATTGAAGGGAGGAAGAAAGGAAATTGAGCTAATATTTATGGAAGTCAGAAAGTGTTAGCACTGCCTATGATTTGTAATTGTACTGCCACCAAAAAGATGGGAAACCAACTAAATGTGCAACTTAAGAAACTGATAAGATTATTGAAAAGCCACCACTTAAAAGCAATATGCACACATTAAAAATTATGTGTTAAATTATTAAATATATTAAATGATTAATATATCAAAATATAATATTTAATGATGCAGGAAAAATAATTCTGTTTTGTGAACTGGAAAGAATCTGATTACTGGGCATCTGGCTGGCTCAGTTGGTAGACCATGTGACTCTTGATCTTGGGGTTGTGAGTTCGAGTCCCACGCTGGGTGCAGAGCTTACTTAAAGAAGTAAACAATAAATAAATCAAGAATCCAATTATAAAACGATGTTTTCTGATCACACACATTCACACTAAAATATACGATATTGCTTCTGGCAGTGGGATTAGAAATGATATTTAATCTCTTTTTTGTGCTTTTCAGCTTTTAAAAAGTGTCTACAATAGAATTACTTTTTTTTTTTTTTTTAAGATTTTATTTATTTATTCATGAGAGACACAGAGAGAGAGGCAGAGACACAGGCAGAGGGAGAAGCAGCTCCATGCAGGGAGCCTGACTCGATCCCAGGTCTTCAGGATAAAACCCTGGGCTGAAGGCGGCACCAAACCGCTGGGCCTTCGGGGCTGCCTTGGAATTATGTTTTAAAGAGAAATACTTTACTGTGCTTTGTGTTGTTTTCATATACCAGCTGTTGAACTCACTGCAATCAAGCTTTCCTTGTCCCCATCATCTTTATAACTTGGCTCTAAGTAAGGGCTTAGCTTATTTGCAAGAGGTCCTGGCAGCCTGGGTTATTTGTCTCAGTGGCACCGTCTTCAGGGTTGTGGGCTGGATTTGAACAGAGCTCTTGCATGAACATCAAGCAGCACTTGAGACTACATTGCATGGATATGGGCTGCCTATCTGTCTATCCATCACCTATACTTGGTTGGTTAATAAATCTTTGTTATTTTATTTTTAATGAAATATTATCTAATAAAGTATTATTTTCATAATTCAAAAGGGACAAAGAAATACGAAAACTCAGTCTCTTTCCAATCCTCCCTCTTTCCCTAGAAGCAACTGTTACTACCAGTTTCTAGTGTGTCCTTCCATGGATGTTCTTGTTCTATTCTTCAGCCAACTATTTGCTTAAAAAAAAACCAAAACCCACACAAATGATATTATAGTAAATACAGTACTCTTCCTGCCCCTTGTCTTGAAATATGTTTTATTTTGGCAAATTTGAAATCTCCATAATACATTTACAAGAAAACATGACCTAACAAATCCCCACGTACCCATCATACAGCTTCAACCATTATTTTTTATTTTTTATTTTTTTTACGTTTTTATTTATTTATGATAGTCACAGAGAGAGAGAGAGAGAGAGAGAGAGAGGCAGAGACACAGGCAGAGGGAGAAGCAGGCTCCATGTATCGGGAGCCTGACGTGGGATTCGATCCCGGATCTCCAGGATCGCGCCCTGGGCCAAAGGCAGGCGCCAAACCGCTGCGCCACCCAGGGATCCCAGCTTCAACCATTATTAATCTCACTTCTTCCACGTAATATATCCAGAATATCACTTCTTACCAGTGTACATATATCTTAATCATCTCAAATATAATTTCTTATCAGTGTACATAGACCTGTGCCAATCTTTGTAAAGTCATGTATTTCATTCTATGGATGCACTGTCATTAATCAAACCATACTGTTACATACATGATGTTAGAATCGATATATTTATTTAAGTTAATTGATATTTAATGTAATTACATTTCAATATACTTATTAATAAATACAGTGATTTAAGTATAGTTACTAATATGTGAGTATATCTGTAGGAGAAATTCTGATAACTCTGTGATAGAATAGTTGACTCAAAGGGTATGCACATTGAAGTAGGATATATTACCAAGTTACATTCCGTAGAGGTTGCACCAACTTCCATGTGCAAATGGCTGCAAGTAACAGTGATTTAAGCATTAACAACATTTAGTTATCTCTTATAACCAGAAGCCTAGAGGAGGGCAAGTGCAGTAGCTCAGTGGCATCATCAAGGACCCTGCTCCTTCTAAACATGCTTGGATCAAAGGCACACAGATGTATATAAGGGCAGATTTTGTTGGTTCAGATACAATTTTCTGCCTAAGACATTCACACATAAATGTTCCATTTCCTTATCTGACTGCGCTTTGTCTGTTTGACCCTGCAATAGAATTCGGAAGCAAAACTTGAAGAAGAAGAAGAAGAAGACGAAGAAGGAGAAAAAAATCTTGCTCTTTCTGATCTTCTATTCTTCCATTGTGTCCTTGTGCTTATTGCTTCACAGTTGCGAGATAGATCTACTCCTTCAGGCATCATGTCCTCACATGAGTGCCCAGTAAGACAGAGGCAAAAGGTTTTCTTTTCTTGAAATTCTGTTTCAAGTTGGGGCAGGGAAGTCACATTTTCCCTTATTTCTCATTGACCAGAACTGGACTTATGCCCACCCCTAGACCAATCACTGGCAAAGTGGAATGTGATTTCCATGACTGATTTAGACCAATTATGTCTCCCCCTGGGGCTGGGGCAAATCAGAGTGGATGAAGGAAAGCTCTGTCTTTACCTGAAAGAATTAGGGTTCCATGAGCTTGGAAGGGGAATAGAAATGGCCCTTGGGTACAAATAGTGCTTGCTGTATTCAACTATGGTGTGTTACAAGCTTCTGATAGACTTGACGTACTATTAAATAGTAAAACTTAAAGTTTTTTTGTTTGAACCCTGACAATCTTCACAATAAAAAAAAAGTAATCGAGTACTTTATATTTGAATATTGCTTTTTCTTTTTCAAAACACTTTCATGGGATACCTGAATGGCTCAGCGGTTGAGCATCTGCTTTTAGTTTGGGTCGAGATCCCCGGACATGGTCCTGAGATGCTGCATCAGGCTTTCTGCAGGGGAGCCTACTTCTCCCTCTCCCTATGTCTCTGCCTCTCTCTCTGTGAGTCTCTCATGAATAGATTTTAAAAATCTTTTTAAAAAAGTTAAAAATGCACTTTCACGATCTAATTAGACTTTGAGAGCAACCCATAGAAAGAGGTAGGGTGGGTCTTATTCCCATGTTACAGGTAGAAGTGTAAGTTACAGAATGGTCCAAGGACTTCCTTGACACGTGGTGTCATTGGATGCCACAGTTGTCGGTCAGGATGGCCTCTGTGGTTCTGCACTGTTGTCATCCATAAGCTGCAGTCTGGCAAAGGTGTGCTGGGGTCTGAAGGTGGCTTCACAGAGCCCTGTCCTTTGCAGAACCACTGGTGGTGCCCTGTTCAGGGAGAAGAAAGGCAGACAAAGATTAAATCTCTGTTTTGAGTTTAGGTAATCTCAAGAAGCTTTTCTTGTATGAAATATGCCTTTCTATCTACATTGAGGAGGAGTCTAAACTGGCTGATAAAAAAAAAAAAAAAAAACTGGCTGATAAATTGGACTAAAAAAGCAACTGGGGATCCCTGGGTGGCGCAGCGGTTTAGCGCCTGCCTTTGGCCCAGGGCGCGATCCTGGAGACCCAGGATCGAATCCCACGTCAGGCTCCCGGTGCATGGAGCCTGCTTCTCCATCTGCCTGTGTCTCTGCCTCTCTCTCTCTCTCTCACTGTGTGCCTATCATAAATAAATAAAATAAAAAAAAAAATAAATAAAAAAAAAATAAAAAAGCAACTGGATACTTCAGTCAAATAATAGGTCTATTAAATATGTGAATGGGGTTTGGACTGCATTGGCTCTTTTGGTATGTATGTGGTCTCTTACTGATTGGTTTTTTTGGGTTGTACATGGTCCTTTATGGATGAGCTCCCCAAGAGCAAATACCATATCTTATTCACCTCACCGTTCCCAGCCCCTGACACAGCACCTGATACATGACAGGTGCTCCATAAATGCCTGTCAGATGCATGAATGCTCTAAGTTTAGATGCTGCTGATGACTGATGTTCCTCCTATTATCATGTAGGGGACCCTAAGTATTTCTACATAGAACCAATCAAAGAGTATAATCAACCAATCAATTGCTAATTACTAATTTGTCTATATTTCTGTCTGCATCATAAGAATGTAAGTTTCATGAGGGTCAAGGCTGGGTATGCTCAGTCCCAGCTCAGAACCTGATACATAGTAAGGGCTCTATAAACTGTTAAATGGAGTTTTGAGGGACACCTGGATGGCTCAGCAGTTGAGCATCTGCCTTCCGCTCAGGGCGTGATCCCAGGATCCGAGATCAAGTCCTGCATCCGGCTCCTTGCAGGAAGCCTGCTTTTCCCTCTCCCTCTCTCTCTCTCTCTTTCTGTGTGTGTGTGTGTGTCTCTTATGAAGAAATAAATAAAATCTTAAAAAAAATAAATGAGGTTTTGAACAATTATTTGTATCCCTAGTTCTTAGCAGTGGGCTCCTAGTAGGCCCTCAATAAATATCCATGGACTATCCATCCCTGACTGCACATGGCAGTGACTTAATGAAAACATACCTCTCACAGGGATGGGTGAAGTAGAGCAGGGCCAGGGAGCCAGACAGTCCTGTAGTATCCCAGGTGCACAGACAACACAGCATGAGGTCTGCTGGCTTCCATGGGATCACACCTTGAGGGGCGGGGTCAGCTGGCAGAAAGACTCAGGTGAGAGAAAGATCAAATCCTTTACAAAGGAAGGTAAAGGGGCACCTGGTTGGCTCAGTGGTTGAGCCCCTTCCTATGGCTCCAGTTGTGATTCCTGGGTCCTGGGATCAAGTCCCTCATCAGGCTCCCCAAGGGAGCCTGCTTCTCTCTCTGCCTATGTCTCTGCCTCTGTCTCTGTGTCTCTCATGAAGAAATAAAATCCTTAAAACAACAACAACAACAAAGGAAGGTAAAGAGGGGCTGGATTTTGAATGGCCTCGATAGTGGCAGCCATTAAAGGGACCATGTGAATGATTCGCATGGTCAAGTCACTATTTTGGGAGATTCAACTGGCAGAGAAATATAGGAAGGATTGCAAGGAAAAAACTAAAATCAAGGAGACAAATCAGAAAGGGTTATTTTTTGTCCATTTGTTCATTTATTCATTCAACCAGGAAGCATTCATAGAGAGCATACATGTCCTGGGCCCTGTACTAGATCCTGGAGATGAGAAAATGAGTAAGATTTATTCATGGACCTCTCCAATAGTTCCAGAACCTGAGGGAGGGGCATGAGGACACAGAGAAAGGGAAGACCCAAAGGACATTTTGAAGACAAGAACACCAGCCCTCCCTTTTAACTGAATGACCAACCATAGGAGGGAAAAGCAGCCATGATTTCATAAGCTGTCTTGCTTACAAGTTAGTGACAAGGCTGTGGGAGGTGCCTGGCTATGCAGGGGAGAGGGAAGGCTGGGACCACAATGCTTGCGACTGTGGCTGTTTGGAACATCCGGTTGCAGATTGTCCGGCAGCTAAATGGAAGCTGACGTTCACATGAGGGGCAAGGATGAAGACGTGGTTCCAGGCATCATCTTCAAAGACAGGAAAGATGATTTCTCATGACATCGAGGTTGTAGGCAGCAGCATTCTCGGTTTGTGAAATGCTGTGTAATCTGTAAGGTTCAAGTATGGTGGTGTGCAGTGGGGGAGGTGTGAATGAAGGGGGGGATTTGCTGGGGTAAAGGTCAGAAGGTGCTCTGAGGAAGCCCCACAAAGTAGAGGATGCCCTAGAGCTTAGCAGTCTACAGAAAGTTGGGGGAAGAGCTCTGGGAAGAAGGGAACAAGAACAGTATGGCCGCCGCTGCCCCCTACCTTTAATTATTTAATTGCCCAAGTAATCATGTTCATTGCAGGAAATTAGAAAATGCAAAGAAGCAAAGCCATGAAAAAAAGCCGTCCTTAATTCCCCCATGCTGAGATAACCCCTGTTAATATGGCTGTGCTGATTTGCCCAGACTTGGTAACAGCCTCTTCCATCCCAGGTTGGAATCCAGCCTGGAAACTCTGAAGAAAGAAATGACAGCCAAGAGGTCGACTCCAACAAGCTCATGCTCTGGGCTGCATGCTCTTTCCCTCACCGACTCTCTCTTCCCAGTTGGAGTGGAAGGACTCAGGACATGATCCTGTGTAGAGCTGGACCTTCCCCAGGAACCTGGGGGACTGAACAGGCATTCGGGAAGATGCTGTGGAGAGGCAGTAAGAAGCCTTCGATGTTACAAGCTGGCTGAGCACTGATGCATCCTGAGGCTTCCAGAGTCTCCAGCGCAGTGTTTGTCTGTTGTACCAGGCTCCTTGCACAATCGTCTGTAGACATGTCTCTAGCAGCTGGAGGCTAGCTCAAGAGGACATACCCACTTCTCCTAGCAATTATGCTGGGTGTGCAGCACCTCCTCAGGGACCCTTGAGGAATTCAGTCTTCCAGGAAAAATCTTCCAGTCTTCCATTCAAAATCACCATGGAAACATGACAGTGACATCAGTTGTCTGCCAGGGGACCTGTGCGGCATGGTGTCTCTGAGGGCTGGCCCTAGGGCCACACTGCCTGGGTTTGAATCCTGACTCTGCCATTTAGTAGCATGTGCTTTGGGCTAAGTTACTCACCCTCTGTTGCTTCTGCTTCCTCCTCTGTGACAAGAGCATTGTAGTAACAGCTCATAGGGTTATTGTGAGGGCAGCTTGTGTTCATTCAGGCAAGGCAGCCGGTGACCCCTCTACAAGTGTTACTTGCTAATTAGAGCAAGGGCATTCAGAGCACCCTGCATGGTGGGGTCAGTCTGGAAGGCTTCCTGAAGAAGGCACCAGGTTTGTACAGGCTGAGCAGTCAGGGAGGGAAGGAGTTCGAATGTGCTTGCTCTGCTGAATGGAACACAGTGACCAGGAAAGCCTGAGTCCTGGTTTGCCCCATTGTGGCCTGTAGTGAGGCCGAAGGGTGGGAAGACCTGTGTGCCTAGGGCGGAGGCAAGGCGGCCAAGGGGGATTCTGCAGTACATTTCATGAGTAGGGCTGCTGTGTGGCACCGTGCGCGGCTAAGCAGCATGGTCCAGCACCCAGGAACTCTGGAGGATCCTCCTGAGCTGGGCCTGCTCCCAGAAACGTGGCTCCCTAGCACCTGGCTCCTGCCTGAGCAGGTCTTGTCCTGTGCCCAAGGAGATGTCACTTTATTACACTTTAAAAAATAGAGTATCTTTGACTCTGATTATATAAGTAATGAATATGTCTTGTAAAAAACATCCAGAGAAGATACTTTAAATTTCTTGTAATTCCACTACCCTGAAATCACTGTTTTATATTTTTTATGCATAACTTTTTGCTCCTTCTTATATCTTGCTATATGTGCATATATACTTTTTTCTGTCATAAATAGGATCAACCAGTGCATATTGTTTTGCAATGTGATATTTTCAATCGTCTTCAACTTTCTTTTCACATCATTAAGTATTCCTCCATGATGTAATTTATAATGCTAGCATTGTGCGAATACGCCATAAATTATTTAACCTGTCTCTTAGGGTTGAAAATTTAGATGCTTTTCAATGATTTTTTTTCATCTCATAAACCATGCTCTCATGCATAATCTTGTAGATAAATCTTTCACATATTCATGCTTACTTCCTTAGGATCATCCCTAAAGGCTGGGCTAACAGATATGCCTATTTTAAGGTCCTAGATGCCTACTGCAAGGGCTCCCCAGATGAAACCCCCAGTGATGGCTTCCCTACCCATGGACCTGAGAAGGCCCAGCTATACCACCTGTAAGGGAGCTGGACAGATACCACCAAGCACCTTAGAAATTCCTCCACAGATGAAAAAAAAGTGACTGGGGCAAGGAATATGGCAGAAAGTCGTGTCAGCTGATGTGCAACTAAAAAATGTAGCTGTCCCTTGGAGAGCCAGGCAACCCAACGAGAATTGGTGGAATCCGGTGACTCTGTAGAGGTGAGTGTGGTGCCTCAAAGAGAAAGGACTCAGGAAGGACAGACTTTCTAACTCAAAAACCTGCTTGTGGCTTTCAAGGGAGCCCCAGCTTTGCCCACGCCTCCAGACTGTGGTCTGTCTATCCCACTAGACGGAGCTCCCCATGGGCAGGGATGTGTCTGTTCACTTCTCCATGCCCACACCCAGCCCAGGTGCTGGTAAATATTTGTTAAATTGACATGACAAACTCCACCCCCACTCACAGTCTCTGTAATTTCCTTGCCCTGCATTTCTAGATCAAGGTCAAAGCTGCTGGCACCCACCTTACTGCCAGTAGAGTATACATTAGAGCATCTTTTCTGGAGGCTGCTTGAGCAATGTGCACCAATGGCTTTAAAATATGTACAACTTTTGGGGACCCCTGGGTGGCTCAGCGGTTTGGCGCCTGCCTTTGGCCCAGGGATTGAGTCCTGGAGTCCCTGGATTGAGTCCCACGTCAGGCTCCCTGCAGGGAGCCTGCTTCTCCCTCTGCCTATGTCTCTGCCTCTTCTCTCTCTCTGTCTCTCATGAATAAATAAATAAAATCTTAAAAAAAATAATAAAATAAAATAAAATAAAATATGCACAACTTTCAACCAGGGATTTCACCTGTAGGAACACCCTAAAGTAATCCAAGCCCCCCCCTCCCCCAACTGCTGGCCTCTTCTCCCATCTATTTCTCATAGATTCTCTTTATACTCCCTTCACTCACATGGCTTCCTCATTCACAGTCTGGGCATCCTTGCCATTGGGAGGAAGGCATTTCTGACCCCATGACCTCCACTCCGCTCCTCCTCATGGCACGGTTAAAATACTACCTCCTCTAGCGGACCTGCCCTGACCCCTAGCTGGAAGTATTCCCCACTGCATTAGAGTCTGTTATGTGCACGACTTACCTGAACTTCCAAACCACAATCTATTTGAGGGTAGGCAGACAGAATTGACATCTATTTATCTTCATCCTTCTCCACATCTGGCAAAACACAGTCCCAACAGCAGATTCAGGGTGCCCTTGGGCACGTTAGCATCGGGCACCAGCTGGGGAAGCGCGCACCCTTCACAGGAGCTGTGGTATTTTCAACCCCAGTTTTCAGGTTCTCAATGTAAAATTTAGTTGAGCAAATGGAGGCTGGCAGGGGTGAGGGGCATTGACAAAGGCACACAAATTGTGTAGAACCCACATGATCGGATTTTAAGTTTGAGGCTCATTTCGTGAGGCAAGCTGCTTCATATTTATATTGTGGTACAAATATGATTATTTCTAACAGAAAAGAATCCCTTCCTTTACAATAAGATCAGGCGTACAGGACTTTAGATGGGTGCAAAGAGTTCCCCTGGTAAATTACAGGGAGGGTTTAATTAACTGAAATTTGATTCAAAAGTGCTAGCACCATGAAATGCCATTTTTTTTCCCCTTAAGGAGCCACTGTTCTGGCATTTCCCAAAGCCTGGGAGGACAGGGGGAGCTGGCATCCTCTGTTCCTCATCTTAAAACGCAGTGCTTTTTTACTATAAAAATGGAATAAAAATAAAATTTTTTAATAAAGTTAATTATTGATAGTAAATTTGCAAGAGGGAGAGATACTGAGATACGTACCCCACACTGTGCCGGGAGAGTGGAGAAAGCCCCCGGGTGTCAGCTTCAGTCAACCCTGCAAGGTGCAAGGTGGGTAAGGCCATTCCAATGTTGAGAATTAGAAAGTTGAGGATCACAGAGCTTAGTTAACTTGTTTGAAGTCACCCAGCGGAACCCCAATTCCAGTTCTGGTCAGTCTGACAGAGTAATAGGATTCTTTCCCTGCCCAGGTGGTTCTCACCCCGGCTGCGTATCACTGGCTCCTGGTGCCCAGGTCTCAACTGAGCCTAATAAAATCAGAAGCATTAGGCTTAGTGCCAGCCATCAGGACTTTTTAAAAGCTTCCCAGGAGCTTTAATGAGCAGGCTAGTAGAGACAGCCTGACCTGTGCCACCATGCCGCCTCTCAGCCCTCACCCCGGGGCTCCTTAAACCCCGGGGACAGACTTGACAGAGGCTCCCACCCCTCTCACCTTAGAACCACACAGGAGCTTTTCAAGACAGATGGCTGCCCTGGGCACCACCACAGATCACTGAAGGCAGGAACTCTGGGGTGGGAAATGTGCATTAAGCAGATTCATCCTTATCTTTTATAAGGTTTTATTTATTTATTCATGAGAGATACAGAGAGAGAGGCAGAGACACAGGCAGAGGGAGAAGCAGGCTCCCTGTGGGAAACCTGATTCAGAACTCGATCCCAGGACCCCCGGGATCATGACCTGAGCCAAAGGCAGATACTCAACCACTGAACCACCCAGGCAGGTATATTTTCAAAGCTCCTAAAGTGATAGAGAAAAATACAGCCAGTGTTGAGAATTAGTTCAGAGGCTTGAACCTAATGGCCTCTCAGGGCCATGCGTTAGGCAGCCAAGGGTCCCCAGCCCAACCAACCAAGGCCAACACCAGGTGAGGGGTATCTACCCTTCGTGGGATCCCTAGCCAGCTGTGGGCAGGAAAGACGAAGGAGAAAAGGATCAACATCCCACAATCCTGTGTGCAAAGACATCATTAAATGCTCAGGAAAACTCATACTCTCAAATCAATTAAATGCTTCCCTGCAAATTCATTGACAAATTTACTTGACATAATCTTTCTTTGCAGAAAAAGCAAAGTGCACTTTTGTCTTGGCATAAAAAAGTGATTAAAAACATTTGTCACGAATGAGGTGCAGATGAATGGGGCTCACTGTGGGAACAGAGGGGACTCAGCAGAAGAGAAACAGAATCTGCAGCCTCTGCCGTGCATCTATTGTGTGCAGGCTTTGTATGCAAAGCGGGGAGAGAACCGCTGAATAGGATTGTGATTCTGGAGGGAAACAAAAGAAGATTACCAGTCAATGCATGAAAGGGAGCTGGGCTGCACCCAGGGCAAAGAGCCCCGTAAGGAGGGCAGGCTGCAGGCTGGAGGACCCGAGCCATCTGCTGAGGCTGCCCCGCTCCAGGGTGGGTGGACTTGAGCCTGTTCCCTCCAGGTGGCACTGAGGCTTCTCCCTTACCTGCTGAAAGTGCCTCTGAGGCCTCCCTCCTCCTGGACTCAGGCTGGGCTTTGCCCTGAACTCTCTTTAGGAAAGCATGGAACAGAATCTCCTCCCAACCCAGCAAACCTCTCCACAAAGGTAGAAGAAAAAGAAAACCAGTTTTCTTATTGAATCAGCATTAAACCAGAATGTGAAGCACATCAGAGGCCATCTGCTAACAGATTGCAGAGACAGAGAGAAATTTCCCTTTGATATAAACAGCTACAACCCATCAGGTAAGAAAACATGATAGCACCATTTGTCACACATGGCTCATCCTAGATTCCCCTGGTTTTGGGGGTGGCCATCTGTGTCTGCTAATTGCTTTTATTCAAAGAAAAATAAACTTCTCATCTCTTTATGACAAGAACTCGTTTTTGCAACTTGGAGCCGAAGTTAGGGTTTCACCCTCCCACAGAAAGGAGGAGATGGGGTGCTGTCTTCCCAGATGACTGTATTTCAAAGAAATGGTTCCAGAGTCCTTGAGAAAGGCAGGCTGGGGTCATGAAGCCAGCGAGGCTTATTTGGCTTTTGAAAAGATTTACATATATTTCAAAGAGACAGAAAAGCAAGAGAAAGCATTTCCAATTACAAATTTTCTTAAGTAAATGCTCTAAGACAAAGGAAAGGGGTGGGAGTGGAGAAGTCTCTTCTGTTCTCTCAAGGAGGAGAATTAAGCCTCTTATTTTTTATTTCTATCTGCCCTGCAGATCTCTGCTTTGCCCTCCAGGAAGGGATGGGAATGTCTGACCTCCTGTGGGTGGGGGCAGACCTTAGGAAATCTGGGAAATATTCCTAAACTGCATTTGCTACCTGGGGAGGGAGCAGGGTTTACGTGCTTGGGGAGCTTTTGGATTTGTCTAGGGTGTTAGCCATGATGGGCTTCTAGGGCAGCCCCTAGAAGCACATATCCCTGGACCTCTCTGCCTTCCTGGAATCATTCTGTGCCCCATGTCACCCTGGCCCCCCATCCTCATCCCCCACTCACTCTGGGTGACTCTCAGCTCCCTGCTGGGGAGGAAGGCAGTTTGGGGTCCCTGGTCTGGTGTGGTTACCAAGCTGTGACTCTCCTCTCCCTGCCTTCCCCAGCCCAGCTCCTGCCTTCTGCTCCACTCCAAGTGTGACTCTAACCCACTAGAAGTTGCAGCCAACTCTGCGGAAAGTTCAAATCTTTAGGGACTTCATAAATTAGGCTTTACTGCTAAGTATTCTCCAAAAAAAAAAAAAAAAAAAATTGGGGAGCTGAGGGGTTTGAAAAGCACAGCACAATTGCTGCTTACTCTTCTCCAGCGCCTACTGTTCACTTGGCCAGTAATCTGGTATAGCCATCCCAGGAGGGGGCAATGGGGCCCTGGGGCCTTACTGAGGGGGCAGAGGGTGGCTCCGGCCCCATGGTGGGGACAGTGGTGGGGGAGGCACTGTTCTGAGGGGCAGGGGCTCTGACAGCATTTGTTGCAAATTCTGAGCAGGACCTTGTATTTTTAGTGTGTGCTTGTGAGTGTGCAAGAGGCTGTGCCCTTTTACATTTATGCCAGAAAATTTAGGTCAGGCATAAATTTTTGCACCCATGTGTGTCTCTGAGCATGTTTTGCTGTGTCTGAGTGTCACGTGTGTGTATGTGTGGAATGTGTGTGTATGTGTGTGTGTGTGTTCTTGAACTTGGTGCTGAGGGGAGGTTTCCATGAGATCCCACCTTGTGAGCCATGACTGTGGGGAAGTCCAGCGGTTTCTTGGTCCTAGCCAGTGTCAGCAGAGAGGCAGGGTCATGGACAGTGGGATGATGTATTGACAGGGCCTGGTCCTCATGGGACCGGGAAGCAGCCTCCATCTGCCTCTTCACATCCTCTAGGCTGTGCCCTCGTCTTCTGTTCCTCGTGTTTCTGGCCCCAAAACTTGGCTGCTGGAGCCTGGGGGCCATAACTCCAAACATTTCACCTCTCTCATGCCTTTATGTCTTTGCTCCTGCAGATCCCTCTGCCTGGAACACTCTCCCCCTTTTCCTCGTCTGGCTAAATTCTGGCCATCCTTCAGGAAGGTCACCTCCTACAGGAGGCCCTCCTCTACCGCTCCAGATGAGGAAGGAGTCCTCTCTCCCCAGACCATGAGCATCTCACCCAAGACTTGCATCTATTATAGCGCTTACCACGCCCTATTAGACTCCCCTGTCTGTGGGTCTGTCTCACCTCCTGGCCAGAGAGCAACTTGAGAGCAGATTGCATCTTTCATCCCTGGCTTTATGTTCCCAGTACAGCTGTCTGCAGAAAGTGGGCTTGTGAAATGAATGACCCTCGGGTGACAGCACCCCTTACTCTCATTGCACTTTCCCTGTTCACCAGCACTTCACATGTTATTCTCTGCTCCTCCTCCTGTCAACCCGGTGTGCAGAGGAGGCCGACCTCGTCATTCCTGATCCTGAGTTCACCAAGTCTCACCACCACCTAGGTCCCTGCTCTCCAATCCAAGAGCAGTCTTTCCTTTTGGGCAGGGCCCACAGAGAGAAGGTGACTGTGACCTGTGACAAGCAGGCTTCGGGGAGCTTTGCCCTAAAGCCCCAAGCCACTAACACACTTGTTGCTAAAAGATGTGTGTGTCAAGGGGCAGGGGGGGGATAATGTTTTGGAAAACGGATGAAGGGAGCAGCTCATGGATCTGGGCTCCTGATCCCTTTGAGATGTTCCTGGCCTGGGTCCCCTTCTTTCTCCACATTTGGGCCCAGGGATCCATTCTACTTTTCCCCGAGCAAGTGTTTGAGTCAGAGTTCTCCAGAGAAACACAATCAAAAGGATAATATAATAAGGAATTGGCTCATGTGGTTATGGAGGCTGACAAGCTTAAAATCTGCAGGCTGGACTGGCAGGCTGGAGGCCCAGAAGGGCAGGCATTCCAGTTGGAGTCTGAGGACTGTCTGCTGAAGAAATCTCTTACTTGGGGGATGGTTGGTTTTTCTGTACTACTCAGGCCTTCAATTGATTAGACAAGGCCCACCTACATTATAGAGGGCAATCTATTATTCTCCAAGTCTGCTGATTTAAATGTTAATCTCATCTAAAAACACCATCTTAGAACCCCCTGCCCCTCCCTGAATAAGATATGACCAACTCTGGGCATCTTGGCCCAGCCTGGTTAATACATGAAATTAATAATCACAGCAAACGATAGCTGGGGTCCTTGGGAAAGGGGAGGCAAACCAACTGAGCGCCAAAGACCATTCCAACTGTCCTAGCCCCGTTTATAAT
Organism: Canis lupus baileyi; assembly: GCF_048164855.1. Lineage (NCBI taxonomy): Eukaryota > Metazoa > Chordata > Mammalia > Carnivora > Canidae > Canis > Canis lupus. The sequence goes on along the minus strand of NC_132855.1, from coordinate 52,864,682 downwards.
GAAATGAGAGTCACATGGGAGGATGGATGGACCAATAGGTAGATGCAGAGATGGAGAGGCAGACAGGTAGGTAGATGGGTAGGGAAAGACATATAGATACTAGTACTGGCTAGTACTGGTAACTAGTAACTTTCCAGTCAGTCTTAGACTGAAATACAAAACCAGAGAATGACAGAGCAGAAAAGTCAACTTGCCCAACTCTTGAGTTTCCACGTGAGGAAAACAAGATACCCTGAGAAGAAGAGCGATCTGTTCAAGGTCCCACAGAGTCATTGGCAGAGGTTCTGTGGCCCCTACTCTGACTCCCGGGACTGGCAAGGGAATCAGGTATGTATGATGTATATGCTTGATCCAGCTGGGCTACACTGCAGGAACTTCCAGGCCTACTGTGTGCTCATGCAGCGGATGCGACCTGGACTGGTGGTGGAGCTCTACTCCAGGCCCTGACATCTCAACCTGTGGCCTCTGCTGCCACTGAGGCCACAAAGAGAGAGTTGGCGTGTCGGAGGCCGGGTCCTCCAATATTTCAGTACAGAAACACCTGTCACGTCTGCTCTCAGCCACGTGGCCCTTCATGAGTAAGAGGGCTCGGGATGTGGGTGAGCACATGAGTATTTGGTGAGAAGCATGTCTGACATGGGATACTTTGCTATTTCTTTGTTGGGACCCCAGGGTCTCCTTTTCTACAGGTTGGAGGCAAAGGAGTTGCCCCAGGATATCTCAGCACCCCAAGAATCTCTCTCCAAGGTGTTTGACTTCACAATGCACGGAATACCTCCACCTTCTACACTGCAGAACTTGCTGCGCTTTGTGTAGGGAAGGATTTGAAGGAACATTCCTGTCATTCCTTCCAACTAAACAAATGGAGCCACAAGATCAGGATCTGTCAGAAGTCCTGGACGGCCTGGATCATTTTCTCCCATTTTTGCCTAAGGCTCAGGAAAATCGCCCCAGGGTAACGCTATGTCTGATCCCGCCCCATGTTCATCCAGGTTGTTAGAATGTTGGCTCTCAGTATTTTTAGGCTTTTAAATCTTGTCCCTTCTAGGGTGGGGTTTATTAATAAGTATTGGTCAAGCATTATGGCATTGACCAGAATCTGGGTTCACATCATTAGTACCTCATTGACTGCCTGCGTCCTCCGAGGTGCCTTACTTATAACAAACTGCAATCGGATAGCTGGACTTGAATTGCTTGGCTCCTTGAAGGCATTAGGAGCTGAGATGTGCTTTCCTTTCCTTTCTTTTTTTTTTTTTTTTTTTTTAAGATTTTTATTTATTTATTTGAGAGAGAGAGAGCAAGAGCAGGTGGAGGAGCAGAGGGAAAGGGAGAAGCAAAACTCCTCGCTGAGCAGGGAGCCCAATGTGGGACTCTATCCCAGGACCCTGGGATCATGAGCCGAAGGCAGATGCTTAACCAACTGAGCCACCCAGGTGCCCCTGAAGTGTGCTTTTCAAGTGGCACTAGTGTTCTTTCAATAAATTAAAATAGAGTTTTTTGTTAAAATAACCAAGAACAAAGAAGAAAACATTATTTTAAAATAGGATATGCAGTTGGAGTTAGATCCAAAGAAATGCCAGCACTAAGGCATAAACTGGCATCTTCATTGCCAGTGCTGCCGTCCATTTTTTTAGTGTAATCCTGGTCTTCCTTAGGCTTGGGGAGAATTTATCGACTCTGAATCTTTTAACTCTCTTAGCTGTGTGCCAAATCTGATTGGATTTGTCAAGAGTCCTGGTGGGCAGCTTTTCTCCAGCCTTGATCCCTGAGGTTTAATTAAGGACCTCTCCTGACCTCTTATAAAACTTCTCAGAAGAAGGCTTTAATTTCTTCTGTTTTTGTTTATGTCTTAGCCCTGTTTCCTTGCAGTCTGCAGAGAGAAAGAGAGAGTGAATTATAGTAAGCTGTGATGTTTGTAAATATTTGAAACTTGTGACTTTTTCTGAATCAGCAGTAACATTTTCCTTACCTGAATTCCTTTCTCAGTCTCAGTTCTTTAATGAGTTAGTTATCTCTAATCTCCATCGAAAGGTCCCTTGGGGGCAGCCCCGGTGGTGCAGCGGTTTAGCGCCGCCTGCAGCCTGGGGTGTGATCCTGGAGACCGAGGATCGAGTCCCACATCGGGCCTGCATGGAGCCTGCTTCTCCCTCTGTCTGTGTCTCTGCCTCTCTCTCGCTCTCTCTGAATGAATAAATAAATAAATCTTTAAAAAAAAAAAAAAAAAGAAAGGTCCCTTGGCAACTAGGCCCCTGATAAGGTTTGATTGTAAACCGATCCCTAATGTCATTTGACTCTGCAAAGCCTGCTCTTTTGTAGGTACAAAGCAGGCCATCCCAGAACATGGCTTTTAAACTACTTTTAACCAGAAGGTGACAGAGCAAAAAGTGACTTCTGTCTGAGCATCCCTGTGGGCTCAACATGATCTCAGGAATGCAAAAACAGAAAAGTGCTGGAAGAGCTTACAGTCATTTTGCAGTGTGACCTGGGGATCAGACATGAAGTAACAGGGCCCAAAGGGGGCAGCTCGTTGAGTTTGACTCAGTGAGGCAAACTCCCCTGGGTTCAGACCACCTGTATGTGGAGCTGTTTCCTGCTGCAAATCGACTTCTCCTGTCTGGGTCAGGGCAGGCTTTGTTTTCTATTCCCTCCCAGGTCACAAATTCGCTTCCTCCTGGTAAAGAACATGAGAGCCCTGAAGTGAGTTGGATGGAGTTCAGTAAAGCTACAAAGCTGAGTTGTCCAACAGCCAATGTGGTTAGGAAGATCAGGAACTCAGGAAGGACCACTGCTGGGCTTCGCTACACCCTGGCTGGTGTCATGGTGGGGGAGGGCTTCAGCCTATTTAATCCCAGGTGTTTGGGAAGGCTTGGAGAAGATTTTGGCTTGAACAGAATCTATGTAATCTGCAATGCAGATCACTTGTTTTCTGTTTTTGTCTGCTTATTGGTCAATTTTGTAGTGTAAGACAACTTTCCATAATTCCCTTTAGAAGGGCTGAACCAGAGTGCCTGGGTGGCTTGGCCGATTAACTGTCTGCCTTTGGCCCAGGTCATGATCCTGAGGTTTTGGGATCGAGCCCCACATCGGGCTCCCTGCTTAGTGAGGGAGTTTGCTCCTCCCTCTCCTTCTACCCCTGCCCCCTGCTCATGCTCTCTCTCTCTCAAATAAATAAAATCTTTAAAAGGAAAAAAAAAAAGGAAAGGCTGAGAGTCCGACTCTTGAATAAAGTAAATGAATAATTTAAAAAAAAAGAGAGAGAGAAAGAAAGAAAGAAGAAAGAAAGAAAGAAAGAAAGAAAGAAAGAAAGAAAGAAAGAAAAGCTGAACCAAGTTGATTAATAAAGTTCTTATCAAAAGGTCCAAATTCTGCCTGGGTCTTGTGGCCACAAGTGCTCTGAGGGGTGGCATGAAAATGGCCTGTGGGAGGTGAGTAGATAGAAATCGTTAACATTTATTGAGTGCTTGCTGAGAACCAGGCACTCTGTGAAAACTTTACTTCATGATCTTATTTATTAAGATATACAATGTTCTCTGGAGGAAGAGGTTCTCATCCTGTTTGGGAACAATCAGGAGAGAGAAGAATTCAACTGGAGGCAGGTCTTGGTGCCAAGAGGGGCCGTCCTTGCCAGGTGACTTACTCCTTCACAGTGCAGATCACCTGGAGAGGAAAGACCCTACCCTCCCAGGTATGCTACCCCAACCCCACCACTGCTACGGGGAACAGACCCAGCTCCCCTCCAGGCTGCCTGGGCTTTAGGAAGGCTGGCTCGCTGAGCATTATGCTACAGGCTTATCCTCACTACAATCCTGTAAGGGAGGAGAGTCTTTTTGCCCCCATTTAACAGATGATGACACTGAGACCCAGAGGGAATGACAGTTTGCCCACAATCCCACAACCAGAGGCTGACAGCGGAGTTCTCCAGTGTTCAACCTCCGTCTCCCCACTATGGTAATTTGCCAATGTTCTGACTCAGCCTAAGTGGGGTCCACCCTTTGGGTGGAATGGTCTCAGTCACAGTTCTGTGACTAGGACTATTGAGAATCTTGAGTAGGGTTAAGAGGGTCTGAATAATTATGGAAAGGTGTCTTACACTGCAAAATTGATCAATAAGCAGACAAAAACAGAAAATAAGCAATGTGCATTATAGGTTGTGTTAGTTGGCTAGCCTGCCATAACAGGACACCATAGACTGGCTGGATTAAATAACAGAAATTCATATTCTCACAAATCTGGATGCCGGAAGTCTAAGCCCAAGATGCCAGCAGGGTAAATGGTGAGAAGTGCAGATGGCCGCCTACTTGCTGTGTCCTCACGTGGCCTTTTCTCTGTGTGTGCACATCCCTGGTCTCTCTCTCTCTTCTTGGGGACATCCTATTGGATTAGGGCCCCACCCTCATGACCTTACTTAACTTTATCCCCTTAGAGGCCTAATCTCCAAATACAGTCACATCGCGCGTTGGGCTGTACTGTGGGAATTTTGAGGGGACATAACCGCAGTCTAATCATAGATGACTCAAAGCTCTGTGTCCCTCCTGATGCAGACCCCACAGCATGGGGCTGTCAGGCGAGTCCCAGGTGACATCTCTGCAAGACTTGGCAGCTAGAGGCTGCTCCCCACAATCCTCAGCCATGAAAGACCACTGCTCCACTGAGAATTCAGGAAGGCTTTTTACAGAACTTCTGCTGATTCCTACAGCTTTATAAAACCCAACATTTACATGTAATCATTTTCACATCAGCTAAAGCTTTTCCATTTACCAACTCAAAAGAGGGACTGCAGCCACAGCCCCCTCCCTATCTGGTCAGTTTTAATCAATATTACTTTTTTTTAGTCCTCATAGCTGCCTAAGATTTTATTTTATTTTTTATTTTTAATAATTTTTATTATTTATTTATGATAGTCACACACAGACACACACACACACACACACAGAGAGAGAGAGAGAGAGAGAGAGGCAGAAAAATAGGCAGAGGGAGAAGCAGGCTCCACATACTAGGAGCCCGATGTGGGATTCGATCCCGGGTCTCCAGGATCGCGCCCTGGGCCAAAGGCAGGCGCCAAACCGCTGCGCCACCCAGGGATCCCACTGCCTAAGATTTTAGAGGGCTATACTCTTCCCATATACAAAGTTGATTTCTTTTATTCTATCCCTGAAATAGCTTTTCCCATGAATATTCATTTTTTAAAGATTTATTTATTTGAGAGAGAGAGAGTAAGAGCACATGCGCTCTTTTAAGAGTGGGGAGGAGGGGCAGAGTGCAAGGGAAAGAATCTCAAGCAGACTGTGCACTGAGCATAAAGCCCAATGTGGGGCTTAATCTCAAGACCCTGAGATCAGGACCTGGGCTGAAACCAAGAATCAGACAACCACCTGAGCCACCCAGGTCCCTCATAGCTTTTCCAATGAAATAAATGGTTTTGCAAAAAGCCATGCATACCTTGTTAAATTTGCTCAAGAAAAAAAGAAAGAAAGAAAGAAGAAAGGAAGAAAGAAAGAAGAAGAAGAAAAAAAGAAAGAAAGAAAGAAAGAAAGAAAGAAAGAAAGAAAGAAAGAAAGAAAGAAAGAAGGAAAGAAGGAAGGAAAGAAAGGAGGGAAGGAGGGAGGGAGGGTGGGAGGGAGGCAGGGAAGGAGGGAAGGAAGGAAGGAAACCCTGATTTGTAGTTTGGCAAGTCTCATGGTGTAAATATCTCTACCATAATAGATTTCAAGTTATCAATGGTTTAAACACTGGTTCACAAAGTTTTTGAATATTTTATACTTGGCTCCCATGAACCACTGCTCCAAGTTACCACTGCTTATTCTGCTCATGATCACAGAAACCATAGCGTTTTTTTTTTTTTTTTTAAGATTTTATTTATTTATTCATGAGAGACACACAGAGAAAGAGAGAGAGGCAGAGACACAGGCAGAGGGAGAAGCAGGCTCCTCGCAGGGAGCCTGATGTGAGACTTGATCCTGGGTCTCCAGGACCACAACCTGGGCTGAAAGGTGGCGCTAAACTGCTGAGCCACCCGGGCTGCCCCCATTTCATAGGTTTTAATTTGGATCAGGGTGCAATCTGAGATCTTGATCACAGTGAGGTTGAATGGCCCCTCTAGGACCCAGTCTCACAATCTTATTTCAATTCTTATGATGCTTGAAACCTCTGAGCACAGATCCATGTGCATCTAATACATGATTCTAAGTTAGAACAGTCATCCATTTGCTGGAGATCAGTCACTCCACTGGCTGTGGGAATTCTCGCAGGGCCTTGGTCTTCATGGGAAAAGCCAAAAGTTAATCAGGAGCAAGTCAGGGGAAGATAGCTGGCAGGTGTAAAAGCTGCCCAAACATGTGCTTTGCTGGAACTGGGTGTCTCATTATTTTTCACTCAACAAGGACTGTGGGGCTTCGGCCACTGGTCCCTGTCTGGCCTACTGCTGATGACAGAGTGATCAAGTCCTCCTTGGGCCCTGAATGACTGTCTGCACACCATGTATGTGAATATGTCCAGGGAGCTTCCACCACAGAGTCAGAATTGAGAAACTCCACATGGCTCCTCAGTAACTATGTTACATAAAACATGTTGGTCATAGTACCAAGTTTGTGGCCACGATGTGGCATTTCAAAAGAAAAGAGATCTGGGAGGAGGTCTTGGAGATAACTGGGCTTGGAGGCATCATACTCCACTGAGTTAAACATAAGTGGGAATTGTAGCAAGTTTTGGCTCAGGAACGAAAACGTTTTCAGAGTGACCAGCATGGAGAGGGAAGGGATGATTCCCCTACCCCCTCCCCTAACCATGCCCCTGCTGCTGTATCAGGCCAGGCTTGGAGGGGAGCAGAAGGAAGCAAGGGGCCCCTCAATTCCCTCTCCTCCACCTCGTGTATATTCTCCTCTCCTTCCCCCTGTATTCTGCTCTCCTGATTATTCCTGGGTCCCAGCTGAGCTGGCAAAGTGGGCACAATGTTACTAATAAGCTGATTTGAGAGAAGAGTTTACCTCATTGGACCTTTGGGAAAGACCTTGTCTGGCACCTTGCTTTGTAGAATAACAAACTTGAATGAAACTAACAGTGATACTAGCCTACACCACTACCATATTCTTATTTTATATACCAAAGATGCCAAGAATCACTTCTGTAGGTGAAATCTGCCTTTCCTCTGGCAAGAGAAAGACTATATTGGAAATGGTATCCTTGGGGCCTCTTCTCCATTCTAGAGCTTCTCTGAGCTCAGGGGAGGGTGGGCACAGATAACTTCACACATCTACTTACCCTTGGCCAGTGTTCTCCATAACACATCATGACATTTGAAACATCAATAATGATTTATCCTTTCTCTTATACTCCTGTGGTCTCTGTTTTCTCATCGGCCTATTTTGGGGAATTAACGAAATTAAAATAATTTACCAATGAACATCTACTCTGTGCCAAATCCTATATTAGGTATTTTACAAATACTATTCCCAAACCTAGTAACATCATGAGATAGGAATCATATCTACTATTTTATAGATGAAGAAGCTGAGACCCAGAGAAATTATGGATTTGTTCAAGGCCATAAAGAGTTAAGATTCCAGTCAAGTCTTTTTAACTCAAAGTCTCACATTTTCTCACTATGTTACTATGTAATATAAAACATTGCATCAGTCAGCATAAAATTATTTATTATTATTATTATTATTATTATTATTATTTTAAAGATTTTATTTATTTATTTATTCATGAGAGACACAGAGAGAGAGAGGCAGAGACACAGGCAGAGGGAGAAGCAGGCTCCATGCAGGGAGCCTGATGCACGACTCGATCCCAGGACTCCAGGATCACGCCCTGGGCCAAAGGCAGGTGCTAAACCGCTGAGCCACCCAGGGATCCCCTGGTCAGCATAAAATTAGATTGTGCTACAGTAACAAGTAACCCTAAAATCTTTGGGGTTTATAACAACCAAGTTTTATGTTATCCTCCCATGTGATGTGTAATTCACAGGCATCACAGTTAGCTAGGGGCTCTGCTCCAGTCTCCCGAGACCCAGGCTGTTGATGGAATAGCCAGTGGTCTGTTGCCAGCCAGTAGGGGAAGAGGAAGTTCCAGAGGGTCTGAAACTAGCAATTAAATTCCCTGGCTTTGAATTGACACACTTCTACTCGCGACTCACTGGCCCAACTATTACATGAATATTCCAAACCACAATGGGGAGGAAGTGCAAATCCCACTGGACAGCCGAGAACAGAAAGTTACATGGCGGGTAGCATTGAAACCTGCTAAGAGTGTCTGACACGGGATTTGGCACCTAAGTGCTCAATAAACATTATTTCACACCCTTTTCCCTTCCCCAACTACGAATAGCTTATGGTGAAATAGTGCTTTTTGGATCAAGAGATGGGCATAGTGAACAGGCCTTTCATTTTGTACTCTGTTCAATGCTTTCTTTCTCTGTTGTTTTGCAGCTGGATCATAGGGTACTGGGAGCAGTCCACATCTGGATCAGATTGTTCCAGGGCCAGGGTCTCCAGTGACTTGACGTCTATTCTATGTATCTCTTTATAATTGCTTTTACATTCAGGAAAGAATATAACTCAAGAACACACTGCAGAAGGAACACATTAGTATCAGGAATCTCTATCAGTCGTCCTTAAATGCCATGGTGCTGGTGATGGATGATACTCACATGCACGACACATGACAGCCTCCCATGGGTATCCTTGATTGGCTCAGGGCTATAGGCAATCCCTGGCTTCTGGAGGTTTTAAGCCCACCCCTTTTCCTTCCTTATAGGGTAGGCTCTCAGAATGAAAGTGACTGACATTATCATAGTTATCTGCTCTAATTGATTCACCACTCATTTTAAAACCTCAGTAGTTCATGAGTAATAGCAAATTGCCTATGACACACCTTATAGCTGCTCCAGACGTGCAGCATGTCAGGCCACTCCTGTGGAAGAACTGCTGGTCCAGATGATGCCAGGGCAACCAGTTGTGAAATGAAAAATTGTTTTGATTAACCAGTTGTTTTATCTATACTGTGCCAAAGAATTGATCGGAGAGGACATTTTGTCCACACTAACTGAATTGGCTAGTGGTCTTGGCATTGTGTACACCCGCCTGGGTATAAAGAATGTGAGCATAATACCAAATCACAGAATGTTGGACTGGAAGGAATCTCTGGAGACATTTTCAGACATTCCCCTCATGTTACAGATGAGGAAACTAAGGAACAGCCAGGCTTAAAGATTTGCTAAGGGGCATGCAGCACAATTGTTAACTATTGTTTTAGAAAAGAGGTACGTGCGGGCACGTCTTCACCCACAGCATTTTTAACATTTTCTGTAGCTATTTCAGAATCAAGACACTCAACTGAATGGTATTGCATACTTTCTAAAAGTAGACAAGAATTTGAGAAACACCCCATGGTGCAATTGTTCATTGCTTAAACTTGCTGCTGACTCACTTGCCTTACACCACTTCTTTACCAACCTCGGTCATGGCATCTGTCACTTAACATTGGTTTAGGTTTTTTTTCCTCAGCTGGTCCCATCCTCTCAGGCTGGGCTGGGAAACAGGATGTAGTGACATCACCTCCACTCATCTCCATTGGCTGGTGGACCAGGGCTCAGAGGTGAGATCTCCGCAGGGAACCTCCTGGCACACAGATATTCTCCAGCCTGAAGTAAGCCACCTGTTCCCCGTGAAGCTGTTTAGGGCCACAACATCTGTGGAGCAAAGAAGCCAAGGGTTTTGGGCTTCCAATTTTTGAAGAAGGGTAAATACAGTACCCCCTGCAAACAAACACCTCTGTTGACTACACTTGAACTGTTGAGGTGGGGAAATCCCATTCAAAAGTAGCCATTGGATCAGCGCCTTCCATACTTCCACTGAATTGTGAATTGAGATTTTTCCCCTCCCCTTGTGTTCCTGCCTTTTGAGATGTCTTCAGTTTGAGACAGGTGATTTTATGGTGGTCCCTTCAATCTATTCCTCTTTTCTTAAGTCTCAAGGCTCACTGTTCAGGGCTCAGGAGGGAAGGCACCCCAGATCAGTTCTGTATGGCCCTGGGCTGAGGGTCAGAGCCAGTGGCCAGGATCTAGGCTGTCCATTGTCACTGGCCAGTCTAGGATTTTGGCAGCTCTCCCAACCCTACAGGCCCAGATGCAGAAGGCAGCCTTTGGCATAGGCAGAGAGCTCTTAGGATCAGGGCCAAAAAGTCAGCCCTTTCCCCCAGATGGAACACATGGGACTGCCCCTCCCCCCCACAGCACACCTTTTTCCCTCTCCCATGTGCTTACGTGGCTTAAGAAGTACTTGGGAGTTTGGTAGGGGTAGGGGAGCAGGGAAGACGGAGAGTAGGGTGACAACCTTGGACAAAAATTTGCCTAACCCATACCAAATAAGAGAGGGGGAGGAAAAGACCTGGAGCAAGAGAGTAGATTCCAGGCATACTGGGTACCTTCTCCTGGTTTTATGCATTGTTGAAAAGACATCATGAAAGACTTTGCTCTTCCCAGTCTGTCCTCTTCTTAACTTTGGTACAAAGCTATATAAACAGACACAGACACAGAATCACACTCATGAGTTAACACACATGTAACTTCACCTTATAACTCACATAGCAGTCATCTCTTCTTACCATTGGGTTCAGGTTCTGGAAAACTCTGGTGGTAGAAGAATTCATGTTTGAAGAACTTAAGCCTTTAAGAGAAAGTAAAGCTAGGAGGGGAAAGATCAGAAATAAACTAGAGAAACTCTTTATAATTGCTTTTACATTCAGGAAAGAATATAACTCAAGAACACACTGCAGAAGGAACACATTAGGATGTATCATATCTCCGTTGGTGGAAGTGTGAACTGGTTCAGCCAAGCTCGTGAGCAATTTGGCAACGTGTATAAGACTGGGAATGTGTTCTCCCAAGGGTGAGCAGCAGCACTTCTAGGGACAAACTCTAGAGAAACAAGTTCAAGGAGGTTCACAGCAGAATCATTTGTGACAAGTGAAAAATTAGAAATAACTTCCATATCCATCAGTAGGTTAATGGATGAATTGTGCTCTATTTGTACAGTTTAATGTTATTCATCAGTTAAAATGAATGAGCTAGATGTTCACCCAGTGACATAAGTAGACCTTAGAAACATCATGTTAGGTGAAAAAGGCAAGTTCCAGAATGATAGGTTCAGTGCAACACTACTTAACGTAAATTAAGAAGCACTTAAAACATTGCTAGGTATAATTTATGAGTAATTTATACATGATAAAGTATGAACACATTATGAGAAGAATATCCATCAGTTTTAGGATATCTCCTATATCTTTGGATGAAGAAAAAAGGGAGGCAAAGGGGACTTTGCCGAGTCTGCAAGTTTGTTTGTTTGTGGGACACCTGGGTGGCTCCATGGGTAAAGCGTCTTGACTCTTGATTTCGGTTCAGGTCATGATTTCAGGGTTGTGAGATTGAAACCCCACAACCTGCTCTGCTCAGCTTGGGAGTCTGTTTGAGATTCTCTCTTCTTTTTCCCCTTTTCGCACCCCCTCCCCCTGCTTGTGTTTGTGTGGGGGGTGTGTTCTCTCTCTCTCAATAAATAAAATCTTTTAAAAAATAAAGAATCCGACATGAATGTGGCAATATAACATTTGCTATTTCTGGTGGTTGGTGCAAGGCTTTTATTTTATTACTCCTTATATTTTTTTGTATGCTTGAAATATTGCAACATTGGGAAATGGAAAGAAGTTTCCCATGGCATTTTGCATACATTTACCAAGGCAGTAATGGATACGGTGCTGTGATTTTGTGTTTTCATCTCTTCTGTGAGAGAAACTTTTCAGAATTTCCCTTCTTTGTATCTGCAATGAACTGCTTGTAAATGCCTTTTTCTCTGAGTTGCAGAAATATCATCTGGAAGGGCATTTTTCTGGCTAGTTATCCCACACCCTCCTGATCTCATGACTCGGAGTGATTGACTTCGTCTCCATCCAGATATCTGAAAAAACCATAGCATTCCAAGTAGGCTCCACCCAAACCTCCGCAGGACCTCTTCCCAGGGTCAGGGCTGGAGGGCTCACCTCTGTCCGGGAGGGCTTCCTGCCAAGTGCCTGGCTGCCCTTCTGCTGGTTTACTTCCTTCTTTCTTTACCTTCCCCGAAGTTTCCTTGCAAAACCTTACTCTTTGGCTACCCCAACATCTCCTTTTTTTTTTTTTTATTCCCAACCCCTAGTTTCCTCCAGTCTTTTTTTTTTTTTTTTTAACATTTCATTTATTTATTCATGAGAGACAGAGAGAGAGAGAGAGGCAGGGACATAGGCAGAGGGAGAAGCAGGCTCGCTGCCAGGAGCCCAATGTGGGACTCGATCCCGGGACTCTGGGATCATGCCCTGAGCCAAAGGCAGACACTCAACCACTGAGCCACCCAGGCGTCCCTGACCTTCCAGTCTCTCTCATGATTCCACCAGTGCTAACCAACTAGAACAGTGGTTCTCAAACTTGACTGTACATTAGAATCACCTGGAAAGCTTATTAAAATACAGATTGCTGGCCCCGCCTCCACAGTTTCTGATTCAGTGGATGTGGATGGGGCCCAATGGTGTGCTGGAAACTCTTCTCCAAAAGAAAAAATAAGTACTGATTTGTAGTGTTTGCCAGTTCCCATGGTGTAAATATTCCCACGATGGTTGATTTCAAGCCCCCAATGTGACTGTCACTAGATGTGGACCAGGGGAGGGATGCATGTAATTGGTTCTCCCAAGGTGATACAAACCATCTCCAGCATACCCTTGGCACTGGGATCCTAAGAATGTGTATTTCTACTGAGGTTCCAAGTAATGCTGAAGCTGCTGGTACAGGAACCATGCTTCCAGAACCACTGTCCTACAAGGCTGAACATAAGAGTATGGGGTTTGGGAAGGGATTCCTGGATTTTGTGAATTGTGCAACCTTGACTTTAAAAATCCCACCTCCTAAATACCCACCGTTTGCTTTGACGTGGATGGAACTGGAGGGTATCATGCTGAGTGAAATAAGTCAATCGGAGAAGGACAAACATTATATGGTCTCATTCATTTGGGGAATATAAAAAATAGTGAAAGGGAATAAAGGGAAAGGAGAAAAAAATAAGTGGGAAATATCAGAAAGGGAGACAGAACATGAGAGACTCCTAACTCTGGGAAATGAACTAGGGGTGGTGGAAGGGGAGGTGGGCAAAGGGTGGGGGTGACTGGGTGACAGGCACTGAGGGGGGCACTTGATGGGATGAGCACTGGGTGTTATTCTATATGTTGGCAAATTGAACACCAATAAAAAATAAATTTATATATAAAAAAAATCCCACCTCCTTAAAAGGAGCCCAGAAGATTTCCTGCTCTAACAGCAAAGGTGGCTTTAAGTACTGGGGACTCGCATGGGCTATGCTGTAGATAAAACAAGCCCAAGGTCCATCCTGAGGTGGTGTGCTGGCCTGGATGCTTGGTCCCCTATCCTGAAAGCCCCCTGCCCACCAACCATGAACCATGCTGCTCCCATTTCATGCAGCAGTCTGCTCCCCTTTCCTGGCCCCAAACCCCACAGCCAAGGAGCATGGCCAGCAGGATGATGAGTGCCCACTAACCCCGAGGACTCCCGAAGGAAAGAACAGTCCTAGGATGCCACTGGGTCCCTGGCAGAACAAGGCATAGATGCTAGGAAAGAAAGAAGAGAAGGAGGTGGAGAAGGAGTGAGAAAAGGAAAGGCTAGAGAGGAAGAGTGGGGAAGGAGAGGCTGGTGGTGGGGTTCAGCAGCTTCCAGGGGACTTAGGTCACACCCCAGATCAGGCAAAAATGAAAGCACCAAATGACAACTGTCCATACCTCTACTAGTGGCATAACAGCTCCATTCTGGGAGCACATTGGTCCTCCCACTGACTACCCAGGCCAGATACGCTTGGAGCCTCGTCTGGGAAGAACAGAGGAGGCTCTGTAGGCTCTGTGGGATGAGCAAGCTCACAGGGGAGAAAGACAGGATTAACGCACAGCAGTATTGCCATACACACTCCGGATATTATCAAGTTGGTATATAGGACTGTATGTCATTAGGATTACAGGGTGGAATAACTCCAGGTGTGCTTGACATTTCTATTCAAATTGTACTTTGGGAAGCCTATATAGGTTTTCATTGCTGGTAATTTCTCTGACTCCTTCCTCCCAGAGCCTGGTGTTCATGCTCAGCCTGCCCCCACCCTTGGCTGGCACACCCTCACAGTTCTCACCCCCAAGGACAGTTGGTGGGACCCCCATCCTTGCCTGCCTGGGAGGTGGGCCTAGGAGGGGAGGAGATGGCTGGGAGAAAGAATCCAGCACATTCTTCTCAGTTCGCAGGTGCAGAAGCTGCAGCCCAGAGGAAGGAGATGCATGCAAGGACTCCAGCAGTGTGGCTCAGGTGGATCAGAAGGGATGCCTTGCCCCGTGCTGCTGCTGGTACTTCGAACAGTCTGAGGTGGGGGACACCAGCCACCTAGAGAGACTTCTTATGTTGCCATGCACTCTCTTCCCTTCTGTTCCTTTCTTCACTTTCTTTCCCCCTTTCCATGCTACCTCCCCCCCTCTTCCTCCCTCTGTCAAAGGCTCAGCCTTTGCCCCTCCAGCTCCAGCTTTACTGCCCCCCCAAACGTCCCTCCCCATCCTTGTCGACTTGCTCCAGCTCTGTCGGGATGGGCCACAGTACTCAGGCTCTCGGCACACCTCCTATCTACTTGGGTGGGTTAAGCAGGAGGCATGTAACCACGGCCAGTTTCAACCAAACAACGTATTGCCAGATGGACACATACACACAAATGCAGAAAGAGGTGGCAATGCACAGGCAGCAAGCAGATCCCTCCCCAGAGCTGACTCTCCTAGACGCAGTCGCGGGCCTGCCTTTGTAGGGTCGTGAACTCTCCTTGTACTGACAGCAGCACTGTCCACCGCTGCAAGGTGGGCACTGTATCCTCATTTTACAAAGAGAACACAGAAGCAGAGTCGATAAAGGGCTTTCCCAAGGTTACACAGCCAATACAGGGAGGGCCTGCGACTTGAATCAAGATCTGATCAATTCTGAGGTTCCAGTTCTTTCCATTAATATTGGAAACAGGAGCCTTTTCTGAATGATGACCTCTTCTTCCTGGGCCCCACTCCTCTTCCCTAGGTGGAGGTTCCCTAGGGTGGCAGGGGGTTTCAGTTACAGCCTGAGGGGCTTAAATCAAGGGCTAGGTACAGTCCACGCCCGGGACATGCACCTAGAAAGTCGCTTTGAAAGGTGGCCTCGACCCAGGAGAGGGACCTGGGGGACAGACACCCCCCACTGAGAGGCTCCTTCCCTCCAGAAATCTTTCCTTCCCACCTCCCCTCCCCTCCCCCTCGGCCTCTCTCCCTCCATCTCTCTCCTCTCCACCATCCCTCTCAGGCTCTGCGCTCCTCAGGACTGCTCCTCGAAGAAACTGGCTGTGTGGGAAGATCCGCAGGGCTTGCGCTCCCGGAGCGGAGCCCCGCCCAGGGTGGGACTGCGCCCGCGGTGTCTGGGACTGGAGCTCTTCGGCGGCCGCAGGGCGCACTACCCCACTCTGACCACACGGTGCCGCCCTTGAGCTGCACCCCCCACCCCACCCCACGCTCGGTTGGGCAGGTGGCAGAGGCGGACCTGCTTTGCAGCCGGGTGGGCGGGGTGGCACCAGGGGCAGGAGCGTGGGCAGTCACGGGCACGGGTCCGTCCTGCAGGCCTTGCTGCCATCCTGCCTTCTGCCTCTGCTGTCCGGCTGCACCCAGGTCAGGGCTGAGTCTATCTCACACACCTCCCGTCACCGCGGGGGGGCCCATCCACGCAGCGCACCCTCCTGAGTCCCCACGGTGAGCCCACAGCCCCGCTCAGGATCCTTCAGCACTCAGTGTGGGCCACACACCAGTTCGCCTGCTGGTGTTGACTTAGTCCTGCGTCTTGAGGCTTCTGCAAGGGAAGGGAACCTTCCAGCTGCCTTGTCTCTTGCACGCCGTGGCTTTGGTGTGACCTGTAACACGTGACGGGCTTGGGGAGGCCTGACATGTGCCCCTCCCCTTGGCCTGCGTGGGCACAGCGGCCACCCCGGGTTGGGTAGGATTCCGGAGAAGGAGAGGCAGAGGAGCCGGGACGGGGATCTCCTGGACGGAGATCGAGGCATTCGGGCCCTCTGGGCGGCGGGAGCTGAGACGGAGGTCCCCGCGGCCGTCCCTGACCTACGTGGCCTCCCTGCAGCGCCATCGCGGACAGCGGCGCCTGGCGGGAGGGGTGGGCGAGCCACAGCTACCTGCAGTTACCATAAGGCATCCTCTCCCTCCTTGAGATAGTGAAGACCCTATGTTCCTTTATTTTAAATTTCTCCGCAGTATATGGTGCTGCACTGTCCTACATCCCAACATTGTTCTCACCTTTGGGAATGTTTTCCCTCGGCCCTAACCCAGGCCTTATATGTGGTCCCAGCCTTCTGCTCGGTCCCCTGCTCCCTGGGGCCTGACACCCTGTGGGCCTTCCCTAAGGATGATAAGGCGTGCCCCAGGCCAACCTGTCCCCTCCCTTTCTCCAGGCTAAGCAATCCCACGTCCTGTCCCTAGAGGTCTCTGTATCCCAAGGCAAGCAACAGTAATGACTGCTTAACTAAAGCAATGAAGACTTTATTGGAAGGATTTAGGGGAGGTTCACCAGATTCAGGAGGCTAGGGAAGGGGACGCAGGAGGCAGGAGCTCAGTCTTCTCCTGGCACAGCTACTCGGATCATTGTGTTCCCGATCTTATATCCCTCCACACAGGATTCCAATTCCCAGGCCTGTCTTGGGTCTCGTATCCAAGGGGGCCGGAGAAGGCAAGATGCCTTGAGTGACAATCCCACCCAGAGTGCCCATGGAGTGGGAGAGGCAATTCCCCAAAAGGAGCCCAGGGAGACAGAGGACAGCAGGCTGGGAGCTAAGCCACCAACACAATGTCAGCACCTTTAATTGAGCCGCCCTTGGTTTTTTCTTACCTTGTGGAATCTCCCACTAGACACTGCACACAGATAAATGATTGAATGTGTCACAGAGCACTGAGGCACAGAGAGGCTCCACACTTGTCCTGTGGTCAACCAGCAGCTCGGAGGGAAACTCAAGTTGACGACTCCACTTGTTGCTGTCACTTATCTGTGAATTTGGTGTGTGACCAACCTGATGCCCTTGGAGGGCATTCCCCCTTGTAGACAAGGCCTCCCGCAGATACTTTTTGGGGTAAGGGCTTCCTGACTACTGTTGAGAGGAACAGCAAGCCCAGACCGCAAAAAGATCCAAAGGAGACTGCAGCCCTCAGGCAGGAGAGCAGGAGGGTAGGAGGGGAGGGTGGGTGCCCCCCTCCAGTGCTCAGCTTGCTTGCTCCTTGGGGAGGCAGAGGCGGGACCTGAAAGGAGGAGAAAGAAGGAAGGAGCTGAGACTCCCAGGAAGTGGGCTGGCAGCAGGAACCCCAGTCTAATCCCTCCCTCCACCCACCCACCTGCAATCGCAATCAAATTCTTATCTAGGGATTGTAGAGAGGCCAGCAGAGCTGGGAGGACTGCAGGGTGCTCCCAGGCAAGGGGGTGTTTGAATCTGCAGTGGCTCCCCTTCAGAACCTGTGCCTCCCTGCATTCTCCTTGACCTTGGAGCATTTTGGTCTCCTGCTGTGATTGAGGTGCAGTCAGGTAGTCTGACGGGGAGTCAGAGTCCTACAGAAGCCTCCTTCCTGGGGGAGGGCCCACACAGACCTAAGCACCTCCTAGGTCCGCAGCATCAGGCCCCCCTGGGACGCTCCCAGAGTCACAAAACACCAGTCCCAAGAAGGTGTCATGTTGGGTGAGACTTCTGGGGACAGACACCTTTGAACCTGCAGGCAAGGACATTCAGTCTGTTCTGCGAAGCCCTCTGCTTTCAGCAGAGCAATTGTCATGGCAACAGCAGGGGTTGGAGGCAAGGGTTGAATTTGAGGGGCTTAATCTGATGACACCTTCCCTGCCCCTCTCAGATGAGTGGCTCCACAGAGATGGCAGCCAAGCCCCCACCGCATCCCCATCTCAGCACTCAGTTTCCATAACAAGGGAAGTCAGCCAAACTTCCCAGAAGGACAAGAGCTAGCCTGGCCTTGTGTTTCTCTGCCTCACCTGGAGGACCCCCCCCACCCCCCCCACCCACCTCGAGGCCACAGTCACCCAGGAGTGTGGGAGGTCGTACTAGAGTCAACCTTGCAGTCTGCAGAATGGGTGGCTTCACCCAACGGTCCACTGCAGAGCTCAGGATGGGACGGTCTGTGCTGGGGTTTTCCTGAAGGAGTCGAGGAGGCATTGGGTCCTGCCAGAGAAAGTGGGCCCTCATGGCCTCCCAGACTCCCAACCGGGGCTGGGGAGCAGGCCCCACCTGGAGATACTGGCCCTGCTCCATAGGTTGGTCCAGGAAAGAGACCAGAATGTGGGACCTGTGGCCATAGATGAGAGCCTGTGGCCATGCGGCAGTCTGTAGCGGAGAGCACTGGGCAGCCAAGGGTCTGGGAGTGCCCTACCTACCTGGACAAGTGTCCTTGCTGCCTCTGCATGGGTGGGCCTGAGCCTCACCGGCACCAGGACCGAGCTTGCTCTCAGAACCTGAGCTTGCTCTCAGGACGAAGAGGAGGAGGCCTGCTGCCACCCGGGGAGCAGGCCTCCCTTGCCAGATGCTCCACCGCTGGCCCAGGAAATCCATACCTGGCAGTGACTCCCAAGGGGCAGGCAGCTCCGTCTTGAGGACAGGGCCACAGGTCTGCGTCAGGGTCTTCACACGGAGAGAAGGATCGCTCCCAGCCGGCTTTGAGCTTGGGCTTCTCCCGGAGTCCTCCAGTAAGGTTCCCTGGGGATCTCCTGGGCCTCCTTCCCCTCCTGCCCCCCTTCCCTGGCCGCAGCCTGTGTCAGAACCGGCAAGAGGACAACACTGATGGCCAGTATGGGAGGCACCTTGGTGGGTTTGAGTGGAACCACACGGGCCGTGCTGACTGGATTGTGCACGGGGCAGGGCTGCTAAGGGAGTAAGCCCAGGCCCTCCTCACCTCCCGGCTGGCACAGGGCTCTTCCCCTGCCCGCACCCCAGGGTGCTCTGTTTCTGGCATCACGGAAAGCCTCCTCTCCCGAGGCTGATGCCTGCATTTAAGGCACTTCCGGGTGAGTCCAGGGCTCACTAGAAGCCAGCACAGTGCTGCTCTGGGTTCCTCACAGAGGCCTGAGGAAGTAGACACGTTAACACCCCCTTTCAGGGCGGGCGGGAGTGGGGGTGCGCTGATCTGTTTGCAGCTAGTGAGGGGCTGAGACCCAGCCTGAACTAGGTCTGTCTGACTCTAAAGTTCATGTGGCTCTTTTTGCCCTTGGCTCCAGGACACACATCCCAACCCTCTGCCCCTCCCTTCCCGTCTCTTTCCTGCCCCTGCCCCCAAGATCTACCACCGTTTCTGCTGCCCTTGAATCTCAGGCCATGTTCTGAGATACTTGTTTCCTCACCTCTAAAGTGGGTGCAATTCCCTGTGTCTGGGTCAAATGGAAACATCTCGTACTCCTGCTACCAAATCAGCCTACCTGCCTCCACCTGACCCCACCTGTGCCCCCTGACCTCTCCCTTTCTGATATATGGTGAAGCACCTGCTCCTGCCTCAGGCTCACCCTGGCCACACAGTTGGAGAGGGCTCCAGCTACTGCCCACCTCGAACGCAAAACTCCTCAGAGTCTATTTGCTATTCTATTTGCCCCCACAACCCTGCACTCTCCCCTGACCTCCCTGCAATCACTTTGGTCCCCAGACCACTCCTGTCAAGGTCATGTGATGTCCAGGGGTTAATTCTCGGAGCTCATCTCACCTGACCTACAGACAGCCTTGGACACAGTCACCCTGTCCTCCTGGGAATGCTTCCCTCGGGTCCACGAATGCCCTCCCCTCCCTCCCCTCCTGCCCCCCTGGCTGCTCCTCTTGGGTGGCACCCTGTATGTCAGCTGTTCCTCAACCCTACCCCCCTGACCCCCCAGAATCAGAGCAACCTGGGAGCCTGGGGTGTGGCCCTTGGACTTCCTCTGGTCTCCCTCTACACTCTGCCTTGGTGAGCTCATCCAAGGCAACTGTAACTCCCCGCTGGGCACCCCATTTCCAGTCAGTCCCGGGTTCTGCCTCCAAAGTTCTCTCTGACTCTGTCCCTTCTGACCCCTACCACCAGGACTGGTGAGCTGTTCTGACCCTGGCCTTTCACCCCTCTGGCAATAAGCTGTGTACTTTGCTGAGACTTGTCCCTCTTGGGATCTGGAAAGCTTGAAAAATGAGATGGCTCACAGGAAGAGGTCCTCAGCTGCTCTCTCCCGCTCCAGCTTGTGCTACCCAGGCTGTCGGGCCAGCTCCTCAGAAATGCTTCCTTGGCCACTCTCCTGCTGATGGGAGTGGGTGAGAGGGCCCCCAGCATCTCTGGTCTAGCAGGGGTGAGCGTGGAGAGGCTGGAGCTCCTCCTGTCTTCTTAGCTCTTCTGCTTGGCACCTGCCCAGACAAGACTGACCCCACCGGACCTCACTCTTCCCTCAGATTCCTTAATCCCTTTCCTGATTCCCCAACACAGGCCCCTGGGCCATTCATTTGCCCCTGGGTGTTCACTCCGCAGACGCCAGCTGAGTGCCTGCAGGGATGAGCCTGTCACAGACTCTGCCCTCTGGGAGCTCCCAGCCTAGAAAGGAAGTGTAGGTGAGGCCCCCTGGATACCGGAGTCCCTCAAATAAAACTCGTCCTGCCCTGAGCTCATCGGCCTCCCTGGGAGCCCCATGTCCTTCCCAGGACACCTCTGCCACAGGGTGGGCAAAGCAGGCAGTGCCTGAGGAGGGTTTCAGAGCTGTGGGGCTGCCCGAGAAGGGGCAGCTGTCCCAGGCTGGGTGGGGGTGAGGACAAGGAGCCTGTGAGGCTTCATCACGGAGGCCATGTGGGCATGGAGCTGGGGAGGAAAGTCAGAGTCAAGGCCAAAATTTGCTTTGGGGGTCAGGCTGAGGAGTTTGCAATGCTCCAGTGGGTAGCGGACAGCCCCTGAGGTTTCTAGTAGGAAAAATCTGAGAAATGATGGAGGAGGGGGAGGCTCGGATAGGGAAGTCAGAGGCTTTGCAACAATTCTGCTGAGAGATAATGGGGACTTGACCCAGAAAAATAGCGAGGGGACGGGGGTGGGGGGTGCAGCAGATTCCTGAGGATATAATAGGTCATCGGGGAGGCTGGGAGAGGGTCCCCAGCAGTGAGGACAGAGGGGCTAACGGGAAACAAGGTGGTTGGATCACTCATGACATGCAATCCAATTTAATAAGCAGATGTGGATGACCCATCACTTTCAGGGTCACCTGCGGTTCTCAGGGTGTACAAACTGACAGGGAGCATGATGTGTGAAGGGCAGAAGGGACAGAAGGAGGCAGAAATAGAAGCTGGAGGACACCCAGGGAGAAACAAAGCAGGAGGAAGGGAGGCGTGCACGTGGACACTTCCCGTGTGCTCCCGGGGTGTGTGTGGAGGCCCCCCCAGCACTGTCCCAGCGGCCCTGGCGGAGCAGAAGAGGTTGCAGGGCATGTATGCAGGAGTGTGACCTTGCTTGGCAGGCCCGTGGACAGGAGGGAGGGAGGGAGGCTGGGGCAGTACAGGGCAGGGGATGGGGCGTGGGGTCTTCTGAGACTGTGTGACCCTCCTTTAGCTCAGAGCACAGCCACCACCCCATGGTGACATCTGGCACAGGTACAGCCCCTGGGCTCCATTATAAGCTTTCTCAGTTGCCTGGTTGGCTGTGGGGGTGTCACTGTACCCTTTGCACAAGCCAGCACTAATGCCCTCTAATTGTAAAGCAGGAGAATTTCAGACACACAATGGAAACGGTGCCCCCCCTTCCCCCCCAGTGCGGGGATCCTCCTCCATCCTGGCTGCTCTGCCCAAATCCTAGAGGCCACCGCGGGCACCTCCACTTCCTCAGCCCTCATTTCAAATATGTCTTAATTTCAAACTCCCCTAAATGTATTTTGAACCCACCCACCCTCTGCCCCTGCCCTCTGCCCCCCCCACTGATGCCCTGCACTCGTGACCTTGTCGCCCACGGTAGCCTCCTACTAGCTCGCGGCACATCCACTCGCCTCGCTGTAGCCACAATAATTTCATTTCAGTGTAAATCTCCTCATGTCCCTCTCCGGCTTGAAAAAAACCCTCAAGTGGTTTCTTACCACTCTTCAAATTAAACCCATGCATGATCACCTGCCCCTACCTGGCCGCCAGGGCTCCTTCTGCATCAGTCTGTTCCTCCGTCCTGCCGCTCCAGCCACGTTGGCATGCTTCCAGCTCCTTGGACACACCACGCTTGCCTCGGGGCCCTGCCCGTGTCGGTCTCCTCTGCCCGGCCCCGGGAACCGGGGTCGCGGGCCCCCTGCTCCACCGTAACTCCCACTCAGCCGGCCTCGCGGAGCCCCCTTACCACTGCCTCCAGGGACCTTCCCAGGGCTCCCAGATGAAATCCACTCTGTTAGTCTGTTGCACAGCGCTCCCTACTCCTTCCTGGCACTTCATCCCCTTTTGCAAATATATATCTATTAGTGTGATTTGTTGTTTGCTAGCGTAATGTCCGCCTGTCCCGCTGGACCGTAAACCCACGAGGACAGACGTCTTGTCTGTTTTGTTGGCTGTTGTATGCCTAGCAAGCACCCCCAGTCAGTGCGGGTGAAACGGAGGAAGGAAGAAACGAGGGAGGGAGGCCCGTGTTTTCCTGCGACAGCTGCCACCACCCCAGATGACCCCCGCTTCCCAGAGAGTTCCAGGAGATGGCATCCTCAAATATGCATCCGATCTATCCCCACGCCAAGAACTCCTGCTAAACGTGAGGCATTTTTATATTGTGACCTTCCTCCACCTGCCGAATCACCTTTGTACGCCTTTCTTCATTTTAGCGTCATGCTTCATGATTTGTCACCTGCTTGGTAACAAGTTGTCCTTTGTAATTTTCTCCCTTTAATATTTACATTTTCTTTGCTCGTGTCAAAAGAGAAATATTTCTTATTCACATTTTACTCATTAATTTATGGACCATTCTTTTTAACAGCGCAGTAATAATATTTTCTGGTCTGTTGTAAGTTCTTATTGTCCTCATGGTTTCATTAACCATAAAATGAAACTAAATAGAGTTACAGTTGTTTAATTTAACATCTGAGTCTTATTCTTGTTCAGGAAATAATTTAGATAAAAATAACTATTGTATACCCTGAATAGTGTATGAATTGAGGTACCGCAGTTTATAGAATTTCATTCTATTAATAATCTTAGAGTTTCCTGATTTATTTCTTTCTGATGCTAATAGAAATCCAATCTCTTACACCCACTCCACCCATCTGAACTCCCTATATCCGGGAAGCCAGACTCTGAGGGCAGGGCCTCAAAACTCCGAAAGCCATCACACCTCACCGAGGCTCCCCAGGATCAGACCTTAAGGTGAAAGAACTTTACCCAAAGGTCAGATGTCCATGTGTGCAGAGTGAGAAGTCTCCTCCCTATTTCTAAGTGGAAACCAGATATGGGAGCATCACCCTCTGAATTTAGGGGAGCAAAAAGCAACATAAAAATGGCACATGTGGGAGCATGTGGCACCCTGAGAGTGGTGCAGGCTATTGGACCAGGCTATTTGTGCTACTGGACCTGCCTGAAGAGGCCCCTGGAGATGGACTGGGGCTCAGAACTGTGGGCAATGGCATGTCCAAGTGCCTGGGAGCTGGTTCTCAGCAAACAAGCAGAAGAGCTGGTCTGGAGGGAGTCTGAGGGCAGAGAATCAGAAACAGAGGCTCAGGCCAGTTTTCCAGCCCTTAAGGGAGGAGGCCTGTATCTCCAGGAGGCAGGGCCCATCCCTTTGCTCTGGCTCCAGGCCCTGTCACCACATTGTGACCTCATTCCGGGCTGCCAGGAAGTCTTCTGGTGACCAGCAAAGCCTCCTGGGCTGTGGTTCTCGACTTGGCAGTGGGCAGTTGCCAAACAGGAGTGTGACAGGCCCTGAAAAGGTGCCTTTGACTACCTTCCACCCACAGTCACAGAATAAACATGCCTTCAGGTCTTCTCTACTGTTCGTTAGTTGGGTCCCTTGGCTGCTGTGCTGCCCTGGGAGGTGAGATGGGAAGTTGTGCTTCTCACTCTGCAAAGGTCATATTGGGACCCAGCTGGAAGTACAGGCTCATGTGAAGAAGCCCTGAGGAAAAGCTAGCCGCCAGGTGGCTGGGTGGCTCAGTGGCTGAGCGTCTGCCTTTGGCTCAGTGTGTGATCCTGGGGTCCTGGGATCAAGTCCCACAGCAGGCTCCCCATAGGGAGCCTGCTTCTCCCGCTGCCTATGTCTCTGTCTCTCTCTGTCTCTCGTGAATAAATCTTTATTTATTCACGAGAGAGAGAGAGAGAGAGAGAGACAGAGACAGAGAGAGACAGAGAGAGACAGAGACGCAGGCAGAGGGAGAAACAGGCTCCCTGCAGGGAATTTGACGTGGGACTTGATCCCAGGTCTCCAGGATCATACCCCAGGCTGAAGGCGGCGCCAAACCGCGGAGCCACCTGGGCTGCCCTAAATAAAATCTTTAAAAAAAAAGAAAAGAAAAGAAAAGCCAGCGGCTGCCCTCACTTGGCTCCCTCCATTCCCTTCTCTTCCTCCTCCCCATCCCAACCCCACTCCTCTTCTGGTGGAAGATCTCTGCTCTGGGCTTTGTCTTCCCAACTTCTGCCCTTAGCACGCTCTCTCTCTCTCTCTCTCTCTCTGTCTCTCTCTCTCTCTGTCTCTCTCTGCCAGCTCCTCATCAGGCCCATGTCCCACGGGAATCTGATCCTCTTCTTCCCAGGGAAGTAAATAGAGTTGAGTGGGGAAAGGCAGTGGTGAGAAAAGTAATGAGGAAGGTGTTTATCACCCAGTCCCCATCCAAAGTCTCCAGAGTGAGGGTACCAGAGTGGCACTGGGAGGGACACTTGGGGCAAGCAGGGCCAACCCACCATTTGCTGGCAGCCACAGCCTGACTATGGTTGAGGGAAAGCAGAACAGACCCTCAGGGATGCCTCATGAATCACCATGACCGCTGAACTGCTTTCGGGCATTGGGTAACAGGTGGCACAGGACTGTTGTTACAGGCAGAACGGAAACACGTGAGGTGAGGTCCACATTCACTCCAGATTTCTACCAAGGTGCTTTTTGGGTGATGGAGACCAGAGTTCAGAGCTGCCAAGCTGGCTAGAATTCAAAGTCAGAGTAGCTGTTATAGGCTTAGTTGGGTCCCCCACAAATTCACATGTTGAAGCTTTAATCCCCAGGACCTCAGAATGTGACTGTGTTTGGACAGAAGGCTTTTAAAGAGGTGATGAAATTAAAATGAGGCTGTCAGGGTGAACCCTGACCCAGTCTGACCGTGCTCTTTCTAAGAAGAGGGAATTTGGATCCACAGAGACTTTGATCTGGTACTGCCAGCCTCCAGAACTTGGAGCGATAACTTTCTGTTGTTCAAGCCACTCAGCCTGTGGTGCTTTTTTTTTTTTTTTTAAAGATTTATTTATTTATTTATGATAGACATAGAGAGAGAGAGAGAGAGAGAGAGAGAGGCAGAGACACCGGAGGAAGGAGAAGCAGGCTCCATGCCAGGAGCCTGATGTGGGACTCGATCCTGGGACTCCAGGATCGCGCCCTGGGCCAAAGGCAGGTGCTAAACCTGCTGAGCCACCCAGGGATCCCATGAGCCACCCAGGGATCCCAGACTGTGGTGCTTTGTTATGGAAACCCTACTGAGGAATACGGTGGCACTGGAAGGAGGGGGTGGCATCTACAAGAGCTACTCATGGTGCTTGGCCAAGGACTGGGCTGCTAGGCCAAGGATTGGGCTACTAGGCCCAGGGCAAGACTCCATGAAGCCCAGCACAGGGGCTGCGGTTCTGAGCCACTACGGGTCATGCAGGGCTTCTAGACAGTGTTCCAGTGCAGCAAAAAGTAGCAAGACCTCAGCAAGTACTTCAGCATGCAGGAGTGATCCCAGAAAAGGATCACGTCAGGGCTAACAACCATGCCACACTCTAAGACAAAAGAAAAAAAAAACACACACAGCAAAGAAAAATAGCCTGCCAGGATCAAGATGATCCACCTGTAATTTAATGCCTATTAGAACAAAGCTCAATACTCTTTAAAGGAAGAAACACAAACTAGGCCTCCTACATAATGTCCAGCAAACAATAAAAAACCATTTTAGATGGGAGAAGAAATAGGGAGGGAGTGGGTCAGCCCGGCAGCCCTGCTCTGGGGAAGGCAGGAGCAGGGAGCAGAACCTCCCAGAGGCCAGCCACTTCAGGGAAGGGGGCCAGGAAGCCCACAGACATGGGAGGGAGGGTGAGGAGGGCAGAGGGGAAGGCAAAGAAGCTCAGGTATTCCACTGTATTTGTTAGGGGCAGATTAAGGGAAAGGATTCAGAAGGATGGTAGCAGCTGAGGGGCATAGCAGGCGAGGACACTTCTGTTTATAGGTTGTGGGGAAGCAGGTGATGGGAGAAATGATTAAAGACAGGAAAAGGAAGACTGATTTTTAATAGTCAAGCAAGTACAGGACCTAGGACTCCGGTGGGTGTCTTTGGAAACACTAACACATTCCGAGGAGTCTGATGAGTGGTGTTTCAATGCGAAGTGGGGGTATGGTCACGATCCACACCTAACATAGCCCATGCTCACGCAAGGGCCAGCAGTGTTCCAGACACTTCATTTGTCCCTGCAGCTGCCTGTAAGATAAGGTCTATTATTTTCCCCATTGTTACAGAAGAAGAAACTGAGGCACAAGTAGCTAAAGCACATTTCCCATGGTTCCCCAGCTAGCAAGGGGCATAGTCAGGATTTGAACCCAGGCAGTGAGTCTGGCCCCAATGTCTCTCTCTTAACCATTCAACTCTGGTCTCCAGGAAGAAGTCTAGCTTGGCCACTCACTAGCTCTGTCCTTGGGACATTGGGTTTGCTGCAAAGAATGCAGTTCTGCTTCTGGAAAATGGAGAAGTAGTCCCTGCTCTGCCCGCTACAAGGTACCGCTGGGAGAGCAGGGTGGGGAAGCCCCTTTGTGAAGGCTTAAGGAATCCGGGGTTCTCAATGATCAGGAGTTTTCTCAGGAGCTCAGGAGCAAGGGTACCTGCTGAGGGCTCCAGCTTCTACTTGGGGACTGCAGATGGGGTCCAATGTGGGGAGCCCTTGGATTTGAGCCAAAAGGGCTTTAAGGCATCATCTGATTATGCTCAGATGTGCTAGGAGAGGCAGATAAGAAAAAGGAAAGTACGATTGAATCTCAAAAATAAATGACTTTTGCTGTGAATTACTCTTGTCTATGTGCTATGCAGGGCACTTCCCTAAACCACCTCATTTACTCCATCTTCAAAAGGTAGCTATCATGTAGATATAATTATTCCCATTTCACATATGAGGAAAGACTCACAGTCAAGAATCTTGCTCAAGGCCACACAGATGGTGAGTGGTAGGGGTAGGATTAAAATCCAGATGTTTAATACTGAAGCCCACATCCCTTTCAGGCTCCCTCCCAGCCACTTAGGTTAAGACTGGTGTGGTGGATACAGGATTGGAGGAGGGGGCTCAGAGGGCAGGCATTCTAGAGGTCTAGAGGGAGCTTCTCAGACATGACCAACTGGCGAGAGGCAGACTATGGAGGGAGAAAGGAAAGGAAATCCTCTTCTCCACTTGGAATGAGACCATCAAGTGAGGGTTCTAAAACTTTGGGGTCACAGAGCCCTTTGGCAAGCTGATAAAAATTAGAGTCTCACTTTAGAAAGGATGTCTAAACTTCTCATGATATTCAGGGGTTCATGGCTCTCCCAGTCAACTGATCCATGTGAGGTCTTGAGCCCAGGACTGGATTTACAACCGAAGAACTTATTCCCCCAGCTGCTGGGAGTGCTGCCACCCTGACAGTCCCCATCCTTCTTCCAGAACTGTCCTTGACTGAAGAGGGTCGCCTTGCCTAGTGGTCTCTCCTTTCCAAGGCAAATGACATCAGCTACTGACTCAAGACAGCTCTGAAGGGCCCTTCCCTCCCTGGGTGTTGATCTGAGAGCACTCTCTAATAAACTTCCCAGGGTCAACTTCTTGCAGAACCCAGAGATCTCCACCAGTGACACACAGACTCTCTCCTGGAGTCATAGCAGCAAGTGGCAAGGGAAATATAGATTACAGATTAAGTATTGTATCCCCTGTTTGCACATAAGAAATCTAGAACTTACCCTCAAAAAGTTGGAAATAGAGCTACCCTATGACCCAGCAATTGCATTACTGGGTATTTACCCTAAATATACAAATGTAGTGATCCAAAGGGGCACCTGTACCCCAATGTTTATAGCAGCAATGTCCACAATAGCCAAACTATGGAAAGAGCCAAAATGTCCATCAATAGATGAGTGAATAAAGATGTGGTATAGATATACAATGGAATACCACTCAGACATCACAAAAATTGAAATCTTGCCATTTGCAACGATGTGGATGGAACTAGGAGGTATTATGCTAAGCTAAATAAGTAAATCCGAGAAAGAATTGTCATGTGATCTCACTCATGTTGGATTTATGGGACAAAACATAGGATCATAGGAGAAGAGAGGAAAAAATAAAACAAGATGAAATCAGAGAGGGATCCAAACCATAAGAGACTCTTCTTAATCATAGGAAACAAACTAAGGGTTGCTGGAGGGGAGGGAGGTAGGGAGATGGGGTAACTGGGTGATGGGCATTAAGGAAGGCATGGGATATAATGAGCACTGGGTGTTATATAAGACTGATGAATCACTGACCTCTACCTCAGAAACTAATACATTATATGTTAATCAGTTGAATTTAAATTTAAAAATTCTCAAAAACATAAAAATAAAAAAGAAATCTGGAACTTAGGCAGCCACTTGCTCAAGGGTACAGAGCTAGCAATGGTACAGTTAGCATTTGAATCCAGCCCATCAGAACCAAATCCCATTCCCACTGCACCCCTCTTTCATTCATGAGAGGGGACAGTTCCCAGAGAACATACCAGGAAGGAGAGACAGGGCTTCGGCCATAGTGCAACGGAGGCAGAGCCCCTTGGTCCTACCTGGAAGGGGGTTCCATCCCTGTGCATGGGCACATTCAGGTTTGGACACTTTCCCATGCCACCTGGAGGCTGCCTTCAGCAGGGAGGGCAGATAGAGGCCTCGGGGCTCAGCTCTGAGGCTTCTTGAAAAATGGAGAAGGTGGTGCCTTCAGGTCATATCCTCTCTGGAAGGCAGCCTGCGAAGCCTGCTGTCCCTCAGGGAGCCCACAGACCTGGCTATATCCCTACCCTGGCACCATCAGCTGGCATGGCTGGGAGGGGACTTGCAGGTCGCTCCTCACTCTGGCCTCATTGTCCTCAGGCTCAGCCACAGGGCACAGGGTGAGTCAGGTTCTCCCTCCCCACTGCAACCTTCAAAAGCCCCATCCCTCTTCTGCAAGGTCTGTCTTCCAGCCCTCTATCCACTTCCTCTGTGCGGCCACCTCCCAAATCCCTGCATACTCCCCACACCCGCTAAGACCTCTGTCCCAGCTCCCTGTCTCCCTGTCCACTCCAAGCCCTGCTTCATTTTGGCCTGACCTCAAGCTCCACATGGCGGGCTCATTCAACAGGCCAGCCTCCTGGGCCTTGGACCTCCTCATCTGCAGGCCTCCCTGCCCCCAGTTCCCCTTGGGCACTCACCTCCTTGGCTCACTCCCAGCTGCCCTGTCCCCACCAGTCTCCCCTCTCCACTCCCTGGCTGTGGGGGCAGTGGCTTCACCCTCCTGGCCAGTGGGGCCCACTTGCCAAACCACCTGGCCACTCCCTAACAGCCCCATGTGGAGAGCAGGGGCTCAGGGGCCCTTCCCCACCTCAAAACACACTTCCTGTGGTCCCAACATAATGTCCCAACAGCACGGACTTTTTGTAACTGTCAAAAACGTGGCAGAGCATGAAATCAGTTACATAAGTTATCTGGCTTAAGCCATGGTGCATTCTGTTTGTTTGTGACAGGGCAAAAATGAAAATTTTTGCCTCAAGATGGAGAGTAAAACAAAGACAAACTATAACAACCATCTCATGGAGAGGCCTGTCTTGTGTATGTCCTCTCAACACCTTATTGTCACAATTGCCAATATGGGGGACCTACTCAGCTCCATGGCCCCACCTTCAGCCTTTCCCACTCACCCTTCAAAACCGCAACCTTGGATGGGTCCCACAGTCCTATTCCACAACCTCAGAGTGACTAGAAAAAAATAACTGCATTATCTTGCAAACTGATGCCGCAAAAATCCAGGTCTTTAACCTCAGGGGGCCTCAGTATCCCGTGGACAATCCTTTGACTTGTCCCTATTTTTCTCAGCAACTTTTCTCCATTTTCATAATCTGTCTCCCCTCATACCCCCAATGCTGGAAGATAACCTCACTCCCTTGACCCCCATGAGAACAGAGGCCTCCAACCATAACCTGCTCCATCAGATTTGGCCCTATCTGCCCTGTCCTGTACCTTTTCCCAGCAGTCTCTGAGTGGGCCGTCCCTCTCCCTACATGGGGCCATCCGACCACAGGCATGCTGACCCCACTGCCTGTGCTCTCTGCTGGCCCCTCGTCCTGTCAGTTACATCCTCTTTCTCTTAATTCCTCAATTTCTTCCTCTCTCCTGGCTATACCCCCAAACACAGAGTTCCTTAATTCTGATTCTTTAGCTCTTTGATTCTCTTTCTTCCCCTTTCTTAGCTAAGCTTTTTGAAAGAGCAATCTGCAGCCTCATATACCAACTTGAATGGGAAAAAATATTACAAATAGAACCCAGCAGAAGAGAAATAAAAATAGTATAAATGACAAAGTGAAGTTTATTCCAGGAATTTGAAGACTGTCATTAAGAAATCTATTAATGCAGCTTATCTCATGAATAGATTAAAGGAGAAAACCGTAGGATCATTTGATAGATGACCAAAGGCACTTGATAAAACAGAATATATATATTTTTTGAGAACTCTTTTAATAAATTAGGAATAGAGAAAGGTAATTCCAAAATGGGATAAAAAGCAAATTTAAACCAGGACTGATGTCATGCTTAAAGATGAAATACTACCCCACGAGTACCCAAGGATGTCCTTGATTAGAGCTATCATGAGATATTGTAAGTTTTAGCCAACTGCAAGGAAAAAGAGAAAAACAAGTGATAAAGTTATTGGACAGGGAGTGTCAACAATCTGATAGACTCTGTAGAAAACTTGAGGATCAGGTGAAAATTATTATAATTAATAAGAGTTTAATAAGGCAGGTACTTACAAAAAATATAGAAAAATGTATCAGCGTTTCTATATATCAGTAACAACCAGTTAGAAAATATAATAGGGAAAAGGATTGCATTCACTATAGCAACCAAAATATAAAATATTAGGGAAGAATCTTAACAAGATAAGTGCAGGACCTCATAAAGAAAAGATTTCACACTTTACTGAACAGGAAGATGCCATACTTGGTTTCAAGATAAGAAGACTTGATATGGTAAAAGTGTCGATATTCCAGACTCATCTATGTATTTTCCATAATTGCGATCAAAATCTCAATTGAATTTTTGAAGAGAAGTTGATAAAATAAATCTCATATTAATCTGGCTGAATAAATGTGAGGAAATAGAGAAGAAAATTTGAAGGAAAAAAAGGCTGAATTTGAACATCCCCTGATGCTTGTCATATCGAATACGAACAAATATATTTCAAAGCTATATAATTATAGTAGTAAGGTATTGGTGTCAGAATAAACAGACAGATTGGAGGAACAGAATAGAAAATCCAATTGGCATTCTAAGTCAGTGGGGGAAATAATGTGCTATGCAAAAGATGGTGCTGGGAAGAAGACTGTTTTCTGATTGGATTTAATATATTGAAACATTAAAAATTTCCATATGTCAAAGACACTATATAATTGAAATATTTACAGATGAAATGATATGATGTCTGGGATTTGCTTCAAGATAATAGAGGGGAAGTCGGAGGGATAGAGTTGAAACAAAGCTAGCTATATGTTGATAATAGTTGAAGATGGGTAATGGATATATGCCTATAGAGGTTCACTTTACTATTTGGCCTTCTTTTATGTAGGTTTGAAAATTTCCAAAAGAGAAAGTTTTAAACATTATATGAATTACAAATTCAAACTAAAAAATATTTGCAATATTTTATATTTATATGCATGAAGATAGATTGCTTTAATATACAATTGCTCTCAGAAAGCAATACAAATTTTGACCGTTCCAATAGGAAAACAAGCAAGGTTTAGAAACTGGCAGTGCCTGTACAAAAAGATGCTCAATTCCACTAGTAATCAAAGAGATACAATTCTTTTTTTTTTTTGAAAGTTTTACTTTTCAACTGATAACAATAGCAAAGATTAAAAAGATTGATAATGCTTAAGGCAGGTGAAGAAGTGAGAAGGCCCTCTCCTACATGGAGTGAAGGGTAAGGTTCCAACTGCTCTGAGGCCTTTAAAATATTCTTACACTTTACTCAACAATTCAACTGTTTTTATTTATTTATTTATTTATTTATTTATTTATTTATTTATTTATTTAATTAATTTATTTAAAAGAGAGAGAGTCCTCGCATGCAAGCAGGGTAGGGGGGAGGCGCAGAACGGAGGAAGAGGGAAAGATTCCCAAGCAGACTTTATGCTAAGCGAGGAGCCTGAGGTGGAGCTTGATCTCACAATCCCAAGATCGTGACCTAAGTTGAAACCAAGAGCTGGACACATAACCAACTGACCCATTCAGGCATCCCTCAACAATTCAATTTTAAAAGAATATAGATATAAATATTCAAACCGGTTCACAAAGTTGTTCATACATGTGTGTTTATCATATTATTGTTTGCTACTGTAAAACATTGGAAGTACCCCAAATATTAGTTAACAGATAGCTCAAGCAAATTAGGATGTATCCACACATTAAAAATGATGATGTAGATCTACATGTAATGATATAAAAAGAGGTGCTGGTGAGTGAGAAAACTCAAATTAAAAACAGTGTACAGGGGATCCCTGGGTGGCTCAGTGGTTTAGCACCCACCTTTGGCCCAGGGTGTGAATTTGGAGTCCTGGGATCAAGTCCCGCATTGGTCTCCCTGCATGATGGAGGCTGCTTCTCCCTCTGCCTGTGCCTCTGCCTCTCTCTCTCTCTCTGTCTCTCATGAATAAATAAATAAAAATCTTTAAAAAAATAAAAAATAAATAAAAACAGTGTACAAAGTAGAATATAATTTCAAAAAAAAATCTGTCAGGGAAAATGTCTGTAAGAACTTACACCAAATGTTAATAATGATTTCTGAGTGATAAGACTGAAGGTGTTTTGGTGGTTTTTGTTTTTGGTTTTTTTTTTTTGACCTCTTTCTGTATTTTCAGATTCTTTTTTTGTGATGGCAAATATCACTTTTATAATAAGAACAATACAATTATTTCTGTTTTTTAAAAAAGAAGGAAAAAGGAAAGGTAGGAAGAGGGAGGGAAGGAAGGAAGGAAGGAAGGAAGGAAGGAAGGAAGGAAGGAAGGAAGGAAGGAAAGAAGGAAAGAAATGTCTTATATGCTCTTCCAAAGCTACTCTGTGTCTCTACAAAATATATGTGTTTATCCTTTTTTTAAGTGTGTTTATTTGAGAGAGAGAGAAAGAGTCAAGCGAGAGGGGCAGAGGGAGAGGGAGACAGAATCCCAAGCAGGCTCAGAGCTAAGCTGGGAGTCCACTGGGGCTCAGTCTCACAACCCTGAGATCAGGAACTGAGCCTAAACCAAGAGTCAGAGGCTTAACCAACTGAGCCAACCCTATGTGTTTATCTTTTTAAACATGCAGGTAGCATCCCCTAAACATTTTTTAATCCTTGCCTTTTCGACTTGACAGTAGATCCTGGTTATACCAATTCAGTCTCCCACCAATAATGTGTAAGTGGTCCCCATCCTCGCCAATACAATATACTATTTTTGATCTTTGTTGAGTTTTGATGGATAAAAAATAACATCTCATTGTAATTTTAATTTGCATTTCCCTCATTCTAAGTGAGGTTGAACATCTTCTCACATGTATAAGAGCAATGACTTTTTCTTTGAGAATTTTACTCATATCCTCTGCCTATTTTTCATTTTTTCTAAAATTTTCATTTTTATATTGACTTATAGGGACTCTTTACATAGAAAAAGTAGGCATTTGTCTGCCACATATGTTTGCAAATGTCTTTTTGCAATTTATCATTTGTTGTTTGATCTTATTTATATGAGCTTTTTTCTAATGTAGATGTATGTAATTCTGATACAGTTATTTAATAGATCTTTTGTTGTGTGGCTTTATAAGTTCTCCCCTCCTCCAAGATATTTATATGTTTATATTTATAATTGCATACGTATTTTGTAATGCTCCATATTTTATTCTAGTGTTTTTATGCCGTCAGCTTTAACTTTTACATACTTGCTCCATTATTTTGATGTAAAGAGTGAAGTAGGAATTAACTTTTATTCATTGAATTGTCTTTTCCCTTCTAATATGAAATGCTATTTTCTGTTATTCTAAATTCCTACATAAATTTGAGCCTGTTTCTGACCTCTTTATTCTGTCCTATTGATCTGACTGCACTTTTCTATTTTAATTATGTTTTCACATGTGGTAGAACTGATCTCAAGGCTCCTCTTTATGAGAATTTCCTGGCTATTTGTGCATGTTTATTCTTCCCTATAAACATGAGAATAAGCTTGTCTGGTTTCAAGAAAAAATTATTTAAGTATTACCTAGATATTGCAGTGTAAAGCATAATTTAGGAAGAATTAACATTGTCATGATGCTCAAGATCAACATTTTCAATTCAAGAAGGTTTTTCATATCCATAAGTTCTCTTATTGTATTCCCAGAAAATGTTTTAAAATTCTTAATATGGGGCACCTGGGTTGTGCAGTCACCTAAGCGATCTACTCTTGGTTTAGACTCAGGTTTTGTTCTCAGGGTCATGGGATCGAGCCCTGTGTCAGGCTCCACACTGCGTGTGGGGTCTGCTTGAGATTCTCCCTCTCCCTTTGTGCCTCTTTCTTCTCTCTCTCTCTCTCCCACACACTGTCTCTTAAATAAATAAATTAATTTAAAAATTATTTATATGGACCTTGTCTTCTCTTACTATTACAATTGGGTTTTCCCTTCCATGGTATTTTTTAACTTCTAGTTGTTTTAGTTATTTGTTTATTTATTTTAAAGATTTCATTTATTTATTCATGAGAGACACAGAGAGAGAGAGAGGGAGAGACATAGGCAGAGGGAGAAGTAGGCTCCGTGCAGGGAGACCAACGTGGGACTCAATCCTGGAACTCCAGGATCATGCCCCGGGCTGAAGGCAGCGCTAAACCCAGGCTGCACAACTTCTAGTTGTGTTATAGAGGAATGCTATTAACTTGCCATTTTAATCTTGCATCGGCAATCCCAAAGAATTCTTACTATTTGCACTTTTTTTGCATTGATTCTCCTGGGTTTTCAAGTTATGTAATCACACCATTTTACATTAATGATACAATTTTACTTCCTGTTTTCTAATTTGGTGCTTCATTTCCTTCCCTTATTTAACTGCTTTAGTTAATACTTCATCTAACTGCTCCTTAGTCTAGTGGGAATCTTTCTATAGTTTTATCATTAAACTAGATGATGGATTTGCTTTGAAATAAATAGGAAAATAATCAAAACACAAAATAGGTATATTACAAAAGAGGATATAAAAATGGCTCATGAATATATGAAAAGATGCTCAAATTATCCAGGGTGTTATTAGCCTGTCCTTTAAAATGCTAAAATCTAGATTTTTGTCCTTGGTCCTTTTATCACTGGATGCTTTCTTTGGGCCACCATAGGCTGATGGCTCCTAAGTCCACAGCTCCAGGATTGACCTTTTCCCAGAACATCCATCTGTATATTCGACAGCTTCCTAGGCATCCCCCCTTGGGCCTCCTGCAAGTCCCTCAACTCAGCACTTTCAAAACTGAACCAATCATTTCTACCACCAAACCTCAACCCCATCTTATTGAGATGTGCCACCATCTGCCCACTTCTCCCCTCCTCCCTCTTCCTCATCCATCCTTCAGTCAATGAAGTCCTGCCACAATTTACCTTTTAAATATTTGTTTTAGTTTGCCTCCCTCCATCCTGCCCATTGACTTGATTCAGTGCTTTGTGTACTCCTTGCCTGGGTTATGACAACGGCCTCCTATGTGGATTTTCCTTCTCTATTCCTAACTCTTCTAGGCCCACCCAGCTTCCAGAATACACCTGCTGTTAAGGTGTATTTCCAAAAAACAAAGTCAACTATGTCACTTTCCTTCTTAAAAAAAGTGGTTCCCCACTGACATCAGGATGAAATCCAAGCTCCTGACAGGGTCTGTGAGGCTCCCGTGGCCCATCCAACCATATTTGATATCCCCACAGCCCATTTTGGGCTCTCTGCTCTAGTAATACTGAAGCCTGTGCTGGTCATCCTAACTACCCCCAACCTCTGGGCCAACCTTGCATGCATCTTTGCTCAAAGCATTCTGTTCACCACTTACTGCATTTTGGTATGGGGATTTTAAATGAATGAATATGTGTGTGTGCAATGTGCATGCATATGCACACATACACATGCAAGCATGCACATGTATGAAACCAATATGTGGTTAAAAAATAAAATTGTATCAAAAGGCTGATAATGAATAGAAGCCAACAGGAGGCTACCTCTCCAGGTCCCAGTCCCACTACCTGGAGACAACCACTTTTAACTCTTTGAGTCTTTTCCTTTGGTATTTACTTTCATATCTCTCTCTATATATTTATAAAGTGATGTCTTGATTTGTCAAATTTATTCATCGTTTGACCTCTTATATAACAGATAAGGGTTCAGTTCTATTACACTGCCCACACTTGGCTTCTCCTATTCTATCACCATCTTTGGTTAAATAGTGTTTACATTATTGTGATCATGTAAACATGACCATTGCAGACTCAATTGGGATACAAAGGTTAAGTTTTATTTCCGTGTGTAGATTTCTGTTTTTCTAGAAATTTCTAATTTTCTTTATTTTTGTCACGATCCCCTGTAAACATTTCCCCTGCTTTCTTCAGAAGCTCTGGCACCCCAGATACTTCAGGGAATCTCCCTTTTATCAGGAGACTCCTGTCATGAGCCCCCTGTCCTCAGGCTCCACGCTAGACACAGCTCCTTGGGTTAACTGCATAGCTATCAGGCTGGGACTTCTGACCACTCTCCAGATTGGAGCCCCTGTTTCTCAATTTTTCTGCCTTTATTGCCTTGTTTTTTTTTTTTTTATTTTGTGGTGTTCATTATATATAACTTCCTTAAATGGGGTGCTGAGTCCTTATATACCTGAAAAATGTCTTTTTTTTTTTCACTCTGACAGTTGATGAAAATCTGTCTGATAATTGAAATCTAGGTTCAAATTACTTTCTCTCTTAGTTCTGAAGGTCTGGTTCCTCTGCATTCTGGGGTCTGGTACTGACATTTGGAATTCGCAGGCCATTGAAACGTTCACTGAGATTTCATATTTTCTCTCTGAACATTTTTTGGTTATTTTCTTTGCCCCCAATATATTGAAATTCTAGGAGGACATACACTGCTGGGTGTCTCTTTTTAGTCTTTGTTCTGGAATGGATTCCGTGAATTCTGTAGAAATCTCTATACTTTCAGGTTGAGAATTTCCCTGTATTATTGATTTGGGTTTTCTGCCCTCAATGTTCTCTATTCTCTCTATTCTAGAAGTCTTATTAGCCCAATTTGAGCCTGCCAGATTGATCCTCTTTTCAGTTCTATCATCTTTTCCATCAGTCTTGTTAGTCTGCTTTCTGGGACATTCCCTCAAATTCATCTGCCATTCTATTACATTTTCATCTTCTACTTTCTAGGAGGTTTCCTTCATGTTAACTTCAATTCTCCTGAATATTTTGTTTCAGCAGCCATTTTCAAAACGTTTTTACTTCCAAGAACACTTTCTTGTCTCTGAATTTTCCTCTTTGTTCCTGTCTCCATGGACATTAATTAGAGGTTGTGTTTGTTTTGTGTTAGTTTCTTATGTTTCTCCCATTTCCTTAGGGGGTCTTCTTTTTCTCTGGGTTTTCCTCAGTTTCATTGTGTTGGAGACTCTCTTTGGCATGGATTATCTTTATCCATTCATATATTTAAGAATAAGACATAGAATGACATTTGGGAGCAGTGTGTGCATGGGTGGGTTTTTCTCAAGGGCTGAGTTGGGCTTTGGGTTCTTAGTTGGAGCTGGTTGTTACGTGGGGACCCTCACATGCCTGTTTTCTGAGACCACTTGACTTTCCTGAGAAGATACCTCCAGTGCCCTGGCTGTAAATATTTTGCTTGGTGGCAGGGGTCAACTGTTATATAAAGGGGCTTTCAATTAATCTCCCTTTTCTGGTACCAGATCTCATTCTTGTCTTTTGCCATACCTGGCTCTTTGGGAACCAGTTATCAGGGGTTCTCCAGGGGCAAATACTCCCCTTATGTTCTACATCCCCTTCTCTGAGCACTGTAAGCTCATACTTTCTCCACTCTTCTGCTGGACTTTTCCATATTTTCACCTAATCTTAGTCTTCTAGAATTTTGTGGACACGTCTCATCCACTGATAGTCTCTTTTCATCATTGTTAATATTTTTTAAAGAAAACCTCCTTCCTTTAAGTCTAGAAGGGTCTTGAGAGAGAAGGGAGATAGGAATATGTTCAATCTGACATTTTATGTCACTATTTCACCACTGGCGGAGACCCTAGGGACAACAGCTATTTCTCAATCATCTCTGTATCCCCAGAGCTGAGCACAGTGAATGGCATCAGTCAACAATCTGTTAAATACCCATGAATGGAAGGGGACCTACTGATCTCTCCAAATCCGTCATGCTTAGTACAATGTCTGCTTGGCCAGGATAACAAAGTACACAGAAATCATGTCACATACAGAACAGTGAGGTATTATAAACATTCTGTCTGGAGAGGAAGAACAGGATAGGGGGATATGCATTCTACACCTACACCTACAAATATCAGAGATCTCATATAGAAGGACTGACATTTTCCATGTGGCTTCGGAGGACACAAGTAGGGCAAGTGAGAGGGTGGAAGATTCTCAATGACAGGTTCAGCTCCTTACATGCAATTACTTTTTTTGCCTCTTAGCTCAGCCAGCTTTCTGATGAAACGACAGACTACCTAGAGAGGTAATGAGTTCCCTGCCCTGGAAATGTTCAAGCAAATCTGGACAACCAGCAGTTAGAATTGCTATAGAGAATTCAACTCACTGGTCAAGAGATAAGACTGGATTTAAAAAAAATTCTACTAGAGTTAAAAACAACCTCTTTTATAGAAAATATTTTACAATACCCTCTTTATTATGCTGAAAGAAAATAATAGAGTAAAAGCTATTTTTAAAAATCGCACATATTTAAAAATATAATTCTGTAATTAAAATATAAAAATAAAAAGGACATGATATAGGAAATGTGTTTCAATGTGTTTCAACATATAAATGTTCAGGTATGATGATGCATAATAGAAGAAAATAGTGAGATGCTTGCATCTATATGTAGAATCATCATGAATGCAATGGGTGCCAATGCACATTGATACAGGTGTGCTG
Source organism: Canis lupus baileyi (assembly GCF_048164855.1). NCBI lineage: Eukaryota > Metazoa > Chordata > Mammalia > Carnivora > Canidae > Canis > Canis lupus. The sequence continues at coordinate 52,825,048 of NC_132855.1, read as the reverse complement.
TTTCGATACTCAATTTCTTTGGGGATCTTTGCCTTAAGAGGTAGGATTTTCCAAACTGACACACAACTCTAAGTGAAGTTCTAAAGTACAATCTCTCCTTGATTTATATACAGAAAACTTCTTAGCAAATTCAACTGTGTTTATATATACACCAGAGTTCAAAGATAATTCTGAACAGGTTTTTATTGCTTAGCAAGGCATTTGAAAGCCATTGGAGATGTGGGACAAACCTTTTCTGTGCAGGACTGTCTCTTGCATTGCAAGAGGATGGGCATATCTGGCTTCCACCTACTCAGTGTCAGTAGTGTTCCTCTAATCATCGTGACAATCAAAAATTCCCTCCTACCGTCATATTTCCAAAATGCGACCAAGGGTCACTGCTTCTGAACCATTGGACTAGATGATTGCTAAACTCCCTTCCAACCCTGGAATCCTTTGATTCCTTTATGAGCTGGACAGTCAGCAGGAGGGCAAATGAGTCTGGCATTCCCTAGTTTCTAGAACTACCTGGGCTGGTGGATATAGAGCAGCTACTGCCTCCGGCATCTGGGGGCAAAGTGAGGGGGGCTTTCTCTTTGCAAATAGAACCAAGTCAGGCAAGATACCAGTAGCTCCATTCATCCCCACCCCTAGGAAGGAGGGGCACTGAATGGGTGTGACTGACTGCCCCCACTTTTGACCTTCCTAAGAAGGGTAGGAAAACTTGACCCTGAAAATGATGATGTCAATGGCATTCTCCACAGCACCCTGGATGCCCTTGAGCCTAACCAACTCCCAAACCTGAAGGAAACCAGCCATCTTTATTCTCCTCACCAACTGGGCTACTATGGCTGGGAAATATTCAGCTCTTTGCAGGCTGCCAGGACCACTGCTGATGTGGGTCTCCCACCAGGCTGGTTCTGTCTCTTCTCTCCTGTTCCCCAAAACTTCTGGTGTCCCTGAGGCTATCCAACCAACTACTTTGCCTTGGCTGTCAGGAGATGACTTGCCCCTGCTCAGAGAACATAGACATCATGAATTGGAACTACTTGAACATCCCTCTCCTCTCTAAGATGAAATCCTCTCTCTGTTCTGAATCACATCTCCCCAGTGCCTCTAAGATCCCTCCAATTATCTCCTCTCCCTCTCCATCTTTAACCACTTTTAACTCTTTTTCTCTTAGTTCAGAAACTGTCTCATCTTTTCCAAGCTAAGCAGGTAACAGAAACCCCTTTGTCCTACTTATCTTCTAAACCACAGCAGCTCTGTTTCCTTCTCTTTCTGACCAATGTTGGAGATTAACCTACACTTCTTGTGCCCTCTTTCTCAGTACCCTTGACCACTGTGGTCTGGTCCTTCTCATTGCCAAGCCCTGGACCATGGGGTCACTAATGATCTAATTATCAACTCCTGCTTTCAGTCTCCTAAATTCTCTGCAGCATCTTCCTCCATGAACTATGCTCTTTTTCCTGAATGTCTGTTTTTAATTCTAGGCATCCTCTTCCTGTTCTTTTTCCTTTTATTTCCTTTTTTTTTTTAAATTATTTGTTTTAGAGAACAGGGCAGCCTAGGTGGCTCAGTGGTTTAGCGCTGCCTTCAGCCCAGGGCGTGATCCTGGAGATCCGGGATCAAGTCCCACATCGGGTTCCTTGCATGGAACCTGCTTCTCCCTTTGCCTGTGTCTCTGCCTCTCTCTCTGTCTCTCTCATGAATAAATGTTTTAGAGAGCACACATGAGCATGGAGAGGGGCAGAGGGAGAGGAAGAGAAATCCTCAAGCAGATTCCCTGCTGAGTGTGGAGCCCGATGTAGGGCTCAATCCAAGGACTCCGAAATCATGACCTGAACCAAAATCAAGTGTCAGCTGCTTAAGCAACTGAGCCACCCAGGCACCTCTCTTTTTCCTTTTCTGATCCATTCTTTCGAGTCTGTCTTCGCTGGATCCTTTCTACATCTCCATCCACCTTCCCCCTTTCTTTCCTCTACTTCCTATATCCCCTTAAGTAGTACAGCCCCAGTGTTCTGTCTATGCTCCTCTCTCCCTGTCTTTAAATGATCTCATTCATTTTTATGGCTTTAACAACCATTGGATGTTGACTCCCAGATACACAGCCAACTTCAACTTCTCTCTTTAGCTCCATTGTCAAACCCATAGCTGCCTCTCAGCCTGTCCAAACTTGCTCTGCCTCCTATGATCTTCATCCCACTGAATGGTGCCACCTCCCCCTAGTTGCCCGAACTGCACACCTGAGGGTCATGATCAATATCTCTCCCTCACACGTTATATGCAATCTGCCCCCCAATCCTATGAATCCTCATTCAGAACCATCTCTTAAGCCTGGCCCTCCTCTCCACCCAATCTTTAGACTCTCAGGTGTCTAGCAGTCTCATTTGGTCTCCATGGCCACCTGGTTCCCTCTAGTCCACTTTTCCCATTTACTTTTCTAAAGTTCTCTTTATTTCTTTAAAAATTTTTAATGATTATTTATTTATTTATTTGAGAGAGATACAGCGAGAGAGCATAAGCAGGAGGAGAGGCAGAGGGAGAAGGGGAAGCAGCCTCCCCACTGAGCAAGGAGGCCGACATAGGGCTCAATTCCAAAACCCTGAGATCATGACCTGAGCTGAAGGCAAATGCTTAACTGGCTAAGCCACCCAGCAGCCCCTAATGTTCTCTTTAAAAGACCAATCTGAATCATAACATTCTGTTCCTTCTTACCTAAATCCTCTACAGGTACCTCATCGTCCATAGCTAAAGCTGAAGTTCCTCAGAAGGGCACAGACCACTCTTCCTTGTCCCACATATCCACTTCATAAGCAGTCATCCTGAGTCCCAGTAGCCCCTGAACACACCTGCCCTGCAAGATGAGTCCTTTGCTTCTCAGACAGTGAAGGGCATCCTTTATTGTACACTTGTACACTGTGCCCTTTATTATGTTCATGCATGCCCTCATGTCCTGACAGCTATGTTCTCACCTCACCCCAGCCTCCTTAGTTGTCTTTGAATAAGCAGTGCCCAGCATTTGCTATGTGCTAGCAAGTGATTACTGTGATTATCAGTAAATGACCGAAAAAATGAATGAGCAGATGGATTGATTAAAAAATTATACCCTCGTCTGCCTCTTCATCACATCGTTCCCTAGGCCAAATTTGAATGTGCATACAAATTACTTGTTAAAATGCAGATTCTGACTCGATAGGTCCAGAGTGGGACCTCATCATCCATAGCTAAACCTGAACCTAAAGCAGAGTGGGACCTGAGGTTCTGTAGTTCTAACACGCTCCCAAGTGGTCTTGATGCTGCTGCTCTGCAGACCACACTTGAAGGAGCCCTATCCTATACCAATGGTTTCCAAACTTTGTTGATATTAGAATTACCTGGAGAGCTTTTAAAAAAAAAAAAAAAGTCCTGATGCCCAGGGTACACACTATATTAAATCAGAATAGTTAGGGGAGGGAGCCAGATGACAATATTTTAAAGATTCCCAGGTAATGCCAGTGCGCAGTAAATTGGGAACCCCTACCCTATGCCATCTCTTACTTCCTCACTGGTGATTTGCAACCCTGGATGCTCATTAGAATCAACTGGGAAGCTTTTAACAACTACTGGTGGTGCCTCGACCCCACCCAGACACTTTAACCAGAATCTCTAGGGTTTGTACCTGTGTGTTTTAAAGCTCCCAAATGATCCTAATATGCAGCCAGGGCTGCATTGAGAACCATTGTTTTCAGGCTCTGCCTCCAAGGAATGGCTACAGATTTGAGGGATCATGAGTCCAGGATAGAGAGTAGGGGCCAGGCCTGGCTTTCTTTCTCTTTTTTCAAGATTTTATTTATGTATTCATGAGAGACACAGAGAGAGGCAGAGATACACACAGACGGAGAGGCAGGCTCTCTGCAGGGAGCACAATGCAGGACTCGATCTCGGGACCTTTGGGATCATGACCTGAGCCAAAGGCAGAGACTGAACCACTGAGCCATCCGGGTGCCCCTGGGCCTGGCTTTCCAGTTATGTGCTGTATCATCTTGAAGAAGTTAATTTAGCTCCACCTCTAAAACAAGATTAAAAATACATGCCCACCCTATCCCAATTTTAGTGGAGTCTTCACAAATGGAACTGGGAAATGGAACTGAGTAAAACAATTGCAGGAGCCTGTCTTCACCTTTCCAATCTGTGGTCACCACTTGTGTCCCCACCCACCGGGTTGGCCTCAGAGGCCCATGGCCAGGAGAAATCTCTGTCATGTGTGAGCTCCCAGCTGCAGGCCCAGCTAGGGAGCAGATGGTTCAGTAGCAGCCCAGGCCACCAGAGGGCAAGTCACGAGGACTTGCTCTGGGAGGCTGACTGAGAGGTGGAATCGAACACAACCCCTGCAAAGCAGTCTGGCCTGCAGCCTGGATGCCGCACGGTGGGTTGGTCGGCCCTGTGCAGGGACAGCGCACACCCGCTGTTCTCTGCATGCACCGCGGCGCTGCCACCTGACCCACAGCAAGGAGCCTGCAGGCTTGTGCCAGACTCCTCCCTTATGAGCTGTCTCTGCAAATCTTTGCTGGTGCTGTGGGAAGGGCATGGAATGAACACCAAGACATATAGGTTCAAATCCAGCCTCCCTGCATGAGCTTGGACTCCGTTTCCTTGGCTGCTGTTATTGTTACCTATTTTATCAGCATCATATATACAGAGACAAAGGCCCTGGACCAAGCAGACACACTCCTCCCTGGAGACAGCAGGGACCCAGGGCCTCAAGGCTGGGGGCAGGTTCCAGGTCCTTGGTACCAGGGAAGTTTTGAGACATTATACTTAAATTTTTTCTGTATTTTTCTAAAATTAAAATTTAACTGGCCAGCCTGTATATGTTTTTGCTAAATTGAGCAACCCTCCAGGAGAGGAAGGAAGGAGTTAAAAGGAGTAGCAAGTGCCCCTTCGGAGGAGACAAGCTTGGGGCAGGAGGGCCTGCCTGGCTGAGCTGGGTCCGGGCTGGGGGCTTCAAGGTTCCCAGATGGCAAAATTATACCAATTTTTGTGTCCCCAGAGAATCTTCTGGAAATAGGCCTCAGGCAGCAAAGCTCATCAATTCCCTGGGGCAGGTGAGGTCAAGGATGGGCTGTGGGTTGGGGGAGGGTCTCAACTCACACTCCTAGCATCCTACCACCTATTCATCCCAAGGAACTAAGTCCATGTGATTCTTGCTGGCTCTTCAGAAACAAAAATGCCTTCTGTCACCTTCTTCAAATGCCTCTACCTTCACGGATAGAGTTTTGTATCCTACAGATTAGTTCTTGAGTTTCACAGCACAACAAAGATAAAAGAGCCTTGGCGTTCAACCAAGCCCCTCTGGGTACTGCTGAGAAGTCTGAGTCCAGAGAAGGATGAGTTTACCCAAAGCCACACAGTGATTGAGGAGCTGGACTGGGATGGGAGCCAGCTTTTCCCACCAGTCAGGTCAGCTCAACCCATGCCCGGTCCTCACCTTCATCATCAATAGAAATGCAAACGACTTAATATGCAAATCCACTCACTGGCTCCACAATCTAGGATCAAGAGGAGCCAAAGAGGGCCTTAGGTTCTCTCTAGTTACAATCCAATTAGAAGCAAAGCTGCAGAGAATCCTGCCCTGAAAAGGGAAAGGGCTTTCTCAGGGCTTCTGGAGACGACAAGGCTGCCTGGGGCCAGACCCACTCACTGTGCCTGCTTGGAGATGTAGCTGCAGTTTGCAGGGGTTCTCACTGATGGACAGCACAGAGAGGGCATGAGCTAAGGAGTCAGGAGACACTGGCACAAAACATCTGATCTGATCGGTTTGGGCTTATTACTAGGCCTCCATTTCTTCATCTGTGAAATGTAACAATCTCACAGGTGGTACAAAGATGAAATGAGAATGGGCACGGGATCTGAGGCATTATATTATAAGGTCTAAAATTTCAAGAACTTCAAGTCCCAGAGGCCTCTGTGTTTCCTTTGTTCTCTCCAGATGCCTCCTACCCTGCCAGAAAGCCTTCCTACTCAGCTAGTTCTAGCTGTACCCCATCCGATCTTCAACCTAATGGATTTCACCTCCCTGCTAGCTCCAAAAAGTACTCAAATAAGCCCTTCACAACATCGTGAAAGAATCAGGAGGTGCAACAAAGCCTGTGTTACACAGCCCCTGCTGGCTCACTGTTCCCGAGTACAGCTCTCAAGGGCAATGCTCGTGTGGTCCTGCATGGCGTGTGCTGTCCTCCCCTGTGCTGTGATTGTATGTGACTAATAAACTCCTTCAGTCTCATCTGTTCATTATCAGTGTGGTATGTTTGACCATCTGATACTATGTACAGCAGGGTGGGTCTCTCTTCCTCCAAAAGGTGAATAGGAAGTGGCCAGAACAGGGTGCTTAGTAAGGCCATGGGCGCTGATGCTCTATACTAAATCCCTATTCTGGGGAGAGGGCCCTCCTTGTATTCCTGAATGATGATGCTGGTCTTCTATGCGCAGGGAGAGGCTAAGATCCTGACAATAGAACTTGGCCAGACAACATCTGGGGAGACAACATTCTGGGGTCTTCTCAGGCTCTTAGGCTCAGTAATCTCTCACCTCTCTCATACACTTATCTTCATAGTATCTCTTCAGACTAACTACTGCATGTGAGGAGCCATGGCAAATGCTTTATCTCTGTTCTCATGCTGTGTAGAGAAATGACTAGTCCAAGATTACATGGACAGGTGAGATGGGGCTGGGTCAATCCCTCCCCAAACCCTCTGTCAGCACCAACCCTGTGACCCACAGTCTCTGGGGAAGAAGCACTGTGTATGAGGGTTGCTCCCCTCTGCTGAGGGAACCCCTCCTAGTTTCATTTCTGTAAGGGCTGCAAAATCCAAAGGTTGGCCTTGGGCCTGCGACCCATGTCCTCTGGCAAGCTTCTCATTGGGAAGAGAGCACAGTGACCTTGTCCCAGCTTGTTTGGAACTTGTTTCAGTCCCCTGCTAGAGAGTGAGGTGATCAGGAGGCCTCTACAAGATTCCTAGCAGGTGGGAATACTCTGAACTTCTTGGCCGTAAGAGGTAAGCCCAGGACTATTTCCATTCAGCTCTCTTGGTTTTTTGTTTAGGAGAATGGGGGCTTCCAGCTTAAGCCCTAAACTGGGTACTAGAGCTGTGTGATTTTGGCCAGCCCAGAGCTGTTCCTCACTCATACTTCCCCTGGGCACTTCTCTAATAGCCATGAGTCCCTGAACTCTGAATGATGAGGCCTGGGCTTCCATCCACATGGAGAGGCTGAGACTATGACCAGGAGGTAGCAAAGTTATTGTTGGACCCAGAGCCATCCTCTCCCATGCTCCAAGGTATTCTGAGCCTCCCAGGAACCCAGATATTTTAGGAGCCAGCTCTTTAGGAGTTATCTCTAGTTTCAGATGCTAATGCAAGCCTCAGACATCATCAGAGCAAGTTGACTCTCAATGGGGACCATCCTTGCTTCAGGTAATCCCCATTATTCAGATAGAGATAATTAGGCTCATCATAAGGACTTGCTTAAGAATCAGCAGGGAGCTGAAGGGAAAATTTGGCCCCTTGTGCTGGGACTGGTGCTGAGGTAGTCCAGATCTCTGCTGTGCATCTGACCCTGGGGAGTGGGACCTCTGGCCCAGATGCCCTGTGGTGTACAAGGACAACCTCAGAGGCCTGGGATCTCCTCAGCACCCAGTGCAATGTCATGTGCAGGTTTCTTGCCAGGTGGGGCCCCTCACCTTCCCTAGCTCTTCTTCCTAGGTCCCTGCTCCACACAACCAAAGGAGAAGTCAGCCTCAGGTCCCCAGGGTAAACACCTCTGTATCTGCCCGACCTTGGCCAGCCTTCCCCTGAGGCCACAGCCAGATGTCACCCAGCTGAACACAGAAGGAGGCCAGGGAGCCAGGGAAGCTTGGAAAGTAGCCAGGAGTGGGGCTAGGCAGATGGTGGCAGCTTTGTTGCCTCCCAGAGGAACAAATTTTGGCTGCAAAGACCCTGGGGTGGGGAGCGCTGGGGAGTGGGCACTGTCCTTTGGTGGAAGGCATATCCCCTTGCTGTTTTCATATTTTTCCCATGCTGTTACCTCCTTAACCAAGTCACACACAGCTTTGTCATGCAAATGAATTCCTTTGGGGAAACAGCTGTTTTTTTACTCCCCTTGAGACCTATGGAAACTGAGGATGTCATGGATCTGGTCTTAGGCTTCTACCCTCTGAGAAGGAAGTGCCACTGGATTGAGATTACTGACTCTCCTTCTTTTGTCCCTAGACTGTATTTTTTCCCCCCTCTCCTCACTCTGATAGCTGAGCAGCAAGCAGAACAATGGCTTCTTCAGAGAAAAGGCCATTTCCTGCTGACAGTGTGCATGCCTCACTCCAGGTCCCAGAGTTTCTGTAAAGAGACACCCTCCCCACCAAGCCCAGACCTCCTCTAGTGCTTTGGGCTCAGTAGGAGAAAGACAACACCTGGATCTGCCCCTGGGTCAAATATGACAAGTTTGGCCTAATCTCTGCTGCCTGAGAGAGGAGAATATCTAGGGAAGAAGAGTGTTCTGATTCTCAGATAGGGAAAGAGGTTCATAGTCTCCAGGTTTCTGAAACAGGGTGGGGCAGGGTGGAAAGAGCTGGCTTTTCCTTGGCTTCCTTCACCCATCCCTGAACCAGCTGGGGCATCACGCATACTACTCTACCTGGAGAAGTTGAGATGACAATAAGACAATTCCTGAGCAAGGTGGAGAGAGGTGTCAGGGGCAATAGTCTAGTGCCATCTTTCATCAACTAAAAGAATCCGGAAATAGAGAGAGCCACAAGTAGATTTGCTGTGTCCTAGATTCCATTTGGGGTAGAATGTGGAGTGGGGGCTGTCCCAAAAGTCTCTGTGTGGTCACAGCCCAGCAAGTCTACACAGAGCTCTGTCACCACAAAAATTACCTTCAACAGTTCAAGGCACAGCTGTAGTGAGAACTCACATAGACATCACCCTATCCAGAGCCCCCAAAGCTATGACATTAGCCAAATCCTCTCTGACTGTTGTGGGAAGTAAAGAGGTGGGCAGTGTCCATCCCTACCCCTTCCTCCACCAGGTGAGGCCTGGATTTAGGAAAAGAAGGATGGACAGGACTGTGAGACTGTCTGAAAGGTGATATCAGGAGCTACTAATTGTGTTTAAAGAATCCAGAAAATCCTGAACCCCACCAGCACCTTCTGAAAGCTGGCACCTCTTCTGAGGAACAAATCTGGCTTTATTTACTTATTTTAATGAACTGAGGTAGGAAGAGGAGCTTGTAGCAAGGCCTTGGCAGCCTCTCTTCAGAGTTCCTACTCCTTGAAGGAAGCCAGGCTGCTGGTAACATGGTGATGCCTGCCAGTCAGCTTGAGATCTTGCAGGCTGGTTTTTGCCCCTTCTAGCACCTGGGCACGGAACAGAGATCTGGATGGGGAGGAAGGACCAGACTTGTGTGCGTTGGGGGCGGGGGAGAGGTCAGAAAGGCCAGGACGGGGGACGCTCACTCCCACGTCCTGAGCTCAGGCCCGGTGAGGAAAGAGGCGGTGCGGGGGAGGGCGTGGAGCTGTCCGGACCCTGGTGCTGAAAACGCAGGCCCGCCGCCGACCCGGGCAGAGAGCGGTGGCTTCAGCCCGAGCCTTTTAAACCCCCGGCGAAAGGGGGCGGATGGAAAGGGATTTCCTCCTCTTCAACTCACGCTCCAAGGAGGGAAGGGCACAAGTGAGCTGGGGCAAGAAGATAGCTTGAGCTCTGAGAAGTCCGCAGCCGCCCGAAGCTGTGGCCAGTGTGGAGAAAAGACGGCCACCGCCCGGCTGGGGGTAGGGTGAAATCTGGAACAACTGTGGGAGATGAGCAGGGTAAAGACCTTGGATCTAAGTGGGTCCCTCGCTGGACCCTACACTCCGGGCAGGTGCCCCAGCTGCGGGCCAAGGAAGGGTGTGGAAAGTGCTCCCACACGTAAGGCACCGACAGGAAGACACAGCAGACTTCTGTGAGTGCGTACATACACACCCCATGGACACCCGGGGTGCGCTCCCAGACCAGGCACAGACCAAGCAGTCCCATACACGCATCCTGCTCACGGGCAGTGCCCACCCCCTCCCAGGCTGCTGAGGCTCCCAATCCAGTCTCACATCCCCACGGCCTGTCTGGCCTGGACACCCTTTCCCGCTTAGCTTGCTGGCCTCAGATGGCGCCTCCAAGACAGGCACCGCCAGTGGGAAGCCCCAGTTCTAGCCTTCGACTACCGGAGGTACTGGAGAGGAGCAAACAAGCAGCTCCTAGGCCAGAAAGAGTGGGGGGACCCAGGCAAAGAGGGTAGGTCTCAGACACCACTTGTCCTTTCACCAAACTCCCAGTTACGGTGCCAGATCACGAGAAGAATGTGGACAGGAGTGAGTGTGAATGTCTCCCTCCCCATGCTGGGGACACCCTGAGGACCTGCGCGTACCTGTGCGTGGGAGGCCCGGCGTGGAGCCCCCTCATCGAGTCCGGACCTGCTGGCTTCTCTGGCTCCCCCTGGATAAAGGTAGGGTGGGAGTGGGGGTTACCCCGCTTGCCCTCCACGCCGCCTCATGTCCGCGGGCAAAGGAGAAACTCCGTCCCGGGCTGCGGGAAGTTACCGGGTCCGGGCGCTGGGAGGGGGCGCCCTCTGGTCCCTGGGCCTGGCCGGGGTTCCCGCGCCCCCGCGCCTGCCGCCCTCGCCACCTCGCCGGCGCCCTCCCGCCAGTAGACTGCGCCGAGCCTGAAAGCCGGGAGCCCGCCCGCCCTCCCGGAGAGTCTGCTGCTGACCTGCATTGACGTCATTGCGTCATTAGGTTTCCCCTGGAAACACTGGCGCGCCCAAAATAGTAACACATTAATTCAGGCCGGGGGAGCAGGGAGAGACTGTTTGTAACCCTGCAGCTAACTCGGGCGCGCGAGAGCGAGCGCGCAACGGCCCCCACCCCTTCTCAGGGCAGCGCAGACCCGCTAGCCTACTATTTTGAGAACAAAGGAAGGGAAAATATAGAATCCCAGATAGAGGGTGCGGGGTACGCGGAGACCCTCTCGCCTTGCACGCGCGCACACGCAGAGACACACACACATACACACACACTTATGCACACCACACCTAGGTCTGTCCACCTTCGGGCAGGAGCTCCCTACGTTCTGGCTCTTTCAAGAGGGACCTCCTGGGGTGTGTGTGCCCAAATCTCCTGGGCAAAGGGACATGTCAGGGCCTCCTGCCCTGCTGAAGGATGAACTCCCTCCCCGGGCCTGCGACCGGCAAGGCGGTCCGGCCGGGCGTCCCCCCTCCACACTATCCCCCCCCACACATGCGGACCTGAGAGGAAGGCACCTCGCTCAAGAGGCAGGCGCACCCTGCGCTTTCCCCTCCGGCTCACCCGGACCCCTCCAGTGGGGGAAAGCCACCCGGACGCGGCCAGCCGCCTGCTGCGGCCCCAGGCGGGCGTGAGCCGAGTTATACCTTGCACCCCGGTATTCTGGCATCTGGGGGGCGGGGAGGAGTGATTTAGGACTGAAAGCCTGGGGGCCAGGGTTGCTGTCACGGGCTCCAGAGTCGTTTGGGCTGGGGAGCGACCGACTTTTCGGGGCGTCATCTCGCTCGCGCTCTCGGCGGGGCCGGGCACTCAGAATGGAGAATGGGGATGGGGCTGAAACGTGAGCGCTGGGCCTCTGAGGTTCTTTATTAGCTTTCCGACCTCCCCTTACCGGGCCTTTGGCCTCTCGGAGAGCGAGGAGAGCGCTGCTCTGGATCGAAATAGCAAGCGCTTAGCCTCGGGCTGGCGGCGGAGGCGGGGAGGCGGGGAGGCGGGGCGCACAGCCGCCCGATTCCGAGCGAGCGCCAAGGCCGCGCCCGCCGGGCAGGGGGGCTCGAAGATTTTCTCGCGCACCTGAGTGTAGGTCAGGAAGTAGGGAGGGTCGCTTGAGAGTGCTCAGCCTTCCCCTCCCTCCCGGACGCCCCTCAGAAATCCGTTGAAGGGTGCAGAGAGGTCTGTTCATTCCACCCTCGGCTCTGCTCTCTCTGGTTGGGGAGGGAGGGCGATGAGGGGGTGTGCCTGGGATTTGGGGACGCGTTCCCCCAAGGACTCTGTCTCTTTGTGCATGTGTGCAGCGCTCACGGCAGTGACATGGCTCACACAGCACCAATCCCGCTCCTACAGCAAGGGGGAGTGATGCCTCTCATATAGACACAGACCCCAGGTATCCTCTTCTTGGCCTTTTTTCCTGTTGGCTACAGAGGTGATAAACAGGAGGTCATGCACTGACCTCTGTGGACAAACCCAGCTGTCTTGAGCAGATAAAAAACAAAGAACAAGGTTTGGAGAAGACAGGCCTGCCCCTATCCCTTGTGAGCTGTGCGTCCTCCTTCTGCGTGTGACTTTCCCTCTCTGAGCTGCAGTAGCTTCTGCTGTAAAAGCCCATCATGAAGCCCACTCCACAGGCTGTTGTGAAGATGACAAGAGATGGTACCTATAGGATGTGCTGGAGAAATGGCATGTCCTGCTCCTGCCCCTGCCCGGCTGTGAGTGATTCTCTTAGCAGTGAAAAAACCCACATTCCCTAACATATACACTCCTTTGTCCACATCTTTGGGGGAAGCTGATCAAGAGATACTGGGGAAATAGTGACATAAAGTGTCTTAGCCCCCAAAAGGGTGTGCTCTTTTCCCCCACATCATCAGCCTCTGACCAAAACCTCAGTGCAGGTTTCTAATGCCTTCAGATTCAGGTTCAATCAAAGAGGGTGGGGGATGGGGACATGGCAAGGCTCTGCCTCCTTCTCTCTAGGCTTATTTCCCAGCAGGACATGCACCAGGGCTACATGATCTGATCTCCCCTCACCCCTGCCCTCTCTCACCCACAGCTCCTGTCCCACTGAACTGCAGCCACCATCAACTTGTCTAGCTCCTCTCTGGACCATGAGAGGGACCATGTGGCACCCCCAGCAGTCCCTGGCACAGTGCCTGACACAATAGTTAATATTAATTGTTGGCAAGCCAAAGATTGACAGCCCTTCTCTTGGGAGCCTCTTGCCCCAATCCCACTATTTCCACCTATCGCTCCACCCATGGTCCCCAAGCCCTGGGTCAAGTGCCAACTCCAATCAATCCTCTAAGCTCTTATGCCCACAAGGTCCTTAGTCTTGTGACCACACCTATTTGCAAGAGATGCTAAGAGTGTGATCTTTGTTTTCTAAGTGGCCTTTTCTAAGTACCCAGCTAAAAATTCCATGATATCGGCCATGGTAGAAGTAGATTCTGTTTCTATAAAAGAAGAGGGATTTAGATAGTCAGGGGAGAGCTAACAGTCTGTTAGCTCCACTATTTCCACCTATCGCTCCACCTATCGCTCCACTATTTCCACCTATCGCTCCACCCATGGTCCCCAAGCCCTGGGTCAAGTGCCAACTCCCCTACACAGGCTTCTCTGGTCCGCAGGGGCACAGACTCACCCATCATTAGTCCCTGGATCACTTAGAAGAGTTCTCATGGCATTGACCATAGTCTGTCCTAAATTGCCGTTCTCTATGTAAGTTGAACACCTCCCCGCTGCGCTGTAACTTCTCAGAGCCAGAACTGGGTCTTGCCCATCTCCATGTGCCCCACATAGCTGAGCTGTGCCCAGCCCAGGCACGGTAGATGCTCAGGAGATGTTTCCTGAGCTGAACTCTGCAGGTCCGCTCACGATCTCTCAGCTGTGAGCCTGGCCTGAGATGGACAATAATGCTGTTGATGAACTCTGCAGGTCCGGGCTCAGAGAGACCTCAGACATGTCAGTCTGAAGATGCCCTTTCTACCCCACCCCGAAGACAGAGGCGCTGGGAGACGGTCTTTCCTCCTTTTCTCCTGCCCTGGGGGAAAGCACAGAGTATGTCTTGCCACCTGGGACGATGAGGGGGACGTGAGGGAAGGAAGAGATCCACAGGGGCAAAGCCACAATCCACCAATCAGCTCTCTGACAGGAACGCAATTATAGGACAGACCCTCGTCTCCCCTGGGCCCACAGCAGCATCTGCTGTTCAGTGAACAACAATAAACTGGAGACCCAGAGTAAGGCAGGGGCTCTGTCCCTGCCAGTGAAAATGTGGCAGCCACCAGCCCCCTTCACACAGGTACAGACCTGTGACTATCTCAGGCTCCACACTTGCTGCATTGCTTCCAGAGACTGTCTCAGCTGTGCATCCTTGGCTGGGGGGGCACATCTATTTTTTCAGACCATGTGTCCTTAAGGTCCTTCTGCGTCCCCTAATGTAGCACCCCTTGTCCTCCAAGTTGGGGACTAGAGGAATGCTCTGTGCAGAGGGGGCAGCAGCATCCTACTTTGCCTCCAAAATGCAGCTTTCCATAAGTATGTCTCTGCTGCCTTCACGGGGGCCTTTTGGTGACAGGGACTCACTCCTGCTGCCTTAGGTAACAGGCCATGTTGTGAAGAGATGTGTGGGAGTCAGGCAGCAAAGATATTCTGGGTATGTTCAGAGGTGGCGGACATGGGGATACAAGGGGAGCCAGGAAGGCTGTTTGGGATCCAGGGGGGCTCTGTTGACTCCTTGGGCTGTCTCCCAGCCCTGAAGCAGCAGGAGCTGTAAGATCCCATGTTGGCGTGCTGCCTGGAAGGCTGCTCAGCAACTTAACTTGTCACTTGCTTCCTTCTGGCTTTCTCTCCACAGTTCCAGTTTAAATTACTAACAAGGGGAGAATCTGATGACCCAGGTGAATATCAAGGTTCCCAGTTAGCCAGAGCCTTTGACCCAGGCCACCTCTAGGCTCCTGGGACGTGCAGAGATCCACAACCCTAGGATCAACATCCCCCCACTGGTCCAGTCAGCTGGGCTGAAGTAGGGCCCAGTGCAGGTGGGGGGTTGCTCAAATGTAAGTAGTCATGACTCCCCACCAGCAGAACTATAAGAATGGCGAGTTCCTTGGAAAGACCTCTTTGATACGTTAACCACTCTGGCTGGCTTTTCCCATATAGTTACACTCTGGAATAGACCTCCATCCTCCTCCACCCTTAGCCTGGGAAGATCAAGATATTGTTGATATCAAGATATTGTTGGGCAGTAGGTTTCATTGTGGAGTTGATTTTCATGCCAGGCCTCCCAATGGGGCCCAGAAGGCAGTGGTTGACCTCACTGTGTGCTGCTGATGGCAATGGGATCAGAAGGCCAGTGATCTAGGAAAAAGCCTGCCAGCTGTCTCCCCAGAGGGTACTCTGTGTCACACTCAGCCTCCACTTCGTTTGCAAGAACAGGTTCAGTTGGAGAATACCTGGGACCTCCTGCTGAATGCAGGTCAGAAGGAGAGCCCCCTAGTCTCCCAGTGGAGGCCTTGTTTTGAGTCTTGCAAAGGCAAAGTGACTAACTTGGCCACAGAGTCAAGAAGAAAGAGCTCTGGGCTGGAATTAGGAAAATTGGCTTTGACTCCAGTACTGCCGTAAGTTATCATGTAAGTCAAGACAAGTAATGTCCCCTCCCTAAGACTCTTTTCATCACCTGCTTCATGGTGGAATAGAATAACCAAGCAGGGTTGTCAGCACAGATGTAGAAACCTGGCCATACCCTTGTCTTCATTAAAAAAATTGGCCCAGCCAGCAGGAACCCCAAGACCTTGGAATCTGGGACTATAGAACGGCAAGTAGCAGAGTGGGCTGCTCTCTTTGGATCTGGCCTCTGGCTGGCTGAGCTTCTGGTGGCCATGGGCTCTCTCTTCCACATCAGGCCCTCCATCTTATGCCTTCTTAGCTTCTCTTGGCTGGCAGCTTTCTGTATTAAGCGAGGATGCCACAGCCCCTAAATGCTTCCTAACAACACAGGTGAAAATCCATTCATTCCATCATTCAACAACTTCAATTAGTCACATGTCACTTTTACTCAGATTGCTTTCTCAGTACCTGTTCCTTGACCATCAAATGTTATCCCAGCCCCTGCCCTTGACAGTTGAGGCTTTGCCCTCAACATTTCCCTGTACATGGGTCCAACCTGTTTTCTAGAGGCACCATCATCCCCATCATCATTTTGCCAATGTCCACATCTGAATCTGAGAGTCCTGGAAAATCCTTGTCCACTTTCTTCTCTTCCACTGTGCTGGTGTTCCTCCCACTTAGCCACAATCTGTTTCCCCATATCTGGTTTCCAATCACTGGGAAGGGAGAGCTGAGCCAAGGTCACAACATTGCAGGACCCTAAGTTCAGGTCTTGCTTCTGATAGAGGAGCAATTGTGCTCATTGCTCTTTTGGGCAGAGGTGAAGGTAGCTGAGCAGCAAATGATTAAATTTGGAAAACCTGCCAAGGATCCAGTGGCATAAAGCCAAGAGTTGGATTCAAACTGAGAGGTGGAGTAGGTGCCAGCTCAGCTGGTGTGGACAAATTTTGCAACCAACATTCAGAAAAGGGATCATTCAGGTTGGAGAAAACTGGCCGGCTACACACTGACACTTGGACTGAACCCCAAAAGATAAGTAGGGCCTAGAGTGGGGAGTGGGAAAGAAAGGAAGACAGATAGGTGAGAGCAACTGTATTAAGCAATGGATCTCAACTCTGTTTGCACTTTAGAATCACCTTGGAATAAATCTGAAGATGGTATAAAGATATTCAGGCCATACTCTCAAGAAACTTCAAAATTCCAATGGTCTCAGGTGAGGACCAGGCATTTGTAGTTTTTATTTTTTATTTTTTTATTTTTTTTTTCATTTTTTTTTTTCATTTGTAGTTTTTAAATGTTCACTTGTACTTTGTGATTTATTGGCAATTAATCGTGTTCCATGCTATCAGAAATTATTTTTAATTTGTAATTATCTCTAATATAGTTCAAGGGACTACACAGTAGTGGTTTAGAGGGAAGTCCTTTCTGCTGGAATCCTGTATCCCTGATCACTGACCCTCTGACCAGGACTAATATCCTGAACTTCCTAAATTTTTTGTTGTTTCTTTTGTAGAATGGTGATGATGAGAGTACTTACATCTCACATACCTGCTTTGTGGCTCACAGGAGATAATGCCTTCATGTGTTGAGTGCTAAAATGCTGGGCTCTGCTCATGTTCAATAGCTCTCGATGATTCTAATGTGTGACCAGGACTGAGGATCTCCAGCACAAAGTGATGGACAAAATGGGCTGTCTGGGGGACTCCCCAGACAACATACCCCCCTGGATATTGGGGAAGATCCATATAAGAGGAAGGAGGAGTTGAAAACTTTGGGGCTATATTATGGAACAGTGTAATGACAGGGTGAAATGTTGGGGCTTCATCCTGTTAAACACAACAGGACCCCAGGTTTTAGGGTTTAAGGATGGTGAGTGACATGATGAATGTGACACTTCAGGAATCTGGAGGTTATGCAGCCTTGCTTGGAGGGAGAGAGATGGAGTCAAGAGAACAGGCTGGGATCAAAGCAGGCCATGGAAATTACAAAAGAAGGGGTGAGTGTGAGGTGAAGCGCAAAGGAAGAATCAACAGGACTTAGGACCTTGTGGGCATAAGAGCTTAGAGGATTGAGGGAAGAAAAATATATTTAAGTTTTCAAGTCTAGCGAGACTAAAGAAATAACCCCCATGTTGGTTAGGATTATATTAAACTCTGAGTATTAGACACTCAAATCAACAATGGCTTAAACAAAATAGAAGTTTCTTTCTCTACTGGTTGTATGTCCAGAGATCTGCAATTCAAAACTGGGAAGGCAGCCCTATTCCACAAAGTTCTTGGAGATCCAGGGTTCTGACAATTCACTCATCTGCCATCTTGGGGTGTGGTCCTTATTCTCATGGTACCAGCTGGTGGCACTTGAGTTCCAGCATCTGTATGGAGAAAGGAATGAAAAACTGGCAAAAGGAAAGAGGCAGGGTCACTTGAGGAAGATTCCTTATAGCTGCCACTCATCATTTCCACTCATATTCCACTTCTAGAAATGAGTCTTGTGACCACACCTATTTGCAAGAGATGCTAAGAGTGTGATCTTTGTTTTCTAAGTGGCCTTTTCTAAGTACCCAGCTAAAAATTCCATGATATCGGCCATGGTAGAAGTAGATTCTGTTTCTATAAAAGAAGAGGGATTTAGATAGTGAGGGGAGAGCTAACAGTCTGTGCCATTGCCTCATTTCCTTAAATGGTGAAGTTGAAACATGGAGTCAGTTTAGGAAAGCATTTGTTTCTGAATATGCTGAGTTTGAAACAGGGGCAGTCGGGTCCAGGCCTAGGGGCTGTGGGAGGTAGAATTCTAAGATGGCCCCAGGATTTCTGACCCTCTGGTGTATACACCCTGTATAAACCTCTCCCTGTGGGTAGGATGTGTGAATATGGTGGGATGCAAGTCAAACTGTGGGAAGTTAGTGAGGAAATGGCTGATGAGCAAGGGGAGGTAGACATTAACAACGAAAGGCCTTAGCACAGCACACAAAACTCTCCATGAGTTGGCCATGATCTCACTCTCCAGACTCTTGTATCTCCAGACTCTTTTCCTTTTACATCCATTCAGAGGTTGACTCTCAGGCTTCTGATTCGAGAAACGGGGTGGACACAATAGAAAACACTGGAAACAATAGAAAAAGCACGGATTTGAGGAAGAAGACAAGGAGGTTGATTTTGATTGAGTTTGGGTATCTGTGAGAATACCAGGTGGAGAGACTGCAGAAACAGTTGAAATACTCAGAGGGATGGGAAGACATAAATGTCAATGGCCTTGAAGGATCATTTCCCTTTTTTGTAAATTAGCAGTTTGTTGGCTCAGCAGGTCTGAATCAGCTCACGGGAAGAATGGCTCAGCCCAGCACTGAGCTCTGAGATGCTACTTCCTTGACCACAGAGCTGCCACTGTCACAGGGCTGCGTGGATGTGTCTGTTCCCCTGTCTCTATAAATAGGTAGAGTTAAGGGAACAGAGTCCCTCTCAACCAAATGGTTCTAGTCTCATCTTTAGATGTCGCCATCAATATCTGTGAAACAGACTCTAGGAAAAAGACTAAAAAAGCTATCTTTATTTAGCCTGGAGAAGAGAGGGAGGGAGAACTGTGAATTTGCTAGGAATAAACGGGGCTGCTTTTATCTTTTTGTCCTCAAGGAGGCCGGAGGAGGTCGACTTGGGATACAGTTCCGCAGGGTTGATTCTCCAGGAGGTGGGGAGTCGGGGTTTTTGCACACACACCCTCCCCTGCCTCCGCCTACCAGGGGTCATTTGGCGATGTCTGGAGACATTTTTAGTTATCATGACAGGCAGAGGGTGGGCGGGCAGTGCTATTGGCACCTAGTGGGTAGAAGCTAAGGATGCTGCAATGCAGGGGTCAGCCCCCCAACAAAGAATTATGAAGCCCCAACTGTCAATAGTGCCAGATTGAGAGACCCTGAATTGGAGGAATTTTAATTACTTATTTCTTTTGAGGCAAAGAACAAATAGTCAATCCATGCGCCTTAAGGGAAAGGGTACTTTATTTTCATGTTTGTTGAAGGATCTAAGCGGTTGGGAACTGGGATTAGAACCGTGACAGCTGTCAGGAATCCATCTCTCTCAACCACCTCTTTGTTTCTAGTTGCCTGCTCCCGCCTCCTCTCACTGCTGTTTGGCCGAGCCTTTTAAAATTCCAGGAAAAGCAGTCTGATAGGCTTAGCCAGTCACCACTGCTCCAAGTCTCTGCATGCGGGCCACCTTCCGGAGCTCTGGCCAGCTTGTCCATGGAATAATACCGCTTGGGCAGCAGTCCACTTCCCCCTACCCCATTCAATTAGAGGCCACTCTTATAAGGAACAGTCTAGACATATTCCCTGGATAGGAGAGCTGAACCAAGGCAGTGTGAGTCAGAAGGGGCTCTTGGAATCAAATGCACCATGGCCAGCTTTTGTATTTAGTGGCCACTGTATGGGATGGTGCAGGTGCTGAACATTTCCATCATTGCAGAAAGTTCTATTGAACAACACTGCTCCAAGGAAAATTACTGACTGAACCAGAGGGATCGGATATAAATGGAAAATACATTTTAGGGTCAGCCCTAAAGAGAAATCGGAGTTGTCTTTTACTGATCTGCAGTCATTAGTGCTAGGTATGTGTGAAATACTGTGAGCAACTGTGCCTGTTCCCGAGTTTATGCCTTGGTGTGGAATGTCACCCAGGGATTATATGCTCCTGCTCACTGAAGCGAGGGCTTGGAGAATAATTTTACCTGAGGAGGATTGCTGTGACTTACCCATTTGGAAGGGTGCTATAAATGTGTAAGAGTAAAGAATAGTTGAAGAGCTCTGTATAGTGCATAATAAGCTTTTCAAACACCATGACAATAGATGACACACAGAAATTTACAGCTCAGGTGAACAAATGAGTGTGACCAGTTGCTAGGCTGACTGGCATGCCCATGGGGGCCTCTGAGGCCTTTCTTCCTTAGCTTCTATCTTTCTTGCCCTCCCTTATCCTTCCCTGGTCTTATTTTTCCTCTAAAGAGAACAAATTTTCTTCACCCTGTGTGGTTGTCATTACTGCTGTTCATCAAATATTCCCAACCCTCTGCCTTCCAGGCACAGGATAGGATTGCTCTCTCGTCCCTCGTGACTGGGAGCTGAGCCCATGTGACTAGTTCTGGCTAGTGGCTGCAAATGCTCTGTACTTCTCCATCAGAACTTAAGGTCCCTTTCTGGCACAGCAACCAGCAACGTTCAAGTTGGCAGCTGTTCTGCCATTGTGGGTTCCTGGGTGACCACCATGTTCAATGGGCTCTGTCAATCCTTGATGGAAATGTAATGTGAGCAGGAAATTAAGCTGTGTTGTTTTCAGACACTGAGATTTGGGGATTGTTGTTTTACTGGGGCATAATCTAACCAATTTACCCCATGCCCTGTACCTTTCACATATTCATACCCCCAGCTGTCTGCAGCATTGCAATTGGCCATGTCCATTGGCTGGGGTTGTTTCCTGTTACTCAGAAAAAGAAATGGGGGGCACCTGGGTGGCTCAGTCGGTTGAGTGTCAGCCTTCAGCTCAGGTCATGATCCCAGGGTCCTGGGATTAAGTCCTCATTAGGCTCCCTTCTCAGCAGGGAGTCTGCTTCTCCCTTTCCTTCTGCCACTCCCCTTGCTTGCAGTCTCTTGCTCTCTCTGTCAAATGAATAAATAAAATCATGTAAAAAAAAAAAAAAAGAAAGAAAGAAAGAAAAGAAAAGAAAAAGAAGTGAGTTGAAACTTTCTATATTTGTACCAGTCACCAAACTTGAATGTTTATATGATTAATCTTTTTTTACGGATTGGGGTTCTTGATAGTAGAAGAAAGAGCCTTTTCACCTGCTGAGAAGGGGAGACATTTCTTCCTTAAACTGGTTAAGTACCTGCTGTCTCCTTGGTTTTTTGCAGAATGACCTTAAGGCTGACAACTTCCTCGGGAAAGGAACTGATGGCGGTTAGTAACAGCAGTGGGCGCAAGAGGAGAAAAAAATACTAGGGAGGAGTTGATGGGAATATGTCCCCTAGGACAGAAGTAACCCTGTTAGGGAAATGGACACATAGCTCCTGGGCCAATAAAGGCCTCATGTTCATTCATTCATTCATTCATTCATTAGCAAACAATCCTTGAGCATCTAATATATGCTCTGCCCAGGTGGAGCTTATGTCCGGGTGGGGGTGACAGAGGATGCATAAGTAGACAGACAAAAGTGCAATGGAGGAGTTGAGGAGGGAATGAGATGGAGGGACAGGGGCAGATATGGTCAAGGAAGGCCTCTCAGAAGAGGTGACATAAGAGTGGAGACTTGGAGGGACACCTGGGTGGCTCAGCGGTTGAGGGCAAGATCCTCAGACGAGATTAAGTCCTGCATCGGACTTCCTGCAGGGAGCCTGCTTCTTCTTCTCCCTGTGTCTCTGCCTCTCTCTCTGTATCTGTCATGAATAAATAAATAAAATCTTAAAAAAAAAAGAGTGGAAACCTGGAGAAAATGGAGCCAGTTACACAGAACAGAAGAGCATCACAAGAGAGAAACAGCATTCCTGAGGAGGAAAGGTTAGCATACACAATGAATGAGGGGAGGGGACCCAAAGTCAGTAGACGTAAGTGCGGTGGTGCTGGTGTGGTCGGAGGACAGGGGATGAGTCAGAGAGGCAGGGGGGCACCTCTGGGACTTTGGGTCTCCCTCTGGGGGGAGGAGGAAGCCCTCGGAGGAGATTGGGGAGGGGATGATGACCCTGGTAGTTAGTATGATCACTGTACCAGCTCTTCAGCTCTGCGGAAGCAGCCATGGGCAATACATAAACAAATGAGCATGACTGTATTCCTATAAAATTTATGTATGGACAATAAAATCTGAATCTCATATTCCCATGTATCACAAAATATTATTCTTTGGAATTTTTTTCCAACCATTTAATAACATGAAAATCATTTTTAGCTCATGGACCAGATTTGGCTTTCTGGCTGCAGCTGGTCAACCCCCCAACTTGGATCACTCGGGCTGAAGGACAAATGAAGCAAAGAAACTAGTTAGAGGGCCCCTGGCTGGCTCAGTCAGTATGGCATGCGACTCTTGATCTTGGAGTTGTGAGTTCGAGTCCCATGTTGGGGGTAGAGTTTAAAAACAAAACCAGAAACTGTTTAGGAGGCTTTTGCAAAATAATCCATCAGGAGGTGATGAGGCTTGACTCCCGTGGTTACGGTGGAGGTGATGAGAAGGTATTGGGGTCTAGGACATGTTGATTTACAAGATGCAGAGGTGAAAGCAGGACACGAGTCAACGATGACTTGGTGGTAGCTCCATTCACTGAGAGACCCCTGGGCTGGAGCAAGCAGGAGTTGTCCTGGGCCAGAAACCGAAACTTTGAGTTTGTTTTTGTCTTGATTGACTTAGCCAGACATGAGCCCAGGGAGCAGTGCATTCCAAACCTGGATTTTTTCCAGAGCCTGTTGCCTACCTGCTGTATAACCTTGGGCAAATCCCTTCTGTTCAATCTTTTGCTGCTCTCAATATGGAGATAATACCTCCTGCCCATCCCTGTCTAGGTCATAGTGGATTTCAGCTGAGATTTCACTTGAACTCGAGTCAGCACTCAGCACACCCTTCCTAGCCAAATCCAACTCTAAATGAATTGATGGGTGATTCTTTAGATTTGGGGGAAAATGGAGAAGCTGCAATCAGTCACCACACAACTGATAACCCCCTGTAATCTTCTCTGTTCTTTCCACGAAGTGCCTCTCCTACTACAGCTGCCTCAGGAAAACAAAACACTCACTGTTTCCTCTTTCTATTCAACATTTCCAACACCAAATATGGGGGGCGGTTTACCCACAATGACCCATTCTCCAATTCTCTGGACACAACTGGATGTTCTAGAATTCAACTCTGACACTAACTGCCTGAGGGTTCAGTCCTACCGGATTGCTTTCACTTCAGACACCAATTGCCAAGTAGTAGGTCCCAGGTTACTTCCACTTCTGTCCAACTTGGCTACAAATCAGGGGTTCCCATAATCCTCTCCTCATGTTTGATACTTTGTTTTGCCATTTTAGGATGCAGGGAAGCACTTGCTTATGTTTGCTGGTTTGTTAACAAAGGAAATGATAAGGGATACATACATATGAACAGCCAGAAGAAGAGGTCCACAGGGCATGGCGCAGAAGGGTCCCAAATGTAGGAGCTTCTGTTCCCATGGAGTTGTAGTATGTCACCCTCCCAGCACGGGGATGCCTTCATCGACCTGGAAGCTCTCTGAACCCCATACCTCAGGGATTTTGTGGAGGCCTTATCATGTAGTAAGATCAAAGATTAACTTCATCTCCCATGCTTCTCCCTTCTTCGGAGAATAGAGGGTGGGTGGAGAGTTCTAAGCTCATGATTATGGCTTAGTTTTTCTTATGGCCAGCCTTTACCCACAAGCCACCAAGAGTCTCCTCATTAGAATAAAAACGCTCTGGGTCAAAGACCAAATGTTAGAACAAAAGATACTCATAGCATCCCTATCTCTTAGGAAATTACAAAGGTTATAGGAGCTCTGTGCCAGGAACTAGGACAGAGATCATATATATCTTATTTTGTCACACTGGGTCTTGCCCTTCCCTCCACCCTTCTTAATCTCTCACATCATGCACTCAAAACCCCTGACTGGAGATGTGGAGGAAGGGGATCCTTGTGGGGTTAGGACTGCTCTGTATCTTAACTGTGGTGATGGAGGGATCCCTGGGTGGCTCAGTGGTTTGGCGCCTGCCTTTGGCCCAGGGCGCGATCCTGGAGACCCGGGATCGAATCCCAGGTCGGGCTCCCGGTGCATGGAGCCTGCTTCTCCCTCTGCCTATGTCTCTGCCTCTCTCTCTCTCTCTGTGTGACTATCATAAATCAATAAAAATTAAAAAAAAAAAAGAATCTGACTCTTGACTTTGGCTCAGATCATGATCTCAGGGTTGTGAGATCGAGCCCCAAGTTGGGCTCTCCACTGGGCATAGAGCCTGCTTCAAATTCTCTCTCTCCCTCTGCCTCTGCTCCTCCCCCACCCCACCCTGGCTCGAGGTTCTCTCTCCCTCTCTCTGTCTCTTGGCTTGTCAGTCCCACTCAACAAGTTAGAAGCTGACCTAACCTTGTGAGTGAGCAAAATCCCCTCACTGGGTTCATCAAACAATTCCCTCTACTTTTACCTATGTCTGACATTTTTCATTAAATAAAGGTCAACAAATCTATCCCCCCAACCAGCCAAACTCAATCATCTATTTATCAAAGTTGAGAAACTTTAATCTACTTCACCATAGAAATAAGAAAATTCTCTAAACACTATGCCAGGTAAAGAATTGTATTATGGTAAAAACAACATGTGCTAAGCACCTATTCTGCACCAGCCCCTACATTTGAAAGTTAGAGATTCAGGGATGAGTGCAAGAACCCAGGCCATGGGGTGCTCAGATGGGTAGGAGGAGGGAAGTGGAGATGGTGTGGGCTGAAGGAGTTCTTCAGATGATTTGAATATGGGACCTGTGTCCTGTTCCCTCTTTCCACAATTAATAATCACCCATCTATCCCAAGAGGATGAATTTGTGTGCTTTGGGCTTAAGGGCCCCTCCATGCTCAGCTGCAGTCTAAAAGCCCAGGGCATGGGGGATCCCTGGGTGGCTCAGTGGTTTGGCGCCTGCCTTTGGCCCAGGGCATGATCCTGGAGACCCGGGATCGAGTCCCATGTCGGGCTCCCAGTGCATGGAGCCTGCTTCTCCCTCTGCCTATGTCTCTGCCTCTCTCTCTCTATGTCTATCATAAATAAATAAATAAACAAACAAACAAACAAACAAATAAATAAATAAATATCTTTTAAAAAATAAAAAAATAAAAAAATAAAAGCCCAGGGCTTCATAAGGGAAAGAATGATAATCAAAATTGCTATAATATAATCATATCATCTACTCCTGATATGGCGTCCTGGGACTCTAGCTCCACAAGACACTTAACATGTATTCCTTGAACATGAGCCCCACCGTGCAGGAAGTTAAGGGAACCGTGTGCAGTCCTCTAGTGTAAAACCCTCCTCAGAAACCCACAAGGTGCAGTAGAATTTAAAGACTCAGGCAAATCCCTCAATAAGCCTGTTTAACTTTGTTTAAATCAGCAATTCTTCAATTTATTGGACACCTATCACTATCACTTGCTTACCTGGTGTTTGGAGAAAGGCACTTTGGCTATGCTGGTGAGCTCTTGCTACCTGTCTGCCAGGTGTTGCATGGTTTCCATTCCTTTTGCTGCAGGTGTGAGAGCTCCGGCTGTCTTCCCTTTGCCTACCCTTTCTTTGCTGCTCTGGAAGGGTAGGGGGCTTCTGTCTTCCCAGAGGGGCAGAGAGTGCTAGGCTGCTGAGCCATCAGGTGGTATTCTGAAATAAAAGAGGAGGGAGAAGGAGTTTCCTAAGAAGAGGAGGAGCCTTACCTGAAAAGAGCACAGGGGGTAGACTTGGCCAAAACCCACTGCAAGGAGGGTTATTTGAAACCTTGGCACCCAGTGGAAGCTGAGTCATTGCCTGGGAGCACCCCCTCCTCCATTCTAACAGTTACTGCCACCTTGCACACCCAGGCATCCCATCACTGCCCTTTCTGCCAGCGTTCACCCTGGATGTCATTGTTCATGCTCTCACCCCTAAGAAATAATCTCTGTAAAACATCTTGGCATTTGTGCTTTTCCTTCTTACATTTTATGTCTATACCTTTAAAAAGTATATAAATAACATATGAATATAGTGTCCTTTACCAAGAAAATGGAGACATAATGAATAAAGCTAACATCTCCTCAGACTTCCACAACCACCAGGAGAAACACTATTATGAATTTGATGAGTTCCTTCCAATTGTTTAAAATGCATTTTATGTACATAATTGTGTTCACAGAAAATATGTAACTGTTCTGCAGTTTTATTTACATAAACCAAGTTTTGCTATACATATCATCTGGGGCTTTATTTTTTTCTTTTTCACTGAACACTGTCTTTTGAGATCTACTCAAAGTGATACATATTGATCTAATTTTTTTTTTTTACCATAGGAGAAATTTTTATAACTTAAAGAAAATCTTTTAAAGTACAAAACAGGGATCCCTGGGTGGCTCAGCAGTTTGGGGCCTGCCTTTGGCCCAGGGCGCGATCCTGGAGTCCCGGGATCGAGTCCCACATCGGGCTCCGGGCATGGAGCCTGCTTCTCCCTCTGCCTGTGTCTCTGCCTCTCTCTCTCTCTCTCTATGTCTATGTCTATCATAAATGAATAAATAAATCTTAAAAAAAAAGTACAAAACAAAACCTAGATGCCATAAAAGAAAAGATTGAGAGGGGCACCTGGCTGGCTTAGTGGAGAGAGCATGACTCTCGATCTTGGGGTTGTGAGTTCAAGCCCCACTTTGGGCATAGAGATTACTTAATTAAAAAAAAAAAGATTGATAGATTTAGCTATGTAGAAACAAAAACTAGTCTGTAAGGCAAAAGCCACCATAAGAAGAGTCAGATGACTAACGATGATTACTTACATGTGCATTTACATTTCATATCATGGGAAAATGGATAATTTCCCTCTTGTTAGTTTTACTGAGAAGTTGACAAATAAAATTATAAGATATTTAAATTGAACATTGTGATGATTTGATATATGTATACATCATGAAAGGATGCCTCCATCTAGTTGATTAACATATCCATCACCTTACACATCAAATTTTTTTTAAGATTTTATTTATTTATTCATGAGAGACATACAGAGAGAGACAGAGAGAGAGAGGCAGAGACACAGGCAGAGGGAGAAGCAGGCTCCACGCAGAGAGCCCGACATGGGACTCGATCCCAGGACTCCAGGATTACGCCCTGGGCTGAAGGCAGGTGCCAAACTGCTGAGCCACCCAGGGATCCCTAGATTTTATTTTTTAAATAATTCTCTACACCCAATGTGGGGCTCAAACTCACAACCTGGAGATCAAGAGTTGCTCTACCAACTGAACCAGCCAGGAGCCCCTACTTATCTTTTTTTTTTTTTTTTTTTTAATGAGAACATTTAAGTTCTCTCTTAGCAAATTTCAGTTATACAATATGATAGTATCAACTGTAGTCACTATGTCACACATTAAATCCTAGACCTTATTCATCTTATGGCTGTAAGTTTGTATTCTTTTACCAACTTCTCACTATTTTTCCTATTCCCAGCCCTTGGCAACCACTTTTCTACTCTGTTTGTATGAGTTTGACTCTTCTTGTTTGTTTGTTAGATTCCACATATAAGTGGCACCATGCAGTATTTGTCTTTCTGTCTGGCTTATTGCATTTTGCATAATGTCCTCAAAGTCCATCTATGTTGCTGCAAACGGCTGGAAATGGCTGGATAATATTCCATTGCATATATGTGTGTATACACACACACACACACACACACACATATATCATATCTTTTTTATCCATTCACATTTTGGGGAGCACATAGGTTATTTTCATATCTTGGCTATTATGAACAATGCTGCAATGAACTTGAGAGTGTAAATATCTTTGATATCCTGTTTTCATTTCCTTTGAATATAAATCCAGAAGTATGGTTGCTGGATCATATCGTGGTTCTACTTTTAATTTTTTCGAAAACCTCCATACTGTTTTTCCGTAGTGGCTGCACCAGTTTGCATTCCCACCAACAGTGCACACCACATGCTCACCAACACTTATCTGTTGTCTTTTTTATGACAGCCATTCTAATAGGTGTGAGAAGTCATATCTCATTGCAGTTTTTATTAGCATTTCCTTGATGTTCAGCACCTTTTCATATACTTGTTGGCCATCTGTATGTCTTCTTTGGAAAAATGTTTATTTAGTTCCTCTGCCCATTTTTAAAAAAGAGATCTTATTTGTTTACTTGAGAGAAAGAGAGAGAGGTACGCGCCCATACTCTCTATTGGGTTGTATGAATTCTTTATAACTTTTGGATATTAACCTCTTATCAGATATATGATTTACAAATATTTTTTCCTACTCTATAAGTTGCTTTTTGTTGATGGTTTCCTTTGCTGTGCAGAAGATTTTCAAGATTTCAAGGGACATTGGGATGTTGCCACACTGAAGGTCCTTGCGTGGGTCTCCCTGCACATGGGTTTGAATGAACGGCAGTGGAGCTACCGCTGGATTGCCAACAAAACCAATGATCAGACTTATACCTAGGCCAGTGCTATGCAAGGGTGCTATTTCCCTACTTCAGTGACAACCCTTGAAATGGTCAAACGTTAAAATTTTTACTTAGCCTCCACATAGTTTTCAAGAGAAAACAAAATGAAGCAAAAACAAACCCACATCTGCAAGGAGAAATCTAAATCCCATCCTCCCTCTCCGTCTCGCCACATCCCTCCCCCAGCCACCCACCACCTCTTACTGCCACCACTGCCAAAGCCACCAACAGGGCTTGCCCCTCGACTCCCTCCCCACAACAGCTATGGAGTGCTCTTTTTATTTCAAAAATAAATATTTCAAAAACCGAGACAAGTAAAGAGAATACTATAATAAAGCACCCATACTCCCACTTTATCAAACACTCAGCTTTATCAATTTTTAACATTTTTTGTATTTACTTCCCGTGCATGTTTTTATACTTTTCCTACAAATTTATGTGGTAACCATAACCATAAACAATATATAGTCTAGTTTTGCATATTTTGGAACTTTTTATAAATGGCATTAGACACCATGCATTTTTCTGTTACTTACTTGATTTAGATCCTCTGGCTTCAGAGGCATCTACATTGATATATGTAGCTCTTGTTCACTTACTGTTAATAGCGGCCTTGTATTTTGTTATCCACTCTCTTGTGATCTCAGTTTTTCATTATTAAACAGTGCTGGGATGAGCATTCCTGTTTATAGTCTCTTTATTCATATGCATGGTGATTTCTCCAAGGAATCTGTCCAGGAGTGGGATTGGTGGGAGTAAGGACATACCCCTCCAGCTCTACTGGATTTTCCCAAATTGCTTTTGAAAGTGGTTATACCAGTTTACACCCATAAAACTGTAAGTGTGTATTAATACGAAATGTCTACTGACAATGGCTTGATGTATATTTAATGTGCAATTGCTGATGACTTGATGTTGAGCAGTTTTTCAGATTGGCTTATTGACCATTTGAAGTGCCTATGTGCACCATTTGTCATTTTTTTAGTGTGTCTTTCTAAAAAAATTGACTTGGAGGACTTTTTAATACATTCTAGATGCTAACTCATTGCTGGTTATTTGCATTGCAAAAAGTCTCTCCAGTCTGTGTTTTGTGGTTAACTGCGTTCATAGTATCTTTTGTTGTACAAAACCTCTTAATTTTAATGAGGTCAAATTTATCGGTCATTTTCTGTAATTGGGAGGTTTTGTGTCTTGTTTAAGATACCTTCTCTTCCCAATCCGAAATCACAAAGATATTCTACTCTGGTTTCTTCCAAGAATTACAAAGTTTCGCTTTTCACATTGAAGTCTTTACTCTAGAAAGAATTTTTGTCTGGTATCTATGATGATTGATTATCCAATAAAGATAATAATTTGTCCCAGCATATAAAATAGTCCTTCTTTTCCCTACTAATATAATCAGCCTCTCTCATATATCAGGTTTCCGAATATGAGTGAGTTTATTATCTGAACTGTAGTCTGTTTGCATTCATGAGGCTACTTTTCTGTCCCTGGGCTAATACCACACTGTCTTAGTTAGTACGACTTTATAATAAATCTTCATATCTTGTATGGAAAGTTTCCCCCTCCCCGTCTCCACCCCTTTCACAATTATCTTCGCTTTCCATTTAAAAAAATTTTTTTGGCCTTCCATATTAATATTAGAATAAGCTTGTCAAGTTCCACAAAAAGATTTCACATGAATTTTCATTTGTACTGTATAGGATTTATACACTAAACTCAGAAGAGCTGACACTTTTACGAGAGTATCTTCCAACCCATGAATATCGCCCATGAGCATTTAAAAATCTCCATTTATTCAGATCTTCTTTTATGTTCTTCAATAATATTTTGTGATTTTTCTCCATAAAGATCTTGCATATATTTTGTTAGAGTTATTCCAAAGTGTCCTAAAGTTTATTGTAATTGTGAATGACCTTTTTTCTGTCATATTTTCTAATTGGTTATTACTTATGTATAGAAATATTATGCATTTTTATGTCAAACTCTTTCAGCAATTTGCTGAGTTCTCTTCATTAGTTTGATTCTTTTTCTGAATATTTTCATGGTAAATAATTCCTAGGACTTTCACTTCTGGGAAGTAGCAGTCTAGATACCCTGACAAGTCTTGTTGCTACCATCAGGTCTATCCTGCAGGAGTTTAAGTAAAATCTCCAGGGGACCACATGAGCTGAAACCAAAGTGTAAGGTTACAAGCATAGAGGAGAGATGGAATCGTCCTGAGTGCACATGCCCATGCTTGTAAGAGGTGCAAGAAAAACTTTTGGCCAGCAGGCAGGCAACCTAAACTCAAACTCCTGCAATAAACTGGGACCCTCAAAGGTAGCTAAGATGACACCAGCCCTGATTCAGTACACCCTTAGACATCTAGAAAAAGCAAACACAAACCTTCTCTGGAGAAATTTATCCTCAATTAGGGCCCAAAGATTTCCACAGATTAATATTTATCAATGTGAACTCAAAGAGTAAAAAATCTCCAGGGGTGACTGGCTTGCTTGATTAGTGGAGCATGCAACTGTTGATCTCAAGATTGTAAGTTTGAGCCTCATGCTGGGTGTAAAGATTACTTTAAAATATTTTTTAAAAAATCTCCATAGAAAGCAAATTCCCATGGGTGAGAGGAGAAACAACCAACAAGAGGGTTAAATCCCTCAGGATATTGGATACTGGAGTCATTAGACAGAGGGATAGAGTAACTACATAGGAAATATAAAGAAATGAGAGACGAAATCACAAAAATGGGCCAGCAATGAAAGATTATCAAAAGTGGGGGGAACTGACCATTCCTGACATGCATGTAGTGCTTTGAGAAATGAAAAATATAATTTTAAAATAAAAAAATTCAGGATTGGGGATGCCTGGGTGGCTCAGAGGTTGAGCATCTGCCTTCGGCTCAGGGTGTGATCCCTGGGGTCCTGGGATGGAATCCCACTTCAGGCTCCTCTCAGGGAACCTGTTTCTCCCTCTGCCTATGTCTCTGCCTCTCTCTGTGTCTCTCATGAATAAATAAATAAAATCTATTAAAAAAATTTCAGGGCTGACTAGCAGATTGGATTCAGTTGGAGACTTAGCTGAGAGATTAGTGAACTGGAAGATCAATACAAGGAATTACAAATAATTTAGTCCAGACAAGGACATAGAAACTATAAAAGAAGTTAAGAGATATAAGATAATCTGGTATATGTTTGACAAGAGTCCAAGAGGGGAAAATAGAGAATTGAAGAGATTATAATTGAGAATTTCCCAAAACTGATGAAATAAATCAATCTTCATTTATCCCAAGCAGGATGTATTATGAAGAAAAATCCACCCCCAATGTGGTGGATAGAACATCCACAATTCTTGGACACTCCTCTCTTCAAAATGGGAGCCTAATTCCCTGTTCCTTGAATATGAGTTTCATTTAATGACTTCTACATCTCTTTGTTTTTCTTCTCTATTTTCCATTTCTTTTTTTCCTTTATTTTCAGGGGAGGTGGGGTGCAGAGAGAGAACTTAAGCAGGCTCCATACCCAGCACAGAGCCTGACTCAGGACTCAATCTTACAACCCTGAGATCACAACCTGAACCGAAATCCAGAGTCAGACACTTAACCGACTAAGCCACCCAGGTGCCCTTCATCTCCCATTTCTTCGTCCTTTCCTTCTTCCTTCTTGAAGATTTCCTCAATCAGACCTTCCAAATCACTCCTCAGCCTGTAATTACCCTATCCTGTTATCGCAACACTTCTATTTTCCATTTCTAATATTCTATTTTAACTATTACATTTTTCATATCCAGGGCTGTGTTTCTGCTTGGTTCCTTTTTAATGTTTTCTTATTTTGTTTCATGTTACTAATATCTTCCTTTATCTTTCTCTGCTTATGAGGCTAATTAGAACATTTGGCCCATCTGTTCTAATATTTATGCTTCTGATGGAATCTGAAATCCAATATGTTGTTTTTCTTTTGAAATATTTGTGCTCCTCAGTGTTCATTTTCCCCTGGGGCTCTGGCTACCCTGTCAGGCAATGAGGACACCCGGACTTCTGTGCTTGTCAGCCCCCATTAGCTCTGTGGACAGGGGGGTGGGGCAGATGAGATCTGGGGTGGAAAGCCCCAGACATCAGAAAACCTCAGTGTGCACCCCACAAAACAACTTCTTGTATCAGACACACACACACACTCCCCCCAAGGATTGGGAGGTGATACTTAGATCATCATTTAGCAGACCTGGGGGTATGCAGAGTGAAGGGTGGGGAAGAGACTATCCAGGGATAATCAGTCTCTATTTTCCTCAGCTGCTCACAGGTAGAGGGCTTCTAGTTCACTCCCACTGACCCCTGGGCCAGAAGTCTGAGTGCACAGAACAGGTACTATTTCTCCCCAAGTGATGGCAGAGGAGACAAAAGAGAGGAACCCCAACAGTTCCCAGGGGGTCCTCAGAGCCTTCTTGGTGTTCTCCTCATACAGCTTCTTGGGCACTGATCTCTATGGAAGGAGCCAGAAGTTGTGCTTGTTCAGCACCTTGGTCAGAAACGGAACTGCATCCTTTTCTCATTTCATGGATGCAAAACCTCTTTTGCCTCCGAGGGTATTTATGATAGCTCTGTTATTTTTTTCCTTCTGATTTCCTAGTCTGTTTCTGCTGGCTTGCCTTGTAATGTCGTTTTGGCCTCTGTCTTTCATGTTGGAGGCTTTCTTCAGATGCTGATGATCCTTGCTTGTGTGTTTATGACCAAGAGCCAGAGCCATGGAGCTGTTTGGAAGCTCTGAGCCCTTGGGAGTATGGGAGGTGGTGGTGTCAACTCTGAGCTTCTTTGTAGAGTCTTCTGATGGACCGTTTGGTGTTGGCCTCATCTTGCCCCCTTTTTAGGTCTTTCGTGTTGGGAATCTAGTAGGGAAGAAGGCAAGGCAGTCTCTGCATTCATAAAGCATGCGTTAACTAAATTCCTTCTTTCTTGGATACAGTCTTCATACCCTCATAACTTGATTTTCTCCATCCCAAAAGTCATCCCTCAGACTTCTGCCAGTGTGGGAATGGGCATTGCTCAGCAGCTGGAGCAGGAGGGAGGCTGAGATCTAGGGTCCAACTGGTTCCTGAACAGCTTTCTGCCACTTATCCCTGTGTACCCCCACCCATTACGCCCAGTCTCAGCAGTGTAGGGGCTGCCAGCTTCTGAGTCCTTTGAGGAAGCTAGGGGTTTGCAGAGCTGGTACCCCGCTAACCAGTCAGTGTGCAGTATGGCCTCCTTGGACCTGCTGAGTCAGCAACTTCTCATCCATCCCTGTTTTTCATTGTCTTGTTAGTTTGAATTTCACCCCTTTTTAAAACACAAAAACTTTCTTTTTAAAGCTGGCAGTTAGGGGGCACCTGGGTGGCTCAGTGGTTGAGCGTCTGCCTTCAGCTCGGGTCATGATCCCGGGGTCCTGGCACCAACTCTCACGCTGGGCTCCCTGCATGGAGCCTGCTTCTCCCTCTGCCTGTCTCTGCCTCTCTCTGTGTCTCTCATGAATGAACAAATAAAATCTTTAAAAGAATAAAAATACAGCTAGCAGTTAATTGCTTATTGCATCCCACATCTTCCTTTGGGTTCATTTTTCTTCTGGCTGAATTATTCTTTCTTGTGGTCAACATCCCGAGGGAGGTAAATTCTCTTTCTATGTCAGAAAATGTCTCCGTTTTGTCTTTGTTCCTGCATGACAATCTAGCTGCATATAAACTCAGAGCTTTAAATATATTACTCCATTGTCTTCTGGCAGATATTGTTGCTAATGGGAAGTTGGCTGAGAGTCTAATGGATGGGCCTTTATTTTATCTGAATGTTCGTGCCCCCTAAAATTTAGATGTTGAAATTCCAACCCTCCAAGGGGATGGCATTTGGAGGTGGGGCCTTTGGAAGGAGCTTAAGTCATGAAGGTGGAGCCCTCATAAGTGGAATTAGTTCCCCTACATAAGAGAATCTAGAGGGATCCCTTGTCCCTACCACCATGTGAGGATATGGCAAGAAGTCTGAGACCCAGAAGAGCACCCTCACCCTACCACGTTGGCATGCAATCTCAGGCCTCCAACCCCAGAATTGTGAGAACTAGACTTCTGTCCTTTGTAATCCACCCAGTTTGTGCTGCTGTGTCATAGCAACCCAAATGGACTAAGTCAGTAGTGTTTCTGAAATCTCATTATTCTCTATACTCTGCAGTTTAGTACCATGTGTCTAGGTGCACACTTATTTTTCTTGACCCTGCTTGGCACCTGGAGTGCACTGATCATCAAAGAATTCGTGTCCTCTTCAATCCAGGAAATACTCGGTTTTATCTTTCCAAATGTTACTTCTCCCTTCTCATCTTCTGAGATGCCTATTTTCATATATTGGAGGTTCTTTCAAGCATTCATGAGTCTTAATTAGCCCTTATTTGAATCTCTTCACCTCACACTGCATTCTAGGCTATTTTGTTTTGTTTTTTGTTTTTTTGGGTTTTTTTTAGATTTTTATTTATTTTATTTTATTTATTCATAGAGACACACAGAGAGAGAGAGAGAGAGAGGCAGAGAGGCAGAGACACAGGCAGAGGGAGAAGCAGGCTCCATGCAGGGAGCCAGAAGTGGGTCTCGATCCAGGGTCTCCAGGATCACGCCCTGGGCTACAGGCGGCGCTAAACCGCTGCGCCACCGGGGCTACCCTCTAGGTTATTTTGTACTATCTTCAGATTCACTAATATACTCTATGTTTCAATTGTGGAATGTGTACTTCACATTTTTTAATGGTTAATTTTTTCCCCTCATTTCCAAGAGTTTACCTCTTGGTTCATTTTCACCTATTTGAACATCCTGTTCTTTAAAAAAAAATTATTTAAAGATTTATTATTTATTTTAGAGAGAGAGCACAAATGGGAGGGGCAGAGGGAGAGGAAGAAAGAATCTTAAGCAGACTGTGCTCAGCACAGAGCTCATCACAGGGCTCAATCTCACAACCCAGAGATCGGGACCTGAGCAGAAACGAAGAGTCGGATGCCTTACTGACTGCAGCACCCAGGTAGCTCTAAAATTTTTTTATTTAATAGAAGATACTCTTTCTTGAGCCCCTAAACACATTTATTCAAAAGTATTTGTCAACCTATTCTATAAAATTAATGCGGTTCTCATGAGTTTGCCTTCTGATTGTAGATTTTGTTGTCTTTCTTAGCATTAGGATTCCTCTATGTCTTTTTTTTTTTTTTTCCTCTGTCTTCTAATTTTCAGTGGAAAGTTTCACTGGTTTGGTTTTTTTCCCCTCCCTCTCTTTGGCATTTTTTGTTGTAGTAGTCCCTACTTGGCACCCCAGGGACCCCAGTTCAGAACTAAATCTTTTAATAAGCCATCACCCATGCCTTTGTGGAGTTTAAATATATATTTTTTAAAGTAGGCTTCACACTTAGCATGGAGCCCAACAGGGGGGGCTCAGACTCACCACCGTGAGATCAAGACCTGAGCTGAGATCAAGAGTCAGATGCTCAACTGACTGAGCCACCCAGGTGCCCTTCTGAAGTTTAAATATTAATGGGGAAGGACAGACATTAAACAAATAAATCTAATCTACGTGTCAGGTAGTAATAAGTGCTATGGAAAAAATAAAGCAGGATAAGGAGACAAGGGTTGCAGAGGTAGGGGTTCATTTGAGCAGAGACCAGCATGCTCCTAGGATTCAGGCTGAAGCCAGCCGGCAAGGGTGCAGGAAAGCACGGGGCGGGGGTTCCTTTTGAAGGGGCCTGGCTGGCTCTCTGCCCCCACCCCCTGGTGCAGCCCTCTCCCACTGGTTGCTAAGCCTCTGATACCAATATTCAGACATTAGCTGAGAACCATGAGCACTCCTGAGCGCAGGGAGCCCAGAATTTACTTTAAAGTGAAGCAAGGAGTCAGCAGCAGAGCCTGGGTGAGATGAGGCGGGTGACAGGGGCGCAGCCCTCCTGGGGGTGGGTCTCCTGCTGGAACCATCTGCCTACAGAGCCCGGGAGCTGCTAGCAGGGCCAGACGGGATGGCCTATGAAGATTGAGGAGCCGCAGGGCTGCAGGCTGTGATCTGGCTGTGGCAGGAGGAAAAGCAGAAGGAAGGGGTCCTTCCTAGGACCTGGAGGTACAGGGAACCAAAGAGCCTTTGGGGGACAGGAGTGAGCAGTGGCTGTGAGAGTTTGGGCCCCGGTGGTGCTGCCTCCCGGGGAGCATGTACTGAGCCGGCACTGGGTGAATCAGCCACTGCCCTTGAAGGGCCTAGATGGGCTGAGGGTGAAAAAGCCACCTCCTCTACTACAAAGAAAAGGTGCCAGGGTGCCTGGGTGACGCAGTGGGTTAAGCGCCTGCCTTTGGCTGAGGTCACGATCATGGATCCTGGGATGGAGTCCCACGTGGGGCTCCCTGCTCAGGAGGGAGTCGGCTTCCCCCTCTCCCTCTGCTCCTCCACCCAGCACTGTGCTCTCTGCTCGCTTTCAAATAAATAAATAAATAAATAAACAAACAAACAATCTTTTTTAAAAAGGTGCCAGAGTGGCCCCAGCTGAGGTTAGCCAAGAGGGACAGTCCGCCTAAAAACACAGAGGCCGCTTTTAGGCAAACAGGCCTGTGTGGTAGAAGGCAGAAAGGGGCCGCGGCCACCCCCTGGCTGAATCCAGACAGGCCCATCGTGGGGCCCACCTCAGAATAGCCACAGGCCCAACTGACCAATGGGCTACGTACCATTAGGCACACTTAACGAAAAAGGGAAAATGCTATATGTCACCACACCTCCTTCTCTTCCCCCTTTAAAAACAGCCCCTACCCACTGCCTCAGGCAGACAGCCGCACCTCTGCTCCCTGTGGGGTGGACTCAATCAACTTCTATCTCCTTTGTTGTGCCTCAGGTGAATCCTTCCGTGGCCGCCCCATGGGCTTGACATGACAGTCGCCCCGCATTTGGGACAGACACCACATTTAGACACTAAGCTAAATGACTCATTTAATCCTCAGGCGACTCTTGTGGTAATGCCTTAAGTAATCCCATCTCTCAGTGTAACTGAGAGGAAAAAGAGGATTGGAAGATTAATGTTAAAAAGGAAAAACAAGCCCAAACTGGAGTCATATGCCCCCCACAACAGCAAACCAAGACTTACAGTTTCAATCTATTCCAGGAATAGTAATTATCTTATTTTTTATTTAAGTATATATACATATATTTTTTTATTAAGTAAATTCCACACCCAACGTGGGATTCGGACTTGCGACCCTGATTTCAAGAGTTCCCTGTTCCCCGGACTGTGGACTGAGCCAGCCAGGTGCTTCGAGGAATGTGATCTTTTAAAAGGCAATCTGGAAACACCTAGTTGGTTCAGTGGTTGAGCACCTGCCTTTAGCTCAGGGTGCGATCCTGGGGTTCTGGGATCAAGTCCCACAGAATAAATAAATAAAATAAATGAATAAATAAATAAAAATCTTTTTAAAAATAAAAATAAACTAAAAAGAAAAGTCAATCTGAAATTTTCTGATCAGCCCTAGTGAAGTCATGTGCATGATAAAAACCCTGCCCATCCCTTCTCCCCAAAAGGAAGACCCTGCCTGAAACAATCCTTTCTTTACTTTTTCCAATAACTTCTTCCTCTTCTTTTTAAAATGTATTCATGAGAGACTCAGAGACAGAGGCAGAGACACAGGCAGAGGGAGAAGCAGGCTCCATGCAGGGAGCCCGACGTGCGACGCGATTCCAGGTCTCCAGGATCAGGCCCTGGGCTGCAGGCGGCGCTAAACCGCGGAGCCACCCGGGCGTCCCTGGATTTTGTTTTCTTAACAGTAAATTCTTGCACGTCACCCAGCTGGTTAGCGGGGACTTGAACCCGGGTCTGCAGGACTACCAGCCCTGCGCTGCCATCCCAGCGGGCAGGGGCACCGGGGGAGCTGGTTAAAGAGGCCTGGTGGAGAAGAGATGGCCAAGGCTGGGAGGGCTGAGCATCCAGAAAGAGCCTGTGTCTGAGCCAGGGGTGGGGAAGGAGAGGCCCCCCTGGGTTTGAAGCCATTTGCCCTGCCCAGCCGCCAACTCACCTGCCCGCTGGCCCTGACACCCTCCGTGCCAACCGGCGCGGGGTACGGGGCTCCCCTGGGGCCTGAGTCCATCCCAGCGGCGGCTTTGAGGAGAGGCGCTAAGCGCCACCACCCATCCCATCCTTCAGGCACGTCGTCTCCAAACCGAGGGCACAAAGCTCCGAGGGAGCGCTGCTCTCTGCCCGAGGCTTCTTTTAATATGTAACCATCTGCGGATGTAATAGGGTGGGATAGAGGTTAAACCTCGAGTTTCTCCCCGTAACGGAGTTTACAATGCATTCATTCAATCAGCAAAAGCTTGTTAGTTGTCTGCTGGGCTCGGCAAGCAGAGCCGAGCTCCCGGGGGTGTGGGCAGCTGCGGCCGCTCCACCCCCGCGGCCCTCCCGCCGCCCCGCGTCCGCCTCGACCGCAGGCGCTGAGCTCGCGCGCCCCCTCGTGGGGCCTCCAGCCGCGGCGCCGTCCGGGGCGCTCACCCTGGGCCGGCCACCGAGGGGCCCTCCAAAGCCAGGGGAGGACGGCGCGGGCGGTGCCTGGCGGAGCCCTCGGTCCCCCTTGGTCCCCGAGGTCCGATTCGACGATCCAGACGCCTCGCCCTTCCTGGACGCTGGTGGCCAACCCCTACCTGCCTGCAAAAGGGCCCCTTCTTCCTCCTTCATGCTGGCTCCCAGCTCACCCTCTCTGGGGTTTCTGCTCCAGCAGAAAATGAGTGACTGAAGAACAATCGACTCTGAACCAGACTGAGGAAATTCTCTTAGTCAAACTCCTTCAAGGTCTTCACCAATTTTTCCTAAGCCTCACTTGAAAATTGCACTGAGCTTCCAGTTCTAGGCATCAGACACAACACTTACCTCTGCCCCACCTGGGCTCCGTTAATACGATGAAATGCCACTGAGAGAAATCAAACAAGACCTAAATACTTGGGGAGATATACTGCGTTCACAGATTGGAAGACAACATAGCGAAGATGTCAATTCTAAACAAATTGATCTATAGGTTATAGCAATTTCTATTAAACTCCCAGCAAGGTTTTTTGCAGAAAGAGACAAGCTTATTCTAAAGTTTATGTGGAAATGCACAAGCGCTCTAGGAGCTAAAAGAATTTTGAAAAAGAATAATACAGTGGGAGGAATCACCCTACCTGATATCAAGACTTAGTATATAGGTTAAAGTAATCAATACTATGTGATATCGTCAAAGGGATAGGCATAGAGATCAGAGGAACAGAATAGAGAACCCCCAAATAGAGCCAACACAAAGATGGTGGACTGGTTTTTTCCAGAAGTGCAAGATCAATTCAATGAAGAACATTGCCTTTTCAACAGATGGAATCTACTGGACATACATAGGCCAAGAAATGACCCTTGAGCTAGGTGGCTCACCTTATACCAAAAGTAACTCAAAATGAATCAAATGGTTAAATGTAACATGTAAAAACTATAAAACTTTTAGGAAAAACATAGGATATAACCGTCAGGATCTAGGGGTAAGCCAAAAAGTTCTTTGGCTTGACACCAAAAGGAGGATCCAGAAAAGGAACAATCGACAAATTGGATTTCTTCAAAACTAAAAACTCATTCAGAGACAGACTCTTTTGAAAGGATGAAGACAAGCTACAGATGGGGAGAAAATATTTGCAAATCATAAATCTGACCCTTGAAGGGGGACTCGCTCAATCCCAGGACTCCCTCTATATTTCCCTGTTTGCTACACTCCCCTCAAATCTCCAACACTTCCTCACCTTCAGCTGATGGATGCCCTTGCTTCGTGTTTCACCGAGGACACATAATCACTTGGGAGAGGACTCCCACAGGCCGCCCCCAGCAGCTGCCTCCCGCAGCTCCTTCCCGGGACGGGCCCCAGAGATGGGCAGCGCTTCTCTTTGGATCATAATATTCCAGCCCTTCTGCCCACTCCAAGACTTGCCTCTGCAATTATCCTCTCTCTCCTCCATTGTACATCAAAATTCTTCTCTTTTGGATCCTTCCTATTAGCATACAAATATGCCATAATAACAGTAATTTTTAAAGAAAAAAAAAAAACTCCCTTGACCTCATATCCCACCTCCAGGCATGACCTCATTTCTCTGATGTCTTCTGCAGCAAAACTCCTCCAAAGATCCATCACAGTGGCCACCTTCACTTACTTCTTCTGCATTTATTTTTATTATGAAAAAGGCTTTATTATAAATAAATATTCATCAAAATAGAGAATGGTATAAGAAAATCCTATGTACCTGTTACAAGTTGCCTTGTGTCCACCCCCCCACCCTCGTACCCCCCTCAAACTCATATGTTGAAATCCTAACCCCCAGTACTTCCAAGTGTGACCAAATTTGGAGACAGGGCTTTTATTTTGTTTTAAGATTTTATTTATTCGAGAGAGAGTGAGGGCAAACAAGCAGGGGTGAGAGGGAGAAGCAGGCTCCCTGCTGAGCAGGGAGCCCACCACAGGGCTCCATCCTGGGACCCAGGGATTATGACCTGAACCAAAGGCAGACACTTGGGCAGCCGGGGTGGCTCAGTGGTTTAGCGCCACCTTCAGCCCAGGGCCTGATCCTGGTAGACCCAGGATCGAGTCCCATGTCAGGCTGCCTGCATGGAGCCTGCTTCTCCCTCTGCCTGTGCCTCTGACTCTGTGTGTGTGTGTGTGTGTGTGTGTGTGTGTGTGTGTCTCCCATGAATAAATAAATAAAATCCTAAAAAAAAAACAAAGGCAGACACTTAACTGACTTTGACTGAGACACCCAAGGGCCCCTGGTGACAGGACTTTTAAAGAGGTAATTAAGGTCAAATTAGGTCATATGGGTGGTCCCTAATTCAATCTGACTAGTGTTCTCAGGAGAGGTGACTAGGGCAAAAATGATACAGCCCAATGAATGACTGTGTGAGCGCCAGCGAGGAGACAGCGTCTGGAAGCCCAGGGGAGGGGCCTCAGAAGAACCAGACCTCTAGACAACCTTGATCTTGGATTTCTAGCATCCACAACTGTGAGAAAATAAATTTCTGTTGTTTAAGGCCATGCTATTTTGTTACATTACTCTGACCTGTTTAATATAATACCCATCACCCAGATTCAAGAATTTTCAA
The DNA here is from genome assembly GCF_048164855.1 of Canis lupus baileyi. Taxonomy (NCBI): domain Eukaryota; kingdom Metazoa; phylum Chordata; class Mammalia; order Carnivora; family Canidae; genus Canis; species Canis lupus. The sequence goes on along the minus strand of NC_132855.1, from coordinate 52,783,376 downwards.
AAGTTTTTCTCAGCTTGATTATTCTATCTTCTTTTTTCTGAAGTATTTTATTTTATTTTTCAAAAGATTTTATTTTTAAGTAATCTCTAGACCCAACATGGGGGTCAAATTCACAACCCCAGGATCAAGAGTTGGACGGTCTACTGACTGAGCCAGCCAGAGGCCCCTTTTTCTGAAGTATTTTAAAGCCAATTCCAGAGCTCATGTTATTTAGCTCCCATGTGCTTGAATGTGCGTCTGGGGGAGGAAAGCACATTTTTTTTTACATAATCTCAATGGCTTTTTCACATTTAGAATATTAGCAAGAACTACTTAGTAATATTTAATATCCTTGTTCATATTTCCCTGATTGCCTTTCATCGGCTCCTGGCTGGCTCAGCCGGGGGCACATGCAACTCTTGATCTCTGGGTTGTGAGCTGGAACCCCACGTTGGGTGTAGAGATTACTTAAAAATAAAATCTTTTTAAAAAATAAATAAATAAAATGTGTCTTCAGAGCTGTTTTGTTGGAATCAAGATCCACACTGGTTTATTGTGTCTCTTAGAGCAACTTTTGTCTAGATTAGCCCCTCTTCCTGGATCCTCCCAGATATTCTGAGAAAACCTAGTCAGTTGTGCCATATGACAACCCACTTTCTAGATTTGTCTGCCAGCTTTCTCATCCATGTATTCTTTCGTGTCTTTGTTTGTTGTTCTTTTTCCTTTCACTTTCAAATATTTCAAACATAAAGAAAAAGTGCAAGAATAGTATAATAAATTTTCTTCTTCATGGAATATTTGAATATAAGTTGCTGACCTGATGCCCCACTACCCAAGAATACTTTCATGGATATTTCCTACAAACAAGGACATTTTCCTAGGTCCACCAGCAAAATGAAGAAATCAACACGGATACATCACTGCCACCTAATTTTAACATTTCATTCAAGTTTCACTGATTGTCTTCATAATGTCTTTCCTGTCAAAAGGATCCAATCCACAATCATGTGTGTACCTTAGTTGTCACGTCTCCTTCAGTCTAGAATAGTTCCTTGACCTACAGGACCTTGACTGTTTTGAAGATTACAGCCCAGTTATTTTGGGCAGTGCACCTCAACTTGGATTTGTTGGGCATTTCCTCATGATTAGATTCAGGTTATGCATCTTTAGCAGGAGTATCTCAGAGGTGGTTCTGTGTCCTCATTGAGTCCTGGCGGGTGGTATGTGATTTCTATTTGTCCCATTACCGAGGATGTTAACGTTGATGAGTTGACTGAGGTAGAGACTGCCAGGTTTCTCTGAAAGCTATTCTTTTCCCTTTGGTAATCAATAAGTGTCTTGAAGCTCTGTAATAGCTTCTTCAAACTTCCACTCACAAGTTTTAGCAGCCATTGATATTTCTTGGATGAGTTCATTATTATTATGAGGATTGCCAAGTTTTCTAATACCTTCATTCCTTCTGTATTTATTAGTTGGACTTCTATCATAAGGATGAGCTTTGCCATTGCCTCCCCAACCTGCCTTTTTCTATCAATACAGGTTCATGGAATCCTACTTTATTCACTGGGTTATAATCTGCTGTTATTATTATTAAGTTGATGCTCCAATAGCCCCAGAGTCAATGAGTGAGAGCTCATCGGGCTGGCTTCTCTATCCTTTTGACATGACTTGAGCACTTCCTTACTTTCTGGTACAAGATTTCCAGGCTTATCTTGTACTTTTCCTACCTCAGTCTTGGAATCAGCCATTTCTCCAAGGAACTCTGGTTCATTTTAGGGGACAGTGGTATTTAGAAACCAAGATCCAGGCACTTGGTGTGCTCTTTGATTTTAGATAGTGTTGCTCCCAGACCCTCTCAGTGGAGAGAGTTAGAAAATCCGTCTCTCTACACAAATTTTCATCTATCTTTGTTTCTACATTTAATTCCAGTCCAACACCATAGGATTCTAATTTTATCCTTTTTACATTTATAACTTTTTTGCCACCAGTGAGAACCCTGAATCCCATTATCCTCAATACATTTGCTTATTTGATGAATCCTATATGTAACAAATCTTCTATTGATGCTGTCAGCACAGCGCGCCCCCCCTCCCCTGCTGCCCACAGATGCCCTCATCACGCCACTCAGGTTCTAACACCCTGCCCCAGGCTGACCCCCTCCACCCCCCAACCACAGATACCCATCCAGCCCAGCTGTTGGACTAAACAGCTTTAGGGCTGAATTATTCAGGAAAGAGTGAAGAGGAAGGATGCATTTTTTTCTTCCACTTAAACAGGAAACAATACAGGGTCACCAGCTACTTCCCCTAGTCACGCATCAGCCCTGAGATTCTTTGTCCCCCAGCAGCATGCTACACAGCTGTTTACCCCCTCCAGACTCTCCCACTCCTACTTCACTGGCTGTTCCTTTGCAGACTTCTGGGCTGGATCCTCCTCAGCTTCATGATCTGTAAACTCTGGAGGGCTCCAGGGCTCCAGCTCACTTTTTCTCCCCACCCACCCACATCATTTTCCAAGTCATTCCATCCAGTCCTAAGACTTTAAAAACCATATACTAAGGCCTTCCAAATGTTTTTCTCAAGCTCCAACCTCTCCTCTACTTCCAGACTCAAATATCCAATTGTCTCTTCGGATTGCATGTCTAATAGAAATCCCAAGTTAGATACTCTTCAACCAACTCCCAAAGCTCTCTCTCCAATTTTTTTTAAATCAAATCCAACAGCATATTCTGTCAGTGATGGCTTCAAAATATATCCCAACACCAATACTTCTCACAATCTCTACCCTCCACTCCAGGTCTGCACTTCCCTAGGAATGTGTCTGTAGGTCTCCTCACTAGCCTCCTTGCTTCCTCCCTCGTTCTGAATGCTCCATTCCCCACCCCTCCAACCCCAGGAGCCACAGTGATTCTGTTAAAATGTAAATCCCACTTCCAGTTCCCAGAATAGAAAAGACAAAACAATTTCAGAATTTACGACTAAAGGACAAAGAGCACAAAAGGACAATAGACACAATATAAATGAGAAAAGAAGAGCAGTGATGAGAGTGGACATCCCTGTCTTGTTCCTGATCTTAGGGGAAAGGCTCCCAGTGCTTCCCCATTGAGAATGATATTTGCTGTGGGCTTTTCGTAGATGGCTTTTAAGATGCTGAGGGATGTTCCCTGTATCCCTACACTCTGAAGAGTTTTGATCAGGAATGGATGCTGTATTTTGTCAAATGTTTTCTCTGTATCTATTGAGAGGATCATATGGTTCTCGTTTTTTCTTTTGCTGATATGATCAATCACATTGATTGCTTTACGAGTGTTGAACCAGCCTTGCATCTCGGGGATAAATCCCACTTGGTCATGGTGAATAATCTTCTTAATGTACTGTTGGATCCTAGTGGCTAGTATCTTTTTGAGAATTTTTGCATCCATGTTCATCAGGGATATTGGTCTATAATTCTCCTTTTTGGTGGGGTCTTTGTCTGGTTTTGGAATTAAGGTGATGCTGGCCTCATAGAACGAGTTTGGAAGTATTCCATCTCTTTCTATCTTTCTGAACAGCTTTAGTAGAATAGGTATGGTTTCTTCTTTAAACGTTTGATAGAATTCCCCTGGGAAGCCATCTGGCCCTGGACTTTTGTGTCTTGGGAGGTTTTGATGACTGCTTCAATTTCCTCCCTGGTTATTGGCCTGTTCAGCCATTAGAAACGACAAATACCCACCATTTGCTTCGTCGTGGATGGAACTGGAGGGTATTATGCTGAGTGAAATAAGTCAATTGGAGAAGGGCAAACATTATATGGTCTCATTCATTTGGGGAATACAAAAAATAGTGAAAGGGAATAAAGGGAAAAGGAGAAAAAATGAGTAGGAAATATCAGAAAGGGAGACAGAACATGAGAGACTCCTAACTCTGGGAAACAAACAATGGGTGGTGGAAAGAGAGGTGGGCGGGGGGTGGGGGTGACTGGGTGACGGGCACTGAGGGGGGCACTTGATGGGATGAGCACTGGGTGTTATGCTATATGTTGGCAAATTGAACTCCAATAAAAAGAAATTTAAAAAAAAGAGAAAAGAAAACATAATACAATGGAAATAAAGAACGTGATTTTTAAATTAGAGAGAAAATGACAGCTGTGTAAGGCAGGCAACAGCAGTCCAACATTACATAATCATAGTCCCCAAAGGGGAAAACCAAAACCATGGAACAAGAAAAATTATTTAGAAAGTAATTAAAGAAACAAAAGAGAAGACTTAAATCTCTATATCTCTATATCGAAAGGACAGATTGACTAAAACTATTGAACTTAGAAACATATCCTAGTATGACTAAGTGTCAAAAGAAGCTTCATGACCAGAGGAGGCAAATCCTGGGAGGAAAGAACCAGGGACAACTGACTGGCAATGGGGTGAAGCTTCCAGACGTCCAAGCACACAGGTGTACACTCGCAAATGTGCACACGCACACGCGTGCATGCACGCACACAGCACTTTGGGTCAGGCAACAATAATTTGGGCATTTGTCTCAGGTAAAGCAATGAATGTGAGAGCTTAGGTTATAAAATTGGGCTGTACCCCAGCCCTACTGGTTGGGAGGAATAGGGAGAAACCATAGCAAGGGAAGACAAGTTACCCCAGAAACCCTTCTGATTGTATGTCCTCCCCTCCACCACCTTCCCCATTAATTGAAAACAATTGTTCTCTGCCCTTTTCTCAAGACAAGAGGTTCATACAGATCTAGAACTTTCCTGCAAACATTTGGGGAAAGCCATGCCTGTTGACTACAACAACACATAGAAGACTGATACCTTAGGAAACAGTTAATAAAGCAGGCAGGAAAGAATTTTAAAATAAATATTGAAAATATCTTTGAAGGGGGCACCTGGGTGGATCAGTCGGGTAAGCATTTGCTTTCAGCTTAGGTCATCAGCCCAGGGTCCTGGATTGAGTCCTGCATCGGGGTCCCTAATCCGTGGGGAGCCTGCTTCTCCCTCTGCCTCTATCTCCCTCCTTCCCTCACCCCCCTCTCTTTGTCTCTCATGAATAAATAAATAAAATCTTTTTAAAAAGGAAAAAGAAAATATCTTCAGAGGTACAAAAAGATAAGGCATCCATGAAAAAAAGTCTATTTTGAAAAATATTTAACAAGGTATTACATAAATTAAAAACATAAATTATAAAATATGTTGAAGATAAATTTGGGAAATGGGAATAACAGAAGGAACTTGGTTGAAGAGCAAATTAGTGAACTAGAAGATGGAGATGAGTAATTCTTCCAGAATGCAGTAGAAGGTATATAGTTATACAAATCATAAGAGAAAAGATACAAGATGTGGAGAGCAAATCCAGAATTCCAACATCCATTTACTAGGTATTCAGATAAGAAAAAAGAGATTAAAAAGAAGGTGATATTTAACGGAGTATAGAGTAGGAATATAGATATAAAATTCCCCAAAACTTAAGGAAGATATTAGTCTCAGGTTGAAAGGGCCCACTGTTGTAATAACTTTATACCTTGACACATCTTAGTATAATTTAAGGACAAAAATAAAGGGAAAAGCCTAAGAAATTTCTCTGAAAAGAAAAGTTATATTGTCTATAAAGGCATATGGTCAGATTGATATTAATAAGAACTATTAAAAATTAACAATATTGAGGCACCTGTGTGGCTCAGTCAGTTGAGCATCCAACTCTTGGCTTCAGCTCAGGTCATGATCTCGGGGTGGTGAGATCGAGCCCCCATCAGGCTCTGTGCTCAGTGGGGAGTCTGTCTCTCCCTCTACCCCTCCCTAAAATAAAAAGATAAATCTTTAAAAAAGTTTTTAAAAAATTAACAATATTAATATCAGCCAAAATTTATTTCAAGGTGGCAAGCATTTATGACATCTAAATAACTGAGGTTAAACAAAAATAAAACCAAAGTTCTAAACTACTTATAACTGAACAATATGAAAGACTGTATGACTTATGGGATATAACCAAGTCGTACTCAGAGGAAGAGTTATAGTCTTCATACATCTATTTGATAATAAGAAAGAGTAAAAATTAATGAACTGTGCTTTCAAATTAAGAAGCTAGGGGAAAAAACAACAAAAGTAATGCAAAGAAATGAAAAAGAACTAATAATGATAAAAAGGAAGATTTAAGGGATCCCTGGGTGGCTCAGCGGTTTAGCGCCTGCCTTTGGCCCAGGGCGCGATCCCGGAGTCACCGGATCGAGTCCCACGTCGGGCTCCCGGCATGGAGCCTGCTTCTCCCTCTGCCTGTGTCTCTGCCTCTCTCTCCTCTCTCTGTGACTATCATGAATAAATAAATAATCTTAAAAAAAAAGGAAGATTTAAGGAAAGAGAAAAACAGTAGAGGAATTGTTCAACTAAAAGAAAACATGGTTCTTTAAAACCATTATTAATACAGACAAATTTCAGGCAAATGTAATTTTAGCCAAAGAAATAAGTGAAAAGCTTGAACGAAACAGCAGTAGGAGTGAAAAATGGACAGGTAAATACAGACAGAAGGGATTGTTAAAATGTAAAACAAACAAAACGAAGGAACCCCACAACTTTTTACTAATAAACATGAAAACCTCTGCAAAACTAATGACAAGAATAGGCCAAGAACAAGCAAAATACCCGAATAGGCCAAGAAACAGAGATAAAACTGAAATGGTGGTCAGGTGACGAGTTCAAAAATTGACAAACCCTGACAGTATTCGAGGAGTTCTACCAAACTTTCAAATTATTAAAGAGTATCCGGCTTGTATAAACTTTCCAGAGCACAGAATGAGAGGAGAGTCTCAATCTCATTCTCTGAGACCACCTTGCCCCTAAACAAAGACACAGGAAGCACATGGGAAAACCAGAGATCCCTGCCACTTGTTAGCATGGATACGAAAATACGGATCAATTAATGATCAGGTAGGGTGGTTCCAGAAGAAAATGCAAGAAAAGAGCTGAACAATAAAAGCTATACTGAGCTCATGGGTGGGAAGATTCCATATATGTCTTGGACTTTTTTTGTTGGGTTTCTCCTAGTTCTTTAGTTATGTTGCCATTAAGATGCCACGCCTGGGCAGCCGGGCTGGCTCAGCGGTTTAGCGCCGCCTTCAGCCCAGGGTGTGATCCTGGAGACCCGGGATCGAGTCCTGCATCGGGCTCCCCGCAGGGAGCCTGCTTCTCCCTCTGCCTGTGTCTCTGCCTCTCTCTCTCTCTCTCTCTCTCTCTCTCTCTCTCATGAATAAATAAATAAAATCTTAAAAAAAAAAAGATGCCATGCTTGATGGTACTGTTCATCCAAAGTCCAACAGCACAAAAGCCACACATTAACAAAAATGCAGAAGAAAGAAGGAAGCTCAGTTTCGTGTTGACATCATCGGGCGGGGGGGGGCTTTCTCTGTACCAGTTCAGGTCTGCATTTCTGTGGATTTACTAATTATGCAACACTCACAATTTTGTTATTTTAAATATATCTGTCTCTGTTGCTGAAAGCTGATACAAATCCCAGTTAGACTTCCAAGGACATTTTTTCTGTGCAACATGACAAACTAATTCTGAAATTCTTGTGAAAAAATAATACACCCACATTCCAGGCAGTGAAAGGAAGAAGTGAGAAAGAGAAAAGGACAGTGCCTGTAGCAGGAAAGTGAACCTCCCCCCTCCTTCCAAGTCCCCCATAGCTGGCTGCTTGCCTCCCTGCCTCCCACCAGAGCTAGGTGCCATGGAGCCCCTAGCTGCAAAGGAGACTGGGAAATGTAGTTCTATCTGAGTACAGTATTGCCATCAAAAAAATACTCCAGGGCAGACCCGGTGGCACAGCGGTTTAGCGCCGCCTGCAGCCCGGGGTGTGATCCTGGAGACCCTGGATCGAGTCCCACGTCGGGCTCCCTGAGTGAAGCCTGCTTCTCCCTCTGCCTGTGTCTCTGCCCCTCTCTCTCTCCTCTCTGTGTATACTCATGAATAAATAAATAAAATCTTTAAAAAAAATACTCCAGATGAATTAAAGACTTAACCGTAGAAGGAAAAACTTTTAAAATTTTAGAATATATGATAAAAGACCATCTTCTTTACTTTCCAGTAGGGAAGGGTTATTTAAACAAGACATAAAGCCTGCAAACTGAATCATAGAAAGATTTTTACATAAAGAAAACTTTACAATTTTGCTACAAAATACCAGAAATACATTTAGAAGACAACAAGAGTGTGATGGCAAACTCTTTTTTGAGAAAGAAAGAGAGAGAAAGTGTGTGCACACCCTTTGGGGTGGGGAGGGAGAGGGAGAAAGAATCTCAGGCAGACCCCATACTGAGTGTGGAGCCCATCACAGGGGCTTGATCCTATTACCCTGAGATCATGACCTTACCCAAAACCAAGAGTCAGAAGCTTAACCAACTGAGCCATCCGGGTGCCCTGGGAAACATTTTATTTTATTTTATTTATTTATTTTTAATATTTTATTTATTTATTCATGAGAGACACATAGAGAGAGAGGCAGAGACACAGGCAGAGAGAGAAGCAGGCTCCACGCAGGGAGCCCAACATGGGACTCGATCCTGGACCTCCAGGATCACGCCCTGGGCTGAAGGCGGCGCTAAACTGCTGAGCCATCTGGGCTGCCCAAACATTTTAAATATATAGAAAAGGAACTAAAATCTAGCATTTATATAACATCTATAAATCAATAGGAAAAAGAAAAAACACCCAATAGGAAAAAAAAAAAGAACAGTGGCTATAAGTACGCAATTCACGAAAAAGAAAATATAAATGGCTGATAAACAAAAAGATGCTTAATCCCAGGATTAATCAAGGAAACGTGAATCAAACACTATTTTCAATCTGCAGCTGGCATAAAACCCCTTGTTTTATAATATCAAGTGCTAGTGAAGGTGCAGGAAAAGGGACACTAATTGGTACAAACCACATTGGTGAGGGGTTTGATGATGTCTGTCCAAACGGAGTGCAGGGGCTCCTGGGTGGCTCAGCGGGTTAAGCATCTGCCTTCGGCTCAGGTCATGATCCTGGGGTCTTGGGATCGAGCTCTGCATTGGACTCTCTCAGCAGGGAGCCTGCTTCTCCTTCGCCCTCTGCCTGCCACTCTACCCTACTTGTGCTCTCTCTGTCAAATAAAATCTTAAAACAAAACAAAACAGGGTGCCTGGGTGGCTCAATCATTGGTTAAGCATCTGCCTTTGGCTCAGGTTGTGGCCCAGGGTCCTGAGATCAAGTCCCAAGTGGGGCTCCCTGCTCAGCAGGGAGTCTGCTTTTCCCTCTCCCTCTGCCCCTCCCCACTGCTTGTGCTCTCTTTCTCTCAAATAAATAAAATCTTAAAAACAAAATGGAAAGTGTGCATATCCTATAACCTTGTCATTCTGTGTGTCAGTGTCACACACTAGAGAGATCCATGCGTGGAAACATTCATACATGCACCCTGATACCTGCGCAAGCAAGAATGGTCTCTGAAGTAGTCCTGAAATAGCAAAATAGTCCCCTATTTTGCTATTTCGCAGTCCCCTGGGGTCCCATTACCCCATTGTGTGGTATAGAGCAGTAAAGTGTGGTATATTCTTAGGATAGATGATGACTGCAGCCAGAAAGAATAAACCAGGTTTAAATGTGTCAGTGTATACGGATGTACAAAATAGCAGTGATGAAAAGGGCAGTTGCAGATGTAGGGTTCAGAATATGTCACCCTAAAATATGCTACTTTGACATATTGATTATTTTGAATTAAATGTACTGGAGAGACAGCTGGTGCAAGAAGGACACTCTGACCCTCCTTTGTACCTCTGTAAGCAGGAAATCAATCTCCCGTGTGAAAGGCCCCCACCCTGCACCACGAGGGCAGCAGGCCTCCTTATCACCAGGGACAACGGAATTTGGGGCTGAGAAAGCTGGATAACCAACCTTGTTACTTCTACATCACTTTATTGCCCCAAGCCCAAACACCTTCATCTTGTCAATTCTTCACAAATTTATTGTTTCTTTGTCTGAAAGATATAAAAGTTTCCCACTCTGATCATTTCTTTGTGTCTCATATGTTTGTGGGGCTCCGGATGTATATAATTAAATTTGGCTTTCTCCTCAATCTCTTTCTTACAGTGGATTTCAGCCAAGAGCCTAGAAGGGTAGAGGGAAAATTATTTTTCTTTCCCTATACGGAACATATGTGATAGCATTTCTATTTTTTAAAAAGCACACACCTAAGACAATACTATTATATATGTTTTTTGGTCTATCTAATAGATTTAAATATATATATATATTTATTTTATTTTATTTTATTTAAAATTTTTTTTTAAGATTTTATTCATTCATGAGAGACACACAGAGAGAGGCAGAGACATAGAGGGAGAAGCAGGCCCTATGCAGGGAGCCTGATGTGGGACTCGATCCCAGGACTCCAGGATCACGCCCTGAGCCGAAGGCAGACACTCAACCACTGAGCCACCCAGGCATCCCTATATATATATATTTTAAAATCTGAAGGATCTACACCAAAATCAGATAGTGAGGGGCTCTCTCTGGAGATGGGGAGGAGCAAAATAGGATACTTTAGATTTATTTTTTATCATCTCTAAGGCGAATAGATTCATGTATTGAAATAAATTCAAACCCCAAATCATAAAAAACAGAAATTTATATCAGAATGGTTTGTATATCGCCCATAGGCTGGCGCACATAATTGTGATCACTGAGAGCAGACCATACCGGGCTCTCAGGCCAGTAGCGGGAATCCTTTTGCTGTCTTCCCCTAAGGGTCCTTCGGGCTCCCTCCCTTCACAGGAGGGCTGCGCCTGTCAGGTGCCCGAGGGGACAGGGGACGGAGCCAGGGAGCAGGGTCCTTAGACACCTTGACGTGGCCAGGCAGGCTCCAAGAGGCTCCACGGCCTCTGGGGGCCTTGCGCGATCCTATTTCCCACGCTGTCCTGATCTCTGCGGCCAGGCCCTGGGTGTCTGGTGGCCCCGCCCGTGTTTCCTGCTGCTGAGAAGATAGAGCCCCGTCTGTAAGTGTGGGAGCTGGACACCCTGCCTCGATGGTCACGATTACTATTCGCAGTCCCCTGGGGTCCCATTACCCCATTGTGCCCAGCACCATAAGGCTGTGGCAGCTCTTTCCTGCTGCTGCCTCCGGGAGAGGGCTCTGGGCGGCCCGGGGTGGAACTCACATGCTGGGCACAATGTCCCTCACAGCCAGGGACACCCCGCTGCAGGCCCCAGGGACTCCTGGGCTGCTGGAGGCCTGCATGGTGGCCTGCATGGTGGCAGTGCTGCTGGCAACGAGATCCCTGCCCCCAGAGACCCAGTGTCCCCAGAACCTTTCCAGCTGTTCATCCCAGCCGGGAGCACGGGCCACCCAAGTATCACCATCCTGGTCACATCGCTTTCACCCAGATCTGTGGGCGCTGGGCGGGAAGGAGGGGGCCTGCACCCATCAATTACCCCAGCTCCAGGTACAGGCCTGATACACCGAGGATGTATTTGCTGGTGAAATGCCTGTTCTCTATCTCTTGCTCCCAGATATCCCCATTCCTTAGTGAGGCAAACTGAGAGCAGGGGCCCTCCTCTGAGTGAGAACCAGAGGCCAAAGCTGGGGACCCTCTCCTGTCCTTGCTCCTGCTCCTTCTCTGTCTCCCCTGGAAGCTTGCGCTTGCAAGCACGCAGCTAGCCTGAAGGGAATCAGGGTCCCCAGGCTGTCCCCCCAGCCCAGCCCCTCACCTCCTCCTCCCTCAGGAGCTCATCCCTGGCAGGCTTAATTAACTTCCAGAGACATTCGATAGCCCTGGATGATGGGAGCTATAAAATTGCAAAGTCTGATTAAAAATAATAATGAGAATGCCTATTGTCGATTAGCCTGTGCCTGGTCCCTTAACGAGGGTTAATTAATTAATCAGCCTCCTTGCAGCCTGGGAAACGGACAAGGGTGATTGGCACCCTTTTAGATATTGGGGGTGGGAGCAGTGGGAGGAAGGGCTTTGCTGGCCTCACCCTGGACCTTCTTAGCTGCTGGAGGAGAGCTCTGGCCAGCCCTCAGAGTGTACTCTTCTAGGCTGTCCACTAGCCGGTGGCATGTGCATTGGCTCCCACTCCCTGGGCCTCAGTTTCCTCATTTGTCAAATTCAGAGATTGGAATCATCTCTTTCCAGAGCCTCTTCCAGCCCCAGTGTTGGGGCTGACCAGGTGGCCAGAGAACCCTACCTACTGCCACCTCCCTGGGGTGCAGGGCTGGTGTGGGCTTTTCTCTGGGGAAAGGAGGTCCAGCCCCTTGCTCATGCACCTGCCCTGCAGGAAGATCTGGTCTTGTTAACCAATCTGACCCTGGATGCCTTCATTTTTGTTGAATTGTGGTAAAAATGTATGTAACAGAAATTTTAACATCTTAACCATTTTTGCGCCTGCAGAACAGCGGTATTAAGGACATTCGCATTGTTGGGGCATCCATCTCCAGAATGTTTTCAATTTGCAAATCTGATACCGTGTACCCATGAAACAAGGGCTCCCTCCCCCTCTCCCTGGCAACCTCCATTCTATTTTTCTGTCTCTATGAATTTGACTAGTCTAAGTGTCTCATGTGAGTGGAATCGTTCAGTGTTTGTCCTTTTGTGACTGGCTTATTTCACTTAGCATAATGTCCTTGGCTCATCCATGTTGTGAATGCCCTTGGCTTTGACTTTGGTATTTTTTTCCCACCTTCTAGGATTCCAGCTTGGGGTGGGGGGTGGATGTGGGGAGGGGTAAAGGCGGGCTGTAAGACTCCTCACACAGGAAGATTCAGGGTAAAGGGGCACGGCCTCTGAGCATGTCAGTTTTACTCATTGGTAAATATTGTAAAGCATTATACATGAAAATAAATATGAATATATTACAAGACATAATGTAAAATGCACATGAATTTTTTTAAAATTTTTATTTATTTATGATAGTCACACAGAGAGAGAGAGAGAGAGAGGCAGAGACATAGGCAGAGGGAGAAGCAGGCTCCATGCACCGGGAGCCCGACGTGGGATTCGATCCCGGGTCTCCAGGATCGCGCCCTGGGCCAAAGGCAGGCGCCAAACCGCTGCGCCACCCAGGGATCCCTGCACATGAATTTTTCACTCAAAACTGGTACTTGAAAGAAATTCTGTGCTTGTGGCAAGTTTTCTCCAACCTTGGGCCCTAAGGGGAAGTGATGGGAAGCTGAAGGAACCAAACCCAGGAACCTGAGTCCCAGCCGGGGATCTGGTCTGCTTGGGCCTGAAGTGCCCCCGGGAGGGAAGAGGCAGCTGACTGGCCTGTACCCTGCAGGGCAATGGGGTTGCGCCACACCACAGTGTCATTTAGGCTTCAAACACCCAAGGGATCTAGAGGGTGCCCTCTTTAGGCCCCACTGCTGCCAATCAGACACGCACCTCCCCAGCCAAGGGACCTGCAGCTGGGGACTGGTTGGCTTGGATTCAAATCTCCCTGGTAACCTGGGATCTATGGTGGAAGCGGACAGCTTCCTGTGCTCCCCCAGCATCCCACCCCGAAGCAGGAGAGGTTGTCAGAGGCAGCAGCCAGCCAGGAGGGCAGGCAGGGAGCTGAGGGCCACCCCACACCCGGGGCCTCCAGGAAGCTGCAGGTAAGCCCCAGAACCCCTTGCTGGGCAGGCTCCTCTGCTACCAGTGTGCTTCACAATCATTTGGCCTGAGAGATGAGAGCCAGAAAGTTGCCCATTTAATTTAATTTATTTCAATTTAATTTTAATTTTAAGCTATTCCACATTTGCTCCCCCAGCTATCTTTTTTCACTCCCGAGGTGATTAAATGATTGCAGCTCATGAAGAAAGGGAGGATGGGAAATGGTCAGAGAGCCTGGAGGAGCCCATCCCCAAGCCCAAGACCCTGACCACCACCATCACACTGCCCTGGGGGTCCCCCTTGGGGTCCTCGGGGCTAGACTGGAGGGTTACTGCCTCTGATGGACCCAGAGACCACTTTCCCATCCATACAGTGAAAGCAGTGGTAACACTGACAATCTACTGAGCACCTGCTATGTATACCAAGTCCTCTTAGCTCATGATTCTTGGCACATGCCAGCCGGCGGGCACTCGTCCCATCTCCCAGCGAGCCATCTGAGGCTTCGAGGCCCAGTTGTTTGGCTAAAGATATATGACCTCTAAGTGCAAAGAGGGTGGGGAGGAGGAGGGACTGGCTATGTGTCCTTGGGTGGGGGAATTATCCTCTCTGAAACTCAGTTCCTAGAATGCAAAAGGCAGTGATAATTATTCTTAAAAGGGTTTCATGGGTATATTGGCTTCAAAAAAATTAAGCAAGTGCAAAGGGATTAGCAGAAAGACTGGATTTAAAATGTGGCAATGGTGGGAAGATAGCTCTTTTTGGATTACAAGCAAACTGTCTTGGAGGATGGAAACCTGGATTGTCTGTCTTGGGGACTAGCCTTCCCTTTGTTCTGCAATGAGCCCTTTGGGAAGCCAGGTAGCTTGTGTGGGGCAAGACAAGGACCTGCTCCCTGTTGGGTGGTCCAGGTGGGCAGACACCTGCTGACCTAAAGGGCTACCCCCCAAGCAGAGGCTCGGTCGATGCTGTTCGGTTCTCCCTTTGCTCATCTTTGGAAGAACCTGCCCTTGCACAGGTAGATATATATATATATATATATTTAAATCTAAAACCTAGAAGATCTTTGGTTTCATCCCAGACCACAGGGTCTTTGTACCAGCCGCTCCCTGTGCCCAGAATACCCTTGTGCAGCTATTCACGTGGCTGGCACGCTGTGAAGAGAGCACACAGAAAGGCCACACGTAGGTGTTCATCTAAGATCCCAACCTCAGGCAGCAGCAAGTGCCAGACAGCAGAATGAGGGAGACTTGCTCAGAGCCCCCACGTCCCCACCTTGTCCCTGTCTGCCGAAGCCAGGGCACCTGCCAAGAGACAGGATGCGGTGTCTGGTCTGGTCTGTCCCTGATGCTGCCCTGCCTCCCCCGACCCGGCCAGCACCTCAGGCCTGAGGGCAACACTCAGGTCCTTGGCAGAGGGTCCCTAACCCCCGCCCCTGGCCCCCTGAGTCCCCCAGCCTGCCTGGCGTCCCTCACGGCTGGTGGTGCCGGGTGAGAGTGCCCAGGCCTCTGAGGGGTGGCTGGGCCCCTGGGAGCCGTGCGCTGCTTCCCGGCTGTCTCCCCAGGGCCCTCCTTTTCCTTCCCTTCAAAATAGTCTCAGATCAGCTTCCAGCCCCATCTCTGGCTTCTCATTTGCTCTGTTTCTTGTGCATCTTGGCTTTGGTCCATTTAGCATGCCTCAGGGTGTCTCTCTGGTCCCTGCTCCCCGCGCCTGTCCCTGTCCCTGCCCCAAGTCACTCCAGGCGACTCTGCTGAGCACCGCACGGAGGAAACTGCATCCTGCCCAAACCTGGGGCCTGGCTTTGTCTCAATCTTCTTAGTTCTGGGCCAAAGAGTTGTTCTGAGTTTCCCTGGGGTTTATGGAGGAGCAGAGGCAACCAAAGAGAGGGGCTACAGGGCACCTGGGGGGCTCCATTGGTTAAGCGTCCGACTCTTGCTTCAGTTCAGGTCATGGCCTCTGGTCATGGGGTTGAGCCCCACGTGGGGCTTTGTGCTCAGCGGCGAGCCTGCTATGAGATCCTTTCTCCCCCCTCCCTCTGCCTCTCTCCCTGCTCATGTGTGCGTGCTCACACTCTCTCTGTCAAATAAATCTTTTTTGGGGGCAGCCCAGGTGGCTCAGTGGTTTAGCATTGCCTTCAGCCCAGGGCCTGATCCTGGAGACCTGGAATCGAGTCCCACATCGGGTTCCCTGCATGGAGCCCGCTTTTCCCTCTGCCTGTGTCTCTGCCTCTCTCTGTCTCTCTCTCTCGGTGCCTCTCATGAATAAATAAATAAAATCTTTTAAAAAAATAAATCTTTTTTTTAAAAGATTTTATTTATTTGGGAAGAGAGCACACAGGGAAGGGCGGGGGGAGAGGGAAAAAGAGAAGCAGACACCACCCCGCCCCCCAATTGAGCAGGGAGCCCACCATGGGGCTCGATCCCAGGACCCTGGGATCATGACCTGAGCTGAAGGCAGATGTCCAAATAAATAAATCTATTTTAAGAGAGAGAGAGGGGTTATAATCATGGCCTGGTCCAAATCTGACCTCATCTGTTACTAGCTGTGTGAGCTTGGCCAAGTTACTCAACCTCTCTGAGCTTCAGCTTCCTCATCTGCAAAATGGGGTATAATGAGTAAATGAGTAGATGATGCATAGGAAGCATTTATTGAGAGCAAGGCTTAGCACATAGCGAATGCTGCGTGTTTGCTAGTACTATCCTGGCCTCTGTGCTGCCAGTTGTGGAGGGGACTGGTGGGCTGGGGGGAATCTTCCATTCCCCTGGGGAGGGCTATGTGCCTGGAATCCTTTCTAGAAGAGGAAACATTAGCATCTGCCTCCTCCCCTACCCTCACCTTCCACTGCATTTCCACATCTTTCTTTTTCATTGTTCTGACCCAGCTGGGGAAAGGACCAGCTCCGGGTCAGCCAGGTAGCTCAGGCTTCCATGCTCCCCAGCTAACATTCTTCCAGCCCATCTTTCTTTATTTATTTTTCTTTGAGAGAGAGAGGCCAAGAATGTGTGAAGGGTTGGGGGTGGGCGGGGAAAGAGGGGCAGAGGGAGAAAGAGAATCTTAAGCAGGCCCCATGCTCAGTGTGAAGCCTGAGGTGGGGCTTGATCTCCCGACTCTGAGATCACGACCTGAGCTGAAATCAGAGTTGGATGCACTCGACCAACTGAGCCCCCAGGCACCTCTTCCAGCTCATCTTTCTGCCAATGTCCCATCTCATGCTGTGGTCACGTGGGAGGTCACGATTCCGAGGAGTCCCGTTCACAGCAGCATCAGCTCCAGGAGACACCAATGTCTACAGGACTTGGGTCCTCCTCCTGCTCCTATTTCTGGCTTTGGGATTCTAGAAGACCTAGCAAATCACAGCCTAGAAGGGAGGGGGGGGCATTCTCTCTGTTTGGGGATCATCTCCAGCTGAGCCCAGAAGGAGACTGCTAGGGAGGCCGGGCCCCTCCTGGAAGAGTTGTGGGGACAGCTGGGGTGGCGGCAAGGAGACAGTCACAGCTTTCTGCACAGGGTGGGTCACCGGAGAGGGGCGGCTGCAAGACCAAAGTGCCCAGGATACCTCTGTCTGCCCTCATCTCCATTTGTGCAAGCCCTTGCAATCCTTCTAGCCCCTCTCAGGTGTTCCCGGAAGATTCCAGCATCCCTTATGCCTTCTTCTGCTGGGTGGCTTTGAGAGTCCTGTTGGCACTTTGGTACATGACACTGTGACTTGCTCAGATATTTCCTGTGTCCCAGAAGGTGGGGCCTGTGCCGCCTTGGACTCTGAATCCCTACCTTCTAGCATGGTGTCTGCTGATGTGACCAACGCACAGGTGACACGGAGGCTTCAAGCCTCTTGCCCATCTCTAGAAGCTGGGGGTCTGCTGGGGGCTCCACACGACTCACAAGAGCCAGGGATTTGAAGTCATCACCACCCGTGTCACTAGCCATCCCTGGCTTTTGTCAAGCCCCGCCTTCCTGAGCGGTGACCTACTCTCTCCTCGCCCCAAGCCGGGAGCTGGAGCCATGCTCAGCTCTTCTGCGGGAAGACGGGGCACAGGCTTCTGGCAGCCCCTCGTGAAACATCAAAGTTCAAGAGCAACCACAGAGGACGACAGAGGGAAACTGCCTCCCTCCCGTGGAGCGGGGAGCTCCCCTTGGCAGGTAGTGGTGCCGCCTCCCGGCAGGGAGCACCCCACCAGGAAGGAGGGCACACGACCATCAATCACAATTAGTCATGATCACTAACAGGGACGCTGGCAGAGCCCTTGCTGTGTGCCAGGCCCCCGGCTTGTCGTCACCTCTCTCACTCCTCACCTCGGCCCCGCGAGACACAGCCTTTTACTGTCATCCCTAGTTTACAGATGAGGAAAATGACTCACTTGTCCACGGACACACATGGCAGCAAGAGGCAGAGCTAGGACTTCAAAGTGGGGTGCTCTGACTCTGTCACCATATCAAGAGCATCCTTACCCCCGTACCCACCCATCCTTACCCTGCACCCACCAGCCCTCAGCGCCCACCTTGCCTGCGGACGGGCCCCCACCAGCACTGCTCGCTCCTCCCAAGTGCTCCATTCTCCCTGGACCCGCTGGCCCAGTCAGCTCTTGGCACAGTGATGCTGTGTAACAAAGCACCCAAAGAAACCTGGGTGGCTTGTTGGAAAACACGTTTATATCATGGGTCTGCAGGTCGACTGGGGCTTGGCTGCATTTCTTTATTTATTTTTAAGATTTTATTTATTTGACAGAGAGCATGAGCGAGAAAGTGAGCACAAGCAGGGGGAGTGGCAGCAGAGGCAGAGGGAGAAGCAGGCTCCCCCTGAAGCAGGGAGCCCCATGTGGGGCTCCATCCCAGGACCCAGAGATCACGACCTGAGCTAAAGGCAAATGCATACCTGATGAGCCACCTGGTGCATTGATTAGACGTCTATTATGTGCCGGGCACTGTTCTGAGTCTCAGGCCCTGGGGATCCAGCGAGTCAGCAGGAGACATACACAAGACAGTAATTGTAATGAGAAATGTGACACTGTGATAGAAACTGTCCAACATGCCTGAAGACACAGAGAGAATGACAATTTTTCTTTGGGATGAATCGGGGATAGAGGGTACCATGTGAACTGGGCCATGGTAGGAATTCAGACCTCCTGGCTGGCTTAGTGAGTAGAGCATGGGACTCTCCATCTCAGGGTCATGAGTTTGAGCCCCACATTGGGCATGGAGCCTACTTGAAAAAAATTTTTGTAGGAATGGAAGAAATAGCAAAAGTAGTGTTCTAGTAGTGTTCTAGAAAGTGGGAACTGCCTTTGTAAAGGCAGAGAGGAATGAAGAGATGAGTGTCTCCTTTGCTGAGGAAGCATGTGGGTCAGGCCAAGCAGTTTGGGCAGCCTTTTACATTTTTTAAGCTGGAGAAGGGATTTGAGGGGGATGGGGTCGAAGGTGGGAAGACGGCTAGAGGGCTTTGGCCATTCTCCAAGTAAGACACGCTGGAAAGCCAGCCTGCTAGACCCGCGCTGGGCAGGGCCATGCAGGATCCCAAGGTGGGAGGGGGACAGAAGTGGCAGGAAAAGGCAACATTAGCAATATTTCTGTGGGGCTCACACCCTCACTCTGTTTCAAAAGAGGCATCACTGAACTGTGTGCTTCAGCCATGGCAGCATGGTCATGATTCGAGATAAATCTTTGTCCCACCTCCTGGCCCCAGGGGATGCTTTGCAGAATCCCTACTCATCCAATTCCTTACTAAAATGTTCATTCTTTGTTTGAAATTAAAAACAAACAAACAAACAAACGAACCCTTCATTCTTTAGAGACACAGGTGCACACACCGGACACCACTAGAGGCTCTTGGAAGAGCCAGCAGCCCCTGCCCTCCAGGGTCTCCTCTCTGTGAGCACAGTGTTCCAAGAGAGCCAGAGGGGCAGGGGTCCTGCGTGTTCTTTCCCCCCAAGGGCCGGCCGCTGGGCCCCAGGGGCTTTGTCTCAGGCTCCTTAGGGGCCCAGCTCCAACACGTTGCTCAGAAAGTGTCTTTCACCCGCTGGCAGCTGGATGTTCAGAACTGACAGGAAGCAGCTGGGGGCCAGGTGACCCGGCCAAGGCCCCCCAGGGGGCCACCCTGCAGTCAGAGGAACCTCCTGCCCATCCCCTTCTACCCCGTTGCCCCCCCACTCCTGCAGGTGCCCCAGCCTGGGCGGTGCGCAGCAGGCAGACACCTGCCAGCAGGGAGGAAGCCGAGTCGCCAGGGAGCGGAGGGCTCCACAGCAGGGCAGCAGGGACAGCAGGGACAGCAGGGACAGGCTGCTTATTTTTAGCCCACTTACTGGCTGGGGCTTTGCAGACCAAGACGCGGCTCCTGCTCCTCGCTGATGCTGTTGTTTCTCCCCACCAGGCCCGGGAATTGGTTTCTTTTGCAGGCAGTCACCTCTGCGGGGCCCGGCAGCTGCGACAGGCCCCGGGCAGGTGGCCGCGTGTCTATTATTTTTGATCGCCCGTCTGTCTTCTGGAGCGAGAAATCACCAGGGGGCTGCGGGCTCTGCACGGGCCCTCATCTCCCCGGGGCGAGGCCGAGGGCGGCAGGGGGCAGCGGTTGGGGCCTGCCAGGGGGCCTGGCTCAGGGGTGCTCCCATCCGCTCTGTGCTCCTTGCCCTCCGGCCCCAGACGGAGCACTGGGAAAGGCGGGCAATGGGAAGCAAGAGGAAGGCGTCAGCGGGGAGGCAGCTCCCGGCCCAGTCCCCCTCCCTGCCCTGGCAGGTGCTGCTGGAAGGCGGGCTCCCTTCACGCCCAAGGGGAGCAGAGGTGGCCCGGAGCCTCTGTTTCCCCTTTCTGTCAAATGAGCAGGGCTGTGCCTTCCCTGCCCGAGAGCTCCAGGGGAGAGCTTGCCTCTTCTAGTCCAGGGTGGCTCCTGGTCCTTGGCATGTGCTGGCACAGCTCTGACCTCTCCCTCTGCCTGCTGAGGGTGGCAGAGCCCAAAAGACAACTGGACGAGCTCAGGACCTGCCATCCCCAAATATGCTGCTTTGGCACATTGATTATTTTGAGCTTCAGGAGCTTGAAAACACTGAATGCAGGGAGAGGCTTTCTGTGAACTCCCCTCATTGGCAAGGCACTCACTTGTCACCAATCCCCTTTCCAGGGGTTGCATCTGGGGAGACTGAATTTTGCATCAGGAGAGGGCACTGGCAGTGACCCCACACCCATGCGGACTTTGTCAGAAACAAGCATACTCCCACCTTGCCTTCTAGGGGCCCCTTTGTTTTTCCTAAAAACCCTCTAGTCTCCCCTAAGGGGCCAGCCTCCCCCTTCCCTTCCCCTATTCAGATGGTACTTAATCCTGAACCCTAAGGCACTTTGGGAGTTACCCAGTTTCCTCTGGGTCTCTCCCATGTTACATGAGGTACATGTTAATAAATTTCTATTTATTCTTGGCTAAGGGGTGTCGGCTAAGAATGCAGAGGGATGGAGGGAGGGTGATTTTTCTACTGCCTTCATCACTTGGCCTCTGCCTCTCCTTTTTCTTATAAGACACCAGGCACTGGATTTAGGGCCCATCCTGAATCCAGAAGGATCTCATCTGGAGTGCCTTCCTTAATTCAAGTGCAAATCTAATTATATCTGCAAAGACCCACTTCCAAATAAGGTCGCATTCACAGAGACGGGTTGTCAGGACATGGACATATCCTTTGGGGGGATGCTATTCAACCCACTATAGCCAGGTACTTATGGAGATGTTGCTCGGTTCTCTTCCCTGGCTCTAGATCAACCAGGTCAGAGGGCATGAGGTTCCTGGAAGAAGGTGTCTGCCCAAGAGCTGCTTCTGTGTGGAGGTGCTCACTTACCTCCCAGTCCTGGTGCAGATGAGAAGCTTGACGAACGTCTGAGCCCTGAGCACAGAGTGAAGGCTTACCGCAAACCCTTCTCCTTCCCCTACCTGGAAAGCAGAAAAAAAAGGAAGAAATAAGCAGAAAAGGGATTAAATAAAATAAATCGGAGCCTTACAGAATGTGCGGCCACCTGGGCAGAGAAAAGAAGGAATAAACTAAGGGGGTGCCCAGCTCCGCAGGGAGGCCTAGGGCAGAAGCTCCAGGGAGAGGAGAGCTGCAGCCTGGAACCTGCCCCTCCCTGGGGTATGAGCAGAGGGGTCAAGTGCAGGGGACACCTCAGCCCCTCCTCCCCCCCAGCTCCTGGCAAAGCTCTGGCTTGTCTTCACTTCTCCTGCTTTCCTGTTGGACACTTTTCAAACTGAGGGACCTTCCCCTGGAGACCCCAAGCTCCCCACCTTCAGCATCCCACCCACTTTGAGTAGCTTCCCTTGACACACACTCCAGAGGCTCATTCTCCTTTCTTCATCAAAATGTATCAGGTGCCCAGCTCATCCCTTAGGCCACTCTTCTCAGCTGTTCGGGTGATAGGGAGCTAATCCTGTAAACAAATTCAAACCAACATGGAAGTTAATACTGAGCCTGTTGATGACTGCTAACAACAAAATGGGTTGGTGTGCAGGGGGGAAATATTTTGCTTTTTAGCGAAGAAGAGGCTTTAGGTGGAAGCAAAGAAACCCTAATGGTGGCTTGTCAGTCCTGTGACAGGCCAGTCGGTAAGACATAGTTCTGTGCTGAGAACTTTGTCAGCCCTCCAGTCATCCCATGGTCACGGTCGTGGCTGCTGCGGGGCCATCTCCCACAGCTGGAGCAACTCCTTGCCATGCGTGTTCAGGCCAGAGGCCTTCGGGGACCCCGCACCCCAGAAAGGGTCTCATTGGACTAGCATCTGGTCTCATAAACATGCCTTGGGATCTGTTTATTACTGTTTCCTCCTATTTTACTTTATTTATTTTAAAGGTTTTATTTATTTGAGAGAGAGAGAGAGAAAAATGAGTGTGGGGGAGGGGCAGAGGGAGAAGCAGACCCCCGCTGAGCAGGGAGCCCAACTACGTGGGAATCGATCCCAGGACCCTGAGATCATGACCTGAGCCCAACCAAGCCAGATGCTTAACCAGCTGAGCCCCCCAGGTGCCCTGCGTGCATGTATTTTTAATCTTATTTGAGTGCCTCAGAATTATGGATCTCATCGTCTGTCTTGCTCTCCCTCCTCCGTCCTGCTCTGAGGACCCCATGCTGACGTGGGCAGCTACCTCCTTGCCGGGGCAGAGGGCCTGTAATCTGCTTCCCGGGCATCTGACCGGCGCAGCCGCCCCGGGGTGGCTCTCCCTCTACCGTCACCGTCACCGTCACCACGCGGAATCCGCCTGCCCCCGTAGGAGACTGTGTGTGAGGAGGTCTTTGGGGCTTGTGCCAGGAGCAGAAACGCCAGGCCTCAGGACAGGCAGAGCCGCATTTGCCTCGGGCCTGCCGCCTCCCTGCCCACAACGGCCACTTTGGTCTACACCCCCTGTGCACTACCACGTGAATTCTTTTCCTCCACGTCACATGGGTTCCCTGGTCACGAAGACTGCCAAGGCTCTCGCTGAATATAGGTTCTGGTGAACCAAAAATGTGAGAAGAGCAGCTCCTGAGTGGCACAGTCCGTTAGGCGGCTGACTCTTGTTTTGGCTGAGTCCTGATCTCAGGGTCATGGGATCAAGTCCTGCATCGGGCTGCCCCTCTCAGGACAAGGTCTGTGTGGGATTCTTTCTCCCTCTCCCTCTGTCCTCCCACAGCTCATGTGCTCTGTTTCTCTCTCCCTCTCTCTCTCTCTCTCAATAAATAAATAAATAAATAAATAAATAAATATCTTTAAAAATGTGAGAAAACTATAGAATTTCACTGTATAGGAATATTAATCATAGTCACTTTTTTGCCAAATCACCAGACCTTCCAATAATTGCCACTATGTGCCAGTGGCTGCATGTCTTCTGTTTGCAAATCCAGATCTATTCTCCACCCTGCTCTCTGCCCTGAGGCTGACCCGTCTGGGCAGCACCAGGCCGCCCCCTTGATCGCAGGCTTCTGGGTTGGGGGTGGCCGTTGGAAGGCACTGGCAGAGACCAGAAAGCCCAGGGAGAGTGAAGCAGGGTTTTCCCCTGGCTTCTCCCTTCCATCAAAACCTGCCTCATTCCCTTCGGTCTTCTTTGTTTATCTTTCTAGGTGATGGCGAGTCTGGTCACCTGATGGCCTTCTCCATCCAGCTACTGCCCCTGCCCTTCTTCCTCCAGGCCTCAGGGTGGTAACAGCCCCTCTCTCTCCCTGGCCCTGGGATCCTGCGTCATTTCTTGTTGACTTCCCTCAACTCTACCCATACACCTTCAAGCATATGGCTTTCTTGAATGGAATGTGTTACCTGTTTATACTGGGACCCTGACTGATGATACAGCATCTGATATTTGAAAAGAATACATAAAATGTTGGGTTAGACTAGGTGATAGTGGAGGACAGTGGCCCCACTCTGCATTTGAGGACAGCTAGCGCCTGCTCTCATCGCCTGCCTTGGTGTCCCACTGAGGACACTGCCTGGCCTGGGGCCTGCCCTCCAGGACACACTCATCTTCAGAGTTCCAGAGCTCACTTCCCCCCTCCCCAACAGACGCCTCAGGTTTAGGGCCATGCTTCACCCCTCCCACCCCAAATTCCTCTGCACCCTCTCATCTCCCTGGGCTTACCTGCCATAGGTAGCTTTCATCCACTTGCTTACAGTGTGACTGTCACCAGATTGCAAGCTCTCCAAGCCAGGCACTGGGCCCCAGACTCATAGGTTCCTAGCACAGTGCCTGGCTGGTGGCAGACCAGTGGCTGTGGAATGCTTGCTGGCCCTGGGGGTGGAAGCGTTTGCTCTAGGCCTTGGGATCTGTTCTGGCCCAGTGGAGACAGTGGTCCATTACCCTTTTCTGGGCCCCTGGCCTGTCCCATCTTTGGGGAAGTCAATGACAGAAGCTGGAAGATGTGGTTGGGAGATATGGGGGCCAGAAGGCAGACACTTTAATTGCATAATTATTTCCTCAGTACTGATGGTGCTGGGGAAGATGATGCCTGCTGCCTGCAGGATGGATGATGTGGGGATGGGTGAGTTATATTTTCCCAGATAAAAGCACCAATTGCCTATAAACTCTGATTCTGCCTGATGTAAAAGCCACTTTATTGCACATCCAGAAATTACTACCCGTATAAAAGCACATTATTGTGATGTAAAAATAGATTTTTATATAATTTTTTCATGCCACCACCTTGTAATTCCTCATTTCCAAGCACCCTGAGATTGCACTGGGGTTTATTTTCCTCTTTTAATTGTTTGCCATGGCATGCCAATTTATGATGAGATATTTTCCCTGAGATCAGAGCAGGGCCCAGGCATAAATAACAGCCATCACCTCATGGCAAGCAGAGTTCTGGGGTACCCCAAATGCCATCAAACATTAGGCTCCAAGTGACAACACAATTTGGAGCGGGGTGGGGCGTGGTTTCATGCCCATTTGAAGCCCTCCTGAAGGCAGGAAACAAGGAGGGGCTCCATTCCTCCCACCTTACCAGAGGGTGCAGTATACTCCCACCTCTCCTGTCCCCTGCCCGCCAGAATGCAGCCAAGGGAAATGCTCTGGGCTGTGTTCAAACCCCACTGGCTTGATCCATGTGGCTCATAGTTCCTCTTCCTCTTCAGAAATTTGACCTTTTCTTCATTGAGTCCCAGAGCCTGGGTTCCTCCTCAGGTGGTCAGCCCACAGGAGTGCATCCAGAGATGAAGGAGGGTCCTGTCCTGCAGAAAAACCTGTCCTTCCCCCTGTCCATCACCCCCCCCCACACACACACACACCCCAGACTGCCTCCTCTCTACTCCTGGCAAAAGACTCCTGACCCTCCAGAGACTGTCCTTGTTTGCCAAGGGCAGAGGAGGTTCATTCTCTGTCCCTATGGCTTCCATGCTGGGTGCTGTGAGCGCATCACACCTCACTCCAGGGGGACCCTTAGCAGCCACTGGCTCGCTCCTGGCCTGGACCTGGGGCCTCCTTTCCTGTTCCTGAGTCCCTGGTTTGCCCTGTCTGCCATCCGTGAGCTATTGAACAGCATCTCCCTGTGGGCAGCGGGGTGGGGCCTGGGTAGGGGGGCATCTTGGGGCTTCAGGGTGCGACTCCTCCGCTGGCCGAGTTGCATAGGTCTGGTGATGAGTGAATAAAGGAAGCACGTTTAGATCAGCGGCTGGCAAACCGTCGTGTGCCTCGCAATCACCCGCTGGGCTCCTTGCAGTCGTTTGTTTCAGGGGGTCTGAGGTGGGGCCCGAGTTTGCATCTTTAACAAGTTCCCAAATGATGCTGATGCTGCTGATCCGGGAGCCATATTTTTAGAACCGCTCCGATTATTTGTGTCTCTGTTACCCTGATGAGTGGGAGGGATTATTGACAGTAGGGAGTCGGGAAGATGGGGAGTTGGGTGCCTGCCTCGGTTCCTGGGACGGGAGTGGAGAATATGGGGCGGGTGTGGGGGGAGGGAGGAGGCGGAGCAAGGGCAATTTTAGAAAGTGCCCGAGACCTCAGGGGGAAGGATGGGGACCCGAAGACGGTGGGTTGCTCTGGGGCTGGGGTCGCGGGGCCCCTGGCAGCCCCAGAACGCGCCGGTTCCCCGCGCGGGAGGTGCCGGGCCTCTCGGCCGCGCGCGTCGGACCCCAGTGCGCGCGGCCCCGCCGCCCGGTCCTGCTGCCCCCCCCCCCCCCCCGCCCCGAGGTGGCGCCCCGCGGCCCCGAGCCCCGGCGGAGAAGCAGCCGCCGTCCGCGGGGTGGGGGTGGGGGTGGGGGTGGGGGTGGGGGCGGGGCACCCGGCGCAGCGGCGGGAGGCGGGGGGCGGGGGGCGGGGGGCCGTGGCCGCTCCCCCCCGTGGGCGCTCCCCCCCCCCCCCCGCGGCCCTCCTCCTCGCTAGTTTTGCGGCCCTGGCCGAGTCGCTTCCTCTCCCGGGTTCTGTTTCTTCATCTGTAAAATGGGGGGACGACGGCTTCCGGGTCGGAGGCCCTGCGGCACCGTGCGGCGGAGGGCGCGGGGCAGCCACGGAGCCCCCCAACCTCGGCTGCTGACAGGGGGCGCCCCGCGCCACCCCTCGTCTCCCGCCCTCGTCTTGCCCCCTGGGGGCGCTGCTCCTCGTGCGTGGGCCGGGTCGCTGGGGTTGGGAGCCCACCTCAGCCCGCGACCTGGGACGGCAGGAAAGCGCCGTGGGAAGCAGGCACGTGATGTGCTTGGCGCAGGCCTGGCACAGGGGCGACAGCCGCGTTTAAGGACATCTGGGTAATGTCAGCCTCCAGTGCCGGGTGCTGCCCTGCCCGCTTCCGCACAGCGGACCTGGGTTTAGAGATCCCCAAAAAGAACTAGGGTGTCATCGACTTGGAACAACAGGGCTTAAGGATTTCTTTTTCCAAGCAAAGGCTGGCCACAGGCCCCCGGCTGGCCTGTTGCCAGAGTCCTGCAGGGGCTGGTGGCAAGGTGACGGCTGTGGGGACATGGGGAACCCTGGGTGCTCCAGCCTTGCTTCCCATTCTCTCTCGGCCTGGTTCCACGCAGTACCCTCCCTCTGCGGGGCTGAGCTGCACTTCATTCATCCATTCGTTCATTCATTCATTTATACATCACTGCATACATGCTTCTCTGACAAATACTGGGCCAGGGACGGACACGTAGATCCATAACACCTGGCCTGTCTCTGGAGGGGATCTGTAAAACTGGGGGCAAACAGTCCTCCTCTCTTAGCGCCTAGCCTAGCACCCAGCAATTGTTAGCTATTGCTGACATCATGATCTTAGCTTGTCATCTAGAGACCCTCCACTCCGTCATGTAGGTCTGCCGCTCTCCCATGCTGTCGCTGGTACTCCTAGAGGAGAGAGTCAACCAGCCTGGAGAGCCGAGTCAGGATCTGGATCCTTCTCTCAGATTTCTAGCTCTTTACAGCATGAACTGTTTTCTCTCCTGGTCTCCAACCTTAAGCCTTGGTCCACCTCACAGCAGGGTCTCATAGCCAGGCAGTTTCTCTACCCACCTCCTTCTGGTAGGCTCTGAAAAGGGAAGTGGGGAGGCCTTGCTTCTACTGCCTGAGCCCCCTCAGGGAGTTTGTTAGAGATGCAGACTCTTAGCCTTGCCCCAGGCCTCCTGGATCTGAACCTTTTTAGTTTAGTTTTAGTAAGACTCCCGGATGAGTTATATGCATGTTAAAGTTTGAGAAGTACTCTTCCAGGGCCCACTGGCCTGAAACCAGAGGAAAATGGAGAGCTAGTCTTCAGGAAATGCCCCCAGCCCAAGTCACTCAGACACTTCCAGGTTTGGGGCCTCAACTCTTTCTGCTGTTGGAGAACGCCCTGTTTCCACCTTTAGGCGCCTCTCCTTCCCTAGGAAAATTAGTTCTGCTAAAGTTGACAGGATTCAAATATCTGCAGGTGATGTCCCCTGACAGGGCAGGGAACTTGATGGACTCAGCTGTGGGTCTTCTGTGGCCAGCACACAGTAGGTGCTTAGCTTATGTTTATTAAACTGCAACACATTCCTTGCAATTGGAACACAGTTCAGTAATAGGGTAAGATGCCTGCGGTCAGAAATGTGAAGCAAGTGACCCCTGCTCTAATGGGTCTGAAGCCCCTTCCCAGAAGACACCAAGAGCAAATATATGGGACATGCATGATGATCCTCTTTCCCAATCTCTTGGTAGACATCAGGAATTGATTACAGCTGACTTTCTGGCATGACCTTGGAATCCTTCTCTACATAGCACCCTAGGGAGTCACTATCAATCGATCTCATGGCACTTTTGGAGATCTTTGCCTCAGGTCTTCCTCTGGGAGCTGCCCTCTACAGATCAGGCAGAGACAGGAGACTGGGCCAGTTCCTACTGATGCCTACTGCTCCCACCCTCCTCCCACCTTCCCACGGAAGCCCCCTGCCCTGGTTGGGTGTGCCTGCTGCCCCTGGGGGACTGCCCTCCCCAAATGTTCACAGCTGGAGGGATGAAGTCCAGCCCCAGACTTGTCTTGCTTACACAGGCCTCTCTCCCTAAGGGGTAGGAGACCACTTAACTGGCCACCATGGTGGGCCTCCATGAGGCTTTCGATGCTCTTGCCCTTTACTGACTTCTCCTGCTACCCTGTCAGATGGGAATGCCCCCAACAGTCATGCACTGTGGTGTCCTGGAGTGTGCCCCTCTGACCCCATGGTTTTGGTGGACACGAGGGGGTTCTAGGGAGCGTCCACCCAAGGGTGTTCCCATCTCCTCCCTGGCATGGTGCCCTGGTAACCGCCAGTACTAGGATTCTTGCCATGGGTCAGGGCAGCTCTGCTCTGTACTGGACTGCTGTAGCACCCTGTTCTCCTAGCACTGCCCCTGCACCCTGGTCTCTGCCCACTACCCCTTGGCTGCCCCACCACACTCACCACACCAGCAGGGAGGAGTCATTTTCTTTGGCATGTTATCAGGTCTACTAATCAAACTGCCAGTCGTCGAGAGATACCTATGCTCACAGCCAACCCCTACCACCATCTTTCCCTCCTGCCTACTAGGTCCAGAGTTTAGCTCTAAGGAAAGGTGTCCATGTGGAACTTTCGGCTGGTTGTGGGCTTGCGCCCTCACTAGTCTGTGAAGTCAGGCCTCTGCTGTGTTTACTGCTATCTCCAGTGCAATGCAGGTGCTCAGGACATGTGGGCCGTTCACCAGCCCTGAATCCTGAGATCACCTGTAAAGGCTGGATCTTTTACCTTTTTAGCTTCAGTTTACAGATAAGGAAACAGTCTCAGAGCTTACTTAACCTGCCCAAGGGCACTCCATGAGTACAAGGCAAGCTAGGGCAGCCTGTCTGCCCTCAGAGGTGTGTCCTCGGCCCCTACGCTGTCCTGAGTCCTTGAGGTAAGTCTCATTTCCACATACTCTACCAGCATCAACTCAGCCTAATAATTACTAATCTGGTTGACTATCTAGCAACTTGGCCTTTGAATGCAGCCTAAACTCCGCAATTAATTCCGAGTCCCAGACTCTGAGCCAGGCGCCGCAGGACAGGCTGGAGAGAGTACAGCCTGGCAGGGCAGCAGCCGGGGGCTGGGAGCACGGGCCACCGTGCCGCCTGCCCCGACACCACTGCCTCTTATGAAGCCTGAGGCCCAGACACTCCTGCCCACGGCCATCTGTGCGTGCAAACACCACCTTCCGAAGTCCAGCGGGGACTGTTTAGATTAACTGCAGCTGTGTCTTCTCCTGCTTCCACACGGACAACTGGGAACGTGAAATGTTAATACTGGGGACTCTGTCCCTGGGCCACGCTCACCTGGCCTGAAACAACACTTGGGGGCTGCGAAGAGCACCAGACATCCACTCCAGAGTAGAGGGTGAGCTGGCGTCCTCGGCCCAGGCACCCAGATAACACCTATGGATTGAGGCCGCCTGCTCACTGAACCGCATCAATGTCACACTCTCAGGGCACAGTGGCTGAGCCCAGGGCATAGAATGACTCCATCGAGCTGGGATGATGGATCTCTGCTGTCAGGGTGGCAGCAGCCAACGCCCTCAGGCAGCAGGGACAGGGACTGTGGCCTCCTGCTGGCCTTGTCCAAGGTCCTGAGGCAGTCATGATGGAGCTGTGAGGCCCCTGTCCTGTCCGGAGTCGATTCCAGTCCCAGGTTTAGATGCTCTCATAAAGGTCCCTAGAGACCACGCGACAGCCTCACTCCCCCAGGGCTGTTTTTGGGAAAAATGTCTTTTGAAAGAGCCCGACACCAACAACAGCCAAAACTATGGTGACATACTTCTGTCATTACTTTTAGGGGGGCAGGGAGGGACTATCAAGGAACCTTCTGGGATGCTGTTGATCTGAGTGGTTGCAGGGAAGTTCAGATTTATGAACATCTGCAAGCCATATACTTAAATTTGTGTATCTTAAAGTTATACATCAACTTGAAAAGTGATGTGGGAACCCTGAAGTGTCTTATGTAGGCCTTGCCCACTCACCCTGGCTGCTTCTCCCCACAGGGCCAATGGGACCTCAGCTGGTCAGCACCCAGGGCTGGCGAGGACAGCCTTTGGTCCTTGGTGCTATGTGGCCCCTGGACTAGACCCATTCTTCCATCTGGCAAACCTGTTGAGTCACCTCGTCCTTGAAAAACCTCCCATAACTTTCCTTGGTAGACAAGTGCTATTTGAGGTTTCTCTAACCATAACTTCTAGCCCCTTACACTCTCAGACACATCCCATACATTAAATTATCATTTAATATTTATGTATGTAAGCAGTGTATTACTTGGTTTTGAACTTTATATAATAATGCTCAAATGGCATTAAGTCATCTGAGATGTGCTTTCTTGTTTCTTAAGATTCATCCATTTTTCTGCATGCTCACAATTCATTTTCATTGAATAATATTCCGTTGTATGTATACACCTTGTGGCGTCTGTGGTGCCGGTTTTGTGTTAGCAGGAACACAACTCTGGTGACCCTTCTTGCACACAACTCCTGGTGGGGGTGGTTCTCACACATGCAGAACAAGAGAGAACCTCTTGGCCGTAGTCAGGAGGGAATCGCTGGATCGTGGGCATGCACATTGTCAACTTGACAAGCTAACGCCACCATGTTTGTACATACACCTGTATCAGTAAGGTTAACTGGGTTTTCCTATCACCAGTATCTGATGCCCTCAGCAGCTTGTAGGCGGATATGAGGGATGATTCTTCCCTTTATCCCGGCACTTAGAACAGTGCCTAGAGGCAGTGGGGAGGAGGGCACTAAGTGCTAAGTGCCTCACTACCAGAGGGTTAAAGGTTCAGGGCAGACCCATTCCTATTGAGAAAACCACCTGAGGATGTTGCTGCTGCCAGGGCAGGACAAGCAGTGGCATTTTGCACATGGTAGTCAGTGCAGTGGCTCTGCACAGAGCAAGGTTGTAAGCGTTCTGCTCACTGGAGGGGTCGCCTCCCTGTACCTAGGCAAGGGCACCCTGGCTTCCTTCAACTGAACCGGGCAAGGGCACCCTGGCTTCCTTCAACTGAACCAGGTCCTCAGGCCCCTGGGGGCCAGGCCCATGGGGACGGACACTTGCCAAGGTGAAAGCCATGATGTAGAGAACATAGGCTAGGGACTGGTTTTCTATTCCTGGCCCTGCCATAAATAAGCTAGATGGGCAAGTCACTTTGTCTCCTTCCTTACCTTATAAAATGAGTTTGGACAGTGATAGCTAATTCTTGAACTTGAGAACTAATCAGTATCACCAAAGAAGCTTGTTACAAGTGCTGATTCCCAGGCCCTGGACCACAGGAATTGAGGGAATGGTTCTGGAGTGGGAAGCGATACATGCAGATTTACCTGATAATAAATAAAAAATCAGAAATACTCACCGATGATGAAAAAGTTGATACACAGGGAGTTACAATAAGTGCTCCCAACACTCAGCTGTTACCTATACGCAACCACTTTTAATCATCTGTTTCAGATTTTTTGGTGGTTACCATCATTGCTAAACAGGACAGTTCTTGTTTTATCAACTGCACAAACATTACCCATTGTCCTCCTACTGTGATGGATGGTTCACATTGCCACTCCCAGTGAGTCCTGGCAATTTTTGGAAGCTGTGTTTTAACGAGCACCTCAGGTGATTCTGAATTAGCTGGTTGGTCAGCCACACTTAAATAAGCACTGGTCTAGAGTGGCTTCTGATAGACGCTGTTTCCTTAGATCACCTCTTAAGCACCTGGTTCCTCTGCTTGGCTTCTAGAACATGCTGACAGACCCTTTCCCCATCTCTGGGAGCTTTGAAAGGCGGGGCAAGGGAGCCACTCTGGCAACCACACTATTCCACGTTTGTAGTGGGTGGAATTGCCCTGCCCTGTCCTCTTGCTACCCCATCTCATCTAGTGTTACCTCCTGTCCCCCAGTTGCATAATTAGAATGAGCAGATTTCTCCTCTAGGGACTGGCATAGCTCTGGCTCTAGCAGATTGTTGAGCATCTGACTCCTTCATAATAACCAAGAAGTGGTGTATTCAGACAACAGTACATACAGAAACAAGGTACACAGCAAAACGAACCTAACAAGGACACAGCCCACAGACATACAAAGCGAGAGAAGGCAGGCACGCGAGAATCCATACTGCAGGACTCCACCTATGTTAAACTTAAAACCAGACAAAATTGGGAAAAAAAAAAAACACACACAAAACAGACAAAACCCTCGACTGGGAGCAAGGTCAAGAGAGGCACTACTTTGGAGGGGGACAGTGACTGAAGAGCAAGTTTGAGGAGCTGGTAACGTTCTTTTGACTTGTGTATATTTACATGGCTATGTTCACTTTGGAAACCCCTGTATCCTTTAATTTGTGGACTTTTCCAAATTTGTATTTCCTTATAAGTATCCCCAATAAAAAAAAGGAAGAGAAACCAAGCAGCTCTCTCTCCTGCCTAAACAAGCCCTTCCCCAGGATGGGATGGGCCCTGGCAGGCAGGGGAAGCCAGGGATGGGGCTCTCATCTGCGTAGCTCGGCCTAGGTTGGGGGAGGAAGGCTGGCGTTCTGAGCACTGATCCTGCTGGTCACTGTGTATTTCCGAGCTCCAGCCTGGAGCCCCACAGAGCAGAGCAGCCTGCTGGGTCAAGGAAGTGGCTGGAAATGAGGCCCAAGCATATTCCCTGGGAAGGATGACAAGATATTAGCCAACCAAGACTCATATGCCATCTTCCCCACCTGCTAGCAGCCAAGCTGTCCGGGGGGAGGGTGGCGGATGGGCCCCCAGCCCGCCTCCCCAGGCTGCTAGCCAACCCAGTGTAAATATTATCATACTCCTACGCATCTGAAGGACGTTAATTATTAAAACACATGCCACCCAGGGTAGTGCACTGTAATTAGGTTCAAATTAAATTAGCATCCTCTCGTAATTAGGACATCAATAACTACTCTTGAGGCACCAGTTCTCCAGCCCCTCCCCAATGCTTCCCAACATGAGCTAATGCAAGGAAAGGGGTCCATTGACTCTCCCTGGGATGCAGAAATAATCAAAACCATAAATAAAGTAGAGACAGTTGCAGAAGCCCTTCCCTCCCCCCTCCCCCCCCTTTCCATTCTGGTCCTGCTTGCTGGCAGGGAGAAGGTAGATGACAGTCACTGGGGAGGGTCTTGGAGTGGCAGTACTTCCCTGTTGGCTAGCCCAAACCCGGGGCTCTGATGCATCAGCCCTCAGAGACTGGGAAGCTTCCAGAGCCTGTCTAGAGCTTAGCATGCTGTTTTCCTTCCACCTCTTAGCTTGACTCTGCCGCCCTCCCCATGTCCTGGTGCACTGCCCATGGCTGTGGCTTGTTAGGGAGGTTTCAGTTGCTCCAGCCTGGCCTGCATGGCTCCTGGGGGCCTATGGAGACAGCCTTGGCATCCACTGGACCCAGTGTTGTCTGGGTCTTAATCTGCACTTGGTGGGTGGGTGGATGGATGGATAATAGGTGCTCAGGAGGTTTTTGGGTTCAACTGGAAAGGCAGGCAGGGGAAGGGACTCTGGAGAAGTTTTTGGTGCTACTGGTGCAAGTGCTGGTGTTGGCTGATCTTAAGTATGGACAAAAGGCAAAGCCTCTAATGCATCCACACGCTGAGTGCCCCCCTGAAATTCTGCATCCTATGTGCCTGGCTCCCGTCACCCCAGTCCCAGCTCCGCCTACAACAGACCCCAGGAACTCAACAGATGTGCAGGGGAGGAACTGAGATGAACTGGCAGCCGCACCGTCCAGCCTTGTGAACGGTCTAGCCTGGGTTGAAACCAGCCTTGGAAGAGACAGAAAAGAAGTAGGAAGGTTCAGGCATCATTTCAATTGCAGAGCTACGGAGGGCTTATCCTTGGGCGCAGATGTAACCAAGGCAACTGTGGAGACAGTGAGCCGATTTCAGACCCTTCTGCTAGAGAGTGGGCTGGCATCTTGCCCCTGCCAATGGAGCTCATGGGGAGTACATCCTGACCTGCCTCTGGACCCCACCAGGAGGTAGAGAAACGGGGGAGGCGGGAGTTCTCTTCTCTATGACTAGCCTCCTCCATGCATGATAAGAAAATGTAAGACCACAGGGAGTGGGCTTGCCTGCTGGGGGCAGGACAGCTTCTCCAGGAGTGGAGACAGGCAGGGACCTTCACACTTCTGCTGACTGCTTGGGCCCTGTCAGGGGCTATATGAAGTAAGTCATGGGAAACTAGTTTTCTGGGCCGTAAAGGGTCTGATTTGAGGACCATAAGCTCTCTAACCCAGAGGGATTGGCAGGCAGGCAGGCAGGCAGGCAGGCAGGCAGGCAGAAATGGGAGTCTTCAAGGGAAAGGAAGCACACGGTTTCTAGAGATGCACACACACTTCTCCCCCACTCACCTCTCTCCTTAGCTAGAATGCACCCTGAGTTCAGGAAGCACATATCTTTTCACCTAAAAGACAGGTTCTGGGTAGAACCCCATGTAAACTCTGGGCCTCAACAAGCAGGTGTAGGAGCAGAATTGCCAAGAACCAGAATTTTCTGAGATCTAGGATGTTTGGTTTAGGAATAAGAGCTCGCCAGCCAGGCCCTACCACCTCCCCTGACTTTCTTCAAGATCAAAGGACCAACCTTATATGGCAGCTTGGAGCACCATCCCAGATTGGAAATGGGGGATTGAATGTCGGGCCACCAGGAAGGTATGCCATGTTTCACAGGATTATGTGCCTAGGAAGGGCAGGGCTGCACAGATGAGGCAGATTCCCAGGACACTGTGGTGACCTGTCGTATACCTCATTTCTCTCCCTAGCATTCTCGGACTCACACAACAGGTTCTTCACTGCACATGACAGTGGCTGCTCTTGAGCCTCCCTCTTCCATCAGGGGAGGGGGGAAGGGGGGAGGAGTGGCCTGGGGTTTCTGAGCTCTGTGGCCAGCTCTACCTCGATCCCCTGGAGGTTACTCTGTTAAGTCAAACAGAGCAGGAACTAACCTGGAATGTCAGGGTCTCCTTGGCGAGCAGCCGAGACCCCTCTTGGACTTGCCCTTGTCCTCTAGCAGCTCCATTTTCCAAAGAACACACACTGGAAGGAGATGGGCAGGCACTGGGGCCCCCAATCCTTAACACACACTGTGCCAGCTTATCTGGTGCTAGCCTTTACTCCAGCCACAGCAGGAGAGGGAAGAGAGTTCCTTCTGACCCCCTGCCGGGGCTCCAGCAGAACTTGGCAAAGGACAGTATCAGCGACTCTCCATAGGGGCCTGGTGAGACCGAGCCCAGCCTTTTGTGTGTGGCCACTCCTGGGCACTGCTTGCCAAGCTGCTCTAAATCTTCCAGGTCCTTGAGGGCAGCCACGTGCAGTGGGGAGTCTGGACTGACGAGTTAAAAGAGAAGCTCTCCAGCCTTCTGCAGGATGGCCAGGTGCCATCATGCCTCCCAGGTTCTGGGAGTTGCCCATGACTTTGAAGAACTGCTCTGCTTCCCCTGACTGGCCGTTTCTAGGGTTGAGGCCAGGCATGCAGATGACTATGCTGAGGGTCAATCAAGTGCCCAAGTCTTCTCCTGCTGGGGCTGTCAAGACCCCAGGCTCTGGACTCCACCATGACCAATAAGAGCTGCAGACAGCAGGTACTATTTTATTGGGCCTTGAAAGCTTTAAATACAGAAGTGGGGAGGGCTGGCAGGGGGCAGATGTAGACACGCTGGCATTTGAGAATGGACGTATCAGAAGAATCACATAATCAATCAACAGGTGGACAGAGAGCTGGGGAGAAAGGCAATCTGGGATAGAAGTGGGGTGCCAGCTGGCCTTGGGTGTCAGGATCATGCCCTATGTTAGGACAAAGTCTTTCATGTTCCTGATTTGAGGACAACTTTAAAAACAAAACTGCCAAATAAAAACACAAAATCAGCTGGGACAGACTGTGGACAGCAGTGCCTGTCATCTCAGAAGACAATGGCCTGCCCTCTGAAAGCCTTGGGCTCCCCCATCCCACCTCCAGCCCAGATGGTGCCCCACAAGACATTTCCATACACTGAAGCAAAGCTGGACCCAATCTACACCCCTGATCTGGGGTCTGGAGCTGAAAACACCCTCCCTGCAGAGGAGGAGGTACTGGTGTGAGCGGGGCTGGGGGCCAGACCCGCTTCCTTCCTTAGCGGCTGTAGCCAAACTCATCAGCATCGTCGGCCCGGAAGTCTCCATAGCGCCACAGGTTCAGCTGTGAAAAGGCAGAAAATGACTGTGAGGTGGGACCCGTTGGAACCCTAGAATTAAGCCCCCTTTCTCAGCTTCCCATGGAGCCCTTGAGGCAAAAACTCACCCTGGCGCTCTTGGCTGACTCTTGGGCATTCAGATACTCTGTGATCTGGAGGGACAAGGGAAGAAAGGGAGGTCACAAAGAGGGTATTTGCCACTGAACAGCCAGAATGACCCTAGGGGCTGCCTGGGTCTGGTCTGCGTTATTCCCCCACTCAGCGGGTCGCCAGCTCCCTCAGAACAGAATCCAAAGAGCATGGTCACATGGGCCTTCTTGCTGTTCCCTGATTCTTTGGACTGGCTCTTCCATCTGCCCGAAACACTCTTCCCCTCATGTCCACCTGGCTACTAATCTTGCTTCTTTGAGAACTGATAAAGCATCACCATCTCAGTGATGCCTCAAATGATCCCATTTTGAATTCTAATCATCCCTCCCCCACACTGATTCCTTTTATTTCTATTTTCTCTTTTTCCGTTGCATTTATCTTTTTTTTTTTTTTTTTTATCTCCTATCAGTTAATTTCACTGACTCAGTATATACGTTTTTTGTCAACTCATGTTTGAATGTAGGCTCCATAGTGGCAGAAATGTCTCTTACTCACGGAGGTTCGTAGGCCCTCAATAAAACCTTGTTGAAAGAAAATCAGTGAATGAATGAACACTTGTAGGGTGTTTATTCTCAGATACTGGGCAAAGGAATGTTCTAGACACCAGAGACGTTATGGGTAGCTTCCTAGGGGAGACAGTGAGAGCTCAAACATTTACAGGGAAATTTAGGTCAACTCCAAGGGCAATCTCAAGACACTGGGGGTCTCTAGTGAGAAGACTAGGGGTGTCATGCTTCTCCTGTCCAGAGGAGACACAGTAGCAATTCACACTGTGGTCTTGTTCCAAATGAATCACCATCCTGCACAACCAGTGCCATAGACCCAGAGGCCGCAAGAAAGAGAGGCCTGGGAAAAGGCACACTGGAGAGAGAAGGCTGCTTTCAGCACTGCCGCTCTCATCCCTCCTCTCAGAGAGACTGTGGGGAGGAGCTGGGTTCCGCAGGAGGGCACAGGCTTCCCCCCAGCCCGTCCTGAGGGGGAGATGCCCATCCCAACTCCCAATGCTTAGTAAGAAAGGCAGTGCAGGTGGGTCCCAGGTGTCAGCCACAGGCCCTTCATGGTCCAGCCTGTGAAGCAGCGAGGCCCCAGGTGCCTTCCCCATCTCCGCACCGGAAGACTCAGGCCCAGCTCCATACTCTGGGCGGGTGGGGGGGGGGAGGGGGTGGCTTTTCAGAGAGGCAGGAGGGTGGCAGGGGCAGTCCCTTAGGCCCATCCCAGTTGAATCTGGCTCCAAGTGGCACTGCAAGTGAGCAGCTGGCTCCAGACTTGGGAGTTTATGTTAGAGAGAAGGAATGATAAAGGGAGGTGGAGGCCCTCTCCAGGCCACCCCTGGCAAGGCTTTTCCAGCCTGCCACCTGGGGGCACATGCTAAGGGACCCTCCCGCTCTAGCTTATAGCTGCATTCTCAGCCAAGCCTGCAGCCAATTAATTTGAGATGTAATTAGCTTTTTTTTTTTTTAAACCCCAACAAACCCAAATCCATTATCTTTCTCTAGCAGGAACAGCAGGATGGAGAGTTCCCTGCTTTGTCACTGGCTCTTGATGCGGCCCCAGCCCCCCTGTGATGGCAGGTGGGGAGCACTGGCAGCCTGGTTCCACATCACGTACCACTTTCTGGAATTGTTTCTCCTTGCGCACCTCCACCATGACCAGGCCCTCCTTTACCAAGCCGAGCCCCACGTCCCCCTTGGAATCAGCAAACTGTAGGGTGACATGGGGGCAGCCAGCGCTCAGGTGTTCCACATTGAGCAGGCACTGAGTGTTCTGGATATCCCGTACCACACTGTCCACAGCGTCTGTTCGAGCATCCTCCTGGAGCAGACACACATGCAGCTTAGTGGGAGGCAGAAGGGTGAGCTTTAAAGACAGCCACGTGGGCCCCAGGTCCTGTTCACGGACCTCCAAGTAAGTGTCCAGCAGGTGCAAGCATCTCATTCCCCACTTCCTAACAAGGAAGGAAAGAGCCTCCAGACAGGAAGCATCCCCTCTCCCTGGCCTGTCCTTTCCCTCCCCACCTAGCCTATCTGCATATATCCCAATCTTGTCACCACCCCTATACCCTGCCCACCTGCCTTCTGTCTCTGAGAAAAAGTGGCTTTTGTCCATCCAAAACTGACCCTCCACTTGCTGTCTTGGCCCCCCATCATCTCCCACCCCCACCAGACTGTGCTCTAGTGCCCTGACCCCTCATAGTCCTGCTTTTGTGCATGCACTGACCTCTCAGGCTCTCTCCATCATGCCCCTGACCTATGCTGTCACCACTTTCTACCGCTGTTTCTCTTCTGCCCTTCAGCAAATTTCATGAAAAGGCATAAAATGTTCTATGGCACCAATTCCTACCCTACCATTTGCTCCTTAGCACCCTCCATCTGGCAGCAGCTCCAAGCAGGCTGTTCAGACCCTGCTCTGAGCACCAGGGACCTCTGTTAGGGCTGAAGCCAAGGGTACTCGCCAAGCCTTATGCCTGACCTCCCCAGGGAGCTGGACACTGCAGATCGGCTCCTCACTTCTGGAAACTGGGTGGCTCTGCCACCCTGAGCCCACATTTTCCTCTCTGGATGCACATTGTCTCAGGTTCTTCGTTGGATTTGGGAAGGCCAGCATTTGCCAAGACTCTCTCTTCCACAACCTGTCTTCCACATACTGTCCTATATGTGCCCATGGTTTTGGCTCCCAACTCTGTGGTTCTAGGTCTCCTCGCTTTCCAAACTGAACACTATCAAGCTGCCTGGAGTTCCCACAGCCCCTAATTTGCTCCTTTTTGTCCTAGTATCTCGGCCAACAACATCATAGCCACATGTAAGAAACCCAGTCATCTTCTGTTCCGCATTTCCTGCTTCCCCTCCCCAAACAGTGCCCCTGTGGCACATTGGTGTGATCAGGCTGTCACTGTGTCTAGCCTGGACTTCCACTACTATCCCATCCAGTCTCTGACAATGGCCCCTGGAGGAACTTGCAGAACCAGATTTGACCGTGTCACACCTATGCCGAAAATCCTGCCCCTACCCATCAGGCCCTGATTTATCTTTCCATTTTCATCTCTTGCCACTGCCCACAAGGTCCCAGACTCCCAACCGTGTGGATTAGTCTTTGCCCAAAGTGCTCTGGCCCACTGGGCCCATCCATCTACAGAATCAGCTCAGATGCTCTAATGCCACCTCCTCTGTGGCACCTTCCCTCAACTTCCTTGGTCACTCCCATCTCTTAAGTCCTGTCACTAAAAGGCTAATGGTCACTGTTTCTATCTCCTAGTAGCCTGTGAGGGCCGCCATCAGTGGCTGAATGTCACGGGACAGCCTTCTTAGGAAGGAAGGAAGGAAGACTTACGTCTTGGGGCACCTGGATGAAGGCGAAAGCATACTCTGTGGCCTGAGCAGGCAGCACACGAGTGCTGAAGGCAGGTGGGAGGGTCCCCAGGCGGGTGGACGGCAGGATCTCTCTCTGCAGAGGACATGTCAGGCAAGAGCATTACATACTTGATGCCCACCCACCCCTGCCCTTACTCTCTCACAAGATGACTCCTGTGACTGGGTCTCTGGAATTGTAACTCAGGCCCCGGCCACGACTTGCTCCCACTTAGCCGCATGTGCAAGCAGGCAGCCATGGCTTACACCTTCTCACCCTGGGCCTGGTGTTGGCACACCTGGTGTCTACTAAAATAATCAACTTGATCACTGATCTCTAGCCACGATTTCCACCTTTTCCCAATGCTTTCCCTCTGTGATTCCTTGAATACTTTTCCACAGGCCAGGGGGTGCTCTGCTGGAAAAACACACTGAGGGTCCCGACAGTCCTGCAACATGGCAGGACCTCTTTTGTGTATCCCCTGGTGCTAAGTTGGGAGCATGGACCAACTCTGGGCTTCTGCTAATTGACCCTCAAGCCTAGCCTTTGAGGAAAGTGGACAAACATCAGGAGTAGCATGGTTCTGAACTCCAAATTTCTCTCCTTGCTGCTTGCTGCCGTGCCCACAGGGAATCTTCCAGAATTGTTAACAGACTCCCAGGCCCAGCCCTAAGGGCTTTTCTCAAGGGTGCTCGTCACTCTGCTCCCTTACGACTGTCCTTTCCCAGCAAGCCTAGGTTTGGGCACGTGCTGGGGATCAGCACACAAGCACCTAGTCAAGCATGAGGACCAGGAGCTGTGGGGCAGTGAGAACTTCCATGGGCTCTCTCTTCAAAGAAGTTGGGCAGAAGATGAGCCAACCTTGGGTGTGGCTGGGCACTCATCCTTAGTGCCCAGAAAGGAGACTCCTCAGAGCTCAGAGACCTCTGATGAGATACATCAGCTGTGCCTGGTCTCTCAGGGTTCAGTGGCCTGTAACACGAACCGCAGAGATGTTTACATGCTCACCGTGGAGTCAGGAAGGGATTCAGAGCTTGCAGGAACCTCTGAGAGCTCAGAGGGACTTGACGCAGGGGACTATTGTGCTGAATGACCCTGGCAGCCCCCCGGGGGCCCCCTCTTTGCCTACTCTTCCACTTTCCTGGTCCCCCACACTCACATTGCCATAGTCAATGTAGAAGACGTGCACTTTGGCAGGAGACTCGACTTTTTCCACTCGGGCGCGGTACCTGCAACGGCAGTACAGGCAGAGCTCAAGGGCCAGCCCTAGAGAGTCTGGCCTCCCTGGAGCCTTAGTGACAGCAGGGAAGTGGCACAACACTTCCCTGCTCTGGGCTCAGAGTGAACACCCCTGGGTGTCGCAGAGGGCAGTTCTCAGACTCCATGAAGGCCCAGGTGCGGGGCATGGTGGCCACCATCTAATGGAATCAGAGCCTCACTGGGAGCAGGGGGAGGGAGAAGGGAGCATGTGGAGCAGATTAATGTGTCCTTGGGGCATAAAGCAACAAGACTAATGACTAGATTGATGTCTGCTGTTTAAAGCCAGCACACTGAACAGCAGCTGTAATTAGCCGGCAGATCTGTCTGGGAGGCCGCGGCAGGGAACACATCCAAGTCACTTCGTCACCCAGGGAAGGCCATGGGCCCTACTCTTGGTAGATCAGACATAAGTGACCTTCTTGCAGCCTGTGAGTGCTCCTGCTCATGTTCCAGACAGCTGGGCTGGAGGGTCGGGCGGCTGGTCTGGACTCACTAAGAGTCAGCCTCCACCCTCCCTACCCCGTGTGACATCATTTTTTCCCGTGTGGGGTGAGGGCTGTGTCGGAGAGTCTCAGCCAGCCATGGCTCCCTCAATAGTTTCCCAGGAACAAGAAGAGACACTACTTCTATACATGAGGCTCACTGGGCTGCAGGAAAATCATAGGCCCCAGAAGGGTGGTGGGCAATGAGGAGGGTCATACTGGAGAGCTGGCCAAAGTCAATCACCACCTGCTGGAAACCAGGTTGCTAAGGCAAATGCCTGAAGTCTACCTGGTAGCTATGCAGGCCTGTGCCCTGAGGACAGACCTGCTATTGCTCCTGCTTAAGACTCTGCTCAGTTCCAAGTGGCTTACCATTCTCCATCTACAAACTTGGCAATGCAGAATTCTCCCCGGCGGGGGGCATAGGAACCTTCGACAGGAGGGTGGCTGGCGATGTCATTTCGCATGTTCTCCATCAGCTTCTCCAGCTGGGTGCCTGCAGGGGAAGAAGGAGTGAGACCTGGGTTGGGGAGCAGGCAGGGCATGGTGTTCTGCATTTGCCTGTGGCACTGGCCTGCCCCATTCCACAGGGAAGTCCTCTTTGGTCTCTGCTCAAGAGGTTTACACGGTCTTCAAAAGTGGGACAGGGACTTGCTGACACGTTGGGCTTCAGAGGCACACAACCACACAACATCAGCTCTCCAATCCACCAGCCAGGGCTTTGGAAGTCACTTGGGATGTTCTTGGGCTCCATTCAAGTAGGTGGACGAAACATGGGGATGTGGAGCCAGGCCAGCTGGCCTCATCCAGGGTGGGAGTGGGACAGCTTACACCCATTCAATGAGGGCTGCAGCCATTCTTTGCCAGTGTCTCCCCGGGACAAACATGAAGGATGGGCCCCACACAACCTTGGGCAAGGAAAGAGCCTCAGATTCTGAACCACAGAAGATGGGGAGCAGAACCCAGAGTATATTCAAACTTGGCTACTCTGGCTTTGCTTACCATGTCAGGTACATGCAAAAGCAAGCTTTGGTACTGCTGGCGTTCCAACCTCCCACTCCAACTTGTGCTCCCTTTGGTGGGTGGGGGAGAGTCTTCTTCCCTGCCTATCTTTCCCCAATCTTGAGTCCCTGTTGCTCATCAACTGGTAATCACATTTGGCAACACCCAGGGTCCTCTCAGGTTCCCTCCTCAAGCCCTAATGCTGTGTCCTCCGGCCCCACTCAGCTAAGCATCAGTCCCCAGTAACTTTACTTTCCCATCCCCCTTGGCCCTGCCTCTAGCTCTGCATCAGCCCTGTTGTGCCCCCTTTGCTCTCTGAGTTAAGGGTAGCTGGGTTCATGTAGTGTGGGTATGGGATTCTTCTTTCCACCTCCAGAGCCCATGGCCACACTGTAACAGGTGCCTAACACATGCTGGCTGTTGGTACACTTGTCAACAGTTGGCCTTATATGTTCCTTGTCTGGTTTATGTTTCTGCCACTATGCTGTGAGCTCCTTCAGGGCACAGACCATTGCTCACTTGGTTCTGTTTGCTCTTGCAAGGCTTAATAAATCCCTGACACATGCAGAATGCTTAAGAATTCAACTGTATTGAAGATGCACTCTGCATTCACAAAGACATGTCCACTCTTGGACCTCTGCATGGGCCACTGTCCCAGCATTCATAAGCCCCAGTTTCAGAACAGGGACTTTTAGGAAACAGCTGTCCTCCCCCCCCAACCCAGCAGTAAACTTTCTACAAGACAAATTCTTTCCATACTTGGTCTATTTTTATTTTTTTGCTCTAAGGCAACAGAAGCAGACTTTGCCTCCTGCAAACAAGTCCTTACACAGAGCCTGGCTGGTCATTTACAGCTAATGGCAAAGCTTTCATCATTTCATTAGATCCTTCCTGAAGGCAGGCTTTAATTAAGAGAAGAGACACAAGGCAAGAGGATGTCCCCTAGGAGAGGATGAAAGGTTTCAGAAGAGGGAGGCTGTAGTTGCTGAAGTTTATTTTCAAGGATTTTATGGAACCAAGGTCAGGTCTTCTCTTCAGGAGTCCACTACAGCCCTCCAGATAGCGTGCCAACAAGCGCCTCACCCCCTTCCCCAGTGTTTCAAGAATACATGGTTTCCCCCTTGGTTCCTTTTCTCCTACCTTGGCCACTACTCGCTGCAGTGTTCTGGCTCCCTAGAGCTGACCGAGATAGCCAGGTGGGGCACAGAGCATGCCCAGGAAACCTCTGAGATTATTGGCTGAAGCCTTGAACCTGTAAGCTCTGTCCCCTGGAGAGGCCAGGAAGAGCCTGCTAGGGAGCTGTTGAACCTTGGCCAGCTCTTCAAGCTCCCTTTTTCCTGAGCTTCCTGAGGCCCATTCTTCCTGGCTCCTGTGCTCAGAAACAGCTCTTCTTCCTGCCTGGACCACCAGTCAAAGACTCCTTTCTTTGTCACACCACCCAGACCTGGCAATGCCCAGCAGGACTGCAGCTGACCTCAAGGGAACCTCATCCTGAAGGCTCATTAGCTCATCTCTACCCCTCTCTGGCTCTTTTCCCTCCCAGGCAGAACCAGCCCAGGGCTCAAGAAAGTTGGTTTTCCTTGGTGAACTGACATGGCCACAGAACAG
Organism: Canis lupus baileyi; assembly: GCF_048164855.1. Classification (NCBI taxonomy): domain Eukaryota; kingdom Metazoa; phylum Chordata; class Mammalia; order Carnivora; family Canidae; genus Canis; species Canis lupus. Next base: position 52,738,927 of record NC_132855.1, on the reverse strand, counting down.
CTGCCTGAGAAATGTCATTAGAGGGAAGTGGCTGATGATCCGGAGGGGCCAGGCAAGGGGAAGGGGGCACCGGGGGGCTGGGCAGGCCATACCCTGCCACCCACGGGGCTGCCTCGAGTGCCACTGACTTCCTCAGGCTCCTCTCCCTTGCAAGGATCTGGCTTCTTGGACCCCGAGGTGGCTATAAGAGCTTTTCCCTCTACTCTCAACTAAAATGGTTCCCTGCAGAGGGATTCAAGGAGAGGAAGGAGGGGAGGGTAGAGAGCAAAGGGAGTGGAGGTGGGAATTTGAGCCGGAGGGGTCACAGGGCCATGGCTGCAAGAGTGGCTTCTACTGCTCTGTCCTCCAGAAGCCTGAGGTATCTGCTGAGGTGTCCCCTGGTCACAGGGCACAGCATTTGAAGGCAGGAGGAGGATGGAGACAGAGGGTCCTTCAGAAAGACTGCCGGGGCCGGGGGGGGGGGGGGGGGGATGGGATGACTTCCCCTTGAGCGCAGCCTGTTTCCATGGCAACTGGCTACCACTCAGGGCTATGGTAACCTCTAGAGAAGGAGAAACCCCAGAGAAAAAAGCCCAGGCTCCTCTCCTCCTGCTGCCTTCCCAAGGAAGCTGAGGGGGAGGAGGGTTAAGTGATGCTGGTTTGTGCTTCCTGACCACATTGTGTCAATCTTTTCCTTGCTTCCTGATAGACTCTGAGAGCTACAAATCCCCATGCCTAGCCCAGCCAGGGGTGTCTGAGAAGAGCAAAACAATTCCCCAAGAATTTGAGTATCACCCAGACCAGATGGGTTACCTCACCAGCCCTCAGAGACCCTGCTTAGCCTCACCCACTCCAGGGCTCACTTGCGGTACATGAAATAACCTGAGGGCACAGAGCAGCATGTGGGGCCCAGGGGATGGCCAGTTGCCAAAGGCTATTTGGGAGAGGCCCCTGGAATGCACAGGCTGTGCCCTTCCCCAACCCTGCAGAGCCGAGGGGGTTCTGGAGGCGGGCCGGGCTGGCGTACTCACCGGTCTCCACATCCTGCACATAGAAGTGCAGGTCATCAGTGATCTCAGTCACGAACACTGGCTTGTAGCTGGCAGAGCGCTCTTTCTCCTCTAGCACGGGCACCACCTCCTCCACGGGCTGCTCCTCATAATGGGCCCAGACCTGCATGTGCAGTCAGCAAAGGGGGTTAGGGGGTTAGGAAGTAAAGCCAGAAAGGACACAGGAAAGGGGCTGTGGGCAAGTGGGGCCACCCCTGGGATGAGACTGTAGAGTCACCACAGGGCACTCACATCACACTGAGCTGAGCCCCTAGAATTCTCCTACCTCTGACTGGGTAAGGAGAGCACTCTGAAGTTCTTCTGATCAATCATTTCTCAAATGCTGGCAGGTATCAGAAGCAAGTGGGGAGCTTATTAAAAATGCTGGTACCTGGGTCCCAACACAGTCTACCAAGTTAGGATGTGTTATAACTGCACTCAGAGAAAGTAAAACAAACCAAAGCAGGCACCCAGGCAATCCTCACACATACCAGAGCATGAGAACCTTGGTGTTGCAGTGGTTCTGGATCCCCACCACCCTCCTCCACAGCACTCCGGAGGGGTCACTCTGAACTCCCAAGGCCCTCACACTGTCCAGGGCCGTGGTGCTCCTGACGCTCTCCAAGTGACAGCCCTACGCCGTGGAGGGGAGGGTCTGTCACTGTTTGAGAATGCCTCCTCTCGGCACCTTCTCTGTCTTCACTGCAAGCAGGTTGTTCTGACTGCAGCTCAGAAGCTGGGCCACTCCCCTCCACCCAGGCCCTTCCCCTCCTCCCCTGGCCCTGCACTGTCAAGGCCACAGCTGCTCAGAAGCTGATTCCGTGTGACAGCGCGTCAAGTCCGATCCTGCGGCCAGGAGATTATCCCAGTAGTGAAGCCTGTCAGAGTAGGAGTGGGCGGGGGTGTCCAGCTGAGTAGTGAGAAGGGGGTGAGGGGCTGGACCACACACAGGGTCCCCACAGATACACAAGAACAGGGGGTGACAAAAGTATTAGTCAAAACATACACACTTCCTAGGTGCCAGGCGCTATTCAAAACATGCTCCAAGCAGAAATTCATTGAATCCTCATGACAACCCTTCGGATAGGTATTAATGTTGCCCTGTCTTACAGACAAGAACTGGAAGCACCCAGGCTTGCTAGAAGCAGCAGAACCATGATCTGAACCCAGGCATCTGGGTGTCAGAGATCTCTGAGGGGGCATTATCGACAGTGACCAGGCATCTAGAAATGGAGGGCAGCACTGAGCAGTAGGAAAAGTTGTAGGTGGGAGATGGGGTGTCTTGTCCTTGAATTTGCTGTTGGACTTTGGTCAAGCCATGTGCCTCCTGCATCTTCTTTTTTTCCCTTGCAAGAGGAGCAAGTCTGACCACATGATCACTCAGGTGATCCTGAGATCCCCAGACGGCTGGTGGAAGCAGCCCAAGGGCAGGAATGTCAGAATTACTGAACTTCCCTGGGTCACACCTGCAGAAGCCCTGCTCCCGCCTTCAGCGTGGTGTGAGTATGCTTCCACTAGAAGGGGAGGCCAGGGCCCTGCAAACTGGGGGACTGAGCATGGGGGAGGCTGCTAGGGAGTGGCTGAGGGGGATGGGAGAGATGTCACCTGGGTGCAAACCTCTGACAGTCACACACAGCAGTGACATCACCTTCTGACTTTTGGGGAGGGGCTTTAACCCAACCCTCCCTGACCCCTCTCACCTACTCCCAATATTGGTCCCACACAGCTACTTCCCTCCTCACTAGCATCCAGACATCTCTGTTTTGCACATGCCCAGGCCTGGGTGCCGTAGGAGAGGAGACAGACAGACAGTAAGGCTTTAGTTTAGTAACATCAGAGCCTCCAGGCCGAAAGGGGTCTCTAGCTTTCAGACTTCCCTGTGAAAGGGCCTCTTCAATCAGAGGCCATGGCACGGATAGCTGAAGCATCCTGGGGGATAGCCACAATGATTTCTGGTTCCAAGGCCGACATCCTATTGAGGGACTTTCTCCCCAGACCCGAGAGTGGAAGGTCCCCAGGGAAGTGACTATTCAGTCACCGCACCCCCACCCCCCAGCCACGCTGGGATGCATCCGTGCAGCTCGAGGGCCAATGGGACTCTCACAAGCCTGCCAGCACTGCCTTAAATGAGCTGAAGCCAAGTGCTGCCCCCTCCTCCCCACCCTCCTCTGCTCCCTTCTCCAGCCAGCACCTATCTTCCAACCTGTCTGCAACCCATCCCCAACCAGGTTAGTGGGTCCTTTTTGGCCTACCTCGTTGTTCTTACTACCTATCTCCCCACAGCACATTAGAAAGTCAGGGCCCCATCCCAGCCCCACACTGCATCCCTCCGCTGTAGGGAAGGAGGCTCCTCAGCAGCGTTGATGAATTGGGAACAGACTGACAGGGTGAGAGCAGAAACTGCTAATGACTCCTCAAGCTAAAGCGCCCAGGGCGACAGCATCAGGTTTCCTCCTGGGGGAGGGGGGAAGGAGCTCCTCTTCTGGCAGGCTCAGGTGGGCAGTAAGCTTGAGGTCAAGGAGGATGCAAACAAAAGCTCCAGGGAGCTTGCAGGCCTCCAGCTCCCACCAGGGAGGGTAGCAGTAGGGCCAGTCCCGTGACAAGTTCCACAGCTCACTGGGGAATGGGAGGGGCACAGCAGGGTGTACCCTGCTGCTTCCCAAGGTGAGAAGTATAAGGTGGCCTAAGGGTAGGACATTGAAAGCTGCTCCTATCTCTAAGGGAGGGCTGGCTTGGCCCCTCAGTAGAGCCCTGCAGGTTTCCCTCGGAGGATGGAGGGGACCATCTATTCCCTGGGACCTAGCCAATGGCATTTGGCAAACTGGTAAATGCAGCCTGGCTAAGTGGCTTCTAGGTGGGAACCAGCTAGCCAGCTGAGGCCCTGACCCACTCTCAAAACAAGGGCACATTTTGCCCATATTGGCTTATGTTGCCCTTCTGCAGAACTGGGGCAGAGAGAGGACAGACATACTGGCAGACAACTGCCACTTCCCCACAGCCATGCTGAGCCCTCTCTCAGATCAGATCCCTGACAAAGAGCTTGTTTTGGGGAATTCGCAGGGAGATGCTCCTCATCCTGGATCCACGGGGTGATGACAAGGAAAACCCAAAGACCCTTTCCAGAGAGAACAGTAATTGTGCCTGAACACACTGAACACAGACTCCGTGCCTTACGACTCTCCCCCAGGTTCTGGGCAGATGGAAGAGCTGGGGAAGGACCTGCATGGCCAAGATGCCAAGCAGAGGATGGGACTCTGGAGCTGGAAATGCCCTTGGCCTTTGGTGGAGGCCAGCCTGAGCTGGGCGTCAGCAGCAAGGCCCAGGGATGCTCGGAGATCCACCCAAGGCAGGGATCTGCTCTGCTCTGGGCCCACTCCCATGTGGCATTAGTGTGGAAAGGTCTTTCCCAGCTCCTCTAATTTATAGTAGGGTCTGTTATTAGGCTGGGGGCCAGGATGGCACTGTGTCCTGGGGCGGGGTTCCTCTGTAAGCCCTCCATGACCCTGGCTACAGACCCAGGCGGGGGAATGGCTAGGGAAGCAACTCCTTCCTTCCTCCCTTATCTGTTCCACTGCCACTCTGTCATGCCAATTCCTGTTCTGCTCAGGTCCCCTCTACATTGTGGGGCCAGGTTAGGAGCACAGGCTGTCTCTCCTCCTATCCTCACCCATCCCTGGCCCTCCCTCTTTCCCACACTTCCTCCCCAGGGAGCCCCCAGATCCTTGCCTGGCAGAAGATGGGTGATGTGGACTGAGGCTCCACTGGCTAGAGGCTTTCCTATTTAATATCACTGCTCAGGAGGCTCCAAGGGTGGGGCTGGCAAAGGACCAGGGTGGTGGAGGCCTTCAAGCTCGCAGTGGGGAAGACAAGTTCAATAAAAGGCAATCAATGGCCAATCCAGCCCTGTCCAGGGCCCTGCTGGGGCAGAAGGGAGGCTGGGGAGGGTGGTCCTGGTGCCTGCCATCTATGGCTCTGTCTTTGGTCCTCAGACCAACCCAGTATTCCTGCAGGAGGAGGGGATAACTCAGCATTAGCCTCCTATAGAGGAAAGCATCTCCTGACCAGCATCTTCATGAGGAGCGGGGTCTGCAGGGTACAGGAAAGAACTGGGCCCAGTAGGGAGGCAGCTAAATTCTCATAGCTGGGAAACCAGCATTGCCAGGTTCCCGCAGATAGACCCACCATGATCTCATAACCCCACACGTGCCTGTCTCTGGACAGTGAAGGCAGCCCTCCTGGGGTCACAAGCAAGGCAAGGTTGGAAATCCTGGAGACACTTCAGACATGCCGTTTGCTGTCCTCCAGCTGGCTACCAAATTCTCTGAGTCCAGCCAACTCTGAGGGGTGGTGCTATGCTCTACACATGCTGCTCCTGGGAACCAACCCCACCAGAAGAGGCAAGCCACACCAGATTCTGCCAGGATCCTCGAAGAGGATGGGATGTGCAGGAGAGGGACCCAGGAGGCAGGCAGGCCCTCACACTGAGAGGAGCACACTGCATTTTAACTGGCCTGGAATAAAAACACGTAGCCTGTGTAAGTAACTACTGAGGATTCCTCCTCACCATCATTGTGCGGCACCAATGAAATGATGTCCTGGGCTCTTTCAGACAAACCCACCATGTAGTAAATAGTGATGCCAGGGTAACACCCAGCAAGGCAGCCATCCCTCCATCTCAGGTCAGATTCCCCCCTCTGTCTTCTCCTGGGTCACTCTGGGGTCTCTAATCTCAGAGAGCAGAGCCTGAGGACAAAGATGCTTTCAGAATCTGAGCCTTAGGAGCCAGTGCTTTCCACACAGACCCCCAGCTAATTCTTCAGTGAAGGCTCAGCCCTTTGCACACATGGCCCCAGTACCACATCTCCTCCTACCCCTGTAGCAGGCAGAAGACATGGGGGTGGCAGCCTTAAGTTCAGCTGTCACCAACAGGAAACCCAAGAAGCAGTTCTTTTGTGCTAGAAGCTAAGACTGCCCGCTCCCTGTTACTCTAGGAAGATGAGGTTTAATGTGAGCAGAATTGGGACAAGAAAGGGTTAGAAGCCTCCTCAGAGGCTTCATGGTGGCCTATTCCTCCAAGGCATGGACAATCCCTTTCAATCTGTCCCAATCTTTTTGGGTCATCTCTCCCTAGAGTTCTTTCACCCCTACTGGGGGTTGGTCATGGATAGGGAATGGGAAGAAAAGGAATAGAGAGATCCAGGCAGGTGTCCCTCAGCTGGGTCCCTGAGGGAAGATAGCCAGGAAGAGGCAGAGTGAGGTGGTGTCTGTTCTGGGTTGGAAGATAATGGGGAGCCCTGAGGCCCTGAAGCCCCCTACTCCTCTTGGCAGGTGTCTGGGCCTTGGCTCTGGGAGGCGAGTTGCAAGCCAGATGGCTGCCCCATGGGGAAGGAAACGTTTATTCCTGGAACAAATTTATGGCTCAGCACGGCTGTCCCATGAAATCCTCCTGAAGCTCAGAGAAGCCCTGACAAATTGGTGGCCGGCTGATTTACTCCCATTATCAGGGCTGGGCTGTAAGTCAGTGGTGACAGGCTGAGTTGGAGGGTGCCAAGCCCAGCTCCCACCACCAAACCACTGGGTTCTTTAATCGTCCATTTGTTTCCAAAAGCTGCTTTCCAACCCACCCCCCTTGTCTTTTCAATGCAGTGTCTGCAGAGACTGATGGGCTCTAAATCTGTTTTCTTAACAGCTTTATGCATCTCCTGGGGCAGCTTCCACAATGGGGCTCCCTGCAGGGCCATGTAAAGGAAATTCAGAAGGGGGCTGCAGGTGTCCAGGTAGCTCTGAGGGCAGGGGGAAGGGCTGGGCTGGAGAAGGGACAGCCCCCTGGGTTCCTGCTCCCCAGGGGCTCCCCCAGTCATTCCTCTCATGGTTTTGAGATCACCTTCCAGACACCTTTCTGCTCCACCAGGTCCACCAGAGTAGGCCTATAGCTGAGGATGCCTAAGCTGGCAGGCTCTCTCTTGCTCATGTGTGGTTCCTAAGGTAGGGTCTCAGACCAACACCGACCAGGGTCCCTCAACTGTGGGATAACAAAACCACTCTGCCTGCTGTGCGGAGGCAGTAATGTTTTGGGGGAGGAGAGGGAAGGAGAGAAGAAGTCTGAGCTCTGGGGTGGCACCAGCCTCCTCCCCAGGAGGCCCACTTGCCCATGATACCTTCTCTTTCTTCTGCTTGGCGGCCTCCTCAGCAGACAGCAGGGATTTGTAGTAGGAGCTGCGCTCGGCAGTGAAGTGGACCTTGGAGAGTGCGTGCTCCACCAGCAAGACGGACAGGTTGGCGCTGTCAATGTGCAGCCAGCCGATGAAGTTGCCGGCCTTGTCCATGCTCTCTACCTCCACCTCTACCTGGGGAACAGAGGAAGGGGGTGTCAGCCTATAGGAGGCAGCCTCTGGGCCACCAGGGGGGACCTCACACCACAGGACAGGGGCTCATCTGGCCCAAAGAGCCAGAGCTTCTTGGAGCTCTGGCACTGCTGACCCCTCTTAGAACCCTTTGCTTCAGTTCCGTAAGTGTGATTCTTGCTTTTCTGCCTCACACCCAGAATCATCCTTTACAGAAACGTCACTGACCAAGCAACTTCAAAACTTCCCTCATCTCAGCTCTTTTGAAGTAAGGGAGTCTGTGGTCATCGCTGTGCGCACGCGTGCGAGTGTAGCTTGGGGAGGAGTGAGATAAAGCAGTAGACACAACTCAGGGAACATCACTCTCTTCTTTAGCACCCACCCGGCCCAGCAATTCTAGAAAGACAGGCAGGCCCCAGGAGCAGGGCAATCCCTGAGGGTGCAGAGCTGAAGGAATTAATGAGGAACAAAGGTAATGAAAGTGGCTGGATGAAAGCCAGGTGAGGAGAGGAGGGTAAGGGGGCAGGTGAGCAGAAGGATGTGAGCAGGAAGTGCACACAGGGCAGCTAGGGGGTGACCCCAGCAGGAAGCTGCCCAACAGGAAGCACCAAGAAGGGTGTAGTCACTACTCCAAGTCCAGTCCTGGGGGCTGTGCACTGTGGCTGAACTTCAGAACCCTCAGGGACCCCTGCGGTGCTCTAGAGCTCCTGAACCTCTTCCATGGAGGGCCTCCTCAAGACCCAGAACCACAGACACAGTACGGACTTTGCTCCTCCAAGAAGGTGGCCTCGATGCCACAGCCTTTGCAGTGGCTGATTGGCTCCCACCTCATGAAGGCAATGGCCCAGGGTAAATTTCTTCTTTGATTCTCTCCCAACCTCCTCCTTTCTCTGCTAAAGGGGCTTGTAAAAGCCTTTGCTGCCAAATATGAAAACTTGTATTAATTTAAACAGCTTCAAGCTCGATTAAGCAATAAAATGAATGTCTAAATACGTGGGAATTCTCTGAAGCCTGGGCTGGAGCCTGGGCTGGAGCCTGCGGCAGCAGCGTAGGCCAAAGGGTTAGAGAGGTGAGTATAGGGGAATGGGGAGCAATGTGGGGGACAGGACAACTCTTAAGGAGATGAAGGGTGGCTTGGGCTTACGGAGAGAAGGCAATGGGGAGAAAAAGAGGGACAGGACCAGGCAGGCAGGACCTGGGCTTCTCCCTATCCTTGAGCACCCTTTTCCTACTTAATTAAGGCTAACAGTTTACCTTTCCAATGGAAATGCAAGTTCAACGATACCTGAGGTTGGGGTGTGGCCCAGAAGCAGATATGAAGAGTTTATAAGAGTTAGGAAAAAACATTCTATATAGATCCATTCTAAGTTGACTCTGTATGTGGGTAGACAGGTCCCCCATTCCTGGACATCTTATCTTTTACCATGTTAGTGGCCCAATACCTTTTCCTAAAACTGATGGTTGCCCTGATGGAGTACAAGGCCTCCTTCTAGTTTCAAGTAGCCTGTAGTGGGCCAGTGTGGTTGTAACAAGAAGCTTGATGGCTACCTACGTCATTTCTCTTGGCACTGGATTGCTAGGACAGAGGCAAGAACCTCAGAGGCAAACTGATGAAGTACCCAGGTAGGTACAATCATGCTCATCTTAGAGGGTGCCCAGATTGAGATCGCAACTCACCAGCAAACCCTGAAACCACACCTCACCCTGGAGGCCACAAACCAGATGCTGGCCTTGCAAGGGCTTGCACTAGCGGGAGACTCCAACAATGAGTAGCCATGCCTGGGGTCAACACTGCCAACTCTCTTGGCAGGTGAACACTGCCTTCACACTACCTAGCCTCTCCCTGCCTGCAATCGATACACTAACTTGGGCTTGACAAGTCCCTGGGCCCAGCCAGCTGCAGAGGAAAGAAATCTCTATCCTTGGGCACTGTCTTCCAGTTGAATCCATCTTGCCTTAGAGAGGGAAATAAAGTTGTAGCCTGGAGGTCTCCACTTCCCCTTTTATTATGGCTGCTGCAAACTCCTAATTTCCCAAAGGCACTCAAGGGAAGGTGGACTGGGCTCAGTGAAGGGATGAGGCTACTCCCGAGTCTCTTGGCTTGTGGCCTTTCTATCCAAGCCCTGTGCTGTGTCTATTCTTCTGGGCACACAGCATTCACTTTGAAGACCAAAGTCTTAACCCTCCTCTAAACCTCACCAAAGTTTCACAGGGAGCAAGCAAGGGTTAATAAGCATGATGCTCCCAGGCTGGTATATGTGTTCATTGTTCATCACATTTCTCTTAGATTAACTGCCAGGAATTTGTGGCTTGACTCTAGCATTTCATGGGCCAACGTCTGTATATGCTCTATTTCTCTGATCAACTTTAAGACTCAGGTTTTTTTTTTTACATTTTCTCTATCTCTTTTAGAAGATTTATTTATTTATGGGGGTGGGAGGGAGAGAGAATCCTCAAGCAGACTCCCCACTGAGCAGGAAGCCTGAGGCAGGGCTCTATCCCAGGACCCTGAGATCATGCATGACCAGAGCCAAAGTCAGAAGCTTAACCAACTGGGCCACCCAGGTGCCCTGGTATTTTCTCTTAATTAAAAAAAATACATATAAATACATACTCATATAGAGATATACAGATACGGTTGATTCTTGTTATTTGTAGTACTTATGTTCTATAAAGTTACCACGAACACTGAATTAGTGAATCCTGAGCCACTGCTCCCAGAGGAAACACAGGATTAGGTTCCTCCAAGACTCTGGTCACAACTTATCAATATGTAACCTGCTTCTGTGCATGTTTTTGTTTAAAGACATCTTATTTAATATTTACTGATGTTTCATTAACATTGAATTCACAGTCAATAGCACTGTAACTCATGCCTGAATAAAGCTTATCTAACACATGTATTTTCTTCTTAAGGCACATCACAGCCTTCTTGTACTTAGGAACACTAGACAGCACTTCAGTACTCTGCTCGGAGGCCATTTTAAACTGCAAAATTGCCAAGAAAAAGCACACACCAAAAAGAAACGGGGGGAGGAAACGTGGCACTAAGGAAAAGTACACTTGTTTATGGTGTGAGAGCTGAAACAAAAAGGCAGAGCACCACCTTTTGCAACCTTAATTGGGAAAGTACCCACCTGGAGTCTCCAATCTTTCATGACTCTGCACATCCACAAATGATCAAAAAGTACCATGAGTACTGATTTTGGGTTATAAATAAAACTTAGTAAGCGAATTTGCAAATATGGAATCGTATATAACGAGGATTGACTATATACTGATGCACAGAGAGCTATTTCTTTCAAGTTTTCCTCAAACTGAAGACAAGAGTTAGGGGAGGCTTGTTCTTGTCAAATACACAAGAAACTTTCTGTTTTTTTTCTGGCTATTGTAATCACGAATGAGACCCACTGTTCATCATGTGTTGTGTATACAACATTGTTGTATACAACATTGTTACTTGTCTCTTCAGCATCTTGTGGAGTGTTTTAGGGAGAGATTTGGACTCTACAACTTCCCTACAACGGCAGGTGACATCAGGGATTTCAAGCCTTGGGTGACTACCATGGGCTACCAGGATGGCTGATTTGTGGGTGGGCATTTGGTGTGTACACGTGTGAGCTGATATGGCCTTGAGGGCACCACAGGATATGTGTACACATGGACACAAGCGGCATCAGCAGGGAACAGATGGAGGCTCTTCTCTTCATTCCCCTCTTCAGTGTTCAAGTTGAAGCTGAGACCTAGGAAAACAGCACAGAGGGGAAGAGAAGGCTTCCTGAGAGAGATGAATGGGGCCATGGCATCCCACTGGGGAAGTGGCTGGGTGAGAATGAAGCAGCAAGCAGCCTAGATGCCCAAAGGTCAGACCTGCTCCTTGGGTGCTGCTGCCTCACTGCGCACCCCTGCTGGTCTGGCCAGCCACCAGCATCTCTTGCCCTCTGCTCTTGAGGCAGACAGAGCAGGTGGTGAGCCAAGCCTTGTGCTGTGTCTATTCTTCTGAGCACACAGAATTCACTCTGAAGACCAAAGTCTTAACCTTCCTGTAAACTTGACCAGAGGCCCTGTGAGCTGAGCTCGTTCAGTTTCAACACCACCTCCCTGTGAGGGCTTCTCTAACCCAACAAGTGAATCACCCTCTGAGCACCTATGGGCTCCCCCACCCTTTGGCACTGAGGCAGCAGTGTGTAGCACAGAGGTTTGGAGCTTAGACTGTGGAGCTAGAATGCCTCAGTTCAAGTCCACCTACTAACTGCATGAGCTTTGACAAGTCACTTATCTTCTGTGTCTTTGCTACAAAATTGGAATTGAAGTATTACCTATCTCAAAGGATTTGTTATGATTTTTTTAATAATATTTTTTTTATTTATTTATGACAGTCACAGAGAGAGAGAGAGAGAGAGAGGCAGAGACACAGGCAGAGGGAGAAGCAGGCTCCATGCACCGGGAGCCTGACGTGGGATTCGATCCCGGGTCTCCAGGATCGCGCCCTGGGCCAAAGGCAGGCGCCAAACCGCTGCGCCACCCAGGGATCCCAGGATTTGTTATGATTAAATGAGCTAATACAAATATACTAAGCACTGACACATAAATGCTTCATTATCATCATCATCAACTTTGTAATAGGGGCACTTATTTCACTTCCAAATGTCTTTATTCTCCAACTAGACTGTCAGACCCAAGGGGAACAAAACTAGTTCTCCACTCTGAATCTTCCTCAGAGCTGGGCAGAGACATAGCAAGGAAGAGCATGGATCTTGGAGTCAGACAGATTTGGGTTCAAATCCTATCTCCGGCTGTGAATTTTTGGAAAGTCACATGACCTCTTTTCTTTCCTAGCCAGTTTTCTTTCTCTGTAAAAAGAGAAGTGGGAAAACAAAAAACAAAAAACAAAAAACAAAAACAAAAAACAAAACAAAACAAAAAAACAGAGAAGTGGGGCTTGTGTATTAAATAAAGGCAGTAACATAAAATGGCTTCCTCTTCCCTTCATCAAATAGGAAGCAGCAACAGCTCTGCTTGGGCTGAGCTCCATCCCCTTAGCTCTCTCCCCACCTAAAAAAGCTTTGGGTTTCTTAAGCCCTGGTGGCCTCATGTGAAAGACAGAATGGAGGGAAGGCAAGTAGGAAGAGCTAATGTGTGACTGTCCTCAAACCCAGCCGAACAAGCAGATGAGAGGTCTTTCTCCACCCTAGGGCCAAGGGGGTGGGGGGGTGCAGTCCAGCCAGCCATGCCCAGCCAGAGAGCAGCTAGACACACTGGACTCAGCCTGCCTGTGGGCTGGGGTAGCAGGCCCTGCTGCCTCACAGTGGGACACGTCTTCCTGCTCCCAAGCACATTAATGTGCCACTAATGAAATTGTTCTGGCTTATTTACCAAATTAATACAAACGGCACAGGCTGTTAATTTGCATGTCTCCTAATTACTGAGGAAGAGCTCCCATGCCCAGGCAACTGGCACACCTCAGGGCCCACCCAACCGAGCTGTGGCCTCACCCTGTGGGTGGGTGAGGAAGGGGAGAAGGGAAAGAGGAAAGGGGAGAATCAGAGCAGCCCCCAGCTCACTCTCCATGGCTGGGAACAAACAAGGAAGAGAAGGTGTCGGTAGCCATGAATTTGTTTCACTGCCTGTAATCCTCCCCTTAGGGGCTGGAGTGCCTTGGCCTCCAGAAATATACTCTGTCCCTGTCCTGCTCTGTCTCCCAAAATACTCCTTTTTCTACTTGTCTGGATTCTGTCCAGCTTCCTAACTTAGGAACTACTTCAATCAGGCAGGCAGTGGGGTCTGAGTCACCCTCCTCTAGGCAAAGCAACACTTGCTGAGCCTGGGGGTACAGTGCTGGGCCGGAGCGGTGCCGGGGGTCACAGGAAGGGAAGTCCAAGTGAGGCAGGGGACAAGGCTCTTATAGACACTCCTCCTCTCTCTCAACTTGTTCTGGTCCTTCCCAGCCAGTCACCCTTCAGATTCTAAACCTTCTGTAAAGTGAGTGTGTGAGTGTGTGTGTAAAGGAGCACGGAGAGCTGTATCAGTTAAAAGGTCACCATAAGACCACAGAGAAAATTCTGACTGCTCTGGGCATTTATTTAGCTGCCTTACCTCTCCTGATCCATGAACCAAACTGGATGCCTACTGGTTTCAAGTCTGGGACAAAGCTGAAAAAACACATAGGTCCTCCCGTAGCCTTCTTTGGGTCTTGGGGAGGTGTGGGCCAGGGAAGAAAGAAGGTATTGGAAGGTGCCTCCACTGAAAGGCAAGCTACAATAAGGCAGCTAGTTATCCCCCTCCCCACCACAAACCACACTCAGGGCAAAGAAACCCCATACATATGTATCCATCTTCCGTTTTCTGTGTGTCAAGAGGATGGAGAAAAGGTTCAGCCTCCCCAAAGTGCACTGGCCCCATCTCTCAGCAAAGTGTCTGAGGCAGCACAGGGAAGGCTGTGGAATGCGCGTGCGTGTGTGTGTGTGTGTGTGTGTGTGTGTGTGTGTGTGTGTGTGAGAGAGAGAGAGAGAGAGAGAGAGAGAGAGAGAGTGTTTAGAATAGCCGAGGGGATGCTCCCTCCCTCATGGGGAGATGCTCCCTCCCACAGGGGAAGTGGGCTGCCTCAGGCAGGACAGGTGAAACCAGGTAGGCCCCAGGAGCAGTGCAGGCCACCCCTGCCCTGGCACCTGGAAACACCTGGAAACAAGGACTTCCCGCGGGTGTGTGTGTGTGGCGGGGGGGGGGGGGGGGGGGAGGTGTGTGTGTGTGTGGGGAGGGTTATACAGGCCACCAGTTCCTCTCACAGGCAGAGAGCAGAATGCTTAGGGCTGCCTCTGGGGAGGTGACATCAGGGGCCCTAACAACAGGCAGAAGCCTCTAGCCATAAGCCTGCTTTAAACACCCCCAAAGCCACCAGCAACAAGAATGGGGCAGAAGCCTGGAACTGGGAACAAAATGGGAAAGCTTGGATGGGAAGAAGGCCCCAAACAGCAAAGAGAAAGCCAAGAAAAAGCCTAGATTGGAACTGTGATCTGAGCTGGGTGCATGTGTGTGTGTGTGTGTGTGTGTGTGTGTGTGTCAAAAACCCCCTCTAGGCTCAGTTTCTTCAGGTGCCAATGGAACCAGGGTTTTACGGTGCTCTCAGCTCTGAAGTAGCTGAGGTTAGAGTCTGGCTAGAGGGCTGGCGGTATACTAGTATGACTAGGGGCAGAGGAGAGAGGAGACTGTGGGTTACGTGGGAGGAGGGTTAGTGGGGAAGCCCCATGGAACCCTCAAGCCCCGCAGAAAAACTTGCAGAGGGGGATGAAAGGCACTCAATCCTCTTCCCTACCCGTGCTTCCCACCAGAGTTCTCGGCCACAATGTGAGTAGTGATCCAGAGCAACCAGATTGCAACTGGGACTCCTTGCCTGCTACCCAGAGGTAGCCACGTCTCTGTAGAGCTGGGTTTTCCACCATCACTGATGCTGCACGAAGGCTATAATGTGCTGCCACAGCTACAGCTGTGAACTTAAAGAGACACCTCACCTTAATATAGTAGCAACTTAACACAGCCAACGTGTACCCTCCACTCACAAGCACGGCAGATACACCGTCTCTTAGAGACGATGAACATTAACACGACGCAATTAATAATGTGACGCTCTGGGAGCTAGAGAGGCAGTGCCCATGAAATACCTCCCGGGTCTCATTACCGGTGGCTGCCAGCAGGGAGTGGGCAGGGGAGAGAGGCAGGCAGCCGTACAAATCCTCCCGGTGCTGGAGCAGCGGGGCCCTAGTCCTTACCAGTGCCTCTGCTCCTAACCCCTCAGCACCTCCAGATCAGATGACTCTTTCAAGTCCAACCCACAGTGCCAACTATTCTCCAGAAAACCTCTTCTCTGACATCCGTGCGCTGGCCCAAGCCAAAGCCCTAGGAATGCCTGGAAATCAAGCCTGGGTTGGCAAAGTGGCACGAGGGGCCAAGGAGCTCCTGGAGGTTGATGGAAGGCCTGAGCACTGAACAAGATGGCTCAGCCAGAAGCTCAGGGTTTCTTTCTCTCTCTCTCTCTCCTTGACTACCTCAGGGATGAAGGGTGGGATGACAGGGGTAGGGGTGGGGGGGACGGGGCAGCTCCCAGTCCCGCCTGAGGCAGAGAAGCAGCAGCCAAGGCGATGAGCAGTGTCTGAGTCTGCCGGGAAATGCAAACCTGCTGACTCCAGGCCTTTGCAAACGGTAACACAGTTTATAAACTGACGCAATCTATTCCTTTGGTGCAGACAATGAGGAAAGTAGATTGTTCATCTTCCCAAGAAAACCCAGGGTAAAGGCTGGAAGATTTAACTCTCTCTTCCCTGAGGTTCACGCAGGGAATGAAGCTGCCCGCATTCTGCCCCCTGTCCAGGGCACCACTGGTGGCAGCTGTTCCCAGAGGTTTCCTGGGCCTGAGGCAAGCTTTGAAATTCCTTCAGAGAGTAGGGCATGCCTGAATGGCCCAGCTCCTCCCATGCTCCCTGGCTGGCGCGGGGAAGAGCCGTGAAGACTGCTTTCATTGGGCCAGGGAGGCAGCCACAGCGGCGTTCTCTAAAGCCCAGCCAGAATACCCCAGGCTGTACCCAAGCCCCGTGAGGACTGAGTTAGTGGTAAGACGATGGTTGGCGTCTGGTCAGGACAAATCAGCGTGTGCATGCCATGGCATAATTGCGAGTGGTTATCAAACATCTGACTTGGTCTGAAAGGAACCGAATGTTGTCCAATCACATTAGATTCAAATGCCAGTTCCCCCTTTGCAAGCACCTGTATCTCCCTGATCCCAAGGCCTGCTCTGGGATACGGGCACTCTGCTTTACTACCCTGACTCTCAGGCTTCTTCACCTCAACTACAGAGGGTTCCTATGGGGACCCACACCTCGCCTTTAAAGAGTCCTTATATTAATGACTTCTTTCCTTTCTACCTTGGAGAAAAGGAAATGAAGCCGACTCTAGATCACACCCTCTTCCGCTTCCTCAGGCACCAATCACCTCTTTTCTACCATTCCTATTCCCTTTTTTTGTCAGTGTCTGCCTCTTTGCCTATGAATCTTTTGCCCATCCTAGAAAATCTCGCTGCAGTCTCCATTCCCACCCGGCTGACCGGGTTCTCCTTGCCCAGACTTCTGCTGCCCTCCTGTTTCCTTCCCGGTCCACCGTGGTGACTCACCACTGTTGGTATTCCAACATAACTAGCACCACACAGTCATTCAAGAACTCTTGTCATTTTAACTATTTCTTCTCGCGTTTCATTGTTGTTGACCTTTTGAAGGATCTGATAGTAAAGAACCCCTCTTCCATTTTCAACTTTCTTTCTTTCTTTTTTTTTTTGTAAAGGCTTCTGCGCTTCCCAGTCATGGTTTCTTCTCCCTGTTCTTGGTTTCAATTGTGAACTCTTTCCCAACATGCTCCTTGAATATGGATATTCTCCAGGGGGCCATTTTAAGCTGTACAGTCCCTGTCTTTCACTGCTCTCGCAATTATAGGACACCACAACTTTATTTCCAGTCCAGACCTCTCTTCAGAATTCAACTCCACCTGAGAAATTTCACATATAACAAGTCGAATCCTGAATCTACTATCTTCACTATAAAACCAGTTCCTCCATCTGCATTTCTTATCCCAATTGGTAGCATGAGAAGCTTGGAAATCATCCTTTGCTCCCTTACATTCACAATCAAACTCCAGGGCACACTACTCCTACATCATAAATATCTTCTGGATTCTTCCCCCCCCCCCCTTTTTTTACCCTTACTATCTCTCCTTGAGTGCGGGTCCTACTTTGGGTAGCCATCTCCTTCACTGGTATCCCTATCTCCCTGCCACAATGCTGTGGAGAGGCTTGTCGCAGCCAGTATGGCCTGATGGGTAGACAGGCTAGGGAGCCAGACTACCTGGGGCCAAGCCTTGCTCAACTGCTTACTAGCTGTGTGACCTCCAGTGACTGATTTAAACACCCAAGAAGAGTTTGGTATATAGCAAATGCTCAGTAACTGTTGTTCTTACTTAACAAAAAATCCAAACCTGGTAATTTCTTCCATTGCTGAAATCCTTTCCTTGTTCTCTGCTACAGTTCAAATTCCTCAGCACAGCAGGGTACAAGCTTCTTACAACTGGATTCTTACCAGTCTCATCTTCTACCATTCTGGCCCTCATTATTTTGATCTAGTCATGCCAAACCAACTCTAGCTCCACACACAATGCACTGTTCCAGGCCTCTGTACACACAAGTCCCTGTGGCTAGAATGCTCCTTCTATTATTGCACCTGTGAACTCCTACTCAACACATCAAGACTCTGCACAGATGGGATTTCACTCAAACCATTCCATTATTTACTTAGTAATGCTCTTCCCCACAGCACTTTGTTTATACCACTATTACTTACAGTATTCTAATGAGCATTTATTAATGGTATCTTATTGCTAGCACATGGTAGGCATTCAGTAAGCAGACGATGAAAGGTAAAAGGTCTTAGGACAGAAAACTATCTATTTCTGGGGAAATCCAGTGGCACCAAACCGACTGGAGAAGGCCTGTTTTGAGAACCTCTCTAAGGTGACAGGGCTGTCCCATAGCTGCCCCAGTCAGGGCAGGTCTGCTCATAGGAGCCCAGAGGGGCAGATACCGGCTTGGTCAGTGCAGCCAGCACTGATGACTCAGAGGCTCCCAGACGTCACGAGCAGAAGGGGCTGTTTCGCACTTGGCTTCGCCTGTACTGAATATAACTGGAGCGAGGATGGATTCTTCTATTTATCCAGGCATGAACACAGGCAGCAGCTGTGTATGCCTCCCTCTGGTCTCCTACACATCTACCACTCCTGGCCACCATCCCTCAGCAAGGAAGGGGCGAAGAGCAAAAGCAGACATGTGACAGCTAGAGGAAGAGCTATGAGGACAGGACAGGATCCTAGACCCTATCTGCTAAGTCTTCCAAGCCAGGGGGCAGATGTCCAGTTAGGCCTTGGTTGCCTGAGGCAGTATCTTAGCACAAGGCTGAGAAAGCCTTAAGTTCACAAGTCCCTTGCCAGTGTGGGCAGGTCTCAGGCCCTTCTACAAGACCACAGAAATCTTCGAGGAAAGGCAATTGCTATTGGGTTTAAGGGCATCTGGGGCTTGGACAGGCTCAGCCACTCCAGAGTTCTCAGAACTGGGCCGTGGCCAAGGGGGTCACTCAAAAGCGGTCAGGTTGTGGCAAAGGATGTCCTAAGCTGGGGGAAAGGGAACAAGGATCTCCTTTTCTGTCACCATCACTTGGTCTCTTAGAAACAGGAACACAGACACCAATCCCTCTTGCAGGCCAGAGAAAGGCACCAGAGAGAAAAGAACTTGGAACAGACAGAAATCCTATACTTACAGCTAGGGACCAGGCAATTTGCTTATTTTATTAAACTGAATATAAGAAATAGCAACCGATTTCAACACAAAAACATGGAATATCCATCCCTCCTAATGTCAGAACACCTGCATGAAGGCACAGTGGAAGGCACTGAGAGGATGATGGAGAAGCCACCAGACTATGGGGCCCTCACCTCTTCTTCTTTTCCTCCCTCCCCACCTGGCTAGGTAAGTATCGTCTCCTCTGGGCTCCTCTTATTGAGCCGCCTGCCCCTGTGTTTACCTGTGTCCTTCCTTAAGATCATGCTGCCTTCACTTGCCAGCCGGAAGCCTGGCCTCGGCCTGCTGTCTGTCCTCAGCAGGCCATATGCCATGTATGCTCTGCACTCTGCCACCCAGGGATGGACATGTGCTGGGCTGGCAGCAGCCCTGTGATCGACATTCCTGGACAGGCCATAGGGAAAGAGTCCCCTGCTCCCCTCTCACCACACTGAGGGGCTGCTCTCTTAGGCCCAGGGGAGAGGAGATCTCAGTCTCTTCAGGGACTCTGTGTTTCATGCATGTCCTCAAACTCTGTTTTAAACCTATTTCAACACAGTAAGAACAAAAAAAATCCTCTGAGATGATACAGTGTTCATGCTCCAGCAATGCCAGTGGGCAAGGGCTGTTGTATGTTCACCCTCCTCTCACATGGGCAAACTGGATCCTTGCTTGGTAGGACCTGGAGAGCTTATGATCTCTGTGGTCTCTCCATAACACAAAGAAAAGCCTATGGGTAAAAGCTGCCATTATATGGTCTGAGTGCATACAAGCCAGACTGGGCTAACTGCAGCATGCCAGAGGCCACACTGGCCTAGTCAGAGACCCTGGCCCCTGCCCTTGTCTATGGGTTGAGGCTAGACTTCTTCATTGCCCAGTTTTTATTGCTCATGACAATTAAAATATGGCATTGCTTATGCTTTCACAGTTGGAACTCTTGCATACCATAAGCCCTCCCAAACCCCTCCAGTCTACAGCTGGCCCCAGCCTTCTTTGTACAGGGAAAGCCTGGGACCAATGGGCACGGGCCAGCATGGCCATGCTGACTCCACCGCTTCTCCACACTGGAACCGTATTCCTTCTTCTTCTTAGTCTTTACCCATTCCCTAGGGCCTCCTAATGCTGTTTTGGGGCCTTGGAATTGACTCCTGAGAGTACTCACAGCCACTGGAGTGAACACAGGTAAGAGAGGGAAAAATACTAGTGGCAGGAAAGGACAGTATGTAGGAGGGGTCAGCAGGTAGTTGTTGACACAACTCTGTCCAGCCTCGTGACAGGAGCCAAGGTGCCATTAATCACAATTATTTATCTCTCCCATGTCAACCAAATGTCTCAAATAAAATTCAGCTTAATGAGGTCCCAGGGGCTAGTGGGTGGTCCCTCAATTTGCTCAGGCTGATTTTGCTGTTCTCAGGCAGGAAGTAGCTGTATGTTCCCCTAAATGGGGCCAGAGTGGCCTCATTTGCCTCACTCCACCTTCTAGTTCTGTTGCACTAAGCAGAATTCCATTGACATCTGCTCTCCCGCTCTATGTGGGGAGTGCTACCTCTAATGTAGGTGCGTTCTGAAATGGAGACAGGAAATGAAGATGCTCAACATGTCTAGCTAAGATTTCTAGAAGTCACAATTAAGCTTTTAAAGACAGTTCCTTTGATTTTGGAGCAAGCATAGTGAACCTGACCCTTGCCTAAGCCTAGCTGCCTGTTCAAGGCTCCTCTGGCAGAAGATAGCTTGGCTGCAGTCACTACTGTTAGTATAGCATCTCCCATCGTAAACTTTCTACCAGTGTCCTTGGAAAGAAAGCTCTGAGGCTCCTACCCCCACCCTGACACTCCGTGTAAACATCATTTAAGCAATTTGGTTTTTTATTTTATTTTTTTAAAGATTTATTTATTTATTTATTTATTTATTTATTTATTTAATGAGAGAGAGAGAGAGAGAGGCAGAGACAGGCAGAGGGAGAAGCAGGTTCCATGCAGGGATCCTGACGTGGGACTCGATCCCGGGACTCCAGGATCACACCCTGGCCCAAAGGCAGGCACTAAACCGCTGAGCCACCCAGGGATCCCAGCAATTTGGTTTTTTAAAAAAGATTTGAGAGAGAGCATGAGTGCATGCATGTGAGCACGGGGTGGAGGTACAGAGGAGAGAGAAAATGAGAGAATCTCAAGCAGACTCCCAGCTAAGTGTGGAGCCTGATGTAGGCTATGTCCTAGGACCCTGAGATCATGATCTGAGCCAAAATCAAGAGTTGGGCACTCAACCAACTGAGCCACCCAGTGTCCCTGATTTCTTTTAATGCTATTTGAAGATGCTCTCACTTGCCCACTGCTCCTGAGCTGCTGCCTAGAGCCAGTGGGCAGGTCAGAAGCAGGAAAAAAAAGAAGAAAAAAAAGAAAAAAAAAGTGGGGTGGGGAGTGGTGTGAACCAGCACCATCCTCTAGGTTAGGCAGTGCTCACAGGGATGCTGTAGGGAGGACAGAAAGCAGTGCTGTGAGGAGAGATTCTCAGCATCATGCACCTTCTTAAAGTATACCATACTCCCCTTCTGGCCAACCTCATTTCCTCTACCCCAACTCCACCCCCACACTCTGGTCCATGTGATCTGCCTGACCTGCCTCCTGTAGCCTGGTTAGTCCCTAAGGCCTTGACCCTACATCTCAGCTGTAAAAGTCAGATTTGCAGCAGCCCCTGTCCTGCCAAGGGAGGAGCAGAGAGAGGTGCAGAGCATACTCAGGGAGATGCCTGGTCATTTACCAGTAAGGGAATGCTAAGGCAACCCTCTGTTTCAGGAAGTTTCTGCCCAGGACTACTGAGAGAAATGTGTGAGGCTGTTTGCAAGGGGCAACTTCCCCCATACCACTTTTGTCTTTTGGGAAGCCTTCCCTGATTCACTCTTCCTGACAACTCCATCTTTAGAGCTCATGTTATGTCCCGAATCAGCTAGACTGCTCATTAATCCATTAGCTTTTACATTATGCCCTCCAAATGAGGCTGTTGCCTATGTCTTGTGAACCCACCCCTAGTCCCCAAATCATATGCTCAAGCATCAGGATTCTAGGCAGTGCTGGAAGGTGCTTGTTGGAGGGGGATCCTAGGCTTCTGGGAGATACTGTGCTTGGCAGGGCTCTTTTGTTTCTGGGCAACACCTTCTACATGGCTATAATCGTGGTTGCTGTCCAGAGGTTCCCTAACAAAGACAGCTTCCAAGGCCAGGCAAGCATCAGAAAATTCAGGTTACAGTGATAATAGAGTACAATGTACCCTGAAAGAAGAGATCATTGTGATTCGGCCTTGCATCTCTGGAAAGATACAGCAGGGCTGGAGAAGGACCAGGGATGCCTAGTTGAGCTGATTAAAGAGATGAGAACATGCAGAAATGATTAGGATTCTTCAAAATGGAAAGACAAATGCCGAAGGAACTGAAATGTATAATAATCATTAAGGACATGTAAAGAGACTTAGGACTTATTATAATCAACCAACCAAGAAATAGCTATTTGGCATCTACTAAGTAGAAAGACATTGCATTAGGCATTGCAATAGATGCAAACAGAAAAAAATAACTTCTGTCTTCCAAGAGCTTAAGTTGAGAAGATACGACAGAGCCACATCCTGCCGACTAGTAACAAAATGCCATGTAAAACACATGACCACTGAGTGGAGGTACTGGAGGGATTGAGTCACAGGAGTTGCAACTCTGAGTGCTAGACAGTTCAGGGAGGGGCCGGGCAGGACATTACAGGTGGGGCCAAGCAAACATGCTCTAGCACATGGAATTACTTGGGTCATGCTTTGGAAATAATGCATGATCAGTAGGGTAAAAGCAGGAAGAAGGTAGAATTTCAGAACAGAAAGGGAGGCTGAGGTCAGTGGGGGTACAAGGAGATATTGAGGGGACATGGGGAGGGGTGACAAAGACAGCAGACCAGGAAGAAGTGCAAGTTGCTCAGAAGACAAGCTCAAGAGGGTGACCCTGAAGGACAGGGTGATGAGACAAGTCAGATCCCAAACTCACCCTCCCTCCCTCCCTTTCTTTCTTTGAGATGGAGATAGTATAAACACACACACACACACACACAAGAGTGAGTGCACGAGCGTGGGAAGGGGCAGAGGGAGAGGGAAAGAATCTCAGGCAGACTCTGCACTGAGCATGGAGCCCACTGCTAGGCTTCATCACAGGACCTTGAGACCATGACCCAAGTCAAAAACAAGAGTCAGATACTCTACTGACTGAGCCATCCAGGCGCCCTAGCCCCTTCTTAATATAGATCTGGGACAGATGGATCAGGGGGTGGGTTCTGTACATTCTTAGGAAGGCAGGAAGGATGGGAACCTAAACAAGATGCACAGTAGTCCTGTTACATACAGCGACAGTGGTTGGGAGGCAGGAATGAGAAGGAAAAAGCGCAGCATAGCTTGTTAATGGATCGTGCATTGCAGAGGGAATGCAAAGAGGGAAGGAGGCAACGAAGTCAAAGAGGAGGAAAGCCTTTACCAGGCTTGGTCTGTTAGCATGAATTTCCCTTGCTCTCTTGCATAACGGATAGGCAGGATGCTCTGTGCTCTGTCCCACCTTCATCTACTCGTCTCAATTCCGACATGCCTCCTGATTTGGGGGACCTCATCCATCAGCATAACTGTATAATGGTTACCAGCCATAACTCTGGAGCCCGACTATCTGGATTCAAATTTGGCCTCTGCTGTTTAGTAAACTGAGTTATTTTTAAGTCTGGGCTTCAGTTTCAAACTTGAACATGGGAGCAAAAAACTGAATACCTCCCTAAGGAAAATCTGAAGTTTCAATGAGTATACATGAAATTCTCAGAACAACATCTGGCATGTCATAAGCACTCAATATAATGTTGGTGCTTCTTACTGGGTTAAGCATAGACGGAAAGAACAGAAATGTATTTTTGAGTGTGCATAGGTCACACAGAGTGACCAAACTCTGGTTTTCTCAGGGAAAAATCACAGCCTTTGTCCAGTATCCAGTCCAATTTGCTGGGGCCTAGCCTTAGCAGTGTGACTTCTAGACCAACATGGATGCTTTCCTTTGAGAGGGAAGGGTCTGAATGGGAGGTGCTAAGCTGTGGCCTGAGGCTTTGGCAGATGCCACCTGACCATCCCTGCCTGAGCTCTGGCGATTTCCCTGTTCACTGGAACAACAGAGCTTTCATACCCAGAGGGAAATGTGGACTTCTTCTCTTGTTGCATGTCCTGCCACTTCTCCCTCTTATACTAACCACATGGACTCTGGGACTCAGGCAGACTGAGATAGGTGGTCCCTAAGCAAGTACTGAAATGTCACGTCACATGCTGTCTGTGGCACAGACCTCCAAAGTGGCCTTCTTTCCTTCTCAGTAACAGGTATTCTTTTAGTCCACGTGTCAGTGTGACCAGCTGAAAGACTGTCCCTCTCATTGGTCACAGCATGGAGATTTAGCTGAAATTTCTGAGTGGGACTTCTGAGAACATTTGCCATCATGGGGTTTTTCCTTTTCTTCTGGTGTCCCAACTAGAAGGCAGATGTGAACGGGTGGAGCTCCAGAGGCACCCTGGACCCTGAGATTGGAATCCATGCGTGCTATGACCCAAGCAGAAGAATGAAGGGAGTTCTAGCTCTGTTGACACTGAGAGTCACTGTACCAATTCAAGACTATCTCTGCAATTGTTCATGAGAGAAGTAAACTTTAATCCTGTTTAAGCAATTACTGTTTCTGAACTATACCAGCAACTGAATGTAATTCCTAACTGGTGCATTAGTCTCTCTCTGTGGAAAGCATGTTCTTCTACCCTTGGTTTGGCTGACGTATACTTACTCTTAAAAATTCGGCCTAAGCAGTACTGTCTCCAGAAGGTCTTTCCTAAACTCTTCATTGTGCTCTAAAGAAATCCTGTGAGTTCCCGAGCATGTATCACCCTGTACTCTGGTTCTTGAGGAGCTCTTGAGCCTGCCAGCCAACTCCTTGATGACAGAAAAATTGGTTCTTGAGGAGCTCTTGAGCCTGCCAGCCAACTCCTTGATGACAGAAAAATTACCACATAGTACCTGACTTTGTGGTGCCAACTCCTAGCATGGCACCTGACACACAGTAGAAAGTCAAAACGTGTTTGATAAATAAACTGAATGAAAAGAAAACCCACATGCCAATCACTGGCACTTATCTACTGATTTGTCTTCGCTTTTGAGCATGTTTGATTTAAAGAACATGAAAGGAAGACAATCTCAGAGAAACAAGGCCTTTCTCTTATTACAGGTCCCAACATGGTCCCTGGCACACAGTGTCTAGGGCAGAGGTCTGCTCTGAGGATCCACAGCATTATGGCTATACCCTTCTAGCTACTGTCCTGAACACAAGCTCCGTCAGACAGCCAGGCTGGGTGCCGGGTAGCTCATGAACACTCCGGGGCAAGAAGGTTCAACAGTTCCCACTTCCACATCTGAAGGGAAGAATGGTAGCCCCTCACTATAAGGAAGGGGGAAGGGAATTAACATTTATAGAGTACCTTCACACAATGAATTAGGTTCTCTGACATGCATGTTGCCTTGGTCAATCCTCATAGCCTTTTGGTGAAGTGATTATTTTTAGTCTCAGTTTACTGATAAGGAAATGGAGGCTCAGAGAGGCTGAAGAACTTATCCAAGGTCATTTGTTAAGGAGAGAAGCCAAGATTTGAACACAGTTCTGCCTAATTGCAGAACGACCTGTTGACGTCCAGGAGAATCACACTCCTAGGTGCCTGAGAGTTTTCTGAAGCTCTGACCCAGGCAGCAGGAGGACATTAGGGACTGGGAATGGGGAACGAAGGCATGCCGAGAAAGGCCAGGAAGTGGACTTGGGGAGAGTCACTGGTCTTCTTGCTGGCCCTGGCCACTCTGCTCTTAGGCCAAGAGGTGATATGTCAGTATAAAGGAAGAAAGTCATCAAGAAAGCCTTGATTCCCCTCTACAGAGATTTGCCTGAACTTGTTTCCCAATGATCCCATGCTGAGCACTCCAGTTAGCAGTGTTCTGGGCTCATTACCCTCTGGGACTTGTTGCAGCTACTCTCCGTTTGTTGCTCAGCATGAGTGCAGCCCTGGGAATGCATCACCACCTCCCTGACTGCCTGGGAGAGCCAGGGGCTGCAAACCCTTCCCTCAGGCCTGCATCGGGAGGTTGTCAGGCTAGGGGCATCCTCTCACCATGAGGCCAGGAGGTTGCGGTATGAATGCTCTAGCAGACACCCACAGAGGGGCTCCTTTAGATCCCTGTGGTGGGGACACCAGCCACACTGAGATGATAAGGACAAGGGAAACCATGGTCCAACAGAAGTGCCCAAGGGAGGAGTACGGGCAGCAGTAAAGGTAAAGATGAAGGAAGAGCCAAACTTGGCATATCTGCCTGTTCTCCAGCCCCAACTGGATCTGCCTTTTTAATCCCTTGACCAAAACAAAATCCTTCTGGCTGCCCCACCGAAAACAAAGTTTATAATTGAAAAGCCCAGAGAATTTATAGCTGTGGAGATGAGGAAATTTAAAACTCATAACCACCCTGCAAGCCAATAGATCAGGCTGATATCCATCCTATTAGGATTACTCTACACTGCAGATATCCATCATATTAAACTAAATGGTTAAGAAAGCCTTTCCCCCGCATCACAGAGATGCTGGATGGTTTTCTGCTCACCTTTCCGAGTACATTCATCAGCCCATTTTGTTTCTTCTGTTGAAGGCGGCCTCAGAATTACAAACTGCTGCATGGCAGCAGAAGTTTTAAATTAAGCATTCATGGGCGTAGGTGAGCTTGGGAAATGATGGTGGGTCGGGAGGCAGGCAGGCAAGATTTAGTGCCTCGTGTGTGGGGGAAAAGCTGAGGCTCATCAACAAGTCTGGATCAAGCTGGGGATGGAGGAGCCAGGGAGACAGGGAGAAGAAAGGGCTAGGGAGGAGGAATTTAAAAGCTCTCTGGTCAAAGGGCCAGATGCACCGTGTGACAAAATGAAAATTATTGAGACTCTGAACCACTGCTAACGCCAACCTTTGTGCAAGGCATAAATATCTGCTGTGTGAACAATGTCTGTGCAAGGTGGGGACCTCGGGAGGACAGTCAGCCAGGTGCTCGTGCCTCCCTCCACCTCCTTCGGGCATTTCCAGGTCTAAGACTCCCCCTCTTACAGCTAGTTTTGTGTTGCCAGGCACCTACCCCAGGTATACCCCATCAGAGATTGTACTATCAAGGCTTGTCTTGGGGTCACCTGAGGGCAGAACTCCTTTCCTCTGTACCCTGGTTTGCCTTAAGTGAAATTCCCTGTCTTCCTGCCCTGAGAGAGCTGTGAGAAGGCCCCAAGGCCTGGGGTATATGGAGTGCTGAACCAGGATGCATGTGTACATGCTGCTGTTGCTTCTATGATGGACCACTGCGTGGGGCTGCTCACTCAACCCTGGAAAGGCAGCCTAAGGGACTGCAGATGACTTCCTGATGGCAGCCTTAACAGTGATCAGTGGTGCGGAAAAGAGGGGCAGCAGCGGGCCCAGCTCTCTGGGGAGCCGCCGTCTGCACCCATCATTCCCATTACTTTGGTTTATTTTATTTTATTGCAGAACGGCTCCTGTGCGTGGGTAATAAAGCTCTGCATGCTGCGCTTCACAGGCCTGGGGTGGGGGAGAGCTGCACTTGCTCAAGTAGGGCCGTGAGGGGTGACAGATATCAGAAGATTCTTCCTGAGTTTGAAAGTCCCTTTGAGGAGTAGGAGCAGCAGCAGCAGTAAGGGGCCACTCCGAAACTCTGGCTTCTCCCTAGTCTCCCATTCATCCAGGATCCCCACCCTCTGCCTGCTGATTTTTACAACCCCCTACTCACGCAAAACCACCTCATTTTTCTCAGGTGTTGTGTTCCACTCTCCTGCTCCTGGGCTGACCTCTTTCCCTCACCATCCAGATATTCCGCTTCTATCTTTTAAAATTTTTTCTGTTCTGGTCTTCTAGCTAGTGGGGAAAAAAATATTACCTTCCAAAGTGACTGGCCTCCTGCAACATTTTTCTTTGACACCTGTGAATCATTCAGAACCCTGATGGGAGGGCAAGCAAAGGGAAGAGAATTACTTGGTGCGGCCACCACCAGAGGTGGTAAACAGGAGAGTTCTTCACTTAAGAGCCAGGAGCCTTGGGCAATAAAGTGCTGGAGTGGCTGAGAGTTAGAGAAGGTCTTCATGAAGGTTCAGGTACAGGCTTGTATGGGATAAAAGAGGCTTTAGGGAGAAGAAAGAGAAGCAGCTGGCTGGCTTACCGCCAAGACACAGGGTGACAGAGATTTTTGCAGCCCCAAATGGTTTACAAACACAGAACCTTTGCCAACACTTGTCCTTGTCAATTTGAAAGCCTTAAAACCTCATAATTGCTGTTCTAATGAGACCTTCTAAAGAGACCCTTCTCTACCAATTGTCTACAACACACCATGCAATCTGGTCATGCCCTACTCAAAATACACCTGCAAAATTTTAAATTAAATCCATTTTATGGGCAGCCTGGGTGGTTCAGCGGTTTAGTGCGTCCTTCAGCCCAGGGTGTGACCTGGAGACCCGGGATCGAGCCCCACGTCGGGCTCCCTGCATGGAGCCTGCTTCTCCCTCTGCCTGTGCCTGTGTCTCTGCCTCTCTCTGTGTCTCTCAAGAATAAATAAATAAAATCTTAAAAAAAAATCCATTTTATTTATGCTCTATTTTATGCCAATCAATTCGGGATAATCATATATATATATATTAGGCCTGCCCTGTCCACACAGTAGCCACTAGCTCTAAACTGCAAGTTCCTAAAGGGTAGGGGCTGGGATGGGAAGTTGTGCATCATTTTCTTAACTGTGATTCTCCTGCCCTAGGAGGCCCATCAATGTAACACTGAAATCCCAGAGGGAATGATTTTCAGGGCACAAAATAGGGTGGGATGTAAGACTGGCATTCTAGACACAGCCCATCGGGCCAGCTTTGGACAAGGAGATGGATTTCGTCTGATTTCCTTTGACGGACGAGTTGTGTTCAGCAAACAGCCCAGCATGCGGCTGTCACTCTGATGTGGAGCTCTGACAGGCATCGATCAGGCTGCAGTGTGAGCATGCAGATACACACACAGGCCTCGTCAGCATCCCTGGCTTGAAAGACAGTTCTGTCTGGGGCCAGGAGGGCAATACCCCCCTTGCTAGATGCAGCCACAGAGGCGGCTACAGGGAGCAGGACAGGGAAGAGATGGGATATAGCTTCCTCCAAGTGCCCATTCCTGGGTGGGAAGACAAGCTGTGCCAGTGGAGTCAGAAAGGGGAGGAAGCCAGCCCCAGCCCCGACAGGCCACTGGGAAGACAGCCTGTTGGAGGTACTGAGACTAGAAAGCAAAGCAAAGGGGCAAAGGCTGGCATAAATAGCCTGTCATCTGTGAGCCCAGGCAGAAGGGGCGCTGGCCGTTCCCAGCTTGCCCTGCACCCGCCAAACAGCTCTCCTGTGCCCAACATTGCCCTCAGAGAGCCCAAGAGAATTCCAGAACACCCTACCCAAACCAAAGGTCATCGTGGTCTTCCCTCCCCACACCTCTGGGAAATGGTCAGCTTCTATGAAAATATTCCAGACCAGAGAGCACTCTACTTTAAGCAAAGTCCATTTCGTTTTAGAAAAGTCCTCTTTCAAGTTGAAACCCACCAACCTGATGCCTTTCTCTTATTTAACTAGCAAATAAAGTTCTTTAAGTCCAAATGCCTCTTAGCTCCTAGGACTGCTTTGAGAGTTACATGAGAAAAGACTCATTTGTGAGTGACTAACACAGTGCTTAGCCATAGCAAGTCTACAAAAAGTGTCTGTTCTCTGCCTCCCTCTGTGAAACAACCAATCATATTATTATCGTTTACTCTGTCCTCTCTTTCCATCTCCCATTACTCCTTGAACCTGGATCCCACATACTGTACCATCCAGTCCTTTTCCAGGAATGCTCTCTTATCAAGAACTCTCTAAAAATGCAAAGCTCAGAGCTGAACACAATGTCCCAGATATTGCTTAAGCAAAGCAGAATAACTGCCTCCTTCGATCTATACTATTTCTGTATTAATGCAATTTTTATCAGTCACTTCACACTGTTGTTAGTGTACACTTTGTAGTAAACAAAACACTCTGGGGTAATTTTCAAATGAATTGCCATCAAGCTAGGTCACCTTCATCTTGAAACCATGTAACTGATTTTTTGAACTTCAACACAGGACTTGGTATTTGTCACAACTGGTAAATTACATTTCAGTTTGTAAGTTGCAGCCCATCTCTCTTCATACTTGTAAGAAATTCTGAACCCTGGTTTTCTGTTCTAAACAGAACACAGTCTTGTTGATCTCAAATGTAATAAGCATGCTTTCTGGGCCTTTGCCCAAGTTTTTGAAAGGGCAGACAGACCCAGGGGCAGAAACCTAAAACTTGTACTGTGATTCCAAGATGCCAACATCCAAGGATTTGGGAAGTGCTTTCGAGAAGGTAAGCACTATGGTGGAAGCTTGTGGAAGCTCTTGAGGCAGGGCAGAGCTGAGAAGGATGGGGTCTGCATTTTACACTCTGCAAACCCAGACCCTTTCTCCTTCATATTTACTGGACTCAAGGTTTCCAGAAAAGTAAGGCTACTGCCATTTACATGCACTCACAGATGGATATGGGTAAGAGTCTATGTTAAAAATGGAGATGAGGCAGAAAAGTACTTAGAAATAGCGAGGGAATGATGCTCCTCCTCTGCCCAAGAGGGCTGACTTGGCTCTGTCGCCTCCCAAAGCCCCTTGTCTCCTCTTGGCAGCTCTGCCTATCTTCTTGGAACAATGGTTCTCTCTGGTAATTATAGAAACTCTCTGGGGAAGGCTGGCTAGGTCACAGGTAGATGGCTGTGGGAATGCAGAGAAGGATCTTGGCAGCAGCACAGACAGTGGATTTGCGAGCGACGTGATAAATGGAAGAGGAATTTGCGCCTAAAGACCAGGGGAAAGTGGTGTGAGAGAGGACTAAAATAAAATAAAATAAAATAAAATAAAATAAAATAAAATAATTAAATTAAGCTAGGAACCTGAGGCCAAAGTGAGCTTTCTTCATAGACTGCTCTGATGGCAAACCCCTAGACATCTCAAGGGCACATGTGACCTACTGGGGGTCCAACTCCCCAGATTTTACACAGCAATAAGGTCTTCTGGGTAAATGGGTTTTACACCACGGAGCTCCCTGATAGCACAGGAACTGAATCACTCAAGTCAGTGAAGGCAAGACTTAAAGCTTTCTTTCTTGGGTGTGAGAGCATAGGCTCTAGACGTGAGTTGTCTGGGGAAGGGGGTCAGCAGGGGAATGATAAGGCATGGAGATTCTTTAGGACCTGCTGGGTCACACTGACTTGATCTGTCTATAAATGATATAAAAATGGAGGTAAGATCACCAGAAAACAGTGTTTTTTGCAGAAATTCTTTATCCTCATAGGGGTATACAAACAAGAATTTTCCACAGGCCAAAAAGAAAAAGGAGAGAAAGAAGAGCGTGAACTGGGTAAACCTCTTCTGTTAACTACACACACACACAGTGCCTGGCTCAGCCTCCTTATGAAAAGCGGATGGGACGAATCACATGGTACCTGAGGCCATGTGCCTGGGGCAGAGGGTGTCCTGAGGTTCATTCCTGCTACAGAATGCAGTGCTCTCTGGGAAACTTCTCCTGTGCATGCTTGCCTCAGCCTCCCTGGTTCCAGCCAAGCTTTCATCGTGTGAAACTACAGCATCAACTCAGGACATCTTTCCCACTCACAACCCCACGAGAGACCCGCTGCTCCTGTGACCTCACCAGTCTCTCCCTTCCTACACCTTGGGCTCTCTCTCTGGGTACTTTCCTCCCTAGCTGTACTTCCTGGAGCTGTACTCCATTTCATAAGGAGGAGTCAGAAAGTTAAAGAGGTTCAGTGCCTTAGGTGTAAGGACACACAGCTACTGAGTGACAGCACCCCAAGGGAAAAGCGGGGCCGTTTCCCCGTTTCACAATGGTTGCTAACCATCGTACCATCCAGTTGCACAGACATGTCATTAGACTCGAAGCTCCTCAAGTCTTCTGGTCTCATCAGTAAGTTGAGGTGGTGGGTGGTTAGAGCCACAATGGGCCCAGGAGAGAGAAGGAAGAGGGGAACTGCTGGGCCCTGTCAGGGTGGCACCTAAGGAGAAAGCTGTCCTCTTTGGGAGGCCCCGGAAGAACAGAACGGGCAGCTTGGGGTAATGAGTGAGGGCTGCGGGACAAAAGCAGGAAGCAGCTGGGCCTTGTTTTGTTTTATCCAGACCGGAAAGGGGAAACCTTCTGGGGGTCACAGCAGAACAACAGATCAATCACTGAGCCCTCTATGGTACTTCCTGTAAAAGACCTGGATGGAAAGGGAAGAGTCATCAATTCTAGGCATTGAAATGATGCTGTGTTTGCTCCTTTTGTGGTGGCAAAAAAGACCGGCAAGGGAGCTCAAGGGTGAAGGTTCCAGCCCCCCATCTACTCCCAGGAATGAGCACAAGGCAAGATATCTGAGGTTGATGATAAGCTCTGAAAGGCTTTGCAATCCTGCTCAGCTTCCCCACATGGCTTGTTCTCTGGGAGACTGAAAGACACACACCCATGCAAACGGCTAGAAAGTTCTACAAACCAGAGACAGCATTTTCCACGGAGGGCAAATGTGCAGCCTGAAGCCCTCAGAGTGGAGGCAGCATGCGCAAAGTGATGAATAGTTTATGTGGGGAATGGAAGATAGCTTACAACAGCAGGGATGATACATATACACTGCGTGGCTTGAGAACCTGACGCTACCCCTCTCCTAATGGCTTTCTGCTCTCTTGCTCCCAAGACAAAAATTGGTCCTGGATGCTCTCCCTTGAAGCCATGCAGTAGGCCAGGTCACCTCTTGAAACAGTTTTCTGTGGGAACACCTTCCCTCCCTCCTTCTCTCTGTTCATTCCCGAGGTTGTTAAGAAACAGCCTGCATGTTTCCCCAGTTCATCCCACTCTTTCCAATCAGGGCTAATTGAACCACTTAACTCAAAGACAATAACATTTGTGTTTCAAACCATTAAGAAAGCGTCTCAGTTGAGGCGTTATGCATGAGGCCTGCTCAGGGGGGATGGTTAGTACACACTCACATACAAACATGCCCACAAGACATACTCAATGTGTAAACGCACACATGACTAACAGCTCTAGGAGAAATTCTGCAGAAGTATATTCAGCAAAAGTGTCAGCCTGTCTTTTTAACAGGGTTTTCTAAACTAAAAAAAAAAAAAAAAAAAAAAAAAAGAAAAATCACTGCCAGCTCTAATTCAAGGCCTATAAATTGCAGCTGTGTGCTTATCCCTCCCCAACCAAGAGCTTCTACCTCCTGTGTTGTCTGAGGTCCAGAAAAAAGAAGGAAAGAAGAGAGATGCAGAGCTCAGATGCTACCACACTTGGCAGCTAGAACTTTTCTGGGAGGAGGTAGGATGGCAGAGAAGTGCTTCCTGCTGCATCCTTCGGGGTTTCCTGCTAGTCTCCCCTGTCATAAGGGAAGCCCATAAGCCACAGCATTACATAAAGGAGAGGTCCATGGGGCACAAAGGTTTGACAGCACCAACAAGAATATCCTCGCTGAACAGTTTCCCTCCAAGTCCTAAGAGGCCCCAGAAACATGAGGAGAGGGATCAGGGGTGCTGCTTTGTCCTCAGGAGCGTGGTGGAGAAAGTGAGGACGAAGGGGTGACGCCAGTGACAAGTGAGGAAAGGGGAAGAACTGCGGAAGGGGAGGTGGGCCCGTGACCCCAAATCAATTTTAACCCTAGGCAGGACAGAAGACTTAAGATAATGAGTGGAAATAGCCCCTGGTCCTAATCTTAGCTCTGCCACTACTTTCTGCCAGTGTAACTTTCAGGTTAGCCATTGAACTTCCCTGGGTTTGTGTTTCCTCATGGGATGAGATGGCAAACACCCGATTCCAACCCTTGCTTCTTTACCTTCCAGTTGCAGGCTTCCTTCTATTCCCTCTCCAGCACGTGCCTCACCTGCCAGGACGAGGGCCTGGAACGCTGGGGCAGTAATCTGACTTTTAGGGTGTTTGCTCATCTCTCTTTGAGCCCAGGTGCTGTACCTGAGGTGCTGAGAGGAGGTGCTTCTTCTGCCATGGGATTCCAAGACCGATGCTTTCCCCTGGAAAGTCCCATTATGTAACAGCAAGCCTAATCAGTTCACCACAAGTTGCTGTATTACAGTCTGTATGCTTTCAGGGACCACAGAGAAGAGATACTGTTAGCAGGGAGACAGACAATGCTAGTCTGACCTTTAAAAAGGGGGAGAAAAGATCAAAGAAAAGGAAAAATGGTGAATTCATAAACCACAGGTAAGAAAGCTTAAAGTCTGTCCTGGACCAAATCCCAGAACCAGTTGTTCAGATGTGGTTTGTGAGCTCTTAGAAAGCATTGATTTGAGACTAACCCTATTTCCTTTGTTGGGGGTCATGAAGCCATATGATGAGGGGTCTACCATATACCTGCTTTCCCCAGGGAATTGAACTATTTTGTTTTAGGGGGGTGGCAGGGCATAAAACGATAACCACAGTTATCCCCCTCTCAAGTATTTCTCAACTCTTTTTCTTAAGTTAACGAGAAAGTCCCGGCTTGGTACTAAACTGTCTTTAGCAAAAAGAGGGCAGCCCTCAGGCTCAGAGCCTGGCAAGCCAACAGGCTATAGCCAGAATTCAGTACCACTTTTCTGTGTTCTCTGTATTTATGCTCAAAGTTTCCTCTCACCTACAGCAGGTGATATATTTCCAATTAAGGACGTTTCCTTTAAGATAACTTATTTCAGAAAAAATACACAGAGATTCAAAGTATTTAGGAAATTATAGTATGGTAGTACTTGCATTTGGCAATAGCACATAGGTGGTATAAAGATACCTGGAGTTTCGGAGGGAATGCTGGGAACTGAACACAGGCTGGCACAACCAGGGAAGGAGCCACTCAGTGGTATGAGGGCTGCCCGCTGGTTGCTCACTCAATGGCCATTTCCCCTTCTCTCTGCTGGCAACTATCATTTTTTCCTTGTGACATCTGTATGTGACTCAGGAAAATGCTGAGTCTAAGTTATATTTTTGTGCCATGGATTTCTTTGGCAGGGAGGGAGGGAAACCTATGGACCTCTTCATAGAATAATGCCTTTGAGTATAACAAATTAAAACATACAGGATTGCAATTAAAAAGCCACTTATGCCCAGTTATTAAAATATTTTTAAAAGCCATCCAAATCAGGATATATAATATAAAATATTATAATATATATGCACATATATATTTACGTATATGTAAATATATATGTGCTTCTTTACTAACACACTAAATAGCAAGATCAAACAAAGGTCTAAAAATTGTAATTTTGGGCAGCCCGGGTGGCTCAGTGGTTTAGTGCCGCCTTCAGCCCAGGGCCTGATCCTAGAGACCCGGGATTGAATCCCACATCAAGCTCCCTGCATGGAGCTTGCTTCTCCCTCTGCCTGTGTCTCTGCACCTCTCTCTGTCTCTTATTAATAAATAAATAAAATATATTTTTTAAAAAATTAAAAAATAAAAATTGTCATTTCAAGGCAGTGATAGGAGTAAACAGTTATTTTGGAATTCCTGGTACAATTTTGATAGGAAAATATTTCTGATTTCTTTTGGTAATGAAGTCATAGATACACTAGTTTTACTGATTTGTTGCTTACATTCATATTAAAGGAAATGCTAAATTTGAGTTAGAGTTTAATAAAAAAGATGTGATTTTTTTCCCCGTCCAAATTCATGGACCCCGTGAGTACCTGGTTTCAGTCAATCATTTGGGTGGAGGAGAAAAGAACACCCTTTCCTAATCCCACATAACAGTTTGAAAGTGTCATCCAAATCTGGATAATAAGATATAAGAAGTCATGTGAAAGGCATGTGGGAAAGGACATTTTTGCTTTTAAAAAGAGAAGGCATAAAATAAAAAGCCTAATTTCTCCTGCCTTTGGAGATTAGTGTGTGTGTGTGTGTGTGTGTGTGTGTGTGTGTGTGTGCAATGTCTAGAGCTATGGCAACCATTTTGCAGCCAAGAAAAACACTTGTGGTCATGCTGAGAGAATGGCACAGCAGAAAAGATGGAAAGAACCAAGGTGTCCGTTCTGATATGGGGCCACTTCTCAGTTAAACCAACCCACCCTGGAGCTCCCTTACTTTGGGACTGACTTTATATAAGGTAATCAATCTCCTGCTTGGATATTCTATTACTTGCAGCATAAACCATCTATAGCCTAAACACCATGAGCCTTTTCCATGGTTACAGGTCATTTTACAACCTCCACAAAAAAACCAGGTAGGTGGATCCCCTAATATTTCCAAGGCATAGGATTGCTCTGTATCCCAAGCCCCTGTCTTTTGTCAGCCTCTCAGGCTCCTCAGTGTAGAGCAGAAGAGTTTTCTATAGTGTGATGGGACTGCTAATGGCAGGAGGGCTCTTAGTAAAGGATGCCACCCAGAGCATTGGCCTAGAGCTTTATTGTGGGTGCAACAACCTGTGTGGACAGGCAGAAGAATCAGGGTTCATGAACTCGGTCTACGAAAGAGGGCACAAGTGGTCCAGCACAACTATAAATGGACAGCCAGAAAGGCTAGGTTTCCAGGTTTTTAAGTGGTTCTGATTCAAATATCAGGGTGTATACCATTTCAGTTCTTTACAAGAGATTCTTTCCCTTTTTCTCCCTCAGCAGCCCACATCTACCTTCAGTTTCCATTCTATCATTGCATGAATTCCTCAATTCATAGCCATAAATCTGATAGAAAGCTTGGAGAAGACATCAGAGAGACTTTATAATCTCTGCTAATCCTGTAATCGGGAGCTAAACCCAGGACACAAGTGGATTTGCAAAAATAAGGATTTTGGAAACTCAAATGGCATTAGCAGGCCCCAGAGACAAATGTACACAACGAATGAATGAGATCCATCAATACAGAAACGGGCACATTCCTTCTACTCCACGTAAACCATGTAGAGAAAGGAAGAACTGAATGGGAAAAGGCTGAAGAGGAGAGTAAAGCCATCCCTTTTGAAGGTTCTCTTAACTGTAAATTTGGGAAGTAGGAGCAAGAAGAGGAATAAGAGGTCGGGGAAAGGAGGTAAAAAGGGAGACAAACCTCTATTCTAAGTGCTTTTTTATTATTTTCTTTGGGGCAAAAACAATGAGTGACTTCAGCAAGGTGAGAGCAAGGAAGGACAAATTTTTAAAAAGAAGCATCTTGCCTATACATGGGTCCCACATAGAAAATTCCTTGGTCACCAGTTTTCATGTCACTGGTTTTTAAAATTTCTGCTTATCTGACCTGCTTGGGGCTGGGGGTGAGGGGGTGTTTGCCACCCATGACAAGGGTCTCTGTGAGAGAAGCAGGGCTAGATAGGTCTACAAAGCCTATTTCTTCAGAGGCCTCCCTGTGTCTTTTTGGATGAGGCCTGAATAAATCTGTTTGTGCTACCCATCGGGGCAGCAAAGCTCCTCAACTGCACTAAGCAGAGAAGTGAATGACACACAAACCACTGGTGAAGGCAACATAGCACTGGAGATGGAAGCTGGGTCTGGGGGAAATGTTCCTTTAGCTGGATGGAAATATTTCCCTGGGTTTTCTTCTCCGAGCATCCAGATATGATGGCATTGAGTCTGTGGGTGAGTCCCTGGGTGGGGCAGCATCTGCTCCTTTTGGGGACCAAATGTTCCTTGGGAAAGGCTAAGTACAGGCCAGTGCAGGACACCCTACTCTGCTAGATTCTTGGCCCCACACAGAGCCTTTTTCAGGCCCATGGCTTTTCCTAGAGGTTTCTGAAAACAACAAAGTATTTGTTTGGTTACACCGTCCTACTTCATGGACACTCTTTATAAAGTGTTGCAATGTTTCATACATTATTTAAGATAGATAGACTAAAAGAATGGGCAACCATATTTTTTGATCTTATTTGTAGCCAAAGAGTTGGACATCAGGCCCTTTGTCAAAATATTCAACATAATTAGGGAAAATGAGATACAAAGGGGGTTTTAGCCCTGGCAAAGGAGACACCAACAGAGAAACCCTGCAGAACTGAAATGAAGGGGCAGGGATAACCGAAGTCACCTTTGAGATATGCCATGTAAGATAAAACTCAGCCGCTCTCTTGGTTTCTCCAACAAAGATGTAGCTTAATATGGAGATGTTTGGGAGGGGGTCTGTCAGAGACTGAGACAACCCCTCCCCTGCCTCACTTGCCAGTGCTATTGTGCTCTAGCTCACATGTGAGGCTTTAGAAAAATTCAATACCTACTTAATTCTTCTTCCCAGAAAACAGTATTTAATGAGAATGGTCTTGTTCACCTAAGCAAGTGAGTCAAGGTTATGTGTTTAGAAAACTCATTAATAACAAATAACATTCTTAAAGAGACAGACACTAGTGGAGACAGGAGCTGGCAGGGAGCCAGCTGAAAATGGGGTAAGGTTGTCCACAGTGGTAAAGGCCAGAGCTGGGCCTGGTCTATCAGAGTAGGAGCTCCTCTTGGTCTCAAGTTGACAAAGAATTTTACCCTGCAGCTCCCAGATACACAGCAGAGCGTCTTTTTCCTGTCCCTCTGCACATACAGAAGCAAAAGACTGCTTTAATTGGTCAGGAAATTGAGAAAGCTCAGGCCAACACAGGGTTCTGCTGGCTGATAGACAGTTGGACCAGTCGAGCACAGTGCTGCACATAGTCTATATCCTAGCTGAGGTTTCTGCCACAGAGAATTAGAATGTCCCAATTTGTTGGTTGGTTTTTTCATATTCATCTTTCACTTACTGTCTCATGTGCACACACATGGCCTTAAATAGATTCCATGGACTGGCATCTGGAGGCAGACTGCCAGAAGCCACAGCAGGAGGGAAGAAGCTGGAAGTTTCTCCATGTACCTGGGATCCCAAGATGGCCTCCTCTTGGGGAGGGATTCCGAGGGTTTGGTGCCAGCTCCAAAGCACCAAGTTGCTAGGCCAGAGGGGCCAGTTGAGGGGGTGTGGGGAGGGTGGGGTAGGGCAGGCAGCCCTACTCCAGCCCAGAGACTGCTCACTTACACAAAGAAACCTTTCAGAATTATTGGCTGACAGGGCTCCTAACAGACTCCCCCCACCCCGCCACGGTTTGTGCACTGAATACAAATCAAGCAGCCTCACTGGGCTGCCACACAAACTGGCCCAAATCACCAAGAAAATGATACAGAATGAAGGCTCTTCCCAGCCAGGCTGCCAGGGTCCAGATATTGTGATAGGTGGTTTCCAGATCCCCATCTCATCGCCCAACAAAAGTGTGGGCTTTAGCATCCCTCATCAGAAACAGCCATTTCAGTGTGCTGTCCTTCAGAGAAGTTTAAAATAGATCAGTGACAGGTTCATGAGAACACAGTTTACCGTTCTTGGCTGGTAGTGAGGCAAGAACTGAAAAAGTGGGGATTCATAGCCAGGGGGTGGCATTCTGAAGTAAAGGAGTATAAGTTTCAAGGTAGTCATGTTATTCTTGTATAGAAACAAACAAATCTACCTGTCAGTTCAGGCCAAATTTAGAATTGTGTGTGAGAGACAGTAAGTAAAAGAGAGAGAATATGAACATGAGCAGATCAATTGACCAACCAACCAACAAACTGAGGAATTCTAATTTTCTCTACACTTGCTAGAGGAGTGGAGGGTGCTAGCTTCTTTATTTGAAGTTCTTTCATCCCAAATTCTTCTAGATATAAAGGTGATTCCCACTAGAAGCATTTGCAGATAGAACTGCATTTAAAAACATAGACCAAGAGCAGGCTGGAGGCTGGGAAGATCTAACTCCTGAAGAGGCTCACATCACAATAATAAAGGAATGCAGCATCTAGGAACCTGGGTGTCAGCCAACCTACCAGTCAGTCCTTTGATGACTCATGGGGAAGCCAGTGGTGTGAGCTCCAGGCTGGTCTCCTGGTGTTCCCAATGCTGTATTCCTCTCCACTTCTAAGGCTAGAGAGCCTGTCCCTCTGCTCAAGGATTTTGAAGGGGCAGGGGGCACAGTGAAGATGCTCACAATGGCATCTAAGAGACAGAATTCAAGTTCACGTTTCCATTAGGATCCCTCCAATTCTACCTCTGAAGCTCCTTAGAGGAGATCAAAAGAACCCACAGAGCACTAGGCTGGTACTGGATGAAAAACTAATAAGGCCACACCAACTGGAACTAAGAAAACTCTAGCCGTAGCTGAAGCTGGAAGCATGAAACTGAAAACAACAAGTTTTGTGAGCCAGCTTGATGGCTACAGATGCTGAGCCACAAGAAACCGAATAGCAGATCAAGAAGGCTGGCAGAGAAGAGGTAGTGCCAAAATAGCACTGCCTATGAACTGAGGGGATTAGAGTGGCTTGGAGACCACACAAGAGATTCAAAAATAAACTGCAGAAAAGGACACAACAGGTTTCAAGCTAAATTGAACAGATTAAAACAGAGGTAGTTCCAACCTGAGCATACTTCTTAAAGTCAGAAATTCCCTAGGGTAAGTATAAAAAGTATGTTCTCAACTTGTTCATACTTTCTAAACTAAGTTTTTCCCTGGAGCAGTGAGCTGCTCCATAAAAGACCCTAGAATATTCCCAGGAAGATAGTTCAAAGCTATGGGACTGGAAAAAAAAAATTCTGTGACACACTCATAGTGGAATAAAATGGAGTCACCACATGAAGAAGCAGGTTCTCTCAAAGCAAAAGGGAAACGAAATTAATGATAAAGCTGGTGAAGGACCCAGGTGGCCTGGGCTCCCAATCAGGCTCACCACATAGCTCTTTGCCTTGTCTTGCCGGAGTGTTTTAAATTAAGAGTTTGTTGATGGAATTGTTTGTTCTTTAGGCATACAGAATTTGAAGACTGACAGCTAACAGAGATGAAGACCCTGCACAGAAGCTCTGGGCACCTCTCATTGCCCAGCTGGATGCCCACCAACTGTGCTATAGCTTAGGCACTCAGTGGGATATTTATAGTTGCCTTTATATTTACCCAGCTCTCCATAAAATGAGGTAATGGGGCGCCCTTTACTGCTGCTAGTGGTGATTGTCCTAACATTCTTTAATTAGCAAAAAGCGTTGGCACAGCCACTTTCAAAACATTTGATCTTACTGTCCCGGTGTTCCCTATTTCAGGCTCAACAACCCCCACTCCCTTTGGAGAAAATGCACTTTAACAAATTTGAAATTGACCGGCACGTGTGTACATGAGCACAGTTAAGTGTATCTGCGTTTCTCTACTCACTCTTCTGCTCGGTCCTCACACATCACAAACTGCCAAGAACCTGTGAGGCTTTGTAACTCTGTGAAACTCTCATGAATCTGTCCGTAAGGGGCTAGGAATTCTAAAAATTGAGGACTGGAGAAAACTTAAGGTCACTAGGATCCTCCTTAATTTTCCCAACATCAAAAGC
Source organism: Canis lupus baileyi (assembly GCF_048164855.1). NCBI lineage: Eukaryota > Metazoa > Chordata > Mammalia > Carnivora > Canidae > Canis > Canis lupus. The sequence continues at coordinate 52,697,739 of NC_132855.1, read as the reverse complement.
AAAAAACAAAAAAACCCAAACCCTGGTGATTCCTCACCTATCTTTTCAAAGATTTATAGAGCAGGGCTAGGGCTATTGATATACGACTAGGGAAGCCTGAGCTCTTATTCACAAGGGCCAAAGAACATTCCTCTTTCCTCTGAAATAATTCACTATTATGATAGAGGTACTGGACATAAGATGGGAAGGGTGAAGGGCCTCTGCTTTCTTGGGGATGTGTAATAAACGAATAATCACATAAACAAGATAATTTCAGATAATGGTAAAAAAAAAGAACAAGAAAATAAAACCTGTAACATAATGTTACTGTGAGTGGTGGGGCTATTTTAAACAAGGCAGTCATGGAAAGCCTCTATGAAGAGACCTGTTCTGGAAGGAACAAACACCGGAAGAGTAGTGGAAGGACATTCCGGGTAGAGGACAGAGCCGAGGACCTAATAGGGAGAGAACTGGCTTACAGTATTCCAAGAGAAGAAAGCAGAGCAGTATAGCTTAAGTGGAAGAAATGAGGAAGATGGTAAAAATATGAGGGTAGAGGTGCAGGCAAGGCAATGATGGCTTAGGACGTGTGGTCCATGGTAAGCAGTTTGGTTATCAAGTTAATTATGAAGGGAAGACACAGGAGCATTTTAAGCAAATCAATAACAGTGTAATAAAATGTCACAAAGATCACTTTGGCAGCTGTGGAGAATACACTGTTGAGGGCAAGAGTAAAAAGCTACGCCTTTAAGAGGTAATTTCTTAGTTCTGAAGTAATATTCTGTGGTCATCTCTTATGTTTACATTAAGGGAAGCTGGGGAGAGGGTATATTTTTGATCTGTAAGTCAAGAAATTATCTAAAAAAAATTAACTGGTAAGAACAATGGAAACCACCTTATTATTGTTAATGGAGAATTAAAAGGTCTAAATCAGGTATGCTGCCAAAGACAGAGAAGTGTAGGGTGGGAGGAGGGGAAGGGAGAGGAAAAAAAAAAGGATCAAGAATCGACTTTGGATAAATTATTTCATTTCAACACTAGTTTCCATATGAAGAAATAATAGCTGCTGTGGTCACAATCTACTAATATGGAGTGTGTTTTCCCTTACTCCCTTCTTGTCCAAAAATACCACACAGTAATTATAGTTATGAATTCCACTTCATACATGAAGAATTTGAGCCTTACAGAAGTAACTTACATATGCAGTATGCAAAAGGCAGAACCAGGATTTGAACCCAGGCCTCTAACTCCAGAACACTTTCATAACGACCACTATAATGCCCCACTAGCACATGCGCAAGCACATGTATGTCTGCCTCCTCCTCCCGAGCTCCACACTATCTTATAGGAATCAGTTTGGGGGAAAACTTGTTTGGGTTTCTCCCAACCAAAATATGAATACATTTATACACACTGGCAAATCTGTGAAAAGGTTAACTATAGGCATGGACCCCTACGTAAGGATCCAATTTATGATGGCACATATGAATTGTTGAAAAGTCATTCTATGCATAACTCCCAGTCCCACATCTGAATTTGCTGGACTCTGATCTTAATGTGTCTCTTAGTCTTCAATGAACAGGAAGCTCAACATATATGTGACATAGTTATACTTGAGCCAGATTAGGTAGTAATGTCAAAAGGTACTTCTAGCATTACTGGTAAATGCTCGGGATAAAATACTGGCAAATGTTCGAAATAAAATCTAGAGGCCAGGTAAAGAGTGAGCAAATTACCAAGACAAGGGATCACGAGAAGCATAAGGCAAGCAACAGGATGCAGATGTTTCACGTTGATCTAGTCAGCCTGCCCCCTTCACTTGGCTCATGTGATCTGTCCTAGCTGCTGAGCTGACTGAGGGACAGACGGATTCCTTCCCTCCTGGGGGCTGTCCTGCTCCCATGCTGCTCCTCTCTACTTCTCAAGCACAGGCATGTGGAGGGGCACACTGCTGGCTGTCAGATGCACCCTTCCCTTCCGCTCCCTCTTAAGTGGCACCTCACAGCGGTTTATAATGTGGGCACTAGACAGATGTGAGATTGAACCTGGCTCTGGGATGCCTGGATGGCTCAGAAGTTAAGCCCTGCTTTCAGCTCAGGGTGTGATCCTGGAGTTCAGGGATGGAGTCTCACATCGGGCTCCCTGAGGAGAGCCTGCTTCTCCCTCTGCCTCTCTGTCTCTCATGAATAAATAAATAAAATCTCAAAAAAGGAAAAAAAGAAACCTAGCTGTCACTGTAGTAAGCTCAGTGAGCCCCAGAAAGGTTATGTCCATATCCTAATCCTGTGACTATGACCCTATTTGGAAAATGGGTCTTTGTGGATATGATTAAGTTAAGGATCCTGTGATGAATTCATCCTGGATTACCTAGGTGAGCCCTAAATCTAATGACAAGTGTCCTTATTAAGTCACAACGCAGAGAGAGAGAGAGAGAAAGAGAGAGAGAGAGAGAGAGAGAGAGAGAGGCAGAAGAGTCAACATGACCACAAAGGCAGAGATTGAAGTGATACAGCCACAAGTCAAGGAATGCAACAGTCACCAGAAGCTGAAGAGGGAAGGAACAGATTCTCCCCTAGGGCCCTTGGAGGGAGCATGGCCTTGCCATATTTTGCAATTCTAGCCTTCAGAACTGCGAAAATAAATTTCTGATGTTTAAGCCACAAATATGTGGTAATTTGTTATGACAGCCTCAAGAAACTACTACAGTCACTTACTAGTTAGTTCTGTGACCCTGAGAAAGCTGCTTAAATCCATCTGCAAAATGGGGACTCTAATGGTACCCACCACTCGAAAACTGTGAGGATTACATGGGCAAGGACACAGTGCCCCGTACCTGTGAACCCCAAGTAAATATTGCTGTTCACATCATTATTGTTACTGCTGTACAAAGGGAATTAAAGAGAAGGATAGAACACAAGAGCCTGTAGTGGGCCTGTGCACCTGCAGAGGTGAACATTTCTAAGGCTTCTGGCTGGACCTCGGGTCTGTTTGAACACAGAGGAGGTTGTGGCTAAAATGGGCACCAAACCGATTATTCCAAAAGAGGAGGCTGTGGGGAGCTTTGGGAGGTTTCTCCCTTTACTAAGGCCTACCAGCCCACAAAGAAATTTTAAGCCCCAGGAAACTAGCCTCAGGAGAGAGAAAGGCCCTTCTATTCTATAGTTTTTTCTGCCATTCTTATTAAGCATCTCGTCTCTTCTTTGCTGAGGTTTTTGCAAATTACTCTGGATGAGACCTGCAGAGAAAGGGCTTTTTTTTGTACACTTCCTTCTGATTTCCTTAAAGAACAGAATTCTTGGGGGTGGGGGAAGAAAAGTGGATTCTCAGGGCACTCAGAAGAGTAATTTTACAATACCTGGGTTCAAGGGATAAAACCCATTTCCTTTATGATCATGTATATACAGCAATGGTATAGCCACAGCTTCACTAAAGAATCACAGCCAAGAGGGGTGCCTAGGTGGCTCAGTTAGGTGTTTGCCTTTGGCTCAGGACATGATCCTGGGTTCGGAGATGGAGTCCCACAGCAGGCATCAGGCTCTGCTCAGCAGGAAGCCTGCTTCTCCCTCTCCCTCTGCCCCTCCCCACATTTATGCTCTGTCTCTCAAATAAAATAATTAAAAACTTTTTTTTAAAAAGGATCACAACCAAGAAAAATAACATTATTATTATTTTGCAATAGTGATTTTATCCATGAAAAACATCGTGATCGGTTGACCGTGTAGGGGTATTTGCATACATGGGGGAGAGTGAGAGATGCAAACATATGAGAGCTTGAGTGCACATGATGTGTTCTCTGCTTGGTTAAGAGGAGGTGACTATTTCCATATGGATGGTTTCTTATACTATTCTGTTGTTGCTAATTCACCAATCAACTGATGTCTTTCCTTCATTTGTGGAGGATAATTTCTGTACTATTTTTTTCTTTTCCTTTCTTCCTATTTCCCAAGTTCCTTTTCCACCCTTGCTCTTGTTCTGTTCTTTCCTCGAATGGAAGAGTAAAATCTATAAAAGTGGAAAAGGTGCTTGAGTAGAGGTTGGCAGCCCAACAGTACTGAAAATAGGAACTAGAGATTCAGAGCATATGTGATCTTCTTACCACTGGTGGATCTACCTTAAGGGACCAAAAGCCTATTGGAGGCCAAGATAACACTTGGCCAAAGATTATTCAGTCCTGGCAAACTCTATGAGGCATTATGGACATCTAGTGGCTGCTCGGAATAATGGCTCAGGGATGCACATCAGTGTAGGGAGTAGTCTAGCTCTGGGCTTTATCAGGAGCCCAATTATCCTGACTGAGTGAGGCGGTCCTGTGTCCCCTTACAGTCAGTTCCCTGGGTGACTATTTCTTTCATTTCTTATTAGGATTTCAAAGTCACTCAGAATGGCAGACTGGTTCTACTGAAGACCCATCTTGATCCCTGTCCAACAAAGTATAATGACAACACCGTATAAGACCACAGAAGACCATGGTCTTCAAGTTCCAGGCTTAAACATCATTACGCTGTCCTCCCGACCAAGGGGCAGAGCTCAGGAATGACAGACTCTATCAGTCAATCCTGTGGCTTTAGGTCAGTCACTATGCTTCTCTGAACTTCACTAATGACTCTGATGAGAGGCTGAGTCAATATACTCTCCAAGATACCTTTCACTTTAACATTCTGTGATCTATCAGCCTTTTTAGTAGCTGGGAAAACAAAGTGTGATCTACTCTGCTCTGGCACTGTGAATCTCTAGATTCAACTAAAGGAAGCATTCTCTTCAACTTTGTGGCTCATTTCCAAGTCTTGGCTACCATCCCAATGGATTAACCTTCTTCAAAGAGCTATGTATCTGAGAAGAGGTGGGAATCAGGGACTATGAAAGTCGGAGGGAATATTCTAGTCTACTTCCTTCAAATAAAGAAACCAGTGTTTGGAGCTGTTTTAAGATCTATAACAGGGATCCCTGGGTGGCGCAGCGGTTTGGCGCCTGCCTTTGGCCCAGGGCGCGATCCTGGAGACCCGGGATCGAATCCCATGTCGGGCTCCCAGTGCGTGGAGCCTGCTTCTCTTTCTGCCTCTCTCTCTCCATGCCTATCATAAATAAATAAATCTTAAAAAAAAAAAAAAAAAGACCTATAACATTGTCTAGCCAGTGTCAAAAAGGAGACTAGAACACAGGTATCCCAACTTTAGGGCAGGTACCAAGTTGCTGACAAAAACCTTGCCTAATCACTGGCTGGCTTCTTCAGTTCTCTCTGGCTTTATCATAGCAGTCTCTCTATGCAAAACCACAAGTGACAACATTCTTGAGCCAGTGCTTCCTCTTACTCTTCCTCTCAAAGTTTAAGCTTTCCTCTTTGTTTCTTGGTTGTACCACTCCAAATCAAGGAAGCTGTCAGAACCAGGGGCTGAAGAGCAATGGATGACGGCTAGACATTCAGGCTCTGGGGTTAGAGATCTTAGGGCCACTTTCAGTTCAAAAGGACTGTGGGGCGCCATGGCTCTACAGCCTCATCAGTCAAGCCTATATCTTCTGTGGTGCTCTCTCGGCTTAGCCAGCCTCCAGAGGGCAAAGCAGTCCCATCTAGAACTCCATGGGCTTCACCAAACTTGGGCTTATTCATGGTCATCAATCATTCACAAATATTTACTGGGAGACAACCTCATTATTAAGTACTGGCTGGATCCAAGGCAGCCCACCCTTCCATCCACCTATACCATAAGGGGGCATAACCTTTCATTTTCAGTGCCTGGAGTGAACAGATGGGGTCTGAGTTTGCCTACATTGGCAGGAAACCGTCTGGGCAGAGTCCCTCTGTTGCCTGAAGAGGTGAGGGCAGCCATACCCCAGTGTACCATCACACCCTGGCCGGGGTGTCCTCTGGCATTCTACCAGCCTGATGCCATTTGTGGCAAGGAGAAGAACCACTCACCAGTAAGCTTCTGATTTTCCTCCATAGTTCCCTGTCAGGATAGGATTACATTCCCCGGATCTATAAGATGGTAGGGTTCTGCTTGAACCTGATGACGTGCAGATGGGGCTTCAGCCAGGAAAGCAAAAGGAGCCACTGCAGAGCCCAGATAAAGCCTAGTATCAGGGTTTAACTTATCTCCCCTTCTCTCTCATTCTTTCTCTTGATGAATCATTGTGAATAAAACAAGTTAAAGGATGTATTTTCTCAGTTCCTCCACTCCTACCCTTTGTTCTGTTTATTTCTCACACACCTGTCACTGAACTTTTTTATACAGCCTTTCCTTCCCTTTGCTTCTGTCATTTACTCTCTGCAACGTAGACACAATGGACATTTTTGTTAGTGATGAAAACACTGGGCTCAGGGTGAGAAGACTGGATTGAAATGCTGGCTCTGCTGCTTTGAGGATGTATGACCTTAAGTGTGTTATTTGCCTGCATGAGCTCAGTATCTCCATCTGTAAAATGGAGGAAACTATGGCAATTGCTTCACTGAATAAGCAAAGATTAGACAAGAATACAGATAAATTATCTCTCTCTCTCTCTCTAAATATCCTTGTAAATGACTTTTTGAGGTGGAGGAATGAAACCTGAATTCTCATCAACTGGGAACAAACTGGAGAATTACTTCCATGCCCAAGTTTCTTTTTTTTTTTTTTAAATACAGTTTTTCTTTTTATTTATGATAGTCACACACACACAGAGAGAGAGAGAGAGAGAGAGAGGCAGAGACACAGGCAGAGGGAGAAGCAGGCTCCATGCACCGGGACCCGACGTGGGATTCGATCCCGGGTCTCCAGGATCGCGCCCTGGGCCAAAGGCAGGCGCCAAACCACTGTGCCACCCAGCGTTCCCCATGCCCAAGTTTCTATACATCTGCAATCTGCCAGGGTTCACATCTTGGCTCTGCCATTTACTATGTAACTTTAGGCAGCATATTAACGATTAAAGTTGTTGTTATTTGACTGCAAAGGCAGGATCAAAATGTCTCAGTAATCAATGGGGAATCCAGCTTGCCTACCGTGGAACTGTTTCCAGGAATTCAAGAATTCCCTGGCATATTTAAGGGCATATTCCCTGCCCAGGTTACTGGGCAGCAGACAATCCTGAGACACAGGGGTGGTAGAATGCAGAGAGCTGAGAAATCCAGGACCGCCTCATTCCTCAGCATTAGCCCATACACAGGCAGAGGGGGGTGGTTTATCTAACAGGCAAGCTTGCCAAGGTGGAAGGGTGGGGCACGAGGGAGGAGTCTGGTGGCAGTCCCTGAAAAGAAGCAATACTAGACCAGTGCCATATTCTAGGGCTTTCCAGGGCTTAGCCACAGATGGCTCCACCCCCACTAGGCAGAGAAAAGGGCACTCTTTTTCTGGGGTGGGAAAAGGCTGACCTAGTCTGGGTTCTCCTACACGGGTCTGTGAAATGCCCCAGGGTGTCGCTTCACCAGCAGTGAAAGCAGGTTGCTATGCAGTACTTCTCGGGAGATCCAGCAACAAAGGGGAGCTAGTGAAGCCCTCTGGCAGAAGACTTGAGACCCATCCTACTCCAATTCTCCCGGCTTAGCGAGGGGAAAGGGCGACACAGGACTGCCAAGGAGTGAGAAGTGGTTGAGGCTGAGGCTCCCTGAATGAATGGGTTCTCCAGTGGTTTCTGGGAGTTCACCTCAAACCCTCCTGCAGGCCGCTGTGTTGTCCCAGGCTGTCACTGCCCGGGCTCCTCACACCTGGGCTTTTCTTCCACTGTTTGCCTTCTCTGTAACCCTCATTAAAACAAGAACGACAACAACAAACTGCCATTTAAAAGTTAAAACCGAGAAGGGGTAAGGAAATTTGCAAGGGAGGAGGCAGGACGAGGCACCGATGCTGCTGCTGCGGAGCCCAGGCTCTCGGTCCTCTGGCTCCAAGCAGCCCCGGCCGCCCCCGCGTCCCCACCGCGCAGCTCCCAACTCGCGTATGCTGCCCGGGCCGCGCGGCCAGGCGCCCGTCAGCAGTCGGCGGGGGGAGGATGACGCGGTCCGGACGGGAGGCCAGCCAACTGCAGCAGCCCCGTCGCGCCACCAGCTTCCCAGTCCGGAGCCCACCGCGTCCCGAGCCAGAGGGGGCCCGGCGCCCGGGGGCGGGGCGGGGCACCAGCCACGGTCTCTCCCGCAGCAGCCCCGCCGCTCCAGCCTATCAGCAGCCGCCCGGCGGCTCCCTCGGCCGGACCAAAATAGCTGCGAACGCCTGCGACTTGCGCGCGGCCCCTCACTTGACGCTCACTCCGGCTCGCCGGCCCGGCTCGCTCGCCCGCTCCGCTCCCCTCGTCTAGAGGGGGCGGGGGGGAAGTGCCGGGGTGGGGAGAGAGAGGAAGGAGGAAGGGAGGGAGGAAGGAAGGAAGGACGGGAGGGAGGGAGTCGGACGGACGGAGGCGCGAGCTCGGAGCTGGGGCTGCGCGGCGCTGGAAGGCGCCGGCGTTAACCCCTCGAGGGCAGGCGGCGGAGGGGGAGCGGTGTTAATACATAAGAGCACTGCATCACGCTAATCTTCTCCCCAGAACACTATGCGTCAGCAGTACATTCACGTTCTGACTGAAGGACAAAAGGATGAGAGAGCAGTCTGCGTGGCTGCTGCCTGCAACACCGCGAGCCCGGCGCGAGGAGGAGACGGTGGGCGCCGAGCGCAGGGGCCCCGCTGCTGCCGCCGCCGCCGCCGCTAGCAAGCGCGGACCATGTTCTGGAGCTCCGGAGCGTTCCCCGCAGCCGCGACCCCCGCTGCTCACGCCGCCGCCGCCAGCGCTCGGGCCGCTGCAGCAGTCCGCAGGCGGCGCAGCCTCTGAAGGCGCCGCGAGCCGAAGCCCGGAACTCGCTCCCTCAGCACAGAGCCGGAGCCGGCGGCGCGCCGGGGGCCCGGCTGCGGCGGGCGGCGGCGGGCGGTTGCGCGCCACCAGGGGCTGTGGCCGCTGCCGCCGCCGCCGCCGCCGCCGGACCCGCGCCCGCCCCCGGACTCCCTGAAGGGGCCTTGCGGTGCGGGCGCGACCCGGCCGCCGCGCGCTTCCCCGGGCAGCGGACCTGGTCCCCGCGCTGCCTCCACGCCGCTGACCCTCAAGGGGCTTGGACGGACTGCTGCTCCTCGCGCCGGCAGACGGCGAATTGGGAAACTGAGCCCAGTTTCGGTCTTTTTAACCCTTAAGAGAAGAGGCGAGGAGAGAAGGGGGTGTGTGTCTGGGGAGGGCGAAGGAGCCGCGCACACCACCTCTTAACTCTCACGGCTGCAGCAGCTGCCTCCGGCCGGGAGCCGCCGACACACGGAGAGGGGGCAGCGCACGCAGCGGCAGCTGCTGGCGAGCGAGCGAGCGAGCACGGCCTGGGAGGCTTCAGGGTGCCCCTCAGCCCCGCCGGGTGGCAGCCGCGGGAGCGGGCCGGGGGCGCCGGAGGCAGGCTCCGGCGATGAAGCGGCTTCCCCCGTGGCTGGTGCGAGCCGGTGCCAGGGTCCAAGGACAAAGCGGCGAAGCGCTGGTGGCGCCGCTCCTCGGGCTGAGGGGGGGGCATGCACCTGCATAGCCCGCCGGGCCTTGGCTCTCCCCCGCGCGCCTCAACGCCTCAACTCCGCCGCTTCGTCGTAGCCTGCTCCGGATTTACTAGAAGCCATTTTGTCTCCCCCACCCCTCCCCTCCCCTCCCCTCCCCTCCCCTCTGCCCTCCCCGCCCCCTCGACTTCCCCCTTTTGTTAATTAAAACTAAGAAGTAAGAATGGCAACGACGTGGCCGGCTCCGGTGGAGAACGCTTAAGGACACCACGCCAATCCCTTCCTTCCGAGGTAGGTGACAGCGACTGGATGGGGATGGTTGCCACGGGGGAGAGAAAGTCTCAGCTCTCTGAGGGGTTGCCTTGAGGGGGGCTGGAGACGCTGGCCACGCTGTCGTTGGGCATGTTTTTTTCCGCCGGTCTGCTCGTCTCTCTAATCGCCCCCTCCCCACCTCCTTCTCCAGATGGAAAGAGGAGCTCCTAGCTCATTTAAGCCGGGGTAGGGCTGGTTCTCCTTTCCGAGCCAAAATCCCAGGCGATGGTGAATTATGAACGTGCCACACCATGAAGCTCTTGTGGCAGGTAACTGTGCACCACACCTGGAATGCCGTCCTGCTCCCCGTCGTCTACCTCACGGCGCAAGTGTGGATTCTGTGTGCAGCCATCGCCGCTGCCGCCTCTGCCGGGCCCCAGAACTGCCCATCCGTTTGCTCGTGCAGTAACCAGTTCAGCAAGGTGGTGTGCACCCGCCGGGGCCTCTCCGAGGTCCCTCAGGGTATCCCCTCCAACACCCGGTACCTCAACCTCATGGAAAACAATATCCAGATGATCCAGGCCGACACCTTCCGCCACCTCCACCACCTGGAGGTCCTGCAACTGGGCAGGAACTCCATTCGGCAGATCGAGGTGGGGGCCTTCAATGGCCTGGCCAGCCTCAACACCCTGGAGCTGTTCGACAACTGGCTGACAGTCATCCCCAGCGGGGCCTTTGAGTACCTGTCCAAGTTGCGGGAGCTCTGGCTTCGCAACAACCCCATAGAAAGCATCCCCTCTTATGCCTTCAACCGGGTGCCCTCCCTCATGCGCCTGGACTTGGGGGAGCTCAAGAAGCTGGAGTATATCTCAGAGGGCGCTTTTGAGGGACTGTTCAACCTCAAATACCTGAACTTGGGCATGTGCAACATTAAAGATATGCCCAATCTCACCCCCCTGGTGGGGCTGGAGGAGCTGGAGATGTCAGGGAACCACTTCCCTGAGATCAGGCCTGGCTCCTTCCATGGCCTAAGCTCCCTCAAAAAGCTATGGGTCATGAACTCACAGGTTAGTCTGATTGAGCGGAATGCTTTTGATGGGCTGGCCTCACTTGTGGAACTCAACTTGGCCCACAATAATCTCTCTTCTTTGCCCCATGACCTCTTCACCCCACTGAGGTACCTGGTGGAGTTGCACCTACACCACAATCCCTGGAACTGTGATTGTGACATTCTGTGGCTAGCCTGGTGGCTTCGGGAGTACATCCCCACCAATTCTACCTGCTGTGGCCGCTGTCATGCTCCCCTGCACATGCGTGGCCGCTACCTGGTGGAGGTGGACCAGGCCTCCTTCCAGTGCTCTGCCCCCTTCATCATGGATGCACCTCGAGACCTCAATATCTCTGAGGGTCGGATGGCGGAACTTAAGTGTCGGACTCCCCCTATGTCCTCCGTGAAGTGGCTGCTGCCCAATGGGACAGTGCTCAGCCATGCCTCCCGCCACCCAAGGATCTCTGTCCTCAATGACGGCACCTTGAACTTTTCCCACGTGCTGCTCTCAGACACTGGGGTATATACATGCATGGTGACCAACGTGGCAGGTAACTCCAACGCCTCGGCCTACCTCAATGTGAGCACGGCCGAGCTCAACACCTCCAACTATAGCTTCTTCACCACTGTCACAGTGGAGACCACCGAGATCTCACCTGAGGATACAACGCGCAAATACAAGCCTGTTCCTACTACATCTACAGGTTATCAGCCGGCATATACCACCTCTACCACGGTGCTCATTCAGACCACCCGTGTGCCCAAGCAGGTACCCGCAACAGACACCAATGATAAGATGCAGACCAGCCTGGATGAAGTCATGAAGACCACCAAGATCATCATTGGCTGCTTTGTGGCAGTGACTCTGCTAGCTGCCGCCATGTTGATTGTCTTCTATAAACTTCGGAAGCGGCACCAGCAGAGGAGTACAGTCACAGCCGCCCGGACAGTTGAGATTATCCAGGTGGATGAAGACATCCCAGCGGCGGCGTCTGCAGCAGCAACAGCAGCTCCATCCGGTGTATCAGGTGAGGGGGCAGTAGTGCTGCCCACAATTCATGACCATATTAACTACAACACCTACAAACCAGCACATGGGGCCCACTGGACAGAAAACAGCCTGGGGAACTCTCTGCACCCCACAGTTACCACAATCTCTGAACCTTATATAATACAGACCCATACCAAGGACAAGGTACAGGAAACTCAAATATGACTCCCCCTCCCCCCAAAAACTTATAAAATGCAATAGAATGCACATACACACACACACACACACAAGACAGCAACTTTTGTACAGAGTGGGGAGAGACTTTTTCTTGTATATGCTTATATATTAAATCTATGGGCTGGTAAAAGAAACAGATTATATTAAAATTTAAAAACAAAAAGTTAAAACAAAACTATTTTCTAACTTGTAAGTTCTATTTAAAGGGGGAGTGGGGTTCTTGGGAACGTTGTGGGGCAGAAGCCACAAGTCAACTTGCTATGATGCCAGAAGGGATTTCTGATCTAAGGTTGAAACTAAGATGAACTAAAACAACAAACATCCCTAAAGAGGCAGGGTGTGGGCTGCTGAGGGGTGCGGATGGGGTGGGGGGCAGACGGTCATTTTTTAGAAGATGCTTCATAGCATACAGGACTACCCATTTCTAGAGACACCTTTCTTAAGCTGAGAGCTGTCTTTGCAAATTTCTCTTATTTTAAAAATACAAAAAAAAAAAAAAAAAAAAAAAGAAAAAAAAAAAGAAAGAAAGCACCAAGAATTTGTACTGTGCTAAGTGTTGCGAGGCAATAATTTTTTTTTTCATCAGAGGCCAAGGGGAAGATAGACGTGTAAATGTATTTTAAACAGGAAAACCACCAAACTTCAAGTGACTCCTTAAAGGGGCTCAGTCCTTCCGTCTGTCTGTGTGCACAAGTCTCCTTGGTTTGTGCACTGGGACACGCGTGCGACCCGCCTGACAGCGCACCTCAGGAGGGAGCAGAGAAGGAAGGGAGCTGGCGTAGCTCTGAAATGCTTTCCCACTGCACCAGATTCCTGCAGATGGGTTTAACCCACTCTCTGCAAGGCATGTGTCTATTCAGGGTTTCCCTTGAGGGAGGAGGCCCCTGAAGGGGGTGCGGCAGCAGAGGGGGGACAGGAAAGGAGAGCAGGAGCAGACAGAATGGATTCATAGGAGGCCAGAGATTAGCATTGTGCTATGTCCACCTGTTGTTCCTGGTATCTGACAAATGATTGTAGACAATGATGGCATTTTACGATTTTGCTTTTTATAAAGATTTTGTTTGTTTTAAGGTGGAGAAGGAAGAGAGGCTGGGATTGGGGAGCTTGGGGGAGTGGAAGCTTTTCTCATGCTTGTGATTTGGTGACTATTCTAAATGCTGATTCATTAGGGATTATTACAGCTGATGTCAACTGGTTGTGGCGGTGGGGTGGGGGCAAAACACGGGTGGAGAGAGTAAAAGGGCACAGGCTCATTTAAAGTACGATGAAGCCTTGAATCAACAGGATGGTTCACAAAAAAGATGTGAGATACACAGTTAAAACAAAAGTGATACACATGCACACGAGAAGTGAGTTCTGCAAGGAGTCCTGTTGAATGTAGCGGAATGGGGGGAAGGCTTCCCTCTTCCAGGCCTACCTCAGGAGGAGGTGGAGGAGAAAGGGAAGGGTGTGGGTGGTGAAGGCAGAGATCTCTGTTATTCTGGTCCATTTAATGCTGTAACTTCTTTCATTTATTATTTTAGCTTTAAAAAGAAATAAAGGGTTCAGATTTGAAAGGGGTGGGATGGGTGGGGTGGGGAATGCCAACAAAAGAACACTGATTGTAATGTGAGAAAAGTGTATTTTTGTATTTTAATAAATATTGTTCAATTTTTACTTCAATGTCCCTAAAGGGTTAAATTGAATAAGATCCTATAGGTTCTTACAAGCATCAACCAAGTCTTTTCTACTTAAAGATAAAAAGGGGAGGGGAGGGGAGAGGTAAAACCGGAGGGGAAGACAATGTGAAAAATGCTAAAGCTGTCAACAATCTTTCCTTAGCTTAAATAAAAGCACCCCAATATTAGTGCACCTTCCATAAGCTAAGTGTGTTGGTACCTGGCTTTGTTGGGGCTAGAACCAAATTCCTGATGCCCTGGAAAAGCAGGGGAAATGGGTCAGCCTCAGATCCTGGGACCAGGCCAGAAGTTAAATGCCACCTCAGCAGAAGCTGCTGGTCAGGCAGCACCGGCTCTACCCAGGGACCCTAGGGGACCTGGATTTAAGAGGTCTGCAGCAATGCTGTTTGGCTTCAATTTCCCACAGGCACTGTTCCTTCCGTTCTCTGGGAGCCAAATAGCCAAACGCGTCTTGGTGGTGGTGGGTATCTGTCTCCTGATGCTTCCCCAGTGATAATGTCCAGGGAGGCTGCATGAACTGGGATCCTGCGTCTCTTCAGCGCTTTTATACTACTGCAGGGAATCGGGACTGAGTGGGTGTGATCTCTCTGGCACTGAACAAGGAGAGAAAGGCAGGCAGCACTTTGCAGCAGCTGGCTAAGAAAGGGCCAATTCTTAATCCCCTGGGCATATACATGTCATTTCTGGGTATCAGTGTGTGTGGCAGCATGCACGCATGGTGCACAATTAGAAACTGCCACTCACATTTCTGGGCTCTGAATATATATTTCTCTCTGTCTCTCCTTTACCAGCTTACCCCCAATACGACAAGGAAACTGCAGCAGAGTAAAGGGTGGGACTTGGCCAGGACCAGCTGAAGAAAGGATGTGGGGCCGATTTGCTCACGCCTCTGCTTTTGTGACAGCTACTTGGATAGTTAGGGATTATACAGTCACTCTGGAATGAAGAAGTGTCTGTGGCTGTACCAGAGGTCTGAGGGGAGGGATATAGAAATGGTCTCAAAACATTCCTGGGAAAGAGTCCTAAGGACAAATGCATGTGTCCTGGGGGCTGAGCACGTTGCCATATTGGGATCTGAGGGAGAAGTGCTTTCCAGAAGGAAGATGAAAGAAGGTGGGGGAGACTGAGAATATGGTTCCTGGGTATAAGCGGCCTTAGAGCTGCAAGGGTAGTTTGCTTTCCCCACTGGGCCCACTCCTTGACCTGGGCAGTATTGCAGGTTGTAGAGTGGCAGGGCTCCACTGCCATAATGTTGGGTATATCCTCTTTTGTAGCAGGCACTTGGGACAGCTTTTCAGAGAGGAGTCCCAGGAGCACCGAGAGTACAGCCTTTCATGCCGTGTTGGTGACTCATCCTCAGGCCTGGTGGCCAAGCTATAGGATTTGTTACTTGAGAATGGGACATGGGTTGGTAGCTCTTCAGGGGAGTAGCTGGAGCAACACATTAGAGGGAAAGACCGCTGCTGATTATATGCAGTTAGAGAATTTTCATTAGAGAATTTTTTAAAGGACATGAAAGATCATTTATTTAGTCTAGAGGTGGGACTGAAACCCAGATCTCCAGACTCCCAGGTCAATGTGCCTTCCTCACTCAGGCTCTTCTGGGCCTTTAAGAGCCCAGTTCTTTCCTGGCTGATATGCAGTGAAAATGGGACCTTCCTACAGATACTGCTGTGTTCTCTTCTTAGTGGTGCTCAAGCTCCTTCAGGACTGGCTCTATTGCCCTCTCAGGACTGACCAGAGTTCTTACCACAGGGGTCCCACACAGCTGGCCCAAGGGCCATGTGTGCTCACTAAGGACTGCACATAACAGCTTCTGATTCTGAGGTTCAATGGCAGACAGCTGCCAGAGAAAGGGTGACCTAGGTAAGCAGGGTATTCACAAAGGGAAAGGTAGCTTGGCCTTCTCCCAGACCTCAGCCTTGGAAGCTTTGCAGAGTAGAGGAGTGGCGGAGGTCTTAAAGGGTCTTAAAGGACTGATCAGTTTAAGTTCTCCATAATGGAATGGTTTCTGCTTATTTGGCTCAACAATGAGACTACTGGGGGAGGCTCCTTAACTCCTCTCCTCCACTAAACCTACCCCAGCCCCAGTCCTTCAAGTGCCATGCTGAGGCTGCCATTCCCATAATCTGCTCTAGGCCTTTTATCACTCTCTAGTGTTGTGCTGCATCTTTTTATCAAAGGAAGGAGAGTAGACCGGACACTTTCAAGGCCTAGAGACATTAGCTTTATCATGGCTGTTTATCATGTTGAGGCCAGCAACTTGCTGGGTGGAACAATGTAGTAAAGAGTCCCTGGTAAGACAATTCCTGTTGTTGGTGGGGGAAGAGGTCCAGAATCCATGACCATTAATAGTAAAGATAAAGAGCTCTGGCTTACTTCTATGGAGATGGACATCAACTAGGAGAGGGCTGAGGGGGCCTTACACAGCCCAGACTACTACCTGAGAGGGCCAAAGCCCACAATTAAGGCCCCAACATTTTACTGCAACAAAGCAGCAGGGGATTAAAATTAGAGGAAAAGAAAGAGAGAGAGAGAGAGAGAGAGAACATTTATATCCAAACATATGTCTGATTTTATCTCCTCTGCTGGCACTCAGCACTCCATGCCATCGGCTAATGCAGGCACTGTTCACGCCATTTCTAAATCCTGCCTCAGCTGAACTGCAAAGGCAGCTTTTGGCTCAAAAGCACCTCTCCTGGTCTCTATCATTCAGAAAATACCCTTTACACCTGAGAGGGTGAAAATGGTTTGGGCTGTAGATTAAGGTTGTTTTCATCTTTGTTTTTTTTTTTTTTCATCTTCGTTTTAAATTAAAATGAAGTGAGACGTCTGGGTGGCTGCCTTTGGCTCAGGGCGTGATCTTGGAGTTCCGGGATGGAGTCCCGCATCGGGCTCCCTACCTATATGGAGCCTGCTTCTCCCTCGGCCCATGTCTCTGTCTCTCTCTTTCAGGAATAAATAAAACTTTTTTAAAAATTTTATAAAAAAAAAATAAAAAAATAAATTAAAATGAAAAATTGTTTCTTGGAACAGGAATAAATGCTTCAGGAACCAGATCAGTGAAACATACATATTTGCAAAGCAACACAGCACAGTGCTTTCAAGTATAGACTTTGGATCTGGTCTTTTGGGTTGAATCTCAGCTCCATCGCTTACTACCTGTGTGACAAATACTCAGTTTATTCATATGTAAAATGGACATAGTAGTATCTGCACTGCACCACCTCATAGGTTGTTTGAGAACTGAAATTATATAAATAAAATCACACCTAGAATGGTAACTGACATCATACAGTAATTCTGTATTGCTGGTAGTTATTTGATGATAAACATAAGGATACAGACCAACTGCCCAGCCTTCCTCAGTCAGTACCTCTATTCTAGAACCTCATCTGTGCCCAAAGAGAGAATATGCCTACTGAGCTGTTCCAGAGAGGAAGGATGTTTATCGAGAAGTCTGGGACAGTGGGACAGCACTATCTATATAAGCCCAGACCCAGTGGAAAAGAGGAGTTGTACTTTTGTCCCCAGGAAGGCAATGCCTTGTGCTCTGTTCCCTAATTCAACTCTCTAGCTGGCCCAAGGCACCATTTTTAGTCCAGGATCAGATTACCTTCCCCCGAGGTAAGCCAGAAGAAAGGAAAGGTGCTACTGTTGATATGATGCACAAGCTGAGGGTTGGGCCAGGAAACATTTATATTGGAAACCTCGGTCCTTTACTGAGAGTACAAACTTCTTACAGTCTTCTTCACCTCTCCTTGTTTCTCTGTCGGGGTGCCTTACGAAGGGCGGGGGGAAGGGTAAGGCCCCAGGAAGGAGAAGGCAGCACAGAGAGGAGCTATCAGGGCCTTAAAACAGAATCAGAGGGCTTGGAGAAGATAATTAGGTGGAAGAAAAAGTACCATAATTTGAGCAAGCGAGAACAGAATGGAGCTACATGGCAGATGCACAGGCTAAGGGTCTGCAATGCAGTTAAGGAGGAAGCCAGGGAGAGTCCTCTGTCCTAGCAAGCAAGAGGCTGGCTGGACCCTGGATGGGGGAGGACTGTTAGTGTGAAATCCATGACATAGAACGGAAGTGAAGAAAAGCAGGGAGATCAACTTTCCAAGAGAAGCCTAAGAGAGAATGCATTTTGATTTCCTAATGAGTGGCTAGAATTAGATTTTAGGATGATCACAGGTTTTTATCCTCCAGAACATGCCAGCTCTGTCAGTACTTGGGGCAAATCACCTACCCACAACAGTCCTGTTCTCTATCCCGCAGACTGTCCACTGCTTGGGGGAAGCAACCCAGCCTTTAGGACTGTAATCTAATCCTGACCCTGACCAGCTCACTCAGAGGTCTGCTCTGAATCTGATCCTTCATTTCTATTAGGGCAAAGTCACAGGGGGACAGAAGAGGGTGGTGCAAGTCACTATTTATCCACAAAAGGAATATTACTCCAGAGGGAGGATATTATATAAATTGTGTTTTCCCGTAAAAATGGTGATGACTTTCAGTGCACATGGATGCTGGCAGTAGGTCAGAGAGATTAGGCTGAGGCCTGTAGGGGATATCCCTGGGAGAAGCTCTCTTTCAAACAGTGTTATCATTTGAGAGGATGGTGTCTTCCCTAACTTATCCCACTAAAATTTTTGACCCTCCAGTGGGAAGCACTGAGATGAAAGGCTGCTCTAATGCCAGGTGTAGGGACAAGAAGGAGCGAAGTAGGATTTAGGTACTTTCATGGTCATTCTGTGCACCTACGAACAATACTAGAACAATTACTAAAGTTTTGATTACTAATATACCAAAGGAACAGTCTTTGATCCACTTGTTTCTTTAATACCCATGCACCTCCTTATAACCCCATTAATAAGCAGCATCCTCCAATTTCTTATATCAGGTTGTTTCCCTCCATAATCCCCATCTGAGTACAATCATCTGCCATGATAGGACCTAGGACATTTTTGCAAGATCCTTCCATTCTAGAAGACTGGTGACTCTTTCTTCCAACAGTTCTCATGCGGTTTCCTCTTCCAAAGCAAGTGCTTCATCTGTAGTCTTTTCAAGTTCCTTTAAGGTCTCACCTCTGGTTTCCCTATATCTGCGCTGGTGCTGATTTAGTCACTGGATAAGTCACTCTACCTGCTCAATGAGTCAGCAAGGATGACGGAGAAGGGCTTTTATACACTAACCGGTCTCTAGGCAAAGGTTGGTTTCCTGGCCTCCGGCTACTTCCTAGAGTCTTCGTAGCCCTGGCTTCTTCCCTTCACCTACCTACTCAACCAGATTCATTAAGACCATTCAGACAGCTTGTCCCACTCAGATTCCGCCCTGTAGGTGAATTGAATGAGTTCCAGGCAGCTCTCCACAGAGGCAGGTCACTGCCCTGATAGCACAGCAGTGTTTGTAGGAATGCTCAGTGTGTCCCTCACAAAAGGCCCAGCACAGGTCCAGGGATGGAGCTGAGGCCTCAGATACTAACAGATTGTTTCTGCAGCCTACCAGCTGCAGTGGTTACAAGTTCTAATCTATTACCATTGCAAGAAGACTTAATTTCTGGACTTAAAGGAAGTCGGATAATACTTTATCCTATTAGCTTTGCCTGTGTGAATTGACAATGGCTTCCTTCTGACATGACAGCATATTCTTCCAATTCATCTCTTTAAGGGGATGAATTGGGAGAGTCTGGAGTAAGGAGGGAGGGCAAAGGAAGAGACTGCCAAAGGAATCAGGAAAAGAAGACAATCTTTTAATTAGAAATGGGAAGGGGGGCTGGGAGATATCTGGCAAGACTGAGATATCTCAAAGCACATTTCCATTTCATTTTGTTATTCTGATGAGGCAAATGATTGCACCTACTGGGTGTACTGTGTGCGTGTATGTCGGAAGAAGGTTCTGAAGCCACAGAGAAGTATGAAAACAAGAAGCATAAGGAACTGGCCTATCCCAGTGTTCTTGTTTCAGCCTGCTGTGCCTGCAGGGTAGCTTTCCCTTTCCTTAGCTTTCCCTCTGCCACATTCCTGTTTTAAGTCCACATCTGCTCTGACCAATGGTATCATGCCAGCTGAGGGCACCTTCACATCATGGGTGTGTAATCAAGGCTAGCCAACCTCAGGATGGCAAGACACTTAAGATAGAATGATGATTTATAGCTTCAAAATTCAGAGATGTGGAGGCAGAGAAGGGAATCTCCAAGTTAATTTAGAAAACTTTTTCTATTTATGAGAAAAATGAAGGCCAGGGAGATGTGACTTGCTCAGGTATCACACAGCTGATGATACAGAGATCAGATCTCTGGTCTTTGGGTTCCCAACTCAGCACTACTACGGAACACCAGCAGGACCACAGTGACCGACAAATCCAGGGGCGCTATTTACAGAAACTACAAAATGATTAGTGCCTGCTGGAGTTTGCAATTTTGTACAGTCCCTTACAGTTGGCCTCTAGGGAGAAAAGGGGAAAGCCTTTCACACCAGTACCTTATCTGGGCTTGATTCTCTGACACGGTGCCTACTCATGACATCGTTCAAATAGCTGGAGCTGAGAAATCAGGCAACTCTTCCTTTCTCTTCAACCAGACACGTTCCAAGGCAGGTGAATTCTGATGGCAGCCCAAACAGGTAATAAATTAAAAGGAGCATTTGTTGCTTATGCCACCCCCCCACCTTCCCCTACAAGAGCAAAGAACTGTAAGATAAAGAACATGTACTCCTCTGGTGCAGGGAAGGCATACAGAAGCTAAATCAGGTTAGAGGTCTGTTCAAGGTCAAGATGACCACTGGGGAAGCAGAGAAGTCTGGAGTCCTGCTTCCACTTCTCTTGCCTTCCCTGGTACTACGTAAACAAGGGGACCCTTGCAGGGCAAGCTCAGACAGCTCAGGTTGACTCTGGGGCCTTCTCTGAAACCTGGTCTGGGAAGCTAGTAAATGTCTCCTCTTCCCAGCCATGTCAATAAATCCTCTCTTGGGAAATGGAGTGGTCCTGGCTATAATTTTATCACATACATTTAATTAGAATCTGTCCTTTCATGATGGTTTCAAGCCAAGTCCCAATAGAAACATTCTAAAAGAACAGCCGCTATCAACCAAGGATCTTTTAACCAAGTTAATTTAGCAGAAATTTGCCATCTTGGATGGGATAGCGATAGCAGTACCTCTCTTTTTGACTTCAAAGCTGGGAAGAGAAGGGAGGGGGGAGAATGCAGGAAATAAAGAAGAGGGCGGGGGCTTCAAGCAAATGAGTTTTCATCTATTAGGAGTGGTAATTTCCGCTAGCTCCCCTAGAGACTGGTCCCCTTCAATAAAGGCTTGATACTAATGATTCCCACTCCTAAGCAAAAGCCTGTGTTCTGCTGGTGTTGAGACAAACTGTGCCAGAGAAATTCCCTTTCTCTCGGAGGTGCTGCTATCATTATGCAGGAGAGATTAGCCAGCCAGGAGGATATGCTCTTGGTGGGGAGCGAGGGTAACAGGAAAGTGTGCTCTTCTCCAGTGGCCACGGTACTGCTGACCTAGGATAGAAAAGGCTGGGTGGGAGGCTAGAGGTCAGTGAGAAGATGAAATGGGCAGGCACTCTGACAAGAGAGAGGAGACAAGAGAAAGTGAAAGCTTAGGTACCCCTGAGGAGTGATGGTCTCAATGTGAGACTAGCACTGGTGGGCTGAAAGGCAGAGGGAGGGCTCTGGAGTGTGGACTGTGGTTGTGGATTGAGCTTGGACACAATGGACAAAAACTGAGCATTTGAGAAGTAAAACATGGTGATAAGTTTACTGAATCAACCTCGAGTCCCTAAATATGGATCTTTTCTAGAAGTACAGGGATGTGGGCCAACACAGAAATTGGGTTGATAGCTATTACTGAGGCTATGGTGTCGGTTGAAGGGGTGGGGTCCTCCCATTCTGTCCCCTCCCTTCCTATACACTGAAATCAGTGGGGAAAGCTAATTCTGTGGCTCTAGTTTTTCATGAGGCTGCTGCCAGCAGGTCTTGAGTAGGGGGTAAGGAGCCCTTATTTTGCCCCTGGTGGCTTTCTTGTGATGGAGACGGAATGCTTCCAGAGGCTGCCTCTGCCAGATGTGCCAGCAGGCAGCCCCGCCAGAGAGCCTGCAGTGCAGACAGATGCCCTGGGCCGGATTCAGGATGGTGAGACCCTTTATGGTACTGTGGCTCGGCTCTGGGGCAGTGCCAGAGCGGCAGGGTAATGTTCCTCAGCCAGATTCATCCCCTCCCCCGCCAAACTCTTCAAATATGTGGGCCATGGAGGGAGGCAAATTTAATTAAATTACTATGTCATGGGCTGCCCTTTCTGGGCAAGGGCTAAAAATGGGCTCACGCTGACATGTAGACCCATTTGTGTACACAGAGCATGCATTTCTTTGTGCTTGGGCTGTCAGCAGCTGGATGGGGTTGGCAGTGCCCAGCGCTGGCCCTACTGAGATGGACCCTTTGCTGCAGCAAGGCAGAGTTAACAATAATCTAACCCGGGCCCCATACGGCTCTGATGACCTTTTCCTTTCTGCTTAAAAGATGACCGAGCAGCACTCCCCCTTCCTACATCAGTTCATCTCTCCTCAAATGCCTCTCTTGCTGACACCCAGGACTTTCCCGTAAGGCGGCGCCGTGTGCTGAGCTCGGGAAGGAGGAATGAAGCTGCAGAGAAATGTGATTCAGAGTGGTGCATGGGCAGGGTTTGTTTAGCTTGGCAGGAGACAGAGGGGTCTCCCTAGTGATTCTCCAGAGTGCTACTTCAGCAGTTCCCCACTGGCAACTCTGTGCAGCATGGAGAACCATTTTCAGGTGCCAAAGTAAAGGAGCCAAGCTCTCTCTCCCCGATCCCTGCATGAATGCCATGGTTGATATAGAACCTGACCATCAAAAAAAACAAAACAACAACAACAACAAAAAACACACAAAAGAACCTGACCATCACACAGAGGCAAGGAAGTTCAGTAGTGATGAAAACCATTTAATATGTGTAAATCAACAACTCAAATAAATGCCGGCTGGGCTGTACATGTCACCCCACAAGGTCATTCCATTTCGTTTCTGTTGTGGAAGTTAAGGTCTCACTACTTCAGTTTACAAAATACTACAAGGCTAAAGACTTTGCTCCCGAATAGTGCTGCTACTGTCGCTGCTGGACTGAGGGCTTCCCTATGCTGGTACAAAAAGGCCTGAGATGGAATCAGGTGTGGTGTGTAGAGCAGGAGCCTGGTAATGGGTTTGTCCACTTGGAATTAAGACCCTGGAAATGTCAGTGGGGGGAATCCTTTCCCCATTTATCCCCCGAGAGAACAGAGCCACCTCTCATGTCTAAAACTTTAGTGCAGCATGTGGAGCCTGAGACGCAGCCCTGTACAGAGACGACAGGAGTCCTTCTGCACCCTTTCAGGTCAGGGCATCCTGGCATGGAGCAGACCCCCAGGCAATGTGAGCAGTACAGGCAGCTCTGGGAACTCTGGCAGATTTATGGGCAAGCGGTGCCACAGTGAGTAGAGAGGGCAGACAATGCAGGGCAGGACCTTCCTATCCCAATCTCTTCAGCAACTTGCAAGGTGGGGAAGGCAGCAAGCCCCTTTGGAGAGCATGACCTGGGCCAAGCAGCTCAAGGGCCATTCTCCTTCATGTAATTGGGGATATGGTTGGCAATGTATCTGCCACAGGTTTTTAGCTACAAATCTGATGGTTACTCTAAGAGTTAAGGCAAATCCTGTCAATTTGGGTTCCTTGGGACCCAACTCAAGGACCTGGACTGTGCCATGAGTCACTCAGCCCAGCAATTTTGACTAGAATTTGTGGATCAAAAACCAAAAGCAGGCAGTCATTAAAATGTGGTCAAAGGAGAAAACAATGGACCCAGAAGAGTATGTATCCTATTAAGAGGGTAAGCAACAACTGCAGCAGGAAGAGAGTACAACATATAATGTTAGAAGGAAGCCTAGAGGGCAGCCCGGGTGGCTCAGCGGTTTAGCGCCGTCTTCGGCCCAGGGCGTGATCCTGGAGACCCGGGATAGAGTCCAGCGTCAGGCTCCCTGCATGGAGCCTGCTTCTCCCTCTGCCTGTGTCTCTGCGCCCCACCCCCCTCTGTCTTTCATGAATGAATAAATAAGATTTAAACACACACACACACACACAAAGAAGGAAGCCTAGGAGGGCAGGGCCAGTTGTGAAGAACAAGAAATTGACCACCTTGGTGATCTAGATTATGTGGCTTCAGAGAAACAAAAAGGTACTGGGCTATGCCCAAGGATCTTTCCTTCCTTACCTGCCAAGTGGGATAGAAGAGAGGAGACCCCATCCTCAGGTTGTAGGAGCCATGGCATCTGGAGTGGAATAAGGTCCCTTAATTCCATTCCACCCGCATGGCCCCATGCTCATGAAGACAAACAGCACTCACCAAATGCCTGGCCTCGAACTATGGAGACAAAAGCAGGTAACTCTTCAGGTAGTCGTTGTCTCCTTTAGTCAGTATGTTACTGGTTGTTGGGCACCAACGGACATATTTCATCATTATTAAGGATTAAAAATATCCTTATCCTAAAGAAAATACTACAATATATCTAATATATCTCAGTCCTGATATTCCCCTATAAAAATGGTTGGCTGGGGGCTTATGTTCTTGTTTAAGCAGCCTAGGACTGGGACAGTTTTCTCCACAGAGAAATCATATGTGTAACAGCTGAGTAAGCCTCAGGATGAATCATGTGAATATTAGTACTGCTGAACCAAAGGCATTCCAAAGCTGCTGGGGTCCCTTAGGTTTACAGATGACCCAAATGAGCTGGTGCATTTGCTCTGGATGCCCCATCCTAAAGGTGGAGCAGACTGCTACCACAGTACTTCCTCCCTGCAGCTGGCTGTGGCTGGAGGGCATGGCTGTAGGTCTGTGTCAGAGAGAGCCTGCTAGATGGGACACCCTGATTCCAGTGTCTTGTCCTCAGCTCAGCAGTGAGCTACCACAGGGAGAGGCAGAGTGAGGCCCTCAGGCTACTGCAGCACATCTTTCTCATATACAAGGTCACCCATGACCCCCTCTAGCATTTGTTACCTGTCACTTCATTTTTCTTGGAGAGGGACAGGGAGAAGGGAAATGAACTGATTACAACAGTGTATTACAGCGCACTACCTTTCAGCACCCTGAACTAGACGGAGGGGCTGAGGGGTGGTGCCATGAGAAGCTGTCAAGTCTGCATTTGAGGGAGGAGAGGGTAGGCAGAGCAGGAAAGATGATTTCTGGCACCTGCTCTCTCAGCTCCCAATAATATTTAGGAAGCAGTGTGGGTGGAACTAAGCATATTTGCAAAAATAGATGACCTCTGATGTAGGCATCAGACCTTCCTGTACCTTTGTCCTGTGTGTTTCAGATAAAATTTTTATGTTTCCTAGGTTAGTATGCCAGAGCATGAGCTAACAAGAGTGGTCTTCATATTAGTCTTAGGCTGATCTGCAGGCAAAGCCTGGCCCAGCCCCTTCATCTGGGGGAAAGCAGGGCAGGAGAGGGATGGGAGTGGCAGACGTTGCTGGTGAGGCTGGGGCCATCTGCACTACTGTGAATCAAGGTTGGCCCAGACAGAAGGCGCGAGGGAGGAGGTGCAGCTGCTGATGGCTCAGACAGCTTGGACCTGTCCAGGCAAACAAGCCGCTCAAGTGCAAGAACAGCCAGCCAAGTAGGCAGAGCACGAATAAGGACTTAAAGCCTGAAATATCTGACAAGATATGGAAGGAGGGTAGGAAGCTGTCTGGGATTTCAACTGGTGTCTGGCCTTGCTTCTCATTGCTGAGGCAGACTCTTCTGCTACCAAAGGATGGGATGTGATATTTGGGAGCCAGTGGGCAAGCATTATTTGAGCTAAAGTCTTAAAAGAAATATTCATCTTAAATTGCAAAGACAGTTCTGCACGGTCTGGGAATGGTATCTGAGAACTAGCTGAGGAAGGAGATGTGGGGTGTGCAGAAGAGGCAAACACATGCTCTTCTCTTCCACCTTCTAGGGTGGGGGGAGGGCAAGGCCAGCAGATGTTCAAGTGCTATTATAGCTCCTTCTAGTGAAGACTCTTGGAGGCAATGGTTCTCAGTCCTAAGTATACATTGCCAGCACTGAACAACAACGTCCAGACTCAAGATCAAATACAGAGGCATCTATAAGGGTGATGGTGACAGGATTTTAATATTTAAAAAATATTAGCTGGGTGATTCAAGAGCAGGCCCAGGATTAGAACCTCTGCTCTTGAGTCTAGAGGGAGCAGGGAAATTCTCAGTGGTCACACTGGTTTCTGAGGCAGGACAGTCCTGTCACCAACCACAGAAGGACTTCTTGTACATAGTTTTGCTGTAGCTGAGCTAGTGCCCCTGAGGTTTCCCTGAGGTTCTGGAGGAGGAACCTGTGAGAGAGCTGGCCAAGTATCAACTGACTACCCTGGAAAAACAAAGGGAAACCCTCCTATAAACATGTCCATTTATTCCAAAGGAAAGCGGAAAGAGAACCAAATAGCATGCTTCTCTCTAGCCATTACCAGTCAGAAACCCTCCCAAACACATAGGCTGCTCTGTAAGTTAACTCAGGCAGGGCTCAAGATTACCACACAGTTCAGTTCATAAGCCCAAATGAATGAGAAACTACTCTTTAAAATGCTAGGTTTCTGACCCTTAGCCTAGTGGCTTTCCCTGCCATAACCCTCCTTTGGTTCACTTACTCATCTATATGCTTACTTAGAGCCAGTACAGTGACTGGCACTGTGCCAGGTGCTGGGAACAATGGAGATGAAAGACCTGATTCTTGCCCTTAAGGAGTTCCTACAGTGGGGAAACAATACAATGAACAGCCTAAGGGTGACAACAGGGGAGATATGTACTAGGGAGCAAAAGACAGTCAGTGAAAGCTT
Organism: Canis lupus baileyi; assembly: GCF_048164855.1. Taxonomy (NCBI): domain Eukaryota; kingdom Metazoa; phylum Chordata; class Mammalia; order Carnivora; family Canidae; genus Canis; species Canis lupus. The sequence goes on along the minus strand of NC_132855.1, from coordinate 52,671,231 downwards.
CTGCCTCCTCCCATCCAAACAGCCCAATGAAGGCCATATGGCTTGGAGTTTTAAATTTTAGTGACTCTAGTGACTCTGAGGCTGAAAGTTCTTATGAGCGGGCAGAGGAAGAAACTGTCCTTTTGAATTCTGGATGTAGGCACTGGAGAGTGGTAGGACCAATAGTGACTCGACCCTGGGGAAAGTCAGATGCTCTGGGCCCTCCTACAGAGGTGCAGGGGGAGACTTCTGCACCTTTCTCAAGTTGGGATTTGCTGAAAGGACCATTCCCAAGTCTTCCCAACGGAGTGGGGAGAAGGGCACCCGTGCACTCGGTAAATACTATTGGTAGCAAAGCTCTGGGCTGGTCGAGTGACCTTGGGCAGTCTATAGCTTTCTCTCCACTTCCCTTCACAACCACACCAACTTGTTAATAGATCTACACCACAAAGCCCCTAGAAAAAAGGAGAGCCAGCAGCCTGCTCAAGAATGGAGAGGTGGGTGTTAAGTCAGGGTCTTATTTTTTATTTTATTTTTATTTATTTATGATAGTCAGAGAGAGAGAGAGAGAGAGAGACAGAGACACAGGCAGAGGGAGAAGCAGGCTCCATGCACCGGGAGCCTGACATGGGACTTGATCCCGGGTCTCCAGGATCGCGCCCTGGGCCAAAGGGAGGCGCTAAACCGCTGCGCCACCCAGGGATCCCCAAGTCAGGGTCTTAAACCAGGCTGTGATATTTAAATGTGGCCTGGAAACTTCCAGCCAAAGCTCCAGAGCACCATTTAGTTGGGCTGCAGCAAGCTTCTGTTTATCCCACCTGTTGAGCAGCCCGAGCAAAATACTGCTTGGGAGTTGGGGCTGGTGCTAAGGACACAAAAGAGCCCTCATACACTTGCACTCAGAGCTGAGAGCATGCAGACTCCCGGGAAGGACAGGGAGGTACAATTTCAGTGCCCTTGCCCCCCACCCTAGCTTCAGCTAAATCCCACTAGATAAAGTGCTGAACACTACAGAAATCAGCGCCCTCCCGTGCATGCAGCACACTGCAGTGGTCTTTTATTTCCCTGGTGTGGCAAGAAAGGTTCTCAGGTCAGTATGCAGGAGTGCTGGCAAGTGACAAGGCAGGTAAACCACAAAGTACAACAGCCCTTGGGGCTGGGTGATACTGACGTCTCTCAATAGAACAGACAAAGCTGTCTATGTGTGTCTGTCCACTCTGAATTCTGATTCTAGGTGCCTATGCTGTTCTTCACCTCCTCAAGAGCTGAGGGTCCAGATTACTTATGGGAACTTATCCTGAAAGGTCACTCTTAGGTTATCCAAAGTCCCAAGTCAGAGCTGATCTAGGGTGTGGGGATCCAAATTTAGTCTTCTATTTTTTTTAAGATTTTATTTATTTATTCATGAGCAACACACACACACACACACACACACACACACAGAGAGAGAGAGAGAGAGAGAGAGGCAGAGACACAGGCAGAGGGAGAAGCAGGCTCCATGCAGGGAGCCTGATGTGGGACTCGATCCCGGGTCCCCAGGATCACACCCTGGGCTGCAGGTGGCGCTAAACCGCTGCACCTCCGGGGATGCCCCAAATTCAGTCTTCTAAACCACTGGTTCTCAATCTTAGCTAAACATTAGAATCATCTGGAGAGATTCTAAGTGGTTTTTTTTTTTAACATTTTTTTTATTACTAAAAAACTTTGATTTGAAAAATTTGAAACACTAGAACTAGAGAATATACCAACCATCCAGATTCAGTAACAGATCTGCTTATCAGAACAGATCTGCTTCATCTATCCCCCTTTCTTTGCTGATATATATTAAAGCATATCCCACACATGATGTCACCTCACCTTTCCATACTTCAGAATGCATCTCTAAAAAGCACAGCCATTTTCTTACATATCAAAATGCCATTATCACATCGAACAAAATCAACAAACTATTCCTTGGTATCACCTAATATGCCTGGGGAACTTAAAAAGCTGGGGCCTAATGAAGACAGAATCTTGGAAGGAAGGCCCAGGTACGAGCGTCTTTCCTAAAGCTCCCACACTCCATGATTCTAGTGTACGGCCGAGGTTGAGAACCACTGCCTCATCAACCCAGAATCCTGCTATGGGCCCTAATGTGAGCTCCAAGAATGTGCCTTTACCCCTGATCACATGGTACACAATAAAAAAGCTAAGGAAAAGGTGGCATGCCATAGAACAGGATAAAAAGAAGGAAATAAGGGAAGCCTGGGTGGCTCAGTTGGTTATATGGTGGACACTTTTGATTTCAGCTCAGGTCATGATATCAGGGTTGTGAGACTGAGCCTGGAGTTGGGCTCCATGTGGGAGTGGAGCCTACTTAAGGTTATCTCTTTCCCCCTGACCCAACACCCACTCTCTGGGGGTGGAGGGAAGAGAAGGAAAACAAAAGAATTAAGTCAGCAAGATACAGAATGGGATCTACTATATAATGCAAGGAGCTGAGGCCTGCTCACTTGATCCTCTAGATCCATCAAAGGTCTGAGAGGCCTGGAAAGAGTTGTTCCCAGCTGCCAAGGCTGCTCAGAGGGCCCTTAGCACCTCACACCAGGCCAGCCTGCATTATGCCTCCTCTCTATTTCTAGCCCTTTCTGTACATGCTGTCTCTCTGGCCTAATATTCTGGCAAACTCAGAGCTTTAGCACCTGGTCTTAGGATTAATTAGGCCTTTGGTGAAGGGGTGTGCCAAAATTTCTTGGGCCTTGGCACTAGGGCTTGGGACCACAGTCTTCAATTTTAACTATTTATTTTATTTAAAAAATAACTAAACAAAATATCCAGCAGAAAAGATGAGGCTGTATCACTGCAGCTAAAAATACCTCTACCGAGGGCGTCCACTTACCAGCTCTTCAATTAGAGATGTTACAGGGCCCTCTGTGAGCTGTGCAGAGTTGGCAGCTCCACAGGGGCTCTGGGCTGCTGGGGACAATCCCTGGAGCAGTAACCAGTGACTGCTGGGTGGAGGGGGTGGCAGACAACCAGCCAGCCAACATGATTGGCACACAGAGGTAACTCCCAAGCCCCTCTTTTGCTTTATGGACCCAGTGTCCAAGCCAAGAAACCTCTTGCCTTCTTTCAATGATGGACCAAAATGCTACCTCTGAGGATGCATCAAAGTAACTGGGGAACCTTGAGGTTCACATGAGTGTGATAATAACCAGATGAGATAATGCCACCCAGTCTACCTCAGGGTGTGTCTGTGCTGCCAGACAACTTCCAAGTTTGAGTCAGTGCTAACTAGACACAGGTGAGGCATCTTGGCAGAGTCAGGAAAGTCAAGGAGGAAAGCCTGCTTGAAATGCAGGCCTGACATCTGAAGGGAGAAACTGAGGGAGGTATAGGACTTTATAGTAACTAGGGTTTCTTTCTCTAGGATCTCTTTTCTACGTCCTCTCAGTCCTAGAGGTCATTTAATCTAGCACATTCATTTTTATGTGGGAAGATGAAACCTTAGGGAGGTTAAATGATTTTTTGTCAAGGCCACAGATTTAGTAAATAGACGAGCCAGGCAGGACTTACACATGGGATTTTTTATTACAAGTACAGTGCTTCATCTACTTTACTATGTCATCCCAATGAACGGATCCATTCTATAAGCGTTTAAAGAGCTACTAGAAAAGGTATTTTCAGTATAAGGGACCAAAGAATGTCAGGTGAGAATTCCCTGGATGACCTGGGAATTTTATAATCCCCTGGTTCTGCAGAATTCAAGGGTCAGACTCACAACTGAATCAGATGTTCTGTGGGAACAGCACCACAGATGGGTGATAATTCATTTAGCCAGAGATCCAGAGCCATTCCCTTCATTTCTGCCTGGGGGAGTGGGAAACACTTGACTGGAGGATACCAGGAGAAAAAGGGGCAAGGACAAATAGCTGCCTGGTTGGATGTAGGCACTGACCCTTCTCATTTCTTGACATTGTGTATAACCCTTATGAAAGAATCTGGAAGCTTAAGTTAAGAGCGTGGGATGGTTGGATTAAACAAACAAACAAAAAAACTCGAAAACATTAAACATTCAGAAGTATATGGGAAGGTGCAGATTGGTTCAGGAAGAAGAGTACAATGCAAAAACAATGTTTCTGGGGTGTTTATCATGGGCAAAGACTGTCTAGAGTCCTGTGTTGTCCAATATGGTAGCCACTAGCCACATGTGGCTATTAAAATTTTAGTAAACATTCTGTGTTAGTCAGTTGTACTAACTACATTTCAAGTGCTCAATTTCCATATGTGGCTAGTGGCTACTGTACTGGATAATGCAGATAAAGAACATTTCCATCACTGCAGAGAAGTCCTATTGGACAGTGTGGTCTATAGACTCTGGTTGTCTTCTTACATTCCTTGCTGGTCATAGTGAGTTGTTTCTGAGAACCCTTTGGGAAAGTGCTGAACTTGGGGAAGCCAGAGGGTACCATTGCTCACTCTCCAGCAGACCTATTAAACCTAGGAACTCAAAGAAGCTTAGAGCAACTGGAAGCATGAATGCCCCAGTGTACTAGACTCACCAGGCCCTAACTCTTCTTCCCTCAGGGCCTTGTCTACTCCTTCACAGCCATTCTGACCTTTGCATATTTTACTTGGTTTCTATTTTACACTGTTTTAATTGATGTTTAATATAGCTTTACTCTGCGTGGTGTTCCAAGCCCCTCACTAGGGGGCCGCTCACAGGCAGAAGCACAATTAATAGCAATCCCCAGAAAATTATGCCCTGTATCAAAGCTGTCATTGTACCATATAAATGCTTATTATTACTATTGAATTCTCCAGCCCTGACACCTCCCTGTGTTTACTAGGTAGCGGATAAACCTCTGTGTTTGTGTCTTCCTTACTCTACCACACCATCCGGATTAAATATAGCCCCTGTGTGTATGTTTAGCTCCATTTAGCTGTGCTTTGGAAAAGGGGGGAGAGGGGACTAAGAGTTAATAAAATTAAATTGCTGGAAAATGCGATTTGTTCCTCCCCCACCTGACAAGCCCTTAAAAGACACACAGACATCACCACTAATGAGATGGGTAAGCAGCCTCAGCTACAAGGTGGGGGTAAGGCCCAGAGCCTGCTAACATGGCTTATGGCTTTCAGATCTGCCTCCTCTGAGAGAATAGAGGGAGCAACCCCAAGAGCAACAGGGCCTTAGGGGCAAGGGATGATACCCAGGGGTCCACCCTGTGGTCTGGCAGAAAGCGACCAGAAAACAGTGCCTGAGCTGAAGTCCTGCCTAAGGAGTTAGAGGGCAATAAATTTCACCTCTGCCCTGCAACTCTCAGTTTGGGGAAAAAAATAAAAAATAAATAAAAAGGCAAGCAATGTAAGCCTCTCCCCAACCCCGAAAGAAAAAAGAAAGCCCCTCAATTTAAAACAGTTTAGTATTCCTTGGTTGTTTCTTTTGGGCATTTCTGAAGCTTAGTTTTTGGCATGAAAAGATAACAGCTTTTCTATGATCACTAATCAGGAAAAGCAAATGGAAAATTCCAGGCTTGTAAGACACCTGTACTCCTCCCTCTCTGGCATGCCTTCTTATCCTGTGTGCATTCTCTCTGCAACCCTGTCTAGTTAAGAGTCTTCTTTACAGAATGCTGAGGCCACGGATGACTTCCTCCTCTGACTTAGCCCTATGTCCTTTTCTTTCTAAAATACAATTTAGAGAATGCATGTGTTCACCTCTTCTGTCCACCTCTATTACATACACCCCACTCCATCTTATATGACACTCTCAGTCTTCTCCTACTTATCTGTACTGCCAGTGGATGAACAGGTGGCTGTCTGGGAGGCAGGTGAGGGTGCAGGTAAGATCAATACAACAGTAATGTGCAGATGTTAGCTTTCCTGTGCATGACAATGTGTGTCCCGAGGACTACCTTCCTCATGCCTCAGTTTCTCAACTACTGTGAACTGCTTTGATTGGACTGTGTAACCTCTAGAGCCCTGACAGCTCTCAAAGGCTCTAATTCAGTATTTTGAAGGCTACGACTCAAGTCCTTGGAAACTGAATGGGTCATGTTTATTTCTATTTATAATCCATTTTTAATTTTTGCACTCAATGCTCTATGGAGAAATGTAGATTCTAAATTCTTCTAACCAACAAAGAAAAAGCTCTATTTTAAGCTGTTTGACAGGAAAATATTTCTAACTACATTGAGTTTCCCATATTATATTTGCTTTGCCTTATTCCATCTTTGCCTAAAAAAGAAGTTTCTAAAAAACCATAAATGCTTTTTGTGCTCAGGCATAGCAGGAATGAGGCTGCCTTGGCTGAAGGAAGAAGATGGTGCGGATCTTGGGCCCCAGTGGGGCAGGACTGTTTGCCATCTGCTGTACTAGTTGCCTCGTCTCCAAATCAGGCCTGGTTTGTAGTTTGCTGCAAATATTAGGAGCTGAGCCACTAGCACTTCCCACCCATCATGGCAAGCCTTGAACCCTTTGTACTCTGGCTGCCAAGAGAATCTGAAAGCAGGGGGCCACTTTCCATCTTAGGAGAAAAACATGTGTTATATGTAAATAGATTTTTCTTTTCCCTTCCTCTCCTCATTCCCAGCCATCTTGAATGCTTTAGACTGAAAGGGAGGAAGACCTGTCCAACAAAGCTGAAGAAGGTGATGGAATTGTCAGAGACTTCCCCTGCCCCATCTATGCAGGCCAGAATGGTTTATTAATGATCCATGGGAAAAGAACAATCATCCTGCTGGCAGCTTCACATGTAATTAACCAGCTTCACAGAGAGCTGGCTGCCTTCTCCAGGTCTGGCATCTGCAGACTGCAGAGCTACCTGACATAGTGACAATGGGTTTCTAGTGAAATCTTCCTACTGGGAAAGGGGCATCCAAAATAGTGACCTAAACCCACTGGGCACTCAGGAAACATAACTGTGATGGCAGTGCTCTTCTGGAAGCCTGACTGTGTACGTGGGCTGACACAAAATCCTCCAACCTCCCTGATGGCAACAACCAGCTCTGGGGAACTGCAAATCCCACTGGTCACCATTAATTGCCTGCTCAGGTAAGTGGCTCCCTCTGTTGGGTAGAGGTCATGGAGCAGGGTAAGCTTCCAGGTGGCCCTGGAAATACTCCCCCAGCCAAAACTCTACCCACAGGAGTTTCGGGAATTGGTTCATGCTATGCAAGGCAGCAGACTCAAGCTCTCTCCGCCCCTCCGCAGTGCTGAACAACCTTGCCAGGCGTGGTAGGCAGCAGTTGCTTCTGTGTATTTATGCGTTAGAGAACCAACAAAATTCAAACTACAATACACAAAGAGAAAAGCAGCTAAGTTAACCACGTTTTGCCTCTGTAGTCAGCGCTAACTTCCCTTGTAAGAGCCCTGGGATTGAAAGACTCTTGGTCATCCCACCAGGTGAGTGAAGAAATAAATATTTGCCATTCAAGATGCAGTTTTAAAAATGAGCTCTTTAGTGCACGGCACCAGAAATGTCATTGATTGTGTTTCCATCACCATTTCCAACAGAGAGTCAGAGGTATTTCAATGAGGGAGAACAGAACAACCCACAGACACACATGACCTTCCTGTGCTTGTTTCTCGAGTGGAGAAAGAAGCAGATAAAAACTAAAAACTGTCTCCATTCTCCATCCCCTGGTAGATACCTCTTCTAAGCACTAGAGCCCTTCCTTCACCCCGACTCAAGCTCAAACCCTAGGCACCCCCAATTCCCCTAGGGTGAGCCAAAGTTACTACCTGAAGTCTCAAAGGGAATGACAAACATTTGCATGTGCAGCAAAACCAGAGCTAGTTCACAGGTGTCATGGACTTTTTGCTCCCCTAACTCCATTTACATTCTGTAGGATCATAAAGGAAGGCTGTGCCCTTTAGAAAAAGGGGAGAGGAAGTGCTGGGTAAGGTGGTAGTGTCCATCAACTAATACCATGCTCTCTCTTCTTGAGAATACTGCACGTGTGATGAACCCCTCAAATAAAGCTGTGGAGTTGAACAGGCTCCACAGTCATTTTCTTGCTCCTTACTTGCAGTCTCCTTCCTCACTCAGCTCTGATTACAGGAGCCAAACACAAACTCATTCTTGTTAAAACAGCCTAAAATTCTCAGCTGCAGCTCAGCAACTAACAGGCAGGAAGAGGTCACTGGTGGCCTGGTAGGAAATAGATAGCTCATGATGAATGAATTGGTACTGCCTGCCATTTTTACTTGCCATCACTTTAATCAATAAGGGAAAAGGTGAATTGCTATTGATCTTTTCAATACCTCTCAACAAAACTGTACAAATTACAGAAACACAAGGGGGAGGGTGAAAGCATCAGAGAGGAAGGACAGATGAAAGAAGTCTAGGCAGGGTGAGAATGCTGCATCTTCCCAGTAGTCTCCTCGTCACTGGATGTTAGCCACGGTTGGGTGTATATGTGAATGTTTCACAAAGAGCCCTTCCTCACACCTTGAAGAGCTGGCTACGGAGAGCAGTTTCAGGGCCTCCCTCTCTACTTCATGTGGTTGCTATGCCTCATCAGGGCAACAGGGCAAGTGAAACCATATGGCTTCCCTTGATGCAAGGCTAGAAGTCTGCATGTTGAGAGGTGCTACAGGTCCCAGGGCCTCAGAATTTTTAAAGTTGTCATTTTTGAGTGGTGTCTAGCTGGGCTATCTCTCAACAACTAATATAATTCTGGATGGGAAAACAAGAATCAAAAGCTTTGAGGGCAAACTCCAGCTTTGTCATACTGACCCCCAGCCCTGGGTTAATAGCCAAAAGAAGCCAGACAAAGCTGATAAAGTAGAACTGTCTTGCAACATACTTGGATAATAACAAAGACCATGGCTCCACGAGTTCAAGCCTATCCTTTGAAACATTTTGGGCTGAAAGATACATCATAAAGATCAGAGGTTGGGGCTAAAACGTGAGAATTTTGATCTGAATCCCAGGACAATGACCATGCACAGACACGCAAGATGACATACTGTATGTAAATACGATCTTACCCAGAGAACAGGAAGCAGTACACACTGTTATGACAGATAGGCATAAACAACTAGTAACAGAAAGATATACATTTAAGTGTCTGATTTTCAGGGCTTAGTCCAACCAGCTGGCTATCAGAAAGACTTGTGAGAATCCTTCAGTGCTCTGGGACAGCTTCTGTTTAAGATATAATGCTTATCAGAACCAAAGTCACGTCAAGAAAAGGGCAACATAACAGACATTTTATGACAGGGAGAAAAGTGAAAACTGATATAGCTAATAAGCCCATGAGGTAAAAAATGGTCAGATCTCAGAATTTGTCTTCTGTTTCATCAACCAAGTCGAATTATTCAGATGCAGGTGAGAAGAAAAAAAGCAACCACAGGTTGCTTTCCAGGTCACAGAGTGGCCTCAGCTTGTATGTGGTGATTCGCCTTCTACCTAGGTGGGAAGAACTAGGGCTCCTTGGATCCTCTGCACCATGCCTTAGTAATCACCTTTCAGCTCTCTCCAGGCAGAACAGGGCTGAATGCTCCCGTTCTGCAGATGGTGAAACCAAGAAGGCTGTCACATATCAAATATGAAAGAGAAACCCAACCTTTAAAACCCGTACGTGAAAAGAGTGCAAGCCCTTCAGGATGCTCTTGGCGCTCTTGCTTAAATGATTCTCCAGAGACAATGACTCAGGGTGTAATTGTGTAATTCTGAAATCAGTGAAAACCCAGTTTGCCAGTCCCCTCACCTTCCTCCCACAAATACCTGAAGGGCCAAAACAAGGGCAGAATAAAATGCAAGTTACAAAGCTGCTGATGTGGTTAGAGTGGAAGTGCTGATATTAGAAGGAAGTGGTTAAGTGTACCCTGGGTGTTTGGAAATGGCCACGTCTGCAGCCCTGTAAGCTGATGAAGGAGCAGCTCCGGCTGTCTCTGCCAGGCAGACAGAGATTGGTCCTACACTCAGGAGGTGGGAGCATGGCAGTGAGAGGGCATGAAGATGAGAAACACTATTTAGCAAACACCAGTACCCTCCTACATGGAATCTTCCAATTACGAAAGTGACCCTATTCTAAAATTACCACGTGGCAAGTGGCCAGGCCAAAAATCCATATCCAATCAGTGGTAATGGACTATTTGTTGAATTTCCTCATATAGGATTGCAGCACTGCTATAAAAATCTTGGGTCAGTAGTTTTAGATTTATTTAACCAGAGAGGTACCAGCATCCTAGCATTGCCAGCACCGAGAAACCTGTGCAGGCTGCTGGTAGTGGTGGAGGGACCTGTTGGGTTTTACTTGCATAATCTTCCCCTTCTAGCTGTATATTCAATGCCAAGACCCTCTTCTGGTACCATTTGATAGGAATTCACTGAATCGAGAGAAGGCAAAGAGGGAGGCATTACGCTAACCTGGAAAGAAAAATGGTACAGTGAAGCTGTTTCCAATTCAACTTTTCACTACTGGCTTAATAGATAGCTTTTGTTCTTCCTGCAGTGACTGTCCCAAAAGATTCATCTTGGGTCCTTTTCTTGTCTCTTTCTATCCTGGTTAACACCTAGATCTTTCTTTAGAGCTCGTGCCTGGCACGCCACTATTCTCCAATCCTCAAATTTAATACAGATCAAAGATAAACCTATGACAATCTTAGATTGCTGTGGCCAGGCTAAGGTGGCATGGGGCCAAAAAAGAGCAAATGCTATTCCAGAGGATAAGGAAGCCTGGGCCAGTTAGGACCTAGATAGGCATCCCTATATCCGTGATTTTCATGTCACTGGGACACCAAGAAATAAGCAAGGTCAGAAGTCCTGTGTAAATGGAAAGAAAGCATGGAGAACCCTGAGGATTGGCAGATCATCCTCCAAATACTCATATGGCAGTTCGACTGAATGGCAAATATACCCAAGCCATTATTTCTTAGATGTCTATGAAGAATCTGTAGAATCTTGGCTCTTGGTGAGGGTTGGCCTTACCTCTCCAAAGTCTAGAAGAGGCTCTGTGCACAGGTTAGGACTCTGTGGCCATTACCCTCCAGACCTTCACTTTTCCACTGAATGTGACACTGCCTAGAAAGATGAGATTCTAACATGTAGGACCATGTGGAAGCAGAGGCAAAAAGACCCTGTTTCTGGGATGCTTGGGTGGCTCAGCGGTTTGGCGCCTGCCTTCTGCTCAGGGCGTGATCCCAGAGTCCCGGAATCGAGTCCCCGCATCAGGCTCTCTGCATGGAGCCTGCTTCTCCCTCTGCCTATGGCTCTGCCTCTCTCTCTTCTCTGTATCTCTCATGAATAAATAAACAATCTTAAAAAAAGACCCTGTTTCTTCAGAGAAAAGGGACTAGATAACCCCTGATGGTATTTAGACTGCCCTCTGAGAACTTAAACCAAGGATGGCAAATAGGTATCAAAGTGCCAAATTCACTCAACTGGTAGAAGCTCCTAGGAGTCCTGTTTTAAGAAGATTCTGAGCCCTAAGCCAAAACAGTGCTGTGACTGTAAACATGTGCCATGGGTGCTAGATGGGAGGAGCATACATATTTGCCATCACTGGCTTAGACAGGACTGGTGTGTGAAGAGCATTGGTGAGGACTAACCATTGTTCTTTGTTGATTCTAATATGAATACTGCTCCCAACACATATGCTGATGACCAGCCTACCTCCCTACTTGGTATCACAGTTTGTCCGTACTGAGGTTCTAGTCCTAGATTTTAGCTAACGTCTGAGGGAAGAATTTTCATTCATAATAAAAATAATGACACAAGCTGTTGTTCGCTGAGTGTTTACTATTTAACAGGGCACCACTGCTGGGAATTTTACATATATACATGATTTCCACAATAACCCTAGAGAGAAGGTACCCTTTGCTGCAGGTGAAGGAGTTAGGTTTAGCAGGACTGCTGCCCTGTGCAACTCTAGGAGCACCATTCTATTGAATTTCATTATGCACTGAGACGGTCCTGGATTTAGAAAGATTAAGGATCATGTCCAAGGTCATTCAATGAATGGTGAAGCCAGAACAAGAACATAGGTCTGACTCTGAACACATTACTAATGGAGTTTTTAAGTGACCAAGAAGGTAAAAAACGTCCCTAAATGTTTGAGATGTTGGTCTAAGGATGAACTTACCCTTCCTGAATAAGTGACACATGTTGTTTAGACCCGGTTAGGGTATCTGCTGTTAATTCTCAGGCCTGCTCATAATCTTATTTCATGCACCACAGCATTTCATAACAGACCATTGGTCACTTTCATTTTCAAAATCCATTTAAGTTCAGCTGACCAGAAACTGTCACAGGTGGAGTGGCAAGTGGGAAGTTCATCAATAAAGCCAGATTTGGAACACAGAGAATCTTGTCTAGTCGTTGGCAACAGACACAGGGAGTGAGCATGCTAATGGCAAGAAGAGGGCAGGGTTGCTCATGCTCTAGAACAGTCACTATTATGTCCTTGGAGGAGTCACACGTGAAACACCAGAATGTTAGTATTACCTGAAGAGCAAATGAAATGTACAATCTTTATTCTTTGCTGGAGCTCTGGCAGCCCTGCTATTATATATTAAGGGCTTCGTTCTAAAAAGATATCTGTTGAATTATGTAATTCCAAGGAGAAGATATGAACATTCAGGCAGTAGGTGTGTCTGGTAATGGTTAGGACAAACTGAAAAGTGAGATATGATGCCTAAAGACCCCCAAACATGACAGCATGAAAGCTCACATTCCATTTTACATGGGTGCTGCCAATGTCTTGGGGTCCTGTGTGAAGCTCTTCTGGAAACAAGAGAATGGGGCAAGTCTGCATGAAGTCATCTTTAGTGTGTAAAGTAAGTATGATCTGCTAGTCAGAAGATATGAAATAAAGAACTGTTTTCCAAATTAGGCTCCCAGAAGGAAACGGACAGACTTCACAAATAAGGGACTTCATCTGAAAAAAATCTGGAGCTGCTTTTCTATTCTATTCTATTCTATTCTATTCTATTCTATTCTATTCTATTCTGGATATTAGCTTCTTTTCTCCCCATTTTTCTTTTTTAAAGAGAATCCTTACCAAAGCTCAAGAAGCAGTGAATACTCAGGATGACTGAAGAGGTAGGAAAAAACAGGCATTATTACTAGGGGCACCTGATAAAACTAAATCAAATAAATGGGGGCAGCCCTGGTGGCTTAGAGGTTTAGCGCGCCTTCAGCCCAGGGTGTAATCCTGGAGTCCTGGGATCGAGTCCCATGTCAGGCTCCCTGCATGGAGCCTGCTTCTCCCTCTGCCTGTGTCTCTGCGCCTCTCTCTGTCTCTAATAAACAAACAAATAAATAAATGGCACCCAGCTCTCCTAGCCCAATCCTAACCTAGGAGTAGTCCAGAAATTTCTTATTTCTTACCTCTTGATAGAATTTTTCCATTTGTTCTGGGTCACAGGCTCTACATAACTATACAGAAGGCAGACCAGGATACACCTGGCAATAGCTGCTGTCCACAGGGATGGCTCATAAAGAACTCTACGTCAGATAGGCAGACAGTACTGAATACCATAGGTGGCAGGAGTTCTGCTTAGCAAAGCTCTGTCCGAAGGATTTTCATGGTCATGTGTTTATAATGATAATCTTGTAGTGAACCAATAAATGCACTCTCCAATGGCAATCAGTGTCCACTATACTCATTTCCAGGCTTCAATTTAGATGAGGTTCAAAGTACGTACTGTGGACCATTCTAGCAGAAAGATCCAAGAGGAAGTAATGTTTGAGCCTTTTGCATTTTTACTCTAAGACTGATGTCGGTCAGAAGTAAAGATGGAGAGAAAAAAAAAAATCAGTCCAGGGACCTGCCTCAACATTGCTAAGGACCTACTTATGGAGGAAACAACATCCGCGAGGTCTAAGGCCTATACTTTCTATTTCCTTCTACTGGTAGGAACAAATTGAACTGGCAGAGGAAACGTTAGTGTCTCTGAAGGAAGAGTTCATAGTAGTAAGGACCAATTCCCCAGGGAAAGGAAGAATCCCTCTGCTGAAAAGGATTTTCTTCCTTGAGACTGGATTACATCCTTGAGACCTTCCTACATGTCCCCAAGGAGGCCAAATCCCTTGTGGCCATAAACCTTATTCTACCTTATTCTGTCCCCAGTCCCAACAGGCAGGCTGGGATGTGAACACTAGTCTCGAGATGGCAGTGAGGCCTATCAAACTTTACCAGTCAGCCTGTATGACATAATTACAGGTAATAGGATCTTGGCCAAGCCAATGAAAAATTAGGCCCAGGAGCTATTTCAGAAGAATGGATGCAATTCTATGCTTGACTGGCTATGAAAGTTCCAAGCAGAAGAACAGGGAAACAGACAACAGCTTAAGCTGAGCCAGCAGCTTTGCAGAGAGGAATCCCACTGGAGCCAGCACACTATCGGCACCTATCAGCATATGCTGCTGAACTAGCTTAGGGAAGGCTACTGGTGACTGTCTACCTGGGGAGTTTAAAAGCTGACAGGGGAGACTTAGCAGCCAGGGGAAGGGAAAAACGGGGTAACCTGACAGTATCCTCCATTCTTCATTTTTACCTCACCTCTAAATGAAATGATGCCGTTTTCATTTAGGTGTTGGAATGGGAATTGAGGACCTTCCTTCTAGGGCTTTTAGAGATACTTGGCAAGAGCCAAGAGCCCAGAAAGGAAGGAGCTATAGGTAGGCCGGTAACAGCCTAGTTACCTGCCTAGTTCACATGGTGCTTACAGCCTATCACTGAACAAGAAATGGTTGACTTGAACTTCAAAATAAACCCTTTGATCCACAAAAGCAAAGGACAGGAAATACACCATGGGGTGAAAGAGAGGAGTAGCATACTAGGAGAATGATGAAGGGATACTAATGATTTCTATTTGAATACTAGAAGTTTTTCAAAAACACACATCATGATCTCATTACCTTTAAGTATCTTGGTTGGAGAGCTGGGGAGACCCAGGGATGTCAGAGTCCCAGAGTGATAGCAGAGTCAGGTCTTGATAATGTACTTTTTCAATGAGAAGCGCCTGAGTTAGCAGCTGTGTGTCTGGCTTCAATACTCCAGTCTTCCTCCCTGACTCACAAATGCTGAGATTAGAGAGCCTTCCCAAAGTACTACAAGGAACAACAAAAGAACAGGCCTTCTTCCCAATCTCTAGAGTTAGGTCACAGGGAACCAAGTAGTAGATTTAATGAATGTCAATCTATTAATTATCTCTCAGACACTAGGCGAAGTACAAAGAACACAAGGACAAGAGCATGCATGGATCCTGTCCTTGAGAAGCTTATGATCTAGGGGGGAGGCTGACCCACAGATCGCTTCAATGATATTGGTCAGTGCATGACAGATGTGTGCACAGGACACTACAGGGACCAAAGGAAGGGCATCTCTCTCAGTCTGGGTGATCAAGAAAAGCCTTCTCAGAAAAGGAGTTATATCTTAAAAGGACAGGTAGGAATAAGAAAGCAAAGAGAGGGTGGTTGATATACTGGGTGGGGAGCCTGGGTTGACCTAAAGAATGAGGTGAAATGGAATGGTAAAAATGGGGAACTGGGAGTATAATAAGGTGAGTGAAATGAGTAATGGTGAAATATGAAGCTGGAGAAGTAATCAAGGATATATGTAAACTAAGGAAATCAGACTTTATCCCAGGGACAATGGGGAGTAATATATATATATATATATATATATATATATATATATATATATATATATACACACACATATATATATATATATATTTTTTAAAGAGTTTATTTATTCATGACAGAGAAAGAAGGGGGGTGGGCAGAGACACAGGAAGAGGGGGAAGATGGAGAAGCAAGCTCCTCACAAGTAGCCTGATGTGGGACTCGATTCTGGAACCCGAGATCATGCCCTCATCTGAAGGCAAATGCTTAACTGCTGAGCCACCCAGGTGTCCCAGGAGTTATATACTTCTAAATGATTAACTTACTAGATACATCTTTTAAAAAATATTAGAAATAGGAATATGGATATATATATCAAGCTGAAATGGAGCAAGGTAGGTCAGAGAAGAATCATCATGAGAAAAAAAAAAGAAAAAAAGAAAGCCCACAAAAGTCGAACAACAGATAGCAGGTATCAGACAATTGAGAGGTGTAAAAGCTGACAAGAGAATAAATATTTTGGGAAGGTGTGGCCATAGTAAATCCCTCAGCTCCCTCAAGTCTTATGAGCATCGAGAATCACACTCAGTGGTTCCTTACTGGAGATGAACTCTCAGTTTATTTGCTGGACCTTTAGGGAAGTCCTCTACAAATTAATTAGGTCCTGATATTTGAGGGTTGAGAAAGGGTATATACTGTTAAAAGAATGACCACATTCTAATAGAAAAATTGGCAAAATTTAGGGAAGAAAAAGCACCTGATTTGGAATGCATTTGGGTTTGGTATTTGTGCTACAACAAACTCTGAATAGAGGCAGGTCACCATCCATCTCAGTTTCCTGAACTGTGAAACTGGGATATTTCCTGTGTAGGTTTACTTTGAGATTAAAATGAAATATTGTATATGAAAGCACTTTTACAGTAGAAAATACTATATAAATGGAAAGGGTGATCATGATTAAGACACGAGGTCCTTACCCGAGCTCCCTTCAAACAAAATAGCCTTTAATGGAAAACTAACTGGAAGACCACTGGGAGGGGCTGAACCATCAAGAGTGTGTGGGGAGGTAAGAGAAAAGCCTTAGCCTCCAAAAGCCCTCAACACCTCATGGAGTAGGAGAGTGGCTGAGAAAGGTGACCTTACTGCATTCCCTTTTACCTGGGCAGTGGCAGAGATGTAGAATAGGGTGTTCTTTGGAAATAAGGGAAATGTTGGTAGAGAGCTGGCCTGCCTTGCCAGCAGGTTATTATTTATGGCTCAGCAAGGGTTACAGAACCAAGGGAGATTCTAAGAGCAGTGTTTCACTGGCTTTATGGGCACTAGGTTTCCTTTACCTTTCTGGGTTTCCCCGTGGCTTGAAATATCCTTATTGCTTTGATCCAGAGATCTAACTGTGCTACTGTCCCTCCTCCCATATATCTCCTGGACAGGGAAGGGACCTGCGTGGACAGCTGGGAACAGCAAGGGTGAGAGCATATACCACAGCACTATGGGGAAACGGGGGGCAACAGTTTCAATGGTAAACTGCTTAGACTGTTTATTATCTTTTTCAGACATGATGCAGCACACTTGGTGCTAAAAAAAAAAAAAAAACCCAAAACTCCCCAAGAAACCATCTCTTTTATGCTAAGGTTTCTCTTTCAAACATCTCTCCATAAATACACACCAATATTCATTGTCAAGTCCATAGTCCTCTGAAACGTAAAGACATGTTCTTCAGACACCAAGAGTTGCTTGGGATCTTTTGTGCATCTTTGTTTTTTTTTAAAAAAGCAGGGGGTAGTGGGAGAGAGGGGATCCAGATTATGCCCTGGCCATGGCAGGCGGGCAGCCTCCCTTTTGATGCCAGCAGGGAAAAGGGAAATAGGTCAGGGCAGTAGCCAGAGTTTTCAGCTCAGGCTGCCCAGCATGAGGATATTTTCCAGGCAGCAGCAAAGGGTAATTTCTGAGATCTGAAGAGGACAATGGGGTCATTGACAAAGGTCTTGGAAATGATCACCAAACCTCCATACATCCCACCTCCTGCCCTGGGGAAATGTTTACCTCTTATAGCCTGGAACTGTGAAGAGGGTTAATTGTGACACCGATCTCTACTAATACCTTAGAGCCCCTTCTCTAAGAGTGCAGGATTTCCTGACAGCAACCAGAGTGCTGTACAGGCAGCAGCTGGTCAGTGAGTGAGTGCTGGCTAGCTGGCCTTCTGGCAAGGTGTGAAGAGATCCCAGATGACTGCTTTATTCATAGGAAGGCCCTTAAAAGGAAGAAGATGGCTTTGGATTGCCAGATTAATACTTTAGACGGGAATACCAAGTTAGGAAAGAATCATCCAGAGCCACATGATAACTGGAGTACAAAAACTGAGAGTTTGCACATTTAAGCCAGTTATCTACCCATTAGCTAATGTTATCTCTTGCCACTACTTCTGGGAAGATGCTAGCAATGGGCACAGTTCCCCATCTGGGAAGCTACACCAGATCTTCCTGTTCTTGGCAGTGCGGCAGAGAACTGCCTGAAAGAGGCAGCTGTATTGCGGGAGGAGGGCCCACAAGGGGGGATTGCAAGTTCATGCCATCCAGGGGGACACAGAACTCATATAGCTCACAGTCACAGCTACAGCAATGGACACAATGATCTCACTCTGCGTGGCCCAGAAGTAGCCCAGCCTCAAAGGCAGGGGCATAAGAGCAAATTGTCATTTTCAGGGCTACAAGCTATTTAAACCAACCCACTCAGTATATACCTACTGTACAGCAAGGGTCAGCAAACTTCTTGTGATAAAAAGATAAGTAAGTATTTTAGGTTTTGCCAGCCTTACAGCCTGTCGTAACCATTTAACTCTGCTGTTAGAATATAAAGGCAGCCATACCCGTAGTTCATAAAACAATTAGTATGGCAGTATTTCTTTCTTTTTCTTTTTTTTTCTTTAGGATGGCAGTGTTTCAACAAAACTTTATTCACAAACACTGGCAGTGGGCCATATCTGCCCACCCCTGTTACATACTGAGTCAGGGTGGGAAGAACTGCTGAGCTAATTGGATTTCCTTCGAGTAAAAAAATAAGTATGAAGTCCTTTCAGAGTTCCTTGGCTGCTTTGGCCAAGGCTACAAAGAGTCAGGTAACAAGATGGTGTCTAAATTGCTCTTTCTCTTGCCCTGGAGCAAGAATGCCAGAATACTCAAACTCCTGATGTGGAATAGTCCTCTGAGACCCCTAGTTCAGGGAAAGCAACAAAAGACAACTGGGGTGCCTGGGTGGCTTAGTTGGTTAAGCGTCTGCCTTCAGCTCAGGTCATGATCCCAGTCAGGGTTCTGGGATGGAGCCCTATCTCAGCAGGGGAGTCTGCTTCTCCCCTCCTCCCACCTGTGTGCGAGGTCCCATGCACATGCGCACTCTCAAACAAACAAACAAACAAACAAATAAATAAAATCTAAAAAAAAAAAAAAAAAAAAAGACAATGGGAACCAATGGCTAAGAAGGACCACATAGAAAACTGGAGAAAGAAGAAATACAATGATACATGAAAGGTGACAGGAAAATGGAGCTGAATGGTGGCCAGGAATGTCAGTAGTTCCATGCTAGTGTGCTAGTGTCACTGTAAAACACATTTAAGGAAAGGAGGGCTATTATGTCTCTGGTATTAGGGACCATCTGAAATGTCAACAAGAGACTTGTGTGATACTCTGGCAGGCTCTACATGAGGCTATGGGATGGAAAGACTATGACTTACAACTCTTTACTCAAAACAGAGAAAGACACAGGCAGCAATTTCTCCTCTGGCTACCCAAAGCCAAGACAATGCAATTCATAAACAGGGAGTCAGGCATCTGTACCCCAGCTGTCTGTCTGCTCCCTAGCAGGGGGGCTAACCTGGGGGCAGTGTCCATTATAGTCTCCCCCCCACTCCACATCCTCTTCCAGTCAGTTTACTGGTTCATAAATGTGAGTAACTTGATGGAAGCACCACTGTGGGATCACACAGGGGGCCCAGGACATGCTGTGAAATCA
This sequence comes from Canis lupus baileyi, assembly GCF_048164855.1. Taxonomy (NCBI): domain Eukaryota; kingdom Metazoa; phylum Chordata; class Mammalia; order Carnivora; family Canidae; genus Canis; species Canis lupus. The sequence goes on along the minus strand of NC_132855.1, from coordinate 52,651,688 downwards.
TGAAATCTGTGTACTTCTCTCCTATATGATACTGTAAGTTTCCAGTGACTGGGGAAAGTGGATAGAGGGTAGAGAAATCCTGGTCAAAAATAATATAATAAAAAGAAAAATTTAAAGGGGAGGGATGGGGGTCAAGGACAATCACATCATCATCATACCTGATTACTTTAGCTAAATCTGATTATCAAGGGAATAGGCACAAGATACAAAAAACCTGTTCAACAGGGGCCATGACAGCAACAGTTCCGCTCTAGAAGAACACCGGAGTGGGGCACAATGGAGGCGGCCCTGAAGGTAAGAGCTACTGGGTGAGAGGTTGTGAATCCACACTCAGACATCCAATTACACAGTAGTTTCTCCTAAGGGTGGGAGGGATCTCTGCATCCGGGAATGCCAAACCATCAGGCTGTTTTAGATCCTTGTGGGGTGAAAGGAAGAGAAAGAACACCAAGAAAAATGTTCTCCAAGACAATGTACGGAATAAAAATACAGGTAAAAGTTAAGTGAATAAATCTAGAACAAAACAAAAAATGCTCTTCATTTGTACAGCATTCAGAAAACAGTTTTCATACATGATATGAAGGCAAATGCCCAGGAGAACAGGCTAGAAATGTCCTTTACTAAATAAACTTCCAAATTATCCTGAGTTTAGGCCATACTCCTTTTTCCTCTGGATAAAGACCTTCCAAAACAGGCCAGGAATGCCCGGGTGGATCAGTGGTGGAGCATCTGCCTTTGGCTCAGGGTGTGATCTTGGAGTCCCAAGATTGAGTCCCGAATCAGGCTTCCTGCATGGAGCCTGCTTCTCCCTCTGCCTGTGTCTCTGCATCTCTCTGTCTCTCTGTGTCATTCATAAATAAATAAAGTCTTAAAAAAAACACACACACACACAGTCAGGCCAAGTAATCATATAAGCAGCTAAGAAAAGGCAGAAAGTTTCTATAACAGGAGACCCCAACTTAGGGCTCTGCAAGATTGGGCCACTACAGCCAAGAATGCTAAATATCAATCTGGATTATACTAAGACCTACAAACTCATGCACATGTTAGGGGCATCAAAGAAGATAAGGAAAAATTTATCTTTTCCCACAATCAAATATCAGCAAACATACAGATAAAGTAAGGTCACAGTAACTAAGAGAGTAAAAGAACTTTGGGCCACTCACTCTGTTTAGTGGTCAGTGTTCTCTCTGACCCCCTTGTGCTTTTGGATATCATCAGCGGGCCAGAAACACGAGCAGGTAGAAAAGTGGCTGGGGAAATGAGAGTTGAAAAAGAAAGGGAAAGAAACTTCAGGAGACATGAAACACGAGGGGGAAGGTGGTGGTGAGAAAAGGGAGGACAACACAGAAGTGGGGAGGGGCAGGAAGTGATGAGAATGTTGCTACTGCAGGTCTCACAGGATCCAAGGAACCTTTCCTCCCTCCATCCAAAGTACAACCACCAAATGAACATCTGTTGCTGCTACCTCTGTGATGTCTTTAAGTCCCAGACCTTGTGTGGACTTACCTGCTTTTGCCAACACAGAACTGCTCTGTAGTTCGTTATCCAAAGGCCCACATGGAGGAAATTCTAAAATATCTGTGCTTCTACCTCATTACCATGCCCCAAATCGCAACAGCTACTGAGAGATAACTGGAGTGTTTGGATTCTTAAAATACTTCTCTAGCAGGGGCCTATCTTTAATTGATAAAAATTCAAGCTACGTTGCACAGTTACAAAATAGAGGGGAGGGGTAAGGCACTTTGCATGCCAATATGAGGATTTCTTCTTCACAAACATGAATGGATGCATCTTATCAAAACCAAAATAGGGGTCAAGGTGAGACTGAAGAGACAGCCAAGGGGGTAAGCACTCCATTGTACAGATGGCCAACAGAGCTGGCGCAATGCCCAGGAAGCTGCAGTTTGTTTTTGGGAATGGGAACTCATAGCTCTTGAATTAAGAAACTCAGGATTTCTTTTGCCATACCACTTTTCATGAAATGGGAAGGTATGTACTAAAGAAATCCTAAAGAGGTGGCAACCAAAAGCAAATAGTACTGCTCACCCAGAAGTCAAAGAGGTGGTTTTCTACAGGCCAGGGCAGTCCAATGCAGTATCTTGGGCTAGTGTGTTCTCTTGTACCCCTAGTACACAATATATTCACTGGTGATTCAAATCAAAATGAGCGATGCTGAAGCTTATGAACGCCCCAAAGGCCTCATGTCTGATTGTAAGGATCTACAAAGACCCATGAGTGAGCTAACCTCCTGGACTCTATAATCTTTTAGTTCTGTGCATATTATGATATTGCATGAAAGCTGAAGGGACCCTATGGGTTTGATGGTAAAAGAAATGAGGACAAAGGCAGATCTAAAATCCTCAGTCTGAGCCTAGCACACACTCCCCCACTGTTCCTTTCTTGTGCCCACCTAGCAGGATGAATGACTGGAATACTCCTGGAAAGAAGATGGATCAGTTGACTATGACTTGATAAAAAATTAGCAGGTAGATGAACACCACAGCAGCTAAGAATCCTGACTCCTGCCTGCAAGAGCCAGCCCAACAGGCAGAAACAGAAATACAATTAAATTAAGTCAGAAAACCCGCTACAGAAAATGCAATTACTCAAAGATACAAATAAATGTTCAAAGAAAATTGGCCTCTGACAGGGTTAGTCAAGCTTCTAAATCCAGCTGGAGGCAGGCAGCTCAGGCTAATTCGCCAAGAAGGAGAACTGCAAAGCTGTAAGCCCTCTCTGCGTTAGGACGCTGGCTAGGCGGGCTTGGTGTACACCACGTATCCTGGGTCGCCAATGGTGAGGGGCGACTTAGGGTGGCTGGTCAATAATGCAGGGCTCAAGGAAGTAGGATGTGGGCAGACACACAACAGATGGTGGATGTGGAAGGCTGAGCACTGGAAAAAGTGACACACTCATCCCTGACGTGGCAGAAAAACATTAGACCAAGGGAGCCCCATTTTCTCAACCCTCTTCAGACAAGAAGCAATTGTAAAATGTCCCACCTCTCGCTGCAGCACCAGCTCCTTGGTGAAAAGTGTTGCTTCCTCACTGAAAGGCTCTCCCTCCTGCACCAAGCCTGGGAGGTTTCGCGCTCCTCTGGGGCATTCGATGCCTGTGTCAGGAGAGAAGGAGAATTTGTGATGAAAAGGGGCCCAGTAGGCCTAATGCCCCTAACCTTTCCAATAAGGCAGGAGTCAGATCAGAATGCCATCACATCTGAGATAAGGGACCCCAGACGGAAAAACCAACACCACCAGGGCAGCAACAATGGAGAGGAACTCTCAGTGACAGCACCTGGAAATTATCATGACGACCTAGGGAGTTCCATATAAGACATGCAGGAACACAGACACCCAGATGCAGGATGCACCCCACCCCCATCTTGTCCTCCTTGCAATCTCAGAGTCTGTCCTAATGATCACTTACATAAATGGTTCTCTCACCTAAATGATACTGCTACCCCCAGGCATTCTGCCTTCTGAGAGCCATTCCAGTGGACTCTTAGACGTCTTCTCTTTATGATCTGACTTTAACGTCCAATTCAAAGTGTTAACTCAGTGTCATTTTCCCTTCATAAGCTTCCCCCACTGTCCTCTGGCTATATTCTAGATAATAGTACCATCAGTTTTTCATTCAGAATGAGAAACAGAAAAGACAATACTGATCAAAGTACTAGGTGTCTGGAACCAGACAGACCTGGATTCACATTCTAATTCTGTCACTTATTTGCTTTGTGACCTTAGCCAAGTTACTGAACCACTCAAAGCCTCAGCTGTCCTATTTGTAAAACTCGTCAAATAATATATCTACCTCACTGGGTTGCTGTGTGAACTAGGGGAGATTATGTATGTAAAATACACAGCAGACAGTAGCTTCGCATATGGAGAGGTATAATACATTTTAACTTTTATTGTTTTACCATTATTATTATTATTGCCTCATAATGCCTCAGTTGTCTTTCACTCCATACCTAGCCTATAAAGATCTCTGAGGATCCCGTTCTTCACACTTCTTTATATCTGAGGACAGCCTTTTTTTTTTTTTTTTTAATTTATTTATTTGAGAGAAAGGGAACAGAGAGCACAAGTGGGGGTGTGGGAGAGGGAGAAGCAGGCTCATTTCCAGGACCCCAAGATCATGATCTGAGCCAAAGGCAGATGTTTAACCGAGCCACCCAGGTGCCCCTCCAAGGACAGCCTTTTATACAACACAGATGCTTACTACCCATCTCAGACTGCCTCTTTTTACTCTTTGAGTCAGCCATTCATTTTGCCAATGTATTTATCACTTACAGTGGTCACCAGTGAGACCATGAAATATGTCACATTTTGACAACTGAGTTACTTATAAATATTTCAAAAAAAATTCATACTGTAGCTGTAATTTTAAAGCAAAAAGCTGAACTAGGCTAGAGACACAATAAAAGGAAAGGATCAAAATATGGGGGAGGATGCATTTAATGCCAAGTCTCTGAAGCACCGCTGGTCTCTCTTGCTGCATAAGGCAGAGTAGCAGGGTGTCTAGGCTACTACCAACACCTACCAGGGAGCCTTTGGGCGAAGAGGGGCAACCGTTGCTGGGATATATCCCAGCCATATATCTCTTATGGATGAAGCCAGGTGGCTGCTCATGTTTCTGGCCACAGCACAGATTCAAGGTCATGAAGCTCAGAGGAAAGGGAATAGTTTATACCTTGAGTTTTCAGAAGCTCAAGAACAGAGCCTTTTCTCCGAGCCTCAAGGCTTCACAAAAGGAATACATCACATCAAACGAAACAGCAGAGTGGGAGAGCAGCAGGACAGCAGCTGCAGCAGGACAGCAGCTTGGGCTGGTGGCCAGGGCCATTCTCCCACCGATGAAAAGATGGGACAGCCACAGGCCCTGCCCAAGTGTCCCACGAGTAAGAAGATCACCAGGGCTGCCTCATTTTGGGTACTTCAATGCCAGGCTGCATGGGATAAGTGGAACTTATTTTTGTAAAAGAAAGTAATAAACTCCAAGCCAAAGAGCTTGAGATTAACCTTGAAGGGAAAGATGGAGCTAGAGTAAAACTGAATGAAAGAGAGCCCATAATCTCTACAACAACAGCCAAAAACACTTTTCATTTTATATCTGCAAACTAAGCAAAAACAGAATTGTCAGGAAAAAATAAAAAATTCTATTGAACTTTTTGGCCACATACCACAAAGCATTGCTGCAAAACAAGAATAATGCTAAAGTAAGTTTCCAGTTTGTTTCCAACCCTTAGCAACCATCTGGGTGGGACCGAGCTGGGTGCTGCTGGTGGGGTGGTTGCAGACTGGGAGCCAGAACTGGGAAAAGGCTGGGACAACTGGGCAGCAGGAATTGGGGGAATAACTGCATAAAAAAGGCAGAGAAGATTTCTGAGACTCTCTGGCTGAGTAGATGTACTCACTCTACTCTGCTGTCATGATCTTGGTACTCAGAAATCTCAAGAAATCTAGAGATCCCAGTAGCTCTCTCTCAATCCTGGGAGACTACAAAGTAATTACATTCAGAAAACAAGATGGCTCAACAAGCCCAGGGAATTAAACAAATCAACCTGAAATGAATTCAAAATGTCTTTCAGGAGAGAGACCGTTGGGCCTGAGGTGACTCAAACCCAACTGCTCCATGCAGACTCAGAGACAAAGGAGGGCCTTTCTTATGCTGCTCCTCCACCTGCCAGCAGCTTCAGTTCTTCAAGTGGAGGAAGCAGAAGGAGGTGGTCTCCCTGTTTCTTTTTGAGTGGAAAAATGTAAAAACCTCGATGCACATTAATTCCTGTCAGACAAGGTGGGCAAGAGAAAGGAGAGGAAATAGAAAGTGCTTGAGAACAGGAGCATCATCTCTGCTTTTCTCATTTACTACCTTTTCTTCTGGGCTGTCTCTTATAAAGTAACTCCTTCTCAGTCAGAAACTCAGTCAAAACTGTCACATCTCAGCTCAAGACAGACAGGAAGAAGTTGTATGCTAAAAACACATGCGATGGAAGTAGGAACCTGGGTATTAGTGCTAAGGGGTGCAAAATGAGTACTTATTGAGTACCCTCTACCTATAAATAGACATAAAGCCCAAGATCACAAAGCTACTAAGTGGCCTATCTGAACCCTAGATTGTCAGATGCTAAAGCCACTGAGAAAAAGTCCAGTTTTGGAGTTCAACAACACTGTAAATTAGAGGGCGTTATAAGCTATAATGGAGACTAGGTAGGAGTCCAGGGTCTATGGTCCTCCATTTCTTGGTGAGCAGGGTTAGGGAGTCTAGGCACAGCTGGTGTTGGGATGTAAAGTGGAGGGGTGCTTGGCCCTGGGGCCACCAAAGTAGCAGTTTCCATGCTCAGGAGAAATTGCTAGACTGGGGAGAAGGGGCACTAGGAAGGATACTAAAACAGGGCCTGAGCAGGGAGAGGCAGAATGTACTTCTACAGATACAGAACTGTGTAGTTGAGCATTTTCAAACTTTTAATTTTATTATGACCCATATATACATTTACATATAGGTATATACACTTACACATAGTGAGGTTTCCACAAAACAATGGTTAGTCTCGACTACAAGTGATATGCTCTGTATCTCTTCTGTTCTATTTCACTAAAGAGAAAAAAAGATGCTTATGACACTGAATTAAGACTCCAGTGGGTCAAGGCCCTCAGCTTGACACTGGTGTAGACTAAAGTGTTAAGATAAAGGCCTGGGGGAGGGGGGTGGAATCCCTGGATGGCTCAGCAGTTTAGTGCCTGCCTTCAGCCCAGGGCATGGTCCTGGAGTCTCGGGATCGAGTCCCACATCAGGCTCCCTGCATGGAGCCTGCTTCTCCCTCTGCCTGTGTCTCTGCCTCTCTCTCTCTCTCTGTCTCTCAAGAATAAATGAATAAATAAAATTAAAAAAAAAAAAGATAAAGGACTGGGAGGGTACTGATGGCCCTCTTAGAGTTCAAAGGTTACACTGAGTGCTTATTTATCAGCTTCTGGACTTGCTTTTGTGTCCCAAGGGATCAAGGAACAGGGCAAGAAATAGGCTGTTCATTCATAAGAGGGGAAAGAAACAAATGTTAACTTCTAAAGCCAGAAGGACAGCTGTTGCTGCTAAACACCAGGTAAAGGAAGATACCAGGTGAAGGAAGTGCTCTGTTCAGCCCACCTTCCCCAAGAACCTGGCCAGTAAGTCAATGGGAGAGTAAGTCTATGCTGCACCTTTATTCAAACAAAGACTGCACTACTGGGCTGGTGTCCCTGGTGTGCTGCTTTGTTACCAATAGAAAGCAAGCAAGCAAGCAAGCAAGCAAACAGGTCAAAGGAAAGAAAGTTGGGCTCTCAGAAAGCAAACCCCCAACTGTAGCTGTTGAGCTGTGCAGGCTGACACGCAGCAATGGGGAGCTCCTAAGACTGTAAATATGAAGTGAGATATCACTGGAGTTCCAGAAGCTCTCCCCAGCCAAGTGAGAAAGTGCCGGTAATTCTGGATGGTGTGCATTACCACTAATAGCTGTCTTTTCTGATAGTGCACTGGGGCAGTGCTGCCTGCTGATAAGGACATACCAACTCTGCTGTGCTTCAAACACCACAGGTGCAGGTTAACTGTCAAACTTACTCCTGACACTTACAAGCCATTCAAAAAACAAACATTTTGCCTAAAACAAAACAAAACATCACCAAAAACTGCATTACAAAAATCCCAAACATTCTAAAACATTTTACTTCCCTATTATGGAGTGTGACAGAATGAAGACACCCTGTACCCCGTGGAGTTTTTCAGCTGATGTCCATGAAGGGCAGATTAAGACACACACCCTCTCTCTCCTAATCCATACATATGGTTCCTTGGTCTCTTTATTTTTTAAAGATTTTATTTATTTGGGGAGGAGGGAGAGAAGGGGCGGGCACAAGCAGGGCAGAAGAGGGGTAGAAGTGTCAGAGGCAGAGGGAGGCAGAGGGAGGCCAATGTGGGGCTTGATCCCAGGACCTGGGATCATGACCCGAGCCAAAGGAAGACACTTCACTGACTGAGCCACCCAGGCGCCCCATCCTTGACCTCTTTAAAGCCCGACAGATCCATCTGCCTATAGCTAACCCCCCCCTTTTTTTTTAATTTTTTAAAAATTTATTTATGATAGTTACAGAGAGAGAGAGAGGCAGAGACACAGGCAGAGGGAGAAGCAGGCTCCATGCACCGGGAGCCCGATGTGGGATTCGATCCCGGGTCTCCAGGATCGCGCCCTGGGCCAAAGGCAGGCACCAAACCGCTGCGCCACCCAGGGATCCCCAAAACCCCCCCTTTTTAATATCTTTTTTTAAAAAAATGCTTTCTGGGATATAATGATTGCCCAAGACCGCTTAAAATAAAAGAGGATATATCTGATTTTGTTTGGTTTAGAAAGATAAAATGTATACCCTAGCTATCAGCACATGATGATTCTGGTTTCTGTTCTGCCAATGATGAAGTATGAAACCTTTCTGGGCCTCATGGTCTCTGTCTATAAAATAAAGGACCTCCAAAGCCTCCCCTGGTGATAAAATCCTACAATTTTGGTTATGCCCTTTTGAGATTCCTCACACAAGGCTTGACTCCTGGAGTTCAGGGTGCCCCCTTTCAAATTAAAAATGCTGGCTATAGAGCATTCTATTAAAAAGAAATTATACATTCAGAGACATTGACTAACTAGGTCAATTAACACAAACACTTTGGTCAGTCAGCTTTGGAACAAGAAGTACGAATTCTTGTTAATGACACAATAATGGCTATATAAGAGATTCTATTGAAGGCTATGTGAGAGTCATGTATCGCTCTGAATATTTTATATTGTATGTTGAGTTTTATGATAATTAAGCCTCTGCGCTCAAAGTGTGTTTGCTTTTCCCTTTATTGGGCGCTAAAAGGAAGTGTGGCAAATCTGCCTTGGCTAGAAGTGACAGCTTCTCAATGGCACTTTGTCTAGCAAACAAGAGATCAGGCATTAACTAAAAGAAACAAAACTCAGGTGGAAACAATAACCAACTGGAAGTATTAGTCAATGATGCTGACTTCATGTCCAGTGTGTTTCACAACTGCATCGGATAGTACCGAGAGATGGGCACAGGAAGCATGCAGACATGATCTTTGCCTTCTGCCTGCTTTGGATACTTAAAAATGTCACAGTTCACTCAGTTCCATTTCACACAGACATATCATCAACACCTACTCTGGGTCAGGCACTGTGCTAGAAGCTGAGCACTCAATGAGGAAAAAGAGAACTTTGTGCCAATAAAGCTTAATTACCAGCAATGAAAACATATCCATCATATAAGGTCTGTGACTGGTGAATGAATTTACTCTTAAACCTACAGGTTGCAGAATGTTGAGAAACAACACATACTAACTGGACTATGTTAGGCAGATGCATGTGTGCCTGGGAGACTTGGTAGAATGTACTGGACAGGTCAGTTATGGGGCTCACCACACCAAGTCCCTTGCTAAGGCATCAGGCAACTACGTTCTCTAGCCCTTGACTCTGGCCTCTGTCCTCTCCCTTACCACAAACTGGGGATGGAGGTGAGCTGACAGGGGGCTGGGAGGAGACGGAGAGAGCTGCTGCTGCTGCATGTGATTCGATGTGGCCAATCTACAGTTGGTCTGGCAAAGGGAAAAAAGCTCTGTCCAAAAAGAAATGGGAGATCATGAATGAGCCAAAAAGATTCTCTTTCTGGAATCTGAACCCAGCAGTGTGCAAAACATAAGCCCATCAAGAGCCAGAGGAAGGAGGCAATAAGCAGAAGGGACTTACCAGCATCAACACTGAAGCACTTCCCCTGGAGTCCTGCTGTGGAGTACTACATACCCACAGACCACCTCCCATTCTAGGAGTGGAGACAATGGACTTTACCTTGGATCCTGTTAGATTTTTCAGGGATGTTCCCAGAAATCAGCTCTCTCCTCTTATTGCTACCATGAGCAAGCCTCTAGGAGAACCTGGTATTTGCAACCCAAATAAAACTAAAACTAAATTGCTTCTTAGGCTGGGTACTGTGTCATTTAGATTTTATTCTTCCCAAGATCCAGTACACTGCCTAGCACACAGTGGCACTGTCGATCCTCAAGAAATGATGAATGAGTGAGTATGGGTGAAAATACTTTTGAGAAGAAGTAAAGACACAGAAAAGGAAATGGCTAATGAACTGTCAGGGTTAATGCAGATATTCCGCAAATACCAGGGGAGGGGCCCAAAGAACCCCTGGCTACATGCATCCCACTTTCCCATTGGTTACATAACACTTCAAGAAAAAAAAGTGAGCACAGCTACATCCATTTACCCCAATGGTCTTTAGCTTGTCTCACTTGGGAGTGCAGCTGAGCTAGAGAGAGGAAGAGGTCAGCGCTGACCAGCAATGCCAGGGAGGCCTGATGGAGCATGGTAGAGAGATTCAGGTTCCTTTCCAATACAACAAAGGAGGGAAACCATCCCCACTTATAACCCCGAGTTCTGCTATCGGAAGCTGTGTGGCCACATGGAAATGAAAAAAACTGGAGCACATTTCAAGGGAGTAATGGAAATGACTCAGGGGCAGGGAGGCCTGCCTTTAAAGGAAAGATAAAAGGTGCTAAATCTGTACAGTTCGGCTAAGCGGTGACTAAGAGGGTGACAAGATAACAATCTGCAAATATTTGAAAGGTGTAAACACAAGAAAGGAGGGAAAATGCTTAGCTTGAGAACAGGGAGGTGTAATTATTAGGGGAAAGAAAAATCTGGACAAAATATCAGAAACACTAAGTGTGGGGATGACTACTGGGTTATAAATAAACTTCCCAACTGAAATGAAAATACTGTTTTTTTTTTTACCCTAAAACTGAAATATGGCCACTAAGCCTATCCCTCTTCTTACAAGAAAGTAGCCCAGACCAGGAAGCTACTATTTTCTTTTCTACAATTTTGGGAAAGATTTCTTAAATAATATTCAAGTTTAAATATCTCTGCTTTAAATGCTGCTCCCTGAAAATTTTAACACATTTTTGTTGATTGAATCAGACAAAATGGCTGTCTTGGTGAGACTTTCAGAACAGCGGCTTTATCTGCTAGTATGTGCCACATGCCTGGTTGACAGCTAGAGGGGGGCTAGGTACACAGCCAGGTGGCAGACAGCTGGGAAGAGGATGGGAGACTATATACTGTCTCATCTAGCAGGACAGCTTCATCCTTTGCCTTTTAAGACCCCAGGTAAGAATGCTGTAAAAGTTTCCCAGATGGAAACCGCAGACACCTCTTCCTTCTTTTTAAATACACAGTCCCCTGGAGTAAACGTCAAGGACAAGGCAAGGCACAGAAAGAACCAAAATAAGCTTCCTGTCATACCGACTGTACTCCAATACCTGAGTTCCTGCTGCTGCAGCGAGCTGATTTATAATTCACAGACTCTCAGTAGAGATTTTTACCCCCCGATTCAATTAGTTCCATTTCTATACTTCTCTTTGCCATCCTCCCCAACACCACCAGAAAACTAAACACAAATTTTAAAACCCCACTCTGTATAGAGAATAAGACATTTGAACTCTGTATGTAGCCTAAGAGAAGTAACACTTAACTATGTCCAAGTTAATGTAATACTTAACTATGTCCAAGGCAATTTCAAAAATTCTTAGGTGTTAACAATGTTTAGACAGTTATTTCTTCCCTAAGCATCAAGAACAAAATCCAGAACTCTTAAGCCATTGGCACAAAATACAGAAGCAGATAGGCCATCTGCCTAATTTTGAGGAATGTAGTTATCACCTGAATATACATATAAAACCAAATTAACAAACCACATTGTTGGTTTTCAGCAACATATGTAACACATCTCATGCACCAAAAGCTTGCTTTGAGTTTTCTCATAAGCTTTAAATTGGAATTAATTTGGAGACCTCAAATTGCAAATACCATCAATTAATCTGTTAATAATGGAGAACTGTAAAACATCCCATTCGGGCCAGCTGGTCCTACATTACCTAAAATGGCCCAAAGAGCAAGGCAAATGGTGGACTAGTTGGCTTCTAAGAGTTAGTTCTACAATTATATGAGGACTCGACTTGTATTAAAAGGGTCAGAAATGAAACAAGGATTCTGCGCGGTCTCAAATTCTTTCTTCTCTCCCTTGTTCTCTGAACTGCTATGTTGTTACCTTAGGGGAGGTAGCATCTTGTGGGCCAATTTTGGAACATGTCACTGCTAAAGCTCTTTCAGTGATCAGAATAAAGGCATAAAAGAAGAATGAAGGGATTCTAATTAAAGGGATCCAACTCCTCAGGTAATTGTAGGCAGGGTGTCAGAACTGAGTAAGAGTGGAGACTGAAGCTGTTTTTAGTTCATAATTCCAATTGACCAATTGGTCACAAATATGACCCAGTCTTTACAATGCCACAGTAACTACAGCTTCTTTTGAAGAAAGGAAGGGGAGGCATCTACAGAAAGGAGGTACAGTAGTTCCCCCACTATCCATGGTTTCACTTCCTGCAGTTTCAGTTCCCCATGGTCCAGTGTGGTCCAGAAGCAGATGATCCTCCCTATGATGTACTGTCAGAGGGTCATTATAGCCTAATGCTATGTCATAGTGCCTGCATCACGCACCCTGCTTCATCTTATCATGTAGGCATTTTATCATCCCAAGAAATGGGGGTACAGTACAATAAGATCTTTCAAGAGACCACATTCACATAACTTTTATTACAGCATACTGTTGTAATTGTCCTATGTTATCATTGTTATAAATATCTTACAGTGCCCAATTTATAAACTAAACTTTATCACAGGTATGTAGATACAGGATAAAATGCAGTATAGAGGGTTTGGTTCTATCTGTGGTTTTCAGGCATCCACTGGGGGTCTTGGAATGACCCTTCCGCGCATAAGGCAGGGCCACTGTACAGTGCTTGGTTTCAAACATGTCTTGAGTTTCTCTGATGTAAGTCATGGGCTTTATATCACCAGGACAGGGCTGACTTCTCAGGTCTCATCTCCAGCTGTTGTTAGCCTCTTAATGGTGGATCCCCACTCTGCGATTATTTGAGGTAAAGTAAATGCCAGTTCTCTGTGTATCCCTGGTATCTGGAACACAGTTGATACTCAAGAATTGTTTTTGCTAAATGAAAGCCAGAGACATTAAACCTAGCAGAAACAGATGCGACAAACCTGTTATAACGATGTCCTATTCAGAACACTTGGGGAGTTCATTAAGGAAATCTAGTAACTCTTATTTCTAGGACTCTAAGGTGAGTGGGTGTTAAATGCTAAACCACTGCCCACTTCTAAGGAGATGACAAGGAAGGGATGGCTTAGGGGCTTTCTACTGGATTTCTGGCTCTAAGTCCAGCCAGGCAGTGTGCAGAACTGGCTTCATCAAACTTGATTTATCATTGGCTGTAGACACCAAAGAATCATTCCCAAAATGAAAAAAAAAAAAAAATTCAGATAACAATCGGGCCAGCATCAGAACCACCTTTTATAATTCTCCCCATTGCAGAACAGGATCTGAAAACGATTTTTAAGGGGAGGGAAAATGCTCCCTGATTAACAAGACCTTTCCCTCCCGGTGGCATTTTAAGAGCTGGGTGGTAACGGGTGGTAAACAATCCAGCCAGGCTGGCTCTGGGGGTGTGTGGGAAGGGGGGGCGGGTTGGAGATGGCAGGCTGTCTGCTTCCCAATACACACATTTGTTTTGGGTTTGCTATAAGCAGCAGCTGCAATAATATCACCACCAGCTAGGAGAGGAACAAAACAAGCGGGCCTAAGAAAGAACCATGCCGACCCCCAATTGTCTCTTTGAATTTCTCTTCAGTGCCCATCTCAAACATCCACCTCATATGGACATTACATAGAAAACAAAGCATTGGAGATCAAAAGCAAGGGTCATGATGGTCTTTTCAATGACAAGAAATCAACAGGGCTTTAGCTTTTATGTAACACCGTGGCACCATGGCGACAGCACCCAACAAGCACAAATCCCATGTCTGAGCAATGAGGAGGAGTTGGTTTCTATGAGAACCCTCAACTTTTGCTTTTTCTGACTTATTTTAAACATGCAACTTTATCTTTGAATCAAATAAAACTTAGATGTATTTTTTTCCCTTTCATTTTTGGCACTAAGGAATTCTAATCTTGGTCTTTTAAATTCCATGTTAATAGATAAAGAAGAGAATATGAATCTACTGTCCAGGCTGATAGAGAATAGCCACTGGGCCAGGAGAAAGCAATAGGAAATGCCCACGTGGATCTTGCAAGTACAAGCTTCTAGAAGGTATTCTGACACACATCTGGCAGCCAAATGTAAAAGCTACTTACTTGAATAAATTTAGAGTGACTTTCTAAACCAAGCTGTGTTGTGTTAGTGAACAAAATGCTTCTGAGATGTGTGATTGTACTTCCAATCTATTGCCCTTCTTGAGCCTTCACTCATAGAAAAAAAATTGTTCTGAGCTTCTACTCCTTAGGCAAGTGAAACTCAAATGTCTAGCAATCAGTATATTTGGCTATCAGAACTGAAGCAAAACAAACTAGCTAGTGTCAGGAATACTAAGACCCCCAAACCAATGGGAATGAAATAAAACTCTGAGAGCAGACAATCTTTCATTAAGAGACCTTTACTTTACTGATGTAACCTAACAAACCTAACAATAAATAAATAAAAACAAGCAAAAAGAAAGGAATTCTGAAAGGGCAAGCTTCTTCAAGAGGCTGATCTTGATACATAAACCCATCCTATCCTGAAAAGTAGCTTGAATTCTGGGCTGTGGGTGAAGAGTGGCTTTAATTTTTCCTTTTTATTTTTTGGTTAGCATAACATAAAGGGGTCAGGAGACAACTTCTTGTCGATGAAATCCAGCCCACTGCCTACTTTTGTACAACTCATGAGCTAAGTAAGACTGGGTTTTACATTTTTGAATGGTTAAAAAAAAAAAAAATTGTGACATGTGAAAATTACATGAAATTCAAATTTCAGTCTCCATAAATGAAATTTTACTGGAACATAGCCATGCTCATTTGTTGTCTATGGCTTCTTTCATGGTACAGCAGAAGAGTTGAGTATTTGTGACAGAGATTATCTGGCCCAGAATGCCTAAAACATTTACTCTGTGGCCCTTTATGGAAAGAGTCTGCCAACTCCAGCTTTAAGGAAAGCTATATGCTGGTTAAAAGAAAGTCTACCCAAGGCAGAGTTCAACTTCCCAGGACTAGAACATTAGAATGGGTGACAGGCTAAGAATATCTTAAATAGTAAAAATAATACTAAAAAAAAAAGCCTACAGTCCTGGAGCAGAGAAGAGGAAACACAATGTGGCTCAAAGGAGAGTGGCCAAGATAGCTGACATTGACCACAGGCCCGTGCTCAGCTTTCTTCTTCTGCACCTCATTTTAGGAATGTCTCCCCTCCTACATGGGTGATCTTTCCTCTTTATTCCCGATCTACTCCATCCGACTCAGATTTCCCCATTCAAAACTTAAATCCCATAAGCTCTAAACCTGATGTTTCCAGAGTTGCTGTTCTTCATTCCTTGCCACAATGGCTTCTCTCCACTCCCTGACATTACACTTGTACTATCACTCTTCTTGTACATACAGAAAGCCTTTGCTCCTATGATTTTGTACTCAGACTTTATCTTTCTACTAGAAAAGTAACCTCTTCACTCACAAATATCTAATAATCTCTTCTCAGTGGGAGCCCTACTAGATCTCTACGTGGCTTTCAACACCATGCATCAGTCCTGTAGTGCAACGCTTTCCTTCTCTTGATTGGTGTCCTAGCTCTCTGGGCTGCTTGTCTTGTCTCCTGCTTTGCCCTCCCTCACGTCCTGGACTTTCTTTTTATGCTCTGCACTATCTCTTGGAAGGCCCACCCTTTTTTGTGTTCTCGATCACTGTGATCCCACAGAACCCACAGATTAAGCCACAGACCCAACCCAAATGTCTCAAAGACATGTCCCCTGGGAGGTCCTGCCAAAACCTCACAAACTCAGGATGTCTATAACCAAACTCCTTCTTGTCTTCCTTCCCTTGTGCCCTATTTCAGTTTCAGTACTACCATACTCCCAGTCTAAAAACTTCATCTCTGATTTGTCCCTACTTTATCCACGTGACTCAATGACTTCTACCTCTTACCAAGTCCAGGAATTTCACTTCCACAGCTGTTGTTCAGTATACCGAATCTTTTCAACTATCAACATAACTCTGATTCTTGAGGCTTCTAAGGCAAGAATCTTCTATCTGCCTGCCTTCAATTTTGCTCTATATGGATTCTTCTTACACATAGCTAGCAGATCAATTTTCCTCAAGCATATGCTGTCAGTGGCTTCCTATAGTTTATCTATTATAAAATCAGAACTCCACAATCTTGACATTCTAGGCCTTCTAAAATCTGGCTCACTTTGCCATATAAAACATCCATTACACACTTGACAGCCCCTCAAATATGTGAAGACAGTACTTCTAGTTCCTGCCATCCTCATGTCTTATTTTCTCCAGGCTAAACATTGCCAGGTACTCACAGGACAAGGGTTTTGATTTCCTACCCTTCTACTTGTTTTTCTCTTTCAGCCCAGATAATATGAAGGGTATCGTTACAGGAAATAGCTTTCTGGTTGATTTAATTAAAATTCTGATGGGATGCTGGGGCACGTGCAATGGGGATGTCCCTTCTTACGTGCTGTTGTTGAGAGCCATCTTCGGAGGGGAAATCTGCTGCCTCTGCGGGACTGACTGGGTAGGGGTGTGGAGAGATGGCATACCAGTCCTCCCTCCTTGTGACGGGGCAGAGCTGGACTTTTACTCCAGGCAGCATGCTGCGGCAATACAGACAGCTCCATTAGTGCAGGAGGAATCCCTGGGCTGAGGGAGAAGGGAAGCCCTCAAGGGACTGTGTGGGAGAGGCAGAGCACGTCCTGTGGAAGGCTGCCTGCTGCCATGGCCTCCATTCCAGCCCACTTCCATTGTCTATCTCTCAGCAGCAGCCTCAGGCACTGTGGAGACCCTGGTGGTGTTGTGACAAGCAGTCTATTCATTTCCTTCTCTCATTCACTGGGCTCTTGGGGATAAAAAGGAACAGCAAATCCAAACCACTGTCTAGAATCCACTTTGCAGAATTCAGGAAAAGACTGTTCTATTGAAGTGATTATTTTCCCTGTTTGGGAGACCCAAGGGAAAGAACAGGATTTCTGCATCCTTTACTTTCCAAGGATGCAATGTTGCAGAAACCACTATTTCAGTCATCATTGTGGCCAGTGGGACAAGGAAAGCACGGCTTGCACTTAATTGAGGCTTTTTAGCTCCTGTCACAGTGGCAACAGGGCACCAAAGCACCAGGATTTGAACTGTGATGCTGGATACAAAGCTTCAGTTGAAAAGCAGGAGACAAGGGAGGACAGCAAGAGAGAAAACCAGGTACCTGACAGACAAGCTTCTTGATTTTTTGCAGCCGGATGAGAGATATTAACCAGTCTCATCAGGCTGTGCCTGTCTTCAAGGGAGAAGAAAGCTGCTCTAGTGTGCTGCTTATTGCATGACTGAAGGATGGCACAAGTCCCTGGAAGGGAAGCTTGCCAAAAATCATTGTTAAGAAGGGCCCAACAGGTGAGGAAGTAGTGGTGGAGTGTCTAGGGAGGGAGCGGGCACTATGCTTCCCAAACACAGCTCCAAGTCAGGCAGGTTGCCCAATGATGACTCCCGGTGCCCATCACAACCAAGAGCACTCCTGTGCCTGTCTAGTGTGTGCACACCTGTGTGTGCTTGCTTGCTTAAGGCAAGAGGGCAGGGGGCAAGGCTGAAAAGGGGGAGGGAGAGGAGGAAGGTCCACTAAGGAGGAAGAGGGAGCACTGGAGAAACAGAAGTGCATGTCTCCAAAGGCTGAGCTCATGTGTCCCAGCCTATGGTGGGGGACAGCATCTGCTGTAAGGGGGCCCAGATCAGAAACTGGGATTTGTGGGGAGAAGGACACCGGGGCTGTTCCTACCGACAGGCACACATACACTCAGTGGGGAGTGTCCGATGTGGCAGACACCAGAGACAGGAATGGGGGGAGTCCTCGGCACAGCATACATGAAAATCTGGTTTTATTCTAAGGGACAAGGAGAGAAGCCACTCCATCTGCTTCGTGCCCTTCACATCTCATCCAAAGCACCTGGCTGTCTGCCAGTCCCCTCTACTGACCTGAAATCTGCACTAGATGTTGGCTTGAGAAGTGCCTTCTCACTTACTTTTGTTTCTTGCTTCTCTCCACCGTATCCCAGCCCCATTCCATTGTCACAAATGGAGGGGGAATGCCATCAGCTGAAGTCTTCTAGACAATGCTTACTGGCTCCTTGGGGATGCAGGTGGGGAGAAATCTCTCCCTCCCTCCACCCGCAGTGCTTGCTCCTCCCATATCTTCCTATGTGCCTGGTGCTGGGGTCTACGAGGCTTGTGAGAAGGCATCTAGATTAATGGACAGTTATGGATAGGGTTCTTTCTTTCTGGAGCCTTCCTCTGAAGTCTAGCCAGTGACTAGATGTCCTCTGGCCCAAAAGGATCCCTTGGGGTCAGAAGGCAATTAGATTTCCCAGCACAAGGAACTCTTCGGCTCTACAGCTGTGGATGTGTGTGTGTGGGGGGGGGTTGGGAGGTGAGGGGGGGTGGGGGGCGGCGGCGGCGGCGGCATGGAGAAGGCACTTCCCATCTCACATAGCTATCCTAAGGAGGAGATGCCAGCTCCTGAATGGCAAACAGGACAGTTGTCAGCAAAAGGATGGGGAACGATGAAGCAAATTTCACAACATAACAGGAAGGAGAAAAACAAAAACAGAGAAATGTTTCATATGGAGGCTGTCTCCCCTAATGTCACCAAACTGGAAAATCCTACATTCTGTAATTCACCCACCCTTAGCGGACAGCTGTTTATGCCTGAGTCAGGAGAAAAAGGTGAATGCTTTTGGAAGGAGAAAGAGGGATTTCTCCTAGCCAGCCTGGAACCACAAGAAGCTTAATCACGTAAATGTGTCATATTTTGGGCTGCCACAGAAAAGTGGACTCACTTCTCCATTAGAAAACCAACTTGCTCCCTATACAGTGAAGGACAGCACAAAAGGACTGCAGCTCCAAACAGAGGCTGACCCCACAGGGAGACAGTTGCATGCCCAATTCCTGCCTATAGGGAGGACAGGGTCAAAGGAGTGTGGGAGAATCTTGAGGCACCAAGTTAGGTCCAAACCCCTGAAGTCACCTTATGTACACTGAGAGAACCAGCACTTAAAATTGAGAGGGCCTCAGCATTCTTATTTCTCTGTTACCGGAGTTCTGGCTGAGACTCTATAATGTATTAATCTCTGTAGATGAGTGATGCGGTTTAAAATACTGCAGGGTTTGGCTGCCATTCCCTCCCCTGGGGTCTCAAAATAACTCCACACAAATCATTTCTGCTAAACACTCACTCAAGGCAGCTCTTTCCTGCCAGAAAACACACATCTTATGTAACCAAAAAAGCCACGTAGCTTGCTGGAAGAGGAGGGGGCGTTCCCAGAGAGCAGTACAGCTCACTGCCCTGGAGGCTCTGCAGAGCTGGGCTTTAAACCTATCCCTGTCCCTGGCCAAAAGACACAACTCAGTCTGGCTGCCGTGCCTGAGCTCCTTCCTGACCAAGAGAGCCCCCAAGGAGATGCAGGCAGTCAGATCTGGGAAGGTCATCCAGCCCACTCGGGGCTGTCTTAGAGACAAGTGCAACCTGGACATGCAGCGACCAGTTACTATGTAAAAAGTCTACTCTGGTAGATTTTGGACAGGAATGAGGAATGGAAAGAACATGGCCCTTCTCCTTCGAGAATCCACACAGTTCAGTGCATACTACAGGCACCTATATAGACATGATACAAAGCTACAGTAGGGGCAGGAAGAGGAGTGCTACACAACACTTGACCTTAGGTACACCTTCAAAGCCTCTTCTCTTCCCAAATCTAAGAATTCTGTGACATGGATCTTGCCCTTGGCTTGGCTTCTTTGTTAACCCATCCTCATGGCGTTCCCCCTGCTTCTCCAAGCCTCTGCTGTCAGACCTTCTTCTCTTGACCCTTCCTTAAGCCTTAGAGCTTCACAGTGCTCTGTTCTTAGCTGCTTCCTATTAAACCCAACTCCTAGGCAATTAAATTCACTCCCTGGGCTTCAAATTCCATGATAAACTGGTGACTCTTCAAGTTTTAATCCCTAATCCTGGCCTTTTTAATTGAAGTCATTTGGATCTGCAAGAATCCATAGGCAACTAACATTAAAAGTATCAAAACGAAGGGTACTTGCAGATATTCTATTATTTATAAGCTAAGCTAGGAAGCTATCCTCTTTCTTCCCCATCCTCTATAATCAAGTAACCAACAGAATTCTACAGTTTAGAACCCTCCTAAGCAGTTCTCAGATCTGTTCTTTCCTCCTCATTCCCACCCTGCAGCCTAGTTTAGGCTCCTGTATCTCTTGAGAGGTCAATGGCAATCACCTCCTAGCTACACTTCCTGACTTGAGTTTGGATGCTCTCCAATCTAAGTCTTCATACTGTGGTAACACCAACTGCTTAAAAATACATACTACAATGAAAAAGGAAAGACACTACATTTAACAACAAGGATGAATCTCATAGACAATAGGGCAAACTAAGATTAGGATTTCTGGTATGAAGTCCAAAACAGGTAAAACTATATCTATGGAGACAAAAGCCAGAATACTAGTTATCTTGGAGAGAATGGCCATGAGAGAACATTCCAGGATGCTAGAAATATTATATATTGTGTTATAAGCATATTTTCATGCACATAAAAATTAATGAAGCTGTATACTTAAGATTGCTTCCTAAGGAGTTCCTAGCCAGGGGTTGAGGGGTTCAAGGACAGGCTTGGAGGCTAGTGTTTGTAATCTAATGAAACTGTATGAAATCTATGTGTACGTGTATTTTCTGAAGAGAAGACTGACAGCCTTCTTCAGATTCATATTTGCTAAGAATAGCTGTGGCTCAAAGTTGTCAACAACTTATCTCTGTGGTACAATCTAAGCAAACTTGCAGACACAGGGCCCTTCAAAGACCTGGGTATCTGACTTTCCAAACTAGCCCTTAACCACTGTCCCTCTTCCAGCTGACATGACGGCCACTTTAACCTATTTCCCATTTTAAATAACAATGCTTTTTCAAGGCCCTCACTTTCCTTAGCTGGCCACCCCACCCCCACCCCTGTCTTCTCCCATATGTGGCATTTTCTAGAGGGAAGGCCTATAGTTTTCTAAAATGGGTTAAAAGGTCGAGGACCAACCCAAATAGCAAGGAAACTGAGTTACAGGGTAAGGTGACATCTAAACAACTCAGAGCTGAATTCTAGCAAAATAATCTGCCTGCAAAGAGTGGCCTGGGGCTGGGCGAAAGCTCAGTAAATGCTGTTGAAGGAATGAATGAATGTGAGCACTTGAATTCACTGCCCCATGGTCCTGTGAAAATGATCAAGTGATGATAGTGCACACTTGGGTCTAATCAGGATATTTACTCAAAAATGAGGTGAAGGTACTGAAGATCTACTTATTTAATATAAATCAAACAAGAAAACAAACACAAAAAGATTAAAATAGGCAAGAAGCTAGGGTCAATGTTAAAACCTAACATTGAAAAGGGTTAACACCCAGTGCTGCACAGAAGATGGGGGTGGGGTGAGTGACATGGTTTAATTTAAGCTCATGTATAAAATATGCAAACCTGGGAGAGAAACTCACACTGCCTAAGTTTCCTGGGTTTCCAGCCTAAAAGGAAAGCGAATGATGGCAAAGTCATTTACATCTATCACTTACGCGTTGACAGAACTGTAACATTTTATAGCTGTTAAGAACCTTCCAAATGATTGAGCCCCAACTGTTTTTACAGACAAAGGAACAGGACATCAGAAGAGTTAAATGACCTATACAAGGTCAGAGGCCAACTTGGTTATAAGGTACAGATTATAAACTATATCTTTTGATAGACAGTTGTTCTTCCATTGTATCATCCGTTCAGGATGAATGCACTTCATCTCACTCAGACTGCCCAGTGCCCCAGTTTAGCCTATGGAATTCTGGGTTTATATGTCTCTGAGTGGATAATCTGATAGGCTACACTGGGCTTTTAAAAAACTTATTAGGAAATAGTTGGTATTATCATAGCTAGGCTTACATATAGTTTTCTGATGTATATCAAGAGAATACAGACTGATCACAAAGAAATTAGTAGAGCAACGACAGTTACTATAATAATTTGTTGACTTCTGTTGTGCCAGGCATCAGACAGCAAATTAATTTACAGATAAGATAACTAAGGCAAAGATAGGTTGAATAGCTTGTTCTTGACCATGGGGGTTTATAAATGAAAAATCCAGAATTTGGGCCTATGCCTGTCTCTAGGCCCACTGAAGTGTCCTCCTCAAAAAGGGACTTTCCACAGAATTCCTGAAGCTGGAGTTAAAAGAGACCCTTGAGATTATCTTTGTCCACCACTCTCATTTTATATATGAGGGAGTGGAGCCATGATCAGACACAAAGTGTCATGGGACTGTCCTCTTAAAATCTTACTTTTTTCCTATACACCACCTTCCACATGGAGTCTGCAGATTCTGCTTGCTTGGATATGTGTGATAGAAGAATGAGCTCTGCTCACCCTCTTTCCCAGGTTGAAGGCACTCACAGGGACTGACTAGAGAGGACACTCCATGATGACATTTTTTCCTTAGGACACAGTGGTTGGGTAGGGTGACCAAGAGATCACCAACCTACTAAGTCCCTATGAGGTCCCAGGTATTAAAACTCCAGATGAAGCTACAGTCACTAGGCAATCCAAGGACAATGAAGTTACAAGGGTCACATGATGGCAGAGGCAGCAGAAGACGCCATGGGAACAGGGGGCAGGGCAAGACTCGTAAAGGGGTCAACTTTGGCATTCTTATCCTTAATGAATAATAACTGGCCAGGGGAGCATGCGTCAAGGAAAACAATGGGAGTAGTTTACTGAAGTGGTGGAAGGGTGCTGTGGTACTTGGGAGGAGGAGCAAGAGCAAAGTCTATACATGTGCCCTGGTAGGTTACTCGAGCTCCTTTTGAGAGCCATGGCCCAAGTCAGGATATATGACAGCAGATCCCTGGGAAAGCACAATATCAAATCTTCCTGTCACAACTCACTTATAGAGTCAGGAAAGGAACCAGGTAGGTAAAACACAACTCACTGACTGCTTCCTATGCATTCTTTGTCCCAACAAATGTTGCTATAATTTCATAAAATCAAAACTAGTAATTATTCAAACACACTATGTATAACTACCATGTATACACAGCGTTTCATGTTATCGATTTCTTTGTAATTAAAATTATGAACTATTTGAGGACCAGTGTCATAGCCTTCTTCTTTCTTCTGTCAATGTCTAATCATCAAACCTCTGCAGAGAAATTCAAAGGAGGCTGAAAGGGTAAAAGGGGGCCTTTTTTTAATTTTATTTTTATTTTTTATTTTTAAATATTTTAATTTTTTATTTTTAAATATTTATTTTTTTAAATTTTTAAATTTTTAAATATTTATTTATTTATGACGGAATGAATGAATGATAGAGAGAGAGAGAGAGAGAGAGGGGGGGGGGGCAGAGAGGCAGAGACATAGGCAGAGGGAGAAGCAGGCTCCATGCTGGGAGCCCGATGCTGGACTCGATCCCAGGACTCCAGGATTGCGCCCCGGGGCCAAAGGCAGGTGCCAAACCGCTGAGCCACCCAGGGATCCCCTAAGGGGGCCTTTTTAAAGATTCATCCGCAGTTTCCAAAATTCATTAGCTTCCTATTCCTATGGAGATGGCTTTTCCCAAAATTACATACATTTATCAGGCAACAGGGACTGCAGGTCTCTGTTACTGAGACAACTTTCAAAACCAAGAGTAAAGTGGGTTAAAGGGGGACAGAGATATTTGATTGACAGGAGGTCACAATTCCTTGGCAGAAGAATAAAGAACTTGTCTCAATGGAAGATCAGAATTGAAAAGCTTAAAATATTCTTTTTAAAAAAGAAACATTGTTCTGACATCTGAAAAGGACAAATCAAATTGGTCTCCTCCCTCAGTGTCTGAAAAGGAGAGGCAGGAAATGGTGGAGGAGTAAGTGCCAGTTTCATCCTTAATTAAGCTGTATGACCTTGGCCAAGAAACAACTTTTGAGTCTCCATGTTTTAACTTGTTACATGGCGACAACCACCCTCCCTACCTCACAGCACTGTAATAAAGAAAAAGAATGTGAAAGCACTCTAGAAAGTATGTATTATACAAATTGATACTCTAGATGATAATCATCCTGATAAATGTTAGCATATTTAACCATGGCCTAAACCACCATTTGAAAATGGCCACACTGGTGACTAGAGAGCACATAACCCCAAAGATACCTGTTGGCCTTCTTGGAAATATTTTTAGGAAATTTAGTTACTGCAGAATAAACCTGTACCTAATGTTTTTACAACAAGATACAACAAGAAAAATTTAATTTGAGAATACTTTGGATTCTGAAAAGCATGGCAGGATCAGCTGGGAGGGGTAGGGTGCTGCACAGGAAGAAATGGCCTGCATCTCCTAGATGCCAGGACTTGTTTCTGACTGAGGTCTGTGAAGCATGAAGAACAGACAACAGCTGGGAATCGGGGAGAGAGTAAATCAAGCTGCTGTTATTCATGCTCTCGGAAAGCTACAGCACAGATAGCAACAAGTGATAGTTACATGAAAACAGAAATTACATTCCGTACTGATTTTTTTCCATTGTGATTTCAGTAAAAAACTTTTTTCATCATTCCCATGCCTGCCACTATCTTGTGCATGATGCATCAGGGTAACATATGAGTGAGCTTTCTGGATGCTGCTGTCCTTAAACACTGAACCTATAAAAAGGGTACTGCTGGCTCCTGAAGCAGGAGAAGGGGTTGTCAGGGTTCCCTCAGTTTTTACCTTTTGCCTTCTCCATCACCAGTACCAAACAACAGATCTGTCTGTGCAACATCCTCTGGGAGCACTTGGAAAACTGTGGGAGTGGTGTACTAATGTGCCCAGATTCCTGATAGCAGAGGGTGCTATGGGATTTCTGAGGGGGAACCTAAGATGCTAAATACCCTGAAATTCATAGAAAGTCCAGGTGAGAAAGTATTCCACCGAAGATGCCACTGTGGACCCCCTATGAGAAATCTGCAACTCTAGCCTCACGTCCCAGACCCCCTCACTTGCCATCTACACTCATCCCAAGACAATGACTTTGCTGCCTATTCATGCTTTGCGTCTCAGTTTCAAACCAAGCTGCCCCAATCTTCTTGTTCAGGTCAGAACATAATGATTTTGGCCTAAGGCTGCTGAACAACTTAGAGAAAAATAGATCAAATAGAATGCAATCATCAGAATAAGCTATAAAGTAATTGTTGATTTGACTTGAGGTTCTAAGAAGGAAAATATGCTCCACTCCAAAGTTTTCCATAGACTCCAAGAGATCATAGTATCATTTGAACTGATGCTTAAAGTAGCTCTGGCTTTGAGTTGGGAGCAATCCGTTCAAAGAAGGTGAGTTAAGAAACGTGTTATGTCTGAATGCAAGCTATTAGAGCTGAAAGTCCATGGGATGAAGCCCATGATTTATTACAAATAAACCTGTTTGTGACCATGACAATACAATTCCATTTCTTTGTGTCTCTGTTTCCTCCTCTGTAAAATGAGAAGCTGGACAGTTTGCAATACTTGCTCTGGAAAGGCCGTCAGAAGCTGCCTGTAGGATTGGCCTGATGAACACACTGGGCTTGATCATTGTGACCCACAATGATCCGCAGCCAGCCAGAACAATATTAAGAAACAAAACTCACATTAAAAACAATCAACAAACATAGGAAATCTAAGGATCCTTAAAGCCAGAAAAAACATACAAGTCCCATTTATTCTTTGCCAATGGGCTTGTCTATGTCTGATAAAGATTGCCATTTGGGGAAATCTGCTCTGCAGTTTTCTTCTTCTTGGATAGAGGATACTTTTTGCCAAAGAGATCTGGGACTGCAGGAGTAGAAATGCAACTCTTTGCACATGTCAAGAGAAATATACACATATGTACAAAGAGGCTGGTTTTGTTCAGCCTCAACTAAGATCACATATTCTTTGGCAAACACTTCTGTTTGATTTGTAGTCAGCTTGCTTACACAGCACTATTTGGGTTTCAAGGTTTAATTTATTTGACTATATTCATTTCCTTTCCCCATCTTCCTTCCAGCACAGCAATTCCAAGTAGTGAGGGAACTCACCATACTGCTTTATGTAAAAAAGTACTTCTGCTTTACGTTAAGATTCTCTGTAATTACTTTTTCTTTTTAATAACAATGAGAAAAGGCATACATTATGCATACCAATATAGTGACCCTATCTTTATATTCTTTTAATTTCTAAAAAGTTATGCAAAATAACCTTATTACGCTCACAGGATCAGATTCCTGCAACTCACAGGTTCTGTGCTGAGAATGAGCAGGCTGATCAGCTATCTCTGGTGATGGTCGGATGACCTACTGTCTCCAAAGAGCAATGGTGTTGTTGCAGGAGGGTGTTCTGGGCTAAATCTGTTTGTTGATTTCACCTAAGTTGATAAGATATACCCTTTTCCTTCCAAGTAGGTCTCAAAGGCCTGGCAGGGGAACAGACACTGGCATTTGTGTTGATTTATTTTGGTTGAGAATGGACCCACAGGAAATGGTAGAGACGCTTATTCTAACCCAGGGAATCTTTCTGCTTTCATAAGCCCATAAAGATACTAAAAATGAAGCATCAGAACAAACAGAAGCTGATGATGTCAATAGAAGAAAATGAGGCTGATTAGACAATTTCACGTGGTAAAAGTGGTATTTAAATTTTGGTTGTTTTGGTTTTAGGTTTTGCTTTTTTTCTTTTCTGGAAAATGAGTACTTTTTGCACGTGTTTGCTACAGTGGCAATCAAAGAATTTAATTTTATTTGCTTTGTTATCATCCAAAGTTTTCTTCTATTTACTTACTTCAGCTTGCTTTTTAAGCAGCTCAGAATAGATACCTGAATCTAGACCTCATCATCATGTAGCTCCATTTGTAAAAAAGTGAAAAAAATATTTGTAAGTAAATACCATTTATAACTAGTGTATGAAAAAATTGCCACTGATTGACTGTAACAAGATTATTTTAGAAGTGTACTTTGGTAATACGTTAAAATTTCATGCTCTTTAATTATCTAATTCTGCAAAGCAGGTAAGTATATATTTCTCATTATCCACAAATTCTGTAACTATCTGGATAAAATACCGACTATGGGAAACCTGGAGAGGGCCCACATACGGGTGGGTTTACATGGTTTGAAAGAATGGGGATACATTTAATGAATGCCTCTCCTGCAGAAAGAAAGAAGTTGACTGTGGTTTGAGGCACCTCTGACAAGGACCTGCCTATGCCTCCCAAGTCCATCTGGAGACCTAGCACCTCTCGGGATTCCCCTAAGCTCTATCCCAGAATGATCCTGGGCAGTTGGCAGCCTAGCATCCAGCCTCTCAGAAGTTGTGCCTTTGTTCCAATTTCACTGTAACACTGCAGCATCCGATATAATCCCTTAAAGGCTCTCAGAGTCTGGCCCTAATCTCCCTCCTAAAATATAACTCAGAGAAGATGTAACTATAGATGGCAACCTGGTCCATTTTGCTGCACAGATCAACACAGAAGGATCATGGTGAATACAGATTTAATGTCTATTTCCTCAGCAAGCGATGCCCCTGGGGCTGCAGAGCACAGCTGAAAGGGATTAGCCCTATAACCGTGCTGATTTGACTTCATTATTAATGCATCTTTATTTAACCTCAGTTGAGGCCTCAAAAAAAATTTATGATGCTCAGTAAAACTTCTGTACCCCACCCCATTTCTAGATAGATGTGATACTTTCTTTTTTCTTTTACTAGTGACCAGTGGCTCTTAATCATGAGCTGTATCAACTCCCAAAGGGAGTTTGGAAATATGGGGGGAAATGTTTTTGCTTGTTACAATGGCTGAAGAAGGGGAGCTGTTAATGGCATTTAATGATAAAGACCTGTGATGCTGATCTGGCCAGTTCCACACAGTAAACTTACTGTCTTAGGTAAAGCCTACGCCTCCAGTATGGCTAGGAATCAGCAATGAGGGTCCATTCTGGAAAGCTGAGAAAAGGGGATCCCTGGGTGGCGCAGCGGTTTAGCGCCTGCCTTTGGCCCAGGGCGCGATCCTGGAGACCCGGGATCGAATCCCACATCGGGCTCCGGGTGCATGGAGCCTGCTTCTGTCTCTGCCCCTCTCTCTCTCTCTCTCTCTCTGTGACTATCATAAATAAAAAAAAAAAAAAAAAAAAAAAAAAGCTGAGAAAAACAGGGTGTCTCAGCCACTAGTTGTGATATTGGCCCAGATACTGACTACCGCATGGGACTGGGAGAGGAAAAGGCAACATAAGCAAAGGCACTGTTTGCCTTATCTTCCCCCACCCAAGCCAGTTCAGGAGCATATCTGAGCTAGAAGAGCAGGTCTATTTCAACTTCTTTCCCCACCTGATGAGAATACATAGTAGATTGCTGGGGAAGAAGTAATGGGGGGAGCAGGGCAGAACAGGAACGGACTCTTCCATTGGTTGGTGTTTGCCAAGTACTGAGGACTACACTCACAACGTGACTGCCAACACAGCTTTCAAGATCTCTCCATTATGGGGAAGCACAGTGATCATCATTCAACAAATATGTACCAAGCACCTACCACATGCCAAGCATAGCCACATGGGTGGAAATACACAAATTCTGGAGGGGTAGATGGGGCTTACTCATAGGCCACAATAAAAACTCTAGTTTTTACTCTGAATGAAATGGAGAGCCTGTGTTAGATTGGCATCCAGGGACCAATCAGTATACAAACAGCTACATGTGTAGGCATGGCTACATAATCTGCCAGGAAAAAAAAACCCTAGTGGTACCCCATGACCATGAAGACCTGACCAGTATGTTGCAGAATCGTAAAAGCCACTGCCAGCTGATGTGTAGATCCTGTTTCTCCCATTGCCTTATGGAATAAGGCACAGGGCATGTGGCAGTGCCTGGGGAAGCTCTGGAGGGAATCACCCCCACCTTCTCCCGAACTCGTGGGCTGCTGCTATTACAATCACTACCATTCTAGGATGGTGTTAAATTAGCCAATTTAACAACAACAACAAAAAGCCCCACACAAATGTAGCTTCCAATGGCATATTCATTTTTATTAATTGGCTAATTTAACACTGCCTTAGATCTGAAATGAGAGTGGCAATCAGCAAACATACCAGCGCGCTGCACACTCTCTTTCTCCATCCCTGGTCATATTTCTGTGTGTGCAGACACATACCAGGCAGCTGAGAAGTCACTGGTTCTGGGTTGGTACTCATGCCTGTGGCTTTAAAACGTGGCCCCACAGTTTCCTCTCCACAATGCTCCCCACCTATGTAATCTATGCAGGCAACTGCTACTTCAGGAAAAGCCTACTTGCCTCTTTCAAAGTGGAGCAGATACAGCTCCACAAGAAGCAGCAGGCCCTTTGGATGCATAAGAATGGATGGAATGAAATAAAAGAGTCTATCTAAAATGATGTTTATTTTGCCAGTAGCTTCACACAGAGGCTTGAATCTGTGAGGAAGGAACTTGAACTCTGATCTTACAGGAAGGACTCTGCTATTAACTTGCTGGCCAACCCTGATGCTCAAAGTAGTCAGGGTTAGTGCTAGTTCTGCTTCTCAGGGCTGCCACACATGGCTATGCCCCACATGCCCTGATTAATTCCAGGGGTGCCATTCACACAGACAACTGCTCTCAGTTTCCTTACCTGTGAAAGAGATCAAAATTTAAATGCATTAAGGGGTTATTAAACATACTAAGTCAGATAAGGTACTATTTATTAAGTATCTAACGATGTTAGGGGAATAATAATTGCCTACTACAGTAAGTCAGAAGAGAAAACCACTTCAACCTTTGCAGCAAGGACCAGTGTGATTTGATAGGGAGGAAACTTCCCATAGCTGATCTGACTCTTGAATCTGGACTGGCCTAGTACTACTGGACTTCAAGCAGATTCTACCGGGGCCTGTTGGTCCACACAATTCTCCATGTATCCTCATTCCCCTCAGCCTTCAACAGAGCCGTGCACCAGTGAAGAAGCCGCCAAATACTTGCTGACCACAACAATTAACTGCTGTCATTATTCTCATCACCCCCTGTTTAGTCTCAGAATCCTGAGCAATTCTGCTCTAGGAAGACCCACAACCTCTACTATACAGCCAAGACTATCAAGGACAGGCCCCTAATTTTGTTGCTGTTTAAAGGTACATACCAATAGAATTGAAACTACGGCTTTCCAAGGAACACGATGGTCAGAAACAAGAGTATTTACAAGGTCATATTCAATGCCTGTTTTAAATCAACAAGATGGCAGCTGTGGCGTTAAAAGAACAAGATGAGGGAATGAATTTCAGTTCATCGAAGGCATGTTCACAGTGATAGGGCCATCTAACTGGCTAGCACCTCTGAAGGACTGGGCTCCACGAAGATGCCAGGAATCTCTGCAGCAGAAGACACTAGTTAGCATATTACTGCCGGCTCCAAACGCAATGCTGATGTGGTCCCAACACGGTCACATCTCTATTTTCATGGCTCAAAAGTGGCAGGGACAACATGGCAAGACTCCTTTGAAGAAAAACTGTACTCCGATTTACTTTCTTGGGGAGGTGGGAATAGAACTCTAGGAACATACATTTTAATTATTTGCGGTTCTCCTGGCCACAGAATAATGAGTAGCAGACTGGTAAATGCTAGTGTTCTCTATGGTTCCTTATACAGTATTTCCTTTTTTAGGGAAATGGTCTCTATTGATT
Organism: Canis lupus baileyi; assembly: GCF_048164855.1. Taxonomy (NCBI): domain Eukaryota; kingdom Metazoa; phylum Chordata; class Mammalia; order Carnivora; family Canidae; genus Canis; species Canis lupus. Next base: position 52,620,812 of record NC_132855.1, on the reverse strand, counting down.
CAAGACCTGCTCTAACTAGGCAATGTTCTAGGTGCTACGTTTCCCTCTATGGTGGTGAATAAAGAGCAAAGAATCCCTGCTTTCGTGGATCTTATATTTTGAGTAGAGAAAAAAAGTTAATAAACAAGCAAATTGCATAGCATGATTGATGATGAGTGACATGCAGTAAAGTGAGGGAGGTGGTGGGTGCTAGGGAGAAGACAGCCAAAAAATGCATGCACACACAGTACCTGACCTGGAGTGCCTGGGCCTAGGATGACAAGATGATTTGTCCTAAATTATGGTTTGTTTCTGTCCTTGGAACTCAACAGTAGGCCAGTAATAATCATTGGCAGACCAGGCAACAGCCCTCAGGACTCTGATGAGGCTAGGCTCGAGGCCTTCCACAGAGCTTCTTCTGTTCATGTCTCCTCACATGAACTTCCATACTGTAATCTCATCCTTGCCTCGCTTCCCTGATAATCTAATCTGATTTAACATGTATGCTACCTTATCCAACATGGACTTGTCACTCCTTTTGATGCCATGTGATGTATCCTCCACAGTTCTTCTGCACACAGTAGAGAAATTTAAGCAAGTAGGGTGCCTGGGTTCTGGATTTCAGGGAACATGCACAGTCCCACAGGAAGCAAAGGGTAGTGGAGACCCGACAGGTGATGACTGGATGACAACTGTGCATTGCTCCATTCACATAGCATGCATGAACCCCATCTCTGCTCTGTGCCAGATACTGAGATGAACAAGAAACATACAGACATGTGCATGGAGAGTCAGGATGTTAAACTGAGCTTTTTCTGAGAGCACACAGACTCCTGGGGGTGAAGGAGTGATGATAGAAGGAGAGAAGGGGTGAGACACTAACCTGAGTCAACAGAATGTGTACAGCCCCTGTGGCCAGCATGGCTGTTCTGGATATTTCAAGTACATCTGCTGAGGAAGAGGCTTGGTGAGGATGGAGGGTGGCAAAGCTCCAAAGATGAACAGGGCTCAGATCACAGAGAGCCATAAATGCCTTATTTTGAAGGCAAAGAAACTACTGAAAAGTTACAAACAGGTGCAGGTACACATTTTAGAAAGGTCTCTCTGGTACATGGAAGGCAGACCAGGAGGGTCATGAGAATTGAAGCAGAAAGACTCACAAGAGACTGGGATCCTGTCTGGGAAGGGAGATTAAGTTGATTCTCTATACTAAGGATCCCTGACGATACACACAAGAAATGAGGGTGGCTGGTGGTCCTTGAAGAAGGGGTCTCAGAAGTTCCAAAGGAGCCCAAAGTTTCCATTCAACCACAAATTCCAAAGGCCAGGACCAACGACAATATAACAACAGGATTTAGGGCTGTCTTCTATCCAGCTCTCTCTCCATTCTGTTCTTAATCTCCTTTAAATGTACCAGTCTTATATTTTCAGGGCAGAGACAAGTTAATCCAAGTTACTGAGGTTCTTTGCATCAGATTCAGAGATCAAACCAGGTCTCTCCTGGCTCTCAGAGCAGGCAGGGAATAGGCGGAGAACACTACGGGAGAGCACTTACATGCAAAATATTGGAGACTGGATGACAGAGTTATTAGTGATTATTCATTACTATGAATGTTACTATGTATTTCCTTAAAACAAAAAACAGAACAATAAATCACTCAAACTTTTCTTTTAAACATGAATCTAGGGCAGCCCCGGTGGCACAGCAGTTTAGCACCGCCTGCAGCCCAGGGCGTGATCCTGGAGACCCTGGATCTAGTCCCAGGGTCTCTGCATGGAGTCCAGGCTCTCTGCATGGAGCCTGCTTCTCCCTCTGCCTGTGTCTCTGCCTCTCTCTCTCTCTGCATCTCTATGAATAAATAAATAAAATCTTTTAAAAAAAATAAACATGAATCTATATGGTTAAACCAAAGAGAAGGCAGAACATGCCAGGAAGCAGGTCAAAATATGCCACCCCGAGGAAAGCTTATTAGTTGTGTTTTCCTCTTTCCTGTTCTTCAATCCTAGATCATTTTTCACCAGTCTCCCTCGTTAAGTATGATCGTGAGCCGCTCTGACCCCAGCAGGGGGTGAAGTAGTTTCCCACACTGACAGCCCCAGGGCCCAGGGAGGATGAGTTATGGGTGTACTCTCCCAGCTCCCTCTCAAGATAGGGTGCAGCCCTCCATGGGAGCTGCAGGCAGATATAGATCAGAGCCCTAACGAACAGAGATAAATGTCATAACTCCAGCCCCTGTCCATAAATACACAGCGGCAGGAACAACCTGAAACAGCCCACTGTGCCCAGAAGAGGCAGGATTTAGTGGGTTTCCTTACTTGCTCGTGTGCTGAAAAGCGCTTTTAGGAGGGTGTTAAATAGGCACGTTACGCAAGCTCATGGACCCAAAATAAATAAGGCACTCTCGTTATGTGGACATCGCCCACACGGAGAGGCTGCATGTGCTCTTTCCAACAAAAAAGAAGAGAGACTTTACAGAGCTGTTGCTCTAGAGCCAGGATCCTTCAAACCAGCGCCAGCAGCTGCGGTGGCAGGAGGGTCGGAGAGGAGACCCCCCGGGGAGGAGATTCTTAATCAAGCCCACTGTAGACCCCAGGGATGCTGGTTCTCAGCAAGAGACCTTGCTACCGTCTTCTCTTACTCACTACCTGTCACCACCAAAAGATTCATGTTTCTTAAGTGTAACCGGTGGGCTCCTTCCTATGCAACACCCTTTATGATGTTAACCAACTCCCAGCATCTGCTCCTGCTTTTAAGTCTAGGCTATTAATTTGGCTTTTCATACAAAAGCTCTGCTCCTAAACAAGCAACTGGCTCTTCTCCCCAAATCAATGAAGCTCTCCAGCTCCCGAGAGAGGGATATATTAAGTATCAATCATGCGTATTATTTTGCAATATAATTACTTTGGCAATTAACCCATAAGAAGTATTGCTCTCCAGATCCTAACTTCTGCCAACACAAACACAATACTCTTAGAGAGTGGTCACGTGGATGGAGACTGAGTTTCCAGGGGAAGAGAGACAAAACTGAAGACATAAGAGATTAGAGGATGAAATGAATCTCCCCAGGGTCTCTCTCAATCCTTGCTTCAAGAGTCCGGCAGAGCCCCTGTTTAATCACACAGAAAAAATCCAGCAGCAATGAAGGAAAGACTGACAATTTTACTGAAGTAGGTAATAACAAAGGCTCCTGAGCTCAGAAGGTTTGTGTGTGACATTGGTGGTGGGGATCAACATATATATTTCCAAAATCAAATGTTCAGTACTGCAACGCCATACCAAAACCCACTGGCAGCTCCATGAAGGTTGGCCTTTAGTCCTGCTCACTGCTGTGTCCCTGGAACACAGTTTATGTTCAATAAATAACCTGTCAGAAAGTGGGAAGAGAACCGGGGAAGGAAGGAGACAGGTTCTGCTAGATTCATTCCATGGAGAGGCACTTGTGTAGTTGCCCTTTGTAGCTTCTCAACTTGGTCAATCAGGCAATCCATCTTTGGCCACAAAACCAAGAGGTACTTGTTAGTGAATTTGATAAAGTCAATCCAATTTCCTAAACCTAACCTGTTGTCAATTTTTACATATTGCCTCAGAATAATCTAATTAAAAATAAGGAACAACATTTACTGTTTAAATTTTCTTTCCTTTCCTCTCTCCTTCCCTATGGTGGAGGAGGAACAGTGAAAAGGCTAAGATAAGAGTAGCAGCAGGAGAGTGCAGAGAAGGAAGTGATAATTGCCAAATTGGATAAGCAGCCTCTGAATAAATGAAAATTAACAAGACTTGCTTTCCAATAGCTTCAAATCTAAGTGAAAAGGATTCACTGATGGTAAAAGGAAAAAAAAATCATTTGATTCAAAGCATTTAAAACTTTTCCTTGATTCCTTTTACTATCCCCCAAACTATCATTGTGACAGTAAATTGAATAAAGGGCAGATTGAGAGAGTTAAGGGAGATTAAATGAGCAATCCACGTAAAAGCACTGAGCACATGCGCTGGTTCACAGCCACACAGAAGAAAGGTTTATTTCTTAGAGGGAAATAGGAGAGAAAAAAGTTAAGGGGCAGGAAAAAGAAAAGTAACTGGGATAAATAAGAGGAAATGGGACTGAAACTATAAGAGATCGGAAGAGGAATCCCTGAATGAGAAGCGTGCGTGGGTGGTCAAGCTGCAGAGAGGAAAAGTTCACCGAGGAGGAAGAGAACATTCTAGCACATGGCCCTCTGCTCTCATCAGCAGACCTCAGTGGCAGAGAGGAAACTCCTAAGTAACTCAATCACTTTTACCACAAATGCTTTCTTCTCTTTTAACTGTATGCTCCTCTTACTTGTGTTATAATCAGCCATTCTAGGAAAAAAAGTCAAGTCTGTATTGATAAAGATGTTTTACAGGCATTCTATGTAAATAAAAATGTCCTAGTTAATTACTGGCCTCAAAATATTGGGTATCTGACACTTTTAATTTTGATAAGCAACTTCACAAAAAAATCTGGACTGTTGTAGACTGTCATGTCAAAAATGAATTAGGAACATGGAAAACTAAAGCAAAGAGCCATAAAATCTAACATAGCTGTTTTCCTTAGTGTATGATGGATCAGCTCAGGAATCTCCAGAGTCTGCAAAGGCTACAGGTCTGAAAAATACAGGAAAGCTAAGAGTTCTTAATTTTTTGCCTAGAGCTAATAGTTTCTAAGTGAAGTTTGCTTCTCCCGTTCCCTGAGCTTGCTCCATCAATTTGCACCCTCTGTGGCTGATGCCGGCGCTTTGGAAATCAGTGATGATCTCTACTTATGTACAGTCCTGGTTCCTGGAGGCAGAATATACTCTCAAGAGAATCTTACAAATGCATGTTGGTGCCACAAATACAACTATAGAACAAAAATCCATGAGTACCTTGGAAATGTATTCAACAGAAAGCTGCTGTACGATTAACCTATATCTAAGACTATGCATCACCTTCTTGCTCCCTATATTCCACTGAAGAAGGCATGGCTTCAGAAGCAGGGCAAAGTTTCCACTTACTCAATACATACTTACTGAGTGCCTACTATGAACTAGGGGCTGTGCTGAATAAGCACTGGGGGCACAACATAGGCAACATGAAGACAAAGGGAACTTAGCAGCTACTGCAGAAGGCTTACGTACAAAATAAAAGCAAGCATAAGGTAGAACCTTGGGAATCTGTGGGAGGGAAGGGCTTACTCTATCTAGTCCAGGAGCCAGCAAAGTTCTCTGGGAAAAAATGAGAAGTGGAGAAGTGAAGGATGAAAGAAGCTAGCTACGCTTCAATGTGGCAAAAGTGGATTTTCCAACATGCAGGGCCAAGTAAGTCCAAATAAGAACTAAAACATCCTCTCTTAGAGAAAGTAGGACCCCCCACTCACCCCATAATACAAGAGAATACCTGGGGTTATTTGAGGTTCCCACACTCACTACAGAAGGGACCAGGATGTGTGAAAGGCCTCATGATCTTGGGCATGCTTTTCAACCAATTCAGCTCCCCATTTCCATTTTCTACTTTAAATCATCACATTCTGTCCTAAACAAATATGCTTTAATCCCTAGAAAGCCTCTGCAGACACAGAATCTATTTTCAGAGTGTGTAACCTTGTACGTCTGAGATTGAATTGGCAACTACCATTGCTACTGAAGACAATGCCTGGGGACCCTTCATGGAGGGCTAACTTCCCCACTTTGCTGTTCTATATAGAAGACTTGAGTACAGGTATCAAGGTAGGAAACATCCATTCCAGCTCCAGAAGATGGGCTGAGGCAGAATACACTCTCAAGAGAATCTTACAAACGCATGTTGGTGCCATAAACACAACTAAGAACAAAAATCCATGACTATCTTGGAAATGATATTTAGACCTCAGTGACAGACCAGCTTAGGATGCTGTGCTAGGGGCCCCACATCTCTGAACAAGCAAGGGCTACTGTGAGTGGGAGGGAACACATCATTAAGACCATAGTCTGAGGTACATGGTTGAGAAAGAAAGCCAAGTAGGGCATTGGTTCAAATACAGCACTCCCCTAAAATATAAGGATGAGGCCTCCCCAGGTGGCATTTCCAAGAACAGAATTCAAATCATGCATCAAGTATGGGTCAACATGGCCACTTAAGGTTTTGCTGGTCACTGGATAAGAAGAGCCTCACATGAATGATTTGCTGATCACCCTTTCTTTCTTTCTTTCTTTCTTTCTTTCTTTCTTTCTTTCTTTCTTTCTTTCTAAGGACTTTATTTATTCGTGAGACACACACACACACACACACACACACACACACACACACAGAGAGAGAGAGAGGCAGAGACACAGGCAGAGGGAGAAGTAGGCTCCATGCAGGGAGCCTGATGTGGAACTCATCCCAATCCCGGGTCTCCAGGATCACACACTGGACTGAAGGTGGTGCTAAACCGCTGGGCCACCCAGGCTGCCCTCATCCCTACCTCTTTATTTTATTTTTTTTATCCCTACCTCTTTAAATGGGGAAAAGAGAGTTTCAAATATCTAGGCAGTGGAGAGCCTAAACTCAAGACTAGATGGGGGGCTCCAAAACTTGTTCTCTTAGCCACTAAGGCTTGGTGTGTACAACGGTATTTCATAATTTCTGAGTCTAAGAGAAAACAAAATAGGAAGACAACCTAAAGTGTGTCCCTTCAGGAGTGGTCTGCAAATTAGCAGCAATGACATCACCTGGAACCACGTTAGAAATGTAGAATCTCTAGCCCACTCTAGACCTACAGAACAGGTAATGAGAAGCACCATACTAGAACTCACTGGGAGTGATGGGCTTTCAAGCCCTACCTGGAAGTGCCAGGGCACAATGCTGTGACTTTGAGGCCACACCACAGCCCACAGCAACGAGTGGTGAGAAACCTACCAGTTTCCATTGGGTCCTGAGGACTCCAGGCTCTCCCTTAAAGCTCCTGCTCTAAACTGCAATCAAGAATTTCCACTCCAGAAGAACAATCTTCTTTCAAATGCAGGGAGAGGAGGAGGAGAGGAGTGAGTTGAGAGGGAAGGGGAGGGATAACTAAGTTATTTTCTATTCAGCATAAAACCAGACCCACCAAATAACAAGGGAAAGAAAAAACAAAGTGGTAGAGCACTAAACACAGCTGGTGATTAGTGCTGACAAAGGCTGAGGAAGCACCTTTTCCCTTCACCCTGAGGAGGGGAGGGAGCTGAAAAGAAAGGAAAGAAGCTGGTTTGGAACCAGAATTTCTTTCTCAGATCAAGTACAAAACAAGGAAAGAGGATTTCTGAACTACCTGAGTGTTTTTCTATTTATTTTCCCTTTAAATTCAAGATTCCACACACAAGCACATGCTATAGATGAGATGCTTTTTTTGCCTCAAAAAAACAAAACAAGAACAAAAAGAACCCACAGTTTTTTGTTCTTAAATGTTGCTGGGAGAGTGATTCAGTTTCGAATGTAATAGTTAAGGTTGCAAGCTTACTTTCTCACTGCGTACACACATCTCATCTCCTTCCAAACATTAAGAGATTAAAATCCACCTCCTCCAAACGTGGCTCATTAAAGGCAATCTTCCTGCTAAGTATTGAACTTGAACTGCTGTGAAGCTCAATGCAAATAAAGGTCAAACTATTTTACTTCCTTCTTAAACATTTAGGGAAAACAAACTTCCACAAGGGCAGGAGGTTGAAGAACTGAATGATCACTGAGAAGTTACCATTCAAAGTGATTCAAGAAAGAAGAGTTCCATTTATTTGCCAGCTCCACATCTTATCACCCCCCCTATTTCTTCACATTTGCATTGTTCATGTAAAATGAGTCAGGGAATGCAAAAGTTAAGGTTTCCACATAGCAACTGTTAACAATCCCACATGGTACATACGCAGTATTGGCAATTGCTAATTGGGTTGCTGCTAAAGGTGAATCCTTAATATACCTCACGTGTGAAGTGGGCGAACCAGCATGTCAACAGAATTTTAAGCTTGTTTCTCAGCTTCTGTGTTTACATCTGTAGCTTTAAAAAAATGGGCACGTGAAGAAGAAAAACCAAATCCCAGATAAAGCCAATGCTTAACACAACACATCTAATTTCACCAAGAAGAGGAATAAGAACGTTAGACGCCCCAGATCCTACATGAACGCATGGAAGACATTTGAGCAAAGGGTGCATCTCAAACAAACAGCTTGCCTCCAGACTTCTCTCTGGTGCTATCCCAGAAGCCCCGTCCTCATCTCATTAGGGTCCTAATTGCTTTTCTGAGAACTTGATTGATGGCTTTAGTGTTAGCCTTTGGCTAGCTCACCTTTGAGCTCAGGATACTTTAAAACTGAGGTCTGTCATCCAATTAGAGCATTTATCTGATGAACAAAGAGAAGACACTGGCTGTCTTAGAAGTTCTCATCTCCTACTCGCACATATTACATTTATGTCAAGGTGAAAACTTTATCAACTCAATTTATTGGTCAGCTGACTTGATTTCAAACCCCAAACGTAAGAGTAAGGGGAAGGGCTCATAAGATTATGGCATTTTTAGGCCTTGAAAGAAGGTCAGCTGCCATTTAATATAATCCAAGGCGGGATCCCTGGGTGGCGCAGCGGTTTGGCGCCTGCCTTTGGCCCAGGGCGCGATCCTGGAGACCCGGGATCGAATCCCACATCGGGCTCCCTGCATGGAGCCTGCTTCTCCCTCTGCCTGTGTCTCTGCCTCTCTCTCTCTCTCTCTCTGTGACTATCATAAATAAATACAAATTAAAAAAAAAATTAAAAAAAAAAATCCAAGGCCACAGAGCTAGGACCATATCCTGGAGTTAACAATAGTGGGGCAGAACACATAAAAGTATAGGCCAATGGGAGTCAGAGAAGTGGGGGCAGACACCTGTGTGAACATTGTTTAAGGCCATAAAGTGCACAGTAAAGTCTGGATGAGAAATCAGGTCTTCCAATTCTTTGGTGAACTATTACCCATTTTCCTTTAAAGTATTTCAAATTCACCTTTCCCCTATTCTATTTCCATATAATTAGACTTATCTCAACTCTATTAAGCCGAATAATCTCCTGCTATACTGAAAGGTATGATCTCAATGAAGTCCCCTATAGGATCATGAAAAGCAGTGGGGGCAAAATGCTTGACTAAGATGTACAAATGCTAATAATGCTGGCATCATTATTGTGAAATTTCTTGCTGTTATAAAATCAAGACCATTCACCAATGAATGAAAAAAACAAATCCCAATGAAGTTGAAAGAGACACAAGCAATAGGACGAGTACACATACTAACAGTTTTCATTTCAGTGAAAATTCAGGAAGACATTAAGACAGGGAGTGGATTCAGAAGAGCAAATATAAGAATGTACAAAGTTGAAAGCAAAGAGAAAAAAGACTTTTAAAATTCTGTGCCATGAAACATGAGATTAAGCAGTCAAGGTCCCTCAATAGTTGTCATCATGCTTTTTAGCTGGCACGTGGGGAAGTATCAACCTTGAGATTCCTTTCTGTGGTGTTCTGTAGCTTGCAGCAGCTTACAACTCAAATAAATGTAGTCTTCACCAAGACATCACTGATATTCACAGAGCACCTTTAAAAAACAGAACCCCCCCCAAAAAAAACAGAACCCCAACATAAATGGAGGTAGGCGTACGTGGAGGAATCATTTTGCTTTATTCTGATCCCTTACTTACTGAAATCTTAAAGGAAGTAAGACTAAGACTATAAAGCCCCTATCATTTCTAGGGGCAGCATGAAAAATTCAGGACAACAAGCATGCAGAGATACCAAGGTGTGCTCGCTCCCAATGGCTTACAGATGGAGCTCTAACTACCTCACAGAAGTGCTGCTTCCAGGTCCTCTCACCCATGGAGACAGCAGAACCTGACAGGGGCCCCAAAGTTGTTATAATGAGATCTTCTGAACCAAAAAGATCCACTGGACACTAGGCCTGAACTTTGAACACTTGAAAATAAATGGCAAAGCCAAGATGTATAACTGCTGCAGCCCATCTTCCAAACATGATGTTTCATGGTTGTCACAAGAGAGTAAGTAAGGTGACTACACAAACTTTTTAAGTATGTTCTGTATGGAAGAAATTATTATACAATATGAGAGGCAATCTGGCAAAAATCTTCTGATTCTAAAAATACATTGATAGCAAATGGGGCAATATGTAAATTCAGTAAAGGTAACTTCAAGATCTCTGTACTACGGTTTAATTTTTCTATGAACTTGAAATTATACCAAAATTATACCAAAGTTAAAGGAATTACTTTTTTCCCCTTTAAATCCCAACAACTTCTGGTGCTTAAATGTTGGCTATCCTGGGGCACTTAATCATGACACTGTGAAAGGTGCAGCAGGTCAGTCCAGGGAAACTCAGCAGGGGCAGTCCCCTCCAAGGAAAGCCCTTTGTTAGTCTACAACGTTAACATTCAACACCAGTTTCACGTATTAAGCTCTCAAAACTCTGCTACTCAAGGTAGTCAGTTTAACCGTTTCACCTCCAAATTAGAAAGGAGGGTTCCCTGATGGTCAGCAAATATTCTGTCCCTCTAACCTTTTCTAAGCTATGCTTAAGTATCACCAGGACTAGGCTTTATTAGTAAAGCAGCTGAATAATTTATAAGCGTTGCACAGGACCCATTAGAAGTGCCAGAGCAGTAATAACTGGCTTAGGACTTTGCTTACTCAGGGCTAAAGTTTAATTTGTCCATAAATGCCCTAGCTCATAAACCCATCCCACAGGTCTGACCTGCCTGCTCTTCCACAATCACATGTCCCAGCCATGCTCTCATCTTAGATGTGTTCTTATCAGTGTCATCTGGAGGGCCAAAAAAATTCAAACTCCAACAGCAGCTAAAATCTCATACCCTCATTACTACATTTCCTAAATAGGGACACTTCCAATGTCCCCTTAACCTTTCTTTGGGTCATCCCCAAAGGCTTGATTCCTGGCCAAGAAGAGAACATAGGCAGATGCAACAAAAGGAGGGAAGACTGGAGAAAAAAAAGATTAAGACCTTGGGAACAGTATGTTCAATATCCATTTGGGCACTGCATTCTAAATGACAGGACATACAACATGATCAAGAACATGTGCACTACTTATTTAGGAAGTTAATTACCTTTTCTAAGCCTCAGTTTTCTCATTTGTGAAATGGGGACTATAATGATATCCACTTATTAGGGCTGTGGTAAGAATTAAATGAGCTAATCCACAGCATAAATATCCATTAAGTTAAACCTATTGAGATTCAGTCCTACAACGAACCCTAGAGAAATCTAATCCACTCCCTCAACTCAGTGCACAAACCCAAGGCCCAGAGACGCTATGTGACTTATTCAAGGTTAAATGACTTTGGGGACAGTTCTAAGTCTTAATTCAGTTCTCCAGACCCAGTTTGGTACTGTTTGCTATTTTAGGGCTGCTGTGGCTCTAGTACTCATTCTCTACAGGAACAGAGTTATTCTGTTTTCTGAATTTTAAGATCAGCTAATATAAGGGGCACCTGGGTGGCTCAGTTGGTTAAATGTCTGCCTTTAGCTCAGTTCACGATCCCAGGACCAGCCCTACATCAGGCTCCCTGCTTCTTCCTCTTCCTCTTCCCCAGGGTGTGCATAGCTCTCTCTCTCTCAAATAAATAAATCTTTTAAACAAACAAACAGGGATCCCTGGGTGGTGCAGCGGTTTGGCGCCTGCCTTTGGCCCAGGGCGCGATTCTGGAGACCCGGGATCGAATCCCACGTCGGGCTCCTGGAGCATGGAGCCTGCTTCTCCCTCTGCCTATGTCTCTGCCTCTCTCTCTCTCTCTCTCTCTCTGACTATCATAAATAAATAAATAAATAAAAAATTAAACAAACAAACAAAAATAAGTTAGTAAGTGTCAGCCCAGAAACTTCAGTGTTTGTTCATTCATTCACTCAAGAACTCTCTACTGAATGCTAACTCTGAGTCAGGCGATATTTTAGGGGATGTTATAGGGCTTCAGCACCTACAACACAGACAAGGTCCCTGCCCTCAAGTATCCTGCAATCTGGAGATGCAGTAAGTCAACAAAAAAAGCAGATGAATAAACCAAGTAATTCCAGATAACGGCAAGTGCTATAAAGGAAATAAAAAGGTGATATGAGAAAGCAAGTGGCAGTTGGGAGGGCAGAATTCTCTTCTGGAGGCCTTCTGTGCTGATTTCTTTGCAGTTTAATCTCTAGGAAGATGACATTCTAACATCGGTTTTAGCATATGCATATATGAATATGCATAAGTACATGTGATAAGAAATTAGACAAAGTGGCATCAACCTCTAAAAATTTCACTCTGGGGCAATCATATCAGAAATAAACACACTAGCCATTACAACTTTAACATAATAAACCTTTTCTGGTCTTCTGTCTTACCTCCCTGGCTATTCCATCCAGTGCAGATAGGCGGGTTAAGACAAAAGGACACTAGGATAATCAAAGTTCACATCACTTTCTTTTAGGTGAAGTGCATTTCTCTTACCCTCTGGAGGTTAGATGCGTAGCCCCTGGCATTTATGCTATGGTGCCATGAAATTCCTGCCCCAAGAACCAGTTCAGGGGATCAAAGAGCTATTATTAAGGTCTCAGTTTAGGCCAACTAAGGGAGGGAATGGCAGTAGAGGCAGGCCACTCACCCCTTCATTCAGCCGCCCTCCTCCACAACGGGACCATTGAGCAGGCGCCACAATGGATGGCTGAGAAGAAAAGTCCGAAGGAAATCATACAGAGTCCCCTCGCACAGACTCGGTCATTCATCACTAGGCAAGTGCCAATATCTGGGAACAGCAATCTCAATTTCTGCAAATCCTCCAACCTGCAACAGCTGCTAGTGACTCTGGTGGGCGGCTTTGCTGCTTACGCGAATTTCCAATACCAAGCCCTGGACCGGATCCAAGTCGACATTACTTAGGTTAGAGACACTCTGGCTGCAGAGAGCAGCAACAATGGACTTCACAGCTTATAAAGCAGCTTACAAAGGGCTCCCGTGTATTTCAAAAAGCACTTCAGATAGCTGGTGAGAGAGGCTATCTTGCACAAACGCATTCAAGCAGTTTATTCCTAACCCACTTAATTCAAGGTTTCTGTCAGAAGCCAACGACATAGTGGAGGAAGGTGCAGAAGCGTGAGAGGGCTGGATGGCTGGGCAGCTAGGGGAATGCAGGCAGCCCCAGCCCTCCCCTCCAGAGCACCAGCTCAGCAGGACTGGGAGTGTGACAGCAGCAATCAGCCCTCCACCTGGATAACACAGGCAATGAAAACATGGAAGACAGTGTGTGGGATTCCTCGGTTCTTTAGTGAGCTGTTAGTCTCCACTGCTTCCATCAGTATCATTCAGGGGGGCATTTGTAAATGAAGAGTATGAATGCCCTCTAGATGCCTGCCACCACACAACCAAATACACCTTCATCTGACAGCACAGGTGACTCCAGTCTTAGCACTCCCAAGTCTCTAGGGATCCACTCATCTCTTCCATGCTATCTGTGCACACCCTGTTGGGCACAGCTTAAATAAGTTCATAGAAAACAATTTTGCCAGGTAAAAGTCACAGAGACCGAAAGAAGCTAAAGACTAGAAGAAAACACTGAGGCCCGAAGGCCCATGGATTTGGAGCCTGGAGCTCACAGAAGCCACTCAGGTACAGAGCAAATAATGAGCGTGCCGAACAGGAACCATCTCTATGGAAGAAAAGGGATATAGAGTAGGTAAGAATTTTTTGTTAATTTTGTCTTATCTGTGAACTTTTCAAAAGAACTTCACAAGTGCTTTCGTTTTTGGAAAAGTTGTGAAGAAGACCATCCCTGAACATGTTTAAATGGAAAAACCCCTCACAGGACTATGGGCCCCTCACAAGACAACAGAGCCCATTTGGAGATCTGTGGGTTTCTTGGAAAATACTGCATCAGCAGATATCCAGGTAAGAAATCATTACAAGATTGATTAACAGAATCCAAGAAGATATACAGAGCTATATTAAGTGTGAGGTATGATTTGGAACTGGAAAAAAAAATTACTAACTTCCCAGCACTCATTCTAATGGGTAAGACCTATTTGCTAAGGGAATAAAGAGGGATGAATATGAGGGCACGTGGGTGGCTCAGTGGTTGAACATCTGCCTTTAGCTCAGGTCATGATCCCTGGGTCCTGGCATCAAGTCCCGAATTGGGCTCTCCACTCAGCAGGGGAGCCTGCTTCTCCCTCTCTCTCAAATAAATAAATTTTTTAAAAAAGTGAATATGATATGGCAATGTTCACTATGAGGCCAGTCTCATAGTATGAAATGGGTCAACATGAGAGTAGGTTTAAAATGCTATTATAATGTGATGTGGTGATTGCAGTATCTTGACCACAAGAACCAAAACAGAAATGTCCAGCCATGGGTCATGGACCTGTGAGTAGAGCCTTCCTAGGCTTAGTGCACCCAAATTAGCCTAAGCTAGTGTTTTGATGGTTTTTAGCAGCAGATTAGGGAGGGGCAGAGCTACAGCAGTTAGGTCTGTGATCATGCCACTGTGCTGTTTTCTCTGTGATCTTCAGTTTTGGTTCTCTTGAGTTCTATTGCAGGGACCTTTCCATTTGGTGAAATTCGACTTTTAAAACATAAAAAATCCAGGAAGTCACACTGGAAGTTGTGCATTCTGGGTAAGCAAAGTTTGGTTCTGGTAATCAAGATGAAGTCACCATCTGCCAAGAGCAATAGTTCCCCCAAGAGGACTGACTGAACTTTTACTGAAGCAGGTCACCTCTAACCCAGTCTCATGAATGCTGATATTATATATCTATATATGACGTCCTGTACGTGCGCTTCTTCCTCTCAAAAGGAAGGCACACAGTTTCCCAATCTTCCCCATGCAAGTGTCATTCAGTAACAGGTTTAACAAATAATCACCGACGAATCAACAATAAAAAAGAGGGATGGGAGCATGAATACCAGCAAGAACAAGTACCCTTTACCATGTCTTCCCACCCACCAAACTGTGGAGGAGAAAATTCCCTCCTTTCGAATCAAAGCACACTGCTTACCAGGAGCACAACGCAAAAGGGAAAGATGGCCACTCTACGCAATATGCCTATTTTGATACAAATAGCACTTCCCAATCAGAGCACTCACAAATAGGTCTAAACTTGGAACAGAATAAAAAAAAATCCCTATCAAACAATGAGAATCAAGAGTGAAAAAGAAACAGTTTGCTGAAAGAGAGACGAAAATATATCAGGGCCCTAGAGGAGTTATTTCTGAATTCCCTGCACATACGACATCATTCATGAAGAAGGCAATGGTACAAATATAGCATAAATGTCGTCTGCTCTAGCTTGTAATTTAAAATGCAAATGCTAATGAGCGAACTGGTATATCAGTGGAGTTAATAACCGCATGCCTAGCACAGGGGTTGCATCCAAAACACACACAGAGAAGAGACAGACACCATGTTCCAATTTAAAAATAAAAACACCCAAATTAACCCTAGAAAAATCACTAGCAGATGTACAAGCTCAGGAAAAGGAGGCACACCAGGGCAGGGAAATGGGAACTTCTCCACCCGTTGTAGACTAAGTAGTCAATTTAAATAACTTCCTACATATAGTGAAGGTAAGTATGGGAGTTACTAGGGTTTATTCAGGACTACTATTGTAAAACACAAGTATAATAAGGAAAAATTACAGGGAATCCAGAAAGCTTAAAGTTTCTTCAAAGCCCACTTGGAAGCCCATAAACCAACCTTGAAGGGAGCCGTATGTCCAAAAATCAAAGGCCACAGAAGAGAGATACAGACCTCATTTATTTTAACATAGGGAAAGAGCGGTTAAAAAACAAAAAACAAAACAACAAAAAACCCCAAACCTAACAAGTCTATATTAATGTGGTAATTTAAATAAATGGGTAAAAGCTCTGATGATTTAAAAAAATAAAAAATAACAGAATGCAATTGTGTCTCAGACGCCTTCGAGATCTGAAAAGAACTTCTATGAATTGTTCTTCCTCCTACAAGTTCTGTGTTTGGCAGCTCTACATGAGAATCTGAGACCAATCCCATGGTACCAAGACTGAGCGCAGCCTCAAGACTGAGGCTTCCTTGGAGCCCCTCAGGCAGGAGGCATGAGGACATGCAACATGTGGCCAGTGCTTTTATCCAGTTCTTTGAGTAAAAACCTGTGGTGTTTGCTCGGGCAACAGGAGGGTGTGCTAGGATCAGTTGCCGATAGCTGGGCACCTAGAATGTTCTAATTCTCGTGTTAGTGCCATTCACTGAAATTTTATACAAAGGGCCAGGCTTAGACTGGCATAGCCAGCCCTCAGGAAAATTTTCTGAAAGGAATCCAAGGTGAGCGATGATCTAGAGTTTGGGGGCCAAGATAGTTTTTCATGATGAGGAACTCTTTTTTTAAACCCAGTCATATCTCTGCTTGAAAGGGGGATGTGAGAGGTGGTTCCCATAGCAACTAGGATTAAGTCTTATAGGCAGTCTGCACTGTTCACCCTGGGGCTGCCCATTACCAGATTTCAAAGCATTTCCCTTTAATTTCAAATTACCACACCATTTATACTCCGTCTCCTGCATCCAGGTCCTGCCATTTTCTACTATTAGGCTGGCCAAATAGACACCCCACAGGGCAGGGGTAGTGGTGAGTAGCCCAATTCTGGATGCTGCTGCTTGCCACCACTACTACTAAATGGTTGCTGACAAATGCCAACAGGCTGACAAGATGACAGTGAAAAATCCACACTAAAATGTATTTTTCTGGGAAAGCCACAAGGATGGAATTAGAAGTGAGGTATTTGGGCACAACCAGGGATAGGTGCTAGTACTGGAAACACTCCAGCAGAGAGCAGCGATCTGACTTTTGTAAGCTTCCTATTCCCTACCCGCCATGCCCACGAGGTAGAAGGCAGCCTCGATAACTTTTAACAGACTCAGAAAGAGCCATCCAGTGGGAGGGGAGGAGAAGGAATAGAAGAGGAAGCTTCCCAGGGGAAAAGCTCCCAGGTCTGATCATTCTGTGCCACTCTACTGGCTCTTATTGGCTCTGTATGGAATAGGCCTGATTCCTATTAGGAATATTTTTGCCTTTGTCTCAACTAAAAAACCAACCAACCAACCAACCAACCCTCAAACATCAAGAGTAAAAAGCAATAGAAGGCAGGAGTCCGAGGATTTGGAAGGAAAGGATTCTTTTTTCTTAATTTTGACCCATCCATCCAGAGGGAATGAATGGGCCCATCCTCTAACAGCTGAGGAGAAATCAACAACTTTCTTTTCTTGGCATAGAAAACCCTACTGAAATGGTAAGAGCTGAGCATTCCCATTAGGAGGCTGTACCACCCTCAGCAGTCTGACGGGCTCCACAAAAGGTGGTGCCACTGCTAACATGCTTCCCTTCAGTTGCAGGTCTCTAGACAGGCTGGCACAGAACTGCTAGGTGAGCCTTGCTGTCTCCATCATCTCTAGGGTCCCAGCATCAGACCAAGATGCAGGCTGGTCTGATAGAAATAATTAACCAGGAAGCAGGAATTCGTCTTAAAATGTTTTTAGCTCCAAGGTCTGTGACTGCCATTAAACCATGATGAACAAATCTTATTTTTATTGATGTCTTCATTACTCTGACTCAAAAACCAAACCAAACCAAATGGCTACTGGGCAGATAATATCCCTGCCCTTGGACCTGGAAATATTCCATTATGTCCTGAGAGTCTCCTTTGATTCCTACTACTGGTCTTCAGGTCATGGCATTTTTAGGTCTCTTACCATCCCAGTCACTCTCCTCTGATCCTTCTGCAATTTGCTAATGTCCTCCCTAAAAGGGTGGTCCTCAGAAGATCACACTCCAGGCCTGCTCTGATCTGGGCTAGACCAGCATTCATTTCCACCCTTCTCCAGATGGTTGTACTGTTGGGTTATAAACTAGGATCGCTTTAGCCTTTTTGCCAGTTATCTCAATATAGGTTATTGTTTTATAAAAATTGGAGTTGTTTTCATTTATATGGTTTTTAAGGCATGTTTCTCTTACTCTTAGCTTTCTTACAGAGGATTTATTTTTCCCCTTCATGTCTATACATTCTTTACCTCAGTAGACACAACTACTTTGCTTGAAGCCTAGAACTTATGTTCCTAAATTCCTAGCATAGTGCCAGTGGAAATAAATTATTAAACAGCCATGTCATTGAATGACCCACAAACATGATGAGGATCATTCTGGGGATGATTCACAATCTAAAGACAGGAGATAATTAGGCTATCTTTGTAGGCCTGCACTTTTATCCACGTGACATGACAGGGGTGGTGGTATGGTATGCATGCAAAGATGGCAGTGGAGGGCAGGGCACTGAATGCTCAATGGCAGGCGAGCAGAGAAGGAGATTTACAGAGAGAGGAAAATGATTGATGAATACATCCATTTCTTTTAGACTACTCTTCCTGAGAACTAATGATATAGGCTAAGTTATTTTGCCTAGATGAATCACACCTAGCCTGCCAAAAGAAAATGTTCCTGATCTTGGATGCTCAAATGCCACCTCCCTTGTGAGGTCTTTGCCATTCCCCAATTAATTGTACTTTCTTCTGCATTTTCATGGTATGTTGCTCATAGTTTTCATAACTCCTTTTAAGTTCTTTGTTCAAGTTATTCATATGGCTGTCTACACTGCTAGGCTAAAAGCTATTCAAGAAAGCAGGAACTATCATATTAATTTATGCATCACCCAAAATCTATCTATCAAAGACTGCTTTCTCTTATAGTGGGCTTGCATAATCTTGGCTTCATTTAAAAAGGGTCCCCAACTTGTTTATCGTGTTAATGCTTTCCTAACGGGTGATCCTCCAGGACCTTCTGTCATGAATGTAATTCATACAATGGTATCTTTAAAAGTGAAGAACTAGAGCAGCTCCATAAAAGTCTCCTGTCAAGCTGCCCATTTCTGGTAATGGGACCCAACTGAAAGCAAGTAGGTGGTGGAGACAGAATCAAACTGGCAAATCCCAAGAGAAAGAATACCCCACTTTGCAAATACCCATTAAGTTGCAATTCAATTAAAGCATCTGAAAGGAATTCATAAGTATCAGCAGACCCTGTAATTGCTTAATTAAGGATAGAAACCCAGCAAACACAACCATATAACAGTCTGATTCATTAGCACCTCTGTGATAGCAGAATGGGATTTCTTACTTAAACATACATTGGCTTTAATTGTGTAATTTGGTTAGGCATTGGTAATCAATGGGGATCCACCATTTCTGGGGCCAGGAGATGGGAAGGATATTCCTGTTCACCTTCCCTCTCCTCTCTCATTAGAAGTTTTTGGTCTTTTGAAACAAGCAGTTGATATTCTAATAGGAATAGAATGGAGAAGAGGCGTTAAAAAGAAAGGAGGACATGAGATATTTTCCTCAAAGGCATTCAGGGTCGAAGGACACACAGCCGAACCTTCAGTTTATCCATCAGGTACCATCAAAATTTACCAAGCCCTAGATACCTAGGGTTTCTCACTGCATCCCTTGTCATAATGCAGCTCCAGTGGGGAGTTGTAATCAAAGAGAGAGAGAGAGAGAAAAAATTGAAAAATGCCAAAGGGCAGGCAAAGGGAAGTCTCATTTTCTAGTCTTGTTTCATATGACTAGGTAACTGGTTAATTAAAAGTCACCTGCTGTGATCTACATGGGAACCCCCTGCCAGGTAGCTGTTGCCTCCTAGGTGACATCTACTCCCCCACACTCCAAACTTGCTTCAGTCCCCAATTCCACGTACATACTGCTGCCCTAGCTTTAGGAACATAGAAACGCAATTGGGGTCAGTGAGTTAACAGAAGACATCAAATACTTGATATGAGACTACTTAGATGACTGCACTGAAACCTTAAATTATTATTCTCTTCCAATTCAGGCAGCTGGTTCACAAACTTGATACCTGTTCTGCTTAGTCAACAGGACTACTTCCTGAACTATGCCCTTAGCATAACCCAGATACCCCAGAGCCAAGAAAGTAATTCAAAATAAGTAAATGTACTATCAAGGTCATAGCGATATGACACACACCAAATGCCCAATGGTGCTGTTAAATAAAAAATGTGAATCAAAGGCCAAGTGATATGCAAATATGTGCACCTCAGTATCCCTCTAGCCAAAAAACAAAAACATGAAACACGTGACAAATGAAAATAAGTGAAAAATAAAGATTGGGAGCAAACTGCTTTTGTTCTAATGGAAGGAAAAGCATGGGGCACACTAAATGCTAGATGAGGAAAAAGGGTGCTTTCAAACAAATGTGGACTGCCTGGGGATCCTGACTTCCCTGCAAACTCGGGACAAGACCTGGCTGTGATCACCTCCACGACTGAACGAAGTCTGCACAGCAGCAGTCAGAGGGACCATCAACAGTCTCTCTTCTGATGCTGTAAGATTACCTGCTCACCAACCAAACCTAAGCCAGGTGCTCAAAGGACTAGAGGGCAAGAGCCTTCAGGAGGTACTGACCTGTTAGCTCCAGCTGACTCTGGCCAGCCCCACCTGCTAGTCCATCTGACCAATCATTCCACATACAGGGGTGCAGGAACCGTGACAGAGAGGCCAGCTGGCTCGCGCCAAATGCCACTCCCTATCAAGCTGTGGGGCCTTCTGCCCAAAAAAGGCCACGTAAAAATGCAAAGTGTCCACCCCACCTTGATGTCCAGAGGGCTCTGTGAAAGGCTGGGATTAATGAGAGCAGCACATATGGGATTGCTGAACAATTATCTTGACTTTCCCCTTGAGAATCACAGCCCAAACTCCCTCTTGGCTGCAGAGACATCATTTCCAGCAGAATGCCTTTTTTTTTTCCATGACGTAAAGCACATCCCACAGATACCTGCAAAGCTGTGCCATTCATCTCTCTGTCCAGGTGAATCACCCCACAATGTGAATGTTGTGTCTGTGTCTACACTCACGTTCAGCGTTCCTTGTAGTTGGTCTCAGAAGACCAAGGGGCACTCCTCTAAGGATCCTCCCTCCACTCTGTTCCCCATCCATCTCATCCCTGCCGTCTTCTTTAGGTCACTGCTCTATCAATCTTTCCTTGCAGCCTTTCTTCGTTCTTCTTCTCAGCCTTCAGACCAGTGTTTCTCATGTTTCCTAGAATACTTTCTCACTCCGTCTTTTTAATATCCTCATTTGCCAAGAAGATTTTGTTGAGTTTTACATTCTGTAATGGTATTATGAAAACAATCGGTGTACTGAATAGCTTTTCCAACTACATGCCATGTTTTGCTCCAGTCTTGAGGAAGAATTACCAATATCAAAGTACTCAAGTTGTTGACACCCTTACAATGTTATTGTGACCCTTTAGCTTTCATTTTTATGCATTCCTTTTGCAATCTGTTAGAATTTTGTAATGAGCACTCTATTTTTGATTCTGTTCCTCATTTCCCATATTTACACCCTACTCGCCTGTAATCTGCCTTTAGCTGAATCAACTCTGATGAAATTGCACTGACAAAGGTCATTTGTGACTTTCTAATTGATAAATAATATAACACCACTTCATAGTTTTTAGACTTGACATTTTAGGTAAAATCTGACACTGCCGACTCCTTGGACTTCTTTCTTCTCTTGGCTTCCTGAATATTACTTGCAGTATTCTCAACCTAATCCTCTGACCACCAATCTGTTCCTAAAACTTCTTACTTTTGTGTTGATATCCCAGTCTGCCCAAACACTCAAGCCTTGGGCAAGTTACTTTCCCTCCTACACTCAATGTCATCCCCATTTCTGCCCAAAAAATCCAGTCATTCCCCTAATTATTTCCTCCTTAATACTTTTCCAACCTCTCCTCTTCTTCATTGCCAGATGTTAGGCCTCTACCTTTGTTTCTTAACTGCTTTCTCAGCCTCCAGCTGAGATAGGCACTGGTAATCAATGGGGATCCAATGTATTCACCAGAATACATTGGAAAGAAATAAAGAAAGAAATAAAGAAATAAACTTTCTCAACACAAATGTGAACATGCTGCTCTCTTAATACCCTGAGTGACTCTGAGGGTCCACAATACATCCTGTATGCATTTCTAGCCTCATCCCACACCAACCCCTCACTCTTTATACTCCATCAATACAAAAGGGGGCACAGTTGGCTGGACACACTGTGTCCGGATATATCATACCTCTACACCTTAGTACATGCTGTTAACCTCAATTTAGAATGTTCCTCTCTACTTCCTTTTCCCCTCCTATCCTAACACTGAAAACTCTTATTTGTCCTTCAAAAGCAGCTCAGGTATTAGCTCCTCAGGGAGACAATCCCCAATTTCCCTCCAAGTAACCAATCACTCCCTCCTCTGTGTTACTTCTGTGCCTTAAAATGAATTCTCTCGTTTTGAGCCCAGCAGTTTGTTTATATTTCTGTCTTCCCTCTAAAGCTTCGAGAGACCTAGGACAATGTCTTACCAGGATGCAGAATTCCTTGTAAACCTAAAGGGAAAAGCCAGTAGCCTTTCTTTCAGTGAGCCTTCTGTTCATTCAGGAGGAGGCTAGAACAGCAACTTTCCTTGACTTATTTCCATTAAGAGATATGTCATGGAGAAGGAAGATCCACAGCTATGCGCACATATGCTCTAAAAGTATACTATTCCATGTAAGAATTAAGAAGAGCTCTGGTTATGAATTCACCAAGTCTTTGTGAGAGGAAGGGGAAGGAAACCTATTTATGAACCATCTACTTTATGGCAGGCTTGTTCTGAATCCTTTACACATCTCCTTAAACCCTCACAAAAATCCTAAGAGGCAAGAAACACTTTCCAGTTAACTGGTGTGTAAACTAAGGCTTCAAGAGTAAAAAAAAACCTCCCCTAAAGTCACCTGCATGTGAAGAGTAGAGCTGTGATTCAAACTGAGGTCTGCATGCTCTTACAACTTTTCACCATCCTGTATCCTTATCAGGTTTCTAAAGAAATTGGAAGATGCAGAATATAACTGCATAAGATATGGCAGGAGAAAAAACATAAAAGCTTCTATTTTATCATGTATTTGCTTTGGTAATCAGGCACCGTATTTCAAACTGCTAAGCTTAGAATATTGCCAAGTACACACAGGAACTGGCTGCTATGGAGTTGAGTGACCAGTCTGTGAGACTGAGCCTCAGTGGGCTGGAAACTGGCCCAGCGAACACTTAAGCAGCACATATTCTATTTTACATATAGATGGGAAAAGGCCTTTCTAGCAGTTGGCTGAAGCCCAGAACAGTCAAGCAGGACAAATGGTCCATGGGAAAGAAAGTACAACCAGAAGGGTTCTTCAGGAAAACCCCACCAGGGTAGGTCTCAAGCTCTGAGCTGGCTCCATTCAGGTAGTTTTGAGTTTAGAAGCCAGAACTTTACTGTTTTCTTTCCCTTACAAACCTGTGGCCAAGTTTCCCAGAAAGAATAACACGTTTTCTCTTGTTCACCTCTGGGAAAAAGCTCCACGCTGCCAAGAGGATGTTTTTGTTTTCTAAGTATAGAACAAAGGAGAATATATACTTCAAACTCTGTAACAACAAGAATTCACTGATAAGAAACTTCTCTGCTCTGGAAATCTTAAGTAAAGGGCACAAATGGCCTCTGTCACACACTGCTGTGCCACCCCTCAGTTTATTACAACTCACAAAAGTATAGCCCTTCAGTAAGGTATGGATTTGTTTTGGTCCTTCTGTTCCACGGCTGCCCCAAGCTTCATGTCATACTTCAATTAGTCCCTTCAGAAAGCCTGCAGAACTGTGCAGTGATCATTAACTTCTCCGAGTGAGAGAGAGAGCTTCAGTCAGAGGTAGTGGCCCAGCAGCATCAGGGCCCTGTGTTTGGTGAGTGATTTATCTCACATAACAACCCACTTAGTTAGGGCCTGAGGGACACCCGTATCCAGAGGAGAAGCTATTGGTGCCTTCTAGGAGAAGGAGCCTGAGGCAATCTGGTAGGGGACAGCAAGCATGGCTCCCATTTCTCTTCTTCCATGGCAAATTCTACTCAAGAATTCTAACAGAAGGAGCACTGAGGGAGCAGAGCAGCAAGAGAAAAGGCAATGCACACCGGGCAAACATTGTAGTCCTGTCCTCGGTGAGTTAGTCAATGTGTGTGTTTTACGAGGCAAGGATGTGGGCCGCTGAAGTAAAAGGACACTTTCTCTCAAAAACCATAGTCTCTGTGAAGTACTGCCAGGAAACAAATAACTTTATTATCTGCCATTGGGGAAGAAATAAAGCAATCTGCTCTTTCAATGCATAAATGTAAATTGGTTTGTGAAATATTAAGTTACTAGAAAAAACAGGGTAAGAAAGATGAACACTGAGTCAGCAAAGAAAGGGTGGCTTGCCCTAGCATGTCAAGCTTAGTGCAACAGAGAAAGACCATAGATGCAGAAGCCTGGGAAGGTAATGTCCTATCTGACGTTTCATAAAAGATTTGGATCCCAATGACATCTAAAAAGAATAGAAGAGAGACAAACAGCAGTGCCTAGGGAGACACAAGGGGAGGGTGTCTTAGCTCCTTGGTGGACTGCCTGTGACTAACATGGCAAGGATGGTCTATCCCAAATGGGAAATACCAACTGAAAATTCCATCATTAATAGTTTTCTTTGTCTGGAATTCCCTTCACTCAGGCTGTGAAAGGATACATGTTGTCTTTCAAGCTGCTCTACTCTTATGCCCTGTGGTTGGTGGAAATGAGGAGCAGGAAGAGTTCCAGTGTTTGGTCTGCAGTGAGAGAGGGATCAGATCTAGCAATTTTGTGTTCATCTCAATTAAAGAGTAAAACACCTATAAGGGCTCAAGGTCCTATCTAAAACACAAGGGAAAGGAGGGCATGTGACCTCTAGGTATGACCTCTGAGCTCCAAGAAGAATCATCAGAACATATAACATACAAGACTTACCGGCAAGCAAGAAGGTGATAAGGCAAGTTTCCTTTGGCAAATATAGCTTGAGACGAGAACCACTGAAGACATATTCCACCACAGCTTCAGAACGACCTGCCCGCTGAAGGAAGGGCAGAAACTGCTTTGCTTTCTGGGTATCCTAGTGGACAGAAGAAAAGAATCATTAGAAAGACGTAATAGAATCTGAGCAAATGATTCTTTCTCTCTGTTCTAGGGCAAAAAGTCTGGCAGACAATAGAAAGCTTGGCAAATAATCCTAGAAAAAAATCAGACAATTCTGAAACTATGACATAGTCAAGATACCCATGTGGCTCCCACAGAAGAAACAGAGTTAATCTGAAGTTTCCAGAACATCCTGAGTGCTTCCCTCTGTTCTGTTACTATGCACTCAAGTTAGGAAGGTGCTTTGAAAAGAAAATTTCATTTCTCACAGGATGTGAGAAAGGTTCTCTTTCTTCAATAAAATTGATGGGAGAAGACTAATTCTAACCTTTTGTGGAGGTTAATTTAACTTTTAATTTTTATTAAAAAAAAAAAAAAAAGAGTGACTTCCAGGCTATGTTATATAAAGCCCCTTCCCAAGAAACCCAAGCAGTTCACCTTTAATCATTAATTGGTTATGTAGATTCAGAGCTCATTGTTTCTGAACATGAAGAATACAGCCCTCTTTGGGTGCCTATGCAGCAAGCCTTGCTCTACCGGCTTTTCAGGAGTGAGCTGGGACATGAGCATACTATTCTAGATCCTAGCCTGGGAAATCTTTGACAGTAGGACATGCCGGGTGGGGACATATACCACATCATGTCAGCATGAACAATAATAGAAACAAGAAAAACACATGAAACCAGGTAGCACTTTAAAACTTTTTTTCACACATAAAACACAAAGTGCATGCCCTCTACCCTCAAGAATAACCAAACTATGGACATTTTGAACCTCAGAGCTCTCAGCTACAGAGCTTCAAATCCTTTTGGTCTTTCAAGCTCATTAAACAGATGGAGTAAGCAAGCACCAAAACATCACAGTGCATGTGCTGTGGGAGTAGTCAGAGAATGTCAGAATTTCCAAGGTTTTCAGCCCAGCCAGAACTGTAAACTCCCACCAGGGACAGCAAACTCTGCATACTTTCCTGACTCCTGCGACACAAGCAGCCTGCAATCCGCCAAGCTCTTCCTTTCTGACTCTGCTCCTAGCAACAGAGCTATTGTATCTAAATTAATGCACATTAGATAATGAAATTTTAACAAGCCATCAAGTATTTGAGAGCTTTCACAGAAGCCAGAGGGGCTTCTCTCATTCAGAAGCAGTGAGGTAGGCTGGGATGAAAACAGTATTTATAGTAATGAGATTCATCCTTCCCTTCAAACAGATTCTCAGAGAAAAGGAGAGACAGTCATCCATTCTCAGTGTCTCTAATGGCACATTGGTAAAAGGTAAAGTAACAATGAGCTTTAGCGAGTTGGGAACTCCCCCAATGAACACTTAAGCAACATGTATTCTACTATACACATACAGTGGCACAATGCCTTTCTGGCAGTTGGCTGAAGTCCAGAACAGTCAAGCAAGACAAATACTCCATGGGAGAGAAAGCACTACCTGATTAAAATCCTTTTGCCACACTAGTCTAAATCTGGGACATTATTCATGAGCTGAACCAGTAAGTCAACAACAATTATCAAATTGATTATCGCAAATCATGAGGCAATATAGTGTCTCTGAAGAGAGGGCCTTTCCCCTCAAAACTGCAGTAATCTATATTTTGCAGAAACAGACTTTTACTCACTGTCATATGAATGTATTTATCTGGAGGGGGAAAAAGTGCTTGTAGGAATAATAGCAGCACGCGCATACATAAGTATTAATACAAAAAGAAGGTTGGAGCAGCCTCTCATCCTATTTTGCTAAACGATTACCTACTTTACCAAGAGATCATTTCACAGAGTGGGAACCAAGGAGAAACGAAGGTACCTTACTACCAGCCATGCAATTAAAACAAATTTTTTTTATATATAAAAAAGTACCCCTAAATCTCAACCTACAATTTAATAGTCCTAATCCAGAAACAACAATATATGGAAAGATAGCAAAGAGAATGTGACATGCCACTGATGATGACAAAGATTAGAACTGAAAGCCAACTATGACAACTGAAGGAATGCAAACAAATTGTAAAAGCCCACCACAACTATCCATGTTTACTTCCAGAGGCCAAACTGCAAGACAGGACACACAGCCCCCTCATCATTCTAAAGGCTTAAAGATGATATGCCTAGGAACAATCCGTTATGGGAAAAAATACAAAATTTCACCCAAGTTCATAGATTTTTAAAAATAAAAAATTCTTATCATGTCAATTAAATTGAGCGTAAGCACCAGAAGATGTCAGCTCTTTCAAATCTCTATCACAAGCAGACAATGGTGTCGGTCTTTCCCTGTCATCTCAAGTGCTTCTTTTGCTTGGCATGTTCTTTTACAATGTTTCAGTGGCTCTTATGAAAAGACTGGGAAATCAGACTGAGAAGTTGCCTCAAGTGATGTAGCCATACATCATTCCCTGCTTGCTAATTTAGCTATGGAATTTATTTTAGGGCTTTTGATTGTTAGTACCATAAAATTGACTGAATGTGGTTTAACTCTGATTTGCCTTCCAAAGAGCCCATGCCAGTACGGCGATGTGCTTCAGTCTCTTACACTCCTTTCTAAGTTTCAATGCTACGTAAATAAGAGAAAACCTGATTATAAAAAGCAGTGTAAGAGAGAAGCTTAGGCCCCAGTGAGGAACTGAAGATGCCAGCCAAGTGGATCTTAAGCACAGCAGAATGAGCAAGTTCAAATGACATCATTAATACGACACTTGAAATTCTCCAGTAATCCTGAAGCAGCACCTAGTGAGATTTAGTGAAATCAAAAGTTTCTTTATAACCTTATAACTCCAAAAGGTATTTTTAAAATTAAAGATTAAAGGCCTCAGATTTAAAGTGATAACAACACTGAAACTTATGGCACAGAAGGCTCATTCCAAGGTTAAGGTTATTCAGTTATCAAATATTTCTGTCTAGTCTAATTGCAGAGACTCTCCTCCACAGATATTCCATGCTGTGACTTCTGCATGGGAGGCCTGGGAATCTACCCACCATAGTTATCTGGCATGACATTGGTTCAAGGCTTTAAGAATCCAAGCAGATAAATTAGCTATAGTTTTCTGCACCAATATTCCCCTCCACTGGTGTAAATAATCAAGAAGCAACTGTACTTCTGAGCAGGTGAGTCCTTTTTTATTGCACTGCTAGTTTTCACATTACCTGCACTCCAAAACAAACCATACATAAGTATTTTCCTGTAATCCTAGAAAAGCTAATTTAAGGTTGCATTAGCTAAATTTAACTTGCTATTGTGGATGGCACCTCTTTAAGGAATGTTTCTGCCTCCTCAATGCACCTTGAAATTGAGAAAGTAATGGTGCAACAAATGTGCCTGGGGTGACTTCATTTCAAAGGATGCTAATATCTATACCTCAGACTTCTTGAAACGGGGTTTGGACTGACCCCAAAAAAGGCAGGATGATCCTTAGAGGGAAACGTTGTAAAGACATCTTAATTACACACTTCTCCTCTGTCCTTATGTCTGGCCTGTCAGGCCATACCTCTTCCAAATATAGGTATATGTGTTAATGCCTATAAGAAATGCCCTTCAGGGCAGCCCCGGTGGCGCAGCGGTTTAGCACCGCCTGCAGCCTGGGGTGTGATCCTGGAGACCCAGGATCGAGTCCCACATCGGGCTTCCTGCGTGGAGCCTGCTTCTCCCTCTGCCTGTGTCTCTGCCTCTCTCTTCGCTCTCTCTGAATGAATAAATAAATAAATCTTAAAAAAAAAATGCCCTTCAGCAGTCAGACTGCAATCTGTTTCTATAAAGTACCTTTGCTCTGTAAGCAAACAGGTGTTTAAACTAATTTAGTACAATGAATCATCAAGTTTGGGAGAGTGGGAAAGTTGAGGGTAGAGGAGAGGCAGAGGCAGAAGAAGCAGAATCCTTATATGGCATGCACAGGACTGACTGAGGGTGACATATATGCTACTTAGACACCCATGTCCTCTGTATCCTAGAAGAGCACAACTTACATAAATCAAAGTTCTGTGATTTCTGGAACAGGATTTAGGCTGTCAGTTTGCGCTGAATGTTAGCAAAGTGAATTCTATGATTTTCCTACTGAAAATATCCATATAGTAGGCATAAACGTAGTTACTGGTGAGAAGCAAACATCACAACACAAAAAACAGCACAGAGAAATGGGAATCAGAGTAAACCTATTAGTTAACCATTAATCAGGATTATCATGGGCAAGTCTCAAAAGGGAACTGTTAATAATGAAGCTCACTAATTAGTTTTCATCATCACAATCACTCTTTGATTAACATCATAGCAAAAAGAACTAAAACAAACACATGCAGAGCTTATTAGGGTGCCATGGGGGTACTCTACCAGCACTTGAGAAACTAAATTTGAAAGAGGCCTATCAAACCTGAAGCAGCTGCCTGGCAGTACAACAGAACCCTGCACTGCCCACTCCAGCAAAACAGGAAGGCTTCTCCCCTGTGAGCGCTGACTATCCTCTATACTGGGCTGGCCAGAGGCTAAACAGCCTCTAGAGCACAATGCTGTCTGGGTCCAACCAATTTTAATACTGAAGCAGCAGAAGCTCTTTGTACAAAAGAACAGATATAAAGGGGAAGAAAAGAGCATGGAGATCAGAACTAATAGCTAAGGATAGGACCTAAACACACTTGCTTTTGAAGGTACTGTGATAACTCATTGCCATACTCATAGATCTTTTCAGGCCTCCCCAGGCCATACTCATAGATCTTTTCAGGCCTCCCCAGGCTTGTGGAAGACAAATTATAAATATACCCCCTACCAGAAAGTCAGAAAAACCATCCATCGCTCCACGCTCTTCCTCTTATTTACAACCTGGGCTCTATGGCCACCACTAATGTTTTAATTCGCAGAATGAGGCTGTGATTCTGTGAGGAACCAGCTGTACAACATGATAATCTCTTGATATAAATGGGACCCTGGAGGGAGATACTTGGGAATGCCCTCCAGCTCCAACATTACCAGAGAGTACCTAAAAATTTGAAACCACCATTCTCTGGCTAGTTTATCAGTGTTTCATGGTGAGGTGTGTGTGAGGGAACTGAGGGTGTAAACATCAGTGAGGGTCAAGTTTAATAGGAATGAAGTGAACATAGCAGAGAACCCAGAATAAAATGCTCTACTGAAAAACCAACAAAATTACAAGGAAACAAGAGAAAAAAATAAAGTGCTGAAGCTAGGTCATCAATAATCTTTCATTAAGTGCTGTCTATAGTTTAGTTTCTTATACTATTTGCTTGCTTGGCACAGAATCTCACTCAGACCTCCAACATATCTGGGCGTAGGAGAAGCAAGGCTTCATGCTCTGAGCTCCACTTCTGGGAGCATGAATCAGGAGGACAATCTCAGGAGCACTAAGGCTATAACACAGTTTTGAGCTTGGGAAGCTGGTGTTCCAATCTGTGGCACCCTCAACAGAGAATACAACCTTCTGTTTTTTCCCCTGGCTCTACTCCTTTATTTTTATTTTTTTTAAAGATTTTTACTTATTTATTCATGATAGAGAGAGAGAGAGAGAGAGAGAGAGAGAGGCAGAGACACAGGCAGAGGGAGAAGCAGGCTCCATGCAGGGAGCCCGATGTGGGACTTGATCTTGGGACTACAGGACTGTGCCCTGGGCCAAAGGCAGGCGCTAAACTGTTGAGCCACCCAGGGATCCCCTGGCTCTACTCCTTTAGCAATTAGTAGCTTAGGATGGCCTGGCTAAGCAAAGCTTCCAAACTTGCAAGCTAAGGACAGACCAAAGGGCAGAAGGAGCAGCATGGTGTGCTTTCCAAGTTGGAAGAGAGCTGCAGAGCATGTCAGTACAAGTGCAGCTTCATGCCCCAAATATGGAGGAAAAGCAATTTCTCTGTAATGAGACTTGAAAGAAACTCTGAGGATATGCCTGCTGGAGACCTGCAAAGAACAGGTGTCTCTAAATGTTTGCATTTGGTTGAAAATGTCCACTATCTATTTTCTTTCCAAAGGGTCTAATACTGATAAAAGCAAGCAGGGCTTGGCGATGCCAAGATGAGAAGATACAACCTGTGTTTAGAAGAAAAATAGGCAAAACAGCATTCTGATAGGCAATCATGGCAGCCAGACTAGGAAGAAGTCAAATTGAATTACAGAAATAGATTTGGGTAGCCCAAAATATGGCCTGGACTTCATCTGTACTCACCCCAAACTGGAAATAGCCTAAAGCTCCCTCAAGAGAGGAGGGAGCAGTACCAGCTGCAGTACACTCACACAATGGAATGCTACTCTGCAATAAAAAGGATATGGCCAACAACACAGATGGCTCTCAAATACATAATTCCATTGATAGGACACTGTTGCAAAGGTTAAGGTATAAGAACAGAAAACAGATCAGTGGCTGCCAGGGATTGGGGGAAGGGCTAGAGTTTGACTCCAAGGGGGATGGAAGAATTTTCTGGGATGATCCAATATTTCTACTGTCTTGACTATGGTGATGATTACACGTATATGTTCCTTCTCAAAATGTTCATGTTTGTCAAAACCGATAGAATTATATACTACAAATGATAAACCTAAATTTTCAAATTTATACTTAAATTAAAAAAAAAAATTGGCCTAGATAGGTAGCCTATACAAAATTTTGATTTTTGGGATGCCTGGGTGGCTCAGTGGTTGAGCGTCTGCCTTTGGCTCAGGTCTTGATCCAGGGATCCTGGGATGGAGTACCGCATCAGGCTCACCACAGGGAGCCTGCTTCTCCCTCGGCCTATGTCTCTGCCTCTGTGTCTCTCATGAATAAATAAATAAAAATTAAAAAAAAAATTAAGGTTTTATTTAACTTAAAGTGTTTTTGCTTAGTCAACTAGTTTGTAAGTATCTCAGAGGAACAATTTCAAAATGAAACACTTTTAATGCTTCTAACTGTTCAATAAATTATTTAAAAAATTCAAGCCGAAAATAGTTTAGATGAGAAAAATCATGAGGTTAGAAGAGTATAGAAAAAAATCCTATTGGTTTCCCAAAAGCAGCATAAGAAAGTATTAATTCTTGGCAACAGCTAAAGGAAAGCATGATGCCATCCTCAACTGGCTAAATAGAGGAAATGTTTTGTTCAAATAAAGAAAAAAAAGTACTACTAAGTACATACCCTTTTCTACCTTGAAATAAAATCATGTGATATGGCTTAATGACATTTCTTTTCTACCTTGAAATAAAATCATGTCATATGGCTTAATGTGAATAAAATAATATCAAATTCTCTATCAAATGAAAATTCTATACTAGCTCAGAAATTCTTTTACTGAATGACTTTCAATTTCCCAAATTTAACCAGCTGAAATTATACTGTGATAACCATTCAATTTAACCATTCATTGCCTTTTAGTGGAAAAATCTGCATTTTATCATCAATAGGAAATACAATGCCCTTGGCTTATTCTACAAGACTTCTTTTTGTACTTTAAATTTAGCACTGAAAGAGCAGATGATGGTATATGTGTGCCTCATACAAATAGTGGAGAAGTATTTACCTAGTTAGAATAAACTATCAACTATCCAACCCTGCTTTCTTCCAATATTCAATCCTCTTTCCCTAACTTGGATGAAGCGTGTGAAGCCCGTTAGGGTGGTATGCCAAGGGATGTCCTTCCTCAAGTCTGCCAATCCACAGAATTACCTAAAAGTTATGACTTGTAATTGGTAAAGTCCAAAAAAGTTTCCACAAATAAAACCTACCTTTCTCCCATCCCAAACCATCCCTTTTCTCATTTCTCCATACTCTAACTTCCCGCCAGATTATTACAATTTTTTCTTAAATTGATATTCAGTGTTCAGGAAGACTGTAAATTACAGCCCTCCTTAGAGTGCTCCCTTCCTTTCTCCTGCGGACTTCTGCATGATGGCCTCATGAGGTCTGCCTCACAATGGATGTCCCGGGCGTTCCCTTCACATCCTATCCTGGGTTGTGCTTCCTAGATCCATGACTTCTTTCTTGGTATACTTCCTTTCCATTAAAAAAAAAAAAAAAAAATTCCTATTCTTATTTCACGTAGAAAATGTCTTCTCTCTCTGAGGTCAGGTAAGTATAGTATTGATTTCATAGTTTTATTCAGGAGATACACTATTCTGTTCATAAGTACTTTGAGTCAACAGACAAATTCCTTTTATAATCCATCAGCATAGTAATAAGGAAACTAGAGGAGCTTCACATACTGGAAGACATATCTTCCAGTTATTTTCAGGTTAAATACTTTAAAAAAAAACCGTGTAATTTATTCAAATTGTAGACATATGATTTGTAATAAAGAATTAAATTGGTTAAAAAAATAGTTAAAGGAAGCATTTCTATGTCAAACTGATAAAAATAAGTACAACTAATGATAACAGAAAAAGACCATATACATTTAAAACAACTGTGCTGTTTGGGCGTCTGTGTGGCTCAGTCGGGTAAGCATCTGACTCTTGATTTTGGCTCAGGTCATGATCTCAGGGTCATGAGACAGAGTCCCACGCTGGGCTTCAGGCTGAGCCTGGAGTCTGCTTTAGATCCTCTCCCTTTTCCTCCTACTTTCTCTCTCTTAAATAAGTAAAATCTTTAAAACAACTGTTCTGTTACTTTTCTAAGAATGAAATGATGAATCTTTATAGGAAAACCATAATAGACATCCTGAACATTTTTGGAAAAAGGACAAGAGACTAGTCTAAAAACACAGCTTATACATGGCAGGTGACAGTGAGAATCTGGAACAAAGCAGACCAACCAGTCTACTGTTTTGGATATTAATTACAAGGCCATGATAAAAAATAACAAATTTGAAATACATTTTTTTCTGTAAAGTTTTAGATCAATTTTTATCACTTCCAAAGTCTCTATAGGCAAGAGGTAAGAATTTATTACAGAAGCAGAAAATGGCTTGAGAGATAATTAATATGTGCAAAGTAAAGAATTTAAAAGACTGTCTGATGAAGCACAAGTTTCATTTCATGGGCAAATCAAGAACTCAAGGGCAAGGAAATTGATGTCATGCTAAACTCTACCCCACCTGAGATAAGAACCAAACTTCAGAAAAGGATAAAGGGAAAAAAAAGAAAAAAAAGAAAAAAAAAAAAAACAGTAAGCAATCTGTGACATAAAATTTAAGAAATCAAAATAAATATTATAAAAGGTTAAAGGATTAGAATGATTCCAATATTTCCTTAAAGTACTCTGAACATTCATTTTTGCCTGGAGACATAGCAATTTAGGTTCAATGAATCTTATTTTTTTTTTAAATATTTTATTTAAAACAAAACAAAACAAAACAAAACCAAAAAAGATTTTATTTATTCATGAGAGGCACAGAGAGAGAGAGAGAAAGAGAGAGAGAGAGAGAGAGAGAGGCAGAGACACAGGCAGAGGGAGAAGCAGGCTCCATGCAGGGAACCCGACCTGGGACACGATCCCGGGTCTCCAGGATCACACCCTGGGCTAAAGGCGGCACTAAACTGCTGAGCCACCCAGGGATCCCCAAGTCCTACGTTTTTAGAGTTAATAAAAATAGACAAAAGATTTGGGAGAGGAAGTTCTAGTTTTTGAGATATGGAGAAAAATGACAACTATTACAGCAGGAGTTTATTACTAATTAAGACAGAAGGTGATCAGTATTTTGAATATATCAAACTAAACTCTAGTCATTTCACTCAGTAAAGATTTATAGGTGATGTTAAAAAAAAAAAAACCTACATGCATCCTTTGGCATAAGTGTCCACTTTATGGGATCATTCTAAGAAAATAATTACAGACTATGAATTAGCTAGAGGAACAAAATGTTTATGAAAGAAAAAATAATCAAAATAACTTAAATATTTAAGAACAGAATGCTGATGAAATAAATTACAGTACATCAAGAAGACCAGATAGACATTAAAAGTATGGTTCAAGGGACACCAGCGGTTGGGCATCTGCCCTTGGCTCAGGGTGTGATCCTGGAGTCCTGGGATCGAGTCCTGAATCAGGCTCTTTGCATGGAGCCTGCTTCTCCTTCTGCTTGTGTCTCTGCCTGTCATGAATAAATAAATAAAATCCTTAAAAGAAAAAAAAAAAAAGTATGGTTCAAGAAGGCATTCATGTGGAAAAATAAAATTCACCGGAAAAAGCAATTAAGTACCTACTATGTGCCAGGCACTGTTCAAGGTGTTGTGTAGTTAAGAATAAAACAAAGCTTCTCTCCTGAAAATAGTTTATATCATTTAAAGAGGGGGAAGGAGAGGGCAAATAAAATTTAAAAACCTACATTTTGATAATAGGGTTATATTTTTATTAAATAGATGTATATTTATTAAAAATTTTCTGATGTAGTAGAGATCATTTTCTTCTTTTGGCTTATTTATATTTGATGCATTTAAAACAAAAAAAAATTGACAGAAAATCTTTGGTACAGAAATGTGTTAAGTTTTTGTTTTCCAAAGAAAATATATTAACATTCAGTGCTGATTCAGCTCTGCCCAGACAAACTCACAAATTATTCAGGTCAGATAACTGTCTCTCTGGTTTTTTAAGAGCCCAATTCAATATTTTCCACAGTGATAATAGGCTTAAAGTGTAATGAAACTACCCTTACAGAAAAGGGTAGTTTGAAATGTAGTGTTTTGGATATACTGGGGAATTCTAATTTCTCCTAAAAAACAAAAAACAAAACAAAACAAAAAAAAAACAAAAACAGATTTAACTCTGCCTCACCTAGTGACTTTATAATTCTGATTTGATGTCATCACATGTGGATACGGTACTGGGATTCTGTAAGTATGACCCTCAGGATCTAGCTTATCAATGGAAACCATGTACCCCAGAATGCATGAGTTAATGGCAATTCAGACAAAGAGTTTTTTTGATCAAGATACCCAAAGAAATTTGGGGGTTCTCCCATCATTGTCATATCTTTCTTCAAGAGTACGTATGTAATTATGGATACTCTGGATTTCTTACTCATTGAAAACTACACAGAGGGGCACCTGGGTGGCTCAGTCGGTTAAGCATCTGCCTTTGGCTCAGGTCCTGATCCCAGGGTCCTGGGATCGAGTCCCAAGTCAGGTTTTCTGCTTGGTGGGTTGCCTGCTTCTCCCTTTCCCTCTATGGCTCCCCTCTGCTTGTTCTCTCGCAATCTGTCTCAAATAAATATTAAAAAAAAAAGAAAAAAAGAAAAAAAAAGAAAACTACACAGACACCATCATTACACACATTTATCTACTTGCTATTCTTAGGAAACCCCCAACAGTGATGGCATAGAGCCGCAAGACATTGTTCTTGGGGATAATCCAATTGGGACAATTAGCTCTTGCTCCCTATGCCCCTTCAGGCAGTTAAAACTGCTCTAACTAAAGCCACGAGTAACCGGTGTTACTAAATCCACTGGACAGTTCTTGATCTTCATCTTTCTTGACCTTAAAGCAAGATGGTCAAGTCTTGTATTGTAAGGCTCTCTCCTCCTAGTTACTAGGATTTTTCTGATAGCTCAGAAAGCACCTTTCAAAGTTTGTTTGGTGGGTGACATCCCACCTATACATGATCTTTAAGTTTTGGAGATAAACGGCTTGGCCTAGGAACTCTTCTCTTGATATTCTCTGGGAACTTTGTATATTCACACACACATATATATACAGCCCTTAAGTTCATGTATGAATCCAGTCTACTTTTTGGGGCTCTGGACCACTTGAATGGTTCATGGGTACCTCAATTTTAACATGTCTAGAAATTCTTAGTGCCTCCCCCAGCCCCCACCAAATCTATACCACCAGTGTTTCTCATATGGAAAAAGCAGTACTACCAATCACCCAATATTTGTAGTTGGACACTTAGAGTGCTTATGTCTGACACCCAGGTTTATCCCCCTGATGCAAGCAATGGCCAAATTCTAACAGTCCTACCACCAAACTAGATGTCAAATTTATTTTTCCACATCCACTGTCACAGCCCCAGTTCCAGCCACTGTCTAGTCCTCCAGTAACTAGTGTCCTAAAGTCACTGTTTCAAGTCTATATCCAAAAGCAGCCAGGGTAGGGGCAATAGGGTAAGTATATCATAATACAGAGATATAATGATAAAATGCTGACCTAATTAGTTCTTCCCTTGTTAACGATTTCTCATTATTTTTCAGACAAATTTCAAAATCTTTCCTCAAGGATCACAAAGTAAATGTTTCAATCATTTGCTGTCTTAATTCCAATCACTATCTTCAACATTCCAGCAATAATGGCCTTGCCTTTTGAACCTAAGCAACTTCCTATTTCAGGAACTTCCCTTTTTTTTTTTTTTTTTTTTAATTTTTATTTATTTTTTGATAGTCACACAGAGAGAGAAAGAGAGAGAGGCAGAGACATAGGCAGAGGGAGAAGCAGGCTCCATGCACCGGGAGCCCGACGTGGGATTCGATCCCGGGTCTCCAGGATCGCGCCCTGGGCCAAAGGCAGGCGCTAAACCGCTGCGCCACCCAGGGATCCCATACAATTTCATTCTTTAGTCCTGAACAAGATATTCAACGAACTTCTTCTTTGACCTCATTTTAAAATCATTTAAAAGACTGTCTCTGACAATGTGGAATGAGTTTGGGCCCTGAGCACACACACTCACTACTAGCACAAGTGTAATTATAGAAAGAATTGCATATGCCTTATAAGGACTGTAACCGTCTTGTTCAAGGTTACATCCTCAACACCCGGCACTGTGTCTGACATAAGCAGCAGTTGATAAATACTATTGTTTGATCATTCATTCACTGACTCAACATGACAAATGCATTTTAAAAACAGGCCAGATGGTATATGTTAAATGTCTAAAGAGATAAAGAGGTGGTAAAAGAACTCAGAAGAGGGAGGGTTATGATCTGCGACTTGAATTGGATGGAGAGTTTAGAATACAACTGATGATGATGGTGGTAGTTATCATTTATAGCAGACTTTCTGTATGCTCAGCAATTTAATAATAATAATCACCATCAAATGAACCACTATCCTGTTGAACTCTTGTTCTTGTCAACTGTTGTTAAGTACTCTTAACAACAGTACTGTTGTTGTATTAAGGCATTTGCTCATACCACAACCTAATGAGGTAAGGGCCATGATTATTCATTTCATAGTGGAAAAACTATGGCATGGAGTTATGGGTAAAATCACCACCTCACAGTGACAAAGTAATAAGGAATGGAGCTGGGACTTGAGCTTGGGTCATTAGATATTGGACCCATGCTACTACTCAGGATTCCATAGTGCCACTATATGGTGGTAAACATGGAATCCTTCTATAAGCCTGTCCACTTCTAGGGTACTTAACTAACACAGTTAACCCTGTACCTAGCAGCAAGGGTCACATATTTTTCCAAAAACGGTATCATACTGCTTTTTGATGATCTGCCATCATACTAGCAAGTCAAATCTAAATTAGGCTCTGTGAAGAGATACAAAAAAGACCTCCCCTTCCTAGGAGTTTAGAAACTAGTGAGGAAAACCACTGCACATTTCAACTTGAGAATAGTTACCGTCAATATACCAATAAATGCATAATCATGATAGTAAATGATTATATAAATGCTGAAGAAAGGCCTGATCAGAAGGCAGTGAAAATAAAAAGGGGAAACTACCTGGAAGAAGAGAGATGCCCTGAAGGAAGAGAAAGGCAAGGTCAGGAGAGAAGGGACAGCACTCCAAGAAGAAATCCCATTCCAGAAATGCTAATTAATAACATCGTCAGTCAGGGACACCTGGGTAGCTCAGCGGTTGAGCATCTGCCTTCAGCTCAGGGTATTACCCTGGGTCTGGGGATCGAGTACCACATCAGGCACCCTGTGAGCAGCCTGCTTCTCTCTCTGCCTAGGTCTCTGCGTTTTTTATGAATAAATAAAACCTTAAAAAAAATAGTTAAGAACTGAGAAACTGAAACAGGGGTATGTATAGACTGAATATGACCTGAAAGAAAATAAATAGTTTTTACAATGGGTGAAGTATTTGGGCATGCTGCAGTAATGTATTATCAACAGAACTCTAAATTCAAAACGTTGGTAATAGCTTTT
Source organism: Canis lupus baileyi (assembly GCF_048164855.1). Lineage (NCBI taxonomy): Eukaryota > Metazoa > Chordata > Mammalia > Carnivora > Canidae > Canis > Canis lupus. The sequence continues at coordinate 52,581,830 of NC_132855.1, read as the reverse complement.
ATTCTCAGACACCTCCCAAATCTGATACTGTCTTAGGAACTTTATCATTTCTTCCTGAGAACACCATTTTCTGAAGAACCGAGGCACAAAATTACTAGGTAATTTCAAGCTGAGGCTGAGTTCTGATTCAAGGATATTTATCTGGACATCAACATTGCATTCATGTCCAAAATTCTGTACAATATATTCTGTAGGAAATATGTTGGAAGCATGCTAAATAAAGCCTTAAAATACGAGTAAACTCTAAAATGACTTATTTTGAGATGTTTATATAAGCAATAGCCACAGGACAAAATGAGTTCAATCTAGGGCTAATTAGTGTTATGATGGTGAAGTGGAGAGTGAAGACAGGGCTGGTCAGAAATATTTCAAGTTCTATCACATCACTCAGCAGCCATGGGACAGAGAAGACAACACAATCACACACCTGAACCTGGGAATCAAAAATTTTATTATTTGCCCTCAAAATACCCTAACATTTATTTAGCCACGCCTGTAATGAGCTCATTTAACCAATTTGGACCCATGAAATAGAATGAAAGAACAGTACCCACATGCACCCAGAGAACGGGAAAGAAAACTCAAGACCATGAACTGATACCCAAATCTATCCTAGAGACCACTCCCTGTAGATCCTTGCTCAGAATCCTTCCTACCAGAACTCACTTGAGCTTTCAGATTAGCAGTGCCCATTGCGTGACTAGAAATATCATGGGATCAAAGACATTGGAAAACTTCAGTGGAGTGACCAGTGCATAGATTGTCATTCTTTTTCTCTGTCTCTCGTCATATCCTCTTTTCCCCCATTGCATCATACAGTCTCAAAGTCTCTATTTCCAAGCACATCATAGACACTTATGCCACTGTACTAGTGCCCTGCAGACTAGTCTAAGAGGGAGGCTGTTTGGTTCCCAGCAAATTCTTCAAAATCTGGTTTTAGGGACTTACGCAACTCAAAATAAGCACCTACAGCAAGTAAGGGAAGTCACATCATTGTTTGGAAAAAATGCTCCTCAACTCCCTCAATTTTCTTTCTCCTCATGCTGAACAAAGGAAGAAAGTAGAGTCATTATTAGAGCTCAGGACACTGAAATGAAAGCCAGGACCCTGTTTCTAAGGGGCTCATTTGCATGCATTCCTGTGCCTGAAGTCATAGTTAAAGAATCAGAAGGGAATCAGAAAAAATCTGAGGCAGATAACTTCCTGAAACAGAATTCAGTGCAGGGACATATCGAGTCTGATTATTTTGGAAAGAAGAGGTTTTATTATCAGAAACAACAAATTAAGAATGCCTGTCTTTGATAGTGCTCCACCTCTGGGCAAGTCACTTGATCAGATGTTTCTTCAGAGGTGCTGAATTGCACAGCTGGGACACACTTAGCAAATGTCAAACTGTGCCCGGTCTTCAATGTCCAATCTCTTTACTTCAATTGGCTATGGTGCCTGAATTTTCTACAACAAAAGCCTACTGGTGAACATAATGGCAGACCAAGTAAGGTACAGGCATAGAACCACACATTCTGTAGATGAGAGATTCACTTTAGAACTTTAAAAAAAATTACTATCACAACCAAATGGATCTTCACATTTCTAGGCATATAGCAGGCAATAAAATAAAGGCCTTTCAAAGCACATGATTACATGATCTCTTATTGGCCAATTTATAAATTGGTTTTCTAGTTCTCTCTTGTTTCTGTAATAGCTTCCCCTTTTAAAGAATAATTCCCAAAAAGGGAAAAGTCAGGACTGTATGTATGTATTTATTTAAAGTAGGCTCCACGTCCAGCACAGAGCCCAGTGTGGGGCTTGAACTCAGAACTCAGTTCAAGACCTATGCTGACATCAAGACTTGGGACACTCAACTGTTTGAGCCACCTCGGTATCTCCAAATCACAACTTTAATACAAACATAAAATATGAACACATCAAATATTTATTTTAACCCACAAATTAATGAGGGAGCCAAGAAGATATTACAACTTATTCAAAAGAGAATTTGAGGACCATATATATATAGGCAACTAGGACACAGAAGTGAATTTACAAAAGATGCAAAACTGTACAGTAAAACTAGAGTGAACATGTAAAATTTGAAATTATTTCTTTTACAGGGTGGAAATCAACTGTGTGTTAAGTATAGGACCACATTTGTACAAGCAGGAGATCATTTGCATCACATGGGCTTTTACAAGTTAAATTCTCTCTCTGCAGAGGTGCAAAACTGCCCAGACACAAAAGAACAGACTTGGACAGAATCAGATAACCCCCAGGGGTTTTCTAGGCAGAACCCAGAATTCTACTGAAAGATTACCGAGTCATCTGTGTGCCTGTCCCAAAATCTTTAATAATTTCTTCTGATACTCCCAACTAAAGATGAGATACTATGTCCTAAATCTCGTGCCCTATGGTGCAAAACGAAGAAACAAACAAACAAAAAATGTATTGCCACTAACAAAACCATGCACACACACATAAAAAGAACAGAACTCAGTGGAAAAGTGGATTAAATTTGTAAAAGGAGGTGCCTTAAATATAACCATCACGAATTGTGGTAAACACTGAAACACAATCTTGAAACAATTCCAGCATTTCTTTCCAGTTTTCATTGAGAAACTCACTCAGTCTGAGAAAGACTTCTCTCCTATGCCCACTGAAAGCATAAATCCTTTCAAATTTCATTAGAAGGAGAAGGGGATACCCCTGCAGTTCTGGGGAGTTTGAATAAAGAGCTTCAAAAAAATAAGAACTGGCCACAAAGGACTTCTATGGCTGAAAGGAACAATGGACAAAAGACAATGAAGCAATGCCCTCAACTGTTAGGGAGAGCAACTAGCTGAAAGCAGACTCCCCCAGTACAATCAAGGTCACCTTAAAAACATCCAACTCTGGAGGGGAGGAGTGGGGAAAAAGAGGAACAAGTTAAAGAGAAAAGACACCCATCCATCTGAGCAGCTGAGAAACTTCCAGAGTAGCTGCCAATTTGGCATCATAGGTCCCTGTGCCACAGGGCTGCAGTACATGTTTCTGTGCTACGAGAATCCAAGTCAACAAGCTGCATACACGTCGCAGTCCACTTCAAGTTCAAGAACTTTGAGTGGGGACAGCGGAAGAAGGAAACAGAGGAGTGATACCTTCCCCTAGATTAGCAACAACTTGGCCTTCTAAATATATAGGAGAAATGAAAGAAAACCACCACCAGAACCTACCACCAGTACTAATCATGGCTTCCCCACAAGGGGCCATCATATCTATGAAGCACATCATGCTGGCTCTAGAGAGCAAGGTCAGCAGACAGTGAGGGTTCCTGTGGGATTTCCCCAGGGTGGCAAATGCACAGCCCACCTGTGGGGTCAGTGGCTATGCTATGAATGGAGCTCTAGTGCTAAACAAACCTCCAGGTCACAGAAGCCCACCAGACAGAACCACAGGCCACAGCCTTGTGTAGTTGGTACAAAAAGGGACATTAGAACAAGCTCTGAGGCTAAGAAAGAGTAAGAGAAGGGAGGGCTATTTAAACAAGACAAAAATAACAAACATGAGTAATGGTGCCATCAAGATACAGTGATTTGAAAGAACAGAAGGGTTGTTGAAGAAGACTGTAGATTAATGCAAGACTATTTATCCATGTGGGCCAGAAGACATGAAAGGAAAACTAATTTCACATTGACTTAACTTACATAGCCTCTGGGTGATGGTGTGGCTTTCACCTTCTTTACACTTACTGGGCAAACCACTTTTAATTTCTCTTTAGCCAAAAAGAATATTATTATTTAACTCTTCCAATGAGGCCCAACTTCATGGGGAAATAGGGAAAGAGAATTTCTGTAAAGAGCCCCTAGTCTCTTACAAAAGGAAGATAGCTTAAATACCCTAAGGAAAAGAGGACAGTACTTATATAAGAAGACACTGAAAACTCAAGAACTAAAGAAAATGTCAGAAGATGATGTTGAAGAAAAATCCTATTTTCATTCATTCATTCATTCATTCATTCATTCATTTTTAGGGAGAGAGCATACACACACTAATAACAAAGAACTATAAAAATAACTAGAGCTAATAACAAAGTAGGGCAGAAACAGTCTTAAGCAGACTATGCACTGAGCACAGAGCCTGACATGGGGCATTTCAATCCCAGGATTCCGAGATCACAAACTGAAACAAAACCAACAGACACCCAACCAGCTGTGCCACCTAGGCACCCTTATTTACTTATCTTAAAAGGAATAACTTCGATCCTTGAGGTTTTCATGTTAGAACCTCACTGGTCAATTCTATAAGCCCATCTTTCGTGATATTCTAGAGCAAGAGAGACCCAAATTTTTGCCTTTTACTTCCTATCCCCAGAGCTAGCCTGTGGGTCACTCCAGGCTCTGCTTTAAGGAAATTCTTATTATTAATACTACGCATGTCCAACAAAATCATCACAAAGAGGTTACCAGAAAGTTCGCATGTAATAAGAGCAAGGAACCAAAGTCCAAGTGAACACAGCAGCATTTAACATAAAAAAAGACACAAGGATTTACTGAAGACAAGGAAGGAAAGCAAGCAATAGCAATATGAACAGAGGAGCTGCCATGACTCTGAATCAAGAGGCAGAGATGTTCAGAGGAGGAAAACTCCATCTGACAGACCTGCAGAAGTTCGACTAGACAAGGTGCTTGGTCCCTGCTCTATCCCCTTGCACTGCTGTCAAAAAACAAAGTTCCTAACTCCTCGCGCACCAGGAAGGAAAGAACAGACACAACAGGAAACAGAGGATGAGGGAAACAGACGGTGTGACTCACTGAGTACTACTCACACACCAACAGAAGAGGAAGAAGTGGAGGGAGGCGCAGGAAAAACTCAGTGCCTGCTGGCTGCGACCTGAGGAGTGGGTAGGTTCCGTAGAACAATAACTGATGTGTCTGATTTACCAGAACAACAGTAAGCCACGCACCAGCCCCATTTTATTGCCTGTTTTACATTCTCTATCTGAAGGGATCGTATTTATTACAGAGCAGGCTACAGCAAAAACAATAATAAAGCTAAGATAAGAAACAGCCTTATATTCCACTGACACGCACATTCCAACTTTCGTCTTCTGGTAAGGGAGGAGACGGGATCCAGGAAAGACAAAACACACGAAGAATAAAAACATGAACCTATAAAGTGAAGCAGTTACCACGGAACCATCTTCCAAAACAAATCTGATATAGTGCCAAGCCTGTCAAATTCTTCCACTGGTTTTAAATTCATAGGAGGAAAAAATTAAAAAAAATAAATAAATAAATTCATAGGAGGAACATCTTGGCCTAAAGGAAAACCAGAGGATTACAGAAGAGACAACAAAGATACCACTTTCTTCTGGAAACATCAGAAATAAAGGAAACTAGTAAACTTCTTCAGGATCCAAATTACTGGACTGGCAGTATTCTTTTCTTAGTGGTACCCTGAGAACACATGCAAAAGATGCAGAAAAGCCAAGTTTAATTAAAATATCCCTGTCCAAGGGGTGGGGTTCACTCAGTTGGTATTACACACAGATGCTGTATACCTTATGGAAAACACAGCACTGGGCAGCCCCGGTGGCCCAGCGGTTTAGTACTGCCTTCAGCCTGGGGTGTGATCCTGGAGACCCGGGATCAAGTCCCACATCAGGCTCCCTGCATGGAGCCTGTTTCTCCCTCTGCCTGTGTCTCTGCCTCTTTCTCTATGTCTGTCATGAATAAATGAATAAAATCTTTATGGAAAAAAAAAAAAAGGAAAAGGAAAACACAGCACTAAAATAAATAAATAAATAAATAAATAAATAAATAAATAAATAAATAAATAAATAAATAAATAAGAAATGAAATGAAATGAAATGAAATGAAAGAAAACACAGCACTCAGCTGAACTTAGTGGCAAAAATCATCTGTATTAACAAGAAAACAACAGAGGAGAGAACCACCCAAAAGTTGGGAGCTAATAACATTTTTGAAAATTCAAAAACCTGTAACAAGCTCATAATATGGGAAGTGCTACAAAAGGCTCTAATAGCATAGCGGAACACGAAGTTAAAAAGCATGTCAAGTAGCCAATAAATGTCCAGTCCAGTCCCAGAAAGCCAGTGAGCGGATATGAAAAGGCCTCCCTGTCTCATTGCCCAAAGGCTAGTGTCTCTCTTCCCAAAGCAGGCACTCTTTCTCCCACTCCTATGCTGGGACTACACTCCCTTTTTACCACAGGAAGTCAGCTACACAGGCCTTACTCTTGTTAATACTCTTGTTAATACAAGGCCTTTTAAGGGACTCGTGACCATTACACAGTGAAATCGTCTTTGAAAGTGCAAGAGGAAGAGAGATGGACAATGAGGATAAACTCAACTCTAAAAGTAGAAGGCCATTAAGCCTAGAACAAATTTCATTATGACATAACATCATCTGTATAGCATATTTCTTGAGGGTGTTTAGGAGACAAAAAATGTGATTAGTTTATATGTGTCTTGTTTTTATTCCAAGGATGTGTATTGGGATGGGAAGAGGCATTATGTGTAAATACTGGTCTACACTAAATGTTTTTGGCAGTATGTTGCATATCTGATCAGTTCAACCAACACTTCCATTTACCATGACCTGTACTTAAGAGGGGGAAGAAGAAAAGAAAGAAAGAAAGAAAGAAAGAAAGAAAGAAAGGAAGGAAGGAAGGAAGGAAGGAAGGAAGGAAGGAAGGAAGGAAGGAAGGAAGGAAGGAAGGAGAAAAAAAGGAACTCAGAAATTTTTACAAAACCATTATGCATGTATGTATCTGTATTGAGGGTGTCGTCTTCATTGCTTGTAAGCTATTTGCATGTCCCCCTTGGACGGTAACATCACCAGCATGCTTTAGGAAGCTGAAAAGCCATACATTTCACTGAAATGGCATAAGGGAGACCAACACACACGTACGTCAATACAACATTGTAATGGAAAGAAGGGAGGGTTAAAAGCAGAAGACAAAACTCCTCTATTGGGGGGGGGGTGCACACACACAGAAGCCTGCACTCAGAGCTGAATCATATATGATGGAGGTAGACAAGGTCACTCTGACATCTATTTAAATGGAACAGCCTTTTCACTTTCTCACACTTGTTCAAGCTTTCCTTGTTTATTTATGTGATAACTGAGGGAGATTTAACTCACACGTATTTTTTTTTTAATTTTTTTTCACACGTATTTTTAAATAACATGAGAGCAAACCAATTTTCCAAAATCAAGATAGAAAGGAGAATAAAGATATGTATGAAAATGAGTTATAGGGATCCCTGGGTGGCACAGCGGTTTGGCGCCTGCCTTTGGCCCAGGGCGCGATCCTGGAGACCCGGGATTGAATCCCACGTTGGGCTCCCGGTGCATGGAGCCTGCTTCTCCCTCTGCCTGTGTCTCTGCCTCTCTCTCTCTCTCTCTCTCTGTGACTATCATAAATAAATAAAAATTAAAAAAAAAAAAGGAAAGAAAATGAGCTATAGTTGGGGAGGGAGGAGCCAAAAAAGGGGGGGGGGATGAAGACAAGTTTCATTAAGACCTTTGCTGAAAAAAGGAAAAAAAGAAAACACCCAAACGCCTCAAGGCATAAGCAGAAGAGTGGAAGATGGCAATAAAGAACATTAGGATACTACACTAGCAGGGCCAAAAGCACAGACTTGAGGCAAGTGTGACTCCATTCAAAAATCTGCTGAGGACCTTCACCTCACTGCCAATGGATAATGTGAGCAAGAACATGAACTCCACAGCCCAAAGGTATCGTCATCCCCAAGGCATATTTCAGCTTCTAGAACGCCCTGGAGTGCAGGCCTGACCTAAGTTTTTTTTTTTTTTCTCCTTCCATCTGAACAGCCAAAAAATTGCCCTTAGATTACTCCACCATCTTCAACAAAAGAATATTAAGGGAAATATTGTTGAGAATACCACAGGAGACACACACGGCAATTGTTAGGTATGTTTAACGACAAGGTGAGCCACAGGGAAAATAGGCCTTAACACTAGCAGGCCAGGAGTCACACCTCTTAACAAGGAGCCTTTAGTAGATACATCTTGGTCACCCAGGGCTTGAAGGCCACTGCCAACAGGTTTCTGGGCTTCAGAGGAATCTTAGCTACAAAGAATGTGTATCAATGTACAGCACTCATCAGACAGACACACAACTTTTTGACAAAAGTCCACTCAATGTAAGGAATACTATTTAATCTGTAGTTTGAAGTGACCGGTCAGAGTAAGAAAAGTTCAAGAGAATCCCATTGCTTAAAATGAACATGGTACTGCTATACCCAGGCAAGGGACAGCTGGCCAGACACATTTATAATAAGCAATCACAAGGAACAATAAGCAAAGTCTCAGCCAGGCTCGAGAACAGAACATAACAAGAAGATAATACACTCTAATCCATCACTGCCGTGGGCCAGGCTGAGCTCAAGAAGCTTTTGTTTATAGGAGCATTTTCTTCTGGGTGCCCAAGGCAAGCTCCCTGAGTAACCATGCTAAGATTTACTAGCCCTTCCTCAGTCATCTTCCCTGGGCAATGTAGTGCCCCCTACACATGACCTGGATCCTCTCCTTAACCATAAATTACTAATGGAGTTGAAATGGATGGTGTGTGTCCCAGGAAGAGAGGGTAAACCGATGAGCCAACAAACCTTCTCTGGACACCTTCAAATCAACACCTAAGCGGCTCACTCTTCCCCTAGTTGGTTCTGTTTCTCTTCATAGCAGTTGCTGCTACCTGACTCTGCCACTCCCCTTTCCCACTTGGATGCAAGGACTTCTATCAGTTTTGTTCATTGTCACATTCTTAGTGCCTACAGCAGTTCAGGCACAATAGGCACTCAGATACTTGCTGAATAAATGAATAAACCTTCTCAAATAACAAAAGTATCTTCTTCAGCCAAGAGATTCTAAATGTGCAAAAGTAAAGTCCTATTCATTAAGTAGTCACTTGGACACAGCCCTTTTGGGAGCTCATTAAGTATTTATGCCTCCCATTCTTCTATATCATCTATATGTATTAGCTCACAGGATGCATACACATTCTTCCCACTTAGAGGCAACAAGAGGAAAAAGCAGCCATAAAGAAATTATGACAAATTTTTAAGGTTGTCCTAAAATCTACACTTAACTTTTTTCCATTAAGACTTTCCAGTCATAGCGATAATTAAACAGAGATTAAAAAAGGAAGTAATTTTTTCCTACTACAATTGGCAAGAAATATCGTCTTACTCCTCATAATTAAAAAATGGAAAGGCAACAGAGTAATAGTTCAGGTGAAGAGACAGGAGGAGGTTTTATGCCCTAGTTTGAATTCTGCTTTTTCAGAATATAGAACAGGATCTCCATAGATGCATAAGCAGCAGCCCTGGAAAAATTCACATTCTGTGTCTGAAAACAAACGAGCTACAGAAAACACATAAGCTGAAGTCCTTTGGTGAATAAGCAGCCAAGCTCTTGGCGCCTCTGAACCACACAGCTCTATTCAGGGACACAACTCACCCCAGATATGTCTGCGACACGGTGGATAGGCACTTCCTTCTTGCTATGCAATCCTTTGCCATTCTTAATAGCTCTGTAAAGGAAGAAGAAAAAACTCAATACACAAATCACATTAAAAAGGGTAGGAGGGTGGGAAAAAAGGGGTGAGAAGAGAGGTCGTTCAAATGCGGGGGTCTATCACCACACAAGTCACACTGCACAATGCTGAGTAGCCAGTCTCTGCAGGAGCATTTGGTAGAGGGGAGAAGACAAGCTTGCTCTTCTAAGCCCAGTTCCAAGGACCTGGCTGCTAGTTTCAGCTAACAGTGTGCCTGGTAATCAGAGAGAGCTTCCGAACTTGTTTCCAAATTAAAGGCATTGTTCCAGGCACAAAAGAAGAATCAGTTGGAAGAACACACTCCTAAGAAACAGAAGTAATAATGTTTCTTTCTGCATTTAATCACACAAAACATTTTAAATGCAAAATATACAGTTAGTGTTCCAATTCTAATGGAAATAAGTTCCTCCCAGGTAGAAAGATAAGTTGCCCTGAACAAAGAAACACTGTACTGTACAGAAAAGTCATTTTTAAAAGTGGGGGAAAAAATTAGCAAAGGCTACAGTAAGTGACATTAAGCCTCATTTTAAATCAGTTTCAGGTTATAACAGATTACAACAGCAGATGTAGTGGGGGAACTCTGTCACATATCTGATCACTGCTTGGTTTGCTCCAATCTCCCATCTTTTATCTCTTAATCCCCTGAGTGGTAGCTTCAGGGACAGAAGCCTAAGCATCACTGGGTGTGATCATTCATGTTAACAATGAACACTATTAGATTAAACCTTCCTACATATTGCAGACCAAAAGCAAGGAATGTTTTTGAATTTAGAGAATGGGAAATAGACATTCAGGGACTAGCCTTTATAGAGTTTCTGAATTCCAAACAAAGTGTAGAGAAAACTGCCCAGACCAGGATGGGTATGTTGGATCCTTGTACTATACACTAGCAACCACACTTCTTTCTTCCCTTGCTCAGGCTCTTACTTCTTAATGACCAGAAGTAGAGGCTACTACTTTGCAGGGTTTACTCTGAGATCCTAACTTTCTAAACCAACCAGATACCAAATGGAGCAGGTGTTGCTCAATGCAAAGAGGCACAGTCTTATTTCTTATATACTTGGCTGTGAACATCCGCCCCTCAATCCCTGCCTGCCTCCATCTCTGGAGATTTCTCCCTCAATTAATTTGAAATACCTTCTATTCAGAAATAACTTACTACCTACTTCCTATTCCGTTAAAAAGGGTAGGAAACGGAGGATATAGATGTTCAATAAGAAAGACAAAGCAAAACACTGACTTTGATCTGCACTGCTAACAGAAAAACCATTTCCCAGTCCCTTGAATTCTCATAGTTCCTTCTGAATTTGAGTCAAGGGCTTCGGCTTTAGAAATTGCAAATGGGTCAGAATTTTCCATTTACAATTTAGTGCAGTGATTTATCATTCAGGGAATGTGTTAAATGATCAGAGATCAGGGCTGGTTCTCAAGGTGTGCTGCTAGTACCTTGGAATTTGCAAACTAATGGCAGAGGATGGGAGGATATGGAAAACCAATGGGTAGAAGCCAACAACAGATTTGACTCTTTCAAGTCACAAAGCCAGGCACGCATCCTCTGCCATCAACAGGCTTTTCATTTTGCTACCTTAAACTCAAAGGAGCAGCCTTGGGAACAAGCAGCCTCTGTGAGGGGAGGCAAGCTCACTGCCACCCTGATTGTAACTCACCTTCCTTCAAGGTGAGGCCTGCTAAGTCTTCTGCAGGTCCTCTGGGGGCACAAAATGCCTACAGCCTTATCCTCTTCTAACAACAAGGACAACCAAAATAAATGGACCTGCCCTATAAACAGATGGGTTCATGTGACAGCACTGCCGAACTTGTGGCCTTTCCTGAGGGTTGGAGAGCATCTCATAAACTACAAGGAAAAAAGACGGTCTGAGCAGTAAGTTAGAAAACAAAGGTTCTTGAGGCAAAAGCAGTTAGGTGATAAACTATAATTCTGTTTTCTTTTTGTGACCCCATGCCCAAAGCAGAAATCTAGGACAAGAGTAAGCATGCTTAAGGGAAGAAAAAAAAAAATAATACCCTAAAACCAGAAAACATGAATAGTGTAGATGACATTTAAAAACCAAAATTCTGGACAGCCCAGGTGGCTCAGTGGTTTAGCGCCGCCTTCAGCCCAGGGCCTGATCCCGGAAACCTGGGATCAAGTCCCACGTCCGGCTCCCTGCATGGAGCCTCCTTTGCCCTCTGCCTGTGTCTCTGCCATTCTCTCTCTTTCTCTCTCATGAATAAATAAATAAAATATTAAACTAAATAAATAAAAGCATGTCCTTAAAAAAAAACCAAAATTCTTTAAAATTAAGCCTTAATAAAAAATTCTTGAAAAAAGGGAAAACTCTATGCTCCACCTTGTTCCCAAAAAGGATACTATTAGTTATTTATTTGCATATAGGCATTAATTTTGGAAAAATTTTCAAAGACTTAATCTTTTTATACTTTTGATTGCTAAAATAAATCAATTTCGGGCACATTCAAGAGGCAGCAAGAAAGCAGTATTTTATCATCATCATGCACAGAGAAACAGTTCTGTTCTTAAGAAAACAAGAGGCAAAATTGAAAGTTAATAATTTATAAACACTAAGCAAAATAATGCCCCCCTAAGAAGCACTTTAAAAGGTAAGTGGTTCACCAGACCCAGGCTAAAAAGCTGAGAGCGCTCAGAGAAATCAGCAACAGAGTCTAATTCAGCTTGGGTCTCCTTCTCTGTGCTGAGGTTGTTTTGGCTCTTGTTCCCAAACTGCCATAGAAATGACCCAGGAGGCATCGTCGGAAAACCTCCCTCAGCCTGATATGAGGCTGATGCCACAGCAAGAACTTTTTCTCAAGAGAGTATCTGGGGGAAGTGCCCAGTATAGAAATTCATGCATGTAGCTCAAAGAGGAAAGGAAAGGAGCAAATACTGAGAGTGGCAGGCTTGCATGGTTCTCTGCCAAAGGAAATATATAATATACATTTTGTTCCAGGACTATAAGGGATATGTGACATGACTGCCTACTAACTGTTGTATAAATGGTAAATAAAAGTGGAGATCCAGCATCTGTTCCTTTGTCACTGCTTCTCAGTGGACCCCACCCCCCCTGCATCTTATGTAACCAAGTTTCCCTGGGATAGGTTTGGGAAGCTCCGTCTTTGAGACTGGGAGGACAGGTCAGGTACTGGAACCCGCTCCACCCAGCTAACACCTGACTCCTCTCCCTACACTCCCTTTACCCTATCCCTCTCCCTGCAGGCTGCAACCACAGTTCAACATCCCTTTTCATTAGGCAAGGAATGAAACTCCTGACTTATAAACTTCTCCTGTTGTGTCTGCTTAATAGCTGCTTTCTCACAAAAGCAGGCTGGTGCTCAGGCCAGCCAGGAAAAAGGAAGCAGTGGGGCAGAATACAGCCTGCTCCTCTCAGAAGCTTTCGTCTCCAGGAAGCAGAAGTATAAAGACGGCAAAGCCAAGAGGTGTCAGTAATGGACAGAAATCACCAGACAGGAAAAGTGACTATATGTCCACCTACATACACAAAGGGATAACAGGGCAGAAGAAGAATTAAAAACTCAGCTTTCTAGGTTACTTTTAGAAGCATCTTGAAGCCACAGTGTGGGAGAGGAGTACCATTCCAATCACTGGAAATCACTTTTCTTTGTTTAAAGTTTGAAATTCTCATGTATTAGATGTTACTGCCTCCCCAGTAGAAGTTAAAACATGAACTTTTCAAGGACAGGTAAGAATACTGTTTAAGTGAACTATGTGCCTCAACACCACAGGATTAGAATCTTAGCACTCTTAATGCAAAGGAATAGAGTTTACTTTAAGGTTTTGGGGTCCCTTGCTCAGGCAGTAAAACCCAAAGACCAACCCTATCCAAGGCACTACTGACACACAACGGTTCATCTTGTGCCAACAAAGAGGCTGTGGTCTTAATTCCAACTCAATGATGGCAGATTGTTATCCTCAATGTATATTTCTGAGTGATTACAAAGAAAACCAAAGGCTTTACAGTTAGATCCAATCTGACCCAATCATAGAACATTGGATCAGGGATTCTTAACCTGGGGACATATATGAGCTTCACACTTAGGATGCTGGGAATATCTATAAACTAGCCCGAAACAGCAGAACTACACATGTGAATTCTTCTCAAGAGTAGAAGCTTCCAAAAGGCTTTCAGAACAACTACTTTCATACATAAAAGAAAGATATCGAAAGAAAACAAAGTAATGGAAAGTAGAAATTGCATTCAACAAAGAGGTAGCCAGAGAATGATGAGGCAAGGGAGGATGGAGAGCTAAGAGATCAGGAGATCCTGAATCCATAATTTCCCTTTAACAACACTTTCTTGGTAACTAGGAACCAAATTGTCCCCTAACTGCTTCTGCTTCATCGCCTACATCCAATATTTTCTTCCTTCCTAACTGTACTCACTTGGCTCTTTTGTAACCCTATGGATTCAGGCCCTTCCCAATTTATTCCAAGATAACATCAGAAAAATTTTAACTAAACTCACTCAATCCCTTTGGACACTGCAAACACTGCTGCATGACTTCTCCATAAAAATCTTTTTTGTTATTTTGTTGACTTACTTTTTATACCCAAAACAAAGACTACCACTACCCTGTGACATCAAGTAAAAAAAAAATATGATGCTTGGTTTTCATGGGCATCTATCATACGGTATCAGTTTATGTCATCATATGATTTCCATATTAATCCTACCAATCCAATTAGGCCCATTGTCTCCATGTGTCTTGTAAGTTATTCATTATGGGTGCCTAGCTAGGTCCAAAAGTCATAGCGTATCTGTAGCAACAACCTCACCATAATAAAAAATTAGTTATCACTTTGGGAATACTCAATCTAGGGTCCTAGGTAAGCTGCAGTTTGTATGCTGGGGTCTCTAAGAACTATACTTTGAAATGATAGTAGAATCATATTCATATATATATATAATATTTGACCTATACATGAGTGTGTATCATTCAGTTCAGCATGAAATTATGACATATAACACATTACTTTCAAAGTTCATTACGTGTTACTCTTTATTTCTTATAGGGAAACCTCAGGCTCTTTGAGGGTTAGAATTCGGTTGGTCCTTAATATTTGTTATGGTGTTTAACACAGAAGCTATGTTCACATCGTCCTATAACTCAGGGTCATCTAGTTCAGTTATTGTGTGCCAAGTAAAGCTGAATAAATGATTGGCAACTGACTAATGCAGAATGCTGAAGATATTTCAAATTAGAGATATGGGTAATGCCCAAGTGACAGCAGGGCAGGAGCGTGAGGCTTGCTGGCTCTCTTGGATACAGTTTTGTGATCTATGCTCCAGTTCTAAGGCATCTTGGTTTTGCTACTTGGAATGGTGCAGGGCAGAAGAGCTTAGAGTGTGGCCTCTGAACAGAGGCAGAAGTACATCAAGGACTAGAGGAGATAGGCAACCATCAGAATGGCAATGAGTGGGAGCAAAGAAAGCCCTGACCGCCATAAACAATGAAACAGAACAGAGTGGCAGGATTTTATGAAACTCCTACTAGATAGCACAGGATAGATGACTGAGGGTAAAGGAAAACAATTCCAACAGAAAAGGTTAAAAAGCAGAACAAAGAGTAAATAACCTGCTAAACTTCTAAGGCACCTCTCACTGTTTCAGTTCACATTGATGAATACAGTGTTTCAGCATGAACCAAACATAGATATCAATGAAACACAGTGACATTAAACAATCCTTATGGCATTTCTATTGGTTCTTTGGTAGCTGGAGGAAGCAACAGGTCCTGATGATGCTTAGAAAATCAGATACAGAGCAGGTGCAGGTGCATGATGGTAGATGGGGGTGCTAAGATTGTGCAGCTGGATTTTCAGTGAAATCAGAATTTACTGATAAGAAAGACAGAAAAGATGGAGAGTGCATGGACTGGAAATGAGAAAACTGAATTGTATGGTCAAGGGAACATAGGTGGACTAATGAGTCAACAGGTGTTATGAGGCAATAAACCAAATAAAGAACTCTAAGCCATCATCTCCTCTAAAACTAACAGAAGAAACCAAGACACAAGCTATTGTGCCAGGTGTGAAAACAGATGTGCAGTGCTTAGGTAAGGGGCAGGGTGGGTGACGAGGAGGATGGATGGATTGTGAGGTCTGTGGCTGGTGACTACTGGAAAAGAGATACCCTGGTGCTAGACTGATGGGAAACACAAGCAAACTCTACTGTCCCAGATTAGGACCAAAGGACTATTAGAGCTGGGTAGAAATAGTATCAGTCTAAAGTCTTTTTGAGAGGACAAGGCCTTAAGACAGGTGAGATCGGAAACAATGATAGCCCCAGTGACCTTGCTTCTTTATAACTTTCCATGTCACCAAGGCAATAATACATGATCATCAGAAAAAAACAAACTGGTAAAACAATGATCCATAATTTTATTCTAAGATCAAAGCACCACTAGCATAATTTCTAAGTGCTGATACACACACACACACACACACACACACACTCATCCATTATATTTTAAGAAAACTACGGAATAGTTTTGTAGTCTTTTTTTTCTGCTAGAAATGATAACTAAATGAATGCTTCCTTATGTTATTAATTGTTTACATCATTTTAATAGCTAAAGATAAATCCATCACATGGATGTAAACCCTGTAATTTAATCAATTGCCTATTGCTAATGCTTATGTGAATAAAATGCTATTATAAACAATGCCATGAGGAATAGCTTTTAAATAAACTGTTGGGTCTCCCCTAATTATTCCTTAGGATAAATCCCTAAAAGTGGAAATGCTGTTTCATAGGGCAATGGAATACAGACTCTGGTTTCAATCTCCCTTTCCCAAGGTGAACCAGCAAAACACATTTTGCCTCATGGACTGAGAGGATAAGGCTGTGACTTAGGTGCTTCTTCTCCAGGCATCCAGATACCTACATATTATCTCCAGTCTTACAACTGTATTTGTAATGACTTAATTGCTCGTTCAAATCCCCATGAAACCACCATGTGTTTGTTTTTATCTCCAATGCACTTGACGAAATATTTGTCACTGGAATATGAACAAATCAGAGAAAATTTTAATGTATCTTTTGACTGAGAAAAAAGCAACAGACTCACAGTTCAGAAAATGGTTTTTCCAATATGAGCTACATTTACCGGGGACCTACTAGAAAAGATTCATTGCTGTTCCACAAGAGATTTGGCTCTCTGAACTTGATGCAAAAGCAAGAGGAATGGGAAATAATCTTTCTCAACTTCTGTGCCCAAAGCTGGAGGGGGAGAGTCAAGGGCAGCTTAGGATAAAGCAGAAGTGCATGAGAGAATTTATAAGAAATTTGGATGCAGAGAATCCTGCAAATGAAAGAAAGCTATGAAGAGGATTTCCTCTTCACAAGCAGCTATAAAAGTTCTGTACATTGATGTATCAGTGATTAATTATTCTAACTACAGTCATCCTGAGAGATTTCCAAGGATTAGAGCAGAAGTAGGATAGGGATGTCGGTAATAGAGACTCAGCTCTCCAACCCACTCAACCACCTGACATTGCAGATGAGCCAAATCAAGTAAGCACAGCAACTCTCAAGATTATTTCATGTTAAATTAGCCAAGAGCTGGTGGAGGCTACTCAAAAGGAATCAAATTAAGGAGCCACGAATGTAGAGTATGAGGAAGGGGATAGAGACAAGAGTCAAAAGGAATAAGCAGCTGTTCAACTGCCTTGGTGGAGAACAGGTATGGCTGTGATCACAGGAAAGGCACTACTAGGCAGTGAAGTCCAAAGAAATCCAAAGCTTCCACATTCCCTGGCTTGTTCTCTATTACTCAGAATCATGATCTTAATTCCAACTATAATAAAGATTATTAATCTTTCATAAAAGGATATCTGTTTCGATTTGTTTTACAGTGGTCAGGAATTGGGCAGTGGTTATCAAATTTCAGTGTGCACCATAATTACCTGAAGTATGTGTTATAAGACATTGCTGTGATTTAACTCCAGAATTTCTGAATCAGGAGGTCTCAGGTGGGGGGAAAATTGGCGGGAGGGGAGAAGCCCATGAATTCACACTTCTAACAAACGAAAGTTATCTAGAAAGATAACTCTAGAATTTCCTCTGAATGACTATAGCCAGAGCACACCAATGAATACAGGAAACACTGGGCAAGGAAGATTTATTAGGAGTTCATTATTTGACCATGACCTATTGAACCACCCATGTCTCTGTGTACAACATAGCAGAAAAACCTAATGGGTTCCAACTGTACCCCAAATCTTCACACCAGTCATCAAGATACATCTCACAGTCTGAGTTCTACCAGAAGGAACTGGGGGTAGGGTGGGAAGAGAAGGATATGGTAAAGAGAGTGAGCAGATCCTCATAATATCCTGAAGGAGTAAACTATCTGGAAATGGAGACATTATGCAGCTCTCCAGAAGTGGCCATTTGTGTTGCTTTAAATGCAGATTGATTACTGCTATTTGGATGTTGAGTGCATCATCTTTTCTGAAGAAAGGGAAAAGCTAAATTTCCCCACATTCAGCTGTATCGTCAAATCACTTCCCCACACCAGCTCTTTTAATGCATTTTCCTGTTATCATATCCACTTGCAATAGCTGATTCACTCAACAGTGAATCCCTCCCCTGGCCCACTAACATGTGCTGAATCCCATTAACAACCTCATAACCATGACATGTAACTGTAAGCCCCAAATGTAGTGAGGTGTGCATTTCCAGGGTTAAAAAAGGAAGGAAGCCACCAAGATACTGAAGAGAAAGAACAGCCTCCTTTCTCTGTATTGGTCTCCAACCTGTACTGGCAGGATGTAATGCAGCTGAGTGGAGAGAGCAGTAGAAGACCATTCACCCAACTCCAGCTTTCTAGGATACTCAGGCTAGAAACCCAACAGCTCCCCAGTGTTACAGAATTCTACAACTCCACAGTAAAGGAGAGAGGAAAGCTTCCAATCAAAGCTGTTTTTCACAGTATTCAGGAGGCCCTAGTTTTATTCAAAGAGAAATTTCACTTGTTGAGGTCATTAGATTGAAAGTGAGAAATCTTGGTTTATTTAAAGCTGTACCATTAAACTATTGAGAAGATAAGAACAGAGGCTGGATAGAAGAGATGAATTTCACGGAAATGCTCTCATGGGAAAATTTAATAGAAATGAGAGATGGAATAAAAAAAGATGTAAGGCAGGCTGTGTTAATGGAAAGGGAGAAAGGAGGAGGGGCTAAGAAAACAGGAGGAAAAGCAAAGAAATAGGGAAAAATCACAATTTCCAGAGGTACTATTAAAGTTATTTAATGTCGGTCCCTCTGAGATTACATGCTTTGTAAGGCTGGAGTCTATTATCTTTCTTCTTCTTTACTATTATCCCCAATGCCGGGACCCAGGATACACTCAAGAAAATGAGAATGGAGAGAAGAAATGAATGCAAAGCCATCACTGGCAAGAGAAATCTGCCTTGGGGCAGCCTGGGTGGCTCTGCGGTTTAGCGTCACCTTCGGCCCAGGTTGTGGTCCTGGACACCCGGGATCGAGTCCCACGTCAGGCACCCTGCATGGAGCCTGCTTCTTCCTCTGCCTGTGTCTCTACCTCTGTGTGTGTGTGTGTGTGTGTGTGTGTGTGTGTGTGTGTGTGTGTGTGTCTCATGAATAAATAAATGAAATCAAGAGAAACCTGCCTTGAATCACTATTCCCAGTAGAGGAATGATCTGTTTTCTTGGAGAAGTGGTTAACTCATATAATCTATACCTTGTGATAGGACATATTAGTATCAAAATTTCAAAACACACACTCAAATTCAATACCAGTTTCCTCACTGGATAGGTGTAACACAGATGAAACTTGCTTTTTATTAACACACTTAACAAATGGAACTGCATAGTGCTGAACTCTTCCATTTAAGAATCCTAAAGCCAGAGGTCTTAACTTAGCAATGGAAAGTGCTGGTGAGTAAGTCTTCACATTTCATTTATAACCAGTACTGTAAATGCAGGTTAAAGATACAGAGAGGAGGGACTCTATCCAAAAGCTCTGTTTTTTTTTTTTTTTCCCCCAAGAAACAGCTTAAAAAAATTTTTTTTCACCTATTGAAATTTTGTGGAAAAACTCCTATAAATCAGGAAAAAAGTGAAGGTGCTCTGGCTACATTAAGAATAGGAGACTAAAACACTTCTTTCCCAGTGGTACAGAAAGCACTTTAGTAGTAATGCAAAATGCATTTGTAACTCACTGCTACTAACATGGAAATGGTAGGTCCACCTTGGCCCCCAATAACTGCATCATCAAGGGAGAATGTTACTTCAAACTGTTTCCTTCTTCATAATGACTACTGATATTGGCCTAGGAAAGGGTTAGCAAGTTCTAGATTTCTGATCAAAGTCCGTGATGGAAATGCCAGTCTGGATTTCCTAGAGGTTCCAGCAGAGAGAAGCTGCAACAAGGGAGGGTGCTGTCAACCACAGTAGGTAAAAGCACAAGAGACAAATGACAGGATTTTAATCAAGGACTGGTGTTTATGGGGTTTGGAGACTAGAGGTGCAGAGGTCAGCAAGGCAGGATTGCTACTTATTTGTTTATATTTTTAAAGAAAATCTTGCAAGATTTGTTCCATAAGAAACATAAGTCCCCATGGAGACTGGAAAGGAGCCCAGGCAGAGCTGAGATAGGGGGCAGGCTTCCACTTGCCTTTTAAAGAGAGGACACCACCAGTTTCCTCAATCTGCAGTGTGCAGGGCAAGGAGCATACACACAAAAAGATAAGGGAGAGTCTGCCCTTTTCTCTTCTCATGAGATAACCCTAACCTCATTATGTATGTCCAGAATGATTCTAAATTCATTTAAATCTGCTCAGACACTAGATTGTTCGATGCAATTGCTTTCCCACAGTCAAGCTGGGGCATCAATTTCTTTTTTGAATATATACATCCTTATGTTGAAATTACAAAATCTTAGAATTAAAAGGTGCCTTAAAGGAATAAAGCCCCAACGCTGAGCTAACAGAACTTCTGTGTTTTCCAGCAACAAGCCACAGATTCTAACAGTTTCTAAGAAATTTTAAAATATTACATTTTTAAATCACGTTACTGGTAGCTTCAGGAGAATGCACAGATGATATCCCCCGGGTCTGGATGTCCAAGGAAAACAAGGCACACAGCCAGGCTTTGATCTGGCTCCAAGCATTACCACCAGCTCATCTTCAGTGCCCATAACAAGCTCAACAAAAGCCCACTCGAAAGACCTCTTAGAATGCTAAGGAAATTCACATTCTGGCCTACTTAAAATTAAACTGGAAGTGTTATACCAAATACATAGGCTAGAATATGAGAGACAATAAAAAAGGTCCCAATAATGACTCACTCAGTATCTTAGAAATACTTCAGAAGGATATGAGACAGATCCTCTAAAGGAGTCAAAAGCCCCACCTTAGGCTTAGGACACCCATCAATCCAAGTAAAGCAGTGAGCCAGCTGAGTGAGAAATACCACAATAAAATAAGAATTCAAAGTGTTGGAAAGTCCACATGGAAATGAAAAATTAGGGGTGTGCAGAAAAGACATGATGTGTCAGGTTCCCAGTGAAGCCTATACAAGGTCCCTAAAAGGGAGAACCAAATTCAGGAGTGACAACATGAAGCATGGGTCAGCTGCATAAAAGGTCTTTTTTTTTTTTTACTAAAAACACAAAGTACACACACTAAAACTCTCAGAACCCTGGGACAAAACCAAGGGCTTTTCAATGGAGCCCATAAGATAGGCAAGGTGTGAGAGTATCACCAAAAATGCCAAAAATCTTATCTTGCCAGGACACAAGGTAATGAGGGAGGAGGCAGCTGATGACAGACAACCCAACTGGAAAGGAAGGTGCCTACTGGGAATTACAAGTGTATTTATCCCTCTAACAAAGAAGATGTGCTTTCCTCTAAATATGCCAGGTATTGGAGGTATAATGAGGGTTTCCCAGAAGTAGAGAAGCATGTGAAAAAAGGGGCCTGGAAGGGTCAGGCATGCTGAAGAGAGTAGCCAAGATGGTATGAACTTGTTCCTGGCAGGCAGGTGGATATGCTTGAAAATAGTGGGCTGACTTCAAACTGGTACTTTCCCTCCCCTCTCTCTCTCCTGGCTTCCCAGTGAGCACATAATTCATCACTTCCTGAACTTGAACCACGTGGTCCGAGAAACTGTGGCAGGACAGAGTCCCTGGCAGGGGAAGCAGTGGCTGCAGAGCCCTAAGAAAGCTCATCGACTCCTGGACAGGCAGCCACGCTGACCTGCGAAGTCAGGCACATTAACAGGCTGCTCTTTCCCCAAAGCTTACAATGTTTCTCAAAAAGGATTAATGGCCAAGCAGTGCTGTGGAAAGCAGAGTCAACGGAAGAGCACTGTGCACCAATGCCGATATTGCCAGTGATAACCAGAGGGAAAAACAGGAATCTAGAGGTCAGGGACAAAGCAATCTGTTAGAAACAACACCCCTGTAGGGAAGGGCTAAAGAAAGTGATAGCCTTGCTACATTACCTTCATCCATGTATTATTTACCTAGTGAGTTCCAGGATGAAAGACTGATATGAATATAGCAGAAGTTATTAATTTGGCCTTTGCTAAAGCATTAGATATAGCACCTCAAGAAATTATACTTGGGAAATTAATTCAAATTGGCTTGGTTTGGCACACAATCACCCAAGATTAAAAAGTAGCTGAAGGATGATTATTAAAAGACAGTTAAGTGACAGTCCATGTAGTGAGAGACTTGGGGTCAACATCAAAGCCATTCTTGTTTAGGGGTTCTATTTAGGGCCCAGGAAAGGAGTAAACAACTCACTAATGAGATCTGCAGAGGACACGAAGCTGGGAGGTGGAGGAACCGCACTGACAGGGGCATAAAATTACAAGGCAGAGTTCAACTGGAAAAAATAGCTCATCTATCTAGGGGAAAACAACCCTATACTAAAATAATATTCAGCAGACAGGCCAGATAAGGGGCAGCAGAAGCATGTACAAAGAGCTCAGACATGCTGTAATGTGCCAGAACCAAGTAAGAATGGTAAGGGAACACAAAGAATGTACGCCATGAAGAAATGGAGGGCTTCAAAGTGAAAGCAAACTAAAAGCAGAGTGGCAGAAAATAGGTGGTCTTAAAGCAAAGTCAATTCTACCACTAATAAAATGGGGGAGCATACATTCTGAACTGAAAACATTTTTTGGATGGCTACAAAACCACCATTCCCATCTGGCAGGTGTTCCAATCTTTCTCGGATCTTCATTTACCTCACTGAGGGGTCGTATCTACAGGATGGCACTGGGCCACCATCCTGGGGCTAACATACTGCTTTTAAGGAAGACTCACAGGTCATGCTGGCCATTTCTCCTACTTCTTTTATGAGGTCTGTACTGCCTTATGGCAAGGCTTCACCGGTTTGGGAAGTGGTTAATTCCTCTCTGTTTACTCAACCTGCAACAGTGCAATGGCCCCGAAGCCAGTTTTTCCACTACTAGTCTGAAAGCAATGGCTCAACACAATTATCTCTAGGCTGCTCACTGCTTTACCAGACAAGCATGTTGTTACATCGATTCCACTTTAAAATGAGTGCAAAAAAAAAAAATAAATAAAATAAAATAAAATAAAATGAGTGCTAAGTAGGCCGTTTTCTTCCTAAAACCTCAAAGTTTAAAAATGTCACTATCCTCAACACCCAAAAAATAAATAACCCAATTCAAAAATGGGCAGAGATATGAACATTTTTTTCCAAAGAAGACATACACATGGTCAACAGACACACAAAAAAGATGTTCAATATTAATGATCATCAGAGAAATGTAAATCAAAACCACAATAAGATATCACCTTGCACCTGTTGGAATGGCTAAAACATAAGAAACAACAGGTGCTGGTGAGGATGCAGACAAAGGTGAACCTTCTTGCACTGTTGGTAGGAATGCAAACTGGTGCAGTTACTCTGGAATACAGTATGGAGGTTTCCAAAAGGTTAAAAATAGAAATACCCTATGATCCAGCTATTGCACTACTAGGTATTTACTCTAAGAATACAAAAATACTGATTTGAAGGGATACACGTACTCCAATATTTATGGCAGCATTATCTACAATTGCCAAATTATGGAAAGAGCCCTAGTGTCTGCTGATTGATGAAAGGATAAAGAAGTGGTGTGTATACATACACACACGCACACTGGACTATTACTCAGCCATAAAAAAAGAATGAAATCCTGCCATTTGCAACAACATTGAGGGAGCTAGACAGTATTATGCTAAGTGAAATAAGTCAGAGAAAGACAAGTATCATATGACTTTACTCATGTGGAATTGAAGAAACAAAACAAATGAGCAAAGCGGGAAAAAAGAAGGAAGCAAACCAAAAAACAGTATCTTAACTATACAGAACAAACTGATGGTATCAAAGGGGAGGTGGGTATGGGAAATAGGTAATGGGGATTAAGGAGTGCACTTGCTGAGATGAGCACTGGGTGATGTATGGAAGTGCTGAATCATTATACTACACACCTGAAACTAATATTACACTGTACCTTAACTGAAATTTAAATAAAAACTTAAAATATATTTAGAACATAATCTATAAAAACAATTTCAATATCTATGTATACTCATTAAACATAGCACAAGTAGCTATCTTCAACAGCATAAGAAAGCTTGTTGGGGTGGCTGGCTAGCTTAGTTGGAAGAGAAGGCAACTCTTGATCTTGGAGTTGTGAACTCAAGCCCCACAATGGATGGGTGTATAACTTAAAAAAAAAAAAAATCAGGGATGCCTGGGTGGCTCAGCGGTTGGGCAGCTGCCTTTGACTCAGGTCATGATCCTGGGATCTGGGATCGAGTCCCATATCGGGCTCCCCAGGAGGAACCTGCTTCTCCCTCTGCCTATGTCTCTGCCTCTCTCTCTGTGTGTGTCTCATGAATAAATAAAAAAAATAAAAAGTTTAAAATAAAAAAGAAAGTTTGTTGTGGCCTCACTTTCCAGAGCAGCTAGGCAAATTATTTTCATAATTCCAGCAAATATTTGCCTGTTACATATATTTACTAGTGGCAGAGTGACACCAGGGCAGAAAACAGGAGTCTAGATCCCATTGTATTAATTAGTGCTCCTGCTATGCTAGGAACATATAACCTATTTTTTTTAAGTTATCACCAGGTCACACTGAGCCCACCCACACAGGCTGAGCACAGACTCACCTTCTGAATCCCCACTGAAGTATGGTCTAATCGCTATCCATTTCCTAGAGTATCTATATCATCAAATAGTACTTAGCAATGTGAAGCTGCATTTCCCAATATGGGTTCTTTCAGCCAGGCTGCCTTAGTGATAATATAGGCATGGAGAGAAGGAAAAGTGAGGAACAATTGAGAGAAAAACCAATTATGGATTACATATCATATTATTTTACGCTGGCCATTAAAGAGTCTTAAAACAACAAAGCTACTGGTGTTTCCACTGAATTCTTTGTGTTTGTCAATTAGGTTTTTTTAAAAAATATTTTATTTATTTATTCATAGAGACACAGAGAGAGAGAGGCACAGAGACACAGGCAGAGGGAGAAGCAGGCTCCATGCAGGGTCTCCAGAATCACACCCCAGGCTGCAGGCGGCGCTAAACCGCTGCGCCACAGGGGCTGCCCTGTCAGTTAGGTTTTATTTAGACAGGGGCTATTGGGAAAAGCCCACAAGAAAGAATACAAAAAGCCACAACAGTCTGACACACTGATTTCTTAGCTGACATTCTGTGTGACATTCTATAGATGCTCTATCCATCAGGATGTGACATGATGTTAGAGGTAAATGTCACATATCAGGGCAATGTTCTGTGCCAAAGAGCAAAAGAAGTGATCTCAATGACAAAGTCTGGAGTATAGATAACATGTGCCCAAACTCATTCCTCCTCAAACTTAAGAGTATAACCTGGCAACTACCAAACTTCTAGAACTAAATAAGTGGCTGAGTGTGGCACATGCCTCTTTGAAATAGTGGCTATATTTTGATTGAGACCAAGCAGTCGGCTGAACTACCCAAGTTAGTTCAGCATCAGCTCATTTTTTGTTCTTTCCTAAGAAGTCTGGGAATCACTAAACTACCAGCACCACCCAGTGACAGAAGTCTCTGTGAGTAAGAGCCATAGGGAATGTCACTGGTTAAGAAATAACACTGAGCAGAACGCATGTCCTTGGGGCAACCAGCCACAGGGATGAAGGACAAGAATAAAATGTCACAGGGCTTCTTAAATGCTCTCCTGCCAGCTGTCAGAAGTGTGAAACAAAAACTCATTTCCTAATAAATGTTTTCATTTCCTTTGTACATGATGAAAGGCTGAGAGGTGATAAATGGGAGGGGCTTGGGAGCAGAGGTCTCTAGAGGTAAGAACCTGAGGCAAATGTCCTGCACACATAAACAGAACTTCATTGTTAGTCCCATGGAACGACAGGATGGGGGTGGTAAAAATACCTTAAATTCTCACCTAGGTTTCATTTTATATCTACAGGAGATCATATTTACTATATGTCTATTTTGCAGATCTAAAGAAAATGGAGGTCCAAGTGTATTTAATCAAGGTTACACAGCACATTCGAAGTGTGCCCTTTTCTTTTGATCCTTAAAGTGTGGGATAAAAGTGTACTACAAGCTTTTTCAGCGTATTGCTTTCCATCACATTCTGCTCAGGGATAGGCAGGATAGTGGGAAAGAAAAAGTGGGACTGTTGGACCCAGTGTGTTCACTTTGGAATTATTCATCTCACCTGGCCTCTGCAGCAAGCAGCTCATCATAGTGAGAGGATCGCTGATCGTCATCCTGCCGGTATCTGATCACCGTGGCTAGACCTTTGCTGACAAGGGCCTCAGCAATGTTTCTGCAACAGAAAAGATAGGTCAGTGAGCACTAGAGCTGCATACAGGGCTCAGTCAACAGAAATAATAACATTTAGCACCTGGAGGTCTTAATGCATCCTGACACAGGCAGGGAGAAGACCAATGAGTTGCTTAACTAGAAATCCAAATAAAAGATGGAATACCAAAGTTCCTACCTAGCTCAGCACCTTTCTGGTTACTACAGTCAGATGCTATATGAATCCATACATAAAAACTAGCAGAAAATATCTGTAAAAAGCCCACATTAGGCAGGGCTATTTACAGAATGTTATAAACAAGCCACTACCCTCAAGAAAAGTCTTCTCTAAAATATCAGGCACATAGATAAAAAACAAAACACATAAAAGCATGACCTAAATTTCTTAAAATCTCCTTTCTAGTCTATACTGTAACTAGAAAAATGCCTCATTCCAGCTTGGCAATGTTAGAAAGGTTAGTTTAACCTAATACCTCAGTGCTTCTCTTCTCCTCAGAACTCCTGACAGTGGAAAAAAAAAAAAAAAAAAGGGCAGCCCCAGTGGCGCAGCGGTTTAGCGCCGCCTGCAGCCCAGGGCGTGATCCTGGAGACCCCGGATCGAGTCCCATGTCGGGCTCCCTGCATGGAGCCTGCTTCTCCCTCTTCCTGTGCCTCTGCCTCTCATTCTCTCTCTCTCTCTGTCTCTATGAATAAATAAATAAATCTTAAAAAAAAAAAAAAAGAACTCCTGACAGTGGCTCTTCCACCCAAAAGGGGCTTCTCGAAGGTAAAACTATGAATTTGGTGGCTGGTGCATGGTTCACATGGTAAAAATGGAAGTTCTTTATGAAGAAACGGCATGAGATAGAAGAAAAAATTAGGTAAGAAGTGTAAATATGAGATGACCAGCTTCATAGCAATACTCCAAATAGAGAGTCCTTTTAGGACTACAGAAATATTTAGCTTAAAGCCCTGTTTATTAAAGCAATTCTCAAATGTGTCGTCTTCTTCACCAGAATAAGAGGTGCCACTGTAAGTGGCCTCCATATACTCTAACTAGAGAAGAGTACATTGGAAATACTCTCAGACAACAAATAGAGCATATTTGCATGGTTCCTCGCCAAGATGGAAAAAGACTTTTGATGTGAAGCAAAATAAGCTGCAAACTGCAAAAATAAATTTTCAAAAATTACCTGCAGCAAGCACTGTAGGACAAGAGGCATGATACTATTGGGAGAGAGTGATGGTTATGTCTTTCTTTGTGTCTGTCATAGTTACACCAAAGGCCCCACTCAAACCATCTGGTTAGCTGCCCTACAGGGAGGAGGTAGGGTAAGCAATAGGCTACTGTACCATATGCTATGATTTAGTGTTGTTTGGAAATGTAGTTAACTCTTAACACACTAACGTTCTTAGAACCCCAGACTTTAGAGATGCTGGAAGCCAGACTAACCATTCTACATGCATGTTTAAACCACTGAAGGGTTCTCTTCATCAAAACCCAGGTATTTAGTTTTTTAAAAGAAGAAGAAAAAAATATGTGTGGGTAGAGAAAAGAGGAAAAGATGCTATGGCTGATTCGCTCTCATTATGTGCCCCTCTACTGCCTGCTTATCTACTGCCAGCATGATATTAATATCTCCAAACCGCCACAGAATTAGCACTTCTCAAAATCCACTCCCACAAAGAGGCTGCTTTGCTGGCCACCCTGTCTCCTGAGTCACCGTATAAGTGTGCTGGCAAATGCTCTCATTATCACAGAGTCGGGTTTGGCAGCATGGAGAATACCAACAGCCCCAAATCAGCAGCTGTAGGTATTGATCTATGGTGAGAATTTAACTAAGGGTACTATCAAGAACCCCAAAGGGGCAGGAGAGCAGCTCCACCCACTAACAGGTGAGAGAGACTAGGGGGATGGCTCCACCTATGGCAGGTTGAGATGTCTTGGTGACCTGAAATGCTCAAAGAACAAAGACTTCTTTGTTACTGCACTTGGAACTACTGCATGCTGACATTTACAGTCAATACATGGGGATTGAAGGAGAAAGCTGGAATGACTGAGCAGGCAAGAAAAGATCCACACAAATAAGCCCCTACATGAAGAGAGAAAATGAAGCAAAATAGCACAAATGTTCAGTGATACACTCCTGTTAGTACTGCTCACATCAATCCGCAGAATGGAACTGAGAACTTACGCAGCCAGCAGACAACCAAGGGCACAGTCCTTCCGTTCTGTATCCTGTCAGCTAACAGACATTATTAGACAAAGCAGATAAGGCCTAGGATTCCCACTCTACAACCTGTCCACAACCAGCCTCTCCCTTCTCTCCATGGCTTAGCGCGTAAGCCTTGTTTTCTTTGCTTCTTATCCCTAATTACAGATTTCTCCTGGAGGAACAGTGGTGCTGGTGCTTAGTGAGCAGTGAGGAGAGTAAAAACACATGAAATAATAACAGCTGTCATTACTGGGTGTTTACTACGAGGCAAACATGTGAAAATAACATCACATATATTTTCTTCTTGGTGTATATTCCCCTGTGAGGACTCATCACCCCATCTTACAATTATTAATTAATTGCCTATCTGTCTTTCTGAGAGGGCCAGGGCTGCATCTTTCTACACTGAAGTGCCTAGACCAATAGCTGGCATAAAATAGGCAGTACATATTTTCTGAACAAACTTAGTTTATTCGGGGTAATTTTTAAATGTCGCAAAAATCACAGTACATTCTTTTACTTTTGTTTTAATACATCCTGAAAATTCTGAGATACTCTTTTGGAGTATCAGAAAAACACCTAATGGTTTTGGAAATACAGCCTTGGAACATTATTATACTAAGCAACTATTAACCAAGCTTGCCCAGCATAGAATTAAGGACAAAAGCTTTCTATGTGCCTTACCAACTTTTGTCTTTCTCCTCTACATTATCTAAAATTTCAATTTAAAGAGAATGAAAGGGAGAGAGAAAATGGAATTAGCCTAGATCCATGTACTTGACTTTCTTTTGGCCACTAATGAAAGGTCAGAAGATTTTCCCCTTGGCCAAAGATGGCTCAAATCCTGACATGGGTGTATTGACCAGTTGCCCAGTGGAAAAAAAGAAAACATTAAATTATGTGCCATGGCATTAGGCTGCTTTAGACAAATTTATAAGTTCTGCTTTCTTGAGTGTATCAGTAATTCTACTCAAATTACACATGTCTGGCTCGAATGGATAATTCATAATCAGCATATAAAAAGGGACCTAACAGCCTTGGAAGTCTAACAGGAAATCATCTCTCTGTATCAGCTAGAAACACAAAGAATTAGTGCTGAGATTGAAATTCTTCTCCAAGCTAAAAGAGAAATTTAGGTTCTGATAAAACTGAACTGTTGCCATCAGGCATGATCAGATGTTTCTGATACAAGCACAAACAACTTTGGTCTCACATACAGGCTTTCTCAAAAGGTCTCCACATAGTTGACACCTTCTTTGCCCACTGTTTCCTCAGCAAGCAGATTCCAAAAAGCTCATACTTTCCCCTCATAAGATACCTCTGAAACCATGGGGTAGTAAACTCTGCCAACAGGGTGAACAGGTATTCTATGCCCATACAAAAGAGGATTCTTAAAAAGTCGATTTGAATTACAGTAGTTTATAGTTCATCACATTTTTGCCTGCCTTTCCCCATCCCGAGACCCCACCCCAAGGATGGAATAGCAACACGCTGATAGGTCAGATAACTGTCTAAGATTACCTCAATTACTTAACTGGTGTATATGTGTGCAATTCTGAAACAAACTTACAGAAAAGTTGGACATACTGCATATAACAAGGAACATGTCATTACTCTTTGATCTATTTGGTAGTGAGTAACCCATCTGTTATACCCTCACCCGCCAAATCTTTAGTGTGCATTTCCCACAATTCAGGATATTTTCCTACAAAATCAAAAAATAATAGAACCAGAATACCTATAAAGATACATTATTATCATCTAATCCACAAACCCTAATCAAATTTTGTCAATTATTCCAATAGAATATTTAGGGGGGAAAAAGGATCCGTGTCTCTTTAGTCTAGACCAATTCTGCCATCTTTCTTAAGCTACCCTGCAGCCTTGACACTTCTGAAGAATACAGCCCAGTTATTTTGGTTTGTCTGATGTTTCTTTGTGATCAGATGCAAGTTACGTATTTTTAGCAGGAATATCATAGAAGTGATGGATGTATTGTTCCCTTGGCCTCCTATGAAATGTACAATTTACTGATAATGTTCACTTTGATCAGTTCATAAGGTAGTGCCTATCAGGTTTCTCCACTGTAAAGTTACTCTTTTTCTCTTTATGAATGATGTTTTTTTAAAAAGATTTATTTATTTATTTATGATAGAGAGAGAGGCAGAGACACAGGAGGTGGGAGAAGCAGGCTCCATGCCGGGAGCCCGATGTGGGACTCGATCCCGGGACTCGAGGATCACGCCCTGGGCCAAAGGCAGGCGCTAAACCGCTGAGCCACCCAGGGATCCCCTGATAAGTATTTTTTGAAGAGACTTTGAATTATATAATTTTCATCCCTCAAATTCCAAAGTTATTCATTTATTTAATTATAGCAAGATAACATCATGGAATGTCATTTCATTTAGTCATAATCCACTACTATCATTATTTGTTGTGATACTGAAATGGTTCCCAATTCGGCCAGTTGGAGCCATGTCAAGCTGGTTTCTCTTTCCTCTGGACATGCCCCCCACCCCCATCATTCCCCTTGAGTACTTCCTTGCTTTCTGGTATAACATGTTCCAGGCTTCTCTTGTACGGTTTTCTGCAGCTCTGAAATTAGCCATTTATCTAAAAAGCCCACATTTACATCTTTATTCCCATACATTTATTTCTAGATCAATCTATAACTACTGTGTGTGTGGCAGTCATGAAAATGTGCCTTTCGGATCTCTGACTGCAGGAAGCATAATTGATGGACAGTCCCAGCTGCTGTGCTCTGAAATCCATCACTGTTTCGGCCAAAGCTATGCTTCCCACCAGCTGCTCCTTGCGTGGGCACAGCAGATACTAAGGCAGGCCTATTGCTAAGAGATGTGGGACTTCTCTGATGGCAACTTTGGCTTAAGGACTCCTTGTTGGCTTTGTGGTAACTCTCAGACTTTTCCAATTCAACCTTCCTTTACTCCCATCTTTTGCCATAGATATTAGGGCTACACTGCAGTCTGATGGCACTCCCAGCCTCTTTGAGCTCCCCTCCCATTTTCCCACAGAAGGGTTTTCATGATCAATTAATCTCTTTCATGTCTAATTCTGTCTTGGCATCAGCGTTTTAGAGAACCTGAACCATCTACCATGAGTTCACAAAGATACCAACAATCTCACTCCAACACTAGAGAGTTCATTTTCATTTTCTTCCTTTCCATATCTGTTACTTCCCTTCTGATGGAAACTTGGCTTCCATTATCCTTAATAGTTTTACTTATATGAAAACCTTCACTATATATACACATACACAGTCTCAGTCACTCACACATTTGTGACTTCTATGATTTGGTCCTAACACTAGAGCTAATTTAAAGAGAATGCATTACTTGATAAAACAGGATCTGCTACATGGATAAGTATTTCAAGAGTGGGAAAAGAGTAATTCCATAACACACACACTTGTGCACATGCATGCACACACCCCCTTCATTCTCCATCTGACTAGGGATAACAGATAACTCAATAGCTCTGTCTCACAGATCTTTATCTAGATATTTGACCCTAACACTTTCCACTAAGAAAATATCTACATTTTATCAGTCACTGACATGTCCATGGACATTGCAAAAGCAGAATATTTTCCTCTTGGTAAACATACACAAGGACACATTCAGAATAATGTAAGCCTATAAAGAAATATCTCTAGCCTACATTCAAATCAAGGCAAAAGAAAAGGGTTGAAGATAATTAACAGCTCAATTCATTCACAAAAGTCACATCATCTGTATCAGAGGTTCATATCTCAACAGGTGTGCATGCATACAGACACATACATTTTCCATACAATGTCTTTACAGTAACTTTAAGGCTCTGTAGTCAAATTTCATATGCCAAGTACAATATGCTCCCCACGGCTATTCACTGTGACAACATGGATCCAACAAACAAGACATCGGGCATATAGCTGGGCTCTCTGTCACCCATGACCCTCGAAGACTCCAATGTCTTAAAGCCAGAAAACTACCTTCATATTCTTTTTACGTTGGCTGTACCTTTGCCATAAGGAGAGGCTTTCTCACAAGTGCTGGGAGGGTTTCAATATTGATTTCTAACATACCAGATGGCTCATCTCACTTTTCCTCAGCTATACAAGGGATGTACTACTGTGGGGCTGAACCAGAGACACTACAAAATGCTAATGTCTCTCTTCACAAACAGGTAAGAGAAAAGGAAGGAGAAAGAGATCACCATAGGATTTAATAAGAAGATAGAAAGCAGTAAGGACTAGAAAGCTATTTCCTTTAGAATATTAGGTCTACCTTTACTCATATGGTTGGCTTTCCACTCTAAAAAGATAGTGCAGAAATGGGGAAAATGATTAACGGCTACCAGGCCCAAAAGCCAGGCTCCCTTTAGATCTTCTTTGCAAGTTCACACTAAGACCTCTAATATCCATGCCCTTTGAGTCAGGAACCTGACAATTTCAGGCTTGTGACAGTCTTGTTTTTTTATAGGCTGACAAAACAGGCTATAAAGGGCGAGAGTGAAATTCTGGATGAGAGGCATCTACAGACAATGGTCAATGAATAGGTTTACTGTTTTCAACCAGGTTTCAAACCACGAAAAAGTCTTAGCAACACGTAGCTTCCCAAACCTAGTATGATAATGACACCAAGGGGGAACGTGTTGCCCCTCCCACCCAATGTCTTTATCTTCCAATCTCCATTGACTGAGGTCCTATGGATCTGGAACAATAATGCAGCCCCCCCACACACACCATTTTTTTCTTAAAATACATTCAAGAGGCACTTACAACATAATCAAGCAGCATATGTCGACAGGAAACTGTTTTAAAAGCATCAATAATTAGAAACGTTTGAGGTGGCACACAACGCCCTCTATAGATTTACCAAATCTCTCTCCTACCGTACCTTTGAACTAACATAATTCGAAAAATAAAATGGGATTTTTTTTGGATCTTTTCATCATTAAAAGTTCCTTTTTTTTATTTCATTAAGTCCTATCACCAGGATGACCACCAAAGGATCTGAACAGTGGCTAGAGACTTTCCCAGAATTCATGACACAAACTGAAAACAAGAAGATAAAAATTTCTTGATGTCCCTAGACAGGCTCAGCCAGGAACTATGGTAAAATGAGGAAAAAAAGCAATAATTACCAAGGGCTGTATTAAGGCACCTGGAGTCTTAGGATAGGACATCTTTGCTCCTGACTTGGATATCCACCAACTCAGGTGTGGTTATGTGGAACACAAGACACAACATAACCCACAGAGAAGCATGACCCCAGCAAGTCAGACTCACGAATAAGCAAGTATGGAATGAGACTGATCTGAACCCACAGAAGCAAATTAAGCAATAAAACAAAACAAAACCAAGAAACCAATCCCCACTCCTCTGAACAAAACTCTCCAATAAGTTTTAGTTCACTTTTAATGAGCATTCAGAATATGTACAGGTTCTAAACACAACTGTTTTGTTGATGAGAGCATTTTCTAGAGACTGCAGTTGAGAAATGAAAGTCAAGAACTCTTGAAACATGGACTCTGTCTCCTCTTTGTACTTTAATGAATCCTAATCCTGCTTTCTCAGCAGGAGGGGGATGTGGAGGGAAAGAAGGAAGACTGATGGAGGCTGACTTTTGAAGAACTCAAAGGGTTACACAATTCTAGTGGAACTGAA
The DNA here is from genome assembly GCF_048164855.1 of Canis lupus baileyi. NCBI lineage: Eukaryota > Metazoa > Chordata > Mammalia > Carnivora > Canidae > Canis > Canis lupus. The sequence goes on along the minus strand of NC_132855.1, from coordinate 52,547,528 downwards.
AAAGGCCCGTAAACAAGACTGGCAGGCAGGGAGAAAGAAAGGAGGGCACGAGGAAGGGAGGAAAGAAGAAGAAAGGGAAGATGGAGGGGAAAGAAAAAAAAAATCATTCCATGAATAAATTACTGCTTTGGAGACAGATAAATCCTTGAGTCCCCACAGTACACATCCATCAAAACTTCATTATTAATAATAGGCTTACTCCTGAGCACTGACAAAAGCCTCTGGCTTCAGAGGCCATGTCCCACTGAGCAACCAACAGTACTCCTCAGTTTAGGAAGAACTAAAAGCAAAGATATCTAGGGAGCAGGGTTTCAAAGTGGGTGATGAAGAGATGTCACTTCATATTCAACCTGTCAAGAACTGCTAATTCTCTACCCCAAGGTGGTCTGTGCCACATCATACCCATTACTTTAGTTCCACTCACACCTCACATGAGGTCATATCTATTCTTGATCTCCTGAAAGAACAACTAACAGGAAAAGAAGATGGAAATATACTTGGAAGCAGTAGAATTAACATCTAACCCGCTACAGAACTCTGGATAGTGGAGAGAATAGTGTTGAAAAATATGGGTCAAAGTGATTTTAGAAAAGGAAGGAGAAGCAGCATAAGATCAAATAGTTATACATAAAATAGTTATGCTTACTAAACAGACAATTTTATACTGCCCCCAGGATTTCTGCAGTGCTGTAATCTCATTGCCACCTCTTAGATGATAGTTTCATTTATTCAGCAATATCATGGTTACGGCTTTCTAAGACAAGGAAAACTGCTATTATACTCTATTATGTCAGCTCCTCTGAGTCTCACTGCACCTACCAGTCCTATCTGAGATAGTTAGGACAATGATGACTCCTGGATGAAGTAGAAGGGTTATATTAAATATAAGTGGCAATAAAACAATGTCCACCTTGAAAATACCTAATATAATCCCCAATCTCCATACCTCAAAATCAGAAAGAAAAGAAACCGGAAAGAAAAATGTCTGTTTCACAGACTTTTCTGAATCTCCCTTACACTACAGGACAGAATACAGAGTAGGTACCCAAAGTGACACATCCCCGGTTAAACAGTAATGCTTCCTTCCCAGGGGACAAATAGATCCTTCAAACACTATTAAGCAATTAAATACTGGATCTAGCTTGAAGAAAGCAAACTGTCTAACAAATATGCACTTTCAGTCCAGCCATGTTGGGCCCCTCAATGCTAAATATGCCATGCAGTTACATTTCCAACTATTTGCAGGACATGTGAATTCACATGATTCATCACCATGTAAAACTCAGCATTACAAAAATAAAATTCCCTTCCCCAAATTAAACTTTTCTAAAACCTACTAAATTAGCTCATTCTCCTAACATCTCTAACCGTAGGGCCATCACACTCCCAGTCACCTAGGCCTGCCTGATCTCTTATTTCCACATAAAATTAGTTGTCAAAACTTTCAACTCAAATTTCCAATCTTTCCCACATGAATGCTTTCTTTTCTTTCACCCAGTTGTGGCTCCCACTGCCTCTCACCTGGACTACTTACAACAGCTTTCCCCTCCCTGGTCTCCTTGCAATGCCTACCAATTCTCAACATTGTCAGCTGAAGCATCTTTAAGCAGGCCTCGCGAGTGATCCTCATTCTCACACCCACCACAATTACAGTGACCTTTTGTTTGAAATTTTCCAACATGGAAACAATATTAAGTTACCATATATGAAATGCTGATGGAGGGAAAGGAGAGGAGAAGGTTGGTGGAGGGGGAAAAGGGGATACAGAAAGAAAGGGAGAGAGAAGTGGGGAGGACGACGAGAGGGTGAGGGTTAGGAGAAAATGGTTAGAGGGAACACTGACTTTTTGAAGTACTACTTAAATGCTTTACACATTTATTAAATTCACTTAATGGTCACAAAATCCAGGAGTTAGGAACTCTTACCATCCCTATTTTACAGATGAGACACATGAGGCATGGAAAGTTTATAAAGGTCACAAGTGATAGTTATAACCAAGAAAGGCTATGCAGACACTTGGCATTTCAGTGATGTAAAGGATCTTGCGAATCACCTTACCCGAGCCCCATGCCGTAAACATCAGATGACAGAACAATTTCTTTGATTTTCATTCAAAAGAAAATTTCAAATTTAATGAACATCAACTGGGAGTTTACTAGAGGATAGGCATTTAACACATTAATTTACTCCTGCTTGCAATGCGCAAAGTGATTATGTATAAACAGTAAACAGTTCAGACTTACAAGTAATCCTGTTTCTACGTGGCAGAGGCACGATTAGAAGCCCGATCTTTAAATTCCAATTCCAGTTTTCCTTTGACTATACAGTGTCATAAATTACAGGGTAACAGACTATTAAAGGCATTCTGCAATAGAGCCTTCAAATACCTCTCTAAACCTAGTCCATTAAACACCTTTCAATCTTCTCAATCTCAGTCCATTTAGCTACCAAGCAAGCTAGCTGCACTCTCCCCATCTTTATGCTGTTGGCTGTGCCACTCATTTTATGCTCATCTTTGCACTGCTGTATCTTATTATCTCCCTTTGTGTATATATCTTGTCTTCCCAACCACATCACAGCCCTTACTGGTCCAAAAAAAGCCAAACACTTAGTAGGCACTCAATAAATATTTATTGGCTAGCTGACTGATTGCACTCTTGAGTTCCTGGGAGGGTGGGGAAGGGTTCTGTGGGCGCTAGATGAAAACAAGGCAATAACTGAGTCAGAGAATTTTTGAGCAACAAGTGCCCAAAAAGATAATCCAATCCAAAAACCTCCATATACAAATGAAGATGGACCCAGAGAGAAACAGAAACAGAGAGAGCAACACCACCACAATAGGCAACTAAGATCCTTCAGATTCTCAGCCTGTTTCCCTTTATGGTACAGCTGTCCTTTAAAAATTATATAAAATAGGGGGCACCTGGGTGGCTCAGTTGGTTGAACATTTGACTTAATTTTGGCTCAGTCATGATCTCAGGGTCCTGAGACTGAGTCCTGCGTTGGACTCCATGCTGGGCATGGAGCCTACTTAAGATTCTCTTGCTCTGTCCTCTCTCTCTTTCTCTAGTTTAAAAAAAAAAAAAAAAAAGTTCAAAAATTTTATAAAATAGGAATGAACTATTTTACATGAACTATCCAAGATGCCCTTAATCCATTAAAAACTTATCAGGACATTTAAAATAATCTAGCCAGGGGATCCCTGGGTGGCTCAGCGGTTTGGTGCCTGCCTTTGGTCCGGGGTGCGATCCTGGAGTCCCGGGATCAAGTTCTGCATCAGGTTCCCGGCATGGAGCCTGCTTCTCCCTCTGCCTGTGTCTCTGCCTTTCTCTCTCTCTCTCTCATGAATAAGTAAATAAAATATTTTTTAAAATAAATAAATAAAATAATCTAGCCACATATTATAAATTGATCACACGATTACTAATGTTAGCTACAATAAATATATATAACAATTATAATTATTTGCTTATTATAATAATTGTCTTCTGAGCATTTGGAGGACTTTTTCCTAGGAGACGAGGAGAAATGATTCAAAGATGTGTGATGATTTTTCTCCCAATATATATTCCAACACGAGGTAGAAATGTACATTGTAGACATAAATGTGCTTTCTTTATCCCCTATTTTATCTGCTCCAGCTCCTTTGCCTACCACTGTCCTGGACTCATGAATCAATTCACTGAGCTGGAAGAGGTCCTACTACAAAAGGTGACTGTAGTCATTCCATACTTTTGTGCATGGTCTTTACACATATTTGAAAGACAAATATCCATGTGTTAGACAATGGATATAAGAGACAACTGCAGTCCCCCTTTCAACAAATGGCAATATTCCGCTGTTGGAGCCTTCTACCAAGGAAGATAAAAATCATCAGATGCCTGTCCTTGACCCTGTCCCTAGCAGTGGCTCTCTCAGTTAAATGCTCCTGATTTAGGAGTGATGCAAAGGAGAAGACGCAGTCAGAATTCATTTACAACAGTGTCTTTCCTCTGGGACTGCGCCCCATGCAGATGATGATGGTGTCCTAGGCACACTGCACCAAAGTAAAAACAATTATCCTACTTTCTGCCCCTTTGGAGGTGCCCTGATCCCTATCTATTTCCCAAGTCTGATACTCCAGCCTTAGGTCAGTTCTCTTAGCTCCTCATAACTTCCCAACCTATTCTCTTCTTCTTTAGGACAGAGTTGTTGCTGTTTCTTACAACTAACAACATCTTAATGGATTTAACTTATATAATGAAGTTGCATCCCAAGAGTTTAAAGGAAAAGTCCCTAAGCATGGGTTACATAGGTCACAGGTCCTTTAAACCAGGTCCTGGAAGCCAAGGCCTAGGATGAGAGGCGGGTGCCATAGTGAGGCTGGCAGAGTCTGCAAGCCCGATAAAGGCCATATAAGGACACCTGGGTGGCTCAGTGGTTGAGCACCTGCCTTGGGCTCAGGGCATGATCCTGGAGTTCTAGGATGAGTCCCACATCAGGCTCCCGGCATGGAGCCTGCTTCTCCCTCTGCCTATGTCTCTGCCTCTCTCTCTTTGTGTCTCATGAATAAATAAATAAAATCTTAAAAAAAAAAAAAAAAAGAAAAGAAAAGAAAAAGGCCATATAAGGTGCTCTCTTCCAGAGTTCCACTGAATTACCCAAATCTCATCCTACCACAGGATCCAGGGCTGGTGGCTGGACAGCACTAACCTTTACCTTTTTGCTTAGGTACTTAGTGTTAGGGAGGACAACTCTATCTTGCTCTCACTACTAGCTGAGTTAAGGACTTATTGGTATGATCTGTAACTGAACACTTGATCCTCTGATGTTCTCCAACCAATCTATAACCTAACAGTTCTAGCCACTTTCCTAAGGAAAAAGCAGAAGTGCAGGAAAAGGAAGGGTGGCTTTGAGGATATTGCCACTGAGAGAATATAAGTCAGTTGAGAAATGTCCATAAACATTAATTAAAATGTGTAATATGAAAGGCAAATATCATAAAGTCAAGAAAACATGGGTCTATGCCTTTACAGAATTACTACTATATTCAGGTGCAGGGATCAATTATAAGGGTTTTTAAGAATGGGTGAACAAGGTGAATGTAAAGAAGGCCTATTGTTAGTAAAAGAGATATTCTACTAGTTATTTCATTTGAGTTTCTAAACAAAAATGATGTCCCAACTACATTCATTTTAATGGAAAAAAACAAATTAGAGGTGATAAAGTGCTTACCAGTTAAAACAATTTTGTATGTTTAGGAACTAAAAACATTCCATATTAGCTTTGTTTGTTTGGTCTGATGGCCTTTCAAAATGCACATGAAAGGAAACCAACTTTTTAAAAGACATTTATAGTGTGGCAGAGGTTTTTGTTTGCTTGTTTTTAAAAGAGGGTCTAACACAAGGCATTATTTCATATCAGCACTTTAATAGGGCAAAAAAAAATCTTTAGATAAACTATGAAAAATGGGTAAAAAGAATAACATAGTAAAACGAATATGATAAAAAAGAAATGTTGAAAAATGTTGATCAATTCTCCTTCATCCAACAAGAGAGAAGTTATACACAGCATTTATATTTATTCTTCAATAGTGAAAGCCACTTAATGTTTCCCACTTCCTCCAGCCCTTTGTGGCCATAGAGAGCAATTATGAGCTTGTTTCATAAAGAACTCATGACACAGAGCAGTGATTCAGGGCAGAGGATCTCAGTTCTTAACCCAGCTCTCTGGCTGTTTAAACTCTTGTGAAGAAGCTAAGTCTATACCAGCTTCTGTATCTATAAAATAAGGGAGCAGATCTAAATTCTCTATAAAATAAATTAGAATATATGGGAACTAGAACATAATTTAAAAATGAATTAGCAGGGCAGCCCAGGTGGCTCAGTGGTTTAGCGCCACCTTCAGCCCAGGGTGTGATCCTGAAGACCTGGGATCGAGTCCCATGTCGGGCTCCCTGCATGGAGCTTGCTTCTCCCTCTGCCTGTGTCTCTGCCTCTCTCTCTCTCTCATGAATAAATAAATAAAATCTTAAAAAAACAAACAAACTAAGCTTTAAAAAAAGGAACTAGCAATTACAGATCAATAGTCATATATATTCAATAATAGCTTCATCTTTACAAGTATTTTTATACAGCACTAGCTGATAATATTCAAAGCAAAGTAGATAATGTATTGTTTCAGTAAGTATATAAACACTGAGGTGTGTTAATACACATTTCTGGTTGTGTTTTATAGAATATTGTGGAAGCAGACACAATTTCTTCCAACCCTTCTACTAAGGACTTTAATAGCCCTATCCTTTCCGTGGATAGGGGTGAAAAAGGGTGGGAGGCAAGGATGTTTGATATTTATGTATTCTCAACAAATACTTATTCTTGACAAATATTTATTCTATTCAACTGTTTGATGTATACTATTTCTTAAAGATATAATGCATTCCCCAAATGTTCTGGAATATTAAAAAAGAGGACAGAAGGATGAGTAAATAAAAGAATATATGTATATGGTATATCTTCTACCAAAGAAACTAAAGACCAACATTTTGGTAACATCTGGCTAGTTCCTTATACTTAGGCTAAGTACCTTTTTCAATAGCAAGAAACTGCCTTTATGCACTAGTAGAAATGTGTTCCAAAAACGGATTCAAGAGTAGAACTGACATTTAGCAGGAATTTATTACATTTCTTGAACCTCTGAGGCTCACTAGATAAGGTAGAGTAGGAGGTTTACTTCTAATCTTATCACTGAACATAGTGAAGAAAAATCAAAGACTCACCTTTACATAGTTTGCCAAGTACTGTTTTGGCCTATCATGCTTTCACTTGAGTAATAAAAGTAGCAGCAACATGTCAATAAAACAATTATGTTTCTTGAGTAGTCCTTATGAGACAATAGAATATTACCGCACAGTAAATATTAACAAGAGACGTTGACTTCATTACTACAGACCATAAGGAAATATCAGAAATACTTCATTTTAACTACAGAATTTTGAGCTGAAAGGGCCTTAGTGTTGTTCTACTCCAATTCTCTCATTTTGTGGATTGTAAGGTCTCTAAATCTCAGATTAGGAAAACTATTTATTGACTGACCTGGATTAGAACTCAGGTCTCAAGTCATAAAATAAGCATCCTTCCATCATGATAACCTGCCTCCAGTTTCATATAAAGACTGGAAAAACTATTGCTACACACAACTCAGTTGGATCTCAAAGGCATTATGCTAAATGAAAAAGGTCAACATCAATAGATTGCACACTGTCGGATTCCATTTATATAATGTTTTTGAAATGCCAAAATTATAGAGATGGAAAATGGATTAATGGTTGTCATGGATGTTGGGAGGGGAATGGCATGGTAGTAACACAAGGGAGATCCTTCTGATGACTGAATTGTTTTCTGCCTTGATTGTGGTGGTGTGCACATGAATCTACACATGTGATAAAAATGGCAGACACGTACACTGCACCAACACCACATTCTTGGCTTTGACATTTTATTATAATTATATAAATTATAACCGTTGGGGAGAACTGGCTAAAAGGTATATGGAATAGACCGCTGTACTACTTTCGCAACTTCTGTAAAACTATAATTACTTCAAAATAAAAGTTAAAAAAGAAAAAAGTAAAAAAACTTGAATTTAGTTTTTTTTTAAATCTTTTTTTTTTAATTTTTTTTTTTTTTTTTTTTAATTTATGATAGTCACACAGAGAGAGAGAGAGAGAGGCAGAGACACAGGCAGAGGGAGAAACAGGCTCCATGCACCGGGAGCCCGACGTGGGATTCGATCCAGGGTCTCCCGGATTGCGCCCTGGGCCAAAGGCAGGTGCCAAACCGCTGCGCCACCCAGGGATCCCGAATTTAGTTTTAAAAAGAAAACAAAAGCAAAGATTCTAAGCTCCATTCTCAATCAGAATAATCCTCAATCCAGAATAATCCTTTAAAGATTAAAGTCAACAAAACTTGCCATTACTTCTCTGCTCAAAACTCCACAAGGGCTCCTTTAAGATTTTATTTATTTATTTATTTATTTATTTATTTATTTATTTATTTATTTATTTATTTATTTATTTATTTGAGAGAGAGAGAGAGAGAGAGAGAAGGAAACACAAGCAAGAGTACAAGCAGGGGGAGCTGTAGCAGGAGAGGGAGAAGCAGGCTCCCCACTGAGCAGGGAGCCCAACGTGGGGCTCAATCCCAGGACCCTAGGATCTTGATCTAAGTAAGCCAAAGGCAGACACTGAGCCATCCAGGTACCCTTCACAATGGCTCCTATCTCATTCAATGTAGAAGCCAAATACTTGAGTGGCTTACAAGAACCTATAGGATCAGCTACCCTTCAAGCTTCCCAGTCTCATTTAACCTCATCTCTCACTGGCCATGCCTTGGCTCCCCTGCTCCAGCCACAACACATTCTTTCTATCCAGGCACACTTGCACACAAGATCTTTGTCCTTGCTGTTCTCTTTACCTTTGTACCACTTGCTCCTTCACTTCATTCAAGTCTTTGCTCCTGTCACCTTATCAGTGAGGCCTGAGTATCCTACTGAAAATCTGCCTCCTTCCAACCCTGGAATACCTCCTCTACTCTTCCTCAGCTTTATTTTCTCTACAACACTTTGACCATCTACATATTTTGTTTTTGTTTTGTTTTGTTTGCCACCACTGGAATGGAAGTTCCTGCCTAAAAGACAGATTTCTCTCTAGAGTATTCATTACTTTATATTCAGTGACAAGAGTACCTGGCACATCATGTACTAAAGAATTAACCTGCTGAATAGACAAGAAAAAAAAAAAAAAAAAAAACCCAGCCCATAAACCAAAGTAGAAAAGTAAAACAAACATGTTATGTTTATGTGGCCTATGGAAAAGGTGCAACTTAGGGATTACATATAAATGAAGCTGCACTTTGTTTAGATTTGCAATCATGAGACCAATTCTGGCTTTAATTAGAAGAAACCTGACAAAAGATATTTACCTTTCAAGTTCCATTTTTCTGTCCTATCATACCAATGGAACTAAAGTGAATAACCTCTAGGGTCCCAGACAAAGCTAAAAATCTAAATGGTTCCATGTGAGGCAGAGAACATTTACATTTCAGGTCTAACCCAGGTGAGTCTAGAAAGGAGACAGATAAACATGGGAAGCCATGGAAGGTATCTGAGCATTGGTTATCTCAAAGACCTGGTATGTGGCAAAAATTGCAATATGGACCGGGGGGGAAAAAAAAAAGAGAGAGAGAGGCTTTGAAGCGCCCAGAATCTCACAGTAAGTAAGCACTGGGTGCTGATGAAGCACATGCACAGAGGCCCAGTTAGGGTCTTGTCTGGGAAGGGTACCTAAGTGTAAAGCTTCCATAAGAGGTGAAATGCTGAAGGATGAGTAGGAGAAATGTATGTTCCAAACAGAGAGAGCAGAAGGACTTCAAAAATAGTGAGTTTTTTTTTTTTTTTTTTTTTTTTTTTTTTTTTTTACAGAAATGATGGATGAGAGCCAGAGAGTATTAAATATAAACACAGAGAGGTAAGCAAGGCCTAGATCACAGGTTTGTATTAATCCTAGAGGCTGTGGATGATTAATGAAGACTTTTAAGCAGGAGAATAACAATCAGATTTGTGTATCAGAAAGCCAACTGCAGCAGTAGTGGGGAAAATGGATCAGAAGGGAGTAAGACCAGGAAGGAGACAGCATAAACCAGGCAGTTAGGAGAAAAAGGCTTGAATGAACGTGATATATACCCATGGATAATCGGGTATGGAGAGTGAGAGAGGAAGAGATAAAGATGACACTTTGATTAGTGGAAGGGAAGACTGAATAAATGGTGGCACCATCAATCAAGATATAGGATTATTCAAGGGAAGGAATAGCTTTTTAAAGGGGAGAACATGAGCTCACTTTGAACCATTATTGAGTTCTGCTATCTAAGAAGTGAGATGCACTAAGTACTTGGATATACTGGTGGGGAAAGCCTGGTAAAAAGAATTGGGCTAGAGACCTAGGTTTGGGAATTGGCAACATCTACCTAAAAACTGAAGCAATGGGTTGAATGAGATCACCCTTGGAGACTGAGGTGGGGTAAGAAAACGGACAAAGACGGAAGCCTGTGAAGCACAAATATTTAATGAACACTCAAAAGCAAATTGAAGAGAAGTAATCAGAGTTGTAGAAGAAAAGCCAGTCAAGTATGCCATACTAAAAGAAAGGAGAGAATTAAAAAAAAAAAAAAAAAAAAAAGATTGTGGTAAATTTTAAATAATGCAGAGATCAAGTACAAGCAAGGATTGAGAAATGTCCTTAAGGGAAGCACTGGTCTCCTAGGTAAGCTCATTGTCAATGATGTGGAGAGGTCAAAGCAGATGGTAAAGGAAAGAGGAGCAAATGGAGATAGGATTAAAATTTCTTTTAACTCTTTTAATTAACTCGGCTGTGAAGAGAAGGCAAGAAGTAGAAAAGTAGCTATAATATAGAGAGGACTGGAGGATAATTTTTAAAAATTAGTTAAAAAGAAAAGGGATAACTGATGGCACAAAATCCCTAGGAGATCAAAAGAGAGAATTCAGAGTATATAGGAAAATTAGCTCAGAAAGAAAGAGGCTGAAGTCTTCCATGTAGATGGGAAGGCAAGAGATAAGCAAGCAAGCAAGCAGGGGAAAGACAGGTGTGGAGCTGTGAGAACCAGTTTAAGGCATCTTCTACAGAAATTCCTATTTTTTTCCATAAAGTAGGAGATGAGGCTGTCTGCTGAGAATGAGGGAAGAGAGAAGAGAGTAGAGGGCTGGACTGAATATAGTTGTGAAAATCTGAAATAGCTACTGTGGTAAAATAATACAAAAAAAGCACTAATGGGGAATCAAGCCAGTATCAGTATGCAGGAAGAAATGGAAATGGGATAACTTGCAGTTAGGAAAGGCTTATGGAAAAGGCTACTGAATTAACCAAGGTCTGAGTTGTTGAGTACAAGAAGTAGAGTAATGGCAAAAGTAACAGGAAAGAATCAATATAGGAATTTGTTAACAAATCAATCTACAACCCTTCCTAATTAAACTGCTTCTCCTCCCAAGGCCTCCAGAGCCACGAAGGCAGGATCAAACATCTTCAGTTATTTCAGCTCCTGTTAGGAACGGAAGCTATGGATGGTTTGTCCCTGCCTTGCCCCCAACATTCAGGCATTGCAGTCCAAAATGTTTGCTCTGATTCTTGAATGATGGTGCAATAATCCAATTTATCGACCCATTAAACCTCAATGACCATGCCTATTTAAAGTACATCTGGAACTATACCCTGTATGAGCAGTGATCAATTCTAACAGCTGTCCAATCAACTTGGACAATTCTTCAAAATGATCCTAGATTCTTGGTTACTGTCCAAGCTCACTACGTCACAGACTGATATGAAAAGAAATAAAATCAGTGAGCCCTACAAAAGTAGAGTTCATTCCATTGCCTGGCGTGCTTTTTTAATAACCTACACAGGGGATTCCAGGGCACACAAGTTGGAAAGCCACCATTTTAAATCAACATTAGTATTAAACATATTAGCTTTGAGATGAGTGCAGGACATACAAATGGTAATGGAAAGCAGGTATGTGGTTAAGTTAGGAGGGATAAGCAAAGAGTAATAAAGCTGATAATCACCACCATTCAGGGGATAGGTGAAGTTCTGCATTAACAAAAGACCGATGGGAAACCATTTACAGAGAAAATATACCAGGATCAAGATTAACCCTTAGAATATGTGAAGCCAAAGGACACTTCATTATATCTTTTAAATACATATACATCAAAAGCACTCAGAAAGAGCACATCCATTTTCCTGCTTCTCAATTCACCTCTGAAGTTCATTTCTTTTTTTTTTAATTTTTATTATTTTTTTTGAAGTTCATTTCTAAAGACTGATCATCAACAGTATTTTCGGTAGCTGTATGGCATCTTTCCTCTGAAGAAATATGCAGTATGCTACTGCTCTGAGCCACATTTACCTAACCTACTTCTAATCTTGATCTTTCTAAATTAACCAAATGGAGAAAAACCACCTTCAATTCTTTATAGGAGCAAAGAGGTCTGGTAAGTTACAAAGGGCAATAGGCAAGAATAAGTAAAGCTCTAGAGAAATTCGAGAAAGCCAGCATACGTGCAGATGTCCTTAGAGGGACGCACTAATTAATCACCAGTAGTTTCTTTCTCTCTCTCTCTCTCTCTCTCTCTCTCCCCCTCACTCTCTCTCTCTCTCAATGGAATTCCTGCCTGACTGCTGATCTGGGTGCAAGCTAATTTCCCCCATGGTGAATACTGCTGTTGAGATGCAGAACTCTCCACCATCTGTTACCCAGAAATAGCATAATGACAGATTATCTAATCCCTTACATTTAATAGATACAAATGGCGCTCTTGTAACACCAGTTCAGTCATATCCTCATTCATGTGATCTGTCTCCGCCCCATAAAAATTGGTCCTCCCACTCTGCTGGTGATGAATCTGATCTGAAGTTTACCCCCAATCTTGCCTAAAGGTCCAGATGCTTCACCATGAGACATTTTCCTAAAATATTTTATTCAGGAGTGGGAATACAGCTGTTATTCCAGATGCATCTGAAAAGGGGCACGCTGAACAAAAAGAAAATCTATCTCTAGGAGACTGGCTAACCTAGTGTGCAGGGCAGTGCCGCCTTGAATTAGATCAGGTTGAAAATTTCAAAAGGGAAGACAAAGGTGAAGTCAGAGCTGATCTGGGGACAGTGACAAAGGGAGAAATGCAAAAAGAAATCAGAAAGTTGAATGGTAGCAAGTAATACAATACTAACAGGAAAGCCTTTGCTGTTTTACAGATTCAGGGGTTCTAGACTGACCCAGGGTAGCACTAAACAAAAAATGGGAATCCGACATCTAGAAAAACAAGGACAGTTCCCAGAACCAAATAATTAGAAGAGCACAATCCCTAAGAAGTAGAATGGAAGAGGAAGTGAATTGACTAGTATAGAGCCAATGCAATTAGAAGGAAGTGAAAAGCCATCAGAATGTATTGAAAATAATTTCCAAAACCAGCAATTCCTCAGAAAGTGAGCTTCCAGGGTCAAGAGAAAACATTACAAGAAATGCACTTGCAGATAAAGGGATACCAGGTTTCCAAGGTGGGTGGTTTCTTGTTCATTTTGAATATACAACTCTTTGGATATAATTGAAACCATCAAATATTTAAAATACTTATTAATCTAGAGGTATTGTTTATTTATTTATTTATTTATTTATTTTTTAGAGGTATTGTTTAAAACATTTCAGAAACAGTAGTCCTCAAGCTAAACTCTCTGTAAGTGTATGCAATATACAATGTACACCATCATCAGAGCCACTTTCTAAGATTGTTTTCTTTCAACTTATCTACCTTAAGATTTTTACACATAACTGTTTGGGAATCTACATATGATGTTGTTATCAGAAATACTTTAAGTCACAAGGATTCATTTTCATAACATTTGGATGGCTGGTTTTATTACTTGTTCTACAGGTATCTATTCATTCCTCCATAGCTTAAGTCCCTACAGACTCAGTCTCTTTTTAACTAAAGTTTTATCAGAACATAGCCACACCCACTTGTTTGCATATCGTCTATGGCTGCAAAGCACAGCTGAATAGTTGCAGCAAAGACCTTATGGCTTTCAAAGCAAAAAATATTTACTATCTGGTCCTTTACAGAAAAGGTTGTCACCCCTGCCTTACAGTACTGCTTAAAAAAAAAAAAAAGAGAGAGAGAACTTTAAAAGGTCACTTTCTGAGGTGCCTGGCTGACTGGCTCAGTCACAGAGCACACAGCTCTTCTTGATCTCAGGAGTGTGAGAGTTCAGGCCTCACGCTGGACATGGAACCTGCTTAAAAAAATAATACATAAAAGGTCACTTCCTATGACATCCAGCACTTGCAGTTAGGGAGACATACTCAACAGAATAAGTATTACACTGTGGAAAAAAAAATTTGGCTCATTTTTATGATTCTGCAATGCGATCTTCATGTACCACGGACTGAGGTTTTATCAAGCTCATTGGTGTGTTCAAAATAAACTAACTGGGGCACCTGGGTAGTGCAGTAGGTTGTGAGATCAAATCCTGTGTAAGGCTCCACACTCAGCCCAGAGTCTACTTAAGATGCTCTTTCTCTTTCTCCCTTTGCTTCACCACCCCCGCGGGCACATGGTAGTGCACACACTCTCTCAAATAAATAAATCTTAAAAAAAAAAAAAAAATTAACTGAGGAAGCACTCAGTAGTACATGAGCCTCTGTGAAGACCCTCTCTTCTGAGCACTGGCAGGCAGGGAAGGCCTGTGTCTGGCATTTAGAATACTATGCTCTAGCGTACAAGACTCTAGAGTACACAAATTAGCCCCTCTCTTCCAAGGAGCACTCACAGTGCCACCACTAAGAGTAAGGAAAGCAACCAACACTGTCATCTCTGTGGCAGCAGAAGGCATGCAGTATAGTGAAAAGTCACATGGAAAACTGGACTTGCAGCACGATGAATGTTACGTCATGAAGCAGTGGTGAGCAAGAAATAGAAGACTATACTTCAATTCCGTCAGGCAAATAGTAAGTATTGTGGGTTGGTGATTACTCTGGTTGGTTTTCATTATCATTGACACTGGCCTAGTTGTGTTACTCATCCTGGACCTAGCCTTGTTCATAAAATGAGGGAGGTAGACTTGATAGTCTTAAACATGTTTCCCTACTATAAAATCTATTTGGCTAGGGGAAAAAAATGTTCTATGTAAAGACATGAAGATACACATTCTCAATGCAAGCATTTTTCAGGAAATAGCTGATAAGGTGAGCCTGACTTCACAAGTTGAGAGATCTGTCCAGGAGATGAAGCTATCAGAGCAGACTCCTACTTCAAATCCAGCTGTCTTGGGAAAAGGTCACCCTGAGCTGATAAAGACATTGTGTTCACCCCTTCGGCAGCAGCACATGGCCTGGGAGAGCAGCCATCCATCCGCAGCACTCTCAATCACACATGCCACTGCCGAGGCAAGATTCACGGCTCTGGCGGCAACAGGCCAGTGTTCTCCAATATGCATGAAATCAAAGTTTTCATCATTTCCAGTGGTCAAAGGCCAGTGAGTGATAAATCCCAGAATACTAAGATTAATGAAGGAGTCATTAAAACCCAGCATTAAATCACTTCTGTAGCCACTGCTGACAGTGATGTCTGTAATACATTACCAGGTTGATTAGAAAGAAACAAGTTCCAATTCAGAAATGAATTACCTGGTTTTTTAAAAAACTAACTGTATGGCTGTCACAGCAATTTTGCTACTACAGGAGAGATAGTGGCTAACATATATGTTATGTCATAAACAGGAAATTATCATCTCAAAATCACAAGGAACAGAATTTGGGGGTGGGGGGAATAATCTCCTAAAGACAGTAAGATGGAGAAGGGAGGACTGACACTGGCCAGATTTTACTTCTTGTTTTGAGTGCAGGTGTGTGTGTGTGTGTGTGTGCGCGCGCGCATGTGATTCAAACAATCCAAACCAAAACAGGAATACTTCTTGTTCTTGATTCCTCCCCTCTCTGCCAAGCTACTGTGAGAGAATGACATCTCTCCTTGAAAACAAGTCTTGAAGGATTCTCTAAGACGAGTTGATATAATGCAAATTCTTATGTCTTATAATCAGATAATATTCAAAATATTTAACATATGGCACTGGCTAGTTTTTCAAACTTGTATAAACCAGCTGAGTATAAGCTTTGTTTATAAAAACAGAAAGGTATGCAACAAAACAGCTAGAGTCATAAATGTGGTTGTATCTAGAAGGGCATTAGGATAAAATAGCAAATCTCTTGAGGATATTAATTTGGATTAAAGGTTGCCAAATAATTATGCCTCAATCATCAAAACATACATCATTAATTTCAGATGCATCAATCTACACTCCCAAAAGAAAACAATTAACTCTAGGGCTTCTTCAATATTTAACTATTGGCTCGAGTCTTTAGTAAACCCCACAAATGGCATTTATTGAGTCCAACAAATAGATTATACTTGAATTTCTTTGGTCCCCCAAAATATTTAAAAGATATAGTTTGGCTTAGTTAGCAACAACACTTCATATAGACAAAGAATTCCTCTTAAGGAGAAAATGAAAACAATAGTTGCCAACTAGACGAAAACCTATGAATATGATAATTACAGATAAAGTAAAAGGAAAATTAGAAGTCTAAGTTCAAAGCTCTTTCCAATGTTCTACACCTTGTTACCTCAGGTACACAATTTAACTCGAGGTCACGTCAATGGTGAATGGCAATAAGGCCATTAAGTCGATTGGCAGTAATAACTAAGAATTAATTATTTGGATAAAGTTGATTCTGCAAATCCACAGACTTCAAACTAAATCTAGTGTTTATGATTAAAATCTGGGGAGGGAGGGCTACATAAGGGAAAATCCAAGGCTAGCTCTTTCGCAGAGAGCGATATAGGCCTCACTCATTACAATTGGCACAAAAGCCACAAGACAAGGGTCAAGAGAAAGGCCTATCTATCATAAGAAGAGAAGTATGAGCTGGGACATCCTGCTGCCAATACTAAGACTGGCCCTCACTGCATACACACAATCCATGTTCAGGGAGGCAGTAAAAAGAACTGTGCCTTGAGGCTGGACATGGGGAACTTTTCTTGGGGCTCTGAGTGTTGAACTAACAAAACAAAAATTCCTGATGCTGTCTACAATGCATCTGCCAATGAACTAACTAGTCAGCCCCAAGACTCTGGTGAAGAACTGCATCGTGCTGTATGACAGCACACCTTACAGATAGTGGTAGGAGTCCCACTATGTACGGCCCCGGGGCTGCAAGGGACACAAGCAGACTCCTGAGGAGGAAGAGATTTTAATCAAAAAACAATAAAAAAAAAATTAAGAAATATGATGAAAGGAAAAAGAATGCCAGTCTTCTGGAGGAGCAGTTCCACTAAGGCAAGCTTTTTGCATGCATCACTTCAAGACCAGGCCAGTGTGGCTGAGGAGATGGCTATGAGCTGGAGGACAAGAAGCTAGAGTTCTAGCTTATTGCTCTGAAGAAAAAAAAAATCCATGGCTAGACTTTAAAGCCAGTAGGAAAACCTCTCGCATCACTGCTACTACTTCTCTCACCCCTAAACACACCCCTAGTTCAAGTTCTCTTTCTTAAGAATGTTGAGAACAGGTTTAAAGAAACTTTAAATTACTAAAAAGAGACACTAAGATATTAAAGAATATTAGCAATATTATTTGTTAGTTTTTTTTTTTCTTCAAAAAAGGCCAGATTAGGGCCTTAGGGGAAGAGAGTAGGTAAATGACCAAGGTCATGCTACATGCTGGAGGCAGACCTGGAAATAACCATTACCCCTTTAGCCCCTCCACTGCTCTGCCACTCTGTACTTATTTCTAGGCAGAGTTAATGCGACAGAAATTAGTGGAGGTAAAAGGCTAGGCTTAGGGACCAAAACTGATCTAAGAAAAAATAATTTGTAAAGTTTCTTTTATTCTCTCTTACGTATATTTATACTTATCTGAGAAGAGAGAAAAATGTTGGTTTTGGAACTTCCTGTTTCCTTCAGATTTCTTTTCATAGTGCTTATTAACACTGGCTGCACATTAGAATTACCATTCAAAATACCAATGCCAGGCCCTATGTCAGGCCAGTAAGTCTAGAATCTCTAGGGGTGCAGAACAGTATTTTTAAAAGAACAAATATGGGGGGGGCACGTGCCTGGGTGGCTCAGTAGGTTAAGGACCTGCCTTCAGTTCAGGTCATGATCTCCAGATCCTAGGATGGAGCTCCACATACAGCTCACTGCTCAGCAGGGACTCTGCTTCTAGCCACCGCCCCCATACTTGCTGTCTCTCTCAAATAAATAAAATCTTTTTTTTCAAAAGGGGGAACAAATATAGGTACCTAGATTTTATATATGGGGCAACCATTATTTTTTTCTTAAGTGCCCCAGATGGTTCTATCACACAGTTTTGAGGAAAACTGCCCAGACAGAAAAGCTCAACTAATATATTCTCTTCTTCCAAATTTCAAGGGCCCATGAGTGACCTCACACAACCTAAGGCCCCCCATATCATAAAATATGTTAAAGAACCTGGCACTCCCCAAAGAACAATAACCTAAGGTTTATGGGTAAGCACAGACCAATTTTTGGAACTGGTTCAGGAACAGCAAATTCATTCCTATTGGTTTGATTTAAGTCAGAGGAAGACAAGTGATGGGTTGTGAGAGAAACCAGAGAGAAGATTCCCCATCTTTTTCTCTTCAGAATAGAACTGCCAGTTGCCATGCAGCATTTTCTAGGCAGCTGTGATGAGCCCCCTCCAAAATGTATGCATCACTTGGGGAGGGAGAGTACCCAATCTCTCAGGGGAATAAGGAATAAATAAGCAATCGTGGCCATTATGACAAAACCAGGCCTACATACCCAGTTTATTATTAGCCTGACATTAAACACCACTTAAAAACAAAACAAAACCACCCGCCCACACAAACACACACCCCAAGACAGAAAATTACATAATGGCATCTGGAATGATCTGCTCTGACAGTGAAAGTAGAACCAACCAAATCAGAGGTCTAGTAAAGACCAAAATGGGCATGAGGTAGCCCCAGAGAGTCATTTTCAAGTCCTCTATAGTTTACCCAAATGTTAAGATACATAATGCTTTGTTTAGAAGAAGAATTTCAAAATAATACTGTAGGTTCTGAAAGGTTGTCATTCTGCTCTGAGAAATACCAAGTCTCTATTAAGTGGAAGAGTAACTCTGTGTTCTTTTGATAAACCCTATCATCTAGAGAAGTTAGAAGAAAATGATCTTTACACAGGTTGCTTCTTAGGGTGGAAGTTCAAGATAAGTTTTGCATATGGCTCAGAGAGGGAAAAAAAAAAAACAAGGCCCAGTAAAGACTTCCACTACCAGTCTCATTATGGGTGATAGTCCACAACCCAGCCAGTGGGCACCACAGGAACAGGAGTGGTGTTCTTACTCCCTAGAATCCATGAGTAAATGGACAGTGTGGCTGTAAGTTTAGGATAGGTAACGGCTTTAGACTTAACTGCTTTCAGAACCTCTGCAAGTAAAAGCTCCAGATGAGTCTCCACTTATAAAACTACATCAAAACCAAATTGTTTTTTGGTGGTCAACATTTTTCTCTAAGAATTAGAAGACCTAATACTTTTTCACTAGATGATTATTAGCTATAGTAAAAGCAACAAATGACCCTAAAAAAAGGCTAAGGATTTTGAAATTTCTTCTCTCCTACTCTTTGGGGAGGGCAGGGTTATTTTGGTTCTTGGCTTTGAAACACAGTTAGCTACTAGAGAGCCTTTGTGGTCAACCTTCACTCAGTGGTCTGATCTCTCCACAGCCACAGGCTGTGCTAAGCGACAAGTGAAGGAACAGTTTCAGAGGGAAGTTTTTGAGAAAGTGGTGACAAGAATAAATGTTCTGCATAGTTGCTTCTTAAAGAAAAAAAGATTTTGCAATCAATGCCAATGTGGTTGGGTGGGGGTGGTAGTGAAGAAGAGATGGTCTAAGAACTACCATATAATTCCCCTTGCTGTTGACCTATCATGGTTTATTAATCACAGTTTTAACTCAAAAACAGCTCACATTAAAGCAACAGTCTGCTGAGTCATAGTTGATATATAAGCAGATAGGTCAGAAATCCAAAAGGCTCCATGTAAAACCCACACTGTAAACTTGAGAGAAGACAGCGACTTTTACCTGTTGTGAAGTTCATGCTGTTATTAAACATCTCCAATTTCTATCATACACACTGACTTCAAAGGTCCAACTATTTAGTCTCGTGAAGTTCCACTTGTTGTAAACACATTTACTGATGTCATAAAAATTCACAAGGGTGTCACCACAGAGAGGGTCATTCAGTAAACTCCACAGAATACAACTTTTCAGTAGAACTATTCAGGTGGAAAGCACAGAATACAATTTCCTAGAACACCTAAGATTAGTAGCCCTATGCTTTTCAACTACTTGATATATGTAGATAGGCAGATCACTAGCTATAACATTATATCCAGATAGGTTGTTTGCTAGCACACCTCTTGCTTTGCAAGATTTTTTTTTTTTTAAAGTAGGCTCCATGCCCATTGCAGGGCTTGAAGGCAGTATCCTGAGATCAAGGCCTGAGCTGAGATTGAGAGTTGG
The DNA here is from genome assembly GCF_048164855.1 of Canis lupus baileyi. Lineage (NCBI taxonomy): Eukaryota > Metazoa > Chordata > Mammalia > Carnivora > Canidae > Canis > Canis lupus. The sequence goes on along the minus strand of NC_132855.1, from coordinate 52,527,358 downwards.
GCATTTAATTGACTGAGCCACCCAGGCATCCCAAGATGCTTTTAATAAATTACTTTTATTAAGGGATAAATTATATGTTTGCTAATCTTCTTAAAACATGAAAACTTACAAGTATCACTTGTACCTTTATGCAAGTACTTATCAATCATTACTGTGTAAACATAGTATATATCAAAAATTTAGAGGAAAAATGGATATGTTAGCCATCATGGTAATTTAAAAAGTGAGAAAAAGAGATAAATCCAATCGAAGGGTCTGGCATGGAACAATAAAAATGGTCTACAGGGGTGCCTGGGTAGCCACAGAGGTGCCTGGGTGGCTCAGTCAGTTGAGCGTCCAACTCCTGATTCCAGTTTGGGTCATGATCTTGGTGTCCTGGGATTGGGCCCCACATAAGGCTCCCTGCTCTGTGGGGAGTCTGCTTGTCTCCCTCTCCTTCTGCCCCTTCTCCACCCATTTTTTTTCCTTTTAAAAAATGGACTACTACAAAACCTAAGCCACAGTACAATGAGGTATTTTGTTTTGTTTTCTAATTAACCTATGGACAACTACTACATACCAGGTATTTCCTATATCTTATTTAAACTAACACTTAGAACATTCTGAGAGGTAACAGTATTATCAGTGGGTTAGCTTAGCCAGAAGGAGTGTGAAGACTAAGCAGAGGATGAAATATAAAAACATTCAAGAAAAATCCTTAAAAAAAGAAGCTGAATGGGGGGAAAAAAGGGTCAGAAATGTGCGAGAAAGGACAAAGAAAGGCCAGCGGGCGCCTGGCTGGCTCAGTTGGTGGAGCATGCAACTTTAGATTTCAGGGTCATGAGCTCAAGCCCCCCACCCCCTTGGGTGTAGAGATTATTTACATAAATAATAAACTTTAGGAGACAGAAAGAGAGGGAAAATTCAAAAGCCACTAAATACGAAATTACATCAATGGTGACCAATCAAGTTTAGAGGCTTGGAGCTGATGTGAGAACTTGTCTGTTAGATCTCAGTAAATATACTGAATATTTTAAATGCATTAGTATATTTAATCCTCACAACCACCTGATGAGATGTGAGATTATTAAATCTAAGTTACATAAGAAAAATCTAAGGCCCAAGATCACATGGCTATCCAGAAGCAGAGCTGAAGTTTTACTTCACGTCTGTTCATCTCCAAAGCCTACTTTTATCAACAGCCAGACTCCCAACAACTTGCCTTAGACTTCATGTCAACACTAGGCCAAGTAGTCAATTTTCCTGTTCCTGGATTCATTTCTCAAGAAAAACCAGCACACAAAAGGAATACCTCCCACATAACAGCTATTCTATTAGCATGCTTATTAAATAATGGATAGTTTCCCTTTATTTTCCAAACTTCTGAAAAAGTTACGATTTTTTATTACTTAAAAAAAAAAAAATCACTCAGTATGAACTGGAGCAAATCCCCTGTAAAGCAGCAACACTACTGGCAGATAGTAGATTCTACAAAAACATTATTCCTATTCACCCTACCACTTTGTACTGTGCTGGCCACAGGAAATATAAAGAGAAAGGTGCTGATGTGGCATAGAAAAGACACGGTATTTTCGCTTATTGGTAACCATGTCAAATGTCCCCTCTCCTTATCACATCAATTGCATTATTCAAAAGAATAAAGAAAGAATGCTTGGGGGAGGTCAGAACGGCAGACTGGGAACTTCTGTCTACATAACATCCTTTACAAGGTCCCACTGAAATGACAGAAAAGACAGATATGGACAAGAATAGAGCCCTAATGGTGCTAGAAAACAAGAAAGTGTGTTAACAGCATATCAGAAAGTTTGCACAAATCCTGAAAGACAGAAAGCAGATGGGATCCGATTGGCAGAGAATTGGCAGTGCCTCAAGGGCCTTTATTGACAAAATACAAAGTACCAGAGCAAGGAGGCTTTGGGGACATCGTGTGAGCAATTAATGAGGACCCAGTTCAAAAGAACTGGATCAGCCAAGCCTCTTTTCTGCCCTGTCCCAATGATGCCCACAAAGTTATTAAGAGCAGGGGTTTTCTGACTCTTCGCAAATATTCAAGAAGTAATCTACCAGCAAGCACAGGCATTTCTTATATCATACATTTTGTGTTCCTCAACAGTTCACATTCCACAATGCCACCTAAAACCCCTAAAAAAAAGAGCTTGAGAAGAAAAACTGGGTTATGGGCAGACTACTTAAACCCTATGGAACTTTCTAGCCCAAGCACTAGCAAAAAAAAAAAAAAAAAAAACCCTAATAACAACAGGGGTACAGTTAGGTCTCTACTGGGCTAAATTACACTTTAGCTTTCTCCTCCTTCTAGAGGAGCTTTGTTTCTACTAGAGACCATTTAATCAAAATATAAAATCTGACTCAGACTGTATAGCCTTCTTTATTAATCCACTGCTTAAATACTGGAGGAAGTGTCTTCACAGCTTTTTTTTAACTACCATAGCAGGGTGTTACTAAGGTTAACCAAGCAGAAAGCATACAGGTTCCTGAAGACACCTAAGTAGTCATGACTTATACTAAAGGAAGTCACTGCGGTAGATTTCTGAACTGCACATTCTGAGATTTTTCTAAGTCTCTATATTGCTAAAGCTCTTCCTTTAGGTGGGACATGGCTTTCCTCTTATTGATACAGTATTTTAAAGTATCTGGGAATATTGTTTCTAAACCAACACGACTTCGACATTAAGCCAATGAGATTCCCCAGCATTACCAAGGTCACATATAGGATAATTCACAATTATAGAACAGAAGGTAGGTGATTTAACTGGGGGAGGACCTCAGATGGAGGTTGTAGTCTGTAGGAAACACAGAGGTACAGCATTTGAGACTGAGTCAAACAAACACATCACATTCCCTTCTTACTACACCCCAGTGAAGTACACATAAGCTCATTTCCAGCCAAGAATGCTGCCTTTGCCTTCACAGTTTTAGTGGGGTCTGAAATTTATGAAAGAAAAGAAACAAAATAAACAGAACATTTAGTCATGGGGGATAATTCAATAGAAGAGGGTTTTTGAATTTTTAAATATTATTCTCAGAGAAAATATCATATCTGTGGACTAGGAACAGGATGCCATTGAAAACACTTGAACAAAAAATTTAAAGATGAGTGCTGGAATAAAACATCTAGGGGATGCCTGAATGGCTCAGTGATTCAGCGTCTGTCTGCCTTTTGCTCAGGACAGGATCCCAGGACCCATGATCTAGTCCCACATCAGGCTCTCCACAGGGAGCCTGCTTCTCCCTCTGTGTCACTGCCTCTCATAAATAAATAAATAAATAAATAAATAAATAAATAAATAAATAAATAAATAAATTCTAAACAAAACAAAAACAACCAATTAAAATGGATTAGATTAAGAGAACAGTCTCGGGATCTCTGGGTGGCGCAGTGGTTTGGCGCCTGCCTTTGGCCCAGGGCGCGATCCTGGAGACCCGGGATCGAATCCCACATCGGGCTCCCGGTGCATGGAGCCTGCTTCTCCCTCTGCCTGTGTCTCTGCCTCTCTCTCTCTCTCTCTCTCTGTGACTATCATAAATAAATAAAAATTAAAAAAAAAAAGAGAGAGAGAACAGTCTCTGTAAATTTCATAGAAAAAAATCATTTCAGTTTTAGAACTACCAATACATTCCTGATGCTTAACACAATGCTTAGTACATACCAGATATTTTATAATTACTTGATAAAATGAACTAATGAGTAAGTGAATGAGTGAATAAGAAAGTGAGAATGAATGAAAATGACTGGTGGCTGGCAGTGCAAAAGAGGTCTTAAAAGAATGGAAGAACATTTACGGAGATATGAAGTGTAAGATACAATACTGATAGGATTTACAGAGTCAGAGGCAAAACGGAGAGAAAGAAAATAATTGAAGAAGTAATACAAAAAAAAAAATCAGTTGAAAACATGAGTGTTTGGCCCATTGCATACGAAGCAAAAAAGGACACACCTAGAAACATTTTAATAAATTTTCAGAAAACCAAAGAGAAACAGAAAATGAGAAAATCTTCCAGAGCCAGAAAAAAAAGGTTAAAAGAAATGGAAATTTAAAGGAATGGAGATAGAATTCTCATAAACACTGATGAAGCAATTGAACAACATGTCTTCACAGTTCTTGGGAAAATAATTTATTTTGAAGCTAGAATTTCATATAGATATTATCAAGAATATAGGCAAAATGAAGACATTTTCAGACACGCAGGAATTCAGAAGTTTTACCACCCTCACATGTAAAATCAAGGTTCTTCACTAAATCAGAAGGAAACACCACAAAAAGAATGAATTGAGATACAAGTGGTAGGTGCATAAGAAGAAATACAAAATAGGGGCACCTGGGTGGTTTTGCTGGTAAAGCATCCGACTCTTGATCTCAGTGCAGATCTTGATCTCAGGGTCATGAGTTCACACCCTAAGTTGGACTCCACACCCAACATAGAGTCTACTTATTTAAAAACAACAACAACAAAATAAAAACAGAAAAAGAAGTACAATATGGAGAAAGAGACAGACATACACACATCGTGAGAGAAACACACAGGGAATTAATTTAACATTTCTCTGGGGATATAATAACAGGATTTCTTTTTCAGTAGGCTTTCGAATTATCATACTTGGTCCAACAATGACTTAGAACTGTTATGGGGTGGGGGTGGAGGGTAAATTTTTTGGGTTAAACTTACAAGCAAAGCTTAGAAGACAATTACACAGATAGGAGAAATGCAATAAATCTTAAAATCTAAAACTTTTATTTATTTGACAGAAAGAGACCTGTAGGGAAAGAGGAAAAGGGAGAGAATCTTAAGCAGACTCCCTGCTGAGTGTGGAGCCAGATGGCAGGGCAGGTTCAATCGCATGACCTCAGGACCTAAGCCAAAATTGAAAGTGGGACACTCAATGGACTAAGCCACTCAGGTGTCCCAGAAGAAAAACTTTTAAAAAGAAGGAGGAGTCCAAAAAAGGTAGCATTCTTTCTAAGCTTTCAGAGAGGAAAATACTCTACTGTTAATCAGCAATAGTAACTGAACTTTATGAAGTTCACTAATGGTAAAACTTAAATAATATAACAAATTGGAAGTTAAAGGATGAAATAATAGTGTAACTATTCAAAAATACTCATCTTTTATATAAGTAAATAGATACAGTTTAAAGTTAAGCATTTTTAAATTAGTAGTGTTAAATTTATAAGGATAACTGTCCAAAAAGTAAAAAGTAGACACGACTAAGAAGTTAGTGTCTATGCTTCCATGAGAGTATTTGTGGGAGGCAGTGGCCCAGTCAGTGATATTAATGTCTCCATACTTTCTCAGGTGCTAAAAGAATATCTTCAGAATGTTGTAGGCAACTCTGAGTAAGAACACTAGTCCAGAAAATTGGGTTTCAAGAGGCCACTTTCTTCCTATGTTTAGCTTAAAAGTCAGATATTAGTTATGTTTTAAGATTTGAAAACTTGAGAGAGAGGAGGTTTGGCTTGATTGTGAAAGCCTTAAAGCTAGAGAGAAAACTCAAGCTAGAAAAGCTGGGGGTTGTATGACACTTCTACTATGGCTGAGAAAAGCCAAAATAGGATTAGAAAAGGATTATTCTAGAAGGACTAGACCTGACTTCAAGCTTCAGTCACATAAGGAAACTTGAGGAAAATTCCTACAAACTGGAACCAAAGAAAATGAAAAGATAAGGGGCACCTGGGTGGCTCAGTGGGTGAGTGCCTTCAGCTCAGGTCATGATCCCGGGATACTGGGATTGAGGCCTGCTTCTCTCTCTGCCTATGTTTCTGCCTCTCTCTGTGTTTCTCATGAATAAAGAAATAAAATCTTTAAAAAAAGGAAAAGAAGAAGAAAAAAGCAGCACAAGTCTCATTCCTTGCAAGTGTGATTATCTGGTTTACATAAACATAATAAAAGGCAAGCTCTGTCTATGAAGAATCCAAAGAGACATAAAGAAAGTTCATAAGGATGGCTCTGTGGCTCCTGGATAATAGTCATTATAACAAAGAGGTAACTAAGATGTCCCAAGTCCAAAAGATCTTTGACAATACCTCTGGCAGCAAGGCCTCATACTTGTGTGGGCAACAAGTGAGCAGAAAGCACAAGGGCAAGGCAGTAAAGCAGTAGAGGGAAACATGGTTTCAAAAAGAAGGTTAGGAGGAAAAAAAATCACCTCCTCCCCCAAAATATGACACTGTACAAAAATAGGCATTTTCCAATTGTTCCTATTCTATAGTTTCATCTCTATGCCATTCTTTACTATCCAAAAACAGGTCATGTCAATGGTCTACTGCCACTGTGAAATACTTCACATAATGAGAAACACTGGGGAATTATCTTAAGCGATACTATATCTGGGGGATCTGTTATAGTTTTCCAGGGCTGGAGTGACAGACACTAAGTGAGCATGTGAGGCTTAACCCTAACTTGTAATTTTTAGGCACCGCCTTATAAACGTGAACAAATTTTAACACCTTTCTCTGAAAAGGTGACATGCAGAAAGATGTGAGCAACCAGTTAATAGACTATAATATATGGGTTTGCCAAACTGGAGCTCCAAGTAATCGGGAAGTCCAGGACAAGAAAAGGTCACCTCAGAAAAATCTCACTCTTCAAGAAAGCTCTGACAATAAAGAAAGAACGAGATTTTAATCACTGAAGCTAATTACACAGAAGACTAAATCACAAGAAGAGTTATTTAAGCATCTTAAATACAATAAAAAGTAATTAACAAGAAGCGCCATCTTGACAGCTTCATGTCACAAACCAAGCCTAAAAGGCTCAGCTAATTCCCAGCCCGGGAGCCAGAGAATGAGAAACAACTCTAAGTTTGATCTTTTTATTTTTTATTTAAACTGTTTTGATTAACAGATAACAACTCTTGCCAACTCTACAGTGAAGTTAATCAAGAAAAAAATTTTAATCTATTAGAGGAATGATGAACCTCGTTTTCCTTGATTCTCCAGAGGGCAAGAGAAGAGAACAGAACACGGTCACATCAGAGGTGTCTCAAAGAGATCCTATGACTCAACTCCCTCTTGCCATACCAAAAAGAAAAACAGAAGGACTAGATAGACCGAACACTATTGAGGATACAGACATTTCACATACTTTGGCATGTAAGATACATTGAAAATCTGCTCTAAAATAACTGCAAGAGACTCCATCTCATCTGCCTCTTCTTTCTCATTACCCTGTGATCAGCAGCTTGAGAAGCTCTTTCATAGCCAGAGGAGCCCAGCTGATCTCTTGAACAACAGGAAAGCCTTTAAATGCTACACAAGCCCATATATAGGTACATAAGTCCACAGAGGATGACAGGCATAATTTGGATCAGATGACTTCGTAATTCTACATTCCTACAAGCCTGAACACTGTCTTACAGAGAGATGATGATGCATTATAGGAGCTCTCCTAAGTGACCTTCTCTGAACTGACCTGCACATTCTAGGATTTCAGCTGATGCCAATCAGAATGACTGAAGGTCACTCAGACACCTGTGCACTTTTGTCCCAAACTGTTGAGCCATTTGTTTCTGTCCTCATAACTATTTATACTGGTTGTGCTTGTTATTTTTAATTATGTACTTCATTAAATAGTTTATTAATAACTGAAATGAGTACTCAAAAAATGTGTTTATGAAAACAGCTGAATGCTTTTTAAAGGTTTATCAAAATGAATGGCTTTAAATGGCTGCAAAATAAATGAGGGGGGTGTAAATCACAAAAATCCAGAGTTTCATAGTGTTTTTAAAGACTCATTCTAAAGAGGAAGTTATGCATTTATCAGGTTAGCAAAGAGTTGATCTACTCTGCCCACAGACCAAAAATCTGGAAATATACATACATTTTCAGGTTTAAATGAAATGAAAATATTTTAGATTTAAAAAAAAATCCCTTCCTTAGCCAATGTTTTCAAATAATTAACCATTGCACTAAGAAGGCTGTTAGTATACCTAGATTCTGACTATGAACTATTTGAACACTCTTATTTATTCATACAAGTCTTTTAATAGTATTATTTGGAATGATTTGCAAAAGGACAGAAAATTCAGGAGAATAAATTAAAAACAAAATCAAAGTGAGAAGAGTAAAGAGAAGCTATGATTACAAATAGAATATAAAAAGCATAATTGATATTAAAAAGCTGATCTTCCAGAAATAGCCTATCTTTGCCAAGGACATCCCAATAACCAAACAAAAAAGGAAAACTATCCAATACAACTTCTCCAGTATTGATTACGTAACAAAATCAGGGCTCAGTAGAAATAAGTGTCCAAGGTACTGAGACATCTAAGTATTCCCTGTTATGCTTCTTAAAAGGACACTCTACAATATAATAAAAATGTACTGAAACTCCCACTACAGGCTGAATCTGCTGAGACTGTAACAGGGAATATAAGTAACGAAAATCCCTACTTTTAGGGAGCTCAATGGTCTAGTGAGAGTTTGTCTCAAAAGTATCTGTAGATCTCAATTACTTCTCCTGAATGCAGCCCAGTAGTTGCTTCACAAAGTCTAGTATAGTAGAAACAACTCTCTAAAGAAACTCATAATGCTTCCCAGGCACCTTGCTAGACTGGTCTAATCCAAGGAGACAATTTAAGTTATCTAGAAGAGGATCCCTGGGTGGCGCAGCGGTTTAGCGCCTGCCTTTGGCCCAGGGCGCGATCCTGGAGACCCGGGATCGAGTCCCATGTCGGGCTCCCGGTACATGGAGCCTGCTTCTCCCTCTGCCTATGTCTCTGCCTCTCTCTCTCTCTGTGTGACTATCATAAATAAATAAAAATTAAAAAATATATATATTTAAGTTATCTAGAAGAATCAATACACTGGTAAATACTTTGGTAAATCATATAAAAATAGTATTTCTTATAATCCAGTTACAAGAACTGAAAGGTAGAGAAAGGTAAGGTCAAGGTTATCATCTCTGGCATGAACCTGAAATACAGATAGTCTATGCTGTCAATTAAGACCCATCAACTTGTGTTAACTAACCAAACTGAAAAAAAACATTGATACCTTCTCATGAAAGCTTGAGAATCTGACCATAACCTTGGCTGGAACAGAGACACCTAACCTTTGCAGAAAGGCATACTAGCCTGAAGGAGTAATCATCAAAGTCAACATCAACACAGTTGAAACTTAAGGTTTCATGGCATGGAACATGCCCAAAACACCCTACTACGGAATTTTTAACTAGCTGTTTCAAATTGTCCTATAAGAAGAAAAATCTTATAACATACCAGATTATATAAATTTTAAGCAGTGTGAATTTACTTTAAAAGTGTACCTCAGTGGTAGCTAAATGAAATAACCTGCACTAATGGATTGTTAAATATGGGTGGAAACCATCTACAAAAATAAAGATGTGGATTTTTACAGTACTGATGCAATCGTTTTTACCAGTGTATTACATAGGAGGAGTAGTTATTTCCTGAGATGACTCCTTTTTTGCGACAGTTAAAATATATAGGAATACCAACTTTCCAGCTCCCCATAACAGAGTAGCATGCATCTAGCTCCTAGTGACAAAATAGTAATAATCATTATTGCAACTTACACAGACAGAAGAATGACCAAATTATACATCCTAGTCTCTCCCATGTCAAAAATATTATATAAGATTTGTCAAGATTCTGCTTCTAATAAAACCTGTCACTTGTGATGGTGTTAAGGTAGTGACAACAAAAGCCTGTATCAAGCTCCTCTCCATGAAGTCTCTGACTAATGTACAGTAACGTTTACATAAATATAGGAGTGATAACCGTGACCAAAAGTTATTGCCAAAATGTCATAGCGCAAATGAGCAGAAAAGGATCCTATTTGGTAGGAGAGCTTCTGAAAGGTAAATTAGCTACAAGATCTTCTCTTTCCTTTCAGAGTCACACTGTAGCTTAGAGGTATTTCTCTTAATAGCTCCACTGTACTTTCAACAAGACAACCCCTGTTTTGATGGGAAACCTATTTTTTTCTTTCCCTCTACTATGCCCCCTTAAAAAAGAAGAAAACTATCAGTTTGGTAACAAACAGCATTTAAGATTGTTAACTAGAAATGGAAACAATATCATGCTGGTACATTTTATACAGACTAGAACTGCTACTGGGGATTGTTTTAATATTTATTGTGGAAGCATGGCCTAGCAGGCTACAGGCTTCTTTCTTCCCCCATCAGATAGAAAAACTGTTCATCAAAAAAAAAAAAAGAAAAACTGTTCATCAACAAAGTTCCCAAGAGACTTTGGAATTTAACAGGATATGGCCAGCACAGAAGAGAAAGGCCCTATGATCTACTGAAAACATATGTCTATACAAAGATAATGTCGAATGAACCCCTACCCCCTTTTTGAGGAGTGGAGGGTGCCTATAATTGAACTTCCTAAATTAATGTGTAGATAATTTTTCTACCCAATGTTGGATAGTACCTAGGACCTGACTCTCAATAAATGGCATTATTAATAGTAATAATGCATGCTACATATTGCCAAGCACACAGCCCAGTAAATCTTTTTTTTTTTTTAAGATTTTATTTATTTATTCACGATAGAGAGAGAGAGACAGAGAGAGAAAGAGCGAGCACGAGAGCAAGTAGACACACAGGCAGAGGGAGAAGCAGGCTCCACGCAGGGAGCCCGATGCGGAACTCGATCCCGGGTCTCCAGGATCGCGCCCTGGGCCAAAAAGGTAGGCGCCAAACTCCTGTGCCACCCAGGGATCCCCCACAGCCCAAAAAATCTTAAACAATAATGAAAGAATATGATTAGCTAATGAATGATTATAAAATGCTTTGCAAATGCAAACTGCTATCAAGATATAATTAAGACCACTGTGTTAAGAGCAACAGGAAGCAATTCAGGAAGAAGGGAAGTAAAGACTTGACAGAGAACAACTCATAGCTATGGCTGAGCCTCTGCCAGCGGAACACTCACATTCCTCCAATGGTGACAGTGGCACATGTACGCTCTGAAAAGGCAGGCACCGTCTCTGTGGCTGGGCTGGCTGGTCTAATGTAGTCCACAGTCACATTCACCTGCAAATAAAGAATTAAAGGAGTTAAGGTTGAGAGTTTGCAACATAGTTCACTAGCAGCATCGTGTGCCTGCCCAGTTGTGAAAGACTACCTCACCCAGTTTGATTTTAACACTTTTTTAAAAAACATCAAACAACAACAACAACAACAACAATCAAAAGATAGCTCAACCACAGACTGGCAGAAAATATCTGCAGAACCCTTATCTGACAGAGGGTTTTTAACCAAAATATGCAAAGAAGTCTTAAAATTCAACAGTAAGAAAGTGAACAACCCAATTTAAAAATGGGCTGAAGACCTGAACATCTCACCAAAGACCCTGAGATGGTGATAATGCTTTCCATCATAGATCAGTGGGGAAATACAAATTACAAAACTAATAAGCTACCACTACATTAGGATTGCCTACTAAATACTGACAGCAAATGCTGGCTTGGATATGGAGCATCAAGCACTCTCATTCATTGTTAGTGTGAATACAAAATAGCATAGCTACTTTGAAAGATGGGTGGTTTCTTACAAAACTAAACATATTTTACCATACGTTCTGATAATCACGTGCCTTGGTATTTATCCAAATGAGCTAAAACTTATGTGTAAGGTGTCCTTCAGTAGATGAACATATAAACAAACTGATACATCCAGATAATGGAATATTAATCAGCACTGAAAATGAGCCAATACACCATGAAAAGACACAGAGGAATTTTAAATGCATATTGCTAAGAGAAAGAAGCCAATCTGAAAAAAAGCTACATTTTGCATGGTTCCAACTATGTAACATTCTGGAAAAGGCAGAATCATATAAACAATGAGATCAGCAATTGCCAAGGGTCAGGGGGAAGAGAAGCGGATGAACAGGAAAGCACAGGTGATTTTAGGGCAGTGAAACAATTCACTATAATAATGATGGATACATGCCATTATAAATTTCTCAAAATCTAGGGAACACAGAACACAAGAATCCTATGTAAACTACAGAATTTATTTATTTATTTATTTTTTTTAAACTACAGAATTTAAATTGTGATGTATCAATGTAACTTCATCAACTATAACAAGTGAACCACTCTGGCACAGGATGGTTGTGCTTGTGTAGAGGTAGGGTTTATATGGGAGCTCTCTGTACGTTCTGTTCAATTTTGCTATGAACTAAAACTGCTCTAAAAATTTAAATGACTGATACCAAAAGAGAAAGACAAATGGCTAAACATTTAAGGTCCCATGGGTATTATAGTTGATAGAAAGGAGGTTGGCAATGTTCCTGGAGGACTCCTAGATAACATGACATAAAGCAATTCTTTAACCTTTTCAGACTCCTTGGAAGATCTGTTTCTTAAAATATGAAATTACTCTACGGAAAAACTGCATGTAATTTCAGTCTACCATAACTTCTCCAGAATCAAGTTAAGAAACATCAAGAACAAGCTGACAGTCAAATGGATGCTCGGGACAGGATGCTCAGGACTGGTATCACAGTATATTAATAAAACTACAAGCTAACTGCACCCAGTACCAATACAGTTGGAGTTAGGAAGTTTTTTGGGGAAAAAAACATCAAAAACCAAAAAACCAAAAATTGAATGGACCAGAAAAACTTTAAATTCTGAATGAAGGGATGCCTGAGTGGCTCAGAGGTTAAGCGTCTGCCTTTGGCTCAGGGTGTGATCCTGGGGTCCTGGGATCGAGTCCCACGTCGGGATCCCTGTATGGAGCCTGCTTCTTCCTCTGCCTGTATCTCTGCCCCCCGCCCTGTGTCTCTCATGAATAAATAAATAAAATATTTAAAAATAAATAAATAAATTCTGAATGAAGAAAGGATATGTATACAAATAGGTTAGGAAGCTACGAACCTAAAATGAGAAAGTTGTTTAACCCTAATATACAATATATGGATATGGACAATGATCTTTCTCTATGAAAACTTTTAAGAAAACAAGCATGTGGTATCCATTAACAAACATGCAGTGTCTGTTTTATAGCATTAAGGTATATGTCCAGTTTTGGTCACAGTCAAGGTTTACATATCTGCATTAAAGAAAGTACACTAGATCCTGAAGCCAACCTCATAGTGAGGGATATGATCAACTTCATTAAGTTCAGAACCTAGTTTTCTAAACACATCTTTAGTTCCCACTGATCAGCTTAAAGAAGCATATTGCATAGACATCAAGATCAGCCACAGTGCTGGTGAGCACCGTTAAAATCCCTTCAAACTGTCTGTTCCTCAAAAACTCATGTTAAAAATGAATACAGAAATTTTGAAAAGGACAGCTGCCTCAAAATTTGGACTGTCAGATCATTCATTTGAACATTCCATCTAATCATGGTTTAAAAGCAACAGGGAGGCCTATCAGAGAGAAAGCCAATTAAGGACTGAAGGTAAGGTAAATCTTTCTTACGAGAAGTACTAACATAACATAACATAACATAACATAACATAACATAACATAACATGACAGACAAGAAGAAAATACACAGAAGACCTCTAGAGTCAAGTGTATACACTGGAATTATTGCTAGGTCTCATCAACTTGTCTAAAGCTAAGGAGCTCGGTACATTTGAGGGATATGATCAGATGAGAGTAAGGATGGGGCTTAACAACTAGTCCCTCCTACAAAGAGGTTTTAATAGTTTCCTTGTATGCAGCTGGCCAGAGTTACTACTGGCCAAAAGACAGGACAAGGACTGAGAGGGGCTAGAAACAGAAGCATTACTGACTCAAATCCCTCGGAATAGGGGATCCCTGGGTGGCTCAGCAGTTATGGGGGGTGTGGTGGGGGGGACGATAATAAACAAAAATTAACATCTGACCATCCTCCAGTTCGGAAGGCCAAAAGGCACCCTATCCCAAAACTGTCTTTCAGGAAAATAAGTTGAGAAGACCAAACAAACAAATAAAACCTTAATTTTCAATAACCTAAAGAATCAATAATTACATTCATCTCCCAATTAATTTCTTCCTTTATTTAGGAAAAGAACTGAAAATAAGGGATTAATGAGCACATTGGGGAGACAACACTGTTAAAGCAAACCTGAAGTACAGATGATCAGGCCCTCATTACAGCTCACAGCCAAGACACTCATCTTAGGCAGTTGTGACAAACCAAGAATTAAAGTCAATGTGTAATTAGCATTTATGTCCCTCTCCTGTGGATTCTGAGATCAGTTTCTCTACCTTGGAGCCATTTCTAGATACTCATCACTGCCTTGTCAATCATCTAAAAAAGAGCCACAATTTAAATAGTTTCGATTAAAACTATAAATCTTAGCAAGGTCTTTGAATAAATTATAACTTGAGTTTTGTGCTTGTGGGTAAAGTACACAGGAATGGCAGGAGTTAAAAAGTAGCAGGTTAGGGGCAGCCCAGTGGCTCAGCGATTTAGCGCCGCCTTCAGCCCAGAGTGTGATCCTGGAGACCCAGGATCGAGTCCCACGTGGGGCTCCCTGCATGGAACCTGCTTGTCCCTCTGCCTGTGTCTCTGCCTCTCTCTCTCTCTCTCATGAATAAATAAATAAAATCCTTAAAAAAAAAAAAAAAAAAAAAGCAGGTTAGGGGGGCCTGGGTGGCTCAGTCCACTGAGTATCTGCCTTTGGCTCAGGTCATGTACCCAGGGTCCCGAGATTGAGTCCCACAGGGAGCCTACTTCTCCCTCTGTTTCTGCCTCTCCCCCTCCCATGAATAAATAAAATCTTAAATAAGTAAGTAAGTAGGTCAATGCAGATAGGTTCCTCATTTAATCAAGCTTATAGATACTCCTGAAATGTTGAGTATACAAGTATTTTATATGTACATAACACAAAGACAGGGCTTGATCTCTGATCTTTCTTTACAGCAATGACCCGAGGAAGCCTTGGGCTCTTGCTTGATTCTACTTGTCATTCTTTCTCAAAAGAGTCACATCCCATCTTTGGGTCTCACTTTTTCACCTGGAAAACTTAGAGCACTAGACTAGAACTTTACGGTATCACCAAACTCTCAAATTCCTAGCTAGCCAGACATGGTGTATTTTATGGCATTTTCTTAGGTCTCTGCAATTCCTACCTTACCCTTACTGTAATATATTGGAACACATAAGCTGTAAGTTCCAGGAGAAGGCAGGCATGCTTTTTACTCCCTAAAACTGTTGTCATAGGGCCAGTACAGGAGTAGGAGAGTATATAGTAAATATCTGTTTCATGAATGGATATATGTCATCCATCAGGAGCCCTTTCAGACATAAAATTCTAAAGGACACCTTTGAAATGAGAAGGCTCATTTTTGAGGGCTGATTTGTCAGGTTGTTGATCTTTCCACCTTTCTATATGACAAAAATATATTTAAAACATGGAGGAGGAGAATATCCTGAAATCAGGATAAAGCTTTAATCACAGCCATTCCTGTAACAGGAAAGCAAGCAAATTACATGTAATTTTCCATATTATGTGTTTCTCAAACACATTTTCAAAGAAAAACAAAAAGGTAGGGGGCAATCTAATTGGAGTCATCCTATTAGATTGTGGAGTCTTCCCTGAAAGGAATTTCAGGGACCATTCAGAGAAATGAAGATGGAAACTTAAGACCAAATTTATATCACAATCTCTTATAAAGCATGGAAGTAATTTAGTTCAACAGAATAGCTTTGGGCCACAGCTAAAGAATTCTAAGGCTCTATGGATGGATATTCTTCATACAACTGATCTCTCAAAAAGTCAGACTACCAAAGAACTTCGTAGACTTTATAAAAGTGATGATAATGAAATGACAAAATGACAAAACCTGAACCATGTATAAAGGATAAGGAAGTAAGAAAAACCTCATATCCACAACATTTCCAGGTCACAGCCTGAGTTTAGTATTAATATAACTAGGGCTCTTATGTAAGGCTATTTTGCATGATTACCATATAATCCCACCCCCTATTCCACATGGCCAATCATAAATTCACAAAGAGCTGTAATAAATACCCTGCCTCGGGAAATAAGCTCTTAAATGACCCTTCATTCTTATGACAGAATTTCCAGGTAGTTATGAAAAGCTTCTATGCACCCCTAAAAAAGACACTGTCATCTGGGCAAGTCCAGCTAACACACCCAGAAGACAAAAGTAAGTAGAACAAACTATTTTCCACAGCTTAAATAAGAGCATAGACTCTGGAGCCACGAGGCTGCAAGGTTTGGTTCCCAGCAATTCTACATAAGAGCTGTGTGAACTTGGATAAGTTACCTAACTTCTCTGTGTTTAACATGGACAACTCTCCCTATCTCACAGTTATATGAAGAAATGCATTAATAAACACAAGGTGTTTAGAATAGGGCCAGACTCAGTAAGCTCTACGTGTCGGTTATGTTTAGATAAACATGTACTGATTTTCTTGGAAGAGAGCCTAGCACAAAGTAAGTGCTAAATAAGTGTATATGACATAAATAAATACATCCATACATATATGCATAAATAAGATGCATATTGACTTAAATCATTAGACTGCTAAAATCATTAAGTAGAAAGACTCCATTAAATACACTTTTCTGCTTAAGGAGCCACAGCAAACAAGAATATGTACTTCATACATATTCATTCCAACTTAGAGATAAGTAGGGCTTATTTTAAAGAATGATACTCTATTTAGTATTTATTTACACATCTTCTAGATTAATTTTGCAGGTACCAGTTATTGGAGATTTTATTTACCAAAGATAATTAAAGCAGAGTGTGGGGAATAATCTCAATTAATTAATAGGTTAACTAGAGATATTTTGAGAGGCTACACCTTGCCTTACTAAATTAGGAAGATAATCAACAAAGAGACCAAGGTCTCCATTTGTCTAGACAGAATAGGGCCTTTATAATACTCTTCAATATTTAAGTATGCTTAATCTTTCTTCCCTACTAAATAAAAAGCACCTTATGTATTTCTTACAAAAATATTAGATGTATATATTTTTAATTTGCAAACAAATTTTAATTACCCATTCACCTAGATATAGGATGAGCTTCAAAACAAATTACTGAAGGGGAGCCTCTTGGTCCTGCTTCTGGTAAGCTCTCAGCTTATCTCCCAACCAAGGAAGCTACTCAGATACAAGCCCTTATGGAGCCCCTCAATTCTCAGAAGAGGAGGTAAAACTTACCTCCTCCTAGACAGGCACAGGGTCATAGAAAGACCGGGAGTCACCAATAAGAGCAACATGTGTACATTCACATTTTTAGTAACGTCAAAAAGGGAAAAACATGAAATTTTTAATAATATTTCTTCTTTAACTAAAAATATACAAAACATCCTATCAAGAAATAACCAATATGAAAAGGATATTGAGACTATTTTTTCTTTGATATGAAGTCATTGAAATCTGGTGTGTGTTTTGCAGCTCCAGGACACCTTGATCTGGACCATGCACATTTCAAGTGCTTGAGAGCCACATGTGGTCACCACACCAGACTGTACTGTACACACCTACTCTCCTAAGGCACAAGTGTGTCTTAGCGTCATTCCTCTATTACATGATTCTATCTATTATGATTCTAACTTTCTCTATATTTTTCCCTGGGAGCTTTTGTTTTCTTATATTTTATGAATCCCTGTAAACATCCTTAAACCAAGTATGAACAAACATGGTATGAAAAGCCAGATATGAAAAATAAAATGTTTATTCTTCATTTTCTTTTAAAAAATCTGTTACCTGACTAGATCAGGAAGCTTTGGAATTTTCAGTTCCTAAAAACAATTTCAGATGTGAGAATAAATTTGTACAAAGGAAAAAAATTCCTTTAATTTATGACTATCTTTATGAAATATATTGTTTTGTATTTGATGAAGATATTTTTCTTCTTTAAGATTTTATTTATTTATTCATGAGAGACACAGAGAGGCAGAGACACAGGCAGAGGGAGGAGGCGGCTCCATGCAGGGAACCTGATGTGGGATTCAATCCCGGTACTCCAGGATCTCGCCCTGGGCTGAAGGCAGACGCTAAACTGCTGAGTCACCCAGGGATCCCGAGGAAGATACTTTTCAATCACTTCTACCAATTCAATGGCTGAGCTTCATTTATTCTTGTCTTTGCTTACTATTATTCTAGAATTCTTTACCTTAGTGGCTGGAATTTATTCTACTGGATTGATGGTGGCTAGAAACTTGGCTAAGGAAATATCTGCTTTTTGTAGCAGTGATTAATACTTCTACTGAGTGTTGACTGATATTATTAGAAAGAAAATGAGCAATTGGTAGATGTTGAGCTATTTATTTTTATAACCATAATAAAAAAGCTGAAATTTATGTTTCATTTGGATATTGCTGAGATCTGAGCTCTCTTAAAACAATTTTTACAGAAGGCCATACTGGAAAACCTAAGCAATTTTGCAGATAATGGACAAAAAATTATACATCTACACTGAAAAGATAAGGAAACAACGAATCCTTCCTTCCTACCTCTCCAATCCAGCCTAGTTGTATGTGTAACAACCCTTCCCACTTTGAAATCAGTGTAATTAGGTGCTAAGGCTGGTTATTTATTCACATATATTTATGTTGCTCTCCCCCCAGCTACAGTCACCCTTCCCAACTCCCCAACAGAGTCAGAACTATTCTTAGAATATCCCATTTTCATCAATGGAATGTTAACCTATAGTATAGTGCTTACAAACCTCTATAAGCACGGAGCAAGGAGCATTCTTATTTGATGTACTTCAGACAAAATGAACTCCTTACCCTCCACCACCTTGATGGATGGACAAATGCTTTTATGTGTTTTGAGAGGAAAGGTAGAAATCCAGCTTAATACAGGGCCTTTAGAGATACTTAGAGTCTTTAGTGACATTAAGCATTCATGTAAGTGGACATCACTGCTTCCTGATAAATATTCAGCTTGGTAAATATTTAATTAATAGCATACACAGGCATGAGATCCACAAATACAGATGAAGACATTTCATATAAGGACACGTTAGAGATTAGCAAAGATTTCTAGAAGTAGTGATAACTTGACAACCATAACATTAAAATGGTCTCAAAATATTCCTTAGCTTATGTATGAGGTAAATAATAGGCACATATAAAAGTCATTGGATAACAGTTTTGACAACTGAAAATATTTCAAGTCAATTTGATAAGGATCACAGAAGAAACCAGAGACCACTATATGAGTATAACCTTACAGCTGGCAGTATTTTCATTAATCCTCTAGAATCTTCAGTCCTTACAAGCATGCAAATATATGTAAAAGGCATAATCTATGTTTGCACAAATGTTCCATCATTTTGTTCATTACTCTATCATGGTATAATTCATCCCAATACCCAACTGTATTACGATAGGATCCCTAACAATGAATGCTAAGGCCCCATAAGTAATACTGGAAACTGTATTTTATGTCTCCCATATGGCTGCCTCTTCTTATTCCTCATCTGAGCTACCATCTCCCAATGCTTTCCTCTAGAGGATGGAAGTTGCACAAGGGTCTTTTTTTCCTCCCCTGTACAAGTGTCAATCACAGGCATCTGTGTCCAAAATTTTCAAGGTCAGCAGCAGCAGTCAGGGGAAATTAAATCATTTTGTCCAGAACTCTCCCTGGAGGAGTTCCAGCCACACAAGCAGCACAAATACACAGAGATACTTATGCTTTGCGTAGAATACACACAATGTCACTCAGTCTTTAAAACAAGAGTAGTAATAAAACTGAGAAGCTCAGGGATATGAAGAAAGAGGATGTGCATAATGGCATCTGAGGAGAATTACTGGGGGAAAAGGGAATATTATTAAGACGTGGATAAAAACAAAAGGTTACATTTTCTCTGCAAATATATGCCATTCTATGAAGAAAATGTCTCCATTCACCAAAAAGGCCAAACTGGGGAACCTAAGCAATAAAGTGGGGGCTAATGTATTCACCTTGTCATGAGTTCCAATAAACCCTTATTGCTCTGGGAGCTAGGTGTTGCTTGGGTGAGCAAAGCCAGTATAAAAAAGCCATCCTCTATTCACTAAATTTCAAAGCACACCCATTTCTCCAGCATGCCCATGAGATGGCATTTAAAGTCACTCAGACGAAGGGAATACATATTCACGTAAATTAACTGAAGGCCAAAGTTAGAATGGTGAACTGGACTAAAAAGAAGTGTATCATGACCTCTAAGGAGAATTATGAAGAAAAATATAATAATTCTTAAGAACAGCTGCCAATGACACAAAGAAAAACAGCCAAAGGATACAGCTCTTCTGTATTTTATATATTCTTGGTTTTGATGCTAAGAAAAGATTCCAAGATAGATAGATGTTAGCATTACAGGTCTTTCTTCCTTTAGACAATCCACCCTCTCCCTGTATTTCACACAGTAGATAGAGGCCTACTAAATGAAACAAAGTTCCCTGATGAAAGGCACAGCATGCACAGAGCAATATCACCTAAAGTCAATGCCTGAAACTACACACAGAGACTGATCAAAGACCATCCTGCATTGCATCTGTGTCTACCTCCAAATCCAGGTATCTTGACTTGTATGCAACCACTTTTTTTTTAACTAGTTTTTTTAAGATTTTATTTATTTATTCAGAGAGAGAGAGAGCAGAGACACAGGCAGAGGGAGAAGCAGGATCCACACAGGAAGTCTGACATGAGACTCGATCCCAGGACTCCAGGATCACGCCCTGGGCCAAAGGCAGGCACTGAACCGCTGAGCCACCCAGGGATCCCAGTAACTAGTTTAGTTTATAAGCATACAGCTAACTCCTAAGCCACAAACATAAATATGTATTTATGAAACCAGGTGAACATAAAAATGGACGATAAACCTGGGTCAAATGCAGCATTTGCATATCTAACTGCCTACGTTCATGAAGCTAAGCTCCAGGCAGCTATATAGACAAGCCTTCTCTGATACTCCTAGTCCCCAGTCTCCACTGCTAACTTAATCAGAGACAAGAAGCAGAAAGATTGCTCAGTTTCTTCAAAAAATTAAAAGCAGAATTACCATAAGAACCAGCAATTCTACTTCTGGATATATTCAATTGAAGGGATGACTGGGTGGCACAGTTGCTTAAGCATCTAACTCTTGGTTTTTTGCTTGGGTTGTGATCTTGGGGTCCTGAGATCAAGCTCTGCGTCAGGCTCTGCACTCAGCCTAGAGTCTCCTTAAGTTCTCTCTCCCTCTGTCTTTCCACCAACCCTGTGTGTGTGTGTGCACGCACACACACACATCCCCTCCCTCCCTCCCTCTCTCTCGAAAATAAATCATTAAAAGAAGAAGAATTGAAAGCAGGGTCTCAGAGACATTTGTATCCCATGTTCATAGAAGCATTACTCACAATAACCAAAAAGCAGTAGCAACCAAAACGTCCACTGATGGATAAATGGATAAACAAAACGTGGTATATACATACAATGGGATATTATTCAGCCTTAAAAAGGAAGGTCATTCTGACACATGCTATTACTTCAGTGAACCTCAAGGACATTATACTAAGTGAAATAAACCAGTCACAAAAAGAAATACTGTATGATTCCATTTAAATTTTTATTTATTTATTTTTATGATAGTCACAGAGAGAGAGAGAGAGAGAGAGGCAGAGACACAGGCAGAGGGAGAAGCAGGCTCCACGCACCAGGAGCCCGACGTGGGATTCGATCCCGGGTCTCCAGGATCGCGCCCTGGGCCAAAGGCTGGCGCCAAACCACTGCGCCACCCAGGGATTCTTGTATGATTCCATTTAAATGGGTGATCTAGAGTAGTCAAATTCAAAATTCAAAGAAACAAAGTAGATGGTGGTTGCTAGAGACTAGAAGGAGAAAGAAATGGAGATATGTTAAATGGGTGCACAGTTTCACTTTTGCAAGATGGAAAAATTCTGGAGTATAAGCAGTGTTGAGTATTACCCTGCAACCACAAAGTACACTTAAAAATGGTTTTGATCATAAATTTTTTGTAATGTGCATTTTGCCACAGTTAAATATATCATGGTTTGTTTTTTGTTTTGTTTTTGCTTAGGACTTAATACCCACACACATTCCATTAGGCAATAATTCAGCAGCACAAGCCAGGCAAAGGTCAGATAACTCTTATCTCAGACTTAGCCAACTCCAGAATCTGAAGAAGATACTTCCATCACATTCCCAAAAAACAGATGTGTACGCAAAGGCAATAATAACGAGAAGTTATGTCCAACAACCCATTAAAATAAAAGAGTAGTCTCAGGCAGTTGTAGAGGACCAATTATTCCACTCTTCTCAGGATATGAAATACTTTTATGTATTTTTCTGCTTCCGAAAAAGAGCCAATCCAAGCTGCATGTCTAGGTATCCCAAGTCTAACTAAATGTTACCTGCTTCACTGTTTCTCAGCAGCAAGTCACAGAGTAAGATAGAGTAATCTACAGCTCATGGACTTCCTATAAAATTGTCAAATAATTTTGGATGTGTTGTGCTTGGACACATTTCCTCCAGGAGGAATAGACCTTCCTTAGAGATCTGTCAAGTGTAGATCTAGACTTTGGGGGGAATTTTCATTGTATCCCACCATAATTTTTCCACCTCTGTCTAGTTCTCTGTTGAATCTAATCACTATTGCTATGCTTTTGTCTAATGAGCCTTCAATTTTCATGGCTTCTCTAAGTGCTATTTTCCCTACTGTTGGCAGAAACCTAAATTGCTATAACATTTTTGAAGGTCAAACTGACAACTGTACCAACACTTATTATGTAGATATCCTATGACCTAGCAATTCCACTTTAAGGAATTTAGTCTATAGTAACAAAAGATGTATGTGCAAGGACTCTGTCCTTTGCATTCACAGTAGTTTAGCACGAATGCATAATTACAAGTTGTGATCTAACTCTCATAGCAACCCACAAGTTCTAAGTTGGTAGCAGCCATGGCTATTTTTTTCTACTAGTGTATTACCAGCACTTCTCAGCAAATATCCCATAGCTGTTGAAAATAAGGGAGATCTATATACTCTGCTTTGGAAATACGTCCAAATAAAAAAGCAAATGTGCAATGGTACATGTAATAAAATTCTTTTGGGGGGAAATTCAGGACCCAGAAACAGAATCTGGAGGAAAATATCCAACAAAGGTACAATTATAGGGTACATTCAGTTTTTCACACCATGGGTTTCTGAGATTAAAATTTCTAAGTTACATTTGGAGAAGAAAAAGATTAAATTTAAGAAAACAAATAGTTAGTTGGAATAAAATATATAAAAGATAACATGTACCTTTATTAAGAACAACAACAAATTGGCCTGCTCAAACCAGATACTTTCAATACTGATTATGTATTATATCGCACTCATTCCCAGGCTGAGGCCAGGGTCACCGTTCAGTAGTGACTGCCAACCAATAAGAATTATGCAGGGCAGGCTAACCACTGTTAGGACACAATCATGAGGGCTTCCGGGTGCCCAGCGGTGCACTGTTTCCATGGCAGGTGGGCATCACTATCTGCAAGTGAACTGCCAATCTCACTGTGAGCTGATAATGATGCTGCTGCCACCACCTGCCTGCCATATGTCTTCTCTACTTGTCACGTAACAAGGAACTGCATTTTGCCATGCTAATCACTGATCAAGTCTGATACTACTGGTTTATGTTTGTTATACCTATGCAGCCCTTCATATAGCTGAGGAACAGTGTATGAAAGATATAAAATATTACTACCAACTGACCACTCACTAAGCCCTAATATTTTGCAGTGGGCTAATCTGCTGTTCTTTCTTTAGTCGTAAGGCCAAGAGCTACTAATGTCTGAAGGGCTATGCCCCATCCCCAGTTCATGCCCCGATCCTGTTTCCCATTGGCAGAGCAGACAAGGAGCATAGATATCCCGTTGCAACAAAGTGAACTCATTCTCTCTCCCTAAATCATCACAGTATAGTTGATAAAACCTGATGTCAACCCATGGGGTTTCCTTTTTTAGTATAATGTACTACACGGATAAGCGAAGGCTGTGACATCATGAGCCAAGAATTGGTGGTAATGGAACACTGTCTCATACCAGCAAGTAATCTAAAGATGATCAAATATGGTAAAAATATGTTTGGTATACCAATAAACTGCCACCAGCACTATACCTCTCATACATTCAAGTCTGCATCTAACAGAGAATCTCAAAGTATAAGGCTTGCTAATCTAACACCTAGGCAGCAATCCAGTAACTAGTTTCCAAAAAGGAGAGCCAGAGATTTTCAAAACCAAGTTCAGATAAAACATAGCGAACATACAAAAGAGAATAAAATCAATCACACATGTTAACAAAATGTCTTGCATTCCCATTAATAACGGGAACTTAAAGGTGATTATCCAACAGCACTTTCTATGAATTATCAAATCACTGCACAAGTATGTTTCCCTTAAGGAGGGGACTCCTCATATAATTCAGGGGCCATCCCTACTATTCACTACTTAACTCACTGGGTAACCAGCAATAGCATCAAGAAGCAAATACCTAATGCTTCTTGTCATTCATTCTGCAGCCATTCCACCAAAATGCAGATGAACCTTTTCATCTTTAAGATAAAATTTATATAAAACTCTCCAGTGTAACCATTCTAATGTATACCAATTTAGTGGATTTTAGTATATTCACAATGCTGTAAACAATCACCACTATCTAATACCAGAACACTTTCATCACCCAAAAAGAAATCCTTTATCCATTAAGCACTCTCCCATTCCCTCCTTCCCCTAGATCCTGGGAATCATTAATCTACTATCTCCTTGTGTTTGCCTATTTCAGACATTTCACAAAAATGGAAATGTACATTAAGTAGTCTTTTGTGTCTTCTTTCATATGGTATAATGCTTTAACTTTCATCTAGGTTGTTCCACAGGTCAGTACATGATGCCCTTTCAGGGCAGAGTATGTGTACTATATGGGTATACCATATTTCATTTGTCCGTGATGATACACTTTTGAGACTGGAGCCCTAGGAGAGAGTGCATGGAGAACCACTTTAATAAGATCTTATATAACAATAATTTTGCTTTTTGTAATACCATAAAGTGTCTTGAGAATCAGTTCAGAAAGCAACTGATAGCATATGCAGAAGACTTAACACTAACAAACACAACTAAGCTATCAGAATCAAATAACTGTTTTAATTTCCTAATCTATCCAGTTCAGAGAACCTCAACCAAATTCATCTTTTTTACAAAAGCTACTCTTTTGTAAAAAGGAAGAAATCTTTTGGTGCCTAAGTCTCAGGGGATGGTCCAAATAATTAACCAAGCAAGCAGCCACTTCACAGGAACGCAAACTTCCTCACAACAGGTCCTTTGCTTAGGACAAACAGCACAGCACCACTGTTTAGGATGCCAAAAAAATGATACAACATATGGAAAGATTCTTCCAAAAATTACAATCTCTACAAGCTTTTACCCTCTCACCAGCTGTGTGTGCTTCTAGTTTTCTTGCACATACTCGACTTGCTTAAAGTGAACTGGACTTAAAGTGAATCAGGATTCAAGGCCACCTATGTCTTCATTACTCAGGTTCTCTGACTACATCCCTGGTACACACGACAACATATCTCTCCCTGATGGGTCACATATGGTAATTTCTATGTGATGCTCTTCCTATCAGCTAACCTATACCTCTAAGAGTCCACAATGGAAAAACTAATGAGAAATTCTTCCACAGCATAGTGGTATAAGGATAAACAGAAGGACCCAATGAACTCTCCTCCACAATTTAGCATGTAAAGAATTTTTGTTCTTGTGCTATTAAAAATCTCTATCTCTCTCTGTTCATGAGATGTGATCTCAAGAACATGGCAGTTGGTTCACTCATTAATCTTTTGAGCTATAAATTAATCTTATCATTGAAAGACCAGCCTACGCAGACGGTGATATTTAAAATATACTGCCAAATACAGAATTACCAAACAAGTTTAGACAATTTCATGGGAAATAAAACAAAGCCAAAACTTCTAGCTGCTCCTGACACAACCACCAAGATGACACAAAAATTCCAACCTCCAAACACTAGAAAATCAGCAATTGTAACAAGACTTTATTGCAACTGGCCAAGAACTTCATGCAAACTACCCTATGGAGAAACTTCTCAAACAATCTCAAAAGAATTATGTAAATCCCAATCACTTAGAAAGTAGCTTTCAGAACAACCAGTAAGTATAGGAAATAGAAATCAAATTTACTGTATTAGAAAAAGAGCAAGCAAAACTGCTACATATATATGTACACACACACCACACACACACAAACTAGTAACACATTAAATAAAGAACGACACTGAAATTTCAGATTAAGTGCTGAAATAGAAAGGATGGGTCTATAATAAGACCCTTATATTTTCTCAGTAAAAGATAAACCAATATGCATAAGTATGTTTAAATAAAGTGATGCATTTATAAATCTAACCTGTAAAAGAAATGGTTTAACGGATATGGTAAAGCATTTCAATTTATAACCTAATAAAATGAGTATTCTTAGTGATATCTGCTAAAATTCCTGTAAGTAAACATCAAGATAAACATAATATAGCAATGAAAACAAAATATTCACTGGTAAATATGGGGTTCAAAAGTTTTAAAAATCCCATAATCATTAAGAAATAGGAGGCATGTTGAAATACTCGGATCTGGAGCAAACAGGGTAGTATCGGTAAAATAATCGGTATTGCAAATCAAAACCACAATGAGATACCACCTCACACCAGTGAGAATGGGGAAAATTAACAAGGCAGGAAACAACAAATGTTGGAGAGGATGCGGAGAAAAGGGAACCCTCCTACACTGTTGGTGGGAATGTGAACTGGTGCAGCCACTCTGGAAAACTGTGTGGAGGTTCCTCAAACAGTTAAAAATAGACCTGCCCTACGACCCAGCAATTGCACTGTTGGGGATTTACCCCAAAGATGCAGATGCAATGAAACGCTGGGACACCTGCACCCCGATGTTTCTAGCAGCAATGTCCACAACAGCCAAACTGTGGAAGGAGCCTCGGTGTCCATCGAAAGGTGAATGGATAAAGAAGATGTAGTTTATGTATACAATGGAATATTACTCAGCCATTAGAAACGACAAATACCCACCATTTGTTTGCTTCAACGTGGATGGAACTGGAGGGTATTATGCTGAGTGAAATAAGTCAATCGGAGAAGGACAAACAGTGTATGTTCTCATTCATTTGGGGAATATAAATAATAGTGAAAGGGAATATAAGGGAAGGGAGAAGAAATGTGTGGAAAATATCAGAAAGGGAGACAGAACATGAAGACTCCTAACTCTGGGAAACGAACTAGGGGTGGCGGAAGGGGAGGAGGGCGGGGGGTGGGGGTGAGTGGGTGACGGGCACTTAGGGGGACACTTGACGGGATGAGCACTGGGTGTTATTCTGTATGTTGGTAAATTGAACACCAATAAAAAATTAATTTATTAAAAAAAAGATTCCACATTATAAGTAAAAAAATCGGTATTGATCTAATAAGCAACTCCCAAATCTGAAAAGAATGAATATAACCAATTTTTAATGATTCTACAAGTTATTAGCAATTGATCAATATCTGTAAGCGAGAATCCCATCCCTTTCTTCATTTTTGCTTCTCTTGAACATTGTGAGAATATTTTTTTAGCTGCTTGTAAGCAGCTGGGCTGTGGAGAAGATGACACAGTAACAACAACAACAGTTATATAGACAGGTTAAATAATATGTCCCCAAATTATGCAATAGTGGCCTTCTGCAATACAAACTGGTGGAGTTATACAATCTGGAATTAGGCTAGCTTACAAAGAGTGGAAATAGAAAATATAATAATATAAGTTACTTTTTAAAAATGATTAAGATTTATATTTATTATAAAGATTCCATTTTTAAAATTCCAACTCTAAATTAGTTGATTGAGCTCTAAAGGGATGAAGTAAGAGTAATGCTGTTTAAAATCAGAATGAAAGGGACACAGTTTTCAGGTAAGGCAAACACCTGCCACTATCCAAGAGAAAGCAGATTCAGTGGAGTGTATGAATTCTCCAAATTTAAACAGCAATTCAATCAAAGTTACGACTAGATCCTAAATATCAGAGCAAATAAAATCTGAAAGTACAAGAACAGTAATCCACAGTAAAATGAAGCCATTTCAGTAAATTAAGTCTGTTACATGCCTAGAGAGAATTACAGTCTAGGAGGGTTAGCCCAAAAATCTTCCAAGTCTGAATCATTTAAGAAGCTACTCTTAAAATAAATGGATGACACAAAGCAGATGGCTAAAGAGTAGTTCCTGAGATGGCTGAGAGACCGAGGCCTCCAGCTTCTGTTATTGACTCTGGATCCTACAAAACTACTCTGCTTACAGCTATCCCTACTAATCTATAATACAGGCAAATCAAAAATAAAATTACTAGGACTATTTTGTTGCTATGTTGTTTTTAAATAATGAAAAGGGTAATGGAAGGTTAAAAATTAAGCATTAGAACTAGGCTAAAAGAAACGTTAAAAAAAAGGAATAAAATTCAAGTTAATCATTAAAGAATTAAAATCTCAGGAAAAATACAAAGTTGACTTTCTGAATGAGATGAAATGCACATGACTGAAGTGCAGGAAAACGAATAAACTTCTTAAATGACCAAATCTTACCTAAAAAAGTACTCAATGCCATAAATTAATAGACAGGAATAACTCTTCTAAAATTTGGATCCTCCCAAATGTAGAAGTCTGTGATTTTGTATGCTCAGGAAATTTATTTGATTCTATTATATAGTATAGCTTGTTTATCAAAACATAAAATAAAACCACACTGCCATAAGGTCTAAAAAATTAAGATGAATCAAATGGTGTAATAAATCATCATACAATCATGGAATAACATAATAATCACTGAAATTATTACATTAAAAGTTCATTGAAGGATGTAGGGAGATGTTCAGGTTATACAGTAAATTGAAAAAATAAGGCCATACAGACTGATTCCAAAAGAAATATAAGTTAAAGAAAAAAATCCCAACGTTAACAATAATTTGAAATACTTTTATTTTTCCTTTGTACTTTCCAAACTTATAATGAACATACTCTGCTTTTATAACCAGAAAAAAAAGTAACCACAGAAGAAAAGCAAGAGATCATCCTAGGTAAGGTGTAGTCTAAGGTAACATTAGTGACATTCCTGAAAAGCAGTAAGCTGTATGTCACGGACAACAGGGGAGACTAGATTCCCTGGCTGTATGTAGGTCTTGTAATCAACTGACTGATTTTTATTCAGTGCTCATGTTCCCACTTCCTTATTTTCAAAAATAACTTAAAACTAAATGGTAACTATAGAACATATTCTCCCTTTCCCACCCAAAAGACAGAGAAAATATTTGGCAAATCACAACCTAAGATGTAAGCTAATGGGGTTAATTACAAAAAATGTCAAGATTAGAAGTTTAGAAAGCTTTCAAATTTAAGAACTAAGGGAAGAGGATGAAAAACATCAGCAAGATGGTTAGAACTACCCAAAATGAAGACACTCCATTCCTCAACCAATTTTTAAAGCAAACTTAAATAAAGAAAAATGGGAATGCATAAAGAGATTTGTATCTGCAGAAACCGCAAAGGAATCCTTCATCTTTTCCTAGCAGTGGAAATGCTAGCTCTAGCAAAGGGACTATAAAACCAGATAAAGTGATTAACACAGTGAAAATGAATGAAGATGGGAATTCAGATTCTAGGCTATCTAGCCAAAGAGAATCCTAACCTAAGTTGGCTTAGATCTTAAAAGAAGCAGGCTTTTGAAGTTTCAGATAACATGAGGGCAACCACAGAGGTGGCATCTAACACTTGTTCTGTGTCCATTGACCAAGGAGAGAACAGATTCAATTAAAATCTGGGAACTTGGCTTAAATGTTTATAAAAACAAAATAAAACCTCACTGCTTTCCTTTAAAAAATGAAGCTTTCTATAACCATCTTTCTATGACACATTCAAACTGGCAGATAATTCTTCTGAGACAACAAATGATAAAAATGCTGAGGATGTAAATAAAATCTGGTCATTTATTTCAATCAAAATTTTGGTTAATTTGCACTTAATTATAAAAAGGGTGTCATTTATTTTTTTAATGTTTCATTTTTAAAAAAATTTTTTAAAGATTTTATTTATTTATTCATAGAGATGCAGAGAGAGAGAGAGAGAGAGAGAGAGAGGGGCAGAGACACAGGCAGAGGGAGAAGCAGGCTCCATGCAGAGAGCCCGACGTGGGACTCGATCCCGGGACTCCAGGATCATGCCCTGGGCTGCAGGCGGTGCTGCGCCACCGAGGCTGCCCCAAAAGAATGTCATTTAGAATCAATAGAGCACAAGTGACACTATGGAAAAATGACTGTATAATCAATATTCTATCTGTAGAACCAATTTACCTATATTTAAAAAAATAAACCAGCATTTCTACTTCATTTTGTTTGCAATATACCCCATACTTAGCACCAGGGTAAATCCTTAATTGCATAAGTGCTGCCTAAGATGTGAGCAACCAAAAATCATCACTCTGTAATACAAATCATAACAAAACTCTCCCTGGAAGTATCAGGTGCAGTTCTGTGAACAAAATGTATTGCCTATGGAATGAGAAACAAACCTGCTTCAAAGTATTACCGCAAACTTAATGAATAACTACTCTGCAATTCAACATTTAAAGGTAAATATGTCAAATCTGCAAATAAATAATATTTTGAAATATTCTGAAATATTTAATTGAGCTTTCATTTGGGGAACTGAAAAGCAGGGTAGCCAATGTTTATTTCTGACTGATGATCAGTTTGATTGGATAGGTGAGTTTAGGAGGAAACATCTTCAAACCTGAGCTTCAAGTTTGGGATTTCAGAAAGAAGGGGGTGGGGGAATTGCTGCATGGGGCATACTTGGCTCTTTATTTCCCTTCCTTTGGGTCACAGTAAATTAAATTCTCATCAGATCTCCTGCCAGTTCCCATGGGAACTCTATCAGGCTGTGAAAAACGTACCAGAATTCTCAGAAAAGAAGGAAACAGGATGTTAAG
Source organism: Canis lupus baileyi (assembly GCF_048164855.1). Lineage (NCBI taxonomy): Eukaryota > Metazoa > Chordata > Mammalia > Carnivora > Canidae > Canis > Canis lupus. Next base: position 52,496,379 of record NC_132855.1, on the reverse strand, counting down.
AGTTCTCTCCAAGCTTCTTCCTTACCCAGGCCCACTCCCACTTCCTCTCTCAATTGGGTAACCCAAATCAGGGCCGACTCAAGTCAGGGCCAATAAACACCTGGAGATCAAAAAGACAATCTTAAGAAGAGGAGGAACCAACAGACTATAATCTTGTTAGACTGGTTTTGTCTAACTAGCTAGCTATTGTCCCTCAAAAGGATTTACTCTCTGCTCCTCCTCTCTCCCCCAGTGTTCCCTTTTCAGTTCTCTTTCTCTCTCTCTCTCTCTCTCTCTCACAACCAACCTTACCAGGACACAGAATAAAACTAGCTCATTTTATTTGTCATATTATATATTGCTCCTTGTTCTTAATTTTCCTAAGCCCTGACTCAGTAGTTTGCTATTATCGATTAATTTTTTACAATATGCCGAGCATTGCACTAAATGCTAAACATACATTATCTCACTTAATGCTCATGACAGGACTGAGTTAGGTAATGCTACCCCAGAGATTCAAACCCATGTCTGTTTGGTTCCAAAGTCCATATGCTAAACCACTACAAATAGCCAACATTAGGATATTGATTAAACATTCACTTGATGTTAAATGATAGAAATACCTCATGTAGAAGTCTAATGACATAGGGAAACCATCATAGTGAAGGTTACAAAACAGTAAGTACCATATAATTACTAGCTAAGTTGAAAATTATGCAAATACCCAAATACATAAAAGGATTGGAATATTTACACTCAAGTATTAACAGATGCTATCCCTGGGTGGTTGTTTCCTTTTGCTTTAATTTTTCTTTTTTTTCAAAAACATTTTTTTAGAATAGAACAATCACTGTTGCTTTTGCGACTGACAAAAATGGGCAGTAAATGTTATTTGAAATGCAACAGCAAAAACAAAATTCAGTATCAAAACCAGATAGAATGGACAAAATTACCAATATTAGCAGAATTCATAATTATATTTTCAAGTCAGAAAATTATGGCCACATAGAAAACTAGGCTGAAATTTTGTTGGAAATCTGTAAGCTTTCCTTCCCTAAATTGTGCAGATCAACAATGACAACCGTTTAGTACTTTTAAGCACATAAAAATGAGATACAAATGCAAGGATACTATTTTTGGTTATACATACAAAATTTTAACTGTATTTATGATGCTAGCATTTGTGCAAAAAGGGAGAAGAATATCCACCCAGCCACAAACATCTGCCTATATAGACCTTAAAATATCTCTGGAGAGATTCACAAGGAAGTAGTAATAATGGTTGTTTGAGAAGAAACTGAATCAGCAAAGGACTAGAATAGGATAGAAGGGAGCTCTCTAACCGTATACCCTTTATCAAGATTTGAGTTTTGAACCAAATGAAACAGATTACCTACTCAAAATGATTAAAATAAGAAGTGAACACCACACCAAAGAGAGAAAAACTTAAATCAAGGTTACTAGTTTCCTAGTAAATAAAAGTGTCTAAAACATAAAAGATATGTTAACTAATTTAAACGTCTGCCTATTTTATACAATAGTCTGTCAAAAAATATTCTAGGTTTACATATTGGCTTTCTTGCCAAATGACTTTAAAATGTCTATTTCAGCAAATGAAGCAACCAAAGCATTCTTGATTTGACTATGAAAATCTTTAGGAGAAAATAAAAAAAGAATCACTGCTTTATCCATATATGTGCTTTCTAAAAAGGATATCTACATCTATTTTTTTAAAAAAGTAAGGAACTTGTTATGTTAAATAAAACCACAAAAATATTTTAAATTATGTCTTCCTGACTGTTTAAAAATTAAATTTAAAAAATCCTGTAAGGGAAGTATCTTTGCCTTGTCATGGAAATCACACCATTGCAAAGTGTACTCTCTGAAAGGGAAAAAAACAAGGAGCCAAAGCCATCAACCCTGCACTACTACTCACCACCCTGGACACACAGGGATGCTGACATGGAGTCAATGAAAAAACAAACCTGAATGTGAATTCCAGGAAGCTATGCCATGCAAGGAAAACAGGATTCCCCAATATTCTGAAGTTATCCAAATATTACTCTTTTCTTAGGACACTACAACATACAAGCACCTCACACAGTACTTATACTTGGGGCAGCAGCAAACCGAGGTGTCATTAGAGCACCTAGCAAGTACACACATACCCTGGCACATTCAACTAGAATCCCTCGGGGAGGGGAAATCTAGACTAAAAAAAATAACTTACAATTACTTCTTCATTCATGTTTTCCCTTTGCCAAAAACAGTAAGAAACAACAGTGAAAACACTCGGGAGTTTTAAATCAAGCACAATATTATCAATCCTGGAAAATTCTTCTGATAGAAGCAAATGCTCTATCAACTTTGGTACTGAACCAAGTTTCATGCTGCTGAGAGGAAGAACAGGAACAAGAAAAAATGACATTTAGCAAATCACTTCTTTCCTCTTAAGGCCAGAAAGGTCCCAGGGATCCACTGCAACGGCCAAGTCAGACAGTACGGCAGATGGGGTGTGTGTACTGGAAAATGAGAGCTACTACAAGCTAAGAATTTTGAAGTTGTTCGTGTTGAAGGTCTAAGCACCTGTGAGGAGAGAGAGCAAAACTGGAAGACAGAGAGATGGAAGGGAAAAGGAAGAATAAACTGAGGAAGGAAAACAAGGAGGTGAGAGAGAGAAAAGGAAAGGAAGAGGGACTTTGTGACTGTAAAGGGAGGAATAAAGACTATCAATACCATTTTCACTCCCTCGGTGGTAGAGAAAATAGTTAAGATTACCTAGACTTAGTGATCCTGTTACCATTTTCCTTCCGGAAAGCTAGGATTAGTGACTACCAAAACAGAAAAACAGAAGAGCAGCAACACCATTCATCTTTGTCTTTCATCTTCAAAAACTTCATACATGGGGAGTTCAAACCACATGCTGCTGTTCTACACAGCTGGCAACACCACTGGCAATGAGGCAAACTGGTGGACAATGTGAAAGTGTGGAAAAGTGCCAGGCGGATGTCAAGGAATCAATCATTCTGATGGATTTGGCTCCTAAAGTCATCATTTCAAAATTCAGTGAATTGGGCAGCCCCGGTGGCACAGCAGTTTAGCGCCGCCTGCAGCCCAGGGCGTGATCCTGGAGACCCTGGATCGAGTCCCACGTTAGGCTCCCTGCATGGAGCCTGCTTCTCCCTCTGCCTGTGTCTCTGCCTCTCTCTCTCTCTCTGTCTCTGTGAATAAATAAAATAAAAAAAAAAATTCAGTGAATTGATGAATTGATAGAAGGAAACAAACACCAGCTCTCAAAAGGGTGAAAATCATTTAAAGACATAAGTCCTAGAAAAGGAGAAAAGAGACCCCTGCCTCAATGGAAACCAGACTGTAACCCCAACCATAACATTTCAGATGGAAAGATGTAAAAGATGCTCTGATTACAACTCAGTAACAGAAGCAAAAGTAGGAAAAGAATGAATTCAATCTCCTAGCGTTCTCTTGGGGAGGGAGAAAGAGGTGGTAAAGAATTGTATTATAGCACCCCCAACAAACAGTCCTGTATTCAATGTTCTTAGTAAGTACAAAGAATCATTTAGTGGTCACATGATTCAGGTGTGTGTGTCTCACACATCTATACACCTATCCTCCTCAAATCTTATCATTTTGTCTACTACACCACAGGTATTCACATTTATTGACATTTAAAATAAACCTTTGTAGCAAAAGATTAAACTTTCAGAAATGAAAAAGGATCACGTAGGTCAATCTGTGCTAACAGAGCAAAAAATCTTCACTACTGGATTTAGGAACAGATCTTTGAGATTGCCAGTCCACTCCCCTTTTACACATAGGGAAACTAAGGACTAATATTGAAGAATCCATGGAGTTAGGACAAGATGCACTTCAGGTCTGGGGCTCCAGACACCCAGGTTTTTCTACCTTTAACCCATCCTGTGAGGTGAAGCCAGTTCAGGCCATGGAAATCTGCCAGCTTCTTAATGTGGCTCTCCCAGAGTCTTTACTGGGAAAGATCACATTTATCAGTAAATGTTGTCATATCAGAGTCTGATTAGAGATACTAGGATGACTAATTGAGGCTTTCTGGATTTTTTTAGTAAGATTATCTATTTACAGGATAGAAAATAGGTTACTTCACATTTCACAATTTGAGAAAACAAGGAACACTGAAAGAAGGGAATTCATCCCTAGTGTAAGAACATGAACATACACAATCTTCAGCTGTGTATCTTTCTTGCCTCTGAGGTCACAAAAAGGTCCTACCTTTTCACTGTAACATGGGCTGATAAACTGTGGGTAAGCCTGGAGGTCTGCATTTGAGACACTAGTTGGTATTTCTACTCTAAAGAACTTAAAAACAGTTCCTTTCTGCCTTGCTTAAAAGTTACTAACAGTGTTCTGCTTCTATTCCCTCCCTAAATGCACCCTGAAAAAATCACAGCTGTCAAAACACTGTACCCCATTTACAAATAAAGAAACAAGAGGTTTTGTAAATACTCAAACCAACACTTAAGATTACATCTCTTAGCTGTTAGGATTCAGCCAGAAAACTAAAGAACTTCTCCAGCTGCAAGTGGTACGTTTCATCAAACTTGTTCACCTAATTTCTAACTGGTGCTCAAGCCATTTCTGTGATTTTCTTCCTTTCTTTCATTCCTTATTTTCTCTTCCCTTCTCCCACCTTTTTTGGGGGGGAAAAGAGAGGGGTAAAAATAAAGAAGGGCCAGAGGTTTAGGGATGGTGGAAATCTGGCCTAGTGGGTATAAGTCAGATGCTTAATTGGCCTCTCCTTTCACAACACTCCACCATGCATCAAGGTCAAGCCTGCCAAGCTCCGAGGAGCTGGGCTCAGCAGCAACCTGCCAGGCTAAAAGGTACCCCATACATTGCTGAAATGGCAAAGTGGAGCAAGTCAGTGACTTACTTCCAATTCATTCGGATTATTGGAGAATAAGGGCCTTATGAACTCCAAGTCAGGGGGGATGGGAACAGCAGGGAGTAGTGGGGGGCCATCAAGCTTCTGTCATTTAGAGCTTTGAAATAATAGATATCCAAGTCAAAAAATAATAGTTTTGCCCACTAAATCTGTCAGATCATCTTAAAAGAGAATAAATTACAGATGCTGCACATTTTTGATTATGAAGTAAAGCCACAGAAATAACAGCCGCAGAGCAGACCTCTAGCACTAAGGAAGGACTGTTCAGGCAGCCATGCGAAGACTTCAAAGAGCAACCTGACAGTGAGCGGTGGACCACACAGGCATGGAGCATACTACCACTGATCTGGTGGAGAGATAAGTTCATAGTCATAATCCATATACAGAAAACCAAGAGAAAAACTTACTTATTCAACATATTTTTAATGACTTCATTTGTCTCTCAGACAATGCTATGCCTAAAGTTTCACTGAAGTCAGGCTCAAAGTCTTTACCAGAATGAGAAAATTAAAGAAAGCAGGTGATAAGGAAACCAGCTCCCTAGCTTAGAACTACAGGGTGAGCTCTCTGTATCCCTCCTCAATATCTAGATATCCCCAATCTTTAAGACCTTCTAGGTACCATTTACCAAATCCCATCTTTTCTGTGAAGACTTAATAGGGATCAAACCTGATTCCTGACATTAGGGACCAAGAGCTGAAGAAAAGACTAGCTCTTTGTCTTGCATGACTGGGGGTGGGGGCTCAGAACTAGGAACTGCTCCTGGAAAAGTAGGCACAGAGGTATACTAGGAAGACAGAACCTAGACTTCACATGGGGATCCAGGAATACAGGACAGTGGTAAGATTCTTATAAAAAACCAAGTGTAAAGGTAAGAAGCTGTGAAAAGGATGGGCCCTGTCCATGGAATGGGGAGAAGTTCTTTGTGACATATGGGCGGTAGAGTAGGAAGGAAGATGGGAAATGAAAGCAAGATCTTTAAAGGACATTATGATATTTTACACACACTGCCGCCTTTCCTCTGAATTTACGTTCATTTAAGGAATGAGAGGCTTTTCTGCAGGCATCTGGGGACCCCCAGAGTTTGTGAAAGGGTCAGGAGTATGCATGTAGAAAGCAATCTGACAGCAATGTGAAAGACTGTAAAGATCAGAAGGAGCAGACCAACCTAAGGTGGAGTTGCAATTAGTAAACTGAGATATAAGGAGTAAACAGACTAAAAGTCACTGGAAGTACCATGTAAAGGAAGATCTGAAAGAGACAACCAAGGCAAAACGAGGCAAACTTAGGATGAGCAGAGTGTGGACACTAAAGTTCAGGACAGTGGGCAGGGGAGACATTATTTAAGATTAAAGGGACCCAAGGCAGTTTGTGGGCAGGGAAGAAAAATCATATGGAGGCCATGAGCTACATTTTGGACCTAACAGATGTCACCTATTTACTGGGTACTGTATTTGAGTACCCAGTGGTCAGCAGCTGGAAACAGATCTGCAGGAACGGAAAGAAGTTATGAGTGGAAATATTCGTATATAACAATCAGCAGCATGTGCAGTAGCTGAAGCCAGTAAGTACACAAGGTCACACAGAAGGTGACACCTCTCCTGTTTCTGAAAGATAACTATGATCTGTACAATCCACATTAATATTAATCCAGTACTGCCAAAGACACGCTTTTCTGTTATTTTACCAGTTATTCATATCTGTTCCTTTTCAACTTCACATATTTTGATGTAATCTTGCTCCAGTTAGACTGTAAGCAACTTGTAACACAAATGACATTTTTATTCATCTTTACTTCACCTCCATTAAGGGTACCTAATAACCATACGTGCTCTTTCTAAAACATTAATTCCAAGAGATCAGGTGTTTGGAAGGCTCTATCCCTAATACCTAGAAAAAAATATGGCACATAGTAGTTGCTCAAAAAATATCTGCTAAATGAATAAAAATGACTTGATTTCACTAGGCTACCACCTCTGGCCTTCTTAGCATATCAAGTGATTAGGTATGACCAAAGCTTTAGGGATTGAGTCCTTGGAGAGAATAAATCTACTTGACCTTCATCTTCACAAGAAGACTACCTGCTCATCTGCCCAGCACAGCCCAGTCCAAACACTTGCTGAAGCCAGAAGAGGAGAAAAGGCAAAACTGCAGAAAAAATACCTTGCTCAAAGAGGTCTGACTGAAGACAAAACCTGAGATTCCTATAGTTACAGAAGGAAATTCACACATAGCTCTGCAGGCAAAACTTTAGACGTGGTGCTCCAGAACTTGTAATTAGACATGGTGCTCCAGACTTGTAATTATTCCTAATGTTCTATTCATCACCCTTTAATGGTATGAGCACGGTTCATCAAAAGCTATTGCCAGGAATGATTCCCTTCCAGAGCACGCCATATTTCAAAATGCTAATAATTACTGAAGTAGAAGTGATAGAGGGACTGACTATGGCAGCTTTCTTAAGTGGACAGCAGAATTCATCCTCCAAGGAAGAGAAATAGCACAAGTGTGAGGGTGAGCCTACTGACAAAACGAGAAACATGCTCTCAAGTCTATCAATTACTCTATAGCAATCATCAGCTGGCCTGGCAATGCTAAAACAATGCTAAAACCCAAAAAAGTAATGACAAAAGAATAAACACAAATATAAAAAGCAAAACAAGCAGGGGATCATAGGTGAAAGAACGTCACACATTCAAACCCTTTGGTCCTATGGATCAATTCTGCAGAGGAGCTTTTTATCAAAATACAAACTCATAAACAAGAACTCCAAGAGCCAAGTGGCCAGATACATGAAGCAGCCTACCTACTTACCTACTGTACCACCTACCTAGGGCTGCAGCAACAAGATCCCACAAATTGGTTGGCTTAAAATAATAAAAATTCATTCTCACAGTTCTGGATATTTCAGGTTTGAAATCAAGTCATTATACTGGCCTTGTCTCTTCCTAGCTTCTGGTGGCTCTTGGTCATCCTTGGCATTCCTGGACTTGCTAACTGAGTCACCTCCATTGTCATGTGGACTTTTGTTTGTCTCTGTGTCCCATCCCCTTCTGATGAGGGTACCAGTCACTGGGTATAGGGCCCATCCCAATCCAGTATGATCTCATTTTAACTTAAATTATAATCTGCAAAGACCTTATTTCCAAATAAGATCACATTCGGAGGTTCCAAATGGGCACGAATTATGAGGGGACACTGTTCAGCCCACTACACCTATCATCATGAAAACACCAGGAAAGACTGTGCAAGTCAACCATCCCCAAGAGACAGAATTGCAGCACTTTAGAAAATTTGTCAGAGAAAAGGTAACAAACAAGTAAAAGCAAGAAGGCAGTTCTAGGTACCAATAAAAGAACTTGTTCAGATAATACCAAAAAATTTCAGATTTTAAACATACTAAAACAAGAGGCTTACAACTACATGGCCCCCAGTATGAAGATAGAGGTTTCTTAATTTCTATCACAAGCTGTGAAGAGTTGACAGAACTTCCACATTAGAGCCAATAGACACTTGTGTATGCCCCCTTCTTGTACATGCACAGGTTGTTCATACCCTTGTAAAAGAAATACAGAAGTATATGCCTAACTCTCTAAATATAAAAAAAGCAGAGGTCACACAGAAAGAAATCAAAGCAATCCTAGAAAGTTGGTGCTTAAAAATTTAATTCATTGATTCTGAATGATGTGTTATTTTGCAAACATACAAAGATTTTTTTTTTAGGATTTTTTATTAGAAAAGTTGTATGTACTCTCTATAGGTCCTTTGAAGAAGATGAAACTATTAGAGAAAAAAAATATTAAGAAAAGATAGCAAGAGTCAAGTTTCCTTTCCAAATGAGCATATCTGTACCATCTCACCTTACACCTTTCTAGAACATAAGATATTCTATACACTATCACAGAACCCAGTGCAAAGGAATCTATGCTCTATAAACCAGAAGGTATAGGAAGTTCGAAGATTTGCAATTCAGCACATTTTGTAAGGTTTTTGGCATATAAGAGTTATTTTTAAAGAGGGAAAAAAAGCCTGTCCTCTCCCTACCCCCAAACACAGCTGAGCTGATTCAGCACAAATCTCCCCCTAAAATAAAATCCTAGTTTGCAGAGAATAAGCATGGAAAGTTCCAGCCCCAAGGACGACATTTCAGAAACCTAGCTGTAAAGATCAGGAGAGGGTGGCTGAGGAGAGCCTGACTACAAATCATGTTCTAAACCTAAGAACTATCACCAGAAAACCTCGAGCAACTCGGGAGTCCAGGGAAGAAAGTCTTTAATAATAAGCAATGTAATATATGAATATTACCCAGAGATATGAAAATCTCGAGGATTCTTGTAGCTAGTGAATCATTTCCCACAGGTGAGCATGCAGAAATTTCCAGGAATGCAGTTGACGGTTTTAGTTTCTTCATTTAACTTAGAGATGCTTTCTGAAAAGGATATTACAATATACATCATACAAATATTACACTTCACCAAGGAGCAATGTGCTCAGCTCAAAACCCTGAAGGCCCCTAAGGCGCAGAAATACTTTTCACAATCTGCAGATAAAACATTCAAGAGCTCATTATCAAAAAGAGCATTTAGGTGGCAGGAGGCAGAAAGCTACCTTGCCCAGAACAGCTAAATTTCCAGAAACAGACAACTCTATAGTTTTGCTAATTACCTTCACCAGATGAGGGAATGAAGGGGTCAAGGATCATTCCCCAAACCCACAAGATAAAGGGCATCTAGATGACTCCTGGTCTTCAGTGCATACTGACATGCTGCCTTCATGTCTAAGTGCGTGAAGTCTTACTAGAAAAAAAGGCATGGTCAGAAATTATGAGCCATTCGAAACATCTCTTGATTTGGTAAATATCTATAGTCATTTATTCAAAAAATGTACAACTTCACTGATGGTAACAGCTGGCACAGAGAAGGCAAGGACAAGCAATCCTGTGTAAACCTGTCAATTTAAATCACAATGCATTCACAACCTTAGGGCCTGTTTTGATCATTAATGTAAAGAACTTTTCCATAGCGTGAGGGGATCAAATTAATATCAAGTAGAAAATGTGGAGATGACAAAGGAAATGTTTATAAAAACCAAACTAAAATACATCAGAGGTATTAAGAACAAAAATCCCCAGATTGCCAGCTTTGCACTTAATGCAACTGATTAAGTAATACAATACGAAAGACAGAACTTAGAAGTGTTTTTAAGGAAAAGGACAGCCCTGCTAAATAGCCAGCAAGGAGTGAAGGAGTTCCTCCTCAAGAGAGCTCCTGGCCCCTCAAAGGCTTTCATAAGCTGAGTGAAAAACCACTTCTGCTAAGGAATGCCATTCCAGGTACCTTCAGAGATCTGTCTTTGCAAGGGGAAATGAGTACTGAGAATGCTCCTCAACCTCTCCCTGGCTCTGGGCCAACATAAAAAAGCAATGTGACTTTTCTTTTTTCCCAGATGCTCCCAAGCCACACCTATGCCAAGAGATCAAAGAGAAAAGGAAATCAAGCTTCAACATTGGCTTAGCAAAGTTACCCATGACCTCACACTGTCGGTGTAACTAGCAGAAGACCATGTAATCTGACACAGGTTTCTCCGAAGAACAATTTGATGAAACATCACTTCACAGGGACATCTCAAAGACTAATGAGATCATGTCTAGAGGGCTGAAGGCATTCTGAGGGCTGATATATGGTGCTCTTACCACCTGCTGATATCTGTAAATCAAGACAATACAGTTAAGGAGAATCAACTTTTTTTTTTTTTAAGGATTTTATTTATTTATTCATGAGAGACACACAGAGAGAGGCAGAGACACAGGCAGAGGGAGAAGCAGGCTCCCCACAAGGAGGCCGATGTGGGCAATCCAGCATCCTGGGATCACGCCCTGGACCAAAGGCAGATGCTCAACCGCTGAGCCACCCAGGTGTCCCGAGAATCAACTTCTTATAGCACATAAGGTATGTGTTATATAGAAGAAATGACATGATCCCAAAAAGGAGCGTGACCCTGGCTATCTATATTATTCAATAAACACAACATGGGTGGGCCTTTCTAGATGGCCTTCAATTTAGCATAGCAATTATAGACACCTGGATAAAACAATTTCTATAAGCTTCAGTTTCTTTACCTATAAAAATAGGGATGATACATATATCTTGGGATGGAGGTGAAAATTAAGTAAAATGAAATAGAAGTGAAAATATTCAGTGCTTACCACGGAGAGACAACTCAATAAATGACAGCCCTGACCCTGTTAAGCTCAAATGAGCATTATGTAAAATGTCTTAATAGCCTGTCTAGTTCACAGTACAAATTTGAATGGCATGAAAATCATACAGAGGTGTTCACCAAATCGCAAATGAACAACATCTTCTATAGCTGGCATCCCAAGAAAACAAGGCTATTAACAGTAGTTGGGTCACCAACCAGTTCTTAAAGCACATTAACCCAGAAGAGAGGGAAGATCATTTACATACTATCAGCCATTTCCAGATTGACTTGAGACAACCTCACTCATGCTGCTTCTTCCATATCTGGCTAACTATAGGCAAATCAGGTAGAGCCTATTTCTAGCTCCTTTAATAGATCTTTATCTGGATCCACACAGCCTTCATCCCAGTGCTCCCATTTTCCCCAGAGCTAATTAATTTAGAAGAAATTTATTGAGCACCTACTGTGTATCCTAAACTATATGTCCTGAGCCCTGGGGTGGTGAGCAAAACAGACGTGGGCCCCAGTTGGCCTAATATAATGAATCTAATGAGAGAGAGAGAGGGGGATTAACACAGAATCTCTCAAATATATTAAGATGTGAAAAACTGGGCAGCCCCGGTGGTGCAGCGGTTTAGCGCTGCCTGCAGCCCAGGGCGTGATCCTGGAGACCGGGATCGAGTCCCATGTCAGGCTCTCTCTATGGTGCCTGCTTCTCCCTCTGCCTGTGTCTCTGCCTCTCTCTCTCTGTCTCTATGAATAAATAAAATAAAATCTTAAAAAAAATAAAAGATGTGAAAAGTTTTGTACAAATTACTGGGGGGGGGGGGGGGTTGTTCTGGGACAACTTCTCCCAGGAAGTCACGTTTAAATTGAATCTGAAAGATGACTGTTAAGATAAATAAGGGGAAAGGAGGACAAAGGGTATCCCAAACAGAAGAAACTGCAAATGCAAAAGCCCTGAGGTGGGAACAGAATGCATTTCAGAAACCTAAGGGAAGCAAGAAAGGTGGCTAGTAAGTGGACGAGAGAAGGGGTAAGGGCTTCTTTCTGAGAAGCAGGTTGGAACTAGATTATACTGGACCTTGTAGGCCACAAGAAGCAAAGAGAAGTCAAAAGTCAGGCAATGGAAGAGCATGATGTGACTGTCATTGGTGAAGTTCCCTTTTAGCTGTGGGTGGAGAATGGACTAAGGTGGGGAAAAAAAGAATGGCTGCAGGTTCCAGGAGTCTAGGTAAGAGGGGATCTAAGATAAGGCAGCAGCAGTACAATGGAAGGAAAAGGAAACACACACATCTACAGAGCAGGAGTTGGTGAGGGACTAGAATAGGGGGTAAAGAAAGAGGGAGTGTCAAAGAGGTCTCTGACAGCAACAGAAAAATGGGACTTCCAGAACACTGGAGGAGTCCAGATTTTCTGATAGAGTATCAGGAGTTTGGATTTGAACATGATGGACTTAATCTTGGTGCACACAAAGATCATTTCCATCTATCCCAAAGAGCTCCATGCCTCAAAAGTACAAACTTCAGGAAAGAAGTTTCCAAAGGAGCAGAACCACCTAATGCAATATGAATTTGAAATAACTGCTAGTATTATTTATAGCTCAATAACTCCCCCATATGTCTGCATTTATCAAGAAAAAATGCTCAATTTTAAGTGCCTAAAAAAGAGTCAGCCTAGTTCACAGAACAAATTTTGATGGCATGGAAACCAAAGTTGGCCGTTAGTTTACAAACGAGTCATCTCCAAAATCTGCTTATTCAACAAATACTGCCAAAAACACTTAGGGAGCACAGACATTTTTGGGCAGAAGATTCTGAAGATAGGAGAAATCTGGACCAAGCTAATAATGCCAGGGCTGAAGCTTCTCTGCACTTTCACTCCTTGCAGTTCCATCTCTCCCACTCATCCATTTTTCACCCCTCAACTGTCCAAGCAAGTTACAAGTCCAAACACAACAGTTCCCATGGAGATAGAAATTGTACGATTAAGGGGCAGGAGTTGTAGTGATTCATAAGTCATTTGTAAATGTTGCATTACATGGATTTAAAATATTTTTGAGATTCTACTTTATTATTTTTTTTTAAGATTTTATTTATTTATTCATGAGAGAGAGAGAGAGAGAGAGAGAGAGGCAGAGGGAGAAGCAGGCTCCAGGCAGGGAGCCTGATGTGGGACTCGATCCTGGGTCTGCAGGATCAGGCCCTGGACTGAAGGCGGCGCTAAACCGCTGAGCACCATTCCACTTTATAGAGATTGAGACAGTTGGGAAAAAGTCCCAGTTGTTAGGATTACTTTCCGCCACTGAGAAAAAAAATGATTTAGGCACACAAACTCTTTCTGTCAAAGTGCTGACCTTCTCTAAACATTAAGAAAAATAAAATATCTATACACAGAAAGACACTGCTCCTGTTACTACAAGAGGACTGTCGCCCTGGTTATTTTAGGACATCAATCTCATCGTCTTATACACACCTAGGATGTCATGCCACAAAACTGATAGACATAAGGAAGTTACCATGGATTCTATTTCTTATAACATTCTATTATGTTAGGGCCATGAAGAAAGAACCCCAGAAGAAATTAGCAAGACAGTTCTTCACCATGTATATTCATTCCTTAGTCAAGATTTTAGTGAAAGCACAGATGGCAGATGGTAAACAGAGGACGGGAAGAGAATTCTATCAGGCAGTTATGGCAATTCCAACAGCTTCTGAAACACTTCCAGATACACACATAACCTTCTACGTCTCCCTCAAACCAGAGAACACACAAACACACACTGTACACAACACATACACACTTGTACACATATGCAAACTGCACAAGGAGCCACTCATTTTGTGGAAGCTGGAAATGTGATACCACATCTAACCAGGTCCCACTAAAATTTGTGCAATGGGATGGTGTCAGTCAAATTAGTTGCACACTGATTCACATCTCTTGACCTCAGAGCCAGTTAAAAAAAAAAAATTGGGGGGTGAACTGAGAAAAAATAAGACTGTAGTAGATTCTATAGAAAAGCAGCATTAAACAAAACAACACATCTTACCTGACTGGCATCTGGAAAAACATGAAAGGTTAGTATCATCCTAGATTCTTATTAACAATTTCATGAGAGAGGGAAGGCAAATAATATTCCCAGTTGACAAGTGATGAAACCAAGGCTCAGAGAGGTGTGTGGTTACTTTAATTAAAGCACTTAGCCAGAATTAAATCTTGGGAGTGAATCAAAGTGAATTTCCATAACTGAAATGGAAACCACTGAATATAACAAAGCATCTTAGCAGTTTACTTTCAATCTATTTCTCTACATTCTAGAAACTCCTCAAAACTGTCGTTTCATACTCTCTGGGATGGTCAAATAATAGTCTGGGCAGAAGATGATTTTACCTCCATTATCTTGCTTAAGCTGTGACAGGCTGCCCTAATCAGCTTTCATGCAGAGGCACATAGGCACACATGCTCCCTCTCGGTGCCTCTTAATCACCATGTGCCATGCTGAACAGCTGCAGAGGTCTGAAGGGAATTGGCAGAAATGTGCAATGATGTGCTAGCCACCCCCGAGGCAGCAACCGCCCTGCCTGCTCCCAGACTCGAAAGAAAACATGGGTGTTCACTGTCCCAACTGACAGGCCCAGAAGACAGGCAAGTGGTTTCAGGTGGTGAGTCATGAAACGCAGTCTGATCAGGAATGTTCCAGCCCAGCAGAGCTGAGCAGCATCCTACTCCCCATACAGGGATACAGTATTCATCATTTATACAATGTCACCATGGGGGACAAAACTTGGGCTCAGCACAAACTGAATCCAATCAATTCTTAGGCAGAAGAACCAGTAAACAAGGCTTCTCCCATCAAGAAGGAACCTTAATCGCTTAAGAATTACCACCACATCTGACACTTGAGGTCAGTCTTTCTATCCTGAGACAGGTGTCTTTACAAAGTGCTGCCACATCGGGTTTGAGCAGAACCCTGGGGGATCCCTGGGTGGCGCAGCGGTTTGGCGCCTGCCTTTGGCCCAGGGCGCGATCCTGGAGACCCGGGATCGAATCCCACGTCGGGCTCCCGGTGCATGGAGCCTGCTTCTCCCTCTGCCTGTGTCTCTGCCTCTCTCTCTCTCTCTCTCTCTATGTGACTATCATAAATAAATAAAATTAAAAAAATATTTAAAAAAAAAAAAAAAAAAAAAAGAACCCTGGGCTACCCCTCTGGGACCACTCAGCAGCGGCTTCAATATGCTGTGTTCTACATTCCCAGGGATGAAATAGAATCAGGTGAGGGCAACATTGAAGGAAGCCAGGTGGATGCCATAACACACTGCTTGCAAACAGCGGCACAGGAGTCAAATAAGTGCTGCTCCCTCCCTTGCCCTCAAGGTGATTCTGGATGGATTCCCATAGAAAACCACACGTTTGAGGGAATTCTTGTTTGTTTTTATGCTATTGTTTATGAGCCAGCAAATGAGTGATAGGATATAAACCTGGTGAAATAGAGATGTCAACATTAGATCAGATAACAGGAGATCTAGAAAGTGAAAGCGGCTTAAAGCCATCATTTGCACTACACTTCATGAATGAATACAGCATTCTGTCAAGTTTTATACAATGACAAATGAGCCTATTCTCTGAAGGAACCTGAAGAGATTTAACACTCATTTTTAGGGAATCCAGTTTAGTTTCTCCACTTCAAATTAGCAATTTCATCCCATGCCAACTTTAAAATCTCTTTACTACAATTTATATTTCTAGTGACTATGGTATATAATAAAACTGGTTATGTTTATGATAGACTACTTTGGCATTAGTTCAAAAGCCAGAGCCTTATCAAACCTGTCATATCAGTAAAAATTTGCATTTAGGTAAAGAATGCTAATGTGGCATTAATGTACTAAGGCCAGGTATATAGCTGAATGGCCTTATCTTTATAGAGACAGGAGAAAAATCAACCCAAAACGTATTTTCACAGAAGAATCCTCCCTGAAGCAAAGTACAGAAAAGACAAATCAGTCCCCCCTTGAACAGATCAACATCAACTGTCACTCAATCAAAGATACAGACCTTACCAGGGTATTTAGGGGTGTAGGGGATGTCAGGGAAAATAGGGAATGCTGAGAGGCTCATTCTCAGCCCCCCAAAATGGCAAGTTCTGCAGCTGGTCATAGAATGCATGCCCTAAGAACAAAAGGAAATGCACTCTTAGGGCCTCTGAGTCATTGCACAAGACCAGAACGTCACTGCACCACACAACACCAGAGGCTCCATGGGAAACACTGGGAAACCACGCAATCCTCCTCCAGCAAGGCTGCCCTAGCCCCTGCAGTAGAAGCTATAGGAAGTAGGACAAGCTGAAGAAGTGGGGGTGGCATATGCACCACATTGCATTTCAATAAGCATTCCCATTCCAGGAGAGCCTCTCTTCTCAACAGCCAATCTATTACTCAGAAGTAAGGGAGGCAGAGAAAACCAGCAGCCTTCCTTCAATAGCATATCCCCCAGCACCGACTTTTAATGGAGGTGGCTGAAGAGAACAAGAGAGCCAAGTAAATGAAGCTCAGGGCAATATGCAATTATTGAAACTGGAATTGAGCCTGGACCCTGGAAAGAACATGCTGTGAGAGCTTTGGCAATCACACTGTGGTCAGGGCCTCAATTTTAAATCTCTCCCACAGGATGCCACTTCCTGATACACAGGCACACCCCTCCTCCTACCAAAGTAATTCTGCTGGACTTGGCGGAGGGGTGTCATCTGTTGGTCTCTGGGATTCCATCACAAAGGCTCAGCTTAAAATGATTCCCAACCATTTGCAAATCAGTTTCCGTCATCATTTACCTTTTTCCCAATAAGCTTCTTTCGAAGAAATTCCCGGGCTTCAAACATGTAGGGAATGTCATATAGGGGACGTAGTTTCTTGTTCTTATCCTAAAAGAAAAACAAAATGTCCTATCAGAAATGAAAAACAAACATAAAAAAAAAAAACACAAATGAATACAGCCAATAAAACAAGAGATACTGGAATACATCTGAAATATGCTACTTCCCAATATCACAAATGCTAAGTGCCAGGTACACAGTAAATGATTAATAGATATTTGAATAAAATGCTTTACAGGAATAGGATTATCTTTTTCACATGACAGACTTGAAAATAAGGAATGGAATGTTTGTAATTACCCAAACTGGAAACAACCAAATGTTCATCAACAAGGAAAATACCTACATAAACTGTAGTATAGAACCAGCTAAGTATTAGGGCCCTTCAAATATTTATAGATACCCTATGAATCTAGTTCTATTATTCTGTAAGCCGTTATTAAGCACCTACCAACTCTTAGCCCCACATAAAGCTCTCTGTAAATATATGTTATAATCCTGGATTCAAAATTCTTGTATTACTAACAGAGTAATACACGAAAAGCTATGACATGGCAACAGATACAAAATGGCAACACAAAACAATTTTGAGTAAGTGCTAAATTGTGTGATATAGACTAGGGACTAAGTGCTATCAGAGTTCAGGGAAGTGGAAAGAAAGAAGTCAGAAAATGCTTCACTGACAAGGTGACATGGTTTCATTGACTTAATGTGAGTTTACAGGATAAGAAAAAACTAGGAAGAAAATTAGAGTTGAGAAAACAACAAAATAAAAGAGGCAGGAATAAATAGTATTTCAACACAACATGCACATACATGAATATCAACACAAACACAATTCTTTGATTATGTCACAAATCCCAGCCTTCTTCCTGAAGAGGTTACTACTCTAAGCAATGTAAATTTGAGAATATGGGAGAAGGTTCTAGAGGAACTTGACAAAGACGGAATGGGTAGGAAACTAAAGAGATATGAGAAGCATTTCAAGAAATGAATGAACAGAATGGATAGAGGGGATAAAAGAAGAATCCAATATTCTAACTCATGATTACACGCATTGGAAGTCAAGATAAGTTGGCCTTTTGATGGGGAATGTAGAAGACTGGAGGCCATTACACGAAATAGGGAGATGTTAGCTAGATTGCTTGGTCTGATTACTGTCTCTCTCCAGCTAAGCCCCTAAGTTCCACAAGAAGACAGATGCTCTCCACTTCCATCATTCTGTAACCCTGGAACCAAGTAGAGTGCCTCCACTCATAGTACATGCTCAAATCAAATAATAGTTGGATGAACTAACTACAAAAGAAATATCCACAATGACATATATACAAAAATCAAATATGCTAGAACAATAGGACTACATGTACAGGTTTCAGAATCCCCAGGACCCAGATCATACTGGGGAGAAAATTCACAAATAAAGGAAAAAATCAAGGACTAACCTCTAATCCAGAGGTGTATTGTTACTTACCCATCCTGTACACTTAGCCCACCTGGCCTCACCTTTGCCATCTATTAAGCCCCTGAGAAAACAAGATCTCTTTATAACCCACTCCATACTCAAGTGTTCAAATTATTTTCTTAAGTAGTCAACTACTCCTTATTAAGAAACTTTGTCATTTTAATACCCCATATTTAAACTAATGCTAATGACAATATTGAGGTCAAGGATAAGTTTTTCCTCCTAGACCCTAACCAAGACTTGGTGCCCACACACATCATTTAAACATTTCAGTTCACTGACACCACCAAGAAAATATCTAGGAGAACGCACAAAATAGAGTCTGACCTTCACATTCATCATCCAACTGCCTTCTAGCTCCTCTGGTTAAAACAACTGTAACAAGGTGAGGCAGCATTTCAGCACCCAGTGCTCTTCTTGGGGGTTAAAAAAGCATGTTCAGAAATGAAGGCAAGTTCCTATGCCTTCTCAGATGTGTAGGACTCCATGTGCTTGCAATGGGAACAATGTGGATGGCCACACTTGAATCTAAGTCCTGGGGTGTCACAATCACTTTCTCATAAGGGATGGCCCTCAACATGAAGTTAATTTTTTGCAGTGGTGGTGGGGAGGAAAACAGGATACATGAGAGTTGCTGGGATAGAGGGAGTTCTGGGTAACACAATGGCAAACGTACAGGATTATGGATATTTTATAAACATCCAAGCAGCCAAATCAAAATAGTAAGTCACTACTGGAGAGTTAAGTATAATATATAAGCCATAAAACAGAGTTTATGATGACACTCAATGATACAATAAGAATGCTTACCAGACAGAAGATTCTAGGTGTCACTTATGAATAAGATTTTTTTTTTAATTTTTATTTATGATAGTCACACAGAGAGAGAGAGAGAGGCAGAGACATAGGCAGAGGGAGAAGCAGGCCCCATGTACCAGGAGCCCGACGTGGGATTCGATCCCGGGTCTCCAGGATCATGCCCTGGGCCAAAGGCAGGCGCCAAACCGCTGCGCCACCCAGGGATCCCCCCCCTTTTTTTTAATTTAAGATTTTTAATAAAGACAAAATCAATGATTATCAGAATCAGCCCTCGGGAATAAAGAAGGGCCAATGTATTCATATTCACCATGCAATGGAAGGCACTCTATTTACAGAAAGTAGCTGTAATTACACAAGCCTAAGTGAACAATATAATGAAGTGAACAAAATACTGACATTTACTTTGCACAGCCTCATGATTTGTCACAGAACCTGAATGTGTGAACCTTACCTTTCTTATTCTGAAACACAACAGAGATCACAAGGCAGTATGACTTGACTGGACTGTGAAACAATGAACAAAAGCTAAGAAATACAGTTTTAACAAGTATTCAAATGAAGATCATGAGATGAGATACACCTAAATGAGGAAAATGCCTATGTGAACAAGAAAGACACTCAGCAGAACTTGCCCAGGCCAAAATGTTCTCAGAAGAATGAAAGAAAATAGATAGTACACTAACAAACATCCCAATAAAAAACTGGCTAACTTCAGAGTCTGATTATATGTCTCTCATGAAGCTAGGAAAGAACTAATAGCACAAGCAGAAAACAAGGTATCACAAGTGAAAACAGAATGATCTTGTTACTCTAACCCTTCAGAACTGGTAGCTATTGACATCTGCAAACATCTTACAAGAGAGATATTAGAAGTCCCTAGGAAACCACAAAATAAAAGCAATTCCTCCAAATTACCAGGTACATAAAAGCCTTTGAAATCTCTAGGAGGCAATTGAGCTATGGAATGTATTCTGAGAAAACAGGAC
Organism: Canis lupus baileyi; assembly: GCF_048164855.1. NCBI lineage: Eukaryota > Metazoa > Chordata > Mammalia > Carnivora > Canidae > Canis > Canis lupus. The sequence continues at coordinate 52,476,121 of NC_132855.1, read as the reverse complement.
TTTAGCAGAATCTTGCCTGCTAAAAAGGACTGTCTAGTTTAGATTCTAATTTACACAGAAATATTTTAAAAAAATAAAAATAGAAGAGAATCCTTGCTTTATCTGGTGGGCAGATGATACAACACCAATATGTGCTGTAATCACTGTTCATCCTGAGAAACGACGTTGTATGTAGGCCCTGCAATGACTCACACATTAGAGATAACTTCAATTATCTGTACCTCTCACTGGTTTAGAGAGGGAGGCCCAACACCCATATCTCAGCATCTAAAAACCCACCTGGAAATTTTATAGGAGTTGTATTTGGCTGGTTGCCAAAAAGCAGCTGCCGTTCAATGCTCACTTAAAGGGAATGGAAGAGACCTCCAATCAAGGCTTTATATTCAACCTCTAGTTTTGGGTCTCAACCGCAGGCCAAATTTTATCTAGCTCTTCCTGGAGCCAAAAAATTAAAGTAAAAAAATCTAATGCCCTAGGGATACTGCAGGATTTCTTAAACAAGGCTGAAACACAAACCATGGGCAAAAAAAGAGAGAGAAACTAAAGCAGTTCTCTACTGAAAAGATTTCATGAACAAAGGGATAGGCAAAAGCACCAACACTTAGTAGCTGATAATTGAAACAGATTACAGAAGAAGCAGAGCAGGATGAGAGGCAGTTGGAGTGCTGGGCCACAGTTGTCATGTGATCAGGATGGGGCCCTTACAGAGCAGATTACATTTTAACAAAGACTTAAAGAAGGCATTGGATAGAGCCACCTGGAGAAGGGCAGAGAGAGCGACCAAGGCAAAGACCCCAAGTTAGGAGCATGCCGGGTGGGTTCAAGAAGCAGCAAAGACATCGCTGTAGCTACAACAGTGCGCAAAAGGGGAGAGAAAGAAGAAATGAAGACACAGAGCTGACAATATTTGAGAAAATTACTTTGGCCACTGTGTTGATAACAGACACTATGGCAAAGAAAGGGCAGAACAAAGGGAGCCCAAGGAGGAGATTATGACAGTAACCCAGGGAGCAAATGGTGGTAGATTACATTGAGGAGGTAACAGTAAAAGAGGTAGGAAGTGGTCAGAATCGGGAAATAGTCTGACATACAGATGGCATGAGAGGTGTCAAAGAAAGGGAGAAGCCAAGGATGACTGCAGAAAGGCAAAGGGAAGGGGTCATTAGAGGAGATGGCCAGAAGTTCAGTTCTGGACATGCTGCCCTTCCAAGTAGACACACTGGGCATACCAGGGTGGAGCTGGGAGGAAAGCGCTCTAAATTGGCAGTACACATTTGGCAGCTGCTGGTATGTAGGTGGTGTTAAAGCTAGGAGTTTGAAAAGGACTGAGGACTGAGACTTGAGGCATTGGAACATTAAAAAGGAATGAGAGAAGGAATCTGCCAAAGCAGAATGAGAAGGAGCACTCAGTAAGCTGAGCAGGAGGAAACTACCAGAGTGTCAGGCCCTGGAAGCCAAGAAAATAAAGTGAATTGAGAAGGAAGGAATGACCAATGGTCTCAAGTGCAGCAAGGCAGAGGAGAGGAGGACTAACCATTTGCATGGTAGATTAAGCTAAGTGAAGGTCATTGGACAAGGAGAATTCTAGGGGAGCAGCAGGGGCAGAGGCTGACAGGAACCAGGAATAGGAAGCAAAGCCCTAGAAACAGTGAGCACACACAATGCTTTAGAAAGCTGTGCCATAAAGGAGTATGGAGGGATTATGTGGCAGTTGGCAGAGGAAGCAGGGTGAAGAGAAAGCGCTTCTGTTTTCCATTGTAGATGACAGAAATGATAGGTGATGGTCCAGTGGAGAGCAAACAAGTGCCAATGTAGTAGAGAGGAGAGAACTTCCAAAGCAATATCCTTGAATAGGCAAGGCACTAGTGGCTTTACACAGAAGTACGTAACTCATCATCAGGTATGTGCTTAGAGATACAATCAGGTAGGCAGATGTGGTGTAAGAGTCACTGGAAGTTCTGATTACTTTCATGTGCTCTGCAAAGACAGGAAGAAGTCTAGCAAATCAGTAAAAAAAAAAAAAGAGAGAGAGAGAGAGAGAGAAACAATCCAACAGGGGAATTGGCAAAAGACGTAAACAGACATTGTACAAAAGAACTCCAAATGAACATTAGGTATAGAAAAAAATAATTTTTTAAAGATTTTATTTGCAAGAAAGAGAGAGTGTGCACACAAGTGAGAAGGAGGAGCAGGCTTCCCAATGAGCAGGGAGCCCCATGTAGAGCTTGATCCCAGGACCCTGGGATCATGATCTGAGTCGAAGGCAGACATTTAACTGACTGAGCCATCCAGGAAAAAAGTATTTTTTAATCAATAATCAAGCAAATGTAAATTGAGATACTACAGGACATCCACTATATTGGCAAAAGCATTTAAGGTGAGAATGGGGGGAAGTGGGAGTGCCCACTAAGCACAGATGGGGAGTAAAACATGGCTCAACTACTGTGATGTCCTGACACTGCTACTTATCGTCATTTGGTTAAAGATGAAGATACACATCCCTCGAATTAAGAAATTCTACTCAGTAGAGACTCAAAAAGTCTCATATGCACAAGACAAATGTAATAACATTCACAATAACATTATGGTACAGCCCTAGAGTAGAATACTACAGAGCAGTTAAGCTGAATTAGAGCAACCCAACAAATGAACAAATTAAAATAAAAAAAAAACTGAGCAGAAAAAGTTGTAGAATGATATAATAAAATCCCACAGAAACTGAAAACACATGCATGCAAACATTATTCATAGAGCTATATAAGCAGCAAAAGTATAAAAATGCAAAAAAAATGAAAGACAATGGTTACTGATGTGGGATGGGTAGTGGAAAAAAAAGAAAAGGAGCAGGAGGAAAGAAATGGGTTTGAGGCTGTATTCAGGAGACTTCCAGCTTTCTGTGAGGATTTCTGTCTTTAAAGGAAAGAGAGAGAAGAACATGTGGTATAATACCAAGACTGAAAAAGGAATGCCTGTTATATTACTCTATAATGTTGGAATGTCTTTTAAGCAAAAAATGTTCAGGGATAAGAAACCCCAAGCCCTGTTTGGTCAACATTTTCCCTTTGTTCACAATATTTTACTGCAGAGGAATAAAATATGAAACAACTGGTCATTCTTTTCCTCATAAAAAAAATACATGAAATTCCTTTTTTTTTCTTCTAAAAAAAAAAAAAAGGTTCACAGATGAATCCTTCCAGGAGGCAGAATGGAATAATTTAACTGCAAATGTACTCTCAAACAACCAGGGTCAAAAACAAGTTTGATTTTTGTTTTTAATAGAAGACTTTAACTATAATAATATTAATTAAAGTAACCGAGCAGAATTGTACTCTATGAAGATCTTAAAACTGGCCGTTGAACTAAAATAAGAACAGACGTGACCAGATTAAAATGGATAAAATTTCCAACAGTAAATAATGGACCAGTCCCAGTTGCCCTGCCACACATGCCATTTTAAAAAACAAAGGCTGCTATTTCCATTTGAATTATAGACTGAACATAGGAACATTACCACAAGCCCTGGGCATATTTACAATCAAGTACCTTTCAATTCCCTTGGCAGCCAGGAGATAGAATCCACAGGGATATCCACTATTTATTTTATGGTCTTTAACACATAGAGTATTTTTAATAAAGGTGGCTGGCTAACCAGAAAGCTATAGTTAGTACCTGGGGAAAGGTTCAAAATTGTAACCACCTTGGCCAAGTGGAAGTCAGCTTGTACCACTCCATCTAAAGGATCATACACAGAAAGTGCATATATCCAAACATTTCTCCTGGATATTGTTTCATAGAAAAAAAAGATGCTTATTTCCTAATTAGCTCCATTTCATTCTGCCAATCAAAGTATCTCTCAAAGGTAAACAGAATCTATTTTTTTTTTTAAAGATTTTATTTATTTATTCATAGACACAGAGAGAGAGGCAGAGACACAGGGAGAGGGAGAAGCAGGCTCCATGCAGGGATGTCAACATGGGACTCGATCCCGGGGTCTCCCTCACACCCCAGGCTGCAGGCGGCGCCAAACCGCTGCGCCACCGGGGCTGCCCAACAGAATCTATTAAAGAGACACAGTCTAGGTAAGTCCCAAATTCACAAAGCGATACATTTCATATATATTTCCAGAAGGCAAAGAGGGAATGGTAAACAATAGAAACTTAAACGGGGGTGGGGAGTGCCTTATAAAAATGCACAGGTATAAGATTGGAAGGGGCTAGTATTTCAACTCCATGATTATGCCCAAAAAGTGTTTAAATGCTTCTATAGGACCCTCAAATTTCTCAATTTTTCTGACAACCATACTTGGTCTTGTTGATCCCACGTTTAAGGATCCTAATAGTACATATGAAAAACACACGAATTTAAGGTATAATTTTTTTTTTAAATTTATGATAGTCACAGAGAGAGAGAGAGAGAGAGAGAGAGAGAGAGAGAGGGGCAAAGACCCAGGCAGAGGGAGAAGCAGGCTCCATGCACCGGGAGCCCGACGTGGGATTCAATCCTGGGTCTCCAGGATTGCGCCCTGGGCCAAAGGCAGGCGCCAAACTGCTGCGCCACCCAGGGATCCCGAATTTAAGGTATAATAATAAATGCTATTATTAAGGATGAGGTTTCTACTGCTTTCTCATACTCCTTTTGCCAGTTTGAGAAGGCACTAGAAACAGAAAGGTCATTTTGACCTTATCCCTAACCCTTCTCCCCTCCAACAGATCATAAAACCTCATGGGAGAGATGCCCTTCCTATATCTGGAAAAGAAAAAGAGAATCCTTATTTCCAAAGATAACACTGTGAAGAACCCAAACCCACAGGCCTTGACACTTCCCTCATACTCTTTCTCCTATCATATTTCTACCCACTAGTCCATTCTTCATTGACCTAACATAAAACCACCCAGGTCTGTTTCTTAGTCTTTATTTCCTTATGAAAGCTCCCATGTCACATAAAACTTACATTAAATAAATCTGTATGCTTTTCTCCTGTTAATTTGTCTTTGTCAGTTTAATTTTCAGACCCACAGAAGTACTGTATGGGGGAAGGAAAACTTTCCTCCCCTACACCAACAACCTTATCACCCCTACAACAACAACCCTATCAAGCAGGCTGAATGCTGCCAGCAATGCTACCCAGATCGTGGTGGCAAGGATTATGATTCCACTTTTACAGCAAGTAAAAGAAAAGTTCCTAGTTCATGTGACAGGTAATAGTAGAGCTGGGATTCTGGACCCAGCTATCTCAGGGGTCTTATGCTCACTGCTGGTGGGTGGGACACTATACTCTTGGCTTGTTATTTCCAAAAAGCAATCATTGCCTGTCAGTGGTTGTCACATTTTGGTGTGCCTAAGAATCACCAGGGAGCTTGTAAACACGCAGACTGCCAGGCCCATATCAGATATTGTGACTCAGTAAGTCTGGTGTGTGATTTCCATAATGCTGTGTTTTTAATAAGGAGCAAGAAAGCCTATGGGCCACACCTTGAAAAATGCTGCTGTATCAAGTGCCTAGCCCCACTTAAAACAATGGTGAGAAGAGGGAGGTTAAAGGTTTTAAGAGTCAGAAAGTAATACTGAAGTGTTTGATTAATGTCAAATGGTTCATCAAAAATAAACAAGTAAATAACTGGGGAATTCAAGTGTTATCTACACACATGTGGCTGGAGGTAACTCAATACACTCCTTAAACTTCTATATAAGATAACTTAAAACATTTTAGTAATGGTGGCAAAATAAGACTTTCTTTTTTTTTTAAGATGTATTTATTTTTATTTATTTATGATAGACACAGAGAGGGAGAGAGAGAGGCAGAGACACAGGAGGAGGGAGAAGCAGACTCCATGCTGGGAGCCTGACGCAGGACTCGATCCTGGGACTCCAGGATCACATCCTGAGCTGAAGGCAGACGCTCAACTGCTGAGCCACCCAGGTGCCCCAAAATAAGACTTTCGAATATTCCCAAGTCCAACTACAGGAAGACTGAATATGGAATCTGAGAATCAAGACAGAAAACCAACCTGCCAGTGAGCAGGGAACAGCAAAAGTAAGCATATCCTCTCTCCTGTCTGCCCCTGTCCTCAGACACACAGTGGTCTAGACCTAGATTAGCTACAGTGACAGCAGAAAAAAGGAAGTGACAATTCCCCAAAACAGGCCCAGTTACAAATGTTTTCTGGCAACATGCCAGGAAAAGGGCTTCACAGTACCCAGAGAAGGAAAGAAGCAGAGCAGATTCAGGCAGCCTCATGTCCTTGAAGGGACTCACCCATCATCTGCACTGCACAGCATATGATTACGTTCCACAGGAACTTGCACATCCCAAAATTAAAGTACCATTTTCAAGACCATCATGAAAGGAGGAAAAATGTCTCTGGAGACTGCTCTTCTACTCAATTACATTAAGTCAACTATAAGCATTTTCAGGAGTACTTGCTATTTATTGCTCAGATGCAGTAAGGCTTGGGCGGGGGAGGCAAAAGGCCAAATATCAGGTCTTTTCTCCCCAAGATCCTGTCAAGACTTTAAGAATAAATATATTTTTTAAAGATTTTATTTATCCATGCGAGACAGAGAGAGAGAGAGAGAGAGAGAGAGAGAGAGAGAGGCAGAGATACAGGCACAGGGAGAAGCAGGCTCCATGCAGGGAACCCGACGTGGGACTTGATCCCAGGACTCCAGGATCACGCCCTGGGCCGAAGGCAGGCGCTAAACCACTGAGCCACCCAGGGATCCCCTGAGCCACCCAGGGATCCCCTAAGAATAAGTACTTTAAAGGCCTGAAGAGCTCCAAAACCATTACCCAAGCAACAAACCATATGGGGTCCCTTCACTTAGCTACAAATACTTCTGCAGGCATAGGAAGGAGTGAAATAAAAGAGCAGCACTATCCCTCACAGGTCTCAAGGCTAAAGAATGCCAAAGCTCACAAGTAAGAAGGTGTGCAATCCACAGCAAAGCTGCTCCCCGACCCAGGAAGAAAAACCGAAAATAAAAGAGACTCTCGAGTCCTGCCCCATCTTCTTCTCCCTGCACAGGAATGGCTTCCAACAAGTCAGAGGGCAAAATCTTTTCCCCCACTCACCAACTACTCTGAAAATAGAAGTCTGCTCCAAGGGGGAACACCTTTCCTAAAAGAATTGTGAGGTTTCTGCCAGTAAGATGGGATAATGAGACAGAAAGGGCATCTAATCCTTGAAGAAAACAAAAGCTCAAGTTCACTACTCCTCAAACACTCCTCAAATCAAACACTCCTCAAGCATGTGATAGCAACAAATGATCAAGAGTAAGTGCACAGCTTGCTGCTGATCAATAGAATAAGAGGCTGGGCTCTACGTAATGATTCTAGCACCAGCAGCTCCTGGCTACTCATATGCCTCAGTTTCCTACTAAGAATCAGCAATTTACAGAATTACCTGGCATTATACAGGTGAAGAGAGAGAAAAGCAGGCAAAATTATTTCAAAACTCTGTAAAAATTATAAAAGGGCTAGATTTACTAGTACCAATGAAGGAAACCCCAAGTTTACATTCAAGGAACATTTCAGGTAATATAAACTCCACGGGAAAACCAAATCTACACTTTCAGTGTTATGAAGAAGCAAAGCTACTTAGATAAGTTTTAGAACATCTAACATGGATGTTAACAAGAGTTAAAATGTCAAAGAGACAGAAGAGATAAGCCAAAGTTACAGCACGAATCACTTTCTGCCTTGTTATTACTGTAATTTAATTACTCCATATAGGTCTTATCTTCCCAACCAGACCACACAAGGGAAGATCACTGTGAGAGAAAAAAAAGATCTTTATATTGCCCAGGAAGTGCCTAGCATAGTGTCATATTCCTAGAAAATTCAATACACTGAGAAAATAAGATGAGGAAAAGATAAAGTCCTATCTAAAAGTTTTTTTTTTTTTTTAACTCAAACTGTACTTCTTGTGATTATAAGAATAAATGGAGCTGGTTCATAAATATCAAAGTGAATGTAAAAGATGACGGGGAGAGACAATATCACTGTAGGTTCATACCATTGTTAACAGATACATTGAATGAAGACCCCTCATACAGCACTACGTGACCATGAACTATTCTAATGTTTCTATCTTCTGGCTAGTATTACCAAGTAAAATGCTATACTACACAAATGGTATTACTGAATAATAATTTTTAAAGATTCTAGGCTAGATATCTCACTGTATCGACTATAAAATCTAGGCTCCCTGTAAGCAGTGATGCAAAAGTAATACTCTTAACTGCAGTGTGTAATGTCAGAAAAGACGAGTGTACAAAATCCAAATAATTGGTCTGTTCTCTTTTGACCTAAGAATTTAAAGCAATCTCCTGTTCTCTCTCCAAGTTTTACATAATGAATTCTATTACTTACAATCTTTGAAGAAAAAAAAATAGTCTTGATCATTAGCTAATGGCTACCAGAAATCCTTATAGGGCACATATAATACCACTCAGAATTTAAGTAAAGCTGAACCGATATTTTAAAAATATCAAGTATGACAGTTCAACATTAAAATAAATAATAGTAAACTACAATATAAATGCAGATTTCCTAATGTGAAATCGAAGTACCAGTGCCCATACCCCAACTCAAATTTGAGATTGAACTTAAGCCTAGGGACAGCTGGGTGGCTCAGCAGTTCGGTGCCTGCCTTTGGCTCAGGTTGTGATCCCGGCATCCAGGATTGAGTCCCACAATGGGCTCCCTGGGAGAAACCTGCTTCTCCCTCTGCCTTTGTCTCTGCCTCTCTCTCTCAGTCTGTGTCTCTCATGAATAAATAAATCTTTTAAAAATAAAAATAAAAAAAATAAACGTAAGCCTAGACAAAGGCCTGCACTGGGGTGATGTTTTTGGGGTGGCTAAGATGGAAGAAAAGAGAAGGCCAGGGGAAGGAAGACTGCAGGGCCCTTCCTCTGTTCTGGAGACTGATAGGCAACAATCCTAACAGGTGCAAAGTGATGCTGAATGACACACTCCTCATGTGGGGTTCAGATGAGCAAATGGGGCTGAGAAGAAATAAAAAATGAGTAACTCTCTATAGGGCCTCTTTCTACAGAGCTAGTATTTCTGAAGATTGATTGCAAACATGAATCAATGTTAACATGGGAAACCCCTTCATTGGGAAGAACAAAATGTCTGCAAATAAGAAAACAGTTTAAAAGTGGAAGGGGAAAAAATGGAGCAGGGAGAAAGCATCTTCAAGGACAAAAACAGGCCTGGAGGTCTGCGAGGTACTGGAAACCAGCAGGGACTGGGTATATTACAACTGGCTCTTCCCTTCTGGAACTGCTTTCCCTTTCAGTGGAAGCTCATAATTAACCAGTTGGCCCCAAATCATGTTTTCTAGTAATGTAGAAATCTTCTCCCACATTTCTTACCCTTCATCCCTAAGCTAAAAATGGAGAGCCAATGCCCTCAGAAGAGACAACCCTGTTACTTAAAGTACAGGCTACATGCCAGATGAAACCCATCCAGCACGGTGATGTGCCACAAGCCCTCCCACAGTTCTAGAAGAGCAGGAAGAAAAAGGAGGAAAAGAAAATAAATCTCTTACAATAGGAAACCAATTTTCTCTATCAACAGACCACAGGATCAGGGAAGCCCATTCAGAAGATAATTTTTTGTTAGAGAAATGTTTCTTTGGGAATTCCCATCCTTCTTCACCATATTAAAAAATAGTTATTAAAAGTTTCTTCCTGGAACAACACAGAAGAGAAAATGATGCTGGATATGACGCCATTATTTAGCTGGTGCCAGTGGAACCTTCAATTGAGCCAGATTTCCAGTCAAATTTGTGCAATAAATTGTGATGCATTTCAAAAACCAAGACTGAATTATGTAAATGCACAGCTTAAGGTCTCCCTTTAGACACTGAGCTTCAGCTTTGCCAGTCACATCATTCTAAGGTCTAAATCAGGCTGCCAGGCCTAGTGCCACATATTTTATCCACCAACTTCAAAGTATTCTCAGTCTGGTTTTTAATTCACTACAATGAGGTCTGCACCTTCAGGACAGGTATCATTCTAGCCCTACAGAACAAAGAGGACTCTCTTTTAAGCTATAGTGTACCTGTCATCAATCAGAAAACGACATTTGTCACTTACTACCACCACAGAGAAACAGACGAATCAAGTTCCCAGAACTACAAACAGCACAGACATTCATATCTAGCACCCACCTGGCAAGGCAATTTCTTTCTAGAGACCTTGACAAGACTGAATCCAGACTTGCTAAAAGTTGTTCCTGGGAAAAACTAACCTTTCACCCAACCTGGAATAAATTCAGTCCGGAAGGGGTTGAGGTTCTGTACCATTCAATTGCACCTAATGAACAAGCATTCAAGCGACTAGATTCCCCACAAAAGTTGGGTGAGGGCAGGAGGGCCAAAGTAGGGAGGCTCCTACTCTGAGCTCTACAACAGTGGTTATCATTCGTGGCTGTTTGTGACGTCAGTCTAAGAATGGTGCCTTGGTCACTGAGAATGTAGTTTAAGCTCCTGGCTTACGTAATGCCACTCTAAATTCCTTGGTTCTTCTAGCCATAAACGAAACTTTAACTGTGCCTACTTAACAACATTTTTATGTCAATCACATCACCATCCCACTGTGACAACCACACACTTACTGTTCCTATTGCTGGTCTTCTGACTTCACTCCCTAACACAAAGGGATGGCTCCATTCTCAATTTTTACAACACTTTGTTAAAAAGCCAAACAAATATCCCATACCATGTGAATGCCTACTATGTGCTTGGTACTTTAAAAATTATTTCCAATTCCCACAGCAACCAATTAAGCTGAAGTGATTAGCTTTGCTCGACTGGAAGTTAGATGCCCAGAGAAAAAACATGCTCAAGATAACACATGTCAGAGCAGAAGATCCCGAAAAAGACTGGCCCCAGAGTCCATACTAGTTTCTTTCTTTCATCTGCCTCACTACTACTGAGGTGGCAAGGACTGACAGATTACCCACAGGCTCTTGGCTCCCATCTGGTTCCACACCCAATCCCCCACAGCCCTGAAAAGGTCAATTAGTTTCAACATGTACTGCATGTCCACCCAAAGCCACCAGCTTCTGGGAAGCTCATCGAGATGAAGTAAGTTAGGCACAGTATTTGTGCCAGTTATAAAGGTACTGTCACTCAGTTTCAAACTTAACCTTTTTTAAATTCTGATGCTGAGATGGGAAAACTGCCAAGCACGTTTCTGCTTTGCCAGCTGGTTCCCTGTTTAGGCTCTGCCAATAGGGGATGTTAGCAGGAGAATGGACAGGAAGAAGTGACAAACTCTTTCCTCTTCCTGTCAGCTTCTCCAGAGATACACTTCTTCCTCTCAGCAATGGCAGTTTGCTCCAGGAGCAGTAACTGATTCCAGCTTATAGTTTTCCCAACACTCCCAGAAGTCATCTCATCACACCTCCTCAGCTTCTCTGCAACCAACTGACTGGCAGCCCCTCCTGGTGGATCTGGGTCCCGCTCAATGGTGTTTCTCCTTCAAGCTTAGACACACAAATATTGGCTCAAAAGAGGTCTGCATCCCCCTTCCAATGGGTCCATCCTCCATATTTCTAAGTCTTCATATTCCAATCTCTTCTTTGTCCTCCCACCTCTACAAGTGGTAGCTGCATCTTAAAATGAACAACTCCATGCGAACCTTAGGGTCCTCTGCCTTTTTAGTATTCCGATACCTGATTAATAATTTCTTATATTAAGTTGCACTTGTTAAAATAACGAGTATGGTTTCTGTCTCCTAAGACAGTGGTCAAAAGACTCCTTACTATATAACTAGACAAACATTCAGATAGTTCAACACTCTTGACAACCAACACCTTCCTCCAAGGACACTGCCTCTTACCTGTTCTAGACTACTGGCACCTGGCCAGTACCTCTATGTCAGGGCCATCTACAGTGTAAAAATGTACATAAAGACCCAAGAAAAATAAAAAGAGTGCACAGTTAAAGCTCCCACCATTAAAATAGATGATGGAGTGGGGCGCCTGGGTGGCTCAGTTGGTTGAGTGTCCAACTCTTGATTTTGGCTCAGATCATGATCTCAGGGGTCAGGAGATCGAGCTCTGTGCTTAGCACAGGGTCTGCTTGAGATTCTCTCTCCCTCTGCCCCTTCCCCTGCTCATGATCTCTCTCTCTCTTTCTAAATACATAAAATCTTAAGAAAAAAAATTGGTGAGGAGAGAAATGCTTCAAAGATTTAACTGGTAACACAAGCACCACAATAAAGAGATTTCCAAGCCAGTATGTGCTTAATGTCAACAAGACATAAAATTTAAGCAATGGGAACAATGTATCCTGAACTTCTATCTGATACATTGTAAAACGACCTCATTTTGTGATCTTAGGGTACATTCATGGTTTCATAGGTTGGGATCATGGTAAAGACGGAAAAGTAAAAACCTTAAATGTGTCAATGTGGTTATTATAGCATAAAGAGGAATAAAAATAAAGTTAGGGCCAGTTGAGATGGCCAGACTTACAGGCATAAAGAACAACAACATGTCATTTTTCTACTACACCAAGATGGAAAAGTAACACCAGCTTTTGATATATATCTTATCATAAAAGGTCACTGAATGGATTCTAGAAACTTCTCTTATGTCATCAGCCAATAAAACAAAGTGGAGCTCACTAGTTACTAGGAACCTGATGGGGAGGGGAAAAACACTGTTTAATGGGTATAGCCCTTCAATTCTACAAGATAAATTTCTGGAGATCTGTTGCCCAACAATGTGAATATACTCTGATTTACACACTTAAAAAATTTACTGTGATTTACACACTTACACTCTGATTTACACACTTAAAAAATAAGCAAAATGGTAAATCTTAAGTTAGGAGTTTTTTGTTGTCGTTGTTGTTGTTTTACCACTAGAAAAAAATAGAGCTCATTCCAGGTAACAGTCTGATCTCTACAATCTGGGAGATGTATCAACATTCAATCAAATTCCAAGTTAACATGAGAGTTTTCAGATATGAATCCAGATTTCTGGTTGACAGCACAAAAAAAGATTACTTGGTCACTATTTATGGATATAATCAAACATGCTAGCCCAATTCTGATCCCAACAACTATATTCCAAACAGTTTCCTTCCTGAACAATAACCACAATGGAATTTTCTATTCCTCTTTTTTATGTTATATCCTATGCCTGAATGTGACTGCAATCTCAGCACTAAAGACTCTGGCTTACTAAAATGACAAAAACTCTGTAAGCGGGCAGCCCAGGTGGCTCAACGGTTTAGCGCCATCTTCAGCCCAGGGTATATGATCCTGGAGACCTGGGTTCGAGTCCCACGTTGGGCTCCCTGCATGGAGCCTGTTTCTCCCTCTGCCTGTGAATGTCTGTGTGTGTGTGTGTGTGTCTCTCATGAATAAATAAAAAATATACATATTAAAAAAAAAACTTCTGTAAGGCCATGTTCAAATGCCATCCACCCCCATCAGCTAAACTTTCTCTAAGCTCTCTAGCCAAATGTCCTTGCTTTCTCTTCTTGTGGGAAGAATTCCCACATATTCACATATTCACATATTCACATATTACCCAAGTCAGTATGTAAACTTCTTACATCCCATATGTGATTGGAAGCTACTCAGGTTAAAACAGTATCTTACCTTTTTAATCCAACAATACTTATTTAATCCTCAGAACAATTCAAGAGAGTAAGCAAATGAGGCTCAGCATAATTTAGACCCTCAGTCCCACCAAGAAAACAATGGCAGGGGCAAGAGTTAGACTCTGATTCCATAATCCATAGCTACTAGATTCTACTACAGGGCACTTAAAGACCCTGTGTGTACCTACAACAGCTTCAGGAAGGAGAAGAGCCATTTTCCTTCTTTCAACCACTAAGTATTCTGTCCTACAAGAGTAGAGGTGGTGTGCAAAAAGAAGAGTGAAATCACAGTTAGCCTGAGCATTCCCTACAAAGCAACCCCCCCTCCTGGGGGAGATGTGCACAAGGTGACCTCCTCACCTAGAACTCCAGCTCAGTCTCACCACTCGATGACAAGAATGCTGGGAGACTCCTAACAAATGTTGCTGAATGTGAGAAAACTACCCAGGGTCACTGCTAATGAGAAGCCAGAACATCTTGCCATTTAGCTACAGAATGTTCACCTAATAAATCTTATAGATTTGAACACAACCCAAGACAAGGAGGTTACAGGAAAACAAAACAAAAAATTTAGAAACACCAGCTTAAAAATCCATACACCTCCCTTCCAAAAAATAAGGTATAACTCATACAGTTTTGTTATCAGTCCTAATCAGAATAAAAGAAGAGGCTATACATAAAAAATAAAACCAACCCCCTCCCCCCCCAAAAAAAAACCCACTCAATATTTCCTTCTGAACAGTTTAATTGTAATATATGGTCACTTATACTCCTGAGGAAATTCCTGTTTCTACCTTGATTTAGCTTTATTGATCTAATTTTAATCAAGGACAAGTGTACAGCAAAGGATAAAGGGTCAGCAACTCAAATGAAATGGAGAAACAAGGGAAAAACACTCTAGCTCAGCAAATGGGTCAGCTTGGTAACAGGCCCGAAAGAACTATCATGGCCACAAAACAAGGCACTGGAGAAAAAAAATCAATCTGCATACTTTTTTCTTTTTAATTGCAGCATACTTTTGGTCCTTAAGGGCAGAAACTGTCTTTTGTAGGATAGAGTGCTGCTCAGCACCAATGAACTACAAGTGTTTAGATTATGATTAAGTATGGAAGTAACATCATGTAGGATATTCACTTTCATAGTGAGAACTGGAAAACACCCTTGTTTTAGCTGTAAGATACTTATTTGTCTCATACTAATTACGAATGCAGATTTAATCAGACAGATGAAAAGCTCAAGTTCACATACATATAATTTATGAAAATTTTAAAGAGGTTTGCCAATCGATTTGGGTATAACTAAGGGTTTTAAGCTTCTTCCTTGAATTAATATACTGACAATTCACAGAACTATAAATCTACCATTAACAGCAAACCACCATGAGCTGTTTCTCGGCACAACATAGCTCATAGAGCCCAGCAGAGAGCTGAAGAGAGAAACAAAGGGATGGACTGCCTCAGTCAGTGAGAAGTCATTCTGTATTCAACTACATTTTCAAAAAAACATCCTGTGCCAGTCGCTGGAGAAAATGGTCTCAGTTCTTAAGGAAAAAATGCAAAGAAAAACTGGATATGCACAACATAAAATTACAGGATTGGGAAATAGGTACAAAGTGCTGTAAAGACAGAGATGGACGTGCCTAAATGAAATCTTGAGAAGGTCGGATAGCTAAAATGCCATCTCCTCAGGAATCCTAACTCAAGAAGAATGACCAGTTTCTATAACTCGTGCAAAGCTAGGGCCTATTTGAGGCATAAAAAGTATATAGCAGCAGAAACTCTAAGGGAAATTAAAAAGGTAAGAGTTAAGGACAATTGGGGCAACAATAATCCGATGGAGAGTTTTAAGAAGATAGGAAGACATGAAGTTAAGATAAAAACTCAAATATGCCTACAAGATGTGGCAACGACTTCAGCCATAGTTGCAGTCAGACTCGAGGGGGTTTAATAAACATAGATAGGTAGTGGACACTAATCTTTCAAGAAAGAGGGGTAGCTAAGAAATACTGATGTCAAAAAGAAGGCTGGATTTTATTCTAGAAATAAGTGAAAATCTTTATTGAATGATGCAATAAATTAAAGGCAGGAGAATGAACAGAAGGATGACATAATTTCTGCCACATCCATATAGAAAGACTTCAATATGAAGGATTCATAAATATTCTAACTTCCTGACCTGCTAATTATAAACTGTATGATCTGAGAACTATGTATTATCTCCAGGAGGGACTTAGACTTATTCATCTCTGTAGCCCCCAGCACCTAGTATTGGGTCTAACATATGGTGCATGTTCAATTAATGTTTGTTGAATACAATTATTTAATCTCTCTGGGCTTCAATTTCCTCCTCTTGGAAAGGGGGGAAAAAGGTGGCTGGATCTAAATGATGTTCCTTCTAGCTATAAATGACCATCAGTCTGTAATTGTTACATAAAATGGGTCAATTCCCTATGACTCCTTGAAAATATTCCATGTTGTAACATTCACATTTAGGCAAGGGCATGAGAACCAGTCACACTCATTCATCTAAATAATGAGACTGTATGTTAATCCTGAGATGGTCCTTTGAGGTGAAAAATATCTTCATTAAATCAGATCACAGAAGGAAACAGAAGACAGACCTCTTCAAAAAATGTTTTGATGAGTGTTAACTCCTTTGCCCTCTCCCTGCCTCCAATGTAATTGGCAGCCTGCACAGATAGGGACACTACTTGGAAACTTAAAAATGTAAAGTAAATCTTTAAAAGTTCATTTTAAAAAATTCAAAGGTAATAAATCTGCAACTGTGTAAATGTCTTATGTCTTCCAGTCCTGGGCTGTTTAAGTTTTAATCCAAATTGGAGCTAGGGAGGTGGGACAGGAAGGACAAACAGAAAAGAACCCCAAATTTCAAAAGTAGAGAGAGAGAGGTCTTCTACATCTACAAGCAGTTAAGAAATACTTATGAGACATTAAAACATCAACACTAATCAGTAGTTTCTCAAAGCACTCAAATGAATTTAACAATTTCCATGGTTAATAAAGCCATGTGCCCTTAAAAATCAGAAGTCAACTATGTTCAATACTAAGTGAAAAACTAGAAAACTAAAAAGAACCAGACTCTGATGAGGCAGTGACATGAAACTGCCCCACTGCTCACCTTTACCACAATCCTTATTCCCAACAATCTAGTACCTCTCTACACTGGCCCCTCAAATCTGGCCAACCCTTTCCAGAACTTCTATTTAACTTGCAAAATCAGAATTTATGTATTTATTTTTTTAATTTATTTATTTTTTAGATTTTATTTGCTCGTGAGAGACACAGAGAGAGAGGCAGAGACACAGGCAGAGAGAGAAGCAGGCTCCATGCAGGGCACCTGATGCAGGACTCGATCCTGGGACTCCAGGATCATGCCCTGGGCCAAAGGCATGACCAAAGACAAAGGCATGGCCAAAGACACTTAACCACTGAGCCACCCAGGTGTCCCGCAAAATCAAAATTTAAATGTAAAATAACAGGACACCATCTACATGGATTTTGAACAGATGGACACAATTTAGTTGGACTTTATCCACAGGAAATATTTAAGTTGTAGGTTTTAACAATACAGTTTTTGCCTGGGATTATTTTCAAAGAGCACAGAATGAATCACTCAATGGTGGTATGTTCAAACTTGGTAAATTACATCACTTTATCCTGTTTATTTTCTACACTGATACACAAACATTTAGTTGATCAATCCAAATTGAAATCAAGTAGCATGGTTTCAGGGTTTAAAATTTATAGCAGGAAAAAAAAGCAACAAGTAAACAAGGGGGAAAAAATGCTACAATGATTATTTGTGTTATAAAAAGATTCTTCTCTCTACATAGAGACTTTAAAAATTGTTTCTTTACAAAGTTATTTCCCCACTGCTTCTAAAGCATAAATGGATTTACCAATAGTCATTTTTATTTGCAGCATTCCAGGAACATCACAGTGAGGAGCCATACACCTTCTTTCTGCTTCCAAAGCTTTTACACTGTCATCATAAATTTAACAAATTATCATTAATAAATTTAACAACAATAAAGTTAAACTGTTCAAGAGGAGAGAGGATATAACAGATTAAGAAAACAATGAGGACTTTGCTTCTTTTTCCATCCCATTTTTTTTTCAACAGCTTCCAGTCTTCAATGATAACAGATATTATTCCTCCCTATTCCACACTGAGGTTATAACTTAAGAATTATGAGTGGCAGGGGCAGAGGAGTAAGCAGAAAGTGTTCTGATGAGCAGATGGATGCATGGCAATGATGGGAAGCTTACACTGTGTGCCACAGGCACCCCCACAAGGATATGGTGGAGAAACTCTAAATAAATATGCAAATATGGGCCTATCATAAAGGGGCTTCTTATTCAAACAACCCATATGGTTTATGTATAGGATATCACATCCATCAAACCACTCCAAAATTCCCTGTAGTTTAACTCATGTGCTCACACTTTTCTAAGAAAAAAGAAACAAGCAGCTAAGAAACCCACAGTAAAGCATGAAAGTAACAAAAAAACGGATCAAAGGAAAAACAAAAAGGAAAGAGTACCAAAATATTTGTATCGAGGAGGGGACTATTATCCACAAATCTAAGCCTTATGGTTTAACTCCTGTGCAAAGTCCCAAAACCAGCAGGATATATGGGTAACAAAGGGTGGAAAGAGAAATCATTCTAAATGAGATTTTAAGTGAGTCACGCTCAGTAACCCAGACGATTTCATTTACTTATCTAACTGAAAAATGTATTTTATCCAAGGAGCCATTAAGACGACATCACATATGCCGAAAATACAGTAATCAATTTAAAAAGAAATTCAAGACAAAATGTACAGGTATGAAACAAAATATCCTTTAGAGCTGTAGGCTTGCTAAATGTAGCTTCAAAATTTTTAGGTGCAATGTGGTGAAACTTTCAGTCTTCAAGTATAATCATGGAAGGCAAACATTAGAGAAAAGAAAAAACAAACATATCAACAAATCACAAACTGGTATGCTCCAGGCTTCAATAAGTGTCCTAAAAATGTCCCTCACATTTTTTAGACATCTTTCCTAATGCAAGTAGATGTGAAGGTAAAAACCAAAATGGTTTTATTTTCTTCTGTACATGCTTAGAAAGCAGAAAGGCAAAGGGAGGTCCTGTGACTAAATAAACATGCTGCATAGCTTGGGTTATTAAGGTAGCCAGATCTTCTGCAATCTCAGTACAACTTAAATTCTGTGATCTGTGCCAAGAGTCAGATAATAGAAAAATTTAAGTATCCAATACATATTGTCCTTAAACACTATCTTGTCAACCACCATTAAATACCATTTTGCTAGCCTGTAAAATTGACAATTCATATCTAGGGAGTGTACAATGGATAACTCTGGGAAAGCATTCAAGGCTTTGGACACACATTTGAGGTATTGCAAATAAACATTAAAAAATCAATTCAACAGCGAGAATGTTAACTAAATTTCATGACTAACATCTCGCAATTATAGTCACCAAGAAAGATGCTGAATTGTTAAATTACTCTTAGGCCAAAAGACTTATTAAGATGGCTGAGTTCCCCAGTGGGCACCACGGATGGTATTTCTTAAAAAATGTAATCTCACGACTAATAAACTTGTATAAAGAATTTTCTTTCTTTCCTCTCTGAATAGCATGCATCAGAATTCACAAGATGAATCAATATCACTTCTGTCTTTGTATAATCGGTAATCAACTCCAAGTAGTCATTAAACAGTCTTGGAGAAGGGCTTCATGTCTCCCCCTTTTTCTACGTGTTGTTCATCTTCCAATTATTTTCTACTAACTGGTCAATTAAAATGCCTTTGTTTAGGTCAGGCCCCTTTTGATGATTACTAGGTTTCTTCTTTCTGCTCTCACACTGCTTTCTCTAAAACTATAATCTTCCAATATTCTCCATTTCGATAAACAGAACCTTTTAAAAAAATTTTCGTGCTTCATTCACATCCTCACATCTCTGACCTTTCTGCCAATTTTACTATGTGCATAAGATGTTCAAAAACACAAGTCTATGAACTAGGCCTTGCCTACGGTAAAAATTTCCCGTTCTCGCAAAAATCAAAAAAGTGAGGGAGAATAGTGTAATGAGTCTGGGCTTCAAGAAATTTATTGTAAACGACTTAGACTGAAAGCCTATTATTCTTAAAATACATGTTGTTGGTTTTTTTTTCCCCCAGATTTTATTTTTAAGTAATCTCTACACCCAGTGTGGGGGCTCAAACTTAGAACCCCAAGATCGAGTCACACACTCTACCAACTGAGCCAGCCAAGCATCCCCCCCATTTTAAAACTTTTGGGGAATTAGTTGTTTATGCTAAGAAGTAATGATGTCAGAGGCAGGAGAGACATTTTTCCAGAGGGAGGGTTGAGGTAAGTAGCAGGAAAGAGAGTTGAAAAAGGAAGCAATGCTGGATAGGGATCCTATGGACAGATCATTGAGGGCCTACTGTTGTTAACCAGGCAGAGACATTAACCCGTGGAATATACAAACAAAACTTTTTGGGACGAAGAATGACGGGTTTTGAATTTCAGAGAGACTAAATGAGCAACAGTGTGGAACAGGTTGGAGAGAGTGATATGTGAAAGATGCAACCAAAATGCTTGTGCCATACATGAAACAAAGGATGAGGCTTCAACAGTGGGGGAGAAAGAGTTCTGAAATAATATTCTTAAGTTTAAATCCATTAAAACATACCAAGTGCCTGGGTTACCACACTATAACCCACATGTGAGATTTCAACAAAAGTCAGTATCTTTCTGTTCACTTTGCTTTCTTTATACCTAGGAATACCCATCTAGATATGGTTACATTAAGCCATAAGTATCTATTAAGAACCCAAAGATTAGTTTAACATGCTTAACATGTTCTTCTTTTTACACACAAAAAAAGTCAGAGATAACTGGCATATGTTCCCACTTTAATGAATACTAGTTATCCAAACTCTAATTATAGTATTATACCATGACTAAAGTCACAACCAAACCAGAGAAAATTTAAGAAGTCTTCAAAGCAGAGCACAGAAAGATCCAGGTATAGTAGGCACTCAGTAAATACTTACTGACTGAAGAGAAAGTTCTCTCATGAATTGTCACATGAAGTGAAAGAATAACGAACGGCTAAGGCCCAAGTATAGCTGCAACAAGAGTCCCCAGGAACACGCAAGTATGCTTGGCCTATCCCTTTCGTTTTGGCAACTTTAATAATCAAGGTGTTAAGAGCACTCAACATATCTCGTAATGAGTACAGGCAATATAAAAGCTAAAACTGGAAGGAATTCTATCGCCCCATGACACCAAACAACTACGCTATGGCACAAAACTGCTGTTAGTGTCTGTTATCACAAATATTCATCAGAGAAAAACGGGAATCACAGCATACTATTAATCATCGTCTGCTGACCAGTATCTTGTCAATCACTGGAATAGGAAGCCTGTTTCTTTGGGCAAAAATTGGTCATATCTAATAAGGCTTCAAAAATCTAAAATGGCTGAAGTAGACAGAATAAAGATATTAAAGAGGGTAAGTTACAGCTGTTGGGCTTCACTTCTGTAGTAGCAGGCACATCTGGTTCAAAGTCTGCTAGGAACAGTCACCAAAGCTCTACGTATTCAAATGAAAAAGAGTGCCACAGTGGAAAGTGACTCATGCATGCTTCAGAAGGTAAAGTGATAACTATCCTTTAAAGGACATGTAGCCAGAATGGATTTCCCTCTCCAATATCCTATGAGCAGATGCTTACCACAAGTTCTCACCCTCCGGTAATATCTTTGTTGAATTAAAGAAATAACTGGCCATGTATATTACTACACCACTCCAACAGATCTCTTTCCTATTTAGCAAAATTGGAAAATATAAAGTCAAGAAGAGGAAGATAATGCCTCATTTGCTGGGAAATTCTAGTCCTTGGCATTTCTACAGCAAATAAATGCAGAGCAGTTGAAAAAATTCAGTCCAGGCCAATGAACATGGTCCCTAACACTTCTCAGAGGTGGGGCAGATACTGCCCCCTTCAGCTACATATAATGGTCAGAAGCTCAAGTGTGCACAACCCACAATCACACAAAGTCGTATACATGCTTGGTTTACAAAGGATCAGTGGTCCAAGTGGGGTTTTAGTTATTTTTTTCTAATTTTCATACAATCTTAAAGACCTAACAGGCTGATCAAATTATGACTCTTTTGCCAAATTAAAAAACATTACTTTGTACAGTAGCCAATTAAGCTCTATTTTCAGCAAACTAACAACCCAAAGGATTGTAACCTATGACAGAATGAGGTTTATTTTTTTTTTTTTTATTTTTTTATTTTTTTAATTTTTTTTTTAATTTTTATTTATTTATGATAGTTACAGAGAGAGAGAGAGGCAGAGACACAGGCAGAGGGAGAAGCAGGCTCCATGCACCGGGAGCCCGATGTGGGATTTGATCCCGGGTCTCCAGGATCGCGCCCTGGGCCAAAGGCAGGCGCCAAACCGCTGCGCCACCCAGGGATCCCCAGAATGAGGTTTAAATAGAAAAATAAGTTCTCCAAGCTGTTTAAAGGTGTCTTAACCTCAAAGGAATTGCACATCTCATCTGAATTCCAAAATCTTATCAGAGTCCTTGGCAAAAAGAATGCAGTTAATGTTGGAATGTAGGACCCCAGTATTGGTTTTCAAACTCATACACACATATCACAGGAAACACTATTCTTAAAAGATCTTAAAAGATTAAGATCTTTTTAAGTTAACTTCCCTTCTCCCCCTGGAAAATAAATCAGATCTCAATGGTAATCATCCTCAACAGCCACAAAGGAGGTCAGTGTATTAAATTAATCTCCCTGGTCTGAGAGAGGCAATCAAAAACAACAGGAAATCAGACAGGTAAATAAGGTACTGGATTAAGAAGAGTTACTGAGGATCCTGACAGGCAAGGCAGGAAACTACTTTCTGCCTTCATTTCTAAAAGATGCACAGCTCTGAGTAGGGTCACAGATATCACAGTAGATATCTAAAGATACCTTAAAAACCTACAAAAAAAAGAAAAAGAAAAAGAAAAAGAAAAAGAAAAAGAAAAAGAAAAAGAAAAAGAAAAAGAAAAAGAAAAAGAAAAAGAAAAAGAAAAAGAAAAAGAAAAAGAAAAGAAAAAGAAGAAAAAGAAAAAGGAAAAGAAAAAGAAAAAGGAAAAGAAAAAGAAAAAGAAAAAGAAAAAGAAAAAGAAAAAGAAAAAGAAAAAGAAAAAGAAAAAGAAAAAGAAAAAGAAAAAGAAAAAGAAAAAGAAAGAAACTGGTCAGGACTTACACAACTATACATAAAACCCAGGCAAACTTCATGGGAACTTAAGTAGAAAAAGAATCTGGTCTAGGTTCTGCAAATAACTCCCTAATTTCAGTCTCTTGTGGGTTTCTCCTATATGAAATTATTGTGAATAATCCAGGCAATCATTCTCATATATTTGAGATTACAAATCTCAATGTGCTTTGGAATATTTTCATTATTACTGGAATGACATTTCATTATGATTGCTTTTACTTTAATGATTAATAACAGAAGAGAAAGCTCTATAAAATATATAAGCATCTGGCTAATTTGCTCTAAACTAGCCAAAAGTCATTCTTGGGATTGAAAAGTAGGACTTATAAATCAAACCAGGATATAAGGTTCAGACCTTGACTTCTATTCCAAATGAAAATTCAAAAGAGCAAAAAAGTTTCCTCTCCCTTGCTTAATGCCTAAGAGGCCAAAGACACTGCTACCTTTGCCCCAGCAACTTGGCATAACTGGAGTTAGGAAATTCAGAATCACAGGGAACAAACCAGTTTCCATTTTTCTTGACAATTCTATAGTTCAATTATATCATTTATTATAATGAACACAGGAAAAAAACAAAAAACCACGGTTGTCAAATGGTGGAGGCAACAGTCAACAAGAACCAGCTACCTCGGGCAGCCTGGGTGGCTCAGTGATTTAGCACCGCCTTCCACACAGAGTGTGATCCTGAAGACCTGGGATCAAGTTCCACATCGTGCTCCCTGCATGGAGTCTTGCTTCTCCCCCTGCCTGTGTCTCTGCCTCTCTGTATCTCTCATGAATGAATAAACAAAATCTTAAAAAAAAAAAAAAAAAGGAACCAGCTACCTCACTTGTAATGAACAAATGTATGAAAAGACAGGCACAAATACATGGTTCCCATAGTGAACTCAATCAGTCTTATAACGTTCAGGAATTTATAAACTACAGAATCACAAGGTCTGTGAGGTGAATGGAAGCTTCAAAGTTTACATCTAGCCTCCTATCATGGTCAAATCCCGCCCATGCCATTCCTACAATATGGTTATTCAGCCTTGTAGAAATGCCTTCAATCAAAGAGAAATCATAACTTGGCTAGGGGTGGTACACTTTCCTACTGAACAGCTGTTTTTTTCATAGTAAGGTTAATAAATATGTTTCCCTGTAACTGGTCCTAGTTTTAATCTTTGATGCCCAACAGAACAAGCTTAGTAAACTTTCTTACTTGACTAGGCAATAAAAAAGTTTCTGTGCAGTGCAGCCTAACAAAGAGGTCATGAAACCAGAGTATCTGTAATTGCAGTTGGATTCTAAATGCTGCCAGAATCATAAAGAACGTGTTTTTCCTCCATAGAGCGGCTTAGGCTACTAAACCCCAGTGTACTGTGAAACCCATTCTTCGTGAACTAGACAGCCTGTTGCTCTGATCTAAATGACCAAGCTGGACAAAAAGGGATCTAAAATTAAGGATGTCTTATTATTGTCTAATCTGTCAGTTAAAGCACTGAAACAATTCTAGCAAAAGAGATAAGAAGGACTAATGGTGTCATTATGATTAGTGAGTTAAACCCTAAACAGAACACTGGGATCGGCTTTCATTATGTCAAGACAAAAAATTACAAAAGAGGAGGCAGGTGATTCTAAGTACAAATTTGAGATGTCAAAGAAAATAAATATGACAATGCTGAAATTATTTCCATAGGGATTCATATTGTTGCCTTGGACAAGGTAACCTCACTGAGCCTCAAACGACAGTTGTAACATCAGGAAATTGGGCCCACGCATATTAAAAGGCTGGCAATTTTGATATTGCATTATCCTAACTGGTAAAGGACTTCTGACTATCCTACTGCTTCCTCCAAAGAATGTAATCCTACTCACCATAAAATGAAACAATCCTCTAATGGTTTCATGTGTTGGCAAGATTTCACAAGTAGAAGCTACCACACTTTAGTCAGTATAATTTAAAAGTGATTATAAAATATATAAAACAAATGAGAAACCAAAAGTACTACAAAATGACTCAGCCCCTTTATTGGGGATTTTCAAGTAACCAGCAGCAATTCCTGAACTTGTTCTTGCTTCAAGGCAGGAATAGATGTCTACATCTACTTAAATAAAACAAGTGTTAATGACCTACAAGGAATCATGTTGCATATGCTGGGGAAACAAGCACGAATCAAACATAAAATCTACTTTCACAAGAGCTAAAAGTTTAGTAATAGAGATGAGGTATGTGCCTACAATGCAAAATAGAAAATAGTACCATAAAACAAGATATGTTTATGTTTACAGCTAAAATGCTATGGCAGCTCAGGATGAGAGATTAATTCTGACAAAGAATCTGAGGACGCTTTGTGCAGAAGGTCACAGCTGTCTGAATACTGACGAGGGGGTAAACTTGTATACAGATAAGGGGAAAAAGCTGGAGACAGATCAGGAAAAGTGTAAAGAAAGCATGCATGGAAAACCACAATCCAGTTTGTCAAAGTTGTGCATACTGCTGCTCAATGGGTATACCTTGGCCATTCAGGCTAGGTAAAATCTTCAATAAGTAGGACTGTGGGTCTAGTACTTTTAGCCCCCACCGACTAAAAATTCCCCCCAAAGACATACACAAAAAACTGTCCATACAGATTTCCAACTTCTCATTAAAAACTAGTCTAAAAAACAACAGTATATAAAGAATATTTTAACAAACTGGTTTGGAAGCCTAGGCCACATCAAGGGACCTTGGAAGTTTCGCCCTTTTCTTTAGGAAAGTTTAGTATAAGGAGAGTAGCAGATTCAGAGGCATATCTCAGGAAGATTAATCTAGCAGGCATATACCGAACTGAATTGGAGGGTAAGAAGGCCAGTTAAGAGCCCATTATACCGGGTGAAAGAGATATAATCAGGACCAGAACTACTCAAAAGGTGTTCTGTTCAACAGACACTGTCCAAACCAATTTTAAATGACCCCAACAACCATGTATCCCTAGCTTTCATGATTTATTCTAGCATAATATGTCACTACATCATTCATGTCCAAGAAAGAACAGATTTCTTTAAGTGCTGCAATAATCTCCCCTCCCCCCACCATGGTGCAAGCTGAGCTAGGGGTTTTTTACACAGAAAATGTGGTATGCAGGTATGCACGAGGGTATCTTGCCTTGTACATATGGACTAATTAGAAAGCACATTATTTGTTAAGGCATTAGCCTAACAAACCAATTTTAAAATAACACTTGAGAACAGGCCATTCAAAATACAAGCCAAGGTTACTAGTGTAAGTCTTTCAACAGGGAAAAAACCATCAGGCCTAAAGGGAAGCAGCCAGCAGCTCACAGTTAGGTGAGGTGCATGTGCAATCAATGAAAAGCCAGAAGCTGCTTTTAGGCACTTTCTTATTTAGGGATCCAAAGTGAGTCAGAGCTACTAAATAAGCATGATTGACAAAAATAATTATTAGATAACTACATAATACCTGAATGCCTAATATGCACAGGTACTATGTATGACCCACTTAATATTCCAAAGTCTAAGATTTCAACAATAGGACTTCACAAAGGAGGAAGCCAGAGCTCAAATACATTAAAAAACTCATCCAAGGTTAGCCACTACTCAGTCACAGAAATGGACTTGCAACCCAGGTCAGTCGGACTACAAATTGTCCTCTTTCTACAGATGGCACTCAATCCAAAATTAATGTGAACAATGACACAGCACATGATTTGAAGACAAACATAAATGGACTGGCAAGAGGGTAAACAAACATGATCAGTTAGGGCCAAGACACCCTACATGGAAGGTAAGGGATAAAACTTAACATCAAGTGCAAACTACTGAGAAATTCCAATGAAGCCACAAAGTTGAGTGACAGTAACTGCAGGAATGAGGGACACTTGATTTTAGCAAGGTCTTTAGGGATACACACAATGAACCTTCCAAACAAGGGGTCTTTCTTTCTCCTCTCCTTTATGAAATGTGTGAAGATTCATTATGTGGTCTGCTATACCCAAAAGTTTCTATGCTAGAGTATAAAAATCTCGAAGTCAATCGATTTTCTTTTGAAAGTAGACAGACACATTGAGCTTCTCTTTCAATACCCTAAAATACATTCCAGTCTAGAGCATACCTTGATTATGTGTTTCTGAAATCAAGAACATAAAATCCAATCTTATGCATTATAGTAGCTATCCTTTTACTTCTGCTCATTCCTGACACTTTCCTCAAATACAGACAACTGAACTCACTCTTGCATTTCTCTCAGTAAGCAGGAGGAATAAACAACCAAGTCAGTGCTACAAGAATCTCCGTTCCAAAATCGCTTGACCTACCAAATACTCCCTTAAGTCGAACAATTTTACCAACCCTACCTGGGAGTTTTTCAACGTTTATTTCTGCCAACTACAAGATGATATTTTGTGTATCACGTTAAGATACTAGTCTAACTACAATTTTTTTCCTAAATTCAATCCCTTCTGCCCTATAAAGAAGGTCTCACTTCCTCTTTTTTTGTCTTTTTAAGATTTATTTGAGAGAGTGCACGCGCGCACACACACACTCGCACAAGCAGCGGGGAGGGGCAGAGGGAGAAGGGGAGACTCTCAAGCAGACTCTCTGCTAAGCTAAGCCCGGAGCCCTCCATAGCTCGTTCCCCACACTAAGATCATGACCTGAGCCATGGAATGAAGAGCCAGCTGCTTAACCGACAAAGCTACCCAGGTGTCCCTCACTTTCTCTTTGCAGGAATGTGTTTCCACTCATTATGGGGAGGTGGGAAGGAGGTGCAGTGAAGCCTTGATCATAAGACAAATCTGCGACAACTTTGACTTTCTTCTTTACTACCCTGACATCCTCATTCCTGTGCCATGTCCAGAAATGTCTTGAACTGTTGGTTTTAAGAAATACCCACTGTTTTATACTACCCCCTGCACTTGGATGTCTACAAAGCACAGTAACTGGAATTGTACACACACACGAATTTTCTCTCCTTAATTTCTTCACTATATCCACTTAGGTAAATATCATTTTCACACATTTTTCTTAATACTTATACTTACAGACCTCTGCCACACTATCCCCAGGAAAGGTCTGAAGAGGAGGAGGAGAAGAATTATTTCCTGAGAAATAGGAGTATTGTATTAAAATATTCTTGTGCCCAGAAAACTGCATAGTGCATGGTCTGGCCTCCAGGATACCACATTTCAAACACATTCATCTTCTAATTTAAAGCATCACTGCCCCTACATATATCCCATTTTCTTAAAACAGCAACAAATCACTGAATCTTAAATGAAACAAGATAAATATAAACTTTAGTTTTAATAGATAATCAAAGTTGGCACATAAAAATCATGAGGAAAACCAGCAGATCCTTTTACTAGAGCCATTTCAAATGCTATGCCATGCATTAAAGATCAATCCAAACAAATGAATTACTCAGATTCCACAGGGCTTTGCCCTAGAACAACCAGACAAGAACCAATGAAATGAAGATTGTAAGCTAGTTTGGCCAGAGGATGAAAGGGTCGATATAAATTCATGTGTTCATTAGAAAGCAGAGTTAGAAGTACCTGTTCATTATATAGCCAGTAAGTTTCTATTATGTAGACCAATACATTTCTATTAAGATGATAGAGATTATAATCCTAACCATGTTCAGTTTCCTATGAAAAAACAGTTCCAGTGTCAAAGAAAAAGGGAGCCAGAATGGGAACATACTGTATGGCACCATTCAACTTTCACAGCTTTTGAGAGCACCTTGCTCTTCCTCAATGGTCAGTGGAGTCTTAGCTGCTTAGTCATGAAAACTGCTTTGTGACTGAACTTTTCTCTTCTGGGCCATGACCAAATGAATGGTTTTCTAGGTATTCATCCCCTGTTGTATGATTCCATACTGCAATTACAGACTCAAAGTGAAGTATAATGTCAGAGAATTCATTTTTCTCCCTTCAAACTTTACTAGCTAACACTTTTTTAGCAGCATTATCTTGGGCAAGTTTACTAAAACTGTGTCTCCATTTCCTCGTTTGTAACTGGTGAGCATAAATGCTTTCAACCACATACTGTTATTAGGAGTAAATCTATAATATATGTCAAGAACTCAGAAGCAATATCTGGCATCTTGGGAGACACCAAAAAAGTATCTGTTATAGCTATTCAAACTTAACCCACTTGAGAGTTTGAAGTACCAACTAGCAACCTGAGGAAATGTGCACACATACTCTACATGTATGTATTCACAACACTCAGAGTAAATCCTGCCACCTCATGCACTGGCCAATGTTCATGTTAAAAGTCAATTTTCATTTTCAGAAATGATTAACCTTCTGCACTAAAAACAAGTGTTTCGCCAGTAGGGAGTTACTGAAGTTCAGTAAGCTTCTAGAATATCTGTATGGCTGTTTCAGAGAAATCATTTGTTGAATGAAACCAAGGTTTCAACAAGCAGTTTTAAAGGGATGGTTTGAGCTGGGCTGGAATAAACTGGAATGCCAGTTACTTCTCTATCAAGAGAGTTGGATTCTAACAAGAACTTTGCTTGTTTCAACAGGAATTGCAATAAACTTCTAGTCGCAACACATAATTAAGCTTTAAAGCAAATAAATAGGGGATCCCTGGGTGGCTCAGTGGTTTGGCGCCTGCCTTTGGCCCAAGGCGCGATCCTGGAGTCCCGGGATCGAGTCCCATGTCGGGCTCCCAGCATGGAGCCTGCTTCTCCCTCCTCCTGTGCCTCTGCCTCTCTCTCTCTATCATAAATAAATAAATCTTTAAAAAAAACGAATAAAGCAAATAAATAAATGGGGGATAGGATGGATAGAGATTTAAGCCCGGCTTTGGGAAGACAATAAATTTAAGACATAAAATGACCAATGCTCTAAAGCAAAAAAAAAAAAAAAAAAAAAAAAAAGTTTTATAAAATGAAATGTATTGGAAATTCATGTCCAAATATAGAAAAGTAACCATATAGTGACACTCATCTGAAAGCCACACTAGAAAGATACATACAGTCAATAAAATTATTCTCCTTTAATTAATCAAAGGAGATAAATGGTATACCCAAAGGGAAACAAAATGTGATAAAACATGCAAAATGCACATCTTTCCTACCAATATTATATGCAAATAAAAACAATTCTAAGGTCCTATTAATCTGAGAAATCTAACAAAAATAGTTAATAGAGAAATCTAACAAACCAAACCAAATTATACGTAGAAAAGTTTATTTATGGGGTATATTCTGAAAATTAGCTTATATATCCTTTGGCCTATTAACCCACTTTGAGAATATAATTCTAAAATAAATAACTCTAAATAGAACAAAAAGATGTATGTTTAGTACTATTTTAAAAAATGAAATTGGAACGCGGTAATAATTAGAAAATAGAGTATTAGCAAAACTAGAGTATTAGCATATGTGTGTGTACATAAAATTAAAAATGCCTTAAAGAAAAATGTGGTACTTCCATTTCCAACCAAGATGGAACAAGGATCAAATCTTCCCTCCTGCTTAAAACAGTCAAAAACACAACACCATTTTGAAACATGGTTTCTAATACAATAGATAAAAGGCAACAAAGGGCAGCAATCCCTAAAAGAGAGGACACAAATGAGCCCTACAACTGCTTACTACCTAGAAAGAGTTTTTTAAGGGGAAAAGACAAGGGTCTGGGGAGACCAAGACAGCTGGAATTCACTGCACACATGAAGAGGGAGAGCAGCAAAAGAGAACTGCTAAAATCTGCACAGGGTACCCCCTTGAGCATAGTACAGATTAGCACAGGGGTGTGCAGAAAATATCAACGAGGTGAGGCCAGGGAAAGAACCACAGGAAAGCATTAGAAAGAATGATGATCCAACCATCCCACTCCAGGCTGTTTATTCATAGGGTGAGAAAACATATATCCAAAGGAAAAACATATCCAAATGTTCATAGAAGCTTTACATGTGAATAGCTAAAAACTAGAAGCAAGCAGAAACAACTCAAATCACCAACAGGCAAACAAACAAACCATGGTACTGCCCTACAATGGAATACTACTTAGCAGTAAAAAGGAATGAAGTACCAATAGACACCACAATATGGACGAATCTATAATTATGCTGGGTAAAAGAAGGCAGATCAAAAAAAGGATGCTATATAATTCCATTTTAAATGCTATCTATAGTAACAGAATGTGGATCAATGACTGGAAGAGACACAAAAGTACATAAGAAAATTTGGGGAGAATGAGTTTGTTTACTATCTTCATTGTAGTGATTTGATGGGTATAAGCATTTCTCAAAATTTGCCAAACTATGTATTTTAAATATGTGTAGCTTCCTGCATATCCATTATGTCCCAACAAAGCCCTCTGTAAAAACAGAAAAAACAGGGGAAAAAGTGGTGACATGAACAATTGTAAATATTAGAATATAAAGTAACACATACATATTACAATCATCAGAAGTTTAGAGATCTACATAAAGTTTGTGAAGGTCTTTTGAATTTTCACTTAATTACCTTTTTAAAAAAAATTACACTCAGAGTCAGTTTAATCTGAACGGCCATTCTTATTTTCCAGAAACAAGAGCTGGGAGATAGTTTGCCCAAGAGCACATGAAAAGGTCATAGGAGAGAAACAGATACCACGCAACTCATAATATGCCAACCTCTGCTCTACATTTATCACTCTCAATTAAATTTCACCAGTACCAACACTTAGAATAACAGGATGCTTGGAAATGAGACAGACATTTTGGAAGAACTACAAGCAGAGAAGCTAGAAAAATGTTCCTAATTCGACCAGGGCAGCCAGAGTGCTCCCAGAGGTGAAGCACAAAGGGATATCTTGCCCACAGGAAGAACAACAATATTTAGAAATTTGCCCCCACTCACATTTCCACAAGGGTCAGTTCCTTTAAAGACCAACTGGAGCATTTCAAAGCAACATTTTGAAATTCCAAATTAACATGTCTTGCCATACCTGATGTTCACTTAGAAAACCATGTGTTTGGATGGGAAGAAGGGAAGAAGGAAAGAAAGAAAAGAAAGAAAGAGAAAGAGAGAAAGAAGGAAAGAAAAAAAGCAAGCAAGCAAGCAAGCAAGTCATTCCTTCTTACAAGATAGAAGATGTAAAACGAAAAGAAACAGGGGCAGGGAGCACCCACAGGTATTAGTTTCCTAGAGCTACTACCATAAGATATTACCACAATCTGGTGGCTTAAAACATGAATTAAATTCGAATTTAATTTTCTCACAGTTGAGAGCCCAAATTCTGAAATCGGGCCAAGCTGCCTCTGAAGTGTCTGGGGAAGAATCCTTCCTTCCCTCCTTCAGCTCTGGTGGTTTGCCAGCAGTGCTTGGCTTACAGCCCCATCACTCCAGTTTCTGCCTCTGTTGTCACATGGCCGCCTTCTGTGTGTGGCCAACCTTCTTGTAAGAGCACCAATCATTGGATTTAGGGCCCAACATAATCTGGTATGACTGCATCTTTACTTTATTACGACTGAAAAGACCCTATTTCCTTTTTTTTTTTTTTTTTTTTTTTAAGATCTTTTTAATTTACTTACGAGAGAGACACAGAGAGAGGCAGAGACACAGGCAGAGAGCCCCATGTGGGACTCAATCCCAGATCCTGGTATCTCAGCCTGAGCTGAAGGCAGATGCTCAAACACTGAGCCACCCAGGCATCGTTCAAAGACCCTATTTCCAAATAATGTCATATCCACAGATACTCAGTATTAGAACTTCATCATTGGTAGAAGACAATTCAACACAAGATTGGAGGGGGCAAACATCTAACACAGTAAAGTTCTCTTCAAGGAAGGAGGCAGTAATGAGGGAAAACTAAATTTTTGTTAATGTAGCAATAAGGATTTTCCCATCTAAGTACATACTTGCAGCAATCTCACTTTGAATCAAAAGAACTTCAATATGGCTAACAAAATGCAAAAATCTGTTTCCTGTTTTTCTAATTTCAAAATTATGCAGGCAACAAAACATCCCTGACCCTTATTCCATTCATCCTCTGACTAATAACAATTTTCTTTCTCAAATATATTGCTTAAATTTTAGGGGCCAAGAATCTACAAATCTCCCCCAATTTCTAACAGGGTTACATTCTGATAAACCTATCTGAACTGAAAATATCATAAGACAAAAATGCATTTAATATATCTAACCTCCTGAACATCATAGCTGAGCCTAGCCTACCTTAAACATGCTCAGAATGCTCATGTAAATTTATTGAATACTGTGCTGAAAGTGAAAACCAGAGTGGTCGTAGGAGTAGAGAATGCCGTTAAATGTATCGGTCATTTACTCTTGCAATCGAGTGGCTGACTGAGAGGTAGGTGCAGCTCGCTGCCCAACATCAAAGATTATCTTAGAACATATAACTAGCCCAAGAAAAGATCAAAATTCAAAATTCGAAGCATAGTTTCTACTGGATATCACTTTTGCATCATCATAAAGTAGAATTTTTTAAGCCCAGCCATAAGTCAGGGACCATATATACTTTCACAACCAGAAAGGAGGAGGGGAAAGTGTCATCTTAGAAGTGAATTTGCTTCTACAGTATTAGTCTTGTCCTTCAGAGCCTTCATTATTATAAAGGTGTTTCATGATCTTTAACATGTTTACATACATACTCATTTACACATATGCATAACACTACTGTTAGAATGCACTCTTGAATCCTTAGGGCTAAGAGTAAAGGATTTTACCACAGCTCAAACATTCTTCTCTTCCATGCAATGTCTAATGTGTACCAATCAAATTAGCTTAGCATAATACAGAACACACTAAAAATCGGATTTCTAGGGCAGCCCTGGTGGTTCAACGGTTTAGCGCCACCTTCAGCCCAGGGCGTGATCCTGGAGTCCCGGGATTGAGTCCCACGTCAGGCTCTCTACATGGAGACTGCTTCTCCCTCTGCCTATGTCTCTGCCTCTCTCTCTCTCTGTCTCTCATGAATAAATAAATTCTAAAAAAAAAATAATAATAATAATAAAATAAAAAAATAAAAAAATCTGATTTCTATACTCTAGATTTTCAAGTATAAAAAAGATTTGTTAAATAGAGAAATACTTATTAACTGAAATTCAGTGATTACACCCATTATATCACTAAGGAATAATCTGAAGACTAAGCTATAAGTCACCAGATCCTCAAAAAAACCCTCTCAGATGCACAGATGAGAGAGGGTTCATTCTGCTATCAATGCCAATATATCAAATAAAGGTCTCTGGTCTCAGATGATTTGCTTGCCAGACAGTGCCTGGAGATGTCTGTCTAGTAAATTACTCGGTAATTAAAAAAATGGAAACTATACGTTTCCTAATTTATTTTTAGGCAGCCTGTAAACAACAGAATTAAAATGGACCTCTAACATATCCTTTTATATTTCACAGCATCATGATGGCACAGATGAGAAACTAGGTGATTTTTTTTTGATGATTCATAATAATGCATAAAATATGGTTAATGTTTTAGGAGTGAATCTAGATCTGGTATAAAGACACCATATCTAACACAGTCCATTTCTTCCAACCCTAAAAATTACCATCCATAAGCAGGGTAGGGACAAAAACATTACATCTTTTTTTAAGTTTTATAGATATAAAAAACAAAGGCATTTCTTTAGAACTAAGGGCACAAAGCCAACTACCTATGATAAAAGTGCTGCAAGCATAGGAAAATTTTCTTACAGAGGGGGTGAGGAAATACTAAACCTCTGTTCATGTGGAAAAGGACCATTCATTAGAAGAACTTAAATCTAATCTTGACTTGTGAGAAAAGACCTCTTCACCTAGTCTCCTCAAAGTCTTTGTCCGAGATTCAAGGACACAGCTACTGCTCTTTCTTGATCTTGGTAAACACCATTAAATCCAAATAAATTATCACCGAAATATATGTTCCACTCCCCTCCTCTAATGTCTGCCTGCACTGATTATGTTTATGAAGACTATGCTTCTGGTGCATTTATATTAGCATCTTTTCCATCACCTACGATTCTCAAATGTCACGAAAACTCTCAAGTATTACAAAAATTATCTAGTGGGCAGGAAAGCACCCATGACAAAAGTGAGTAAATATCTATTTAAGTAAACAGACTAGCGGGAATCAAAAGAACTCAGGTGTTCCA
The DNA here is from genome assembly GCF_048164855.1 of Canis lupus baileyi. Taxonomy (NCBI): domain Eukaryota; kingdom Metazoa; phylum Chordata; class Mammalia; order Carnivora; family Canidae; genus Canis; species Canis lupus. The sequence continues at coordinate 52,441,086 of NC_132855.1, read as the reverse complement.
AATCTACTAAAGCAATTTACCAAGTCAACAGAAATAGACATCACAGTGGAGATTAAAACCAAGTAATGATGGACATAACCATCATATTTAATCAAATTTAAAACTCCACTTATTGTAAGATAAACTATTATTTTATTAGCCATTAAAAGCTGTCAGTTATGACAATAAATTCCAACTTGAAATCTGATATGCTAAACTGTAAGGGGATAGATCTTTTAAGAATTAAAAGAAATGTGGTATAGTTCCAATAAAGTCAAGATGGAAGGATTATATCATAAATGCAAAGCATTATTTTTATCTATCAGTTAAAAAAACCTTATTGGTAAATTTACTTTATAGCTATTCCCACCCCTTATGCTCATTATGTATCATTTATATCAAGTACAATCACTCACCCAGCAAGTGGACCTCAAACAGTTAAAACTGTATGTGCCAACCAGATGGAAAAGATAGAAGATACCTAGCTAGCTTACAGCCTGGCCAAACATCATCCAAATTACTTACACCAATCTAGGGAAAATAAACTTAAATTTGCTCTTTTGGGAAACCCAATAGTATGTATATGCCAAGAATTAGCCCGTGGCCCCAAGCTGATCATTTTCTTTGCATTAACTCAGAGTGAATAATGATCAGAAGGCAATTGGCAGAGACACAGAGCCCCCAGCTCTGTTTGATACATGATCCTGTGACAACACGTTTACCAAGAACCATTTCTCTTGCACCAAAATACTGAATCCAGATGTCAACCTGGTGCCTGGAAACAATGCTACACAGTGACAGCTGTTTCATGCTTCTATCCTGAAAAGCTGCATTCTGACCAGACACACACTTTAGCCAATGAATTATCAGTGCAAAAATAAAGAAAACATAACAAGTCTGGCCACCAAAATTTAAAATTAGCACACACACTTTTTTTCTTTATATTGGCTTAAGCCATAATAAATGAGTTTTGCAGAGAGATGATAAAGGGACTACTGCATTTTATGTAATTAAGCAATAAGCATATAGAAGCAATTAAGTGTATAGCATGAAATAGCAATAAGCATTTAGCACAACACAAATTACTCAACACATTCATTTCACCACACTTTTTATAATTGAAAGAACTGGTGACCTAGATAAAGCACTGAATTAAAAATCAAGAGAATTTAAACAGTAAGATGTAGTACTTAAAAGTACGACATGTGATACAGGCCTGGATTCTATTTTCCCGTGGGTATGACCTTGCACAAGTTAACCTTTCTTCCCAAGCCTCAGTTTCCTCACATGCAAAATAAAGGTAATAAAACCTTCACCTCATGGGGCTTTGGCTTTGTGTACGATTAGTGCAGAAACACTCTAACCAATTATCTGGCACAGAGGAGAAAATGCAAAATGGTACATGCTATTTATCATTAGTACAGTTGAAGCACTATGAAGCTATGCACTTCCCAACCCTCAAACCTCTTTCTTGTTCTAAATTTCATTGGTTTGTTGCTTTTGTGCGTTTCCTAAAACACCTTTATTCTATGCTGCATTGTCTTTTTTTTTTTATAATTTTTTTTCATTTTTTTTTTATTTATGATAGTCACACAGAGAGAGAGAGAGAGGCAGAGACACAGGCAGAGGGAGAAGCAGGCTCCATGCACCGGGAGCCCGACGTGGGATTCGATCCCGGGTCTCCAGGATCGCGCCCTGGGCCAAAGGCAGGCGCCAAACCGCTGTGCCACCCAGGGATCCCTGCATTGTCTTTATTTGTATTTTATCTTGATTCACCCACCCACCACCCCAATCTACATTCAGGAATACCTCTGTATCCCCTCAGAAACGAATATGGCACTGAAAAATACTTAAGTTCTTTAAAGCAGCTAAAGAAATATCTGGGCAATGAAACATGAACGGACATCAGTCTATGGCATCCATTGCCTGGCAGCGTGCACTCTGATGAAGGTAAGTGGAACAAAGCTGAAGGGCTAAGCAGGCCAGTAGCAGCAAGAAGTCCCAAAGCATTTCTATTTCCCTCCATTCAGAAGGATGCCTCTACATAAATGTTTCTACTCAAAGACAACACTAATGTGCTTCTGTGGAATTCTGCCAGTCTGACCCATAAATATCCTTATCAGGCAGAGTCAAAAAGTATTTAATTCATTACAGGCTGAGACTTTAAAAATCAAGAGAGGATTAAGCAACACACACTCCAGTAGTGGGCTACAAAAGGGCACTGTTCCAGTTAATACAGCCATCTCTGTAATGCATAGGGAATAGAAAATGATACAAGAAGATACATGAATATGGAATTACATATTAAATATACACACATACATATATATGAAGTCTGCCAACATTATACCACAAAGGACATTTTGAACACCCCACTCAAGACTAAGATACATGGAATAGACCTGGATAAGCAATAGAAGCTGGTCAGAACCTATCTAACAAATGAGATACCAGGGAGGGGCTGCCAGAAAAATAAGTAACCAGATTTGGACATGTTGCTAGAGAGAAACCAAAACAGCCCTCAGAATTTAGCAATAATGCAATACCCTAGGTAGAAAGTCACCCAGCAACAGCACGAAGAATCCAACAGAGCTGGGAAAACACATTTTCTATCCTACCCTGGGCAAACAGCATACACCTGCCTGACTTGTGGCCAGACAGCCCAGGCTTCTGATTAGTCACCATCCAGGGACACCTGGGTGGCTCAGCAGTTAAGCGTCTGCCTTCAGCCCAGAGTGTGATCTTGGAGTACCGGGATCAGGTCCCACACATCAGGTTCCCTGCATGGAGCCTGCTTCTCTCTGCCTATGTCTCTGCCTCTCTGCGTGTCTCTCATGAATAAATAAAATCTTTAAAAAAGAAAAAAAAAAAGAACTGATTAGTCCCCATCCAGAGAAAGCAGAGTAACTTTAGTTGTTAGCGCTGGCAATTCTTAAAAACACTACACCTAATACTTCCGGGCCTCTGGAAACAAGCCCAAGGTCTGCCTCTTGAAGCCACTTTAATTGTTGAGTCTGACACAATTTCACCAGCAGTATCAAGAACTTATCTATCCCCATTTCATTCTTCTAATCCCTAAAATAAATCGTATGGGATTTACCTCTCCAGAGGCAATTCCTTATGGATTCCAGAGGTGCACTGAAGACAAAGAATTTGCCATATATTTTATGTTTGTATTTTGTCAGCTGTCTATCCATCCCTGTTTCCTAACTCCACTCAGAGAAAGAACTTGATTTTAAACTGTTCCTGGTCTCAGACAATATATCTGACCATCCTAAAGCCCTTCTTTGTGCAAAATAATAATAAAGGAATTTTTCATGAGTGATTCTTACTATACACAATTTTTATCTCCTACTCTGAACTTGGACTCCAGTTCCCAATAGGATACAGCTCCACTGTAATTTGTCTTTCTGGTATTTAAAATTAAAAACCATAACTTCCCTATATTTAATTGACTACAGAGAAGAGGAACATCATCTATTCAAGTTTGAAACCAGTGAAAAATGGTTCTTCAAACCACAGGAATGCTCACACAAAGTCAAGATTAATCACCTGCAAATCTTTAGTCCATTTTATCACTTCATTAAAAAATATTCTTCAAATATCAAGATTAGAGAAAACCTCTTTGTTCTGTCATAGTCCCCATAGATTCCATTCAGATATCTCACAGTTGCAGTCTTGTCTGTGTAACTAAGAGATTGTGGGTTGCACATCAAAAGGTCACCAAAATCCAGGTATCCCATCAAAAAAAAAGCAAGTAAACAAGAAAAAGTGAAAAAAGATTATGAATCTGGGATCCCTGGGTGGCTCAGTGGTTTAGCACCTGCCTTGAGTCCAGGGTGTGATCCTGCACGTTGGGCTCCCTGCATGGAGCCTGCTTCTCCCTCTGCCTGGGTCTCTGCCTTTCTCTCTGTGTCTCTCATGAATAAATAAATAAAATTTAAAAAATAATAAAATAAAATTCTACCAAATCCTATTTTTTAAAAAAAGATTATGAATCTAAATTACAAAGCAAATTAGGAGATGATTCTGAGTCACGGAGCATACCCAGGACAGTTATTTCCTCCCTAAAGCTTTTGTAACCCTGTCCTTCTAGAGAGGCATGCTCTGCCTCATAAGTTTGTTGTTATAAGGTAAAAGTGATACAAAACTAACAACTAGGTCCTTTGGAAATGAGTAATGAATGAGGTAGTGAAATAGTGAAAGGACAGACTTTTATTAAAATCAGAGAGAACACAAATATTGACCCTATTAAAGGAAAGTTGGGAAGGTGACAGGCTGTTAATGAGGTGCTGAGAGATAAACAAGGCAACCCAGCTCTGACAACTAGTCTAACTCCATACATGTCCCAGACTATGCTATAGTATATTCACTTCTTCAACATAGTTTTATCAGCATATCCCTCTTCCACATTCCTCCTTGGGGCTATGTATGGAAGAAAGGGTTCAGAAAATAAAACACTGTAGAAATTAGGTCTCAGAGCCTAGGCTACAACTAATTCCATAGCCATGTTATTCTGTCCTTCCCCTTTACACAGCAAGACCAAATCTTCCAGGCCTATAAATTGCAGATTTTAAAGGCAATTCCAAACATAAACACTGATCAACTGTCTATGTTTATTATTCTAACCTAGGATGCACTCAGATTACAGAATTAAAAAGAAAATAAACTCCTGTTGATTTCTCAGAATGAGGGAGAAAAGGAATCCTTTATGCCACTACCATCCAGAAAGTGTGTCTCAATCTCCAGCACTGATCACCAAAGATAGCTAATAGATTTGCTAAAATCATTAGAACCTTAGAGTTATTAGATCCTCATTAGCAAGTCCAATTACAGAGAGAAAAACCAAGCTATTTTAGCTGAACAGTCATACCAGTGGAAAAAATAGAGCCTTCTTAATCACTTTCATTATCAAAACAGACTCCCTGCTGGAGCCTTTCAATTGGAAGTCTACCCATTTTAAAGACATTTGCATTTTATCAAACAATATTGACAGAGCTAATAGAAATCGCTTCTAGCTTCACGTCTCCCAAATACATGATGACATCTGTAGCGATCCACTGAACAAAACCAGGAATACCAGGATAGGAACCTGGACCCCTAGCACACAACCATCTGGTTTAGAAATTTCATCACACTGGCAACCAGCTTTCCCCTCTTCATCTCTGCTATGTTAAAAGAAGGAAGCAGTAGGGAAAAGAGAGAATAGCATCACATTTAGTTTCTCTCTATATAATGTCCCAAAGATCAAGGGATGTCATTTACTATCAAATGAAAAAAATCAGAAGCACTATTGATGTATGTGAGATGAATAGATTTGCATGCTAGACATTTTGTACCTAAGATATAGGTCTCTCTCCCCATCTTTCCAACATACACTCTCTAAACATGTAGAGCACCACAGTGTTATTGCCATGAGCTATATTGTGTTATTTATAGAGGCTATAAAAGTACACAGCTCTTTACAAACCATAGAACATAGGCACTAAAGCCTGGAGGAACTCAGACTGAGTTAGAAATGGACAGAGTGGGGAGAAAAACAGGAAAATATTTACTTGCACCAAATTCTTGGCAAGAATAATTCTGGGAAGGAGCAGGAAAATGACTAATTAATAAAGAGTGATCTACAGAAGAAGAATTTACACAAACCAAAAGCAACCCATCATCAGTAATCCAAAGCCTTAATTCCTGAAGGTAAAGAATAGTGGAGCACTTCTTATGACAATTTCCACCTTTAGCATTAAACATGAATTATGGTTTTCTAATCACATAATGACAAGTTCATCCAAGTAATATTAAAATGTGAATACTGAATAAACACCCAAATGCTTAAAAAGAAGGAATGAAAAACAGGTCATAAAAATGATCTTCTGGGAGAGCTGCGAACCTAAGTTTATGAAGTTCAGCCCTTACAAGTGATAGTTGCACAATTCTCATCAACTCAGGGAGCCACTGAGTCCTTTATCCTCCAGATAAACTAAAGATTTGAGCATCCAAAACATCTATAAGGTAAGTATTCCCAAGAGACACAGAACTAATGCCTAAGAAATCCCACTGACAAAACACACAAAAACCTGTATTCCCAGACATTCACAATGTACCCCACCAACTCGATGAGCCAGATCTCAGGGTTAATTTAAGTATTAGCTTAATTTAGTGCTCTCTGTACTTACTAGGAATGCAGCACAATGGACGGATGTTGTTAGTATGGAATTTTATAAATTACAAAAGACCTGATGTCACACAATTTTATGATTTACTATTACGATAATGATTACTATTATTTATTATTTTAATCTCCCATTTTGAAGGGAGATTAAAAGACTTTCTCAAATATACAGCGGGTAGTGGGTGTCTAAGAAAGACATAAGCCAGGTCATCAGAATGCCAATCACAAGTACTTTCTTGATGACCACTATTTTAACATAATTACCATGAACAGTCAAAATATAGTATTTTTTCTAAATGCAAATCTAAATGCTTAGTAGTTGACTTAATAGATAGTAGAAATAATCTGGGGAATCCCTCATCCTCTGAGCTAGCTCACTGAGGGTATACAACAACTAAGTTTCTTGGTGCTACTTTCTATAATACAAACGATTTGACAATCCAATGTTCTCACAATGTGTAGCCAATATTGAAAAGAATCACCTAAATGATTCTGATGGTCTTTTCATAAATTTCTCTTTAGTTTCCTAAAGCCCATGTTACCAATTCATTGCAAAATCAGGCTTTAATCTCCTCTCATTCATCAACAGTGACACCAACCCCCTTCTCTATTCAAGGGGGAAACCATCTGCAATAGTTCTGCCCGATTTCCCTGAGAATTTTAGCTTCGACTGCCTGGTTTCTGAACCCTCAGCAATGGGAGCAATTCACCTCGATTGACTTCGCCAGTCACTGTCGCAATTTAGCTAAGACATTTCCCAAGGGCCCATTAGAAAAGGTTTCAATTTGAAAAACTCACATCTGATCCTACAAACCAGTCCTAGAAACATCATTTGGTACCAACTTAGAAATTATTCTTTTTTCTGATCCCAAATCTTTCACTTTGACATAGATACGCAAAGAGGAAATGACAGGATTTCTGAAAATCAGCTCAAATATACAAACATAAAAAGACATTCTGATAAAAGTCTCAGCCTGCTACATGATAGTAGGCTTTGTTTTGTTATTTAACCCTACACTGAGCAAACTGAAGATGGCGGCCCAGGGCAGAGGAAGCCTCCCTCAGCAACTATAACACAGTACTATCAGAAACGTAATGAGGATGTGGAATTCCTTCCAGAGTTAAGGACCATGAAAAGCTAAATCGCCCTTTTCAAGTACCTCACACAGGCACACACACTGCACCTACTCAATGGAACTAACCAAAAGAAATTTGAAAGTACCCATTATGTAGGGATGGGCAAAGGATGGGAGAGTGCTCCTCTAGCAAAAGAAATGAAACACTTTAATGCCAACGGGTAAAAGTCAGTTGCAACCTTTATAAACGGATTATTGTTGCAAAAGCTATAATAATCAGATTGGAATTAAGTTCTACCCCGTAGAATATAAAAATTAGTGAAAGGGAATAAAGGGAAAAGAGAGAAAATGAGTGAAAATATCAGTGAAGGTGACAAAACATGAGAGACACCTAACTCCGGGAAATGAATAAGGGTGGGCGGGGGGTTGGGGTGACTGGATGATGAGCACTGGGTGTTATGTTATATGTTGGCAAATTGAACTCCAATAAAAAAAATTTTTTTAATTTAAAAAACAAAAAGTTCTACCCCATAGTTATATCAGTATTTGAAATTAGACTTAATAGGCCTTGACAATATTTTAGTAGCTTTTCTAGAGTACTTTAGTAGCTTCTGAAACAGAAAGCAGAAAAAGTGTCATCAGTTAAAATGTTAGCAAAAATTAGTAAATAAAACAGCCTCAGTTTGGGATTTTTGTCCCTTTTTCTTTAAAAAGAGCATCTGCTGTCAAATGGCAGTAAATCAATGACCAGTATCAAATCATTATTACTAGTGTATTGCATTAATTACTATTAATAGAATGAATATTTTAGTTCACACATATGCTTCATTTTATATAACTTCTGTATAATGCATTTTCTACCTGGAGAACTGTTCTGAATTTAAATGACAGCGTTAAATATTTCCCTAGACCAAGAGTTCTAGTTTTGCCACCTGAACAGGTTTCGAAACCAGTGCTATACTTATAAAACTTAATGGTGGCAGAGTCCCAAATGTTCAGAAAAACAGCTCGTGTTAGATATTAAACAAAGGACTCACAAGATGCACAATTCTAGACGGAGTATTTCTGTTCCCTGACTCAGGTGGTCAGCCAATAATTCTGGGGATTTAACTTCCCTACTTGTAATTAGAGAGCATATTCGCTCTTTTAGGTGACTACATTCATCTAAGTTTTAACTGTAAGGGAATATAAGTGGATTGTCCAAAGATATTGATTTGTAGATGGTTCCTTTTCTTTAATAACAGTACCACTCACACTCTATAGCCACACACACACTTCAAGTCAAAAGCTTTCTACAAGGTTCAGGTAGTACATTCAGTGTGACTGACAATGTCATTTGGGAAAAACCTACAGCTATTTTAGAGCAGTCCTCAGATATAAACCAAAGATCCCCGGCTCCTTGTTCTTCCTCCCTTTCCAACTACTTATGTATGTGAAGCTAAAATTTCTTCAAATGTTTCCATCAAAATAACACATTGAAACAGAAAATGCAGAAGCAGGTAAGATTCCAGCTGTCTTCTATTAAGCCATACATTTTGCAGATTTGCAAAATAAAAGTAATGTCACTCCTCAGTTTGGTGGGAAATATTTTTCATAAAAACTTATGTTAACATAACAGGCTTATTACTGTTACTTTTAATGAATTAAACATTTTTAAACGTCTCATTTTTCATTTCTCAAACAGTACGTATCAACAGATACAATCAATCCATATGAACAAAAGCTCTTTGGGTCCTCAATGAATTTAATATACAAGAGTCCTCAAATCTAAAAGGTTAAGAACCACTGTTTTGGAGGAACTCAAGAGATATAGTTACCTACAGCATGAGAGGCCCAATGTAGGAAAGCTTTAATGTGATATTTCTTCAGCAAAATTCATCTGTGAAATAGGAGAGTCAGTTATATAGACAAATCTATAGACATATATAGAATGAATGAATGAATGAATGAATGAATGAAAGAAAGAAAGAAAGAAAGAAAGAAAGAAAGAAAGAAAGAAAGAAAGAAAGAAAACAAACCTTGAAGGAAAATTAAAATTAAAATTCCACTTTTCATCCAAATACAACTATGTAAGTATGCTCTAAACATAGTTCCCTTCCAATCTGCTCTGTGCTTATATTTCTGTACAATAATTATTGTAGTACAAATAGAATGATCCTGGCCTCTTTGATCACTTAGCACTGTACCTAAGCAATCTTCCCAGATCTATAATCATTTTCCTAAATACAGAATTACAACACACAGCTATGTATAAATGTAAAAGTTCAGCAAACCAAAAAAAAAAAAAAAAAAAAAAAGGTTCAGCAAACCGTACATTTAAGGTTTCTACACTATACTGAAAAAAAATAATAATTCAATTTGAAAAATCTTAATGGACCATTGATATTCCAGAATTTACTTAACCTAGCCCTTATTTCTGGCTATTTAGACTACTACTACTTTTTCTGAGATCGTATTACAGTGAACATCTTCAGATACAAAGTTTGACTATTCCTTTAAACCCTTTCCTTAAACAGAGCTTTATGAGGGGGACTATTCTGATTAAAAAGTATATACCTCTTATAAAGCCACCCACAACTTTAGCCAGCTTGACTGCTTGGTCCCAACAAAGGACAGGATGCCATTGCATATCACATTTCTTTCTCAATTATTCCTTAAAAATAAAGGATTTTTTTTTTTTAACCTGAAATAGCCATGAGTTCAACTTATAATTTACTTAAGAATGCCTAGCCTTCGGCAGATGAGAGTCAGCATGATGTGTCAAGCCTAACTTGGGACTCAGTCATAGTTGGGAATATAAAGCCTAGAGCAAAGTCTTCTCTCTGCTGGACTTGAGCTACCTGGTAAATTGAGGTTACTGTTATGAACTAAACTGTGTCTCCCCCAAATTCATATGCTAAACTCCATTTTGAGATAGGACCTTTTAAGAGGTGATTAGGTTAAAATGAAGTCAGTAGGGTAGGCGCTTAAGGACGTGACTGGTGTCCTTATAAGAAGAGATTAGGACAGAGACACCAGGGTTGCACAAGTACAGAGGGATGATCATGTGAAAAGTAATCGAGCAGATAGCCACCTGGAAGCCAAGGACAGAGGCCTCAGAAGAACCTAAATTCAACAACTGTAAGAAAAAAAAAATTCTGTGGCTTTAGCAGTGTAGTCTGTGGTATGTTGTCACTGCAGCCCTAGCAAACTCCTGGTTACAAGTCTGACCCCTGAGGACATTTCCCCATGTTCTCCCCAGTCTACTTCAAAGCCTTCCATTTACCGATAAGGAAACCAAGCTCTTTGAGGTTAGGAATTTTCACTGTGACTACAAAGCAAGGGGAAGATCAAGGTAGATTTCTTCACACCAAAGCTCCTTCCATCATATCACAAGAATAATTACAAATGAGAGGCCTAGATATTTCTAAGATCAATACCAAAGACCCACAATTTAATCTTAATTAATTTCTGGAACACAATTCTTAAGGATGCTCAAAATCAGCCAGTAGTTTTAAACAACAATATGTCTCTAGGTGTAAGGCTTTAGAGAATACTATACCAATCATACCCACCTACTATAGAAAAGACATGCCTTCAAGGAAAAACAAACAGGTTAATTTAAAGACACAAGGGCTTTGAATGAATGAGAGGAAGAACTTCCTCTTGGCAGGGAGATGAAGCTAATTCTGACAGTTTTCAAGGGAAAATGGGTATTGAGAATGAAGTCAAATGACCAGTAATACCAGATAGATGTTAGCTTTGAACCATGGATAAAGAAATTTGATGAAAACTAGAACTTTCAGGTTCTCAAAGCTGACAACTTATAGAAAAGGATGGAAGAGACTGGTGAGAGTTACAGGACAGTTTAAGTAGAACTATGTTTTTATTTTAAATATCTAGGTCTCTGTAAATCCTTGGCATATTAAGTATTTCTTTGTTTAGCTTCCCGCTCTTAGTTGATACATTCCTCAGCTAATCAAGGAGGTAAAGTACCCCAATATACCAGATGAGATGATGGCACAGCTTACTCACCCTGAAATTCACGAAAAATAATCCAAAAAACCGCAACTGGTCAAATGATAACCATGCACAGCATTAGTTATTAACCACTCAAGTCTAGGGATTTGCTTTATATAGGAAATCACGTGTAAATGGTAACAGCAATTTCCTCCCTCAAAACCTTCACCCCTCACAAAAAAAGAAATGTGTTTGTGTTTGGGAAAGATTAATTTAGTAGAAGTTGAATTATAATTAGAGTCAGGCAAAATATTCAAAATTCTTCAGCATGCTGATCTTATACTTGATGGCCAAAACGGTAGTGGTAGGTGGCCTAGAAAACCATATGGAGACATGAAAACAGTGATTTCAAGAAGCCCTAGTTAAGGTATATATGGAGAGCAATAAACCACTTGGAATCTATTTTTGAAATCTTTTTATACTTTTTAAATGTGCTCTAAAAATTATATTGTGCTATAAACTGAAATTGTGATGACATAAAAATTTGTTCAGAATATAGTTTGCAATTATAATGCAGTTTCTATTTCATCAAGTCCATAATGTTATAATACCAGCAATTAGTAAATATCTGGACACATAGGGCCGCTGCTTAAAAGTATGAAGAAACAACTAAAGAAGAGGAAGCTGTTAGACAAAAAAGCTAGCACTTAAAAAGAACCAATGGATATCAAGATAATTAGGTAAGAGTTTGCAGAGGCGTATCCCTTAATAATGGTAAAGATAGCATGACAAACCATATAGCAGAGAGGTGCCTTTTGAGACTGACAGTGTTTTAACATTAACTTCTTGACTCATCTTCCCTATTGTCATGAATGCACAAGGATGACTGTCCTAGACAAAGCTAGGAAAGTTCAAAATTAATAACGTTAAAGTCAAACACTTTTCTCCTAATTGCCCATCATCAGGTAATCAGATATCTCTAAAAAATAAATAAAACAAACAAAAGACTTAGGAACGTCTTACATCTTACGCATTATCTTTTTAAAATTTTTTGAGAGAAATCACACAGCAAGCGTGCGGGGAGGGGTAGGGGAAAAGGCAGAGGGAGAGAGAGTCTTAAGCAGGCTCTATACCCAGGGTAGAGCCTGATGTGGGCTCAATCTCACGACCCTGAGATCATGACCAGAGCCCAAAATCAAGAGTTAGACATTCAACCAACTAAGCCACTCAGGTGCCCCCTCCTATGCACTATCTTAATTAAACCTCATTTACTACACAACAACCAAGAAAAGTAATCATTATAATGTTCATTTTACAGATTCAAAAACAGATTTCCTTATCATCTTAATGCCTCAGAACTAGTGGTAGGCTAATTTCAGACACACACTATCCTAATATTTTCAGGTCCGTTCCTTTGCTATTCATCATCAGGTATCCCAAGTAATGAATAAATAGAATAGATTAATGAAGTTGCGAAGTCAAAAAAGCTCAAATCCATCCACATTCATTTGCCCTATGACCCAACAATACCATTCCAAGGTCTACACAAGGAGAAATAAATGTGCATGTTCACCAAATAACATACAAGAATGTTCACAGGCAACAGATCCAAGCTGGAAACAATCCAACTGTCTATTAATAAGAGAATATGAAAAAAAAGAGAATATGTAAACAAAGTATAGTTTATTTACACAATGGAGTATTATCTACAAAAGAAAAGAACCAATACTGATACATGTAACAAAATGCGTAAATCTCATGGGCAGAAGTTCCATGAAAAAAGACAAAATCAAAAGAGCACCTAATATAGGATCCCATAAAGTTCCAGAACTGACACAACTAATTGATGATGGCAGATATCAGAATGAAGGTTACCTTGTGACATTAAAAAAAAAATATATATATATATATATATACTAAGAATGGGGGCCTTCTGACGTGATAAAATAGTTTATGTCCACCTGGGTGGTATACATACCTAAAAATTCATCAAGCTGTACACTTAAGGTTACTTCACTTAATACACTAAATGTTTAAGTTCAATAAAATTTCTTTTAAAAATGTTTCCAAAAAAAAAAAAAAAAAAAAAAAAAAAAAAAATAAAAATGTTTCCAGACAGTATCAAAGATAGAGCGATACCATTTACGTTTAAATGAAGATAACTTTTATTAGCACTGGGAGTAGAATCTGGAAATTACTTGAAATTTGTACCACTGTGCAAATATATTGTTACTTCTAGGTAGCAGCTGGCAATTCTACCTTTTAAAAATGAAGCTGTACATTAATTTGTTTGGGGGCAAGTATACAAGTTGGGGAAGCCCAAGTTCTACATTGCCATTTGCAGGGCAAGAATTCAAGAAGAATGGCTAGTGCAGAGGCTGAGGCGATAAAAGGAAATTAAAGACATGCAGGAAGATACAAGAAACAAGGGAAGGATGCTGGAAGAAATAGAGGCTATACATTATGGGGAACACAGCATCCACTTCAGAAAAATGAAGGTAAATTGGGAAAGATACAAAACAACTACTCTCTAGTTTGTGAATTTTAAAAAATTGTACAAAATTCACTTATAGAATGTACTTGTAGTCCTTACTGCCCCCTCCCCCATCTGCTTTAACACCAACCCACAAGTCTGAAGTACAGCTGACTCTTGAACAATGTGGGAATTAGGGATACTGACCACCCCCTTATAGTAAAAAAATCCATGTATGAAACTATTGGGTCCTCAAACCTTAACTACTAACAGCTCACGGTTGACTTGAGCCTAACCAATGACACTCAGTTAACATGTATTTTATAGGTTATAAGTATTATATACTACACTCTGATAATAAACTATAGAAGAAAGTGTTAAGAAAATCATAAGAGAAAATATATTTGCAGTACTATACTGTATTTATTGAGAACAATTTGTGTACAAGTGGACCTGTGTAGTTCAAATCCATGCTATTCAATGGTCAACTGTATATAAGCCGCCACTAAGCAGGTGTGAAGGCGGTACCAGGGAGAGGGGAGAGGAGAGCTGACTGGCGGGCAGCAAGGTCACAGCTGTGGGGGTGTAAATAGTGCATGACTCCAAAAGCCTTCGTCTCTTGCTACTTTAGATTTACCGGCTGCTTTTGCTTCTTTGTTTTCTTGTTTCTTTTAATGCCAGTGCCCTAAATTCTTGATTGCCTGCTGCATTAACTTGGCACATTTTATAGTCTGCACTCTCTAAATGTCCGCGCACTGTAGGCTTACCCAAGTGACAAGAGCCTGCTACTTTCCTTATCCAAAGTGCCAAAAGGAGAAGCCCCCTGTTACCTCTGAAGCTCTGAAAAGTAACCACTCTTGTTGAAATTATCCCACATTTGTGTACTCTTAGGATTCTGAAATTCCCTGGTTCTTATGCTGGATCACTTTCCATGCTGGGAACACATCTCTCAGAACCCAGAAGTGGATTACACACAATTCACAAGAAACCTCTTTCTTATCTACCTGGACCCACCCAGTTTCTCCTGGATGATGAATTCCTTTCATAAATAAGGTTAATCACTTCTAGTCAACAATCCGGGATTCAACTATCTCAAACTGTCACATTCATACATAAGAACATGAGAGAATATGAAATTAAAATATTGCAGATCGGAGGCCATACAAATATAATCCATCTCCCCAAAGACCCCAGCACTTGCTCAACTGAAGACCAAACCCCAGACAGATTTAAGACAAAAGCTCCTCTAGTTGTAATTGGTTTGTAAAAACCAAAGTTTATCTACTGCCCACCAGCATTTATCAGCTCTAATACTTCAAAGGCTGATACAAGAGCTCATTTTATTTGAGCTCCACAAATCCCTGAACATTCATAAGTATTTTTCAATTCAAATTCAAATGAATATTATTTTAGTGAGGACAAATGTTTTTTAAAAATAAGACTATTCCTTACCAAACGTGGAACACAAGTATTCATTGGGTAGCACACTCCTGTACTTGTGTATAAACTCCTACATTCATATAGCACTGCAATCCCATTATCCCCAGGCTTAAATTAATAAAATTGTTTGTCTTGTCAGCTTGTGTTACACGTTGTACAAACTTGTTAGATAATCAGCAGAGGCATGACAATTCATTATCCTACAGGGAGCCGGTCTGAAACCAGCAGCTTCCGCTCTCAGACAGAGCCAGAGCCACCACATCAAATGAGAGCAGCAGTTGCTGCACACTTTGAAGGGCACAGACACAGAAGCTCAGCATACATCCTTCTCTTCACCAGCAGCAAGAGATTTTAAATTTCACTCCCAGATACAAAGCACCTATGGCTGCATGGTATCAGCAGGACTGTATTTTACGAAGTATCTGAAATAAGACAGATTCTACTCATTCTGATACTCAGATTGGCTGGCAAGGGTAAAGATGTGGTCAGATGTTATAGTGGGTTTTAACAGCAGCACTTGGCTCATGTCAAATCACCAAATGTTATTCTTCTCCAGCAAAGATGGGGGAAAAGAAGAAGGTAGGAGAGAAATGAACCCTTTCAAACAGCAGAACTTCCTTTTGGTTTAGCTTCAACCAGATGCCTCCACACTACAACTGCACAGAGGTAGGCATTTCTTGTCACTCCACTGGCTGTGGAAGAACAAGATGTTACTCCTCTTAGGATCCATGCTACCCAATATAAATAATGCTGCAATGAGTTAAGTAGGCAGGAATCTACTTCAGTACTTCAGGTAATAGGAAGTAGATGTCAGTTACAAAATAGACTTCTTGGCATCATTCACCCAAAATACAAATTGGTGACAGATGGAAGACCATACTCCAATTGTTTTTTGTAGGTTACAGAGATCACCTCTACAATTCGGCCCTAGAGCTAAATACTGATATGCAAATCAGATAAAGTCCATGGATCCAAAGGGATTTGTTCAGGTCTGAAAGAAATGAGCTTTTGGAAAAGTCAAAATGCTAATGAAAATAAGACCCACGACTTATTCCCTTAGGCTTTTAATGCTTATGATTACTGACCCACCAGACCAGTGAGAATTTTTGCAAGCCAAAAGTAGTTTGACATTTCTCCCCAAAGTAAAGGAATATGGGTTCTCCATTTGGGGCTGGATAAGTCTGGCCATCCATCAAGTCTGTGGTATTGTTTCAAAATACTGTCTCACACTCTCACTGGGAGAGAATAATAATCTACCTCACTGTCAAATGTGGCCATGTGGTTTATAGAACCCTTCCCCGGGGAAGGATTATACATTGCTGTCCTAGTGAATTCAGAATGGCTAGTGAAATGAAAATGAGTCAGCTCTTGGTTTCCATGCCGGTCTTTCCCTCCACTATCATACTGGGAAGAGCCCAGATAATGAATGATCAGCCTGAGTCTCAAAGTGAGTAACTCATGAAGCAGAGCCATAGCTTACCTATGATGGAGAGAGAAGTGAGAAATAAACCCCTACTTTCTATAAGCCACTGAGCTTTGTAACTGCAACAGAACCTAGCTAATGTGGACTAAATAAAGGCTACAGGAAATTTGGTCCCAGCAAATGCTGCAGTAAAAAGCAACGAAACATCTAATCAGCAGTAGAATCGTATCTTCCAAAAAATGATGGCTCATGTTAGGAAAGCAAAATTCTTTCATTATACCTGACCTCTCAACCTGAGCCCTATTTTCACTCAAGAAGATAATCTATACAATTCCAACACTGAAATCACTTTCTATTCTCAAAACAGAAAATACCGTGATACAAAATGACACACATACTCAGAAAGTCTAGTATCTGTTTTATCTTTCTCTGCTTCCTATCTGGCTATAAGGCTGCTAGATCCAATTCACTTCTAATTGACAATCTACTTTACGCTAAATGTGAATAAAATATGAATAAACAGGCTCTGAGGGCTCCAGGGGCCTCTACTGACAGCTAACTTTTTAAAAGAATTCTTTATCTGAGAGAGAGAGAAAGGGAGGGAGGGAGGGAGGGAGGGAGAGAGAGAGAGAGAGAGAGAGAGAGAGAGAGAGAGAAGAGAAATGGAGAAGCAGAGGGAAAAGAAGATTTTTCACTGTGTGTGGAGCCCAACACAGGGCTTGATCCCAGGATGGTGAGATCATGAACTAAGCTGAAATCAAGAGTCAGACACTCAACCAACTGAACCACCCAGGCCCCCCAGAAAGCTAATTTTTAAGAAGCTACCTATTTTAGCTCTTCAGGAGTCAAAATTTTACTTTCTCACTGGAATCAGGATAAGGTGAAGTATGACAAAGAGAAGTAACCACTTTAGCAGGAGTGAATTGTTACAAAATTTTATTAGCTATACAGAGTTCAAGAGAAAAGATGTAAAGAGCTGAAGTACATCTCAGGATCAGCAAAACTCTGAGTACTAAGAAGGCAAAATATAACAGCAATATCTTAACGAATATAATAATGGGGGAAGGAAAATCCAGGAACCAGATTGTTCCACCTTACTTTGTTTACACAATTTGGATTTTCTGCCAAAAAAAACCCAAAAGATTTATCAGAAATGAGGAACACTATGCATCTAGGCACCCCAGAAATGTTTCCTGTCCTACCCTTACCATAGCCCTTTCACAGAGCCAATAATCGTAATATATTAAGAAACAGGGGCAGCCCCGGTGGCGCAGCAGTTTAGCGCCGCCTGCAGCCCAGGGCGTGATCCTGGAGACCCTGGATCGAGTCCCACATCGGGCTCTCTTCATGGAGCCTGCTTCTCCCTCTGCCTGTGTCTCTGCCTCTCTCTCTCTCTCTGCATCTCTATGAATAGATAAATAAAATCTTAAAAAAAAAAAAAAAAAAGAAAGAAACAGTTTGGGGGCTAAAGGGCAGGGAGTGTGAGGAAAAGGGACTTTTTCAATTAAAAAAAATTTTTTTTTTTTTTTTTAAAGAAAAATCAACATCTCAATTTTCATGCCCAACATACCTACATACAACATCTGGCTTCCCAGCATCCAAGACTCCAATGGGCCTGTTGTGTACCACCTCTGCTCTTTGAAGATTATACAGTCCACTGTTTCCTATTATCATTATGGCTGTTAGTAAAAATTTCCATCCAAATTACCCTCCCAGAAGCACAACATATTCCAGTAAGAATGTAAAACAGGTTGTTCAGAACCCAGTCTCTTCTATAACAAAGTCTGAGTTTAGATACCTGACAGGAATTTATTATCCAGGAGCAGGCACTGAACTTTTGATCCTCTGAAGCCCTGAAGGGAGATGCTACTTGTCCCTAAAAAAGCTGGGAGTCAGTTAAGATCACTGGGTCAATACCATGTTTGTCTCCAAGCTGCCAAACCACACAAACAAGAGTTCAGGGGACAAACAAAATCAAAAACCGAAACAAAAAACAGCTCCCGATCGATGCTAAGCCAGCGGTCTTCAAAGAGACACTCCTGAGAGAGCAAGAGGGGAGAAGGAAGCCAAGTCAGATACAGAGGCCAATGCCCAAACCCTTATACCAGGGGATCAGCAAACTTCTGCCCACTGGCCAAATCTCACCTGCCACCTATTTTTGTATGATATGTGAGTTTAAAATGGTTTTTATGGGGCTGGTGGGGCGTGGGGGTGGGTTGTCGTCAAAGAATTGAGTGGTTGTGACAAACGGTATGGCCCACAAAGCTTAATATTTACTTAAGCTATTTACTATCTAGCCCCTTATAAAAGAAAATGTGCCAAACCCTACCTTCTACTCTCTAAATTCCTCTTCTGCCCCTCCCAAGAATGGAGCCTATAAGGCCAGAGCTCACCACTAGAACCACCAAGAAGCAGAGGAGAGTAGCCTGTCCAGCAGTGGGAGGCTAGCTGGGACCCTAGAGGAAAGTGGTAAGATTCATCTTTAGATTTCCCATGTCTGGGGCACAAGAGGCATTTAATAGAGTGTGTCACTGGATGGCTTGTGAATATAAGCATTCTTACTGCTCTGCAACGAAACTCCCCCTGCTTCTCCCCGGGTTTACCAAAACGTCCCATCCCCTCCAAATCTCTACATAATCATTTTTTAGAAACCACAGGGCATCACCAGAGAGTAGAATGAAAACCACTCTTTTGATTGATATGGAAACCAGCACAAACAGTACAATTCCTGCTGTAATAAATTCTCCAGTTCTATTTGGAAGACAGTATCTTAGAATGTTGACAAAGGAGAAGATGAGAAGGGTAGAGGGCTGAAATGCTACATCTAACAACATGGCTGGCTCAGTTGGAATCCAACCAATACACAGCCCCTTCGATCAGATATTCACAGAGCAGCAAGTAGAAAGGAAGGGGAGTGGGGCAAGTGCCAGCTTTGCACTCGGGTGCTACTTGTGATTCAGGCAACAGCTGCACACTGGGTAATGCTCCCGCGAGCAGTCAGCTGGGGAAGCAGTGTGCCTCATACTCACTAAGAGCTCCGGCTGCAAACCCACTCACCCTATTTGGACAGCCAATTGCCCATGACTAGGCCAGTATCCAGAGGGTACTGAGGAACCAAGGAATTCAATAGCGTCATTTGTTCGTAACAACAATCCTGGAAAACTGCAAGGACACTCCTTATTTTCCAAATCCTGCCCTAGCCAAGGATTTGTCAGAGCAGGGATATTGCTGTGAGTCACACAGAATCCCACATCATTATCATTCAAACAAATGAGGACACTGAGGCCAGTCTCTCTAGAAAGACTGTCCACAGGCCAAACAAAAGCTATAACCTAAGGTTCCCACCACCAAGTTCCTTCCTCTCTACTAATCAGTAGCTTAGTCTGCCTTGGAAAATCTTCCTCCTTCTAATCCATCCCTCAAGTTATATGTGTGTGTGTATGTGTAATGTACATATATATTATGTTAAAATATATGTATATATATTAATAACATAAAATATATGTTATACATATATAATGTTAAAACACAAGATGTCAGAATTTGACAGGGACAGTGTACAGTCAGTCAGAAAGGCAAGCATCCACTCCTCACCTGGTATTCTGAACAATGCATACCACCTACATAATAGACTACAATACCAAATGTCTCAAGTACTCAGAGCCAAGTGAAAAGCTGCGAAACCCATTCAGGGAAGCAGGGAATGCTTCTTCTGAACCAAGTCAGACCATTCATAACCTGAAGTTAGGTGGCTTTTCCCCTTTTCAACAAAAGGGAGACTAAATGGGCCCTGACCCACCCACCCCCAAAAAAAAATGCTGCCATAGAAACAAAATCCCAACACCTCTTAAAATGGATGTGTTTGCTTGTATTGTCCAATTCTTTAGACTGGCTTCAGTAACATCAAAATGCCTAGAATGGTCTGCACTCAACAGAGCCATTTGTAAACCAAAAAATCCTACTAACACTAGTACCATTACACACAGCCCAGAATGAGGACCCCTAAATGGAAGGGAAGAATTTGGAGAGCAAAGATACTAGTACAAATTCATCCTTTTAAAGAGATTCCCTACATTGTACTTTTGACTTTCTGCCAGGTTCTGGTTTGGGGGGTAGAGGGTGGCAGTGGTGACTGTCAAAATTCTCTAGCAGAATAGCCTCAGACTACCGTTTAATATTCCTTATCCACAATTTGAACTTCGAAAAGCTCTAAGAACCAAAAGATTTTAACTTAACCTAACCTGAACTGAGTTGCTACAAAACCTAACCTTAGATGTGAGGCAACTTTAAAGTCTTTACCCCACTTTGTGTGAATATTTGTATTTCGCTGCAGATATATTAACATGTTGAATTACAGGGGTGCTATCCACAACTCCACTGAGGTTCCTGTGCAATTAATATACCATGTCTGTACCATATAATATATATTTTCTCAAATCCAAAGGACTCTGAATTCAGAAACATGTGATCCTAAGCAGATTTCTAACAGGGGATCCCAGATTTGTATCTCCTGACTCTCATCACCCCCACCACCCCCTGAGTGCCTCCAAATCCTCCAGCCCAACTCTCAAGCTTTCTCAAGACTTATTCTCTAACCCATGTGCAGTACGTGCCCTGGATTAATAATAAATCTCAGTGCAGATCAAAAAATTTTCATTGCCACACATTTTACCAAGTTACACCTCACCTTTTTCTCACTCCCTGTTTGAACACTCCCACCTGCAGGTTGTGCCAACTTCTCAGAAGCTGAACTCCCTATGGTTAACCCAGTCTCTCATACCAGCTCTATTTCTATCTATCCATTAACTAAAATTCTTATCTCCCAGGATCAAAATCTTACATCTCTATTGACAAATCCATATCTACTAACCTACAATTTAACCATCCCTCCCAAATTTAATGAATCAACAAACTTCACTGACTCTTCATAGCATGAATATTCTTGCATCTTTTCCTTGTCCATGTCTTCTACCTGATTCTGACTCTCCATTCATCACTAATACCACCAAAAGCCACCTCACTGACACTCCACTGTAGAGTCTTCTTCAATTTAAAGTGCACTTTTCCGTAAGATGTATATTCCTAACCCTTCTCTTCCATCACAAATGCCTAAAATCTCATCATAGGCTTCTCAGCCCACAGAATGAAGCCAAAACTACTCACCTTACAGTGTAGCTTTTGAGACCTTTCCATTTTGGTTCTAAGCAAAATTTCCAAGCTTATCTTCTTAAAGCTAGATATACATCTGAATCAATGGGAATTTTTTGATACATACTCATGTCTATGTCCCCACTCCACCTCCCTCAAATATCTTGGTTAAATTAAGAGGGCTATTGGCCCAGACTGTTATTATTGCTCTTTGTATTTTTAGGTCCCTCCGTGACTCCCATGTACATTCATGATTTGGGGGCCACTGATATAAGAAAACTTTTTAAGGACATCTGGCTGGCTCAGTTGGTAGAGCATACAATTCTTGATCTCAGAGTTGTGGGTGTAGAGATTACTTAAACATTTAAAACAAAAAGTCTTTAAGAAGAATTTTTTTTTTTTTTTTACTCCCAGTAGCCTTGTATGCCTTGCACATTTCACTCACCTACCCTTCTGGTCCTACTAAAATACCATTTCTTCCACTAAGCCAGCCTGTTCTAACCTATTTGAAACACTCTCTTTTTTGCCTCTGACTACAGCAATTTCTGACAACCAGTTCATATAGTCTCCTGAAGTTATCTCTACAGAAATAGGAACATTTTATAAGATACTTCTTTTAAAAAAATTTTTTATGTTTAAGTTTGTTCAACTAGATCATAATTTAGAGAAAGACTAACACTCCTTTTTTCACTGGGTACATAGTTTAATTCTCCCACATTATATTAGGATATATTTTGAAAGCTTATAAATTGATTTTAAAATTACTTCTGCCATATATCCAAGGGTTAACAGGCTTTATGGCTACCAATTCCCACAAATAGCTGCCAGCATATACCAGGCTGTTATGGTTATAGACCAGTACCCAAAGCAGGGTGGTGATCAGTGCTCTGGATACACATAACCATGCATACTAGCTTTGATCACGGTATACATCCTAAGAAAAGGTGCAAAGACCTCGTCCAGGAAATCATATTACCAAGTATTCATATCTATTTGCATGGAATCAGTAGGCAGAAGACAAGATGTCAATGCAATGATACAGGAGACAAGGTCAGGTAAGCAAAAGAAAGAACCATAGGCAAAATCCAACCAAGGCAGAATGACTCTCCTGAGTGCCAGGTTCTTTCTTGCTTCAGTGTCCTGTATTCAGGTAAGTGTGTGTTTCCACCACTGGGCCAGAAAATAAGGTCAAAGGAACAAGTTAGGACAACACTGACTTAGACAGTTGGCAACTAAATATGTAAGATATAAAGGACCAAGATGTTTCCTAATCAAAGGAAATACAACACATACACAGAAAGGGGTGAGGAAGGAGGACAGTAACTACACTTGCCCATCATCATACAAAAATATATTAATTCTACAATTACCAAGATACACGGTTCTACTGTCTACAACATACAGTTTCTTCGTACTTTAGTCTAATAAAAAGTCAAGAGAGATAGTCCAACTAAGTGACAATATGGGGACATTAATAGATAGGCATCAGTTGCCTTCAGCTAAAGCTGAAGTTATTATTATAACCGAAAAGTTATTACAGTGGCATGTCCTGAAAAATTAGTCCTTGTAAGAAAATACCATGTTATGGGCCTAAACAAGTAAGAGTCATTTCCTCAAACCACTAATGTTCAGTATTATCAAATATGTCAACCAGGCTCTGATAACTGCTGTCAGTTAGAAAAAAATTTCTTCTAAAGGATCTTCCAAGTTGGACATGAGGTTTTTAGATTACTGGATTCTAATTTCCCTCCAAGACTGTATGTAACTAGAGAAATCATTCATGTCCAGAGAGTGCATTCTCATAGAAACATCTCTCAACACCCAATGCCAATTCCTTGGAATACCCTGCAAGCCTGGAAAAGAAATGATGCTTTATAGTAATTGGCTAAATTAGCACAAGTGTTGGTGATCTATAAGAGTAAAATACAGAAGTAAAAATTATTTCAAGTCCATGATTCCCCAGAGACACAGGGCAAGAATTGCTACAGGCAATCTTACACTTAACAGAGTCCTCTCTTATAGCCACATGTGCTATTTATATCCGAAGCATAGGACACAGGGCCTTTGACAATTCACTTAATGATAGGGTACACCGGAATGTCTATAATTTTCAAAGGCACAGAGATGTTTATCCATTCGAAGAACGTGGCCAACCTGGAAAGCAGCCCTGCAAATCACATTTTTCCTTTACTTCTATAAAATTTAACTCTACCACCCAAACTCCATCCTCCACAAACACAAAAGACACCTATGTGTACTGAGTGCAAAACCATTCATAAAGTGTTTATTTATTCCAACATGTTTTTTTTTAATTATTTTAATACCAAAGAAAATGCAGAACAAAATGTGCTAGCAAAGAAGCACAGAGCACTTTGCCTTGAAGTCATATTGCTATCTATAGTCAAACATTACTAGCATAGACTAACTATTCTGGTGGCAAGACTGAATGTTAGCTGCCTTTATTAGCCATTTCTGCAACCCTTTCAAAATAGCAGACTGAAGGGAAAGAGACTGGATGGCAACAAAGCCATACAAGCCAGCACATAAATGGGTATTTTTGTACTGCCAAAGCTCGATTTCAGTTGTCTAGCCTAAAACACTACTGTACGCAAAGGATGAACGTTTCACAGGATGAAAGAAATAGTAAATAAAAGGCCAGCCACAGAAAGCAATAAGAAGCATCTCCCAATGAAATAAGGCACAGAAAATTGGGAAGGAGGGAAACTTTCAATCTACCAGCAGGATGTCTGTGTTTCCATTCTTCTTTTCCATCTCTTTTGCCCTCCTCTGATGAGTCTGTGACATTACAGACAGATTTCTCATTTAAGCATTCATGGGTTCCTGCTATTCACTCCCACCTCAAATCACAATCCCTAGAGTTTGAGGCACAACAACCCATTGTTATGGAAATGAATGTAAGACCACAAGGGCGAGGGCTCAAAAGCTAGTTTAGCTGGCAAGAAAGAGCTGAATGAAATGTGTAAGAAAATTAAATCAAGACCTCTGCCTGATTCTGTAAGGCAATGATATGGCCAAACTATATATTTTTTAAAAGTATCTGTAAAATTACAATGCATCAGAATGGCAGAGACTAATGCTATGAAACAAAGGGGGGTTTCTAAAGATAGTTTTCAGCCATGACCATTCCCTTCAAGTACTTCCTACAGTTTCCCCACGGCGCTTAAGAGTTCCAACAGCAGTACACATGGGTGTGCACACAATCGCAGCCTTCTCAGCAGAGAAAGCAGAGTAGGCCATCATGGCCTCAACGCCTTCTCAATACCTGAGCACATACTGGAGACCAAACAGACAGGAGCTGAAATTAGGGGCTCTGCTGAAGGTCCTCTGGCCTGATACCTCCCCAAACATTCAGAGCCTTTAAATGGCTCAGGCCATCCTAGAACTATCATCAATAATCAGCATTTTACCAGACTATATACAGCATTTTATCAGAATATACAAGGTTTTGTGAATTGGAAGGGTCATCAGAGACTTAACTATGTACATGATGAAGCCACTCAGTGAGCAAAAGAAGATAAAAATCACTTTCACATAAATTTGTGGCAGCTCTTGGAAGACAAGCAGAAAGTATGTATCAACCTGTAACTTTACAAATAGTCAAAAATACCTAATCACAACTTACTTTATCATTCTGTTAAGTAGTCTCTCTCCACCATTATGAGTCATTTACAGCATGCCAAAATAGGTATACTATCAGAAATTCTGGTAAGCAAAGTAGTAAAATTCTGAAAATAGGATACAGAAACAGTCTTAAAGCTGCTACCAAAACAAAACATCAACAACAAAAAAGAGCTGAACAAATTAAGTCCCTTGTTTCCATCCTTTTCCCAAATCTTCACACAGTTGAGTGAGCACCTCCTCCCATGAGTATCTTTCTACTTATCAAGGGTATTTAAAGGATTAACAGTACTATTTTTACATAGTTTAATGTTCCTGGAATTAATCTTCCTAAATATCAGTTTATGAATGTAATGTAAAAGGAAATCCTGCTCAGGGATTACATAATTTGCAGGATGCAAATGGGACCGCATTTAGAGAAAAATCAGTTGCACATGTGGTCATCTTAGAATTTAAATTGACTCCAAGTGGCCATCTAAGCATTTAGGGGAGTTATGAGTATGTTTTTATAAACAGGAGTATTTATTATCTCTCCAAACCCTCTCTTTCTACTATTTTGCACTCTTTAGAAATCACTTCTCTTTCTGTACTTCTGCATTTTACAGGAAAGAGACCAAGATTAAAAGTCATCATCTGACAAAGGACTTTATCAAGTATGTTATTTTCTTTTTTTTTTTTTTTTTAAATTTTTATTTATTTATGATAGTCACACAGAGAGAGAGAGAGGCAGAGACATAGGCAGAGGGAGAAACGGGCTCCATGCACCGGGAGCCCGACGTGGGATTCGATCCCGGGTCTCCAGGATCGCGCCCTGGGCCAAAGGCAGGCGCTAAACCGCTGCGCCACCCAGGAATCCCAAGTATGTTATTTTCTTAAACACAAGGGAAAAGATAATCACACACAGATGGTCCCTTTGAGAGAAAACATAGGACAGCTAAGGGGAAATGAGCATATCACTATTTACATATTCACATGGGAACCTGAGTGACCCAGTTCAAAATGTTTCGTGTGCGGGACAGGCAAGAGATACAGAAAAGAAAAAATGGGAGGGAGGAGTCCTATCAGGCACTAACATTTACTCCATGCTCACTGTACTTTCAACAACTCTAACTTTGGCCATGCATGGCTGTACAGAGTAAACTAACTTTGCAAGTGATCATCTCAGAGTACACATTTTATTTAATATCGTAAGTTCAGTACATAAAGGGAAGCAAACATAAGCAGAGAATGTCTCCAAGGCCACCCCCTCCAAAAAAAATTAATTAAAAGAACATCAAAGAAATAGGAACGAAGAGGAACCTAAGTATATTTAGCACACCTTCAATATCTATTAATTATAAATACAGATCTTCCCTAAATCAGTGTTAATTGCAAAGGGAATATTCATGATCACTTTGCTTAAATAAACAGATGTTTGACTAAACTTACAACTTAATCACCATCATGAAAGATATATTATAATCTACTATCATTAAAAACCACCACATACAAACTTAATTTAAAAAGAGTTTTTACAGTAACTGTAGGTTCTTCATTATAAGTAGCATCATCATTACACATTTGAAAAAATATTTGTATCTTTGTGCAATTTACATGCCAGTTGATAAAGACGGGTGCAAAGCCTGGGAAGTGAAATGGGGCAACAAGAGGTGAAGATTTTACTGCTAAAACCACCATGATTAGCTATCTCATTGAAATTGGCCAAGGTAATCAAGATCATAATATGCTCGAGCTGTGATAATCCAAGAATGTAAGCACGCATGGCTTAAGTCAAAAACACACCCCCTTAAAAAAAAAAATCAATATTACTTTTTTCCATAAGTCAAAATCATAAATCATGAACTTCCTCCTGAGGAATAAGGTGACTACCTCAAGCTCACAGTGCACACTAGAACCTTCATATTTGCTGAAACCATGCTCTTTAAAATATAGCTCCAATGATTTTTTTCAAAAACAGCTTCCAGAAGGGACAGGTTATAAAGATGAGAGTGAAGACGGAGGAGACAAGAGAAGGAAAGAGGGTGCTGACCTTTAAAGGTAGAGATACCAAAAGGCTGGGGGCTATTTTGCAAGAAAGTAAAAGCATCACCTTCCTCCCTGGCATCAGAGTGGTGACACTAAATGCTTGCTGACATTCAGCAAAACGACAAGGGCTGCCTGAGGAGTGGCCTTCACAAAATACCTAGGTAAAAGGCAGAACTTCAAGAGAAAACACCTTGCAGACTCAAGTTCTTATACACCAGGAGACATCTATTCAAAGGGAAAACCTACAACTAATGACCAAAACTTTGCAGGTTCCTGTGGCTTTTGACCAGCTTACTAGTCAGTTCCATCCCTGGTATCAAGCTCTCCCACAATCTTTGGAATCTTTTTCTTTCTCCCAAGAGGAAAGTTCATAACTGTTGTTTTTTGTTTTGATAGGAGGTTGGCTCCTGCAACACTGGATTTGCCTAAAAGGTTTAAATGGAAAAAACAAATTCCTGAAGCAAGAATAAAATTTGGGGGTAGGGAGGTATATAACATGTTATTTTCACCACCCTGCTGAGTGAGAGTCTCTAAATGGCCTGTTTGGGTTTCTACCTCTCAAGGGGCACAAGCAGGACCACCACCAGTATCCAAGCGGTAAAGGATAAGTCAAATGGGATTTCTCTCTCCTGATTTCCCACAGCACTCAGCTTGGAGCCCTACCAGCAAGTAGCACATACTACCTCGTTTAACTTGTACGTGACTCAGTCCCACTACTAGACTGAACTTTTGACTGTGTGGGCTTCACTCTGCATATCTTTGCTGCCCTCCTCATCCCCCAACACAATGCATTGCTCAAACAACTAAGGAAGTACCTGGAGAACCATTCCCACTAGAAAATGTGGAGAAGTGGAACACAATCGTATGACCCATGCTTTGTAAGGCATTTACACACAAGAAAAAGCACATGGTGCTTGCGCCATGCTCTCCCTACCACCCAATACCTTTGCTCTTGTAAGTATGACAGACAGGAGTTAACATGAACTTCTTACTACAGGTTAAAAAAAGCACTGCAGGAAAAATGATGAGTAGGGTTCAGCAGAACTGGAATAACTCTAAGAAGTCCTCCAGAGAAGTTTCTTGCCTTTTCAGAATGTGAAATGCTGAGTTACTACCCCTAGTGACCCTCAGGGAGAGTGACAGTTCCAGAAGCTCAAAGCTGCTGAAAATGACATTAATTCAGCCCTTTGGTGACACCACAATGGAGAATGAGAAATACCCTTTAATTTGAGGCAAT
This sequence comes from Canis lupus baileyi, assembly GCF_048164855.1. NCBI lineage: Eukaryota > Metazoa > Chordata > Mammalia > Carnivora > Canidae > Canis > Canis lupus. The sequence continues at coordinate 52,412,538 of NC_132855.1, read as the reverse complement.
TTAAACATCAGCCAAAGATATATGTTGGTAGCACATGTTGTCCTCTGGGCTCACTGGTTCTGCCTTGGCTCAGTCCAGCTTTCATGCCCACTTTCACACACTTACATTAACACTACAACATCCTCTGTCTACAACTATCCAAGCCCAGCCACCAGCTGCCCATCAAGTAGAGCTCTTCACCAAAGATTAGGAAGAGTATCTTTCAGAAGGCTTTGCAGGCCTTATCTTCTGAGTAAAGATAAGCTAGGTGATAAATCTTAACTGCTCAGATTACCAGAAAGGCAATCTGGGAACCTGTCCAAACCCTAAGGGGTAGTATTCAAGTTGAGAAAAAGGGAGCAAGGACCAGTAATTTCAAGGTTTTAGACTTAACAAAAAAGAATACCTTACCTGACTCTGGGGAAGCACTGTGGGGATTAATTATAAGGCTTTTAAAGAGACTGAGCAAACCACCCCACCCCCAAACAAACAAAAAACCACTAAATAAGCAGTGTTATCATTTATTAGAGGCGAAGTTCAAAGGTAGGTCTACTGTGTTCCATTCTATCAAGAGGGCCTTTTAAAGTTACCCGCAGAAGAGAAATTATTAGGTTTCTCTCACAAGGGCCATAAGAGATAAAACAGCTGAAGGCAATTAGAAAGAGGAAGGAGGAAGAGCAAGGGCCTCTTCAAGATGTAGTCCACCAAGCAACAAATAGTGGTATGTGGTTTGCCATCCTGTTTGAGAATTAGCATTGCCTGTGTACAACGCCTGAGCTCCACTCCCAGAGACTTTGATTAACTGTTCTGGTTGAGGCCTGGAGTTCAGTCTTTTTCTTTTTTAAAATTCCACAGGTAATTTTAATGTAATAACTTAATAAAAATGTCACAAACAAGGAACAAGCAGACAAAAACTAAACATAGAAAGGGCATTTCAAGAACCAAGCTTATAAAAAAGAGAAAGCCAAAAACCTAAAATCACAAGATTTAAAAGTCATTTTAACTTCTATTTCTTGAGAAAGTTAATTATATAGAGAACATGAAACACCCACCTAAGCATCTGTATAGATTATACAGATTAATTTCTAAGAGAAATTAGAGTTTTCCAGGTAAGTTTCATAAATCAGGACATACATTATAGCTTTCAAGACAACTATTGGCCTAAACAATAGAAGACAAAGCCAGACGCTATTATTACTATTAACAGTTTTCATACTAATTCTACCCTGGCGGGACACACACACACACACACACACACACCCCAACAAGCAATTTTCTGACACTAGCTGGGTGTCCTACAATTTAACAATTCTGACACTATCTACCTAGAGATAATGTCAGATCCCGCTGATTAAGGGTTAAGGACTCCAAGACTGTGCCTCTATCTTCAGATGCCAATTTTGATTCTAGGCAGTTACTTATGCTTTTGACTGAATGGCTATAAACTGGAGTTTCAAACAATCTCTTTCTTAGGTTGTTAATTCGCTGTAACAATTCACAGAACTCAGAGAAGCATCTTCCTTACTAGATTACTGGTTTATTATAAAAGAATAGAATTCTGGGAACAGCCAGACAGAAGCTCTAATCCTCGGATCTCAGAGTTGGTTCTTCTGACAACCAGGCCCCATTCACAGTTGGCTTTTCCAACATTACCTCATTAACATAACAAAAAACATCATCATCTTGCTCACCCCTTAAAAAATTCCAAGACCTCTTTGCCAGGAACAGGCAGGAATATCAAATATATATTTATTATTATAAATCATATATTTATATAAATATATTTATAGTATAAATACTTATTATTATAAATCACAACTATGATAATGATTTTCCCTATCTCCAGAGGTGACAAGAATATGTAATAATGCTTTATAAGGGAACAGCTTTCCCGAAAGTAAATACTTAAACTTGTCATGTCAGAAATAAGTGACTATGACATCTTCATACTGAAATAAGCTAAAATTCCCCAATATTTAAAAAAAAATCCCCAATGTGTAAAGGAACATGATTCCTTTTTTTTTTTTTTTTTGAACATGATTCCTTTAAACAATTCATAAGGTAAGCTTAACAAGACTTACACCTACACAATTTGGGTTAGATGCCATCACTTTTCATAGTAAGACCCAACTCAGAAGCCATGCCACCAGATCTCCACTTCCACAGCCACCTAGGACACACACAAAAAAGGTGGTTGTCGGAGATCCCTGGGTGGCTCAGTGGTCTAGCGCTGGCCTTCGGCCCAGGTTGTGATCCTGGAGTCCTGGGATTGAGTCCCACACATTGGGCCTCCCTGCACAGAGCCTGCTTCTCCCTCTGCCCTGTCTGCTTCTCTCTCTCTGTCTCTCATGAATAATAAAATCTTTTTTTTTTTTTTTAAAAAAAGGTGGTTCTCAACCCTGGTTGCTCATCAGAAGGACCTGAGAGAGGGAAAGAAAAAAAAAAAAGGAAAAAAAGGCATCTAGGACCTACACTTAGAAATTCTGATTTGTAGAAATGGGGCATATAGGATTTTTAAGATAACCCCTAGGTGATTCTGGTGTGCAGCGAAGGTTTGAGAACCTCTGCATTAAAAGCCTCACTACTCAACACTCACTTTGCACTGCTCTGCTGACTGAGCCATGTTATGAGAGTCAGAGTTGAAGCAGGCAATAATTGGTTGTTCCATGACACACAGATGAGTTACTGTGATTCTTTACGACTATAATTTAGTGGAGTTGAGACACTGATGAGTTCATGGTTTTGTTTCCCATTTATCTTTCATTGGGTTCCAAGTTGTGTGTGCTTTTCATTCCATGATTCCAAATCAACATATAAAAAAGTTAATGTCTAAAAAAAAAAATACCCCCCCCCCCCAAAATACCCAAGTTACTATCTTTTTCTGTTAGCCTTTTACATTCAAGATGCTTAATGGGGCACATGGGTGGCTCAGTAGGTTAAGCTAAGTAAGCATCTACCTTGTCTCAGGTCATGATCCCAGAGTCCTGGGATGGAGCCCTCGCTTCAACAGGGCTCTCTACTCATGGGGGAGGCCTGCTTTTCCCTCTCCCTCTCCCCCTGCTTATGCTCTCTCTCTCTCTCTCTCATAAATACAGTCTTTAAAAAAAAAAAAGATGCTTAATGAATGAAAGCTACCCATCCCTCCCCACACACAGCCAGACATGTGTCCATTACAAACAAATGCAGCCAGTTACAGTTAGAGCAAGAGATACAGAAACCTCTTTTGCCCTGAACCTTAAAACAACACCTGAGACCTGTGCTTGCAGGCAACAATGAGAATTTAACCATGGAAAGCAACATGAGCAAGAGCTCATCAAGGAGGGATCTGCCAGGAAGGTACGTAAGTGCTTTATGCTGGCAAAAATGAAAGGTTGGAGGGATATGCATTGTGCAAAATGTATCTCCCCACTCAGAGGCTCTCTGCCAACCAGTCTTTTACGACCATGATTTTAGGGCTTGGCCCCCAAGTTCTGTGACTTATTTCCAGAATAACATCTCAGAGAACATCCTTATTAGCAAGTGCCTTATTACCTTAAGAATTTCTGAAGCAGCTTGGCCAGTGAATTAACCATGGCCAAAACCCCCAGACCTAGAACAAGAAAAGTTCCCAGAGCAAGAGGTCCAAGTCCATTTTGATATGTGGCATCTCTTCCATGGTGTTGGGGGGGGGGGGGGGGGGGGGCTGAGTCTTATCCACTGATCTGCTATCTACCCCAAAATGAGTTACGCTGTCCATTGGTAGGGGCATTTTGCCACCCACCTAGGGGGAGGAACAGCTAGAGGCTTCATCAAAGCCAAGAAAGCTCCAATCAGTCCCTTGAGGATGGAGGCCAGGAGAGGGCAGGAGAAATCATGGCAGTTGTCTGGGCCTCAGCACTCAGCACAAGAGAGAAGTTATTAAAAAATAAAATAAATAAATCAGCCTTCTGGGTTCACATAAATATTTCACTAACCAGTTAAAGGACAGTAAAGGGAATATAGAAAGAGTGCCCAACATTTAATGGGATTTGGATAAAATATTAGACTTTCCAAAAGTTACTCGACTGTAGCAGGGAGTCTACGAGCCAAAATTACTTTTTCAAATGACCACTAATTCCTTCCTCAGAACCACAGGGAAGGACCCACATGAACAACACAATATCACAAAATGATCACCAGCCCTGAACCCATTCTTTCTCTCCCTGAAATTGCAGACACACGTCAGCACAAACCCAGCACTCTCAGTTTCATCAGAAACCAGAGGGAGCCAATGTCACTCCAAGCTACACACCTGTGCACAAATTAAAATATCTCCATTCATACTTCCTGTTCATCAGATACAACTAACCCTGGAAGTGTCCTTCCAAAGCCCTCTACTGGCTCTTACAGTTACCTCTCCAGAGCCAGAGGGGAACAGGGTGAGTTTATCCAGCAGAAGCAGGAAGATGGGGGTAAAAAGAGTAAAGACCACTCCTGGGGTCACACAGGGCACCTCCTACAGTCAGAGAACAGTGACTCAGCTCTTCTCCCTCCATCCTCCCCAGTTTCCTGGGATCCCCAGGCCATGTTTATCTGAAGAGACGATCCTCTCTGAAGGACAGATATGAAAATGATCTGAGTTTAAAAAAAATTTAAAAAAGCAAACAAATACAACTTTCATTTGGGGCCCTCTAATCGCATAATGACAGAGTTCTCCCAGATACACAACTGATCCTTAAAGAAACAGTTTTCAGTGTGGCCAGGGCTATTCTGCCAGTGGTTGGGAAAACACACTAAGTAAGGAAATGTGACAGTCCTCAGCTTGGGGGTGGGGGTCTGCCAATACAGCAAGTACTAACCTTCAGAGAAAAAACAAAAAGTAATCAGAAAAAAAGAATGCAAAATTGTGCATGTGAACAGTTTATAGACTGAGAGTATCTGACTTTGTTGTAAAGATAGTCAATTAAGGAGTTACTATAACTTCTGGGTTGGTGTGTAATAATATGCTCTATGCTCCCAAGGCACCCAGTTTTTAGTCAATAAGAATGCAGCAGCTCAACTGCTGAGTGACATGGAACACAGATAGTACCTGTGTCTGTATTTGTCCATAGCTGCCTTTTTAGCCTGAAAGAGATTTGTGATGCTGACTGTAGCTTAAAGCCTCAATGCTTTGAACCTTAACTCCCTGTAAATACCACTCCACTTCTTGAGATCAAACAAGACTATCTTGCCAGTGCTCAGGCTTCCTACATGGAGTGGCATAAGGGTTGTGCAGAACCCCCATTTGTCTCATTTCCTGCCAACTTTGAATGGGCAGCAGCCTCCTCCCCAAGATGGGACGTGGCATGGTCCTTTAAACTAGCACTAGTGATTTGAGTATCTGCCAGTCACCAGTGCTGTTGCTTTTTAATTAAATATAATTGTTTTACACACACTTATTTGTGGATAATTGTTTTTAATCACAATAGGGTGCAATGTAATTGTGCCAATACTCATAAGTGCATGGCACCATGGAAGTCACTGACAGAGCAGCTCATGGGATAAAACAAATTCTGCAAGCTGCACTCGCAAAGCTGCCATGGGAGCCGTGTGTTCCCCGTTAAAGTGTCTCATCAGATCCCAGCCTGGGCAACAGAAAAGAGCAGTGGTCCCTGGGAGAAGATTTACCATCTATTCTACCCTTTATTTCAGATGCAGCAAGTTCAGCTGTTGGGGGGAGGGAGCCATCCTGGCAACAAAACAAAGGGCCTGGATCACAGCCTGCTTCTAAATAACACAAATAGATAAGGAATTAGGTGATTAGAGAATGTACTGCAAGTGGGGCTAAATATCAGCCCCTCTGGGAACGTGTATATTATATCGTACTACTACAATATGATATCTTATATTGTACTACTACGTGTATCTATATTGTACTACAGCACAACTTGCCCAAGAGCTACCTCCGTTCTGAATGGACCTTTTCATACTTTCTTCTTTAAGGCAATTTTTCTCTTTTAGGAATTAAGAACACCTATAAAAATTGAAAGTAATTTATATACACAAAAATTAGTGGAAACTGCCTATGGTATACCCACATTTTTAAAAACCATTAAAAGTCATGTTTTGCAGGGGCACCTGGCTGGTTCAGTAGGTGGAGTATGTGACTCTTGACCTTGGGCTCATGGTTCAAGCCCCACCCTCGGTGTGGGGATTACTTAAAAAAATAAAATCTTTAAAAAATTGTTTTGAAAAATTACTTAAATGCCAACAGAGATAAGCTCAGAAAACATGAACACAAAGAAGGTGAGAAGGGCATGAGATATTAACAGGAGTGATGTTGCCTCTAGATGGTAAGATTTCATTTGTATTTTCTTCTTTAAATTTTCCAAAATTTAGGGGATCCCTGGGTGGCTCAGTGGTTTAGTGCCTGCCTTGGGCCTGGGGCGTGATCCTGGAGTCCCGGGATCAAGTCTCACGTCAGGCTCCCGGCATGGAGCCTGCTTCTCCCTCCTCCTGTGTCTCTGCCTCTCTCTCTCTCTCTGTCTGTCATGAATAAATAAATAAATCTTTTAAAAAAAATCTTTCCAAAATTTATTAAATAAACACATTTCACTTATAAGAAGGAAATGATATTTTAGGTAGAAAATTTAGATGAAATCAAAATTTCTACCTACCTACCGCCTACCTTCTGCCCAGGACTTGATCCTGGAGTCCCAGGATTGAGTCCTACATCAGGGTTCCTGCATGGAGCCTGCTTCTCCCTCTGCCTATGTCTCTGCCTCTCTCTCCCATGAAAAGGGAAGGGGAGGGGAGGGGGGGGAGGGGAGGGGAGGGGAGGGGAGGAGAAAGAAAGAAAATAATAAAATGTATAGAATAAATGCTCACAGGGCTCAGAAACCTATACAAAGACGACTAGTGTTGAGACTCTTACTAAAAGAGAATCCAGGGAAGCCTGGGTGGCTCAGCGGTTGGGCACCTGTCTTCAGTTCAGGTCGTGATCCTGGGATCTGGGATCGAGTCCCACATTGGGGGTTCCCTGCATGGAGCCTGCTTCTCCCTCTGCCTATGTCTCTGCCTCTGTCTCTCACACTATGTCTTTCATTAATAAATAAATCTTTAAAATAAATAAATAAATAAAAGAATCCAATCTCTTCTCTCTTCATAGAGTTGCCCTGACCTAAACAAGGAGATTACTGCCATGAAAACTTCATACGGGAGTCAAGGACATTGACAACAATGTTCAAGAACAAGAACATCCACTTTTCTGATGCTAAACACCCATTTGAAGTATAAATTAGAATCTCTCAGTGAATTATGGTACCTCCAAAATGGTCGCAGGAAATATTTTATTTTGTAAAAATACATGGCCATAAGAAAGCTTACGTTAACAAAGACAACCAGCAGCAGCTTCGGTAGGTGGCAGAAATCCTGAGAAACAAGAGTGTGGACAGAGTGGTGTTTCCCCCCTCCTCCCCCCAGCAGCATGTAAGGTTACTAACCTGGCCCCGGCAAAATCAAAGTCCATGGAGTACATTTGGAAATGTGTGAAACAAATCTCTGTTAAAATCCTGGATCTTCCACTTACCAGAGAAAAAAGCCCTGGGCAAACTCTTCTCTTCCCAAGCTTCTTGTTTATCTGTCCAACAGGGATAGGAATGGAGACAGCATGTACTGGGTCCTAGTGTCTCACTCTCTGCCTGGGCCACACAGGCAACCCAGGGCAACTCAGCCTTCCTCAGTATCCAGCAACCCCCTTCACTTCAAGTCTATAAATATTAAACCAACTACCTCCTAAGAAAGAGAACACTCTCACCCATCAGAACATTCTGGTCTGCTTGGCAGCTGGACTTCACATCATAAATAAATAAATCTACAAAAGGACTTTTAAATCACATCTTTGTGAGTTCATTTAGCCCAAATCAGTTAACCAGTCTGACAGCATTTTGCAGCTTATAAAGCTCAGAGCTGCCCTACAACAGTAGCTAAGCTGAGCAGAAGATCTTCTGTAAGGTCTTAAAAAAACGGATAAGCTTTCCTTCTCCCTCAGTCTTAATACAGAGTCATCATCACCCAACACTAAACCTATACAATGTACCACCGTGCACCTGTCATGACTCAGAAGGCACTTTGATTTCACCGTGCTGTATCGTGAACTGCGATCAAGCTCTGGCTCCTCTGTATGTGCCATGAAGCACCTGTTATTTTCTTCCAGTGATTCCAGTGCTGCTTGCACATGTCCAACGCAAGCACATTCTTTATCCTGCACCCTCTTCTCCACCTTACTAAGTTCAGTTACTATAATGGCACATGAGGTGTGACATGGGACTCAGATCTAACAAAGCACCGCTTCATAAATCTTTTCACTTTTTATCATGAAATTCACCCGGAAACTGTGAACAGGCCCCACCTAAACTAAACTGGCTCAAATCATATGCAATAAACCCCAAGAAACTCCCTATTCCTCAGAGAGTTCTTCTCTGAAGCAGATAAATGTTTTCAGGTAGAACTCTCCTATCTCCTTTCACTGGAAACCTCAGGAGATGTTCTAAGCTAAAAAGGGATATATCTGGTTTGCAGTTGGCTCTGAGACCTGAGAAAAGAAAAGCTCATACAGGAAACAGCAAAGATGTTACTGCATCTAAGTCTGGCTCCAAGAAGAAAGAGGATATTCTCAGAGCCCCAAATCCTGGACAGCCAGCACTGGTAAAGCCCCACCTTCCTACTGCTAGGAACAACAATCTAGAACAGTAGTTCTAAGCGGAAATACAATGGAAACACCTGGCAAGTGCTTCCTAACCACAGAGATTCTAACACAAGCAGCTTACAAAGCAAAGCACACTCTCAGAAAAACTGACTTTGTCTCTACTCTAGAAGAAATGCTCTCATCTGGATTTCATTGTGAGAGTCAGGGATGCACATACCTTTGTAATCTGAGCTGGGGCTTAGAGGGAGGAGAAGGAAGGGAAATCAGGAGAAGGGCAGTGACAGAACCCTAAACACATTACAAGGTGGCTGTTCAATCAAAAGATATGGCATCAACAGGGATCCACTTAATCTTTGTCCTTGGAGCAGTCCTGTGAAAAGCCAGAAAGCCAGAGCTCCTCTGTAGCAAATGAGAAGCAACAGTATTGCCAGCCATATTTGCGGTGAACTTCAGTTAGCCATCAAATGATTTGCCTTTGTAGAACTTCCCATTAGGGAATACCTTTGAACCACACATAGATGCATCATTTTCGGGGCAGCCCCGGTGGCGCAGCGGTTTGGCGCCGCCTGCAGCCTGGGGTGTGATCCTGGTGACCCGGGATCGAGTCCCACATCGGGCTCCCTGCATGGAGCCTGCTTCTCCCTCTGTCTGTGTCTCTGCCTCTCTCTCTCTGTGTCTATGAATAAATAAATAAAATCTTTTAAAAAAATAAAAATAGTTTAGAAAATTTATTTATAAAAAAAAAAAAAAAGAAGCATTTTCCTAGCATGTAAGGCGACAGAGGTAGAAGAGAGTTGTGCCAGGGTCAAACAGCTGCCAGAAAGAGCAAGGAATCCCTATTCATCAGCTTCCAAACTCAACTCAGTATCACCACGATGCTGTAAGATACATAAGCATGGGGGGGGGGGGGGGTCAAAAACTGCTTCCTTAGATCGTACATTACACACACACACACACACACACACCCCAGGACTCTTACTGCATTAAGCTCAGTGACCTCTACTACCATGCAGGGCTCTACATCTAATATCCCAGGATATTACAACTGGGCAGAAAAGACAGTCATTGTGGAGTTAGGGTTTTAAAAAAATAAAAAATAAAACTATTTTCTTAGTTCTTTGCTCCTGCCCATTACTCCTGCCCACCACCAGATATTAATAATGAGGAGCAAGCTAGAGAGAGGGAAAGGTATAAAGACAGCAGTGAAAGAGGGAGCAAGAAACCAGCTGGGAAAGGTATTTGATGCTGCAATTGTCTAAGACCTGTTTTCTCCCAGAGGTACCAAGGAAGAGAACCTTACAGTCTCTAAAGAAGTGGAGTTCTGAAACCTTTTACCACTAATTATAAACAGCAAGGATAACACTGCCTTCACAAACAACAAAGATTCTCTCTTTGACCAAACTCTACTCAGGTTCCTCTGAAGTCCATTCTTAACTAGGCCCTGACATTTGGGCACTATTTACACCTCCTCATTGTCCAGTTCTGTCAAGAATCCTGCCAAGATCAGTTTGGCCCCAATTCCCCATCTTGATATCAGATTACTCTCAATATCTGGGTTTGGGTTCCTCATCCTCCACCATCCCCACTCCACAACCTGCTCCTTGATTATGAATTCCTACTTGTCTTTGCTTTACTCAGAACCCAAGCTCTCTCCCCCAATACAAAACCGCACTATGGGTCCCTACACCCCTCACAATGGTGAAGAAGCAGTTGTACCTTACTTTATCAAGTGTCATGAATAACACTTTAACACAAGACCAAAAGAAGAAAAACCCTGCCCCACTGCAAGCACACAGTACAGGCTCAAGAGACTCTACTCCAACCAGTGAGGCACCTTCTGCAAATTTATATCTATCAGCTATAGATTTAGAGATTTGGCCAATGAAAATATCAATTAATGTAAATTCTAGGAGAAGGATACTGGCCTGGCTTAAACTGAGCAAATGTAGTTTTCTAGAATGTAAAATTACATTTCAAAAAATAAAAATAAAAAAAATAAAATTATATTTCATAAGCAGCTAAATATGGTTATCCAAGAACACTAGAACAATCCAGTTTGGTTGCCATCAATGTTTTTAGTGAATTCAGGTTAAAGTTGCCACTCCTGGGGGCTCCTGGGTGGCTCAGTCAGGTAAGCATCCCACTCTGGGTTTCAGCTCAAGTCATGATCTCAGGCTCTTGAGATCAAGCCCCAAATTGGGCTCCACACTTATCATGAGTCTGCTGGAGATTCTTTCTCTCTTCTTTTCCCTCCCCACCTCAGCTTGCACGAATGCATATACTCTCTCTAAAGAAAAAAAATCTTAAAAAAAAAAAAATTGAAAGAAAAAAAAAAAAAAAAGGTTCCACCTCCTGGCCAAACCCAAAGCAAGGCAGCTAAAGGGTTACAGTGAACGTCAACAACACTAAGCATTCATTTGCAGGCTCATGTAGCATCCAAAACATAGCACAGGTAATTTCAGAGCAATATTCAAGACCAAGGGGATCCGGAGGCAGGGGGACGGCGGGGGGGGGGGGGGGGGGGATGTGTGTGTCAGCCACAAGCTCCATTGTAAGGTGTGCAATAACAGGTAACAGAATGACCAAACTGCATGTGCCAAAAGGACTTCATTCAAACCAAAGATACAAACCCTATCTCTATACTTCAGGAGACAGGTGGGAGAGGGGAGTGGGAGGAATCACAGTGAGGGATGGGGGAGATAAAGAAATCAGAATTAAAACTTAGGTAGCAGAAACACAAATCAATACTCTAACCATTCAGATACTTTAGAAATACTTCCAAGTCAAAACACAAAAGCAAACAAAGAGAATAGGCAGCAGCCTATATTAAAATTTTTGAGAGCCTGGGGTGGAGAAGATACTGCCACTGAGGGGAAAGGGGCAGCATCAATCCACAGGTCTCCAGCACAGCCAGCTCGGAGTTGGGCACAGCAGCAAGGAGAGAGAATGTTTCCACAAGAACAGATTCACATTCAATTACATTCCAGGACAAAGATCTCCAACACCATCAGCTTCTGCCCTCAGAATTCATTTCTTGCTGGATAATGAGGGTAAAAGATGAAAGGCTGTAGGATTTTCATGCTGAATTTTCAGTTTGTCAGGTTCCATCTACCACATCAGATACCTGGGACTAATCTGTATCTTTTAGGATAGAGACATATCTCCCTAACAGAGCTCCAATAACTATTCTCTACCTGCAGTATTTTATGGATATCTAATAATAACATGGATAATAACATGTCCACTGTGGAAAACAGTATGGAGGTTCCTCAAAAAATTAAAAATAGAATTGCCATATGATCTAATCATTATGCTACCAGGTGTTTACCCAAAGAGAACGAAAACACTAATTCAAAAAGATATATGCACCCCTATGTTTACTGCAGCATTATTTGCAACAGTCAAGATATATGTAAGCAACCCAGGTGTCCATCCACAGATGAATGGATAAAAAAGTGGTAACACACACACACTGGAATACTATTCAGCCATAAGGAAGAATGAAATCTTGCCAGTGGAAACAACATGGGTGGAGCTAGAGAGTATAATGCTAAGAGAAATAAGCCACTCAGAGAAAGACACATATGATCTCATTCATATATGGAATTTAAGAAAAAAGAAAAAGAACAAAAAAACAACACAACAGACTCTTCAATACAGAGAACAAAGTGGTGGCTGCCAGAAGGAGGTGGGAGGTGGAATGGGAGAAAGAGACGGTGGGGATTAAGGGTATACTTATCTTGACGAGCACTGGGCAATGCACAGAATTGCTGAATCATTATATTATACACCTGAAACTACATTAAATTATACTTGAATTAAAAAAATAACAACATGGAGCCAAATTGTTGTTACAGAAGCAGCTTAATGGTTTCTCAACTGAGACACATTTTTCTGAACTCTGACATTATGGAGTCCAAAGCACCTCCAGAGTAACTATAACTTGGTATGCAAACAAGAGTGTCTAGACTGAAAGAACCATTCACTCCTCTGACAGAAAAGGACTGGAAGGGGGGTGGGGGGAGGGGAGAAAGCCAAAAAGCTTTAACAGTGAGGAGGCAGCACCACAACATGATCCATGATCTGCGAAGGCAAGACAGAGCCTGGCCCAAATGGAGGGAGGAACCCTGGATGTTTTCCTAAGGAAAATACTGAGCTGTTAGTTTAATACACATTGAAAGGAATAGCAAAGGGCTGGGATAACTTCCTTCTCCTCCACCAGAAGTAAGAAATAAATAAAATAAACTGCTTTAAGTGATGTGAAGTCTCCCTCTTCTTAAAGCACAAACTGGCTTAATACTCCTGACTGTCCCAATGGCCAAAACCAGCAAATGGAGCCGGCTGCCAGTTCTCCCACGCAGAACACAGTGTGCTTACTCACAGCAGCTGCACGAAGAGGTAAAAAGAAAGAGGGTCCAATAAGAACAGAGCGGACAGTACAGATTGTACCCCCACCCATAGGGACCAGCTTCTAACCAGAGTGCGGGAGCAGGTAGGCTGCAAAGGGAGCCCTGGGCATGCAGCACATCAGCAGCCCTTCCGCAGAGATCCACCTACATTCTTCTGCATGGCAGTGTTTCTAAAACAAGCCCCTCCAGCTGGATAAGCAGATGCTAAAGGCAGCTCCATATGAATAAGAATGTGGCTTTCTCCTAATTCCGGACCACCTTACAAAAGACAACTACACATAAAAAAGTCAAACCTTCCTACTAGCCTCCCTAGTAATGAAGAGAAAAATTCCTACAAATGGAATGGCTACAGACTCAGAGTCAAGTGTTAGTGTTCTGCCCATCCTCCGGTCCCAAATTATGAACCAGAGTAAAAGACAGCCAGTGAGAATGAAATGAGCCATTACCCAACAAACATGTGAGTATCAACTATGTGCTGGGAAGGGAGCTAGCAACAGATGTAAAGAAATGAGGAATCTACTTGATCCAGAAAACCCAAACTTGGGTAGGGAAGGGGGGGTGAGGGCGGGTAGGGAAGGGAAAAAGCATTTTAAAGCAGAAACTAGAAACCACAGGCATCCATTTTGTGGGTTATCAAAAAATTAGCAGGACAGTAGAAGGACCCAAATTCTGGGACCAATGTCTGAACACAAAGTTGCAGCGGATACCCACATAAAGAGGATATTTCCACTTAGCCTCCTAAAGACCCAATATAGTGAAACAAGGATGAAGGAGAGCATATCAACTGGCTTCTCTCTCTACAGAGATCCTCCTGTGAAACAGCAGTGCACCATGGTGGCAACCAACATATCACTGAACCAGGCAAAGGTCTTTGCCATTTGCAGCCAAAACCAGACTGCTCTCACATTAGATGGTGAAATGAAGGCCTATGAAATGTGAACAATCCATAAAGTGTGGCCAGAGATTTTCAAAGAGCAAGCTGAAATAAAAAGTGACATCAAAAATATGCCTAAGCAATAGACCTGTCATTTACTAGGAAAAAAAGCAAGCATCTGTGTCCTTCAGCTTCCCCTTCTAGTCTCCCTATTGAAAAGCCTTTTCCAAAGCAGTGGCACGAAGTAATGCTTCTTCCTCCACAATCTATCATCTGGTCTGAAGTCCACCTTGTGATCATAACACACACCAACTGGTCAGGATTAGAGATTCAGTTTCTAAAATTATAAACACTTTCCTAATAAAAATAACTTCCCAGATCCATAATACCTAGAATACATGAGGATCTTAAATGTTTGGTTTTTGAGCCAAATCAAATTTTCCCAGTAAAAAGCTAATTAGCCCACCAAGGAATGAAACCTATAGCCCTGGCCTGAAGAGGTAGAAAGCACTGATGACTGTACTAAACTTGCTTTGAATGTAAATGCTATGCAAAAAAAAAAAAAAAGGCAATTTGTCTAAACACGTGTAGGTAGCTCGGCAATCAGTATCTCATAAATAAAAAGAGAAAGATGAAGGGAAAGCTCTCTAATTGATTTTAAAATTAGTTCCAAGCAAAGAAATAATCTGACAGCCAACAAGGTCGACAACAGTTTAAAAAAAAAAAAATTACATAGCTCTTGGGGAAAAAGTATATCTAAAAACTCCAATGACTCAAGACACCCAGACTGCCATGGAGGAAGGATATTTGGGAAAGCCTGAATAAGAGTAGAGATGTTAAGAGAAAGTCAATTGGGGAACGAATGCAACATCACTTAAAATCCTGAAATTAACCCCTCTGGTGGACTGAACCCAATTCACATTGTGCTAATGGAATGCCATTATGAGGAAAACCGGAGCTCAGAGGGGCAGGACTAAACAATCTACCTGCAGCAACTAGATTAAAACATGGGAATGGGGAAGAGGAAGTGTCTACAAAAAAGGAAGCCAGGTGTGGCCTGGTCATCAAAACAAGCAATCCAAGATGTCTGGGTGGCTCAGTGGTTAAGCATCGCCTTCAGCTCAGAGCGTGATCCTGGGGTCCAGGATCAAGTCCCACTTTGGGCTCCTGCGGTGAGCCTGCTTCTCCCTCTGCCTGTGTCTCCGCCTTTCTCTCTCTCCATATCTCATGAATAAATAAATAAAATCTTAAAAAAAAAAAAGGCAATCCAATTAGGAAGGAGAAAAAACAGGAGCGCAAAATCCCTCCCAGGACTGTTCAATACCAGGATGCACGGTCTCAAGTTGGAATGATAATCAACAGGCAAGGAAATGAGCAATGGATTGGGTAAAAATTCAATCCATACTCAAAAAGCAATCTATGCATTGGGTCTTAAGCTGCAGTATATATTTTGACATAAACATTTATTAAATGCCTACTGTAGTCACAACACTCTGAAAGATTCTGAAAGAGAGGGGATATGAGGCTGAGAAAACTATTTCCACTCCTGTCCACAGTGGAGTTTAGGCTTCATAATGGAAAGCAGGTGGACATCAATAAACAGTACAGGATGATACAGAGAAGGGAAAGACTATGTGTATGGAAATCTCAGGCCTAAAGGAGCTTTCCTGAACTAGGGCAAGAAATGTGGTTACCTCAGCACAGCAGCTATAGTAAATGGACACAGGACAGTAAATATGATGGTGCTGTCAACTCTGGAAACAACAAAGAATTACTGCAGCTCACAGGACTGAAAAGAGGCAAGAAATATGAACACACCAGCACTCAGAAGATTTAGATAAATTGAAAATATAGAACTGTGTAATAGTGATGATTAAATGAAGAGAGAAGAAAGAGAGGAAGATGGATTCAAAGAAGTAAATGCACATTATTCGGGGAAGGATAAGCACCAGGCCCCATGAGATTGTTAAAATTCCACAAAAATTATTGGAAAGGGATAGAAAAAATCATGAGAAAAGGGAAGCATTAACTTAAAAAAAAAAGAAAGAAAATATAATTTGTTAGTAGGGAAAAGAAAATAAATCAAAGGGAAATAGATAGGCAATTGCTGTCTTTTCCCAGTTATAATTCACTTACAGAGATCAGTGGAACGTACATTTTTAAGGAACCCTGCTATCCACCCAGATACCAAATGTCTTGACCTCACAAAGAGTCAGGCTTGCCCCCCAGTGCCCTCCCCAGCAGAGGAACAGGAATTAATCTTTTAAAAATGACACAGTACCTACATCCTGAATCTTAAATAGACGAGCTAAGACCCACCCACAGTCTCTGAATGGTAAATTTTTTTTCAGTCTTCTAACAAAGGAGGTTTCAAGTGTTCTTCTCAAAAATGCCCAGATCAAACAAATCGGAAACTGGTACAGAATGCCTCTGCCAGAGCTCTGACATATTCTACGTCTTTTGGTCTTTTGATCACATTGCTGCAGTCCCCAAGTCTCTCCATTGGAAACCAGTGAAATGCTATATCCATTTCAAAGAGCTTTTGCTTTTCTCCAAGGTCCTTAATGCCAAGCTGGAGTCCTGCTCTAATTTGCTATTTGCCTTATGCTCCCAGTCCCAAGCACGAGATCACAGTCAGTGGGTTTATCGGTTTGCCCCTGCTTCACTTAGGGACTGTGGTCCCACAGCTCTCTGCTGGCAGGTATCTCAGTAGCGGCGGCGTCTGCCTTAGGGTCCAGAGGGACCAGTCATCTGGCTTTCAGAAATCTCAACTGAAGGGAATAGGTTGAGAACCACTTTTAATCGTGTCTAAATGGCAAAGCACCCTGGGGCCCTGTACAACAAATGGAGTTATTAGCACCCGAAACTGCCCTGCCTCTGAGAAAAAGCCCTTAGGAATCCCAGGGTATCACTAACAGGGCCTACCTGCAGATTGTCTGCCATGACTGCCTACAGAGGAGACCCTGTTGGGTCAAGCCTGGGAAACAAACACCATCCCCTCAAAAGGCAGCAAGGACACCAGGAGATTAGGCAGATTATGGCTTGAACAAAACTGATCCTCTGGTGCCCATATCTGAATGTTTAGAGGCCTGCTGTGAAAGAACATTTATGTGTTAAATAAGTTCCACAGGGATAAAGGTGAAAGACAGTATGATGGAATCAAATATAAGCTGAAAGCGTGGGGCTGCAAGGTCAGGGGAAAGGCTCCACATTCAGGTTTCCAGACTTCCCAGAGACCCAAGCTGAAGGGGTGGGTGTGTGTCTGTGTGTGTGTGTGTGTGTGTGTCTCTCTCTCTCTCTCAAGGGCAGAGAGGGAGAGTGATGGTAGGGATGGAGAGAGAAAGAAGTGGGGGGTGGGGAGGATGGAGAAGGAGGGAGGAGGGTGGGGGAGGGGAGGGAGGCTCTATGGATAAGAGTTTGAGGAAGAAAGCCCTGCAACTGAAAGCAAACTTTCCACGCTTAACACCTGCGAGTTGGGTAAATTCTGTACCTTTTTCAAGATAAATACCAGCTCTGTATCTTTATCCACTACAATAGCACTGCACAGGCAGAACCAAGAGTAAGTCAGATCTTTTATCAGATACCAGAGGGTCTGCATGTCCTTTGTCATTAACACTCCCAAGTGTGACGTGAAGCCACAGCAGCTCTAGGCACAGAGCACTAGGTTTCCCAGTCTCAGGTGAAAGCCAAACCCTCCCTGGGAAGTCCTGAGACTGCACAATATGTCCTTTTCTCTAAGGCAGTAGCTCAGAAAACCCACAACCCTTCTCCAACACTCAGCACTTGTTTCTTTGTGGCAAACAACCATCTCAAACAAACTACAGTATACCTTTAGAGAAACCCCAATACACATTCAGGTCTTCAGGAATAGACACATCAGTGTCCAAAATGGCACTCAGCCTGCAGGAGTTAAGATCTCCAAGGAAATGACACTGGATTCACCCTGAATAATCCAGAAGCCAAGATACCACAGAAACAGAATCAACAGCATCAGACATCCAACTGTAATCTTTGAGGAAAGTATTACACACCCTTGCTTTAAAGTCTCTGTCACACTTTCCAGCAAAAATTCCAGTTCTAACCAAAATCTGGGAGTAATGGCTACCCCTGAATTCCTGGATATTATTGGACAGCAAATGCCTAGGGATGAAAACAGCTCCTTTGATCATGCTGTTATGTCCAGAGCCATTCCTCTGGCTGCATTACAAAGTAACCAAAGGAAAAAAAGGGGGGGGGGGGGGAGGAGTATACAGTTAGCCTTGAGCAAAAAAAACCTCCTTGCCTTCATGTATAATTTAAGAGAAAATAACTTGTTCTGTGTTCAAAAAAGGAAAACCCAACTTGCCCGACTATCCCCACAATGTAGTTATGTCTCAGAAGATCTATATAAGTTAATGACAGATTATTAAGAGTTTTTAGGGTTTGGTTAAGATAAACATTAAAAGAATCTCCCCTTCCTTACCTGAAGGGCAAACCCCATTGGGTGGTCATCTGGGAGCCCATAGGGAGGCCTAGCCCGCAGCAGGAGTCACACCCGCCATCTGCCTGCCCTTGAGGGAGCTCATGCAAAGACTTTCCCTTCCCTCTTCACCTACTCCTCTAGTTCCTTAACCTGTACCTTCTCCCACTCTGCTCCAATACCATAAACTGTCAGATTACCGTTTTCCCCATTTCAAAGTCAATGATCCCCAGCCAGAAGCAGAAGGCAATCTGTGTCTCACGCAAGGCCATCTACAGTCCATCCGTCATTTCCAAACAATCCTCAAGCACCCCACATCTCTGCAACTGTAAGACCATTCTAATTCCTGAAACACATCCAACCTTCTCACTGGAGATTATAATCAGTCCTGTTCTAGCTATGACAGCCACATATTCTTATGCACAAGGGCACTGGCTAAGGGGACGGAGGCTGAATGGAGCTGAAATTCAGCTGCCATTCTGCTTGCCAGGCCGCATGCCCTGACAAGAAGCTGTCCGGAAGAAGGGGCACCCCTCTATAATTTGCACAAGGGAACCACATGGCTAACAGAGGCCCCAGCCTCAACATTTATGCCTTGAGTATTTAACTGGACTCCCACTGTAGCTACAAGAATGTTTTTTTAATATACCTTACTATTTACAGACCAAAGACTCCAAGGAGATGCCTACTTTCCCAGTCCTTACATACATATAGTTATGGCCTCACTGGGGTGATTCCCCAGGTGATTTTTATTCCTACCCCCATATTGTAAATCTCTGATAACTTAAAGGTAAGCATAGAACAGAGGTCTGGGGAATTCTTTAAGCAGAAAGGCAAACACTTCAAATCCTGTGTAGAGACTGCTAGAGCAAGATCCCAAATCCTCCTCCAGTACTTCATTTGCCCTTCGGTCCTTGGTCAACAGGGGCTCAGCAAAAGAAAAACCACAACTCCTTCCTGCAGATGAGTTTTCATCTGGTACGATCTTCTCTTATAAATGCAAATTACTTTCATGTTTTGTAAATGCAAGCCACCAACACAAGAGTACTCAAATCCAAACATGCCATTCCCTAGTTTAAAATTCTTCACACAAAAATCTGAAAGTATAGCAACGTTTTCAGCATGTGGCCCCTGCCTAACTCCCAAGACCATTTCTCAGTACTCTCTAGCATAACTACCCTCTATTCCCAGTCATACAAAATACCCAATAGTCTCTGAGTATCCTGAGATGTCCACAAGACATGCATGATCTGGCCCTGCCTATGTTTTGTCCCACACAGGTATCATACCACTCATGTACTACCCATAATGGCCAACCATTACCTCTTCCCAAATTCACTCAACTCTTGTCATTACTGCTATCTCAGAAACAGTCTACTCACAACATTTTACCTAGCTCAATCCCAGTCACCCTCGAGTCTTTGGTTGGTATACAGTAAGGAATATTAAACACTTCCTCCAGAAGTGTTTAATAATAAACGCTTTCCCAGATTATACATTCTTGTAAACTAAATTTTTTTTTCCATAGAATTTCACATAAAATTACTTGTGTATTTCCCCTACTTGGTTTTAAAGTTTCATGATGATGATTCCATGTAAGTTTATTCCCTGCTGCATTCCCAGGATACCACCTGGTGCAAAGTGGATGCCTAGTAAACACTTATCAATGATGACAAACCCAAACATTCATTTTAATTTCTATACCTGTGCTGTCCATTACAGAAGCCATTACCAACAGATGGCTGCTGAGCTCTAGAAATATACGAGAACGGGGGCACCTGGGTGGCTTAGTGAGTTAAGTGTCTGCCTTCCTCTCAGGTCATGAACCTAGCGTCCTGGAACTGAGCTCTGAGACAGGCTCCCTGATTAGCAGAAGCTTGTTTCTCCCTCAGCTGCTCCCCCTGCTTATGCTTGTTCGCTCTCTCTTTCTCTCAGGCCAGGAGGCCAGCACACATCAGAACAAACTGAATTATGTTCCAAGTATAAAACATATACTAGATTGCAAAGACTTAGTTTAAAAAAAAAAAAAATCAAATTAAGTAAAACATCTCATAAACTTTTTACATTCATTAAGTATTGAAATGAGAGGCAACTGGGTCACTCAACTGGCTGACCATCCAATTCTTGATTTTGGTTCAGATCATGATCTCAGGGTCATAGAGATCAAGTCCTGCTTTAGGCTCCACATCCAGTGAGGTGTTGGCTTGAGATTCTCTCTCTCTCCCTCTGCCCCTCTCCCAACCTGTGCAGGTGCACATGTGGGCATGCTAAGATAAATAAATAAATCTTTTTTAAAAAAATGTTGAAATAACACGTTTTGGATATATATATATATAAAATACTAAAAACATCAATTTCAATACAACTACTAGACAATTTTAAATAACCAATATAGCTCATATTAATGGTTTGCATTATAGATGTATGGAGCAGTGCTGGTCTAGAGTGCCCTTTCTTCCATCTGCTAACTTCTCATCAGTCAACACTAGTCGTTCCTAGGGAGACTTCCCTGAGTGCACACTGAAACTGGGTTCTTCACAGCACCCTCCATCATTGTACTCAAAGCTCATTATGTTAACTTATGTGACTGCCTCCTTAAAATCTTTCAAAAGAATTTAATGAAGAAATAAAAATCATTACTCACTTCAATTAAGTCTTATTATAGACTCTTTGACGTGAGCCTTACTTCCTTAAAATGGAGTAAGATCTCAGAAGTGAACAGAAGTTAAAAATAAAAAGTAAGTGATAGCCTACCATGGTAAAGAATAAGGAATTCGAGATCCCTGGGTGGCACAGCGGTTTAATGCCTGCCTTTGGCCCGGGGCACGATCCTGGGGTCCTGGGATCGAGTCCCACGTCAGGCTCCCTGCATGGAGCCTGCTTCTCCCTCTGCCTGTGTCTCTGTGCCTCTCTCTCTCTGTCTCTCATGAATAAATAAAATCTTTAAAAAAAAAAAAATAATAAGGAATTCCGTAAACAAGATCCTGCCTAACCTAGGGAATATATTCCAACAACTCCCCATTATCTACTAGGCTAAGAGGAAAATCCATCCGTTACCCCTGAGGAGTTCCAAAGCATCCTAGGAAAACTAAAAACTCTCAGTAGTAGTACCTACTACTCCAGAAAACCTGCTATCACCCTACCTAAGCTACAACATCCCCACCTCCTTAAAACCCGCTTGAAATTCAGCTACATAGTCTTCATTAACATAATGCTTTGGCCAATGATGCAGGCACAAAAATTAACGTTCAAGAATTTCAAAGTTGTGGTTGCTGTGGGAACGTTAATTTCAACTGCACGGCACAGATGCGAATCGTGGAGTACTCCCAATACTGATAAAATTGGAGATGTCTATTTACTCTGTGCAATGAGGCACAGCTACAGTTACTGAGAGAACCTTATTTTGGCATTTCTAGGCTTTCATGCATTTAAATTCTCAACCTTACCACAATACCATTTGCTGCATTAAACTGCCTCCTCCTCTGTGTGTGTGTTTGGGGTGGGGGGGGGGGGGTGGGGGGGGAACTGATTGGCCAGACATTCAAAGAACCCATCCTGTATATGTTTCTTATGCATGATTTGATTCAAAAGACAATCATGATATTTTTATTTTACTCTTTGGGCTGTCTGTAAACTCTCATGCAAATGAAAATAGGGCATGAATTTCAACTTGTAAATGCACCAAGACATGTGTACGTGCAAAACATCAGAAAAGCACATTTCTTGTCTTTAGAACTACAAAAGGGATAAATTAAAGCACAGAGCACTAATGTCAACCATGCTGTGTTTAATTTCTGAAAACTGGCCAAACATCTGCCTGTGGCACTGGCACTCAGTTACACACTGCAGTTATCAGAGAGTAAAAATAAGAGTTGGAAAGAGGTCTGTAAAAACAAGATACAATCAAACAAATTCAAGAAACACTTCAATCCCTATCTCCAACGTTTCGTAACCATGGAAAGAAAATTTAAAAGACAACTGCCAGCCCAGGTAGCTCAGCGGTTTAGCACCGCCTTCGGCCCAGGGGGTGATCCTGGAGAGCCAGGATCGAGTCCCTGCAGGGAGCCTGCTTCTCCCTCTGCCTGTCTGCCTCTCTCTCTCATTCTCTCTCAAGAATAAATAAATAAATATAAACAAATAAAAGACAACTGCCTGCAAACTACCAACTCTTATAGTTTTCATCTGAAGCATTTCTCAAAATTTATATATCCCAATCATATACGTTGGTTGAGCAAGCACCTTTACGGCCAAAAGATCCAACAAATAGCAAAAAACAGTTTAACTAATAATTAGTTACCACTCACAGATTAAGCAGGTGACTCCAGAGAATATATATACCAAGATCCATTTCTTCCTTGAACAAAACATATGCAACTTTCAAATCAAAATGCATGGGCCTTATAATCATGCACCTGAGATACAGACCTCCTTCTCTTTATTCTCAGAGAAGTAAAATCCTGTTATAAATAAAACTTAACCACTGCCTCACATATCTCAACCCTAACTCTCTCAAACCCCTTAGGGAGGAATGCCAGTAATGCCCACCCAAAATGAAGCAGAGCAGTGCATGTGGTCCAGGAGAAACTGATGTCTGCCCAATGACAGTGAGGCTACAGACGTTAATAAATATTTTGGAGATATAAAATATTCTCATTTAGCATTCTCACATATATGTACCATGTTTAAGTATTCTCCAGCATCTTCCCTTTGCTTTTTGAAAAGAGGCTCCATTGCCTATTCTCACCTGTGTGTTCTCCCCTTCCAGCCTTGGTGGTCGGATACTGGACAGGTGGATGGTCTTGTAATCACCAGAGTTCAGTTTCACAACAATGGCATCTGCATTCAGCACCTGCATCACCTGTGGGCAAAAGGCAAAAATACTTAAACCTGCTCCAATGGCCCAGATCTCACAGCACACATGCTAAGGAGTAAGGCCCACCATAGTCACAGGGAGGAATGTCAGATCGATAGCCATTTGAGGGTAGATCCAATATCATCCTTCAAGGTGTAACTATGTTAGATAAAATAATGCTAGAATTATCAGTCCTCTAAAGACCATATTGTGATTTCTCAATGAGGCAGAATCTGTATCATTCATAAAAAGTGATCTTTTTTATCTTTTGTCCTGACCAAGACTTGTGGTTAACTACAAAGCTTGCTGGAAATCTAGTCTGTACATGTTATTCAAGATATTCTTTGAAACAAATTCTAAACTAAAATCAAAATCCCTATTTCAATGTTAATCTAGGAAAAGAGATAAGGGCTGGATTAGAAGACATTAGCACTGGATAAGAACCAAAATATGATGTCCCTAAAGAGCAGAAAAAAATCAAAGACAAGTGAAGGGCAAAAAGAACTGTCACCACAGTGTGGGGAAAGGAGAGGCTCAGCTGTTCATCTCACAGTAAACGTTTCAAAATGCTAAGACATTACTTCAACTACTCTGAAAGCCAACTTTTCAGAATACTACCATAGACAACTTTGTTTTAGACCACAATATCAGTAACACTGGAGCACAATCTCAGCTAAAAAAGATTAACTTCTACTGTTGAGAAACCTACAAGGATACCTACTCCAAGGACAAAAGCACAAATATTCCTCTGTGGAGGTTATTAGAACATCCCACCAGGGTGTAAAGAATGAAATTGCATTGAAACCAGCCTAGGACTACATCAGGGTTTTAACCAGAACCCATAATTCAGCTAGCAGTCTACAGTTCACCTGATTATAGTCAGAGACTGTTGTTACAAAGCTGTTTGGGATTTTTATTTTTTGGTGGGGTTTTTGTTTTCTGGGTGGGGTTTTTGTTTTTTTACACAAGTAATATTTTTCTACAAGGCAGCTATTGACTACAAATCACTGTCACCATCCACTTTGCAGAATCAAAACCAACTCTGCCAGGTTTCAATCAGGCTCCATCAGGAGCCAACAGGCAGCTAAACAAACTACAGGGTAAGCTGCCACAGTGAGGGAAGACTCGCAAAATTTCCCTCCTCTTTCATGCAACAAACAAAAGGAGCTAGACTTTCCTTTGCTATGGTGGATATCACACTGATAAGTATCCTAAAAGAGTCCTCTCTATTCCATGGAAGGCTTCACATCTTTTAAAACAGAATACAACCATTTACTTGCAGACTCCTCCAAAAATGGCTATTCTCTACCTTTTCCAAAGAACAAGCCAACCACATACCAAAAAGAGTAAAGACTGATTTAAGGGGCAATGTGAAGGAAGAGCAAAAACCAAAAGCAAGTGAGAAATTATACATGATAGGAAATAGCAGGGAAAAAAATACCATCAGACAGAATGAATGGGGGAAAAAAAAAAAGATGACGGTTAGAATCAAACTGTAGTCCATGGAAGGCTGACTATGGCTGGCAGATGTGGTAAAACCCAGGGATTTATTCCCAAGTAATGGGAAGTACATTTAGGGAAAAACAGGCCAGTGACCAGCAGAATAATAAAGGTCTGAGAAAGAATGGTGTAAATTAAGAGAGCGGGTATTTTCAAATATCTAAGATTAACTTGCAGACCTCAACACAGCAAAAGATCGTCTCAAATAGCCATAGCCATTCTGCTTTAACCTTTTGACAGATCTGAGAATCACAAAAGCTAAACACAAAGGCAACAAGAACCCAAAATTTGCCTGGCCAGAAAAAAGTCCAAGGGCAATCAAAAGCATGATTTGTGGTCACCCGAGGACCACAAGGTCAGGGCTGGTTACCTGGGTATGGGTGGTACCAAAGTTTACCAGACCCTCCAAATCAAAGAACAATCACGCAGAACTTAAAAACAGCCCAAAAGGTATCACCAAAACTACAGATTCACCAACTGAAAGAAAAAGAGTACATCTTGTTCTCATTACCATCTAGACACATTAACACCAAGCAAAAATGCCCTTCACAATAGAATCTTCCTCCCACTCCCTAAAGATACCAGTAGTGACTTGGACAACTGACCAAGAAAAAGACCACAGCTAATGATTCTCCACCCTTCAAAATCCCACATTTGGGTAAAAGGAGAAGTATCATAAAACGGATGACAAAACTTTTGTGGGGTAAAGTATCCATGATACATGTGATTCTGCTATCCAGCCTTCAAACCAGAGAAGAAAAATTCCACAAAGCCATACCAAGCAAAACAGCTATTACAGCAAATCAATACTGCTCCTCCTTCAAAAGTACAAGACTATCATCTTGAATGCACACATCTCACAGAATTCCTAAATCTCAGTGACAGAGCTACATATTCCTCTCACACCAAAACTAACTATTATTAAATTATCAAATGCCAAAAACAGAGAAATTCCCGTGATCAAGACATGAGAAATACCTAGACAGTTTTCACTCCCTCATCATGCTCAGAGGAATAAAACCAGGGAAAGCATTGTAGTGCTCACACCTTCACCCCCTGATTACAGAATGTGAAGATCTAAGCATACCCCTGTGACAAGTTACTGGTATTCGTCACCCCTTAGAATGTGTTAGCAGTAGCAGCAAATGGATTCTTATAGCTGTAAATTTCAGGCCTCAGCAGCAGACTTTCTGCTCGGCATCTCCCTGATTAGAAACCTCCTCTTCAGGAACTGCACTCTGATGTTGGCAACCTAACAAGGCTCGGCTTTCTGAAGAAGAGGTGTATAGTGAGTGCACGTGTGTGTGTCCATGTGTGTATGTAAGTGGGGTTTACGACTTTTATTCCTCTTTAAATTGTGTCATTACTGTCCAGAGAACAAGCAAGCAGCTCCTGCACAGACACGGAAGAAGCAATAAAATAGTGGTTACAGTCACGTACTGTGCAATAAGTAAAATGAAGAGTGGATTACTGTTCAAAGCCTGCTCATCAGCACTGCTGCAGACCACATTTATAACCGTGATATTTCGTATGGTACTTTCACCAGGGTAAGTCTATGTATGCCTGCGTCACTCACTCTCTCCACAAGCTATGAATCCCCTAATCACTCTACCTATACCCTATACCTATACCCTATACACACCTACCAAACCACATACTTCAGGATATAATCTAAGAGGCAGGGGCTTCTGCACCACAAAACTCACTAGCTGGACTCAAAATACAAGCCCTAAATCCAATTTCTCCATTTCTTGAAGCCCAATTGTAAAAGGAAAAATGAGTGGCTTAATGATGATGAGCGTAGGCTAAGGGCTGCCACAAGTCAAGAGAACTGCAGAGGTCTGTCAGGGGCAAGGGACAGCCATTCCCATCCTTGGCCTGCTGCCATACTCTCCATCTGCAGAGCCTGTCCATAGTGCTCACCAGGAGGCCAAAGGCTGCTACTGCTCAGCTTCCTAAACCCCTGCAGCATATATAAAACGAGCAAAAAGAGCCACCAACAGTTTCCTGAGCTACAGAGATCCTCAGAATAGCTCCCTAGACACAACTACCAATACTCCCAAAGCTGCCTAAATTGTCAGTGCTGGACAAAAATAAAAGGACCATCAGTGCACACAGGGCTTCTCTGGGTGTCACCAAGGAGTGCCCCTGATGAAGCTACTGGGAATGCGACACCAAATATCCTTATTACTGTCTAAAATCATGACACCCAGCTGCTTCTCCTGCTCCTTAAGACTGAATGCTGCTAGGTCTCTTCTCGCCAAAGCTAATCATGGAAACACCAGTGAAGCAGAACCAGAAGTGGGTAAAAAGTATGTCCTAACTGTTAACAGCGATGGCCTGGAGCCACACCCCCTACATGCCTGAGCCTCCCCCAGAAGGGTACAGCGGTCACCCTATACCCTTGACAAAATACTAAGCACAACAATATCTTGATGCAAGTAATTCCAGGCACCTAAGTATGAGCAAGCAGATTAGTTGATAATAAGTATTTAAAAAGAAACCAGGCATCAGACCAATTCCAACAGATGGGGCACCCTACAACGTAACTGACCAGTACTCTACAAAACTGTCATGGTTATCAATAGCAAAGAAAGTCTGAGAAACTACCACATCCAAAAGGAACCTAACAAGACATGACAACTAAATTTAGTGTGCTATGGTGGGTGAGATTCTAGAGAATCTAGAACAGAAAAACAGGCTAGAGAAAAACTAAGGAACTCTAGCTAAAGTATGGACTTCAGTTGATAATAACATATCAATATTGGTACACTAATTACAAATGTACCAAACTAATGTCAGGTAATAGAAAAAACTGGGAGGAGGGCAGGGGTAATGTAGGAACTCTGTACTATCTGCTCCATTTTTCTGTGAATCTAAAACTGTCTTGAAAAATAAAATCTCAATTGAAAAATACCAAGTAAATATTTTTTTTAACAAAGCTTTTCTATTTCAACTTTATTTTCCTATCAGCAAATCAGCTTACTAACTTAAGCTACAAATCAAGTCTTGATCTCTTTTTGGTGCAGAGCACCACCTTCCTAACCAAACCATCCCCAGAACTTCCTCTTCACCTGAAAGCTCTCTGGCAAAAGTCCAGGAAATAGCCAGTATTTTGTTGTTGTTGTTCTCTCCACATTACCAAATGCAAATATAATGGGAAAGTCTAGATAATACCAAAAATATTAAAAGGTGGCTTTGTTTAAAAGCCATCTCAGAGAGGCATGACAATTAAACTCCAGTCAGAGCTATGACTAGAAGCATAGCAAAAAATGATCAGGGCAAGACCTGACCTAACCTGACCTCCAAAACTGCACATGCCACCAAGTCCAGACAGTTGACTATTTAGGATAATCTTCCAGACAGAGCCCTAGATGGTAGCCCCTTGAAAGCAGGAATCACTTCTCATTCTTCTGCATCTTCTCAAAGCAGAAGGGCTCTGCTTGTTTAAGCAATCACTCAATACAGAGAACCAAGCAAGAGGCCTTTAATCAAGGCAGTGAGAAGACTCCACCTCCTAAAAACATGCTGTCAATTCCCCATCCTTCCCACCACCCTTGAGTGTTATTCGGGTCTGTAAAATCTGCAAGGCCCAAGAATCCAGCAGCAGGGACAGGGAAGCCAAACCACGTGCTCAGGGGACCATATGGCTACAAACAGCACAGATCAGCTAAAACGCCACAGGGAAGGCAGGCAGGAAACTGGCAAGCCACAACAGGCAGAAAAGTCTCAAGCAGGCTCAGCTAATCGCTGTGAAGTGAACATGTTTCTCTGCTAACCTGGAGAGACAGGGAGAGCCCTCCCTTGCATTTCCTTAAGAAGTGAAACTGTTTAAGCAGAGGATGGAAAACATTCTTTCAGCAGGCTACATGTATCAAGACAATACTCTGTTGATTTCAAGTTCCTAGGAAGTGAGACTTGACCAATACATCTTATCTACGGCATCAGTTCCAGAAATCACCTATAGGGCCCAAGAGGCATCTAGTTCAAGAGTTCACGGGTTACTTTTAGCTGTTCCCTATACAATTAGCTTCTAGGAGACAGGGTAGGGACTGCTGAAGAGAGAACCATTATTTGTTCAGGCCTTACAGTCACATGAGCCTCAAAACAATCCTTCAGCAAAAACTTGTAGGACCATCAGACTGTGTTTGTGAAGTCTCAGGGCACCTTAGGACCCTTTGAGGTTTCCTTAAAAAGTAGCATAGTATACGGGTGCCTGGGTGGCTCAATGGGTTAAGCATCTGCCTTTGCCTCGGGTATTGATCCTGGGGTCCTGGGATGGAGCCCCACATTGGACTCCCTGCTCGGTGAGGAGTTTGCTTCTCCCTCTGCCCCTCCCCTGCTTGTGCTCGCTCACTTGTGCTCTCTCTCTCTCAAATAAATAAATAAATGATCTTTTAAAAAAATAGTAGCATAGTATAAACAGACATTTTCATCAGGTAAAATGACTACAAAACAGCAGTTGGGTTCTAGGTTATGAAAAGAAACAGATCATTTTTTTGTTTTTGGACGTAACATTGATAACCTGTGCTCTACAACGGGGGATAGCAAACTATGGCCCAAGGGCCATCTAGCCCATTCCCTACTGTTGTAAATAGAGTTTTACTGGCACACAACCGGGCTCATTTATTTACATATCATTCACAGTCTGTTTTCTTGCTAGGGCAGCAGTCAAGCAGGTGCAACAGATTATATGGCTCATAAAACATAACTTTTTCCTATATGGTCCTTTAAGAAAGTTGGTCCACCTCTGTTCTATAGCATGTTAGAAAATGAACACATGTAGGGCTATACATGGTTAACATTCCTAGAAAGCAATTTGGTAAATATGTTCTAAAATATTCCTGTGGAAATAACTGCCATTTACATAGATTTATTCCATTTTCTAAATAATGGAAAAATTATACACTATACAAATATCGACCTATTGGGGACTGGTTACATAAATTATGCAGTCTTACAATGGAACATTATGAACAAACTAAACAAACTCCAACATTCACTTTGGCACCCTCTCTAAATACCTTTAAATAAAAATAAAGGGATTGGGTGGGGGGGGCGGGGGGAGAAGTCCAATAGAACAAATATAACAAGAGAGAAGAATAGAGCAACAAAACATTGGAAGCTAGAAAGCAGATGAGTGGTAACAGACTCCACACACTCAGATAAGGTAAATCCTGGCCTAGTGATAAGAAAACCTAATAGCCAATCTGATTTATACTGCAAAGTTTCCCACCAGCCAAGATAAAGAAATTGTCAAATCAGAAATCTCAAGTGGAGATGAAAATGGGACCAAAACCTAGGACTAGATTTCAAGTATATACCATAAATCCCATATAAGTTCACTGTTTTAACCCAGTGTTTAAGATCTTGTTCTAAAATAAGAGAGAAAAAAATAATAAATAAAAATAAAATAAAATATAATTAAAATAAAATAAAATAAAATAAAATAATAAAATAAAGAGCTAAGGAACACCAAGTAACTAAGGAAAGACTCTCATACAAAAAATAAGAGACCAAAATAACTAAAAAGAATTAAAAACAACTTGGAAAATATACACTATGCAGGGAATAGAAATTTTCAAAAAATTATAATTACTCAAAGGTAATAGATGATATTTCATCTCTGAAACAAGTAATATTACTATTAAAAATAACAAGAAAAAATACACAGATAAATCAACAGAATGGAATAACGAGGCCCAGAAATAAATTCACAATTACATGGTCAATTAATCTACAACAAAGAAAAAGAATATACAATGGAGAAAAGACAGTTTCTTCAGTAAATGGTGCTGGGAAAATTGGACAGCTACATGCAAAATAAAAAAGAAAATCAAAGTGAACTGCTCTCTTACACCATAAACAAAAATAAACTCAAAATGGATTAAAGACCTAAATGTAAGACCTAAAACCATAAAACATCTAAAAGAAAACATAGACAGTAATCTCTTGGACATAGACCTTAGCAATATTTTTCTCTGGATCGGACTCCTCAGGCAAGAGAAACAAAAGCAAAACATAAACTACTGGAGCTACATCAAGCTAAAAAGCTTTTGCAGGCCAAAGGAAATCATCAAAAATGAAAAGGAACCTACTAAACAAGATATTTACAAATGAAGTATCCTGATAAGGGGTTAATACCCAAAATATATAAAGAACTCCACAGAACACCATCAAAAAACAATCCAACTTGAAAATGGACAGAGGACTTGAATAGGCATCTCTCCAAAGAAGACATGCAGCTGGCCAATAGACACATGTAAAGATGCTCAACCTCCCTTATCACCAAGGAAACGCAAATCAAAACCCCAAGAAGGTATTACCTCATACCTGTCAGAATGGCTAGTGTCAAAAGACAAGAAATAAGAAGTGTTGGTAAGGATGTAGAGGAAAGGAAACCTTTACCCATTAGTGGTGGGAATATCAACTGGTGCAGCCACTGTGGAAAACACAATGGAGGTTCCTCAAAAAAACAAAAAAAAAAGAAAAACACAAAACCATACAACCCAGTAACTATACCTCTGGGTATACTCAAAGAAAGCAAAGGCACTCATTTGAAAGATATATGCACCTTAATGTTTACAGCAACTTTATAATAGCCAAAATATGGAAGCAACCTAAGTGCCCACTGATAGGTGAACAGATAAAAAAGATGTGAAGTGTGGATACACATAGGTGCACAGGCATGCGTGCGTGTGCGCACACGCATGCACACACACACACACACATAGTGGAATATCACTCCATCTTTAAAAAAAGTGAAATCATGCCATTAACAACAATATGGATGAAGCTAGGGGGTATCAGGCTAAGTGAAACAAGTTAGAAAAAGACAAATACCACATGATTTCACTTACACATGGAATCTTAAAAAAAAAAAAAAGGTGGGGGGGATGACAAGCAAACATATAAAACAGAAAGATTCGAATACAGAGAACAAGAAGTTGGTTGTTGCCAGGGGGCTGGGAGGTGTGGGAAATGGTGAAGGCAAAACAGGTGAAGAGATTAAAAAATAAGTAATATAGATGAAAAGCATAGGAAATAGTCAATGATAGTGTAATAGCACATTTCATATGATGATGGATGATAACTACTCTTATTGTGGTAATCACTGTATAATGTATAGAATCATCAAATCACTATGTTATACACCTGAAACTAATATAATACTAATATAATATGCCAGTTACATTGCAATAAAAAATAAAAGAACCATCCAGAGAACAACAAAAAAAAAAAAGCAAGCTCTTAAAATACAATTATCATAAATGAAATATTCAGTAGTAGGGCTAAAGGGTAAATATGAAAAAATTAAGAACAAGAGACAAAGATTGAAAAACAGGAAAAAACTAGAAGACCAGTCAACAAAGTCAAACATCTGCTAGAAAATAGCAAAGAAATTAGCTGGAAATCAACAACAAAAAGTAGTTGAAGTTCCCAGACACAAAGGGCTAAAAATCAAAAAGTATAATATGCTCACTCATGGATATACACAGTGCACTACTGTGAAATTTCAGGATAAAATAAGAATATGCAAAAACTTTGCAGAAAGAAAAAAGACAAATCATATAAGGATGAGGAATCAAATTGATATCAGACCTCTTAAAAAGAAAAACAAATTTCCAATAGCTAAATGACAGTGGAGCAATGCCTTCACAATTCTGAAGGAAAGTAACTTCTAACATAAAATTCTATATCCAGCTAAACTATCGATCAAGTTTAATTACAAAATAGACATGAAAAGTCTCAAAACATTTACCTGCCAAGCACTCTTCCCAAGAAGCTACAGAATGTGTGCCACCGAAATAAAGTAGTAAATTATAAAGCCATGGGATCCAGCAAACATAGCTCCAACCCAGAGTAAGGCAAAGAAAACCCCAGGAAAATGGTGAAGATATCCAAAGATGGCAGCTCTATAACAGTGAAAAAGAACAAAGAACTAGTCCAGATTGACACAGGTCACAAGGCTCCTGGAGGGTATTACTGAAAAAGATAAAATTAACAGGCTGATGAATCAGTGTCTTAAGGGGAGATTTAGACAGGTAGAGTCTGGAGGTCAAATTAATAAGTACATAAAAAATACATAAACTTTTAAAATTATTAAATCCAGGGTAAACAAAAAGTTCTGCACAGAATGAAATGTAATCATAATATATTATATGGCTTTGGTGGTAATTAGCATTTACAAAGTAAAGACTGAACCAGAATTAGGATACAGTCCTATGGGAGGGTTACAGAAAAGCATATGCACATTTATGTGAATCCTCATCTTCCATGGTATGAAGAAAAAGGGTTATGCCTAACACTGAAAAATTAAGAAAGAATAATATCAAGATTTTATTAAAAAATATAGATTAGCTAAGAATTGAAAATGGCTGTTTCAAGGGACTGGGAAAATGGACTAGTACATTTCTTAATAAGCCCAAAAAATTCTATAAAATCTTTATGCATTAAAAATAAAAAACTTACAAACTTAAAAATTATATACAAAAAAATATAGCTCAGTACTACTCAAAAGCTGCTGCCAGTCTTCAACGAGAGAAGGAGCTTGTACCAGAACATAAATCAACTACTTTACTGAGAACATTGCTGACATTTTTTTCTCTAGCAAGCTTTTCTTGATGAAAGTAGCAATGCCTTGATCTACATTCTGGCTCAAGCTCCTTATATTCTATCAAGGCACTTTGAATAGGGCTGGTAGAGATCAAGGGTCAGCATACTTTTCTGTATAAGACCAGATAGCATGAAGGCTTTGCAAGCTATATGGTCTCTGTCACAACTCACCTCTGCCACTGTATTACATGCATAGACAACGTGTAAACATGTAAACAGACAGACATGGTTATGTTCCAATTTATTCCTGACATTGATATTTAAATGTCATAATTCTCATGTGCCACAAAACATTTTTTTCTACATAAAACCCATCCATACTTCACAGGCCATACAAAACAAGCAGCGGGCCAGACTTGGCCCCTGGGCCATAGTTTGCCAATCCTGGGAAAGACCGTATAATAAACTTTTTTTAAAAAAACCTTGTGGAATAATAGTTTCATGTAGCATTTTCTTCTCCTTTTTATGCTTTTCTCCTATTT
This sequence comes from Canis lupus baileyi, assembly GCF_048164855.1. Lineage (NCBI taxonomy): Eukaryota > Metazoa > Chordata > Mammalia > Carnivora > Canidae > Canis > Canis lupus. Next base: position 52,378,723 of record NC_132855.1, on the reverse strand, counting down.
AAAAAAATAATAATAATGCTGAAGAATTTCTAAAACTCAGGAAGTTTTAAAACCATTTATCTGCCTACAAATACATTTATCTCTACTCTCTAAGTAGGCCTATATCCAAATGACCTAAATTTATACTATAGGACAATAGCTATTCCCCATAATCCTCAGATAGTTTTTGGAGGCAACTTCCTCTATTCTGCCATTTTAACAAACAAAACTTCATTGTAATGAAAAAATCCTCACTCTTTTAAAACACAACAAACATATCCTGGAATCCTAAATTTAAAAAGGAAATGTGCCAGCTCTTTTCTAGTTACCATGAAAGTCATATTTAAGAAAAATACAAAGCTACTGACTTAATCATCTCAATTTTTTTATTTCTTTCTTCAGCAATGCATTAGTTCCCCCAACCAGTGAAGGCCCAAAAACCCTTCAAAATCTTCTGGGTTTCTCTAGAAGCTCAGTTTCAACTGAAGAATGGCCAGTAAAGACAGTACAAAAGAATAGGACCCTCCTAAGCCTCATCTACATCACTAATATCCAGCCTTTCAAAGGATGGTGAAAACCAGAAGGCCTGACTCCCTTGCTGAGTGAATGATCAACCTTCCACTGTGCAGCTATAGTCCTAGAACAGAACAGATTACAGGAAATATAAGCAGAACCACGTAAGTTCCAGTTAGGTAGAGCTATGGTGTCGAAGTTTCCAAGCTAGTCTTGTCCTCACACAGAAAGGAAGCAGGGGTTCATTCTAGTCTATTCACCAAGATTTGGAAGATGTATGGAGGAGTATCCAACGAGGAGTATTCCTACTAATATCCACTAAAGACCCAATCAAGGCTAACTTGACAGCTGCTTAGAGACCACCTACTACAGGAGGGAGAGAAGACACTTGAGTACTCTGCACCTTATTGCTTTGGGCATAATAAAAAGGAAAGTGAAGAAATTCAGCCAATTCCTCAAAGACTTAAAATTTTATCATTCTGAGAAACCAGTCCAGAATTTTCTAGGCTGACAGTGCCACCTAGTGGCTTTCTATCTTAAACTCACTTGGGGCAGCCACCTTTAAGTAGATATAGATACATTAATTAAGCTCTTTAAGTTCATAAAACCAAAGCTTCCAGCATCTCTTGCCAAAAGAAAAAAAAGACTGGAAAACATTACAGCAGCATTTTGGGAAAGTGAGGAAAACAGGTCTACCACTCAAGGTACCAAACCCAACAACTAAGAAAACATATAGCACCGTTGCTGGGCTCAAACAATCTATTCAACAGCACTAGTTCCTGTCAAAGGAATACACTCCAGACACTTCAGGAGAGCTCTCAGAAAAAGCATCACATGAGAAAAAAACTCAAAACCACGAAAGTCCCAAAATAGGAAGAAGAAAAACTTGAGGTCACATAACGCTCTGACATAGGAAATCTGAGAGAGCCATCTGTTAGGCAGACAGAAGTCCCAAAATAGGAGATATTCCAAAATGGCAATATCCACAACTTTAAGTCATGAACTTCTAAATGAAGTTAAGCAAATTATGACAAGGAAGGTCTTAGGGTTTCTAAGTCCCCTGCAATAAACAGACACATGCATGCAATCATTGCACATACATCCCCACACCACTGGCTTGCCTTAAAATAAAAATGCTTCACTCTGGGTTGACTGTTCAGATCTTTGTATTATTACAATGTCCACCATGCATCTTAAGATGCCAAGAATGACTCACCTTGGCAACAAACTGCTTGTCCTTTTGGTCCAAATTAGCAGTGGGAGCCACATAATCTCTCCATATTCTCAGCCTGCGTTCCTTGGCAAACCTGGCAACAAAAACGAGGATGCAAATCATTCAGACGGGTCAGCAAATGGAATCTGCCATCACCATGGGAACAAACAGTACAGAATCCTACTCTACCTCAGATAAGACACCCAAGAGAAAGGCCACCAGTGAAACCAGAACAAGTGTGAAAGCCTCAACAAAGAGTATATAGAAATGAACTATCCAAGAGACATATACAGCATACACCCTTGGCTCGTAGATCGGGTTCTAGGTGTGCAATTTGTCAGGCCCAGACAGTACAAGTCCATCTTGAACTAGGTCTTTAGTTTATCCAGTATCTTCTGGAGACTACTAAATGGGAAGAAATGGGAAGAACACCCACATCTAAACAAATATATTTTTTAAAAAGCATTAAGTCCAATTTCCATTTGAATAAAAAGTATCAGCTAACCAAAATTTACGTGGAAAATAAGAACAAAATTGTCTCTGTAGTACATCTAAAGAAAATAAGGGACAAAAATCCAACAGTTCAGACAAAAGTGAAAAAAACTAGGTTGGAAGACATTTGTTTTACAGTACCAAAATCATTAGGAATTTTTCAGTCAGGCTAAGAGAGCCAAATGTGCAAAGATTTTTTAAAAACCAGTGAACAGGGGATCCCTGGGTGGCTCAGCGGTTTAGCACGGCCCAGGGTGTGGTCCTGGAGTCCCAGGATCGAGTCCCACATCAGGCAACCTGCATGGGACCTGTTTCTCCTCTCCCTCTTCCTGTGTCTCTGCCTCTCTCTGTGTCTCTCATGAATAAATAAATAAAATCTTTAAAAAAAAAAAAAAGTGAACAGCTATATTGACAAATACACTTTGTGTTTTGTACTTACAAAGTTTTTATAAATAAGTATGAATAGTGGATACATGTGCAAGGGAAAGGAACTATTTCTGAAAACAGTATTACTTTTTTTAAAAGAAGCACTAACTGAGAAAGAGACAAAGTAGCATGTAGTAGTTGTTGACAGAGATTTAACAATGCAAGCAAGTCAAATACAGCATGCAAAATAGCAGGCAAGTAATCACATATTATTGAAATAGGATTTGCATTCCTTGCTATAAACCTGTTTTCATGATGAACACTCTAAAAAATCCATAAAACCTACAGATGTTATAAAACATGTAGATACTACTGCCATTATACTCACTTTCTTCGAAGAGAGGCAGGAACTTAAAAAATGCAAAAAGAATTATCAACCAAATTTATATTTAGAATGATGGACTTACAGGATTTTCTGAACAACAAAAAGTTTTTGAGCATCACAGAATAATCAGGTATTTGGAACACTGTATTTGGTAAGAGTATTTTATCTTTTGACTTTAATTGTGGAACATAAAGACCAGAGAGTTTTATACAATCTTTTTTTAATCAGATATGCCGAATCTATCTAATGGCCCAGATTAAAATCTACTTTTATAAAAAGCTGCAAGTCTTTCTGCTTATAGGCACAGAAGAATATGAAAGACCCAAGGGGGAAAAAAATCTAGTCATCCAATCATATTCTTGCATATCTCTTAGCTGCACAAGCTTAGTTTTTGCCTCAAAGGCGAAAATTGTAAAGTTGTCAAGACCATTATAATTTTATGATTCTGAAATAAGTCATACAACACACCTTGAGAGCAGATCATTGTCATCAATGTTTGGTGGTCTTCTGCTTAATTGTATGCTAGGAGATGGTAGCTGGGCCTTTCCCCAAGCATCAGCTCTATTCATCTACTCTTGCTACCTGCTTCATTTTCTTCCATTTACCCTATTAAGTTAAAGAAGTTCACATACACCTGGATATTCTTAACCTTGACACTTGAAATAGCCACCCAATCTTTGGAATATCCAACTATTGTTCTTCTGGAAATAAGTTATTTCTACATATGCTTTAACCACAAAGCACCTAGCTAAAAACGTGACAACAGCACCCCACGGTTGCATTAACATTTTTAATTAAAACATGCTTCAGGGACACCTGGGTGGCTCAGTGGTTCGGCACCTGCCTTCGGCCCAGAGTGTGATCCTGGAATCGAGTCCGACATCAGGCTCCCTGCATGGAGCCTGCTTCTCCCTCTGCCTATGTCTCCGCCTTTCTTACTGTGTCTTTCTCTGTGTGTCTCTCAGGAATAAATAAATAAAATCTTAAAAAAGAAAAAACATGCTTCAACAAATGAGGGCATGAGGCCTCACAATAACAGGATTGAATGGTCCTGTTTCAGGACCCACAGGCTCTATCTTTCCATCATACTCCTGCCTCCAGCCTGCCTGTTTGGTAGTAGCTCATAAGTGATTATATCATCCTCGAATGAGCCTCAAGATTTTCATTCCAAATGCCTGAAACTCAGAATTTCAGTGAGGGGCTTGGAAGAAAAGTGACTCAAAAACATTAAAGAGCAAATCTGGTGAAGAACAATTTCTGAATAAAATCTAGGCCTTACTACACAGCAGTGAATCAGACAACCCAAAGATTTATATGTAACTCTTCTATGAGATCTTAGCCTCTTTTGGAATTTCCTTAATCCTTTACTGAAATATAACAAATACTGACATAGATAGGTGAGAGAAGATCACTAGATTTCTTTCCCTAAAGACCCTAAACAAGATCCTTGACTGGAAGGCTTCCCTGACAGACCTTACCTCTCAGCTGCCCTCAGCTTCTCTGCACCGCGAGTATAAACTGCAATCGACCAATCCACACAGCGTGCAAAGCCTTCCTTGAGGAGGAGCTCTGTGATGTTGCCATTCTGAAAAACAGGGCACGTGAGAAGGAAGACACAAGAAAATCCATTTCTCTAGACTTCTAACATAATCAACAACCACAGTCTATACTGCAGTTCATCTTAAAAAAAAAAAAAAAAAAAGAAGATAGGGAAGAAGGGGAGGTGAAGAAGGGATGAGATGAAGAAAAAGGGTAAAGCTGTTTCTCTCATTTGGAAATCAGCCCTGAGATGGAAGACACCACTCTGTAGCAAGTCCTAATAACCTTGGCTTCCCATCCCCACAACACCCAGCATAGTAACTCTTGCTTAATAGGAATAAGATAAAAGTTAGTGGCATTGAATGGAACTGACATTTCAATAGCTCCTCTGGAGGATGTTATTCTTTAGTAGAGATTACACCTTATTATTTCCTTCCCTAAGATCAATACTTACTCCCCTTTTCAAAAGGAGAAAGCTGAAGAATGGGTTGAGGAGGGGTTAACAGCAGCTCCATTTTGCCCTGTGAAGTACAATTCCCATTCTACGGTGACACAGAGCCAGCTGGTAGGGCATAGACAGACAGCTAGTTCTCCAGAAGAAAAAGACAGGACCTTGGTGCATTTCTAAAACAAGCCTCCCAGCCCTCCACAACAACTGTCAACAACCATCATGAAAGAATTCTCTAGCCAAAGAATAAGTAACAGTAGTATAGCCTATCCTGGATACAGGTTACAATAATGAAAATTCACTTGCACTTGGATGGTACAATATAAGGTCACTCCCTTTCCAGGAGGAACCCACCTACCAAAGCCTATGTCTGAGTAGAATTGACAGGCACAACTAGAAGAACATAAAGAACCTATTTCCTGCTCAAAGGCAGAGTTAGGAGGTAACTAGATAAGGTTTGGAGTACACAAAGTAATTTTTCCATAAAAAGGTTTCATCATCGGAATTCCATCAATACTTTTTTTTTTAAGATTTATTTATTTGAGAGAGAGCACGTGGGCAGAGGGAGGGGCAGAGGTAGAGGAGAGAGTTCCAAGCAGACTTCCCACTGAATGGGGAGCCCAACAAGGGGCTCAACCTCATGATGCCTGAGATAATGACATGAACCAAAGCCAAGAATCAGACACCTAGCTGACTGAGCCACCTGGGCACACTGGGTTCCACCAATACCTTAAACCTAAAGAGCTACCCCCTAGACCTACATACAAACTTCAGCAATCTTATTCTATACACTTCAGTGCCCCCTGCTCATCTGTGGGGCAGCCCCTCACATCACCTACTCTCAACCTCAAAGACCAACACCTGAAGAAATAGGAGTTTCTCTTCCCCTGACATACTTAAAAACTGAGGTTCATTTTCTAAAAGTAAGTTGGATACATCTGTCCAATTCTATCAGCTAACTGGTATCACCCTAGAAAATGGCTCAAAAATCAGAGGATAATCCTGCCAAGATATTTAAATGCTTTTTAAATACAGAGAGAGAGAAGAGAAGCAAACCACAACCCATCAAACACCAAATGTACTCCTAACCCCACACAGCCCAGTCTGCATGTGCACACTCACTGGATGAAGGATGGTACCCAAAATGTTCTGGTTGTGGCAGCTCTCCAGAATGATCTGAACATCTCTCTGAAGCAGTCGAGACTCGGTGAAAAATTTGGCTTCTGCAGCAAAAGGCTCTGGTGTTTCACTGCCATCTGCTTCCCGTCGAAAAGTTGGGCACTGAAGCAAAAGGAAAGTAGGTGGGTATGCAGCCTCAATGTGAGTGCCAGGTACTCTCACACCACACCAAACCATCTAAAACCACAAACATAAAGCTAAGCTAGCAAAGGTCTCAAATCAGGCTTTCTAATCCCTTTTTAAAACATATTGGTAAAAGTGACTAGAAATAGTATCTTATTAGACTTCTTGGGAAGGCAACTAAAACACCTGTCACTATCATAGGGAAATTTTAAATTACATTTAAGAATGCCCCCTTGCCAAGAGTCACCAGTGTCTGTAAAAATCTCTATAATTTCCTTAAATCAAAATGGCTATTTTTCATTGAGACAAGCCATTCTCAGCGAACTTCAGAGCTTCTCGTCTCTCCTTTGTCTCAACAACCTCTCCACACAGCTCCAAACAAACACTGAGTACTTCAAAAAATAATTTTATTTGATCTCTTAAGAATAGTCCCTCGGCAAAATTTACAGTGTAAAGTACTATAGTCAATGTTAATAGCCCATACTAGGAAGAATCAGTAAATCCAGAATCCCAGAGTAGAGGAATATAACTGTCACTGAATGCTTCCACAAACCCTATATATCCACCCCATAGCCCAGTATATGGTCTGACCTTGATCCCTGACAGCATGACCGTAACCAGGTAGTAATCTGGGAGGAGCAGGGCCCTGACCACACTGCCGTCCCGCACATGCTCGATGATAGCTGTGTGACAGAATAAACAGCTTAAGTCATTAGCAAAAGTTGTGCCAGGGATAAACAATGTCCAATCAACTGCATTTAACACAGTTCCTCTCCCCAAATTCCCCCTGAGAAGTGCACTAGAAGATCATGAATATCCACATAACAGACTCTTCTACAAGCTATTCCTGGGAAGACAGATTAGATTGATTTCTAGGTCTTCAACTTTCTGGGATCTAATGGCTCATACCAAAGCTTTGTTATCGGTAAGCTAGGCTGCTCATCTGAGTTACCAGGTGCCCAGCAAAAAATAAGTAATAATACAGATTTGGTAATAATTTTACTCAGTCTGTAATTAACAAGGACTCAAAACTGGGCCAAGAACTACAGTGTGTATGAGTGTGTAAAAATGTGTCTATATGTATACAGAATACAGTTTCAGGGATGTCACTGAAGCAGCAGCTTTTAGAAAACAGGAAGATCTCAATGTGGAAAATTTCCAGTGATCTACTACCCTACACCAGCAAAGGACTAACCTCTGTCAAATATATCTGTTGTAACCTCAACGAACTGGATCCAAGTTACCTTCCAAAATACCATGGTGCTGCTGCACTCTTAACAATTTCCTTTGGATACCAAGTAAAATAGTTTTTAAAAAAACTCAAAAAACTTGAGAATAGGAATCACTCTGCATCATGTCTGTCTTTTCCCACCAGCCTCACCATTGACAGGCTTCTGATGATGTGAGTCCACAAAGTGCCTTGGGTTCTCAATGGTGTACTTGAGGTCCCGGATAGTATGTGAACCATTCCCCTCACTCCACATTCCTTTCTTAGCTGCCTTCGCTTGTTCCTCACATTCCGAGAGCCGGTTCTGCTCAGGACTGGGACATGGAAAAAGAAACACACGTGGTGAATTCACAACAGGGGGGGAAAAATTCAGGCTCTTCTTTGAACTCTGGATTTCTTCAGCATCTGCTCCCCTTGAAGAGACCAAAGCATTTGTTTCAGATCTATGGCTGCAGACCCAAGCCTATATAACCAAAAAAATTATCATGAGTGCAATTTCCCAATTCCAGACTTGTTGCCTCAAACAACAGATTTGCTCATAAGAGCATTTAATGAGAAGATGCAAAGAACACACATCTCAGTACTGCCACCATCAGTGATTACAAGAGAACAAGTTGGTGGCTCAGTGGGAAGCCTCTGGAGGGAGAGGAGTACAGCTTCATTTAACTATGTTAGACTCAGGAACTGGAATCCAGGAAGAGCTCAGCAGGACACAGAGCAAGGAAAGTGACTAAGAACCACCCTTACTCCCTATTGTCTACAGAACAGGGCTGGGGAATGCAGAGCAGATACTGTTATAGAGGTCATCCCACAAAAAACAACAACAACAACAACAACAACAAAAAAAAAATAGAGGTAATCCCAAAACTACTTACACATTCAGTAAGACCAGCTAATAAGCAAAAGCAGTTTGAAAAGCTTCCATTATGAAAATGGAAGACTCTTCCTTCATGAAGCAGGAAACCAAATATAGATATCAGCTAGGAAACCAGAAGATAGACCAAAAAACAAAACCAGAAATGGCTCCTCTCTCTCTCACACCACACACACACTACATACTACACACTACACACACACACACCCCTGAGCTAAAGTGAACAGTGAACTCCAAGGCCTTTCCACAATCTCAATACCCAGTTCCATCAATAGCTATATGCATAAATTGAATCTCTCACCTTGAGCAGTAGGGATATCTGAACAGGATCCCTGACCTATAATTTCTTAAACCAGAAGTCTTCAGAACTGTTTTTTCCCCATTACCCCTCAGAAAAGTCAGTCAACTTCTTGGGAATCCCATACTGCAATCAGAATTCAATTTAAAAAAAATGTAGCTTAAGAGATAGAAGCAGACATAGAAACTGAAAAAAGGAAAATTTAAGTTGAGACAGCTTTGGAGAAAAAAAAAGACTGGGACTCCAGAGGGAAATTTCTTTGTTGAGATGGTATAATAGAGCTACGAGCTTTTATTTATTTTTTTTAAAGATTTATTTATTTATTTATTCATGATAGACATAGAGAGAGAGAGAGGCAAAGACACAGGAGGAGGGAGAAGCAGGCTCCATGCCCAGAGCCCGACGTGAGACTTGATCCCGGGACTCCAGGATCACGCCCTGGGACAAAGGGAGGTGCCAAACTGCTGAGCCACCCAGGGATCCCGAGCTACAAGCTTTTAAAAAACTTTCATTCTGGTTGCAAACTGGATTCCCCAAAAATACTGCAATGATAATCATGCCAATGATTTTAAGATACAACTTCAGCTTCCAAAAACACCATCTAAGACAAATGTCTTTATTCAATTAAATTCTCACATGTCCACCCCCCAATTATAGGCTCCAAAAAATGTCTCTTTGCAGCTAGAAGGGACCCAAAGAAGTATATGGTGAATGAGTTGGCCTCAAAGTCTATGAAGACAGAAGAATGCAAAAAGTGCCTCTGCTCATCCCCATCACTGGTACAGTTCATGCAAATATTTACCTAGAGCCTTTTGTACACCAACAACAGTCATATAATACAGCAAGGACTTAATGATTTAAACAGCATCTTTAGCCTCCAAATTACTGATGTAACACATCACTTTTCAGAGACTAAAGTGTTAATTAAAGCCAGCTGCAATCCATCCTACTGTGATCCAACACTAGTGAACTTGAACATGATACATGTGCTATAAAGCTTACATAACGAACACTCATTCCCATTACGTTCACACTGCCGTTAGCTAAATGTACTTTTACCTACTACTTAAACATTTACAGATTTGCAGACCAAAACAGACCTAAAAGGCTTTGGAGAAAAAGAAAAGTTTCCCTGACTTTAAAACAGGACCACTGAGGGATGCTTGGGTGGCTCAGTGGTTGAGCATCTGCCTTCAGCTCAGGGAGTAGTCCCAGAGTCCCGGGATCAAGTCCCACATTCAGGCTCCTTGCATGGAGCCTGCTTCTCCTCCCACTGTCCATGCCTCTGCCTCTCTCTGTGTCTCTCATGAATAAAAAAATAAAATCTTTAAAAAAAAAAAAAAAAGTACCACTCAGCCCTTTTTTGGTTTTCCTAGATTCTAAGCAGATTTTGTAGAATTCAACACAACTTAATTTCCCTTGCACTTATTTCTTGCATGTGATATATCATGTATCTATCTGTTTATTGGTTTCTTGTCTGTCTCCCCATTAAAATGTTAGCAGAAGCTGTTTGCTTGTTCACTGCTGTATTTAGTGCCCAGAACATAGCCTGGCACATAGTAAGTGCTCAATAAATCTTTTGGGATGGATGGATAAATACTTTGGAACTAAATATCTATGGCTGTTGGCTCTTATGAATATAAAGAATAGAGGTGCCCTGTCTTAAAGCCTGTTTTTAAAGGATTTATACACGTCAGATGCCACTAATGAATCTTGAGTGACCTCCTGGCTCAGAACAATCCACACTGGGACAGGTATATCCTAAAAGGCAGGAGAGCACCAGAAGTTACCCACTATATGCCAAGGAATGGTAAAGAAAATATAGCAAAGCCACAATAGAGCTGACTACCCATCCTCCCTTGGGCAACCCCAACTCTCTCATGGTGGAGGGGAAGGAAGTTTGAGGGGGTCAGAAGAGTAATAAATACTTACTTATTAGCTCTCATGCCTTCTCTCCGGGTGGCCAACCCCTCTGCAACCAGAGATTCTGCAATGTTTTCCCCATTGGTATCTGAAGAGGAAAAAGGGAATTAAATACAAAATTCAAATCTGTCTCCAATAGCAGCAGAGCTTGAATAGAACCACTTTCACCCTTAGCTCTTCAAGAATGATGTTGCCAGGGAATTGGACAAGGCTGCAATATAGTGTTGGGTTTTTCAGAAAACCTCTTGTCCGAAAATGTTTAGTCTTGAAGACCCAAGGTCTATAAATCTTCTTCTTTAAGACTTTGTTTCTAATTTTCTTGTGCATCTCCCAGGTCAAAGGCAATCTTGGGAACTACGGAGACTGAAAGAAAGCAAGACACACAGCAGCCCAAGAGAGTATAAAGAACACTGACCTAAAGAGCAGAGGCCTGGAGCGGAATACAAATTCCACCACTTAATAGCTTAGACAAGGTCTTTCGGTATCTTAATTCATTCACCTATTAAATGGGAAGTGTGCCTGCCACATGAGTTCTTGCAAAAATTAAACCACCATGTCTGTAAATCTAGCACGGTGCCCAGCACACAGCAGAAATTAAAAACAAACAAACAAACAAAAATAGTACCCACACCTGTACAATCAAACAGATTCATTTAGGATTGTCTATCACATTTTACACAGACAGTCCAATTCCTCTCAGGATGCCCTATCCTCTGCTCCAAGAGGACACCAAGACAAACTACACCGTAGTCAAAGACTTTCTCCTGCTCTCAGAGACACAGGGGCAGAGGTAGTGTCTAGATTTCTAATCTATCATATAGCAGCAGGCAAGAAATATGAAGTTAAACTTAAAACCCAACCTGATTAGGTTCTACTTGAGCACTTGAAACATTAATTGCATTTCCATGCTACTGAAAAAGCTTTCAGATTCTGTATGCTCTTAAATCTCCTCTTGTCAGACAAAGCAATAAAGGAAGACATCTGTAAAGGAACTGTGGCATAAAAATCTTTAATATGGCAGAGAACAAGATCCTAGATAAACTGAAACAGAGGAATCTAGCTAATAGGTAATGTCAGCAAAGAATAAAATTCTCTAAGATTTATATTTAATACAGTATATATTGACTTCTGTAAGCAGTAACAATATACGCATCACCCTCAAGCCCAGCTTAAATGCCTTGCCATTAGCATTGCCCAAATTGCTACAGAAGCAAATTATAAGCTTCTTTTCCTACCAAGGAAAGTTAAGTTGAATATTTATACAATGAATTCTCAGGTTCATAATGGATCACAAGGACCTTTCCACTGAGGTTACTGTTGAGGCCAGACACAGACACACACAGCTATCTAACATTAGCAAATATTACACTGGTTGTTTCAAAGCAACAGGAACCTCAAAGAGTAAAAAGTCAAAAAGAAGGGTTTAACAAATAAATGAAAAGTTGAGCAGTAAGGTGCCAAGAGGTCAGAGAGTAGAAACAACGAAGCCCAGGTACAAACAAGATGGGTAGGTCTTAAAACTAGCCAATCAAATGCATGCCAAATAGCTTTCAGTGTCTTGGCATAGGGCACTCTGAAATGGCCACTGGCTGGCCCACTTCTAGAAAGTGAGTTCTCATTACTCCTTCTAAAGGGAGAAAAATATATTTCCCTGGGCTGAACTCCAGCAACAAAATGTGGTGGACAGAATACTGAAATGGGGAATTTGTAGGCCAAGGATCTTATTCTTGCTTAGTACTTATCAAATTACAAAATTGATTAAGTCACAAATGGGATGGTATTCTGAGCAAGAGAATGACTATTTTCTCCAGAAGTCAGAAGATTATTTTTTTTTTTTTTAAGTTCTAGGTCAACCACAAATTCTCAAATTCTACCATTCTTCCCCATCAGAAAAAGAAGTGAGTAGCCATGAAATAGGATAAACATATAGAGACTGATTATCTAAGCCACTGTACCCTTTCATTAGAATCGGTATGGAGATTACCTTAAAAGAGCTAGTGAAAATATTAAACTTTAAGTCATTTAAACCTTTAAAACTAAAAAATGTAGATAATTCCAAACATTCTTTTAGTATATATTTATTGAGCACTTTCTATATACCAGGTTTCAGTACATATTCTTTCAGTATATATTTATTGATCACTTGCTATATACTTGGTTTTATCCTAAACACTAGTCCATTATCATGCTACATTATATTCAGTTTATAATTTGGGTCAATTTAAAAAATGAACTTTCTAAAAACAAAGAATTTTAAATGTCAACTTCCCTTAAATACTTAGACCATTTTATTTGAAGACTAAGTTTACCTAAAAGAACTCTTGGGGCACCTGGGTGGCTCAGTTGGTTGGGCATCTGTCTGCCTTTGACTTGGGTCACAATGCCCGGGTCCTGATATCCAGCCCCAAGTCACTTAGCAGGGAACCTGCTTCTTCCTCTCCCTCTGCTTTCCCCACCCCCAGACCGCCCCCTCTTGTGCTTACTCTCTCTCTCATAAATGGATAAAATCTTTAAAAAAAAAGAACTCTCAGAGGTGGTCACTTTATAGAGGTAACTGTGCCTGACATTTTGTGTCAGTTTCAGTGAAGTCTCTGGCAGGGTAACAGAAGACTGACCAGCTGTTATGGAATTGCAATTTTTTAAAGTGATAAAATCCTTGAGCAACTGCATTTTGAAGATCACACACTTCTAGTCTTCCTAACCAGCAGCCATCTAACAACAATGCTTAAGTGTTTTGTTTTATTTCCTACCAAATTATTTGAATTTTGGGTAATAGGCAAATTTGTTTCTCTTTCTGAAAAGATTGTATGTATTTCTATAATTTCCCATTCAATCAAAAAGCAGATGGTCATCTGTCTGGAAGGCTAAAAAGAGTGTTCGTCTACTGGGTAAATCAAACAAGATATCTCGGGGTCGTCCCTAACTCACTTTCCTAAGACCTCTACAGTTAAAATCAGAATCTTAAGAGGATGTTGTTAGCTGCTTGCTTACATGCAGGTATTTACTGACTATCCAAGTCAAAAGATTATCTAAAGCAGCTCAGTTGAAAGGTTATTTTATCAGAGTCGGAATTTAATCAAAGATTTTTTTTAAAATACATCCCAAAATGGCTGCTTTATGGAGGACACCCTACCAATCCTTTCAATGTTCTATTTCTGTTCAAACTCCATTCCACAATCTTATTTTCCTCTCCCTCTACCAAATCCAAAACAATCAGAACACCTAAGACCCCATGAGCCATCTGGCCCAACTGAACAATAGGCATATGTGCATGTACACATAGAATTACTGAGTACATAGTCTGTGCCTATAGCCAAGTACTTTACATATACTATTTATTTCAACTCTCTCAATAGCTTACAAATGAAAAGACTAGGACTCACAAAAGCTAAGAGTTAAATAAGGATACATGGCAACAGAAGCCAGAATTTCAACCCACCTCTACACAACTCCAAAGCCTGTGTTCTTTCTATTCCATTGCAAAACATGTAGTTTGCAAAAACCCACAAGCCCTAAACAACTTTTCCTTTCCTAAAAAGCCCCAGGAGAAGTAAAGCCACAAGACAGATAAAGGAAATAGCAGATGCCATAGGAATTCAGTTAGCACTAGGACCTAGAAGCACAGAGCCACTGAGTTCCACAGGGTGATGATCCAAATACAAGAATGCTATGGGTGTACTACGCACACATAAACCAGGCCAGGAAAACAGGCACAGGAGTAAACAAGGACAGGAATCAGGGGCCTATGCACCATCAGCTCCGGTACTCAAAGGACTTCCTATTACCCTATTACAACTGTCCTAGAACTACCTCCACCAGAACTCACAATGGCCTTCCATCAGATAAAATCTGATCTTTGGAGAAACTTTAGACTCAGAGAGAAGTCAGTCCTTTTCTCCTTGCTAACTCACCTTTTCCAAGGTAGATCATGCCATACTCTCGCCCCTGGGGAGTCTTGTTTTCTATCGTGAAACAGACTTCCTTCCCAATCAGCTTCTTCCGAAGGAACTCTCGGGCAGGAAATGCCCAGGCCTGAAAGACAAAACAGATGCGTCACGTGAGAACTGTCTAGTTCCGACCACAATCAGCATTCAAAGAACTTCATTCCTTTAATACCCTGGCCCTACGCTAAGCCCTGAGAGGAATATAAAAATGAAATGCACACAACACAGATTGCATTCTTAGGAGGCTCATAAAAAACAAAGGATCTCACAGTTGGTTTAACTAGCACAGGCCCTAAAAACAGGTCTCATAGTTGCTCAGATACTGGCTGTAGTACTTTCTCCTCCATCACTTCCTATTCAGACTATAGTTTACTTCATGAATTATAATTACCAATAATTTTATAGCACTTGCCATAAGCCAGCCACTATTCTAAATGCCTTAAATTTATCAATCCACTCCTGAATGGGAAGTCCAGTCTCCAGGAACTCACCTGGTCAAAGGAAAAACATTAGTAACTACCACCTCCATTTGTTTGCCTCTTTCCAGGTTACAAAATGCTTTCACTGATTAGTAAACTGGCCTGAAACCAGTTCAAGGCACCATCAGAGCAAAGGCAAGGTTCTAGTGCTCTTATTTCAGAGTCTCCTGCTCATGGAAGAGCCTTGTTTCTATCATTTCCCTCACCCTTTTTTTTTTTTTTTTTTTAAAGAACTGGAGAATTGAGAAGGGCAAGAACTATTCTCCCCAAAACATCCTTTCCTGCTCTAGTCTGAAGCTGTACCAGTGCTACCCAAGTCCCAGAATCTTAGGAAGACACCAGTAACAGGCCCTGGTAAGAAGTCATCCTGAGAATAGTTCTCCCCTCTCATCCACTTAAGGCCCTGACACAAGGGGTGAACCACATATTCACAAATGCAAAGGAATCTCCATGTGATCTCCAGATGCCCACCCCATCACTTTTAGGATAGTACAAGGGAGAGGTCTCCTCTGAAGCCATCCTGTCAGTCAGCGGCCGCCTGTACTGGAACTTGTAATTCAGATGCAGCTCAGTGCCCCCAAGTTCCCTCAGAACAGAAATGAAGGAGGAGGAGGTAAGAGTTCAAGGAATATAGGATATATAGGAGTTCCTGCGCAGAAAACATCCAAAGTATGAAAGGGAAGCATGTATATGATATGCATACATTGTCTATTACAATCACCCGGAGCCACAGAGCTCGGGCTACACATAAGTAAAGGCAAACAGTACATCACTGGTCTAGAAAGGAAGCCTCTACTAATCTTTTCAGACCATTAAGATTATTCCATGGGGTTATCCAACAAGCTTTTCTAAAAGGAAGACCTCTAACTTCTCAGAAAGCAGAAGCCAATCAAAAGATGGCAGTCCACCAACCCGCTGGGCTGGTATTCACAAAACTAGTACTGTTATATAACAGTAGTTATAGTTGGTAACGCTTCTAGGAAGAACTGATCCTGTGTACGTTTTCTGAAAGAAACAAAAACAAGCTTATCCTCACTCATCTAATGCTCTTTCCTCAAAGCACCCAAGAGCAAAAAGAGCAAAGTCACTCAATGGTCATAGAAAGTTCACCATATTTTTGTGTCCCATTTCCACCCTCCTGCTCCACTCCCTAAAAATGCCACCAAAAAAAGTCTTGTAATTGAAAAATAAGCCCAATTATCAACCACATCACAAAGACCATACTGAACAAACTAACACAGCCTCTTCCATTTTTATTACCTTAGTAATCCACTTAACTCTGAAAACATCCTCAGCTACAGATCTAAGGTTAGGATCCAGTTCTGAGTACCACGCTAATACCTAAAATTCAGTAACACACTGTTTTCCTAAATACTTGGAAAAGCTCTGACAAAACAAGTACTCCTAAAGGACTTTGGTAAAAATTCATTTATCAAGGGTCAGTTCACAAGGAACTATTTAGTACCTAGCACCTATGGGGAAACCTGCAATTTCTACCAACTACACAGAAATACTAAAAGCAAAGGGAAAAAAAAAAAAAAGAAATACTAAAAGCTTTTAAGACTTGCTGAAGGAGCACCCTTCTCTTAGGACCTCATACCTCATATTTTACAGCTGGTAAGTCACTGGGCAATAAGAGAAAGCCACACTGGAGTTCTTATGAAAGGACAGATACATGCCTAATCCTGTTAGAAAAAATAATTTCTATAACCTTGCTTTTTTTTAAACCAGCCTTCTCCAATTGTGTTCCATCCAGGTTGGGCAAATTCACAAACTGCACAAGATTTTAGCTATGAAGACAGGCAACTAAGAGACCTACAGAAGCAAATGACCACACATCACTCCTCACAAGGGCAAGAGAGCACTCCAGGACAAATCTTTGTGCAACCAGCAGACAGCTTATCTGCTGGGGAAGGCTATCCCAACACAGTCTCCCAGAACAACTCTAGGAATTAAGTATAAGGAAAGATGTCCAAAGCATTTATCAAATAAGATCCAGAATGGCTTCGTAGGGAGGATAGCTGTGATCTGGTTCATGATGTCCCAAAGCTCAATTTAAGAAGCAAATGGCTGTTAAGTAGCCAAGTCTCAAAATTACTTCTTCCCTTTAGAATGCTCAACAGCAGGCAATGGAGCAGCTGGCACTCTGCACCAACTCAAGCAAGGTCTAAGGTCTACTACAATGAAATAAGGTTTTTTAATTCCAATCTTTTTTTGAACTAGGTAGACTCCTACACTACTAAACAGTGTATGTAAATCCTTAAAGCTAGCTACTTTTGTCCATGGCTCAGGGCTCAATACTTCCTGTCCCATCTTCTAATCACCTCACTCACTGTACTCCATATGTATGGAACCAGTTCCTCTCTGCCCCACCACCCTAATTCTCAAAAGCTTCACTAATCATAAACTGTAACACTCATTTCTGTATTTCTCATGAAACCAACATACAGCTTCACACATAATAGGAACTCAGTAAATCTGTGGGAAATAAATGTGTAATTCCCACAGTGCCCATCAGTGCAGTATCTAAGCTGCCTAGAGTAGCTAGGCAACACTGGGGATTAGGCTGGAACAGGCAGTGACGGCTGGGGACATAGAGTGGAGTTGCTTTTACTGCCACAGAACTTAAGAGAGATCTGAGCTTCTGTGAAAGAAAGTATCATGAGTGAAGGCAGAGAATAATCAACCAAATGATATGCAGGACAGTGATAAAATGAGAAGCAAATGAGGAATACCATCCTTGACTCTATCCGTTAAAAAAAGGGAAGGAAGAAGGAAGAAGGCAGAAGGCAGAAGGCAGGAAGGCAGGAAGGAAGGAAAAGAAATGAAAGAAAACATGCTCCAAGACAAAGGAAAGCCAGAAAGAAAGGGTAAGGCCACATTCCACAATCTACTGATCCCCAGAAAGGAGATGCTCAGGTTTTTTACCCTCATTATTCACATTTATTCACTGTATATCTGTTTCATGTCAGGCACTGCCTAAGCGCAAGAATAGAGACAAGAGATAAGGTCCCACCCGCTCAAAGAGCTTACAATGCAGTAGAGAAAGACCTAAACATGGAATGAATGTGGGAAAAATACTGCTAGGGAATAAATGAAATTTTGTTTCAAAAAGATCTGGGAGCATATGGAGAAAGGATTAGAGGGGAAGAGAATGAAGGCAGAAGGTCCATAATTTCAACATTCCTAGCACATCATCAGAGTGGAACAAAGAACAGTAGGAGGAATAATGAAGTTTTAAGGATAGAGAGGAGGTATCTTAAAGGAGGCAGACTCTCTAGGTCTTAATAAAGGTCTGGATGTCACAGGGGAAGGGTAGAGCAGAGAAATCAGGTTTCTGATTTGGGTTATCAGTTGGCATCACCGGTCACTTGAGCCAAAGCAGTTTCAAAAGTGTGGTACGGGGAGAAAACCAGATCACAGCACGGAAAAGAGAGACTGGATTATCAGGGCAGAGAAGTAGTGAGTGTGGCTAAGCAAGGGTGAAATCTGTAGCTATCAAATACTTCATGTCTCCAGGCCTCTGAAGTTACCAGAAGAAACATAGTGAGATGGAGTTGCTCTGGAAGAGAGAGAAAAAACAACAACAACAACAACAACAACAATGGCACACTGTACAAACACATGGAACTATAATGAGGGCTAGGATCAGATCACGTAGTATTCTCTCAGCTAGGGTAGTTCCTGTATGACTTTACTGTACTGTTACATAGGATACAGTTAAAATATTTCAGAACAAGTTCCAACTGGCTTTGTGTTTCTCTGCCCTAGATTTCCATCCATGAATCAGGAAATTAAAACCTAGCCCCCACTTCTTTCTTAGAGGCTACATTGCTTCTTTCTTCTGGGGCAATGAACTTGATCAGCCCTAGCCAGCCAGGGTCGACTCTTCTCTCACAAGCACTCAAGCTGTTCTACAACACACAACTGAAACGAAAAGAACTATTACAAATGTTGGTCAAGAAAAGCACTCAGCATCCAAAATCTGGAAAATACTGCAAGAGAGTTAATCTTTATAGCCTGGTCTAACAGTACTAGGAGTATTTAGAGTAACAGAAATTACCAAACAGCAGTAGAGATTAAAGGTAACATTTATCAAGTACTTTATAGACATGTGCTAAGCACTTCACATGATCATTTCATCCTCACTAAACAACCCCAGTGTCTACATTATCACTATTCCCAACACTTGTGGTCACTGATGGAGGACCAATGAAAAATAATTTCTTTGGCCTACTTTGTCATCATCCCATGGATTGCTGCTGACATAATTATGGGAGACTTTTCTCCATTTTCTGGAATATTGCTTCATTATTATAATTCAAACAAAATGCCCCTTCATTATAGATTTTTTAAAACTACAGTTTTCCTTAAATAGAACATCCCCATGAGCTGTGTTTCCTTCTTCACTTCCATGTCAGGTAATAGCAGAGGAAAGTGGAGGTACCAAACTTGCCCAATATATCATCAAGTTGGGGAAAGGACAAATAATTAGAATCCAGAAATTTCACTTTTTTTTTCCTTAAAGATTCTATTTCTTTATTCATGAGAGACACACAGAGAGAGAGAGGCAGAGACACAGGCAGAGGGAGAAGCAGGCTCCACGCAGGGAGCCCGACCCGGGACTCAATCCCAGGTCCCCAGCCAGGATCACACCCCGGACCAAAGGTGGCGCTAAACTGCTGGGCCACCAGGGCTGCCCCAGAAATTTCACTTTTGATGACAGCCAAAAGCACTACTTGCAAAGAGACAAGAACTGGGTTTCAAACTAGGAGAGCCAAGAAGACTAAACCATGCCAAATTTGGACTCACAGTTGTTGCTAGGAGAGTTCAAGGCAGACCAATAAGACAACAAGGTGGACAGGCTTTAGAGGCAGGGGAATAACAGCACAATGGAGGGGATGCTGGGACACAAGGTCAGAAGTCTCTCAAAGTACCATAACACAATGGTTCTTGACTACTAGGCCACAAGGTGCCTTGAGAAACCAATTAAAAACTCCCTCCCTTGGGGCGCCTGGGTGGCTCAGTTGGGTATGTGTCTGCCTATGGCTCAGGTCATGATCCCAGCTCCCCCCACCCCCGCATCAGACTCTCTGCTCAATAGGGAGCCTGCCTCTCCCTCTCCCTGCCACTCTGCCTATTTGTGCTCTCTTTCAAAAATCTTTAAAAAAAACAAAAACCTCCCTCCATTAACAATACATGTTTACACAAATCCTTGCAAACAATTTCAGGGGGTTCACAGATGCCTTTAGGAGTGCATGGATCCAAATTGAGAATCTGTAATAAAGCACAGGCATGCAGTATGTGACTACTTATGAAAGGAAGAGTCCCTATTTGGACAAGTGATAAATCTCTCTGGAAGGAGACACAAGATACTAACAATATCAGATGTTTCACTCTCTATCCTTCTGAATTTTGAACACGAAGAATTAAAACATAAATTAATAAATAAAAGAACTCTGCCATAATCAATGGCAACCTCAAATGACTGAGACGAAATAGTTCAACCTATGCCAAGAGAAGGAGTGAAAACATGGACAAACCTGAAAAGGCTCCTAGCTTATGGGAAAGGGTAGAAGAAAAAAGCCTGAGGCTGGAATTACTGCTAATGGTGGCAAATGTGTAAACGTACAAAAGTAATGTTGGGTTATGTCCAGAGTCATCATTCCTGTGACACAAAAATGCTTAAAGTATACACAGAAAGAAAGAGTACAAACTTGCATCAAACTAGGAGACTCGGCTATAACCTGGGTCCACAGCTTCAGGGAAGCCTCTGGAAGCACCTACCTCATCAGGGGTATCCTTTGCATCAGGTTGTGTTGCAGCCGCCCGGCGGGCAAGATTTCCGGCTCGAATGTTGCTAAGGTTGATCTGCCTCTCCGGAGGAGGCCCACCACGAGGCTGCCCTCTGACAATGATGGCACAGCCTGAGAGGACCTACGGAGGGGGAGAAAAAGAAAATTAGTTGTCTGAGGTAAGATCACTATAATATAAGTTGTTCACTTACTGTATCCCCAAAATCTCAAACAGTACTTGGCCCCTTGGAGGCATTCATATATTCATGGAGTGACTAAATGAATGGATTGTTTTTAATTGCATAAGAGAAATACCTACAGAAACATTGAGCCAGCTTCTGAAATGACAGACCCAGAAACAGAAGTAGGAATTAAGCAAACAATGGAAAAGTCATAAAATAAATAGACTGTTTGGGATAAAGAGGCATGTGAGACATGGAGATGAATGACCTTTGTAATTTCATCCCAGCAAGCACCACTACCCATGTTCTTTTCAATTATTAAGAAGTTAATGTCTTCCCATCCACACATCCCATTTTAGGATGGAAGCAAGCGATGGAAGGCCTTAGAAAAAAGGGAAACTGAAGGAAGAAGCCCCTACAATCCATCGGCAAGGAGCTGAGTATGCCTAATGCTACACTTCCGTTGCAGACAGCACTCAGTCTAGACTAAGGGAGACATACAAAGTGATCTAGAAAATCCATGCTCTCCAGGAATAAAACAGAAAAATCAAAGAGGCATCTTACAGCTCCCAAGAACAGTAACACTTTTTTATCTTTCTAATCAAAGGCACCACCAGGCATAGAACCCCCTTGCAAAAGAGCTCTGAAGCTCATTGGAATTTAACTTAAAATATTTGCAGGGGAGAAGAAGGGAGGATTTCAAGTGGGAGAAGAGAAGAAAAGCCATACAGAAAAAAAAAAAAAAAAGACAAACGTCACCCAAGCTATTCAAGTTGTCTTTGCTCAGCAAGGCACAATTTAATGAACAGATGGGCTCGAGCACTGGCTTCACTAGCTCTGAAAGACTCCCAATCTCACACTTCAAAACAAATAGCTGCTGAAAAATTAGTGGATAGAAGGTTGGAGAGTTCTGCCAATATAGAGCTCTATGGTAGACAATACCATGGAGTTCTCTGTAAAAGAAGGATGCTTGGAAAGGAAGGAACCCCTGTATATAGTTGCTTAACTGATATTTCTCCCTCATCTCTTTAATTAATGCTTTAAATTATGAAATATTAATATAAACACAGAAGCACATTTAAACACACACATACACATTAAAAAATAAGCATACAACTGAGTAAACAGCACCCAAGTAAAGGACTAGGAACACTGCTGGAACCTAGGCTCCCCTTTGTGCCCCAGTTTACTTATAGCCCCTTTCCCTGTCACCATTATGAAAACCCTTCCCTTGCTTTCCTGTACAGTTTTACCATCTATGTATACATCTCTACACAACATGGTTTCATTTTTCCTATTTCTGAACTCTATATAAATCAAGTCTACTGTGTGTGCCCTTTTGTCACTTGCTTCATCTGCCTTTTGTTTTTCTTGGCGAAACTCACCCATGCTAATGTAAAACGTGTTTATTCACTTTCACGGCTGTATATTTCATTGTATGAACAATTTATTCATCCATTCTACTACCTTTTTGCAGAAGCTGTTCAACAAACATACTTATTCCAATTTAAAAAAAAAACAAAAAACAGTGCTCTGATTAATGTCTCAGTATCCTCAATACCTTAAGCACACAAACCTTGGTCTAAATGGCTCTCCTCTGGCTACACCAGGACAACATATAATAAAAGACGGTCTTTCTTATCTAGTTACAAGTCATGCTCTTCATTTACATCCTTTCTGATCAAGTGTTACCAGCAATTAAACTCTATAGCTTCCAACCAGCCTTTGTAACCACCTCTCCTGAGAACCCATGCCCTAGGCCATCATCCCTAGGAATGGACATTCTAAAAAGACAAGCTCTCCAAGTGAAGCCAGGGAAGAATAGGTATACTAGAGCACAGGATGCCTGGTGCTCCCAAAATGAGAAGCGCCAAAGGAAGTAAAGGAAAACAGCTTGGATGGGATTCGTTTATAGTCAAGTCTTCACAAGCAGCAGAAGCAAGAATAGCACATTGTAGAATACCTGTGCTTGAAATCATTCACACACAATTTCTGAATGGGGCTGAGGAGAGCCAAGCTACATACAGCATATAAACCAGAACATCTGTCCCCAGTGCCTGCTCTTCAGTTGTAGTCAACCTTTCACTGAAAGTAATAAGGCACTCTCAGGAGACCCAGTACTTTTCAGTGAGCCCAGCTGGAAAAGCTAAGGTCCATTTAGAAGAAAACCCATCTTAGCTAATCAAGGTAAACACAGATGAGTGAGCACTGATCTAGGCTATAAAAAAAAAAAAAAAAAAAAATTCTTATTTCTCAAGTCTGACCCAAAAAAACAACAAAAACAAATAAATAAAAAAAACACTGAGAAGCTCAAGAACAGAACTGATGAGAAGAATCTCCTTTGTCCCTAAATATCAGAGGTGCTACCTCCAACGCTTCTATCTAGTAAACGAGATCCCTGGGGGGCAATGGGTCTATAAATATTACCCTGGCCCCAAAGAGGGCTGTGGCAAGCAACTTGTGTACAGGAATTTTGCAAATTTTCCTATCTCCTCCTCAATCCCTGAATGCTATTCTAAAGACTGTCTAAAGACAGTAAAGATACTGTCAGAGTATCTTTGCACTATTGTGCCAAATATGCCATTCAGACAAGAGTCAATGCTTGGATTAATTTAATCAGAGAGAGAGGACTTTAACTTAACAGGTTGTTTGACCCCTTTTATACTACTGAGTATATAAATTCAAGTAGCAGGCATCAATACAACCTCCTAAGCGACAAGAATAGATACTCATCATGGCAGGCATTGCCATTCCTATTCCCCCAGGAGGAAAGGACACATGTACGTCTTTCCAGTGAAACTTGCTCCCCCTCATCTAGCCATAGCCATGGTGGAGAAGCAGGAAAAGACTGCGTCTGCAGACCATTAAGAAGAGCCCTATTTTGGGACGCCTGAGTTGCTTAGCAGTTAAAGCATCTGCCTTTGGCTCAGGGCATGATCCCAGGGTCCTGGGATCGAGTCCCAGCATCAGGCTCCCTGCATGGAGCCTGCTTCTCCTTCTGCCTCTCTATCTCTCTGTGTCTCTCCTGAATAAATAAAATCTTAAAAAAAAAAAAAGAGAGAGACCTAGCTGTAAGAGAAGAACTAGTTTCCTTCCTATTATTTACAGGAAAGGAAATAGCATAAAGAAGGTGTAGTGTAGGGACGCCTGGGTGGCTCAGCAGTTGAGTGTCTGCCTCCAGCTCAGGAGGTGATCAAGGAGTTCCGGGATCAAGTCCCACATCAGGCTTCCTGAACTGAGCCTGCTTCTCCTCCCTATGCCTATGTCTCTGCCTCTCTCTGTATCTCTCATGAAAAAGTAAATAAAATCTTGGAAAAAAAAAAAACAGGTGTAGTGTGTTGAGCTATCTCCATTTCACTTTCTAAGGTTTGTTAAACTCCTTCCACCTGTCTTATTTCCCAATAGTCTTTACTAAAGTTCCTCCTCAATTTAAAAAAAAAAAAAAATTTTTTTTTTTTTTTAAGAAGGAATGGGGGCAGAGGGGGGCAGAGTGAGGGAGAGAGAGAATCCCAAGCAGGTTCCACACCCAGCATGGAGCCCAATGCAGGGCTTGATCTCACAACCCTGAGATCATGACCTGAGCTGAAATCAAGAGTTGGACATTTAACCAACTGAGTCCCCCAGGTGCCCCCCTCAATAAAAATATTTTAATGGCCTTCTCTTATCCAAGGTTCCTCACCAAATAAACCCAAGGAGAAATAGCTTCTGGTGAAAAAAAAAAAAAAATACTTAAAGGGTGTTTAAAAACGAAAAAGACCAAATTATATATTTGATATTTATATATCAAATTTAACTTGTATCTCCTATAGCACACCAAAATAAATCATTTTTCCTCCCTGAAAGACCTGACATCTAAGCTGGTAATTGTTATTGTATTCGCTGACTGATTCATTTATTACATCAATGCAAATTTGAATGCCTACTATGTGCCAGGTATTGTTCTAGGCAAGTGACATATTCAGGGAATAACACAGATAAAAATACCTACTCTTAAAGAGCTGACATTCTAGTAAGAGGAGACAAACAATAAACATAACAAGTAAATAAAATATATTGTTTATTCAGAATTTAAAGTCAGAAGAAAAATGTGAAGATTGAGAGGAAACTGTCACAGACAATTGTTCTGCCAAAGCTGTACTGATTCATGTTGCAAACTTTCATAGATGCAGTAATTATCCTCAATTGCTAATTTATAGAGCATAGAAAGCAAATCCTATGTAAACTGCTTTACCCAATTATATTAATAAAATGACATACTCTAGAAAAACAATCTTAGCCCTACCTGATACAGCAGGTTTGTGAAAACAGCTGTCACAATGAATCAGTTTGACTGAGGTTATGGATTAGACATTTCTCAGCTCTGCCAATAAAGGTTGCAAAGGGACTGGTTTGATTCAGAAGACCTGGCTTCAGGGCACAAGTTGGATGGTGACAAAGGCTGAAACAAACCAGCTAAGTAGGAAAATAGGGACTCAACTATTCAAACCCACTTACAGGCTTACGGGGAGATTTACCTACAAGAAACATTTTATGGGCAGCCACTAAAATGTTGCCCAGCAACAGAATACCACATTAAACCTTTACTAGATCCTGATAGATGATTTGGTGCATGTAACTCTTAAACCTCCAGACCACAGATAGAAAACTTATACAAAACTCTAACCATGCTATATACTTAGGGCAAAGAAACTGACAGTATAGAAATCCATTTAGGTAGGGGGCATCTGGGTGGCACAGCTGGTTAAGTATCCAACTCTTGGTTTCAGCTCAGGTCATGATCTTGGGAGTCATGAGACTGAGCCCCACATCAGTCTCTACACTCAGCAAGGAGCCTGCTTGGGCTCCTCTCTCCCTCTCCTGTACCTCCCCACAACATATTCACTCTCATGGCAGTCTCTCTTTTTCTCTCTTTCAAATAAATAAATAAATCTTTAGGGGAAAAAAAGAAATCCATTTAGTATGACAATAAAACCAGTATTCTTTTCACAGTACCAAGAGTAAAAATTATCTTGGCCTGAGAATTGAATCTTATTACTTGAGAACATCGGATTAAGGTCTGCAAGGACAACCAGCTTAACAGATAAGTCTGTTAAGATTCAAGAGAAATATCTTAGCAACACCCACCAATATAAAGACCTATTATAAAGAAAAAGGGCACCCACCTGAACACTAATAGATTACCAAAAAGGCCTAAAATAAACCCATATGTTTATGGCCAAATGATTTTCAAAAAGGATGCCAAGATAATGCAGTTGGGAAAGAATCTTCAACAAAAATGGGCCAAGAAAACAGTATCTGTGTGCAAAAGAATGAAATTGGACCTCTACCTCACATCTCATACAAAACTTAGCTCAGAAAATAGCCAATTTAAATAAAGAGTTAAACTACAAAACCTTTAGAAAAAAAATATATATGATAAATCTTCATGACCTTGGATTAGGCAATAGTTTCTAAGATATGATGCCATCTTGCAAAGCACAAGCAACTAAAAACAAGATAAACTGGGCATTAAAATTTAAAACCAGTGACTCAATGGACACTATTAAAGAAGTGAAAACACAATATTCACAAAACATATCTGACAAAAGTCTAGTATCTAGAAAAAGGAACTACTGTAACTCAATTTTTAAAAAATGCAATTAAGGGGGATCCCTGGGTGGCTCAGTGGTTTGGCACCTGCCTTTGGCCCAGGGTGCAATCCTGGAGTCCTGGGATTGAGTCCCATGTCGGGCTCCCAGCATGGAGCCTGCTTCTCCCTCCTCCTGTGTCTCTGCCTCTCTCTCTCTCTCTCTCCCTCTCTCATAAGTAAGTAAGTAAATAAATAAATAAATATTTAGAAATAAATAAATAAATCTTTAGAAATAAATAAATAAATAAAGCAATTAAAAATGGGGAAAAGATTTTAATACTTACCCAAAGAAGATATATAAATGATCAATAAGTACATGAAAAAATATCAACATCATTAGTCATGGGAAAATGCAAACCAAAGCCACAATGACATACCACTTCACAGCCACTAGGATAGCTATAATCAAGACAGACACCAACAATTGTTCACAAGGATGTGGAGAAATCAGAACCTACCTACATTGTTGGTTGATAATCACCAACCTAGATCGTTGATGATGCAGTCATTCTGGAAAACAGTCTGGGAGTCCCTCAAAATTAAACAAAGCATTATCATTGACCTAGCAATTCCACTCCTAAGTATATACCCAAGAGAATATGACCACACAAAAGCTTGTATACAAATGTTATTCCAACATTGTCCATAAGAGCCAAAAAGAGTGGAAACAACCCAAATGTCCTTCAAGTGATGAATGGATAAATAAAATGTGGTATATCCATAAAATGGATTATTATTCAGAAATAAGAAATGAAGTACCGATACTATAACATGCATGAACCTTGAAAAAATTACAATAAGTAAAACAAGCAGGCAGAAAAAGCCACATATTTCTGATTTCATTTAAATAAAATGTCTAGAACAGGCAAATCCATGGACAGAAAGGATTAGTGGGTTCCCAAGGGCTGGAGAGAGGGAAGCTAATGGGTATAGGGTTTATCTTTTCAGTACTGATGAAAATGTTCTAGAATTTGACAGCAGAGAACATTATGTAAATACAGTAAAAGCCACTGAATTGTATACTTTAAAAGGGTGAATTTTATGGTATGTGAATTTATTTCAAAAAAAAATTTTAACACCCAACATGGAAGTACAAAAACATGAGGACATTAAGATGTATGCTTCACTACAGAGCATTTCCATACCTAGCAGGAAGATCAGATGCTTAGCTGACCAACACTAACAAAAATACGTTAAAAAGACAGTTGATTCAGAACCCAAAGTGAGGTATGGTGACTCACCAAAGAATGACGGGCTACGGTATACTTTCAAGTCCACTACAAATAACAAGGTAGAAAAGTCACAGGAAGAAAGCAGAAGTTCAATGAAATCTACAAAACTCTATAAGTGAAGAAAAGAATATAAGCTTTTTCTGAGAAACACTACAGCAAAGAGAATGAACTCCTTTCCCTCTGTGGCACAGAAAGAAGAACCAGGAAAGTCACTGGGCTGAAAGAGCCACAGTGCCATCTGGAAGCCTGCAACTGCCACAACCATAGCTGCACACACAGGGACTGCATGTCAGAATGACAAAGCAGGCCAGGAACTCTTCCCTCGACAAGGCATTTTCTCTATCTAAAAATACCATCAGGGGATGGGGAAGGAGCTGCTGTGGATCAGATAGGAAAACCTTTATTAGATACACTTTCATGAAGCAAAAAACTTCTATTAAAAAAAAAAAAACAAATTAAAGAGTAACTGAAGAGAAACTAAACTGGGGGAAATTTCAGGAAGTGTATCAAAAAAAGCTTCTTGGCAGCCACAGCTGTTGCCTCCACAAGAATCATCATCACTTGAAAATTAAAAAGTCATTGAGACAAAGAGCAAGCAATCCCAAAAGAACATAAGCTGTGTGGTCTCGGAGGTCTTTCCCAGAATACCCGCCAACAAGCCAACTCTTTCTGGCAAGAGCAGAAGGAAACCTAAATTAGAGGCCCAGCATTCAAACACACTGAACTGGAAGCCCATGGCCTCATGACAAGCCATTTCACTTGCTCTGGGCACACCAGTACATTTAGCAGAGATGAGCGTTAAGTAAGTGGCTGCTCCCCAGAATAGCTATACCACAAACTGGCCCTCAGTCTGAAAATTGGGGAGTTCACATCTCAGAGGGACTAGAACAATCATCTACAGATAAGAAGCAGCTTAAGAGAACATCTAATCTGGGCCATTTTAGAGATGAAAAATCTGCAAGCAAAACAGGCAAAATGACTTTTGTGGACAGTAAAGTATGGATGGCCGAGCAAGGACTAGAACATGAAGTCCCCGAATCCTGATGTTCCACTACGCCACCACACGTTAGAAAAAAGTATCTGGGGAGCTGACATCTATTAAAGAAGTATCTTAAGTTACCTACGGATTAAATCTAAGGTTACCTACTAATTAAATCTTTTCCCCCAATTACAATCTCCATTTATATGTGTCAGCAGAGCAAGTGTCAAAGACTAAGTCACTAAGCAAGTAAAGCTTCCATGAGCCAGTTGCTCAAAATCAAACCAACATTTGTTAAATACCACCATACGCAAGGCAAGCAGAGACTTAAGACTCCAATATTACAAAAGAACACCCAAAAAGGAAACACAAAGGAAGAAAACTCCAGGATGATAAAACAGAATTGGCAAACTACACCCAGCTGGCCAAATCCATGCTACCGCCTGCTTTTTGTACAACCCATGAGCTAAAAATGGCTTTTACATTTTTAAATGGTTGGGGGGATGGGGTGGGAATCGAAAGGGTATTATGTAACATATGAAAAGAGTATGAAATTCAAATTTCAGCATCCATAAATAAAGTTTTATTGGAATACGGCCAAGATCATTTGTCTATGGCTGCTTTCACATTGGAAGCAGAGTTGAACAGCTTCAACAGAGACCGTATGGCCTACAAAGCCTAAAATATTTACTACCTGGCCCTTTACAAAGTCAGTTTGCCAACCTCTGATATATTATGACAAGGAAGTGAGATGAAAACTAGTCTTATGGTAGTCTAAGTAGCAAGTGCACAACAAAAATAAATTCTGGACTATCACTTCAAGTTATACAAACTGCTCCTTTTTGTAATCAGAGAAGGGACAGAGGTATGTGGCAATAAAATTTAGTTTTCGAATCAAATCAGTATCAGTGGTGATCTTTGAAAGTTAACTGCCTCTATTTACCTCAGTTTCCCCACTTATAAATATTCATAAAATATATAATACCCACAAGAATTGTTATGAAATCTAAGTAAGAATAAAAGCATTTAGCATAGAAGCTGGCCAAAAGACCTAATAAATAACAGCCAATATTGTTTAAGAAATGGCTCAGGGGTGTCTGGGTGGCTCAGTGAACTAAGCATCCTACTCTTGATTTTGACTCAGATCATGATGTCAGGGTTGTGAGATTATGCTCCATATCAGACCGCACTCAGCGGGGAGTCTGCTTGGAATTCTCTCTCCCTCTGCCCCTACACACTCTTCACTTTGTAAAATAAATAATTAAATCTTTAAAGAGAGAGCAAGAAATGGCTCAAAGTGTGGTCTCAAGTAAAGATTGTAAGAGTATGTACAATAGAAAAAGGTAGGGCAGCCTGGGTGGCTCAGTGGTTTAGCACTGCTTTCAGCCCGGTGAGTGATCCTGGAGACCCAGGATTGAGTCCCACGTTGGGCTCCCTGCATGAAGCCTGCTTCTCCCTCTGCCTGTGTCTGTGCCCCTCTCTCTGTGTCTCTCATGAATAAATAAATAAAATCTTCTAAAAAGAAAAAATAGAAAAAGGTGGACATTTCCTCCAGGGGTATAGAAGTAATTATCAAAATCATGGAAAATTCACCAACAACTGAATTCAATCAGAAAGGATTAAATAATCCATAATTTTTTGAATTATTAAAACCCAAAATTCTCCTATTTATCAGCTAAGATACCCTCAGTCTAGGAAAGTAGATTTAAGTGCTTATGTCAGAATCTTTGTCCTCAGAGATAAAGGTAAATTAGTATCATAATGTACATCTGCACTGAACTTTATCCCTAACCAAGTGTGGTGGCACTCATAGCCTCAGAGGATGAACTCTGAAATCAGTCTTGAGTCTGAAAACTAACTTAAAAATCATTCCTAGCACTGTGATATTCCCTCACGTATAAATGAGGTCAATACTACTATTCTCTGAGTTGTTAGGATGACTAAGTGAGAGGCCTCAGTCCCTGACACTAACAGGTACTCAATAAAAGTTATATAGGTCCATTGGTCTCTCTTCCCTTCCCTCCCTAACCTCCACCCCCTTCATCCTCACAACAATGCTCGGAAGAAGCTGAGCAGGCACTGTTATCCACATCTTACAATGGAGGAAACTGTGGCACAGTCATGATGGCAGCAGAGCCAGAACCCAGGTTTTCCCAGTACATTTTCAGTAAACCCCAAATGCTAAATATATGAGAACTGTGAGTCCAAAAATTGGTTGGCTGGGGTTGGCAGTAGGCAAAGTAGGTGAAGAGAGTTAAAAAGGTACAAACTTCTAATTAAAAATACATAAGCAAAAAAAAAATTTTTTTAAATACATAAGCCATGAAGATGTCACATACAGCATGGCAACTATAGATAATAATACTGTACTGCAGATTTGAAAGCTGCTAAGAGAGATCTTAAAAGATCACAAGAAAAAAAGTTTTGTAACTATGTATGGTGACAGATGCTGACTAGACATTGTGGTAATATTTTACAATATACAGTCAGGCTATTATGATATATTAGTTTCAAGTATACAACAATTACATGTTAAAAAAAATTGGTAGCTTATATAAAGCACCAAGGTTATAGCTTACTCCTCCACAAATAAAATCTCCCCATGAAAGAAATGACTCCATCTCTGGGAAGCCTGTACCAGAACTGTCCCCAGAATGATGGTCCTCTGCAGAACCAAGTCCTTGCTACTCATGTGCTCTACTCTTGTCAAGGACCCAGAGATCAAGACAATTACTCAGAAATAAGAACTCAGGAAGAACTATATGGCAGGCAAACAGAGGTGTCATTTCAGAGAAATCCATTCCAGTTGTCAAGAGAAAACTTCAAAGTGAGCAACAGTCACGTGTGAAAACTAGCAAAAGAAGAAAAAATTAATTGACTTCAGAACATAAAAGAGTATCACTAAAGGACTTGGATGTCTGGTTGTGGTCAAGTAGTCAGACTATGTTAAAGGTAAAGGAAAATTACTGCAGTGACCAGGGCTTCTTGTTGATTTCACAGTTTAAATTTAAAATGGCCCCCTAGGTGTAGTCCTGAAGTGTTCTTAAGCACAAAGAAAGATGTTGTGATGTGCCTTACAGAGAAAATGTTAGATTAAATTTCACTCGGGCATGAGTATATATTAAAATAAGGCATCTTTAAGCACAAGCACATATGGAACAAGGTCAGCTATCTATCATTTGATGATAATGTGATGACCAGAGGCTTGCAGGAATCTAAACCTGTATTTCTCATAGGAGAGATGGTTCAGTATTCTCTAGTTCAGTGTTTGCAACTTCACAGAACCTACCTACCATGAATAATGACTGTAATAAACACAGAGAGAATGACAGGGCAATTGGGGACCCTGGATGAAGGGAACACAGAAATTGTCTGTACTACCCTCACAATATTTATGTAAGTTTGAAATTTTTCAAAATAAAGTTTTAAAAAATTTTTAGGTGCTAAACATACTACAGGCTGCCCTAGGCCTACAAAACAATCACTAAAACTAGATCTCAAGGTAGTTCTGAAGTTGGTGGTTGTCTTGCTCCTCACCTCCCTCCCTCTCCTGCTCTATGCACACAACACTAAGAAAATAAATGTCAAATTGTTATTATGTTGCAAGGACCACATCTTTTGACATGAGCCATTCACTTCTTCACAAAATAAAATGCTTTAAAATCACAGAATCCAAACCTCCTCTGAGCACACAGTTCAAAAAGGCTATTGCACCCAAAAAGCATCTCTTGGGTTTTAGAGAGTCCCTCTTTCTTCCTATGCTGGTAGGGATTTTAAAAACTTACATGTGTGATCTAATTAGATTTAATATTCAGAAAAGTCAAAAGCTCCTTAATGTCTCAAAAGTTTTAAGAAACAACTGTGGGAATTCAGTTATGGGGGAATCTTTGGGTGGCTCATGATCCTGGAGTCCTGGGATCAAGTCCCACATCGGGCACCCTGCATGGAGCCTGCTTCTTCCTCTGCCTGTGTCTCTCTCTCTCTCTCTCTCTGTCTCTCGTGAATAAATTTAAAAAAAAAAAAAAAGAAAAAGAAAACTGATGGGAATACAGTTATAATAATTGAGAACGTTCTATAAGAAACAAGAACTCCACACACACTTTTGTTTTCAGTGAAGCCTTGTAATCTTGGTTATAATTTCTTTACCCCTCAGAGTGGGCTGCCTTTATTATAAACAATGCCTGAGTTACCCCACGCTAATCTAGAAGGGGTCTTTTGGGAGATGCCAAAAGAAATTCTCCGTTAATAATGTAAGACATTATTGGATTTTCTTTTGTTCTTAACCACAACCTAAATTTCCTCCTCCCATCCCCCATACATTTGGCCCTCTCTACAAAGTAGGTTGTGATGGAAGGACAGAGTAGGATTTTCACCTGGCATGTGGAGGGGACAGAAGACTCTCTACTGCTAATCAATTATAGCTACAAACACTCAACAGTGATAGCACTGCAGCCACCATGGCTACAGACTGGAGGAAAAAATAACCCAGTCCAGTCCCATGATCTTTCAAATGAAATAAAAGAATAAAAAAGGCAAAAGTGAGGAGGATGCACAGGAAGCCTCTGAAAAAAACTACAGAGCAGCAATCACTTGAGAGCTTGTTAGAAATGCAGACACTTCAGTTCAACCTAGGACCTAATGAATCAGAATCTGCATTTCAATAAGATCCTTGAGTGATGGGTTCGCACAATAAAGTTTTATTAATTCCGGATCTCTATCCCCAAACTGCCTGGCTCAGGAGCATGTTCTCCAGCAAATTCAGCTTACATGGTTTCCTCAAAGAGGCGTACCCAATCTCCACACTGGGTCAGATAGACTTGCTATATGTGCTGAGTACTCTGTATACTTCTTCCCATGGGATATATCACAACGCTAGAGTTGTTTAGTACTGGTTTTCCTCTTGAAGCTACAAGATCTATGAGGATGGGGCATGTGAGTGGCTCAGTTGTTGAGTGTCTGCCTTCAGCTAAGGTTGTGATCCTGGGGTCCTGGACGCTCCCCACCAGGACCCTGCTTCTCTCCCTCTGCGTAGGTCTCTGCCTCTGTCTTGGTGTCTCTCATGACTAGGTAAATAAAATCTTTCAAGAAAAAACAAAAACAAGATCTAGGAGGACAAGGACCAGGTCTACCCTACTTATCCTAATAGCTCCAGAGCCCAGAACAAGACAGGAGACAAAGTAAGCATTCAGTTTATTTTTTAATAAATGAGTGCCTCTACCATGTAAAAGCACAATGCCAGACTCTGAACATCAAGACATGGTCCTTGTCCTTAACTCCTAGCTTAGTGAATTTTTGCTGAAGCTAACAAGAGCCAGGATCTCAAGAGCACGTGCCACATTCACATCTGTTTTCCTATTTCTCTGCCAAATGACAACAGGTAGCCCAAACACCTGCCACCCACCTCCTGGGCGTGACCCACGGGCAAGCATGTCCTCATCTAGTCCTCCTCCCTTCATCCAGGATTCTCCATTCCAAGAGTTCAGTATCTTGTCTGCCTTCTCTCTGCCCTCTCTAACGCAGCTCCAACAGGCTTCATCAGCATCATTCCATTCTCCCCCTGGGAGTGTGTTATTTCTGGCAACATCATCTTCAGCCCCCTTCCCTCATCAGTCCTCTTATTAGAAGATGTCGAATTTCCCTGGTTACCTCCTTCAAGAACATCTTACCTAACTCATTTCTAACCACGCAATTGATTATTTCCTATAAACTGTCAAGTCTACTCTATTCAACAGAAACCACTCAAATCTATATCCCAGATCACAATGAAGACTCTCCCAATTAAGTGTTCAATATTCAATTGTTTTCCCACTTTCCTCAATCATTTCCTATATCCCTCAAAGGGACACTAAGCAAGAGCGATAATTTCTTCTAGGATTATATTCTCCATGATTCTTACATTTATTCTTATTTAACAGACAACAATGTCTCGGTAGATTTACACCCCAAAGCCTGTATCCAAATAGCAAGGTAAGAAAAATATATTTGAATGTCTTAATTGAAAGCAATGAAAGTAACAGTATTTTTTTTTATCTTCAGAGAAATGTTAAGTGGATAGGCAAAGAGCACACTGTGACAGGGAGGGAAGTGCTCAGAGAAGGCACAAGCAAGCACACAGCAGTCTCTGACAGGCTCATAATCCTGATCCCACATGGAGTCCAATGCAGCACTTGAAACATCACACTCTAGACTCTAGGACTCTAATATAGAGGTCTCTTCTAAGCACTGTACGTGCATGGTCCTAGTGCCAGTCATGAGCAGGGCTAACAATTCAAGGGCCATGCCTTCTGAATGTTTTCCACATCCCAACCTGTAGCAGTGATTACCAAGCAATGGTGGACTGGAGCCCTAGTCCAAAGATTTGGTTGGGGACTGCCAGAAATTTTAGAGCACCGAAAGCACTTTAAAAAGTCATTGATTTGGGATGCCTGGGTGGCTCAGCGGTTAAACATCTGCCTTCTGGATCAGGGTGTGATCCTGGAGTCCCAGGATCAAGTCCCACACCAGGCTCCCTGCATGGGAGCCCTCTGCCTGTGTCTCTGCCCCTCCCCCCTCCTCTGTCTCTCATAATAAATAAACTCCTTTAAAAAAGAAAAGTCACTGATTTGTACTTTTTCTTAAATACTTCAAAATACACACTTCTAGAGTATATGAAGAAGATACCTCAGCTGGTCTTATGGATTTCAAATAACTGATAGTTTTTCTGTTCACATACATTTCATCCACATGCCCACTCTGTTTCAGAACTACTTCCTGTGGTCACAGGAGAAGAGGACTGAAGATCATATGCCTCTAAACTTCTGTTGTCCCCACGACAGGCAGAGGATACAGTTCCCCAAAGACAAAGACTTCTTCCCTTAAGGAAACCCAAGAAAAAGTTGTTCCTGATGACAAAAAAGGCCATCCCTCCCCTGTGCAGGAACTGTTGGAGGTGAAGCAGGGGTTGCTAAGGCAGGGTGGAGAAGCCTGGGACTGCATTCAGGGAGCTACTCGGTTACTGGGTCAGTCCAGGCCCCAGCCTACCCATCTCCCCCATCTCCCCCATCTCCCCCATCTCCAACCTCAACTCTTTTCCTCCTTAGCACCCTCAATGCTCAGAAGAAGGAGGGAAGGGACCCCTTGATTTCTGATCCAAGGAGGCAGTGGCCAGAGGACAGCTATTACCCTACTAGCCCCCATGGCTGTAGCTGCCATGTCTGACTTCTCATAGCTCTGCCTGCATAGTGGCCAGGAGTACAGAATGTCACACCACAGTCTGAAAGGAGGGCTGACACCCGCTAAAACGAAAGCACACCAGAGACCCTGAAATACCTGAAAGAAATGAAGATTGTTGCCTTTAATATTATTTCTCAGGTTTGCTTCCATAAAGTCCTATGTATTTTTCTTACAGCAAAAAGGATGCTAGCTTATAGAGAATACTCAGATTCAGAGTGAATCATCTCTAAAGAATATCTAATATATTTATTTTGGTTTATATGCAGAACTGACTGTAGAACTTAAGGATGTAATTCAATTTCTAAGCTACCCATGAAAAGCATTAATTTTCCCATTTTATTTTCTAGATTTGTTTGGAAACTTTTCCTATTTTCAACATTAATGGTCAATTTTAGATGTCAAAATAAAGTACAAATCACAAATTTACCCTAAACATTTCAGAGTTCTTTACTGCTAAATTAACGTACTACCCCAGAATTCTCCTTATCATTAAAATCCTAGGAAAACTACTATGGGGGAATAAAAACTGCAGTCTCCAAGACCCCTCCATCCTCCATCACAGATAATACATACCTCCTCTAGAAGCCAAACAGAAGGCTGACTGGCCTACCTGGAATTCTCCTGTGTTATTTTAACTACAGCTATTGCCCAGAAGATACTGCTCCTCCATTTTTATTAAAAAAACATCCAAGGGCGCCCAGATGGCTCAGCCCCTTAGACAGCTGCCTTTAGCTCCCTTTAGCTCAGGTCAAGACCCTGGGGTCCTGGGATGGAGCCCTGCTGGGCTCCCTGCTCAGCAAGGGGTCTGCTTCTCCCTCCCTCTGCTCCTCCCCTTCCCCATGTCCCCTCATGTGCTCTCTCTCTGATAAAATCTTTAAAAATAAATAAAAAAATAGAAACATCCATAATATTCTATATATCCTATGCTAACCACAAAGACCAGCTCTGATTCCCCTCTCCTTTTTGGGGTAGGGGAGGGGAGCACACTCTCTAATGAATAATAAAATATATAAAGCAAGGAAAGCAAGGAAAAGCAGGGAAAATTTCCAAGTTTATAGATAGCTCAGACTCACAGGGCATCTTTACTCTTCACATTGTGCCATCAACCACTTTCAAAAACCAATTTTCTAACTTCCTCACATAATCTAAGTCCCAAACTTCTAGAGAGGTACTTTCATTAAGAGCATTGATACGGGAACCTTAAGAATTTTTTTTTTTTTAAAGATTTTATTTATTTATTCATGATAGTCACAGAGAGAGAGAGAGAGAGGCAGAGACACAGGCAGAGGGAGAAGCAGGCTCCATGCACCGGGAGCCCGATGTGGGATTCGATCCCGGGTCTCCAGGATCGCGCCCTGGGCCAAAGGCAGGCGCCAAACCGCTGCGCCACCCAGGGATCCCGGGAACCTTAAGAATTAAATGGAAACCAAGAAGTCCAGCTAGCAGCCCTACGCTGCCTTGCTATGTAACGGAAAGTTAGTCCTCCAGAGCTGGAATCATGATGACTAACACGGGGGCAGGGCAGGCTTACCTAAGAGCTGGGCCTGTGCCCCACAGAGAGCCTGCAGGAGGTC
Organism: Canis lupus baileyi; assembly: GCF_048164855.1. Classification (NCBI taxonomy): domain Eukaryota; kingdom Metazoa; phylum Chordata; class Mammalia; order Carnivora; family Canidae; genus Canis; species Canis lupus. Next base: position 52,341,137 of record NC_132855.1, on the reverse strand, counting down.
TCAAGAGATTCTAAAGCGCTCACAAGAGAGGAGTTTAACAAGATAACTCAGCTTTTAAGTAATAGCTGCAGCCTCCTGGCCTCTGGGCTGTGAAAGGGCTCACCTGCCAAGAGTAATAACACAAGCAATTACTACACACAGAATAGATCTCAACAGGATTCCAGGACCCAGACATTCCAGAGTCTCCCTTCCGCACAGAGGAAAGGAAAAGGAGGTAGGGAAAGAATGCACCACTCTTCATGAAGATCTGGGAGCATCCTGTTAGTTAAGTAGATAAGTTACACCTGGCATAATCCACTATTTTGGGCTGCTGCCAAAAATAAAAATGGCCCTGGTATTAAAGGCTATAAAACAATGGATTTTCCCTCTCCTGGAACAGAATTCATAAAGTTTAAAAGCTCACTAACCTCACATTCCAGAAACTGGAAAGAAAAACTCAGAAGCCTCACCTCTTGTTCCTTTCTCTACTACAAACTTCCAGCAGTGCTTAGTCGCTTTAAGCAAGTTGCCTTAATCCTGCTCATTGCATCCAGACTGCTCATAGCTGCTTCCAAGCCTGAGTATTCCCACACTTGTACTTACCCATTTCTCCTTTTTATCTCACCCATTTTATTCCTCTGCCTCTGTCAAGACCTGTCACTTTCACCACCTCTCCAGAAAAGGTTTTTTAAACTTTTATAACAGATCTGAAAACATCACACCTGATTTTCTAACCCATCCATCCTCCAAGGAAACCATCAGTATTTAAACTCACAAGTTCCACTTTAATTATAAAACAAAGCTACCTACCTCTATTTAACAGCAACATTTTAACGAGACTGACAACTCAAATCTCCTCAGCCCAAAGCCTTGGGTCTCAAGCCTAGGCCACATCCTCTCCATAAAAGGCTTTCTTAGCCATGAGACCCTCCTCTCAGGCCACCCCAGTTGCTAGGTTTACAGAAACATCTACCTTCTGTTTATATTGGTCTCTATGAACTTTTTCATCCCACACTCTCCCAGATTTGACTGTTCTTACTAAGCACAGTAAACATCCATTTTATCCCTGGAATCAGGGCACTTCGAAGTGAAAAGGGGTATTAATGAAAATTATGCCAAGACAACAGGTGTGAACAGCAACAGCCTGCAGCAGACTGTTCTTACAAAGGTGCCAAGACCAGGTAAGGAACTATTCCTTGCAAAGAATTAATTTATCTCCTTCTCTGGGAGACTGGGAATTGGCATAGGGAACCAAGAAAAACCCAAATTTGGATTACTGAGTCCCCTTGGAGAAGAAAACAGAAAATGTTTTAGGGGCACCTGGGTTGGTTGAGTGACTGACTCTTGGTTTCCACTCAGGTCACAATCTCAGGGTCATAAGACTAAGCCCCCAGTGGGACTTGATTCAGCTTGGAGTCTCCTTGAAATTCTTTCTCTCTCCCTCTGCACCTCCCCCCCACTCACATGAGCACTCTCCTCAACAAATGTTTTAGGGGTGCCTGGGTGACTCAGCTTAAGCATCTGCCTTGGGCTCAGGTCATGATCCCAAGATCCTAGGATCAAGACCCACATGGAGCTCCATGCTCAGTGGAGAGTGTGCTTCTGCCTCTGCCCCAATCTCTCCCCATCCCCCAGCTTGTGGATATGGTCGTGCATTCTTGCACCCTCTCTCAAATAGTCTTAAAAAAAAAAAAAAAAAAAGTTTTACTTTGAAGTGAAAAAACTGTTCTAGGGCAGCCCTGGTGGTGCAGCAGTTTAGCGGCGCCTGCAGCCCAGGGTATGATCCTGGAGACCCGAAATTGAGTCCCGCGTCGGGTTCCCTGCGTGGAGCCTGCTTCTCCCTCTGCCTGTGTCTCTGCCCCTCTCTCTCTCTCTCTCTCTGGGTTTCTCGTAAATATATAAGTTAAAAAAAAAATTGTTCTAAATATGTCACTATATCAACCTCAAGTTTTGATGTGGATTTGGGCAGAGGTGGAGTTGAGGCGCTGGTGATTAAGGGTATGGGAGGAAGGGGATGAGATGCAACCTGGTCCTAAAGTACCAGAGGCTAGAGGGTTGCTGGGAGAATGGGGGTCAGGGAACCCAAGAGAGCCAAAACTTTTCCCAGTTGAGTTTCTGCCTAACTAGCCACCCATGTGCCATTGAACAACAACTAGTATTTACACACACACAACTGCAATCTTCCACGCGTTACCTAAATTTGTTTAATCCTTCCTAATCCTAATCTTTCCTAATACTTCAATAGCTAATATCGCTGAAGTTTAGAAGAGTTACACATTTGCCAATGCGCACGTTTCTGCCAGGTGTTCCCAGATTTCTAAATTTCATAGACAAGGCTCCCCTGTCCCCAAAATGTCCCATTACTCAGTTTTTATTTTTGCTAAGGATATTAAACAAAGGTTGTCACATTATTTATAAAATAAAGGATATTTTAGCAAAAGAAAAAGTAGTAAGAATATAAACTCAAAACTAAAGCCAGTTCTTTAAATTGAAAAACTTTAACAGCACAAGACCTGCCAGGTGTCTTTATTTCCCTCATTTTGCTCCAGCAGTTCCACTTTCATCCCCCTCTGACTTGAGGATTGATACGGAAACGGCTGGACTAAACCCAACTAATGGTCACTGAAATGTCACATGCGCTGGACACTGTGCTAAACATTTTCCATGCATTCTCTCAATCAGCCACAGCCTCACAAGGAGAGTGCTCTTATTACACCCATTTACACGCAAAGCTGCAACTTGAAGGGATAAAATTAACCTACTCATGGTCATATGGCTAGTAATCAGTGTTGCTAATGACTTGAACCACAGCCATTCCAGAAATCAGTTCTACCCCCAAGACACAAGTAATGTCTATTTCCCAATGCGGGGGTGGGGGGAAGTGGGGAGTGGGGTTAAAAAAAAAAAAAAACTGCCTTATGTGGTAAGTAAACCCTGTATATATCAGCATTTAATATTTACACATATATAAGAATGGACTCCTTTCCAAATCTCTTTCAATCGTTCCTATTAAATGAAGAAGAAAGTTCCAGTTTGGTGGCAGGAAGCCTTCAGCACATCTTCACAACTTGTTAAGCTTTCTTCAGAGCCCTCCACAAGATGCTGTACCTAGCTAGAATTTAATAACACTGTTTTCGTTGTGCATTTCTTAAGGTACTTTCAAGTTATGCCAAGTAACACTGGTTTTCCATTTCCAATAGTGAAAAAAACTTTGGTTTTTTTTTTTTTTTTTTTTTTTAAGATTTTATTTATGTATTTGAGAGAGAGGGAGGCAGAAGACTAAGCAGGAAGCCTGATGTGGGGCTCAATCCCAGGACCCAGAGACCATGAGCTGAGCCAGCCAGGTGCTCCAAATTAAGTTTGCTTTAAAAATATTTCAATTTTTAAAATAGCTGATTGCTCAAAAGACTTTTGAACTAAAGACAAGTAGAGGCAGTGCTCCAGTGCTCAAACCATGGTAGGGGTTCACGCACATGTGAAGCCCAGGAAACCTGAGGTAAGCCATTACACCAAGGCTGGGCTCAGCACTTCACTGAAGACTACCAAGGCTGACTACCCTGGTTGTCTCTCTAAACAACTCTAAACATAGCAGGGTTTCCCCACACAGGATGTGGTCATGCTTACCACCTCCCATCTCCACCTTCTTATCCAAGAAGAAAAAGAAAAAAGAAAAGCTATGTGCCAGTCCACGGGAAAAAAGTCAAACCTCTCACATGAACTTGCCTTTCACCTCCTCATGCCATTTGCAGCTAGGTAGCTGCACACTTCCTTAGTCACACAGCTCTCTAGAACCCAGAGAAAGCAGATGAAGCTAAAGCTCAAGTAACCTACTCTCCTTTAAATACTAGGACCTTAAAACACCTGAGGATCTTCAAGCAATTAAAAAGTAGTTATTTTGTGATCCCCAGGCGGTTGGGCCCTGCCCTCTAATGAAGAGATAAAGTGGTTTTCAAGGATACTCTGATTGGAGAAACAGAAACCAAACGTGCAATAATTAATGAGTAATGAGAGGTTAACCTGTATTTTGCCCTGAATTTTACCTAAGATGGTATCTATAAGAAATAAACAGGTTAAGTGTACGTAAAACCACCCTACAACCACCAAAAACATTAAGTGATATGAAAAGGTACCAGCACTGCAATTCCAGGATGTATCTTATGGAAATGCCAACGCAAGAACACAAAGATGTAAAAAGCACATTAATTCAGTGTAGCAGTATTAGAACCATGAAAAACCAAAACATCAACAAATGGGTAAGTAAAAACACCCAAATGATAGAATACTCTTCAACCACTAAAGAATGAGGTAGGATCTATAATTATGACATTGATGATCGTCATTTTTTTTAAAAGTTGCAGGACAGTGGACACCTAGGTGGCTCGGATGGTTAGGTGTCTGCCTTTTCCTGGAACAGAGAGGGAGCCTGCTTCTCCCTCTCCCTCTACCGGTCCCCCTGTACAGTCCCCCTGTACAGTCCCCCTGCTCAGTCCCTCTGCTCCCCCTGCTCGTGTGTGTGTGTGTGTGTGTGTGTGTGTGTGTGTGTAAAGTTAGGAAACACATTTCCTTAGGGGAATGAGTCCCCCTGCTCGTGTGTGTGTGTGTGTGTGTGTGTGTGTGTGTGTGTGTAAAGTTTAGAAACATTTCCTGAGGAGATGTGGCCGCCGCGGTGAGGAGAGCCATGGGTCAGGCGGCCAAGGTTTTACAGCTCTTTAAAACATTACACAGGACCAGACAACAGGTTTTTAAAAATGATACCAGAGCATTAGAAGCAGTCAGAATAAAGATAAATGAAGAATTTAAAAGTAATAAAAATGAAACTTCTCCCAAGAAAATAGAAGAGAATTGGTCCCTAGGAAAGAACTCCTTGTAGAAAATGTGCCATATTGTGATGCATCAACTCAGAAGCAATGAGTATAAAATCAAGTCTTTGTAGTTTTTAATCTTAAATATATAACACTGGCAAAAGTTTTAGAAATGCATATTTCAGAACTAGCTTCTTGAAAATGAATGAATTAAAGTCTCATAATTAAATTTCACATTAAGAGAACATTGTTGAAAACTGCAGAACATAGCTAAATATTTCTAAACAGCATTAGATAAGACATGTCATTTGTTTTGAAAATCAAACTTTATGAACTAAAATAAATGCTCAGGAGGTATGTCATATTCAAAAAACAAAAAACACAACAAAAAAAGAAAGAAACACATTTCCTTAGGGGAATGAGTCCCCCTGCTTGTGTGTGTGAGACACGTTTGGAAATACATTTCCTTAGGGGAATGAGAATGAATGACAGAAAATTGAGGGCTAAGGCCAGAGGGAGAGATATTTTTATATTTAATTTTATATACTTTTATACTATTTAAAATATTATGAGCAGGTATTAAGTCCAAAACTTAAATATTGGTAATTATTAAATTATTAATGCTGGTTGGCATTCACCTGAACTTTTTTTTTTTTTAATTTTTTATTTATTTATGGTAGTCACACACACAGAGAGAGGCAGAGACACAGGCAGAGGGAGAAGCAGGCTCCATGCACTGGGAGCCCGACATGGGATTCGATCCCGGGTCTCCAGGATCGCGCCCTGGGCCAAAGGCAGGCGCTAAACCGCTGCGCCACCCAGGGATCCCTCACCTGAACTTTTTGAAGAAATTTAGGGATGAACTAGAAAACTGCTGGTCAAAATGAGGAAAAGCCACTAGGGGAACTGTAGATGTGACCCTTAATCATAAGGACCTCGAAGACCTGAGAATTATAAGAAAATTTTATTTTCATATTAGACAAACTAGTGGAATAAAAAATAAAGACTAAGACCACCAGAGGTCACTCAGGGTTTTACTGATTATTTAAGAATGGGGCTTATAAACAAGAAACATGATAGAAGGTCCAAGTGTGTGGCTCCCAAGGATTACAAAAGCAGAAAAGTGATTAGCATAAAATCCTCATGTTTGTAGATGACACTAAAGACTTCACAGCAGTAATGTGCCAAGTTATTGGCGCCAAATTATAGAAAGATCTTGGGAATCTATGCAAATAGAAGAAAATGTGGCAGATGAGTGTTAAAATGAGCATATGGCCTAAATCAGGCATAAAAACAACTTCTCAGCTGTCAGTTATGACCCAAGAATAGGATCTCAGATCACTGTAAATGGACCCTTGAGGACGGCAGCCCAATATTGAGCTACAGGTTAAAAGCAATGCAAAGTGTCCTGGGAGCCATCAAGACAAGCACTAAAAAGAAAGAGAAACTAGTATCCTCCCCTCATAAAATTCTGATGCACCCACCCCAACACATATTATGCTCCTTTTGTCATTTGTGTCCTGCCCCTTCAACTACATATAGAAAAGGAGTTAAACAAGATCAGTGGGTCTCAAATGCCAGTCCCTGAATAGATCCAAAAATGACTCTTGCAGAATCACCTAGGAGAGGCTTTTTTTTAAATACAGATTCCCAGGCTGCACTCACAGAGATTCTAATTCAATGCCTCTGAAAGGCCTTCTAGATGGTCCTGAAGCAATTATCTGTTCAAAAAAATTCACTGGACTGCTTCACTCTAAATCTACTCCCAGAAAGGATTCAAGAAAGCTTACAATAAAAAATAAACTCAAAAGAAAAGAAACCATGTGAGGAACTCCCAAGAATAGATTATGATTCCTATACTTGCACATTAAATGAAGTGGAAAAGATCTGCAAAAGACAATTAGGATGATCTAAAGGAAGAAGCTCCAGTCTTGAAGTGTGAAAAGCAGAACTCCGAACCCTACCAACCCCCCCAGATTCCTCCAATTAAGAGCAGGAGGAGAATAAACTCTCCCCATAACCTACAGGTTCCCAGAGTGCCCTTCTCATCCCCACCCTTCTCAATTCAAGACCTGTTGCCCCAGGAGAAAGTCAGGGTGTTCTGAAGCAGAGGTGAAACTGTATAAATAAAATCTGCTGGCATGTTCCTCTGGGTTCCAAACAAGCACTCCCACTAATCTATCCTGAGCCCAGGAACCTCCTAGCTCATTTCTATCCACCACCTTCAACCAACTCTGCTACCCAATCACTTAGTCTAATTCAAATTCTAACTTCCTCATCTTTTACACTATAAAAACCACATTTCATATTTCATCTGTCTCAAAAAAAAAAAAAGCAATGGAAAAAGAAAACATGTTTCATGCAAGATAAGCAGCAATTCAAAGTGAAGCCTACCATAAGGTAGATTTCTCAGTTTTGATTCATCATGCCTAAAAGACATGCAATAGAAGGTTTCTTATACAATCACAGCCTTTTTGAGACTGTTAAAAGCTTAAGAGACTGAGTTTACCACTTAAGAAAAAAAGAGCATCTTTGAGGTGAAATATCTTACCCCACATCACCCAAGTGGAGAATAGGAGCATCTGTAGAACTGCATCCCCTGAATCCTAGGCTAATCTCTCTTCTCTGCCAGGCGGTTCCCAGAGACAATGTTAATAGATTAATTAACTTGAGGCACAGATTCTCCAATCTTTACAATTCCTCCTCTTACACATTAGGTTAGTGTTATAAGACCATCCCAAGAAGACTATTTCCCATATGGAATCTAAAGCACCCCCAAATATGGTAAGGCATAAGAGAAGAGATAGTGCCTTAAAGAATCACTCATCATAAGCATATAAAGGGAAAATGCTCCAAGATCAGTTTATATTATAGATTGGACATCTCAAAAATGATATATGAAAACATCACCTAAATTTTCATTAGATTTTTACCTATAAGTTGTTTTACTTCCTAATTTTCAAAAAATGCCAACTGAAACCAATGTTTTTTTCCTAAACATTAGAGCTAAGTGTGAAAAACATTAGTTGTTTATCAATTGAGTCTCACTGAAATAAGTGAAATCCCACAACACTCCATCTGCATCAAATGTTCAAAGCCTGTAATTCTGCATTAATTTCTGCTGTAAAAACAAAAAGCATGTCAGTCTCCCAAGAAAGGAATTAGCAACAGAAACTGGGTGTCTATCCATTTCCAACAAGAAATAAGAGGAAAAGCTACCTACATAAGCCCCTTATGAGTTGAATCCCTTTACTTCATTCCTTGTCCCAGATAAGGCAAAGAATTGCCTACAATATTTAGCTATGTCATTTCTTGGAGAAATGAAATAAAATAAATCCAAAGACATCTACACACCCCATGCTAGAACCACACCTGTCAGCTGGACAGCTAGTCTACACTGATAAGTGAATACACAACAAGCCTTAGAACCTTCACTCATTTCCCAAATGTCACACTCCAAATAAACTGAGGCACAGACCCCAACAACCGTGTCCACTTATTACCAGCAGTGATCACCACCCAGCCTCAGGAGTCTCCCCTCATGTTAATAAGCCACACTATGTATGAGCTAGCTCCTTCCAGACCATTACTTTGAGCTCTCAAGTCTGCTACTTTGCTTTTCACCATTACTATCACTAAAGCTTGCTAGGTTAAAAAGTGTTGCCAGAGGCCAGAGCAGAACATTCCATGTAGTAGTAAAATGCGAACAAAAGTTAGCAAAAACAAGGACAAATTCTACATACAATTTGACTCTCATTAATAAGCCTGCTCTTGGCATTTATCTTTTCAGCTAAGTACCCTCCATCCACTGAAAGGTGGTTACCTTAAGAATACTCAGGACTGGCTGACAGGAAGTTAAAAAACCTTAGTCTTGGCCCTGTAAGAAACATGAATATGACCAAGAGCAAGTATTTTTATCAGTTTCTCACTGTTTACACTGAGCTAATGTCAGCTATTGATCTTACTGGGGTACCAGAACAGCAACCACCTCTACTGCTTTTTGGCCTTCTATCATCCTAAAACCCATATTATTTATGTAGAACACTGAACTTGAAGGCGTTAAAGAGCTACTATAAAAACACTGAAGACAGGGATGTCTGGATGGCTCAATGGTTGAGCCTCTGACTCCGGGCTTGATTCCACGGTCCTGGGATGGAGTACTGCACCAGGCTCCCTGCATGGAGCCTGCTTCTCCCTCTGCCGTCTCTGCCTCTGTGTGTGTGTGTGTCTCTCTTATAAATAAATAATAAATAAAATCTTTAAAAAAAATTGAAGATAAACATTAATGGGGACCCTACACCTTTTGTACTTGCTGTTCCCTCTATGAAGAACACACTTTCCCTATGGCTGGTTCTTTGCTGTCCATCAGATCTCAGCACAAATGCTGAGAGAAGCCTTTCCTAACACCTGATCTAAGAAAGCCACTCCTTTTCTTACTCCCAACCACTCTATCCCATTTCCCTGAAATCACCATAATACCATGCTTATTGCTTGTTTACGTTTTTGTTGTCTGTCTCCTCCATAAACCATAAGGGCAGGAATCTGATCTACTTTTTACCACTGTTTCTCCAACATCCACACAAAGCTGAACACTGCAGATGATCAATAAAATCTGTTCAAGAAAGGAAGTATGATTGCTCATCATTCTGTATCATTAGTTAGTACACTGCAGCAGCCACTGTGAGCATTGACTAGAGCCAGCTGGATGCTTCCTTTTCATACAGAAAAAAAAAGAAAAAAAACATTTCAGATACAGTAGAAATTTAGTTCTTTTCTGCTCCTTTACTTACGATCTTGACCATGCTCACCTGCTGAGAAGGGAGCAGTTTTAAGACTCCAGGGAAAAGCCTTCCATCCTATTCTACCTAGTTCTTTGCAAATGGCTCTACTAAAATACTGTTATTTGGCTACCTTGTCCCTGTGAGTGGTAGCATAACAGTATTTTAATTAGGTTAGAAAAGATGTTTTCTTCTTTCAGTCTGCATGAGCTTAGTGCACATAGGAAGGAACAGATCAATGGACTACTACTCTTCATCCCTACTATACTCTGGAAAGACACAGACTTCTTAGTTCAGAAAACTAAGAAACGTTAAGCTATAATAACCTAAATTACAGGTAGCAGTTCCTACAATCTGCACACTAGAGAAATTTCCACTAAGCTACTCATCAGGAAGCCTACATCCCACTTTAGAACAACCTGGCAGCACAATTCCTGTCGAAGGAGGAAACTGTGGCCATCTCCTCCTTTTAATGCCCCTGTACCTTAATCACCCAGTGAGAATTCTGGTTCTTAGAATAAAATCAAAGACTGGCAGAGGGATTCCTTTCTCCTTTAGGCAATTAAATGGGGTGGAGTGAAATGAACTGAGATTTGGCATTGTCCTCCCTTTGGCCTATCTTATCCATAAGCAGGATAAGATATGCTGCTTCCAGAGCTGCTTCTGAAAAGCATCAAAGATTCAAGAACTGTGGTAGAGTCATTCTGCTGTTCTGAAAGCAACCTACATGGCTCCTGCTTAAAAAGACACACAAACACACAGAGTTAGAATGGGAATCAGAGTGAAGACATAGAAAAGGGCTCTATCCCCCAAAATAGAAAGTAAGTTAAGTGTGTAGGACCAAAAAAAAAAAAAAAAAAAAAAAGTGTGTAGGACCAGAGAAAACAGCCATTTCTAACTAAGTAGGGTGACCAAATTTCATACTAAGTACCCCAAGACTTCTACCAACCTCATCTAATACATGCTAGTAACAATCTGTTGTGGCTAAAGAAAGTCTAGCAAATTATTCAAAAAAATCCAGAGTTAAAATCTTTCAGAGTTTTGAGAAGATAGCATCTGATTTGACAGAGACATTTACTTTTTCCAGGTTATATTTCATCTGCCCACACTCTTGCCAGTCTCATCCCAACTCAGGAAATAAAAACCCACCTTCAGTTTTTCCATCATCCTCACTGCCTTTTCACTAACAGAACAGCTCCAAAATGCTTTTGTCAACTTACTGCCCACTTCCTCCTTAAACACATTCCAGAACCAACTCTGTTTCTGTCCCTTTGCTCCCACTCTCAAAAGCAGACACAGACTCTACCTTCACCATCATTTTTTAAAACTGGTCCAATGCAAAGATTTTTCACAACTTGATTTCGAGTTCTTTCTTCTTCAAACTTAAAAAAAGTAAGAGAACTTACTAGATTAGAAGACAGAGACCAGGGATCCCTGGGTGGCGCAGCAGTTTAGCGCCTGCCTTTGGCTCAGGGCACGATCCTAGAGACCTGGGATCAAATCCCACGTCGGGCTCCCGGTGCATGGAGCCTGCTTCTCCCTCTGCCTGTGTCTCTGCCTCTCTCTCTCTTTCTGTGTGACTATCATAAATAAATAAAAATTAAAAAAAAAAAAAAAGAAGACAGAGACCAGAAAAAACACGCATCTTCCATGGCTCTGTAATTTGATTTCTGCTCTCCAAAAAAGAGGAAGGACTATTCCTCTTCACTGTAGCAAAGCTCATCCCTATACCGTTTCATATCTGCAGCTCAGCCTGGGTCTAGGCAAATATGGAGGGCTAGCCCTGAAAAGCACACCTCCAGGTTCTACCCCTCTCCTAAAAGGAGAGGCAACTATTTCCTTCTCACTTTCTGTCACAGAGCTCCAGCTTCCTTTGTAAAGTTCTTACAAAGCAGTTCCTAGTACCACTGGAAATGATTACTCTCCAAGAAAATACAACTTTGCTTAGCAGAAGAGCTTCACACAGAGCAATTTGTCAGTGGTCGATTTTTCATTCCAGACAAGGCTTCTATGCCTGGCACCAATCTGCCTGTCACCCTGCAGTTCACCTGGCTTCCCTCCCCTAACCCCTACCTGCAATTCACCCACCTATCCCTGCAGTTTGGCCACAAAGAAAAGCAGTATAGACTACTCAATGGCTAAATTTTCAAAGCTTCCTCCCAGATTCAAATGTGTCTTCCACACCACACTCCTATGCACATAATGACCATAAGCACCAAATGAAATCACTCACCACAATAACAGCTCAAGGATAAGACAAGGAGTAACATCTAATCTTTCCTCAACTTGATTACAGTCAGTTTCACTTTCCTGCAATTTTGTGGTCATGCATCACTGGTCCCACCCTCCACATTATAAAGTCATGCCCTGAAGGGAGAAGCAGCATAGCATGATGTCTGTGGTAGACAGGCCTAGGTTCAAGTCCCAGCTCTGCTTTTTATTGCCAGTAAAAAGTGCCTGTCCTTGGGTGAACTATTCTTCCTAAACCTTAGATTACACAGCTCTAAACTGTAGCCAATAATGCTACTTGTTAGCTGTTATAAGTGAAATAATATAAACAGAATACTCAGCACATGACCCTTAATAAATGATTGTTGATATTCAGTATCCATAGGGGTTAATCCATGGGCTTGGTCACTTCACAGAATCCAGATGTCCTAGAAGCCTCTAGCACTGACAGAAGCCTCATTCCACTCCTACCTCACTAATGAGAGGGACCTTTAAGAAAAAAAATCAAGCAAAATTCAAGCCTTGGGACCACTGCGTGGCTCAGTCAGTGAAGTGTCTGCCTTCAGCTCAGGTCCTAGTCCCAGGGTCCTGGGATAGAGCCCTGAGTCTGGCTCCCAGCTCAGCGTGAAGCCTGCTTCTCTATCTGCTACACCCCCTAATTGTGCGCTCGCTTTCTCTCCTTCAGATAAATAAAATCTTAAAAAAAAAAAAAAAAAAAAAAGATTCGAGCCTCAGTGAAGGAAAAAATTCAGAAAGATCCACTCAAAAAAAAAAAAAAAAAAAAAAAAGATCCACTCAATGCTGCCAATCCCACTACTGAACCACCAAGCAATGCTGTGTCCTTATGGTGGAGGGAAAAATCAGTGCAAATGAAAAAAAACTAATATAAGAGGAGCTACTCATGGGTCAGATCAATAAAGAGGCAAAAATATGTGGACCTTGGAAATTCCCTTCTCACTCAGCTTCTAATAAATTCTGAATTTCCATTTACGTATAAAGTGGAAAAGCAATACTGAAAACCCTGAGAATCTCAGCTGGTGGCAGAATATTACCTAAGAAATAAATACATGAGAATTAGGCTGGAGAAAAAAAAAAATCTCAAAAATTCACATACACACAAGCTAAAGAACATCTTAACCCTGACAGACAATGAGCCAAGAAAACAGAATGTTTTTTTTTTTTAAACTTTCTGCAACTGCAAAAAACTTGTGGAGCTTTGGGAGACAATGTCATAAATGGTATTTGCTGTTCCAGAAGAAAGTCAGTACTGAAGTTTGAAATGTCTTAAAGTAATCAGTCTGCAGTCATCACAACTGGGAAATCTATTAACAATCAAGAAACATCAAGTTCCAAGATTTGGGAGGGTTGGGGAGAGAACAGAGGTGACAAGTGATAAAGAGAATTTATACTACAAAATTATCATGGAGCTGGAGGATAAATTATTTTAAAAAATTAGTCATAGGGTTTCAAATTCAAAATTCAAAAATGGAGGGAATGGAGGGATAAAATCAGGCAGAATCTAGTATTAGGGCCAGAGACTGGGAATCCGAACCCGGACCCTGATCCTGGCCCCAATCCAAGCCACCACGTGATGACCTTAGGCAAGTCACTGCTCTCTTCAAACCAGTCTCCTCGTGTGTACGGGGTGAAGGAACAGTAATGATCGCTAAGATTCCTACTGGCCTAGCATTTAAGGGTCAAAAAGGGGGGGGGGGTGCATAAATCCTAAACTTCCGGGACTACACACTTGACAGAAGTGGTAGAGAGAAAAAGACGGAATATGAGGGCCAAAGAGCGAGAAAACTTGGGAGTAAGTAAGTGAGCGTCTGTAGAAACTGAAAAGCTTCAAGATGGCCAAGTGCTCTTGGTTTCAGGGAAGAGCGGATGTCAGGATCTCGAAAAGCTGCACACTGCCCAGCAGATGTCAATGGACAGAAGAACGGGGGATGGGAGGGCAGATAGCAACTTATTACCTCCGTTAATCAATCAAGTGACCAATCTGTCTGGGTAACAGCAGACCCAAATGCCGCGACTACGGAAATCACCGTGACCCCTGCTGCCGGGGTGGGGGGGGGGGGGGAAGCAAAGTACCGAGGGCAGTTTGTGTCGGGTTCCGTCTAAGAAGAGAATTCCGAGAATGGGTGAAAAGTGAGGAAAGAGAGAAAGGGGATCTGGGAGACCAGGCAGACTGGCGGAAGGAGAAGAGGAGCCAGCGCCAAAACCCGCCCGGAATCGGGCGGTGGTGGGGTCAGTGTCCCGGGCCCCGCTCTCACCATCTTGACGATGCCCCGCTGCACGGTGGGGACCGCGGGTCCCCCGGAGGTGCCGCCGCTCTGCGCGGAGGAGGCCATGTGTAGAGATGGAAAGGCAGCAAGTAAGGAGGTGGGCCGGCCTGGAGGTGTCAGTGAGGGTGTCGGTGCTCGTGGGAGGCCGCCGCGGCAGGGAGCTGGCAAGCGACGGGTTTCGGGCAGTGGACGGCACGGACTCGCCGGGCGCTCACAGGAGCAGCAGCGGGACTGGGAACGAAAGAGGAGACGCGTTCTCCACCGCCGCCACACGTTCTACTCGCCGCGCAAGCGTGCCAGAGCGCCACCGCCCTCCGGCCAATTAGCGCCCAGAGCCCGCCGGATCTCAAGCCAATAGGCACCCTGCTCGCGGAGCCCCGCCCTTTAGCCCCCAAACGGGGGGCAAGCTCCAGGAAGCGCTGAAAGAGCTGATTTGCGGCGACGGGCTAAGCTTGGGGCGGGACTTCCGGGGCAGCCGTAGTAGGTAGTGTCGGGAGGTGTAGTGGGAAGGAAAGGACACGTCAGCATCTGGCCGCGGGGCGCGGGGGGCCATGGGAGCCCCGGGGGCGGGGCCCGTCTCGCCCTCCAGCCTCGCCCCGCGCGTGGCGCCCCGCCCCGTGGGCCAGGGAGAGCCCACGTGGACGGCGGGGTTCCGAGAGGGAGCATCCAGATCGGGGAGTTCCGAGTACCGGCTGCACACCTAATTCCGACATTTTACCTCAGCTAAAAGTGTGAGGAGAAGTTGGAAAAGTCTGAGCATCGCGAAACCTACGGATGTTGGCGTTGACAGGCAACACGGCCGGGCGCCCTCCTGTAGTGGGGAGAGTATCTCGTTTGTGTTGCGGGTGTCTAGCACTCATAAGCCTCTCGATTAATGTTCGTCGTTGGGAGAAATAATCTCGTAGGGGGTGGTGTGCCCTGTGCACGGCGGAGAATGACCCTCGTTTTCAGGCTCTTCCTAGCTTCGCCCAGGAAGTTAGGGAAAGCCTTGGTACACACTCTCCCCGGGCCTGGAGGAGACATTCCCGACACCTCTAGTGATGAGCCACACGCCCCCAACCACCTGACCCCAACCCGGTACCTGATCCTAATCTCTTTTGAATAAAGAGATTGGGGGAGGGGGTGCAGAGCCTGGGCGTACAACTAGAGACTACTAGTATTTGTTCTGTGCCACTACGTGGAGCCAAGGACCTTTCCTTTAAGCCATTTAATCTTAATCTTCAAATCGGGCTCTACACTGAGGACGCTACTTGCTCTGTAGCTCTTTTTGAGAAGAGGTTGTCCATGCTTTCACACTTTACATAGGCCAGGGTCATGTTTTGGGGGTCAGCATCTTCCTAGATCCTTAGGGCTGCCCCTTGCATCCCATTAATTTGCCACTCTTCAAAAAATAAATAAAAGGGGATCCCTGGGTGGCGCAGCGGTTTGGCGCCTGCCTTTGGCCCAGGGCGCGATCCTGGAGACCCGGGATCGAATCCCACGTCGGGCTCCCGGTGCATGGAGCCTGCTTCTCCCTCTGCCTGTGTCTCTGCCTCTCTCTCTCTCTCTCTCTGTGACTATCATAAATAATAAATAAAATAAAAAAAAAAGAAGTTAAATAAATAAATAAATAAATAAATAAATAAATAAATAAATAAATAAATAAATAAAAGCAAGCTTTGTGAAGGTTCATTCCACCTGATTTATAACACTCCCTATTTCATTAAGGTTGTTGGCTTCTCTGCCTCAACTGCCACCTTATCATTCCTTGAAATAAACACCTGGTGCCCATTTCTTCTCCACTCACTGAATGACCCTGAATGGCTTAAATATTTATGAACCTGACTTACCCAGTACCCTGGGGTCTCAATACCTTGGCCTCATCTTCAGTGAGCTTAACCTCTGTGCCAGTTTAGCCACCCTCTTCAGTACAGATGAAGTATGGGAACTGTTTGATGGCTGAAATTGTAAACTCCAGATCCTTCATTCTCTGATCTTAATTGCTGTCCTTTCTCCCTTCTCAGTCAGCTCTTTCTTTTATACCTTCTATAGTTATCTATTGCTTCATAACAATTTACCCCTAAATTTAGGTATTAAGCAGTGAACATTTATTATCCCACGTTTGTCAGGAATCTCTGCATGGCTTAGCTGAAAGCCTTTACCTACAGGTCTCTCTGGGGTAGCTTACATGATAGCTGGTTTCCATCAGAGCAGGCAGATCAGAGAGAGCAAGAGAGGACAAGCAAACCAGTCTTTTTGAACCTAATCTCAGAAGTAACATCCCACTGCTTTGGCCACATGCTATTCATTAGAAAAGTCTTTCGGTAAGTCGGCCCCCTCAAGGGGAGAGGATTACACAAGGGCAAGAATACTAAGAGGCAGGATCACTGATCACTGAGGACCATCTTAGAGGCTGCCAATCACACACTATTCTTTGGCTTTACATAGAATTCAAAGTCCCTGACCCTCTCTATAATCAGTTATCATCTGCTTTCTCCTGGATCCTTGGTTAGACTCTCTTACTTGTGCCCTCTCTTCTCAGGATCCTCATCTCTAATCCCTGTTGTCTTCCATTGGACCTACCTGTCAAAACTCCAATTCTACATCTCTCTGCCTTCTCCAAACCTGTCACTTAGCTAGAGAAAACACTCGACTGTTCAGGTTGGTTCCATGGTGAATTTGTGGGCCCTCACATATTGCCTGGAGTTCTTCTGTTTCCTCAGCCACTTTGGTCACTGAGTCTGGTTGTTGTTGTTTAATTAACTTTATTTTTTTAGAGAGGTTTTAGGTTCAAAGCAATATTGAGGGGGAAGGAACAGAGATTTCCCGTAGACTCCAGACATATGCATAGCTTCCCCTGTTATAAACATCCCTCATCAGAGTGGTTCACTTTCTACAGTTGATGAACCTATATTGACACATAATAATCACCCAAAGTCCATAATTTGCATTAGGGGTCACTCTTGATGTTGTACATTCTATGCATTTGAACAAATGTGTAACATGTATCTACCATTATGGTATCATACAGGGTAGTTTCACTGCTCTAAAAATCAGTTATTCTCTGGGCAGAGGGAGGACGCAAAAAATATATATATATTAAAAATAAAATAAAGTCAGTCTGTTTAAACCTGTGTTTCCTTTTAACTCCAATTCCACTGGCTCCCACACTCTCAAATAGTGATAGGCCTTCTCAGAGAGATAATAAAAGCCATTAAGAACTCTCTTCACTTCCCACCACCAAATCTGAAAACTTACCTTCCTTCTCACTCCTCTTCTTCTCCCTTGTTACCAAGAAAAAACATCCTCCTACTGCTTAGGCCAACCCCTCCATCTATGTTCTGGATCCACCGCCTCCTCCTTGTCAAGGACTCTCCTTTTTTTTTTTTTTCAAGATTTTATTTTTAAGTAATCTCCACACCCAATGAGGCCTTGAACTCACAACCTCGAGATCAAGAGTTGCAAGCTCCTTGACTGAGCCAGCCAGGTGCCCCAAGGACTTTCCTCATAGATAATTCCCTCTCCTGTTGTTATATCCTCTCCGTTTATCCTGGATTCTTTTTTTTTTTTTTAAGATTTTATTTATTCATTCATGAGAGACACACAGAGAGAGGCAGAGACTCAGGTAAAGGTAGAAGCAGGCTCCCTGTGGGGAGCCCCGTGTGGGACTCCATCCAGACCTGGGATCAGGCCCTGAGCCCAAGGCAGATGCACAATCACTGAGCCACCCAGGAGTCCCTATCCTGGATTCTTCTTATTAGCATTTAAATATTCTCAAATTTCTTGCATACTGCAAATAAATAAATCTTTCCTTTATTCCACATCCCTCTTTCAACAGCTCTCCTCCTCCCTTCACAGGCAAACCCTCTCAGTGAAATTCTTTATGTTTGTTGCCTCCCACATCCTCACCCTGCATTCAATCTTCAGCACACTACACTCACTTTTGCTCTTTATCAGTTTACTGAAACTCTTTTCTCCAAGGTCAATACTGACCTCATCACTACATTCAGTGGACACTTTGCACACTTCACTTTGCTGAGCCATTTGTAAAATTTGATATTTGTTCTTCGAAATGCCTTTTTCCTTCCCTTGTTCCTTGTATTCCTCCCATCTATCTAGCTGCTCCTCCTTATCTACATTGTGAATGACACTTCTTTAGCTTGCACTCAATATTGACGTTCCTCTGGGTCCTTCTCAAAGCACCTTCCTTTCTTATTTGAAACATTCTTCCAAAGACATCTTAACCACCCCCCTGGCTGCATGCTGAGGATTCCCAAATATAGGTACATATAACCCCTGTCAAAATCTCTCTTGAGCTCTAAATCCTATGTTCAAAAATACTCTGGATGTTTGCCCATGGTTGTCACCTTGGGAATTCAAATTCAACATATCTCACAAAGAACTCTGTGTCTTTCCTCCCAAAACTGCTTTTGCCTAGTGTATGTCATAGTTCAGATAATGACACCAAAAGTTACCCAGTTGCAAGCCAGAAATCTGGAGATCATTAGTGACTCCACCTCTTACTCATTTCCCACTTCTTAGTCAACCTCTGAAATCTGTTAGATCCACAGGGGCACAGCCAAGCATACATGCCCTGGAAACAGACCACCTGAGTTCACATCCCAACACTGTATTACCTTGAGCAAGTTATATAGTATCTCTATTTGATGGAAGTCTCTTCTGTAAAATAAATATGATAATAGGACCTACCTCAGGATCCCTGGGTGGCTCAGGGATCCCTGGGTGGCTCAGCGGTTTAGTGCCTGCCTTTGGCCCAGGGCGTGATCCTGGAGTCCCGGGATTGAGTGCCGCATCGGGCTCCCTGCGTGGAGCCTGCTTCTCTCTCTGCCTATGTCTCTGAGTCTCCCTCTCTCTGTCTCTCATGAATAAATAAAATATTTTTTTAAAAAAATAGGACCTACCGGGGATCCCTGGGTGGCGCAGCGGTTTAGCGCCTGCCTTTGGCCCAGGGCGCGATCCTGGAGACCCGGGATCGAATCCCACGTCGGGCTCCCGGTGCATGGAGCCTGCTTCTCCCTCTGCCTGTGTCTCTGCCTCTCTCTCTCTCTCTCTCTCTCTGTATGACTATCATAAATAAATAAATAAATAAAAATTAAAAAAAAAATAGGACCTACCTCCTAGGGTTGTTCTGGTCTTGAGGATTATGTAAATTAGTATATGTTAAACACATAGAACACTATGTGGATCATCTATGTGTTAACTTTTTTATGATTATTATTAAATATCTCCTATTGCTTAAACTTGGCATACTTTTACTTGGACTGCTGCAAGGTCTTATAATAGGGCTCCCCAATACCATGCTTCCTTCCCTACACCCTATCCATTCTTCCTACTGCAGCCAAAGGGACATTTCTTTTTTTTTTTTTTTACAAGATTTATTTTTTTTACCTGAGAGAGCGTGCATGTGTGAGGCAGAGGGAAAGAGAGAGAAAGCAGCAGACTCCCTGCTGAGCACAGAGCCCAAAGAAGGCTTGATGTGGGGCTTGATTCGGGGCTAGATTCAAAGCTCTATCCCAAAACCCTGAGATCACAACCCAAGCCAAAATCAAGAGTTGGACACTTAACCAAATGAGCCACCCAGGGCCTCCAAAGTGACATTTCTAAAATGCAGATCTGCTCATGTCTCTCTTCTTCTCAACTCCCTCCTGTGATTTCTTCACACCAGGTCTCCTCTCACAGTTTTAGCCTTCAAACAGCTATAGGGGCCAAGTAAACTTGGTTTTGATCTTTCAAGAAAACACTCCTTTGCCTTCAGGCCTGTTTGCATACTTTTGTGTCTGCCTGGATCACTCTTTCTACTCCTTTGTCCTCCTCTCCACCCCCAGTCACTTCACAGGGCTACCACCTCCCCATTCTTCAATTTCCCACTTAGAAATCACAGTGCCTCCCTTGAAAGGCATTGAGAAGAGTGACAGATTTAGTTCTCTTTCTTCCTATTTTTGGTCTATCAAAGTACTTATCAGATTGAAACATATTGTCTCTTTGCCCTCTAAAAGGTCATCAAACTCAGTCTGATTTATTTACAGTAGAATTCCCAGCCCAATGTCTGATCAGTCAATATTTGTTAATAAAGAAATGAGAGAAAAGTATTGTCATACACATTTTACCTATAAGGAGCTGGAGACTCATGTAGGATGTTTGTTGAGGTCACAGAGCTAGTAAGTAGCAGAGAAAGGATTTGACACAATTCTTGTGACTCTAAAGCTCATGATCACTTTGCCTTTATAGGGAGGAAAGAGATTTTGATCCTCCTTAGAAGTAGATTCCAGTCACTTCTATGCCCAGGCAGCATCAGACCAGAGGGGGTAAACTGAGTGTTGAGCAGGTGTAGAGGTGAGAAAGCCCCACCTCCTCTCAAGAAGTTGATCCAGGAGCATTTGCTGGTTTGGAAACATGGTGGAGATTGCATCTCTGGTTTCTCTCAGTGGAATACAGTAAGAACTGTAGCTCCTGATCCTAATTATACACCCCAATCCCTTGCTTGGAACTAGACCTGGGGTGCCAAAACTGCCTTTCTTGGTTTATATAGCAGCTTCCTGGAGAAGGATCAAAGCTCAGATGCATGTGAATGGGGTAAAAAGCCAGAATACAAACTTTCTTACCTCCAAGAGCCCCTACTCCCACCTCCCCTCAGAAACCATACCTGCTGTAAGATGTCTCTAGGTGGCCCTGTCCCTAGACAGGGGTCAGGCATTTTATATCAAGGGTCCCTGTATATGTTTAATTTTAAAAGGATCTATGTTTGTGCATTTTATGTATACTGGCATGATTTTGAAAATGTATGTAATCTTATAATATTTACCAATGATTTATTTACAAGCTATTTACTGAAAAAGTGGAGCTGCTTACAAAAAAGACAGAGAGATAAAAAAGAGATACTTTGAAGTTCTTAGAGGTGACTCCTTATGTGTGGTTGAGAACACACACCACACACACACACACACACATACACACAGGTGTCTATCTTGTCTATCTCTAGACCAGATTCATTTAACCAAACAAAATACCCTGCTTCCTGTATTCCTTTGGGAGCAATTTTTTAAATTTAATTTATTTATTTTAGAAGGCAAGAGAGAGTGAGAAAGAGAGCACAAGCAGGGGGAGAGAGGGGTAGAGAGAGAGGAAGAAGCCGACTCCCCACTGATCAGAGAACCCTACCCAGGGCTCAATCCCAGGACCCTGAGATCATAACCAGAGCTGAAGGCAGATGTTTAGCCAACTGAGCCACCCAGGTACCCACTTTGAGAGCAAACTTAAGAAATATATCCCTGGTAGTAATAATAAGCAAAACATATTGAACCCTAAACATATACACTAAACAGACTTTGTGCTAAATGCTTT
Organism: Canis lupus baileyi; assembly: GCF_048164855.1. Taxonomy (NCBI): domain Eukaryota; kingdom Metazoa; phylum Chordata; class Mammalia; order Carnivora; family Canidae; genus Canis; species Canis lupus. Next base: position 52,319,723 of record NC_132855.1, on the reverse strand, counting down.
CAACTGCATTACATAATTTAATTCTTAGACCAGCCCTATGAAATATACATAATCAATCTCTCTCTACAAAGGACAGTAATGCTTAAAAAGGTAAGCAAGCAACTCTAGGTCAATAGCTAATAGGGATCGTGTCAAAATTTAAACTCAGAACTTTCTTTTTTTTTAAGATTTTATTTATTTATTCATAAGAGATACAGAGAGAAAGAGAGAGAGACAGAGGCAGAAAGAGATACAGGCAGAGGGAGAAGTAGGCTTCCCTCAAGCAGCCTGATGTGGGACTCGATCCTGGACCCCTGGACCCTGAGATCACGTCCTGAGCTGAAGGCAGACGCTCAACTGCTGAGCCCCCCAGGCATCCCTAAACCCAGAACTTTCTGACTGGGGTCTGCTCTGAACTATTTGGCTAGCCTGCTTCCAAGGTGGCCACGCATGCCTTCCTCACTCTAGATCTGCACTTTTAGGACCTAGAAGCTGGACAAAGCTAGTAAGCTTCCTTGAGGGAGAACACTCAGCACTGGAGTAACTCCTGTCTCCATTCTCCTTGACCCACCTCCAACATCAACCCATCCCTGCACTGTTAACCTGGTGTTTTTTCTAAAAGGTCAATCTCAGTCATACAGAATTTCTTCTCCACACTGCAGTGCCCCCCTTCCTGCTTCAGGGTAGTTTCAACTCCATCCAGTAGCACACAAGGCCCTTACCATCTGGCCCTGGCCTACTTTTCCTCCTTATCTTCCTTTTCTCCTCCTCCTTGTTTTTTTAAGGTTTTTTTTTTTTCCTGTGGACTGAATAGTGTCTCCCCCAGATTTCTATGCTGAGGCCCAAACCCCAGTGTGTCTGTATTTGGAGACAGGGCCTTTATGGAAGAAATTAAGGTTACACAAAGTCATAAGAGTAAAACCCTCATCTCACAGGATTGGTGTCCTTATAAGAAGAGGAAGAGACCAGATCTCTTTCTTTTTTTCCCCTGCAGTTGTACAGAGGAAAGGCCATGTGAGGACGTGGTAAGAAGATGACCATCTGCAAGTCAGAAAGAGAGTTCTCTCCAGAACATCCCTGACACCTTGATCTTGGACTTCTAGCCTCCAGAGCTAGGAGAACATGTTTCTGTTTTTTAAGCCATCCACTGTGTAGCTTGTTGTTATGGCAGTCCACACTGACTAACACAAAGTTTCACTGTATATCTGCTTAAAAGAAAAGCCTCACAAACACAAATTGTCCAGATTAGCCCTGATCAGAAGAACCTTCTAAGATGACAGAACTGCTCTGCCCAACACAGTAGACCAACTACATTTGGCTGATGAGTACTTAAAACTTGGCTAGTACAACTGAAGGACTGAATTTTTCATGTTATTTAATTTTAATTAATTTAAGTTTAAATAACCCCATGAGGCTAGTGACTAATGTATTACACAGCACCAGTCTAGGTGATTAAACTTGAGTCTTGATTAAACTTGAATATCTAATACCATAATTTTCTATGTAAGTTTTTAAATTAAGAGATTTCTATATTCCTCGTGTAGTCCAAACTTGATTAAAATGCATGACAGCGTAAGGCATCATTTTAAAAAAACTTAAGAAACAACAAAATAAATGTATAACATTAAAAGTGGAACTTCTGGGGATCCCTGGGTAGCTCAGCGGTTTAGTGCCTGCCTTTGGCCCGGGACGCGATCCTGGAGTCCCAGGATCGAGTCCCACATCGGGCTCCCGGCAAGGAGCCTGCTTCTCCCTCCTGCTGTGTCTCTGCCTCTCTCTCTCTTTCTACGTCTATCATAAATAAATAAATAAATAAATCTTTAAAAAAATAAAATAAAAACAAAATAAAAGTGGAACTTTTATTATCTTTGCAATAAAAAAAGAAAAGGAACAATTTATCCTGTGCTTGAGACTTAGACATTATTTCTCAAATCCTTAAAAAAAAAAAAAGAAAAAGAACCTTAGAAAAAAATTTGTATCAACCTAAGAAAGATAATGCATTCTTCCCAATTTGCTATATCTATATAGTAAGTCAACATAAAGGATTTATAAAGGTGTCAGATGCATTTATGCAACTATATGATTATTTGGACAATGGTTTCAAAACTCTTAGTTAACAGATGAACTTTGTATCCTGTCCTGTTGTCATTTGATGGCAAGACCAACCTTAATTCCATTCTCTCAAATGTTATTAGTCAATGAATCTGGGTTCTCAGTACCCTTAGATAATTGTATATTGATTTTCTTCTGCTACAGCCATCATTTTAACTGCCATCAAGTTTTGTCACCTTGGACCCTCCCTGCCATACTCAAACCCCTGAGAAAGAAAGCAGGAGGAAAGCTCCAGCCAGTGGTGCCATCTTTATCACAGGGAAGCATGTTGCTCTGAATCTCTTGTCCTCTATGCAAATTGAGATGATCAAGCTAGTATGGAACCTAAGGATTCCTTTTTCTCGATCCCCAGAATCCTGAAGTCGCTGGCTAGCAAACTCAAGAGTTAGGAACATTTGAGCAAATAATAGCAAACTACATGAACCATGGGTTAAGTGTATATTTTTCTTTCACAGATCAAGAAGTTGGAGACATTTGTTTATAGGCTTAACCATCTCAGGATGGACATCTTTGTGATCCTCTTAGCTTTTCCCTTGTGGTTGCAAAATAGCTGCTTAAGCTCCAGATACTAGAAAAGGAAGAAGAAGAAGGCAAGAAAAAAGAGAAACAGCAGTACCAGAAATATCTGCCCATTTTTATTTGGAAAGCAAAAGCCTTCCCAGAAGTCCCTGACCTAGGCCTCACCTTGCTGCAGGGGAGGCTGAGAAGGCCTTTAGATTGACAAGGGAGAAGGATTCCAGAATGAGTGCTGAGGCGGCTTGAGCATTGGGTGTCTTCTTTGCTTCTGGCCCTGGACTGCCCTTCCTAGAACTCTGGCCTATTTCTCAGCCTCATTCCATTTCTCAAGGGAGAATATTGTCCCCTCATTCTTTCCAGACTAAAAAAGGCTAAAGCAGTAAACCCATGTTTCATCTCTGCTGTGTCTGGACTCTAGCCCTCCCTATAACCTTCCCTACTAAAATCCCTGCCTCTGTGGAGTGGAGGGAACATTCTCTGCCTTCTCTGCCTGTGGAAAAGCCTTCTATTTGCTGTGGGACAGAACCACATGTTGCATTGCCCTGTGTTGCTCACTGCAGCCCCAGCAGCTCTACTGCACTGGAAAACTCAGTCTAAATATACCCAGGGCCCAATTCCCTCCATGTAGGTTGCCCTTCCACTCAGTGCAGATACAGCTTTTCCTATAAAATCTTCTGAGACACCTGCAATTAGAAGTGACTTCCACCTCCTCTGTATCCCCAGGGCCCTTGGGTTCTACCTTTCCAGTTTTGCGTACTATACTCTTCCTGTGTCATAGCTATTTGTGTAACAGTTGAAGGAGGCTGTGATCTTTTTGATAACAGCCTCCTATGAGTCTTGTTAGTTTTTGTGTTCCCTATATGCGGGGCATTGCCTTGTAAAGAATGTAGCTCTTCAGTAAGTATATTATAAATTAAATTGAAGTATTCAGTCTCTTTGAATGATTGAGATGGCTTATTTACTTTCTCTTTTCTTCTCATATTTCCATCATGTGTTTTTTGTGTGTGTGTTTTCTGGAAACAAACTGAGAATGTTGGGGTATTTTAGGTGGAAGATGGGGATTATAGGTGGTTATCAGCAGTGGACATAAGACAGTTCTTCTGAGGCATGAATTTTATCTGTGTCTTCACCTCTTCTTGAACCCTGGCAACCACATTCACCTTAACTTTAATTTGTCCCTTGTCTTAGATATGATAGGCCAGTTGCTGAAACAAAAGAACTAACAATTTTTCAGTGACTTAAATAATAGAGAGGTATAATTCTCTCACAGAACAACCCAGTCACACAGTTATCCAAAGGCCCAGGTTAGTTGCAGCTAGTCCATCCATTAACAGGGACTCTAAGAGAACTGTCCTTTAAAGTCAAGAGCAAAGGAAGAGGGATCATGTAATGATGCAGAAACATTTTGTGGAAGAGAAGAAAAACAATGAGATGGTCACATTGGACAATCTCAATATTCTGCATGAAGTTAAGAGAATTTAGGTATCAGAAGACAGGATGAATCCCTGCAGAAGCCATGACCCCAGGTTTGAAGATGAAGCCCTTTCCAGGGAGTCTGTGGCCTGGAATAGCCAGAAGCTGATCCAAACCCGCTCAGGACTCTGGGGTGGTTTGACATAGTCCCCACCAGGACAGCCAGTGTCAGCTGTTAGAGTTGAGGGGTCAGAGCAACAAAGAGGAAGCATGGCAAGAGGTTAGGATCGGAGTGAGAGGTGACAGTGGGGAATGTAGGGGCAAGATGAGGTGAAGAGAACTGGGCCCTGGGCTTAGGGAACAGAGACAAGGTAGCTGGAGTGTGTGGGGGTTGGAGCTGCCAGTGTTAAATAACCAGAGTCCAGGCACGTGTGTCATCTGCTGGGGGTGAAAGAGTAGGGGTGGAGCTGAGGCAAGGGGACAGGGTTCCGGTGGTAGCTTGAAGGGACTCATGGTCTGAGTCTGCTCAAGGTGAATTTCAGGATGATCTAGGCATCTTTTTTCAGATGCCCTTTTCTGAATTTCCTCTAGCTTAACTCATTCAAAGGATAGCTATTTCAAGTAAAAGTACATCCTATTTCAGCCACATTCCATATAAATGCCACAGAGACATTTTGATGTCAGAAAATCACTTCTCTTTCCTCTTTACCCAAGTCTTTGTTTCACATACTTGAGAGTGGTATAAATTCCAATAAGAAATGATTTTATGAAAAGGCAAGATAATTCTAAAATTACACTACACCCTGTTGTTCAGCAGAGAGCAGTTAATAGAGTTTGTTCTCTTAAGAGTACTTCAGAGGACAGGATGTTGCTTTATGCTGCAATTGAAACAGGCTAAACGACCATCAAGTTCTGTGATGTTTACATGCTTTTTTTTTTTTTTTTTTTTTTAAATCTCTTTTCTCAATACAAGGCCTTTGAACAGTTTCTGTCTGGAATTCTGTCCCTGCAACAAGGAATGAAATGGACAGGATGTCTGCCTTCTGGGAGCTTATATTCTGATATCAGAAAATCAGGATGGGATGATTATGATGGCTGAACTTTAAATTTGGATTAGAGGTATTTGCAACCAAGGCAAAAATAAAAAGGACACATTAAGGTTATGTAAGTCTTACTGTCTGATTAAAGGAAGCATATTATTTTATGAGAAGCAACAAACTTTTCCCTTGACATTGAATTCTAGAAGGTTTTTGTTACAAGACTCTTATCTAAAGAGCAATCAGTGGGTAATATAATGGGCGATGTTTTTAGCAGAATTTTGAAAGACATGCAGAAATGTGGCTCTTTCTTATAAAAAGTTCACATAAAACCTAAAAGAATACTATTGGATAGTAATTCAGTGAGAGTTTGATAGGACACTACAATCATCATAAAGAAAAAAATATGCTTGATAAAAGAGCACAAAAATAACTAATTCTTTCCTTCTAGGTACTGACAGTTAACTAAAATATTTAAGAAAGGGAAAATGAGATTTATAATATTCTAAGTGGATCAAGTGTATTAAGGCATTCACTAACACATACCATTTTGCTGTGGGAAGATGTATGGAGAGGCTACATAATTGGATTCCCTAAACTTGACATGACCCTGACCCTTCACTAAATTCCACCGGATGTCATTGTAAATTGGTTTAGAGTACATAGAGAATAATCAGGATGTGTAAGAGCCTTCTAAAATTGCTTAAGACTTCTAACTTGGCAATTTCACTTTGGGAAATCCCCAGGAAAAAAATGCTCTTTGGTCCCTCTTTGGTCGGGGTGGGAGGAGTCCAAAGCAAGTGTTCTGACAAAGGGGTAAGGAATAAGAGTGCTGGGATGTGATTGCCAGAGTATGAGTTGTTGGTGAAACGTATACTTTGCAAAACTTACAGTTACTTAACCTCTCCAAATCTCAGCTTCCTTATCTGTAAGATAGTAATAAAAATAGAACCTGTCTTATTAGGTTGTTCTGATAATAAATAAGATAATGAGTAAAAAGTTCTACTCACAGTGCCTGGGATCTAGGGAGCTATTAATAAGCTCTTAATAATGATGATGATCTTGAAAATTTGAAGTCACTCACAGTCCCAAAGATATGAAAATAACAGAAATTTTGTGGTATGTAAACACAATGAAATACTAGGTAGCTATTAAAAATGACATGTTGTAGACTATCTTTATAGTGCAATGCAAAAAGCCATTATGTGAAAGAGTTCTACATATTGATTATAACAAGGTAAGAAGACATATTTACATTAAAAAATAATCCAGTGGGGACGCCTGGGTGGCTCAGTGGTTAGGCATCTGCCCTTGGCCTGGGGCATGGTCCCAGAATCCCAGGATGGAGTCCCACATCAGGTTCCCCTCAGGGAGCCTGCTTTTCCTTCTGATGTGTCTCTGCCTCTCTCTCTCTCCATGTCTCTCATGAATAAATAAATAAAATCTTTAAAAAAATAACCTAATGAAATTTTTAATAGTTTAATGATCTGTCAGTTTGCTGGCTACTGTTTCTGAAGTCCATAGTGAATACTTTATCAAGTAAACTTAATTCTCAGTGCCAAGAGATTCATTTCTTATTTTGAAAGAATCATTATATGATTACAGGACTCATTTTCTTATCTTATTGTGTACTGTAAGACACCAGGAAGGTGCCCCCAAACAAAAATGTACAATTTAATGATTTACCACAAAGTGAACACCAGTATAATTACCACCCAAGTCAAGAAAATGACACCAGCATCTCCAGAACTCACTCTCCTAATTATTACTCTTCATATTCTTTAAAATTTATAACTGAAAATAGACAATATATATTCCTTCCTATGACTTCTTTTGCTCAACATTATGTTTGCGAGATTCATCCATGCTGTCTCATGTAACTGTTCTGTGCTCATCTTCATTCCTGTGTAATATTCCTCTGTAACAAATATATCCTAATATATTTATCCATTCTACTTTGATGAACATTTGGTTTGTGGTAGGTTGTATTTTCCAAAGATGGCCACAGATATATCTCTCAACATGCGTGTTCTTACAAAGTGACCTTGACCTTCCTCCCATTAAGGTGTGGAGTTTATGCCCCTCCCTTTGAATCTGAATGGGCCTTTGCTCTGCCTCTCCCAATAGACTACAGTGAAAAGATTTCTTAAGCCACTTCATAAAATATGCCTTAGTCTTCTGCTATCATGTTTTTTGGGGGATGCTTGTACTAGGAATCCAGCCACCATGCTGTGAGAAAGCCCAAGCCCAACAGAGAAAAGCTGCATTCCAGTGTTTTGGTCAATAGCCCCTGCTGAATTCCTGCCAATAGCAGGCATCAACAGAAGGATGCATGAGTGAAAAAGCCTTTAGATGACTCCAGCCCTTTACTACTGAGTCACAGTGTTTGAACCTCCCAGCAGAAGCCACATTACAGAGCTGAGATAAGATATCTAGACTGTTTCTTTCTAAACTCCAGACTCACAGAATCCATAAGCATAACAAAATGGTGGTAGTTTTATGCTTCAAAGTTTAGGGTGGTTTGAAACATAGCAACAGTGTCTGGAACAGTATTGAATACAATTTTTAGATATTATAAATAAACATTCATGCACATGAATTTCTTTGGGGAATAATAGAGGGTCATAGGTTATTAATATCTTTAACTTTGGTGAATAATGCCGATCTTTTACCAGAGTGGTTGTACCAAGTTAGACTCCATACAGTAGTTTCTCATTATGTTCTTAATTTTCATTTTCTTAATTTCTTTTGTTTTTCCATGTAGACATCATTTTCCTAATTTCTAATAAGAGTTAGCATTTTACAATATGTGTATCTGGCATTTGGTCATAAAGATATTCCCCTGTATTATCTTCCAGGAGCTTTATTATTTTACCAATCATATTATTAGTAACAATTCCAAGAGGTACTGTGACCTCATTTCATTTGTCTTTCCTCAATTTATTTTTTTGGGATTGTAACTACTTACATGCTATCATAATCCAAAATGAGGTTGGAGGGTGAGAGAGTATCTAATCCTGGGAATATTCTCCTTCTCCCAGAGCTTAGAAATTCTTCGTTGTAAACCAACTGATAAAACAAAAATCCTATGCTCCTAAAAGAGTAAAACTCTTTATTCTTCAAGCAGCCTGGTGCAACTTAATTTAGGACCCAAATTCTGTAAAAGAAGTAACTAACTCACTCTAATCTCATCTCAGACCTCTCCTCCAAACCAAGTTCTACTTGAGCCTATGGCTCTCCACCTTTCTCACTGTGATAGCCAAATAAACATAAGCTTTTCCGTTCCCATCTAGTCCTTGTAGCCAGAACAAGATGATTAACTCTTCTGAACTCTGGATTCCCAGATTTAGGGGCAAACATGAGGATATCAGTGCATTTTAACTCTACTTTAGACCTTTACATCTTAGTGTTTGAATTCCCCTGGAAGGATTAGGATTGTTTCTCTTCCTAGGAGTTACTACCCATGGAATCCCTATGAAGTTAGATTTCCAACCTGCTCTTCTCTGTGATATGAGACCATTTTTTTCTTCCTCACCATGACAAACTAATGGGAAAATCTCTTCAGTTACCCTAATGTTAAATGCTGCTCAGACTACCCTAGTCATTCATTTCCCTTCTTCTTTTCCTTCCATTCATCTTTCTTCTTGCTTATGACTCCTTCACATTTCTAAATGCTTTTGTCTCTTTTCCTAAACCAAAAATAAACACACTGTAATTGAATGCCCCCCAATACAAAAATTCCACCCCCAAGGATTTTTTTCCTTTAGATTTTCAACCTAAAATGTAAAAACTTTGTTAGGACCAGGAAATAAATGCAATAGACAGAAAAGGAGTCAAAAAATAGTGGGAGCATAATAAATGCTCACAGAAAAGTGTAGCAATTGGCTAGTAGGTCAGTGGTACTGATGAACTTCTCCCCAGTGAGGCAACCTTGAAGTGCTTGGTTGCTCACAGAGGTTCTCACCTCCCTCCCCTCCCAGATTCCCACAGGAGTGCTGGTTGTATAATGGAGAGAAGAGCCCAGAAGTTCAGCTCTAATCATTCATTCAGGGAATAGTGTTGTAGCTCCTCTGCAGTCCTTGGTCCTGCAAGTCCTTGTCTACTGGCCAACACAGCTCAGAGTGCACCCTAGAAAGAGAGCAAATTGCTTCTCCTTAGTGACAGCTTGATAGTTATACCTTTCTAACTTCTAGATCAGAATGCGCCTAGGTGAGAAAGAATGAATAGGAAAGCCTCATGTGACTATAAGCCATCAGCCTAGAAAACCTACAAAAGACTTTTCTATTTGAGTTGTTTGTTTAGTTTGATTTTGTTGTGTACCACTTCAGTATGGCTGCATAACGCACATGCTCATCATTTTTGATAGCAAAGCAGCCTCCTGTTGCCTTCTACTGGTGCGTAAGCAAGTTATAAACATTACCTTTTATTCAGTCTCTACAATGCAGCAGGCATAGTAATAGATATTTTGAATATATTATCATTTTATCTCATGAAATTGCTATAATAATCCCACAGGGGAAATGTTTCCATTATAAAGACAATAAACTTGAGGCTCAGGAGGACAGGATTCAAACCCAGGTCTGTTTGACTCCTAAATTTAAACTCTTAATCCTTCTATCAGCTAATCTTTTTTTTTTTTTTTTAAGATTTTATTTATTTGAGAGAGAGAGAGCTCAATCCAGGGGGAAAGGCAGAGGGAGAGGGAGAAGCAGACTCTCCATTAAGCAGGGAGGCCCCTGTGGGCCTTGATCCTAGGACCCTGATATCATGACCTGAGCCAAAGGCACATACTTCACCCACTGAGTCACCCAGGCACCCCTCTATCATTTAATGTATTCATGAACTATATTTTGGAAGCCTCTTGGAGTCCATCCCACCCTGCCCAAAGGTTGAAATCATTGTCAAAGACTTGTTCCATATAACAACATTCACCTCATCTGCCCATTTTTTCTTATTTTTCAAGGTCTCTTGCTCGCCCATCTTTTATTTTCCCCACCAAATAATCCTTTTTATTTCAGTCCTAGAAACAAAATGCTGGAGAGATGAGTCATTGTTGCAAGCCACTGTGGCAGTTCTCTGCTTTCCTCCTACAGAAACTGTTATCTAGCTCATTGGGAATTTTTCTCCCCTTTTATCCAACTTGATTGTCCTTTCTCTGCCAAGAAATTTTCTGTTCCTACAAAATAGAGATTAGAGGGAGTCTCTTCTCAACTCCCTCTTGGGTTCAGACAAAACTGACAATATCTGAGAAAGTTGGAAGTCCTGGGAATGATTTTTAAGGAGGGGATTTACTTTAATGGTCCTTGTTTGTTCCAGCCCCCTCCCTCATTTCCAGGGCTTTTGCCCTCTCTTGGGGATTCCTTCCTTCCAGGTACTTGGGGATCAAAATGCTGCCCTCTAGCTGCCCAGCAAAGCCTTATGGGCAGGGCATGCCCAGTGCTTGGCCTGTGGCTTCTTTCTCCATCCAATGGACATATTGTGGATGTCATAGGATGGTCAAGGTGGATTTGCAGGAGGCAGTGAGTTAACTTGAGGACTGTTTATCGTATGGACCCTGGGCAGCAACTGATCTCCTCCTCACCCTGGGGCCTAGAAACTCCAGGAAGAGACAGGATGAACCTAAAATGAGTCCTAGAAGCACTTCTAAGAACATGATGACCAACACAAAGTGATGTCATGTTTGTGAGAGCCAGCTTGCCTGGGCACTTGCTCTAGAGTCCCTTCCCAAGATGCAGGGTAGGAACTCATCTTGGGGACCAGACAGGACAGGATAAAGAGGAAGATGCTCTCTTCTTGGGATGTGGCCAGGAAGGGCCTGGTTATCTGTCTCCAGGCCTCACTGCTAAGAGGTTACCATAGAAGAGGTCCTGATTAAAACAATGGACTCAGTCTTGTTACAGGTTGAACTGTGTCCTCCTAAAATTAATGTGATGGAATCCTCACCCCCAGTACTTTATAATGTGACTGTACATGGAGATAAGGTCATTGTAGATGTAATAGTTCAGTTAAAATTGATTATCCTGGAGTATGGTGGGCCCTTAATCCAATATGACAGGTATCTTAATTGAAGAATGCCTTGCAAAAGGACATATACACAGGAAGGGCACTGTGGGAACACTGAAGTCATGCAGCCACAAGCCAATGAACTACCAGAAACTAGGAGAAAGACCTGACACAGATCCTTCCCTAGAACCTCAGAGGGAGAATGGACCTGCTGCCACCTTGATGTCAGACTTCCAGCCTCCAGAACTGTGAAACAATAAATCTCTGTTAAGCTACCCACTGTGTGGTATTTGGTTTCAGGTGCTATAGCAAACTAATACAACTCCCTGTAACAACAATACAAAGTGAACTACAGATAATTTATTCATAGAAAGCTGAGGTCCCATGGCAAATAAGTAGCAGAGTTTGACCTAAAAATTAAATTTTCTAGCCCTCCACATACTTGTCAATGGTGTTCTCCCACCTTGTCTTGATAGGGCAGGACAGAAGATGCCAGGCAGTCAAGAGTAGAGATTTTCCCATGTCTTCTCTTTCTCATTCCCCTCCTACATACTACTTCCTCCTACTCCAAACTGTTCCCTTTCATCTCCTACTCCATGAATTTAAAAAAAAAAATTCATGAGAATGAATTGGGAGAGGAACAATTTAAAAAGCTAGGAGGCAGGACTCAATGGAGATTTTTATTCCTCTATTTTGCCTCTACGTCTTTGTCATCTGCCAAGGGAGACTGGAACTCAGGGAACTCACCTTCTAGTGCAGAGAACCCCAAGCATCCGGGGGAGAGAAGCTGCCATCATCTTATTTGAATTGCCTGGTATCTCTGTGAACTGACTGATGAAATTCTCTTGTCTTCTCTCTCAACTGGGGCCCTCCCACTACTCAAGATGTGTGAACTCAATCCTAAGGGAGTTTGTTATTTACATACTTGCTTTGCTTCTACCCATCATCTTCATAGACAAACACCTCCATTCTTCCCTGCAAGACTCTGCCAATAGCTTCAAAATCAGCTCTAATTTTTTGAGACCGTGATGATGAAGAGGGAGGGCAAGTGGAAGCATGCACAAGAGATTCCTTCTTAAAAACACCATGGTAAATGAAATGAGTCAGACACAAAAGGACAAATGTTGCATGATCCCACACATTCGTGGTACCTAGAATAGGCAAATTCGTGGAGAGAAAGTAGTGTAGAGGTCCAAGGGTTGGGGGAGGGAGGAATGCAGAGTTACTGTTTAAAGGGTACAGAATTTGGGATGATGAAAAGTTCTGGAAATGGACAGTGATGATAGTTGCACAACACTGTAAATATGCTTAATGTCACTGAATCATACATTTAAAAAGTGGTTAAAATGGTAGGCTTTAGGTAAAAATCAGCATTTTTTACTACAGATCCTACATAATTACAATTTTTTTCTGAGTTACTAAGATTAGTGCCTTTGAGCAATTATGTTAGATAATTTGACCGATATTTTTACTGTTTGTTTTAAAATAAATTCCGTTTTCCCCTGAAAAAATAAAACTGGAGAATTCTATTCTCAAACCCAGCTTCCTCGAACAGTGGCAATAATACCCAAAATAGTTTACTCTGTTAGGTTCCAGAGCCTGTCTTTTCAATTCCATCCCTGGAGACAGAAAGATGCATAGGGGAGCAGTTTGGGAGGATGTGGGATTGAAAGGGTCCAGGTATCCCAGAGCACTCCCAGCTGCCGTTCTTGCCCAAGTCTGCAACTCTTTTGCCCCTTCTGACCTGGTGCTGACTCCCCCACCAGTCACACTGCTCACACTTTCAGGGAAGTTGTGAGGATGGAAGCCTGGGTCACCTACAGTTACAATCAGGCTGTCCCCACCAAATGCAAGGCACTGGGCAGGCTGCAGGGGGAGCCCGCCTACAGACCCAATGAGCCGTCTGGGTCTGCCAGGCTCTCAAGGGACTGATCTCCGTGGGGGTCCAGCAGAGATAGCCAGCTTTCTCTCCAACTACTGTTTGGTTGGAACAATTATTATTATACATTAAATTACAGAAAATATAAAGAAAATTAAGAGAATGAAATCAAGGTACCAGGAGGCTGGAGAGAAACTGGCAAGGTGGGTGGAGTAAGTCCAGGCTGCAGTCAGCGGTCTAAATGCTGGAGACTGGGAGAGAGGGAAGAAGAATTAGATAGTCAACAGAGGCTTCCCCTGAACATTAATGTTGCGTGTCTTCCAATAAAAATAAAAGGGAAGTGTGGAGCAGTGCAGGGAAGTCTAAAATCATTGATTCCAGGTAGTGGAGACTTGAGAGTAAGAGCCCTTTGATGTAGAACCAAGAGTGGACCTGAGGACCAGTAAGGAGGAATCAGGTGAACTGGGGTTGATGGTGAAGGGGATGTAAACTGGGACCATGGATGAAACCTGGGACCATGGACCATTCAGAATCTGGTTATTGTATTGGATGGTGCCAAGCCAGAAATAGCAATGAGACTTTCTTTAAAATTACCTATCTTTACACAGCTTAATCTCTAGATAGGGTGACTTCTGTTGGGCTTGAGCAGGTATTGCTTTGGAAGCCTTTGGACGCACAGTAAAGGTAAGAGCTCTGGATTTCTGAGACAGAGATGAGATCCTTATCCTTAGAGAATTTTCTTCCCCATTGCCTTTGAGTCTTACTAAGCAGTGGAAACTTACCTGAGCTGGAGCACTGAGCTTTCTTATGTAGGACCCCTAACAGATCTAGTTTCAGGAATGGTTAGCTTAAATTAACACAGTCCCCTCTCTGTCCTGGGCCTGGCCAAGCCCCTGCAACCATCAGAAAGCATACAGACAAAGACCTTGGATCATTGATGACTTTTGTTCCTCATTCCCTCCCTTTCAAAAATGAAAAACTTTTACTGTATTTCAAAGGCAGCTGAAAGATAGCCGCCCAATTATCTCCCAAGTTAGGTGACTCTAGGTCAGAGAAGGAATTTCATATAATAGGCTTCATGAACCTGGAGATCAGAAGGGTCAACTGAAGAAGCATAGAGGCAGAAATGACAGGAATGCAGACTACAGACAGCAAGGGTGGGGCTGGGAAGCTTCTAGACTAGAGCTACAGAACTCTGTCAATAGATAATGGGATTACCTACTGGTGCCTAACAGAGCAGTAGTAACAATAATAATAATAATACTTGTATGGAATGTTCTTTATATATACTAACATATGTAATACAACAGTCCTATGGAGTAAGCACTGCTATGGTCCCATTTTATAGATGTGGAAAGCTGAAGATGTGGAAAACAGAAGGTTTTAAGATGTAAGCCCCCAAAAAGCAAGCTCTGAAAGGGTTAGGATTTGTCTTTCTTTATTATTTTTAATTTAATTTAATTTAATTTCCAGTATAGTTAACGTACAGTGTTATATTAGTTTCAAGTATAAAATATAGTGATTCAGCAATTCCATATATCACCCAGTGCTCATCACAAGTACACTTCTTAATCCCTGATTTCATCTGTCTCCCCCTCCCCTGGCCCCCTCCCGCTCAACCATCAATTTGTTCTCTGTAGCTGAGTCTGTTTCTTGGCTTCTCTCTCTCTCTTTTATTTTTGTCCCCTTGCTCATTTGCTGTGTTTCTTAAATTCCACATATACTGAAATCATATGGTATTGGTCTTTCTCTATTAACTACTGCTATCCCAATGCCTGGCACATAGTAGGTGTTCAATAATTATTTGTTAAATTAACAGTTAACTGGCCCAAGATCATGCAGATATCATGGCAGAGACAGGATAGAAATTGAGGTTTAATGGTTTTAAAGGTCCTGCTGCTAATTACTGAGTCATACTGTCCTGGATGCAGTGACAGGAGATGCATTTTGTGTGTCTCTCAGCCTGAATTACATCTCCTTGGCAGACCCTGCCCTCACTCTCAAAGCTGGCTATCCAAGAGAATACTTCCCAACTCATGGTAGGAGACCAGCATTAATTACCCTAATGACAAAGAATGGTAAAGAAGCTACAAGAAAGGAAAACTGAAGACCAATATGTCTAATTAACACAAATGAAAAAAATCCTTAACAAAGTATTAGCAAATTGAATCCAACAATGTATAAAAAGAATTATATACCGTGACCAAGTGGATTTATTCCACGTATGCAAAGCTAGTTCAACATTTAAAGATCAATCAGTATAATCCACCACATCAATAGGCTAAAAAAAAAAAATTATGTCAACTGATGTAGAAAAAGCATTTAACAAAATCCAATACCCAGTCATGATAAAAACTCTCAGTAAACTAGGAATACAGGGGATCTTCTTCAACTTGATAAAGAACATCTACAAAACCTATAGCTTTGTTTCATCAGTTGTAACATGGGGGATGTTGAATGCAGGAGACTATATATGTGTGGAGGGCAGGAGGCCTGTGGGAAATCTCTGTCTCTTCCTCTCAGTTGTACTATCAATTTAAGATTGCTCTAAAAAAAAAATGAAGTCTGTGAGTATGGTGATTATCTTCTTAGATACAACAAGTAAGATATAATCCATGAAAGAAATAACTGATAAACTGGATTTCAGTGCAATTAAAAACTTTTGCTCTTTGAAAGACAATGTCAAAAAAAATTAGAAGATAAGCCACAAACTGTGAGAAAATATTTGCAAAAGATACATCTGATAACTGTTATCTAAAATGTACAAAGAACTCTTAAAACTCAACAATAAGAAACAATCTGATTAAAAATGAGCCAAAGACCTTAACAGATACATCACCAAAAAAGATACCCAGATGGCAAATAAGCACATGACAAGATAATCCACATCAAATGTCATCAGGGAAATGCAAATTAAAACAACAATGAGATACCACCACACACTTACAAAATTGCCAAAATGAGAGAGGAGAGAAAAATCTTCTGGGCAGAAGAAATCCAAATAATTTATGTAGGTGGTCCACCCTCAAGCTGAAAGCATAACTCCCCTCCCCATTCCTTGAGTGTGAGCTGCGCATAAGGACTTCCTTCAGAAAAGCACTGTATGGGAAGGAGGCACAAGAGTGACTTCAGTGGAGACACCTGACAGACACTACCACAACCAGGTGATCAAAGTCAACATCAATAGTGATGTCATCATTTGACAGCATATACTTTTAACATGATGTGATAGGAATGACACTTACCTTCTGTGGTCTTTTCCCTCAAAACTCATAAGCCCAATCTAATCATAAGAAAAACATCAGATGAATCCTAATTGAAGGACACTCTACAAAATACTCGACTCTTCAAATTTTTCAGTTATCAAAAACAAGAGAGTTTGAGAAAGCTGTCCCAGCCAAGAGGAGCCTAAGGAGACATGGTGACTAAATGTAATGTCCTGTATGGGATCCTGGAAGAGAAAGAGGACATTAGGGAAAACCTGAGGAAATCTGATTAAAAGATGGATTTACTAATAATGTGTCAGTGTTGGCTTCTTCATTACAACAAATATACATACTAATGTAAGATGTTAATAATAAGGGAAATCGAATGTAGGGTGTATGAGAACTCTATGTATTATCTTTGAAAGTCCTCTGTAAACCTAAGACTGTTCTAAAAAATAAAGTTTATTGAAGTGTATTTAAAAAATGGACTATCTGCCTTCCCAGATCCTCTACCCCACGCAAAGTGGAGGAGGGGAGGAGGAGGGAAGCTCTGACAGAGCTTGCAGGCTCCAGGGAACAGATTGAATTTCAGGTTTCTGGGTGGGTGTAAAAACCCCAGCTGCGCCGCAGCTTCCCCACCCGGGCAGGGCTGGCGCGTGCGGCCCGAGGACACATTGTCCACAGGCGGCGGCAGAGCATCACCCGACCGCCCCAGCCGGCTGCAGTCGAGGCGCACGGTGCGGGTCCAGGCGCCTCTGGGCTGGGCTCTTCCTAGCCTGCCCTTGGATCCCCTTGGGTTTCCTTGCCTGGCCTTCTGGGTGCTAGGCCTTAATTCTGGAACTCCCCAGCTCTCTTAGGGAAGTGCAGACTCACCACCCTCCCCTGCAGAGCCCAGTCCTGAGAGAACCTTGGGGAGGAGTTGAGCTCAGAAGCTAGGGGCTCTCGGGGGGAAAAAAAGAGGAGGAAAGGAGGCATTTTCGGTGCCCCAGTTCAAAGCCACAGTTGGGAGGACAAGTTGTTACTGCTTCCCTGGCGCATTCAGAGGGAGGGAGCCAGGTAGCCGGCCTTCTAGAAACACAGTGGAAAGTGCAGGATTTGCAGGTGTTAGAGCTTGGTCTGGGTAGGCAGAGCAGGATAACTACCTAAAGCTTTGGGGGTGGGGAGGGTTGCAACTTCCACATCCAGCTTAGGAATAGCCAGGGACCTTGAAGATTCCCTGTGCTTTCGTAGCAAGGAAACTGCTCTGACAGTAAACGGAGACGCGTCTGCCAGAGAGTGGCGTTGGAGAGGTGGCGCAGCGCAGTGCGCTCTGGAAAGCTGAGGGCTGGCCAGAGAAGGTTCTTGCTGAAGAGAGGGAAGATGGGAGACAGGCCCCACAGCCAGCTAACAGCTGCCACAGGGAGGGGGTGGAAACAGCCTGGAACTGGTGTTACCTCCCCCAGTGAGTGCCAGAAACCCCGGCTGAGGTGTCAGACCAAAGCCGCCGTCACCGCTGGGTCTCTGCACTGGCTGCCCCTGCCCTCTCCAGCTTTGCGCACGGGCCTGTCTTGTCTTCTGGCCCTGTGAGGAGGTCAGGGGAATTCCTGCCCCCTCCCCTGAGGACAGATCTTTTCCACAGCCACCAGGCTTTATTCTAGGAGGTCTCGAGGGCAGAAGAAGCCAGCAGTTAGGGCTTTACATCAGGGCGAGCGACAGACTAGAATGGCCATGGGCGGCCTGGAGAGGGGCGCGCAGTCTGGCTGGCGGGTGGCAAGACCTCAGAGTTAATGTATAATTTCGAGCAGATGGCGGGGGCTGGTGGCAGCCTGGGCCCAGCTAATGAGGGACAATTAGCCCCAAACCTGGTGAGGGAGGTTGAGAGAGTCAGACAGTGAGGGCAGATATTTGCTTCTCAAACAGTCTGGTGCGCTGGGCAGAGGGCTGAGTGGCTGAGCCTTTGGGCTGGCTAGGCCCCCCTGCCAGGGCCCTTCCTCTCTTCTCCCTCCCTCCATCAACTCTAGGTCGAAAGCCTCTGTTTGTTCAGACCCAAGATCGCGTTGTAAAGGAGGGGGGGAAAGGGTAGTTTATGGGGGAAATCGCTGCCACCACCATCTGCCAGGGCTTGTCCCCTCTCCCCCTGACACCCCTATCCCCACCCCTCATGCAGCTGTCTATGGGAGTAGCAGGTCAGGACACAGAGCCTTGCGCCCCCAGACACAGGGGCAGATGTGAGGGGGAAGGGCTGAGGCAGGAAAGGAGGACTAAGAGCAGGGCTTCCATGGGACTTACATGAGACCCTCTGTCACCCAGGCATGGCTGAGTAGAGTGAGCAGCAGTTCCAGATGCCCAGGGATTAAATGGGCTCCACAGGTACTAGTGTATGTGCCACCCTGCCCATGGTGCTGAAGCCAACTGCTACAGTCTCCCCTTGTGGCCCAGGGCTCTAGGCCAGCCTGAGGAGGCTGGAGGGGGCTGCAAGAGGAGAGGTCATATAGAACACCCATTTCTGTGATACATTTGGCCCTGCTTTGAGAACAAGCGTTCTCAACCTTAGGATCAAGCTGAATATACAACATCCACACCTAATCTCCCTCCCCCCCAACGTGAAATCCATTCTTCCACCCTCTGGGTCTAGCTTTATTGCTCTACACCCTGCTTACTTTCAGCTTGACTTCTGAGAGGGTTTCACAGAATCCAAGGTATGGAATGGACCCAAAGGACTTTCCATGTTGGATTATTCATAAAGGATCTGCACAAGACCATGGTGGCAACAAAGCTTCCATCACTAGAGCTATGTTTCACTTCCAAGCACCCCATTCCACAAGAACCACCTAGCCAGCTCCTGGTTTCCCCCACCCCAACAATGATCCATATAACCTGTGGTGTCCTCTGTGGGCACAGGAGCATCATTCATGACATGGAGTTTAAAAGCACCAAATCATTAGTGGAATGGAGCCTGATAATATCTAGAGATGGAAGAAGAAAACCAAGTTGCACACCTCCTCATAAACACCCCATCTGCATCCTAACTACCCTAGAGGCTCATTGCCATCACCACTATTGCCAGGGTTCTATAGTCCAAGGTGCCCCTATTTCTAAAATTCATCCTTGGTGTCACCTCAGTCAAGGAGCCAACTGGAGTATTGGTGAAGATGCTCTGTGGAGAGAGCTGGTGCTATGTGACACATGCTTTTCTACATGTACCATCATTCTCTCAGAGATTTAGGAGCTAACTTGGCCAGTATTAGATATCAGTCTATATAACCAATTATCTTTTATAGTAATATACACAAGACCCAGGAATTGACCCCCAAACTCTGGCATGTGCATTCTGGCTGGAAAGCTGTCTGTGGTTCTAGATGTCACCCTTGGCTTCTGTGCATTCAAAACATTGAGGATACAGTCTGAAATTCCCCCATCTTCTATATTCCCCAATCCCTTCAGGAGTTCTGGCCCTTGAGTGGGTGCGCTTGAGGGTGGCAGGTAAACACCAGGTGGGCTCTGAGGACTTCCCATGGAAGGACAGAATGGGTCGTTGGCTGTGGTTTGCTCTGCCTCAGGGCCAGTGTCAGTCAGCCCCATGCACACCTCCCTCCTCCTCTCTCCTCTGCTCATGGCCTGTGACATCACTGGCTGCTCCCAGAAGGCTGCCCTCTGCTTCTGAGCACG
This sequence comes from Canis lupus baileyi, assembly GCF_048164855.1. Classification (NCBI taxonomy): domain Eukaryota; kingdom Metazoa; phylum Chordata; class Mammalia; order Carnivora; family Canidae; genus Canis; species Canis lupus. Next base: position 52,299,930 of record NC_132855.1, on the reverse strand, counting down.
GGCTCTCTGTAGCTCTGGACCCCCTGGCAGGACTGAAGCAGGAGCAGAGTGGAGGCTGTTACTAGGACCAGACCACCATCACCCCTGGAGCCTGCAGGGGTCTCAGGAGTCCAGCATAGGAGACTGAGATCATCCTACTGAAGCACCCACCTCCTTACCTCCACACAGGTAGCTCACCTGCAGGCTCATTGTCTGCTCTGCCTCCCATGCTGTCTCCATGTCTTTGTGTGGCCAAAACCAACTTCCCTCCTCTGTCTTTGCAGCCTTGCACCCTCCTGCTCCTCCAACTCCCTACCTTGCTTTCCCATCTTGTGAGAACCAGCTCTTTTATCAGACAAGTTATGAATGTTGGGGAGGAGTGGGGTGGCTGTTGGGAATGGAGTTTCTGTTTGTGAATTTTACATTTGGACCTGACTGAGGTTTGGATGTTGAACCCAAGTCCCCATTCCTCCTCTTAGTTCTGGTCACTTAGAGGGGACATAGTCATAGCAAAGTTTTGGCTGATATTCTGAGCTCACATCCCCTGCCCTGGCAGAGCCCTTTCTATTTCCAGCTTGACTCTCTTCTCTTTTGGTGGCAATTACACAAACATGAAGCGGGGGTAGGGGGCAGAGAAACAGCCCCAGGAATAGAAGTTGGAAATTTTGGCTTCCAATGAGGGACTGGCTTCTAAACCTCTTTGAGTTTTACTCCCTGGGTGGCCCCCTGATTTGTGGGAACGCCAATCTGTGCCTCAGCTTTCTTTTTGGAAAGATCTCTGCCTTCTATCCTGGCTTTCTGGAAAGATGAGAGCTTGAAGGGGGAACATGTCTCTACCTCCTTGGAGAGGAGGGCGTAAAAGCGAATTCAGCCACTGAGTTAAAAGCAACTCCAGATTCCATACTCTGTGGGTTCCTTGTTTCACCTGTGCTGGTCTCCTCTTCCCGGCTGCTCTGTAATCTCTTGGAGGGCAAAAACCTTGTTCCTTCTCTTTTCACTCCCTTCATCCTGAACAACCAGCAATATACTAATGGTTAATACTTTATTCAGAAAAGAATTGCAGATTAGTGAGCTGAGCCAAGATGGCATAGTTATTACAGGAAAGGTCTCTGCATGAGCTATTTTCTGGGGTGACCTCTAGCCCTACCAGGTTTGCAGGTGAGAAAGGAGGTGGTTTCTACTCCTGTTACTCCCTGATAAAAGCAAGAAAGGCATGGTGGCCCATGATCTGCAACCTTTGCTGGTCAGACTCTCTTGTGCTCACAAGGTATTGTGCATCAGCATGCTGCACACTCCTGCCCCTCACTCTCTTCCTTCAACATGTCTTTCCTAAGTGTTAGTTCAATGAGTGATCCCAGACAATTGGTCTCTGAGAGTGAAGCTGCTTCACTGCAAGATCTAGAACTCTCCAGAGTTAATAGGAACCAACAACCCCAGCAGGTTAGAAGATGTCAAGAGATGTTTCTTCCAAGAGAAACCTGGACTTCATGCTTGTTCATCTTTACTTCCAGTTGGTGGGACCAGAGCCTCAATGCCCAGGGGTGGAGCTGAGCCCCCATGTTTCCTCAGGGCTTCCTGGAGAGTATAAAAGAAAAAAATCAGGAGCAAGACCCTTCCATGAAGTGCTCTGAGGAAAGCTCTGTGGTTGGTGGTTTGGAGAAACTAAGCTTGGGAGCTGCCTGATAGTGAAGGCAGTCTTGAACCTAGTCTCTAGCCTCAGACCAGAGCAAATGGGATCTTTAGTCACTGATGCCCTCTTCTGGCTGGGCAGAATATTATAGATTTTTGGGTTTTGACCCAATTGAATCTGAACTTAGGAGGCCCAAGTATATCACCCAGGGCTGAGAAGGCTTTTGAGGGGTCAGAGACAACAGGCGCCGACTTGTAAAAGGGAAAGCCTGAACATTTGTAAGCATAATCCTTTTCTATTTCCCTGACCTCTTATGATGGCAAGTATGAGAAATGAGAGCCTTCCTACCCTCTCTCCCACCCTTATAGGACATCCAGAAAGATCTAGTCCTCTGCTGGACTGGTGATATGTTAGTTCATCATTGAAGGGTATAAGTAGAGAGAATTTGAATTTTCTCAGTCAACCTGCTTGCAAATTTGAGAAACCTGACCCTCTATCACAAAACACTACAACCCAAGACCACCATGAGCCAGAGACTTCACCCAAATAATTGCGATCATTGCAGACCCAACCCCAAGACCAAAGAAGGAGCTCCTCGGAGGAATTCCTTTCTCTAGTCTTCCCAGTCCCTGCCCTTCTGTGAAGAAGGTTGGCCGGGAACATGCCGCAGGATGGTAAGACACCTGGGAGAAGTGGGAAGAACAGGTTGGCGTAAGGAGGGAGGAAATACCTCAGGGCCCTGCTTCCCTCCACCACTTTCCGTGCCCTTGGCTGGTGTTCTGAGGGAGCCTCATCCAGTCATTTCCTTCCTGCTCCACCTTGCTTCCCTTAGGTCACAGGGATCAGTGTAAGTGGCCTCAAAGCAAAGGCTCACCCATGAGCCACCTCCCAAAGAAAGTGGGAGCTGGGGAGTTTCAGGGGAGGACTTTCTCTGTGATGGGAAGCCAGACCCAGAGCAGCCTGAGTAACCCTCCCCAAGAGAGTCCTCCATGCCACAGGTGGGCTGGGGAGAGGGGAGATGTGTGGATGCCTCCTTCTGATGCCCAGGGATCAGCAGTGTGAATCAGCTGGGGGGCCTTTTTGTGAATGGCCGGCCCCTGCCCCTGGACACCCGGCAGCAGATTGTGCGGCTGGCAGTCAGCGGGATGCGGCCCTGTGACATCTCACGGAGCCTTAAGGTAGTATGGTTTACCTGGTGATGGGGACAAGAAGCAGGGACAAAGCACCCTCCTAAGGCAAGTGTGAGGCTGTTGTAGACTCGGAGGGCTTTGGGGGCTTGGGCTACTTCCTAGGAGACCCTCTTGGGGTCCGGGATGGGAATCTTTAGGCACTCAAAGGTGTCGCTGAATTCTCAACTCTGCAGCCTGGGGCATTAGGTCTCACTTTGCCTTGTAGCCTCCTTCTGCCCCAGGGACGCTCACCCTCTGCCCATCATGCCATCATCTGTCCCTGCTTCTCACCCGACCCAGGTATCTAATGGCTGTGTGAGCAAGATCCTAGCACGTTACTACCGCACAGGTGTCTTGGAGCCCAAGGGGATTGGGGGAAGCAAGCCACGTCTGGCCACACCCCCTGTGGTGGCTCGAATTGCCCAGCTAAAGGGTGAGTGCCCTGCCCTCTTTGCTTGGGAGATCCAACGCCAGCTCTGTGCCGAAGGACTCTGCACCCAGGACAAGACTCCCAGTGTAAGTGCTCTCCCCTGCCTGCACCAGGGCTGGCAACCTGGCCATCTGGGGAGAAGACCCCTTCTTATTCGGCAATGAGACCATCCCAGGCTGGAGAGGCAAGGCTGATGGGCTCTCTTTTGAAAAGTGGGGTCAGGGGACAAGAGAGTAAAAGAAAGCATGGGAAGAGAGGAGGCTGCCCTGGGAATGATGTGTGGGCCTAAGAGAGGAGAGAAAGGTTATTGGGGAGATATCCTCAGGATGTAACCCTGGGTCTGCGCACCGTCTCCCCACTCAATACACACGCCAACACCCCCAGGTCTCCTCCATCAATCGAGTCCTGCGGGCACTACAGGAGGACCAGAGACTGCCCTGGGCACAGCTCAGGTCTCCAGGTGGGTCTTGGCACTGCCCCCAGGGATGATCCGAGCAAATGTAAGAATGTTACAGTTTGCAAAGCCCTTTCTTGTTCTCTCTTGGATCACCCTCACAAAAAGACAATAAGGAGGGCCCGGCAGGGAGTATTGTTCTCTCCTGGCAGAAGAAAATTGAAGCTCAGAGAAGGGAAGTGACTTACCCAAGGCTATCAGCTAGTCATTGGCAGGTCCTGGAACAGGACTCAGGCCCCTTGGCCCTCAGATTCACAGGATCTACTGAGGAAGAGGAAGGACTGGACCTTCCATGCCCTCCCTCTGCCTCAAGAACAGCTTCTCAGAGCACCCTTCAGGTTCTGTGGGATCATGCAACCTGGACCAACCTTGCTGCTATTTCCCCAAACACCAAGCATGCACCCAACCATGGCATTGGGTGTGCCTCCCCCTAAGTGCCCCTGCAGTAACCTCCAAGGAGCTGTGAATGTCCTGCTAGCATGGCTCTGCTCTTATACCCATACTGTTCCCTGTCCACAGCCCCAGGGGCTTGGGAACCCCATGGGATGAGAAAAATCACTATCACAAACAACCATAAGCCATTGTCCGCCTTTACAGCTGTTTTAACTCCAGTTACTCACACGCCCCATAGTGGCTCTGAGACTCCCCGGGGTCCCCACCCAGGGACTGGCCACCGGAATCGGACTATCTTCTCCCCAGGCCAAGCCGAGGCGCTGGAGAAAGGTGCCAGGGGTGGGGCAGACAGTGGGTGAGAGGGTGCTTGGTGTGACCCATGGAGGCAAAGCCCTGTGGCCTGTGGGCAAGGCTGAGAAGCAGAGGCTGTAGATGGCCCTGCCCTGGGGAGGAGGGTAGTGTGGGGTTGTGGCCGGTGCAAGGAAGCTGAGGGGGAGACCCAGGCCTTGTTCCTCTCTGCATGCCCTCACTGTGCAAGCCTCGATCTCTGCAGAGTTCCAGCGTGGCCAGTATCCTGATTCGGTGGCCCGTGGGAAGCTGGCTGCTGCCACCTCTCTGCCTGAGGACACGGTGAGGGTGAGTGAGCTCTGCCACACACGGGGCACAAACTACAAGAATCCAGAGTCTGTATGGAGAAGGCTTTGAGTTCTGGTGAGGTGGAGAAGGGGGCCGGAAGGTGGAAACAGATCTGTGTAGCCGAAATCAGACACAAGACCCTCCTTGTTCTCCTTCTGCTAGTTGCTCTCCTCTCCTCCCCACTCCAAGCCTTTGAAGTGAGGAAGAGGACAGAGAACAAAGGCCAGAGCAGGGAGGGAGGATGTCAGGTCTGAGGACGGGGCTGTGCTCTGGGTCTAGACCAGGAACATGTGATGAGAGCAGTAGGGGCCAGGCAGTGGGGAGCACAGCCAGGTCCACTGTCTCTGCCCTCCTTCAGGTCTGGTTTTCCAACCGAAGAGCCAAATGGCGCCGACAAGAGAAGCTCAAGTGGGAGATGCAGATTTCAGGTGATTTCTCTGCACATCTGTCCTTTCATCCATCCACTCACCTACCCACCAATTCTTGCATGTATCCATGCACTTACCTATGCATCTATCCACCCACTCGTCTGTCCATCCATCCATCCATCCATCCATCCATCCATCCATCCATCCACCAAACATTTACTCGGTATCTTCCATGTGCAAGGCCATGTTAGATGCTTGGCATTCAGAGTCTCTGTTCTTCAGACCTACACTGTTCCCAGTTTACCATATCTGAGATTTAGTCCTTCTTCCCCTGTTTCCCAAGGCTCTGCCTTAGAGAGGAGGCTGTTTAAGGTCATAGCATCCCTCTCCTCTCATCCCTGCCATAAGTTGCTGGCTTTCCTAGGACGTCCCAGCTACTCCCCACTACTCCCCACTCCCTAGACCCATTGCTCCTTCTGAGTGGATCTGCTCTCACCTTGTAGGTGCTTCCCAGGATCTGACTCTCCTGAGTGCCTCCCCAGGGACCACCTTTGCACAGGTATCCAGGAAGAGAGGGGCATTTGTGAACTGGGGAGACAAGAATTCACTGCTTCTGCCATTCCCAGTGAGCCTGAGCTAGAATTCCTGACTGCTCCAGGTTCCTACACTGCACACTTTAGAAAAGCCCCATCCTCATAGTCTACCCTGTGAATGCTGCCCTCCTGAGTGGTACAGGATATAGCCAGAGGCAGGGGGCTGCCTTAGAACCCCAGGTCTGCTGAACAGGAGCCATCACTGACACCTGGGGGTCTCTTACTTTTTCTAGCAGTCCCCTGGCAGTGTGCCCACAGCAGTCCCACCTGCCCTGGAATCCTTGGGTCCCTCCTGCTATCAGCTGTACTGGGAGACATCACCAGACAGGTGTCTGAGGGACACCCCACCCCAAGCCTCTCTCAAGCCGTGCTGGGGTAAGAATCCACAGGCCAGGCCTCACTCCTGCACAGTGTGGGGAGGGCTTACTCTATGACCTACAAGAAGGCATGGATCTTCAGTCGGGGTCATCGAGAAATCTTGACACAGCTTTCTTCTTTCCTTGCATGGCTTACAAGGTTGGACACTAGAACCCCCTGGCCCTGAGTCTCTAGCATCACTGAGAGCCTTAGCAGGAAGAGGGGATGGGATTGGGACTTGAGAATATATGTCCCCAGGGGAGAGAACTGAGGTCTGTCCCTCTTCCCACCAGTGACTTTGAGGGCTGGGGTGACAGCAACAAATGCAAACTCAACCTCTTTTTGTCCCTGTAGGTTACCTGCCTCCTGCAGCCGAGATCCCTGGATTCAGTACTGCTCTGCCACCCTTGCCCTTCCTTCCATTGCCTCCATTACCAGTCTTGGTGCCCCTTAGACCTTGCTCTGGCCCAGCCCCCCACCCCTGCAAAGCCTGGCACGAGGGAGGAGGGCCAGGCTGGGAAGGAGATAGGGTGAGGAGGACCTAATCCTGCCCAAGCAGATTATTGCTGCCCCCTCCTTCCTGTGACTCTTTTTCATCTGTGGACCTGGCCGGGCTCCGCCTCACTGCCTCTCCAATGCAGCACCGGGGCTGGAGAAACCGTGCCCACCCACTACTCACGCTGACCTTAAATGGCTCGTAGTTGGCAAGAATAAAAGCATTTTTTAAATTAGCAGTAGTTCCTGTTAGTGTTTTTCCCATGAACATTCATACTCCCACCCCTACGTTTAAGAAAGTTTGCTCTATCTATCTACCTATCATCTTTATCTTCCTATCTCCCTATCTTCTAATCCATCTAATCTATGTATTTATCTATGATCTATTTATACATGTAATTATGTATGTATGTTTCTAATTATCATCTATTTAATGTATCTATGTCTATGTAACTATCCAATCTGTCTAATCTATATATTTACCTATCTGTGTATATATCTACATATGTATGTATGTAGATATGATCTATAACAGTGTTTGGGTACTCATGAACCCATATGCACACGCACCCACACACCCATACACTGATCATGGCATGTCACCCCTAAGTCCCCAACAGACATTCCCCTAAAATAAGGAACTTTTCTTAGATAACTACAACATCTAAAAAAAATTTACAATAATTCCTTTATCTAAGAAAATATACATTACTTCCTTAATTGCATATGTACTTTTTGCAAAGCAGCACAGCAGAAATGCCATTATTCATACTCTGCTTGTCCACATGCTCCTGAGGCATGTTTGCTTGGTTCTTCTTGGTAGTAAGTTCCAAATCTTCTCAATTCTGTCTCCCTTCAGAGAAATCTCTAGGCTCCTCCTGGGAAGCCTCGGTATGTAGTGAAAGAGAAGAATACAGGGAAAAGAGGGTGAAGAAAGGGATATTTTGAATGGGGGATGGGCTCATCCCTCCCAATTTTTGCCCTTTTGATGGGCTGGGGATAGAATGATGATGATGTGAAGCAGGATAAAAGGAGTGGGGGCAAGTTTGTTTTCTCCCATCTGGGAGGGGTACTCATCCAGAAGTTATCTTATCAAAAACTCTAGTGCTGTGCTCTTCAGTAAATAGCCACCAATCACATTGGATATTTAAATGTAATTAAAATTAAGTAAAATGAACAATTCAGCTCCACATTCACACTAGCCACATATGGAATGGCCAATAGTCACAGGTGTCCCATGGCTACTGTATCAAAGAGTAAACATTATAGAACATTTCCATCAGCACAGAAAGTTCTATGGGACAGTATAGCTCTAGAAGGAAATTCCAAGAGTGGTGGAGTACACCCTGCTCCTGCCCTGCTGACAGACTGCCCAGGAAAATGAGTGAAGTTTTGTGGGATGACAATCTGCACAGCACAATCTAAGAACAAGCCGTTCACTTAGCAATGGGACTCATGTCAGCCATGGAGGGAGCTGCCAGCTGAGGCTCCAGGGCCAAATACAGTCAAATGGAGGATGAATGGCTACTTGTGGGGAATGGGAGATAAGAGACTGTGTGTAGGGGATGTATGCACGTGTGTGTATTTCTGTGCATATGCAAGCTCATGCATCTAAATTTGTACATGCATTTATGGAATGCCGAGGAAGAGAAGAATCCCTTAATCTTTAATCTACATTAAATGACCTCTAAGGTCCTATCTCTCTGGAGGGTGTTGTGTATTCCACTCCATATCTTTGGCCTGTTCTCAACTTTCTCTTGGAAAGAGATGCCCTGGTCTCTAGTGTTCTTTAGCCTCACTTGCTAGGTTAAAATTTTTACAGAATTATTTTATATCTCTTGAGGAGAAACATACTTACAAAAACCTGAGGTCATTTTCTCTATGAAAATGGAATCTCTCTCATGTTGTGATATTAGCTTCTTTTCTCAATAGATTTAAAAACCAGGCACTCATTATAGTATGATGCAATTTCCCAAAAGTTGGGGTCAGGCATCACTGTTGGTATTTGAGAACATTTTAGGACACTGCTTTAAATATAGACACTGCTTTAAATAACATTTAGTCAGAAATGAGGAAATTATTCCCCTTTTGACTCCTTTTCAATTCTGATTGTATTGATGAGAAAACTTTCACTTTGATTCTATTTTTTAGTGCCTCTGTAACAGTTGTTAATCTTTTTTGTAACAGAGGGAAAGGGAACCTCAGGTTCTGAGCCTTGGGCAGGGGAGGGAAATCTAACTAGAATTTGATAACATCACTTTGTTTTCATTGTATTTATTTTTAAGTCGCTTTCTATTTATGGCAAGTGATTTCTCATTTTCCATTTTATGATAGTGATTAGAATATTCCTTTCCAATTAAAAGTACTTAAGAGTCTATGTCAATAAAGACATTGATAGAACAGATAGTAGATAGATGAAGGCCAAAGTTATAAAGACAGTACAAGAATGATGGTCATTGTGGAAGCTGTTTTGATGGAAAGAGTAATGGACATTATAGTCCATTCTAATCAAAGAATTGAATCAGAACTCCCAGTCATGGGACTTTGGGCAAATCACTTCAGGTCCCTGTAAAAAAAGGTGGGCAGTGATAGGGATAGTACTCATCTTGCCCAACTGATTAGATCAAAGGTAAGGATAAAGCAGGATATTTGGTAAACTTCAAGGGGGTGGTGATCAGGAGGGGGGCCTTATAGCCATAAGGTGTGTCATTACAATGACCCTGTGCCCATAGGACTCATAATACTTCATTCTTTCAAAACCAAAAGGACATCTAATTATTTCTGGATTCTGAGTCTTTCAGGGCAAAACTGGCTCCTTATGGGATTACTGGAAAAATTCTGTTGGTCCTGGCAGGGATGGGGAAGATAAATGGAATAACTGGTTACCATTTGGTCTTGCCTCTTTTGGATAGAACTTGGAGTGGCCTGAGGCCTCTGTCTACCCACATCAAGACCTCTATTCCGTACTGAAGAGCACAGCACACAGGGGTCTTGGGGGTGGCCTTTTGAGATGTATTGTTGCCCGAAACAGGTGTTTTGCTAAACTGGGTAGGGAAAGTTGTGTAACAGATATTCTCATGGATCTTGACTTTGAGGTTCCTGTTGTGTTTAGTGCAGTAGTTTCTCCTGGAAGATTTGGATTTCCATAGGTGGCATCCCATTGGCCTGAGAAGGTAAGGGGAAATAGAAACTTTCAGTCAATCATTTGCTCATCTTGGGCTTTTAGGAAAAATCTGGTAAGATCATCTGGGAAAAGATAGAATAAAGTGATTTGCTCCATTCTTTTTTTTTTTTTTTTTTTTTTTAAAGTTGGATCCACACCCAGCATGGAGCCCAACACAGGGCTCAAACTTATGACCCTAGGATGAAGACCTGAGCTGAGATCAAGAGTCAGACGCTTAGCCAACTGAGCCACCCAGGCGCCCTGTTTTGCCGTGCTTGATGAAGGATTACATAGATTTATGTGAAGTTAATTTATAGGAAAAGGTAGTACAAATTCTTTTTCTAATCAAATTAATGGTGTAAAAAATACCATCAGAGTTCAAAGGGGTACTATAGTCAAGAGATAAGATTTACTAAGAATTCAATTGGATCAGGAAAGACTTCTGATAGACTACAGTGCATTAGGCACCAGGCTATTTACTACACATCTTGTAATCATTAAAAAAAATTTTTTTTAATTTTTATTTATTTATGATAGTCACAGAGAGAGAGAGAGAGGCGCAGAGACACAGGCAGAGGGAGAAGCAGGCTCCATGCACCGGGAGCCCGATGTGGGATTCGATCCCGGGTCTCCAGGATCGCGCCCTGGGCCAAAGGCAGGAGCCAAACCGCTGCGCCACCCAGGGATCCCTGTAATCATTATCTCACATTACAACAATCCTATGAGATAGATACTGTATTCCCATTTCACCAACAAGGAACAGGCTTTTGAGAGGTTCATTTTTCCAGGGTCAAACAACAAGTTTAACTGATAAAAAATCTAATTAAAAGCCAGTTCAGGGATCCCTGGGTGGCGCAGCGGTTTAGCGCCTGCCTTTGGCCCAGGGCGCGATCCTGGAGACCCGGGATCGAGTCCCACGTCGGGCTCCTGGTGCATGGAGCCTGCTTCTCCCTCTGCCTCACACACTCTGCCTCTCTCTCTCTCTGTGACTACCATAAATAAATAAAAAAAAAAAAAAAAAAAAAAAAAAAAAAAGCCAGTTCAATATCCAAGAATGATACATTGTCTACTAGATACATTGTCTACTAGATGATACATTGTAGACACTATGATACATTGTCTACTAGAATGTCAGGCCTGGAAGGAGCCTGAGAAATTTAGTTCAATTGAAACCCTTCATGGAACAGATAAGAAAACAAGCCCAGTGGGATTTCATTTGATTTTTTCCAGTTTGGCCATAGTAAAGGGTTTGTGTAGAATACCAGTAGAAAATGCAGGAAAGAAGTGAACATATATATTGAGGGTCTACATCTTGATTCATAGTTACTTAACCTTCATACCACCCTATGAAGTAGATATTGCTCCCATTTTACAGATAAGGAAATAAAGCCCAGAAATGTTAAAGCAAATTCCCTGAGGTTCCAAGATATCAAAACCAAAGCTCTTCTTCCTATAACATCCTTATGATTTTCCAAGCCAGGGAAGCAAGGTCAACTATGAAGAAATACAGCTAAGAGCAATGAGGTATCCTAAAGTGTTGTGAATAGGGAATGATGAATTAGAGACAGCACTTTAGGAAAGTGAACTTGGTGTGGAGAAGAGATTGGATGGGACGGATCTGGAGTCAGGAAGTGCTGCTGAGGAGTCCTTATATTGCAGTAGAGGCTTTGGGTGAAAAACCTGGATCTACACAGTAGCAAAGGTAGTTAAGAAGGAACAAGCACTAGGGATGCCTGGGTGGCTCAGCTGTTGGACGTCTGCCTTTGGCTCAGGGTATGATCCCGGTCAGGGGATCTAGTCCTGCATCGGGCTCCCCACAGGGAGCCTGCTTCTCCCTCTGCCTGTGTCTCTGCCTCTCTCTCTCTCTGTATCTCTTATGAATAAATAAATAAAAATAAAAAAGATTTAAGAAAGAACAAGCACTCAAGAGGCATTAAGGAAGTACCCAAGAATTTCCAGGGTTCAGTGAAGTCATTGGAATGAAAAGGAGGAAAGAGAGATGGTGCTGAAGTCTTTTCTTTCTTTCTTTCTTTCTTTCTTTCTTTCTTTCTTTCTTTCTTTCTTTCTTTCTTTCTTTTTTCTTTTCTTTTTTTTTTTTTTTTGGTGCTGAAGTCCTGATGCAGAGCATTTGGGAGGACAGCAATGCCCTAGATGGCCTTGGAGAACTTAGGAAGAATCATCTTTGGAGGGGAGGGTGAGGAGGCTGATTTTGAGGGGATGGCAGGACAAAGTCAAGTCAGCTGTGAATCAGGAAGTTGGAAAGTGAAGAGGTTAAAGATCAGGACAAGGGTCAGAGCTGCAGATGAATATTTGGAAGCCATCAGCACTCCAGGGATCCAGGGGTATAGGAGCAGAAAGTGCATAGGATAGAAAGCATACCCTCAAAGTTATCTGTCTTCCCTAAAAATGGGGCAAAACTCTGCGTCTTAACAAAGAGAGATAAATACACGAGTACCCCTGATTCTGTCCCCTGCAGGCTTGCCTGCACTCACGTGTCAGTGTGGCACAATAGTGAGAGACCTAGATCTGATTTCCCCTCCTTTCTCCAGCAAGTCTGCATTTAGAAGCCCTGAGAGGAAAGGCACAGATTTGGAATAAATGTCCTGAGTTGATCAAGCTGTGGGACACTGGTGTGTTTTTGTCTCATTCTCCCCCACATCCCTTCGTTTCTTGCCCCTCAGCTCCTGCTCTTCCACCTCCAGGTCCTTACCCACTTAATCTTACCTAAAACTCCCAAATACACTCTTTGGTAATCTCTTCGCTGTCTGCCAACAGGGTGCCACTTCGGTCGGATCGCATGTAGAAGCCATTGGGTGCCAGCACTGTGAGCAAGTTGCTCCCATGAAGCTCTATACAGAAGTTGAGAGCAAACTTTCCCCAAGGGCGAAAGGTACCAAAGGATGTTATTGACCAGAAGGATCCACCCTGTGCTGGGGAGGGAAGGGTGAAGGATGAAGCCCTCCAGTGGGTATAGCCTGAGGAGGCTCCTGAGAAGCATGCCACCCCTCCCTGACTACCCTTCCCTGCTTGTGTTGGCAGGTGCCTCTATGAAAATGCAGGAGGGCTTGGTTTTGTTCTGCCAACCCATTCTGGGGGCCTTGAAGTGTGAAAACAAACAGAAACTCCGTTTCTGATGAGTAGGCTCTGAGCAGCAGGTCCTGAAGTCGGAGTTGGGGGTAAGGCAGGACTAGACTGTGAACCCAGGGATGAAAAAGAGGAGCTCCTCACCCTGGAAGTGGTAGATGCCCTGGCGGCAAGGCAGCAGGTGAATGCAGTCGGGCTGATCCATATTGCACTTCATTAGGTCGTGTTCTGATGAGGTGCCCACATACCCATAACGACCTCGCAATACAAGGAAGCGACGGTTAGCTAATCGAATCCCAAATTCCTCATTTGGGCCTGAAAGAAATAGAATGGAGTTATCTGGATGAGCAACTTCTAGATGCTTTCCCAAATAGAAGCAGGTAAAGGGACACTAATTGCAGAGTGTTGTCAACATTTTAAGAATTAGTGAATGCCTACTATGTGCCAGATCTTCGGCTAGGCGATTATGGAATGTTTATGAAAGCACTTAGTACAGTGTGGAGCCCGAGATTTTAATCTTCTTTCTTCCTGCAAGATGTGTGAATCTGTTTAATTTTCATGATAATCCGGTGAGGCAGGCAGGTTGGATATCACCTCCATTGATAATGGAACCAGTGACACTGAGGCTCAAAGGAGTGTTTGCTCAAAGGAGTGATGACAAAAATTCAGTGACACAGCAAATATACAGACCTAAATCTTCTGGTCCCAACTTCAGTGCTCTATTATATCCCAGCTCCCCCTTAAAGCATCTCTGACTTTGAATAACCCGGTGAAAGGGCTGTTCTACTCGCCTGGAATGGTGGCATTGGCCATCAGCAGGCCATTGTCCACAATGCCTAAGAAGCGTCCATTAGGAGACTGCAGGATGATCTTGCCACAATTCCAGTGCACGCGGAAGAATGTGTCAGACTCCATTGGGTGTCCATTAGCCACCACTGTCCTGTGGCGCCTCTGGAGAAATTATAGGGAGCAGAGAAGAGAACAAGGACAAAATCTCAGCTTTCTTCCCATCATCTTTATTTCTAGACCCTTTCCTACATCTCACCCACTAGCCTTCTTCATTCTCCCAGGGCATGCTTTACGCTTTCACATTGTTTTTGGAAAACATATTATAACCTCAGCTCTCCCACTTCCCCAGACTTTGCTATATCCCAGAGTCCATTATCAAAAAGGGACTTGGATATCCACATGGAGAGAAATAAACCTTGGCCTACACTCCAAAATCATTTCAAAATTAATCATACACATAAAAATGAAAATGTCTAAAAGAAAACATAGGAGAAATTCTTTGCAATGTTGGAGCAGTCAATGATTTATTAGGACAACAAAACCAGGGGGTCCCTGGGTGGCACAGTGGTTTGGCGCCTGCCTTCGGCCCAGGGCATGATCCTAGGATCCAGGATCAAGTCCCAAATCGGGCTCCCTGCATGGAGCCTGCTTCTCCCTCTGCCTGTGTCTCTGCCTCTCTCTCTCTCTCTCTCTCTCTCTCGAATCAATAAATAAAAATCTAAAAAAAAAAAAAAAAAAGGACAACACAACCACTACTCTTTCATAAAGTGGAGAGATTGAACTTCATCAAAATTAATAACTTGCTGCTCAAAAGACACTATTAAGCAAATGAAAAGGCAAGCCACCGACTGGGAGGAAACACTTAAAATACATACATTTGGCAAAGAACTTGACTTTAGAACATAGAAAGAACTCTTACAACTCGATAATAAGATAAGCAACCCAATGACAAATGGGCAAAAGATTTGAAGAGACACCTCATGGAGAAGATACACAAATGGCCAATAAGCACATGAAAAGATACTCAACATTATGAATTATAAGGGAGATGCAAATTAAAGCCACAGTAAGATGCCACTACACACCCATTAGGTTGGCTGAAATTAAAAACACAGACAATACCCAGTGTTTATGAGGATGTGGAGCAATTAGAGCTCTCATACATTATTGGCAAGAATGTAAAATAGTATACTCACTTCAGAAAACGATTTAACATTTTCTTAAAAATATAAACATGGGGTGCCTCGGTGGCTCAGTCAGCTGAGTGTCTGCCTTTGGCTCAGGTCATGATCCTAGGATCCTGGGATGGAGCCTTGAGCCTTGTGTGGGTTCTCTCTCCTTCTGTTCCTCCCCCCCAATCACGCTCTCTTTCTCTCTCCCTGTCTCTAGCATGGTCTCTCTCAAATAAATAGAATCTTTAAAAAGAATAAAAATATAGATACACATTTATCACGTAACCCAGTATTTCTACCCCTATGTATTTGCCTAAGATAACCAAAAATATAGGCCCACAAAAAAACTTGTACACAAATGTTCCTAGCAACTTTATTCACAGTAGCCCAAACCAGAAATGACTCAAGTGTTCAACAAGCAAATGGAGAAACAAATTATGTTTGTGTTGGTGAGTAGTAGTATGGAACACTAACTACTCAGCAGTAGAAAACAAACCACTGATACGTGGATCATGAATGAATTTCAAAAACATTATGCTGATGACAGGAAGAGTACATACTGTAATATGATGTGATTCCATTTATATGGAATTCTAGAGCAGGCAACTCTAATCTATAGTGACAGAACAACATGTAACAGCGGTGGAGAGGAGGGCAAGGAGAAAGGGGAACTGATTACAAAGAGGCAAGAGGAAATTTTGTGGTGATAGAAATATTCTCCAACTTGTGATTGGGGCATGCATAGATGTGAACATTGATCAAAACTTATTGGGCAGCCCCGGTGGCCCAGTGGTTTAGCGCTGCCTTCAGCCCGGGGTGTGATCCTGGAGACCCCGGACGAGTCCCATGTTTGGCTCCCTGCATGGAGCCTGCTTCTCCCTCTGCCTGTGTCTCTGCCTCTCTCTTTCTCTCTGTGTCTGTCATGAATAAATAAATAAAATCTTTAAAAAACTGAATTGTACGCTTAAATGAGTGTACTTTATACAAATTGTGCCTCAATAAAGTTGCTTTTTTCTTTTTTTAAAAGAGGCCCCATTGGATGAAACAGGGTCCATTGGTTGAAAATTGACAAGGGCCTCTACAGTTCACCTCAGCATCTGCTCACCTGCCTTAAAGAAGGAGAAAGTATGGGAGCACTCAGGTATTAAGGGTTCTCTTGCTCAGAAGGCAAAGGTCTCACCTGGGCTAGGTAGCAGCCATTGGCTGCACGAAGCTGCAAGGTGGAGCTCTCATCATCACATTCAAACTGGAACAAGGACATTGGGGTTACGTGCTCAGAGGCAGCATATATCTCAACATCTGAAGGGAAAGAACATGTCAGAAGAAGCCAGACTCTGGCCTCACCCTCAGTCTCAGTTCCTCCTCCACACTTCATGGCTGGGTTCCCTGTTTTCCCTCCTCAGCCTTCTCTGCCTTCTGTTGGACCGTAGGAGCCTGGAGAAGACCCAGGCGACTTTTCCCTGAAGCCCATGCCCTGCCTTATCACCCTGCTCCATGGCCTAAGAGATCCTGCTGGGACCCCAGGATCTTCCTTCTTGGGAGGTTCAAAAATCCTTACTGATCTTGAGCACATTTTTCTCTTTTCAGCAGCCAGCTCTCCCTCCCTCCACAGCTGTTTTGAACCCAGCACTTGCCATAAATGATGGAGAGGAACTTCCGAGTCTTTGACCTGAGGCTGACCCACGTCGGACAGCGCTGTAGGATGAACCACTCCTCGCCCCTGTGGGGATTGGAGCCCAGGCCCAGGAGCAGGCGTGCACCCTGTGGGTACAACATGCCTCCTTCTCCATCGCTTAGTGCCACAAGCCCTCCAGGCCGTACCTGCATGTGAAAAGCTGTCTGTGTTGAGGGTTGGGGGACCAGCCGGTCTAAGTGGGACAAAAAGAAGTGTGTTGAGGTCTCCAGGTGGTAGCATCCATCTTGGAAATGCAACAGGAAGCCACATTCCTCTAGGCAGGGAACAGGTGCATCCACCCAGACGCGGCCCACAGTGGGGTCAGCCCGGGCGTAGCAGTGGTTGACAGGGCTGTAAAGGATCACATGGACATGTAGGGCTGGCCGGGGGGTCCACATGTGGTAAGCTGAAAGCACCCTGGAGTTGCAGAACACATCCTCACCATCAGACTCCAGATAACGACCACTAATTATGCACTGGAGAGTCCACTTGCCATTGCGGTGGAAACGCAGTAGGAAGCATCCATGGTGACTGGTCCTTGGCCGGCCATAGCACAGACTGCCATCTGCCTCACACAGGAGGTAGAGGCCTTGCAAGCTCCTCAGTCGTACTACAGCCTGGGTGTCGTGCTCATTGCTCACCAAGATCTCCCAGGTCTGGAGGCATTGGGAGGGAGAAGAAAATGTACTACAGCCAAATGACTAGGCCAGGGAGTCCTACCACCATTTCTCCTGGCCTAATCCTAGAACCTTCATGGGGACCAACCACCTTCCCCTCCACATCGGCCTCCATGTTGACTGTCAGCTCTCCCGCTCTCTCATCCAACAGTAATCAAAAGATTTCGGGAGGTCTCTACTGCTGGAATCAGAGTACTACTCAAGATCCCAGGAGAAGTTCTGAATGCCTACCTCTTCTAGCTAACCAAAGGTAAACCTCTTTCTCTCTTACTCGGTGGCTTCCTTCAATACCTAATTTTCTAATTAGTGCTCTGGTTTAAGTTTTACTTTTCTTTTTCTCACTGTTGTCCCTGGATAGCACACTAGCTAACACTCCCATCCCCAGAGCCCACCTCCCCAGCATGGCAGGAGAAAATCAAGATCTCTTACAGGTGGGCCCAGGGTCCAGGGATAAGAATGGGAACACACACAGTTGAGATGCAATTGTCTGGTTCAGCTGTGATCAACCCTGTTGTAAATGAGAGCCTTGCTGCTACCTCACTCTGTAGTGCCATTGTGGGGTTGCTTACATCTCTCCCTAAAATGAAGAGCTTCACTCTCTTAGGGCTTTAGAGTTCCCCATTCCTAAACCACAACCAGAACAGTATCACCAGCCCTATAGTCCCTCCACCCATCCATCTTGCTCTGGACTCCCACAATTCTGCCTTCCAGCCTGGGCTCTTGACCTCTACTCATTGTGATGACACAACCACCCAGTGTTGGGGCAGAGGGAAGAAAGCAGCCAGAGAAGACAAGGCAGCAAGGGCTGAGCCTTTGCCCCTCAGAACAGGTTTAGAGAGGAGGAGACAGAGAGAAGGAGACCTGTGAGCAAAATCCTGGGGTAGGAGGGTCTCAGCCTAGTAGTGACAAAGGCTAGGAAAATGATTAGGTTGAAAGTGTACCCCAGGCACCACACACTCACACACATATGAAAGAAAGAGAGAGAGAGAGAATGTGAAAGAGCAAGCTTGGCCACTGGGAAAAACAACTCCAGTACAGGTTTGCTTTGTTACCTGTCTCCGGCCCAAACCCTTTGCAGTAGCCATGACCGTATTCTTATAAGCCTCAGAAGTGAGGTAGGATCCTGCCCAGCTGATGAGCCCAACCCTCAGCTCCTCAGGGTTGGGTCTTCGTGTCCACTCCACCTCATCCATGGGGCCGGCACCACAGGTGATGACTCTGTCCGGCCCTGCCTTCCCCCCAGTGGTGCGGTTCCACAGGCCATAGGGCCTGGAATCAGGCCTGTAGTACCCACCAGAAGAAGTTCCCGGAGAGAATTTCTCAGGCAGAGGCTGGCCTAGGGCCCAGCACCTCTGTGACCCGGGAGCATTGTGACTGTGAAGGCTGCCTCTTATCCACAGTGAGGAAAGGGCACTGGCCTGGCAATGTCAATCCACAGCCCAGAGGAAGTAGGTCTAGGGCTTCTGGCGTTAACCTCCCACGCAACTCCAGACACCAAGGTAGGCTGAGCTGAGACTGGGAATCAGAATTTTGGCCTGTGCTGGTGCTCACCTGTGACTATAGGCAAACATCGTCTTCACTTGTTTCCCATTTTAATCACAGGATAAAAACCAGCCTCTTTCATCCCTAGGAAGTAACTTCTGCTTGGCTCCCTTGGGACTCAAGTGTTTTTTAAAGTTCAAGATATCCAGGAAAAATCTATTAACTTTTACAGCCCTTGGGAGAATGAGGCCAAAATGTCTCAGAAGGTACTTTTCAGGAAATGTGAGGAAACCCTAGATAGATAACCAGCAAGGATCAAATTACTCATATTCATCAGAAAGGGCTAGCTCAGAGCAGGGGAAGGAAAATGTTCTAGATGGGAAGAGCACTGGGCATCTCCCTCAGAATCCCCAGCTGCACTGCTGCTGGGCACATGGCTAGTGCACCCTTTCCTTCAAAGGGTCCCTGTTGGCCAACAGCCTCTGGGACTCACTTCTTACAAAGCTCATGGAGAAAATCAGTCCAGAACCTAGAGAAATTGACATGAAAGGAGAAAGGCAAGAAGAAATAATGGTGGTGATGGTAGGTTTTAAGCTTTGCTGGGATTCAAAGAATGGATAGTGTGAACCACACTTGGACAATAGCCCACCCTCCTGGTTCCATACATACATTTTCCTAGGCCTCCGTGGTGGGGGTGTGGTAGTACAGGGCAGGGGTGTCTTCCCAGGTAGGAGGTCCAGTGCACAGTGAGGAGCTTTCACCCCCAAGGATTAAAAGGGTCCTACCAATGTTTTATAAAATAAGGCTAAGAGACTACTAGTGACACAATCACCAGTGTAATTTTAAAGATTCAGATTCTTGGGCTTCAGACCAGTCCTTATGAATCATATTTCTTGAAGTACACCTCAGGACCGTATTTTTAATAAATATTCCCCCTCCTCCTCCGTATTAATGTTCATAGTAATCATTAAGAACCACTGCTCTAAGTAGCTAGGAGATAGAGAGGAACAGAATGTATGGGATTTACAGATTCACGAAGGTAGAGCCTGTTTACTCTCAACAAAGCTCCCCTGGAATTGGGGAGGGAATGTGGTACCTGAGGTACTTGTACCCTCGAGAATAAGGAGGGTGAAGCTGAGCTATATGAAGGCAGCAGTGTGTCCGCAGGCACGCTGGTGGGAGGGTTGGCGCCACAGCCTTAGCTGCTTTGAGTCTCCCCCATATCATATTGTCTCTTTGTACCCAACAACACCCCCCCCCCCCATTCTAGGCTACAGACAACACTGTGTAGAAACCACAGCAAATTTATTACTCAATATCCATCATAGCACCACCCGGAGCCCTCACCTCCCCTCCCCACCTGGCCCCAAGGGTACACCCAAAATGGAAAAAACAAAAGTAAACCCAGATCCCTGCTCCTCCTCTGGAAGAAAGGGCCTCAGCCCTGGAAGTCCCTTCCACAGTCCGAGCAGGCAGGAGAGCAGACCCCTCCGTGCCCGGAGAGTGAGACTCCAGGCTCAGATGACAGAGACAACATGCAGGCAGGAGCAGGAGCAGAGGCCTGTGTCTGTGGGAGAGGAGTGGGAGGGAAGGGCACCGCCTGAGGAGTCCGGGAATCTGGTTGTCCCGGGGATGCACGCGGGAGCTTCTGGGCAGCAGGGGCCGGCCCCTGGTTGGTTAGCGCTTTGACAGCTCATGGGACAGCCAGTCGAGCCCATCATACAAGCCTGTGCCTTGGGTGGCACAGGTGGCCTGAACATACCACTGCGGGGGAAAAGGAAAGAATGATCAGCAGCAAGGAAGAAAAGGGGATGCCCTGACTTCCCGCCCCAGCCTGTGGCTCCCTTGGGAGAGGGAGCACCCTCACCGTGCGGCTGCGCAAATGCTGCAGCCCCAGCTTGTCGGTCAGCTCGCTCACAGGCATGGCGTTGGGCATGTCCTGCTTGTTGGCAAACACCAGCAGCACCGCATCCCGCAGCTCATCCTCCTGCAGCTGAGGGAGGTGAAGGGGATGGAGTCTGGAGTCCTAGCGGAGTCTCCAGGCTTCCTCTTCCCCACTGTGTAGGGGAGCACCCTTTCCTACCTCCTACCAGATTTGTGGGAAAAAAAAAAAGTAATACTGCGTAGTCTACTGCTGAACACAAGACAGAGTCATAAATCAGCTTGGAGCCATTTGGACTTATATCCAGAAAGACCCTTTTTCTAATGACTTGCCCTAGTCAAAATGACATTTCCAAATGGGAAAACAAGAATGTAAGATGATATTTCTCTCCACCACATATAATTCCTCCTTTCCCCACCAACTTCTCAGATATGAAGACATGAAAATTCAAGGAAAAAGTCAGTCATATGCCTTTCACCCAACTCAAATTCAAAACAGGGTGAGATACTCCTTGTGTCTGCATCCACAAAGGGAGACATTCAAAGCCTGTAAGCTATTTCCTGACTTTCATGTTAGCACAGAGATCTCAGAGATCTGTCTCCAACGAGGGCTCAGCAACCAGGGCTCTGGGTGCTCACCATCTTCTGGAGTTCATCAGCAGATTCCTGGACCCGCTCTCGGTCATTACTGTCCACTACGAAGATGAGGCCCTGGGTGGGAAGGAAGAAAAGACAAGCAATCACTCTCACCTGGGACATAGCCTAGTCTGGCTCTTTCTCTTTTCCCCATCTTTGTGTCTAAACCTTCTCATCTAGTAAATTTTCACTAAGGTTCTGCAGACATGCTGGCACAAACTGGCGACACCCTGCGAAGGATACAGACTCTGCCCTCAGGCAAGCAGTGTAGCTAGAAGAAGTGCAAGGGAACAGGGAAAGATGAGACCAGAGCTAAATGAGGCAGCATGAGTGCACCCAGCTGGCTCAGTCAGTAGAGCATACAACTCTTGATCTCGGAGTTGTGAGTTCAAGGCCCACATTGGGTGAAAGCTTACTTTAAAAATAAATAAATAAACGAGGCCACATGGCCTCAGATCCCTGCTTCTCAGGAGATGCATAAGGTGGCTAAGTCTCAGAAGACTATGGCCATTTCTGAAGGATGAATAGAAGCAAGCCTACAGATGAGAACAGAAGGAGGTTAAGGTTTTTTTTTTTTTTTCCTGGCTTGGGGGCCTATGCCAACATCTTGGTTTGGAGCTCTAACACCTTTTCTCTGGGGGTTGGGGAGCCCCACCCCACCTGAGTGTTCTGGAAGTAGTGCCGCCACAGAGGCCGAATCTTGTCCTGGCCTCCCACGTCCCAGACTGTGAAACAAATGTTCTTGTATTCTACTGTTTCCACATTGAAGCCTGGAGATAATGGGGAAAAAATATGAGAACAAAGTCCTGAAAGAAAGGAACTCATTAAATCTGGGTGGATTCATCAGAGACATATAAAACCAGAAGGCAACGACGAAGTCCCATGGGAACAGAACCGCAGAGGACCGGCAGTCCACAGACCAGGCGGGGCTAGGTCACATTCACCCTGCCTCGGCACCATCCAGCAACTAAAGGTAACTGTGACCCACTTCTCAGGTGGCAGTGTCTGGTGTCAGGGTCAGCTCACTGCACGGAGATAAGGGCCTCAGGCAGAATGGGGAGCAGCCCCTGAGGCGGCCTCCCATCAGCCTCCCGCTCCTCCCCGCCTCGCCTCAGAACTCACCTATGGTGGGGATGGTGGTGACAATCTCCCCCAACTTCAGTTTGTACAGAATTGTGGTCTTGCCAGCTGCATCCAAGCCAACTGCAACGGAGAGGGGCATAGGGATGGAGACGGGAGCGAGGGAGCCCTCTAGAGATCAGGGAAGGGGAGAGGCCAGGACAGCTGATGGAGACTGGGGCGGAGAGCCCTAGCGCCTGCAGGTGCGCGCTGTCCTCCACCTTCGAGGCCTTGAGAGCAGTCTGGGTGGTGAGCACCAACTCGTGCCCCGAAGCGGGCGAGAGGCGGGAGAGGGGTAGGGGTAAGGGGTCGAGGAGGAGGGCTGCGCTCCTCTTAAAAGTCGTCTCCAAGGGCGGAATCCTCCCTTCTTACCAGCCTGGCTGGGGCGGAGGGAGCTTCACCCCACCCAGGCCCGCAGCTCCCGGGCTCAGGCCCCGGGGTCGGCGCTGCAGATCGCGACCCGCCCGAGAGCAGTGACCGCAGGGGGGTTAGGCGGCGGGTGACTCGGGTTCAGAGACCCGGCTGAGCTGGGCTCGGAGGGACGCGGGGGCGGGAGGGCTGCGCGGGGGCCGACGCTCCGGTCCGGGCCGCGCGCTTGATCTGCCTCACCCATGAGGATCCGCATCTGCTTCTTCCCGAAGATCCGCGAAAAGAGCGCGGACACGGTGAGGCCCATGGCGGGGCCCGGGGGAGGGGGTGCGGGCTCGGACGCGGGGTGCGGGCTGGAACCGGCCGGCCGCTGGGGGATGGGGCGCAGCAGCAGGAGGAGGAGGCTCCGCCGCCGCCTCCGCGCGTCCCGGCCCGCCCTACGTCATCGCGGCCCCGCCCCCGGCCGGGCCCCGCCCCCGCCCCGCCCCTTCCCCGCCCCCAGGCTCCCGCTCGGGCTAAATCTGAAGCTCAGCGAGTCTCCGCTTGCTCGCCGCGTCCCGCGCAGGCTTAAAGAGGGGAAGGGTCTGGGTTTCCCCTCGTTTCTCGAGGGCCGGCAGATCTGTGGCTGCTTCACCGGCAGCCCGTGCGGGGCCGAGGAAAGTTTACAATGCTCCCCAACGGCCCCTGACCCTCAGCTTAAGTGGCCGGCCTCTCGGGCTTTGGTTTGTCGCGTCCAGCCCACCCTGCTTTCTGGTTTAGTTAGCTCTAGCGAACTAGCACCATCCACTGTATGCACCACCCTCCTAGGGGAGCGGAAGCTCTGTGATGCGTCTTAGTCTGCTTTGGCCCCTCAGCGCCCAGAGAGGGGCTTTGAGCGTTGCAGGTAGTTCAAGTGACTGTAGAATCTCGAGAGGAGTGAGAAAGAGAGGTGGTGGAAAAAGGGTGTCCAAGCGCTAGCTGGCCTTCTTGGTTTTGCAATCAGCATGTTGTCCTGCATGCTGGACAACAACGCCTTTGCGTCGATGGCCCCGGGCACAATGCTTTTCAGTAGATCCAGGCAGCTTTTCTGAAGCTTCTTCACTTTGCCAGAGACCTGGGAACCCGGATTTTTAATGCACACCTATCCAGGAATTTATGAAACTCTTGTGGCTTTAGACTCAAAGTGCTTCGTAAGTAATTTTCCCACTCAGCAACCAAGGGGGAAATAGCAAGACAGGAATTAATTTAAATTGTGTCTATGGTTGAGAGTGGGTCAGTGCCAGGCACCTAATATATGCTCAATAAATACAGTACTTGCTGGTTTGAATGGACTAATAGGCTGCTCAGTGGAGCAAGGACAAGCAATTTGAAACTGGATTGCCAGGAGGCTTCTAGGATCAATTGCTTAGGGACTGGACATGGTGAGGGGAGCTGAGAGTCAGAGAACCTTTATTCATTCAGTCACTCAACAAATATTGAATGCCCACTATGGACCATTGTTCCAGGTCTCAGTCAAATCTCAGTTCTGTCCCCACCCACCCCCTCTTTTGGAGGGTTTAGCTTCAATCCTCACAACTCATTTATTTTCTACAGAAGGAAACTAATATCTGCCCTATCTAATGAGGTTATGGTGAAGATTAAAATGATAATATATCTGTATGTCTGTATGGTGCAGCTGGATGTTATCTGGGCCACTAAGAAACTAATTAGGTCTGAATAGACCTCCAGGGTCTGCCCCATCCTGACCTGAAAAGTCTGTAAAGAGAACAGACTCTGGGCACTAGGTATGAGTGAGTCCATGACTTTCCTTTACTCTTCAGCCATAGACTTGCGTTCCTAAGAAGGCTTTTTACAAGGTTGAAGAGTGCATTTAAAAGAGTCTCGATATAATAACTAGTGACCGAGTCAGGTCAGTTCTACAGCTTTTTTAGCTCTTTTAATTAGCTTCTTCCTTTGCCCTATTGTCATTGCCCTATTTCATTACCATATCCTCTTCCTTAGGACAAAAATAGTGTCCTTACCAGTCGGCTGCCCCTTGGTATCTTCAACCTGTCCTACAAGTCTGGATGATGCCACTCAAGATTAAAATTGTTTAGTGTCTTCTTAGCACCCAAGATAAAATCGAAAGGCCTTAATTTGTCTCCACCTATTGTGCCAGCCCCATCTGTTGCCACCTCCTTCACATACCCTAAGCTACTGCCATGAAATGATTCTCAATGCTTCCTGGGTAAACCAGCCTCTCTGATGCTGTAGGAGTCTGTTGCAATCTTTCCCCTCTACCAGGAATGCTTGTTTCCCTCATCTTTAGTTAGATGGACAATTGCTACTCATGCTTCAAATCCCTGAGTATTTTCCCTGAGAACATTCTCTGCCTCCCCTAGACAGGCCGCCCTCCTCTTCACTTCCATGTCACTTTGAAAATCCCCATACATACTGGTATCAGAGCAGGACTTGTGTTTGTAACACTAGATAGAAGAAGCACCTTGAGGACAGGACCTTATCTCTTCAGAGTGGTCACCTGGAGCAGCACTTGGTGAGAGTTAGACACATATAGGTAGAATTCCTAGTTGTGTGACCTTGGGCATGTTATTTAACCTGTGTCTCATGTTTCCATCCACTGAGCAGAATAACTCCAAGGGCTTAATATCAAAACTCTCGTGAAGGTCCTGGAATACAGTTGGCACATACGATGAGGGTCATGGCCATAGGGTGCTCTCTACAGATATTTGTTGAATCAACTCAGCAGAACTCAGGAAAGGTGCTAATAATTTTTTTAAAGATTATTATTTTTAAAACTTACTTATTCATGAGAGACACACGGGGCGGGGGGCGGGGGGGGAGGGGAGAGGCAGAGACACAGGCAGAGGGAGAAGCAGGCTCCATGCCTCCATGCCTCCCTTCAGGGAGCCCGACGTGGGACTCGATCCCCAGACCCCAGCATCACGTCCTGGGCTGAAGGCGGCGCTAAACCGCTGAGCCACCCGGGCTGCCCAATGTGCTAATAATTTTTATACTATATACCTAATAGGTGCCAAAACTGTCCTATCAAGGCTTACAGTTTTCGTGGTCTAAGTGGGAGTCTTACTTGTTGATCTTTAGCGACAGAGCTAAATGTGGGGAAGCGTCGCTCATCCGGGTGTTTGAGGAGGACCCAGCGTGACGCTGCGCACTGCTCCTCGCTCATCGGAGCCCGAGGGTGGGCTCAGGCGCCCCCACCATACCATTATCACTCCGGAATCCGGGCTTGGTGGTCCGGCGCTCGCAGCCGCACTGAGCTCTGAACAGGCCGCCTCCCACCCACCGGCCGAAGTAACTCCACCCGCCACGCGCCCCCTGGGGGGCGGGGCCAGCTGCGTCACGTGTCGTCACTTCCAGCGGACCCGGAAGCGCCGTTCTCTGGCAACTGCGGTTAGGAAGTGGGGATGGGATTGCGCTCCGTTTAAACTCTTGGCCGGCCGTGGGCTGAGGGCCGGCCGGGACTGCTGTGGCCTGGGCGAGCGCGGAGCGTGGGGCGGCTTCTGGGACAGTACAGGCGACCTCCGCCGTGTGCTCCTGGAGCCCGCGTCGCCCCGCCTCTAGGATCGGACCCGCCCCCGCCCTCGGTGCCTGGGACCCCGCGGGCGCTTCTGCCCGGCTGCCCAGCGCTCTGCATCCGGTCTCCGACAGCGGGGAGGAGCGGGTGTGCGGCTTCGGGGACATTCCGTCCCTGTCGTTTACTGCCCCCGCCAAGGTCTCCGCGGGCCTCTTCTGACTGACGTCGAGCAACCCGTCCTGAACATGGAGAAGTTTGGCATGAATTTCGGGGGCGGACCGAGCAAGAAGGACCTGCTGGAGACCATTGAGACGCAGAAGAAGCAGCTCCTGCAGTACCAGGCACGTCTCAAGGATGTGGTCCGCGCCTATAAAAGTCTACTGAAAGAGAAGGAGGCTCTAGAGGCCAGCATTAAGGTGCTGTCGGTGTCCCACGAGGCGGATGTGGGCCTCACAGGCGTCCAGCCTCCAGGCCTCTCTTTCCCTGACTCTGCGGATGACCGATGCTCCACTCACAGCGAAGATAGCACTGGGACAGCCACGAGCTTGGATACTGCGGCCAGTCTCACCAGCACCAAGGGTGAGTTTGGGGTAGAGGATGACAGGCTGGCTCGTGGCCCACCACCTCCAAAGTCCGAAGAAGCCAGCGGATCAGAGAGTGGCGTTAGCAGTAGCAGTGGAGATGGAGCATCTGGGGGTGGAGAAGTGGACAAACGGCTGCACCAGCTGAAGACTCAGTTGGCTACTTTGACCAGCTCTTTGGCTACAGTCACCCAGGAGAAGTCTCGCATGGAAGCTTCTTACCTGGCTGACAAGAAGAAGATGAAACAGGACTTAGAGGATACCAGTAAAAAGGCAGAGGAGGAGAGGGGCCGTCTGGAGGGAGAATTGAAGGGGCTGCAGGAGCAGATAGCAGAAACCAAAGCCCGACTTATCACCCAGCAGCATGATCGGGCCCAAGAGCAGAGTGACCATGCTGTGATGCTTCGTGAGCTCCAGAAACTGCTGCAGGAGGAGAGGACTCAGCGCCAGGACTTGGAGCTTCGGCTGGAAGAGACCCGAGAGGTCCTGGCGGGGCGGGCATATGCAGCCGGTCAGATGGAAGGGTTTGAACTGCAGACCAAGCAGCTGACCCGTGAGGTGGAGGACTTGAAAGGTGAGCTACAAGCTCTTCGAGAAGAGAAGAATCGGCCAGACCCTCGGCTGCAGGAGCTTCAGGAAGAGGCCGCTTGCCTTAAGAGCCATTTCCAGGCTCAGTTGCAGCAGGAAATGAGAAAGGTAATTATTGTCATGTCCTTCAAACATTAGTCATTTAGCCTGAAGTGGAAAACATTAGGGTTTTTTCTCCTTTGGTAATTAGAATTAAGTGGCTGCACTGTTGATTTTTGATGCTATTCAGAGTGTTGCACTGGGAAATATGGGAAATCCTGGAAAATCTGTTCCGTGGGGTGTTGACAGTATCCACAGAATGCACTTCCAACAGGATGTGGACTCTATTAGTGTAAGGCTGGTTTGGAGCCAGACGCCTCTGAACTTCTGGGCAGTGGCATCTTACCAGCTGTGCTCTGTGGAGCATTAGAGTGGCAGCTGTGCGGTGAAAGGAGTGTGTATGCCTACGGGTGTATGTATTATTTAGGTAGTGGTATATGCCTGGGGGATCAGGAGGTGCAAAAGGAATCTTCTCAGAAGTACCCTCTTATAATTGCTTCTCAACAGTTTGCCTGTTTAGGAAAGATGTGCTATTTTACAGTGCTCCTTTCAGTGTGGAGAGAGATCCAACTGAGTTGTGAACTTCTGAGAATATTGGGAGAGGAAAAGAATGTCATGTGATTTCTTAGTAGGATTTGGGGAAACATGATAAAGATAATACGCTTCGAAAAAAAAAAAAAAGATAATACGCTTCGTATGTGAGCCTTGTTTATGGTAGGAGAAACTGAAGCACTAAAGCAGAACAACAGATTTACAGAGGTTCTTAATATTGTTTGGTATAACGTACCTCTGGGAGCAGAACCCAAACGGGTTATAGGAACTTTCGTTAGTATCCAGATCAATAGAAAAATCCCCAGTTTCCATTCTTTTTAGGTCATCCCAATCCCATGACCCTTTTGCTCCCCTCTCCTGCTTTCTCAGTTTGCTATAGGCATTTGTGGCTTTTTGGGGATGCATTTCCATCTGTTCCTTTGTTTTACAGACAGCCCTTGCAGAAGATCAACTGCGGCAGCAATCTGAGGTAGAAGAGCAGAGAGTGGCGGCCCTGGAGAATCAAATATCTGAGGTGTCTGAATTACTGGGCACCTATGAGAAAGCCAAGCAGAAGGACCAGCTGGCCATCCAGAAGCTAAAGGAGCGTATTCTGCAGCTGGATCTGGAGAACAAGACACTGGCTCTGGCAGCCTCCAGCCGGTCCCCTCTAGATAGCCATGGAGAAGAGTCCAGTCTGGATGTCAATGTCCTGAAGGATAAGATGGAGAAGCTGAAGAGGTTGCTGCAGGTGGCAGCCAGGAAAAGCCAGGTGACCCTGGATGTGGAGAAGCTCTGTGACCTGGAGATCATGCCCAGCTCAGAGGCTGCTGACGGGGAGAAGGCTTCCGTGCTCTACTACCAACAGGAGCTGAAGCAGCTAAAGGAGGAGTTTGAGAGGTACAAGATGAGGGCCCAGGTGGTCCTCAAGAGCAAGAACACCAAAGACGGTAATCTGGCCAAGGAGCTGGAGGAGGCCCAGGAACAGCTTGCAGAACTGAAGGAGAAGTATATCTCATTGCGGCTATCCTGCGAGGAGCTCGAGCGCCAGCACCAGCAGGAGGCTGAGGACTGGAAGCAGGAGCTGGCCCGGCTGCAGCATCTCCACCGGCAGGAGCTAGAGCGGAGCCAGCTGGACTTCAGGGACCGCACGCTGAAACTCGAAGAAGAGCTGCACAAGCAGCGGGATCGGGCCCTGGCTGTGCTGGCTGAGAAGGACTTGGAGCTGGAGCAGCTGCGCTCTGCAGCCTTGTCCTCTGGGCTGCCAGGGCGCAGAAGCCCCGTGGGGGGCGGGGGGCCCGGAGAGCTTGCCGATGTGTCTGCCCCAGATAGCCTGACGCAGGCACTGCAGCTGGCTGCAGCCAACGAGCCCACGTTCTTCCTGTATGCGGAGCAGCTGGCCCGCAAGGAGGTGGAGATCACATCACTGAGGAAGCAGAAACACAGGCTGGAGGTGGAGGTGCATCAGCTGCAGGATCGGCTGCTGGAGGAGGGGGAGCGGCACCGTGAGCGGGTCGGAGCCCTACAGAGCCACATTGAGAAGAATATCAGGGACCAGAGCAGGGAGGGAGCCAACCTGGAGTACCTCAAAAACATCATCTACCGCTTCCTGACCCTGCCCGACACCCTGGGCCGCCGGCAGACGCTCACAGCCATCCTGACCATCTTGCATTTCAGTCCCGAGGAGAAACAAGTGATCATGCGGCTTCCAACTGGTAGTAGCTGGTGGCCTTCTGGCAAGAGATGATACCCTTTTCACTAACTCCCGACATTGCTGTGCCTCCTGTGTGGGAAGGGACAGACTCTGTTTCTACTGCCTCTTCTATTACATTATCAATTTTTTTCTTCACTGTGTTGAACTGGGAGAGTCTTTAATGTGGGGTGGGATTTTCTGCCAAACGCCATTAAGGCCACATTGTCCTTGGGCCCTAGAAATACTGGAAATGTCCCCAAGATTTCCTCGGGTGGTGTGCTTGTGAGGGGGACAGGGTGGCGAGATGAAGACTGGGAGGTGCCAAAGTTGGGGAAGTGGTGGGAATCTTTTAAAATAAGACTTTCTGTTTTAGTATTATGCTCCTAGCCCAGAACCAGGAGTAAATGTGACTCCAAAGGGAGTTCAGTTATTTCTAAACCCCCACAAGGACCAGCTGTTTACTCCCCATCTCATCATAGTCCAAGTCTGGTCCACTGCTGCCCCAATTTTCTGGGGACATAAATCCAGGCTGGAGAGAGGGACCAAGAAGTTTGAAATAGTGACAGATTGTCTGCTGTTGTCCACAGATTTTTCCATTCTGGAACTGGGAAGCTTGGTCTAGTTGGGGCTAGGTATGGCCTGGTCGGTCTGGACAAAACACACCACTGTGTCCATCCTGTAGAAGGCTCTGAGCACCACGTCCGTCTTAGGCATTTCCTGAGTAACCTGCTTTTCGCCCTGGATAGGGTTATCGGAGGCCTCTTGCATTTGACCCTGCCTTCACCTGTCTGCCTCAGGTTGGCCTGAGACTGTGAGTGAATGATTTTGCTAGCTTTCCTCTGTGTTGAACTTCCATTAAGAAAAAAATCCTGGCTTCTTATAGAGAGGGGTCCGATTGGGAAACTGATCCTGTCTGGATACAGAGAATTACCTCAGAGATTTACAGCCTCCTCACCATCCCCCCCACCCCTCAGCTGTTTCTGTGGCTTTGTAGGGACAGAGAAGAGGAGGAAGATTTGCTGATTGCAGATTGCTGTGACCCTCCCAAGAGAGTGGTGGAAGTTTAGGAGGAGCTGGGGTGCTAGCTGACCCGTGAGTAGCATTCTGGCTAAATCTCCAGTCCCTGCAAGCCAGGGTATTCATGGGTTGCTGTCACCAGGGTGTTTTGCCAACTCCTTTAGGGGGTAATAGAGTTTCAGTACACAATCCTCGTCTTCCCCACATGTGTTACTACAAATTTTCCTCCTTTCTGTTTTTATTTTTTTTTTAATGTTTGGTCTTGTGAAAGTAGATTTGATCTGCGCATAAAGAAAGGGGACCTCAGGCAATCTGGAAAGAAGGGACTCAAGAAAGTTCGGTTGAGACAGTATCAGTTCCTCTATTCTATCCTTTCCCTCATCTGCTCTTGCTGGCATAGAGATCTTTGGACCCTAAAGACCAATGCTTTACCACTGACTGGACTAACATGTATCTTTCTGTTATTTCATCATAGAAATCTGATTTGTGTAGGTTTGGGATAGCAGAAGACTTTGCTTACATGTTCTAATTGGGAGGCTGGGTACCTTGGACTGTCTACAAACAGCAGACTTAATGAAGCAGATGTGATGTGTTCAAATGATAACAGATCATGGAATCATTAAATCTGAACAACCTGACCTCTATGCTTTCTTAATGAGATGCACACATACATACACACGCATACACACAGAATGTGAATATAAATGGTGAATAAAAAGGATGGAGATAATATATTAATCCATGAGTTTGAGGGGCACCTGGGTGGCTCAGTGGGTTAAACATCTGATTTTAGCTCAAGTTGTGATCTCAGTGTCTTGAGGTTGGAGCTCTGCATCCGGCTCTGTGCTCAGTGGGGAGTTTGCTTGTTCATCTTCTTTGCCCCCTTCCCCTTGCTCATGTTCTCTCCCTATCTCTCTTAAGTAAAAATTTTTTAAAGCTTTTATTTATTTATTCATGAGAAACACAGAGACACAGGGAGAGGGAGAAGCAGGCTTCTTGCAGGGAGCCCAATGTGGGACTCCATCCTAGGACCCTGGGATCACGCCCTGAGCCACCCAGGTGTCCCAAGTAAATAAAATCTTAAAAAGAAATCCATGAGCTTGAATCTAGAGAGGAATGTCTCAATACTTTACCTCAATTACAAAACAAATTTTTCAGCCTGGAATTACGTGTGTGTGTTTGTGCTACAAGGCTGTAAATAAGCAGCTACACTAGAAAAAGCTTTCTCCTAGGTTTGGTGAATGGGCTTGAAACTTAAGTAATTGCTGCTTGAAACTTTAGAAATAATCAGCGTATTGAATGCTTTATTATGCTTCAAATCATGGTTCACAGTATCCTAGAAAAATTTCTGAGTATTTCAAACTAAACTAAAATCATAATCATTTAATTGTCTTAATTAACCCGATCCCCTCAAATGTAGCATATATTTTTATTGTTATTTCTAGGTGGTTTTGGACAGCACAGAAAGATCCATAGTCATAGCTGTTTTCCTAGGACTAATCAATCATTCCTATGCTTTTTATTTTTGAGAAGACACCACAGGGGCAAAGAAGCAAGTCAAGTTCTGATAAATAATTGTTTAAGTACTGATATTTATAAGCCCATGACTACTCCCTACTGAAGTGGAAAAGGCATGGTCCCTTCCTACCTTTCAGAAGAACACAAGTTCTTTGTCTCCCCACATTTTCCTCCCAAATATGTTTTCCAGTTGCCTGACTGGTTTTCCAGTGCTACTGCATACTCTGAGAAAGGAAAGGGAGAGAGAGGAAAAGAATTGGAATCAGATACAGAGAAAAATAAGTTTTCCCCTGGCCTTATATCGGACAGTACATGAGGTGTGTCACTAAAGGAATGAGACAACTTTATTTATTACCACACAAATTGGGAGGATTGCTGAGAACAGATGCAGGGAGAAGGGGGCAGGAAGGCAAGTTGATTATTCTAAGGGCTCTCAGCTTTCCTCCTCCTCTCTCCTCTCTTGTTGGGGATCTCCTCTCTGGGGAGCAGATAGCCATATAATTATGCCCCAGATGTAAATCCCCATCTGTTACCCAGAACTCTAGGGCTCTTGGCCTTGTCTTGAGAAGCTGCCACTACAGGGTTGTGTTTGGTAACTTGCCAAGTGTACCAGCACCGTGTCAAGCCATTCACACCCATTATATCATTTACTCCACATACATGTTGCTATCCTCCCATTTTTACAGATGAAGAGAGGGTGGTTGAGATGTTAAATTTGCCCAAGGTCACATAACTGGAAATGTCTGAAACAGGTTTGGCTACCCAACACCTGCTCAATCTGGGTGTCCTTTCTTAGGACTTGTGAGGGTCAGGGCCTATCTCCACAGGTGACTTCAGGGATGGAGAGATGGATCGCTAGGTTGAACTGGGTTGGTTCAAATGGGGAGAAGGTCTCCAGCCATAAATTGCAGTCAAGCAATGTTGCTACGCTGTAGAGTTAAACAGGCGACATTGGTTCCTTATAAAGAGCCCTAAAGCTGTCCTCTCCCCCAGGTTCTAGATGACTGCTAATTTTTAGGACTTGGATCACTAACAAAACAAAAGGAGGGCTGGGTATCAACTATTGCTGTTGTGGTTCCAACTATGACCTCTAGTAAGGAAGGAAAACAGCTTGGGGAATTAAAAATAGAACACTAATGAATGGGTCACTAATCTTCAGTTCCTTTTACTTCCTCCCCCTCTGTCTTTCCATGCTTCTCTAGGCAGCCTGGTTACCCCAGGTTGATGGTTTTGGAGCAAGGAACTAGGTTCACACATTCTGGGTTGAAATCTCAATCCAATCTCCTGTCAGTTCTGTGACCTTAACAAATTAATATTACTTAAGTTTCTTATAATGGGGGTAATACCACCTATTTCAGGGTTCTGTCCTCATCTTAAAGAAAAACTAAGTATATAAAGAACCAGGGAGATCCCTGGATGGCGCAGCGGTTTGGCGACTGCCTTTGGCCCAGGGCGCGATCCTGGAGACCCGGGATCGAATCCCACGTCGGGCTCCCAGTGCATGGAGCCTGCTTCTCCCTCTGCCTATGTCTCTGCCTCTCTCTCTCTCTCTCTGTGTGTGACTATCATAAATAAATAAATAAAATTAAAAAAAAAAAAAAGAACCAGCCCAGTACCCAAAACAAAGTCGGTGCCAAGCACCCAGAGTGTTTAGGTGGCAGAATGGGGGTTAGACTGAGCTCTCTGGATTTAAGTCCAGTGTTTCTTAGCCACAAATCTTGCTGTAAGCAAAAAGTAGAAATAACAATGGTCTTTTGGGGTAGTCCGGGTGGCTCAGTGGTTTAGCCCCACCTTCAGCCTAGGTCCTGATCCTGGAGACCCGGGATTCGAGTCCCACGTCAGGCTCCCCGCATGGAGCCTGCTTCTCCCTCTGCCTGTGTCTCTGCCTCTCTCTCTCTCTCTCTCTCTCTCTCTCTCTGTCTCTCATGAATAAATCAATAAAATCTTAAAACAAAAAACAAAAAAAGCAATGGCCTTTTGTGGAGTGCCTGCTAGGAAGCAGACTGCTCACATTTCCCCTACATTATTTTATTTACTTATCATACCAATCTTGTGAAGTGTATCTATTTTGCAAAGGAGGACATGGAGGCTTGGCAAAATGAGACGAATTGCCAAAGGCCCAGGGCTGGTAATGGCAGAATTGGAATGCAAACATGTTTATCTGAGGCCGTGCTGTCCCCCGTCAAAATATTTTGGAGGTTAGTATTTACAGTAGGGTCCCTTGTCTTTATCTTAATTCAGCAGCTATCAGGTGTCTGAAAATACAGCTTCAGTCTAGACAGTATCACAGACCCTTCCTGGGGATCCTATCCTGGCAGCTTGCATACTCCACTGGCCTATCTGCCCAGCATGTGGCTTTAGTCAGCTGAGTTGCGATTGGAAGGCGTCTGGAGGCCAAGCTTGTTCATGTTGGGTTTGCAGGCCTTCGCTGGGTCACCTGGTCAGTTTCCATTTCCTGAAACTGGGATCCTCCACACCATTCTCTCTACCTCAAGGTCCTTCCCCCAGTGCCATCCCAGCCTGGATGCTCCTGCCCTTTCACGCTTGGCTGGAATGTCACTTCCTCCATGCTGATTTCTCTGATACTTAGCCATGTGCAGTGCTTCCTTCTCTGAGGTCCCTTGCGATTTTTTTTCATACTGACCTTGGGTACAGTGATTTCCTGTACTTTATTATTATTTTTTTTAGGGAGGGAGTTGTGGCGCGGGTGCAGAGGGTGAGGGAGAGAGGGCTCCCTAGCAGGCCCTGCACTGAGTGCGGAGTCCTAGGCAGGCTCGATCTCATGACCTGAGCAAAAACCAAGAGTTGGACACTTAACTGACTATGCTGTCGGGTGCCCCTCTTGTATTTTTATTTTTAAACTTACTTCTCTGTGTCTTTGACTAGCCTGTAAATTCCTCAATGTCATGCCCCATGCCTTATTCATCTTTGTACTATTAGGACTTCTCATTCCTGGCACTTACTGAGTGCTTAATACAGAGCTGACTGGATGGAAAAGAGGCTGAAAATACCAGTCTCATAGGATTCTATAACCTCGTCCACCATCTGCATTCCAATTTGTCAATTAACCCAATAATATTCTTCATAGAATTTTTCTTCGTCTTGTAAAGGATCTTGTTAAGGATCACATATTGCATTTAGTTGCTTTATCTCTTTAGTCTTCTTTAATCTAGGATAGTTCCTCACCTTTTCATTATCTTTTACAACAGAGGCATTTTTAGATAATACAGCTCCCTGCCTCCCCTTAATAGAAATTTCTTTATGATTCGATGGCTGGTTATACATTCCCTGCCAGCATATTATACAAGTGATGTGATCTCAGAATATCACATCTAGAGGCAAATTGTATCCATTTGTCCTTCATTGATGATATTGATTGTGGTGCCCACACAGATATCTGATTTCTTCACTATGTAGTTAATATTTTCTGCCTTGCTACCAATAAGCAATCTATGGGGAGATGCCTTAAGTCCCTGCAGATATCCTGCTCCTTATCAAAGCTTCCCTTCTAAATTTAGTATCAACCAATGATAATCCAATCATTACTCTATTGGCTGTGATGGTTGCAAAATGGTTTTCAACTCTAGCATTTATCTTTTGGTCTTTGATATTTTCTAAGCAAGAGCCTTGCCTTCTCCGTTGTTTATTTAACAGTTTATTTATCTATTTATTATTAGTATGAACTGATGGATTCCTATTTTTCCACAGTTTATAATTCACTATTTTACTTAATTATTTTAACTCAAATTTCCTCAGATTTGGTCAAAGTCCCTTCAAACTCCCATATTCTTGTGTCATTCCCCCATCATTTCTGGCAAAAAATGTGTTTCTGGCTCATCTTCTGAGTTCTATACCCCAGTCATGAAATCAATTATTTCTCTGGGGATCCTTGGTTCCTATTAGTGGAGACTGGTATTAGAAACCAATATCTGGGAGTGATGGAAGTTCATTGTTACTGGGGTATCTTTGCTTTTAGGTAGGCAGACTTGGGAAATGTATGCATATAATGTATATACATAGACACACGTACACATGTGGCTATACACATATGCAATACACACTTTATACATCATGAGCTCACACTGATATCTCTAATTCCGATCCATTTCCACACAGTGTTTTTGCATTATCCATCCATTCCATACTTGTGTTTCTTCTACAGCAAGAACCCTAGGATGGATCCTGTAATGTTTCATTAATATTATATGTTTCATTGACATTTAGAAAACAGGCAGAGTGAAATAGGCACAAGGAGACAGACAAGAACAACCAGAAAAGGAGGAGAAAGCCAGTGGAGGGATGTCAGAGAATTCAAGGTAGACTGAGTTTCATTATGGAAATATGGAAAACAGTGGCTGAGCTATACAGCGGAATACATGTGAATGTTAAAAAGCCATTTCAAATCCTGTTGGAAAATCATTTAAAACCTGACAGGGCTGAGGGCACCTGGATGGTGCAGTCAGTTGAGCATCTGACTCATGCTTTCGGCTCAGGTCATGATCTCTGGGTCATGGGATTGAGCCCTGCAACAGGCTCCATGCTCAGTGCAGAATCTGCCTGAGACCCTTTCCCTCTCCCTCTGTCTTTGTGCTCACCATCTCTCTCTCTCTCTCTCTCTCTCTCTCTCTCTGTCTCTCTCCCTCTCTCTCTCAAATAAATAAATCTTTTTTAAAAAACATAAAATTAAAAATTTAAAATCAAGGTGTCCACAGGGCTCTATTCCATTCTGGAGGCTGGAGGGAGGAGCCATTTCCTTGCCTCTTCCAGCTTCTAGAGGCTGTCTGCGTTCTTTTTCCCATGGTCCCCTTCCTCCATTTTCAAAACCAGAGATGTGACATTGCTGTGTACCTTTCTCCCAGAGTCACACCTTCCTCTAACTCTTCTGCCTCCCTTCTTGCACTCTTACAGACCCCATGATTACATTAGGTCATTGGGATAATCCAGGATCATCTCTCTATTTTAATTCCCCTTTACCATATAACCTAACAGGTTCTAGAAATTAGGACATGAACATCTGTGGTGGACATTATTCTGCCTACCACAGTATATATTTGGTAAATATTTTACGTGGAAAGAATTTTAGCGAGCAGAAATGGAAAATGAAAATTCTCTCTAACTTCTTGGTAATAAAAGCTTCCAGTACTACTGGAATATTCCTAGCGATATTCTTTTTCATGGGAAACCAGCAACACCTAGTGTCTCTTCAAATAAATTTCAACAGAAAACATAAAGTGTTCCGTAATTAAAAAGATAGAAGGTACAGCTCAGTTCCTGATGGCAGAGGAAAGAAATTCTCACCATTCATAGTGGAAGAAGACTGATGATTCTCTCTTCTATCTGTTCTCTCTCTCTTTTTTTTTTTTTTGACATAATGTTTTCAAGGTTCATCCATAGCTCTTCTATCTGTTCTTTAGACCTAGTTGTGTTCCCCATATCCATGCATATATCCAGAAGTATTTAAATTAATTCTGCTTGGGCATGACACAATAATGGGCTCTGTGACAGAAGAAGAAAGATAAGACAAAAAAAAAAAAAAAGATAAGAACATGATTTCCATTTTCAAATTGCCTTCAGTCTTATTGAGCAGACAAGACACACTGTGGGAATTAAAGCATATATATGTACCCATTTATAAAATACTAGAGATTTAATGGCCAAGGATACCAGTTATAATGAGGCTTAATTGTGCATATATCAAAACCCAAAAGAACACTGGCTTCAATAGCAGAGAAATTCATTTATTGTTCTTGTGAAAGAGTTTGTGTAGTCATTGGAAGCCCTTCAAAAAGTTAAACGTAGAGTTATATAGGACTCAGAAGTTACACTCCAAAGTTTATATCCAAGAGAATTGAAAACACACTTCCATACAAAAACTTGTATATTAATGTCTCTTAATACAGATAATAGCCACAAAGTGGAAACAACCCAAATGCCTGCCGTCTGATGAATGGATAAGCAAAATGTATAATCCACACAATGGAATATTATTCAACCATAAAAAGGAAGGAAGTACTGATGCACGCTACAGCATGGAAGAACTTGAAAAACATTATGCTAAGTGAAAGAAGTCAGACACAAAGGCCACATGTTGCATGATTCCATGTGTATGAAATGTCCAGGACACATACATTTATAGAGACAGAGAGTAGATTAGTCATTGCTAGGGGCTGGGGAGCAGGAAGGGAAGAATGGAAGTGACAGCTAAGCACAAGGTTTATGTTGGAGGTGATGTTCTGGAATTAGTAATGGTTGAACAGCTTTGTGCATATGCTAAAAACTCCATCAGCTGTTGAATTGTACACTTTAAGTGGGTAAATTGTTTTATATGTGAATTGTATCTCAATAAAGTTACTAAAAGCATGCTAGGAGGGCTAGGGAGGCAAAATGAGTGATGAATAATTAGAGGACATGGAGAAGAGATTGGAAAAGTTTCTCCCATTAGTTGTTTGCTCCCCACCCCCCCAGTTCCTTCTCTAGGCCTCAGAGTGGTTGCCCCTTTCTTTCCCATGTATTAGATCTCCTTCCTACAAATAGGAGGATATTTACTATGAGAGGCTGACCTGGCCCTCGTCAGGGAGAGAGCTGGCTTTTCTGGGCCCTATGGAGATAAAATAGAGAATGTGCTGATGGACACAGAATGGAATAGGGTTCACTCTCCGTATCCTGATGGTGTCCCCATGTGGGAGGCACTTCTGGTTCAAGGGAGTATATGTCCTTGAGAGTCCTTGGCCCTGATGGCACAGGGGAGGAGCTCTGTGAGCCTGATAGATCACTGTTGGCCACTATGTGACTGACTGGAGGAGGATGAATCTTAAGGATGCCTGTGTCCCTAATCTCCACGGGGGGAATGTGAACTAGCAGTGCCTGTCTGCACTCCCTGGCTGACCCTGCTTTGGGCCCTCAGGACATTTGTCCTCCCTCCAGTCCCCAGTGATAGAGAGTTCCTCATTAACACATATTTTGGAATCCTCTTAACAGCCCTGTGGCTTTATTCTTGATCTGTCTCTTATTTCTCTTCTTGTGCTGTACAAACCAAGTATTCCTCCTGCCTGCTTGCTTGCTTGCTTTTTCTCTTTTGGAGTTGTCACACACAAAGAAACTTTCATTTGTAGCAAATAAGGAGGTCACAGGGAATAACTGCCAAAGCCATGACTCCTCAAGTACTATTTCTGACATCACTGTAAGAGTTATCTCACTTGTTCTAATAGGCCTTTGTCAACAGTGCAGATTGGATTAGACTTCATGTGTTACCTTGAGTGACTCATGTCTGTCCCTATGACCTTTCTCCCCATATTCATAGATCCCAGGAGTCTAGGTAGTGTGGAGATGGATAGAGATTAGCCTGAGATGGAGGAACTATCGTAAAAGATAGAGTCCCAATGGTCACAGCCAGAAGTGCAAGGAGACATGATGACTAAAAGTAGCATGGTATCCAGGATGGGACCCTAGGACAGAAAAATGACATTAGGTAAAAACTAGAAAATAGGAATCAAGTATAGACCTTGGTTAATAATCATGTATTGATACTGCTTTATTAATTGGGACGAATATGCCATAATGTTAAGATGTTCATCATAGGGAAAACTGAGTTTGAGGTATGTGGAAACTCTCTATATTGTCTTTGAAAATTCTCTGTAAATCTAAAATTATTCTAAAATTAAGACTTCATTAAATCATACCCAAATATAATGTCCCCATTCCCATCAGAGAATTTAGCTCTGCATTGGCCAGACTATTTTAAAGAATGTCATCCTTCTTTATTATTTATTTATTAAAAGACTTATTATTATGTTTAAGTAATCTCTACATCGAATGTGGGGCTCAAACTCACAACCCTGAGTCAAGAGTCATATACTCCGCCGACTGAACCAGCCAGGTGCCCCCCATCTGACTTCTTTAAATGCTAGTTATCGATACCACTTGAATCATCAGTGTAGCCTGGAAAAGATCCATTTACCTGTGTATAAAAGACAGGACTTTAAAATCCTGGGTGAAAGGATAGGAAGATGAGAACACTGGAGCAGAAGTGCACATTCTGGTCCTAGAGGGGATGAGGCCTTGAAGGACGAGTGACTGTTGTAATCCTGGGCCATGTCCGAATGGCTGTTAGGAAAGGACTGACCCATGAGGACACATGTCAGGGAGTTCAGGTAAGTTTTGCATCCACAGCAGAGCCAAAGGTCAGGAGCTGAAAGTGTTGCCAGGCTTTGTGCCAAACTCGTGAGTTTAGTGTGAGAATGAGCAAAGGTTGGGGTGTGTAAGCCATGTAACTGGGTCATTCAGAAGTGAGTTCAGAAGCTCTAGGTTCCAAGATCTCTGACTGGGGGCACAATGGGTCAGCATACTTCTTATGACAAGCTGTTAGAGGTAGACAGCCTGGCCAACCAGATGCCTCTGTCCACCTCCCTGGGGGATGCTGCTAAGGAAAAAGAGGGACTGAAGAGGTAGAGGAAGGGGAGAGAAATGACTTGGCAGGCTGTCCTACCCCTCAAGTGGTGACCGGTTTTCTTAGGCAGGTGCTTACCTATTTAGTGTAATGGGCTGAATAGTATCTCTTGAATTCACATCTATTTGGAGCCTTAGTAGGTGACTGTAACTGGAAATAGGGTTTTTGCAGGTATAATTACTTAAGATGAGGTCATACAGGATTCAAGTGGGCCCTAATCCAATGACTTTTGTCCTTACAACAAGAGGAGACACACAGATGGGAGAAGGCCATGTACAGTTGGAGACAGAATATGGAGTGATGTACCCATAAGCCAGGGAACACTAAGGATTGCTAGGAGCCATCAGAAGGCAGGAAGAGGGATGATGGCCCTGCCGACACTTGATTTGGGACTTGTGGCTTCCAGAATTGAAAGAGAATACCTTTCTGTTTTAGGTGACCTAGCTTGTGGTTCTCTGTTCTGGCGGCCTAAGGAAATCCAGACATCTGATGGGGATGGTGCTGGGAGGGTGTATAGCACCAGCTACGCTTGGCGGGCCTCAAGCTGGGGTGATTCCTGGTCCCTGGCAGGCCAGAAGCCTGAAGCTGGAGCCTTATAATTGTGAGCCCCAACATGATCCAAAAATTTATGAGTAATTAGTATAGATGATAATATAGGTTACCCCCACCTTCTACTCCCCACAGTGAAGGCTTGCCTGCATGGGATTTCCTTGTGAAATCTTTGTCCCATTATTTGAAAGAACCAAAAGGTGTAAATTCCTCCTAAAAACTTTGCCTAGTGGTTCCATGGGATATGCCCACATTTTCTTCTCTAGGGGTTACCCATCCCACACCTTCATGCAGAAATTTTTCAGATCATTCATGCCTCTCTTTTCAGATCCTAGATCTGCTTGATCATTGTGACCTCTGACCACATGATGGTCATAGTGTGGCCACAGTCTCGGACACTATGAACCATCCCTTTCCCAAACTTCTCTCCTAGAAAGCAACACCTCTTTCTTCTTTCTCCTCTGACTTCCTCTCTTCGTATCTCTGTGACTTAATTGCCTCCCCCACTTGCTTGAAAATGTTGTAGTTCATTTGAGTTCTGTATTTGATCTTCTGTCATCACTCTACAACTCTCTTGGGGGACCATCCAATTTCCTAACTGATTGCCCCCACCACATGGCCCCTAAACCTGTGCTCCAGTTCAGGACTCTTCCTTGAGCTCCAGCTTCATAGGTCAATGCAAGGTTTCCCCATGGGGGGTACCAGCCACTTGTGAATCAGGGTGTTTCTAAGCACTGGATTGATGTGTGTCTTCCCTCAGCTAGAGCCACAGACCCGCCCTCTATTGAAATAAAGAAGTCATAAAGAGTTTTCATGAAGATTTAAAAGATAAATATTGAACAAGTTTGAAGGAAGTAAAACTCATGCAAAGTAAAATTCCTACATGTGTTGAGTGTAGGAATGATGCAATCAGTAGATTGTCAAAGCTTGTCCATGCTAACTTTTATTATGATAGAAGGTGGTTTAAGGGCACAAAAATACACATTTAAGGAAATCATAGGCTAAAGTATAATGTGTTTAATAGCTCGTTCCAGCCACCTTAGTGGCTTTCCAGATCTTAGCCCTGACTTAGAGGCTACTCTTCTTGGTCACCTGGTGTTGCCCTCAGACCAGGCTGAGCCCTTCAGAGTCTCCTAAGTGGAGAGAAAAGCACTCTTCCGCTGTCTTTAATCTCCTTTATTCATGAAGCTCTGCCCTTCTTCTCTATAATGATGTCCTTTTGCCCTTGCTCTTGGCATACCTCAGCAGGGTGATGAGCCTCGAACCTCCTGTGTGAGTCATGGTCCCGAGCTTTGTCTGTACTCCCTCGTGGCTCACTTTAGCTACCTCGGGTCAGAGTCTAGGCCAGGAAACACCTCCATGAAATCACGGGAAAGATCAAAAGTCTGCAATGGTCCAATGGCCATTAAAAAAAAAAACACAAAAAAAAAACTTAAAGTGTCTGTGGGTCCAGAAGTACGCTGGGGAGATGGGATGAGAATCCACATAATAAAGTTTATTTTTATTTTTATTTATTTTTTATTTTTTTAAGTTTATTTTTAAACATGGTGTGAAGTCATCCTATTCCATCACTAAGGATGCTAACATGCTGGAATGTGTGGATGAAGATGCTTGGGTGGATAATGTTGGCCGTTTCCCTTGGTATATTCATGCACAGTTTGTTTTTGAGACATCCAGTAATGATTAGAAGTGTGCCCCTAAGCAGCTCTGGGCTCAGCTCTGGCACTCATGGCTTAATTAGGTGGATTTTGACTCATCATTATTTAGTTGCCCATTTTTTCTTAGCAGAGTGCTTTCCTTGTTTTATGCAATTAGAAGGAGGAAGCTCACAAAAGTCATCACATTAAAGAAGAGATATGACAGAAAAGATCATTAATTCTATCTTACTGTACAAATCCCAGCAGTAATTAGGGACTTGCACAAACAGCACCGCTTACATTATTTAGTTGACAATTGCTAATAACAACTCCAGCTGTGTGGTAGTGCACTTTATTCTTCATAAAAGCAAAAGCGATTAGTTCGCCATATAATCTAATCATCGGAAAAATGTAATTCCCATGGCAACATCTGTTATTACTGCCTTGTAAAAGGGCAGGCAGGATTTTGACACATGAAATTGTATCACAGCCTGAAAACCAAAGTAAGTGTTTCCTCCACTAGAGGACTGGTCCCCACGCTGTTTGGGGGAGTTCTCCCCTGGGCAGCAGGCAGTGTGGACGGAGTGGGGCAGAACCAGATTCTCAGCAATTTCTTACATTTTCATTACCTAGGTGAATTCGAGGAAGAAATGCTGCAGAAGCCAATTCTTTTGGGAGAAGAGTGGTTTCAGAAAGATGATTAAAGTTCGCGTGAGAGATTTGGAGGGGATTTTTAAACTACAATCAGTGAACAATTCAACTTAATATGTACTGGGTTCCTTGGTGTGAGGGACTGTGGGCCAGACGCTAATTACAAAGGCAGCGAGACACTGCATCTGGTGTCAAGGAGCCTCTTTCTAACCTCAAGCTTAGTGACTGTTTCCAGCTTTCCCAGGCACTTGGTCACCTGCTAGAATTTGGGCGTGGTCATGTCCCTTGCTTTGACCTACAGGAACTCTTTCATGAT
Source organism: Canis lupus baileyi (assembly GCF_048164855.1). Lineage (NCBI taxonomy): Eukaryota > Metazoa > Chordata > Mammalia > Carnivora > Canidae > Canis > Canis lupus. The sequence continues at coordinate 52,256,302 of NC_132855.1, read as the reverse complement.
CCCTCCATTTCCCTGTCTCCCTATCAAAAAGTGGCTAGTGAGTTTTCTCTTTAACAGGATCAAATCTAGCCCACCCTATTACAGAAGGTCAGACCTCCTGCCACACCTGCTGGTGGATAATCAATGAGAGGACAGATACAAAGACACCTTGGTTGGCATGTAATAGGCCTTGGTGAAAGTATTTTTCCTCCCCCTTTTCCCTTTTAAAATCTCATGAAAAATGAGAATCCTTATTCCTCAAAAGAGAGCTGGATTTACATATATTTTTACTACACCAATGTCTAGAAATGTTTCTATGAGAGATTCCTTCATTTGAGGTTGGAGTAATGGCCCACATGATTTTATAGTCACAATATGTTATAGAGACTGCTAATTGTCTCCCTGTATTTATTCTCCTCTTCCCTCTTAGAAAGAATATCTCAATATCTAAGTGGGTACATTGTGCCTCAAGCTCAAAGACATTTGCTAAGGTCCCTGCAGTTAGGCAAGCCCACGTGACTATTATACAAGGAGACACTCCCCACAAAATGGCGTTGGGGGAGGAAGTACCCTGTCCTTTTCTTTGCTCCATTCTGCTGCCTGGGATGGCTATGCAGTGGCTGAAGCTCTAGCAGCCCTCTCAGACAATGAGGAGGAGGGACCGGCACTAGAGATGGTGGAGAGTGGGCTTGAACACACCTTGGGTCCTTGGTCACTCAGTGGAGTGTCAAAAAAGTCATGCATTGTCTACTTCTAGATTTCTTCTAGATGAAAGAAAGATAAATTTCGTATTTACTTAAGCCACTGTTTTAAAATTTTTAACTAATATATTCATTTTAAAACTGTGGTAAAAAAAGAAAAATAAATTTCCCATCCTAACCATTTTTTTAAAAATTTTTATTTATTTACGATAGTCACAGAGAGGGAGAGAGGCAGAGACATAGGCAGAGGGAGAAGCAGGCTCCATGCACCGAGAGCCCGATGTGGGATTCGATCCCGGGTCTCCAGGATCGCGCCCTGGGCCGAAGGCAGGCGCTAAACCGCTGCGCCACCCAGGGATCCCCCTAACCATTTTTAAGTATACATTTCAGTAGTGTTAACTATATATCAGTAGTTATATAACTATAACTATATTAACTATATATATATATAACTATATATATATATATAACTATATATATATATAACTAAACTGCTGTCGTTTTGGGTTTTGTTTCTATGAAGTCAAAGCTAATTCTAACTAAAACACAGTAGAAGCTCTTTTAACTGACCTCCAATTAATGACCTTGTGAAATTAAGGGTCCTGACTAGGGGCACTTGGGTGGCTCAGTTGGTTAAGTGTCTGCCTTCCACTCAGGTCATGATCCCAGGGTCTTGGGATCAAGCCCCATATTGGGCTCCCTGCTTGGTGTGGAAGCCTGCTTCTTCATTTCCCTGCTGCTTCTTGCTCTCTCTTCCTCTCAAATAAATAAAATCTTAAAAAAAGGGAGGGGGGGGTCCTGTCCACTTCCTCAGTGATGTGTGCTAGTTGCCCATCATATAAATGTTCCTGCCTACTAAACTATATATTCTAGAATGGTCGTTCTCAAACTTGCCTGTGGTAAGAATCACCTGGAGAATTTAAGATTGTGATTATAAGTTTGGGATGGAGCCTAGGAATTTTGCATTTCTAAGGGGCTCCCAGAAGACATTGCTGCTGCTGTCTGGGGATACTCTTTGAGGCTGATCTGAGGACACCGCAGCCTTCTGTCACTGTAGGCTGAGCTGAATGTTATATTTATCTATATCCTGAAACCTGTGTATATATACTGTATTTCTGATTGTCTTTACAATTATAAGAGTGTAAATTTGTTTATACTTAATGTACTTGTGATTGTAATTTAATAAAATATAACATCAACCCACAAAAGAGTAGTTGAAAAAAGGACTCTTACTATGAAATTAAACTGAATGTCTTTGCAAGGACTTAATATAGGTACTCACTAGAATAGTTTATGTGCTGCCAAAACCAGCACTGGTCCTCACTAAAATAATGTTCAGTTTGGTGGGGCAACTGTTAAAGGCCAGAAAAAAAAAATCTATAAAAATTTAGAGGAATTATGCATTCAAGTTGCTTGAACAGAGTCTTTAAATTACTGTTTTACTTTAAATAAATCAAGGCTATAAGATGTAAATGATGTGCTTTGGTTGTGATTTAGTCAATAAAGATAAAATAGAACTTCAATCTGTGGATCCGGGCTTGAAAAAAACCCAAAAGCCTCTGGAGAAGTAGCAAACAAATGCATGCTTAAACATTTTAAATCAAAATAACATTTTAAATTAAAACTAAACTTTTAAATTAAAATAAAATATTTGAAGTACATTCTCTGCTTCCTTCCTTTTTCAGTTAGCTGCTTGTCTTACACTGGGTTACCCGGAATGCAGAATGCAGAGCCGGTGGAAATGGCTCCTGTGCTATTGCTGTAATCAGGAATACAACCCAGGCAGGATGAAGGAAAGGGGAGTGAGGCAAGGAATGAGGGGCGCTTGTATGAAAAGTGCCAGTACGAGCTGGCCTGCACTTGCAAGCAATGAGGGATTTCTTGATCTTATACGACTACTTTCTGAGAAGCTATATAAGTGGCTGCTTTTCAGGGCAGTATATCTAGGATAAAGAGGGAAAAGAGTTTACTTGCTGCCTCCCCTCTTCCATTGGTTAAAAGTTTGCTCTGTGCAGTGCTGATTTGTTTACACCCCGTGTAGGCACCCATAGGCACTAGGGCTGGCTTCCTGGGCAGGCAACCCATACAGAACCCTGAGCTCAGGAGGGGCTGACTCCTGGGTTTAACGTTCCGTAGTTGCTGTCTTGACATTCTTAATAATTTTATCTCTGAATGTGTGTTTTGTAAGAGAAGTCTGAGGGATAGTGAAGCACATGTATGGGGGCTTGGAGTTTCTGTTCATGGTGTGTTCAGTCTCTCCTCTTTTCCCTGCTATCCCGATGGGTTCTCAGCAGCCTGCTTCCCACCCCCACCAATGTCCTCTGCTCCCCCACCTCCACTCGCCATTACACTTTCTATTAGCCTGAATGTTTCAGGGTGATGAGGTACATGTGAGTTAGTGGAGTCCATGGGCATGTGTCCCTTGTTACACTTTCTCTTCTCCCAAGTGGTTTCCTTGGTCCGAGGCAATGTTCCATGTGATATAATGTTAACAGAACAGGCATTCGTAAACCCTGGCTGGTGGTGCTGTTGGAAGCATTGTGGAGACAAAAGGCAAACCTTAACTCAAGCAGATGTCACATCTGGAAAGAACAAGTATTGTTCCTCATCTAAGGTGGAAGTGATATGTGTCATTCCTTAAGGAATAGTGCTATGCTAATAAATATTTCAGTGTCAGTCTCTGCTCAGGGCAGGTTGGGCATTAAGCAGTGGGACTAGCTGCATCAATCTTAATGATGAGTAAGTAATTCATGCCATGTAGCCCAACCCTACCATGGTAGCTTGGATGAGGCTGTGGATAAAGCATGGGTCAACTGTACAATCACTATGGTGGCCAAGAAAGAAAGGTCGACTCATGTCTGTAAAACAAGTCACCCTGTCCATCTGGTTGGTGAGAGCTTTATCTGAGAGGGTCACTTCCTGTGGACATTTACATGGGACCCAAAGATCTAAACACTTAGTGTCAACTTCCATAGATCATTCACATACCTCTTCCCCAGACCTTCTTATTCCCCAAAGTCCAATCTTGTTCCTTTCAGGACTTGACCAAATAGGCCGTTCTTTGCCACTGCTCAGGAATCTATGTGTATCTGTACTTTAGGCCATCCCAGATTGAAGCGGGTGACCATGTGCAATGCTCAGAAGTCTGCCTACAGGGAGAAGTTCCCTTCATCACAGTTCTTTTATGTCTGTTCCTCACTAATTTTTATTAGTCTTTTATTTTATTAAAATCTTTTTTGCCTTTTTTTTTTGCTTTATTTTGGTTTTGTACCAATATATTATTATTGACCCATCTATGAACCAGGCTTGAGTTCTTTCTCTCTCTGTTAATTGGTATTAAAGAATCCTCCGTGCGTCTATGGGAGTGAGTTGAGGAAGAGATATTGATGCCATTGAGACAGGTGAATGGGAGTCTGGATGACCTGTGCACGTAATTTACTCAGACCTCATTTTCCATCATTTAGTGGATTGTTGTACTTGCCTAACCTCATGATTCAGTGAGAAGCTGACCTCATGATTCGGTGAATCTAATCATATCCAGTGAATGGACAATTCTCATACTTATCTGCATAGCCAGTTGGTATCCCGAGGTCAATCAATCTCTACTAGGACCCAGTGGCACACCAGGAGCTGTTTTTTTTGTTTTTTGTTTTTTTTTTTTGAGGTTTTATTTATTTATTTATTTATTTATTTATTTATTTATTTATTTATTTATTTGAGACACACACACAGAGAGAGAGGCAGAGGCATAGGCAGAGGGAGAAGCAGGTTCCATGCAGGGACTCGGGACTCAATCTTGGGACTGCGGAATCACGCCCTGAGCCAAAGGCAGACTTGAGCTCAACCACTGAGCCACCCAGGTGCCCCAGGAGCTGTTTTTCAAATGGAAATTAGTTTAGTTCTTGGCCATAGATGATGTGGCTTTGCTCTCTAACCCTAGTATTTTGTGCTATCTTTACCACTGAAGCTTTCTGAGACTCCACACAGTATTCTTATCCATCACAGCCGCCTCTAGCAGGGCCTCTAGCGTGGCTTCTAGCACTGCCAGATCTGCTGAGTGATAAGGTGGCAGAGCAGCTGCATCTCCACCTGGACTCTTCCTTTCTGAATATAATCCCAGGAGAACAATGAGGGGAAAAGGGTAATGAAGCAAGAGAGGATAGTGAATAAATATGAGCATGCACTAATCAACTGGCCTCCACTTGGATCTGAGAATGATTTCTGGGGGTGCCTGGTTGGTTCAGTCAGTGGAGTGTGCAACTCTTGATCTTGGGGTTGTGAGTTTGAGCCCCACATTGGTGTAGAGATTCCTTAAAAATAAAATCTTAAAAAGAATGACTGATTTCTCAATATTTTTTTTCAATATTTTTTTAAAGATTTTTTATTTTATTCTTTATTAGAGAGAGAGAGAGAGAGAGAGATTGAAGGTAAGCAGGGGGAGCAGCAGAGGGTGCTACAGAGGGAGAGGGAGAAGCAGGCTCCCCACTGGGCAGGGAGCCTGTTGTGGGGTGGGATCCCAGGACTCTGGGATCATGACCCAAGCTGAAGGCAGATGCTTAACCGACTGAGCCACCTGGACGCCCCTGGTTTCTCAATTTTCATTGAGAGGTCATTTTCTGACAGGCTTTGATGTATTTTATTTTCAGTTCATAAAATCTAGTGGAAGGAAGAATTTATCTGTCAGCTGCCATTTTGCCTCAGTCAAAGACCTACCCCAGGGGGCATTAGTTTCCCCACACTTCCCAATTGCACATATGTGGGCAATATATACATGTATATGTGGGTGGGCAGGTCTGCCTCCCCAATGGGAGGTCCTCCGGAAAAACCTGGAGGTCTATGTGAAAGATGTAGGGTATGGGCACAAAGGTAGATTGTGGCAGCTGGGTCCAGAACAAGGGATTCTGGATTCAGTTGAAACCAAGAGCCCTGTAGCGTGTGAAAGGAATGTTAATTAACCAACTACAAATCCAAAGTGAATTGGGTTGGAGGGCTTCTGCTACATTTATCTGTGAGATGAAGGGTCTTAATCAGAATTATTGACTATGATTGTCATTGACCCTATCCCAGTGATTTACAGATCTCATCAGATCCCTGAACTTTCCCTGCAGTTCCAATATCATGGGCCCAACTCCCACATACACATTTAATAGGGCATTTCAAACTTAACATTGCCATACCAGAACTCTTAATTCCTCCCACCCCATGAGACTTGCTCAATTCTCCCATCTAGAAGTTATACTCGTTCCTCTCTTTCCCTTGGTGTCCTCTCCTTGACTCATGCCCATTTGCTCCAGTAATAAGTCTTCCAAGACATGTCTTGAAAATGCTTACTTCACCACTACTTTCAGTTGAAGCCACTTTTACCTTTACTTGTATTATTGAAATAACCTCCCTTCTATACTTGCTCCACCTAGAATCCATTCTTCCCAGAGCAGAAGTACTTTCTAAAAATGGAAGGTAGATCATGTCACTACCCTGCTTAAAACTCTCTGATATGTTCCCTCCTATAATTAGCATAAAATCCAATCACGTAAGTTGTCTGGCGTGCACCTATCTCTCTCACTTTATCTCACACCATTCACTTCCTCCACCATTGCATTCTAGCCACACTGGCTTTCTTTCTGTCTCTAGCTCTTCCCTCTGCCCAGAGTGCTCTCCTCCCTAGGTCTTCTGAAGAGTACACTGCTGCAGGGTAGCCTACCCGGTTCCTGTCCCAACACCCTATACTAATCTTATTTTTGATTGTTTGTGGTCTCTTCTTGGCCCCCATTTGAATGTGAGTTCCATGAGAGCAGAGCACTTACTCTTTTTCACTCTTGTATTTATTGAACCTAGAATAGTGCTTGATGCAAATTGCATGGTCAAGAATTCAATTCTTTTTTTTTTTTTTTAATTTTTTTAAATTTTTATTTATTTATGATAGTCACAGAGAGAGAGAGAGAGGCAGAGACATAGGCAGAGGGAGAAGCAGGCTCCATGCACCGGGAGCCTGACGTGGGATTCGATCCCGGGTCTCCAGAATCGCGCCCTGGGCCAAAGGCGGGCGCCAAACCGCTGCGCCACCCAGGGATCCCAAGAATTCAATTCTTGAATGAATGCATGGTTACGGATACTTGTAATGGAAATATTTATAACTAAGCCAAGAGTTCCCCTTTATAAATATAAAAAGTTTAGGAGATATATTTGTCAAATAATTTAAAAAAAAAGCATCCTGTTTTTCATTTGACTGAAGAAAACATAGAAACTGTTTTTAGAAGACTAACAGCTCGGGCCCCATGGACAGATAGGTCAAGTAGGCTTCCCTGTGGAGGATTCAGACTAGGAATCAGTTGTAGCAGCAAATTGCCAGAAACTGTGGCTAATTTCAAAGGAACCTGGTTGCAGTTAATTTTTATGCATAGCCTAGGGATGACCAGAGCCTCTAGAAGGCTAAGAGAAAAAATGTCAAGCCCAGGGGTGCCTGGGTGGCTCAGTGGTTGAGCATCTGCCTTTGGCTCAGATCGTGATCCCGGGGTCCTGGGATCGAGTCCAGAATCAGGCTCCCTGCAGGGACCCTGCCTCTCCTCTGCCTATGTCTCTGCCTCTCTGTGTCTTTCATGAATAAATAAATAAATAAAATATTTAAAAAAAACCCCAAAACTTTCAAGTCCAACCTGTGGTAGTGAGGCTATTCTGTTACATAGAAAACATAGGATATGAGAAACGCATTTGTATTACTGTGGTCTGGATTCTCCAGAGGAATGTTCTCATCACTCTTTGATGTTATTTTTGGGATGGCCCTTGGAAATCATCTAGTTTAGCCTTATTTTATGAATGAGGAAAGGAAGATCTGGAGAGGGAAAATGACTAAGCCAAGGTCATTCTGTTAGGGGCAGAGCCAGAACCAGAATTCAAATCTCCTAACAGAGCCTTGATAGAGATTTTTACAATGTACCATGGCACCTGTTCCTTCACTCGCTGGTCCCCCCCACCTCAAAATAAAATAAAATAAAATAAAATAAAATAAAATAAAATAAAATAAAATAAAATAAAATAAAATGCCTCAAAGAATTTGCCTTAAAAAATGTCCTTGTGAGTCCTGATGGGATCACCTTGGGTGTCTGAATGCTGGCAGTGGTGATAACAAGGAAGGCGCTGATAGTCCTTTCTTATTTTGCTTGGAATATTCTTGACTCATCATCAAACAAGGGAGTAATTGTGTTTTCAGATAGGGCTCCAGGAGACTACAGGGAGTCAGTCACAGGAAACATTTCCCTGCAACTGTGAGCAGTCTGCCGAAACTCACTAGAGAGAAATCACCCTGGGTGTGTTTTCTCCCGTGACTCCATTGGTCTCATAGTGAATGGACAGATGGCAGTTGTCTTTGCTGGCCAGGTTTCGGTTTGCAGAATTTCGGGAAGTTTAGTTTATCCAGGTCTCAAAAAACCAGAACGGGTTTTCTTTGTACTGTGTTGCTGTAGTTAAAAGTTAGGACCATCAGGGCAAGATCTGGGGGAAGATGGAATGTTTTCCTTCACGGAAAACAACTGGGTTCTATATTCTCTTTCCCGCATAGTGTTCACCATTTACTTCTTCCTCTGTTTTTCTGATGGGAGGCCCAGTAGCATCCAATATGGGGTTTTCCATCCATATCTGTTTCCTTTAGACAATTCTCAGGACGATGAGGATTTGGTTGCTGGGGGTGGCGAGCCCCTACGAGCCAACTGCAGGACTTACCAGCCCTGTGCGTTTCTGGCTAAGCATGCGGCCAAGAAGTTCAGGACTGGTGTTTTAGGGCCAAGCGTGCCCTTTCTGACCGTTCTGTGAGATGTGATTACAGCAGCACGGTGTCCTTTTGTTTCCAGGGTGGGCTTGGGGAAGGGCAGACAACTCGGGACTTTTGGGTTCGTCCCTCCCCGGAGGAGAAGCTTGAGCCGCAACAAGCGGCCGGAGTCCTCCGGGTTCCTTCCTCCCTCCCGCCAAGGGCTTGGACGAGCCTGACTGCAGCTGCCCGCGTTTTCGGCCCTCTCCGGGCTCGGGCTCGGGCTCGGGCTCGGCGCGGTCCCGGCTGCGCACGGCCGTCGCCCTACCTCGGTGCCGCCGGTTCCCTCCCCAGTAAAATGTTCTCCGCGCGCAAAAGCCGCGGCTGAAGGGCACAGCCCGGGCGGAGAGGGACGGAGCCCGCCGGCCGCCGCGCCGCCGCACCTGCTCCAGCCGACGCGGACGCTGCTCGCCCTGCCTAGGAAACTAATGGAGCGTCCCTAAGAGACCCCAGCTCCAGCGCGGCTCGCCCCAGCTTTCTCCCCCACCTCCAGACCCCCAGGTGAGACGAAAACGAAAAGCGCCAGGCCCTGCGACTGCCCGCCAGCGCCGCCAGCCCGCCTGCAGAAACGTGCTGGCAGCGGGCTTAAGCCCGGAATTCGACCTCATTGAATCCTTAAGCTGCTCTGTTTAGTGGAAAGAAATGTTGTCATCACCGTTTCCTTTTGCTTTCCAGCCATTTCTTTTCTTGCGGGAACTTAAAAACATTTCCTCTGGGGATGGGGCGAGAACAGTCGGATGGGGACGTTTGCAGGTGCAAAGCCCTCTGGCTTCCTGTGCGGTTCGCGCCTTCAGGGACGCCTACGCCGACCCGGGTCCCCGGCAAGGCGTCCGGCGGCCTCCTGAGAATGGTGGCGGAGAGCCAAGGGTGCGAATGGGATGCTGCGGTTTGTGGGGGTCTGTTTCAGCATTTATATTTAAATATCTTTCCCTCGAAGAATTTTTAATTGGAGATTTCGCCCTGAGGTGCTCCAATAAATCAGAGAAGGAGCCAAACCTAGTTATTTCGCTTCGTAACCAACCTTTATTTCAGGGCTTTCTTTCCCCTGCGGTTCTTGCCCCGAAGCGATCTGTAAAGCGAACCCACTCTGATACAGTTTGAAAAGTGCATTTTGTACTTGGCTCTTTCTTTGATCGAATTAATCTGGGCTTTTTTGTAGTTCTAAATGAGGCCTATGGGCTGACAATGTAGCTGTTTAAAGGGGATTTTAGGGGATAATAGCCAATGCAAATAGTGCCATGAGAATGGCAACTTGCTTTTGCACTTTCAATCACATAATAACAGCAAAGAAAGCTTTTAAAATGAATTGAAATTTTGTGGCATGCCATCTGGGATTATTTGGGGAAACAGTTCTGAATACTGCAGTTGGGCAAAAGAATGGTGGTACGGTCTGCTCTTAAGCTGACATGTTTCAGATGGCAGCCTTATGCTAACTGGTGCAAAGTTGGCTAGCATTTTTTTTTTTTATTTTATTATTTTCTTTCTCTCGGATTATCTGCAAAAATTCTCTTTGATTGCTGGTATTTGGGTCTGAAAAACTTTTCCATTGTTGAAGAATTCAATTCAACCCCTTGCAGCTGCTGATCCCCTCATTGTTCCACTCGTTATGTGTACGCGTCTCAGATGAATGTAGCCAAGCCTTTTAGTGCCTTAATAGGTGTCTACATAAAGGTCATTTATTCTGCCGTACTTGTTTTAACAAAAGTTTATACACAAACAACAACCACAGCTAAAACATTCACATTAATCAATTTCCTCCCGATGCAGAATGCAAAAACTGCCTCAGGCCATGGCCCAGGCATGAAAAATGTTTTCTGCATATGATGTTGTGAAGCAGAAAGTAGTTTAAGTAATTTCATCAAGGGCAAAGCATAATTATTTCAGCACAGTTTCTAGCTGAGAGCACCCATTCTGTGCTTCTCTGCATGTGTAGCTGTGGTCAGGTTACACTGAGGGCAGAGAGGTGTTTTGGATGGAGTGAGTTGAGGCTTTAGCCTTTCCCTTAATGTTCACCCCGCTTTGGAGGCTGTTCTCCGTGAACTTCTGCTCTTGTCTCTGCAGGGAAGGACACGTAGGTGATATTAGAATCTGGAGAAAGTTGCAAAAAGGTATCTGGAATTTGCATAATTAATTAATTAACTTCCTTGCAGGTGTAAGTCCTCCTGCTATACAAAGGAAAAAACCACAGCCACTTCTTTCCATCTGCTTTTAGAATGAAGGAAATGAAAATAACCGCTTCCCACCACAAGAGCTGGTGAGGATACCCGTGGGCTAACTAATTTCTAGACAGAGCATTTCAGGGGAGGGTTCCTAAGAGATCTTGGTACTTGGAGTGGGGGTGGGGGGGATTGCCCAGCACAGTGGACGTCATGTGGGAATTACAGAACTCCGGCCACGTGGGGGAGGGAGCAAGGAGGCCCACCCACCCTGCTTCCCTGAGCAAACTGAAGCTCCCGAGGAGCTTGCCTCAGCAGGGTAATTCAGAGAGGGGGCCACATTCTTTGATCTATCTCAGGATGATACTTAATAACTGATCAGGGCCCTAAATTCACCCAGATCCTTCAGGAGGCAAATATAAACCCTCTTGAGCATCTACAGGCTGTCCTCCCCTGCTGTGTCAGTTTACCTGCTCCAGGTTTAGACTTGGTGAGTTAAGGATTCAGGTCCTTAGATGCTTTGGGGGTTTTGTGAAGGTCAAAAAGCTCTGAGATTTGGCCTCAGGGTGGGTTCCACCCCTTCCTCCACCCTCCTCTGGCGGTCTCTTCCTTTCACACACTCTCCCAGGGGCTGAGCACAGCTAGCTGATTCTTCCCCACTGGGACTTCTCAGTCTTTTGGGTTAGACAAGGCTTCTTGCACTTTAAGGAGCTGCAGAGGACCTGGGGTCTTCTTTAAATGCACGTTGTGATTCTGTTTCTCTGGGATGGGGCCTGAAAATCTGCATTTCTAATGAGCTCCCTGGTGCTGCTGATGCGGGGGGTGGGGGGTAAGAGGGGTCTGAATTTTTAACTCACATAGAGATGAGGTACAGCTCTCACTGTCCCACAGCCAAATTATCCATCTGTAAAGTGGTGGGGATGAAAATGTTCATCGAAGCAATCTGGGGCTTCTTGGCTTTTCAACTCCAGTAACTTTTCGGGAGATTGGGAAAGACGGGGACAGTCTAGTTTTGGGGAGGCTTATCCTTCCGTTGATCTTGCACTTCATTTTATCTTCCAGTTCCAAGCTGGAGAGACAAAGTAAATGATATTTGGTACTAGTCTTTTATCATTTCTATATTATTCGCTCATTTAACAAACTTATTAAATGTTTTTGGATGCCTACTATATGCAGGCACTGTGGGGGTGCTGTGGGTGCAGTGGTGGCAAATAGCTCTCATCCGTGTCCACAAGCAGTTTGTACTCCTGGAGGCTGCAGCAGAGGGACAGTCTCACACTAGCTGCACTTTGGAATCACTTCGGGAGTTTTTAATAGATGCCTGAGCCCCACTCCCACTTGGAGAGAGGCACATTTAACTGATCTGGGATGGGGCTCAGTCATTAGTTTTGAAGTGCTTTTCAGGGGAATCTAGTGCAGCAGGGACTGAGCATCCTTGGCCCAAAGTGTCTCTGCCAGCCTGCCTTTCCAGAACATGAGCCCATTGTAGGAGAGAGGACAGGGCAGAGTTACCATGTGTTCCCTTCAGCTACTCATGTGTCAGTGATATCACATCCTGATTCTAAGTCCTAAGACATCTCTCTGACATGAGCCCCTCCACTGCTCAGCTAACACTGCTTTAGTGCAAAAGAGGGGCAAGACTCCATTGGTTCCAGTTTGGGTGAGCAACTGACCCGGTTTGTCTAAGACTGAGGGGTTTCTCAGGATGTGGACTTTGGGTGCTAAAGCCAGGAAAGTCCTGGACAAACCTGGATGAGTTGGTGGTCACCTTAATGACTGCTACTGTGGGGTTCTCAAGCTTGACACAAAAAGCATGATTCATAGAAGGAAAAATTGATAAATTGGACCTCACTAAATGAAAACCTTTTGCTTTGTGAAAGACTATGGAAGATGATGAGATAAGCTACAGACTGGGAGAAAATATTTGCAAACCGCATGTTTGATAAAAGACTAGCATCTAGAATATATAAAGAATTTTTAAGACTCAATAAGAAAAACCAAACAGTACAATTAGAAAATGGGCAAAATGCATGGGCAGACATTTCATTGAAGAGGATATACAGATGGCAAATAAGCACATGAAAAGATGTTCAACATCACTATTCATTAGAGATATGCAAATTTAACCACAATTAGATATTACTATATGCCTATGAGAATGGCTATAACGAAAAATAATGACACCACTGAATGCTGGTGAGGATATGGATAAGATGGATCACTCTTTTTTTTCTTTTAAAGATTTTATTTATTTGCGGCAGAGAGAACATGAGTGGGGTTGAGGGAGAGGGGCCCGGGGAGAGGGAGTAGCAGACTCTGTGCTGAACAGGAGCCTGGTGTGGGGCTTGATCCCAGGACCCTGAGATGATGACCTGAGCCAAAGGCAGATGCTTAACTGATGGAGCCACCCTGGCACCCATAAAATGAATCACCCTTATGTCATGTAAAATGGCACAGTACCCTGGAAGACAGTTTGGAAATTTCTTATAGAATGAAACATACAACTACCATATATCCAAGCAATTGCACCCTTGAACATTTATCCCAGACAAATGAAAACTTATGTTTACACAACAAACTATACACAAATGTTAATTAAAGCTTTATTTGCAATTGCTAAAAACTAGAAACAACTTAGATATCCTTCAACAATTAAATGGAGAGCCAGTGATTGCATTTCAGTAAATAAAATCTTTTAAAACTTTGTGGGGAAAGAAAATAAAAGGAGGTGAAAACATTGGGAACTACTTACGATTCCAGTGCTTACTGGGTCTGGATATTTGATTTTGGGGTTCTACATTCAGAGGGTAGTCAGCCTGTGTGGTGAGCTGGGAAAAGCCTTCTGAGGGGCTGGGTGAAAAACAGAAAAAGAGGACACAGTGAACTGGAAAATTAAAAAAAAAAAAAAACCTAAACAACAACAATAACAAAACCCAAAGCCAAGTTGTAAGTAAGAATACTTACTTACATCAAGGATATTTAGTTTTAAAAAAGGAGTACTTCTAGGATATAGTTGATGTAAGTTCAACTTGATATTCTTCTATGTCTGTACCTCTTATAGTATAGAGATAACAAATGCTCATAATAATGATTGGATCATGAAGTGCTTTCTTTTTTAAAAAAAATATTTCATTTATTTATTTATGAGAGACACAGTGAGAGGCAAAGACACAAGCAGAGGGGGATGCAGGCTCTCCTCAGGGAGCCCGATGTGGGACTCAATCCCAGGACTGTGGGATCATGCCCTGAGCTGAAGGCAGATACTCGACCACTGAGCCACCCAGGCATCCCCATGAAGTGCCTTCTGACTTGTCAAAACTGCTTTATAAATATTATTGTTATGGGTAGACTCTACTGTATCACAATTTTCCACAATGTGGTAATGCATGAATATTCTTGCTGTGGCATCTTTTAATTAATGTTTGCTGATCCAGGCCATGTTCTTTCTAAGAGTTGAAGGTACCTGGACAAAAGAGAACTCATGAATACCCCCTTACATTGCTAATGGAAGGGCTTATCTGTTGGTTCAGGAAATCAGGTTGGACTTTTGGGGCCCAAGGATCCAGAAGTGCCACGCCAAGGGGCTCACTTGAGTCTTTCATGCTAAAATGGTACCCTACTGGAGCCCCCACCTCTAGTACCGTAGATGTAATAACAATTGACTCCTATGCAGTACTTCCCATGTACCAGACACTGTTCGGAGTATTTTACTCTCGTTAACTCATTTAATTCACCTTTCAAGCCTATGAGATAGGTGCTATTTCTAGTCCCATTTTACTGATAAGAAAACTGAGGCACAGAAAAGTTAAACTGCCCAAGGTCACGCAGCTTAGCAGAATCAAGGTATAAATTCAGTTCATCTGGCTCTGGAGTTCATTTCCTTTCAAAAAAAGTATGCAAATGCATAGGTTTTATATAGGTCATCTGTTTGAATGCCAAATATTTCTATTTTAATATGCCTCAGATTTTGTAGAATTTATTTTGGTTCCCTTTTCTGAATCAATTTCTCTATTAAGTGCCTATATCACATACGTGCAATATTCCAGTTTGTCAAGATGGTAACCCATGGTAGGTTGCATTAATTGTGGAGTCTCACAAATGGCAACACAAGACTAAAATGGAATAATGTTATTCTAAATGTCATTGTACATGTCAGCTGTCTTGATGAGACCTGCATAATTTAACAGTTACCGGTACTATGGAATAATTTGTTGGATGGTATCATTTTCATTTATTTAAAATTATGATTCAGGATAATGTGTCATTTGTTTGTGTTCATGGATTGCCATTTTCCCCATGGACACCATTGAAGAAGGACGAGCTTGCTGTAGAAACCCTAGTAAGTTTTAAATGATTATCTGAAGTGTGTGTCTGCTCCCCTCTTCTCCCATGTTGGCTGAGGGGCTGACCTGTAAACACCAGTATGTTCTTTATTCTATATGTTCACAGACTTGGAGGGATTTGAATGGCTCTAGATTTAATCACAGGCTGCTGTTTCTTAATGTAGCACGTGTTCCTTTAAAAATGAAATGAGACCATGTTGCAGCTAAGTGTAAGGGATTTTTCTTGTAGGAGTTTGTTGTTGTCAGTACTAAGGCTCTCCTTTAGTATTACTTTCTCGATTTTTTGAGAAAACTAGAGGGTCACTTCTATGATTCCCCCCTTTCCTCACTCTCAACTCAGACTGCTGGGCTAGCTCAGTAGGAGAGATAATGTTTGGTAATTAACTTTTAGATAAATTGGTGCTTGAGGGAAAGGGAAAGTACCTGGAGAGCTGGAAGTCAGTCCATCAAAGCAGTCAGAGGAGACATCCCTATAATTTTGTCATTTTGCAAATGATGACAATGTTTGCTTGACAGTCTAAGAAATAGCATTCCAAGCATGCAGGCATCCAAATGAGGAGGAAGAAACCCCATGCCATTGTCAAAGTGTCTTCTCTCTGACTCAGAATGTAAGGGGCAGAGAGAACAGTGTCACCACAGCTTAACATAGACTTATACTTGCACATCTATCAGTTGTGTAACCCTCCAGAACAATCTGCAGTATAAGAAAGTCATGGCCCTGGATCTAGCCAGATTATGGAAACTACTTTCTCTGAGTAATCAGGCAACTGGCATAAGATGGAAAAAAGCATCAAGTATACAACATTGTAATGTCAGTGCTTGTACAGAATGACAAGAGGACTTCAGCTGTTTCTTACTATTTAATGCTCTATGTCAAGTTGACTTAAGTCATATTGTATGTTTGTTACTATTTTCCTCTTTAGTTTTCATTTGATTAGTTCCTTAGAATTACAGTTT
This sequence comes from Canis lupus baileyi, assembly GCF_048164855.1. Classification (NCBI taxonomy): domain Eukaryota; kingdom Metazoa; phylum Chordata; class Mammalia; order Carnivora; family Canidae; genus Canis; species Canis lupus. Next base: position 52,240,365 of record NC_132855.1, on the reverse strand, counting down.
ATAATTATGCATGCTAAAAATGACAAGTTTTATATTCTTCTGTTGACTAAACAACTCTTGCTATACATTCCATCTTTTTTGGCTCATACTTCACTGAATTATGACAACCTTCTCAACTGTTTGAAGTGGAGTCACTGTTTTTACTACATATACTACATAAGTTGTAATTCCATTGGATATCTAAGAGACTTTGAGAACTGGAAGGAGCCTTTGAGCCAAAAACAGCTGCATTTGCAGAGTGCTTAGTCCTGTCAAGGATCCCAATAAATGTATATTGTTTCATTCTCAATAGTCTGTGAGGTGAGTGTAAATAACCCCCTTTTTTACAGTGAGGACGAATGAGGCCTGGTAAGGTTAAATACCATGAGCCAAGTCTCCCATCTGGTAGAGCTGGGAGTAAAACAGTAGCTGCCCTGACTCTAGTTAGTGTGTGCTGGGAATGAATGTCCAGGTGCTAACTCCGGGGGCTGAATGCCTTAGAAAAACGGAGGTCAGGAGAAGTTAATTCACCTAAAGTGACATCAACAAATAACTGATTTTCTGAATTGACTAAAGAAAAAAAGGAGGAAGGCCAGTTGAAGACACTGGTGTCCTTGAATGGAATTCTATCCCTTCTAGGTCTTAGACACTTCCCCATCCCCACGTCCTGTCCTTCACTGATGACCACACAAAGCACATTCTGTCAGTAAGCACTTAGGAATAACAGCTGGTTGAGATATAATTTATATATCATAATATTCATCCTTTTAAAACATACAATTCAGTGGTTTTTTTAGTATGTTCACAGAGTTGTGGGACCATCACCAACCACTGGCAACCACTGATCTGCTTTTGTCTCTATGGATTTGTCTATTCACATAAATAAATGGAATAATTCAATATGTGGCCTTTTTTGTCTGGCTTCTTTCACTTAGCATAATGCTTTCAAAGTTCATCCATGTAGTAGTATGAATCCATTGCCTTTTAATGGATGAAAAATATTCCATTGCATGAATATACTACATTTTGTGTATTCATTTATCAATCAGTGGATATTTGTGTCATTCTACTTTTTTTTAAGTATTTTATTTATTTATTCATGAGAGACACAGAGAGACAGAGACATAGGCAGAGGGAGAAGCAGTCTCCCTGCAGGGAGCCCGCCGATGTGGGACTTGATCCTAGGACCCCCGGATCATGCTCTGAGCTGAAGGCAGACACTGAACCACTGAGCCACCCACGCATCCCTATGTTATTCTACTTTTTAGTTATTGTGAATAATGCTGCTATGAACAATCATGTATAAGTTTTTGTGTGGATGTATGTTTTATTTTAAGAAATATTTATTTACTTGAGACCGATTGAGCATTTGTGTGAATGGGGGGGGGGAGAAGGAGAGGGAATCTCAAGCAGACTCTCCTGTGAATGTGAAGCCCCACACAAGGCTTGATCTCATGACTCTGAGATCATGACCTGAGCTGAAATCAAGAGTCCCTTGCTCACCCAACTGAGCTACCCAGGTGCCCTGTTGGATGTATGTTCTCATATTTAGGGGCCATGTGCTTAAGAGTGGAATTGCTGGGTCATATGGTAACTCTGTGTTTAAATTTTTTTTTTAAAAATTTAAAGATTTTATTTATCCGTTCATGAGAGACACAGAGAGAGGCAGAGACACAGGCAGAGGGAGAAGCAGGCTCCATGCAAAGAGGACCCCAGAATCACTCTCTGAGTGGAAGACAGGTGCTCAACCACTGAGCCACCCAGGTGTCCCTCTATGTTTAAATTTTTGGGAAGCTGCCAAACTGTTTTCCAAAGTGGCTGCCCTAGTTTACATTCCAACCATCACTGTTTGAGAGCTCCAGTTTTTCCACATCTTGCCCATACTTGGTATTGTCTATCTTTTCCATTATAGTCAACCTAGTGGGTTGTGAAGTGGGTGTGAAGTGATATCTCATGATGGTTTTGGTTTGTATTTCCTTAATTATTAATGATATTAAACATTTTTTCATGTGCTTATTGACTATTGTATATCATCTTTGGGCAAATAGCTATTCATATCCTTTGCCCATTTTTAATTGGGTTGAGTGTTAAGAGTTCTTTGTATACCCTGGATTGTAGACCCTTATCAGATATATAATTTGCAAATATTTCTCCCATTCTGTTGGTTACCTTTTTGCCTTTTTAAAAAATTTTTTTTATTCATGAGAGGCACAGAGAGAGAGGCAGAAACATAGGCAGAGGAAGAAGCAGACTTCCCCTGGGGAGCCTGATATGGAACTTGATCCCAGGACTCCAGGACCAGGACCTGAGCCAAAGGCAGACGCTCAACCACTGAGCCACCCAGGTGTCCCTCTTTTTGCTTTCTTGATGGTGTTCTCCAAAGCACAAAGTTTTAATATTGATGAAGTCCAATTTACCTGTTTCTTATGTCACTTACACTTTTTTGTCATACATAAGAAAACATTTCCCAATCCAGGGTCACAAAGATTTAATCCTCTTATTTCCTTCTAAGTGAAATACATAGTTTTAATTCTAAGTGAAATACATAGTTTTAATTTTTATTAATTATAGTAAGAACTAAATCTTAGGTTTATAATCCATTTTGATTTTTTAAATACACAGTAGGGGGTAATAAACATTTTTAATACAAGTTTATGGGAGTTAGTGGTTGGCAGATACTACTTTGATTATTAAATTGGTGTATATTAGAACAGTATAGCCCATTACTTAAAATTATGTTAATCTATTAATGTGATTGTGAAGAAATATTAGAATTTTGGCTTTATTTTTTAAAGATTCTATTTATTTATTCATGAGAGACACACAGTGAGAGGCAGAGACACAAGCAGAGGGAGAAGCAGGCTCCATGCAGGGGGCCTGACGTGGGACTCGATCCCGGGACCCCAGGATGAGACCCTGGGCTGAAGGCAGTGCTAAACCGCTGAGCCACCCGGGCTGCCCAGAATTTTGGCTTTAAATTTAAAATTGATTCTAGCCCTGCCTTTTCTAACTTTAATTTTCTTAAAACTAATAATAGTAAAATGTTCTATGATTTTTTGATATATATCTATTAAGCCACTATACTGGGGATGGGAAATCATTTTCTATTAAGGGACTTCTGCTAACAGAAATAAAAAAGCAATTCGTGAGCCACAGGAGTAAAACATAACTTTAATTATTATTATAAAGAAAGTAATAAGATTTAAAAAAGCCTACGAATCTGGTTCTTGCATTAGGAACAAGCAACTAAAAGTACTATGTAAACACTTAGGAATTAAGTGTTTAAGCACCCTATATAGTTCCATATGTTAGCTAACTGCTGAGAAGAGAAAAAAGATAGATAGGATTGGGAAGGAAGGATCAGGCAAAATGAATTCAGGAGAGAGAATAGTCAGGAAAGCCGCACGCAGATGGCTAGTGTGGCCTGGCAGCTCAGACGGGATGTGGGCAATGTGGCAAAAATTTTTGTGCTGTTAAAAATACAAAGGCAAATAGAATAAAAGAGGAAAGAAAGAGACTGCAGTAAACAGAAATTTATCACAGCACTGAAGAGAAAAGCAGGTTTCTGGAAGTAATAAGCATTTTGGGAGACTGGGATTAAGTCATTTAAAGGGAAAGTTTCTCTTTATTCAATCAAAAGCGTAATGACAGATACCTGTCTTGGTACTCTCACCTGGGCAGGAGGACATGCAGTTAGGAGCCCATCCAACTTCACAAGCATGTCTTTTATCTGGTCAGGGTCTCTCCTGTTTCACAGCTAGACCTAGTGCAGAAAATGGAATTTCTTCTAGTGAGTTCACAGGCGTTGTTGTTGTATATTGTTCTGTTTTTTTTTTTAAGATTTATTTATTTATTCGAGAGAGAGAGAGAGAGAGAGAGAGAGAGAGAGGCAGAGACACAGGCAGAGGGAGAAGCAGGCTCCATGCAGGAAGCCCGACGTGGGACTCGATCCCGGGTCTCCAGGATCAGGCCCTGGGCTGAAGGCGGCGCTAAAGCACTGAGCCACCCTGGCTGCCTATTATTCTGTTTTTTAAATATATCTCATGCAGCCTTAGCACACCAGGCACCTATTAGGATCATGTATAAATGACTCTTTTTTTTTCTTTCAGGGAACTCATAGCTACAATGCAGGTCAGTAGACAAAAGAATCTCGGTCTTTAAAACATTAAATATGTAATATTATTATGGCAAACTTTAGCTTAGATTATGAGCTACTAGAATTCAGTTGTACTGGATTGACATAAGCTCCAGGCTCTGTACCTTGATAAAAAGGTTTGAAGTGATTAAAACAAAATGTTGATAAATAGCCAACAATGTGAGACTCGATCAGTGTGTGACAAGTTTTTAATTTAAGAATATTACATGCTTTTGTATCAAGTCCTTCAATAATATTAATTTTCAAGAACATTAAATTCTGTCTAGTGTACTGAAGCTGGTAATTATAATGCATAAAAATAGCTGAATAACCAGGGTAGTGCCAATTACTCTGTCACTCATAAGTAATCAATTATTTTTGTGCATCTTATATATGATGGCTGCACACAAAGTGATAATGTACAGCTCATAAATGAAAAATAATTCTTCAAATGCATGGTAAGGCACACCTGAAAGCCTTAACAGATTTACTTGCAAGCTAGGTTATGTCTCTTGGAGGGGTCTAAATTGCATGGTGTGAAGGGATTTTGGTCCCGGGCTGGCCTGTGTGTCCACATTCTCATAATGTTGGACACAGAGTTTCCACATGCTTCAGATGACTCAAGTCATCTGCTGACGGCATGTCAGACATTGATGTATGGACTCTCTGATGAGTGGAGCATATGACGTGGGTGGATTGCAGTGGTGATAATGGTGTCTGTGTGGAGACTAAGTCTTTCTTCTCCAAGATTTGCCCCTAACTTCCCAGCAGCCATCCTGTGAAGATAGGAGCATCTTCTCTGAGGCCGATCACCTCTGGCTCTTCTTGGGCTGTGTTCTGGCTGACTCACCAGACCCCTTGCCTTTTGGAAGGCCTCAGCAGTGAGCCTTTCAGATGTCTCAAGGAGAGCTCCCTTCCTCAGTTATGGACTCTTCTGAGAAAGGAAGCTCAGGAAGATGTTGGTAAAATTCAGAAACAGCAAGAAAACCTCTTGATAGTCGTTGTTAGAATTAAATGAGATGTTTGACAGAGCATTTACTGTGTGTGCCGGGCACTGGTTTAATAGACACCAAATTATAATTTTTACTATGAGTGGTTATTAATGATAACTATACATTGGAACTAATTGCCTGTTCCGTACTCTAACAATCTATTTTCCCTTTATGAAAAACTGTCGTCACGAAGGAGGTAATGGAAAGATACTTTTCTTTGTAAAGGCTGTGTTTCATCTTAGATTTATATGTAATTTATTAAAGTCCCTCTAATTCAAATATATGAAAAAAAAAGTTTGGACCCAGAGGCATCTGGAAGATGCTAGGTAGGGTGTTATTTAAAGCAAATTATTGGGTTCAGTGGGTGGCATTTATTGAGCAATTGCTGAGAAGCTCTCTGAAGAGCGAACCTCAATTCTTCCCTCAGGAGTGTGTAATGTGGCACAGGACATGGGGCAGATACATTCCAGACACAAAGGATTAATTGCAAATGCAAGAGGAGGTCTAGGACAAGGAGAGTAATACCGTGGAGTAGCTAAATATTAGAATAATAGACCTACATGAGGTTAGAGAAAAATTCACAGAAGCTGAGCTATAAGCAACTTGAGAGGGAAGGGGAAGGAATGAGAGCAGATGGATCGTGAGGACTGGAAGGAGGGCTCAAGTGGACCCTTGGTGAGTGAGTGTGTGTGTGTGTGTGTGTGTGTGAGAGAGAGAGAGAGAGAGAGAGAGAGGATAAGAGGGAGGGGGCATGAGGTAATAGAAACCAAGAGAGGAGAGTATGAACTAGGGAGAAATTGGGCAGAATGGATCCTAGTGGTTTTTACTGCATACCAGGCGCCGTGCGGCCTGGCGGGATCCAGGCAGAGCCAGCCCTGCCTCCATGGCGCTTGTGTGCTAGAGGCACGTGCAGACAGGACTGAAGGCACAGATCTACCGAGTCACCTGTCATAACCTGGGGGAGCAGTGATGGTGCCCTGAACTAGGGAGTGTCGGAGTGTGCTTCGGGGGCTGCAGCAGACAAGCCCAGAACTCTCCATGGCTCTGGCTCCACACAACAAGTTTGTTTCACGCTGTGTCACAGCCCAAAATGGGTATTCCTGGTAGACAGCGTTCTAAGTGCTCATTCAGAGACCTAGGCTCCTCTATCACATGGTGCCATCATCCTCTAAGACCCAAGAGTCCACCCTGTTCAGATGGTAAATGAGGAAAGAGCCTTGGAGATGTACATCTGCTTTCTAAGTGCTAAGTGGTACAAGTCACATCAGCTTATATTCCATGGGCAAAACTAACCATATGTTCTCTTCCCCATGCCAGACACTAGGGGCTTAGAAAATATACTTTCTGTCTGGACAGCTGTTTCCTTGTGACAATTCCATGCTATAGAAAAGGAGGACAAATCTTAGGTGGTAGACCATGGTCTCTGCTACAGTTGGGTTGGTGAGACGTGAATGAAATAAAGAATAGCCCAGGAGCTGGTATCAACAGATGAATTAATCAAGCTTCTGTGGTTGATAGGTATGATATCTGAGGGACAGATAGAGTTGTGAATGCCTCCCAGGCTTTTGACATGGCAAAGTTAATAATCTCTCTATTTATGGAGATAAGGAACAGAGGAGAGGGAGACAGTTTGTGGAGGAGGGAGGAAAGAATAGGAGTTTGATTTTAGATATGGAGAGTTTCAGGCACCCCAGGGGGATAGCCAAGTGAAGATGACCAATTGTGGATTATGTGGATTACGTGGGTCTGGAGTTTAGGGAGAGGTCTAGGCTGGAGAAGGGAAGTGGGAGTCATCATACCATAGATGGTCCATGTCATGGAGGGGAAAGAGCATTCTGTTGTCTCTGTCTGGGCGAGAGGCAGTGGCCTCCTGCTAAGGGAAGGGATATGGAAAGTTGTGGGAGAGAATAAAGGGGAGCCAGCCACGAGACCACATCCAGTTGCAGTTAAGGGGCTGGGAGGATAGTGCTGCACTTGGTAAAAATGGGGAAGTTGGAATGGGGTGTTGATTTAGAAGACAGGACAACAGCTCAGTTTCTATGGTAAAGTTATAGACATTGATTAATATTGATAAAACACAGCATTAAATAAAGGACTTGGGAGATAATCTCTCTTATTCTAAGTCTTTGAAACCTTAGGGGACACAGAAGAGGAAAGTTCAAGGTGTTCTTATCCTATGGGATAGTAAACCGTGTGCTTACATAGAGTGCCATAGACACTATGCATTAGAAGGCCTCCAGAGGCCTGGAGAGGGAGTCTTTGTGGATCCTCAGAATGAGCAGAGGAAGAAAAAGAGGAGTGAGCGTAGGATCTGGAGAAGAGAAAAACACAAAAGAGGATGGGGTCAAGAAAGGAGAGAATAGCAGGCTGAATAGCAGGAAGCATTTGTATGGGGGACATGCTAATGTGTCAATAAGCATGTTTGTGTAATCTTCCTCATAATGTACATTTCAAAATAGTATCAGTAAAATGACAGTTCTCATTTATGCAGCTTGTATTTGTATGAATGTGGGTATTGCATCCACTAATGTGTGATTTGTTTCAGAAGAGAATTAAAATAGCATTAAAGTCTTATTTCATGAGAGAGTTGAAGGCTGATATGAGAAACTATGAACACAAGTTTGCAATCTATTAAGAATAAAGGACATAACATACCTTAAATAGTCCAGGGCCGTTATGAGATTTAGTTTAAAAGGGAGTTGTCCTGCAGCTGCAGAGCAAGGAGGGACCAGAAGATCCAGTGCACTTGTAGCCAACAGATGTCAGTGTTGTGATGCGATGCAGGGTTTTTGGAGTCTTCTCTCCTGAAATACTTAAGGTTTTGATTTAGTGTATGAATATTGTCAGCTTCTCCCCCTTAAAAAAATGCAATGAAAACTTTTCTATCTATGGAGAACTGCTTGTACACCTGTTTATCTGACCATGAGAATGAACAAGGGCTGATGTCATTTCAATGTAACTGCAACAAACTGTAAGATGATAGCACTGGGGTGCTATCTGATAATGAATGTCTTAGAATAGACAGGGAAATAGTCAATGGTAAGGAATACATTGGCTAAATGTTAGCACATATCTTTATTTTGACACAGTGGCTGGCTCTAAAGGGGGCCACATTAATTCTTTCATCAGGCTCCATTGTAGCCTCTGAAACATTATGTTCATTTAAAAGATGCAACAGCTGTATAGTATGCTTAGTACTTCTTATGGCATGTTTAGGTGTCATGGAGGCTAGGGCCTAGTGGTTTTGAGGGGTGTCAGCAACCCTGAGAGGACGGAGTGGGGTAAACAGTCAATTCCTGCTTTTTCTTTGGAGAGCCTGCTGTGGTGACCAAAAGCACTTGCTGTTCGAGGCTGAAAAGATGTGTGTCTCACCAGCCTGCTGGTTTTTAGACCACTACCCAAAGTGGTAGCTTGGATATCAAACTTTTAGATTGAATGGGATGAGCTTGCAGACTGAATTCTTTGGGGCCTACTCTGACTTCTTTTTTCTCTGTGGTTGGGGCTGACAATGTAAGCACCTGTCTGGTGAAAGTGCAGATAACAGGGAATGACATAGGGGTCAAGGTCAAGGAGAGAGAAGCTGTACTTCCAACACTGCAGCTGGCTGGCCATCCTGTATTCTCAAGTCTATTAGGGAATTTGATCCTCTTTGTTGCCTGGCTTCCCAGATATGACCAACTGGTCTTTTGAACAACATTGTATCTGAAACAAAAGAAACCTTGACTGTTGTACTGGAGAAAATAATCCTGATTTCCAGGACTCAGTTTATCTAGTTACAGTGTAGGGATGATACTGAATTCTCAGCAGTTGGAAAATGTGACATTGTAGTTTATAATAATAAATATAGTATATTTGGTCTTTTTTTAAATAGGTCTTTTTTTTTTTTTAAGATTTTATTTATTTATTCATGAGAGACAGAGAGGGGCAGAGACACAGGCAGAGGGAGAAGCAGGCTCCCTGGGTGGGGAGTTGGATGTGGGACTCGGGACTCCATGCAGGACTGGATCCCTAGACCCAAGTTCATGCCTTGAGCTGAAGGCAGACTTTCAAATGCTGAGCTACCCAGGCATCCCTTTTGGAAAGCTTCTAAGATTGGGGTTGCCAGGGCAGCTAACTGTGTGATTAGCTGGTTGGAACTTCCTGTTCCTCTTGGCCTCTGGGGAAGGGAAGGTTGCTGGAGATTGAGTTCTATTAGTGAGAATATGTAATGAAGCCTCCATAAAAACCAAAAGGAGAGGTTCAGGGAGCTCCTAGGTTGCTGAACTTGGGGAGATTGAGGATGGTGGCATGCTTGGAGAGGGCATGGAAGCTCTGTGCCTTTCCCCCATACCTTGCCCCAGGCATCTCTTCCATCTGGCTGTTCCTGAGTTTTATCCTTTTATAGTAAGTTGGTAATCTAGTGAGTAAATAGGTTTCCTGAGTTCTGTGAGCCACTCTAGAAAATTAATCAAACTTAAGGCAGGGTCTTGGGAACCTCAGATTTATAGCCAGTTGGTCAGAAGTACAGTGACAATCTGAATTTGTGATTTGGGTCTGAAATACAAGGAGGGGGTTGTGGGAACCACCAATCTGTAGTGGGTTGGTCAGAAACCAGATGACAACCTGGGCTTGCTACTGGTGTGTGAAGTTGGGAGAGGGGTGTCTTATGTCCAAAATCTGTGGAATCTGGTGCTATCTAGGCATAGATAGTGCTGGAATTGAGTTGAATTCATGGACATCCAGTTGGTGTCCCAAGAATTGCTTGGTGATGTGGAGGACCCCTCCCCTACCGGGCCCCTCACCACATTGTATTTGGGTTCAAAAACCTGAAAGAGAAAGATTTGCATATGGGAGTGACCTAACCATGATGACTATAAAATTGCTTCAATTAGTAGGAGGATTCAAACTTAAGAGTGTAAGGAAACTGATTCCATTAGCACACAAGATGGATGCTAATGACATCATAGTGCCTTCTGAGATAATTGGATATGGCACCTTTTCAGTGTATCATCCTTACTGTTCATGGCTGAAGCTAATTAGAAACCAGAAATATGGCAGCTGGATGCTGAAGATAGATCTTTAATTTATAATTGCACATATTTGGCATGAGGAGGTGTGCTCAGATAATACTAGGAAGGCTAGTGGCTCACCATAAGTTGTGGAAGAAGTGCCCAAATGCTGATTATGACTCAGAAAGCCAAAACCAGGGGACACAAAGTCAAGAGAGCTCAGATTGGATCCCAAGGGTCAAAGGCCAGCTGTGAGTGGCAAAGTTATCAAATTTGCCCTATTCCCTTTTGAGCATAGCTAGCAACTGGGATAGGGTTGTCTTTTGAAGAAGATGTGGAGGAATCAAGGTCTGCATATCATGAAAATGGGAGGTAGATTGGGAAAAGAACTAATAACCTTTTTGCTCTTGGGTTTTTAAGTGTCATAGGCAGGTTTGCATCACAGTTGGTGGTTGCATGGCTGCCTGAGCACCAGTCAATGAATTGAACTTGTAAATGTTTTGTTGATCTAAACGATGGATTATTGTTTGGTTGAAAAGTGGTGGTGGTGGTGGTGGTGGTGGTGGTGGTGGTGTGTGTGTGTGTGGCAGAGGTGGCCAGGAATTCCAGCTGAAGGGAATAGAGTAAAGGGGGGGCTTCTGAAAGTGATCTGTGTGAGAGAAGGCAGAGGGCAGGTTGTCTAGCCTGGCAAGGTACATGAAAGGACATAACAGAAGACAACATTCAAGAGGTACTTTGGGTTCAGATATCAGCCTTAAAATTTATGCTAGGGAATCTAGGCTTGGCCACAGGTGGTGGGAAGTCATTTCCAGCTGGGGAATGATGATAGGTCTTTGGAGAAAGGTAATCTGGGCTATAGAGGCCTGATTCCAAGGAGAGGGGAGGGCTCCTGTTTGAAAGGAGCAGGTCATGTAAGCGATAATGCAACGGCCAAAACTTGAGCAGTGGCAACTAGATAGCAAAGAACAGTGAGACATGACTTTAGGGTAAAATTAGGTTGGATTAAGAAGTTTAAAAACCCTAAGCACTGACAAGCTAATGACATCCCTCCTGGCCCTCATACATTATTTACAATAAAAACAGCACTGAATTGTAAAATAAACATAAAATCCAATAAATTTCTGATTTTGCCTATAATAATACTTTGATTTTTTTAATACTTTGATATTTTTATAAAAAGATCAAATATCCACTCCTTTCAATTTTTTAAAAAATATTTATTTGAGAGAGAGCATAAGCAGGGGTGGGGGGAGAGGCAGAGGCAGAGGGAGAAGCAGACTCTCTGCTGAGCATGGAGTCCCATGTGGGGCTCCTTCCCAGGACTCTGAGATCATGACCTGAGCCAAAGGCAGATGCTTAACTGGCTGAGCCGCCCAGGAGTGGTTCAAATTTTGTTTTCATGCTATGGGAGACTTTGCTTCATTGTTATCCTAAGAAGGTACTTAATATTCCTGTAGGGTTATCTAGTCATGGAGAAAGTGGATAGTATTTGGAAACCGATTGGAAATAGGAGATAATAGAAATAGAGTGGAGTTTCTGGCTTTGTCAATAGGGAGGAGAGAGAAGCCATTCACAAAAGACATAGGGTGGGTCCTGGGTGTATAGCACTGGTAAGGTGCTAGAGGGAGAACAAAGCATTAAGACCTTGCCCCCCAATCTTGCTGAACATAAGAGCCATTCAAGTTGCTGACACAGTCAATTATAAAATTTATTGACTCATAATATTACAAAAAATTCACTCCCTTTTATTTTTACCTTCAAAGTTGCATTTTTTAAAGGATTTTACTTATTTATTCATGTGAGACACACGGAGAGAGGCAGAGATATAGACAGAGGGAGAAGCAGGCTCACTGGGGGAGCCCGAGGTGGTACTCAATCCCAGGACCCTGGGATCACGACCTGAGCCAAAAGCAGATATTCAACCACTGAGCCACCCAGGTGTCCCTAAAGTTGCATTCTTTTAAAATCCAGAATATATAAAGAACTCAATGAAAAATAACCCAATTGAAAAATAGGCAAAATGCTTGAATAAACATTTCTCCAAAGATGACATATAGATGGCCAACATGCATGAAAAGATGCACTAATCAGAAAAGAAATACAAATACCATGATGAGATATCACCTCATACTCATTAGTATGGTTACTCTCAAAAATCCAGAAAATAACAAGTTTTGGTGAACATGTGCACTGTTGGTGGAATTGTAAAATGGTGCAATCACTATGGAAAACAGTAACAGTTCCTCAAAAAATTTAGTATGGAACAACCACAAGATCCAGCAATCTCACTTTTGTGTATTTATCCAAAAGAATTTAAAGAAGAAAAAAAAAGAATTTAAGGCATAGGATCTCAGAGATATGTGTTTGCATGCCCATGTTTATAGAGGCATTGTACATAATGGCCAAGAGGTAGAAGCAATCCAAGTGTTCATCCGTGGATGAATGGATAAAGAAAAAAAAATATATATAGAATGGAATATTATTCAGCCTTAAAAAGGAACAACATGGATGAAACTTGAGGACATTATGCTTTGTGAAATAAACCAGTCACAAAAAACCAAATACTTTGTGATTTCACTTATGATGTATCTAAGGTAGTCAAACTCATAGAAAAAGTAGAATGGTGGTTGCCAGGGACTGCGGAGGAGGGAAATGGGGAGTTGTTTTTTAATGGGTATAGAGTTCTAGTTTTGAAAGATGAAAAGTTCTGGATATCTGTTGCATAAAAGTGTGAATATGGTTAACACCTCTTACCTGTTGCACACTTAAAAATGGTTAAAATGGTAAATTTTATGTTACATTTTTTTTCAAAGACTTTGTTTACTTATTCATGAGAGACACACAGAGAGAGGCAGAAACATAAGCAGAGGGAGAAGCAGGCTCCCTGCAAGGAGCCTGATGCGGAACTTGATCCCGGATCCCAGGATCACGCCCTGAGCTGAAGGCAGATGCTGAACCACTGAGCCTCCCATGCGTCCCATGTTACATATTTTTTTACCACAATTTCTTAAAGTTACAACTTTTTGCCTTTTCTGTTATTACATACCTAAACCATCTCTTCTAAAGTTCTAAAAAAATTAAGCTACCAACAAAACATGGAAACACAATCTGTTACTATTTAGAGATACCCTGAATTCAATTTAATCAAAGAGATTAGTTTGTGTCCTAGGACTGTGGGAGCATGGGCATAGAGAGAAAGGGAGAGAGCAAAGTAACTTTTTAGTACAGAGCATGAAGAGATTTCCAGGAATAAGTCATTTAGTGGGCAACAAGAGGTCCCACTCATGTCATCACAAGGATGGGTGTTCCCTTGTCTTGGCATGGCCTTCATTCTACAGTTCCTCCTGTTAGGTTTGTGGGTCCCATCTGTGTGCAGTCGTGGTCTGTACCCTGATGGTGATAAAATAGTGGGAATAATGATATGTACTAGAATAATAGGTAATATTTATCGAGTGTTTTCTCTGTATAAGATTTTGTGTCCAGTCTTTTTCTTTTTTTTAAGATTTTATTTGAGAAAGCAGGAGCAGGAGGAGGGGCAGAGACTGAGGAAGAAGAAGGATCCCTGCTCAGCAGGGAGCCCCATGATGTGGGGCTCAATCCCAGGATTCTGGGACCATGAACTGAGCCAAAGGCAGATGTTAAACGACTGAGCCACCCAGGCGCCCTAAGATTCTGTGTCCAGTCTTTATATGCATTTATGAACTCATTTCATTGTCACGATGACCCTTTCGGTAAGTATTAGTTTTTGGTCCATTTCTCAGTGGAGGAACCTAAGTCATGGAGAACTTAAGCACACATAAATCATAAATAATGAAACTTGGATTTGAGACCCAGATAACTGAATTTTAGAGCCTGAGGCCTTAACTACCATTCTACTTGTGGCAGTAGATATGAAGGGCTTAGTAGAATTGGGGCATGTAGAAATGTATAAATGGCAAAAATAAAAAGCAAATATTTAGAGTATTGAATCATATCTGACTTAAGGATAGTTTTCCTCTATGACTAAAAAATTTGTATCAGTATGGAACCATTTGTAATAATTACAAGAATAGTTCTATTAAAATGCTAATAGTATTTGTTTATATGAGGGACATAAAATGCCTGTTAAAGAGGAAGATATTACTTTAGTACGCTGATAGTAATACATGCCTTTTTAAATTGACAATTTATTAAGATAATGGTAGATTCACACACAGTTGCAAGAAATAATGCAGAGTGTGTACACCTGGGTGGCTCAGCTGGTTAAGGGTCTGCCTTCAGCACAGGTCATGCTTCTCTTTCTGCCCCTCCCCACAATGGGTACACACTCTCCTTTCTCTCAAGTAAATAAATAAAATCTTAAAAAGAAAAAAAAGGAAGAACGCAGAGAAATCCCATATACCATTTACTCACTTTCCTCCAATGGTAGCATCTTATAAAAATATAGTACAATATCACAACCTAGATATTGACATTGGTGTAATTCACTCTTCTCATTCAGATTGTCCCCATTTTATTTGTACTTGTGTGTGTGTGTGTGTGTGTGTGTGTTTGGTTCTAAACAGTTTTATCACATGTGTAGGTTTGTATATTTACCACTACAATCAAGACCCTGAACACTTCCATCATGAGGATCCTTATGTGTCCCTTTCATAAGCACACCTTTCTTGCCCCCTCCTGCCACACCTTCTGTCCCTGATCTGTTTCCCATTTCTATAATTTTCTCATTTTATGAATGACAAATGGAATCACATAGTTTGTAGCCTTTTGGGACTGGATCTTTCACCCAGTATAATTCCCTTGAGATTCTTCCAAATAGTTTCATGTATCAATGATTCATCCCTTTGTATTGTTGAGTCGTATTCTATGGTATGGATGTACTATTGCTTGTTTAACCTACTTGTTGAAGAACATCAGGGCTGTCTCGGTTAGTGACTATTACAAATTCAGGTGCTATGATTATTTCTGTACATGCTTCTGTGTGAATTTAAGTTTTCCATTTCTCTGGCATAAACACCCAAGAGACAGTTATGATGTCACTGATAGTGGTGTGTTTTATGAGACTACTTGTATTAATTTTCTGTGGTGGCTGCAAACTTAGTGGCCTAAAATTTATTCAGATGTCTGAAATGAGGAGCACCTGGGTGGCTCAGTGGTTGAGCGTCTGCCTTTGGCTCAGGTCATGATCCCGGGGTCCTGAGATTGAGTCCTGAATCAGGTTCCTTGCAGGGAGCCTGCTTCTCCCTCTGCCTATGTCTCTGCTTCTCTCTCTGTCTGTGTCTCTCATGAATAAATAAATAGAATCTTAAAAAAATAAAAAGAAGTGTAAAATGAGTCTTACTCAATTGAAAGGGCAGATTCCTCCTGGATTTTCCAGAGGAGAATCTATTCCTTGCCTCCACCAGTTCCTCCATGTTTACAGCCAGCTTTGTAGCACCTTATCTTCTCTCTGATACCTGTCTTCATCTTCTAAGAAGACTGGTGATATTACATTTACACCCACAGATAATCCAGGATAGTCTCACCTCAAGATTTTGATCTAATCACATCTGAAAAGTCTCTTTTGCTGTGTAAGGTGATGTTTTCAAGGTTCTGACGATTGGGCCATGGACACCTTTTGGGGCCATCAGTTAGCCAGCCATGCTGCCGAAATATCTTCCACAATGACTGTTGTTTTGCCTTCCCACCAGTAATGTAGGAGTGATTCATTTTTCTGCATCCTTATCAGCATTTGATGTTGCCAGTATTTTTCATTTTAGCCATTCTGATAAGTGCATAGTGATATTTCATTGTGGTTGGTTTTCATTTTTCTTTCCTTGATGGCTAATGATGTTGAACACCTATTCATGTACTTATTTGCCACCTGTATAGCCTTTTCATTCAAATATCTGTTCATATCTTTTGCCCATTTTTCTAATGGATCGTTCACTTTTTTTAACTGTTGAAATCAGAGAATTCTTTATAGCTTTTTGATCTTAGTCTTTTGTCAGACATGTGGTTTGTAAATACTTTTCCTGTTTGTAGCTTGCTTTTCATCCTCTTCACACAGTCTTTTATAAGACAAAAGCCCTCAATCTGATCAGGTCCAATTTATTGAGTTTTCCTTTTATGGATTATGCTTTTTGTGTCAAGTATAAGAACTTTTTGCCTATCCTGAGACCCAAAGTTTTCCCTTATTTTCTTGTTTCTAAAAGTTTTAAAGCTTTATGTTTTAGATTTAAATCCAAGATCCCTTTTGAGTTAATTTGTTTAGAAGGAGTAAATGCTTTCAATGGAAAAAAATTGGATGGTATGAGCTGATTTTAGAGTCTTTTGGCTCCTGAAGATTATATTCATGGTGTCACTTGTTTAGTAAGACTGTCAGTTGGTGCCAAAATAGACATCTTCTTTGCAGATAAACTGTGTGGGTTTTAATAGCAAAGTAAAATGTTTCTGATTCCCTTGGGCATAGTCCTGGACTCTTTTTCATGTTAACATCAGAAGAAAAAAAAAAAAAAAAGGAAGAAGAACCTAACTTAAATTAAAAAAAAAAGACATTAACTCAGAATAGAATTAAATTGGGGCTTCAAGAAAAAAAAATACCTGACTTTATGTTCTTTTCTGAAGAAAAATAATGAAAAAAGATTCTATGACATCTTTCTTGCTCAATTTATTTGTTGTGGGCTTGAGTAATTTTAACTGATGCCTTATTTGAAAAGAGCTCTGTGAACTGGTTTAATGTTCTCAGTACTGGTTGTTTCATTACCTATCCTAGTTTCAGAAGCATGAAGTGACTTTTTTAGTATTAAGCATCTAATTAAGTTCCACATTATATTTTTGGACTATAACTGGAGGGTATTGCTGAGGCAAGTCAGAGTGAATTTTGGAAAGGAATTAAGGGAGAGATTTGTAGAAGGTAAAACTCAACATTTTGAAGGATATGACAAAAACATAAGGATTATGAGTATTATTGCTGACTATTAATAAGAGACCCGTGGAGGGTTTTTCCCTCTACCCTCAGTTATATTATAAAGAAGAAAATATAAACTTGTATCTTCCTCTGAAATATTCAGAAGTGTTCACTCTCATCAGTTTAGATAAATTTTTATTCTAGTAATTTTATATTACAAATTTCATGATGGATTTCATACTCTGCATACGAAAGGAACAAATTCAATAGAATATAATGTATGTACTTTGAGTTTCCAAAAGTCAGTATGGAAAGTGAAGTGGCTTTTGTAATAAATATAGCAATTGGATTGGTAGAGATAATTATGGAGTATGTCTATCCCTGCCCCTTGAAGATTGATTCCATTGAAATCGATGAAATTACATGCATGGATCAAAGATAGGATGTTGATTAATTTTCACATGCCAACTTAAATCAGCCCACGAACTAGTTGCTACATGTGCTAGAAGAGTAACTTTAAAATATATAATCAGATCTTTATATGCTTTTGCAAAAATTATTAGTTTTAAAGACTATATCTTATAAATGTTATTTTGTTGTCAAAAATACGATAAAACAATATGAATGTTATTGCTGCACATGTATCTTGGAAATGATGAATGCATAATTTCAAGGACCCTTTGGTGATGTATCTAGTCTCCACAATTGTAGCTTGATTGTAGATCATCAAATGAAGGGAATAAGTCTCCAAAAATAAAGATGGCAGTATTATAATTAGTTTTTCTTCTTTTGAAGCAAAGAAGTGCATATTCTTTTTTTTTAGCTAGGGGTGGGGGTGGTGGGAGGGTCATAAAGAATGGGGAAGAGAGAATCTTTAAGCAGGCTCCATGCCCAGCAAGAACCTGACTCAGGGCTCCATCACACAACCCTAAGGTCATGACCTGAGCCAAAATCAAGAGTCAGTTGCCCAACCAACTGAGGCACCTAGGTGCCCCCAGAAGTGAATATTCTAATGGAAGGTGGAAAACTCAGGTCTTCTTGGGCTAACAGCATAGTTTTCTCCATCTACTTGGACTCAACATGTATGCTTGTTCTTCTTTCTCAGCATCTGAGTGGCCATGGACATGTCACATGACATGCATGTCCCTCCCTCATGTGACAGCTCCCTAAAGCTGTGTGACCAGATCACAGCTTCTAAAATATCCTATTTAAGACTTAGGTCTAGAATTAAAGAGGCTCAGTGTAAAAATATCATGTGTCAGGATAATTACTTGACCAGCTCCCTGCTTTTTGTCTTTTTGAATTACTTGATCATGTTTTCTGACCTTGCCTCATTCTCTTTGGCTTATGGACAATTCTCTGATAGCTATACCCTTATTTAATTTTTGTATAGCTTATGCAAACATTGGTATGAGTGAAGTGGGGCTTCATTCCTCCCCAATGACAAATGCTCACTTTTTCCTGCAAGGGCCCCTCCTGTAGCCCGTACACTTTCATGGCTTTATTTGGCCATATGGTTGAGGACTGAGTTTGCCTTCCCCAGTCCCTCCATGCAGAAGTAATAGTTCCTTTCTGTGAATTTCCTCAGCACTCTGTCTGATTCTTAGAGAATTTCTAACTCTTTACCTTAAAATAATTACCTGTGCACCAGTCATATCTCTCAATTGACTGGGAGCCTCTGGAGGGTTCAGGTTGTGTCATAGACACTTTCATTTTTGTGGTTTCACATGGCATCTGGTCAGGGCCTGGAGCAGACCCAGCACAGGATAACAGCAGACAGGTAGTGTCAAAGTTTTCCTATGTAATCTGAAGTCAGAATGAAGCATATCATGATATTTAGCTAAGTCATATATGTTGTAACATTTAATGACAAAGATTTGTTGATCTGGATTATAGCTTTCAGATTAGTGGGTTCGGTGTCCCTATGACCAAATTTTCCACATTGTATCTTCAAAAGGAGAAAGTGGCTAACTCTTCTCTTTGTGTTCCTTGTTTTTATCTCCTAGGACATGAAGCATGCTTATGCATGCACTTCTTGCTAATCACTACTTTGTGACTAATCATCAGGGGCCTTAAATTTAGGAGAAAATATGTAAAATTCATGACCTGAATTTGTTTTTAGGGAGCTACTGAAGTATTTTCCTGAAAAAAAGAAAATCACAGTCCTAATCTTTTTATTATTAATATTAGGTTATCCTTAAAATCAGCATGTTATACAGTGAGCATGAAGAAACAACATAGATATTTCTATAGAGGTATTATCTTACATAAATGAATGCCTCTAGTTTTCATGTAGGAGTACTGTATATATGCAAAGTACAATTATTATTATGTTTTTAATTATTATTAAAAGTGGGTCTATAAAGCCAGGAAGATATATGTTTTCCAAGAAAACAGGAAACAAATTTGGTTTTACTAGTCATACCTTGTGGAAAGTCATTAATTTTCTTCCGAGAATAAAAGAGAATTGCAAGTGGGTGTTTAAAAAATGCATTAAAATGGCAATGTGCACATAATTTAAATGAGCCAAGAGATGCTAATTATTCTGGCATGTGTTCAGTTACTTTTGTACTATTTCTTCTCTAAAGTAAATAAGAGAAATCCTCTTAATTGTCAAAAATAGCTTTTAGTAAAGGTTGCTTTTTAAATTTTTTCCTGTTCTTTTTGTACAGTTTGCATATTTAAGAGCTAGTCACAAAGTGTGATTATTTAGAATTTTTTAAAAAAAGAATGTACTATTACTTATATTTTTTCAGCTCTTAAAATCAAATTAAAGAGCTAATTAAGCTATTCATTTACTAGAGCGGAAAATAATTATGCAATGTGTATCTGGAGGAATAAACGGCCTCATGTGCATCCAAATGAGGTAAAAGTGGGTTGAGACATAGTCATGTAACAGTGTACATGGAGCATGTTGCATAATAAAGAAGGCAGGTCCTTTACTGTAGTATACTTGATCATTATTTTCCAGAAATGACATTGATTTGTGGGTGTGTCTACACTATTCTTCACAGCTCAGGACCTTCAGTGTATGACTGAATACTGCAGCCTTATTTTTAAGGTACTTTATCATACATTTACATAATCTAAATGAATTAATTAATATTATTAGAACATGCTTCTGCTTTCTCCAGTTTGGTGAACTAAATGCTCAACTAATTCCTGAACAAAACATACTTATTGATTAGTAACAGAATGTTGGACCAAAATTCTTCCCCGAGTTTTTTTTTTTTTTAAGATTTATTTATTTTAGAGAGAGAGAGAGGAAGAGAGAGCGTGTGTGTGTGTGTGTGTGTGTGTGTGTGTGTGTGTGTGTTTGGGGGGAGGGGACAGAAGGCCAGAGAGAGACACAGATTCTGCAGAGCTCGGGCCCAGAAGCAGGGCTCGATCTCACAATCCTGAGATCATGACCTGAGCTGAAACCAAGAGTCAACCACTCAGATGACTAAGCTACCCAGGGAGATACTTCCTTCTTTATCTCAGGTCCAGTGAGAATTTCCATGGGACCATCTGGAGAGCTTTGATATGTGTGGGCTGGAATCTGATTCTGGTGTCAGAAATCTAGAGGGCAAGAGAAGGGCTGACCAACCACCCTGTGGCAGACTTTGGGAGGGATTGACTTTGAGGGTGTTTTTTTGTTTTTTTTTTTGAAATGCTGTCTCATTATTCAGAGACTAGATGTGGGCACTTGGATGAAAAAGCCAGTGTGGTTTCTCTTAGGGCCTGCCATTTGCAATGAGTGAGAAGATATCAGAAGATGGAGGCTGGTTAAATACTACTGTATACAAAAACAAAGGGGGAATTATGAATGATCATTCAGGTTATAAAGGCATCTGTTTGGGGCTGCATATTATGAGAGAAAGATATCCATTGATAGTAAGCTCTGCAGAGCTCATTAACCCTCAACTGAGGATATTGGTTCAAGTAAGAATGTTTGCCCCATGTCTCTTTGCCATCCTCCTACTTTGAACCTGATGATATCAAACATCAGCTTGGGAGAGGGAAGAGGAAGAAAGAGAAGAGAAGCACAAGGCAGTGAATTAGGGAAGAAGCCAATCAGCCTCTCTCATTGTAGCTTTTCAGCTTGAAGTAGAAGCGAGCTGGGAGAGGAGGCGATTTATGCTAAATCAAGCCCAGAGTTATAATTATTATACAGAATTGGACATCCTAGTTTCTGAATCAAGACTGTCTTTCTTCCAGGCGTAGGGAAACATTACCTCTGCTAAATAAAGCCTAATGGAACAGTGGGAGGCAAAAATAAAGTGTTTTGATTACATTATGATATACATGTGATTGAGTAACATAATTTCAAATGCAGTGCTGTTTGTAGAAAATGAGGGAAATATCTAACAGTGTAAAAAAGAAAAAGAATAGTTTGTTGAGATTTGAGTAGCAGATGCAGTGAGCAGTAAGCAAAGGCAATCAGGAGACTAAGCTTTGTGCCCAATGAAAGGTGAATGAATAGAACATGAGACTTCTATTTTAGTTCAGACCTGGAAGGGAGATAAGGCAGCTTTAGGTCTAGTGTTCCCTGGCCCCTAACAGAAGCAAAGGAAAACCTGCTCTGGAGGAAGGCTACCTCCATTGGCCCACAGGATTCCTATAGATTAATATCTACTGAATATAAACTCAGAGTCAAAGATCACCAAAATGACAGAAGAAAAAGCCTCTGTCTCACCATGAGAGGAGTCAGGAGAAACAATAAACAAAGGATTTCAGGTTTCAGAATTATCAGATATAAAGTATCCTATGATCATGTATGAAATGTTTGAAGAACATCCTGGTATCAGGCAGCCTGCGTGGCTCAGCGGTTTAGCGCCCCCTGCAGCCCAGGGCGCGATCCTGGAGTCCGTGGATGGAGTCCCAGGTCGGGCCCCCTGCATGGAGCCTGCTTCTTCCCCTGCCTGTACCTCTCTTTTTCTCTGTCTCTCTTGAATAAATAAATAAAATCTTTAAAAATTTTTTGAATTGTTAAAAGGAGTTGGTTAAATGGCAAATTGAACAATGGAATAGAGAATCATTGATGGATGGATTGAAGGAAATTACCCAGAATGCAACGTAGGCAAGGGGATGGAAATTATGATAATTTATCTCTAACAGATCCCTAATAAATGAACTCCTAAAGCAAACATTTTGGTCTCAAAATTCCTTTGCATTCTGAAAAATTATTGAGGACTCCAAAGAGCTTTTGTATATGTGGGTTTTTACCCTATTAGAAGTTAAACCTGAAATTTAAAAAAAATTAATTTATTAAAACAAACCCATTTGGGGTGCCTGGGTGGCTCTGTGGGTTAAACATCTGACTCTTGATTTTAGCTCAGAACATGTTCTGAGGGTTGTGAGATGGAGCCTCACTTTCAGCTCCCTGCTGGGCATGGTGCATGCTTAAGATTCTCTCTCCCTCTCTCTCTCTTCCCCTCTGCCCCTCCCCACTCCCTCTCTAAAAACAAAAAAAGACAAAACCCTCCAAACATTTGATGTTAGCATAAATGACATATTTTAAGAAAAAATAACTTATTTTTACACACAAAAACATCAGTGAGAAATTGTTTTACATTTTTGGCAATCTCTTTATTGTTTAGATAAATAGAAAAGAGCTAGATCCTCATACCTGCTTCTGCATTCATTCTGTTGCTGTATGTTGTTTTGGTTGAAATGTATGAAGAAAATCTGTCCCCATGCAGATGTGTAGCTAGAAAAGGGAGAAGTATTTTAAATATAGCCTTTTCAAATAATGGTGGATAGTATTTTTGGTACTACACAAAAACTCAACAAATGGTAGTTTCCTAATGGTTAGTTGCAATGTGGAATTTGAAAGCCATATCAGAAAACTTTTTGCGTTTTGTTTCATTAAAGTTTATTTGCTTATCTTAAACTTTAAATGGATCTTTTACCTATGTATGAGTTTTGTAACATCATAGGCTGGTGATTTGGGAAACGTTGATAATGCAGGTCTTCTAAACATTGATATAAAAATCACATTCATTAACATCATCATTGATCTTGTTAGAAAAGCCCATGAACTGAGAAGCTGTCAAGTCCATGGCAAGAAATATAAATTTTCTAAAATTCTAATTTTCCTTGAAAACTTGAATTTTGTCATTGGCAACAAATTCTGTCAGTTGTTTTCCTTGAAATAACGGGCTTAGTTCATTCAATTTTAAGAAAATGTCTGCCAATTATCCAAGTCTGAATAGCCATAGTTCATCTGTCAGTCATTCTTTTAAGTAAAGATGGTGTTCCATGAAAAAACTGGTTACGTCAGCTTGCAACTCAATCACACAAGTGTTTTCCTTGAGACAACCATCATACTTCAGTATTCAGCAGAAGTGTTTTTTGTTCTTCCCATTTGGTTACAGAGAATATTAAAAAGACATTGTGTAGGGGCCAAGATTTAATAAAATTAATATGTTCTTTTCTGCTTCACCAAGCATACTGTTAAGTGAACTAGCATTTCAGAAAACTTGCTAAGAGCGGGTGACAGAGAACGATTCCTATGCATAGTTTGGTCCACTGCCTTGATTCATGCTAAGGTACCAGCACTTTTACCCACCATTGCTTTTGCACCATGAAAGCTTGTGTCAACATAGTGAATAAGATAAATAATACCTTAGTTTTATTTTGAAAGTAGTTTGACCTTTTAGATGCCTCCTAAGAGAGTCTCAGAACTCTTATAAGTCTATAAAGCACATTTTGAGACTGCTATTCTAAAGGAATGAGAAAAATGTCTCCAGGAGTAAAGTCTGAAATAGAAGAAGATCTAGTGAATAAACTGGTAATCTAACAAATCTTATGTGTATAAAATAATGATATCTTATTGGGGATTAAAACATTAGAGTTAAATTATACAGGGTAGTGGCATGTAAATTGGGAAGGGAATTCAGGAGTCAGGGCTCTAGAATTGAGTAACTTAACTTTAGAATTTAACTTAAATATGAAGGAAAGTTTTAGGAATGGAGAATGTCCAATTAAACATTATAAATTGAATGCTTGCATTTATTTTCACTCCCTTCCCCAAATCACAAGCATGATAATAAATGGATATTTTAAAAAAATTTTTTTAAAGATTTTTATGAGCAGGGGGAGAGGCAAAGGGAGAAACATAAACTCCAAGCTGAGTGTGGAGCCTGACAAAGGACTCAGTTTCATGACCCTGAGAACATGACCTGAGCCGAAATCAAGAGTTGAACGCTTAACCAACTGAGCCACCCAGATACCCCTAGGTTTCTGTCTTTTAAAAATATCCATTTAGGGGTGGTTGGGTGGCTCAGTTGGTTAAGTGTCCGACTGGATTTTGGCTCAGGTCATGTTCTCAGGGTCATGAGATTGAGTCCTGTGTTGGGCTCCGTGAGGAGCGAGTTTAAGATTCTGTTTCTTTCCCTATGCCCCTCCCCCACAAAAACAGAAGCCTATCAGAACAAGTGAGGAGACAATAGCAGCCAAATTGAGGAAGCTCATTTAGGAAAGCAGGTGGATGAATGATAATTGTCTCAGATGGCCTGGGAAAGCTGACTTACAAGCTTATGTGGTGTCAGCAGAAACAATGAAAAATTATATAGATTCCTAAGAACTTCAGATTTAGAATTACCAGATGCCAAATATAAATTAATTATATACAAAATTGCTTAAAGAAATAGCATATGTACTCTCATAAAAAGGAAAGCAACAGGACACTCTCTGAAATGCAATGTATACCTGGAAGAAATAAATGGCATCATATGCATCCAGATGGAGAAAGCTGCAGAGCAACTGGTTGAGGACTCCTCTGATGGTTTAGGTGTCATTAAGCAGCTCCTGGAAGTGGAACGAAGATGTGGCTACAAAAGGAGGAGTGGTGGAAAGATTTTCTATGAAGTGGCTAGCCCCCCTACCCTAAAGATTTCCTATGGATGGGATGAGTCATGATTTCTGGGCTGGTGAGGGGCAGGCACAGTTGGGAGCGCAGTATAGTTAAGCTTTAAATACTGAAGTGTAGGTTCTGAATGTGTGTGCGAGGCAGCAGCGCCTATCTAAAACTCAAATAACTATGTTGTGTGGGTTGAGGGATGATGTTTGTGCATATATGCTAGGTTACAAAAGGATATGGAGTATGTGTGAAAGTATGTCAAGCCTTTACTTTCCTGAGTGGGAAGGCAAGAGATAATGCCTGAAACAGAAAAATCAAGAAGTAATAATATAAGCATGTTATGTAGAGATAGGGACATAGATAGCACGAGAATCCGTTAAAATATTGAGAGTACTTACCTCTAGGGGTTAGGATATGAGGCTGCATTTGACTCAAAAACTATTTGACTTTGGGGTGCCTGGGTAACTTGGTCGGTTAAGTGTCTGCCTATAGCTCAGGTCATAGATCCCAGGGTCCTGGGATGGAGCCCTGCCACAGGCTCCATGCTTGGGGGTAGGGAGAGGTTGGCTTCTCCCTCTCCCTCTGTCCTCCATCCCTGCTCACGTGTGCTCTCTCTCTCTCAACTAAGTGGATAAAATCTTAAAAAAAAAAAAACAGAAAAACCCTATTTGACTCTAAGCTATGTCCACATGTATCTTTGATTAAAATAAGAACAAAATTTTAAAATTATAAAGGTAACTACTAAAATAATAGAAATAGATTCTATAATTTCAAACTCATCAGAAGGAAAAAACAGGAAAAGTAATCTAAATAAGTAGTTAAAATCTTCCCACAAAAAATACCAGGCCCAGATATTTTTACCAAACTTTAATGAATAAATTATTTCTGTTTTATACTAATGCTTCTAGGATATAGAAAAAGAGACAATACCTCCCTACTCATTCTGTGAAACTTGCATAAAGTTAACACCCACATTTGGCAAGGACGGTACAAAAAGGAAAATTATTGGCCAGTCTCATTCCTGAACATTGGTGAAAAAATTCTAGACTAAATATTAACAAGCCAAAATCCAGCAGTATATAAAAAAGATAATGCATTGTGATTATATTGGGCTTCCTCTAGGATGCAAGGGTACTTTAATATTCAAGTATTTATAAGCACTATTCTGTATATCAAGAGATTAAAAGAAAAAAATCCAATAGATGCAGAAATTATTTTTAAAATATTTTATTTATTTATTTATTTATTTATTTATTTATTTATTTATTTATTTATTTATTCATTAGAGATACAGAGAGATGCAGAGACACAGGCAAAGGGAGGAGAAGCAGGCTCCATGCAGGAATCCAATGTGGGACTTGATCCTGGAGCTCCAGGATCATGTCCTCAGTAGAAGGTGGATGCTCCACTGCTGAGCCACCCAGGCGTCCTGATGCAGAAATTATTTTGACAAATTCAAAATCTGTTTATGATTTTTAAAAAAAGATTTTATTTATTTATTCATGAAAGACACACAGAGAGAGAGAGGCAGAGACATAGTCAGACTCCATGCAGGAAGCTTGATGTGAGACTCGATCCTGGGACTCCGGGATCACTCCCTGAGCCAAAGGCAGACACTCAACTGCTGAGCCACCCAGGCATTCCCTGAGCCACCCAGGTGTCCCTATTTATGATTTAAAAAAAAATCTTATGAAGCCAAATATTGGAGGATATTCCCTTAATCAGATAAAGGGTATTAAACAAACAGTGCCCTACTGTGAACATTATTCTTTTTTTTGGTGAACATTATTCTTAATGATGAAATCTTGGAAGTGTTCTTTATAAGATCCAGAAAAAGGCAACAGCACCCACTGTTGTCAGTTTCATTAACATTTTATTGGATTTCTAGGAAGGCAAGAAATAATTAAGCAAATTAGTTATTATTTGCAGATAATATGATTCTCTACACAGAAAGTTAAAGAATCTATAGGCTTCTTATAGAATTAAGATGGTTGGATATAATGTTATCATATAAACTATTTGCCATCAACAAATGGAAAATGTAACAGGAGAAAGAATATCCCCTTTATAACAGGAACAAAAAGGGTTACTTATGATGAATAAATCTACCAAAAGATGTACATAATCTTTATGAAGGAAATTATAAAACTTTATAGAAAGATATTAAAGAAGATCTAAATACATGGAGAGAGATCCTATGTTGATATAGTAGAAGATTCAATATCTTGGGCCATTGATTCTTTCCAACTTAATTTATAAATTCAGTCCAGTTCCCATCAAAATCTCAATAGGGATTTTTTCTTCTGGTGGGACTTGGAAAAACTGATTGTAAATTTTATATGGAAGAGCCATCAGCCAAAAATAGCCACAACACAGAATACAGTGGGTATGGTGCTTCATTGTATTTGAGATTCCTACACTTGGGAAGCGGTGGCCTGGCGAGCTATGGCTGAGTTCAGGCTGAGATAATGTTTGATTCAAAACCTGGGATAGCTTTTAATGATAATTGAATTCTTAAAGTTACAGGGAGAAACACAAACCATATGGAAATAAGTGGAAAAATTGAATGGGAAGAGCTATAAACATGCAAATGATGCAAACATCAACATCTGAAAGTCGATGAAGTATAATTTCTTCTTATATTCCTTGTGAAGTCCTATGGTGCCCTTTAACCTCTTTCCCACATCACTAATTTGCAGGGTCCCCCAAGTACATTACAGTGGTCACATGAAGCACTGTTGGTTTGTCCCCCACTTTTGCTGTCTTGAGGAACTCATCCACTCGTTGATTTATGTACCGGCTTATTTGGATCAATTGTATTTCTACACTTCTTGCCCTAATACCTTATAGGATTCTGAATCTCTAAAGTACATTTCTCCGTGTTTAACATTCTGTTAAGTAAAATAAACAGATTACATTGCCTTTTTTTCATCAAAGTAAATGATATCAACAGATTCTCAGTGCTTTAGAATCATCCCATTGTGGTACTTTCAACTGACTGCATGTGTTCCTGATAGTTAATCATCTAGAATTGTACTGCTTACTACTATAGCCACTAGCTATATGTGGCAATTTAAATTTGTATGAATTAAAATGAAGAGAGTTAAAATTTCAGTTTGACAGTCACATTGGCCACATTTCAAGTGTTTGATACCCACATGTGGCTAATGCCTATCGAACTGGATGGGGCAGATATAAAATATTTCCATCACTGGACAAAATTCTTTGGACAATGCTAATCTAAGTCATTTCTTATATTTGTCTTGAGCTTTTAATGTTCTCTACCAGCTAACCTAGGCAACACCCACAGTATGCCCAGACTTCTACAGCAAAAACTTTATGGTCCTCTCTCTCCAGTTTCTCAATCCTTGCAATGTACTTCCATGAATCCTACTGAATCTGAGGCTCACACCTGAGTCTTGTCATCACCCAGAATCACTGCCTCTGACACTTAAATCTAAGAACTGAGAACTAGTTCTGAGTTCCTTTGCTCTCTGATGCCAGAGAGCCTGTTCTTCAGTTGCTCTGGGATCTCCAGTTCCCAGACCCCGCTGTTTGTTCTCATTTGACTCCTTTGTCTTTCTTATCCACCCTACTGTCCATCTTTACATGCTCCTCTTGCCGTTATCTGAGACTCTACCAATTCTTATCCTTCTAACACATCCTCCTTAACTTCTCTGTTCCCCTATCAGGTAAGTTGAGCAGGAAAACTGACCAAATTATATGAAATTAGTACAGTACTCAACTAGTGTTTTTCAAACTGTGAGTCACCACCCCTTGATGAGTTCAATCTAGTGGGTTTTTTGGTTTCTTTCTTAAAGGATAGAGTAGAAAGCATTCATCTCAAAAGGGAAGTATAAATATTGTTTCATGAATCTTTTGTGTTATACACATCATATATGTACATATGTGTTGGGACATAATATAAAATGCTTTTTTTTTTAATTTTTAGAGACGGAGAGAGAGTGGGGAGGGGAGGGGCAAGAGATTTAAAAAAATATTTTATTTATTTGAGATAGAGAGTAGGGGGAGGGGCAGAGGGAGAGGGGAAAGAGGAGGAGTAGAGGGAGAAGCAGACTCTTCACTGAGCAGGGAGTCTGATGTGGGCTCCATACCAGGACCCTGGGATCATGACCTGAACTGAAGTCAAATGCTTAACCAATTGAGCCACCCAGGTGCCCCTAAAATGTATTTCTTAATGTAGAATAAAAATGTTTGAGAACTTCAGCTCAATTTTGCCTAGTGGTTCTTCAGTGTGTCTAGTGTCTTCAGAAGCTATTTTAAAATTTCCTTTCGGGGGCACCTGGGTGGTCCAGTCAGGTGAATTACTGATTCTTGACTTCAGCTCAGGTCATGATCTCAGGGTCATGAGATTGAGCCCTACGTCAGTCTCCGTGCTTAGTGTGGAGTCTGCTTGATGACTCTCTCGCTCTGCCTCTCCCCATGCTTGCTTGCTCATTCTCTCTCTAAAATAAATAAATAAATCTTAATATAAATAAATAATAAAATAAAATTTCCCTTCAGTCCTCAGCCCTGTTCTTTGTCCTCTTCCTTATGAATTTCTGAGGGCTGCCTTCACTTCATTTTTCGGAGAGGCTGTCAGGCCAAAACACCTCAAACATCCTCCTCTACCAAGAAATATGCATTGCTCTGCCCCTGTTCTTTTTCTTGCTCTTCTGTCTTAATGAGAGAGATGGTACCCTTTTGTTGATGAGGAACTCAGCCTTTTCTGTCCTCGGTGGCCCTGCTCACTTATCTCCCTCTGGTCTCTTGGGTCTTCACTCTTTCTCTTCTACAGTCTGGAAGTATGTGGTTTGCAACCATTTAAAAAACATCTTCCTTAATCCTGGATCTCTGTGTCCTCCTCTGTATGTATCTTACATCTACTTCCTGTCACAGTCATTTAAAGTTTTTATTTTGAAACACATTTCTGTTTAAAATATTCTCTTTTGATGATGGTAATGCATGTTCTCTGTAGAACATTAGGAAAAGAGAAAGTCACCATGCTTCTTGTAAAACGAAGAAGCATTTCCATCTGCTGTCACCCTTCTTCACAGCCCATGCCTCACAGAAGCCTCCGTCACCTGGCATCTGTGTTTCCCTTTCAGTGAATCTGACCTTGTCCCTCACCAGTGACCTCTAATGTTCTGGGTCTTGCTTTTTCTTTTGGTGATAGCTCTCTTGACCATTTCTTCTTTCTCTGAATTCTGTCCTCGCTTAACTTCTGTGTCACCCCCTTTCCTTGTTTTACCTCCCATCTGTGGTCCTTCTCAGTCTTCTTTCTGGTTCCCTCTTCCTCTGGTCACTCTTCAGGGTCAGTGTACTCCTGGACTTTCTGCTTGTAGTTCTACTCTTCCCAGCTGTATGCAGTGGCATATGCAGGTCTCCTCTAGACCTGCAGCTCTAGGCACCATGTGGGCACTGATCACTTGTGCCTTTATCTCCAGCATAGTGTCCAGGGGACATCTCCACTTGAGTCCTCCAGACGACCCTCAAATATGCTTAATTGAACTCATTATATTTTCTCCAAACCTGCTCCTCTTCCCAGGTTCTCCATCTAAATGACATCCTCCCTCTAACTAAGTTGCCCCATAAACTTGCATATCTTTTAATATTTCTCCCCGTTCTGCCCACATCTGCTCAATCACTGACTGCACATCTCTCTCTTTTGAGTCTCTGTCCTCTTCATCCCGAGTATGGTTGCCTATCCTGGGCTGATCTCCTTCTTGCTTGCATGGGGATGGTGTCTTCCTTACTGATCTTCTCTCTCTCATTTTGCTCTTCATTAATCTTTCCTCCACTCTGCCTCCACTATAATTTTTCAGTTTTTGAAAATTGTAATAGGATTGTGAAAGTAGGCACTAGCACATTTTTGTTATAAACATTTTTTAAAAAGATTTTATTTATTTGAGAGAGAGCGAGAGAGAGCAAGTTGGGTGAGGGGGCAGAGGGAGAGAAGAATATCCAAGCAGACTCCTCCTGAGCTGAGAGGCCCCCATGCAGGGCTTGATCTCACCTCATGAAATCAGGGCCTGAGCCAAAATCAGAAGTTGGACGCTTAACTGACTGAGCCACCCAGACGCCCCTTTGTTAATAAACATCTTAAGGAGAAAGTTTGAGTAAGAAATGAGTCTCATTTTCCCAATCCCCCTTTCCTCCCCAGAGATAATCACCATAAACAATGTGCTGTGTGTCTTTTTGGTCCTTGTCCTGTGCATTTACATGTATAGGTTCATAGGATTTGATTTTTACATCAATGGGATCATACTGTTCACTCAAGTTTTTTTTCTTTTTTTTTTTTAATTTTTATTTATTTATAATAGTCACACACAGAGAGAGAGAGAGAGGCAGAGACATAGGCAGAGGGAGAAGCAGGCTCCATGCATTGGGAGCCCGATGTGGGATTCGATCCCAGGTCTCCAGGATCGCGCCCTGGGCCAAAGGCAGGCGCTAAACTGCTGCGCCACCCAGGGATCCCTCAAGATTTTTTTTCTTAATGGCTTAGCACACTTTCTATCTCAGTATATACACATCCACATAATTCTTTAAATGGTTCCATAATTCTACATGGTAGAGGCTTAATTTCCCTTTCTTCTACTAATGGGCATTTAGATTGTTTTCAAAGTTCAGCCATTACAGATAATACTGCTGTAAAAAGCTTTCTACATACATTGTATCATAATTGAGAGCATATTTCTATTGGATAGATACTTAAAAGTGGAATTCTTGGTCAAAGAGTACATGCATCTAAAATTTTAACAGATGCTGTCAAATTGTCTTCCAAAGAGCTGTAGCCAATTTATATTTCCATAAAGGCCATTTCCTAACACTCCTACACAAACACTGAATATTTAAGATTTGCAAATCTGATTGTAAAAATTATCCAATTGTTGCTTTTATTTGCATTCTTTTGATCAATAGTAACCCTAATAATTTTTTCACAAGTTTAGTGTGAAACATTTTGGTGAAATACTTGTTTTATCCATTTATTTATTTATTTATTTATTTATTTATTTATTTATTTATTTATTTATTTATTTATTTATGATAGTCACAGAGAGAGAGAGAGAGAGGCAGAGACATAGGCAGAGGGAGAAGCAGGCTCCATGCACCGGGAGCCCGATGTGGGATTCGATCCTGGGTCTCCAGGATCGCGCCCTGGGCCAAAGGCAGGCGCCAAACCGCTGCGCCACCCAGGGATCCCTACTTGTTTTATCCTTGCCTATTTTTAAATTGTGTTGTCTTTTTCTTACTGATTTGTAGGAGCTCTAACAAATTTTTTCTCCTGATCTATTGCTTTTTCTTATTTTTTTGAATATACCTGTATTATTTAAAAGTTTAAAAATTTTATGTAATGAAATAGTCAATATATGGCCTCTGGGTCTGGTAAAAGCTTTTCACTCTCAGATTATATTAAAAAAATCTTGTATTTTCTAAGGACACTTTTATAGTTTTGTTTTCACACTTAGCTCTTTAATCCATGTGGAATTTATTTTTGTGCAACACAGGAAGTAGAGATCTAATTTTGTTTCCAAATGGTTAGCTAGTGGCGCCAATGCCATTTGATGTAAAATGCTGCCTTTATGACAACAGAAACTGGTTGCTTCTAGGTTCCCTTGTGTCCTCTGTTGACTGTACCACATGTTTTAATCATTAAAGCTCTATGTTTTGAAACCTGGTATGGGAAATGCTCCCTTGTTGTTCTTTTTCAAGTGTATTTCTTATACGTTTTTCTCTTCCAGGTGGACTTTGTAACAAGCTTATAAATCCCATAAAGAACCATACTTGGAGATTTTTCTTTCCATGCTTGGATCTTGACTGGGACTGTATTAAATTTTTGGATTAATTGGGTAGTTTTACAATTTTGAATTTTTTCATTCTGAAATATGATATATTTCATTTACTCAGGTCTTCTTTAGTATATCTTTTAGATAAATTTTAAATTTTTATCTACATAAGTTTTATGCATTTCTCACTAAGAATATTCCTGGATATTTCAGCTTTTGCTATTTCTGGGAATGGATTTTTTTAAATTCATTATTTCTTATTTTTATTTTATTATTTTTTGTGAATAGGTATTTTTTCATTACATTTTCTAATTGGTTATTGTTGGAATGCAGGAAACTTATGGATTTGTGTGTGTGTGTGTGTGTTGATTTTGTGCTTAGCAATCTTAGTGAACTTCTATTTTTTCTTTAAATATTTTAATTTTTTATTTTAGAGGCAGGGAGGGACAGAGGGAGAGGGAGAGAGAGAATCTCAAACAGATTCCTTATTGATTGCAGAGCCCCATGCTGGTTCAATTTCAGGACCCTGAGATCATGACCGGAGCCAAAATCAAGAGTTGAATGCTTATCTGACTGAACCACCCAGGTGCCCCTGAACTTCTATTAATTATATATGTAATATCTTAATATTTTTTCAGCAAATTCTGATGAACTTTCTAAGCTTGACAGTGACATAATCTACAAATAATAAGTGTTTAATTTCTTCCTTTGAGGTCTTTCCCACTTATTTCCATTTTCTTAAAAATTTTTTTTGTCTCTATTACATTGACTAGTATGTTGTGGTAACATTTTTTTTGTTTGTTTTCCAGCATTTCTTTCTCCTAATCACTTTCTGATTGATTGATGAATTATTTGTGTTTGTGGAATAACCTCTCCCCCCATGGTGGGCAGTCATGGAAGAATGGTAAATCCTGGGACCTTCTTTCCCATTATGGTAGTAGAAGGAGCCCTTGGATATTTTTTTCATTAGGACTTTCCCACCAATGCTCATGCATCGTCAATGGGCAAGCCCATGACCCAAGCTTAGCCAATTAGACTTACAATCCTAGGATTTTGGCTCTTGAAGAAAGTGAACCATATATAAGTAAGCAAGAAAAACTACAATTCATTGATTCTAGAGACCAAAGAAATCCTGTTTCTGAGCTAGGTTCTCCAACCTTCTTGGTTGATGCTATGAACAAGCTTTCTGAGAAATCTTCACTCCCTTTGGATTAAATTTGTCAGAATTGGTTTCTGTTGCTTGCAACTCACTTTTATCTGATATATTTTCCAGGTCTTGTCTTTAATTAGAGTGCCTTTAATAGTTCACTATCAAAAATAATTTGTTTCTGATGGTTAACTTCTGTCTAGAAAAAAGGAAGTTTCTTTCTATTCCTACCTTATAAAAGGTTTTCTGAAATCTAAAATGGAATTTTTACTTCAAAAAGACTGCTGTCTTCTATCAAAAGCATTTTTTGTATCTATCAAAATGGAGAAAATCCTGACATTTTCTCCTTTGTCAGTGAGATTTCCTAACATTGACTCAGCCTTGCATTCCTACAACAAGCCTTATTTGGTCATTTTATATATAATTATAATATATAAATTATATATATTATATATCATATACAGTATATATGATATATAATATTAATATACTGCTGTGTTTGATTTACTAATATTTGGTTTATGATTTTTGCACCTATATTTTTGAATAATATTATCAATAACTGTCTTATTTAGTGTGCAATTTAGCATGCAATTTATTGTGCAAAATTATGTCTCATTTGAAAAATAAAGTGGAAAAACTTTCTACCTTTCCTATGATCAATCTGGAATTGTTTGTATAAAATAGAATTAATTTTTTCCTTAATTTTATCTAGAACTCACTTGTAAAACCATCTAGATCTTCTTGATGCCTTCTCAGGGATAGATTTTTTAAATTACATTTCTATTTCTTCCAGTGGTTGTTGGTCTCCTTGTGTTTTCTGTCTTCTTTTGACTTAATTATCTTATATATTAAAAAAAATCTAGGTTTTCCAATTTGTTGATAATGACCTTATGTAATATTTTTTAAAAATAAGAATTTTCTATAGCTATGTTCCTTTTTTTTACTCCAAAACATGTTTCTCTCTTAATCAGCATGATAAAAGTTTTTCTACCTCATTGGTCTTTTAGAAAATTAAGTCTGTCTTATCTTTCTTTTCCATTTTGTTTATATTTGTCTTCATTAGTTGCTTTTTTTTTCCTTCTTTCTTTGGGCTTATTTTGCTTTTGAGTTGATAAATTTTATGGGAGACAAAGCCTGCCTTCTCTATAAAAGCTGAAAATGTCAGTCTTTCTTGTAGCTTGGACACAGGCACACGATCTAGGCTCCAAATGTAGGGATGCTACCCTGGTGTTTGAATTAACAGTCAGCAATGCACAGAAGTCACAGCAGTGGCATTTGCAGCAAGACCAAATTCTTGGGACAGCGGTGACCCAACTACCAGGGCAGTCTCAGCATCGAGGGCTGTCAGGGTCAGTGGTGCCAGATGCAGCTGCTGGCACCTGGTGGTGGCAGTAGCATTGCCATGTGCAGGCTAGTTTGGTGGCACACTGGTGGACATCATCTTCATTGTGAAGCTCTAAGCTTAGTCCCACTACTAAGCCAATGCTTCTATGAGCTAACAGGTATCCTTTAATAAATTCATTTTCTGTCAGAGTCAGCCAGAGTTTGTTTCTGTTGCTTCCAAATAAGAATCTTGACTGGATGCATGCTTTCATTACTTTGTAAATAGCCTTTCTTTCTTTCTTTCTTTCTTTCTTTCTTTCTTTCTTTCTTTCTTTCTTTCTTTCTTTCTTTCTCTTTCTTTCTTTCTTTCTTTCTTTCTTTCTTTCTTTCTTTCTTTCTTTCTTTCTTTTTCTTCCTTCCTTCCTTCCTTCCTTCCTTCCTTCCTTCCTTCCTTCCTTCCTTCCTTCTTCTTCTTCTTCTTCTTCTTCTTCTTTCTTCTTTCTTCTTTTCTTTCTTTCTTTCTTTCTTTCTTTCTTTCTTTCTTTCTTTCTTTCTTTCTTTTCTTTCTTTCTTTCTTTCTTCCTTTTAGCATTTCCAAATAAAATAAATAATGTTTCTAAATAACATTTTATTTTTATTTTTTTTAAAAAGATTTTATTTATTTATTTATTCAGAGAGAGAGAGAGAGAGAGAGAGAGAGAGAGAGAGAGAGAGAGGCAGAGACACAAGCAGAGGGAGAAATCAGGCTCCATGTAGGGAGCCTGACATGGGACTTGATCTCGGGATTCCAGGATCACGCCCTGGGCTGAAGGCAGGCACCAAACTGCTGAGCCACCCAGGGATCCTTCTAAATAACATTTTAATTTCCTCTTTATCACAGGAGTTACTTACAAGGATGTTTAAAATATTTCCTAGTCGATAAACATTTTGTTTTTTGGTGATTATTTTTCTCTTTTGTTGTGATATGGTCAGTTAGCATGGCTTTGTAAGATTTTTTACTTTTGAAATTTATAGGAATTTTACCTATCTGTGATCTAATATTTGTCACATTTGCTTACTATCCAATAGTATATTTTCCATTTCTGAGTAGAAAGTTTCCTTTCTGAATGTAGGCATTGGAGGATTTTTTCAGTTTTACCTTTTATTTTTAAGAGTAGTCTTTGTAATCGATTATATATATAATTTTAGTATAAAATATTCTTTTGTTGGTTTCATTTATTTATTTATCACTTTTAAAATCCTGAATCCCATAGTGTTTATTTTTTTTAAAGATTTTATTTATTCATGAGAGACAGAGAGAGGCAGAGACATAGGCAGAGGGAGAAGCAGGCTCTGTGTGGGGGAGTCCAATACAGGTCCTCGATTCCAGGACCCCGGGATCATGACCTGAGCCAAAGGCAGACATTCAACCACTGAGCCACCCAGGTGTCCCTCTCATACTGTTTAGTATTAATATTACTACATTTGCTATTTTTTTTCATACCAACTGTGTATTTTCCATACTTCTATTTTAAATTTTTCTTCAAAATTCCTTTCCTCCTTTGTCTCTTTCCTTCTTTCCCTCCTTTCCCCCTCTCTTCCTTTCTTTCCTTCCTTCTACCCTTCCTTTCTTCCTTCTTTTTTACCCAATTTGTAAATCTATGTCTCTTGAAGGGGGAATTTAACAATATTTGTGTTTATTATGAATTGGAGATATGGTTAATTATAGTCCTACTAGTTTATCTTATATTTATCATTAATTTCTTGATTTTCTTTTCCTTTTTAGGTTTTTGCTGGGTTTATTACTTTTTCTGCATTTATTTTTGTTTCTCTTTTCCTAATCATTTTCCTTTTTTATCCCATATGTTTGAACTTAAAAATTTGCCTTCAATTTTAGGGCAGCACTATCTAATATAAATTAATGTGCTGATGGAAATGATCTATGTTCTGTAGGTAAGAATGCTTTCTTGTAGTACTAGCTGCATGTGGCTGTTGAGTGCTT
Source organism: Canis lupus baileyi (assembly GCF_048164855.1). Lineage (NCBI taxonomy): Eukaryota > Metazoa > Chordata > Mammalia > Carnivora > Canidae > Canis > Canis lupus. Next base: position 52,203,316 of record NC_132855.1, on the reverse strand, counting down.
GAAATGTGGCTAGTGCAATTGAAGAACTGAAGCTTTAATTTTAATAATGCCATTAATTTTAGTTAATGCAAATCCATGCAAATTTCAATAACCACATGTAGCTAGGGAGTACCATTGAATTAGTTTGCTACAACTGCCACAACAAACACCACAGACTGGGTGTCTTAAGCGGCAAAAACTTATTTTTTCATAGTTCTGGAGGCTTGAAATCCAAGATCAAGGTGTTGGCAGGCTTGGTTTTCCCTGAGGCCTCCCTCCTTGGCTTGCAGAGGGCCATCTTCCTTGCTGTGACTTCACATGGTCTTTCCTCTTTGTGCATGATGCCTCCTTGGTGTCTCTTTGTGCATCCACGTGTCCTTTTCTTACCAGGACACCATTAGATTGGATTAGGCCCCACCCTAACAGTCTCATTTTAACTGAATCACCACCCTCCGTAAGGGCCCTCTCTCCAAATGTAATCACATTCTTAAATACTGAGGGTTTAGGGCTTCAACATACGAATTTTGTAGGGATGCAGTTCAGCCCATAACACCCATATTAGAGGGGACAGGCCCCAGAGTTATCTGTATCTATTTTTTTCCTCTACACAGCTACTTACCTTAGGATACTTCCATTTTTCTCCTCCCCATCCTATACCACCATCTGCCATATGGTAATCATCTGGAATTCTACATCCATTTTTTTCTTGATTTCTGCATTAGCAATTACTAGAATTAACTAGAAATTTTACATATTTCTTTATCATTTTTCTTGTATACCATGCATTTCTCTTTCTTGAGCTCATTTAACTTGTTGCACAATATTGCTCTCAAGTAATTCTTTCAGAGGACTTTGAGGGCCAGGTATAGGATTCCTAAATTCAAAATTAATTTCTCTCACTTTAAAGATATTGTTTACACTGCTGATGTCTCACTTAGATCCCTTTTGGCAGGTTAGGGCTCCCATCCCTCAACTGCTGTGAGCATTGTCTACTAACAATTCACTCCTGTCGACTTGTTTGGAGAATTGCTCTTTATGACCACTAACTCCTTTGGCAAATTACTCACCACTACCCCTTAGGAAGCCTCCAAGGCAATTGCTGCCTGATAGGGGAGTATAAGGCTTTTCCCATTGCCTTAAGTGGGAACAATTCTGGGGGATTGTTCATGTTCCAGGGCTTTCCAAGGAATCAAGCTGAAGCCAGACTCCTGCTGACACATCTTAGTTTAAGTTTCTTTCCCAGCCTTATTCTTTTCCTCTTATTCCTTTCTCTTCCTAGAGCATTCCCTTAATACATCATGTACAGCCAAATCCCTGTTTCAGGCTTTGCTTCTAGGGAACCTGATCCAAGATACATTGTCTCAATATTTTTTATTCTCCTCTGCCCTCATGCTTAGTCTAGGACCCAATGTCAATTAAACTTTCAGAAAGTGTTCACTGAATAAAGAAATCATCTTCCTTGGGCAGCATGTTGATCACGTTACTCTTTCTTTCTAAGCATAACTTCTAACCATGAAATTAAAATTCCTGTTTTTGGCTTTAAAGCCTTATTCCAATGGCTTATCCATATTAAGCCCATCTGTCTTTATTTATTAGTCTTTGATTTTTTGTTTTTATTGATTTATGATCTCAAACTTTAAAAAAATATCTGAATTATATACAGTACCACATTGCTTGTACACTGTATTACATGTCTTATTTCCTTGGCTGGAACACAATTTTATAGAGTTTATGTTTTTCTGAATTGCTTAGGACCTACACTTTGTTAAATATAAAGAGCTCAGTTAATAATTGTATAAAGTTTATGTAATAGTTTAGTTTAAAGGGATGGTTTTTGAACAAATTTTCTCTTAGAAAGTATTTTTTTTCTTTATTACTCTTGGATCACTTAATCCCTGTTTGAAAACTATTTCCATAGCAACAGATTATCATAAAAGAAAGAGGATAGTGTGGTCTTTACTTGGAATGGCTAGAAAGAGAAGGATTATGGGAAGAAAACTTATAACTGCAAAATTATAAATAAAATGAATGAATCAAGCAGAAAGAGATAGTACAAAGAAGGATAAATAATTTCTAACACTGTTAATGGTATTATTGTACTTCAAGATGATTAAACTAGCCAGCAGAATCCAGAAGCTCAAACATTAGTAATGTGATAAGCTTTAGAAGCTGAAGGCAAAAAGCATTAGGCCAGTCCCAGGGGTCCTTGCTGGCTTCAAAGCAGTGCCCTCTATTTGATCAGTGAGGGCAGTGGTACAGAACCTAAGCTCTGTAATGATTTACGGTATCATCAAGTTTCCAATAAGCCTGTATTTGCCTTGTCTAAGGTGACTTTCTCTTTAATTTGCAAAAAATGTTCAATATCCAAGTACTAACAAATTGAATCTGGCCCACAAATAGGGAAGAAAAATGATGTGACACAAAACAAGCTTCTTTTTGGAGAACCTAAAGAGCTTTCAGGACAACCCTCAATTGGACTGCAACTTCGTGGGTATTTCTTTGGCTTTACATGGCAAGATATTTTACAACATACTAAGTGGATATTGCTATGAACTAGACTCTCTTGCCACTGAGCCTGCTTACTTCTTGAAGTAGAGAATTTTTGATTGGATAAAAGGACTGTCAGAGAGGTGTCAAAAGTTCAGGGGCTCCTGGCTGGCTCAGTAGGTAGGGCATGTGACTCTTTATCTCAGGGTTCTAAGTTAGAGCCCATGTTGGGTGTAGAGATACTTAAAAATAAAATCTTAAAAAAACAAAAAAGTTCACTAATAGCCAAAGTAAAATCAATGGATCACTGAAGTAGTAATTAATAAAAGTTTGTTGTGCACACATCAATAAGGCAGTTTGCAAACTGGGAGCACCCAAACCAAAACATGGAATGAGGCTCAGGAGTTTATTGTTATAAAGTAGCTTATGTAGTGAGAAAGCACTGACTGTTTATTCTTTCTTTCTTTCTTTTTTATTTTTTCACTGTTTATTATAACAGTGATTGGTTATAATATGAGTTCTCTTAAATAATAGGGAACTGGTCAATGGTTACCTAATATCAACTTTGGGAAACAGTTTAAGTTTTGTGTATGATTTTCAGAGGCATAAGCAATAAATGACTAGGGTCAGATTGGTCTTACAAAATAAGCTAAGTTAAACTTTGTATGACTAAACTGGTTTTATCTGCTGAAGGAATTTTCATGGCTGCTGTTTTAATGATGAGATCATACCTAAAGCTCAAAACTGATCCAGTTTGGGAGTGCAGAGATTCAGATTAATCTCTAAGGATGGATTTTTTTTTTTATTATTAAGCTTGGGATTCATTAGAGCTTCTTCAGCTTGGGGAGAGATACCCCATCATTTGTGAAAAATTCTTAATCATCCAAATATTCTTTTTTCCTATTCTTATTCTCTCTGTCCTTTTAGAGCTCTGGTTTGACATATCTTTTGGTCCCTTTTTTGTAATTTCTATTGTGATGCTTCTGTATTGCATTTTTTTAAAAAATGATTTTACTTATTTATTCCTGAGAGACACACACAGAGAGGTAGGGATAGTCAGAGGGAGAAGCAGGCTCCCTGTGGGGAGCCATTTATGGGACTCTCTCCAGAGACTTGGGATCACAACCTGAGCCAAGGGCAGATGCTTAACCACTGAGCCACCCAGGCATCTCTCTCTATCACCTTCTGGATGATATGTATGTATCATGTATTTTTGTATGTATGTATGTATTTTTTGTTTATGTAAATATCTGCTTCATAATTTCAATGGTATCTTTCTTTTTCTACATATATTAAACCATTCTTAAATTATTTAGATATAAAGCCATTTCGACTTTTTTCAGTCTGTTCTGTTGGCTTTTGCTCATAGTATTGTTTTTTTCCTGTGTGTTTTGTGTATTTTTTTTGGGGGGGGTAGAGCTTTTTTTTTTTTTTTGTACACTGTGACCTCATGTTTCTGAGAACTTATTTGCATGAATTCTTTAAAACTGTGATAAATCTAATTCTCCAGAAAGGATTTGAATTTGTTTCTGCCAGGAACCTGGAGGAGGTTCCCCACTGAGCAGGGAGCCGCATGTGGGGCTCCATCCTAAGACCCTAGGATCATGACCTGAGCCAAAGGGAGATGCTTAACTGACCCCAGTGTCCAGCCTTCATGCAGATTTAAAGGCCAAATTCACATTACCCAGGATGTCCAAAAAGTCATAAGCTAAAACATCAGTTGAGAGTTGTCCTAGGACAAGAAAGATACCATAGAAACTATGAAGCAGATATTTAAATAAATAAAAAATACATAGTGCTCACTTTGGCAATATATATACTAAAATACAACTGCCTCCTTCTCCTTTTCCCTCTGCTGCTCCTCCTGCTTATGCTCTTTGTCTGCCAGATAAATAAGTAAAATCTTTTTTAAAAAACGGTATGAAGACTATGGTTAAGAAATTTTAGGGAAGAGTCTCACCCTCTCTGAGACTACAGTTCTGGGGAATTTTGTTTTCAGTTCTGTAGGTGTCAGAATTATTTTCCAGTTCACTCTTACACTGGAGGTAAGCTTTATGAAAGGGGATCTCCTATTAAATCCCCCATGTTGAGTGAATCCCGGACTTTGTGGCCTTTATTTTGAGGCTTTATGGGGCTGGAAAAAAACAAGGAGCATGTTCATTCGGTTTGGCAAATGCCCCCCAAGCCAAAAGTGGCTTCATTTTCCTACTTTTACTGAGTTCCCTTTACTCAAAAGCTAAATAATTGATGTATTAAAAATATTTTTATTGTATTTTATCTTGTATTTTGTTTTCTGCAGGAAGGTCAAATAGGGTGCTTTGGTAACCATACTGCTGAAAGTAAAGCCCAGATACAAATTTGATATTATATTGGGGGAAGCTTCCCTAATCCTGAATAATTGAATAGCAATTGATGACCACAAAATGAAACATGACAATGTTTTTTATAGAAAGCTAATTACAAGGATAGCCAGCAATACTATTATAAATATATACATAAAATAGTAAAGAAAGTATTTGATCAGGATTTCAATGCAAACATGTACATTTGATCTTATAATTTTATACATTATTTGTGTTAATGATTATGTAGTAGAGATGTGGTTTTATGGTGGTGAAATATTGTATTTTCCTGCCTTCCTCTTTTCAAAGATTCTCTAATATTCTGAATGTTGGCCTGGCAATTTAGGCTTTTCAGAATAAGAAAAGCTCATATGCTTCATCTTTCCACTCTTCCCTTTGTAGAAACTAGTGCCCTCAACACCCAGATTTCACCACTAGTAAACCATTACTGTGCTCTTTGCTTTGCTACCTCAGAGTCTTTGCATTTGTCCTTTCTCCTTTTCCCACCCATGCTTTGATTATTTTGGCAAATAACGTGGTTTTGGGCAAATAACGCATCTTTTCTTTTCCATCTCTATTTCTGCTTTGAGGTTTATTTAGAAAGCATACTTCTGAAACCTCATCCTGACAAGATGTGATCTCTTTCTTTATGACCAAGAGCCTTTTAAACCTTTCTTGAAGCTCTTCTATTCTGGCTTGCATTATGATTTTGATTTTTCTTACCATGTCTCTTAGAATAAGCTCCTTGAATGCAAGGACTTATTCCTAAGTGTGTTCCCTTCTGGATGCTAGAAACAGTGTCAAATACATGTGGTGTAGGTACAAGAAAAGCACCAGATGTAATATAACTAAATAATGTCTATTTAATGAAATGAAATAGACTGGCTTGGACACTCTTCTTTCAGTGTTACTGCGTGTGAAATTATGAATCGAGATAAGATGGTACAGGGAAAATGTGTGGCTTGTATGCAAACAGGATTTGGAGCCCTTGTACCACGCTGGAGAAAGGGAATCATTATTCAGAAAGTAGATGGAAAAAAAGAAATGATTGATTTCTTATCATTGACCTTGTGCATAAGTCTTTGTAAGTCGATCCAAGTTAAATTTTGCAGGATTATTGTCATGAATGAGAATTAGAGGAATTCTTCTAGGATATAATTAAGCATGTGCTAAATGCAAATTGCATAGCTTGAAGTCACCCAAGGGAAGCTTAATTTAACATGACAATTTTTCAAAATATTATTTTCTTATATGAGGATCCCAGAATAGGCACCATAATTTTTTTTTGCTAGCAGCATATCTTTATTTCTGCTCCCTCTTAGGTCTTTTGTGTTTTCAGATGCCTCTGCTTTCATGTGAGACATCACCAGCAGCCTCGTGGCTGGGTGGTGAGATTGCTGCCTTTTTATACTCTTCACCAGATATAAAGCCCTTTGTATCCACACGACACTTTGAACTTTTTCAAAGCATGTTTACACTTTCTATGCTTGCAACTCCGTGAAGTAGGAAGCATGACTTTTACTACCCACCTTTCGCAGAACAATGAGCCACAGAGAGGTTAAATGATGGGTTAAAGGCAGTGGTGCTTCCTCACTAGCCCATTCTGCTTTCCTTTCTTGAGTGAAATTATGTGAGCACACGAGCTCTCCTGAAACAAATACAAGTCAGGTTATATAGGCTACTTGACACACCTGTGTGATTGCTCACTCTTGCGTGGACCAAGGGCTGCAAGAAAATGAATGCATACTGGGAAAGTTCGTTTATGAGTTCACATGTTCTATTCACACTGTCTTTGAACCCTGTGGGCGAGCCAGTTTTCATAATGACCTCACATCATCACACTAAGAGTTATTCTTCAGATGATTTGGAAATTGTTTCACTTATTTTATACCATATGCTTTCTTACTGTTTTATCACTATAGGCAAAAAATAACATGTAGATATGAACATTTTCATTTGAAAATTAAGTTTTGGGCTCCTAAGCCAAAAAACTCAGAAGACTGGCTAGCTTGTCTATTGACAGTAGCAAACTAAGCACATCTCTAACCAAGAAGTAGGGACTTCTTTCAAATCATTTGCTTCACCTGGAACTAAATCCATGAATTAGCCTAATGGGCATGTGATGTTATTTAGGAATTTGCAGAAGAAATGAATAAACCTGTTTACATCTCTTTTCTCTTTTGGTAATTCCTATACAAACTTCTCAATAGGTGGGTTTTTTTTTTCCATAATACATTTGTCATGGCTTTATTTACTGCAAGATTTCCATTTAAAAACTTTATTCAGTTTTGTGGCACATTTTCACTATTTTGCCATTTAAATCCATTTCATTATTTAGTTTTGCATTAAATAATTAATATAACTATAGTGTTCTCTATGAATAAGAACTTTGATTCTAGAATCTGTTTTTCACTAATGAATTTCTTCTAATCCTTAAATAATTCTTATGGCTTTCCTCCAGATCAGATAAGTTTGATTCTCTTTTTCTCCATCATGATTACCTATGTCAGGACTGCAGATCCAGGTTATTCATTTTGCATATAAGATACATCTCACCTTTTAATGCTTCCACTAGCTGTCTTCAAACGATTCCCTTAAAATAATTCATGGCCTTAGTTTTTTGCATGATGAATTTAGCAAGGGAGAGGTTACCCGGAGGCCAAGAGGGAGCTGAATGACTCTTATCCTCAATAAAGGGATGCTGCTGGGGATCCCTGAGTGGCTCAGTGGTTTAGTGCCTGCCTTAGGCCCAGGGCGTGATCCCGGAGTCCCGGGATCTAGTCCTACGTCAGGCTCCTTGCATGGGGCCTGCTTCTCCCTCTGCCTGTGTCTCTGCCTCTCTCTCTCTCTCTCTCTCTCTGTGTGTCTCTCATGAATAAATAAATAAAATCTTAAAAAAATTAAGGGATGCTGGAGGTTGGTGACTAGGTCAGTAAATGGGGTTTGGGGAGGACTGGAGTCACTGAGGACCCTTTACTCTTTGAATGGTGGTTATATAGATGCATCCTAGTGTTGTGGAGAGGTGCTGAACTTGGGGACAGATTAAAGTTCTAGATCCTCTTCTGCTGCTTTCTAGCTCTAAGATCCTGAATAAATTACTGAATCTCTGTGAAATTGACATCCCAAATTTATAAAACAGGAACAAATGTCCTAGGGTCATTCTGCATATCAGTTAACTGTTGCTATGTAACAAACTGTCTCAAAACTCAATGGCTTAAAACATGATAATTTTTTTGCTCATAGTTCGGTCTGGGTTCAGCTGGGCAGTTCTTCTGTTGGTTTTCTGGGGTTACTCATACATGTACAGTGATCTGGGGGTTTGAACTCTCGCATGGCCTCCTCCCTACATGGAGGTCATCTAGGACTGTCAACAGAGTGCCTCGGTGTGGCTGCTTCTGTGGCAGCCAGTTTTCTTCCATGCCACTGGCAATAATTCCAAGCAGACAAGTCTCAGTGTGCAAGTGCTTGCCAACTCTCTGCTTCTGTCATATTTGGTAAATGTCTTTCTGGCCAAAGCAAGTCACACGACTAAGCCTGGGCTCAACGAGAGAGGGATCTATACTAGTGTAGAAGCTCTATGTGGGATGATTTATGTAACAATCTACACATTCTGTCAGTCAAATATGGAAATCCATAGAAAATTTTTTTTTTAGTGTTTTATTGGGGTGCATTCTGTGTGGTGTATATATGTGTGTATGAGTAGTGGTGGTGGTAGGGAGAAGATATGAAAACTTTAGTAGATATTGAATTCATAGTCCTGAAAATAATTTAGTTTTATCTCTGACTTCCATTATAAACTTGAAAATATTTAATTAAGGTGGGCTCAGAAGTGTAGCATACTGGAATCTGGGATTATGTGATCAGTATGTGAAGCTTAGAGAAATAGATTTAGCTACAGAGAACTAGCAGTCCAAGGCTCAGTGTTTCAAAAATATATCACATTTATGAGTGAATTGGTCATTTATCAGAACCTAGAGGTTCATTCTAAGTGAGTGTAAGTTGAAAGTCAGAAGGGTAGTGGTCAGTGTCACCAGAGCTCTGCACACATTCTGACTGTGGATGGAAATGATGGAGATGAGGATCCTTCTGAGACAGACTGGTGGGCACTAGGAGGTACCATCCCTACAACTAGAGGAAATCAGGGAAAGGACAAGGGACTTAATGCAGCAGAAACCAAGGTAAATGCCTGTCCTCTGGACTAAACAAAAATACATGGATAGGGAGGGCAAATAACATGAATTTGGGAGTATTATGATGTAGGGCAGAGTCAGGAAGGAGCTTAGAGTTTCCATATCCTGAGTGCCTGTAGTATTGGCCCTTAAGTAATCTTGGGATGAAGAGGGAGGATGTGGAAACTCAACAACCATCCTGAGCCACTGGGTCCCAGGTATAAAGGCAGGGCTGAGAGTAGAGTTGAGGCTTTTAAAATTTTCTAAATCAGGAGAAGCTCAGGAACTGAAGTGAAAGTGGAAGGCAATAGGCAATAGTGGGCATAGGGGAAAAGTTTCAGAAGGCTGACCCTTTAAGATAGTGATTCTGAAGTGTCAGTGAGCACAGGAATTTCCTGGTTAAAAGTGCACATCCATAGACTCATCCCAGAGATTGTGACCTAGTACATCTGGTGTGGTGCCCAAGAATTTGCATTTTCAGGAAGCAGCTTGGTGCTGATGACCTAATCTGTGCTGTCCAATATAGTACACATGTGGCGATTTAAATTTAAATTAGTTAAAATTAAATGAAATAAAAAATTGATTACTCATCTACTATCCATGTTTCAAGTGCCCAATGGCCACATGTAGTTAATGCCTACTACACTGAATAATACAGAATTAAAATATTATCACCATTACAGAAAATCCTGTTGGATAGTGCTGGTTAAGCCATCCACTCCATGCATCCTTTCCTTTGGACCCTATGTAGTTCTGCAGACCTTCCTAGGTTTGTGCTCTATGCCACAGCCATAACCACATCTCTTCTTCCCAGAGGAACGACCCATAGTTCAGGACCATGGACAAGGGCACACTTGTCTATCCCTCCTCTCCAAAAGGTTTTGTTACCCGATACTTAAGTCTAAACAGGTGAGAAGCTAAGAATGGGAAGCTAAAGTAAGGATCCCAAGGCAGCAAGTCACGATGATGCAAGAGACTTTGACTCATACTGAAAACTTAGGTCCATTGTCCCATAGGTCACTAGTAGTGATTTTTGGCTTCTGGCCACATCAGCTTTTCTCAAGGAGAAATTAAGGGGAAGGAACCCTGAGCTGCTGTTTAGAATGTATCACTAACAAGCCCCATACATATTAATGTAAGGCAGTGAAGTAAGAGATGAGCATAGAAGATTCTAGCAGGATTAAATTCTGGGCTGCCACTTACTTGTGGTGCAACCATAGGAATGTACTTAATCTCTCCAAGCCTCAGTTTTTCAATCTGTGAAATGGCTATAATAATATTAATATTATCAAATGATAAAATACATTTAATATACCTAGTGTTAAGTCCTAGCTACAGAGTAGGCATTTAACAAATATCAGCTTTATTTCCCCGCTTGATAAATTGAACTTTATACTCCCTAATGTGGCAAGCCCAAACTTATGGTACAGAGTTTCTACTCTCTGGCAATGGTGTCAAAATTGAGGGACAGAGGTGATTTGATATACCATCTTTTAAAAATCTGTCCCCAGGTAGGATCTAGTACAACTATGTAATTCAAGTACCCAGGAGAGCTCAGAGGGTTGTAAATATCTGTGAATAGAATTTCAAATAATAATCTGGAGTTAGAATATCATAGCAGCTTCTCCTCCTCTTCTTCTCTACTCTTTTGCCTCTTCTTCTATCACTTCTCTTCCTTTCCTCTTCTTCTTCACCTTTTCCTCTTCTTGGTTCCCTTCTCCTTCCTTTTATTTTTCCTCCTCTTTCCTTCTTCTTTTTCTTCCTCCTCCTTCCTCCTTTTCTATTGTCTGCTGCTATGAGAACTGCAGTATGGACAGAATCACAATCTTGTTATTTATTGGAGCTAGTGAGTTTTGTTAATGCAGTGTTTTTCAAAATGTCAAACTGTAGTGCACTCATCTATTTGAGAACATAAATGGTCATATCATTTTCCAAAGATATCTCCCTTATATAAGGATCTGGTGATTTAAACTCATCAAGTAGAGATCAGTTTGAAATTATGCTTTGACTATTTTTAGCTTTGTTGAGATATAATTGACACAATTGTAAGATATTTTAAGTGTACAATGTGATGATTTGATATACATCTAGTTAATTAACACATCCATCTATTTAATTAACACATCCATCACTTCACATATTTACCACCCCCCCCCACTTTTTGGATGAGAACATTTAAGTTCTCGCTTAGGGAATTTCAATTATACAATACAGTATTATCAACTATAGTCACTATGTTATACAGTAGATCCTCTTATTGATCTTACTTATAACTGAAAATGTGTATCCTTTTATCAACTTCTCCCTATTTTCCCCATACCCCAACCCCTGGCAACCACTTTTCTACTTCTTGTTTCTATGAGTTCAACTTCTTTTTTTCTCTTTAGATTTCATATATAAGTGATGCCATGTGAGATTTGTCTTTCTTTTTTCTTTTCTTTTTAAAAACTTTAAATTCAAGGGCACCTGGGTGGCTCAGTGGTTGAACACCTACTTTTGGCTCTGGTCATGATCCCAGGGTCCTCGGATTGAGTCCTGCATCAGGCTTCCCACAGGGAGCCTGCTTTTCCATCTGCCTATGTCTCTGCCTCTTTCTCTGTGTCTCTAATGAATAAATAAATAAAATCTTCAAAAACATTTAAATTCAATTAAGATTTGTCTTTCTGTCTGATTTATGTCATCAGTACCCTCCAGGTTCATCCATATTGTCACAAATGACAAGATTTCCTACTTTTTTGAGGCTGAATAATATTCTAGTGTGTGTTTGTGTGTGTGTGTGTGTGTGTGTGTGCACATATACCAGGTTTTCTCCTTCCATTCATCTGCTGATGGACACTTAGGTTGTTTCTTTTTTTTTTTTTTAATTTTTATTTATTTATGATAGTCACAGAGAGAGAGAGAGAGGCAGAGACACAGGCAGAGGGAGAAGCAGGCTCCATGCACCGGGAGCCCGATGTGGGATTCGATCCCGGGTCTCCAGGATCGCGCCCTGGGCCAAAGGCAGGCGCCAAACCGCTGCGCCACCCAGGGATCCCACTTAGGTTGTTTCTATATGTTGACTATTGTGAATAATATTGCAGTAAACAGAGTATAGATATCTTTTTGAGATAATGGTTTTATTTCATTTGGATATATGCTCAGAGGCGAGATTGCTCTATTATATGGTAGATCTATTTTTAATTTCTTGGGGCATCTCCATATTGTTTTCCACAGTGGCTGTACCAGTTATATTCCTGCCAACAGTGCATGAGGGTTCCCTTTTCTTCACATCCTCACCAACTTTTGTTATCTCTTTTTTTGATAAGAACCATCCTAACAAGTGTGAGATGATATCTCATTGTGGTCTTGATTTATATTTCCCTGATGATGTGTGATATTGAGTACCTTTTCAGGTACCTGTTGTCATTTGTATGTCTTCTTTGAAAAAGTGTCTGTTGAGTTTCTTTGTCCATTTTTAATTTAGGTTATTTTGTTTTGTTTTTTGCTATTGAGCTGTATGAGTTCCTTATATATTTTGGATACTAACATCATTGAATATGTGGTTTGCAAATGTTTTCTCCCATTTCATAAGTTGCCTTTTCATTTTGTTGATGGTTTCTGTTGCTGAACAGAGTTTCTTTAGTTTTATGTACTCTCATTTGTTTGTTTTTGCTTTTGGTGTGAAATCCAAAAAATCATTGGCAAGACCAATGTCAAGGAGCATACTCTCTCTGTTTTCTTCTAGGAGTATTACAGCTTCAGATCTTATGTTCAAGTCTTTAATCCATTTTGACTTGATTTTTGCATATGGCATAAGATAGAGGTCTGTTTTTTCATTTGCATGTGGCTATCCAAGTTTTTCCAAAACTATTTATTAAAGAGATTATGCTTTCCCCATTGTTTATTTTTCTCTCCTCTCTCATAAATTGATTGACCATATATACATGGGTTTATTTCTGTGCTCTCCTTTCTGTTCCATTGATCTGCACATCTGTTTTTAATGCCAAAATCATACTTTTTTGATTACTCTAGCTTTTCAGTATAGCTTGAAATCAGAAAGTGTAGTGTTTCTGACTTTGTTCTCCTTTTTCAGAATTTCTTTGGCTTGAAATCATGCTTTGATTCCTAATGGATATAATAATATCTTTTTTTAAAGATTTATTTATTTATTTATTTATTTATTTATTTATTTATTTATGGGAGAGAGAGAGAGGCAGGCAGAGACACAGGAGGAGGGAGAAGCAGGCTCCATGTCGGGAGCCCGACGTGGGACTCGATCCTGGGACTCGATCCTGGGACTCCAGGATCGTGCCCTGGGCCAAAGGCAGGCGCTAAACCGCCGAGCCACCCAGGGATCCCCGATATAATAATATCTTTATTGAATATTTCTTTCCCAGTTAATTGTAAACAATAATATTTAGAAGTGCCTGCTAGTCTGGGAGATGTATCTGTATCAACCTTTGGATAATGTGAAGGTTTAGTATCTATATAATTCAGAATAAATCTAGGTTCTAGTTAAGTTTCAAGTAACAGAAAAACACCTTTAAAGTAGAACCTTTTTTAAAATGATGGTGTTTTGGGGACATGAGAATTGTCCTTCCATAGGAGGCATTGCTGTGTTAAAGTTGCTGTAGTCCAAAGGCCATATTTTGACTGACATGAGTGTAAATATGTATAATAGCATAGAAGCAGTTGAACACCTAGATTCCAATCCCCATCTGACCATTTACCAGCTATGTAGTGCTCAACAATTTGCTCAACCTTTTCAAGCCTCACTGACCTCCTGCTTGACATGGAGCTAATAACAATCTGCAGGGGTGTCATAAGGATTAGGGATAATATACAATACTCAGTGCAAACATGGTAAAGTTGATTCTATATATTACTTATATTTACTCTTGTCCAGAAAAGATTTAGGGAATGTAGTATTGTATTAATAATGATCATGAGTGTTACTAGGGAATTCTATTAATATTACTAAAAGCAAACATGAACCCTCATTATATAATGTTGATTTTATTCTTTGCCTTGAAGATAGTTATTTTAAGCACATGTAATAGAAGATCATATGATTCTGAAATGCATTACTTATAAAATTAAAAAGAAATGGAATATGTCAAACTACCAATTTATAAAAATATATTGTTATGAAGTTTCACAACTGGAGAAAATACTTTGCTTTCAAATTGCCCTGAAAGTGTGGTTTTTCCTACCTGATGCATAACTTACTGTCTCATTTTAATCTGGTAAAAAATGTGCCTTCCAGAGGATGAATTTTAATTTACTTTCTTTGACTTAATACGTTACCTGTTAAAATAGCTGGGAGTAAACCTTGGCTTTGACGTGAGGGGAGAAAAGATTATAAGTTGTGGTTCTTTATCTTCAGTTATTTGGACATTAATGTGCTGTTAAAGGAAAGAAAAAAAAACTCCAAGAAGTCTTTCTGCTTTGCATTTATGCCAATGAGTAGAAATAAAATATATTTCACTTGGATTTTTCTAATTATTGTATTTATTTCCTTTGTAAAAGTGGAAAAATTTAATAATTGAAGACATTTTTACTCTCTCTTGCCCTAGCACATCTATATTGCAAAATAGAATGCACTTTTTAAAAGTACTGTTTTCTTCCCTGATGATGTCATCTTTCCACACTGAAGCAGTAAAAATTTTCTCTTTCATTACATCAATCTTTAATATGAAGCTACAAACACATTTTAACTTTCTTTGGTGCATGACAAATTTAGACAAATTTGTTCATAATAGAGACTATGGTTACCCTCTCTCTACATAGATGTGATGAGTCTTCTGTATCTAAGGGAAATATTTCATAATGGCATGTGGTGGTGATTTTCCAAGCACCACTTCATTGAAATATGACTGACATGCAAAAAGCTGTACATATTTCATGTACATAACTTGATGAGTTTGGAGATACATACATGCCTATGAAATCATCACCAGAATCTATACCATAAACATATCTATCATCAAAAGTTTCCCCTACCCTCTTCATTTATATTATTATTTTTTATTGTAAGAACGCTTAACATAGGGGCAGCCTGCATGGCTCAGTGGTTTAGCGTCGCCTTCAACCCAGGACATAATCCTGGAGACCCTGGATCCAGTCCCGCGTCTGGCTCCCTGCATGGAGCCTGCTTCTCCCTCTGCCTGTGTCTCTGTCTCTGTCTCTCTGTCTGTCTCTCTCTCTCTGTCTCTCATGAATAGATAAACAATCTTAAAAAAAAAAGAACGCTTAACACAGGTCTACTCTTTTAGCAAATTTTTAATTATACAATACATTATTGTTAATTATAGTGCTGTATTGTTTATCTGTAGTGATCTAAAAAATGAAATGCAAAGGAAAACTGGAGAATCACATATTTTCCCCTTAATAAGTTAGAAACAATGTTACAGAGATTTATGAGAAAAGGAGTAACATATCTTTTCATATAACAGATTTTTCAAACATTTATAAGAGCCAATTTCCAGGAGAACGTTGGACTTTGGAGTTTTCTGGTCAGTATGGGGGCAGGGACATCAATCAGCTTAGTTCCTCCTGCCTGGGTCATGCTGGGGTGGATGATGGGAAACCAATCAATGGAAAACTGGAGTGTGGCAAACTAATTGCAGGTATTGTAATGTGCTAGGAGAACAATTGGTGTCGTTAGCTGTGTAAAGGATACATATTTAGTTAAAAGAAAGATAACAATGAACTCTCATCCAGGCCAACAGGTGGAACTTTGCCATATTCCAAATGCCCGTTCTGTGTTCCTGCCAGATCATTTTCCTCTTCCTCCTGGCTGAATTTTTTTTTGCAATACTGTTTTACTTCATTACAGTTTTACCCCATGTATGCATTTTAATGAGCATATTGTTCAGTGTTTTCTGCTTTCTATAAATGGAATTATACTTAAGTATTCATTTGTAACTTGCTCTTTTGCCTCAGTTTTGGATGAGCTTTATCCTCATTGATACATGTTATTCTAAGGTCATTCATTTTCAGTAGTGAATGTTACTTCAATATATGAACGTACCACCACTTAGCTCTCTACTATTTTTTTTTTGTTTTTTTTTTGTTTGTTTGTTTTTTGTTTTTTTTTTAGCTCTCTACTATTGATTGACATTAGTGTTGTTTCTTATTTCTGTGTTATTACTAACAATGAGGCTATAAATATGATTGTATATGTCTCTTCATACATGGGCATGAATTTCTCTAGGAAATTTAGTAGTAGGAATACCAGATCACAGGATAAATACTTTCAAGTAAACATTTTCCAGATTGGTTGTAATAACTGTAACAACTAACAATCCCACCAGTTGTGTGTGAGAGTTTTGTTGCTTCACCTCTTTGTCAACACTTGTTATTTCTCTACCACATTTGTAATGTGACTGTAGGCATTAGAGCTATAGTCAGCCTGGGTTCAAATCCAGATTATGGCATGTGACTTGGGGCTAATAGTATTAGCTTGCAGAATTCTTGTAATGATTAAATGATGTAGTGTAGAAAAAGATGCCTATGTATCTTTACACTGGCAATAATTATTATTGCTAATATTGTATATTCCTTGTGATAAGCTTTAAGATTCTCTAAGAAAATTAAGTTGAAAAGACTAATTCTCTATCATATGTGATTTAGGACAGTCTCAATTTCTTTTTTAGTAAAAGCACTTGATGAATGCATACACAATATGATGCACACATATTTTATATACATTCACTCACATATAGGCAAACAGAAAAAAAAAACCACTTCCACATGTGACTGAGAATATTCTGGTGGTCTGGCTAAGAACAGGAATACTGAGATATGTAGAACTATTTATCTTTCTTATTGAATAAACATTTAGTCCAGGAAAAATTCCTTTCTGGTCTTCCTTAAAGGCAGACAGGGATTTTTTTCTCCTGATGGTTTTCTGAGGACATCTGTGATAGATTAAAAATTGTCTCAAATTCTTTGACATTCCTTCCATTGAGAGATCCATTCCTCTCCATTTGAATCAAGGCTGGCCTGGATTGCTTTGATCAATAGAGCACAACAGAAGTGACACATGCCAGTTCTGGGCCTAGATTTTAAGAGGTCTGACAGCTTTCTCCTTTGTCCCTTGGAGCCCTGATCATAAATCAGCCAACAGATAAGAAGTCTAGCTGTTAAAGAAAACACATGGAGAGGTGCTGAGCTTATACAGTGAGGGAGAAGAACTCGACTCAACCCTGCCATCAGCAACGCTGCCAACACTTTGGACTTGTGAGAGGAGTAACCTGGGACCTTCTAGCCTAGGCCAGCCAGCAGCTGAATAGCGTGAGTGACCTCAATGATGCCATATGGAACAGAAGAATCACCTAGCCTAGCTCTTCCCAAATTTCTGACCCACCAAATCAAAAAGTATAATAAAATGGATGTTCCTTTAAGCTCCTGAGTTTTGAGGTAGTTTGTTAACACAGTAGTAAATAACTGGAAGAGCAGGTTTTCAAGGGTGGTGGCTGGGATGGTAGCATGCTGCATTTTTCTGCTTATAGTTAGTGTTTTCACATGTCTGACTGTAGAGATGGAGAGTCTTTCTTTTTGTCAAGGACAAAGAGCCATTGTGACAGTGACTCATGGGTTTTAATAAAATCTTAAAAAACTAAGAACTGCAGTGTTTGGCAACATGGATAATTTGGCCAATTCTATCTGTGAAGTAATACCAATGGATTTATGGTAAAAGCTTAGATGCCTTTCATGATGCCTCAAATGGCTAGTCTATAAATGTTTAGGATTTGTCTCTCAGATATTCTACTTGACTTTAATTATATCTTATTATTTGCTAGTTAAATCCTGCATAAGCATCTTCATGTTCTTGGCTAAAACATTCTTATAAAATATATTTCCTTTTATTTGAGCTTAATCTGTATCTTTTAAGTTTCAAGTGGCATTCTTTGGTTCTAGTGTGCTAAGATTGAGTGAAAGGTCCTGATGACACTATTTCTACCTCTATGAAATTACAACCTTCAAGTCCCCAATATTGTCTTTTGGTCTCTTGTTTTCATAGATTTTCCTTGAGTTTTTATTTATTTTATTTTTATTTTTTTTAAAGATTTTATTTATTTATTCATGAGAGACACACAGAGCGAGAAAGGCAGAGACACAGGCAGAGGGAGAAGCAGGCTCCATGCAGGAAGCCGGACGGGGGACTCGATCCCGAGACTCCAGGATCAGGCCCTAGGCTGAAGGTTAAACCACTGAGCCAACCGGGCTGCCCATCTTTGAGTTTTTAATAAAATAATTAGTTACCCTTCTCTGGATTTTTTGAATTTCCAATAGTATTTTTTTGGCAATTAATATGTACGGTGGAATACTTTTGTCTTTTACCCTCTGTCTGATCCTAGCATTCTACCGGCTTTGTAGTTCAACTACCTGTTGGGATGATGTGGTGAAACTCTGCCTTCCCACTGATTATAGATATTCCTCAAATGATTTCTCATTGGTAGAAATCCTGGAAGCTCACCTAGCCTTTTCCTTTCCTTTCCTTTTCCTTTCCCTTTTCTTTTCCCTTTTCCCAGGGGATTGAACACTGTCTTAGCCCTCAATTCCTAAACACACCCACCCAATCAGATCAAATCTTCTAGAGAGCCTCTTGGAATAGAACGGATGAGCATCTTTGGTGATTCTGCTACACAACCCTGCCTCAACTTGAAAATAAAACTCTAAGACTGTGTTTTCAACTTCTTATGGATGCCCTTATGGGCTATGTGGCATAGTCCAGGAGGACTCCAGACCAAGTTCACCTATGTTATGATAGATTTTTTTTTTAACTTAGGAAACTTAAAAACCCCACTTCTCTACTATGGAAATGTTCAAATATACACAAAATAAAGGGAATAGAAAAGTAAATCCCCTGTACTCTTCACTCAGCTTCAATAGTTATCAATACATGTCCAGTCATGTTCTCGCTAGATTCCTAAGCACTCTCATCTCTTAACTTTCCTCCATCCTACTGGATTATATTAAAGCAAATCCCAGATAACATATCACTTCATTGTAAGTACTTTAGTATTTACTTCTAAAAGATAAAAAAAAATTTAACTATAATACCATTATCATGTCTTTAATAGGTATCAGGATTTCAGGAAACAAAATATTCCAGGAAAATAACTTTAGCCCATATAATATTATTAATGTAGGTTTGAATTGCTTTTCTTATAATGCATGATCTATCCTATTTACACAGTATGAAATCATCCAGCAATTCATCTTCATTCACTTAGCATGCACTATTGGAAGAAATTTAAGGGTCATGTATAAACTTTGTTTCCTATGCAATCACCTTCTTTATATTAGTATTTAATAAGATTGATTTGAGTACTAATCTCTGGGAGAAGAAGCTGTGTTGTTGACACATCTCCATCCAGGGAAAGGTGTATTCAATATTCACACTTTTATCTACCATCTTTATGAGACCAGTATCCCATCCACATCAAAACATTACTGTCATCCCAACTTTTAAAAATGAGACTATTATTAAACAGTATTTTAAGAGGTTTTAATCAGTTTTATTGAGCTGTAATTCACATACAATAAAACTCACTCACTTCAGTGAGTTTTGAAAAATATATATGCAATCCTGCAACAGACAAGCTATAATCAAGATATAGAACAATTACATCATCCCCCAAAAGTTCCCATATGTCTCCACCAATACTCTGCCATTTGGCCCATGACAATGACCAACCTATTTTCTGTTACTACAGTTTTCTCCTTTTTAGAATTTGTATAAATGGAACCTTTTGTATCTGGCTTCTTTTACTTAGAATAATGCTTTGGCAATTCATTGCCTGTATCAGTACTTTGTCCTTGTTGTTATTGTACATTATTCTATCATACAAAAATACCCAAATGTGTTTATCCATTCACCACTTGATGGATATTTGGATTGTTTCCAGCTTTGACTATATGAATAGAAGATCATGTTTATGTGGATCTATGTTTTCATTTCTCTTTGGTAAATACCTACAAGTGGAAGTGCTGGGTCATGTGGTAAGTGCATGTTGAACCTTCTAAAAGACTACCAAGGGCAGTCCTGGTGGCTCAGTGGTTTAGCGCCGCCTTCAGCCCAGGGCGGGATCCTGGAGACCCCGGATGGAGTCCCATGTCAGACTTCCTGCATGGAGCCTGCTTCTCCCTCTGCCTGCTTCTTCCTCTGCCTGTGTCTCTGCCTCTCTCTCTCTATGTCTTTCATGAATAAATAAATAAATAAATAAATAAATAAATAAATAAATAAAATCTTAAAAAAAAACAAAACTACTGAACTGTTTTCCATAGTGGCTGAAACAATTTGCATTTCCACCAGAAAAGTATGAAAATTCCATTTTCTCTACATCTTCTATAACTATCATTATTTAATTATAGCCATTGTAGGGATTATGTAGTAGTATTTTGTGATTTCCCTGATGACTAATGACATTGAACATCTTTCTATGCTATTCATGCATCTTCTTTAATGGACTTTCTGTTTGGTTCTTTTGCTCATTGTAAAAATTGGTTATTTGTCATGTTGATTATGAGAGTTCTTTGTATTCTGGACACAAGTCTCTTATCAGGTATAAGTATTAATATTTTCTCCAGGCCTGTGGCTTACCTTTTCATTTTCCTACCACTGATTTCTGAAGCATGAAAGTTTTACATTTTGATGAAGTCTAATTTGTCATTTTTTTCTTTTAGAATTCATGTTTTTATAATCTATAAAAAATTATTTGCCCAACCTAAGGTCATGAAGACTTTATTTTTGCTTTCTTCTAGAAGTCTTGTAGTTTAGCTTTTACATTTAGATCTGTGATCTGTTGGGAATTAATTTTTATGTAGGATGTAAGATCCATTTTTATTTTTGTATACAGATATCCAATTTTTATAGCACTCTTTTTGAAAAGGTTATTTTCTTATTTAATTGTCTTGTACCCTTGGTGAAAATTGATTTACCATATATATGTGAGTTTATTTCTGCACTTTTCTGTTTCATTGTCAATCATTATGTTTATCTGTATTGTCTATATTGCCATTCTGTATGTCTATCTTTAATCTATACCATGCTACCATATTTATTATAGCTTTACAGTAAAATGAGTAAATATCTACAAAAAATCTTGCTGGGATTTTTATTGGAATTGCATTAAATCTGTTAATCAATTTGGGAGCAGTGAGACCAGATCAAAGCAACTGTGGTGAGGGCTGTCATCACCAACTTGTTGCTGCAATTCTACTGTCTCTTTTAAAGCACAAGACAGAATAACTAGGTAGGTCTGTTCAAGTTTCATATTTGTTCTTGGAATGTCTTGACCAAGTGCTGATGAACCTCAAGGCTTCCTTTTTTCTTTTTTAAAGATTATTTATTTATTTGAGAGAAAGAGAGAGTGAGAAGTCATGAGTGGGGGTGGGCAGAGGGAAGGAGAGGGAGAAGCAGACTTCTCACTGAGGAGGGACCCCAACTTGGCCTGATCCCAGGACCCCAGGATCATGACCTGAGCAGCAGGCAAATGCTTAACTGACTGAGCAACCCAGGTGCCCTCCTCTGGGCTTCCTTAATAAGACAGGGTGGGATGTCTTCTTAGAAGTTTGAGGGACAATTGCCAAAATTTGGATGTATGCAAGTTATCCAATAATTAATTCTACAAATATTTAATAAGGGCATATGATGTGTCAGGTATTGTTGTAGGTGCTGGAGTTACAGCATTTAAGAAAGCTAATATCACTGCCCTACAAGAGCCTCTGATCTAGCCTTGTAGACAATCACCAGTATATAGGATTGATTAAAATTAAAACTTTAAAAGTTCTTCTACCTCTTGATCTAGTAATATTTCTTCTAAGAATTTATCTGAAAAAAATTAGAAGATGTCAAAATTATATAAAAATATATATTGCATTATTTATAGCATGCAAACTGGAAAAAACTACATATTTAGTGATAAGTGAATGATTAAATAACTGATGATATATACATTTGATGAAATATTGGATAATCATTAAAAACATAAATTTTAGAGACTATAAGACCACAAGATAGGTAATTTATTTATTTATTTTAAAGATTTTATTTATTTATCCATGAGAGACACAGAGAGAGAGGCATAAACACAGGCAGAGGGAGAAGCAGGCTCCATGCAGGGAACCTGACATGGGACTCAATCCTGGGTCTCCAGGATCATACCCTGGCCTGAAGGCAGCGCTAAACTGCTGAGCCACCCGGGCTGCCCTAAGATAGGTAATTTAAAATGCGAAATCACTTTTTTTTTCAGACATTTTATTTATTTATTTATTCATGAGAGACACAAAGAGAGTGGCAGAGGCCTAGGCAAAGAGAGAAGCAGGGTCCTTGTGTGGAGCCCAACATGGGACTCAATCCCAGGACCCAGGATCATGACCTCAAGTCGAAGGCAGCCGCTCAACCACTGAGCCACCCAGGTGTCCCTCTAAATCACTTTCTAATATTATTGAACCGAGTTACATCTACCAGCCATATTTGAGAGTATCCATCTAACTTTACCCTTGCTGCAGTTTCCTTTCTCTTTGAAGGAAATTTGGGTAAAATCTATCAGTTTGATTTGTTGAGAAGGCACCTGGTTAGTGAAAACAAATTTCTTTTATTAAGAAGTCCATTTATTGTGCTACAATGTGATCTATGAAGGATACTTTAAAAATATAAAAAGCTTATTATTGGTTCAGTCGGTTGGGTATTTGCCTTAGCTCAGGTCATTGTCAGGGTCAGGGTCCTGGGATTCAGCCCTGCAATGGGCTCCCTGCTCAGCGGGGAGTCTGCTTCTTCCTCAGCCTCTTTCTTTACCCTTCCTCTCACTTGTGCTCATTTTCTCTCTCTCTTTCTCAAAAATAAATAAATAAAATCTTTTTAAAAATTAAAAAAAATAAAAATTTTATTATTAGATAGGCATAACTTGTTATGTTGTTAATTTTGCTTATTGCTTTAGATATTTTAAAAGATGTACTTTTTTCACATATTTAACTGCTCTGCTCTTCTTGTGTTTGGAAGCATCTGCTTCTAGAACTTTTGATATTAAAGTTTTGATTTGAGAAATAAAAATAAAACTAATAAGCTAGGGCCAAAAACATTGTTAAGTATACAGCTAAGAAATGGAAAGTATTCACCATCTGTCACTAGATTGCTTTTCTAAAATATAATGACAAGATGTAGAAACATATGAAATCATTGTGTTCAAGCAAATGCAAAGAGTATGGGAGTCAGTATGACACTTTTGGAAGACAGGAGAGGTGGCTCACAGGTATTGAAGAAAGGTGGGGCAAAGCTAGGAGGACAAGGTAGGACCAGATAATAGGAACCTTTGATGCCATGCCAAGGAGTTTGAAAATCTTTCTGTAGAAAATTGGGAACAATAAAGGATACATGTTTAGAAAAGCAACATAATGAAAATAAGATAAAAAATATTTTGTCTAATGTATAACATGACAACTATAGTTGATAGCTGTACACTTAACATTGTATTGTATAATTGAAATTTGCTAGAAGAATAGAACTTAAGTGTTTACACTGAAAATGAAAGGTAAATGTATCAGGTAATGGATGTGCTAATTAGGGGGAAATCTTTTCATAATGTATATATAATACCAAATCATCACATTATATACTTTAAATATCTTATAGTTTTATTTGTAAACTATACCTTAATAAAAAGAAGAAAAAAATTTAATGGCGGTCTTGAATCTATTCATGGCCAGATTGTGAAGGGTCCTTGCCTTAATATTTGAGATGCTTCTTTTCCCTCCAGACCACTTACTTATATTTGCTCCAAGGAGTTTGACCAAGGTTAAACATAAATATTCCAATCAGCATTCATTTAAGTGAAAGAAGACTTAATACTTTTAATAACAAGGGTATCTGTTACAGCCAAAAATATTACAGAGGGCAGCAAAGATGGGTTCTCATTTGTGGTGCTTCAGTGGACTGTCAATGTCTGGGCTTTCATCACTCTGTGCTCGCCACAGTGGCAGAACCCTTGATGGACTGTCATCTGTTCTCAGTGTTCATCCAAAGAAGACCTGGAAGTGCCCTTCTGCTGATGTGGTGATGAGGGCTCTATAGACCTTACCCTGGTGACTCTGTTTCTTTGGATCATTAAAAATTAGCTTCTACAGAACTAGATGACTCTCACTTAAAATAATAAAGAATTCAAATATGTGTATAATTGTCCCTTGAAAGGCAAGCAAGGAAGGACCACTGAAGTCCATTCTTGGTTGTAGTTTAGGCAGCAGGAAAGGTCTAGGGTGGCTATTCCATTGCTACCCTGATTAACAACCCCTCCATGAATAGGACGGACTTAATCAAGATGAAAGACTAGAAGGGATATAGGTGATCTTGCCGTTTGTGCTTAGCTGAATGATCCCCTAATATTTCACTGGGCTGAGAGCTAGGGTCATTTCTTTGGTTTCAAAAAGCCATAGTTAAATAAGACGGGATATACTCCCAGAAACATTAAAATTTGAGTGTATGTGAATGTTGTTCAGTCATTCATTCAACAAATATTTATTAAGGGTATCCTATGTACTAGGTCTGTGTTAGGTGCTGGAATTGCAGCATTTAACAGATGAAAATCATTGCTTTACTAAAAGCCTATATTCTAGCCTTCTGTAGAACCACCTGTATATAGGATTGGTTAAAAGGAAAAAAAGAGAGAGATAAAAGAAACCATTGGATAAAAACTTTTGTGCTTTTAATGAACACCAACAGGAAGTGAAAAGATAACCTACAGAATGGAAGAAAATATTTGCAAATCATATGTCTGATATAATTTATCTCGAGTAAAGAATATATAAGAAACTCAATAAGATAGATATCCCAATTTAAAAATGGGCAAATGATTTTAAAAAAATCTTTTTCCTTTTAAAAAAGTTCTCTCTCTCTCTCTCTCTTTTTACGAACGCTTCTGTCGAGGGTTCTGTCGAAAGGCCTTTCTTTTCTTTCTCTCTTTCTTTTTCTTTCTTTCTTTCTTTCTTTCTTTCTTTCTTTCTTTCTTTCTTTCTTTCTTCTTTCTCTTTCTTCTTTCTTTCTTTCTTTCTTTCTTTCTTTCTTTCTTTCTTTCTTTCTTCTTTCTTTCTTTCTTTCTTTTTTTTTCTTCTTTTTCTTCTTTCTTTTCTTCTTTCTTTAACAGACTTTTGTGTCGAGTGCTTTCAATAGATTGCAGAGAGGGACCTGCTCTGCAACGTAGGAAACCCCAGCCCAGAAGCAGGTTGCCTGCTAATTGTTTAGCACCAGGTTCCCCTTGAACTTGCTTTGTATAGTGAGAGAGGAGCCAGCCCCTTTTCCAGCCACAGCCTGTTTCCAGGGAGGAGGGGCTCTCTGCAGGGACTAGTACCACATGTGGCAGAGAATGCCCTGTGGGGTTGGTGAACCCACTGTCCAAAGATCAAAGGATTTAAATAGATATTTTCTCAAAGAAGATATATAAATGGCCAACTAACACATGGAAAGATGCTCAATGGGGAAATGCAAATCAAAAGTAGATAATTGCTTTACACCTGTTAGGATGACTATAATTCAAAGAGAGGCAATAACAAGTATTGATGAGGATGTGAAGAAACTGGAACCCTCATATATTGATGGTGGGAATGTAAAATGGTACAGTTGCTAATGGGAAAGTGTCTGTCAGTTTCTCAACACATTAAATATAGAGTTACATATGACCCAGCAATTCCACTGATAGTTATATCCCCAAGAGAAATGAAAATATATGTCCAACCAGAAACTTGTACACAAATGTTTATAGCAGCATTATTCCTAACATCCACAAGTAGAAGTAACCAAATGCCTATCAACTGATAAACAGATGAAAAAAATGTAATACATCCATATAATGGAATTTTTCGGCAAGAAAAATGAATGAAGTGCTGATATATAGGTGAACCTTGAAATTGTTATGCTAAGTAAAAGAAGTCAGACACAAAAGGCCACGTATTGTATTACTGTATTCATGTGAAATTTCTAGAATAGGCAAATCCTACAGATGAAAAGTGTATTAGTTGTTGCCTGAGGTTAGAGGGGCCAAGGGGCCCTGCCATTGGGGAGAAATGGGAAATGACTTCAGGGTTTCTTTCTTGGGTGATGAAAATTGTGATGGTTGTACAACTCTCATGGATATACTAAAAACTATTGAACTGTACAATTACATGGCTAAATTGTGTTGTATGTGAATTATATGTCAATAAAGAGGAGGCTCAGAAAAGGTAGGGGGTGAAAAATGTGTCAGCCTCAGCCCTGGGTTACTGGCAGCTACAAAAGCAAAACAGCTCTGGAAAGGAAGTTCCCATCCTGTTTGATTAGTGGATGTGGCAGCTCCACAGCAGACCTGCTGGGGTTACCAGCAGCCCTAAAATCTGAGGTCTGTCCTCCACTTTCCTAAGATGGCTCAGGCTTGATAGGGAAACGCTGATCTTACTTCTACCCCAAATTAGATGGCTGAGTTCCTGCCTGTAGCCTGGGAAACCCTCATGGAGGGCCAGGGGCCATGAGAGGGCCAGGGTAAAGAGGAGTTAGGGACAGGCTGGTGGGCTACGGATGGCAGCAGAGAAGAGTGCATCTGGTTTTCTTTAGATGGAGGATACTATTTGAAAGAGAGGAGATAATCTTTGGTCTCTTGTACAGAGTATATAAGCACAATTATAAGTTTGATTTTGGTTTGATAAGTATGGGATGACACCGGATCATTGGGATTTCAAAAATTTTCCAAATGGCCCTCATATACAGCAAAATTTGGGCACCACTGCGTTATACTATTATGTACAAAGTCAGTGTAAGCCTCTACCAGACCAAGGGAAGAGCATTAATGCCGGCAAGTCACTGTACATGAAAAATAAGACTAATAAATTATGCAGTAGTATGTAAAGGCAAGTAATAAGAGATGTTCCAGTGACACCATTTAAATACTTTTCACTATGGAGCACTTGGGTGGGTCTGTGGTTGAGTGTCTGCCTCTTTGGCTCAGGTCCTGTCCCGGGGTTCTAGGATCGAGTCCCCCATCGGGCTCCCTGCATGGAGCCTGCTTTTCCCACTGCCTGTGTCTCTGCCTGTCTTTGTGTCTCTCATGAATAAATAAATAAAATCTTAAAAAGAATAAATATTTTTTACTACAATTTTTTGTCTTAATTTTATTTAATGTCATTATTCTTCGCTCCAGGCTAAATGCTTTCTCCTGCTTCTTGGCATTAATATATTTTACATATTTTTGTAACCTTATCTCTTCACTCTGTCATCTTGTGGCAGTTTCTGCATATTTAATTTTTTGGTCTTTTTGATGGATGGATCCCTGAAGGCTCCAATTTATATGCTTTGCTAGCCCTGCTGTTCACAGGTTTCTTGTGTGCCCAACTTGAACATGACGGGGCTGAGATGGTCTCAGGGAACGGTGAGGAAAGGCAGTCTCCTGCCTTGATACCCAGTCCCAACCAGCACTGACCCAGTTTTCACTTACGTCATTGGAAACTAAAGCTCTAATTCATTTCCCATTATCATTCCAAGAGCTCTCCCCTTTTCTCCACTGTGGTTCCTCCTTGCCATTTGTTACTTTCCAGGCTTCTCTATTATCCAATAACTATGCAGAAAAGAATTTCCCCAGAGGTATTAGATTGAATTTTTTCTCAAGATTAAAAAAAAATGTCCTCTTTATTAATGAACTCTGTGGGCAGTTTATGTCTGGGTTGGCCTGTTTGTGCAGCCCTCCCTCTTGCTTTGCCAAGATACTATTTGAAATATGACTTAATATGCCTTGAACTTCCTTTTGGAAACTATTAGTATATTAAATAACGTCAGAACCAAAGCAACAATAGCCCAACATCACTGTTGCCTTAAATGGATAGGCTTAAGGCTTTTTTTTTTTTTTTTACACACATTTCTACCTGAGGCCTACATTTCTTTTACTCACTTTTTCTGATGATAAAAATATTGTGTAATCCATTAAGAAAAAATTTGAAATTAGAGAATAATATTTTTAAAGTTGAGACTGAAATCGCCTATAGTTATATTGACAAAATTACTGCCAATATTTTGGCATAGTCCTTCTTAGGCTTTTTGGAAAAAAAAAGCCTTTGATGGAAGTATCAGGATAAGGAACATGCACATATATATGTAGATATATAGTATATATAAGTTTACCTACCACTTAGATTTGACAGTTCTTAGGATTTTGCAATAAATGATTCACATCCCTCCATTTTTTTCCAATGTGTGATTGGCAGATAATTATGGCATGAAATTTTGGCTCTTTTGAATTTCATCTTTTCTTCTTCTTGTTCTTTTTTTTTTTTTTGAATATCATCTTTTCATCTAATGGTTTGGGCATCTGCTGAGATTCTTGCCTGAATCTACGTTCATTAGCTGGAATTATTTTGTAAAGAAGAGATTTCCACTACAAGCTTTTGTTCCTCCTAAGAAGGCAGGGCAAATGCTTAATAATTTCCTTTTATTTACTAATTTTCAGGGTAAAAAAATCAGTGTAACATCTCATAATTTAAGTGACACAAGTTCAGATCCTAATGCGTCTATGGTTTTTATCCTTCTTTTTGGGTAGTATGCTAGTTTTACTCAGGTAGCATTTTCTCTTAGGTCAGGTATTGTGTTTTATTTCTCTGTGTATCCCTAGCATTATGCCTTATGTTTTACTCACCATAGATACTGAAGAAATTTTGGTTAATGATGGTGATTTTTTATTTTTTGCCATATCATAGCAAATTTAGCAATCTTAAAGTGACTAGAGTTGTCTGTGATTTTGGAGGCTTCCATCCAATGGAAGGCTCACTTAGGTCTGTTCCTCCTATTGAGAGACTCCATCATTGTGTGTGTGAAGTATAAGATTCGCAAAGGTGACAATAATGTGTTTCCTTAATTACTCCTGTGTCCTGGATAATATATTGTAACCTTGATGCTGATGATTGTTTATTTTAATGCAAAATCTACTGCATCTTCTATGGTATGCTGCTGAGAGGTCGTAGGTGTGGACCAATTAGTGAGTAATGTGGCTGGATGTCCCTCTCTGTGGTGTGACAGTATCTTCTCCAGGGAAAATTGCATTGACAGATGTATCTGCATAAAAGGGGACAGCCAAGTTAAAGGAGATAAAACCTTTATTACCTACCTCGTTATTATTTATTTGGTAACTAACATCACTGATGCCCCCAAACAACTACTTTTTAGTGACTGATTTTTATGAAATGACAGCTTATTGGTGGCAAAACTTGCTCTTGCAGGATGCTTTAGGTTTAATTCAATTGAAGTTGATATTCGGCTCAACATTATTACTTATAACCTATTAAATAATATTTCTTGGTTGTACTTCACATATATTCTCTTTTTTAAAAATTCACAGTTAAAATTTTTTTTTAGTTTGAAACATTTAATATTTAGGAATATTTAGACCTGGAAGTATGATATGTCTTTTTTTTATGATATGTCTTTTAAAGTAACATTGGCAGATGGACAGAATTATTCTTCTGTGTGAGCACACTGTATCTCTGTTGCATAGATAGACCACAAAGTTTTGAAATGCACGATTATATTTCCTTTTTCATTGTTTTGAAATGAGAGAGAATTTCTTAAATAGACTTTGTCTATAGTGAGGAGAGGAATCGTGTCTTATTAATAAAATTGAATTTCTAGAGCCCAGGATAGTGCATAGTAGATGCTCAATAAATGTTGAGTCAAAGAATGAATTTGTCTCTGTTGCTGTCAGTAGGGTGTAATCAAAGAACAAATAAAGTAGCTCCTCTAGTCTCTGAACAACATAAAATCCTTTATGGTTCTTAGAATAAATGATGGGTGATACGTGACGAGGATTGAGGAGGGTACTTGTGATGTATGTAGATGCTGGGTTACTGAATTGTACATCTGAAACTAATATTTACACTGTATGTTAACTAACTGGAATTTAAATAAAAACTAAAAAAATAAAGTTGTAAGTAGAGGCATAAAAAATAGAATAGATGATAGTAATGCTTTCTTTTAACTTAAAATGAAGAAGTCCTTTAATCTCTGTGTTTTGGGCCAACAAAGTAGATATTGCCATTTTTCTTCTTAAGGTGTTTTTTCATACCACATACACACATTATGGAAAAATACATAAAAATTAATTAGACTGTAGTATTTCCAATGCTTTATAAACATTACTCCCATTCATTATCATAACATCCTTGTAAAATAAATATCATCTGCTGCAAATATGTGGGCAAATTGGAGGGCCGTGTCTGCAGTGAATACATTGAGTCATTTAGTGTCCTAAGAGTTTTCTTGTTCTTATATTAGGTATCCATCCATCTATAGTTTTGATGAAATGCTATTTTCCATTATTATAAACTATGGTAAGTCCAAACAGTTTCTTACTTCTGAAAACTATCAGGCTTTTTAAAAGAGGAGAATAGAAGGTAAATGAAGTATCCTCCACTGGACAAAGATTATAATAAACAGAGCAAACAATGCGTGAAATGAGAGAGACTAACCACTAAATTGCAATCCTCAGTGTATCTTACTTACCACCAACCACCTTGTTAGTGTCACATTTCAAATATTAGTGACCTAGAACTATTACTTCCATTCCCCTTCTTTAGTTACTCTAGGACTCAGCTCTCCCTACATACGTGTTCCAGTCTGACAAGTCAGAGAGGAATTGGAACTGTGCCTTTCATCCATGTCACAAAACCCATCTTCCTTCCCTTCCAAAGTCCGTTCATCCCCATGAAGCTCAGGGACTCTCTATATACCGAAATGCACACCTGCATAGCCATCCAGCTGTTTTTAATTCCTATAGTAGGTCCCTATCTATCCTCAGGCTGGCTTGAGGTAAGAATGTACCAGTGATCTCTGGAGGGAAACTATATAGGTTGAACAGATGGCTGAAGTGCTAGATTAGATTTTGTTTCCTTTTAGGATTTTTTTTTTTCCCACCAGCCTCCAACTCCATCCTAAAAACTCTTTCAGTATAGAAATGTCTCATAGACTTGGTTAAAAACCTCCCCAGGCAAACCACCTGAAAAAGATAGCTGGAAAAAGACAAGGAGGATGTAGGGGAGGGTGTGTACGTGGCAGAGAGACTGTGACAAGGAGAAGTTTTAGGCTCAATTCTGAAGACAAACTTTAATTCCTTTGAATTACACTTTTTCCATCCCCTTCTTTAGCTACTTCATGCTACCTGGGGCACTCACATCAGGAGAGAAAACAATAAAAGTAATTACTCTAAGATTTTATGGTCTCACTATGATATTATTTCTTTTTATATAATATTATTTCTTTTTTATAGCCTCTGTGATATAGTTAATATTACTTCCATTTTATAGCTGAAAAAAGTGGAGTTCAAAGACGTTAAGTGATTCATAGAATCAGTAAATGGCGGAAATTGGATTTAATCCAGGGCTTTTGACGCTAACTAAACCACAGTGCAAAGACAATAAATAGCACAGTAAATGGGAAATGACAAAAATGAACATAAGGAAAGAGGACATATTTAAGAGTTCAAAAAGTTAGCCTAACAACATCACAGAGTCATTATTTGGGTAGGAAATTGTAGAGAAATAAAATGCCAAGCTTTCGTCTAGCTCACTAGATTGGTACAAGTCAACCTTATGAAAGGCTGTGCTTCATTGATTTCAAAAAGTGGCAACTACAGCAATAATATGAATGGAGGCCCATAAAATTCACAGGAAGTACCTAAGGAAATCTAAATGAAAAACATTTAAAAATGGAAACAATAGATCTATGTTAAGGAAAACACATCTTGAAGAATCAAAGTGAGGAAAATAAAAATCTTCAATCTTGGTTACTGCAATAAAGAGTGAGTAGCTAAAATATGAATCCCTTCTCATTACAATGTAACTACCAATCAACCAAACTGCCATCAACAGCCCATGGAACTGAGAACCCTGAAGCATGACAAAGGGTTATGTATGTATTATAAAAAGAACTTCTCTATAGATTCCAAAACATATTCTTTTATTTAATGTAGAAAACATTATGCCATTTAAAAAAACTTTGTTACAATTAAAATAAATCTATTTGGACTTTTTCCCTAGAATATTTCCTGCCTAATTCTCATGTAATATAGTCAGTCCATCTGTGATACATTACAAGGACAAGAAGAAAAACAATGGGAAAAAAAGGTCTCTGTTCAATCTTGTTCATTGAAAATGCTTTCTATGTCAATTCATATATATAAAAAAATCTTTCTTGGGATGCCAGGGGGTGCTCAGTCAGTTGAGCTTCCCACTCTTGACTTCAGCTCAGATCATGACTTTAGGGTTGTGAGATTGAGCCTGTCTTGGGCTCATGTGCTGGGTGTATAGCCTGCTTTAGATTCTCTCTTCCTCTCCCTCTGTATCCTCCCACCTCTAAAAAAATATCTTTTGGGGCGCCTGGGTGGCTCAGTTGGTTAAGCATTTAACTTCTGCTCAGGTCATGATCTCAGGATCCTGGGACGAGCCCTGTGTTGGGCTCCCCACTGAGTGGGAAGTCTGCTTGTCTCTCTCCCTCTCCTCCACCTCTTCCCCCATTCATGCATGCACTCTCTCTCTCAAATAAATAAAATAAAAAAAAAATCCTTCTTTACCTATGAATGGCGGATCTGACTATGGTCATTACGAATAATCAATTTCACTTGGTTTAATAGAACGTCATGGCTTACCTATTTTACCTTAATATTTTATTTTATTTTTTACCTTAATATTTTAAAGAAAAAAATATTAATACAAAGACAAGGATAAAATACATGTATAATTTTTCTGCCCAGAACTAACTACTGCTAACATTTTGATATATTCCTTATTTCAATATCAAAATGCTAAATGGAATAGGTTATGCTCCAAAATAATATTTTCATAGAAATGGCACTTTTTTAAAAAAAACAGAATGGAAAATCAAAACTTTGTAAAGAATTAAAGTGCCAATTATTTGTAATTACACAATTGCTCAGTCAGGACATTGTTTTCAAGGCTTACAGAGTATTATTGAAAAGTACTCAAAAGACCAAAATACAGGAATAGGTGATGTTGAATCTTTGACAGAAGAGGATTTGATAATTGGCCTGAGTAATTCTGACAACTTCTCCTTTAAATTATTTTACTTATTAAAGATTTTAGACTCAATATTTAAAGTCTTACAAAATTTAAAAAATATCTGTGATAGAGCACAGGTGCTAAAACATAGGTATGCATCAGAATCACCTGGAGGGCTTACTAAAACACAGATTGCAGAGTTTCTCATTCAGTATGTCTGGGTGGGGCTTCAGATGTTGCATTTCTAGCAAGTTCCCATCTCAGGGGATGCTAGTGCTGCTGGCCTGGGGACCACAGTTTGAGATCCACTGATATAGGGCATACTTACATAAATACAGCTTAGAAGAAGCAACTTCCCCTAACACTGCAAAAAATAGTTTCATGCTTACAATTAACATCTTGCATTTCACACCACAGAAATGAGCTGTAGGTTTTATTTAGGAGTTTTAAAATGAAGTTTTCAGTCTGGTTTTAATGAGGATGTCAGGAACAAACTTGAACATAAAGTAAAAGAGTTCAAGCTAATGCCATATAGGTATGAGAGGAGAAAAGCAATTCCTTCAAAAGAAAAACCTTCCAAGTCCCAGAATTTCCCACTCATATGCAGGTTGTCTATAAAAACACGTAGGGTGTGTGACAGCTTATGAATCTGTCTGTAGGGTGAAAACTTTGTTTCTCATATTCTAAGTCCTTGCTCTTTGAGTCTTCCATTTCAAACCCTAAACCTTATCAGTGTGAACTTGTTCCCTTCTTTTCCCTGGCATTATTATCCGGCCACTCTCACAGATTCCCCTAGTCCAGAAGGCTCATACATTTCCTGAAGTGTTCAAATCCTCTCATGCTTTACAAAATATCTGCAGAGGACAAGGCAGGAATGAGTTCCAGTTGATCTCAGACCTTTGGAGACAACCACACACCAGTGCACTACTCTATAAGACTGCATTTCAAGATGTTACAGTCGTTGAGGCAGGATACTGGTTTGAGGGTCAAGTGACCTCCATTCCAGCTCTAATCCTCCTGTGACTCAGTTATTAACTTTAGACAAATTGCTTAACTCTTTTGGTGGGGTTTAGGATTTTGGTGCCAAGCAGACGTGGGTTTGAGTCCAAGTTTCTGGTACTTTCTGGCTCTGGGAATAAAAAAATGGGAATAATAACAAATTGCAAATACAAAGAGCAGGATTGGTGTACATTAGAATATATATATGCCTCACAGTGCCTGCCACACAGTAGGCACTCAAGACTGCTAGTTATTATTGCCATACATGAGATGACAGGCTTGGATTAGATGCTGGGGCATTTTTCAGCTCTATAGTGCTATGATTTTAAACGAAATATGTAGTTGAAATATAATGGTGGCTGTATTCATTTTGCTATGGCTGCCATAACAAAGTACTGGAATGGGTGGCTTCAATGCCAGAAATTTATTTTCTTACACTTGTGGAAGCTGCAAGTCCAAGATCAAGATGTCAGCAGGGTTGGTTCTTCTGAGGCCTCTCTTTTTGGCATGTAGAGGGCTACCTTCTTCCTGAGAAGGTCATTGTATGATTTTTTTTTTCTTTCTGTGTGTACTTGTGTCCAGATTTTCTCTTCTCATATGAAAACCAGTCATGCTGAATTAGAGGCCACCTTTATTACCTCAGTTTAACTTAATTACCTCTTAGAAGATCTGTCTCCAAATACAGTTGGATTCTGAGCTATGGGGGTGAGGGCTTGAACATAT
Source organism: Canis lupus baileyi (assembly GCF_048164855.1). Taxonomy (NCBI): domain Eukaryota; kingdom Metazoa; phylum Chordata; class Mammalia; order Carnivora; family Canidae; genus Canis; species Canis lupus. The sequence continues at coordinate 52,168,614 of NC_132855.1, read as the reverse complement.
GAATTTTAAGGGGACACAATTCAGCCCATAAAAATGACTAAGCATGCAATGTGAATCTCTTTTTTTAATGCGTTTGATGAATAATTGTGAGTTTTCTGTTTTTGCTTTAGAGAGTCATTTTATGGTGAGCCTTAGGCTAGCTAAAACTAAAAAACAAAACAAACCCAAACACCATCACCATCACCACCACAACGCAGAGGAAAGCAGTGGCATCAATAATGTATTCTGTATTATGTTTTACAGTTTACAAAAAACATCTACTACATGTATTAGGGCACTCTAAACTGTGGTGACAAATAGACTCAAGCCTGGACTCAATGCAGGAGAATTTTATTCCTCTCACATATAACATATGGTCGGTCAGGTCAGTGGTTGACTCCCCTCCATGTTACTAGAGAGACTTCTTTCATCTGTGACTCAGATATCCCCTAGCAAGGTTTTTGTTTTCTTAAAAGGTTTACTTATTTGAGAGAGAGAATGTATGAGAGAGAGAGAGCATGAGAGGGGAGAGGGTCAGAGAGAGAAGCAGACTCCCTGCTGAGCTGGGAATCCCGCTCAGGGCTCGATCCTGGGACTCTGGGACCATGACCTGAGCCAAAGGCAGATACTTAACCAACTGAGTCAGTCACCCAGGTGCCTCTGTTTTTTTTTTTTTTTTTTTTTTGAGGTTTATTTAGGTGTAATTTAACATATAGTGAAATTCTCCCTTTTTCAAGTGCACAGTTCAAATAGTTTGTTAAACATATATGGTTGTGTAGCCATCATCATGTCTGAGATCTGGAACATTGCCATCCCTCCAAAAAGTACCCATTTGTGGTCAATCTTCTTTCCTCCCTCACTGATTTCTGTCCCTATAAATTAACCTTCTCTAGAAAGACATGTAAATGGAATCACATAACAAATAGGCTTTTGTGTCTAGATTTCTTTTTTCTGCTTGGCATAATCCTACCAGGGGTCTTTTTTTTTTTTTTTTTCTCCTACCAGGGGTCTTAAGCTTTTTGTGCCATGGGCCACTTCAGCAGTCTGGTTGAGCCTCTAAACTTCCTCTTTGGAATAATGTTTACAAATGCATGAAATAAAATATTTACAATTACATAATGAAAATTATGTTGAAATATAGTCATTTAAGTTTTTAAAGTTTAGTTTATTAGTTTAATTTAGTAAATTAAAGTTTTAAATTTGTGATATAGTATTATCTATACTTTTTATTAATGCATTAAATCATAAGATCTAGGCATGGGTCTGATGACTACTATAATATCAAAGTAGTGATGAGCATACATCGTATTTTGAGATGTCTGCAACAATTGTAATGAACTATGACAATATTGGTGGTTTTTATTAGTGAAAGAGTCAGATGCTGCTCTGAGTGCTGTGCTTTGTTGACTACACGAATAATGAAAGGAAACACAACATTTTAAATAGAGGTTTAAGGAAATAAAGATTTAAAGATTTTTCTCATTTATAGCACAGACTCTCTGAATTCTATCCAGAGATCCTTTGTAGTTCCATGGACCCGGGGCTATGGATTCCTGTTTCTGGGGTCTCATCAGCACTTACAACCAGCCTACAGAATAGGAAAGAAATAGAGAAGTCGTTGTGGGAGATGTTTCTGGTCCTGGGCTGGCAGCAGCATATCATATCTGCTCACATTTTGTTGTAGAAAACTTAGTCATATGGCTCCATCTATCTGTAAGAAAAACAAGGAAACACAGTCTAGCTGTGTGCCCAAAGATGAAGTGAATGGATTTCGGTGGTTACCTGGTAGTCTCTGTCATGCTAGCCTTATTTAGTTTAAGCCTTACAGGATACCACCTTACATGATAACATCATAAATGATAAAGCATGATTTTAAAAAGTTTAATGATAACAAGATTTAGTTACTAAGTTAGAAACTCAGGACACAAATTTGGTTCTTCTTGTTCCCAATTGTAAACTGTTTGTACTATGTCGTGGTGTACTCATGATGCCATGGGGTTGAGGGGCCATTCCAAAGATCTATGTGCATGACAATATCACCCCCTTTTCTATGATGCCACGGTGTTTGGGGTTTAATGCTCTGTGGCTAGTGGATTGAAGCTCAGTAATTTTATCTTTGGATTTGTATTTTGTAAGTGAAGTCTAATGGGACACTGGAGCATTCACTGGGGACTTGGAGCCTTGGTTCACATCAGTGCCACCTGCCACCCCCTCCCCTAGGTCCTTGGCTGCCTGCTCTCTACCTCCGGGTACCCTGGGCCTCCTTGCCTCCTCCTCCCCACTCTTGCCCCAAGACCGGTGTTACCCTCTCTGGACCAGCAACCATTTTGTCTCAGCAGAGGGGGAGGCCCGCATTGCGTTGTCCCACTCTGTCCCTTACAGTGGTCTCAGTACAGATGTAAGTGGGGCAGAGTCAGGTGTGTGTCCTATGGAGTCAAGAGTGGCAGCACCCCAGCACCTTTGGCAGGTGACTCAGAGGGACCCTCTTGAATACTCTCAATCCAGGTACTGAGTGTGAACTGGCATGGGAATTACAATCCTTTGGGGGTTAACTGTCCTCTTTGGTTTGGGGCACTGGTCCTAGGCCCTGTGATTTTTATTTTGCACTGGACCCTCCAAACTATGTAGTTATCCCTGTGTGAGGATCCCAGTGAAAGCCACTCTGCTGAATTATACAACAGAGGCATCCATCATTGTTTCAGAAGTGTTTTTTTTTTTTTTTTCCCAACACAGATTTACCTAGAAGGGATGGAAGGACCCTTTATCAGTCTCCCACAACCACATTATCATGGATCAAGCTCATTAGTTTTGCAAGTATGATCAAAGATCACATCTTTCCTGAGGAAATCCAGAACTGGCAGATTTCTGGAGGTAGATTCCACATTATTAAACCCAGAGAGGTAGTGGCAGGATGGGCCAAACAGCAAGGTAGGCAGGCTTAGGCAGAATGTCTACAGAATCCGAGAGGATCCAGGCCAGGAAAGGCAAACAGGACACAGGGAAATGAAAGAGGCTGGCTGTGCAAGGGAAGGAAGAGAAGGGAAGAGTCAAAAGGCAATTTTCCTTTATTTCGTAATTTTGCTCGGTCTGGATTTTGCTCTGAAGACTCTTAATCTTGAGGAAAATGACAGCAGGAAGTCAAGGTGTATGTCAGCAGTGTTTATATGCTCAAGTCTAAAAGTAGCAATTTCTTGACACTTCGAAGTTTGGCTGGTAATTTTGCACACTTTTCTAAGATGAGTGGTGGTATCTCTATTGCTATTATATTGTCTGTCATGAAAAACACTCAGAATGACTTAGGGACACTTAAAATTGTCCGAGACTTCTGTTATTTTATTTTTAAGCAGGAGGACTAGAAATTGAAACTAGAAGTCGTGGTTGCCTACCACTATTCAAAACCACTGTTTTACTTCCTTTCCCACAGCCATAATTTCACAGACAAAGCATTACTGTGTTAAGCAAAACGGTAGATGTTACAGGTTGAATTGTATCCCCCCCCACCTGCAAATTTATATGGTGTAGTCTTAACCCCTAGCACTTCAGAATGTGGCCTTATTTGGAAATATGGTTATTGCAGATTTGATGGGTTAAGATGAAGCTATAAATGGAGTAGGGGGAACCCTTTTCCAAAATAACCAGTGTCCTTATAAAAACAAGGATATTGGGACACAGAAACACGCACATGGGGAGAGCATCATGTGAAGATTATTAGGCTTTTACAAGACAAAGAACTACCAGAAGTTAGGAGAAAGGCCTGGAACAAATCCTTTCTTTGTGCCTCCAGAGGCAGTGTGGTTTTGCTGACACCTTGATCTTGTATATGTAGCCTCCAGAACGATGAGACAATAAATGCCTGTTTTTTAATGCCATGCTGTTAATGGTACCTTGTATGGCAGGCAGCCTTAGAAAATTAATATGGTAAGCAAAAGGATTGCTGAATCTGTGTGATAAAAGGTCTTACTTCATAGAGATGCTCCATTTTATTTAGAAATTCCTGGTGCAACATGGAGAAAGAAACAGAAAGCATGTATAACTTAGGTACCCAGAGTAAACTAGCATTTCAATCAAGTATTTCTGCCCGCAAAGGACCCCAAAAATCTCAAATCATTTTATCTTAGTTAGAATCCTTAAGGAATTACAGAATCCTCTGTCTGAAAGAGATGAAGAAATCCATCCTCAGTTCTTCCCTCTGTTTATTACCAATAGGAATAGATGTATTTTTTTCCTTGGTGAATATTTCCCATGAAAAGATTCTATGATCCTTCTCGGGAATCTCTTTCATGGCCATCGTGGCTTAGATATTCCATTCCATGCAGTTTATACCTGCCTCCTCCTCAAAATAATGTGAGGCTGTTGATGACTCTTTCCTCTTTTCTGGTCCAGAATGTCATAAGCATATTGGTGGCTGGATCAATAATACAATGTTCATTAAACAGTTCACATGGATCAATGTGACTCTTGTTACTGTAATACCATGTGTTAAGTATAGGCAATGTTTTGATATTGGATCTAATTCAACTTCATTAAATCATATTTTAAAACTAAAATAAAATGGGATGATTCAGATTGAGAAAGCAAGAATAGACAAAGTCTCCATATTTTCCAGCTCATTCAGTAGCAACTGGATTCCCATTCTAAGATCTGTCTGTCTTTATTAGTTAGAAACTGTAAAGACCCAGTCCACAGCTGAGCAACTATGCTGCTTGGTGATGATCAATACATAAAATTAGAATACAAGGGAACTAGATTCTTTTTTAAAAAATATTTTATTCATTTATTCATGAGACACACACACACACACACAGAGGCAGAAACACAGGCAGAGGGAGAAGCAGGCTCCACCCAGGGAGCCCGACATGAGACTTGATCCTGGGACTCTAGGATCATGCCCTAGGCCCAAGGCAGGCGCTAAACCTCTGAACCACCCAGGGACCCTGGGAGCTAGATTCTTAAGATCATTAAGCCACTCCCCAATTGTATGTCTCTTGTCTTTGTAAATTATATATGCTGTTAATCCCTTAGATCCCAGATGACTTTTAGTGACAAAGGGTGAATATAATGATATGTCATAGCCTGGGAGAGCATGGGGAAATACCAGCCTTGTTTTCACTAGATTTCAGAGAAAACCAGAAAGGCTGTTCTGCTTTTCTTGAGTCAATACATGAACCTCTCACAGTCCATTGTCTGAACAGCAGCTGGAGTTTATAGAACCCAAACATGATTATGTTACCTTCTACTCTACTTAAAACATTCATTGTTAGCAATCATTAAAATACCACATTTTCATTTGGCCTTTAAATCATGAGTTTATCATCTTCCACAGTTGAAGCTGAGCTTTGGGTCTTATTGCCTTGGGGATGAGAAGAAAGTTACCTGACTTCTTTAATCTTGAAACCAGGCTTGGACTAGAGATGATTATCTAAATTTCTGTAGCGTATAATGAACCAGACTTGAGATCACAGAGCCAGCCATAGTGTAGAGAAGACACCTCTATGATATGACAGCCAGGCCCTGAAGCTTACTGTCCTATGGTGGATGAGGATATAGTATAGAGCAGTGGTTCTCAACCCTCTCAGATCCAATGTCCCATTTTTATAACTAATGTTTTATAATGCTTTCTTTATTATCCTGAAATGAAAGGCATAGATAATATAAATTATCTCCACATAGAATTAAAAAAAATCAATATAATAACCTAAGGCTAATATAAAGAAGAAATAAAGGGAAAGTAATTTGTTATAAAATAATAAGTCTTTCTAGCCTAGACATGCCTAGACTAGAAGACATAATGAGGGGGTCAGATGCTTGAGTCTTGTTATAATGAAAAAGTTTGAATTTAAGAGAAGTAAAAAACTCTTCTGTGTAAGAAATAAAAGAAAATGAGAGGGCAGAAGTACAAGTGGAAGTAAAAACCAGAATTAGGATACATAATATCAGATGAGACTTATTCGTATATGATAAGAGAAAGAGGGAAATAGCCATAATTGAAGTATGGATAACAGACAAGACAAATTGCAGATAGTTGAAATGGAGAAAATTAGGAAATACGATATTTGTATAAATGAGTTTGGTTCTATTTGGTATACAATGTAGAATAATTCCCTTTATTTTGACATCCAATAGGCAGTGATTGAAGTATGACACACACACAAAACATGTATCTGGTCTTAAAATCCCACTGCATCCAATCTTTGGTACATAAAATGACCTTGGATACTGTATTGTCAGACAAAGAGGAAGAAGGCAGATTGGAAAACAATACCATATCAGAAGAAGGTTGTTTGACAGGCTTCTGGAAACAGAATCAAAGTAAGATTAAAAAACAATAGATTGTTACAAATTACATTATTTTATTATGCAGTTTTCACAGCATAGATAACAGTGTGTACTACAACATTAAAATAGTTAGAAATGATGTAAAATATTTCTTTTAAAAAACCCGTATCATTAACATTCAGTGAGATCCCTGTGTTTTTAAGTTTGTTAAAAGGAGTCTCAGACTCCCTTGGATACATATCTGCATGTCACAGCAACAAATGGGAGCTGATCTGGAAGAGCATGTTGTACCAGCAATTCAAACACCGTGAGGGCACTGCTACTGTTGGTATATTCTGAAATAATGAACAAAACTTGCTAAACTTCCAAACAAAACAAGGTATAGGCAACACTCAACTTACATGGTAGATGCATGTTTTGCATTTCACTGTATATTAAAATCATGCAAAAATATCCCATGATTACAGCTGACCGTTTGTGGGTTTGAACTGTGCAGGTCTTCTTAGATGCAGATTCTTTTTTTATAAAAATACAGTCCAGTACTGTAAATGTATTTTCTTTATACTATTTTTCATTCTCTAGCTTACTTGATAGTAAGAATACGTATATAATACATATAACATATAAAATATGTGTTAAAGTACTGCTTTATGTTATATGAAAGCTTATATGTGGATTTTCAACTGCACTGAGTGTCAGTGCCTAACCCTAACCCTTGTGTTGTTCAAGGGTCAACTGTATATGTTAACTAGAATTAGATTCTAGGCTCAGATAATTATAAGCATTTTTTTTTTACCTTTATGAAAGCCTAGTGGGAAATTAAAACATGAGGCATAGTTCTCCAGAGAAGATATACAAATGGCCAATAAACACATGAAAAGATGTTCAGTATCATTAGCTATTTGAGAAATGCAAATGAAAACCACAACAAGATAGCGCTTCATACTAAAATGATTATAATAAAAAGACAGACAATAACAAGTATTAGCAAGGAGATGGAGAAATTGGAACCTTCATCCGCTGCTGTCAAGAACATAAAATAGTGCAGCTGCCATGACAAATAGTCTGTATTTCTGCAAAAAGTTAAACATAGAGTTACCATATGACCTAGCAACTACCCTTGTAGGCGTATACCCAAGAGAAATGAAAACATGGCTACACAAAAGCTTGTACACAAGCTTCTATGATACACAAAAGCTTCTATGATCCCATGAATTTTCTAGTAGCACTATTTATAAAAGTTAAAAGTAGAAACAACCTAAGTGTTCATCAGCTGATGAATGGATAAATAAAATGTGGTATATTCATACAAGGAATATTATTTGGCAATCAAAAAATTGAAGTACTGCTACATACTAGAACATGGGTGAACCTTGAAAGCATCACAAAGTGAGAGAAGTCAGACACAAAGGATCAAATATATACAGCCAGTTATACAAAATTTTCAGAATATTCAGAATCCATACAGGCAGAAAGTTGCCTTGGGATAAGAGGTTGAGGTAATATGGGGAGTCATTGCTAATGGGTACAAGGTTTCTTTGGGGGGTAATGAAATGTTCTAAGGTTGTGGTGATAGTCGTGCAACTCTGTATATGTATAACAAAAACTGAGAGTAATACTTTAAATATGTGAATTTCATAGTATGTGAGTTTTATCTCAGGAAAGCTGTTATTAAAAAACGTCAGGAGGAATGTTTCACAAGAAGGTCCTTAGCACCTTGAGACATCTGGTATCTTCTGTCCTGCTCAACTAAATGCTAGTTGCAGCTGCCAATCATTGTGACAACTAGTAATACCTCCACAGAATTCCACACACCCTCTAGAGAGAATCACTGAAGTGTGGAAGAAGTAAAAATAAAGGCTACCCTTGTTGGTAGACTAAAGGGTAAAGCAGAAACGAGGGTGTGAAGATATTTGGACAAATTCTCATCTCTTTATTCTGGGTTCCTGAAACTCTGGAGAGGAGAGGGGTCATGCTGGCCTTCTCTTGGCCTGACTCATTTGGGGCAAGTATGCTCAATAATCTGGGGGGACCAACAGGTGTGGATAGATTATTCCTCCACTCACTCTGTGGGACTCCCTGCAGGGCAGGTCAGTCCTGCCCACTTGGGGGAATGCCTACCATACTTAAAAGGGCTGTGGTGTATTCAGTCAGAGAGATTTCATTTGCATTCCTGATACTCCCTCAGTTCCCACGTGTTGGATGCTGAGTTTAGAGCTGGCAAGCCTGTTATGGATAGTGTGCCAGGAGCTAGATGAAACATGTGGCAAACATACAGCCTGATCCCAGGAGAGGCTGGGCAGGGGCTGAGGGGGCAGTCCTGGGCTCCAACTACACAAAGTAGAAGAACAGGTCAAGAAATTCATCTACTACAGATGTTAATAGTGAACACTAATAGGACATCCATATGACCCAGCAATTCTACTCCATAGTATAACCCAAGAGATATGAAAATAATATGCCAACACAAAAACTTGCATGCAGATGTTCATGGCAACATTAATCATAATAGCCCAAAAATGGAAATAACCCAAATGTTCATAAATTGATGAGTAGATAAATAAAATGTGGTATATCCATACAACAGAATATTACTTAGCAACCAAAAGAAATGAGGTGCTGATACATGCTCCGTGAGTAAATCTTGAAAACATAATGCCATGAAAGAAGCCAAACATAAAGGGCCACATATTCTATGATACCATTTATATAAATGCCCAGAATAGGCATATCCATAGAGATAGAAAGTAGATTAATGGTTGCCCTAGACTATGGGGAGCGGGGAGAGGGAATTAGATTTACTAATGGCTATAGGATTTCTTTTTGGGTAGTGTAATGTTCTGAAATTAGATAGTGTTGAGTGTACAACTCTACAAGTATCCTGAAACCCACTGGCTTGTTCACTTTAAAAGGGCGAGTTTTATTATATCAATTATAAATGTCAGTGATATCTCAATTTCCAAATAGCTGTATATGTGTATATGCACACACACCACAACATAATGACACCACATTTTGTGTGTATGTTTGAGTTTGTAATGATTAGATCTCTAACTTTGCTACACATGTGATGCTTTTTCTTTGCTCCTAAGATAAAGGACCTCTACAGATGGCTACAAATGTCTTTCCAGCCTCATTTCATACCACGTTCCCTGTGCAAAGTCCCACTAGCCGTCATTCTTCCATAAGGATTTTGCAGTTGCCAGACCATCTTTCTCCTCACTTCATCTGGATAGTTTCTTGTCACTTCCTTTGGCAAGCCTTCCCTGACCTCCCTAACAAGGTCAAATCTCACTATTAAATCTCTCATGGCCCTATATATCTTATTATATCACTTATATTATGCACATTATATTTACATCATAGTAAGTCGTTTTTGGGTTAATATCTCTCTTTTCAATTAGACTGGAAACTCCTTGAGGGCTAGTACAATCATGTCTGGTTTGTTTCCCCCCATATGCCCTGAAACAGTATCTGACACACAGTGCCTGATCTATTTATAGAGATCAATAAATATTTATTGAATGAGTTAATAGTTCCCTTTCTTTCTAGTCCCTTTTATCCCACTCCTGAGTCTACTTTTACTTCTGCCCATGTGTTCATTAAATCAAAAATGTCCATTGAGTGCCTACTATGTGCCAGACTGTATATGGTTGCCTGTGACTAATGAAATAATGATTGGCTTAATCAACTATGATTATAAAGGTAGGAGTCCATTTACCTATAAAAGATCCTGAATAGGCCTCAAAGATACAGGAATTCATCTTCTCATAACATGGTTGTGTACATGGTACCAACTGAAGGCTTTGTAGATTTTTCCTTAGGAGTTTTCAATATATTATTCTTGGTAATGTGAGTCACCTAAATCACATAGCTTAGTCTTGAATGCTTTTTCTTTTTCTTTTTTTTTTTTTGCAAGATTTATTTATTTGAGAGAGAGTGAGTGAGAGCACGAGTTGGGGGAGGGGCAGAGGGAGAAGTAGGCTCCCTGCTGAACAGGGAGCCCAATGATGCGTGGTGATCTCAGGACTCCAGGATCAAAGGCAGACGCTTAACCAACTGAGCGACCAGGTGCCCCTTGAATGATTTTTCCTTGCTCCTTACCTAATCCTACTACCAATATCCAGCTCATCTGCAGATTTAATTTTGTAGCAAATCAAACTACTAGTATGTAAGAACTAAGCCTACTATCCACAAAGATCCTATCTGAAAACTTCAAAAAGTCAGCTAATTGATTTTCATAAATGATTTTTGATTATTCAAGTAATTGTATTTTCTTAGTCATATCTTATTCTTATGCAAATTTATTTGTGTATATAAATAAATCATTGCAAAAGACATATGTATATTTGTACTAACTCCATAAATATAAGCAGTAGTGTATTTTTGGTAGAGATATGGTTTTCAAATTATGTAAATTGAATATAACTGTTGATAATCATGATTTTTCTGCTGAATGTTTAACAGAAGGAAACTTTTTTAAAAAGTTATTTTGGCATTTTTAATCAGTAAGTAAATTAATGAAAGCATATGCATGAGAACAATAGATTTCATATAATCTGTGGGGAGACAGCAGTCGTACATCTGTAAATTCCATGAAGAATCATGGAATTTGTTTTTGTTTTTGCTCATTGATAGATCTCCCAATCCCTGGTACTGTTTCTGGAATAAAGCAGGTGCTCACTAAATATCTGTTACATGAATGAATCAAAATACTCTAATTGGATAATTAATATTTTTAGAGGATAAACTGATGAAATTTTGCCTCGTCAGCAAAGATTTTAAATACATCTTTAGATGGAAGAGGAATCACATATGTTCTATATACTCATCCTTGCTGGGTGTGAGAAGCTTAGGAAGGCCAATTTCAATGCAACAGAATAAAGTGGAATGGATTGTCACAAGAGGTGGTAAATTCCCTATTACTTGGAAATGCTCAAACTTTAGCTTGGCCCTTGGCAGGAATATCGTAAAGGAGATGCAAGCTTTAGTTGGAAGGTTGGAATTTAAAAGATGACTTTGAAGTTATTTCCAACCCTGACATCGTCCAAAAATGATTGGTAAATTGAGCCAAATCTTCATGCCTCTAAACTCATACAGCTCAAAATATGGTAAATTTGAAGAAACTTTCTCATGTGAACCATGCAATAAGAAATCAGACTTGCCCCTCCTAATTCAAATTAGAATATATATTTTACTCACTGGTTTCTTTCATAAACCAAAACATAAGCCAACAGCTTGACCTATTAATGCCAATTAACTTTTTCTTTCTCTTCACAACCTCTTTATATTTTTTCTTGGATTTTTCTCCCTCTTTTAAACACAAGGATAATGTAGGAATGAACAAGTAGACTACGAAATATCTTCTGTAGATTCGTTTTTTAATTCTTAGAAGACATGAGGTCATTGTTTTAAGTGAAATCCTAAGGGACAGTTAGATGAGATACAAATGTCTCAAATGTTTTCCAAATAAAATATAGTTGACTTATTGAGCAGTCTTTGGATATTCATTTTATTAATCTAGTTGACTTGTGCATTATTTGGCATCTTTATTCACCTGACTGGGTTCCATGTTTAAAATGACCATCCTGTGACCTGAAAGACCACAATTTAAAAAAGGAGTTATTTCAATGAGATCTTTCACTTTACTGTATAACTGTTCTCAGTTTCATAAGTAATTAAGAAAAGAGAACATTAAAACGAGGGGATCTTTGAATATTCTATAGCAATTGTTCCTTTTTGAAAACAAATTTCTGAGAAATGTAGAGCAGGTTTATTCCCATAAATGAAACTGCCATTCCTGATTGTTTTGGCACACTGTCTCTTCTAGCAATTAGATGTTTAGAAAGATACTGAACTTTGACTCACTTTTTTTCAAAGGCATTTATTTGAGAAAAGAGAATGACAGATTTAGATATTTCCCCACAAAGTACCAAGAAGAAAGTGTCATTCTATGGCATTGAAAGAATATTAACTCCAGCATGTAGGTGTCATTGGATGATTTAGTACTGCCTAGCAACACAGGTCTTACCAAGAATCTTGACACTTTGGATCCTATGGTGCTTTCTCCTAAATGGAAACTACTCTGCTTGAGTTGAGGGAGTAATTTCCTGATGCTCTTTTTCAAAATTCTTACCAATCTAGCTTTTTCTTACTCCATTTATGACAATTACAACACTGAAATTGCTTTATAAACAGTCTGTTGTCACTATCTGATGACTTGAAAGTAGAAGAAACACCTAGCAAGCTTCCTGACTATATAAAATACCATCTACTTACATATACTGTAATTTTAGAGATTTCTCATATTCAAGATATACAATTTTCTTTTGAAAAAATTAGAAAGTTTGAATGGAAAAATAAATGTTGATTTAAGATAAAAAGTGATCATTTTGTAAAAATTATTTTAGAAATTATTTAAACTCTTGGACAAATATAAGTTCAGAAACCAGTCATTTACTTAAAATGTTTCATTAAGGTAATATTTTTTGTAGGTTATGGTTTGATATATATCAGTCCATGTGTTCAATTGGAATTAAGACCTGAAGGCACATGTATGGATTTTTAACTTTTGACTCAGTTTCCATAAGCTAAAAGTGTACATTTTTTCTGATACTTTGTTATAAGAGAAGATTTTGGTTTAGTAGTTCAGATCAATACATTGATGAAGTTAGAGTTACATAAACAAGTTAACTTCATTCTGTTCTTCAGTCTAACTGCAGCCTTATCAACTCAAGTCTTGCAAATAAATCCCTTTGGCCATAAGGAGGAGCAGTTGAGAGAAAGAATGAATGAAAAATTCAAGAGTCTTTTTTTTTTTTTTTTTTTTTTTTTTGAGAGAGAGAGAGAGAGAGAGAGAGAGAAAGAGCCAGCGAGTGTTGAGGGGTAGTGGAAGAGAGAATCTTAAGCAGGCTCCATGATCAGCACTGAGCCCAATGCGGGGCTCCATCTCAGGACCTTGAGATCATGACCTGAGCCAAAATCAAGAGTTGGAGGCTTAACTGAGCCACTCAAGCACCCCCTGAATGCCTTTTTAATGATATAATTTCAAATACAAAACTCTTCAATGACTACTTGTTTAAATAGAATTGCAAAACATTTATGACTTAGAGTTTAGAATGCATTACCCCGTTAATACGTTACAATAGATAATCTGTTAGCTGGCTATCCTTAAGGAATAGGTCTTGGAAACATTATAATATTTACTTGGAAGAAAACCAACATTATTCATCCTTTATAATGTTCTCTTCTCTAATTCAAGTGAGTTGAAAAACTCTTTGCGGCAAATACTCCCTTTTGCTGTCCCCAGCTGCTGTTGCGTATGGGACCTTATGATTCCATGTTTTCAATCATCTCTTCTCTGCCTGTCTTATGTGATTATTATGAAATAATATACTTCTTTTATTTTTTTATTTTTTCCTTGTTAAACATAGTATGTTAATTTTATTTGTATGTAAATACCTATTTTTACATAAAACATATCCTGAACAGTTCAGTTACTCCTTGGAAATCATACAAGCAATCAGATTCCATTCCTGTAACAGCCACTAGGGCAATGCTTTTTCTTGTTTTTCCAGTATCTGCTCTCTAGAGCTAAGTAATATACTTCTTTTACATGTCATCATTATTAGGTTGGGAATGCCTCAATAATTAGACTAGAGACTTCAAGAGGATAAGAACTTCCTAAATTATTCATGGTTGTCTTCCTAGGACCTGGTGTATACAGCACTAAGTAAATTTTTGTTGACTAAAGGTCAGAAAACTTGTCTTACTGTATGTTCTCAGTTTGGCAGGATGTTTGGAATATAATAGGTACTCAGTAAATGTTGGTTGAATGAATTTTCCAGTAATAAATTAGCACCCAGGATAATTATAAACTTTTCTTTCAACTTCCTATCATGTAAGAGTAAACCAGAAAACAGTTTCCAGTTACATAATTGATCATTAGTTTCTAATGATCAGATTAGAAATAAAGATGTAATTCAGTTAACTTTTATCCTTTTACTTTTGCTTTGATAATTTGTAAAACCTAAATAGAATTACCAAGATCAATAGTTAAAAGGAGTGTCTATAATAAGATCATTGTTTTCTCTTCACAAATTACTTATTCCTAGCATAAATAAAACTACACAGTGGAGAAACTAAACAACCACTTAAACCAGTGATGAAGATTAACATCAAACAGACATCCCATGCCTCTGGTTTTGATACCCTGAAGAAAGACACCACATTCCTTATGTTGTAGAACATTCAGAAAAATGTAAAAGCTCAATCTAATCATAACAAACCTCTGTTGACTCTTTCTCTAAAACAACTGGCCTATATTCATCAAAACATTATTGTCATGAAAGACAAAGAAAGACTGAAAAACTGTTCCAGGTTGAAGGGAAGTACAGAGATATAACTAAATGCAATATGTGGTTCTGGATTGGGTTTTATATTGGAGCCAATAAAAAATATCCATACAAGGCATTATCAGGATAACTGACACGGTTATAATAGCATAATATGTATATTATATATATATAATAATAAACTGTAGATGAAATAAAAGTACAGGGCAGCCCCGGTGGCCCAGCAGTTTAGCGCCACCTTCCGCCCGGGGTGTGATCCTGGAGACCCGGGATTGAGTCCTGCGTTGGGCTCCCTGCATGGAGCCTGCTTCTCCCTCTGCCTGTGTGTGTCTCTGCCTCTCTCTCTCTCTGTGTCTGTCATGAATAAATAAAATCTTAAAAAAAAAGTACAGTTGGCCCTTGGGCAATGCAGGAGTTAGGGCTGCTGATGGCCCTTCCACCCCACAGTTAAAAATCTACATACAATCTTGACTCCTCCAAAACTTTACTAATAGCATGTTGACTAGAAGCCTTACCAATAACATAAGCTGTCAATTAAAAACATTTTGTGTTTCATATGTATCACATACTGTATTCTTACAATAAAATAAGCTAGGGAAAAGAAAATGTTAAGAAAACCATAAGGAAGGGAAAATATATTTATAGTACTGTATTGTATTTATTGAAAAAATTCATGTATAAGTGGACCCATGTAGTTTAAACCTGTGTTGTTTCAAGGGTCAAGTGTATTTTATCAAATCATGTTTTTTTGTTTGTTTTGCTTAAGTAGGCTTTATGCCCAATGTAGAGCTCTAACTCAGGACCCCAAGATCGAAGTGCATGCTCCACCTATTGAACCAGCCAGGTGCCCCAAATCATATTTAATCAAATCAAATCAAATTTATCATGTCATATTTCCTAAATTCGGTAACTGCACTGTGGTTATATAATAATATATCCTTGCTTCTAGAGAATACACACTGAAGTAATAAGGGATGAAGGACCATGATGTATGCAATCTACTCTAAAATGGTTCAAAAATAAAAAATGTATATGGAGAGAAAACAAATACGACAAAATACTAAAAATCGGTGAATCTGGTTAAAGGGGGTATGGAAATTACTTGCAATGTGTGTTGAAATTTGAGATTTTTTTCAAAATTAAAAAAAAAATCCAAACAAAAAACTACCCCTCACAAAGTCATGAATGGTTTTACGTGATGGATGTTTAGTAGTTGCAAGTATCCAGCTGTGGTATACATTCTACAACATTGCCGACTCTATACACTAGTAGTTCTTTTAATTGTGCTTGTATGTATGATTGTTCTTTACATTGGAAATGGGTGTCCCATTAGGCCAAGGGCCTAAATAAACCAAACTCCTAAAACTTATTTTCCCCACTAAATTTTTATTATGTTTACTGCTAATTCAGTCACTCAGGCCCGTCCAGTAACTTTTAACGGTTGCCCATTATATGACAGTAGTGTGCTAGATGACGGCAAAACAGAGGAATAAGTGATGGTCTGTGTTCTTGATGAATTCTGATTGCAGAGTCAGAGATTTGATCAAAATGATGTACTATAGGAAAAGGAAGTTGGAGCAATTATTTGTTCGTGGGAACTGGTTTCATAAAAAATGACATTCGAAGTGGGTCTTCAAGGATGAGTACAAGTTTTCTAGATGGAGGGGAAAGATATTTCCAGGCATGAGGAGTAGCATGTGCAAAGGCATAAAATCTTGGAAAAGTTCAATAATTATTTCTAATTTCTGTTTCTAAGATGTAGTTCAGAGGCATTAAAACCTAGGTCAGCTACCTTAAAAACATTTTTATTGTGAAATATTATACACATTCATAAAGTGCATAAAACATAACTATCAGCTTACTGAATTATTATAAAGCAATATACATGTAATGATTGCTGAGGTCAAAATCTATAAAATAGCCAGTAATTCCCAAGTTGGTATTCCTTTATTCAGTTCCACTTGTCTTCTCCTTCTTGGAAGGGTAACCACTCTTCCATTATTCTAATAGTTGCTTTAACAAATGGATACACCCACATAACTGATACCTCTCTCTAGAATTTCCTTGTGTTCCACACTCCCTCTCCACCCAGTTTTACTTTTGCTTTAATTTTTGAAAAGGGTGAGAAATCCTTAGAGCATAAAGTTGTGACATTGTGAGAAGGCCAGATGTAATGAGTATTTATTATATACCTGTATTGTATTCCGGATCTTGTTGAGTGCTTTATTCATTAACCAATTTCTCACTATGCTGAAAATAGCATACAGCTGAGAAAACTGAGGCTCAGAAGAGGTTCTTACTTCCCTAGAGACACAAAACCCGTAAGTGATGGAGACAGGACTAACATTCAGATTTTTCCGACTCCCAAATGTATGCTGGTTTTATGCTTTTTGTTAAGATTTGATTTCTTCATGTAAAAAATTGGCAGTCAATAGGGATTTTCAATTGGGGAGTAATATTAGTTTTGGACTGTAATTCTGTTGATAGTATGGAATAATTAAGGGAGAGATGAGTGGTAGGGAGACCATAGAGGTAGTTATGGCAATAATTCAAAGATGAGGTTTTAGACTAAAGGATTGATGGTGCATATGTGGAGTGGAAACTATCTCAAACTTTCTGAAGTATAACCAATTGTTTATGGTGCTAGGGTAGACGTTGGGGATAAGTGAGATGAGAAACCTGCATATACAGGTAACTTCCATGACTTTGCATCTGTGCGAATGCTCTTCTCCATGACTCCACGGCTTCTGTGTTGAGAGCTAAATGGATAGGAACACTGTTGATTAAAATTTGAAGAAGAACAGTTTGGTAAGAAGTTCAGTTTTGGTCCTGCTAATTTTGAGATGCTTGGGGAAATGCTTGGTTTGTCTCATGGGTAGTTAAGAGTTTAGAGGCTCTAGACAGGTTTGACTTGGAGATAACATTTTAGTAATAATTAGAATATATGTAACTTGAGGCACAGGACCTGGACTCAGACAGACCTATATTTAAATCTTGGCTCAGACACTGTTTCTCTTTATGTAAAATGGGATAATATCTAACCCAGGATCTTTGTAAAAAAAAAGGTTTCAGTGAAAAACTAGAAGGCACTTAGAACATTGAGTTAAAAAAAATGACAAAATTATCATTAGCTGTTATTAGATTATAATACTTATAAACAAACTCCATTATAGCAAAAAGCATTTTTTAAAAAATGAAATTCACTTACATGCTAGCTGAAATACATTTAAACGAAAGACTTGTCAAGGATGGTTTGGTGCCCTCATGGCAGCATGGTGTATGCATTGTGTCATCTGGCCAGCAAGACCTATGTGTGCCTTAGCACCAGGAATGAAAGATACAAGTCCATGTCAGGGGTTTCCTGGTAGGCAACTTATCTCCAGGGCAGCAACCCAGGTACAACCTACTCCTTTCTCTCCTTAAAATAAACACCTTAGGGTAAGCATTATCTTCTTTTTTTCATATTATGTTACTTCCACAAACCTTAAGTGATAAATTCTATATAGTTGATAATACATCAACAGTTTAATATTTGTCCCTCTAAATAAATTTTTCCGTGACTCTTTCTAAACTCTCAGTTTCTATTTTGGCCCATAATTTGATTTTGTACATAATTATGAATTTAAAATGTCACATCATTATCAAAGTTAGCAAAATTTGGACCAGAGTAAAGGTTCTATAGGAACCATAATTACTTCTACTTCGTGTTAGGTTTTTATACTGTGTTTTAGTGAGAGATGTGTTTAGAAAAGCAACAAAATGATGAGAAAAAGAAATCCACTTAGAAAAGTTAAGGAATCTTCAAAGTTTATCTACACAAAGCCACCAATTTGGCCCAATTAGTCAAAGAATAGGTTTGATTAGTGGCTCGTTTTGCTGTTCTTAAAGGAATCATACAGCATTAAAAAAAATTTTCAGCTTTAGTATCATTTTTGAAATAACTAATGTGAAAGATCATCAAAATAATTCTTCCCATTCCTATTATGCATGTCCCTTTGAAACAGGACTTTGTTCTTCTCATCCGGGAGGGGAATCTGTTTTCCTAATTCCTGAATCTGTGCTGGCCTTTTGACCTACTTTGACTAACAATGTATGTGGTAGAAGTGATGTCATGTAACTTGTGCTTCAAGAGGTCTTACAGCTTCCTGTTTGTACCTGTCTGGCATGCTGCCTGGATGTGAAGCCCAGGTTAATCTTGAGGAAGGAAGGCTATGAGATAGAACTAGCCAATAGTCAACACTAACAACCAACCAGTCATGAAGGTGCCCAGTTAAGATGCCAAATAACTATATGCATGATTCCAGACAAGGCCAGTCTAAATCACTGATCTATAGAATTGAGAGTACATAAAATGGTTTTAAAGCATCAGGTGGTCTCTTTTTTTTTTTTTTTTTTATAAATTTTTATTTGATATAGAGAGAGAGGCAGAGACACAGGCAGAGGGAGAAGCAGGCTCCATGCACTGGGAGCCCGACGTGGGATTCGATCCCGGGTCTCCAGGATCGCGCCCTGGGCCAAAGGCAGGCGCCAAACCGCTGCGCCACCCAGGGATCCCCATCAGGTGGTCTCTTGTGCAGTAATAATGTGTACGGGTGTGTGTATATTTATGGTCAAATTTTCCTGCCTTGAAGATGAGAGAATAATTTTAAACCATTGGTTTTAGGTCAGTCATTAGGACATAATTCCAGACTTAAGGATCAAAAAGTTCCTTAAAGCTGTAATAATGTGTCACCTAGGTTGCAGCAGTGAACAATGAAGACATCATTTTTCTGGGGTGATTTGTGCATGGTGTTTTTAGGAGTAGGACGGTAATTCCAGATGATGTCCAAAGTCTAAGCTCTGGTGTCCTGTCAAATTTCAATTAAACTCTTAAGATTTAGCAACTCCATTTCCACTTCATAAACTTGTACATAGCTTTTTAATACCTTTCACAAGTGACAGGATCTTTCTTTCACATATAGTGTGATCCAAAATTGCTATGGTATAATGTAGGTGACATAGTTTAGGCAGTATAGAATAATGTCCTGAGTTTCAAAGCTATACTGCTTGGTTTCAAATGCTGGCTCAGTTGCCTATCAGCTGTATGTATCAGGTAATCTTGAGTTATCTAACCTATTTTTGCCTTTGTTTCTCTACCTGTAGAATGAAAGGATTGAATTGCTGATAGGATTAAATGAGTTATTCTTGAGCTTAACACATATTACTCAATCCATGTAACAATACTAGTATCGTTATAGAAAGGATTGATCTAGGTATCTGACCCAGTTGTTACTTTGTGACCTTCAGCAAATCAACTAACCTCCCTGGGTTTCAGTTTTTTTTTTTTTTTTTCATTTATAAAGTAACATTAGATAATTTCCATGTTTTTTTTATCTTTAAAATTTTATGATTTAGTATTCAGTATGTTGTACCCACAAAGACATTCCAATCTTGTCTATAATTCTTTCTTAAAAATTGTTTAAAATATTTTCCATTAGCAAGCAATTGCTAGTACCTCTAGTATCAGCCACTCTGAAATATAAAGACTGCTGCATTTACTCAGGAAGCGAACTATTTATTACTCCTATGTGGCCAGCAAACAATTATAATTCACATATCTGAAGCAATGCCTTTTCAGGTCTATGGAAACTTAGAATTGCACATTCATTTTTAAACCCGTGCTAAATGTGCTTATAAAAGTAGGAAAGGGTCCTCTGAAAATGGAAGAAAATATTTCACCTCAAATTTTTACCAAACATCTCCAATGTTAAATAAAAATTACCTGTTCCACTGTTAAGGTGACACATTCAAATTCTTTCGATATGCTTTAGCATACTGCATACAATATTACACAATTTTTATTGGCTGCATGATAAACACCATAATGTGCACGTATCATAGTTCTTTTACCTTAATTGTGGCATTAAATTAAATTAATTTATTGTGGCACTGCATCTTAGTTTGATGTTGTGTGATGCCTCTTGACAATGGGACAGAAAAATAAGGATCCAACATACCAGTACATGACTGGTGTGTAGAACGTTCAGTACCTGGAATTCCCTTTAAAAAGTGGGTCACTTGGATCACTCTTCCCTTTCTTGTTATCCCTATAATCAAGCTGCTACAACCCATATGCAGATGCTCCGTTCAGTATTTTTTATTTTTATCAACTATCAGTTTATTAATTACAGGACCTACCACAAACTTCCCTATGAATTTTCAAAACAGATTTCAGTCACTCGTTTGCTCCTCCAAAATACACACCAAGCTACTACCAAACTGCTCTTTCAGGACCCGGCAAACTTGACAGTTCACGCTACGCAACTGAGGAGGTTTCCAGTGGATCTTACAGCCCGAGAAGAGAAAACTGGGCGGATAGGCTTTTTCTCCCCTAACATTTCCTGACAGTGGACACGTCTTTGCTTGTAGAGCAAGAATTCCGTTCTGGGAGTTGCGGTGGCTCTCCTGCCCCAAGAGGCGGCCCCACGGGTTTGCGGATTGGACAGACGACCGCGATCTTCGGGGGATTTTCCAGGCGGGACGCGGGCGCCGAAGAGGAGGGAAAGTCCGGCCCACGTGACCCACCTCCTTCGCCTCCGCCTCCAGTTCCAGAAGCGAGCTCCGCAGCGATCAATCCCGATCGTCCGCCACCAGATAGTTTTCTCCCAAGAACTTGATGAAAACCCCAAAGAGCTGGGGCACACTTCGACAATCGCTGCGTCAAAACCACCACAGACCCTCCCCAATCAATCGACTCTTACCCTAGGCGTGCCGACCCCCTATGCGGAATCTCCACTACTCACGGCTCCCCCGTTTGTCAAGCCTCTTCCTACACTTCGTTCCCGTGCTTTTCCAACCCTCCCAGTTTCGGTTCCAACGGAAGGAGAAAGCAACAGTTTGGTTGCCGATGAGCCCGTCTCCCGGGCACGAACAGTCGAGGGCTTCGGCGCCCCGTCGGCCCGCGGGAGGACGCGCGAACGAGCGGCCGGCCCGAGAGACCCCGGCCGAGGCTCCCTCCCCCTGCCCGGCCGCCGCGCGTCGCCTCGCCTCGCCTCGCCTCGCCTCGCCTCGCCTCGCCTCGCCACAGGCCCGGGTGCCCGGGCGGGCGCATGCGCGCGGCGCTCCCGGGCGTGCCGGCCACACTCCCCCCACCCACTCCGAGAGCTTGTCACTTCCTGCCCTCGCCCCATCTCCGTCCGGGGTCAGTCAGTCGCTCCCTGTCGCTGCGGGAGAGTCTCTGCTTCCCCTTCCTACCCGCTCCGCGGCGGTAGCTCAGGCTCTTCGGGGAGGGGGAGACAGAGAAAGGGAGAGACTGACTTAATAAAGTTTCCTGAAACGACAACTACTACCAAAAAAGGCCCAAGGTGGGGGGAAGCCCCATTCTTCCCCGCCCCTCTCCAAAAGCCTGAGGGACCGTTGCAGGTGGAGCGGCGCTGGGGGGAGCCGGGCTCCGGCGGCAGCCGTTGCCCCGGCGAGGGGCGCCCAGGTCTTGCCGGCTCCGGTTCCAGCTCCTTCGGTGGCGGCGGCGGCTTCTGCGGGGCGGTTCCTCCTGTCAACTGCCTGCGCCCGCGCGCCGCCCGCCCGCCCAGCTCCACAGCGCGGAGGGACGCCGTGAGCCGCCGCCGCCGTCGCCGTCGCCGTCGCCTCGGGCCGCGGAGGGACGTGGTGAGCTGTGGCGCTTCCGCGTCAGCGCCGGCGGGGACTCTTTGGGAGCGCGTCGGGCCCGAACCCCGCTCCCCTTCGCGTGGTCCGCCGAGGCTGCGCCAGGTGGGGCCCGAAGCCGCCTCCCACGCCAGGCTGTGCCCGCGGCTGCCCGGCCTGCCTTCCTTCCTTCCGCCTACCCGCCGGCCCGCCCTAGGAGTTAAGTAAGTTGGGCGCACTTGGTTATGGGGACGGGGGTCCGCCGGGGAGACCCCAACGCACGTGCGCGGCGGGAGGGCACGGCGTGGGTCGGCCGCCGGCGGGAGCCGCACCTCTACCGCCCCTGTCGCCACGCCCGCCGCCCCGCGGGCCCCGGCGCCGGCCGTGGCCGCCGCGCTCCGCGCCTCCGTCTCCGCGCGCGCCCGCCGGGGCCGGCGAGGCCGCTGCCGCCCGCGCAGCCGGCCAGGCCCTCGCCTTGCGCAGCGCGCCGCAGGCTGCGTTTCCGGGTAGGGCGGTGAACCTGTGCGGGAGTTTGGGCTGGGGAAGCCTTCGTGCTTCGTTTTCCTGTTTCCAGTTCTAGAGGAAGGTACGGGTCCGTGGAGGGAAAACGGCGGGCGGGTGGAGAGAACGTATCTGGAAAACCTGGCCAGAACCCCCCCAGGAAGTTCGGGGTGAGTGACGGATTTGTACTTCTTTCAACAGCCAAGCCGCAATGAAGAGCTTCTTACAGTGAAAGGAAAGTAGGTCTCGCCCACTGAAAATGCCTTTAAGGGATAAATACTGTCAGACTGACCACCATCATCACGGATGCTGTGAACCAGGTATGTGTACGTACTCCTTTCTTCTCCACTTACTTTGCCCTCCCGTCAAAGCCACTCTGCTTTGTGTTTCCTTCCAGTTTTATTTTTCTCCTGCCCGAGAAGTCGTTTCTAAGTAAGCAGGCTATAATTTTCCCCAGCATAAAACTAGTTATGAAGCTAAAAGCTTGTACAAACAAGAGGTCTCCCCTACTTGATCCCTTAAAAGAAGTACTGCAAGTGTCACCTTAAATCTTTTCCACAAGACCAATCACTCAGTCCCTTTTCCTTCTTTCCGGGCAGCCTGCAGTTCGCAGTATACTCTCATGTCCTTTGAATATTTAAAACTGAAGACAGAAGAGGAAATAGGTGGTAGAAAACATGAAACAAAGCATGTCTTCGTGAAAGTGGATTCATTTAAACTTTTAAGAATTAAAAGTTTCTTACGCATTATTATCAGGGAATAGCGGTTAAAGCCTTAAAAAAGAGTTTAGTTTGGGCTAAAAAAAAGTTTGTTAAACTCAGCTTGTCAGAAGAATGGGTCTTGCTAACCGAAACCTTTAAAAATGTTCTTGGACGGCACATACTATATTGCAAAATAAAAAATCTGGTTATTTACGCAGAATACATAAGTATTTTTAGGAGAGTTTAGTCAGTGGAACTGTTTTCAGTTGGATTTATGAATGAAAAAGTTTTCTCGAGTCTCAAGAATATTAGGAAACTTTAATTTTATAAATGCGATAAACTAGAATAAATTAGATATTTATTCTAGATAAGTTAGATAAACTAATGAGTTTTTCTAGTTATCAGAAGTTTGATGTGTTTAGTCACAAGCATTTAGAGGTAAAACTTAAAAGGGAATCATCGAATTCATATGTAGCCACGCAAAGGCTATTCCATTTTAGTTTAAAGGCAGGTGTTTATTATTATTTTTGACCTAAAAGTTGTTAGGACTCTTTATGATTTTGTTTGTTTTTTGTTGTTGTTGTTGGAGTATTTTAACTGCTTTAATGTACTTAGTTCTGTCACAGTAGAGTTCAACTAGAGAACTTTTCTGACTAATGGGAAAAAATGGCAGTGGTAAAGAGGAAGAACTCCCATTTTCAGAAAACTTTGGTACTCATGAGAATAAAATTTGTACTATGGCCTTATCCCCCCACTGAACTTATCTCTGCTAATAAAATAGTCCTGGGATGGGATCCAGTTTCTGTTCGACTGCTCCTGACCTATCTAATTTTCAGCACCCCTTCATACTGCATATTTTTGTGTATTTTGTGTGTCATTTATATATTACAAAATATTGAATGGAGTTTGCTACTTTTGAAGTAGAAAGCCAGTGCCTTTTATACTTGTGTTCCACTGACCTGCTATTCCAGTTTTTTTTTTTTTTGAGAACATTGCAACTTTTTTAAGTTGCATTACTTAATGAAATCATTTTACTAAAACTTCTTATTTAGGAAGAAGTTTATGTGTTCATGTATTTATTTCTTTTACAAATTGTTATTGAGCACCTGTTAGGTGCTAGGCACTGTCCAAGGCAGTGGATATGTAAGTGGTGAGCAAAAGAGATAAAGTTATTCCCCCATAGAACTTTTGACTGGGAAGAAATAGATATAGACAAGTAAATAAATAAGATCATTTATGATTAGGCCTTGTTTAGTGTATTCTGATGAAGTTTCCTGGAGACTTTAATGTCTTTTTAAAGATGTTTTTCAGAGTTGAATGTTTAAATATTAGAACTTCTTTGCTTTTTTCTCCCTCAGTAACAAGAAGTCATAGAAGTTGCATTAATTTTAAAAATGAAACTTTTTTTTTTTTTTTTTTTTTTACCAGAAACTTTTTCAATATAGTTTATTTTTCAGGCTACCAGGTCAAAAGTAGTTTGTTTCTTTTTCCTTTCTTAGCAAGAATTAAACACTTTCTGAAGATTAGTTTGGTGGAAAGCTAGAAGTTTGTTAACTTCTAGGATAGTTAATTATCATTATTTCAGAGGAAGGTAAGTGCTGTGTGGGAGGATATTTCCAGTACTAGGAGGAAGATGTTATGATAGTTTTTAAAAGAGGATGCCTTCAGATGGAGGGAAGAAGATGACATGATGTTTGAGAATTTCTTTTAATGGGCAATCATCAGAGGTCTATCCTCTTTTGAATTATGAATAGTGGGCGGGTCCCTGGATGAGAGCATTGTGTTCCTGAGGAGGCCTTCATAGGATAGGTCAATTTGTAGTGAAGGGTGGTGGTATAAGCCTGTGAGTGTATGTACAGTATTTTCTGAGTTGTGTTTTAAGAATGTTGTTTACAGAAATTTTGAAACATTCAAAAGTAGATAGAATTGTGTAGGTAAGCATCATACAACTCAACACATCAATACATCCACAATCTCTTTTCATCTCTGTTCTCCCTTCTCCACTGTTCCCTTCTCCAGCCTCCAACTTCTTCCCTGCTATTATTTGTAAGTAAATCCCAGACACCATAAGCAGAAAGTTACTGTAAGGGACTTGTTTTAAGGTAGAGAGACTGTTAGAAAAGTAGGTATCTGATTCTGGGAAGTATGTTCTTGGAAGGTTGTAAAGACAGATGTTAACTTTTTAGGGTTTGGGTGTTTTGATTGGAGAGAGATGTGGCTTTTTTCCTAATGGTCATGTAAGTTGATCTTGGAAGGGATGATACGGTATATGACAGGAAACTTTGATAAAATAATACATAAAGTTTTTTTAGTGTTGAATGTTTTCAAATGAAGGATGGTAATTTTTTTTTTTTTTTTTTAACAATGAAAGCTACACAGATCTGTATACTGAGTGGACGTGTCCACGGATGACTAAGCTAGCCCTTGGATTATTTTGAATGGTGTTTTAGGATGTTGATGTGTCTCACAGCAGTTTTCTGAAGGTGATTAGGTAACAAAATTTTGCTCTAGCTTTGAATCATGTGGAAATGGAAGCTGGTGTGTTATAGAAAGTTTTTCTGGAGCGTTTTTAAATGAGGAAAGGAGACTCTAGGGACAAGTTTCCATTTTCTCTCCATATCCCTCCCTTATTCATTACCGTGTTGTTGTTTTTTTAATTTTCCCTATCTAGAATTCTTGCCACGTATACAGCCAAACGTTGCTGCTTTTTATTCTTTACAATTGTTCAGTTTCTGCCCTCTTTTTTATTATTATTTTTTATAAACAGTTGTCAGTTTCATACAAATAGTGAAAAGAGATCCATCTAACCCAAGTAAATGTTATCATCAATCAGTCTGTTTACAAACTTATGCTATTGCATCTTTAAAGGATTGAATTCTACTTCTCTTACTTAGATTTTGGAAACCGTTTTTCAGTTTTGGGTGTCAGAAGGCAATTGATTTGTACCTGATAATGATGGTGGTGGTAGTGGTGGTGATAGAACATTTATTGAACACTTACTATATCCCAGGCTCTGTTTTAACTAGTTTCTTGTGTTAGCTCATTTAATCCTCATACAACCCTGTGATTTAGGTACTTTTATTATCCCCATTTTAGAGATGAGAAAAAGTTCAGAGAGTTTAATTTGCCTTAGTTGTATCTAATAAGTGTCAGAAAAAGATTTCAGTGTAGTAAATCCAGGTCTGGAGTTTTCATATTTTTAATCACTGTACAGGAAGTGCCAATGTCAGATGTTCTCAAAATGAGTTGTGGGTGTGTGCATGTTCTTAATTCATTTAAAATACCCCTAAAGTATCTCTTAAAATTATGGAAAAGTTGTGCTTAATAAAATGATTTGGTTCTTCTTCTTCTTTTTTTTTTTTTAAGATTTTATTTATTCATGAGAGAGAGAGAGAGAGAGAGAGAGAGAGAGAGGGGCAGAGGGAGAAGCAGGCTCCATGCAGGGAGCCTGATGCAGGACTTGATCCTGGGACTCCCAGATCACACCCTGGGCTGAAGGCAGGTGCTAAACCGCTGAGCCACCCAGGGATCCCAAATGGTTTGGTTCTGAGACATTGTTCCTCCCATTTGTGTGCACTAAGCACAAGACTTAAAGCCTTGACCGGAATCTAAGGCTGTGTCTATATACATAGCAGCAGGCATTAGCCTTCTTAGTAGAAAGCTAAATGCTGTCCAAGATCAGGCCCTGAATCAGTAGCAGCATGCATTATTGAAATCATCCTTTTTATTTTCCCACAGAGTGGATGATCCTGGATTAAGATGGTAATAGTTGAGCATAGAACATTATATTAAAAAAAAGTTAATTAAAGTGGTTGGTTTTTCTCTACTATAATCATTTCTTTATTTGGTATCTGATGGAAAAACTCCGTTTTCCTTTTCAGTTACTTTATTTCATAGCATCATTATCTAATTTATTATATAATTATACTGTGAATCTAAGAGTTTTGGAAAGCAGAGCTCATATATGAAAATGAAAATTTTTATTTTTAAAGTGGAAATATTATTTTTACTTACTATAATTTTTTTTTTTTAACATGGACTTAACTTGTAAAAGCCCAGGTTCTGAAGTACTAGTGAAGTGTGAGGGAGAAAGTGAAAATCATTCCTATAAAGTCCACCTTGACGGAACCCTTGTTTTGTTGGTATCTACCAGACTACTTCTGTGTATATTAATGTCTGTACATACATACACATAAACGTTAAATTTCTTTGTATATTGAAATACATATTAATGTGAGATCATATTCTATAACCTGTTTTTGTTGCTTAATCCATTAGTGACATCCTCTGTTGTTGATACATGTAGATCTAGCTCATGCTTTCTAACAGCCATGAAGGATTCTGTTGTAGGGATATTTCGTAGTTTATTTAGTCTGGTTCCTATTGAGAGATTTTAAAGTTTTTTGAATTTTTTTCTCAATTATTTACAGTGCTGCAGAGTGGTGCAATGAACATTCTTGAATATCTGTCATCATGCACTTCATTAGTTCTTTCCTTAGACAGTGGTTTTTGAGTTTTGCTCTCATAATTGCCTCGAGAGCTGTACTAGATTGTCTACAGGGTTCTGGAATGGTTTATGAGATGTGACTAGGCCATCATTGTCCTCATTGTCCTAGAATTTTGATTAAATACAGTGGTTCCTCTTCAAGGGGAATAAAAAGGCAAACATGATGAATATGTAGTAAATAATACCAAAATAGTAAATCTTTGCGTTTGAAGCCTTAAGTAGCTTTCATTTAGCCTTGAATTGAGAATAGTTTTAGTTATTTTTTCTCTATTATTTCATTTTGCCTTACAAAGATGATGGTGAAGTATATACAAACAAGTGTGATTATCATTAACATGATTGTAGCAAACCGTTGTTTTACTTCAATAGTAAATGATTTAAATAACCCTTTTTTTGTGGGGATTGGGGTGGGTGTTTGTCTTCCATGTAGTTTATATCCTGGAACCTGGAGATGCTCCTTTGTTACAGCAACCACTACAGACATCCAAATCTGGTATTCAACAAATAATTGAGTGCTTTCGATCAGGTATGAATGTTTTAGGATATTTTTCAATCTTCACATAGTAGTTAGAAACTACCTAGCAATCCTTAGAATTAATTTTTTGAAAATTTAAAAATGTATACTTTGGTTTTATAGAATACTATTAATTGTCATATTTTTAGAAAGTGGATGAATAAATATTGACTTGATCTAGATTCTTTTTCAGTACTATATTTTATATATTAATACAGAGATAAGCTTAGTATGGTTTAAAGAAGTATATATGGTATTTTTATTGGTAATGTGCCTCTTCTTAACAATTTATTGTTATTTTTTGGCATATTCTTTGTAAATCCTCAAAGGGCAGTCGTAAATTATACTGGGTCTTTATAAGTATTGGCAGGGTAGATTATTTATTCAGAAAGTCTGAGATTGTTCTAGATTAATTACTTTATCATCTCTGTTTATGTGACTCACCTTCTTTCTCCTGCCTAACCCTGGAGTTTCAACATCTTTGATAGAGCACAAGACAGGAAAAATACTTACTCCAGCTCTGGTCTCTTTGGATACATTTGTTTGGCTTTTCTTTCTATATTAGATTATTATAATAATTGTATATATAATAAATGGATTTGTGCGGTTGCAATCCAGTGCTTTAAAGTAGGTGTTGCTTACTGCATATACATGACTGAGAACTGTTAGAACTCCTGTGTTATCAGTGAGATCTTAGGTTTTTGTGTTTCTTATGATCCACTTCACCTTTTGTTGATTTGGCTTCACTGACATTACAAACTATTGGTTAGATATAAATAAGCAGATACACATAATTGATGGGACACCTAAGTGACAGAAATTTAAAGGATTGGAGTATCTTTTATTCTAACACTCACTATTTTAATGAAAAATTTCTGAGATTTAGAGGGAAAGATAATTTATATATAACCACTTGTTTTGTATTGATAAATGCTTTGAGGTGCTTGTTTTTAAGTCATTGTAAAGAGAAATAGTATATATTTGCTTTATTTTAGGATCTAAGAAAAAGATTACTCCTTAATCAAAAATAAAAATTTTTAAATTTCTGACTCAAATCTATTTCTCCTATTTTTAAATCTATAGTCCTCATGGCATTGCTTTTATATGTATATGTTTAAGTAGGTATCGAGTGTATATCCAAGCCTTGCTCATGTTGAATGGAGGTGCAGCCTATTTGGGTGTTTCTTGATCTTTTTACTTTTTTGTTGTTGTTGTTCGTTTTACTTTTGTAGTTGCCCTTCATTAACAGAAGTAACTGATTAGTCAGATTTTCCTATGGTAAATATAATTAAAATTTTACTTATTAGGGGAAGTATTTATAATATATTTCTGGCATAACAAAAGAATGGTTAGTTTCTGGTCATAGTGAGAGTTTCTTTTAGCTACTTTTAGTAGAGATATAATTCTTTTTCTTTCTCATGGAAATGAAGGTAATAGCTTTTCACATTTAGTTGTGTTCTTGCTGTAGGTTTCTTTTCTTCTTTCTTTCTTTCTCTTTTTTTTTAGTGAGGGAGAGGGGGGCCAGTGGGGCAGAGGGAGGGGAAGAGAGAATCTTGAACAGGCTCCACAACCAGCATGAAGGCGGATGTGGGGCTCGATCTCACAACCCTGAGATCGTGACCTGAGCTGAAAGAGTCAGACACTTAACTGATTAAGCCACCCAGGTACCCATATAGGTTTCTTTTTTAAAATCCAAAATTTAGAATTAATAAGATTATTTTATGCTACTATAATTTATTATTGTTTTTTGATTAAGAAGTTAGAATTGGTTCATTCATAAATGCTTTGTGTTAGAAAATCTATCTTTTGAGAAGATCCTGTTCTCAAAATTTGTGTTTAGAAGATGAATATTTAGAAATGAAATTATTTTCCTTTTGCTCTGTGGTCATGTCTGTTTTCTGTATTTGCTATTTCTTTACAATTTAAACTAAAGAAAAGGGTCTGTGAAATGAGTGAAATGTTCTCTTTTAAATGTCCCAGCAAATTGGCCTTCTGAGTTCTGTTTTATTTGGGCAAATTCTGAAAATACTATAAATTTGATTATAAGTACCCAGTAATTTAAATTAGAAGTGATGTAGAAATATGCTTAACAGTATAAAGAAACTAATTTTGGACTTAGAAAAAAGAATTCATTTACTTTGTTAATACGTCTCAGAAGTAAGCAATTTTAATTTCCTCATGATCATAATCTTCTGTGTATCTGTATAATCTAAAGTTTGCTAAGGTGTAGCTCTTTAGCACTGAAGTAGCCAAGCCCTGGCTGATTTGAAACTGGGAGAATAGCATGGAAGTTTGGGCCACTTGGGAATGAAGATCCATTCTCAATCCCTGAGTTCCTCCTGGTCCCATTCTACTCCCAACCACGTCTTCAGCCACTCATTTCTCTCTAGGCTCTATCCATTATAGCTGGGTCACACACGTTGCTTTTAAAGAACTATCTGAAGTCTAAGTCCATGCTTTTGCTCTTGTTAATGTATAGAGGCTGTCAGGTGGGGCATTAGTAATGTGTTAGGATATCTGGCTGAATCTTTAAGCTCAGTTGTCTTCAGCTACTGTATCATCTCTTAAGTGACTCACCTTCTCCTGTGTACACTGAGCTGTATAGAACCTGGTATTCATTCCTGCCCAAGCTGGAAATTCATAAAAGGCTAAGGAAGGGGTTAACTCGTTTTTTAGGTCTATCGGCCCCACGTGTACTGTACTGACTACATGATCAGTTTTGACTCGTTCTCTTTGCCTCACACTTCAGTTTTTGCTTTAGACTATTTTTCTGGTTTTAAATTACAAATCTTTCTTGACCTCTGATATCTTTTTATTTCTGGCTGCTTCACTTGTAAATTAATTTGAACAGATTTTTCTTTTTGGAATTAAGTAATATTCCTGTGTTGGAATAAATAATATTACTGGATTAAGTCATAAGTGCCTGTGGCTTAAAAAAAAAAAAAGAATAAAAGGACAGATAAAAATACAAAAAAAGGCTCTTTGCTCAGGTAACCACTGCTACATTGTTTGTGTGTCTTCTCCCGGAGACCCTCTATACATATGCAAACATGTCTCCCTTGCTTTTTCTCCCAGTATATATGGTAGCTGACTCCACACTGTTACGTATTTTTGCTTTATTAACAGTACATTTCTCTGTTGTTTGACCTCTGTCCATAGATATGTCATTTTTTTTAGAAGGCTGCCTATTTTGTTTGCTCCAACTTACAGATTTTATACTCTGAAATCCCTGATGGTTGGATGACTTTGACACAAGCTGTTTGTTCTGAATCCCTGGCTTCTAGTGCTATCTTGACTGGGCTCTGCCTTTTGCTAGAGTGCTGCCTTAGTTCTTCTAGGATCACCTCTGACTTGGTGTCTTCAAATTTCCCTCCTTTCTATCAATACTTTTATTTTAGCTTCCTTTCTTCCTGACTTCTCTCCCCAAACTGAAACAGAAATTTAAGTAACAATAACAAAAAAGATGTACTTCCATGAGACATTTATTAAAATTGATTTAATTGAGCTTAATATTCTTTCTTAGTTTCTTAGTCTTCTAGTAGAGGCAAAGGAGCTATTGAATTCCCTAAGGTTAGAAACAGAAAAATAGGGAGTAAAGGATAATTATTTAGTCTGGTATTCAAAACTAGTCTTTCATATGAAGTTGACCATTTTTTTTGAATCCTTTAAGCATATAATATTGTAAAATATATATATATATCATAGAAAAAAGATTCTGTCTGTAGAATATATTACTACTGTGTACAAGGAAGGGCATCTTTTCTGAATAGTAGGGAGGAGTAAATTGTAGTGAAAAATGAGAATTAGCTTTGTGTGGTATTTGCTATTGTCATTATCATCTTAGGTTTGGTCATTTAACCTAAAAGTTTTTGTTTCATTTTGGTTTTGTACTGTGTAAAGCAACATTACCTGAATTTAGTTTATAAGCTGTGACTGGATGGCAATGCCTCAGTCCTGAGTCTGCAAACAAAAACTTGGGATGGAAGTGTGATTTGTCAGAGATACATAAAAGAGTGCCATATGATATGAATTTTGTTTTTGGTTATATAACAATTGCAGGAAATTTAAGATCATATTAGATATATTTTGGATGAATTAAGACAGGTAGATTTATTTGTTTGATTTGTTCTTACATTCTTCAAAGCATGCAATCTGAGGCTGTGTTCCTAGAAGAGCATTTATATATATATATAATATATATAATATTAATATTTTAAAAATATATATATATTAAAGATTTTATTTATTTGTTCATGAGAGACAACAGAGAGAGAGAGAGAGAGAGAGGGAGAGGCAGAGACACAGGCAGAGGGAAAAGCAGGCTCCACGAAGGAAGCCCGAAGTGGGCCTCAATCCCGGGTCTCCAGGATCACGCCCTGGGCTGAAAGTGACGCTAAACAACTGAGCCACCTGGGCTGCCCACAGACATTTTTATTAGTCTGAGAGTTTCTTAAGGGCACAGATCAGATCCTTCACTTTCATGTTTCCAGTGATTAGCATTGTAGCCTCATACTTAAGAGGTGTTCAGTAAATGTTTGTAAGACTAAAAGATAAACCAAGTAGGCACTATAATGATTTTATTCTGCTTAATAACCTTATTGTAGTATGTGGCAATGTTCCATACTTAACCTAGTAATTTTTTTTTGTTAAACCAACTCTTGCAGGTGGTGGTTTTAAGATGATAATTTAAATTTTCTTAAGTTTTCCCTACTTTATACCTTTAGGAACTTTTGATAAGGAATGATCAATTAAAAATTTTCTTCATATACTGACCTTGGAAATTAGTTTTGACAGGAATTACAGATTTGCTTGCAATGTTGAGATGATGCTATGCTTAAATAGTTAAACTAAAAAAGATTGAGCTTCACATGTGAATCATCATAAAGCAAGCAGTTATACTGTTTAAAAATCATTACCGCTACAACTTAGAATGGTCATTGACCAACATATCTATATATTAAGGGGAAAAAAAGAAAGCTTATCTTTGGCACAGAAGAGTTAGAATTAATATCACATTAGATAAAGTGACTGCTATCCACCATAATGTAAAACTGAATATTCATTCCTTTTGGAAAAAATCTTGTAAACATTTTTCTCAGTATATACGGTGTATTTGATATTAAGGAATAGCACATGACGAAACTCTTGATGAGGTTTAAGTAATATTCACTGTGCACCTATTAGGAGAATCTGAAATATTCACTAAATTAGTTGATTTTTAGGCATCAAAAGCCTTATTACCCTTTGGAGGACTGGGTTTTTCATTTGGAAAGATACTGATTAATGATCTGTATAATCGGTAAATAGTGACTCTTAAGATAGTTTTAAAACCTATGGCAAGAAAAAGTTATTAATATAGGAAAAGGAATAATTAGGAGTAAGATAGTCTCTTTCAGGATCAAGAGTAGTGGAAGAACTTTATGTTGCTGTCTAGATTGACTATGTCTGTTGTCTCAGTGACAAAGTTTTAGCTGTTGACAGAGGCAGTTGATTGGCCATATCTAGTTGTTACTGAGCAAAGCAGTCACAAAATGGTAGCTGATGAGACCATTATGACCAAAGCGATTATGACCACATGTGAAAAACAACAAAACCTTAAAATGCAACTAAAACTGACTTAGGGAAAAACTTCTGTATTTATGGAATGGGCAACATCTTTTTTTTTTCTCATTCATAAAATGTGTAAGTTGAATTACAAAATCTTTGAGGTCTCTTTTTTGACTTTCCAGTCAACTTTATTTAGACTAAAAAAAAAAAATCTGATTTATAGAGAGGGTTTCTTTAAACATAGAGCTCTTCAATATGTCATTTAACAAACGTCAATCAGGCATCATCTTGAGGGCATCATCTTCTAATGCTTGTGTGAGCATTAAAGGTGTCTTTGTCCTTTTTAGAGCTTCCAGTTTAATGAGAGTACAGAAAATTAATTCCAAGACAGTGGGATATTAGTACCGATGTATAGGGTGCTGTGAGAGTTGGGGAGAAAAATT
This sequence comes from Canis lupus baileyi, assembly GCF_048164855.1. NCBI lineage: Eukaryota > Metazoa > Chordata > Mammalia > Carnivora > Canidae > Canis > Canis lupus. The sequence continues at coordinate 52,134,172 of NC_132855.1, read as the reverse complement.
CGTAACAAAAACCAGGAATCAGTAAGGCTTCCTGGAAGAAGTGACATCTAACCTGGAGTTTGAATCATTACTAGAAGTGAGCCAGACGAGAAGAAGGAGGAAGTAGGAGATTGTTATAGGTAGGGAGAAAAAAAACATAGTTTTAGTAAAGGCCTGAAAAGTGAGAGAGAGAGACAATTTGGTGAACCCGTGGCTTTGATAGAAATTTGATGTACCAGCATCAACACAATTGTGCCTTGTATGTGTGAGTAGGTGGGGTCCAATGGGGGTGGGATTTGTGAATGATAATTAAGATTGATTAGTTAAGGTTAGAGTCTTTTTTTTTTAGGGGGATGCTTTTGGAAACAAATATACACTCTACTGAATATAACTAGCTGTATAGCTAGGACTAAACAAGATTACCTCTTTCTATATAGATTTTTTTAAATTTTTAAATTAATTAGTTTTTATGGTTGAGAGAACTTGGTAGACAAAGTGAGATCTCTGATTTAGGGATGCAGTCTTATATTTTTACCAGTAACTATTTTTTATGCATAACTTCATACTCTCTATTTAAATCTTCAATTGAGTTCTTAAGTTAAACCTAGTTCAGCTTGTTCCTCTTCAATCCTTTTTACTGTCTTTACAGGCAGAATTGAATCTTTAGTGTTAGTCTAGCAGGTATTTCAATTTAGAATAGAGTGTGCAAAATTTCCTGTTTTCTTCTTACTAGTACTATACTTAACGATACTTTTTAGGATATGTTAGAGAGGTTTATCTAAAATATTTTTATCATCAGTCTACCTTCTTTCATGGTTTGCCCACTTCGGAGGTTAATTATGAAGTAAATATGTTAGCAGTCTGTTGGCAGTATATTTTGCAATGTGAAATGGACTTAAAAAGTGTGTGTGTGTATGAATTTACTTTTATATAAAGAAGAGTACTCAAGCTGTCCTCTGAATCTTTTTAAATTTATGTTTTCTGATTTTGTGGTAATACAGTTTGGTTTAGTACAGTAAACATTGATTTGTATTTGAGAAATGGTGGAAATGATTTCATTATATTTATTTTTTTCCCAGTGGAAACCCAGATGTGTAATTTAATTTTTTCTGGGATTTAGGTTCATATCTTCTTTCATGATTCTCTAAGATAGATTTGCTCTGGTTTGTTCATTTTACGAGATGGATAGTATAGTGAGTTTACTCTTTAGTAGTCCCAGAGGTTAACAGAGTGTCAAGTACTTGTGGAATGATGGAACACTGCACCTAGATAGTTTTTTTTCAGGACACTTTTGTTTTTCCTCTTTAAGTCAATATTATTACCATCTTTTTTGAGGAAATTAAAGGCTAATTAATTAGTAAAGCATGGCAGAGCAATTTTACCAACTTATCTGTGGCAAAAACCTATAGGAAATAATGACAAAAGATCTTCTATTTGTGTTTTATTCCTGATAGATGTTTTTATTTTAAAGATTGGATGCTCATTGCTGTTTATTTTTTTCCTGCCTTTTGATCTTCTGTCATAATGCTTAGATTGCCTCTATCAGTGGCATTTCTTCAACTAGTCTTTATTGAGTATCGCTAGAACTGAATACTTTGTAGTTGTAAGTAAGACAGGTTTGGTCTTGGCTGTTTTGGAGTTTATAATTTAGTGGGAAAGACAGGCTTTAAATTAAACTAAACCATCAATATTTAATTAATTGCACTTGGAGTGTGTTTTTGAGGGAGAAAGGCTTTGAATAAATTTACAGTGGTATCAGGAGACCTAAGCGAAATTCAGATTATGGATAAAGATTACTCTCAGACTCAATGGCCATAATCCCATTTTGGCCCCAAACCTAAAGTAGTTTGAACTGAGTTTAAAAAGCAAAGTCACAGACAATCTTTCTTTAAGGAATCAGGGGAAAATGTATTATAGAACTCCATGTTCACATCTTAATGCAGAAGGGAGCTAAAGGAACCAGCCAGAAACTTTGGCAAGGGGGGGGGGGCATGTTTAATTCTTCTTTCTCATTCCAGATCTGTTGAATCAGAATCTCTAGGGGTGGGTAATGTACATCTTTATTGCCTGGTTGTTGTGATGATTAGCCAGATGTTGGAACCACTATTGGGATATCCTAAGAATTGATAGGCTGCTGAATTAGAAAAAGAATATCAATTTTAGCTGTCACAATATCCAGATGATGATAGAATCTTACTTAGAATTTGTTTATAACTTAGTTCTGAATACACTGTGGTGGAAATTGGCAATGCCTGTATTTTGTTTTCAAAGAGTAATTGCACTTTGGATTGTCAACTGTGGTTGCCCAGTTTAAAAATGCATATTAAAGTTACCCTTTGTGTTAAGTTTTATTTTCTTTTTTCCTTCAGGAACTAAACAGCTTAAGCACATTTTATTAAAAGACGTGGACACTATTTTTGAATGTAAATTATGCCGCAGTCTCTTCAGAGGATTACCAAATTTGATTACCCATAAAAAATTCTACTGCCCACCAAGTCTCCAGATGGATGACAGTAAGTTTTATTCATATATTCGGTTATGCATTTTACAGTATTCTTTTACTCTAGCTGTATGTTTGTGTTAAAATGGTATCAATAATTTAATGGAATAAAATTATAATACTCGACTTAATATTATATATTCATTTTCTTAGGTACTTTTATGATAGTACTTTTTACCTGGGTTTTTCTAAAGATACATGAGGTTAGGTTTAGAAATATATTTATGTTAAAATGTTGGATATTGCTTTTGAATGTTTATATGGACATAAAACATTAGGTTTCCTGGATAGTTTATATTCAGGATTTTTCTAAGTTAAAAATCTCAGTGCTTAAAGGGGGTATTGGTTGGTATTTTTCATTTTTGCTTCTTTAACAGCTTGATACATAGGACTGATAATTTACTAAGATTACCCTTAAGTAAATTAGAAGGAGAGAAAGAATGAGTAAATGAGTTGATTTCTTACGGATGGTGAAGAGCATTAAAAAATATTAATCTACTTTTTTCCGGGTCTGGATTTGAAGATCCGTTTTATTCTCTGTGAAATTTATTTATAGATCAATCATTTTTATCAGAAATTAGATGGTATTATAGACCAACTTGAGATCTGAAGTAGCTAATTTGATGAAGGCAGGTTGTAGGCTAATTCGGTCTTTGTGGAACTGAATGTTTGTTTGATTAAGTGTATTGCCCCTGTATGCTTAAGTTAGTAGTATATATAATGGTATTACTTTCTTGCTTTAAGGAAATGATATAAATTCCTTAAAATATTTTAATAAGTAATAGGTTACTTTCATTATTTCTTGTTCAGGGGTTTAACTCTTTGTGGACTTACAGCTTATAGAATTTATTTCGTCAGTTTGATACTGTAGTTGCATGGTGGAGTTTGTGCACTTTTCAATTTAACTTTTTTGGGATGGGAATGAAATGAAAACTCCAAATATCAAAAGTACAACTTAATTACTAGCATGCAGCTGATTTTAAAGTATATTATAGGATATATATATATATATATATATATATATATATGTAGTTAAAATAAAAATTTCATATTTGGGAATTTTTCCTGCTACTGTTAGATCTTGGTATACTTGTTTTTATCATTGAGATATAAATGAAAAGGCTGTCTGTAGGGATTAGTTTCAAATTTGACCTTTTAATAATTAAAGTACCGGTAGAAAATTAGTTATATTCCTGATAGTTATTCTTTTTTTCAGTGTAGAATTGACTTTTAGAAATATAAATAAATGGATTTGTTGACTTATTGTGCACTTTTCTGGCAATACTCATTCTAGAAATGCTCCTGTGAAAGTGTTATCCCTCTTACAGACACTACTTTATCCCTTTTAAGTGGAAAGATTACTAGAAGAGCAATAATGAATCATTTCTTGTATTCTAAATAGATAACAGGTTTGATGCTGTATTTGTAGCTAGATTTTACAATTGAATGTGGAAACATAACTAGCGTTTGATAACTCTGTTAAAGTAAGAATACTTGGTTGCCTTAACAGGATGTAATTATTGTACAATTAAATAAAACTAGCTCTGTTTTTGGCATAAATCTATAGGTTTTAATCACTTACTTGAATGGGATTGTGTCATGTTAAGAAGAACTGTAATAGGACTGCATTTAGCAAATATGTCTCTACATGTCATTCTTATTTATATCCTACAAATCTTTCTTTTTCATTTCTGTAAAATCTTTAAGTGTCCCTCTATACAGGTAGACTGCATTATTATGGATTATGTTAATATGAATGCTGTTATGTTTTCTAAAAAAAGAAGCATTTTTATATATAATAGTACATTCTTTGTTGTTTTATCTGTATTGGGTTATGAGAACTTTGATTTATTTGCCTTTGCTAGCTTGAAAAGTTTAGACTAAAGATTTGAAGTACTGTTGTAATTATTTAGCACTCTCATGTGCTTATATATTTTGTATTAAGGACACTTAGAAGTAGAAGTAGCTCTTCAGATTGCATTTATTCCTTAACATTTGTGTACCATGATGAGATTTTAAATCAATTTTAGTTCAATTCTAGTTTTAAAATATGGAAAAGTAGATAATGTTCTTATAAAAAGAAATACAAACCAGTGATATAATAAATTTTAAGATAGAGGTTTATAATAGATTTTTAAATATTACAGAGCTAGAGCAGGCTAATTATTTCAGATTAAAATGTTGTTTTTTCCTTAACAGACCTTCCTGATGTAAATGATAAACAAAGCCAAGCCATAAACGATCTCCTAGAAGCCATATATCCAAGTGTGGACAAACGAGAATATATTATTAAGCTAGAACCCATAGAAACTAATCAAAATGCAGTGTTTCAGTATATTTCAAGGACTGATAATCCTACTGAAGTCACAGAGTCAAGCAGTACTCCTGAACAAACCGAAGTTCAAATACAGGAAACTAGCACTGAACAGTCTAAAACAGTACCAGTTACAGATACAGAGGTGGAAACTGTAGAGCCCCCTCCTGTTGAGATTGTTGCAGATGAAGTTGCACCTCCATCTGATGAGCAACCTCAGGAATCACAGGCTGACTTGGAAACTTCTGACAATTCTGATTTTGGTCACCAGTTGATATGTTGTCTTTGTAGAAAAGAATTCAATTCCAGACGAGGTGTTCGTCGTCATATTCGAAAAGTACATAAGAAAAAGATGGAAGAACTAAAAAAGTACATTGAAACGCGAAAGAATCCAAACCAGTCCTCCAAAGGACGCAGTAAGAATGTTCTAGTTCCAATAAGTAGGAGTTGTCCAGTATGTTGTAAATCATTTGCTACAAAAGCGAATGTAAGGAGGCATTTTGATGAAGTTCATAGAGGACTAAGGAGGGATTCAATTACTCCTGATATAGCAACAAAGCCTGGGCAACCTTTGTTCCTGGATTCTGTTTCTCCTAAAAAATCTTTTAAGACTCGAAAACAAAAGTCGTCTTCAAAGGCTGAATACAATTTAACTGCATGCAAATGCCTCCTTTGCAAGAGGAAATATAGTTCACAAATAATGCTTAAAAGACATATGCAAATTGTCCACAAGATAACTCTTTCTGGAACAAACTCTAAAAGAGAGAAAGGCCCTAATAATACTGCCAGCAGTTCAGAAATAAAAGTTAAAGTTGAACCAGCAGATTCTGTAGAATCTTCACCCCCTTCCATTACCCATTCTCCACAGAATGAATTAAAGGGAACAAATCATTCAAATGAAAAAAAGAACACACCGGCAGCACAGAAAAATAAAGTTAAACAAGACTCGGAAAGCCCTAAATCAACTAGTCCGTCTGCTGCAGGTGGCCAGCAAAAAACCAGGAAACCAAAACTTTCAGCTGGCTTTGACTTTAAGCAACTTTACTGTAAACTTTGTAAACGTCAGTTTACTTCCAAACAGAACTTGACTAAACACATTGAGTTGCACACAGATGGGAATAACATTTATGTTAAATTCTACAAGTGTCCTCTTTGCACTTATGAAACTCGTCGGAAGCGCGATGTGATACGACATATAACTGTGGTTCATAAAAAGTCATCCCGCTATCTTGGGAAAATAACAGCCAGTTTAGAGATCAGAGCTATAAAGAAGCCCATTGATTTTGTTCTAAATAAAGTGGCAAAAAGAGGCCCTTCGAGGGATGAGGCAAAACATAGTGATTCAAAACATGATGGCACTTCTAACTCTCCTAGTAAAAAGTATGAAGTAGCTGACGTTGGTATTGAAGTAAAAGTCACAAAAAACTTTTCTCTTCACAGATGCAATAAATGTGGAAAGGCATTTGCCAAAAAGACTTATCTTGAACATCATAAGAAAACTCATAAGGCAAATGCTTCCAATTCACCTGAAGGAAACAAAACCAAAGGCCGAAGTACAAGATCTAAGGCTCTTGTCTGGTGAGGAACAGTTACAGAGTTTTGCTTTTTTCCCCCCATCGAACTAAAAAAATCATTTGACCATAATTTATAGCCAGTTCCATTTTAACACATTTGCTTCCATATAACTTATGGCAATGGGAACTGCAAGAGTAATGTGCATATTGCCTTTACCTCTTCAGTGACCTTTATTCCAGTGGCTTGGGAACAAAAGTTAACTTCAGAACTTATCTTCCACAGGACAATGCAATATAGTTATAGGTAGATGGCACAGGGTCAGTGCTTTCCTCAATGTTGTAAAATACATACATTTATATTGGCTTATGTTTACAATAGAAGTCTTCTGTTTAACTAACTTTGCACAGGTTTAATTTGATTTAGTGACTTAGTCTACTAATTAATACATTGTAGGAAAAGTTAAATATATTAGAATGAATTTGTGAAGGCGATAATTATAGGAAAAAAGTCTTTTGAGGCACTGTAATTATTGTAAAAATTAATCTGTGACGGCTAAATAAAGTGCTGCACTCAGAAAAAAAAAATCCCCAAATTGAATTTAGAACAATTAGCATTTGTTATTTACATTTAACATAGTGCTTCCAGTCAAAGGAGGAAACTTGATAGAAGTTTAGATTTTTTTTTTTTTCCTTCTCCTTGGGAGTATGTATTAGTTACTGCTTTTAGTTTTGATATGTGGAAAAAGTGATTATTTAGATTCCAAATCTTATTTTTCCCTTTTTGTTTTAAATAGACTTTTTGTGATCATTTCAACATAGTTAATATTAACTAAGTAGGATTTTTTTTTTTTTCTTTGTGTGGTTGTGCATTATAAGAAAAGGAAAATCCCTATTGGGAAGAAAGAAAAAAATTTACTTTTTTAGAAGGTTTTGGGATAAATGTAGATTTTTAAAATGCAATATAAAAATGAGTAGACTCCCTATACTTGTTTTTGCAAGTCTCTCTATATTTTTAAAAGTTTACCTTCAGTATCTGTTTCCCTATATTAAGGCATTTAATATATTTAATTAGCATTGAATTAGTTTTGGAATCAGGTTCTAAAACAGTATACTGAGTTTGAATGTGGAGTAGGTTAAATGTTGTGGTTTGAGTATCACACATTTTTTTATTTGTGGAAACTTGAGATGAAACCATCCTTTAGAAGTCATTTACTGTTGTATAATTTTAAAAACAAAGTTTTATTGGTAAACTCAAAAGTGTTCATTTATTCCCATTTCTCCTCAGATAACTTCAAGTGATGTACGAAAAGGTTTGGAGTTCATTTTTGTGGAAAGACTTTAAATTGGTGTTAGAACCACTAAACGTCTTCAAATGGTACTATGAGAAAAAAAAAAAAGGAAAAACATTTTCATAAATATTCGACTGTAACTACTGTTTTCTGACTAAAATAATAACCATCTAACCACTTGTTTCTAAGGCACTGCCTCTCCCAGCACTTTCAAGTAGCTGTGACATTACATATTGTCATCACAGTCTATCAGCTAACCACCCTTGACCTTGTGCATTTGGTCTGCAGTTTTTACAAAAACATTGCAAATTTTGTTTTCCAAACAATTTGTTGATTAAAGTGATCAACATAATAAAATGCTTCTATAGCTAGAACAACCTGAAGAATATATATCACCACTGGTGATTTTTATTGATGAAAAGACTATATCGTAGTGATTTTAGTTTTGTTTCACTTTATTTGGCAAAATTTTCATCTGGGTTGTACAGATATATTTCCTAGTGAGTATATGTTAGGACCAAAAGAAATTAGTATCAACATATTATAAATATTTAGCCTACTAAATATTTGTAATTATTTTTACATTCATTTTTTTTCTAACTTGTTCTCCAGCACTTAAATGTTTGAGTTTCATTCTAAAATAATATACTACAGGAAAGTTCCAGTTCATTTTCATCCATGGATCATTACATTTTTTATTTGTAAACATCTGAAGTTTTTATGAAAATTAAACATTCCCCCTTTTTTTCTTTAAATTTTATACAAAGCACTTTAATAATAGATGCAACTTAATTTTCAGTTTCTTTTTTTTTTTAAGACCACACATTTACTAATGTTAGTATGAAGGTAGTAAATAGGTTACTGATATTTTATGGATGCAGACAATCCATGCACAACCACTTCTTACGATATTAGTTTATATCTTTAAATATTGCTAAAAAAGGAAGATGGGAGTGTAAACCCTGAATTTTTTTTCTCCCAGGTAAAATCTTAAAAGACTACTTTAGATGATATTTGATTCCTACTGTAAAATTTGGAAAATAATGAATTCTTGTCCATTTTTTTTGTAATCAAGATTTTAGGAAAAACAGAAGTACATCTATCTTTATGAAATATTGGGCAGGTTTTTGTGTATCAATATTTTGTACTTTTTAGGGAATATTTTATTTTTTAGTAATTTTTGTCAAATTATAATTTTAAAAGGTACAGCAGAGAATTTACCATGTTTTTATAGAGGTTCACACCTGTACTTAGGGACCCTGTCCATCTATATACTTTTGTATAAAATTTTAAAATGTTGAAGATCCACAAGGTCATAATAAAATGCTTCTATAGCTAGAAAAACATTTACCCTTCCCAGTGCTTTGCACTAAAATATACTGTGAAAGGAAACTAGAAAGACTGTAACTGTTGCTGGAAATGTTCTATATTGAATGTACATGCTCTTGTTGGAAAAATGTACTATATGTGATGGAAATAAACCAGACTCAAAGTTATTTCAGCTAAATGTGCTTCAACAAAGGTGCATTGGTTGAAACTTAAATGTTTTATCAAATTTAAGTTTATTCAGTGACTATGAGCAGCTACACTTGAATTATATACCCTGATAGTTTTATTTTTAAGAATTAGAGTGATAATTTCTCTTTAATTTAAAAACAGATTTACTTTTCCACATGTGGAAAACTTGTACTTATAGATCTAACTTTAATGATTAATAGCATAATATATTTAGGGAACTAAATGTGTAGGTGGTATTTCATTTATAAACCATCGTCATTAGTTGCACATTATTAAATCTGTATGTTTGACTTTTGCAAGGTGTTCTCTTTTATGCATTCTTACACACAAGACATATTCCAAAGATACTTTCCAGACTTAAGTATCTACAACCAGTGAAAAGATACGAGTATTCCTAAAAAGCTGGGGGTGGCTTTTTGCTACAGCCTCTCATCTGTATGTCAGCCTCTTGCTCTCTACTTTTTAAATACTATAGGGAAGAAAGAAAAATAGCCTGATGTTGGTGGAGGGGAGCCCAATTGTTGGAATTCCTTTATTGCAGCTCACCTATTTCTACAGGACTATTCCCAGTTTGTTTCCTCCATTAGCTCTAGGGCCACAGAGCAGAAATTTAGAAGGAGGAATTAAGGATTCCAAGGACTGCCAAAATAATACACAGCTGGATCATAGAGGAAAAAAATAACACTATGTCAGGATATGTCTGTCTAAATTAGAATTGCCTAGAGAGAGTTGGAATGTTTTATCATAGTAGACAAATTAATAGTTTATGGCAGATAGGAGTTGGAGGCTAAACTGGGACAAGTTTAGAAAGGTAGAATGAACAAGTAAGTTATTTGAAATTCTTTGTTCTTCATATTTCTTTCTGGTCTTCATCTTTACTTTTTGGTTTTATCTTGACTTGTGCTGTGTCTTCTCAGAGGGCTCAGGCTTGAGGCTCTTATGAGAAGAGTCCTAGGAAATTTGTGCCAGAAGCTTTTCTGCATGCAGGCTGTATAAGCAAATATTTATAGCACTTTTTGTTGTGGGGATAAGTAATTAAGTAGGTTAAGAGCCATCAGAAACTGCTTATCTGATATTAAAACCTATCTCTGGCTACAGATTTTATCTATGTTGCTGTTGTTTCATCAATTAAGAGTTTTCCTGTAGAATTCATCTCTTGTTTCCTGAGGTACCTTCCACAGCTAAGTGCAGTGGAAGAGGAGAAACAGTAAAAAGTATGGCTTGCATTTCAATTTCATAAGTTTGGATAGTGCAAGTGAGAGCTGAATGTGAGGTATGGCTGACACTGGGCAGGTGTTCATTAGAACATACAGATAGACCTTGTATGCATAATACCCATTTTTGCTGTTGTTTGTTCATGTTTCTGTTTTACCCACTCTTTCCTCCTGACTTTAGTAGGAAGAAAAGCTTCTTTTTGAAATACACACGCACACACACACATATTCTTGCAGAATATGTAAATTACTACCCATCCTTGATTTTTGGCCTACTTTTATGGATATGAGCTAAATTTTTGGTTAACGCAGATTGCTTGTATTATTGAAAAGTACCTTTTTTTTTTTTTTAAGGAATGTGTATTTGTAATATTGCTTTATGATCTATAGGCTGTTCTACTCGGTTTGCTTTAAAGAGCCCATGGATGCAGTAGAAGGAATTTTGTGGTATTGCTATGGTTTTAGACTGTGGGTATGGACAGAGGAGTTTCTCCATAGGTGTTCTATCAAGAAGGTATGGAGATAGAGGGAGGCATGAGTGGTATCATTTCCTGTTGTGAAGTTGCGAAGGATCTTTCAAATAGCATGACCACTAGAAAAAGAAGTGCTTTTTAAACTTTAGAATTAGGTTTCCAGGTCCCCTGGAAATATTCTAGATCCTTACTTAGGAGTTTTAGAAGTTACCTTTATAATGGAATCCAAGGATTCCCAGGATTATGATTTAGCTCTCATTAGTTGATCAGAAGCTGAGCTCTAAGATACGTGCAGCATGATGTTGGCTGTTTTCTTCTGTACCCTGTGCTTTTCTTTCCTCCTCCTCTGACTTTTAAAAGCTAACAGAAACCTCAGGCTTGGAAAGGAGTAAGGATCAGCAATCTTAAGATTGGCTATTACTTGTTTGGTTTCTAAGACATTAGGTGCATGATAGAATGCTGAATAAAACATTTTTCACTTAAACTCACCTGCATTTATTTTGGCTTTTCTAACTTTCAAATTCATTCCTCCTCTCTTTTAGAATTGGTTTCTCTTCTGGTTAATTAACAGAGATCATTAGTATCAAGATAGCCAAAATGTTTTTTGAGAAGGTAAGAGGGTAGAAAGTTAGCTCATTTGTTCCTAAATCTTTATCACTCTAAATTCTGTTTATTGAGTTTATTATTTCTTTTTGAACTACTTTTTCTGCATGTATATTCACCACTACCACACCACAAGCAGAGGGGTACTTAATGAAGACCATAGTTGTGTCTGGTTGGGAAGATGCCCAAAGTTGGAAGTTCTATTGTTTGTGCCCACTCAGCAGAGTTTAATTTGCTTGATTGTGTATTTTTGAAGTCAGGGACTATGTCTTAATAATTTTGCTTAGTGTCTAGCACATTTTCATGTATATCCAGGCACTTTAAATAAAAACTTAATAATGATATTAAAGTAAGTGGTAGCCTTTTCCATCTCAGAATTGTGCTGTCATATACTTTGAGACTTTGGGTCTTAATTTCATGAACTTTTATACCTCCATATTGATTTTACTTACTTTAGAAAATGCTAAGTACTAAAATGAGAGTTTATGTTAATAAACAGAACTCTTAGTATTAGATAGTAATAATGAAAATTCATGGAGTTATTATGCCAAGCACTCTCCTAATCCTTTACATGCATAATGCCCCTCATCTACTAAGAAGATGCACTAGTAAAATCTGCCAATAAGAACTGTTACTTTATTATCTCTATTTTATAGAGTAGGAAGTTGAAGCTTAGAGAAGTTCAGTGATTTACTAAGTTCACATGGGTAGTAAATTCTAGAATTGAGACTTGACACTAGGTATGACTACAAAGCATGTGCTCTTAATTCATGTTGTATTTGCACATTTTACCATTTGCAAAGCACATTCACTACATTACCTTATTGGCAGCTTTATGTAATAATCTGGAGTTAAGTTAAATGGTGAAATTTTTGGATCCACAATTACTTCCTATGTGACTTTGTACAACTTAAACATTCTGTTCCCCAGTTACCTTACCTGTGAAATGGGGATAATATTTACCTCATAGGGTTCTGAGGATAAAATGAAAAGTACATGTGAAATATTTAGAATAGTGCTTGGCATGTTACATTAAGTGTTAGATATGGTTACTTAAGTGATTTTTATACCATTTTAAAATGTGTAATGTTTTTTATTGCCACTTGAAGTTTAGATTGAAAGAGATACATTAGAAGAGAGAACTTCATTGCTACACATCAGATTTTTTTTTTTTTTTTTTACACATCAGATTTTAAGTGCTGCTTTGTATCTAATTGGGACAATGAAGACACCTAATTATTTTTATTATTTTCTTCTGATCAGATATTACCAGTTTACTATTCTTAGATTTTTTTTATCTTGAAAAAGGTATTAGGTAGTTTTAAGCACATTCATTTTAAGTTCGGCTTTATTTTTATGGTTACTCCTCAGAATAACTCCTCTGTCTTAAAATTCTCACTAGTATCTGCCCCATCACACAAATATTTCATTTTTGGTCATGTGCAGAATATTGACATGGAACAAATGTTAACATAGCTGAAATGTTTCTATAAAGATTTTTTATTTATTCATCCGAGACCCACGGAGAGAGAGGCAAAGACACAGGCAGAGAGAGAAGTAGGCTTCTCACAGGGAGCTTGATGGGGTACTCGATCCTCGGACCCGGGATCATGCCCTGAGCCGAAGGCTCAACCACTGAGCTACCCAGGTGTCCCTGAAATGTTTCTATAAAACAAAAGTATATGTGCAGTACTATTTGAAAGAAAGCTTCAATTATGGAACGAGCGGATTCTTCAGGAAAGCACAATTTGGGCCAGGTCAGGAATTTCGTTGGTAAATGTGTCATGAAGAGATAAGAGGAAATGGTACTTTTTCAAGAGTCTTGCCACTGGTAGTAATTAGTGGCAGTACTCCAAATTTCAGTTGAGGCCCAAGTACTGTTAGATTATCTGCTAAAAGGGTTTACCCACGCACCTGACTGTTTTTGATTTTGCTTTTTTTAACAATAAGATAATAAAAATTTAATATTTAGGGACTTGTATAATTTGCAACATCAGAGAACCTTTGTCCCTAGGTTTGGATGAACCTTCATATTCTCAACTTCAGATCAAATGCTGGGCTTCCAACACCTGTGTTGTGTGGCTGCTTAGTGATTCTGATACTCAAATACCTGCGTCAGGTATCTGGAGCATATTCCTGTCACACAAAACACTGTAATGTTTAAGAAATAGAATGATATGCTTGAAAAAATAGCCAACCCAAATAAACCAAGCAAACCTTACTCTGAATGCTTGAACAATAATAACTTGCAACCTATCTGGGTGTCCTCGCTTTATATAATCTATCTGGTGTCCCTGCTTTATATAATCTCATAACACTTTGAGTACAAGAGTGTGTGATGATGTTATGTTGAAAGGAAAAGTTATTACACCAAAATGAACCCCAAGTGCATGGAACTGTTATTACAATTCAGGTTTTGAATATTGGTTTTTAATCTCTTCTATCTGTGGGATTATCTTGAAAATAAAGTAGCTCTGAGAAATGGAACTTTAGTCAGACTTCCTAAAAGCTGTGCAAAAGTATTTTTTAAGAAACTGAGACTCTTCCATAGACTAGTGCTTTGGTAGACCTGAACCCCAAAATACCTGTTGTGACTGGTAGCTTTTATTTTGGATGGAAAAGTAAAGCAAGGAATACTTTCTGTCTAAGAAAAATAGCGAAGCACTAAGAATCATTGTGTGCACAAATGATTGAATTATGTGAAAAAAATTTATACTTTCAGGGAAAGGAGTTTTATATAGTTTTCTTTAATTTTTGACATATAAGTTGTTAGAGACATTTTGTATAAGCTTCTGTAGGATAATGCCTACCTAGGTCATTTTCAAGCCTTTTGATCATTAGATATTTTTGGAATTCCTTGGAATTTAGTGTGCTAGGCATTTGTAGATGGTTGAGACTTTCTGACCTTCATTCTCCTTTCCTTTGAATGGGCAGGCTTTGAGGTGATAAGATAGGCTAATGGGACTGTAATAAAGATAGGTAAGAACATACTTAGTGAAATTTATGAGTAATTTTCAGTATATCCTCAAGTTAAACTTTTTTCAAAACATTTTCATATATTTCTAATTTGTCCTTTGCTTGGCCATCTTAACTAGTCAACTGTTGTTTCTTGTGATACGAGAGAATAAAATCACTCACTTGCCATAAAATTGGACACAAACTGGTTTTTGTGCACACGAGAGGAAGAGATGATGGTTTTGTTTCCTGTAGCTTGCTTGGATCTCTTTTTAATCTCTAAGTATACAATTGTAATGATAGGAATTACTAAATTTTAGGGTTTAAGATGCATCTTTGAAGGCCCTTTTTTCTAAAACAGTTAACTAGAGCTAAGTAACAGTGTCTTCAAATCACAAATGCTACAAGATGAAAGTTAAGACCCACAATGTTTGAATTGCTACACACCACCTAACTCCTTGTCATCTAATTGCAGGTGTGTGAGTGCACATGCACTCATAAAAATATTGTACTACACATTTTTTTTTGGTTGCAAGCATGACAGAATTTAGTTGGTCTGTAGCTAGTTATGAGAGGTTTATTAAATAGCTTACATGGAGAAATAAGGGAGAGCGAAGTGGCCAGATCTTATGTAAAAACTGGCTTCACCATCACCATATAGATTTCACCTAGGTGTTAATAGAAACTGGAAAAAAAAATCAATGCAACTTTAGTAACTGGGTGTGGCCATTTTAGCAGCATTATTACTTCTCTGCTGCTTTTAGCCCTTCTCAGATTCTGCTTTTACTTTTTATTTTTAAACTACCTCATTCTATATCTTCTCAATATGGTTATAACTGCCTCACTACTTCTGCTTGCCTTCTCTGCTTTTCAGCTTTCTTCTTTTCCTCTGTATAGCTTGAGTTCAGACTCCTGTAAGAGAAAATCTGATTAGTTAGAAACATTTCTTGGTGGGCAAGTCTCCCATGCCAGGCCTCTTCAGAGATTATTGGCCATAAATTGCTATAGATTGGCTGCTCTTGGTATAGATGCTCTCTGTTGCTCCTGTTATTGGTGGTCTTGGTGGTAGAGTTAGTGACCACAAAACATGTTCCTGTACCTAGTAAAAGGCATCTTGGTGGGAATTTTTTAGAAGAGGGGTCTGGATAGTACTAAAAGATAATCATTGTTCCAGTACACATGATTTTCTTTCATTTTAATGGTGATAGAATTAGATAAAGAGGAGTAAGAGTACACTTACTGTGATGGGTGCTGTGTAATGTATAGAATTGTTCAATGATATTGTACACCTTAAACTAATAGAACATAGTATGTTCGTCTTCAGTTAAGAAAAAAAGTCAAAGTTGGTAGATACCAGATTCATAGTGTGAATCTATTTTGCTCTGAAAAAGAAAAAACCCACCCCAAAGCCCAAAAAGGTGATAGAATTAAAGGTAACCTGGGGGCTTGACTCTTATGTCATATAGCACCAGTCCTTTCTATACTGAGAAAATGTGGGAGTTTTCTGGTCAGCATCTGCAGTACCTTTTCTGAACCGCCTGGTGGTGGTTCCATCTTTGGCTTTGCAGATTAATAGCCTGAAGTTTTCACTCAGAAAGAACCATCACAACTCCTGTAACATTATTTTAGGCCATTCTGCCAATTGTGGCAGCTTTTCAGACACCTCCAGTTATACTGTACAGTTTGAGTTGATGATTTAGTGAATCCTTAAAGCATCACTTATGCTTTTCTAATTGTGTTTTCCATATTTGGGTTCACTTTGCAATTGCTGCTTTATATCCTTTTGTTCATTCCTTCAATGACACATACTATTCAAGATGAAAGTATCATCATGTGCCTGGCACTATTCCATTCTTTTGAGGAAACAGTGATACAGTGGTTAAGGCAAGGATTTTTAAGAATCATGCAGACCTGAGTTCAAGTCCGGCTCCTCAAGTTACTAGTTATTTAATCTTTCTTAGCTTCAATTTTCTTGTCTATAAAATTATATTAGAGGCTACCTCATAGATAGGTTTTTTTGTGAGAACTTATACAAATTTAATTATATATATAATATACTTAGCACAATGCCTAGCTCAAGTAAGAACTCAATAAATATGCATTATTACTGTTGTAATCACTAAAATTATTATTAATTTACTGCTGAAATACTTTCTAGCACTTAGTTTCTGGTTATCTTGCTTTGCCGTTTGCAGTTCATTGCCTTTTTGTTGGCATTAATCCAACCATTTAATGAAAAGTCAGATGTAACATCTGTGATAAAGCCAAGATACATAGCAGTTTATTAAGTTAGAACGTATTATTTTATGAGTCTTTAATCTGCCATTTTTGATAGCACCTTTTGCTGATTGCTGAAGAATTATATGAACTTTTCATATAATTTTGCTCCTTTGTGGTTAATGTCTTATAGAAGCATGTGTAGTTTGAGTAGCAAAACTCCAAGTGGCTTTTGATTTTATTCTTTTGTTGTAAACATTGGCTGTGGGTTCATGAACATACTCTAGGTTTATAAGCAAGAATTATGTCTTGTCTTTGTATCAATAGTGCCTCACAGTATACCTGGCATATGACAGGTGCTAAGAGAATGTTGAAGGAAGGAAAAGGGGGAGGCAGGAACATTACATCAGTTATCTTCAGGCTTATCATTAGTCTATAAAAGCAATATATCTCTGCTTTTAAGCTTGTCTTCCCATTACCTCATCTTCTAATCTGCATAGTTTCTCTACCTGTGAGTTCCTCTTTATTTCTGTTACTGATGGCTTCTGTTGTTTGCCTTCTTTGTGTGAGCTTCTAAGCTTCTGCCATTGCTACTCAGTAATGCACCCTGTATTTGTATACATTTAGTGATTTATTTTGATAATTCCTTTAAAGTTTACTTTTGTTTAATTCATGCCTATTGAATTCTTTGAAGTGCAGCTCACATTACGCTTCCTATTCTACTCCCAGATCTAAACAAAAAGCAAGCAACTAATTGTTGATTGCTCCTTCTGTCATTTGTGTAATCTTAGGGATTGGGATTGATTAGCTATTTCATTTATCTAATTCTCACATTGCCTACTTCAAAACTTTTGCACTGTACTTAAAGCCTCCAACTATATTTTTGCTTCCTTTGTAAGAAGCAAGTATCATGGCAAAAGGTAGAGGACATTTCTTTATGCTCCTCTTCTGCATCTCCATTATCTTTTATCCTCTCTTCCTGCTTTGGTTTTTTGAAGAAAGAAGTGTTCTTCTTTTCCAAGTCCAATACTTATACTCTCGCCAATCTTTTTCCCCAAGACCTTCCTCCAACAACCTGCCTCTCTTTCCCCTTCCCCATCTTCTGTGCTCCTTTTTCCACAGGTTTATCCCCCTCAACCCACAAACATGCTTAAATTTCTTTCAGCTAGAAAGTAAATTTTGCCTCCATACTACCTTTAATCTAGTTACTGTCATCTCTTTCTCCTTTTCACTATCAGGGTTCCATGTACTTTCATACTGCTCTGTTTTAGCACTGATTTCACTGTAACTGTCTATTTCCTTGTTTTTCTTCTCCTTTGACTATAAAGCTCTTAGATTTGTGTCTTGATCACCATTGATTCCTCAGGGCCTAGGATGGTTCCTGGTACGTAGTAGGCATTCAATATTTGTTGAATGAATGAATGATATAGTGTCATGCCTATACCATTCCCTTGCAAATTAATGGCAATTTTTTTCACCCCTACATTTCTATTAAAAGTTCACTTGAAGGTCATCAGTGGCCACATAAGTGCTAAATCCAGGGGCTTCTTGCATTTCATCATGCTTGACCTCTTCATGGCCATTAATACAAATTTACTTTTCCCAGACTTTCTATGGTCAATTATATGAGTCACCTTGGGCTAGTCTCAGCATGGTATTGTATCCCTAAAAAACCAGACAAGCCCAAGAATCTTTGGAAACTATTTTACAGAAATTTTCTGAGATAGAAAGGTACAATTATATAAAGCTTAGTAAACTTCATACACGTTCTTTTACCCATATCTCTTCCTAAATCCTCATATAACCTGTCAGCCTCCTCCAGTCTCTCTTCTGTAACATTTCCCCCAATTTTTTGGTAAACTTTCTACAAAAAAAAAAAAAAAAAAAAAAAACCTTGCCCACTTTTCCCATCTTTTCTTCCAGGAATAACTCTTTCCAGTTTAAATCACTTTCGCCTCTCAACTTCTTCCAGTTCTTTTCACTATCCATTATCCTGCTTAGTATTCCAAAAGTTTAGAATATTCTCTTGATTTCATCTAGTTTTCCCTTACCAACTTTCTTTGCATGATTTTACTTAGTCTTGAAGCTTTAGATCAGACACTATGTCCTTCAGTGAGTATTTCCTGACTTCCTAGGTTTGGCTAAATT
Source organism: Canis lupus baileyi (assembly GCF_048164855.1). Classification (NCBI taxonomy): domain Eukaryota; kingdom Metazoa; phylum Chordata; class Mammalia; order Carnivora; family Canidae; genus Canis; species Canis lupus. The sequence continues at coordinate 52,115,448 of NC_132855.1, read as the reverse complement.
CCCCCCTGTGTGTTTTATAGTGCCCCATCAGTACCTATATTGAAATGATCTATTTGTGCCTTTTCCTTAGGCTATAAGCGTCATAAGGGCAGGGCTTCCATCTTTATACCTCTGACATCTATCATAGCACCTGGAACATGGTGAATGTTGATAAATATTTGTTGAACTGATGTTCCTGTGAACTCTGATCCTTTCTAGCTTGCCACTGGCATTTGTTACTAGGCCTTTTAATATGGATCACAATTTCCTTAGACCTTTTTCTTTTTTTATACTGTCTCAACGATTCTTTCACTTTCAAAGTATTAGTTATCACTTCAGTGAAGATGACCCCAGACCTGTTTTCTAGCCTGGCTATTCTCTTGATTAGAAGACCATTTGCTTTCAAAGTTGCATGTCAGACACTTCTCTTATGGATGTTTCTCCAGTACCTTAAATGCAACAAAAACTCAGTAAACTCATTATCTTCACTTTAAACTTGTTCCTTCTATATGTGTTCCCTGTTTGAGTTTTTCATACTCCTACCTTTCCTAGTTCCCTAGACTAATTAGAATCCTAGGAAATACCTTGCCTTTTTTTTTCTCTCTTAAAACTCTTCACCTGATCAGTGATCAATGCTTATCCACCTGCCTTTGAATGTTTTTTACATTTGGCTCCTCCTTGCCATCTCCATATTTGGTAGCTTAATTTGGACTCTTATCTCTTGCCTACACTATTGCATTAGTCTTGTAACTGACCTCCTTTCTAATCTCCCTTCCATGCTGCTGTCAGAACTATCTTCCTAAAACACAGATCTGCTGTTACTGTATGTTTGTTACTTGACTGACTTAGTCTCAGGTCTTGGCTTAATTGTCACATCTGAATAAAAGCCTGAAGTATGTCTTCCTTGTGGTTCTGTTTCATATTCCTTTCCTTCTTGTCATATAATACAGTTTATAATTAGGCTTATATTTGTGCATTGATTTGTTTAATGTCTGTCTTCCCACTGGAGAGATTTATGTAAGAGACTGAGAACAGTTCAGTAGGCCCTGTGCCTAGCACAATGCTTGGGACATAGGGATGCTTTGAAAATATTTGTTGAAGGAGTGGATGGGTGATAGCTTACAGTATAGGCAAACAGGAGATAGCAGAAGCAGAGAAATTACAGGGTCCTAGACTCTTCTATATTCTCACAGACCTTGGTCTGTAGTTCTAGATTTCCTGTAATAGTAATGGGCTTCTCTCTTCTGTCTTTTGCATTTATTTCTGTAAGGATGGGAGTCAATAATTACATTGACACACTCACACAGATGTGATGTGACTGCATTTGATTTGGGGGCCATTGGGTGGTGGCAGCTAGATTTGTTGTTTACCTGTTATTGATGATAGGTGGTACCCTAGACATTCAGGCAAACAGGTATTTGCTAGGTCAAGTCAACCCAGATTCCTTTTCAGTTTCTTGAGTGATGCAAGCCTTTATACCACATGTTAATTAAAGTGTTTATTACTTGTAGGACTAGTTGTGTTTGAAATGAGGTCTTTATTTGCCTTTTGAAGATTGAAGATTTCAATTTAACAAACTTACTGACTAGAAACTGAAATAGTTTAAAAATATCTAGGGATAGATCTGTAATAATAAGCAAATTGCCCTTGTGAAGCTTGCTCAGGTATAAGAAATCAAAGAATTTGATGCATTTTCTTCAGATTTCACTGTTTTGTAGTTTAGTGTCATTCATTCAGTTAGGCATTTTGAGCTCATGCCTTGTGTGAGGCACTGGGTTAGGTACTAGGGTTACAGAGATAAACAGTTCCTTCTCATAGAAGAAGAACACATTATAAGGGTACACACAAGTGGAATATTAAAGCACTCTGGAGGGTTGGGGAAGACTTTTCAGAATTCCCTAAATTCATTTTTGAATTTTTTTTTTTTTTTTTTTTTTTTTTTTTTAAATTTTTTTTTTTTTAACTTTTATTTATTTATGATAGTCACAGAGAGAGAGAGAGGCAGAGACACAGGCAGAGGGAGAAGCAGGCTCCATGCACCGGGAGCCCGACGTGGGATTCGATCCCGGGTCTCCAGGATCGTGCCCCGGGCCAAAGGCAGGCGCCAAACCGCTGCGCCACCCAGGGATCCCCATTTTTGAATTTTTTTAAAAGAGTTTATTTATTCATGATAGGCAGAGAGAGAGAGAGAGAGAGAGAGAGAGAGAGAGGCAGAGACACAGGCAGAGAGAGAAGCAGGCTCCATGCCGGGAGCCCGACGGGGAACTCGATCCTGGGACTCCAGGATCACACCCTGGGCCAAAGGCAGCCGCTGAACCGCTGAGCCACCCAGGGATCCCCTTAAATTGAGTTTTTTTTTTATTTTTATTTTTATTTTTATTTTTTTTATTTTTTTATTTTTTTATTTTTTTTTTAAATTGAGTTTTGATAGAGATAGGTTCCAGGTGGGTGCAGAGACATGAGATCATATGTAGACCAAGAGAAGGAATATGAGACAAAGTGATGGCCAAATCAAGAAAGATCTTATGTACCAACCAAGTAGTTTTAATCATTTTGAAGATTAGCTGTTGAAGGACCTGAAGCAGGGGTATCTGATAGAATTGAGGAGATTGAATTGGGGTGGAAAGTAAGATTTGTGATGGGAAAATCAAATAGAAACAAGCTCCAGAAATCTAAGTAGGAAGTGATAAGGGCTTACATTTAGGTAAGGCAATGAAACCTGTGTAGACAGACGTGGATACTATAATTATTTCAGAAGTGGAATTTTCCAGGCAGTGGAGATGAATAAGGAATTGAATATGATTGGCAGGTTTGGGAATTTTGGTTGGGTAGGTGGGTTAGACCATTCTTCAAGGTAGGGAACACAGGTAGGGAGGAACATTTTTCTGGGGGGGAATGTTGAATTAAAGTTTAGATGTGTTGAGTTTGATGTGCTTTTGGAACATCTCATTGGAGATACTTAGTAGGACCAGGAGATACAGACTATAGGTCAAGAGAGAGATTGTCCAGGGGCTTGAGGTTTATGAGTCAATAGCATATGTGCATTTTAAGCCCTAGGTTTTGAAGAGGTTATAAAGAATAATAAATAGCATATTATACTATTCACATTCTTCTGGTTTGTTGCATAATTTAGGTCAGTGCCTTTCTATTTCAGTTTTTCATTTGGGAAATGATGATTGACTAGCACTGATTCTCCCATCTGCCCCAACTACTACTGCTTCTTGCTGCCATGTATACAGTCTATAATGTAACATATATTTGGTATTACTCTAGGAGGTGCCGGATAATTAAATTGTAATACTGTTAGGCAGTGTGAACTAACCTGTGTTATATTTAGAGGGCTTTACAAAAAATCTGTGAGACCTATTTTTAAAAGACTATCTTTAGAAAGGAAATAACTTATTTTAAAAAATAGTGTTTTTAGACTGAACAAGATCTGTTTGTTGAGTCCTATACCTTTGATACGTGCAGAATTTGTGACTTAGTCCCTTTCCTTCATTCCTTCCTTCCAAAGAGGGGGAGAGAGAGAAAAGGGGCATGGGGAGGAGCAGAAGGAGAGAGAGAGAGAGAGAGAGAGAGAGAGAGAGAATCTTAAGCAGGCTCCACGCCCAGTGCAAAGTCTAATGCAGGGCTCGATGTCACAACCCTGAGATCATGACCTGAGCCAAAATCAAGAGTCAGAACCTTAACTGATTGAGCCACTCAGGTGTCTCTAGTCTCTAGGCTTCTGATCAAGGCAGAAACTATTTCTGAAAACTAGGAGGAAGCCATCTCACTAAACCAATAGAATCTGACGTAACCCATATGATAAACTTAATTAAGTATTCACAGCCAGATTCTAAGGGGAAAAATGTGCTAGTAAACATTGAACAGGTGATTGAAGTATGTTAATTTTACTTTGCCAAGTTGCAATTTTTGGATATGTGAATATTTAAGATAACAGTTAAAAACTAGGTCCTGCATTGTCATATATATTCCTGTAGCCCTCACTGCTTTCTCCAGATTTCTTTTCATCTCCTTTCTGAAGGGAGAACCTAACAATGAAGCTTTAAATCTTGCCATCTTAATAGCCACTGGAGCTCTCCAGGTGGAAATTTATGTGCCCTCAGAGCTGACATGAAGCAGCCTGTTTATTCTGCCCAGGCCATTGAATACTGAGGAGGGTATGCGATGAGTTTTAAGAAGTCAGCCCTGCTTGGGTATTGAAATCAGTGACTTAGTACTGAAAGCTCAGGTCTGTATACCATGTGAGCTACCCAGCTTTTGATTAACTTTTAAGATCCGCCTTTAAAGGGAAGAATTCCTGAGAGACTTTCTGTGTCAGGTTTTAATAGAGTGAATTTTATGGATGAGCTATGACCCTTAAAAACTGAAGTCAATAATAGAAATGCTGACAGACTTGAACTAGATGAGGACAGCTAAATTATAGTCTTATAATCTATAGCAAAATGAGAAAAAAAAACGTAAAGTTTTCTGTTCTAATGCTTTGAAAAGAATTTCTTTTTCTTGTTATTTGAACTTTAAATTAATAATAGGCATTGGCATAAACCTAATATTCATGTCAGGAGAACACAAAGTGCATTGCTGTAGCACAGAATTATTTTAAATCATAAACTTTGGGCAGCCCGGGTGGCTTAGTGGTTTGGCGCTGACTTCCGCCCAGGGCGTGATCCTGGAGACGCAGGATCGAGTCCCATGTCGGGCTCCATGTATGGAGCCTGCTTCTCCCTCTGCCTCTCTCTGTCTCTCATGAATAAATAAATAAAATATTTTTAAAAAATCATAAACTTTTAACTAATACTTGTTTCAAATCTTCTTTTCTAAATAAATTTGTTTTTAAACATTGATTTTTTTTTTTCCTGGCAAGCCTTTATATACCCATTCTCACTTCATTAAGTCACTAAGAGATTATTGAATAAAGGTAATTTGTGTATTTAGGCACTTGAAGGACTGTAACAAAAATGAAGAGTAGAATTTTAGAATATATATTTTCTGCATTGAGGACTTAACAACCTTCTTTATATTTGTTGGTATTCTTTCTTATCCTGTGCCACCATTTCAGAAATTTTGTTTAGAAATTTCTTAAAAGATTTACCATGTTACCAATAACACACACAGATTCTTTACCCATAAGATAGTATCTTGAATTTATATTATGTATTATGCCAAAATTTATTAAGTGCTTGTTGTTATTTTAGCTTTAGCAAATCACTGAGAGATAGAGGGTGGTTTTTTTATTTGTTTTGTTTTGACATTCTTTCTCATGTAGTAAAATCCACAGCACTCTATTACATCAACTAGACCCAGTTCACAGAACTTAATCAATGGAAAAGTAAAACTGGCACCTCTTGATTTCCTGGTTTTGTGTATCTTGGGTGGAGCTGACTCCTGAGTTTGAAGGTTGTGATAGGAAATGATGCTAGGTACTTGCAAGAACATACTGGAAGAGGTTTGCCAAACATTCCTGTGGAAGTGTGATTTTCTCATATCCAAAACCTGCCCTATTAAAACTTACATCTAGATGCATATTGATCTTGTATTTGAGCCTGTTTGGTCACTTTTGATAGCATACTAGCCTGTCATCACTCCTGTGTAGTAGTCTGTGAAGGAAATTTGGCAACCAAGTATTTGAAAATAATTTCTAACAGGTTTTGTAAAGTTATTATTTAAAATCAAACTATGACTAAAACTAAATTCATCATCCTGCTACCAGCACTGACTTTCCTTGCTGACTTTATTTAGCCCATGCTACCACCATCATTTTGCTTATCACGCAGATTTCAAAATCCTATTTCTTTTATGAATCTGTTCTTGAGAGCCCCAACCCGTGTTTGGAGCTCTTCCTCTGATGAACTCACATTTACCTAACCTCTTATTTTTCACGCTCATCCTTTGTGTTATTGTTTCATTATTATTTAACTAGACTGTCCCCGTGACTAGACTCTAAGCCCTTTGAAGTGCAGTAGCATCGTGAATAAATGGATAACCAGGTCTTTTCCTGTTCTCTGTTCTCCAGATGTCAGTTTGGGTTTCTTTCTTTTCAGGGTCCTCTTCATGTCTTCTTTTGGCCTAACCTTTCTGTTGCTCTCCTCTTGCCTACTCTAGTTCTGTTAGTATCTAGTGTTCATGAAGATCATGAATGATTTTAGGAGATTCTTGGGCTAATTTTATGAGACTAGAGGGTGATTTTTCAGCTTTTTTTCGCATCTCAGGATTCATTTTTAAACTGTACCACAAAAATTCTACTTTTTTAAAAAAAGATTTTATTTATTCATGAGAGGCACACACACACACACACACAGGGAGGCAGAGACACAGGCAGAGGGAGAAGCAGGCTGCATGTGGGGAGCCCGACGTGGGACTCAATCCTGGGTCTCCAGGATCAGCCCCTGGGCTGAAGGCGGCGCTAAACCGCTGACCCACCTGGGCTTCCCAAAATTCTACCTTTTTACAATTATTTTTAATATTTATTCATTTATCAAAATATATTCTGGGAGTCTGTATCTTGTAAGCACTAGTTTAAATGTGTAAAAAAGGAAGATTAACCAGAAACAAAGAGAAACACTGTTGAGTTGCCAAGCACCAATTTTATTCCCAGACTCATTTGCTTGCTATGGTGCTTTTTTTTTCTTAGAGCAGGCAGAAATGTAAATAATTATAATATCGTGTATATAAGTCCCTGCAAAGCAAGTCCAATAGTTATTTTTTTTAGCCACCTGGCATTTTGTATATGCCATCCTTTGAGCCATAATTCTGTTGAATTGCAGATGGGAACTCTAGAGATTTAATAGAGCCTCATTTTAAAGTGGAGAAAGTTGAGGTAAGTGATTGCACCAGGGCGCACATGTAGTTAAGTCAGGAATAGAGACCACCAGCTATCTCTTAAAGATTATTTTAGTAGGTAATAACATATACACGTAAAAAAAATAAAACAGTACGATGAAGTGTTCTGTGAAAGGTAAGTTTTCTTCCTATCCCATCTGTCTGTTCCCTCATTCTCTCAGAGCCAAGTTACCAGTTTCTTGGGCTTTCAAGAGCTGTTCTATGTCTATATAAACATATAAATGTATACATTCCCCTTTATGCAAATGATAGCATATTTTTACACCATTCTGTGCCTTGTGGAGTTTTTTTTCCCACTTTTTCCCCCTACATAGCAATATGTATGAACTTTGTAGAATCCAGATATTTTAATTCTTTGGCCTGTGAACTTTCATTTTACTATACTGTTATTTAAACAACCAGTTTTTGTTCAGGACCGAGTGTTAAATTATTCTTTGTTTCTAGTATATACTGAGTTCCTCATGTGACCATAATGTAGTATTTCACATTGCTTTCAGAAAGAGATCATGGTCACTCATTTATTTTATGATAAATATTGAAGTTTAATAAAAAGTGAAATATATATAATAATTATTACTGCTAGTAACCAAAAATAGCTGATTGGGTTATTTTCTTTTCCATTTGAGAAAGAAATGCCAGGTAAAATTTTCAGGGAAATGATTTACCTTTAGATTTGTGTAAAAATCTTTGGTATGTACAAAACAGTTTAATTTTTCAGTGCCAGTAAAAAGCAATGATGTTTTAGTATCAAACCACAAGTATTTCTAAATTTTTAAATACCGTTTTTAAAAAGATTTTATTTTTAAGTAATCTACAACCAGTGTAGGGCTCAAACTCACAACCTCAAGATCAAGAGTCACACTTGATCTGACTGAGTCAACCAGGCACCCATTTTCTAAATTTTCAAATCTCCAACCTCATATATGCAAATAACAAATAGTTTTTCATTTGTTTCTCAAAACAGATTGTGTTTTAATCTTCTTGATATGACTCATCATCTGTATAAAAATGTATCCTTAATCAATTATTTTGGGTTTATTTTGGCTAACCTGTATCTGTTATCAATGCAATTATTGCTTTATCTTTCAGAGATTACTGGGGCCTAAAGAATTTTAGATCTTTCTAAAGATCTTTTATTTTAGATAATTTTAGATCTTTTGGACCAAACTATATCACAAAAGGCAAATCCATTAAAACTATGTGTCCCATGCCAAATGTCCATGATAGGATTTATAGAGGTTAAGTATTTATATTTGAATTTTACTTTAGATAGACAGTAATACTACATTCTCCCAAAGATGGCAGAAGAAGTAATACTTCTCAATGTATTACTTACTGAGTAGTTCTGTTTGAAAATGGGATTAATTATAACTCCATTACCGATTGGAAAAAAGTTAATCGCAGTAAAAGTATATTTTCATAATACTTTCCCAATAGTTAAAATTCAGTAGTAGAACAAGTAAGATAGTATCTTTCAGGCTTATAGTATTAGTGTAGCTTTATATGTATGTTAACCTCAACCCTGGATACAGGGTTCTACTGTTCTATTGCATTCTGACTTTGGAATTCTTGTTGTAAAATTGAGAACTAAAGTCTTGTCAGAAATTGTGATAAGTCATGTTAGAACCTTGCTATAATTTGTAGGTGTCTCTCCTATGCAGATGTTATAAGAAAACAAAAACTGACAATGCACCCGCACCCCAAACAAAAACGAAACCCTTAAGTAACCACATATTATGTGAGACACAGGAAATGTTTTGTTTTGATATTTACTCTTTGATGTAAGTTTATATGTCCCAATTCTACTTCTACTTGAATTGTGTGTGTGTGTGTGTGTGTGTGTGTGTGTGTGTGTGTGTGTGTGTAGGTGACTAATTTCCTTTAATAAGTGAAACAAACACTGGTGCCATTAAAAATCTCCAGCCTTCTCTGCTGTAAAAACTAAGCTCTAAATTCACAAGGTGGTGCCCTGGAGCCTTGAGAAACACTATATTTTCTTCCCCCCTTTTCCATCATTTTCATTCCTAATTGGTTCGTGTGTGTGTGTGTACATGCTCTGCATGCATGTGTATATGTTTACGTGTGTGTTTGAAAGCATGGCATTGTAATTTGAAGGTGGTGAACAAGACAGAGAGGGCAGGCTAGCCTCTCTGCCAGGTCTCATAGGTAACTTTGGCATGGCCATTATTTTTCTAAGGCTGGCCTTGATGATTGGTTGATCTGGCAGGGTGACTGGGTACTAGAGAACTGTGTTATTCTAACCAGCCTTCTAGATACTGGTGTGTAAATTCCACAATGCTAGTTTTAAAATTTGCAATGAGAGATACCAGGCATACTGGCTTCTCATGTTTATGGCTCAGGGTATTTTCTTCAAATAGGCAAATCTACAATCTACTAAATTATAATTAGAAGATTGCTTGATGAGCATCGAATCAGTTTTCAGTGACCAAAATCAGCAAGTTCTGGTAGTATAATGCATTCATCTTTCCCAGGGAATATATTTGCCACTCAGACCAGATGTTCTTCAATTCTCAGAACATCCTTTTTACTAGATCAGGCTGCAGACAGATGGCCAGCTTTTGAGTTCTTGATTTTTTTGTAACATAGTTACTATAGATGATCTCCTTTAGCAGTTTCTTCCCATTACAGTTTAATAAAATTGCATTCACATCTGTAAAATACTTAGCCCAATATTAAAATAAAATTACTGTGTGCCTGGCATACAGTAATTAAATGATAAAAATATTGATAAAAATAAGTGGTGTTGAGTTCAGGTCACCTTAATACTTGTAGTGTCAAAGACAGTCTTTGGGTCATTTCTTTAGATGACTGATCTGTTTCATCTTTCACATTTTGAGTTATTTTCATTTTTTAATTCTTTATAACTTTATTCTTTAATTCTTTTTAACTCCTTAATTTCACTTATCCTTAATGATGAATCCATGAGCTAATTAGGACAAACCTTTCTGGCTCTGAATGATTTTGTTACCATTTTGTTTTTGAGACTTTGATTCTTTGCAAATTTTGTTTTTTTGCTCCAAAATACCTCATTCTCCACAGTTTTCCATCTGCAATGTGAATCTATTGAAAAAGATAATCTTCAAGTTACTGCTCAGCTCTAGAATATATATAATTTTATATCTTATTTGAACAGATGATGTCAGTTACACTCTTTCCATATAATCATCGCTTACCTTCATTTCAAGATCTGCTTAAATTCTTTCTTCTAGAATGTAAAGTTATTTTGAAAATGGTAGCAGCATTGCTATGGAATTGAGAGGCAGCATTGCCTCTCAATACCAGGATGGCCATGGAATTGAGAGGCAATGATTGAAAACCCCAGTAGTAGATGTATGATGATAGTGTATTCAACAGTCAACGATGATATTACAGATATGACAAATACACAGTTGGCACATAAACCTTTTTGTATGAAAATAAGCATGGAAAGGAATAATTCAGATGAATCAGTTGGTCACTCTAGTGACAATAAGCATTGTCAGCCTCCCTCTCTTCATCCACCTAGTTATTCTTTTAAGGGTGGCAAAAGAGATTTAGGAAAATGGTAGAAACGTTGCCATAGCTGTTTCTGGTATTTGTGAAAATATAGGTAATGGTGCATTTTTGAAGCTGGTGGTCTCAACCACACTTACTGTTGTGGGAGTTCAGAAAATGGAAAGATCATTTCAGACGGAGACAATCAGGAAAACCTTGTCAGGAGTGGCTTTGGTCTGGGTCTTGAGGGATGGGTAGTGTTTGAATAGATGAAAGGAGGGAGAAGACATTTTTTGATGGGTGAAATGCCAAGCACAAAGGCATGGAGGTGAGAAATAATAGTGTATGTTAGGGGAGTGGAGAGTCCAGTAGTTTGGTGCAAAGTTCCTTAAAATACAGTCCATGAAAGAGAATTGAGGCAGTCAATTATGTCAGATATCTTCAGAATTATAAAGACGTGGGTGTTCAGCATGCAACTGGATGAAACTATTGATGCCTCTCAGTGCATCAAGCTTCACATCAAAGAAGAATTCCACTTTAGGACACTTTTTGGAAATTTGGAAAGACTGTCAACATTTTCAAAATAATTCTCTATCTCTCTAATATTCAAATGGAAGAAAAAAAAGTGATAGTCCTCTGAGAGCAGATGTGGGCCAGTCATGTCAGGTATACATCATGGCTTTCCTGCCTTGATGAGGGAAGGATAGCCACGTGTCATTGTGTCTCATTACTTTCCCTATCAGCTGCTGTCCTCACCTTTCCAAGAGGTATTACCAAGAAAGAGGAACAGAATATGATGTTTTTTCTCTACTAGACAAAGGTTTGCTGCCTTTCTAGAGGTCTTAATTGAATGTGAAAGCAGAGGAAATAATGTTACTCGACTCTAGCTTGAAAGTCTTGTAGGAATTTAGTGTTCCAGTACAGAGGCTACCTCAACCTGACAAAGCATTCTGTGGAATTCTGCTTTGGTTTGTGTACCTTTGTGAGTCAAAGATTTCAGTACTGTTACCGTGGAGAAAAAAGTTGCAGTTGATTATCGAAGAAGATGTACGTGTTACTGTGTCAAAGACTGTATCACAATTTCATATCAATAAGCCAGATCTCATTGAGATTTACTCTACTGAGCAGTTAGAATTTTTTAAATGAATTTTCTTCAGGAAGCCACCATTTTTCTTTTATGAAAAATAACAATGCGAGGGAGGCATAATCCTTTATAAATATTGTTTTTTTTAATATATTGCATATGTTCAGGAAATCCGTTTCCAGTGCAGTGAAATAAAGGATATGGTATATGCATTTGTGTGCATGTTTCTGGAGGACAAAGTCTGTATCTTTAATCAGAATCTCAGACTGGTCTTTGACTCCCCTGAAAGATTAAGAATTAATAATTTAGCTAGTGTGGAGATAGTGGGATGCTATAGATGAATCTGAGCAAAGGAATGACAGGAAATTAGAAAGCTCATGTAAAGAATGTGAGAAGGAAAGCTTTGGCAGGACTGAGGGGGTGATTTAGGGATTTAGATTAGCTCCAGGGTCTGAGTTAGCCTAATAATCTGAAGGTAATTTTCTAGATAGAGCTTCTCAAAGGTAGGAACCCCCTGTTACCCTTTTTTTCTTTTCTTTTTTTTTTTTTTTTTTTGGTTTTAGTAGTGTCTAAGCACAGTGCCTGAGATAATAGGTACTCAAAAATGTCAAATTAAATTGAATCACTCACTGTATGGATATTGAAAGTTGGACTACAGCACGAAAAATAAATGCTCCTCTGTTTTATCTGTATTTAATCCTGTTTATGTTATAACTCGTTTGGTGGAAAAATAAGGTTTTTGGAGAGAGAATGCTTTATAAACACTTCAGACAACCAACCTTCTTTTTGTGCAGGAGTGATGAGTTAATACAAACTTTTGGCCTCTTAGGATTTGTTCCCTGTAAATTTCATTTCTGATGAATATTTACTACAGGTGTGCCTCTAGATATGATGATTTTATCCAGTCCCTTCAGAAACAGGGAAACTTGCAGGACGGTGTGGATGACTGGGTCATCATATATTTAAGCAATATTCTTTTTTTTTTTTTTTTTAAGATTTTATTTGAGAGAGAGCATGAACATAAGCAGGCAGAGGAGCAGAGGGAGAGGGAGAAACAGATTCCCCGCTGAGCCGGGAGCCCCATGTGGGGCTTGATCCCAGGACCGAAGGATCATGACCTGAGCCGAAGGCAGCCGCTCAACTGACTGAGCCACCCAGGCGCCCCTATTTAAGCAATATTCTGATGAACAGCTAACCTTGGGTTTGTTCCATCATTAAGTAAAATCAACCCGACAACTCTGAGGTCACTTTGGCTTAAAATATCATTGGAACTTACAGACTTTCTATCAATTTAACAATAGTGCCCGGAGTCCTACCCCTACATTCTATCAGTATAATTTTATGGTCATCTTTATGCATTTTCCTGGGACAAGGTTTGGCAAAACAGACTTACTAAGGATTAATTAACTGCTAAAAATGTTAATGTGTTCTCTTGAAAGACCAGGATGTTTGACTCTAGTTCATTGTAACATTTTAGTTTTGCTCCCACTAGGTTCTTTTAAGTTAAAGAGAAAATTGTTGAATACATTGTTAAAACATTGGTATTGTATAAAACATTTCCAAAAACATAATTTTTTTTTGTTTTTAGTAAACTTTGTGTCCCCAAGTCTGTGGCGATCATAAATCAAATTAAGTTTGTTAAAAGCCCAGAAAACTTCCTTGCCCCCAACTCTTGTGTGAAGTAGAAATGATGACTACCGTAAAATAAGGTATAACTTCACAAAAGACCAGAATATTTAAGGGATAAACTGCTTTCTAATACTCTGATTTACTCAGAACCTTTCAAGAAAAAGTACTTCTGGGCATCATCCATCATTCTTAAAATCTGATGTCCACCAGTTTGCTAAACAATATGATTATTTTCATAAATTTGAATTGGGAGACAGAATGGATCCGTAAGAATGGAGTAAAATTTTATTAAATTAACCTGTGTTTTTATCATAAAAATGAAATGTGCTTATTGTATACAATTTGGGAAATAGTTCAAGATTACCTGTGGCCTCATCCCTGGAGATGACTAACATTTTGGGGTGTTTCTCTCCCATTATTTTACACACCTGTGTAAAATACATCTGTGGTGTGTTGTGTGTGTATGTCCACGTATAAGGAAGTATACACCCCTCCACACACACTACAAATGGGGATGAAAACTGATGATTTTTCCATATGATTAGGTATTATTCCCCAGCGTTATTTTAATAGCAGGCTAATATCCACTATAAGAAAAAGACTGTAACCCACACCTTACTGTTGGATATAGGCTATTTCCAGTTTTTTTTCCTTTTTTTTTTTTTGCGTTTTGTTTTTGTTGTTTTCTGTTATAGATACTGCACTGAACACTCTGTATGGAAATTTTGTATGTGTTCATAATTATTCCTTACGGGAAAATTTTAAAGCTAGAATCGCAGGGCCAGAGTGTGAAGAAAACGTCAGGGGTTTTTGTTTTGTTTTGTTTTGTTTTTGTTTTAACGTCAGGGTTTTGATCCCTTTCCTCTTTCCTTACGTTGCCCGAACCTGGGAGAGGCTTCAGCCGGACGCTGGTTCCCCCGGGGCCGTGGGACAACCTGTTGGGCGGAGGCGGCAGCGCGCCGACGGGGGGTTTGCGTGTCCCGGCTTGGCGGGGAGCAGCCGGCGCGTGGGTCCCGTTTCTAACCGGCGTGTCTTTGTCTTTCTCCATGGGGACCGCTGCCGCCCGTGCGGGCCGAAGCCTCGGGAAGCCGTCGCCCCGCAGCGCCGCCGCCCTGCGCCCGGCCGCCCCGGGGAGCCGCTGCCCGCCCGCGGGCGCCGTCACCACGCGCCAGGCCGCCGCCAGCTGCCGCGCCAAGCTCCGCGGGGGCGCCGCCCGGGAGCGCCAGCTCGCCGCCCGCGGCCTCGGCAGGCCCGCGCCGCCCTGAGCCCGCCCTCGGGCCCCCCAGCGCCGCCGCCCGGCCGCCGGCGGGACTACGCCAGCGCCCCGCCGCGGCCCGCCGGCCTCCCCGCCCGAGCGAGCCCCGCGGGCAAGGCCGGCCGCACAGCGCCCTCGGCCCTCGCTGCGGCGAAGCGGGTGCGGCCCGGAGCGCCTGCCCGCGCGGCCCCTCGGGAGGACCGTGTGCCTTGGGGCCGGCGAGTCGGCCCTCAGCGCTCTCCTCATCCTGCCCGCCCCCGCCCCGGCTCGTGGAGAGCCCAGCCTGGCCGGTGGCCGCCTCCCCCCCCCCGGTAACTTCCCAACTTCCTGGCAGTTTCTTTCATCAGGAGTTCGCCGTGGACCAGCCACCGCCCGGTCGTCTGGGCCTCGAAGCCGGCGCCAGCCAGCTGCCCCCCCCCGCCCGCCCGCCCGCCCGCCGGGAGGCCGTCTGAACTAGCGCAGATGCCCCGGGACCACGGGGTCGCCGACGCGGTGCGGAGTGTGGCGCAGAACTGTGGCTGGACCTGAACTCCCGGCACCCAGGCCCCTCCTGGTAACTCGCTTCACCTCCAGGGGCCGTTTCTGTCCTTCGGAATCCGCCCTCGCCCCCATGGTTCTAAGTTGCCTTCCAGGAGGTGCGCTCAGTCGGCGGCGAGGCCGAGGCCGAGGCCGGAGCCGCGCTGCTCCCGGGCTGCCCCCCCCCCCCCCGCGGTGGCACGTGCCGGACTGCGAGGAGCGGGGCGGTGTGGCGTGGGCCGCCTCGGCAGCCTGGCCCTAACTTTCTTAGAACTGTGCTGCATGTCGTCTGAGGCTCTCCTGGCTCACCCCGCGCCCCCTTCCTTTCCTTGGTGTCAGACTTGCAGTAAGGTGTGACGGCCTCCCCCTCCCTCTCCCCGTTTCTTTGTTTTTCCTTCACAGACGTTCCCTTAATAAAACTCTTGCAAGCTGAACCCTGCCTTGGTGTCTGCTTCTAGAAGGACCCGAACTAACACATTATCAGACATTCCACTCCAATCACCATCTTCCTATCCTTCCGGATCCCTTGTTGACTGACAGATAATCCATTATCCTCCTTCCCCCCCTCCCCCCCATCAGCCTCTGTTTTAGGTTCACTTCCTCCTTGACTAGTCTAGACATTGTAGGTCCATCATGGTAATCATCCTCCTTGAAATACAGTGCTCTCAGCGGTCTTGAGCCTCAATTTCTTTCAATTGACTTTCCTGGTAAAATCCCAACTCTGGATAAAACTTTACTATCTGTTGGGACGATTGAACATTCTCTTCAAGAAATTCACACAGTGCAGTCAATTAGTTTCGCTTTCAACTTGTTACTTCCAACCTCAGATTGCTGCTATTGTTCCTGTTAGAGTCTCAGTTTCCCACTAAAACTGATAAACCCTTTCATCTCTCCCCATATTTTTCTGATCCCCTCCTGCCTGTTTACTTCAAAATTCCCTTGGAAAATAGGAGCTATTACATAAAAACTTCTTCATACTTCCACCACCAGACCTCTCCTCCCCACCCCAACCCAGCTAACCTGGTAATCATCTCCTTCCTTTTGCTGACTATGGAGGATGTTTCAAAGGCCAGCCCCTCCTCTTATGCTCTGGATCCCATCCCCTGTCGCCTTTCTGAGGAGTTCCTCCTTAGGTTTCCCCCTTTCACTCTTCTGCATCACCAGTCTCTGTTTTGAATGGATCATTCTCATCAACCTGTGGACATATTCCGGTGTCCCTGCATCTAAACCACTTTCCCATCTATTGGCCATTTCTCAGCTCTCCTTCATAACTAAACTTCTCTGTGGAGTTCTATATTGGCTTCATTTTCCCATCTTGCAATTACTTTTCAGTTCACACTCTGACTCCCCTGCCACCACCAGCACTGAAAGTGTCCTTAAGGTCACCAGTCACCTCCATATTACCCTATCCAAGAGGATACTTTTCTGTCCTCACCTTGACCATTCTCTCCTCTTGAAAGCTCTCTCTTCATATCCAAGACACTGTTCTTTCCTGGTCTTCCTCCTCCTTCACTGATCAGTGTTATATTCCTTCTGCCTACCTTTGAGGAGTCAGGTCCCTCTTTTTTTCCTATGTTCTTCCCCCATGACAGTCTTCAGTTTCCATGGACTTAAGTACCATCTTTATGCTAAAGGGTTTCAAATTTGTTTCCTACCTTGACCTTTAAGTTCTAGACTCACATATCTAATGTGCTTGCTTAATATCTTCCCTTGGATGAGTCAGATCTTTCAAACGTAACATGTCCCAAATCTAATTCCTCATTCTTATCTCAAACCTATTTCCTCCATCTTCTCTATTATAGTAAATAGCACCACCACCTTAACCAATTGCCTGAGCTATAAACCTAAGAATCATCCTTGATCCTTTTGATGACCTCTTTTTCTTACATCAAACAGACCAGCATAATCTATCAGTTTTATCTCCAAAGTATACCTTTAATGTCTGCTGCTTTGCATTTTCAATTAAGCTATCACTTAATCCTGATGAATATTTTTCTCCCTTGATTACCATCACAACCCCCGAATCTACTCTTGACTCATGACCCACTTCAGTAGATTCTTGATATGGTGGCAACAATGATCATAAATAGAATTGAGTAAATTGTTGCTCATAGGATAAAAATCTAACCCCCCTACCATGGCTTGCACAGTCCTATACAAATTGACGCTTATTGTTCTCTCCATTCCCATCCATGCTCACCTCTCTATTGCTCACTATGATGCAGCTACACTGGTTCCTTCAACATGCCGAGATCTTTTCTGCACCTCAGGGGCTTGGTAAATGTTATCTCTGCTTAAGCTGCTCTCTTGGGTATCCTTTATGTAATGCTTAAATACATCTTAAGAAAGGCCTGCCCAGAGCATTGTTTGAAAATAGTCCTCACCACTCTTTTCCCATTTGCTGTCTTGGTTCTTTGTTTCCTTCATTACTCAATCCCTTATCTCAATTTGTAGCTTTATTTATTTGTTTATTTACGTTTTATGTGTGTGCCTGTTTCTCATACCGGGATGAATGAGGGAAGAGACTGTGTCTGGATGTCTAGGTTCTTTAAGATTGTATTTCTACCCCCTAGCACAATACTTGGCACATATTAGATGCACAATGAATACCTGTTGAAGGAATGAATAAACACATTTGCTAATTTTCTGTTGGGAGTTCGCTTTTTATTGATTTATAAGGACTCTTTATATGTTAAAACCATCAGCCATTTGTTCTATATGCTGCAGACATTTTGCCCCATGTCATATATGTACCAATTTAATTCATGATGTCTTTGATATATAAAAATATTACATTTTCCATTTAGATAAACCTATTTTCTTTCATGATTTCTGCTTTTGGTGATATGTTTTAAAAAGTCTTCTCCATCTCAATGTTATATAAATATTTGTTTATGTTTTTCTTTTAATTTTTAAGATTTAAATCTTTACTCCAAATGGAATTTATTTTTGATATAGATGTGATTAAAGCTCTAAATATTTATTTAGTTGTTGCATCGTCATTTATTGAAAATTCCCTCTTCCGCTGTTTTAAACCACATTTGCCAAATATTAAATTCTTACATATACTTGGAGTGCTTTCTGGATTTATTGTTTGTTGGTTGATTGGTATCATTCTCTATTCCTGAACCATGCTATTTTAATTACTGTCATTTTATAATTTGCCTTATAATAATGCCACATAATAATGTGATTAACTTTTTAATAGGGCAAACATTATTCTGGGGCAAGCATTACTCTTCTTTTTCAAAATATTTTCAGCTACATTTGTCCATTTATTCTTTCAGATAAACTTTAGTTATATTTCAGTCAAGTTCCAAAAGAAGTCCTATTGGCATTTTATTTAGAATTGCTTCAATGTTATAAATTAACTGGAGGAGAGTTGCCATCTTTGTAATATTAATTTTACCATTCAGGAATTTGTCACATGTCAAGGTTGTTGAAGGCTTCCTGTATCTTCCTCAGTAATTTTGTGGTCTTGCATATTTTTTGTTAATTATATGATTAGGTATTGCCATATCTTTGTTGGGATCACTTTCTCATTATGTTTTATAACTGGTTGCTCCTTGTAGGCTCAAGCTATGGATTTTTTGGTTAACTTTTCTGAACTCCTCCATTAGTCCCCCTAGTTGATTCTCTTCTAAGTAGACAATCATTTGAAGTGTAATTTATGATAATTTTCTCTCTTCCTTTACAATATTTATACCTCATATATTAAATAAGCAATAGTATTAATTTTGCTCTTATTCCTGACTTTTGAGGAAGGTCATTAACATTTCACCAGCTTTTAATATTAGCTATTGTCCCAAAATAGACGTCTCCATCTGGTTAAGGAAGTGGTTTCCAATTTCACATACACTAAGCATTTTATTGGAAATTGTTGAATTAAACATATTCTGGGAAACTAGATATGATTATATGGTTTTACTTCCTTGACCTATTATTACAATAAATCATATTAATAGATTTCCCATTGTTGGATTATTTCTGCATGAGGTGCATCCTATTTCATCATGGTGGGTCTTTTCCTCTTTCAATATAATATAACAATGTTGAATTCAGCTCCTTCCATTTTATGTAGGATAATTGCATTTATATTCATGAATAAGATTAAATGGTAGTTTTACTTTTTTTTTTTTTACATTTTTAAATTCTATTTCTATCAGCTTCAAAAAATCATATTCTATGCTCTAGATTAGTATAGATTATAGGAATAGCTTATTCTTTGAGGATTTGGAGGAACTCATTCATAGCACTGTTTAGGCTCCAAGCTTTTCTTCAGGGCAGGTGAATGGGAGATTAATCTCTGAAAACATTAAAGTTTTCTTCTATGACTTTGGCCTAGACAGGTTAACTACTATTTCTTGGGTATCATTTTAAAAGATAATATTTTAAAAGAAAATCATGCAGTTTCATAGAATTTTAAAATGTATTAGCAGACTTTTACATATAATTATCTTATAATTAAAAATATTTTTCTCTATAGTTACAGCTCCTTTCTCATTTCTAATTTTTTGGTTGCATTTTTCTTTCTTTTATTAGACTTGCCAGTCTTTTAAAGGAACAACACTTAACTATTTCATAAATCCTATTTTGTCTATTTTTATATTACTAATGTGACTTCTACTCTTCCCTAATTCCTTCTTTGCTCTTTTCTTAAGTTTATTTTGTTTCCTGAATGTTTCTTTGTAATTGATGATGTAATTCATTTACTTTTTTCTTATTTAATAATAGGACACATAGGCTATAAATTTAACTGTGAAAACAGCTTTGACTGCATCTCAAAGTTTTGGTATGTAGTCTCCTAATTGTTGCTATTTTAAAATAATGGATTATAATTTCTGTTTTTATTTCATTTTTGCCTGATGTTATTTAGGATAGTGTTGTGAGGTTTTGTTTTTGTGAATCCTGATTTCCTTTTAATAAAGAATAAATTTATTAATATTTATGTTGCTATTTTAATAAAGAGCTAACTTTGTTTTGAAAAAGTGAAATTATCTGTGAAGTGGTCTTATCTGAAGTTATGTGCAAGCATTACCTAGAGTTCCTTCTTACAAGATCCTCCCCAAACCCTCAACTCGTGGTGTCTACACTAATTACTGACAGCAGGGATTTTGCATACTAATACCAATAATTTACTGAAATTGTGATTTCTATATAATGGCCTACTTGCTCATGTAAAAGGCAAGAAAGAGCTTTAAATTTTTTTATTGCATCCAAACTCCTCGGATAATATGGAACTTAAAATGATCATCTAATAATTGGGAAAACTCATTATCAAAATTTATGAACTCAGGAAGAATTTGAAAACTGAACGTGGACTTTGTCACAGAATTTTTGGTATTGGCGATCATTTTCCTTTAGACTTGAAAAAGTAATTTTAAAAGCCTTTATTTTTATAATTGCAAATGTGATTTATGTACATAAATAAAATAAAAATTATCTGTAACTATCACTCAGAAAAAAACTGTTAACATTTTGTTCTATTTTCTTTTGAGACTGTTTCTGTACATTGCTCTTTCTTTTTAATAGAATTAGGATCATATTCTTTTACATCTTGGTTTTGTGTCTTCACTATTATTTGTGAGAATATCCCTATGAAATAGGAAGTGGAAACGATTGGGAATTAATACATTTCCCTGTTAGCAGTATAAAGATTGGGTCTTCCTGCTGTAGTTTCTACTTCTCAGACTGCTTGGTTTTCCAGCCTGGCCCTTGAAGACTCTCTTGGTAATCTTCCACGTAATTTCTTTATTTTTTAAACTAGATCTATCATTTGCATTCAAGAACTCTGATTGATACGAGATTTTGTTTTATTTGATTGATAGTATTTTCAGAATTCTTGTGCTAAAAGCAATATCATGCATGTGTGTACAGGCATAGGTGTGTGTACGTGCCACACACACACATACATCCATATACGTTTGGGGAATATTGTCTACTTTATTAGCCTCTCTGGAGGTTCACAGACCACATTCTTATACTAAAGCCTCTGGAAGTTCTACATTAAAGAATAAGGTTGGGGACGCCTGGTGGCTCAGTGGTTGACTGTCTGCCTTGGGCTCAGGGTGTGATCCTGGATCCTTGGATCAAATCCCACATCAGGCTCTCTGTGGGGAGCCTGCTTCTCCCTCTGCCTGTGTCTTTGACTCTCTCTGTTTCTCATAAATAAATAAATCTTTAAAAAAATAAAGAAAAAGTTTTGCTTAAAAATATTTCTAACATTTCATTCTAGAATACATTTTTTTCATAGGACTCTTAATAATTTTTTGGCATTTAAAAAAAGTTATTTATTTGAGAGAGAGAGAAAGAGGGAGGGGGGGAGAGAGAGAGAGAGAGAGAGAGCATGAGCTGGGGGAGGGGTAGAGGGAGAAGACTCCCAGTTGAGCGGCGAGCCTGACGTGGGGCTCGATCCCAGGACCCCAGGATCATGATCCAAGCTGAAGGCAGACACTTAACTGACTGAGACACCCACGTGCCTCAGGCCATTAATATATTTTTATAAGATCTCAGGTTTTTATTTATTAGCATAGCAATATTTTGATAGACCTTTCACTTGGCTTCCACATAGCAGTAATAATTGAATTATTAGTATGGATAGTATAACTCTCAGTTGAGTTAGTATATAGAACAAGTTTATTTTCTGGTGCTGCCTTTTATTATTTTGTACCTATGAGGTAGTCCCAGCTAGGCCTGAGTATCTGATCTCAAGATTACCCTCAGATCCAGGTAAGAGAGGCCTTTGCTTTGGGCTCCATGCTTTATAGGGCTCTGCTCTGGCCTTTGTTCAGATACTCTTATCTTGCCAGGACAAAGAGTCTGGGGGAACTAAGGGAATATGCCCACCTGGACCCTGAGTCCTCTTCTGTAGACTGCATTCTGGGTGCTTGTAATCCAAAAGTCTCAATCCACACAGCCTCACCCTCTGAAGCCTCTTCAGGTCCATCCATTATGCCATCAGTTAAACACCTGTGGGCCCAAAAAGTAACCAAACGGTGGCACTTGCAAGGATGTAGACACAGCTTGGTTCTGCAGGCTAGAGAGTCCACAGGGGTGCATATGAGGCCCCTCACAGTGTGGAATGCAGCTGAGGGTGTGGGACAGGGACCAGTTATGGCTAGGCCACCATGCTCCAGCATGGGACTCTGAGGAATCCAAAAATTCTTAACTTAAATATGATCTTCTAGGTGATTATGAAGATATATGTGTTAGCATAGAGCAATAGAATTCATTCAATAATTTGTTGATTTGTTTTTTGACTTTGAAAATATTTGGATGTCTGAGACAGAAGTCTCCATTTTACTCTTGCCTGGCTCCTGCAAATATTAGGGGTCAGATTGGTGCTTGGAAGGCTAGGAGCAAAAGTTGAAATCCTGGAGGCAGTAGCACATTGGGACCTCAGAGAGAAGTGGCCATAGAGTGCCACTAGGGTGACAGAATCCTGAGTGCCATGATATTCAGCCTGATGTGGCCCTAAAACTTGGCATGAAGCACTGGAGCCTTCTGTCTTTGAATGAACCACAGACTGGGCAGTGAGTATCTCAGTAGTGAGCATAGGACACAATGGGGTAAGGTCTAGATGCTCTTACTCTGAGTCTTAAGCACTCCAGGGGCCTCCAACAGCCTTGCCTAAACATGATCCCCCCACCCCCTTCCTGGTGAGTGGGAAGTTCAGAATCAGATTGAATTTTACTTAGAAATTAAGGTAATAGCACATTTCTTATACCTGAGTGTGGTGGTGGGAGAGACACACTAACACAATTGTAATAAGTGAAAAATGGTGCAAAAAGAAGCACAAAATTCCTTGGAAGAAAGAAACAGAGGGGCCTCTCTTGGTCTGGCAGTTAACGTTAAGTTTTTGGAAGAGGGACGCCTGAGTGGCTCAGCGGTTGAGTGTCTGCCTTTGGCTCAGGTCGTGATCCCAGCGTCCTGGGATCCACTCCCACATCGGGCTCCCTTCAGAGAGCCTGCTTCTCCCTCTGTCTATGTCTCTGCCTTTCATGAATAAATAAATAAATAAATAAATAAATAAATAAATAAAATCTTTTAAAAAAGGTTATTGGAAGAAGTAACATTTAGCTGAGAAGTGGACAATGAGAGTTTTCAGAGAGGGACAGGATGCAAGGGAGGAAAAGAGAAAGGACACTGCAAACAGGAAAGGCCATATGGGGAGGTTGGATGTGGGAGAAAACATGATGGATTAGAACTGAATGGAGGTCTGTGTGGTGTAAGCATTGGAAGCAAGATGGACAGTGTGGCCAGATAAGACTAGGGAGGAATGCAGAGGCCTTATACATACACGGGGCCTGTAAACCAAGCCATAAGCTTCTTCACAAAAACAACCAGAAGACTGTTTTTACCTTCAATGAGCTTATGGTCTCGTAGAGAAAAAAAAGAAATCCATTAAGAAAATTATTAAACACAAAGAAGTAACCGCTACACTAAAGATATGCTTACTATTTTTTTAAAAAAGATTTTATTCATGAGAGACACACAGAGAGAGGCAGAGACCCCCCCCCCCCCCCCCCCCCCCCCCCCCCCCCCCCCCCGGTCTCCAGGATCATGCCCTGTGCTGAAGGCGGTGCTAAACCGCTGAGCCACCGGGGCTGCCCAGATATGCTTACTATTATCTGGGATTAAGGAAAAGGAGCACTTAAATATTGCTGAGGGAATCAGAGAAGGGCTTGTTTTCAAGGACCTAAGTGCTAGAATTGAACCAGAAGGGTTCGATGGGAGTTTCCCAGTGAACAAAGGGATAGGGAAAGAAAAAGAGAAGGGGAATGGCGAGGGCAAAGACTTGGGGGGACAGAAATTATGTGCTGTGGATGGAATTAGGGTTATGTCTTTTTACATTGCTTGGATGTTCTCCTCTGGTGATGGCAGGTATTTACAGACTTACCAGTAGGGACATGACATGATTAGAAAGGGCAATGTGAAGGATAGGTTTGAGGGACATGTAACTGGTGCTGGAGGACATAGTAAAAATTCATTGCCAAAATATAGGTGAGAGGTGGAACTCCCGAAAGAGAGAATTGGTAGTAGGGGAGGGGAGAAGATGAGGAGAA
The DNA here is from genome assembly GCF_048164855.1 of Canis lupus baileyi. Classification (NCBI taxonomy): domain Eukaryota; kingdom Metazoa; phylum Chordata; class Mammalia; order Carnivora; family Canidae; genus Canis; species Canis lupus. Next base: position 52,091,582 of record NC_132855.1, on the reverse strand, counting down.
GAGATGATTTGGGGATGGAAGGACCAACAGATTTTCCCAGATCTTTGTGCCTTACTCATCTCATTTTGACTTCAGACAACCAGGAAATTAAACATAGGCCATTCTGTGAAAGAGAGAAATCTGATGACCCCATTCACAGTCATGTATCAATGACTGATAACATTTAGATGTCCATTCTCAGAGGACTTTGGATTTAAAAGAATATGCCTGCAATGGGCAATAAGTATGTTGAATGATGGGATTTCAGATGCTTTGGATCTTGCTAGAGAGGTAATTATTGGATGGGAGAAGAAAAAATCCTACTGCTTATCTTATATCAGTGGCTCTCAACTGGGCCAATTTTGCCCACCCAGCAGACATTTAGTAGTACCTGGAGACATCCATGGTTGTCACAACTTGGGGTGAGAGTGCTGGGGGTTAAAGATGAGGGATGCTGCTAAACATCCCTTAATGCACAGGTCATGCCTCCCACCTCCCAACAAAAAATTATCAAGCCCAATAGGCAATATTGCTGAAGTTGAGAAACCCTGCCATAAATCATTACAGTGGTGGCTCTATATTAAGACTTGTCCTATATCTAAGAATAACATAATTATTAGGTTGAACAATTATGACTTGAGGGACAAAACCACAAAGCGACTTCTATTATTGTTAGCTCTCCCTTTACAAAGGTTCTGCGGGGCTTGTTCTTGTTCTGGCCTTTGGATAAGAACTTGGACAGTCGTCATGAATTTTCTGTTCACTGTTATACAATCAACACGGTCCTCTTTTCATTTTAAACCACAAAGTACATTCTCAATTCAGTAACTAAAGTGTTTAGTCCCTTGTAATAATCAGTGATCCAAGCGTGATTTAAAGTTGAGGCCCCCCCCCCCCAACCCCTTCCCCAAAGGCTGTGGTGGGGGAAGAGGGTGCAGCAGGCTTCTTCCACTTTTCCAGGCGTGGTGCTCTACCCCTCTCCTAGCTAGCCCAGCCTCTGGGGCTGGAGCAGGAGGCAGGAAGGGTGAGGGAGCCAGGAAAGCTCATAATGAATGGAGAGTGTCTGGAGCTGGTGTGGAATTTCCTGGGCCTGGCAGGTGTTTACAGTTGATTCCTTGGATATTTGTAGGGGCCTCTCACCTAGAATTCCCTTCTGTGAGTCATGCACTCTCCCCTCACACAGAGCTTCTTGAAAAGCCATCCTTGGTGAAGAACCAGAGTTTTTGGGTGTGTGAAAGAAAGAGAAAGGGAACAATAGCTTCCAATTATTTCCAATCTGCTGAGGGCTGACAGTTTTGAAAATATACAATAAAAATGAATCGCTAGTAAAATAAAATGAAAGAAAAAAGACATATAAAATGAAAATAAAAAGACATAGAAAAATATAAACGCACATTTTAAATGACCACATTCTGCAGACGTTGAGTTACTCTGTCAAACTGCTATCCAATTTTCTAAAAGCTGACTTTCGATTTCTGTACTTCTGCAACACTGGGGGCCAGGAGCAAGCAGTCTGAGGATCAGCACCAGTTCTCCGAGGGCAGAGCGCGGATGGAGCTCCCCGCTCGCTTTCTCCCCAGTTGCCTGAGGGGTGGCGTCATTTGGCTTCTCTGCTCTGACGCATGGCTGCTCTCACACCTCCTGCGTATCATTCCTCTCACTCACATCGCCCCTGTCACTTGGTCAGGGGCACACGGAGGCATCCTTTGCTCCGGCATGTCCCGGAGGACGGGTCGCCGCGCTCGGTGCTCGGGCGGCCTCTTCGGGCTCCCGTCCCAGCTGCTAGCCAGCAAGTGCTCTCCGGTGTGGCCCGCAGAGTGCCCCCCGGGCCCCTGGCTGAGACGTCCACGCCGGCCCTCAGAGTTCATGAATGTGGCTTTCCATGGCAAAAAGGTTTGGGCCAAAGGGACCTTGAGATGGCTCACCATCTGAGCCGAAACCAAGAGTCAGACGCCCAACGGGCTGTGCCACCCAGGCACCCCTAAACCCCTAAATTCAGCTTTTGAAATGGAGAGATTATTTTGGATTCTCAAGGTGGGCCCAGGGTAATTATAGGGGTCCTCAAAAGTGAAAGAGGAGGCGGAAAAGCAAGATGTGATGACGGAAGCAGCAGTTGGAGTAACGCCGCAGAGTGTGTGAGCAGCCGCCGGAAGCTGGAAAAAGAAGGAAATGGATTCTCTTCTAGAGCCTCCAGAAGGCCAGAGCCCCATTGACATCTTGATTTTAGTCTACAGAGACTTCTTACCTCCAGAAAAGTAAGATAATATATTTGCGCCATTTTAATTCACTAAATTTGTAATAATTTATTACAGTAGCAGTGGAAACTAATACAAGCAAGAGTCAGGCCCCAGCTCACTGTAGCCCAAACTCGGGTGCTATGTTCAAAGTACCTCCACTTTGACTTGCCTTAATTCAGATTTCAGTTTCAGTTTTAAACAGCACAGGGCTTGGCTGCTTGGTGGAACTCCCCCTTGAAGCAGTTTCATTGCTTATTTGTGAAAGAAACAAACAAACAAAACCCAAAATTATAGTCTCAACTTTGATGGCAGGGCTTAGTGACCAGTTTATCATTTTTGTGCTGAATGAAAAATATTCCCCAAATTATAAACCTTGAATTTGCAATTTTACTTCCATGGCACTCTTAAACCGCATTAATTGTTTCTAACTAAAAGGGATATGAAATTAGCAATTTATTTGATTGCTTCGATAATTTTCTCTTATACTTTCAGTCAGAGTATAAAGTGCTTTGTAGAAATCAGATTTCTTGCAAATAATATAATTAACTCTCCTTTGTAGGCTTTTGCCCATAGTATTGCAGAAATCTGAAAATGATGTTTCTTAGGATAAAACAGCACAAAATAGCCCTTGCTACTGTTATACTTACCCAACTTTTCACTATTCTATATGATTATTTATCATTGTGCATAATAAATCAAACCCAAGGGCATAATTCTGATCTTCTAAAAGCACTTTGGCTATTACATGGTTCTGTTTTTTAAGTCAGTAGGAATTCTGTATTTAATAACGGTGGACTGAGTTTCAGAACAGTGAAGCTAAGACTTCAAGTTCTCAGCCCTCAGAAAAGTTCCTATTCATGCTTCGTAATTTAGATATTTGCTGACCATTTAGGATGGTGCATTAAATTCAATAGAATGTCAGAAATTATTTCTCTTGATTAATTGCCCAGGAAATATCTCTGGGTAATTGGGCGATTATCCTCTTGGAGCTGCCCACATCAGCACTATATCAGATATATAAAATCAAGAAACCAAAGGAAGAAGTAGATGTGTAACTTGAGAAAATCCATTATGAAAGACCTGATCTTCTGGCTGATGCAAAAGCTTTAGAATAATCAAACAGTTGAAAAATGTCAGGCTTTCTTTAAAAATTTTTTCTTTTAGTGCTATGGGTTTTCATGTAAGTTGAAAAGATGATAAAGGAACTAAAAACAGGAGAAATGGTTTGCTTTTGAGCTGTCACTGTTCTGGGCCCCCCATCAAAGAAACTCACTTCGTTTTGATTGAACACGTTAATAGAAATGAATGAAGAAAATTGAAACGAAAATGGAAAGAAAGGGTTTGATAGGATAAGCAAAAGATTGGGATGTGGATCTGATATCTAATAGTTTTGGCCACGGACACTAATTTTATCTTTTGATACCGACTTCTTGGTTATGAATAAAATGAGATCTGTGGGACTCGTTTAACGCTGTGTTCTTGGAAAATATAAGTTAATAAAAGCAAAATGCTTACAATATATTCAGGCATTGAAAGTCTGGCTACATTATATATTATGGTTAAAAATGGAAAGAAGGCTAATGTTGACAGTTGGAAAAGACAAACTGAATCCTAGAATTTATAATTCGGGGTACTATTTGTACTTCTATTTTCAAGACTAATCTTTTACTTGTTTTAGATATGAGTTTTTCCTTTAATTATTTAGAAGCTTGTAGTTGATAGTATATTTAAATATCTACTCATAGATTAGAATTTTGCATCCTTTTATTGCAGAATTGCAAGCCATCAGGACTTCTCTAGTCTGTGACCAGAAATCACATTTTAAGTCATCCTTTAAATTAAAAAAAAAGCTCTCTTTCTTATTAGATAAATTAACATAACTAATTAAGGCCCATTGTTATTTTCAGCAATGTGCATTGGTATTACTCTTTAAATTTCAGTCTATATTGAACTTATTCCCATTTTAGCTGTATGACAGAAAAGAGAGGACTTTATTTTATTTTGTATTTTATATTTAATTAGCATATGGTGTCTCATTAGTTTCAGAGATAATTTAATGATTCATCAGTTGCATATAACACCCAGGGCTCATGACATCACATGCCCTCCTTAATGCTCATCGCCCAGTTATCCCATTCCCTACTGCCTCCCCTCCAGCAATTCTCAGTTTGTTGCCTATACCTAAGAGTCTCTTATGCTTTGTCTCCCTCTCTGTTTTCATCTTATTTTTCCTTCCTTTCCCGTATGTTTATGTTTCTTAAATTCCACATATGAGTGAAATCATCTGGTATTTGTCTTTCTCTGACTTATTTCTCTTAGCATAGTATTCTCTAGTTCCATCCATTCATTGCAAATGGCAAGATTTCATTCTTTTTGATGGTTGAGTAATATTCTATTGTGTATATATACCACGTTTTCTTTATCCATTCATCTTTCGATGGATATCTGGGCTCTTTCCATAGTTTGGTGGTTGTGGACATTGCTGCTATAAACATTGGGGTGCAGGTGCTGCTTCAAATCACTATCATTGTATCCTTTGGATAAATACATAGTAGTGCAATTGCTGGGTCATAGGGTAGCTCTATTTTTAACCTTTTGAGGAACCTCTATACTGTTTGCCAAAGTGGCTGCACCAGTTTGCATCCCCACTGACAGTGTAAGAGGGTTCACCTTTCTCCTCATCCTCACCAACATCTGTTGTTTCCTGAGTTGTTTATTTCAGCCATTCTGACCTGTGTTAGGTGGTATCTCATTGTGGTTTTGATTTGTATTCCTCTGATGCTGAGTGACGTTGGACATTTTTAGAAAAGAGAATTTTAAAGATAATTGTCCCTTATGTGTAAAAGTGATTCCTGAAATGACAGCTGAATCCACCCTTTTCAGAGATTACGTAAGGTCGGAGGGGTTAAACTGTGGTACTTCCTGAAGTCAGGATTGTTCCTTACCATCGTTCATCCATTTCTGGATGAGTTTTTGTCTGTTTTACATTTGACAACCTGACTCTGGTGGCACTGGTGATGTAGTGTCATTGGCTTTCAGCACACATAAGCTCACTGTTTTTTATACAGTCCTCTTGTCAATCCAGTGATGTACATTGTTGAGTTTAATTTTAACAAAAGACATTTAAAACTGTCTTCAAAAACCCTTTCCTTTGTAGTATTGCAAAGCCCATAGGTCTGTATGAAGTCAAGGATATGCAAGGATAAGGTTTGCTACAGTTGTCGAGGGACACGATGTGAAATTTAGAAGGAAGAGGAGAGGTAAAGTATGATTCTCATGCTTAGAGAACTTGGTAATCCAGGATAAGAACAAGTATACCTCACCCAAATGCAGGGCCGCAGTTTGTGTTTCCAGTGGAGGCTGACTCTACCGGATTGCTTGTGCTTGAATAAGAGAATGTGGTAGAATGTACAACCTCTGCTTGCAAATTTTAAGGTTTTGTGAAGGTTGGCTTCTAAGCCATGCTGCAGCAGGACGCACGGTGCAGACAGGTTCTGTGAAGTCCAAGAGAGGTGCGCTTGACTGGGGAGGAATGGAATGTGATCAACCTGTTGCCTCACATACTGGTCAGATGTGGACCTTGCAAGACTCCTTTGGGAACAGCTTTTGGGACTCTGAGGGGGCTGAGGATGAGGGGTTGTTCTATCCCTCCCAGGCACCAAATAATACCTCGTTACAATTCGGAAGGCAATATATTTCATGCCAAAGTACATGATCCATGTGTTAATGGGTTGGATACTTATAAGAAATAATTATTTCTAATACTTAAAGAAAAATGTAAGTCCAGGCTTGATGGAAGAACTATATTAGAAAGCTCATGCTGTTACATGAGACAATTTAGTCTATAATAAGAAACTTAACAGAGTTTAAAAGATAGAATTGTCTTAAAATATGTCTTGTCTGGAAGAAAGATCAGGTTGCTCAGAAGATGACCAGCTTCCTCAGGGCTCAGGAATAGGCCTAACCAGTACAATCTCAATTCTTCAAGAGATTTTTTTTGGTTAAGACAATAATTTTGCTGGTTAAGAAAAATTCTTCAAAGACATTACTCTATGATTCAGCATTGCAAAGCTACATACAAAGAAAGGCACAGAAACAGAGCAATAGGGAATGCATTTGATATTAGGGAATTCGGTATTTATTGCTAGAGAGACAACTGGAATTCTGTATTTTTATACAAAGTAAAATCAAATGCTCTCATGTACCTAAGAAAGAAAGATACATAAGAAAGCAAGCAGATGAAGCTGTGGTATGTTTCTTCTTTTGAAACGTGCAAAAGGACTACCTGTTGTAAGGCAAGAAAAACCCCGAAGGCAGAAGAATTTGTCACATCCCCTGGGCTAGGTGACAGAATTTTAAGGCAATAGGAGAAGCTACTGGGATTAATCAAGCCTGGTGCAGGTCTGTCATTAAGACACCAAACATGAATTTATTAGCTATTTTATATTACCTTTCAGTAGAAATTCCTTAAGTTCCAGTATCTTGTGGCTTTACTGAAGGAGAAAATTAAAGTATGAGTTAAGTCAAAGTGGTTAGTAAATGCTAGTAAAACCCAGGTGTTTCTTAACCTGTCTCAAAATTATTCTCATGGAAAGGTGCTAGAAAAAGATTAAGATCAGGTGAGCACAGGTTTATACCACAGGGTCACCTGTCCCTAGGTATAAAAATAATTCCTTCAATGAGTTTAAATTAAAATTCTAAATAGTAAGAAAGCAATGTTATTTATTTTTTTTAGTAGTATATAAAATAGTGGCATTTTAGGTTCCATGAAACACGTTACTTTTTCTGGAATCCTGTGTCTAGCAGAGCATTAGGCACCCTACGAGTGCCCAGTAGGAGGTACCTGGCTGGCCAGAAGGATGAATGGTGCAGTGGACCCAGGAACTGATCATATTTCATGGTGCTCAGGTGGGTTAGCTGTGGCTCTACGGACTCTCATTAAGTTTCGAATCTGCTCCAGTTATTTCACATACTCACCAAAAGGTTTGTATGCCTCATGGGAGGAGACTTAGTTATGCAGAAGGAAGGAGAGACAATAGCTCTGAATGTGAAATCTTTTTCTGTTCTAGCACTGGCCTTGGGATGTGGTATCGTGGAGGATGTTACAACCAAGTGGCTTTAGAGTCAGGCAAGTACAGCTGGTACCACTGACTTGATGTGTGGCTGTGACAGAGTTACTAAGTCTCAGTAGTTTCATGAAGAAAATGCTAATCATCAAGTCAAGTCTCATACAATGGGGTCATGTGCTTAGCAAAGCATCCGGCACATAGAGAGTGCCCAGTGAATGCTATTATGAGTGATGAAGACAGAAGGAATTATTGTTTCCCTCCTCTGAATTATGGGAGGGAAAAATGGATGGGAAATAATGTGAATACTTGTGATGAGCACCAGGTGTTATATGGACGTGTTGAATCACTAAATTGGACAGCTGAAACTAATATTATACTGTATGTTAGCTAACCAGGATTTAAATAAAAACAACAAAACCCAAAAATGAACAAACAAAAGAAGAAAATTATGTGAAAAAATTTTACCCACCAGAACAGCTAAAACTATAAAAACCGGCAACACCAAAGGTTGGTGAGTACATGGAACAAGCAGAACTGACGTACATTCATTTTTGCTAGAGGTATAAAGTGGTAGAATTACTTTGGAAAAAAGTCTGGCAGTTTCTCATAAAATTAAACATTGCATCTATCCAGTGACCCACCTAGAAATTTTACTTTTAGTTATCTAGCTAAGAGAAATTAACATGTCTACCCCAAAACTTGGATAAGTATATTCATACCAGCTTTATTCATGATAGTTAAATATTGGAAATATCTGAGATGTTCTCAAGAGAAGAATGGACAAACTGTGATATGTAACATACAACATACAATGGATACTACTTGGCAGTAAGAAGGAATGGACTTCCAGTACTCATGAAGACATGCATGAATCTCAAAAAGACTATACTGAGTAAAAGAAGCTTTACATGAAAGAACACATAAAGCATGATTCCATTTTGGAGAAGTTTTAGAATAGGCAAAACTGATCTGAAAAAAATCAGTACAGTGGTTGCCTTTGGTACGGGGGCTAGGTACTGACTACAGGGAAGCCTAAGGGTGGAAAGCACCCAGGATGATGAGATGAGAGTGTCCTAGACCATGATAGGGGTTTGGGTTAGACAGGGGTGTGGATTTGTTAATATACTATAAGTGAATTAAAATTTGTGTATTTCACTGTATGAAGGCTTTATACCACAAAGTGAAAAGAACTATAAACAAATATGAGCTCTAGCTGATGGTATGCAGGCTGATGTGTTTACGAGTGAAGTATAGTAATGTGTGCAATTTTGACATGCATCAGAAATAAGACATTGATGGATGGGTAGAGGGATGGAGAGATGGATCAGTATGCTATAACGCAAATGTAGTTAAAACACCCATTGTCAGATTTAGGTGGGAGTATACAGGTATATGGTGTACAATTATTTCAGCTGTTCTGACTGTTTGAAAAGTTTCATAACAAAATGACAGGAAAACATGGCATATATACACTTGCATAGTGGTCATGTTCCCTCTTTCCGGAGTAGGGAGGTCAGGCATTCATCCTCCAGTTAGAACTGGTACAACTTTATAGCTTTCCTTCTCACAAAGTGCTATTCTACTTGCAGTTCTTTGTTTTCAGATTGTTGGTTTTTAAAAAAAAATATTTTATTTATTTATTTGTGGGAGGGGAAGAGCGTGAGCAGGGAGAGGAGCAAAGGGAGAGGGAGAAACACACTCCCCGCTGAACAGGGAGCCCAATGTGGCACACCATCCCAGGACCCTGGGATCATGACCTGAGCAGACACTTAACCAAATGTGCCACCCAGGTGCCCATTTTCAGAGTTTGATTTCTGGATATTTCCTGTGCACTCTGTAGCATTTGAATGCTCTGGATGTGTTGGCCTCTTAACTTCTCAGCTGTTACTCATGGCAGCTCCTTGGGCCACTCAAATTCCTGTCCTCAGTTGATCTCACCTGTTTCCTGAGTCTCCTGAATTCTCTCAGCACTGCCCTGCACGCTGGTTCTGCTTCCACAGCCCCCAGACATCACCTAAGAGGGCAGATGGAGAGAAGAACCCACTACTCCCTGGCTGCTTGGTCTATACCCAATGCTACTTCATAATCAATATGTGTAGTGTGTGCTTGATGGTGTTATACACAGTAGCATCTCTTCTTTTACTCTAGGAATTGGAGTCCCACAAGGAAGGGGCTGTTATATTGGTGTTGTGTTGTGTTGTGTTGTGTAAGGGGCACCCATATTCTTCCACTAACTCGCCTTGCAGCTCTGGATCATTTATACTCTAGGTGTCGGCTCTACATCTGTAAGATGAGGGATTGGATAGAGACCATGCAGAGACTGCTTCAACACTAAAATTCTGAGTCTGAGTGGTCAGACCAATGCCTAGGTTTAAACCTTGCCCTACTGCTTATTAATTATGTGACCTTAGGCAAGTTACTTATATTTTGTGAAGTCTTAGTTTTCTTATCTGCAAAGTAGGAATAATAATAGTAATAATTATTTATCTCTCAGAAATTTCCTTAAGGATTGAATTAAATAAAGCATGGAAAGACCTTGCACAGGTCCAGGCACACAGTAAGTACTCTAATGTCAGCACCTACTGCTGCCACTACTCTGTTACTGCTCCTATTCTTCCTCCCCCCTCCTCCTCCCACTCAGGAAGACAGGAAAGCTACCACCGAAACAGCTGCAAAAGTTACCCAGAGCCTTCATGTTTCTTTTTCTGTCCCAGAGAGAACTTTACTGTTATATTTTTTTCTGTTTGAATAAAGTTAACTTAAATATTTTCTCTCTGATTTATGTTTGGTAGATATATGTTTGCAGAAACTTTAGGGGGTGTGCTCCCTTATTGTTCAGCCATATTGATTTTTCATAAAGGATATCATATTAAAAATAAATATCCATTTTAATTCCACATTCTCTTCATAATCTTTCATCCTCTAAAGGCAAAAATCTTCATATTCTTTCTTCTGCGAATCATAAGGGCTAAACTGAAAAATCAATTCTTCCTAAGAAAGGAGAAAAAGAAGTGTTATTAAGAAGTAAAGAATGGTCTGAGGATGGCATGAGGAGATCAGTGGAACCATTGGAGATATTCTTAGTTTCTAACTAAAAACAAAACCAACACCTCAGGCTGCTGCTGCTGAACATCTACCCCCATTGGAATCAGTCAGCAGAAATATAGGCAAGAACCCATCAGCCTCAGCTCTTGGGATCTCTCCCTTTTACTTTTCACTCTTAAAACAACAACAGCCACTGAGAATATCAATCCAGTTGGATGAATGCAATTAAAAAATAATTCTAGCATAAGACATGAGCTACTTTTAGCTATCCAATGTTCTATACTATTTAGAAGCATTTGACTAGAACTTTTAGAAGTCAGAGAGTACAACTTTTAACCCAAAAGGTGACTTATATTTATAACATAAATAATAAATTTTCCAGAATGGTGGGAATGTAGACTCCTGAGTGAAAAATCAGGTAGTAGTATTTGATCAGAAGTCCCTGATATACATAACCCTTGTCTTGAGGCAATGTGCCACCTCCTCAAGGAGCTTGTGGGAAATGTGGGCCAGAGTACAGAAGACTACAGATGTCCACATGTAACTTTGGTGCCAAACCCTGATGTAAAACCTTCAAGTGAAGATCCCCTTGGCTGCCACCAGAGGCAGCTGTGTATCTAGTACACGGCAGGCTGAAAATCTACTCTTTATCTTACGCTCATTTCTAAGTCTCAGCCTCACCATCAATAAATAGCAAGGAAAGAGCCATTTCGAGCATGTGAGCCACTAGGCCCCTCTCCAGGCCCTGTCGGGCTGGACAGAATTTCTCTGGCTGGGAGGGAGAGAACTGTGTTTCAACTTGGGAGATACCCAGACCCCAAGTTCCCCTAGCACACTAGATCCATTTGGGAGTAAAGAAACCATGGGTGCCGGTTGGTACCCATCTGTAGCTGCGGTGCTGTATCTCACAGGAGACTCAATCCCATGCTCTAGTGAGGGGGAAGTGTTGTAGCTAGTGCCTTTATTAACACAGTTCTGGGCACTTTCAGAGCTTACAGGTGAATGCTCTCGGTAAGTCAGCTGGAGGAAAGGGAGCAGAGGAAGTGAAGCAGAGGTGGATCTGCTCCAGGGGTGAATCTTTCTCTTGACAGAGATCCCAAGAGCTGAGGCTGATGGGAATTTTTCTCTGCTCCAGGGGTGAATCATTTTCATGACTCCCCCAGGAACTTGAGAATGGTGATGGCTGTGTTCTGAAAGGGACGCCGAGAAGAGCCTCATAGAAGAAACTGCAGGACTTCTCTGACCATCAGTCTGAGGAGGTATTCTTCTCTTAGCCGAAGATCTTACTGACTTTATAAGGCTAAAAAAGGCCACCTAGTTACATTACTACTAATGCTAGGGTGACAGACTGGGGACATTAACATCTTTTCTGAGGAGACTGACACAGGTATAACGTATAGGTTTGCAAAAGTAACAAATATGAGATTTTTTTCTTTTATAAAAGATTTAGTATAGAATATTTGTAAGAAACGAACTTCCCAAGTGCAGTTGAAATTTGAGTCAGTTTATCATCCAGCTTCTTAGGAATGAATGTATATCATATATGCAGGAATTATTTCTATGAGATACTTGTTTTGAAAGCAGAGTTTGGGTCTTGTTAGAGAAAAACAACAACCAATAAATCAAAATGTAGCATGAATATGTTTCAGAGAGGTCAAATCAATGCTTTGGTTTGAACCACGGATATAATAACTAGACCAATTTTCCTAGAGATATAGTCCACCAGTAATCAGAATGAGGAGATCCATAGTGAGATTATTTTGTCAAACCTGTTTTAAAATGAGGGGGTTTGTGTTAAATCTACAGAGAGGAAAGGTGACAGGGGAATTCCCATATTATTCCTGTAGTATTTCTTAAAGCTAAGTCCATCAATCTTGAGAGATGGGCTCTAAATTCACTTACTGGCTGTGTTACCTTATTTAACTTGTCTATGCCTTGATCGTCCCATCTATAAAATAAAACTGATTATGGTAGTTATCCCATCTGGTTGCAATAATTAAATGTGCTAACTTATGTAGTATCATTAGACTACTTCCCAACATAAGTAAATGCTCGATAAATGTTAGCATTTGTTATTATGAAATAATTACACAGAATATTATAATGTTAGTGCTAGATTATGAATAAAGAAAGGTGATACAAAAGGTCCTGGATTGTGTTAAAACCACTGCCTGGGTAGAGCAGGGAGTTAGACTACTCATGTTCAGAAAGAATCTAAAACCTGCAGTTGTTAAAATTAAATATAAGCCCGTAAAATGAGGCATTTACTATTTTATTTCTCAAGTTAAAGAGTACATGCTAGAGACCGTGTGCTTTACCCAACCACTCTCACTGTGTGAGTGAGGAAGGAGGAAGGAAGAAGAACTTGGTTTTTCCACCATGAATATCTCAGGGTCAAGCCCTCCAGACTGTCATGATGAGGAAGCCCTCTCTTGCATGCCGGCTGCTCCCTCACGGTCCTGTTGGCTACCTGTGGCGGAGGACAGGTCCCCTGTTGACTGCGGCGGATTGGCAACACAACTTGGTTACTGATCCCTTTGTTCCAGTTTTCTCAACAACTATGTGTGATTAAGTTTTTTTTAAAGACTGTACCACTAGTTACTCTATGAGAACAGACAGGGTAAAAGAAATGGGGGAATGTCCACAGAAGTCTGAAGTTTTACAAGGTTAAATGTTCCTCTTGGTGCTATGAAATGTGAATTCCTAGCTTGCAGCTGAAAGAAGGATGAGAAACGGGGAGAAGGAGACACCTGAGAAATACATAATGAGTGTGTTGTCTGTGGCAGCCACAACCTTCATATAGTTAGAAAATTCAGGCAGTCAAGAAAATGTATATAGCAGTCTTTAGAACAAAATGAATAGGGAGGGGAAAGGGTAATCTTACCAATTGGAGGTAACTCTATCACTGCCAGAGTCCTCCTTCTATTCCTCTTCTCCCTGACTCTTTACCTCAAGGGGCTTATCCACCATCCTGACATCTGGGGGAAGGCTTCTGGACCGTCTTGTTTCTCTGTGGGCATCTACAATTTCGTGGCTCATCATCTGTTCTCTTAGGCACAAGCCATACATGGCAAGTTCCCCAGAAATTCAGTCTCTCCCTCTCCAGATCTGGTCCCAACCACGGCTGTTTTGGGGACTTGCTATTCTGAGAATCAGCAGCCTCCTCCAGGTCCCTGTTGCTTCATCTGTGGCCTCAGCTAGGAGTCGGCTCTCCTGGAACAGTTACCCCTTGTAGCTTTGCTGACTCTCAGTTCTCAGTTGCCTTCGGTGCCCCTTTGGGTTTCCTGGAGGCCCCAAGAACTGAGGTGGGAAGGGGTGTTTATCACAGACCCAGCTGTGGTTCAGGGGGCCAGCTGCTACTTCTACTCTGCTGCAGCTGCAGGCTACTGAGGGTATGCAGAGCCTGCCTCCTTCCGAAGATGACAGCAAGCAGGGCACAGCTCTGACTGCTCTCAGATTCCCAACCTACTGAAGAATTTCTACAGCTCGGCCCTTCAGTGTTTACTGAGGGAGAAGGCAGGGACTAAGTGTGCCCCCTAGGCCGTAATGAAATGGTTATGCATTGCACAATGGTGTCCCATCTAAGAGCCCTATTCACATCACAGACATCATTGATTTGTACATTGATTATGACAATTTTCTGGAAAATAAAAGTCATAAGTCTTGAGGAATGAGCACTTTTTTTTTTTTCTAATGCACACAAAGACACCACCTGGGACAAATGGTGGTACCAGTGCCCGGGCCAATATGGAAACCCTCCTCCTCTTTCCAAGCTCCTTTTCCCAGCTTCTAATCTCCCCTTTGTGTGGTGGCAAATTGGCTCTTAAATCAACACACATCCTTTCCCATTCTCTGGCTCAATGTTACACCTAGAGTCTCTCAGCCTAGCTCTTAGTATTCAGGCCAAGATCTTGAAATCCACCCCCATCAACCCCTTCCCTCTAAACATTCTTTCTCAGAAACGCCTGACTTTTAAAATGAAAAGTCAAAGCTTTCAAAGCTCTTATTTGGAATTCAAAGCTGGAGATTTGAATCTGTTCATGCTGAATTTCTTGCTGGATAAAGGAGAACAATTTCTTGGTGATGAAAGCTAGAGGACCACTTGGTTGAGGGGAGATAAAGAAAAAAAACATCATGGTTCTTTGTACTGGCTGAGCTAACAAAGCCAGGAGGAAAGGACTGAGAGAGACACAGGATGGCAGGAGGGGGTCCTCTGTGCTGTGTCTCACAAGAGTTCATTCAGAGAGAGAGAGACAGAGAGAGACTTGGACCAAGGATGGAGAGCCACCACAATGATCCCATCTCTGTTCAAGTTCTGTTTACACCTGTCAGGCTTGAGACGATCCCTGGCTTCTGGGAGACAGCCCTGTATGGGAGACACGGCCACGAGAAGCAGGCGCTTTCTGAGCACAGGTGTGAGCATGTGAGACGCGTGGAGGAACAGCCACGAACAGAAACAGATGGAGCTTGTTATAGCTTCTGAGGCTCGCTAAGGAGCACATCAAATGTACACACAGGGGAGAACAGGCAGCAGGCAACTTGTGACCCTGGATTCCTTCCTGCTTCTCAGAAACCACATTGCCAGAAGTGTCTTTCTCGAGGTGAGGATGATGTGATATAATCACCTCTCTATGGCACCTCTGCTGGAGTGCCCAGCGCCAGCACTGCTCGGCTTGCAGCCTTGGTCTGTGACAAGTGTGATCCTGCTTCCTCGGTTTCTGTTTTCTCTACTTTGTTCCTGCCCAAGCAACCACCGACCGCACAGCTGAGCCACATTCCCTGGCCTTACAGCCTTCACACCAGCCTGGGAGGGGAAAGTGAAGTTTGTGAGCCTCATTATTACCTGTAATTCCAGAGAACTACAAAAACCCTGCTGTGTTGCCACTAGGTTTGCTGTATAGTTATAACAGTCTTTTTAAGAACATAAGATTTTTTTAAAGTGTGAAACAGCAGATAACCTATAATTTATTTTAACTATTGTTTCTGTAATTTTTATTCTATAATCTATGGAACCAAGCTGTTAATCATACAACTTTATTTATTTATTTTTTTAAAGATTTAATTTATTTATTCATGAGAGAGAGAGAGAAAGAGAGGCAGAGGGAGAAGCAGGCTCCATGCAGGAAGCCTGATATGGGGCTCGATCCCGGGTCTCCAGGATCACACCCTGGGCAGAAGGGAGGTGCTAAACTTTTGAGCTACCCAGAGATCCCCTCACATGACTTTAAAGGTATGTTTTCTTAGGGACGCCTGGATGGCTCACCAGTTGAGTGTCTGCCTTCTGCTCAGGGCCTAATCCCAGGGTTCGGAAATCAAGTCCCACAAGTACAACTTCCATATATTGCTGTCATCTGAGTTCATGTCAGTGGAGTCCCTTATTGGTGAGTGTCCTGATGTGTGCTTGATTTTATTATCCTGGTAACTATTGGCTTGCTTGCATGGAGAGGATTAATATGTATAGATTGTGAGCTCCTAATATGTGTGAGCAGCTGTGCTAGGTGCTTAACATTTGTTATCTCCTCTCTTCTCCCTAATGGTATTGTAAAGTGTATATAACTATGCCCATTTTATAGGTGAGGAAAAGTTCTCTGAGAACATATGTGACTGGATCAAAGTGACATAGCTAGTAAGTAGGATTTGAATCCAGGACTATCTGACTCCAAAGCTAGGGATCATTCCCACATTCATTATGTGGCCCTGGGTGGTCCAAAGGGGCCAACCTTACTCCAGATTCTAGTATGTAGTGATATTTTAGTACAATTTTATTTATTTATTTTTTATTTTTATTTTTATTTTTTTTTTCAATTTTATTTATTTTTAAAAAGATTTTGTTATTTGTTGAGAGAGAGCAAGAGAAAGCACTAGCAGGGGTGGGGGGAGGGGCAGAAGGAGAAACAGACTCCCCACTGAGCAGGAAGCCTAACATGGGACTCTCAATCCCAGGACCCTGGGTTCATGACCTGAACGGAAGGCAGATGCTTAACCAACTTTGTCATCCAGACTCCCCTTAGCACCACTTTAGAAAAACATTAATCCCCTCAGTTCTATTTGGTTCCCAAAGTTCATGCCTGCGAGGACCCTCCTTCTCTCTCTCCCTGTGTCTCTCCACAGTGTCACATCAAATAGCTTTATGGGATTATCTAAAACATCATTAAAGAAAGCCACTACTTCTTTTTCAGTTTGTTTTTTAATGAAATCACTTATGTTTCTATATTAATAGGTGGACTTACTTCACTAATATTTCCTACACAGTAGACACATATTAAATTTCTTCAGGGTAACATTTGTAATGATTCTCCCACAACTCACTTCTCAATCCTGTCAATTTGTATCACCAGCAAATGGTCGGCTTTGAAGCATGACATCATAAAGGACACACATACTTATATTGCTCAGGGGGCAAATGTTATCCACCCAAATGAACTTTGATAATATCTTTTTAAGTATATTATTAATGATTTATTATTTGGTATAAAATGATCAAAAAAACGAATGAACTTTGATAGCATTTATGTGTGATCCGTGTAAATGAACTTTCATAGTATCTTTTATTTTCATGTGGATAATGACACTTGTAAGTGGGTATACCTTCAGAGAGATTTGTTAAGGCAAATGGAGAATTGTGAGTTATTTCTGTGCATGACCTGTAAATTTTACTTATTTCTTCATTCATCCTTTCATTCATCCAGTTATTTTATTTTCAAGGGCAATCATGATGCAGAGTACTGTCCAGAAGTATAGTATAAACTTCAGTTAAATGAGCAAGGGAAATATTAGATCTTTTTTTATCAAGTGGTTACTATTCAATAACCTGTTCATGTGATGGGATTAGAATACCACTATTAAGACCCTGGATTAAAACTCCAAAGAGAGGGTATCACTGGTGGCGCAGCGGTTTGGCGCCTGCCTTCGGCCCGGGGCGTGATCCTGGAGTCCCGGGATCGAGTCCCACGTCGGGCTCCCTGCATGGAGCCTGCTTCTCCCTCTGCCTGTGTCTCAGCCTCTCTCTCACTCTCTCTGAATAAATAAATAAATCTTAAAAAAAAAAAAAGAATTCATCACTCTGGGACTTTTTGGAAATTTCTTTGAATTTATATTCTGAGATTTCTCAGCCCAGAATAGAACAGAGATCTGGTCACATGGTGATGCTCATACACACCATAATTGGACCACCACTTGGGTGCTTCTTGAAGTGTATGTTTCCTTAGTTAGATTATCAGGATTATCAGGGAGAGTAGCAACAAGTGGTCCATGGGGAAACACATACCCCTGGGCTCTCTGACTATGAGACACTTTCCAAATGCATGATGTAGACAAAGCAAAACTGTGTTGACTATGTACAGAGCAAAATACTGCCAGGTGAATCTTTAAGGAGTGTGTCTCTTTATTCTCTTTACCTTTCAACATCTTTTTGTGTTGATTTTATATATAATATCTAGGTGTCTTGTAGCACTCATTGGAGGATTGGAGAAAAGTATGTGTTCCATATTCCCAGGGGCAGAAATCTAAAAATGATTTTTAACAAAGGAAATTATTGTATGTTTAATGCACTGAGCGACTAACCTGTTTCTTAAGGCACCTACCAGGGAGTGAAAAGTTCAATTTTCTGACAAGAAGGGCAATAGTTATACAGCTTTCCACAGAACAGTAGGATACCCACAATAAACCATTTCATTAAAAAATGCTAAATACTTACATTGCCTGTTGCTTAGATTAAATAAGAACATATGGCTATAGTCCATTTTGAACATACTGCTAGCTACTTTTAACATTATTATTCATTTTTTTTCTTGTAACAGAAGGAGAAGTTTCTGCTCTTTAGGCTTCATAAATGTGAAGACCTAGAGCAGGCTTCTCTGCACCTTCTGCAACCATATTCTGCCTTGAATAGCAAAACCCCATAACATGCAGGATTCCCTCTTTAGCTACCTGCACAACAAGAAATAAGAATTAAAAAAAAAAAAAAAAAAAACGAAGCCCATGGTTCTTGGCCTTTCTGTCCATCTGTATGGCAGTGGTTCTGTATTAATGGGTCCTAAGTTTGCAGTGTTCTGGACAGAAACCTCCCACTTGCCATTCCTTACAAAAATAAGAGGGGGTGTTGTGAAATTTTTCCAAAGGCCTCTCAAAATACAGGATAGAGCCCATAACTTGTAAGGGATCTGTTTTTTTTTTTAATGTTTAATTTGAAATGTAATATTGATGTATATCCTGTTCTTTCTTTCATATTAGCAAGTAAATTATTTGCCATCTTGGTTTATCAGTGATTATACCTCAAATTGTATCTCTATTATATATAGAGAGCTCATCCAATCATGTAGTCTTCTAAGATTGTAAACTAGACAAGTCTTATGGTTTAGTTTAATGTAGTAAGCATTTAGGGGCACCTAGATGGCTCAGTGGTTGGCCGTCTGCCTTTGGCTCACGTCATGATCCGGGGGTCCTGGGATCAAGTCCTGCATCAGACTCCTTGCAGGGAGTCTACTTCTCCCTCTGCCTATGTCTCTGCCTCTTTCTTTGTCTCTCATGAATAAATAAGCAAAATCTTTAAAAAGTATATAGTAAGCATTTATCCACTATCTATAATGTGTTAGAGTGTATCCTCACCTTCCAGGGGTTCATAGTGTGGTAGGCAAGAGAAATGTGAAACTTCTAAAATAATTCTGACACGTGGCAAATTTTGATAAATGCCATAACAGAGGTAAAAATTTATAATGGAAAAACAGTTATATGGATTACTGTAAAAACAAATGTTTCCAATTAATTTGTTATAGTCTCAAAATTATAAAGCCAGAAGAATGTTTAGAAATCATCTAGTTTAAATCCCTCAATGTTTCTAGCAGCAATGTCCACAATAGCCAAACTATGGAAGGAGCCTCGGTGTCCATCGAAAGATGAATGGATAAAGAAGATGTGGTCTATGTATACAATGGAATATTACTCAGCCATTAGAAACGACAAATACCCACCATTTGCTTCGACGTGGATGGACCTGGAGGGTATTATGCTGAGTGAAATAAGTCAATCGGAGAAAGACAAATATTATATGGTCTCATTCATTTGGGGAATATAAAAATTAGTGAAAGAGAATAAAGGGAAAGGAGAGAAAATGAGTGAAAATATCAGTGAGGGTGACAAAACATGAGAGACACCTAACTCTAGGAAATGAACAAGGGGTAGTGGAAGGGGAGGTGGGAAGGGGGTTGGGGTGACTGGGTGATGGGCACTGAGGGGGCCACTTGGCAGGATGAGCACTGGGTATTATGCTATATGTTGGCAAATTGAACTCTAATAAAAAAATTTTTTTAAAAAATCCCTCTTGTACATGGTGAATCTAGAATATCTTGTTATACCAAACAGTGAGATGGCTTTCAAAGACTATTCTGGTAGTGTAAAAAGGACTCAGAAGTCAACTTGAGGAGGACTCCATTGGCCAAAGATGGGACAATTTGAGGTTTATTAAGGATAAGAAACTCAGTGAATTGAAACTCATATAATATGTTTAAATTAATGAGCTCATAGTGATATAAAGTTATTGATAATATTTGGAAGATGACAAGGAACTAATTATCTTAGAACTTTTTTTAAATGGAAAGAATCAAGTATTTCTTATACAAATATCAGTGGATACACTGGGTAACTAAATAGATGAATTATGCATCAGTTTATAGAAATATTCTAGCTAATAAATGAAGATAAAATGAAGTGGAATATCGCCACTTGACTGCTCCCAATGAATTAATGGATCTTGGCAGAGAGTGTCAATGGCTACTAACATCACAAAAAAAGAAACAATATGAGACTTAACAAAGGGATTGAGTCTAAGTCTGATCAAGTGTTTGGATCCGGCTACCATTTGCAGAACATATAGAAGACAGAAGAACATGTTGAACTGTACCATGAATGTGCAGCCAGCAACACCCAGATTGTGGGAAACCAGGCCAATGGCATGACTTTTCCACTGGATAAAATGTGAGGGGGGGGCGGGAACCAGAGGGGAAAATCTGTAGATAAAGAGATTTAAGTGACATTTAAAAATTATTGAGTCTAAAACCAAAAAGAAATATAAGGTAGTGATAACTATATAAGGAAAGATAGAGGTTACTTTTGGAGGGAATGAGATGGCTGTAATTGCGGTAGGGCCTATGGATGAGCTATTGTGGTGGTTGGTAAAAGGCAATTTCTTGACATAGATGACAGTTACATGAGTGTTTATAGTACTCATTAAGCAATGCACTTCTGTGTTTTTCTGTATCTGTGTTTTATTTTACAATAAAAAAGGTATCTTTTACCTTTTACCTAGGCCAGCTCAGCATTTTCAGAGTGTTACTTTTCACCCTAAATTTCATTTTGTCTAATTTTCAATGTCTCAGCTCATGTATAAACTGGGCTAATAAATAGGGTGATCATGCATCCAGTTTGCCAGGGACAAGTCCCACATTTGCCTGCAGTCCTGGAGTAATTATTAATAGTGTTGCCTTCCTTCCTCAGAAGTGTCTCAGTTTGGATAGTAAAGCGTATGATCACTCTACTAATAAATAACACTATCTCTTTTCTGTCTCGGTTCAGACCTATTGAGAACAGTCCAGGAATCAGCCTGATAGAGAGCAAAATGTCAGCTTAATAACTGATAAAGCGGTTGGAGAATATAGCTCTAGGTCTTGCTAATGTTTTTGTCTAGGACTAAGCAGATTTACCACCTAGCCACAGGCAGCACAGAGCAACCTGGCTGCCACTATTCTTCCCTCCCACCCTCAGGGGGGCCTGCCCTCGTCTTGGAACAGCAGAGGAATTAAGAAAGGCCAATAGTGTTGCTCTGGTGATGTTTCCTCTAGTTCCTTGGTCTTTTTCTTTTTGCCTTTTATTGACTTGAACACTTTTGAAGGGTATTGACTTGTTATTTTGTAGAATGTAACTCAATTATCTTTTTTCTGATTTTTCCTCATGATTAAATTGAGATAATACATTTTTGGCAAGAATACCGTATGGATACATGATATCATATCCTTTTCAGTGCATCATATTGCGAGGCACAGAGTATTCACTTGCCCCATTACTGATGATGTTAACTTTAATCACTTGTTGAAGGAGAGTCTGTCAGGTTTCTCCAAAAAGTTACTCTTATTCTCATTGTAAATCATACAAATCATATGGAAATATAAATACTTTGAGATTCTGTAATTACCCTATCTCTCATAAAATTTTCACTCACAAATTTTAGCATTTGTCAATGATTCTTTTCTGAAACAATTATTACTGTGGTGTTTGCCAACTAGATTTTCTATTTTCATGATTCCTTCATCCCATATTTGTTAGTTGAAAAGCTATTATATGGAAGAGATTGCTCTTCATTTTATGTATGTATGTATGTGTTTAATTTATTTATATCACTATGAACTCTGGACTTTTATTTCAGTCCATGGGTTATAACATAATATTCTCTTTGTCATTGTTGCTCAAATTGTCTCAGATCTGGCTATTGGGAGCCCCTTTAAGTTGGCTACCGTGTTCTTTTAACATATTGGAAGTTGTTCCTATTTGAGACTAAAATGCTAAAAATATTTGCTCAAATCCTGAAAATATACAATTCCGGAGACTTCTAGGAGGTTCATTTCTGCCCCACAGATGTAAGCTCTGGGGTCCAGGACAGCCCCTCAGAAGAGTAGGCTTTGCCAGAGATGGAACTCAAGTGAGACTCTCTTTCTTTCTTTAAAAAAGATTTCATCTGGGACGCCTGGGTGGCTCAGCGGTTTAGCACCGCCTTCCGCTCAGGGCATTATCCTGGAGTCCCGGGATGGAGTCCCACATCAGGCTTCCTGCATGGAGCCTGCTTCTCCCTCTGCCTGTGTCTCTGCCTCTCTATCTCTGTGTCTCTCATGAATAAATAAATAAAATATTTAAAAAAGATTATCATCTATCTATCTATCTATCTATCTATCTATCTATCTAATCTATCTATCCATCTATCTACAGAGTGTGAGCAGGGGGAGGGGCAGTGGGAGAAGGAGAGAAAGAATCTCAAGGAGACTGCTGAGCATGGAGCATGATGCAGAACCTGGGGTGGAACCAATTGTGGAGCCCCACCAGTGGCTTCTCCCAGGGCTTGGTGCTAGCTGGATCTCCACAACCCTGGGATCCTGAACTGAGCTGAAATCAAAGTCAGTCTCTTAACAGACTGAGCCACACAGGCACCCCAGGTGAGTTCCTCTTTCTAACAGGCCATCTCATCTGTCATTGAGTTACCATCATTTTGTAGATATGTAGATCTTTACTGACCCCTTTCAATGCCTCTGTAATTATGCAAAGTGGCACAGGTACAGTGTCCTTCCTTTGGTGTACTTTCCATGGCAGGCTGGGCTGTGCATGACCCAAGATAGCCTCCAAGATAGCAAGAGGATGAAGCTTATAACCTCTACTACTTTTTTGCCTGTAAGTTTTTCCTAAAAACTTTATTTTGCACTTATATCATGTAGTGTCTATGCCCTGTCCATGCCAATTTATCCCTCAGTGCAACCCTATCATTTAGATCTATTCATGTAATAAAAGTTGCCCCATGATGAATTTAATTATTATAAGTGTCTCTCTAAATGTAAGCTGTGGAGGGTTTTACAACGTTATATGTGACTTTTTTTTTTAAAAAAGATTTTATTTATTTATTCATGAGAGACAGAGAGAGGCAGAGATACAGGCAGAGGGAGAAGCAGGCTCCATGCAGGGAGCCCGATGTGGGACCCCATCCCGGGTCTCCAGGATCACGCCCTGAGCTGAAGGCAGGTACTCAACCGCTGAGCCACCCAGGCGTCCCTATATGTGACATTTTTTTAGACTTTTTATTTATTTATTCATTATTCATAGAGACAGAGAGAGAGAGAGAGAGAGAGAGAGGCAGAGACACAGGCAGAAGGGGAAGCAGGCTCCATGCAGAGAGCCTGACGCGGGACTCGATCCAGGGTCTCCAGGATCACGCCCTGGGCTGCAGGCGGCGCTAAACCGCTGCGCCACCGGGGCTGGCCCTATATGTGACATTTTATATGGATGTACAGTGTTTCTGCATTTTAATGGCGTAAAAATGAACTACCACTCAAATGTAATATTATCAAAGAGTGAAAAATGGATGAAAGTAACAGTAAGTCAACAGTTAATCCAAGTACCATGTATAATAAAAAATTACCCAGTTCAAATTAAGTTTGGGAAACTAAAACTGATTATTTTAAGCATGGGCTATTAAGAAGCAGTTATTAGTACAAAATTAACTGTTTTTATGACAAAATGTCTTGTTCAATTTGTTTTTAAGGTTTTATTGCTTATATAATGGGACTTCACCTTTTAAAATGAGTTTTTTTTGTAAGAATTGAGAAGTAAGGGTTACTTATAATATTTTTACAGTCTTATAAGGATATTCATATTTTGGGACCCCAGGGTGGCTCAGTGGTTAAGCATCTGCCTTTCAGCTGGGGGCATGATCCTGGAGTCCTGGGACTGAGTCCCACGTTGGGCTCCCTGCATGGAGCCTGCTTCTCCCTCTGCCTGTGTCTCTTCCTCTCTATCTCTCTGTCTCTCAAGAATAAATAAATAAAATCTTAAAAGAAAAGAATTTTGTAAAGACTTGCTTTAATTTTTTTAATATATTTTTTATTGGAGTTCAATTTGCCAACATATAGCATAACACCCAGTGCTCATCCCATCAAGTGCCCCCCTCAGTGCCCATCACCCAGTCACCCCATCCCCCGCCCACCTCCCTTTCCACCACCCCTTGTTCATTTCCCAGAGTTAGGAGTCTCTCATGTTCTGTCTCCCTCACTGATATTTTCACTCATTTTCTCTTCTTTCCCTTTATTCCCTTTCACTATTTTTTATATTCCCCAAATGAATGAGACCATATAATGTTTGTCCTTCTCCGATTGACTTATTTCACACAAGGCTTGCTTTAATTTTTAACACGATCATGAGTTGTGTGACCTTAGACAAGTGTCCAAACTTTCAAGAGGCTTATGTAAAATGGCAATGTTTATAGGACCAAATTGGATAATATTCATAAACAGCTTAGTACGGTGAGTAGACCATAATGAACCCTCTGTAAGTGTGAGCTATTACCATTATCTGAAACCAAACAATTGGGCAGTCATTTAATTATACATTTAATATCAGTCGGAGACTGCTGGAATGAAAGTGATGCCAATGAAAATGATCAATAGTTTAGTGGTTTTACAGAAACATGGGACAGGCTCCATTTACATACATAAATGAATCTGTGATTTTAAAAGCTCCCTGCCTGAGGCATTCTCAAGGATCTTGACTCTCATCTATCATACTTAACTCAGTTGTAACCACTGAGCTGAGGCTGTGGATTCATTAGTGCCTGAAAAGCTGATATTGAAAGCATGTTATGGAGGTGTTCAGAAGGTGGAAGAACATTGTATTGAGGTAGAGTAGAACTGTTGAGAAAAAGGTGTTATCTGTTTTTCACACACAGTTTGACCACTTGAAGCTCAAATGTATGTGGGTTGATTTAGAATGCCTGGTGGTGTCATTTAGGTGTTTCTTAAAAAGGCTTTTGAAGACTTTACTTTAAGCTGTAACTTTAGAGCCTGTGGAGCCAAACAGATGTTTTCATGGACTCAGGGTGAGTAATGTCCTCCTGTAACCTGGGTCATAACTCATCAAATATTGCTCTAGTGGCCTGGAAGAGGCCATATATCTCTGAGTATGCACTGGGAATGTACTTAATGCCAGAGGATCTGGTTCAGTAACCAAAAAACATATTTAGAGCTTAAAATGAAAATCCCAATGGGAAATCCATGCTTTAAACACATTTCTAGAGGATCTTCTTAAATCAGATAACCATTAGTTCTCAAGGCATTGATGCCATTTATGCTCAGAACAAAGCTCTTGTGAGAACACATTATTACTAATTTTAATTTTTCAGTAAATCCATTAGCATCTTTGTCCTAATAGTAGTGATAGCAGTGGAGTCATGGTGGTATGGATTGTTTTTGTGTTGTTGCATATGGCTACAGAACACCTGATTTAATGTTGTTGTTGTTTTTCCATGAATTTTTCCATGAATTGTCTCAAGTAATTAGTGAAATATTGCTTTGGCTAGTTTAACTGCTCTCATGATTCTCAGAAATATTCGAAGCATGGAATAGACATGGCCAGTCTAGTCTCCTTGTTATTTTTCACCCCACAAATTGATCAGACTAGCAGTTCAAATAAGGGAAATGCTAACTTTTCAGCTTACAGTTTTTCCATCATATACATTTGATCACAGGGCACAGGGTTATTATCTTAGGGGAAAGAAAAGTGTAGAAGACAAATTCTTGAGTTTGAACCTCCAGTAGTGCAATAGTTTTTTGATATCTACAGTAGAGTGAAAGATTTAAATTGCAGAAGTCCAGGCTTTTGAAAGATAAAAGGTATTTTGAGAGCCAGAAGGCTAAGAGACTGAAGGATTCAGAGCACAAATTTCATGCAATAGACAATAGATTTGGATAGATAGCATGAAGGTGATAGCTAGTTTTTCTCTGGAAAGGCTGGGTGGGGTGTGCTGATATGTTTCTAGGAGCAGGGATGCCCTATCCTAGCCTCCACCATGGACTAACAGCAATAACATTACCCAACACATCTGGTACTTACTCTGTACCAAGCATTATTCTAAGGGAATGTCTTTTAAATTCACTTGCTCTTCTCATCAACCTTATAAGATATATCCCACTTTACAAATGAAAAAACTGAGGCACAGAGTGGTTAAGTGATATGCCCAAAGTGACAGTGTCAGAGCCAGTGTTTGTATTTAGCAGTCTGGCTCTGGAGTCATTGTTTAGCAGTCATCAATCCCTGGGTGAGCATATTAGACAGCTCAGCTTGATTTGGAGGGCTCCTCAGGAAGGGATGACCTGTGCCTCCCTTCCTGGGGGAAGCCTGAGTATGCAGCAAGCCTCATGAATGCATTGAAGCAGCAGCAAAGCAGAGACAGCAGCTTGGCCAGTCTATGTGAGAAAGTTTCTGATAGTTTTGATTCTCCCAAAGCCCAGAGAAGAGTCCACAGCAATTTTCAGTGTCCCTGAGAGGGTTGTGGGCATGGATGAGAGAGGTTGGTGACAAGGGTTCAATGTAAGCAGGAGCGGGGTGGCAAAGCTGGAAGCTGCAATGTGCACTTGCACAAGGGCAGGATATACCTTGGAAATAGAGGCCTATCACCAAAGACCAGCAGGTGGAGGGATTCTCACTGCCACACACAAACCCACAGAACCACCCTGCCATTTCAAGGGAATGGAAGGGAAAGGGTGAAACCCTGAATTTGTCTGATTTTATCCATGAAATGGCTGAAGAATTAATAATTTGAATTAAATTAGGAAGATTAAGTTTCCTGCTACAGAAGAAGCCTGGGAGCTTGAGATAGAAGTTCAGCTCAGTGACAGGAAAAGCAAAGGCTATATTTTTGCACTCCTGATTACTGGCTTGTAAAAACTGTTCAGTATGATTCTACGGAAATCATATAAATTCAACACAGGAAGCCACCATATGAACTTTGTCACATTTTCAAATAGAAAGTGCTCAGTGTTGGGCCTGGTTTGATGAGATGGACTCTCAATCCCTAGCTTCACATTTCTTGTGCAGACACAACTCCTTGAAAAGCAATTTCCACTCAATTGCATTTGCTTTTCTATGGGCTGGATGCAGTTAAGGGAAATGAAGAACATTTCAGTGCCAATGCTATATTGGTTACTGATACCAAATTATTAGGAACACTGTGGTCCATATTGTGTCAGTATAAGTACTTCACACCCAGCTACGGATGAGGCTAATGTGTCAGTTTATAGACCTTGTATTCCCTAGGGTGCCTTGTAAATCTGGGAGTTGTTCCCAAGTGCTCTATTTTACATTTGGATCCCTGGGAGAGCTGGAAAGTCAAATGAATAAGCACACACACATGAAGAGGTACCTGGTTAATTATGCATCGCAGGAACTAGACATGCTCCATTTCTTTTTTTTGTGTCTTTTATAAAGTGTTTTCTTTTTTTTTGGTTGAATTTTGTCAGAGAAACAAAAGGGGCTTCTATTTTCTGAATAGAGGTGAACAAAATACTTCAGTAAGAATTTATTGGTCTTGGAAAGAAATTTAAATGACCGAAATGGGTCTGGGATGGGCTCCTAAGCAAAGAATAAAGAGATTCTTATGTTACTGCAGTCAATTAATGTTTATCGAGAATCAGCAATGCAATGGACTCTGCTCCGGGTTTAACATCTACTTATGTCTTAGTTTTGTCGCAAGTAGTAATCCCATTTGAAGTCTTTTCTGTCAACAAGCTCCTCTTTGAATTTACATGCAAGGTCCTGTGCTACATCAACTGCCTGGGAACCCGGAGAGGCTCTAAGTTGTTTTTGATTCTGTGCTTTTTTCCTCATTGCTAAAATGGAGATAATATCTGCCATAGACATGTATCATAAAGATGTTCAAGTAATTTGTGAGTCATTACCTGAAAAGTACTTTAAATATCTTTGGAGAAAAGAATCATAACATGTAGACCAGCATTACGTTCACATGGCCCAGTGGGAGAGATGTCATCAGCTAACAGTCTCCCCAGGAACAAGACAGGAAGTCGTGGTTCTCAGGTCTCTGAACATACATACCCTGCTCATCATCATTTCCCCCATCTCATCCTAATGCATGGGGCTGCAGGACACAGGAGTGCAGGCCATTTGCCCTATGACATAATCTGTTTCAGTTCTCTTGTCTGTCAGTTTAGAAAATGTAATTCACAGGATCACCATATGGAGTAAGTAACCAGGGTGCTTGCAAAGCCTTTTGCAAATAAAAAGTGCTACATGTAAGTGAAGAATAATACTCAAGCACTTGCATTTTGAATGCAGAGATATGGGTATTTGTCTGTTCCACCCTTTATTTGCAGGAAATGAGTATGTTGGTGGAACTAAAGCCGACACAGCTTTTAAAATGACAGCTGTGAGATACTTAAAAACATATGCTGCTTCACATTGTGTCTGCTTGACACTGCCAGATTGAAGATTTAAAATGAGTTTCAAAGAATTTCCAAGGTATTACATATTTTGAAGCCTTTTTCATAAAGGACACACTTTTTTGGAAGTATAATTGACATACAACATTATATTAGTTTCAGGTGTGCAACATAATGATTTGACATTTGTATATACTGTGAAATGATCACTACAATAATTCTAGTTACCATCTGTCATTACACAAAGTTACACACTTTTTCTTAAAGGACACAATTATTAATAGTCTATTTTGCCAAGCTATCTCTGTGATGTGCCTGCTGTGGAAAATGCTACCAAGAACAATGTGTCTGCTGGGTGACCAGAATTTCCCTGGACATGTAAGGAAGTCTTCAGTCTACAGGAGGGCCCAGTATAATCCCAGAGCAGCAACAGGCCCCCCAAATTAGTACAAATCTGAGTGTTGTTAGTTTGGTAGGCCATGGTTCATTTTTAATCCCTTTATGGTGTTTTTTTTTTGTTTTTTTTTGTTTTTTTTAAGTTTCAGTTTATTTATGATAGTCACAGAGAGAGAGAGAGAGAGAGAGAGAGAGAGAGGCAGAGACATAGGCAGAGGGAGAAGCAGGCTCCATGCACCGGGAGCCCGACGTGGGATTCGATCCCGGGTCTCCAGGATCGTGCCCTGGGCCAAAGGCAGGAGCCAAACCGCTGCGCCACCCAGGGATCCCCCTTTATGGTGTTTTAAGCATAATTTTTTTTTCATTATTTTTCTTAAGAGTTGGGGGCATTTACTGTCTGCATTCTGGAGAGCTAGTCAATGCCTGGGTGTTATGGTTGCCTAGGAAATCCCGAAGAGCAGACCATCATTGATAAAGAGCAGATATAGCCTGATGTTTCTTTCCTTGTGGTCTTTCCAAATTCCCCTCAAGGAAAGCTCAGTGTCATTGATGAAAGTATTTTTATTCCCTAGCTCTGAATTAGGACTATGTTGACATATCATCAGAGCTCCAAAAGAGTTGTTTTTTTATTTTTTTAAAAGATTTTATTTATTTATTCATGAGAGACACAGAGAGAGAGGCAGAGACACAGGCAGAGGGAGAAGCAGGCTCCATGCAGGGAGCCGGATGTGGGACTCTATCCCGGGTCTCCAGGATCAGGCCCTGGGCTGAAGGTGGCGCTAAACCGCTGAGCCACCCAGGCTACCCAGAGTTGTTTTTTAAGTTATGTATAGATAGAGGTTCCCTGACAGGAGACTCTGGGGAGCCAGAG
This sequence comes from Canis lupus baileyi, assembly GCF_048164855.1. NCBI lineage: Eukaryota > Metazoa > Chordata > Mammalia > Carnivora > Canidae > Canis > Canis lupus. Next base: position 52,062,007 of record NC_132855.1, on the reverse strand, counting down.
TCCTCCCTGGAGGTTCCAGGCCATTTCTGCCAGGGTTGTCCTTGTTGGAGGGCCACAGCCCCAAGTCCAGGAAGGGAGGCACTTAGTTGCGGCAATATGAAATTAGCAGGGAATGATGGGGATAAAATAGCAAGTGAAGAGACAGAGGGGCAGATAATTTGGGGTGTCAAGGCTGACATAGGTGTGATTAAATGTAAGGATAGGAGAAGACCTTTGGAAATTCATTCTGAGATTGGGAGGAGGTGTGGGTACAGAGTAGGTTTGGACCAGGGAAAGAAATAGACATCAAACATTAGAAACATGGTCAGTGGTGGGAGAGGGAGATAGAAACAGGAATAGGGAACAGCGACAGAATTCAAAAGTAAAATATAAGTGAGACCTTTCTTGGAGCCACAGAAAATGATGTGCCATGAACTAAGGAGTATAATTAATTCACTCCTTGGCTCCTGTGGTTCAACAAGGACAGACAAAGTAACCTTGAGGAAGTGGGATTCTGGTCCCTGAATTATTTGTATATGCATCTAGGAGTGTGCCCCAGTAGTGGGGATTTGGCTTTCTGGATTCTGCTGTATCAGATCTTTCTTGGACTCTTCCACCACTTTTTGCCCTTTCCTCCTTTGGATCATGGAGGGGAGGAGTGAGAGGCAGAGAGAGAATAGATTCCTTACCCTTTGCTACTTCCTCTTCTTAATCTTTCTCCCCTCTAACTACCGCTGCCACAATCTCTCCCAGGTAGAAAACATTAATTCTATAAATAATGCATATGAGCACATGAAAACAGGTATTGGCATGGGGAGACAGTTTAAGAGAAGGGGGAACAGAGATTTGACTGCACTCAATATTGGAGGATCTACTAGGCCAGGTAGGAATTTTGTTGAAATTAATTGGCATATAGATGGATAATTGCTGGATTCCACCATGCTTCTCTCTCTCTGCTTCTCCTTATTTTGCATCCTGTGACCTCTGTGTTAAGATGGGCCTGTAGTTGCTCCTTGCTTTAGTCCCCTTAAAATTTTAAGGCTGAGGGAAACCTGGCTGGTAGATTGAGTTATCTCATCAGATGCAAGAAAAGAAGTTCTGTATCTCTTCTGCTCAGGGCCAGGCCTTGAGTGCAGAGAGAATCTCTGACATTCTCACACAATCCAGGGCAGCCCAACAGGCAGCTTCTGAATTTGGGCTTTTGAGAAAATAGAGTGGACATCTGGCTTTTAGGTCTTTGGCAGCACCTTACCCAGAGGCTGGTGGCTGCCATAGTGTCCAAGATGCCTTGATGAGATCTGGTTTGGCACAACAAATGTTTTGGAGTATGCTGAAACTACTTAAATAAGCCTCCAGCATTGAAGAAATGCTCATTCACAGAAAGTCAATAGGATTATTATTCTTAGCCGTTTATAGAAAGGGCAGATATATACTTGACAACATTTTGTCAGATAATGCATTTATTTAATGGTAAAAAACCCCCGAAATTTCTCTTAAAAATACGTTACAATTTTAATGGTCTTTCCCCAAGTAAGAGAAAAACTGTATAGCTAAGATTAACAGCTACATCTTCTGTAGAAATTTATAGTTGGCAAAGCATTTTTCCAATATGCCATCTTGTATAGTCTTTACAATGGCCCTGCTTGATGATAAGGAACAGGGCTGCTAAGGCCTTTGTCCAGGGTCACACAGCCAGCAGGGAGCAGAACAGGATCATCAGCTTTCAAATCTTATTTTGTGGTTCTTTGGAGCATCTTAAACTTAGAATGAACTTGAACAAGGTGAATGTCAAGTCCTCAGCTCTTCCTGGGCTCCTTAAGCTGTTTTGTGCACAAATTATGGCAGTTTGAGCTTTTTTTCATTTCCTTTGGGAAACTCCCCAACATTTTTCTCTCTCATTCTTTCTCTCTGTCTCTTTTTTTGCAAGAATGTTGAGAGATTTTTATAGTTTTGTTTTTGAGTTATTTGGCAATGAATAGCTTGTTTAAAAATTGGCTGTGATGTCTTAGCAAGCATAGTGAATATACTCAGGAATCCCTGTAAGTGAGAAAAATCTATCCTACAAGTTGTTTTCAGATGTAATAAAGATTTGAAATTTATTGGATTCAATAATTAACAAAACTTATGTATGCTATATATGGTAGCATTTATATGTTTGTTTATATAGATATATATTAAGTATTTATTCTGCAGTTTCTTTATAGTTTCATATCTTTATAGGGATTGCATATTTTCATAAGTTTTCAAAAAGCACATTTTTAGTTTTCTTATCTACAAATTGGATATAATAATAGCACCTTACCCACAGAGTTGTGATGAAGGTTAAATCAATTTCAGTTAATAAGCTTAAAGCTCTCAGAACAGTAACACATGATAATAATGATTAGCTATTATTACTATTTTTTTTTTAGCTATTATTACTATTGTTCCTAGTAGACAAAAGAGCTTTCATTATATACCTCATCACAGAACATATTTGTAGGGAGCCATTAATTTGACAATTTGATTCCTAACATAATCCATGACTACTAGTTTATGCTGAAAATCCAAATAATTTTGAAACATAGCTCTTAAGAAATGATACGGTTTAAGAGAAGAGACTGTATAAGGTAGTTACAGTCAAATATAGCAAGGATATTAATGGGAATGTTTTAATGAGAGGCAAAAATCAGTTCTTTCCTTTTAGAGGAAAGAATTAGAGTAAGGTGATTAAGAGCACGGATATCCTGTTTCAAATATTGGCTTTGAGTTCACTCTCTATATGATCTTAGATAAGTTATTTGAGGCCTGGAAGCATCCACTGCTTCTATCCAAAAAATTGAGATATTAATAGTGTGTACATTGAGGGTCAGGGAGGAATAAATGAGATGATGCCATAATGCTTAGCCCCAGTACTTGGCACAGAGTGATGGTCAAAATGTTGGCTATTAGAATTATGATTGTGAGCTCAGGGCAGGAGCCCAAAAAGCCATGATATTCATTTATTGTCTTTATATCTCTCATCTGCCAGTGTTTTGTAACCCTTAAAATCCTTGCCCATGGTTGATTAAAAAAAAATCACATTCTTTGTCTCCCCCTCCCTTTTTTTACATTCTAATACTCACCTCAGGTGAACTTCCATTTGAGAATGAGTGTATATTCTGCATATTTCTTCCAGCCAAGCAAATGTTGTCAAGTATTGGTTTACTTTCTATAGTTTCTACTGTGGAAAAAATATACACACATATATATTTATATATATAATATACATACATACAGTTTTCATAATATAAAAATAATATTTAATAAATTATAAAAACTCTATAGTCACATTTTCTGATTTCTCTAACCAGTTTGAAACCTAGCCTATCTGCAATAGAAGACAAAGTACAAAAGTTACTGTTTGTGATATTGTGATTGATAATGAGAAATATATATTTGTTCTTCATCCCTATTCCAGCACAGAGCTTCTAAAAGGCTTGGAATTTTCTAAGTAATGACAGACAGCCTTAAAGGTGTCTTTTGTTATGTTAATGAGGTGACTTTGGGACCCCACCCAAGGATGAAGGCTGGTTGCCTGTGGAGTCAACTTTTTATATTTATTTATTTATGTATTTATGTATTTATTTATTTAGTATATTTTTTTTATTGGAGTTCGATTCGCCAACATATAGCATAACACCCAGTGCTCATTTCGTCAAGTGTCCCCCTCAGTGCCCATCACCTAGTCACCCTTTTATTAGAGGATTGGAACTTTTAGTCCCATCCCCAGACCTGGGAGGGGAGGAGGGCTGGAGATTTACTGGATGATGATGTAATCAATCATTCCTATGTAATGAAGCTTCCCTGAAACCCCAAAAGGATGGGAGGTCTCCACCCCCTGTTTCACCAGCTTCTGGGCTGGTGAAAGCTTGGAAATTAAAGGGGATTGGCACACTTCAAGAGGATGTGGATGTTTTGTGCCCTTGTCCCATACCTTCTTCCATCTGGCGGTTCCTAATTATATCCTTTTATAATAAACCAGTGATCTATTAAGTAAAATGTTTCTCTGAGTTTTGTGAGGCAGGGGTTGAACCCAGGTTTAATTCAGTTTGCCACAGGTTGGGAAAAAGTCCAAGTTCTCTATGGCAATTTGCTAGTTGTCTATGCAAAAAAAATAAAAATCATATTTAATGCATAACTAATACTGTCATAAATCTCTCGTTTGAACACTTTTTTTAAAAAACATTTTATTTATTTATTCATGAAAGGCACAGAGAGAGAGAGAGAGAGAGGCAGAGACACAGGCAGAGGGAGAAGCAGGCTCCATGCAGGGAGCCCGACATGGGACTCGATCCCGGGTCTCCAGGATCACACCCTGGGCTGAAGGCGGTGCTAAACCACTGAGCCACCCAGGCTGCCCTCATTTGAACACTTTTGTCAGAAGTTATCTATTTTCCTCTTAAGAGAAATATACCTGCCCTTGATAATTAATTTAATTTCTATTAAGTATTTTTCTTTTTTCAAATGTAATAGTTTTCTATTTCAGCTCTAACTTCTTTTGTTTAAATGTGAAATTTGTGAGTCAAATATGGCAAATGGTATAAAAAGCAAAATTATCTTTAATTCATTACTCTTCAGTTTCATTCATTTCCATAATAGGCTTCGTGGTGGGAAAGTATTGATTTCAAGTCAGTTAATTTAGAAACTTTTGTAAGAACTGAAATCTGAAAATGGGGATAAAAGAAACAGGTAGAGAGATCTGTACTGGGTAGAGATTGGTCTACTACTCCTGCGAGGAGGATAGGAGGATAGGACAGGTAAAGGTGCTCTGGACATGAGGAAAGAATAAGTTATGGCTCCATGCAGTTGAGTGGGTAGAAATACAGAAATGTTGGCGTTAGAGGCTTATAAAGCATAATTAGATCTTAATCACATAGACACGGAGATTTTTAACCCATGTCAGTAATTCTAGAAAAAAATCAAAAGTTAAAAGTGGCTAATTGGTTTCAAGAAGACCTCTGCCTAAAAAATCACTTTGTGCTGATGTTAAATATAAAAATACCCCATAGCTCTCCATAGCTGTGTTTTTGAACCTCTTCTTAATATATTCTAGACCACAGAAAGATGATCTGCTCATGAACTTATCTACAGATTTTACATTTATTTGCTTTTGCAACAAAGAGTTTTCTGAAAAATGAATTGCAAAATAAATTTTTATAAACAAAATATATTTTTAATACTAGAAAACTTCTCAATTTAAAGGAACTCAAATAATTTTTCTTTGATTTGATAATTCTGTAAGTTCAACTAAATTAGTTTTTAAAAATAGGCAAAACACAAAGCAAAGTTACAAGAGCTCTGGGAAGAGAGGGTTAGAACAGAAGATTGTCTAAAATGGTCACAAATGGAGGGCTGCAAGGGCGTACTATGTATATATTGGTTGGCAAATGCACAGTATCTCTGAAGGATTCACAAGAAGATGGAAACATCAATTACTTCTGGGAGGAGAATAAGATGGATGAGGAATAAGGATAAAGAAGATTTTTTTCGTTGTAAATCCTTTTGTATTACTTGAATTTTGAAACTCGTGGGTATGTTACCTATTTCCTCAAAAAAGATGATAAGTTTTGTCATTTGGCTTTGTGAAAAGATCAGTCATTCATTTATGTGTAACTACTTTTTAGGTGTCTGTCTTATACTAGCCATTGTTCTAGGCACTAGCTTGATCACAGAAGACTTTTCTGAGTAGGTAATGTGTGATCAGACTGTGCCAGGCAGAGGGAGTAAGTACAGAACTCTCAGAGAGGGAGAGGGGTATAAGGGCTAACCACTTTTGAGTTCATGGTCACTATATGTGTATTTATAGGCATTTATTATAGATATATTCTTGGCTCTGATATTGCTCCACATCAACCCCAGTGAGGTTGGCAGGATCAACATTTTACCAGGGTGGCAGAGGGTTGTGAACTATAAAACCACTCTTAGGTTCTATTTTTCATACCCTCAGGGTTTGTCCCTTTACACAGCTTCCATAAATACCACAGATAACACTTGGTGGACCATATTAAGTCTCCTCTCATGGAGGCAAACCTGAGGTTTCTTCCCCAGTAATCAGAGAGAACATTCAAGAAAGAAAGAAGAAATGAAAGTTTTGGCTTCATGCTTAGAATCACCTGTATGGATGCTATGTTTGCAGGGGCGGGGGGCATGGTCCCCATGAACAAGAGGACTTTGGAGAGATTTAATGAGAACAGGTGGGCTATGAGGGTAGCTTGTAAAATAATGCTTGAGGAAGTGATTTTAGTCTCCCCCTAACCACCAATTTTACTTCTTTAGAGTAGGTTATAAAGAGAGCCATTTGATTTTTGATATTTTTCCTGTTTATTTTAATTTAATTTTATTTTTTTAAAAAGATTTTATTTATTTATTTGAGAGAGTGAGAGAGAGAAAACATAAGTGGGGCAAAGGGAGAAGGGTTAGCAGGCTACCCCTGAGCAGGGAGCCTAAAGTGGGGCTCGATTCCAGAACCCTGGGATCATGACCTGGGCTGAAGGCAGGGGCTTAACCAATTGAGCCACCCAGGCGCTCCTTTTTTTCCTATTTATTTAGCAGCTTATCACAGGTCAGGCACTGCTCTAAGTGCTTTATATATTAATTCATTTTATCGTCTTAACATCCTATTGCTAGTCCCATTTCCCTGACAATGAAACTGAGTCTTACAGAGGTTAAACAACTTGCCCTTGATCACACAGCTGGAGGGCACAGAACACAGAGTTGGGTTTCAAAACCAGGTAGGTTGACTCCAGAGTTCATGCTCTTATTAACTATATTGGCAAAGGAGTACATTAAACTTCCATATTTTCCATCTTAAATGATTTCCATTCAATTTTTTAAATCTTTTTTTAAAATAAATTTATTTTTTATTGGTGTTCAATTTATCAACATACAGAATAACACCCAGTGCTCATCCTGTCAAGTGCCCCCCCCCAGTGCTCATCACCCATTCACCCCCACCCCTGCCCTCCTCCCCTTCCACCACCCCTAGTTCGTTTCCCAGAGTTAGCAGTCTTTATGTTCTGTCTCCCTTTCTGATATTTCCCACACATTTCTTCTCCCTTCCCTTATATTCCCTTTCACTATTATTTATATTCCCCAAATGAATGAGAACATATAATGTTTGTCCTTCTCCGATTGACTTACTTCACTCAGCATAATACCTTCCAGTTCCATCCACGTTGAAGCAAATGGTGGGTATTTGTCGTTTCTAATGGCTGAGTAATATTCCATTGTATACATAAACCACATCTTCTTTATCCACTCATCTTTCGATGCACACCGAGGCTCCTTCCACAGTTTGGCTATTGTGGCCATTGCTGCTAGAAACATCGGGGTGCAGGTGTCCCGGCGTTTCATTGCATCTGTATCTTTGGGGTAAATCCCCAACAGTGCAATTGCTGGGTCGTAGGGCAGGTCTATTTTTAACTCTTTGAGGAACCTCCACACAGTTTTCCAGAGTGGCTGCACCAGTTCACATTCCCACCAACAGTGTAAGAGGGTTCCCTGTTCTCCGCATCCTCTCCAACATTTGTGGTTTCCTGCCTTGTTAATTTTCCCCATTCTCACTGGTGTGAGGTGGTATCTCATTGTGGTTTTGATTTGTATTTCCCTGATGGCAAGTGATGCAGAGCATTTTCTCATGTGCATGTTGGCCATGTCTATGTCTTCCTCTGTGAAATTTCTCTTCATGTCTTTTGTCCATTTCATGATTGTATTGTTTCTTTGGTGTTGAGTTTAAGAAGTTCTTTATAGATCTTGGAAACTAGCCCTTTATCTGATACGTCATTTGCAAATATCTTCTCCCATTCTGTAGGTTGTCTTTTAGTTTTGTTGACTGTATCCTTTGCTGTGCAAAAGCTTCTTATCTTGTTGAAGTCCCAATAGTTCATTTTTGCTTTTGTTTCTTTTGCCTTCGTGGATGTATCTTGCAAGAGTTACTGTGGCTGAGTTCAAAAAGGGTGTTGCCTGTGTTCTCCTCTAGGATTTTGATGGAATCTTGTCTCACATTTAGATCCTTCATCCATTTTGAGTTTATCTTTGTGTATGGTGAAAGAGAGTGGTCTAGTTTCCTTCTTCTGCATGTGGATGTCCAATTTTCCCAGCACCATTTATTGAAGAGACTGTCTTTCTTCCAATGGATAGTCTTTCCTCCTTTATCGAATATTAGTTGACCATAAAGTTGAGGGTCCACTTCTGGGTTCTCTATTCTGTTCCATTGATCTATGTGTCTGTTTTTGTGCCAGTACCACACTGTCTTGATGACCACAGCTTTGTAGTACAACCTGAAATCTGGCATTGTGATGCCCCCAGATATGGTTTTCTTTTTTAAAATTCTCCTGGCTATTCGGGGTCTTTTCTGATTCCACACAAATCTTAAAATAATTTGTTCTAACTCTCTGAAGAAAGTCCATGGTATTTTGATAGGGATTGCATTAAATGTGTAAATTGCCCTGGGTAACATTGACATTTTCACAATATTAATTCTGCCAATCCATGAACATGGAATATTTTTCCATCTCTTTGTGTCTTCCTCAATTTCTTTCAGAAGTGTTCTATAGTTTTTAGGGTATAGATCCTTTACCTCTTTGGTTAGGATTATTCCTAGGTATCTTATGCTTTTGGGTGCAATTGTAAATGGGATTGACTCCTTAATTTCTCTTTCTTCAGTCTCATTGTTAGTGTATAGAAATGCCACTGATTTCTGGGCATTGATTTTGTATCCTGCTATGCTACCAAATTGCTGTATGAGTTCTAGCAATCTTGGGGTGGAAACTTTTGGGTTTTCTATGTAGAGTATCATGTCATCAGTGAAGAGGGAGAGTTTGACTTCTTTGCCAATTTGAATGCCTTTAATGTCATTTTGTTGTCTGATTGCTGAGGCTAGGACTTCCAGTACTATGTTGAATAGCAGTGGTGAGAGTGGACATCCCTGTCTTGTTCCTGATCTTAGGGGAAAGGCTCCCAGTGCTTCCCCATTGAGAATGATATTTGCTGTGGGCTTTTCGTAGATGGCTTTTAAGATGTCGAGGAATGTTCCCTCTATCCCTACACTCTGAAGAGTTTTGATCAGGATTGGATGCTGTATTTTGTCAAATGTTTTCTCTGCATCTAATGAGAGGGTCATATGGTTCTTGGTTTTTCTCTTGCTGATATGATGAATCACATTGATTGTTTTACGAGTGTTGAACCAGCCTTGTGTCCCGGGGATAAATCCTACTTGGTCATGATGAATAATTTTCTTAATGTACTGTTGGATCCTATTGGCTAGTATCTTGTTGAGAATTTTTGCATCCATGTTCATCAGGGATATTGGTCTGTAATTCTCCTTTTTGGTGGGGTCTTTGTCTGGTTTTGGAATTAAGGTGATGCTGGCCTCATAGAACGAATTTGGAAGTACTCCATCTCTTTCTATCTTTCCAAACAGTTTTAGTAGAATAGGTATGGTTTCTTCTTTAAACGTTTGATAGAATTCCCCTGGGAAGCCATCTGGCCCTGGACTTTTGTGTCTTGGGAGGTTTTTGATGACTGCTTCAATTTCCTCCCTGGTTATTGGCCTGTTCAGGTTTTCTATTTCTTCCTGTTCCAGTTTTGGTAGTTTGTGGCTTTCCAGGAATGCGTCCATTTCTTCTAGATTGCCTACTTTATTGACCTATAGCTGTTCATAATATGTTTTTAAAATCGTTTGTATTTCCTTGGTGTTGGTAGTGATCTCTCCTTTCTCATTCATGATTTTATTAATTTGAGTCTTCTCTCTCTTCTTTTTAATAAGGCTGGCTAATGGTTTATCTATCTTATTAATTCTTTCAAAGAACCAACTCCTGGTTTTGTCGATCTGTTCCACAGTTCTTCTGGTCTCTATTTCGTTGAGTTCTGCTCGAATCTTTATTAACTCTCTTCTTCTGCTGGGTGTAGGATCTATTTGCTGTTTTTTCTCTAGCTCCTTTATGTGTAAGGTTAGCTTTTGTATTTGAGTTCTTTCCAGTTTTTGAATGGATGCTTGTATTGCGATGTATTTCCCCCTTAGGACTGCTTTTGCTGCACCCCAAAGATTTTGAATGGTTGTATCTTCATTCTCATTAGTTTCCATGAATCTTTTTCATTCTTCCTTAATTTCCTGGTTGACCCTTTCATCTTTTAGCAGGACGGTCCTTAACCTCCACGTGTTTGAGGTCCTTCCAAACTTCTTGTTGTGATTTAGTTCTAATTTCAAGGCATTATGGTCTGAGAATATGCAGGGGACGATCCCAATCTTTTGGTATCGGTTCAGACCCGATTTGTGACCCAGTATGTGGTCTATTCTGGAGAAAGTTCCATGTGTACTTGAGAAGAATGTATATTCAGTTGAGTTTGGATATAAAGTTCTGTAGATATCTGTGAAGTCCATGTGGTCCAGTGTATCATTTAAAGCTCTCGTTTCTTTGGAGATGTTGTGCTTAGAAGACCTATCGAGTATAGAAAGAGCTAGATTGAAGTCACCAAGTATAAGTGTATTATTATCTAAGTATTTCTTCACTTTGGTTATTAATTGATTTATATATTTGGCAGCTCCCACATTCGGGGCATATATATTGAGGATTGTTAAGTCCTCTTGTTGGATAGATCCTTTAAGTATGATATAGTGTCCCTCTTCATCTCTCACTACAGTCTTCGGGGTAAATTTTAGTTTATCTGATATAAGGATGGCTACCCCTGCTTTCTTTTGAGGACCATTCGAATGGTAAATGGTTCTCCAACCTTTTATTTTCAGGTTGTAGGTGTCCTTCTGTCTAAAACGAGTCTCTTGTAGACAGCAAATAGATGGGTCCTGCTTTTTTATCCAGTCTGAAACCCTGAGCCTTTTGATGGGGTCATTAAGCCCGTTCACGTTCAGAGTTACTATTGAGAGATATGAGTTTAGTGTCTACACTAAACTGACTGATATCTATTCATTCCTTGTTTTTGTGGATTGTTCCACTGAACTTCTTCTTAAAGGGGAATTTTAAGAGTCCCCCTTAAAATTTCTTGCAGAGCTGGTTTGGAGGTCACATATTCTTTCAGTTCTTGCCTGTCTTGGAAGCTCTTTATCTCTCCTTCCATTTTGAATGAGAGCCTTGCTGGATAATCCATTCAATTTTAATTGTGATATAAACATTTTTAGAAAAATAGTTTAATAATAGCAAGTGCTAGCATTTAGGTTAAATAGCAATTAGAAGGGAGTTGAAGAAGGAAGTTTATCAGCTTGTATGTTCAATCAGGAGATTTGACCTGGCTTAGTTCAATTTTCCAGATGAATAAAAAAATGGAGATTAACACAGGGTGACATTTTAATGCACTTATCTCTTAATAGATAAATATGTTAATATAGTGCAGTTTTGTCCTTTTGGGTAAGAAGGTTTAATGGTTAAAGGACCCATGAAGTTTGTTGTACAAGTATGATGGAACAGCAAACAAAGTGTCCCCATTCAATAATCTGGCATTTGTCTATTCCATGGGACAATCTTAACCTTATTGCACCATTACACTTTATTCAGGCAATATTAGCAAGTACAATGGCCTGTAAAGAAAAATTACCTTTCAATAAAAATATCAGGAATGAAATGAAATATGGGAAATTAATACCCTTGCTACTAGGATCCCTAAAATGTACCACAAAGTTCTAGTAGTAAAATTTCTTTGAAATACATGGTCTGCCTTGAAAGGGATTTTGTGGGGAAAAAAAAATGGAAAGGATACCCTTTTGCCCTTGCCAGCTATTTCCGAACCCCCTGAAGATTATGTGGTTCCTCCTAAATGCCTTCCCATTTTCTCCAAGCACAGATCCAACATCATATCATTTCTCACTTACCTATGCAGAATTGAGAAAATGAATAATTTATAAAATCTTTCACTAGAATGTCAAGTGGTCTGAGTTGTGTGTTTCTAGAGCTAAATTTTCATTTCTTGCATGGGTATAATGGCCCATGACTAAAGGTCTAGAGCTACTGCTTTTTCTTCAGACCCTGCTCCACGTCTAGGAACACAGTTTTGCACCTAAAATGTCAGTAGGGCTGGCAGTAGCATTCAGGTATTAGCTTGAGTGTGTGTGTGCACACACTCATTCACACACACATACAAACACACACACTGAACTCCAGAGATCATATTTAGAGATGGTTATGCCAATGTAGTAGAGCCTTTTGGCAAATTTCCTCTGGTTTTAAAGCTCTATTATAAGGAATAATCACTGAAGCCCAAGCAGAATCTATTACTCTTGAAAATGATCCATCTATTAAAATTTTTTTGGACTTAAGGCAATATCTTAGATTATATAATTGAAGTACATTATTTCTAATGATAGGTAAGGAATCATGATGCTCATGTCACTCCTCTGTTCAAAATCCTGCAACCATTCTCCATTTCACCCAGAATAGAAGCCAAAGTCCTCAAGGTGGTTACAAAGCATCCCCTCCTCATTACCCCATCTTACAGCCTTTGCTCCAATTGTTCCCTGCCTAGAATGTTCTTCCATTTGGTCACTCCCTCCTTCCATCAAATCAGTTCAAATTCTCTTTCTCAAAGAAGCCTACCTTGACCCATTTCCCTACCCCTACTATCCTGATCCCATATATCCTGCCCTCTTTTTTTTTTCCTGTTATATTTGACACTATTACCCTATGGTATAATTTACTAATTTATTTTATTTATTGTTTACCATTTAGTTCTTTTTTTCTAAAATTGCAAGCTCCATGAGGACAGGGATTTTTTTTTTTTTCACTGATGAATCTCAAGGGCCTAGGAGTGCCAGGTGCACAGCTGTTGCTCAGTAAATATTTGTTGAATACATGATTGAATTAATTGAACATCCCATATCACAGAAACAATCCCAAGCACTATGATTCCCATTTTCTAGATGAGTAAACTAGAGCTCAGACTGATTAAGTAACTTGTCCAAAATAAAAGGATTTACCAAAAGACAGTGAGACAAGATTACAAGAGGTCTGCCTATCATCAGAACCAGTATGCTTTTTTCAGTACCAGCATCATAGCCTTTGTAACAGATTTATAGTTGATAAAAACAGATCAATTATGGTTTGTCGTGATATGACAGAGGCAAGCCCACAGAAACTGGGAGAAATCAGTGGTTTTTGTGATTCTAGGTGTGAAATGACCTTTTATGGGGCACCTGGGTGGCTCAGTGGTTGAGCATCTGCCTTTGGGCTCAGGTCATGATCCTGGAGTCCCGGGATTGAGTCCCTCGTTGGGCTCCCTGCAGGAAGCCTGCTTGTCCCTCTGCCTATGTCTCTGCCTCTCTGTGTCTCACATGAATAAATAAAATTTTAATAAATGAAATGATCTTTTATGTAATTTTGAGGTCTTAGGAAGCTTAGGTTGAGGATCAGAGAGAAGGAATGATTCCAGAAAGTTGCATTACAACATTCTGGAATTTGCATGTGAAATAAACTAAGCAAAAGGAGAGAGATTAAGTAGATATAGTCAAAAAGGATCTGAAGTTAGCAATATGGTGTTCAGGTTGGTTTTTATTTTTAGGGTCCTTTTCACCCAACATGTGTTAGAAATTTCCTGGGGAGTATATTAAAAATACAGATTCCTAGGCTCCACTCCAGAAGCACTGGTTTAGTAAATCTGTAGACCCAGAAATCTGCATTCTCATCAAGTTCCTCTGTGGTTGGGGATCCCTGGGTGGCTCAGCGGTTTAGCGCCTGCTTTCGGCCCAGGGCGCGATCCTGGAGTCCCGGGATCGAGTCCCACGTCGGGCTCCCGGTATGGAGCCTGCTTCTCCCTCTGCCTGTGTCTCTGCCTCTCTCTCTCTCTCTAAGTCTATCATGAATAAATAAATAAAATCTTTAAAAAAGAAATTAAGAAACACTTGCAAAGAACTGAAATACCAAAAAAATTAAAAAAAAAAAAAAAAGTTCCTCTGTGGTTTTGAAGCAGGTGACCCAGAGACCACAGCCAGAAATCTGTCCCTGAGACTTGTAAGTGAAAAAAAAAAAGACTTTATATAGACTTCTCAAGTCCCTAAAATATTCAGTATTTCAATTTTAATCTCTTTCTTTAAAAAAATGGAGGAGCCTGTCATATTAAGACATTCAAATGGGCTTAACTGCTCCCTTAAGGAGCCTTTGCCATTTGGCTGTTAGTGATTGGAACCTACTGACAGAGGTGGTGTTTGAAATGCATAGTTCTTGGGTGCAACATGCCTTCTGAAAATATTTGTTGACTTGAAAGGCAAGTGCTATGTAACCTCTCTTTAAGAGCTCTCTAGAAATGAAATATAACAATTATTCTCAGTACTCTAGTTAAGTTGAAATGTTATTGTCTTAAGCATCTATATTCCTAGGCTGCTCTCCCAAGTTCTACAACTTATGAAGACCCTAGAGTGGTAGGGTATTGAATCAGTGCCTTTCACTGTATAGAAAATTCTTCCTTTTTCTTGAAATCTCTTTGTTGTCACCATGTAGTTGGGAGATGTGGTTCAATGAAGATACTAAAATGAAGCCTAATCAATAGGTTTGCTAATGGTGTTCTCCTATTTACAGTTAAATTCTGGTCAAAGCCCCACACATGCAATCTCATTGCAGGTAAGGGTATGGCTGGCTACCTGTTTCAGGTAGTACCTCATGGGTTTCAGTTTTGCAATTATATTACTCTTGCCCAGAGTGAGATCTTCGTTTTAAAATAATGAAATTGAATTTGTCTCTTCATGAAGCTTAAGTGGTCTTGGGGTTGATTAAATCAAACCAGATTCATAGGATGTTTTATTAGCAAATGGAAAACTCAGTTTACCAAATTGTAGTGGAAGGGCCACAGACCCTAGCTGTTGAATGAGTAGTCCATTCATGGATAGTATGTCATCTTGATGAGCACAGAGTTGGAGGTAGTAGGGTGCTGCTAAAATGACACTTGACTTAGGTTAATATTAATTGTTGTGTTAGCTTTCTCCAGGTTAGGAATTTTTGGTCTAAATAAGTCCTGATTATATTTAGGGCTCTCTCTTATCTCTCCTGAACTGGTCACATGTATTTATTCTGATGACTCCCTTTATCAGTTATTACACATTTTTATTACAACACCACTTCTTAACATTTAATGACTTATCTTACTGCTGTTTTAGTGAGTTACTTTCTGATCTCTAATAATATCAGCAAACTCTAATCGTTCATAGTAATAATGATAACACATGACTTCATAAGGGACATCATCTTGAGGATGATCCTGAGGCTCAGAGTGGACACCTAAGGATATCTAGCCATTAGAGGTAGAATCTAGACTAACACCCAGTTCTCTGATTCCTAGTTATGAACTCTTTAATTCACACTGCTCTATATTCCTATGGCTAACTGAATATATGGAACCAGTTTTCAGCTGTGGAATTGAGTGCAACTAAGTAGCTCACCTAGGAAGAGAACCTACCATCATGATCTCTTTAACACAGTAGTTTAACCAACCTAACCAAGTCCACATGGGTTATCTCAGATTACCAATTAACTGTAATTATTAGAGGGATGAGGGAGCAGTATGTGCTTTGTGTAGACCTCAATCTAATTACTACAGCTGCAGAAATTTGTCTAAGAATTGTCAAAAGTTTTTGTTGCCCATTTTTTTTTTGAAATTTTCTAATATTAGTAACTGGCTTGGGTTTTAGAATTATTTACTTCTTTAGTCTTAGAAAAATATTGGCCCTTTTGAAGGCATATTTTTAGTATTGGTATAGAATTTCCAAGTTTAGTCTCCTTCAAACAGAAAGAGAACCATTATATTTCTTTTTAAATTGGTAAAAAATTTCACAGTGGCTTTTCGTGTTCCTAGAATTTGAAAACAACTGAATTTTATATAAAAAAGTATATTTCCTCATATTTCCTAGTATAGAGAACATATAATATAGGTACTTAAGTATTATTGAATGAATGAACAAATATTTACTCTTTTCAATATTTACTTTGGCCATTGAAAAGAAGTATATGAATTATATTACTTCTCACTCCTTTGGTATCACTGGATGAAAATAAGATTCTCACAGATAGCAAAGTAGCTGGCTGTATTGCAGAATCTGAGAACCAGGCGGAACCCTAGGTGTTCTAGTTCATAAATCACTAATGTTTCCCTAATGATGTGTCATGAACATCTTTGATACTTTTGGTAAAGAAATAATCATGACTCTTATGTAAATATAAAATGAACATTTACCAAAGATTTTGTTTAACTCATTAATGAGGGAATCAGTAAGATGTTAAACCTGGTCCAAAGAACATTTGAGTAGCAAAGCATTTATAGGCAATACTAAGATAAGATTAAGGGGTTATATACAAAACTGGTTAATATCCAACAGAGCCATAAACCATAACCTTTCTGGTTACCTATTCTACCAAACAAACATCTACAAGTTAACCTGTTCCTCTGCAGAGTTGTAAACCAGCCTAGACAATAAAAAGCCCAGCCCAGCTCTTTACTGAAAGGGTTCCCAGTAATCTCTTTTTGCCTATTTTCAAGTTTCAGATAATTTTCTTCCTTTTTTTCTTTTTTAGATAATTTTCTGACACCCTGGAGTGCCAAGGTTTTCTTATCATCACTGCTGTCTTACCTCTCATATTGTTTCTTGCACTGATCTTTTTGTTTTCCTTTTCTTTTCCCTTTTCTGTATCCTATACATACCTATTTTTCTAATTTATCCTCTACATCTTGTCTTGGGTGAAAGTAAATTGTGGCATTTATCTGTGACTCACCATCTAGTCTATCAATACTCTTCTCTTTCATTTATTTCTCCATCTATCCATTGCCCCATCCTTCTATTCATCTCATTTTTATTCATCAATTCTCACACTTATTCAGCAAGCATCTGCTGAACTTCAGTTATAGGTAAGGCATGCATCAGGAGCTGGGGAGAATAAGTCCTTCAGATATCATATCCATGACTTCTCTAATTCAAGTTTATTAACTAGTTGGTAAGACAAGCCATCCATTAAAATAATTTCACGAGTCATTTTGTTTGCCAATACTAAAACAACAATATTTTATTATTTTATTTTATTTTTTTAAAGACTTCATGTATTCATGAGAGACATAGAGAAAGAGGGGCAGAGGGGGAAGCAGGTTCCACACAGGAAGCCCGCTGTGGGACTTGATCCCAGGATCACGCACTGAGCCAAAGGCAGATGCTCAACCGCTGAGCCACCCAGGCATCCCTGAAGGAGACTTTTTTTTTTTTTTGAAGGAGACTTTTTAATAAGGAATTGTATGCATGATCAGAATGGAGTGAGATTGGGAGAAGTGAGTTTTACAAGTACACTGGTATCACATTGAGAGTTGGCTCCTCTCTGTTAAAATGACAAGGTTTTCTTGCATCGGTAGTCTACTCTTGATAAGAGATTGTGAACAGAGAAGAAAAGACAATGTTTTGTTTTTTTCTTTACCTGCCCAGAACAGCAAGGTTTTTTTTTTCTTCAGCAAGGTTTTTATATTCATTTTTATTCGGTCTTTACCTAGTAAGAGAATGAAAACTTCTCATTATTAAAGGTGCTTCATTTCAGTGACAACTCTATAAACTCCTGTAGAATCTCCTAGGGCCACTTTGGCAAAACAGATACTGAAGTTTTCAGTTTAACAACAATATTTTAATCAGACATTTTCTCAAATGGCTACCTGGTCATCCACAACTCTGGCACTCTCCTATATGAACTTTTATCAATAGTAAATTGTCACTCTGAAAGCAGTGCTCTAATGAAGACGGGGATTTATTTGAAAGTATTACATTTTGCACGCTGAGCTATATATCAATTCAATTAAACAAAAAGAGAGTCTATTATGCCTTGGAAACTGGGTGGGCATTGGGCATATATCTTCACAGAACTATGTATGCTAAAATGCAAATCCTCTCTTGAGAGACATACTTTTTAAGTGCTGGTAGTCATTTCAATTTTAGTGTAAAGTTTTTCAATCTTGTCTTGAGGGTAGATTGAAATAGAGAATGTAAGGGTATTTGAGCACCCAAGAGATAAAAAGATGGACTCCACTTGAAACAGTATAATGAACAAAATGGATGATGGAAGTTAAGTCATTAAAAAAATTAATTAAAATAAATAATAAATTTATTCATTTCAATTTCAGTATAGTTAACATGTAGTGTTATATGAGTTTCAGGTGTACAATATAATGATTCAGCAATTCGGCATATTACACAGTGCTCATTGTGATAAATGTACTCTTAATCCCCTTCACCTGTTTCAACCATCCCCCCCATCCTCTGGTAACCATGAGTTTGTTCTCTTGGTTTGCCTTTTTTTCTTTCTCTGCTTGTTTGCTTTGTTTCTTAAATTCCACATATGAGTGAAATCATATGGTATTTATATTTTTCTGACTGACTTATTTCACTTAACATTATACTCCCTAGATTCATCCATGTTCTTTAAGACTGAAACAAATATGTAAAACCAGCTGTCTTCTGTTGAGTCAGACATTGAAACTTGGAAAAATCTAAAAACTCTACCCTCCTCACTAAGAAAGAGACATTTGAGTAAAAACCAAAGAGGTGAGAGAAACTAAAGAGAGAGGAAAACCAGATTTAAGAATTGCTACATACTGCATATTCCTATGTGTTAAAATTCAATTAAAGGTAATTCTTTAAAACAAACAAAAAAATAGATTCATCCATGTTGTTGCAAATGACAAGATTTCATTCTTTGCTTATAGCTGAGTAATATTCCATTATATATATATATATATACACCGCATCCATATATATATACACATATGTATATGTACATATGTATATATATGTATATGTAAATATACCACATTCATTATATATATATACCACATCTTCTTTATCCATTCATCTATTGATGGACATTTGGGCTGCTTCCCTATCTTGGCTATTTTAAATAATGCTGCATTAAACATAGGGGTGCACATGTCTTTTCAAATTAGTATTTTTTATTCTTTGGGTAAATACTCAGTAGTGAAATTACTGGATCATATGATAATTCTATTTTCAACTTTTTGAGGAAACTCCAAACTATTTTCCACAGTGGTTCCACTGGTTTGCATTCTCATCAATAGTGCAGAGGATTCCTTTTTCTCCACATTCTTGCCAATACTTGCTGTTTCTTGCCAATACTTGCCAATACTTGTTGTATCTTATTTTTGATTTTAGCCATTCTGACAGATGTGAGGTGATAGTTTATTGTGGTTTTGATTTGCATTTCCCTGACGATAAGTGACTCTGAGCGTCTTTCTATATTATATGTCTGTTGCCCATCTGTATATATGTCCTTGGAGAAATGTCTGTTCATGTCTTCTGCCTGTTTTCTAATTGGATTTTTTATATTGTTTTTGTGTTTGTGTGTGCTGGGTTTTATGAGTTCCTTATGTAATTTTGGATACTAACTCTTTATTGAATATGTCATTTACAAATATCTTCTCTCATTCAATAGGTGATCTTAGTTTTGTTGATGGTTTCCTTTGCTGTGCAGAAGATTTGTATTTTGTTAGAGTCCCAGTAGTTTAATTTTGCTTTTGTTTCCCTTGCCTTGGGAAACATATCTAGAAAAATGTTGGTACAGTCGATGTCAGAGATATTACTGCCTGTACTCTCTTCTAGGATTTTGATGGTTTCAGGTCTCACATTTATGTCTTTAATCTGTTTTGAGTTTATTTTTGTGTATAGTGTAAGAAAGTGGTCTAGTTTCATTCTTTTGCATATTGTTGTCCATCTTTCCCAATACCATTTGTTGAAGAGACTTTTTCCTATTGGACATTCTTTCCTGCTTTGTCAAAGATTAATTGATCATATAATCATGGTTTTATTTTTTGGATCTCTATTCTGTTTTATTGATCTATGTATCTGTTTTTGTGCTGGAACCATACTATTTTGGTTACTACAGCTTTGTGCAGTGTATCTTGAAATCTGGGATTGTGGTACCTCCAATTTTGTTCTTCTTTTACAAGATTACTTTGGCTATTTGGGATCTTTTGGATTATTCTAATTCTGTGAAAAATGCTTTTGGTATTTTAATTGGTATTGCATTAAAATCTGTAGATTGCTTTGTGTAGTATGGACATTTTAACAAATATTGTATGGACATTTTAACAAATATTCACGAGCATGGAATGTCTTTCTTTTGTGTTGTCTTCAATTTCTTTTATCAGTGTTTTATAGTTTTCAGAGTGTAAGTCTTTCACCTTCTTATTAAGTTTATTCCTAGGCTTTTTATTATTTTTGGTGCAAATGTAAATGGGATTATTTTCTTAATTTCTCTTCCTGCTACTTCATCATTGTGTATAGAAATGCAATGGATTTCTGTATATCGATTTTATATTCTGCGACCTATTGAATTCATTTATCAGTTCTAGTAATTTTTCGGTAGAGTCTTCAGGATTTTCTTTTTTTAAGATTTTATTTATTTATTCATGAGAGACACAGAGAGAGATGCAAAGACACAGGCAGAGGGAGAAGCAGGCTCCATGCAGGGAGCCTGATTCAGGATTCCATCTTGGGATTCCTGGATCACCTCCGGGCTGAAGGCAGGCGGTAAACCACTGAGCCACCCAGGGACCCCCCTTTAGGATTTGCTATATGTAGTATTATGCAATCTGCAAATAGGTAAGTTTTACTTTTTCCTTACCAGTTTGGATGTCTTTTATTTCCCTTTGTTATCTGATTGCTATGGCTATCCCACTTGATCGTGGTGAATGATTTTTTAAATGTATTGTTTGGATTTAGTTTGGTTTTGTTGAGGAGAAATTTCAGTCATTCTTAAGAATGTGTGGGAGGGTTGAGGGGGTTAACGTGGAGAGAAGAGGATTAGTTAGTTATTTGTAGGTATGTAGGTTGGTTGGTTGATTAAAGAGAGAGATAGAGAAAGGAATAGAAGTGAGAGCAGGACATTGCAGAAATTCCATAATACCTTGCCATAGCCCTCTGGGTCCTGGTTGAAAAAGGGAGGAGGGCATGTGGAGGAAACAAGTTCTAGAAATGCAGAGGATCTCATTGTCTTAATATAAGTTGGCACTAATCTAAATATGTCTAAGCGGTTGCAAAAAAAAATCACTTAGGAGCCATCCTTGAGAAGCCAGGTAGCTTAATCCTAGTTGAGGACAGAATGTAGGAAATTATAGTTTTTGTCTACCTAATTAACATCTGACTGCTTTCAGCCCTGGTTTATTTCATTTGATGCAGCTTAGTGATTTGAGTAGTTCTCATTAATGAAGAAGTAGACTGCATGTATTA
Organism: Canis lupus baileyi; assembly: GCF_048164855.1. Classification (NCBI taxonomy): domain Eukaryota; kingdom Metazoa; phylum Chordata; class Mammalia; order Carnivora; family Canidae; genus Canis; species Canis lupus. Next base: position 52,040,805 of record NC_132855.1, on the reverse strand, counting down.
AGCATTAAGAGTTTCCATTATTGTCCCTTTGTTAAAATTATTCCTAATTTTGCTTTTGGGGGAGAGTACGTCAGGGGACTGGAAGGAGGAAGGCTGGGAACTAAGGTCAGGTTACCCTGGGAAGATGAGCTTTAGCAATCTTTGCCAGTTTTTTTGGCACTGCCAAGAATTATCCTATTCTCAGGGAGGAGTATAGGTCATTATAGGCTCTCTGCCTTTTATTCACAGTCAATCTTGAAAATAAGATTGACTATAGGAAGGGGAAGCTGTAGCTAAGATAATGTTATGTTCAGGAGTAATGCTTAGTAAATGCTTTTGGGAAATGTAAATAAACTGCAATATTCGCTTTATCTGTCTTCTTCACTTGAATATACTTGTGGTTAAGACTTTGGGTCAGGTAAATTTAAATATCCAGTAAATAATAGAGTGTGATTTAATAGAAAACCTATTACCTTAATTTGAAAAGAACATTGTATAGAATAATTTACAAATGCAGAGAAAGAAATCTATAATACATATACATTTATATGTAAATATATATATAAACACATATATCATATACATATATCTAAAAATGTAAACCTAAACATTCCTTATATGAGTTTTTGGGTGATGTGCAAAGGACTAGGCCAGGGTCAGCAGGCCAGTCTTCTACTCGTATCTTTTCCTCTAACTCACCAGGGGACTGTGGGCAAGTCCTTGCCCTGCCCTGGGCATTGGTTTCCTCACTGTGTTTGAAGGGTTTGGACAAGATAAAGTCAACAGCTTTTTCTACCCTGGCAGTTCTTGGTTTGGCTGAAATTTGAGTACTTTAGAAACAGTGCTTCTGTGCTTTGGGCGACTTTAATTCTGTTCCTTCATACTGAAGCATCCTTCTGGATTCCCTTCCTGCCTTCTCTCCCACTGTCTCTCCTCTTTTTGTTTCCATACCTCTTTGTCTCTTTCCAAAGCCCAGGTGAGGTGATTGTGAGAGACAAAAGAAAATCTTAGACCTTATATGCCTAATTTTAGCTTCAGAAGTGAATGTGTAAGAGTGCATTTTTCTGAAAACAGTTCCTCAGAAGAAGCCACACTGGCAAAACAGCTGGTCTTGTTGGATGGTAAAATGGCCACCTATATCCACTGCTGTTTGGGCACAGCACCATCCTCAAGACACGCTAGTATATTTCCTGGGGAGTTTACAAAATCCTCATCTGATTTATTTGGACTTCAGCACAGTGAACTGTCTAAATGTCTGTGTGGTGGGACACTGAGTGTGCCTGAAATGTTTCCTGACTAGAGGGGATGTTTTGACCTTGCATGAGGTGGGGAAGAGTGAGGCCCTTCTTCACTTGTGGCAGCCATAGGACTATTCAGTGACATTCAAGTATCTCTGGGAGTTTTCCTAGTCAAGGCACTGCTGTGACATAGACCTCCTTAAGCCATGACTGTGACAGGATCACACTTCAGAGTTTAGCAGCTGGAGTCCTATACATGCTGCTAAAATAGTATCAGAATTGAGGTGAAAAGCTTGATTTTAGGCTTTTGAGAGCTAGGCTTTCTTTTTTTTTTTTTTCACAGCCTGAGATCAAATTGTTGCTTATCATCTTTTTTTTTTCATTGTTCCCAATAAACTCTTACTGTCATTCATTAGGATGTCATAATATATTTGCAATATAGACTACTGAAACCAGTTTAACATAAGGCTCTCTTTGTACTGATTTTGTATTGTAAGATTTTTCAATCTATTTGTTACATGCAGCAATTTTATTATATTATATATTTTTTAAAGATTTATTATTTATTCATGAAAGGCACAGAGAGAGAGAGAGAGAGAGAGGCAGAGGGAGAAGCAGGCTCCATGCAGGTAGCCTGACGTGGGACTTGATCTGAGTCTCCAGGATCAGTCCCTGAGTTGAAGGCGGCACTAAACCCGCTAAACCACTGAGCCACCCGGACTGCCCGCAATTTTAAATTTAATTTATGTTTGATGGCCATGCTAATGTTTAATTGGGAACCTTAGAACGACCCTTTCATCAAGGAAGAATTTACTGATAAGTGTGCTGTGTCATAGCCAAGCACAACATATAGAAATTCAATCCAATCATAATAATTGTTATGATTTGATGTAGGGACATTGATTTTTTTCTATCAATGGTCAGAGAAGGGGAAAAAAGTCTGTTGAAGGTTACACAGATTAAAAAATAGTGAAGTTAAAACAGGGATTTTATTTTATTTTTTAAAAAAGATTTTATTTATTTATTCATGAAAGACACAGAGAGAAAGAGAGACAGAGACAGAGACACAGGCAAAGGGAGAAGTAGGCTCCCTGCAAGAAGCCTGACGTGGGACTTGATCCTGGATCCCGGGATCACGCCCTGAGCCAAAGGCAGACGCTCAGCTGCTGTGCCACCCAGGCATCCCAAGACAGAGATTTTAAACAAATAGCCATCTGTTAAGGTTCTTAACTTAGAGCAGGGAACAGGAAATTCTATTTTGGAAGTATAATACATAATAGATATCCTTTTGTTTTGTAATAAGGTCACATAAGAAGTAAGGACTGAAAGAGAGTGAAAAAGAAAGATGAGAAGAAAGGAAAATGAACAGAGAAAGGGTAGAATTAGGAGGTGAAGGTAGAGAAGGCTGGAGAAGGAAAGAAGAGAAAAATGAACAGGGATGGAGACTTTCTATGGGCCCATCTGAATATTCCTCACTGTTCTCAGCAACCATTTATGACCTTGGGGGAAAGATTATCCTTCTCCACTTCTTGTTTAGGTTCTTACTTTTCATATCCCCTTATGGCGACCTGGCCCTGCTCACCAGCTATTATTTTGGGCACAGTTCCCTCTCCTGCCCTTCCTAGCCCCACTACCCTGGTCTCATTGCTCTCCTTTGCTGTTAGGCAGCCATCCCCGCCTACAGCCCCTAGGGTTCCCACCAGCTTACATACCTGCCTCTGCCAACCACTTGCTTTCCCGCTCAAAAAACTGCACCCAGAATTTGCCCCTGGAAATGCTCCTGGATTCCGCTGTTCTATCTCAGAAGAGTGAACTGGGAATCTCCCTCACTTCTAATTCAAGGCAATAAAACCCCAGGTGGCTAGAGTCTTTCCCAGAGCCTCACATTCCCTCCTCTCTCTCCTTCCCTCCTTGATTCCCTTTCTGCTTGCTTTCCTGCCTCCCTCTTCTCAATTTGAAATGGGAAAAAAAAAGGATTAAGAAGTGCAATAATTCTTCCAAAAGATGATCATGTGTTTCACTCTTCTTTCCTCCAATGAAGTTACCACTGAGTATCCAAAAATGGAAGAAATGTGAAGGAAGGAATAAAAGGAGAAAAAAGAAAATAAGACTGCTTAGGTACAGTCAGGACCTGTGTTAGAGTGCTTTGTGACCATCCAGAAGTAAAATAATAAAATCAAAGCTATTAAAAAGCAATGGAATCCCAGCCAACTGTTTGTCTACGTCACAGACTTTCCCCCCAATAAATGCAACAATATATTGTCAGTTGCAGGATTTATGAACTTATAAATGGTAGATGCTCTTCCTTGCTTAACAACTGCTCTGAGTGCCCGATGGAGCCATAGGCAGACATATTCAAGGCTCTGCAAGCCTTACTGTGATGAGATCCTCAAAGCAACAACATCAATGGTATGCAGACTTCTAAGATGGCTCCAGAAGATTCCTGCTTCCTGGAGTTTGTGCCTTTGTGTAATCACCGCCTTTCCTTTGAGTGAGGGTTGAGTCACCTAGTGACTCATTTCTAATGAATAGAAGAATAATGGCAAATGTGATGGGATGTCATTTCTAAGATTAGATTACAGAAGACTGTTAACTTCCATCTTGCTGGCACTCTCCTGATTTCTTTCTCACTTGCTTACTCTGATGAACTAGTTGCCATGTTGTCAGCTGCTTTATAGAGAAGTTCATGTGGCAAGTAATTAGGGGTACCCTCTGGCCAATAGCTAGCAAGCAACCAAAGATCTCAGTCCAATGTCCCACAAGGAACTAATCCTGCTAACAACCACTGAGTAAGCATGGAAGCAGATCCTGTCCTAGTCAAATCTTGACTGTAGCTTTGTGAAGGAGCCTGAGCTGGACACCTATGTAAGTCAGGCTTGGATTCTTGACCAATAGAAAATGTGAGATAATAAATGTGTGCTGTTTAAAGCTGCTAAGTTTTAGGGTAATTTTTTAGACAATTGTAGGTACCACCACCTATGCTGCCTTATAAATTAACTTTTTTTTTAGCAGGGTTCTTTTGGTATCTCAGTACATTTGTGTGAGTTTCATGATTTGCTTACCATAAGTCACATTTTTGTACCTAGGAAGTAATATATTAGTAAGATTCTTTTGGACTATAGGAAGGGGAAAGTTGTGTTTCCTGTAAGCTCTGGAACATACTCTTTTCTTCTTTCCCCATCCTTCCTAGACCACCTTGGTCCTCTCTTATCAAAACCTTCTCAATTTCCTACAGCAGCCTATTCTGACCTATATAATTTAGCTATTGGTTGTTGTATATTTTCTCTGTATTATTACATATCTGTCAGGCTAGACTGTGTTATTTTATGATGTAGTGGATATGACTTCATTTAGTTTCCTGGGCCAAGTAGGTAATCATGAGTTGCTTGATGATTAGCCTTGGAAAGAATCAAATAGCTTATCTAGACTATTATTGAGTTCATGCTCATCTGTATACTTTTGTTTTGTTATTACTTCCTGATAAGTAGCAAAACAAGCCAAAACATCCTGTCACTGCAAGTCTCCTGAAACTAATGCTCATTTCAGATATCAAATTATCACAAGAAGTCTTTGTTACAAATTTAAAGCCATATGAAATGTAATACAAGTTGTTTCTTGGACAATAGCAACTAGTAGCTAACATTTCTGTTCTTTCTGTCTAACAAACATTGTTTTAAGTGGTTTCCTTATAAGAACACAGGTTTCTGAGATGCAGGTTAAAATTTTAATGAATTATTAAAGAGTAAGGTTTAAATAGTTTTTAAACCTAAATAACCAAAACATAAGACTCAAAGTCACTTAGGGATTGAGTTACATCCAGCAATTTTTACAAAGTGACTTAAAAATATGATCTATATTAAGTTTTCTCTAGTGTTACCTTTTAGCCTTGGAGGGAGGTAAGGTGGATGTGTGATGGGTGGCAGAAGAGGACTGGTAAAGGTGGTGGTAGTGATGCAGATGGTGGTGGTGGAGATGGTAGCAGCAATGGTGCAGGATGAGGAGGAGGCAATGGCAGTGTCGGTGGTGGTGTAGGTAGTGGTAGTGATGGAGAAGGAGGCAGTCTTGGTGTAGCATATGGTGGAGACATCCACAGTGGTGGTGGTATTGCTCTTGATTCCTTCCAAGGTTAACAGCCCAGTAACTCATTATTACATACTATAGGTGCAAGGACCCAGATGAAGTCACTACTATGCCATAAAAGAAAACAATCCAGCTTGATAGAGGTGCAATAAGAGAAAAAAATGCATTAATATAAACAACCCACAGCTAAGTTGTGCAGGTCATATTAGGGTGTTCTAAAAGTCTGGGAAAGTTTTTGAGGAAATGACAGGATGGAGCTGGTCTGAGAAGGGTAGGTGGAGAAGAAATAATGAGGGTATTTCAGTGCCAGGAAAAAGAGTTTCTTTTTCTCAGCTAGTTCAAAAGAATATATATATATATATATATATATATATATATATTCTTCATCAATAGTAGTCCCCTTGGCTTGAAGATGTGTCTGGTCCCATTGAATGGCTATACAGGGAGGAGGCAAACACTGCAATGCTGCTATCTTTTCCTTCTGTCAGGCCAGACTATGTTGGAGGTAGGAGGTAGGGAGGATTGGGCTTGGGAAGGACATGGACATGGCCCTATGCCTCTGAGTGCACAAGTGTTGCTGAGGAAGGGCATACAACCATGCTGAAGTGGTTCTTAGAGAAGCAGAGATGTTTCTCTCTTGTGTCTCTTAGGTTAGTGGGTACATACTTTACCATGTCCACTTGTTGGCTCACTATCTTGGCAGTTCCCTGGGTGAAATGTGAAGCTGGTCCCCAAATCAGAGGGCAAGGAGAACTAGAAAGTGGCAGACCACTCCAGACTGGTAGGTGGCATGTGTAACAAGCAGGGAACTTACTTATGAGGCTTGTCTTGGGTGGCTACAAGACAAGTAGATCACTATGCCCACCTGTTAGAATCTTAAAAGTTTATATAGAACCCTTAATGGGATTCAGTCACATATCCAGTCCATATGGTCTCAACAACACATTACTCTCTCAAGGCTACATCCTCTAAACAGCTGCTAGCATGGGAATAGTAGGCAAAATGTACATTCCAAGGATAGGGGATAGGGTTAGGAACCAATGATTGCCTGGGTGCAGCTTACAGGTCAACAGCAGTTATGCCCTCTCAAGGACCTCATCCAATACCACTTTATTAGTTACAATAACAACAAAGTGCTATGACAAATGAAGCCTTAAATTTCAGTGACTCAACACAGTGAAAATTTCTCACACCTAACAATTCAGTGTGGATGTTTCTGATAGGCAGCATTCCTCAGCTTGGCAATTTGAGGACCCAGGGTCCTTCCATCTTGAGTTGCCAATTCTGGGGCCATGAAAGTCTCTGTGTCCACCTGGAAGAAGGGGAGAGAGAGGAAGCATTTGCTTCTTAATTTCCTCTATCTAGAAGTGGTGCACATCACTTCTATTCATTCTACAGCAACTAGATATGTGACCCCACCTAGATGCAAGAGAGGTGGGAAAATGCAGTTATGTGTGTGTGTGTGTGTGTGTGTGTGTGTTGTGTTAGCCCCTTTCAAGTGACAACTCTATGCTACTGATAGGGAAGTTGAACAGATGGCTATCTTTTCCATACCCACAAACAGGTAAAAAATTGAGGGACAGAAATGTTAAAAGGTTAAGAGAATATGATTTATCAATGACAGAATTAGGAATGAAACTCAGCCTCTTTTCTTTCTCAGAAAGCACTGGATGGAACCTCCTCAGTGTCAAAAGAGTAGTAAAAAAGAAAACAAGGATCTGGATAGCATGGGCATTCACTTCCCAGGCTCCTGATTTTTAAGGTTTGTTTCCTTAGGCTTTGCAAGTAACTTTTTATACATTTAAACACAAACTAAACACTGCCTGTGTGGAGAATTATTTCCCGAAAGTAGTGGATTTCAAATTTTAGTGAACACCATCAGAATCACCTGGGATGTTTGCAAAACATACAGATTCCCCGGGCCTCATCTCAGTGAGTCTGATTCAAACAGCTCTGGATTGGGCCTAGGAATCTGTACTTATACCTGGCTCCCTGGTGATTCTGAGGCAGGTGGTTCCAGGACCACATGTGGAGAGACATTGCCTTGATCCATGTAAGTTTTGTATGGTTTTCCTAATAGCAGATGTTGCAGATGCTGTCACCTGATATATTTTCCTCAGACTTCTCGATTACACATTGCCTGCCTACTAACTGCCAGCACCTGCATTTCTTTGCCAACAGGGCTTTACCTGGCCTCTGGAGGCTGGCTGCCACCCAGGTAGTAGACTGAAATTGCTGGAAATTAACACCATCTGTAAGCAGTTCTTACCAACAACTGATAGGAGTGGGTTGGGACAACTCTGGTTTGTGTGTGTGCTACCCTGGCTTCCAGAGTTCTCCACTGATACTAAGTTCCATGGGCCTGTAGTGGCAGCTGGCTTGATAATGTACCCTTTATCGGCTCACTTCCCCACCCGATTCCTGGGGCTTTCTTCACTTCTTGCTCTTGAATCCTAGTCTCAGGTTGTGCTTCTGAGGGAACACAAATGAAGCCAGTTAGGGATTAATGTACACTCTGCCATATATATCCTTTCAGGAAACCCCTCCCATGATGCCTACACACAGGTGTGAGTTATGAAAGTGGGCACATCACTGTCATGAACCTCATTGGCCCAGTCAGTCCCACATGTCTGATCTTGCTTCCCGTAGCCAGTGTTTTAATAAACTGAGCAAAATCAACATGATACACTTACCACCACTTGCAGATGGTTTAACAAGAAAAATATTGTCTTAGTTTCCAAAAGAAACAAATCCCATTCCCACTTTTCCCTGTCAGTTTTGCTCCATGTGGGAGCTTCATGCTGTCAATATTCCTCCTGGGTGAGTAGCCTGCAAAGGTTCCGAGTCTTAATGATTACCCCAAAGCAGGAATTGTGGCATAAATCTCCATGTGTGGAATACATATCACAGCTTGAGTTAAATGGACCCCAAACATATGGCATTGTTTTTTTGCATTTTCTAACACATGGGCAGTTTCTCACATTTTAAATCAACTGAAAATGAGAAGATTACAGGCAAATCTTCTTGGAGGATTAACCATCAGGAAATATATTTGGTTTGCATAAATATTTGGGGTAGGATGGATGATGAGGTCAGACACCTTCCAAAGATATATTTCATATGGCAGTGTGATAGCCCAAGAAGGAACCAGGTGGATGACTCTGGAGTTACCTGCTGTCTGGACTGCCTTGGCTTTAGACACTCCTGAGACACAGGCTGCAGCAGAGGGTAAGCAGAGGCATGGGGTTTCAGCTTGATGAATAGGGGTTGGGCCGTCTAGTGCCTTTTTTATGTGCCTTTTATAACTGACAGGGACCAATGACTCGTGGAGATGATCTCTCTTCCTCTGCCCTGATGTTGCTATCAGTCTGGGTGGATACACATACCTGTGTATGAGCTTATGTCACTTGCCCTGGGGCCACCACATAAACTCACTGAAATCACCCCAGAATATGCATAGTGGATCTATTCCATATTGACCAGATTTCATGTAGGGCTGGGATGATGGTCCCATTCTGAGTTTCAAGAACTAAAGATGATGCAAAACCAAACATGAGACTTAAGCTTTCCTCATCTCTCAGAGGGCTGCACCAAAAGAGGCAGCGATGTGCCTGTAGGACCCCAGCTCTCCGCAGGTGAAGATCCATAAGGAAAGGAGAAAAGCAGGCTCGCTAGGCCCTTCTCCCCTGAGCAGCTCACTTAGCCTTGTCAGGCCTCCAAAGCCACAACCAACTGTGCTGTCCTCATATCTGAAATGGGCCCACCAGAGTGCCAGGGTGCTGGCCTCCCTGCTTTCCCTGGAGGAACAATCTATTTACTGGGCTCACAGCTAGCCTCTAGCAGACCCTGAAGACCATGGTGCGGTCAGCAGCTCTGTGGGCTGAGTATTTTCAGGCTTGCTATGCCTGCCCTCTCCTTCATATCTTCACCGTTCAAGTGTATTAATGAATACGTAATAAAGGGTTTAGAGAGACACTCATGTACCCCTATGACCTGTGATAACTGCCAGACATACATGACCAGCCTGCAGTTTGGGGTGGGGTGGTGGGCTGTCTACTTCAGAAATCAAGCTGTTGAGTGAGAAATCATACTTCTGGGTGAAAAGAAGGGAGTCCTGCCAGGTGGTAAGACAGTCTCCCAAACTTCATGCAGACATAGGACTGATGAGCCTACCCAACCCCTAATCTGACCTCTGTCTGTATCAGGGGTTCTCCTAGCACCTTCTCTGCTCCAGGCTGTACTGCCTGCTGGTCAGTCCCTTCAAGGCTGTGCTATATATATAGAGTGAAATGAGGATCCCTATATAGGAGCTTGAGGACAGGGGACCCAGACTATTTCTCCAAAGCCGCCTTCTTCCCTCCAGGTGGTTGTGATAATAAAATAATGATTCTAGGGATGCCTGGGTGGCTCAGTGGCTGAGCTCAGTGGTTGAGCTCAGGGTGTATTCCCCGGGTCCTGGAATCCAGTCCCACATCGGGCTCCCTGCGTGGAGCCTGCTTCTCCCTCTGCCTGTGTCTCTGCCTCTCTCTCTGTGTCTCTCATGAATAAATAAAATCTTTTAAAAAAATAATGATTCTACAATCAAGTAGCCTTCCTGTAAAGCTGGGAGAGAGAAAAGAAGGGAATAAGAGAAGGGAGTGAAAGGGGGGAGGAGTTCTCCTGAGCTGGAAACCTGTAGATTCTTCTAGGGGGCAAAGAGGGTAGCTCCGTGTAAGAGCTGGCTCTTCCGCGGAGACTTCACACACCGATGCCAGTTTTGGGAAAAGCAACAACCCCCCGGAGGAAGTGTGTGTGGGGTCTGGAAGCCAGGCAGCTCTGGTTTCTGGCTCTAGTACCTTGCAGCTGTGTCTCTAAGCCTCGGCTTCCTTCTTCATCTGTAGGGTGGACGTAATTTATTATTTCCATCACCTCACAGAGTGGGTGTGAGACTTCGAGAAGCCTGAGGAGAAGTCATACACGGGACAACGCAAGATACCTGTGCTGATGCTCACGACGTTCATTCTGCTTAGAAAGTTGAAATTCCTGGCGGAGCTGCCGAACGCGGGAGGAGGAGCTCGTTGCGGGGCTCTGCCCCCTTCTCCCTGGGGCGGGCGGCTGTGCCCCGGTCCGCCGCGTCCCCCGCCGCCGGCCGCTCGCTCCCGGCTCACCTGGCGGCCTGGGGTGTGGGCTGCAGTGGCGCGCGGCCGCCTCTAGATGGAACTTTCTCACCAACGCAAGGCGGCGCGGGCCGCCGCTCCCCCGGCGCCGGGCGGCCAGGGGCTCCCTCTGGCGCGCGCCCGGGCAGGTGCGCGGCGCCCGGGCGGGAACTCAGGAGGGGGCCGCTGGGCTGCGCACGTCGAGCCCGCGGGGTTCCCTCGGCTGGAGGCGCGGCAGTCCCGAGCTGCCCCCTCAGAAACCCGCGGGCCGCGCGGCGCGGGTCCCCCGGAGTTTCCCGGCCCGCTTCCGCGGCTGCTGGACTCGGCTCGATACCACGACGCGCCCCGTGACCGCCCGCGCCCCCTCCTGCGCGGCGCCCGCGGGCCGGCCGTCCCGTGTCCATGCTCGAGCTCCGGGGGCCCGGCAGGAGGCGCCCCCCGAGACCTTCGGGCGCGAGGGTGGGGGAGACAGTCGCCGGAGCTGCGGGCTGGACAAATGGCCGAACAGCCGCGGCGCGTGAGGTAAACTTTGCAGGGGGACCGCGCGGCCGGCGGGCTTTCCTTTGAGCATCCCCGGAGAGAAAGCGTGTGGCGGGACACTCGCCATCGACCACGTATTCTTCGGAGCTGTGCTCCTGAAGGCGGACCCCCGGCTCGCGGCCCTGACCCGGGTCCGCGTGGCCGTCGTGCGGCGCCTTCCCGCGCGGGTCGGGGCTCGCCGGCTCGGGGCTGCTCGGCTCCCCACAGCCACAGCCGCGTTCTTCCTTCCACCCGCCCGCACTTCTCCCCGCTCTTCCCCCACCCCCACCCCACCCCCATCCCACCCCCATCCCCCGTCTTTCCGGCCTCCTTTTTCTGTTGGGGGCGGGGCGGGCGGGGGTGCCTTTTTTTTGTTTTGTTTTGTTTTTGTTTTTTCCCCCTAAATCAGAACTCTTGACATTTCTGGTCCCGGCGTCGCTGCGGGCTGAGGAGATGTAGCGCGGAGGGGAATCCGTCGGCCGAGCGAGCGGCCGTCCCTGTGCCCGCGCCAGGCTGGCTCAGCCGCACCGGATCGGGGGCTCCCGCCCCTCGGGGTTCCTCCTCCTGCTTCCCGAGGTGACTGGTTGGCGCGAAGCGATTGGCGATCCCGGACGTGATCCCGGCCTTGGCTCCCCGCGCCGCGCCGGGTGAATGGCCGCGGGCGGAGGATCGGGAGGCGCCGGGCGCAGACCAATCGCGGCCGCCGGTGTGAGTATTTGTTATTCACATGGAAGACACTTGGCGCCGGCCGGGCCCGCTCAGCCCCTCCGCCGGCTCAGCCCGGAGACCAGCCACAAGTGCGGCCGCGGTGCTGGCCCGGCGCGGCGGCGGCGGCGGCGGCGGCGGCGCCCCTGACATGGAGCTGCGGGCCCCCCGCGGGCTTCCTCACCGCGCCCTCTGCGGGGAGCAGGGTAAGACGCGCCGAGCGGCAGAAAGAGGGAAAGCGGAGCGAGTGCCGAACCACAGGAGGGAGCGCCCCCACCCCGAGCTGCCCCCAGAGGTCGTGCTCGCGGAGAAAGGGATTCCCCCCACTTTCACTCCCCTTTCCCTTTTCTTCTTTAAAACCGCTCAGTGGACGGCCAGGTGCACCGTTTCTTCTCCCATCACTTTAGTGATGTGTTTTTCCTGGGCACAAGTAAATGGCCTTGCACACCGGCGTCTGGGAGAGCCCGGGCGGGGGGAGGTGCCGGGGGCGGGGGGGGGGGCGAGGGAGAGTGGGCACCAGGGGGCGAGGGGCTGGCCGGGCATTGGAGCTTGATTGGGTATCTGTTGATTTTACGTTGCAAGGAACAAGGCAGCCACCCCTCTTGTCTTCCCATGATTACATTCCAGTGAAGAGGTTCAGAAAAGAGGAAGGCTTAGCTTGGAACTCCCAGGGCTTGGAGATGTGATCCCCCAAAAGTTTAGTCGGCGAACGAGAGACTGAAGGGTGACGCGAAGGGGGCAGGAGTGCCCAGGGTGCTCTGGTGGGGCGTGCGGCGGCAGGATTTTAAAGCGCTCTTCCTTGGATTGCCTGCCCGGGGTGACCTCCCGGACCTGCCCCGGCGGAATCCGGACTTGCCTCGCCGAGATGACGAGGTACCTCCGTTGTGCAAATCTAACGGGAAGGATTTCCGAAGTTAGAGGCTTCTGGGATGAGTCGGGGGTAACCCCCGCCTTCTTGAGCGTGTGGCTGGATGAATGTCTAACCAAGACCTAGGGAAGCCGGGTGATTTGGGGGTTCTCGAGAACCCCTCCACCCCTGCACCTCTGCCTTGAGTTTTGTATTCTCCGAGTTAGCCCGGAGAGGTTGGGATTTCCGCGCCCTCCCTTTTGTGGCTTTTGGGAAAACACTGGAGTTCCCCGTCCTGTCGGGGGTGGGGGACAGGAGGAATGGTCACAGGGATTTTGAGTTGAAAGAGCAAAGACAGACAGATGCGCCCGACAGGTCCTCCGGAGCACCTGCGGCCAGCGTGGCCCCAGTTTCGGGCGGACCCGCGCGGGCGTGGGCGCTCGGGGCACCAGGTGGGGCGCGGGCGGAGGCGCTCCCGGGCGGGCAGCGCGGCGGCCGGAGCCCGAGCCCCGGGCGTGCCGGGCGGCAAGGGGTGGCGCTGGGATACCCCAGCGGCGCGCGAGAGGCAAGAGAAACCAGGTACCTCTAAGGCCCTGGGCTCTCCCCGGAGCCCAGGTCCAGCAGCCGATGGAACTGAGAAGAGAAAGGAAGATGCAGCAGAGAAGAGGGGGGCGGGGGCCGGGTGAGTGGCCGCCGGCTGAGAGAGAGGTAGAGCTAGAGACCGAGGTAGAGAACGCCCTGAGCCACGCCGATAGCGACCCATCTGCTCTGCCAAGCAGCACAGAGATCCCTTGAGGTTCGTACAGTTGGTGAAAATATAACCGAATCACCAGAAACAAAACCCAAAGCCAACAACAACAAAAAACCCCGTCTGTCTGACACGCTCCCTTGGTGCAAATGAAATGCAGAGGGGTGTGCGAGTCGCCCAACTGCGCAAGACGGCACCCCCACACTTCCCTGAAGAATTGTTTCCCTCGCGGTCCAGATTGCAGGGCCTGGGGTCAGAGTGCCTGTGCTCCCAGGATGGTGGGGGGTGAAGATAGACCCTCCGCCCAGCTGTAGGAGCCCAAGCCCCTCAGTCCCCGAAGCTAGAAGCTAGTCCTGCTGGGGAAGGGGATGCCCTATTTGCCATTTGAGGGTGATCCTTTCCCACGGCCCTGACGGCATGGGAGTCTCTCTGAACACACAGGAATACACAGTACTGGCTTGGCTACTACCGCGGTTGAGTACAAATCCTGCCAACTGACAACTGGAAAATAGGGTTGGCGGTGGAGATATTGACAAGAAATATCATAAGCAGTGGAAATGCATTCTGATAATAGCTTGTATTTTGCTTGAAAGAAAGAATAAAAAGGGAAAAGAGCCACCAGCAGGTAGATCTTGGATAAACAGCTTATTGCACTTGACTGTAATTTTCATTTTCCGTTATGAAATTGTTTGTCAATAATTGCAAATGGCTACAGAAACCACTTTAGTTTACCTTGGTCACTTGCTTGTGAATAATGTCTTGAAAAATCTCTGTAGGAGACAGAGTCAGCTGTATGAGATTCATTGCCTGGTTCTTGAAAATATGTGGTTTGATCATTTTGAGGAGAAAAGCCTTATCCGTCAGGGAAAATGAAGTAAGATTTTTAAATGCAATTTTCCTATTTCAGAGTCAACTACAGGTTGCATCATACCTGAGATAAAAACAGCATTTTTGCTTTTAAATCAGGGATATGGGGAGCAGCAGCTCAGGAGAGGCTCTCTAGAAGAGGATTTACCCCCAGAATAAAGAAAAAGATGCTGAGAACACAGCTCTATACTGTTATTTAGGCTCTATTTCTTCTATTTGGTTTGTGCTGGCTAGTTCTGCCCTACCATCCTTCTTTTGCAAATTATGACTATTTGAATAATTCTAAAAACATCTAACTACAAAAGGAATCGATAAAAGGAAGAGTTGAGCTCTCATAAGTGTGAAAGTTAGAGGTCTGGAGTGATGTGCTCTTTTCAGAGTTAGCTGAGCAGGTTGGAGCTGCTATGGGCTGGTTTAATTGGTATGTATGCAGCAAACAACAGGCTGACATTCATGTTGGCAACACTGTGTGCCAATCTTTGTGTAAGAATGTTCCATTGTCTTCAGGCTTGAGGCACAGTACACTGCACACACAGGTGCTCGCTCATGGTAGCAGTGATGTTTTTCCTTTTACATTTCTTTCCTTACTGTCTTCTTCCTGTAGTTAGAATGCCCAACACAAAGAAGACCTTACCTTTAGCTGGGGAAGTAGAGATGCTCTGTCTCAGTGTCTTAAAAGGAAGGTGCTGCATGGATTTATCTTTTAACTGGATCCATAGCAAAGACTCAGCCCCATCTCCATGCCTGTAGAATAGGCTGGCTTTTGAAGTCTCGGGAAGCTGTTGCTGTTTTCTTCATAGAACCTGATTGGACATCAATCACCAGACTCACACTTGTAGTTTTCTCGGGGTGGGGGTGGGGGGCGGGTAGGGGGTGGCAGTCGTTCCACGTGTTGTTCCGGGAGAGGATATGAACAGAGTCAGCAGGATCACATTGTTTCTATCACAAGAATGGGTTTTCTAAGAATTTAGATTTCCTTTTCCTTTCCTTTCCTCTTTCCTCCCTCCCTCCCTTCCTCTTTCCCTTCCTCCTTTCTTCCATGGCTCAGAGAGATGTTTTCTTTGATTTTCATTTCTACTTGGTGCTTTGACAAGTTGTGATGAACTCACTCACTGACTAAGGACCTTGGGCATGATGTATTCTTATCCCAGACCTGCCTTCTGAGTGGTAGGCATTGCTGTTGGAGTGATTTGAGGGATACTGCTGAGAGGTTACCCATTCAGGATAACTACTGGCTTTGACTTGTTACATTACTAGGTTAAGACTAGTATTAGATACATTATTAGATACATTTCTTTGGTAAAGAAGATTGTCTTGAAGACAATTATAAATGCAGATTGTCTTATAAATGAAGATTTATAAGAAGAAGATTGTCTTATAAATGCAGATGTTCCAGTTAAGGGATGACAGTAGTGTATCTTTAGGTTTTGATGCCTGTTAATGAATCACTTCAGTCCCTGGGGAGGGCCAAGGTAATGGGAGAACCAGGTCTTAAGAAACAAAGAGTGTGACTTGTGGAACATACCAGCACTGAGGGAGGGAGGAGATACAGGTTTGGGCAGGGATGGGTGGGGGTGGGGTGGGGGGATGAAGGGGGGAGGGCAGGTGAGCACAAGTGGGAAGATAGATATAGGAGAGTCCAAGAAGAGTATGTGGAAATTATTAAGCACGTGTGTTGCCAATTTCATACTTTTCCAGGCAAGATTATGTCTAAAGATAGAAATCTACCAGCTGTTTTTTAGCTAACTTTTCCAACAGTAATGACCCTTTCTGGTAGAAGCTCTGTGTTATAGCCTGTATACAACTTAGGAAGATTTCCTATTGTCCTCTTTTCAGTGCAGAAGAGTATCTTGTCACCACTTGCTTCAGAATAGCCCTTTGGATGCTTCAAGTGTCCATAACCTTCAGTTCTCCAGGTCAGATGTTGCACTTCCATTGACTTCCTCTGGCGTCCTTCTTTTCCAATTTTCCTTCAATCTCCTTTGATTCCTTAGACACAGGACTTGTTAGGGTCCGGCCAGCTCTGAGTATGATGGGGAAGTGTTTTTTTTCAGGTCCTCTAAGCACAAAACACTAGTAAAATACTTGAGTTCTAGGACTGGTTGTTAAACTAAGAGTATCCCTGTACATTCTTACGGCACTTGGCAGTTTATAGAGTACTTTTATGTATGTTATTTTTAAAAAAGACTTTGTTTCTTTATTCATGAGAGACAGAGAGAGAAGCAGAGACATAGGCAGAGGGAGAAGCAGGCTCCCTGCAAGGAGCCCAATGCGATATTCGATGCTGGACCCTGGGATCATGCCCTGAGCCGAAGGGAGTTGCTCAACCGCTGAGCCACCCAGGTATCCCGTATATGTATGTTATTATATCATTTGACTTAACAGTCTTGGGAGGTCACCAGAAATCATTCCTCAGTTTAGAAACAAAGAAACTAGTTCCAGGTTAGTGACTTGCCCAATGCCATATAGCAAGTATTGAGGGGAGTGAGATTGGAATCAGGGACTTCTTGCACCCCAGGATACACACTTATGTACGTATCATCTGTTGTGGTCTCCTGAACCCAAGGGGCACAGAGTAAGGGAAAGAACATAGCAGTAGTCATGCGTTTGAATTCTGGCCCAAGAGTTTGGACAAATTTGCATAATCTTTCTGTTTTTAGGTTTCTCATATCCCAAATGGTGGCTGTGACACCGATCTTAACAGGTATATTTTGTGAAGGAAATGAGATCATGTGTGTGAAGCTCCAGGTGCACTGCGGGCATTCAGTAAATGTTGGTTTCACTCTTTCCCTCTTATATGATACATACTAAAAAGTAGCTTTTCATTACTTTAACTGTGGTCTTTTTATGCAATAGCTATGTTATTGGGGAAAAAACTGCACAAATTGAATTCTACTAAATCAGATTGCATTTTAAATGCATGGGGGATTTAGCTATTTAAAGGAAACCTGTGGTGAATTCTTTTGTAATGCAAATAATCACTGTCTAATTTATCTGTTTAGTAAGTTGAGCTTCTCATGTATCAGATTTTCTTAATATAGGGCTTGCTTATACAGAAGAGCTTTCACAGCCCTCTCTCACTGATGGGAAAAAGTCACTCAGCTTGCAAACAAAATCAGTTATTGTGTTCAGCTGGCAAAGCCTTGCTCTGGTGTTTGAGCATAATCTCATTCCCTTATTATTAAATAATAGAATCTCAGAAAGGGGAGCTGGAAGATACCTTAGAGATCATATGGTCCATCTCACTCATTTCACAGATGAGGAAATGGAAACACACAGAGGTGAAATGACATGTTCAGTGTCGCCAGCCAGTGACCGTCAAACAAGGATCCAATTCCAGGCCTCCATTGCCAGGGGAGGGCTCTGTCTGGGGCCCATCCTCATTCTGGGGACCCCCAAGATTTCAGGGTCATGCACATATGCTGTAGTATAGGAGATAGTAGACAAATGTGATGCATTTTCTAAAACAACAAAAAGAGCTGCAAGTGTGAGCAGTTTCAGGTGAAACTGCTAGATTTGCAATTTTAAGTTGATGACAATATTCAGCTTAACCTTTTTGTTAAAGAGCTGAATGGAATCCAGCATAGGGATGCCGTTTGGCCTTTTTATGAGAAAAAAGTCACGATTCTTGGCTAATGATATTCCTCAGTGAGGATTTTACCGTATCATGTCTTAAAAGCACTTGCCAAATCCTAGAGGAAGACATACTAACAGACCTGATGGGTCCCATGTGGGATGGTGGGTTTGTTCTCATTGGCATCAGGCTGGCCGGGAAACCTGGTTTGAAGCAGAGGTTTGGACAAACTGTATTTGATATTCTCAACCCTTTGAGGAATTTGGAAATTACTCTGCCCTAGAAATGCCTCCAGATTAAGATTGTCTCTTCCTAATTAGTATATTATTTTTCTTAAAGACCTAACTGTTGAAGATTTATACATTTCTAAAAGCTTTCAATGGAGGGGAAGGGACTTCATATTCATGTGTGCTTTCACAGCCAGTCTCTGCAGCGCTGAGGGCTTTCTGAAGGACGGGATCCACTTTGGGGGCCTGAGGATTTTGACTGGTGCCATTTACTAGCTCAGGGCTTTGGGCCATACTCAACGTTTCTGGGCCTCATTTTGTCATTTCTAAAAGATAGGTATATGAAAATTCGTGAGCTACTGTGTTACACACTTGGGTCTTTGGTACAGAGGAGGTATGCAGAAAATAAAGAGAAGCAGAATACAGGGCCCTGGCCCTTGAGGAGCTGTTCTTACTTGTGGCCTTTCAGGAAACAGAGCACTCTTAGGAGTGCCAGAGTCCTCTCTAGGCCAGCAGGGACTTTCGGTGAAGTGCTAATGATGTATGATGTTCCTTGTACTTAAGATGTGCCCGGAAGGAGTGAACAGTAAGGGCTTCGGGGGTTAATGGTTAAGCCTCCTCAAAGGTCGTGAAGCCCTTTCTGTGGACTCAGAAATAGTGTAAGGCATCTGCTCCCCTCAGAGGTTGATTTCAGGATTGCAGACCTCACACGTCCTTGAAGTCCATCAGCACAGGCAAGATTTGTTTGTACCCATTCCCAGAGGAAGGTCCACTTGAGAGAAAACCTGTTTTATTCTAAACCAAGCACAGAACACCAAGTAGAACTATTTAGTTCTGTAGTACGAAAAAGTCATCATTTCTTTAAAACTCATCAACTCCAAATGGGATAAGTTTAGATTAAAGCTCACAAAAAATTGCATGAGAGTAAGATTATACAAGGTTATACAATGAAACTGAATTTATGTGGTTTAACACAAACTTTGAAATATATTTTTCCTTAAACTTTAAAAGGGAAACTAAACCTTTCAGTTGTTGTCAAGAGTCTGATTTTTATGACAACATATCCGATTTTGAAATAGCTGCAGTATTTCAGTATTTTATAAGTAGTTCTGATTTGAATTTTGAAGTGGCAAACAAAATTCAGTAAGAACCCCACCAATGGGGCAAAGGCGAAAAATTTGCACTGCTTTAGTGGAAAGTGAGTTAACAGACTAGAGTAGCAATGTCAGGTCTTGTTAACTGAGCACGTACCCTGTGCCAGGTACTGAGCTTTCTGTTTGTGCAGCATGGCAATTTCCAGGTTCTCTCAGACCTTTACAAACAAGAAAACCAAGCTGGAAAGAGGTTATGCACCATTCACTCTATGTTGCAGAGGAGGGAACTTAAGCAAAAATTTAAGTGAGCTGTCCAATAAACAATAACCAAAATGGAACCTCTCATTTTCCATTTAAGTGCATTCATCCACTAAATAAAACGAATTCCTGCCTCACTGCTAATCATCCCCAACCTTTCCTTAACTTAAAGCTCTACATAGACCTATGAGATGCTAAAGAGACTAAACATTATTCCAAACACAAATACTTTTATAAGAAATTCAATTTTATTAATTCCAGGACTGTACAGCAAGTGGAACTAGGTTAATGCCACATGAACAGGGAAGGATGATTTGTAATTAACAGATGGACTGTTTTTATGTTTGTATAATTGAAAATGATTTTCTTTTAAGTACTTAAGAGGCTTGGTAATGAAGTATAATGAAGAAAGGCTAGTCTTTGGAGAACAACAGGTGTCCTTCCCCTTCCTTTTCTTTTTAATATATTTTTTAAAATTTTTATTTATTTATGGTAGTCACACAGAGAGAGAGAGAGAGAGGCAGAGACATAGGCAGAGGGAGAAGCAGGCTCCATGCACCGGGAGCCCGATGTGGGATTCGATCCCGGGTCTCCAGGATCGCGCCCTGGGCCAAAGGCAGGCGCTAAACCGCTGCGCCACCCAGGGATCCCGTTCCCTTAAACATTTCTCCTTCCCATATCCATTTATTCTGTGCTATGTCAGAAAGGATATGCGAAGGGTCAGCCTAGCCATGTGGACTTGGTCTTAAGCTCTGAATTAGTGGTCAGAGTTAATGAGATTTTACTGTCTTATAATTGGTCTTCCTTGTGAAACTGTAAAACATAATTCTACATCTCCTAATGGGTGGTTGATGTAATTTATGGTCCATCATTTCAGTGGTTTTACCCAGAAAGTCAAGTTGACTTTCTGAGTGTTTCCTTTTGTGGAATGCCTGAGGTCAGGCTATTGTCAAATCAGATTTTCTGAGGGAGAAGCAGCTGCTAGAAGAATTGAACATGAGGGAATATCAGTCAGGTGGTGAGAAAAATCAGAAAAGGACTAAGTATTTGGTGGTAGAATGGAGGGAGTCTAAGGCTTAGCCTGTGCCAGGAGGCAGGGAATGCTTGTCATAGCCAGAATAGAGCCATCCTGGCAGGTGGGCCATTGGCTGTATTTCTGAGTGTACTCCAGGTGTGTGCTCAGAAATCCAGGATGGTGGGCTATGATGAGCCAGCCCCCTTTTCTAATCTGAAAGCGAGAAAAGTGCAGCTTTCTCTGAAGGCTTTTGGACATATGTTCAGTTATCCTCTTAGGAGGCAGTATCCTTTCCTTTGGGACAGGGAGGATGGAATGAAAATTTTATGAACTGGAAATTAAACACGTGAATGGAAAACACAACCAGATGTTGGTTGTCTAGGTTAGAGGAGGATTGTTTAAATTTCAGGTTTCAGACCCATATATATAAAAATAGGTTCGAAACAAGGCTTAGGTGAACCATCCTGCCAAAATAAGTTGGTGCTGTTTATTCACTTAATTATAAGTGTGTTCCTAATATAAGATTCCCTTGTGTTAAGTCAGTTCTTGCTTTCAGTTAAGCCTTCTCGGAAGTCCTTTGAAAGAATCTCATGGAATTCTTTGAGATTGAAGGTCCTAAACTTTTTCTCTAGATTTGTTGGTAGACGTTTTCACTTCAGCTTGTTTCTAGCCTTGATGAAATAACCAGTTTCCCCCTGAGTCAGACAAAATTAAGAAGCTCTTCAATTGATCTCCAGCTCTGATTTGCTCCTAGTGATTCTAGGATCAAAGAGTGTTTACTTTCAGCGCTGTGAGAATACCCATTGCTTCCACCCCAACAAATTCATAGGAATATCTTCACACATAACCCTCCTCACGTGTCTCATTTTCAAGTCTTTGTTTTGTTATCAGAGAATAATAAGACAATTTGTACAAAAAGCTGACATTTTGTGTTAAATCTTTTCATGAGCTGTAAAATGTATACATTTTGGGGTCCTTGGATTTACTGACTCCCTTCCTTCCTTCCTTCCTTCCTTCCTTCCTTCCTTCCTTCCTTCCTTCCTTCCTTCCTTCCTTCCTTCCTTCCTTCGACTGAATTTTTTCCCCACTGGAAAATCTGAGGTACCAAAAAAATGTCATTAACAGATGACTGGCTTATTGAATACATCATAGAAAATAGACTTTCATTATGATTTTGTGGACAAAATTTAAATGCTAAATTCCAGACAGCTGTAAAAAGTAAAAACAGATTTGAAAAGAAATAATGCCATCAATCACAGGATTTTTACCTGCATGGAAATTGGATTTATTGAAATAAAATGGTAAATAAAAATACTTTGTGGCTTGGGAGAAACAACCTAGTTTCTGATACTTTTTTGTTTCCCTTGCTCCAAAAGTGTCATCAATCTCTCTGTTTAGATGCAGTGCAGCCAGGTGTTCAGAATCATAGGGGGAACAAAAAAAAATTAGTTTCTTACTGAATAGGGGAAATGAAACAAAAAAAAGCGGGACTGAAAAATGTGGAAAATGTAGACCCGTTGAACTGAACCGTTTTTTCCCCTTCCCTTGCCCCCCCAGGAATAATTCTGCTACAGGGCTGACTTCAAGGATGTGAATTGTTGACCTCATCCCACCTTCAGAACCTCAGCTGTTATTCTGATTTTTGCACCATTCCAGGCAAGTTGACTTTATATGGAAATAAAATTGAACCTTAGGGGGTCTGATGGAAATTCACTGTGACATTCAAATGAAGAAAACTTGCTGAAACTCACAGAGCCTTTTCCCCCATGGGCCCTGATGGTAGCCTCCAGAAGGTGCAGCCTCTGGTGGTCCCCCTTCTTCTGTGGCAAGAATAAACTTTGGGTCTTGGGTTGCAACACAACCTGTGGAGAAAATGGTATGCGAGGGAAAGCGATCAGCCTCTTGCCCTTGTTTCTTCCTCTTGACCGCCAAGTTCTACTGGATCCTCACAATGATGCAAAGAACTCACAGCCAGGAGTATGCCCATTCCATACGAGTGGATGGCGACATCATTTTGGGGGGTCTCTTTCCTGTCCATGCAAAGGGAGAGAGAGGAGTACCTTGTGGGGAGCTGAAGAAGGAGAAGGGGATCCACAGGCTGGAAGCCATGCTTTATGCAATTGACCAGATTAATAAGGACCCTGATCTCCTCTCCAATATCACTCTGGGTGTCCGGATCCTTGACACTTGCTCCAGGGACACCTATGCTTTGGAGCAGTCATTAATGTTCGTGCAGGCATTGATAGAGAAAGACGCTTCTGACGTGAAGTGTGCTAATGGAGATCCACCCATTTTCACCAAGCCTGACAAGATTTCTGGTGTCATAGGTGCTGCAGCAAGCTCCGTGTCCATCATGGTTGCTAACATTTTAAGACTTTTTAAGGTAGGTAAAGACATTATATTTCTGACCATTGTTCTAACTCCAACCACAGGTTCAAGAAGAAAGTGAACAGGGTGAGGATGTTCGCTGACCTTCTCAGGGTTACCAGGTTCCTCAAATAGAGGATTCTCTGACTGGGTTTATACATGTGTTGGTTTAGTTAGTTTGGATTAATTGTGACTTGTTTTTTTTTTCCTGAACAAAGAAGTGATAATTTTTGTGACATGTTGAAGCCTTAACATCTTGGGATACCTTCCTTATTGATGCTGATTGTAAGTCAAAGCAAGTGTTTTTAGAGAGTGTAATGAAATCTTAGCACATTTTTCATATAAAACATTTCTATAGTGTTTGAGGTATAGATAATTTACTTGATGAAGCTTCTTTAAAATGGGATGCTCTGTTATGACAAAAGTTCCTGTGTGAAGAAACAGTATTTATTGCTAACGTGAAGATGGGAGTGACACTCTAGGATATAACATGGCCATAAAATTGTCAGGTTTATAATAGCTACAATAGAGCAGAACCTCATTAATTCAGACCGCTCTGATGCTGACTTGGAATAATTATATATAATTCTTATTGAGTTAAAGGTTCAAGTTTAGCAGGATAATTCAAGCCTTTCTGATATAGATTTGATGAACTACTACCTATAAATTACATTTACATATTGAAAAAAATTGATGAAACAAAATAATGTCTGTAATAATAATTTGAAAAGTATAAAGTACCATAAAAATAAAGTTGTAATCACCATCTTTCATTAACGTTCTCATTTTTTTAATATCTATAATGTAGTATCCTATAATAGATAATTTTTTAAATTGAAAATAGTTTTCACTGATTTCTTAGTGGGACATGACTTTTCCAACTTAATCTGAATTAGTGAGACTTTGTTTTATTTTGTGAGAAACTGTTCCTGTGCATATTAGATTTAAAAATACTAAAGGAATATGGAGAAGTTGGACAGGTGACAGCTATAGTGACAAAAAAAGGACAACTTGGTGGTGGAAAACTTCACAAAAAGATGAAAGGGATTGAATCAAGGGCACTTGGTTTGGAAGATATCTTGGGGGACCATGTAGTCTGGCTCACTTTGTATGCTGGAATCCTCTTTGTAGCTTCTCCCTAGGTGGCTGTCCAGCTTCTGTATGAATCTCTTTAGTTCAGAGGACAGAATGCTAAGAAGCAGCTTAATGACTATTTTCAGATTGATGAGATTTTCTGAAATGAGGATGCTGCTGAGGAGAAGCTCTCTGTGTCTAAGGGATATTGAAGAGACACAGAATGCTGGAGACATTTGGAAGGATATTAAGAAGAGCCTTTTGGCAATGAGAAGGACACAAGATTAAAATAGGTAGCCAGAGGTGATCTAATTCGTCATTTCTAGAATAATTTCCCTTGAGCTAGCTTACCCCTTGCCTGGAGACAAGATGAAGACCAGGATTTTCCAGATTTCTTACCACATCCTAGGATCTAGAATTTCTTCAAGTCTCAGTTCTGAACTACATGCCATTTTGTGCTCTGTGATGGGATCTAGTTTCAGTGACTTTCCCATCTTTTCCTCTCTGACTTGATTTCTCTTCTCACTTGCTCCAAATCATCTTTTTTCTGTCCTTAATTCAGTGGCTATTGCTCAACAAAATCTTCTTTTCTTTTTTTAAAGTTTTAAATTTTAATTCTGTTAACATACAGTGTTCTAGTAGTTTCAGGGGTACAATATAGTGATATAGTGATTCAGAAATTCTGTATATTACTCAATGCTCAACATGATAAGTGTATTCTTTTAATCCCCATCACCTATTTCACCCTTCCCTTTCTCCCCACTTCCCTTTTGGTACCCAACAATTTGCTCTTTGTAGTTAAGAGTCTGTTTCTTGGTTTCTTTCTCTCTTTTCCCATTTATAACACCTACTTTTAGAGAAGAGGGAAACCTTCTCCCTTCCCTCTGTTCCCTTCCCTTTATACACTAATCCTGGTTCCCGTCAGTTCCATTATAATTCCTATGAATCCTATCTCCTTCCTGTAGTCTGTCTGATGGTCAGCCAAAGACATGGATGGTCAGACAAGGATTTGAGGAGTGGAATATTAGTGACAATTGCTTATTGAGCTGCCAAAGGGACCTTCAGGCCACCTGAAGGGTGGGTTTTGTTTTTATGTAGTCTAGACCTGGCTTTTCACTGTGTTTTGTTCTCTCGTTGACTGGCCAAATCTCTCTTTACCCTCTTGGGTAATTCTGGAAGGATCTTATTTGACCAGGTGGGAGAATTACCGTTGACTCTTTAGGCAGAGTCCAATGCTCCAGGTCAACTCTTAAGACGATGGTCAGCACATGAGAGGGTTGCTCTTGCTACTCTTGACCAGATCACAGACAGTGGGTGACTTTTAGTCAAGAGGGGGTGTTGGCTATGGTAAATATCATAACTAAAATCAGTATACTGGCACAGAATGAACATTTATTATGTGGAAGCAAATCTATTTATTAGCCAAATTACTGGGGCTTGAAAAATGTATGTCTTTTAAAAGTAAGGGAGAGAGTATAGGTGCTCAGCCCATCTTCCAGCTGGACTTAAAACCACATGAATGTGAATTTGATAATTATAAATTTTATTGTTTTGCGGGATCCCTGGGTAGCGCAGCGGTTTGGCGCCTGCCTTTGGCCCAGGGCGCGATCCTGGAGATCCGGGATCGAATCCCACGTCAGGCTCCCGGTGCATGGAGCCTGCTTCTCCCTCTGCCTGTGTCTCTGCCTCTCTCTCTCTCACTGTGTGCCTATCATGAATAAATAAAAATTAAAAAAAAAAAGTTTATAAATTTTATTGTTTTGCTACTTTAATTTGCTTTGATGATTTATGTGAGACTCCAGCCAGCACTCTACACTGATTTTTTTTTTTTAAGATTTAATTTATTTATTCATGAGACACATAGAGAGAATCAGAGTCACAGGAAGAGGAAGAAGTAGGCTTCCCGCAAGGAGGCCAATGTGGGACTCTATCCCAGATCCCGGGATCACGCTCTGAGCCATAGGCAGATACTCAACCGCTGAGCCACCCAGGCATCCCACTCTATGCTGATATTAATCCTGAGATGATGATAATCATTCTTGGGATAGAAAATGTTTCACTTTATGTGTGAATGTATTCTGTTTAAATATGTATGTTAGGATTGCCATGAAATAGTTGAATAGTTAATAAAGGAATGATTAGCAAATTAGTGCATTGGAGATTGGCTTACAATTTCTTTTTGAAAAATAATACTGTGATTTAGCCAAATGCTATGACTTGAATAAAGGTGAACATTTAGGACAGTTTTTTGGAATTTGGGCCCCTTCAGGATAGCATAAGACCCACAGCATCTAAAAAGATGCACAGATATCAATATATTGCCACTTATTCCTAAATTAATGGATTTAAAACAAGGTACTGCATCTTGGTTTAAAAGCACACAATTAAAAGTGATAAGGGATGCAAACCAGGTCTTAATGAATTTACTTGCTCTCCTGTTCAACAATAAACATTAGTTGAGGTCTTTAGAGTGTAGCTGGAACTTTTAAAAAAAAATCTATAGGAAATACTTGTGCTAAAATTGGACATAATATCCAAATGTCTTAGTTCTCTTTTTTTGGACAACCCTGGAATAGCCTTGTCTTCACCTGCTATATCTGCCTGGGCTAAGTTGTGTAGGAGACAAAGGCCTCCAGGCATCTTTCTCTTTCTTCAGCCTTGTTCTTCCTGTGGCAGCTTCTCTTGTCCCCTTATCCTTCCATGTTCTAATTGAAGACTGGCTTCAGGAAAGGAGCTCTGTATTATCAGTCATCTGCATATAGTATGTCTGTGTTTAAGTCAGGAAGATTCTATTTTCTGCAGAATCACCGACAGTGGGATGAAATGATTTGTCTTTGTGAAGGGGATTCAGGCATCAGTTGGAGAGGTTAATTTAGCTCCCCTACCAGAGACTACACCTCGTGGGTGGCCACCTCCTTTGCCCAGGAGTACAGCTGGCTCTGTTCTTCTGTAGCGGGAAGAGAGGTTCTATTTTTGCTTCTCTTCCTATCAAAACCCAGAGACAAATGAAAAAAAAAAAATCATCTTCTTTAACTTCAGAGGACAGTCAACAGGGGGCTAGAGCTGGAAGTTGTCCTGTGGCCCCTGCGCATAAGACCATGAATGCACTACTAAACCAGTGATTTTCATCCTCATGAGGTAGAGTTCATACCCTTCTCTCTCTTTATTGCCGCAGCAGAGTGCGTTGGTTTATCAAAATGACCTTAGAGGCTTTTCAAATGACAGGACCCGGTGTTCTTATGGCCTGAAGTGTTTCACATTTCCAAGGTGTGTTGAGAGTGAAAACAAGTTTGAGAGCCACAGATGAGGACTTTAAGGATTTGAACTTTTTAGAAGCACTGCTGTGCCTTAAAACACACACGTCATAAATGGGTTAGTATGGGGGCAGAGTGGTCCACTTAGGTGATTATTTAATCTTTAATGGTTCTAGATAATAGTGGTATCAATTAGGGTAATGTAACATGTAACTGCAGAATAGCAAACCCAGAACTGCTTCATCCTATGTATCTAGAGGTGAAAATGCCACCCCAGTGGCTCTTGTATTGCAGAAAGACCAATGAAAAGAGGGACTGAGCTTTCAGAGATTGTGTAGTTTAGAAATAATTAAAAAAAAGAATGAAGGAGCCTTTTGGAAATGTTGACTGGGAAGCCCATAATTTAAATTTTTTTAAAAAAGCAATTTTGAGGAATTTGCATATGCTTTATAAAGAGCTCAGATTTTTCCCCTTTTCTAGAACATTTTCCACCCCCTCCTTTAAATTAGAGCAATTCTGTTCCTCAAAATACTAATCATATACATACTTTCAGCAAGGACTGAACAATTCTAAGTTAAAAATAGCACGTCAATGTTTGGAGGTAATCACTCACATTAATGTCCACATGGAGGCATCTGGGTAATAAAAGGACAGTGTCAGAGGTGATTTCTCTCTCTCTTATTTTTCTAGTTTACCTAAAGAATGAACTTTCTACTCTTGAAGGATAGGAGTTAAGTAGTCTTTAGTGTATGCTTCCCAAAGCAATCAAATGAGACTTAAATAGAAATCCACTTGTGGGTGGGATTATTTCTTTACATGTGCAAGTAGTCTGGTTATAAATGGCTAAAATTGACTTTAATGTTAAGCAAATGAAGTACAATGAAACATCCCATTACCCTGGAAGTCTTTACCTACCTTGTTATGTTTACAAAGATATGTTTCTTTCAAGAGACTCTACTAATTGTAGCAACCACTCTATAAAGCCAAGCATTTTTGTGAGTTATTTATTGCATACAGTGGGCTTTATTAACTGTAAACTCAGATGAAGCAAATCTATCTTATTCAGGCTCATCTTAGTTAGATGGACAAATATATGAGCCTGATCAATAAATTCAACAGGAGGTAACATTTCATGTTAAATATTACTTGATGGCAAATTGAAAGATAATCTTAAGTCAATCCTTTGCCACTGTAGCAAGCTCTAATTTAACTTTGTGAAGAGCTCGCTCACATTAGATGAGAGATGAGGGGTACTCTCTCTGATAGTGGCTCTAAGTGGCTGTACTGGGGGAAGTGGGCATTGTCCATGGTCACTGGCACTTAAACTTGTAGCCAGATATAAATATTTATAAAAATTATATATATAAAATGGTATATATATATATATAAATGGTAATGGTATATTACCATGACACTTCCCTTCTGAAAATTCTTCAATGGCTACCATTAACTAAGGGATGAAATCTGCCTCTATTTTGGGAATCTTTTCTCACTTATATTGATGAGATTAAGTTTCTTCGTTACATGTAACAAAGCTCTACTAGGGAAAGATGATATCTATGATATATATGAGGGCATTTTTCTCTTGTTTGTTGCTGTATTTCCAGCACCTAGCATGGAACAATCTGGGAATCCAATAAGTGTTTGCCAAGTGAATGAATGAAGGAATGAATGAATGAACTGTATCTTTCTACCTCCTCGGTCTCTACTCTCTCCTTCACCCCAATCCCAAACATTGGAAATAGTGTGTGTTGGATGATAGGACAGAAATGGAATTTTATTTATTTTACTTTTATACTCTTTGAGAAAAAGGAACAGAAGGAGGAAGAAGGGGGGAAAGAAGGAGACATAGTATATTTTGGGAGTTACTATTTTCATGTGCTTCCTCATTTTCCTACAAATTCACATTTTCTCTAAACAGATTTTTAAAATTAAAAAATAAGTAAAAGACATGAGCACATTCTCATTTTGAAAAGTTTAAGAAATGAATAAGTAAATGGTATAAAATGGAAAGAGACCTTATCTAAACACATTTTAATAAAATTATATGCACAGACACATAATTTTATTAAAAGATATATGTCTTGTGACTTTTCTCATGTAATAATATATTTGGGAGATATTTCCATGTTGGTTAGTATACAAGAATTACTTGGTAATTCTCAACCCTAGCTGTTTGTTAGCATTACCTGGATAGCTTTAAAAAAAAAATACGGCTGCTCAAACTGTATCCAAGATCAGTGAAATTGAGCTGGAGCCCTGGCATTGGTATATTTTAAGTAATTGCTAGGTGATTCTAATATTTGTATAGGATTGAGAAATAGGAAACTTTAAAAAAAATAACTGCTTGTTTTTGATTATATAAACAGACCATTATTTATTTCATAAATCACTTAGTGATAGGTTATTTCACTTTGATTTCTTAAGATCATTTATCATTTGAAAAAAAAAAGTGCTTAGGCTCATCTGAACACATTAGCTCTACAGTGAATTTTGGTATGATAGGGCCCCTTAAAGGAGCAACAAAGGGGCTGAATTAATTACTAAAACACCTTGCTGTAAGATAGACTCACACATCACAGACTGTGGCTCTTCATGACATGAAGTAACTTAAAATCAGTGTAGGGGTCATGTGCTCAAAATGCTAAAGGAGCATCATGACTCTTGTTGGGTGAAGCAGATTTTAAACTTGGTGAACTTAAATTAATCTTACTTTTATTTTCCTTAGCTGTGAATAGTCTGAAATCCTACCGTGAATATTGAAGATGTCTTAAGAGCTTACTTAGTGATTAATGTCTATCTTTGGGTGTTTTTAAGTAATGAGGTTGTTTTGAAAATAGTGAGGAGTCTTTCCAAGAGAATGGCTTGCGAATGGATGCTATTTATTATTTTTTCTGTTTGTGAATATTTATTAAGTAGTTATGATATGCCAGGTTAAGGTTAATCTTCATTGTGGGGATAGAGGAAGAATAAGAAAAGTCTGTGTCCTCAGGGAGTTTACATTCTGTTGGGGGTAGAAAATATAAAGTATACAAACAAATGTAGACAGCCAGTGACATGTCATAAAGAAAATAAAGCAAGTGGGCAAAGACAGGGCATGAGCTTGGGTGGCAGGGAGGGCTTTTCTTTGAGGTCATGGTGGAATGATAGGACAAAGCCAGTCAGTAAAAAACTAGGAGAAAAGCATCCAGATGGACCTTCCTTTTTCCCCATGCTCCCCTCAACCTAGGTCCTGGTCCAAAAGTATCTCAAAGGAAACCAAGTCTTGGAGAGTGAAGACCCCCCCCCCCACCCCCACCCTTTATCAGTGAGGTTTTCAGAGCCAGGCTAGGCCTGACACAGGAGACTGGGATGGGAAAGGATCTGCATGTTCCTTCTCTCCCTCCTGGCCATGGTGCCACAGGCCTCCTCTGGCCAAGGACACAAGTCTGACTCCCTGCCTTCTGAGAAACTTGGCCCCTACCCTGTCTCCCTCACTCAAGTATCCTTAAAGTCTCAAGCCAAGCCAGACCCCAGGGCTGAGCCAGCAGGTGCAAAAATGCCCTGTTCTCAGGCCTGTGGGTGCCCCAGGAGTACTGCCCCTCCTGAGTATCCTTCCTCATTTGAAGTCCAGATCCTTGGGAAACCCAAGGGTGGGACTGGCCCTTGGGATTTTGAAGAGCATGACATCACACCAAAGAAGCTGACACTGCTTCCCAGCAGGCCGGACAACACATTAGGAATATGTGAGCCTGGGACCTTGAAGGAGGGAGAGGGGAGCCATAGGGCACAGCAAGACTCTCAGGGCAGATGGGCAGTTAGGGGCTGGAGGTTTCCAGGTCCCTTCTTCCGGGCACGCTTCACCACGTCCAGGCCAGCCATGATGTCAGTGGCTGTGACCACGTGGATGACACCAGTGAGAGACTTGAGCACCGCGATAGGGGCAGTGATCCAGAGGCCCACTTAGAAAAACTCAAGAGCCTACTAAAGGTCCCTCAGAGACATTGAACAGGTGGAGGAGGCAGTAGAAGAAATCATTTCCAGCATAAGAGATAAACAGAGCAGCCTTGATTAAGCGCTCGAGCAGCATGTCCATGGAAAGCGTCCAGAGGTCTGCTGAGTAAGTAGAAGGAGGAGGCCATGAGGGGGCAGCAGGGCATGAAGGAGAAAAAAATCATGGTGAAGACAATCTGGGCATAACCTTGGGATGGACGGGACAGTCAGGTGGGATCAGAGAGCCCTCCCAAGGCCCCTCGCCCTCCTGTTGGTCCCACAGCTGCAAGCAGCACTCACTAATGAGATTTAAGCACAAAAGGAAGATTTTTTTTAAAAAAGATTATTTATTTATTCACAGAGACATAGAGGCAGAGACACAGGCAGAGGGAGAAGCAGGCTCCATGCAGAGAGCCTGCCATGGGACTCAATCCTGGGTCTCCAAGATCACACCCTAGGCTGCAGGCAGCCCTAAACCGCTGCGCCACCGGGGCTGCCTAAGGAAAATATTTTTGCCTGGCATCTCCACTACCCCCTTGCACTCCTAACCCCTCCCCCCAGGCCAGAAGGTGGCATGAGTTCCAGACCTGCTGAGTGGCCTTATCCTCTATCCCAGTGTGTCAGGCTGCACCAACAGCCTCTGCTGCTCCCCTTGCCCTGGATGCGACTTATTTTTTAAGAACTTGTCTGAAAACCTTTCTATATATTATATATACATAATGTGTATATATATTATATATAATATATATGATAAATATAAACATAATATATAATGATTTGTATATATACTTTTCCACACAGCGAAGACATAATACATGCATAAGGAAAGTCCTGTATTTGTCTCTTCTTTTTACTCATTCATCCTAAAGATTGTGGTGGTTTGTTTTAAAAAAATTTTTATTGGTGGGCAGCCTGGGTGGCTCAGCGGTTTAGTGCCGCCTTTGGTCCAGGGTGTGATCCCGGGGACCAGAGATCAAGTCCCATGTCAGGCTCCTTGCATGGAGCCTGCTTCTCCCTCTGCCTGTGTCTCTGCCTCTCTCTCTCTGTGTCTCTATGAATAAATAAATAAAATGTTAAAAAAAATTTATAGGCTTTATTTTTTTTAGGGAAGTTTTAAGTTTACAGCAAAACTGAAGATGGCAGTGGTTTTATTTGGTTTCAGAACAGGTTTCTTCCCAGACACCTCTGAAGATAACTTTTTGCAACCAAAAGTGTACCTTTCTAGGAAGACTTAGAATCCAAAGACTGTCCCCTGGCTTCTGCCCAGTAGTTCTCAAACTTTAGCATGCATCAGAATTTCCCAGAGGGCTTGTTAAAATAGATTGCTGAGCCCACTTTCAGAATTTCTGAGTCAGTAGGTCTGGGTTGGGGTCTAAGATTTTGCATTTCTAACAGTTCCCAGGTGATGCTGATGCTGCTGTTTCACAGACCACTTTGAGAACCACAGCTCCATATAAATCACTTGCTGGCTGACTTAGCAAGTCAAAGTACACAAAACAAAAATGAGATTGAACAGTGTTCTGTCTGGCAGCAGACTTTTTTCTTTTGACTCATGCCTGGTTGGATTTCTGTTCATATTGGTCATAATCACAGCAGCTGCTGTATGGATCTATTTTTAATTGTGTGCCCTTTTGGAAGTTGTGTTCCTTATTAAATAATGCATAGCTCAGGAGTAATGATCAGCATAATGGTCACTTGAACATGATTCCTAAAGCAGGGTCACTCAGATTACCACTTTTACTCATTTTTTACTACTTGTGACAGTAGAGCAGACTGATTTAAGAAACTTAGATTGTAAGATACACATTAACTGGGAATTGAGAACAGTAAAAGACGAAAGAAGCTATGATTTGTCTCAGCTACCAGCAATTTGTCTTCAGAAACCATGACAGCTACCTCCTGATTCCCATTATGCAATGAGATTGCAAATAACATTCCACAGCAGTCTTAATCAATAGAGGGTCACAAGAGGCCCTTCCTTCCCCATGGTGGGGAAAAAGGGCTTATTTACCAATTTAAATGATAGAATACACTCTCTGGAAAATGACAGAGACATCTCTTTTAGCTGTAGTTAGGGATTTTCCTTATCTCTAAGCATTCTTAATAACATAGAAATATACATGTAATCTTTATATATTTTAAGTACATAATGAACACTAGGCTGATGGGGTGGGAGGAAGTCCAAGTATAACATTATCCAAAGCCACCTTTATCTGTTTCCAGAATGAAGCCAGTCTCTGCTGCTTTACTTCAGTAAGCTTAGCAAACTAATGGGCATATGTTCTCAGTGTTGGTCACTAGTCTCCTTCCAAGACTCTCCTAGGCATCCCCCTGTGGTTGGGAGCCTGGGTTCCTTGGTATAACATAGCCCCAGATCTCTTGGTTAGGCCCAGCTCCTAAGAAGTCATGGATCTGTCTCTTTGTCCCCCACAATCCACACTAGGCTCCCTTGGGATGTGAGGATGGTGATGTGTTCTTGCTCTACCTTCTCACCTTTGCTTCCTTTCATGTAGATTGAGATTAAACTCTAGCTTTCATTAGTACTATTAGTACTATTTCTCACACTTTAAGTATTTACATTTGTGACAATTCTAGAAGAGTTCTCAAAGTAGTTTATCATCTTGGCTCTGAGAATGTCTGAATTTATATTGCTTATAAAACAAATGGCATTTCATACTTAGGCAGATTCGTTGTGCAGGTATTTGTGGCTTATAGATATTTATCACCAGGAACTTATCTATTCAAAGTATACTTTATTGTAATATACTTATCTAGGGTTGTTGGTACTCTTTTGAGTTAAACAGATTATTAGGAATTATATGAAATAGTTCAGGCTCTGAAATCAGACTACCTGGGTTCAAATTCTGATGTGATAATTATAAGCTATCTTACCTCTGGTATGGAGCAAGGCTATCTAGTTTTTCTGAAGACTGGACATGAGCCTGGGATCTTACCAACCCCATGCTCCAGCCAACTGAGCTAAAAAAGTAGTGGTACTGTTATTCTTTGCATGTGTTAGGTGGTAACAGTCTGTTTTATTTTAGAAACAAAACCAAGGGAAAGATTGGATGACCCAGAGATAAGCTGTGCAAAATTTTGATGTTGTTCCAGGATGCAAACAAAAGTGCTACTAGGATTCAATTTTGAAAAAAAAAAATGAATTTTTGCTCTTTTGGATTCTTGCCCCCAGTTTGATCATATAAGAGGTGGAATTGTAGTTGAGGAGAAGCAGTTGAGCTAGATGGCAGCCTTTAAATCTGTCTTTTAGGTTGGAATTCCCTTTCTTTTCCATGTTTGATGCAGTGTCCCAACATAGAAACACACTGAACAAAGAACGCTACCTTTTTATTGAGGGAATAATTTTTCTTTCTCCCAGGTATGAACTGCATAACATTTATACCTATCACTTTCTGATACAAATGTCAGAAATGTAAGCACTAAAATAACTCAGATGTACTTTCTTTAGAAATCACATTCTTTTTTTGGATAACCAGAAAAATAGTGGACCTAAATATATTAAATTTTGACTCACACTATGATATATTTTTCTCTACCTGTTTAAAATGTGAGTAATTTAGTCAAACACATATCAATTGTGCCCTGGTAAATTTTCATTCTAATCAAATATGGATAATTTACTCACATGCAAAAGAACTTTGCAGGGAAAAAGAAATGATATTTCTTACCAGAAGAAGAATTCTAGTGAGGTCTAGTTACGAAGGACAGAATCCTATCAGAGTGTTATAAGATGATGCTGAATAGTTCTTGGTATAGTTCTTTAAACCCAGTGCCAAATCTCTTTTTTTCCAAGAGAAGCAGAATAAGGTGAAGAAGTGCCAGGTAGAATTTTCTTAATTTTATAAATGAGGAGATTGTGGCTCAGGAATAAAATATTACTCACTTACTCTCCTTCTTTAGCAGGTGTAACAGGTAGTAGTAGATCAATTCCCCAGCAGGTATTTATTCAGCATCTCATAGACATATGCGTCATGTTTGACACTCTATATATAGAACAGCTATAAAAGTAGATGTTAAGCCTTCACATTGCTTAGGTCCAGTTGGGGAGAAATATGTAAAATAACAACAAACAATATAAAGTGATATAGTTTCGATATAGCTACGGTTTCAAAGAAAGGCTGACTTCACCTGAGGAAGTTACAGTTATTAGTTGCAAGCCTTTGTGTGGTAATGTGGGGTTGGACAGGACCTGGAGGGATGAGTAGGAGCATATCAACCCGGAGGTCAGGAGAGGAGGAGGGTTCTTTCAGGCATAGTAAGGAATCCCATGAACCTTTGACCTGATGCCTGTTCCTGTTCAACTGTGTGAAGATGGAAGTGGGTGAAAACCTTGTTTGCTCCTCATAGCATCTGTCTCCTATGATAAACCCCAAGGGATCACTTTAAGAGTGATCTAGGAGGATTTAAAATGAGGAAAACTGGAGGGCGATTTCCCTGCTCCCACTGAATACAAAACCTGGGATCTCTGCTAAAATCCAACTGAGTGTGTACAGAGCATCTAGAGGGCAGAATAGGAAGTCTTCAGTCAGGGTAGGCATAGCTAGATGAGGTGAATTGCTGTGGGATTCAAGCAAGGAGCTAGCGGACCCAGGAAAAGCCTTAACCCCCCATACTGCCTTCTTTGCACTTTGGAAATCTATGAAACTTGATCTCAAACAATTTTTTTTTCATCTGTCACATG
The DNA here is from genome assembly GCF_048164855.1 of Canis lupus baileyi. Taxonomy (NCBI): domain Eukaryota; kingdom Metazoa; phylum Chordata; class Mammalia; order Carnivora; family Canidae; genus Canis; species Canis lupus. Next base: position 52,005,153 of record NC_132855.1, on the reverse strand, counting down.
CATATCCTGACTGTACCATTCTCATTAAGCATAGATACATAATTGTTGAGAGAGAAATTAAATACAATATCAGTGAATTGATTTTCTTTGCCTCTTTCCAATAAGGAAAACCATCATCCTTGAGAGGCTCACAACTTTTTATTTCTCTCTTCTTGACCCTTGACTAAACTGGAAGTAATCATATCTGCACTTTTTCTGTTTCACAAAGTGGTCATAGATCTCAACAATGTAAAAATTTGAAGAATTTACAGTATTCTAAGTGTTAAGTGTTTTGAGTGATTTGGAAGTTGGTTCTGTATAATCATTTATTGGCATAAATGATCATTTTTCTTTTTAAAGCTGCAGTACCTTAGCTTGTAATTTCTACTTTTAAAACCCCACTGATTTTAACAGGAGCTAGCTATAAGACTCTCTGTTGTCTTTGAAACCACTGAGATGGAATTTTAAAGCCTTGGGTTTTTTTTCTCCTCTGCTCAAGGAAAAGAACATACTGGAAATTCTATTTTTTAAAGTTTGGATTACTTTATTTCATTTATATTCATGCAGCTAAAGGACCTAGTGAAGTTTTGCATGTGTATAAATTAGTATTTACAGGTAACACCTCACTGAAAATAAAATAGATTAAATGGAGAATATTTTTCCCACAGCTTCCTTCTCTAACGAAAATAAAATAACCCAGCACCACTTTTTAACTGAATGCCCCATCTGTCACCTCCATCCTGCTCTGAGCCAACACAGTCCTGGGAGAAGTGCGGGGCCAAGGGTCTGCATGTGAAGCTGGATGGGTTTAAACACATGCCGGGAGAATTGGGATTTGAAGCTTCAGACTTATATTTGCTTTTATGTATTTTTCTGAATTATGAGGATCTAAAATTAAAACCTGTATTTTTAGACAATAATTACAGTTAAATTTCAGCCTGTACTGATCAGTATTAGGCATAGCATATGATGAAAAAAAATAGATATTAAATCAGTGAACTAAAATACTGTAGTGGTCCAAGGTTGATGAATAAATATTATTTTAACACCTTATTTTTAAAGTTTCATGATGTTTAAACTAACAGCATTAATATTTCATTGTAGTAAAGTGGTACAAGTTTAGGATTTAAAGTAAAATAAATATAAAATCTATAAATGTGCTGATCACATCTATATGATGAGAATTATCCTTAAAGAATCTATGCCCTGTTAGAAAGTGGTTCTTGTGAAGGAAAAAGTATGTAGTTTTGCATTGTACTTTGTTTTATGTAACTCAATGGAATTCATTAGTGGAGTTCACTGTTTTCAAATATCATACCCACTAATGGGCATTTAAAAAAATGTTTTGGGAGGCTTGGTACAAAATAGTTTTTTTTTTTTTTCTAAAGTTATTTTTCCTAGTTCTCCTAATACTTGCCAGTATGGAACCTTAGAGATGGAAGAATTTCTGAGTCTTCCATTATAGCTTTTCATCCAAAGCAGAATCTAATCTAGTGATGCAGTGTTGCCTTTTGCTCCTCTTAATTTTGTTAAATATGTCTGCACCCAACCCGCCTCTAGAATAAAATATTCTTAACAGCAAGAAGTGCCTTACTCATCTTTATGTTCCTGAGCATACCTGGCAGGTCCTTGGCACATAGTACATATCAAATGAAGGCATCCTTTATTTGATTTAACACAGTCAATAATGGGATACTACTAATCTCATAAACTAGCCCACTCCATTTTGGAATGGCATTAATTTTTTTCTTTATTCTGAACTGAAATTTTTCTCCCTCTTGAATAGCTTTAAGGATTGTTTTAATTCCAGAAAGGATGGGGAAGCCCATCTAGCCAGTTGAAATCCTGGTGCTTAAGAGGGGAGCAGATGTCATGGTCACTCACTTCTACCCATTGCCCTTGCTTCTGTCTTCTGATGCATTTCTTTTTTTTTTTTTTAAGATTTTATTTATTTATTCATGAGAGACACAGAGAGAGAGGCACAGACACAGGGAGAGGCACAGACACAGGCAGAGCGAGAAGCAGACTCCATGCAGGGAACCCAACATGGGACTTGATCCCGGGTCTCCAGGATCACCCCCTGGGCTGAAGGCAGCAGCACTAAGCCGCTGAGCCACCCGTGCTGCACTGCATTTCTTTTTCATGAGACCGACAGCCCTTTCAAATGTTTGCAGATCTCTTGAGTTCTTTAGGCTGAAAGTTCCTATTGCTTTACCTGCTCCTACTAGTAATAGTACAAGAGTGGGTGTTTGAAAGCTTCTTATATACCAGGGGCTGGTATATACTTAGCATGTCTGACCTTACTTGATCGTAATTCCATCAGATAGGTATAGTTTTCAGATGAGGAAATGGGGCTTTTCAAACATAGAAAGTAAGTGGCCACTAGGTGTTATATGTAAGTGATGAATCACTAAATTCTACTCCTGAAACCAATATTACACTGTATGTTAACAAACTAGAATTTAAATAAAAATTTGAAAAGAAAAAAAAGGAAGTGGTTAAGCTAGACTCAAACATTGGTTGACAAATGCAAAATTCATGCTTTGAACCACTGCTTTATATAGCTTTTCATACAGTATGATTTTAAATCCTTTGTTATTGTTTCCTTTGCCTGCACACAATCCTGCTGTTAGTTTAACCCTGTTCTAAGTTAAATCCATTTTCCTTATTATTCTAAAAGATTGCCTTTGAGGAGAAGAGTTAACACATAGGGCTTCAGTTCTATGAGCCTTACACTGTAAGCCTCAGTGTGGAATGGCTGGAATGGCAGATGGGCTGGCCAGCACATCCTCAGTGGGCAGTGGCCTTAATACAAGGACCAAGTCTGACTGCCTATGACCCCATAGGCTTCCCTGCTCCTGGAGTGGACACATAGTTCCCTAGGAAATGTGGGAAATGTGTATTCCTTTAGCAGTGTTGATGGGAGCTTTCTATTGTTACAGATGTTTTCCAAGGAGTATGCTGAATGGGAAGAATTTATATTATTACAGATGGCCAGAGCACTTTATGTATCAGGAAATTTTCCATGAAGGACTAATGTATCCAAAATTATTCTTTGAAGTTAATGGCAGGATGTGGTAAAACTACTTGAACTTCAGAAAAAACAATGAGAACATCAAAATAAATACATGTGGTTTGCACTTACTCCTTTCCCAAATTAAAATAAGATCCACGACAACATTTCTTCAGCACATTGGAATCAAGTTCTAGATCAAATGCAGGGATGATAAAATGAGCATATAAAATTCTTTCATTTACTCCTCATTTCCAGTAAATCTAGTTTAGAATGGTTGGGTAGAGCTATTGGGACCTAAGTTTGTGTGATATTATCAATGTCAGAAAAACAGACGATACATTTTCATATATGTGGGGAGAGAGCAGAGTTCTAATCCTGTTTCCTCTACCTTGGCAGAGGAAGAGAATTGAGTTCTTTTAGCCACTCCTGGGGACAGACTTGATCAGCAGCCCCACTTGTCTATCAGTTAACCAGACCCAGAGCTTCCCGATGCTGCTCTATGCATTTCACTGTCACTCTACCACCCCTGCCCTCCTTTTTTACCCTGGTAACCTGCCTAATTATTCCACCCCAAGGGTTCTTTAACCAAGCTAGGATGTATTTCGTTAAACCTTTGCTTTGAAAACACTTTTGATCTTTTTAGAGTTCCTTTTGATTTTCCTATTAGATAAAAACAGCTTTTTATATCTTTTGTTTCCATGGTAATGAATTCCAGGACTACTTGAGAAAACTACTAGCTCCATGTACCAGTGTGTACCAGTGGAAAGTTGGAGCACTATGGACTAACACAATAAGTAGCAGCCCACCTGTAAGAGGAGAGCAAGTTTGATAGACACTTGGAACCATGGTCATGAGATGATGTGAACATATTTTAAATGAAATCAGTGGAATCTGGAAAGTGAGTTCTACATTGCAGGCAAATGGTTTGGGACCATTAGCATGAAATTTAGTGTTCACTAATAAGCTCAAGGCAGAAAGAAGCAAACTAACTTGAGGCATTAATTTCAAATTTAACAGTATATAAGAAGCCATTTCTGAATTTTCAGAAACTTTCAAAGTTTTTGCAAGGGCCAGTTCTACTTTTGGGAAGTTGGAGGAGGATATAGGCAGAGAAAAGCCTTCCCTGAGCTGTTTGCCTTTTGGTGAAAGGAAGATTGTTTCTAAAACCTCAAGGGAGTCTACTTGGTATTGTCAGCAAATGTACCTTTTAAGTAATCAGGAGCACAGACCGGAACTCAATAGAAAATCAGTTACAGTTGGCCAAAGACAGGGCAAACATAAAAAACAGATTTTTTTTCTGGGAAAAATAGAGCTACTTTTATAAACAGTCTTAGGTTTCTGAGTATGTGGAAGGAGAGGAATAATCAGATTTTTAAAAAGATTTTATATATTTATTCATGAGAGACACACAGAAAGAGAGAGGCAGAGGCATAAGCAGAGGGAGAAGCAGGCTCCCTGTCCATCCCAGGACCCCGGGATCCCACCCTGAGTTGAAAGCAGATGCTCAACCACTGAGCCACCCAAGCACCCAGGAATAATCAGATTTTTGAGGTCAACCCTGACTCTGCCCCTACAACCCTGCTTTTTGTTATAAGGGGGAAGAATGAAAAGAAAAAAGTCAAAGGGAAGAAAGAGGAAGGAGGGTGGAAAGGAAGATCCGAGGTGTGTGCCAAGTTGATCATGCTTATTTGGAAGGAGAGAATGAATCAAAGCCCCTTTTTTCCTAATGTGGATTTTAATACTTAAAATTACCATTGCCATTATTAAGGATATTAAGATGCTTTTATGTTGAACTGACTAAAATTACATTTGGAATAATGAATGACATGTAATGTACAAATAACCTCCCAGACACGTTTAAAATTTTTTTAAGGCATAAAAATTATAAAAAACTGTAATGGAAAGTTTTCAGAAGCAGTCTTCTAGAAGACATAGGTTTGGGAGACCATGAGCATGGGGCCAGCAGATCCTATGAAATGGTTTACTAATAGGATTGGGGGCTCCTTACCTGCCTGGAAGGATTCAGGACAGCTGCCTCTAATGAAATTAAAGGGAGGTTGAACTACTCTATAACTCAGTATTCATTTTCTTCTTAATATTTCTAAGATTGAAGATGCCTGTTGTATAATCTGGTAGGGAGAGCTTACCAAGGCTGATTGATTTTGAATCTCGCTTATATCTTTCAGCATTAAGCATTTGGAGTAGGGCTCCAAATGATCATACTTGTTTATTCCCATTGCCCAGACCTCTATCAAAGCTGCCTTAGTTCTGTTCTGGCTACCCCCTTCCTGCCCCACTCTGTGTGCAGCATGGGTTGCACACAAAGTGAGGCTTTTGTAATTGGAATGTGAATGTCCCACCCTCTCCAAGGAGGAAGGCTCCACTGTGCTGAAGGTTAGCTGAGAACCAAGGCTTAGCAAGGAGTCCTTTCTGTCGTGAAGGCAAGTCAGCCTGCTGGCTTTGAAAAGAGCCTTCCATGATTACCAGTACAAGCATTCACCAACCCACTGTAATTCCCAAGGGAAAGCTCTGTGGAATTTCCTGGAGGGTTCCTTTCTTTGTCTCCACCCTAAATGTGTCTCTCATGAGTAAATAAAATCTTTTTTTTTTTTTTAATTTTTATTTATTTATGATAGTCACAGAGAGAGAGAGAGGCAGAGACACAGGCAGAGGGAGAAGCAGGCTCCATGCACTGGGAGCCCGACGTGGGATTCGATCCCGGGTCTCCAGGATCGCGCCCTGGGCCAAAGGCAGGCGCCAAACCGCTGCGCCACCCAGGGATCCCTAAATTTAATACCTCTAGTTTATTTTTTTTATTTATTTATGATAGTCACACAGAGAGAGAGAGAGAGAGGCAGAGACATAGGCAGAGGGAGAAGCAGGCTCCATGCACCGGGAGCCCGACGTGGGATTCGATCCCGGGTCTCCAGGATCGCGCCCTGGGCCAAAGGCAGGCGCCAAACCGCTGCGCCACCCAGGGATCCCTATGAGTAAATAAAATCTTAAAAAAAAACTTTTTTAAAAGATTTTACATATAACATTTATATATACATAATTTATCAGAGTCTATTTTACCAGTTTCATTGATGTATAGGAACTTATATCCCTTTACCCTACCCCTTTTATGATTTTACCCTTGCAGGGAATCCGATGCAGGACTCGATGCCAGACTCGATGCAGAACTCTATCCCCCACACTCCAGGATCATGCCCTGAGCTGAAGGCAGAGGCTCAACTGCTGAGCCACCCAGGTATCCCCTCCTTCGTTTAAGAATATTATTCCTGGGACACCTGGGTGGCTCAGAGGTTTAACACCTGCCTTCAGTCCAGGGCATGATCCTGGAATCCCAGGATCGAGTCCCACATCAGGCTCCCTGCATGGAGCCTGTTTCTCTCTCTGCTTGTGTCTCTGCCTCTCTCTCTCTCCTTGTGTGTCTCTCATGAATAAATAATAAACTCTTAAAAAAAAGAATATTATTCCTGAAGAATATGTTCTCTGGACATAGAATCCTGAGTTGATTGTTCTTTTCTTTTGTTACTTGAAAGGTATTGTACTCCTTTCTTCAGCCCTTCTTGATTTCTTATGACAAATCCTCTATTATTATATTTGTTTTCCCCTGTAGTTAATGTATCATTTATCACTGGCTATTTTCAAGATTTTTATCTCTGTCTTTAGTTTTTAGAAGTGTGACTATGATATGTCTTGGTGTGGATCTCTGAGTTTATCCTATTTGGTGTTCACTGAGATTCTTGGGTCTGTCTTTGTGAAATTTTCAGCCATTATTTTTTAAAATACTTTTTCAGCTCCGACCTTCTGGGAGTCAAATGATCTAAATTTCACACCTTTTCTTAGAGTCTCACAGGTCTCTGTTCTTCTTCTTCTTCTTCTTCTTCTTTTTTTTTTAAATCAGTCTAGTTTCTCCCTGTTGTTTTGATTGGGTAATTTCTGTTTTTCTATTCTTAATTTACTGGTTCTTTTCTCTATCCTTTCTATTGGCTGTTGAACCTATCCACTGAGGGTTTTTTTTTTTTCTTTTAATTTCAGTTATGGCATAGTTTAGTACCAAAATATCTATTTGGTTCTTCTTTGTATCTTCTCTTTCTTTGCTGAGAATTCTTACTTTTTTGCCAAATCTTTCCGGTTTTTCATGTGTTTCAGGGAAGTTTGTAATTGCTTATTGACGCTGACACCACTCTGGCTGTGAGGAGAAGAGGGGCCTTGATACTGCTCCATGTAAGCTCCACTTACGTTGCTGGGAATTGGCACTGCTGAGTGGTGAAGGTAGTAAAGTCCTGAGTCTTCACTGGGTTCCTTTGATACCACCTCAGCGAAGGATTACACTCAGCAGAGGTGAAAGTTCAGTCTCCTTATTCAAGCTTCTCTAAAATCATCCTGGTCAGGGTGTTGGGATACCTTGTTATAGTCTAGGCCTTTGCTGATGTGGCAGGGGTAGGACTGCAATTTTTTTCTGTAGTGTTTGGCTAGAGTAGAGTGATTAATTATCTAAAAGTTTTCTATCTAAAGGGTATAGGCTACTCCTTTCCTGGTTCTTGGGAGGAAGGGACTTTTTATTTTTTCTATGCCTATTATAATTTCCAGATTGCTCGATTCTCTAGTATCTAGTCTAAAATATATAAGGAAAAAAGAAAATCGAGGAACTCACCACCATGTTATTCTTTGGGTCCTGAGGTGCTTAACTTTTTTTTGACTTCTCTTTACCTTGCGAGTTTATTTATGTTCTAGATGTAGTGTCCGTGGTTTTTAGCTATACTTAAGGGATGAATAGGGACCAGTATGTTTACAACTTCTTCCTGTCAAAATTCCTTTTGATCCTTATCTCTATCCTTTCCAGACACCTTTTGTATTGTTTCACTCTCTCAAGGTCAGAGAGTGTGGTATAGTTCTGAGAACATCCAGTAATTCTGTAGGAAACATAGCTTGGAACAGGAATTGATGCAGGATAGAACTAACCTCAAGCACTGCAGCAATGGCAAGGACACTTTGGGGAAGGGGCCCAATCACATGTTTTGTGGCTAAATGAACTTGGGTTCAAATCCTGTTTCTACCATGTAATTGTTACATAACATTGGTACATTTTTTTACTCTTCCTGAGCCTCATTGTGTCTGCCTTTTGTGAGTAGAAGTGGCATATTTCTGGTGCCTGGTACATATTAGGTGCTATAAAAGAAAAGCTATTATTACTACAAAGCTGGTTATACCTTCTCTGGATATTTTGTCAATAATCTGACCTCTGCCAGGAAAGAAATAAATCCAAACTCAGTGAGGAAGCTGTTTTCTATAAACAAGTCATAGTTAAATGATCTCCAGAAATGATGTCTTCCTGTCTCAAATATTGCATCCAGTAAGAACATCAGTTAGAACATGGAGCAAGCACAGTGATTCCTCTAAGGAAGTGGAGTAGCATCATTTCAAAAGCAATGGGTGGCTTGTTGTTAAAGTTAATGCTGTCACGAGATCCCCATTCTCTGTTTAAAAGATTTTAGAATGCAAGAAGCAAATTAAGGGGCCTTGGGGAAGGTTTCTCTGCTCCCTCAGGAGCAGAACTGGAAGAATGAGTCATTGATAGTATTTTTAGGAAATGTTCTGTTGCTGATAACCTCAGCTTGATTGTTTACGGACTTCAAAATATGTCTTTTAGCTTCTAAGTACAAGGCAGGTGAGAGCTGAGGGGGCAGGAAGGGGGAGGGTGTGTGTGTGTGTGTGTGTGTGTGTGTGTGTGCTTTTCTCAGGCGAAGGATGGATTTCTAAGCTGAGAGTGACAAGGGGGCTATTCCTGGCCTTCTGAGTTAGTGGATTTAATGTTGGGCTCTAGATAAAGATAGTCCGTGGAGGCCTTTTGACCATTATGGAGACTGATCTGTTATGTCATCTTGGAATACTCGTGAAATGTGGCATTTGGTCAGTTTCCCCAGACAAGGGATTCTTATACAGGTGATTTATTAAACAGCATTCTCAGGAGAAAGCATGTGGTTTCAGGTAAAGCCTAGGGTCAACCTGATCCCATGGGTTGCTCTGTAACATCAATAACATCAGAATCTAATCTGTCTTCAGGTATAGAAGTGAAGATTTGATATCTTTGCACTAATCATTTCTTAGCTAGGGATAGCCTAACCCTGAGTTGGGGTAGTTCCCAGGCACCTTTGAGCAAGGTAGCTGTATCATCCAAGGTCAGTGTGTGAGGGTAGCAGTGACATTAGCAGCTACTGGAAGAGGGATCCCTGAGAATATAGGCCTGACTCAACAGGGCTCATCATGGCACCAGGAAAAAAACATTGGCTTGGTTAACAGAAAGCCTGGCTTCTACTCTTTAATTTGCTGTGTGACCTTGAGCAAATCATACAGTCTCTCTGCTTTACATGTAAAAAAAAGATTGGCAAAGGTGAACTCTTAAGACCTTGTTGACTCAAACGTGTTGATTGAGAACATTGGATTTAGTATAACCTGGGTTTGCTGGCCTGTGGTTCATGGAAACAAAACCTTCAAGAAGATGAAGGAGGCAACCGTGAGGTTATTGCCACATAGCTTGAAACCCAGGGAGGCATCTTGGGGGGTCTTGGGGGCTAGGACCTGCACAGGCCTGGAGTCAGGGGTAGAAGAACTGCACGGTTTGGTGACCAAGGGGACAACAAGGAAGTCCACATTAGAGACTTAATCTAGAGAGCAGATTCTGCATGGAACAAAGGTTCCTTGCCTCTTCTCTAAGTCATTGCAGCGGGAATCTACCCTAGTTAGAAGTTTAAGTAAATGTATTTGGTATCTGGGCTTTGGTTCCTTGTATTTTTTTTTTAAGATTTTATTTATTTATTCATAAGAGACAGAGAGAGGCAGAGGGAGAAGCAGACTCCATGCAGGGAGCCCGATGTGGGACTCGATCCTGGGACTCCAGGATCATGCCCTGGGCTGATGGCAGGCGCTAAACCACTGAGCCAACCAGGGATCCCCTGGTTCCTTGTATTTTGTAAACTTTTTTCCCATCTTTCTAATAAGGGCCCTTTTCATAATTTGATTACATTATTAGTAACATTTTATAATAATGCTTTGACTCATTATTGAAGTTTGTATGCTGGTCAGGGGAAGAGGCAGTTGTTTTTATATGTGCCCATGTGCAGAAACTGGACAGCTCTAGGGAGTAGTAGTAGGAGCAGGTGAAGTTGGGGTGGAGCAAAACATCAGGATTGTCAGTCCTGGAGCTTTCTCAGGATAGTGGAGATTTTCCCTGTAATGCAGTTTCCTTCTGTGGGATAGAGATTTTTAATGAGGATATTTTATTTTAACATGACACAGGAGTTGATACTTGGCTGTCACCCTTGTTGAAATATGGCATAGATTCCGTGTTGGTCTCTGAAACTGCTTGGTGGTTTCAGGAAATTATAGGTCGACATCCAACAAAATAAACTTCTGAGGAGGCTCCTTTTTTTCATGCAGGTCTTTTGATTACAAAGCTTTTACCATTCTCAAACTTTAGCTCATCCTGGATATCCTCCATGCTGGAAATGACTTCACTGTGGAGTTGAATGTTAAACCAAATTGATTGGCTTCATAGTAGATTGGGAAGAAACCTTCAGCCAGCATTGTTTTGGGGCATATTCATCTATGTTGGCTTTCACCAAAAGCCAAGCATTTATTGGCTAGAGTTGGATATTTTTAAGAAATTTTTAAGCTTGGCTAATTTATTAATAAAAATACTGCCTCCTTATGGGGCCAGTATCTTTTCCCCATTTTTCAAAGGGATCTGTATCTGAGAAAGCTTTAGTGCTCTTCAGAGGGAGGAAAGAAGGTCTCAGCCTGGTGCAGCAAAAGGAAATTTGTTGAGGAGTGAGCTACCTGTTTGCATGGGTCTTGCTACATTTGGGAGTTGCTTAGTGGATTGGCTTTTCCAAAGAAGTCAGTTACATCCTGGTCAGCAGATCTGTGGTCTGCTGGGGCTTGTGTACCTCAGCTGTCTCATCTACTCTAGGTGGGTTTTGGGATGGACATGGAAGCTTATGAGCTTCCATAGGCATATTACTGGATTTGTGTGAGGGTAGTGTGGCAATGCCACTTTTTCTGCTGACTGTCCTTTCTCTGGGCTCTTGGAGTATTTGTGTTCATGAATAGTGGCTTATTTAAAATTCAATGCAAAACTATAAAAATAGTTTCATTTAGAAAGAAAAATTAATAATTTTAAGTACATCCTTAGGAGATTTAGTAAAAACATGACTTATAAAATAATTTTTGCCACAGAAGAAAAAAGTCTGTATTGTATTTCTGTATTTCAGTCTTATAGTTGTTGACGTTTTAAGGATGAAACTTGTGTGGCTGAGATGTCGCCTGGACAGATATCACCATTTGCTACTAATGATGATTGATGGTAGTCAAAAAAGTTCTTCTATGTCAAGAGGGCACTTGGAAGGCAAGTTATAAAGAGCAGTTCTCACCATCTAAAAGCATTTGTTATCACTCATGCTTTGATGCAGCAACACATTGCAGTTCTTGGCATAATGAGAGCCTGGTTTCAGAAGTTACTGCTGCAACCAACTCTTACCTGCCAAACTATAAAGACAAACTATTTTGAGGATTAAAGGATGGAATCCCTTTGTGCTTTGTTGAAGCAGAACTGAAAGGTTTATAATGACAGACAGAATCATTAGGAGGCATGAAAGAAAAAGAAGCAGCAAGGCTGAAAGTGTTCTGTGCTAGAAAGGAGTTGATGCCCTTTGAACATTTAAGTTCAAATAATGTGCCATCCGTTATCTCCAGAGAGCATACTACTGACCCACTGTTGGTGGAGCATGTGCTGTGGGTTGTTTTCCAGCAGAGGGGATAGATTTTCTTCAGATCTGTCTCCTCATAGTTTCCAGAGATCTCCTTTGAGACCAGTGACAGGCACTAAGGAGCCTGAAAGCTGGAGAAAGAGAAGTCTGGATGGTAATGGTGGATGCTTATCGAGTGTGTGCAGTGTGCCAGGTTTCCTTCTGAACATTTGATGTGAATCAGCTTGACTATTCTTCACAATTTACCATCTTATGGAATAGGATTGCTTAATAGTCTCACCTTACAAATGGGGAAATTGAGGCTAAAGAACCTGTTTAAGGGCACACAGCTAGAAATTGGTGCAGCGGAGATTTGAACTCATCATGGATCATGCCAGAGCAGCAGCTCTTAAGCACCATAACCTGCTATAGTCTAGTTAGCAGTTGGATGGATCCTGGAGTCAGAGAAACATGAGCTCAAATCCTGACCCCCACAACTGATTGCTTTGTGAGCTTGGGTAGGTTATGTAACATAGTTGGGGCAAGAAAGGAAGTCAGTCAGAGAAGCCTGCTACAGATCATGGCATGTAATAAGCACCCAATAAATGCTAGCCACTATTAGTGTTAGCATTTCGTTTTTGCCACAGAACATAGTAAAGCTAAGAGGTGGTGGTTCTGTACTAGACAGCACCTAAGAAAGAATTACCAATGATACATTTAATAATGGGTATAAGAATTTACCTATAATAAGAATTATTATTCTTATTAATAGAATTCTGCGCTCCACTCATGACAGATTCTAACTGAGTTGGGTCTAGGGGAATGGGTTAGACCCAGGATCCTGAATTTGTTTCTCTTTTCTTTCTTTAATTTTTAAATTTTAATTCCATTATTGTTAGCATACAGTGTTATATTAGTTTTAGGTGGTACAATATAGTGGTTCAACAATATTATAATTACTGAGTGCTCATGATAAGTGTACTTTTTAATCCCTATCACCTATATCACCCATCCCCTACCCATCCCTTTTGGTAAACATCAGTTTTTTCTTTATAGTTAAGAGTCTATTTCTTAGTTTGTCTCTTTCTCTTTTTTCTCTTTGATCATTTGTTTTGTTTCTTAATTTACACATATGAGTGAAATCATATGATATATGTCTTTCTCTGACTGCCTTTTTTTCCCTCAGCATTATACTCTCTAGATCCATTCATGTTGTTGCAAGTGGCAAGATTTCATTCTTTTTAATGGCTGAGTAATATTCCATTGTATATATTTACACCATATCTTCTTTATCCATTCATCTGTGGACGGACACTTGGGCGCCTTTTATAATTTGGATATTGTAAATAATGCTGAAATAATGCTTGAATCAGTGTTTTGTATTCTTTAGGTAAACACCCACTAGTGTGATACTGAATTGTAGGGTAGTTCTATTTTTACATTTCTGAGGAATCTTCAAACTGGTTTCTACAGTAGCTGCACCAGTTTGCATTCCCACCAACAGTGCAGGAGAGTTCATTTTTCTCCATTTACTCACCAACACTTGTTTCTTTTGTTTTTGTTTTTAGCCATTCCGACAGGTATGGAGGGATATCTCCTTGTGGTTTTGATTTACATTCGGGAACCTGAGTTTTTCAAAGAACTTTAGGTGATATAGAACAAGTAGTCTGCAGATGTCATGTTGCAAAGCTCTGTGGTATAAGAATCACAGACCTGAGTTGGCTTCCTGCTCTGTGCCCACCTTGGCAAGGCTGACTGGCCACAGGCAGTGTGCACAACAAGGCTTTAGAATTGACCAAAATCCAGAGCTGCATTTCATAATTGATTTATGCATTGAGCCATAATCAAGCAATAGACTAGAACACAGATATTCTGTGGACTCTCTCTTAATGATTAAAAACCAAAAATAAGCCACACACAAAATTTAACCATTAAAAGGACTTTGTGTTTCACAATTACAGCATTGGCAATTTTATAACATGTACTGGAGCAAGCATAGGAATTACTGATGGATTTTGAGAGCTGGGGGTGGGGGGCTCTTGGAGATTCTCCAGTCACACCCTGACTACGCTGATACTGACACCAAGGACTGAGGGAGAAGCAACTCGCTTATGCATTGCAAAGTATGTTGGCAGCAAAGTCCACAGTAGGACACTCTGGCTACCTCTGGTTGGGGGGCCATGTTTGAACCATTTGAGAAGTTCTATAGTCTCTGAATTTAGGGTGAGAGCATAAAGGAAGGAGGAGACTCTCATCTGCTTGCCACTGCATGTGGTCCTTTCCTGTCCGGATGCTTTTTCCCATCATGTCTAGCCAGCAGCTGCCTACTCATTCTTTAGAGTCTTTTGTCTGCTGCCTTTTCTGGGACAGTTTCTCTGATGTCTCCCACACTTGTTCCCAACAGAGTTCATTACTCTCCCTTTAGCTACTACTGAACCTTATGGCAACTATTGCACTAGTTGGATATTTTTGCTGCTCGTTTTATTTCCCAGGATGCAGTTAAGTGGCACAAGCGGAAGCAACTCTCCTATTTTTCACACTTGCAGACACCATTGATTATTTATTCTACTCGTTCTCGTATATGAAGGGAGTCCCCATTATATATACCAACTTCATTTGGAGGATATAGAGAAAAGCAAAGAATGGGCTTAATAAATGAGAAGATACATAAAAAATTAGAAATTGTAAAGCACCAATATGTACTGTGAAGAAAATAGAAAGAAGAGTGATGTAATAGGTAAATGATACTGGGTGGCCAGGGAAGGACCTTCTCAAAGGGTCTCTCAGTTGAGCTGAGACCCAGATGATGGGATTTGTTGTCCATATAAAGATCTGAGAGAAGAGTGAGTATTCTAGGGGAAAGGGAGAGTGCATGAAAATGAGTTAAAGGGAGAACGACCCAAGCATCTTTGAAGAACAGAAGCAAGCCAGTGTAGAGAGAATGGAATGAGCAAAAAGAGTAGTATACGATGAAGAGTGGGAGATAAGCAGTTGCACATCCCGTAGGCCATGGAGGAATTGGTTTATAATCTAGAGGCAATGAGAAGCTGTTAGATATATGTCAGCAGGAATGTGGAATGATATAATTCATGTTTTTAACAAGTCACTTTTATCTGCCGAACTTTGACTTGTCCTCAGAGTCTTAACACTGTACACTGGGCAGTCTCTACTTATTGATCAGTTTGCACTTAGAGGGAAAAAACACCCTTTAAAGAGTTGTTGCTAGCTCTTTGGGGGGTACCTTCATGTTTTTTTTTTAATTTTTTTTTTTAAATTTTTATTTATTTATGATAGTCACAGAGAGAGAGAGAGAGAGAGGCAGAGACACAGGCAGAGGGAGAAGCAGGCTCCATGCACCGGGAGCCCGATGTGGGATTCGATCCCGGGTCTCCAGGATCGCGCCCTGGGCCAAAGGCAGGCGCCAAACCTCTGCGCCACCCAGGGATCCCGGTACCTTCATGTTTTAATCACTTCTGTATGCTGAGCATTTTGTACTGTACCTGTCAAAGAATAGATTTTTGGTGAATATTTGTTGTATGAATGAATGGTTTCTGAATTATTTTATCCTTTAGAATAAAGAAGTAGCAAGGTTCTCTCTGTTGGGTGATTTTTTTTTTTTTCTTTAGTAAGTCCACCAAGTGGTAGGTAATAGCATATTATGAAAATTAATTGACATTCCAACTTATCTCAATACACTTCAAACATTTTAATTCTATAAAATTCAGATGTTAGGCCAGGAGGTGACAGAGAGGAGCCTTTCCAAAGCCCTGGAAGTTAACAACTGTATTGTCTCACTAGCTTTTAAACATCAGATGGAGAAGACCTGGTGTACTTCTGCCTCTGGTATTTTTTAAAAAAGATTTTAGTTATTTATTCATGAGAGACACACAGAGAGAGGCATAGACACAAGCAGAGGGAGAAGCAGGCTCCATGCAGGGAGCCTGACGTGGGACTCGATCCCAGGACTCCAGGATCACGTCCTGGGCCAAAGGCAAGTGCTAAACCGCTGAGCCACCCAGGATCCCCTGCCTCTGGTATTATGGCAGATTGAATGTTTTGAGAAACTCTTTTAATTATACACACTGAGAGATGCTGGATATCATACAAAAATGTGTAGCTAAGCTCACACAAATTTTTTAAAAAGTTTTTATTTATTCATGAGAGACACACAGAGAGAGGCAGAGACACAGGCAGAGGGAGAGGCAGATTCCCTGAGGGGAGCTTGATGTGGGACTTGATCCCGGACCCCGGGACTATGACTTGAGCCAAACGCAGATGCTCAACCACTGAGCCACCCAGGTGCCCCTAAGCTCATACAAATTTAAAGGAAATTCATAGGGACTAAAAATGTAGAACTGACATCAGGGTGGTGAGTGAGCACCTAAGCTATGGGTTGCCTTAGGGGTGTGTGAAGATAATGGGAACCTGGAGCCTTGGTTTCTAACTGTCACACCACAGGGGGTGTGCTGGGAGGGGCATGTGGTGGAATAGGAAACAGGGTCTTGGGTGCTATAAGGTAGTGACTCAGCCTTGATTAAGAGCCTGTAAAGCTGGAAGGCTTGAAGATCTGTATGCTCAGTGAAAAGATGGACTGAAAAATCCATCTGGCAATGAAAGCTGCTGTGAAAGAGTTGCTTGTTCCAGACTTGGCTGGAAATGGGGTAATAAAAAGAAAGAATTTCTCCTGAGAATTCTGACCTCACGAGGATTTTGGGTTTATGTTAGTTATCTACATATGCTGTCCAGGAAACCTCAAGTGAAAGAATTGGGTTAAGATGATTCTAGTTAGAGACTCAGAATGCCAAGCAAAATCAGATGAGAATCCTCTTTGGAGGAATGTACCCACAGCTGAGGACCCACAGCTGAGATTCTTTAGGCACCTCATGATTGAGATCAACCACGTGTAAGTTCCCAATAAAATTATTAATTTCAGAGTGCACAAGCTATACATAGAAACAAAAACAATAGAATTAGACTTCCCAAAGACTTCAATACAAGGATTATCAGTCAGAATGTAAACCAAGTATCCTAAAAATATTTATAGAAATAAAAGACAGCATTTAAAACATGAACAAGGAAAAAGAGGCTGTTAAAAATGATTAGTTAGAATTTGAAAAAGAACCAAAATGAAAGTCTAGAAATAAAGATATGTGTGTATACATACATACATATATATATATTTAAGTTTTTATTTAAATTCTAGTTAGTTAGCATGTAGTTTTAAGAATAGAATTTAGTGATTCCTTACTTATAATACCCAGTGCTCATCACAAGTGCCCTCCTTAAAACCCATCACCCATTTAGCCCATCCCCCTGCCCACCTCACTCCAGCAACCCTTAGTTTGTTCTCTATAGTTAAGAGTCTCTTATGGTTTGCCTCTCTCTCTCTCTCTCTCTGTTTTTCTCCCTTCTCCTATGTTCATCTGTTTTGTTTCTTAAATTCCACATATCAGTAAAATCATATAGTATTTGTCTTTCTCTGACTTATTTCACTTAGCATAATACACTCTAGCTCCATCCACATCATTGCAAATGGCAAGAGTTCAAAGAGTATTATATTTTAAATTGAAAACTGAAAGGGAGGGCGGAAGGCTTTAATCACCAAGTGTTTTGAAAATCTGACTGATAAGGAGTTTGAATTTATAATATTTAAAAAGTCTTACACATAGAAAAGTGTAAATACCATAATTATATAACCTAATAAATTTTCACAAATTATATGCACTATGTAACTAGTATTCAGCTCAAGAAACAGAAGCTTATCAGCATCTCAGAAGCCCTCTTCATGTACTTTTCCAGATAATCTCCCCACTCCAAGGGTAACCACTAACCTGAATTCTAATACCATAGTCAGTTTTCCTGTTTTTTTTTTTTTTTTAAGCATTTTGTAAATTTACATAAGACATACTCTTTTGGATATGACCTTTATCTCAACATATGAAAATGATAAAAATATGAAATTAGAAATTAATTCATATTTTTCTATATAGTTGTAGTTTGTTTCTTATTATTTGTTATAGTATTCCACTGTGTAAATATATCACAATTTATTTACTCATTCTACTGCTTGGAATTTGGGTAATTTCCAGTTATTTATCCATTTTTGTTGGTTTATACCTAGGAAGGGAATTGTCAGGTCACAGAGTATATGTATGTTCAGCATTAGTAGAAACTGCCTAACAATTTCCAACCTTTTTCTAGCTCTGGTGAAATACTGTGGGGAAATTTAACAAATAAAACCATATTCAAAATGTCAAAACAAACATATGAGGGTGTCTGGGTGGCTCAGTTGGGTAAGTGTTTGTCTTTGGCTCAAGTCATGATCCCAGGGCCCTGAGATGGAGCTCTACGAGGGGCTCCTTCCTCAGTGGGGAGCCTGCTTCTCCCTCTCTCTCATCTTCCCCCTCTTTTCCAGCTCATGCTTTCTCTCTCAAATAAATAAATAAAACTTTTAATAAAATCCCCCCCCCCCAAAAAAAAAACCCAAACAAACAAAACCTAGTGTTTTGGAATGGATGGATTAACAACAGATTAGACCCAGTGAAGAAAACATCAGTGATTTGGAAAATAAATATGAGAAATACCCAGTATGCAGCTCAGAAAGATAAAAGAATAAAAAGAGATTAAGGTACATAAAAGATAAAATTAGAAGACTGAACTTATGTCTAATTGAAGGAGGCTCAGTGCAATTGAGTGAGAGAAACAGTCTAAAAATATCTAACTCACCATTATCACAAGAAAAGTAATAATCATGTGTGTAGAAATTTTTAAAATTCCTAGTATATGTGTTTTGATTAATCCAATATATACAAAATGTTCTTATTTCAACAGGTAATCAATATAAAAATTGTTACTGAGAACTTTTACATTTTTTTTCATACTAAGTAATCAGAATCTGGTATGTGACTTTATACTTATAGAACATTTCAGTTTAGACTAGCCACATTTCAGGTGCTCCATAGCCACACGTGGCTAGTGACTGCCAGATCAGACAATGCAGGTCTAACCAATGAAGGTATATAGGGAAGGTAAATTGACACAGGTTACTAGATATCTGGAGGAAAGCCAGTTGAAGCAGAGAGCTGTTTTGTGAAAATGGGGGAATGTGGGTTAGTGTAACATCACAGTGCTGGCATCATGCTTTGAGTTTACACACATGCATAGCCCTCTGTACACTTATATCCTTCAACATCCAGTGAATTGCAAAACTACAGCTGTTGAGTAGTTCAGAGCAATAGTAAACAATAGCTTATTCGTACAAGAAGAGAAATATATCATATCTGTTGAATTTACAGGGGGGATTTGGAAACTTGCAATTTAATTATCCCCATGCAGATTTGACCAGAAGCCTAAAATGAGCATGTTTGACATTTACATCAAAGTTCACTGTGTGTATTAATAGAAGCAAGCGGGTTGGATGTGGTTTTCATTTCTTTGGCTGTAATGATATGAAAACTTGACAATGAATACAAGTAGGCTGTTACCTTGGTTTTTATGTCTCAGTTAAAAGATAGCTCCATGTCCTAGTGTGCTCATATAACACAAAAGGTGTATTATCAGGTTCTGAATCAAATACTTATGAATTTGACCCAAATAACCTCAGACTTCCTGGGAAATTCTATGTTTGGGAAGATACATGGCCATAGTCAGTTGGGTCACTGTTGCAACAGCTTCAAAAGCAGTGAAGCAGGGTGCCTGGAACTTCTGTCTAGCCTCTGCTATTTGAAAAGTAGTAATAAAATTGGAAATGCATTTTGTCTTTAAAAACACCTCTAAAGTGCTGTATTTATTTGTGTAATGATAACACTTTTTATGCTGGCTCTGCCAGTCCAAAAATAGGGGTGTGACTGTTATGCAAGGCATATAAGGTTGTGATCTTTATGATGGAAAAAATTCTTCTTTTCTCCAGTCTGAGACCAACTCAGCCAAATAAGTGCTGCCATATGTTTGATTATGAGGCCAACAGTAAAATTATCCCATTTTTTATTTATTTAGTTTAATCCAATTACCTAGAATGTTCTGTACTAACTATGAGATACTCTTTATATTGGTATCAGAAGTTTATGAAACAGTCTTAGTCTAATGTAGAACCTCTACTAACTAAGTTGATCATCTTACAAAATATATGAAAGTATATCTATCAGATATTGAGCCTTTTATCAGTGTGCATTATTTATGAAACCAAAGGGAACTTTCCATAGTTAGGTCCTCCTGGAGTATGAAATTGAATTTACTGGTGTTGCTGAAGATCATGTAGTGGAAAGTATACTAGGAATTAGAGTATCTGATTGTGTTATTGGAAGAAAGTCACTGATTACTTTTGGATGCTTTTGCTATAAAAAATGATTCCTCATATACATTAGGATTGGAAGAAATCTTAGGAGTCATTTATTCTTACCTCTCACCCAAATTACTAGAACTCTCTAAAGCATCTGTGACAAATGACCATCCGACTTTGGCTTAAATACTGGACCAGGGTTTACTCCCTTATGACACTGTTTGCTCTATTGCTTAATATTTCACAGGGTTAGAGCATTCTCCTTTGTTTTGGGAGCTAAAACCTCTTTAGCCAATGCCCAACTCCTAGGGTGCTTGAGAATTAAAGCATCATAAATGTTGAAAGTTCTTTTTTAAAAAAAAAAACAAAGTTAAAAAATAATATATATATATTCTAGAATGAATATATATATATATATATATATATATATATATATATATATATATGCCACTGTTTACAGATTGAGCCTACACGAATGGAGCTAGTCTAATTCATAATTCCTAAATTTTTGCTGTTCTTTCAGCAACTCCCCAAACTGAAAGAATCAACATCTTTGTGGTATGGCTTTATAATTTAGGCATTGAGCTACTTTGAGTTTGTCTTGGAAGTAGGAAAAAGAATTATGTCTGTCTAAAGTTGACCAAGGACCTTCACATTTTTTAAAGCTGAATTCATGCTTATCCTCAGCGTCTAACATCTAAACTCATAGCAGATTTGGGAATTCTCTCACTTCTGTTGCTTTCCAGGACTCTAGAACCTTGTAGCATTTCCAGAGTGGAGATAGTGGATCAATTGCCTGTGTGGGATCTCTTTGGTTCACTCTATACTTTCTACCCTGGAAACTCTGAATCCAGCTCTGAAGGTTTGGAATTTAGATGTGGGCAGGATGGAATGTCGCAAATAACAGAACAGCAGAACCAGACAGGATACTGAATTCTCAGGGTTTCTCAAGGAGGTACCTTTCTGTCTCCTCAATGTTCTCTTTCATTGAAAACTCAACTGCTGACGTCTTGGCTGGGCTTCATACTGGATAGCATATTTTTGACTTTGGAAAAATGTGGTGGGGTTTCAATAAGAATCCTTTCTGATTTGGCACTTAGTTCTGGTTCTAGGGTAATTTCTTCCTAACAGCTGCTATGTATCCCTGCTCCTTCGCAAATGAAGTTTCCAGGTGGATTTACTTCTTTAGCAGTCTCAGAGTACAAACCCAAGGCACAGTGTTTCATTCTAGGTGCTAAATCTTGTTGGAGTAGGGAGAGGGGAGAAACCTAAACTATGTTTAAATAAACATGGTAAATCCCTTGGCTCATGGTTGGCTGGTCCTTGGTTTCTTGCAGTACCCAGCAAAACATCCATTTTAAGTATATCCCTGATGTTGAAACAAGCATACTCTATTAGACATTCCAGGATTGAAACTTCTCTGGGAAATGGAATTGGGAACTATGTATCTCCAAGGAAAAGTTAGATATTCAAGGCAAAAATTCAAATAACAGGAAAAAAAGAAAAAAATTCAGGCAGTTACAAGGTGGAGAACTCAATGAAATGACTGAAAACCAGGGACTGCTACAATTACAGGCACAGTGGGGTTGGGGAGAGGCTGGTGATAATAGATCATGTCAGGTGTATTGATTCCAGTGGTTAGAGGCCTGTAGAATGCAGATCTGTGAGATTTGAGGTGAACAAGCAAGGTGAGAATTATAAAAACCTTACAATCACTTGCTTGTGGTCTGCCTCCTGAAGGGATCTCGGGCTCTGAGGGGAAGGTGTGGTATAGCAATCTCAGTGTTGAGTATAAATTCTGGCTCCCTACTCATTATCCAAGTTCCTATACATGTGTCTCAGTTTCATCATTTATGTATAAGTACGGCTATTCCAATAGCATATTTCTTTGCAGGGTCACGATGGAGATTGTTAATGGCAGGTCAAATGATAGCATGGTGGCTGGTACTTCTTACATGTCAGGCATTATTATTATCATCTATATTTCTATAGCTTAGAATGATATTTGTCTTATAGCTGACATTTAATAAATGTTGAATAAATGAGCATTATGATAAGTGTTTTAATAAATGCTTCATCTAATTTAATTACTTCATTTAATTACTTCCCTCTCCTGCTGGTTAATATTATTTGGTGTCTTATTAAGACAATATAGAAAACTTTGGAATAAGGGTTCTGAAAATAATGGAGGGCCAAATGCATAGATAGTAAATACAAATATTTCCTTTTAAAAAGAATCTAAGCATTTTATAAATAAAAAATATTGCTTTTCCATGTGCTTCATCATTTTGCAAGTATAAATGAGTATGCAATTAGCCATATTTCTCTACAGCTCTGCTTTTCTTCCTGTTGAATAAAAAATGGCAGCATTTTCTCCATCATGTAAGCCAGAAATCTGAGAGTCATTACTACCTTCTTTCCTTCCCTCATTCCCATACCCATGCATGTTTGTGGATATATAAGCCATTTCATCTCCTAGTTAGCTTCTGAATTTGTCCTTCATATTTATCTCTTTGTGTTTATCTATTATTGCTGCTATTAATCTGGCTATTATCATCTTTTGTCTAAATTAATATCATAGTGCCCTGAAGAATAGTTAAGGAAAAATCTTCTAGGAATGTCCAAGGCAACTGGTGTTTGAACTTCCTGCTGGTAAGCTCTGCGATGTTCATGCACATAGGATTCATGAGACTTAAGCAACTTGGATTTCTGTGGGTTTGCAGAATGTTGGAGGTGCTTGCTTTCTCTCTGAATTATGTACAAGACAACTGCTGCTGAAGCTAGTTGGACATGCATTTGAGGTGCACAAGCCTGGAAGTTTTTCTGAAGTTTACTGTTACTGTGCCATATTAATTCCAAAGAAATAAAGGTGCTCAGGATTACAGAAGATCTAGCTGTGAAAAAACTCACAAAAAATAGGAAAATAATTTTTATGTGTATTAGAAATATATAACTTATTTAATCCAAATTGATTTAGCAAAGTCCATATGTATTTTGAGGTTACCCTACTTAGGATAGTTGATAGCCAGGGAAAGTCATATCATTCCTACAGAATCCATCTTCCAGAATTCAGAGGCTCTAAGTTTCTATATTGATTAGGAAAACTCATGTTAAGTGGATCCATAGTCTCAAGTCAGTTGTCCTAGGAGATGATTTTACCACATTTGGGCAAGATTATTGACAACCTTACCAGAAAGTTTAGAGAATCCAGCTTTGCAAGGAATTATAAAGCATCTTAGTGGATTGGCATGATTTTACCTTACTCATGAAATCCAATTACGCTAACTCTGTAGGTAGAGGTAGGAAGATGCCTTGGGTAGAGAAGTAAATTTGTTAGGAGATAAAATTGAATGGTTTACAGACTGGCCCTGGTGCTGGTGTCCTTGATGCCAATGGCTCTCAGTTTTCTCATGTATCCATAGCTGGCAGAGCTTCCTAACAAAGTCCAGTATGGATTATGGCTCTTGGAACATCAAGTTAGTCACTCCTGTAGGGATATAGTTGCCTAAAATGATGGTCAAAAAAAATTTCTGTTCCTGAAGGCAAAAGAGAGACCTGTCTTATGCATAAGTGCCTGGAGACAGGTGGGGAAAGAGATGAGAATAAAGAGGACTATACAGAGTTTAGGAGTCTAGGTGGAGATGGGTAAAGGTCAGCAAGGAAGGAGTAGTGTTTGTGAAAGACCACATAAAAGTGAGCAGGAAAGGACTGTAGGGCTAGTTGAGTAGTCATAACATTAACAGGTGGATGAGCCTCCCTAATTTTCTCCTTACCTTCCATAGACCCCAGGGAGGATTTGACACCTTGCATGCTTCGCATGCCTCCAGTAAAGCACACTGGATTGCTGCAAAGCAGCAGTAGAGAGGATTGCTCCAGAAAGTTGGTGATTTCATAGTGGCCCTGGAGACATTGCAGTGTACCAGCTCTCCTACCTCCTTATGAGGAGAGGACTAGCAGAAAGGTCAGAGTGGGAAAACATAGTGGTTGATTTTGTGCTTATTGAATGTGAAATGACAGCTGATAGTACCCCAAAAATAACTGAGGGAGACTTCAAAGGAAGCCTGAGCCGTAATAATTCAGGCATTAATGGAAATGTGACTACATTTGTGTTCATGGGCTGGTAAAACTTGAAATATTTGGAGTATATGCAATGCATTCATTTTTTTTTTTAATTTTTATTTATTTATGATAGTCACAGAGAGAGAGAGAGAGAGAGAGAGAGGCAGAGACACAGGCAGAGGGAGAAGCAGGCTCCATGCACCGGGAGCCCAATGTGGGATTCGATCCCGGGTCTCCAGGATCGCGCCCTGGGCCAAAGGCAGGCGCCAGACTGCTGCGCCACCCAGGGATCCCCAATGCATTCATTCTAAAATGCTATGATTATGCTCTAATAACATTCAAATGTGTGAGATAAAAATGACTTAGCACTAATTTACAAATGAATCACATAATTTTTATCTAGAAGGAATTTTAAGCATCATCTACTTCAACTTCCACATTGTACACATTAGAGTCAGAGAACAAAGGATGGGAAGTAAGTGAGCTCTGTGATGTTGGGCATGTGAGTGACAGAGAGCACCATATCCAGAGTTCCTGGGTCCTACATTTAACTATTTTAGAACAAAAAAGAACAGAAGAAGTGGAATAAAAAAAATCAGTAAAAAATACCAAGTGCCACTAAGTTTCACGTCAAGTTAGAATTCCAAAAAATTATATTTTACCTATAGTTTTGTACCAAACACATTAGTAGTTCTCTGAATGATAGTGCATATTTAAGAAAAAGGTTCTGAAATTTTGGTTCTATGACTATGTATCAACATAAATTGTGCCTTTGATCACTGTCTTTGGCATCACCTTCATGGTAGGCTTTGTTACAGAAATTTGGTGGTGGTTTCACCCCAGAAGGGGATACAGGCCTCAAACAGGTCAGCTCGCTCCCATCTGAAGCCTTTCTCTGGCTATTTCCTATACCTCAAATGTCTTCCTCCAAATCATCCTAAAACTGTCTCCTTCTCATCTTTTATGGTCAGCTCAAGAGTTACCTCTCCTTATAGGTTGTCCCTCATCCCTCTTCCCTCCCCAGGCTGGTCATATTAATCTTAGTGGCTCTCAACTGAGGGTGATTTTGTCCCCAAGAAACATTTACCAATGTCCGGAGACATATTTGACTGTCAGTACTGCAGTGTGGGATGCTAGTGGGTAGAGGCCAATGATGATGTTACATATCCTATAATGTACAAAATAGTTCCCCACAACAAAGAATTGCTTCATCAGAAATGTCAGAAGTGCCAAGGTTGAGAAACTTCACTTTAACTCATTCCTTTAGCTCTGTTTTTTCCAAGGTTGTGCCACAATCTTATTTTCTTTGTTTACATGCTTTCCTATCTGTCTCCTCCCATACCACCCTCTTGAATGAAAGCTCTACAAGTCCAGGAACTGGGTTTCATTCATTGCTGTAAATGCTTCCAGAACAGTACTTGGCACATAGTAGGTGCTCCATAAATATGAGTTAAATTGATTGAATGAATGACCCTGTTGCTACTATTGGAAAGGTAAAGTACCGGGCCAGCTGGTCTAGTGGTGCAGCATTCACATTGATGAAAGACACTGAGGTAAAAGCTCCAGGTAAAATGGAATGGATTTTTTCTTTTTGGTTTCATACAGTCAGGATCAGCACAATTCTGTCTTTCATAGAACCAACAAATGAAAAAAGGTGAAGGTTATTGAAAAACGCATGGGTACTGCCTGTGTGACAGCTGTCAGTGTAATCCTGTAGCTCCTATAATAGTGGTTATCTAGGCTCAGACTGCAAAGGGGAATAGAAATGAAGCCATTTGTACATAAGCTACATTTGGCAAGGAGTAACAACTTATTGATTCAGGCTGTCCAGGAAGGCCATGTTTCTTCTCCATGTTTTTCATTCCTAGTCTGGGTTGAATTGAGAACACAAATTCTACTCAAATGTATTAACAGCCTTCTAATGTAAGCTATTGGTCATGAAGAAATGAAAAGGATTATTTGAAGCACTCACAATAGGCCAAAGTTTCAAGATGATTTATTTTACTTGGTATGTTATAAAAAATGAAAGAGCAACCCCGAGATAATGCCAAATTAGACATGCATCAGTACAATTTTTTCAATAGAACTGAATAATAAATAGTGAGCACATCTAACTAGCAAATGTGATCAGTAGCATCATGAAAATAAAGACTGAAAAGTGCCTTTAACAGCTTTCAAATTCACAGATGGCAAATCAAGTCAAAGATCTGTTTATCACCCTCTGAGCACTCTGTAAAATGCACATCCGAGGGCTAGGAAGTTTCTAATGGTAACTGCTGCACTTTTAGAAACCTCAGTGGAACCCTTGGCTCTCTGATATTAAGCTCTTCTAATGTCTTGCTGCAGAGTGGGGAAGTTGCTTTCCTGACCGCACAGCTTCTGTACGATAAAACTGTGAAGACTTTGTTTGTGCTTTGCCAGGAGTGTCTGAAGTAAAAAATGAGAGTAAGATATGTATAATAATGCATTGGAGATTGTTGTGCCATGTACTATGTTTCATAAAGTCTTGCACAAACAGCTTGATATAGAATATTACAGAGTAGTAAAAGCTGCTTTCCAGTGTTTCCTCTTTCTGTAATTCAGTGAATGTTATGTAAATTATCTGCATATCTTGGCTACCACATTTTTTATGCTATGAAAATATAAATTAATTAATGAACTCCATAATCAATTAGAACTCTACTATATTCTGACAATGACTTATATTTTAGCTATTTTGTTTTAAAATAATTTCAGTTTAACCCCCATTTATTTGTATTACATACATTTAAATAATTTTATAAATAGCATTTAAAAAATTCTGCAATTGGGGCATTCCTTTTTCAGTTATGAGGAGTTTTTTCTTTATTTATCTTTCTTTCCCTCCTCTGCCTTTCCATTCTCCTTTACTTCCTTCCTTAAACTAATTCATGCACAGTTCAAACCTTTAAATCCTCAAACTTAATCACCTGCTTTCTTTTTTTTTTAAAGATTTTATTTATTTATTCATGAAAGTCACACAGAGAGAGAGGCAGAGACATAGGCAGAGGGAGAAGCAGGCTCCACGCAGGAGTCCGATGTGGGACACGATCCCAGGACTCCAGGATCACACCCCGAGCCAAAGGCAGATGCTCAACCGCTGAGCCACCCAGGCATCCCAATAACCTACTTTCTTAAATATTTGTTATCTAACACAAAAGTGTAAAAAGATACTTGATAATATTTACCTATTTATAAAATAAATATAATCTCATTTATGACGTGGACCTCTATTCGGCATCAAGTTACAATACAGATCAAACCGTGTCTCCTGAAACATAATTTATTATGAAAATCTAATATGTAGCATTTGGCCTCTAAGAGACGTCTGTCTTCTAACTGAGTATGAGGAAATTGTCTAAAGAATTTAGGCCCAAAAGCTTTGGCTTCTTTGAGCTAAAAAGAGAAAGATATTGTGAAGATGAGGGTTCTTGATGCTAGCTACCTCTGTTAATCTCCATTAGGTCAGAGAGGATCTCAAAAGAAGAGAACGGCTGATTAATTTTTAAGAAGCCCAGGATAAAACAGCATACTTGATGAGGTTCACAATCTTATATAAATGAATGTGTGAATACTTTATTTGTGTGCTGGCAGGCTTCAGAGTTCTGTGAATTTGAGTCCAAATTCTGGCTCATCCATTTACTAGGTCTTGAATGACCAACTACTTTAACCTTGTATGCTGATTATATGGAAAATAAATATATACAGAAAGTGCTTTCTTTCCTGACAACCAGTAGGCACTAATAGTAGCTATTAGCAGTATTTATTTGTAAACAAGTAAATGGAGTGCATTAAGAATCCAGAAAGTTCTGTTTTTGTGGTATTGTTTATAATATTTATGAGATAGAATTGATGATTAAGTATAATATACATATATAACACACATGCTCAGTCACATACATGCATACATATTCTCAGCCAGAATCTGTTCCTGAGACACCATATTCAAGAAGGCATATCAGAAAGGGAGACAGAACATGAAGATTCCTAACTCTGGGAAACGAACTAGGGGTAGTGGAAGGGGAGGGGGGAAGGGGGTGGGGGTGAATGGGTGACGGGCACTGAGGGGGGCACTTGATGGGATGAGCACTGGGTGTTATTCTGTATGTTGGCAAATTGAACACCAATAAAAAATAAATTTATTATTAAAAAAAATCTTAGAGCAACTAATTTTGGCTTCCCAGTGAAGGTACAACCTTTTAAAGGCAGAGGCCAAATTGTACATTTTCTCTAAT
This sequence comes from Canis lupus baileyi, assembly GCF_048164855.1. NCBI lineage: Eukaryota > Metazoa > Chordata > Mammalia > Carnivora > Canidae > Canis > Canis lupus. The sequence goes on along the minus strand of NC_132855.1, from coordinate 51,976,815 downwards.
CCATCAGATAAAAAACAATATCTTTAACAGCTATGGAAAGAGTAAAGTATGTTCCCAAATAATTTATGTTTGGGACAATATTTATTCCCACTTTTTATTTCTTAAGGTTATAACAACTCATTTTTTATTCTTCTTGCAAGTTGGGATACAAAGAGAGATGTGCGTAGGACAGTCTTTCTTTATAGCCTCATTCACACATATGTTGTACAGAAGATGAAGGGGAAGACAAGTTCTTGGGTGCCCCTATCATTATTCCCATTTTGCTTTTCTGTCATAGAGAAATAGAGATAATGGAGGCTTTTTCTGATGTCACCCTCTTGACACTCATGGAGAAGAATGAATGAAAGTTCCAGAGGGTTATTGTATTTGAGATTATTCAAAAAGTGCAAAATGGATGAAAGATCTAAATGTGAGACAAGATTCCATCAAAATCCTAGAGAAGAACACAGGCAACACCCTTTTTGAACTCTGCCGTAGTAACTTCTTGCAAGATACATCCACGAAGGCAAAAGAAACAAAAGCAAAAATGAACTATTGGGACTTCATCAAGATAAGAAGCTTTTGCACAGCAAAGGATACAGTCAACAAAACTAAAAGACAACCTACAGAATGGGAGAAGATATTTGCAAATGACATATCAGATAAAGGGCTAGTTTCCAAGATCTATAAAGAACTTCTTAAACTCAACACCAAAGAAACAAACAATCCAATCATGAAATGGGCAAAAGACATGAACAGAAATCTCACAGAGGAAGACATAGACATGGCCAACATGCATATGAGAAAATGCTCTGCATCACTTGCCATCAGGGAAATACAAATCAAAACCACAATGAGATACCACCTCACACCAGCGAGAATGGGGCAAATTAACAAGGCAGGAAACCACAAATGTTGGAGAGGATGCGGAGAAAAGGGAACCCTCTTACACTGTTGGTGGGAATGTGAACTGGTGCAGCCACTCTGGAAAACTGTGTGGAGGTTCCTCAAAGAGTTAAAAATAGACCTGCCCTACGACCCAGCAATTGCACTGTTGGGGATTTACCCCAAAGATTCAGATGCAATGAAATGCCGGGACACCTGCACCCCGATGTTTATAGCAGCAATGGCCACGATAGCCAAACTGTGGAAGGAGCCTCGGTGTCCAACGAAAGATGAATGGATAAAGAAGATGTGGTTTATGTATACAATGGAATATTCCTCAGCTATTAGAAATGACAAATACCCACCATTTGCCTCAACGTGGATGGAACTGGAGGGTATTATGCTGAGTGAAGTAAGTCAGTCGGAGAAGGACAAACATTATATGTTCTCATTCATTTGGGGAATATAAATAATAGTGAAAGGGAATATAAGGGAAGGGAGAAGAAATGTGTGGGAAATATCAGAAAGGGAGACAGAACGTAAAGACTGCTAACTCTGGGAAACGAACTAGGGGTGGTAGAAGGGGAGAAGGGCGGGGGGTGGGAGTGAATGGGTGACGGGCACTGGGGGTTATTCTGTATGTTAGTAAATTGAACACCAATAAAAAATAAATTAAAAAAAATAAAAATAAAAATAAATAAAAAAAATAAAATTATCTTTGATAAGGCAAAAAAAAAAAAAAAGAGGAGACCATAAACCTGGGAAAAAAAAAGTGTATACATTTTTTACTGTTCTTAATACCATAATACTTTCCCTATTTTCACTGTTGGGAAAATAAGTGTATGTTATTGCGGTGTGAAGAATAACTACAAAAGGAAATATAATCATGGTTCCCTATATGTGTTATGAAAAATGGCTCTGGGTTCTTCTGTGTCAATCCACTTAGATCACAGAGTCTCCGCCTTTATCAAGGGAATGAAGTATTAAGATTGCTGAACATATTTTAGCAAATCTTGTCCCTCAGTAAAGTTAAAGACTTAATTAAGAGGGAAGCACCAAAAAGTATGGATTTGGAACACAGACTCACTTGAGTATAGTTCCAGACCAGCCACTTAACTAATTGTATGGTTTGGCTAAGTTATTTAGTACTGTTTTTCTTACCATTATAGTGGGAATAATACCACTTACACTTACCTTAGAGTTTTTGTATGGATCAAATGAGATAATCCAAGAACCACCAAGAAGAGTATCTTACTTGTGAGATAAAAGGTTAACTTCCTTTAGCTCTGCTTCATAGTATCTGTAAAAAGAGACTGTTTCTGGGTGAATATTTGTATTTGTGGCTCTCAAATGAGACCATATAAAAGCAATTTGTAAATATAAAACAATATCAATGTAATAGAGATGACGTTGCAGATTTTATGATCTTAGATAAGACAAGGCTGTGCATCTGTTGAGAACTTGTAGATTCCAAATTAACTTTGACTTCCTCTGAAATTCATTAGTGACAGAGAGTTGAGTAGTTTTTTGCACCCTCTATATAGTGGGTCGAATAATGTTCCCCAAATTAAAGTCCACTTGGAACCTCACAATGTGATTTTATTTGGAAATAGGGTCTTTATAGATATAATTGGTTAACTAAGGTGAAGTTATACTGGATTAGGATGAGCTCTAATCCAATGACTTCTATCCTTGTAAGAAGACAAAATAGAGACACAGATGCAGGGGAGAAGGCTGTATGAAAATGGAAACAGAAATTGAAGTAATCCATTTGAGAGCCAAGGAGTGCCAAGAATTGCCAGCACCAATAGAGGCTAGAAGAAGCAAGGAAGAATCCTTTCCCAGAGACTTCAGAGAAAGTGTGATTCTCTTGACAACTTGATTTGGACTTCCAGCCTCCAGAACTATGAGAGAATGTTTCTGTTGTTTCAAGCCACTCAGTTTATGGTACTTTGTTGCATGTCCCCTTAGGAAACTAATATACTATACTTCCTCTCTTTTTATTGGTTAGAATTTTGCATAATTTAAAATGATGTAAGAATTATCTCTTTAACTTGAACGTAAAGATTGGTAAGAGGTCTTGGAACTTCACTGAAATTCTGCTGCAGTGGAAATTAAATCTGACATAATCTACATGTTAGAGCTCCCAAAATATTGATTATTTTTGGGATGAACTCTGAGTTGGGGAAAATCTTTGAACTTCCAATTGGCCAGTCCTATCCATTTGCTAAACAGGTAAACTTACATAGACTAGAAATGGTGGTGTTGGGAATGGAGAGTCTAATGAAACTTTATAGGGAGATTTTCGCAATGGAATTCCCCTTTTTATTTATATATATATTTAATTAATTGATTGATTAATTAATTATTTTGGAATTCTCCTTTTTAAAATTAATGTTCGGTGTTTTGACCATGGCCACATAACTGATCTGAAAATTCTGTATTGCATCCCAAACAATTTTGGGCTATCATGTAGTTTGCAGAAGGTAGGGAAATTAGGCAAGTTTTATCTATGACTGCTGGCACTTCTGGGTAGGGATTCTATTTTCTTCTTGATATATCCTCCAAAGCAAGTGTAGGGCCTGCCTCTTCCAGGCCTCTGATAAACATTTGTTGAGTCAGTGTGTGCTTGGATATAGGGAATGGCAACTGAATTGCTTTGATACTTTCTGTGAGAATTGAATCACACATCCAGAACATCTCAATTACTGCTCAATTTTAAATTGCTATGGAAGACCAAATATATGCACAGATTTTGGTGAGGTTTACATTTGTGTAGTTTTTCCATGTTTCCCCAAGCTCAAAGCACCTGTGATTAACTAGTACCAAAGCTATTTCTTTCTTTTCTTTAAGAAAAATGTACACATTATGGAACCTCTACATGTAACTTAAAGCATTCTTGGTTATTTGACCTACATCTACAGAAGAGCAAAGCTGAAGTTAAATATTGTAAAAAAATCAGTAGTATAATGAACTGAATAATATTTGTCTGAAGCCCTTTTTTTGGTTGTTTTTCTGCTTAGAGGATCTTTTTGTGTAACATAGGCACTGCCACAATCATCATGTTCCTCTGGCTAATTAAGGTCCTATGTAGAGCTTGGGCTCAGGGGAAAACGAAATGGTTTGTGTTTTTCTAAATGGAGGCATCTTTTTAGCAATAGGTAGTGTGATTTCAGACAAGGCTACTACAGGGTAGAGGGATGGTTTCAGGATGGGATAGAGAGAAAGCCTATCCTCATGTGCCTCTTTTCTCACATAATGTGGCACATTGTTTTGGAAACCAACACTTAGAGCTGCTACTGTGATCCTGAAGGGAAAATCAACATTTAAAGCTGCAGAACCTGAATTTTATCATGTGCAGTCTCTGTAGAGACCTTATGAAGAAATCTTATTTCTCTTACATAGAAGTGCACATCTATATATAAAAAGGAGACTATTAAGAGTGGTTTTAAGGTACTTTATCAGTTTTGTAAACTTGCACTAGACCCAACTTCTTCGTTGATCACATATGTTCTCATTTTATTTGAAAGCAATTTTAATTTCTACTTAATAGGCATTGAACTGGTTGTCCATTAGCCATTATCTTTTTAAAAAGTTTTTATTTTAATTCCAGTTAGTTAACATACACTGTTATATTAGTTTCCGGTGTACAATATAGTGGTTCAACAATCCATAAAACACCCAGTCCTCATCACAACAAGTGCACTTCTTAATCCTTATAACCTGTTTAACCCATCCTCTCCACCAACCTCCCCTCTGTAATCATTAGTTTGTTCTCTATAGTTAAGAGTATCTTTCTTGGTTTGCCTTTCTCTTTATTCCCTTTGCTCGTTTGTTTTGTTTCTTAAATTACACATATGAGTGAAATTGTATGGTATTTACCTTTCTCTGAATTATTTCACTTAGGATTATACTCTTTAGTTCCATCCATGTCCTTGCAAGTAGTAAGATTTCATTCTTTTTTTGTGGCTGAGTAATATTCAATTACATATATATACCACATCTTTATTCATTCATCAATATGGACACTTGGGCTGCTTCTATATCTTAGCTATTATAAATAATGCTGCTATAAACATAGGGGTGTATATATCCCTTTGAATTAGTGTTTTTGTATTTTTTGGGGAAATACCAGTAGGGCAATTGCTAGATTGTAGGGTAGTCTGTATTTAATTTTTTGAGGGACCTCCATACTGTTTTATATAGTAACTACACCAATTTGCGTTCTTACCAATAGTGCACAAAGGTTCCTTTCTCCACATCCTCATCAACACTTGTTTCTTGTTGTTTTGATTTTAGCCATTCAGACAGATGTGAGGTGATATCTCATTGCAGTTTTGATTTGCATTTTCCTGATAATAAATGATGGTGAACTTCTTTTCATATGTTTGTTGGCCATCTGTATGTCTTCTTTGGAGAAATGTCTGTTTATGTCTTTTCCCTGTTTTAAAATTGGATTATTTGGCTTTTGGGTGTTGAGTTTTATAAGGTCTTTATATATTTTGGATAATAACCCTTTATTGAATATGTCATTGCAAATATCTCCTCCCATTAAATAAGTTGTCTTTTAGTTTTGTTGATTGTTTCCTTTGCTGTGCAGAAGCTTTTTATTTTGATGTAGTCCCAATAGTTTATTTTTTCTTTTGTTGCCTTTGCCTCAGAGGACCTATTTAGAAAAAAGTTGCTATGGCCAATGTCAGAGAAATTATTGCCTTTGCACTCTTGTAGGATTTATAAGGTTTCAGGTCTCACACTTAGATCTTTTATCCATTTTGAATTTATTTTTGTGTGTAGTGTAAGAAAGTGGTCCAGTTTTATTCTGTTGCATGTTTCTGTTCAGTTTCCCCAGTATCATTTGTTGAAGAGACTCTCTTTCCTATTGGATAGTCTTTCCTGCTTTGTCAAAGATTAATTGGCCATAAAATTGTGGGTTTATTTCTGGATTTTCTGTTATGTTCCATTGATCTCTGTGTCCGTTTTTTTTCTGTCAGTACCATACTGTTTTGATTACTATAGCTTTGTAATATAACTTGAAGTCCAGAATTATGATGCCTCCAGATCTGCTTTTCTTTTTCAAGATTGTTTTGGCTATTCAGGGTTTCTTGCAGTTCCAAACAAATTTTAAGGAATGTTTGTTCTAGTTCTGTGAAAAATGCTTCTAGTATTTTGATAGGGATTGCATTAAATCTGTAGATTTCTTCAGGTAATATAGACATTTTAACAATATTTTTTCTTCTAGTACATGACCATGGAATGTCTTTCCATTTCTTTATGTCATCTTCAATTTCTTGCATTAGTGTTTTATAGTTTTCAGAATGTAGGTCTTCATCTTTGGTTAGGTTTATTCCTAGGTATCTTATTATTTTTGGTGAAATTGTAAATGGGATTGTTTTCTTAATTTTTCTTCTGCTACTTCATTTTCGGTGTATGAAAATGCAACAGATTTCCGTGTATTGATTTTGTATCCTGTGACTTGACTGAATTTGTTAATCAGTTCTAGTAGATTTTTGGTAGAGTCTCTGGGTTTTCTGTATATAGTGTCATGTCATCTGCACATAGTGGAAGTTTTACTTCTTGGATACTTAAGAGAAAATGCAGTGAAAAATAGAATACCTCTTTAGTACTAGACAATATAAGCCAGATGTCAAAACCTAGATTAGAATAATGGACCAAGAAAAAAAAAACCCAAAACAAAAATCAACTCCAAATCAAAAAACTTCATATGGGGGATTCCTGGGTGGCTCAGCGGTTTAATGCCTGCCTTTGGCTCAGAGCATGATCCTGGAGTCCCAGGATCGAGCCCCATGTCAGGCTCCCTGCATGGAGCCTGCTTCTCCCTCTGCCTGTGTCTTTGCCTCTCTCTCTCTCTCTCTCTCTCTCGTGAATAAATAAATAAAATCTTTAAAAAAATAAAAAAAAATCTTAAAAAAACTTTATATAGTAGCTGAATGAAAAAGCCAGTAACACTAGCTAGTATTTATTAAGGGCTTAATCTGCACCTATTCCCTGAGTACTTTACATGAATCAGTTTTTAGCCTTCCCAGAAGTTATACAAAGACATACACTACTATTACTTTCATAGGAAGCTGTTATTCAAATTGTTCAGAAACTTGACTAAGGCCACAGAACAGTTTTAAAATTCAGCATTGACTGCACACAGTTGTGCTCATTATGATATAAAGATCAATTGACTTTTGTTCAGTTTGCATGAATCATGTTGTGACTTGTGCCTGAAATTGCATAAATATTGATTAAACAAATTAACTTTTTTTTAGTCATGAATCAAGGAAAGCCTCATAAGGCCTAGATAAACAAAAATATCCCTTTTGGTGATTCCATGTGTAGAAAGGTAAAGTATCCATTAATTCAGAGTTTGGATTTCAAATGCTTTCTGCTAAAGAAATAGTACTGAACCTATGAGTATTGCCCAAAGGAAATGAATTTATAAATGTTTTCTTTTCCCACTTTCTGTGCCCCAAATCATTTAATATTAGATGCAACAACAAGTAATGTTGTGTCCTTTAGTTATGCCAACTTTCTATTTTGTTCTTTCTAAGTGTTCAAAACATTTGGTTTCCACAAATAAATGGGCAATATCAAAGAAGTTCCTGGCATATTTTATTGTTTCCCTTCCTACTGTTTGCTCCTTTCTCTGAGAGCTGGATTCCTTTTCCTATTTTTCCCCTTTCTTTTTTCTGACAGACATGTTTTCTTTCCTGTTGTGGGAGATAAAAGAAACTGTTTTGTTGAGTGATAGCAAAAAAATAAATAAATAAAAAATAAAAAAAATTAAAGCAAAACAAAATACATACAAAAATCCATGAATTTTGAGTTGTGAAATGTGTTAAGAAAAAAAAATATTGTTTCTTTGGTCACACCCTCTCCCTCACTAGGATGTGCATAGAGATGGTTAATTAATAACTTCTCTGAGATGCAACACTTAAAATAAAATCCAAACTTTGGGGCTCTTCCAATTTCTTTGACAATTATCTACATGCACAGGTTGTTGAGGTTTTGTGAAATTATCGTCTTAAAAAGTGGCTTACAAATAAACATAAAATTAAGGAATTTTGCATTGGAGCGTTTAAAATTCTATTAAAAGCCCTTTTGGAAATGGGTTAGAAATTTTGGGAATTTGTTCTAAGTAAGTAATCCTATTGAAGCAAAAACAACTAACTAACCAAATGACCATCCTCAAATCCATATAGATAAGCAATCTAGGAACAACCTAAATGATTGACAATAGTACATGAACTCATGATTACAAAGATAATAATAATTATTATAAAGCAAATACTTTAGAGTGCTTACCAAATATCCAGCATTCTTCCAGTCACTTTATATTAACTCATTTAGCCTTCACAAAACCCTCATAAAATGGGTACTGCTATTACTGTTCCTATGTCATAGATGAGGAAACCAAAGCAGAGAGAAGTTAACTGACATGTCCAATGGCAAACAACTGCAAAATGATAGGATTCAAACCCAGACAGTCTTGATTGAGGCTGTGCTCTGAAACACTTACCTTAGGGCCTTCAAATTTTCATAAATGAATACATAGTTTATTAGAACACTAAAGATGGTAATTACAAAAAAATGTAATAATATGGACCATACACAAAATACTATGCTAATAGCCAAAGGATAATTGGCTGTTATGTGCATACATATGCTTTTGATATACAATATTGGTATGGATAGGGATTGAAAAGTATTATACAATAATAAAGTGGTGGTTCTAGATGAGAATTGCCCCTCAAATTAAATGTCATCTTTCTTCATAAATAAAGTAAATTATGTTAAAGGGCTAGCTATTTATATTTATTTTGCTGCTAATACTATAGGTGATGTCACTGCATATGTTATGCACTAAGTAAGAATTTATGATAATGTAGAGAGAGATTTAGCAAATGAATACCTCTTTTAATTTAAGGGTTTTTGTTCATTTTCCATCCACTCATTTATTTATCTAACATTTATTGAATGTTAAGGTTTTTTTATAAATTTATTTTTTATTGGTGTTCAATTTGTCAACATATAGAATAACACCCAGTGCTCATCCTGTCAAGTGCCCACCTCAGTGCCTGTCACCCAGTCACCCCCACCCCCCGCCCACCTCCCCTTCCACCACCCCTAGTTCATTTCCCAGAGTTAGGAGTCTTTCATGTTCTGTCTTCCTTTCTGATATTTCCCACTTATTTTTTTCTCCTTTCCCCTTTATTCTCTTTCACTATTTTTTATATTCCCCAAATGAACGAGAACCATATAATGTTTGTCCTTCTCTGATTGACTTATTTCACTCAGCATAATACCCTCCAGATCCTATTTAGGTGCTAGGGAAGACAAAGGTGTATAAAATACCTACAAATATCTGCTTTCAATGAAAAAAAGCAGTCATTTCTGGGAGGGAGGAGTGGACGGACAGGCAGCTATAGGAATGACCTCAAAAGAGTAGCATGAATATTAGGAAGAGGGAAGTTCAGAGTTTGGCAGGAGCCTAGGGAAAGGTTCTTCACCTTTTCTGGTTGGATTTATAGAAGGGATCCCAGAGGAGACAGCTTGAGTTAAGTCTGGAAGGAATAGAGTAGAAAGTGGTCACAGGAAGATGGTGGGGAAGGGCATTCTGGGTTGGCAAGAGAGGGAGGTGAAAGTGTAACTGTCCAAGGGAGAGAGAACTCAGGAGATGGAGGACTATTTAAGTAAATCAATAAGTCCAAACTGAATAATGAGGATTGCTTAATCCAAAACAGTTTGTCTTTGCAGGGCAGCATTCTATAACCTTACAGAACTTTAAGGTTAACTAATTTTGTCCAATCTGAGCATGGGAATCTTGACTAATAATTAGTTAAGATTTTCTCCAGTCCATATCTAGACTCTGGAATTTCTGAAGATGACCAAAGTATTTGTTTTGCATCACTGATATCATGCTTCATAAAGAAGACTACATATAAAATAACATTTTAAAAGTTTATTTTTGATTCATAAGCAATAGAAAATTGAACTGTTAAATGAGTTCTGCTGAACATACTATACTGTACTAGGGAGAACAGTGGCCTCCCAAATATGTCCATGTCCTAATTCTTGGAGATTTTGAATATGTTACTTTTCATGCCAAAGGGAGCTTTGCAGATGTAATTAAGATTAAAGATTTTGAGATGGTGGAGATAATCTGATAGGTCCAGTATAATCACATGAGTCTTTAAAAGCAGAGAATTTTTCCTGGCTGTAATTAGAGAGAGATTGATGGAATAGGAGGTGCAATGTTGCTAGCTTTAAAGATGGATAAAGTGGGCCTGTGGGCCAAGGAATGTAGGCTTCTGGAAGCTGGAAAAGGCAAGGAAATATGTTCTCTCCCCAGAGAGGGACACAGCCTTGATAACACTTGGATTTAATCCCAGTGAGATCTGTTTTGGACTTCTGGTCCAGAACTATTAACGGTAGTTTTTGTTTTGTTGATGGTTTCTTTTGCAGTGCAAAGCTTTTTATTTTGATGTAGTCCCAATAGTTTATTTTTGCTTTTGTTTCCCTTGCTTGAGGGGACATGTTCTTGAATATGTTGATGAGGCTGATGTCCAAGAGATTATTGACTATGTTTTCTTTTATGAGTTTTATGGTTTCAGTATCATTTAGGTCTTTAATCCATTTTGAGGTGTTTTTTTTTTTTTTTGTATGATATAAGAAAATGTTCCAGTTTCATTCTTTTGCATGCAGCTATCCAATTTTCCTAACACCATTTATTGAAAAGACTGTCTTTTCCCCATTGTATATTCTTTCCTCCTTTGTCATAGATTAATTGAACATATTAGTGTGAGTTTAATTCTGGGCTCTTTATCCTGTTCTATTAATCTATGTGTCTTTTTTTTTTTGTGCTAGTACCATACTGTCTTGATTACTATACCTTTGTAGCATAATATCTGGGCTTGTGATACCTCCAGCTTTTTCTTTCTCAAGATTGCTTTGGCTATTTGATGTCTTTTGTGGTTTCATACAACTTTTAGGATTATTTGTTCTAGTTCTGTGAAAAATGCTATTGGTTGTTTGATGGGGATTGCATTGAATTTGTATATTGCCTTTAGTAGTATGGACATTTTAACAATATTTGTTCTTCCAATCCATGAGCATGGTATATCTTTCCATTTTTTTGTGTCATCTTTAGTTTCTTTTATCAATATCTTATAATTTTCAAAGTATAGATCTTTCATCTCCTTCACTAAATTTATTTCTAGGCAGAGGTAGAGGGAGAAGCAGACTCCCAGCTGAGCAAGCAGACTGTTGCAGGGCTCAATCCCAGGACCCTGAGGTCATGACCTGAGGTGAAGGCAGACATTTAACCAATGAGCCACTCAAGCACTGCTCTTTTTGCTAATTTGAATGCTTTTCATTTTTTTTTTCTTGTCTAACTGCTGTAGCTAGGATTTCTGGCACTATATTCAAAAAAAGTGATGAGAGTGGGCATCCTACTCAACATCATTGAGTATGATGTTAGCTAACATTGGATATGATGTTAGCTCTGAAGAATCCATATATGGCCTTTATTATGTTGATGTATGTTCCTCTAAACCCATTTTGTTGAGAATGTTTATTTATGAACGGATACTGTATTTTGTCAAATGCTTTTTCTGTATCTAATCATAAACCTTTTATACTTCCATTTGTTAATGTGATGTTTCTTATTGATTGATTTGTGAATATTGAATCACCCTTGCATCTTTGGAATAAATCCTTCTTGATTATGGTGAATGATCCTTTTAATATATTGTTGAACTTGGTTTGCTAATATTTTGTTGAGAATTTCTTTTTTTTTTAGCTGATTTTTAGAATTTATATTCAATTTGCCAACATATAGTATAAAACTCGGTGAGAATTTTAAAATCTGTGTTCATCAGGGATGTTGTCCTTTTGTCTCTTAAATCATCTATAAGAACAAAATCTAAATAGTACATTTTCTTATACCATATACAAAGAGAAGCTCAAAATAGATGAAAGACTTAAATGTGAGATAGGAATCCATCAAAATCCTAGAGGAGAACACAAAAAACCTTTTTGATCTCGGCCACAGCAACTTCTTGCAAGACACATCTCAAAGGCAAGGGAAACAAAAGCAAAAATGAACAATTGGGACTTCATCAAGACAAATGCTTCTGCACAGCAAAGTAAATAGTCAACAAAACTAAAAGGCAACCTATGGAATGGGGGAAGATATTTGCAAATGACATATCAGATTAAGGGCTAGTATCCAAGATCTATAAAGAACTTATCAAATTCAATACCTGAAAAACAAATAATCCGGGGATCCCCGGGTGGCGCAGCGGTTTGGTGCCTGCCTTTGGCCTAGGGCGCCGTCCTGGAGACACGGGATCGAGTCCCACGTCGGGCTCCCTGCATGGAGCCTGCTTCTCCCTCTGCCTCTCTCTCTCTCTCTCTCTGTGTGACTATCATAAATAAATAAAAAAAATTAAACAAACAAATAATCCAGTCAAGAAATGGGCAGAAGACATGAGCAGACATTTCTCCAAAGAAGACATACAAATGGCCGATAGACACATGAAAAAATGCTCCACATCACTTGTCATCAGGGAAATACAAATCAAAACCACAATGAGATATACCACTTTACACCAGTTAGAATGGCTAAAATTAACAAGACAGGAAACAATGAATGTTGGCGAGGATGTGGAGAAAGGGGGAGCCTTCTTAACACTGCTGATAGGAATTCAAGCTGGTATAGCCAATCTGGAAAACAGTATGGAGGTTCCTCAACAAGTGAAAAATAGTGCTACCCTATGACCCAGCAATTGCACTACTGGGTATTTACCCCAAACATACAGATATGGTAAAATAAAGGGGCACATGCACCCCAATGTTTGTAGTAGCAATGTCCACAATAGCCAAACTATTGTGTCCATTGACAGATAAATGGATAAAGAGGATATGATATATATACACAATGGAATATTACTCAGCCATCAGAAAGGATGAATACCTACCATTTACATCTACATGGATGGAACTAGAGGGTATTATGCTAAGTGAAATAAGTCAGGTGGAGAAAGATAATTATCATATGGTTTCATTCATATGTGAAATATAAGAAATAGTGCAGAAGACCATAAGGGAGGGGAGGGAAAATTGAATAGAAAAAATCAGAGAGGGAGACAAACCATAAGAGACTCTTAACTCTGGGAAACAAACTGAGGGCTGCTGCAGGGGAAGTGGGTAGAGAGATGGGGTAACTGGCTGATGGGCATTAAGGATGATATGAGATGGGATGAGCACTGGGTGTTATATGAAACTATTGAATTATTGAAAGCTACATCTGAAATTAATGATGTACTATATGTTGGCTGATTAAATTTAAATTAAAAAAAGAAAACACAAATACATTTATTTTTTAAAGCAAAAAATATTAAACACTACATTATTGAAGGACTATTTCTCAGTACCACTGTTTTCCAAATTAAAAAATTTTATGTTTTCTGTATGGTCTTGTTTTGTTGTTGTTATTGTTGTTGTTGTTTTACGATTCCATATGTAATAGAGGTAATACAGTGATTGTCTTTCTCTGTCATATTTCACTTAACATAATGCCCTCAAGATTAATAGAGAAATTATACAGTACCAGTTTAGATGAGATGAAATATAATTTTAAGCAATAATTTGCCATCTTTACATTTGCAAATGTAAACAAGACTTTTTTTTCCTCTTTAAAATTTGATTAATTTACTCTTCTCTTTAAGACTGTTAGTTTGGAAACTATTATTCTTACATATTTATCTCGGTTCACTGACCATTTCAGTTTTTTGGGTAGGTTGCCATAAACTTAAAAACATCTACCTTTAAAGGGCACGTATCTTTTTTGGCTGGTTCCTTGGATTCTACATGATCTTTAGTGATGACTTTAGGGCACACCATGGCCCAGAGCCCCAGATACCCCTTCTAATAGTTTTGGCTTCTGGGCAGCCAAGATTAATGCAGGCACTGGGATATGGTAGATTTAATAACCGTAGTGTTGACTTCACTTCTGGTGCTATTCGTTATTACACAGAGTCAGATGTATCATAGGTATCAGAATGTATTTTTCCTCAAGAATAACCATACATAGGATTACAGTTTCACATAGTTCTGCTACAAGGCAGGTGTTAATTCTGAATCCTGATATTAGCATCATAAAAGGTTTTTGTGGATTTTTCTTTTCCAGAGACCATTATTTTTCCTGAAGCTTGTCTTAATTTCAGAATTTTTGATTTTTGACACACAATATGCTGAGAATAATGGTGTTTTTGGAGTTTGACATGCAAAATTAACATAACAGGAACTACAAAATAAATTTCTTTGGGGAGAATTTTGTCATTATCATCATCATAATAATTGGCCATTATTGAGAAGAAAAATGTAGCCCTGTCATCTATCCTTTGATTAGTTAATTAATTAATTTGCTTTATTCAGGAAAAACTCAAAGGAACATTGAAAGCATTATGGTGGTTTCAAAGAAGCAGCAAACCTTTTTTATCCTATAGAAGGTATATTTCTGTTTGGGGGAAAAATAACATTGAAATAGAATATAAATGATATAACATGAACAAAATCACTGATATGAAATTTCACTGTTGTGAGATTAGAATACCAGGGACAGTGTTGTAGGACAATAAGGCTAGGTGAGTAGAGTTAGCAAGACAAGGTTTATTATAGGCAAAAAGGCTTGAATTAGGTATTAAAGAAAGTGATGTATTATGAAATCAGGAATGCATTACATTTTCTGATTTCAAAACATATAACAAAGCTACAGTAGTTAAAACAATATGGTACTGGCATAAAGACAAATGAAATAGAATATAAAGCCCAGAAATAAAAACCTACGCATGCATAAGCAACTGAATTTCAACAAGGATGTCAAGGATACACAATGGGGAAAGGTAGCCTCTTTAGCAAATAGTGTTGGGAAAGCTGGATATCCACATGTGTAAATGCAAATTTGCATGTGCAAATTTTCTATCTATTACTAAAATAAAAATCAACTCAAAATGGATTAAGGACTTAGACTCGAAACTAAAAATCTTAGAAGAAAATATAAGGGAAAATCTTCATGACACTGGTCTTGGCAATCATTTCATGGATATGACACCAAAAGCACAGGCAACAAAGGAAAAAATAGACAAGTGGGGTTATATCAAAAATAGACAAGTGGGGTTATATCAAACTTCACAGCAAAGGAAACAACAGAGTTAAAAGGCACAGCCAGATTGGGAGAAATAGTTATAAACCATAGAGCTGAATAAAAGGCTAATCTTCAAATATATAAGGAACTCCTATAACCAAAACCAAATATATAAGGAACTCCTAAAAACAAAGCCAAAACATCCCCTAAAGCTCTCTAACACACCTCAGTTGAAAAAAATGGGTACTTGAATAGACATTTCTCTAAAGAAGACATTCAAATGGCCAACAGGTATATGAAAAGGTGTTCAACATCACTGATCATCAGAGAAATTGAAATCAAAACCACAATGAGATATCACCTTATACCATTTAGGATTACTATTATCAAAATAACAAAATTTAACAAGTGCTGCAAGGATATGAAGAAATTAGAATCCTTGTACATTGCTGGTGGGAATGGAAAATGGTACAGCCACTATTAAAAACTGCGTGGAGGTTCTTAAAAAATTAAAAATAGAACTACCATATGATCCAGCAGTCCAACTTCTGGGTATATATCCTAAGAATTGAAATCAGAATCTAGAAGAGTATTTGCACTCCATGTTTATTGTGGCATTATTCACAATTAGCCAAGATTTGGAAACAACCCAAATGTCTATCAACAGACAAGTAGATAAAGAATATATGGTACATACATATGATAGAATATTATTCAGCCTTAAAAAAGAAGGAAATCTTGCCATTTGTGACAACATGAATAGTCCTGGAAAACATTACACTAGGTAAAATAAGTCAGTCACAAAAGGTCAAATACCACATGATTCCACTTATATAAGCTATCTAAATTAGTCAGACTCCTAGAAGCAGAGAACAGATGGTTGTTGCCAGGGAATAAGAGAAGAGTGAAATGGGAGTTTTTCAATCAGTATAAAATTATAGTTGCACAAAGTGAAGAAGATAAAGAGATCTACTTGTACAACATGGTGCCTATGATTAACAGTATGGTGTTGCCACTTGTCAAATGGGTAGATTTCAAACCAAGTGTTCTTAACACACACACACACACAAGCAAGGGGACATGAGAAATCTTTTGGAGGTGATGGATATATTTATTACCTTGTTTGTGGTGATAGTATCACAAATCTATATGTCTAAGGTCATCAAAATGTGTACATTAAAAATGTGCAACTTTTTATATATAAAGTATATTTCAATAAAGTGGAAAAAAGTGATAAACACAAATGAGTGGGAATGGAGAAGCATATATTGTGAGAAGGACAGCAAAGATACACAAGCAAGGAGAACCAAGGTCAATGTAGGGCTTGTGTGCCAAAGACAACACTGGAAACTATCTACAAGGAGATTATTATTTGATCCCAATATCTAGAATGCCTAATAAGATTAAGGAAGTCAAAAGAGAAGCTTTATATTGACATTTTTATATTCCGTTTATCATTTCAATTAGGGTCTGGGAGGGAGGGAGATTTAGGCATCTGTGTATAAATCACCATGTTACCTGGAAATCCCTGGAAAACATGTCTTGACTTATGTTTATTTATCCTTTTGATATAAAGTCTCTAAAAATGATTTTCCTTATGTGTAATAAGGAGTAATTCATGCTGATTTCCCTGGACGTCTTTCTAAAATCATTCTCATTGCTTGGTATTCACATTTTCTCTATCTTATAATCAGTCTTTCAGGAAAGCTAGTTAGATGAGTTTCTTATAGATTAACCATCAAGGACGTTGTTGAAATGGGACTATTTTCCAAGTGTTATTTATGTTCTTAATTTTAAAAATAAAATGTATTTGATTCTTGAGCTGGGATTCTCTGAAGTTGACAGGGTGCCTTACCTTTTCATTATGGTGCAAAGGAGCATTTAGGAGCAAATTAATCTTATGGCAATGAAAGTTACAGGCTGAATGGGGGCTTTCTCCAGAGTCTTCTACTATTATTTAATAAACTGTTAGGAGTGGAAGATAACTTAACTCTCTTATAATAATATTGTTGATAGTGATCATGGTAATAGCTGAAGTTTACTGTCACCCATACATTAGCTTACTTAATTTTCACCATAGTCCCATGAGCATTACTCTCATTGTATAGATGAGGAAACCAAAGCTTAGAGAGATTGATTATATTATCAAGGTTGTACAGCAAAGCAATGTCAGAGATAATGTTTGAAACTAGGTTTGTCACACGACCACTATGAAGCCCACATTCTTCACTGTTATCATCCTACTGCTTCAGCATACCCTGAGGAAATTGAGGCAGAGAAATGCTAATTCTATTACTAAAAGCACAGCACTAGCTGCTTGCAGAGCTGGGGTAGAGGCTAGTCTTTGGACTAAGAGTCCTTGGAGGAACTCTGAGCCTGTGGGTCAGCTGGTGGTAAAAGCTGGTCTTGCCTTTCTCTGGGTACCCTCTCACACCAGTAGGGCTGTTCATCTTTGAGATGGGGGCTAATGTAACTTGATCATGCTTCAAGTATAATTCATGTTATGATAGAGATAGAATGTTAATGCTCTTAGAATTTTAATTAAATTGTTTTCTTTTTCTGTTTTTGTTTTCTGATGCTCGAATTGATGATTAAAATGTTTCCTGAAAACAGATACTGAAGAAGAGCTTTTTGGATGGGCTGGGCTCTAACTTTTAGAGATGCAGAAGCTTATAGAGGGAGCTGCTTAAATTATGGTAGTATTTTTTTTCTCCGGTCTTCTCTGCAAGTTGCAAAACTATAATATTTGAGAAGATGATTATGAGGATATGTTCCATAGCCATTGTTCTTGACTGTAAGTATTAACAATGCTCAGGAAAAGCTACAACCTCACTCTTTAAGCCTCTGTAAAAGTTGGAGCCATTTGAAATGTCCTGGAAGTATCACTTCAATTGAAATTTGACATGGGGACATATAGTACTCCATCTCACACTCTGAAGTCTCACCTCTATGGAGTTAACCCACCCAAGGTTCCACCACTATAAAGGAAAGTAGGTTTTCACTGAATATCTTCCAGAAAATGATATGAAAAATTTAAGCTTCACTATAGCCTGAAACACCTGCCTGAATCAATGATGAAAACTCTTCCTTTTCCATCAATTAACACTTTTGAATGGACATCGATGAGGGTTATGGCTTTTACATTCCCATTTACATTTAAAGGTTTTATGTATGATGACATTGTATTATTTTTTGTAGGAAGAAAATATTAAAAATTAAAATATAAAAATATATTAAAAGCACAAAAGGCAAATTTAAGTTATGCATTTCCTTTGAGGAAGGCTCAATATTAGTCATTTAGGGGCATAAATGAACATTCTGACATGGTTTTATCCTTACAAAATGTATAACCTGTTAGGGAAACAGTACATATTTATGTAAGTCATATCTAGATACATGGATGGTAGGGAAAATTAAAAGCTGTAATTTTTCTAGAGGGAGAGAGCATTCACTTTGGATTGGAGTATTTATGGAAGTCTAGGAAGTGGGAAATGAGATGGAGCTTAAAATATGGCTAAAATTTAGGTGTGAGAGGCTTGAAGGTGGGAAGCACAAGATACATTCAGGAATAAGTTGGTTTGCCTGGCCGGAGCAGGGTCAGTGTTAAGTGTTCTTTGGGGAAGTGGGAGTGAAAGTGGGAGGTGTGTACTCCTGTGCTCCAGTCTCATACCTCTTCTCTAATACAGGGCTTTGGGAAACTTCAAGTATGAGTAGACATTTTGTTTTAATAACATGAAGAATGTGAGGATGGCAACCCAGTCCTCATACTTGTTCAGACCATGACCTTCATTTTCAGCACTTCCAGGGGTTCTTCCTATGCTGTAAATAATATAAAATGCTCCCTAGCTTGGTGTCAATATTTTTTATGTCTCTCAGACTTCCTTTCCTTTGTAAGCCCTGATGGGCTCCCTGAGACTGGTGATAAAGTGCAAACCTAGCGGGTGTAAGCAGATATGTCATAAATTAGTGTACAGGAGCTCAGAGAGCTTTGTTTGGAACAGTTTGGAATCTGAGACCACAATTTGCAGTATCTCCCAGAAACAGATTTTAGAGTTCAGCTCCCTTGAGTAGTCATTCCACCCCACCCCAATCGCCTTGGGAATTTGAAAAAACTTCAAATAGACTAAAATTTAAATGAAGCTTTAGTACCTATAACACTTTGGTTAGCTATTTAAAATAATGATGCATAATTTGGTGACATAAAACATATGTTCCTCTTTTATGCATTTATTCTATTTACTTCCTTCAAATTTTTATTTGAAAAGGTACTTCACACGAATTCTGTGCCCCAAGTAGTATTTTCTGATCAGTATATTGTGCAGGTCTTTTCATGTTGAGTTGACCTATGATGTGGTGATACGTTAATGATAGCAGCAGTTGTTCAACATCATTTTTACAGAAAAGGGGAGAAACTGCATTGCATCAGTTTGCTACCACAAATTGAAACATGCATGCAAAACCATGAGTTTTAATAAATGTGACATAAGTTAACAGAGCATGGAAGACAGAAGAATGGAAAATGGTGTCCTTAAATCAATTTAATGTGGTAACAACCCCAAACAAACAACAGATTGGGCTTCTTCAGCAAAACACACTAGAAAAATGAAGGTTGTCAGAAATTGTTCACAGTATATTCTTCATCAAATTGCAGAGGAGATTATCTGACAGAATTAAGTACAGAGTCAGTTATGAGAAATTTGTCCTGTTGGTAGCTAATGTTGAGAATATTATTTATATTAACAGGCAAAATAGGCTGGCAGTACACAAGCAATTATCTAAATTTTATGGATGTGGTTCTGCCCATAAATCTGGGTAATGATGGCATCCCTCTTATGGGACTATATTAACTTATGGGTTACCATAATTGTATTGAATTGAGGGAATGTCCACTTAAAGATTAAGGCATCAGAGTGATAGCCACTAGCTGATGGACAGGCAAAAAGGCCCTGGTCATCAACAACGAAAGAAACTTTCCAATTAACTATAAACGAATGTAATTCGAACACTGATCCCTTTTATATTCATTATATTCTCTAGAACTATTTCATTGCTAGAAGGTTAAAGGATGTGAAATTAAAGTAGTCTCCTTTTTCATATGATAAAAACAATGTAGGTAGTTAAACTGTCAAGTGCACTGAACCCAGAAATAGAGATTTTGATTTTTGCAGAGATATAATGTCATTTCAAGCTTCTTTCAGTTCGAAGCTTCTGATATTGAAGAGTGATTTAGTCTAGATCCTGATGTGAGTGAGTTGGCATTTCCAAAATATAAACTTACATAATTGAATCAGATGAGAAATACAAATCTAGGAATCAGATTTGCCTTTACTTTGTCAAAACTATGAAATGAAAGTATTTATTAAATTTAAAATACTGAAGTAAATTTCTAATTTATTCATAATCTTTGTTATATCAGACAGGTTAATTCAATTCACCTTTTCTCCAAAAATTAGAAAGAAATTGACCATTGCCATAGACTTATGAAACTGTTTAAAGTTTTTTATTAGTTCATAAATATTTTACCAGATCACTTGAATAAAGAATAAAGAATACCCAGAGAGGAAAGAAACCAATTCATTCTCAACCTAAATGTTACTTACCTTAAGTGAATACTTAACTAATTGTAATAACAAGATTGGAGTTAAAAAATAATGATTGAACTAGATATTTATTAGAAAAAATAAGAACCTTTTTTCAAATTGGTTTCTTAGTTTAATATTTGAGAATATGCCTGAGTTTTATCTTTGTAGTTAAAAATACTATAGTTTTTATTTTTATGTAAATATACCTATAGTAGACTGCATTACTGGCTTCACTTCCTCATCTTTCTCTGTACAACCCCCTTTGCCATGTAACCTTATAGTCCATTTCCACTGAAGGCGGGTCAAAATTCCCTGCCCTTGGATTCAGCTAGCTTTGACGGGTAGAATGAGATAGAGGTGAGGACCAAGCTTTAAGCTTAGGCCTCAAGAGTCCTTGTGTATTTCTGGTTCCCTCCTCTACTGCCTCTACTGCCATGAGCCCATGCCCACTGGAGGTTACCAGACATGTGGAACAGAGCTGAGTAGTTTCAGTTGTCCCAGCCAAAGCCAGCTGATAATGGCTAACAGCCAGTGACTGTAGACACTGTAGACATAGGAGCAAATCTGGCCATCAGAGCCATCTGGCCAACCCCAGCTGACTGGGACATAAACAATAAATACTTAGTGCTGAATGCTGATGAGGTTTTTGTGGCTGTTTGTTATGTAGTACTATCATGGCAGTAGATACCTGGTATATTACTTATGCAGTCTACCTTCAGAGGTCAAAATGTGTTGACTTGTATTTCTCCGACAATGGGGATGAATTGCTCTAAACTGATTACTGTCTGTCTCTCTCTCTCTCTCTCTCTCTCTCTCTCTCTCTCTCCCTCTCAATGTCCTCCTAGTAGTAAAACTCAAGAGGAGGATGTTTAGCCCTTGAGGTCAAAGAAAGATGTTTAACCCTGTAGGGCTCAGTTGCTTATGAACCAGACAGATGTAGTCTATGACCTTGTCTTCTTTTCACCTGCAGTTACTAACTTCACCTCCCTCTCTTCTTGTCTCTATTTTTTCTTTGCTTTTATTGCTTTAGAAATATTAGTTAAACATTTATTTAATGTCTCCTATGTTTCAGGCAGCCATTGTGGGCCTCACAAACTAGACTGAAGGAGGGTATGCAAAGTACATTTTGTTTGAACCAATTAAATAATTTTGGGTAAAGCATCAATGTGGGGATATTTGCTTAATATTTAGGTATGTGATTCTTATAGCAGGATAAAGGAAAAAGAGTAAACTGGACCTGCTACACAGAGCAAATGAGACCGAATTCTGCAGATCCTATAGCAAATGGAATATAATGATGCTCCTCCCCCTCTGGCCAGTTCTAAATAAAGTCACTTCTCTGTGCTGTAGATGAATCACTGCATTCATGACAAGGCCCTTGAGAATTACTATTGTTTACTGAAAGCATCACCAGCAGAAAGGTTTAAGAATACCCCACAGTTAAAACACAAACACATTTACAATGATGAGTGATGGAAAATAGCTCAAATCTGCTTAGATCTGCAGGTCTTCCCAGTACAGCCAATGCACTTGTATTAGGTAGCTGGGGAGGAAATTCCACCACTGGTAAGAGAACACTGAAGGTAAGTGTTTGACCACAATCCAAAATCCTATAAAGGCACTTTGAAGCTTCTAACTTTTATAGCAGTTTTGGATTTACAATATCATATAAAAACCTGGGCAGTGGAACCATGAGAAAATAAAAGTTTCTTTCATTACTTTGGAGGCTCAGTGTATATATTATCATTTAAGGCAAGATACAAGTCAAGGGGATAGAAATGTGGAGCCTTGACTCCACATTTGACTGGAGCCTTGTTGTCAATTTAGCCCTGGTGGATTGATGGAGGAGGCTCTGCTAGGTCAAGGTGAGTGAGTGTCCTCAGATCTGGATGGTTTCTATTTGACTCCCTGGATAAGTGAATTATTTGATTTGTTAACAAACTTTGCTTGCTATTTGATAAGCACTGTACCAGGCTTAGCTGGAGGTGCCCTTGCTAGATTGGTTGGAGAGATTAACCGTAGCAAGGAGAACAAGTTAGGAAAAAATGACGTCAGATGTAGTATATGTACAAACTAACAATCTCATCATGTACAAAATAATAAAGCACAAATAGGAGTCAATTCAATGACTCTGATGGCTCTCTGGAGGTGAATGTTGGGCCTTCACACAATGCTGGCTGGAGATGGAGATTAGTCAGCTGAGAGTATGTGATAAAAGCTCCAGATGGGGCCATGACATTGACACAAGAGAACAGGTGGAAAGCATCTTGGATCTCATGTAACCCTTCATGCTGGAGATCTTAGCAGAACTAAGATCTTCTTATTCAGTATTTTATTCGTACTTTTAAATACAGACTTTTCAGTATCAAACTATCTAGGTTTCAGTCTTGGTTCTGCCACTTACTATTTGTGTGACTTGGGCCAGTTTTCTCATCTATAAAATGGGGTCATCGGTTGTGCCTCATCATAGGGTTGTTGTGAGGATAAAATGAACCCTGCTTAGATACCCTATGTAGAAGTGCTCAGAAATGGTAATTGCTATTACATGTCAAGGGAAGGGACAATTTTTGTATTCCTAGAACTCAGCACTGTGCTCTTCTTATTTCAGGCACCCAGAAAATGTTAGATATGAGAAGGACTGACACCAAGAGGCCAAGTGACAGAGGATTATTATATGAGATCAGATGAGTTGAGTGGAAGAATGCTAAAATCAGAGCAAGGGACCCTGAGGACCATCCTATTATCATTTTTTAAAAGATTATATATTTATTTATTTGAGGAGGGAGAGAGGAGCAGAGTGAGAAGGATAAGCAGTTTCCCTCATGAACGTGGAGCCCAACATGGGACTCGAGATCTTATGACCCTGAGGTCATGACCTGAGGTGAAACCAAGAGTTGAACACTAACTGACTGAGTCACCCAGGTGCCCCATATGATCATTTTTACAGATGACCTGTGGGTCTGAGTATATTAATGTTAATCTGAGCTATTTGGGTTTTGCAGACAGGAGAATGATAGGAAGCTATTGCACTGGAGAAAAATTGAACTTGAGTGTAAAAATGAAAAGAGTCAAGGTATTGAGAGTAGAAGCTGTGGGCTCCAAAGGTCTGTGGCAGGGAGACCTGACACAGAAGGTGCTATGAAGGAGGGACATGTCTAAGCATCATTCAGAGGAAGGTCCAGGAGTTCATGATGTGGAGGAGAAAAAGAATAACACCAAATGTGGATTTATGTCAGGGAGTTGGTTGGTGCCAGTTATGGTCCATAGGCTGATGGCTTTGGAGGTCATTTAGGTGCACTGCTGTTTGCTATTTGTATGGAAACTATTTTATTTTTTTAAAGATTTTATTTATTTATTCATGAGACACACACACACACACACACACACAGAGAGAGAGAGAGAGAGAGGCAGAGACACAGGCAGAGGGAGAAGCAGGCTCCATACAGGGAGCCCAATGTGGGACTTGATCCCAGGTCTCCAGGATCACATCCTGGACTGAAGGTGGTGCTAAACCACTGAACCACCAGACTGCCCAGTATGGAAACCCTTTAAATGTAATGTTATGACATTAGGGGCTGGAGACATGCTTTGATTTTACAGATAGACATGCAGTTCTTCTCTGAAATCAGGTGTAAAAGAACCACTTCTGCTTGCTTTGACATGAGCATTCCTTTTTCAAAAATAGATCCTCTCTCAAAATAGTTTGGTCTCAAAAATGAAAAAAAAAAAAACAAAAAACCCAAGCTTGTATATTTAACATTTCAAGGTACATGATGTTGGGGTTATTATAACCTGGATGCTTTGATATTAAATGTGTTCTTTTAAACAGCTTATGCTTGTTTTTGAAAGGAAATTCATCTTGGAAGGTAGTTCTGAGTTCATTAATAAACATTGACTGTGTCCATTGTGTGTTCTCAATGAGAGTAGGAGATCAACAGATGTTTATTAAGCAATGGCTAGAACTGGGACCAAAATACCATGAAAAATTCTGTTCTGTTCTTGATCCCACTATCCGACTGAAAAGATAGATATATTAAAATAAGAAAGGCCTTACTGAATTGGGCAACATTTGACATTTCTTGGTTGTGCACAAGCCACGTGGACACCAACTACAGGGGTTTGAATTGATATAATTCTAAGGGTCAGACCTCTTAGCATTTTTGTAATTCTCAGATTCCCTCACTTCATGAAGCTCTCCTTAAATGAAGCCCTCTTGTGTAAGCTGCTTTCATGCCCACCACAATTTCATGATAATTATATGCTGTGAAAAAGAGATGGGAGAACACAGAGGAAGGCATAACCAACTCTTTGGGTTGTAAACCCCACAGAGGAGGTAAATCCTATTTACATTTCTTTTGTGTAAGATCTATTTTGTTAAAACTGAAAAGTCTTTGTTGGATATATATATAGCTTATTCTTATGTGTTCATATTTTATGCTTGTATCAATAAGGATCTAGGCAGGTAACAGATGGGGAGGCATAAAGGGACTGTTTCAAGAATGTGGGCAGACTTCCTAAGGGAAGTCAGCAAGGGATACTGTAAAAGTAGAAAATGATACCCCTCCTATTACTGAAGGTGTCTGGGATGGACGGTAGGAGATGACTGCCTGCCAGCAATTATGACCCTTGGTAGAGGAATAAAGCCATTGTCAACCCACAGCATAGTGGGGAGTGCTAAGAAAATTACTCTTGTTTTATTCTCCTCCTGCTTTCTGACCTCCTGCGACTTGGTCTTCACAGGAAGCCATAGTGAAGGCACCCTTTAATGTAGACCATAAAGGTTAGACCCCTGGGGCAGAGTGGAGAAGGTGGACAGTGTATCTGGAGAGGCAATGGAGAATATCTAGCCAATTACCTGTTATATTTCTTGGTTTGAACCTTCATACATTTGAACTGTCTCCCCAAGACAGTAATAATTTTGATGTATTTCTGATTTATAATTTATCTAATCAGTTTTTCTTGCTAAGATATCTGCCTTGGTTATCTCTTTAGCCATGGTTTATACAAATTTCCATGTCTCTGTTCCCCACATCATCCCCTTCACTTGTCTAGCCCAGAGTTCTTTTCATTTTATGCTGTTACAGCATATTTATCATGATACTATATTCTCCATAGTACAAATATATACATAAGGCATTTTCTTCAGCTTCCCCCCCCCAAGGCTCAAATCAGTGCACATTATTAATTAAGCCTCAAAATACCCGAGTGAGATAAACAGTAATGCATACATAATAAGAAAGATGACAAGAGACAGACATTTTATTAAGATGATTAAATGAGTAGTAATTTTCATGTGTGCAGGCGTGAAAGATTAAAACACCCACATCACATTTATACATAGATTCTTGTTGGGGTCACCTGTTGCTTAGACACTACATTGCCGAGGATCTTAGATACTCTCCTTCTTGGTCCTTCCATGATGGCAAGGTCCCTTGAATGACTGGTAACTGAGCTGATAAACTTGCCTGAACCCAATGCATAGGTGGCCCTTTGGGTAATGGAATGGGATGGGGAACACCTCAGATGTCTGGCTGGCAACAGTATGTAGTTGTTTTATTTCATACTTTTTTTTTTTTCTGTTCACACATAAGTTTGGGAAATTTTTATTTCCGTATCTTTAGGTTTACTGATACTTGGTCATGTCCTGTCTATTGGTAAAACTATCAAAGGCATTCTTTATTTCTGTTAAGGTGTTTTATATTTCTGGCATTCCTTTTCAATTCTTTCTCAGAGTTTCCATAGCTTTGCTTACATTATCCACCTGGTCTTTCATGTTGCCTAATTTTTTCATTATAACCCTTAACATATTAATCATAATTACTTTAGATTCCCTGTGTGATAATTCCAAAATCTGTGCCGTATCTGAATCTGGTTCTGATGCTTGTTTTATGTCTTCAGACTGGCTTTTTTTCCTTGCCTTTTAGGATGCCTTGCAATTTTTTGTTGCAAGCCAGACATGATATATCAGGCAAGAGGAACTAAGGTAAATAGGCTTTTAGTGTGAGGCTTTATGTCAATCTTGCTAGGAATTGGGCTATTTTTAATGTATTCTGTAGACATAGGTGCTAGATATATAGAGGAAGGAAAATTCCATCCAGACAGATGGATCATGAAAGGCATCAGGAAGCATTGGGGTAGTTTTGTAAGGTGAATGGGATTTTGGTATATGGAGTTAGGGTTGGATACTCTGGATTATACCAAAGGTCAAGAATTAAGAGTGAGATTTGAATACCCTCAAATGTTTCTGTTTGGCTAAGTAGGGGAGTAGTAGGAGTAGTAGGGCAGAGTAGGATTGTGGGGAGAGTTATGGCTGGAGTCAAAATAGACTGAGGACTCAGTTTATAAAGGGTCTTGAAACACAGGCTGAGGAATGTGTATGCTGTACCTTGCCTCCTTGAACAACTACTAAGAAGGTTATACTTGGGTAGTTAAAAGGGCTTGGAGCTGGGCTAATGTCAGAGAACACATCCTGGTGTCAGTGAGCAATACTAGAGGGGACTCGATTGCATACCAGGCCTGATCTTACTGTTGTAGTGAAGGTTAATGTGTACAAGGTGGCCCCTGCATGATTCTCTTTCTCAATGGATTTTTTTTTTACCTTTTACATCTTTTCCCTTTCAGCTACATTTCTGATTTTTAAGTAGAAATTATAAAATTAGATTTTTTTCTCTATAGTAATGTTTAGAAGTTTGTAATATAGCTAACACCATAGGAATACCCTATTCTTTGGGGGAGTTTGAATAGGAATGAGGATGAGATGGGTATTCTAGCATTTAAGTGCTCATTGTGGTGACAAAGGGCACCATTAGGAGATATCTGTGGGAGAGTTTCTCTCCATTTTACCTTTCCTAATGGGTCTTAGGCTATCAGGGGCTTGTGATGTTACTTGACAATACTCTTGCCCTTCAGAATCTGCATCTCTCAGGCTCTTTCTTTCTTTCTTTTTCTTTTTTTTTCTCATTAAACTTTTGTTTTAATGGGTCTCAAAATTCTGTGACAGATTTATGGTCAAGTTGTTTCCATTAAAAAGTACTGATTTTAAAAACTAATTACTTAAAACTGCCACACACGCACACAAAAAAACAAAAAACAAAACAAAACAAAACAAAACAAAAAAACCCAAAAGGTTCCAGGCTCTTTCTACTCTGCTTTCACAGATCTGTTCTAAGGAAGGAGTAGGACACTTGTCATTCTCATGTTAGTGTAAATGTATTAATTTTCCCTCTGGCTGTATTACTTTTACATTTTAAGAGTCAACTCTTATGGTACCGTCTTTGCTCCATGTTAATAATGTCAAGGCATCATTGTTCAGGTGGAGAAACTTTGTGGGGATAGAATCAAGGCAAGCTTTGTACTGTCCTTAAATAATATCAAATAGGGATTTGCCATCTCCTCATGTGATTTCCTTGGATGGAAGCTGCCACATGTGGAAAAGAGGCTAATCTATCATGCTCAGTACAGGGCTCCCTGTGTGCCCATTGCTGACTGTCCTAAAGGAAAGAAGGCGTTAATAATATAAGTATTCAAATCTGTGTTTCTGAAGCATGAGTTGATAACACTGAGTAATCACCAGCTCAGAACTGTGAGCGCTGGCAAGGTATCTGGTGTTAGCAAATAATAGAGAAAACTTGTTAAAATTAATATGCAATGTTATGTTTGTTTCAGATGTATAACATATTGATTTGACCATTCTATACATTACTCAATGTTCATCAGGATGAGTGTAGTCGCCATACAACATTATTATACTATTGACTACATTCTCTATGCTGTACATTTCATCTCTGTTATTTATTTATTTATTTGTTTATTTTATAACTGGGAGTTTGTACTCCTTAATACCCTTTATCTATTTTGCCCATTCCTTCCCTGTTCCATTTGGCAATCACCAATATATTATCTGTATTTAAGATTCTGTTTTTTATTTATTTGTTTTTTAGATTTCACATATAAGTGACATGATATAGTATTTGTCTTTCTCTGATTTATTTTACATGCCATAATACTTTCTAGGTCTATCCTTGTCACAAATGGCAAGATTTCATTTTTTTTTTATGGCTGAGTAACAACCTATTTTATATATATATGCTTATATGTAATCTATTTTGTATTATACAAAAATAGATTATGTATATATATATACACACACATACACACTTACCTGACTGAGCTACCTAAGCACCTCAATAAATAGCATTTCTTGTATTTGCTCAATTCTAGCCTCAGATTCAATTTTTGGTGGAAAATATGGGAAAAAATTGGTGCCCACCTGATGCTTTTCATCTTGTTTCTAACAGTGCTATTTTTGGAGGAGACATTAAAAAAAACAATTGAGTAGTTAAAAGCCTTCCATTGTGACAAAGAAATGTTAAGAAATTTTACTGACAAGAGATCTAAGTGGGATGAATGTAATAGTAGTCTTTAAAATAACAGAGTCAGGAACCAAGAGGACCAATTAGGCTACAAAGAGACACCATTTAGTCATCTCTCCTGAAGGTGAGGGTTGGGGTGAGGGCAGGGCCTGAGGGGCAAGGTTTTTCCTTAATGTTCAGACAGTGTGTTGGCTTGATGTAGGAGCGGGCACTGGCTCAAATTTTAGACAGACAGATCTTTCTCCAGGAGTCCTTGCCTCTGCATTTCCTACTTCATAGGTTTGCTGCCACTCACAGCTTCTGGGATTTCCTTTTCTCTTTCTCTCCCCTCATATCATCCTTATTCTATATTAACATGCCAAAATAAGGGAAACAAGTAGAAAAGATATCACAGTAGGACATTCTATACACCTTCAGGCATACTTTCAGAACCTATTAGCATTGTAGTCAATTGTGGATAGAATGTGAGTTTATAATGAGTATCTAAGTATTGAGGGTGTGTGTGTGTGTGTGTGTGTGTGTGTGTTGCTGTGCAATTTTCTGACATTCATTCCTGCCTGTCAGCTGGTTAATTCTCAGTTAACATGGAATAAATTGATTTGTATCAAAAAGTTAATTTTCTTTTTTTTTTTTTAAAGTTAATTTTCATAGGTTAAATATCTAAGAGCAATTCATAGTTTTAGAGAAGACTCTTGAAGATATTCAGGGCAAATTAATTAATCTCAAATGGTAAAATATTAGCATCAGGGCAGTGTCTTTAGACCTTTACCTAAAGAATACCCTTACTGAATGCAGGAAACTTGATGGGGTGTTCACTTACAGGAGGGCTGCAAGGCAAAAAAAAAAAAAATCAGGGAAAAAAAGGGACTCCTAGCCAGTTAAATCAGGTAGGTCTGTCTTGGAGATGAATGTGGGCCAGATGTCTTAGCTGGATTGCCCCATAAGTGGTTATTTCCCTTATTTTAAGGCTGTTCTTTTAAAGATTGTAAGTTGGGGGGATCCCCGGGTGGCTCAGCGGTTTGGCGTCTGCCTTCGGCCCAGGGCATGGTCCTGGGGTCCTGGGATGGGATCGAGTCCTGCATTGGGCTCCCTACGTCGAGCCTGCTTCTCCCTCTGCCTGTGTCTCTGCCTTTCTCTCTCTGTGTCTCTCATGAATAAATAAATAAAATCTTAAAAAAAAAATAAAGATTGTAAGTTGGATCATATCATTCCTCTGCTTAAAGCCCTGAAGTTCCCTGATTTACCCAGAGTAAAAGACAAAGTCCTTTTAAAGGGTTAAAAAGCTCTTTACAGTCTGACCCTTCTTCCTGTTCAGTCATCAGCTCTCATCTTCCTTTTCACTTGCTTCATCCACCCTTGGCTTCCTTGCTCTTCCCCAGGGGAAACAGGTGTGTTCCTTTCCCATGGCCTTTGTACTGTCTGGCCTTTGCCCCGATGTCCACACAGCTCATTCTCATGTCCATCACATAATCTTCCCAATGACAACCAACCAATCCACCCTATTTAGAACTGCAACCTCCTGGCACTCCTGATCCCCTATTCCATGTAGCATTTATTCTTATTTTTTCTATAATATTTAATCATCTTCTAACATGTGATATAACTTACCTGTTCATTATGTTTATTATTGATTGTGTTTTCCCATTACAATATAAGCTACCAGGGAGCATGAAGCTTATCCCAGCTGCATTCCTAGTACCTAGACCAGTGCTTCGTGTAATTTTGGATGCATTTTAGCCACTTGTTGAATGTATTTGCTGAATGAATGAATGTGTATCTTGGTTGTTATTTTCACTTTTTTCTATACTTTCTTAGGGGTTATTTTCTTCTGGCTGCCTTAGAATCTACCATACCCTAGGCCAGCTCATAATTTTGAAGTAAATTGTGTTACATCTGGTACTCAGACAAAAGGTTAGAAAGTCAGAAAGAATGTAAAAAAACTCCAGAGGGGAACCTGGGTGGCTCAGTGGTTGAGTATTTGCCTTTGGCTCAGGGCAGATCCTGGGGTCCTGGGATCAAGTCCTGCATCAGGCTCCCCACAGGCCTGCTTCTCCCTCTGTCTCTCTCTCTCTGTGTGTCTCTCATGAATAAATAAATAAAATCTTAAAACAACAACAACAACAAGTCAAGAAATCCTCTGGTATATATAGCGTATTTGTACACAGAGCACATAATTTTTAACCCTCTCCTCCTCCATGTGATGTTGTATTCAAAATTATTTCATATGAAATGAAATGTATGATAATAGCGACATACATAAAAGACATACAGATGGTGGATATATTTTTATTGGACTTCATATATATAATTTGCCAGTAAAAAATAAAACATAAAATAAGTTAAGTACAAAAAGGAAAAAAGTAATGGATTTTAATTATATTAATATGAATTTTTGAAAAAAAGGATTTTCTTATTCATTGGTCTATCCAGTAATGCATATTAGAATTGAATATTAATTTAGTGACAAATAAGAATAATAAAAAAGAAATTTTAATTTAAAGATGATTACTGAAATTCAGTAAAATATTTGTGTATGAACTAAAATTTGCACTTACCAAACAAAAATACTACATCTCATATTTTGTGTTATTTCCTCAGTTTATGTTTGTTTTTTTTTTTTTTTTTTTTTTTTTAAAGATTTTATTTTTTAATTCTTATTTATTTATGATAGTCACAGAGAGAGAGAGAGAGAGAGAGAGAGGCAGAGACATAGGCAGAGGGAGAAGCAGGCTCCATGCACCGGGAGCCCGATGTGGGATTCGATCCCGGGTCTCCAGGATCGCGCCCTAGGCCAAAGGCAGGCGCCAAACCGCTGCGCCACCCAGGGATCCCTATGTTTGTTTTTTAAAAAATTAAAATTCCAGTGATCCCTTGGAGTGATGAATTAATTCAAACTTGTTTCTTTTTTTTACAATTCATATCCTATCATTGTTTATTTCTAATCTGTTTAAATGTAAGAATATAGAGTATTTTAGTGATTGGAGGGCTGAAGACATAAACTGTGCCCAAAGTGAGCCAGAATGCTTCCTGAGTCTTCATGAATTTACTTATGGCATGAATGTGTGTATCTGGACCGCATGTGTCTGGAGTCCGCTATATAACAGGAATTAACTGAATTATCTTGCTTGTAGATTATAATGTAAATTAAAAGATGAGTAATAAAATATTTTAACTTAGTTTGCATATAACTTAGTTTGCATAAAATCCAACCATAGCAAATGTTAGAAGATATTCAACAGTTTTTTTTTTTTTTTTGAGAGGAGTATTTTATCACTTTTGTTGTTTAGAATTGCTGGCATAGGGTGATAATAATAGAAAAGCAATATTTTGTCAGTTTTAATGTTTTTAAATGTTCACACCCATTTTTGTCTTCATCCCAGATTGCTCTTTTCCCCCCACCTTTGCCATGCCACTGGAAATACCAGATCTTTTCTTAAACATTCAATCTCCACATTAAAAAAAAGATATTAAAAAAAAGATATTTAGAGCCAGTGATTTCCTTCTTTTAGTAAACTTTCAATTTTGTCCAATTCATGTCTGCATATCATAATTTTTAATCTAAACACAAAAGAAGAAAAAAAATCATTTCCTTTGATCAGAGTGTTTTCTGGAAGATTAAAATGTTTCACACCAGAGGTCACTTGAAGGTGAACCAATATTAATTTTAACATGTCATTTTAGAAGAAACATAAAGATCTCTTTTATAAAAAGAACTTAAATTAGGACAACATAGGATATTCTTATGAGGGAAATCTGTGTATGAGGATGTGAGAGAGAAAAAGGCTGGAATTCTCAGGTATCTTCTCTGTAATGTTTTAACTTGTGAGATAATGGAACTACATATTTTTTTATCATTACTGAAAAGAAAATAGTATTTTCTTTCATGTTGCTTTTTTTTTCATATTTAAAACATTCAATGTTGCATATGCTAGAGTGCTGCCAGCACAGACGGTTGTTGCCTCCTTTCCTGGCACCTGGGAATGTTCTGAGCATGAGCCAGTCTTTGGACGGTGGCTCAGTTCCAGAGCTCACATGGAACATACAACCAGATGAAAAACAGGCTGATTTTGTGTGGACCTCATTTATCACAACTTCAGAAAGCAGTAATATTCATCTGAGTTGCTGAGTTTCTGGCGAAGAAAGGCTCTACATTTATGTGGTCTTAGGTGAATTCCTTGGAAGTTCATCTTAAGAATCTAATTTCTAAGCTTTTCATGTTTTCTAATCTTGAGTGAGTTTGGATTCTGTGTATGATGAAGAAGAAGGAAAAAAAAATCACAGCAAAGGAGCAGGAAGTAAAGAAGAATGTTTGGATAGCCAGGATATTTGCCTGTGTTTATTGCTTTACAAGGGGAAAAGCCCAGGGACTTTAAAACTGTCCACTGTTATTTTACATAGCTAGAAATATATATATATGTATATATTTTAATTCGTTCCATTAACTGACTTACAAACGACTCATGAAGTGACAATTTTCATAACCAGAGATTTTTCCTCCCTTAGTGGAAATAAGCATTGCAGTATCTTCCTGAATCTTCTGACATTTTCTGACACAAATCCTTATTTTATTAATTCTTAGGTTCTGAAATTGTCAGGAAAATGATGGTAGGACTCTTGTTACTTCTCACCCACGTCTTATTTCTCTGAGTCCTCCACTTCTACTGGTGAAGCCACCCACCTCCTTCCAGACACACACCTTCTCCTAGGTTAACAGCTTCTTTTGGAATCTTCTCTCCTTTTGGCTATATATGGGAGAGAAGAGACCAAAAAAGAAAGAATACAAAAGGGGAAGATGAAAGAATTCAGTGACAGTGACTCTGATATACAAGGAAAGCAGGGGAACAGTAGCATGAAAGCAGTTTAAAGGTGTGATTCAGGCGGAAGGCAATTTCTTAGGAAACAATTAAAGGTGAAGAAATTAAAAGGCCAAGTCTGTGAAGTAGCAGCAAGAGAAGTATCTGTCAACAGCGTGAAGTTGTGACGACAAAGCACCATTTGATAAATTAGGTCAGTATGAAAAAGACAATTAAGGAGGATGAGAACATTTAAAATGGTAGTGAAATACAGCTTTGAAATGGATACTTAGGTTTATAAAGCAAATTTGTCTCTTGACAGTTGATAATCCAGTTTGAGTTTTGGGATTATCACTACTATTTGGAAAACATGTAGTTACCAAATGTTTGCTGTGTTTTGATATTTAAGTGTTTTTTCTTAGTGAAACCAGTTTAAAAATTAATTTCAATATGCGACTTTTCATGAAAATGTCACCTTCTTAGAGGCCAGTCCAAACCACCTTATCTAAAATTAATACCTTCCTCATTTTTACTTTGTTTTATCTTTATTTTTTTAAAGATTTTATTTATTTATTCATGAGAGACACAGTGAAAGGCAGAGACATAGTCAGAGGGAGAAGTGGGCTCCTATGGGGAGCTCAATGGAGGACTCGATCCCAGGACTCTGGGAACATGACCTGAGCCAAAGGCAGATGCTCAACTATTGAGCTGCCCAGGCATCCCTTTACTCTCTTTTAGTTTCCTCAAGCACTTAGCACTATTTGAAACCGTAATATTTATGTTGTTGTGTTAATTATCTCTTTCTCCTGCTAAAAAGAAGCTTCATGAGAGCAAGAGCTCAATTTTGTTTACTATTGTATCCTCAGCACTTGGAAAAAGCCATAGTGTAAGCTCAGTACACATTTTTTAAAATAAATAATAATGGTAGCTAACGTGTTGGAATGCTGAGTATCAGCCAATCCCCAACAATCTCACTCAATGTTTATTGTTGTGAACTCTATTTTACAGATGCTAAAACTGAGGTACTGAGAGGTTAAGTACTTGCCCAAAGCTACTCAGTAACTGGTGAAGCAGAGATAGTAATCCCTAAGGAGTTTGTTTTGGGTTAATATGGTCAAGACAGACTCTATAGAAGAGGTAGAAGGAGCTGAGTTTAGAAACAGCTGAGTTTTGGGACACCTGGGTGGCTCAGCGGTTGAGCATCTGCCTTCAGCTCAGGGCGTGATCCCCCAGTCCCAGGATCGAGTCCCACATCAGGCTCCCTGCATGGAGCCTGCTTCTCCCTCTGCCTGTGTCTCTACTTCTCTCTCTCTGTGTCTCTCATGAATAAGTAAATAAAATCTTTAAAAAGAAGAAAAGAAACCGCTGAGTTTTGGAGTAAAGTGGAGAGGGCCAGGAATTCTGTTAGCATGTCTATCAGCTGTAAAATAACTTTTTCATAAGGGTTTGCTAAAAGGTACCTTGTGAGATAAGATTGGAGAGTGCACGAAGGCCAGTCTGAGGTTGAAATAAATTGTTTAATTTTTTAAAAAGATTAAAAAGTAATTTATTACATCTTTTTCTCAGTCAGATTAAATTGTTCTCCTAGTTAATGAAGGTGAATTAGTGAGGCTTTACTGTCTAGTCCCAGTTTAGAAAATACAACAACAATAATACAATAATAATAATACAACACATTATTTTTAATAAATTACATATTGCTTTTAAGAGATAGTTCCAGGCAAAATTATATAATAGGCAATGCTCATAATGCTGATTGATGTTCTCTGCTCCTCCTCTTCTGTCTCAGACCTGGTACCCATGGGAAGCAGAAAGCATATCCAAAAGGGGTGATTAGAGTTTTTCCCATTAAAAACCTTTTTTTATGATGGAAAAATTTAAATATGTACAATGGAGAGAGAAAATTATAAAGGAAACCCATTTATCAATCTCTTAGCTTTGCCAGTTATCAACTCATGGCCAAACATGCTTCATTTCAACATCATTTTATCCCAAATATTTCAGGTTGTATCTCTAAAAGATAAAGTTACTTTAAAAAAGTCACAATATTATTATCACACCCAAAGAAATGAGTAATTCTGCATGGGGGTTGTGACTGCAGGACCTATTAACAAAGCGTTAGAGGGTTGAGATTCAACCTGGGATGGTGAAGCACCCAAGGGTTAGCAGTGGTAAGCTGTTGAGACCTCTCTGGAGGCTTGCAGAGATTACTGAAATCCATGGAGACATGTAGCTGTGGGAGAGGTCTGGCAAGAGCTTTGACCTTCTGCAGAGAAACTGCCACTGCCTACCTAGCAGGGACAGAATGAGGGCTATGAATGTCTCGGTTTTACTCTATCCTACCTTCTCATCCCTGGCAGGTCCTTTCCATTGACTAAACACAACAGGAAGCCAGAGGGCAGGCTGACACGTGTCATAGAAGTCAGCCTCCCAGGTACATAGCACACAGCAGGTTGGAGAAGGATGGAGGGTGGATTTGGAGCTGTAGTTCACTCCCACCCAGGATTACCCATCTCCTTCTCTGCATACACCTTCTTCAAAGGATGCCTTTTGAGGCTTGCCTTTCTGTACATCAGACCCAGAATCTCTCACTTTGGGCCTCATCCTCCACCCACATAACTAAAGAAAAGAATCTACTGTGTCAGTATGGATAAGCTAGCAGGGTTAGATATTTTGGTAAAGAAAATCCTTTCCCTTCCCATTTCAAAAGCATTCTTATTTTCAACTGATCTTGATGCTATGAAACAACAACTCTATTTCAGTATACCACCTCTAGCCATTGATAAATCAAGGTGTAAGGGAGCTAGCTACTCTGTCTTTTGAGCTTGCTTCTTTTTGCTGTGTTCCAACTAGGTTTAAAATATTTAGATGAGAAAAAGTAGTTCTGGCTCATTAAAGACAAGCCTCTAGTAAGAAGAAGTTTGGAGTTTGCTGTTAGAAGCCGGCAGGGGTTATAAAATGCAGAGTCTAGTTAAATAAATCCTTTTTTTACTATTAACTCTCTAGTAAGACAGGAGGGAGGAACCAGAAGAATGAGTAGTCTAGCAAAAGGAGAGAATAGGAGTTACTTCCAGTTAATACTTGGTTACCCAGGCAGCCATTCCCTGACTGGCAGAAAGCCATCTGGAGTCTTGCTTAGATAGAAGGAGACCTCAGGTCTTCCTTTCTGAATCTTTCTCTTCTAGCCTGGGAGAAAAGGGGGCAGGAAATATATGAGCAGTGGGGACCACCCCTGGATGGAGGTGTTGAAGGAAGAGCAGTGGCTGAGGGAGGATGGCTGCCTTTTCCCTGGTGCCTCCTTGTTGCGTCTGAGATGGGATGCCAGAAAGGCTTGGAGCTCCTTGAGATTTTCCAAGCAGCAAAACCCATCAGAGCTCCTGCTCTTCACAGCTTGGAAGGTCTCAGGATCACCAAATATTTTAGTGGTTCCAGAGATCTGGAACCACAGAATTTTTACACCATAGAGAAATCTTACAAATGAGATAAGCAATAGAAGTCCAACACTTTTTTGAGTCAAAGAAACAGACCAGGAAGCTTAAGAGATTCTTCAAGAACCACACAGTGATGTGTGTGAGTGATGAGAGGTGTTGCATTTCATTGAGTCTAAGATACACATTTGAACATCCTTGTGACCAGAGCTGTCCTGCAGTTGATGTGATAAAAAGGAAATGAGTTAACAGTTTGCTGGGTAACACTTTTTTCTTTTCATAATAGCATATAAAATAATGGTGCATTGTCTGCTCAGTGATACCTTAGATCCATGGAAATATGGCATAGAAGAGTGAAGCTTTCTGCTGTACTCCCCTTAAATCTTGCTTGTCATTATGATCATCTTGTTTATTTATGTCTTACAGAGATTAGTTATTTAAATTAACAAAATTTTTTTGTTGGTAGGGGAAGTAAACTCAAGGAAAGACTATATCTTCTCTCAGATACCAGCTGTTTATGTTTGGAATAAGTCTGTTTTGCTTAAGCAGCACTAAATACATGCACATAAAGCATGTATGTGCATTTGTGCACACGTGTGCATACACACACACACACACACACACACAAACACACATATTTCACAGTAACCTAATTCTCCCTTCAGCCCCCTTCAAGTCCTGCCCTGATTGTAAATGGCTGAAACTGGATGTCAGGACTTCGTGATAATTAGGGTGATGGAAGGGTCCACTTCGAGGAGTGTGGGTTGGGAGGAAAAGACTAGGACCATCTCTATCAAATGCTCTAGGATTGGCCTGGCTCTCCACATCTCACAGATCAGGTTTCTCCTGTGCTCTTCTTATTTTTTCTAAGTCTTGATCTTTTTCTCCTCTTTTCTTTCTTTTTTCTTTGGCTCTCAAAGGTCAAAGAATCAAATAGGTTGTGTTTATTTGATGAAGATAGGAATATTGTATGGTTGTTATACCCCTACCTCAGATTCATGATTCTTGAAATTCTGTGTGGTGAGCTAAGTGCCACAGTCATATTTCTTACTTTCATTATTTTTATACAAAAATTGCAAGTTCATCATAAAAACTAAGCAAGTCACAGGAGAATAAAGAAAGTGAAAACAATGTCCTTAATCCCATTATCCAGAGAGAACTACAATACTTGATTGTCTTTCCCCCAAGTCTGGGACCTGCTTATTTCTACTAAGAAAACACAGATCTGACTTTGCTTTTTTTGGATTGGATCTATTTGACTGATTCCTGAGAACATGGCGGGAAGCAGGCAGGCTCAGCCAAGGTAGGTGCAGTTGTAGGTTGTCCCAACCTTACTCTTACCTCACGTCTACCTGATTGGGAAGTGATCTCCATTCCCCTGAGAGAGTCTCCACATGCCTCAGATCCTCCCCTAATTCACCCTGTAGCCAGAAGCTTCTCTTTTGCTAGAGAACTACTATTTCTTTCTCAGCAGCCTTTCCATAGCTCCCCAGAGGAAGAAAAACAAAAGGCTAGCCCACTAAGCTTGCCTCTCTCCAGATCTATTATTGATGTGAGGGCTCAGAATTTTGCAGCTCCCCAGTGTAATGTATGAAGGCTATGTGGGAGTGTGTATGTGTGTCTGTGAGTGTGTGTGGGGTGACTGAACCTCCTTACACGGTGTCACTCTGCTCCATGCCAGAATCTTCTCTTTCTTTCCTCACACACTATTTTCTGAGGTCATGGCCTTCGGTTGTAAACTTTTCTTTGTTTGCCATGTTTTGGTCAATTTTTGTATTCCATTTTCTTGGGCAAGTTTTTGTTTCATTAAGTTTGAGTAGAGGGAAATAACATGAGCCAGTTTATTCTGTTGTTCAGACCTGGAAATTCCACTGGCAGGTTTCCATTGCCCAGTTTAGTGTGAGTTTGGAAAGCTCACTAACCACCCTTCTCCTCTAAGGATGAGCACTAAGAATCTGAGAGCATATAATGTTGGCTGGGGTTTTGCCTAAGCAGGAAGTGTATATTTGCTACTTCCCCTTTGCTATAGTATTAGATTAATATTTTCTTGAAAGAGATGTATGTTAATAAGCTTTAAAATGCCATTTCTAGTTTTCTCATGCTTAGCCAATGCTTTTATAAAATCTATTAAATATGTTTTTTTTACATTCCATTAGAGTATTTGTTCTTTAGCTTTGCTTTCCAACTGTGGAAGTAAAGTCAATTTTCAGAATCATCTTTTATTTGCAAAAATAACAAATTAGTATGCTCAAGCCTTTTAAGCATGTATCAGTGCAATATCAATCCTTCAGGGGAGAATCTAGCATTTGGATTATGTTGTTTAAATTTTAGAATGTTCTAATTTAATAAAAAGGCCAGTCTTCTTCATCTTTGCCATTTAAATAACATTAACTCTCATGAAAAAAAAACAGTATGAAGATCAATGGCTCTATACACAGGTACAATTAGGGAGAAAAACATGTGGCGAAATGATTACAATCTGATTTATTTAATGAGATATATGTTAAGGAGATACACATAGATTAATAATTACTAAAAAAAATTCAAAGTCCCTTTCAATCCCATTCTTTCCCCCTGCCTTAGCCCAGAGACTCAGATGGTTTCCTACTCTCATGTATTCATCCTGGCATGTTTGACAACTGTATTATAATCATGCCATAAGCTTTTATGGAACTATCCCAATAGTGTCATGTATTTGAAGTTGGTGGTTGGGTTTGTCTAAAAGCTTTGCCTGTGTTTCTTTTCCCTGAATATTCTATGTAACAATTAATTAGCTCATCTTTAAAAATAGATGCTCGTGGCTAAACTCAGCATACACTCAGACAGTGTTTCCTTTCCACTAATTTTCTATGTTCACAAGTACTTTATCTTGCATCTTATTATCAAACAGTAACCAAATGACTTAGATAAGTAATTTTAGACGAGAGAATATGTAGATTAGATCTGTTATTATTAGTTCACAGAAAGTGACTTGAAGAATACCCAGGAGAGCCAGAAGCAAAGGCTTCACTTCCCTTCTCTGGTCTGATCTATCCATGTAGCTGTGTGTATCATGAATGTTTGGTTAGGTTCTAGTTACAACCAGTCTCCTAAATTTCAGGGTTAGCAAAACACAGATTTTCTTGTTCATGCTATATGCTTATTGTGGACGGGCACTGGACCTGTTCAGAGTTAACAATAGTTATTAGACCTTCCATTAAATCTTGTTATGTGACACATTAATAGAGGAGAATATACATTACTAGCCAAAGGCAGATCCTATCCTGTGTCATTGCCTGGTGGGCTTAAGGAGGGGAGGTTGATAGTGTGCCCCAGAATAAAGGGCTCATAGCACCACAGCCTGAACTTGAGGTTCACATTTGCTTTCCTTCACTAAAACCCTGCCCCTGAATGATGAACTTGCCTATACTTCTGCTGTGAGCCTTCTCTCTTCCTAGATCTTTTCTGTTTTAGCTGTATAGTCCCAAGCTATGGCTGTAGAGGGGACTGGCAGGTAGAGGGACCACCCAGGGGCAGGCTAATCCGTCACATTCCAGTTCTGCCCTGAAATTAACCCATAGCTGTTGCAGAGTAGGATGGTGCTACTCTTCATCTGCCCCAATAGTAAGGGACAAGTAAAATTCTATAGAGTAAAAAGAACACAACTCATATGCACAGCACCAGTCTATCTGTCCATACATTGCTCCTCCCTCCTTCATACTGGCTGCCATTTATATCCCACATTAGGTTACTACTAATCTTTTTCTTTCCAGAGTTTCTTCATAGTCTTTATATTAGGTATAAAGATTCTTCTATTTTTCGTGTGTGTGTGTGTATGTGTGTGTGTCTGTGTGTGTGTGTGTGTGTGTGGCTTCTCTAGGGTGGGGCTAGGGGAGGAATTCAATAGCTCTTGCATGCTGGAAGAAAAACCTTCAACGTTTACATATAGTAGTCATTATGTGGGAACAGTTATTTAATCGGATTCCTGAATGTGTGTGCTAATACATGATTTTGTCAACGAGTGGTGAAAGATCTTAATAAATGGTTACTTTTTCTGAAAAATTCCTCTTATGACATGGCAACCCTATAATCATAAGTAACCCCTACAAGAATTAGCTGCATGGTATAACAATGGGTACTGGTGGTTATTAAACATTAGTCAGTGGTCAAGAACAGCTTAGCCCCCAGTTTTCTACTGCCCTCTTCTGTGCTGAAACACAGGTTCTACCTTCTGTTGTTCCCCTGTGTTATCAAGCTAAGAGAGCCCTTGATTTTCTTCCAATTGCCCAGATCCCATGTTAAATTAAAATGAGCATAAGAAGGACAGGACTGAGGCATCTAGGTGGCTCAGTCAGTTAAGCATCTGCCTTTGGCTTAGGTGATGATC
Organism: Canis lupus baileyi; assembly: GCF_048164855.1. Lineage (NCBI taxonomy): Eukaryota > Metazoa > Chordata > Mammalia > Carnivora > Canidae > Canis > Canis lupus. The sequence goes on along the minus strand of NC_132855.1, from coordinate 51,935,255 downwards.
TCGGGGTCCTGGGATTGAATCCCATGTTGGGCTCCCTGCTTTTTGGGGAGCCTGCTTCTCCCTTTCTCTCTGCCCCTCCCTTTCCCCACTCACTTGTACTCGCTCTCAGTCTTTCTCTCTCTCAAATAAATAAAATACTAAAAAATAAAAATAAAAATAAAAAAAGACTGGACTAATTTCATTGTCTTTTTCTACTTCCAGACATGTGATACTGGCCTATTTGTATGCATGTTTTATAAACATTATATTTATTGGGTGGAATTTGGAGGACTCTTTATGACAAAATTTATGAATAAAACTTTTATAAACTGAACTTGCCATTTGGTTCTAGATAACTTCTTTCTACTTTTTCCTTTTCCTTCCTACATGGGCTAATAGGGTTCAACATACCAAATATTTACTTTAGTGTACTTGGTAACTCAGCATTACCCTCCTCAAGTACAGTTGACTTTCACCTCACGGCTGGGGTACAATCTTCTTTGATTTCCCTCATGTACTTGTTTAATGAGTTAACGATTTGGGGAGATATTTTAATTTATATAGGATAATTATAATTTATATAGGATTTATATAGGATATATAAATATCCTATATATATATAAATATATATAAATTAACTATCATGAATCATTTAAAATAAAGAAATAACCATAGTCTGTTAAATCATTTAAAATCAAAGAAATAACCATAGTCTGTTTCAAAAAAGCATATTTTCCCAAACAACAGAGATGTGATTTTAGGGTAAAAAAACACCAGAAATGCCATGCTGGGTTAGATCAGACCAAACTGGATGTATCCTGTTCAGTGCTACAGCTATGACAAAGATGCAACTGTCACTTTGTGGGTAAGTGAGGGGTGGGCACACCCTGCTGACAAGGGAAGTAGCTCTAATTTCTACTCAATGATATGTTGGAACCGTCATCCTAGATTATAGCTAAGTTCTTCTTGGAACCTACTTATACTTTTAAGTCTGTACCAATTCTCAGAATAAAGTTTCATGTTTGACACCTGCTGTGTAAAGTGGTACTCTTTTTTTATTTATTCTAAAGCCACTTTCTTCAGGCTTCAAGGGGTGCCTCTAGTTCTAATATACCTGAACTTGGAGAATGAGCAGAGTCTTATTTCTTTTATAATACTTTGAGGTATCTTTAAATGCCTATGCCTTTAAATGTTTAAATATTTAGGTCTTTAAATCCTCATGCCTCTTGTAATATTTTAGGCATTTTTGCATCAATACCAAAAAAACCTAAAAAAAAATACAAAACTCAAATTGTCATGTTTCCAGACTGTTTGAGTTTTGAAAATGTGATAGAACAAAGTAAAGAAATCAGTATTCATTTAAAATGTTTTGTCTTTCGGAAGTTTTACTCAAAACCCAAATAGAGAATATATATAGTACGAGATCCTGAAATCACTTTTAAAGAAACAAAGATTTAGTTCATGGGTTGGAAAACGGAAATGCCAAAATGAATTGATACCTAAGAAATAACCATGCAAGGTGAATGGTACGTTCAATTCAACAAACATGTACTTGAGCATTTTACTGTGTGCCAGTCACTTTTCAAGTCACTTGGAACAGGTTAAATCAAATGTGGTTTTTTTTAGGTCTTCCAATGAGAAGGGACAGCTCATACAAAGCTGAGAACTTAAAACATGTGGTGTTTCAAACCAGGAAATAATGTGGAATAGCAAGAATATAATGTTCCAGGATGGAAGCAGCAAGAAGAGCTTAGAAGGGTTGCAGGTAGGGGCAGGAACTGCATCCTGAGAAAGAGAGCAAGACATGCAATAGTATTTTTGAGGTCTAGGGAAGAGTACTCTTTGAAAAACTGGAAATCTGGATTAGCTGAGTGATTGGTTTCTGTCAGAGCTTTTCCCTAAATTCCAACATGCAAAGCATAATTTTCCTACAGGGCCCTGTAGTGGCGCTGTTAATTTCTTTGATCCTCTTTTTGGAAACTTGATGCCTTCAAGGTGACATTCAGCAGAAGTGTCTGGGAAGCCATCTAATCTTCACACCCATGCTCCCCAGGTTCCTGGCACCTGGAGCTCTCCTCCCCTGACCTCCCCTGTATCACTGACTGATCTTGAATGCAAAGTCCAAGCCTTAGGTTTTCCTTCATATATACACTGATCTTCATTAACAAATCAATTATATTTTGCAAACTTTAAAAAAGTTACAGTATTTAAAGTTTATTTATGCCCAGATAGATACTTGTTATATCTAATTGAATTCAAATAGCATTTTATAAATGACTTTGTGCTAGGGGCTGTGCTAGGTGCTAGTGACACAAAATCTGGTAAGGCCTTCAGGAGTCCAGTTAAATAGGAGAAATGGACATATGTGGATTGAGAAGTTTGAGACTCCTCTTAGTTCATGTTCACCAATCTCAGATTGCCTGACAGCCCTCTGTGTCCAAGTTAACTTGCTCTGCAACCTCCACGGTGACTGTTTCAAGTTACCACTGTCTCTATTTCCCATCATTTAACAAATGACTTCTATTACTTCACAGAGAAAATAGAATATATCTTTCTAGAACCATCTCAGTGTCTACCAAATCTTTAAATCAGCCTACAGCCAAACCCACCTTTGCTCTTTTCTTCCTATTATGGTGGCAAAGGTATTCCTCCTAGGAAAGATTCAGTTATTGTCTGGATCTGACGTTCTCCTACATTCTCATAGTCTTTCTGCTGTTAATTTCTTAAAAATGAATTTCTCTCTCCTTTACTATGTTTCTGACTGCCAGGAACACCAGGATTGGGCTTACACTAGCATTTCATGGCACTTGGATTAACTGTGACTTCTTGCCTGCAGAAGTGCTTCTGATGGCTGTGAAAAATGCCTTTCCTATGGACTATAAATAAGATGAACCTCACACTTCATTAATGAATTCTTCCTTTTCAGTGTCCCAAGTGATCCAAATACTAAAGATACAGTATTTCACAGCAGGTTGTGCGACCTTTTATGTAATATACCCTTTAAGTAAATGGGTTATGGTCTTGTGATTAATGTGAATTGATATTCACATTGAGAAAATGGGATGTGTTAAACTCTTTAAGAAACCCAAGAGCTTTAAGGAGATTTTTGTGATTCATGCTAATAAGATTGACTAATTTGTTATTCTACAATGGAATGCCTATAATTTAATTTTGATTGACAAATGGTTCCAAACTGTTAAGAACGTAAGTATCATACAGCATTTGAACTCTAGTTCTATAAATCTTGTCTGAAAAATTATTTTATTCATGGTTTTCTTCTTTGGAAAATTTCTTTAGGGATCTTTTAATTGTTTTCTCTAAGTGTCGTCAGCTATGCTTCCAACGTAAAGAAATAATTTCTGTCTTATAATACCTATATTCATTTATAAAAAGAACAAAAAAATATCTTGCAAAGAAAAGGACCACTTAAAAACACCTTAGGCCAACCTTCTCCTAGGATCAATTATTGAGTACTATGGATTCTGAATGTGGAGATAAACTGAAGTCAGATTAGATTATATGTGGGTCTCAATGGAGTTTACAACCTAGCTGAAGCATCTTTCTAAACAGAATGAAGTTCTTATTGATCAGATTGGTAGAATATTTTTTTCATTGTAGGTACTCAATCATGATCATTTCTTGATTTTAGGTAAATTGTATCCAGTGTTCTTTTCTCACTTTACTACCTTCCCGCTCTCTGCCTTGTCTTGTCACTTTTGTCCAGTATCATCACCACCACCACTGCCACCAATGCCATCACCACTATTACTACCACCATCACTGCTTCCACTGCCGTCACCACCAGCACCACCACCACCATCATCACCATCCTTTTCACCACTATCATCATTACCTTTGTCATAGTTTGAATTTCTGCACTCTTCCCAGGGCTTTACCTCCATTGTCTCTTACCTTTACACTAGCTCTGCAAGATGAGTATTGTGCTTATTTAACAAGTAGAGAAAATGAGGTTCATAGAGGTTGATATTTGGTATTGATAAAACCTGCATGGGAACTTGGGCCTGAAGGACCTTAATGATCTACTTTGTTTCCCTCCTATTGCTTCCATGTGTCCCACCATTCTTTCCTGTTCCTGTAGTTTCTACACCGTATGTGTTCACTATTTTCCCTAAGGTAATAGGAAGTGGAGAAGAGATGGCAGTTTTCTTATTTTCATGATTAAAAATAAATGTGAAAATTCAACAATTAGCAAGTGGGAAGTAAAGTAGTAAGAATAATTTAAAAATATCCTAGGAACATGTAATATTAAAACTTTAAAAAATCTTCTTTGGGACCAAATGAGAAATGATAAACCTTCAGAATATAAAATACAACTAATATTTAATACTGCCAAAAGAAGAAAAGGGTAGCATGTAAATTTTTAAACTGCTCCCCACGGTACATACTGCCCCTTCTTCAGGCTTGTCATCCATAAACTAAGTGGGAGCAGCTTTTCCCCCTTATGTGCTTCCGGGCTTCTTACCACACTGAAGTCTTTGCTTTGAGGTTTTTTGCAAATACACAAGCTCAATTTTTGGTATGTCTCCATTTGTATTTCTTTTTTTAAAAGATTTTATTTATTTATTTGAGAGAGAGAGAGAGAGTGAGAGCAAGCAGAGGGTAAGGGGCAGAGGGAGAGGGAGAAGCAGACTCCCTGATGAGCAGGGAGCCTGACATGGGTCCCGATCCCAGGACCCTGGGATCATGACCTGAACTGAAGCTGAGCCACTTAACTAACTGAGCCACACAAGTGCCCTTCCATTTGTATTTCTTAAAAGCCCAATAGAGAGCTATAACACTCAGAGATTCAAGGAATATGGGATGATGATGATGATGAAGTGCAATGAAACTGAACATGTTTTAAAAGATCACCTGATGTGTTTACTGTAGAAAATGTTGATGATGATTTAGTTTTATGTGCTTTTTCACAACCACCTATAGTTGGGTTTTAGGTGTTTTTTATTTTATGATATGTGCAGATCCTTAGGAGGGATAACTTACTTCTTACCAGAGTGTTGCTAGAGGGGAATTTCTGGAGGTGCTTGGTCTATATGCTCAGAGATAACTAGAACCCTAGAGTAATTGAGTTTATTATAAAAGTGATAAGATATACTTTTCTCTAAGCAGGCCATGGCTAGAGAAAGGTCTAGGATAGCACAGACTCCAAGGACTAAAATAGATCCCACAGGTCAGGCTGAGAGATCTTCAGAATAGAGAGTCTGCAGTGCTGCCCTAATGAGACCTGACCTCCCACAAAGTCTTTCTGCACCAAGGGACCAGGTGGTCATGCACTTAGTCATGCCAGCATATGTTATTCCCCAAGGAAGGAAAAGAGCTTCATTTTTGCTAAAACCTGATTTTCACTGTAACGTATAGCATATATCAACTGGGAAAGAAAAAGATCTTGTTAAGACAGCATTTCATAATGCCAGGCTCCTTAGGCTCATTGTGAAGGCAATCTTGTTTTTAACATAGGGTTTACCTATTTTGGACATGAGTATGTAGTAATATCTGGAGGGCTTCTTCAACTCTGGACTTCATGAAGCTGATCAAAGTGTTAATTGGGAGTGATTGAGTCCACACAATGTAATAAAAACCATATCTACTTTATTCACCTTGAATAGAAGGCAGTAAAACACAAGTAGTTGCAGAACAGGCTGGGGAGCCAGAATGGTTTAGAGTCCCATGTTGTCACTCCCAGTGGTGCGTATTAGAAGAATTACACAATCTTTCTGGTTTTTCATTTACCCCATCTGTAAAATGGGATAATAATACTTGTAGTCTATTATAGTTGTGGTCGAAAGATGTAGTATAGGTAGAGTACTTAGTTTAGCTTCTGGTATACCAGTGCTAGGTGCAGAAGAGCCAGTGGGACTGTGATTTACATTTCCAATTCTTTCTCATTAAAACCTGAGGGGGGAAAAACCTGAGATATTCTGTGACTTTGTCTTCTTTTCTGCTTGGTTCTGATAACTCCCAGCCTCTGCTGGGCACTACTGTGTATCCATGTGCTCCTGTTCCACTGTCTGAGGATACACCCTGGTTTCAGGGACCTGCCTGCTTTTGTGGTTCTTGCTATTGCAATGCCTCCAATGTCAAATACCAATTCTTTATCAATTGTTTTCTAGGAGGTGATTTGTTCTTTCTCCCTTTGTGCTATGTCTATCTTCTTTTCCATTTAACTGAAGCAATGAGAAGTGGATTTTAAACTTCTGTGGTTGAAGAGTTGTTTTCTAATTGGTAGGTTTAATTGGACAGAAATAGTGATACCTGAATTGACTCCTCTCATATTCAAGAGATATTCCTTGTAGATTACTTCATGCCTGGTATGGGGAAAGTCAGTGCTTCTCAAACTTTACTGTGCATACCAATCACTTGGGGAATCTTGTTAAAATGCAGACTGTGGTTCTGTGGGTCTGGATGAAGCCCAAGACTCTGTATCTTCAATAGGTTTCCAGGTGATGCTGGTTCAGAGACCATACTTTGAAGAGTTAGTGGTTTGGGACCTTAATGTGTTGAACCATTGAGTTCCAAGATGGGTAAGAGTAGACACATTATGTCTTAGAACAACAGAGTTTTCTGTGCTCCTCTATACTAATTTTCATTTACTAAACCACTTAAAGCTATGTGTGGGGCATGAATAACATGCAAAGCTCTGACATTCTTTCTCTGAGAAAATAACATAAAAATATATGCTAAAGTCTTGACATATGATTGTGTTCATCATTACAGATTAAAAAAAAAAAGTAAAAATGAATGTATGAGTTAGTTTAGAAGGGCTTTTAAGAAGACATGTTTTGAGCCCAGCTGGAAAGATACAACAAATATGGATTGGATGATATTGGAAATATGCTAAGTCAGTGCACTTGGAAGGGGCAGAAGGTAGATTTAATGCCTAGGGACTGGGGGTGGGGTGGAGGGGAATTATCCAAAGGAGAGACTAAGAAAGAGCTGCAGCATATTTGTTCTTAAGACAGAAGTAGCCCACCAAGCTTGCAGAGAGCATTATGAGGGAGTTTAAAATATGCATTGGGAAATCAAATCTCTTTAAAGTAAATCTAGCCTCCCCGCCTTCTGTTAGTAGGGCCTGTCAGAGAACCTTTATCCAGAACAGTAGGAAAGCAGCATCCTTAACTCTCTGCACTTCTGCCAGGATACCTTCACCTTTCAGTTTTGCCTGGTAGGGGAGATGGGCCTTCAGACCTTTGGGAAGCATTGATTAGCTCTTTCTGAGGGCTTCTGTGGGCTGCCAAACTTTAATTTTAGTCCATTCATTTGTACATTTACTATTGTTGAATTGTGTGCCTGTTATATTGAACTTCATAGTAAGGGTGTCAGCACATTTGCAGATTACACATTTGCAATTAAATAGCAACAACAACAACAGCCATCTAACCTAGAGACAGATGCCTTCTTGCCTGCCAAAGACTTTCATACACTGCAGGTAGACCCCTGTGTTAGGTGATTAGTTTCTGTTCCCCTTTTATTTTTCCCAAGCAACCTCCCTTTTAAGGAGACCCTTTCTTTGAGTTGAAGAGCAGCCAGGGCCTTCTTTTAGGTCATGGAAGATTCTTACAAGAGATATGAGGACTGTAGAGGTGGGGTAGGGTAGGAAATCACTCTACAGTGAGTAACCACATGATGATGGGATTTTTGAGTAATTGGAGGTGAACAGAGGGATGTTTTTGAAAGGGAGGAGATTAGTAGCCCTAGCTGTATCCTCCTGGAAATTGTCTTTGGTGAAATATCTGGATGATTGAATGCAGTTCTAATTTTGCCAATTAAAAGATACAGATTTTGAGGAAACTGTATGTCCTGATCCCTTTTGAATTCTCGGCTAGAAAAAAAATGCTAGCACTTCCAAAAACTTAATCCCTTCCCCTCTTGTCTCTGGGTTTCTCAGTCTGTGGATGTCTGTCTCCTTGTTTTGCCTCCCTGATCCATGAGACACCCCTCCCCCCACCTTAATCTTAATCTCACTTTTGCACTGGAAAGCAATTGTGAGTCTTGTCAAGCCAAATCTCTGGGATCTACATTGTCTTCCAGGGATTTCCCCAAAAGAAACTGTAGAGTGCTCCAAGTGTCTCTGGCATTCTCTTCAGTGACAGACACCCTTACACAGCTCACTATCTTCTGAGACCTATTTATTATTCACAATAACAAAACAAAGCAGAACAGATTGAACATTAGATCAATAACTTTTAAACTCCAGATATGACTTACTAAATAATGAGTGTTTATCTCCTGGACATACTCTCTTGATGCTGGCTAAGGGCCTTTCCTAATACCCTCCCAGGGCCCTGGAGAGGGTCAAGGCATTGTCTACCACCAGATTTCTCCTCTTTTTTCCATAACTCATGCTGTATCAGACAGCATGAAATTGATTCTCAGGGTGAATTTATCTTCTAGGTACTCCTCTTTTATTTTGTTTTTAAAAGTTTTTATTTAATTCCAGTTACTTAAGTGTAATATTAGTTTTAGTGGTAGAATTCAGTGATTCATCACTTACAAACAATACTCGGTGCTCATCACAGCAAGTGTCCTCCTTAATACCCATCACTTAATTAACCCATCTCCCAGCTCTCCATCCCTCTAGTAACCTTCAGTTTGTTCTCTGTAGGTAGGAGTCTGTTTCATGGTTTGCTTGTCTCTCTCTTTTTTTTTTTCCTTCATGCTCATTTGTTTCATTTCTTAAATTCTATATATGAGTGACACAACTTTTGGGATGGGGAAAGATATTTACAAATGACATATCTGATAAAAGGTTAGTATCCAAAACATATAAAGAACTTATCAAACTCAACACTCCAAAACCAAATAATCCAATAAAGAAATGGGCAGAAGACATGAATAGACGTTTTTCCAAAGACATATCGTTGGCTGACATATGAAAAGATGCTCAACATCACTCATCATCAGGGAAATACAAATCAAAAATACAATGAGATTTCACCTCACACCTGTCAGAGTAGCTAAAATGAACAATACAGGAAACAACAAGTGTTGGCAAGAATGCAGAGAAAGGGGAACTTTCTTATACTGTTGGTGGAAATGCAGACTGATGCAGCCACTCTGGAAAATAGATACTCCTCTTTTATTTTTTTTATTTTTTATTTTTTATTTTTTTTAATTTTTATTTATTTATGATAGTCACAGAGAGAGAGAGAGAGAGAGAGAGAGAGGCAGAGACACAGGCAGAGGGAGAAGCAGGCTCCATGCACCGGGAGCCCGATGTGGGATTCGATCCTGGGTCTCCAGAATCACGCCCTGGGCCAAAGGCAGGCGCCAAACCGCTGCGCCACCCAGGGATCCCCGATACTCCTCTTTTAAAAGTAAAGTTGCCAGATTAAATACAGGATACCCAGTTAAATTTGAATTTCAGATAAATAATGAGTAGTCTTTTGGTATAAGTATGTTACATGCGATAATTTATTTATGCTAAATCTGACAACATTGAGAACAGGGCTTATTCTACTTTCTTGACAAGTCAATGTTTGTTGACACTTTATGTATCTTTTTCTATATTATCACTCTACTCTGCTTCAAAGTGTTGAGTGGCTCATATTTATTTTCAAAAATAAAATGAATTAATTCTAATTTTGCTTTCAGAAATTAATAATGCCACTTGTCAGGATTAGCAACTCCTGTGTTGCAAATCAGGACAGATATGATTGGTCTATGGCAAAATGAAAACTGGATATCACAGAACTGGGTTGCTAAACTTGGAAAACTGGATCTAACAACCAAACATAAATCTTTAACTATTGAATTTAGCCTTTATTTACTTTATATTATGTTTTTGCACAAGACAAACTAGTATCTTGAAACACATAATTGTGACATGACTATACCATTGCTTGCATACCACATGAAGAGAGTATGGTACATAACATGAGAAACTTTATTTGGAAGCTCATTTATGAATATGACATGACTTTATAAGTACATAAAACAAATATTTCTGATTATGAGTAGCTTGAGGTCATTGTTTTTTCAAGGAGAAATAATTAAATCAGATTTAACAATAATTTCCATCAAGCTATTTACAGTTGAGAAAAATAAATGAAATGTCATCTGCTTAATTATTATTTGTTACCCTTAATTAAAATGTTAATTGAGTACATTTGTATGTGCAACATATTTAATGTGTTGACTTTTTGACAAAGGCAATGACAATGTTTTCTACATTCAAATGCTTAATAGTTCACTTAACAAGTATTTTGAAGAAAAGACAAATATATTTAAGCAACAGAATAGCATAGATTGAAAGGTCATTATTCTGTTAAAGCTGTGGATAGTGGATCCATAGGAAATCAGCACTTTAATCACCAGAAAGGAGATCTACTAGAAGTACACAGTTTGGCCTTTAATTTGCATATGAGAAAAAAGGACAAAAATTAATCAGCCATAAAATGTCCAGCCAGAATGTCATTTTTAAGTAAAGAAATTGATTATGAGGAGATGCATTTTAAGCATATTCTTGTTTCACTAACAGAAGAAGCTAAAGGATGATAAGGACCTTTATATTCTTTTATATTGATGTACACTTGACCTTTTCATTTGACAACATTTGAGACATTTGTTTAAAAGAACATATAGACTTATGCTGCAAAATTGGTTTGAATTTTCTAACAATGGTTGTGATTTTTCTATGCAAGCCTATGTTACTGACCTCTGTTCAGTAAATAAACATGCTTTGTGTTTTTGCAAAGCAAAGCTTTCTTTATATCAGCATAAAAACAAAATGGTTTCTTTTCAAATAATTTATGAAGTGTAATGCTTTCCAAAAACAGCATCAGTTAGGCAATAGCATCCAATGTGCACCTATCAGCAACCCAAGCAATTGGGGAATAAAAAACAGATGAAGGAATAGACATAATTCTCTGTACTTACAGAGTTTTGAGTTTAAAAATTTCTTCTCCCTTGCCCTTAACTCCTTAAAAATTTACTCTTTTGGTTATTTTTTCTTGATAAACTCTAAGACTTTAATGCTTAGTAGAATGAGATGAGGTGGTGCTTTTTAGGTAGTAATAACAAAAAGAATAACAAATACATAGTATTTATTTAGTACCCACACTTCTAAATACATTACTTGTAATATCTCATTTAATCCTCAGAACAATCCTCTTTGTAAATACTATCATTATTCCCATTTTACATAAATAAACTGAGGCACAGCTTTCCCAAGGCCATACAGCTAATAAGCAATGGGGTTGAGAGACATTCTGACCCAGAGTCTGTTCTCTTATCTTCCCACTATCCTTACAGATATTAAAAGAGTTTAGTGCAAGAAATATCAAAATATTTTGAGCCATCAGATTAAACTTACTGCAGCAAAAGTAGGAGAAAGTATTTGTGTTGACACTTCAGTTCTAAACTCAATGGTATTACAGTCTTCATCGGTGATCATTAAAACATTAAAGTATGATTAAGAGCAAACAAGGGGGCGGCACTTGGATGGCTCAGCGATTGAACTTCTGCCTTCAGCTCAGGGCATGATCCCGGGGTCCTGGGATGAGTATCACATAGAGTCTTGAATCCGGCTCCCCGCAGAGAGCCTGCTTCTCCCTCTGCCTATGTCTCTGCCTCTCTTTCTCTGTATGTCTCATGAGTGGATGAATAAAATCTTAAAAAAAAAAAAAAAGAGCAAACAAGGGGAAGCATAGGCTTGTATGGTAAGTTTTCTAAGAGTTCACAATTTTTTCAACATAATGAACCTTCTGCTGTTAATGAGGATACAATCAGTAATTTTGTGGAGCTATCTGGCATTTGTTAAAATTTCACCTCTGCCACTTACTAGGCAAAATGATCATGGACAAATGATTTCACGTCTATAAGTTTTAATATCTTCTTTTGCAAAAAAGCAGATACTAAGTCATTCCTCACAGGTCATTGTGAAAATTAAAAACAAGGCACAGAGCACAAAGTTTGACTCATACTAGAGATTCACTAAACATGAGCTAGAGCTGTTACAAATTAAATAAGCAAGTCATTATGTTGAGAAGTATCGAATTGGACATTACTTAATACCTATTAGGATAGCTCTGAAGAGATTTAGGAAGAATATATGTAGATATGCTGTTTAACAGGCCTAAGAGAATAGGCTATCACAATGTCAATGGTTTGCCTGTTACCAGCAGTGAATATTTATTAAAAATTAAAATGAAACTTTCCCATCTGTTTAGGGAATATCCCTGAAGAGCTGGTTCATTTTGCTGTTTTCCTTTCCTTGTGACCACTTTATCTATTAGAACTGTGGGAAAGTGGGGGGTCCCTGGGTGGCTTGATGGTTTGGCGCCTGCCTTCGGCCCAGGGTGTGATCCTGGAGTCCCGGGATCGAATCCCATGTTGGACTCCTTGCATGGAGCCTGCTTCTCCGTCTGCCTCTCCCTCTCCCTCTCCCTCTCCCTCTCCCTCTCCCTCTCCCTCTCCCTCTCCCTCTCCCTCTCCTCTCTCTCTCTCTCTCTCTTTCTGTGTCTCTCATGAATAAATGAATAAAATCTTAAAAAAAAAAAGAACTGTGGGAAAGAGACACAATTAAAGTGGGAGATGCAAAATGGAACAAAGAGAAGATGATGACTTTAAGAAGCCATGCTTGACCACAAAGGCAAGCTTGGAAGGGGAAAGGGGGAATGATTTGGACTATTCTTTCCACTTCACCCTGTCCAGGGCTTCCCAGTGTGTCAGGGTGATTATTGGGTGCATCTGCTCTTGAGGAATGGAGGAGAGAATGCTTAGACATTGTTGTACTGGAAGTGGTGGCTTTTCAACTTACAATCTATGATACACTAAGAAATACATTTTATGTTTCTAGCTAGTCTACTAGTATGTAAGCATCACAAGTGCAAGGACCTTTATCCTTTGTAGTCAGTGATGTATTTCTAGAAAAGTACTTGGTGTATTCATTGTAGGTATTCAATTAATAGTTGTTCAGTATCTATCAATCATCTATTCATCATCTACTCAGGAAAAAAAAGTTTTATGGAGCATTCTTACACTTACTATTTGCTTGTAACATATTCTGAAATGTTCTATTCCATAGAAAGAGAAAAATGCAATCAAAATCTACTAAATTAATTTCAGTACATTCACTAGGAAAAGAACCTTAATATGTCATTCTTTCCAGTTGTCTGGGTTATGATCTGTAATTGGAAAAACACTCCGTATCCTTGGGAGCATTGGGTTTTTCTGTGTAAATTAACTTGTGTCTTTGAGACTTACCTTTCTTGGGATCACAATGCTTCATTTCCCTTGGATATTTCACCTGTCCATGCACTAGTATGGATTCTCATCTGAATCATGCTGTGAGATGATGGAATAAGTCAAGTAGTATTGAGGGTTGTTACCCAACTTCTGGAAGATTCTGAAAGTATTTGCTATACTCTAAATGAATTTTGTTTTTCTGAAGTCCTCATATAATTATTCGTTTTGGGGTAAGTGCTATAGCTTAACCAGGGTCAATGAGTGACCAGAATGGTTTGGATGCAGCTCTCCATAAAGGCAGATGATTGAAAAGAGTGACCTATTAAGATTCTCTCCACAGTGAGCATACTTTTAGTCCATGCAGTTGCTGAAATGAAAGTTAATTGTTAGGTGGATTTTTGATACTTTTAAAGTCTTTATTTTTTGTTTCTGGTTTCTTTCTGAGTTATATGTACTTAAATTTTATACTTACTGTAGTTATGAAGAAGTAAGAAAATGAAGTAGACACATTGATTCAATTAAATGTTTTTCTAGGAGTGAGACTTGTAAAAATCTTTCATTTCCTGAGAAAATATATGGGAGTAAAAAAGATACTGTATTCAAATATTATATTCATTTTGAAGGGGCACCGGAAATCTTATTGCTGTTAATTTTCTTCACCCTTAGGAAAGCAATGTAACTAGATTGATCTAACTAGACAAGCAATATTCTGGCTTAAGGTTTAAGTAAAATTTGAGTGAACTATCTAGAAGAGCTAATTGGATATTAATTCTAGTGTCTATTCTAGGTCTGAATGCCATAGCCTAAGGTAAATACAATGCCATGGGTAAAAACCTGGATCTGGAAATCCTCCAATTCCATGGATAGGATGGACATGGAAGAGGGCACAAGATTGCAGAATGAGACTGGCTGAGTATGGCATTTAGAGGAGGTTGATGAAATCACAAATGGTAACAACCTAATACAGCCACTAGCATCTTGTAGGAATAACAAGGTCTAGTGAGCATTGTTGACTGATTGTGGGAGCTCAGTGATAGCCACCTCCATTATGATATTTGTAATTCTAAGGAACTGACAAAATAGTATTGGATTAACAATTTCATCAGCATGCAGGCAGTCACAAACTTTAAGTCAGAACTGGTAAGAATAATTCAGGACACTGATCATAGAGGATCATGGCTTCTGAGACCAATCATAAAAATATAGGAACAAGGTAGAACATAAATTATCGACACTGAGTGGTGAGTAGGGACTTTTTTTTTTTTTCCAATTCAAGGCACATGCCTGGTTTTCAAAAACTGAGTCACAAGGATGTGGTTTAATGACAAACAGCAGGAGTGACAAGACACTGACTATGAGAACATTAGATTAGTGTCTCTCCTTGCCAAACCAAGATCAGTCCTTGAGAGATCAGGTTGGAGGTGAGTCTAAAGCTGGGTAGGGTTCAAGGGTCCCAGATGTTTAGAAAAGGAAGATGGAAAAATGGAAACCAGACAGGGCTTGGCATTTTATCCAAGGACACCTAATGCACTACCACCAGAATAAAGGACATTTGATATCTGAATAAATCAGAAAGGCAGAAATGTATAGTAACATGGGATATGAAATATCTTTTAAATAGTTGCATTGTAGTACAGAAGTATTACATTTGCCTTTTAAAGACCCTTGATATGGGACAAATTGAGCAAATACACCAGTGACTCTCTACTAAGGGTAATTTGCTCACCAGGGACATTTGGCAGTGTATGGAGATGTTTTTTGATTGTCACAACTTGGGGAAAGAATTTGTATTGGAATCTAGTGATGCTGCTACACATCCCACAATGCACAGAACAGCCCTTCACAATAAAGAATTACCCAGTCCAAAATGTCAGTGGCATTGAGACAGAGAAACCCTGAAATAGAGTAAGATTACTATTATAAAGTCTTAGTTGAATACTGTATGAGGACTGCAATATACTTATAAGTGTACATAAATTAGTTCTAACTTGGTTGTTGGCCAACCATGACCTAAACTGCAAGCAGAGTGGGACTAGCCTAGCATTTGAACATTTATCTGTGGATCTGTGAGGGAACCTATGCTACTTCCATGAGTGGTGACTGTCTCACACTGTGGCCTGGTGTCTGTAGAATTTTGTGTAGTGTTTACTAGAGGTGACTTGACCTTACCACCCACTCTGACTTTTGCCTCTTTGTAACTTTTTTTTTTTAAGATTTTATTTATTTATTCATGAGAGATGGAGAGAGAAAGAGAGAGAGAGAGAGAGAGAGAGAGAGAGGCAGAGACATAGAGGGAGAAGCAGGCTTCACACAGGGAGCCCCATGTGGGACTCAATCCCAGGCCTCCAGGACCATGCCCTGGGCCAAAGGCAGGTGCTAAACCTCTGAGCCACCCAGGGATCCCCTCCTCTTTGTAACTTTTGACTGAAGTTAAAGACTTGTGCCTTTCTTTTTTTCTACAAACCTCTGCCCAGTGCCCGAATCTTCATCTGCTCTGACATGAGCTTTCCATGAGCTGCAGACAAGGGAAAATACTAATGAGGTGCTAATTGAGGGGTTGATAGTTATCTCCAGTATGATAAGTTTAAAACAAGCAACTGATTCCAAAACTGAAACTTACATTCATTGTCAAGGATTGACTGTTTCTTGAAGAATATATGCAAGGATTATTTCTCAACCAATAAGTCTATTTAGACTTGAGTTTTAGGCAGTTTGCTTGCTACTACTGCCTTGCTGGTATTATTGCTTTCATGGCTGTTCAAGATGGTACCACACTGATGTGACTGTTCTAAGTTTCAGTGACCAGTAAAGTTTTCTTATGCCCTGATGTTCTCATGTCACATTTTATAATCTTTCTCCTGTGGAAGAAAGAAAATGAGACCCTTAATAGGTTTGTGAGATATTGAGGTACTGACAAACTTAGCATTCAAATTGTAGTGTCCTGTTTCATGGGAAATGTTTCTAGATAATTCACGATCAAGAAATTATGAGAATTAAAAAAAAAAGAAATTATGAGAATACATTACTTTCTGTCTACCAAATCAGGGCTGATGGGCTGGAAATCAGCATGGCAAAGTAGTTTGAGTTTGTGGTCTTGGGGTCAGACACACTTAACATGGAATCCCAGCTCTGCCATTAAAGATCTGTAAGATCTTGGGCATGTTGCATAGCATCTTTGAGCCTCAGTTTCCTTATTTGTGAGATGGGTGGGAAATTGTGAGGATTAAATATTTTATGTGGCTCATTTGACAAAGTGCCTGTGTCAGTAAGGACCAGATAAATGTTAATTGTTTTTATCATCACTATTCCTGTTAATTGTGTTGAGCCAAGCACACTGTCCATTCTGATTTTCTTATTGTTAAAGACAGTGAGTGTGAGCTGATTTGCATTTCAGGTAGGTGGGGCTGTTGGACACTCTTCTGTGCTTTCCCCACTGAAGGTATTTTGCCTTTTTCCTTTTGGTTTTCCCTTCAGATCTCCTTGGTGTGTGTGATACAAATAAAATTTTAAAATATATAGTTAAGATTCCAAGAGACAAGTGCTTTATTCACCTAAGTATTAGTTATCATGGAATGCAAGTGTTATGACTCCATTCACAGTTGTGCTGAAACAGGAAGTCCTTGAAATCCTGGCCTGGTGATCAGCAGATAATTGGGAATCTAAAGCATGTTTATAAAAATGAAAAGCCATGAAGAAAATCTGCCTGCTTGGGCTCCACATTGTAGGGCTGGAGCAGAAGTTCTGAACCTTGAGTGCATGCATATTAGGATCATAGGAAAGGCTTGTGAAAACTCAGGTTTCTGGGATCCCTGTAGGGAACAGAAAGGTTCTGCAAGTTGCTAACTGTATGACTCTAACAGGTGCTATGAGTAGGAAATATTCAAGCCTCTGGGTATATGGGCCTACACACGCGCACACACACACAATTAAAAGAGGGAAAAGTATTTCGAAGGAGAATGGGTGGGAGTGGAGGGTGAGGATTAGGTTGCATTCCTTATTTCTTTGGAAAACGTTAACTGGACAAGGGTTTTGCTGCTCTGGAGTGAAGGTGTCATAGAGGTTCAAATTAAGGATTGTCAACCTTGGATGTACTACCTATTTTGGGCATACTTTGTGGAAAGGAGCCTGGAGATGGTGTTAATACTTTTGACTGGGATTAGGCCACCATTTTGGAGAAAGGAGAGAAGGAAGAAAGAGATACAGAGATAATCTGGTTTGTGACAAATAGGCTGCTGTAATCTTGGCAAGGTTTTAAAAATTAGGATCTCATTATTTTTTAAAAGATTTTATTTATTTATTCATGATAGAGAGAGAGAGAGAGAGAGAGGCAGAGACACAGGCAGAGGGAGAAACAGGCTCCATGCCAGGAGCCCAACGCGGGACTTGATCTCGGGACTCCAGGATCGCGCCCTGGGTCAGAGAGGCGCTAAACCACTGAGCCACCCAGGGATCCCCAGGATCTCATTTTTTTTTTTTTAAAAAAAGGAATGAACTTCAACAATTAGTGCAAACTCTAATCTGTAACTTTCCTATGAATTTACAATGTGGCAAAAAATACATACATATATTTTTTACTTTTTAATAAAGAATTGTAAATGGGGAATCTTGCTGCTAGGCAGAAGTCAATTATTTATATCTTTACTCAGAAAATTTATAGCATTTTGAATCAAAAAGAAGTTCACCTGGTATTCAGGACCCACAATTCTGTTACTATATATTTTTTTAATAGCAAAGAAAATTAAATTTTTGGAGAGGTACCCAGATAAATCCAAGATAGTAAAACAATGGGGAATTTTAAATTTCAAGGTTTTTTTTTTTTAAGATTTATTTATGTATTTATTCATGAGAGAGAGAGACAGACAGATAGACAGGCAGAGGGAGAAACAGGCTCTGTGCAGGGAGTCCGACATGGGACTCGATCCCGGGTCTCCAGGATCACACCCTGGGCTGAAGGCAGTGCTAACCACTGGGCCACTGGGGCTGCCCAAATTTCAAGGTTTTAAAAAATATATATTTTATTTATTTATTCATGAGAGACACAGAGAGAGAGGCAGAGACATAGGCAGAGGGAGAAGCAGCCTCCCTGTGGGGAGCCTGATGCAGGACTCTATCCCAGGACCCCGGTCTCGTGCCCTGAGCCAAAGGCAAATGCTCAACCACTGAGCCACCCAGGTGCCCCTAAATCTCAAGTTTTAAGTAGAAAAAAAAAAACAACTGATTCTCACAGCTAAATAAGTTTCCATTACATAAGCTTAACAAAAACAGAGGGAGAAAATTTAATAGGTTAAGAATGGATACTCTTCATTTTGTTTGACCTACTTGATATGTTAACATCTAGGAGAAGCCAGTTGCTATCACCAAATATAAGTAGCAGTTGATTGGGTTCTGTTAGATGCCAGGTATGTGTTAGATTCTGAGATTATAGAATTGAATATGACATGGCCTCTGCTTCTAATGGCCCGTAATGTAGGGAGGAGGACAGAACATGAGTAGATAATGCCTATATAATGTGGGAATGAGGCTGTAGAGATGTCAGCACGTTATTATGCGTGTATAGCTATAATTCAGGCAATGCTTGATCTGTGGGTTGTAACAGAACCCAAGCTCTTCTGTCTGGTGCACAGCAAAGCCAATCAGAGAGGCACTGGGTATGCAACACGGGAAAATACAAATATGAGAGATAGCTACATGAGGAAATGGGAAGGCAAGGTTTAAATCCACCTTCCCAAAGGGGAATATGGCATGTTTTTTATAATCATAGGGGTTGGGATTATACACATATTGATGAAAACAGTGGGGGAAAATTATGATTATTCATTAAGAAGGATGGAGTGTATGCATAGAGCAAACATGTATGGAACATATATCCTATGTTCACTTTGGGGTGAAGGTTTAACATTAAAATGAGGCAAAATTTGGCTCCTGATGTTAGTCAGGAGGTCATCTGAGGACAAGGAGAGGGGCTGTGCACATGTTCTGAGAGCTGGTGTAAGCTGGGTGGGGTCTTGGGCTCATTATCTCCGATGAGGAATGCAGCACTTTGCTTGTTCATACACTGAAATCCTGTCAATGACCTTCAGTCCAGGCTTCTGCAGAGACAACTAGTGGATTTGTTACGGGGTCTGAAAGGAAACAATAGCTAATTAGGGAGAAATAGGTCTTTGGAAAAAAGCTTTAAATTCCCTGTACTTTCAATCTCATTAACCTTATGAGGCAGGGTTTCAGGATCATGCTGAAGATGATATATGTGGTGTGTAAACTCCAATTGCCCCCCAAAAAGTTTATCCTCATTTACACATGAGGGATTCAAAGCTGAGAGGGATTAAGTTGTCCAAAAACATATATCTTCTCAGAACTGAGATTGGAACTTGGAGTTCAGAATGACCTTGAAACCTCTTTGCATTGTAATGCTGTGATTTTTACCCTCTGATCTACTTCTGTATACCTTCTGTCAAGCTAATGTGCAAATATTCATTTTCCTAGGTAGATCTGGAAACCTCCTTTAGATTACGAATATTTTAGATACATTGCTTACATATGATGGGGGATTTTCTTAGGAGTAAAATATTAAAAAGGAGAGCTAGAACACATAGCATTTTCAATTTGAACTTTGCTGCATAGTGCACATTTCTCTAGAAGAGGAGATGTGAATATACAGTACATTCTCAAATGCAGACATATCCTCCACGTTGAATGAATAAATTTGCTCTTTTAGAAACATTCATTGCTGTACACATATATGTTTATAGAAATAGTGAGTTAAGACTCAGAATTACACAGCAGAGGTTGACATATTTTTCTACAGTCCTGGGTAAGTTTTGTAGCTGATCTCAGGTACTAGGATTTGAAAGATTTGATTCAAAAATATATCCCTTTAGTGGAAAGAGAGAAGTCTCTGATCTGCCAGAACCTACTAAATTTATGTTTTAAATATCTGCACATTTTATGTTATAAAGGTTCTGCTGAGCTGTACATTATAACACATAGTTAAATGCTACTGTTATGGATACTAGCTTCCTTCCTGGAGGTAGAACGAATACAATATAATCCATTCTGCTATAACATGAGCTTTTAGAAGTGATGCTTCTGGCTATTAGGGGTAAATCATATCTGTGGAATGAATTAAGAGTTGAGCTGTTTGCAGCATATTGGATTTGCCCATTTCACAACTGCATTCATTAAATCCAAATTTGATGAAAGCTGTTCATATTAAATTTGATAACCCCAATTCTAGCAAGTTACACAAATTATAAAGCTCCTTTGAAAATACTGTGACATTTATATGTTAGTTTTGTCCTTTAATAACTAAGTCATTTTAAAATTAGGTACCCATACTTAACCATGTTTTGGTGGAAACACTTCATAATTTATGACCTTTATTAAATTAGTTCAGAATTCAGGGCTCTTGTCTGATTCTTTGTGCTTTGACATTGAAGAATTATTCTAGTGAATAATTTGTTTTTAGAGGAATTCACTAAACTTTTGAAGAATTCCTATGATGTGCACAGCACTGTGCATGGTGTAGTTAGTTTGAAGAGGAAAAAGAACTAATCCTCACTTTCTAGAAATTACTGTCTACTGAGATAATAACAAGCAAGAGATTTGTACAGAATATTTCCTCTGTTACTTGTCAGAGAGGGGCAACCCCCCTAGAGCTAGCCACTGTGGAAAATGGCCTATTTTATCATATTTAAATTCTAAGTATGTGGTGGAGCAAACCACAATTGTAGATGAACAGAGTTCTCTATGCCCAACTACTTCTAATAGTCTTGTTCTTGGTTCTTATTTTAAAAAATAATTACCCGTTAAATTTTTTTATCTCTCAACTCTGACTCTTGAGGTGAAGTCTTCTCATCTATTTCCCTGATCCAGTCCCATCCTGAACTACAGAACAAAATTGCTTCTGGGGGGAGGCTAGGAGAAAACTTTATTTAAATTATTTAAAAAGTTTTTATTGTGAATAGTTCAAAATTTAGTCTCATTATTTTCAAACATATGTAACAGCTTAAACAATACCTAAAAAGAATTGCTTGGAATTTTTTAAGTTGGAGATTTCTGTAGATCTGCTTTCATGAATAGCTAAAAAAATTGATTCATAATTGGCTTACATTGTGTTTACACTTATTTATATGAAAATGGACATGTTAGATTCCTCCAAATAATTTTTTCTTCTTTAGAATGGGTTAAATGATGTTTTCTAAAAACATTGTAGGATGGAAATATTACTTTGAGTAAATATTAATTTACTGAGTAAACTTCCCTTTTAGAAATGGATGGTAAAAGCATAAACCCCAACTCAACCAACCCAACATTTTCTCTTATCTGACTCAGTGATTTTCTTTACTGTAACATGTAGTACCATTGGTAAGTTAAATATAAAAATCCCTTTGCCTATTAAATTTTCATCGTGTTAACTTTCTCTGTTGGTCATCCATTTAATGTTTTTTAAAAAATTATTTCTGAAGTTTTCAGAAATATCAGCCTTTTGTGAAAATTCAGACCCGTGTTTAATGGACCCAGAGGACAGCTAGCTGAAATTTGGATAGACTCTTCACTTAGCTGAACGTTTTCTGCTCTTAGAAGATATATCTCTTGCCTACATTTTATAGTTAAAAGCTAAAAGTTTTTTCATATGTAGGAAAATGCTTATCAGTTAACAGTCTGGGAAATGTCATGAGCATTTCTTTGATAGTTATAATGTTTCAAAATATTATGGTAGCAAGTGAATAATACTCATTTTATTTTTTATTTTCACTTTAAAATTGTTTTGGCTTTCTTATAATTCAGATTCCATTTTGGCTGTTTGCTTTTGATAGCAAAATGTTTTAGTTCATTCTTGAAATAATCCCACTTGATTTCATACCTCCTTCATTGAATCATATCAGGTTTAATGGCTAAATCAGGTTCATTGAAATTTATGTGATAGTTTATCAAGTTGAGTTGGTATTTCATGGAGGTAAGATCTGTAGCAAGGTATGACTATGTTTTAAATTAATCTTTGAAGTGTTGAATAAGTTTATTGCAACCTTGTAGATATTTTTTCACCCATTTTTTTCTCAGTAATCTCTGTCATTTTTTTTCTTAAGGAATGAGACTTTCTGAGTACAAATGTACTTAGCAATGAGTTCTTGATTTACCCATGAGTGAAATTATTAATAAAATGTAATTATAATAGCTAATAATTATGTACTTTCATGTACCTAGCTCTGTATTAAATATTTCATGTATATTGTTTCATTTACCTTCATAGTTAAACCTGCTTTTTGGATGGGGAAGCTAAGGGTTAATCCTGTGAAGATGAATGGAGATAATATCCAAGTCACATAGATAATACAAGGTGGAAGTAGGATACAAACCCAGATGCCAAAGTCCATGAAGTCCATGTGCTTAGTGATCATATCTACTTCAATAAAACTACTTTCCTTGGAAATCCTTCCTCTTAGCTGGAACATTTAGGGAGTTCTATGTCCTATGAAAGCACTACAAAATGATTTCAATATAGACTGCAAAATGGCTTCACTTCTTTGCAGCATTAGAAGATAATGATTATTTTTTGACTACGTTATTCATTCACATACACCTCGAAGACCATAAAGAAAAAACAAAAAGAATAAAAACAGTCAGCTTATTGGATTTTTTTAAGTTAACAGAGATTTATGGAGTTAATTATATTTTTAAAATATCCCAGTATTATTCTAACAAGAGTTCTTCTTAGGGTACGCGGGTCTGGGGACAAATCATGCTACTGTCTAGCTTTCTTCAATAAACATTTAGGAGTCATCTTGTCAATTCATTTACTGCAATCACAGAGAAGTTTCCCAGAGGATCCACACTATCCTTCCTTCCTCAGGGCCTTTATACCAGTCCTTTCCCACACATAGAAACCTCTTCCACTAGTACTTGCAAAAGCCAGGCTCTTTCTTGTTCTTGAAATCTCAGCTTAAATGTCATCCCCTCATAAAGTCCCTTTCTGACCTTCAGCTAGAGTGAAATTCCTCAATATTACCTATCCCACATTCTCCTATTTCCTGTGTTATACTTTCTTTAGTTGTTGTCAGTTTGTTGTCTGTATAATCCCCATTGGATTCTAAGCTTCTTGAACAATGTCTGTCTTATCTTTGTGTCTCTAGCATTGAGCAGAATGGCATGTAGTAGGTACTCAGTAAATATTTGAGGAATGAATGAATGAAAGTACAAAAGGGCTTTGAGAAGGAAAAGGAATAGTTAGAAGGAACAAAAATGCAGTGAAAATAACTTTTTAATTTATAGAATGAGCAGAGTGGATAGCACCAAAAGGTGGGGTGGGGGACCTTTTTTCCTTAGCATGTGAAGTACAGATTTGCCTTTCCCCTTTGAAACTGAACAAGGAGTTACAACTTCATTCTCTGAGAAATAGCTGTGTCCCTGGTCACTTCTTTTAACAAGGCAAGACCTTGATCCAAATTCCAGGCTTCAGATTTGCTGTATCCCAGAGAAGACTATTTGTGGTAATGAAGACTGGTCTGCAGTGCATAATAGATTCTAGTTTGCTTTTATTTTTTTTCCACAATTGCAGAATTCAAAATAAATGACACGTTTTAAAGTGCCATTCTTTATTTTCAAAAATGTCATTATTACAGTTAAAAATTAAAATCACATTGTTTACTCTTTTGCATGTAAGAATTCAGAACTGCATAGGTTTAGGGAGGAAAACATAATTAAACATAAGTAACAGATGCCAGGAAACAAAGGATAAAAGGAAGAAATGTTAAATTATGACTGTTTTATGGCAAGAAATAGGCAACAAATCTCCTTTTACCATAAAGTCACTTTGGAGGGAACTAATCCATTCCATCTTTAAATTCTGAATTGAAAAACATAGAAATGAGAATTATGGTAAATTGATTGGCTAAAAACACATAAATAGTATTATTTTAAGAAAATGGTGTAAGAACAAAGCTAGGACTTTGAGGAGCTGAGATATGTCACAGTCCTCATAGGCTGGTAAGAACAGAGAAAGAGACATAAAGAAAGAAACCCCATTAACTGAAGGTCCCTAGCTCTTACATGTGAATCTACTTAAAATGGGAGCCAACTTTTCAAGGTAGAAAAGAATTGATTTGGGCTTTAGCTTAAATATAAAAACAAAAATTATGAAACTAATTTCCTCTGAAACCTAGATGTTGTCTGTGGTTGTCTGTCCTTGGTCTAATTGTTCCAAAGGTCAAAGGCCAATGGATTAATGAACATTTTCATGTCATCTTGCTTCTCTATGTAACACTTTTATGGTGGGGACTTGGATAACACATGCTCAGTCAATTAAGAACTCTTGTAATTCTTTTCCTAAACCCAAACTTCCTGTCCCACCACCAAATCTTGTTACTAAGAAATGACTGGGAGACTAGGGATCTTTAAAATTATCCTGACTGGCAACCAGAGCTTTTCAAATTCAGATAATTGTTTGAGCCATATATTGGTCTGCTAGGACTGCCATTACTATGTACTGTAAACTGAGTGGCTTAAATAACAGAAATGTGTTGTCTCACAGTTCTGGAAGCTTGAAGTCTAAAACTTTTGGGCAGAGTTGTTTCCTTCTGAGGTTTGTGAGGGAGGGTTGCTCTAGGCTTCTCTCCTTAGCCTATAGGTGGTAATCTTATCCCTGTGTGTATGTCTCTCCATATTTTTTTCCTTCTATGGGTGTCTGTCTCTGTATCCAAATTTCCCCTTTTTATAAGGACAGCAATCATATTGGATTTGGGCTCCCCTTAATGACCTCATTTTAACTTGATAACCTTTATAAGGACCCTATCACCAAATATGGTCCCATTCTGAGGGACTAGGGATTAGGACCTGGGAGTTAAGACTCCAATATAGCTTCTTTGGCGTATACAATTCAACTCATAATATTGTACTGTTCTTTTCTTTCTTTTTCTTTTTCTTTCTTTTTTTTTTTTTTTACTGCATAAAAGCTCTGTCTATAGAACTCAAAATCAATTTGAAAGGAGTTAAGTACAGTGAACTGCTAATGTAATGATTCATGACTAAAATGAATGCTTGTTGTTATTTTAAGCCACTGAGCTAGCTTTGAGGTGATTTGTTATATAGCAATGGATAACTGATAACATGATCGTGCTAATGGTCACTCCAGAAATTTCTCAGAGTTTAGAGAAAAGGGATCAATGATTCTGTGCTATTATATATTACAAAGAAGGGTTTTTGAAAAAACAGTATTATTGAGGTATAATTGATATATAATAACTACATATATTTAATGTATGTAATTTGGTGAACTTGGACATATGCAACAACCAATGATACTATCACAATTAAAGTAATAGACCTATCCAGTGCTTTCCCACAAAAACAAAAAGGGACAGAAGCAAACAAGGAGATTTTCACAGGCTGAGTTGGAGCTCAGATGTTGCTAGTGTTGCAGTCTTTTTTCCAGATCAACTTCCATTTCTTTGTCATTTTGAGAAATCTCATCTTGAAATTAGAGAGGGATCTGATTGGAGGGAGGGCTTTGGAGAAAGGAGAGTAGAATTAGTAAAGGTGTGGTATAGTATCTTTTGCTTCTGGTCCTTTCTTGGGTTTGAGCTAACAGAATGCAAAGTCTTTATGTAAGGCTAGTAAGATTTTGAGCACCAGAATATCTTCTTGGGACCCCAGCTAACACAGGGGGACCCTGAGTTGATCCTGGAAACTTGGGACAGTGATTTGGTAGTGCTGGGAGAACAGAAGCATTGGTCTTCTTGAGATGGGCGCCACTTCAGGGGCATGTATGGTGAACATCCTTACAATGGCTTCATAGGTGGTAGTGGATGTTCCTAAGTGGGAGCTAGTACAGTGCAGTTGCCACGGGCTACTTCAAAGACAGACTGGTTTGTGTGTATAAATGGGATACTTCTCTGGGGACTTCTCCAAGTCTGGTCCCAGGACCAGCAGCAACTTGTTAAAAATATAAACTCTTACAGCTTTCTGCAAAGCCATGGGCACATGGTCAACTATAGAATCTGGTAGTATGGGAGAGTCAAGTGCCTTGTTGGGGATGTTTAAGCAACAGAGTAGGGAGTTGGCAAATAAATGTCCTAGAGTTCTATTATGTAGAAGGACAATTCTGAGGTACATTCTATATAGTTCTTGTGGATCTCTTGCAGAGTTGAGGCCCAGATCCCCACTGTTCTAACCAGGTAATAATATATCCTTTAACTTCTCCATCTCACCTTCCGAACTCATTTATTCCTGCTTTCTGGACTCACTTCTTGAGAAAGCCACCTGCACCCAAGTCTTTGTCTCAGGCTCTACTTGTTGGATAATAATAATCTGACAACAATAATAAGATACCCACAAACACATTCATTAGTCTATGAGAATATTCTGATTTGTGCTAAGTATTTGGAATGCAAAACAATGTTTAGGTTCCATGCCAAACTGAACAGCTCTATGGGAGGAACATGGGCTCTCTGTCACCTTAGTGGACGTCCAGAGTGTTGCTTAGGAAGAGAAGATACTCTCTACCAAGATTCTGGCACAGAGGAAAATAGCTAGATCCATGGCTGCCAAGGCTAGTCTTCAGATTGAGTCTCTCATTGGTTTAGCTTCTTGTGGCTTGGGAATTAATTCCTCCGCTATGTACAATTTTCACTTCTTGAGAAAGTCTCTTAGCAAACTGTTCCTTGGTGTGTCTGGATAAGGATGAGAAATGAAATCTTTAGCAGTTTAGCA
This sequence comes from Canis lupus baileyi, assembly GCF_048164855.1. Classification (NCBI taxonomy): domain Eukaryota; kingdom Metazoa; phylum Chordata; class Mammalia; order Carnivora; family Canidae; genus Canis; species Canis lupus. Next base: position 51,908,369 of record NC_132855.1, on the reverse strand, counting down.
CAAGTGCTTGGGATTTTGATTTTTGGCTGGTTTGAATATTTAATTTGCATGAGTGTTGTAAGTCATGAGAAGATATGACTGCTGGTTGATCTGGCACCTGGCCTGGGGCTCCTCACCCTCTACCCTGTCCTTGAAGTGTACATTCTGCCCACCATTCCCATACTAGGAGGTGTTTCGAGGACATAGTTTTGAGAGAGCAGTGTGTTATTGAGACCATCTTGACTGAATATGTGAGCAAACCCCATTAAAGCCTCTGTATCAGCTTTTAAGATTTTGACAAGTGAGGAGATCTACTCATCTTGTGGCTGCCAAAGACAAGCTCCTGTGTAAGTTCTTTTGTTTCTTTAACCTGCCAGTTTCTTTCTTTGGTTTCTCCTTGATCTCCATGTACTGGGGCTAGTTTCAGATTTTACCTGGGGAATTCTCAGGATTGTCAACTAACAATGAGTGTATATATTTTTCAGTGTATAATAAGTTGGTGGTTAAAATTATTCTAAGAAGTTTGATTTTATGCACAGCAATTTAGTTTCTCAAATATATTAAATACTTCTGCTTTGATGTGGGGGCAACAGTTCAAAGGAAATGAATATCTTTTTCACAAAGTAAGGCTATTATTTAATAGCTATAACAGGAGATGGTAAATACAAGGTTTAGTCTTGTTTATGCTTCATCTGAAAGAATAATATTTTTGGTTTGGACCTGTGATTTATTAAAGATGTCAGGACTTGAAAATGTTGATTTCACCTATGTTCCTATTATGAAATGCACCATGCATGAAATTATCACATACTTATGGATATTTAGATACATCATTTCTTTCTGGGAAGAAGGAATTCCAATTTATCATGTTGGATTTGGTGAAGGAGTAATTTTGAAGTCATATAATTAATGTTGATAATATAGTTATCATAAGACCTTAATTCATGTGGATTTTTCTTTCTTTTTGCCAGTTTTTATTTTATTTTTTTTACTCAGATTTTAATTATTCAGGTCTTTGCTGGGTCTTCTGCTATGGCAGCTGCCATTCACAAGCTGATTGGAGGAAAACAAGTTCTGAAAGCAAATAAAAGGATGCAGTGCATATGGCAGGAAATATTTTTTCCTGCTTGTTACTAAGGAAGTTATATAGTATCATGGAAAGGATGTAGTCTTTGGAATCCAACAGATTCTAACTTAAACATCAGCCTTTCATCATTAGCAGCATATAATCAAAGGACAATTAACTTTCAGTTTTCTTACCTATTCGATAGAGATGATAACTGTCTTGTAAGATTGTTGCAGGAGATATAATATACATAAAGTACCTAGAAGACTGAGTACAAATAGCAAATATTATTACTGTTACTCTACTACATTGAAAGGAGCTTTCAGATAAAGACAGCTCACTTTGTTAAGAGTGTGCTTGGACAGCAGGTTTCCAGGCTGTGTAGAAACTGCTATAAACAAAATGATTCAGCTTAAAGTGGGACTTTCCTCCAAAGACTTAATAGCATGAGAAGCAAACCTGGATGGTTTTTAGGGTACTTGGAGGAACTGTTTAGCATCATCCCAGAACAGGGTATATGAATTTTTAAAAGTTACCTAGGTGATTCTGATAATCTGAAAGCTTTGGGAACCACATCTTAAGATTCAGACCCAGCTTTTCTTGACCAACTTTGGACATCATTGAGTGAGTAGCTACAAATTATTTTTAAGATTTTTTATCTTTTTAAAACTAGACTCCATGCCCAGCATGGAGCCCAATGTGGGGCTTGACCTCGCAACCTTGAGATCAAGAGTCAGACACTTCACCAACTGAGCCACTCAGGCGCTTCTTCTCTTCCCTTTTTTAACTATTTTTTTCCACTCTGAACAAAATTAACATAATTCCTTAATATCATCTAAAGCCTAATTCATATTCAGATTGCCTAAATAGTCTCAAAAATGTCTTTTACAGTTGGTTTATTAGAATTAATACCCAAACAAAGTCCACATATTGCATTTGGTTAATATGTCCCTTAAGTCTTTCTTCTTTTTTAATTTTTAAATTATTTTTATTTTTTATTTTTAAGTAGGCTCCATGCCCAGTGTGGAGCCCAGTGTGGGGCTTGAACTCATGACCCAGAGATGAACACCTGAGCCAAGACTGAGAGATGGATGTTTAACTGATGGAGCCACCCGGCACCCCTCTTCTTTCTTTATATCATTGATTTGTTTGAGACCATGTTTCATTTACAATATAGAATGTTCCATATCTTGAACTTCTAATTCTTTTTCATGTATTCCAAAATGTGGAACTTTTGCTCTTTTTATTTAACAAAACTGGTAGTTTGATATAGAAACTTGATGATTTAAGTTCAATTTATTTTTGGATTATTATATTTTTAATGAGTTCTGATTTATTGCAATTATTATTCTTTTTGATTAAAATTGTCCTATATTAGGTCGGTAGGAACTCCTTCATATTGAATCCACTGTCCTTTCATACAATTCTATTAATTCTTCATAATATTCTTGCTTTGTAACACAATAAGTTGTTTCAGATTCATCTTGCTGTATATCTCAAATAAGTGATTCCTAGAAGGACCCTTCTCCATTTCACTGAAGAATGATAGAGATTACAATCTGAGTGCCAGGAGAGTTCATTGCTATTGCACTGTCATTGCATTTAGCATTTTCAGTAGACAGAATTGGGAAATGCCTGTTTAAAAATAAAAAGAATAATCAGTGTAGAACGATATTTCCAATTCACATTGAAGGTTTTAGAATATTTACTTAATTTGCTTGATTTTATACTTGTATCTATAGTCTTAGGCTGAAAATTTCAAGGCTTTCAACCTAAGCTGTATAGTTGTACTGGCTCTCAGTCTATCTGCTTTTATATCCATGTTTTACTCATCTTCTAGTTTGCCCTATGTTACAAGAGGTTGATCCCTAGCCTGTATTCCATAGTTCCCCTGTCAGTGAGCTTCTTTTGATCTTTGTTAATGTGGGGCACTGGCAGGAAATTGGCAGATAAAAAGGAAAAAGATTTCTAATTATTTCTCACCTTCTGTCTCTGTCTTGAAGTCATATGGTTAACGTTGATATTAAGTGTCTCCTCTGAAGCCTCAAGCTTGCCAAGGGTTCAGCTTTTATTGGGTGACCCTGGCCTCTGGCTCTAGTTATACCACCTTCTCCCTCTGTCTGGCTTAGGCATGGTAGTGGCTTCCTCTTGTTGTTAATCTTTGGGTAGTCTCACTGTCCTCTGGATTTTTCTCTCTCCTATCACCTATATAATAAATTTCTTTCAATACAGTCTGTTATAAATACTCAAATGGTTTCTAGTACTTGGTTAGACTCTGATGCAATAGCGTTGCTGAATTTTTTAACATTTTATTTTACCAATACTGTGTTACCAACAGACTATTTGGAGCTTGCAAACTAAATCCTGACAGTCATTATTATTATTATTGCAAGTCATTCATTAATAATGACACTGTGGGTATAATTTTATACATTTATGATTTTCCTTTTTAATCACAACTGTTAGCCTTTGTCTAATTATACTTCCCCTCTGGCTCCTGAATCTGCCATTCCTGCTGCTATTACCCCACTTCAGGCCATTATGACAGCCTCCTTAAATTTTGAAATAACTTTATAACTCTCTCCCCACCTTCGTCCCTCTATTTTCCAGTCTATTTTAAAATATGCTGCCAGATTTATTTTTAAAAGCACAGATCTAAGTCACACCATCACTAAGAAAGAAAATCTCTTGTGGCTCCCCATCACCTACCAAATTAGGCACAAAGTCTTTGTGCTAGCCTTCAAAATTCTCCACAAAATATTCCAAAACTTTTATGTTGAATCTCTTATTATACAAACCATATTTCAGCTTATTGATCCATTGGCATAGAAGATCCTTGGAAGTAAGAAAGATATCCCTAATTTTGCCATATGGGATGGGCTGTTTGAAGGGTCTTATGGAGAGACCACGTCAAAGTAGGCTTGAAGGTAGTAAACAAATTTGGGAGTCACCAGAGACAACTCCTTCTGCATTTATTAGTTGGAATTCTTCTATGAAGAACTTTCCCTCATTCACCATGTAATCACTCTGAACTACTGAAAAGGCAACTTAAATATTTGAGTTTTCCTTTGTTTATTATCAATTTTTAGTGCAATGATTTGGTGCCCAAGCAACTTCCAATGGTGACCAATGAATTTCTGAGTATTATTGTGAATTCATGCAACATTATATATTTTATATATTTACATTCACTTTAGTTATTGTTCTTGATACACATTGTCACATCCCAGGCAATGAATCCAATTCTTTTAAGTTTTAAAACATAGAATCTATAGTGAATAAGTCCTTAAAAATAAAATGACATTCACCTTTTATAGGTTTGTTTATTCTATTCTGATTTCTGGGTCCCTCTGGACTAATATTAGAAACAAAATGTCAGTGATTAAAGAAGCTACTTACTCTCAGAGAAGGTCATCATTGACACTTTATTTTATCATTACTGTAGGCTGACTTGGTCTTATTTTGTTCTTTATTGTAAGCTACATTCATTCACTTATTCATGTTTTTGAACTTTTTATTACTAGCTACTGGAAATATGGTGATAAATAAGATGGACAGGGCCACTGTTCTTGTGAACCTTAAATTCTACAGGGTATATAGAAATTAAACAGTAAATTATACAATTCCAATAGAAGTAGGTACTATGGAGGATGGAGGACAATTAGAGGTTTTCTAGAGGAAGTCATGTTTGAACAGAGATCTGAAGGGTGAGGAAGGATTTAAGTGATGGGCATATATAAGCATAGATTACAGAAAGTGAGAAGGCTTTAAAGAGGGAAGAAACAGGGATCCCTGGGTGGCGCAGCAGGTTAGCACCTGCCTTTGGCCCAGGGCGCCATCCTGGAGACCCGGGATCAAATCCCACATCGGGCTCTCGGTGCATGGAGCCTGCTTCTCCCTCTGCCTGTGTCTCTGCCTCTCTCTCTCTCTGTGACTATCATAAATAAATAAAATTTTTTTTTTAAAAAAGAGGGAAGAAACATAGTCCTTCTGAGGACTGAAAGGAAAGCCACCATGGCTAAAGTGTGAGATATACAGCATGACTGAAATATTGGAGAGATATGCAGGGATCAGGCCGCACAGAGCCTTCTAGATCATGGTAAGGACTGCACAATTTTTTAAAGGGCTGTCATATCAGAAGTGTATTGACTGGAGCATGGGAAATATATTGGAAGGACACAGGAGTGCATGCTGTGATACATGGTATGTGTACACGTTTAGTTGTTATAAATATGTATTATATAAAAGTATAATATATATATATATATATACACACATATGCACACATATATATGGTATATGTACTAAAGACCTGCCAAATTATTGTCAAGAATGCTTCTGTCATTTTGCACTCCCACTAGCAACATATGAGAATTCCATATCATTGTCTACACTTTGTATTATCAATTTTAACTTTAGCCATTCTAGTGGCTATGTAGTCGTATCTCATTGGTTGTAATTTCTATTTTTTATCTCTGTTGAGTTTTCCTTTTTTTTTTGAACATTTTTTTTAAAGATTTTATTTATTTATTCATGAGAGACACACAGAGAGAGAGGCAGAGACACAGGTAGAGGGAGAAGCAGGCTCCATGCAGGGAGCCCGATGCAGGAGTCCATCCTGGGTCTCCAGGATCACGCCCCGGGCTGAAAGTGGCACTAAACCGCTGAGCCACCCAGGCTGCCCTGATGAGTTTTCCATTTGTTTGTTTGTTTTTTTTTTTAATTTTTATTTTTATTTATGATAGTCACACACAGAGAGAGAGAGAGAGCGAGGCAGAGACACAGGCAGAGGGAGAAGCAGGCTCCATGCACCGGGAGCCCGACATGGGATTCGATCCCGGGTTTCCGGGATCGCGCCCTGGGCCAAAGGCAGGCGCCAAACCGCTGCGCCACCCAGGGATCCCGAGTTTTCCATTTGTATATCTTCTTTTCTGAATTTCTGTTCAAATCTTTTTCATTTCAAAATTAAGGCTGTTTGTGTTCTTATTGAATTGTAAGAGTTTTTAATTTTTTTTGTCAGATATCTATTGCAAATATTTTTCCCCAGTCTGTAACTTAATTTCATTAGTGATGCCTTGTGAAGAGCAGAAATTTTGAATTTGAAGAAGTCTGTTTTAGTCCATTTGGGCTGCTATAATAAAAATACCATGAACTGAGTGGTTTATAAACAACAAACATTTATTTCATATGGATATAGAAGCTGGGAGGTCCAAGATCATGGTGATAGCAGATTCAGTATTTGGTGAGGACTGCTTCCTCGATGGTAATACATGGCAGAAGGGATTAGCTAGCTCTGTGGGATCTTTCTTATAATCCCAGTGATGAGGGCTCTGCCCTCTGACCTAATCACCTCCCAATGGCTCCAGCTCCTAAATACTGTCATGTTGGGGTTGAGATTTCAACATATGAAATTTAGGAGGACACAAACATTCAAACTATAATAAAGTCTAACATAAATTTTAATGGACTGTGCATTTTGTGTCTTATCTAAATATCTTAACCCAGATTTGTGAAGATTTTTTGTTGTTTTATTCTAGTAGTTTCATAGTTTTATCACTTAGGTTAGGTGTATTATCAACTTTGAGTTAATTTTTATGGATGATGTAAGAGTGAGGTTTATTTTTTTCCTATAGGGATATTCAGTTGTTCTAGCACCATTTCTTGAGAAGATTATTGTTTTAGGAACACCTGGGTGGCTCAATGGTTGAGCCTTTGGCTCAGGTTGTGATCCCAGGGTCCTGAGATTGAGTCTTGCATTAGGTTCCCTGTAGGGAGACGCGTTCTCCCTCTGCCTTTGTCTCTGCCTTTTTCTGTGTCTGTCATGAATAAATTTAAAAAAATCTTAAAAAAAAAGATTATCCTTTCTCCTTTTGGTTTTGGCACTTTTTAAAAAACTCAACCTACTATATCTGGAATGTGTATTTTATTCCATTCATCTGTATGTTTATCCTTATGCCAGTATTTTACTTTGTTGATCATTGCTGCTCTATAGTAAATCTTGAAATTCTCTGAGTATGCTCTTATTTTTCAAAATTATTTTAACTATTATAGATTCTTTTCATTTCCATATAAATTTTAGAATCAGTTTGTCAACTTCTGTAAAAAAAAAAAAAAAAACTCCTAGGATTTTGATTGAGATTTCATTGAATCTCTACATCAGTTTAGGATTAATATCACAACAATATTGAATTTTCTGGTCAATGAACCCATCATGTCTCTTCATTTACTGATACCTTCTTTAAATTTCCTCAGCAATGTTTGTAGTTTTCAGTGTTCATCTTTTGTATATATTTTGTTAAACTTATCCCTAAGTATTTGTTTTTCAATGCTATTATAAATGATATTTTAAAAAATTTCATTTTTCAAAGTTTTTTTTTTCAAAGTTTGTTGTTGGTGGTATATAGAAATGCAATTTATTTTTCTATAATGACTTTATATCCTGTGATATTCCTGGATTTACCTATTTATTTTATAAGCTTTGTTACAGGTTCTTTAGGATTTCAGTGTAGATGATTATGTTGTCTGCAAGTAAACATATATGTTACTTCTTCCTTTCCAATCTGTGTGCCATCTATCTATCTATCTATCTATCTACCTACCTACCTATGTATCTAAACTTTGCTTGTGCTATTTTTGTATTGGTTAGACTTTAACATAATATGGAATAGAAGTGGTGAGATAGACATCTTTGCCTTGTACACACTCTTAGGGGAAAAGCATTGAGCCTCCTAGCACTAGGTATTTTTACAATAGACATCTCTTATAATGTTGAGAAGGTTTCTGTCTAGTCATAATTTGCTGAAAGTTTATTATATATTTATTTAATCACATATTTATTTTTCTTTATATCCTGAATAGGTGTTGAATTTTTTAAAGTGCTTTTTCTACATCAGTTGAGATCATTGTATGGTTTAGGTTTATGGTTTTCTATTTATCTTGTTAATTATTCTTTTTATATATTCCTGGATTTGATTTGCTAATATTTTGTTAAGGAATTTCACATCAACATTTATATAGACTATGAGATAGTAGTTGTAGTTTTCTTGATGTCTTTTGTTTTGGTATCAAGATAATGCTATCCTCATAAAATAAGTGTCATCTCTCTCTATTTTTTTTTTTAAAGATTTTATTTATTTGACACAGAGAGAGAGAGATACGGAGCACAAGCAAGGGGAGTGGCAGGCAGAAGCAGAGGGAGAGGGAGAAGCAGATTCTTTCTGGAGCAGGGAGCCTGAAGCAGGACTCAATCCCAGGACTCTGGGATCATGATCTGGGCCCAAGGCAGTCACTTAACTGACTGAGGCCCCAGGCACCCTTTCTCTAGTTTTTGAAAGAGTTTGTGTAGAATTGTTTTATTTCTTCCTTAAAAGTTTAAAAGAATTTACCGATGAAACCGTCTGGGTCTGAAGTTTTCTTTATGGCAAAGCTTTTAATTACACATCCAATTTTTAAAAAAGATTTTAATAATTTATTCATGAGAGACACAGAGAGAGAGAGAGAGGCAGAGACACAGGCAGAGAGAGAAGCAGGCTTCATGCAGGGAGCCCAATGTGGGACTTGATCCCAGGACTCCAGGATCACGCCCTGGGCTGAAGGCAGGTGCTCAATTGCTAAGCCACCCAGGCATCCCTCCAACTTTTTAAAAATATATATGGTGCTATTCAAGTTTTCGATAAAAATTTAAAAAAATTAATTTGTGTCTTCAACTTAAAAATTTGTTTATTTTATCTAAATTGTTGAATTTATTTGCATGAGGTTGTTCATAATATTTCTTTATTATGCTTACTATGTCTGTAGAGTCTATAGTGATGTTCTCTTAGTTATTCCTGATACTGGTAATTGATGTTTTTTTTTTTTTCCTTAATTAGTATAGATAGAGTTTATCAATTTTGGGGAGATTTAAAAAGAAATAAGTTTTGATTTTGTTACCTTCATTGTTTGCTTTCTATTTTTATACCCAAATATATGATTTATATTTGTTATTTCTTTCCTTCTTCTTACTTTGGTTTTAATTTTCTTTTCTGTGGCAACTTAAAGCCAAAACTTAGTTAATTGACTTAGGATCTTTATTTTTTTTCCTAATTTTTAAATCATTTAAAACTATACCTTTCTCTTAAGGACTGCTGTACCTGCATCTCCTAAATTATTATCTGTTGTGTTATCATTTTTATTAAATTCAAAACATTTTCTAGTTTTTGTTTAGATTTATTCTTTGACCTATGAGCTCATTATAACTATGTGTTTAAATATCCAATTATTTGAGGGATTTACCAGATATCTGACTGTTACTGATTTCTAATTTAATATCATCATGGTTACACAATAGACTTGACATAATGTCAGCCTTTTAAAAGTTTTTGAAACATGTTTTGTGGCCCAGTATAGTCTATCTTAGTATTTACTGCACACTTCAAAATAATATGTATTGTGCTGCTTATTGGACAGAGTCTTTTGTAAATGTGTATTGAGTCAACTTGGTTGATAGTATTATTCAAATCTTTTGTATTCTAACCTATTTTCTGTCTTCTTATTCTATCAATTCCTGAAAGATAAAATCAATGATCAATTCCTGAGTGATTAAAATCTCCAGTTATAATTTTAGATTTATGTACTTCTCCTTTGATGTCTGTCAGGTTTTGCTTCATACAATTTATAATCTATACTTAGTTTCATATAAATGTAGGATTGTTACTTTTTATTGTGTTTCTATCATTATGAAATGTCCTTTGTCAGAAAGTATTGCTTGTTCTGATCTTCTTTGTCTAGTCATTGCTATTTTAGCTTTCTTACGATTAGTGTTTCTATGGTATATAGTTTTAATTTTTCCTTTTTCTTTTTAACCTCTCTGTATTTTTGTATTAAAGTGAGTTTCTGTTGTTTTCTCTAGCTTTATTTTTTTTTTGTTTTTTGTTTTTTCCTCTAGCTTCATTGAGGTATCATTGACAAATAAAACTGTAAGGTATTTAGGGTGTACAGTGTACTTAGTACTTAGCATAAGAGTCAAGGGGAAGTGGATGCAGATTTCTGGAGCTCTTTATCTACATAACTCCTCTTTCCCAGTTCTTTGACCTACAAAGTTCTGCCACTTTAGCTTCTTTGAACTCTATTTTCTCAATTCAGGGGATCATTCTGTCCTGCCTGACATGTCCCTTCCTACTTCACAGTCCAGAAGATGACTCCTGACAGAAAGCCAGGGCAATCATAGGGCTCAACTCATTTGTTTCCTTTCTCAGAGGTTGTGGCCCTGAATTGCCTATTATCTAAAAGTAGTTATTTCATATAATTTATCCAGTTTTCTAGTTGTATACAGTGGTGGTGGGGTACAGCTGGTCCTAGTTATTCCATCATGGCCAGAAGCATGAGTCTGTATATTCAGTTTTGAACATATTGAGTTTAAGGTAAGTTTGAAATTTCTAAGTGTAAATCCATTATCCAATTGGTGTTAGATTTGCGTTTTAGAGAAAAAATCTGGGCTGGTGAAATAAATTTGGGAATAGCAGTAACATGGATGGTAATCAAAGTCATTAGCATGATTGGATGTTATCACTTGTAAGAAAGGAAGTATGTGAAGAAAATTGGGCTTTGGGTCAGGCTTCAAGGAACCTCACTTTTAAATTCCATGCAGAGAAAGATGAATTAGAGTAGGTGACAAAGAAGTAACATCTAGAGAGGTAGGAAGAAACTGGGAGAGAATGTGTAGAAGCCAGGGAAGGAATTGTCAAAATTTTAATGATGCTGGTTCAAGAGAAATGAGGACTGAAAATTGGCCACTGGATTTTGGAACACAAAAGGTTTTAGTGACCTTATCTAAAGCAATTTCAGTAGAGCACTGGGACAGAAGCCAGATTTAATATTGCAAGGAGAGCAGGAGGTAAGACAATGAAGAGGGTAGGTTTAGATCATCTTTAAAAGTTTAGTTGTAAAGGGAGACAAAAATTAGCTTGAGAACTATAGCTGAATGAGAGTTTCAGAAATGGTTACATTTTTTTTTCTTTTTAAAAAATGTTTTCTTTTTAAATAGGAGAGGCCCGAATAAATACAAATATAGACGGGAAGGACCTGGTTGAGAAGTTAAGTTAATGGTTTAGAGAGGGGATATTCTGTAATGTTAAGAGCAGAAAGCCTGTTGTATGTGCAATTCAGAGCACGAGTTGAAACTTGATATTAGATAGAAAAAGTTATTTGTCATCTTGTAACAGAAGGAAGGGAGAGAGAATGGATGCCTAGCAAGTTAGGTTTGTCAGTTTGGGGGTGGGAAGTTAAGAGCTTACCTTTAGGTGAAGGCTTTTATTTCTTATGAGAAAGAAAAACATGTATTCTAAAAAATTTTTAAAGAATACTTAACCTATATTGACACAGAGCTTTTGAAGAAAATTTGGTAATGTTTGATCAGAAACTATGGGCAGAATAATGCAGTTACATTTGTATAAGTACAGATGTGTTGATTACAACATCCATCTGATAGTCATGATGGGACTCAGTAACCCAAGAGAATCGTTAGATAGAATGAGACTACCCTGAACTAAGTCTGCACTAGCCTCTTAGCAAGGATGGAATATTGGAGAGAAAACAGTGGCTTCTTTGTCTGTTCCTTTCCTTGCTAAAGGTTCCCACTTTTCACTTTCCTCTTTCAGGTTTCTTTTCCTTTTCTGATGTTCAGTCCTCAAGCCTCACTTCTATCTCTACCAATCTTCTCCTCAATCTCTAGCCTTATTACTTTAATTATAGTTTTTCATCCAGTATTTAACCTTTTTTAAATTTTTTAAATTTATTTATGATAGTCACACACACACGCACACACACACACACACAAAGAGGCAGAGACATAGGCAGAGGGAGAAGCAGGCTCCATGCCCCGGAGTCCGACGTGGGATTCGATCCCGGGTCTCCAGGATCGCGCCCTGGGCCAAAGGCAGGCGCCAAACCACTGCACCACCCAGGGATCCCCTTTAACCTTTTTTTTAAAGATAGATTTATTTATTTATTTATTTATTTATTTATTTATTTATTTATTTATTTATTTATTTATTTAAGAGAGAGTGAGAGAGCATGAACACCCAAGTGGGGGGTGGGAGGAGCAGAGGGAGACAGAAAGGGAGAGAGAATCTCCAGCAGATTTCCCACTGAGCATGGAGCCAGAAGTAGTGCTGGATCTCACAACCCTGAGATTATGACCTGAGCCAAAATCAAGAATCCAGTGCTTAACTGTCTGAGCAACCCAGGTGCCCTAGTATTTAACCTCACTTTTCTTGAATCCTCTCCTGAAAATAGTCTCTTCATTACTTGTTTAAAAATATTTCCCCCCCATATTTCAACCTTTCCAATTCTTCCACTTCTTTTGTTTGTCCTGATTAAAAAAAAAAAAAAAAAAGCCACCCTGAATCTGAATCTGACTTGTCCCAGTCTATTTAAGAAAGAAATAAGTCTACATTTTCAGTATTCCTAGTCCTAATTTAAGGTAGTTTATATTCTTAAATGACATTATGAACAGTTTTAAACCTTCTCAAATTTTATTCCTTAAAATTAAAAAATTAAAGGACATCTAAAATGTATAAATCTCATCAAGTTTGGGTTGAAATAGTATTATTTTTCAAGACAGAAATGCCTGAAAGGTTTTGTTTTCTTTCCTTTTTTGCTTCTTTTAAAAAAAGAGCGCCCAACGATATTTACATTCAGTTTCTGGCAAACCATTATGAAAACATTTACATATTTAGATTATTTAGAAAATTAGAGAGAATTGGAAAGACAATAAATGTCTTCATATATCTAAGTTATGGTCTATGAAAAAGAAGTTAGCTCTTCATAAAAAAAAAAAAGTGTATTTTCAGTTAAGCACCAAAAATGTGGGAAGCTTTTGAAAAGCAGTATTACAGGTAGGCTGCCGATATAAAAAGTCAGGAATCCTGAGTTGTTTTACTGTCACTACTAGGCAGTTAATCAATAACATATGTGGATCATCTACTGTGTACAAAGTACTTTCTTAGAATCTGCTAAAGAATAAAGTGTCCAGAGAAGGTAGTATTTAAGGAATACATTTGTTCTTTAACACTCAAGTGCAAGGAAATTTTTTCTTCTGTACCAAATAACTCTAGCACTGAGCCACAGTGATTAGTATGTTAAGAAATTCAATCATTGTCATATTTCAGGCCTATATTTCAGTTTCAAGTGCTACAGAGATGTTCACTATCAAGATGCTCACAGTAGCCCCCATGGGCTATTAAAAGGCAGTGACTCCATTCCTTCCATGGCAAACACAGGTAAAAGACTCCTTTGATGAGGTTCTTGGGTTGTTAGACATTGGAAGGGAGCAAAATGAAGATCTTCATCATTTCCAGTCTCTCATGAAGCAGTACTCTCTCCCTCCATGTCCAATTCCTCTTCTTCAAATCTTGAATGATTCACCTTCTCTATATAATTCAGATATATAGCCTCTGTGAGCTAAGGCTTCTGAAAACAAAACCTGTTTATTCTCTAGGGAGCACAGGCTTGACTGCTCTTGTGGAGGGCACAAAAGGAGAAAAAAGAGTAGGAAAAAGGAAAAAAAATTCTTTCATGGTTTTCCTAAAGAATCAGATAAAAATGAGTATGACACTAAATTATCTTGCTGCATATGAATGCTACAGGAAGTTTATTGATGACAAGGTACATTGCATCTTAAATTTGACTTTCAATCATGCAGCCTTTGTCAACTTTTGTTTTTCAAAAACTCATCTGTTATTTTCAAATAAGTAAAGATATGTTTTAAAAACCTCTTACTGGCACTCAGCACTCAACATGATGTATTCATGGATCTATAAATTTACCATGACACCAAAAATAAACTTCGAGCCAGCATTTGATATAAGAATTGTAACATAATACTCTTAAAATATGATTATAATTTGTGAGTAGTGGGAAATTTTTTGAAAAGAAATTTCTGGCTTGTTAGGAAATGTTCACCTTAGGGGAAGTGAACATCATGTTCAAGGCACCAACTTCTTCATAAAGTGAGCTTAGAGAGAGCTTTTATATCTCCTCATGATGATAACATCAAGATCTACCAAAATAATCCTTGCAATGAAAGCATTTAAAAATCCTTTTGAGTATGAAATGGAAAATTTTCAAAAGAAAATATGGGGCTCCTGAGTACACATTCAATGTTTTAGATTAGAGCAGTACTTCTTTAACTTTATTATGCACAGGAACCACCTGGAGATCTTGATAAAATGCAGATTCTCATTCAGTAGGTCTGAGGTGGGACCTGAGGTTCTGCATTGCTAAACAGTTCCCAGGTGATGCTGGTGCTGTGGGGTTTGCTGACAACACTGAGCATCAAGATTACAGAGAAAACTTCAATGACTACAGATATTGTAGTCAATGCTGGTAAATCAATCTTTTGTTTTGTTTTTTTACATTTTTTAAATTTAAATTCAATTTGCCAACATACAGTATAATACCCAGTGTTCATCCCATCAAGTGCCCTCCTCATTGCCAGTCCCCCAGTTACCCCATTTCCCTACCCACCTCCCCTTCCACAACCTTTTGTTTGTTTCCCAGAGTTAGGAGTCTCTCATGGTTTGTCTCCCTCTCTAATTTTTCCCACTCAGTTCCCTTCCTTTCTCTTATTTTTCCCCCTCCTTTCTCTTATAATCCCTTTCACTGTATGGCTTCACTCATATGTGGAATGTAAGAAATCAACCTTTTGTAATGTGAATATATCTTTCATACCAAAGCACATGGGTATTTTTTTTTTCTCTCAAGGAAATTAGGACTTAAATTTATTTTTTTAAAAAATCTTCATTTATGGTGGCTAACCTGATGACTGAAAGACACAGGAAAGATGAGGGCCAGACAAGGTAGACCAAAGTCATACATTGTATGCTGTAGGAGGAAAATGCTCCATACCATGTAGGTAGTTAGAAATTGTCACACACAATAAAGTATGTAGCACTTACATAAATTTGGAGCCACACTGATTAGCTTGATGTGGTTTGAGACTTTTGGTATACCAGTTGCCAATTTGTGCTGGTAAAAATGTTATAAGTTCTGGAGATGCTTCGACATACCAGTTGGACACTCAAGAGATTTCAAGGACATGGATGTGGAGCTCAGAAAAAAGATTCGTACTGGTTGGATAGATTTGAAGTGGATGTGAAGTGAAAAGAAAAGTGAGTGTGGGTCATATCTTGAAGAAGACTAACATTTAAAGAAAGAAACAAAGGAAAAATAGCCAACATAGGAGATAGAGATTTACAAGGAAAATTGGAAGAGTGATTTTTCATGGAAGCCAAGTAAGATTATTGGCATATAGTAGGTGATTAACGAATGCTTGTTGAAGTGAAAACCCAAACCAAACAAACAGAAAACCAGACTGAACTGGACTCATGAACATCTTGTACAAAGACCACTGAATTGTTTGCTTTTCCTAAGCATATTCTTTCATATGTTTGTTTCTGTCAAATACTGTCCCCACTGCCTGGAATACCTTTCAGTATCCTTTTACCTTTCCTGATTTCTGCCTCTGCTAACCACCCCCTGTTGTTTTTGTACATGCTTTTTATGGCCTTTGGGACTCAACTATCCCCTTTGCCCCTGACTGTCCTGTGGACCTGGGTGATTGTTAGCCAAACTACTCAAATTCTACATATGCCCACATCACCTCTGACCAATTTGCTGGTACCCAATTTGGCTCGGAAGGCTCCCTCCAAATAGGGGACTTTGATAGAAACCAAAGGTGGGAGATCGTATTTACTAATAAGAGATGTTAATATTTACTTTTCAATATGATGATCCATGTGGTGATGGTAGTGTCCAAGCTCTAGCTGAATCATGACCTGAGACCCTGAGAGAGTTGTTTATGTGACTAGAAGATTGAGAACAGGAAACTGTGGTTGCACTTTTAGGAACTTGAGCATTAATGGAAGGCAAAGCTACTGAAGAATGAACGTTTTAAAATAGACGTAAGGTTAGTAGAGGGTAGAGGTGTTTAAGAGATGAGTCAAGATTCACACTGCCTATGTTTGAATTCCATTCTACCATTTACAAATTATTTAGCCTCAGGGAAGTTACTCAACTTCTCTGGGTCTCAGTTTTTTGATCCATAAAATTGGGATAGAGCACTTAGCAAGTTCTCGGCCAGTATAACATGTTAAATAAATGTTAGCAAAATCAACCAAACACACATACATAAGTATAGGTGTGCATGCATACACACACGTGCACACATAGAGTTTCATTAGGTGTGCAGGTGGGATATGACATATAAAGGAAGTTTATCAAGAGCAGTAAGCTAGTCTCAAAAAATATTTTTTTAAAATTAAAAAAAAATTTAAAAATTTATTTATGATAGTCACACACACACACACACACACAGAGGCAGAGACACAGGCAGAGGGAGAAGCAGGCTCCATGCACCGGGAGCCCGACGTGGGATTCGATCCCGGGGCTCCAGGATCGCGCCCTGGGCCAAAGGCAGGTGCTAAACCGCTGTGCCACCCAGGGTTCCCATAGTCTCAAAAAAATATTGTGGATGGGGCAGAGATGGAAATAAAAGGGCTAATTAGTTCATTTTGGAGAAACTTAATGTGCTGCCCTTTGGAGCCTAAGGTTTTAGTGATGTTGCTTGGCAGAGGAACCATGTGCTTGGCACATTCTTCAATATGTAGTAGAATAATAGAATATGACTCACTTACATTTGTCCATCTACTTTTGCTATTATCCAATGATGGCCATTTATGAAATCAACTATTTGGTTTTTGGAATGTGGTGGGGTTTTTTCCTATGTCAATGGAGATGTAATTAAGACCTTAACTTCTTCTAACATCCCGAATTCACCAGCTTATACAACATAAAGGAAATGAAAATTTCCAGTGGTATTTGGTGTTTAGAATCAGTACCTGAATGCCAGCTGGAGGATAAATAATAAGTTTAAAACCAGGATATCAGTGAATGTGGGTAATCCCTGAAAATCCAAGAAATTGTCAATCGGGAAACTTACTTGCAGAGACAAATGTCTTTATCAACATTCTACCTCATTTTTAGGTTTCAGATCGTATATTATTGAGTGATAAAATGCCAGTCTAAATGGAATACTTGCCAGCTTAAAGTTTGATTTCAATTCATTGGTTATAATTACCAACTTTTTATTTTTTTAATGTTTTACTGCTGACATGCTTGGGGGAAAAATTGAACCACAGTGGTGATTGCACAGCAAGGAAATCAGCAGAAGAGGAAAATTAAATGCTAGGTGATAGTTTGAAGTCAGCAGTGATGGGAATGAGTGGGTGGGAGAGTTAAATTTTTAAGTGATTTAGCAAATGATGTTAAGAGCATGCCACAGCATCATTTTGGTTTTTCTAATGTTAACACATCATAATCGATCAATTTTTCATACTCATGTAAAAAAAATCTCTTCACAGAAAATTTTTACTGCCGTAAGGGACTCATTGAGAAGTTTTCCCCACCTTTTGTTTAAAAGAATATTTAGAGATAGATTTCATTTCAAAATCCCAAGCTGCATGAAAACTTTTCCAAGAAGGTATCTTTTTACTCGAGAATCCAGTGGAATTATGGCAATAGTAGTTAGAAATAATGAAATCAGGGAATGACATTCTCCTTGTCTCTCTGGGATGCTGGGTCACTGAGCAGAGTTTTCAGAGGTGGACAGATCCATTTACTTCTCTTTCCTCCTCCTGAGAGGTGCTGAAAATGCATATTATCTTGTAAGGGGGGAAAAGGCCCAAATTATTCTCCTTATTATTATAAGGGGGAGGGTTATTTCTAGCCTCCTTCTCGTGTCTTTTGTAATACTATCCCAAAGGCTTCACTGCCTGAGTGAAAATGAAGTGTTTCTTTTACTTTTCAATCACTTTTTTACTTTCCTAAAGGAAACAAGTATCAGAGCTTATAAGTAATATAAAATATGCTTCCCCCCCACCCCCGTGCTCTTGCCTTAAAGTTGTTTTTTTTCCCCTATGGGCTTAATTTCTGCTGGATTTATCCATTCTTTCATTTCCTATCTATCCATTCATTTGTTCATTCATTCCTGACCCTTATAAACCTCAGGATCTATGAGAACATAATGTGGTTTCTTACTGAAAATTACATATTTTCTTAAATAGTTCTGATATGAGAACCCAAATTATACATATACTTGTTGAAAATAGTATGTGCGAAAAGCATGGGCAGTGATGGTCTTTGTTATAATATTATGCAGCCTAAAATTTAGAGACAGGTACTCTAAAATTAAGTACCTGTCAGTCAACTGCCCGTCCTCCTCACTTGTACAAATTGGGTGGTTTACACATTTGAAGAAAGGCTGAAGTGAGAAATTCTGTGGCTGGTGTTCAGTGTTCCTTGTCTTTTTTCCCTTACTTTTCATGTGTCAGCTTAATGTCATTTCCTCAGGGAAGCCTTCCCAGTCCCCCTCAGAGAAGATGAGTTACCCCATTACTCTTTGCAGCCTATACTTCTCTTTCATGGTCCTTATTACAATTCTGTTAAATATTTATTTGGGTGATTGTTTCTTTAATGCCTTTTTCATCTGACCGTATGCTTTGTAGGGGTGGAATGGCCATGTATTGTTTGCTGCCCTATATCCAGAGCTTGTCATGGTGTCTGGAATGTAGTGGGAGCTAATTTGTTGAATGGACTAATCAAAAAGTAACCATTAAAAAGACATTATATTTAATTTAATCACAAATCAGAAAAATTTTGTGTATTGAATTAACCATTTTAATTTGCAGTTTTGCATATGTACTAGTTATCATTTTCTAGAAATTACAGTGTAGTGAAATGTATGGAAATTAGAAAAAAATAGCGTTCATTTATTTTTGAATAAGGAAAAATTGAAGGTCAGGAGAAACCATACATTAGAAGAACCGCAGAACTAGTTGGAATATTAAAGTCTCTTCCTTAAAAAGTGGAAGTTTTAAATCCAACTTGCTATTAGAACTTTTGGATGAATATATGCAGGGTGGTTAGGCTTAACAATTCCCACACTACTAGTGAGTTGATAGATTATAACAACTCTTTCCCTTAGGACCTACTGTGCTTTCTCATTGTAAAATGTAATTAGCAGACATAAAAAAAAGTTTATTAATCTTATAGGGTATAATTATGGTTGTTTATATGTAAATTTCTTCATGTTCACGGATTGCTTGTCTTTCATTTTAAATAAACAGGTTAGAATGTCATTACCAATTTGATTAACATCATTGCTGTTCTTTTTCAAACAGGGCATTACTTATTTTTCAAAAGAAATTTTAACTGAATTGGTTAATTTTAGGGTTGGAATTTCCAGTAGTCAAACTAAACTGTCCTAATATAAGTGTTCTGCCAAAGGTATTTGAAATCATCAAGTTATGAAAAAATAATATAGGAAGATGGAAATCTGCACAGTTGTATGTAAATTTATTTAAAATGTCTAATGATCAGTGATAAATGATACCTGAGATGGATATTGTCTGCTTGCCCCTCATTTCCACCTTCTTTCTCTTGCCTTCTGTTCACTGTTTTGGGAGACAATTTTGTCTAGACAATATCAACAGGTTCCCTTACTCCTTGATTTTCAGGGAGTTTGGTCAAGGAAAGAACCAGTAGGAGGTCAAGGTATGATTCTTTTGGATCCCTTTCTGTGGAGTTACCAGGGGCTGGCTGTGTCTCCCCAGGGAAGACATTGCTTCTCTCAAGATGGCTTTCATTCATGATTCCTTCTGCGTTCTATAACTGCTCTCTTCTCTAGCCCATAGGGCTCAGAGGTGACAACTGCCCCTTTTGGATTTTTACTGGATTTTGGCTTTACACCGCCATTGCCTAAATACTGCTCCTGCCTCCAAAATAGTCCCTTTATGAACCCTCATGGAGTTACCCTAATTTGAGTGTGCCACTTC
The DNA here is from genome assembly GCF_048164855.1 of Canis lupus baileyi. Classification (NCBI taxonomy): domain Eukaryota; kingdom Metazoa; phylum Chordata; class Mammalia; order Carnivora; family Canidae; genus Canis; species Canis lupus. Next base: position 51,888,455 of record NC_132855.1, on the reverse strand, counting down.
CCTGACTCCTACGAAACCTTTGAAAAAATGGTGAGAAAATGTACCATATAGCAATTCAGTAGAATATCCAAATGGATTATGTGAAACCAAGAAATGACTTTGTAAGTATAATATATATGTATACTTTCATATATATATATATATATATATATATATATATATATATATACACACACACACACACACAACAATGTACTCTTTATGTTTTGAAGAAAGTGTACTTACTATGACTAGATCTTCATATTTGCCTCTGAAATTTCAGATTCACATCAGTAGCAAGCCATCTTTGAATTATTTATCTAGGAGTGAGAATGAATTGACCTTGTCTCTCCTCTCTCTGGTTGGCTTTGTTATTTGTGCTGTGCATTTGTGAGGAGAAAGGTCCTGGTGAGGGGTACAGTCTACATCCTGGCCCATAATGAAATTAAACTTGTGACCTTAAAAGTACCAACATCATGCTATACTCAGCTATGTTAATTAACCACAGGCCTTTTCAGTGTGGGTGTGTAGATAGAGTTTGCTTACTCTGAATGAGCTGATGTGGGAGAGAAGGATAAAAATAGAGTACAGTAAATTTTCTCTCCTTGTCTCTCTCTTTCTCTCTCTCTCTTTATGGCCTCCACAATTTCCTGTATCAATAGACTTCCTTTCCTTATCTTTTACTAAGCTCCACTGTGTGTCAACACACAAAAGTTTGTGTCCCTTTGAATCAACTGTGGGAACTGAACTGAGAAGAGAGCCAGGAACTGAATTTTACACTTGGCGCTGACTTATACAAACAGGAATGTTACTATCTGTCCACTGCGCAGTGAGGATTGCTTTGAGTAGGTCTTGGTTTGGGAGAAGAGTAGTATTTCCTTATGTTTTTGGAAGCAAACTGAGGATAGTCATCACTCTTCATTATTATTCTACTCTTTGGCTCTACTTTTCCTTCCTCCTTTCCGTCTCACTCCTTATTCATTTTTGTGAAGTTGAGAGGAGCATGACAGCATAAGACAGTGTGAGGAGGGGAAGGTCAATGCTAGACATTGACTTCTGGCTCCAACACTCTTATTTTTATCTAATTTCTGATTATATACTCCTGTTTTGCCACAAGTGCTAGTGGTTTTCATACCAGAAAAGTAGTCACATTTGAAATGCACAGTTAAATGGCTATAATCATTATAGTTTCCTGGACCTGGTTCTGTAACAACAATAAATCCATCCCAAGACCAGGTGGCAGGAAGTTATCATAGTGATGGCTGCTGTTGCTAAGGCCAGCATTACTGAAGAAGTGCATGGGCAAACACTACCCCCTGAGGAAAGAGCATAGCTTCAAGCTGATCTTTAACAGAGCAAACCAATGATGCTATTGAACAGCATGAGGAACCCACCTCACTAACCTCCTCCACTATTAAGTTTGACAATCAATGGACAAGGTTGTTTGTAGAGATAAACAAGAACAAAAATCTTTTGGGCAGGAATTGATGGTGAAGATGTGTGTGACCCAGGTCTTAAATTGTCTTCTGTCTGCAAACCTATCCTCAGATGTATATGAGTGTCTTACAGGAAGACTTAAATTTGCCAGGTTTCTGAGAGGCTTCTTCTGAACTGTGTTTTAGGTGGCTCGTTGCTACCTAAAGGGGGTGTCTTGGCTCTTCAGACATCTTTGTCAAACCAGAAACTGAGAGAAATGAATGGAAGGTTCATAGTGTTTTGAACAGACAAAGCAAATTTTATGCTTATCCATAGTATTTTGATATACAAACAGTGGGAAACCCAAAAAAGGCAGCTGAAGTAGAATTGTAAGCTTCTGGACCATGAATGAATATTTATTGTGTTTAAGTCCATCAGCCCCTTTGCATCTCAGTAATACCCCATTTTACCCTCTCATGTGCAGTCAGACTCAGTCATGGAAGCAGGGAGAAACATAGTCCATTTAAGGGAGATAGAAGCAGTTTCAGCCCTGACTAGAATATCCATTTTACAGATGAAGATAAGCAAGAAGGGGCAAATATTTTAAAATATTTATTAGTGGCAGTTGTATGTTTCCCTACAATGAGCCTGCACAGCTACAACTAAAATGGCACTTGGTTGATTTGAACTGGAATTTTATCACCTATCAGCTTGGTAAAAAGAGATATCTCCTGCTGATCAGAAGCTTTAGCAAATGAGTAGATCTTTGAGTAATAAAGAAAATGGGAAATGAGTGAATTTTTACTTAAATAGTTTTATAGAAAAATCTTTCAAAATCACAATGCATGGAGAAAAATAATAAAAGGGGTCCTTGATTGATGGATTGGATGTATTAATTTTTCTTTCAGTGAATATGTATTGAACCTCTACTATGTGCTAGAAGCTCATGTTATGGTTGTAAACAACACAAAGATGACCCCTGTAGAATACATTTTAGTAGGGGAAACGGTATATGCTAATTAATACAGGCTGTGGTCAAGTGTAATGAAGGAAATATATAGGATGATGAGGAACTAATGAGGGTGAGGAGACCACCATAGGAAGGAATCAAGGAAAGTCTGTTTCAGTAGAAGACATTTGAACTAAGACTGAAGGATGAGAAAAGTCTGGAAGACTTGTGCAAAACTATGGAGCAATAGGCATGAAACTTAAAAGGGAAAAAGAGCTTTGCTGGGTCTGGGAACAGAAAGAAAGCCACTGTGGCTGGATCAGGTGAGTGAAGGGAAAGATGTCAGATGCCAAATCACAAGGATCCTGCAGGAGGAAGTTTGGGATTTATTATAAGAGCAATGGGAGAAAATTGATGGGCTTTGAATGAGATTATTTTATTTTATCTGATTTTTTTTGAAAGATCAATTTGGTTACTGGTGTACAATAAATTTGAGAGAGGCAAGAATGGCAGCAGGAAGAACAATCAAGTAGTTCTAGGAATACAAATAATGCAACGACTTGGACTAGGTTGTGACTTTTTTGCCCTACCATCACTGGGACATGACCTCATATAGCTAATTGAACTTTAAACATCATGTCCAAATTCTGGCCAACAGGAAAGAGAGAGGTGCATGAGAAAGACATGTGCTTTTCCTTTAAAACAACATTTCAAAAGATAACTTCACCACTGCTAATAATCATAGCAAAGAAGGCTGGAGAAATGTAGTCTTCTTCTGAGTGACCAAGTCCTAGGTAAAAATCTGGGATTCTATCTAGAAGAAGTAGAGAATAGTCATGAGAGTACTATAATATCTGCTAACTTTTATTTAAAATATATACTTACTATATATATTTGTTTATTTTTATTAAAATATCCAAGAGGTTATAACTGAATTTTTTCTTCTAAAATAGAACTTTTGCTTCCTTGCGTTCTAAATCAGACTTGGGCCTCTCTTAGAGTTTGTAAGTCCAAGATTCACAGAATGACTAGCTAAATGTAGATCAAATAATTAGTTTTATTAGCAACTGGGCAAACATCAAATAATTTCCTCAGACATACAACTGTATGTTAAGAACTCGGTTGGAAAGCATTTAGTGTGGACTTGACAAAATGGTGCCTCCTACTCCCACACAACATCTCAACCTTAGGATTCATTTCTGCCTGCACAGAAGATTTGAAGTCAGCTTATTTAACCAGTGACATGGGCTTTAGGCCTCCCCTCAACACCTGGTTGTCAGTGGAATGTGGAGAGGAAGGGCGGGCTTCTTCCCCAAGAAGGAAGGACTAGTCTGGTCTCCTTGCCATACGGAGAAAAGAAGCCTGGTATGTGTGTGGGCAGGTCAGAGAATGAAGGCAGAGCTCATTAGCTACTCTTGCCCCACTAGTGTAGATTCTGACCTTTCATTCTGTCCTTTCTCCCTTTGGGGAGAGTAAGGTAAGAGGTAGCGATCTAAGTAGAAAGTACACATTATATAACACCCCCCGCCCCCCCACCCCCTGAGAGGTAAGGTTGGGAGTAGGAATCTCTTCTTCTGTGTACTCAAGTGAAAATGTAGTGGAAGAAGAGTTTTTTCCTAACCAAACCAATTGTCAGAAAATTGGAAGCTAAAGCAATTTTTCAGAAAAATATGGTGATGAGTATCTTGACTTATGCAATTAATTGCCTCAAATATGCTTTATTTGAGTGGAAATATGGCCTTAATTTAACTACACATCATTTTTCTTATGGAAACTCAGCACAAGGAAAATAAGAAGTGATAAAAAGCAAAAATGACAGGTATTTTCAAGTGATGCAATTTGATGTTATAAGGCACTGAAAGAGAAAAGAAAGGAAGCAGTCATGTAAGGACAGTGGTAGAAAAGGCTACATGGGAAATGGATGGCAAAGGGCTAAGCAGTTAGGGCAGGGCTAAGGGTGGGGAAACACGACAGTTGATGTCTCTTCTGCAGAGACCTGGAAGAGTGGGTATATTAGTAAGGCTTCTGGTACACTCAAGGGGTAATGGGAGAGAGGTTAACACAAAGTTATTATTTATAAGGTGTGGGCATTGTTAAAGGACCCAACACTGGATGGGAAGTACTCAGGAATTGGCAACACTGGGAAGATCTGAAGAGGTAAGGGTAGAGAGTGGTCACTAGAACCTTACAAGAAATTCAGCAGTGAATGAGGCCTTAAATAGAGAAACACCGAGTTGATTGGGGAAGGAGTCAGGAAAATCAATACTCTCACTTCTGTCTCCTACCTTCCCATCTTTGTTGTGTCTCCCAATGGCCAAACTCAGATGGAAGCCTGAGGTGAGGGAACTCAAGTGAGATAGTCATTGGGCAGCTTCCTAGGACATACAGCAGGAAGGAGAGTGAGTAAGAAGGGCAAATGGAGAATAGTCTGTCTAATATTTTGGTGGAATGCAGGGCAGAAAGCTGTGGGGGAAGAATCTGCATAAAAATTCCTGCCACAGTTTAATTAATTAATTGTCCTCAAATATTCATTGAGTATTTGCTTTGTCAGATGTGAGGGATAGCAAATAAATCAACAGAGAGTTTGTCTGTAGAAGGCTTATATGCCAGCACACAGTCATGGTTCTCATGTCAGATAGTGGGGGTTATGGAAGTGAGTAGAAGGAAAAGACAGCTCTGCCTGAGAGAATTAGCAAAGGCTTCCCAGGGAGGAGGTAACTTTTGAGTTGGATATAGAATTTGAGCAGAAGATCATCAGGTGGACAGAACAGGCTACATAGGGAACAGCATAGGCAGGTGTACATACACAGACAGGACATGACAGGGAAGATAGGAGGTTAGGAAGGAGGATGGGGCAGAGTCTGATATCAGGGTTTGGTGACCCAGACTGAAGAGTTTGGTTATCTTTTAAATGGGCAAGCAAGAGTTAACAGAGACTTATGAAGGATGTTACTTGTTACAAAGTAACAAGCTGATGCAGAATGCTTTCCCTAACAGCATCTTTTTTTGGTACATTCTCCTTTTCTTTCTCATTTCCCTCTTCACTTCTGCCCCTCATTACTTTTTTTTTTCACTTTTCTTTTTTAATTCTTGTTTTTTTCTAGTAAATAAAACTCTAGGCTGAAGGGATTAGTTAGGATGGATTTAGTAGAGGGAAAAAAAAAGAAACATTACAGGTTTTAAGAAAAAATTCCCACTTCAATTGCCAGTAGGGGGTTAATTTGAGAATAGTGGAAATATTGGGAATGCTGGCACAGAAATTAAAATGTTCAGTGAGCCAATGCTTAGTGGTCAGCCACAATAAAATTAAAATGAGATGTGACTTTATGACAACTTGAGAAACTGTCTTAAAATATAATCAGTACCTGATGTCTATTATTATAGACTGCAACATAGCAAAAATGGAGAAAATGAAAAATGAAAATGAAAACAGACATGGACTCTCACATTACTTTTCCACATGTTGATCTGCAAAGGGAAAACTCCTCAAGGCTTTGGGGAGGAAATCCTTTACCTAATTATTCAAACAACCATTCTCTATCTGTATTTTTATTTTATATACCCTTTACACCTGTTTAATTAATCCTAAACATGATGCTGACTGCTAATTAAACAGCCCTGAAAGTGACTGACTGAAGGTAGTAATTTGAGATAATTAGTTTTGGTTTCAAACACTCAATTTTCACACTTTGTGCTCATTTTTAGAGAGGGGTGGCTCATTATTATAGGCAAGGTGGGGATTGTATAAGGCATTTTACTGCTGGACTCTGAGTAGCTGAGGAAGTAGGAGGATTATTATATATCCAAACAGGACAAGGGAATGGTATAGTGCTATAGAATTTGCTATGGAATGTTTCCCTATCTCTTCCTACAAATACACAAACCACTCATACATGCACAGAATTCCTTCCAAAATGAAAGTCAAGCTACTGAATCTCTTTCATTAGAATATAGAAATGCATATGCTCTTGATCTTTGGGAAAGTTTTATTTAGCAAAAGGTAGATCTCACTGAGTCATTCATTATCCCTTTCCCAGGTTATTTAGAAGTAAGCAACAAAAGATAAAAGAGGCCCAGATTTGGTGTGTGGTTGGAGATTTGAAGGGGTATCCTTGCTGAGGAGTCCGTTACTACAAAGGCACAAAGTTTAATTAAGTGAACAGTCTGACAAGATAGGGCCAGTGTATCTATCAAAGGAAGCAAAGCAAAGGGAAAGGAAGGAGGCAGGTCAGGCTGGTTTTATGGTCCGACAATGTTGATAAGCAAGTTAATATGGTCCCATCAGGAGAACAGGACCAGGAAGAACTGAGGGTTAAATAGGCTAAATCATTGTTATAGGCAATATATATATAGGTACAGGTTACAGAGAAACTGAATGGATCCTGCAGCACCCTGGAGAGCTCCAAGCACATTGTTCTAACTGCTCCCTGAGTAACTGAGGCTTTTGTGTCTTGGAAAGTTTAGTTTCACTTTATTGGCTGTCGGTATGGAGTAGGACTCTTTAGACCCATGAAAGATCATTCAGATGATGAGAGCTATTCAAGAATGTCGAGAGGAGAGTCCACTCCTTGTGGACTGGTCAGGGTCATGGTGGGTGACAGATTCCAGGCTATGCAGTTAGCCCTATGTGGGAAGATGGAATTGCAGCCTCTTTGACATCTTAGTACTAACATTAACTGCAGGATCAGATGGAGAGCAAAGTTAATTGTTTTATATACCAGTCAAATCTGTATCTTTAATGAAGCAACCTAAATTAGGACATCTTGGAGTCATTTTGACCTCCGAACTTTCACACTACGGCATGGCAGCAGAGGAGTGGTGAGATGCACAGTTGCATAGCTCATACTCCCAAATTGTCTTTCTTTCACCCTCATACATTCCTTGAGTGATCACATGCACCCCCATGGCTTTAACTACCTGCTTCCTTATGCCCCCACCATTCTTTATCTCTAGTCCCGATAACTCTTAAACTCCATATCCCCAATATTATTGGCTACTTTTTAGTTGCTTTCAATAATTCCATAGGAAGCTCAAAAAAAGCAAATAAAAAATTAAACTCATAAATTTTGTCTTCCAAATCTCTTTCTGTGTGTCTTGGTAAATAGTAAACATCATCTACCCAGTTACCAAAGCCATAGAACTAGGAGTCATTCCACATTTCCCCTTATTATCTACACATTACCTTGTTTTTTAGGTACTTATAGGTTCTACACTCTTCCCCACTCCCACCCTCCTGCATCATTGTCTTAGTTCAGTTTGCATACTTTCTTAGATTTCTGTAGTAATTTTCTAACTGGTTGTCCTGCATCTAGCATGGCTTTCCTTTAGTTTATCTCTAAGCATAGTTTGGGTTCATCTGCCTTAGATTCTTCTGGAGAGCATATTAAGATGTAGATTTCTAAGCCTCTAGACATACCAAGTTAGAATTTTTGGGAATGGGGCTAGCTAGGTGTACATTGGAATTTGAAGGCTACTACTCTCTCCACTGCTGCTAATGTGATCTAACACAAAAATCTGATTATGCCGCTTAGTTACAGTCATTCTGTGCTTCCTCATTCCTTTGTGATAAAATCCACATTTCTTGTCATACATGACTAGCTCTTTATGTGTCTTTATTTGTAGTTTTATTTCCTGATGTTTTTCCCTTTCTATCCTGTATTCCCACCATGTGAAACACTGCAATTCCTAGAATCTACCATACTCTTTCTTGACTTTATACCTTTGGACATGCAGTGCTTTGTGGCTGAAATGTCCTTCCCCACCGTGTTTGCCAGATTTTTTACATTATTTGTGCCCATCTAGCCTGAATGTCTTTCCACTCTACGTCTTTAACATCCATGTGTTCTTCTATCCTAGCACTTTTCACTGGTAGAGTAAAAGTCCTCACTTGAATATATGAGTAAATGTTACATTTTAAGAGTTTTTTTAGGGAGAGATTTATGGCATATAGTTAATTTGTTACTTTGAATTTATTTAGGATAAATGACATAGGATTTCTAGTTTTCAGAATCTGGCAATTCACCTTATATATGTAAGAAAATAGTCTCTTTTTCTAAAGAAGTTATGGTATAGATTTTGTAATTTTGGGGGTGGACATCTGGGAACATCTTTTTATTAGAAGATACATAGTTGGCTATTCCCAAATATTTTTGTGGTACTCAGTGATTATATCAATAAACAGTGAATAGACTCGTAAAACTATATATTTAAAGTAATTTACTAAAAGTATAATCTTAAGACTGAAATGGTATCAAGTGCCAAAAAAAAATCTCATATTAAATTCTGTTTGTGATCGTGTAGCCTTTATGTCCTAAAGCCAAATACAATTTCAGAGGTGACCTTTTCTGATGTATGTATGTATTATACCTTCATTTTGGCTTCATTTTTTGTGCCAGAACTTATCATTTCTGGTATAAAACAGAAGCAACAAAAAGCACAAATGTTTTGCTTTGGCTTCAGAACCTGAAGCAATACTAAGTTCTTTCTTGCTGTTTAGAAATATGTTTTGAAAGAAAGGGAGCCTAGAGACTTATATAAAATACTAAATAAAAATAAAATTGGTGGTCACAAAACCATATTTTGGCTTCAGGTTGATATGTCTAGGTTATTGGTATAGCTTTGGCTAATCTCTTATGTGACAATTCATCATTCAACAAGATTTCTCATGGGTTGAAATAATCTGTCATTTATTTTACAGATACCTCAAATCAGCTATGCATCCACAGCCCCAGAGCTAAGTGATAACACCAGGTATGACTTCTTCTCTCGGGTAGTCCCACCAGATTCCTACCAAGCGCAAGCCATGGTGGACATTGTCACGGCACTGGGGTGGAATTATGTGTCAACACTGGCTTCTGAGGGCAACTATGGAGAAAGTGGTGTGGAGGCCTTCACTCAGATATCAAGGGAAATTGGTAAGCATATATTTATATGCATTTGGAGGTGACAAGTTGTAGAAGTCTGAGTGTCTCCAAGTGCTCTCTGATCTGTATGGAATAATTAGAGCTCCTACAGATGCATCCAGGCTGTCCACTCTAGGGGGAAGTTGGATTTATTATAAGTGATTTTATTGTTCATGGTCTATCAAGGTGACACTTTGGTGCTAATTTAGGAAATAGAGCTCCTGACTCAGGTGAACATTTTTTAAAGTTGTCTGTTTTGACGAGGGAGTTTGCTGGCACATTAGAGCCACTGTAAATTTGAATAAATGACATACTATTTGATTGTTCTAGATGGAAGTTTACATTAGCAAGTCATTAAATTAAAAAAAAAAGGCAGTGGAATTTAACATCCAACACTAGGGGGATTAAGACTGGTAATCATTTTAAAACAATACTGAAGTAGCCCCCAAGGCTATACTTCAGCAATATTCTTATTGTCATATTTGACTTTTTGCATTTATAATTCTTACCTTATACTCTGTAGCTTACAATGGAATGAAGAGCAGTATGTAAAATTTTGGTTAGAACAAGGTGCTGATCAGCTCTGTCCTGGGCTTTTTTTTCAAGGTGCTTATCCAAATATATGTAGGCATTTCACCACATCTATGTTTAGCCATGAGGTTGTAAATCCATTTCATTATGTGAAAAAAAAAAAAAAAAAACAGAACAAAACAGAAGACAACTTAAAGTGCAAATCTTATTGGTGACTGGTCAGCAATATAATTTGGTAGGTGACATTTGCTTCAACGTGGATGGAACTGGAGGGTATTATGCTGAGTGAAATAAGTCAATCGGAGAAGGACAAACATTATATGTTCTCATTCATTTGGGTAATATAAATAATAGTGAAAGGGAATATAAGGGAAGGGAGAAGAATGTGTGGGAAATATCAGAAAGGGAGAAAGGGAAACAGAACATAAAGACTCCTAACTCTGGGAAACGAACTAGGGGTGGTGGAAGGGGAGGAGGGCGGGGGGGTGGGGGTGAATGGGTGATGGGCACTGAGGGGGGCACTTGACGGGATGAACACTGGGTGTTATTTTTTGTATGTTGGCAAATTGAAGACCAATAAAAAATAAATTTATTATAAAAAAATAGATAAATTTATAAAAATAAAAAAAATTGGGTGAAAGGAGACATTGTTACTTAACAAATACTATTATTCTTATTAAGAATTATTGAAAAAACTGTATATATTTTTCTCTAAGAGTAATAACAATATTTTGTAGAAAAATTAAAGTGCCTCTTGGCTGTTTTTGAATGATTTTGAACTTGAAGGAAGAAATTATATTGATAATTTGTTGTCTTTCTTGGAAGCTTCAGCTCAGGAAAAGACCATGAGAGTGATTTGGGCTTATCTAGAATTAGCAAGGATGAGTCTTAAAGTTATATTATTGGAAAAAAGGTTTTTCTTGAAAGAGTTGAAGATGCTTGGGATCTATTCTGCATGTACTAGGGCATGAACATTTATTGCATACAATAGTATATTTAATATTTCTTCCAAAAAAAAATTTCTTCTAGTGCTGTGCTATTGCAGAAAATGTAGAAAAGGCCTGGGGTTGGTTGTTGGACAGATTGGGTTAATTGATTTAATTGGAAAACTGTCCACACCTATTGTTAGTGTCCATGATACCATAATCTTTGTTTTTTGAAATTTTAATTTACATCATTATTGCTATAAAAATGATTCAAACATTCAGTTGAACTTTAAATGATGACAAGTTATATTATCTTCTTGGTTAAGAATCCCAAGTTTATCTTAGAGTAAATGCCCATTCAAATGAAAACAACAGCTTCTGGAAGTAGAGTTAATGCATTATTTAAGCAGCTGATGTCAGTTCTCACCAGAGTGATAATTCAACAAGAGAAGGAAACTAATAGAGTATGTATTGAAATGATACATTTTTTTGCAGTGATCCTGTACATTTTTCAACTACAGGTCACATTTTGTGTGCATGAAACAGATTGCTATGAAAAATTCAATATAGGACATAGTTTGCCAGTTGTTGTAGAATCTGATAAAATTCATTGTTCTAAAAGTTAAGTGAGATCGCAGTTTTATTCTTTTGACTGAAAAAAGAAATACTTAGTTTTCACTTTTGGGGAGCATTGCTTTACTTTGGTAATACTGTCACATAAAATGATTCAGATGGTGCCGTTTATTATTCCTGTTTCTATCTTAGTCATTAGTATGAGATAAAATAATTTTAGTGCCTTATATATGCTCCTGATTAGAGCAACACATTTCTTCTGTGTTGATCCTTTCAGTATTCTGTGACTTGATTGGCTGTCCATTCTATTTCAGCTCTCACTTATCTGGGCAATGGAGGAGGGCTGGATTGTCAATTAATATGCAGAATACTGAAAAGGCCAAATTGGTTCAACACTAGAGTATGCCATGGAATATATTAAATATCAAAATCATCCCTCATTTTAATGACAAAGATTTTTATCTAGAACAAAAATAGCTGAAAATTAAACCTTTTACATGACAATGATATTAATGGGAATAGCAAATGGTAGCAACTTAACCCATTCTGAAATGATCTGATGACTGATGAAAATTCATTAGTTCTGTAACATTCGCTTCTCTTACTACAACATTGATGACATTTCTGTCATGTTAGTAGTGTGTTTTTAAAAATCTTAGTATCTTGACTGAGAAGGAGATGTATAAATTCATTGTATGGAATGTCTGCCTATTAATAAAATTATATATTTTCCCAACTCTTAAAAATTTTCCCATACTCTGTTCTGAATTTCTCACTCTAGAAACATTGATTGCTAAGAAATTTCAGTGTAAATTGAGGCTTCCAGTGTTTCCTCTCTGATTAATTCAGACAGATCATAATGGAATGATAGTGAAGTGAAAACCTGTTTAGTGATAAATTGCTTGTATGGTTTGATTAGAACATTTTTCATTTTAATAAATCTGAGACTTGGGGGAAGCATCTGTGAATCTTGGAGAATGAAGAAAATGAGTGAATGATGGTCATGAATGCAGACAGACATCTGTGATGGCTCTTATCTAGCCAAGATCCTTCTAGGTGAGCAGGATGGGAGTTACTTGATAAAATAAAGACAAATAGTCCCTTGACATCCTAGCTGTTATGATATCAGGCCAAGGTATTCTTGACTATAGGATTCTTTTTTGAAAGGGCAAAAATGTATTTGAGATCAGCAAATAGCATAATTTGATGAGAGCATAGTTTGTGTCATAAAGTATAGGAGACAAAATTGAAAGATTTGACATGGACACACAGTTGAATATTTCAACTCCAGAGAGGTAATTTTATTCATCTTCTAGACAATGAAGGAAACTGCTGAAGAGAGAGGGATCTATCAGAATGTGTATTTAAGATTGTATTAATGAGAAGTGGAAGATGGGGAGACCAATTGAAAGGCCTTTGCAATATCAGTCTTCGCTTGGTATAGGGCAGTGACAATAGAAATGGAAGAGCAACAGACTTGGGAGATTTTAGTGAGGTGGAGTCTATGGAACTTAGCAATTGATTAGAAGTAGAGCTTGGGAGAAAGAAAAAAAATTAAAGTGGAATTTGAAATTCTGAACCTTGGCAATTGGGAGAATACAAGTGCCACAAATAGGAAAGAGTCAGTAAAATGGAGAGGTAGGTTTGGGATTGGATGGGAAGTGTAGTCTGGCTACAAATAAAATAAATTGGAGGTACCAATACGTATCTTTTTGGAGAAAAACATCAAAGAATGTTTGTCTAGAGCTAACAGAGGAACTGAAATATAGACCTGAAGCTTATTCTCACAAAGTTGATAATTGAGGTGGGAAAGGTAATTGCTGAGGTAGAACATGTAGAGTGAGGATTGAAAGGGGCTGAGGTTAGACTCTTGGGGAGAAGATTTATATAAAGGTATGAAGTAACAAGAGTTGGTAAGGATGCAGAGAAAAAGGATCCTTTGTACAGTGTTGGCAGGAGTGTAAATTAGTGCAGTCATTATGAAAAATTACATGGAGGTTACTCAAAAATTAAAAATAGGACTACTCTATGATCTAGCAATCCTAATTCTAGGTATATATATGAAAAAAAATCAGTACCTTGAAGAGATATCTGTACTCTTATATTCATTGTGGTAGTAGTCATTATAGCCAAGATATGGAAACAACTTAAGTGTCCATTGATGGATGAATGGTTAAAGAAAAGGTATATAAGAATACTATTTGGCCTTAAGAAAGAAAGAAATCTTGTCATTTGTGGCAACATAGATGAATCTAGAGGAGACATGCTAAGTGAAGTAAGGCAGACACAGAAAGACAAATAGTGCCTTATCTCACTTATATATGGAATCTGAAAGAGTTGAACTCATAAAAGCAGAGGGTAGAATGATGGTTGCCAGGGGTTAGGGAGTAGGAGAAATGGGGGAATGTTGGCTAAAGAGTGCAAACTTTCAGTTATGCCAGAAGAATAAGCTCTGTAGATGTAATGTATAGAATGGTAACTATAGTTAAAATACTGTATTGTATACTTGAAATTTGCTAAGAGGGTTGATCTTAAGTATTCTCACCACACACACACATACACGCACACACAAATAGGAACTATGTGGCATGATGGATATGTTAATTAGCTTGATTGTGGTAATCATTACACAGTATATTCATATTTCAAAGCATCATGTTGTATACCTTAAATATATAAAATTTTCATTTGTGAATTAAATCTCACTAAAGCTGAGGAAAATTGGCATAAATGGAAAAAATGTGTGGTAATAATGGCCTAGACTTAGCAAAGCTGAGTATGGCAGAGTGTTCTCTTATCTTGATGGATTTGTGGCTATGAGGGGACTCTCAGTCTCCTTTGAAGAAGATTTCAATGATGGGAGATGGTAGGAGTTCTTGAGAAAAAATTCAAGTATATTGAGCAGATTTTCATAGGAGAACAGAAACTTTCTCTGAACATGTGTGGTATAGTGGCAGAGAATCAAGGAGTGTCCTTGAGAGGGGGAGTGCATTGGCTCCCTAGAGCTACCATAACAAAATGCCACAAATTAGATGGCTTAAAACAACAGGAATGCATAGTCTCACAGTTCTAGAGATCATAAATCTGAAATAAAAATGTTAGCAGGGCTATGCTACTTCTGAAAACTGTAGGGGGGAAATCCTTCATTTCTTTTTGTAGCTTCTGGTTTTTATTAGTTATCCTTGGTGTTCACTGGCTTGTTGAGGCACCACTCCAATATCTTCTTCTGTCATCATATCACAATCTTCTCCTTTCTTATGCTTGTCTCTGTGTCTTCCCTTTGTATAAGGATGCCCATCATATTGGATTAAAGGACCACCATACTCCAGTATGACCTAATCTTAATTGCATCTGTGATCACCTTATTTCCGTATAAGGTCACATTCTGAGGTACTGGGTTTAGGATTTCAACATATCTTGTTGGGAGACACAATTTAATACCTGTAATAGGGAGTAGTAGTGAATATGGGTGTACTTAGGAAGCAAATTTACAGTGACAGGAATGTGAAGTATACCAGAAGGACAATACAGTAGAAATGAGGATGAGAGGTGCTAAGTAGACAGAATTTGGTTAATGGAGAAGCCCATAACAAAACCAGTTCAGAAGTTCCTTTTGGAATGTTACAGAATTTTACACTCCCTATCCTGGCTACTTGGGTAGATGGAGTGATCTAATGGATAATTCAGGGTTCCAGACTAGAGTACATAGTGGGATCTGAATCTGTCTTTCCTAGGCTTCTAGGTAGTTAAGAGCTTCCCAATGGATCACACTCCTTATGCTGTGGTGAACTGCCTACTCAACCTCCCTACTTTTTGTAACTCCAGGATGCTGCTCTTTTCATTGACACCTGGAAAATTATGGACATCCAGAGAGTCCTATTGGGCCTAATTTATTTTTATTTTTGGCCTAAGGGATAGGAATAACTCAGTTGCTGCTGATTAAGACTTATCCATGTTGCACATCCTTGGTTGTTAGGACCAGGATCCTCTATTTCTGTCTTGTTTTAATTATTTTATATGATGTTTTCAATGATAGTGTAATAAAGAGGTTCATGGTATATCTTTACATTTTTTAATCATAAGCTCTGGGGCTTGCAGTTTGTGACTCAAAAAAAATGACCTCCGACTTCCTCGGTGTCCATCGAAAGATGAGTGGATAAAGAAGATGTGGTTTATGTATACAATGGAATATTACTCAGCTATTAGAAATGACAAATACCCACCATTTGCTTCAACGTGGATGGAACTGGAGGGTATTATGCTGAGTGAAGTAAGTCAATCGGAGAAGGACAAACATTATATGTTCTCATTCATTTGGGGAATATAAATAATAGTGAAAGGGAATAGAAGGGAAGGGAGAAGAAATGTGTGGGAAATATCAGAAAGAGAGACAGAACGTAAAGACTGCTAACTCTGGGAAACGAACTAGGGGTGGTAGAAGGGGAGGAGGGCGGGGAGTGGGAGTGAATGGGTGACGGGCACTGGGGTTATTCTGTATGTTAGTAAATTGAACACCAATAAAAAATAAATTAAAAAAAATGACTTCCTTGAGTTTTTAGACAGGCTTTCACTTGTCTTACCTTATTATATTATTTTTAAAAAGAAGACAGGATAATAAATGTTAATGCTACCACTATCATTATAAGGGGCAAGAAAGCTAAAACTTTATCTTTGAAGATAAAAGGAATTTGTGAAAGCATTATATCTTTTCACTGTGGATTTGTACAGTATGGCAACACACCTCCTTTAATCAGTCATCATGTTTATGAATGGCTTATTGAAGATGACAGGCCTGTGAGTCGTCATCGCACACATTACAGGGGGGCAGAATAGACCTGATTCTGTCAAATCTTCTACCATACGTGACTTTTTTTTTTCTAATTTGCAAATGCTGGAAGCTTCCAACTATTGTCTGACATGTGTTTGGAATCTTAAAATCTCAGAATTGGAAGGGATTGCAGAGGTCGTTGGACTGGCACAATCTGTTTGAAATGTTAATGCAATAAACCAATTTAATTAATTCTTTTTTTGTATATAAAGTGACTGACACTTGCCGATAGTGATTTATTTTTTGGCAGGGGTCAAGCAATAAAATCAGGGAGATTTCATTTCTAGTATACAATTAAAAAGTGCCCACTGTTCATATTTTTAAACTATCTCAGTATCATTTTAAAAGAAAGCATTTTTTCCCCTCTTGGATTATAAACAAGAACCAAGTTTCTATTAGCTGAAATGGATTCATTTCAAGATTAAAACAAAGTATTTTCAATGACAGAAAGAAAGGAATACATAAAGAGCAGCTTTTTTCCTCAGATGTTCATTGCTTTGGAAAAATGACTTCCAGCAGGCAAAAATCAATTTGACAAAAGTATTATTAATGTTGTAAAATACTATGAATGAAAGGAAACATTTAAATTCAATTGAAAATTTTACTTTATATTCCTACAGCTGAGTTCCATTGATAACACCACATTTCAAGTTGCAAATCATATTTAATTAATATTAACACCAGGTAATTGGCAAGAATAACTTCAAAGGAGGGCTGAGGAAATTGCAAATTGGAACTGCAGGTGCGTGATCCTGCAGAAGCTTTATAGGGATCCAAAGAAAGTATATATGATTTTAACAATTACTGCAGAACCTGATCAAATAGAGCGTCATTTCAAAGCTCTTCTTCACCCTGGCCTTTCTTAATATTTAGGGCTTAGAAACTGCTAAATAGCAGCAGTTGCTATTAATGTAGAATAACAAGCAACATTCAATAAGTGCTTTCAAACCTATGATTCTTAATGCTGTAGTTAAGTGTTTTGTAAACAATGGCAGTTTGATGCAGTGGAACCCACCTTGAAGTCAAGAACTTGTTTAAATCTCTTTTCTTCAATTAAAAGACTTTGAGGATTAATTTTCTTGTCTGAAAAATGAGAACCCTCTTATCAGTGGTAATCAAATGATATAATACTTGTGAATGTTATTCATAAACACTAACATGCCATTTGATATCAGATATTACTAATGAAAGGAATGAGGATAATACGGCTTTTTTTCCAATGTGTGGCAAAGCTATATATTATGAAGGTGGTAGATGTATTGTCTGGTGTGTAGGATAAATAGCCAGAGAGGGCTTGGCTTTATTTGCTAATTACCTTTAAACTTATTTATGTTCTTCCTGAGAGATCAGGAAGATCAAAAAGGAGAATTTTGTGAAGCTCTTTGTTCTCCTTACTAGTTTCCACAACTGCTATGGTAAGTCTTCCACTTTAAGTCTTATTCTTGCCAATCCTGCCAAAATATTACTTATTGTGTCACCTGACTTATTGTGTCTTTGCTTGGGTCTGGTTGTTTAGTTGCCACTTAGAAGAGTTGAGATATCAGGACAAGTTTGGAATATCTAGCCTTGTGCTCCTGTATCACCACTTGGCACTCTGACTGTGATGCCAACTTCTATGTATACATCTTCTTCCAGATTGTAGAAGGACAATCTGGGGAGACTTTATTCCTCCCCAGAGGGGATGGACTCCCCCTCACACCCCCCGCCCCCCTTCCATGCCAATATCCAGCAGAGTACCTGGCACATAACAGATGCTTCATGAATTTCTTTTGAACGGCCATTGTCATCAGATTCATGGTTGTGTTAGTATTGTGAGCCTAGAGGTCAGTCTTGATCAGGCTCTGGGAACTGAAAGGCAGAGATGTTTCCAACAATGGGTTTATACCTTTTCTTTTCTAATGTGTGATCTATATAGGAAATTTAAGGGACTTCCATACTGTTAAGCCACTTAGAGTTCAATTTTTTTCTTACTGGCAAATACCAAAGCCTGTAATTTGTAGGTGCAGACCACCCCTAAGATCTCAGGCCAGACAGTGCTAGGGAGTAATTAAATGCTTCTCTCAAGCTGGGTTTGCATTCCAGAATTGTCATATCTAGCTATGAGACCTTGGGTAACTTAATATGGTTGTGCCCCAATTTCTTTGTCTGTGTAATAGATTTAGCAACTCTACAAGATATGAATGAGATCGTACGTAACAATGTATAGCACATGGTAAATGCTCAATAATTGTTAGCTTGTATTGTGTTAAGAGGTCATTCTCACCAGTGGGTAACCTAGGAGTGGTCTTGTTGCCCTGAGCATATCCAGTTTGCTCAATGAGCAAATAAGGTAGAGTGAGATCCAAATAAGTGTTCAATGAAAGGCAGCCAATACTCCTTATTCCTGAATCTTGCTTTGTACCTCCTAGTAGGGATCAGTCCTATTATTATATATATTTTTGGCCTGACTAATACATTACCTAGAATAATTTTGGCACATAGTTGAATACATAGATTAATTAGTATCAGTCAGCATTTGGAATGCTGCTTGTTCCTCTTCTTCTTTCTTTTTCAACCTAAATATTGATCTATTCAGCAAGCATTTATTGTGCACATACCCTATATCAGGACATACTTGTGCTAGGCTTTCAGGATACAGAGATGAATCATGGATTCTTCTTCCTAGCTGGGCACTGTGTATCAGAGGACTCAGAGAAACTGTTACAAATGGTTGTAATCATTGCCTTAATGGAGTTATCATTTATGGGCATTGCCCAAGAACACATTGTCCAAAAGAGGGCATCTTGCAGCTCATGTAACAAAAAGACCTGGCATAAACCTGCAGGTGGAGGGTAGTCTATGGACCCTAAACTCAAAGACACTATACCACATGATGTGAAGTGAAATTTAAATAACTTCAACAGAAGCATAGTTCCTGAGAAAGAGGCAGCTCAAAGAATTGAATATAGAATCTGATACCAACTTTGTAATGAATAATGTGCATATTTGTGAAATGTTTAATATGTGTAAAATGTATATAGATTTTGACAATTTCTGTTCCTTGATCTATTGATGATTACTCAGATGTATCCACTGATAGACAAGTGTATGACTTGCCTTCTCACATTAGCTCTTTTTCTCCCTGATCCACTCCTACCCAGCATCACCTATGCCTTTGGTAATGTTTTGATTTTTGTTTAGTTCCTGAGTCTGAGCCAGAGCCATCATTTTGTCCTCAACCTCAGTCCACAAATTTCCAGGGTTTAAAGTGTTTTTGCCGTGATGAACCCTGCACCTGATGGTCCTGGTGTGAGCCCCAGGTCAGTGCAAACTGTGTTGTCCCATCCTTGACTCACACCCTGGATCCCTGGGAGTGGGGCTCTATTCCAGACTCTGGACTCTGAGGTTTAGGCCATGATACGCTGCCTATTCCTTGTCAGCTCTTTCACCTGAGTGGGATGGGGGTGGGGGTGTCCAGTCCTGCCTGTATTCTTGCATAGCTCCTGCAATCTGACTCTATATAAAGCCCCTGAGCACAGCCCTGCCTGTGGATTGGGCCCCTGATATGAGTAGGGGTCTTGACCCTCTCTGGCTTACTGCCTTTACATTTCTCACATCTTTTTTTACTGTCATATACCTAGAATAAGAGAGCTTAGCCTCAGATGATGGTTTGAGGTTCTTTCTCAGAGATTCCTAGGCAAATTATTGGGAAGGGCCAGGATCTGTCATATTAATAGCGCAGTCGCTGTTTTGAGGTATTTTTTTCCTGCTACCTAACTCTTATCACCAGCTATATTACTTTTTTTGCTATATTATGTTACTATAGCAAAGTAACAAACTGGATGGTTTAAACAACATCAATCTATTGTCTCCTGGTCTGGAGGCTCAAGTCCTAGATCAAGGTATCCGCAAGATTGGTTCCTTTTGAGCGTTGTAAAGGAGTATTTGTTCCATCACTCTCCCCTAGCTTCTTGGTGGTTTGCTAGCAACCCCTGTTCCTTAGCATGTAGACACTTCATTCTGATCTTTGCCTTCATCTTCATATGGTAATCCCTCTGTGTGTGAGTGTTTGTGTGCACGTGTCCAAATTTCCTTTTTCTGTAAGGATATCAGTCATATAGGATTAAGGGCCCACATCAATATGACTTCATATTGGATGACCTCATATAAGTATGATCTCATCTTAATCACATTTTTAATGACCCTTAATTAATTACACCTGCAATGAAAATAAAGCAACAGTCTGAAGTACTAGGAGTTATCATGAGTTTTTCTGGGGACACCATTCAATCCATAACACCAAAAATGGCTGTTGGATTTGTGGAATTCTTTCGGAGTCGAACTCACATTTGTCCTGGTTCTTTGGATAGACTCTGGGCATTGGGCTACTCAGTTTCTCTTGAGGCATCAGCTTCTATAATCAGGTTAGCCAGCCTTGTTTCCCCTTGTCCTTGCCAGCTAGTCTCTGCATCCTCAAAACTGAATGCCCGAGTCATGACAAGAATGTGCTTCTACTCTGTTGCCTAGCCCTAAAGAAATCACATTCTTCTATTTCCTTTTCCAAAGTCATTTCCTCATTAAAGCCATTCTGCTTGGGAACTCTAGCACTAGATGGGAACTGTAAGGTGCAATTTGTACTTTGCTGTGTAGATAGAAGAACATAATATAAAAACACCCCCTTGCAGAAATAAAGAAACATCAGAATCCATTTATGTCGTTTTTGTAGAACTTAAAGAGTTGGCCTGAGAATTAGGAGTGTGTTTTCCCAGTTTACTCTATAACTTACCAACTAAACAATAATTATGGTTTCCTTGAAAATAAATGGTTCCTGAATAGTACAATCAGAAGGTGATGAAGTAAATAGTTTATTGAAATAGGTGCCAATTATTTCTGGGGTCATGTCCCTTGGCAAAACCATGCTGCACAGTTTTTGTTCTCAAACATCTGCATGTTTGACAGATACTGGGCTTCTTTTTTCGCTTCTTTCAGTGTTACCTGACCAGAGCCATTTCATGACTCATTGGGGGCCCCACAAGGGGAAGGCAGGGGAAAGAAGAGAAAGTGAAACTCAAGTCAGCACATTTTGTTTCTTGTTAACAGCTCTGGGAAGAGGTTTGGTCGAGAAAGGAATTTTAAATAATGATTTAAACATATCTTTTGGCATTGTAACAATGAGAGAGAAAAAGAGAGAAAAAAAAAAAACAACCTCGTGTAGCAGCTCAGATACACTTCCAAGGCCATGGTACTCAGGGCCATGTGACTCTGGGGCCACATTTGCATCATGGCTGGCATGCTCATAATGGACTATTAAGGGAAAATGGGATGCACGGAGTACATTGCAAGCCTTTTGTGTTTGATATTGTGAAGGGCAACCAGTGTGTTCCCCTTCAAAATGATGTGTGATGCTATTGCCAGAAGGAATCCTGCATTAGTGGGAACTATTCATGTGAGCTGACGTGACAATTTATTCAACAAATACTTGAGCACCTACTATGTGCATGGGCCCTGTTCCTAGGACATTAGGGATATGATATTGGACCAGTCAGATCTGGTTCCTGCCCTTGTAGGATTTCTAGTCAAGCTTACTCTCTTTACATTTCTCATGTCTTTTTAGTCTCCTATTTCTAGGCTATGGGAACTCAGTCCAAGCCAAAAACAGTGTGAGATGCCTAGGACTGAGAGTCCATGAAAATGCTGAGAGGGGCCCTGGATCTGACACATCAATAACTAGATCCCTTCAGTGTTCTGAAGGCTTCTAGGCATTCTGGGAGGAAACATATATTTGGAGGAAAGGTACACGTGTGTATGTTTGTGTGGGTACTCAGAGGGATAGACCTGGACCAAGGAAGGCGATAGGCCCACTCACTGAGGGCAGATGTTTGGAAGTGACACTGGATGCAGATGGGGTGAATACTGTTCAGGCACACAAAGCAAAGATCAAGAAACTATGTTTCCAGGTGAGTAATGTGACCCTCCTACCATGTGCCACATCTAGAATTCCTGCCTTCCTCTACATTGGTCTGGTTGATGTTTCCTTGTTCTTCTGTTCCCAGATTCTTTCCCAGAAGTCTTCTCTGATCTCCTTCTCCTTTTCCCAGCTAAGTTAAAATTCTTCTGTGTGTGCTATCAAATAAAACAAATCCAGACATGGATAAGGAGAGACATTATTCAGAAGAAAGACTATTGTAATAGAGAATGCTCCTATCTCAAAAATCTGCAAACATGAAAAAATCAAAGGGGAAAAGTCTTTTCTTTTACAGAGTAGAGAGGAATAAACAAAAGCTTAATGGAGATTTTTAGGGAAGTTTGACAAGCAAAGGGGAAATGACCAGTGAGGCCTGATAGGAAAGTGTCCTGTTGTGGTCAGCCAGTTCCTGGGAAAGCTAATGAGGGGACCTGTTCCAGTTTTCAGTGCTTGCTCCAATTTGGGGAAAACAGAGTTCAGAGGCAGGTAGGAAGGAAAGAAGCCTAAGTTTCATCAAGACAACTAGAAGGTGAGAAGTGGGCCACTAGGAACACTTGGTCAGTCTCTAGCTTCCTTACAGATAGATACCTTGACACTTTGTATTTTAATTACTTCTTTTAGAGATCTTCCTTTAGAGGTAGGTAGCATACCTTATTTATTCTTGTACAGTACTATACTTGGAGGGTCTAGAAGATGCTCTAAGAATGCTTGTTGATGAGCAGATGAATGAGCACAGAGCAGGTAAGTGCATCCTGGTGACAGGATATTATGAAGGAGGTAATTTGGAGGATGTAGGTAGATGGAACAGGCTAGCAGTGCACTTGTAAGGGGTGGGCTCTGCCCAGAGTCAGGATTCAGTATCACATTCTACCTGCTGGCATTTGGGAGCCTTGGGATCTAGGGGGCAAGGATGAGTTTACAATAGGAAGTTTCTTGAGAAGGAAGGAGAACCAGGAAACCAAAGTTTGAGGCTAGGTTTAAGTTAAGAAGCAGTAGCTTAAGTAGATGACAGCAAGTTTGATGCCCAGATTGGTAAACTTGATTCTGAGAACCAAAACCGTCTAGTTCTAGTGGGGCAAAGTTGAGTTAAAGTTGAGAACTCTTTGAGGTCTGACAAATAGGTGGATGCAACATCAGAAAGTAGGTAAATATATTGCATGTATTATTCCTCTTTTAATTGCCTTTGAGTGTTCCAGGTATATAAGTGTGTGGCATGACCTCATAAGATATCCTAAAAGTTTATGGCTTCTGGCATTTAGAGCCACAACTTTGGGCCCTGGGAAGCTTGTTTACTCATAATTCATTTGACAAATGATTGGAGCCAATATGAGGTTTCAAGGACTGTGGTAGGTGCTGAGAATTCACATATGTGATCTCTGGTCTCAAGGGGCTTAGTTTCTATTTAGGAGACTGATTTTAAAAGAAAAACCAGTAAACTAATAATTATAAATTCAAGCTAATAATTATAAATTGTGTCTTAGAAAGAAACAAATGCATATTCACAGTTTATTTGTGAGATATTTGGTAGCAAGGAAAAGGGTCATCAGACAAACATCAGTAAAAGGCATGATTGACTGGTTGTAGACAGTGGCAGAATGTGTGGATTTTATTTTCAAGCAATGGAAAACCTTTGAAGACATTTTATTTGGAAGGTGGTATGATTGACATTTTAAGGGGATCATGTGTAGAAACTGGATTGCAGGGCAAGATGGAACCTGAAGATGAGTTAGAAGTTTATTGCAGGCAAGGCCTGAGGTTGGCTTGGACTAGGAGGGTTAAGGCAGGGAGATGTGAATTGGCTTAAGCACATCAATTAGAACCAAAGTTCTAGGCCTGGGGGAATGAGGTGACTTGGTGCTATGAGGAATCTAAGCCACTGAAACCAAAGTCCTTTAAGACATGTTGGCCAGCATGCAGGGTGTGTCCTAGAACACTTAGATTGGGATGGGTGTGTCCAAAAAGACTGTGTGACTCCCCTAAAAGGATATTTCTGGGATGGGAAGTCAAGTGAATTATTTACTGGCAAAATTTCACATTAATCTAATACTTAAGTGAAAAAGAACAAAAAGGTAAGTGTCCCTCAGGTTGCTATTATCTTTTTTAAAACAAACAAACAAAATCCATTTAGAGATCTTTATTGCTGTTTTTCCTGAGTGCTAGGAGGACCTGAAATTTGAAGTGTTCTTAATACTTTCAAACATTTTCGTCTAACTCATATTTCTTGTTGCTCTTTTACTTGTTTTAGTGATTCATTTTAAGACTCATTAATCATTATGCAGTTTTCTGAACATTTTTGTGGTCTCATAAGACAGTGGTGATTCTGGAAACATTCCTGGGTCCTCATAGTCAAGGATCATAGAAGTGAGTGATTATTTGATCCCTAAAAGTTAGGTTTAGTGTATCTTTCATGTAAAGTATGCAAAATTAGGGCAGCCCTGGTGGCTCAGCGGTTTAGCACCACCTTCAGCCCAGGGCGTGATCCTGGAGACCCGGGATTGAGTCCTGCGTCAGGCTCCCTGCATGGAGCCTGCTTCTCCCTCTGCCTGTGTCTCTGCCTCTCTCTCCCTGTCTCTCATGAATAAATAAAATCTTAAAAAAAATAAAGTATGGAAAATTATGATTTGACCTCATGACTCTTGATTTGCAAATTCCAACATGCATCATATCTATGAAATGTGAATATTTGCTTACCAAAGTCTCAAAAAAGCTTCAATGGGAAGTGGAGCCTCTCTTGCTTAGTACCCCTACCCTGTCTTATTTTTCTTCACATCTAAGACTCTCCTTAGATAACTCATTGAAAACCAAGGGAAAAGCATGTTCTTTTTACTACCACTTGCTGTTTCTCTTTTGAGGTTGCAGACTTTGGTTTCTGCAGTCATATTTCTCATCTTTGCCTTGCCAAGCTGCAGGGAGAACAAAGAGACAATGTTCTTCAAACAGCCTAATTTCTTACCTTTCCTTCCCTCTCCCCTCACTCACTGTATTCCATGCCACATCTTATGACCTGAACACTTTCTAACATGCCTGCGAGGATTCTCTTCCATGTTCTGGAAATGCTGCATCTTCAGTGTCTGCCTGGAGGTATTTTTGTTGTTTAAGACCCAGCATTAATGATATTTAGTGAGGCCCTCCTGGATTCCTTTAAGTGTGTTAGTTGAGCCTTTTCTGAGATTGCAACCTTTGTACACACCTTTAGTAAAGAGAGCATTTGGGATCCCTGGGTGGCGCAGCGGTTTGGCGCCTGCCTTTGGCCCGGGGCTGATCCTGGAGACCCGGGATCGAATCCCACATTGGGCTCCCGGTGCATGGAGCCTGCTTCTCCCTCTGCCTGTGTCTCTGCCTCTCTCTCTCTCTGTGTGACTATCATGAATAAATAAATAAAATCTTTAAAAAAAAAAAAAAGTAAAGAGAGCATTTACTTCACTGTCTCAGTCTGGACTCAAACCTATGAGGGAATTTGGGGTTCAGAAACTTAAAAAGTCGGGATGCCTGGGTGGCTCAGTGGTTGAGCGTCTGTCTTTGGCTCAGGTGTGATCCTGGAGTCCTGGGATTGAGTACCACATCGGGCTCCCTGTGGGGAGCCTGCTTCTTCCTCTGCCTGTCTTTGCCTCTCTCTGTGTCTCTTGTGAATAAAGAAATAAAATCTAAAGAAAGAAAGAAACAAACAAACAAAAAACCTTAAACCTTAAAAAACCTTAAATCTAGGAGTAAATCTGACTTCAGGTAGGCTCAGCTCTGCATTTTAAAATGAAGTCAACAGTTCCAGTTTTGAGCTCTGCTTTCCTGTGTGTTGGCTTTATCCTCAGGTTTCTTCCATGTGGTGGGAAGATGGCCACTGGCGGCTGTGGGCTTATATATCTGCCAGTTTAGCAGCTTAGTTTCCTAGAGTTGCCTTAACAAATGACCACACACTGTATGGCTTAAAACAATAGAGATTTATTCTCCCACAGTTGTGAAGCCAGAGTTAGAAATCAAGGTGTTGGCAGAGTTGGCTCCTATTGGAGGCTCTGAGGGATAATCCATTCCATGCCTCTCTCCAGGCTTTTGGTGGTTGCCAGGAATTCTTGGCATTCCAAGGCTTGTGGCTGCATAACTGTAATCTCTTTCTACATTGTCACATCACTTTTCTTTCTGTGTGTTTGTGTCTTTTTATTTTTTTCTGTTTCTTATAACAATACTCATTGGCTATAGGGCTCACTTTAACCCAGAATGATCTCCTCTTGCTTTTCCTCCCTCAATTATATATACAAGGATCCTTATTCCAAGTAAGACCACATCCTGTGTTCCAAATGGACATGTCTTCTGGGAAGATACCCTTCAAACCACTCTGGCAATGTCAGTGGAAAGGATGTACTTCCCTCCCATTAAGTTCCAGGAGAGGTCCAGACTTGGCCCCGCCATGTTGGGTTATAGTCCATCACTCGGACAACCACTGTGGGCTAGGGAAGGCACTGTTTACCTTGGCCAGGCATGAGTTTGCATCCCCATCTGGAGCTGGGGAGAGGAAGGTGGGGTAAGATGCACTTGAAACACATGGTCAGAGCCAGAGGGCGAGGGGTCATTCCTCAAAGCTAAATTGAAGTGCTCTCCTAAAACAAGGAGAAAAGGCTGCCAGACAAGTGAATCACACAGATGTTCACTGCACACACTATGTAGTGCCAGTCTGTTGACGTTTCTGCCTCCTACCTAGACTGTGACCTTCTCAGGGGAATCAGCAACCTAGTCTTATTCATCGGTGCCTGGGGCATGATAGAACTCTCAACATTTGTTAAATTAAGTTAAAGTAGCTAAAATTTTCCTGAAAAATAGGACTTGAATGCAACCATGAATCATAATATTTGTCAAAAATAAGTTTGGCCTCCATCTAAATGACAACAAATAAGACAGTTTCAAGGACAAGAAAAAGCTTCTGTTGAGGTATCCTCCTCTGCTTTGAAAAGGATCTGCATTTTGTTCTGCCTCTCTTGGTCCTAGTGTATTTGGAACCAGAGGATTAACCCAGGGCCTTCATGCTTATTGATGGCAGTCATGTCTACCTTTTTAGCAGTTGTCTGTAGCAAGATATGGACTGCCCACCACGACCACTAATGGAGTCCAATCTGAAAACAGCCAGAGAGCTGTTTGATAGGGCCTTTCAGCTATGGACCAGTTCTGAACACCAACTAATCAGATAGCAATCAGAGGAGCTCAGGTAAGAAGGAAAGAACTAGAACATTCTGTTTGGCTGTCATAAACATGGCTCAATTCTTTGTTTTCAAAGAAGATGTTTTAGTTCTTTTTATGGTTTCTAAATCAATGATTTTTTAAGTTTCTTAATTAAAAAAATGGAATTTTCTGTGGGACTGTCAAGTATGGAAGCCTTTGTGTTCTATGAGTCTTGAGGAGAGAAAAGCTCTCAGGAAAGCCCTATTCTTGAAATCTGACTTAAAATGTGTAAATATAGGGAGTCCACCTGGGTGGCTCAGCGATTTAGCCCCTGCCTTTGGCCCAGGGCGTGATCCTGGAGTCCCGGGATCGAGTCCCACATCAGGCTCCCTGCATGGAGCCTGCTTCTCCCTCTGCCTGTGTCTCTGCCTCTCTCTCTCACTCTCTCATGAATAAATAAATAAAATCTTTTAAAAATGTGTAAATATAACTGGCATATTGGATATAATCCATTGTGCCTCCTTTTTATTTTAAAACCACAGCTGCTTTATTTTAAGTAATTCCTTTATTTTTCTTCTTGCTACTAGTTCTTTAGGTATGATGGTCTAATTCCCCTAGAACTCCTCTCTGGAGGGTATATTGGCTTCATACTCTTAGTTCTCTAGTCACTTCAGAATATATGAAAAGTCTCATTTTAATTATTAAAAGGTCCAGTCCAATGGACTAATACTTTGAAATCTAGCCCAACGGAATATTTCTCCCTTCCCACAGCTCGGGACTGCTTTAGGCTAGAATCCTTCAGTGGAGAAGGGGATTAGGCTATGGTTATGGTTGGCTTCTTCTTTGTTGCCCTTTTATGCCTTTCCTGCCTGTGCCCCAACTTCCTAGTCCTGCTTTAATATCCTGGAGTGGTCAACGAAGCACCAGCAAAGGTATTCCTGGCTTGAGATGGTTATAGTATTTTGTCCTTAACTGGTAGTGTTTTCTCCTCTTTTCCCTATTTATGTTTTCCTTGGAAAACCTTGGTTTTCTCCCTGGCTTTTGGTACTGGGCCCTCCATGTGGGTCACCATATGCTTTGGGTCTTGATCTCAGCAGCATGAACTTGTGAGAGCTCAGCTTTCCTCTCCTTTGCTTGTAAACAAAAGGCTGGAGATAGGACTTGATTAATGAAGGTGGAACAGGAAATTCTGGTTTCCTTTATGTATCTGCGACAGATGTCCCCTGGTCACATTGGATGAGATGATTGCACACTGGCTATAGATGTGATATGAGGTAAGATTCCAAGAACTTGGAGACAAGTTGAGAAAAAAATGATTTCTGGTGGGAGGTACAGGTCATGAGCTGTAAAAGTGCAGAGATGAGGTGATTGGTTCCAATCAGGAATGTTATAGGAGGGCCTTCTGGAGGGGATGCATTGGGCTGGGTACTGAAGGAACAGGGCATGCATGTAGATGGAGACTAGATGGGCCAACATTAGCATTTTAAGCAATATGTGCTTCATAGAGTTCAAGATTTCCATTGATAAATATACAAGATTGCATGGGGATTCTCAACTATAAAAATAAAGTTTAATTTGCTTCCTGTGATGTACATGCCTTTTTATTTTCTGCGCTTCAGTTTTATGATCAAGAAGGACCTGGTCCATCAATGGGATTTATGTTTCTGATTTCCCAACATTCTTGGTATGCATCATTTTATCTCCTACTTTTTCTATATTGGTGGTAATAATAATTTGTTATTCTGTTCTTCTTTGAAACATTCAGTAGGCTGAATGTCATTGTCATTGGAACTGTGATGTTTCCTTTACTAGCCTTCAGTAGCAGCGATTCTTAAACGGGGACTGGGACAGGTAAGTGTTGTGATGGGAAAAAAGAATTTCCCAATGTCCTCAGAATGGGCCATGGTGATTAGGGCCAGCAATCACTGTCTTCCTCAGCAATTACCTTCTAGTACTTTCTGTAGATGTGGAACAAATTATGTTGTTGCTTTATGTTAATGATTTACAGATTCTAAGGCTTGTTACAACAACTGCATATCCCCAGATTATCAATGGTTTTGTGTTTGAGGAGAACTATAAAGCTATCTCCTCTATAATGAAGGTGGCTTGTTGTTTCATGTGTTGTTTACTATAACTAACATGGTTTAGACTAAACTAAGGTTTTTTAGTCTACTCTGATAGTCCAGTTACTCAAGTGCATAGCTATTGGAGACAGCAAGAAGACTACAGTTTAGCCTATCTTTTTAAAATAATCTACCGCAAGGGCATCTGGGTGGCTCAGTGGTTGAGCATTTGCCTTTGGCTCAGGTTGTGATCCTGGGATCCTGGAATCAAGTCCCACATCAGGCTTCCTGCAGGGAGCCTGCTTTTCCCTCTGCCTATGTCTCTGCCTCTCTCTGTGTCTCTCATGAATAAATAAATCAAATCTTTATAAAAATATCTACCTCCTAACCTTTGTATCTGAAGATCTTCATGTTTGCAAGTGCAGTCCAGTCTAGGTCTGTACATTTTCATTGTTCTGGCAATCATTTCTTTCTTGGATACTAACTCTCCTTGTAGGTTGAGAAACATTCTTTTTTAACCCTTGGAAGACAAAAAGTATCTTATCATCCCTTTCAAGGAAAAATAGGGCTGCTTGCTGCATCTAGACACCTTCAGTGATTTTTCTTTTTAGTACCTTCAGCGATTTTTAAGCTCTTTATTACATTATGAAATTATACGCATCTTTTCTTTTTTTTACTAAAGGGTGAGGGGCCCACAAATGTGATCTACAGAAGGTCATATTTCTGCTAAGGTCTCCTAATACTTTTATAAAGTACCTGATCTCATACATCCAGGTACTATGTTGTTAGGTATTAAGGTGACCGAAATGAACAGAACACAACACTATCTTCTAGGGATTTCTTCTAGACTGGGAATTACTTTTGGTGGTTGGAAAATTCTATACTGAGGTTCTGGGAGGGCATGTATGAAAGTACTTTGTTTTTTCCAGATATCTCAGGAAACACTCTCATGAAACAATGACGTTTGAACTGATTTGGGGATAAAGAGGACTGCCATTTGAAGCAGAGGGGGAAAGGATTTGCAAAAGTGTAGAACTAAGAAAGAGTATGGCAGTTTTAAGGGAGCGCAAATGTTTTTGCAAGGCAGAGTGCGAGGAGTAGGGGTTTATGAGTGAATGACAGGAGATGAGACTGGAAAATAAATGAGAACAGTCTGGTAAGGGATCTGTTTACCAAACCAAGGAGAGAGAGGCCTATTGAAGTATTAAAATAGGGCAGCAACATGGCCAGATTTGTGTTTCGGAGAGGTCCCTCTGACAGGAGGTTAAAAGATGGACAGAGAGACCCAATCCATCTGTAGGCAGCAAGATGAGTTAGTAGGTTATTGCAATGGTCCAGGCAACAAGTGACAGGGCCTTAAATAAAGTTGTGGTAGCAAGGATGGAGGTGAGGTGACAAATAGGAGTAGCATTAAGAAGTAGAATCAGTAGGTTTTCGCAAGCATTTGGATGTACAGAGTGAGAGAGAAGAAAGAATCAGAGATGACTCTCAAACTTCTGACAATGATGTGGATGATTGTTATTAACTGGAGTGAGAAAAACAATGAAATGTTTTAGAGTAAACTAATATTTTTAAAAAGATTATTGAATACATTCTATGGGAATGTTTTTGGATGAGATTAACACTTAAATCAGTGCATTTTGAGTAAAGCAGATTGCTTTTCCTAATGTGGGTAGACCTCATCCAATCAGTTGAATAGAACAAAAAGAGTGACTTCCCCTAAGCAAGAAGGAGTACTGCAGCATCTTCAGACTTGAACTACACCTTTGGCAGCTTTTCTGTGCGTCTCCAGACTGCTGGCCCATCCTGCAGAATTTGGACTTGCCAGCTTCCATAACCACATAAGCCAGTTCCTTAAAATAAATACCTATGTATCTACCTATCTACCTCTCTCCCTCTCTACCTATCCATCTACACATCCTATTGATTCTGTTTCTTTGGAGAATTCTGACTAATACGACAGAATTTGAGGACGTTGGTCTGGAATCGCCCAATGATACCACTATGTGACATTAGGTAAGTGACTTCTCTAAGACTCACTTACCTCATCTGTAAACTGAGGGTAACAATAGTCTTTACCTCTATGGTTTTTGTGATGATTAAAAAAGAAAATCCATGTAAAGTTTAAACTTAAGGTCTAGCATGCAGTAAGCTCTTAAGAATGTTTGCCATTATTATTATAACCAAGGAAACATTTCTACATTAGTGTTAATGATAATAACAGCTCAGATTGTTACCTTTCCCAGGAGAGATTTATGTGATAATAGGGATCAGAGTTTTCCATTAGAAGAATTAGCCTCTTAGCTTAATGCTTTGCACACTGAACCAATAGGTAAATGTTCATTGAATGGTTGAATCGTTTCCCAGTACCAAGGAGTAGAATCAGAGAACCATGGCAGATTCAAAAGGGAGAAACTGAGGCCCAGAGAGATGAATGACTTAGTGAAAGCCATAGAGTGAGTTAGTGGAAAATCTAGTACCAGGACTCAGGTGTCCTGGCTCCTATCTAATGCCCTTTCTCCTAGAGCAGGGACCTACCCCAGAAATCAGACCATTTAGTTAATTCCCAGGCTGTCAAGCCAACCCAGTTTAGAGAGGACTATATTTTATAATCTCCTTTGTACAGGATAGGCACCTGATAACTCATTTGGTAAAATCCTTAAAGGGCTTATTCCTGAATGGACCAAAATGTATAAAGGCATTAGTATTTTTAAAAATTGAATAAAAATGTTTTCAGGATTATCAGCCTATATGAGTATGGAACAAAAGAAGATAAAAAGTCATATTTTTCCCCTTTCCTTTTGTGATCAAACGCTTGCACATACAGTGTGTGCTCACCGTGGGCACACCAATTCAGTATTTACTCTCGCTTTAATTTCCTGCCATTTATCCTCTTCTCTAATTCTAGTGACATTACTTGTTGGAGGTTATCTCTCCGAGACCAAGTCCAAGGCCTTTACTCGCTTCCTTTCTTTCTGATTCCTCTGCATCATCCACCACTGCCGATCCCTCCTTCTGGAAACTGCCTCCTTTAACAGCAGACAGACCTCCCTCTTGACACTCTCGCCTCTTCCTACCCTGATGGTAAATGTTTCTGAAAGAACCGTTCTTGGCAATCTCATCCAAACTTTCACTTTCAATTATCATCTGTGTGCTGATGGCTACCCAAATGGTATCTTCCATTCTGATGTCTCATCCAAGCTGTAAAGTAATGCTCTCTGATTCATATTCATCTTCCTTTCCTCCTTCCTTTTCCCTCCTCCCTCCCATTCTGGGCCAGGCACAGTACCAGGAGCAGGGGTTACATATGAAGACCACAGGTTTTGCCTTCAGAGCCCAGGTTAGTGAGAGGAGAATCAGATGTTGGTTCATGCAATCACAGCAATTCTAACAATTTGAAAAGTGCAGATGAAGATGTACCTAAGATTCAGGAGGAACACAAGTAAAGTAAGATCATGAATGATTAATTCTCTCTCAGCAGGGGTGATGCCAGGGTTGGTTTCATGAAGCCAATACAAGTTGAATTGTGAAGAACGGGCAGGTATTAGTGAGGTAAAAAAGAGCTCTAGAGACCATTCAATTGCACAGAGATTGAGAGGCATGTATTTGCAATGGCAAGTTGTTCAGTGTGACTAGGCTACAGGAGTTCAAGATGGGGGCTAGGGAGAAAGATAAATGAGAGAGAATAGGCTGGGAATATGGGTAAAGACCAGCTCAAAGAGGACCGTTTGTGCTGTTCAAGGGATTCTTAATTGTCTCTCAACATCTCTAATTAGCATTTCATTCTTATAATCTCTCAGACTGAAGTGATCTTTTACTTCAAATATTCCTGTTGACCATATTAAATTTCAGCTAATGAGGGGATACCTAGTAGTGGGTGTTTTGTTTACAGACTGAGTGCATTTCTGGTAAAAGGAAGAAAGGCTGCTTTTGATAGCAAACCTTGGACCCAATCCAAAAGTGCATTTATCTTTATACCTAACAAGAAGGCAGGAGGCATGTTGATTCCAGGGTTTGTTATGTCAATGCTCAATGAAAGCAGCAAGGATTTAGCTTCTTTCCATTTTTCTGCTCTCCTGTCCTTAGCATGTGGGCTTCCTCTTCATCCTCATGTCCTCATTGTTTCATTGTAACAGATCTAAGTTTTCATGTAAATGACAACATCTATAGAGAAACAAAAGGAAATTCTCCATTTTTTTTTCAAAAGCAATAAATCCTTTCCCAGAAACCTCCAGAAGACTCCCTATCATGTCTTTTGGCCAGAATTCTCTTGCATGTTTCTTTCTAATTCAGTACTTAAGTAGGGAAATAGAAATACAATGATGGAATTAGATTGTGCATTCTCAATGGTGGCAGAATTGCCGTCAAGGGACAAAAATTGGTTTGGGTTGTGGAGGGGTTTAATTTTCTATGCTACTATTATAAATCACCAAAAACTTAGTGGCTTAGAAACTACATAGATCTATCTTATAGTTCTGGAGGTCAGAAGCTTAAAATGTGTCTTACTGAGTTATAATTAAGGTGCAGGCAGGGCTGTGTTCACTCCTTCTGGAGATTCTAGGAGAGAATTGATTTCCTTGTCTTTTCCTCCTTCTACAGGTTGCCTGCATTCCTTGCTTCATGATTCCTTTACTCCATCTGCAAAGCCAGCAATGACCAGCTGAGTCTTATTCATGATCCCTTCTTTCTCTTTTCTGGTCATCTGTCTCCCTTTTCCCCATTTAAGGACTCTGTAATTACATTGGACCCACCAGGATAATCCAAGATAATCTCTGCATCTAAAATTCAGCAGAATAGCAATCTCAATTCCATCTGCAAACTTAATTGCCTTTTGCCATGTAACCTATGTACAGGTTCCAGAGATTAGGATGTGAAAATATCTGGGGGAGCATTATTCTGCCTATCACAGGGACAAAAAATTCTTAGATGTGAAAATGGCATAAATAGATGTACAGTAGATCTGTGGTATTAAAATTTCACGTGGAGGGAGTTGGGGAGTATTTGAGGGCAAAAAATGTCTATAAAGGCTCTCTAGGCAGGCAGTGGGGGAAAGAAAGATGAGAAATACTAAGTTAGATTAAACTAAGATTCCCTAGCATGGTTCAGGAGGGGCCAGTGTGCTCTGAGGCAAATAGCCAGTGCTACCTGAACAATTTACTTCTAAGGGGAAGTAGCTGTCAGGCCTACAAGTATCAGGATCTGATCCAGGGGCATGGTTTAAAGCTGAGGCAAGAGAAAGGGTAATATAACAGGGTAATAAGCAGAAGCCATTAACTTTGGCAGGGATGAAGTCATGCAAAATCCAGATGGTTTCTGCCACTATTCTTTCTCTCCACTACTTTTATTTTTAAATAAGCAAAATGATGACGTATTTATCCTTAGAAAGCATCAAAGTTTGATTGTCACTGATTTTTTAAAAGATATCTAAATGATATTGCATAATACTTCAGTTGTGCTTCTATATGTTGTGGTTGGATGGCTTGATGTAACAGTATTTGGAAGATGAGATCAAAATGGCTGATTAGAAACGTTATAATTTTTTTATTTTTTAAATAAATTCTCTTCTTTCTATATGGGCATCCTTCCCCCCCCCCCCCATTTCACTAACTGATTGTTTATCTAGAAGTTACCATTTGAAATTCCATTACTTCATGAACTGCTCACAAAGCTTTGGAAAATTACTGCTAATTCTAAAATAATTGTACCACTTATCATTACTCAGTCAAGAAAAATGGGCATTTATATATGCTTTAGCAATACTTAGATAGGCTGTTATACCTCTTCCTTTAAAATAGTCCTGATTGCAATGCAAATTGCAAGCTGTGATAGCATCACTGAAGATTGGAAAGGCAACAATCTTGTCTGGTTGATATCCTCTGTTGACAATGAGTACTTCTGATAGCTGTGCCCTGTCATCTCTGGATCTCTTTACTAAGAGGACCAGTGAGTGGTCTTTTAACTAAGGCCATATATTGCATTGTCATATAGTCATTCCCATGGCACTTGTGCCTTCTCTAACAGGAATTATGATTGCCTTCTGCTGCCAATGCAATCTCCACCATTCTGTCAGTCTTGGTACTGAGGTGGGGGAACTGCTTTATGAACATCAAACTCAATTCCATAAACATTACTAAATGTCTGTTCTATGTCAGTGTCTGCGTTCGAGTGACTAACAGGGAATGATCTATGCTGCTATGGTCTGACAAAATGGACAAATAGAATGGTGGTGTGCAAAAATGCCATGAGAGCACAGATGGAGGTGTGGAAAGAGGGATCACGGAAGGCTACAAGAGAAAGTGATATTTAATCTGGATCTCGTTAGGAAAACTGAAGTAAAAACATGCTATTTTAAACTATAGCCACTTTCTAAGGAGGTAGGAAGAAATTTGGATAAGTGTAGAACTATATTTGAGAATAAAACTGGCTACAGCCAAGTTCTCTAGCTAAGAATTTCTCAACCCCAGGATTCTCAACCCCATGG
Organism: Canis lupus baileyi; assembly: GCF_048164855.1. Lineage (NCBI taxonomy): Eukaryota > Metazoa > Chordata > Mammalia > Carnivora > Canidae > Canis > Canis lupus. The sequence continues at coordinate 51,852,718 of NC_132855.1, read as the reverse complement.
CATTTGGGGCTGGATAATTCATTGTTGTGGGAGCATGTCCTGTGTGCTGTGGGATGTCTAGCAGCATCCCTAGTTTCTACCTAGTTTCCAGTGCTTCCCCCTCACTGTGACAACCAAAAACGTCTCTAGCCATTTTCAAATGTCCCTTGGGGGTCAAAATCACCCCACAGATGAAAATCATTGTTTTAGTTAGCAGAATGAGAAGAATACAGAATCCCAAGCAATCCTAAAAGGAAGAGAGAGAGAACAAGAGAATGGGAAAGAAGAGTAAAAGAGCCAGGGAGATGGTAAAACGTTAGGTTACCAAGAAGGGTTACCTGGGCAGTAAAAAATTCCTGGGGGAGGAAACTTAAAAAAAAAAAAAAAAAAGAAGAAGAAAGAAAGGCATGTCTTTTAGCCAGCTTGAAGTGATTTGCATTGTTTTGATATAAATGGCCTCACTGAAAGCTTCTCATAGGCATGGCAGTCTTGGGTGGGTGGTTTATGTTTTTGGTGGCAATATTCAGAAGGGATTTGATCTACACATATGGAAACAGAGAACATAGACCAGGGAATGTCACATTCCCCCCAGTGGCTAGTCCATAACTGGAAGTATTTGTTGGAAAATAAGCTAGAACCATAGGTAACCTCAAGGCTGGAAACTGCTCTAAAAATCACAGCTATCTGAGGGAAGTCCATGAATGTACACATGAAAAATGCTGGCATTTGCCTGGCTGAACACCAGAGGGCCAGAGTGAGCACGTAGACACTCCCTAACAGCTGTGTGCTTTTCTTCCAGAACAAGTGCTCTGCTAAACACAAACACGCGCATACACAGGCTCATACACTGCATTAAAGGTTTGGCCTGGGAAAAGTAGTATGGACAGAGAACAGTTTAAAATAGCAAGGGCTGTGTAAAGGGAGAATAGCACATGCATATGATGTGTGGATAGTGGTTGGAACACTGGACAGGGGGTCAAGAAATAAGACTTCTGGCCTGGTTCAGTCTCTAATTCTTTGTATGACCCTCAAAATCATGTTACCTCTGTGGACTTTAATTTCTTCCTCCTTAAAGACCTTGGTTGGACTAAGTTGTCTAAACATGAATCTTTCCTGCTCTAACATCCTATGAGTCCATGAGAAACCTTAAAAATAACTGATGTGACTCTTGTTCTCCCCTTGGACAGGATATTTGTTTGTAGTACTTGAACCAGACCAGATCAATTACTGCCAAACCCAGGTTTGGGTTGGCCAAGCATGGGGTGAAGAGCCCTGTTACTGTCTGAGGCTTCAGTCAGCCACTAGATACTTGGAGGATCCCTGTCAGATATTACTCTTTAGGGACTACTTAAAGGGCATTAAAATCTAGGGGTTGTCCTGGGAGGAAATAGGAGGAACAGAAGAGAAGAATAGAAGCTGCTTGGATAGCAGGCACTAAACTTCCCCAGCTGAGTGACCCAGAGGCTTCCTAAAGCTACTCCTGCCTCCTCTCAACCTTGGGGATTCTCTTTCTTCTTTCTGTTTTCCTGGGCTTGAAGTCTCACTCCTTTCAGTATTTATTCATTGTTGATAATGATGGCTCAATAACTGGTCTTCTTTTCCTTTCTTTTTTTAAAAAAATTTATTTATTTATGAGAGACAGAGAGAGAGGCAGAGACATAGGCAGAGGGAGAAGCAGGCTCCCTGTAGGGAGCCCAGTATGGGACTTGATCCCAGGACCCCAGGATTATGCCCTGAGCCAAAGGCAGATGTTCAACCACTGAGCCACCCAGCCATCCCTGATCTTCTTTTCTTGATTCCCTGTTTGCTGTGCTTTCAAGATGGGTCTGAATGTGGAACAGAAATAGAGGGTTTCTGTTTCTGTGGTATATCAAAACATTAAAAGTCTGTGCTCAGAGCACAAAATATTTTTAAGGCAGGGAAACTACTCTGTATATTTTAATGGTGGGTACATGTCATTATAAATTTGTTCAAACCCACAGAATATACAATACCTAGAGTGAACCATAATGTAAACTATGGACTTTGTATGATAAGGACGTGTCAGTGTAGGTTCATTGAGTGTAACAAGTATTCTGGTAGGAGGTGTTGATAATGTGGGGCATGGGCAAGGGTTATACGGGACATCTCTGTACTCTGCTCAGTTGTATTGTGAGTCTAAAACTGCTCTAAAAATAAAATTTATTTGCCTCATCTTTTGATTTTTTCTCAGCTTTTCTTTGAAACTCAGAACTGCCTTAATAAAGCTTTTACCATACCACGGAAGTTGTTTACCAATTTCTGCTTTTAATGCACTTGTCAGACACTCAAACTATCTGTTAGCCAAACTGGCTTTCTACCAATCACCTTTTCCAAGCTTCTGTGTCTTAAATACAATGTTTTTGACTAGCCTAAACATATCAAACAGTCTTTTAACACTTTTAAAGCATGGTATTTGCCATCATACATTTCAATTCAATAAATGTCATAGTACTTTCTCTGTGTAGGGCCTTCTGCTGAATGCTATCGGGCTGTATAAAGATGAATAAGGTGCTATGCTGCCCTTTTAATTTAATCTCCAGTAGGATTGGGAGGTAGGTATGGGTGAGTGAGTTGTTTTGCTTGCTTTCTTTCTTTCGGAGTCACATTGAGCACTGGCCCAACCAGTTAGTGCTGGTGATTCAAATGTCCTGGTTCCCCTGCTCCCTCTGGATAATGGGAGGAGTCGTCTTGGCTATGGCTTCAAAACAGGGCATGACTATATTCATAAAGCATATTTGACAATTATTGAAAGGCTCTGTAGGTCACTGCTACCCTCTTTGCCTTATTCCATCCCCAAATCAAGAAGGTAGATTTATTTCATGGATGATGAGACAGCCTCGTTTGCTTCTAATTTCTCTGTTATCATATCTACTTCCTACTCCATTGCTTTCCAACTAAAATGACACATGGATGCATTTATCAAGTAAATATATTACTGTCTTTCCACCAATTTTATTTTAAACAATTAATTTCATTTTGCTAAACTACTAGTACAGCTACATTTTCTTCAGTGTGACCCATTGGCATAATTGAGGGGGGATATCAAATTCTAATGAACTTAACTTGAAGTAATGCTACATTTTATTATGGAAAACAATACTTTTTGCCCATGATTTACCATACAAGGGATGATGCAACCTACTGACTGAAGTTACAGCCTCACCTGGTAAAAATGTAAGGTGCTGGCTGACACCATTCTATCTCCCACCTCTACGATTTAGGGCTTTACTAGGAACTTAAATGTGGGCAACATTTCCTACTCCAGAAATCTTTGGGAAAGTTAAATAAGCCTTCATACAAAATGGACAGGGGCCCCTACATTAGGTATCGCTATCTAGGAGTAGGAAATATACCCATAAAGCTGAGAATGAAATGAATTTTAAGAATACAGAAAGGGCAAGTTTGAGTTTCTGTTAAAACACCTTGCTTGGGAGAGTGTACATGGACACTGACTGATAAGATCCTAAAGAGTATCCCAGACTTCAGAGTTTCCAATCAAGAGGTCAGGGTTTAACCTTAGCTTGACTATTTCAATGGATTCAAAACTGTGGCAGGGTTAAAGGTGCTAACATCCAAGAGAAGGTGCTTACAGAATATGGAATTAGGGGCTTCTGGGTGGCTCAGTTGGTTAAATTTTTGCCTTCAGCTCAGGTCATGATCCCAGGGGCCTGGGATTGAGCCCCACACTGGGTTCCCTACTTAGTGGAGAGTCTGCTTCTCCCTTTCTTTCTCCCTTTCTCCTTGCTTCTGCTCCTGTTCTCTCTCTCTCAAAAAAAAATATGGAATTAGTATAACATTTAAAAGGAGGGAGGGGAGCATGTAGAAGACAGTAGTGTATATCCAATAATGTTAGAAGAGGACCCATTAATTGGATGGAATCTTATGGCCCCAAGAACAAGGAAACTGGTATTTAGAAAGATGCTTTATTTATGTCAAGAGGCATGTCTCAAAATCATCTCATTTCAAATGATAGTGAAATGTGTGAGCATTTGTTCATGTGAACCACTCCTCAGGTGTCTAACAAAGTTATTGTGTATACAAAGTTGAGGATCATTACTCAGAGAAGGGCAAGTGGGGACATCCCAGAAGCTTTGTCTCCAGAGGAGGAGCTGCACCCTGCCTCATTTCCTTCCAACACACACATCTGTGACCCTCTGCTGTCCTTGTCCTTTGCCTATATTGTACAATTTCATGCTCAGATGTGATGCATGGATGAAAATTGGAATTGTAAAAAAAAAAAGGTCTACGTGGAATTAAATTTTCATAAATGGCAAAAAGACTGAGTTTTTCACTCAAGTCCCTAAAGCTTCCCTCCTACTCCACCAATGGTGCCTGTACTCTGGATTATAATTAATCAGAATACTATTTTATTGCTACATCTATTATTTTAAAAGTCCAATATTGTTTGGAATATCAGATTAATTCAGCATACCATTGTATTGCCATCTGGGCTTATCAGTAGCAACTACTTCCATTTCCAAGTCTTATTAAACCAAACACATTATAACAATTTGTATGTGAAACATTCTAGCTTTACTAAAGCTTTCATGATACTGAAAACACATGTTAAATCAAAGGATACTCCTTTGGCTACCTAAGGTTTTGTTAATGTTACAGTCCTATCTGCAGAAGACTTCAAGAACAAAAATTTGTTACAAAAACTTCAAAGTTTTTAAGAACCAGTGACTCCTACTCAACAGGATTTTCTGTCTAGTTAGAGGAGCACAGTCTTATCACATGCATGAAAAATGTGTGAGGGCAGATAAAATTTTCCTGTGGTCCCTGATCTGGTGGGTTTTCCCCTCCCTATGACTACTGAGAGCCTGGGTGGCTCATAAAATTTGAATTCCAAATGCTCTCCTGCTGTTTCTGCTAAAACCAATTTTTGCTGGGTCAGCCTTAGTTTCATGGACTTTGGGGAAACCAAGCCATCCAGCCTATATAATTAGACAAACTAAGATCCCATGGCCCATACTTTCACCTCTTCTGAGAGACTAAATAGAAACTTCTAAGGTAACAGTAACCCTGAACCCCTTTGAAAGTGTTCATCTTTTCAAAATCTATATCCATCTTAGGTATCTTGAATAGCCATCTTTGGGGTTTTACTGAGGGAATGAAGACTGTCTTTTTTTTTCTGTACTGACTCCTCTGCCCCCTTTCGTAGTCCTTTTCTCTATTCTTATTTATGTAGTAAGACTAACCCAGAGGCATTTGCGTTTCCACCCTGCAAACCTTTTGTGTGGCTGACCCTCATTAGCTGTTAAGTGTTTTTTCCCCTAGTAGGTTCTCCCCTAGTAGGTTTCCCCTAGTAAGCTTCGAGAAGTTTTATTCCCTGCAAAGATTTGCTCAGTGGCCTGGAATGAATGTTATTTGCTTTTGCCTTCTGGACAGAGGAAGGTTGCCTTCCCCTAGCTGTGGCAGTGATGAATGACTGACTTCTCTCTTCTTACTCTTTTTTTCACCTTGCCTTCTCTCTTCTAGAAACTGTCGCTATAGAATACTGCTTTGAGAGAAAAGGAAGATCTCTTAGTTGCAAGCATTTGATGGGCTAACTTCACCTCCCTCTGTCCCCTGCCAAAATAAAAGAAGGGGGCTGGAGCAGCATCTAACCTTATCTCACCCATCTTCAAGAACTGTCTAAAAATAATGTTTAGGGCCTATCATGTGGCGTGGGACAAAGGCTATCTACCCTAAATTGTGCTTTTTACTTCTCTATGAACATTCTTTGCATGTGTGTGTGTATTTTTTGTTTTGAAGTAGCACCATATCTTCATTCATTCATTCATTCATTCATGCTGAATTAATCATCTCCTGGGTGCCTATGATATGTGTGGTGGTGTGCCAGGTGCTACAAAAGAAATATAATATGAAGGTTCAGCATTTAGCTGCAGGTAGGACAGGCCAGAAACACACATAAAACCCTTTTGAAATAGTACAAGGAAGCATAGAATCCAGCTCAAGTATCAATGATTTAGGTATAAACACTAAAAAGTTTCAGAAAAGAGGAGATCAATATAATCTGGAGTGACTGGAAGAAAAAAAAGTCCACCAACACAGTGAGATTTTGGAAGCCCTTAAAAGTCAGGCTCAGGGGATTGCTCTTTATTCTACAGTTAATGGGAAACTTTTTGGAAATACATTAGCATTCTCAAAGCATCTTGTTGGGAGAGATGAGCTAAGAAGGAAGTGGCTCAATAAAATGTGAATGAAGAGCCTATCCAGACCTGGAGAGTCTTTTGAGATTCTCAAGTACAATTGTGATGAAAATGAAGGAAGGGAAAATGTTTGCAAAGACTAGACAGTTGATTGATTGATAGGGTAGACATAGATTGTACAGGGTGATGTTTGAGTGAAGCAGGTATTAAGCAGGTGAGAATGGGCAAGGAAGCATGGGTACATTAGACAGAATGGGGGAAGCTAGGTGAAAGCCCTGTAAACAGAACATAAGCCTCACTATGTCTCAATGGGCAGAGTAGCAGCTTGAGTAAGAACTGGGGGATCAAAGGGAATGGACAGAAGTTGAATTCAGGAGATATTTATCAGCAGTATCCCACTCTAGGCACAGCTGGATGTGTGGAAATAGAGAAGGGAAATCCTGGATAAAAAAAACAAGTGTTTCTATTTTTACCATACTTAATTTCTGATACTCAATTTGAAATATCTTTAACAGAGCAGTCCAATGTGATTTATTTCTGCCAAAAGAAAAAAAATTATAGAAAAAGTCAACTGTAAATCTCAGCTGTGTCACCATATTTTAAATCTGTTAATTTGATTGACATTCAGAGACAACATTGTCTTTTGGGCTATGATGTTTGCCTTTGTGTCTGAACTGACCTCCACAAATAAGAAGAGGAATAGGAAAGACGTCTGAGTTGCCAGGCAGGGTTATCTCCACCTAACTTTTGATCTGTTTCAACTAATGAAGGCCCTGTCAGGGGCTAATAAAGGAGGCTTGTTGTTGGTGATGCAGATAATGTAGCTCTAAATGGTCTTAAATTAATATCTGTTCACCTTCATGCTTGACTTTGACAGATCCTAATGACATCAACGCACAAAGAAGGCCGGATGAGGTGGTCTTAAATCATTATCTGAAAACCAAGTCTGTAAGAAAAAAGTCCAGTTTTAAGCTCATTAAGGGATACTGCTGAATACTCTAGGATATCGAATTAACCATTAGAAACCTTTGAAAGTTGAGTTGAAAATGAGAACATTTTTTTTCCCCCAAATCTTTTGAGATTCAGTTTTTGAAGTGAATAAAACTCAGAGCTTTTTAGTTTTTTCCCCTAGTCATGATGAAGAGAACATTAAAGGACATTTGATTAAGCTACTTATATCAAATGTAAGAGTTAGTTTGGAGAAAGAACTTCTTTGGCAGTATTATTTTCTGTAGTATAGTAAGTGTGATCCAGAGCCTGAAACTCATAAAAAACAACTCACAGATTTTGGTGTATGGACAATTTGGAGGGAAAAACCAAAGTATTTATTATGATATATTGTTTAATGCTTTTAGAGCTTTAAGATGAAATGAATTGGTTCAATATATTTCTTGGTTAGAATTATAATGTTACTGAAAAGGAGAAAGATTCCCTTTTTTCTCTTATATAGTTTAATGGCTAAAGAGTATGGGATTTGAATTCCGATAGACACAGGTTTAAATCTTATTTCTGCTGTCACCAGCTCTGAGACCCTGGGCTATTTTCCAAGTCTCAGTTTCTTCATCTCTTAACATGGGGATAATCACAGTCCCTAAGCACAGAATTATTGTGAATGTTGAACCAACTTATCTAATATATATTATATATAATATACATTGTGTATTGTATGTATGTATGTATATAATATATATTATGTATTATATGCATGTATTATATGTTATATATATAATATATTATATACATATAATATGTTTTGGTCAGTCCCTGGCATACAGTAATAGCTATTTTTCAGGAGTAAAAAACATTAGAATTAAGAAAGATAATCCTTCTGCTAGCTGCTTTTTTTCAGCAAGATCCTATGATGCATCCTGGTTTATAGTGACTTGAAAAAGTGTTATATGGACAAGATATGGGAAGAGTTATTGACTGTATTGACTTTTATACATTAGTACAGAAAGAATTCCTGATTTCTGTCTCTTTTTCTTTGGTCATTTTTATTGTTGTTCAAAAATGGTGGTGAACTCTGTCATCTTCCACTTGATGCTTGTGTTGGTGATATAAGTAAACATCAACTTCAGAGGTTTATAAGTGTAGTATTCACCCTTCTGACAAAGCATGATTTTAGAGGACAGTCAAATCCAGTGAAGTGCTCAGAATGGGGCTTGTTGTATATGATTCCTGTGTAGAAACAAGCTTACTTGTAGATAGACACACACATAAGTGAGCAGATAGACTGATTGCCCAAGCACATTTTAGAACTTTACAAGTACAGATATCAGGTTGTCTCTGCCAGCTATCCACTTATTCTGATAAATGGCATTTTAAAATAATTTAGATATTGAAGGCTAAGATAAATGTAAAAGACAAAGAAAATAAACAGAATTAGTTCCCATCATGCTGCTACTAAGATTAGTAGTCAATGGGAATAATTAACATTTTTTTCCTAATTTGAGTGACCTATTTTTTTTTTTTAAGATTTTATTTATTTATGAGAGAGAGAGAGAGAGAGATAGAGAGAGAGAGGCAGAGACACAGGCAGAGGGAGAAGCAGGCTCCATGCAGGGAGCCTGATGTGGGACTCCATCCTGGGTTTCCAGGATCAGGCCCTGGGCTAAAGGCGGCACTAAACTGCTGAGCCACCGGGGCTGTCCCAAGTGACCTATTTTTTAATTGCATCCAGAATATTAGCAGAAAAAAGAAAGGGAAATAACTAACATTTGTTGAACATCTACTAGTATCATAAATATCAATCTACATTTGTTATCTTATGTAATCCTTATAAAAGCTGTACAAATCCTGAGCTATCCTGCCCATTTTTCAGATGAGAAAAGTGTTTCAGAAAGGTTGCAGAACAAGTCAAGATCCTGTGTTTAACAAGTGGAATAAATGGGTGATTCTAACCATGATATCATATTGATGCTCATTTGAAGGAATATCATTTCCTTTAGGGAAATTAATCAGTGTTTTGAGTACTCCTAATGTTTAGTTCTGAGAGAAGAACCTTCTGGTGGAAAGAGGTGAATATTGACAGTTCTATTGTCCCCCTGGGGTTTTCTCATCTGCTTACCCTGACTGTATAACCACTACCTGGGCAAGGCATATTCTCAGGTTCCTGTCCTTACAGAGCAAAAGGATTTCCTCAGCACAAGAGGGATGTTTCTTAATATTGGTCATACTAGATGCAGCAGTATGTACCAGCTGCCTGTGGAGAAAGTGGAAAGAATTTCTGTTGCCTTCCAATGAAAAGTGCTTCAGTATAATAGAAACTCAAAGTGAGTACTAAGTTTATATATTTTTAATAACGTATCGAGACTTTTCCCTCTCAAAAGTGGAGAAGCCCTATAACTCTGGTGTGATTTTATTCTCCTTATGCCAGTGTTACAGTGGGGGCTCAGCTCTACCCACACATGCAAGTATCAAGCGGTGCATTCCAGCTTAAATGAAAGCAAGGGAGCAGTTGATCACTCAGACTAGCAGAAGAGCACAAAGAGAAGACAGGTGAGGAGAAGAGGCCTTCTGGATGTCTTTTTCCCGTATTTCTTCAGGCTCTGCTATGTGACCATCTGTGCCCCAACTGCAGACTCAGCCTGTCTCCTGCTCAGAGGTCAATCTTGTCCTCTGTAGGGGGTCAGTAAAAGGTTTAATTTAGTACTCCTGGATTGTACATCACAGCCTCTAATCCAGCTCCGACCTTATGTTCTGGCTCCAGTGTGGCTTTTGCCCTGTTTCCGGGAGCAAGTCCTCTTCCATATGTGCCCCAGTTCTATTTGGGAGATTTTTCCCTCCACTTAAATCTAGGGAAACCAACTTGGTTTGTCCAGAACTGTCCTGACTTTAGCACCAGAAGTCCCATGTCCTGGGAAACCTCACAGTCCCAGGCATCCAGAATTGTCAGTTACCTTGCAAACCCCCATCTGGATAGTGGGCCTAGAATCCCCTTGGCACTAGACCTGGCACTCTTATTGTTTCTTGTTAAGTTTGAAATTTGAGATGAAATTGCTAAAAATGCTCTTTAGTTATTGGTGAGTACATAAATAAGTTGAAATTGGGATTCTGGCTGCAAGTTCCTTTAAAGAATGTGATTCTATTATCAAACCACCCATGTCTTTTGATCATGAATTCTAAGTGATTAAAATTTTAGCTCATAAAAGAGTGCCATTAATACCAGGTATTTGGGGAAGTTATCCTTGACTAATATGAGGGGGTGGTCAGGATGGGGAAATTCAAGTTTGACCGTATTAGGGTACATGTTTTATTTAGTGGGAAAGCATTCTGCTCTGTTTGCGTTCCCTGGCCTAAAGGGATCATGGATGTACAGTTATCTAAATATGTACAATTATAAATCATATCTCCTCTTGTTCTCCTTAAATCACAAAGCCACTTTGCTGGAGCTTTGTCTAAGAGCATGTTTTATGTGGTCCTTAGAGTGTTGTTATTTGTAAGCAAAAAAAAAAATTAAATAATAATGATTGAGATGAAAAAAAAGATTGTTGTAACAAGATGATTTATTATGTAACTGGTAAAGAAGGGACCTGACATACATTCTAAATTGAATGGAGTTTACTCTTGCTGTAAAAGAAATGTCAGTTTTATCTAATGACACTTTTAATCACTTGCATCTAATGCAGGGTAATATCCTTTAAAACAAAGGGGAAACATTTAAGCATAATGAAGAATCTGAAGAATCTATAATCTGAAGAGCAGATTATAGAACTCAAGCATTACTTTTATTCATCATAGGCAGTCCTGGTAGAGGGAGGGAGAGAAGGGGTGGGGGGGGGAGAAGGAGAGAAAGAGGGAGGGGGAGAGAGAGAGACAAAGAGAGAGGGGAACCTAATAAAGAATATTCCAGATAGTTTCTCAAATCAAGCTAAATATTGAGTGGGCAAAACGAACTCTCACAAAATTAGCTTATAGTGAGATAAGTCTCTTTTAAGAATTTGAAATAAAGAGCAATTCTTGATTGGGTAGAATTCCGTTTGCTGTTTACATGAACCATTACATGGCAAGCATCATTTTAAACAGAATAAGTACAGCACCTGTTACTACCAGATGTGTGGCTTCCTCGGCTACAGAGATGATGAGTATACATTGCAGAAATGCTTGCATGTGATTTGGTACATAAGAAAATAAGCATTTTTGCTCTAGAAATGGTAGTTTATGATCCTCCTCTAGCAAGGGCGAATGCACGAAGTCTTGGCCACTAGTGGGAGGTGGCCAAGAAAGATAGAGAGGGGAGCAGAACCATAGCATGTTGGAGCTGTGTGCATAGAAGAGAGCCTGCTTGAAAAAGCCTAAGTTGGCATTGGTTTTTATGACGCCACAAGAGAATTGTGGGTGTGGAGACAGACCATAGATTTTGGGGGGAGAATCTCAGTTCCACTTAATAGCTAGGTAGCTTTAGGCAAATCACTTCCCCTCTCTGTGCCTTGTTGTCTTCACCTACCAAATAGGTGGAGTTAACTCTCTTACAGGGTTGTTTTGAGCATCAAATGAGATAATGTCTGAGAAAGTATTTTGTAAACTCTTAAATACTACACAAAGGTTAACTATTTTCCCATAATGTGGTTTATAATTGCATGTGTTTAGATATTCCATGAGTCACAATGTTACCTCCAAAAGCTAAGGCCTCATATAAGTTTTTCTGTGACACAGATATTAGTCTTCTCCCTGGGTAGAAGCATTATAAAAGGTTAGCACTATATTAAGTAATAGATCTATTGCTCCACTAAATTATTCATGATTATGTGTTCATGAATGATCAGTTTGATTGAAATAAGAGTCAGGTGTTCTCAGGGCTCTGGAGAGGAAGCTGATAAATGACATAAGGTTTCCTCGTTGTGATGACTTTGCTTCTGTTAAACATTAAGAAAAACTCATTAATGGAATCTTTGAAAAAAATATCAAGTTACAGTCTGGAATGTTAAAGGGATTACTTCATTTTCCGAAGTAAATTTTTTCAACAAATCAAAGCTTTTCAGCAAAAGTTTCAGAATAGTGAGTGATTTCAACCATTTTTTAAAGATTTGTTTTTGAGTGAGAAAGAGAAGAGAGTACCCGTTCCTTTTTCATAAGGAAAGACATGTTAATTTTGTTGTTGTTGTTGTTGTTAAATGAATGAATGAATGGGTTTGGCTCATTTTGGCTAGGAATTTTAATAGTTGTTGAAAGGCTCCTGTGGGCTCCAGAATCATGACAGTGACAACCAACATGACAGTTCTACTTGGGTGTCCTGCTGTTATCTCAAACTGCTCACACCAAAAAAGGAAAGTGATTTTCTCCTCCACCATCTTCATCAGCACAACCACATAACATCCCCATTTCTGTCGGTAACCTGACATTCTTCCCATATCTCATGCAAAAATTCTTTGGAATTGTCCTGGTCTTACAATATCCTGTAATGTGTTCACAAGTCCTGACTTCTAGATCCTGCTGAAAATATCTGTAGTTGGACCCTCACTCCCCCCACATCCCTTACTACCAGCCAAACTCCAATTTACATGTTTATAGTGTCAAGACAGCTTGGAAAAAAAAAAAAAAAAAGACAGCTTGGACTGCAGTGGTTGGGTTCCTCCAATTCCTCCTGAATCTTTCCATAATACCACTTTCATCACATAATTACTACTTGTAAAAATAGGAATGGCCCTCTATTATGGGCCAGTCAAGCTCAGCTCCCCTCTTGGGGTAGCTTTCTTTGTCATGTATGTTTCACCAGATTTGCTGGGACTCTGCTCCTGTACACCTGGGCTTAGCCAGTCCCCTGGCTGGTCAGTTCCACCTGGCAGCTCTGATTATCTAAACTCCTTGGGATTAGCCATCCCCCCTGCAGGGACCTTGGGAAAGGCCACATAGAGGGGGAAAGATGGGGTTTCAAAAATTGAGGCTCATCAGCCCCCAACTTCAATTTGTTCTTTCTTCAGTATGTCACATTCTTGGACACTTCCTCCCTATTGTGAAAAAGCAAGTTCATCCTGTATGGAAGTGCAATAGACCATTTCCATTCTGGTGATGAAAGCATTCTCTTTAGCAGTGGTATTGGAGGCCTGGATTTAGGTAGACCAGGTGGGAGCCAAGATTCCACTAATGAAGTCCATGTCATCAGTAAGGGTAGCAGAGAATTGGCAGTGAACACCGCAGATGGTAGTGTAGGGTCTGGGGGACACAGCAGAATTTGAATGTCCATAAGCATTAGCACGAGGAAGAATGGTGTTTGGAAAGAAGATGGGAGTTGGGGCTGAGTATCCTACTAGAGGGGCCCCAAAGCCTGATTATTAATCAGGTTGGTAACTTGATCCATGCCCACTTACCTAGAAACTGAAGGAAAATGATAGTAAGTTGGGTTAATTTTAAAATAAAAGTGCCCAACTCATAGGGACACTTAAAATTAGTAATACTTCTACTGTTGAAAAAATGATACTTTATTGAGTTAATTCAAACAGCTGAATTTTGTGATTTGTGATGGTTAACAATCATATTTCCCTTCAAGATCATTAAAGATGTGATGAATTAAATAACATATGTAAAGCACCTAGCTTTGCTAGTAGCTAGCAGGTCCATAAGAAATGAAAATGTGGGCAGCCCCAGTGGCGCAGTGGTTTAGCACTGCCTGCAGCCTAGGGCATGATCCTGGAGACCCTGGATTGAGTCCCACATCAGGCTCTCTGAATGGTGGCCTGCTTCTCCCTCTGCCTGTGTCTCTGCCTCTGTCTGTCTCTCTCTCTCTCTCTGTGTGTGTGTGTCTCTATGAATTAAAAAAAAAAAAAAAAGAAAAAAAAAGAAATGAAAATGCTCTTATTCTTCCCTCTCTCTGAATTAAACAATTTATTTATGATTATTATTTTTTGAATTAAATAATTTAAAGAACATTATTCACCTAGGTAATTAAGATTAAAAAAAATCTCCCTGTGGACTGTTTTGTTTCAATTCATGGTAATCTGAAAAGTCCTCAAAAAGTAGAAGAAAAGATAGAGGTATGAAGATTTAGGAGTATAGAAAAGATATAGGCATAGGATGAATGAGTACAGGTGTTTGTTATACCTATTTCAGATATAATTGCAGAATATATATCTCAATGTAGGTATAAAATATGGTGGTAGACAGATTCCATGTGAACACTTCCAGGCTCACAACATTGCTATATGACTGAGACATATTTGCATAAATGTGCTCCAGTTTAAGAAAAGTGGTATGTGGAACTCTGAACTTGTAAAACAGACAAGTTATGGATGACTACACTATCATAAAAGATTCTTTGCTCTGAAAGATATAAACTGAGTGTAAGGTTTTTGCCACATGTATTTTGTTACATAAAATGAGTTCTATCTTGATGAAAAGTACATTAATATCCATCTGAATAAATCTGCAAAACCAAGGAATTTCTGACATTGCCTTTGTTTTTCTTCTGGATTTAGAATTTTTAAAAAAGATATACTTAATATTCCTAAAGAAACAAGTCTTGGGAATTTGATTAATTCCATAAACTACCATTGTATACCATTGGATTTCCATCAGAAGTTGGAAGATCTTGTCCCCCATATTCTCTGTATTTTATTTTCTAAACTGTATAATTTATCTATGTAAATTTCTTATTACATCTTGTTCTTTACTACCCTATTATGATAAAATTTTGTATGTTCTCATGAGAAAGAATTGGTATTGGGAAATTTTCTTCTTTCTCATTACTTATTCCTTATTGCATGCCTTTGGAAGTCTAGGTGCTAATTCTCTGCTTTTTATCATTTTATAAAATAGATATATTAATGAATGTAATATATGTGTATTTGACATGGTTTAAAAACTATATGTTAAAGCTTTTATGAAGTTTTAATTAGGTAATGGCTAATTTCCAAGAAGATATGTATATATCTAGCTGAGAAACGACATTTTAGAAACTTGTTCAAACATTTTAGAAACTTGTTCAAAAACTTGCCTCTCAAGAACAGAAAGATTTTCTGATTTTCAGAAAGATAAAGGCAAGTCTTTGGGTGCTAAAATCTCCTAGAGTTTTTATTCTCTTGTCATGTCTAGTTTTTAAAAACCTTTTGAGGCTTATGGTAGCAGAAAATACCTACCAGTGGCTTTCAAAGGGGACTACATGTCAGAATATATAACCACTTACCATTGACTGGGCTGAGGTGCTTCTTACATAGTATATCAAAAAACATTCTTCAATGCTTATTTTTTTAATTAATTAATTAATTAATTAATTTATTTATTTTTAATACGACAGTTTTTTTTTTTAAAGATTTTATTTATTTATTCACGGACACAGAGAGAGAGGCAGAGACACAGGCAGAGGGAGAAGCAGGCTCCATGCAGGGAACCTGATGTGGGACTCGATCCCGGGTCTCCAGGGTCACATCCCAGGCTGTAGGCGGCGCCAAACCACTGCGCCACTGGGGCTGCCCTTTCAATGCTTATTTTAAAAAGGTGAATCATCAGCAGGGATCTTTCCAATCTATCTTTATGTACATTCCAGAAAAGAAGTTACCAAGATCTTTGTAGCAAGTCAAATGCTTTCAAGAAAACACAAGTGACTTTGATTTCTAATTTTTATTTGGTTATGAAAAGCGAATAACATATTTAGTCTCATGGATAGAAAACTCTCCTAAAAGATAACTCTACTGCATTGATATAGTGTGTTTAACGCCATCTAAAAGCTGTTTGTAATTATGATGAAGGATTATGGTAATGTTAGTGTGTGAGTCAGTATCCCTCAAAATATCATTTATATGAATGGATCATTTTGAGAAAATATCTACTAAAGGATGAATCAGCCTGATACTTTAGGGTCTCTCATATGCCCAGGTTTTTGTTTTGCATTTGAATCTGGAAATTTTTTTCTCCTCTGCCTACTCATTTTTCAAGATTCAAAAATGTTACCTCCCTTGTAGGATTGTTTTGGCAACTCCAGATATTGCTTTCCCTTTCTGAGTCTCCAAAATACTCTTGTCCTATCATTATTAGAGCCCTTAGCAGATTGTCTTGAAATCTGTTGCTTACCTGTCTCCCTTACTGCTCTGTGGACTCTTCAAGGGAACACTGTTTATTCTGCTTGACCTGAGCTCTTGTACCTAGTATCTGGCACATAAGGACTGATTTAATGAAAGAGAGGTCATGTGTACACACAACCTGCATGTTAATGTTTAATGAACTGGTAATTACATATTTTTGGGAGAGTTTATAAGTAAATTCAGGTAATGTCCAGATATAGTTTGGATAAGGTTTGGATATGTTTCATTCAACTACCCCATGTTTATAATGGATGCTAACATGGAGACTCTGCTTGTTGTCATCAGGCTGTGTGGGCAAAAGGCCCCCTATCACAGCTTTCAGTACTCCTTCCAATCTTACATAAATGTTCCTAGTCAAAGCTACTGGCTGCATCTGTCTCCAACCCTCCATTACTTGGTATTTCAGAATGTTAGAGAAGAATATGGGGAAGGAGGAAAGAGAATTGGAAGGTGAATGATGAAGGCAAGAAATGAGGAGGAGCCAAATAATTAGTTTTCTTTTTTCATTATTATCCTATCTTATGACCTGAAAAAAAAAAAAAAAGGAGACTAACATATGCAAATATTTATCTCTAAAATGGGATTCAAGTATCACTAGTTATGGGGCAAAACAAGTAACAACCCATGAAAACCATCCCCATGAACTCCCCTTATAACTTTCAAATACTTCTACTATGGGATCCAGTAAGTTTTAGGAGGCCAGGAAATGATTTGTGAAGTCGCCGTTCTCGCCTACAGGCCAGGAGTATTGACAAGAGCAAAGAAAGTCTTTTAATTTCTCTCGCCCTTCCTGGGGCTAGGCTGAGGGAGTGCTGTCGAATTTAATTTGATGATATTATGCCATGACATTGTGTCAATATGCGATGATGTGTGTGATGGCACAGCGTCATCACGTGGTGACGCAACATCATGACGTAAGACATCACAACGCCAATTAAAGACGTGACTCCCAGAGGGTTTTTAAATTGAGCAAAAATCTACAACTATTTGACTAAGGACTTGAGGTAGTTTTAGGGAGTCAGGAAACTGAGCTGTAATTACAGACTACAAAATGTTTCTTTGCATGAACCGTGGCTTTTTCTTATTTGTATATGGCCCCTTCCAGAAATTGTAACCTCTGTTCTCTCAAGGCAGTTTTAGAAATCAAAATATAATTTTGTTTAATAGACTGCTCCTATCATAGGTTGTCTCATATTAGTTTTCTTTTGTCAGTAGAATATGAGCTGGTGTTAAATTTAAATATGATTTCAGAATTAGATTAAAAAATAAAATCTCTTAATTTGTATATATTTTTAAAAAAAATTTAGTACCTCATAGAGCTCCAGGTATAATGATTTATAATTGAAATTATATTGTAACTAATATCTTTTGTTGGCATACATTTCATAATAATCTTTCACTGAGATTCTAATCATATGAAAATGTTAAAAAGGAGAAATAATTTGCAAAATATGGCTTACTTTCTGGTGTGTGTGTGTGTGTGTGTGTATGTGTGTGACATTTTGGGCAAATTTTTATCTTGCCACAGTTGTGGCACAGTTCTACCATTTTTAAAATGAGGATAATGCATTTTTTCCCTGATTTTTATAGGGTTATTGTATAGACAAATCATATGCTGTGTGTGAATGTTCTTTGTGCTCTTTGGAACAAATGTTATATAAATCTAGGGTGCTATTAAATACCTTCTCTAGATCTACATATACTCTACTTATGAACTGGAAATTAAGTGGGGAAACATTTGTTAAGTTAAAACTAAAATGGATTTTATATATGTACTTCATCTTGATTTTTTTTACCTGATTGTTTCATTTCTAGACTTATGTGTTTAGAAATGAATTAAATTTAGAAATGAATGGGGCAGCCCAGGTGGCTCAGCAGTTTAGCGCTGCCTTCAGCCCAGGGTGTGATCTTGGAGACCTGGGATCGGGTCCCACATTGAGCTCCCTGCTTGGAGCCTGCTTCTCCCTCTGCCTGTGTCTCTTGCCTCTCTCTCTCTCTGTCTCTCATGAATAAATAAATAAAATCTAAAAAAAAAATTTAGAAATGAATGAGGTAGAGACAATAGTGACATATGCAATTTTTTTTTTTTGTGATATTTAAGGTTTTGGGCAACTCCTTCTGTCATGTAAATATGAGTATAAAGGTATCTGTCTATGACTGGTGAAAGGAACTTTACATCCCACATGAGGGAGAATTAATTTGAGCAAAGGTTCATAATTCCCTCATTCACGTGTAGCTTTGGCAGTTCACAATCCAGAGAATACTGAAAAAGCTGAAGGTACTACAGTGGTTCTTTGCCCCTTCTCATGTTACATGGTAAATTGAAGAGATTGTTTTTGTCTTAAAATTCACACTAGCTTCATCACTCCTTCTGTAACTCCAGTAAAAATGTACCAAAATTTCATGCCTTCTGAAAATGATACATGACTTTTTGATGGAGTTTGAAATGGTGGCTGATTACTTTTGAATACTCAAGTTCCACTGGTTGGCAGCTCACATCTGCAGCAGAGGAAAACAATTAGCAAATTCGTGAATTAGCTTTAGTTTACACATTAAACAAGCAAAGTAATTCTTTATAACTTTAACCAACAGGCTGTGCCTTGATTACAGGATATCATTACTCATTAATAAATGGAACTATATTTAGATTTTGTCAGTATATTCGCGTTTCATTTGCTTGCCTTTTGTATCTCGGTCATGATTCTGTACCAAGCTCCAGGACTACCTACTTAATCTATAGGGCCTCAAGTTAAAAAATTATTGACTTTCAAGACAATGACAGTAGAACATTAAGCCAAGTGTGCAACCAGTCTGGGCGCAGGGCCCTGAGTGAACTGCATAGGTCACATGCCCATAGGGCCCTGCCCATTATGCATTTGTCAGCATTAGGTTCAATGGGCTGATTCAGTGTCTATAATTTGTGGCCAGTTTGTGTGATTCTCTGGCTTTGGTTGGATTTTTTTTAAGTTAAGTTTTAGACTATTCATTATACATTTATCTCTCTCTAGTTTGTAATTGCTTTGGTTAGTAAATATTATAATTTCTTGCTTAACTGTAATAAAGAATTCAAAGCAACATATCACCAAAGAAGTTCCTTAATAACTTGAATTAGTGGGGCCTAATTTAAACTTGGGAAATGCCCAGGTCACATGAAAGCTGGATTTCTTAACATTAAAAAAATAACTTATTTTCAGTAGTTTGCACAATATAGACAAGCCTTGAACAAGGCAGAGGTTAGGGGTGCTGATGCACAGTCAAAAATCTGGGTATAACTTTTGACTCCCCCAAAACTTAATTACTAATAGACTGTTGATTGGAAGCCTTACCAAGAGCATAATCAATTAACACATATTTTATATGTTATGTATATTGTATACTGTATTCTTACAATAGAGTAAGATAGAGAAAAGAAAATGTTAAGAAAATCATAAGGAAAAGAAAATTTACATTATTGAACTGTATTTATTAAAAAAAAAAATCTCTGGACCTGCGCAGTTCAAATCCATGTTGTTAAAGGATCAACTGTGTTCAGAATAAATGCTGCTCACAAGTACTTATAGCTGCTTAATCCTACCTGACTTGAGGTAAAGAAGGGATCATTGAGAAATTAGAAAGACTTTTTTGTACAGAAATTCCAAGCTCATTTTTAATAGTTTTGACTTTAGATATAAGGACAAGCTTACCTCCCAGAATTTTAATTTACTTCACAAACATGTTTTTTTCCTTTCAGATGGCAAACTAATCCTATTCCCCTCTGAATTACTACAAATTTCAAAGAGTAAAACCTGAACTAATGAGGCTTGTGTTTATTCCTCTTTGAAAAGAATCATGCTTGTTTTTTGTATGTGTGTATACATATTTGGGGAGGGGGTGGAAAGTAGATTTAACTTCAAACCATATCTTTTTTTTTTTTTTTTAATGAAACATTCTATCCTCTGTTTTCTTCTTCTTTTTTTTTTTAAAGGTTTTATTTATTTATTCATGAGAGACACAGAGAGAGAGATAGAGAGAGAGGCAGAGTCACAGGCAGAGAGAGAAGCAGGCTCCATGCAGGGAGACCGACGTGGGACTCGATCCTGGGTCTCCAGGATCATGCCCTGGGCTGAAGGCGGCACTAAACTGCTGAGCCACCTGGGCTGCCCTTCAAACCATATCTTGCTGAGACTATTAGCAACAAGAGTAAATCTTTAACAGTCACCTTCTTTTTAGGCAACTTGTAGATCGTGAATTTATTTTCCTTAAGTTTTACAAGGGGCCTCAAAATTCACGGAGACAGAACTTCCACTGGTGTGTTAATTCCCTATGCAATATCCTACCAATAGATGATTCAGTCTATTATCCCTTTATCTAACATGGGGGAAACTCCCCAATCTCATAATCCTATCCCATAAATGTCCTTGTTATGCCAAGTTATTGTCTGCTTTCTTTGAACCTATTGATTCTCATTTGACCTCTTGGAGTCCTTCAGAGTAAGGCTACTTTCATTCTATATACAACTTTAAAAATATTTTAAAAATAGATATCATATCCTTCTTTAGTCTTCTTTCCTCCAGATTAATACCTTTTCCAAAAAATAATTGTATTTTAAAATGTCTCTTCATCTGACATGGTACCCTTGTGGTGTAGGAAACCAAATGTCATTTTCTACATCTTTAAGGTTCAATGCCACTTTCTCTGTATCTTTAAGGTTCAACTATATATAATATGGAAATAAATTAGCAGCATCAAGAAGAGCAGGCCTATGGCCTCACTTCTTTTAAATCCTTTATTTTTGTTATTGCAGAAATTTCTTATTTCTAATATCGCTAAAAGTGGCACCAGCTTTCAGGTAGTCATACTGTATTGTTGATTCATATTGAATTTACTGTCAGCTCAAGTTCCTATATATCTTTTAAGGTAATTGCCAGGCCATTTTTTTCAAAACAGTCTGTACTTAGGAAATTTCTTTTTGAATCTCAAACTTATCTCTGTTAACTTTTAATTTGTTTGGCTTGACTCATATCTTTACCCTGTCAAGTTTATTTTGATTTATATAATCCATTTATTATCCCACTCAACTTTTTGTCATCTTCACATTTTAGAACCTTTCTGTCCATTGAAGTCATTGGTAATATTTGGGAACAGAAGAAGATCAAGGGGAGAACCCTGTGGCACAAGTCTTTCTCCTGAGAATCTTTTCTTAATCACTAGTCTTTTGAGGACAGTTGTTCCACTCGTTACTAATTGACCTAGCATTCCCTCTACATTTCTCCGTCTTTTCCATTTGAGTATGAAGGGCCCTTTCAGATGTTTTGCTATAACCCAATGCACAGTATTGACTGCATTTTTCTAACCAGATTAATAGACCCTCAAGGGAAGTTATAAACTTGATGTACATAATATATTAAGTAGTTTGGTGAAGATAAAATAGGTACCACAGGTAATTCTAGGTACCAAAAGGTGTTAAAATTCTTCTGTGTTTCTCTAAGTGAGAATAAGGTCTGGATATATCCCACTGACTAATTGTCATTCCAGGCCCCATTATTTTAGCTTTGTTTTTAATCACCAGAGAGGCACATTAAAACAATGAATAACAGAAAATGTCATGGGAGTATTGAAGTATAAAGCTGAAGATAAATGTTAAACAAAAGCAAGACATCGTTAGAGTAATATACAAGGGTGAAATTCTTAAAAAGTTCATTTACAAAGCATATGTCTGTTTTTGGTGTTGAATTGTGTTTAATATTGTCCCTGAGATGTGCCAAGACAAGACAGACTTAGAATCTTATAGTACTATCATTCATACCAGGTAGAAAAGTATCTGCCTCTCAGAGTTGCTGTAAGAATTAAATAAGAAATTGCATAAGTACCTAGCATAGTCTCTGACATGGTATGAACTTAATAATTAATTAATTAATTAATTTAGCAAGCATGAACTGTATGCTATTATGTATAATAGAATGCTGAGCATTTATTTTTTGTGTGATAAATGTTCAGTGTATATTTTTTCTGTTAAAACATATGCATTATATATAAATAAGTAAATATGTATACATACACTACATTGAATCTAGCTGGAGTCTACATGTTCATTAATGAATTTTTCATTTTTCTTTTTTCTTTTTTTAAAGATTTTATTTATTTATTCATGAGAGACACAGAGAGAGGGGCAGAGACATTGGCAGAGGGAGAAGCAGGCTCCATGCTGGGTACCTGATGTGGGACCCAACTGGGACTCTATCCCAGGTCTCCAGGATCACACACTGGGCTGAAGGCAGCACTAAATGGCTGAGCCACCCGGGCTGCCCGAATTTTTCATTTTTCAACCAAAAAAGTTGACAACTTAGACTGGGACTACATATATAAAGCTAGAATAGTTGGTTTATATGGAAATTCCAAGGGACCAAAGGATTTCAGAGATTGGTAGGACCTTATTAACAAAGCCCTATTTGTACATATCATAGATTAGGAAAGCAAGGCTAAGAGACCATTTCCTTAGACTATTTAGTACATGTTAGAGCTGAAACCAGATTGTCTTGTTTTTGACTTATATTACTTATCAGTCAATATGAAATATGTTTCCTACCACATCACACTAATCAAATGCTTCAAAAGAGGTCTGGAAGCACACTTGTGATATGGTGTCACAAAGCAGAAAATGCTATCCTTATCTAGCCTGCTGATTTGAATATGTAAATTAGCAAAACTGTAAAAAATATGACAAATCTTGGTGGTGGGTATAAAATTGTATAATTTGAGATAATGTACAGTATTTTGTAGTAAATATTAAGTTAGTCAAAGTTGGCCACACTTTGTAGGCATAGTTCATCGATATTATGATATTCATGTTACTGAAATGATTGATCACATTCAAAGGATCAAGAAAAAAAACTATTTGAAAAGGTAAATAAGCTCTAGAGAATCCGTGGATGAGAAAAAATCAGCTAATTAGTGGTGTTGTATTGTGTTTGATATTGAGGTGGGGAAAAGAAGTGGAGGTGATGCCCAAAGAATAGGGATGAAGTAGTGTATAATGCTGTGGTGTTGATTCAAAATTCACTTCCACTTGGTGAAATCCACTGCTTAGGGAATCTTAGGGAAGGTTCTTCTT
This sequence comes from Canis lupus baileyi, assembly GCF_048164855.1. Taxonomy (NCBI): domain Eukaryota; kingdom Metazoa; phylum Chordata; class Mammalia; order Carnivora; family Canidae; genus Canis; species Canis lupus. Next base: position 51,829,460 of record NC_132855.1, on the reverse strand, counting down.
CAAGGAAAGGTTGCTTACAAATTCAAGGGCATTTTCTAAATCCCACACAGCTTGTCTGTGTGCCAGACTTTTCTGGTTTTATTTTTATTCCTTTTGCCTTAAAATATATCTTAGAACACAGGTTTTATGACTTCTGCTTTGTGATATGTTATTAGTCCCCCTCCCAGTTGCTGAGGCCATTGTAAGTGAGGGGGCTATTAGTGGGGACAGCTGGACGAGGAGGCAAGGCTGCAGCCTCTCTGTGGGGAAGAAAAAGGCCAGGGGCTTGAGCTTTTTCTGTTTGAGCACCAAAATAGGTCAGAGAGGGTAAAAGAGGCAGACAGATTTCAGAGGTCACTGAATTGAACTTCCTCTGTTTTGCAAATGAGGAACCTGAAGGTCTGAGACAGAAAATAATCTCCCTAATACCAAAGATCTCTTGTCATAGTTGGTCTTAAAACTCAGGTAGTTTATTTATTTATTTATTTTTTAAAGATTTTATTTATTTATTAATGAGAGACACAAAGAGAGGCAGAGACACAGGGAGAGGGAGAAGCAGGCTCCATGCAGGGAGCCCGACGTGGGACTAGATCCCAGGATTCCAGGATCATGCCCTGGGCTGAAGGCAGGTGCTAAACTGCTGAGCCACCCAGGTGTCCCTCAGGTAGTTTAATAGCAAATTCCAACTGATTTTTTTAATCAGAAAGTCTTTTTATTTATTTTGGAGAGTGTGCATGTGCATGACAGGGGGGAGGGGCATAGGGAAGTTGGAAGAGAGACTCTTAAACAGGCTCTATGCCCAGCGCAAGTTCCAAGTAGGGCACAATCTCTTGACCCTGAGATCAAGACCTGAGCGGAAGTCAAGAATGGGATGCCTAACCAGTTGAGCCACCCAGGTGTCCCTTGAATAAAAATTTTTAATGAAATATTTCATATATACAGAAAAGTATAAAAAGTAGTAAAGAAATGCCTGTGCACTCATCTCCCCTCAAATCTTAACTTACTGCTATATTTTCTTTAGATGGTGTAAGAAATAACATTGGTAGGCAGCCCGGGTGGCTCAGTGATTTAGCCCCTGCCTTTGGCCCAGGCGTGGTCCTGGAGTTCTGGGATTGAGTCCCACATTGGGCTCCCTGCATGGAGCCTGATTCTCCCTCTGCCTGTGTCTCTGCCTCTCTCTCTCTCTCTCTCTCTCTGTCTCTCTCATGAATAAATAAATAAAATCTTAAAAAAAAACTAACATTAGTGAAGCCCTGTTAGTACACATCCCTGATCCTCTTTCCTCTTGCCATGCTGCTTGAGAGCTAACTACAGCCCCAAATAGACTGCTTATCATGTCTTATGTTATGATTTTACTGCAACCAGACATGCCACAAACAATACCCAATATTGTACAGCATGTTATAAACGTTATATAAACATCAAGCTATATGTATTCTACAACCTGTTTTGCTTAACATGTTTTTGAGATTTCTTAGTGTTGAAACATGTAGCTTCAATGAATTCATTTTAACTGTGAATGGTATTCTAATGTGCAAACATACTACAATTTATCCATTCTTCTCTGTTGATGGGTTTTCAGGTGAGTCCTAGATTTTTATTATTAGAAACAAAACTACAGTGAACATTTTGCACTGGTGTGAGTATCTCTAGGTCAATTTCCCTGTGGGCTGTGAAAGGGTTATGGTGGATGCTCAGGCCAACACCACTGAACAGGGCTTTGGGCTGGTGGCTTCAAGCCTCTAGCAGCTTCTCTTAATATGGGGTATTGTACAAATCCCATCACTTTTTAATGTGAAAAAGTTGGAAATACTGTTCTAAAACAGTGGTTCTCAAACATTAACATCCATCAGAATCACCTGAAAGGCTTTTTAAGAAAATTTCTGGGCTCCACCTCCTGAATTCTGATTCACTCTGTCTACAATGAGGCCCATGAATTTGTATTCTAACAAAATTCCAAGTGATGTTAATGCTCCTAGCCTGGGAACCACATTTGAGAGCCACTAGGGTATATATTTAGGAGTTGAATAGGAAATGCAGATTGATTATTCAAATACATTTGCATTATTGCAAAATATTTGATCATAATTAGCATATAATGTGATCTAGAATATAACTTAAAAGTAGAAATGATATGATTCTGTAATCAGATATCTTGGTATTTGAAAGCTTTTATGTGAAATAAAGTATTTAATCATGCTCAGAAACAACTTCCCCCATAACTATAAATTCTACATACTCTTTGGAGTGTTTGGAACCAGAAGAGGGCTCTAGAAAGAGGATAGAATGAGAAAAGCAGTCCTCTCTTCCTTCCCCTGTTATCTTTATGGTGTAATCAATAGGCATATCACCATTCACCAAGGAAGGAAAGAAAAAGGGAAATGTTTAAATGATTAGAACACTGTCAGCCCTCAGCAGAGTTGTAAAGTAATCCGAATGTTCTTTGATGTGTTACCTCTTTTGAGTCAGTCGTCTCTCTCTGGAGTTCCATTCTTAATTCCTGTCTCTTTTGGTGTTCTGAGCAATTTCAATATGAGTGTTGTGTGTAGGGGTTCCATACAGCATCAATGAATTCTAGGGACACCAGCTGGGTGTCCTACAGATCAGCTCAATTCAGACTCTACCCCGAGATAGCGTCATATCCCACAGGTTAAAGGATCAGTCCCATAAGACTGCCTCCCCAGTCCTGCTTCAGACACTGTTGGCAAGCCCAGCATATTACCTGTACTTCTGAGTGGCTAAATATCAGAGGTCCCATGACCCCCTCCTCAGGTTTCATTAATTTGCTAAAGTGGCTCCCAGAACTCAGGAAATTTGTTTACTCACTAGATCATTGGTTTCTTATAAAATGATAGGACTCAGGAAGAGCCAGATGGAAGAAATGCAAAGGGCAAGGTATGAGGGAAGGGCATGGAACTTCTATGCCCTTACCAAGAGCACCACTCTTTCAAATCTCCAAATGTTCACCAATTTAGAACTCTCTGAATCCCATTCTTTTTGGGTTTTTATGGAGGTTTCATTACATAAGCCAGGTTGAATAAATCATTGAACTGAATCTCCAGGCCCTCTTCCCTCCTTTGGAAGTTGGGGACTGGGACTGGAAGTTTCAACCCTCCACTCTCAAGGTTGAAGGTCCTGGCAAACCAGGCCCCATATGTAAGCACTTTGCAAAAATCACCTCGTTAACATAACAAAAGACACTTTTATAGTTCTCACTGCTTAGGTAATTCCAAGGTTTTTAGGATCTCTGAGCCAGAAATGGGGATGAAGACCAAATATATATTATATACTTAAAATGACAGTATCATACTATTCTCCCCACTGCACCCCATCCCAGTGCTCAGGCTTCCGTGGAAAGCAGTCTTTAAGTTTTCTCAGACTCCTGCCTTTCTTAAAAGACATCTGTTTCTTTTTTCTAAGGATGACACTCTATACCTTCAGTAAAAAAGAGACCAATGAAATAAAATTTTTTTTGCAACTAATAACTTAGTTTGGTTGGCAGAAGTGGTCTGGAAGGGATCTCCACCCCTATCTCCAACCCTAAAACATATTTGAAATAGAGTCAAACCCGGTGTGAAGTAGCAGCTTTCCATGTTCCCCATCCTAGTGAATGACCCTTATATCTAGCCAGTCAGAAAATGAGGGTTCATTGTTGGCTTTTTCTTCTCACTCATCCCCCACACTGTCCCTATTGATTTGGATCTGTTCACCTTTGCCCACCGACAGCCTGTACCTCTGCGTACATCCCTGTCCCTGTTCTGCATGATTACAACAGCCTCTTAAGTATACTTCATTCTTGTTCCCTTCTGATCCGGGCTTCACATAGCACCCTACTGAGCTTTATAAAATGGAAACTAGATGTCACTCCACTACTAAAAATCCCCCCTAGTGGTTTCTCTTTGCTCTTAGAGTTAAATGCAGACTTTTAGCCAGACCTGACCCAGCCCCTGCCTGTCTCCAGCTTCACCTCACTCGGTACTCACTTTGTCCTGTTTTCCATCAGGTACACCAAACTTCTTTTTCAACCCCAAGCATTGTATTCAGTCTTGTTTCAAGCCCTTTGCAGTTTCTTCTCTTCAAATGTTCTTTCCTTCTCTTCCTACTTGCTCTTTTTGCTTAACTAACTTGGACATGTCCTTCAAGTGGAGCTGAAACACCACTTCTACAGGACAGGCTTCTCTGGCTATCCTCTCCCTCCATACTGGACTAAGTTTAGTCCTTATTAAGAGCAATCCTGCACCTTCCTTCCTTCCTTCTTCATGGCTCTCCTAATCCTTCTAATTATGTATTTATTATTTGGTTTTCCTACTTGGCTATAAGCATAATGAAGGCAGGGGTCTTGACCTTTTTATTCTCAGCACTGAATCCCCAGGGCCTAAGATAATGCCTAAGGGCCACTCAATAAATGCAATAAGTGTCTGTGGCTGATTGATATAAATTCTTGACTGTATTTTCATATATTGATTACACACTGTTAAAGAGCAAAAATTCAACTGAGTAAATTCAAAGATCTAATTGACTTTATCAAGTGATTTATAAATCGAGCAGCATCTAATCTAGCAAGGAGAGTGTAGAACAACAACTAAGGAGTTGTGCAAAATGGAAGGTTTTATAGGGAGTAGGGTAGGGCAAGGAAGTTATTAGGAAAAGAAGAGAAAAGATTGTTTCAGGCAAGATCACTTTCCCTTAGGGTTAGGGTGGTTTAAGAGCAGTGGGTCTTATCTTACAGATTAGCTCATCTTCTTTTGGGCAATGGAGAGGACCCTTGTGACAGAGTAGTTCATTGGTATCTCTCAGAAAAGTCCTGACTGGCCAATGGGTAAGATATATTTCTGAGGGGGTTTGAAACTGCAGTTAGGTTGGGTATTAAGCCCAGGTTTCGTGGCTTGGTCTAAGATCTTATTTTGGGCCTATGGTTTTCTTTTTAACAATAAACACACGTATGTATTTAAATTTCTTAATATCATGTACCTGTAAACCTAGGTCAAAGTGACTGCCTTAAAACCTCAACATCCGTAGATAAGAGATCAAATTTGTAGACCTATTTTTATGTTGTTCATGTTTTATGTTGAGTGGCTGGAGCCCCTCAATTTGTGACTAAAGAGTAAGTAGAAACATTTTTTCTGGCAAATCCTTCTCTATAACTGCCTTTCTTACCAGTAATATTATGGTAGCATTACAGTGTGCAAGATGGGATTTGAGCTTGGCAATGTACCTGTTAATCAAGAGATTTTAAAAATAAGATACTCAAGTGGTGAAGTGACTTTTCAAGAATACAATCTGAGACTTTATAGGAGATTGAGAACATAATATTGTCTCCTAATTTCTAGGGGTAAAGTAAATAAATCTCTAGGTCCTTAGATTTATTTGAAGCAAAACTAATATTTGAACATCTAGGTTTAATTAATTAATTAATTAATTAGAGAGAGATTGAGAACATGCACAGGAGTGGGGCAGGGGTGGTGGGCATAGCGGCAAAGGAAGAGGGAGAAGCTAACTCCCAGCAGAGCAGGGAACCCAAGGTGGGGCTTGATACCTGAGATCATGACCTGAGCCAAAATCAAAAGTCAGATGCTTAACTGAGCCACCCAGGTGCCCCTAGGTATAATTTTTTTTTTTAAATAAGTAATTCAAGAACAAAATCCAAGAGTCTAGCTCTATAGCATCCAAGTAGTTTTTATTACAAAGAAATATGATTTATCTAGAAATCTATGAAATTATAATAAATGTATTGTAGGAGGCCACTTTTAGGCAACAGGTTTGAGCAATGGAAACTTGATTAATGCAGAAGTGCCCAAAGTAACCCCAACTCCCTTGCTGAATACAGACAGATCCATTTGGAGACCCACTTCAGAATATCCACAGGCCTAACTGACCAATGGGCTACTTACAACTAGGAACATTTACCAAAAAAAGGGAAAATGCTATATGTCACCACACCTGCTCCTCTTCCCCCTTTAAAAACAGCCCCTACTGCCTCAGGTAGATAGCCACTCATCTGCTCCTTGAGGGGTGGACTCAATCAACTTCTATCTCCTTTGTTGTGCCTCAGGTGAATCCTTCCACTGCTGGGGCCCCAATCATTTGCCCACATTTGGGGACTCCATCCAATCAAGGGAGACACTACATTTAGATACCACATATATGATTAATTTAAAATCATGAAACTCTTGAAAGAATTATATCATACATTAAATAATGATTATTTATGAAGCACATTCACATAGTGAAATCCATGTTGATCTTATCACTGGACTGAAGAGATTGTGGGTTAGGGTGCCCTGAACATAACCCAAGGAAATGTTGAAAGCAAAGGACATTTTATTACTTATTACAAGAAAGGAGACAGAGAGATAGCTCTCAAAGCACTGCCTTCTGTGGGAATGGTACAGGAAGCTTTTATTCACTGTATTAGGGAGCAGGGCAGGGAACTTGCCTAGACACTTCTTTTTTTTTTTTAAGTGTTTTTTTTTTTTTTTAAGATTTTATTTATTTATTCATAGAGACAAAGAGAGAAAGGCAGAGACACAGGCAGAGGGAGAAGCAGGCATCATACAGAGAGCCTGACGTGGGACTCGATTCAGGGTCTCCAGGATCACGCCCTGGGCTGCAGGCCACGCTAAACCGCTGCACCCCCGGGGCCGCCCTGCCTAGACACTTCTGTTCAATTGTGCATGCCTACCTGCACATGCTATACACTGTGCATTTAAAAAAGTGTTTGGAAAACTCCACCCAGATGTAGGAGATTTTAGTACTGAAAGGAGCTAAAGGTAACGTCAGGACAACTTGGGCTTCTGTACAGGTCCTTAGCTCTAGTCCTGCTCAAACTGGCTCACATAAGAGGATATCAAGCAAGGCACACCTAGTAAGGGGTTATCAGGTGAAACACACAGTTAGGCATCTCCTTGGCTGGAACTGTTGGTTCTGCAAAGCAAAACATATTCCTTCCCTGCTTTTGTCCCACATCTCTCCTCCTTTTGTTGATAGCTTTCAGCCCTTATATATTTTTTTATTGTTTGTTTCCCTCCATTAAATTATGAACTTCTAGCAGGAATCTTTGTTGGGTTCACTACTACATTTTAAGCCCCTAGAATAAGTACCTGACATATAATGCCCAATATGTATTTGTTGAGTGACTGAACTTTGAATGAAGTAATTGAGTTATACACTTGGCACATACTAGATATTGAAGAAATATTGGCCCGTTTTCTTCTTGATTTAGTTAGAGGAGGAGATTTTGTATTGCTTTAAAAAAATATAGAAGAATAAGGGGACAAAAGAGTAAGAGAAGAAAAAAAAAGGAATGTGAGGAAGTAGAGCGAAAAGAGAACCTTTGAGAGGAAAGGAGGTGGAACAGAAATTAGGGAGCTGGAAGAGACATTTTTTTTTTTTCAAAAAACCTCGTTGTCCTGCTTCCCTGTTTATTCCTCAGTCCTCCAATATAGAGTATAAATTGTAAGAAGAGGGGTTTAATATCAGAGTGGGCAGACTTTTTCTCTAAGGGGCACCAGATGGTAACTATTTCAGGCTTTATGAGCCATGTGGTCTCTGTCAGCTACTCATCCCTGTCTTTATTGTTTGAAAGCAACTATGGATAATATGTAAATAAACAGGTGTGGCTATGTTCTAATTTGCTTTTTAAAAATTGTATTTCAAAATTTCTTTCCTTACAAAACAGGTTGTCTAGGCTGTAGTTTGCTGATTCCCAGGCCAAAGTATATTGTTGCTAAATGTTTAAACTACCATGTAGGGATTAAATTAAGGAAAACCTAAATACCTACATCAAGATCCATTTATGATAAAAATTGCTATCAATCTAGGAATGCAGTGGGCCTTCCTTAACCTGATAAAAAGTATCTAACAAAAAATTATGGCAACATAAATCTTAAAGGTGAAATTTTAGCATATATCTTTTAAAGGGAGTTAGACAGAAATGTTCTTATTTCCTGCTCCACTTATCATGATGCTGTAAGTCTTAGATAATATAGTAAGACAAGAAAGAGAAATATTTATAGGTATAAGGAATAAGAGGAAGAAACTAAGTTTGTTCCTACTTGTAGATTATATCATTATTAAGAAGGAATCTAAAATGATCTCCAAACTATTTGAACTAATAAGAGAGTTTGCAAGGCTGTTAGACATAAAATCAATCTAATAATCAGGTTTATTTATCATTTATTATCAATCAAGTTAATTATATTCTTATAGTAATGAAAGCTAACATTTATATTTGGTTACCATGTGCCAGGCACTTTGCATATGTTAAATTATTTACCCCTCACAATCACCTTATGAGATGGCACTGATTATTATTAATCCCATTTGAAATTTGAGAAAACTGAGTCATAGAGAGATTGAAGAAATTTCCCATGCTCACAGTATGTGATGAAATTGCAGTGAACTGATTCCAGATTTGGTGCTTTCACTTTGCTTCCTCTTATACACCAGAAATAGCCCATTAAAAATGTAATAGAAAAAATACTCTTCATGCTATCAACTAAAGCTATATGGTCCTTAGGAAAAAAAATGTAAGAAAAATCTGTACAACTATTTTGAAGAAAATATAAATATTATTGAGAAACAGAGAAGCAGACCTGGATAATTAGATAATCTGAGACAATACTGCAGATTTCAGTTCATATATGGATGTGTCAGTATTGTGAAGTTGTGTTATAGGATGTGTGTATGTGTGTGATTGCAGCTTCTAGCATATGCAAATGTAGCATCGTAAGAATAGCCAATTTTGAAATAAACAGGCAAAAAAAAAAAAAGCAAAAAACAAGGATTTACCCATATATGGATTTATAAAAATTTTCAGCACGTTGCACAATTTAAAATTTGGAGTTAGCACAAGGATAGACAAATAGATCAAATAGAACAGAATAGGTAGCTTGAGAAGATGCTCACATATGGAACATTGGTATAGGATGGAGGTGGAGAGTCTATACAGAAAGGACTCTTTATTGAATTTTTTTGTTAAAAAAATGAAATTAGGGCAGCCCGGGTGGCTCAGCGGTTTAGTGCTGCCTTCAGCCCAGAGCCTGATCCTGGAGACCCGGGATCGAGTTCCGTGTCGGTCTCCCTGCATGGAGCCTGCTTCTCTTTCTGCCGGTGTCTCTGCCTCTCTGTGTCTCTCATGAATAAATAAATAAAATCCTTAAAAAAATGAAATTAGGTTCTGTCTTCCATCATTTATAAAATTAAACTTAAATGGATTAGAGGACAAATGTGAGAAAGAAACCTTTATATCCGTACGTAGGAAATACAGTTATAAGGTGGATAAATAGATAAATATAGGAAGATACCTTTATGACAGTTAGGTAGAGATATAGGAGGATATCTTTATGACATCAGAGTAAGGAAACTAATGGATTGGACTATATGAAATTAGAAATCTTCTGAATGACTAAGACAGAAAACCAAAGGGAAAGCAAGACCACGTCCTGGTAGAAGATATTGGCATATATGTCAGCCTAAAGACTCCTGTAAGTTGGGACACCCTGATTGAGCATCTGCCTTTGGCTCAGGGTCCAGGGATCAAGTCCCGCACTGGGCTTACCGCAGGGAGCCTGCTTCTCCCTCTGTCTTATCTCTGCCTCTCTCTCTGTATCTGTCATGAATAAATAAATAAAATCTGGAAAAAAAGATTCTTATAAGATAATTTTTAAAAGGCAAATAATAAGTCAAATAGAAAAATGGATAAAGAATAGGAATAGGTTCCACACCGAAGAGGAAATCCAGAGATCCAGGACATGTGTGAAGACACACGCAATCATAGTAGTGAATAATCAGGAAAATGTAAATTAATAGAAAACTGAGATACCATTTAACTTTTATCGGATTGGAAAAAGAAAAAAAATCCAATTATGCCAAGTGTTAAGGAGCAAGTAGAAAAGCAGTGAGAGTGAAAAGTGGTAGACCTCTTTGGAGAGTAATTTGATAACATATAATAAATTTTAAAGCACACCATATGACCTAGTAATTCTGCTGTTAGGTAAATGCATTAGAGAGACTTCTGCATATATGCAATATTGTTTACAATATCAAAAAATTAGGAATAATTCAAATAAACCTTAGTACAGAAATAGATAAATTCTGAAGCATGCATAGAAAAGAATATTCTAGAAGTTATATAAATTAACTGAATTCTATTACTCAACAAATATTTGTTAGCTATCAACTCTATGGCAGGCACTGTTTATGTCCTCATGATACATTAGTGAAAACAGAAAAAAATACCTGTTTCTTTCATAGTCTGATAGTGAGAAAGCACTATATAAACAAAACAAGTGAGTAAATTTAATAGCATGTGCAGAGTTGATAAGTGCAGTAGAACTGACTGATCAACAGTAACAGATTTTGAAGCCATATATTTGAGTTGATAAGAGAAGATTTTAGGAAATAAAATAAAAATTTGAAGCAATACTCTAGAATATTTACAGGTACATATAAATGTGGTAAAATATGAAAATGTTATTGAATATGCATGTGATTCATGGCATAGAGGCTGATTGAGAAGAAAGAGGAGGAAATGGGATTTAGGAAATATAAATGACTTCATCTGTAACTTTTTTAAAATAAAAAAAATCCAAAGCAAATATGACAAAATGTCCTTTGTTAACTTTGGTGGTGCTATATTTTCCTTTGTGCTTTTTTATACATTAAAAGAAATGATTGAATAAGAAATGCCTGATCCACAGAAGCAGTCAGTAGAAATTTAGGCACTGGGGGCTGTCATTGCTATTGTGTTGCTCTTTACTTCTCAGCCTATCAGAACCTTAAGTAGCCATCAGCCTGTCTGACTCCATTCCTGGCTGGGCTTTCCCACTGCATTAGCTCTGCTGCCCTACTTGACATGGAGGGATTTGGGGTTTTGAGCCAAATTTTCTATTTAAATTCCATGAAAACTGATTTTTTTTTTAGCTAAACTCTAGTTCTAAAGAGTACCTATTGAGAGACATCTTATACATAATTTATGTAAATTTTTAGTAAAGAATTTGTTTTAATTACTTTTAATATCTAAATTGTAGTAGGACTTTTAGATGGGCTCCATTTAAAGTCCCACATGGAGAGGTATCTATGTCTTTCAAAGCTTGCTTATTCCATGGCAAGATGTGAAGCCATCCAGATTGATCTCCTGTAGGAGTTCCCCAGATGGAGTTGAAAAGAGAGTAGACTGCCTTTTAGACACTAGGGAATGGGAAGTCTTCAGCTCTTGAGCAGGCTCCTGCTTCAGAGAGGGATGTGTGTGTGTGTGTGTGTGTGTGTGCGTACACGCGTGTGCATGCCTGCCTATACATGTGTATCTGTATCTTTGTGTGTGTGCCTGTGCATTTGTGTGTGTGTGTGTGTGTGGGGAAAGCATGACACCCAAGGGGGTAATTTCAAAGGCATTTCAGTGACTCTGGGCAACATGCCATCCTGTGCAGGTACTGTTGGTGATTTCTGAATTTCCCCTCCCCACAATGCCATGACATCATCACAGAGCCACTGCCTGTCTCTCCACTCCTGAGCAAGGGATTGGGCATAGCTTGAGAAAGTTAAGTCCTAAGAAGAGTTAAAAAAAATAAATTTAACATGACATATGAAAGTGATAAAAAAAGAAATCAAGTTTGTCTTTGGTATACTGCAACTTCTCTTTCAGAAACCCCTCCTCTTGCAACTGCTTGCCTACTGTTCTTCCAGAATCCCAGTACCTCGCTGTGCCCCACATTACCCAGAGTCTCCTTCAACTGACTCCAGAGATACCTATTTGTCATAGATTTTATCTTGAAAATTATTTTTTTCTTTCCCTTTCCACAACCTTATTGGCCCTTGCACCTTCCCACTTTATCTTAAAACTCTTGCCCCTCTGTTGTCTTTGCTCCTGCTATTTCTTTGCCTCTCAGTCTAGATAGAATATGTTTTCTTGCTTTCTGGTGCTCCACTTGGTGAGGCTAGAGATGTCAACCTGTTGTGATCCCATTACATACCCTGCAGCCACTTATTCTTCTCTGTAGCTGCTCTAGAAGCTCTTTATACATAACCTCTATTACTATATCTCACACATTGTGCTATAATTGCCTGTTGATGCATTTAACTTCCTCTTCAATAGTAGATAATATATTGTATTAATTTGTGTTTCCCCAGCAGAGGCATAGTGCCTGATATGAACACTGAATGAATGAGTGAATGAATGAGAGAACTGGAACTTCCATTTTATCAGTATCAGGAAGACATTCAATACATTCTGAACTAAGATGTTGGTTTTGGGGAGACTCATATATTTCAGCCATCTCTCCCTAAATACTACACTGCACTGGCATTTTAAGGGGAAATGAAATAAAATACTTCAGCCTCCTCCCTCTTACAGATGCAACCTTCTCTAAAATCTGCTGATCCTAGCCTTCTGTCTGCCCCATTTTCCCCCTACTTTTGAGGTGACTTTTGAGGAGCCTCATTGTGACTTCCTTCTTGGAATAATTTACCCCCTCTGTGCCTAACCACAGACATGCTAATTGCAGCCATTTACAGGAACTACTTCCATTTATTATTAACCACCATGAAACTCTATAATTCAATACGTGTGCAATTATTTATTCCTCTAACATGAATTGAGCATCTATTCTCAGTCACTATGCTTGGTATTGAAGACGCAAGGATTGGATTTGCATGGCAGATTAATTTTGTTACATTTTGGTTTTGATTTGAATCCAATAAATTCTCTATGCACATTTGTTTTTTATGTTCTATTCCCCATAGCATGTTAGACACCTTATAGCTTTAAACAAACAAACAAACAAACAAACAAACAAACAAACAAACAGGCATTTTCATCCTCTATCCAAAGGAAGGCGGGCAGGCTCCAAAGGTGTGGGCTGAGTGATTTTGGGCCCAAACCTCAAACATCACCTTTGATCTTCCCACTCCAGGGTCAGCCAAACTACGTTTTACCACCTGTAGCTCCTTAATTTGGAAGCTCCTCAGCAAAATCATCATGATAGTAATTTATATTTTTTTAAGATTTATTTATTCAGAGAGAGAGAGAGAGAGAGAGAGAGAGGCACAGACACAGGCAGAGGGAGAAGCAGGCTCCATGCAGGAAGCCCAACGTGGGACTTGATCTCAGGTCTCCAGGATCACACCCTGGGCTGCAGGCAGTGCTAAACTGCTGCACCACCAGGGCTGCCCTTTATTTATGTTTTTAATTGGGTATCTAGCATCTTTTTTCACAAAAAATTCAGAGGTAATTTACAGGACAGTTATCTTCCATGTAACCAGAATTCTTCAGGAGGTGGAGTCTTGATTCCATTGATTTTTACTTTACAGAATAACATTTGTGTCTGGGGGGAACAAGAATGTTCTGTAGCTGGGATAGCTGGGTGGCTCAACAGTTGAGCTTCTGCCTTTGGCTTAGGGCGTGATCCCGGGATCCGGTATAGAGCCCCACATGGGGCTCCTTGTAGGAAGCCTGCTTCTCCCTCTGCCTGTGTCTCTGCCTCTCTCTCTGTGTCTCTCATGAATAAATAAATAATATCTTTTTTTAAAAGAATGTTCTGTAGCTTCCACATAGTAACCAAACTGAAAAACTTGTTCATTCAGTGGAAATTTCTATGATCATTTGTGTTATCTGAATGTAAAGAACTTTCTGGACTGTCTGGAGCTATGGAGGTCTTCCAATGTGGACAGCTGTGAAATGCACTTCTCAGATTTCTGAATGTAAGGAGTGTAATAAACTGACAAATCCAACTGCTGTGCTGTGAAACCCATCAGTGATGCTGCTTATGAGCAGTTATCAGCCATTTATTGAGGATAGCAGGGGCACCAAGGCTTCCATTTTGGGGAATTCCATTTCTACAGCTTGGGCTTCCATTTCTACAGCCTTGCCACACTTGCCATAGACTTGCACTGCTGTCTCAGACTTTCCAGCCTTCCCTTCCTTTCTTTTCCCTTCCCTTCCCTCCCTCCTTCCTTCTTTTTCTTCTTCACTCAGGGTCAGACTTGCTTTGTGGGTTCATGATTCTCCCAGGTTTCTCTTCATTTCCTTTCAAAGAGTTTCCTATAAAGTATGATTTTGCCAGGGCTGCCATAACCGGTAATACAGACTGAGTGGCTTAAACAACAACAATTTATTTTTTTTACAATTTTGGTGGTTGGCAGTCTGAGATCAAGGTCTAGGAAGTGCTGCTTTTTCCTGAGTCCTCTCTCCTGGGCTGGGAGACGGCCATCTTCTCCCTGGGTCTTCATATGGTCTTACCTCTGTATCTGTCTGTGTTGTGGTTTCCTCTTTTTATATGGACATCACTCTTACTGGATTAGGGCCCACCCTAATGACCTCATTTTAACTGAGACAACCTTTAACCTCTTTAAAACTTTTTAATACATTTAAAGACCCTTTCTCCAAATGTAGTCACATTGTGAGGTAACTAGGGGTTAGGACTTTAATATATGAAATTGGTGGTGGGATGGGGGTGTGTGGGTAGGGAGGGCATACAATTCAGCCTGTAACACCTAATAAATATATTTCACATTTGATCCTATCTTGGTGTTTGAGGACATGGACCTACATACCCAGACTCTTTATTAGATCACATGGAGTTTAGATTGCAATGTGATGAGTATGCTATTCCTAAGGGAGCATTGAAGAAAGTGGAGTGAAAGCTTTCCTTGCTCACTAGATGTTTTGGTGAGTTCCTAAAGTCTTTCCCTTTAACTCAGATTTTCAAACATTTCAGTTGCTTTCACCATATACAATATGACAAGTTTTGCTATGATTATTGCAATTATATGAATTTACTAACAACTCTCGTTATTTTGGTTGTCATATGATCAAGTATAGTCATTATTTTAGTAGGCTCAAACCAAGAAGGTGAGAAAGTACCTCTCCTTAATTTAACTACTCTATTTGAGCAAAGAATATAAAGTTTGGTTGTGTCATCCACTGTTGGTGATTTCATTATTCTATTTTTACAATAAATCATTTTTATTATTTAAGCTTTATAGGCAGCTTTATGGCTTCTGAATTTTTCATTTGCTTTCTTAAAAACTAACAACTAAGATATGAATATATATTTCTATAGGTATATAAATAAAAATAATGTTTTCAAGTTCTTTATAAGTGTTCTTTCAAAGCTTGTCTTATTTCATTATAATGTAATGGGTATATTAATATGAAATAAACAGTTTTTTAAAAACAAATATAAAAAAAATAAAATAAAATAAAAACTTAAATATCTTCTATATCACAGAAAACAGTGTTTTTTTTTTTTTTTTGCCTGGACTGGAATGCCTTTCCACCAAATTCAAATTCATATTCATGATTTTCTTTAAGGCTAAGTTCCAAATCTACTTTCTTCATGTAGACTTCTTATTTTGACCTATTGTTGCAAATCCTCTCATTTTTCTATAAATTGTGTGTACTGTAATATTCTTACATATTGTCTTAGATTTTTCTCTGGTGGTTTCAGATATGTGTGCAAACTCTGGTCTCCATGGTGAGATTATCAATTTCCAGGCATCTCTTGCTCCATTATTTAGATGATTAGGAAAAAGACAAAAGGAGTATAAGATATGGTTCCTGTCAATGTCTCCCTTAATGTTGGAAATTGTGAGCAGCAAATCTTGAGACCCAACTGACAGGAAGCAATTTTTAGCATGCAAACCAATTCAACTTATGATAAAATTGATAAAATTATATATATATATATATATATATATATATATATATATATATATATATATAACCATGCTAGTTATTTTGCATCTGGTAATTAGTCATAAATGGTAAATGTATTTTGTATATAACTGTAATTGCCATTTCTTTTACACAGTCAAACCATGTTTTCAGTTTTACTTCTCTTCATTAATTCTTAGATCTATATTAAAAGCATCAGAGTTAGCAGTTTTTTGCTGGTATTACATATGGTACAATTTTAAATACACACATACAGATACCTACACACACACCACGTACACACGCACACAGAGTTGGAATTCAGCATCTGTCTACCCATGATTCCTCGGGATTTTTGTGTTCTGCAAGGCTGATGTACTACTGCTTCAGACCCTGCTTCTGGAAGCTTCTCAGTCTGTCTCTCTGTTCCATCATTTATAAGGTCCTGATAGCCACTGCTCCTTGTTCTCTTCTGCCCACTATTTGAAGTTGTGAGGTATAAGACTTTTTAGCTGAGGCTTGGCCTGGTGGATGCAGCAGAAAGTTATACTTTGAGAAAAAGGAGATGGCAGTGAGACTGGGGGGTTTGTTAGGATGCCAGTTAAGGTTGTGGCATGAAGTGAGGCACAGATATAGCAAGAGGGACTGAAAGAACCATCATTTTACAGTTGGGAAGAGAGAGAAGAATTGGAGGTGTGGGTTGGGGGACTCAGATGGGCGAGAGGCCTGGGCCTCCTCCTTGATGACAGAGTCTTAGAAAACTCAGTAACTTTCTGGAGAAAAGGCCTATGGATTTAGCAAAAGGGTCTACGATCCAGGAAATGGTTAAAAACCATTACACTATCATGTAAAATTATTTTGTTTTTGAATTCATTTTTGAGCAGATGATGCTGGGGCAGAGGTGGGGAGAGATATGAAAGCACAAATAGTTGGGACTGGGAGGTTGAGAGATACAGAAGAATAAGAAGTATTCTCTTTCATTTATCCTTTCATTTATCTATTTTAAATTAAAAGCAGAGGGAAAATAATAGGAAAAGTAAATGTAGGGCATTAAGTAGGATCTGGAATAAGATAAAGATGACTATAATACCTTTTTACTCACTTAGGATAGATAAAAAATTCACCTTAAACCAAAAAAGGAAACCTTATTAGTTAAAAATGCCATAGGGACCATAAGCAAAGATAGCACAATTATTTTGGAAAAGTTATGTCCTTGGTACTTAGACCAGATAGGACTCTCCCTCAAGAATCTACAATGAAGGGGCTCTATAATGTAATAGTATCTTCACATCCTTTTAACTGTGGACCCATAGTTGAATTCCACAGAGTTGGCTACGTGGCAAGTTGCCATTTGGCTTGATCAATAATAGAGCCAATTCTGTGTCTCTATAATGGGCCAGTACTGTGGGGATCCAGCTCCCCAGTTCTGTGCTCTCTTGCTTGTACAGTGGGCAGTGGATTTTCTAGCACATAGAGAGAATATATGTTTCAAGTAGCCCTGTTAAGTAAAGGATTCCTTTGATGAGATATACTGGGTAGCTATAAGTTTGCATTAAGATGGTAGATTCTGTGTTACAACTTATATATCTTAACAATAATGCTGAGGAAAAAGTAAAAATCTATGGGAAACTAAGGAGGCTTTGTTAGGATATGTGCCTAAACAGAAAGATACCCAACTCTCACTAAGAGGATCCAAGAGAGACTTACTATTTGTATCATCATAAGCAAGTTCCTTAACTTCTCTGGGCCTAAGATTTCTAATATGTTGGATGTAGGCATTAGAACTGCCCTTATACTGAGTGAAATAAAGCATAGAACACTGGACAACTGTGAGGTATCATTTATTTAATTTATCACAAAAAATAAAACAGTTGGATACAGCTAAACAGATGCTTTGGACCAAATCTCAAAGAGCTTAATAATCTTTTGCAGTTAGTGATACGAAATATATATTGATGAATACAGAGCAAGCTAGCACTTTGTGATTAAATGCTCAAATATCTGGCATACAATAGAGGAAGTCAGAAGGGGGAAATAACTGTCAGGGAATGCTTTGTAGAAGGTGTGGCATATGAACTGGAAGAGGGGAAGTCTTGAGTGGAAAGAGCAGAGTGGAAAAACCTCTTATAGGTAAGCAGACATAGCATTGTAGACATAGGAAAGTGTGTGGCCTTTTGGGGGAAGCACTTAACTAACCATTTTTATAGGGCCCTCTAGACAGGTCACAAGAAATGTGACCAATTCCCATTACACGACAAAGGCAACTTTGCCATAGCCATGCCATTGACTGATTCCCTGAACTATGCAGACCCTGAAACTAGACAAGGTACAAGATGGATAGAATGCTGCACCTGTCATTTGAGGAGTTCGGTGTTTAGTGAGGGAAATATACTTGTAAATAGGTAATTATCCTGTAGAGCATAGAAATGGGAAGTGAGTGCTATGGGCCACTGCTCCAAGTGGCTGAAAAGAGAGTGGGAGAACACTCTGCTGTCCAAGAAAGTGGCCAGCCAACCAAACAAGCCAACCAATCACTTGGTTAATATAGGCAAACAACATGGGCTTGAGTAAATGTTTCACTAAATTGACTGACTGCTTGAGTGCATCAACCTAATCAAGTGTTTGCCAGCATCATATAGACATAGCCTTAACAATGCAAATATTATTATAATCCTTTGCCTTTGAAATGATTTGATAGGACTTTCCAAAGAACCTGGGTTCCTAAGTGTGGTCTGGCCTTGTTTTGACTTTCTGCCCCATGGTGAGGAGAGAATTTTTTTTTTGAGGATTATTTTTAATGGAATATCATTCACTATCTAAAATATAGCTCTGAAAATATTTCCAACATTGACATTATTTCTATTATTTTTATTTATTTATTTATTTATTTTTTAATTAAATATATATTTCTAAAGATTTTATTTGTTCATGAGAGACACACACAGAGAGAGAGGCAGAGATGTAGGCAGAGAGAGAAGCAGGCTCCTGCAGGGAGCCCAATGTGGGACTCGATCCCGGGACTGTGGGATCATGTCCTGAGCCAAAGGCAGATGCTCAACTGCTGAGCCACCGAGGAGTCCCTATTTTTATGATTTAAAAAGACATAGTTGAAAATTTTTTTCTGAAGGTAAAAGTTCTTTGCCTCGCTGTTCACTGCGAACTGATCTAAACCGAGCTGTTTTAGTTTATGACCATAACCTCCTTCTAGGTTCTACTTTTAAAGCTCTGCAGATATATTTTTTCCATGTCCACTCTAACCAAGGACTTTTAAAATGGCTTGAGTGAAGGCTCAGGGTTTTATGAGCTTTCCTACAGTATTACTATTTTTAGATGGAAAGCAGGATATTCAGTTCTTTTCTTTACCAAAAAACCAATTTTGTCTCCATGATCCACTCTACAGCAGTGTTCAAGGTTATTTGAGGGATAGAATAGTGCAATTTCGCTTTTATCCATTGGAACTTGTACCATACAGCACACAGTGAAAACACTGGATTTGTGGAAGGTCACAACTATACACTTGTGATGTGGGTTGTGTAACCAATTTTGTAATCTGACTGTGCAGCCTCCTAGTCACTCCTGAGTGAGCAATGAGTGCAACTAGACAGCTTATCATTTAGGGCTTGGTATGGAAAAGGAAAGAGACAGCAGGGAGAATTAGGGTTAGGATACCAGAGTGACTGTTAGCGTTGGTTGATTGTACAGTGGGATGGTGGCTTTATCTCTTTAAGTTTATTTGGGGGGCAATGTGTAGCAGGCTTAGATTATAGGGGCTTTAATATGGGCTTCTGTCTCACTGTCTTCGTGATCACACTAGATCTATTAAGGGACCATAAACTCAAATGCCCATAGAGGTGGGGCCAGGTTACATAAACATGTCACATCAGGCCAAGTGTGATGACAATAGGGAATAGTATTGCCTGTGGCAAACTGGAGAACATATATTGATTCGTGTGGAACAATTAAGAGTTTTCTGCAGGCTGATTTTGACTACTGAGTATTACCAGTTTGCAACTCCTGAATTAAAGTGCATGAAAAGAAAATATATTTATATGTAACTGATGAAGAGATGTGCAAATTAATTATGCAGTGGTGTTCCTGTGTAGTTTGCCTTCTGTGTCCATCTTCAATTTGATTAATGAAATGAGGAAACAGTGGATAGGGATATTCCATCTTGGAGATTCAGAATTTTCATTCTCTCAGAAAAGTATTCCATTAGACCATGGCAATGAATCTTCCAAGCTGTAAGTTTTGCTGTATGTCTTCTAGACAGCATAATTTGTGATGCACAGTTAGTGCTTATGGGGAAATAATTGAATAGATTAAAAGCAATGTGTTTACACATGTGATTTTAGCTCTCATTATTAATGAATCTATTCTTTTTAATGTATGTGTCCAGAATTTATATGAGAGAGGGTTGTTCTGTGGGTCATCAGTACTATACTTTTTAAAACCTAGAGGTTGTGATTTAATGTTTAGGAAGTCCCTTCTAGCTAGAGGTCTGTGGAAGAAATGTGTATAATTTTTTTTATAGACAATAAAATGCCATGGTAATGCATATGGGTTTTATAGCAGAAAACCCAACTTCCTAAGTTTGAATTCTGCTTCTAGCATTTATGACTTGTAAAACCTTCTGTAGACTACTTAACCACCATAATTTTAAATTTCTGTATATATAAAATGAAAGTACAGATAAATAACTAGATCAGTCCAAGGTCCATAATAAGTGTTCAATAAATGTTTAGATATTGCTATTATAATTATAATTAATTTTATTAGTGATATGGTTGTTGAAATCTGATTAAAGGCCATGGAGATTATTTGGAGTAAGTCTCAAGGATATAAAACTCAAAATAAGAACCTTGGGAAAAAAGGCTTAAGATATTTGGACCAGAGAAGATAAGTCTGAAGAAAGAATATTGCTTTTCCATTGATCAGAGCATATGGAACTTTATAGGTTAAAAGAATTAGACAGTGAGATAAAAAAAAATCTTTACAATTTTTGGGTAGGAGAGACATCATAAAAAAAAAGTCAGAAGACAAACAACAGAGTAGGAAACAAAAAGTATGACACATACATCATCAAGCAGATTACTGTATATAAATAAACTATCTTTACATTCAACTAAAAACAACATCCAATGGGTAAAATCATACATTGAGATAATTCACATGTGAAAAGATTTTTAACCTCATTATGGTCAAGAAAATATAGTTACAACAAGATACCATATTGACAAAAATCAAGAAAAGGAAGGCCTTAAGGGATTTCTAAAAATGCACTGATTAAGAATATTTAGAATGGCTTCTGAGAGAAGTTTTGAATAAAAGCTTTCTAGATTGTACAGCAAAAGATCTTTCCTAATTCAGTCTTCAGTAGAAATAAAACAACAACAAAAAAGAAAAATTAAAATTTAAAAATAGAAAACTCTTATCCTTCCTATCTTATAGGAAAAAACCACAAGCTCTTTCTCTCATCCCCTCTCATCTCCAAATCTGGATGCCATCCAGATTGGGAAATGTGGAGTTCTAAGAAGGGAACAGATCATTTGAAGGCTAAACGGTCTTTTTATATTTTCTTAAATTTCCAATGTTCATGCATAGTTAAAGATTTGGGTTATTTATCTCCAGTGGGAATTAAGAGTGCTATTGATTTTTTTAAGTACCCCAAATTGAGGCAGTAAATGAACCTTTACAAAGTACAGGGCTTCAGTTTTCCTTAAGGACCATTGTTAGAAAGATGGTAGGAACAGTCTTCTTTGATGGTAGGCTGCAGAACTCAGATGTCCCAGATAGTCTATCTTCAGTGAGTGACAGGCAGAGGTAAAGCATTGCCCTTTCTGAAGTGCTGCTAGCAGCTGGTTGGTCATCAGTGAAAATGAGTTGAATGTGACAGGGTTGCAGGGCAGAAATCCTGGGGGATATAGTGATGTATGATTAGGGGAAATGCCAAAGCAGAAAGTGTGAGACCTGTTGAGAATAAATGATAGCTCTGAAAAGTGCTGTCTCATAAAATGTCTTTTTAAAGATTTAAATTTGGAGTAAGGAATAATGACAGAATAAGTTCTCTACTTGGATTATGGAGAAAAGATAGAAAACTTGAATCTTAATTTTCTTATATTTCATCCTTTCCAGCAGAGCAAATAATCTTCAAATTAAGAAAGAGTAGGGCAAGCAAAACAAATAATATGAATAACTAATTAATTCCTGCTATGGACTGAAGTGTGTCCCTCCAAGATCCATATTTGAAACCTTAACTCTAGGTGATAGTATTTGGAGGTGGGGGCCTTTGGGAGATAATTTGTTTTAGATGAAGTATGAGGTGGGAACCCTTATGATGGGATTAGTGCCCTCTTAGGAAGTGTCACTAGATAGTTTTATTCTCTCTCTGCCATGTGAGGACACAGTGAAAAGGTAGCCATCTGCAAGTTATTTACGAAGCGAGTTCTCATCAAAACCCAACCGTGCTTGGCACCCTGATCTGGGACTGCCAGCCTCCAGAACTGTGAGAAAATAAATTTTTGTAATTTAAGCTAGTCACTCTGTGGTATTTTCTCATAGTAGCCCAAAATGACTAATATAATTCCTAAGGAGAATAGAAGGAAGTCTAGCCCCTGTCAATGCTCAGACTTAGAGCTCCCTAAATACTAAGGAATAGGATGATTTGGCCCTGTAAATGGTGGGGTTTGGGGGCATTTATGGAATTTATGAGGAGTCTGAAGATGGACGTGTATCCTGATTTTCAAAAAAGGTACGAAGATCTTTGGAAGATCAGAACAACAATATTGAGGTTAATCAGGATAGGTTGTGATAATTTAGAAAGTAATGAAGTGGAGTTTTTTATGAGAAAAAAGATAGTTATGCATAAAGCATAGTAACTTAAATATATCTTTGAGGATACAGTGATTTTATTTATTAATCATGGAACTGTTGTATCCCTTTTAAATTTTTCTATAGAGCATTTCTTAAAAGCTCCAGTTTTTTAACAACAGAAAGGGAGAGAGAGAATTAGGATGTGGGCTGCATGAGGGCAACATTAGGCAGACTTAGGTAGATTTGCAGTTGGATGTGCAGCCATATTCAAAAAGTGCCAGTTCAGAAAAGGAAAAACACCACAGGGCTCTCTGACTTGGCTCCCTTCTCTGCAGATATTTGGGGAAAAATTGGCTTAAATGAAGATAGAAAATATGTTTGTCAAATTTGTAAATAATGACAAATTGTATATCTCAATATGCTAACAAGGTTTTAGAACTTCTAGAAACTAGAACAAAAGGACAAAAATAAAAAGAAGAAATGTAATAGAGCTAAATGTAAGATTCAACATTTATGTTTGAAAAAGGCATTTAAGCTAGTGTAGGATGTGAAGATCTGACTTGACAGTAGTCCATATAAAGAAAATCTGAGGTTTATTGACCATACATATTTAATGTGAACCAACTATGTGGTTCCTTCACTGAAAAAATTAACCCCATACAACAAGTGCCAAAATCTTAATGCAAGTATAGATTCCTTTAACAGAAAAGGAATATCTAGCTCTTAGGAAGTGATGGCCCAGCTGCTTGTTACTGATAAACCACATCCTAAAAGTAACATTAATGCTTTGAAGAAGGGCAGCCAAGATGGGTAGGGAGTCTGGAAACCATGTGTCATGAGAAGCCTAGAGAAGAAAAGGAGTCAGGGTCATCATCTCTATCTGGAAACATATAAAACGGATTCCATATAGGAAAAAAATAGTTTTCTGTTATATTGGGTACAATACAATAAAATGGATATATATTTTAACTAAATTAAAATTATATTCTTTTGATTTTACACCACTAGGGCTGTTAAGCTTGTTATAGGCTTCATTATGATATAATTAAATTCTCATTTTAGCAGTATTCAAAACAGGATTTATTTAACAGGTCTTTAATGAGTACCTATTATATGTCAAACATTTTTCGAGGTCCTGAGGATAGACTGAGATGGTAGAAATTAAGAAAGGAATGAGTTGAGCTTGACAGAGCAGAAACTGATGCATGACAATGGTATTTTACCCACTGAGTCTTAGAATAGTGGGTTCAGCTCAAAGCTGAGGACCTGAAGAACTAATGTACCCCCTGGTTCAAGGTGCTACTGACCACTGCAACAGCCCTTCTGCAGTAAGTACTGAGAGGCTTCAAGGAAGAATGAGCTTGTCCACTAAACCCAGTCAATATTAGAAGATGATGGATGGGGTAGGAGTCAGCATTTTGGGTAGTGCATATTCAAAGACTGCTTTGCCCTTCTCTCATGAAAGGAGGAAGGTCCTTTGCCCTCCTTGGAGCCAAGTGAGTGGGACTTTGAATGAACCAGTGTTGGGAGGCTTTGCTATAATTGTGGACTAGGCATCTCATTCCCTGCCAGAATCTGTAAGCTTTTTTTGCTACCATTGGAGTAGAGTGGGAGAGGAGAATTTTGTTTTTGGAGCCTAGCAAGCCTAAGCTTGCTGTTCTTTTCCATCCCTGATCTCTCTCTAAAGAGGAGAAAAGTGAGTGTTTGATACATACTTCTGAAGATTAGTGAGGTATATCTAAAGATACACTGGAAGTCCACTGGGAGAACCCAGGACAGGGGTGAGTGGTGGCTGGAGAGATGGGGCAATGTTTACACCATCCTGGTTATTGGCAGCAGGGTGGTGGTGGTCTGTGTTCAAGAGGATTCCAGTTGTTAGGGTGACTCTACTTGCAGTCATTAGGGGAATAGCCAAATGCAGGAGCTGGACCATGTATTGGGGCTCTTGGGGAAAGGCAAAGTTGTCAGGGCTGCTCTCTTGGAAAGGTAAGGGAAAGGGTACTTCCCTCAGAAAACATCATTCCTTTTCTCAGAAGGTTCGTAGTTAGATTCTTGTTAAATCGCAAAAAGACACAGAAAACCTTTTACCACCAATATGTGTCCAGGCACATAAAAATATACTCTGCAATAATAGTGTGCATGTGTGGGGGCAGAGGCATATGGGAACTCACTGTTCTTTCTGCTCAATTTTCTGTGAACCTAAAACTGCTCTAAGAAATAAAGTCTATTAAAAAATGATAGCTTATCTGACAAGGAGGCTCCCTCTCTCAGAGTTGTCTAGAATTGATATAATTTTAATTGTTAAACTAAAGTAGCTATTGCTGTTTCTACTGAGAGCAAGGCTAGCTCCTCTATTTTTCAGAATTATAAAGATTTAGCTAAACAGAGATAATGGAGTTTGCTTCTGGCCAACTATCTTGTGTACTGTCTTTGAACAGGATATTGACTGCCAGTGAGTTGTACATGACTTGCAAGAGAAAAAAGAAGCAAATGTTGAAGATAGAAGAGACTCCAAGAAATGTTTGCACATGTGCCTCCACAGTGCCTGGCGCCTACTGAGCACCTAATGCATGGCTGCTTATATGAACGAATGAGCAAATGAACTAGTGAACTAAAAGAGGCAGCTCTTGATACCTAAACCAGCTCATGATAGAACCAAAACACCACATTTCAGTGGGGGAGGGAGGATAGGGGAAAAATATGGTCATATCTCCATAGTCAACCAGCATAGAAAAAAAGAGAGAGCGAGTCTTCATTTGTGCAGCTCTTCTCCTAGGTATGGAGGGTGAGACTGAGGTTCCATGAGACTCTGGTGTCTAAGGGGAGAAGAAAGGGAAAGTTGAAAGAGAAAAGGAAAAGGAGAAATGTATAAAAAGAGTGGATTTTGGGACGCCTGGGTGGCTCATCGGTTGAGTGTCTGCCTTCAGCTCAGGGCGGGATCCCAGAGTACTGGGATTGAGTCCCACGTCAGGCTCCCTGCATGGAGCCTGCTTCTCCCTCTGCCTTTATCTCTACCTCTCTCTGTGTGTCTCTCATGAATAAATAAATAAATAAATAAATAATCTTAAAAAAAGAGTGGATTCACTCTATTGTCCACCAAAAGACACAATGGTCTGGCCTGTGTTGGGGAAGAGAGTAGCTTTGAGTTAACTCTGTGATGGATATTTGAAATGAAGAAGTCCAAGTCCTAAATAAAATGAGACTGCTCTCATCACAAGTGGCTGAAATGAGACTGCCATCACAAGTGGCTGAAAAGCTATGGACTTTGG
This sequence comes from Canis lupus baileyi, assembly GCF_048164855.1. Lineage (NCBI taxonomy): Eukaryota > Metazoa > Chordata > Mammalia > Carnivora > Canidae > Canis > Canis lupus. Next base: position 51,803,750 of record NC_132855.1, on the reverse strand, counting down.
CTCAGATGCCATAAGAGCTATTTCCTTTCAAGAAAGGAAGGTTGACGTGGTACTGTTAGGGGCAATGTTTCATGTTTATATATTCTAAGAAGTGGAGATTTCTCCATAAATTGGTTACATAAAAATAAAGTCATGGGGAAAAGTGAAGGAAATGAAATAGATTGGGTAATAGAGTATGAAGAGGGAACAAAGGAACAGAAGGATGGAGCTTTCTAGAGAAGGATATGGGAGGGATTGCTCTGAGGAAGTAGTCTCTGTGGCTACGTTATAGAAAGAAGGACCCAGCCATGTGAAGACACAAGTGGTGAGCTCTATAGGCAAAGGCAATGACAGGTGCTAAGGCCCTGAGGTGAGAACAGGCATGACCAAGGGCAAGGAACATAAACAAGACCAGTGTGACTAGGAGGAGGGAAGACATACCATGGAATGATGTGAGAGATTGGTTCTTGGGAGACCTCAAGGGCCACAGGATGAAGTTGGACTTCATTTGCGTTGTGAAAGTTAAGTTTGGAGGGTTCAGTCAGGAAAGGGGCATGGTCTGATGTATGTGGTAGATAATTTGAGTGCTGTGTAGAGAATGGAGAAAATGAGGGCAAGAGTGAGCATTGCAGGGAGACTAATTCAACAACAACTAGTTCTATTTTCTCAATTAAAATAGAGAAGAAAAAAGTATTAAATCTCAATTGTTAGTGTCATCAATAAGGATGAATAGAGAAAAACCCCAGAAAACAGTGGAAACTCCTATTGGCTAATGCTGGACAAATCATTTTCTCTCTCCCTCTGTTTAAAATATCAAAGTAAAATATAGCTATTAAAATAGTAAGAGCTGCCACATACTGAGTGCTTTCTATGTGCCACGCCTTGAGCTATGCATGTTAGTTCATCTTACCTTATTGAATCCTTGCAAGAATAAGCACCAGAAATGCTAGAGAAGAGGTGGCAGCTGTTAATAATAATAAAAAAAAGACTTGACAAGCTATCAATTTAGTCAAGCAAATGATTAGCCATGCAGTGATTTGAAACCAATTCCATATTTGACTAAATTCCATCTTTTCTAAAAATGACTTTATTTACAGGCTTAGCCTTGGAGAAAAGGCTTTCATATCAAAAGGAACACTTGAAATATTCTCTAGATGCAGCGATATTTTGAAGTCACAGACATTGTCAGGAATACATCTCAGAAAAATTACAAAATTATTTTCTAAAATGCCCTTCAGATGTTATGGTTTTTAATATTCTGAAATTTTATGGTTATAGAAAACCACATTGAAACCCACTATTTATGGAGGGACACACTTTAATGAGCAAACGAGATCCCATGGAGCTGTGCAAACATTGAATGAAGGATGACCATGGATTTAAAATTGGAAATTTTGTCAGCCAAGGAGATTTTTTTTTTTTTTTGGTCTGTCTCCATGAATTCAATTTTACAGTTTTTAGTTGATGAAATGATCAAAGCCTTTTGCTTCTGAGCTAACATCCCTTTGAAATGTAAAATTAATAGTTTAAAACTTAAAGGAGAAATAATCATAGTTTTAGGTTTCAGAATGTAACCAGTTGTGAATATTTGGAAAGATAAATTCCTCCTTAAAAACAAGTTTCCAGGTTTAGAAATTAATGTCTTTTCTGTACAGGTGAAAGTATTCTCAGTGTTTGTTCCTTTTGCATAGATCTGTGTGGTTCAATCGACTGTGTGAGGGTTGTTTGCACTAACTAGTAAGGAAGACTTAAAAAATATATCATGCCATAATAAGAAACTATAAATAATGGATGAATAAACAAAATTCATAAACATTTTAATTTTGTTCTAAATAAAGGAAAAAATCCGTAATAAAAGCAGATAAAGCCTGTTATGAAGGAAATGGCTTAGAAAGCCAAAGGCCTTACTGAAAACATAAAGGAAGAAGTATTTCTTCCAAGTCTTAGAAAAAGTGTCCTTGAAGTGAAGTGTGCAGCTATGTACAAATGATGGTGCATACAAGAGCAAGGGACACAGATGGGTTTCTACAAAGCCATTTAGTATTTTCATATCTAATATATTATGTTATTACCATAAACGGAGTGTCTGCTTTGTGGCAGGCTCTTTTCAAGGCACTAAAAATATGTTATCATAATATAGATATGATTATTCCCAGTTTATAGGTGAGAAATTAAGTGGAAGACAGGTTTTGAACTCAGGTCACTATACTACAGTGCCTTTTAGGTGTTATAAAAAGCCATAAAATTTAAGTGGTTGGTGAAATAAAATGTATAAAAAGGTATAATATTCTGCCATTAAAATCAATGGGATTTTATTAGTAAAAAATTGGTGAAAAAAGAAAAAAAAACTCTTAGTAACTGATATCTTCTTTCTTTCCTGGTTTACATGCTTCCTCCTAGAAGAAACATTCTTGAAAATTTGGCTTAATCTATTTTTAGTTGCATTTTAGCCAGTGACTGAATTCTTTGTTCTCCCTTCACCAGCCCCTGCCCCACCCCCAAAGCCTCTTTGTCTCTCTTGCCCTGCCAAGGGTGGATGAAAGGAGCAATCTGTGGATCTTTGGGTTGGATAGTCATTATGATCATTAGAATTTAAAAAATTTTTATATTAGAAGTCGACATTTACAGTAGAAACTCTACAATATGCTTGACTATTTCTCCATTTTTTTAATGAATTAAAGTTTGGACTAAACTTTCAAACACTGAGATGGTCCTTATCGGCTACAGTGGAACTGTGTTTGAGGAACTACTACTTCAAAGATGACTTAGAATTTCTATATTTACCATAGAGTGGTCTATATAGTCACAGTAACATTTTTTGCAGAAAAAACAAAACAAAACACCATCAATACTGAGGAAGATAACAAGTGATAGTATTCTAAAAAGATCCAAGCACTGTTTTAACTATGAATTACTATCATGTTTGGGCTGTGAGCTAGCTAGTTCCTAGACAAAAAAAAGTTAGAACTAATAAGTGTAATTTTAATATTGTTGCCAGTTATTAAATGCCTAAGACATAGGACTTAGGTTTATATGACATATTGTTTTATCAGAATTCAACTCAATTATAAAGCTGGTATAGAAGGAAATAAAAATTTAAAAATACTCTAAAGCCAGAGAGATAAAAATTGCCTGTGTTTTTTCACTGTATCTTGTAGAGTTCTTTTTAATATGTACCTAATCTCGTATTTACTACCTTAAAAATTTGTTGAAATTTGATTCAACAAACTTAATAACTAGGAATTATTAACTATGTGGCTAAATTCATCAGTTTTCAAAAAATGTTTTTGTATGACTGGGGTCCCTGTGTTTAAAACACTATGAAAAACAGTAGGTTTTCTAGTGACATGATGGATATTGCCTTTTTAAAGTAAAGTCTACTTAGGTATTTAATTTAGGTATAATTTTATAGAGTTAGAATATCTACCACTTTGACTTGTATATTGAACTGGATTGATAACAACTGGATTGATTCACCTTTTTCTTTTATACTACCACAATATAGCTATAGTGACCAAACTGGTCAGTATTTTTTTTTAAGATTTTATTTATTTATTTATTCATGAGAGAGAGAGAGAGAGAGAGAGAGAGAGAGAGAAGCAGGCTCCATGCGGGGAGCCTGATGTGGGACTCAATCCTGGGTCTCCAGGATCATGCCCCTGGCTGAAGGCGGCCCTAAACCACTAAGCCACCAGGGCTGCCCGGTCAGTAGTTTTTAGTTGACTTGCTGGAAGTTATTCTCACTTGTTTCTATCTTTATTAGTAGAAAAATTACCAAGGAGAGAAAATAATTTAATAGGTTAGATTTGAGCTTATTATATTTCTTAAAAGTTCATTTCCTTTAAAAAAAAATCTCTCTTTGCAGTAGCGCTCTGGTTTCAGGTTCTTAGAGGAAGTAGCTAGTGAGATGTGGGGCTTCTGAGCCTGGTGGTGAGGGCAGGGTTTTGTTGGAAAACATTCCCAGCTTTGGCCCTCTACAGCATGGAAACCAAGACTTTGGTTTCTCTGCTTCTCTTGGTCTCTGGCTTTGCCTCCGTCTCTGTCTCTCTCCTTTAAATAATAAATGCTATGTTTGCAATACTTGTGAATGCAAGGGAGTATAAGTGGTTTTCTCCTATAGCAGCCTTTTGAAAAATGTGAAGATATTATTCCTCGTAAGCATTTAGAACTGAAGTTGAAAGACTAGAAAGTGTTGGCAATTGTACATCACACAATTGCTTATCTCTTTTTCAATAATGTACTGTTCAGCACAGCATACATTCCCTTAGGAAGCTCAGTGGAGTTGCCCTTTCTTCCACTTAGAAAGGGAGCTTTAATTTTCTTCCTGTATCTACTCTGAATGGTAATTGGACATTGAGATTCTTGTTTCCTGATTTATGATGATGATTAGGGCAACAGAGGAATAATACAAATTTGGCCACTCTAACATAAAATAAAATGAAACATCCTCTGAATAATTACAAGGCGATAATGCTGGTGCTCCTGTCCCTCTCTCCGCTCTCCCCTCCCCACCAACCTTCTTAGGAGAGAACCAAGGAAGCAGCACATTTGTATTAACAAACAAATGGACTGATATTTTTGAGGCAATGGAAGGAAGGAAGGAAATGCCACCATTCACAGTTATTTCAAGAAAAAAAAAAACCTTAGTACCCATAAATATTACTATTATTTTAGCACTCAGGTCCTACTTATAATCATTTTACTCTCACTGTCTCTTGCCTGCCAGATTGCCCTGAGAGGAGTGAAATAATCAGAGACAACTCATCAGACTCATCAGGGAGGGGATGCTTGGTAAGAGACTCTCCTCTGCTCCCCTAGGAGAGATATTTGCCATGCCAGTTCAAGCAGAGGGAGACACACAACTGAGGGGCAGACAGCCATGAATATAAAGGTCACAGGAAGATGGGGTTGTGTATGTCAGGAAGCCTCCCTCATCCTTAACACTCTCTGTTCAGGGCTCTGCCCAGAAATATCCCCTACCCTGTGTCTCTAGGACCAAGAAAGTGAGTCCTCTAAATTCTTTTCTGTGAACTGTGCTTTGTGCTTTGTGATTACATAATACTATCATAGCCTTTTGAAAATGGAATTAGTCCTTAAAATATTCTTTATATGGTCTGCATGATGTTCCAGTAATGGCTGCAACTGATATTTACCATCTTCTGTATATTTATAATCCTTGCTTCAGAATTTAAGTAGAAACCCTGTCTTCATGTTGCACTTAATTAGGTTGGAATCTGTTCTGTAGGAACAGATTTTACTAGCTTTTGCTTCTGTTTCCTTTAATGAAAATTCCTCAAATGCAGTTCAGTATAGGAAATGGGCAAAAGAGAAAGGAGATAATGTTTGTAGAGAGTTTATAGCAGTGAAGGACTTTGTATATTCTGTGTTTGTTGATAAAGGATCAGTTAATACTCATACAGTGTAGGTATCAGGAAACTAAAGCTCAAACAGATTGGGTAACTTGCTTCAGGTAATACAGTTAGCATGTGATAGAACAGGATTCAAATCCTAGACTGGATACACTTTACAGTGAAATCTGTGCTACAGTGGACAACATTGTAGAATGTGCCAGTGTAATGATTCTTGGCCAAGCTGGCCAGAGCTTACTTTACATATGCTTCAAAATGGGAGTGTAATGACAAATCAATATGTATAATTAGGAAAAGGAAAATGTTGAAAACCCATTTATGCTTTAATAAGTAAAAAAGCACTGGTCTTCTGCCAAATTGACATACATTTTTGGAATCAGAGACTCTAAGATACTCCTTTATATGCTACTTATGATAAATAATGCCATTTAAATGTCCACCACCTGCTATAGCACATGGCTGAGTTCTCAGAACAACACTTCCATTACTTCCTCACATGGTCTTGATTAAAGTACAACGATGGAGAAAAAAATTTTTTTTTTAAATATTATGATGTGACAACTAGATGTCTTTAAATATCCTAGTTTTCTGTGGTTTAAAGCTAAACAACTTTCAGGAGATAATTTTTACAGTTCCAAAGCATTATCCTAAATAACGCAGCACTTATTTGATTGTATAGCTTGATTATCCTATGTATTTGTGGGAATAACAGTATCCATGTTGTAAAAAGGGTCTAAAAATGGTTTTATATCCCTGTTTCTGTTCCTATTCCTATTCTGTTCCTTCCTCCCTACTTTGTTTGTCTTGACAGTGATTATTCCCCTCACACGACTACGTTCTTATGCCAGTTAGGGATTACATTTGACTGCAAGTAACAGAAACTGGTCTACACTAGTTTAAGCTAATGGAAGGTAGCTTTCTCTCCTAACTCAATGCCCACAGGTAGAGGATCTGGAACTGTTGCAGAGGCTCCAGAATGTCATTGAAGTTGCAGGCACTGTTAGTTGTCACTGTTAGTATGTGGCTTTTATTTTATTTTAAAGATTTCTAAAAATTTACTCATTATGGAGAGATCGAAAGCCCATGTATGCACATGAGTGTGGAGGTGGGGGCCATTGGAAGACCAGAGGGAAAGGGAGAAGCAGACTCCTCACTGAGCAGGGAGCCTGATGCAGGACTAGATCCCAGAACGCTGGGATCATGATCTGAGCCACCCAGGAGCCCCTGTGGCTTTCATTCTTATGGTTGCCTTCCCTTACAAGATGGCTTGACTGCTTCACTTGGGGCCTCATTGTGTCTTTCAAGATAGGGAAAAGAAAACCAGGTGCCCAACAGGAAGGAGCTGTGCTGCTAATGAGAAAACAAAACTCCTGAAATCCCCAGCTTCATTCTTATGTCTTATAGACCAGAATTGTCATAAGTTACCCCTGGCTGCAAGGCAGGCTGACAAAGTTAATGTTTTAGCTGGGTTTACTGCTACCCTAAAAAACTTAGAGTTCTGTTTATTTTTTAAATTTTTAAAATTTATTTTAAAGATTTTTATTTATTTATTCATGAGAGACACACAGAGAAAGACAGAAACATACGCAGAGGGAGAAGCAGGCTCCTCGCAGGGAGCTTCATGCAGAGCTTGATTCTGGACCCTGAGATCGCACCCTGAGCCAAAGGCAGATGCTCAACCACTGAGCTACCCAGGCGTCCCAGGGTTCTGTTTAGTAAGGCAGAACTGGTAAATAGATATTGGGTAAACCGTTGGCAGAGTCTACTCCAACTCCAGCTCCACCCTGAACTGCTTTCTTATACTTGGCTTTGGGATTAAAGTAAAAAAAATAAAGCGGGAGAAAAGAAGGAAAAGAGGATCCTAAAGATTGCCAGCGTGTCTTTATTGCCTGGCACTGTATGTTTCACTCTCTTCTTTAGTGTGTGAGATGTTTACTCCCTCTGACTTAGGTGATCTTTTCTTTCTCTTTTTTTATGACTCACCAGATAGTGTCACTTCCTTAGGATAACCTTCACTAATACTTCAGACAAGGTTAGGTAGCTCCCTTTTGTATATGTTCCCAGCACCTGTACCTTATTTTTTTCTTCTTTTTCGGAGATTTATCGCAATTATTCATATTTGTGGAGGGTGGGGAAGGAAAGAGGGGGGTTATGCTGTCTGTCCAATTCTTACTCTCTTCTCTGCTAGACTATAGACTTCAAGAGGGCACAGGCTGAGTTTATTTTGTACCTGGATATGCCCCTCTTCTACCTCAATGCCTAGCACAGAGTAGATGCTCAATAAATATTTATTAAATAAATTAATAACAAATGAATAGATTTTAAGGCCCTTCTCTCATCTGGTTTCCTCCCTTCTTCCTCCTCCTCCTTCTCCTCCTTCTTCTTCTTTTCATTTTTGTGGTTTTTTTTTTTTTTTTTTTTTTTTTTTTTTTGGTGTGAGAGTACGCGAGAGTGCACCAGTGAGCAGGAGGTTGTGAGGGGCAAAGGGAGAGAGAGAGAGAGAGAGAGAGAGAGAGAGAGAGAGAGAGAGAGAGAATGAGAATCTTAAGTAGCCTCCATGCCCAGTACAGAGCCCCTATGTGGGGCTCAGTATCACCATCCTGAGATCATGACCTGAACCAAAAATCAAGAGTCTGATGCTTACGGACTGAGCCATTCAGGCACCCCCTTCCTTTTTTCTTTTTAATGTCTACTTTTTTGTCCTCATCTGCCAGTTATAATTTTAAACATTATTTTTTTAAAATATTTTTATTTATTTGACAGAGAGAGAGAGAGCAAGTGAGCGAACACACACACACACACACACACACACGCACACATATATAAGCATGCATGCAAAGCAGGGGAGAGGGGCAGAGTGAGAGGGAGCTGAGCAGGGAGCCCAATGCAGGGCTCCATCCCATGACCCCAGAATCATGACCTGAGCCAAAGGCATATATTTAACCAACTGAGTCACCCAGGTGCCCCTAAACATTTTTACAATACTCATTCACATTTACCCATTCACTGATACTTCTTTTTCTGTCCCTGCCTTTGTCTCTAGCTTTTTCTTCCTCTCTCTCATGAGGGTGTTCTCTCTTTACTCAGAACTCTGCATGTGCAGAGAACTCTGCATGTGCATGTCCTTTAACTCAGATTTCAGTATCCCACATCCAGTTGTCTACTACTTTTTAACTGGGCATCACCCCACACTCACCAAGTTCCAGATGATTCTCATCAGCTCCCCATCTCAACTTTCTAAAGTGATGACACTTTCATCTAGTTACTTAAGCTTGGAATCTTGGCATCTTTTATTTATATCATTAAGTTATTGTTTTTTTTTTTACCTTGACAAATAGCTCTAGCTGTTCTCTAGTCTTGCTGCTGCCTCGGTACACACTGTGTAGGTTTGTGGATGCTGGTAAGTGTGAGAGGGCAGGATCAATGTAACAAGAGTCCACTGACCAAATGTTCCCTGTCAAGCATGGGGCTTTTGCCAGTTCACACTGCAGTCTATGCATTTAAACACAATGTTCTAGTGCTCATGCCTTATGGCACAATCAGTTTGATAACCTGAGATTACTCTGAAGTAAAATTTGAGTGGATTTAGCTACTTAAAATAGGTGGCACATTTTAGGATGGTAGGTATAGACAACTTCAGCAATATTGATGAAAAGATCACAAAATGGTATTAAAAAGCTGCAGAAGTATAGTTGCAATAATAAAGGATTTTGTAAAGACAGATTAGATGTTCCCACTCAATCAATTTCATAATGCAGAAATTAGTGGAAATTTATTGAAATTAATAGGTATGAAATTTAGAAGTTAGCACAATTGCTTCACAGATTATCTCATTAATCAAGATGTGCATTTTTCTTTTATAGAAAAGTAGTGAATCATGTGGATAGATTGGATAAGTAAATGAATATGGCAGTGTTTCTATGATGCCAAAATGATTGGTTTAATTTTTTTTTTTAATTTGTATTTATTTATGATAGGCACACAGTGAGAGAGAGAGAGAGGCAGAGACATAGGCAGAGGGAGAAGCAGGCTCCATGCACTGGGAGCCCGACGTGGGATTCGATCCCGGGTCTCCAGGATCGTGCCCTGGGCCAAAGGCCGGCGCTAAACCGCTGCGCCACCCAGGGATCCCAAAATGATTGGTTTAAATGAAAAAATGTCAACAAACTTTTTATTTAGCCTTTGCAGTCTAAAACTCTGTTGTTGGGGGATAAGAGTAAGTATTTGAAAAACCTATGAGTGAACAAAGCCACAGTTTAACATGGAACATGAGAAAGCATTTTACTAAAGGATAATTTCTGCATGGCTTTAGATTGACTGATTACTCATGCAGTATTTCAGAAATGTAGTGAACACCTTCCACATTACCCTAGTTATTTCCTAGAGAATGTAAGTTTCTTTAGGACATTTTTTTCTATTTGGATTGAGAAAGAGCGATGGTTTATGATATAGTTCATTTTTTAGTTCACTGCATTTGTCAGATTGAAATCCATCTCTGTCACCATGTTGTTCTTTAGGATATGTTGTTTTGATAGATAGAGGTTTAGATATATAGGACATAGAGGCAAAGAAATAGAGCTGGTATCAATAGAAGGCTCATATCACTCTTAATTTCTCTGATTTTATGCTTTTTCCCTTGCTTTGTCATTCAAGGATCCATTTGTTTATAGGGGTTTCATAGAAAGAAATGTGTTATACATGGGATCCATGAAGCATTTGTTACTTTTAAAATTTCATTAAGCTAATTCTGGTCCTTTTAAAGTATCTAGCATTGGAATGTAGGAACTAAAGACATGTTTAATTTTCTGATATAGTCTTGCATTCCCTCCAGAGGAGTAGTACTTGAAAAGGAGACCAGGGACCAAAATTCTATTCCCCTTTATTGGTGGATGTATTTTATTTATTACTTTTAGAGATTTTTCTCCTCTGGACATTTTCATGTTTTTTTTTTTTTCCAATAGGATAGAGTAAATATTATTTGGGGTTTCATCCATCATAATAATAGAAAGCTACTGTCATAAGGAGAAGCTTGCAGTTTGAGAACCGAGGCAGTGTTAAGTCAAAAATCTAAGCTTGTTTGTATGACAAAAACAGTGAAGAAAAGCCATGCAAGAGGTGCCTAATCTTTTTCTTGGATCTTATCTTTATGAATGTCTGAAAACAAGTCAGTCAGTCCAACTATAGTCATGCAAATTGGTTGTCATTATTCAGCAATAAAATTGTTTAAATTCTTCTCTTTTTAGCTTTTGGCTGGTGTCTTTTTATATACACAATTAACCTTCTATACCTTGGTATATGTAACTATAGTGAAATAAGAAAATTGGCTCTATCAAAAAAATTCAGTAGCCACCAATATTGGAGCTAGTAAATATTTTCGTTATAAGGAAATTTCCTTACCATTTTTATGGAGGTGGAAAACAAGGGCAAGAGTAAATGGCAGTAAATGGCAGCCAACATCATCTTTTTAATGTAACATGGTACTTACCAGAATTATAGGCAGTCAAAATTTGAATCATGTCCATTGCTGAATAGACTGTTTTTTATAGTTTGAGTGTAAGAAATGAGTAGAAGAAATGGTTTTGAAACTATAGGATCCCTTTGTATGTTATCCACTTCATCTCTTCCTACCCAGACCTCTAATTTTCCAAACATCACAGCTCCATCCAGTCAGCATATCCAACCCTCTGGCCAGAGAAATTGGTATGAGGATGATCACGTGACTTGATAGGAGACATGTTGTAGATCAGATTCTTCCTCTGGTGTCTCTCTCTCCCTCTCTCTGTCCCTTCCATGTTGGATGCATATGAGGTATTAAGCAGCTTTCTTACACTAAGTCAATGAACTTTCAACCATAAGAAGGCTAGTTGTGAGGCAAAGTTGACACTTAAGTGGTAAAAAAAAAAAAAAAAAAATCCTAAAACTAATTTAATTGCCTAAAATTTCTTTACTATATGTTTAAAAAGACTTTTAATCCAAATTTTGAATGGAATACTTTTCTTTTTTTTTAAGATTTTATTTATTTATTCATGAGAGACACACAGAGAGAGAGAAAGAGAAAGAGAGAGAGAGAGAGACAGGCAGAGAGAGAAGCAGGCTCCATGCAGGGCGCCTGACGTGGGACTCAATCCTGGGTCTCCAGAAATCAGGCACTGAGCGGAAGGTGGGGTTAAACCATGAGCCACCTGGGCTGCCCCTGGAATACTTTTCAAATCAATAATAATAGCTTCCAACAACTATTGAGCCATAACTATATGCCAGGAATTATACCAAATAATTTATATGTTTTAGTTTGTTTAATCTGAAAACCTTAATAAGGTAATTATTACCATCTCCATTTGTAGATGAGGAAATTGAGGCATGAAGAATTTAAATTGCTTGTACAAGGCATATAGTTAGCAGGTGGCAGAGTTAGAATTCAGTCCCAAAGGCCAGCCTTTTAACGTGCTAAGCCATACTTAGAGCTTGAATTTGGGGAAGCCTATTCTCATGAGCATTTAGATCTTTATTCTGAATATCCTAAAAACAGCTCTTAGAGGACAGTTTTACAGATATAGCCTTTGAGACATTAGAGGAATTAAAGTCTTAGTAATGGTTGTATAATAAAAGGGATGGAAAAAGGCAGTGGTGGTGTGGTTAGGAAATAATTTGGCTGTGTGAACACAATTCACCCCACTGTCATTAAGGTCAATGGGCTCTGTTTGCTGCTCTGTCTTCCCAGTATCCCCAGGCATCCTCCCTTTCCATCTTTGACCTTGTCATCATCAATTACCATGTCCTGGGAACCCAGATGTTGCCTTGTCTGGTTAGCCTCACTCCACTCTATGAGGAATGATCCTTTACATTTCTGTAGAGGCCTATAACTCACCAAAAGACTTCTCATCTGTGATCTCATTTAGGTCTTTCATCCACCCTATGAGGTGGACTATTATACTCATTTTCCTTATGCCTTAGGTATTTAGGTGTTGATTTACTCTAAGTTAATTTGCACTTTTAAGTATGTTGCCTTAGGAATGATTTTTGGTTCTATCTTACAAAGGTTGCTGAACTTGCCACTGGACTACAAGCTCCATGAAGAGAAGAGCTGATTATGAATTTTATGTGCCTGACTTTCCTTTAATAATGCTTCCTATTGGTACACAATGATTTCTCAGAAAAAAAGATAACTTTATTAGACTAACATCTGAAGCAAGGAAACATATACTTACTTTTATTGATGTGGAACTAGCACTCTTTCCAGAGTTGATTGTTAAATATTCAGGAATTTTGTTAGCCAGTAATCAAATTGTTGGTTGTTTGAAATCTATGCTGAGATTATTATATCTTGAAAATTGGCAAAGGCTACATATCAGGGCTTCCCTCCATCCACTTTCACCTGCAGGAGAGTTAGTTTACCTTGAGACTTCTGTCTACAACCTTTCCTTTGGTCTACAGGTAACTAACTGCCTTGATTTCTTCTTTGTGGATTAACTAATGGCCATGGCCCTAGGGGGAGATGGAGATCAGTTTCCAAGTCTTTGCCATCCTGAGACTGAGCAGTTGACAGTTTGTGTACACTGTAGAAAACTAAACTACAGAGGAAACTTGGTCAGGAAACCCAGAATAGGCATCACCAGAGTGCTACCTTCTTCCCTGCTCCAGACTATGACTCTCACTATTCATCTCTGATTAATAGTGTAATTAGTGTAATAGTGTAATACTGTAAACAGTAAACTGATCTGGCTGTGCTAATAGGGATCTCCGAGACTTAACAGAATGCTTTGGGTTGCAGGTAAAAGAATTCCTGATTAAAAGTGGCTAAACCACACAGATTTTTATTGTTTATCAATGGTTTCAGTGATTCTGTTTTGTTTTCCTTCTTGACACCCTCAGAATGTGAGTAATGTTTCCCCTTCTGTCTGCAAGGAGGTTTTGATAGATCTAAACAATAGAAATCATCACCTAAGATCTCAAAAATATCCTGGATTTGTGATAGAAAGCACCCCCCCCCCACTTTTCTCTAATTTCTTGAAATGGTATTCTTGTGGAATATTAAAAAAAAAGTCTAATGATAAAAATAATTTTGAGGTATTCATTTCTAATAAGAAATTCTAGTGATTCTATGTGATGAGAAGTTAATTAAGGAAGCAAGGAACACAAGACCATCATAGAAGCTATAGTAAGAACTCAAAGAAATACACTGTAAGAAGCAGCAAAGCTTTCATTAGAACATTCAAGGCAGTAAAATGGTATTTAAGTAGAATTGAAGACTCAAATGGCCACAAATATGTAATATTGGACGTTTTTTCACATTAAAAATATTTTTTTACTTTTATGGAAAGCAAAATTAGATGAAGCTGCCACATGAGACAGAATATCTAAAATTGTAGGAATTAGTGAGCACCCCTGCCCTAAGGGATTTGTTCTTTTTAGCAATGTTTTCCATTGCTAACAGTAGCTGGCATACCATTTGAATGTTGACTGAGAAGAAAAGACAGGGAGGGGGGTAGATAGTAACTATGATACTAGGTGGGGATTGGCCATCGTGGAAGGAGCCCAGGCACTGATTATCCGAACTAAGTAAATAGGCTTCAGATGGAGTTGGGTGGTTGAAAGTGTTTGGACCCATATTTGCCCCATTTGCTGCAGGAAGGCAGGAATGGCTCCAGGATTTGGTGAAATAGCTATGAAGGCTAGAGGATTTCACGGTTGGGTCACTATCCTCACTTACCTTTGCTGGATCAGTTTTCTGGCTTAATCTCTTTGACAACAAATATTATTCCTTCTCCCGTACTATTGGTTGAAATGAAATAATGAAAAATTAAAGTTGATTCCCAGGTGACTGATGTTTGTATTTATTGGCTTGATTGGCTCTTTCATAGTCCTTTTGAAAAGAGAGAACAGTCCATACAAATAGAAGGCTAGCTTAGAGGGCTGGCATAGTGTTTATGCCAGCTATATCATCAGCTTCAGATGCATTGGGAAAGCCTTCCATACCATCACATAGGATCTAGGGTACAAAGAAAGTCTTGTAATCTTTCTGTAAATTTTTTTAAAAATAAAATGATACTCGATATGTGAGTACATATGGTACAAAAGTTTTTTGGAAATCTGCCTTTAGTACATCAGAAATGAAAATATCCTTTAAGTGTTGAATCAAAATCCATTTTCATATCAAAAAACTACCACCCTTTCTTAGAACATGATAGATTTTATCTTTTTCTGTGAAAGTCCTCATAGACTTATATCATAGTGTAAAGAGGAAGAAAAGATTATATATGCAAGTAGTTTAATAACTATATTATAATTTCACAATTCCACTCATCCTAAGTGAAATATACACGTATAGTAAAGTTTGAAAGCATTATCTTTGTAAGGTTAGCAGCTTCCTTTGAACAAATTTAATTTATATAATTAAACTTGAAGTTATGCTTGTGGGCTTTTATATTAAATGCATATGTTCAAGTTAGTACTGCTTTAGTACTGTGACTTTATTTTACAGATTTTTGAATTCTTTCCTTGGGGAAAAGGAAAGAATTGGCCTTGGAAGATGTGAAAGGCCAAGTCTGCAGAATTTGATAAACATTGCTATGGGTTTAAAGTTGTGTTGTTTTGTATTTCATGAATTTATTATTGAGTTTCATAGAATCTGACACTCAAAGGAAATGTCTCTTAAATATTACCTTTTACTGAATAATACATTGCTTTTTTTAAAAAAAGATTTTATTTATTTATTCATGAGAGACACAGAGGGAGAGAGAGAGGGAGAGACACAGGCAGAGGGAGAAGCAGGTTCCACACAGGGATCCTGATGTGGGACTCAATCCCAGGACCCCAGGATCACGCCCTGGGCTGAAGGCAGGCGCCAAACCACTGAGCTACCCAGGGATCCCTACATTGCTTTTTTTTTTTTTTTTTTTAAGGCAATATATGAGAAAATGAAATAGTATCTAGGACTATAAGTAAAACACAAGGATAATAATAAGTGATAATGACTAGATGGTAATCTCTTTGAATTCAGAATCCTTGTTTAATAATTATGGGGATGGGCCCCATCTTTCTCCTCTTCCTCTTATTATTCTTCCTTTCTCTCCTTCTTTTCCTTTAATTAAATCCTACACAAGTGGCTTTGCATATCATAGCTACTCAAAAAATAGCTTTTGAATAATGATTGGACACAGATCTTTTTATCCTTCCTCAAATCTGGCTTATCATGTTGGATGTACTGAGTGATTGATAAGCATTTGTTGAGTGAAGTTTTTGAGTTACAGACTTTTTTCTTTTTTCCCCGTCTAAGGGATTTAGTCTTTTTACTCTCAGGCTATTACTATATTGAACAAGAAGCTATCAAAATATTGTTGAGTAAAGGTTTTGATAGGATCATTCAAATAAATAAACAGAAGTAATTTAGAATTAATACAATGGTATGCAAATGAATACTAGAAAAGTGATTGACATTAATTTGTTCACCCAAGTAGATGGTTTTCCTCTTACAGTTTTGTCCATAATTTTTTATGTACTGGTTTTATATTTACTTCCCAATATCTAGCCATTTTTACCACTGTCTTGATTTTCAGATATACTTGCTTACCACCTGTACAATTATTACTCAATATTTTCTTTAAATTGATTCACTTTTTATTCTAAATTTATTTAAAGAGAAAACTTTATATTAGTACTGTGAATAGAAAACCAGTATTCTCTGCTGAAAACAGAAGGCAACTATAAAAATAAATATAATGTGATGAAAATGACATTATTAAATTATGGTCAGCTTCTGTTGCCTGGAGAAAGAGTGAGCTTGGGATAAATTTTCTTAAAGGGAGAGTTGTCAAATGTTAGAGAAGTGTCAAAGACATACAGGCACTGAATGGAGTCCTTGTCTGTGTCCATGTTATTTATAAAGACTGAAAAACAGTCTAAAGAACTTCTCTTTACATTGGGTCAAATATAAACTTCAAGACAGAAAAAAAATCAAAATTTTCACAATTCCAAATTAGTGGGGTATAATTTGAAATTTTAGTACTTTGTAATTTCTGTGATAAAGTGAAACCATTGTCTTCATTTTAAATTTCATTTAAAAGATTTGACTTAACACAAAATTAAGAATATAATCTTAGGGGCACCTGGGTGGCTCATTCAGTGTCCGACTCTTGAATTTGCCTCATGTCATCATCTCAGGGTCATGAGACTGAGCCCTGCATAGGGCTTAACACTCAGCTCAGTGGGGAGTCTGTTTGAGAGTCTCCCTCTGACCCTCCTCTCCCATGTGCACACATGCTCTCTCTCTCTCTAAATAAAATAAATAAAGCTTCCATTTTTCTTCCATGATTTTTTTTCTACCCAGTGGGTCATATAAGTAGTGTTTAGGTTTTCTATGAAGGTACCATATGCTAAGTTAGGTTTATGCTTTCTGCATCATTAATGCTTCTTAGGCAATTTCATTCTAGGTTCTACCTATGAAATCATGGTGTTTGGGAGAGTAAAATTCTTTATATACTTTAGTGTCATATGGAACTCACCCAGCAGGGAATAGGTGTAAATGATTAAAATTCCAAATTGATGGAGCCATGGGTAATGAGTGTTAGTAATAAGTTTTGAAATACTTCATTCTTTAGTGATTGTTTTGAACTGGTTATCTCAACATTGATAAAGATCATTTTAGGTCATATCTGAAATACAATCAGATTGCCCTTTTGATTGAATAAATTGATTTCTTAACAGGTAAAGTATAGTCTGTCAATTCAGTCAACCCTCTGGTGGTCAGTCACTTTAATCAAAGTCAAAATGATTTTGTGCAGAAATGGAAATGACAACTTGTAAGTTCTGTGTCACTGATGTCCTCTGTCACTTCAGGAAAAGCTATGTGGCTCAAAACTCACCCTAGAAAATTTAAATAAGGAAGAAGGCAAATGAAAGATATGATTTAGAAATCTCAGATATGATGGCAACATGTATTATGTAATGCTTTCTAATGAGAGTTTCATAAATGATTTATCTCACTGATGCATGTACAAATATATTTGAAATTTGGAAAAATTCAAAGAAGTTGACTTTTCAATTGCCTTTTTTGGGATAAGCAATAAAATATTCTACCTATGCTACATGAAAGATAACCTACAAATATATGGAAAATACTCATGACCAATGAGTGATGCTTTATAGTAACTGGGAACAGAGGCTGTTTTTAAAGTGGCCTTGGAATTTTTAAATATTATTTTGTAATACTAATTGATTTAAAACTAACAAATTTAACTAAAATCAAGCACAAATGCTATTACAAGACAAAAATAAGGGATAGGTAAATGTTTTACTTTTAATAGTTAATCTAAACAAAAACTGAGAGATTAAATTTCAATATAAAAACATAAGTAGTTTTTAAATAATTTAGCGAACAGCACATAGTTTTCTCAAATATATCACAGAAAATTTAGTACTCAGGTCCTGAGGCATGAGGGAGAATTTTAATAGTGTTATAACTATAAGTATGAATTTGTTTTAATATGAAGATGGTTGGAGTTTTGGTCTGTTTATCTTCTTCCTTCATGTCCTTATGTCCAGTGTTTCTAACATTTTCTAGAAGGAAGCTTATTATTTGACATAATAAGATATAAGTGGAACAAGATGAATATTATAGTTAAATTCTTCTTATCTATCAACCTAATTTTAAAAGGTAATGTTTAACCCTAGTTAGATATTTGGGTTCATATGAGAAAGAAGCCATTTACTCTCTGTATCATAAAATCAAATGTGTCTTTCTTTCTTTCTTTCTTTCTTTCTTTCTTTCTTTCTTTCTTTCTTTCTTTCTTTCTCTTTTCTTTTCTTCTCTTCTCTTCTTTTCTTTTCTTTTCTTTCTTTTCTTTTCTTCTTTCCTTCCTTCCTTCCTTCCTTCCTTCCTTCCTTCCTTCTCTTCTTCTTCTTCTTCTTCTTCTTCTTCTTCTTCTTCTTCTTCTTCTTCTTCTTCTTCTTTTCTTTCTTTCTTTTCTTTCTTTCTTTCTTTCTTTCTTTCTTTCTTTCTTTCTTTCTTTCTTTCTTTCTTTCTTTCTTTCTTCCTTCCTTCCTTCCTTCCTTCCTTCCTTCCTTCCTTCCTTCCTTCCTTCCTTTCCTTCTTTCCTTCTTTCTTTCACAGAGAGAGAGGCAGAGACATAGGCAGAGGGAGAAGCAGGCTTCTAGTGAGGAGCCCAATGTAGGACTCGATCCCAGGACTCCAGGATCATGACCTGAGCCAAAGGCAGATGCTAAACCACTAGGGCACCCAGGTGTCCCTCAAATGCATCTTCAAAGCTTCTATCTGAAAGATAAAAATGGAAAACATGGGTAGAGATTATACCTCTTTGCTTGCTTGTCTTTCTTTGCTTCATTTTCTTTATATTGCAGATCAAATCCAAGGAAATAATTAACCTTGACAAGCAGTGTGGGTGATCTTCAAAAATTGGGTGCCTACTACAAATTTAAAAGAATTTGATCAGATGGCTCTGTTAGGCATAAAAACATGTCTTATGGCAATGCCCTGAAAATTCTTTGTTAAATCTGCAGAAGCTACTGAAAGTTAGAGACTTTAACAATAGCTCTATTATAATGAATTCTATATTGGGGCATCTTTGACTTGAGTCCTGTAATCTTATTGAAGTTGGCTGAGCAACAGGTATGTGTATAGATTTCTGTTAAGGAGATACTTGATAACATATTTTAAGATGCAGTTTCATTTGGCATCTTTTATAAGAAAATTACCTTACCTTAGCCTGGAACTTTCTAGGAATCTAAAAAAGTTATTCTCCTTTATTAAATTATAAATCCTTACCATATTACCCTGTGGTTGTCTGAAAAAAATCACTAGTGATAAAACATTGCTAGAAGTCAAAAGTTAATAGTAAAATTAATGAAAAGAGTTATTAATATAAAATAAAGCAGAATGATGGGAATAATCAAAGATTCTTCTCAAGGGATGAAATGTTTTCTTGTGGAAGGATTAACATTATTTTTTAAGAAATAAAGCATAAAATGGCACTAGGAATCTTTATATATTTACCATCCATATTGAGATAAAATCTCTCTTATGGTCATGAGTAATCACTGAATTCTCTCTCTCTCTCTCTCTCTCTCTCTCTGTGTGTGTGTGTGTGTGTGTGTGTATTTTAGAAGGTGTGAGTGGTAATTAAACAAAAATGGTAATCCATTCTCAAGTAAAATCTACCATACAAACCCATAATTTCATTAATTTCAAATACAAATCGTTCTGAAATAATCTGGGGAAAGTGATGGTCCTTAAAAGAAGAAGATAAAGGGAAAAAAAAGATGATAAATAATTTGTAGTTATCCATCTTTGCTAGAAAGAGGAGTTGGAATGTTTATCTCTGAGATAGAATCTTAGGGACCTACCTGATACCAAAGATTCAAGTGTCTACCCTATTTTACTCCAGCTGGCCAAATACAGTGAAATGATAGATCAGTCGATCTATAGATAATAAGGGTTTGACTCACAAAATGATTATGGAAGCTGAGAAGTCCCAAGATTTGCAGTCTGAAGACCTGCATGATAATAGTTGCAATCTGAGAAGCATGAGAATCTTATGTTGTAAGTTCCAGCTCTACATTGTTAGGCAGAGAGAGCAAATTCTCTCTTGCTCAGCCTTTTGATGCTTTCAAGCTTTAAATGTATTGGATGTGTCTTACCCACACTGGGAAGGGCAATCTGCTTTACTCAGTCTGTCAATTCGAATATCAATTTCATTCCAAATACCTTCATCATCACACCCAGAATAGTGTTTAAATATGTAGACATCCCATGATGCAGTCAAGTTGACATGTACAGTTAACCATCATAGTTATTCTTTAACATTTATTTAAAACCATCTTGAAGATTTTTAGCACTCATAAGTTGCTGGAACTTTCTGTTCAAGGGGAAAAGTGAGGAGAGGTTGGGAAGGCTGACCTGATAGAAACAGGTACATTTTACATATTGCTGCATCATACCATCATATGATTGCAGTAGGCTTGTTCTTCTGGAGGAGGTGCTTCAGAGGTAACAGAGGCCCCGGTGAGGGCCATGTATTCATGTAGACAGCTACCGGATGGCATGAATATGCTGAATGCTTGCAGGTGAGGGAGAAGGGACACTAGAAAATGGGAAAGTGGTTAAAGAAATGACCAGGTTGAGCATTGCATACAATGCTTCTATGTGGGGATAGTGTAACCTGGTAGAAGACAGAGCACTTGTCATTTAACATTGTCAAAAACTTGCCCTCCCCAAGCCAACAGTGAGCTGAACCCATGTTGTTTCAGCAGGCAAAGAACACTTTTTCATTCATTTATTCAGGAAATAATTTCTTGAGCACTTCCTATGGGGCCAGTATTAGTTTCAGCAGGCATAGGGATATGGCAGTAAATACAGTAGAGTCTCTACTTCAAGGGGTTACATTCTAGTGTTCTTCACTCTAAAGTGAAATAAGGAAAGTAAATATTTACAAGTGAAGTATTTGAAGAACAAGGCTATGATCCATTAAGTTAACACTTTTGAGAAGTTGAGTTAATTTGGAGACAGATGGGGCAAGATGGAGATTGTTGATGACCTTGATTTGAACAGTTCCATGGGAGTGGCAGAGACAGAGACTGATTTGAGTTAATGAAGAGTGAATCAGAGTAAGTAGAGATAACTCTTTTCCCAAAGGAGAAGTAGAGAAGTGAGCGGAATGCTGGAGGGGCAAATAGGATCAAGGAAGTTTGTTTTGTTTGCTTGCTTTTCAAATTGAGAGAATTTTTTTTAACAATGTGTGTACTTGCTAATGGAAATTATACATTTGAGAGGGTAAAACTGAGGAGGGTGTGGAAAAAGTAGGGAAGAATTCCAGTAGCAAAATTCTGAGACAGTAAGAAGGGCCAGAATCTGGTACACCGTGGAGAGTTGGTCAAAAGGGACCAAGGAGAGGTCAGCTATTTTATCTGGGGGAAAGACAGAATTGATGGGTCAGATGCAAGTAGGTTATAAGATTCAGTGATGAGAAAATGAGGACTTTTTTTTCTGATTGCTTTTAGTTTTTAGTGAAATAGAAGTCAAGGTCATCAGCCAAGAATGAGAGGCAGAGGGAGGAGGGAGTTTTGAGGGCTTGAGGTAAGAGGAAAATAGGTAAAGCAAATTATTGGCAGAGAGGGAGAAAAATTTGTTATGGAAACAGAAAAATGCTGGGTGGTGATGAGGTCTGTTTTGAGATTTGTGGTCATAAATTTATTTCAAGAAAATGAAGAATTTTCTTGAAATTCTTTCTTAAAAAGTTTATATGAAATTGAGTAACTCAAGTAAGTGTTCTTTTCCAGCCATTTTCTGCTGTCAGGGTCAAGTGTGAAATAGAAAGTTGAGTTTTATTTTTTTTAATTGTTTATATTTTTAAATTTTTTATTTTTTTAAAGATTTCATTTATTTATTCATGAGAGACACACGGAGAGAGGCAGAGACATAGAGGAAAAAGCAGGCTTCCTGCTGGAAGCCCAGTGTAGGACTTGATCCCAGGACCCTGGATTACACCCTGAGTTTAAGGCAGATGCTCAACCACTGAGCCACCCAGGCATCCCAGAATGTTGGGTTTTAAACAGAGTTTGGGTTTTGCTAGGTGAACACAATGGAGAAAAAGAGAACAAGGAATGTTTGAGTTATTAAAAATAATGTCTGGAGTAGTAGTTGAGGGGTTTACAGTGAGCCAGTTGCTACAACCCTAAATGAAATGCAAGAGAGTGATGGAGAAGAGAGTAGATAATTGTTAGAGACTTGCATATACAATTGTACTTGGCAAAGTCACTTAGATCTGCAACTTAGTGGAAATTATGTCTGGTCAAAGATTCACAGCCTGGCCTTAAGGAATTTAAAATAATATCATTATAACTATAAATGAGCTTACAGTTTTATTTTTTATTCTTAGTACTCCCACCATGCAAAGTCACATATTATCTGGAACAAAGGGAAAGCACAGCTTATGTATTTGGGGAATAGACGTTCTACTAACAGTGATCTAGCAGAAGAGATAATTATAGGTGGAAAATGATCCACAATTGTTTTGATGAGTAGAGTATGTTTAAGTGGGAAAGCAACAGGCACACTAAGTTGTTTCCCTGCTCTTGTGGAGCAGGGTGTAAATATTTATGGAATACAGACCTCTTTTAATCAGTAGCACAGTTGGGCCTCGGCAAATATGGAGTTCTATTTCAAATACTTCAAATTGGAGACAAGTATCAGGCAAAAATCACTGGCATTAGAATTCTCATATATCAGGTATAAGCAGATATTCTCAGGAATTCATGTACCTGATTTGTGATCAATACAAATGAATGATTTGTATCATTTCTCCTCCTCTCCTTTTTCTTTTGTAATGACTAAGTAACTAGGAAAATGATAAAATAGTATCTTGGCAAAACCACGGTCCCTTTCTTTTTTTCTTTCTATTAGTAATGATGCTATTATTTTTGTAAAAGCAAAATGTGGCAAAATGTGTTTTTTAAAAATCTCATGCACCCTTGCAATCTGCACATTTATTCTTTTCTTAATACAAGAGAAGTTTGTACTGTATCTGTGAATACTGTTCTGTTGCATTTACTGTGGTCTCTACCTTTTCTGCTTTCTATACATATTACTTTTCTTATAATTCATTTAGTGTCTATATTTTTTCTTTGCATTCACTGTGATTTTCTCAAATGTTTCCTCTAGTCAGTAATTCAGTTTACAACTTTGTCTATTTAGTTCTTTGATCTTAATAATTTATTTATTATTTTATTAAGTGTTATTTTGACCCTTACTTTGTTTCCTTGCTTCTGCAATCTTTCTTTTTGTTTCATTTTGTTGTTTCATCATCCGGTTCTTGAGCTTGTTTAATTGAATTCATATTAAAATAATTTATAGTATAAAGTACTCAGTGAATTTTCTTAAAACTCTTTCATAAAAATTAAGAACCACTAATAAAAAAAGGTGCTCTTCTTGTAATTGCAATTGTTGATTGGATTAGCCTACTTTGAATACCTTTTAGGTCTTTAAAAGGATTTACTGAGGATTTAAATAAATTGTTTAAAATGAACTAAATAGTTAATTAGCTTGGGCTTTTATAAAGAAAAATCTATAAATAAATGTCATACAGATATAATTACATGGTCTTCTGGGATTAACTGTCAATATCACTCATTAAGACATTGGTAGAATCCTTAACCAAGGGAAGCTAAGAGGGTATTTCTGGCTGGTTGTGGCTGATCCTCTTCTGTTATCCTCTCAGTTCCCTTGCATTGACTGATCCTCTCCTATGTCCCATGCTAAACCATACAAGCTTATGTTAGCTTGGTCACTTTTAAGACCAACACCAGATATAATTGTGAAAAATTGTCAGTCTTTCCACCATTGTTTAAAGTTCAGACTTTGATATCAGCTCAATTTCTGTAGTTTAGTTATCTGTTCTATTTGACACTATATAGTTACACATGATAGGGATTGCTCCCAAGAGTTGCAGTACCTTTCCAATGTATAGGTTGCAAGATTTCTTGTCACAAAATGTCTTCCCTTTCCTTACTGTTGTGGAAGAGGTTTAAAAGCTTTCTTTGTGTGGGTGGGAAGGGACTAATTTTCCATCTGGATGCCACCTGTAAGAGTTCACACCTTTTCTCAGAAGAAATTTAATCTATAACAGCAAGCTATTTCTTGTTCTTTTAAGCAAAATGAATCTCCATCTCTAGGAGTTAAGTGTAAAGATTCTTTATGAGTTGTTTTCCTAGGATGTTATTTTTATAGAATCAATGCCACTTGTATTTAAAATTTGTTTAACAAGAAAAGTCAACAATCAGTTATAAATTTCCCCATACTCGTGAGGGACAGTTTTAAGGAAGTATATAGTGGTGAAATTGAATTTGATTATGTATTTGCTTATTATCTAGCCTGTCTGTCAACTCACTCCAAGCTAATTAGAGGACTAAAAAGTTAAATATCTATGACATAGCAATGAAACAGTGAATCCATTAGAGCAATATTTTTCAAACCATGTTTGAAGGCTATCTGTGCTAGAATCACCAGGGAAGTGTTAGAAGACATATCCTTGGACCCTAATTCCAGGCCTATTGTAGACCTCTGAGGATTTGGGTTAAGATCATGAAGTATTTGGGAACAATAGTATTAATATTAATAGTATTAGAAGTTGTATGTAAGATAATCAGAAAAAATAAGCTTTATTAAAAAATTTAGAAAAGCTTCAGGATGAATTTATATCTGCACAAAGAACAATGTATAAACTACCACATTAATTATGCTTTCAATGTTTTAAAATCACTTCTGGTTAAAACCCAAGGTTTTTGAACAAATTCCTATGGGACTATCTTATAGAAGGGATTGAGAATTAGAAGGCTATCCTGTTTAGGGAAGCAATGAAAATTACAAAGATGAACAAACATCTTATCACCCACCGATCAAATTGCTAAAGAATATATAGTTTCTGGGCAGAGCTGTCCACAGTAGAGGTTTCCTGAGTCCTGTCTCAAGTACCCACTGCCAAGAATAGCTGTCTTTGTTCAGGAGGAAGATACTGCATGGACATTCTCCTGGCTCTTAAGTTGCTTATCTGGGATAAGTACACTGATGGTGGAAAAAAAAAATGTGGACATTTCCCAGCTGGGCATGAGGGAGAGATTGCCCCTGGTGCTGCCAGTGACTCAGAATTCTGTTTATCCTCAAACTGAATTTACACCTACACTTCACCTTACCTGTGGGTGTGCTTGGCTGTGTTGCTTTGACAATC
The DNA here is from genome assembly GCF_048164855.1 of Canis lupus baileyi. Classification (NCBI taxonomy): domain Eukaryota; kingdom Metazoa; phylum Chordata; class Mammalia; order Carnivora; family Canidae; genus Canis; species Canis lupus. Next base: position 51,778,672 of record NC_132855.1, on the reverse strand, counting down.
CATTTTGTCACAGCCACAGCAAGTACATGATAGGGATTTAGTAACGGTTGTAGGGATTTATTTCCACTTCTCAGACCTTTATTGAGGTATGGTTTACATTTAATAAAATGTACCCATTCTAAGTATAGAATTGGATGAGTTTTGACAAGTGAATACATTTGTGTAACTACCACCACAGTCAAGACATAGAATACTTCCATCACCCAAAAACATTCCCTCATGTCATTTTGCTGTCAGCTCTATCTCCTACCATCCATGGCCCTGGGCCACCACTGATCAGTTTATCTGTCATTATAGATTTGTTTTGCTTGTTTTAGAATTCCATATAAATGGAATGATACAGTATGCATATCTTCTTTTGCTCAGTAAAGTATTTTTGAAATTGATCCGTGTCATTGCATATATCAATGGTAAAATAGCCATTTTTTTTTCTTTATTGCCTATTTCTTTTTACTACTGAGTAGTATTCCATTGAATGTATGCATCACAGTTCGGTTATCTGTTCCTTTGTTGATGGGTAGTTAGGTTGTTTTCCAGAGCTTTGGCTACTATGACTAAATTGGCTGTGGGTATTTTTGTAGGAAAGGGTTTAATCACTCTTGGGATTGTCAGGTCATATGATATACGTTTTACTTTATAAGATTCTGCCTTACAAAGCCATTGAACCATTTTGCTTTGACACTAGCATGGTGTGAGATTTCCACTTGCTCTAGTATTTTTACTTTTAGCTATTGTAGTGGGTTTGTAATGATATTTTACTATGGTTTAAATTTGCACTTTCCTGTTAACTAGTGTAGTTGTGCATTCTTTGGTTACTTAGTGGCCATTTATGCATCTTCTTTTACAAAGTGTGTTCAAATCACTTGACAATTTTTATTTTTTTTATTTTTTTATTTTTTTAAAGATTTATTTATTTATTTATGATAGAGAGAGAGAGAGAGAGGCAGAGACACAGGAGGAGGGAGAAGCAGACTCCATGCCGGGAGCCCGACGTGGGACTCGATCCCAGGACTCCAGGACCGCGCCCTGGGCCAAAGGCAGGTGCTAAACTGCTGAGCCACCCAGGGATCCCCCACTTGACAATTTTTTAAAAAATTTTTATTTATTTATGATAGTCACACACACAGAGAGAGAGAGAGAGGCGGAGACATAGGCAGAGGGAGAAGCAGGCTCCATGCACCAGGAGCCCGATGTGGGATTTGATCCCGGGTCTCCAGGATCACACCCTGGGCCAAAGGCAGGCGCTAAACCGCTGCGCCACCCAGGGATCCCTTGACAATTTTTAAAATGAGTTTTTGTCTTCTTGTTAAGTTGTAGGTTATTAAATTCTGGGTATAAGTTCTTATATTCATACACACCCCTGACACCACTTTATATATATATATATATATATATATATATATATATATATATATATATATATATATATATATATATATATGTGAGTGCATATATATATGTGTGTATATACTTAGAAATAATAAAATAAAAAATATATACAAATATAAATAATATATATATATATTTCATCCCAGTTCCCCCTGATTTGTGGCTTTTCTTTTCATTTTCAAATGGAGCTTTTGAAGATCAGATTTTAATTTTAGTGTAGTTCACTTTTGGAGTTTTGCAAGTTGTTCTCTTTAGGAGACTTTTAGTTTTACATTTAGGTCTATGATCCATGTTGAGTTAATTTTGTGTATAATGTGAGGAAAGATCAAAGTTCATTTATTCACGTGCATATCCAAATGTTCTACATCATTCATTGAAAAAATTCCTTTCTCTGTTGAATTACCTTGGCACTTCATTGAAAGTTAATTGATCAAATATGACTCTATTTCTGGACATTTTGTTCTCTTCCACTGTTCATATATCCACCTTTACAGCAATATTACACTGTCTTAAATATTGGAGCATTATTGTGAGTCTTCAGTCAGATAATAAAAGTTCTTCAACTTATATTAAGTTCTTCAAAGTGGTTCTAGTTATTCTAGGTGTTTTATATTTTTATGTATATTTTATAATCAATATATAGGTTTCTATGGAAAAGCTTCCTAGGGTTTTTTTGGAAGTAGTTTTTTTTTGTAGTAAAATATATATAACAAATTTTGCCATTTTGCCCATTTTTAAATATACAATTCAATGGCATTAATTACATTTACAATGTTGTATAGCCATCACCAGTATTTCCACAAATTTCCAGCACCCCAAATAAAAACTTTGTACCCATTAAGCAGTAATATCCAGTATTCCCCAGCCCCTGGTAATCTCTCTCTCTCTCTCTCTCTCTCTCTCTTTTAAAAGATTTTATTTATTTGTTCATGAGAGATGCAGAGAGATAGGCAGGGAAACAGGCAGAGGCAGAAGCAGGCTCCTTGCTGGAAGCCTGATGCAGGACTTGATCCAAGGACCCTGGGACCATGACCTGAGCTGAAGGCAGATGCTCAACCACTGAGCCACCCAGGTGCCCCCCTGGTAATCTCTTACCTACTTTCTGTCTCTATGAATTTGTCTATTCTAAATATTCCATATAAATGTAATCATACCATATTTGTCCTTTTCTGTCTGGTGTATTTCATTTAGCAATAATGTTTTCAAGATTCATTCATCTTGTAGCATGTGTCAGAATGCCATTCCTTTTTATGGCTGAATAATATTCCATTGTATGTATATACCATATTTTGTTCATCCATTCATCTGTTGAGGGACACATGAGTTGTTTCTACCTTTTGGCTATGCTTAATAATGCTGCACTAAACATTGGGATATATGTATCTGAATCCTTGCTTTCAATTATTTTAGGTATATATCTAGGAGTGGAATTTCTGGGCCATATGGGCCTGCTGGGAATTCAATTGAGATTATGCTGAATTTGTAGAATAATTTGGAGTGAATTGCTATCTTAATCTTAAAAACATTGAGTCCTCTAATCTAGGAAAATGGTATATATCAGTCTTAGCTTGGGCTGTCATTACAAAATATCATAGATTAGATGGCTTACAAAAGAAATTAATTTTCTTACAGTTTCAGAGGCTGGGAAGTTCAAAGTCAAGGTGCTAGTAGAGTAGATTTCATGGTAAGGCTCTTTCTCTCATGACTTGGAGGCAGCCACCATCTTGCTGTGTGCTTACATGACCTCCTCTTTGTGTATGGAGAGAGAGAAACAAGCTCTCTTATGTCCTTTCTTTTAGGGCACTTATTTCATCATGAGGGTCCCACACTCATGATTTCATATAACTTTTCTGCCTCCCAAAGTTCCCATCTTAAAATACTATCACATTGGGAATTTGGGATTACAGATATGAATTTTAGTGGAGTACAATTCAGTCCTCAGCAATATCTACATCTAAATCTTGTTTAATTTTCCTCAGTAATATTTTGTGGTTTTAAGAGTACTACCCATACACACATTTTAAATTTATTCCTTATATGTTATGGATTTTGGTGCTATTATAAATGTATTTTCTGTTTCATTTTCAATTGTTTGTTGCTTCTATATAAAAATACAAATGGCTTTTGTCTATTGATCTTGCATCCTGTAACCTTACTCAATTAACTTATTTGTTCTAGTGGCTTTTTTTTTTTTTAAGATTCTTAAGCTATTCTATATACCCAATCAGTTTGTTTGTGAGTATTTGCTTTGATTTTCCCTTTCCTTTCTGTTTGCCTTATTTTCCTTTCCCCCCTGTGCTCTATTGCACTGGCCAAGACCTCCTGTACAATCAATCTTCAATGGAACTGACGTGAGTAGATATCCTTGCCTTGTTCACCAGTCTTATGGAAAGAGCATGCAATCTTCTACTAGTAAGTGTGATATTAGCTGTAGGGCATTTGATTTGCATTTTTATATTTGTAGCTAATATGATCAGCTTATTGGCTACATAGGCCTTTTCCTCACCCAGATTCTGGAATCGGTGATTATGGTAGCTTCAGGCTCCTTAACTTTGTTTCAATTAGGGAAGCTCTTACTTATGTATTTTGTATATTGAGCTCCTGCATAATATTTTATTTTCAAGGTTCCATGGCTAAAAATAAGTTTAAAATTACTGGCATAATGCCATGCTATTGACTTTTATTGAAGTTCAAAGCAGCCACTGAACCTCATTGATGAAAATACTGTGTATTATGAAACTCAATTTTCCTTGAAGAAAGGCCCAAAAGATAAACTCTTACTGGAATTTAGTACCAAGACCACACTTAGAATTAGTATATGAAAATATCATAGATCTGCTTTGTAAAGTACTGAGAATTGCTTAATCGATTGTATTTTCATTTTTGCCTTAGTCTTATGGAAGCTCAGAGCTAAATTTTGTGTATAATCAAATGATTTTTATATTTACATTATCTTTCCCAGTGCTTTGATGTGTTTTGATTTATTTTAACAATCTTAATCTATTTATGTCTTTTGTTGTAGGTCAACTCAAATCCTCTTAGAAAGGATTTCAAAGTATAAATAATTATCTCTTTTTGAATTAACAAAAAATCCAGTTCATAAAAGGACCTACCTTTTAAATATTTAATTGGAATAAATACCTACCTTTAAGAGGCTTAATGGAAAGCTATAAATGGAAAGTCTCTAGGCTTGGGAACATAGTCTTTTATTGGCTTTGGAAGATAAGCTTCCAAAGAAACAGCTGGAATGGTGTTCATGGTGAAGTGAAGCTAAAATGGTTATGATTTAAAACAAAACAAAGCAAAAACCTGAGACCTGCTGTTTTCTTCTGTAATTCAAGAGGCATGGTTGAATGTCCTGAAAATAACTGAATAATGAAACACTAAAGATTCACAATGCCTTGGGTATCTGAGTGATGTGGTAAGACATAGTTGTGGGGAAATTGCAGGCCATTTCAGTCTATCCTTGTGCTGAAGAAAATAGTTTACTTTTCTGTGACAATAATTAGAACAATACAAAAATTTAAATTATAGTAATTATTGATATTTGTACCACCTACTGTAATCACACATGAGCATATTTGTGCATTTTAATGCTAATTATAGATGTCTTGACCTAAGAGAGAGATAGAGTGAGAATTGCTTTATAAAGAATTCTCTGCCACCCTAAGCACTTAATTTTTATATGTAATTATTTGGGGGAAATGAAGTAAGCTTTACTTTAAAAACATTCCTAAGTGTGTATATTTTAGTATTAAAGTATGCCTTTAATGTTTGAAAGTAATACCATGTGCCAAGTTCAATCCAATTACTTTACATGTATATTTCATATTTCTTACCATAATTTGCAATAATTCTGTGGGAACAATTGCACTTATGCCCTATTATAGGTGAGAAACTGAGCTTAGAGAAGTTTAGTAAATTGCCAAGGGTCATAGTTAGTAAAAGGTAAAACCAGGATTTAAACCATTACTGTGTTTGGAAGGAATTTAGCTGTAAAAGTAGCTTACACAAACAAAACCTTTTTTTTTTTTCTTACAAGCTATCTGAGGGTAGGAGTTTGCTGGCATTGGTTTAGTTGCTTAATGATGCTATTTTATCCTCTGTTTCACTATCATTGGTAAGTTGACTTTTCATTTTTATACTTTTTGCTTCATAAAATGTACAATGCAGGCCCAGGCATCATATATTCAGGGCAAGAGAAAGGGAGAAGTGACAATGCCAGCCAAAGCTGTGTCACCTGGGAAGTCTTGGCTCCAAGAGAAACAGGGAAAGTAAGCTTTAGTGTTCCCCGCTACAGAAGAAGGTGGCTGGGACCTCAGAATGCATCTTTGGTTGGTCAAATTACAGTTTTTGAAACAATGAATATTACATGATGCCAATGCTGTCAGGTTAGAGCTAGTGGAATTTGATTATATATAAATTTTAAAGAGATAAAGAAGAGTATTTCACTTCTACTGAAAGTTTTAATTCAATTTTCCAGAAGAGGCTTTTGGTATACTTTTCTCTGCCTTTTGTCTCCTATTTTTGTGGTACCATATTATTGTTTCTAAACATATTATTGGAGTAGATTCAATAGTGTATATCCTGCCAGAGTGTATGAGGGTAGCAAGAAAGAGGTGGGAACCTGGCCCCTATTCTGGCTTACAATTTATTTATTTAAAAAATATATATTTCATTTTTAAGAATTAATTTGAACTTATTTAAATATAGCAAGTTTTTTTTAAGTTTTTATTTTCAAATAAGTTAATGTACAGTGTTATATTAGTTTCAGGTATATGATATAGTGATTCAACAATTTCATATGTCACTCAGTGCTCATCATAAGTGCACTACTTAAGCTCCATCACCTGTTTCACCCATCCCCTCACTCGCCTCTTCTCTGGTAACCATCCATTTGTTCTCTATAGTTAAGAGTCTGTTTCTTGGTTTCTCTCTCTCTCTCTTTTTTTCCTTGCTCATTTGTTTCTTAAATTCCACATATGAGTTAAGTTATATGGTATTTGCTTTTCTCTGATTGATTTATTTAGCTTAGCATTACACTCTCTAGCTCCATCCATGTCTTTGGAAATAACAAGATTTCATACTTTTTTATGGCAGAATAATATTCCAAGACAGATAGATGATAGATAGATAGATAGATAGATAGATAGATAGATAGATAGATCGACCTCCCATCTTTGTCCATTCATCAGTCAATGGGCACTTGGGCTGCTTCCATATCTTGGAGGTTGTAAATAATGCTGCTATAGACATAGGTGTATGCATCCATTTGAATTAGTGTTTTTGATTTCTTTGAATAAATACCCAGTAGTGTGGGTAGAAGTACTACCTAGAGTAGTTCTATTTTTAGTTTTTTGAGGCTGAATGGTTGCAACAGTTTGCATTCCCACCAACAGTGCAAGAGAGTTCCTTTTTTCTACATCCTTGCCAATGCCTGTTATTTCTTGTGTTTTTTATTTTAGCCATTCTGATGTGTGTGAGGTGATATCACATTGTAGTTTTCATTTGCATTTTCCTGATGATAAGTGATGATGAGCATCTTTTCATGTGTCTGTAGGACGTCTGTATGTCCTCCTTGGAGAAATGTCTGTTCATGTTGTCTACTCATTTTTAAATTGAATTATTTGCTTTTGGATATTGAGTTGTATCAGTTCTTTATAACTTTTGGACAATAACCCTTTATTAGATATTTTATTTGTAAATATCTTCTCCCATTCTATAGATTGCCTCCTAGTTTTGTTGATTGTTTCCTTCGCTGTGCAGAAGCTTTTTATTTTGATATAGTCCCAATAGTTTATTTTTGCTTTTGTTTCCCTTGCCTCAGGGGACTATCTAGAGAAAAGTTGCTATAGCTGATGTCAGAGAAATTACTACCTGTGCTCTTTTTGGGATTTTTATGATTTCAGGTCTTACATTTAGGTCTTTAATGCTGGTTTACAATTGAGTGGAGAGAGAAGGCAAACATGTATTATAGTAGAAAGAGTACTACAACATGACTAGAGGTGCAGATTTCATATTATGATATTATCAAAGGCATAAAAAGGGTATAAGCTTGGATAAGTATGTATTGTTAATAGAATTTATGATGGTAACAAAAAAGCAGAGTAATAATTTATCATTTTGTTACCTCTAACTTACTATCAGAATAGCCTAAACAATAACAAAAAAGTAAAAACCAAAACAAAACAGAGCCAGAAAAGATAAATACCATATGATTTCACTCAGATGTAGAATTTAAGAAACAAAACCAATGAACAAAGAAAGAGAGAGAGACAAAGAAAGAGACTCTTAACTATAGAGAACAAACTAACGGTTACTGGAAGGGAGGTGGTGAGGGAATGGGTGAAATAGGTGATGAGGATTAGGGAGTGCACTTGTCATGAAGAACACTGAGTGATATATGAAATTGTTGAATCACTATATTGTGTACCTGAAACTAATATAACACTGTACATTATACTGGAATTAAAATGACTTAATAAATTAAAAGTTTGTAAAAAGTTAATGAGGAAAAGTTAATACAGTTAAGGAAATCTCACTAAAATTAATAGCTGTTAGTAAGGTTATAGTTTGTGTTGGTTAATTACCCTGGTTAGCTTTATATTATTTTGCCTTAAGGGCCTCAATATGATCTCTTCATTTAGGAAGGGTTAATATTATTAGGGTAGTGACCAAATACCCATCTTCATGTCTGGTACCTCTGGAAATTTTTATAAATGGAATATAGTTTTATATGTTACAGAGAGTTTGCATGGGGTCATTCATTCATTCTAACAATCGTAGATTGATGCACAGTCCATGCTAGGAAATATTTCCAGCCCCAGAGCTACAGAGCTCATGATTCTTTTCTTCAGGGGCCTACGATTTAGGAGGAAGATGTCTTCCAATGCCCATTCTGCTCCCTAATTTTATGAACCTATGGCCAACATTATGCAAAACTTAATTTGACTATTACAGTGAATCGCCTGCTTAATTTAGGCAAAAAATGTAAAATGAGCAGTTAATCAGACACTCAAACTGCATGTTTAAACTGACATATAACTATATATGTTCCTGCCACTATATAAAATATAGACTTATTTATGGTAACTATAATTCTTCCTTCCCATGCATATTAAGAATTTACTGACTAATGCTGTTAAACTGGACCAAAAGATCTGGAAATTACTAACTCACTTAAAAAATACAGTTTTATTGTCAGAAGGACTCATATAAGTATACCTAGAAAGAGTACCTAGCACATCATAGGTACATAATTAATAATTTGTTGAGTAAATGTTACTGAATGAAAGGAAATACATCATTGTTTCTCTGTAGAACTGTATTTTCCAAGAGTTGGTAGGACTTTTCTAAAAATTCATCCACTTATAAAGAGGTAGACATTTTAGAAAAGTTATAGTTTGTGTTGGTTAATAAGTTTAGTTGGGTTCAAATTATAGTGCCTTAAGAGCTTCTATAGCAACTTTCCTGGAAATACTTAAAGTGGTATGCGAAAGGCTTCTTGTGGTGCATCGAAATCCTCTGTTAAACTGACAAGTTGTTTTGATGTCCTTTGGACAAAATGACATAATGTCATTTCTTGTGGAGAGAAATGTGCTAGCTGGCAATTGTATCCTTGCTGCAAGGTTTTGATGGAAGTGTTTTGTTATAGTAGCTTGGTATATATTCTTTGACTTTTAGTTTAAACAGCTCAGTGCAGCTGTGTTGGCAGTTCTTCAAATGAAGGACTTTAGTGTCTTTTAAGTTTGAAACACCCCAAATTTTGAAAGCTCTGTGATAAGACAAGGGTGAACCACCCATTAACTTATTTTTCTGTATTATCGTTTCCTTTAAATCATAAGCCTATTTCCACATACTTGGTAATTTAAAAATTGGTAGAGATAAGAAATTTATTTATTATAGGTATCATAACTTGATAAGAAATCAATTTAACTCTTTGGCTGCTTTATCAGCTCAAGGTCCATGTTGGAGCTGCAACTGTGAATGAGACCAACTTCTTACCCTTAAAGAACTTAATATTTAATATGCAGAAATCATGGTAGGTGCTGCCACAGGACCAGGCACAGAGCTGGGTGGGTGCACAGGAGGAAACCACCCAAGCCAAGGGGCAGGCCATCAAGGAGACCTTTAGTGTCTGTGTGGCAGCAGCCAGGAAATGATTTCATATATCAAAGAGGAAGTTTTTTCCCCACGTAATTAAAAGCTATAATACCCTTCTAGTGAAGCTAGATTTCAAATGTAGAAATAATTTTGAATATGAAGGGCAGAGCCCTTCAGAGCTCAGACTGGAGCCTAGTTTCTAGATTCAAATTCTGACTTTGCCATTTACTAGCTCTAGGCACTTAAGCAAGACACTTAATTTCTCTTATGCTGCAGTTTCTCACTTGTAAAATGGGGATGATGACACTAACTCAATGTTAAATGATATTTAATGTTTATAAAAGGATTAGAACAGTGCCTGGCATAGCAAGTACTGTATGTGTTTGTTAAATATTGTCATAGAGATACAAAAGCATTTAAGCACAGTTAAGGATTTGACTGTGACCTGTGATATAACATATGTCTTCTGTGCTCTTCCAAGTCAATACAATTAATTCTAGTGAGCTGAAGCTCCTGTAAAATGGTATTGGGAAATGGGTTAAACATTGATTTGCTATGATCTAGTCTTATTTAGGTAAATTGTTTATGTTTAATAATTTATATTGTGTATATATGTATGTGTATTAATAATTTTGAACATTTTTCAAGAGATCTGAATAAGAAATATAAAAGTCTACATAGCTTCTTAAAGTCTAATACATTTATGACAGCAGAAACAGTAATTATTATGCAGAAAAAAGTGAAAACATGAGTTTTAGTAATTTTAAATATCAATTAACTTGTATCATTGTTTTAAGAACATACTGCAACTTTAAGACTTAATTCAACTGCAATTATATATGATAGAAAGATAAGAAAAACTTCCTTTTCTTTGATTGCTAGAGCAGATTATGATAATAATAAATGAGACTTTTTTGTACATTTAATCCTCATAAAAAGGAAATAGATTTTTAAAAAAAGATTTTATTTATTTATTCATGAGAGACACAGAGAGGCAGAGACATAGACAAAGGGAGAAGCAGGCTCCCTGAGAGGAGCCCAATGTGGGACTCAATCCCAGGACCCTGGGATCACAACCTAAGCCAAAGGTAGACGCTCAACCACTGAGCCACCCAGGTGCCCCAGAAATAGATATTTTTGAAAAGTAGGTAGAGCATTCTAAGAAAGAACCTTTCAATACTTTTAATTACTAATAAAGCCAAATCATAGTTTTGCTCTTTAGAAATTTAACACACCTAGAAGATAAATATTTACTTTGAGATCACAATAAAGTGATGAACTTAAATATATGACATGAAACCATAAAACTTCTAGAAGAAAACAGATGATAAACTCCTTGAAATTGGTCATGGCAGTCATCTTTTTGGACCTGACTCCAAAAGCAGAAAGAGCAAACATAAACAAATAGGACTACATCAAATGAGGAAACTTCTGCACAGCAAAGAAAATCATCAACAAAATGGAAAGCCAGCTTACTGAATTGGAGAAAATATTTTCAAATCAAATATCTGATGAGGGGTTAACATTCCAAAATATATAAAGAACTCCTATAACTCTATGACAAAAAGACAAACAATCCAATTAGAAAATGGCAAAGGACCACTATAGATCTTTTCCAAAGTAGACATACAGATGTCCAACAGGCATGTGAAAAGATGTACTACATCACTAATCATAAGAGAAATACAAATCAAAATAACAATGAGATAACCTCATGCTTGTTACATGACTATTATCAAAAAGACGAGATATAAGAGATGTTGGCAAGGATGTGGTTTAAAGGCTGTTTTTGTGCACTGCTGGTAGAAATGTAAATTGGTGCAGCTACAATGGAAAACAGTATGGAAGTTTCTAAAAAAATAAAAGAAGAACTACCATATGATCCAGCAATTCTACTAGGTAGTTACCCAAAGAAGATGGAAACACTAATTTGAAAATATATATACACCCTTATATTCATTGCAGCATTATTTACAATAGCCAAGATACGGAAAAACCCAAGCGTCCACCAATAGATGAATGGATAAAGAAGATGTCATACTTTTTTATACAATGGAATACTACTGAGCCATAAAAAGAAGGAAATCTTGCTGTTTGCAACAACATGGATGGACCTTGTTGAATGAAATAGATCAGAGAAAGAAATTATATATTATTTAACTTATATATGCAATCTAAAAAAGAACACAAATGGGAAAACAAAACAGAACTAATCTCACAGATACAGTGATCAGAACAGTGGTTGCTAGAGGGAAGGGAATGGTCAAAATGGGTGGCGGTAGTCTATAGGTACAAACTTCAAATTATAAAATAAGCAAATTGTGGGAATGTAGTATTCAACCCAGTGACTGTAGTCAATATTACTGTCATGCATTTTTGAAAATTACCAAAAGAAAAAATTCCTAAAAATTCTTATTACAAGAAAAATATTTTTAATAACTTTATAACTTTATGTGGTAATAGATGGTAGGTAGACTTACTGTGGTATTCATTTCCCAGGGTATACAAATATTGTATACCTGAAACTAATACAGTGCTATATGTCAATTGCATCTCTTTTTAAAGAGCTTGATTTTTTTTAATCATCCTGGCCAATGGGGAAATTATCAATCACCAGTAGGTTCTTAGGTTAAAGGCTGAGATGATTTTAGTTTGTGGATGTTGATCCAAAATTTGCCTGCAGAAAGCCATTTAGTGACTTACTCAAGCTATTGAGCTTGGGACCCTATGGAAAAGCCATACTGTGGACTTCATGTGGGTGGCAAGGAAATGGGAAAGTTATATTAAATTGGCAAAATAATGCTGAAATAGTTTGCTTGTGCTTCTTAAAACTCCCATTTGTATCAGTGAACTCAGCAAATTATCTTTAAAAGATTCCCCCCCTTGTGTGTGTGTGTGTGTGTGTGTGTGTGTGTGTGTGTGTTGCAGGAGAAGAGTTTGTGGAAACTGGGAGGAAGATGATTAGGAAAGTTTTAACTAGATAAAAGGAGGAGACATGGGCAAGGATATAACATATCATAGGAGCTAAGTGGTATATCAGCCTGAAAAATCTAAGATCATTTTTAGAGATTAAATAGGTTATATTATAATTCCTACTCCTAAATGAAGCACTCACTTTAATGACAAAATCATTCCTTTTTAGCCTTATCTTTTCAAAGCAGTAAGTTCATTAAAAATAAACTTGATCCTATAGCTAATAGGGAGCCAGGGTAGATTTTTGGTCAGGGTAATAACAGATCATTATTTTTGTTATTCATACAGTATTTATTTGTTTTTCTTCTACTGAATCCTGAACCAACTATGTTTCCCAGGCTGCTTGGGGAGGTATAGGGAAAGCAACATAAATGAGAGATGTGAAAGAAAGAAATATGGGAGGAGGAGATGGCTTTTCCACATGGCAAAGAGGATGAGAAAGGCCACCATCAGGCAAAAGACCCCCATGGCTTCCAAAATGTCATAGGAGATAAACTGTTGCTTCAGAGAAGGGTTCTGGGCATAACCAATGATGATGTTCCCAAACACAGTCCCAATCCCAGCCCCAGAGCCAACCACCCCAGTGAGTTTGGCGGCTGGGTCAATGTTCCTTGAAATGGTGCCATTTTGGGAGCTGCTAATGGGAATAAGTGAAGTCAGAGGAGGTGGCTGCCAGGCTACTGAGGCACTCATCTGTCAGTGTTGGTCCTTTTAGCACCACTGCAGAGAGTGGTAGTCTCAGCAGCAGGGAGGTGATCCCAAACAGGGAGGGGATGGAGATAAACTTGTTGTGGGCATACATTTTCATGGTGTGTAGAGAAGATAGAGAGGGGAAATCTTAGACTCTTATGATTAACCATGATTTAGTGGCATGATTAATCGAAAGGAAGAGAAATTGAGACATTAAACCTTTTTGGGAAGTTGTTTCAGTAAATCAGGTATGAGTAATGACCATTTAGAATATATGGCCCACTAGGAATAGAAGAGAAATATGAATTGAAGAGGCATTCTGAATATCCAATGACAAGATTTAAGAAGCTAGGGTAGAGTCTTCCAAGAGGGGATGTCTAGTAGTGTCTTGTATATTTGGGAATATAAATAATTAAAGTTGTCACACCTATAAATGTGGTAATTGAAACTATAAAGCCTATAGAACTCTTTGTGAGGAATCAAGGGCACAGGCAAGAATTAAGCTGTGTGCAGAAATTCTAAAGAAAAAAGGCTAAAAATCACTCTAGAGTAACTAAATCCTAAAACCGTCAGTGTTTACCATCTGAAGTACACCAAGAGAAAGGCTGACCACTATAGAGATGGACTCATTTGAAACAAAAACATCTTGTTACTTTGAGGTTAAAGTATATAAGGGAAATATAGTAGCATTGAATTCACAAAAATAATCTTTTCTATTAGCTATTTGCTTGTTTATTGTTGGTCTTCCTCTAGAGCATAATAAGCTCTGTGAGAGGAGGTACTATGTCTCTTTGTTCATGATTATATATCAAGCTGCTAGGAAAGGAATTGATAAATATTTGTTGAATGAACAAATGGGTAAACAGTTGCACACTCAGATCTTTAGTGGAAGATAAAGTCTGCCTAACCCTAAAACCAAGGTTTGCCCAAGTCAAGAACAAAATGGATCCTAGAGCAGTGCTGTCCAATAGAGTGTGATAAAATGTTCTATACAGGAGCCACTGGCCCCACATGTGGCTGTTGAGTACTTGAATTTGTAACCAGCACAACTAAGGAACTGAATTTTAAATACTATTTAATTTTAGTTAACTTAATGTGTTAAGTGAACAGTGGCGACTGTTTTAGACAGCACAGGTATATAGAAAGACTTTACCAGTTAGGAAAACCTGCCTGCTCTGGGTAGATGTAATCTGTGCCAGAACAGAGGCTTTATATATTATATTGGGATATAATCAGACTGAGAGGATTAGCTGTTGGGTTGTTTTTATTATTCTTTTTTTTTAGCACAAGGGACAAGAGGAGTCTGCCAAGCTCATATGAAGTCTAGGCCAGTTCACCAGGGAAGTAGACCAAAGGAGTGTTTGAGGCCAAAGCCCTAGTTAATAATAAGGTTGTATTTACTCTGAACGTCTTTATGAACATAACTGTTAGGGAACTTGCTGTGTATGGAAGAGGCTTCTGTAGATGACTAGAAAGAATTCAGGATTTAGGGATTTTGGTTACCTTTCTTTATGCCATGATAAACATTAATTGCATTTGATTATTAAAAGAGGGAGAAAAACTCTTAACTTAGAAAACAAACTGAGGGTTGCTAGAGGGGGCTAGTGGGCTAATTGGGTGATGGCCATTAAGGAGGGCACCTGATGTGATGAGCGCTAGGTGTTATATGCAACTGATAAATTATTGAACACTATATCTAAAACTAATGATGTACTAGAAGTTGGCTAGTTGAATTTAAAATAAAAAAATAAATTAAAAAAAGATGGGGTAGGCCTATATAATAATAGACTCAAAACACACAGGCACCCAAGAACTCATAGAATTGAAAAGCAACATTTTTGAATATGAAAGTACAGCAAATGATAAAAAAACATATATTTAAAAATATTTGTTAAATTAGAGAAATATTTATCATACTACATTTATCTAATATTTATTTATATTAGATTTTGGAATGTTCTAAAATGGTAAGCTTTTATCAGGCTTACCTGGTTAGTTACAGCTAGCATAGCAAATATTAGAATTATGCTGATTTCCTTGAGCTTCCTGTGACTAGGCTTTGGGAGGAGGTGGAATTTGTTCAGGAGTAATTTTGCCTTGTACTCAGAATTCACCCATAATAATACATATCAATATCATATTTTGAACTGTGTGTAGGAGCAGATGTTTGGCATGTTTTCAGGCTACTTTTGGGAATAGTTTCTGTTGAAGAAAGCAAAATACACTTCAGATCCATTCACATAATTTATGAAAGTGAATAGGGATTTCTCATAAAGGAAGAATGCTGGACAGACTATTATATTTAGCAAGATAAAGTGTGCTGTGTGCAAATTCCCAAAGTCAGCCAGTATAGCAGAGGACAAACAGATATTAATACATTCCAGGGGAAGGAGATTAGTTCTCTAGAGAGCAAACATGCAACAAAATAGAAGATTCTCTTGGGGTTTTCTGAACACTTAGATCATCTTCCTGAGACTAACCATTTGTTTTCATTGTTTTTATAAGAGAAAATCTTTTGCAAGAGCCTACTTTACACCAAAGAAAAATGTTTAAATATTGGAATCTTAAGGTTGGGAGGGACTTTCAAAGATTAGTCCCCACCTATTTTATGCTTGAATTACTGTTGCAAAAGCTGTGCCAAGGATCTTCCAGTCAGGGCTTTAATATATCCTGGAGAAAGTGGTTAGTAGCTCTATCCTTTAAGAACTGAGCCATTTCATCTTTGGAGAACTCTTGACACTGAATTACTTTAACAGAATCTAATTCTGCTGCTTTATGCCTTCCATTCATTTGTCCTCCTTGTAACAAATTTTATGATGATCTCTCTATTCTCACCCAAGACATTGAGTAAAATGTTACAACAAATGGAACCTAGGACAGAATCCTCCTATGATGCTGACACCTAGAACCAGATTGATATGGTTCCATTAATTACCACCCTCTGGATATAGCTGTTGAAACTGTTTGTGACTAATATGCCTTCTTATTCATGCACTCAGCTTATTTACTTACCTTCTAATTTTTTTCCCATTAAAGTTTTTAGGGCATTTGAACATGATTATCAGATCTCCAAGGCTAAATGTGCCTGATTCCTTCAAGAATTTCTTGAATATTAATTGATTTGTTGATTTGACTGTTTGTATGTCTCAGATTACCCCTGAATGTATCCAATTTGTCTATATTTATACCTCAGTACTTTGAGGCTGGTCTTGGCAGCACAGAAACAAATGGAGCTTTTGATACTCTTCATATAGATTCTCCTTTCCCCCTCCCTTCTTCTTCCCTTTTTTCTCCTCTCCATACCCTCGCCTCCCTTTCTTTCTTTTTCCCTCCCCTTTTCTCCCACTGATTCTACACTATTTTATTCATTCATTCAATAAATATTCTTTCTACTGTTGATTTGTATTAACCTTTCTAAAGACTAAAATATCTAAACATGGATTGCTACTAAACTGTTGCTACTGTTCATTCTGTACAAGACTACTGTCCTTTTGGACTTAATCACCTCATTAAAAGTTTACTTCAAAACTTTTCATTTTATTATTTTAGCCCTTTCTTCTCACCTGTCAGCCTCTCTTTCAATCCTAATTGAGTCATCTAATATGGTCACTTTCCCTTTTACAAATTTTATGATGTCCTCTTCTGTTCTCACCAGGAAATTGAGTAAAATGTTGAAACAAATGGAACCTAGGAAAGAATCCTTCTATGATACTCGAAACCTGGAACCAGATTGATGTTGTTCTATTAATTAGCACCCTCTGGGTATGGCTGTTGAAACTGTGTCTAATCTGCCTTACTATTCATGCACCTAATTTACTTACTCCACTCCATATACAAGGATAAGTTGAAAATTTCTAGAAGTTTCTCTGAAGGTGAAGTGGGCTAAGTTACTCCTTGACTTACATTTTCTGGAATTCTAGATATTATACTAAAGAAGGAAAGGGTATTTGGCTGTTATTCTTTCCTCCTGAAATTGTTGTGTGGACCTCTTTTTTAAAGGTTTTAAAATTTATTTATTCATGAGAGACACAAAAAGGGGGGCAGAGACACAGACAGAAGGAGAAGCAGGCCCCATGTAGGGGGCCGAATGAGGGACTCAATCTCGGGACTCCAGGATTATGCCCTGGGCTGAAGGCAGATGCTCAACTGCTGAGCCATCCAGGCATCCCTGTGTGGGCCTCTTTGTAGCATATTTTTCTTAGGTAAGCAATAATCTAACAAACACATGAGACTGAGAGAAGAATATTGGGAAAAGTTGAACATTCAGATAATTATTAGAGATGCTAATAGCATTTTTATGGGAGTGCAAAACATAATATCAAAACACTTTGACATATCATGTGAGATTTGCTACTTTCTAATCAGCAGAGGATTTGAAATAATTGCTGTTTTTATTAAAACAAACCAGAATCTCCAAGACACTGCTAATGCTTTTTTTAAAATTTTTTCTTATATCTTCCAAGGAACTGAAAATATTTAAAATCAGCAAATACATGAATGACATCAAACTTTAGGAAGTTTATATGTTTTGGGAAAAATCAAAGATTCCCTCAATGATGATAAATCCTTGTGGAAAGGTCACATGAGTCAGTTAGATATTACAATTGGTGAATGGAATTGAAGAATTACAAGCTCAGTCTTTTCCTTATACGGAAAGTAGGGATTGCATTCATTGTGTAATTAAACCTTTAAGATAGATTGGTTAAAAATACCATCTTCTATATTTATAGTAAAACAGAAACTAATTTCCTATAATGATATTGCTGCTTCCTTCTCTTTTAAGTTGACAGATATTCTTAATGACCAGTGTCTAGGATGTCATTATTCAGGTGACTGAATTTCATATTAAATTATATTCTACATGTGGAATCATTTAAATTATGTAGACATTTTTGTTGTTTCATGATATCTTGTATTTCCTAGTCTGTAACTAGAAACATGAAACTTTAAGAACATCACAGTTTTGAAAACATTATTGTGGTAAATCTTTAATATATAACAATAGAAAGGAATTTAATATGAGCCAGGACCACGAGAGGTTTCCAACATACAAAAAAATATTTTTGGAAGTATAGATTTCATTAAGTGTGTGAGAGCATTAGTATAAAGTTGAAGGAGGTCATATGCTACTAATGTCTTCATCCAAGGTTCTTAGGCTGAAGGGAAATTGCACCTACCATGAATTTGCTCAAATAATAAGAATATACAAAATCAGCTTCTTTTCCCCAACACTTTACAAAGTACAATTTAAAAATCAAGATGGAAGATAAAAACTTACCACGGGCAGTCTCAGTAATGTGTGGGACCTTGACCATCCTCCCTTCTCTTCTAAATGGAAATTGTGTTTTGTGTTCCTTAAAAGATTCCCCCTGTGCTCCTCAAATCTCAGGATTAGAATTCATATTTATGAAGAAAAGTCTTGGCTTGACACTTCCTGCAGACTGTACTAAATTTTCCTCTGATCTGTTTGGCTCTATCAATGGATTGATTTGTTCTCATCATGTGAGTAACAGCTTTCAGTGGGGAAAGTCCTCTCCAAGGTTAGAATGTAGATGCTATTAAACCAAGCAGAAATATTTTTATTTCATTAATAATAGCCAATGGAATTATATAATGAATCATGAGACTGGGCTATGTTCTAGTTCCAGGGCTTCCAACCTGAGAGCTCTCTTAGCTTTGAGGCATCTGAACTCTGGGTTTCCTCTGCTGCTATCAGATTGACTAGGTCAGTGATTTTTTTTTAAATTTTTTTTATTTATTTATGATAGTCACAGGAGAGAAAGAGAGGCAGAGACACAGGCAGAGAGAAGCAGGCTCCATGCACCGGGAGCCCGACGTGGGAATCGATCCTGGGTCTCCAGGATCACGCCCTAGGCCAAAGGCAGGCGCCAAACCGCTGCGCCACCCAGGGATCCCTAGGTCAGTGATTTTTAACCATAATTGCACATCACTGTAGTCTGGGAAGCAAGCACAAATTCACCTCTGTACCTACAGTATTTTATTAGTTCCAGGAAGTACATTTTTTCACATTTTCTCATTTCTGAAATATGGATGTATTTTCTATTAGTTTAATCCTGGTATTATTGCAGAATTTCTTTCTTAGCAGTACATAACATAGTGGTCCATCTTATAATTGGTGGCATCTTAGAGTCAATGAAATGTGGACTGTATCAGAATCTCTGAGGGGGGTGGTAGCTCATTGTGTAGATTTTACAAAAATTTTACCTGTGCATCAAGTGAGTCTGATGCACACTGCTGGCTATAAATACTTTGAGGTAGCTGTTGATATACTTATCCAATTAAGAACAATAATAATAATACACCGATCACTTCCATGCATTACTTTTTTCCCCTTCCAGGCACTGGGCTAAGTACTTTCTATATTTTTATCTCATTTAATTCTCATGGTAAACCTATTGGATAGGTATTATTATGTCCACTAAGTGGAGTAAGTAACTGAGGCTTAGAGAGATGAAGTAGGCTGCCTAAGGACATATAGCTATTAGAAAAGCCAGGATATGAACTAGGTGGGATTGACTTCAAAGCTCTAAGCACTACGTTGTATAGCAGTGGTTCTTAAAGTGTGGTCTGCAGATGAGCATCATCAGCATGCCCTAGGGACATATTAGAAATGCAAATTTCAGAGCTCTATCCCAGATTTAAGGAATTAGAGGGAATGGGAGCCTGGCTCAGTACTGTTTTAACAAATCTTCTGATGCATCCTAAGGTTGAGAACCACTGTTACATAGTATAGAAGTCTCCTATAAAAGGAATAGGAGGCATTGCTAATAAAGATAGAACCTAATAGAGTTTACTGGCTGGCTCATATTGTAATCCTAAAATAATGCCATATTTGCAAGGTTGACTAAGCTTTTAGTTGCTTAATAACAAATAAAATTGCATTTGCTCAAATGTGCTTTAATTATAGTTCCCAGTAGGCAGAACTATGGTAACAAAATATACTAGGCTCTAATGTTTTTTGCATAATGAGAATACTCAAAACATTTAGCACAAATGGATTACAATTCCCCATATAAGATGGGAAGACTCTAGAAGGACCACATGCCTTTGGTCTGACATCCTCTCGTCCTCAATCTTAGTCTAATCCTATTATTTCTTTTCCTCAAAAATACAGAATACAGTGTCTTGTTCCTGAGAGGAACGGGTGAACTGACAGGATTCCTCCTTGTATTATCTTGGGTTGAGAGATTGGTTAAATCTAGCATTTGTAATGCAGATAGAAATAAACAGTTTCTGAACAAAAGCTGATTAAAGAATTTAGTTGAAAAGACAAAGAACTTGCTTGCTTAGTGAAAAAAAAAATTGATTGACATTAAGGAATTAAGCATCCCAAAAGGATAAACATATTTGATTCCAAGAAGAAAAGGCAGTTTAAAAAATAATATACCAAAGGGACAAAGTGTGGAGATGACTGGTGAATATGCTTATGTCTACCCAATATCAATATAACTATTGAAAAGCACAACATTCAAATGGTTTCTTTCTTTCTTTATTTTTTGCTCTGCATGATGTAAAATAAGCAATTTGATTTTCCGCTAAATTGACTTGTTCTTGAATGCATTATTTGACCCATAGTACTGTATTATCCATGGCATTTCCCAGATGACTGAACTAAGTAGATTTCTTATTGTTCTTGCTTTTTTTTTTTTCTAATATGGAGATGAAGAGAGTGATAATTGGAAAAGAGGAAAGCACCACATTTGGAACTTGGTAGTGGAGATTTTAGAAGCATAAGTGGTCTTCAGCCTAGAGCTGGTGTTCAGCTGCAAAGACTGGCAGACCCTGCCTCTGCCTCCATGGGCTTATACACACTTAATTAGCACAGATTGGTGTCTTATAAATTGGGCCAAAGTATCCAGGGGCTTTTTCATATCCTGAAATGCTTCCTTTTTGATATCTAACTTTTCTCTGATGTGAGACTTGAATCTCAACATGAATCCTGATTTATACTCAAGAGCTGTTTTCTCCTACGTCTTTCTACCTTAAATGAATCTGTAGACTTCTGCCTTCTATGCTCTAATTCTGTGACTGCCTGTGTCCCTGGTTGGCTTAGATCTCAGTACTGGAAGCCCATATCACCTGTCCAAGCCTATTGCCCCTATTGGCAATTCACTAATTGTGAGATTTGAAGTAACTTCACTCTGGACCTCAGTTTCCTCATCTACTTCATATCCAGTGGTATGTGGATGTATGTGTAGATATATATTTGTACATATGTGTACCTGTGAATTCATTTGAATGAATGAATGAATCAATGTGGATGAAAATAAAATGGAATAATATGTTTCAGACACTTCACAAAGTCTAATATATAAAGTATTCAACACATACTTCTCATTCTTATAGCTTTTTTTCCTATCCCTTGGTTATTTGTTTTTAGCATTGTTACCACCCAGTCCCTGTCCATATAAATTGGTTGCTAGCCATGATCTCTGTTCTATTGACTAGCCTTGGCTACCCCCATCCCACAACCTGCCATTTACAAGCCAACACAAACTTAGCATGGATCAAATAGTTTATTTAGAAAAGTTTATTGGTGTCAATTAAGGCTTATTAGCATTGAGCCACTGAATCAAATGGTTTCCTCAATCTGTGCAATATGAAAAGGAAATAAGATTTCCTTCTAACATTCTTTGAGAACTTTTGTGACTGTAGCACAGTCCAAATGTTTAATTTTATTGTTCTGGCTTCCTGGTTTGAGTAAACAGTAGAACTCAGGGAGTACTAAAGCTTAGCCATTTAATGTGGAGCTTTGCCTGCTTCTTAATTTGGGCAACTCTATTGATTTAATCATTGGTTTGGGTTTTCAAAGCTTGGCTTAGGCTTGATCTTTCAATAGCAGTCAGCCAATCTAAGCTATTTGTCATCATTTAACAAGGATGCAGAGGAAGACCTAAAAGTGGTAAATGGATTTGGAAGTCATTGCTGCTAAAACTTGATGGAGTTGGAGGATTAGATTATGATGGATACAGAAATGTTTTATTGACCATGATTTAATGGCTTAACAATTTTCTTTTTATTTCTAGAGCATTTACATACCTCTGAGTTATCTAATAGATAAATCTTAGACAATAGCATTATACCATGATGGTGACACAATGGTAAACTCATATATTACATCTAATGGATATCAAAATGGTAGTTTCTCCAAGACCAATATATGTCTATGAGACATTTTCATAAGCTGAAGTCATAAAATACATTTACATCTGCATATGTATCGTGTGCATTTATAGGTGCACATTTAACAATGCATGAATATTTATATATTCACACACATGAATTGGGATTTATTATGAGTGCTGAATATGGAATTGTAAAATCATAGAGGCTTAAGGCAGTTTCTTCAAGACCTACTTTTGCTTGATTATGATTTATTAATTTAACCTTTAGCCAGTTTTAAATTAACAATACTGTTCTCTTTGAAGAGAGGACTATTATTTCCAAGCTTATTAGGACTATATATGAATTCAAAACCTATTTAAGACTCTGATTTGGATTAAAGAAATAATATGTGAAATACTGTAAGTTTCTAAACATGAAGGCTGATTGGCATTTTTAGGGATGCAGTTGTATTTGGGAGCAAAAGGAAAAGATGATTTCCTAAATAAAGAGGAAATGAAGAAGCAAGGCCTTGTAATGTGTCTGGGATTAATGTATTACTATTTTTTTCCCAAGGAGGATCAATTTAAGAGGTTTGCAGATAACCTTAGCTTATAGAGTTCCTATTCTGGCATAGGTTATTATTGTTTGTTGAATTGGTAGAATTATCTATGTTATGGGCTGTGTGTGTGTGTGTATAAAATCTCATATATCTTGAGCATTATTGGGAATAAATGAGGCAATGCCAATAACTACCAAACATCCACCTCACCTATGGCCTTAATATAAGATATACTTATGGTCTAGGCATTCTGTGATCAGATGAATGAGTCCAACAGCAGATGTAGCATGAAGGAGTCTCATGGAACAGGGCTCCACCTTGTAAGGTTCTATTTTTTTATGTCCCAGGGGAGATTGGGATGGTGGGATTGGGCCCCAGGAGTGACATTTAATCATTACAGCAGACATGCAACAGCCCTGGTCTGTGAGCAATGAGTTCTTCACTCCTTCTCCGAACCCTTGTCCCTGCCTTATCATTCTTGTCCTTCAGAGCAGGCCAGAGCCACAGTATTCTGTTTCTCTCAAAGGTGATTCTCTTATTTGCCAACTTATTTTTTTCTGAAGATCTAGGGAGAGCGTTGTGCAGCACATTATTATTTCTATTGGCCCAATTAGGTCTGTATTTCTTAGGAAGGTAAGTTTAGCAGATCAAGTTTCCTGGCTGAGTCATGCTGACCAGTGTATTAGTAACTCCAATTATTTTGCTATTTGAACAAAACATGTTCACTCCCCTAATACTCAGTGTAGAAATCATGATATATATGCTTTTCTCTTTCAAGGGGAGAAAATCATAATGTTACTTTGTAGGGAAATTTCCAGCATACAAGCAGATACTTGCTGTTTCTCTTTTCTTTTAAAGTGAAATAATCAGTTTTAAGAAATCTCTGTGCACCCTTGCTTAATGCATAAATCTTTTTTTTGTGTGTGTGTAAATCTTTTATTCTTGTAGAAATATATTTTGGTTCTTGGTTTGGTTCTATGAAATGCCATTTTCTGTTTTAATATAACTTGAAGAATATTTTGGAGTACTTACCATGTGCCACACATTGTGCTGGGGCTGGAGATAGGAAAGCAAAAAAGACATGAAACTGCCCATAAGTAGCTCATAGTATTGCAAGAAAAAAATTACAATTTTGTGCTTACTTGTCTATATGAGTAAGTGTAACAAGAAGCTTGTCTGTAGTATTCCAGGTGACACATACAGAGGGGCTGTGGGTAATAGTCAGGGAGGTTTCATGAAGGAGGACCATTCTGAGCTCATTTTGAGCAAATAAGGGAATGAGGATATACTAGAAAAAGAACCTAGGGTAGGGAGGGTGCTGGAGACATATTCTTATTTTACAACTATAGTAGATAAATTGGAGAAAATGTCCTAGAAAGCTTATACTAAGAACCATATTTGACAGTGGAAAAATAGATTCAAGAGCATTTGTGCTTATATAACAAAAAGACTCATAAACTTGAAATAAGTCTGAATTACTATGCTTTTCTTCACAAATATAATTGAATAACTCTGATAATCTTTTAGTATATAAAGTGCATCAAGCTAATAGATTAAGAGCTTCACTTATGAATATGTCAGTTATTTTTATTTATTTAGATAATATATTAAGAATTTTAAATTTTCTATTAAAATTTTCTTTTCCTTTAATAGACCATTTTCCCCCATATATAGGGCAAAAGCAAATTGTGGCTCAACATCTATTAGAAATTATAAAATCTGAATTCAGTTCTGATTAATGAGGTTTTTATAGTATGGGCTAAAATGCCTTTTGCTCAGGTCACAGAAAACCGCTTAATGGTCCCCATTCAAAAAATACTCGCTAGTCCTGAGCTGATGGCCTTTAACAATCTGTATCAGCTAGCACATGAGTACTTAGCCCTTTATCAGTCTACTAATTGGTGTTCTTTCCCTTTCTGTTATCCTGTTGTATTTTGTTCACATTTTTATTTGAGTGGTTTTCACAACGTTGTGAATACTTGTTGTAATGTCTCTCTTGCTCTCATACAAGTTATGAGCTCCATTGTTGCATCTCTTGACATTTAAATAAGCAAGTGGTGACATTCCTGTGTTTGTTAACATTCTCTATACTGTTTTTGATAAGTTGTTGTCAACTTTGGCTGCTCATCACTTGGAAGTTTAATAAATATTGGTGTTTGAGTCTTATTCCCAGAGATTCTTAGTCATTGGTTTGAGGGTGGTCTGAGCACCCAGATTTTTAAAAGCTACCTGGGTGATTCCCATGTGCAGTGAGGTTGAGAATCACTGATCTAGACCTGTGCTATCCGATATAGTAGCTGCTAGCCACAGATGGCATTGAGCACTTGAAATGTGGTTTGTCTGAATTGAGAGTAAATACATATACTAGATTTTTTAATACAAAAATGTATCCAAGGGCAGCCCAGGTGGCTCAGTGGTTTAGCGCCACCTTCAGCCCAGGGCCTGATCCTGGAGACCTGGGATCGAGTCCCACGTCAGGCTGCCTGCATGGAGCCTGCTTCTCCCTCTGCCTGTGTCTCTGCCTCTCTCTCTCTCTCTCTCACACACACTCTCTCTCTGTGTCTCATGAATAAATAAATAAAATATTTTTAAAAAGTATATGATATCTCAATTTTTATATGATGACATGTTGGAATTGATAATATTTCAGATATGTTGGGATAAATAAATTTACTTAATTTATATTAATACTTTAATAATAATGATAACATTTAATTTCACCTGTTTCTTTTTACTTTTACTAGAAATCTTAAAATTACCTATGTGACTTGCATCATATTTCTATTGAGCAGCTCTGAACTTGATGAGTTTCTAAGTGGAAGGAACAGAGATGTTTAACAAAAATACATGCTCAAATGCTTTCTGGAAAGTTAATTGTCGGTGTTCATGGTTTGTATGATATTTGGTAAAAAAAACTTCCTCTATCTAGCTATATATATTTAAAATAATTCAGTCAATTGATACTATTGATTGCACAAGTTGTAGAAATTATTGTGCTGAGAAGAGAAATAATGCTTGTGATTAAAATGGAGATAAGCCAGAGACTCGATGGTATCTGTGTGTAAAAATGAAATAGAGTTGTGGAAAATGAGATAGTTATTTGAAACTGACCAAAATAAGGGGGAATTGAGAATATAGAGTGCTATTTTGTCATTACAATTGTGTTATAGGGAAAGTAAAACCATTCTTCCTAAACTAGAGTCTATCCGGTGTTTAAAACAACAACAAAACCCTGAGTGAGTTACTTGGTCTACATACAGAAGGGATGAATAAATTGTTTACATAAATGTATATAAATATTTATGTATGTTTACAAAGATTGGAAAATGATATATAGAAAGAGAATTAGGGTCAAAGATGTCCGAGTTTTCCATGAAAGGAGAGATGGCAATGGAGTTGAGACCTTAGGCAACATAACCTGAATACTGTGCGTAGAATAAGTTTTAGGGGAGAGTTTGACCTATAGGGCAAACCACTGGACAGAGCAACATGTGGGTGGTAGGAGTAACGCATTTACTGCAGGCTTAGCTGATCAGGTTATTATGGTGGGCAACATTTGCTCTAGCCCCAGGTATTCAAAGTAAATGATGTTAAGTGTTTTGAGCAGGCTCTTATTGAAGGGGATTGGTTTAAAATTGGAAATTGCTAACTGTGAGTTATTAAGAGACACAGTATCCATAAATCAATTATGGTGCATTATATTCTACTCCATTGCCAGCATTCATTTAAACATAAACTACTGTATGTTCTACTCACAGTAGTACAAATCAAAAGTTTAGGCTACTTGAACTTATTCTACAGTGTTTGTCTTTTGTTGAAAGAAATTAAATACTTCTTTTGGTTTGGCTTTTGTTAAATTTTTGAAGGGTAACAGATTTGTATTCAGCAAATTCCTAGGGCTATAATCTTATTTTTGCTTTGCTTCTCACATCCTGACCTTATGAAGCAGCATGGGGTGTTTTGAAAAGCTGGCCTTCGGCATCTGAACAGACCTGGTTTGAATATTGTCTCTATCACTTACTGTTTGACCTTGGTCAAGTCAGGGATTGACCTACCCAACCCTTAACTTCCTTGGCCCTAATACCTATTTTGCAGGACCACTTAGGGAAGGAAATGTAAAATGCATTTCCTAGCACATGGTAAGTTTTTATAAATACTATTATTATTATTATTATTATTATTATTATTAGTCGAAAAGCATTCTGAGCAGGACAGTATTTTGTATAATCAAAAATTATAATTAAAATTAGTATTTTATATGTCAACATTATTTATACTTTTAGCCCCCAGATTTTGGAAGGAGGAGAGGAGGGGTGTAGAGAAGGGTTGGGAAGGGGTCATCAGCAAGAAAGCTTCCCCATTTATAGTTTGGACCTCTGGGGAGTTGAATTGAATCTCTTCTAGGATGGATACAGAGGAATATTGAAGACCTGAACAGTTGAGTAAGGAGGTAGAACAGAGCTGGATGATCCTCCTGTGATGGGGCAGCAGAGCCCAGCAGTGCTTGACTAGCAGATGTGCAAGCAATAAAGGCTTGTGGAGGGAGGCACTTTCTCTTTACCCTCCTGCCAGCCTGGGACGAGTGCTTTTTTTCAAGTTCCTGGGACTCTATTAATGTACTCCCTGTGAGCAAACATGACAAAGATATATCAAGAAGCACCTGCTATGTGGTGTTCGGAGGCAGGAGTAAGCCAGCACTGCTTACCCAGAACCTGGCTCATAGTAGGGATGCGATAGGTATTGATATGATCCAAATGAATGCACACCTCCTATGCTTTACAGTCCCCATGAGTATCTGGAGCTTGAACAATTCAAGCTAAATTCTTGACAAACGAGAATCTTGTTATATTCCTTTATACATGGTGAGAGTGTAAGAGAGGAAAAGAGAATGGAAATCAATGATAAATTAAGCAAAGGGTATTAACTTCCAAAAGACAAGGCCTTTAAATGCCTCTCAAAATTTTGCATTTGCTTGTTTTACAAAATGCTTTGATCAATGAAATTCAGTAGGAGAGGAGTTTCACACTTAGCAATTCTTTCTCCAAAGCCTATTTAGGATGAACCAGAAAATCTTTCACTTTTTTTTTTAAGCTTAACCTTTTTACATAGAGAAAGGATTTCTGTTATCTTCATTTAAAGTAAGACTTAGATAACTAAGATCAATTGAGTTTTGAGAGCTATCTACTTTGTCCTTTAGCTATGATAATATGGCCAGAACTGTCTTTATGAAAATGAGGAAAGAATTGTTTGATGTGTGAATATTTGCAAGAGAAGGACTGGCTCCAATTCTAGGCATCACATTTGTTTATGTGTCAGTCATCCATAATAATGAAGGAGAGGTATCTCCTGGAGGTGGGAATGTTCTTTACTGAATTTTAAGTATTGCTAAATAATTTTGGAGGGGGATTTACAGTATCACTCAATTCGTATAAGAAGTGGGAGTAGCAGGAAAAGAACAGTTAAATGTCACTGTTTTCAAAATAGGAATAGTTTAGATTTTAAAATCTATCTGCTTAGAATGACATAATCCAATGACATTCACATATTTCAATTTCTTTTTTTATGTGTATCTGGGAAATAATCATACATAAATATTTTTTCTGGGCCTAGACCAAAGCGAAATTTAGATCCCAGTTTATTTTTATTTTTATTTTTTTAGATGTATTTATTTATTTTAGAGAGAGAGTGTGTGTGACAGGAGGGTGTAGGGCAGAGGGAGAGAGAGAATCTCAAGCAGACTCTCCATTGAGTGGGGAGCCCAATGTGGCACTCAATCCCATAACCCTGAGATCATGATCTGAGCTGAAATGAAGAGTAGGATGATTAACTGACTGAGCCACCCAGGTACCCCTAGGTCTCAGTTTAAAGTGCTAACATTTCCTTGGGTCTGCCCAGAATATATTAAGATGATTGTCTCTAGCTATGTCCTGATAGTCATCTTCTCAGAAAATGTAACTTCATAGACTATAAAATGATTTCATTTTAAATTCTGAACCGGTATTCTAAGAATAATGTCTTTGGATGGGAATATTTCCATTAATTTATTTTTTTATTCCTGTTCTAATATTGTCTACTTTTCGAAAACTAAAGCTATATTTCTGTTTTATGCATTTCTTCAAAAGCTAAGGCATCTCAATTGTTTTTTTAGTAAGATGGATTTACTGATTGATTGATTGATTGATTGATTGATTCTTTGAAGAAGACTGAATGAAATAGCATTATATCAGTAGAGCTGTCTTCATTTGTAAAGACCCCTGATAACTGTGATATCATCTCACTCTGTTCTGATAACAAAGATGATGCATCTCTGCAGCAGATTTTTTGTTTTTTCTCACTACCAGTTGCCAAGATCTTCTCAGGGTAGAAAAATTGGAAGATTGATTGGTGTCCTTTTCTTATTTATTGATTTACTTGGATTTCTAGCTGACTGATGTATGTGTAGCATCAGATACCATGGATTATGTGTGTGAGAAGAAAAAATAAAGAGCTCAATAATAAAAATAATAGGAACTACCCTTTCTTAAATGCTGGCAATTTTCTAGGCACTATAGCAAGTACTTTATACATATTGTCTCTTTCAGTCTTTTCAACAATTCCATCTTCAGATGAGGAAGTCGAGTTTAGAAAGAATAATTAATTTATTCAATGTCACACAGCTAATGAGTGATGAAACTGGTTTCAACCTAGGCTTATCTGACTTTAGAACTCAGACCAGATGGCATCTGATCAAATTATGATTTATGATCAAATTGAGCTCAAGATATTTGAGTCAGGTATTTTACTAGGCACCATGTGGAATGCAAAGATCACAGGTTTAGAGTCCCTAAGAGAAAAAGAAATATACACAAATAAATAATAATTGTAAGCAAATATTACAGGCAAATTTTAGGTTTTTCCCTTTTGCCAGAAATCTCTGGATCTTTCAGCCTTTTCTATCCAAAATTTGGGTTCCATGCCCTTTAGTTCAAATGGAATATAATGACAATATAAGTTTCTAAGACTTTATCCCAAGCTCAGGATAATGTTGCCATCTTTAAAACAAGGAATCAGAAATAGTCTTTGAATGATTTCCTTTGTTTCTCAGCTTCACTTTTGTCAATTTGCCTTTAAACACTCCATCTTTCCCCCTCTTCCAGGCCTCTGACATTGCTTTAGCTTGGGGACTTTCCATCTCTGGTCTGGTCAATTATAGTTTTCCTTCTAGCAGCTGGCACCATGCTCTGTAGTGTGTCCTTAAGACTTCTTCATTGTGGCATTTTTCTCTCAACTGAAGATCACACCAAGCCAGTCCTTACAGCTGGATAGATCTACTCTTTTTCCAAGTGTCTTCCTAGGGTTACTCCTATGAACTTACTACCCTCATCTCCTTTCATCTTCTAGCTTTCTTCTTCCATCTGCCCACATTAGATTTCACCATATTGTGTTTTGGATGCTTGTTGAGGAGACAATAAAGTAGATTTTGAGTCTAAGTGTATTCTCCATGCAGATCAGTCCTTCACAGTTTTGATGACATTAGACAACTTTACTGAATGTACTTTGTGAAATACACTGGGTCAGGTGCTATTTGGTATTTCAGTACACGAGGTTGAGCATAGACAGTAGACAATGCCTCTTTTCCATGTAATTCTTCTTTAAGGGAAGAGGTCCCATTTTGTCTCTAGATATAGAGGGGACTCTTCTATTACAGGTTTCTGCTTTTTTTTTTCAGCTCTTATGTTTCAATACTTACTAATTTTGTTGAGCTCTCTGATAGAAAGCTTTGTTACCTTCTAGGCACAAGCTTGCTCTACATCAGTGCCGTGTCCTGATCCTTGTCAGGTGCTAGAATCATCTGTGGAACCTTTAAAGAGTGGTCACACAGTAGTCTCTCCCCTGTGCCTCTGATTCTGTGATTTGTTATTCAGGATTGAGAAAGGTGCACGTCTTCATTGGAAGGTCTCCCATTGCATGGATTATTTTTCTTTCTCCAGGTCTATCTTCATGATTCATTTTCAAACTAATAGTAAGCTCTACCTTGGGTGAGGAATACCATTATGAGAGAGAGGAAAAGTTAAAATTTCCAAGTTTAATTAAGTCTAAGAATAACCTTTGCTTCTAGTATATTCTATGGAGAATTCTGACATGATTCCTACAGGGTTAATAAAGAAACTGCTCGGAAGTAATAAAGGAATCAAGTTGTGGCCTCTTCAGTTATATTTTTATTTCAAAAGGGAATGCTGAAGAAGAGCACAATGGAAATTAGCCTTTATTGAACATCTACTAACTGTCAGACACTATTTTTGGTGGTGTTATATACACTATTATGTTTAATCAAATAAGAAACTCTGAAGTAGACCTCATCATTTGCCTCTTTTTTTTAATTATTTTTTTTATTTTTTTATTTATTTATGATAGTCAGAGAGAGAGAGAGAGAGAGAGGGAGGCAGAGACATAGGCAGAGGGAGAAGCAGGCTCCATGCACCGGGAGCCCGACGTGGGATTCGATCCTGGGTCTCCAGGATCACGCCCTGGGCCAGAGGCAGGCGCCAAACCGCTGTGCCACCCAGGGATCCCTCATTTGCCTTTTATAAATGAAACTGAGGCTCTGAGAAATGAAATAATAGGAACAGAGTGGAGTCCACAATACATTGTGTTTTCTCTCGTCATATTTCTTCTTTGGAGACTTTCAAACCTCAATGGTAGCTTTCTATGCATCTTTCTCCCCTTTGTTCTCTAAATAAAACTAATAATACTTGATTTTATAGTGATAAGCTTAAATTTTAGAAAGTATTTTCACATGTACATTTTTGTTCCTATAGCTTTAAAATGCCACTTATTCTTAGATAGTTGGTAGTATAACAAAATTGCCTGAACTTGCTTCTCTCTGCTGAGCAGGTCACACATACATGTGCAAAGGCTGCCATTTAATCTGCTCAGTTCTCAACTTGACGGCCTCAGATTTCTCTTAAAGATTACTATTAAAATGGGAATGTGAGACTAGAACAGAGTTCCTATAATCACTGAGAATCCTCTTCAACAAACAACAGTGTATACTTGTGAAATTGATGAAGTTGTCAGACTGGTCTCTCATTAAAGAAATTAGGAGGGGAATTTTAAGGCCTTATAGAGAGTCACATATTCTTTAGAGGCAGCACAATTAAGCAGCAATATAATGAAAAAAAATTCCCTTAAAATGTTGGAATCTGGAGTTTATCTGATTGACTAGTGAAAAAGACCCACTGGGATTTGTTAACAGGAAGACAGACTTACACTGACAGGAATAATTAATCTCTTGAGTCCAGATAAAGACAAAGGACTCGTTTGAGTCTGTGGGATACCCTCACATACCTATGAATACAGCTATAAAGACAGTGAATCATTTATGTTGATCCTGGCTCCAGGGAAAAAGGAATGGTCTTTGGAAACCGCTGATGTAACTGGAAACTTAAGGCCCCCTTTATTTGTTAGTTTTTTTACTCATCTAGTCAGCAGAAAGAATGAGTTGATAGTGATTCAAACAAGTTTCATAGAGAACCTTTCTGCTGTTCTCGTTTTTGCATCTAGCCAAGAGGAAAATATTATTTTATAGCTTTTGTATTGGTGTTGATGGGTTCTTAGAAGACTTCTTGAGAACATGAAGGTGGAAGGGGCAGATAGGACACTTTGAAGAGAAAAGCTTAAATATTGGCTGCTATCCAGGCACAGGTAATCTTGGCAGGGATTGTAAACCAGCCTCTAGACAAATATTTCACTAGAGGTCCCTGTCAATTCCTTTTTTTTAAGGGCTAGTGATAAGTGTGTTCTTAATTTACATATTTTCCTTTTCCTCATTTTTGTTTGGGCTTATCTCACTTGTTTCACTCCAATTCTTTTGCCTTTTATTCTGAGTTGAAATGAAAAATGAAATGTATAAAACACTGGAAGAAAATTCTGTAAGCGTTCCTCATTCTGAAGCCTGACGGTAATTATTATTAAGGGATTACAGGAAAATCTTACAGTGTAATTTAGGAAGTCTCAATTTATTCACACACTCTTCTTCTCCCTCCACCTTGCTCAGCAAAGACATTTTCTATCTTTCTGATCAAACCAAACTTTGCTTATTGACTTATTTGCTCTTTCAACAAATACTTTATTCAATGCAAACATAATAAGAAAATAATTACAATAATAAGAGCAAGCATTTATTAGATGCATAATATTCTGCTAAGCACTGTATAGATTGACTTACTTCCCACAACAACCCTATGAGCAGGTTCTAATAATTATTATCCCATTTTATAGATGAGGAAAGATAATTAGAAAAATTAAATAAATTGCTTGAGTACCACAGTGAGGAAATGGTGGATTTATAGAAAAATCCAAGCCTGGAAGTTAAATTATAGCATTACTTATTAATTTCTCAGAAAGGGGAAGGGGAATTGGCAGATAAAATATAGGATGCTCAGTTAAATTTGAATTCCAGGTAAGCAATGAGTAATTTTTAGTGTAGTTATATCCCAAATATTGCATGGGACATGGACATCTGTATATTTATTTGCTAGATCTGGCAACATGAGGAACATTTGATTACAGAATCATTTTTAATCTGGGAAGTTCATTTAAGGCCATTTAGCTCCAGTGTCTTAGTACACAGGTGAGGAAAGGCTCCAGGAGGCTTAAGATTTTCATGTTCCCATGCCTGGCAACAAAGTGAGGTGTAGGATTTTGTCATGCTGCCTCTCTTAATTCCTCAGCAGTTTTTCATTTGACTAGATTTCCTCTGTTATTTCTAAGTGGTTATCTCCTGCCTTTTATTCTGAATTGTTGTCTGGAAAGCAAATCTTTGCAAGCACTTTGCCAATAATAACATGAACAAAAGTGGAGGGAGAGGAGGAAGAAGCAACAAGTAGGGGTTATTGGCTGCCCCTGTGTGCCAGCAACACACAAAATTCTTTCCATATGGTATCTGCTTCAGTAGAAACAAGAGGCATGAATATAATGGCATATATTAAATATCTACTTGTCCTAGTCAAGTTTCTTTTAAGACCTTGGCCAGGGGGTCCAATTTGAATGACTACTAGTGTTACCAGCGAATGAATAAATAGGAATGCATTTTATAAAGTAGTCTTCCTTTTAGCAGATAGTAAATTAAAATGTTGTATAATCCACTGGAGTTCAATATTGGGTCATTTTCTTCAAAGAAGAGAGAGGTATTAATTAGTCTGTTGCTTGGAGGCTTCATTATATATGCTTCATTCCCTTTGCTGTTGTAACAAACAGTTCCTGGGCGCTCAGGCCCTGACTGATTAACTTGCATAGCTGCCTCTTGATATCTCTTCTTCTGACAGACACCGTTAAATAGGGGAGAGAATAGGATAGAGGAGTAGAAAAAAGAAAAACAACAACAACAACAACAAAACGAAACCAAACCTGGCTTTATCATGATGTGAGAAAGCAAATAAATGCAACATTTCAGCGGATGAAAGTAAAATAAACTGCCCTAATTTTCCATTTTAGCCGTAGGGTTCATTTGGGCTTCAAATCAAATGTATTAGAGGTTTTTCCCAATTAGAGTTGAAAATAACTAAGAGATGTTAAGAACTTCTTAAGGTCCTTTCTTTGGGAAGGGGTCAAATGCCTCTGCTAAAACTGGAATATTAAGATTGATTATAGCTGAGGAATAGAAACTTTTATTATTTATTTATTTATTTTTCAGAAACTCTTAAATGTGTTGAATACAAGGGGCAGAACTTTTGATACAAATTCTTAAGCTATAATTGCCAAAAAGTAGAAATTTTGGAGCAAATGTAGTTTTCTTGCTATTATTTTCACATTAGTGTTCCCCCCCCCCAAATTTGTTCTTTCTCCTCAAAACATTTACTTCTTCAAAAACATTTTCAATTCTGTTGGAGTAAAGACAGTATCTTTTCTTTCAACTTTTGATATTGAACTGTCTTTAAACTTACTGAAAAGTTGCAAAACTAGTATAGAGTTTCCAGATATCCCTGCTCTATGTTGGGTAGACAAAATCACAAGGTTCAACCACAAGGTTGAAGCCTTACTTAACCATAGTGCAATTGTCAGAATCAAGAAATTAACACTGGCATAACACCCATAACTAAAATAAAGACCTTATTCAAATTTAACCAGTTTTTTCACTAATGTCTTGTTGTTTTTCTGGGATTCCATTCAGTATCCCACATTGCATTTTGTTGCCTTTTTTTCTCTGTGGCCTCCCATAATCTGTAACAGTACTTCACCTTTCCTTAACCTTTATGACTATTTCTGATCAGTATAGATCAGTTATTTTGTCAAATGTCCCTTGATTTGGGTTTGTCTGGTGTTTTTTCATGATTGGTTTTAGGGTATGTATTTTTTGCAAGGATACCATAGACATGATGTTGTGTCCTCCTCAGTGCATCGTATCTTGGTCTGTGATGTCAGTATGTCTTGTGTTGACATTGATTATTTGGTTAAGATGATTTCTGCTGGATTTCTTCACTTGACAGTTATGACCTTTTCCCGTGTTGTTAACGAATATTTTGGTGTGCATGCTTTGAGACTATGGAAATCCTGTTTCTCTTCAAACTTTCACCCACAATTTTAGCATACATTGGTGGATCTCAGTTCTGTAGCGATTGTTACTATGCTATTTGCTACATGGTGATTTTCTATTTCTTTCCTTCAACATTGATATTGGAATTCAATAGCAAGATATATTTCTCTCCTATCTATCTAAATGTTGATTATTTACATCCATGATTCTGGACTCATGGATATTTATTTGCTTCTGTGGGTCACAATCCAATATTAACATTCATTTATACTACCTCAGGCTTCACTTTTGTCTTCCTCCTTTATTTGTAACTTCTCTTTCCAATAGTGAAAAATCTGGTTTCTGTTTTCTATAATACATTTACTTATTTAATTCTAGTGTGCACATCGTTATACTATACTTATGTAAGAAACACACTTACTAAGTTAAAGCGTTTATATACTTTTGTCTTTAGCTTTACAATATCCAGTCAAGATACTGTTTTCCAGTTATTTAGTTTTATTATTCCCCACCTCTATATTGTGGTTTTGTGATTCATTTGTAATAGAGTTAGGTTCATTTTTAATTTTTATGTTGTATTTTTGCTTTGCATTTTGTTCCTCCCCCAAGTTTTAATTGTTTATTGCTTAGGGATATGTTTTAATTGTTTATTGCTTAGGGATATGTTTTAATTGTTTATTGCTTAGGGAAAGTATGAACTGTAATTGTCATTCTAAGAGCCAGAGCCTTACAAAATGATATAACCAGAGAAGTGTCCTCTATCCTTGTCCCTGCTACCCCACACCCATTTTCCCCTCTCTCTAGTCCTTTCATATCCTCTCTATATACCTAATCTCTTTACTTTCAGGTTGATACTTCTCACATTTCCTTTGTACAAATGGGCAGTATACATGTATTTTCTTATAATCACTTATTTCTTTTACAAAAGGTACTGTACTAGGGATACTCTTCTGCACTTTGATTTTTCCACTTAACTGCATATCCTAGAAATTGCTCCATATCAATTATAGAGATCTTCCTTAATATTTTTAATATCTGTGTTGTAATCCATTGTATAACTATAAGACAATTTCTTCTTCATGTTCCACTTTCTGTAGGAGAAAGGCATGCTAGTTAACAGCCTAAGGAAGTTTAATATTATAACAATAAGGTGTGAGAGGAGAAAGCCTAAAAAACTTAAAAATGGAGCAAACTGGGCAAAGTTGGTAGATGTAGATGCTGTATTTATATCAATCCAAGTGGAACAAAGCAGAGGTAATAATATTATTAGAGATGTCTTTGCACATGTCTGTGACTTTTTGTTCACACCTTAGCATGATGAATAAGAGCAGTCTCTGCGATTGTGGGGTTTGGGCCATCAAAAGTTTTGTACTTTTACAATTTACTAGTGGTGTGAATTTGGGCAAGTTATTTAATATCCTCATACTCAGTTCTCTTATCTGTAGAATAGTAATAAGAATAACCACCTTCCAGGGTTAAAGTTAAGCCATGGGAAACAGTACAATGTATAAAACATGGTAAGTCAAAACCTGGGAATGATAATAATTACTGTGTTGCTAATTCCTCTTATATGTTATATTGATTTATACTCTAAGCAGAAGTTTTTGATGGTTTGGTTTATATAGACAACTGATAACCCTAGGTAGTTTTTAGTAATTAATAGCTGTTTTAATGGCAAGAGAGGGCAAGAAGGAATGGGGAGGGAGAGATAGTAGAGAGAAAGGGGACACATAAAAAATGAATTTATCCCTAAT
Organism: Canis lupus baileyi; assembly: GCF_048164855.1. Taxonomy (NCBI): domain Eukaryota; kingdom Metazoa; phylum Chordata; class Mammalia; order Carnivora; family Canidae; genus Canis; species Canis lupus. The sequence goes on along the minus strand of NC_132855.1, from coordinate 51,741,564 downwards.
GCTACCAACCAGAGAAAATTACTGTTAATATCTTAGTATAAATGCCTTCAGCTAATTTTCTATGCTTATGTACAGTGTCTTTTGAGAAAGATATATATTTTAACCAAACTAGTATCATATACCATATGCCTGTGTTGTTCATCATTTAGAGAAATCACTCTAAAACTCAGTGGCTTAAAGCAATAAACATTGTTCATGAGTTCATGGGTCAGCTGGACATTTCTTCTGGTCTCAGGCTTCTGTGGTCACTGTGAGTCTGGTAGGCAGATTTCTGGTTTTGACTTGGTGCTCTTACATGTTTAGGGGATTAAGTGTTTGTGTGCAGGTGTAGAATAGTTTCAGCTGGAATAACTAGACCCTCCTCCACCTTGGTACATCATCATTTTCTTTGCATTCTGTAGGCCAAAGTGAGTCATAAGGTCAACCAGAGTCAGATGGAAGGAGACCTCAAAGTTATGGGAAAAAGGCTGTGGATGGAAAAACGTCATTAATTGATTGCATCAATGCAATCAGTACACTAGGAACATATGAATACATGTTCATACATATGTGAATGGCACAAAATCAGGTGGAGTAAAATGGGAAAATTCCATCTTGACCCCATTATCCATACTACTTTCTTCCCAGGGTTAACACTATTAAAAATTCTCTGTATTCTTCCAGGATGGTATGTATGTATGTATATATAATACATACATAGAGTATGTATATATATGCATACATATATACACATATACCCATAGTGTGTGTGCATACATACATATATATATACATAGTGTATATTTACATATATACATCCTATACGAAACAATAGTATAAACATTTTTTTTGAGTAATTTACCTATTTGTCATAAGCTTGATTATGTTTTAGGAATATATATCCTCCCTTAACAATATGTATAGCTCTGACTAGACTTTATAATGCACTTTTATTTAAAAGTGAATTGTAAGATACTTGAAAAATACAGAAAAGGAAAAATCTATGAACCCATTTCCCTGACTGGGCAATATAAATTTTTGTAAGATAATTACATCAGATCTTTTCTTGTAAAGGAAAAGAAATAAAATACTACATATAGAACATGTCAACATTTACTAATCGATTTCTTATTATTTATGAACATTTCTACAAGGAACATCCTAGTCACATCTCCCTGTACATGTGTCAGAATCTCTCTAGGGTGAACGCCTAGGTGTGGACTTGCTGGCTTTTAGAACATGTGCATCTTCAACTGTTCTAGACATTGTCAATTTGTTCCCCAAATGGTTGATGCCAAATTCCTCTTCGACCAGCAGTGTTTTAAAGTTTCCCCCTCACTTAATCCACAATTGGTATCAGGCTTTTTAATATTTACTTACTTTTAAGTGAGTAATATTTGTCATCATGATAGATATGAAATATCATGTTATTTGTCATTTTACTTTTTAAAAAATTATTACTATTGAGGTTGAGCCAAATCTAATATATTTATTGGAATATAAGGTCTTATTTTGGTGAAATACCAGCATGTATCTCTTGTTAATTTTTCCAGAAGACTGGCTTTTTCCTATTGACTTTTGTAAGTCCTTTCTATATTCTTGATACTCTCTGTAGTTTATGTACATTCACTTATCCTCTTTCAGTCTGTGGTTTATTTTTTAGTTTTGTTTATGTTATCCTTTGGGTATCAAGGTCATAAAAAGTTTGGCTAATTTTTTTCTATTTTCTGGAACAATTTGAATTTAAGGTGATAATGGCAACTATCACTTCTGAATGGCTTTTTCTATTGTTTTAACATCTTTAATAATTTAAGTCTATTTAGAGTGGAAACTACACTTCAACATCCCTGGGTAGAGGTGGAATTTTTCCCGTCTTTTTCCTTAAGGCCTAGGAAGACAAGGTGGGCCAGGTGCTCAGTTCTGGTTCCCAACTGGGCCAACGTCCAAGACCAGGACTCCCATGCCTGACCTTGTAGTACCCATATACACAAGTAATATACCTTTGTATGTCCCAGCCACAGCTCTAGCTCACATCCCTGACTTTGACTTCCCTATTTGTTTATGACCCCTGAGAGTCCTCTTTTTCCTTCAAGTTCAGATGATGCTATAATATTTATTTTGGATTTTTTTTATATACAATTTTCCATGTGTTTGTAGTCAGAAGAAGGTCTGTGTTAACTTAGTTTATCATGTTGCTCAGTGTTCTCTGGAGAGGCTTCATGATTCTTTTTCTTTTTTTTTTTTTTAGATTTTATTTATTTATTTATTTGGAAGAGAGAGAAAGACAGGGATAGTTACAGAGAGCGCAAGTGGGGAGGAGAGGGAGAAGCAGATTTCCCATTGAGCAGGGAGCCTGATTGTAGAGCTCTATCCCAGGACCTTTGGATCAGGACCTGAGCTGAAGGCACATGCGTAATCAGCTGAGCCACCCAGGGGGTCCAAGGCTTCATGATTCTGATGGAACTATTAGTGTCTCGTGTGTACAATACTAACCTAAGGACGTCAGTTTTATTTGTATGCTAACAGTATTTAGCCCAGGAAGGGTATCAGCTGAGCTATCTGGAAAGATACAGAGATCAGTAATTTCTTTTTCAGCTTAGGCATTTAATATTTAAACTTTTGTCACACTTACTTGTGAAATGAGTCCTTTAGAGAGGAAAGTGCCTTCCTTAGACAAGGGAAAAGCTCTTTTGGCAAATATTTGACAAATGTCTAAAGCAATCCATTTATGAATGTACATTTGTCTATTTACTCTTTATTGAGCTCATAGCCGACTTGCCCTCACTTGTAGTCCTTCTGTGAACATGACTCTGTAAGCCTAATTTCAGCTGCTCCACCACCTTTTATATAGAGACCACAACTAGAGAGGAGAAAAGTAGATAAGATTTCACCTCGTATTACCACCAAGAGATTTCCCATGCTGTTAATGTCAAATGGAACCTGGGGCAATGATTTAATGTATTTGACATGGGTAAGACTGCAAAGCCCCAAACATCCAACAACTTTTGGTTAAAATGATTTGTAACTCTTGCATCAGACTTTGACCTATAGCTGTACAATTCTGATCTTAGCATTATAGCAGGGATCTAAGATTTAAATACCTTTTACTCCCTTGCCTCCCATCAGCACCACCACACCTGTCTAAGATCAGCTGCAGTGACTTCTCTGGCCAATGTTCACAAGACCAGGCCCCTGCCCTGTGTCCTACAGCCCCTGGCTGCCTGCTCTAAAAAGGGACACAGAGGAGCACCTGACTCAGAATTCTCAGCACTCATTCCATTCTTTCTGAGTGATTGTGAGTGGTCTGTTGATTCCTGAAACTTGATAATTCTAATATTTGTCAGTTTCTTCAAAACTTTCATGACCATTTAGATGTTCAAGGTCCAGGATTCCTATGCACATGCCACTCTGAGAATCTTTCAAAGCCTACTACTTAAAATGAGGTCCAAGGAGCCCTGATACTACTTGTGAATTTACTACCCATGCAGAATTTCAGGTCCCTCCTCAGACCTGCTGAATCAGAAGCTGTATTTTAGTGAGATCCAAAGTGCTTCATATGCACTGGTTAAGTGGACTGAATTTCAGTTCAGTATTGGGTATCATTATCTACATGGGTCCTTTTTAAAAAATATGTACCCCACAAAATGATGAGGATAGCCCCTTTCACCTGCCCAATGTTTGATAATCAGTGCTCATAAGTCTGTGTTCCTGATAGAAACATGACTCCCACTTGGGTGTGTCTGAGAAAAAACAGAAGTGAGAACTAATGAGTCTTATCTACATGGAGGTGCTTCTGACCTTGACCATAACCTAATTCTTCTGAGTTTAATTATGTTTGATTGTACCTCCCCAACCCTGGTTGTAATAGGGACTTGAACTAGAATATTCACCTACTTTGTATGGTCTACACACTTCAGTCCTTCCTCCCACCACATTGGGAGAGCCACAGCACAAACCAAAGCTTATTGTCATGGAATAGAGCAAATGTCCACCTGTGTCAGGTCCAGGACCTTGGCCTTATTAGCACTGACCTACAAACTAAGCTTGTTATTGTGATGTTCCTCATTAGGTAATGAGTGCTTAAGCACCTACTGCTTCCAATTAAAGTGAACTATTGGCAATATGGTCTCGGCCCTCAAGCGATTTTTACAGCCGGAAATGATATAAGGAAGGAAGGACAAAAGGCATGCAGAATGAAAAAAAAGAAAGAAGAAAGAAAGAAAGAAAGAAAGAAAGAAATAAAGAAAGAAAGAAAGAAAGGAAGAAAGGAAAGGAAAGGAAAGGAAGAAAGAAAGAGAAAGAAAAAGAAAAGAAAATAAAGAAAGAAGAAAGAAAAGAAAAGAGAAAGCATATAGGCCTGCATGGTTATCTTAACCAAATGGTGACTACTTTATTATCAAGAAATTTGGATTTTTAAAAATAGACACATTCTCAATATAGTATTGATGGATCTCCATGCTATTGTCTTTAGCTGGGAATCTGGACGTTTGGAGATTTATATACTCATGTAATCAAGCTATCCAGAAAGAAGTTTTCTAACTTAAAAGTTTAAAATTTTTAATTTCTCAATTTCACTACCTAGAAAATAATTCCCGAGGTTAACAGGCTTTACTAATTCTCTCAAATTTTTACTCCAACCCAGATGAGGAAAAGTATTGCAGAAAGATATGATAAAGTGCATTTTTACTAAATCAAATTTCAGTTTTTAAAGAAAGGGAAGGTTTTCACTTGTCCTATATATTTTAGAAGAAATTACCTGTGTCCTAGCTAATGTAAGCAGTGGGGGGAGAGGCGGGGACTTAGCTTTTTTTTTTTAAAAAAAGAAATGTTTCTAGGTAGATGTGATTTTCATTTTTAATATTGATTATTTATAAATCCAGCACACTTTGGAGTTTATAACTTCTGTCACCACAGTCACATTTGAATGTTATCTTGTTCTCTATACTATCCTGAAAGTAAAAATGAACTATTTAAAAAATTATGTGAACTTGTCCTGCTAATAGTACAGACTCGAGTATAAATTAAAGCCCTTTCTAGGAAGGGCTTTAATTTGCTTGTTTTGGTTATAGCAAGACTGTTTCAGAAACTAAAGAATTAGAATTGCTCCTGCTCAGGTTGAAGAGATCCACTTGATCTCTATTGTGTATTCTCCCATCCAGTGTTTCCTGAGCATATGGCGAAGGCAGTGCAGGTCCCTAGGAAGTCTCCACAGGTGACGCAGGCAAGGAGACTATTCTCAAAGGGCTTGTGAGTGAGTAGGGGACACAAAACATGATGTGAACCATTTCAATACATGGTTGGAAATGACTGTCATGGGAGACCTAAAGAGAAGTGGTGTGGCTTTTCAGAGAAGGAAACAGGAATAAGGGAGTGAAGAAAGGTTCAGTGGAGAGGGGACAAGTGGACTTGATTTGGATGGAGAGGTAGAATATGAACATGGGTTACATTCCTGTATAAAGACCTGCTGTGGAGATGGTGAACTAAAATGTGTAAAACTCTGTGCTTCATTATCATTGCCTTTGTTTCAAGGTAGATGCAAACAAATAGCCTGAAAACTGGCCAAGCAAGCAAATAATGATATACAAAGCCCCCTTTCAATCACATAATCTGCAATGATTACACAGTGGGCACTGGCTCTAGCCTGGGCTCTTAGCCGGGACAACCAGCCAAGCAGCAAGCAGTCCAACTGGATAGAGTAAAAAATATCCTCAAAGGAAGAGAGAGGACAAAACAAAAAGACAAAAAACAAAAAAACAAAAAACTAAAGATGAAAAAGAAGAAGAAGACGACAACGACGACAATCCCAAATGACAATCGTAGAAGACAGCCAAGACTTAATAAGGGAATATTATAGCATAGGCAGAAGTCCTAGAATAAGGCTGTGCCCACATGATTTTACCTAGTAGTACACTTAAATTGAAGTTCTTCATTAATTTCTGTTTTGATTTACAGAGGATCAAGGGCTCTTGTCTGCATGGTGATAACAAAGATGATGGATTCTGGTCTTAGTTCTGCCACCACTATGCTGTGTGACCTGGGTCCATGTATCCCCCTGGGGCCTGAGTGAAGAACGGCAGCAGCATTGTCCATTTCATGAAGTGCCTACCACATGCAGCCAAGATGGTTCTAGGGACTATGGCAATACGGAATTGAAGCAGAGAACTGTGAAACCACTCAGCAAACAGCTCCACAGCTGAGAAAAATCATCTTAGAAAATTGGGTCAGCTGGGTGGTGACTATAATCAGAAACCTGCAAAAGGAAACACCATAAACATGTTTCCCTGGGCAAGATGGATTGTTTCAAAAATTAAGATGAAACAATGGATCAAAAGAAGCAATTCCAAATATCTTCTATCCTGATGGAAATGGGATGAGGAATTGGAGTTGTAGGTGGGTGAGGAAAGGTTCTATTTTAGTCCAGGAAAGAAAAGTCTCATTTTCTCTTCAAATGTGTTTTTAATTTTAGGTTGATTGCCATGAGCGGGTGAAAGAGAAAGGGCCCCATTCCGCGCTGGATGTTGGGTTAGCTGATGACAATAATTGTTCCAGTTGGCTCTCTGGAGGCTAAAAGGGCATTTTCTTTGCAATCTTAATTTTAGTTTTGTGAAATCATTATGTCTTTGAGGATTCTGGGTGACACAGACTTGCTGTAATTATTACTTAGCCAAACTTAGAATGGTCAGCTTAGTTGGATAGACTAAGGCACTAATGAGAAACAACAATATGGATACAATTTCATGTAAGGCATTTAGTTTTGCAGAGGGGAGACTCTGTGTTTCACAAAAACATCCCATCCCTACACAAGGGGCTTACAAGAATAATGTTTTGCCATTGATGGAGATTGGGAGAGAACATACTTGGCTGGTCAGTGTGATATTAACATGATAAGAAAATAGTACAAAATGTGTGCCCTGTAATCAGTGGGTCTCAAACTCATGTGAGAGTGTCATTGTTTTATGATATGGAAAGTATTTTGGTATTTTGTGTAATAATAGGTATACCAGTAATAAAGTTTGCATTGTCCATCATCTGAATGTTTCCTATGTGCTAGGCATGGTAGTGAGCATCTTATATGTATTATCTCATTTAATACTTAGAGCAATCCATGAGGTAGAAATTATTGTCTCCATGTTATAGATGAAGAAACCTAGTCTCAAAGATGTCTGAGGCCTTGCTCAATATCACACAAATAGGAAGCAAGAATTCAAAGACCTGATGTTCCTTATTCAGGTGGATGTAAGCATAGAGAAATGAGAGTTTGCTCCTCAAACCTAAAAGCTGTTTTTAAGAAAACTCATGAACCTGACTTTTATTCAGTATATTTATTTTAAATACATTTCCTGATTGAATTCCTGCTTTTCCTTGAAGCCTAAGACACTAAAAATTTTGCAGCTTGCTAACTTGAAAAAGAAGTCAGTCTCACAGAAGACTGAGGGTTTAGATGCCTGGCTTCTGCCTGGCTTCTTATTGTGACCTTCTCATAATCAGGTGGTAATTAATTTATACAGTATTTATTGCAGTCTTACTATGAACTGGGCAATGCCACAAGTGCTTTGTGCATTGTTTCACTTAATCCACAGGAAACTGAGATATAGGTAGCTGAGGTATGGTGTGTCTAGGCTAGAGTTCAAGGTCAGAGTGCTAGCTCTTTGGGAGTTAGGATGCATAACCAGTCCATCTGTCTTTAAGAGTGGACCTCTTAACCATGAAAGTTTACTGCCTTTCTACTATGTGATTTTCCTTTCTAATATCTGGTGCCAAATGTTGAGGCATGTGACCATTCACTTTTCAAGTAAATTACCATTTTTTTTAATAGGATTTCTTCTTGAATAGATCAAGTGGCCTTCTATTATTATCTTGACCCATTGAAATAAAAGATAAATGACTTAGTTTTATAATTCCTTTTATTTCTATAGGGAGAGCATTGTCAAACTGAATATGGTTTCACTCATTTGCATGGATTTTGTTAGTTGTGCTCTGATGAAGGCTATTGGATTTCAGTATAATCCCTACTTCAACTTCCAACCTCCTCTTCTTTTTAAAATGACAGAGTTTGTATTTCCTGACTTTTAGCTCATGTACCATCTACTCTTTGTACTCCAATCACTCTGATTCCCAATTTTCCCCTAGGTTAATTAGGATACAGTCTTCACTGCTATAAAAAGAAGACTACTATTTCTTATAGTGCCTCAACAATATAGATATTGTTTAGGAAGGCAGTTCAGAAAGAGTAGGAGGCTTGATTCCAGAAAGTCACCCAGAGGCCCATATTCTTTCTGTCTTGTTGCTCTGCACCTCTAGGGTACTATTCCCATCTGTCTGCTCAACAGTGACACATGACATCATCACATCTGCATTCTAGCTCATGGGAAAGGAAAAGAGAGGAAGGAAAGTTGAGGACAAGCAATTTCTTTATGAACATGTACTTCAGTGGTCAAAATTCACATTCCATTTTCCAAAATCTAGTCACAGCCATGCCTAGTCAGCTACAAGTAAGGTTGGGCAGTGTAGACTCAGGCTGAGGGAGTTCACAGCTCTCTGGAAGTCCCCAGCCTAAAAGGACAAGAGGAAAAGGGACACTGGAGGTGTCTCTGCCATAGTTTGCACCTCTAGCATCCAAGTGTCCCTTCTCACTCTTCATCCCATTGGAGGATGTGCTTACTTCCTTACCAAAGGAGACAAATCAAACTTCATATAATTACTGTGCCCAACTGAAAATCCAGTGTCTCTGGGAGAATTTCAGCCTCTTTATCAGTTCAGATGTGGACCTGGTGACCTGTGCACTAAAAGGTGAGTTATGTACTACACAATCCTAAGTTGGAAAGGGCAGAATGGAAAGCAACTAGGTGAATCTAATTAGTAGCAGTTATCACATTTTTCTGGGTAGGAATTGCTTGACAGTCCTTGTTAGGCCTTCTTGGCCACCCTACCTTGTTCTTTGGGAGCAATTCCTCTGTCCTGTGTTCTTGGTGTCCCCCATATTTTGTGGCCACATCTGTGGTGAGCATTGAATAGTGTCCCTTGGAGAGTGTCCCCTCATTGGGAGCTGTTCTCCTTTTATAGCCTGCTTTCCATGGGTGTACATATGGGGACTTGAGATTTAGTATAGTGAACAATCCCTGGCTTTGTCAGGTAAGCTTTTGTTTTCTTTGGCAATGCAATTTCCTAAAAAATTCCAGTCATTTGCTTCTATTCTGTTGTGTATGAAATCAACTTTTGGCTATAGCTCTTAAGCTTGCATTCTACCTTTTTTATTTATTGGCTTTAGTGCACAGCCCATTTTAACTTTCTCCCTCACCTAAAGGCTTCTACCATGAGGTTATCTGAAGCAATGGGCTTGAATGGGAAAGCTATACGTACACCACTTGAATCTTTGTGTCTGGGCTAGCTCCCATTGTTTGGCCTGGGGGAACATTCCACAGTAGTTTCTTGAAGTAGACTTTGAGTGACAATCTTATCTTCTACTACTTGGCAAGGTGAAGCACTTGGCTTTACTACCAGGGTCACTAGCTTTGTAGCCTGCAATATCTGTGTCCTTAACCACCTGCTACTTGGTGACTAGGCCACTGCCAGATATTTTCGATTTTGTTTTGACAATTCTCCATGCCCAGATAGCAACTTTGTGTTTAGGATACAGTCTGAGCTACGGAAACAGAGACCCAAAATATAGACACGATAGAAGTTTATTTCATTTTCACTTAATGTTCTTGAAGTAAGCAGGTAGTCCAGGATTGATCAACACTTCTGCTCTACAACATCATTAGAGACCTGGGTAGTTCTATCTGTTACTCTGCCCTGTCCCAAGGGGTTTCCCTTAGCTACAACACTGAAGCTGGCACACACCATTAGTCCATATTCCAGGTTGCAAGAGGTGGGAGAGGGGGACACAAAGTGGAGGTAAACAATGTTCTTAGGGAAACATGAACAAGAGTTAAGGATCCTTCCTGGTTATAACTCATTGGCCAAAAACTTAGTCCTGTAACCACATGTAGATGTGAAGGAGGCTGGGGGAGGGAAGTATGGGATGATAGTTTTTAACAGGGCAGCTATTTTTTAATGGATTTTTTAAAGGATTCTGCTTTTTGAATACAAATATGTGACATGCATAAAATGAAATATGTTTTTTAAAAGTTTCAATTTTAGGAGTGCCTGGGTGGCTTAGTCAATTAAGCAGCATCTGACTCTTGGTTTCAACCCAGGTCATGTCTCAGGGTCATGAGATCAAGCCCTGCCTTGGGCTCATACTTTGTATGAAGTCTGCTTGAGATTCTCTCTCTCCTTTCTCTGCCCCCCCCCCATTTTCTCTCTCTCTCTCCCCCCTCTTTCTCTTCTTAAAATACAATAAATAAATAAAATGTTTTTTAAAAATTCAACTTTATTGAGGTGTAGTTGACCTGTAAATTATAATATATTTAAAGTATACATTGCAGTAATTACACACACACACACACACACACACACACACACACACACGCACATTATAAAAGGATTCCTCCCATCTGGTTAATTAGTACATCCATCACTTCACATATTTATCTTTTTAAAAATTTTTCAGTGAGAGCATTTAAGTTCTACTTTCAGCAAATTTCAATTATACAGTGTAATGTTATCAATTGTATAAAGTGAAATACACTTTAAGCCTTTGTTTTGGTGCTGCTGGCCAGAATTAAGTTTTCTTCCTTTAAAATATAAGATGAATTGAGATTCTCTTTATGTTTTAAATGCCTTCCTCCAGGATACATAAAAATAGAAGAGAATTTGGAAACCTGGGTCTAAGGAGGATAGAAACAAGATTCCCTGAAGTAAAATTCAAGGGGAATCCACAATGAGCAAGACAAGGAAAGAGTGAATCTTGGAGAGTCAGAGAGTCTCTACCACAATCCTGCTGAATAATTATGAAATGAGATTAAAATGTGGCCAGACTTCTGGCATGCTCTTAGATACTTTCTCCTTCATGAGGTACCTATCCATCATGGAAAATGATAGGAAAGAATAATGTCATCCTGGTCTTGTTGCTCATTCAGCTCTCTCTCTGTTTTTACAAATGATGTGAATTGAATGTTAAGAAAAAATAACATAGGACAAGTGATCAACTTTTTTTTTTTTTTTTTAGTTTAAATTCAAGTTAGTTAACATATAGTGAGTGTATTATTAGTTTCAGGGTAGAGTTTAGTGATTTATCACTTGCATATCTAACACTTGCATATCTAACACCCATATCTAACATATTTATATCTAATATTTTTTTTTGTATTGAGAATACTTGAGATCTACCCTCCTAGTACATTTCAAATATACAGTACAGTATTATTAACTGTAGTCACATTGCTGTACATTAGATCTCCATAATTTATCTTGCATAACTGAAACTTCATACCATTTGACCAACATCTCCCTATTTTCCCCTACCCCCAGCCCCTGGCAACTACTTTTCTACTCTCTGTTTCTATGAATATGACTATTTTAGGTTCCATATGTAAGTAAAATCATGCAGTATTTGTCTTTTTGTGACTGGCTTGTATCGCTTAATGTGATATTCTCCAGGTTCACACGTGTATTCACAAATGGCAGGATTTCTTCCTTTTATAAGATTGAATAATATTTCATTGCATGTCTGTATGTATTTGTGTGTATCTGCATTCATCCATTGATAGTTAGTTTGCTTCCATATTTTGGCTATCGTGAAGGCCAAGAATCTCTCAGAAGCCTATGAATCATATTATAGAAAAGATGACTCATAGGGGGATCCTTGGGTGGCTCATCAGTTTGGCGCCTGCCTTCGGCCCAGGGTGTGATCCTGGAGTCCCAGATTGAGTCCCACATCGGGCTCTCTGCATGGAGCCTTCTTCTTCCTCTGCCTGTGTCTCTGCCTCTCTCTCTCTCGAATAAATAAATAAAATCTTAAAAAAAAAAAAGACAAGATGACTCATAGATCCAATCCAACCAATTCTAGTCTCTTTCCATGTCTTGTCTGAGCCATGTAAGTGTAATTACCTCTTTCCTGACTCTAACTACAGGCACAAGGGACCTGAGATTTCTATACTTGACCCTCAAGAATAACCTCATATTATTTAGTGGTCTGTTGACTTTAATATCTCCAGTCAATTGAAGATATATTTTATTTATTTACCTTTTAAATTTTTGGTATTGCTACTTTCTCTGGCCTAGAAATTACTGGTGTGTTCATTTTTAACTCAGTGGTTTAACCTCTGTGTATACCATTATAAAAATCAATTTTTAAAAGTCATAAGCATGCTGTGGAGACACATAACTAAATATTTTTTATGAATGATTTAGAGCAGGGCTAAATAATTACATTTTGTGGCCAAAAGACCCTCAGTTTATTAGTTAGAGGGATTGAACATTTCTTTGCCTTTCTTAAACATATACTAGAGTAATGAATTTTTTATACATTTATAATGTAAAAGCTTTTGATAGTATAGTTGCGAACTCTGGGGGATTTTGCCTCCACCCACATTTCTCTAAATTTGGCTTCCTAAGTATTGGGAAAGTGCTTGGTTAAGTGTAAGTATGATCATACAAAGGGAATAACGTCTTAGCCCTAGTACTTGAGAACAGGGGACAAGATGAACATCTATTGACATACATATCAAGGACTTAATGAGTAGCAAAGGCTAGAATAATCTTTTTTTCATTCACTCCACATATATTCACTAAGCAGCTCCTACATCCCAAACACTGGGCAATGTCCCAGAGAAATAGTAGTGGATAAAATAAAGGTCCCTGCTGTCATGAATCCAACTGGGGTAACTCCATATTTATCAAAGTGTTATTCATGCCAGACATTTGCTCTGCCACCTTCACATATACTAACTCCCAATCTTTACAATAACCATTAAGAGGAATGGAATATATTTATTTACGGCTATTAAGTGTTAGAACCAAAGTTTGAACCATAGCAACTATCTCCGTAAGTGTCTTGGCTTCTACACTATCCTCTTACATAATCAGCCAGCATATACAGATTTATAACCTATAAACTATGATTAGTGTTAAGAAAGAAGAGTACATAATGCTAATTGGGAGTAGTAAGGGATACAGATTTAGAGAAGAACACATGAAGAATGGTTAAAAGTCACCACTTTGGTGTAAACAGAAGAAAAAATGGCCAGGTGAAAGACTTTGGTATGTTCAGATGTGGTTTAACTACTAGAGTGAATTTCCAAATCACCTCAATCCAATCATTAATCTCCATGCTCTTAACCATATTTTAGGATGCACTACAGACAGTTCCTGACTTAAAACAGTTTGATTTACAATTTTTGACTTTGCAATGGTGCAAAAGCAGTATACATTCAGTAGAAACCATGCTTTGAATCTTGCATTATGAGATTTTCCCAGCCTAGTGATATGCCATACTATACTCTTTCATGATGCTGGGCAGCAACAGTCAGCCACAGCTCCCAGGCAGCCATACAGTCTCAAGGATAAACAACTAGTATCCTTACAACCATTCTGTACCTATAATGTTCTGTTTTTCATTTTCAGTATTGTATTTAATAAATTATGAGATATTAAACACTTTATTATAAAATAGACTTTTTGTTAGATGATTTTGCCCAACTGTAGACTAATGTAATTGTTGTGAGCACATTTAAGGTAGGCTAGGCTAAGCTACGATGTTCAGCAGGTTAGAGCTATTAAATGCATTTTTTACTTAGGATATTTTCAATATGTGATGTGTTTATTGAGGTGTAACTCATTGTAAGTGAGAAGGATCTATATTTTCCTGCATCGCCCTTAGCACCTATAATTGTATACAACTTCATTGAAACCTCTACTTTCTTTCATTTAAAAGCTTTTGAAGTCTGTCCCTTTTATAATGTTTTCTTGAGAAGAAGTAGAGAAGTATGTTTCCATTGATTGCATCCTCCTGGGAGATAATCCATGTTGCAGCTGTACTTGGTGTCTGACTCGGTATTTAGGTATGATTCTGAGGGCCTCATCCTTACAACCATGAGAGAATGGGTCTTTCTAACAGATCGCAGGACATAGTTCCTTAGGGAAAGAATCTTAGGCTTTTCATTTTCAGAATTATTCACATTCTGGCTCTAATCCTTTTCTGGATAGAAAAAAAGGTTCCCAGAATTGTGACAGACCTCTTCATTTATTGTTTTTTGATATTATGACTCCAGACCCTGGACTCTTTCTTTGCTTCATTTCATAGCTTCATTTCATAGCAAATTTAGTTTCAGTCAAGCATTTGCAGGATTCATCTCTTCCTCTCCTTCTTGCCTTCCCAATTTGAATTGTACAAATTCATTTTCAGTAGTCCTTTTGAATTTTTCTTCATTATGTGACCTGATAATATCCATTCCTTTCTGGATACAGGACATTCTGATTCTTTTTAAAAATATAGTTCTAATTTTTAAGACCTCTACCTCTTCAAGAAAAGCTTCTTTGATTAACTCAATTCATTAAACTTCATTATTAGTCTCTAGGCACTCTTGTATGCTATTTACATAATATACTTTGAACTCAACAATCCAGCTTTATACACATGCCTATTGTTTTTCCTAGCTAGATCATATAATCTTCAAGGGTGAGAGCTATGCCTTTTCTTTATAATTCTTTCAGTGGATTGACCAACTGTGAACACTGAAAAAGATTTCCTAATAACAGATACTCTATTAATTTTTTATTAGTTGTCTGTAATTTGCCCTGTGTGGTGCCAACCTTGACTTTAGTTTGTCAGCTAAAAATACACCCTTGATTTGGCATTAACTAAGGATAAACAGCTTGTTCATTGATTGACTTTCTTACTTTCTAGTCTGTGGTGTTGCCAAGTGTTAACCTTTACATACTTTGTACTTCCATGGCTTTTAAAAGTCCAAATGCTGCAGTGAAAATAACAGATTCTTAAGGAAAGATTCACAATAAAGCCAAACCAGACAAAGTGGCTGACCTACCAATGAGCAAACAGAATAGTGCTTCAGAGATGCTGAGGAAAAAAAAAAAAAAAAAAAGTTTATATAGTTATCTGTTGGAGATGCCAGAGAGATTCCTACATTGGGAGGGTTGATCCTAGATAACCCTGAAGTTTTTTCCCAACTAAGATGCTATTTTAAAATTTAGAGGAGAAACTAAAGAAGAGGGTTAAAGGAATGTTAGCCAAGTGAGTATAAAAATGACATCTTTGGAATTTGTTGTGAGGAGGTCAGTAGTTATTTTCTGTTGAGTTAGATGCTAAGTGCTGTGTGATGCTTTCAAAGTAACCATGATAAATTATTAAGTACCTGTAATTTATTACACATCCCAGGGAATAATATATTGCAATGTGAGTTGATGTCAGTAAACAGTGCTGGCTGAAACATTTGTCTAACTTATTGCACAAGATTGCCTGAAAAGCAATGGACTTGTTAGTAACTCAGATTGTTTCAGGAGACTGTTTTTTTTTCTTATGAGTTTTTCAATTTCAAAGTAGAAAATGAAGGATTGTAAAGACATATTATTCTAGTGTCCTCCTGAGACTTCTGCCCTCTGAAATTATTGGGATAATCACCAGTGATTTCCAAGTGTAAAAAATGAAGGACAGAATATGTTCTACTTAAAACAAATATTTTATGAATTCTTGATAAATATATATTTGGGCTTTTGACTTTTCAGTTTATCTATGGCTGACATGAAATGCTATTAATCTATTTGTTAACCTAGTTACAAGCAGCATTTTCTATTCTGCTCATTATAATTTTACAAAGAATAATTCACACTGAGCATGCAAAAGCATGCCTCAGGTAAAGATTAATTCATAAAACCCCTGGAGATGACTGTTTTTCATAGCATCTTCACAACCTGAGTGTTTTCTTCTGCTGATTCAATGCACATCATTGAATTTGTTATTTGGAGGAGAATAGAAAATATTCTTGCATTTTCCTTCCTAGCAATTATATAGGAACCCTTGTCATATGCTGTGGCTTATTAGCTCTGTAATACCTTGAAAATCTTTAATTTATTTCATATCACTCCTGAAAATTATTTATTTATTCATTTTTTTATTATTCTTCAGTTTAATGCTTTTCTTCTTAGGTATTCTAAATTTCACCTCTACTCTAATGTTTCAACATAAGCTCTACTTATAGGCAAATTATTCCACTCCTCTGGAGAGCTTTTAGAAAACTTTAAAACTTCAAACCACCTGCACCAAGCAATGAGCTATCTGGAGAAAGGAGGAAGGAAAGGTAAGGGGTATATGAGTGACAGAGAGAAGGGGACACTGGAGGTTTGGAAAGTAGAGAAAGTTCAGAAACAGTCTAGGGTGAAACCAAGAACAAGAAGGAGTACAAGGTACACCCCAGCTGCAAGTTGAAAAATAGAAGTCCTTCAAAATTCTGACAATGAATGTCATTTGCAATGCTCTATTCACATGAAAACATTTAATAATTTATAGGAATGATCAGCTCATAATTGTAACCATAGTTTGTAAACTTTTAGAATTTGGAAGGAAAAGTGGCCACACAAACAAGATAGGATAACAATTAGGCTAATAGGGTGATGCAACTGGATTATCGGGAGGAAGTGAAAAGTTGGTTGAAGACCATCTATTATCATTGGTTTAATATTGTGCCTTCCTTTGTCTCAGACCTCATCTGAGGCCTCATCTGATATGAGGCAGACATATATGTTGTATTAGGAAGGAGGAGTCAAGACCAGAGCAGTGTGTCCTTCCAAAAGAGGTTTCTCTGTGTACTTGGGGACTGCTGATACCTGGGTGAATTGCTAATACATTATGTGAAATTTATTTACTATGTATGCTGGGCACTGTTCTAAATGTTTTGTATGTGTTAACTTGTATCAATCATATGAGGTCAATACTATTAGTGTTCCCGTTAAGTTGAGGAGTTAAAACAGGCACAGGGTAGTTAAGTAATTTGACTAAGGTGATAGCCAGTAAAACAGAACTGGGTTTGGGTTTGAGCATGGGTAGTCTGACTGCAGAGTCTGTATTCCTAATTATTATTGTCTCCTGCTTGTCTAGCATGGCTCAGTAGGGTCTTCGCTCCACAGGAGCCACATTCTAAGTAGGTGAGGACACAGGGCCCTAATTCCTTTCTTAGTGCTTCTGTTGATAGAGTCCATATTCATCTTCAGCTTCTATAATCTTGTTAAAATGCATGAAAAGTACATTATAAATTGTGAAGACCGCTGAAAGTTATTTAATTATTTCCCAAACAAATTACCTTGCCCCTTAAGTCCTCTTCCTCCTTAAATTTAAGAGATTTCCTACTTTTGGGGGGCCTGGGTGGCTCATTCAGTTGAGTGTCTGACTCTTGGTTTCAGCTCAGGTCACAATCTCAGGGTTGTGGGATTGAACCCTGCATTGGGCTCTGTGCTCAGTGCAGAGTCTGCTTGTCTCTCTCCCTCTACTCCTCCCTGCCATGCTCACTTATTCTCTCTCAAATAAATGAATAAATAAAATATAAAAAAAAAAAGATTTCAAGCTATAGGTGTATAGATTCTGCCCAGCCCCAAAGGGCACTAACCATGTGGAACTATTTAAATTAAAATCATCTACAATGAACAATGAGGATACTCAGTCATACCAGCCACATTTCAGGTGCTCAGCTACCACATGTTTCTAGTGGCTACTGTATTGGGCAATGCAACAATAGAACATGCCCATCAGTGCAGAAAGTTCTACTGGGAAGCGTTAGACAGGTTCTGAAAGGCAGTATTTCCTTTCCAGTAAAGCAACATAGTAATTACATTACTTTAATATCGAATCATCTTATTTTTTTAATTGTTGCCTTCATGCTTATAGAATAAATAAGATATGGTATCTCTTCACTTCCCTCATTCCTCTTGTTTACTTCTTCCTTTAAACAGATACACTTGGCCACATACTTCTTTTTCTGTTTCTCTTGCTTCAACTCCTTCTTCCATTGTGAATATGTGTGAAAACAACTGCCAGAATCCATTAAGTGTGTCAACACCTTTGCCTCTGGGCAGCATCCTTCTAGACTTGCTTCTTTCAGACAGCCTTTCCTGATCTGCAGGAAGACCTTCTGAGACAGCCAAATTGCACCTGAGGCTCTGCATCTTCCTTAAATTCATTTTTTCCTTGAATGCATTTATTTTCTTTCTTTCTTTCTTTCTTTCTTTCTTTCTTTCTTTCTTTCTTTCTTTCTTTCTTTCTTTCTTTCTTTCTTTCTTCTTCTTCTTCTTCTTCTTCTTCTTCTTCTTCTTCTTCTTCTTCTTCTTTCTTTCTTTCTTTCTTTCTTTCTCTCTCTCTCTTTCTTCTTTTTTTTTTGCAGTTTTTTTGCACTCTACTATGTATTTGTCTATCATTAGGGTAGACCTCACATTCAGTGCACATGCCAAAGATAATATCCAGTATTCTATTTAGTAAATCGCTCAAAATAACTGATTTCACATATGTTTCAGACCACTAAATACCTTAGCAGCATCTTGTACATTTGACAGACCATTTGCCCTGTCATATGCAGCAGAAATTTAATATTATCTCTCTAGTTTTTAATGGTCACAACAAACAGCATGGACTGTTTGGTAGGTATTATCACTGGAAGACATTGAGCAGAGCCTGAACCATTCATTTCCTTATGTATTCATCCACCAGACATTTATTTACCATCACGAACAATTCATTTTTTGAAGGGCATTGAGGATTCACTTAAAGGCACATCTTAACCTTAAAGAGCCATTAGACTAGTTGGGAAAATCAGCAGCTAAATAGGCAACGACAATACAGTGGAATGAATGTTCTGACCTGAGGTTTCAAATTTGTTGATGAAATTATGAATGACCAATCAATACTGGCAGGATGTGGAGTTAGGGAAGTCTTCTAGGGGAATACAGCCCTGAGATGAGTCTTGAAAGATGGTAGTCATCTAAGTAAAGGCCTACAACAGCTTTTGGATATTATATGCCTATGTGTGTTGAATGGGTATGGTGTTTGTGTGTTGAATGGGTGTGGAGTTAATGGAGACTAAAGACTAGAGTGTGAAGAGCCTTGTGTGCTATGCCACACAGTTCAGATTTTGTAATGAAAAAAAAAAAGGTGAGAAACTGGGTGGCTCAGTTGGTTAAATATCTGCCTTCTGCTCAGGTCATGATCCCAGGGTCCTGGGATCAATCCCAGGATTGAGCCTGACACCAGTCTTCCCTACTTGCAGGAAGCCTGCTTCTCCTATTCTCTCTGCCAGTCTCCCTGCTTGTGCTCTCTCACTCTCTCTCTCAAGTAAATAAATAAAATCTTTTAAAAAAATGAAAAGAAAAAAAGGCATGTTACTGGCGAATTTATTCAGAGGAATAACACCTATCATAAGATTGATAGTTTAGACCACACACGATGCTAACCATTGAACTGCAGGCAGAGATATTGGAGAAGAGGTTAATATAATCCAGGTGAGGGATAAGGAGGGCTTGAACTAAGGCCATATGGGGAGAGAGAGAAGAGTGGGTAAACTTAAGAAAGATTTGGGGCTTGAAACAGTAGGACTTGGTAACACACTGGATGAAGGCAATTAAGCACAATGAGGAGTCAAGGATAATCAATGATATAATTATCAAAAATTCCTCTGTGGGTGAAAAACTGGGTGAAATTATATCCATAGTCCTTTATAGGACTGTGGGTCATAATTTAAAATTTTACTAACTTTCCAGACTCCTGACAACTTCTACTGTTTATTGTAAAATAAAATAAAGATAACACTTAACATCAGTAGTATAGTGGAATATCCCTTTTCAGATATTTTATTAGCAAAACATCAAGTATTATATTCAATACTGGTAAGGCTGCTGTGCAGTCATGAATTGCTGGTAACGGTATATGTTGGTATGAATCTTTTGGAAAACAATTTGGTCATTTGTATCAAAAGGTATGAAGCATGTATAAATATGTTCACCTTGCCATGAAGTTATATCAAAAATATTCTTCAAAGGATGAGAAGAGCTATATAAGGAAGTGTGTATTACAGTGGTATTTATACCTATGAAGTACTGGTCATGAGCTAAATGTCCAAGAAAAGGAAGAATAAGTAGAATTGGTTATGTCAATTCCATAGGGAATTGGGTAGCTAAGAAAATGATGACTATCATGACTATCCAGGGAACTAATATGTGCTAACACTGAAACCACATCTCCTTGCTCAAAAATTGGTGTTCTTTCTGCTGCTTCTCTTGAAATAGCATGGAGGAATACTAATGGTACAATGCTCCATTAAAAACCAAATATAAGAATTATATGCACATTTATAAAAACCTGATTATTATGGATTTATGTGGATAAAGACTGAAATAAATCATCAATTTTTATAATGTAAGGATGGTAAGGTAAGGGGCAGTGTTCTTTTTATTTTCCAGTAAATGTTGCTCTGTTTTCATCCTGTGATGCCACAATGATATTATAAAAGTAAAAAAAAAAAAAGTTTTATTTTGGTTTCAGAATTGTACTGTGTAGGTCTTCAGCTCTTCCACAAGATTGCTTGTTATTATCCTTCCCAATTTAGAAGAGTTAGATATTTAATAATAGAACACATGTGCAGCAATTCTAGTACTGCATTCTGCTTTCTAAAAATTCATTCAGCACAAATTTCACAGAAGCCCACCTACACTTTTTGAGCTATTTGATTTTTCACAGTTTTATGCTCATGTTGTGTGCCAGCACCCATGCAAAAATAAATTGAATGCTAACTATTCTGCAGAAAAATAGACAAAATGTATGTGATGAGCTCTAAAAATGACAAACCAAGTGTTATTTTTGGATATTTTTTATGCTTGATAATAATAAATGTGAAACAGAAAGAAAAAGTTCCTGTATTTGAGATCTTGCTGTTTTTCTGTGTCACATACGACCTGAAGTTATTAAGAACCACTTCCTTTTCTTTCTTTTTTTTTATTTAAGGATTTTATCTATTTATTCATGAGAGATACAGAGAGAGAGGCAGAGACATAGGCAGAGGGAGAAGCAGACTCCCCACAAGGAGCCCAATGTAGAACTTGATCCCAGGACCCCAGGATCATGACCTGAGCCAAAGGCAGACCCTCAATCACTGAGCCACCCAGGTGCCCAAGAACTATCTCCTTTTCATTCCGATGCTTTGATGCCTCTTTTCTTTCCTTTTCTCTTCTTTGCCCACTTTTTTCCTTTTCTCACATAAATTGTGATCTTGCCTACCTGAGTCCACAGACATTTGTTGGAGACTTACTTTCGGAACACAGTGAAGTAGTATTTATTTGTATGGATTTGGCCCTTATGAAAGGCATTGACTTCTTTTTCCTCATTAAACTTCCCACATAAATTGTAAGTTCTTAGAGGCTCCCATGTTCATTAATTTCCTTTGCACAATGCTGTGTCCAATTAGAGCCTGATAAGAACGTGGTACTCACACTGACACCATCAATGTCTAAGAAGATTAGTGGGCTTTTTTCTTTGAAAAAAAAAAAAAGATATACAGATGCCAATTCAATAAAACAAAGAAGGAGGGAAGGAAGGCAGGAAGGGAGGGAGGGAGGAAGGAGGGGAGGAAGGGAGGGATGGGGGATTGTGGATATTGGTTAGTAGAGAGAAAAGCCTGTTATCAGCAAATACTGTAACAACCTGATTTCACTAAATCACTGTATCTGGGACACCCATGAAACCCAGAGGATTACACAGTATAATCCCTGTTGTACAGTGATATAATGCAGGGAAAGAATTTAACACTTTTTGAGTTACATTTTGTAGTTACATGATTGTTCTTGATTTTATGCTCAAGTTGTGTTGGTACAAAATCCATGAGATTTAAAATGAATATTTATTATTTGGTATTAAAATGAAGGAATGACTTATGAATCCAATACCTTTTATTTATTTTTACCCCTTAGATCTCAAATTCTCTGAAAATCAAGGTCTGGTTTTTCATGCCCTATGTTTGATACAGTTCTCAGCACCAGACATTTCTCCTCATTGCTAATGTTTTATCTGCCTTTATCCTGTGTGAGTGCTAGGGCAAGGGACCTCTTGATTAACTGTGTAGTCTAAAGATAGATAGCCCATTGTCCTTGAAAAAGAAGTCACTGCAAATCTTTTCTAAAGGACTGTGAGGTACAAATTAATTTCTCATTATTTCAGCGTATAACATGTATTTTTAAAAACACATGTACATGTATTTGAGCCACAGATTATTGAAATCTGTGATTTATTTCCCATATAACATTAATCAAGTTTCAATTCTGGATAGTTGGCTAAAATTTTGCCAGGAAGCTCCTTTTTACTTTCTCATGTCTTCCTGAAAGCACCCTTGCCAGGGCTTCAAACCCTATGAAGAGGGATTTGGAGGACAACCATTGGTATAATTTTCATTCCTACCCCTTTCTTTTATGAATTACTATCTAACACTTACCAGGGTTACTGTAAACTCACATACCTGATATGATAGCTGTAATACTAGTGTAATCTCCAAGGCCCACAGCTACAAATAGCTGCTTCTGGGTCTTCTTCTGTTCCCCTCTACACTCTGGTCACTTTGCCCATAGCATTTCATTCCTCTGTGGTCCTTGAAATAGTCAAATAAGATTACCTGGGTGATAATTATGTCCTGATGTGAGAGAACTCATTTTCGTTATCATAACAGCAAATATTTAATTGCAAATTGTGTCCAGATAAACGGTTGTAGTTTTGTTGAAATGATAGGTTCTTTATGTCATTGAAAACAGTTACTGCTATATCTGCTAAGAATCTTTGGAATTTGGATGTGAAACTACTTAGGGACAAACAAAACCCCAAGTAAGTAAGATGATACAGACATAGGGATAATGATGCAGAAACATTTTTAAGAGAAACCCAGTTATAGAAAATGCTTCTCTTACTAGGTAGGATTAAAATCCTCTTGTCATCTTCGAACTTTTTTCTTCCTACTTTATGACCTTAAAAAGCAGAGCTCTAAGCATGTATTTTATCTAAGTGATACCATATGTAGTGCAACCCTACCCCTCCCACTTTTGAATCTTGATCTAGAAGATTTATTTTCAACTCCTGATGTGATTTTTCTTATATTCACCTCCATATTTCCATATAACATTTTTAAAATTAATTAATTTATTTGAGAGAGAGAGAGTGGGGGTTGGGACAGAGGGAGAGAGAGAGAGAGAATCCTTAAGCAGACTCACTCCTTGCTGAGCATGGGGCCCAATGTTGGACTGATCACAGTACCCTGTTATCGTGACCTGAGCCAAAATCAAGAGTGGGCCACTTAACTGATTGAGCCACCCAAGCACCCCTCAATAGAACATGTTTATGTTGCTATCCTGTTTTTTTTTGGTGTTGTTGTTTTGTTTTGATGGTCTTCCTAGTATGGAAGCTGCTACTTAATGCCCCACCCTCAATACACAAACTGCACATGTATGGACATGTAGATACCACACATACACTTCTCCAATTCTAGTAGGATTGTATCACAATTTTGGTCTAATTAATATTCAGTGTTTATGTCATCGTGACTGTGCACACAATGTCCCAATTGATCTAGATAAGGTAGTAAAGTAACATGCTGTTTTTCCGGTTTTCCGGGAATTAATAATTCTTTGCTTTGTCATAAGCTTGTTTTTCTATATATCTATTATGAATTCATCCTCAAACTCTAGCAGAGCTGTGCATATTCTTTCTGTACATCCAAACACATTAAACATTCCATCAATTCTGCTTCTTTTTTCTTGGAGATACCTCTGGAGTCTTCCATCTTTCTGCTCTAATCTGAACTAGATTATCGGAGATCTATAAACTGTTAACTCTGGCCTTTCTTCATCATAACTTTGAGAAATTCCTTTACCTTTCCTGTGTTAGAGTACCTGTTATCTGGACTCAGATTCATCCTCTTTCTTGTTTTGTTCTTGTCTAGTGTACATCCTCCAGAAGCTTCCTAGAAAGGGTACATGGGAAGTAAATATTTTTTGTGAGATTTCTCTGTGTCCAAAATAGACTGTTTCTTACCCACACACTTGACTTATAGTTTAGGTGGTTTTATGTTTGTCTAGAATAAAACTCACATTTCCTCAGCATTTTGAAGGGATTGCTCTGTTTTATTCTGTCGAGTAATGCCACTGGGAATCTGAAACCATTCTGAGTACTAATCCTTTTTCTGCAATTTGTTTTTACTCTTAAGTGTTTTAAAATTTGTGCTAATGTTCCTTCATGTAGGTCTTCTTTGTTTCTCTTCCTTCTTTTTTCTTTTGGCTAGGCAATTGATGGCAATTGATGGCTAGGATGCTCAACTAAAAAAACTCATGTTCTTTAGTTCTCAGAAATATTCTTTTATTCCTTTGGTAATGGCTTCCCTTTATTTCCTTTTTGAGACTTAGAAATTTGAATGTTGAACCTCCTAATGAATCCTCTTATGTCATGATGATTTTTTCTTTTTTTTTCCTTTTAAGTATTTCCTCAACTTTATTTTAGAACTTATTTATTGAGATATTTCTATCTCATTTATGCTTTTTAATTGCTAGGAGCACTTTCTGAGAACATTAATATTATCAGTTATCTTCTACTTGTGTCCTCTGAGTTCATCTCTTCTGTTTAGTGACACAATAAGAATGTGGTGCTTGGGTAGCTCAGTGGCTTAGTCAGTTAAGCATCTGCCTTGAGCTCAGGTCATGATCTCAGGGGTCCTGGGATCTCCAGGTAGGGTTTCCTGCTCATCTGGGAGCCTGCTTCTCCCTCTTCCCTTTCCCCCTACTTGTGCTCTTCTCTCTCAAATAAATAAATAAAATAAAATAAAAAAAGAATTGGTGCTTCCTTGCTGTTTGGAAGCTTGGGAAGTGTGGCAATTTTCACTGACTTGTGGCTTTACTGTAAAGTGAACTTATTGACATGGTTATTTGGTGGGAAGATATCCATGTGATACCAGTGTGTTGTTACCCTTTGGTTACTTTTTCTAGAGAAGATTCCCCTAATTTCCTGCCTGGGAGATGAATATTAGGCTATTGAAGTCTGAGTGCCCAGCAAGGAGAGAGACCAGGGGCTCCCCATTCAGTGTGCAGGCTTTCACTTTATAGAAACTTGCTCAGTCCTAAGCTAGTCTGATGTCCCTGACTTCATCCTCTATAGATAGAAACTGATGCTCTGATCTTCTGTGCAAAGGGACTGGCGTTGAAAAAGGGACTTACAGACTGCTAACTCTGGGAAATGAACTAGGGGTGGTAGAAGGGGAGGAGGGCGGGGGGTGGGAGTGAATGGGTGATGGGCACTGGGGGTTATTCTGTATGTTGGTAAATTGAACACCAATAAAAAATAAATTTAAAAAATGAATTAAAAAAATTAAAAAAAAGAAAAAAAGAAAAAGGGACTTACAATTATTTCACCCAGCTCAGTTTTCAACCCCACTTTCTGGACTCTCTGGAGCCTTCATTTCCAGGGCATTTTGGTATTGGGTGGAGTGACTGCTTTGTTTCTGTTGTCATCAGCTCCATCCCCACATCTTGTGGGCTTTTGTTTTAGTTTTTCTCTGCTTCCATAAGTCAGTTATGACAATATGACATGGTCATTATCTGCTTTTTAGCTTTCATAACAATGATGACATTTCTTTCCTGTTATCCTCATTTTATACTCTGCAACTTAGTTGGGTATTTGGAAGAAGTGGAGCTCAAATGAATATATTCTATTGTCATGCTTAACCAGACTCCAGGCCATACAATAAGTTGTATGTTGCTGCTGCTGCCCTGTTAGTGAGTCTGGGTTAGTGATAGGACAGAAGTCATTGCAAGGGCATGTATCAAGCAATCTGGCACCATTATCTGGTGTTTGAAAGGGGAAAGGGTAGAGTAAGAGAAGAAAAAAAGAAAGGAAGAAAAGGAAAATGGAGTATGGTAAAGAAATAGGAGAAGAGAATTAAAAGATGAGAAAGAAGGGAGCTGTTATGGAAGAGACAAATGAAAGCTATTGATAGACAAATTGGCACAAACATGTCTCCACCTTCTTCATGACAATGCCTGACTCCCACTCTCATTTCATTTTTATGGAACTGAAAAGGAATTATAGTACTTCAATGAATGATCTCCAGATCCTAAGCACCTGACTGAGGCTGTAATACTCTTATAAAAATCAGTTTGTAAGTTTCCCAGTCATGCCCTGATTCATGAAGCCATGCTTCATAATTTTTATTTGGACAAGTTTTCTTGTGTATTTTTTAGTCTTTCTCTTATAGACTTTCTTTTCTTTTTTAAAAAAAGTGATTTATTGTATTTTACATGATGTTCTATTCCCATATTAGAACTTACATAATTCACAGTACTCATGGGAGGTAGTGTATGTGGTATATTCATAGAAATATGAAATGTCAAAATTCAAAGGAATCTCAACATCATTCTATCAAGCACCTTTCTTTTTACAAATGAGGAAACTGATAGCCAGAAGGGCTAAGTGTCTGCCCAGAGTCATAGAGAGGGAATGTGGACATGATGAAACGTAGGGATAAGAAAATTATATCTATCATGAGTGAATTTGTTGTTATAATGATAGAATCATGGCTTCTGTCATACTATTCACATTCAGGGTTTTTTCCCCACAAGCCAAACTGCTTTTCATTTTATAGGTCTTTACTTGCTATATATGGTTGAGATATAATGCATTTGTAAAGAGCATGAGTTTTAGCTAGGAGTCTTCGCATGAATGGAAATTGTAGAAATTATATCACAGAAATTTATGAGGTAACAAATTGTTATCCTTTGTCATTTGCAATTCTGATCGGTTTTCATTCTTGTGCTTGGATAATGTTGGGACTATTGAAAGCTTAATGTTCTTTTCTAAGAACCCCCTTAGATAAACGATATAATTTAATGCAAAATGTTATAACACACCTGGCAAATTTTCTGTAACACTGAGGATGTAGAAGTTTCTTAGTTTCGGTGAAAGAGTGTTTGATGGTAAATCCTTAAATGATGTAATTTTGCCCTGCCTTGTACATTTTCACAGTTTGCAATAATAGGAATAAAATGTTTAGGAAACTATTCTCACAAGTTCTGACATGTTTAACATTGAAATAAGTAATACCATGTTATAGCAGTTTGATTAATTGTGATTAAAATTTATTGAACTCAACTGAAATCCTTCATTCTTAGGATTGATGCTTTGCTATTTTTTCCTTCAAGTGGCCATATCAATGGTTGTTTGTTTGTTTATTTATTTATTTATTTATTTATTTTTATTTATTTATGATAGTCACAGAGAGAGAGAGAGGCAGAGAGACAGGCAGAGGGAGAAGCAGGCTCCATGCACCGGGAGCCCGATGTGGGATTTGATCCTGGGTCTCCAGGATCGCGCCCTGGGCCAAAGGCAGGCGCTAAACCACTGCGCCACCCAGGGATCCCTGTTTATTTATTTTTTATCTGTGTTTCTCCCACCCCAAGGTGAATTGTCTGTTTCTTATTGTGGAAAAGTGAAATCAAATCCCCTTTTGTACAAAATGCAGGGTGTTTACTACATCATGTTTAAATTATTAATGACAATCACATTTTCATGGGAAATACCAAACTTTTCTGTTGATTGATTGCATCCATTAGAAATAGATTTTACTGGTTTCTAGCTAGCTAAATTAATTATAGGCTCCCTTCTGAAATATTTTCTGATCTTGATCCTGGTGTGTATCCATTTACTATACAGCCCCTTTTTACACTTCTCTGACCATGTATTCCCATGGTCATTGGCAGGAGCCAGCAAATCTTGTTCACAGGTACTAGACTCTATTCTCTTGGTCCTGTGTCCCTATGCTACCCTGAAAGATAGTATTTCTCACATCAAATTGTAATATATAAATATATATATTGTGTTATTTACTATAAGTATGTTAAGACCAGGGACCATGTCTCATTCATTTTTGTAACTCCATATTCCAACAAAGCACTCAGCAGCAGCATTCATTTACTATAAGTATGTTAAGACCAGGGACCATGTCTCATTCATTTTGTAACTCCATATACCAACAAAGGATTCAGCATTCTGTGAGTGATGGCAGGTATGCCTGGGCTTGTGGGCAATAGATGCATGAAAGACACTTTTTTGAGAGGATGTTAATGAATGAAATTTCTAAAGCAACCTAAAAGGCATTTTTCTAATTTATTTGGTCCTGATAGTATAAAATTCTGGAGTTTTCATTTTCATTGTACTATATTACTTGTTTGGGCTGTGTTTAATTATGTATATTGAGATTAAAGGACCAAGAAGTCAATTATTGAGAGACAATAGCAAAGTATAATAAGTATACTTACTTAGCTATTAGGATAAGGTTCATGAGTCCTTCACTTGACTGCTTCCTTGCTCTGTGAACTTGGGGACAGTTTCTTCAATATAAAAAGAATTTTATAATATTTACCTTATACAGTAGCACTTGGGTATTATGAGGGTGAAATTAGTTATTAAAACATGGTGAACTACTGTTCTTTGAGTCATTATTATTATTTTCTATTCTAAAATGGAGTTTTCATTAAGGAAAAGGTAATAATTGATTTCATTTGTGTATGGAGGAGTCTTGCATCTGAAGGTATTAGTTGTCCTCTATTTTAGTAAAATCTAGTCCAAAATTTATTTTAACAAGAGTCCTTTAAATTTTTACAATTAAGTAGCAAAAAAACAAATCACCCAACTTAAAAAAAATCAAAGAACTTGAATGGATTTTCCTCTCAAGAAAACATACAAATGGCTACTGTATATATGAAAAGATGCTCAACATCACTGATCATCAGAAAAATGCAAATCACAATTACAATGAAATATCACATCACACCTCTTAGTATGGCAATTATCACAAAACAAAACACAAAAAACAATCAAACAACAAATACAGTAAGTGTTGGCAAGGATGTAGAGAAATTGGGACTCTTGTACATTGTTAGTGGGAATGTAAAGTAGTCCAGCTATTATTGAAAACAGTGTGTAGCTTCCTCAAAAAAATTAAAACTAGAACTACCATATAATCAAGCAATTTCACTTCATGGCACTTATCCGAGAGTTGAAATAAGGATCACAAAGAGATATCTGTATTTCCATGTTCATTGGAACATTATTCACAATAGCCATGCTTATGGAAACAACCCAAATATCTCTTGATAGATAAGTGAATAAAGTGTGGAATATACATACAATGAAATATTATTCGATATTAAAAAAGGGAATCCTACTATTTGTCATAACGTGGACTAACCTGGAGAACATCATGTTATGTGAAATAAGCCAGTCTCAGAGAAAACAAATCCTATATGATTTTGCTTAAAAGAGATGTCTAAAATAGTCAAACTTGTAGGATAGTGATTACCAGGGGCTGAGAGGAAGGAGAAATAAGGAGTTGTTCAATGGGTATAAAGTTTCAGTTATAAAAGATGAATACATTCTAGAGATCTGCTATACAATACAGTGCTAACAATACAATAGTTAGCAGCACAGTATTATGCATTTAAAAATTTGTTGAGAGGGTAGATCTCATGTTAAGTGTTCTTACTATTAAAAAAAGGTGGTGGCAGAGACAGAGGAAACTTTTGAAGATGATGGATAAGTTTATTACCCTGATTTTGTGTACATTTAACACAATTAAGTGTAAGTTCTTCTGTGTATCAATTACACTTCGGTAATGCTGTTAAACTTTTTAAAAGAAAGAATCCTTTAAATAATTAAAATATAAAATGGTTTGCTATCAAAAACATGTATATTCAATCTTTTCTCTTTTTAGTCCAATTTAAATCCAGGAAGTTAAATATATAACTATATTTTTAACCTTTTTATATCTCAAACACAATGATCAAACCCTGCTGAAAATGATCTTTCATTTCCAAACACTACAAGTTCTTGCATTTGCCAAAAGAGTGAGTTTTTAAAAGCTTATTTTTATTCTCAGAAGTCCATTTCTTAGTTTAGTCATTATTGTACATTGGTCATGGTGAAACTCTTGCTCTAAGGAATTATTTGGCTAAAATAATAATGATGTTTTAGTTATTGGTTCCTTCTTCCTTAAATAGAGATTATCATCCCCTTTTGAATATTTGTTGAAAATGCTGCTTTGAGTAGAGGCCACTGAATGAAAGTCAATACAAAACAGAATTCAAGTAATTCTGTTAAGTAGAATAGAATATTTCTTGGGTGTTTGATAGAAGAACACTCATGGTTTGCAAGCTGTGATAGCTGCTGTTGAGATCTTATTGAGAGTGTAGTATTGGCAGAAGCTATTTGGAAATGACCTTAATTTATATACACATATAACATAGATGTAGAG
The DNA here is from genome assembly GCF_048164855.1 of Canis lupus baileyi. Lineage (NCBI taxonomy): Eukaryota > Metazoa > Chordata > Mammalia > Carnivora > Canidae > Canis > Canis lupus. The sequence goes on along the minus strand of NC_132855.1, from coordinate 51,711,376 downwards.
ATGCTTTGCCTTTTTCTGAATAATGGTATTTTTAATAATTAGACATGCTTATTATCTCTTTATTGGATAATTTCCACTAATTATGAAATAGGAGCCTCTTGTTCACTCATTTCTTCATCACACATCCAATAAAAATGCCCACAAGTAGCTGGCTTTTCTAGATCCTAGAGGTATACTGAAAAATAAGCTCTATGAAGTCAGGAGCCTTCCCCATCTTGTTCACTGCTCCATACTCTGTCTAAAAAGCATCTGACAAATAACAAGTGTTCAATAAATATTTGTTGAGTAATTGAAGAAGAAGAGTGGGTCCCATGGATATCCTCCCTCCCTCTCAGTAATTAAATTTAATGGCTGCAATTTTGTAATGACTTCCTAACCTGTAACTAAATGACAAATTTCTAGTCTAACTGTGATGGGCTTAATTCACAGCCCAATACTAACTTTTTCCCTGTAGTCCAAAATGGGTAAGAAATTTAAACAGTGCTCACTTTGATTCCAATAATTTTGACATAAGTGTTTTTCCAGGCAATGCTGGAAAATATGAAATTTTCTTCTCTTAGTGAATCCATACATATTGGGCCTTTGAGCTTTTACAGGGGGTTAGTTTTATCATCCTAAAACTTCTTGTCATATTATTGGCCCCAAGATCTGGTGATCTACTTTAAAAGGCAAAAATAAATGGACAAAACAAAATAAAAATCCCCAGACACTCCAAAAATGGTACTCAGAAAATAATCCAAAGAAATACAAATGCGTACAACACATTTGTAAAACTTATTTAAAACTGATCAAGTTCTACTTCTTTAACTGTCCCTAACCCCACATTTGCTGTTTTGACCCTACAGAGAATCTTTTTTTTAAAAAAAAAAAAGATTTTATTTATTCATTCATGAGAGACAGAGAGAGAGAGAGAAGCAGAGATACAGGCAGAGGGGGAAGCAGGCTCCATACAGGGAGCCTGATGTGGGACTTTATCCCGGGACTCCAGGATCACACCCCAGGCCAAAGGCAGGCGCTAAACTGCTGAGCCACCCAAGGATCCCCAGAGAATCCTTTTTTGCCCAGCTCCAGAGATGCTTCTGATCCAGATTTTGTGCTCTCTGGTGTCTCTGGGTTCTACTTTTACTCTCTTTCCCCTTCCCTTTCTTCTCCCATATTATTTCTCTTCTCACTGCCCCCCTTCCTGGTTTCCTCTTTTTTCCCCCTCTTCTTTCTTTACCTGAATCTTTCCCGCATACTGTACCTATCCATATCTCCTTAGATATTTACAATTTTCTGGAGTGGGAAGAAGCAACACATCAGAAATTTAGGTCTAGCTTGTGGTAGGCATAAGTTTCCCGTCCGGCTGTAGGAGTTTCTATAATTAACACTCCATTGACTGGAATCTCTAGTAAGAGTTATTATTCTGTATGCATTTGGAGAATGAAGTTTGAGGTGTTTTGAAATGTTATAAGTGAATATTGCTTTATGAAAATGAATTACCATTTCTATTCGGGGTTTGTCAATTTTGATTCTAAAAAATGTACAACTAATATGTTTTCTGTGACAAAAATTAAGCTGTCAAGCGCTTATTTAATCTCTTATTTATTAATAGTAATGCATTTGGAAGATAGTAGCATCCTTTTGATGTTCGGATGAGGAACAGAGGAACAGAGAAAAGTCACATAACTTACCCAGCATCACTAGTCAGTAAGAGAAGGGCCAGGATTTAGAGCTAGGAAGTCTAGCCCCAGAGAAAAGATTCATAACCACCATACCACTCTGTTCCTCTGAACAAATCCTTAGATCTGTGATGAGTATTGGCCAAATTAGAAAGCCTACTATGTATGGACACTGATCTTGTGAGACTCTCCCAGCCCAATCTGCTTCCACAGCATCAGCATCAGAGATACCAGAGACAGGCAAGAGGGGACAGGAGATGGTTCTCTTTTCATGGTGGCTTGTCCCTGTTGCTGCTCTTCATGGGACACATAAAGAAGTAGCATTTGGGTCATGTCTTTTCTGTACCAGGAATATTATTCCCCTTATTTCTTTTTTTAAGATTTTATTTATTTATTCATGAGAGACACAGAGAAAGAGAGAGAGGCAGAGACACAGGCAGAGAGAGAAGCAGGCTTCATGCAATGAGACCGAGCCTGGCTCAATCCCAGGACTCTAGGATCACGCCCTGAGCTGAAAGCAGACACTTAACCGCTGAGCCATCAGGCATCCTTCATTTCCTTATTTCATTGCTTTTTGGAGTTCCTTTAAGAGTCTACATGGCATCCGATACAGGAAAAAGGATAAAATGTTTTAGAGAGAGAGAGAATGAGCACAGATTTAGGTGCAATTTTGCTATTTTAATCCATGTTGTTAAAGATAACACTTTTTCTTTACTGTAATGTGCAAGATAAACCTTCTCTTTCACAGAGTGCACTTCAAGCTGACAAACGTACACACTTTGATCATGTTGTGCACTTTTCTGCTAAATCCCAGTTGTACACCACATATAGAGGTGAAAATATTGTTACAAAAGGTGTGATTACACTTATTTGAACCTTAGAACAAATTTTATTCAACTATCAGTAAAGGACCAATTACAGTAGACAAAGCTGCTGTTTTACTTATATCTCCAAAAAGATGGAAAGAAATGATGTCAAGGGTAATTAGAGCGGAGAGTTGTGATACTGTGATTTATAATACATATATATTTGGTTTTTCTCCTGTTTCCAGGACTGAACTAAAAATCCTTGGAATCTTCTAAGTGATGAAAGTAGTCAAGGTGTCTTTTGTTATGTTAATAAGGCAACTCTGGGAAAGCCCTTAGGTAAGCTGGGGACTGGGGCTAGTTGCCCAGAGAACCAACTGTGTGATAATCTGGTTGGAAATTTCTGTTCCAACTGCAACCTCTATGAAGGGGAAGGGGCTGGAGATTGAGTTCAATTACCAACGGCTAATGATTTAAACAATCAGTCCTAAGTAATGAAGCCTCCATGAAAACCCCAAAGGACAGGATTTGGAGAGCTTCTGGGTTGGTGAACACCTAGAGATTGAGGGAGAGTGGCACAGTCAGAGAAGCATGGAAGCTCTGTGCTCTTTTTCCATATCTCACTCTATGCATCTCTTCCATCTGGGTATTCCTGAGTTATGTAGTTTTATAATGAATTAGTGATCTAGTAAGTGAAATGTTTCTCTGTGAGACATCTGGGTGGCTCAGCAGTTGGGCGCCTGCCTTTGGCTCAGAAGGTCATCCCTGGATCCGGGATCAAGTTCCGCATCGGGCTCCTAGTGAGGAGTCTGCTTCTCCCTCTGCCTATGTCTCTGCCTCTCTCTCAGTCTGTGTCTCTCATGAATAAATAAATAAATCTTAAAAAAAAAAAAAAGAAAAACAAATGTTTCTCTGAATTCTGTGAGTTGTTCAAGCCAATTAATTGAACCTAAGGAAGGGTCTTAGGAACCTCTGATTTATAGCCAGTTGGTCAGAAGTGGAGTTAACAATCTGGATTGTGACTGGTGCCTAAAGTGGGGTGAGGGTGCACTCTTGCTAAACCTGTGGGACCTGACACTGTCTCTGGGTAGATAGTCAGAAGTGAGTTGAATTGTAGGACAGCCAGTTGGTGTCAGGACAATGGTGTCAGGGTGGTGGTGGGGAAACTCCTCCCCTCCCAGTAATTGGAACTGGGGTCTGGAACCTTAGAAGAGTTTATGTGTTTTTATTGTCTTTAAGAAAAAAACAGGGGATGCCTGGGTGGCTCAGCAGTTCAGCATCTGCCATTGGCTCAGGGAGTGATCCTGGAGTCCTGGGATCGTGTCCTGCATCAGGCTCTCTGCATGGAACCTGCTTCTCCCTCTGCCTGTGTCTCTGCCTCTCTCTTTCTCTGTGTCTCTCATGAATAAATAAATAAATAAAATCTTAAAAAAAAAAGAAAAAAAAACTGGTCATTTGGTTTTGTTCATTGCTATTATCTGAAGGCACATTCATTAAGAAATAAATAATGGTGACTAAGTCACATTTTTATTTGGCCCAAATGGTCAATTATAGGCAATTAATAGGTCAATCAAAATTTTTGACCAATTTTTACCAATATCTAGCGATTCTCTCTGACAACTGATAAAATGGTAATTTTGTTGATTTGTTTATGCACCAAACTGACGTCTGTCATGCAGATCTAACAGGTTATATATACAACCAGAAACTTGACCTGATTTACTTAGAACTTGACAGAAATTGTGAACCAACCAACACTGGCAATAATCATGTTACTTAAAAACGTAGTATTTAATATTCTATTTACAGCTTTGTAAGTAATTTCATTCCTAATAATTTAATCCTTCTAGATTGTCAGCACAGTTGGAACTTAGTGGTGTGGCATTGTTTCTTGTTTTATTTTTCTCCTTCCACATTCTTAATAGAGATTTTGTTCTTAAAAATAAGCAACAACTAAAAATTTGATACTTTATCCTTTCAGAATGCTTTAACAAAACTTCTCTATTGAAATTCCAGGGAGTTTTATGATTCGAGTTCTGGCCTATAATTCCAGTTTTGTGCTGTTTATATAGATTGCCTTTTGTTGTTCAATAAATTCTCTTTGAAGAGGAGTTTTGAAATTAAACAATATGATTTTATTAATTATTTGATGTATACTATTATTTTAGAGACAATATCTTCATTTCTCTATAAATTTTAATTTATGTAAATGATAAGTGCTTCTTCACATCCCTATTCAGCAAAGGACCTGTTGGCTTTGCCATTTTGACTGCTCTACTGGCTCTTGAAGGATTGCTTTGCTGGAGAGAGCTGCCTTGCCCAATTTCTAACCCCACCCCAACCCTGCCACCTCAGGAAGGGGCCCACATTCAATGACTGATTGATGTGGAAGTATAATGATCTAATTCAGAACTACTCTGGGAGCCATTCTAGCTCCCTGTGTTGTGGGTAGCTTGTCATTGGGCCACAGCCAGCTGGACTTCTCTGCTCAGTGCTGCTTCCTTTCTTGACCCTCCATAGGGTAAAGGCCAAGGACAAATATGCATTTCAAATTCCTTCTAAGAATCTGCTTTCTGGGGAGCCCAACCTGTAACAACACTGTCTTGGACATGTTTGATCCAGCTTTTTTATAATCTATAGGCAAATGTTAAATGAAACAAAACATGTGGTTGCTCTCATGGCAATCTTTGCCTCTTTAATAGTTGGCACCATTAATCGTTTCATATATTTTACTATTGTATTATTCTTTAAAGATTTAAATTCTAAGTTTCAACCCAGATCTTCAAAATACTTATGGACTCCCTTTGAAAAGAGACTTGGATCTTTAGGGAAGGAATTGGGGGATTGAAAAGGAGAACATAAGTAACTTTTCCCATTCAACTCTTATTGAAATTGTCTTAATCTCATTGTGTTGACCAATAATAGGTGAAAAGTGAAATCTATTCATCTTATTTATAGTATAGATAAATGGACAAGTATCATTTCTCAGAATTTAGGACATTGGATAATATTATAAAAAGAGTGGTGAATGATTCAAGAATATGATCAGTTGACAATCCCATATTTTAGGTCTGAATAGCACTATCTACCCTGTCAGGTTTGGTGATGATACTTATCTGATTACAATGATGATTATTATTAATAACGTAATAAGGTACCACATTTGTATAGACATTTATTATAATGCACTTTTAAAATGGATTCTCTTGACATATCTGGGAGATGATTATTATGGACTTTGTTACAGAAATGAGGAAACTGAGAAGTGAGAGATTTGTCTCAAGTCACACAGAATCCACTCTTCTGATGCTAAATCTGTTTTCTTCCTCACTGCAATATCTTTTTGCACTGGCAAATTAACATATATGAACATACCTTTCCTCTCTCAGACCTGAGATCTCAGGCTACTCACCCATGATATAAAGATATAAAACTTATGAAATGGAATTGTTTACAAATTTGTTCTTGAATCAAAGAAAGCAAATTGTTGTGCCACTCCACAGATAAACAAAGGCTAAGGTATTCTAATTCTTTGAACCCTGATAAAAACTATTTGGGGAGGCAGACCCATTTCAGTGACAACTTCCTCTGAAATATCATGATCCACGTTTTTTACTTCTTTCATGTCACTTATTTTTAAATATACGATTACATGTGTCCTTTTGTTTCTCTCCTTGACTGAGAGGTATTTGAAGGCAGAACTGTGTCATTTCTATTTCTCTATGCCAGCAGTGCCTATTATAAGTCTTCTGTCTATTCACTCATTAAAGGTTTGTTGAAGTCTTTATGTATCAAACATAGTGATAGGTAATATGGGGTATGTGGTAAATGTGAAAGACAACGTTCAGTAGTATTGCAGGTGAGAAAAAAATAACAAAATAAAAGAATATAATTATTGTAGTTGCTTCAATGCAAAGGAGAAATGGAATATGGAGTACTTCAGGAAAATCCTTCTGAACACATGCATTTACAGGGATAGTTGGTAAGTTTTGAGGGTGGACTGGTTATATTCTGAAGAATTGTAAGTCAGTTGTGCGAAATTTGCATAGATTCTAAGTATCTTAAGTTCTTTTTTTTTAATTTTTTTTCTTTTCAATTTATTTATTTATGATAGTCACAGAGAGAATGAGAGAGGCAGAGACACAGGCAGAGGGAGAAGCAGGCTCCATGCACCGGGAGCCCGACATGGGATTCGATCCCGGGTCTCCAGGATCGCGCCCTGGGCCAAAGGCAGGCACCAAACCGCTGCGCCACCCAGGGATCCCCAGTATCTTAAGTTCTTAATAGAAGTACTATATTTGTATTTGTGTAGCTGTCATTTGATTTATAAGGGGCAACCTGCTGGGTTTTTTAATTAATCTGTAAATTATCTTTATTTTATTCATCAATCATTTGTATCTATTAAACCATTAAGCAACAGGTATAGTCAATTGTGGATAAGCAAGATGATAGGAAAAGTCTAGACTTGGAGTCAGATGGATGTGGCTCTGAACCTGGACTCCAGCCTGTGGCTAGCTGTTGATACCCTGTTTATCAGAGTCTTCATCAGGTATATGGTGATTAATACCAGCCTTAGAATGCTGTCATTAGGACCAATGAGGTATCAATGAATGAAACTGAGAAAGAATGGTCTTGTGTGTTGTGAAGAGTACATAAAGTGTTCAATTCTAGAAATGATCTCCCATTTATCATTAAACAATCAAAAGAAAAAAATCTACACAAGCAAGGAAATCAGACAGTAAATTCCAGAAAACAGGCAATTATATATTCCTCCATGCAACATTATTTTCCTACACGTCAGGAAAGTGCCAAGCTTTAGAAATTATTTCTTGCAGAACTGGGCACAACTACAGAACAGGAAAGTTGATATACCTTGAATTGTATACAATCAGCACTCTTTCAGGGTGAGATATGGAAAAATAGATGCAGTAGACATATTTTTTGATAGTGGAGAACCCCTCTTCCTCCTGCTTATGCCAGGAGTCGAAATAAAGTCAGAGGCTCTCTTTAAAAATTAAAACATTAGATATTATAAGAAAGGTATTGTAGGTACTATAGGAGAACATATCTTCTAATGAAGCATGAATGTTTGACTAAATTTCACTGGTATTTTAATCAAATTCTGACAGTATAAATGACTTCTTTTGAAGTCACAGGACTGTTTTGAGGGGTGATGGCATTTATTACTGCATTTTGATATATCCTATGCTATCTTTCATCATTAGATAATTTTATAATCTCATCTGGCTTTTCTTGTGTATACATCTCGTCATTTGATTATATTACATGGTGCTAAGGACAGGCAATCTTTGAATGTCTGTAGCTCCTAAAACATAGTAGACCATGAGTGCTTGTGAATGGATTAACTGTCAGACTTTTTTTGACTGATGTGAAGATAGGAAGTGTGAATGAATTTCAGGGCTAAGAAAAGAACCCTAACCTTCTAGCTCCAATCATTTGAGAAGTAATACAGTCCACAGTTTAATAAAATATCCATAAGACATCGAACAGCAAAATGCCATGTGGAACAGATTCTCCATAAGTATTTGTTCAGCTGAAATAAGTTAGTTGTGTAGTCCCTCTTTCCAGGAAAACACAAATTGACCCTGCTGACAAATATGAGGCAGAGGCATAAAAAATATGAAATGGATTAAGATTATGTAAAAATCCAACCTAACTAACTCAGCTTTTTACAAACAAAAAAGTTTGATAGATCCTTAGTGAATTAATAAATCAATGAATTCAGACTAAGCTATGTCTGGATCTCCTGTTTGACTCATCTGAAATAGTCATAATAAAATTTTTTCAGCCTTTGTTTCTTCTGGCTATGGAGTCAGTAGTAATCTCAGAATGATACTTAGGATATGACATGTCTTTAATGGGATGCTTAAGTAATCATAGCAATTTAATTAAAAGGACAGTTGTATTTTAAAACAGCTATTATTCCCTAGAGTGTTATAGTTTTGTTCTAACATTTCTATAGTTACCTAATGCTCCTATTCATCAGTTTTTTTTTATTTTTTGATTTTTGAAAACATTATGCAGTCTTCAACATACCACTGGACTTTGTCTCAAAAGTTTTCTCCTCAAAATATGTGATTGCTCCTTTCCATTTGCATTTCCTAGCCTCCTTTCCAAAGCTTATAGTTTTGCAGAGCTCCATCATTCCCCTTTTCCTGTCATTGATTTAAATATTCCCTCTGAGTGATCTGTTCACTCCCAACCCTTCATCCACCAACTGCATCAACACCTGACAAAACTGTCATTACATTTTCTATCTTCCTCTTTAGCTCCAGATCAGCTTCTTCAGTTTGATGTTCCATGAGTACTTCAAAGACAACCTGTCCTGAAACAAAAATCATTCTTTTCTCCTCTATATACCTGTGTACCCTCCTGTGTTGCTTACTTATTTAATGGTGGCATCACACAGACTATAACACTTAGTGTCATGCTTAGTGGTTTCCATTACCTCACCACTTAGACAAGATCGGCACAGCCTAAATATATACCATTTTTATTTGTAAGTCCTACCTCAATAAAATTGGGGAAAAAAATCGTGTGAAGCTTGATTGAGTCTAGCTCAAATTCTAACAGCTCCATCTGCTCCTCCTCAGTGCCAGTAGCATTATCTTAGACCTCATTTTCCATTGCCTCTTCCAATGATCTCCTAATGGGCCTCAGTGCCTCCTGTGCTTTCCACTCTGGGTTGTCCTCTGCATTAGTGACCTTCATCCATTTTTCTTCTATGAAATGCAATATTCACAGATGACACATATTTATAAGAGAGAAGAAATGGAAACATTGAATGAGGCAGTTAAGCACTTTAATTATGCCCAATCTTCCACAGGACCTACATAAGCCATGCAGGATCTGGCTCCTGTCTACGTCTCATCTTCATCTCATGTTTCTCTTCCTCTCATTCGTTAGCTCTGCTGGTTCATTCCTGCCCTTTCTCATGCTGTCTTAACCCATTCTCTCTTCTTTCTGACTCAACACCACTTCAGGGAGACTTATCCTGAACATTCTTCAATGCAAATGAAATTCCCTTACTCATCCTCATAGGACTTACCAAAATCTTTAATTATATATCTATTCTAGTTGTTTTGTTTTGCATTAAACCTGTTTCATCTACAACATTTCTAAACACCGAAGGCAGAAACTGTGTCTATTATATTCACCATTGCATCACAGCCCCTGTGTAGTATCTGTCAGAGAGTGGGCATGTAATAAATATTTAATGAAGGAATGAATCAATTATCAGAACTATTGCTGGCATATTGGTAGGCTAGCTATCTACAAGCTCTGTCTGTGGATTATGGGCAGTTCTCACCCCTGAAGAGGTTAGTAAGAGTATTGCTACTGTAGGGATAACTTTGACTATACTCTAACTTATCAGAGATATAACCTTCAGTACTCTAGCATTGTTATTATACATTATTGCCACGCATGGTAAGTCTGATCACAACACACTGAACATACCTTGTCTGGCTACCAGACATTTCTTCTTTGTTTGGCTACCTGCGGTTTCTTCCTAAAGCATAAAACTCATCATGTAATTCTCTTGCTTAAGAACTTTTAGTGGATTTATTTGGCATGTCTAACAAAGTCATTCTCAAGCTGGGCCTGACCATTCTTTCCAAACTCCACCCAGCTGGTCTTAACCATAGGCCATGATCAAACAAGGTTTTTTCATACCTTGGCCTCTACTAGAAATGTCCCATTTTTGTTCTTAAATGGATGCATATTTGCATATAGCTCTCTCAAGGACTTGAGTTGCTTCTTCCTCTGTGTTCCTATTGTGTAGGTATATCCTCTTAATTCTAAAATGTACCACATATTCTATGACAATTTATTGGACTGCCTATCTCCCAGACCAGATAGTAACTCCTGGATTAGATTGTGTATTCACGCTGTCCAGCTGAATACATAACATGTGATGGAACCTAGTAATGTTTGGGTGACTGAATATATTGGCAATTGCTTAGAAGTAAAAATGCCTTTGCTTACTGAAGCAATGTTATAAATGATTATTTAATCCTCATCTGACTAAAAAAAAAAAAAAAAGCCTATTTAAACCATAATGCAACTGAAGCATATTGCTAATATTCCTTTTTCTTCTAATATTAGAATATATTCTCTCTCTAATCCACTAAAATTGAGGAGCACTAATAGGTGGCAGAGATCTTCTCTAAATTTTTCTCTTTGGTCTCTCATTGCCTTAGAAGGAGAAGCCAAAGGAAGAGTTCTTTTCTTTTCTTTTTTTTCTTTTCTTTTCTTTTTTCTTTTCTTTTCTTTTCTTTTCTTTTTTCTTTTCTTTTTTTTCCTTTCCTTTCCTTTCCTTTCCTTTCCTTTCCTTTCCTTTCCTTTCCTTTCCATTCTTTTCTTTCTCTCTTTCTTTTTCTTTCTTTCTTTCTTTCTTCTTTCTTTCTTTCTTTTCTTTTCTTTTCTTTTCTTTTCTTTTCTTTTCTTTTCTTTCTTTTTTTCTTTTCTTTCTTTCTTTTCCTTTCCTTTTTTAATATGATAATGGGATGAGATTTCTATCATACTGATTTTCTTGGTAGAGACATAATGTCAACTGAGGATTTGAACCTTTGGGATTTGCCTGTGTCTCAAACATTCTCAAAGACCACTTGTCTCATAATATACCATTTTGCTGATGCATACAAATATTGTTGTGATACGGTAAGCTGTAAAATGAAATTAACTTAAAGGAGGTCTACTAATAAATGAAAGTAGGAAAAGGATCTTTTTACCTAACTGGTGGTCTCATCTATAAGACATGCTCTTATTCCAGGCACTTGTTTTTCAACTATGTCAAATGAATCAAAACAGCCATTCTTCTGTACACTCCTTGATTCTCATTACACATTTTATGTCCTTTGGTTTTATTATAGACAGCCACAAAAAAAACTGTTTAAACTTGGAAAATAAAACAGCAACCCTGATGTATGATTAAATAATTGGTGTCATTTATTTCATACATATTATAATGCAAACAAACGTGATTACTTTTAATAGGAGAGAATGACACATTTTGAAAAACAATAGACTGCATTGAATCATATGTTTTTATAAAGTAGCTAACCTCATTAAGTTTGTAAATTAAATAAGTGCCTTTTCTGAGTCACTCTCTCTTTCTTTTTAAAATAGGTGGTGTTTGCATTGCTCAATCACAGAAAATCCCACGTGAACCAAGACCTGGAGAATTTGAAAAAATTATCAAACGCCTGCTAGAAACACCTAATGCTCGGGCGGTGATTATGTTTGCCAATGAAGATGACATCAGGTGCTGATTAATTTTCTTCCTGATGGAGGATTACATTTGCAACACACATCTTTTTTTTTTTTTCACATATTTCATGTTCAATATAAAATTTTGTGAGATTTCACAGCAGCAACATTCTCATGCAGTTATAGACTGCCTTCCTTCTGCTGCAGAGATGCAACAGCCTTCTAGTTTCTAAGACTGAAATGGCTATAGAGTAAAACCTGAGGACTGAAAGAAATGAGACAAGTAAAGATGATCAACAGAATGGTATGAATGAGGCTAAGGATGAGCCTGATTAATAGGTGCCAGAGTTAAAGTATCCAATATGTTTCTTTTAGAAATGATAAGAAAGACTCAGGCAGTTAGTATGTGACTAATTGTTTAACAGAGACCTACTGAGTGCATATAATTTGATATAATTGGTCTTGTAACATTCATAAGTATAGTATTTCTGGTTAAATATGGTATATTTGTTTGTTTTATTCCTGTAGGAGGATATTGGAAGCAGCAAAGAAATTAAACCAAAGTGGTCATTTTCTCTGGATTGGCTCAGATAGTTGGGGATCCAAAATAGCACCCGTTTATCAACAGGAGGAGATTGCAGAAGGGGCTGTAACGATTTTGCCCAAAAGAGCATCAATTGATGGTAAGGAAAAGCCATAGAATATGTTTCAATCCAACTGAATCAACACTCAAAGGTAAAACCAGAATATTAGCATATGACGAAATGCACCCATTGTTGATGAATCTGGAGAGAATGTTTAATTCCGATGGTAGAATTACCAAGACAGTAACTACTTAACCCAGCATACATTTTTCATTAGGAAAGAGTAACCCATTATATTTTTTTTAAGGGAGATATAGTTGGCCTTAGCTATTTCCATGATATTTCCCTCTAACCTTGCATATTTCCATGGCACAGATGATGGTTACAGCACTGATGTTTGGAGAGTGCTTGCTTTGTAAAAAATGGAGACATGAGGTTGGGCTGACCCCACAGAAATTAATGAAACAGCAAAGATGTGGAACCTCCCTGAAAGGAAGTCTGTCTCCCAGATGGTCTTAGCATCTTAGCATGAAATTCCTTCTTTCCCCATTATCTTTTGGAGTAAGGCATGAGTTCCAGGTAGTCTCCCTTTGATGAGATTGTCCCCTGAGCAGGCTGACACTTTGGCCCATTACCCATGGCCCCATAAAATTACATCAGTGCTGATTAGTTTATTGGATTGGCTGAAAATGGAACATATAAAAAAGATATTTTGACACAGGTAGAGTCATAGAAACCTAGAACATTGGCTCCTGCTAGGACACAGAGAAGAATGAGAAAAGTCTGAGTTGGTTCTGAATATATAGCAGAAGGTTGCTGGTCCCTGTGATGTAGAGGAAAGGGGGAAGTTGTGAGGATGACACCAACAACAGGCTGTCCTGTTAGGTTCATCTGTAGAGCCAGGAGCTGAAATGGGGAAGAGCAAGGGTGATAATATTGTACACTGATTAGCCTTGGCTTTTACCATAAGGGAAGAACAATTTCTGGGCTTCTGATTCTCCCCCATTTGTTAATATGTTTGTTTTATTTTTTTTTCTCATGCAATGATCACAGCATAATATCCATTCAAGAACTCTGACAGTATTTGGGTTTGATTTTGAAAGAATATTAAAATCATACCTTTCTTCTCTGAAATAGGGTTTGATCGCTATTTTAGAAGCCGAACTCTTGCCAATAATCGAAGAAATGTGTGGTTTGCAGAATTTTGGGAGGAGAATTTTGGATGCAAGTTAGGATCACATGGAAAGAGGAACAGTCATATAAAGAAATGCACAGGTACCCGCTGAAATGTTTTCCTTGGTACATTTGTTTTATCATTACCTAGGAAATGAAGTTTTCCTATATGGATAATGATCAGAGTATCTTCTATTTCTTTGTATCTCTTACTAGTTCTCATCAGGGTTGAGTATACAGTCATCATTCAACAAACTTGTATGTACTCACTGGTTCTTACAGTCAACATGTATTTCTTGACCATGTGAAATGTGCCCCAACACTGGGGTATTTGAGTTCTATTTAAAAACATTAAGGGGTACCTGTTGGGTTAGTCGGTTAGGCATCTGCCTTTGGCTCATGTCATGATCTCAGGGTCCTGCGATCAAGCCCCACATTGGGCTCCCTCTTCGACAGGGAGTCTGCTTCTTTGTCTCTCTCTACCCCTTCCCACTGCTTATATGCTCTCTCTCTCAAATAAATAAATAAAATCTTTTAATTTTTTTTAAGATATTGAGTTTCTACTATGGGCAACACATTTTGATAAGCTTGGTGGAATATAGACAAATAAGCAAGAAATGATACTGGTCTCTAGAAACTTAACGTGTAGTGAAGATGATGGATCATAATACATTGCTATAAGACAGTCACTTTTTTTTTCACTATATCCAACCATATATCCTATGATTGTTCTGCATATACTGAATAGCTCTTGCAGCTAGGGCTTTTTGATGCTTTACCTTCTATATCTTGAGCTTAAAAATAATAGTGATATTAAATGTACATATTTTGAATGTAAGAATGAAACATTTTTTTATTTTCAGGTAACATGATTATGTACATTATTCCACTTATGGAATTTTAAAGATTAATTAGAATTAAGTAGTCAATTTGTCAAAACCATAGATACAAAATCAATAAAAAAATCTTATCCATACATATATGCATATGTGGAAACATATGTATATAGAAACACATATGTGGAAAATGAAATTTAAAGAATGCTGCTTATAGTGGGATCAAAAACCATAAAACATCAGGGATAATTTTAACAAAGATCCATAAATCTTCTACACTGAATACTATAAAACTTGAATGAGCATTTTACAATCATTTACCCTTCCCTCACCTACCCCTCACTCCCATATTTTGATTCCTCCTTTCCCTCTAATCACTTACTTTGGAAATAGTTGCTCAACAAAGGTAGTATATGATCAATGCTAGAGCAGAGGTCTAAAGAGAATAAGGACGGGGATGTGAAAAATAGGTGGTGCACTGTGGAGGGGTCTAACTTCAGGCTTCCTGTATGCCAGGCACCCTTCCAGGAACTGGAACAGAGATGAGGTCTGTGTTCATGGGACTTACACTCCAGTGTGCGGAGACAGAGACTAAATAGGGAAACATTTAAATGAACAGAATCTTCCAGATGCTGAGGTGTGCTTACAGGAAATACAAGGGAGTAAATGTGAGGCCAGGTGGTATTGGCAGGGAGGGTGGCAATTAGGCTGTGCAGTCACAGAATGCTTCTCCAAGGAGGTGACATTTGAGATGATACTTGAATGGCAAGATGTTGTCAGTCATGTAAAGACATGATGGCAAGCCATTCCAGAATCTAGGACAAGCCTCCTTTGTTCAAGCCATGGCGGGGGAGGGGGGAGGATGTGTGTGTGTGGCGAGGGGGAGGGTAACACAATCAAGGTGGCTGGTGGCGTGAGGGAGGGAGGGTAGGATAATAAGTGAGTGGGAGAGTGATGGGCCATGAGGCTAAAGAGATAGGTTGGGGTCATGTAATGTAAGTTCTTCATGTTGTTTCTAGAAACTTCAGAGCTATGGGGATTTGGGCTTTATCCTACCTTAGGGTAGAATTACTGAAGACTTTTCATCTAGGGCATTGCTTAGATACCCTTTTCAAGCAGCTTCCTCTGGCAAAAGTATAAGAAGAACTGGAAATCAGGAGAGAGAAAGTAGAAAGGTCAGTCGAGACCCACCCAGTAGTCCTGGTGATGGACAGTCACAGCCTAGACCAGGATGCGCAAGTCAGGGCAGAACACAGAGGAAAGAAGTCCTGGGAAGTTGTATTGACAGTACGTGGTGGGTGACTAACACTGGGGTGGGAGTAAGTTATAGAGGCTCTGAATGTGAAATCCCTATCAGCTAGGTATATGTGATGTAATTAGTGAGCAGAGAAGACAGAGGAATTGTCGATTTGTAGGGGATGAACTTGAATTTGGTTTTTTGAGATAGCCCCATGGAACTGCCCAGCAGGTGGCAGCATAAGGTCTGGGACCCCACAGAGAACTGAGCAGTAAAAATAGGCTCAGGAGTGGCAGATGGGGACCTGGAAGTTAAAGGCAAGGGCAGAGATGCAATTGCCAGAGGAATTGGAGCAGAGCTAAGGGATAATGACTGAAGATTCTAGGGGAGGAGCCAGGAAAGGCAAGTGAGCATGGTAGGAGAACAGTCTCAGTGTGCAGGAGAAAAGATGGGATACGGGCAGTTTCAGTGCTGCTGAGAGGTGTGGCTAAGGGATGAGAAGTGTGAGAGACTCAGATTGTGAGGGGCTGAGATAGAGCCAGAATAGAGGAAATGGGGGAAGGAATGCTTTTAAAAAAATGTTTGACAAAGAAAGAAAGTAGATATGGTGAAAATCTTGAGAAAGAAGTAGGGTTACAGAAGTTTTCTTTAGGAAAGGGCACATTTGAGCATGTTTTCAGATAAATATAGCATTCAGAAGGAATGACTAGAGAAAGAGAAATTAGCTGTGGGATAGGATCTTGATAGATGCTTTAGGGAGAGGCATTAAGAGGGAGATGTTACCTTAAATTATGTGATTCACTTGGGGATAAAAGATACAGAATTGTTCATTAGTACAGGGAGAAAAATCCTAATTAAAAGCTAGACTTAGACATAGATGTTATGGAACTTCAGAAAATATATGACTGTAAGTTCAGTTTGTAAAACTCAAAATTTCATGGAGATGATGAGTGTTTGATAAGGAAGATTTGAAAAAGAGCTTCTAAGAGGAGAGAAAAGGTCAGCCAGCAAGGCAAAGGCACAGAGTAGGACACGGCTTGGAGATGTGTGCAGGATAAGGAAGAGGTCCAGCTTATTGGGGAGAAGCGTGCAAGTTAAGGAATAATGGGAAATAAAGAGGACCTAGTTTTTAGAAGGATTTGAAAGGGGAGTTTATGGAGTAACTTCTGTGTTTTCATTCAGATATATTTTACACTGGGTTTAACTCTGATTGCTGAATGTTACTGTTTGATTGTGTACACACATTCACATTCTATTGTTATTTATACCATATTAAAGAAAGTCGACCAGTTAACAAAGTAACCAACTCTATTTCATATATATGTGTGTATATATAAAGAATTTATATATATATATAAAGTTGGTAGGAAATTAGTTATTAATTAATCATAATTGTTTACTAGTTTTCAGAATAACCAGTTTCTCTAAATTCCTATTTCCAAAAAAAAAAAAAAAAGAAAGTTGATGTCCTTTTAGCATTTGTAGATAGTGTATACTGATTCCTATTTCAGGCATGAAAAATTCTGACCAGGGTTGTGGTACAGTCCAGACTTGGTGGCATATCTGCTTTAGATTCCTTCAATTTATTTGGGTGTTGCTAAAATCGTAAAGATCTGTTAGTTAGAACTATTTCTAATGCAATAAAAATGGTATTTACTCCAAGTGCTAGGGCAAGCACTAATCCCTTAGGGAATGGGATTAGTAAACAGATTTTCAGACAAATTCCATTGTGAGTGATACTGAAATAACTTGTTTCTGGGTGGAAAAGAAATAAATGATGCAGTGCTCTAACTTAATTTGTTTTTAAAGATTTATTTATTTGTTTTAGAGAGAGAAAGAGCTTGTCAGCGGGGGTAGGGGTGAAGAGAGGGAGGAAGAGAGAGAGAAAAGCAGGCTCCCCACTGAGTGCAGAGTCTGCTGCAGGGGCCGGGTGCTCTGTTTCACAACCTGAGATCATAACCTGAGCCAAAATCAAGAGTCGGCCGCTCACCCTACTGAACCACCCAGGCACCCTATAACTTAATTTTTTAAAAACGGTAACACATGAATATTTCCAGATATTGAGAGAAGATATTTGTGCCCCACATTACTATCAGCAGTCAGTTTTCACCTCTGTTTTTGGGGAGGAAAGATGATCCTAAAATGTTAGTAGTCAAATATACTTAAGAAGGAAAACCTATAGATATTCTGGAATAGGGGTGTCCAGGGTTTGAAAATTATTTGTATTTCCAATTTATCCAGAATGAATAACAGATGTGCATGTTTCAAATTTCAGCCTTACAGGGTTCATGTTTAACCATCCACAGTGAGTCAAAAAGTTAGGGAACTGTATTAAAAGGGATATCTACAAGGGCCTTTTTGCTGCATTTAGGGTATCATTTGTGGGTTATATTTTGAGTAAAATTTTACATTAGGCAATGATAATCTGTGAACTTAATTATTTGCTTCCGTTGGGGGCAATACTGGCAATGTATTTACATGGATAAGAAAGTGCTTCCCAGCAGGGTAGGGCTTCTGTCTTATCAATTTTTGGGAGATAGAATATCTTCAAGCAGTGAGGAGCATCCTCTTCCGAAAAAGAACTTGGTGCAAACAGTTTTCTGAGATAATTTTTCCTCCTAGAATCTCAGGAAAGCTTTCAAAAAGATGTGATATTACTGTTAACTTTGATATGCTGGCCAAATTCCAAAGTGAAGCAATTCCTACCATCCACTTAGCTATTTATGTAGTTATTATTGCTTCTGAAAGCTGCTGAGTTCTGAAAGCTACTACTACTTAATCCTACTTAAAATTCCCTTTGTCTTTCTCAAGAAGCAAAAAGGATTCTTTTGTACTTGTTATCAGTGGTGATGGGTGTAATTTTATAGACATTTATCTGACCCCTCCCTCCCTTGTTCCACTCTCAGGCTTCATGCCTCTCCACTGTGCACAACCCAGACACCCACAGCCCCCCAAGAACTGTGGGTCTTCATCATCTCTGTCTTTGCATGTTTTTTACAGACCCATTTCCCTACTCAGGTCTCTGTCTGAACTCCTCTCCCACTGATCCCCTTTACCACCTCATTTTTTCTTTATCCCATCTTTTCTCTGATCAGTCCCTAATCAGCCGTTGTTTTGTCCAGCAAGAATTTCATTGGCAGTGGAGAATTTTTCTTTTGAGGTCTTGCTTGGCTTTTTTATGACTGTCATTCTGATTTATCATCTTCCACAGTGAGGCCTGATAGTATTGCAGGACTGGAATATGTGGGAAGTGGTCCTAGGTCTGTGCTCCCCAGAGACGGGCTCCCTCTTGGCTCACACTGTGTCCTGGCCTTCATTTTTTCATCCTCAATTTGAATAGCTTTTTGTGCTCTTATCAAAACAATATCCCAGACCAACTCCATAAATTCAGTTGGTCCAGAGAGCATCTTAAAACCTCCCTTTGCCTAATTTATCTGTTTATTCATCATGATTCACTTGATCATTCATTTTGGATGACCTGCCTTGTGCCAGACACTGTGCTACAGATACAGAGACAAAGAATGGACCACTCTTATCCCTTTATTGCTCATATGCATATACACTGTTTTACTTATGGAATCTGAAGTGTTTTCCTTGTCTGTTGGGTTTTAATCCTTAGCTGGGAGCTTGGGAAACTGCTGCTTGGCCTGCATATGGCTGACAGTCTGATGCTAAATGGTGGTGAGCATATGCTACTTGAAATGGCGTATTGATTCTTATTTATGATGATAGAAATAGTGGTAATGGAAAAAGCAATGCACAGATATGTTTCTTCCCACAAACAAGCAATTCTGTCAGTGAACCAAATAGCAAGTTCAATAATTAGCTCCCCGAAAGGCCTGTCGATTTATTATGTAGGACCAGAGTAACTAACTAGATGACTTCTCAGATGTAACTACCTCTTCACAGTCCTCTTTTTGCTTTGGAAGGCTATAGAAGGTGGAAGCTTTCACCCATGCACCCAGGGCACGTGGAGACCATATGAGTCAACTGGGTGGTTAACAAGAGAGATGGATTTAGACAATTTGATTTGGTGACTCCAAATGAAAGGAAACTAAGGTAACTTTCCCTGTGTTAAAATATGTTCTGCCATCCTTATAATGCTCCTTGCCCCTTGTCTAGAGTAAAACTCTTTGGGGCTCAATGCCTTTACATTAGCACCATGAGGTGGTTGTTAGCCTATATGCGGCTGTTGTTAGTGAGTACAATAGCAGAAATCCCAGAATGACCTATTTATGCCACTTCTGAGATTTCCATATTGAATTTCAATAGATAGCAAAACAGGCATTGATTTCAGCCATACTAGATTTCAGAATTTTAGAGATTGGTTGTAAAATCAAGATCATTCTCTCATTTTCTAGATGAAGAAACAGGAACCCAGAAATATTAAGTGAATTGTTGTCACACAGTCTCAGGGCTGCAACTACAATCTTGGTCTGTTTTATTTAAATTTATCCTTGACTTCTATATCCTCAATTTATTTTATTATTTACTTATTTCAGAGTATTACCACATAGTTGGAAAATACTTTTTTCCTTTATAATACTTTATGTATGACAGCAATGCATTATAGAATTTTAAAATCAGCTAAAAGTGAAATAGAAGTAGCATATTGGGTGTTACATAATCCTATAGAAAATGGTATTTTACTATTCTTCATATTGATTTTCAATGATATATGTAGTATTTGCGAATAGGTCTTGAAAAGAACATATACTTTTTATCCATTTCCCTGGCCCCCTGCCCTTTAGAAAAATAGACCTAGGACTATAGTTTAAAAAAATAAAAAATAAAAATAAAAAAATAAAAAAAAATAGGAGAGATTATCAACTGTAAGTTCTCATAGCTCTAAGTCCAGTGGCACTGAATTATAGCAGTTCACTTTGCTAAATTGTTCATTTATTCATTTCCTTATATTAAAAAAACTCACTAATTTTAAAGCAGTTCAGGAGGCACTATAATGTATAATAGCACTTCTAGAACTTTTTTGTGCACCTAAATTAACTGAGCATCTGGTTAAAATTCATAGTCTGGGGTGAGGCATTCTACATTTCTAATGGGTCCCAGGTGATGTGTATGCCAATGGGCTCTGGGCCACACTTTGAGTAACAGGGGATATTACAGTTAGTTTATAGAGATAGCAACAGCACCTGATGTTCAATTAGCAGAATAAATATTCAGCTATGCTAAAGATTACTGATAAACCCAAGATGTTCTACAGAAGATCATTTAAATGAGACTTTAAATTGTCAAATGCAAAACTCTATAATCAAAAGTCTATGTTGTATATACAATCTTCAATAAGTATTTAGATCAGT
Source organism: Canis lupus baileyi (assembly GCF_048164855.1). NCBI lineage: Eukaryota > Metazoa > Chordata > Mammalia > Carnivora > Canidae > Canis > Canis lupus. Next base: position 51,690,530 of record NC_132855.1, on the reverse strand, counting down.
AAAGTATAAAGATATAGTAGTGTGTGTGCATGTATGTCTGTCCTCATTAGGAAATTTGAAAGTGGGAAGCTTTATTGCTAAATTTAAAGAAATATACACAGATGCACCTGTATCTTCAAAATCTGCAAAGTAGATTGCAAAGTTTGCCATGTCAGGAACCAAAAATACTCTGAAAACTTAAAAATTACACTGTCAGTCATAAATGCACATAGAGTAAAAGAGCTGGAAAGGCTCATAGAGATCATTTTGTTTTATTCTTTCATTTTACAGAAAAGGAAATTGAGACCCATCTGGTTTAAGTGAGTTGTCCAAAGCCCTACAGCTATCCAAGGTGATGGTAGGACTGAAATCTATTTGTACTTGGTTCTTTCCTCAATCCTTTCCTGCCCAGAGGCCTTTCCCAGCAAGCATCTGAGTTATACAGATACATTACACTATTTTTTCCCCAGTGTAGTATCCTAAATACTTCCCCAATGGCCACCAAAGTTCCAGTATCCTCTCTTTGGCCCTTCTTGACTACTAAGGAGGTCAGGTTGACGCTCTTGGTCTGGGAAGCACTAATACTGTTAGAATTAATAGAAGTGTGGAGTACCTTCTAATTAGAGTGAACTTCAAGGGTATGTAAACTCTCACGTTTTTCAGGAATAACTTAAAACAGAGAAACACCCATTCTACAGAATGAAAATGAATTTAGAAGCCTAGGAAACCCTTTCTGCAAGCATTCAATGGACTCTGACATTAGCTTGATTGGTTGGGACTCACAAAAATCAGGATGAACATGATCTCTGGAATATTACCCTGAAGGACTAAGAAATGGAAAAAGAAATACAGACAATCAGGTGACAGTTAAGTACTTCTGAGAACCAATTATTTGAAACATTACAATAATACTTGGGTCATTGAAAATGAGGGAGGAGTGAAAAGCACAGAAAACATTAGAAAAAGCTGTCTTTTTCTCAATGATTTCTCAATTGAGGGTACCAGTTCATTAAAACAAAACAAAACAAAACAAAACAAGAAAATGAAGAAAGAATATACAGGTGGCTAAACATTAGGAGAATTTGGTATCTCTCCCCCTACTTAAAAAAAAAAAAAGAATACAACACAGTCACATACAAGGGGTTAATTATTTGTATTACAAAACAAATATTTTATAAGAAGCTTTATTTTGGGATTCCTTTAAACCCATGGGATTTGAGGGACTCCTGTGGCTACTATGAATTGTTGAATTTACCGTAAACTTTTAGGAACACATCCAAACAAGAAGAACTGTGTATTTGAATAATGAATTGAATACATTAAGACAAAAAGGCATAAAATGAGGTGTGACCAGAGTTTACTAAGGCTTATTGAGTAAAGTTCCTGGAGAGTCTTATTTTTGGTTATATGTGGCATTTGTTAAAACTGTGTCATGCTAAACCTCTCCCTCCCTCTCCTCAAGGAGCTTATGTTTTATAAAAAAAGACCATAGGGATGCCTGGGTGGCTCAACGGTTGGGTGTCTGCCTTCAGCTCAGGGCATGATCCTGGAGTCCTGGGATCAAGTCCTGCACTGGGCTCCCTGCATGGAGCCCGCTTCTCCCTCTGCCTTTGTCTCTACCTCTCTCTGTCTCATGAATAAATAAATAAAATCTTAAAAAAAAAGATCATAAAAATATTAAGTGATTAGTTTGTAACTTCTTAGTAGGCAGGGCCAGTATCCTAAGGACTTAGAATATGCTTAACATTAAATATTTGTTAAATTAGTTAATTGGTCAAAACTGATGGTCAAATACTCCTCTTGCTCTCCATTCTAATCTTTCAGACATGATGCATGGGGCCTAGTTTGGCATACATTTAGCTGACAAATATTTTAATTGTTGGAATTAATTTTTACATATTTTTGATGAAACAAAAAGCTCCATACAAATGGCTATATTAAAAGGGTCTTTACCATAATTTAAGAATAAAATGAACTCTTCTGGTAGTTTATCTGTCTTTAAATTCCAGACTGCATTGCTAATATAGAGATGAGAATATGGTTCAAGAAACACATACAGGCTTATATCCATCATTCAAATTCTAATTAGAAAATTTGGTTTCCTGATTATAAATGTCATACTCTATAGTGTGTTTACAAAAACTACATTTATATTATCGGCAGGGGGGGTGCAGGGGGAAGTATCGTATATCCATATTACTACCACTATGGTAACAGAATAATGAAAAGATAATTAGGAAAACATGATGGAAAATATCAGCTGAGAATATGTTTATTTATTCAATTTAATCATGTTTATTAGTTTATTAGTATATCGTTGATTTTTTTTCCCCACAAGAACACAGGCTCTGTGAAGGCAAGGATTTTGTTTTTTCTCTGTTGCCTCCTGGTGCATAGGATGGCATCTGGCACAAATAGGGCTTTCTTAAGGTATTTGTTAAATGAGTTCAATTCAGCTTATTTATTGTCTGCTTTTTGTCAGACACTGTATAATAGATGTCAAGGCCATGTTGGTGAATAACACAGATATGGTGTTTGCCCTCACAGGGCTTACAGTATAACTGAGAAGATAAATGAGTCATGTCTCTGCAATGACTTGTGTTGTGGTTCGTGAGTGGGAGTGTATATCAGGGAGACCTAATGTAGTATAGAGGAGAAGAATGGTGTCATTTGTGTTGAGACTAGAATATGAGTGGCGTTCAGACAAGATGAAGAGGTGATCAGAAGGATTGTTATTTCAAATAGAGGGAAGCACAAAGGCCAGCAGACAAGAGAAAGAATAGTGGCTTGAGAAACTGACAAGTTCAGTATGGCTGTGGTAGAGCATAGGGTGGGAAAATAGTAAGAGAGAAGGATAGGCAAGGGACTGATCAAGTAAGATTTTACAGGGCTCATGAGGGAGTCAAAGTTTGTTTTGAAAGGCAATGAATAGCCACTAAAAGGTTTTAAGCAGATCAGTGACATAATTGGATTTCCATTTTAGAAAGATTATTCTGGTTGTAAGCATAATGCTGGTGAGGCATAGTACTGAGGAAGGGAGACCAGTTAGATATTCTAATAATTCCTCCAGAGACGAGATAGATGGGCCAGGTTATGATGGCCACACTGCCCTGGGGATGGGGAGAAATGGACAACATAAGAGATATCTAAGTAGTTGATTATGTGAATCTGAAGCTGAGAAAAAAGGCCTTGCTGTAAGTGAGAAAGTTAGGACTCAGTAGCCTATAAATAAGACTAGGTGAAAGAGACTCAGAAAGTACGTGGAAAGCAAATTGGAGAAGGCCTTTGTCAGAGGTCAAAGGACTCAGCTTTCAGGAAATATATTGAAGCAAATGACTCTGAAATTCTGGTTTTTCTGGGAATTGTCCTCAGGATCTATGGGTGGACTGCCTAAGGAAATATTTCTGATCTAAAACCCTAATTCCTTCCCCAGTGTCTCTGCAGCTATAATTGATTGGTTTAAGGCAGCTGCTTGACACAAGTTGGACCATCAGAGTCCCTCCAAGCGTTATTTAAAACTGGAACTGAAGGAAGAAGATCAGTCCCTCTTGGGGGGTGAGAGGAGGCAGTGCTGTGAAATATGAAGCTGGGGAGATTGTCAAGTTCCTCACCATGAGGAGAAAGTTGTTCTGATATTGACATGTAGACAGAACAGAGATGGCAAATGGAAAGAGTTCTAGAATCAAGACTTTAACTGTGTCCTTCCAGCAGGTATGTTAGCTAGTTCAAGGTACTTCCAATTAAGTTTCTCTATCCTTAGCATAGCATGCAGACTAGGATATGGTAATAATACTGGGCAAGATTAGAGGAGATAGTATGCTTATATAAAACTCATTGTCTGCTACATAGGGAGTACAGCAGGTACTGTTGCTTACTTTTCCAAGAGCAATTTCCCTTGTAATCCAGCACCATCCAGTAGATCTTTCTGTGATGAAAACAATTTTCTCTGTTTGTGTTGTCCAATGGGGTAGCCACTAGCCACATGTGACTATTGGTCACTTGAAATGTGGCTAGTGCAACTAAAAAATTGAATTTTATATTTTATTTAATTGTATTTGGTTTACATTTAAATGTAAATAGCCACCTACATCAGATAGTAGGAGTCTAGGCTGACAGACCTATAGAGCAACCATTTTGTTTTAACGTATAATCCATGTAGCCCAGTTAATTTTGATTGGTCTGGTGCAGTTACGATGGTCCTATCCTGCTTGTCAGAGTTTGGTTGAAAGAGTAACTTGTGATACAGTTCTGATCAAGGAGATGGATGGAAAAGTTTTCTAGGACCTTTAAGTTAGTGTGAGGAGGGAAGTCTTTTTGTTCTGGTTTTTGTTATGTCTGCAGTTGGTGCCTGGGACTGCAGCAAGAGAATGATGTTGATGGTAGCACAATAGAAAAATAGAAAGAATCTCAGTCATTGCTGACATCTGTGAACTTCTGAATTAACTAGCTCTGGGATGCCCTTCCATTTTTATGATATGAGATAATAATAAATCCTCTCCATTTTAAAGCCATTCTGCATTGCATTTTCTATTATTTGCCACTGAAAGCATCCTGACAAATGTAATGTATTATCAATAAATGAAATGATTTCTTTAACATGACATGAACGTGCCTCATTTTAAGAATACATAAAAAAATTAAAATTCTAAAATCAGGAGGTTAATATTTGTAATACAAACAAATTATTTATATTAAATGGATTCATCACAGGTTTCTTAAATACTGACTTCCCAGTGACTATAAAATGTGATTTGATTTATTAAAATTAAAATGATATACAGCTTTTCAGCATTATTTCACTAGCATATTACTATGAGAATGCTCCTTAATTTATCAAAATAATTCACCTCTCAGTTCCTTTAAGCAATATGCCCTCTCATCTACAAAAGTATTATTTTACAGATGGTGGTGGTATGCTACTTACCACCCAGACAGAAAGTAATTTATCTAAGCATTTTTCTTTGCAGTGTAAGTGAAAACCTGTTCAAAGTGCTAGCAAGTTTATCAACTAAATCATAAGACCTAAGAAGAAGTAGATGTTTCTATTATGTTTTCTGTGTGTAGTAGAATTCTCAGCTTCATTGGTAGATACTCAAATGTTACACCTTAGCTGTGTGATCTTGGACCTGTAATTTAACCTCTAGAAATTATTGCTAACATGCTAGTTTTTCCTGTCTCTAGATGGGAGTTTTCCTGTCTCCAGTCGTGGTTCTAATCAGTGGACCTATCTTTTACAAAGTCCATTCCTATTGCTCTAGTTCTTTCTTGTTACCAAAATGCTCTTTAGCTAAAATATGGAGTTTACATGTAGAACTTGTATTGTTTTTAGAAAATTCGTTTATTTACGAAGCTCTCCACTACATCCTAATGGTGAGATGACTTGAGCATTTGGTAGGAAGGGAGGTAGTAGTCTAACCAACAATGATATCATTTCATCTTTGTATTACTTTCCATTAAACCATTGACCCATATAGAACCTTTTAGCTATGGGTTCATTTGCTTACATCACCGTGAATAATAGTTAGAAATGTAGATTTTCATTTGGGAAAATGATTAATATCTTTTATTGAGGACATTAAAATGCAGGTTTGAATTTCCCTTTTGTTCATGGCTCATGAAACACCAAAGCTTTCCCTAGCCTTGCTGTGGGAAGTGAGAATATGCTCTACATCTGTCTCTTACCCAGATCTTTTTCAGAAAGAATATAGACAACGTTAGCTAAGCAGTTAGATGGGAGCAATATTCAGTTCTTTGCCAAGAGACATCCAGGATTCCAAATGTGCTGATTCAGCAGACCACAGTCAGATTATCTCAAACTGAAGAAAAGTTTAGGAATCCATCAGAATACATGATAATTTAAATAAAATTCAAATCCCACTAGCCAACAGAAAATCAAGGAACATTAGAGAGGGAAGGAAACTTAGAGGTCATTTTATCCAACGTTTTGCTGAGCTTCACCTCTCAGACTGATGCAAAATGAGGACAGGGAGTGCACAGAAACACTTCAGTTTTACTGATTAGTAGAACTCGTGAAGGCTTTTATTGGTGCAAAATGAGGCTTTCTCATTGACTCTAAATAGGCTTATTAGCAGCACACAGGATTTCCATCGTGATCTTCTCTTTGTCCCTAGTCAGAGTGAGAGTGGAGGTCTGAAGCAGGCTGATAGCTGTGAAAGTGAAAGGTACCAACAGACCAGAGTGCAGAGAAGGGCTGGTTGCCAGCTTTGGGTTCGGCACCCTGAGGAGTGTCATTTGTCTGAGCTACTTTATGAAACAAAAGCCTTCTTTTGTGTATTTGTACCTAATGAAAGGGTTGGTGGTGTAGCTGATTCACAGGAGCAGAAAAACAAATAATTCATATTAGTTTAGGATGCCCACCTACCCCCTCTTTTTCAGGAGCATTAGTTTACATTTCAATACATGGCCAGCATTCTGGGCATTCTGGCTGGATATTTCCCAGAGGATTTTTATTAATTGGTATGAAGGTTTAATTCACTGCAGTCCAGAAAATGGTTTAGTTTTTTCCCCCTGCCTACTGAGAGAAAATGTCCCCGTTACTGACTTTTCGTGGGGTCAGTCTACATCATCACTGAGACTGACACAAAAACCAACTGCAGACTGCTGTGCTGGCTGCATGACTCACATTCTTCCCCCAAAGGCCTCGGGTTTGATTAAATGTTTAAATGACCTTTTAGGACAGATGATTATGGGGATGGGCAAACAATTTGTTCTCCAGCTCTTAATAATTTTGGTGTGTATTTGGGGTTAGTATAGACTGAGTTGGGAAGAGTGTGAATAAGAGACTCAGGTTATCATTAGGGATGAGGATTATGAAGATGATAATACTTTTGATATAAATAATTAGTGACTATGATTTGCCAAAAGAGGGGCAAATAAACACAATTTCTCATGACCAGCCCCTCCTCTCCCTCTCAAAGACAGACACACATAGGGTATTCTGTTACTGATGACTTTCTAACCACACAAGAGCTCAGTGTTCCTCAAAGACCACAGCCCTGTGGCCAGGGAACTTTGTCCCTTGATGATTCTCTGGGTAGCTTAGTACTATCTTTCACATGGCAAATGTAATTCAAGAGTAGGTTTATTTTAAGGAAATATTTAGGCAAACACTGTAAGCATTCAGAAACTACAAATAATCTCATTATTCAGTCTGTCCTTTTGGAATATTACAAATTGGCTACAGGTTTTACTTCCTCAGTCTTAGGAATCTATCTCCAGTTGACTTTTTTTCTTGAAAAAGTAGTTTCTCTTGGTTTGATTTTCAGGTATATCTCATCCTCATTTAGGGTCCACATTGAAAGCTTCTTTTTCAAGAAACCCAGAAGGGGCATACTTAATCCGATCACCAGGCTCTTAGCATATAAATCTCTTGAATGAGTCCACCTTGATGAGACTCATTTCCAGAATAATGCTTTTCTATCCTTCCAAAATATAGCCTACCTTTCTTTTGGCCCTAGGACACTCATTCATTGCCACTCAGAATAAACACGAGGCAAACATCAAAGTTTAACTTCACATTTTATATATTTTATTACCTAGGAAGTTGGCTACATATGAACTATAGTAATTTAGGAATGGGGGTATTACTCAAGAAAGTCTCCATACATATATATTTTGGATAACAAAATTTTGACTCTGTAAGATAAATTAACTATGAAGTTTTTAAGAAAAATATGTATTCAGTGACTTCATTTATGTTACCATGCCTTTAATCTATAGGCATTAATGAATTCGTGTGGCCTGCTCAGAAATTAATGAAATCTGTTTATACTACGGATAAAAAAAGGAGAACAGAGAGTTTAGAGAAGTTAGTCTTAGATGATTTTATAAACAAATATGCTTTAATTTTTAATTTTTGAATACATTCACTAATTCAAGAATGGTTTTAAACCTTCAGGGAGCAAGAGTGGCATAGGAATGGATGGGCATTTCTAGCTATCCTCTACCTTCAAATGTAACTTTTCTGAAATAAAATGAGGAAACCCAATTTATGTAATAACAAAGGTTCTTATCTGAATCCAAGGGCAAGTTTGTTTTTTTCCTTAGGAAATGTAAGCTTCTGATGGGCAGGAAACTGTATTTTCTTATCCTTTGTGGCACACAATATCATTTCTCTTCAAGTGCCTTATAAATAGTATGGGGTGGTAAAATGTAAATGGTAAAATTTTCATCCTATTCTTTATAATCACAATTAACCCAGGTAACCCTGTGCAGATACAATGATGTTTTACTTTATTTAAGTTGGCTAACAAGGTCTCTATCATCAAACCACAGCAAATGTTGTAACAGAGACTTCATGATAGGGACATTCTGCATATTAATATAAACTGCAAAATTAAATCTGAGCTTCCTCACATTATTGACAAGAATTGCATATACCCTTGTCATACCCATAACCCATCTTGAGATCAACAAGTTAAGTACTTAAACCAACAGATGAAGAAAACAGAGCAGCAAAATTCCAGACACATTTATACCCCTTATACCTAATTTCTCTATTAAGGCTGAATTCATTCTCTGTTCCCTATCCTTAAATATCCCATGATTTCCTGCTATACCCCAGAATCCCCTGGGCTCTTTTTCCTGCTCTCTATTTCCCAGATCATTCAAAGACATTTAGATGCTAATTAAGACAGAGGTGGGTACTCTTCTGGCTATTCTAAGGGTACAGAGGACAGGAAAGAGCAGGGTGGGATGGGAGGGTAATCTTGGATTGATTTTGTACTCCATCCATGTTGATGGTTGCCTCTTGTTCAGAACTTCCATTTTAAGAAGTTAGGACTTTGTGGTTGGATGTGTGTGTGCTCCTCAACTCTAGAAAATTCTGAGTTTATCTAATTCTTCACTAGGCTTTTAAACTACATAGTATGTCACTGTAGGAATATGCCAGGAAGGGGCAATGAGTCTGATTGGTGTCCCTGCAAACCCAATCATGGTCCATAACCATCACTAATGGATAAGGAAGGTGTTGGATAATGTGAGGTTTGTGCTAAAGTGTTGGTTCATCTCTGAGCTCATCATCAGGAAGGCTCATCATCCTGAGCTCTCACTCAGGAAGGCCAGTTGAAAAGCAAGAGTCAGCTTTGGATATAGAGGTGAGAGTTAGTGGCTGCCCATAGGACAGGACTTTGAGGTATCAGAAAGGCATTCTGTTCTTGGAAATACTTTTCTCACCTATTTGTTGATGAGTGAGACTCCAGGTACAGTATACAAAGCCTGCAACTTGTCTTACCTGTCTGACTATGTCAGAACTCCTTGCTATATGCCTATAGAGACCTATACTCACTTTTACATAATTACTTACTTATAACTTTATTTATGGGATTGTTTGATTGATTTCCTGTTAAATGATAAAATCTATGAGGATAAGGAGCATGTCCTTGTTGCTTATCTTCATGTCTACTATGCCTGCCACTTAGAAGACACCAGATAAATTTGTTGAATTTATCACCCTAAAAATACTTCTATGGTAGGTAATGCATTTATTAGGTTTACACTATAATGAAAGACAGTTCTCCGCAATGGAACATGATCTCCTTTTTTTTCTCCTAAGTAATTTTAGTTGCTACATGAACTTTAAAGTTGCGAGATTGGGCTATGACTCAATATGTGCATAAACCCCCTAGCAAATAACGTGCTTCATTTTCCTTTACTTAAGGTGAGAGAATAGGATGAAGAAAGACAAAGAAAAGAAGTGAAAGGTTTATTTAGCTGGTATCTAGTTGTTTAAAAAGTATTTAGGTTGCTTACATGTTATTTATTTATGAAATTCTTATGTAAATACTTCTATCTTTGACCAAGGTTTATGTAATTAATCCAGCTGTTCATTTTTTTCTTTAATTTTCTTTATTTAATCTACTGGTGGGTGACATTCAGTGTTTGGTTGTGCAAAGTGTTCCCAGGTCTCCATCTTATAAGGAAATATTCCTATATGACTAAGTCAAATTTTTAAAAAGATTTTATTTATTTATTTGAGAGAGAGTAAGAGAGAGCATGAGCAGGGGGAGGGACAGAGGGAGAGGGAGAAACAGGGTCCCTGCTGAGCAGGAAGCCCAATAAGGGCTCCGTCCCAGGACCCTGAAATCATGACATGTGTGGAAGGCAGATGCTCAAGCAACTGAGCCACCCAGGTGCCTTGACTTAGTCAATTTGAATACAGTTTTTTTGTGTGTATTTTGTTCTTAATATATAGTGCTAGTAAATGATTTCTATTTTATTGTTAACTAGTGCTCATGAGGATAATGATATTTAAATTCTAGGGAGCTAAAAGTAAAAACCACAGCTTATTTTTTTTACTGTGTAGGATCTTTTGGCATATGTTTGAGTACTATTTTTCACCCTTGATCCTTTCTTACTAAACTGTATTGTCTCTACTATGATTTTTATGTTTTCATTAGATACATGTATTTTTGTACAGTTGTTTTTTTTTTTTTTAGAAAATATGGTTGAAAATGTCTGTTATTTTTCTATCTCTACTCATTATCTATCTATCTACCATCTATCTCTAAACCAACTCTTTGGGTACATAGCCAACAAATAGATGTGGAATACATCAACAATATAACTTCAGGCATGAGCTATTTTTGGTTAAAGGATTTCTTTTGTCTCTGTGACTTGGCCTCTTGAATTTGGCGTGATTCTGGCTGAGTCCTTCTTTTATCTGGTGTTAGAGAGTTTTTGTGTACTCATTTGGCTGCTGCAGATCCACCTGAAATGCAGTCTCATCAGAATATAGGTCTGCAATTATCCTTCTTGGTATATAAAACAACTTTTTTGTAGAGATGGAAGAAATATTAAAGATTATTTACCCAGTATCCTTTTTTTTTTTTTTACAGATTAGAAAACTGTAATGGATTGAAATAAGTATCTTGTCTAAGGGCCAGAGAAAGGAACTAGCACCAGAAATCTCATCTATCTCCTTATCTTACAGTGAATTTCTGTTAATGTGATCTACTAGTTTGAATGATTTAGGCACACCATTCTATTTGTCTTTCTGGCATCAAAACTAAAGAAGGCCCAGTTTGTTTTATTTTCTTCTACCCATTGCACAGTTGAAGTAACGCTCAATAGTCTATTGTAAATTCAGAACGTTGATCTAGTTTAGAATAATCAAGTCTAAGAAGATGAAGGGGACTGTGAATCATCTATCTAACCCAAACACCTAAATTAGCTATGTAATTATTTGTCTGTGAAGCTTCTTGAGTTTTGTTGTGGTGTTTTGGATTCAGGCCAATCAGAAATGACCCTTGAATCCTGATTGATTCTATCTAGTCAGTCCCTCCTTGACCAAGGAGAACATTTGGGCATGAACTGTAGTTTTTTGTTTGTTTGTTTTGTTTTGTTTTGTTTTGTTTTGTGTGTGTGTGTGTTTTATCCTGTGACTGATTCCCATTAGAAATAGTTACCTGAGGCCAGCCTTCAGGTCTGTTTTGATCTAATTATCCTACGGATATAGGCTTTAGTGTTCTCCCTGACCTTTGAAGGCTGCCCCAGGGCACAGGGAAGCTACAAATACCACTGAGGTTAGTGTCTCAGTAATGAGGATTCTATTTTATATTCTTAGGGATAGATGTTTTTTCTCTGTGGGATGCCAGAGTAGGAGATTTTATGGTCCCAAATGTAGCCACAACATTCAAACATCAGGAAAGGCTCCTATTACAGAAATTCTCCTGAAAATTGAACTCAGGAGGATCAAACTGTTCTCAGTACAGACACTTGACCTTCGAAGAATAAAGCCTTTTTCTTTCTTTTTTCTGCTTCTTTCTTTCTTTCTCTCTTTCCTTCCTTCCTTTCCCAATTTCCTTCTTTCTTTCTCCTTTCCTCTCTCTTCTGCTCTCTCTTTACTTCTCTTATTTATTGTTTGTTGGTTTGTTTATACTTCTCATAGCAGAAATCAGTGTAGAATCTCATTCCTTTCCAGTGAACATACCTACAATCTTTATAAATGTTCTTCTCTCACCTTGACTCCTCTCTAGCAGAGTCAAATTGACCAGATTTTTATAGGGTATCCCTAGTACTGTTGTTTCTTATTATTTAAAATTTTCAAATGTTAACAATTTGTAATGAGAAGAAACTCAAAAATCAGAATGCCCTCTTTCTAACATGCTTAGTGATATAGAAATGACAGCCAGAATGCTTTTCCACATTGTCTTTTGCCTTTTTTTTAATCAAGGAGGTTGAATTTAGAAACATAAAGCAAAATAAGCAAAAACCTGGAGCTATAAATTTCTGGGTTAATCCAAATACATAAAGCATTAAAAATGTCAGATACAAAGCTAGATGCAAACTGACAGGGAAGAAAAAAAAACTCTGTTTGTGTATATAAAGCCCCAAACCAAAAGCAAAATTAAAATTTGTGCTGACCCTTCTCCCTTGGGGCTGCAGATGTCACTGCTGTCCAGGGCACCGTCTGTTACTGAGTGGAGGAAGAGAAATGGCATCCAAATCACTAGTGTAAAATAAAATAGTCTTCCTGCCAAGTTTCTAAGATGTCGTGCCATATTTTTTAAGGCAAGGGGATGCAGGGTGGAGATAAGCTACAAAGGTGACCACAAACATGCATTGATTCTTATCTTTGATAGTCCATTCTTTTATTATAAGAGGTTTGATGAGTCAGTTTTATTATACTAATTTTCATTTAGTCAGTAACAGTAGTAGTTACCACTTAGTTATTGCTTATTTTGTGAGGTATTTTATACACATTCTTATTTTTATATATTTTTTAAAGATTTTATTTATTTATTTATTTTGAGAGAGAGAGAGAGCACAAACAAGGGGAGTGGCAGGCAAAGGAAGAGGGAGAAGCAGACTTCCCACAGAGCATGGAGCCCAATGTGGGACTTGATCCCAGGACCCCAGGATCTTGACCTGAGCTGGAAGCAGATTCTTAACTTCCTGAGCGGCCCTACATTTTTATTTTAGTATTCAGAATAATTCTATAAATAGAACATTATTATTATATTAAAGATAAGGAAGCTGAACCTCTAAATAAATGAAATTGCTCAAAGCAACACATAGCTGCAATTTCAGTGAGGTTTTTTGCTGTTGTCTCACTCTGAATGCCAGTGATCTCAGCAATTACTGCCCTCCAAAAGGCTACAGTTTAGCTGGGGACCATACAAGTTCTCCACTTGCCATGCTCCCACTCATTCTCCACCTTTCTGTGTCCTCCCTGATCCCTGGGAAGCTGACCTTTGAACACTGCATGACCAAGACTCTCTTCCCTTCTCTTCTCTTCTCTTCTCTTCTCTTCTCTTCTCTTCTCTTCTCTTCTCTTCTCTTCTCTTCTCTTCTCTTCTCTTCTCCTCTTCTCTTCATCGTGTACTTGGCCAATGGAAGGTACTAGAAAGATATTGGAGGGTGAGAGGTGAAAGAGGTGGCATATTTCCTCTTTACATCCTGCTTTGACCCTGTGCCCTGGCTCTGTGGTGGTGTCCTTTTAGGCTATCGTTCCCTCCACACTGCCTTCCTTTATGACTCCTGCTTTAACTGGGCTTTTGGGGTGGAAAAGCAACCCTCTTTCTCATCTCTCATCCCTATCAGTAATACTGTCTTCGCACTATTGCTAGTCTCTGGATGTTTCACCATTTTGTTCCTTAACTGTCTACAATTTGGTAAATAACTCCTTCATTAAAATCTCTTCATTTGAACCATCTGGGATGAGTTCTGTTTCCTTCTGGGACCCTGACTAATACAGAAACTGTTAGTATACCCAGATGAAAATATGTCAAAGATAATTTATGAAGCGGGTATAGAAGCTCTAAATTAGGATCACTGGGATAATTTATAAAGCAGGTTTAGAAGCTCTAAAGTAGGATCACCACCAAAAGGCACAGATAAAAAAGTTGATTTTTTTTTTTAAACTAATGTAGAATCTGCCTCAAGGGGACATGAGAGACTAGAATGGTGAGAAGGAAAAGACTTTAAGAGTCTGTATATACCAAGCTTAGAGAATTGTGATAGGTTTTGAACTTGTGATAAAAGCTGTCTTCGGGAAAGATGTTTCTAGCATCCATTTACAGGCAGAGTGGAAGTGGGAAGAAAAGTTGATGGCAAGGAGAAGAGTTACAAAGCTTTTAAAATAAGTCAGTGGTACAGTGACTGGAGAAAGGTTTGCATTGTGGCTGTAGGTATGGGAAACAAGGAATGAAATATAGCAAAAGAAATTTCACTACCATTTCAGTTTGCATTCTTGCCCATGTGATGCATTTGCTTTAAGTTGGTGTAAGCTCTTCACATCTGGAGGGCCCATTTGCCTTGATTTAACATTAGATCAAATTGCAGAAGTCAAATTTGGAATTAAGGCAATATTTGGTTGTAGAGAACATCATTCCTCTTTCTATCTCTTGGACTTGGTGTGGAAGCACTTAAAGTTCTAAAAGGTTCAATCTATTTAGTTAACAATATTTTAGATACTTAATTTTCTGTTTCCAGATGATTCGACTCCTCAACTTGAAATCCAAGGGCATTATAGGCTTCAAGCAAATTGTTTATGCATTAAGACTATTGAACTTAGGAAGAGTAATCTTATAAAAGCCCCATCATTGCTGAAATGTTTTCCTAATCCTATATTCCTTCTGAATGTTTATTTGGAAATGTTCTCTTTTGGTGGGGAGGTAAATGAGCTGATGTGTATTGTGCTCTAGCTATTTATTTATTTATTTATTCATGTAATAAAATTTTTCAATAAATGACTATCAGGCACATTTATGTTTTACTCAAGTGGCCTTTTATTTAATATTCATCCATTTAATCATTGGTCACTTATACTGAAAAATTTATAGAGTTTGGAAATCAGGCTGCCTGGGTTCAGACTGAACTTTGCCATTTTCTGGCAGGGTTTTCTTGGGCAAATTATTTTTTACACTCCTTTTTGGGTTATATAAGATAATTTTTGTGAAGAATCTGCAACATCACAGGGAAAAGCCACGCAAAATAGATGAATTTAATCCTTCTATATCTTACTCCTAACTAACTAACTAACTAACTAACTAACTAACTAACTATATATATACACACACACACAAATACATAAGGCTCCAAGATGGATAAATTAATAAATAAATGGAAATATGATACTTTGAAGTGTAATTGCAGATACAAGACAAAATACCAAACTGTTTAAGTATATGATAAAATTAATAAAATAAAGAAGATAATACAGTATAACTTTTTCTTCTGTTATTTAGCTGGTATAAAATTAATTCCTTGAATGTTGTATTTTGTCAACAAATATGATAATGTATGTTGTGATATATTGCTCTGCCTGGAGAAGGAAAAAATAATTATAGTCATAAAACATTTAAGAAAATTCTGGAAAATAAGAGTAATAGGATTATTTTTTTCAAACATTTCCCAAATGTGTTTTAAATGGTTTTCCTGAGGGGGGGAGGGAGAACTTGACAGATACAATTACAGATAAGACCTATGCATATTATTAGCAGACTTAAAATAATTATGCATATTCAAAGCTAAATTGCTAATTAACATTCCCAGAATTTTTGTTTAATACAAGCAAGTTATTTTAATGGGGTTAGGGCAAAAACAAAATGATAAAGATCTAAATATGTGGCTATTTAACCAACACTGAAAACTTAACTACACTGCCTTGCCCCATCCCACAGATGTAAACAATTAAGCTTCATTATCATGTTTTTTAAAGAATAAAAAAAGACAAAATAGTATGCTGAGATATGACACTTTGAATCTTTGGTGTATTGATGAGTTTTGAACCTTCAGGGGTTTGAAAGAAAGACTGATAGAACTTGGAAGCAGAAGACCTAGCCTGAAGTCTTGTTCCTGTCACTAAATAGCAATGTAAACTTTAGGAGGCTTCTGAACTCTCTCAGCCTCTGTGAAATGGAGACAATGTTTCCTGTACAACAGCCTTAGAGCTATTGGGGAAAATCATTTGGAAATGAATTATGGCTGTCAACAAATTTTATGAACTATAAATTACCTTATACATTTGAGGTATTTATTCATTTATTCACTCATTCACCAATGGAGCTATGCCTAGTATTGGGCATATAGAGTGGACATTGATACGGTAAGTGAGATAGAGGAAGCAGTGTGTCCCAATGATTAAGGATATGGATTTTGAAGTTAGACTGACCTAGAGTGATTCTGGGCTCACCACTCCGTGACCCTGGACAATTACTTCCCATCTCAAACTTTCATTTGGCCAATCACTTCATCATCTTAAATCTATTTCCTTAACATTAATATGGTGAAACACTATATATTTCACAGGGGAGTTGTAAGGATCTGAGAAATACCAACACTTAGTTTAGCACACAGAAAGTACTCAGTGACAATTGGCAAATATCTACTCTTCAGGTGCTTTGATCTTTAATCGGGGAGCAGACATTCAGACCAATAATGACAGAACAAAGCAGCATGGGTAAGAGTGGCAGAAAGACTTTGGGAGTTCATAGTAGAACTTAAGCTGGAGTGATTAGTAGAGATTTTGGAGTTAGGCAATTATTTAGAGTGAATCTTAAAGAAGAGGTCATATTTCAATAGGAAGAGATAGGGTTGGTGGCAGCATTCCAGATAAAGGGAGTGAATGCGCTAAAACTCAGAGATGAGAAAGATGAATAGTCCAGTTGTCTAGATTAGCACTGCCCCACAGACCTTTTCTTGCGATGGAAATGTTCTATAAATGTGTTGAACGATATGGTAGCCACTAGTTACATGTGACTATTGAGCATATGACATGTGGATCATGTGACTGAGGAATTGAATGTTTAATTTCTTTTAATTTTTATTAATTTAAATGCCACATGTGACTAGTGCTGGTCTAGACTATAGGATACATGGAGAGTATTGTGTGATAAGACCCAAACAGCTTGCCAAATTTGGAAGAACTGCCAGACGAACAAGTTTAGATTCCAAAATGGAATCCAACATATTTAGAAGCAGGAGAAGCAAGCAAGCAAGGAAGGAAGGAAGGAAATTAAAAAAAAATTAACAAAGGAGACCCAAAAGTAGCAGGGTTGGAAAAAGCAGGAAGCCAACAATGAATGAGTGTGGAGGAAAGGCGTGCCTTGCACTTTTAGTCCAGAAGCCAACTGGTACTGCTAAATTTTGTTAGATTTGGCAATTCAGAAATCATTAGTGATCTTCAAAAAGAAAGTTTCCATTGAGTGGTAGAGGTGAAAAGATTACTGCAAGGATTAAGGAGTGAAGTATATTGGTAGGTGGCATTATGGAGCAAAGACTTTTCTTTGAACAAGTTTGTGAGTTAAAGAATAAAATATTACACACTAAGTTTCAGCAAATACTGCATAATCATCAGGTAAGTGGAGTTCATGCAGGCAAACTAGATAGCTTCAATGCCAGGTATGAAATTACAGTGGTTTAGATAAAAATTTAAAGCAATTCTACAAATAACTACCCTGAGTCGTGACTTTTTTAGGCCACATCTAAAACATTGGCTGAAAGAATACAAACAATATTGAAATATAACCAAGCCTCTTGCTGAGTTTATATTCTGAACTAAGGATAGATTATTCTCATGCCCTTATTTTTCTATGATGAAAAACTTTTTTTTTTTTGAATTTGCACAACACATTTAGGTACCAGGTAAAAGGGGAAGTGTGTCCCCATGGATATTTCAAAGAGAGGCAAACCAAAGACAGCCATTTTGTGAAAGATACACATGTTCAAGGGATGCCTGAGTGGCTCAGCAGTTGAGTGTCTGCCTTTGGTTCAAGACATGATCCTGGAGTTGAGTCCAACATCAGGCTCCCAGCAGGGAGCCTGCTTCTCCCCTCTGCCTGTGTCTCTGCTTCTCTCTTTCTGTCTCTGTCTCTCATGAATAAATTAATAAAATCTTTTATAAAAGGACAGATGTTCTTAATTCTCATGATTAAATGACTATAGTAATTTTCCCATTTCCTCATTCATCCTCATGAAAATTACTTGGAATGCTTGATAAACATTCAAAATCTTTTGTCCCATTACAAATTGGTCGATATGAATCCTTAAGGGATTAGTTTAGGGATCCCTTTTTAAATTAGGACCCAAGTGATTCTTAAGATCAGGCACAATGGGGAAATACTAATCTATTTCATTTATTCGCCATCTCAACAGTCAATTGAGTATTCTATATGTTCCAGGCCCTCAGCTAGATACTGGGACATAAAAATGAATAAGACAGTCTCTACCCTATAGAGAGTGGCCAGTTGTAGCTGGAGATGGAGACAATGGCCAAGCACAAAAAGGAGTTTCTAGTTAATCTCAAGATGATGAAAAGTCATTAAAGTGTAATGTGGGATTGAAGAGATTGGAGATAGGGAGACCCATTAAAAGCTTAATACAATTATTGAGATGAGAGGTGATGTCTGACCTAGGGTGATATCCACAGAGGAAGAATGGAGAGGACATTTTTGAGAAATAGTTGGTGATTTATTATGCATGATATAACCAGACAATAGTTTACCTAATTCTTTATTAATGTTGTCTTATTGAGACAAATTGGATTGCTGAACAATTGATTGTGTAGATGGCCCACATGATGCATTTTGGCCATGATGAAAAACATATAATTGCTTGTTCATAGCTATAGTCACTGCTTAAATGGCCTGCTCTTGGGCAAGCATTCCAATATTAGGACTACATCAACCTACAGGAGGTAGAGAGGTTTACCTAGCTGCCTTTGTGGATATCTCAAATTCTTTGATTTTATGCAGGTGAGGAAGTTCATATTACTTACTACCTATTTAAATTCACTAGTATTCTTACTCTTTAATAATTTCCCGTTTGTTTTTTCCTCTATGGTTACTTATAGTTATAATAATATTCCATTTTAAAACTTACTTTATATCTCTTCCTAACCCTTCCCAAATTTAAGCTAACATATAAAACATGCAGATTTCCAAAATATAAGTGAAACAAATGGAAAATATTTTTGAGATTTTTTTTGACACCCACTAAAATATTTTAATATATCTTGAGTTATCATGAAATGAAATTTGAAAGGTACTTATTTATAGTGATAATATCTGTGGTGATTCAGGAAAAGAGGCACTGGACAACTTAATAAACAGTTTAATAGAATCCAATACATGGCATCCAATTACTGACAAATAGAATACAAACATAATAAAATGCATGGCTATCTTATGATTTGTAGACATATTTTACAAGTTGAAACTATTTAAGGATTCAAAGCAGTTGTGCAAAATATGTGATTGTTAACACATTTTATATGTTCATTCTATTGTGAAAAATACATGAACATGAAGTGTTAAATGGTTAAAATGGTCAAATGTACTTCTATGTTTATACAATTTTCATTCATAGGAGGAAAAGTGAGTGACACAGAAAGAGCATTGCTCTAGAAAAGCTGACTGAAATCAGGGAATTTAAAGAGAAAAAGGCATGTGTTGGGATTCTGATGCTGTCAGTCCATAAACCTAGAATGGATTTACCACCCTGAGCTTCACTTCCCTCATTTGTGGGATAATGCTTACCCTACAAGGTTGTTTTGAGGATTAAATGAGATAATACAAATAAAGCACTCCCTATGGTGGCTGGCTCATAGTATGCTCAGTATAAAAATAACAGCAATTACACAAAAAAATCAGGATTCAAGATTCTAGTTGTGGCTTGGCCACAACTCAGGATAACCTTGGACAAGTCACATTTTTCTAAGAGTCTGAGCCTCTTTAACAGTAAAATGAAGCAGGTGGATTGGGTGATTTCTAATTTTGATGATTGGGGTTAGGATTTGATAAGTAATATAAGTCACATCTGAATTTTTGTCAGAAAATGTATCATTCAAAAAGTTTTATTTCACCCTGAGTCATGCACTCCTCTATGAGCACTGAAATATATTCAATCTAGATGGGTTTAGAAGCTTCAAGAATGGTGACATGTTGGTTTTGAAAGCATGCTGGGTATTCGGATAAAGAATTCTATGTGGCAGTCAGAGATGAAACTCAGAGAAGAGATCAGAGCTTTAGAAACATGAGAATTAACAATACAAATGACATTTAAGGAATGAAGGTGACTGTTACTTCCTTTTTTTCCTTGATCAATAATTTCTTTCTTTTATTTTATATATATATATATATATATATATATATATATATATTTTAATTGGAATTCAGTTTGCCAACATATAGCATAACACTCAGTGCTCATCTGGCCAAGTGCCCCCCTCAGTGCCCATCACTCAGTCACTCCAACCCCCTGCCCACCTCCCTTTGAACTACCCCTTGGTCGCTTCCCAGAGTTAGGTGTCTCTCATGTTTTGTCACCCTTGCTGATATTTTCACTCATTTTCTCTCCTTTTCCCTTTATTCCCTTTCACTATTTTTTATATTCCCCAAATGAATGAGACCATATAATATTTGTCCTTTTCTGATTGACTTATTTCACTCAGCATAATACCCTCCAGTTCCATCCACGTGGAAGCAAATGGTGGGTATTTGTCGTTTCCAGTGGCTGAGGAATATTCCATTGTATACATAGACCACATCTTCTTTATCCATTCATCTTTCAGTGGACACTGAGTCTCCTTCCACAGTTTGGCTATTGTGGACATTGCTGCTATAAACATTGGAGTGCAGATGTTCTGGTGTTTCACTGCATCTGTAACTTTGGGGTAAATCCCCAACAGTGCAATTGCTGGGTCATAGAGCAGTTCTATTTTTAACTCTTTGAGGAACCTCCACACAGTTTTCCAGAGTGGCTGCACCAGTTCACATTCCCACCAACAGTGCAAGAGGGTTTCCCTTTCTCCACATCCTCTTCAACATTTGTTGTTTCCTGCCTTGTTAATTTTCCCCATTCTCACTGGTGTGAAGTGGTATCTCATTGTGGTTTTGATTTGTATTTCCCTGATGGCCAGTGATGCGGAGCATTTTCTCATGTGCTTGTTGGCCATGTCTATGTCTTCCTCTGTGAAACTTCTGTTCATGTCTTTTGCCCAGCTTATGATTGGATTGTTTGTTTCTTTGCTGTTTAGTTTAATAAATTCTTTATAGATCTTGGATACTAGCCCTTAATCTGATATGTCATTTGCAAATATCTTCTCCCATTCTGTAGGTTGCCTTTTAGTTTTGTTGACTGTTTCTTTTGCTGTGCAGAAGCTTTTTATCTTGATAAAGTCCCAATAATTCATTTTTGCTTTTGTTTCCCTTGCCTTCATGGATGTATCTTGCAAAAAGTTGCTGTGGCCAAGCTCAAAAAGGGTGTTGTCTGTGTTCTCCTCTAGGATTTTGATGGATTCTTGTCTCACATTTAGATCTTTCATCCATTTTGGTTTTATCTTTGTGTATGGTGTAAGAGAATGGTCTAGTTTCCTTCTTCTGCATGTGGCTGTCCAATTTTCCCAGCACCATTTATTGAAGAGACTGTCCTTTTCCCAGTGGATAGTCTTTCCTGCTTTTTCGAATATTAGTTGACCATAGAATTGAGGGTCCACTTCTGGATTCTCTTTTCTGTTCCCTTGATTTATGTGTCTGTTTTTGTGCCAGTACCACACTGTCTTGATGACCACAGCTTTGTAGTACAACCTGATCTGGCATTGTGACGCCCCCAGCTCTGGTTTTCTTGTTTAATATTCCCCTGGCTATTCGGGGTCTTTTCTGATTCCACACAAATCTTAAGATGATTTGTTCCAACTCTCTGAAGAAAGTCCATGGTATTTTGATAGGGATTGCATTAAATGTGTCAATGTGTAAATTGCCCTGGGTAGCATTGACATTTTCATAATATTAATTCTTCCAATCCATGAGCATGGAATATTTTTCCATCTCTTTGTGTCTTCCTCAATTTCTTTCAGAAGTGTTCTATAGTTTTTAGGGTAGAGATCCTTTACCTCTTTGGTTAGGTTTATACCTAGGTATATTATGCTTTTGGGTGCAATTATAAATGGGATTGACTCCTTAATTTCTCTTTTTCTCATTGTTAGTGTATAGAAATGCCACTGATTTCTGGGCATTGATTTTGAGATACTTCCTTAGAAACACAGTATGTGGGAAAATTTTACACTTATATTTATTTATTCATTTATTTTCTAATAATCCTAATAGGGATAACCCATTAAGTAATCAATACTCAAATAAGAGTTTATTAATTCCATTTTTAAAAAATATTGACTTAGTAGAAATATATAGTTTTGAAAACTATTTGAATTTCCACATATTTGTCATGATAGCAAATGTTTGACATATTTGGAATAGGTGAAACCAATTGGCTTTTTTGAGAGCATGGAAGTATTTTATATGTCTCAGTCGAAAGGTTGCTATATTGAGAGCCTGGACATATAGACTACTGCTTAAGACAAAACACGGGGTTGGAGGGGCAGCCCAGGTGGCTCGGTGGTTTAGCACTGCCTTCAGCTCAGGGTATGATCCTGGAGACCCAGGATCGAGTTCCATGTCGGGCTCCCTGCATGGAGTCTGCTTCTCCCTCTGTCTGTGTCCATGCCTCTCTCTCTCTCTCTCTTTCTCTCTCGCTCTGTGTGTGTGTCTCTCATGAATAAATAAATAAAATCTTAAAAAAAAAAAAAGACAAAACACAGGGGCACCTGGGTGGCTCAGTGGGTTGGACAGCTGCCTTCGGCTCAGGTCATGATCCCAGAGTCCTTGGATAGAGCCCCACGTTGATTTCCCTGTTCTGTAAGGAGCTTGCTTTTCCCTTTCCTCCTTGCTTATGTTATCTCGGTTGCTATCTCTGTCTCTTTCTCAAATAAATAAAATCTTAAAAAAAAAAAAAAAGACAAAACACAGCTCTGGAAAAGGTGAGGTCAGGAACTGATATATTTACATGTTTGGCATATTCACCCTCAGTTACATCTAGTTAGTATGAATTAATGATAGTTCTCTGCTTATACTCCTGTATGTGTGTCTTAGAGAGGCTGAAGAGTACATTACAGTGGCTGGGCATTGGACTCTGGCTCTAGACTTCTTACACTCAAATCCTAGCTCTGCAACTTTGAGAAAATTATTTCACTCTGAATATTTGACTGTTTCCCCAGATGGGAAATGGAGATAATGATAGTACTACTTTCCAAGGGCTTGTGAGTACTAAATAATATATACAAAACACTTTGGCTGATAACTAATAATACAGTTTATAGGCATCAGCTGGTTTTCCCTCTCAGTTATTACAGTAAGTTTTGCTCTTGTTAAGCTAAAATTTAAAGTAAGTTTCTCTGTTTTAAAGGAAACTAATATGCTTAGTAGATTTACTCATGTATGGAATAAAAAGTACAGTAAATGAGGTTGTTTTTGAATTGACTTGTCATTTATATCAAAAAGCCAAAGTAAGGGGTACCTGGGTGGCTCAGTTGGTAAGCATCTGCCTTTGGCTCAGATCATAGTCCTAGGATCCTGAGATTGAGCTCCGTGTTGGGCTCCCTGCTCCCTTCCTTCCATTGATGCTTCTCTCTCTCTCTCTCTCTCTCTCTCTCTCTCACTATCTCTCTCTCAAATAAATAAATAAAATCTTTTTTTTTTTAAAAGCCAAAGTTAGTGCACCATGCAGACACAGTTTAGGTTGAGAAGTGCTCCTCTGTGAAAGTTATGAAAGGTGAAACAATAGCAATACATGTCAGAAGAGGAAAAAACTCTCTAAACTCTCTAAAACTGTGTGTGTATATGTGTGCATGTATGTGTGCATGTTCATCTGTGTGTGTGTGTGTGTGTGTGTGTGTGTGTTTTAAACTGTAGTAGAGAGTTTAAATATAGAGCATAATATTAGGCACTTGGTAATTACTTGGTAAATTCTTTTTATTAATGTAAGTTTTTTATAATCTGAATACTTTGTGTTTAAAAAAAGAATTTTGCAAAAGTTATCTTAGTTTTCTCTCTCTAACACCCTGACATATGCCTGATGGATATAGATTTTCATTTTAAAAATTAAAGAGGGGCTCAAATGAGTTTAGTTATTTTCTTCGATGATGAAATGCTCCCCGGAGGTGGACCAAGAGGAGTTATAAATCTTTTATGCACCTGTGTAATATATGCAGTACACTGCTGAGAATATCTAGTTTTGAGGTTTCAGTGGCAGAAAACCAACTGCAGGGAATCTGGATATTCTAGTACAGTTCTGACCTTAAATGTTTTATCCACTGAGAAGAATAATGCACAGTTTCAAAAATGTTAACATGGTCCCAAAAGAAGGTGAGTTTTTTTTTTCTTTCCCCACAACTTTAATGACACTGTCCCAAACAATTTAAAGTAGTAGTAACACCTTGATTTTAATACACAGGGTACTTCTTGTCTTTACTTCTCCTTTCACCTTAGTTTCCATGTTATCCCATCTCTGTTCTCTGGCTTTCCCTTCTGCTTTTCACAACTCCATTTCTCTGTGAGCATTCTTACTATTTTTTTGCTCCACTGACCAAAGCTTTAGAGTCCTTTGTTTCACTCCTTAAATCTCTGTTTTTCTTCCCCCTTTTCTATTCTTATTGTAATATAGAGAGAAATGCAGAGAAGAATTACTTACTAGGGTTTACCATATTATAAAGAATTTATATTCTTTCTGCTTTGCCAGTGATTTATTACTTGAAAATATTGACATCAATTTCCAGAAATTCATAAAAGTCTCCAGTCAATATACCTAAATTTCAAAAAATCTCTGGTGGTTTTGGTAAGAAAGTGTCCAATTTATTACTTTCCTTCATTTTTTGTAAATCACAGCAGTGAGAGTTTGGAAGAAGGTTGCATCAGGGCAATGTAAGAAATCAGCCTATGTAAATGAGTTTTTTATTTCCTTAGAACCCATCATATTAGTGACTCACCTGGGTTAAAGTTCACTGAACTTTGTATTTGTAGTTCCTGGTGCTTCAGATTTCCTTTTTATCTTGTATCAAAATTGAAGTAATGATAGCTTCTTTTAGTTCTGTGGACCATAGAAAAACATAAAACATATATGCCTGGAAATATGTAAAAGAATCAATATCTCTGTACTAAGATTTTATATATGCCTGGAAATATGTAAAAGAATCAATATCTCTGTACTAAGATTTTATAATTCCATGCTTTTTAGAGACATCAAAATATCAAGGAAGCTGGTAACTCATATCACCTAATATTGCTATGATAACAATTATGTATAGTAACCCCAAATCTGTCTTCTTCTTCTTCTTTTTTTTGGTCAGATCATTAATGCTTAGAGGACTTTCTAGGTAGTAGCCACCTTAAGAAAATACTACTGTGCTTAAACCATATGGAAAAATAGTTCAAAATGATCAAGGACTTAAATATGAGTTTTAAAACTGTGAAACATAAAATATCAATAGTTATAGTACAGCTCAGCCATTAAAATGTAGAAAATCTCGGATTGGGTAAAATGCAAATCCAGTAAAAATGCAGTGTATTACACAAATATATACACACATTTGTGTATTATGTATGCATGTGTACACATGTATGAAAATGAAAAGTGATTTGCTAGGAAAATTCAAAGATAAAGAAAATGGAAGCTGGTATAGTAAAGTAATATCCAAAAATAGAATTTAGTGTAAAGTGATAGTAGAAGTAAAGAGAACTATAGATTCATAAAAAAACAAAACAAAACCATTCATCAAAAGGTAAGACACCTATGAACTGAAATGAACTTAAGAAGTAAAAGCACATGGGCAGTGCGGTGGCTCAGCATTTAGTGCCACCTTCAGTCCAGGGCGTGATCCTGGAGACCTGGAGTCTAGTTCCATGTCGGGTTCCCTGCATGGAGCCTGCTCCTCCCTCTGCCTGTGTCTCAGCCTCTCTCTCTCTCTGTGTCTCTCATGAATAAATAAGTAAAATCTTAAAAAAAAAAAAAAGAAAAAAGGGAAGTAAAGCACAGTGAGATGAGATTAACAAAATAATAATCTAAATAAGAGATGTTAACACATCTCTCAGAAATTAATATATTAATTAGGCCAAAGGATATAAAAGATTTGAATAAATCAATTAGCAAAATTGATCTCATAGATATATATCCAATTGTACATTCAACAAATGTGAATATCTGTTTTCTTTGAGCGTGCTTCTTCAAGCCAGTCTGTTTTGGAGGTTTTAAGTGCAACTCTGGAATTTGACTAAGTTTGAGTCTTAGCACCACAACATACTAGGTGTGCAAGATGGTTAAGCTTTTTCTTACTATGGCACAGATTCCTCATTTGCAGATTATAAGTAATAATAATACGTAGGACTTTTGTGAGATTTGACAAGTTAAAACATGGTGAACTGTTTAGGATAGTGCCCAACACATCATAAATATTTGACTAACATGTGTTGGTATTATCTGGCGCAAGGTCCCCCAAAAAAGTTTGCCCTAAATTCCATGAATTGAGTTCAACATATTAGGCATGAACTATAAAAAATAGCTCAAACTCTCTCATATAGCTGGAAATTGAAAAATAGGCATCTAAATAATTTTTGAGCTAATGAAGAAAGTAAAGTAGATATCATACAATATTTATAATTGAATGACACTGAACACAGTACATATAATAACTCATGGGATGTGGTAATCACTTAAAGGAAGGTTTCTAGTTATAAATGTACTTATTAGAAAACAAGTCACGAAAATAAACAAGTGAGGGTTTAACATAAGCATTAGAAAAGGAATAGTAAATAAATAAATAAATAAATAAATAAATAAATAAATAAATGAAAAGGAATAGCAGAGAATCCACAAAGAAATGGAAAGAGGGAAATCATATGAAAAGGAGCACAAACTAATAAAATAGGCAACAAAACAATATGAAGATTACTAACAAAATACAAAGGATGTTTTTTTTGAAAAGGAGGTTAAGACAGACAAGCCTTGGGCAAAATTTGTCAATAAAAAAGGGGACACATCAACACATCCAGCATCATAAGCAATAAAAATGATATAGTTTGTCATCTAGTGAAGATTTTTAAATCTTAAGAGAATATTCTGAACATGTTATGCCAAATAACTTAAATAATGTGCTATCTTAGATTAAATGAACACTTTTCTAAGAAAATATAAATGTCCAATATCAACAGAGGAAGAAAGAGAAAATCTGAATATACTTGTCACAGATTAAAACATAGATGGTAAATATGCTTCTCTTTTCTTGAAGAATTCATGCTGTCAGTTATTTATTATAGCTATACAGTAAGACAAGAGGAGCATATAGGGATTAGAATGAAAAAAGAGCATGTAAGAATTAGAAAATAAGTAATAAGATTATTGTTTACAGAATATAAGTGTACATGTAAAATTATCCAAGAGCATTTATTGACAGATTTTAGAAGTAGTAATTTTGTTGAGTATAAGAATTATTTAAGAATCTTTTTATGGTATAGAAACAAGTGTCATTATATTAAAAAATTCAAAATGGCAATAATAGCTATGGGCTACCTATAAGATAGTTATTAATTTGTTTTTGTACCTTTACTGCAAAACAGAATAGAGATCCCAGGAACTGACGATATGGGAAATCAAATGAATAGAATGGTATTAAAAAATCAGTGAGGAGAGAATAGATTACTGATTATATTGAAGTAATTTGCAATATAAATGGGCAAAAAAATTAATTAGGTTCATACCTCACATTTTGAAATGAAATAAAATCCTGGCAGATTTAGAGACATATATCTGGAAACAACACTTAGATCAATTTGACAATACCAAATAACTTAAAAAGTACTGTGTATTAAAACAAACAGTTAAAAGGCCAGCTACAGACCAAGAAATGATAGTTGCATTATATATACTTGAGTCTTTTATTACAACAAACAAAACAAAACAAGACCAGGAAAAAAAAAAAAAAAAAGATTAGGTTCCAGTCTGTATAAATAACTGCAGAAATCAATGAGAAAGGTGAAATAATCACTGAGTAGAATAAAGAACAGGAACAAACAATTAATAACCATGAATAAGTAAGTGGCCAATAAACAGGAAAATGCTTAAGCTCACCAGTAATCAAGATAATACAGATTTTAAAAAATCAAGGATATATACTTCTACAGCCATCAGAAAGGTTTTTTTTTTTTTTTTTTTTTTTTTAATATTGGCAGTACCAATAACTGGAGAGATTGTAGGGTATTTGAATCTCTCACACACTATTGGTGGGAAAATACATTGGTGAAACCACATTAGAAGACAGTTTAGCAATATCCCTTAATGTTGAAAATTTGCATTCTATACTAGCACTAGTAATTCTTCTAGAAATTCTCATATAACTGACCATGGGTATTCATTGCTGCACTGATTTTAATAGTGAAAAATTAGAAACAATATAAACGGCCATTTATAGGGGAAATGATAAATAATTGTGTTATATTATCTAAGACATGAATAAATGAAGTAAATCTTCATATATTAACATTGGCCAAATCTTAAAAACAATGATGATATGAAAAATAAGAGTATGACATGATACTTCTATTTTTATGAATAGATACATATGAGAGAAAATAAAAATATCAGTGGAGAAGGATGTACAGCAACTTCAATACTGTAGTTGTATCTGGGGAGGAAAGAAGGGGATAATGCTTGGTGGTGGTATGTGACTTTTCACATAAGCTTCTCTGTATATTTTTGCATGTTAAAAATATTTCCCAGCCAGCATGGTGTCCTTCTGAGTTACTAAGATCAAACAGCAGGAAAATAGCTGGCTGGTATAGAATAGAAAGACATGTCTGAACATGGCTGAAAGCCATAGATGAAAATTCACCAATAAAAGATTTATAATAATTGCTGCAGTCACAAGCCATAGAGCAATCTTAACATGTCTACCATATCAAATGGATTCTTCATTATTTATAAGTCTTTTCAGTTATATACTAATATTCACAGGTCAAGAAGACTAAAAGTGATTTTATTTTCAAAGAAGCAAATGGATATCAAAATATTAAAAATACACTTTAAAAAGCAAAAGGACACAAATGTATTTTTTTTTTTGCACAAATGTATTTTAAGAAGTACAGCATTTTCCCAATACTTCGAACTTGAGATACACATTTTGGCCAGTAAATGTGTTATGTAGAATGGAATAGAATGTTTGTACTCTGTATGCTTGTAATTTACATAAATAAATCTGTGGCAATTTTGAAAGAATTGGAATTAATATCTACAAACTGGATAAAATATTAGCATGTTTTAATGAGGTTATATTTATGCCTCTAGCGTAACACTATTTGTTCCATAGTCATTTTAATTTATAATTATTTATTATTAAAGTTTATTATTAATAAACTTTAATTTCACAAATATTTGTGTATTGCCAAGTATCTTATTTGAGGTAATCATCTCTAAATAAAATTTTAACCAAAGTACATTTCTTAAGAAGGTATAGATTCCTAATTATACATATAAATAATTATATTTCACAGTAGTACTGCCAAGTCTATTAATTGCTTTCATAGCTGATTTTTGTTTAAGGAAGTTAGTTCAAAGTATAGCAAGAAAGCTCATGGGGCTTGCATGAAGTGAGCAAAGATAAGAGTAACAGAAGATGAATGAAGCCAGAGAGTTAAGGGAGGTGTCCAGAACAGTAGTTAAATGAAATAATGGATGAGCCATTTAAAAAAAAAATATTTTATTTATTTATTTATTTGACAGAGAGAGAGAGAGAGTGAATAAGCAGGGGAAGCTGTGGAGGGAGAGGGAGAAGCAGACTGCCCATTGAGCAGGAAGCCAGACATGGAGCTCAATCTCAGGACCCTGGGATCATGACCTGAGACTAAGGCAGACACTAAACCCACTGAGCTATCCAGGTGCCCCGTGAATGAGCCATTTTTAAAATAAGAATACATGGCACAATATAGAGACAGGAGTTTATAACCTGGATATGAATCTAGGCTCCATCATGGACTTCTTACATGGAAGTGACTTACCCTCATTTTTCCTCAGTTTCCAGACCACAGAAATGGGACTCATTGACCTCACAGGATTGTTTTGAGAATTAAATGCAGTAATCCATGGAAAATATATTTTGGAGTACTGGTGGTAGGTGCTAGTCTCAGCCTGTCAATACCCAGTGACCAACCGTTGTGGTTCTTATTATGAATGTAAGACACCTTTCAGTTATCACCATCAGGAAACTTCGAAAAAGCAAAAGGTTTATTACTTATAATACCTGGAAATACATGGCACATTGGCCCACACAGTGAGGTAAGAGGTGTGAGAGAGGGAGCATGAGAGAAGATACCGGAGTTTGTGCTTTTATTGTGGTCAAGGGTGGGGACTAGGGTTTGTTGTTCTCACTTCTCATTGGTGAATTTAAAATATAAGAATGGGAATTTAATGTTTGGGAAAAGAGAAAAAAAAACAAAAACAAAAACAAGGCCTAAACTGGTCAGTTATTGAAACCAACCAAGATCACTAAAACAAAGGAGCCGGGGGTTGAAGGGAGTGGTGTGGCCTGGCTCTTTCTCTAGTGCATGGCTGACAATATGTTTATTTGAGAGAGAGCTATTTTTGAAGTTGATGCCTGGCAATTGAAGCCTAGGTCAGGTACTTGCATTACAAAGAACAAGAGAAAACCCATCTGTCAGGGCTTTACACCACAGCTGGACACATATAAGTGTCCAATACATGTATTACTTCCTTTCACTACTCCCAATTTACTTAATCTTTCTCTTCAATTTGTCGGAGCCATGGGCAAGTTCAGATATACAGAGGAATTATATGTGAAACCAACAGTGACCCAAGATTTACAATGGGAGACAATGGAATCTTGTTTTTCATGTAGTAAATAGAGGATTTATTTATTTAGGACTCAGAGTCTTCAGAGTGCAGAATGGATAGACTTCACTCAAACTATATAAATATATTTTTTCTGTATATGAATTTTTTCCAGATATTCCCATCCAAACTTGCTTCAGACTATCAAAGATTCCATGACCTCCTAAAATCTTAATGTATGCTGGCTTTTAAACATGCATCACATATCCTTCAAAAAATAATGTGCTATTGAGGATGATCCATGATAACTTTCATATCAAAATAAACCAAGGTTTCAATTCCAAAATGTTAATTGCACATACATAAAAAAATTTTCCCTGTCCTTCCTACTTCAGAGCTTATGATGTAGAGCAGGTTTCATTTTGTCAAATTTGGTCAGGACAAGCCCAGCTTTTATTCATTCATTTAGTAAATTTTAATTAAAATCCCACTATGTACCAGAATCTATTCTAGGAGGAGGAGGGGCAAGATGGCGGAAGAGTAGGGTCCCCCAGTCACCTGTCTCCACCAAATTACCTAGAAAACCTTCAAATTATCCTGAAAATCTATCAATTCGGCCTGAGAATTAAAGAGAGACTAGCTGGAATGCTACAGTGAGAAGAGTCCGCGCTTCTATCAGGTAGGAAGACGGGGAAAAAGAAATAAAGAAACAAAGGCCTCCAAGGGGGAGGGGCCCCGCGAGGAGCCGGGCTGAGGCCGGGGCGAGTGTCCCCAGGACAGGAGAGCCCCGTCCCGGAGACGCAGGAGCTGCACCGACCTTCCCGGGCGGAAAGGGGCTCGCGGGGAGGTGGAGCAGGACCCAGGAGGGCGGGGATGCCCTCGGGCTCCCGGGGACACTGACAGACACCTGCGCCCCGGGGGAGTGCGCCGAGCTCCCTAAGGGCTGCAGCGCGCACGGCGGGACCCGGAGCAGCTCGGGGGGCTCGGGCGGCGGCTCCGCGGAGGGGGCTGCGGGGCGGGAGCAGCTGGAGGGGCTCGGGCAGAGGAAGAAGCTCCGTGCGGAGGGGGCTGCGCGGCCGGGAGCGCGAATCCAATAGCGCAGGCCCCGGAGCACAGGGCGCCGGGACACAGCCCAGGATCCGGCCTCCCCCGGGACAGGCAGAGGCCGGGAGGGCCCAGGACAGCAAGGACGCTACTGCCCCAGCTGAGCAGAGCAGCGGTCCCGCCCCGGAGCCTCCAGGCCCTGCAGACGGAGAGCTCCGGAGTTCCTGCGGGGGCTAAATCCAGGTTTCCAGAGCTGGCCCCGCCACTGCGGTTGTTCCTCCTGGGGCCTCACGGTGTAAACAACCCCCACTGAGCCCTGCACCAGGCAGGGGCAGAGCAGCTCCCCCAACTGCTAACACCTGAGAATCAGCACAACAGGCCCCTCCCACAGAAGACCAGTTAGACGGACAACTTCCAGGGGAAGCCAAGGGACTTAAAGTATACAGAATCAGAAGATACTCCCCCGTGGTTCTTTTTTTTGTTTGTTTGTTTTGCTTTTTGATTTATTTCCTTCCCCCACCCCCCTTTTTTCTCCTTTCTTTCTTTTTCTTTCTCTTTTTCTTCTTTTTTTTTTTGTTTTTTTCTTCCTTTTTATTCTCTTTCTCTTTTCTTTCCTTTTTTCTCTCCTCTCTTTTTCTCCTTTTCCCAATACAACTCACTTTTGGCCACTCTGCACTGAGCAAAATGACTAGAAGGAAAACCTCACCTCAAAAGAAAGAATCAGAAACAGTCCTCTCTCCCACAGAGTTACAAAATCTGGATTACAATTCAATGTCAGAAAGCCAATTCAGAAGCACTATTATACAGCTACTGGTGGCTCTAGAAAAAAGCATAAAGGACTCAAGAGACGTCATGACTGCAGAATTTAGAGCTAATCAGGCAGAAATTAAAAATCAATTGAATGAGATGCAATCCAAACTAGAAGTCCTAACGAAGAGGGTTAACGAGGTGGAAGAACGAGTGAGTGACATAGAAGACAAGTTGATAGCAAAGAGGGAAACTGAGGAAAAAAGAGACAAACAATTAAAAGACCATGAAGATAGATTAAGGGAAATAAACAACAGCCTGAGGAAGAACAACCTACGTTTAATTGGTGTTCCCGAGGGCGCCGAAAGGGACAGAGGGCCAGAATATGTATTTGAACAAATTCTAGCTGAAAACTTTCCTAATCTGGGAAGGGAAACAGGCATTCAGATCCAGGAAATAGAGAGATTCCCCCCCCCTAAAATCAATAAAAACCGTTCAACACCTCGACATTTAATATATGAAGCTTGCAAATTCCAAAGATAAAGAGAAGATCCTTAAAACAGCAAGAGACAAGAAATCCCTGACTTTTATGGGGAGGAGTATTAGGGTAACAGCAGACCTCTCCACAGAGACCTGGCAGGCCAGAAAGGGCTGGCAGGATATATTCAGGGTCCTAAATGAGAAGAACATGCAACCAAGAATCCTTCATCCAGCAAGGCTCTCATTCAAAATGGAAGGAGAGATAAAGAGCTTCCAAGACAGGCAGCAACTAAAAGAATATGTGACCTCCAAACCAGCTCTGCAAGAAATTTTAAGGGGGACTCTTAAAATTCCCCTTTAAGAAGAAGTTCAGTGGAACATTCCACAAAAACAAGGACTGAATAGATATCATGATGACACTAAACTCATATCTCTCAATAGTAACTCTGAATGTGAACGGGCCTAATGACCCCATCAAAAGGCTCAGGGTTTCAGATTGGATAAAAAAGCAGGACCCATCTATTTGCTGTCTACAAGAGACTCATTTTAGACAGAAGGACACCTACAGCCTGAAAATAAAAGGTTGGAGAACCATTTACCATTCGAATGGTCCTCAAAAGAAAGCAGGGGTAGCCATCCTTATATCAGATAAACTAAAATTTACACCGAAGACTGTAGTGAGAGATGAAGAGGGACACTATATCATACTTAAAGGATCTATTCAACAAGAGGACTTAACAATCCTCAATATATATGCCCCGAATGTGGGAGCTGCCAAATATATAAATCAATTAATAACCAAAGTGAAGAAATACTTAGATAATAATACACTTATACTTGGTGACTTCAATCTAGCTCTTTCTATACTCGATAGGTCTTCTAAGCACAACATCTCCAAAGAAACGAGAGCTTTAAATGATACACTGGACCAGATGGATTTCACAGATATCTACAGAACTTTACATCCAAACTCAACTGAATACACATTTTTCTCAAGTGCACATGGAACTTTCTCCAGAATAGACCACATATTGGGTCACAAATCGGGTCTGAACCAATACCAAAAGATTGGGATCGTCCCCTGCATATTCTCAGACCATAATGCCTTGAAATTAGAACTAAATCACAACAAGAAGTTTGGAAGGACCTCAAACACGTGGAGCTTAAGGACCATCCTGCTAAAAGATGAAAGGGTCAACCAGGAAATTAAGGAAGAATTAAAAAGATTCATGGAAACTAATGAGAATGAAGATACAACCGTTCAAAATCTTTGGGATGCAGCAAAAGCAGTCCTAAGGGGGAAATAGATCGCAATACAAGCATCCATTCAAAAACTGGAAAGAACTCAAATACAAAAGCTAACCTTACACAAAAAGGAGCTAGAGAAAAAACAGCAAATAGATCCTACACCCAGGAGAAGAAGGGAGTTAATAAAGATTCGAGCAGAACTCAACGAAATCGAGACCAGAAGAACTGTGGAACAGATCAACAGAACCAGGAGTTGGTTCTTTGAAAGAATTAATAAGATAGATAAACCATTAGCCAGCCTTATTAAAAAGAAGAGAGAGAAGACTCAAATTAATAAAATCATGAATGAGAAAGGAGAGATCACTACCAACACCAAGGAAATACAAACGATTTTAAAAACATATTATGAACAGCTATACACAAATAAATTAGGCAATCTAGAAGAAATGGACGCATTCCTGGAAAGCCACAAACTACCAAAACTGGAACAGGAAAAAATAGAAAACCTTAACAGGCCAATAACCAGGGAGGAAATTGAAGCAGTCATCAAAAACCTCCCAAGACACAAGAGTCCAGGGCCAGATGGCTTCCCAGGGGAATTTTATCAAACGTTTAAAGAAGAAACCATACCTATTCTCCTAAAGCTGTTTGGAAAGATAGAAAGAGATGGAGTACTTCCAAATTCGTTCTATGAGGCCAGCATCACCTTAATTCCAAAAGCAGACCAAGACCCCACCAAAAAGGAGAATTACAGACCAATATCCCTGATGAACATGGATGCAAAAATTCTCAACAAGATACTGGCCAATAGGATCCAACAATACATTAAGAAAATTATTCACCATGACCAAGTAGGATTTATCCCCGGGACACAAGGCTGGTTCAACACCCGTAAAACAATCAATGTGATTCATCATATCAGCAAGAGAAAAACCAAGAACCATATGATCCTCTCATTAGATGCAGATAAAGCATTTGACAAAGTACAGCATCCATTTCTGATCAAAACTCTTCAGAGTGTAGGGATAGAGGGAACATTCTTCAACATCTTAAAAGCCATCTATGAAAAGCCCACAGCAAATATCATTCTCAATGGGGAAGCACTGGGAGCCTTTCCCCTAAGATCAGGAACAAGACAGGGATGTCCACTCTCACCACTGCTATTCAACATAGTACTGGAAGTCCTAGCCTCAGCAATCAGACAACAGAAAGACATTAAAGGCATTCAAATTGGCAAAGAAGAAGTCAAACTCTCCCTCTTCGCTGATGACATGATACTCTACATAGAAAACCCAAAAGTCTCCACCCCAAGATTCCTAGAACTCATACAGCAATTCGGTAACGTGGCAGGATACAAAATCAATGCCCAGAAATCAGTGGCATTTCTATACACTAACAATGAGACTGAAGGAAGAGAAATTAAGGAGTCAATCCCATTTATAATTGCACCCAAAAGCATAAGATACCTAGGAATAAACCTAACCAAAGAGGTAAAGGATCTATACCCTAAAAACTATAGAACACTTCTGAAAGAAATTGAGGAAGACACAAAGAGATGGAAAAATATTCCATGCTCATGGATTGGCAGAATTAATATTGTGAAAATGTCAATGTTACCCAGGGCAATATACACGTTTAATGCAATCCCTATCAAAATACCATGGACTTTCTTCAGAGATTTAGAACAAATTATTTTAAGATTTGTGTGGAATCAGAAAAGACCCCGAATAGCCAGGGGAATTTTAAAAAAGAAAACCATATCTGGGGGCATCACAATGCCAGATTTCAGGTTGTACTACGAAGCTGTGGTCATCAAGACAGTGTGGTACTGGCACAAAAACAGACACATAGATCAGTGGAACAGAATAGAGAACCCAGAAGTGGACCCTCAACCTTATGGTCAACTAATATTCGACAAAGGAGGAAAGACTATCCGTTGGAAGAAAGACAGTCTCTTCAATAAATGGTGCTGGGAAAATTGGACATCCACATGCAGAAGAATGAAACTAGACCACTCTCTTTCACCATACACAAAGATAAACTCAAAATGGATGAAAGATCTAAATGTGAGATAAGATTCCATCAAAATCCTAGAGAAGAACACAGGCAACACCCTTTTTGAACTCGGCCACAGTAACTTCTTGCAAGATACATCCACGAAGGCAAAAGAAACAAAAGCAAAAATGAACTATTGGGACTTCATCAAGATAAAAAGCTTCTGCACAGCAAAGGATACAGTCAACAAAACTAAAAGACAACCTACAGAATGGGAGAAGATATTTGCAAATGACATATCAGATAAAGGGCTAGTTTCCAAGATCTATAAAGAACTTATTAAACTCAACACCAAAGAAACAAACAATCCAATCATGAAATGGGCAAAAGACATGAAGAGAAATCTCACAGAGGAAGATATAGACATGGCCAACAAGCACATGAGAAAATGCTCTGCATCACTTGCCATCAGGGAAATACAAATCAAAACCACAATGAGATACCACCTCACACCAGTGAGAATGGGGCAAATTAACAAAGCAGGAAACAACAAATGTTGGAGAGGATGCGGAGAAAAGGGAACCCTCTTACACTGTTGGTGGGAATGTGAACTGGTGCAGCCACTCTGGAAAACTGTGTGGAGGTTCCTCAAAGAGTTAAAAATAGACCTGCCCTACGACCCAGCAATTGCACTGTTGGGGATTTACCCCAAAGATACAAATGCAATGAAACGCCGGGACACCTGCACCCCAATATGGCCACGATAGCCAAACTGTGGAAGGAGCCTCGGTGTCCAATGAAAGATGAATAGATAAAGAAGACGTGGTTTATGTATACAATGGAATATTACTCAGCTATTAGAAATGACAAAAATACCCACCATTTGCTTCAACGTGGATGGAACTGGAGGGTTTTATGCTGAGTGAAGTAAGTCAGTCGGAGAAGGACAAACATTATATGTTCTCATTCATTTGGGGAATATAAATAATAGTGAAAGGGAATATAAGGGAAGGGAGAAGAAATGTGTGGGAAATATCAGAAAGGGAGACAGAATGTAAAGACTGCTAACTCTGGGAAACGAACTAGGGGTGGTAGAAGGGGAGGAGGGCGGGGGGTGGGAGTGAATGGGTGACGGGCACTGGGGGTTATTCTGTATGTTAGTAAATTGAACACCAATAAAAAATAAATTAAAAAAATAAAAATAAAAATCTTAAAAAAATAAAATACTAACGTCCAAAACTGGACGCTGATCACCAAAAAAAAAAAAAAAAAAAAAAAAAAGAATCTATTCTAGGCACTGGAGCTGCTATGTACCGGAAAGAGAAGTAAGCCAACAAACTAAAGAGAAGATTTTAAATCATAGGTGTGGGGGATTGTGGGAGGTGGAACTGTATTGGGAGAGGTGTGTGTGCCATGAAGAAAATCAAATGAGCTGCTGTAGGAGAGAGGCTATTTATGATGTGGTGTCAGGGAGAGGGGACATTAGACTAACCATCACATGAAGGACAGGGAGGGGCACCCAAGTAGAGGACATGACAGAGGCCTTGACTAGTGGGAAAGTATATGGCACCTTCAAAGAACAGAAAGAAGCCAATGTGTCTTGAGCCAAGTAGGAGGTAAGCGAGAGTCAGAGCAAAAAAAAATGCTTACAGGCCAGGATTTAGGAATTTGCCATAAGATTAATAGGAATGAATTAAAGAATTCTGAATAGAAGAATGACCTAATTTAAGTGTTGAAACTATGACACCTAGTGCTCTATAGGAAATAGATTACAGGAGCCAACTGTAGATGCAGGGAGAACTCCCCCATCTAAACCACCAAATTGTCATGTAAGTTCTATCACTGCCAACTATGTGACAGATTCAGCTTCTTTTTAGTTAGGGCTGGGGGAAGGGATAATTACCACGTTTTTAGCTTTAATAGCTAAGTGATTGGCAATACTATTTTCTGTAATGGAAAATAAAAGACTAGGAAGGCTCAGATTTGAATGTGTAGAGGGTGGGAAATTCTGTTTTGAGTATATTAAGTTTTAGGTACTTATCCAACATCTATGTTGTAATAACATTGCATATAAGAAACCCAAGTGCAGAGGAAATGTGTGGCCCAGAGATGAAAATTGAGAATCAACAATACACAATTTTATTTAATATCTGGGACTAATAAGGCAGAAAAGCAGAGAGGACCTGGGTGGTGCCTCTTACCTGATGAGTTTTGCTCTGAAGCAAAGAATAGAAATGATGTTGTGGGTGGAAGTAAGTGTAGATTCAAGCCTAGAAGTTTTTTTTTTTCTTTTAAACTTCTAATACAGTATTAGGACATTTTTGGAAGAGGATGGAAAGACTAGTTTTTAGGGAGTAAATAATGGTGCTAAGGGAAAATTGCTCACGGATTTTGTCAGAATTGAGGAGTTTCCTTTATCAGTGGGTCCCACATGCACCTTCTTTTTTTTTTTCCTATTGAGTATTTTACAAAGTCAACATCTTGATTCTCTTTACCTGGGTAACTAAGTAGAAATGGTTGTTTATAAATGCAGCTGCCACCTCTGCCTGTAGCAATAGCACCATTTAATTCAGAGACTTTCCAAAACTTAGACTTCTCTAGGCACCAAGAGAAGCAAATAGCATCCCCTGTATTTGGGTTTTGGTAGTGCACAGATTTTCTTTTTCCTATTATTTGTATTTCTCCCTTGTCTCTTCTAGAAAAGGCATTACTTCTCTTTGGTGAGTCGTTAGGTAAGTTTTCCAGATCCTTTGATTAAAGATCTCCCTGTTCAAGAAAGAAAGTTTATTTTGCTTTTTTGCCACAGAGTAAATGTACATGCATTTACAAAGGACTTGCTTATCATTAAGACCTGTGCATCAGGAATCTAGTCAGAGAGAACTTTCCCAAAGGAGAGGAAGAAAATCATGCTTATTCCCTAAATACCATAAGACAAGAGCTAACTGACGCAACCAAGAAGACTACCTCTTACAGGACAGAATGAAAAAATGAATGAATCTTATGGTAGATAGTACATCTTGTTTGATGGGTGTTTCTCATTTACAAGAATGACACAGCAGTGTGAAACTTTACAACTTCTTCCTGATATGAGGGCTTTGACATTTCATCATTGCCAGGTTTAGTGAGCATTTATATTTGCTCCCACTTCCAAATTTTTACATAAAGAAATCACCCCAAAATGAATTAGCTAAAATGTTTCTAGGTTCACCTACATCATGGGGCTAAGCATTATGAGCTTATTCACTGGTCTGATTGACTTCTAAACTTAGTTGTATAAAGTAAGATATCACCACATAACAGAACCCAGGCCTGAAGCTACCCCAGACAAGATTAAGAGAATAACAAGTAAATGCAAAAGAAAGGCAAGTAGAAATAGCACTGTTTTCTCTCTAAGTTCTAATCACTTCAGCTCCAAGTCCATATTTCAACTGCATCTACTCAGATCTTCAGAACAGATTGCTAAAAAAATATTGTGGCAATGTTATTTTTGTTATTTGATTTTTTAATTTACAGGCATTCCCTACAGATCCCACAGTGACAACAAATTTATAGAGTGCTAATAAAAGGATGCACTCCTTGGAAATATTTTAGGATATGATATTTCTTGAAGTAATTACTCAAACCAGTAAAGCCCATAGCTGTTACATTCTGTATATTAGCCTGTTCTCTCATTAACTATTTGAGTTCAGAAAAAAAAAAAAAAAAAAAAAACCCTGAGAGGGAATTTACTTTTGGAATAAAGTGGATTTTAGCAATATTTGGGAGGAAATAAAAAAATAAAACTGGAGAAAGTCCATGCTTCTTTGTCATTAAGACCATTTTTCTCATTTAAAGGAAGATTCTCCATTCTCTTGTTCTGAAATGTTTTGAATTTCTTGAGGTCATGGTCTGCATCCTTAATTCAATTAAAACATTTATTGAATATCTTTGTCATGCACTATGGGAGATGCAAACATAAGTGATTCACTATCATTACTCTTAAGGAATATTCATTTACAGATTAACACAAAGGGAGGTGATGGTCTGAGAGAACTGTGGCTATCTATAGAAACCCAGAGGAGAGAGAAATTATTTTTGTTTTAACAACTTGGGAAGACTTCATAAAAGATACTGTGCTTAGGAATGAAGTTAAACTGGGTGTTATGCTATGTGTTGGCAAATTGAACTCCAATAAAAAAAAATTAAAAGAAAAAAAGGAATGAAGTTAAGTGTGGCATTTGCATACATATGGATGAATGAGTAGGGGAGACTTCCTGAGAGATTAAACCAGTGATTCTCCAAGTGTGACCTCTGGACCAGCAGCCTCAGAAGCACCTAGGAATTTGTCATCAATGTAAAATTTTGGGCTCTACCCCAGACTTACTCAGTTAGAAATTCTGGGAGTGGTTCCAGTGATCTGTGTTTTAATAAGTCTTTCAGAGGATTCTGGTGCAGCAGGCTAAAATTGAGAATCATTGGATCAAACCACTCAAATGAAAATAAGAAGGTGGGAAAGGTAAAGTGTAGGAGTGCTGACAATATAGACTCCATCTTTGGCCCTCCCTCTTATTTCATGGCTATGCAATGACTTGC
This sequence comes from Canis lupus baileyi, assembly GCF_048164855.1. NCBI lineage: Eukaryota > Metazoa > Chordata > Mammalia > Carnivora > Canidae > Canis > Canis lupus. The sequence goes on along the minus strand of NC_132855.1, from coordinate 51,649,838 downwards.
CTCAGGGCTCTATGTTCCAGGCCCCTTGAAGATTAACATATACAGTTAGAATACAGTAAGGCTTGTTCTGACTTTCCTACTATCTGTTTTTATCTTATGTTTCTTTCCTTCCTGGAGTATAACTTCCATAGGGACAGGATTTTTGTTTGTTTTGATTACTGCTGTATAGAGAGTGCTCAATATTTGTTGCATAGCTGCTGTATTGACATGCCAGGGGTGGAGGGCACTGGGAGCTACTGAGGAGGCAGTGGTGGTGGTGGGGTTGGCACTCTGGAAGATTAGGCTGAGCTACCCTTCCATGGGCTGGAGGTACTGATGTCAAATACAGGTGTGATGCTGTGGGTGGTTTCCTCCTTGTTTGTGGATGGAGTTACCTACCTCTGGTGTATGTGCAGGCCAGTGGAGCCCAGTCCCTCTGGGTCACACTCCTCCCTGCCCTGGAGAGTGACCTGCTCTGGCCATTCTATATGCTTGTTTTTGATCTTCACAGACTCGTAGGGCAGCATGATTCTGCATGATCCATACTGTTTTTCTTTGAGCTGGACTTCAGCATATGGCATTTTGTTTTTCCTTTCCTACGTATCATTAGACATACATTTAGCTAGGGAAATGGCAGAGTGTACCACTGAGTGTCAGAGGCGGTGTGGGATGCATCTAGGATAGCAGTTCCTCTGTCAGTAGCTTATAGGGCCCCAGGGGCTGGGCGACATTGAGTAAACTCTACTGATCTCTTTTCATCACACTAAATTATCCTAGTTTCCATTGACAAACAAAAAAAAAAATGAAAAAAGCTTAAAGTAAATAAATTTATAGAACCAAACTAGAAAGATGAGGCCTTGCTTTTGTACTAAATTGTGACATTTAAGGAACCTTTTTAGAGATCTAAAAGTGTACTGAGGGTATTTTCTATGAAAGAACTTGCAGTTATTGTGTTTGCAAAATCTAGTGCCATGCGATTTATCCCTCACACAGTCCAGCTTGCTTAACTAATCTTGAAATCAGGATATATGTGTGTTAGATGATTATACTTCTATCTACCTCTATTTATTTTATATGTTTCTGTTTATGCATTTGTATATTTGCACATTTACATTTATTTTTAAAAATTAGGTGAAATTCTACCTCATTGAGTATTTTTAAATTTTGGATTGACCTCAATAATGATTGATCAACATTATAATGTAGTCCAAATGATCTAATGTTGCTCTGAACAGCTTAGAAGTAAACTCATTGACTTTGTTAGCATCTGCATTTTTTTCCCAAGTCAAAACATCAAGAGAAAATAATTCCCATAGATGGAACATTTTATAAATTCAGGCCTCAAGTCAAGGTTTTTGTAAAAGGAGGAATCACCTGGAATAATACCAGTGCTACCTACCATCTCTGCTTTCTTCAGCTGTTTTAGGTTCACAGTGATGGTGCTTGACTGGCTTTAGAGGATGGAAAAATCAGATCACTGCAGACCATATGGCTGGTTTGGCATCAGCTTTTCTCTTTCTCAACTGTTCCCAGTGTGTTGTTTGATCTGTAATATGTAATAACATGGATTTCTTAAAAACTCTGTTCCCTTTACTTACTTTGGTCAGTTTCTACATGTTTGGTTTGTATTTCAAGAGGCCCCAATCACAGGAAGAAAAGGTGAGCCTCTGATGGGCCAGGTTTGCAAAGGCCCACTTTCTAAAGAAAGGAAGCCTGAGGAGTACCTGGGTGGCTCAATTGGTTAAGCGCCTGCCTTCCACTCAGATCATGATCCCTGGGTCCTAGCATCGAGCCCTACATCAGGCCCCCTCCTTGGTGGGGAGTCTGCTGCTTTCTCTCCCTCTCCCTCTTCCCCCTGCTCATGATCTTTATCTCTGTCTCTAATAAATTATTAAAAAGGAAGCCTGTTACTGTTTTGATCTGCGTATAAATTAGAACTCTTTCTGGATCCAGAAAAACTTAGAAGGTGACCAGCTCCTTTCATGCACGGTCCATCTACACAACTAATCTTTGACACAAGATTATGTATATTCAAACTGATATTATTGTGCCTTGGTGAGTCTCCAGTAGCTAAACAAAAAGGGAATTTAGTAAGAATATGGTTTCTGGTATATTGAGCTTAAAGATGGCACTGGGCCTCAGGAATGGGCAAGAACCAGAGGCAGTGTTCTCTCTTATTCCCCTCTCTTTATCTGCTCCCTATTACTTGCTTTTGCTCCACTGTCATTTGCCTTTTCTCCTTGTCCTTCCCTTCTTTGCTTTCTCCCAATTATAAAATGTGATTCCATGTTGTAATATAAAGGAGTGGGTTTTTACTGGCTCTGGCTGAGCAGGTCCCCATGCTTGACCATCATCTGGGCTGTGGCTAATTGGGCAAACAAATGGAGCTGCCAGGAGCTCACAGCTGTCAAGATGGAACTGATGCAGCTGTGGACACTGGTAAGAGGATTGGAGAAGGGGGTGTGGATGCTTCTCGAGAAAGGAACTGCAAAGCATTATGTCTGCTGTTAATTCATTTCTGTTTCAGTGAGCATTTTGATGGGCAGAAAATGAGCAGTTCCCTGGCTTGATACCCCTCACGGTGCCTTTGTCCTTATTTCCTAAGAATTGCTGGAAGGATATCTTTGCAGGTTATAGTTTCCAAAGATGGGCTCACCAATATATCCTATCCTACATGTTCTTCCTCCAATGTAAATTTGATACATCACCTTGATGTAGAGGTGAGGTTCATGTTCTCTCTCTTGAAACTGGGAAGGCTTATAAAACACAAAGGAAGCAAAGCATAGATTTGACCTAGATAATAACAAGTGATATGGCTTCCACCTGCTCTCTCTCTTTCTTGGATTCATGTCTTGAGAGTACTGAACCAAGACTTAAAAAGTCCAGCTATCCTGAAGCAACTATGCAGGAGAGATCATGGGGAGAAACTACACAGAGATGGAGATGCCCGATAATCCTAGATGTTCCAGTCCTAGTTGTTTGAGGCTTCAAAAAACACCAGCTTCCACACCTCATAGTGTCCTAGCTGATGCCAAACAAAACAAGGATGAGTTGTCCCCTTCAAGTTCTATTGTAGAACAGACTCAAGCAGAATAATTTTTGCTGTTGCTTTAACCACTAAGTTGGGGTTAGATATCTGGAACACTTTTCCTGTCACTTCTCACTTTCAATCTTTCTATATTACCACCCTGCCTTAACAATAGTCTGTCAATGCCATTGTATTCCCTTACTTACACTGCATAGAAAATGAGGATTGGAATCTATTAGACAAAGCAAGGGAAGAGTCTCCTGGGAATGCAAAGTGTGAAAGATATGATCAGTTTTATATTATTGACTTTAACCAACCTTCTTTCCTAAGTAAAATCATTTTTAAAAACGAATGCTAATTATATAAAGATTATTTGGGGAATAGATACAAACCATGCATTTGTTTTTTATGTTTATATTTAAATAAATAGAGAATATGAGCTTCTTGCCTTGTAATCTGTGGTGCAGTAGGAAAAAACATCAGAATAGGGATTGTGTGTTTGATGTGTGTCTGATCCTCCTGGCTTTGCCATGCTGGGCCCTTGCGAGAATGGACTTGACTATATATACTCCTCTCCCTCCCTTTATGAACTAAACTCCTCTGGCCCTTTTCTTATTTTACTCTTTTTTTTCCCTTCCTTTTATCTTGTTTTCTCTTCTTTCTTTCTCTGAACGGGACATTTATGCTTTTGAAATTTCTGATTAATAAATAATTGGGAAGCCAAATGTCCTGGTGTTGATGTCGAGAAAGTATGATGTCTTATTGAATTTATGAGTGTCAAATATATAAAAATGAGCCTATTCAGTCAGAATTATAGAGGTCTCTGCTTACCAGAAGATTTATTATAGAAAATTTTTGTTTTTCTTCCATTAGGCTATATATTTCAGTAACCAAAATTGTCTTTCTGTAATGTTGTTTAGACACACTTTCTAAAGATATAAGATGTAATTATACTTAAATTCACACTATGTGATTATTTTGGAGTGGAAATGATTTTGTCACTCTGAGAGAGAATTTTCAGTGAAATACAAGAACACCTTTTCTACATTTGATTTATTTGTAATTGCCCTTGCCTCTGTTACCTCTTACGTAGTTAAAGTTTTTTGAGTGAAGGAACTCCATGTAAAGTTTGAGTTTTAAATTTCCAAAGTTTCCTAGACAAATTCCTAAATGTGATATATCACGCCTTACTTCTCCATAGTTTGCTAAAGTTCTTGATTCCATATTTAATATCTATAGGACTTGGACAACTTAACTCATATTTCTGAGCCCTAATTATACAACATTCAAGATTTTTTATGAAGGAGATATGTAATATTAATATGAAAGTTTATGTATCATATTTTATGTAAGGAATATATGTATATTTAAATATTATAAGAGTGCTTGGGTGGCTCAATCCCAGTTGAGCATCTGAGTCTTGGTTTCCACTTGGGTCATGATCTCGGGGTCCTGAAATGGAGCCCCCAGGCAGGCTCCTCACTCAGCAAGGAGTCTGCTCCTCCCTCTGCCCTGCTTATGCTCTCTTTCTTTCTCTCTAAAATAAATAAATATATGTAAACAAATAAACAAATAAATAAATATTGTAGAGTGCTGGCCATATATTAGGAGATAAAATTAATAATTATTTTCTTTTTTTTCCATAGGAGAAATAGTAGAGTCAGTGATAATAATCTACCCTCCCTGTACTCATCCAGTCTGCACTTTTTCTTCCCATCTCCCTCCCTATATGGGCCTCAACCCTCAGCATAAACCTCTCCCCAATGCATACTTACCCTTTCATGACATTTTTAAGTCTAAATGCTCTCCTTGAGAACAAATACTTCACTAGTGATATATTAGCAGGAATAAAATGGTCAAAACCAACAGATAAAATGTGATCTTCAAAGCTTAACAAAATAATGTATGTTATATTAAAGTCAACTCTCAGGCAATTGAGGTCTGATTATTCATCCTAGTCAAACCCCATGCCCCTATCACCAAGAGCTCAATCATGATTTCTTGCCAGTGGCCCAGAATAGTGGTGAAAAGTGGCAAGGTAGGGTACAAATGGTGTGTGCTCTAAAATAAAGCCAATTTGAGTGAAAACTCTGGATCCTACTTGTTGTAATATACAAGTGCTGTGGGGGTAGGGCTTTTAGGAGATAATTAAGGTTAAGTGAGATTATAAGGATAGGATCCTCATCTTATAGATCAGTAGCCTTATTAGAAGAGGAAGAGAGAGATTTGTTTCTTCTTGAACACAGTTGAGGGAAGGCCATAGGAGCACAGTAACAGTAAGGAAAGCAGCCATCTACAAGTCAGGAAGAGAGCTCTCATCAGAACCTAACTCTGCTGGCACCCTGATCTCAGGCTTCTAGCCTCTAGAACTGTGAAAAAATAAATTTCTGTTGTTTAAGTCACCCAGTTTATGGTATTTTGATATAACAGTCTGAGTAGACTAATACAGCAAGTTGACTTAACCATTTGCCTCTTCATCAGAGTGGGGATAATAATCTTGCCTAAACCACAAGATTATCGTGAGGACTAAAAGAGGTAAGTACATAAGGGCTTGGAAATTTAAAGAAAGGAAGAAAGGAATTTGAGCAATAATATCATTGTACAGAGTTCTTATGACTGTAAAATTGATCTGCTTACTTATACCTGATCCTATGGATCAGTCTCCTGGAACGTGTGTTAAAAATATAGATTTCTGGACCCCATACTGGGCCTAAAAAATTAGAATCTCTCTGATGCCCAGGAATCCAGAGTTCCAGGTTATCTCCTGTGCACTGAAATTTAGGGGCACTACTTCAAAGGCCTGGTATGCTAATCAATGTCTCAAGATGTTGTTCTACAAATGCTTAATGTCAGGAACTCAGATTAAAGGAATTTATATCAGTAGATGCCGGTTGACAAGGAGAAGATTAACAGAAGTCATATTCTGAAAGCTCTGTCAGAGTGACTGTTGTTAATCTGCATGTGAATACTTTAGATATACCACAGAGGACAGTGTTTGAATGCTGGTTATAAAATTAATTAAGATAATATAGCAAGATTACTATGTAATTCTACAAATTGCTACCCTATTTAAATATCACTTTTTTTTGATCGATAATATATGAGAACACAGTGTGTCCAAGAAAATGAATTGGAAGAAGTTACTGCTCATGATTCTTTACCTGTGCGGTCTTGAATAAATAACTAGCAGGTGAAGTTGACTTTTGGTAGGTACATGTAACAGCTGAACAGAAGACACTGTTCGCTCCCTGGCTCACAGAAATATTGACTTCTTTTTTAGTGATGCTGAGTCTCATCTAAATGATTAAATCTTTAAAAAGAATACCAGCAAGTGGTAATTACAATGCCTAATCCACCTCCTCACATCTTCATGCAAGACAATATTTACTCTGGGTTGTGTGTTTGCCAGAACAATCATAGCCCAGCTTTAGCTGGTGGGTGTTCAGCTGTATCTTTGCCATGCATTTTTGCAAGATGTTGTGAAGACTCAACTGAAACTCAGAAGCTTTGTCAATGGTTAAAAATGTCTCACTAGGAATGAATTAGCATTTTCACTTGGATTTCAATTTGACTTCTATTTGTATTCCATTAATTTTAGCTCCCTGCTCTCTTCCTTCCTTTACTAATGTATCCAATCTCACAATGTATATATGATAGTGAGCTTTGTTATTTTATAGCCCCATTTAGTTTGTATAATGGATTTATTCTTTATTGGATTTCTACTCTTTATCAGGTACTGTGCTAGTTACTGAAGTCCACATCTGCTAAAATCGACATTAAGAAAATAGGAGGAGGGCTGATATCCTGAACAACACGTGGAACATATTTGTTACAAACTTGACAGGGTTTTATGTCAAGCGTTAGGTGTTATGGATAGTTATCTTCTTTTATAACATATCTGTAAGTCTCAGGATAGTTTTTGCCATCCTTGAACAACATTCTTTGGAAATTAAGTGCTTTTATTTTTCTCTTTTAAGTTGCCCATACATTTTTCATAATTGTATTAGTTTCCTATTGCTGCTGTAACAAATAACCAAAACTTAATGCCTTAAAACAACACAAAAGCATTATCTTACATTTATGGAGATCAGAAGTCTGAAATCAGTCTCACTGGGCTGAAACTAAGGTGTCAGCAGGACTGCATTTCTTTTTGGAGGCTTCAAGGGAGAATCTAATTTTTTCTTTTTTCTTTTGCCATTTCCTACTTCTTACAGGCTGTTTGCATTCCTTTGTTCATGGCCCCCTTGCATCTTGAAAGTGAGCAATGACCAATCAAGTCTTTCTCATGATCCCATCTGTTGTGGACTGAATGTTTATGTCGCCCCAAATTTCATTTTCATATGTTGAAGACCTAGCCTCCAATGTGACTGTATTTAGAGACGGAGTCCCTGAGGAAATAATTAAGGCTCAATGAGCTTGTAAGGGTAGAGCATTGATCTGGTAGGATTAGTGTCCCTATCAGAAAAGGCATCAGAGAACTTGCTCCCTCTCTCTCCCTCTCTCTCTCTTTCTCTCCCAGTCTCTCTACTCGCATGCAAGAAGGAAAGACCATGTGAGTACATAGTAAGAAGCCAGCTATCTGCAATCCAAAGAGAGAGCTCTTACTAGATATCAGTCCTGCTGGCACCTTAATCTTAGACTTCAACTTTCAGAACTGTTGTTTAAGCCACCCATTGTGTTATGGTAGCCTGAGTAGACCAGTACATGAGCTCTCTGGTTCTAGCTCTTCTGTCACCCTCTTTCCCTATGTAGGGACACTTGTGATTATATAAGGTCCACCCAGATAATCCAGCTGTTTAAATTTCAGCTGATTAGCAATTTAAATTCCATCTATGACCTAATTTTCCTATGTTGTAACATTATTCACAGGTTCCGAGGAGTAGGGTGAGGGCATCTTTGGGGGACCATTATTCTTACCACAATATGTACTTTACTTTCAGCCTCAATCTCTCTTTCTCTCTTTGCTTTCAGAGGTTAGGTGTTATTTACTAAGTATCTTTCCTTTTATTATATTGTTTTGAGTTGGGGTGCTTCTTTTCAGTGGCTTAGATATCATCTGCTTCTAGGGTCAGATAAAAGCCTATCCTGGTTTTCAATAATCTATAATTCCTTAAACATCTTTTTGATGACTCTCATACTCATTTCTCCTTCTGGTATCCTTCTGCATAAGGCTGTTCTGATTTTCTCCCTGGGTCTGCTGCTATGCCTTTGTAGCCTCCCCTTGCCTTTTATTTTTTTTTTATTTTTTATTTTTTTAAAATGAATTTTTTTCCATGTTTTCATTTCCTCCCCTTGGCTTTTAGAACTTTTTGTTCTCTTCAGAGAGTATTCTTTTCTCTATTTCATTTCAATATAGGCAGATAAAGCTATATTTAGATATTTTCCTTCAAATTATTGTGTTCTTTTGCTTTGACAATAAATCACAAAAATGTTTAATGATTAAAAAATTTGCTGGTCTTACCTAAATTTTTCTATCAATATAGGTTTGTGAACTTCCTTTTTATAGTAATTATCTTCTTTCCCCCAGCAACATTTCTTTTTAAACTAAAGACTACACTTCATTCATATTTCTTTGGTTTTACATAGTGCCTGCATTAAATTTAGTTACTATGTCTTCCTATAAATGGTAACAGTTTATCAGACTTGGCTTATTTTTTATGATCTTGACTATTTGATGAATATGGGTAAGGCATTTTGGAGATGTCCTTCAATTTGGGTTTGCCTGATGTTTTCTTTTGATTAGACTGGGGTTATGGGTTTTTGAGAGTGAGACCATGGAGGTTAAGTACTATTCCCATCATCACCAGAATCAGTCATTTCTCTGAAGAGCTATGGTACTTTTCACTTGAGAATGAAATTTGAAACCAAGTTGAGTATTAGGGGCTGCCCACTGTTACCAGAGTGTTGTTCTAACCTTTTCAGTCAGTGGACAGAGCTTGGAAATAAATAGATATAAGCTAACCTCTGTACATACATGTATCTATAATTATTTCTATATTTATCCAACTGTATCTGTATTAAACTGAACATGAGTTAATATTGATATCCCAAACTCTAATCTATCACCACATGAATCATTCCAGCCTCCTTTTCTTGCTTATCTATAACTTTCTACTCCCACAGTGAACTCCCACTATTTGTTATACATGTATAACAATTTCAGAATAGTTAACCCATACCCCATGAAAAACATCTTTATCAACTAGAATACAGTGCTTAGGTACTATTCTTTTTTCTTCAGTAATTTTCAAAGTTACTTTGGTCACCATTGTTTAACCTCAACTCCTGATTTCAGGTTATATATTCATACTAAAATTAGATTATTTTTGTCATGGTCTGTATTCCATACTGGGATCCCCTGACCACTTAATTTTTTTTTAATTCATACATTAGGCTTACTCTTTGTGTTATAAAGTTCTCTGGGTTTTGACAAATGAATAATGTCATGTGTCTGTCACCTCAATATCATACACAGTAGTTTCACAGCACCAAAAATATCTCCTGTGTTTATTCAACCCTTCCCCTTCTCCAAAGCCCTGGTAACCACTGATTGTCTTTTCCAAGTGTCATGTAAGTTGAGTCATTATAGTATGTAGCCTTTTCAGACTAGCTTTTTTCACTTAGCAATGTGCATTTAAGATTCATCCATGGCCCTTTCTGCCTCCGCTGCCACCATGGCACCCGTGAAAAAGCTTGTGGCGAAGGGGGTTAAAAAAAGAAGCAAGTTCTGAAGTTTACCCTTGATTGCACCCACCCAGTAGAAGATGGAATCATGGATGCTGCCAATTTTGAGCAGTTTCTTCAATAGAGGATCAAAATGAATGGAAAAGCTGGGAATCTTGGTGGAGGAGTTGTAACCATCTAAAGAAGCAAGAGCAAAATTACTGTAACTTCTGAGGTGCCTTTTTCCAAAAGGTATTTGAAATATCTCACCAAAAAAATATTTGAAGAAGAATAACCTCCTACGCGCAACGTGACTGGTTGCGCGTAGTTGCTAACAGCAAAGAGAGTTACGAGTTGCGTTACTTCCAGATTAACCAGGACGAGGAAGAGGAGGAAGATGAGGATTAAAACTCATTTATCTCAAATATTTTGTATGAGTTCTTGAATAAAACTTGGAAATACCCCCCCCCCAAAAAAAAGATTCATCCATGTTGTTGTGTAGATTGATAATTCATTTCTTTTTATCTCTGAAGAGTATTCCATTGTGTAGATGTATTACAGTTTGTTTATACATTACTTTTTTAAAGACATCTTGAGTACTTCCAGTTTTTGGTGATTACAAATAAAGCTGCTATAAACATACATTCATATATGTGTTTTTGCATACATAGTTATCAAATCATCATGCTAAATCCAGCAATTGACAAATCATATGGTTAGATTGTTTCAGCATTATAACTAAGCACAAAACTGTCTTCCAAAGTGATTTTACCATTTTGCATTTCTACCAATAATGAATGAGAGTTTGTTGCTTCACATCCTTGCCGGCAATTGATACTGTTCATTTTCTTGGATTTTAGCCATTCTAATAGGTTATAGTATCTCATTTTTATCTTCCTTAGCAGCATCTGAAAGATGTGCTAAGCAACTATAAAAGGACAAAAGAAAAGAAGTAAACTAAAAAATGGGTGGTGGTGATGGTATTTATGCTTTATGATGGGTGATTAGTTTTGGGATAATAAAGTTTTCTATATTGTATTATTTATTCAACTTATTTTCTGGGCCTGAATTCAATGAGGGAGTTACATTTGGGAAAGTGGGGGCTACTTCCAAATCATACTAAATGGGAGATTACTCTCTTATGTGTGTGTGTATATATCTGTATTTATCTCTTTCTCAGTATATGTAATATATGTTTAAAATATCTTAAGTCACTTATTAGGCTGGGCAAGGAAGGACATGAGGACCTAAGTGGTTACCTGCGGTGGATTAAAGATGTCTGCACATGTTTTGCTACTTCTGTTATTGAGAAGTGGAGTTTAAATTCATTCCCCTTGAATTTGGTCTGTCTTTAATGACCTGCTTAAACAATAAATGTAGTGCAAGTAACATTCTGGGAATTCTGAGGCTATATCAGAAGAAGCCTTATATCTTCTGTCCAGGATTCTTGAGGCATTTCTTCATGGGGAACCCTAGCCTGCTAAGTAAGATGCCTGATTATTCTAAGACCACCACCACTTTGGAGAGGCCACATGTAGATGCCACAGTCAATTGCAGCTCAGCCCACTCTTTTAATCATTTCCTCCAAGTTTCCAGAAATGTGAGTGCAGCTGTCTTGGCTCCTCTGGGGCAGCCCAGCCAGCAGCTGAATACCATCCAGTGACTTCTGTCTCTGTCTGGTGGCACGGAAAAATTGATCAGAGAGAAGAATTGATCAAAGAGGCCCTTCCTGAATTCTTGACCCATAAAAATATAATAGATGATAAAAATTATTGTTGTAAGCCATGAAATTTTGGGGGTAGTTTGTTATGTAGCAAGAAATGACCAGAATAGCACCCTATGGCTTTCTGGGTCTGAAAGTGAACCATATAGTACACATTAAGGCTCATTCTATGAGATTTTACAGCAGTCACAACACCAATGCTGCATTATTCTATTGCAGAAAATAAAGGACTTCATTTGCAGGCACTGCCAATGCTTTTAATCTTCACATACACAGCTACTTACCCAAAATGAAATATATCTTCTTTATTAAATTTTCAAGTCTTCCTGATAAGAGCTAGAGTAATCTAACAAATATTGATTATATAAACAGAAGCTCTAATCTCATCTGCTCTGATCTCATCTGTGACATAAAATTAGTATATATTTTCCACTATTAGAATGATAGCTTGGTGAAAAATTATAATATTCCTTTCAAAAATGAGTTTCCCTGTATTCCCTTTCATTTATATTAAAAATACTCTTTTTTTAGAGAACTCTTTTTTATTCCTCTGGAAATCTATTCATTAACAAGTCATTTTACGATATGTGGTATATGGAAAAATTTTATAGTGAAAAACTATATGGCCAAAATTTCATTCTTAAATAAAAAGCTCAAAGGCTTAGATATTGATATAACATGAGTATCTCTTTAAGACACATGGTTACAATAACAGAATGTAGTGAACAAGAAAAATACATTTAAAATAGTACTAAATTCTCCAAAAAAAAAATGAAAATATTGTCTCATTAAAGTGTTAAAGAAATTAGGTACTATGGAAGTCACTAAAATATTCTAGTAAAAGTGGAAGGAAAAATAATAGGGTCCCGTTAGTTTTTAATGAAAAGGCAATAGAAATAATTCTAATTATGATAATTTGAATTGTGGATGCCTGCAGTTTACCTTGCTATTCTGGGAAATAAGAAGATTTGCTTTAGAAAACTTGATAATATAAATAAGAGTATAGTATAGATTTGTAACCAACTTAAGGTTACGGGAAATTTTTTTAAGAGCAGATGCTAATTCACATAAAATTTAAAAAAATTTTGATTACTTCTTAGGCTTGAATTTCATCACAGCAGATCCCAGATGAATGTTTGATTGGTTAATATAGCTTGATTTATTATACATAGTGGAAAAACCAAAATTGTATTTTAAAGATTTTATTTATTTATTTTTATTTGAGAGAGAGAGAGAGTGAGTGAGTGCAAGCAGGGGAGGGAGAGGGGCAAGCGGACTCCATGCTAAGAGTGGAGCTCTGTGCAGGGCTTGATCTCACAACCTGTGAAATCATGACAGAAGCCAAAATCAAAAGTCAGTTGTGCAACCAACTGGGCCACCCAGGTGCCCCTGAATTATACTTAAAAGAATTTCTTACTCATGCAGATATTTCTGTATCTGTGCATAATTCAATTAAGACTGTTTGAGCTTCTTGTTATAGTTATTTGATGTCAGAAAGCACTTTAGGTAAATTGGAACAGCTTTTTTTTTTTAATTTAAGATTTTACTTATTTATTCATGAGAGACAGAGAGAGAGAGGCAGAGACACAGGCAGAGGGAGAAGCAGGCTCCATGCAGAGAGCCAGCGGTGGGACTCAATCCCGGTCTCCAGGATCACACCCAGGGCTGAAGGGGGTGCTAAACCGCTGAGCCACTGGGGCTGCCCTGGAACAGCTTTACTAAGAGAGTTGGCGTTTAGTCCTTTAGCCAAACTATGAAATGGACAAAGTATACTTTTAGCCCAGTTAGCTTTCCCAGTGGTTCTCTTGTACTCCCCTACCAAGGGTATCTACTATTGCTGATTTCCAGGTTACCTTTTTCTCCTCCAGAATTTATAATTTTCAGTATCAAGTTTTGTCAGCTAATGAAAAAATCATGCCTAAGTGTAAATGTACTCAATGCTTTTAATCCTTTAGCTGTATTTGCATCATCAAGAAGAGGAGACTATTTTAATATCTGGATTTGTGAGTTAGAGTTTAAATCTCAGTAATTCTGTTAACCTAGAGTGTTCTTCTCAATATTTATATTCATATTAATTACCTAGAAATTTTATTAAAATGCTGATTCTCATTTTGTCCTCTGGGGTTGGGCATGAGATTCTACTTTTCTTTTCTTTTCTCTCTCTCTCTCTCTTTTTTTTTTTTTTAGATTCTACTTTTCCAACAAGTTCATAGGTGGTGCTATACCTGCTATTCCATGGACCATGGTTTAAGTAGCAAAAACCTAGAGCATGTTATCTGCCTATTTCCTCACCTATCGATTGAAAATAATGCCAGTCTCATACAGTTATTGCGGGTGTTCTATGAGTTGCTTTATGCAATGTGCCTGGTATAGTTCCCAGACCAAGAATCATGCAGTATACTGGGGTGGAGGGAGTAGTGGTAGTACTGTGATGATAATAAGAGTTTTAATAATATATTGGAGAATTTCAGGCTGAAGGCCTTGGAAATAATTTTCAGATGTAGATACTTGGATTCTGAACATGTCTTTGGAGGCAGCCTGCTTAAACCACCTGTACCTCGGGCTTTCGCTGATGAACAGAGCAAACACCTGGGTAGTCCTTTGGTTCTCCAATAACTCAAGACCAAAGAGTCTTCCGAGCGTCCATGTCTTAGTTCCTGTGGTCCAGTCAACACAAAATACCGGCTGAGTTAACATTTTCTCTCACAGCCTGACTTATATGTTTTTGTGGAGATTTTAGAAGAGGGGAGACATGGGAGAGGGTTTTTGTTTTATTTTGTTTGTTAGTCTCTGTAAGTCAGGAGGACTCTTCTTTGAATATCTAAGGAAAGAGAGATTCAAGTGCAATATTACAATGTCTCTTAGCATTAATAAAATTGTATGTGAGAAACAGAAGTACAGCATGATGTTCATCTCATCTTTATCTCTAGAGATCTCTAAAAACTTGGAATGGAGCAATTTCTTTCCCCTTGGTAAGAGATAGTTGCTGGGGAAGGTTATGAACCACTTCTTTAATGTCTTTGATTGCTTCCATTACTCGTAATTCCAGGAAACTTATAAGTGCAGAAAAACTGGAGTTTCAGTACCTCAATGCTGAATAAGCAGAGCAGAGAAACAAAAGAAGAGAGGTGATATTACCAGTACTTGGCTGTGTCACTGGAGTCTTATAGCCCACAGTTTATTGGCTGATTTTTCAGGAAAACATTTTTTTCTCTTGGGTCCTTTCTTTTTTTTTCAAGATGCTATTTCTAAAAGGTCAGTTATTTGGCATATCTCTATTCTGCATATTAAAATGCAGAATGCATCAAATTAGAATAAGCTAAAAATTACTCCTGCAATTCATTCGGTACATATTTTTAAAGATATTGTTTTTAAGATTGTCTGTTTAAGAACGCAGGTAGTATTTATGATTGAGCATCTATCAAAACTTTCACTTCTGTAGCAATGGTTATCTTTCATAATCCATTTGAAATAGCCTTCATGGTCACTTTAACCTTAAGAGGGTATGGTTTCCTTCTTGGTTTTTTTTTTTTTTTTTTTTTTTTGAGGAAGCACTACCAGTCTTTGATTTTCTGCAGTACTGCTTGAAAGATGAAGATGTCAAGATGGATGACAGCTAATGAACTGAATGTTCAATAGTTCATCACCTTGGTTTTTCCTGAAACCATTTCTTGTCCTTGCTTGGTAAATTGAAATCACTTGACTTTGTTGCAATACCTGACAGGAGTCAAATTCCCAAAATATCCAGACAGGAGTAAATTCTTTTAGCATCACAAATCTTTTGCTGTCTGGGGCTATTAGGCCAGTGGGTTAAGGTATAGAAAAGATGAGACTATGGTCATGTTCCATCTGGCTCCCATAATTCTGACAGAAGTGCACGAGGACCATAGATCCTCTTACCTTGTCATTTGAAGAGGGGATGAGGTGAGAATTGTGCATAGATCAGCATAAATGAATCTCTACTCTTAGAGGAATAGCTCAGACAGTAAGTCTACTTATGATTGGCCAGTCATATCATTTTGGTGTATAAAGTGTATGTCTAGTTTTCATATTCATTCAAATAGTTATTTATGTCAAAGTGTATTTGAATTATAATGTGGCATGCAGCCTATATTTTCTAAGCTAGTGAAATAATCCACATAAATAAAACAACTAAGTAACCAATCGATTTCTTTTTATTGTAACATCTTGGCATAGCCTGTATTAAAGAAAATAACATTAATCAAAATTTTGAGATACCTAATGTGATATCAGCCTTAGCTATGTAGTGTTATAGCAATTAAATGAAGACTATAATAGCTAATTAAACAGTTCTTTGGGTTATAATCTTAATGTTATAATAGCAATAATACCTTAAGTTTGATTAGCACTTTCCAATTTTGCAAAATGTTTTTGTAAATATTAGCACAGATAAAATATGGAGAGGTTATGGTGTCATTGCCCATATTTATACATAAGAAAACTGAAGCTCAGAAAAGTTAGTTGGCTTGTCTAAAATAATATAGCATAGTGTCAGACCTGGAATGTCATTAAATTTAGCATCATTTATTGTTTATGTTACTTGCCATACATAAGCTCTCAGGAAGAGAAAAATTAAATTACACAAATGTATAATCACACATGTGGACCAATGTTTCAAAGGAAAAGTAAAGCATGCTCTGAAAGAAAACGGGTGCCCAATTATGTGGCTGAAGGAAGAGTAAATTTAAGGAGTGACGTGTGTGGTCTGTGTCATGTGATTGAGGAGAACCCAATGGGTACCCACGCTAGGGAGGAGGCTGGCCCCAGTTTGAGATTGGAGAAAAAGGGAGCAGATAGCAGCAGGCAGCATGACACGTGGGCCACGGACTTTTAATTTCATTGTAAGTTACACAGGAAATAGGGGAATGCCATGATCAAACTTGAATCAGGTATTCTGTTTCAAAGTTTAGTAGATGTTTTTAATTATATAACATCTTTCTTTTGGTAGTGCCTCCTTGGAATTCTTGTTTTCTTTATTTTATTTTATTTTATTTTATTTTATTTTATTTTAATTTTATTTATTTACCTATTGTTTACACTATTTTTCTCATATATAATCAGTATATAGGAGTTTGATATGTTGGCTGTCATAACCGGTGGCTCCTGCATTTTTTAGAAAAAAACTCTTGTGAGGACATAATTCCGGCTAGGAAATTAATATGTGGTTCTAGGAAGACTACATTGCACTCTCTGTGAGCTTCAGTAATGTGGAATTTAGCTGAGATTTTGATATCATTTCTTCATTATATTAAACAAGTGGTTGTGTAATGCTTTGGCTCAAAATGGAATAAGTTGACCAAAGAAGGTATATTTTGAAAGCTGTGAGATGATGCCCTTGAATGGCTGTCAGCTTTTTCTTTTGCCTCCAGTCTCATGTCAGTCTTAGCAGCCTGCATCTAGATGTTGAACAAGTATTCTGACCTTGAACATGGGCTAATCCTTTTAGAAATTAGTTTATGTATGCGTTTTAAAGCAGAGAAACACATGGTGTTCACTTTGAAGTTGTTTACTTTAAAACAACCAAATTTCTGTCCTTTGAATTAATTTCCTAAAGTTTTAGAGAGACATTTAGGACACAGAGGTGGGATCATCCACCTAATTTTTGTTTTCCTGTTTGAATCTGGTTCTGTGCCAAATGGCATTTTCAGACCTGAGACCAAAATCCATAATAAATCTAAATGTTTACAAACTTCATGTTTTAAAGTAAATTAAATAGATTTTTTGAGGATATAAATATTCAATTTAATTTCAACAATAATTTATCATTACAAACATTTTTTGTGTTTATCAAACTGCTTCCCAATGTGTCAGTGATAACACATTTCTAGCATCCAGAACTCAACTAATGAACTTTTATTGTTTTACTTGAGCCTTACCTTTATCTTGGAATATTTCACCAGAATCATTAAGGGGAGCAAATTAAGTTGGTATCTAGGAGGTCTTATTTTTTCCAGTTTTATTGAAAAATCATTGACACATATCACTATATGATTTTAAGGCATCCAGCATGAGAGTTTGATTTACATTTACTATGAAATGATAACAACAATAGGTTCAGCTAACATCCATCGTCTAATATAGATACAATAAAAAGAAAAGAAAGAAAAAAAGGAAAACACAATTTCTCCTTGTGATGAGAACACATAGAATTTACTCTATTAACTTTCCTGTATATGTATAGTATAGCAGTGTTAGCTACAGTCATCATGTTGTACATTACATCCCAAGTACTTATTTATCTTCTAACTGGAAGTTTGTGTTTTTTAATAACTTTCCTCCATTTCCCCCTCCCCTGACCCTTTGCTTCTGGTAACCACAAGTTTGATCTTTTTTTCATGAGTTTGATTTTTTAAAATAATTACTCATATAGGGATCCCTGGGTGGCGCAGCGGTTTAACGCCTGCCTTTGGCCCAGGGCGCGATCTTGGAGACCCGGGATCGAATCCCAAGTCGGGCTCCCGGTGCTTGGAGCCTGCTTCTCCCTCTGCCTGTGTCTCTGCCTCTCTCTCTCTCTCTCTGTGACTATCATAAATAAATAAAAATTAAAAAAAAATAATTACTCATATAAGGGAGATCAGATTACACAGTATTTGTCTTTCTCTGTCTGACTTATTTTACTTAGTGTAATGCCTTCAAGGTCCATCCATATTCTTGCAAATGGTAGGATTTCCTTACTTTTTATGGTTAAATAATATTCCATTGTATTTATATACCATAACTTCATTATCCATTCATCCGTTGGTGGACACTTATGTTGTTTCATGTTTTGTCTCTTGTAAATAATGCTTTTGTGAACATGGGGTGCAAAATATCTATTCAAAATAGTCTTTTTGGTTTCCTTTGAATACATTATCAGGAGTAGAATTGCTGGATTATGTGGTGGTTATATTTTAAATATTTGGAAGTTCCTGGATACTGTTTTCCATAGTGGCTGAACCAATTTATAATACTACTAACAGTGCACAGAGGACCCCTTTTCTCCAAATCCATACTAGCATTTGTTATCTCTTGTCTTTTTGATGATTACCATTGTAACAGGTCTGAGGCAATATGTCATTGGGCTTTAATTTGCGTTTCTCTCATGATTAGTGATGTTGAGCATCTTTTCATGTACCTGTTGGCCTTTCATGTATCTTCTTTGGAGAAGTGTGTAATTATGTTCTTTGCCCCACCCCCTTTTTTTTTGCTATTGAATCATATGAATTCTTTGTATATTTTGGATATTAACTCCTTATCTGATATATGGTTTGCAAATATTTGTTTTCATTCTATAGGTTGTCTGTTCATTTTTGATGGTTTCTTTTGCTAGACAGAAGCTTTTTAGTTTGATATAGTCCCACTTGTTTATTATTGATTTTATTACTTTAGCTTTAGGTGTTAAAAAATCACTACTAAGACTCCGGTCAATAAGCTTTATTTCTGTGTTTTCTTCTAGGAGTTTCATGGCTTCAGCTTCTTATATTTAAGTCTTCAACTATAAGACTTAATTTTGATTAAATTTTTGTGAGTGGTATAAGAAATGAGTTCAATCTTATTCTTTTATATATGAATATCCAATTACCCCAGCAGCATTTATTGAAGAGATTATCTTTTCTCCATAGAGTATTCTTGGCTCCCTTGTGAAATATTAGTTGACCACATATACTTGGAATTATTTCTGGACTCTTGATTCTATTCCATTGGTCTCTTTGTCTGCTTTTATGGCCATATCTTACTGTTTTGATGACTATAACATCAAAATAGCATCTCTTGAAATCAGGAAGTGTGATGCCTTCTGCTTTGTTCTTCTTTCTCAGGATTTCTTTGGCTATTCAGGGTCTTTTGTGGTTCCATATAAATTTTATGAGTGTTTTTCCTACTTCTGTAAAAAATTCCATTGGAATCTTGATAGGGATTGCATTGAATTTATATTTGACTTTTGATAATATTGACATTTCAACAATATGAATTCTTTCAATCCATGAACATGAGATACCTTTCTATTTATATGTATCTTTAATTTCTTTCACTAATTTATTGTAGTTTTTAGTATAGATATCTTTCACTTCCTTAGTTAAATTTATTTCTATGTATTTTATTATTTTTGATGCTCTCATATGTGGGATTGATTTCTTTTTCAGAAATTTTGTTGTTTGTATATAGAAATGCTACTGAATTTTTTATGTTAATTTTGTATCCCGTCAAGATTCCATTCATTTTTCTTTTACTTGAAACATCAGTAGTGTCATATATTTGAAGGGCAACTTGAACATTTTTAGTGCAACACACTAAAAGTAATTTGAATTTCCTCAGCACTATAATTCTGTTTCTTTTTATGCTTCCTTCTTATGCATATGAACAATAATCATTTTAAAAATCATCATAATATGTGTGTTGCAAAATGCTTTGAAGCTGTTAAGGTTATGCTTTCAGTGTTTTAAAAATTAAGCTCCAGCAGTTAATTCTGTGAAAGCCTTGTCCATCCAGGGTTTTTATCTGATCATACTACATTATCTTTAGGACAGTTAAATGAGCAGTTGTCCTTGGGACTTTTTTTTCTGAATGTTATCTTTTGTTTGTTTGAGTGAACCATTTATGACCATGGATTTCCCTTCATGTTTATCAGAGAAGACAAAGTAAACCAGAAAATAAAAAATATCATGTGTATTTAAAAGAATCCTCACAAGGTTTTTTATTATTGTTTCTCTTTTAAGAGGGGTTTTCTTAGCATCACACAGTAAGGGAGATGATTTCTTGCTCAGGATGAGCTCTCTTTGGCTAAACTGACCCCATTAGCCTATATACATAACTATATTTACCTAATTTGCATTCAGTTCTCATCTACTACCCCTCTTGAAACCCATCTTAAAAACTCATTTTTAGATTGGATATGATCTAAGTTTATTCTTTTTTATTTCCCTTTGCCCAAAAATAGTTTTCCAGGGGTGCCTGGGTAGCTCTGATGGTTGAGTATCTGCCTTCAGCTCAGGTCATGATTTCAGGGCCCTGGGATGGGGCATCAGCTTTGGGCTTCCCACTCAGCGGGAAGTCTCCTTATCTCTCTCCCTCTTCCCCTCCCCCTGCTCATGCTGTCTCTCAAATGAATAAATAAAATCTTAAAAAAATTTTTTTCCCAAAGGTCATGGAAATATACATGGGAGTGGGGATTGGATAATGAGTATATACACATCACTCAAATCAAGCACCATTTTGCTAACATTTATGTAGATGTGCCTATGTTGTCAATTCCTGGCTTTGGCTCTTACCATCCATAAGACAGTCTGGTCTCAGAATTTCTTCTCATTCCTTCAGGCACAGCACAGGGACTTGCAAGTAGTCCCTTCTGCCTAAAGGTAACCTAAGACAGAATGTCTCACAATGTGGCCACTGAACCCTTGCATCAGAATTCCCTGGCCTGCTTTTGAAAGTATTTCCTGGCCACCTCCCAGATGGAATGAATCAGAATCTCAAGTGTTGTATACTGGTGATCTGAATTTTTCCTATATATCCCAAAGGGGTTTTGGGCACACTAAAGTTTGATGACCAGTATTATGGACTGAATATTTATGTCACACCCCAATTCATATATTGTAGCCATAAACCCCAGCATGATAGTGTTAGGAGGTGAGGTTATATGGGAGGTAATTAGGTTTAGATGAGCTCATGAGGGTGGAGCCTCTATAATGGGATTAGTACCCTTACAAGATGTTTAGACACCAGAGCTTCCTATTACTGTCATGTGAGGTTTCAACAAAGACAGCCATCTGCAAGCCAGGAAGAGAGCTTGCTGAACCAGACTATGCTGGCACCCTGTGTCTCACTTCCCAGTCTCCAGAACTGTGAGAAATAAATATCTGTTTAAGCCACCCAGTCCATGGTATTTTGTAATGTTGTCCAAGCAGACTAAGACAACTAGTGTCCTAGGGGAAATTCCCTGTATCTGGACAAAGAGGTAGCTTTATCCTTCAGGATAAGAATGAAGACTTGGAATATGAAGAATGACTGCTCAGAGATGAGTTTTTGTGTATAGTGGTTATCTCAGTTTTCCACTGTGGTAGCTCTTGTTGTCTTTTATCAGGTATCTTCATACCCCACCTTCATTACATCTCAGGCTGCTCCTTTTACCAGCTGCACTTGGTATAGAAGAGTTTTCAAAGCACATCTCAGGTATTGAATTTAAGTTCCTAAATGTTTCCTGATTCCTAATCTGCCTTTGACTAGCCAAGAAACTGATGTGTAAGACTCCTTATGTTTCTGCAGAGTTAACTGAATTTACTTTACCATTAAATTCGAGAATATCATATGACTTCCCAGTATACATTACAATTAACAACATTCCTTTCATCTTCAGCATAAAATCATGGCATATATTTTTTGAGATCCTCCAAAATTCATGAACTGTCATTGAATTTTCTGAAGTTAAAGCAGCATGTTAACAAATGGCAATAAATATGATTTATGGGGTGATACAGCCATCCAGCATATGCCGTAGCTTTTAATTTTTAGTTATTACCATTAGTCAGGGAATTGCCGCAAAATTCTTAAGAGGAATTGATAGAAGAAGGTTTTCTATAAAATGAAAGTAACAAAAGTGCATATTTTTTTCTTTTTTGTGAAGGATAGTTACATGGTTTTGAAAATTCAGTCTACAGTTACTTTCACATCCCTTCTTATAAAAAGGTTTCATATTGAATAGCTTGTTAGTTAATACTATTGTCATATCTAATTACATAGCATGTAAACCTAGGTTAAAAACTGAAAAATGTAGGCAAAACTGTTATTTAAGTGTAAGTAAAGAAAAAATAGCTTGCTATTTCAACTGAGCTTTATAATGTTTAGTTGCATATACAATTATATTTCTTTTTGCTTTAACTGAATAGAGATTGAGTTTAGATACTGAATATACAAATAGGTTTAACAATAACCTAAATAAATAAAAAAATGCATTCATTACAAATTATTAAGATAACTGGGAAATGTTTGGATGCCTCTTCTTACCTTTATGAGGTTGATAGGCTATGGCAATCATCTCTTCCAATGTGTACCATCATCATGTCAGAATGCAAGTCTGAGTGGACCAGGGATCTGATCCACTCACTATGCAATTTTTGAGAAGACAGGATAGTATGTGTACCAGATTCTGGACAAAAGAGAAGCAACGATCTGGGTTCAACTCATGACTGTGCCCCAAGGTTCAGGTTCACTAGGCTTTTAGCACATAGGAGGTATATAACAAATGATTGAATGAGAATTTGTACAGCTATGCAAATCTGCACTTATTGAGATGGCTTTCTCATCTGTAAAAGAAAATAGAACATCTAGTCTACTAAACTGGAGATTTAGACTCTCAAAATGAAATGGAAAATAAGTTCAACCATCCAAATATATAATACTCAAGGGGTTTTTTTAGTGCATAAAGATGATTTATTACATGTAAACTAAAGGAATTTATGTTCCTTTTTAAAGACTTCACAGATTCAGGTACCTGGGTGGCTCAGTTGGTTGGGCATCTGAGTCTTGATTTTGGCTCAGGTCATGCTCTCAGGGTCTTGAGATTGAGCCTTGGGGTGGGCTCTGCACTCAGTGGGGAGTCTGCTGGAGATCCTCTCCCTCCGCAGACTTCACAGATAAAGAAATGTATAGATGTGTCTGAACCAACATCCCAATTTGGGGACAGGAAAATAGTCCTCTGTTTCCTTTTAAGTTCTTAGCCTTCATCTCAAAAAAGATTCTCCTTTAGTTCTTATCTGGATGGACAGGGATCCCTGGTAGTGTGTACTTGGGGCATGTCAAGACTGTAGTCCCTTCTTCTCTTTCATTTCTCTTATGTGCTTGAGTTTTCAAGTGCTCTGTGGCAGGTCATTGCTGCTCTTGGAGATAAGCTGATCCCTATATTGGGCAGTGCAGCAGGGCCAGCTCTGCCAGGCCCAGTGAGGGTGACACGCCCACACCAGCCTGTGCACACATCCTTCTCTGCCTTCTCTGCCATCCCTCTCTTCTCTACAGCACATAGAGGAGTGTTGTGGATTCTAGCGTGGGTCATCTCAGAACTAATGCTTCCTAAAGTCCAGGATTCATCTGGATGATTCAGGGACAAGCAAAGAAGTAGGAATAAATTTGACATTAGGTCCTTGATAATACATGAGACTTGATTCTACTGAATGAGTTAGAGTTCCATCTTGTTAACAAATATGTATAGCAGCTATTTATTCAAATAGTCATTCAACAAACAATTCTTAACACGTGCCAGTCTTGTACAGGTAAAAGATACAAAGAGAAAGTTCACACAGGTTTAATTATAAAAACATATGAGTATATCAAAAGCAATATAGTATAATGTGATAATTGCTGTAATGGTAGATACATAGAACTTTAGGGAAGCCAAGAAATAGGAATGATTGTGTTTATATATGTGTGCACCTGTATGTAGGGGGTTCTCAGTGAAGGCAGGGAAATGTGATTTTGTTTCATATGTAACCCAAGGATCTGTCTCCTGACAGTATAGCCCTTTCCCCAGTAAGAACTAGCTTCCCCCTCCCACCTTCCCATCAGGGTTACCTTCTAAGACACTTTCATAAATCAAGGTCACATTGATGACTTTTCCTTTGAGAAGTTTCTCCCCTAGACACAGAACAGCAGCAGTCACATCATTTTTGTTAGAGTATTTGTTTTTTACCCTCTTAAAGGTGAAAGGGGGGAATAAGATTAAGTCTTACAGATCTGAGTCTCTTATGTAGTCCCCTTACCCAAGAAGGTGTGTGGAGCAATATGGAGACTAAGAAGACAGGTTCCAGAGAGTGATGGACCAACTGGGTTGAAGTTTTGTACATCTGTCCATCAGGGCATATGTCCTGGACAGATTCCTTGAATTCTACCTCCCATAAGTGCCATAGGTTTCATGTTTTCTTTTTTACTTCAAAATTGTGATTTTAACCCATGAAAGAAGCCCTGAAAGGATCAAAAGGCTGCTTCAATCATGGCAGTCTCCAGCTTCTGTGTCAATGGCAGCACACATATTGGGCATACCCTCAAGGGGTTATTTTATCTGTGAACATTTCATTTGAGTGTAACAGTTTCAAAGTTTTGAATTTTTAAATCAGTGTTTATAAGCTGTCATTTAAAGGTACAAATTCATAGTTTGTTTTTGGCATAGTTCTCTTCTTTTACCAGGTCCTGTGTATTTAAGTACACTTCTAAGTGTACTTTTACAGTCTCCTGAGGCCATTTGTGGCAAGAACTATGGATTTTAACTGAGCAGTCTGGTACTCTGTCACTTATGAGCTGGTTGACTCTGGATAAGTTGTTCAACATCTCTAAATCTTAGGTTTCCTATTTATTTAGTCAGGTGTAATAATAGTAATAAAGAAAATAATAGCACCTCATTCAGCTGTCATACATTTTAAAGAAGGTCATGTTTGGGTAGTCATTTTGTAAATTCTGATGTAGCAGCAGACACAGTGGTCATCCTAAGTTCTGCTGTTTTTAAACTACTGTCCTAAGGAAGAAGGGGTTCTTTGACAGGGTTCTGTAGTAGAGACCGTTTCTGTGAATCTTTATTCCTAATGTTCATTTGGCTGACTTTGCTATCTTCTTTAATTTAGCTACATATGGCGTAGGGAGGAAGGATCCAATATAATGGGACTGCTAAGAGTTGATGAAGGCTGAAATATTTAAAAATATTCTGTAGTCACTAGGAAAGTATGAAAAATAATAAAACATGTTATTTCCTGTTTTTTTCCTAAAAAAAATATTTCCACTGATATCTCAAGCTGTATTTCATAAAGAATCCTGTACATTTTGGACAGGTGCCCTTAGCAATCATTACATCATTACTGTGACATGCCAAATAGAAAGAGTGAATGACTCACCCCTTCAGCCCCATCAGAGGCTGAGCCAAAATCTGTGGCCACATGCAGCCCTTCAATGAGACAAATTCGCATGACATTGAATATAGTCCTTTATCAGGCATATCCTCTCCTCCCACTTACAAGGCACCTTTCTCCTAGTCAACAAGAAGGAAGTAAGAGAGAGAGCTACCATCTTTAGACAGCAATGGTTGTCTGGGAAATGCATCAATGGACTTTTAGAGTAGAGTGTGTTTTATTTATTGATTTGTTATCTGCCATTGACTTTGGCCATTGACTCTTTCTTTCTCATGTGTACTTGTAAGACATAAATATATATGTCTTATATATATTTATGAGAGAATACATATATATATTCAATTTATTTCACAATGCTAAGGCAATGACTAAAACAAATTCTACAACATCCCTTGTCACTAATTCATGTAGATTGTCTGCCATCAGAGAACATGAAGTGATTCACTGAGGGATGAGCACTGGCTACCCCAACCTAGGAAATAATAATGGTAATAGTGGTAATAGCATTTTAATATGAATAAAATTTCTTATCTTACGTAAAAATGAATGGAAATATTTTTATAAATCCTATATTTTCATTTATAAGAGGGAATCTAAACAAAAAACTGTGTTCTTTTATGCAAATATAGTTAAGGCAAGTTCCCTTGTTTTCTCTTACAGCCTGCTATACATATACACACTCACGTTCCCTTCCTCCCTCTCTCTCTCACTCAAATACACACACACACACACACACACACATATACACACACACACGATATAAATACATTCTACAGAAATTCGGAAAATCCACAAATCACTAGTGATTAAAAATGAAAAAACAAATCCTGGCATTCTTTTATTTACTTATTTATTTATTTGAGAGAAAGCAAGCACATAAGTTGGGGGAGGGGCAGAAGAAGAGGGAGAAACAGACTCCTCGCTAACCAGGGAGCCCAATGCGGGGCTCAGTCCCAGGACCTTGAGATCATGACTTGAGCCAAAGGCAGACACTTAATGGACTGAGCCATCCAGGACCCAAAAACCCTGACATTCTTTTTTTTTTTTTTTTTTTTTAGATTTTATTTATTTATTCATGAGAGAACATGGAGAGAGAGGCAGAGACATAGGCAGAGGGAGCCTGATGTGGGACCTGATGCTAGGACCCCAGGATCATGACCTGAGCCAAAGGCAGATGTTCAACCACTGAGCCACCCAGGTGCCCCAAAACCCTAACATTCTTAATCTCCACCTGACTGTAAATAGTCATGAAAGCAACCCAATCATTTATCAACTATTACATTTTCTTAGAATAGGACAGGAGATATGATGAAATATCAAAAAGATTATCGAGGAGTTCTTGTGAATTAACTTCTTAATAAGGTGGTGGAGCAAGCCCAGAAATGTTGGAGATTTACTAGAGAGGCTGTGGGACCAAACAAATGTCTTCTAAGTCCGTAGCTATTATGAAAAGACACACTGAACTATAGGGTGGATGTAAAGACAATTAAGATAAGTAATTAGATGAACGGCTGTACGAGAAGAACTGCTGACTAATGGATCATTATAAGCTATATGTATAAGTATCCAGTTGTGTGTGACAGAGCTCTATCCTGTTTCTTCCTACTTTTTCATTGTATTTAGATCGCATGTTTTAGATGAAGATTAAGAAGACATTCTCATTGAATTTGAGCGAGAAGAATGGCAAACTGAGTAAATTGCAAGTGTAACTTGTGTTCACACTCCACATATAAGAACATGGTTACACTTCTCTACCTCTAAACTATCCAGTACAGTAGCAGTGGCCATATGAGGCTAGTGAACTCTTGAAATGTGGCTGGTTTGAACTGTTATGTGCTCTGAGTGTAACATACTCACTGACCTTTAGAACTTAGAATGAAAGTTCTGATATCTCATTAATACTTTTTATATTAATTACATTTTAAAATAATACTTTAGATATATTGGGCTACATACAATATGTTATTAAAATGAAGTTTATCTCCTTTTACCTCATTTAACGTGGCTACTAAAAATCTAAAACCACATATATGGTTTTTATTCTATTTCTTTTGAGCAGCGTTGTATCTAGCTGATGGCCAGGAGCCCAGATTAAACTGTAATACTGTGGAAGAAGAGAAGAATGGACTGAGGTTACAACTAAAAGTCTGTCTTATTACTGCACTTCCAGTGTCTCACAAAACATTGAGCATTTAGTGCTTGCTCAGTGTATCTTGATTTAAAGAATAATTGAATTACCATGTTTGGATCCCAGAATATATCAGACTTGAGTGATGGGCCAGATTCAACAGAGTGACATAGTGTGTCCTGAATTTTATCTGTACAACTACAAAACTGGGGAAACAGCTACAGCAATATGTTTATTAAGAAAACAGAGATTTTTCTTTTGTAGTCAGCTCAATATGTGTCAATTATGTGGTGTGGGCACCACAAAATCTAATGCAATCTTACACTGCATTAATAAAAATTTATTGCAAAGGACAAATAGCATTCTTGACCTACTCTTTACTTTGTTGAGTTTATATCTATAGTGGTTTAGTAGGTGTGGGGGAGGCTAAATGTGAGGATTGGTTGGGGGGATATGTTCAGTTTATGATTCCTACAGGATATCCTATCAAGATGTTTGGAATACACTTGTATATGTAGGTATGAAAATTAGGAGAGGGAAATGTGTTGAAGGTATAGATGTGGAAATTACCTGTATATGGATGGCAAGTAACAACAAAGATGTAGATGCCTTCTTCCAGGGAGAGTGCCTTGTTATAAATAAGCACTCTGACACTGAGAAGAAGGGAGCCAGAAAAGGAGTCAGGACAGAGGACTGAGAAAAGCACTCAGAAAGGTTAGTGACAAATCAGGTAAGTGTGGCATTGCTGCAGCTGAGTGCATGTGTTGAGTAAGAGAGAGTACTCTGTGATGTTGAGGCTACATAGTAATGTAGCTCAAGAGTGAGGAATAAAAAAAAAAAAGAAGAGAAGAAGTTCGTGTGTGTGTGTGTGTGTGTGTGTGTGTGTGTGTGTGTTTGTGTTTTAAATCAAATAGCTAGAGAGTTCTTGGTGTCCTTGATAAGAGCTGCTTAAATAGACTGATGGGAACTGAAGTCAGGGAACAGTAGACTGAGAAGCAGGAGGGAAGAGATGAAGTGGGATCACTGAGAGGAGATAATTCTTCCAAAAAGTTTTTCTCTGACATACTGATATCATGAATCTCTTGACATGTCCTGAGAAGGACACGATATCATTCCTGTGGCATTTTGCTAAAAATGCAAGAAATTTTCAAATTGTAACATGAGGAAATATCAGACAAACCCCAAACTGAAGGACATTCAACAAAATAACTTATTAATTCCCTTCAAAGGTGTTAAGGTCATGACTAGGATGGATAAAGGATGACTACAGGCAACTAAGGAGAAATAACTAGTTGTGTGGTGGGATCCCAGATTGGATCCTGGAACAGAAAAATACCATTAGTGGAAACACTGGTGAAACTTATATAAAGTCTGTAGTTTGTGTTGCAGCAATAATAATTTTCCGATGGGGAACATGGGCTGTGGTTACGCAATGTAGTTAACATTAGGGGAGACTAGATGGAGGGAACATGGAACTCTGTACTCTTTCTGCAACTTTTCTGTGAAGCTAAAATTAGTTCAAAGGAGAAGTTTTTAAAGTTTTACTCTGAACAGAAGAGGAGAGATAGGGATGGCTGGAAAGAATATGAGGCCAAGGAGAGTTAACAATAGTAATGAAAACACCTATTATCTTCTAAGAGCTTACCATACTTTGAGCACAGGGCTAAGTGCTTTGTGGAAATCTTTTCATTCAATATTCATGACTATACTATGGATAGCTTTTACAGATATGGAGAAAGAAACATGAAGGAGGTTGAACATGATCATATAGCATTGAGCAGCAGAGCTGGGATTTGGAGCTGATTTCGTCAGCCATTGCATCATATATTTTCTACAAAATCAGAGTGGAATTAGGTGTTTTTGAATGCTTCAGGGGTAGATGCTGTTAGGGTGAAATAAAAAGGCAAGAAAAAGAAGGAATAAAAATAGAGGCTGAAATCCAGAATGTGAGTGGAATACAGACTTGGACCTTGAGGAGTCTGTGGTAATAATAGGGAAGCATAAAGAATAAGTAGAAAGGGAAGTTAATGCGTAGGTTATACTGGCTGGAGATTGAGAAAGTTCTTGTCAGGTGGTGGTCTTTAATTTCTTGGGAAGTAGGAGCTGAGACTAGTAGCCAATAGGTCAGAGTTGGAAATTGGAAATGGTGGAAAGCTTTTAAAATAGCCAGTGAAGAAAAAAGGAGGAGACTGCTGGTAAAGATACATGTGGGATGGCCAGGGTGTGCTGAGAATAAGCTAGTGAGACCACACATCCAGGGATCCACCTCTGCTGTGGTGGTCCAGCTTTCTATGTCATGTTCTGTAGTCGGTGCTGTGGACTGTTGCATTTATCCAAGACTGAGGTTTTGCCAGGTGGCTGTCACGAAAAAACAAAAACAAAAACAAAACAAAAACAAAAACAAAAAACAAAAAACGATCAAAGAAGAGAAAGATGTTAAGAAAGAGTAGAATGGATAGACTCAAATCTGACTAATGGGAAAGAGGTGAAGATGGGAGAATTTATTTTTTTTATTTTTTTTTTTTATTTATGATAGTCACAGAGAGAGAGAGAGAGAGGCAGAGACACAGGCAGAGGGAGAAGCAGGCTCCATGCACCGGGAGCCTGACGTGGGATTCGATCCCGGGTCTCCAGGATCGCGCCCTGGGCCAAAGGCAGGCGCCAAACCGCTGCGCCACCCAGGGATCCCTTTTTTTATTTTTTTTATTTTTTTATTTTATTTATTTATTTATTTATTTATTTATTTATTTATTTATTTATTTTTTAAGATGGGAGAATTTAGAGTTGTCAGTATATTGCTTCAGGTTGCATTTTTCCAATAACTAGTCAGTGGTGAGGGGCTTTCATATATTCATTGGCTATTTTTATTTCTTTTTGCATATCGTCTGTAACTCTACTTTTTTTCCAATAGGGATTTTGTTTTTACTATCATATAAGAGCATTTATATTGGGACACCTGGGTGGCTCAGTGGTTGGGCATCTGCCTTCGGCTCAGGGCGTGGTTCTGGAGACCCAGGATCTGGTCCCACACTGGGCTCCCTGCATGGAGCCTGCTTCTCCCTCTGCCTGTGTCTCTGCCTCTCTGTGTGTCTCTCATGAATAAATAAATAAAATCTTTTTTAAAAAAGAGCAATTTATGTTTTAAGACTATAATGTAGTTATTCAACCAAGGGATGTATTTCTTTCAATTTTGTGAGTTACATTTTTATTTTCTTTCTATAGGATCTTATTTGAACCTATAGATCCATGTTGCCCCAAATAGCAGCCATTAGCTACAAGTAATTATTAAATTTAAATGTAATTTGAATTTAAATTAAAATAAAAAATTCAGTCCTGCAGTCCCACTAGTTAAATTTTCAGTGTCCTGTAACTATGTGTGACTAGCAGCTACTGAATTGGACAGTGTAGCTATGGGACATTTCCATCAATCCTGGAAGTTATATTGAACAACACTGCTATAGATTTTTTTAATTAAAGAAGCCAACACTACTTTTCTGATTGATGTCTGCCTTTGGAGTCAAACTTGGAAAAATCTTTTCTGTCCTCCAGCATAATATAAATATTGATTTTTATTTTTGTTCAGTATTTCTATAGTTAAAAAAACCCATTTACATTGTTAACATATCTAGAATACATATTATTGTATTGTATGAGCTAAGGTCTAACATATTTTCTTCAAATTTTTTACTACAAATCCCAGTAAAGTTAAATGGAGTTGAAATGACATCTTCATCATTTAATGAATACTTAAATATTTGTAGTTTATTTATTGGAATTGGATCTCTATTATATTACATTGATTTGTCTGTCAGAATCAATTTCACATCAGTGAATATTTATCAAGGAGATTAATAATGATTAAGACTCAGACATGATTTATAGTTTAACAGGGAGGTAGTCAACAGAATAAATATTTATGACACTGTGTGAGTTTATTCATAGGAATAGGAAAAAACACCCAGTGTAGTTTCAAAGATTGTAGAGTGGGCTGTAATACTATTTGTTAGTAATAAATATTAATAATTCTATGATAATACTGTCCAAGTGTAGTTTCAAAGGGCTATGTGTTTGGGAAGGTGGGAGGAAATTAGGGTTAATGTGATGTGATGTGTGGGTGAATAGGAAGGAGGAAGATGAGAAAGAGGAGGAGGAACAGAGGGAGAGAGGGTAGTGAAGTGTGGGGAAACTAAATTGTGAAGTGTTTTGTGTGTGACACTAGCTTGCTAGATACCCTAAGCTTTGTTCCCTAGGAGGATGGATCTCTGGTTTTTCAATTAAGGATCAATTATTGGGAGGGTGGCCACGGAAGTAAGGGAGCTCCCTTAAATAGTTCCTCTAGTTAAAATTCTGCTGAGAGCTGAGGACTGCCTGAACTAAGGCATTAGCAATGGAGCAGATTAGAGAGACTTTTAGAAGGTTGAGGTGACAGGAATTGGTCATAATTGGATGTGGAGGGAATCACTGATTGAGGGGCATTCCAAGATATACCTGTAGACTAAGTAAAGCATGCCTCAGGTTCTGCCAAAAATGAACCAGTTTCCTGACATGAGGAAGCTGAATAGTAGGCAATATGCCATTCACCTTAAACTGTCATTTCCTTGTCAGAGTTCTCAACAACTGGATATGATTTCCTCCAATTTGAATATAGTTGGAATTTGGCTTATAAGGGTATATTAATGCTGGAGAAAATTTTACTTACTTTGGTTCATCATGATGCCAAGATTAATTCTGAGAAGAGTTATGAAAATTAACAACTTTTAAAATTTTGAATGACGAGAGAATCTTTCACAGAATTTATTTGAGGTTGAGAATAAACTTTTGAGAAGAATGGAATTGTTATAGTTGAAAGATTTGATATTTGATATTTTCCATTGTCACTAAGGGTCTCAAAGTTAGTTTAATGACAACAAGCAAGAAAAGATTGTATTTTCAATTTCAATTATATCTTCTGGTTTTTCTCCCGGAAAGTATTTAAAAGAACAGTTGATGTTATTCGCTTAAAGAAGATAATCAAACCCTAAGCTAGTAACACAGAAATTTGAATTTAGACTTAACTGGTTTTAGGACATGCTTACACTAAGGGTCTTGTTATGTCTCCTAAGATTTGTGAAAGGAAAATATCTGGAAGCCAAATTTATTGTTTTTCAGATGAAAATAAGACATTTCTGTTAATAATGACATTTGCCTAACATATTTTCTATCAAGAAATTTAAAATGTCATAATTTTCAAGAACAAACTGATGGTTACCAGAGGGGAGGGGGCACAGGAGTGAGTGAAATAGGTGATGGAGATTAAGGAGTACACTTGTTCTGATGAGCACTTGACAAAATTAAAATAAAAACTTAGAAAAAAAATCGCACTTTTCTTAGAACATTCTTCTCTTTTTACCATCTTTGTTTTTTTCTGATTGGAAAAAGAAATTTTTTCTTAAGGATTTTTTTGTTTCATTTCATCATTGTTGCTAGTTCACAGACAGAATTGAAGACCATGGTTCACTAAGCTGAATTAACTCTGATCCTAAGTGTTTTCTCTATAAGGCTTATGAAGATATTGGGATACTGTGGCATTTACTATAGTTTGGAAGGAAAAAAAATGTGTCAAGAGGAATAGAGAGAAAAAGAACATCTAATGAAATAAGTATATAGAATGGATCTAAGATATTTTCTTTTTATCCTTTTAAAAGGGCACTTCACTTACCTTGGTGAAATTAAATCTTTTTCATTGAGGTGAGTTATTGACTCATAAAAACAGGAATGCTCTAACAACCTCCCTTCATCCACTCCCCTCAAATGTTTGCTTCTGAAAATCAATTGCTCAAAACTGATGATGGCAAAAGTGGTCAGGATGTGTTTAGAGGATGATAAATGATAGGGAAGGACTTTTCGTAAATATGCAACCTACAGGATATTTTCTCAATTTACGGGTAACTGTACATCGATAATCTTCAGTAAATAAACTGAACCTTACAAATGAATCAGACAAGCAAAAATTCATCATCCTTCAGGTAAATTATTTCTGAGGGAAATGGTAAATATTTTGAAAATATTTAAACGTATATTTATGGCACTGATTAAGTGAACCCTCATACATATTCTCCATGGTATCATTTTGCTATAATTCTTTTTACTGTATTAAAATGAACTAAATAGTAAATATCATACAGCCTACTCTGGGTTGCTTGGATATTTTAATATTAAAATATTAAAAAATGTAAAGAAAACTCACCTAAGGTAGTGAAGATAGATATTAATGGAGACAAAACTCAGTCTTATTTCAAATCCTCTCTCTTGACAAAAATATAGAATCCAATTACTGACCATTCATTTTTATGAACACCATTTTAAACAAAGGTAAAAATGAAGAAAGGAGCCATAAATGTGTGGAAACTATTGAAGTGTGTATAAATCAATGTTAAACTTCTCACCATATTAGATTCAAAGTACAAGCAACTCATATAATACTAAGGAATTTTTAGTGGTGATAATGGTATTATGGCTATATTTTATAAGAGTCTTTATTCTTTAATAATATATACTGGAATGGAAAAATGAAATGATGTTTGGGGTTTGCCTCAAGTGAAATAATACGGGAGGGTGAACTGGGGGACTATGGATGAAAATCATGTGCATGAGTTGATAATCGGTGAAACTTGATGACAAATCAAGGAGGTTCATCATACTCTGTATACTTCTGTGTGTGCTTGAAATTGTGCATGTGTGTGTGTGTGTATACACATTGATGTTGAGAAACTGCATCTACAGGGGTGCCTGGGTGGCTCAATGGGTGAGCGTCTGCCTTCCACTCAAGTGATCCCGAAGTCCCAGGATTGAATCCTGCATTGGGCTCCCCTCAGGGAACCTGCTTCTCCCTCTGCCTATGTCTCTGCCTGTCTCTCTGTGTCTCTCATGAATAAATAAATAAAATCTTCAAAAAAAATCCTGCATCTACAGTGGAGTGTGATTGTGTGTGTGTGTATTCCATTGTAGATGTAATTTAACATCAGTGTGACATAGCAAATAGCAAGATATGGTTACAATCCAGTTTGCAGAACACAGCAGGCAAAAAAACCATCATATTCATTATCATCATGTCAGTGCTAATTGGATACCTTTGTGCCAGGCAATAGGATAAGCATGTTCTGTTTTATTAGATTTAATCATTACACCACATCTATTTAGATAATACTATTATGCTCATTTTCCAGATGAGAAAACTGAGGCTTAGAGATGTTTAACTTTTCCAAGAATACACATAACCTAAAGGGGAGAATAAATAGTTCCTAAGCTATTTTGCATTTTCTACATTACAAGTATACTTGCTAAAGTTTAGTGTGCTGGGTTGCCTATGGACAGTGTGCAAATATGTGAAAATAAATGAAGACCACCCAAATGAGAACAAACAAGCTATTTATTCAGTGCTTGTTATGCTTCAGTCACCACCTCTTGCATTTGACAGGAAATCAGGGATAGTCAGGAGAGTGGCTAAACTGTATAATTAAAAAAAAGAAAAGTGAAGACTCTAGGTATTTTCTGATTGGACATTGTTACTATGGAGAAACTGGGAGTAGGGAAACCAGAAGTGGGGTATCTTATGTGATTGGTTTTTAGAGTAGATTTGGCTTTTTCTGATTCGTCCTGAGTTGGAAGTGAAAACAAAAATAAGGAAGCTGCCTGGAGCTTGCTGCAGAGATTGTGGGTCAGGGTTCTCCTATCATATATGGTCTGATCATTGTCCATTTGTATATTCAGCCTTTAAATCCCCCACATTGGGTTATTCACTCACATGCAACTGGTTGACCAACTCATGGAAACCTAGAGATCCACATCTTTTTCATGCAGGGTTTGGCTGTCTCCATAGTCATTGTATCCCAAAATCTTTAATTTCTTGTTTTTGTATTATCATAGCTATCATTTAATGATTGATTGCAGAGAAACATTTAAGATTCTAAATAGAATGCAACAAACCAGGATCATGATCGCTCTCATGAAAACTAGAACAATTCATAGTTCCTGTAAGATGTGTTGGAACTGGGAACCTTGATTGCCCAAGTTAGACCACGAGCACAAGTTCTGTGGGATATTAGGATCACATTATAGATCAGGTATATTTTCCTTAAGGTAAGTATAGGCTGTTCTACCTTACCTGCTTCAGTGATCTATGGACAGCCAGAAATATTAGTGGCATGGAGACCCACTGTGAGCATCAACAAGAAATCTAAATCAATGAAAACATTCCTTACTACTTTTTCCAATGAGATGAGACTGATGTGTATTCCATCTAGGGAAAAGGTGATATTGTTAATAATTTCTTCTAGATTTAATGTTAAGTTTCTTACAGTCTTTCTATTTATAGAATTCCTACTTTTGGGAGCAAAGCCCTGATTGTACATATAAACAGTGAGTCAGTGATTCTCTTAGGTAGAATGCCTGAATAATCAAAGGTGGCCTTATTTGGAGCTAGTATTTGAATTGAAATTTTAAGGCTTAGTGATATTTAGAATTAAGGTCTCCATATACAGAGAAATCATAGCATAGTATTCTTAAAGTATATAAGGTGTTAGTCTGAGGCAAACAGGACCAGGCATCCTGGTCACAAATGAAGTAGTAGTAGTACGGGCACATAAAGAGCCATGAAAAAAAAAAGAATTTTTCATTACATGAGGATGCAACCAAGGCCTTACATTATCTGGGCTACAGATCTGAATCCCTATTATGAGGGGTTACAGATCTGAATCCCCAAAGTGAGTAATTGGCTCGTCATCCAGTGAAGATTATGGAATTCAAATTTAGAATTATCTAGGGTCTGATCAGTAGATAATAATAACTGGCTCTTCTGGATGGAAGGACAATAGCAAAGTCATAGGTTGATTTGTTTAAAGTCATTTGTCCATGTAGGTACAAATGCAAATGTCATCAGCTATAATTCTTTAGGTTTTATCTGATAAGACAAAAATTGCTCAGAGATATTTATCAGGGGATCTGGTTATAGGTGATTCATCTGGTAATCTTAAGGACAATGGCTACTGTTTGGGAGAATCTAAGAATGTCATTTGAATTAGTAGATTTTATTTAACAAATTCTACTATAATTATAATAGCAATTTTAGTAAAGAGAGAAAAAAGAGATGGCCATTATGAGTGGATGACAAACATGTCTATAGAAAATGAGAAGAAGAATGGTTATAGACAAGAAGGTAAAACAAAACAAAACAAGACTTACACAGGGCTGTTTGTCTGATGTCTTAGGCAGAAGCTACTATCTGAGGTCATGTCCTTTTTCTGAAGGTTTTGGGTCAGCTGTCTACATCTGAAGACTGGCTGCTTCCATAAGACATCCAAGAATCTTCCGTTTCAGATCCCCTATTGGAGTTGTGTTCCCCTAGCTTCGAATTGTGTTGCTTAGAAGTACTAAGAATTGCTTATTTTAAAACATGAAGCCAAGGATTGACTCCCTGGAGTTTTTTGTTTGTTAAGAGTATCTAATAAGATTCCTTCTAATGAGCATCAAGAGCATTTTCTTCTGATGTCTGTGCTAGTAGTCATAATCTCTTGGTGGAAGATCATGAAGAGACTGTTTAGGAAGATGTAGTAGGAAGGCAGCTTTAACTTATAGATGATAAGGCTGGGTTTGTTTCATGAGTCCCTTACAATAATTTGTCATATCTTTTTGCAACAGGTCTGAGTATAGTGTCATAGGTCACTATGTGAATGGGTCTTTAAGTTGCCAGTTCACGGGTGGAAAAGTGTTATGTCCCTGAGGGAGTGGACCATAAAGGCTAGTGGAAGTGGCTTTGGCCTCCCAAAGGAGGCTCATGGGCTACTGAAAATTGTGTTAATTTTAATTAAAAGATGCCATTGTTGGGACGCCCGGGTGGCTCAGTGGTTGAGCGTCTGCCTTCAGTTCAGGGTGTGATCCTAGGATCCGGGATCGAGTCCCACGTCGGGCTCCCTGCATGGAGCCTGCTTCTCCCTCTGCCTCTGTCTCTGCCTCTCTTTCTCTGTGTCTTTCATGAATAAATAAATAAATCTTTAAAAAAAAAAGATGCCATTGTTTTTTCAACCAATGTAGACGATTGCAGTGGTTAAAGGCAATGTAGTTTTTTAGTAAGAGACTAATGGCTTATTTATTTCTTATAAAATCGTTCCTATAAAGCATGTGCCTTGGTCATTTAGGTAAAAGTTGGTACCCCAGGTTAGAAACACATAATCGAACAACTTTTCAGTGAGTGTGCAGACTGGAACTTTTTAGCAAGGACGTGTTTCAACTGGTGCTAAGAATAGGCATACATTAACTAAAATACATTCAAATCCCATGAGGATGGATGCTGTATACAACCCACGTGGAGGTGTTTAAAGAGTCCTTGAGGCTGTGGTTCCTAGTTATGTCCAACCTTTATAGTTTTTCCAAGATTGTGTTAACAGGTGACATATAACCTGAAATTAGCCTCAACTGTCTATGAATTTTCTCCAACAATGTTGATTTAAGATAGTAACCAGTTTGTTTTTACTATAATGAGGTGTTTCATAGAGAAATTCAGAAAACATCCATTTGAAAGTATCTTGTGCCTCCATGCATCTTTGTAAGTACAAGAAATGATCTGAATAAAAGGTACAACCAAATTTTTCCCTTTCTTTCTTTTTAAGGACTTAACGTTGATATGTCACAATGGCCTTTTGAATCCCTCAAGTGATTTATCCTTTGAGAGTTTAATTAATATCAAAGCCTTAGTGAGGGCTGCCTATTTGGTAGAATGATCTATTATAGTATTTCCTTTAGCTTCCATGTTGTCTCTTTTTGCAGCAGCCTCAACCTTTAGATGCTTCTTTAGGAAGCATCTAAAAGTTCCTTAACTTGTCCATTTTTGATGATGTTCCAGCGTAACTGAGAGACCCCCTTGGTTCCAAGGCATTAAAAAGTCATGTATTATTCCAAAGGCATATTTGTTCTCTGTATATGTGTTTGTTCTCTGGTCTTTGGCTAGAAGACAAGCTCCAGTATGCATAATGAGTTCTGCCACCACAGCTTATTTTATGTTGGCTAGAAGGCTATATTCTAAAGGAGAATTTAAGTTAGTGACAACATATCCTATGTTCTAACCTTCAGTTTTCATTTTGAGGTATAATCCATCAAGAAATAATCATAGGTCAGGGTGCTCAATGGGAGTCTCTACTAAATCTAAGTGAGATATAGGAAGTTCCTTACTTTGGATAAGATCATCATAAAGTTTCCTGTCTTATGGTAGGGGCAAGAGACTGGCAGTATTAGGGTATTGCTGTGGTGAATAGTAATGTGAGGAAGACTAACAGTCTCATCAGAAGTTAACTGACTGGCTAAAAAATGTGATTTGTTCTCAACAATAAAGTCTGTTTGTGCTGTGTGAGGAACCATGAGGTCAAAGTGGAAGCCTAGAACTAATTCAGCAAAAGCATCGGCAAGTTTTTCAGTGGCAGCTAATCTCCTAAGACAAGGTGGTCAAGCCTTTGAACCAGGTCAAGGGTAAGGATATATTAAGCAATAAAAATTGATGGTTCTCAAGAAGAGTTAAAGTCTCAACTTGTCCAGATCTCTCATGAAGGGGCTTTCTGTTGTAAGGAATGCCTAGGGAGAGAGGATTTTAAAGAGCCTCTTTTAAGGATTTTAAAGAAGGCTTATTTGTGTTTGGCTTTTCAGAGGAGAGTATGTCTTTCAGAAGCCTTAGTCAATTCATTGAGAGATGTTGCAATCCCAGAAAAATTTGATACTTATTATTTGCAAGATCAGTTAAACCTAGAAACCCTCTAAATTGTCATTTTGCCCAGGGCTAAAGCAAGTTTGCGTAGTCTTTAGTCCATCAGGAGCGTTTTCCTTTCATAGATAACTTGTACTCATAAGTAATGGACTCTGCTTTGGTTAAACTATAATTTAGCTTTTGAAATGTTAGGTCCTTTTCTCATAAGGCTGAGAGGTGTCCTTTTTTATAGGCTTAATTGTCCTCTGAAAAAAGTAGATCATTTACCTGTGTCAGAAATGAATTACAAGAGGAATATAGATCTTTTAATCTTATTTGAGAATCTGGAAAAATAGGATGGGATTTGGTGAATAACTGTCCAGGTATTTTGTTGTCCTCCCCAGGTGAAGACATATTGACTTTTTTGGTCTAGAGGCACACTGGAAAAGGTAGAGCAGAGAGCCACCACAGTGCAGCAAGTGTTTTCATTTGGAATTGATGGTAAGATGGTATTTGGGTTATGTACTAATGGAAAGCAAGGGATAATAATTTTGTTGATGGCTCTGAGGTCTTGAACAGATCAATATCTTGTCTTGTTTGATTTCTTTTTTTTTTAATTTTTTTTTTTAAATTTATGATAGTCACACACACAGAGAGAGAGGCAGAGACACAGGCAGAGGGAGAAGCAGGCTCCATGCACCAGGAGCCCGACGTGGGATTCGATCCCAGGTCTCCAGAATCGCGCCCTGGGCCAAAGGCGGGCGCCAAACCGCTGCGCCACCCAGGGATCCCATCTTGTTTGATTTCTTTACTGGCAGGACAAGTGTTACAAAGACTAGCATAGGATATGAGAAGGCCTTTGTGTGTCAAACTTTTATCTGTAGACTTGAGGCCTTTCTTTGCTTCTGACTCCAAGGGATATTGGAGAAATTTGGATAACTGGATGGTTGGATCTATCTGAACTTCAATAGGCTCTCCTCCAATAATTTTTCCTGGGTCAGTGGAAATTTTAGCCCATGGAGTGGCAGACATCAGATTATGATAGGTAGAATAATAGGCCCTTAAAGATGGCCACATCCTAATCTCTGGCACCTGTGAATATGTTGTACTATATGGCAGTGGAGAATTAAGTTTGCAGGTGGAAGTAAGGTTGCTAATTATCTAGTCTGGAGGTGGGAGAGGTTAGCCAAGATTATCCCGGTAATACCAATATAATCACAAAAGTCCTTATAAGTAGAAGAAGAAAGGGATTTGGAGATTCCCCATTGCTTGTTTTAAAGGTAGAGGAAGGAGCCATGAACCAAGAAATTCAGATGACTTCTAAATACTGAAAAATGCCAGTCAATGGATTCTCCCCTAGAACCTCGAGAAGGAATGCCCCCCTACCGACACTTTGAGTTTGGCATGGGAAGACCAATTTTGGAAAAAAACATAACTATAAAATAATAAATATATGTTGTTTTAAGCCATTAAATTTGTGGTGATATGTTACAGCAGCAATTGGAAATTGAAATAATGCATGTGTCAATACCTTTATCTGGGGTATGCATCAAATATAACAGAGGAAGGAGAGATATAGCTAGAGCAGACACAGCTTGTTTATAAATACAGGAGTCCATTGGAACCTCATAAAATAGTCATTCTGGCTTCTATGTGATATTATAATTTTAATTTCAAAGTAAGTCTCTTCTTTTAAATTTGGAGGGATAGTACTGTAGAGCAGGAAGAACTGTTTTTCAAAGACTCAAAGGTTTCAGCTAAAGACTGAAAGGTAAGGAGAGCCTATGCATTAGTTGAAGTACCTACCACATGTGTGGTATGTTTACTCTGAGAAAGAGGTTGAGCAAAGATGAAGGGGTTTAGTAAAGAGTAGCTCTTGTAGATGCTGGGAGGTTGACCATCCATATTTACAGTTATTTCATCTTGGATGGGTGTGGTTCTGACCAACACGTTTTAAAAATGATACAGGTCAAGTATCCATGGGTCATATATACTCAGACAAATTCTAAATTCTTCTAAGAATAATAACTGATCTTGTCTGGTTTAGGGAACTCCTTAGTTAAATTGCTTTTAATTCAGCTCCTATCTGACATATAAGTTCTAGAGTTGCCTGCATATCTGGCTCTGAAAGGGGTAGATCTTTAGAAGCAACTGGCATTTTAGGATCTTAGGAGAAGTATTGGGAAAATGTAGGAAGCCTGGACAAGGGAAAAAGGAAGAGGGGAGGACAGAGGAATGGAAGGAGAGAGAATAAGGAGGAAGAGGGACACCTGGATATAAGGAGGCAATGAAGGACAAGGATAGGATGGAGGTACTAGGGAAATGAGTCTAGCTGGTTGCTTAAATTGGTCAAATTATTCATTTACCCTGGCCAAAGAATCTTTTCTTTTTTTGAAGATTATTTATTTATTTTTTTAAGGATTATTTATTTATTTATTCATAAGAGACAGAGAGAGAGAGAGGCAGAGACACAGGCAGAGGAAGGAGAAACCAGCTCCATGCCTGAAGCCCAATGTGGGACTCAATCCTGGGACTTAGGATCACACCCTGAGCCAAAGGCAAATGCTCAACCACTGAGCCACCCAGCCATCCCTGAAGATTTATTTATTTATGGAGTACTGGGGTGGCTCAGTGGGTTAAGTACCTTAGGCTCAGGTCATGATCCTGGGGACCTGGGTTTGAGTCCTGTGTCAAGCTCCCTACTCAGTGGAGAATCTGCTTGTCCCTCTCCCTCTGCTTCTCCCCCTTGTTTGTACACTCAGTCTCTCAAATAAATAAATATTTATTTATTTATGCAAAAGCATGGCGGGAGGGGCAGGGGCAGAGCAGGAGAGGGAGAGAACCTCAAGCAGGCTCTGCTCTGAGCAGGGAGCCTGACGCCAGGCTAGATCTCAAAACCCTGAGATCATGACCTGAGCTGAAATCAAGAGTCAGGTGCTTAACCAACTGAGCCACCGAGACACCTGAAGACTCTTTTAAAGAAGCAATTTTTGAATCAAAATTTTATTTGGAGTCCTCTGCACACCATCCAAAAAGTCCTGTCCATTGGGCCTGAGAAACTGTATTCCTATTTGTCTGATTCACTTCTCAGATGAACGATTCTATTCAACTCAAATGTTCCCTATATGGCTTATGAAGGTCCATATAATCCTTGGTGAAGTTATGCCATTTAGAGAGATACTCCAAGGATTAAGATCATAAAGGGAGTACACAGAAGAAGCAGAAGTTTTTCTTAGAGGAGAGGATTTAGACTTGCTCAAAAGCCAGACTTGTGTATTTTATGTCTCAGGCCCCCGACCTGCTGGCTGCTTTTAAAAGCAGACCTGACAGTCTTTGCCCTCTGGCAGTCAGAAAAGCAGAGAAAACACTCTCTAAGGATGAAAGCTAAGCTCTCAGGACTGGGGGAAAAAAAAGAAATGGAAATGGAAGCAAGACCTCATCCAGTTTTATCAGTGACCCACAGCAAAGTTTGTC
Source organism: Canis lupus baileyi (assembly GCF_048164855.1). Lineage (NCBI taxonomy): Eukaryota > Metazoa > Chordata > Mammalia > Carnivora > Canidae > Canis > Canis lupus. Next base: position 51,607,253 of record NC_132855.1, on the reverse strand, counting down.
CAGATGGAAGGCTATCTAATGAAAACCTCAAACTTTCTGGTTTGTGATGCTCGCTCAAACAATAGACTTCTAAGGCTTATGCTTGTGTTCTACCCTGTGAGTCTCCTTCACAGAGTTGTAATGCTGTTAAGTGTTTAGAATAAACAACACTTTTTGAGAAACAATATTTTAAGACAGCACAACACAAACAGAAGTACAAAAGGAAGTGAAAAGGCATATGAATAGGAATGGCCTGCTAAAGATGTCAAACAAATGGGACAGTAACAAACTTGGCTACCAAATGTGACAAGTAACTAAGGAACTCAATGCAAAGGGAGCAGAGTTCAGAGCTTCTGCTGACTTACCACATCTGTATGTATTCAACAAACCCCAAGCACCAAGGATGTCCACGGGTACGTGCATGATGAAAACCTAAGGTCAGCAACAACAGACAGTGCAGTGGTATTTCAGTGGAACCTCCAGGAAATCTGTGGAAATGACAAAGACTGCCCAAATGAGAACAAACAGAAGGATTTATTTGGAGCTGGCTTTGGCAAGGGAGTGAGCCATCATCACTTGTGTTTGTCAGAGACTCAAAGATAGGGAGGGGAATGAGAAAGCTTTGTACTAAAAAAAAAAAAGATGATTCCAGGTATGCTCTGATTGGGCATTATTAGCACTGGAGAAGCTGAAGATAGGCTAACTAGAAGCGGACATCTTATGTGATTGGTTTATGTGATTATTTGGCTTTCACTGATTGGTCCTGAGTCGAAAGCAGAGCAGGGAAAAAAAGAAAAGAAAAGAAAGAAAAGAAAAGAAAAGAAAAGAAAAGAAAAGAAAAGAAAAGAAAAGAAAAGAAAAGAAAAGAAAAAAAGAAAGAAGAAAAGAGAAAGAAGGAAAGAAAGAAAAAGAAAGAAAGAAAGAAAGAAAGAAAGAAAGAAAGAAAGAAAGAAAGAAAGAAAGAAAGAAAGAAAGAAAGAAACTGGAAGTCATTGACTTGGTCAAGTTGTGACCTTTCTGGACCAATTCCTGCATAGGTGTGGTTTGGCTTCCCAGGCTGATTACTGTAGGGCTTGTGGGTCAGAGTTCTGTAGTCATTTACCCTGGCCATCATCTGTTTGTGTACTCGGGCTCTCAGGTGGAAGGAGTCTCAGAATAGGTTTATTGTAGAATATCAAGTGGTAGAGAGACCACAGTCTGGGCAAAGAATCCCCCCCCCCCCGCCCCTGTTTGGGGGTAGGTCCTTGTAGAATAATTTCTAGCAGAGCAGGATAGGGCTGGTTAAGATTCTAAAAGACCTACCAACTGTTACTAGATCTTTAGAAAAGGTAGAGTAGATTTTAATGGAAACTTGATTCAGCCAATTCCATCTTCTCTCCCTTGTTATAAATACATAGAGGCAATTCAGCTACCACAGCCAAGTTGCTTTAATGCAACCCTAAAGAGAGAGAGGGTCACTGTTTCTGGTTCAGGTTGTAATGTTGTTGAGTTCTAAGAACAGCACATTCACAATGAAGATAAGATGCAGGCATTTTTGTCAAATGGATTGTGAAATGGAATTACAGCTAAATTTCCTGTAAGCTGGGATCATTAGATAAAGGAGTGGTAAGCTTCTGAGATCAGTGGGTTAATGACATACCTTTTACCTCAGCTGGCTAACTCACCCGGCCCACCATGGTAGGACAAGAACTGAGGAAGGAGACAGTGACATGAAATAGAGTTGGAGGGGATTTGTAGAAAATAAAATGCTTGTGTCCAGTCATTTCAGTATGTTTGGAATATGTTTGGAAAGATAACTAAAAGAAAAATTGACCCTGCTGAGTAATAATTTCAAGAAAGTATTAGAAATGGAATGGGGGGGGGCAAATACTAACCCTGCCAGACACATCTGCAGGAAAAACTGTGGGGCCAGTAAGCCAGGGAAATGGGAATCAGCATTGATAAGAGCTATAACTGCAAAGAGGATGTACTGAGATGACAGAAAGATTAAAATCAGTTGTAAAAGGAGGGGGATCCAGGGAGCCCCTTGCTAATAGGGTAGCCTTGTCCTGCATCCTCTGTGATTAGGGTGGGAAGCTGTGATTATGTGGGTCTGCTGCTCCATCCGAACGTTCAAACAGAGGAAAAGGTGCCCAATCAAGGACTTCCTATAAGTAATGACCATAGATAGCATTAATGAGGGCTTACTATGTGCCAGGCACAGTGCTTTAAATTTAACATTTTAAGCACATATTCTCTCATTTAATAATCCTATGAGTCAGGTATATTGTTAACACCATCTTATAGACAGAGACACCGTAGCTTAACAAGATTAAATAATCTGACCAGGTAAATGGCAAACAATTTAAACTTCTGGCTTTTCATTTCCAAGGCCATAGCTCTTGACCACAGTGGTCAGCATCTTCATTTAGGGATAATTAAGGACATCAGTTTACATGGTTATGGTGGTCGTAAAATGATGCTTAAATATCAATAACTAGAACATGTAGGGCTGGAAGGAAGGCAATTAGGGAAGGCTGCATTTTAGTTTGTAGAAGAGTATAAATTCTGGATATGGAATTTACAAAAATATTAATTGATAATAAGGTATCAGGTAATTAGGAGATTCTCAATACCTACAGATTTTTTTCAACTTTGTATTTGGAAGTGCAACCTCACTTTTTTCTTATTGAAGAATAGTTGACACACAATGTTACATTAGTTTCAGGTATACAACATAGTGATTGGACAAGTCTGTATCTTTTGCTTGCTCACCACAAGCGTAGCTGCCATCTGTCACCATACAGTGTTCTTACTACCGTTGACTGTATTCCTTATGCTGTACCTTGTCTCCCCATGACTTATTCATCCCATAAATTGCATACTGGAAGCCTGTATCTCCCACTCCCCTTCTCCCATATTGCCCACCCCTCTGACCTCCTTCTCTCTGGCAACCACCAGTTGTTCTAATGAACTTCCCATGGTACTTATACACTTTTATTGTTAGCGGTCCCTCTTTCCCTCTAAGTGCTGGAATCTACATATAGTTTTTGTGTTTACAAAGAATTAAACTTAACATCTTAAGGAGACTATCTATAGGGCTACCTGCAGTCTGCCTAGAGAAGTACCGGCTATATTACTCACTAAACCAATGTTGCCATCTACTGGTAATTTCCCTGAACTGCGGACACAGGGTTCCAGGGTCCTTACTAATTAGTGGGTGCCCCAGGGATGGCATCTTAAAAGGAAACAAATCATTACACCCCCAAAAATTCACAATGGAAAACCAAAATAATTTTGGGCTTCATGGGCACCAAGAGAACCACCAACTTATTCAAAGAAGATTTCCATTTAGTAGCAGAGAATTGGCTATTTGGAGACTGGTCTCTTTGACCTGCCTCTATAAATATCTGGATCTTCTATTCAAGGTTGGTAAATTCTGCCAAGAACTATCTGAAAATTTCTTCCTGTTCACCAAGTTCATGGTCCACAGTCTAGGAGTTTAATTCACATGATGCTTCGATTATGTGAACAAGCACCATTCTTCCTTGAAGGGAGTAGTTACGGTCACCATTTTGCACATTTTGACCTTTGTGATTTCAATTGACAAAGGTTTTTCTTTTCTAATTCAAAATTTTATTTTTATGATTCTCTCCTGGTTTGCAGCATATCTCCAAGTGATACTGTCATTTCTGCTCCAGCTTTGGAGGAAAATGGCTGTTTAGGAGAGGCTGTAGTTGAAGGGGTTAAGGCAGAAGTTCCGAAAAGGTGCTCTGGCCAGCCAAGTGAAGAGGTTGACCAGAGAAATCATAGGGGTGAGGCTCACTCAAAAGTTCTTCTAACATAACAAAGGAAACTCAGAGGTGTCAGAGTCCTTTGAAATCTCACATAAATAAATACTGACACATATTGCTTACATTAGCCAAATAAACCATTATGAGACTCTTACTTGCTAATAGCCAGTCAACCCATGTTGATATTTAATTGTCTATATTTCCTTGAATAGTTGAGAAAGTGGACCAAGCAATGAAATCAGAGTCAGAGCAAAGGAGTTACTATCACTGTTGCCTGTCTTTCTTCCCTCTGTGGAGTGGAACATTTATATCTAGCAAAAAGAGAGGGAGCCTCTTCTGAATATTTTGTGGCTCCCCAGCAATATTATGCTGGCTCCCATTCCCTACCCACCCAATGTAAATATTTATTCACTTAAAAATTAATGAACATGCATTCATAACCAACACATACATATTATATAAATTTATATATATAAACAAGAAAAATTTAATTAGTAAGCCATTAAATACCACCCAGATATTATGCTGAATATTTTAGTGTTCTAAACAAACATATTCATATTGTTATTTTCATTTTACAAAGAACAATTTTCAAGGAAAAATACTTCACATTAACCTGTTTTTTTCTAAGGTAGCAATATATCATGAACTATCTTTAAGTGAATAATTATAGATTTAGCTAATAAATTTTCATGGCCACAAAGTATTCCATTATACTTATGTCCCCTATTTTTAGTTGCTTTAATAATTAACAACTTTTTATATGATTAAAGTACATTTTTACATAGCTAGGTGAAGTATATACACCACCATTAGCACTGAATGAGATATTAATAGGTGAATAATATAGTTTTAAGTGTGGCTTTGAATTGTGTTTTACACATGTGAGATTGAACACATTTTGTATGCATAGTGGCTGAATATATTTCTTTTTGAATATCCTTTTTATAACCTTTGCCATTAAACTTCCAAAAGTTTACTTCAAATCTCTCTAGTTTTTTTATTTCAGCTTTTCCATATGTGATATTATATCTTTTGTTCATCATATGTTACAAATATTTACCCCAAATATTTATTTGCCTTTTAATGCTGCTGATAAAATACAGCTTTTTCAAATTTCACAAATTTTGTATTCAGGTAATCATTTCTTTTAAGATTTCTGTCTTCGGTATAATGCTGTAGGAGGTTCTACCTCAAATCAAGGTTATATTAGCAGTCTGCTTTTCTTAAATTTATTTTTTACACTAAAATCATTAATTCATCATAATTTACTTTGGTTTACATTTGAGAGAAGGATTTAATATTTTTTCTCTCCAAATCATTGGCTTGATCACCACTTAAGTGATCCATAAAGCTGGATATTCTGTATAAAGTGTCATGCCCTCCAAGTATTAACTATACTCTGGTGGCAGATTTGGGATGATATGAACAGCAAGCTCAGAGGCCAGCTAAAGAAACAAATCAGCGTGGAGTGAGAGAGACAGAAACAGTAACTCAGTAATGTCCTACATTTCTCTGTCTTTAAATATAAAGAATTGCTATTGATGAACTGGGGCATGGCTACATTACACTTATAAATACTTAATACTTAAATAAGAAAAACAGGAGGAAAATCTACTAAAGGCAGTGATTTCATAGTAGAGGAGTGAGGAAGAAGCCTGCCTGGTGAGCAGATGAGGGACTTCTAAGGGGAACCTCGAGTGCATTAGGAAGGACACTTTGATGAATGACAGAGGCTGGTCTCCTTCCTGGGTCTGTACAGACCAATGCATTAGGATATGATGAGATTTGTAGAGCTTATGGTTTTTAAGGTACCACAAAGTAATTTGGTAAGGTGGAATATTTTCAGCAGCATTAGTCATCATTATCGTCATTGCCATCATCTGCAAATATATATATATCAGAAACAATTTATATATCAGAAACAATTTGATATATATAACAATTATATATCAGAAACAATTTGAAAGTTAGAACTTGTGTTTGAGGATGACCATTTTTTTGAACTCGAAAAAGGAATATGTCTTTGTTTTCTGATTTTGTGCCATGTGAGATGATTCTTCCAACTTTGGAAGAGACATCAGGGCCCAGTCTGTTCCTTACGTTGGCTTCTGTTTCCTTGGGTTGGGAAGAACATGACTGGCTTCTGCAGCTTTGGGCTGACTTGCCTCAAATTCAGGTCCCTCTCACTCAGGTTCTTCAGTCCTACTGAGCTAAAGAAGCCCAATCTACAGGGGGCAGGTTGGATAGATGAGGAGGCATGACCAAGGCATTAGTGATAATTATTCTTATTATAACAGCAACAACCACAGTTATGAACGCCTAACAAATGACAACATTCCTTGTAGTTCAGCTGCTGGTAACTATAAGATTACTAGTATTATCCCTGCTGATGCACAGGAGTAACTAAGGTTACTCCTACCTCCTACCTAACCTACTCCTACTCCTCTTGCAGTCCAGGAAGGAGGAAGAAGGAATGGAGGTGCTACCTTTGGGATGAATTTTCTAAGTATAAGGAGAGCTCCTAGATACTTTATCCATCCTTTGTTCTTGTGTGCCAACTGGGAATCAAAGAAGTAGTTTTAATTTGGCTGGACTATTGCATAGGTATAATCATATCTACATTATTGTTATTGTTACTGGTGCTTATCCCTTTACCCTGACATCCATCCTGTTCATCTTCATCAGATCGATGTTCCTAAACTATAGCTTTGGTGTTTGTGATCCTCTTGTTTCACCTGGAATGTTTGTTGAAAATGGAGGTACCTGAGCTCACCAGCTTTAGCATCCCAGGTGATTCAATTAAATACTGGAGCAGTACTTCTCCAACATCAATATGAACAAGAATCATAGGCAGAGCTTGTCAAAATGCACATTCTCACTCAAGAGGTCTGAGGGATCCTGAAGTTGCATTTCTGTAAACTTCCATATGGTGTTGCTGCTTCTAGTACACTGATCACACTATGGGTAGGTAGCAAAGGGCTAGATTGTCTAAACTAATTATTCTGACATTTTAGTCCTGCCAGCTCTCCAGATGACTTCTTCTAGCAACCTAAGGCAGTCAAACCAGTCTCTTAAATGTTCTCCAGTAGGACTACTCAGAATGAGCTTTTGCTCCAAGTTACCATCACCACTGTTCTTTCTCATCACCATCTGTCAAAGTCAGATCCTTCTTGAAGGACCTTCTCACTTTCATGTCATGGAGAAGGTTCTTTTCAACAGCCTCAGGCTCCTGAATGCCAGTTGTCTGCCCTGGTACTGCCTCAAGACCAACAAGCCCTGCAGCTTCACACATGGATATATAAGGAGTTCAGTTAAGTGAAACTATAGTCCTGTTGAAGTGAACTGCTTATTTTCCCTTGTTCTCCACAAGGTTGACACAGAGTCAGCACAGCTATATTTCAAAAAGCTGCAGCTCTCTTTATCTCCCTGCTGATGCACAGGATGCTCATCTCTGTAGTTACCTCTAACTTGAACTTGTCATTCAAATTAATCCTAGGAGTGGGCATGGGGCGCATACAGAATTGACCTATCTCTGTGAGATGGAAGTAACTACATCTGCTCCTCTCCCCAATCTACAAGAAAATGTTCATATTTCTACCCCATTTTCCTTTGTCTTATACTTCCAGACTAATGTAACTAGATCTGTATTTTCTCCATCAGAACTTTCCTTGATGTCTTTGTTCTCTCTAGGTAAGATGCAAACTCAAAAGCCCTTTCCATATAGTTACACACTTTGAATTTGTCCTTGCCATTCTCTTTGTATCTATGAAGGTGATGAACACTACACAATGGAAGAAAATGCTTTAAAATATGAATCTCAATATAATGCATAACAAGTTGAAGGCAGTGGACTTGGTACTGTGTAAATCTGGAAAAAATTCTGAGACATCCTTTAATGCAGAACTTAGAGTATCACGATGTTATTTGTTTTTATAGAGGCATTTTCTTCTTACACTTTTTTTGGAGTAAATTTATCCCCTAAGAAGACAATCCTAAATATCTTTCCAATGCTATTTATGTTTAGATATACTTTTATGTATTAAATAGACTTGTCCAATATTTGTTACCTCCTTATTCCTACTTTTAACGTGGACATAAAAATGTATCTTGAGATAGTATTGAGTTTAAGCAGACAAAAATTCATGTTAGTGTTAAGGGAGAAGAGAAGGGGCAGTAAATTTTGAGTTGCTTTGTTGTTTTACACTATCTTACTGATAGCTATGGATTTTGGAATAATATTTCATGTTCTATGAGTAGTTTTTTTTTAAACTATGAGTAGTTTTTATCCAATGATTAGACCTTCAATTTTTCAGTACTTTTCCCCTGAATCTCTTAAGGTCAAAAATCATGAATAAATCCATGTTTGATAGACTGAAAGGTTTTAGCTTCAGAGAGTTGTCAGTAGACTTCAAATTGGAGCAGTCTTTCAGTTCTGTTACTTGAAAGTTATTGATAAATTTGCACACCACTGGCTGCAGACCTCATGAATATATTCATGGCCCATGGAGCATTGGCTTGGTATTTAGAAGAATCCAAAATGTGATTTAAAAAAAATTAAATTGAGCTGGGAATGTTATTTATGATTGAATATTTAAAATAAATAATTGAAAATTAAGAATATGTATCATTGTACTTTTAACTCCAGATGAAATGTGAAAAATGTAAATGATAAACTTCAAATTACTGTTGATGTTCTTAGGCCATTCAGTTTAAACCATCTTTACTAATCCTAATCACAACACAGATGAAGTATTTATAAAAAATTAAGAGGTTTAGCTTGGTAACTCTGATTACATTCGAGCCTTTATATTGATAGAAAAGTTAGGAGAATTATAAACTGTGAATATCTCAAGAATTAACGAACTGCAGTTCTGATAATAACTAATAGGATGGGGATAAGAAACCTTCAGATTTCATGACTCTTTTTTTTTTTTTTTTGACTCTTTCTGTAATCTACAGTTCTATATGAACTTTTTCTTTGGTAGACAAATTTTGATTATAAAATGTCCAATTCATCTCTCTCACTTAATGGAGAGAACAGAGCCCTTCCTTTTTTAAAGGTATGTCTTGAAGAATGACAGATTTGAGCTAAGGGCAGAACCGAGTGTAGAAATGAGCCATACTCCAACTGGTCTTCCAAAAATGTTTCTTAGAATGTGAATTGAATGTTTATTTGCTATTAATGAATATAAAGTCCATAAAGTCCATGATTGGGGAGTTACTATATTTGAAGAGCACTTTAAAAGGAGTATCTTAGCCAACTGATTTTATGCCATACATTCACAGAGATCAACATGTTAATGCTCTCCTAGACACAAAATGGAGAAATGGACACATGGCGAACCTCAAGGAGGTGGTATCTCATATATAGTTTTTTTTTTAATTCAGTTGTTTTGTGTATAAACTGTCAGCAAGTTTCTATTAGCAACCATGTGAAAATTATTAGTGGGAAATAATTTACTAGGAACTTTGATATGTGATCATCTTAAATACCAACATTGTAGATACCACCAAATCCTGGGAGACATGTAGGTCAGTGTGGTGACAGGCTTGTCCACTGTATTATTATTATTGTCACAGATTCAACTCAGTGAAGATCATTTCAATCATCTGCTGGTCATTTCTGTTTCCTCCTTTGGTAAATACTACATTATGAAGACATGGGTATTTTATTACCAAATCTGGAGCTGTGATAGCAGCTATCAAGAGAATTTTAAAATTCTTTTTTTGTGTTGTGGGGAGTAAGATGATTGCTGGTAAGTATTTGCTGGATCTATACCTTTTTAGAACATTTCCATGGAATTTGATATGTGGGACAAAATCTTATAAATTATAATGAAAAAAACCCTTAAAACGATCATGTGTCTTTCTACTGATCCATTTGGCAATTTCTTCCTTCATTTACAAAGATATATAACAAAAATGTAGTCTGCTAAAATTTACTTGGCCCCTGAAAGCAGTTATCTGATTAGAATTCAGGTTTATGTAGATTTCCATCTTTAAAATCTTATTCATATTGAGAAAACTTGCAAGCTGAAATTCTTTTTAAGATACTGTTATCAGGTTAATGATATATTCATCATTTTATTTTATTTAAATTGTTATTTGTAGATCATATTGGTGTTTTAAAATCAGAGTGACTAATGAAGGAACTCTACGTTCTCAGAAATTTTGGGGTTGTTATTTATCAGCATTTATTGTTCAACTTCACAGCCATATTAACCTTCATCTTCTTCCTCACTATGTAAACCTGTGGATAATTTTGTATCTTTTGGAATAAATCCATCTGTATCCCTATTCATTTGGATAATCAAGCAATGTTTAAGGGCTCCCAACTTTCTTTTGAAGAGCAAGTGGCATTAACTTTGTGCTGCTTTATAAATGCTCCAAGGTGAAGAGTGGTATCATTGAGAGATGTGGCTGTTAATTTATGACTTCCCTCCTGCTGGGAATCCTGGGGATCCAGAGGAGTTTGTGAGTGCAGAAGTCAATTTATGAATTATGAAAGAGTTTAGCCGACCATGGAAACCAAGTTTTAGGGGCCCCATTTTATTTAATATTTCCTAAGTGTTTTCTTAGAGGATATTTCCTTTTAAAAAGATAGTTTCATAAATAAAACTTAAATCTTATGTTGATGCCTTTCATTTATTATGTACCTAATTTAAAGTTAGTAGTCAATTCCTGTGAAATTTTTTGGAAAACAAATGAGCCAAGGTGGAACAGATCCAATCACTTAGTTTGTCTGCTTTTGAGCTAGATGATCTAAACTTTGCTGCTATTGTCACTATTGTCTGAGTGTTTCTGTGATTCTATATTACATCATTTATCTATCTATCTATCTATCTATCTATCTATCTATCTATCTATTTTAAATTCAGTTAGTACATCATTAGTTTCAGATGTAGTGTTCAATTATTTATCAGTTGTATATAACACCCAGTGCTCATCACAACATCTTTAGAACCTTGGCTTAGAATTAGTTGATTTCAACCTCAACTGCTCAATTGACTCAGAGGGAAGCTTTTAAAAATTCTTATGCGTGGGTCCCATCACTTGGGCTGCTAGATTTGATAAACAAAAATACAAGATACCCAGATTAATTTAAATTTCAGATACACAACAAATAGTTCTTTAGTATATGTTTGTTAAATAAGCATGTCCTGTGTTTCATCTGGCAACCCTACCTAAAGTCCATACATGCTGATATAATGGGTGTGGGGTGAGGTCTGACCATTGATGTTTTTATACATTCTCTAGGTGAACATAATGCGCAGTAGACTTGTGAACTATTGGCTAAGATAAACAATGTTTCGTAGACTATGGTGCGACTAAGAGTCAACAGCAGTATTGTAAAAATGCATATTCTTAATTCCCCTCCAGTCTGACTCAGGAGGAATGGAGTTGAAGTACTTTAACAGGTATCCTAGCTAGCTCTATTGCAGGTGGTTTGTGGACCATCATTGAAAAATGTTGTTTAAGGATGTATTAACATTTTTTTCCTTAATATGAGAGCACAATGTGATTTTTTTTAATTTTTTTGAAAAATCTCAGGATAACAAATTTTTAGGGTGCAGCATAATACACTGGTTACTAATGAAGACTGTATTTATATGTTAGAATAAGTGATATGGATTAGAAAGATGTTTCTCAGAAGAAAAATAAAAATCAATGTGAATTGTGTTCTATTGTTTGCTATCATTTCTTATGTAGCAAATAAAAACATTTATCTTCTGGAACTGGAAAATAGGTCTTCGTGATGACAATATGTTAACCTTAAGGACTGTGCTTTGCTAAAGGACTCTAATCCTTGGTAGCTGAAAAAAAATGACCTTAGGTGACACCAAGCTTGAGGAATTGACACTAACAATTTGGGATTGGTTGTACACTCATGCTGAGCAAAATGTCTATGAAAATGCATTCTACAAGGTTAATAGGCTGATATTTTCAAGAGTATATACAAGGAAAAGTAATGTAGATAATACTGCTAGTGCCGAAGGCTATTTTTTTTTAATTTCTTATGTAGTTTCAGTAATAAAAGAGCAAAGACATTCTGTCTTACTTCAGCTTCTTTGTTTTGGTGATTTCTGAGTTCCAAATTGATATTTTTTCCTAAAACTTAAAGAAAACCCAGGGAAGTAAATATTATGCTTTGTTTTCAAGGGCTATTTAAATTGATGTAAATCTATACTGCTGTTAAATGATCCAAAATAATTCCTTATGGGAATGATTTTTCCCCATAACCTATTAATGCATTATTGATTAACCACAAAACCTATTTTATATTAGTAAACATTTTCATATAGGATAGACTCCAAATCCCTTTCCATGGTTCTTTTAGGTAGTGTGGTCTTTAGTAGTTTGATTCCTTTTGTTCTGGCTTTCCTCCAAGTATGGAAATATGTTATATTTTCAAATTTCTCTCTTTTGAACTATTTCAGCAAAACTGAATAGTTCTTAGTTGCTTTCTATTACAAACATTTACTAGCTAGTCAGTTGGCTCAACCTGTGTAGATTGTGGCATTCTGACTCTAGAGATTAAAAGGCCACTGTTATTCTAAGGAGACTTGTGATAGCTTGGGGGTCCTAGTTCTGTTTGCTTTCACTTTGAGTCTGATAAGTTCTCTCACTGATGGTAGTAACTCCGGTTTATACAGCTCTTTACAGTGTTGACAATGACTTTTCATACTTTTTTTAAAAAATTGGCCTTCTCAAGAGTTGTATGGAGTGTATAGGACAGAGGTAATTATTAATCCTGTTTTCCAGATCAGGAGACTATGACTCAGAGTTTTAAGTGGCAAGTACAGATAAGTCTGTAAGTGCTAGAATTGTCCCTTGAATTCAGTCCTTCTAACCTGCAGTGACCTTTCCACTCTATCATATTATTAGAACAGACCAAACTCGGCAAAGAATATAAAAGGGCAGTGGGTAGCTGTTACCAAGGAAACTTATTTTAATTTTTAAAGTATTGATCAGAAAGGAAGTAGAAAAAGTGGACACTTTTTTTTTTTAATTTATTTTTTATTGGTGTTCAATTTACTAACATACAGAATAACCCCCAGTGCCCGTCACCCATTCACTCCCACCCCCCGCCCTCCTCCCCTTCCACCACCCCTAGTTCGTTTCCCAGAGTTAGCAGTCTTTACGTTCTGTCTCCCTTTCTGATATTTCCCACACATTTCTTCTCCCTTCCCTTATATTCCCTTTCACTATTATTTATATTCCCCAAATGAATGAGAACATATAATGTTTGTCCTTCTCCGACCGGCTTACTTCACTCAGCATAATACCCTCCAGTTCCATCCACGTTGAAGCAAATGGTGGGTATTTGTCATTTCTAATAGCTGAGTAATATTCCATTGTATACATAAACCACATCTTCTTTATCCATTCATCTTTCGTTGGACACCGAGGCTCCTTCCACAGTTTGGCTATCAAAGTGGACACTTTTTATCACAAGTAGGCAAAGGAAACAAATAATCCAGTAAAGATTTAAAAGCTAGCTGATAGGAAAAACTGCCATGACAAAGCTTCACATAGTGTGATCATGTGTATCACACTCTTTCTGGGAGGCAGAAGATTAACAGATTAACATGAGCATGAAAGAGTGTTTTGTAGTTTCCAATTATATTACAGGGAAGAAGAGATGTAAATTCTATGGAGTGGACCTCAATAGGGAAGAAGAGAGAATGAGGAACAAGGAAAGAACTTGTATCTTCTGTGGCTGAAGGGCAGTGCAGAAAGGGTCAAAGAAAAATTGGGCCCAGGCTGTGACCAGACCTCATATTGACAGTTGCTGGATATTGTTCTGTTTCTGTCGTCACTGAAATGGCTTAGACAGAATGAATATACTATTCATGGCTGGAATGGAAACATCACCTGATAACTTACATATAGGGCTGTAAAAAAAAAAAAAGAAGAAATCAGAAAAATGGCTTTATTTTCTAGAACTATGGATGTGTTTCAGGTTGAAACTGCTTGAAATGTAAGGGTTATGGTAGTAAAGTCAGGTGACAATCAGGTTTAGATTAATGAATGACTAAAGCTGAGAGTAACAGAATAATTGCGCTTAAATGCTTAGAGCTTAAACCAGTGTCTCTGACTTTTCGGTAAATCAGTATCAACTTTGTTAAAACACAGATTGCTGGACAGAGCCCAGAGTATCTGATTCTGTATAACTGGGATGAAACTGTAGAATTCACTTTTCTATGAACTTCCCTGACAAAGGATACTGCTGTTGTGGTTCAGGGACCATACATTGTAAACCAGTGGTTTAAGCACTGGTTTGATTACTTTGGGCTTCCAGGGGCAGTAGATATTGGTTAAAAGAGAACACAACCATTCTCTGTGAAGTTTTCTTAAATTCCCACCAAGAAAAGAGAGGCTGATCAGATATGAAGAGGCCTCCAGGACCAGGAACAATCTGAGGTCCCTGTTCTGGCCTTCCTCAGTTACCTGTTCTAGAGGAGCATGCTGTGGCCATGAACCTGTCCCTCCAGAGCACCATACTGCCAGACACTGGAAAAAATAGAATTTTCCACACAGATCTTTTAAATCACCACTCTGGAAATGTTTCACTTAGAATCTAAAAGCTTCTTTTGAAAGGGTATTTACAAATGAGGCACTCCTGATTTCTAAAGTAAACCTAGCATCAATAAGCCTGTGCCTGCATTGAGAAAGAACACAGTATCCTCAGGTGTGCCCCTTCAGTATCTCTGTCTCCATCTCTCTCCGTCTTTCCAAAAAAAACTGTTTCCCTTCAGTTACATGTTCAATTTCAGCATAGTGATTAATAACTTGATTAAAATTGATGTTTATCTATTTTAGAGTCCTTTTTTCTTTATGTAATTCAGCTAGCCACCCCTCTATTTCTTTTACCCATGAGGCTATACCCCAAGGGGCTATTTTCACCTGATGGCAACAAATAAAAATCATGAGCAGAACAGTTTGAAAGATCATTTCAGTCTATGCTTTAAACACAGTGCTGTGAACTGACAGCAGACATTTCAAGTCGGTTTCTCCCCTAGAACTCCTAAGCAAGAAGAGAGAATGCCTCTTCCCCGATTGTGTGCTTGAATCGAAAATATGCAGAACTCAATGTGGAATTACTGCCATGAGTTGGTAACCTCCCTCCTCATAGCAGTATTTGAAAAAAGACTGATCTGGGAAAGCTGACTCATATGAAACAATATAGCCAATGCTTTGCATTAAAAACAGAAAGTAGAAAGATAATAATAACTCTAAAAAAGAAAGTCTGTGCTGTGAATGTAAATCAAAGAAAATGTAGACAAAGAAAGCTGGTAGCAGTTGAAGGTATTCAATTATATGGGGTGACATCTCAAATTAATTACTTTTTTTAAAGAATGTAGTAATGTAGTAGTTCTTAAGAACTGTTTGCTGTGCCAGAATAGATTTCTCTCTCTCTCTCTCTCTCTCTCTCTCTCTCTCTCTCTCTCCCTCCCCTCTGACTCTCTTTCTCTCTCTGTCTACTTCTCTCTCTCTTTAATATAATAACTGCATGCATGAGATGTAGGAGCCATTGTCACTCAGACACATTCTTTGGATAAAGGGAACATTAAGAAGCTGGGCTCTTCAGGATACACAGCCATTCCAACAGATGCCTGAGCTCCTTTTACAACATTGGGACCTTCATTTATCAAACGGCACCCCAGTGATCTCAAAGAGTTAATGAGAATCTCAAATTTTGTACTTACTTCCCCACAGGAAAGGCATCTGACTCATATTTTACAGTCTAGCAAAGCAGTTGGCACCCCTGACATTACAATCAAGTCATTTTACTCAGAGCCCCCGATCCTCACCTTCAGAGCCACCAGTCATTCCTGTCTTCTTGTCTGCATCTACACCTATGGGGCTTCACTGCTGCTCTTCCCCATTCACCTTCACCAGTTTGGACTCTGGACCGTTCTTACCATATGTTCCTGTTACCATTAGCACAGCCCTGGCTCCAGAGGTGGTCTCTGTCTTGGCAAATTTCTCTTCACCCTCTGATTGTCTTGGCACAGCCATCTGAAAATAGAGCTGATTCACTTCTAGGACTTATAATCACAATTTTTAGTGCAGAAACAACCTTTTAAATAAAATGCTGTATTAAAAACAAATGGCTTAATACAATGACTAATATGACTATATGAATGAATACTAATGCAAAGCAAAATACCCAACATTTAATTTGAATTATTGGTGTGACTGGACATATTATCTATCGCATCTTTATGAAGCTACATAGAGGTAGATTCTTATTAAGGAAGGCCAGTCCTTCCATATTTACTAAATAAAAATAAATTTCAGTATATACTTTGATTTTGCCAATGACCTACTTTTTTTTTTTTAAAGGAAGAACATCATTAACAGTGTCTTTAGGAATATGCTCTTATGCATAGTGAATTCCATTCTCTAAGCTATATGTTAGAAAACAGGTTAGTTATTCAGTTCCTTGAATAAGAGAGTGCTCATCTTTCTCCTTTTCCCGATAAATTGATCTCTGAGTCTGGTGACATAATCTATATAGCAAATCTCTAGAAAGTTACTATATACAATGTAAATGGCTGGAATAGCAGAAAGCAACTCATACTTTCTATTCCACTAAATGAAATCATTTAAACAAATCATGATAGCAGATAATATCTCATAATTTAGAGCATTTTTCATATTTTTATATATCCTTAGGCTTGTTATTCATTATAAATAAGAAGTTACTTTCTCCTGATGCTTAGTTTTACTTGTTTATATTTTAAGCTTGTGTTAAAATCACGCTCTAGTGATTTTAACATTAAAAAAAATAAATTAGCTCCCCTGGAACGTTACCCTGTACTCCTGGTCCGGATGCCGGTACTGACGAAGGGAGAAGTCACCTAAGAACTTTTGGAGTCCCCATCATCTGTCAGGGCAATGCAGATGAAAAGCTTTAACATCTCTTACATTTATAACATGGAAGCTGACTGGGGGTTTCTTGCTGTTTCTTTATGTGTTGCCGTGTTTACAGGGCCACAATTATAAACTGATTACAGCTAGCAAAAAAATGCTTCCATTGTTCTTCTCGCTGAATGGTAATTAGTCTGTTATTGTGTTCATTGCCATTTTTTGTTGTTGTTAGTCTTTTGAACATTATTAGGCTATCTTAGACTTCTGTATGGCTTCTGGAAAGCAGGAAATGCAAATTAAGTGCAATGTATGTAAGATGTTTATAGGGATTATCTTATTGTATGCTCTAAATCTTATTGTAAAAAGAAAACTAAATATATACTAGAAACAAAACATTTTGTTTTCCAATCTGTAGTCATTTGAACCACATTTGATGCTCTTCTCCTTCTCTCCCTTGATCACATAGCTAGTTCAGAAAAGGCTCTTTCAAAGTTAGAATGCCATATATTACAAAGTTTTGAATATAATCTGGAGAATATGAATTCTATTTCTATGTTAAGAACAGCTTATCTTGAAGGCTGCATTTACATTAGCTGAAAAAGAAAACTATTGGCAGGTTTTTGTTTTTTTCTGTCTCTGAGTTTATTTATTTATTTATTGTTTTAAATTGACCGAATCAACCTGATTACTGTTTCACAGACATAATCTGTGAACTCATCTCCTAGACTCTAGGCCTAGTTAGTCTAAATGCTTTCTTGGTTTTCTACTAATTGTATGCTTAACTGTTTAGTTATGATAAAGCCTATTTGAAGGGTAAAGTAGAATTCATTCTTCATGTCCGTTAATGTAATTGTATCTTATTTTATCCTTGCAGTAGATGGGGATAAGACAATTTTCCCCCCTTCAAGGGCATAGGAAATATTTGAATGTCTCTGAAAGAGAGTGAATATCAAGGAAGACGCAGTATTAGTACATTAGGAAATGTTAAAAAGCATTTACAGTTTTGGGAACAAGGAATGAAATGTATGTAGAAGATATCTGAAAGAGTTTTTAGAATGATAGAATAAGCATACATTTTTCAGATGGCTTTTGCAGTTTTTGATAGATTTGACCAATGATTCATTGAAGAAAGGAAATAGAGCAAGTGCAGTTTTTAATCTGATACTTTCAAATACAAAGAATTAGTTCGAGATTCCCCCTCATCCTTAGTCACTTGCATTTGGTTTTCAGCTGACATATCTTGTCTAAGAGAATGAGATTGATTACAAAATAGGAGTCGTAGGAACTTCTCTGAAAATTAGTGAAGCTACTAACAATTATATTTCAGTAGGATTTACCTTAGTTGAAGAAGTCGCATAATTGGGGTATGATGATCTACAAATAAGTAGAAGAGGTCAAATATCCAAAAAAAGAACTAAAAGATCTACCAAATTATTAAGGCATGCAAGTATTTGCCACAGCAAATAAAAGCTAGGGATGATTATGAAGAAATTAAAAAGGAGCAAAAACTATAAATAGCAAATTAATTAGTAAAGAAGATGAGATGCCACTTGGAAAATTTTTATTTAAATTCTAGCTGGTTAACATATAGTATAATATTAGTTTCAGGAGTAGAATTTAGTGATTCACCACTTACATACAACATCCAGTGTTAATCATAACAAGCGCCCTCCTTAATAACCATCACCCAATTACCCCATCCTCCAACCCACCTCCCCTCCAACAACCCTCTATTTGTTCTCTATCATTAAGATTCTCTACAGTTTGTTTCCCTCTCTTTTTCCCTTTCCATATGTTCATCTGTTTTGTTTCTTAAATTCTATATATGAATGAAATCATATGATATTTGTCTTCCTGTGACTGACTTATTTGGCTAGCATACTTTCTAGATTCATCCATATGTTTACAAATGGCAAGATTTCATTCTTTTTGATGTCTGAGTAATATTCTATTATATATATGTGTGCGTGTGCACGTATGTATATACATACGTGCACACGCACACATATACCCCATATCTTCTTTATCCATTTATCAGTTGATGGACACTTGGGCTCTTTCTATAGTTTGGCTATTGTTGATAATGGTTCGGTAAACATCAGGGTGCATGTATCCCTTTGAATGTGTATTTTCATGTCCTTTGCTAAATGCCTAGTAGTGTAAACTGCTGGATCATAGGATAGTTCTATTTCTACCTTTTTGAGGAACCTCCATACTGCTCTACAGAGTGGCTACACCAGTTTTCATTCCCACCAGCAGTGTAAGAGGATTCCCCTTCCTATGCATCATAACATCTGTTGTTTCCTGTGTTGTTAATTTTAGCCATTTTGACAGGTGTGAGGTGGCATCTCATCATGGTTTTGATTTGTATGTCCCTGATGATAAGTGGTGTTGAGCATCTTCTCATGTGCTTGTTGGCCATCTGTTTATCTTCTTTGGAGGAATAAAAGATCTTGAAAGGCATTTCTTTCAATTAGATTAGGAGGAAAAGACAGTAATTGACTTGATGATTTTTTTCTCTGCTTTTTTAAAAAAGATTTTGTTTATGTACTTGAGAAAGAAAGAACATGAGCAGGAGGAGGGGCAGAGAGAGAGGGAGAAACAGACTCCCGACTAAGTGCGGTGACCAAAGCTGGGCATGATCTCAGGACCCTGAGATTGTGACCTGAGCTGAAGTCAGACACTTACCCTCCTGAGCCACCCAGATGTCCCTACTCTACTTCTTGTTTAGTGAATTTTTACTTTTTAAGAAATGTAGAATTTTTATTAAAGCAATAATTTGAAAAAAAATAAAGCAATGATATGTAGGGGATTTTTTTTAAGTTAAATATGCTTACACATTTAATTTCAAATGACTAGTGTCAAATAGAAAAGGAGTACTGTAGAATTTGACTAAAGTTACTATTGTTCCCTCCATTCTTTTTGTTAATATCTAGAAATCGGAGAAGAGGATCGTCATTGGGGTAGTTGAAATAAATGGCCATCTAAATTAGGTGATTGTTTCCTACCTACAACCTGCTGATGATTTACATTAAAGAAGTGAAGGTGTGTTAACAAAGTACACTCGGGGTGGTAACACCTTGAACATTATTAACCATGTAATATCTTTTTACAAAGCAACTTATCTCATTGATATTGGAAACCTGTTGGATAGAGATGAGGAGAAAGGATGGCTATGTATTTATTTATTTTGAGAGAGAGAGTGAGGGTAGAATCAGGGAGGGTTTGAGGGAGACAGAGTCTTAAGCAGACTGCCCTGAGCATGGAACCCTATGAAGAGCTTGATCTCAGGACCCTGAGATCATGACCTGAGTCAAAACCAAAAGTCAAAAGCTTAACTGATTCTGCCACCCAGGCATCCCCAAAGGGTGGCTATTTAAATGACCTAGAACTGAAGAGGCATGAGGCATTGGATGTTAACTTAGTCTCCCTCATAATTTGGTTTGACATAGTCCTAATTATGGGAGCAGAAAGAGACAATATTGTGAGCAAAATAGCATTTGCAAAATGAAAGGTATATGGAACTAAAAATCACTCTGTGAACTTAGTTCACAGAGAAAAGAATGAAAAACAGGCATGCATATCAAAAACACTTTGTCAGATTATTCTGATCTTCTACATTAGACCAACACATCCAACTGATTCACAAAAAATCTATACATGCTAATTATAATAACATTAGAGAGCTTTTGAGTCTGTGTATTTGTTATATTTATTATTAGGCTATAAGAGTGTGGAATAGAATAATTAGTTTTTATTAAGGGACGTAATCAAGTATAGATTTGTTCTTAGAAAGTAAAGGACAAGAGGTTGCCAGAAGTGACATATGGAGGTAGGACCTAAATTTACTCATAACTTTTCATGGCCAAGGAAAAAGACCCTTTGTTACAGGAATAACTGTCATATAAGAATGGGAAAGATGACACTAAAATCTATCAAAATGTTACCATGTGCATGGAAATAAAATGACAAATGATAATCATGGTCCCTGCTCTTGTAGACCATTAAGATGTTGTCTTAAAATCAGATAGGATTCAGAGATTATTTTAGAAACCATGAAGAGGAGAATTCCTTCAAAGGTTGTTTTCTTTTTTCATTTTATAAGCAACAATTGATTTATTTGAAGAAAGTCAGAAGATTCATTAATTCAGTGAGTAGGTGAAACTAGAAAAGGGACACTTGGATTGAAAGGTGTTTTAAAGTCATAGGTGTAAAATCTGTAAACCTATACTACTTGAATCTGTAAAAAGGAACAAAAATTGTAGTTTTAATTTGATTGCTTATAACAACAGTTGAGGTCGTTTTCCCCTTATTCACTGATAGACACTGAAACCAAGAGAGGTTATCTCATTTGCTGTAGATAACAAAGCTAGTAAATAGAGGGATTTCTATCATAAATTTCATATTTTTCTTACTATTTCATGCTACTTCACAAAGACGGTACAATAAAAATTCAAAATGCGGTAAGTGGATTACTATTCTATTTTTTTTTAAATATGTGTTTTTTGTTGGGTTACTATTCTCGAGTTTAGACACAAAGAGATCACGATTATATATCATTTAGGATTATGTCCAGCTAAAAGTAACAGGGAAGAAAATAACACTGGTTTAAACAAGACAGAACTTTATTTTTCTGTCTAGTAAAATCCAGAGGAGGCCATTCAGGAATGGTGCCATGGCTCTGCTTCACTCAGGCCTCCAGAACCCTATGCTTCTAATACTACTCTGCTTTCTCTAGGGTGTGGCTCTAATTCCTTCTGGTTCCAGATGAAAGGCAGATTCCCAGTTACCACTTTTGTCTTTTAAGTAACAGGATGGAAGACAGGATGAAAATAAGAGACAAAGGGCACGTGTCCATGTCTTTTAAGAAAGGTTCCTGAAAGTTGCCACCTTATACATTTATTTACAATCCTATTGGCAGCTATACTTATATACAAAGGAGGTTGGAAAATTAAGTCTTTCTGGTCAGCCATGTGCCTGCTAAAAATCATGAGTTCTAATACTACAGAAAAAATGGTGAATTAATATTGAAGTACAACCAGTGGTCTCTGCCCAGATAGCCTTGATGTGTGGTAGAGCCAGAGTAGAAGCATAAGTGCTTTTCTACGAAGGTTGACTCTGAACGAGAGGGTGGTTTACCAAATGACTCCCATACCTGACTTCCATCTCATTCCAAAAAGCATTTGATTGAAAGACTATCAGAAATCACATATTAAAAGCTGCCACTGCATACAGAAAATGAAGTCACAGGACTATTATAGAAAGTCAAAGGCCAGATGTTTACCAGGTGCTTAGAGCAGCCTTGCTAAATGACAGGTGTATCCAAGGATCTGGCAACAGGTTTATATCTTAATCTAAATTCATTATCTTACGTCTGGCTACCCTCTTTAATTGTTTAGACCAGAGTTGTAATGGAAAAAGCAAGACAGTTTGAATAAGTCTCTGAAGCAATAGTAAGTGTGGAGTCTTGGCTTTACAGCTTACTCTGTTTGTGACAGTGGTCAGTCTGTTTAACCAGAGACTCAGTTTTCCTATGTAAAAAAAATAATAAAATAAAAATAATGGGAATGATATAACTTGCCTCATAGAGTTATTGTAAGAATTATGTAAAAACATATCCAGCTTGTCTAGCATGGTGGTTGGCTCATAATAGATCTGATAAATGTTAGGTCTCTTCCTTTCAGCTTCTAAAAAAGAAGGCTGTTTATGAACATTTGTACACTTGAGCCATTATGTCTAAATGTTTCCTTTATCATAGCTCCCTGTTTCTATCCAAGTCCTTGATGGTAGTAACATAATTTGGGGAGTAAAAATAAACCACTGAGAACGGAATCCAAAAAGCAGATTTGTTAGAACTAAATTTAAAGTGCATCTCAGGCTATGATTTTCACTTTGGTTCTAAATATATCAACTTTCTATTTATAATTTTTCTCACAAAATGTGTTTTGATATTCAGAGCATGCGAAAAAAGTTTAAAGATGAAAATATTTTCAATTCTTCTTTGCATTTGCATGCATTGAAAGTTTAAAGATGAAAATATTTTCAAAAAAATTCTTTTTGGCATTTGCATACAGGGGTAATATTGAGAGATCCCAATAGGTCATGCTCCATCTCTCAAGGTGAAACCAGGCTTGTTGCCAGAACAAACCCTCGGTGGTTAATTTACTCCTCACAGGTCCAAATTTCCACTTTTGTCTTGGACAGTTTTCTAGGTCTAGATAGGACTCACACTAAGTCATGAGTTACAGTTTAGTTTACATGTAATGTTGAAGGACATCACAGTTTATATTAGTTAGATTAAAAAAGACTTGTCAAACAAATCTACTCCTTTTCCATTGTAAGGTATGTTCCTAGTCAACAGTTACAATTTTTGATCTGAGGCAACAGTGTGTAGGAGTTCTACTTAATGAATACTGATGCTTTATTGTTTAAGGAGTAATGAAATACAGCCACAGGTTCCTGATTTATGGGGGGGTTGAAATGAGCACTTACCTCATCTTGGATCTGTTGTTTTAACACTGTCTACTGCAGTTAGTCTCAGATGGTCTGTTTCCTCTATTATGGAAATTATCCTACCAATCCATGTGGAGAGAAGCAAGAAGCAAAACACCCTTACTGACTCTACCTTTTATGTACATTTATTTGAACATAAAAATAGAAGGAATAGCTTTGGTTTATTTGAAAAAAGTTTTCCCAGTTGTACTTTATTATATCCCATATAGTTTCCTAGAGTGGCACTTCATAAAATATTAAAGAAAAGGGATGGTGGCTTTATGCACAGCTAATTGGGACTATATGATTGATATGTCCTTCTTTGGAACGAAACTTGGTTCAGATTGGTTTAACAAACATTGATATTAACCTAAGACAGATTTGGGCACCATGCTAGGCCCAGTGGGTACTCAGAGCAGATCTAGCCCCTGTCCTTCCTAAAGTTTCAGGTTATTGAGAGAGAAAATAATACTGAGAAACAAGTTGTAAATCAAAAATGAGTGGAAGAAGAGTCTTGCTGATTCATTAAACGCAGTCTGCAGCCTCTGTGTTTACTGATTCCTGGTGAGGACTTGGAATGAGTGGATGGTCTGCATCGTGAAGATGTCTGATAGAAGCAGAAGCTGATTGAATTAATTGGAAGGCAACAAGAGAGGTCATCTTGTCTGGTCCCTGTCCCTATGAAGGATGGCACAGAAACTCTCCCAGACAGATTGTGACCTGCTTTAATCAGCCACTGGCATTATACCCACGCCTGTGCTGTGACCCTTAAAATTAGGAAGAAAAGTGAAAGACCCAATCGGTCACCCAGCGGATTGACCACACTGCACAAAGACAATGATTGTTTTCCTCTTTCGTATGGGTGCTCCAGTATTACACACAAATACCCAAAAAATTTCATTTGAAGGATATGCATCTTTATACTTAAGTACTTCTGGTTTTCTTTTTGAAATTTAGATTCCTTAACAGCTTTTCTGTTTTTGACATTTTCAACAAAAAACCACGGTTTTTGGAATGTTCCTGGTTTCTCCGATAGTCATTTTATGTTGGCAGGAGAGAATCTTACCGTAACTCACAACTTCTGGTTATTCACTTTTTTCTCATAATTGATTTAATTAATTTCCTTCAAGGCTTTTAATTCTTCTTGAGCAAACCCACTTAGGGATTCCCTCAAGTCTTACTTATCCTCAATGGAACTTAATTACAAAGGGAGAGAAAATGTCCCTGAGGAAAAACTTGATATAAAGGGAAGAATCATGGAATTAGGTGTTAGGGTTCTGTCTCTTCCTGATAATGTTAGACCTGGAAAAACCTCTCAATGTTCCTCTACCTCAGTTTCACCATTTGCAAAATAAGAAGATTGGAGATGTCCGTGAATTTCAAACTCTTTTTATTTTTAAGATTTTATTTACTTATTTGGTAGAGAGGGAGAGAGCACAAGCAGGGAGAGGCAGAGGGAGAAGGAGAAGCAGGCTCCCCCCTCAGCAGGGAGCCTGATGCGGGGCTCCGTCCCAGGACCCTGGGATCATGACCTGAGCTGAAGGCAGACACTTAACCGACCGAGCCACCCAGGCACCTGTCAAACTCTTTTTGATTGTTCTCCGGATCAGTAATTTTACTGTATATGGCAACACAGTGCATACATGCCTTCCAACTGAAATGAAAGTTTCAAAAAACAATACTTGCTGTTACTATGTGCAATGCACTGATTTCTGTTTTTTTTTTTATTTAAAAAAAAAAGTGCTGATTGTAACCCACTACAGTGATTGTAAAAACACTAATAGGGTATGTCATGAAGTTCAAAAATAGCAGATAGGCTAATTTTTAAGCTTGTTTTAGTCTGAACATTCCTATTTTATTAATTGCAAGTTTTAGGGTCTCATTATATGTGTTCTTTTTTTTTTAATATTTTATTTATTTAATCATGAGAGACACAGAGAGTGAGAGAGGCAGAGACACAGGCAGAGGGAGAAGCAGGCTCCATGCAGGGAGCCTAATGTGGGACTCGATCCTGGATCTTCAGGATCAGGCCCTGGGCTGAAGGCAGTGCTAAACTGGTGAGCCACCGGGGCTGCCCTATATGTGTTCTTATAGTGACATTACTTCACTGTTGACAAAGTCTTTTTTTTTTTTTTGAAGATTTTATTTATTTATTCACGAGAGACACAGAGAGAGGCAGAGACAAAGGCAGAGGGAGAAGCAGGCTCCCTGCAGGGAACTCAATGTAGGACTAGATCCCAGGACCTAGGGATCACACCCTGAGCCAAAGACAGATGCTCAACCACTGAGCCACCCAGATGCCCCAAAAATCTTAAGATGAGTGAGAAAGTAGGGGAGTAGGAAGGCGGGACTAGGGAGAGAAGAAAGGAGGAAAATTTTGTTTTCCTATGTGTGTATTTAATGCAGACTGTCCTACTTACTGTTCAGCTTTTTGTTCCAAAGAGAGTATCTGAGACAATATGATTAATGACTTGCAAATAAAATGAGTGAAGTCAGTTGCTGCAAAGTAATATAGTCTTAGAAATAATTCCTGTGCCATCTCTTTCCCCAGTTCCTGGGGATTTTGTAAGTAATAACAAAAATAATGAACCCCAGGGGTGGACCCCTGACCGGGACTTCTATACAAAGCTACAAATCAGCGAGGGTACATTCCTATAGTACCAAGGAAGGAGATAGAATTTTCAGGTGCAGGCTAGTGGGATTTCCCTGGCCTGTCTTAACAGGATCAAATACACCATGTTCGTTGCCCATTAGGCAAATATGTGATTATCTGGTGGGACAACCTATTCCTGGCCTATAGGCATCATTCGTTGTTGGTGTCATTGAGCAGCAAGGTCTCTCCAGATATATAAGCCAGGAACCTGGAAGTCACTCTTGGCAACACCTTTTACTTCAGTTCCATCCAAATCCTGTTAATTGCATCTCCTGACATCTCCAATACATTTACATTTCTCTGTCTTCATCATCAGCTTAGCCCATGCCACCATATGCCTTTGTTCATATTATGAAATAACCTCCCAAGCAGCCTACCCCATCCACCCCTTCCTCCTTCCTGTCTGTTCTTCTGACCCGTGCTCTTTTTGAACTGGAAACCCAATTATTTCACCCTTTAATAGCCTCCTACTGGACGTAGAAACAAGTCAAACTGACTCCAGGGAGCCCACAAAATCTCTTAATATTCCCTATCCACCTCTCAGGCCTCCTCTGTGCCATGCTCCTACCTGGCTCCAACTTCCTGGGTGTGATTAAATAAGGGAAGAAGAAAATGTTGAACATTACGAATGAATTGAGGGGGTTCGGGTGGTGTCTGGGTGGTAACTGTGTTATGCATTTGACTCTTGGTGTCTGCTCATGTCTTGATCTCAGGGTCTTGAGATCCAACCTTGCCTTGGGCTCATGCTTCTTTTGGAGTCCGCTTGAGATTCTCTGCCTTTCCCTTCCTTTGCTCACATGCTCTCTCTCTCTCTCATTCTCTAAAATAAATTAAAATTGGGCGACCCGGGTGGCTCAGCGGTTTAGCGCCGCCTTCAGCCCGGAGCCTGATCCTGGAGACCCAGGATCAAGTCCCACGTCAGGCTCCCTGCATGGAGCCTGCTTCTTCCTCTGCCTGTGTCTCTGCCTCTCTCATTCTCTGTGTGTGTCTCTCTCTCTGTCATGAATAAATAAATAAGTTTAAAAAAATAAATTAAAATTTTTTTTGAAAAAAGTGAATTGTAAATTTTTAATTGTACTATGATTAACCAGTTAAAAATAAAATGAAAAAAATTCTGTTTCATAAAACTAGAAAACACAAAATATCAAGGCATTACTTAAAAAGAAATGGGTGGGTGACATATCTTTACTGAGGATTCCAAAAGAAGATTTGAATAAATGGAGATCCTGTGTTTCCAAAAGAGACATTTAATATTGCAGCTATTTCAAGTCTTCTGAAACTAATTTTAAAAATCAATACAATTCTAATAAAAGCTGTAAGTTTTGGAACTAGCTGAATAATTCTGAAGTTTATTTGTGAGAACTGTCAAGAATTAAAAAAAAAACAAGAATTTTGATAGAACTTGCATGAACAGATGGTAGGACTTTTAAAATTATAATAATTGTAAAATAGGTAGTATTGGCATATTAAGAGACAAGTGGCTTAGAGCATAAACTCCGGCTATATATATCCAAGAACATATAAGAGTTTGATGTGTGTTAAAAGTGACTTTATATAAATTAATGGGGAAAAGAATATTCATTCAAGTAATCATGTGGAAGAATTGGTTCATAATTTTGAAAACAAAGTTAGATCTCTACCTTATACAAAATATCACTTTGAGTATGGGAAATGGTTAAATGCAAAAACCTGAATCCATTGAATGAACTACAATGCAAGTATAAAAACTATGCTTCCTTACAATATAGGGAAATTTTCACTATAGGTAAAGTGAACATAGCAGATTAAAAAATATACACAGAATCTTACTTTTTAAAAAGATTTTATTTATGTATTTGAGAGAGAGAAAACATGAGAGATAGAGCACAAGCAGAGGGAGCAGCAGAGGGAGAGAGAGAAGCAGAATCCCTGCTGAACAGAAAGCCTGTGGGGCTCCATCCCCTGGACTCCAGGATAATGACCTGAGCCCATGGCAGATGCTTAACCAATTGAGCTACCCAGGTGCCCCCCAGAATCTTCTTAATTTTTAAAAATAAAAGGGGAAAATAGAGAAATCCTGTAAGGCAAGAGATCAATATGTAAATGGTGGTTAACATGGTAGGCTAATAGATATTCTTTGTTTTCTTCATTATACTTTTTCCCCTCACATTTCTATTAATACTGAATGGCTTTCCTAATTAAAAAGAAATAAAAAATGTTTTTTAAAAGCTCATTGGAAGCCACATTATAAAGTCTGCAATCTCCTACCTGCTTAAGGGGATTTATGGAGGGAAAATTGGATTCTTCTATGGAGGAGCTTAAATATACTTTAAAGAGAGAAACTCTACTATTAACTATTGAGTTAACTCTGTCAATAGTCTTATGCACTATCTTGAATCAAAATTTGTTTCTGATGTGCATGATCTAAGATAATTATGTAGAGAAATTCAACTGAATTTAATCAAATGCCATTTCTTGGTCTGGGGACTTAGGGGTATATCTATGAAATAATTTCCTCTTCTGAGCATCTTAAAAAAAAAATGGTTGTTTTGCTAGAAGATAGACTTTTAATCTTACTTGCCTCTTACCTTAAGTTTTTCAGTGTTTTAAATACCCTAGGGCATTGCATGGAAAATTTAACACCTGAAGGGGACACCTGGCACCTGCCTGAAGCACTTTCCATTTCCTGCCAGGCACACAAAGGAGAGAAGTCATTGTGGGCTGATGTAGCACTCTTCAGGGGTTGATTTACAAGTGTCTCAGATATGTCCTCAGGCAGCTAAGAGCCTTCAGTTCTTGGGACTACATTTAAATTACAGAAGAAATAGAGAGCTGGTGATTTTCAGTAGAGGACCCTTATCTTCTCATTTTCTCTGCCTTTGTAAATAGATAAGGTGGAAGCTCAAATTAGTTCATTAGTCCAATACATCTGTTTATACAGGTCCTTGACAAAGCTTAGTGAAGAATCTACAAAGCAGAACCTATGTGTGGGATTCTTTTGAGTTCCATGTTACTTTCTTAGAGAAATCTTATAGACACATACATACATAAACACTCTTTACTTCTAAAGCTAAAATACTCTTTATTTTTATAAATATTAATTTTTAACTTTTATTAGCTTTGGTTTTTGCCACAAATATCTAATCATCTTGCTTATGAACTTCAGCCACATTGTGCCAGTTTTATTATCCCAAGAGTATTGCTGAAATTCACAAGCAAGATGAAAAATGCCTACAATGTTAAAGGAACGTATTCCCCCTTTTTGGTATATTTTAATATAAATATTGCCATTTGTTAGTATTCCTTAGTATTTCTGTAAAAGTATACATTGTTTTATAATATTCTAAGTGATCTGTGGCGGGAGATCTCATGTTATATATTCAAAGACTTAAAAGTGGAGCAGAGAGAGGTGGGGTAGTGCCAGCAGATGAGGCTGAGTATAACCCATCATGGAGGTCCCTGGGGGCAACTTTCCCTGGTCAGAGTCCTAGGAATGTGCCCAAGGCCACTTGCCTTGTTAGTTGGGATCCGAATCTAGAAAACTGAAACTTTTCTTCTTCATGAGGAACTAGATTTGAAATAGCTCAAGTTTAAGAATAATGAAAATGTACCCACTGGTCGGAGAAGTTCAGAGAAGTAAAAGGTAAGCCTGAGTTGGAAGAAACAAAATTTCACAGAGGAAGAGGAGGTGGTGTAATAATAAATGGCCAAGGTTTTGAGTTAGACCTGACTACCATTTACTGCCATAACTATGTGGTCTTGAGCAAATTATTCAAGTTTTAAGTCTTAGTTTCTTTATCTAATTAAAAAAAAACCACAGAGTAATAATAATTCAGGACTTAAATTATGCCCCACTGGTCAGGTCAGTCTTCATTCTCCTGTAGCAGCTGCTTCCCTCTGGCAGTCTGTCTTTCTGCCTTACCACAGGGCCCATGTTCTCATCACTCTGCAGTGCCTGTGGGAGCAGCGCACCTGTCATTTGCATACCTTCCTGCTTAGGAGATGTTCCTGTATAATGGAATATGCTTGTTTCTTTCCCATTCTTCCCCTATTGTATCCTTGAAAGCAAATCACTTTAAATTCAGTAAAAGATGACATGTGCGGACTCAATAGTGATCTTTTTTAGTGATCTTTTTTAGTGTGCAGTGAAGTTCTTTTTGGTTCTCATGGATTGTCACTGGTGTGGTTCACTGATTTCCACTCACTCTGCATTTACTACATACATGGGGGGCATTGGGAAAGCTTGTTGTGGGACGTGACGGTCCTTTCTCTGGTGCATCAAGTAGCGAGGCATAAGGAGTTGTGGAATTTAGAATGACTTTTAAATCTGATCTGATATGCATAAATGTATTAATAGCCATTCACTGGTTCTCTTTCTTCATCCTAGCATCCTCTCTACCCTAACTGCAGGAACACAATTTAATAATTTAAAATAGTTACTGCATACTTAAGAAAAAATCAGGGAGAAACCAAATAAATACTTTTTAACCTACAAATTTAGAATGTGAGATTATTTCTACTACATGCCAAGAGTGTAGTAAAAAAATCAACCAATTGGATATTTGGTTTCTTGGGAATAAAATGACTAATAGAACTTCCTTTTTTTCCTCCTTCTTCTTCAGTTGATCAGTTTATTGGATTATCATTACATTAACATACTTTCAGGAAAAGGAAAATAACCTCTAATCTCAATCTACAAAACTAAACTACACTTCGAGAAATCAGAAATTCTTAGAAAGCAAAACTCAACAACTATGTCAGTCAAAGAATTTAAAATTCAAGTCAGGCTTATTTTAGGAACTTAAATTGTAATATATACTGCACTTTGCAAACTTGAGCAGATTTGCCTTTTGAAAACCAAGAAGATACCCTGTGATGTTTGAAAGACCTTAACTGAGGCACATATAGTATTTCTTGGACCAATAAGAATTTACTCTGTTGTCCAGGAACACAGTCAGAATTCTTAGATTTCATTAAGAAAAATATAAATCAGTCTTGCTATAAAATTTATGAGGCTGCCTTCATCTCCCACCATGCAAACACTTTGCTATATGCTGTTAATTTTAAGCTATATACTAAAACACATCACAACTTTACAATCAGTGTTTTAAATGGATGGCTGACATATAGCCTTTGACAATATTTAGCACTTTATAGCAATGCATTAACGCTAACTTTAGAAACTATAGCATAATGAAATTTTACAGCCAATTAAGTTGATGAGTCACTGTCAGCTTCTTAAATTCCTCTTTTAGATGAATAAGACAAGCAAATATAGGAAGTGAGGCACAAACTCTAGCTCTTGTAAAATCTTAAGGGTCCTCCTGAAATTGAAATGTTAGGGAATAAAACAATACATTGTCTAAACATCCTGGAAAGAAATAAAATGATTTCTATTTAAATTTAGAAATGGTAATAATGTTCAGTCTTTTAGTTTGTCATCACGTACTTACATTGACTTATGGAAAGAGTCATATAGTGTCCATTGACTTGTGTGACAATAGTTGCTAAACAACCTGAACTTTTGCTTTAAAACAAGTGCAAAATTGGATATATTTAATCTCTGCCCATACTACTAGGAGTTTATAGCTAGTCAAAGAAATAAGTAGTTTGACAAGTGCAAATTTGAATATGTCCCTTTAAAAAAATAAATATGTCCCTTTAAGAAGATGCTTTAATAAGATGTATGGTGTTGAGAATTAATTATAAATCTATTATATATAAAGTTGAGTCATTTTAGGAAAAATCAAGGAAGAGTATACCTATTAGGGGTGCCTGGGTGGCTTAATCGGTTAAATGTCCAATTCTTGATTTTGGCTCAAGTCATGTTCTTAGGGTCATGAAATCAAGCGCTGCCTTGGGCTCATTCTTTGTGCAGAGTCTGCTTAAGGTTCTCTCTCTCTCTTTCTCTTTTCTTCAGATAAACAAATAAATACTTTAAAAAAAAGAACTTGTCTGTTAAATTAGGGCATCTCCATTAAAATTTATCATGAAAGTGTCACATATAACTTTATCCTAATTATTGAATGTTGAAAAAATATCTTTATAGATTGATAGTGAGGTTGCAGTAGCATTAGAATAAAATCATAATATGTTAAATCCAAAACATTTTAGGATAGAGTAAATTTAAAAATATAAAATATTTGGGATGCCAGGATGGCTCAGCGGTTGAGCGTCTGCCTTTGGTCAGGGCATGATCTTGGGATCCGGGATCAAGTCCTACATCAGGCTCCCTGCATGGAGCCTGCTTCTCCCTCTGCCTATGTCTCTGCCTCTCTCCTTCTCTCCTTGTGTCTCTCATGAACAAATAAATAAATCTTTTTTAAAAATGTATACAAAACATTCATACACATCTAGCTCTTATCTATATTTTATGGATCCTGAAAAATTTCCAAATTCCTTAATGTTCTCATGATCATTACTTTCTTGGAATCAATTTGGCTTGGGCATTTTCTGCCATTTCTATGCCTGCTGTTCATACTCCACTAAATGGTAATAGAGACAAAGAAATTCTGTCTTTTCTATAAAGTACACAAAAGAGGAGCACCTTTGTGGCTCAGTCTGTTAAGTGTCTGACTCTTGATTTCAGCTCAGGTCTTGATCTTAGGGTCGTGAGATTAAGCCCTGCATCAGGCTCCCTGTTCAGTGGAGAGTCTGTTTGAAATTTCCCCTCTCTTTCTCCCTCTCGAAAATGATGATAGATAGATAGATAGATAGATAGATAGATAGATAGATAGATAATTTTTAAAAGTACATTTTCTTGATTATTAAAGAGGATCCACACATACAGAAAAATAAAGTATGCAAAAGAAAGAAAAACAAACAATAACATTCACAGAAGGGTGATGAGGGGAGGATGCATGTGGGTGTATGTGTCTGTGTGTGTTTGTAGCAGAGGGATTTACAGATCAGCAATTCAAACCACATAACCTGGAATTTTAGTGTTACAGACAATTTGTGTCCTTTTCAAATTTATACATTGAAACTCTACCCCCTAATATGATGATATTAGGATGTGGGGCCTTTGGGAAATAATTGGGATTAGATGAAGTTTTGAAGATAGAGCCCTCATGAATGGAATTAGTGTCCTTAAAAGAAGTCACCAGAAATATATCTTCCATGTAAGGATATAATAAGAAAATGGCTGCCTGCAACCTAGAAGACATCCTTCACCAGGACCTAACCATGCTGTTACCTTGAGTCTGGACTTCTAACCTCAAGAACTATGAGAAGCAAATTCTTTTGCTTATAAGCCACCCAGTCTTTGATATTTTGTTTTATCAACCCAAACTAAGACAGTTAGATATCTGTGTTTGGAAATTACAGATTTGTCATGTCCCCAAAATGGGAGATGTTGATTCAGTATATCTGGAGTGGCCCTAGGGAATCTATACTTAAGAAGATAATCAAGAATGGAATGACTGCTCTGGGATTTGTAGTCTTCATTTCCAGTTATCAAATTTAGTGATACAAAATAAATGAAACTGGGGTCTTATGGACCTAAGGACCTACCTCAAAGTAGTTATTTCTGTCTTGTATCATTAAGTTGATATGTCATTTGCCTCTTTTTTCATAGGCAATCATGCTGGTCTGCCCAGGAATATCTAGGTTTTGGTCCTATGTTCTGAGAAATCCCTCAATCCTGGGCTAACCAGAGTGGTTGGTCACCAGATAAGATCTTTAAAGAAACAACTGTATCTTTTTGTTTGCTGTGACCATTCTTCAATATTTATTTATGAATTGTCTACTTTGTAGTTAAAACTATGAGAGAGAAGTTTTTGGCAGAAGGTGAAAGGGCTGTTTTCACAAAGTCCCTTGATGCCATTCTTGACATAGCAGCACTGTCCTAAGACCCAGGAGACAAAGTGCCACACATGGGAGAAGACAGTGCTCCCGTATCTGTGTGGATCTTAGCTTAGATCATACAACAAATGCAGATTGAAGGAATCAATGTACCTTTTGGCACTTTGAAGATACTCTGTAAGAACTGATCTTCCCTCTCTACTCCTAAACCTGCAAATGCCTCAGTTGGAGGTTTTAGGAAAATGATGGAATTCCCTATAATGATAGCCTGGTTTTAGCTCTATTGAGTTTGACATGGAAGCAGACTACATAGAAATATGATAGGCAATTGGAAATGTGGGCTGGCAGTTAGGTGACAGGAAAGTCCTAGAAAACTAATTTATCAGACCACTAGATTCTGTAATAAATTAAATCAATTACTATAGAAATAGAAAATTGATGAGGATCTAAGCACAGCATGGTGACTATGGTTAACAATGCTGTATTATATACCTGAAAGTTGCTAAGAGTAAATTTTAAATGTTACCACCACAAGGGAGAAAAAAAGGTTACTATTGGAGGTAATGAATGTGTTAACTAACCTTATTGTGGAGATCATTTCATAATATATACATATAAAATCATCATTTTGTATATCTTAAACTTAAGCAATGTTATATGCCAATTATATCTCTGTAAAGCTGGGAAATATTTAAAAAGAAAATAAAATAGAAAATTGAGTTCGAGGGGTGCCTGGGTGGCTCAGTCAGTTGGGCATCCAGCACTTGATTTTCGCTCAGGTCATGAGATCGAACCCACCCACATTAGGCTCTGAGCTCAAAGCAGAGTCTGCTTGTTCTCCCTCAGCTCCTCCCCCTGCTTGGGTACGTGCTCTCTCTCTCTCTCTCTCAAATAAATAAAATCTGAAAAAAAAGAAAAAGAAAAATTGAGTTCAAGAAGAAGATTAAGTTGAATGATTCTTCTGAAGATAGCTGGTTTACTTATGGAAACACTGTCATTTAATATTTACAAAAAGGGCTCCCAAGTAAAGCACATTCAAAATGAGAATAGGCATGGCAGGGTGAAAAAAAAAAAGACCTTACTTTGAGACACTAATTAAATGATACTTCTGAAACTGAAGTGGATGAAAAGAATGCAATCTACACATTTTACTTATGAGATCAAGACACTACCAAAATGTTGTGTAATTACTAGAATGTACAACATAATAGGACTCAGTAAGGTGGAAATAAAGATAATGAAATGATATGTTTTTATTTAGTTCATATCTTTTTGTTGCTAATAGAATAGTTTCTGTTCTTTCCAAATAAAAATTTCAATACCGAGTTTAAAAGTCTGACTCAGTAAGTATAGGATTAAAGCAATTGAAAGTAAAATCAAATAGTTTTGTCTCATTAAGTGTGCCTCAAATGTGGAAATCTTAGCCCTAATGCCATCTTTTAGTGAAATCTAACACCAAATTAATGGTTTTCTTTTTTATTTTGCAGGGCTGGAACGAATTGCAAGGGATTCATCTTATGAACAGGAAGGAAAGGTCCAGTTTGTAATTGATGCAGTGTATTCTATGGCTTATGCTCTGCACAGTATGCACAAAGATCTCTGCCCTGGATACATCGGCCTCTGCCCACGAATGAGTGCCATTGATGGGAAAGAGCTTCTTGGTTATATTCGGGCTGTAAATTTTAATGGTAAGTTACAACTTTTTTTTTGTCCTTATATACTTTAGAAGTGACAGTGTTTGTTCTCCCTGCCCCCCATATAGGGAAGATACTGAGAGTGGGAAGCTCAGGATTAGAAGCAGTTCCCCTTTTAATCAGAAGTGTGAGTTTTTCCACCTGCTTTTAAATATCTAACATATTTTTTTGCACTCCTGAAAGAAGCATTAATCTGTTCTTGAAAGAAGCAGAAGTTAAAAATAAGCCTCTATCAATCAAAATATTCTACTTAAATACCACTATTTCAGAAATAACTTAAGAGACTTATTTGGAACCACTGACAACAGATTAGATTTCTTTTAAAATGTTTTGTTTGTGCCATTATTAGAGAAGGAATTATAGATATTTTGTTTTAAAACTAATTTTAAGCTTTTTAAACAATAAGTTGGCTTGAGGAAGGTAGATGATTCGGAGTTGCTGCATATTCACCTTAGAGTGCTGTGTTAAGTTTCTGTGTCTTCTCTTCCTTTGTTTCACTTTCAATGATTTGGTCAATGTAAAACAATGGGCTGCATCTTGTAAAATAGAACTACGTACAATGCAGTGTAGATGGGATTTGCTTCCTGCAGAAGCAGAAATACTGCTTTCTGTGAGTGTTACAGAAGCTGATTCAAAATATGCTGGACCCATAGTATTTGGCTGAGAATAGCCAACTGCCTGTCTGAAGTGATGGAATTGTTGAATGTTGTTGCTCTTTCATGAAACTTGTAATGGTTGCTGCCCATGATTTTGACCATTATTTTCAAATGAAATGATAGAATGCTCTGAGCTGTCTAATTCTTTCTGTTTGGCTGTAATCCACACAATGGACATGCCTCTGAGCCACACACAGCACTGCACTGTCCATCATAATACACTCCAGTGACCTCAGCTGCCAGCCTTTCTCAAAAAAGCACAAGGTCATCTTCAATTTAGAATTCAAGTGGAAACTTCTTCTTTTGCTTTGTGCAGGGAACATGAGACAAAATTTGGTTTATATTCAACACAGAGTATCCTTATTTTCAGCAGAATTTTTGTGAGACATTACATAACAATCCTTTCATTACAAATATAAATATTAAGGGGAATTTAAAAATAATTTTCTTGCAATTATAAAAATTGAGCAAAAGAGAAGTATTATAACGCAAGATTATTTATCCTAACATGAGGTTGGAGTACACTCCCATTTATCCAAGTTAGGAAGTGTGAAGAGCAATGTAAATGAATATATTTTCTCAATAACTGAAGCTCAACTCCAGATGGGAAAATCTTTAAAGAAACACAAGATTAAAGTATTTTAAAGGTGAATTGCCAATTTCTCTCTTATCTTAATCATAGATAAAAGCTAAACCTTCCCTTGATGACTTTCATTATTATACCATACTGTAATATAATGATGCTATTAAAGACTATTAAAAACATCTTAATGCCTAATGATTATTAAGACAATTTGCCTCTAGACTCCAATGATTCCTGAGTTCTTCTGTCTCCTTTTTATAGTCTTTTTTTCCCCTTCTACTATATCAGACTGCTATTTTTGTGATTTTTTTTTTTTAGGGCTGATCTCTTCCATAATTTGCTTCTTAAACTCACTGTGAACAGAGTAGCACATATAAAATTCCATTAATTTAGTCAAGATACATCTATCGAGCACACAGAATGTGTTAAACATTGTGATAGGTGCTAAAGATACACCACGGATAAAAAAATAGTCAAAACAGATATGAGATTTAGATTTTCTTGGAAATTTAGATAATAATCAAAAAAGCACACAAAAGTATAATAATATAATCTCTAGTGAGTGCTGAAAATAGAGGTATGCTGAACTGAGAGATTGCAGTAGGGAAACACCTCTACAGGTGTATCTGAAGGAAATGAGTGTCAGAGATAAGAGTAAGATAGAACACAAGAGGTCTTACAGGCCATTCTTAAGATTTGTTCTTCATCTTGAAAGCAACAGGAACCACTAAAGCATAATAGAACTATGTCTTATCTAAGAGTAAGTATACTCCAGATATGAGGATCATATAAAATACATGAATTTTAGTATATGAACTTATAATCTCTTTGAGCTCCCTGAAGATTTATTTTGCTAATGGCTTGAAACTAGTCTGTATTCTAACAGCTGATGCTACAAGGTGAGAGATCTAAGCATAAGCAGATTGTTATGGATTATGTAATCCTCCTGATTTTTAGTAATTTTCAGGGAGTTTGTCAATTTTTAAATTTCATTGTTGGCTATTTATTAGTGTTAATTAATTATTAGTGCCTTGCCTATTTCTGATAAAAAGATATATAGGGTGGCTCAAATAGAAGTGTATTGTCAAAAACATTTAAGGAAGAAGAAACAAATATGGTAACCGGGATACAAGACTACATCAAGTTCTGAACTTCCCAAGCAGACAAAACGTAAAGGGACATCAGTGGGATACATAACTTTCATTATATGATAGAAGCAAGCCTACGTATTTTTTAAAGAGAGAATTGATTTTCTTGGAAACTATTTCTAAAAGAAATGTATCATATGGTACTTTGACAGCCTAATAAGCAAGGTCATTTAACACAATTTTATACAAAAGCAGAAGCTTTCTCTTTGGCTGTTTTGCACATGTATCCACAGTCAAAGCCAAGAATGTAATGCTTGTAACACTGAAGGGTATTTTTTAAAAGAGTTTTCAGGAGGAGGGAGATAATCTTCTTTGATCTAGATTAACAACTCTCTCAAGCTCTGATGATACAGGGATTACTATATTCTGTTAAGAATAAATGAAGAGCTTTCCCTTATACTCTGCTTTTTAGACTCGATCTTCAAAAGACTGCTACTCAGAAATTTAACATTTCAGTCAGTTAAAAATAAGAGCTTCTGGGTTGAAGGAGTGGTCATAATTTTGGACACTCCACTTCCCTTATTGCTACTTGCTGGTCCTGGAGGAACGTTGATATGTCCTAATAGCTAAATGGAGCACACGTCAAATCCATAGGCTTAAATATTATTGCTCTTGACAAGGCTTTTGTAGGAATTGGAAGTAGTCATCTAGAGTGTATACTGGGAACCTAGCTAACAGCTATTAT
Organism: Canis lupus baileyi; assembly: GCF_048164855.1. NCBI lineage: Eukaryota > Metazoa > Chordata > Mammalia > Carnivora > Canidae > Canis > Canis lupus. The sequence continues at coordinate 51,568,926 of NC_132855.1, read as the reverse complement.
ATGTTGTTAATTGCATGCCAATTGAGTGGGTTGTGTTGGTGATGGTCAGTGTTCTCACCTAGTGAGATGGCTAATTCACTTCCCAAAGCCTGAAAATATGAGAGGACCATTGGCCAAACCTCAGTTTCCTTGAAATAATCAGTTTTGAATACCCTGAGGTGTGGAGAATGTACTTGACTAGATTCAGAGCTGCTTATTGTACATGACAACAAAAAATTATTATATACTTAAGGTTGTCTTAGCATAGCTACTACTAGTTGTCAAAGAATGAGCTTTGTAAGGCAATGATCAATTTTGTATAGTGTAGCCTTCCAGATTTTCTGTCAGGATCACTGAGCTACGAAAGGTACTCATAAGTAATTTTAAAAATTGACTTTGGATGGAATTATCTAGTAATGTCCATTTAAATATTGGATAATGTCTGCAATAAAGTGCAAATTGTGCTTCAAAAGAAACTGTTGTTAAACCAGTTCTTTCTGACATTAATGAGATATTGAGGCAGATTGCTTTTCACGATCCCTTTTAATTTGTGATAGTAAATAAAACCTTGTCATTGGTATGAAGGGAGACTTCCAGTCTGTAATAGCAGGAGACATAGGAGCCAGAACAGCTGGATGCTGCACAGACCATTGGTATAAAATTAAAGTAACTGTTTAAAACTCAGTCTTGCTGAGATTGTAACCTTGTGTGCAGTATGCCTAATTAAGCAATGGTTTAAAGATACTTGGTTTAAAAGGTCATGCTTCTTCCAGTTTTATTGTTTAACTGAGAACATAACAATAATCTTAGAATTTCAAATGGTGAATGATTAGTATTTCAGACCAGAATTATTCTATAACACAACAACTAGGTAAAGGTGAAACACAGTCAAACTACTAAACTCCAAAGTACTATTGCCATCAAAGGCTTAAACAACAATGGTGGTTTGATTGAATTTAATCACTCAAACTGTTATTTTCTCATCAATGGAAAAATTTACCTGAGCTATATTCGGTATATGTATTTTAAGCACATTCTGATTCATAGCATATCTGGAATTACTCATGTGTTTCTTACAACTTTTCTCAACCTTTTCTCTGTACTTGGGGAGCCAGAGGGAAACAAAGGCCTGCCTTTTGGATTAGTTTTATTGCTACCATTTGAGCAAAACACTGTTTCTATAAATTTTTTAAATACAAAGATTTATCAAAAGAAAAAACATAAAATAAAGAAGAGGAGTTCAGATTTTTCAGGAACTTAAACAACGATGTCAATTCTTTCAGTCTGGTCTATAGGCAATAAAATATTAATACTTACATCTTGTATAGAATCAGAGATTTTCCTGTTGTCATGAGAACCTTATTTATTAGAAAGAAAAAGTGTTGGGTAGAATTCCAGTGTGATCTCCTCACTCCTTTTCTCTGTACTTGAGCTCACATCAGGGGCAGGGCAGGCACAGGGGCATACTAAACAAGAGTGTTTGTAGGTAGCAGAAACCACCTTAAACTTGCTTAAGCTAAAAGGAAGAATTTATGAAGGTATGTCAGGAAACCCCAAGGCAGAATACAACAAGGTCTAACGAAAGAGCTGATTATAAGAACTAAAAACCGGTCAGAAATCCCAACTTCTCCCTATTTCCTTTGTTTGGTTTTGTTTATATTGGTTTTCCCCACTTCTAGGTTCATAGAGTAGATAACAGAAGGCCATCTACATTTCTACAAATTAGCAGCTATTTCTTCAGGGCACCTGCTAAAATTAACATGTATATATTTCTAAGTCTCAATTCTTACTTCTTAGAAATTTGAATCTTATTAGCCAAACTTTGGATGTCAGATCTGTTCCAAATTATCAGTGGTGAGGAGGAAGTAGTACACATTCCCTTGTCATAGGAGTGCTCTCCCTGTTTGAAAGGGACATTTGGGAAATTTCTGTAAGTGACTTGGGAAAATTTAACCAAAGTGAGCAAATTGATGAAAACATGAATACCTGAGAAGGGATGATGGCCCTCTAGGCTCAGAATCTCACTGCTTCCTTGCGTGGGTGAGTTTTCGTCAAGCTAAAGGAGACACAGTTAAGAATCACGTAGAATCTGTGAGAGCCTGTGAGAGGAATCAACTTTGGAATATTTTTAATGTTAGTTTTCATTTTGTGGTTGAATTTCTTGGCATGAAGAGGAATGAACAGCTTCCCTGAACTCCCCAGTGAGATGGTGATCTAACCATTTCAGTACTCAGTATTCTGAGGAAACTATACCCTTGCCTGATCACAGAGGCTAGTATAGAGGTAGAATTTTCCAGCATCTTATTTTCTTTAGCAATAATATTGATTTCAGGTACTTAATGCAAATTTCCAAATATATAATTATGAATGTCTCTGAATATTATAGTCTGATTTTGAGGCAAGTGTGTTTGCATAAAATAACTTTAAGCTATCTAAAAGAAATAAATATGACTTAATATTAGGAAATATACTATAAATACACTAAGAGGTCAAATAAGACAAGGATAAGTATCTCATAAGATTCTTTAAAGTCATTTGATTAAAATATATCTCCCATTTCTGTACATAAACTAGAAATGGAATAAATGTTTGACATAATAAAGTACTCAACCTATAACCAATTATATATTTCTAGTTGTTATTCCTATTAAAGAGATGGATTAATGGTAAGATGGTCCTCTTACCATTATTACTAATATTCTGTAAATTGTAACCAATGTGACAAATATGAAACAAAAATAATAGAGATTACTACTAAATATGAAAAAGTATGAGTATTTTCAAGGGATTTGATCTCAAGGCAATAAGTTGAAAAAATACATTTGAAGGAATTACTTTAGGAAGATGATCAAATATAAAATTAATATTAAAACATGAAGAGCTTTCCTATACATTAGTAAGAAATCATTGACTAATATATGGGAAATGAAACTCTGTTTCCTTTGCAAAAAATATTTAAAATATCTAGTATCCAAGATCTATAAAGAACTTATTAAATTCAACAGCAAAGAAACAAACTATCCAATCATGAAATGGGCAAAAGACATGAACAGAAATCTCACAGAGGAAGACATAGACATGGCCAACATGCACATGAGAAAATGCTCTGCATCAACTTGCCATCAGGGAAATACAAATCAAAACCACAATGAGATACCACCTCACACCAGTGAGAATGGGGAAAATTAACAAGGCAGGAGAGGATGTGGAGAAAGGGGAACCCTCTTGCACTGTTGGTGGGAACGTGAACTGGTGCAGCCACTCTGGAAAACTGTGTGGAGGTTCCTCAAAGAGTTAAAAATAGATCTGCCCTTCGACCCAGCAATTGCACTGTTGGGGATTTAACCCAAAGATACAGATGCAGTGAAACGCCGGGACACCTGCACCCCGATGTTTATAGCAGCAATGTCCACAATAGCCAAACTGTGGAAGGAGCCTTGGTGTCCATCGAAGGATGAATGGATAAAGAAGATGTGGTCTATGTATACAATGGAATATTACTCAGCCATTAAAAACGACAAATACCCACCATTTACTTCGACGTGGATAGAATTGGAGGGTATTATGCTGAGTGAAATAAGTCAATTGGAGGACAAACATTATATGGTCTCATTCATTTGGGGAATATAAAAATAGTGAAAGGGAATAAAGGGGGAAGGAGAAAAAATGAGTGGGAAATATCAGAAAGGGAGACAGAACATGAGAGACTCCTAACTCTGGGAAACAAACAAGGGGTGGTATAAAGGGAGGTGGGCGGGGGGGTGGGGAGGTGATGGGCACTGAGGGGGGCACTTGATGGGATGAGCACTGGGTGTTATTTCTATATGTTGGCAAATTGAACACCAAAAAAAAAAAATTAAAAAAAAATAAAATAAAATATCTTGGAATAAATTGAACCAAGGAATTTGAAAGACCTATATTAACAGATGACTTTATTGAGAAACATTCCTTGTTTGTAGACAGAAAAACTAATTACAAGAAAAATATTAATCTGAGTAAATCTGTAGTCAGACTTAGCTTAGTATAATTCCAACCAAATGATAAAGGAGTATTTTCTAGAATTTGAAACAATATTTAAATTTTAATTATGAGAATAAATGAATAAAAACTGAAATGATTTTGAGGAAAAGTTTATTTCTACCAAACATTTAATATTTAAATCTAATGACAAGCTATAGTCAATACAAATTGGAACTAGTACCGAAGAAATATGGCAAATAGAACTATATAGAAATCACCAGAAATATATAACAATAAATATGTAAATCAGTTTGTATGTATATGTATATACTTAAATATGAATTTATGATGTGATAAAGATGGACTTAGAACTCTGTGGAAAAGGACATTCTATTAATTGATTATCAACTCATAGTAAGATCAAGTGACATGATTCCTCCACATAAGAGTCTTATCCACTTGGAATTTATTTTAGAGTTAAGTAAAAAAGAAGCAAGATAAAAAAATAAAAGACAGTTCATTAAATTTGAATGGGGAAGCTTTTTGAATAGGACAGTGAAGGAAATTATAACAGGAAAATAGACCTGTTTGATTTAGTAAAATTTCAGCATTGTCAGATATTCAAAAAATATCATAAATACAGTTTTAAAACAAAATATAAAGTAAGGGATATATTTGGGCTGTTAGGTCAAAGGATAATAGCACAAATGTAAAAAGAGCCACTGTAACTGACATCAATGATGACATCTTGAAGAAATCAGTTGCCAAAACTTGTAAATGTTAATAAGCATTTTAAAAAACCCCATTAACCTTCACTAGTAATTACATAAATATAATTTAATCAGTAATAAAATATTGTTTTCCATCTGTCAAATTTACAAAGACATGAAAAATTATAATAGTGATTATCAAAAAGTAATTTTATTGGTTCTTTCAAATATGCTTGGTGAGAGTGGATATTAGCGTAATTTTTTCAGAATATTTGCTCAGCACATATCACTTCTAGAAATATATTGTAAGAAAAATATTTGAAATAATTGTATTTACAAAAATATATTGAAAAACCAAAAAAGCAGAATCACAATTTTGTTCTGTTTCTAATTAAATCTACCAACACTATGTTACATAGTGGCATAGCATTTTGACTGTGTCTTGGAATCTCAGGCTTTTGTCTAGGTTCTGCTATTACTTTTCCTCTGTGTTGTGAGCCCATCTAGCTTCACTTTTTAAATAGAAGGATTATACTAAAATATTCTCATCTCTGAAATCCCTTCCAGCTCTAAAGTCTTTACATACTCTTTTAAAGGTATATTTTTAAAATACAGATGCCTATCAATGTTCTTATTGTTGTCTTTTGTTGTTATTGTTTATAACTATTTTCATCTTTTATGAGTCATTTATTTATCCCATATACATTTTATTGACAATCTTATAAAGGTACATAATAGGGTTCTGTGTTAGACATCAGGAATACAGAGACCAATGAAACATGGTCCTGTATGTTCTCAGATATCATAACGTAACAAAGGACAGGCACAAAGGTATTACCAACAAGAATTCAACTTGATAAATCTTATGATAAAGGCATGAGTATTAGAAGAACACAATATAAAGCTGAGACAAGAAATACATAAGGAGGACCTCAAAGAATACATCACACCTGATTTAAATTATGAATGAAAAGTGACATTTCTTAGGTGGACAACATGGGGAAAAGGCATTAATGACAGTCCATTGACTGATGAATAGATAAAGAAGATGTGTATACACACACATGCAGAGAGAGAGAGAGAGAGAGAGAGAGATAAATATTACTCAGCCACGAAAAAGAATGAAATCTTGCCATTTGCAACAATGCAGACAGAGCTAGAGGATATTATGCTACGCGAAATAAATCAGTTACAGAAAGACAAATACCATATGATTTCACTCATATGTGGATTTATGAAACAAAAACAGAGTAGTTTAATAGTACTGGAAGATAAGGAAAAACCCGTTTTCTAAAAAAGCTGAGCATCTACTTTGCAAGAATTTGAGAGTGCAGCATGGGAGGAGCCTGGAAATGAGACTGACCAGATGAGCTTGGGCTTAGTTAGAAATATCTGTCAAATTCTGGTGTTTGAAGGTGACACAGCAGGCAACAGGTAACTGAAGCTTTTTGAACAGGACAATGAAGTGCTAGGGTTTGTGTTTTAGAAAAATAACCACAGCAGCATTTTGCAGACTGGAGGAAGTGAGATTGAAGACAGGGGTGGTTAGGTTAGGAGACAGTTCCAGTAGTCCTCATGAGGGAACAGTACTTGAAAAGAGAAAATGAAAACACAAGTGAAATGGAAAGAAAGGGAGGAGAGAGGAAGGGAACATAGATTATTTGAAGGCTGGCTCTGTTTTGGCACTGTGCTTTGACTAAAAACCAAGAGGTTTTGAAAAAGAACTTCCCTGCATGATCTTTCTTTGTAATTATAGTTCATTTACTGGAGTTAATTTAGCATTTTAGTATATATGTTATCGATGATACTGGCTTTGCACTACTTTTTATCTACTTCTGTAAGTAGAAAACAAGATATAAAATGTCAATGTCTGGAAAAACTGGCATAAAATGTCATCTGTAGAAGCGAATGCTGCACAATTTTCCTTGTGGTTAACTATTACCTAAATAATCACTATTTAGTAAATAGAGATAAAGCAAAGTCAAACATGATGAAAGTCAAGTGTGTTAATCTTAAATATGAGTATCCTTTTTGATAATTACCTCATTTGAAATAAAATTGAGAAAATAATTATTAATAATTTGGAAGTACATTATATGTACTTAAAAATATATGTACTTAAAAATACATGTACTTTAAAATATATGTACTTTACATTATACATTATATTTACTTAATATATGTATTAATGTATTAGTGCAATGTAAAAAACATACATTAATGTAAAAAATACATTATATGTGCTTAAGGTTTGCAGGTAGTAAAGTATTCCTGGAAATACTGTATATTTAAAAAATGAATGATATATATAGTAATATTGAATATATAAAGATAAACAGGCTGATTTGAAATTAAATGATATTTCAGTTTCTGATTAAGGAAACCTTAGGCTGGTTATAAAAGATTAATCTTACGAGTTAAGTCATCATGAAATCTAGCAATGTAAATGTACCTGCCTCTGTTTTCAACTGAATAAGGTGATAAACTGCGGGTTTTTTTTTTTTTTTAACTGTGGGGTTTTTTAAATTCTAATTTCTTTTATAGTCATAAAGCACAAAGTTTATTAATCTCTCATTTCTTCCCTTAATCTGTAAACACTTATGTGTGGGCCGAGTTGGAGCCAGCATCAGATAACAGCTTGAGGCAAATCAATGACATTGCCTTAGTTTTTCCTGCGCTCCTACTCAGCTTCACCCACTGCATTGGGCTGCTTTTACTCATTCTTTATTCTTGTAATTCCTGAACTTCTTCATCATGTGATAAGAAATTATGAATAAACATTTAAATCCCAGAAACACATGAAGTGCTGTAGGCTTAGTAATTGAGGATTAAGGTCTGGCCTTGGGTCTAAAGGGGGATATGGCAGTAAGCCTTGAATGAAGAAGGATGAGTGAGCAGAGAGGATTTGGGGTAGTGGGAAGTTTCTGAAGGCGTTTACACTAGACAGTTTGTATTTTACATAGTGATCAAAAGCCCAGGCTTTATACTTAGTTTGCATCCAGTTAACCACACACTATTTGGTGATCTTGGTCAAGTGACAAAACCTCTTTAAATCATTGTTTCCTTATCTATAATATGGGGTTGGTAATATTTTCTAGGGTTCCTGTGAAATCTAAATATAAGGTGATAATACATAAGAAGTACTTAATAAAGAGATAAACTGTATTATATATGGAGGATATTTTATCAATAGGGATATAGTGATTAGTACTTGGATCATCTTATGAAGATGATGAGATAGATGGGTTGGGACTGAGGACTTGGGAATCTTAAGAAAGATTAAAAATAATTAAAAAGCACTACATACAAAGATCACTAATGGGAATGAACAAGGCAGATATCAGAAATGATGCTTCTGCCGTGGCACCAATCACCAAGGTTTTCCCAGTAGCATCAGTTTCTTAGATATAGGAAGAGAAATCTGATTGTTTTTACAACATTCTCAAAGTAAATGGAAAAGTGCAATACTGCTGATACAGGCATCTGATGTGTAGAGTAGATCAAATGGGGCTCATTCTCTCATGATTTCTTCTGTTTCCTTCAAAATTATGTACTTTTTTTTAATGAAGGAAAGAACTTAATGGAATAGCTCCCACGTTATTAAGGGTAATTATTTTCTGGTGATATGTTGCTTCAGAAAGAATCTACCCGAAAATTATAATTGAGACTTGATTATTTTTCTCTTTAAGGTTATTAACTCTTATAATTACATTAAAGTTTAATCACGAAGTTAGTTTGAAAGTGAGGGATATGAATGAGAAAATTCTTTTTAATTCAGGTTCCTAATTGTTAACACTTTTGGGATTTGGGTTTTCTCAGTCTCTTGCATGTGTTTGAAAACCATGACTGTAACTTTTCTTTTGAACCATATACACACTTTTGTCTGTAGCTAAGGGAACAATGACCAATTTTAATTTAAAAAATATTTATGAAGTGTGTATTTATGATACTTACTTGCAAATGTCATGCACATTGATTAAACAAACATTTATTGAGTATCTGTTATATACCTGCACTGTGCTATTTGTATTTTGTCCCTCTTCCATTTTTCACTTCTTTCCCTTTCTTCATTTTCCTTTGTGTCTTACACTTCTTTTCCAGTCCTATTATCCTCTTTTCTTCCCAATAATTCTCTATTTGCCCTTGTGATCATTTACTGATCAAGATAGTGACAAGTGGCTAAGAGCATGAGCTTTTGAGTTGAGACAGAAATGAACTAAAATTTCAGCTCTCCTACTTAGGTGGTAAGTCCTTGGATAAATCATTTACATTTTATAAGCCTTCATATTCTCATCTTTGAATGGAAATAATAATCATACCTCCCTTGCAGTGTTTCTGTGAGCATTTAATGAGATAAATCACCCTGAAGGGCTTAGCACAATGCCTGACACATTGTGAATAATCAACAAATGGAAATCTATGATTTTTTCCTTCTGCTACCTGATAAGAATAAAGTCTCTGTATATGTTTCCTGAATTTCAAACATACACAATTAAACACCTCCCAAACCACACCTACTCACACACATTTCCCTACAAATCTTAGATTTCAAAGCATCTGATAAACCTAAGATAATCAGTGATACTCTGTTGTTTGAAGTTAATTTCTTATTTCTTCAAGGCATAATTAATCTATTTTTAAGGATTATTAGGTTTTTTTAGTTCACTTTTTCTCTCTTCTCTTGGAGTCACCTTCTGAACCCATTATCTCTCATTGACATCATAGGATGAGGTATTGGAATAAGAGGACATAAAGCCCATACTAGTCCATTTTGTCCAAAGTAAAATGAGCTGATAGATAAAGGGATAGAAGCTGTTGCTTGAAATAGTGTTCAGGGAATGTGTTCTGTAATAAAGTATACCTCCTATATTAAGAAACTCTTCAGAAACTCACTTTGACAGGCAGTGAAGGAGACACCTATGACTTATGCAAAAAAATAAGCTGGAGGTCATTGGTCACATCCAACTCAGCTAAAGGGAACAATTGTACCGTGTATAAACCATTCAGTTGTCCATGTCCACAGAAAAGAGAAGAATGGACTTTACATAACAGAATTAGTTACAACTCACAAGCCCTGTGCATTTTTAAAAGTAATTCAAACAGAAATGAAAATACATTTTTGGCAGGTAAAAGGGATGTGATTAAGGTCTCCCAGAAAGATATTTACTAATTCCTACCTCACTCTTAATTCTGCTCAAGAAAACTAATTTTCCCCAAATCTTACATTTTTCTTTGCTGGTTGTCCAGCTATATTGATGTCCCTAGGATTTATACTAGCTCATGAGTAATACTAAGAAATTCCAGCCTGTTGAATGATACATTGAAAAGGCCATTCTTCTCAGGTCCTTGAAACTCTCTTAACTTCCTTTTTGTTCTCTATTTTAATATTAACTGCGGGCTTATGTAAAAATTTATATACCCATGTTTCTATCCCCCCTTTGCTTCAATCAAAACTTAATGAAGAACTATATTTACTGCCTTTGTTTTTGCTTTTAAAAAAACATAGCAAAAAAGTCTATAGCTCCATGAATTTTCACAAACTGAGAATACTGAAACAATATCCAGAACACCCAACGAAGCCCCAGAATCCTCAATTGGCCCCTTAAAAGCCTCTTGTGCTCCTTTTTTGTCACTTTCCTGACGTTTGCCTGCTTTTGTACTCCTATAAATGAAATTATGTAATCTGTACTCTTTTATATTTGGCTTCATTTCACTGCAATTTTGATAAAGAGACAGTAAAGCACATTCCTACATTATCTCCATTAACATTAAATTCAATTATTTAATTTTACTTTGTAAGATATTCAGTATTTAATTTTTAAAGCCCAATGAATTATTTTATAAAATATTTAATACCTACTAATGAAGTTTAAAATATGAAAACTTAAATTTTTAGTACAATACCTATAATCTCTTAGAAAGTGGTAAAGAAAATATTAACATCAAGGGTTTTCTCATGTTGGTCATGTTCTCATAATTTTTTAAAATATTACTTATAGAAGTTTTTGGTTCACAGCAAGACAGAGTAGAAAGTACAGATTTTCCATTTACCTTTTGTCTTCATCCATACACAGCCTCCCCCACTATCAATATACAGAACAAACTGGTATATTTGTGATGAACTTACAATTGATGAACTTACACTGATGCATCTGAAGTCTGTAGAGTTAATTCTTCCTGTGCAGTGTATGGGTTTTGACAAACGTTTTATAACAAGGATCCACCAATATAATATCATATAGAATGGTTTCATTGCCTTAAAAATCCTCTGTGCTTTGCCTCTTTATTCTTTTCTACCCCCTACCAATGGCAACCACTGATCTTTTTACTGTCTCCATAGTTTTGCCTTTTCCAGAATGTCATATAGTTGAAATTCTACAGTATGTAGGCTTATCAGATTGGCTTCTTTCACTTAGTACTATGCATTTAAACTTACTTCTCATCTTACTCCTCATCTTTTCATCTTTTCATTGCCTTTTAGCACCGAATGATATTCCATTGTCTGGGTATACTACAGTGTATTTATCTATAGTGTATTTATCTATTCATCTACTAAAGGACATCTTGGTTGCTTCCAAGTTTGGCAATTATGATCAAAGCTGCTATAAACACCCCCATACAGATTTTTGTGTGGACATAAGTTTTTTAATTATTTGGGTAAATACTAAAGAACATGATTTCTAGATCATAAAGTATTAATATATTTAGTTTTGTAAGAAACTGCCAAACTGTCTCCCAAAGTGGCAGTACTGCTTCACATTCTTGCCAGCATCTGCCGTTGTCAGTGTTCTGGGTTCTAGCTATTCTAATAGGTATGCAGTGGTATTAATTTGTAATGACATATAATGTTGAACATCTTTTTATAGGATTATTTTCCATCTGTATATCTTCTTTGTTGAGGTGTCTGTTCAGGTTTTTTGTCCATGTCTAAATTGAGCTGTTCATTTTCCTATAGTTTAATTTTAAGAATTCCTTGTGTATTTTGGAAAACAGTCCTTTATCAGATGTGTCTTCTGTAAATATCTTATCCCAGTCTGTGATTTGTCTTCTCATTCTTTTGACATTGTCTTTTGCAGACCAGAGGTTTTAATTTTAATGAAGTCCAGCTTATCAATTATTTCTTTCATAGATTTTGCCTTTGATGTTATATCTAAAAAGTCATCGTCATATACAAGGTCATCTGGGTTTTCTTCTGTGTTATCTTCCAGAAATTTTATAGGTTTACATTTTACGTTTGGATATATGATCCATTTAGAGTTCATTTTATGAAAAGTATAAGGTCTGTGTCTAGATTCATTTTATTTTGCACGTGGATGTCTAGTTGCTGCAGTACTGTTTGTTGAACTTACCTTTTTCCTTTTCTTTCTTTCTTTCTTTTTTTTTTTTTTGGTTAGAGAGCTTAGTGACATCAGCCAAATTTGAGGTTCTAAAATATTTTTTTAATGAATCTTGGAAAATGATTATAGGAAACAGTTTCAGGTAACTTCTTAAGGTCTTTGAACAATCATATTCAATTGTTTAGATGTCATTAAAAGTAAAGTCAAATATTCTTTATAGGCCAAATATAATCGTGTTATCATTGTCATAGTTGTTTTTATGATTGTTGAGGCTGAAGGGGCATAAATGTAATATTTTTAAAATGGTGAAAAAATAGTTACTAGAGCTGAATTGAAAAATTATGAAAATATGGATACATAGAACTTCTACACTGTTCAGATGTTGGGCTCTTGATTAATGCATATAGACAATAAATATGACTCCTGAAGTATATTTCATCTTCTAGGAAACAGCATTCTCATGACTGTTTTAATATTAATCAGTATCATGAAAACATACTCCTTAATTGCCTAATTTCATCAGTCTCTGTCTTGGACAGTGAACAGAGGAAATTATCCTCTTGCAACTAGTACTCAAGGATAATTCCAAAACACCTAAAACATAAGTGTAGGGATTAGTATTTATTTTTTAGTATGTAATGCTTTTATTTTATTTACCAGGGAAGAAAGTACATTTGCTTTTCCTCATTTAGTTGTTAATGAAAACATCTCAGAATTGTCACAAATTCTAGAGTCAGTAGGTTCTAGAATGCTAAGAGGCATTTGAGAAAATTTGCAGTGCTTTGCTGCACATTGTATGCATTTCCATAAATAAGTGCTTTCTGATTTTTCTACCTTCATGTTTATCTTTTGAAATGATATTGGCCCTCTATAAAAAAACTTCAAATTACATTTCAGGACATTTGTTTCCATGTAGTATTTAAATAAGAATTAGTTGGGCATATCTTTTTTATTCTACTCAGTGTATTTCAACCAAAACCAAAAAAAGAATTGACCTTTTTTATACATAGAAAGCAGTTGGGGTGAGACAGGGGCATGGCATTTTCCTACTAGGAAAGTGTGTAATTAACCAGTAGATTTTGATGAGAAAAATTTTCCTTTCTTTTTAAACATGTTCTATATAGGCACAAGCTATCAGATATTACTTTAAAAATGAGATTTTTATTGCAACGTTTGCATAATATTTTCTTTTTATACCTTTATGGGTTGTGTGCTTTATCATTTTGAAACCTCCGAACCTTTAAAATGAGCTGCAGATGCAAAATTTAAATGATACTACTTTGGACAATTATATGCTAACATATGAATAAACAAGCAGCATTTCATGTCGGATTTTTTTTTTTTTTTGCATTACTTGAAGTCATCTTTTGGCTTCTGAACATGATAGCAATGTGCTTCCCTGGTATTGAAGCAGAAAATAACCAGTCCATACTTTTTCTAGTAACCTCCACACACAAAATGTCATATGAAAATTAAGTAACACCTTTAGCAAACTTGAGGATGGTTTTGGCTGAGTAGCTTCTACAGAAATTCTTCAACAGAGCTAACTAGAAAGTAAATTTCTAATACCAAGAGTTTTTAAGTTTACAGTGGAGCCTGTGTACACATACACAGAGACATACACAGACACAGCTATACACACACGCACTCCTCTTTATAGATAAAGTAAACAAAAATAACAAAATGATGTGGTGGAAAGAAGGGATATATTTCCTTGCCATTGTCAAAATAATTTCTAATTTCATAGAGACTTCCATTGTCAAAATAATTTCTAATTTCATAGAGACTGGGTAAGAGTAGAATTTTTGATTTTCTTTGTATCTTTGAAGAGGAAGTTGGATAAACCAAATGACATTTCAGCTTGTGTTAACTTTGGATGGCATTTAACAAAAAATGTTTCCAGAGCTACTTCACTGCCTATTTTACTATTTTTTTAATCTTATGAATTGACAACACCAAGAATCAGAAATGTTCAGAGTAGTGTGATCAACATTCATCTTCTTTACTACATTTTTAAAGTGTCATAACTTAAGCATGATGTGTTTGCAGATGAGTGTAATGCACTATTTTAAAATTTTAGCGATTTACTACAGGTTTTAGATACTTTATTCTGAATGGCCCATATGTTGAGCATAGGTGATCCGTGGTTTCATTTGATAGCACAAGGCACTGTGCTTAGAAATTCAACCTAAAATAAAAATTAACCCTAAGCATGCGAGAGTTCTTTGAAATCATAAATGGATGGATGATTAGCTCATCCATCTCTGTCATTTAGTTTTAATTAGGAATAGGCTATTGAATGCCATAGTGTTATCCAGTGATAGTTCTCTAAGATTTCAAATACTTCCCTTTGTGAATAAAGGAATATGATTTCTTTTTTAAAAAATATTTTACTTATTTATTCATGAGAGACAGAGAGAGAGAATGAGAGAGAGAGAGAGAGAGAGAGAGAGAGAGAGAGGCAGAGACACAGGCTGAGGGAGAAGCAGGCTCCATGCAAGGAGCCTGATGTGGGACTTGATCCCAGGACTCCAGGATCACGCCCTGGGCGGAAGGTAGGTGTTAAACCACGAAGCCACCCCGGGATTCCCCCATTGTGAATAAAAAGACTTTTTGTAGTTTCCTGGCAAAGACAATAATGTCACAAAGACATAAAATTGATTGATTCTAGACTGGGTTCAGATCACTTGAAATGCAAAGTAGGAGGGCTCACCTAAAATAAGCTATATACTGGTTAGGAATAAACAATTTAATTGCTTAAACCTTTGGTGTATTGTTTTCTATCCTCATCACAGACTTTGAATTGCCAAAATTCTACTAGTATTTGAGGTGAAGAATATTTTTGTCATTTGAGATTTATATTGAAACAAATGTGTATATTTAAAGAGGATGAGCCCTTAACAATAATTTCTCAGGTTTTTTATTATGTATCTCAGTGAAAGATTTCTTTTGATCAATTTTAAATTTATCCATATTGAATGTTTTTAGTGCTAATTAATTACCTTGAATTGCAGCGTACTATAATAATAATCCCAGGCATCTTAATGCTTTTCATTTTAAAGTACTTCCATATATATATATATATCCTCTCATTAGCCAGATCAGTCATACATGGGAGGGAAAGTAAGTAGATGTTATTATGCCATTTGATAACAAAGATGTATAATAGTAATATATTCAAAAGTCACAGTAAGTCAAGGAATTGGGACTAGACTAAGAATTTTCAATTCTGTGTTTAGTCCTACAAGTATCAAAGGAACTGAAATAGGTTATTCTTCTGAAGGTAGCCTATTAAAATTGCTCAATCTTGGGATACCTGGGTGGCTCAGCGATTGAGCATCTGCCTTCAGCTCAGGGTATGATTCTGGGGTCCTGGGATCAAGTTCCGCGTTGGACTCCTTGTGAAGAGCCTGCTTCTCCCTCTGCCTATGTCTGCCAATCTCTGTTTCTCTCATGAATAAATAAATAAAATAAAATCTTCATTCATCAAGCTATTTATTCAACAGATTACTAATAAATGCTGACTCTGTACTGGTCCTTATTAGGATCATTACCAGCAGTGGTGAGCAAAGAACAGTCTCTGCTCTTAAGAGGAAGATGCAGGTCTGTGGGGCAAGCAGTGATTTACAAACAGATACAAAATGTTAAGTATTACAATGCTGAACTAGAATATATCTTGGGAGGAGGGTGGGACTGATTAGGTGGAGAAGTCGGTGACGTCATCACTAAAGTGATATTTAAACTGAGACTTGAATTATGAGAAAGAAGAATCTAGGAAGAAACTGACACAAAATTCTTAAGGAGATTTTTTTTTTTAACTACCATGCTGAATTCTTCTCTTCTGTCAATGGAATCAGATATTTTTTACTAAAAAAGTATGTTATTTTCCCCAAATTCTCGAAATGGCACATTATTTAGTGTAAGTACTTTGTAGAAGCCAATGGAAGCCAAATGTAGTTATTCTTCTAGGGTTTATGCATGTCCTCCACATGAGTTTGTAATCCATTCTACTGTCATTGGGAAGTACTGGTTTTGAAAATGTTTTATTTGAAATTCACATTACTGAATATTGAAGAAATATTTTGTCTTGCAAAATGTCTTGCAAAAATGTCTTGCAATTCACATACTACTGAATACTGAAGAAATATTTTGTCTTGCAACTATCTCCCAGATTATAATATCAGTAGTTGGCAAGTATACTATAGCAAACTATATCAGATAATAATTAGTCACATTTTAATTTTCACAGCAATTTTAAGAATTGCTGTGGGGTTATATGGAAAGTAAACTCTCTGCACTCTGTATTATCATTGAGTCCCACCTACCCAAGAAGTAAGAGGTTGGTTTGAATGGATCAGATTTGAGCTTTAACTGCTGTGTTCTGAGTGGAGTCATCCTTTGGCTAAAAGCAGGTGAACAAGGCTCTCAGTGGAAGATTCCCTGAAGGAGCAGTAACAATGAGGGACTAGGATGATCTCTTTAAACAGGCCATGGCCATATAGCTTTTATTCTGTAGATGTGCTATTGTACATGTGGCCATTGACAAAAGATCACTATTGCTGTCTGAGGATTGGGCCAGGTTGGCCTACTTGAAGGCACAACTGAGCCTTGCTTGTGTAACTGGTTCATTTTCCCTCTAAAATAGGACAAAGATGCCTTCATATTATATTGTCTACCCTTGTTTGTAAAGTTCCACCATGGAGCTTGAGCTAAAGTCACAGCTAATCCAGCTAATCATGCAATCTAATCCAATCCAATCCAATCTAATAATAAGTGACTTCCTTTGCTTACTGTATACACATTTTGTTTCGTTAGAGGCCTTTATTGTAGGAGGATAGGTTAAGCCAAGGCAGGCCTTGTTATTCCTAGTTTTCCTATCCAAATAATTTCTCCAATACAAGTGCTTTAAAGAATCCCAAGTTAAATTTAGGTCAAGATAAGTAAGAGTACATATACATATACACACATGCATAATGCAAACATACATACATGTAATAGACATAAGAAATATCCTTCTAACAATATTTAATTTATCTCCATTGTAACATAAATCAGGAAATTAAGAATACAACAATAACAACAAAAAATAAAGAAGCCCTACAACACACTGAGAAGTAGAGGATGACTTTTCTGTTGACTTTTGAGGTTACAGTTGAGTATAATTCCTAATCTAAAATCTGAGTTTGGTGCTTTATTGAATAAAAATAAATAAAAATAAAAAATAAAATAAATAAAAATAAATAAAATAAATAAAAAATAAATAAATAAATAAAAAATAAAAAATAAAAATAAATAAATAAATAAATAAATAAATAAATAAATAAATAAATAAAAATAAAAAATTCTTCTGGAATTTCCAGTGAAAAAATATGAAGCTAATAGAAATGCTAACATTTATTGAGTCTTTATGATGTGCCAGGTATATTTTTAAGTACTGTTTGTATGTTATCTCATTTGATCCTCAAATAATCTGATGAGGTGGCAACAGTTTTTATCCCTATTCTGCAGATGAGGAAACTGAAGCACATATTCACTTACATAGTCAGATGTTGGGGCCAGGACTCAAGCCCTGGAAACTTACTTAACCTTGAGGTGCAGTCCTAATGACAGTGGTGACTATGGTAATTACTATGGTAACCATCTCTAATGATAACTACTATTGTAGAAGCAGAGGAAAATTGGTTAGTGGAAAAAAAAAGTGTTTAAAAGAGAAAACAAAGAACCTTTATAATTTCAATAGAACACTGGGAATCATGGAGTCAGATTAGTTTTCTGTGGCTATTCAAGTGATGTGAGACAAAATTAAAACCCAAAGTGGTTGTTTCTGGGGAATTAGTCTGGCTCAGTTTGTAGATCATGGGACTTGTGATGTTGATGTGAGTTCAAGTCCGACATTGGGAGTGGACATTACATGAAGAACTGAAAATATAAAATAAAAAAAAAAGATTGTTTCCAAGATTTGGAAGCTAATGAATAAAACAAATATGAAGTCAAGGAAAATCTTTTGAAAACTCATTATAATAATATATAAATCTTAGATATTATTATCCATGACTTTCTTGAAGTTGAGAAATGA
Organism: Canis lupus baileyi; assembly: GCF_048164855.1. Classification (NCBI taxonomy): domain Eukaryota; kingdom Metazoa; phylum Chordata; class Mammalia; order Carnivora; family Canidae; genus Canis; species Canis lupus. The sequence goes on along the minus strand of NC_132855.1, from coordinate 51,550,864 downwards.
GAATTAAGGTTCCTTCCAGCCCAGTAATTTTTATCTTATAAACTTTACTGAGGTAAAATACACATACAATAAAGCCCGTTAGTTATAAGTGCATAATTTGATGTGTTTTTTTACACATATATACAGTTGTGTAACCACCTCCACAGTCATGGCACAGAATATTTTCATTACGCCAGATGTTCCTTCCTGCCTTTTTCAGTCAATTCCCTCCCTACCATCCCTTTCTCTGGAAACCATTCATCTTATTTCCATCAGTATATTTTTACTTTTTCAAAAACTAATAGGAATAGAATTATACATTTTGCAAGTTTTGTATCTGGCTTCTTCTACTTAGCATAAAGCTTTTGAAATTTACCCATGTTGTTGTGTCTATTTGTAGTTAATTCTTTTTTTTTTCCATGAATATACCACAATTTGTTTTTCCATTTACCAATTGATGGAATTTGTATTATTTACAGCTTTTTTCCATTATGAATAAAACTTCTGCAAACATACAAGTACAACTCTTTGGGAGAATATATATTTTTGTTTCTCCTGGGTACATACTTGGGAGGGGAATATCTGGATTGTATGGGAAGAATACACTTAACTTTATAAGAAACTGTCAAACTTTTCTAAAATGACTGTTCCATTTTGTATTCCTAACAGCAGTGTATGACAGTTCCAGTTGCTCCACTCTTCTCCAATACTTGATATTGTCAGTCATTTTAATTTTAGCCATACCAGCGGGTGTATAGTGATTTTTCATTGTGAATCTACTCTGCATGTCTGCATTCCTCTGATTATTAATTATCCTGTGTATTTTTCCATTTGCTAATTTGCCATTTCTGTATTTTCTTTGTTTCTTCAGATCTTCTACTCATTTTGAAAACTGAATTGATATCTTATTATTGAGTTGTAAAATTTCTTTATTCTAGAAACAGGTCTTTTATTTTATATCATATATATATAATATAAATATTTTCTCTTTTAATTTTTATTATGATGTCTTTTGACAACAATTTTAGTTTGATTTAGCCAACTTATCAACTTTTTATTTTATGAATCTTTTTTTTTGATCCTAGCTAAATTTATGCCTAAACACAGGGTTACCAAAGTTTTCCTGGAAGTTTTATAGTTTTACTTCTTACATGAAAGTCTATGATCAATAGGAAGGTAATTTTTGAATATGGTATAAAGTAAGGTGTGGGGTGCATTTTTAAAAATATATTCATCCTATTGTTTCATCACCATTTTTTGAACAAACTACCCATTTCCCATTGAATATTCTTTTGCTGAAAATCATTTGAACATATATGTGTGAGTCTATTTCTTGACTTTCTTATCCTATAGATTCATATTTTTTGTTTATGTTTATGCTAATATCACACTCTCTTGATTACCATAGCTTTATGAGTTCTGGAATCAGATAGTAAATTCTGTTTGTTTTTCTTTTTAAAAAATTACTTTGCTTTTCTAAGTTTTTTGCATCTATATATCAATTTTAGAATCTGTCAATTTCTAAAAAAACTGCCATGACTTTAATTGGGATTGTGTTGAATCTGTAGATCAATTTGGAGACAACTGACATCTTAACAACTTTGAGTCTTTTCATCTATGAACATGGTACATCTTTCCATTTATTTAGGTATTTTAAAATTTCTCTCTACAGTGTTTGTAGTTTTCATGTAAAAATGCTGCACATGTTTTGTTAAGTTTACCCCAATAATTTCATATGCTTGATAATCTTGTCAGTGCAATTATTTTCAAAATTTCCATCTCTAAATTCTTGTTGTTAATAGAAAAATTGATTTTTATATGCTTGTTTTCTATGAAGCAACAATTATTAACTCATATTTTAGCCATTTTTTTTTGTAGGTTCCTTAGGCTTTTCTACATAAAAAATCATATTGTCTACAAATTAATGTAGCATTACTTCTTCCTTTCTTATATGTATGCTGTTCAATTTTTCTTTCTACTTTATAATACTGGCTAGGACCTTCAGTACAGTGCTGAATAAAGGTAGCAAAAGTGGGATCCCTGCTTCTTATTTGTCTTAGTTTGAAAGAATTCCATCTTTTACCTTTTAGTATGATATACCTACCTAAATAAATCTAGTTATATAAACTAATTGCTGTATAGTATAACATATGATATAATAAAATATAAACTATAATAATATTATAAAAACATTAATACATAGGATATATTTTTATGGATACATACATATATTTAAAATAAATAAAAACATACATAGAAATGATAAATGCCTAGGATAGTGTTATCTCTGGGAAGCAAGGAGAGGGAGAGGAATTGGAAAAAGTTCACAATTCTTCAACTGTATTTGTATTTCTTTCCTTTTTTTTTATTTGAAACAAAACTAAGGGGAAGAGAAAAGAACAAGTAGTATTTCTACAATTGGAGAAAATAGAAAAAATGTCATAGGTCTTTAATTAGCATCATAAGAAATGTAACCATAAAATACTGTACAGAATATTGTAAGGTTTTTTTTGGTGAGTAATGAGAAGTAATATAGACTAATATGTTGGCATGAGAATATGTATATTAGTGAAAACCAAGTAGAATAATTTAGCTCTGCTACTGTAGGCAAAAGAGAGCCATTATAGTTTCTTGCTGTGTTATTAGGATTATATTTCTAGTGAGTTACCATCAAATGGATTATTTGGTCTTGATTATAAAGTCTTTATCCAAACCAAGAGATTGATCTTTTAGAGGGATGAACTAAACAGGTAACATAAATATATAAAACTGTAAGGCAATAAGACCACAGAAAAAGATGGGGCTAGTAGCTAAGAATGTATGCCTTTCAACATTTTAAAATTCAAATGTAGATATTTTGTTTGTCCAGCAAAATATTTCTCCAGATGGAGTTATAAATAGTGAAAATAATAACAACATGTTACAGACAAATCATTTGTCTCTGAAAAAGTAACATCAATGCATGTGACTATCCTTTGTAACCAAGCATTTCAAGGTAAACTTAAGTGTAATTTGACATGTAATCATGCTGAATGTATACTGTGTGGAGAATAGTGAATAAGATGTTAGGAGATGCCAAAGATATAATTTGACTTACAAGGTGCCCTATAAAAACTTACATTTCAATTAGGAGGTAAAACATGGGCATTAGAACTTAACAAGCAAAGCAAAGTAGTATGAATAAATATATGCATTCTATATATCTTTTATATTCTGTAATTGCAAAAATGTGTAGAAGTGTAAACTTAAAAAGTAGAAACATAATTTAGATTACCTCTACCTTTTGTGAAAGATAACTTTTTATGTATATTTCATGTTTTATTGAGTGATTTACATGTCAAAATGTTAGTTTATCTTTGTTACTAATTATAAAATTTTTACTTTTTAGAGCAGTAGTTATGATGTCCCAATAAAGCAATAATAATATCTAAATCAGAAAATTTCATTCTCTATTCCACGCAACACTGAGCAAATTTCCTTGTTGTTAAAAACATTCTGTAAAATTTATAATCTTAGGTAACATTTAATATCTCTTATGATTTATTAATATAGTTTTTGTAATATGAGTGCTGTGTCAAAACATGGAAGTATTTCTGTGGATATGGTCATACTTCAAAGGTTAGTTTTTACTATTTTTTTTCTGATTCACAAGGAGTGTCATATTTTAAGAGCATGACTCAATTCTTCTAGATTGTCCTTTTGAGGTTTTCCATGGTGAGTTTAAAAATATATGCATCTCATCTGTTTTAAATAGCCACATTAAAACTCGGATTGTAGCATTTTTATGATAAGGGCCTCTTTGCCATTTTAAGAAATAGTACTTCCTTAGCTTTCTTTAGGGAAATGAATATATGCAAATCAATAAGAGAATTTTCAGAAGATTTAAGTGATAGTGATGGAAACTGAGAGCTCTGATGACAGGACCCATGTCTTATGCTTTTGCCTTTCTCTGTTGCACCTGGCCCATAGCAGGAACTGAGAAATAGTTGTTGAATAGATGACATATAGATCTTTGAATCTGTATAGCAAAAGACTCCAAACTCAACTGAATGAAAAATAACATTGCCAGAGAGTTTGTCTTCTATCAAATTATATAGACTCCTAACATATATTTTCTAAATCAGATGTTTTCAAACACTTTGGTCCCAGCACCTTTTATACTTAAAATTATTAAGAACCCCCAAAGCCTTTGTTTGTATGTGTTATATGTATTGATTATCCATATTAGAAATTAAAAAATGATAAAATTTAAAATATGTATTTATTAACTCACTGAAAAGTAACAATAATAAACCAATTACATGTTGATATAACTAACATTTTAATGAAAGTGTTTTATTTTATTTTTTAAAAGATTTTATTTATTCATTTGAGACAGAGAGAGAAAAATAGGAGCAAGGGGGAGAGGCAGAGGAAGAGGGAGAAACAGACTCCCTGCTGAGCTGGGAACCCGAGTTAGGGCTCCATCCCAGGACCCTGAGATCATGACCTGAGCCAAAGGCAGACACTTAACCATCTGAACTACCTAGGTGCTCCAATAATAATATTTTAAAAGAAGAAAAAAATTTTATGAGAAGTGTGGTATCATTGACACTTTTGCAAATGTCTTTAATGTGTGGATTAATAAAATATAGCTTGCATTCTCATTTCTATTGCATTCAACCTGTTGCAATTTCAAGTTCCAAGTGAAGACTATTGAAAAAAAATCTAGTCTCACATAGATATGTAGTGAAAAGGAAGAGTATGTTAATATCTTTTTTGGTTGTCATTGATTCTATACCACAGTTTGGCAAGACTGTTTCATAAAGGTTAATTCCAGTCTAAAACCTGAGACTCTATCAGTAAACTTAAAATCTAATTGGTCTATGTTGCGCTTTGAATGAATCTTTTAACTATAGATGATTTTGAAATGTTTGGATAATATTGGTTTATTGAGTCATATATCTGTTTCAGATGTTGGAATCTTTTATTATATAATAATAAAACATTATATTTATATCAGCATCAATATAATCAAGAAAGTCTGATCAGAAAAGCCTGATTAAATTTGTGGAGGACATGTTTTCCAAAATACTAATTTTTACTTGAAAACTCAAGATTTGTTATCAGCTAAAATTCCCATCTGTTTTTCTTAACAGGTTTACTTTGTTCATTTTTGAAAAGAAATTTCCAAATGCCCAAGTCCCATAATGTAGATTATCTATCAGAAGTTTTTCCAAGTAAAAATGATGTGCCATTTAAAAGATGGCTAGTTGGGGTGCCTGGGTGGCTCAGTCAGTTAAGCCTTTCTTCAGCTCAGGTCATGATCTTGGTGTCCTGGGATCTCGGTGTTGGGCTCCCTGCTTGGCTGAGAGTCTGCTTCTCCCTCTCCTTCTGCTTCCCCTGTTCCACTCATGCTCTTTTCCTCTCAAATAAATAAATAAATAAATCTTTAAAAACAAATAAATAAAATGTGACTAGTTCAGCTCATAAGAGAAAGGATCACATACGTGCCCCCACCCCCTCATCCTTCTGTGAGTCAAGCATCATCCTTTAGTCTGTAACAGAAGGGTTTTGTGTGTACTTTATATTTCATCATACAGTATATTATGTTTTTTTTACTCTAGTCAAGATTTTAAAAATCAGTATGTTTTACTGCTTCATCAGGGTTCTTCTTCAGTGAAACAAGTAATTTCTTTTCTCTCTCTTTTTTTTTTTTTTACTGCAAGTGTGTAGCAGTGAAGAACATACTGACAACTAGTGTAGCTTGGCTCCACTGCCTTCTTCATGGTAAGATGTCAGCAGTTTTATCTACCATTGCCTTTTTTTTAAACAACGAGTGCAAATATCAATATAGTGGAAGAGACAAATGCAACTTTAATATTATTATGAAAATGGTTTCTACCTGGTGGATCACCTGAAATGCCCCCCCCCCCACCCTGGCCAGGGTCTGTGGGCTACACTGAGATACACTCTTCTAAATAATATCTCTCCATAAGTATTATCCAATGAAAAAGGAAGAAAAAGTATTGTAAAAACATATAGGCAAATGATACTGTTAGATAAACAGCTCAAACATTATTTCATTAAAAAAATTTAGTACCTCTTGTTTGTATAATTTCTTTAAGGAACACCAAGATAGAGAAAATGTTATATTTAGCCATTGTTGGATTTCCTCTTCATTTTCACTTCAAGTCCTTCTGTTCCTTTCCTTTCCTCCCCTTCCCTCCCCTTCTGTTTTCTATAAGATTATGATTGAAATGTTAGTATAGTTTTAAAAACTTTTCAATCAGAAGGGTCAGTGTAAGGTATGATATGAAAAGCGGATAATTTTCATAGCACATGCACTGAAAATTACTCTACATACCTGTGACATTAGCCTCTACGTCTTCAAATATTTAAACATGAAAATGGTAGACATTTTATTGGATCTGCATTATAATATATTAAACTATAAAATCTTTATATGGGAGAATGACTTTTTAAACTGCCAATTAGTTGCATCCTTTCACTGAAGTTTTACTACATATGACCTGGGTTCAGTTTTACACTAGTATATTTTTCAGATATTAAAAACTTTATACTTTATCTTTCAGAGCATATCTTCATTTAATGTCTGACAATCACTGAGTTAAGGGCATCATGGCAGGTACCCTCTGATTGAGACGGGTTCTTTTGGGGGTACTATGCATGGCATTGGGAGCCCAGTGGAGAGAATGATGCATTCTGACTGGGAAACTTCAGGAAAGGACAAATAGCTTCTGGTCAGGTCTTATGGGAGTAAGTTAGATTTTGCTAGGTGAAGACGTGGTTTGTGGGTTACATTCCAGGCAGAAGAAAGAGCAAGAGTATAGGCACCGAGGAGCAAAATCTGTTTGGTGTGGTTGATAATGACAAGTTGGCAGTGGGACACAGTGGGAGAGGTAGTAGGGAAGGTGATCTTTTAAGTAGTGGAGAGTGTGGTTCTGGTAGGGGCTCTGGTAATGACCAGAGGTTAATTCTTGAAATGCTCACCCTAGATCTTTTTTTATCCTCTAGATTTGTTGAGATATAATGGTATAAGTTTAAGGTATACAACATGAAAAAAAAGGGTATATAACATGAAGATTGATGTATGTGTATATTTCAAACTGCCGACCTCAGTAAGGTTAGTTAACACATCACCTCATATTGTTTTGTGTGTTAAGATCTTTTAAGATATACTCTCAGCAACTTTCTTTTAAAAAAAAAAAAGATTTAATTTATTTATTCATGAGAGACACACAGAGAGAGAGATAGGCAGAGATACAGGCAGAGGGAGAAGCAGGCTCCGTGCAGGGAACCTGATGTGGGACTCGATCCCGGGTCTCCAGGATCACATCCTGGGCCGAAGGCAGGCGCCAAACCGCTGAGCCACGCAGGGATCCCTACTCTCAGCAACTTTCAAATATTCAGTACAATATTGTTACCTTAGTCACTTTGCTGTTTATTAAATCCTCAGAACTTACTCATCTTATAACTGGATATTTTCACACTTTGATCACCTTTACCCATTCCCCCCTCTGCCTCTAGCAACCACCAATCAATTCTGTTTCTGTATTGTTTTCTAGACGCTACATATAAGTAAGATCATATAATATTTGTCTTTCTTTCTCTGACTTACTTCACTTAACATCAAGTTTCATCCATATTGTTGTAAATGGCAGGATACCCTTTTTTAAAGGGTTGAATAGGATTCCATTTTATGTTATATATTATATACATACCACATTTTCTCTATTCATTTATCCATCACTGGATGCTTAGGTTGTTTCCATGTCTTGGCTAATATAAATAATGCTGCAGTGAACATAGGGGTATAAATATCTTTCAGATAGTAATTTCATATCCTTTAGATATATACCCAGAAGTGGAATTGCAGAGTCAGATAATAGTCTTATATTTTTAATTTTTTGAAAAACCTCATATTGTTTTCCACCTAGGTATTTTAAAAATACCAAATCAAGGAAAACTAGATACTATTTTATTTATTTTATAGTTCTGAAACATGTCTTCAAATTGCTTTCTTGCTTTTTTAATCTCTGATGGTATATGGATTTCTGAGCACATCCAGTGTGGATGCTTTCTCCTGACATTCTACCTTGAGATGAAATTTTAAAATGAGAAAATAATATTTAAAAATCCTTTACTGGTTAATTTCAATACAAAGATTTGATTTAATCATTGCAGCAATCCTCATACTAATTATCTCATTTACTCCTCATCTCTCTAGGTTGACAGTCTTGGAATTCCCATTTCATAGGTGAGGAATTTCATCTCAGAGAAGTAGGTGGCAGAGCTGAGATTTAAATCACCCTTAACTCTCATGTCATCCTGCCTCCTACAGTCTTGTGGAAGTGGCTCCTATTATTATATTCTCTATTTATAAATAAGGAAACTAAGGTACAGGGAGATTGAAATAATTTGCCTGTATTCATATGTTTTCACAAATGGCAAAGCTAGGATTTTAGCTTCTGTTTGCCAGGCTTGCAGAGCCTCGCTTCTTTTCATAACATTATGTTGTCAGCTTATGTTGGACAGTCTTACTTCCTGAGGACATTTCAGTTCTCCCACATTTGGAACTAGAGTCACAAGAAAAAATTCTGGCTTTTTCTTAGAGCAAACAGAAAGGAAAGCAATTGATGCTTACAAAATTATTTGTCTTTGCAGCTATATTAAGTGCATCTCTGAGGTAAGCAAAGCTATTGTATGACAGGCTTCTAATCAGAAGAGCAAATGCTTGGACACTGACTTCTTCCATTTGCAAATGGAGTCTTTTTTTCACTTTTGTAGGTAATCTAGTTTGGTGATTTCCATGCATTGGAAACAGCCCCACTAGAGCAACTTGGGAACATTGAACACACACTCAGACACATGCAGACATGTTCCTGGAATTTGATTCAGTATGTACCAGGTGGTACCCAGTCATCTGTTTTCTAAAAGCTTCTTGGTTGAGGCAGTGCAGTGCAATGGTAAAAAGCCGATCCCAGAGCCAAATCTCATTAGCTTTATTCTCAGCTATATAACTTTGGCAAGTTAAGGTAGTCTCTCTATGCCTCAATGCATCATCTATATTTGAGTTCCCTATATACTGTGGTTATTATGTGCAGAAACACTGGTTTAGAAAATACGATAATTTAGATGGATATCAAGAGATGGTTAAGGAAATTGCATGAATCTGAAGCACTCTTCCCAATTATATGAAGAGAAAGAGAACTATAACTGAACATATCCAGTTCTGTTGTGGGGCCCACTTATATTCAGTATGCATTGTTAAAATGTTATAGTAAAACAGTTTAAGTTTAGACCTATCAAATTAAAATCAGGGTGATTTAGGTATAGAATAAACCGAAGTTCATTCTTAAAATGTTTACAATGCAAGTGCTTAGTAAGCACCTTAATATTGCAGTCCAACTGCATGAGGGGCATTTGACCAAATTAAATGAAAAACAACACAACAACAATTCTTAATTACCTTGCAGTTTATACTTGTATGCAATTACACACACAGCTTTTCCTGGCAGTGATGCTTTTATAGACTATTGGGCCTTGGAGCTCATTAAAACCTGACAAGTTGTTCATTTCTATAGTGAAGAGAGAAATTGAATACCAGAAAGGTTAAGATGACTGGATAAAACCTCACAACTGGTTAGTTGCCAAATCAAGGATAGGAGTCAGACTTTGAAAGTTTTTGTTCTAATCAAAATTATAGTAAAATTAGTTTTTATTAAAGTAGTTCCAACAATTCAGGCCGTTCACTATACCAGACTGGCTGGGAGATGCTGAGATGTAAAAGAAAGAAAACTTTCTTTCTTGGAAAGGCTTGGAATTTTTTAGACGTTGGCTAAAAGACTCTCTCATTTACTAGATGTGTGATGGGGTATATAACTAAGCTTTATTGAGCCTCAGCTTTCTCCTCTGTGAATATGGGTTACAATAAAATTCACTCTTATTATTCACAGGTCTAGCACTCACATGTTTCTTTTTTTTTTTTTTTCACATGTTTCTCTATTTGAGAGCAACTTCCAAGTTCCACAGTGTGTAGCAAGCCATGTGCTTCAGAGAAGTGGGTTCCTTAGCTAATGACTGAGCATAACCAACTCTGCAAATTTTCTTTTGAAGCTATAGACATCTCTATTGCTTTCCTTAAAAATAAGCTTGAAAAGAAAGTCAACTGCTGGTGATGTTGAGGGAAAAGAAGAGAAATGAGAGGAAATCTAATAAAGTCATATTTCTTACCAGATAGAGAAGGATGGCATATATTAAAGAGTAGGATGTCAAATTCTATACTGGTTCAGATCCAATATATGACTGATTCTGCCATAAGCTCCATATGCAGAAACTAGAGAAAGTGATTCCTAAAACTCTTTCAGTAAATGCTGTCATCTTTGCAAAACAACTCAAAGAGAATCAAGCTTGAGTGCAAATTGAAATGTAGGTTACACTGTGAAGATATGCACAGGAAACAATTGAATTAAACATGAATGTGGTTTTAAAAACCAGAATCCTGCACACAAATTTCCATATTCAAAAATTTATCAATTTGGGGATCCCTGGGTGGCTCAGCTGTTTAGCACCGCCTTCGGCCCTTGGCGTAATCCTGGAGTCCTGGGATCGAGTCCCACATCAGGCTCCCTGCATGGAGCCTGCTTCTCCTTCTGCCTGTGTCTCTGCCTCTCTCTCCCTCTCTGTGTCTCTCATGAATAAATAAATAAAATCTTTTTAAAAAATTTAGCAATTTGGAAAAGTATTGGAATATATTGCTAACAAAATATAACTCTACTACAACTACTTAATTAAATGGTTATAAGGATCATGGGATAAAGAAAATATAATACATTTAGCACATTGTCAAGTATATACTTCATACTCAGTAATTATTATTTCTCTATTTAATCTATACAAATAAAGTTTTACCATATAGGCAAATATAAGTTTTATACTTGCTATCATTTTCTACATAAAGGACTGATAAATTGCCCTTATTGGTTTTATTTATCACTAATTCCTAACTTCCCTCACTTTCAACTTCTTATTTTCATAGTAAAAGTTGTTAAGATCTTAGTCCTTTACTGTAGGAAGATGTTAACCAGAGTGGTAAACGTTTAGCCTTGCCTTAGTATTTTCCTTAATATTTTCTTGAAAAAAAATTTAATTTTATTTAACTGATGCTTTATTAATGGACAATTGGGAAGTTCTATATTTTCACTATAACAGTAATTGCTTGAAAATTTAAGTTACCAAGTATTATGGCTAATTTGTGTAACTACCTTAAATAATGTGAGGCATCAGAACAAGACTGCTCTGCAGAAATCATCTGTGGCTAGAGGAATCTTTCAGCATACTTTCCTGATCTTTCAAATCCAGAATTGCTGAGTTTGAGTCACGGATAATACAGTTTTCCTTCCAAACCTATCAAACTAATATAGGTAGTATAAATCATTTGTTCAAGATCATGGAAGGAGTGCTTATTTGAGTCCAGATTTGTGACCTGGGAGCCACCTATAGTGTCAGCTATTAGCATAGAGTTCCCTACTTAGCAGTAAAAGCTTAGTTTAAGAAAGACAGACTTTTTAAAAAAAAGTATGCATAAAGTACTTGCATCTTATTCAAACATTTTTAAAATGGCCATTGATCTTTTTGGCAAAACTAATTCAATTTGACTTGATAGGAGTTCTATCCTAGTGAATAAAAAATGGTCTATGTTAACAGTCAGAGATGGTATCAGCCTGTGGCATGGTGTTCAATGGAGCATCTCCTGTGATTGATACCAGCTCTAGTCTTGTGAAGCATCTTTATTGTTTCAGAGCTAGGTAAACAGCATGTTAATTGTGTGAGTGGTTGTTTTCATCATCCTTAACGTTGCCTGGTGTTTATTTATATGAGCAGTGTATAGTTTGAAAGAGTGCTTTGTGATCTCTCAGGGTGAACAACACTATATAAATGCAAGTCAGCATAATTATTAAAAATTTATAGCTCATATTAAACTAGAGTTAGAAACAAACATCAGTAAAAACTATAAGTAATTCTATAAAGTGGTTGTGGGAGAATTAGTCTGAAAAGGGAATGTGAGAGGAGATTTCACTAGGAACATTGAGAGCAATAGTTTAAATCTCTTGGGAAGAATTACTCGAAAGCAGTGTTAAATATTAGGTGACTAAGCAAGACATCTTGATCTTAAAAGATGTAAGATACAGTAAAGTGAATATTATGTATTTATACTCTAGTAGGTTATAGTGTGCTTTGCCTGAATGGCAAGTATGGGTGCAACACGATTTTGAGTAACTTTGGCGGGGGACTTCCAGGGCATTCACTCCAATTCCCAGTTGCTGCTTCTCTTACTGCTGCTATTTTATTACAACTTTGGCATCAGAATAGAAAGTGGGAGGAGTTTATCTTCTGTTCTGTTTTATATTATGGAAACATAAAACTGTTTCTAAAAGATTTCCTTTCTATTGGAAAAGGATGTTGCCAAAATATGCATTGTGGAAAAATTAATCATGAAAATAATTAGTAATTTTAAAATTAGTGGTTGATTTGGAGCATGTCTTCCTCCTTCTTTCCTTCCTCTGACTATTTGGAACATTGATATATGCTATGTTCATACTGCCTGTTTCCTTCCTTAGCCTCTGGAATCTGGTTAACTTCTCCTTTCCTTTCATTTTCTACCACTGTTTCCTTCAGATCTGATTTCCACATTGCTAAAGGCTATGAACATTTGTCTTGTTCATCTTAAATGACCTCCCTGAAGTATTTGAAACACTTAACTTTCTTTGGAGATTTTCCTCCATCAGCCTGTTTGGATCTCCTCTTCTCCTCTTCCTCCTTTTCCTCATCTGATCCTCTAGCAATTATTTGTTGTCTGCCTACTGCTCTCCCCTCAATTTAGGGTTTCGTGGGGTTCTATGCTAGTACCTCTGTTCTTTCTGCATAACATCTCCTGCCACCCCAACACTATAACCTTGACCATTCCCATGACTTCTATTACCTTATAGGTATGTGCCATATCTCTGACCTAGACCTTTCACTTATCCAGCTCTATCCTGCACCAATGCACTTGGACCTTGAACTTGTCAAGTTCAAAATTAAGTTTATCATTTCTCACTCCAAACCTATTCCTTTGCTTGAATTTCCCATCTTAGCGAGTTAAACAGCATCCACCTAGTCCTCCAAATCAGAAATGTAAAACCAATTTAGACTCCTTTCTTTCCCTGTATACAGTGTTTCACCAGTACTAAAATATATTCTAAATCTGCTCTTTCCCCTAGATCTCTCCTATCTTAATTGAAGCCGTTAAAATTTCTTGCCTGGATTATTGCAATAACATCCCAATTCCCTCTTTCAAGTTGGTTCTCTTTTCAGTATATCCTCCATAGAGCAGCCAGAGGGCTTGTTTTCAAAATATTTATCTCATCACATTTTTCTCTTCCTTAAAGTTACTAAATGGCTCCCAGCAGCTTTTAGTATCATATCGAAAATCCTTGGCTTAGCACATCACATCCTCCCTGAAAAGGCTCTTTTTTTTTCTTTTTTCCACAAGTGCCCTTCACTTGAACTATGCTGGGCTGTGATTCTGTAAATTAATCATGCTCTATCACATCTTTGGGATCACTTGTTAGTTGCCTCCCCATCCCCGCTTTTTTTTTTTTTTTTATAAGAATCTGCACTCCTATCTTTGACATGTCACCTTTTCCTCCTCATTTCTAAACTCAGCTCAAGGATCACCTCTAGAAAGCCTTCCTAGACCTGAGCCCATCCTCGTTTGCATTGGTCTGATTTCGTTGTTCCTCCACCATGTCCCTTAATCAGTAGGTAACACTCACTGTGCCCCCGGTGAATTGCAAATTTACTCCTCTGACTCTTCCTAGACTACAGTTCTCTTGAGGTCATGTCTTATTTGACTTTATATTCTCATGGCTTGGTTTAGTGCTTACCTAAGTACTGTTCAATAAATATTTGCAAAATGAATGAAAAAGTTAATGGAAAAAATGGCCATTGGAAATGGCCATTTTGTAAGTCTGGCCATTGGTCAAAAAGGGAATGGAGAAATCACATGCTAGTGTATATTTAGTCCAGTGTTAAATTTAATATCATATGAGCAGTTATCTTTAGAGGGAAAATGAGAAAGACTATATTTTATTGAAATGGTACTAAGTTGGGATATAATTCTGAATCTTTAAGAAACTTGACAGCATTGCTGTAATGACAACATTTTCCAGTTGGACAAATCTTTGGATGTTGAGAACCATGAGCATAGTTGATTTCCTATAGAAAAGCTATTTAGAATAATGATGGATTGTACTTTTTCATTTCTTTTTTTTTAAGATTTTATTTATTTATTCATGAGAGACATACAGAGAGAGACAGAGAGAGAGAGAGAGGCAGAGACACAGGCAGAGGGAGAAGCAGGCTCCATGCAGGGAACCTGACATGGGACTCGATCCCAGGCCTCCAGGATCACACCCTGGGCTGAAGGCGACGCTAAACCTCTGAGCCACCCGGGCTGCCCAACTTTTTCATTTCTATTAAGATATTTTGACATCATGAAGCCTGAGAAGATAAAGTGTGGCAAAGGTTAGAAGTATTTAGGACACTTTATCCCCTAAATATCATGGGAGGGACATAAAAACATCCAGATTACAATTATAGACTCATAACATTGACACACATAATTAGTGAGTGACCTTGTCCAAATTGCAGGATGGACTGAAGATATCAAACATGGCAAATGGAAATGCTTTTGCTTCATTCAGTGGGTTATGTTTACAAAGTCTAGGAAGTTTTTTGGATTCTGTTCTGGGGATTCTGTTTACACATAGTTTAAGCAGTTGAAGATTAGCAAGAATTCCAGTAGGTGCATAGTGTAAAGGTGTTGCATATTTCCAATTAATGAGAAGAGCCCATACTTGCACACATGTTGTACATTATGTTGTTTCTGATTTACCACAGTACATTTTGGCGGAGGTCTTCCTGGCCCCTGGTTCCTAAATAGATCACAGAATTGCTGTTGATATTGCCCATACTGAGCAGAGTGGCATTCCATGTGTGAAAATGCTCAATTTGTGCTAAGCCACAAGTCTTTTGTACCCAGAGCTTACATCAGCCTTCTGGAAGAACTTAACATTAACAATCTGTGCACTTCTGTTTAAGGTACTGTATACAAATATTGGGCTCTTCTGGTTCTTGAATCAAATTTAGCATTAGCAAGACTTCATTCCCATCCAGGGAAAGGAAGACAGTTAGTGCCCAGGTGTCCCTGTTTCTGCCTCCAGCTTTTTAGTGTTCCAGAGAATCCATTTCCCCGCAGGTGCACGAATGGGACTCACATTGTCTCCATCTGTGTCTTTTATTCTGTGTCTTTCTTTGTTCTTGTGATTAGAGCTTTTGAATTGTGGGTGCCATTTAAAAAATAACTTTGTGTTTTCTTGATTTGAGTATACTATGGGGACAGGGCTTCACAATACTGAACAAGTTTCATTCTGAAATATAAATAATTCATTAGAATTTTGATAATACCGCAGTGTCCTTTGTATATGATGAAGATGACAACAATCTGTTTACTTGTTCAATTATTTTCTTAGGAAAAATTCTTAGACATGTAATCACTGCCTTTAAGTTTCTTAATAGATCTTATCAAATTGTCCTATGTTCTTACACCCACAGTAGTAGTGGGTAAGTTGACCTTTTTGTACATTAGCAAAACTGGGTATTATTATTATTTTTCATTTTTATCAATATTAAAGGTAAAATTTATTTTATTATTTGAATTTGCATATCTTTTATTTCTAATGACTTAAAAGCTTTTGTATACTAATTAGCCAATTATATTTATTATTTTGCAAATTGCTTGTTCATTACTTTGCCTATTTTGGGTATTCCCCTGTTTCCTATTTATTCAGAGGAATCTCTTTTAGACTGAGTACATTAACCCTTGATCTGGCATATATTTTACAAATTTATTTCTGTAGTTCATTCTTCCATGTATGGTGTTACTTGTCCTACAGCAATTTAAAATTATAAGGTAGCATCTATCAAGATTTTTTTCTCTACTTTCTGTTTTTGTGTTATACCCGGAAATGTGTGTTGACACCCTATGGAAAAATCTCCCAGAGGAGGCCTGGGTTATCCAAAAATATTATCTTTTAATGAGGCTTTTCTTTTTGTACTCCAAACTCACAACTGAATTATTTGGAATCTGAGTGCTTTAAGCCATAAATCAAACGATGCAAATGTATTATAGTACAATAGTTTGAATTAAGGTCAATGTATATTGGAATTAAACAAATGTAATTAGATTTTAGTGAAGCAATTTCAGAGGATTGTGTGTCACTTGTACAGGCAGGGGCTGTAATGTCTGATCACTTGTAAGAGGCATGGCTACTCTGAGTTAATTCCAGGAGGCAGGGAAGCAGCGTTCTGCAATTCTCTCTGGGACAAACAGAAACATACATGCACACGTGCATGCATGCGCATGTGCACATAGTCTGATCTCTGCCATTACAATTATGGAATGCTATTTCTCATCTGATCTGGTGAGATGAACCCGGCCTTTCTCTTAGACGTACAACTACCTTGTGGTGCCTATTTCCATACCATTTCTGCTTTTCCTACATCCTTCCACTGGTATATAGCAGTCACTGCCTGGGGACTGACTACCAAAAGTCTTTCTCTTTGCTGTTACTGGATACTCTCTCACCACTGCCTCTAGGTGTGTAGATATCAATAAGCCCTCTTGTTTTACTCACATCTGCTGAGTTTATATTCTCCATTATGTGTTGTTCACACTGAGGTCTTTCCCCATACTTAGGATCAACTCACACTGATCCTTTCAACTAGGAAATTAGTTTTAAACTAGATGAAAACAGATATACTATGCTTTCAGAATTATTAAAAAGTATATTTTTTCTTGTAGCTGTTTTATGATTCATTCTTTTATAATAAAATATTGAATTCATCTTCATTTTATATTGTAAAATATGAGGTAAAGATATGAGGTAGACATCTAACTTTTTAACTTAAGTATAGTCACCATTCAACACTATTTATAGAAAAAGCCATCATTTAAAAAAAAATGATTGAAATGGCTATTTTAATCCTATGCTATATTATTACATTTTCTGGTTCTGTTTATTAATTTTCTATTCCACTGATCTTACTACCCATTTTTTTCTTGCTAGTACAACTTCTGTGTTAAATATTGCATTTGAATTAATATATGTTAATATCTGGTAGAATAAATTCCATTAGTATGGGTTTCAAAATTGGCTTTATTCTTGTATAGGTACATTGTGTAAAGTTCCTACAAAAAACTGAATTGCGATTTCCTTTAGAAATAGGTTGAATTTACAAATCCGCTTGAAGAGAATACTGTATCTATACTAGGTAGTAATACAAAATTTTTATTCAACTTATGTGTGGCTCTCAGTAATATATTACCAGTTTTTAATACAGTTCTTGAAAATTCTAAGTTTATTTATGAGCATTTTTTATTTGCTGATGTTATTTTTTTATAGGAATGCTTATTTTTTAAAAGATTTTATTATTTATTTATTCATGAGAGACAGAGAGAGAGAGACAGGCAGAGACATAGGCAGAGGGAGAAGTAGGCACCATGCAGGGGAGCCCGACATGGGGTCTCTTGGGTCTCTTGGGGTCTCCAGGATCACGCCCTGGGCTGAAGGCGGTGCTAAACCACTGAGCCACCCAGGCTGCCCTGCTGATGTTATTATTAAAGGGATCTCTTCCCCATAGTATTTTAAGGTGATCATTGGACGTATATTAGAAAGTTGTTAATTTTTTTTTTACATAAGAATTTTATAAGTGGCACTTTTATTTACTATCTAGCTGCTTCTAGTAGAATTTCAGATGATTCATTATTTTTTTCAAGTACACATTCATGTTAGAAAATGAGCATAATTTTGTCTCTTTCTTCTCTATATTTACATTATTTCTTTTACTTGTCTTCTTGCATTAGTTAGGACATCCAGAATGACATGCAACACTGATTATAATACTGGGTATTTTGTTTTGACCCTGATAATTAATGAGAGTGCCTTTACCTTTTGGGGGCTTAAAGCTAATTGTTGATCTCTAATAGTTACTTTGCACTAAAAACTACTTTTTAATTTAAAATTTTTCTGAAGACATGATCATTATGAATTTTGTTTTCTTTTGTTAATGAATTTATTAAAGTAATTTTTCTCCTAGTGTCTAATTTTTAATTTGTGTAATAAAAACTCCTTAGATGTGGAGTATTATTTTTTTAATATAATGCTAGATATGATGATTATTTAATATTTAGTATTTTATTGTGGAATTTTTATATTCGTATTTATAATGAAATTTAGCTGTAGGACTTAAAAAAAATTTTTTTTTTCTTATGGGCACCTGGCTGGCTTAGTTGGTAGAATATATGACTCATGACTTCAGGGTTGTAAGTTCAAGACCCACATTGGGTAGAGATTAGCTAAGAATAATAAACAAACAAGTAAATAAATAAAATATTTTTCCTATCAAGTCATTTTTTTAATTAGGAAGAAAAAAAAAACATTGCTCATTGCCAAACGTATAGTCTGACATCATAATACTTTATTATATTATGATGTCAGTTTCATGTATATTACATATAATACAGTGAAGGAAATACTTTAACAAAGTAAAGGCAAGAAAAATATGTGCTTTGCTAATCTTTATTTTATTACAGTTTCCACTGGGACAAATCAGTATAAAAACATTCTTTAATAATGCTAATGTTTTCATTTCATTTTATCAGAAAGGACATTTCCCTTTATGGGTAAGTTAGTGAAAAAGAAGAAAGACAATCACTGAAATGACTTAAACATGGTTGATTTATCTGGAGTATGCCTTTAAATAAACTGGATTATTTTCACTCCTTAACTATTCTTAAGAAAATTTGTAGTTTTCATCCCTTGAAATTTTATACAGAAGACAGTGATTAATGGAAAGCAGAAAGCTGCTATATAAAAATATAATAATTCCTCATTTAAAAAAGTAACAATGATAAAGCAAAAAAGATACTTTACTCATACTGCTGCTTTTCATGTATAGATAAGCTATTACATATTTCAACCAAGCAGAAATAGTAATTCAAATGAATTTCACAAGATAGGATGTGTAAATTTTAAAACTGAATTTCATAAAGTTTTCTACATGCTATATTAATATTTCCATGAAACAAAAGAAAAATGTGTTTTTTTCCTTCATGATTTAGGTCATGATCGCTAGCTAGAGAGAATGACCTCATTAATTTATTTTCCTTTGGGGCAGCCCAGGTGGCTCAGCGGTTTAGCACCTGCCTTCAACCAGGGCCTGACCCTGGAGACCCGGGATCAAGTCCCACGTCAGGCTCCCTGCATGGAGCCTGCTTCTCCCTCTGCCTGTGTCTCTGCCTCTCTCTCTCTGTCTATCATAAATAAATAAATAAAATCTTTTTAAAAAGTTATTTTCCGGGATCCCTGGGTGGCGCAGCGGTTTGGTGCCTGCCTTTGGCACAGGGCGCGATCCTGGAGACCGGGGATCGATTCCCACGTCAGGCTCCCGGTGCTTGGAGCCTGCTTCTCTCTCTGCCTGTGTCTCTGCCTCTCTTTCTCTCTCTGTGACTATCATAAATAAATAAAAATTAAAAAAAATTATTTTCCTTTAAATTAGAATATGGAGAGATTTTACTACTAACTCTCAAAGTGAAGCTCATACAAGACGTAAAATTCAAGACACGAAAAATAATTTGTTCATTAGAGACTTTGAATTTTTCTTAGAGGGGTCCCTGGGTGGCGCAGCGGTTTAGCGCCTGCCTTTGGCCGGGGGCGTGATCCTGGAGACCGGGGATCGAATCCCACATCGGGCTCCCGGTGCATGGAGCCTGCTTCTCCCTCTGCCTTTGTCTCTCTCTCTCTGTGTGACTTAGAATTTTTGTTAGATAAGAGATAGTTGTTATTGCTCTGAATAGATACAAAAGACTTAATTACATAATTCCTTGGATTTTTTTTAGTGGGACTTTTAATTTTTACAATAATTTCTTTTTTTTTTTTTTACAATTGATCTTTTACAATCTTTGATAACCTACCTACAGTTTTTCCGTTTAAATTAAATTAAATACCTTAGTTTATTTTAAATTATATTAAATACCTAACATGATGAAAAAACATGATGGTACTTGTTCTGGCTACCTACTAAATTTTGTTAATGACTATGTAAAAGGAATAACTTCTGACACATTTAACTAATTAGAGTTTTGGTGGTATTTTTATTCTTTGGGATAGTCATTATGTAGCTTCCTAGATTTTATATGTTATGGCAATTTTTCTAATATCAAATGAAGTTAGGTCCCAACAGGAAATGTGTAGAGGAAGCTTTTATAGTATTGCTCTAAGAAAACCTCATTTAAAAAGAAAACACTCTGTTTTTAATAATACAAATGATATACCTAATTGATTACTTACAGTTATTTTCTACTTACAAACACTTATTAGACAGAGAAAATGAGAAAACAATGCATTCTCATTGTGTCTGGGGAAGTATTTGTATTCATAATTTACATGGATATATATGCATTTGTCATAATCCCATGATTCTACAATGATCATGCATATACTTAGTGAAATAAAGTAATCTAAATTTGAGTGCTTCTAATGACTTATTACTGGTATGAAATTGTGGAATATGAGAATACAGTGTATTAAATAAAGAAATCTTAAGTAGAAAATTTCTAAAAATAGTCCATACTGATAATAAAATGTCATAGAATGCTTAAATTCAAATAAGAAATTTCTGGAGGGGATTCCTGGGTGGCTCAGCTGTTCAGCACCTGCCTTCAGGTCAGGGCGTGATCCTGGAGTCCCGGGATCAAGTCCCACATCGGGCTCCCTGCATGGAGCCTGCTTCTACCTCTGCCTGTGTCTCTGCCTCTCTCTCTGTGTCTCTCATTAATAAATAAATAAAATCTTAAAAAAAAGGAATGTCTGGAATAGAATTTATTTCTCTTCTGTTTGCTACCATTGGGAATATCCAGGCAATACTCCTTCAGTTTCTTCTAATTAAAAGCTTAGAAATTAAGGATTAAAGAAATATTGTATGGTAGCAGGTGGAAATAGAAATCAGGAAACCTATAAATTGATTCTTCAAATTTCTGAGATTATTCAAGCTCAAGGGTAAATATTTAGGTCAAAATTGAGTCTATCTCTAACTTTGTTCTACAATAAGTTCTCAGGGTGTCCATTGTTTTTTATTTTTTATATCCTGCTGATAATGCCTAAGGTATTAGACCTAATTAAATGTGATCTCAATGTAGTTAATCAGTAGTAAGCCTCCCCAGCAGAATGTTAGGAAAGCACATGGTTAAAGAATGATAAAATCTTTTTTACTTCTACAAATGTCTTTCCGGTTGGCAAATTTGGTTTAATATAAAAACATAATCTGAAACCTCCATTCTTTGAAGTCCCTTTAACAGATAAACGTATTCTAAAAAGAATTCTTTGGGATGCCTGGATGTCTCAGTTGCTGAAGTGTCTGCCTTCAACTTAAGCCATGATCCAGGGGACCTAGAGTCAGGTTCCCTGCTCAGTGGGAGATCAGCTTCTCCTCTGCCCCTCCCCCTGCTCCTGCTCTCTCTCTCTCTCTCTCTCTCTCTCTCTGTCTTTCAAATAAATAAATAAAATCTTAAAAAATATTTTTATTTAAAATAATAGATGTATAATTTAAATTATAACTTTTAACCATGTTCATTAATAAAAATAGTATAGTGTTTATTAAATCATTATATATTAAGACAAGATAAATGTATATATAATTACATTATAAGTAATTATCAAAAGATGAATTTGGTAACTAAACTAACTATATAGCTCTTCTCCTCAAATGTACATAGCTAATAGATAACATCAATTTTTCTTTCTAGGTGCCCTGTACCTAAAATATACCTGTTTATTTAATTTTATAATTTAATTAGTAACCTCAACATTAGTATCTGCTTTTGATATTTCTGATTAGTATCTCTCTCCATATTGAACCTCACATTTAAACAGTTACTATTGTATTTTACATCATATTATTTCTTCCATTTTTCCTTCTCTCCTTTTAAAACTATTGTGATAGCTTTCTATCCTGCCTCCTTCTTGTATAGAGGTTAACGCCCTTTACTTATTGCACTTTTTTATGCTCAAAAGTTTTCATTTAGTTCTATGTTATTTACAAAAAGATTGATAAATTCCCTGGACTCACATCCAGGATTCTCCATGATCAACCCTCAATTCACTTTTCCAGATTTACCTCTAATATCCCTAGGGTGATTTTTGCAATTCCAATCCCACTAGTATATTTATTTATTGTTGCACAAATTGACCTTCATCCTTATTCAGAAGTCTTTGCTTTTGTTTCAGCTTTCATTTGGTCTATATGTTTTGTTTTGTTTTTCCTATTGGATTTTCTCAGTAAAACAATGAGCTTTCTAAACCCTTAAATATCTAAGATTGTATTTTTGTCCCCTTAGCTTAACCGGGTAAAACCCATGGATCTTGTACTTTGCTCCAGAATTATTTAGATTTGTTACATTGTCTTCTGACATTTAATGCAGTAGAGATATCCTAGAACAGTCTGATTTTCTTAACCATAACTATTTAGTTAAGGTCTTTTGTTTTGCCTCAAAGCTTAAGAGACATTTACTTTCTTATCCTTGTAATTCTAAAAATAATTGCTAGAGTCTGTTTAGGTATAAGACGTTAGGAGTTTGCGGGGATTTTAGGGTTTGAATTCTTGTCTCTGAGAACTTGCATGGGGAGAAGTCACAGAGAAAATAAGGTAATCACATTTAAAGTTCCACTTTATTTTGGACTTTTCCAGTACTGAGTATCCTCCAAATGTGAGATTTCTAAACTGGAAAGTACAGCTTATACTGTGGGATTTAGTGAAGTTATCTGCTTACTCAGAGTCCACATACCCAGCCAGTCACACAGATGATAGCAGCTTCCCCAAAGGCCCAAGCTCCAGCAGGCTCCCACTATGTGGAAGTGGGAAATGAGATTTGGCAGGTTCCTTCTCTTCTGAAGAGCAGGAACCAACCCCATTTTTCCATTAATGAAATGTGCCAAAGAATGTCTTGGGCTCCATCCAAACAGGTGAGTGTTTACTTTTTTGTGGAGATCTATGAAGTGAATGAAGAAAGTAGAAATGGCTCTTTGCATATTTAAGCCCCCTGCTCCTTCCATGTTTTAGAAAAAATATTTAGCCTACACTTCCATTGGTTATTATTACCATTCCTAAAGAGAACTTTTGATTTCTTCCTTAAGAACTCCTGAAATTCTTAGCTTTGATTTTTGTTCTTTGCCCTTCTCATTCATCATACTCATTCTGGTCACTTTCACCTCTTTGTCTCTTTTCTTTCTATTCAAGAATAGCCTCTAATTCTGTTTTTGCATTCTTAACATGGTTTCTGGTCCATGCTATTTCTAGCCCTCACTACCCTTCAATTTGAATTATAATAGAGCCAACATATTTTTTTTTCCTTACAGTTCTTTATTTCTCTCATCTTCCCTTTCTTTCATACATACTATTGTCTTCTTTTTATTCATTCCACTAAGTGTTCATTGAGCAGGTACCTTTTACCAGGCATTGTTCTAGGCACTGAAATATAACAATGAAATAATAAAATTAATACTTGCTGAATGCTTGGTCTGTTCCAGTTACTGTTTTAAGTACTTGTTTATATCAACTCACTTAATCTACAAGATTATCCTATGATGTAGGTTTCAAAGGTTGTCAGAGGCAAACCCTGAGGGTAGCATTTGCATGCAAACAATTTAAGTGAGAAGGGACCTTAGGGAGGACTGGTAAAGGTGTGGAGAACTGAGATGGGAAAGGAAAAGAAGAAAAGAAAGCCATTACAGGGTGTGTAGGCTCTGGGCTGCTGGGGCTCAGTCCAGTTGCAAACCTCTGGTATAGAGCTGGCTTCCACTGTTCTGTCCAAGGGGTAAGGAAGTAGAGAAATTTATCTTCAGGCTTCTATTCCTTATAGTGCTTAGTTTTAACACCTTGACACTTCTGGACTGCCCTGCAGAAAGGTTGAGCATGCTTTCTAGGACACTTTCTGGCTAAAGATCTTTCATAGATGCGGCAGTGTGAAGCCAACCAAGGGCAGAAGCATGGTGAGTGCTGAGGCAGCGGGATGCTAATGACGTCAGCTCCCCTTAGGACTACATGAGAAAAATAAAGCAAAGAGAAGATAAGTAACTTGCTTAAACTCACACAGCCAGAAAATGGGAGGTCCAGGGTTTGAACACAGGCCGGTAATCACTATGAGAGACTGCCCTTGTGCCCAAGTGCTGTGAAGAATCTGCCTACTTTAAAGCAGGGAGGGCACTAAAGAAGCTCCTGCTGAATAGGAAAAGCCTTTCTGAAGAAGATAACCATGTACAGAGACCTGAGCAAAGTGGGGGATAGGCCTCAGGACCTCAGGAGAACCTCAAGAAAGAATGGTGTGGTTGAAGATGCAGCAGGGGGAGTGGAGCAGCTGGAATAGGGTGAGTACAGGGAAGAGGGACAGGTAGCCAGGGCCCTTGTCTTATAAGGCCCAGACGCTTCTGTAGGACCTCCTGTGTTTTAGGCTCCTACATCATTAATTCTATTCTTTCTTGTTTCCTGTTTTCTAAGATGTTCATCTAATTCTGCTGTTGAAATGTTTTTGAAGGTCTTCTCTTCCTATGACTTTTCAGAATCCAGTTCTTTTGCCTTGTATTGGAGTGTTTTCCAGAGGTGTGATATGTTTTTGTTTTATGTTTGTACATTTGTGTAACAGGAACAAGCTCCAGAACTCGTGTGGGCGTGTAATTTCTCTGTGATTTTTCTCTCTACTCCTTTGTCTGGCCTTTCACGGGCTGAGAATACCATAGGAGGATGCACAAGGCTTCAAGCCCCGGTCCTCCTACCCAGGAAGCTTTGCTTTTCTGCAACTTCTGCTCCCACTGCGAGCCAGCCAGCTGGGGTCCGCATTTCTTCAGGAGGTAAAGGGAAATTAGTGGTTCTGCACAGACAAGCAGCCTAGAAGTGCCATAGGCAAGGGCGCAGGCAGGAGGAGTTCTGTGGCAGGGTGCTGGATTTGGGAAAGGAGGGGCTGTGCAGGGTAGTGGTTATGGACATAGATTATTCTTGCTGCCTCAAGAGGCTGCAGCTGTGGAGTTGACACCTTCTCAACACTCCTTTTCTTCCTGGCATTTCTTAAAATGAAGTGATGTTCATGTGCACAACCTCTCCCTGTAGGGAGTTTGTGTCTGTAGGGGTTTGTGCCTTTCCTAATGTGCTAGAGCTAACTCTACCCCTTTCTTTCTGAATTGGTAAATTGTATCAGAATGCAAATACTCATGTAATCTTAGCTGTTAACTGTACTCGTGTATATAAAAGAATATTAGTAAGACACTACTCGCTCTGTGCCTCACCTCACAGTATGCCCAGCTACTTAGTTTTTAGGTTGTCAAAAATCTGTCATGTCTTCAAGGTAATGGGTGGGAAATATGGAGTCTAGAAAGAGAAGCAGTAGAGGGAAGACCTACAGTTTTGTTGGCAGCATTTCAGTTGAGTAGGGCTTTTGTTTTGTTTTGTCTTTTGTTTCTGTGGGAACTTCACCAGGTATACTTTTAAATCTACTGTAAGCCATTTAAAAATTCTCTCCGGATCCTGGACTTAGGCTTACTGTTAGTACTTTCATTAGCTGTTATTATTTTTCTTTTTTTAAGTGTTTTTAGGGTCCATAGTTATTTTAGTGGGAAATTGGAAAAGCCTGTATTAGAGACATCTAACTAGTTGGCAATATATCTCATTGAGGTTTTTTTTTTTTGAAACTCACTGTACCAATTCAGTAAAGCTAGATTTTTCATTTAAGTTACTTTAGATTCAAAAACATTTATTTATTTTTAAATATTTTATTTATTTATTCATGAGAGACACAGAGAAAGAGAGAGAGAGGCAGAGACACAGGTAGAGGGAGAAGCAGGCTCCATGCAGGGAGCCCGACGTGGGACTTGATCCCGGGTCTCCAGGATCACGCCCTGGGCTGAAGGCAGGGCTAAACCACTGAGCCACCCGGGCTGCCCCAAAAACTATATTTAAAAGCCTATATTATTCCGAGGCAATAAAATTCTGAATCAGGTGTTGTTTCTATATTTATATAGCTCTCATATATTAATTTATAAATATTAGTGGCTAGAGTTGTTTTTTTCTTTTAAGATTTTATTTATTTGAGAGACACAGAGAGAGGCAGAGACATAGGTAGAGAGAGAAGCACGCTCCATGCAGGGAGCCAAATGTGGGACTTGATCCCAGGACTCCAGGGTCATGCCCTGGGCCAAAGACAGGTGCTAAACCGCTGAGCCACCCAGGGATCCCTGTTTGTTTGTTTTTTTAAGTAGGCTCCATGCCCAACGTGGGGCTCAAACTCATGGTCCTGAGATTAAGAGTTGTAAACTCTACTGACTGAGCCAGCCAGGTGCCCTGAGTTTTTTTAAAATATGGTCTCAATGTCTCAATGTACTCACATACATCATACCAAAACCCATATAAGTTTATGGAATATTTTAAATACTGACTTATTGAACTTACATATTGATATTCATTAATCTGTGAATATGTATGTTATATATATTATAATATATTTAATATTAAAATATTTTACCTGAAACAGGTTCTAGCTAAAATTACCTGACTTTTGTGATTCACTAATTATTTTAAGTATGTATGTACTTATATAGTTATAATATTAAATAAAATATTAAATATATGAAATTACATGTGTATGTTTACTAATAGTATATATTTTTAAATAATGTTTCATAAATTTTGTATTATCCAGTTACTGGAACATACTAATTAAATACCATGATATACTTGGAGGAAATCTTATTTTGACTAAAGAGGGAAATAATACATAGAGAATATATGAATTTATATTTTTAAGTGCTTAACAATATTTTTTATGAGCAATGATCCATTACTCATGCAAATCAGAAACAAGTTATTTCTAATCCTCTTGGAGCAAATCTTGGGTGGTAAGTCTTGATTTCATCAGAATTTTCTTCGGACTAGGAGGTTTGCCTGGCTTACAGTTTTCTTTTTTTTTTTTTTTTTAAACTAACTTCATTTTTGTATAGCTCTGCTATGGGTTATACCAATTTTCATTAAAAAAAAATCTGAAGACTTTTTTTTCTGGGAAATAGGAGCAGATACTTTCCAACTCCTCCAATGTATTCTGAAATAGGATGGACTCAGGACCAGAGGCGGGAAGGGCAATGAATTCCTGAACTGGAAGTTCCAGGAAGGTAACAGCAATAGAATAGGACCAGAGCCCATGGCTCTGGGCTGGAAGGGGGAGTAAGGGACATTAAGAGCTGGCTTCAGGGATCACCCTGCCTGGGGAAAGCCCTATAGTTTGGAGTATTGGCAGAATAGGGAAGTGTTCATCTAGACAGGCATAGAAATGCAATATGCTCTTTTGAGTCCAGATCCACATGTTTGTGAAAGGCTTTGGGGTATCAAAGAACTGTTGACTCTGAATATCCTGTCCAGTCTAGCAGGTGAGCCACTGAAGGGAGGATCTGTCTACTCTCAAAGAACCACAGAGCAGGGGATCTATGTTTGCCACTAAAATCAGGGACTTGCTTATCTCCTACTTCTTTTTTTTCTAACTTGATCCGCCAATGATGATGATGATGATAGCAGGTGGCACAGAGTTTACTTTGTGTCAGAGGTGGTCTTTTGAAAGTGCTTAATATGCATTAATTATATTACTTCTCATAAACATACTATGAAAAAGTATTTCCATTTAAAATTTGAAAAAACAGAATATAAATTGAGGAATCCCACAGAGAGGCATGTTTAAATGTCCAGCATGGTAATTGGATGAGTCTGCCTCTTCAATTTATCTTCTGAACTTTCAGGTCATCCCTTGTCTCTATTCAGAAGCCTGTGTATCTGCACACCTGGGTGGCTCAGTGGTTTAGCATCTGCCTTTGGCTCAGGTCATGATCCTGGGGTTCTGGGATTGAGTCCCACATCAGGCTCCCTACAGGGAGCCTGCTTCTCCCTCTGCTTATGTCTCTGTGTCTCTCATGAATAAATAAAATCTTTTAAAAAATAAAATAAAATAAAAGCCTGTGGATCTTTTGCTGTAGTCAGTGCATTAAACTAGGAATGAACCACATTGAATTCTTCCGTATTCCCTCTACTCCTAAACAATATAGGGATTGTGGACCTTTAACAGGGGTGGGGTAAACCTTAGAAGGGACTAACAGGGCTTTCTGCTGCTGTTCTAGCTAAAATTACTCAACACTTTCTGCTGCTGTTTTTGAGGTACTGAGCATCACAATCAGGGGCCAGATTGTTGGGTGTGCTTTGTAAAGAGAGTTGCCCCAGATTGAAATAAGCATGCATCATATGTATTAATGCATGTGATAATTTATCATCTAAATTAAAGGTGGCACAAAGAGCAGCTAACTTTCTTTCATTATTGAAGATAATAAAATTACTCATGAAGAGACCAACTTGTTCAAGATGCAAATCTAGAGGTTTGTGACTAGCTGCAATCCGCCTGGCTGGTGATAACTTGTAGGCTGTGTGCTTTGATGCTTTCAGAAAATCTCCAGTTGTCTAGAGCAAACATCTGCTCTTGTCATTTCCTTTGCAATTCTTTTTCACAGCATGTTACCTCATCTGAGAGAACCTACAGACTATAAAGGCTGACATGGGGAACTATACATTTCTAGCTACATGTAAGAATGTGCATCAATTTAAGTAACTTTGGATATCTTTTTATTTCATTTCCTTCTCTTCCCCAGGCCCCATTATAAGCTGCCGATGATTTTTTTGTTTCTTTTTAAAGTGCTGCTTAAAATCAGTTTTGAAGACTATTACAGGAGACTTGTATTATAACAATCAGAATCCCAGATCGTTTTTTTTTTTTTTTTCTAAAAGAGAAGCTTATTGTGCATATGTGCATATTTTCAGCTTCTTCTTTTCAGGTACATATTTTAAGATGTGATTTGAACAAATATGTCTTTAAGTTATACACATTCACACCCACAAAGGGGGCAACATAAATGGATCATCATGAGGCATCCCTAAGATACGCATTTTTGTCAGGATAGATAGTTTTAGTAAGCACTGCCAGAGCCTCTCTGTGGATTAACATGATGAAGGTTGATTTCTTCATAAATATCACAGTCCAGAGGAGGTTAGTGAGGCTAAAGGAGGGCCCTTTGCTCCATGTGGTCAGCCATTCACGGACTCAGATTCCTTTCACACAGTGACTTTCCCATCCCTTAGAGCCTTACAGTGCTCTACTGGATCTTTGCACTTGGCTAACCAATAAGGAAGGGGAGAACACATGGGAGAGCCAGCAGTATGTCTTTCAGAGATAGGCCTGGAAGGGTCTTGCAGTACTTTTGCTCACATTTCATTGACCAGAACTCAGTTATGGACACGCATAGCTGGGAGGGATGCTGCCTGCTGGCCCAGGAAGAAGAGAGATACAGTTTGGTGAACAATAAGCTAGTCTTACATGTCTCCTTAAAAAGAATTCACTCCAGTGATTGAGTTGGTTCCCATCTTCTAACCCCTGAGAGTAGGTCTCTAGTGAATGAGGGATATGGGATATATTTACTTAATCACCTCACATGGAATCTGTTTGAAAATGCATTCCCTTTATGTAAATGTGAATTCCTGGGGGTGCCTACGTGGCTCAGTCTGTTAATCATCTGCCTTTGACTCCTGGGATCAGTCTGGCTTCAGGCTCCTTGCTCAGTAGGGAGTCTGCTTCTCCCTCTGCCTCTACCACTCCCCCAGCTCCTGTGAGCTCTCTCTGAAATAAATAAATAAATAAATAAATAAATAAATAAATAAATAACTATAAATCTATCTATTATCTATCTATCTATCTATCTATCTATCTATCTATCTATCATCATCATCATCTCTCTATCTTAAAAAAGAAAATGTGAATTCCTGGAGGCCAGGGGTAGCATCTTATCCATAGGCCCTTCTTTTAGTGAAAGTAACAGGTCTTATTTTTTTCCCTTTTCATTACCATTTCTGATCATTTGTGTTATTTACTGTGACTCTAATTTCTTTAGTGTTCTCACCATTTTCCTACTGCTCAGGGTGGCTGAACTTAGGTAGATGTTAGTGAAAAGCAACTTGATGAGATGATTTGCACCAAGATATAGCTAATTGGAAACTTCTCTTAAACTCCCAGAGGTAAAATTCTGTTGACATTCATGTCCTTCTTCCCCACTCTGACATGTTTCACATGCGTCTGCAGATCATTGTTTTCAGGGTAACTACACTTTTACTTGGCCACCCCTGTAAATCCAAGGCTGCCCACAGTATGTCTGCTGATACAAACACTAATTCCCTTGATCTGTTGTGATCAGCTTGTCTAAAGTAAAGCTCTTTCAACTTACCTCTGAGCATTAATAACTACAAATTCCTGGGCCTGTGTTCTGATTCCATGGCACTCTGACCTCGAGTATTCATGGGGCTCTTTAATGCTTGCCTTACTCATTCTTTAATCCAGATTAGTTTGGGGGGATCCCATTTCCCACCCCTAGCCTATGCTGCTGGCTGCCAGTCAGAGCTGGAGTAACTTTTCAATGGAATCCAACAGGTAACAACCACAGGGAATCACTAATCAATGGAGTTTTAAAAAAATAAGTGAGAGAAATATAGGGGGCTTCATGAAGGAGGCATCATTGTGAAGAATATAGCTCGTCTACCTCTTCACGCCATATTCACGACTGCCACCAGCAGTGTTATGTTCCATATAACACATCTGCAGCCTTATAGGAGCAGGGAAAGGAGATCTCTTACAGTCTTTCAATTTCTGTCTCTTTCAGAAGATACAAGAGAGTCAGTTTCTTTTAAATAAGAAGGCAAGTGCTCTCTAAGGAGGGCCTGTAAAAGACAGGCAGCCTGGCCTAATGTTACTTACCCATATATCATCATCCCAATTTCAGTTACTACATCCAGGGGAACATTCTTGTGAAAAGGAGACCAGACTCTTCACACATGTGGATTATCAGAGCCCTTTGCGGGAAATTGGGAGGAAGTCCAGCACCTAAATGCTCCCAGGATCTTCAGAGATGTCAGAGATTAGTCATAACTCATTCTTCCTGAAACTGATTTCAGAAATTCCTCCATCATTTCAATTTCTTTAGACCCTCATCTCCCCTATGAACCCCAGTCCTTAATCTATTCTTTCATGTAATAAAATTGTGTCAGGGACTGCTAGCTGCTGTCCCCTATTTTTTTCTTCCTTCTTCTATGTGCGCAAGCTAGACAATTTCCCAGGCCCCCTTGTATGAAAGTATGCCCATGCCCCAGTTTCCCTTTGTAGAAGTGGGTACGTGCCACTTGAAGCCCAGCATACAGACTTCTCCCACGCACTTCATACATTTTCTCTTTCTGGCTGACTCATCTACTGAAAACACCAGGAAGACCTTGGAACCACATATAGAAGGAGGCAAAGAATCATCATTCCGGGTCCCTGAATGACTGTGAGAGCTGCCCCATTGCCCTAGACACTCACCCTAAACTATTTCATGAGGAAAATTGTCATTGTTCTTTAAAACAAGAAAATTTTGAGTTTGTTTTTTTTTTCTTCAGTCTAGCCTATCTTAATTAATCCACAGGGATTGGACTGGGCTTCATAAAATGATTTTGATATCAGTAAATGACCTAGATTAACTGTAGCTGTTTCTTCTAGAACTAACCAGCATAGGTAACTTTGGTTTAATCTGGTCTTGGATAGGCATCAAGTCTATAATGGATTTACTTCTTAGGAATTGAAATGATTAAGTGGACATATAACTTGTGATCCATTTTTATGCCACCATTTGTTCTTTCTCTGTGTTTCTCTGTCTTCTTTATTTCTTGTCCATATAGTATGGCTAACCACTTAAAACTTTAAAATTATTGAGAAATGTATTTCAAGCATTTCTACTCTTGACTCATATCTATATATCTTATCTCTGAAGTCTTATGCCTTATGTAAACTTGAAATTTACAAAATGAACAAGCTTAAAATAAAATGTTATTCATATAAAAGTGTGTAGTAGTGGCATATACTTTTAGAGTATATTAGTATTTATTAATTATTAATTAGTATTATATATTATTTTATAAACCAGTGGGGTAACTGAATTAGTGATATATATGTTGTTTATGGATGCTGTAACAAACTACCACAAATTAAAAAATACAAATTCGTTATCTTACAGCTCCTGAGGTCTGAAGTCCAAAATGAGTCTCACTGGGCTAAAATCAAGGTGTTGATGGAACTACATTACTTTTGGGAGGCCCTAAGAAAAATTCTGTTATCTTGTCTTTATAGCTCTTGGAGGCGAAACACATTCCTTGGCTCAAGATCCTCTTCCTCTATCTTGAAAGCCAGCAAGTTCCTTTCAAATTGAATCACTCTGACCTTCACTTCTGTCCCCTCTCCATACTTTAAGTACCCTGTGATTACACTGGGCTCACTTGGATAATCCAAGATAATCTCTCTATTTTAAGGTCAGCTGATTAGTACTGTTAATTCCATTTGCTACTTTAATTGCTCTTTGTCATGTGATGTGTAATATATTCATAGTTTCTGGGAATTAAGACATGGACATCTTTGGGAAGGGACCATTATTCAGCCTACTACAAGTGCTATGCCAACAGCCCTTGAATGATAACCCAGTTCTTAAAGATTGTAAAGGCTCCCCAAGAGGACAATTTATAGAATAATAATACTGATAGAAATGAATCACAACTTATGGTAATACATTGAAGACCATTAAAAACAGGCAGTACAAAAAGAGAGAAGATATTGTCATGGATTCATTCTTGGTTTAGCTTCATTGATTTAGCGAGAAAAGGGTTGGATAAGCTAAATATAAACAATGGCAAGAGTGTGAAAATTATCCCGAAGGCCATGAAAAGCAAAGGACTTTTACACTATAGAGTGACATGAATAGTTTGTCTTTTAGAAAGATCATCCTTATGGCCCCATGGAGGATTGATTGGAGAGAGACAAGACTGGAAGTAGGGAGAGCAAAAATGTGACAAACATCCAATGAGTACTGAGGAGAGCAGTGGAAGCAGAGACAGAGCCTGGGCACATTCAAGAACTAGGTAGGAGATAGATTCTCTAGCAGTTAGTAATGCTTGGATAGATGAAGGAGAAACAAAACAGGGTCTAGAATAACTTTTTTATTTTCTTTTAGGTAATGGAAGTGTTAAATAAATATAGAACAGCTCTATAAAGTTTTGTTTTGGGTATGTTGAGTGAATTCCCCATGGGCCATTCAGAGAGAGGTCCAGCTGGAAATAAAATAGATAAAGATGGGGCTCAGGAACAAAGTTAAATAATATAGTTTAAATGCAGATTTGATTATCTAGTGCCTTCTGATGGTTCTTGATACCCAGTCAGGGGTGTGATGTTGTCAGATACACGTGTATTAGTTAGCCATCTCCTAACACACTTCTCCCCAGGTGTCCATTGGTACACTCAGTTTCTCACATCTAGGATTATAGAGGTTTTGGCCTAACCCATTTCTCAGAAAAGCAAACAAACAAACAAAATAATCAAAACAACAGTAAAATACACACAATGAGGTGAGGATTGGCCTAGAAAAAGAGGCTCCATTTCTAGTATTTTCCCTGCAGAAATTGGACAATGGGCTACAGGTAAAGAATGGAAACACTTGACAGTGCAATATAACACAGGTGTAGAGGGAAGCTCTGCTCACAGAGCTTATCTTTAAATGAATGTTCATTAAATGGAAGTGAATCAACAGGCAGAGGAGTGCATGAGAGGACAAGTCTAAGTAGAGAGAGGCGGAAAAAGGGAATGAGAGGAAGAAAATACATTAGACCAGTTGAATGTCCTGTGAAAAATAAATTGGTGATGTTGATTTTCTGACAGATCAGGAAACTATGTTTGAAATCATTTCCAAGGAGGAATTCCAAAATAGTGTTCCAGGCAATGACAACAGCACCAAGAGAGTGTTTAAACTCTCAAGGGGTCACAAAGGGACATGTTTCATTAAATGTATGTATAATAGAACACGTGGTATAAGAAATCTGTTTAATTTCTTTATAGCTTCATTATGTTCATTTTTTAAAAGCTTAAAGGACAAGCAGAGCTTTAGTGATGGCCGCACTTCACTATTATCAGGCAAAGTGCAGGGTTTAAGTCTGAATTGAAAAGATTTTTGATTGTGTAGATTCAGGATCAGACCCAAAATTGTGTGCCTTTGGGTTTGATCACCATTCAAGCCAAGCTCTGAGGCTTTTGACATTGTGAAGAAATAGTGACAGATCAAAGGATAAAGAGAAAAATCACTGCAGATAAAATTCGGTTCACACATTTTAAAGGCAGGTGTATCCTATATACCATCAGGGTGCAAGGTCAAGCTGTTAGTGCTGATGAGATGGCAGCTCAAGAGAGCAGAAAATATTTTATGTTTTGATGACAGTAGAATGACCAACACACTGATCTTTAATCCCTGTGTTTGCTAGAGGAGAAAGTGTAGGAAGGCAGCAAAACAGACACTCACAAACCAGTTTACCAAAAAGCCATTAGTATGGAAGCTTTGAGACTTCTCAGACTCTTCTTAGAGATGCCAATGAAAAGTCCATCCCCTTCCTATGAAAACATTCTTTCCTTTCATTTGTAAAAATGAGGAAAGAATTATAAAGAAGTGTCCTTGGTTGAGGCAGTATTACCATTTTAGGTTAAATACAATTTTTTATAATATGTTTTTCCTAATTTGTTTTATAACCATTAAAAGTTTTATATTCTTATCACTATATTCCTTATAATTAGAATAATGAAATTTTGGAGTTTTAAAGAGGGTAAGGATCTTAGAAGCCATTTGTTATTCTGTGTATGCCATCTCTTAAAAAATCACACAGCAACAGTTTTGATTAAAACTCAAACTTCCCTTTCTTTATATTCCCATATAGAGCCCTTGTCAAGGAAGGAGGGAATCTATTGTGAGAATGATGACTGCTCTAATATCCACTTGTTTATTTCAGAGATAACATTTGAGGATCCCATGAGTTAAACGAGTAAGGATGGAAGGATGCAAGGAAGGAAGGAAGGCAAGCAAGCAAGCAAGCAGGCAGGGTTGGAACAGAAAGAGGGAGGGAGGACAGTGTAAGAGAGGGTATGTTCATGAGGTATAGACAAGACACTCCTTTTCTAAGGACATCATAGATTAGGGAGAAGTAAAAATTATGAATGTTGCTTTAAAAAATATAACATTGGAATTTAGAGAGAAGTAAAGGAAGAGAAAAAATAGAACTTGCTATAGAAATCAGTAAACACCTTGTATTTCTTGATTTCTTTTTTAAAGATTCAAGATTGCCTTTTATCCTAACAGCTGCTGCTTTGAAGAAAAAAAAATCCACCCACTTCTCAAGTCTCTGTCTATTTGTAATTTCCCAGCTCCCTGGAGGCCTGGTAAATTGTGTGGCATTTTTCCAGAAAAAGATTGCCCAGCTAAGAACTCCAGTGGGTCGCAGCCTGGGTAAAAACTTCAGCTATCACAAGGCTTTCCAGTAATATACCTCTGTAAGGTACCTCAGTGGTTCCAAGGCCCTGTAATGTCATCTTTCACACATGTTGACTGTCACAGACTACAACAGTGTACTTTCATGGGAATGGACTAAAGGTTTGATGAAATCATTTACAACCTATTTTATGACTCCTTTTAGTACAATACCTGAACCACGCTGCCCAGGTTACCGGCATTTGATTGCTGGATAATTCCTACAGATTTAAGACTATTCACACTGATGAATACTTTATTGAGTACACATTTCAACTTTGACCACTTCATAAAGCTTAGAAACTGAAATCTATGTTTGCTTTACATTAAGAATTACTTTTAAAATATACCTCTATATTGCAAGGCCTCTAAAAGGAAGTAATGCGTACTGTGACAATTTATTGATTGTGTGCCAAGAATTATGCAAAATGCTTAAATATTTATTGATTTATTCTTTACAATAACTTTGTAAAATACATATTACCCACTTTATGGGTAAAAAATACTGTTTCACAGAGATTAAATAACTTTCCTAAAACCTCCTATCACATAATAGCTAATCTAGGAGTTGAACTCTTGTCTGTTTGACTCCAAAACCCAGGTATTTCCATTCTCTCACAATGTATACTACGTATTCTACATTAATTTTCTTTTGAGGTGGAGAAAAGTAACTAGAGGAAAGATGACCCTGGAGAGGCTAAACATTTTCCTTAAAGATGTAGGGAGTATGATTATTTGTTTGGAAAGTGCAACAGATGATGAAAAAGGTTTAAGGCCACCTTTGTGAGAAATGTCTTTGGGCATTGATAGGAAGTTAATAACTGTGGTGAGAGCCTGAATGAAAGTGGATGATGGTGCAAATATTTAATGGTGGAGTCACCGGACCACTGTAGCTGTCAGGTAATTCTGGACAGGGAACAGGTAGAAAGCATGGACAACAGAGATGATCCCAGAGATAAATGACTCTAGAAACTGGAAATGAAAAGCAAATGGAAGATCTAAAGTCTGCATCTGGTTACATCTACCTCTGACCCTCACTTGGCCATGATGCCCTTGTAAAGTAGCCAGAGAAGATACTACCCAGACAAATCCTGGCCTCTAGCCTCCAACCAGCAAAGGAACTCACCACCAGAGAAGCAAATTTCATCACTGCAAATTATACCTGACTCACCCGCAGCTGTGATATTTCTAAGTCACAAGTCAAAACTTCTATGAATCAAGTCTTTTCCCCTGTTGATGTCCACTCTCACCACTATTATTTAACATAGTACTGGAAGTCCTAGCCATGGCAATCAGACAAAAAATAAATAAATAAAAGGCATCCCAATCGGCAAGGAAGAAGTAAAACTTCCACTATTTACAGACGACATGATACTCTATACAGAAAACCCAAAATACTCCACCATAAAATTGCTAGAACTGATACACAAATTTAGCAAGTTGTAGTATACAAAATCAACATACAGAAATATGTTGCATTTCTATACACCAATAATAAAGCAGCAGAAAGAAAAACTAAGAAATCAATTCCATCTACAATTGCACCAAAAATAACAAGATACCTAGGAATAAACTCCACTAAAGAGGTAAAAACCCTACATTCTAAAAAATATAAAATACTGATGAAAAAATTGAAAATGATACAAAGAAATGGAAGGACAATCCATGCTCTTGTATTGGAAAAAACAAACATTGTCAAAATGTCTTTACTACCCAAATCATCTTACACATTTATTGCAATCTCTATCAAAATAACACCGACATTTTTCGCAGAAATAGAACAAATCATTCTAAAAATGTCTATGAAACCATAAAAAGGGATTCCTGGGTGGCTCAGCAGTTGAGCATCTGCCTTCAGCTCAGGGTATGATCCCGGGGTCTGGAATTGAGTCCCACATTGAGCTCCCTGGAGGGAGCCTGCTTCTCCCTCTGCCTATGTCTCTGCCTCTCTCTCTGTCTCTCATGAATAAACAAATAAAATCTTAAAAAAGAAAAGAAACCATAAAAGACCCGAAATAGCCAAAATAACCTTGAAAAAGAAAAGAAAAACTGGAGGCGTCACAATTTTGGACTTTAAGTTATATTACAAAGCAGCAGTGATCAAAACAGTATGGTACTGGCCCAGCAATAGGCACGTAGATCAATAGAACAGAATGGAAAACCCAGAAATGAACCCACAACTATAAAGTCAGTTAATCTTTGACAAAGCAGGAAAGTACATCCAATGGGAAAAAGATATCTCTTCAACCGGTGGTGTTGGGAAAACTGGAAAGCAACATGATAAAGAATGAAATGAAACCTCTTTCTTACACCATATACAAAAATAAACTTAAAATGGATGAAAAACCTAAATGTGAGACCTGAAATCATCAAAACCCTAGAGAAGAATGCATGCAGTAACTTCTTTGACATCAGCCATAACAACTTCCTTCTAGATATGTCTCCGGAGGCAAAGGAAACAAAAGCAATAATACATTATTAGGACTTCATTAAAATAAAACTTCTGCACAACGAAGGAAAGAGTCAACAGAACTAAAAGGCAACTACTGAATGGGAAAAGATATTTGCAAATGACAGATCTGATAAAGAGTTAGTATCCGAAATACATAAAGAACTTATAGAACTCAAATGCCCAAATATGAATAATCCAATTAAAAAATGGGCAGAAGACATAGACATTTTTCCAAAGAAGACATACAGATGCCCAACAGACACATGAAAAGATGCTTAATATCACTCATCATCAGGGAAATACAAACCAAAACTACAATGATAAATCACCTCACACCTGTCAGAACAAGCTAAAATTAATAACAGATGTTGGCGAGGATATGGAGAATGGGGAACCCTCTTGCACTGTTGGTGGGAATGCACACTGGTGCAGTCACTTTGGAAAACAGTGTGGATATTCTTCAAAAAGTTAAAAAAGAGAACCACCCTACAATCCAGCCATTGTACTAGTAGGTATCTACCCAAAGAATACAAAAATACTAATTCAGAGGGATACATGCACCCCAATGTTCATAGCAGCATTGTCTATAATAATCAAACTATGGAAATAGCCCAAGTATCCATCAGTGAATGGAGAGATAAAGAAGATATAGTATATATATATATACAATGTAATATTATTCAGCCATGACAAAGAATGCAATCTTGCCATTTGTAATGATATGGATGAAGCTAGCGAGTATAATGCTAAACAAAATAAGTCAGTCAGAGAGAGACAAATACCATATGATTTCACTCATATGTGGAATTTAAGAAACAAAACAAACGAGCAAAGGGAAAATAAAAGGGAGAAAGAGGAAAACCAAAAAACACTCTTGCCTCTAGAGAACAAACAGATGGTTACCAGAGGGGAGGTGGGTGGGAGGGTTGGTGAAATAGATAATGGGGATTAAGGAGTACACTTGTTGTGATGCACGCTGGGTGTCATATGGATGTGTTGAGTCACTATATTATATAGCTGAAACTAATATTACACTGTATATTAACTAACTGGAATTTAAATTAAAAAAAAAAAACACCCAAATCCCAAGTTCTTTCCCTTGTTTCAGAAACTGAGCCTCAAATATTCAAGTATAAACACACCTGGTATCTGAAGAATGCATTGTTGGCTTTTTTTTTTTTTTTTTTTTTTACACTTCCCAATATGGAGCAAGTTTAGCCTTCTTTGTGAAAAATGAGAAAATAGAAATAACCCACTGAAATTCTGAGTCATCACTATTCAAATTAAGGAATCCAGTCAGTTATGTTCTTATGAAAGAGTTCCTTCTAAATCAGAAAATAGTTTAGGTATCTTAAATTTATATTCTTATCATAGTTTCTAAATAAATAAATATTTCTGTAAAATTACCCAGATATTAACCAAAAGAACTGGTAACTTAAGGTCTATTGTTATTTTGATTAAATAATTGCTTTGTAAATGTTTTTATAGATATGTAAATTGGTAATAGGTAGTGTGGGGTAATATGTATTTTCAAATATTAGATGTCACAATCCTTTGAAGTGGAAATAAAGGCGACATTGAAAAGCATAACTCCTCAAAATTGTATGTAGGTAAAGCATGGCTATTGACCTGCTTTATTTTTCTTAATTTCCTCTTTTTGAGCAAACTTGTCTCTTTTTGAGTAAAAGGAGGGCAACCGGTGGCTGTGTCTACTGAGCTCTATCACTCCTACGACTCATGTCCCTGGATGGCTTATTCGCAATTATGTGCAGGCCTGGCAGGCTCCTGTTTTTCCCTCTGTCCCAACAAGCTTGGACCTCTCAGTTAATCACACTAATGCTTTCCATCTCCAATTTCTATAATCATTTGTCTCTGGGATCAGCTTTGTTTTCCATGCTTTCTACCTAGTTTCCTGTCCTGAATTACCTGACAGCTACAGGGGTCCAGTGACTCAACCATTATATATTTGCACCATCATCCACTTTCATTCAGGCTCTCACCACAGTTTATTAACTTTCTACCGATGCCCAAAGACATTTCTCACAGAGGTTGCCTTAAACCTTTTTAATAACCTGCTGCACTTCCCAAGCGAATCATCTTACTCCCTACATCTTTAAGGAAAATGTTTAGCCTCTCTAGGATCACCTTTCCTGCAGTCACTTTTCTCCAATTCAAAAAAAAAAAAAAAATAAGAAACTCTTATCCTTTTCCTGCTCCCCTTGATATGTTTATTTTTCTTCTTCATCCATGAAGGAAGAGCTCACCTGCCTTGTTTGGAGAATAACCCCTCCACTCATGTTTATGACCCTGCCTCTTTTCTCCCATGCTTTATTCTCTCAATTGCTCCCATCTCTTTGCTCTTTCCCTCTTTACTGATACTTTATCCTCTGCCTACAAATATTCTCAACTACTCTGTCTATGCATGAGAGTAGAATGATCCTTAAAAACACCCTCAGGGAGGATGAAGTTTCTTATCTCTTAAAGTTTTGGGGATAGCACAAATGGAATGGAAGATATAGTAGAAGTTTTGAACAGCAAATGGTGTGTGGCAGAGTGGGGGAGGTGAGAACCAGCCTTCCGCAGGGAGACGATTACTGGAATGTTGGGCATGATGCATCATGAAGTCATACTTTCTAGCAGCACACACTTTTGGGATGCTGGGAGAATAGCACAAGCCGACGCCACAGGGGAGCAAAAGGTATTATAGAAAAATAGTAGATATTACAAACCTAACTGATCTCTTTCTAAATTTCAGTGCATTTCTATAGAGAAATAACTTAGCTGTCAAATACACTTCTCTGGCTAACTGCTTCATAACTCCAGATAGTTATGGAAAATGCTGCTGCCAACTTGATTTTTAAATTAGGCCAATTAGACTAAAAAGTCAGGAATCTAAGACTGACTATTAGAAAAGGGGAAAAAACTGTTTTGAAAAAGAAATTAGTCTAGCCTTTTAGAAAGGAAAATCAATGTGTTTATTAAATTCCTGTCTCTAAACTTAAATGTTACCTAATCCAATTCAGTGGTGTCAAACAGATTATCTGTAAACACCTACTATGTGTCTAGGTATTTAGAGAATGCAAATATAATAACAGTGATATAAAATCTGTTTCAGTTGACAGGGTTTATGCACGTGAAAAAATTAGAAAATAGAGTTGATGTATGACCATCCGTGAAAATATGTGCTCACTTAATCACCCAGAAAGGTGGTTAGAAGAGAGAAAATTAGTGTTGGCTGCAATTATCCAGAAGGGAAATGGAAAAGAAAAGCCAATGGAGGACTCAGAAGAGCATTAGAAAAGAGAAGACCTGGTATATATGGGCCTGGGAGATCTAGCTTTTAGCTGTGGGAATATAGATAGGAGCCTGTCCTCAAATTTGAAATATTGGTGTTGGGGAAATAGGAATGGAGACAGAGAGTTTTCTTATCCCCCAAGTCACTTTTCAAGACACTCTTTAATCAGTCTCCTAAACACTTCCAGGCAAACCTTTCTTTAGTACATTTCACAGCAAGAATTCCAGATTATCTGGGTTCAAAGTGATTGACTTTGAGGAAATTACTCAATTTTTCTGTTCCTTAGGTTGTTTTTCATGTATAATATGAAGATCAGGAGGGAACCTATCTGATAGGGCTACTGTGAAAATTAGATGACTTGTTTGTAAAAAGCTGAGCATACCATCCAGCACAAAGTCAGCATTCTTAAGTGGATATTGCCACTGTGGAACTGTCTCTTGTGCTTCGAATGCAAACCCTGCGTACCATTTGAGTACTCCTATTGCTTCCGGTTTTCTTACAATTCTGACTCCTCTTTGAAATTCTGATATTGGGTATAGGTACTTAACTGCAATTAAAAAAAAAAAAAAAGAAGAAATGTCTAATACATCATAATGGCCATAGTCTCTTAGTAGAGGTGAAAGTTAATTTGCCTTTGCTGCTCTGGTGAGCCATCCATCATCATCATACATTCTTGGTTGGGGAGGGTTATGATGACATGTTTGCAAAGATTTATCTAGTAATGAATTGTTATGAAGAAATTGGCAGTAGGGCTGACAGGTAGGCATGAGGTAGCAAGGACCAACGTCTTGGTGAGCATTTTATTTACTTTTGCAGTATGAGGAGAATGCATATAATACTTTTTAAAAACAGACCTAAAGTA
Source organism: Canis lupus baileyi (assembly GCF_048164855.1). Lineage (NCBI taxonomy): Eukaryota > Metazoa > Chordata > Mammalia > Carnivora > Canidae > Canis > Canis lupus. The sequence continues at coordinate 51,508,691 of NC_132855.1, read as the reverse complement.
GTTTGTATTCTTATGGCTATTATTTTTCATGGTCACTTTATTCTTTAGCGTGGAGTTTGAGTAAAGACAAAAGGTTCTGAGAGAATGTTGGCCTAATCTGATGGTCAGTTTTGTGTTAACTGGGCCACGAGGTGCTCAGATAACTAGTCAAACATTATTCTGGGTGTTGCTGTGAGTATGATTTTGGATGAAGTGAACATTTAAATTCATAGGCTGAGTAAAGCAGATTATACCCACTAATGTGGGTGGGCCTCATTCAATCAGTTGAAGGCCTGAATTGAACAAAAAGGCTGACTTTCCCTGGAGTAAGAGAAGATTTCTCCTGCCTAACTACCTTCAAACTGGGACATCGGCTTTTTCTGCCTTCAGACTTGAACTGGAATGGGGATTCTTCCTGTGTCTTGAACATGCCAACCTTATAGTTCAAATGAAACTACACCATCACTTCTGCTTCTCTGGCTTTCACACTTGGACTGGAACTATACCTTTGGCTTTCCTGGGTCTCCAGCTTACTAACTCACCCTGCAGATCTTGGGACTTGTCAGCCTCCTAACTGCATAAGCCAATTCCTTATGACCAAAAAAAAAAAAAAAATATATATATATATATATATATATATATATATATATATATATAATTATTTATATTATAAATATATAATATATAATATGTTTAAAGATACAAACATCCTTTGGTTCTGTTTTTATTTTTTATTTTTTTTTTAATTTTTTTTTTTAATTTATTTATGATAGTCACAGAGAGAGAGAGAGAGATGCAGAGACACAGGCAGAGGGAGAAGCAGGCTCCATGCACCGGGAGCCTGATGTGGGATTCGATCCCGGGTCTCCAGGATCGCGCCCTGGGCCAAAGGCAGGCGCCAAACCGCTGCGCCACCCAGGGATCCCCTGGTTCTGTTTTTATAGAGAACCCTAATATACCTACTTTATAAATTTTCCTAATGCAATAGGTGATTTCTCTGATTTATATGAGTACTGAAACAAAAACAAAACCACCCAGATGTTATTTGCATGCATCCTCTTTGTACTAAATATTAGCAACATTAAAATTAATGTCAACCCTTGCAATTATGTGTTTTCTCCTATATTAATAGAACTTTATCTAAATTCATTTCCTAGTGATATATTTAACGATTGCTTGGGTCTTCTTTATTTGCATTAGATTTTAACAAACCAGACAACCTGTATAATAATAAATAGTTTAAAGTTAATATAGTAAAAATTCCTAAAGGAAATAGTCCTCCAGTTGCTGCTATTCTTGAATAAATATGCCAAAATATTTATTTTTTATTTTCTTTTTTAAAATAAATAATTTGATCTTTAAGTTTGAATGTTTAAATATCTTGAGGCTCTCCAATGTTTTCAGTTAGTGAAATCTCAACAGTTTCACATTTTTCAATGGCTATGAATTCAAATACATTCATGACAAAATGTTAGTATAACGTTTATATGTATATGTGTATATATATTTTTAGGCATGTGCACAAATGCCTATATATATGCACATATAAATATAAAGACAAGAGTGGTAACACATATATCCATATGTATTCTCTCTGTAGAGATTTCAGGCACACAAATATCAAAGAATGGTTGATATAGCCAGTTATTAATGTATAACAGTCATAAAAACAACCAGAAGAATGTTGATGGTTATGGTGATGAAACTCGCAAATGGAATGGGCTAGGCAAGTTTATACACCAGCAAGGAGATTGGCATCATGAGATGTGGTGTCTAGTAATATTGTAAATGTGTTAATAAAGAAGCACCAAGTTGGCTTCTCTAGGTGATTATGATAGCAAGTTAAGAAGACTGGAGTTTATGGTCTCAGAGTACTGGTCTGGATTGGGAGTATGAACTAAACAGAGCAGGAGGTTTATAGATGACCAGTCTGATTTAGTTATTTGTTGGTGATAGGTAGGCAGGAGAGGTCCAGACCTTACTGGGTCTGAGGGAAGTGTTCGTGAATTCTGGGGAAAGCAAGTGACTGCAGTTATGGGGTTAATAGACTAGAACTGCTGATGGTTTTTGATAATAGATAACATAAGAAATAAGTGCTTGGATGCACTGTGCTCAGAAGGTTTGTTTTTTTTCCCCCTGACTCTTGTGCTAAAACAATTTGACCTGGTTCAGATGAAGGTATCTATATTGTAAACTGTTCTTTTATAGACTCTTAATTTACAACTTTTCCTTGACATAGCCCCTTGGATGTCCATTTAGCATTTCAAATTCAACTTGTGCAAAGAAACAAAACAAAAAAACAAAAAACTTGATGCTTTGGGGGGATCCCTGGGTGGCTCAGCGGTTTAGCGCCTGCCTTTGGCCCAGGGCGCGATCCTGGAGCCCCGGGATTGAGTCCCACATCAGGCTCCCGGCATGGAGCCTGCTTCTCCCTCCTCCTGTGTCTCTGCCTCTCTCTCTCTCTCTCTCTCTGTCTATCATAAATAAATAAATCTTAAAAAAAAAACTTGATGCTTTGAACACAAGCTTATTCTATCCCAGCAATCCCTATTTCAATTAATTGTACTATAGCTATCCTTTGATTCAGCTAAAAGCTGAATGCTCACCCTTAATTTCTCCTTTGCTTGACTCCTCTTCGGGTGGTATTTCTATGACTAAACACTGTCTTATAAAACATAACTATTGGGACTTGATTTTAGATCTTGAAATAAAAAGAATCAAAGCAGGATTATAGTCTAAAGATTTCCAATGTCATTTTAAACAGGCTACTCAGCAATCATTGAAAGAGTATACTAGAAGAACAGATTTTTTAAAAACTTCCTTCCTGTACATATTCATTCCTTGGTAGAGCTCAAGAATCCATCCATTGTAAGAACTACCCATGTCTGTGGTGCCTGGTTAGATTTAAGAACCATGAGACTAGCAGTCTCTGAGGTCCCTTCCATATTTGGTACAAGGATTAATACATACCCTTTACATATATAATCACTGGCATTTACTATGGTAGAAGCTATAAAGGGGCCAGCAGCAGGAACTGACTAGCCACTGTGCTCCTCTATATCTGCATTGTGTGTGGTTTCAATACAAGGAGGCCCAACCCAACATTCTGGGCCTGCAGCTGGGATCAGCTATGACTCGGCTGATCCCCAAAATAGCTGACTCCTTCCATTGCTTCCTGTTTCTTTTATTGTACTTTAAAATGTTTGTAACAGAGAGCCTAGCACACTGCCCAGTACACTGTAAGTGCTTGGTAATTACTAGTTATACGTACATATTTGCTAAAAAAAAAAAAAAAAAAAAGGAAGGGAAGGGAAGGGAGGGAGGGAGAAGGAGAAGGAGGAGGGAAAGAAGAAAAAGAGGAATCCACTAATGAAATAATGTGGGAAATATAGCATTGAAATAAAATATACTATTCTTAGGTTAGGATGCAGTTTTTACTTAGGTACATAAATACTTAAAAGTCTCTCGAGAAGAAGATGACATTATGTCCTCCATTGTTTTATGACTGGCTAAAAAATTAAATTTCATTGGACTGCTTTTCAGGCATCTGAGAGCTTAGGTAGTTTCTTTTTTTGACTGAACATGGCTTAAAAATAAATGTAATAGACATTTTTAGTTTATCAGATTTTGTTACAGCTTGATGTGAGAATGGCCTTGGGCTGGGTAAACTAAATCAGGACTGGAGTTCTAGAGGCCCCCTTTATCACACTTATCAAATTATGTAATTTATTTCTCTCAACTTTTTAAACTCTAAAATATAGACTATAGTAACTTTTTTATTATATATGGTTGTTTAGAGATTCAAGTGAGCTAGTGAAAATGCTAAGAAATATAAAAGTGAGATATAAAAATTATTTCTTAGCAATCTTGTAGAAAGAAGTTTTCTTGAAATTTCAGTCATTAATTGCTAGAATGTAGGGCCATGCTATATTCAATTTTACAATCTTCAGCCTCATTTTCAGCCTCATTTTCACTAAGTTGAATTCTTGAGTTCCTTTAGACCCAACATGGTTTATATCAGATACCGATATACATGAAGCAACTTTTTCTGTTATTTGTGGCCTAGAAATTGTGAATTTCCAGTTGGTCCGACTTCTCTATACCAACCTCCCACTTGTTACAATAGCTGTATAAAATTAAGTGGATGATTATAATCACTTTACTACCTTCACAATGTGTGTCTTGGTTCTGATGTTCTTCTGTCTCACTGGGGACCCAATATCAGTTAAGATTCTCTATCCCCTTGTGAGTGATGCTTACTTACCTTGAACAGATGTCATAATGCCTGGAAAAAAAAAATCAGCTTTTCAATAGACCTAGACCTTTTGTCTTTTAGATATACTTTCCATCAATCTCTTTTGAGCCAATATTTATCATTGCCCTGAAAAATATGCATTGCAGTGAGAAGGAAGCATCTACCTCAGTCAGGCAAGCCCCTAGTGGGCTTACAGCATTTCTGGGGCACTCTGGCTCTTTATCTGGAGCTTAAAAATGATTGTTTGATATACACCAAAGGGAGAACCTCACCAGACCCTGAAAATGGCACCCTGGAGTCTGCAGAAAACTTCCAATTGCTTTAGGGATGGAAAACCACAAAGATGCAGAAACATAAAAGTCAAATTCAAAATGTAATAGAAAAATGAAAGAGGAAATAGAAGAGGAAGAAGGTGATAAAAAGAAATATATAAATTGCTCTTTATTTTTCAGCCTTATCAAAATCATGGGGGCAGGGGTGGAGGCCGTTTATCTATCAGAGTCCAGGTTCCTTGGGCATCTAATGAAATCATCATGAATTTTCACAGTGCTTCACATTTTACATTTTTGAAAGCAAGGGGATTTACATTTAGCATCAACCCAGCAGATACAAAACAGCACTACAGAGCTCTTATAAGCTTATTTTTATTGAATTCAATCGTCATAAAAGCAGTACAGTTACAATTGAGGGAAAGTATGGAAAATGGCTTCATCATGAATTTTGATAGCGTTGTTGAATCTTTAAATCTCCTGTCATTGCGGTCATTCTATCTTTAGTCTTTTCCTCTCAAGTCCTTTGATGGCAATCGTGTTTTACAGATGAACCCATTAATTCCCTAGAAGTTAAGTGATTAGCTCTGCTTGGCAGTCAGGTGCAGGGTTAAGATTAGATAAAAGTCCCTCTGGTTCTAGTGATTGCTAAACTCTAAGGACAGTGACCTGCCTTATTATAAAACCAGACATTCAGAAATCATCTACTAGTTTTTTCCACCACATTCAAAATAAAGTTTATTACCTTTACAGGAAAAAAAAAATGCCAGTGAAGATTTTAAAGACCAGTTTGCTTTTCTCCTCAGAAGCTGACATTAAAATTTAGGGAGAATTTCTTGAAGTAAATTTCTTGAAGTAAAGGTATTTCAATTTGTGCGATACACATGTAATTAATAATTCAGTATTTAGTTGACCTGCTAATGTTCTAGGCACTATAGTAGATTCTGTTGGGGTTACAAAGACATATAGCTCATAGAATCTGTCTACAGTTACTGATTAATGCATTGCTTCATTGTTTTAGTCATTGATTTATGGTAGTCAGTAACTGTTAATGAAAAACATAGCTTGGTCAGGAAAGGTTTAATGTTGAAGTAACATCAGCTGGGTAGAGCATTAATAAGCAAAGAAGTCTGGGTCATTCAGGTATAAGAAGAAATATTCTCTCCCAAATAAATCTCACAGGTAGAAAGGCTTCATATATGTTTAGTTGTTAGTATATACACAGATATGCCTGAAGTGTTTTGTAGCAAATGCAACTGAAAAAATAATTTTAATATAACTTTTGATAAGTTAAATGAGTTAAATATTAATAAAGCACTATATTATAAATGAGAAGTATTCCTTTGTTAACTTTCCTGCAAATTTACATTTGTTTGTTTAGTTTTTCTTATATTTGTTTAGTTTCTTAAAACTTTTTTAGAAGGGTTTTGTTATATTTCAATCATTCTAACATACTCTTCTAAATAACATTGTAACAAAGACCAAGCCACTGCATATACTTTAAAAATCCCTTTTCCATTTACTGTAGGAGAAAAAACCAACTCTTTAGATTGTGAGAGTTTCACCAGAGTATTGCCTAATTAAAAATGGCCAGAAAAGCACCAGCCTCGGAGACTCCTTTAATTTGATAGCTCGATACTTCGCAAGTTGGGGGAAGTAGTTCTTTGGGGTAGTTCTGCATTCTGTTCCATTACTATAAACCTCTGGAATTTAGCTCAGACAATAGCAGTTCACAAAGGAATACCTTCCTTCCCTGAATAACAAAACATTTACTGCATTTCCCTGCATTGTTTTTCACCTTTTTAGTAGGTATTATATTACTAAAATAAAAGAAGTATTTTATGGAAAAATTGCTCTAAGGTGCAGACTGTGGTGAACTCAGGGATGCAAGCCTTTGCAGCCAGGAGTATAATTCCTGCCCGAAGGTTGGGTAAGAGCACTTCGGAAGCCTTGTGAGCAGCACTGAAGCACCATTTCTAGCATTTTCATCAAACAGTGTTTGTAATGCTTCTTTGTTCTTTGTTAAATCTTCGCATTAGTAAACTACTGATTGATGCTCAAAAGAGAGGGAGATTACAGGAAGTTAAGTATTGCATACTAATTCCTCTAAACTTGAGGATGGGGAGAAACACAAAAAGATGCAAAAAGATGTGAGCAAATGTTAAAAACGTTTCAAAAAAAAAAAAAAAAAAAGAATGACCTGCAGAGGGGAGTTGTGCTGATGAGTTATTCAGACAATAAAAGCACTTTTCTTCATGTTCAGTTCTTAGGTGGAAACCCCTTTAGTTCTGTAGACCTTTCCTCACTAACCTGGCCACAATTAGTCTCCCCCAGCATTAGCTACTTCTGTCTGCCCAGCCCCCTTTCAACCCCTGTGCTTCCCTGACTTCTTGCTCTCCTCGCCTTGCTTTCATCCTCTGCTTCTTTTTTTTGGGGGGGGGGAGGGGGGCGGGGGGGGGCGGGGGGAGAACGTGCACAAGCAGTGGGAGCGACAGGCAGAAGCAGAGGGAGAAGTAGGCTCCCCACTGAGCAGGGAGCAGGATGCAGGACCCCATCCCAGGATCCTGGGACCATTTCTTGGACTGAAGGCAGACGCTTAAACTACTGAGCCACGGAGGTGCCCCTCACCAGTTTTTTAACCTCAGAAAAAAACCAAAACCAAAATAAAACATGCTCAAGTTTCTTCTCCCATAAAAGAAAAGTACAAAATAATAAAAAATACCTCCCTTGGATTAATTCACTTAGATAGGAGGAATTCTTTCATCAATGTACACGATGTACACTTTAAATATCTCACAATTTTCTTTCTTTTTTTTTAATATTTTATTTATTTATTAATGAGAGACACACACAGAAAGAGAGGCCAAGACACAGGCAGAAGGAGAAGCAGGCCCCATGCAGGGAGCCTGACGTGGGACTCCATCCCGGGTCTCCAGGATCACGCCCTGGGCTGAAGGCGGCGCTAAACCGCTGAGCCACCTGGGCTGCCCTCACAATTTTATTTCTACATGGTACTGCAAAAGCTGAAGGGAAAAAAAAAAGCCCTACAACAAAACCACCTTCTCTAAGCCTTCTGCCTCCCTGGGGACTATCTGATCTCCCTCAGTCCAGGCTACCTTTAAGGGATGGGGCTTTTCTATGCACTCTGCTGTCACCACTGCCCCATCCCCATGTGCTGGAATCCGCGTTCCTGGTTTTCCTTTTGTTCCTCATGATGGCATGAAGTTGGTACTGATCTTGTCTTTATTTAATATTTTGCTATTTTGTTCATGGATTTTTGCCTTAATTTTGATTTTTTTTTCTTAATTTTGATTTTTAAAACCTTTCCATTAAGATAATAATTATCCTGGTCACTTGTGTTTTTTTCCCTTTAATATCTGCATCCAATTGAATGCCCCACTCACCTCATTCACCTCACTCTAGTCCCAGCCCTGCATGCCCACTTGAACATTTGGCAGGTCACTCAAGCTAATTCTATCTATCTTCAATCAAACCTCTCTCACACTGTGAATAACATCCCATTTAACCTGGTTGCCAAAGCCAGAAATCTGGGAGATCCTAGACTTGCCTTCACTTTTTCTCTTATTTCTATTTCCTTAACCATATAATCTACAATCATATTTTACCTCCTTTTGTTCTTCACTGTCTTTCTTTAGAGTAAGAGAATTTCTGGGTTGCTAGAATAATCCTTCATCGTTTTAATGCCTGTGACTCCCATCCTTTTTCAATGACATGGTTGCAGCCAGAGAAATCTTTCCAAAATGCAAATCTGAGCATACCCCCTGACTATTTAAAATCCTTCAGTACCTCTCGTTGGCCTAGAATAGAATCCAAAATCCTTAGCAAGACATATAAGAACCTTAATCATTTGACCCTATTAAACCCTTCATTTTCATCTCTTGCCACTGACCAATTAAGACCTTCACTGGAATATTTGCAGGGCCTTTAATGGGCTATTTTCTCACAGCTTTGAGCCTTCTAATGTGCTATTTCATCTATTTAAAATTCTCTTCCTTTAACATCCAGTTCATAGCTCACAATCTCCAGGAAGTCTTCCAGATGTTTACAGTCTGAGTTAGGCATCCATCCCATCTGCTCCCTAATCTGTGCCTCCCTCTCATAGCTCTTATACTGCTTCCTAGTCTGCTTGCCGTGCTATGAGCTACTTGGGAACAGAGGCTATATCTTTTAACCCTGTGTATCTAGTACATGATACAGTTCTTGGCGCCAAGTAAGTATTACCTAAATTATAGAAGATCTTAGTCTGCATATTGTTTTTTAATTTCATTTAAATGATAATGTAACTTAAATAATGTAGCAATATTTTCATGTATTGCTAATTTAGTATTTATTGTGATGCATTATGATGTACCTCTCTTCCTTGAATTCTTGAATATAGTCATCGAAATTCCTGTCCTCCCTACCCACTCCCCTACCTGCACCTGGAAGAGTCACCCCATCCAGGCAATCCTAGTAGGAACAGAAAGAGATCCTTAAAAATCATGACTTTAGCATAGATCTGTGAGGCAAGATGGGGAATATAGACAAAGGGTGGCGTTGAGGCCACATAGATTCTGTTTCTCAATTTTAGGCTTAGACTTCTAGATATATGACACTGTCAAGGCAAGAGACCATTGTTGTCCAGTTTAAATGCCTCTGGCTAGACTTTGAAGCTAGACAGGAATTACATGGACATCTAGTTCAGGCAAGGAACCTAGAGGGACAGACATATCTCAAGGGTGTGATTGGCCCAGACTAATATAATTTGCTAGCAAATGCATGATAGCATCATTATATCTAACTAGGTTTGCCTAAGCAGAACCTGGATGAGAAGCAGATATAAAATAAGACTTAGTACATTTTGACACTCAAGAGTTTTCTTGATCACTTTAAGGCATGCTAAGAATTTTCTATAGATATGACAGTTATGAGACAATTAATGGAATACTTTACAAATCAACTGCAAAAAAAGGAAGAAAAAACTGAGTAAGAAGCAGCTGAAGTAAAAAATGAAACTGCTATAAATATAGATAATAGCTCTCATTAAAAGTGTCTTCCAACATTGGAAAGTTTAATCACAGTTACACTCAAATCATTGGTTACACTCTATTTCACAGTTATCCAGCTTGGGAAAATCTATGCACCATTAAACATGATAGGTTCAATGTTTTTTTTTATAATATCTGGTCAGCAGTGGAAAATTTTGTTAGCTAATTTCTTTAACAAGTTTCAGTTTCATTTAATTTTAACAATAACAATTAAAAAGCAAGTATTTTCTTTTAATCTGTAGACAACATTAAGGATAGAATTAGACTGGCTTTTATAGGAGTGATTGTGGAATATACTAGAATTGAATTTCTGAAAAAAAGTATCACAAATTAGTGGGAAAAATAATGTGTTTTTCTATTTGAAAAAGGCTCAAGCTTCATTCTCACATCAAGCCATAAACCAATACAGTTCCAGTGGGATCAGATCAGGGTCTTATGTACAATGACAAATCATAAATTAATTATTTAATAAAAATAGATAGTGCATAGCTTATCTATAGGAAAGGAAATTTTATAAACTCAAAGGAACTAGGAAAAAACATGTAGTTTTTACTAAGAAGCTTAACACTGTGAACAAAGTTAAAAAATAGCTGGGAGAAATATTTGCTTCAAATATAAGAGAAAAAATTAATTTATTGAATTTTTACAATGGCCATACAGATTTATAGCAACCTCTCTCAAAATCCCCAAATATCATTCAACAAAGAATATATTCAAAGACTTCATGAAAGGAACTACACTTGAGTATTTGTGAAAACTCTTAAGCTTTAGAAGCAATCAATTAAACATATTATAATTTGAGACATCATTTTTCATCTATGGAATTAGAAAGTATACCCAGAAGAAATATTTTGGGTTGATGAGCAGGCACAGAGATGAGAGTCCTGTTTTAGATGGCCGGCGAAAGATGAAGTAGGTTCTAAAATAAAGAAAACTTTCTGGAAAATAACTCGTCAGCTCTTCCCTTTTTTACCTTTTGATCCAGGAATACTGCTTCCAGGAATTTTACTCTAACAATCTGAAATTAAAGAGTATTTGTGCATAAAGATTCTTATTAAAACTTTTTATGATAGGGATAAAAAGGACACACCAGTGGCAATAAAATGGTATGTATTACAGGCATTAAGGTTACAATGACTTAATGATTAACAGAGGATCCTTGTAAATATAAAGGATATATGGGGTAGTGTGTAGTACTTATATATGCCAAACACTGAAAGAGGAATGTTCATGTGTTACAATGAATATGTATGGTTGGCAGCTTCATTATTAATTCTTCTTGTTTTCTTGTATTTTTCTCTATCTCTTTGGTTTTCCAAAAAGGATGCTTATTACTTTTAAAATTAGGAAAATAAGCATTGCTAATGAAAGGATTGGGTTGAAAATGGATCACAAAGGAATAATGTTGATATAACACCTATTATCCACCAGCCTCCAATAAATTAGCAAGGTTTTTGTACCTATGTTGACAATTTGTTTTTCTGTTTTGTCATTTGTTATTCCAGCCAAATGACTGTTGTGCTCTTTAAGGGAGGTGGCATGTCTAATTAATGTTAATGAAGTTTGAGGTGATTATTAAGTTATTTACTTTTCCATCCAGCTCTTCCCTGTTGAGGATTTGGATGCCGAAGCAGGGAAAGGGGAACACCATTCTCTGTGCTAAAATAAATTAATGAGAATAGTTAAATACACAAAGCATTAGGCTGTGAAAAGAATTTGCCCATTAAGTACGACCTACTAATTTTCAAATCTTGCATCTGTTTTACAGGATTGATATTTGGAAGGTGATTATTTTAGTTTTTCAGGATTTGACATTTGGTACAAATCAACTCCTAAAGGAATAACTTGGTTAAAATAACCTTAACTAAATTCAAAGCTAGTAAGTAACTCTACAATGATAGGGGACAGAGAAAAACTGCAGTTTTGTTTTGTTTTGTTTCCAGTTAGAGCTGTGTAAAATTCTATGTTCTGCAGTTAAAAGAAGCAATATTGAGTGTAGCCTTTGAGATTCTGAAATATTCTGTTTATCATCCAGCGCCATAGTATTTTTCCATTATGTGCTGCTAGAAGAGTTCAATCTTCCCAGGATGGCATATTGAACACACCTTCCAAGTGGAGAAGTAATGCTTTGTCCTAAAGACAGACACCTCCCTTCTCAGCACCTTTAACACATGTCACTTAGTGTTGACACCAAGGCCATAGAGAGTGGCCTTTGCAGTCACTGTCCTTGGTGGGTGACATCTGGTGGGTGTCTCTATATGGAGACATACCCTTATTGTTCTTTTTATCTCTCATTCTACAGATGGTCTGGATATTTGCCATTATTCCAGAGTTTGACCCAATTATAACAGAACTTCAAAGATCACGGAGTGAAAATTAAATTCTGGTACTCAGAGTGTTTTTCTGATTTTAGTGACACACAGTAGGACTGCCTACTGTTCGGAAAGTGTTAGCTCTCTCTCCCGCTTCTCTGTCAAGGTCCTCCTCATCAGAAAAGCCTGGCTCCATGTTGTGATTAGGCAACATTGTTTTCCATTACTGCCTTTCCCTTCCAGCTCTCTTTCCTTGCAGCCTGCTTTCCTCTCTCTCGGAATTCATGAACTCTGGTCTTCTCTCTTCCCTACCTCACAGCTACCACTGAGAAAAAGCTTTGTACACTCCTTTACACTTGGAGCTAAGTGTCTGTTAATTTATAGATTTTGATTATTCTTGGTTGTATTTACATTTAAAAAGCCCTAAAGATCTGAATAGTGTAAAGCATTAAATAGTGTAAAGGAGTAGAATTCTGTGAGTTGTCTGTAGAGTATTGGGAGGGCAGGTCCCTTTTCTTCCTCTCCTGCCAGCTTTGTTCTTGAACAAGGGTGGCATGATGAAGAAGCTCATGGGCTCCACTCACTCTCCTGCTCACATGCTCACTTTCCTCCTTGCTTGACCTTGGTCTCATCCCTATAGGCATACAGATTACGCCTCAGTGGACCCAAGTGAAGTTTCATTCCTCTAATGTTGTCTTACCAATGTCTGAAGTTTTGGTCCTTCTGGCCAACCCTAGTAGCAGTAGCAATAAATTCAGAAGCACATCCAACACAAGAATTGGCCTTTGCTTTGACTGCTTTATACAATTAGAGCTGCTCTTTTCTAATTTCCTCTGGACAGCTTCCTTATAATAACCAGAGACATTCCTAGCTCACAGCTCTCTGTCCATGTTACCTTAAACAGAACAAGACAGACCTACTACCCCCCAAATATTTAATCTATCCAACAACTGTCACAGATACATTCTATCAGAGTTCAGACATATAGCAACAGATTTACCTGGGATCCTTCAGAGACGTTTATTCATATATTTGGTATATTCATAAATTATATATATATATAATTTATAAATTATATATATATACATTTATAATGTGTATATATATGTATATATATATATATATGTATACATGCATACACACAAACATAAAGAAAATAGCTATTGGGTCATTCTTACAAGTGAAAATGCAGTCTACAATTGTTAGTAGGATAGATGTGCAGAGGTAGATCTACTTCTGGCCAGGTCTTCCCTTTTTGCTAAATATCCTTTCCAGCCACCCTACTCCTAATTGAAACTCTCCCCCTCCCCAACTCTAATGGCACTTTCTATTCAGGTATATAAAAAGAGATTTTTGTTGAGGCCAGTACCATGGCATTATCATTTAATTGGGAAATTGAGTCTACTTAGTTTTAATTATTTTAGCCATAACTAAATTTTCTTCTATTAGCTGTGTAATATAGGTTCTGTGTGAAGCATCTTAAATACATTATCTTGCTCAGTCTTCACAATAACTCATTATTGTAGTTGGCATAATTTCTATTTTACGTATTAGGGTCTCAAAGCTAAAGATGGTTCTTACCTGTCTCAGATCACTGTTGTGCAACAGAGCTCAAGATGGAGTCCATAGAATCCCATGGGCAAGGAACAGGCTTTACTGGACAATCTTACAAGCTGATAGTAAAAAGAGGAACACATTCCCAGCGCCTTTCCACATCTCATCTGAAGGGTGGATAAAGGCCAGCCCCTGCTGGATGCACAGTGGGTTTATGTTCCAGTAGAGGAAAATTGCCCCTGACTCCTCTCTCCTTATGAGGCCAGGGAGTGAGCAACCTGTCAAGACAGTGCAAATAGATTTTTTGGATGACAAGCATTCTGCATTTAGTTGTCAGCTATTTACTGTAGTTATGTGAGAAAGCCAGTTGCTGAGAATCTGGGAATGGCACATTCCTTCTTCTGGTGTGAGGAGAAAACTGTAACCTTATTCTTTGGGAAGAATCTAGCTATTTCATTGTTCAGGTGACTGCGAGAGTATTCAAGAACACTTTTTAAAAACTCTGCTTCATACTGCATAGTCGTACAGGTTGTAAGTGTGGGTATGTTACAGAGGATGGAAGTAGGAGTACAGAATTTAAACTCAGATCTCTGTGACTCCGAGCCTATAGGGCTTATTAAGCTCCTATTTTCTTCCTTTCTATCCACAACTTCCAAAACTCACTTTTATTGACATGCAACTCAGCCCTACTCCACCAAACAACCACATTTCTGTTCTTAGCCTTTTTCTTAAACCAAAGGGATTATTTACTTTAAGTGAAAATATACTTCTACATCTCAGAAACTCCTTTTACCTTTCCTTAATTATACTTAGGATTCTATTGATCACTGAATAGGTGATGAATGGACCTTTCTTGAAAACTTTCTTCAGTTAAGAGTACTGCTCTCTCAGTTGTATCAGTAAGACAAGAAAGAAGAGTTCGTATTTGTTTACATTGAGACCCTATTCCATCACCAACACTCAACAATTACTCTTCTTTGAAGGTTCATGCTTTCCTTGTATACCTCCATCCCCCAGTTCTTGTTGGTGTCATTTATTCCCATTTAGATTACTTATTTTTCTCAATAACTTCAATGATAAACAAATACTTTCTCTTATTATCCTCAATGGTTCTGAAATTAATCCAAGCATCATACTGACTCAGTTTTCTTAATTCCAATAAACTTTGCTTCCATCTCTGTTCTTAGGTTTCCAGGCTGTATTTAGAATCCTTGGGTCATCTGGTGTATTGATCAGTGTTCTTCAGAAAAACAAAACCAATAGTGTGTAAATCTGTAGAGAGAGTCTTATCTTAAGGAATTGGCTCATACAGTGGTAGGGACTGATGAGTCCAAAATCTTCAGGACAGGTCCAGTGAACAACAGACCTGGCAGGCTAGCCGAGTTGACCCATGAAATTAAATATCACATCCAATATAGTTCTGCCATTGAGATCATTAATGATACTTTCTTGACCTGAATTTTTTCCTGCTTTGGGGGCCAACTCTTCAACTTTCTTATCTCCTTGTTCTATTTTTTTGGACAGTTCCTCTAAATATGGCTATCAAAATTCAATCCTTTGCTTTTCTGTTACCCATGCTTCCTTCACAATTTCATTTGCAAACAAAATATGATCTGTGAAGTTTTGGTTGTGTTCTCTTTAACCTTGTTATTTTGTTCTGTTCATTGGAAGCCTCCTTAATTTCCTGGAAAAAAAAATGAATACATATTCAAGATTTACCTTCAAATGATCTTTTCTGAGTTCCTATTTCTTCTAGGTTTAATAAAAAATTCCTAATATGAGTATCCTCCTATTGGAGAAAGTGAAAAGGCAAGCCAGAGTATGGGACAGTTTACTTGCAATACATATAACAACTGAAGTGCTTGTATATATTCTGGAATACATACTTAGAAAAAACAGGACAGATCATTGAGAAAAAGGCAGACAACCCAACAGAATGAAAATAAACATGTAATTTGAATACATACTTCACAAACAACAAAAAGGGAAAGTTAAAATTATTTTAAATACCATTAATAATCTAAGAAGTGCAAAATAAAACCACAGTAAGATTACAATATCTATCTATAAGAATCTATTTAGGGATGTCTGGGTGGTTTAGTGGTTGAGTCTCTTGTCTTTGGCTCAGGGCATGATCCCAGAGTTCTGGGATCAAGTCCCACATCCAGCTTCCTGCATGGAGCCTGCTTCTCTCTCTGCCTATGTCTCTGTCTCTGTCTCTCTCTCTCTCTGCGTGTGTCTCCCATGAATAAATAAATAAAATCTTTAAAAAAATCTATTTCTAGGGATCCCTGGGTGGCGCAGCGGTTTAGCGCCTGCCTTTGGCCCAGGGCGCGATCCTGGAGACCCGGGATCGAGTCCCATGTCGGGCTCCCGGTGCATGGGGCCTGCTTCTCCCTCTGCCTGTGTCTCTGCCTCTCTCTCTCTCTCTCACTGTATGCCTATCATAAATAAATAAAAAAAATTTAAAAAAATCTATTTCTATCTGTAAATAATACTGAGAATATCAAGTATTGGCAAAGATATGAAGCTATAAAGTTTATCACAGAGTGCTGGTAGAAGTGTAGTTGGTTCAACCACTCTGTAAACCAGACAGGTACTACCTATTATGTTTGAAGACAGGCATACCAATTGATCTACCAATTCTATTCTTGGTTACATACTTAATGGAAAATACATCTCTTTGTATCAGGATATATTTAAAAGAATAATGTTTATAGTAGTGATGTGCATAAAGCCAAACTAGAAATAACGCTATGTTCATTGATACTAGAATAGATATACTAACTATAGGGATACCTTAGGGAATACTATTCAGCAGTGAAAAGAAATAAAGTACATATAACCATGTAACAGTGAAGGTGAATCTTACAAGCAGAATCAAAACTAGCCCAACAGATAAACTGATTGTATTGGATGAAGTTCCAATAGGAAAAAAAAATTTGATTTTACTTATATAAAGTTTAAAAAACAGGAAAAATTGGGACGCCCGGATGGCTCAGCGGTTGTCTGCCTTCGGTGTGATCCTGGAGTCCAGGGATGGAGTTCCCTGCGAAGGAGCCTGCTTCTTCCTTTGACTATGTCTCCGCCTCTTTCTCTGTGTCTCTCATGAATAAATAAATAAAATTTTTTAAAAATAAAAAAATTAAAAACAGGGAGAATTAAACTAAAAGGCTTAGGGATGAACAAGATGCACATTTAGGTAGAAATAATAAAACACAAACCAAGGAAAACATTGTCTTAAAAGTAAGAATGCCTCTCTTCAGACAAGAGGAGAGATTTGTGACTTAGAAAAGTACAGGAGAGTCCATGAGAGTACATAGAGTGTGGAATCATCATCTGAAAATGCCAACAGTGCTCTATCTCCTGACGCATGTGGTGGCTACACAGAGGTCTGTTTTGTAATAATTTATTAAGGTGTATGATTAAATTTTGTTGTTTTCTGTGTGTATATTATATTTCATAGTAAAAATGTATCTATATAAATATATAGATAGGCAAACACAGAAGGGGGTGAGCTACTGGAGTTGTAGGGGTTTATGTACCCTGAATAAGCACCAATGATTTCTGGCTAGTTTGTCACATACCATTGGGATAAAGAAATTGGTAACTGATTCGTTGAGATGTTGGCACGTTGTTTTCCACTGAGATCACAGTGTAGTGATGTAATAGAGGGTGACATGGAAGTGCCAAGCTTCTGGGCTTCAATAACCTGTGGCCAACTGTCAGGCTCACAAAATACACAAGGTGCGTGGGCTCCCAATTTTCAACTCATAGAAAATCCAGGCTTTTCCCAGGCTTTCCCTACCCAGAGAATAATAAGAATCTATAGTACTAGTTACATTTTTCCCTGAATCTGCTCCTCTTGTCATGGATCTGCTTCCACGTGCTGGAAAGCAGCAAAACTTTTCCAGGCCAGACTCTTCAGGTGCTGCCCCTGAGCAGGCAATTTACTCAGTTTTGCTTCTCCTGATGGTGTCCCAGTGGAGTTAGTCTTGTAGCCCTACAGATATGGAGGACAACCAAACCATCTTCTCATAACTGCAGTGTGTTGCTTGAGGACACCTCTTCCCCAGATGCAGAGTGCTGCCACTTGTCCTAAAACTTCCTCTATCAAAATGTGAAACAGGGTATTCTCTTTCATTGTGTCATATCCAAAAGAAGCAAGTCATAACAAGAGTTACTGGGAGCCAACTGTGATAATATACAATATGGGTCATTTCCTCCCTCCCACTCAACTTTCCTTCACCCGCAAATATTTACATAACAGACACTGCACTAGGTAATGTAGAATACAGTAATGAAAAATACAGTAGTGAAAAAGTGCAATTCCTTCTTTATGTCATGGAGGTCACAACTTACTGCCTTTTGACCTTATTTGGGGTTATCTAAAACTCTCAGAAAGGTTTTCATGATTAACTTACTGAAAAGAGAATGCAGTCCAAATTTATTTTCTCCCAGGGGAGCTTTAATCTACTCCTAACTCATCGATCATAAATGAAAAGAACAATGGGAGAGAAGCACCTGCCCATCATCCAAAGTTTTTCCAATAAAAGCAACTAACCTCTATGGCCTTGCCTGGGCAAAAATATCTTGCCTGTGTAACTTATATCAGATGTAACATATTTAAATGTCTGGTTCAAAGTTAAGAAAGGAGCATTGACTTTTATTTAATTAATGCAACAAATACGTGACATTCAATAAGATGTGTACATGAAAAGTTAAGTGGAGACATGAGAGGAGGAAGACAAGATGTAGCGGAGAGAGAGATACCCAGGAGAAGGGAAAGCCTTACTAACATGTCTTCACACTTTACATTGAGAGCTGAAGAATGTGACTACCTTATCTCTGCCCTTTGAAAGTCTAATTAATTGTTTAACAAGTTTCAGCTCTCTACTGTTCTCATCCTGAAATATCAGAGGCTCTGCTGGGAATGAGCTAGCCATCGCACCAAGCAAGGACAGGTAAAAGATAAGGTATCGGCAGCAGCTGGACAAGACCAACATGTGACTAACCTAAGGTTGGTTGAATTTAAATTGGAGCTGTGCCAGGGAGTTATGCAATCCCATAAGAACCCAGTTGTGTTGGAGTGGAGAGTGGGAGAAAATTGTGGATTCAGCAAATATGAAAACCACGGTTCTCACTGGGGCAGGATTCTCTGCTTTTCCTTTTCCATTCCTCTGGTGCCTGTGGTCTGTGCCTTCAGTATAACCTAGGGAAGGGAGCTCATACTTCTTCTTTAAAGGGCCAGGTAATAAACCATTTAGCCTTCCAGGCTAGACAGTTTCCATTACAA
The DNA here is from genome assembly GCF_048164855.1 of Canis lupus baileyi. NCBI lineage: Eukaryota > Metazoa > Chordata > Mammalia > Carnivora > Canidae > Canis > Canis lupus. Next base: position 51,489,978 of record NC_132855.1, on the reverse strand, counting down.
CCTCTCAACTTTGCATTGTAGCCCCAAAGCAGCCAGAGGCAAAATATAAAGGAATGTGTGGGGCAACAAAACTTCATGTACTAACACTGGTGGGCATGGAAGTGCAGACCACACTTGGCTGAGCCCCATCCTAGTGAATAAGAAAGAGGACAGGCTTTAAGATAGCCTTAGGTTCAAATTAAAGCTCTCGTTTTTGAGATTTGTAACCTTTGTCAAGTTGCTTACCTTCTCTAAGCAGCAGTTTTCTCAGCTGCAAATTGGAGACAGTAATACCTGCTTTACAGTATTATGAGAATTAAATCTGATTATTTATAATAATTGTCTAACACGGTGCCCAATTCGTATTATGCCTTCAGTAAAGGGAAGCCGTTGTTATTAGTCATTCACTCATTCATTCGTTCTTACAGTCATTCAGTTAATCCTGTGACAGGCGTTTGGTAAGTGCCTACTATGAGTCAGGCATGTGGTATAGGTGGGATGCAACAATAGATAATGTGTATCCCTGATCTAAGAATCTCGTAGTAGAGGAGAGACAATGAACATATGCACAGGTATTTATTTATAGCATTTATCCATGCTAAGAAAGAGAATATGATTCAAAAGTGTTTTGAGAGTGAGTAAGGATATATCCAGTTTAGTCCTGAAGCTTCCTGGCTTTGAATGATACTCTTTATACTTAGAGCAGTTGCTAATTTATTTCTAGATATTGGGTTTGGGATGGCTCATAAAATCAAAGTAAAACACATTTGTAAAGCGAGAGGATTATCCATGAGAACAAAAAATAATGAATATAGTGAATCATGGAAAAATGAAAAAAATAATCTCCAAAGTAAAAAAAAAAAAAATTGTGTCTTTGTGGAATACCTGCCTGGATACATCATCATTTATGATTAGAAATATGGATTTGATTTGAAATATGGATTTGATTTGAAATATGGATTCAAATATGGATTTGAAGGGTAGTCATTCAAGCTAACTTATCATTTGAGAAGGATCTTCTATATCTGCCTCTAAAAATATGTATCTAGCAATTGAAAGAAAATACAAGTCAGCATGATACCTGGAAGCTATATACTTGGGAATGAGACAAGGTCCTTGCTCCTCTGTAGTAGGTGATTGGTTGGTTCAGTTTGGAGGAAACTTCTCAGATCTCCAAATCTTTAAGTTTCAGCCCAGTTTTGAGGGACATGGCCTCACTATCAGAAAGAAATTATTGGGAAAATACACATACAGATATTTAATCTACGTATATGTACAGCATTTCCTCGATTCTATTACCATCTCCTGCAAAAATTGATTTAATAATAGTCATTTTTCTGGACATAAAAGGCATTAAGGATACAAAACAACTAAAAAGCAAGTTCCACTTATGGAAACCTTAATATGTGGCAATAAAGTGTTTTTTGATTAAAGAAATGGGGTTTATATATGTATGCAACACTGTTGTTGAAAGATGAGCAGATGGTCAGGCAGGAGCTAGGTAAGCTTATAAACAAAACAGACAATCTTTACTCACAATTTCATTGTCTATGCACTATAGATAACTGTTGTGCCCAAGATTGCGAATCCGAGAAACCACCAAGGAGCCGACACCGATGCAAACACAGGAGGGTTTATTTACAAGCTCGGGCTTGGGTCCAAGTATACCCCACACAGCGGAGCAGGGACTTGGACCCCGAGGCTAAGAGGCATAGCAGCTTTATAGGGGCCAGTGGCCAATGGGATTGTAACACACAGAAAGTTGCACAGTTATGTCGGTCTGCACGCAGGTGGCCTATTGAATCACAATTTACCCTATAGTGACCACTTGAACTAGCCTATCACTCTGGTCGGAATTGGCGCGCAGTTTTGGCGGGTACAAGGCGGGGTTACATTTTTATGAACGGATTTCCGGAAAGGGTGTGCTCAGCGGCTTGACTAGGGTGGGGGAGCGCCTTAAGCAATACGCAGGTCCTGTGGGGGTCATACAGGAGGTGGCGAGTGCAGCACAAAATGGAGTTAGTCCTGCTCTGCTTGTCCAGGGGTAGGGGATTTTTGTTAAATTTCCTGGGTCCCACAATAACCACGAGTAGGAAAATGCCAACTTATAGCAGAGGCTATGCCACTCATGCCTTCAGAAAGTTTAGTTTCAGTTCAATACCAGCTTTGCCACCTGAGTGATTCTCCTGTCCATTGAGTCCCATCTTTAAGGAGACCTTCTGAGAGAAGTAGCCCCTGAATATACAGATTGGTTTCATCACCCTGTTTCATACCTTTTCAGCATCTCCTACTTCTTATGTATATCAATTACAATTAAATTACGTGTCTAATTATTTATTACCTACACAGTGAAGTAGTGTGGATCTCATTCATTACTGTATTTCCAGCTTCTTCCTCAGTGCCTGGCATATGGTTGATGCTCCAGTTATATTTATTGAGTAAATAAAATTATTTTCCTCTCTAGGCACTGGTGTTTCATTAGGAAGATGAGAACGTTACACCGAAAGATCTCTACAGACCCCTTCCTGCCCTAAAATTCTGTGATTAATTTTATTTTAATGTATCCTCATTCAAAATTTTCTATCAGAGGAAATTCTAGGTTTTAATGATAAATTATTAGTCTATGCATCTAAAAATAATAGTAGGTAGAATATCAGTTTGGGAAAGACTTTCTGCAGTATGCACATTTTATGTGATATTTTCAGAGGTATAAAAATTAAGTATTGAACTAATTTAAAAAATAGACTGGTAGAATGTTCTCCATTGGACTGCAGGCCCCTTGAGGAGAGGGGCCATGCTTTACTCATCTTTTTAATTCTAATTCCAAGCATAGACCCTAGCATACAATTTTTATTGAATTAATAAGGGAGGCTGAGTGAATAAAATGGTAGGAAAATAGGAAGAAACAAACAATGTAATGGAGAGCTTTGTAGATAGAAGCCGCAGGAATTTAAAGAAAATTCAAGAAAGGTGTGGAAGTGGGAAGCTTTAATAGAAATGATTTACAGAGTTTCAGATAAACACTCTGAATTTAAAAACAGTTTTCAAATTGTTAGTTAAAATAGTATTTTTATCATTTAAATTTAAAATAATGGAGGAGGGATCCCTGAGTGGCGCACCGGTTTAGCACCTGCCTTTGGCCCAGGGCATGATCCTGGAGACCCGGGATCGAATCCCACATCGGGCTCCCGGTGCATGGAGCCTGCTTCTCCCTCTGCCTATGTCTCTGCCTCTCTCTCTCTCTCTCTCTCTCTCTCTCTCTGTGTGTGACTATCATAAAAATTAAAAAATAAATAATAAATAAATAAATAAATAAATAAAATAATAAAATAAAATAAAATAAATAAAATAATGGAGGAGACCCAGCATTTGATTGGCGGTCTCTCTGCCCTCACCATGAGCCCATTTAGAAAAACTCTCTTCCTGGAATTGAGACAACACATGCAGCCAGAGCCATGACTCGGCTACTGGCCAGAAAGAAGGCAGCAGCGAGCACACGGAAGATACAGAGTTTTCCAGGTGGCAGGTACCTCTTGGAAGATCATTTACAAAATAGAAGTTGTTGGGTTTTGTGTTTGTTTTTGTTTTTTGTTTTTATTGTTTTTGTTTATACAAATACTTCTAAGTGGTACTTCTGCCTGAAAGGGGAAACCACTGCTTTAACATGCTTCAAGCAGCTCAGATAAAGAGATTTCTCTTTTGCCTCATTGTTATATTTCTTTACCTTGCCTAGAGAATCTTTCAGAAGATTCCCAACTTCACACAAATGTAACACTCAGTGGCTCTTTACAGATGAAAAGCTTGAGCTGCTCAACAGTTGCAAAGAGACTTCAGAATAAGATTCCTCCATGATATTATTTGATTCTTTTCCTTGAATTCAGGATACTAATCTATATATACTTATCAGCTATTTACATATAACAGATATATCTTGGAAATAAAAAACAAATATAAAGAGTGGAATTCAATTTTTAAATATTTTTTAAAGATCTATATAAATTTTATTCCCAGAAACAGTTTTCAAAAAGAAATGAGCAAATCACAAAACTAAATACCAAATTGTTGTGTTGCTCATGTTTGGGTTTCGTCAATGTTGCTGCTTCCAACCAATTTCATCCACTGATATCTTTATCAAGGAAAAAATAAATCAGTGAATCAATTAACCAGTTTAATTTTAATTTAAATGTCTTTGGCTTATCCTTACAGTGCTTCCCACTTCCTGCATTTCTATCATGGCACACGTAGAAAATGATGACATTTAAATGGCTCACTGGGATTAAAAGAAAAAGAAAAAAGAAAAAAAAGAGGCTGTTTGAGTCCGAGGTGATTGGCCTGGACACTCCTTTCTTGTCCTTGTACCACCACCTTGAAGATAGGAGGCTTGACCCATATTAATCTTTGCTTTTATGGCACATCAGTAGTGTACTTTAAGATCTCTGCCTGGAAATGTGACCAGAGCTCCAATCATTTATTTTTTTCTTTTTCAATTATTTTTCCAGACCCAGGTGTTGTGCTCAGGCATGTACAAACCTAATGACAATTGCTAGATGACTTTCACCAATGTAATTTGGCTAAGTGGTCAGCTGTCATTCTTGTTGCTGTGGTAACTTGCTCAGAACAAATGATGTTTCCTCCTATCTGGGATCACATGACCCTTTTTGGCTGACCAATTGTAGCTCTCTCCTTTATTATACTTATTACATTAAATTATAGTTATTTTTTATTTTACATTTTTGAGTTCTTGGGGGCTAGGAACTATCATTATTTTCCCAGTATCTAACACAGTGCATAGCACCTGGTAAGTTTCCTAGAAATCTAAATTTGACCCACTCCATAGTCTGGGGAGCATAGCTAATGTGAAGCTTGGCAACACTGAGATGTTTTGCTAGATTTCCATAGATACAGATTTGAGGATGTGAGCACCCAGTGCAAGAAGACAATGAAGTCTCTTATTTAGGGGAGAAAGAATCCCAAATAGATCACAGAAGATGTTATCACTTGCATTTAAGAATTATGACGAGGGAGAAACACACTGCCTTTTATATCCCCCACTTGTTATGACACAGACAACTATAAATCTACCTAGTTGCTATTTGGGGATTATCAAATCTCTTGTAAGCTGTACAGGAGAGCTGGAATATGGATTTTGTTGAGTCCAAAGCATGAGTAGGGAAAAGAAATAAATGGGAAGAGGCTATCAGGTTGAAAGATGGAACAAGTATCAGAAGAGATTGAATTATAATGTGTGAGTTAGGTAGAAATGATGTTCAACATGAGTGCAGTTCATATTGCACTGAATCTGTTAATAGAATTGAGGACAAAGGTCTATATTGATACATTTAAGTTACATCTATTCACTCTGTGGTATCAGTGAAGAACACTAATAGAATGCCAACTAAGATTAGAGGAAATATTAATAATATGGAATACTTCTCCAGAGCATCTAGTAAAACCAAAGACACTCTGAGTTGGAAAGTAACTTAGAGGTCATATACTTTCCCCACTAAAATCTCTAAACTTTTATGTTCAAGAAATATTTCTGACTCTTAGAATTCACATTTGGAGGAATTAAAGCACTCAAAATAATAAGTTAGGAGAATTCACATTTGGAGGAATTAAAGCACTCAAAATAATAAGTTAGGAGTTATTAAAACTGATCATCTACCATGACATATTTGACAAACATAAGATTGCCATTTAAAAGGGAAAGAAAAGCCACCCACCCACACTGTATCTAGCAGCTCACTCAAGCCCCATAACTTTCTGTGAAGACAATAGGATGGGAGTCGCATATCCTCTTCTGATCCTTTCTTTGTAAATTTCCCTTTTTCCCTACTCAAAGGGATCACCTTGCACAACACCCCCGTAGGTCCTATAAGTCCATTGTCTTCCATTGGAGATCTTCTCCCTAAATTGTCCAAGGACATTGAAAGTGTACCCAGTCTACAGATGGCATGAATTCTGTTTCCAGCAGCAAGTAAAGAGAGGCAAAAGTCTACTCTTGTTGTTTCTTATGGCCACGGGTTGCTCTTGGGTCTTGACCTCTGCCACAGTGATGCCTCTCCTAGTCTAGATGCTACAACACAGTGGCATATAACACTATTCACATATTAGCTATTGTTATTGATAATGTTATTGTTATTTTAATAATAATATATGCTATAATACATGCTATTATATATTGTATTCATATAATAACATTATTATTAGTTCACAGTCCTTCAATCTAAGCCTTTGAAATCAGATATATTTTGAAATTCTTACTATTAAGTTTTTTTTTTAAAGGCAATATGGAGATACACGGAGAGATAATGTAACATTCCCAGTGGAACTTAGGACAGAATACCATAATCAAGTACATTAATATTTCTGCAAATAAACACATAAATATGCACACTGATTTGGAATGGATAAAGACCATAAGTAGCCTTCTCTACTCATTTCAGGTCAGGATTTAGCAACAATTGAGTTAAACATTTTTTGGTTTTGTAACTTTTTGTATTTCAGAATGTAGACAAAGGATTGCAAATCTGTGTTGTTATTGCTATTGTACTTATTATTCTTTTAAAGAATTGACAGTTACAACTCAATATCCTGCTATTTTCTGCATGGTTCCCAGTTTGTCACTTTGTTGCTCAGAGTCATTTTGGGTGTGGCACTCTGGGCTCAAAATAGAATTGCTATATCACCATCTTGATTTTGATATAACGCTTTTGTGGCCAACTCACCACAATATGACCTATAGTCAGCAAAACTTTTATTTCTTTTTCACATTTGCTACTAGATAATCCTATGTGCTCTCCTGCTTTTGTGCAACTTGTTTTTGGAAAATAAATTTCTCCCTGTGAAATTGTTTCTCCCCATGAAATTTAATATTAAGTCTTGGATCATTTTCCCAGTCTGATGAGATAATTTTGGATTCTGACTCTGTCATCTCAGTATCTGCTATTGCCATGCGTCACATGTAACTTTGATCAGCATGTCTTTAATCCAATTTGGTGAGAAAAATATTGAAAAGGACAGTGCCAAGGGCAGCGTTAATGTTGCTCATTAGTGAACATTAGTCAACACTATTTGGAATAGTCATTCAATTAAAACTCAACAAATGGTATGACAATTCATATTTCTATCCTTGTCTCTAAGAATATGGAGAAGAACTTTGTCTGAGGTCTTGTTAAAATCCATTTTTATCTTTCTATAGAATCCAGTGGCATGCTCTATAGTCGCCTGAATAAGGAAGGAATTAAGGTGGAACTCACCTAATTTAATTTTTATAAATTCATGTTCTTTCGTGGTGGCTGCTTTCTTTCTTTCAAAGTCACAAAAAATCACAAAAATCTGCATGGTGATCTGTCCCTCAGATTATCAAGTCTGTATTCCTTAGTCTAGATATAATAATACTTCCCTTCTTCCCACTTTTGAAAATGAGAATATATGCTCATCTCAATTTCACAGCACCACTTCTTTTCTCCAGAAATTCTCTAAGGTTATTGAAAACAATTAAATGTCAAATGCCATTGGCATTCTCATATATTTGCGAGATGACCATATAATTCATCATCCCCATAAAGATATTCTTAAATGAGAAAAGTGATCTATTGATAAGTATGCCAGAAAGTCAGGCATAAATGGGACTGTGTCAGGCAAACCAGGACATATGGTCACTCGTAAGTGAACATGGCTGAGAATCTTCCATGCATTCAGAATTAGTAAGTGCCTTTTACAATCTCTCCCACCAGCTAGCTTCATGCCAACACTGGTCTTAGCCATCTTTAACTGACAGTTGCCCTCCACTACAGAAGAGAATGGGAGATAGAACAGCACTCTATCTGCAAACAGTCATTAATCATCCTCTCTATGAGTAACAAAAGACATTTGCTTTTCGGGCCCTTCTTGAACTGGGTGGCACTTTAAGAGAAAGAAGAAGGTGGAAGAGGAAGAGGAGGTAGATGGGAAGGAGAATGTATTTCATGCCACATATATTTTTCTAAGCCTTAGCTTATTATGTGCTTTTGCTTTCCTGACTCTGCATTTTACAAATATTCTCCTTTTTGTTATTTGCCTTTCTATTGTGTGTACAAATTCTCATGAAATTGAGGTCATTATAGATTCCTGTTGATCTCTTTAGATATCTTCTTCCTTCCTGCCTTTTTCTTTGTTTTCTGAATTCTTTGCAGAAGAAAAACAAATTTCTTTCTGAATAGCCTAATGAACCCCTTGAGCTTTCCAGCCTTTCAGATTCTCATTCCTCTCCTGAGGCTTAAAAGGTCCTAGACACGTTTGCATATAGTTTTTGTCACATTCACACTCCTGATCTACCTGATGGCCAGAATTAATCAGAAAAATAGCAGTTTTTCTCATTGCTTATTCTATCTTCAGCATAATTTACACATTTCTATTAAGAGATCCCTTTTCAGTTTTATCTTCCTTTAAGATTTTTAGTCCCTGGAGAAAGTAAAAGAACCCAAAAAGCCGGTTACAAAATGTAAATTTAGAGTAATGTGGAAAGCTTTAAGGTACTTATTGTGAAATTAAAAAAAAAAAAAAACAGTAGAGTAGGAACATGAATATGGTGTTTTTAATAGTTAATGACACGGCCTTACCAGTGATCTATTGAAACATATGCTTTGCACACAGAACCCGAGAATCATTAAATAGGAGACAGGATGGAGATGAAGCCACTGTGAAGACTTGGGAACTCTCTGCCATTATAATAGCATCTATTGATTTGAAACAAGTTGCTAGAGGGCTCCTTTTTTTTTTTCTCTTCTATTTCTGTGAGGGAATTTTAAATCTGCTCTTTTGGAAAAAAGTAGTAAACAGAAGCACTTCCGGGTCACTGTCTTGGCATTTGTTTAGCTTCCTACTAGACGAGAATGATGGGAGGGAGGCAGGTAAGAAGCCCCTGGCCACTCTGCCACGAATGAGCCATTCGCTTCACGGCAGAGGCACTCAAAGGAAGTGTTGGCCCTTGACTGCCATTCTCAGCCTCCTCAGGGTTTTGATCTCTTTTTCCTTGTGGTAATTAATGGATGAAAGCAGGGTGTGCCAGAATTGGCTGACCACCATCCTGTGGTGAATTAAGGTCTCATGGGTCCATGGGGCTAGGTTCAGGGAGTGATTTGGGGAGGCGCAATGTATTCATCAATCCTGTCTTCACAAAGGTTTAAAAACCTAATTTTCTTTTCTCTTTCTCTCTCTCTTTTTACATTTGATGCTGACCTTTGTACACTTTACACTACTGGGCAGAACGTAGATAGTGATTAGGGTTAAGGTAAGATTTGGGCAGAAAAGTTCACCTTGGACTTTCTATACACATATTTAGAGGGAACACTTGGAGTGAGTGCTCTTTAGAATAGTGACATTTTCATATACTTTTGTTAATTCTCTCTTGGAACTTTAACTAGGAGTTTTGGCAACCCTATAAGTCAAGGGCATTTTCTGAAAAAAAGAATAATTATGGTGGGATAGTTGCACTGAAAGTAATTAAAACATTATTCAGTCATACTGACTGTAATATGGCAGCAGTATTGCATTACTAGCCAGACAGATCAATGGACATCAATAAAAAGTCTAGAAATGTATCCAAACACCTGGAGTCATTTAGTGTATAGTGGCAACATTTCAAATTAGTGGGACATAATATGTATTATTCAAATTATAGCATTGGGGCAAATTTGGAAAAAATTAAATCTAGGCTTGGTTTATTGTATCCTGTAAAATTTTGTTCATTTGTAGAAGGGAGTTAAATAATCTCTAGGGTTTATTTAGTATTTATTATATGCTAAGCATTATGCCATGGATTATTCTCTTTATTACTTTTAGCTGTCCTATGAGGTGGATACTAATAGTAATCATATATTATGATGAAATTAAAGCACAGATCAGATTAAACCTTAGATTAGTGGAGCAGAGTACAGCACAGGGTTAATGTGAGGATTAGGAATGGCTTCCAAACTCTAAGCCCCAATCTTATTATACCTTGGAAGAACTAGATGAAACTACTGGTGAATATGTATGTGTGGTTGTTGCATAGAGGAGAGCTTTCAAAACTTGACACCGAAACCAAAAGCCATGAGGGAAAACATTTAACTACATAAAAATTTAAAGCCTTCTATATGCAAGAAAATACCATAAATGAAACAAGACAAATCAATGATATTTTAAATAGATATGGCAGAGGATGGATTAATATACTTACTATATAGAGAGCTGTTTAAAAAAGCTTACTGCCACAGGAGAAAAATACCTCCAGAGCACCTGGCACATATGGGCCATTTCCATTCTTCACCAATTCACTGACTAGGCACAGCTTGCATTGGGTTTATTCCCAAGCTTGTCTGCTTCTCCCCCCACAGACTTGAAGGCAATACACAACAGAAATGCAAGCAGCCCAAAACATGCAAAATGATGAATCCTACTAGTAACCAAATAAATGCAAGTAAAACCAAGGACATTAATCCACAACTTAATTTGAACTAGTGGTAATTGGAAGACTTAACTTTTTAACTTTAGGGATCTATTGAAAGTAATAGTATTTCACATAACCTATAAAATAATGTTTTAAGATGATAATGTTTTAAGATTATAATGCTAAATCTTGTATACAAGTGTACCATGTATTGACAAGCAAAAAAAGAAAGCATTAAGATCTCAATTCTACTTACAAACAAGGCAAAGATGTATATACCAATAAAGCCTGGTATGTAATGCACTAAAATATTAAGAGTGGTCCTAAGTGGAAGGTTTACAATTGAATATTTCTCTTCTCTTTTTATCTTTCCATCTATTTTCCAAATACTTGATAATATGTGTGTGCCACATTTATATTCAGGAAGAATACACACACACACACACACGTACACACGCACTTTATGAAATAAGGACTCAAATCTAGGGCCACCTCACTATTATTTCCCTTTTTAGTTATTTTTAGTTTACAAAGTTCAATCACATATATTTTCTGGTTTAAGAGAAATGCTACCCCAAGTGGGTTCCTGCTGCTGCTTGTGTGTAAAAACTTAATTTTCTATTCCATAGACTTGGGGAATAAGAGAATTCTTTTTCAAAGAAACCATTATTGGAGTTTCTGGTCTCCTTTATTCAAAATGTATTCCTCCCTTCCAATTCATTAGCACACGTCCTCCACAGCTTCCCTTTTGTAAAGAACTAAAGGATTTTACTATGGTAGATCTAGAAAGCAGCCTTCACACAGAGTAGCTGGGTAAGTCGGTGCCCTGCTATTCACTTTGACCCAGTTTGAAGCACTGAAGAGACTAGGGACAGAGCTGATAGGTGTCAGGTGTGCCTCAGATGTGTCATCCTCAGACTTCTTGGATTAGAGGATGTTCTCAGATTCCTTCCAAGTCTGACAGTTTGGGATCCTGTGCTCTGCTCACCCAGTCCTGCTCATTGGTTCCACCTTCTTGTTCCTATCCTTCTTTGTAATTAACTTTACCTCCTCTCTCATGGCCAAGGCCAGGCCATTGTCTTCAGATTCCTTTTGGTCCCTGGAGAGACCATGGCCTTATCTCTTCTGGAATCTGGGTTCACCACATTTAGCTTCTGTTGAGAAGTGCTTCCATGACTGGGTGAGATGTGACTCACCCTGTGGCTCTTGAAATGCCTTCAGAAATTCTGTGGTCTCAACACACATGATGCCAACTCCAGTGGGCTGAATCTCACCTGGTATTTCTGCCTGCTTTTCTTTATCTCTCCCCGTCTTTTCTCTCATTCCATTAAATTATTTCTCAGTAGTTTGAGACAGTTCTGCATCCAGGTTATCGGCTACAGGCTGTTGCTTCTTCTTAAAAAATTAATATAGACATTAACATCTCTTTACTTAATTTTAGTTGGTTGTTTGGTGCTGGAGAGGGGACAGATCTGCAACCTGGAGGAGGAAGGGGCCTTTCCATGAGCCACAGGCAATCTTTCCTGCTCCATTTTAATTGCCCTTGTAGCTGCCTCTGCTGGTGGTTCTCCTCATCTCACCCCACAACGCCCACTCCAGGCCAGACTGGACAGTTGACTAAGTGACTGAATTCAATGGTTCTGACACATTCCCACCTTACACTCTATGGCCTGTTTACATATTTGTGATGGTTTTATTGAATTTATAATTTTTCATAGCTAGGTTAAGCAAAAATTTCTCCCCTATACCCAGTGATCCTATGTTCTGTGGAGTTTAAGAATTCCGAAATTCACAGCTGCTGAGGGTGATATAAGCCTGGGACTATTATTCATGCACTCTGATTTTAAATTTTATATTCACAAAACCATTATTCGCCCTAAAATGAATAAATGTTCAAAATTTATACTTATTTTTTTTTTTTTACAAAGACAATGTAGTTGTTATCTTGTTTATAAGTAGGAATTGTAACATTATTGGGGGGGAGTGGAGTTTTACTACTAAAAAAATGTTTCAATGTCGCTAGTCTGTTTAATGTCAAGCAAGCATTTTAGACTCATTTTTATTTTCCAAAAGGTTGTTTTCGTGTATGCAGACATAGCTTGACTAAATCTCTGTGATTCCATAGTAACTACTCGATGCCTTAGGTTCCTCACCTAAAAAAAAAAAAAAAAAAAAAAAAAATGGAGATAATACTTTAGGGATCTGTCCTGAAGAAAAAGTAATGGAAACTATTGTAGCAGTCACTAAATATAAATTGCTGTGTGAACATTACTAAATCAGAGCCATCATACTGTGTGCATAAGCACTTTTCATTTGGGTTCCTGGCTAATGCATTAATCTGTTGCCAAAGGTTAGACCCTGCAACTGATGTCAGATATAGATGAATTTGCTTCCCTAAGTACATGTAGCCTTCAAAGGCAACACTTATTGATGAGAAACAGCACTTTTTAATTTTTTTAAATAGTCACCACAGTTTGTCTGTAAAAGCAAAGCACTACCAACAACTAAAGATATACCTCCTCAGTTCCAACTGTTAACTGTCAGCCCTTCTCATATTGCTTGGTGGGTCTTGCTTCCAAGATGGTGACATGAGGAGGGGAGCACAGATCTCTCACTAATTGGTATGCCAGTCAATGCCCTCAGGAGATTAAGTTAAAGACTTTGACTATGGCCCTCTTGTACATTACTCACTGTTTTGACTTCCAAAAGAGATTAATGTATGGGGGCACAGTCCCTCAGCAACCCACTCTGACTATCATGGTTGTCATTAGCCTTAGATCATTCTCCAATCCCCCAAATGTGGGCATTTAGTACCTGAGATATTACTTTATGGTTATTATTTATAGTTTGAATATGGAACCTCTACCTCCCTCCTAAAAAAGAAAGACAATACTAAAAGTTCAGTAGGCAGTTCCCTGATTTTGATAACAGATAGGCTACTGAAGAGAGCTATTATTATTTATATTACATTGCTAACCATGAAGAAATGGCTGGACACAATATTTATGTCCTGCAATAGGAGAGTGCCAAGGTTAACTTATTTTCTGTGCATTTCTGTAAGTACCTTTACCCTGTGAGGTAATGATTAAAGTCATTTAATGCTGTTTTTCTCCCAGGCACGATGGTTTGGAAATATATCTATTTGGGATTCAGGTAAATCACATGTGATAGTTCTTAAAGTGATAATTCTTGACATGATCATTCTTATTGTGATTGAGCAAAAGAAAGCAGCTTCTTTAGACTTGGACATCTACTTTGTTTTTAGTCTCTGTGCATGTCAGATATTATTTGATAAATTAAAACAGCACCACTGATTCTGTTGCTTAATATACATCTGCAGTAATGTATTCCAGAAAATGTTATATCATGTATTCATTTATTGATAGGATTAGTCAAGGATAAGCTTGGTTCAAGATGAGTAACCGGTAATTGGGACCAAGTTCATTGAGGTTTTAAATTTTACATTTTATTTCATACAATTATGGAATTCAATTGCAATCTATTCTCATAGGATAAGTGGATAGTGAATTTAGTAGTACAAAATTCAACCAGATGTTCTGATAGACTGAGATCCAAATATAATGTTGAATGAATAAGTGAGTGAGTGAGTGAGTAAGTGAATTTGAAGAACTGAGGGTATTATTTTTTAGTGGGGGAGGGGCAGAAGGAAAGAGAATCTCAAGGAAGCTTCATGCCCAGTGCAGAGCCTGACTCAGGGCTCCATCCCACAACCCTGAAATCTTGACCTGAGTCGAAATCAAGAGTCGGTTGCTTAACCAACTGAGTCACTCAGGTGCCCCAAGATCTGAGGATATTCTGTTTGCCTTTATGATAATATGAAAATCAGGAAAAGTATGGTTAAGCAGAATCAATATTCTGCTTGAAAAATAAAATCTCCCTTGCATCGTCCATTTTACACATCTCCCCTGCTCTTGCTTTCCTGCCCACATTTCTGCAGTTCTGTTTCTCTGGGTCACTTCCTGCATTTGCCAGAGCTAGTTTCTTCAATCGATGATGATTAGCATCAGTTCCCTGTGGCTCTTCCTGGATTTTTTCACCTGAATAGTAATTTTTTTCTTTAACATTTCCTACTGCTTTAATTTTCACTCCCATTTTAAATTCTTCATTAACTTTAATTAAGCTTTCCCAAGGCTTAAAATACCTGTAAGACTTTAAAAAAGTTAATCATTTGATTTGCCTGCTCAGCTTTCCTAGTCTTGCCTAGTTTTAAGACTGTTAAACCTAAAATTGTACCTGAGAGATGGCGTGATCACAGAGGGGAAATGAAATGATGGCATTGTTAGTGAAAGTTTAATGATGAGTTTCGATAGAAAAATCTCACACTTCAGTGTTCTTTGTGTTTCATGCTGATAAGCAGCTAATAATTTTAAATGCCTTCATTTTAGAATTAATTTATTTAAAACACTTATAATTTTCAAGTCCACATAAATACTAGGTACAAGTTTACCTAGTCTAGAAGGAAATGAACCTTCATGGTCCTTTGCAAATTTTGTTGCTTACCTCAGCAAGTCTCTTTGATTTTAATTCTGTAGACCATTAATTATTTTCTTAAACCTGCCATAATTTTTCTGATTAAGAATTTGGAACTGGAGGTTTATCTTAAGGACAAAGTATTCCATTTTTCTTCAATTTATAGAAACTGAAGCCAAGAGAGGTGGCTTAAATTTGCAGAACTAGGTAGTAGCAGAGCCAGACCAGAGCCAGGGATTTGGCTGTGTTGGGATTTATTTACAAACTGGTCACCAGGGATGTTCACTATAACCATAAACCATGTAGTTATGCCAATTGATCTGAAAATTACCCTTGTCACCTCATATCAACTCAAGTCCAGATGTAGAGGAAGCATTAGAATGCGAGTGCACCTGCAGAGGGCTCTAGTTATTTCTAGAAATGCTTATGAAGAAAGTTCACTTTAATTTTAATGATGGCATTTTCTCTTGATTCTAGGGGAAGTTGTAACCTTCTTTCAATCCTGCTATATGAACTCTAGGACTATGCCATTGTGACTTTTAAATCTAGCAGTTGTTTATTGTCTGTGTTATAAGATTTACTGAGAATTATCAAAGGACATGTTTTGCATCATCTGAGATAGCCCTGGGTCCAATTAATTCCCCTTCTTGCCCACAATGGATATTACCAAGATAGACTCTTGTTATTCCTACTGAGGAAGATAAATAGAAATACAGATTTCTCTTTGATTAGAAAGCAAACAACCCTATTAAACTGAACTATATTAAAATAAATACCAAGAGTATTCATAGGTATCCTTGTTACAGATTATTTGCCCTGGACTATTATTTTTATTTAGCTTTGTGGTTTTTGAGGTTTCCATATATCACATGAACAATTTTTTTATTGTGAGCCATAGAGGCAGCAGAAAAGTGAACCACTTTGATATGAGTAAGTGTATTGTATGGTAAGATGCCATGCTAGTCACTGAGATAGATGCATGTATAAGTGTTCTTCCTAGCTGAAGTGATTCCTGACATTGGGAAGAGGGAATTATATATGAGAGTGACCTTAAACCTGTAGAGTAAGAATGTAAGCCCTTTAAAAAAAAGGTTTATTTATTTATTTGAGAGTGTGTGCACATGCGTGGGGTGGGGGGTAGGGGTGGAGGGAGAAGGAGAGAGAGAATCTCAAGCAGCCTCGCCGCTGAGCACAGAGCTTGATTTGGGACCCTGAGATCACAGCCTGAGCCCAAATCAAGAGTCTGACACACTTAACTGGCTGAGTCACCCAGATGCCCCCAAATGTAAGCTGTCTTAAGTAGTTCTCCCACCTTTGTCTCTGTCATACATATTCACACTTAGGATACACATTGTTATACATAGATGAAGATAGTAATTATTTACTTACATAAGAAATGCACCTTATGTAAGTTAACATAAGAAATTGCATAAATTGACATGGCTTTTAAAAGCCTAAGTCTGTCACCCTGAGGCTGTCTTCCACAACCTTGTGGTAAGTAGGTTGCAGATGAATTCCCAGATTTCTATTGTCACTGTAGGGATAACATAGGAATAAAATATTATAATAACTATGGTGGGAATACAGACTTTCTCTAGGTTTTCCTTCAGAAAAAAAGGGAAAGAATTACATCATCCTGATAATCTTTTTGAACATCATTGTTCGACATTTGATAATATAAAAGTATTGTTTAAGTCACAGTAATTCTTTTCTAAGACATTATTCATATATTTCAGATGTATGATCAGGTCAACCTTAATCCAAAAGCATAATTGGATCTAGTCATCTGAGAAAATAGCCAGAGTGGGCTTTTGGTTTTACATGTTTGGCTATTGAATCTATTCTGTCACCCAGTCCCATCATGTCTAACTTTTTGTTTCAAAATGCAACCAGAACCACTCAAAGGAAGCATCACAGACTGTAGAGCAATTGGGGTGTTACCCATGGAAATATAATTCAAATGTTGGACATATATTTGAAGAGTAACCCTGTGTGTCAGGCACTATAGAATGCTTGAAATGTCAGAAATGAACAAAACAGACCAGTTATTATCTTTATAAAAATCAGACAATCAGGGAAGACAGATAATAAATAATCACACCAAGAAATAGGTAATTTCCAAGTACGGTAAGAGCTATGGAGGAGAAGTAGAGCATGACTTAAGAGAACATGGTAAGAATACTTCACTAACATTGATACAGTAGGAAGGTCTTCCTAAAGTTTGGTATGAGGTCATGCTGGGTGGGCACAGCCTTCCTAGAAGAGGAAACAGCATGTGTAAAGGTTCTGAAACAGAAAGCCCATCTGTTTTAAAGAGGTGAAATTAAGTCAAGGAGATCAGGTCCTGGTGAAATAAATGGCAGAGTAGGTCAAAGAGGTAACCAGAAGCCAAATCATTCAGGCTTTGGAAGTGATAGTAAGGGTTATGAATTTTTTCCCATGTGCAAGTCATGAGACACCATTAAGAAATTTTCAGTAAGGGAATAACATTAATTTTGTTCTGAGAAATATACTTTGCTATGAGGAGAATGCACTGGAAGAAAGCAAATTGGGAAAGTGTGAGAAACTTTGAAGTCAGATCTTTTGGTTAGTCCGTGAGATAGTAGTGATTGATTCAGGGTGGTAACAAACGGAGGTAGAAACGAGTAGACAAATTTAAGATGTATTTTGTAGGCAAAACTGACCACTTAGAAAATGTGGAGAGTTGGTATCCCTGGGTGGCACAGCGGTTTGGCGCCTGCCTTTGGCCCAGGGTGCGATCCTGGAGACCCGGGATCGAATCCCACGTCGGGCTCCCGGTGCATGGAGCCTGCTTCTCCCTCTGCCTGTGTCTCTGCCTCTCTCTCTCTCTGTATGACTATCATAAATAAATAAAAAATTAAAAAAAAAAAGAAAATGTGGAGAGTAACAAAGAGAATATTCAGTTATAGTTTCCAGGTTCTTGATGTGTTGCCATATGCTGTGAGGCAAGCCGTTTGGGACAGGGTAGAGGGAGATCAATAGTTCAGTTCAGCACATGTTAAATTTGAGATGGTTCTAAAACAGCCGAGTGAGAATGACAAGGGCATAGTTGAATATGTGAATCTGAAATTTGGAGAGAAGTATAAGTTGAGTTAGAAATTTGACTGTTTTATCAGGGTTTTAGTTGCAGCAATAAAAGCCAAATATGGTAGGCTTTCACCCAAATGGAGATTCATTGAAGGATATGGAAGACAGACTTCACAGACTTTCTAGGAGTACTGTTTGTGAACAGGCCCCAAACACCCCATAAAAGTTGCCTAGGAAAGACGGCAGTACTTCATTCATGGGCAAAGTCATGGTGGCTTGTGACACAGATAACACCAACCCTGGACACTGCAAGTAGGGGTCTGAGCAACTGTTTCTCTTTCTCTGGTGAGTGTTGTTTTGTGAAGTACAAGGTAAGAGAATGATTAAGGAAGGATGAACATCAATAATATTACCAATGATAAAAACTAACAATATTTTACTATGTGCCAGGCATTAGATTGCACACTTCGCAGGGATTATATAATGTAATCACCCCCCCCCCACACACACACGAGGGAAATAATTGCTATCCCCATTTACAGATGTGGAAGTTTAAAAAGATCACACATCCTGTGTGTGGTAGAACTGTGATTCCAATTCCATAAGACTCAGAATTCATTTTCTTAAGCATGGTGGGCATTATCATAGAGCTGAGGGGCCATAGAAGGTAAGAACTGGTAAGGATCTCTGGTTAGGCAACATGGATGGCAATTGGGGATCTTAGAAAAGGAAGCTTCAATACTGAGGGACAGAACTATCTACAGAGGGCTGAAGAGTAAAGGAAGATAGAGTAGTGAATGGAGAAAGCCTTTTTTGGTAACTTTCAAGAACTTTGGCTGAGAAAAGAAGTAGAAAGAGAAGGTTGTGGCTGAAGAAGGATCAAGGTATCAAAGGAAGACACTCTTCCTTCCTCTTTCCTCCTTTTCTCTGTCCCTTTTCTTTCACCATCTCTTCCTTCCCCCATCATAAAGTGAACTAATGTACATTTGAATCCTGATAGGTAAGCCTCCTCGGTAATGAAGAAGAGGTTAAGGAGGCAGTGAGAGATGTGATGACGTATGAAGAGAGGCTCCTGAGCATATGGAGGAGGTAATGACCAGAATATGTAGAGTAGAGTTGACCTTTAGTGGAATAGACACTTTTTCTACCTTCAGCTAGAGAGGCAGATAGGGAAGGGCCTGGGTCAAACATCTTGAAAATTTACTGTGCAATAAAAGTGGGGGCTATGCTTTATGAGTTTTGTTTTTGTTGTTGTTTTCCAGGGAAGTATAGAGTGAGATCATTAGCAGAGGCAAGAAGAAGGTGGGGATGGTTGGAGAGTTAGTAGAGGGGACAACACAGGCAACATTTGTTGAACACAATGAGAGAGAGCCAGCTGACTGAGAAATGGAGGGAGATTTCCAGGCAGTGTTAAAGTCTTTTGAATGTTATGATCATGAAACTAAAGTGATACTAATCAGAACATTCGTTTTATACCTCCTACCCCCGGAAAGACTTTTAAAAGCTCTAAGTCTGGGTAGACTGTGGTGAATGGATTTGGAAGTGAATAAGGCTCACAGCAGAGATATATCACCATCCTCACAGAGTTACTCTGCCCTTTGGGAAAATGGCTCTTTATTATGACATTGTCCCGCATGATCCAATGGACTCTGGTCATGGCTATCATTGTACAGAATGTATGATTCAGACACTGAAATAGATGCTACTAGTTAAATGGCAGAAACAAGAACATGCACAGATCATTGTAGTGCAGTAAATGAAATGTATCTCATGAGAGACAGCTTGGTGAGTTTTTTTTCTGAAGTTCTTCCCTCATTTACTTCATCTATTTACTGACATACACCCATCAGCCAATCATCCAGGCTAGTTCTCTTACCACTTTGAGGAATTCACTTACTTCAAATGCATAGAGGTACCTTTAAAATTAAAGGTACAATAAGTACTTGGTATTCAATGTATGTAAACATTTGGTTACATAAATAGTGTCAGCTAATATCCTTAGTGGAGAAGGAATAAGAAAAATAAGCAAACATTTCCATTGTGTTATTTTTCCGTTCCCAAGGATAATTAAACAAGACATTTTGCCTTGATTAAGTGTTTAGCATCAGAAAAAAAATACCTATAAAATACCTGTAAACCTGAAAATATTGTGAAATCTGTTCACATTTTCATTTATGAAGGATCATCATCAGTGCATAATGTTTGCCTTTAACAACCAGCAGTCTTTCATGAGAACTGAATGTTAAACTGAAATAATTCACCGTGTTACCAATTTGTGTCTCACCACTGTAGGACTTAGAAGGCATTTGGATATTGGCTGTAACATATAATTCTTGTATACACAGTGTTGCAGAATAAGGAAGATTCAGGCAGCAGTCAACTTCAACTGAAGTGAGCTCTACACAGAAAACCAGTAATTGTTTCCATGAGATTTTGATTGAATAGACTAATTTTCCAAAGGAGAAAAATCTGGCTCTTTTGCAGCATGACTGAGGTGTTTGGGGATATATCATTTCTGTCCATGGGAAACACTGCCATATGGCCATGGCATCAGACATTTTTAATGTTTGAAAATTAGATCTTAAAGTAGAAAAGCCAAGGGATGATGTGAATTCTCATACTTTGTCTACATTTCTTCCAAAAAACTCAACCAGATTATGATGAAAAAAAAGAACACTAATTAGTGAAGAATGAGGCTGCTTTTGATATATAATAATCAAAGTGATTTATGTTAAAAATGTTGAATTCACAATATAAATATGTATGTTTCAATATTTTGAAACCTATCTAAAAGTAATGTTTTTCATTTGGCCTTTAAGGACAAAGTTTGGCATTGTAACACTTATCCAAGATACCGCCTAATGTAAGATTCACAATTGACTTAACCATATTTCTGGGAAAGAAGAAACACTACATTAAATACATATTATGTTTTTTAACTAATCTCACTGTTCTGTACATTCATGAACATGATTTTATTTGACTGGGTTCTTCTGTATCAAAATTAACATTTGAGTCTAAACCTTCATCATATTCACAGTCTACATATTCCCTATGACCTTTGGCCTTGGGCAGCATAGTAATGACCTGCTTTCCAAAACCTATGCCTATGATCTTGACCTCCCTACTTGCCTTAGGACTGACAGAATAATTTTGAAGCATATCTAAGAACTCTGGGTTTTGTTTGCATTTCCTATTTGGTTGAATACACAGTTTTGATTTTTCTATAATAGAAGTATGTATTGCTGGATATTAAACAATTTCTCTTGAATATCTGACTGAAGCTTTTGACAGTTACTGAGTCTTAGTCTTTATGAAACTCTATGGGTATCTATCTAAAACTTTCCTTAGCTTTTTAGGTCTTATGGTATATTCCAAGATATTTGACAATTTCTGTTGTCTTTATTCTCCCTTGTGTGTATGGATTTTTTCTTTGAATAACTGTAAATATACATATATACACAGTTTTATTTACATGTGTATATCTCTTTTTCTTAGAATTTAGAAAGCACTTGACTTTGGACTTAAAAGATAATGTCAGAGTACATTTATTCCCTTACAGTGGCTCATTGCCTCAAACAATGTTAATAATAATGACAGCTAACATTTATTGAGCACTTGTTATGTGCTGGATACCTTAGCACTTCACTTCACTATCAACATTAACTCATCTAATCCTCACACAGACCTTATTGTCACCCCCATTTTACAGATGAGCCACAAAGGAGAAAATAAGTTCCCCACGGTCACACAGCTCATAAATAGCAGAACCAAAACAAGCTTCTGAATGCAGCACTTATATTCTCAACCACTAGCAATACTGCCTCTTAAAGAAAATGTACGTCCTTCAACTCTCTGTCTTGTTTGGTGTAACAGTCATTTGCTTGAATGGCCATCATGACATCATCTTTTTGTTGACATTTTAAAGCACAATTAGAAATTAAAATTTAAATTAAAGCTCAGCCATGTGTGGTGCTACCAAGGAAAGCAACTTCACTGTGGTGACACATGGATGAGTATCAAGTACAAAGCTAAGTTATAGAAGTTTGTCTTAACACTAATTGTAGGACATATACTGATTTAAGAAATGTTAATATGTGGGAAATGTGTATCCTAAATGCAACAAAACACAGTAATAATAATTAAGAGTTACCATTTATTCAGTGCTTTCTATGCATGGCAGATAATGCTAGTAGTCCCTACCCAATATCCACTCATCTTGTCCATTTTAATGTAATCCAGATTACCTTGGAGGTCATAATGTGCTCACCCAACCTCCAGGCAGAGTTGGTCATGTGAGAGTTCTGGACAGTCAGCTGCAGCTGGGAGTCAGGAAGAGAAGGTCTGGAGAAGATTATTTTCTCCATATAAAAAGGAATAGTTTTGCCACAGTAGACATATAGTCCAGATCCCAGACCATGTCTTGGATTCCCTTACCGTTATGCCTCAGTTAACGCTGTATACTATGTTTATATCACCTCCCCAAATCTCACCTCCTTCCACCCTCAGCTGCAGAATCTCAGGTCATAGTGGAAAGTAGCCTGGTGAACAAATAATCAGGGGTGTTTTTCCAAATCAATTAATCTTGCTAAGTTTCATATTTTTTCTCACCAGCAAAATAGAGATTAAAACTACTTATTGTCAGGGATGTGAGGATTAAATGGAATAGTGTATGAAAACTGCCTCATATGGTACTTGGCACAAAATAGCAGCTTCTCAAGAAAGCTTTTCCATGTACTCAGTAGAAGTGAACTTGCTTTTTCTCCCCTGAGGCCTACTCTGCACCATGTTTATTCCTTGCTGCTTACTATTTTTTTCTTTATTTCAATTAATAGTATCTGCGTTTTCTTTACCAAATAAAGGATGCTTCTTGAAGGCACAGGCCCTCATTCATAGTACTTATGTATTTATTGGACTAAAAATATAGTTGTGAGGCTTCTGATTTCTAGGTCCACATATAAGGAGATTGGAAGTCAACACTCTGACCTAACTGTAAGAAACTGAGTAAGTAAGAAAACTGAACAGATAGAAAAATCAACAGTGTTTTTATAATCCATAAGACAGAGGGTCATGGGACAAACTGCAGACAGGGCCCAAGATGGGGGGACAAGAAGGCAAATCCGGGAAGCTGTAGATTACAGGAACAGAGACTTGAGAATGGACACCACTTCAGGAACCAGTCTCGGGGCAGGAAAACCTGACCTGTGATTAATGAATCGCTGGAAGCTCAGTGTGGAAAACTCTCTGAGTTAAAAACTCCAGGGGAGCCAGACACACAGGAGGCCCCACAGTTTTGTGAGATATACTCCAGGAGCTCAACCCCGTTCCCTTAGTAAATAGAGAAAAATCCCTTTGTGTTTTTGGTTCAGGGAGGGGAAAAGGAACCAATTTGAAACAAGTTAGGACAGTCTATTCTAAACAAGGCTTGCTCTCAGGGGAAACCAGTTAACCAGAGCCTAACTTGCTGGGGTATTATCAAAGCCTACCTGACCTGGGAAGGGGAATTACCAAATCCTAGCACACTCAAGCCATCCTGTCCTACCTAAAAGAGGAAGAAAAAACCTGAAAAACACTTGTAATGGTCACAATCCAGAGAGAGAAGAAAACAGACGTAAACATAGGACTATCAAATGCTTTCCTGGGGCACCTGGGTAGCTCAGTCGGTTAAGTGTCTGCTTTCCACTCAGGTTGTGATCTTTGGGTCCTGGGATCTAGCTCCACATAGGGCTTCCTGCTCAGCAGAGAGTCTGCTTCTCCCTCACCCCTGCTTGTGTGTGTGTGTGTGTGTGTGTGTGTCAAATTAATAGGTGAAATCTTAAAAAAATAAAAATAAATAAACATTAATAAAATGCTTTTCTGACCTTAGTACTTCATTACCAAACATCTGTAGTAGTTCCTTTTACGCAGTATGTTGTGTCTAGCTATCAAGAAAAAAAATTACAAGACATATCAAAAGGCAAAAATGCTATTTGAAGAGGCAGAACAAATGTTAGAATCAGACATCACAGGGATGTTGGAATTATCAGACAGAGAATTTAAAACAACTCTGATTAATATGCTAAGAGTTCTAATGGAAAAAGTAAGCAGCATGCAAGAACACTTGGGAAATGTGTAAGAGAGATGGCAATCCTAAGAAATAACAAACAATAAATTTGAGAAAAAACCTACAATAACAGAAATGAATAATGCCTTTGGTGGGCTCATGAATAGGCTGGAGACAGTGAAGGAAAGAGCCTTCGAGTAGAAATATATCAATAGAAACATTCTAAATTGCAAAGCAAAGATAACAAATGCTGACAAAAACAGTTCAGAATATCCAGAGACTGTGGGACAACTACAAAAAGAATAACATGTATGTAATGGAACACAAGAAGAAAGAGGGAAAGGAACAGAAGAAATATTTGAAACAGTGATGGAGAATTTCCCCAAATTAGTCAGATGTTAAACTATAGACCAAGGAAGTTCAGAGAATGCTAAGCAAGAAGAATGCCAAAATAAAAACTAAATGAACAAAAACTATTAGGCATATTACTTTCAAAATGCAGAAAATTAAATAAAAAATCCTGAAAGAAATCAGAAGAAAAAAAACTTACCTAAAGAAGAACAAAGTTAAGAATTACATCCAGCTTCTCCTCAGAAACCATGCAAGGGAGAAGGGAGGGGAGTGATATATTTAAAGTGTTAAGAGAGAGAAAACAAACTACCAATCTAGAATCCTGTACTCTGAGAAGTTATTCTTCAAAGGTAGAGGAAAAATAAAAACTTTCTCAGACGAAAATGGAGTGACTGTGTTGTCAGTAGACAAGTCTTGTTAAGAAATGTTAAAAGTTCTTTAGGGAGAAGAGAAATAATATAGGTCGGAAACTTGATCTACATAAAGAAAGAGTGTTGAAGAAGGAATGCGAAAGTAAAAATAATAACTTTTATTTTTCTTATTCTTAACTGAGGTAAATGATAGATTGTTCAAAATAATAATAGTGACAATATGTATATAGGTATACATACACATTATATAGATATATAAACACACACATACATATAAGTATACATATAAAGAGAGCATCTATCTATCTATCTATCTATCTATCTATCTATCTATCATCTATCATCTATCTATCTACACAGAGAGAGGAAGAAAGAGTGTGCATAAGCCAAATTGAATTTAATTCACAGATTTGCAGACCTATTTTCATTTGTTTGGGGTTCAGAACAGTAGATGGTCAGTTTAAAAGGTTTTATTGAATAGTCACAGATCATTGCTCTAGGGACAAAGAGAGCAAATAAACAGATCTAGGCTAGAGAAATTCTTGATAAAGTATGTCCATTGCTAACAGCACTGTAAAAGTATGACTCAAAATTAACTACAAATTGATGTTGACTACACAGTCTTTTTGCAGTGACAAAAGTAATAAGGAATAAAGCAGGTGATATGACATTTTATGGTGCATTTACAACAATCTTTTAAAATTGCTAATAATAATAATACGACATATTGATCCACCCTAGAGAATGAAAAACCCTCTTGGTTAGAAGTAATTAGACTTCATGATGACACATTTACCGGCAGTATATTCTGGTTATTATGAAGTTGAAATGAGAAGGAAGGAACTAAAATATAACACAGGGCCTCTCTTTTCCTCATGGGCTTTCCCCACCTGGATATACCTGAAGTCAGGATGGTGGCAGCAGGAAAGAAGAAGGAAAAAATAAAAAAGAATGAAGTTGTTCCAGAACAGCTCCCCAGTTTCAAAAGACCACAGGGATTGTAAGGAGAATGAAAAGAGGGGAGTAGACATGTTGGAGAGAATTCAATTCAGAGAGAATTTTATTCAGAGAGCTTTACTACTGATTTGCTTTAGGCTCAGAAACTACAGACAATATATGTGTGCACATTTCAGTACCTATTCTTATATGTCCACACTAAGAGGTAAGACACAAAGAGACAGATGCACAATGTATACAGCTTTATACTTAATATGCATAGATATTAAAATAGTTCATTACTTCTTCGATATCAGTTCATTCTATTGATATGATTCTAGAAAAGAGACTTACTAGGTTTAATCCCAGTTTGAAATAATATCTTTTTCTTAGTTATCTTGATTCTCATAAAATTCTCACAAAACACTTTTTCCCCTGTGGCAGATGGAATCCAATTCCGATGCTAAGTATCTTTGCCTCTCCTCCTTACTGTCCTGTACAATAGAATCTCAGCCATTAATTGCACAAAAGGCTATCTTAGGTTCTGATCAGTTTTATTAATATGTTGTGAAATCCTCAAAAAATTTTTTTCTAAGATGTACTTTTCTGATGAGTACTTAGGCTGTAAGTGAGGCAATTGGAAAGATTTCATATCCCACATTCCTTCAGCTGCTCTATTACAGCCTGTGTGCTCTGGTTATGTGTTAATAGTTTTCTGACATCTGAAATCACAGCCCCATTTGAGCCACATGGAGTGCTTTTATCTCAAAGGGATTCAGCCTTAAATACAGATGGGCTTGTCGGCATGGTCTAGATGACATTTTTATAACCTATAATGTTCTTCAGCAAGATGTGGTTAATGATCCTTCACATCATCCAACCAGAGAGCTCTGGGTTCCTGGCGGAAGGTCGCATTCACATCACAGCTTCTGAGCCTGCTCGATGCAAAGTTATTACTGGAAGCTAATGAAAATCTAGGTATTGCTACATTATTAATTTTACCATGATTGGTGTTAATATTGTTGTCTCCTGTTTGTGCCCTTCTCGTGCTACTTTAGTTTAGCCAGGTTTTACCTTTTGCTTTTGGAACATCACCCTTGCTAGGCTTGGAGGGAAAGGAATGTCCCCCTGCCGCGCTTCCTCTTGCTTGGCTATAACTCCAAAATGAGCTAGTCTTTCTGGAGAATGACTTGCAGAAGGTTTATGGACCCCCCTGCTAGGGTAATGAGGCTATTCAGAAAACTATTGTGGGAGGTACACTGAAGCCAAGAGATAAGCCTGTGGAATACCTGTGACACATTGTCTCTAAGTCTCTTCTATTTCCCCTTTACTCCTCTTAGATTACTCTTCTCTGGGATTTTGGACCATCCACTGCTAAAAATAAATTGAATAAATGGCTGTTACACATCTGCTTTGTGTAAGGCACTATGCCATGTGATGAGAGGAATGTATCTTTACTTCATATAGTTCATAGTGTGTGAGACAATAGATGTACTACATGGTCAGCAGATGCACTTCCATGCAAAATAAAATAGATGCAATAAATAGAGAAGCAAGCAAAGTGCTAAAGTGGCATTTGAACGAGAACTTGAAAGGGGATTGGGACTTCAGTAGCAGAAGAAAAGACTAATGTAGATTTCAGGCTGTTTGAAGAGCTTGAGCAAGTTTGGGAGAGTGGATGCTCTGCCTGGGGAACCTAGTGTGTAGCTCCAATAGACAGTGTAGCCAGAGCAGATTGTGCAGTGAGATTCAGTGCCCAGTGAGGTAGTAAAGGCAGTGAGGCCAGTAGAGTACCAAGGTGGGTATGGGGGTGCTCATGATATGAGATAAACAAAACTGCCCTTTATCTTATTGGCAATAGGGAGGCATCTGAAATTTTTGAATAGTTCAATTTGATGAGTATTTCAGAGCTATCACTCTGGTCGATGGAGGACCACAGTGAGCAATCAGAAAGCTCATGTGCAAAATCAGGTTTCAAGGACTGCAGGGGAGAAGGAAGGATATATGGGAGAATTTTCAGAAGTTGAAGATCGTACTCTGTGAAGAAACTGACATGAATAACTCCAAAGTATCTAGACTGGAGTGTTGCTGACATTCTACAGTGTCACCTATAAATAGAGCAGAGAAGCAAGGTAGACTAAGTTATGAAGCAGGTGCATGTCATCTTAGGCACATGCTAGTGATCAGTACTTGCCAATTGCAGTTTGGTCCTGCTGGCACTATTTATGGCTTTCCATGTCACAGTGTAGTGTCTTCTTGCTGTCTGTGCATAGTTGCCCAGGCTGCCCTTCAATACTCTGGACTATCTTCCTAGAGAAACCCACTGTCCCTATGCATCATATCATCAGAGTCCTGCACTGAGCTGATTAAAGGTAAAATTATCTGTGCTGATATACTGACAAGTTAGTGGGTTGGCCTCTCAGAGCAATCCTACTGTATTTTATACATAACCTTCTGCATACTCCAAATAATTATGCTAATAGTGGGAATTTTCTACCTTGTGCTAGAGTAGTAGGGAGATACCTGGAGGAGTCTGGGTCATTTAAGGTACATCTCTTTTGTTTATGAATGGAGTTGGCTCTCTATAGAGACATAACTGAGAGAAAGGAAAGTATTATTAAAATAAAACAATATTTAGGCAATCCAGGATTACAAAACAAAAAATATATTTTAGCACCTGATAAAAGTTTATTTTCAAAATAGTAAATGTATCATTTCTTAAAAATACAATATTAAACATACTCGTATTACAGAAAAAAGTGTGATATGAAATGCTTTATTTTTTCAAAGTGTACTTCGATCCTGCAAAAATATGGATTAAACCAAACTTGAGATATTGTAACTGCTAACAATAACCTATCTTTATGAAGATTTTTTTTTTCATTTATTTCACAGGTGCTTTCAGGTAAATTTTCATCCTCAAACTTCAGGGGAATAAGTGTTCATGTTGGGAACTTTTGGAATAGAGGAATCATATACCCTCCTGCTGAAATGCAGCCACCTTAGGGGCAGATGGTAATGGCTACTTGAAAGAGCATAGACTACTATAAACAGATTAACATAGAAGTGACATGGATTATGAGAGACTTTAGGGGACTTTGAAGCAGCAAAAACATAATTACCCAAATTAAATTTGGCCTAAACAACCAGTGAATGCTTCTTTTCTAGCCACACATTTCAGGGAGACATTAATGTTCTAAGTCTTTAATTTCTATATAAGGAAAAACAGGCATTTTTGAGCAAAGCAACAATTTCTAAGCCATTATCGTATTTGCTTTTTAGTTGTTTGGTATCTGGAAAGGCCCACAGTCTTTGTTTATTTATTTGTTTACTTTTTTTGTTTAAAACTATGATAAAATATATGTAACAAAATTTACCACTTTAATCATTTCTAAGTGAACAGTGACGCTAATTACATTTGCATAGTTGTATGACTATCACCACCATCCATCTCCAGAAAAAGAATCCATCCATAGTCATTTATGTTTACATGATAATGTATACTCAAAGAGCTGTGTTTTTTTTTTTTTTTTCATTTTGTTGGTTAACATAAACTTTTCCCCACCCTAGGTTTTGGGACTATTTTGAAAATAGGTTTTCAATTCAGAATGTGTTTCTCTCAGGAGAAGCATCTTCCTGAGAGAAACATAAATCATACATCCCCCTATTCTCAATAGAACTGACGCCCCAATTTGAAAAACACAGGAATGCATGGCTTCTTTCGGACTGTTGGTAATGCTTTAAGTAGGGGCCAGTTATAATTCTTGCAGTTCCTATTCAGCAATATTGAGCAGACATCCATATGCTTCATAGCGGCTTTGGAGGAGACTCCTTTTTTTGGGGGGGTTGCAAATTATTATTTTTTTATTGGAGTTCAATTTGCCAACATATAGCATAACACCCAGTGCTCATCCCATCAAGTGCCCCCTTCAGTGCCTGTCATCCAGTCACCCCCACCCCCCGCCCACCCCCCTTTCTACCACCCCTAGTTCGTTTCCCAGAGTTAGTAGTCTCTCATGTTCTGTCTCCCTTTCTGATATTTCCCACTGATTTTTTAGGAGACTCCTTTAAGAGCAATTTAAATTCTTTCAAATGTGTTTAAAATTAATTTATTTCTTAAGCCAATAAATACCTATCTTTAGATAGATAATTCATGTTGTGCCACATAGATGCACTAAGAGAGAACCCTGTAGTGAATGTGGATTAGGGCAACGAGTTAACTACCACAGTGTCTCTTTCGGAAAGACTTTGGAAGAAGGATCTAGCATGCAAAGTGGGAAAATGGAACACAACATGACCAGTCTGTCTGTTCATTCCATCAAGCACAATGCAATACCATCAACAAGCTTTTTTGTGTCATGACTCCTATGAGTTTTGAATTAAAGTACTTATTTCCTCCAGAATAATGCATTTTCACATGGATGCTATTTACTAACCGTTAAAGGTGTTATAAAAATTCCATAAAGCTCATTGATAGACCCCTCAAGAGTCTATGGAATTTAGGTAATTACCAGTGATGTGCAGATGTGAAAGTGAAAACTTTCCTTGATGATCTTACAACAATCCATTGTTAGATCTGTAGGCTCTTATTACACCTCATGGTCTGCAGATCAGCAAAATTGTCATCAGATGGAAGCTTGTTAGAATCTCAGACACTTAGACTACACTCCAGAGCCACCGAGTTGGAATCTGCCTTTTAAAAATATCCCAGGTCATTTGTGCACATATTAAAGACCACACAGGGCAGCCCGGTTGGCTCAGTGGTTTAGCGCCACCTTCAGCCCAGGGCATGATCCTGGAGTCATTGGATCGAGTCCCGCTTCCTGCTCCCTACATGGAGCCTGCTTCTCCCTCTGCCTGTGTCTTGCCTTTCTCTCTCTCTGTGTGTGTCTTTCATAATTGAATAAATAAAAATCTTTGAAAAAAAATAAAGACCACATAAGTAGGACAGAGAACAGTGTGTGTGTGTGTGTGTGTGTGTGTGTGTGTGTGTTAGCATCCTAGAATAAGTCTTGAGGCTTTTTTATGTTATATAAAAATTAGTGGTTATTCGTAGACATTGCTTATTTAAACGTAAAGTTCCTAAAAAGAATTTGAGATTTGTGTACCCTTTGACACAGCAACTCCAGATGAAGAAAATTTTAAAACAAAATATTATACAAAGAAGTAAGCATGAGATTTTGAGGCAGTATCATTATATGACCAGGTAATTGGCAATGCCATAAATATCTGCCAGTGTAGGATTAGTTAAGTAAATTGGTACATATATAAACATAATAAATGTATAGCCAATAAAGTTATATTAGTGATCTTTATGTATTGACATAGAGAATTTTCCATGATTATTGTTATAATATGACATATTATTGATATGTATTTATAAAGTACTTATTTAATATATTGACATATTATTATCATTATATGATGTGTTATTGGTATAATATACCATATATATTCTTCAATAATTATTGAAGAAAGCAAAGATTTAAAAATGCATAGATGGTATAACCTTATTGCTTTTTAAATAGCTGTAGATATAATGAGAAAGAATGGAGATCAAGCAATAACCATGGTTGTCACTAAATGGTGAAAGGTCACTATATGGACAAATATTTTCTTTTTTATTTTCTTTTTCTTTCTGTCGCTCATCCCTACTTTTAAATTTTCTTTACAATACATACAAATAATTCTATAATGAATATTTTAAGTTAAAAAGTAAAAATATCAGCATTGTTTCTAAGACTAATAATACACAACTCCTTTCATTTGCTACTTGATATATTGCTTCCTCCTATCTTTGATGACAAAGATGGACAGTAGCATGAGCTTAGTGGCAATAAATAGGTGGAGCATATCTTATTGTATATTGGTTCTTGGACATAGTTTCCTCTGTTGGTACACACAGAATAGACTTTAGACCAAGAAAATGTGAGCATTAATTTTTTTCCCCTTTTCCAATGAAAGAAACTAATCACTCGTTGTTGCAAGGTAGCATTGCAACCTATCCTTCAGATTTGGTATAACTGTTTCAATCATGTCATTACCGTTGAGATCGTGAGAAACTTTAGAAACCAGTATTATATAAGTTAAATGGAATGGAAAATGAATGCAAAGAAGTTTGGTTACAGAAGTTCATATTGTTGAATGGTAAAAGAGTCCCAAAGCACTCAATTATTTAAAGCGACTTTCAGTTATCGAGCTTCTGTTTTTTTCTAACCTTGCATTTTGTATTTGAATTTAATTAGGGTATGAGAACAAATTAGTTAATTTTGAGGTAGCCAACAGATAGAGATAGAATTTCTACAAGTTTTCAGATGATAGAATAAAAAGAGAAGTATGCCTCCTGACTTTTTTCTTTAGATAAAAGGGACTTGCAGGATCTTGCTGTCTAGTATATATTATATACACTATTCTCCTAGGCTATTCTCAGGATTTAAAAATGCAAAATATATATTGTGTATATCTAAGTTTCTGAGTTTTTTTTTAAGTCATAAAGTTAAGTGCTTCTATCAACTTCCCAGAGCTCAATTTCAGAAGACATTTAAATCAGAAAGCATAAAGCACTTAGCAATTTCAAGGGAAGGAAAACAGAGCTTCATAAAATTTCCAAAGACTATTTTTGTTATTATTCTTTACAGACACTTATTTTGGAAAATATATAGAACTTTTCCTTATGAATTAAAAAATATTGGAAAGTGCCATCACCATTAACCTGGGATACCAGTTTTCTCACAAAGAAAATGTTTATGGTTTCGGTGGTGAATTTTTTGAAACCACTTTATGGAGGTATGATTAACATACAAAAAGCTGTACATATTTAATGTATTCAACTTGATGAGTTAGGAGATAAGTGTACACTAGTGAGACCATTACCATAATCAAGGTCATAAACGTATTCATCACATCCAAAAGTTCCCTCCTGCTGCTTTTCATTCTTTTTGTTCTTTTTACTGCTTTTTGTTTTTCTATTATGGTAAGAGCAATTTTAAGAGCTATCCTCTTAGCGGGTTTTTAAGTCTACAGTGCCATATTGTTACCATAGGCCATATGTTGTACAGTAGGTCTCTAGAACCTATTTATCTTGCATAATTGAAACTTTGTACCATTTGGCCAATACCTCCCAATTTCTCCCTCCCTCCAACCCTTAAACACCACTATTCAATTCTCTGGTTTTCTGAGTTTATAATATGTAAATACTTGCATGTATGTAGGAAGTCTATGTTATTTCACCAAAGCAGGAAATTGTTTCCTCATATTATTATAGTGAATGAAAAACTCATGGTTGAGCTGAATGATATTAGTCTGGTGCTCTAATAGATGTGCCTATGATCCCAGTGTCAGCCAGTACAATTCAAGAAATCAGGTTTCCTCCCTATATGTGAAGGGATGAGCAGATACATCACAGGCATTAAACATTTGAATATACTACTTTACCTATCTTGCTGATTCTAGTATTATACCAGAGTTCGTAGGTAGAGGTATTTTTTAAATGTGAGATTCATAATAGGAAATATTTTAAAAAATAGATTCTGCAGTTCATCTGATGTAAATTTTTTTTCTGTTTTTGAAGGAATATATACTCTGTAATATACTGAAATTTTAGTTTTATTCATAGGAATAAACTTGGGCCTCAACAGAAGGCAATAAAGCCCAAAGTAAAGGGTCAGTTGGGTTTAATGCTTTTGATTATTACATTTTCTTAAATTTGGTGAGATTCAACAGATCAGTTCCTCAATTAGCTAAATATAGAGAAAAGTACAGAAATTTAATGTTAATCGACAATACGAACATAAATAGCTATGTCATTAGCTCTTCTCAAATACGAATTCATAGTGTAGAAAATGAAATGTCAACATGGTTAAATTTTTTATACCCTTGATTAAATCAATGGGGAAAAAGATAATTTTTTTAATTAATTACTAATTTGGCTGAATAACATTATTGATATATTCTACATTCATATACATGGCACTGAAGGATGAAAACTATAATGATTATTGACAACATACTATGTTTTTTTAAATGTTATATTTTCTAATCTTCCAGCTACCTTATGATGGAGGTGATATCTCATTCAGAAGAGGGAACATACACAGTGATAGTTCCTCAGAGATCGCATAGCTATGGCAGGTTTGATTCCAAAGCTTTTGCACTTTCTACCACTATATCCTTCTCCCTTGGGATAGCTGTTTGGAGTGACTATCATATTTGTCGTTTAACATTCTATCATGAAAAGTCAACATTAACGTCACCACTTTAAAGATAAAATCACTAACACCTCAGTGATCATCTTAAATAAAGGATAGACTTTTGTTTGTGTATATTCCCAATGTCCAGCCATTAATAAGGGATGATATCAATGGAGCTGATGACAATGTACAATCTCCCCTAGGAAAGCCAAGGGGAGGAAGTTGACAGGAGCCTGGTTCTGGGTGTCTAGGAAGATCAGACTAGGTTATAAAGCACTGTCCTATACTACTTTTGAGTTTATATGAAGTAGCAAATATGAGAGGCAGATCTCTATAGGGTTTTAAGTCAACACTGAGATGAATAGTATGGAGCTGAGTTTTGAGATACAAAGGGAACAGGGAAAATGAGATTCCAAGATTCAGAGTCTGTGGGAATAGGAAACCCATTCAAGTTGACGAATAAGAAAGAATAGGCAAAGCCTAGAAAAATTCTCAAGGGGTGTCAGATGCCCCTCATGACTTCACTTTAGTGGTACCGTGTACTTGGATACAGAAATCCTAGGCACAGCTAAAAAGAGAGACAGGTGATGATGGCCTGGGCATAGAACTAACTTTTTGTTTTCACAGGTATATTTAGAACCACTTTAAAACACTTTGCTTCATCCTAATCCCTTATTAGCTTTTTAATCCAATGTCTTTCAATAAAATAGAATTTTAAAATGGCAACAGGTTGTTTCTCTAATGATCATGAATAACACACTTTCTTCTATTTTTTAATGCAACCAAGGAATTTATTCCTAATTAAGACAAATTTTAGTGGCATTCCAGCATAAAACTATAATAAATAATATGCTGGCAGATAAAACCTCTATAAGCATAGATTTAAAACCTACATTTGTGTTTTAAGGTAAAAGAGTTGCCCCTTCCTATACTCATAATAAACATACTAGAAAATATGAGAAATTTATTGTTCTTCTGTCATTGACATAAAGGCTAAACGGAACTATATATATAAAATGGAGACATAAATCCCTGATTAATATGCATGCTCGCTTGTACCATATAGTTATTTGTATAAAAGCTATTTTTTTAAAGATTTTATTTATTCATAGAGACAGAGAGAGGCAGAGACACAGGCAGAGGGAGAAGCAGGCATCATACAGAGAACCTGACATGGGACTCGATCCAGGGTCTCTAGGATCATGCCCTGGGCTGCAGGAAGCGCTAAACCGCTGTGCCACCGGGGCTGCCCTAAAAGCTATTTTCATATTAATCAAAAAGATTTTGTCATTCAGGTGTTCAACTAGCTTATATTTGCAAACCCAAACCCAAACATATGATATCAAGATCTCGAGGAACATCAGTGCTAATTATCATTAATCATTGAACATATGTCCCCTTTTTTTTCCCAGGTGCTAACATCTTTTAGACAAAAATAAGGGGATAATATTAGAGGTCTTCTCAGAGAAGCTGTCTGAATGACCTGATGGTGAATTTGCTTGCTTATTTATTTATTTATTTATTTATTTATTTATCTATTATTTTCTTTTTTATAGAACCAGAGTAAATGAACTAGACTCTCCATTATTTCTTTTCAGCTGTAGAGGGGAGAAGATTGTTGTCATCAAGTTCTGAGAGCTATTTCTTCTATCTGCTAATATCTGTGTATATGAGCCATTGATATAAAATATAGGATTAGCCAAAAGACACGTTTATTTCTTTTCTCCAGGTCATCTGTCTTTCCTATATTTTAAAGTAAATAGATTTTTTTGTTGTTTCTCTGTTGTTTTTTTAAATAAAAATAAGTTTGCAGGAAATAAATAAAAGATGTAGATCAGTATTCATTTTGCTATGCAAAGATAACATTTTAGTGCTTTTGTTTCAAAATAGGTATCTATATCCTATTCTATTTATTCATCATCTGTCCATCATCCATTCATTTATCTGTCCATCTACCTATATAATACATATATAATATAAAACAAGAGGATGTTATATGTTAACCTGTAATTTAAAAAAAAACTCAGTTGCAGTATAGTTAACATACAGTGTTATTTTAGTTTCAGGTTTCCAATATAGTGTCAAATCCATAGATTCAACAATTCTATGCATTACACAGTGCTCATTGTAATAAGTATACTCTTTAAACCCCATCACCTGTTTGACCCCCGTCCCCACCTCCCCTCTGGTAACCATCAGTGTGTTCTCAACAGTGAAGAATCTGTTTTGGGGAGGCACCTGGGGAGTTCAGTTGGTTAGGTATCTGCCTTTGGCTTAGGTCATGATCCCAGGGCCCTGGGTTTGAGCCTCACAACAGGCTCCCTGGTCAACAGGGAATCTTCTTCTCCCTCTGCCCCTCTCCCTGTTCATTCTCTCTCTCTCTCTCAAATGAATAAATAAGATCTTAAAAAAAAAAAAGAATCTATTTGTTAGTTTGTCTCCTTTTTTCTTTGCTCATTGTTTTGTTTCTTAAATTCCATATATGAGTGAAATCATGTATTTTCTTTCTCTAACTTATTTCACTTAGCATTATACTCTCTAGATCTATTCATGTTATTTCAAATAGCAAGATTTCATTCTTTCTTATGGCTGAGTAATATTCCATTATGTATATATAATATATATGAATAATATAATATTATGTATGTTATATATGACATTCCATTATATATTATGTACATAATATTCCATTTTATATTTACAAATATATACATATATGAAAAATATATATCCTCTTCTTTATCCATTCATCTGTCAATGGACACTTGGGCTGCTTCCATAATCTGGCTATTGTAAATAATGCCACAATAAACAATAAACATAGGAATGCATGTATTTTTTCAAATTACTATTTTTGTATTAACCTGTAACTTTTTAAAAATTGAGACATAATTCACATATCATAAAATTCACCATTTTAAACTAGACCATTTAGAAGTTTATAGCTTGGCCACAGGACTGTGTGTGACCATCATCACTATCTAATTCCAGAATATTTCATCACCCCAAAAAGATACATCATGCCTAACAATAGTCCCTCCCCATTCTCTGCTCCCTCCAGCCCCTGACGAATGCTAATCTACTTTTGGACTCTATAAATTTACCTATTATAGATATTTTATATAAATGGAATCATACAATATGCAGCATTTTGTGACTGGTTTCTTCATTTACAGTGATTTCAAGGTTCATGCAGGTTGTGTCATGTATCATCCTTTTCTTTTTTTTTAAATCTCTTTTTTTAAGATTTTATTTATTTATTCAATGCTCGACCTCTGAGCCACCCAGGTGTCCCCCATTTTACATTTCTTTTTCTTTTTTCTTTCTTTTTTATTTATTTATTTATTTTTTACATTTCTAACGGCAATGTATAAAGGCTCCATTTCTCCACAACCTGATCAACCCTTGCTACTTTCCAGTTTCAAAAATATGGTCATCCTAATGGCTGACCATTAGGTCAAAAGGCATAATCCTTTTTAAAGTAAAAACATACCATCAAATCTATCTATATTCATTATATGCATTTCTATTATAATTTTAAGGGCTACATGTTTTTCCATTTTATTTATCCATGCCTGATTGATGTAAGTTTATATTGTTCCCATTTTCCCCATAATAGAGAGCACTGGACTAAAGATTTATATATCTGTGTCTATTTAGATTGCCAATTGTTTCCATTATCTGAATACAGAAACAATAGCACAGTTAATATGTTTATACATATGTCTTTGTACAGTCATCTGCCCATTTTCATTGCATCAATTTCTGTTTTTGGATCAAAGAAAAAGTGTGCTTTAATTCTTGAAAATTTGCCTCCAGCATGGTTGTATCAATTTAAATTTTCATCAGAAAAAAAACTAGCATCAGAACATGAAAGTGTCAATTTTATTCTACTTTCATCTATAATATTTGTTCTTGGACCAAATGGGAACATCATTATCACATTAATGTCTTTTATTTCTAGTTGGATGAAACATTACATATATTTGTACTGTAATTGTTTCTATTTAATTTCAGAATTTTCTGTTTACTTTTAGAGTGATAAATTTTTCTTATTATATGCAAGAGCTCCTTGCATCTTAATATTAATCCCTTGTTATATTTCTATCAGTTGATTCTTTTGAAAACTTTGAAATTCAGAAATTTTTAATTTTTGTTATTAAAATTATCAGTTATTTCTTAAATATTTTTAATTTGATGCGATGCTTAAACATTTATCGTTTTGAGATTATAAATTTTAATATAAATACATCTAGGACATGAGTAACAGTAAAAAATTTTAATTCTCTATAAACTTCCCTGTGAGGACAGCCTTTACTAATCTACCCTTCAGGTTTTGAAATATGTTGTTTTCTGTTAAATAGTGCTCTAAATTTAGTTGTAGTTTTCTCTTTTACTAAAGAGTTAGCTAACATGAGTGCTTATTTGTTTTTGCTAAATCTCTCGGACTTTTTAAAAATTTTTTCTTTCTTGGTGTTGTTTTAACTTTTTAATTTTTTTATAGGTGTTGTTCAAGATTTCAAGTTTCATTGACTAGTGGTTAGTCAATATGACTTAAGATTTACAATAATTATCCATATTTCATTTTCAGCAGAAAATAATATGTTTTTCTAAATGTTTCATATATATTTGAAAATATAATATTTAATAGTTATCTGTTTTTATCTGTTTGATAGGTCAGCTTCTGAAGTCAGACTATGAGTTTTTTACTTATATGTTTTACTGTTTCTTTTATTTATGCTCCAAATTGTTATGCGTATAGCATCAAATAGAAACACCTCAAATTCCTATGATAACGTAGATAATCCATATCTAACACAGTGTCCTAATATACATTGACAATGTGTGTAATTAGAGAAAATCAGGTCGATTATAAATAAATGATGTAGTACCCTTTTTTAAATTCAATACACAAATTATTGTCAAAAATAGTAGACCTCTCCTAATTTGATATTTTATCCATTTCTTAAACACTTAAGCATCTGTTCCTATAGTTATCTGTATTTGATTGACTCATTGTAATTGTAAATATTAACGAACTATTAAATCTGAAATACATGGAAAGACTGTACATTAATGATATTTCAAACTAAAACGTGAGATAAAAGAACAATTTGACATTCAGCAAGAAATAAAGTTATGACTCCACTGTTAAGAGGTAAAGTTTAGCCTTATTGTACTCTCCAAAAAAATCTTGATAATGAAGTGAATTAAGCATTTTGGCTTAAAAATATGTGATTCTAATCCCACTCAGTAATATCTTATAAACTGAGAATTCTGACAGAAGTTTGACTAATACACAACCTAAAAATATACAGAAAAGCTGCTTTAGAGAATTGGGTGAAGGCACATCTGTATATGACCCACTTTTTTTGGGTGCATAAACCTACAGGGAGGATTCATATTCTCCAAGGGCATAATAACAAGACTAAATATAGCATTCAGTTAATTCGCAGAATTACACAACAGTTAAAGCACTGTCTTCCAATAAACCCTCCCTTTAAAGCTGTATTTGGATGTGAATCTTTCCCTTTTTTTTCTTTCATTCATTTATTCATTATTTCTTCCTGCCCTTCCTCTGCTCACTTACTCTGTCTTCTTCCTTCTCTCCTTTCTTTCCTTATCTCTTTCTCTTTCTTCCTCTTGGCTCCTTAATTCATGACACATGCTTATTATTGACCTATGTAAGGTCCACTTTCATTTATTAGTTTGTTAGTTATTTGGTTATTTCAAAGAATGTAATAAGCACTTATGAAAATACTCCCCTTCTCCCAAAAACTAGGATTTTGACAAATAGCTATACTCAAACATATATTCCCATTACCAACTTATCATCCTATCCTTCCTGAATAATCAATATTTCTATCTTTTGAAACAGATTTGCCTTGCACATGTATTCTTCTGAAACACAGATGTCTCCTGGGGGACAGAATTACCCCCACCTGAGAACCTCTGTGGTAGACATGAGACTAATAGGGAAAAAAAAAATCAACTGCATTTTATATACTAGCAGCAATGTAGTAGATAATATAATTTAAGACACCATTTATGGTGGTATCAGAGAATATTAATTCCCAGGAATAAATCTACAAAAAAATGGTTAAGTGCTATGAAAAGGAAATTATAAAGCTTTATTAAAACCCACAGAAGAAGACTCAAATGACTGAGGCACAATTCATGCTCACAAATAGGAAGATGTAAAGATGTTAAATCTTCCCTATTGATTTCTAGATTCCATATATTTTCCAGGATTCTAAACAGCATTGTTTGTGGAACTTAAAATGGTTCTAAAAGAAGATAAAGCAAAGAGAAATCAGAACACTTCTGAGAAGAAATAAGAGAGAGTTCAGACTTGCCATACCAGTATCAGTCTTACTATGAAACTTCAAGGGCTTTTAGAGATTTATTTTTTTAAGTAAGCTCTATACCCAACATGGGGCTTGAACTCATGACCCTGAGATCAAGAGTCATATACTTTACTGACTGAGCCAGCCAGTGAAAGGGAATAGAAGGGAAGGGAAAAGAAATGGGTAGGAAATATCAGAAAGGGAGACAGAACATAAAGACTCCTAACTCTGGGAAACGAACTAGGGATGGTGGAAGGGGAGGAGGGAGAGGGGTGGGGGTGAATGGGTGACGGACACTGAGGGGGGGCACTTGACAGGATGAGCACTGGGTGTTATTCTGTATGTTGGCAAATTGAACACCAATAAAAATAAATTTATTATTAAAAAAATACTAAATAAAATAAAAAAAAAGAAAGAAGCTTCAAGGGCACCTAGTGGCTCAACTGGTTAAGTGTCGACTCTTGGTTTTGACGCAGGTCATGATCTCAGGGTTGTGAAATCTAGCCTTGAGGCAGGCTCCACATTTAGCAAGAAGTCGGCTTGAAGATTATCTCTCCTTCTCCCTCTGCCTCCCAGACTCTCTCTCTCTCTCTTAAAAAAGGCAAATATCAAAAATGAAATTTTTAAATAGTAAGCACTCTTTTTTTCTTTTTCTTTTCTTTTTTCTTTTTCTTTTTTTTTCTTTTTTTTTTTCTTTTTGAGAGGAAGAGAAAGCAAGAATGTGTATTGGGGAGGGGCAGAAGAAGAGGGAGAGAGAATCTTAGGCAGTCTCCTTATAGGACCCTGAGATCATGACCAGAGCCAAAATCAAGAGTCAGATGCTTAACTGATTGAACTATTGAGGCACCTCTCATAGTAAGCATTCTTATAAAAAATGATAAATTTGATAATTTTAAATCTAGATGGCAAAAGTGTCCTTCTTTTCCAGCAACACATTGGACTAGACAGTCAGAGACCTCTTCCTAGCACAGCAAATTTGAAAAGGCAGGAATATATGTACTCACATACTTCTCTTTAATAAATGTATTCACTACTGTTATATGTGTAATGATTAATTAATAACATAATGGAAATTATGTATACAGATAAATATATATATATGATATTAAATACTCCTGAAAAGAAGCAATAGAAGTTTTAAGTTGTTCAAGATAAAGAAAGATTTTTTGCTAGAGAATGAAAATATACTGAAATCAGAGTATTGCCACCCACTTTAGTTTGTTCCCAAAATCCTCTTAAGTAGTATTAATCTTGCCTAATTATTACATGATCTTTTCCATTTTTTCCTTTAATCAAACATTTGATATTTTAGTAGTCTCTCTGGTCACTTTTCTTATCAGAGATTTTATTTAACTTCCTAATTCATCCACTTCCCTGAGATGAGTATCACTAAATAATAGATCTTTTCTTATTTTGAAAGTTCAATCAGCTTATTTGAATACTATCAAAGCAATTATAAATTGTATTTCTATTTCTGAAATAGTGTTCATTAATGTTAATGACACTTTGGATTATTAAAGTAACTTAATGCAAGCATCATAAAGACAGTTCTACGAGAGAAAATACTATTGTCAGTTTAATTTCTTAATGGAAAAATCAAGGAGGGTTTGGCTGAAAGAATTAGAAATGCCATTCAACCACATTTCTTGTCCTATTTATTTCATACACCAAAGCAATTAGCTAAAGAAAACCATTTTAAACACAAAAAACATAAAAGTAGACATAAATTTTTAATACTTTTACATTTAGTTTTTTTTTAAGATTTTATTTATTTATTCATGAGAGATAGAGAGAGAGAGAGAGAGAGAGAGAGAGGAAGAGACACAGGCAGAGGGAGAAGCAGGCTCCTCCGTGCAGGGAGCCTGATGCGGAATTCGATCCACTGAGCCCTGGGATCATGCCCCGAGCCAAAGGCAGACACTCAATTGCTGAGCCACCCAGGCATCTCTACATTTAGTTTTTATGAAAAAAATCCAAGTGAATACTTTAGTCAAGGTGAATGAGTGAAATTCTGGAGTATGGTTACACATTCTGGATTTCACCTTTATTTTAGCCTTGTGGATTGCAATAATCAATATCAACTCTAAAGGAAAATCTGAAAGTAGTTACTGATCCATGCCAATAGCTTTGATACTCAATTGTAAAATTCTGTCTTATTCTTAAAGCTATATACAGGGATATGAAGTGAAGCATTTATTTCCAAATTTAACATAATTTTAGTTTTGCATTTAATAACGATTGATAACCCACTTTTCTAGAAATAGTGTATTATGATTGTCTGCTGTAAGAAGTAGACTCACAAGCTATGATGGCTCAAAAAGGATAGAATTTTTTTTTTTAACTCAGGTAATAATACCAGATGAATGGATGGGTGAACCAGTTACTGGCAAAGACCTCCTCCAAACACACGGAAATCCAGGTTGATGCAAGCTCCACCATCTTTAACATGTAGCTTCCTTAGTTGCCCAGCATGATATTTCCATTCTAGCCAGTCAGAGAGCAAAATGATCATGGAAGACCATTCAAGAGGCTCTTAATGAGGGGCTAGACCTATAACTTGTATTCCATTGACTGGAGCTAATCCTTTGGCCACCCCTAACTATAGGGAAGATTGGAAATGTAGCCAAGCTATGTGACCAAGAAAAGAGAAAATGGATTTGGGTGCTTAGCCAACAGTCTATGCCTCACATGTTGTAGGGAATATAATGGGAAAATGCTGCACAGTCATGGAACTTATAATATAACAATATGTCAGTTAAATAAACCACATATTTATGCCTATAAGGGCTATGAAGGAAATAAACAATGTGTGTAAGAATGAGTGATAGAGAGCGGAAGCAGGCTAATTTGGATATGGTGATCTCACAGAACATATCACTGTAATATTTGATCTGGGATATAAATGATGAGAATGAGCTGGTCATGCAAATATTCAAATGGAAATAATATTGGAGAGGCACAGAGAGAGAGAGAGAGAGAGAGAGAGAGAGAAAAGAAAAAACCCACAAAAGTCCTGAGCTAGTGCAAACTTCATGTGTTTGAAAAAACAAGGGTGAAAAAAAAAAAAAGCCCAGGGTGGATGAATTAAAGAAATGAGTAAGACTGGAGAAATAATAAGGCCTTAAAAGCCATGATAAACATTTTGTGTTATATTCTAAGTGAGATGGAAAACCACTGTATGATCTTAAGATGAGGAGCCTTATGATTTGATTTGTGTTTCAAAGTATCACTCTGGCTGCCAGGCAGAGAATGAATTACTGTAAATTCTGGACATGTTTTGGAGATAGAATCTGTTAATGCCTTCAATGTAGGCTTTTGCTTGTTTTTACTACCAGAGCATTTGGGATTTTATTTTAGGATCTCGTCTCTGGATTTGGTATCCACTGAGCCCTGGGTCAGACTTTGGTGGATCCACACTTCTTTAGGGGAGAAACTAGTGAAAGGGGGTTCTGTTTACTTGAAGTGGAGGCCAGAAGCATTCAGCCCAGTTGAAATTGAAAAGGAGATCCAAAGGATTCAGCAGCGGACTTCTTCAATGCATGGAGGGTTAGAGCAACGACTGCTGAAATAATTTGTCTTTTAGGCCTATGCGGTTTGATATGAATTGCTATCGAGCACTTGAAATACTAGTCTGAATTGGAATGATCTGTAGGTAGTACACAGGGTTTTGAGGATTTGGAATGTAAAACATGTAAAATACCTCATTAATATTCTTTATATCAGTTACATTTTGATGTCATACTATTTTGCATATATTGGGTTGCACAAAATGTATTGCTTAAAATCATTTCATCATTTTTCTTTTAGTTTTTTTTAAACTTCTTTAAAGAACAGCTTTAGGGGCACCTGGGTAGTATAAGCAGTTAAGCATCCAACTCCTGGCTTTGGCTCAGATCCTGATCTCAGGGTCATGAGATCAAGCCTGGTGTCAGGCTCCATGGTCAGTGTGGAGTCTGCTTGAGGTTCTCTCTCCGTCTGCCCGTCCCCTGCTCATGCTGTTTCTCTCAAATAAATAAATAAATAAATAAATCTTTACACTTTAAAGAACATCTTTAGATTTAGAGTTCCAGAAATACTGGGAAGATAGTACAGATATTTTTCATATTTCACCCCCACTCAATACACAGTTTCTCCAATTATTAACATTTTGAATTAGTTCAGTACATTTGTTACAATTAATAAACCAATAATGTCACATTGTTATTAATTAAAGCCCAGAGCTTACATTCATTTTTTCCCATTTTACAGTTAGATATGGGGTTTTAACTTAGTTTTGACTTGATTGAGTGAATGGACTGTTGTTAGCTGACTACTAAAAAGGGAAGACTACGAAGAACATATTTGGAAAAGAATCAAATGTCATATCTAGATGCATTAAGTTTAAGATGATTATCAAACAACCAAATGGAGGTACAAGTAGTTGGACAAGTCTGCATTCAGGGCTAGATGTATACATTTGAAACTCTTTGGTGGAGATATGAGGTTAAATTTCAAATTAAAACAGTATGAAGAGTTAGGGGGAAATAAGACAATAGAGAGCGTGTGGACAGCTCACTTAAAAAGTCGTTAGTAAAACAGGAGAGTGGATAAATGAGGCAATAGAGTCAGTAATGGGATTTGTTTGCTTGCCTTTTCTTTTTTTTTTTTAAGATGAGAGCTATTAGAACTCATATGTCAACTGAAGGGAATAATATGGACAGTCTAAAAATTGTTGATGTCCAAGGAGGAAAAGAGAACTGAGAACCTGGAGCAGCCCAGATGGGTCAGTGGTTTAGCCCCGCCTTGGGCCCAAGGATCCTGGAGACCTGGGATAGAGTCCCACA
This sequence comes from Canis lupus baileyi, assembly GCF_048164855.1. Taxonomy (NCBI): domain Eukaryota; kingdom Metazoa; phylum Chordata; class Mammalia; order Carnivora; family Canidae; genus Canis; species Canis lupus. The sequence continues at coordinate 51,444,989 of NC_132855.1, read as the reverse complement.
TCGTGCTCCCTGCATGGAGCCTACTTCTCCGTCTGCCTGCGTCTCTCTCTCTCTCTCTCTCTCTCTCTCATAAATAAATAAATAAATAAATAAATAAATAAATAAATAAATAAATAAAATCTTAAAAAAAAAGAAAAAAAGAACCTGAAGGTGCCTGGGAAGTGAGTGAGGGCATGGGGGTCCTTGCACCAGGGGAGGAGTATGCCTGAACCCGGAAAGATGAGTGTGGATGTGCGCCTCATCAGGAGGGAAGAGATTAATATGAGTGCACATGTAGGGAGCTTGCAGGGCTTGTGGTGGAGAGATGAGGGAGGTTTGTCTCTTGCTGCTTTTTCTCAGTGAGAAAGGATGAGACAAGCTGAAGTGATGGGGGGTTGGCAGGAAGGTATTGGATATGTGAGGCCTGAAATAGTCATCCAGAGCAGGAAGGTAGACTAGTTGGGAAAGTGTGGAAGATTCCAGAGCAATGTTGAACACACCCCTGAAATCGGAGGTCATGAATTTAAAGTAAGACCAGACAGAATGTTGGGACAGATGAACTAACTGAGTGAGGAGCCTAATGTGCAGAATGTAGGGAGGCACCCACTCTCCCAGTCATGCCTGAGTTACCTCACCTGCCTCAGTCTAGGCCTGGCCCTTCCAGATATTAAAGCTTTAGGATTATCTCAAACAACATTCAGCTGCTTGAATATAGGCAAAGGAGATATACAATTGAGTTCAAACACGGATTGTGATCTGGCAGAGAAATAAAGTTGGTTGGAAGAAGAGCATAGAACCAGTGCAAGAACAGGAAGGTAAACAAACTATCATGTAGGTGAAGTATAAAGACCAACTGAGGGCAATGAATGAGTCAGTAGATTTAGGGGATCATAGAATTGTTGCAGTGAGGGTGGAGGGTGGTAATCAGAGAGTAAAATATGGGAGATGATGTAGTTCCTGAAAAGGACAGCTTTTTGAGTGTGATCATGGTGGGTGGTGAGATGCATGAGAGGGATGATAATGGGAAGTGAGGAAGTCAGCCAACACAGAGACCAGGATGTTGAGTCATCCAGGTGGATGATGAGGCCACCAGGAATGATAACAGGAATGGGGATGGAGAATACAGTCAGAAGCTCAAGTCTCCAGTGAACAAAGGCTAACTGATACATGTACCAGTAATCTGACTGATCCCTAAATAATTAAACTATAATATTCTAATCCAAAGATAAAGTTCCATTTATTGATTGTAATAAATATTTGATAAAATAAATTGGATAAGGAAAAGGTGAGCATGAATAATTGAGATTCTATTGAAAGTTGCTATTTCCTGTGGCATTTTGGTCAATGACTTAAGTCCTATATATTCATTCTTTTAAGGGTGCCAAAGTTTGCTAAATCAAATGATTTCATTTTTAGCTTTCTCATTTTTTTCCTGCTTGCCCAATAGTGCAGGTCATTATGAAAAAGAAAATGGATACAATTTTGTAGCAAGAGGGAAGAAGGAAAGTAATAAACATGACAATAAACAGAGTGGCTTACACTTACAATATTTATAATATTTTCTCATAAAGGCAAATGAATTATTCTTGTGTTGCTTTTTGCATTGTGGAAATAAGATAATGTAGATCATGGGAGCAGAAGTGTAGGCAAGGGAACAGATAATAACAACGATGGCTTCCATTTATTGCACACCTATCATGTGCCAGCCATGCATTAAGTGCTTTACCTACATCATCTCATGTAACCCTTGGAATAGCCCAGGAAGGTTGCAGATATTATGCATGCTTGACAGTTGAGAAAACAGATTTAGTGAGGGTGACTTGCCCAGATCATGCAGGTAATTGGCAGAGCCAGAAATCAAACTCAGTCCCTGAATCTTGGCCAAGCCCATGCTCTTCCCCAGAACAATGTTCAACAGAGCCAAACATTTGCAAATAAAACCTTCATTGGATATATCATTTTTTTCCTACAAAAACATGTTGAAGTGCTCAATATGCTTAGTGATAAAAATACAGCTTTTTCCAACAGATTTCTTATTGAACAGAAAATATTCAAGGAGGTATATAGACTCTGAGAGCAGTACCTAACAAGTATAAGTTACCTCACAGCCCCACATTGTTTGTTTCCATTTCTCCACTAGTGCTCATCAATTAAAAAGCTTTTAAAAATTAATGTACTTCAAAATTTCTGAAATAACTAAATCTAAGAGATTGATTTATTTTGTTTATATTTATATTCTTACCTGTGTTGTGAGTAGATCATAATCAAGCAATGGCTATATTGAGACATTTGTCACTTAAATTTTTTTCCGGACAAAAGGCCAACTCAATTACATTTTTCAGGGTTGGCCAGATTCATACAAAGGATATTTTAAATTTCTACTTGTAGAAATTCAGGGGACGGGGCCTGCAGAGAGAAGATGGGCACAACAGAAAGGGATTGATGTCAGGTGAATTTGTGGAGATAGCAAAGTCATCCAGCAAGACTAAGTGGGAGAACGGGGAGAAGCTAAGGGCTTTTGGAGAACAGAAAGGTCTCTTCCCTTAGCGGGGCCCCACAGAACAAGGAAGCATGGGAGTAGCCATCCCCTTGTACCTTTACAACCTGTCATTCTGGAACAGTTAATAAGAGGGCAAGTAAAAGTGAGCAGAAGCTATGAGGAGAAAAGAGAAAAGTTGAAAGTTTCTTAGAGAAATGAGAGTTCAGAAAATGCTACATTTCTTGCATCCTGCTGCCCCTCCCCAGTGACCTGGAGGAACTTTTATGATCTGAGCAGAGTTGGGACTTCTCAGTGATCACTGTCTCACCCCCTGGGAGGTTCCCAACAGTGGTCTACATTGTTGCACTCTCAGGCAGAGATGACAGAAGCAGGGGCTGAGAAGAGAGTTTGAATAGGGAACTGCTTCAGAGTGGAGTTCAAGTCCCATAAAGCAAAACTCAAGGGAATTTGGCTAGGATGTTCTGCCAGATTTTGGTTGCTGTTTTTAGTTCTTATTATGCTTCAAGACATTTACACTCATCTCTATTGACTGTCACTCTCTGTAGCCAGAATGGAATATTCAGCCTATCAACTTCTATTTATTTAACTGTTATGTACATTGCCTAACTTGGATGCTCACCATTTACTTTTTAATGTGCATAATAAAGCATGTCTTCTTCCTATATGTATGTCTGGATTTCTTTTCTTGTAGAAGCTATTATGCTATCGAGAATGACCTTGTATGGATTGCAATCTTCATATCTCTTACTACACGCAATATATTTTTATCTATATCTATTCTTTCTTAGAGAAAAATAAGCTCAGTGGGCTACCGTACTAAAACTTTATTAACATTGTTTTCTAAACATTTATAGGTAGTGCTGGGACACCTGTCACTTTTAATGAAAATGGAGATGCTCCTGGACGTTATGATATCTTTCAGTATCAAATAACCAACAAAAGTGCAGAATATAAAATCATCGGGCACTGGACCAATCAGCTTCATCTAAAAGTAAGTATCAATATAAATTTACCTTAATGTATGTAGTTCTCAAGAAGGGACGCTTTATTTTTATGTTTATAAAACAAGATTTTTTAGAATTGTCTTGTAGTTTTAGAAAATATATAATTTTATTCCTTCTTCAACTTTAAAATGTTATGGAAAATCTTAAATATCTATAAAGAAATCTATCTGGAGGGGTTTAATGAAAGACCTCGTTTCCTTTTAAGTGACTGTATTCTATTTAGGGAAATTTTGTCCTTTTCTGAAAGACTCATTGGCTAAGTGTTGGTACACTCTGTGTGTATACATGTGTGTGTGTTGTGGAGGAGGAATGACAGAGTGTGCCATGAATGACTAATTTAAGCTTAAAAATAAGCATATCTCACCTTTGCCATATCCTAAGTTGAGATCTTATGATTGATGAAAGTGAATTATGCTTTATATTACATTAACTCTTTGAATCACAATACCAGAGACGGTTAATATACCCAAAAGTGATGTTCAGATCATTTAACAGCCTTTCAGGCTGCCTGCTGTCCCCACACACGTGGGGTGTCAACAAGGCCCAAGACCCACAGATTTTGCAGTTCCTAGAAGTGGCCATGTCAAGAAAACTTGGAAAGCCTAGCCTAAGTGGAGTCCCAGGCCCTGGGGGTGATGCCAAAGGTGTCTGGGCATTTGCTTGCCCTGGTGTCACCAACACAGAGGGCTTTGTCTCCTCCTACCAGGTCTTATGAGGACCTGGTGGGGGTGGCATGCAGGATGGCTGCAGGGTGGAGGAGCTTCATCAAATGTGTCTGGCTGGCAGCAGCCCTCTAGAGAGGCTCTCTTAGGAAAAGTGTGGAGACATTGCAGAGAGCTATGTGGTACTGGCACCCACCAATGGTACGGGGCTCTGGAGCAGGAAGCTGATCCTGAACTTGAGGGATAAGAGAGGCCCAGAAAGGGAACAGGGTATAAGGGTGGTTGGCACAGCATCTGCTTATCCCTAAATAAGGAATTATTTCACCTTTTTATAACCTGTGGCGGGGTATCAGTGCACACTGGCTTCTTCCAGTATAGAGAAATAAGGAGTGTGCCGTAGAGTCTTAGCTAAGGATTGGAGTTCATTCATGAACACATCTTCGACAACAGTAAAATAGGACTATTTATAGGAAGTGAAGGGCCAAGGAATCAATCACTCACTGTAATAGCAGTGTTTCCTCTGTAAGCAGGAAGGTGCTTTTAAATGCTTCAAATAAACTAGAAACATATTCATCTACTGTTGTATGATTCTAATGTGTATTTCATTCTTTTCTATAATTTAAGTATTTCTCCTCTTCTTTTTTTTTTTTTAATTTATTTATGATAGTCATCAGAGAGAGAGAGAGGCAGAGACACAGGCAGAGGGAGAAGCAGGCTCCATGCACCGGGAGCCCGATGTGGGATTCGATCCCGGGTCTCCAGGATCGCGCCCTGGGCCAAAGGCAGGCGCCAAACCTCTGCGCCACCCAGGGTTCCCTCCTCTTCTTGATTTTCAAAGCCATCACAACTCTATGAGAATTGAGTTTATTTCCTAAATGAATAGTCAAGTTCATTTCCTAGCCATACATTATCCTAGCCAGTAGGTAAAAGCTCACGACGACATACAGAAGGGTGGAGATCATTCTTGTCTCTGTGTGTATAACACATGCACATGTGCTTTCTTGTGTTTGAACCCACTCAAAAGACATAGGTTTGGTATTTTTAATACATTTTCACTTTCTGTATCTCCAAATATAGTAGTATGCTTATGCAGCACCAACCACCAAAATTTTTAAAAAGGAAGCAGATGATGAGAAATAATAAAACTGGGATATTGATGATCTACTGTCTCTGAAATGACTTCCTGATAATTATCACACTTCTGCATTCAATAATGCACAAAGACAGCTTGTATTTCCAACTACTATTGTGCTTTATAAGATTACATATCTACAGTTTACTACATGTAGCAGCCTGAGGAGATCTTCCTATTGTTCTGCAACATTTATCATAGCATTGCTTTGATAATTCTATAGGTTATTAATGCCAATCTGAAAATCAATAGATTTTTGGCAAAAGCCTTTTTGAAAGTGGACCTATGTGAAATAAAATAATTAGATGTGGCAAAGAAAATTTGATAAGGGTTAAAATAGGGAAGCTACTTTTTATCTGATGTTTATGAATGCCGAACTGCTAATTATGTTCTTATTATTAGGGATGATAACAAAGTTCATGGTTAAAAAAACATGTGCACTAATATATAAGATATATATCTTATATATAATATATAATATCTTATATATAATATATAATATCTTATATATAATATATATAAGATACCTAAAATATTTATACATGCAAGTACACATATCTCTGTATGTGCAGGATATATTTATTATAGAACTCCGTATTGAATCTCAGGTTGCTCTTTTATGTACATTTAACAGTGCATGAAAGTTTTATGTTTATTATTGTGTTATTGTTCATAAAATATATTAAAACAATTTGTAAGAATTATTTCTCATGCATGTAATGACCATTTATAACTAAATAGCAGTGCCAGCTTTACTGAAACAGAGAGAATGTATCTTTCAGCAGAAAAGTAAGTGAATTAGGCTGGGGGGAGAGATTATACGTCAAGGATTGACTTCTGGAGTTCAGCAGGACAAATTGTTTCTCCTTGGATCAGTGACCTGTTTTAAGGTGACCTGTTTGAAGGAGTACAGAGTACTTGGAAAGTGACCAATTTATTAAAGTTCTGTTTAGATAGTAGTCAAGGCACGGAACAAATGCTTTGCTTTGGTTCTATCATCTGGAAAATGGAAATATTAGTAGCACACATCTTATATGGTTGCAATAAGAATTAAATGAAAGAATACAATAAAGCATTTAGTCCAGGGCTTGGCACACGTGAAATCCATCAATATTACCTATAATTAATCCAGTATCTCATGATTCTATGTGGCCAGTGGGAGATCTAATAATCACTGTAGTGAGTAGAGCACTGCTTATTGAAGAGGCACTTGGATTTGCTTTAGAAAGTTCTGAGGGGTCTTCATTAAAATGCTATTTGTCTCCATTGTCTACTATTTTTGCCCATCTTTAATACTTTAGCCAATCCATCTACACTTAAAAAGTATCCTTTATGTAAGATAAATACAAACGTCCTTTTTGTGTGGTAGCATATGGCTAGCTATTGTGGCTAGGGAGTTATTTTTTTAATGGATTGGATAAATTCATTCTGTTCTTTTTTTTTCTAAAGATTTTATTTATTCATTCATGAAAGACACAGAGAGAAAGAGGCAGAGACACTGGCAGAGGGAGAGGCAGGCTCCTTGAGGGGAGCCTGATGTGGGACTCAATCCCAGGACCCCGGGATCATGCCCTGAGCCAAAGGCAGAAGCTCAACCACTGAGCCACCCAGAGGTCCCTCCGTGCTAAGTTTTGAGACAAGACTGAGTATGTGGTTCTCAGGGCACTCACAGACTAGCAGGATAGAGCCACACTCAACCAACAGTGCTAGTACTACAGGTACCAGGCACCCTGAGCAAGGTGTGTGCGCGGCTTTGCTGCAGCTGCCTAGAAACAGGTTCCTAATCTGGCTGCTGATGAGGGTTGTGCTGAGGGACAGGGGAGGATACTCTCCCCCATGTACTCCGTCTCTTCTTAACCTATTAAACCAGATTTCACAACAGATTTTACACTCTCCATGGTAAGCATTTATCATATCAGTCTGTTACTGGATTGAATTCTGCATATTTTCAAAAAGCCAGTTTTTCTGGCTGAACTCAACTATAGGACAATTTTGTACACAGAGAGTATACGACTAAGCATATATGAGTGTGACAAATTTGCCCTGAATATACTTTAGTGGAGTAAAAGAATTTTTAAAACGAGGAAGTCTTTTTTTCTTTTTTTCCTGGAAAATTATGAGGTGTTTTATTTCCTCAAAAGCATTGTCTTTAGTGTTCCCAATATTATTGTTTCTTTTTCTTTATTATGGAACTAACATATGTTCTTAATTTAGCGATTACCATCAGTTAGTATAATTGCTTAGTTTGATTTCGGTTTTCTATTCAGTCATCGCAGTCCATGCATGAAGGGTGTATTGTCTACCTTAGAGTGAATCTGAACAATTAGGTCTTTCCGTTTTGTTAGGCTGAGTCTCTCAAGAGGGCCGGTGGTCCTTATTAGCTATTATAAAACATATTGTAACCTAGAAGTTCAGAGTAAACAGCCGAGCCTGAATTGCGAGAAGAACAGCCATATGCTGCTGTAAGTCCACAGGGAAGAGGTATATGGAGATTACTGGATGTACGTAAAATAATGCAGGGCTCACTTTTTTTATACTTCCAACCAGAGCTATGTTTTTTTGGATTACAGTAGGAATGAGGCATATGGTTTTGCCTGTTTTATTGTTTTATTTTCTTCTCTTTTTATTCAAGTAAATAATTTTGAGATAAACTTAGTAAAGGACTGTGGCTTCATATGAGTATCTTAACCACAATTATTAGTGGCACAGTGTCCATTGCGTGATTTGGAGGCTTCATTGACCCTGATTTAATTTGAGTGGGTCACTCCTTAGTAGAGTAACTCTTGACCAGTTACTGAATCCTGAACCTCAGTTTTCTCATCTGTATAAATAGGCTTATTATAAAGACAGAACACATTAGAATATAATGGTCAAGAATGAGACCTCAAAGTCAGAAAGATATTTGAATTCCATCCATCCATTGATGAGTCTTATGGCCATAGGCATGTCATTTTATGTCTTAGTCTCAGATCTTTCATCTGCATGGAAACAGTCAGGACGACTTCATAGAATTCATGAGATAGTTAAAGGAAATCACATACACAAAGATCCTAGAACATTGCTTGCCACATATTCGGTGTTAAATGAAGATGGTAATGATAATTTGTTTCATTTTGTTTTGCCACTCTAACCAACCTATTACCGAGGACCTGTCATTTTAATCTAAAATTCCACATATGTAAAGTCTTTTCTGTCTTAATCTTGCTGTTTGGGGTGGGGATTAATCTTAAAAAGAGGTACATGTGCCATAATAACTTATCTGTGCCTATGCAGCACACCCAAAATGTTTATTTTGGTATTAAAAACTGGGCTACAGGCTTTGGGGACAACCAGAAACTTGGGCAAAATTTCTGGTGGAGTTTAACCCAATGAAATCTGTCTTTCCTATGTCCTTGTTATATAGTATTTATAAAAAGATATTTTCATTGAATATATATATTTATATATACATATTTTTTTTTTCCTGTAGATGGTCAGTCAGATATATACTGTACTGGGGGTTCCTCAGCTTGCTTCAAATGCAGAAAGTGAGAATTCCTCAGTGCCCTCATTTGCCTCATGGGATTGCTGTTTTGGCCAAACATCAAAAACTTTTAACCAAATCCACTAGACTCATTAATAGCATAGAGAAGCAGATTTTCTATAATGAAAGCTATTGAAATAGTCTTGAAGTAAGGATGGATTGAATGAAGTTGGAACAGTGTTTGAGGAGAGACTTGACCTTTTATTTGTTTGGATTCTTAGAAGTCATGCATTCTCTCTCTGCCTTGATTTCCCCATTTGCCAAGTTGCCTACATTTGGAAATGCTCTTTCTTATCATGGTCAGTACTTATGAAAGATAGTTCACCCTGTGAGGCAAGCATCTATAAGCTCTCCCTTCCCCACAAACCATGAGCATGAAGTCAATTCTCTGATATTTTACTACATTCTGACAGAACTTGATATGCCACTGTAGTTCCTGCCTTTATAATCAATTCTGAAAAAGACTATTCTGCTTCCTTTCCTTATAACAAGATGACTAATTGTGAAAAATATATTTTGGTTTATTAGGTGTAAATTTATTTTTTTTAAAAAAGGTCATTTTCGGGTCAGTAGATCTATCTCTGTATATGAGAAAATAAGCATTTAGTAAATTCATGTTCTTGACATGTTGAGCAAATGTCAAGGTGATTAAATTTTAACTATGTTCTTGCTAGCTCAGGGTAGGTGCTTGATAAGTATTTGTTGAATGTCATGAATAATATGCTGATATTTTCTAAATACTAATTAAACATGGAACAATGATCCAGGATTATTGATTAGGAAGTGGACTTGCGCACAGATTATTTATTCAGTGACTTCTCTCTGCTGAGCTGAATGCTAAACTGTTGAGGAGTACAAAGTTCAATAATATAAACTTCCAAATATCAAATAATTTTCAATTTAGGGTGCCTGAGTGGCTCAGTTGGTTAAGCATCTGCTTTTGGCTCAGGTCATGATTCTTGGGCCTGGGATCAAGCCCCATGTCCTGCTCCCTGCTTAGTGGGGAGCCTGCTTCCCCCTTTCCCTCTGCCCCTACCACCCCTCAATTTGTGTGCTCAAATAAATAAATAAATAAATAAATAAATAAATAAAATCTTAAAAAAAGTTTTGCAATTCATTAAAGGCAATTATATACTTGAATAACTACAATAAAAGTATAATTAAGTACAGATTAAAGAACAAACTATGAACTCAGAAGATGTAATGATTACTTCCAACTAGGGGGACTGAATAAAATTTCTTGATAGATGAGATTCAAATTGAATCTTCAGTTATTTCAGTGGCCAGAAATGGTTGCAAGAGTGTATAGACCATGGAAAAAGCATCCATCCATCCATCCATTTCAGAATAAAATGCCTCCAATGCACCATTGCCGTGCAGGGTGCTGTAATGATATGGAGGTAGGTATTTCAGATTTAGTCCCAGGGGTCATATCTGAACTAGTAGCACTAAGCAGGAGGAGAATCCAAAGATACGTCTCTTTCATGAGTCCACAATGCATCCATCCATGTTCCTTTATTCTCGTCTATTTTAAACACACATCCTTATTAGCAAAGTAGGATTAGTGTTCACAAAGAATCATATTCTCTCTTGGTCTGGAGACTGGGAACCGGAAACTGTTTTGATCCATCTGATTTGTGATATCCCCATGGAAACAAGCTGGAAAGACCCTAATATTAGGGTGGCCAGATGGGAGAAGCCTGACATTCAGAAGGCCCCTACCATTCATTCTCAGAGACGCATTGATTATTTAGGGCAAAGAATCTATTCTACTTGTCTGTAAATCTTTAACAATTAGCACAATATGAGTTTCACTAAATATTCACTGAATAAATTAATGAACTAAAAAATAAAAGTACTGTTATCGTCTCAAGGCAATTAAAGTGAGCTGACCCTAAAATACTAATCTGGAGATAAAGTATAACCTAGGAGCACATGGGGTAAAAGTAGAGCTTGGAGCCATAACAGTAATCAAGGATGAACAGGGATGTAAAAGCCAGTATGGAGAATCTAGTTCAGGATCCATCTAATCAAGCCATATAAAAAACCAATGGAAAACTCAGTTACACACAGGAACAAGGAGAGTATATGTATGAGACCCACATAAGATTCTTTAGGATTTAACTGTTACTATTACCACTGGCTTTTATTTGCAGAACTTCCTGTACCCTGTGGGACCTCTGAGTTGCTTACTGGTTTCTGATGCTTACCTTGAAGGAGCAATACCCATTGCTGCCTGTCTGACAGATTATCTCTGCCTTATCTGTTCATCTACTTGATTTGAGCTTTGTTCCATGAGACATTTAAAAGGATTTAATCAGATTCATTTATCATAGCAGGATAAACAAACAAACCAGTAAATTAGGAAGAAAGAATAAAGAGAGTTAACAAATTTTAGTTAGTAGTCAAGTTTGATTTCCTCATTAGCAATTACAACCAATAGATTCATCTAGGCTGTTCAGCTGAGTAAGAATCATGCTGATATTTTAAGAACATACAAAATTATGCCATATAAAAATAAAGTGCCTCCAATGTGCCATTGATGTGATATTTTAAGAAATACAAATTTATGCCATATAAAATATGGCTTAATATCATTAAGAATTGAGATGCTGGATTCAGTTATCTCAATCTCATTGAAGGCAGATTCCCAGAATAATCTAATAGTATCCAAGGAATCTAGTAGCATATCAGGGAAAATATAAGTAGAGCATTACAAAGTCTGTTACTATTGATGAAAAAAATTCATCACAAGGGCTTGATTAGTTATTTTAATAAGTAATTGTGACAGTGACAGAGCAAGGGAAATGAAAGCTAAAAAAATGATAGAGGTCAAATTAGAAAAGGCAAATCAAAGAATAAATTGCAACTCAAAAAGGACATAACATAAAATACAAAGTGCCTCTTTATATCAACACCAAAGAAGGGCAAAGAAAGATGGTGATTCTAGACTTTTATGGGGATAATAAGGTAATAAAAAATTATAAGTGATATTTTAATCCTTATTCTAACCTTGGGAGGAGTAAAGTAAGTACAATTTTAACATGATAAGTAGAATAGGAAAGGTTAAAATAAGGTTATAAACATAAAATGATAATGTAAAATAGAGATATAACTGGTAAAAAAAAAAAGGTCATTTTCTTATAGTAGATTTACTAAAATATATGTGAACCCTGTATGCCAGGGTACTTTTAAAAAGCTCAATGGATAGATCAGTGTTATTTAAAATCTTCAGCATACTAGAGAATTACAAGTGAAAACTGCAAAGTATTATATAAGAATAAAATATGTCACCCCCAGCTATAGAGATCAATTGCTGGTAAGGGCATGAAACTAAAAAGGATAAAGTTACCATGTCTATTGACTGAATCAGAAGTTTAACATGACATCTTTCCTCAAAAGTCCCACTATTTAAGGAAGATAAATAGAGCCAGAAGCTGGATCCTCCCCAAAGTCCCTATTGCATTTTACTAAGGTTATGGATCCTTATCTCCAATGAAGTTCTAGAAATGTGCAGTAGTATATATCTCCAGGGGGTTAAGCATAAATCCACAAATAAATGACAGAGGGATATAGCAAGGACACTTAAAAATACTAAATTTGACCGTTACTTGTTTGCTTGTGTTTGTTCTAAAATAATTTTTAATTAAATTTACTTTGAGATAATTGCAGATTCACATGCAGTTATAACAAATAATAGAGATCTCATGTCCTCTTTGCCCAATTATATTGAAAACTATAGAGTGATATCACAGCCAGGACATTGACATTTTTTTTTGACAGTGACATTTATACAGTCCACCAATTTTGTTCAAATCTCCCCAATTTTACTTGTACTCATGTGATGTATGTGTGTGTGTACGAGTGTGTTTAGTTCTGTGCAATCTGACCAATCTGTGTTGGTCCATGCTTCTGCCACTATAGTCAAAATACAGAACATTTCCATCACCACAAGGATTCCCATGTTGCCCTTCTATTGCCAGATCCACATCCTTCCCATATGCCTCTCCCAGTATCTGTCAACAGCTAATGCGTTCTCTATTTCTACAAATTTGTCATTTCAAGAATGTTGTGTAAATGGAATCATACGGTACATAATCCTTTGAGTTTAGCTTTTTTCACTCAACATAATTCCTTCAAAATTTATCCAAGTTGTGTGCTCCTTTTAGTTGCTAAGTATTATTCCATGGTATATATGTGCTAAGTTTGTTTAACCATTCACCCTTTGAAGGACACCAGCAAAATAGTATGTATAAACCCACTATGACGTTTGTTGAGTTTTATGTAAAGAGAAACAGGAAAGACTGTGATGTCTTATCTCAGAACCAAACTAATTCATTTTTATCGGACAGTCTTAGAGTTACAGTTAACCTTTAAAATAGAATGCTTTTGGAAAATAAGAAAGAGAACATTATTGCTGTAGTACCTTAAACTTAAAACTGGCATAGTGACACCTTGGATGTGGTGTACTTACTACAATTGCAGCAGATACACCTAAGAAGAAAAAGTTCTTATTTAAAAGTAGTACTACCTAGGTCTAGCTCCTTTGAACATCATAGTCTCTGAAAATAGACCTGTATTCTTTCTTCTTGTGCTTCTTTTTTACATTCCTTCTATCAATACTATACTAAAGTTGCTGCCTGTGGTATTAAAATGAAACTCTTACTGAGTTTCCAAGACTTCCTCAAAGTTGCCCCTGCTCTGTTTCTTAAGTTGTTCTAACACACCAGTAGGCTTTGCTGTATTAGTCCTCATTTGACTGCTTTATAGCTGTCAGATCCGTTGGTATATGCATCTTTTCTGCATTCAGACCATGGTTCTAGATTCCAAAAATCAGACATGACTTTTAGATTAAACCACTGTATGATCTTCGAGACTACTGATTGAAACTCTTTGTAGAAATGTTTAAAGGGAACCCAAAAGGACAGATTACTATGGGAATCTCCTAGTAAGAACATACTTTGAGCTCAAGATCTGTGAATTAAATTTTTTAAACTTGTGCAACTAATGACCCTAGCCATAAAGTCAAAGAACCAGTCAATTTTTATAAATGATATCCATAAAATGTTTGATAGAGATGTCATTTCATGTTGTTCAGGGTACAGAAGGACTTAAAGGACAGACCCTAGGAAGGTCTGTGATGATGTGGAAAGCGTCACTGGAAGTTAGGAGACTGGTTTTCAACCTGAACTCTCACTAATCCTTAGATATATTTGTGCTTTATGACTTAATATTTGAGGCCTCAGTTTCTAGGTTTATAAAATTAGGAACCAAATATAGCTTTTCACTAGAGTTTCTTTGAGATCTCTTATTTTCTAATTGGATACTTCAGATAGTAGAGTTACGTTATATGTGTTTTCTTGTCTTTTTACTTATTGTTTTTTAGCTAAAATATGTACTCTAAAAAGTGTAAGGCCTCATTCATTTATCTATATAGAATAATGCTACCATGTAAACCTCACTGATCAGAGGCCTTATGTGATTATTTTCAACTTGGGATATTTACTTGAAGAAGCACGACTGCTTATAGCCTATGAAAACTAAAATAGAAAATGGGAGAGGTTCTTTTGTTTTAATAAAAATGTAAAAATTACTAAAAATGGCTAGGCTATTAGTTCTCTTTTGACTTTAAAGACACGCATTTTTAGAATATGCTTTAAAAATAGGACTATGCTATAGGGAAGTTGAGTTTGTTCTGTTAGATGGACTGAAATCAAGCAGAGCTAAGTAGAAATAACTGATGTGATTTGAGAAATGCTAGTTTATTCAGAAAGCACTTTTGCAACAAGATAAGAGAGCTAAGTTCCATGTGAAGAATTAGAAGATGTCGTGGTAGAGAAGAACAGCCCACACCTGAACAGTAAATGGGAGCTAGGCTTATTTTTGCTTCCATAAAAAGGGAAAACTAAAATGATTTCAGAATTCCTGCTGTGCCATCTCAAATTTGATTGCATTCTGCTTGTGACATTGAGACAATCAGTCCACAAGCATTGATTGCCCTTTTACCTCATACACAGTAAAGCAGCTTTACGTTTGGAGGTAGATGTATCAGGACTCAGGCACAGCGATCACATCTTGAATCTGCCTTCATGCCTGTTTATCCATTTCCTGAGTCTCCCCAGAGTTCTTCCACTCTTTCTCAGCTTTTCGCATATTTGTATGTTAAACTTTTCTCCTGAGATGAAGTTTCGCATCTGTTACTAGCTGGCTAAGCAATTACTGGGCATCGCATGAAAAACAGAACTTTTTCATATCCTTTAAAAGAGTCTGAAGAAATAATTGGCCTGAGGAAGTTAATACCATTCTACTACCGTGATGACACAGCCTCCCACAGGACAATTGGCTCATTTTTCTGAGAGTTCGTGGTGGCTCTGAAAATTAGAAGATTGCCTCTCTAACAGAAAAATAAAAAATAAAAGATAATTTTTTTTTCTAAAACTGTTGGAAACTTGAGGCTGAAACAACTTGGAAAATGATGATGATGGGTCTTATCTAAGTCAGCATTTTTTCCAACACCCTCCTCAGAATACAGGTTCTGCAGGATTTTAACTATCTGCTGTCTATGCACACAAAGGCTCTCTGGTCAATGAAGTTTAGGGACTGCCTGGACAACTGTTGTTGTTTTGTTTTGTTTTCCTGCAATACCTGCCGAGCCTTTAATGTGCTGATGCACACCATGATTGACTGAGAAGTCAGCCTGGGATTGGGACGTACTGTTTAATAAATTGATTTGACCATGAATCCCATTTTTATTTGAAGAGCATTTTGTGGAACTAATATTCCTTGAAGCTCACTTTGAGAAATGTTGGCTTAAGCTGAATTTTCCACATAAGCTGAATTTTACATTTATTAACTCATTTAATCTTTATCATAACCGTGTGAGTGAGATACTGGTAGAATGACCTTTTTTTTTTTAAAAAAGAGAAAGTAAGATTAACAATGAGTTGCTTTATTTAAGTTCACTCAGTTAGGGGAAGCGTAAGTGAAATGCATGTGCACTCCAGTGCTCAGCTTCTAGGAATTTGGAAGAAGTAGAGTCAAGAAGAAATGGTGAATGACTGGATATGGGGAAACCAGGAAAAGGTGGACCTCATGATGACTTGAGGTAGATAAGAATGCAGGAGAGAGAGTTCAGGGAAAAGGGTGCCATAGGAGAGAGCTCCAAGGAGGAAGTCACACAGAAGCTAGAAGGAGCTTGAATGTTCTAATCTAAGGACATGAAGGGAAGGCGTGCCAATGGTAGGGAGTAGACTGCACAGAGGTAGAGGGGGGCTGTCTAGGAATGTTCATGAAGACTAGAGGGAATGGGAAGGGGAATCATAGGAGGTCAATAGATCTCCATCAGTCTACAAAAAGGTGGTTTTCAGAGACATTTATAACTTCACAATGCCACTTGGCCATATAAATTATGAGGGAATAGTTCTGCTTTTGACTTCGGGCTTATTTGCTACAAAAAGAAAATTATCCTTTATTCTAACTGCAACTTTTTTCCTAGTTTTTCAAGTGGTATAAGTAGGTTACCTTTTTACAAAACACCTCAGTCTATTCTCTAGTATTTTCTTGAACTTCATGTTGACCTGATTTCATTTTAAGGAATTTAGGGAATTTTGAAGATAAATACCAATTCAAAATTTGACAATTATTTCTATAATATTGGTTAGTAACAGAGTACCAGCAGATATCTTATAGTTTAAATTACTTTTTACTAATTCCCCCTTTTTTTTACATATGTAAGTGAACAATTCAGTGAACCAAACTCAGGAGACATTGCAGCAGAGTTTTAGTTCAGTAGACAAATTATAAACACTCTTGGTGTACCCCAGAAGATGGACAAAAATAAAATTCTTTTGTGAGAATACCAACTGCTTTTGCCCTTTCCATAAAAACTCCAAAAAAAAAAAAAAAAAAAACTAGTTGGCCAATGATGATACATTCTACCAGCATCAGAGCAAAGCCTTGTTGTTATGTCCATTACCTGCCTTAATCTTATTAAAACATCCCTGCTACAGAATAGAAGCCAACCCAGTCAGCACACTATAGCTCTGAAATCTTTCCTCATCTTGGAGTTACTATTATATAATAACTAGTATATATTATATACTAAGTATTACGTACTAACTAGTTCCTATTTGATTGAATCTTTTTTAAGGATCTAAAAGGTTTCCTATGTGAAAATACTTTGTAAACTTCAAAATGCTGTAGGATTGTTAGCTCTTATTTGTGAAGTCAATAATTCTATGTAGAGGATAATAGTCACACAAAGTCACATTAAAAAAAAGCCAACTTTTTCATTTTTCATTTGGGAGGATTTTTGACATACATTGAGGTATGCATTGATTTAATCAGAATTGGATTTACATATAGTCCAGCAAAACTTAACTTCTAATATTTAGTTTCTTCTGTTTTTTTTTTGTCTTTTTTTATGTGGTATGTGTGTGTGTGTGCAAGTGTGTGTGCGTGCGTGCGTGCGTGTGTGTGTGTGTGAAGCTCAGTCTTTTACCCCTATTTAGAAAAAGAACTTCTCATACCTCCTTCATGTAAGATAATGCTCATGGAAAATTCTGGTACTGTAATTGGCACACAAACCCAGTAAATGTGGATTGAATCTGAAAAATTTCATTGTAAGTTTGTTACTTGACCATTTCTCCCTTACTTCATAGGAGTTAAGTCCAGATGGGAAGAGAAAATGTTATTTTCTTTTAATTTTCTTTTCTTTTTTCTTTTTCTTTTTTTTTTTTTTTGAGTTCACTGATCATTCTTTAGCTGATGTATAAAATAAAATACTTGTTTAGAGAACTAAATTAAAGACCAAAATTAAAAACGGTAAATTTTCACAAATGTGCCCTTTTGCAGCCTTTCAGTAGATCACATTTATTGGCATAAAAAAGATCGCTGCTTTTCCTAACGGGAACCCTCACCATTCAGGAGTCCACCTCTGGAGCATGGCAGCCATCTGCTGCTGCTCCCTAGTGGCTGCCCCTAAACTGCCCAGATTGTTTAAATGTTGAGTAGAAGAGAAAGAAGCAGCTGTTCTGGAGTTTTGTGGCTGCCTCTGCCCTCCTCATCATCTAGCAAATATGTAGATCAGCTTACGGAGCAAAAGACACACTAAGGCGGGCTGTAGTCCTCTCCACACCAGTTAGTTTACTCATTCCTTGCAGAAACCGCAAACCTCTTTTTTGCCATCCTCTTTATGTCTCCTTTTTCTTATTCCTGTTCCTTCTTCAGGATGCTAAATGGGAATGGGCTCAGGAGACTGAGGGGCTTATACTCAGAGGGGTGTGGGATTCTGGCTAAAGTGTATGTGCTCTCCATCTTGCTCCTTTTATTTCCTTAGCCAAAAATTCCTCCTGTGTCAGAAATATATATGTAAATCCATTATTTCATTTGGCTTCAAATCAATACTTTATGATATTGCTGTTCATATGTAACAGAAACAGTATGACTATAAGACTATTATGAGTTTTTCACTCTTGTGTCCTTAAGGAGAATCATCTTTGCTGTCCATAATCAGGAGAGAATCAGAAATCATTGAAATAAGCTTGTTTGATTTATATCAAGAACACCAGAGAAAAAAAAAAGAATGTATGTAGCAGATGAGAGGTGGAGGAATAAAGAAAGGAGCATGGGTTGGTTTGGTGGGAAATTTGAAAGTTAAAAAAGACAGAGTAGCTGCTAAATGCAAAAAGTACATATGCAGAGAGACAGAGGAGGGAGGGAAAGAGAGAGAAGGAGAGACAGAGATGAGAAATGAATGCTTAAGATCAAGAAGACTTCTGTAGAAGAAAGAATGCTCAAAGGGGTACAAAAGGATTTCAAGAAATTGTGCTTGGTTTGATGGCTTACACAGAGATTCATCTTTTAGAATTGCCCAGAAACTTCAATAAATATTTAAGTTGCTTCTAAATATTTTTTTTGATATTTGTTCATTATGTTTTATTGCCAGGAGGCAACAGAGTTTTCTGGGGTGAGAGTATTTGAATGAAAAGTGTCCTGCTTAGTGTTTTTTGGAGTAAGTCATCACCTAGAATGTAGATTAGAATGGAATTTCAGTGTTTTACTGTGAAATTTCCAAATGATTCGATGTCATCTGTGGTTGTCTCTAAAATACTATACCAGAGCTTGAGGGAAACTTTAGTTTCCTTTCTGATATTAGAATAATGGTTTGGGATGATAATCTACTCTTTGGGTTACTCTATGGATTACTTGTTTTTGTTTTGGGATTTTTTTTTTTTTTCTGACTCAGTATTCGCTAAATTCACTAAATTGAGACAGCCTAAGAAGTTCCTTTTATATAACTGCAGATTGGAAATTAGCCTTTTAACCTTACTTCATAAGGTATCAAATACCTTTTTTTTAAGATTTTATTTATTTATTCATGAGAGACACAGAGGGAGAGGCAGAGACATGGGCAGAGGGAGAAGTAGGCTCCCTGTGAAGAGCCCAGTTTGGGACTCAATCCCAGGACCCCAGGATCACACCCTGAGCGGAAGGCAGACACTCAGCCACTGAGCCACCCAGGCATCCCAGGTATCAAATAACTTAAGAAATGAGAGACTATTCAGAGTAAATACAGGAGGTGTGGCACTCAAGCATGGATTGGTTTATGGCCTAAAGCCCTGCACCACTAACTGAGGCTTTATTCTGAGGGGTTAGACTTGGATACCAACAGTGATACTAATAATGTAAGGAATTGATAGCCAAGGACAGAGAAATAGGGTTCTGAGTTATAGAGAGGAGTTCCTACTGAAATAGGATGGCTGTGGTAAGCTATGGGGGCCCTGGAATCAACAAGTACAGGATTTGACTCTAGGGTATTTTCCTCGATTCAAAGACCATGAAAACTATGGTTCCAAAGAAAACTGCCTCGCTGACCTAGAAAGGGAGCTGCAGAGTCAGTGTGGACTGGGTGTGTGTGTGTGTAAGTTTAATTTATAATTAGGCTTTGCTATAAAGCCTCTCTACTGTGCATTCAGACTGGAGGGAATTTATGCCCTAGAGATGTGCAATCAGAATCTTCATTGTCTTTTTAAGGAATAAAAAAATTTAAAATATCAAAAAAGGTGGGAAGAGAGGAAAAAAAGAGACAAAAAATAGTGTGGGCTGATTTTTGAGGAATTTTCTGTAGAGTTTTAAAAGAAGGAAGAGGAGATCCCTGGGTAGCTCAGCGGTTTAGGGCCTGCCTTTGGCCCAGGGTGTGGTCCTGGAGTCCCGGGATCGGGTCCTGCATCGGGCTCCCGGCATGGAGCCTGCTTCTCCCTCTGCCTGTGTCTCTGCCTCTCTCTCTCTCTCTCTCTCTCTCATGAATAAATAAATTAAATCTGTAAAAAAAAAAAAAAAGGAAGGAAGAGATGTAGAGATAAGTATGAGAGACACTAAACGCGTGAAAGATGACCTCGTATATTGTGCTCTATATTATGAATTCAGTCCTCTTTTTGTGAGTGACAATACACATTTGAATCATTTTGCATTATTTTGGTGTGAATTTAGTTTTTAAATATTACATAATATTAGCCCCACTTCACATGGTGCATTGGCTTTGCAAGTGTTAAGGATATTTACAGCCGAGGAAACCAAGGATCAGGAAAGAGAAGTGGCTTACTCATGTGTCTTCAGCTATAGAACTTGAACAAGACTCCAACTGCTTCCGTTGTACAGTGCTGCCTCCATTGGCCTCCACCATGCTTCTTGTTACTAACCACTCAAGAAGAGTGGGTAGAAGCCTGGGGATAGAGGGCTAGTGGTTGGGTGATGAGAGAAATATATTTGGTGCAAGACCTAAAATTCCACTCAGAAATTAAGGTTCAAGAGTAAGAAAGACATAAATACAAGAAAAGAAAGTATTTTAATTCACATTAATGCCTTAGGACATAGAATGGTCTTTGAAGGGGTTGTTGCCTCCTAAATGTAAGAATATCATAGAAAAAAATGTAAGAGTATCAGTAAAACAAACGAACAAAAAACTATAGTGTGCATATTTAAGCAAATACAATGTTCCAGAGTCCCACATTGATATTTGATTAACCAGTTATGGTGATTTGGTTAGTAATTGTCTTTCTTTCCTCAGCTTTGAAAACAAGATTCATGGGTCAAGGAGCAGATTTTGTTTCACTCCCTAAAGGATCTGTTGTCTACCCTTACAGTATACAGGAGCTCAAAGCCAACTGGGGGGAAAACCACCAGAGAATTTAAGAGGATAGCAAGTAAGCTGGTTCTGAGACAGCTTGGAATTCAATAGGGTCGACAGAAGACAGTGAGTCATGTTATGCTATCCTGGCCTAATCGAGTCAGAATTCATTAGGGAGCCTCTGCAGGGGAAGTGCCAATTCCACGCCTTAACAGCCAGGACAATCGATAGCATCAGACAATAGATGTAGTCTCTGAGCCAGCCAGCAATACAGTTCAAAAAAAGGAAGCTGTTAAAAAAAAATAAAATAAAACAACAAGAACAAAAAACACACAAAAAACAGTGCACTGTGTTTTGTGAGTGTCTAATTAAAAAAAAAAAAAAAAAGAGAAAAAGAAAGAAAGAAAATGAAAATGAAAGAAATAGAGTTCTAGTCACCCTGAGGGATTTCAGGTCATGACACACTTAAAGACTTAACTGTAGAAAAAAAGCAAGATGAAAACAGAATTGGAAGACATATTTTAACATTCAGGTAGTTAAGATTTCAAACAAAAGTCAGTCCTGCAGGTACAGCTTCATCACTGACCATGTGAGAGGTGGGAAAATTCTTAGCTCCTAAAAAAAGGCACTTTTACATCTGGTATGAGAATGTATTCATGATGAATATGTGGCTTTCCAAATTCATCACTTCCTTTTCTTACATCCCTTCAGTCTGTGCTCAGATTCTCTTGACTAATTGCAAAGCCTTCACTTGATCATGATAAACCCTATGGCTATGTGTTCCAGAGTTCTCTGTTCCAGCTGAAATCAGTGAATTTGCTTCTAATGTCCAGCAATGATGATGAGTTTAATATTCCACCAGTAATAACAGTAAAATTTTTGATGTCATGGTTTATTTATTAAACCATGAGTTACTTTTGGGTGTTTGTTAGCACACTGAAAAGCATGGTTGCCTGAACCCAGAATTATGAATTCCACTCCCAGGTTGTTTGGTGATGATAGCGATGCCATTTAAAATGGTGTTTTGACTTTTAAATTTACTTTGAAGTGTTCACTTTAGAAAGCTTTTTGAAGTGGAAAGTAACAATACCTGATTGTGCCTGTCCAGGCCTGGGACACAAGGGTCAAGAGGTAATCTCTTTGCATTGTTTATCAGTTCTTTGTTTTTGTTCTTGTTTCTCTGGTGACCACTCTAAATATTATTTTCACATCTTGAGTCCTTCATTTATCAAGTTATTTACACATTATGATAAAAAAGGTAAGGACTTTGTTCACTTTTGCTACCCTTCACTCTCTCCTCTTCTCCCTCTGTTTGTTTTTATTTGTTGTGTTGAGACTCTGGTTTTCCTTCTGGTAAATTTTGTGACCATGGAAAGATATACTTAAGCCTCTTCCTGGCTCCCACCTTTTGACATCTATCTTATGACATAAATCTTAACTTTTAGCTTCATAAGAAAAATATATTAAAACATACACACTTTGTTATGCTCTTCTTTCTCATGTATGCCACCCATTTTTTTTTTTTTTGAACCACACTGTCACTTTTACATCATTAAGTTATTAACATTGACATTCTGTCTGGTGCTTCTCTTTCTTTGTCCCTCAATTGATCTCCAAAGGTAGAAAACAAATAAACATTTACAGTATTATGGCTGTGTAAACATTATTTAAGGTCTGGGATGAGACTCCATTTCCTCCTCTAAAACATCTGATGCTATAAACCTGGGCCACCCAAAGCAGAATGTCCCTGGCATCAAGGTCAGATGGGTTGTCTTTTCTTATACTTAGTCTATTGCTTAACTCTGAATGCATTTTTATATGCCTGACATTTATACATAAAAAATATATATATTTGTCCTGATTTTCCAATCACCATTCTGCTTATTTTCTCTTGAATGTTTGTCATTGTTCTCTCTCTCTCTCTCCATCTGTCTCTTTTTTCCTCCTTCCTTCTCTCTCTCTCTCTCTCTCTCTCTCTCTCATTGTTATGGGTCTTCCTTCAACCACTTAGGACATTTCCCTTCTGGGCCTCCTGTCTCCCTACTCCCAGATTTACTGGTTACTTTCTAAGTTTGCTGTATGACTGGCCTCCCCTGAATTCATCTTCTGGGCTGAAATATCATCTCATGAACTTCATGTTTTCCTCTTACATAGTTTACTTCCTACATTTTGGGGATACATCTTCAAATAAATTCCCATGCCAGGATATAAGGGAAGAAAACTATCTCAGTAAATGTTCAAAAAAAAGCTTTATTTTTGTACTTAATTGATAGTTTGGTTGGATCTAGAAGCATTGAGAGAAAATTATTTTCCATCAGAATTTTGAAGGAATTATCTCATTGTCTCTAATATCCAATAATGCTAATAAGAAATACCTTCAGTTCATTTGGTGTCGTCTGTCATTGCTTGTACAGGAGACTCAGTGGACCCTTTCAGTATGAAGATTCATGTCCTTAGCACTGGAAAATTTCTTTATATTATTTATCAGATATTATAACACCCCTCAATCTTCTCTGATTTTTCTTATGGAATTCTATGAACCAAATAAACATCGTACCCTGTGGGATGGTCCTTTATCTCTCATATTTCTCTTTTTGCATTATATGCTCTACATGTTCTAAACTTTATCTTCCACCCTTTCCAACTTTTAATTTCAACAATTATACTATTATCTTTAATAGTAGCAGTTTTGAACCCTGGTATTCAATTTTAATGGCATCTTATTTGATATTTATGGGTAGATTTTCTCCTTGAATCTGTATAAATATATTATTTGCAGTTTTTTTAAGTTCTTTTAGTGTGTGTGAAGATTTTATCCATTCATTTATTTTAGAGAGAGAGAGTGCAAGTGGGGAAGGAGGAAGGGAGAGGGATAGGCAGACTCCAATAAGCATGGAGCCCAAGGAGTGCTCGATTTTATGACTCTGAGATCACCACCTGAGCCAAAACCAAGAGTCAGACATTTAAACAACTGAGCCACCCAGGTACTCCTACAGTTCTTTTTCATTCTGTGAAATACCTCCATTTCCTTGAAGATCAGAGATTTTTCAGTTTGTTTCTGTTCTGTTCTTTCTTTCGTGCTGTTTGGTGATAGTTGGTTTAAGAAATTCCTGGATATTTGGAATGGGTTTCCTCTGCTGCTATGAAAAATGATTGACTTTTCCCACTCCTGAATCTCTAATCTGAAGAAGTCAGACCAGATGGGTCATATCTGCTGGCTGGTTAAGAGGGTTTTTTCCTCCTGAGGAGGGCCAGCATAAATACATGCTAGAGGTCTTAGAATTCCCAGATATTTGTTCAGTTTCTTTAAGGAGAGCCCTCTGCTAGAGGTAGATGCTGAGAGGTAGATGCCAACTGAATGGAGAGGATATCTTACCCTGATTCTGTAACATAGGCCATCAGTGATCCTGCACATCTATTATTATTATTTCTTTAAAGATTTTATTTATTTATTCATAGAGATGCAGAGAGAGAGAGAGAGGCAGAGACACAGGCAGAGGGAGAAGCAGGCTCCATGCAGAGAGCTTGACATAGGACTCGATCCCAGGTCTCCAGGATCATGCCCTGGGCACTAAACTGCTGCGCCACCGGGGCTACCCCCATCTATTATTTTTAATACAGTGGTTTAAAATCATTTAAATCTTAAAACATTCAAATTATGTACTATATCTGGGTGTTCTATCTTTATGGAGTTTTCTTTGGGCAAATTGGTGTTCTTTGAAGCACCCTAGCAGTATATCTAGATTATGAGTTCTCCACTTATTTTTGCCTTTCAACCAATCAAGCTCTATTTCCTACATTTCTGGTATTTATTTAAAATGGTCTCTGTTGGTGAAGCACCTGAGTGGCTTAGTCAGTTAAGTGTCTGGCTCTTGATTTCAGCTCAAATCATGATCTCAGGGTTGTGAGATGGAGCCCAGCATTGGGCTCTGTTCTGGACATGGAGTATGCTTTTAATTTTGTCTCTCCCTCTCCCTTCCTCTCAACCGCACCCCCCCCCCCATCTAAAAAAACAAAACAATAAAATAAATAAAAAATGTCTTCTGTTGGTGACAGCTCCTTTACATTTTGTGGGATTACATAGTCTCTAACAACTTTATTATTCTTTCTTACATGTCTAGAATTATACTGCAGAGGGATCCTGGCATGATGAAGAGCAAGTACAAGAGCCCACTTCCTATCCTAGTCCAGCAGTGTTAATGTGGTTTTGGAAGTAACCTCATGAAATGTCTTACTTGTGAAGAGTGTATAGTTGTGTAGATTATTAGATTTGGAAAAGAAATGACAGACATCACATGAGTGATATTTAAATCTGGTCATAACTTAAGCTGCCAAAATTCTAAATATATGGCAAGATTTTGTTGGAATATTTATTAATGAATATATGAATTAACTGGATGCCACTTTCCAGAATTAGTTCTAGATTGTGTTTTTGCCCTTCCACATGTCTGGTTTTCCTAGGATGGGGTAACCAGAGGAAGTGGTAACTTATGGATGGGGGTACTGGGAAGAATATATCAAAGAATGCTCCTGAAGTTTTTAAATAGCTTTATAATTTGGCATCAGTGGCTTTCAAGGAAAGGAAGGTGTTTTTCAAGAACTCTTCAGCCTTCTAATAAATGAATAATAGGAATAGTTCTAAACTAAATTATTCATTACCACTTATAAAAACTTCTTTAGAGACTTCTAGTCCTTGTCAGTGAGCAAGTTGCTTCCTGGTGTATAGAAGATATTTTGAATTTCTAATTTCTAGTTTATTTTATATTCATACAATGAAGTTGGCTATTGCAGCTGGAGTGGCTTAATGCTTCGAGCCCTAAAGTTATAATTCAAGAAATATCCTACCTGACAGATGTTTAGGACCCACATCCCACTCCATGCTCACTGATGCAAGGATTTTCATCCAACATTATTCTATACCGTCTCCCAGTGGGGGAGTGCAGGTGAATTGAAATCAAATATAAAATGACTAAAGGCCAGAAAATATGAATATGTGATGTAGAGAGTAGGAATGAGGCAAAGTGCTGATTGAAAAGAAATGAGATGGGAAAGAAGCAGTAGGTGGTGGAGAGGGGGAGAGGCTACTGGGTGGGTAGCCCATAGAAACCAAGAGAAAATATCAAGTTAACTTTAGGAATCAGAGAGATTGGGAAAATGTGATGCAGCCTGGAGTCAGAGAAGGGCTAAAAGGAAAATCAGAATGTGCTGGTCTTGAAATCCAAGTGAATAAGTAATACATTCACATTTCAGGTGACTAGAGAGAGAATATTTCATTATGTGGGGTAAGTTGTTCTTGGAGCTCTGATGGAAAACTCTTAAGCATTTTTAAGGACTAGAATCTAAAAAAAGATAATTTCTGGGATTGATGTTGTTTAGATCTGGAAACCTGGCAGACCTGGGACTGACTTGGGTGTCTGTGATTTGCCTTTCTGTATTCAGCTTACAGTCCTAACACTTTGCAGCCAATAACAGAGTAGATATTCCTTTCTAACTGGATAGGCTGTGTTTTGGGATAACTTATGTTGCCAGAGGGGTATAGAAGACATGCTTTATGACCACATATTAATGGGAGAAACCCCATGGCCCCCACTATCCTCATAGCAAAACAGACTGACCCCAGCTAAGGAAAGCTTCTTCCCTGAAAGTTCTCCACCTGATTTTATTCCACTTTTGGTGATAGCATGTTAACACTACCTGAGAAGTACTGGTCTGTCAGTATTTGACTGGCAGCTCCAAGCTGGGTATAAAGTGTCCTTTTCTTGCAGTAGAAGAAAATTAAAAATAAAATTTAGTTTCAGCATTTTTGTTTCTTTCTGAACAAGTTCAGTGTATCTTGGGAGAACAAAAGTTTCATTACATGGAGCCTGTCAGGATTGTTTAATACCTAAATTGGAAAGCACCTCTTTGCAAACAATAGTTACTTGGTACTTCTGCCAGCCTCATTGTAGGGAGCAAATTAGGGAAACATTGGCTTGTTGCTACATTATGTAAAACAAAAAATAAAACTAGATTAAGAAACTACTCAGGCTTTAGATGGCCCACTGTTTTGAGAAAAAAAATAACATTTTCCTTATTAGGTATTTGTGAAGCTTTTGTGGTTCATTTGGAGCAGCTCACATTTGAGGCATAAATTAAAAAAGAATAATTTTGAGAAGTATCAGAGTGGGATTTTGACGAGTCATGTGTGTAGGGCTGAATCATTGCTCTTTAGCAGTTAATTGGCAAAGGCATTGTTCTTCTCTGGTTTATTTTTGGGGATTACATGTCTTGATTAGCTCTTCTCCCTGAATTCCCTTTCAATACCATCAGCCTAGAGATTTTACATTTGGTTAGCATGTTTCGTCTGAGCTAGATCCAAATTCTTTTCATGATTTCCAACTGAAAATCTCCCAAGACAATTGATAAACATTTGAAGGGTCTCATTGAGTAAGGGACAGGCAGGGCTAGATACAGAGAAACAGGTAGAAGGCTATGGGATCAGGCTCACAGAAATCCCCAAAACGTGGAGGTGTAACGAAGCCAGAGATGGTGGAACAAACCAGACCACCCTCTCTGGGTGTCAGAGGTGGGGTCTTGTTGTAACAGTCACTTTGACCAACAATTACCAGACTCTGAAAAGGAAATAAGCCATTAAAGATGTTATCACTAGTCCTTACTCAAACCAAGACATCACAAGAATGCTGAGGCCACAAGCTCCCTGGTCAGTTCTAAATAAAAGACTGTCAGTGGACACCCATGTTGGGAACCCTGTTGGGACCCCTGTCACTCCTGAGAGCTTTTTTTTTCGTAACCTTGTTTAATAAAACCCTATCGCTTTACTCACTCTCCATTGTCCTCAAGATTTATTCTTTGACTCCATGAGACAAGAACCTCCCCCCTCCAGCTTCATTATCAACTGAACCGAGGGAAAGCATTGTGCCCTTCTATAATGTTTTTTAGTAGACAACAAATTAATGATCTCCACATAAATTTAATTTAGCCCAAAATTAAGCTTTTAAAAAATCTGCTCTTTAGCAGTTAATTTGCAAAGGCATTGTTCTACTCTGGTTTATTTTTGGGGATTATAAATCCCCAAATTTTCAAAAATTTGGGGTGCCTGGGTGGTACTGTCAGTTGAGTGTCTGGCTCTTGGTTTTGGCTCAGATCATGATCTCAGGATCATGAGATCAAGCCTGACTTTGGGCTCTGAGCTCAGTGCAGAGTCTGCCTGAGTTTCTCTTTTCCTCGCCCTCTGCTCCTCCCCCTCCCTAAAATAAACAAATAAATCTTTTTTTAAAAAATCTTCAAAAGTTTGTAATTATATGAAGTTAAAATAACAGTCCACAGAGGGACAAGAGAGAAAGCTATGCAGTTTTTGTAAAGCAGAGAACCATACGTTTTTGTATGCTGATCAGATAACCCTAAACTGTTTAGTTTTTAAAATTGACATCACTAAATCACCTATGTTAACAGAATTTTTTTATTTAAAAAATGAAATAATTTAGAAATATTTTATTACTCAGAATGTATCCTTTTGTGTTATCATCAGTGTAAGTGTGAATAATATATTTGATGTCATGAAAATTCACAAAATCTTAAACTGAGTAATGAACTCATGTTGGAAACTTCTGAGTCAAAAGGAGGTAATAGTGTTTTGAAGTTTCCCCCCTTTTTTGCTTTCTCTGTTCTGTTCTAATTTTGAGATCCTCAAACTGATATGAAACAGCAGCCAAATTTCTTCCTTTCTTGTTATGAAAAATGCTTTTCTAAATAATTTTGGTTTATGGTGGTATAAAGAAAATACTATTTTTTTTTTCCTGTCTTTTAGAAAAGTTGAGTCCCAATTCCATAGCTTTCTGGTCATTTGTGGCTACCAAAACAAATCCAGCATCACCTGGATGCAATCTCATATTCTATTCCAAAGCTCTACCCCTCACTTTTCCAGTGGAGAATGGTGCTGTTATTTTGGCCAACTGAAGTTGTGAGGGAAGGCTTGTGGGCAGGGATTGGAGGAGGAGTGTGTGTCCAGGGTTGATGTTCTGTCTTTGGGCTTCTTATTTCTTTTTCTCTACAGCTGATTGGAGGCAGGGAAGAGCAATAGGTGAAACTATGTTCATCTTATCTAACTGGAGGCTCGTCAGTGGTAGGAAAATACCTGTGTTCTCACCTCTGATTCAGTTTTGGTTCTGTCTGTTAGTGATCTTGGCTGACAGAGAGTTTTCAAATCAGTAGTATGTGTGAGTTCTTTGAGTTGAGTTCAGCTTCAGCCTCACATCTCCTTTGATGAGGAAGCCTTCAGAAAACAGCAGCTGTAATATCCCTCCTTCCTTGCTGTTGATCAAAATCTCCAGTCAAAACTCTTTGAGTAGGACATGTGACTTGAACTCATTGTGTGACTCAGAGGCTGCTGGAAAAACCTATGGTTCTGACCTGGTATCTAACTTCTACATATTTTTTTTCACATAAAAGTAAAGCCATTTGAACTACTAAATCCTTTTCCACAATGCTGAGATTCTGGAAGCCACCCACTATCCCTAAACATAACCATAATCATCACCCTAACTTTTTACTCTGAACTGGGTGAGATATTCTGTTATCTTCATTTTTTTATCCAATTTGTTCAGGTTCCTCCAGCAAGCCTCCAGCCTTTAGAAATCTCTAGCAATAAGCACTCTCTTGGTTGACCTGCCTCACATATGTTGGGACATACATCAAGAGATTCTGAAAACCTATCTTACCACCCATCTCTCTAGTGGTAGCCCCAGTTGTACCTGGGATCTGTTGCTCAGCAAACATCCACCCAGAACATCTTTTCATGCAGATACCAGTAGTCTCTATAAGTAGTTTGGCTGGCAAACCCTCATTCTGATGAGGGAAGCCAGTAGCCTCTACCGTGAATATGGCTTTTCTCTGGAGGCTGATGAGACTTAGATGGATGCCCCCTCCACCAATTTGTTCCCTACGTGATGAGATATTATGGTTAGGGTGAGGTGGGTGCTTATTTAACATGGGGTGTTTCTGGAGCAGCTTGGTTGGCCTTCATGATAGCCCACTGACTTTTCTGAATGTAAGTCAAAGGCAACTCTTCTTGGACCTTTGAGCTTTAGGTCTTGGATTTCTGGGGTAAAGTGAAAGTCCCATCCAACATTATGTTAACACTATGATTTTTTAGTGTTTTCACTGGTGGCGTGAGATGTAATGAATGTTTCTGGCTAAATATGCTTCTTTTTACTTCATAGTGAAAGCAGTAATTCTTTATAATATGGAGAACTTAAGAGAGAATGGTTCAAAAATATCAAGAATTTAAAAATACCATTGATGTCATAATTAACTGAGAGTGGAGTGCAATGCCTATGTCCTCTATAGAGCCAAAAGCCTTATTAACTGCTTTATAACCAGGGGAAGTACATATGAGTACCCAGAGGCCTTTAGGATTGCCACATTCTTTAAAAGGGATTTTAAGCCTAAAAGCATCAAGCCTACCTATTCTACACTGGGAAGTGCTGCAACATTTTGAATACTGTTAGCAACTTACTTAACCATACATTTCTTTAGTAATTGTTTGTTTTAGTCATCTTTTTGACATTTAGAGCTCATTTATTAAAAGCCTTTGCTTATTTTTAAGGTAAGTTATACCTAAGTTTAATTTCCTAATTTAGATTCTTAAGTTTTGTGCCACATTGAAACTTCTTATTTAGTTTACTGTGAGCATTTCTTCAACAATAAACACTTGGTATTGCATTTCTTTGAATGAAACTCAATGCAGCCAACATCCCTCATGCTAGGACTCTGGTCAATTAAGACTAAGATATTGATTAGAAGCCAACCAGCCATTACGAATCACCCATGGTAAGTAGTTCAGGATGAATTGGAAGTGAGCACATTTCTTTTATCACAAGAAAATGACAAAGTCTTAGTGATGCCTTTGACAGAAATGTAATCTTATCTCATTTCTATTTATCAAGAATTTTACCCCACACACTTCTTTATAAAGCTTTGGACAGCAAGGCACTTTACCTCTCAGCCTTAGTTTAGTCCTTTTAGTGACTCATCCAGCTTGGCAGGTTATAATTTAATCATCTCTAACATTTTTATATGCACCTTGTGGATCATATTGCTAAGTTTCAGGGCTTTGGGAAATTTTTTGTAAGTCTAAATCAAATGGCTATTTTAAAATAGCCTTAGACATCATAAAAGAAAATGCCTTAGACATCATACACCCATTTTAAGAATGAAAGAAAATCCATGGATGGATGGAAAATTATCAGCTGTTGCTATTGGCAAGAATATTTATATTATCGTTTTGCTAATAATATGGCATAGCATCCTGAGTTGGGTTTTGTTTTACTACTTTTGTAGTTTTGTTTTGTTTTGTTTTGTTTTCCTAAGGAAGTACAAGATGGAAGATGCTAGTAATAGTAATTATGGTGGACCAGGTAAAATAATGGAATATATATTTCAGTGTTTGGACAGATGGTAGGATCAGTAGATCATGTAATGATTCTGTCAGAGGGAGGAAAATTGACTAATAAAATTTTAGATGGAGCTGATTTTTGTATTGAAACTCACATTAAGGAGAGGAGTTGGAGAAGTTCTCCTAACTTCATTGGCCACTATAATAATTAGATTAAGGGCAGCCTGGCTGGCTCAGCGGTTTAGTGCTGCCTTCGGCCCAGGGCATGATCCTGGAGACTCAGGATTGAGTCCTAGGTTGGGCTCCCTGCATGGAGCCTGCTTCTTCTTCTGCCTGTGTCTCTGCCTCTCTCACTCTGTCTCTCTCATGAATACATAAATAAAATCTTTTAAAAAATAAAAAGAAAGAAAATAATTATTAAATTAAGTACAGGATTGTCATTTATTGATGTATTTTGTTAATATTTTTATTTAACAAATTTGGTAAATAGACACTTTATTTATCCTCACACTATCTTCACTCTATTCCTAAATACCATCAATCTTAGAATTGTTTAGTATAGTCTTCAAAACTGGAATGTTCATACTGCAGAATGGTGCTTATAGAATTATTGCAGTGATTATGCAGTGTTTTAGTTTTCATGAAGAAACCTTCAAGAAAGTAATCTATTCTCTATATAAGACCTAACTACTCATCATGCTGTGTTTTTATACAAAAAGGACATATTTGGACCAATAAATCTTATCTGTGGTATTTGTTTTTTTACATTGTACTCTTTGGTATTTTGCTGGCTCATTTCATTTCCATGCAGAGATTTCCGTTTATTTATTAACTCATTTATAAATAACAATAGCAGCTGACTGAACATACTTCTATTGTTTGAGATCTTGAGATGTAAACAAACATCTTTCTAAAATATATGAATCAAGAATGCAATAGTTTTATATAATTTTTTTCTCTATTATTTTCTACCTTTCCATTAAACAGATCAATGTTATTTGGGGGCTTTTTAAACCAGATGGAATATTGGCAATTCATTATAATTAGAAGCCTTGCTACTAACTCGATTTCTAGATAAAAAATCAATGACTTATATAATCACTAATATAGACTAAAAATTATACGGGTTTGAAAAACTTCACTGCCCAACATTTTTATGTTCTTTCATCTGAAAAAGAAGTTCAGTCATGTCTTTAAAAAATGGAGCAAAGGCAGAGCAGGATGTAAGTGTTGCTGCTGATACATAAGTGCAGATTAGCCTTTCCCTCTGCAGCTTTCTATCTTGAGGTTAGATTTCAAGCAGCGATACATTTGTTGCTTTAGCTTTCCCAGATCATAAAATGATGTGTCTGTTGACGTGATTACAGATGTTGCTATTCAGTACTATCCAGAATTTCAAAGAAAAAACATAGTGTATCCAAATGCAAATAGGGCACATGTGACTTTCAGAGGTATTCAACTCACTACTATCCCACTAAAGCTATGCAACAGAAAAAGTGAGATTGAAATTTTCAGTTCCCATTGAAAATAATGGTTTATACTCCTACCACGTGGAGCCTTGAAACGTATCCTTAAACATTCCTGTGCAATTGGAAGAATTCACCAAATCAGTTGAGCATTTTTAGCTCTGACTCTAAACACATTTCTCTGACTCTAGTCTCATTATAAGTTGTTTAGTCATTTAAATGGCATTGTAGAGGGAACCGAGGTCCAATCAGACGATTTGATCCATTCAAGAATTATCCAGCATGACAGAAATTGAGATGGGGTTTGAATCTCATTGAAGTTGAAACTCTTCAACTGGTGTGGAAATGACTAGCAGCTGACACTTGCTTCAAGATCAGTACTAGACTTATCTTGCCTTTTCAACTCTGCAGCCCATTCCCTTGTGCACATTACTCATATCACTCACACACCGTGATTTGCTCTGGCAAAATGCATATAAAGTGCCTTGCATCAGTACCAGTCCCTCTTTTACTAACATGGCAACAGGGCATCTGAGCCTGGCTTTGTCACATCTAACTTGTGTTAGATTTTTTACTTATTTGCAGTCCTTGTGGCATTTGACCCTGAGCATTACCTGGTCTCACCTTGGTACAGCTGCCTTCGCTCTGCCTTAAGAATTCAAAGTTTTGTTCTTCCTAACATCCTATCAAGGAGGAAATCACCAGTGAGGCATTGCTGCAGTCTGATGCACTTGCCAGTCTGTCTAGAGATAGTGAATGTGATGGGATAAGATCCGTGATCTCTTCTTTAAGAGGTAGCCTCCCTGTAGGCAGCTAATTCATCAGGGCAAGGACAGAACTCTATTTTGTTTTTCTCTTTATATTTCTTCTTTATACTGTCCCCTAACTCCTCTATTAAAAATGATACCCATTATCATACCCATTTTTTTGGTAATGTATTTTTATGGATTCTAAATAAAACTAAAAACCCCAATTAAGAAGTCTTTGCATTTATACCTAATTAGAGAAAGTAACTAAGGGCAATGCAAAGGAATTAATACACTCTTTAGAGGCAAAATACTTTTTTTGGAACAAAAAAACATGTTACAATTAGTCTTTCTTCTTTTTTTAATAGTCTCAAGGATGATTGATGTCTGCAAGACTGGAAGTTCTTTCTGAAAATGAGGAAAAGTTTCTAGCTAAAATTTATAAAAGTATGTACACTTTTTTTTTTTTTTTTTTTAAGGAGGACTGCTTTTCCACTGTAACTCTAGCTATATTGTCTTCCCTGAGACCTATTTTGAAGCTTTACAATCCAGGTGCCAATCTGAAAACCACGAAACAATAACTTTGTTTTTAACTGCTTGCCTCACTTTGAGAACTGAAATTATTCAAACATGCATCTGTTCTCATGAATAATTTTGTTTCATTGATACAAAGTGTTCTGTTTTTCATTGGAGTGACTTTAGACAAAAGGGGTTATTTCTCTAGCTGTGTGTATCTAACCCCAAAATAATTTATTACTTGGAGAAGTAAGGATAAGAAAGCACTCAAGCTATTTTTTTTTTTTTTTTTTTGGCATTTCCAAGATGAGAACATGTTCACTTTTCAAGTGGATGTGTTTGGTTCCTTATAGACAGAGCCATTGTATTTTATTTTAGTATTCTGAGATATGACTTTTCCTTGGCATGTCCTTTTACAGCAAATCAAATTGCTTTTCATGGGCATTACCAAGTTTTAAGCAGAGAGGATTCAAATCTGGTGTTCAGAGTGGAATGCATTTCTCGAGAGCATTAGTATTCCACCCTTATTTTACCCTAAGAGGAATATAGTATCTAGGCATTTACAGCAGTACATATAAACAAATACCAAACATAAAAAGAAAGAAAACTACTAAAACTGAAAAATGTTAGCAAATTGATCATTTAATGATCTGAAGTGTCAGATACCAAAACTCTCAGAATAAATTATTTGCATTCAAATTAATGTAGTAATCAATTACAATAATTAGAAAAATTATAAACAATAAATTGATAACTTGAACAACTGATAAGGATATGGAACATAGCAAGTATAGTATATGCTGGTGTTTGTGATAATTATTCATTTCAATAATGGTCATAAATTCTACAGAGTGGTTTTGTGGGACCCAGGAAATTTAACAAAATCCCCTACCCCTGGACAAGCAGAGCAGGACTGACTCTATTTTGGCCTGCACCCCAGCAGTTCTTCAGGGTAGTTCTCTACCCCAGCACTAGTGGCCTTGTGCTGACCTGCTTATTACCTAGGGCACTGCCCCGCCCTAATCAAAGACCAGGACACACCCTAACCGGAAATTCGGCTCAGCGGACCAGCAGGACTGTGCAACTTTCTGCGTATCCCATTGGCCACTTCCCCTATAAAGTGCTAAGCCTCTTAGTCTCGGGGTCCAAGTCCCTGCTCCACTGCGTCGGGTATACTTGGACCCAGGCTCGAGCTTGTAAATAAACCCTCGTGTGATTGTATCGGTGTCGGCTCCTTGGCGGTTTCTCGGATTCGCGATCTTGGGCACAACAGTTGATGTATGACGATTCTGGTCTATAGATGTTCCCAGCATCACGTAAGCGGATAGTAGTGAAGTAAGGTAAATCTAGCCAGACCCTGTTGGATTCCAACCTAGCTCTTAACCTGGACTATGAAGATCATCTCTTGGCCCGAAATATTCATATGAAGCTCCTTTCATTATTTGCAGGCTTGGCTTTCTAGCTATGGACATCCTGTTTGCAACTTGGTTTAGTGTTTTGGGATTAAGCTTTAAATTGTACCTCCGCACTCTACTCACATGGACCAGATTAAGCTTCCTATGAATCTATCAAGAACATAAATTGCATCTGTTTTGTTCTTTTTTTTTTCTTTTTTGTTTTTTTGCATCTGTTTTGTTCTATTGGCATTTGTGTTCTATATAATTTTATTTATGTTCATTTATGTTTATATTTGAGTTTTAGGTGTTTCCTTGAGCTTTGAGATTATAATTTATTCTAACTGCTCTTATCCCTTCAATTCTGAGTTACAGGCCACACATTATTTATTTCCATGATACTCCTCTAAAAATAAGACTGATCTGTGTCCACAATGTAATCTTTCTTCTTTCATTTATTCTGTTATTGTCAAAACAGGAAACAGAATTGTTTTAAAAGGTCAAATATTAACCATGCAATGCTCTTACAGTATTCTAAACAAAATTATATAATTCAGTGCCTTGAAAAATAACTCATATTAACAAAAAAGAGGAAGGCTAAAAAATCAGAAAAGAAACAAATGAAAAACTACATCTGAAGACTTAAAAATAATTTTAATTAACTCTCCTGTTTATTCTGATTTCCTCTTAAGCAGAGAACTATTTCTAGGTTGTGTTATACATATGGGCTTTGTCTTTTGTTCTTATTTTCTCCTATATCACTCTTTTGATTTATTCTGTAGTGGTTTCTTCAAAACTTAACTTTGATTTTTATCTACAATTTCTTTTTGATATTCTTATGTCTGCACCCATAGATTACTGATTACGGGGATGCAACTCTATCCCTTCAAACTTAAACCAGAAAGTTAAACATTTTTAGAAAGCTCCATTTAATTTAACTCATTTTAAGTTTTATTTGGGAAAATATGTGTGCCTGCTTATATAAATATAAAACATTGACAAATTATTATATATGTGCATACCCAAGATAAGCTTTGAAATTGGAAAAAAGAAATCAACCAAAGAGTACCATGAGATCTGGGAGCAGGGAAGGAACACCTTTTTCACATCACCTGTGGTTTGGTGAGTAATGAAACTAACTGCCCTGCCATTGGCAATCCAGAATGCATTCAGCCTCTATTTTGAGTTTATGTGTATTCTTATATTTTTATTGATAAGCTGTCATTGATTTGCTTCCCAGCTAGAGCCATAGTTACATGTGTACAATTTTCAGGAACATTATCACCTAACAAACCTCTGGAGATAGTGAAATAAGCTTGTGTGTTGGAATGCAGTGGAGTCATATTTCATATTGTAATCAATACAGTTGGGTTAGCTTCTATGAGCTTAATATGTGAATCTGAGTTCAGATTGCTAGGCCAGACTGGATGTATTAGAGAGTTCGTGTCATGGTTTGGAAGATAGACACACATTCTAATCCACGAAAAGCAAAGTGCTGCATTGAGACTCATTCATTTATATGATAAATTCACCTTTCATGGTTTCTTTTGATCAAACAAAATATTGTTTCAGGGACACAAGGTAACAAAGCTGACATTTTACTAGTTTATATCCATTTTTGAAATGACAAAAAAGATAAATTTTTAGAGCTGCATCATCAGTGTAGCAAGTGTACAGAGATCTCTGAATAATGGAAGCTATTTGACATTAAGCTATTTGTGTTTATTTAATTAATATCACCAAGAAGAAAACAGTCCATAGGATATGTCAGTCACACAGTAATGAGACTATAGCAGTGATATATGGGAGCTTTTGGAAAAATCCAGTGATTTTTTGGAAAAAAATCTGTGCAGAGAATGGAACATTTGAGATTTTTTCCAACAATGTGTCTGTTGTTTATTATAATTATTACAGAGTAGGAAATATAAAATATCATATCTCACTCAAGCAGGAAGAAAGGTATATGTCAGATATATTTTGGGAAGAGGACTAGTGCAGGCAGAGTGACAGGCTGAGCAGGTAAATAAGTGGAAAGAGGAAGTAATGATGGTGGTTGGTGATGGTGCTCCCTATTCTAGGACTTCAATGTGTATTCATTTAATCAGTCCTTAAAAAATAAAACACTTGAGGGATGCCTGGGTGGCTCAGTTGGTTAAGAATCTGCCTTGTGGGGGATCCCTGGGTGGCTCAGAGGTTTGGCGCCTGCCTTTGGCCCAGGGCGCGATCCTGGAGTCCCGGGATTGAGTCCCACGTCGGGCTCCCGGCATGGAGCCTGCTTCCCTCTCCTCCTGTGTCTCTGCCTCTCTCTATCATAAATAAATAAATAAATAAATAAATAAATAAATAAATAAATAAATCTTAAAAAAAAAAAAAGAATCTGCCTTGGGATCAGGTCATGATCACAGGGTCTTGGGATGGACCCCTGCATTGGGCTGCTTCTCAGCAGGGAGCCTGCTTCTCCCTGCCCCTTCCCCTGCTTATGTGTGCTCTCTCTCCGTCTATAAATAATTAAAATCTTTTAAAAAAGAGAAAAAAACCCATTTAAAGTAAGGTATTATTTTTTTCCACTGCAAAATAATTTTTGTTGATATCCCACCAACTGTACAATCTGCTCCTGACGTTAAGTTTCTTATTCTTTTGCAATTCGGTCTTTCTTAATTAGGCCCATGAATACTTTCTTCTCCACAATCTAGAATCACCCATGGTCAAACTGGGAGGTGTTGTCGATGAATTTAAGGTCAATTGAAATAACATATTATTGACCTGCTTTCACGAATGGGGAAACTTAGACTCAGAGGAGTATGTTTAGTAAGTTTTAAAACAGAGACTTATTTATTTATTAAATATTCTATTTATTCATGAGAAACACAGAGAAAGGCAGAGGCATAGGCAGAGGGAGGAGCAGGCTCCTCTCAGGAAGCCTGATGTGGGACTGGGTCCCAGGACCCCGGGATCATGACCTGAGTCAAAGGCAGATGCTCAACCACTGAGTCACCCAGGTGCCCCTAAAACAGAAATTTAAATTCTGATCTGATTCCAAAACCTGATGTTCAATCTGATAATTTCAACATCTCTGCCATGTCTGATTCTTGTACTCATTCTGTCTCTTTAAGTTTTGTTGCCTTTTGGTATGCCTGGTAATATTTTCCTGATAGCTAGACAAGATGTGTTGGGTAAAAGTTGCTGCTGCTAATAGGCTTTTAGTATGTGGTGGTAAGGTGCGGGGAGGGGAAGCGATGTATGATTTCAGAATTAGTACTCAGTCATTTAATGAGCCTGTGCCTCTGGAATGTGAACTTCAAAGTATTTTTCAGTTTTGTTCTCCCTCCCCCCACCGCCTCGTGACAAAATGGCTAGAGGGGGGCGGGGTTGGGTATTCCCCTTCCCCTAGGTCAGTTGGGTTCTGCTAATACCCCCAGTAGGTTAGACTCTAGTTAGCTAACCTGCTTGACAGTTTCACCTAGGGCAGGCTTTGTTAAAGAATACTCTGGTGGCACAGTTGGTTAAATATCTGATTCTTGATCTCCGCTCAGGTCTTGATCTCCGGGTGGTAAATTCAGGCCCCACACTGGGCTCCAGGCTGCATGTGAAGTCTACTTAAAAACAAAAGAAAACAACCAGAGTACTCGGCATGAGAAGCATGAGAAGATTCTTCCCTGATATTTACTTTGAGAACCTAGTTAGGCTTCTGGAAATAAATCTGAGAAAATTATGGGGTCCACTAAGGCTGGGTGCCACTGAGTTTTAACTCTTAGAATTGTCCACCCTAAGCCTGTAGCAATTGCAGGTCAGGGTTCTCTACCCCAGCACTGGTTCCCAAGTTGATTTCTGCAAGGGAGTCTCTGGTCCTGTAAGCTGTAACTTTCTCTATTTGCCTTTTTGTCACTCCAGTCTCAGGAACAGGGCATGCCCTCTATGTCCTCACCTGTCTTAGAAGCATTTTTGATTTCTCAGTCTGTTCAGCTTTTCACATGTTGTTAGGATGGAGTAATAACTTCCAAATTCCTTACATGTAGAATGGAATAGTAGTATTTTGATGGCCAAAAATGGAAAGATGGTATTCTAGGCAGAGACAAAACAGGAGTAAATAGAAAAAGAAAGCCAAAATATATATTCAAGAAAAATGAATACAAAAATTGAATCAGGCATTTAATTCCTGAATATACTTTTTATGTAACACTCTAAAGATAGATTGGGATAGAGGGTTTGAGGGCTTAACTAACGTTACCAATTTTTATTTTTGCTTTGTCAGTGAGAAGTCATTATAAGTTTCTACCAAGGAAGGAAACAAATAAAAGAGGATGTTTAGGATATCTTTATTTGGCCCTAATATATATGTGGAGGATGGATCAAAAGACAAAGGATGGCTAGTTGCAAGCCTTTTATGGTGGTCAGGAAATACCATCATGATAAATGACTTTGTAGGGCTAGACAAAACAATGGATGGGTAAATGAAAAAAAATTTACACTGTGGCTGATACTGGGTATGAAAATCAATTGGACAAAATTAGAGAAATCAAGGAGAAAATTCCTTAGGCCAGATGAGGAATACGGATTAGACATGATAAGCTTTGTTTCCCATGCTTTGTCGCTGTCTTAAAGCGCTTGGTCAGCAGGCCATTGGAAATGCACAAGTTGGCAAGAAACCAGCTCAGCATTGAAGTAGAGTAGTGAGCTGTTTGAAGCCAGGGGAAGGATGGGAGGACTTCTGGTAGAGAAAGCCAAGTTGGAAAACATGAAGG
The DNA here is from genome assembly GCF_048164855.1 of Canis lupus baileyi. Taxonomy (NCBI): domain Eukaryota; kingdom Metazoa; phylum Chordata; class Mammalia; order Carnivora; family Canidae; genus Canis; species Canis lupus. Next base: position 51,404,805 of record NC_132855.1, on the reverse strand, counting down.
ATAAAACTTTGGGCACAGTTAAGGGAAGCAACAGAGAAGTAGAACCAACATTTATGCCACTAAGAGAAACAATAGTGATAGTATTCAAGATGTTAAGAAAGGAGGGTTTCAAAGAAGAGATGGGTTGAGGAGAGGTGATTGGATTCGAATGCTGATGTTTTCTCACACAGTGTTTAAGACGAGTACATTGCAAAGGCTAGTTTGCATGGGGATGATAGTGCAGAGGGAATAAAACAGTGTTTGTACAAGATGAGTCAAGAAGGAAAAGAAAGAAGGAACACAGCAGCTAGAGAATACAACCATGTCACAGACTATTTTCAAGATCTGGGAGATCAGGGAATGTTTATAAAGCAATATAGTATTATATTACACTGTATTTTTCTATACTATATATTAAATTTAGTATTTTCTTATTTCCTCCCCCCTTTTGGTATCTATGATTACATCTGTAGTATCAGAATTAAAGCTCTGTATTTGAGTTTTTTCCTTTTGTTTTTTTCCCCTACAATTTAGGCTTGCCAGCTATCTGTAAATTTTATTGGCTATTCTGTAAAAAAAACCTGTTCTTGGATGTTGGTTTTAATTAATTCACTATTATTCTGTCTTCTTGGTCTTTAATGTGTACTTTTATTTTTATTAATTCTCCTACTTTTCTTAGTCTTATTATTTTTGCCTAGCTTCTAGAGTTGAATGCTGGGTTCATTTATTTTTATTATTTCTTATTTTATAATAAAAGCATTGAAGAATATGAATTTTTGTTTTAAATACAGAACACTGTATGCAATATTCTCATTATCTTTTACTTCTGAATTGCCCTAATTGCAGTTTTTGACTGCAATTGTTTTGACTTTTTGAAGGAAGTTATTGTTTAATTTCTAAGCAGTTCCATTTATGTTTATGACTTTATTTCCATTTACACTGGAAACTGTCATCAGAAAATGTGATCTAAACAAGGTCATCTTGTTTTATCACAATCTATTAAAAATTTATATATGATTCATTTTTAAGTTTTTATTTAAATTCTAATTAGCTAACATACAGTATTATATTATTTTCAGGTGTACAATGTAGTGATTCAATACATCCACACTACACTCAGTGCTCATCACAAGTGCATTCTTTAATCTTTAACCCATCCACCTGCCCACCTCCCCTCTGGTAACCATCAGTTTATATAGAATGAGCCCAAATGCCAATCAATAGATGAATGGATAAAGAAGATGTGCCCCCCCTCCACACACACACAATGGAATTTTATTCAGTCATCAAAAAGAATGAAATCATGTCATTTGCAATGACATGGTTAGAACAGCTAGAGAGTATTATGCTAAGTGAAATGTCAGTCAGAGAAAGATGAATACCATATGATTTCACTCATATGTGGAATTTAAGAAACAAAACAAACGAGCAAAGAGAAAAGAAGAGAGAGACACAAACCAAGAAAGAGACTCTTAACTATAGAGAATAAACTGAGGGTTCATTTTTAAATACATGTTCTCTGAGCTCTAGAATTTATCAATTTATCACTTTTCTAACATTTCTTTTTCTTGTTGCTTGCTTTGTTGCTTGTAAAAGCACATGCAAGTTATATTTTCATTGAACATGGGGGTTTGGAATTCAGATGATTATAATTGTTTTTTTTTTAGTTTACATTGTACATCCTTTAAAGCTTAATATTTGTATACTAGATTTACTCACATTTCTGTAGATTTCTCATTTGCTTCAATAGTTGAGGGGACACCTTTTATATTATGGCTTCCTCTCTGAACTTCCCAAGTTTGCTTTAATTTTCAGCAGATGATTACATATGCAAACAAAAGTTTTCCAATTAAGTATATTTTAAAATGTTATGTTTTCTCAGTAATGATATATCTAATAAAATTTTCCTCTTGTCCTCAAATTTGAAAGAAAACTTTGCAGGTTATTAATTATGTCATCATAAAAGTTTCTTCTAAAAAATATATGTTTTTATTCTGCAGTTGTGTTGTGGTAGAAATGTTTGAGATCATCCTCATTTTTAGTTTTAACTAGGTAACCATTTTTAGTCTTGTTTGATTTGTTGGGCTTTTCTTTAATCTTGTCCCTCTCTCCCAAAAGGTTTATGTTTTATCGTGTTTCTTGCATTAATTTCCCTTCCAGTCTATTCACACAGAGGTCTCTTGAGCAGAGAAATGTTTTCCTTCCTCATTCCTTTGATTATATTTTAGCATAACAATTGTTTTGGTTTCCCGTGTAGATATATTAGTTATCTATAATTTTTGCATACTGTCTTCTATTGTCTTCCATATTTTCTAACATTGTTTCTGTCTCTGTACTTTTTTTCCTCGATGATTTGAGAAGCTTTACAAGTTTGGTCTCTATGTCAATAATTTTGTGCAAACTGTCCCTTTTACATCAGTGTACCTTGTATGGATTTTCAGTTGGTATTTCATTTTTAGGTCTCTCCTTATCTGTTTCTTATCCACTTTTCTTTTTGGTACACAGGATTTTTAAAAGTCCATCGGTTCTCTAAGGTTTATTTGGAAAACAACATCTCCTCAAATGTGCCTACATTCAGTGCAATGTTCCTTGATATGTTTTACTTTGTATTTCTAAATAACCTGTTTACATTAGTTTCTACTTCTTTTTTTTTCTGCTGTGCCAGTTTATTGACTTCTTGCTATGGGATGGAATGAATTATTTCCTTTATACTTGTCATCTGCCATTTACACTTCCTGTCCTACCATCTTCCCAATATAGATGCACATAATGTACATATGAGTTATGCACTTTCCCGGAAAAATTTTTTGTTGCCCTTGTAGCTAATAATCATCACTTTGAAATTGTTTGGCTGCTTAGTGTTTTGGGGTTTTTTTTTTTGGTGTGTGTTGCTTTTTAAATACTAAAGACCAATTCACTCCCAAACTTTTCTCCAGAGGACATCTGGTTAGCTATATTTAAGTTCTTGGAGACATCCTTCCAGCTTCTGTAATTTAGATTGGTATCCAAGCGTACAGCATAGCTTGCATCCCAGAATCTCCTTTTACTATAATTCTGGGGATTTTCTTCACATCTCTTTTGTATTGCATCTCCTGTTTTCTGTAATCCAACTGCCCCTCCTTCATTTATTATTTTGTTTGGGTATAGCACATCAACCCATAGCTGCTGCTGCTTCTTTTTAAGATTTTATTTATTTATTTGAGGGAGAGCGAGCATGTACAGGTACACACATGAGCAGGGGGAGGGGCAGAATGAGAAGGAGAGGAAGAAGCAGACTCCACCTGAGCAAGGAGCACAATGTGAGCTCAGTTCAATCCCAGGATCCTGGGATCATGACCTGAGCTGAAGGTAGACACACAACCAACTGAGCCACACAGCCACACAGGTGCCTCCTACCCATAGCACTTGAGGCTGAAAATGGAAGTTAGAAATTTTAAACTTGTGTATATAAAAATATCTTCACTTTGACATTATGCTAAACAACATGTTATCAAAATCTAGATTGGAAATCATTTTACTTTAGAATTTGAAGGCACTACTTCATTTATTTTCTTGGATCTTAGACCATTCTGATCCTTAGATTCTTTGTAAATTTTTCACTTTTCCTTTTTTTTTTCCCCATCTTTAGAATCTTTTAAGACTTCCTGTTTGTCCTCATTATTCTGAAACTCCACAGGATATATCCTAGTTATGTGTATATTTTATTTATTATGCTGGGAACTCATTAGGACCTTTTAATCTAGGATTCCATATCATTTCCTTCTGGGAAAATGTTTTTTTTGAAACCCCAACTCCCCATTTTCTTTTCCTGGGATTCTTATTTAGGTCTTGGGCTTCCTAGACTAATCCTTTAATCCTCTCCTGATTTCTTTCTCTATGTCTTTTTGATCACTTTCTTGGAGATTACTTCAACCTTCTAGTTCTTTTATTGGCTTCCATTTCTAAAATCATAATTCAGTATTATAATTAATTCTATTATCTATAATTATCATTAATCATAAATAATTATAATGAATGTAAGTATATTTTTATAATAATAATTATAATTGATGTATAAGAGTTCTTTTGTGCTCTCTGAATTTTCCTTTATTTATATAAACAGCTTCTTGTTTTAGGCATGCATTTAAAAAAGTTGCTGAAGCTGGGCAGCCCCGGTGGTCCAGTGGTTTGGTGCCACCTTCAGCCTGGGTGTGATCCTGGAGACCCGGGATTGAGTCCCGCATCGGGCTCCCTGCATGGAGCCTGCTTCTCCCTCTGCCTGTGTCTCTGCCTCTCTCTCTCTCTCTCTCTTTCTGTCATGAATAAATAAATAAAAAAAATTGCTGAAGCTATTAATTTTTAGATGGCTTTCTTTCTAGGCATAGCCTCTCTTTACTGAAATATTTTTTTTCCTATTTGTTTGATTTAGTGTCTATTTTGCATGGCAGAAAATCTTTTGTGACCAGTGATCCTTGGATTCCACTCAATTAAAGGTACATTAAAAAGCTGATTGAAAACTCTCTGCACGTGGTTGTATTTCTTGATAATGGACATCACTTGGGAAATCACCTAAGTGTCAGGATGTTTAGATCTTTAGATCTTTTCTTTTAGGCTGATGAGTCTAAAAATCTCCCAAAGATGAATATTTTAATCCTCTGCTTGGAGGATGTAAACTAGGCTGTTAATACTCTGTGAGCCAAGTAGGGGAAGGGGACTGGAAATCTCACAATTCGTGCTTCCACTTGCCATGACTACTTTTAATGTGGTACTGGACCCACTGTGCCAGGTGTCTTGCATCCAAGAGACCCTATGTTTCACCTTTTCTAGAGAGTAAATCCCTAGTCTTCTGCCAGGTTGAGGGAAAGAAAGTAGCCCAGCTTCACAAACATCAAATATTTGATCACATGATTTTAGTGTTTAATTCTAGTCCCTTCTAAATGGGCTCTTTGTGTGCATAAATGTTGCTTCATTTATTTTTATATTCCTAGTACACACCCTGTTGATTATACTGTTATTACAATTCATATTTTAAATAAATGAATAAATTATTACTTAATACATTGAAGAAACCCTTAGCTAGTTATGGCTGGCTAGAAATGTTTCTTTTGATGTCATAGAGCTCCTTTTCTTATATTGTTGCCTTAATTCAGATACATTGCATGTCACTTCTGTATTAGAATAAGCATGTCTTAATATCATGTAGGCCTTTCCTAACAAGTTTCAGACAATTCAATTTTTATGTCTGCTGTGGTTCAGAGTTCACATTCTAAACAATTCTTTACATTGCATTTTACTAGCTGGAGCTACCATTTAGTCCTATTTATTGTAGCACAGATACAAACAATTCTGGAAAACATTAAAGTATGTCTTTGTGAGTCATAGTCCCCAAAATGCCATCCATAGTTTCCTATTCTACTATTCAATTTTTCTTTCATTTCTGTTCTTTTCTGCTTGGTCACTTTGCTCATGCTGAATCCAAGTGAGCTCTGTCTTAATCTCTCTCAATCTTCCTGTTCTATACCACACTTTGCAAGAAGAACCTTTCCCCTCTAGGTTTGGGACTGAAAGGCAACCTCAGGTTCTCTCCATTTTTCAGAAATCATTTATTTTTATAGTGTGTCTCAGTTGTGATAGCTCTATTCCTCTCTGGCTGCAGCAGCCTTTTTTGTTGGTGTTTAGCAGTTTCACATCTATCTCTATGAGGGTAGAATATAGGAGCCCTAAGAATTCAATATGGAATAGAAAATTTTTTAAAACTGGTATTTTCTGTTTTTAATTCAAATAAAGTATAATATTTTACATATATTCATTTGGGATTATGTTATATATATACCTTTCAGACAGGAAGGGTACCGTGTAGGTACTTTGAATAATACTAAGCTGATAAAATGAACTTTATGATGCTCTTCTTTGGAATAAAATAGAAGAATCCTTGCTGGAGAGGACACTTTTCTGTAATGATTCTGAGGGGACAGGAATCAGTAGGATAAAACATAGTCAAACTATGAAACAACTGTTTGTCTTATCCTAAGGTCTTTGTGTTGGCCTGGGGTGAAGAAATCCTTTAAATTACTACCTTTTTTTTTTTTTTTTTTTTGTTTACTCTTCTTTCTCAATCTGGTTTAGACTCACCTTTTCTTTTCTATTTCCAATAAACTGACTGCCGTGGTCTCACTCGCTCATCTCTTGTTCTTGTCTAAGCCTTCTCCTATCTAGGTGACATGCTCCTTCCACCCAGAGTATTATTTCAAATACCTTATACCTACTCTCCTACCTCCTATCTCCTCTGCTTCCTATTCTGGATGTTTATTCAATTTTCCTTTTTTAACTGTCTATCATGTGTCATGTACTGGTATGAGAGGTAAAATTGTAGAGGTAATAAAATTCTGTGATTGAGTTTGTGGCTTCAGGCCTCCATTATTTAATAACTGTAATGTGGGGTCAGTTACCTATTGCTTTGTGACTCCTTAAACAAAATGGGATATCTAACTCAGCATCATTTAAGCATTTAATGTTAATTGCTTAGGATGGTTCTGGCACATAGTATGCCCTCAGTAAATGTTAGCTACCACTGTCAGACCACCACCATCATCATCATCACTTTAAAAAAATATTTATTTATTTTAGTGAGAAAGAGAGATAGAGAGCACGAGCGGGAGGGGCAGAAGGAGAGGGAAAGAAAAAACCCTAAGCAGGCTCCATGCCCAGTATGGAGTCTGACACAGAACTCAATCCCACAACCCTGAGATCAGGAGTTGGATGCTTAATGGACTGAGCCACCCAGGCACCGCATCATCATCATCCTTTTATGTTTTGTTTGCTGAACAATATAAAGTGGCTTACCATGGAAAATATTCATTTCAAATCCTTCTGTCTATCTTTTCACATTCTGAAGGTATTTCCTTCCTGTAACATTCCATGGATGGAGTTAAATGTACATTGACTGATATGGGCCAAGATCAAAATGGAAAAGCATTTTGCACTGAACATCTATTATGTTGTTTAGAATATCACAAAATGGTTTATAATGAATTATCTTAGTTTCTGCATGCATTAATAATCAGCTTAGTGTAGGAAAAAGAAAAAATGTAAATAATTAAAAGGAATATTCTACAAGCTTACAAAATTGCCCATAGAGAGCCTATTTTCATATTATTTACTTCTACTTATTATTAGCAAAGAACGATCTGCTTAATTGAATTTAGTCATCACAAAGTACTGGCATAATGTATTTAATGTAGATATTTACATATGACATGTAAGTCATATTTTAAGATATTGCTAACTTTTAAATTAATAATATGAATGCTTTTAAATAATATTCAAAAAAAGAGCTAACATACCAAATCATCTTGAGAAGTTAAAATTGTCATTTATAGTAAACATTCAGATGAGTTAATCCTACATGAGAAGAAACCTAAGAAAATTATTTGAAACTAATTTTGGTTATCTAGAATAGAATTATAAACATAGTATCGCAGTCATAGCTCAATGGCTTATGATTAAAAATAACTACTCCATAGAATTCATATAAAAACTTTTATCACAAATTTAAAATTAAGAAAAAAAATTACTCAACACTATTGCTCTAAATACCACCCATAAGCACTGTGTTGGGATGAAATTCTATCATAAAGTTTGACCATCTTGTTTATCCCAAGTATTGTGGGTCTGACTTCTTATACTCTTCCCTGAATCCACCCATCCCACAATATGCATGCCAACATATACACTTAAAATTGCCTCTCTTGGGAATACCTGGCTGGCTTAGTGGTTGAATGTCTACCTTTGGATCAAGTCTTGTCCCGGGGTCCTAGGGATCTAGTCTCACATCAGGCTCTCCACAGGGAACCTGCTTCTCCTTCTGGCTATGTCTCTGCCTCTCTCCCTCTGTGTCTCTCATGAATAAATAAATAAAATCTTTTTTAAAATGCCACTCTCTCTAAGCTCAAGGCCAAAGGCAGAAGGCACACTCCTGAAGGGTTTTCTCTGCATAGAGTTGGGTGAAAGATGGTCATCTCATGTGGTAGTTACCAGGAATTTAAATTAAGAGCTGATATTGTGGGAAAATAAAAGCAAGAAATAGCAGATCTGGATGAAATCCAGAGATGGTGGCTTTTTACTTATTGCTTCTGACATAATTTTTGGACAGCAACTATAATTATAGGTAGAGAGCAGGGACATTCTTCCCAGTGCTGTCTCACCATAAATTTGGATATATATGGAGTTTCTGTCTTTCACATTTTCTGTTCACAAAACACTTTCACAGATACTAACTTGTTAGATCTTTTCAATATCCCTGTGAGGTATGTGTCAGAGTGCAAAATTTCCCCAAGTTATCTTTTTAAATTAGTGTGTGTGTGTGTATATATATATATATTTATTATATATATATACTTATATATATATATAAATAAATTAAATTTACTATTCAAATCTGCCTACTGCCTGAAGCCACATCTACTCAAAACACTAAATAGAGTAATGATAATCACTGGTGTGTTTGTCAAACATTCTATGTATTTATCAGTATGTATTTCAAACATTGACTTCCTATTGAATCCTAGGTATTAAAACAGGTAAAGAAAAGTAAAAAATAATCTGTCCCTGAGATTACTGGGCTCTCTAGTTGGGAAATGGGCACATCAACAAATAATTATAATATAATGCCAAAGATTTATGATAAAATACATAATGAAACACAAATACAGAGGAGAAACATACCTACCTGCCTAGTATAGGGTACATCAGAGAAGACTTCACAGAAAAGCTGAATTTTCTCTCATAAGAGTAAGCAGGGACTCTCAGTTTTCAAATCCTATCCTCATGAAATTTTATCTTTGGACATCACTGACCATTTCCTCATTCCTGAAATTCTCTCTTTGGTGTCATGGACCTTGGACTATATTCTTCCCTAGTTTCCATCTGGTCATGTTTTTTCGTCCTCCCTTAGTGATCTTCCTGAGTCTGCTCTTTAAAATTTACTCTTTCCAGGGCCCCATTTGTGCTTCCCTTCACTCTATCACTGTTTCTGTTTCTGTGGATGAGAATTTGCTAATAAATAGTCATGATCTCAATTGTCTTGAACATGATTGTGCCTCTGAAATCTTTACCTCCTGCAAACCTGACTCATGAATATAGCTCAAGTGTCCATCTGAGTTGTGAGTTTCTTGGCTTGGAAGCCTCACTGGGACTTTGAGCTGATAGAGAACCATGACATGATCTACTTTTTAAAACTGTCGTTCTCTTGGGTGCCTCTATTCAATGAAAGGCACCATTACCTGTTCACTGTTCTTTCACTCCTTCTTCCTTCCTTCAACAAATATTTACTAATACCTATTGGGGGTTAGTCACCACAATTGGCTCTGGGATGCAACAGTAGAAAAACAGACTTGGCTCTTACTCTTCTGCAGAAAATAAATTTTTATTTGGTGCTTAGCAAAGTATGGCTTACTGATTACATATGTTAGAATCACAGGAAGAAGGGCTTTTAAAAATCCCAACCTGAGGTTCCTTCCCAGACTTAATGAATTATAATCTTTAAGAACTGGGTTCCAGGGATCTGTATTTTGAGTAAACCCATTATGTAATTTTGAGGAACATAACCTAACCTTTATAAAACCATTTATTTAAAAAAAAAAGAAAATCAAATAAATACATAATTATATACTGTAAAGTATCACTGAAATACAAGGTACTGTGTGAGTGTCTGATAGGGAAGTAGGGAGGATTGATACAATGGTTAGCCATTCCCTGGGAGATAGGGGCAAAATCCTGTAAGGCCTGTTGCCGGTGGTTGATTAGACATGAGGAGTGGAAGTCAGCAAATGCTAAGGATGACTCTCAAATCAAAAGTCTGGATGCCATTGTTTGATTCCTCTCTATTTTCTTTAATATATATCAAATCCATCCCATCTTCTTCATCACTGCTCCTAACAGAGTTCCCAGACTCTAGTCTTGCCAGGAATTATAAAATGTGCCCTCTAATTCTTACTCATGCTTCTATATCACTCTCTTCTCTGATCTGTCACCACAGTGATCCCCTAAATAAATAATTATACACATACATACATAAAGCTATAATACCATATTTTGCTTAAAATCCTTTAGTCACTCATCACTTTCTGTGGCCTGGACAGTAAAGTCTGAAAACCTATTGCTGTTTCCAAAGTTCCCCCTGTCCACTGCATGCTCAGATTCCTGTCACCATCACCTTTCACCTGGAATTCTACATCAGTGTGACTAGCCTGTCTGGAGTCTTAGGCTCTGTCAGTCTTCTCTCTACAGTTCACGGATTTTTCTAAACCATGAAACTCACCACCTCTATCATTGTTATAATCCTTCAGAGAATCCCCTTGACCACCTGTAAGACAGCATCCAAACCCCTCTCAGTGGTTTATAATGACCTTCCTTCCTTCCTTCCATCCTTCCTTCCTTCGTTCCTTCCTTCCTTCTTTTCTCTCTTTTTTCTCTTTTCTCCCCCCCCCTTCTCTTCTTTTCTTTTCCTTTCTTTTCTTTCCTGGTGACCTCTTGCCATCCTCTTTCCTGGGTTATCTCCTCCACATCCATTGGGCTACTGTTCACATACCTGTGAAGCCTAGGCTGGATGGCCCTGCTGGATGCTCCTATAGCAGCACCATTTCCTAACTCCTTTCTAGGGAGTCTCATACTGAAGTATAACAGGCTCTTTGCCTATCTCTTTCCCCACCTACACTGTCTCTGGTGGTCAAGAACCATGTCTTGGTCACTGATAAATCCCTACATTGAAACTTGTGTCTTGAATGGTGAGTATGCAACGGTTTTTTTTTTTTTTTTAAGATTTTATTTATTTATCCATGAGAGACACACAGAGAGAGAAAGAGAGGCGGAGACACAGGCAGAGGGAGAAGCAGGATCCATGCGGAGAGCCCTACATGGGACTCGATCCCGGGACTCCAAGATCATGCCCTGGGCTGAAGGTGGCGCTAAACCACTGAGCCACCTGGGCTGCCCTGCAGCATGTTTTTTACATGCCAAATAATACTGATTATTTATCCTTCCTGAATGTATCAAGTTAAATAGTTTGCATATTTTTAAAAGAACAGCTTTATTTAAATAATCCACATTTGCCCATAAAATTTTCCCCTTTAAAGTGTGTAATTCAGTATTTTCCAGTATATTCAGAGTTGTGCATCCATCTCCCTCATCTAATTTTAGGCCATTACCTAAGAAATCCTGTACCATTGAGCACACACTTGTGTTCCCTTCTCTTCTTAGGCCCTGGCAGTCACCAATCTATTGTCTGTTTTTGCCTTTGCCTGTTGTGTATATTTCATATAAAATGAAATCACACAATATGTGGTATTTGTGACTAACTTTTCTCACTTCACAAATTCTCACAGTTCATCCATTTTAGAGCATATATTAGAACTTATTCTTTTAAATTTATTTTTAACACTTTATTCCTTTTACTTACTTTTAATATTTGTATAGATACAGCACATTTTATTTATCCATTTATCAGTTAATGGACATTTGGGTTGTTCCTGCTTTTTGGCTATTATAAATAATCCTCCTAGAAACATTAATATACAGATTTTTTTTTGAACAAATGTCTTTAGTTTTCTTGGACTGGAATTATTTAGAAGTAGAACTGCTAGGTCATATGGTAACTCTATGTTTAACTTTTCAAGGAACTGCCAAACTATTTTCCAAAATAACTGTACCATTTTACATTCCCACCAGCAATATAAAGAGTGTTAATTTTTTTTAAGATTTTATTTATTCATGAGAGACAGACAGAGAGGCAGAGACATAGGCAAAGGGAGAAGTAGGCTCCCTGTGGGAGCTCTATACAGGACTCGATCCCGGGACACTGGGATCATGACCTGAGCCAAAGGCAGATGCTCAATCACTGAGCCACTCAGGCATCCCAAGAGTGTTAATTTTTTCACATCTTCAATAACACTTGATTATTATTATAATCATCTTAGTGAATCCTGTGTTTTTTATTTGCATTTGCCTGATGACTAATGATGTTGGGCATTTTTGATACATCATCTTTGGACAAATGTCTCTTCAATTCATTTTTATTTGGGTTATTTGCCTTTTAACCGTTTTCTAAGAGTTTTTAAAATATATGTCATCTATATATGTTTATTATATATACTATATGTGTGTGTATATATATATTATGGATACAAATTCTTATCAGATACATGATTTGGAAATAATTATGCCCACTCTGTGGGTTGTCTTTTCACTCTTCTAATGGTACCTGTTGAGTCACAAAAGGAGTTAATATTGATAAAGTTGAATTCATCTATTTTTATTTTGTTTCTTATGTTTTTGGTGTCATGTGTTGTCCCAGCACCAGTTGTTGAAAAGACTATTTTTTCTTCATTGTATTTGCTTGAGAGACTTGTCAAAAATCAATTGACCATACATGTGAGAGGTTATTTCTGGGCTCTTAATTTTATTTCATTGATTTGTCTATCTTTATACCAGTATCATGCTGTCTTGATTGCTACAGCTTTGTAGTAAGTTTTAAAATCAGAAGTGGGGAAAAATAAAACAAGAGGAAATCAGAGAGAGAGAGACAAACCATAAGAGAATCTTAATTATAGGAAACAAACTGAAGGTTGCTGGAGGGCAGGTAACTGGTGATGGACATTAAGGAGGGGACAGGATGTAATGAGCCCTGGGTATTATATAAGACTGATGAGGGACACCTGGGTGGCTCAGCGGTTTAGTGCTTGCCTTTGGCCCAGGGCATGATCCTGGGGTCCTGGGATCGAGTCCCACATCGGGCTCCCTGCATGGAGCCTGCTTTTCCCTCTGCCTGTGTCTCTTTCTCTCTCTCTGTGTCTCTCATGGATAAATAACTAAAATCCTAAAAAAAAAAAAAAAATTGATGAATCACTGAACTCTACCTCTGAAACTAATAATACACTAATAATATATTATATATTAATTAATTGAATATACTATATGTTAATTAATTGGATTTTAAAAACATAAACAACAAAAAAGAAATAAAAAATAAAATCAGAAGTATGAATTCTCCAACTTTGTTTTCACTCTCAAGATTGTTTTGCCTATTCTGGGTCCCTGACATTTCCATCTGAATTTTAGAATCAGTTTGTTGATTTCTGCAAAGAAGCCAGGTGGGATTTTGATAGGGATTACGTTGTATCAGTCAATTAATTTAGGGACTGTTTCCATTTTAGCAATATACATCTTCTTATCCATTAACATGGGGTTTCTTTTCACTTATTTAGACCTCTCATTTTTTAAATGATATAGGTTTTAGTGAAAAAAATCTTGCACTTAAGTTTATTTGTAAATATTTTATTTTTTTGATGCTAAAATTTCCTTAACTTTAAGTTGTCCTCTAAGTAGGAGAAGTCTGCATTTTAAAAGTTATATAGGTAATATTAGATAAAGTCAGGGCTTTATTATGGGGATCATCTCACAGGCACATATTAGGCTTTCAAAGAACACTAAAATTGCTTTGAATAGGAATAGAAAGCTGTGCATGACCCAAAGGAATGGATGAATATTAAGGAAGCAATATTTATTCTTAAAAGAATATTTATACTAGTATACTGAGAAACTTTATTTGAGTCACAGTATCAAATTAACTGTACAACATGTATTCACTCATATGTGAATCATAATTTACAATATATACCAAAATTTGACATTTTATTTAGTTTTTATTTTTATTTTTTTTAATTAGGCTCCATGCCCAGTGTGGAGCCTAATGTGGGGCTTGAACTCAAGACCTTGAGATCAAGACCTGAGCTGATTAAAAGTTGGATGCTTAACTGACTAAGCGACTCAGACTTCCCAAATTTTGACATTTTAAATAATTAATGGTAATTGGTGCACTTGTTAAATCTATTGATTGTTTCAAAATAAATGAGTAAAGCTCTTTAAAAACACCTAGTTTCACTGAAAATGTTTAGATGTACAATACGGCATTATATAAGTCAGATGGAGGGTTAGGTGTTTGAATACTGGGGTGGCAAACTAGTCACCAAAATGATTATCGATACTGTGATTTATAGAGCAGAATGAAAGAGGTGATTATGATTAGTTATCAGTTATCTGTTAGTATTTAAAATGTTTCCACATGTAGGGTAATCACACCAGTGAAGATACCACTTACTATGTGGGGAAAATATTGTAATTAAGATATTACATTGAGTAAAAATTTTGTAATGAATACTGGAAATGATTATTATGGGTCCTTGAATTGGAAAACTTTCCTGTAATCTTTTTTTCCAAGAGCTACTAAAACTATACAGAAGAAAATTGTTCTATAAAAATAAGATCTACTTAAAGAGTTTATGAACAATTACTCTAGGCAGATTGGTCTGGAAAGATTAAAGGTTAAACCATAGAAGCACAATCACTGAGAAAATTTTGGTTTTGTGGCTGTTGGTGTATTTTTTTGCAGTTATAGTAGGATTTGACAGCAGAAACCAGTTGATGGCTCACATTCTATGAGAGGTACTGGATTGGAGCCTAGAGAATGAATCATTGTTGGTGAACATTATCAAGAGCACAATGGGCTATGTTTTTGTCCCTGGATGGTCTGTCTATCTAACTGTCATCCATTTGTTAGACTATATATTTTAGAAAGAAATCCTAGTACCAGGATAATGTCAAAGACAAGGAATGCATTAAATTTTTAATGCATTTAAAAATGCATGGATACACGTATGAAAGATAGCATAATTAGTTAATATAGCCATACAAAAGGGCTGAATGATCCTTGTTTATGCCTTATAGCAAAATTGTGAAAATTAAGTCTTTAATTTACTCTCAAGTAGAATTGTTTTAAATCAATATTAAACAACATATGCAAAATAAATTATTTGACTCAAATATTAATGTATTTACAAGATCCTCATGCAAGTATTAGCTGCTTTTTTTTTTAAGATTTTATTTATTTATTCATGAGAGACACAGAGAGAGAGGCAGAGACACAGGTAGAGGGAGAAGCAGGCTCCCTGTAGGGAGCCCAGTGCAGGACTCGATCCTAGGACCCAGAGATCATGACCTGAGCCAAAGACAGATGCTCAACCACTGAGCCACCCAGGTGCCCATTTGCTCTTTGTTCTTCCCTGAGGTAGATACTTGTTGGTTCCCAGACTTCAGCAATGGCATCAAAACACAATAAAATTATATATAAATAGATTCCTTGATAAAAATGGAGTTGTGTATTTATCATGTTTACAAAAATATACTTAATATTTTCTCCATTATATTGAAGAAGGTCACAGATATGGCTTGACTATATTGTTTTTTTCTTAAAGAAAATGCCTATTTAAAGTATTATGATATTTCTTTCCCATTATCTTACAACTTTATTTTTATTTATGAAAAATGTTTTTCCATTAGTTCAATACATAGAAAACTGATCAAAGAAAATTTAATATTTAACTTACAATGATAAATATTTATACTATGTAATGAGGTTTATCTGGAAGAGGTATATTTCTCTGTTAACAAGTCTTACTTCCTTCTGGAAAATGAAATGTATTGAGAATTAAAGAATTACACATGTGGTTAGAAAGCTGACCTTTAAAGTCCCTACCAATCTTGAAGTTTAATATTTCTGAGATATTTGGCTGCCTTTTTTTTTACAGTAACATCATAAATCTATAGAAACCCCAAACAAAATGCAATTTTGGTTTTACATTAATTAGCTTTGAAACATAACCTTCACAAAAGTATTTTATTATCTTTTAAGAGTCCATTAGGGTAGAAAATCAATACTTTAGCCGCTCAGTGGAGCATTTCATTTTTCTCAATATTTTCAAGAGAAGCCACTATATGCTTCCAATTTAACTTTTTTTTTTCTTTCCTAATGGAATTCTACACATAAGTAAAATAACTTTTCTAAATCGTTAAAACCTAATAGAAAATTAGCAGGGTTGTGATAGATTGCTATGCCTTTGTGGTGAAAAGACAGAGTAAGCTAATAGTTTTGAGTGCCCTTATGACACATCAAATACCACCTATCTTCTCAAGGGAGAATATTTGAAATTAAACAGGCATGAATTTTCTACTCGATCTTGGGGAGATTTGATAGCCCCCTGCAAGTAGTGATCTTGGGGACCATAGTTCTCTATCCTCAATCGTTCACTCCACATTCAAGAAAGGAAAACATTCTTAAGTAATAGATCTATTCATGAGAACAGTCTCAGTTTCATAGTTCTCCAAAGGGAGGCAACCTTCGGGTTATGAAAGCATATTGCCTACATAAGCCACTTTGGGGCATGTTTTTGGGAAATGACAGCTGTCACCGCCTTCTGAGTAGATTCTCAAGAGAATACTACACTGGTGATAGTCACAGAATGGGTGGAGAAGCATATTTTGAGTTGTATTAGTGTTCTATTGCTGTGTAACAACTACAAAATTTAACAATCTAAAACAAAACATTTATCATCTTACACAGTTTCTGAAGATTGGAAATTCAGAAGCAGCTTATTGGCTGACTCTTTCTGGTGCAGGATTTCTCATGAAGCTGCTGTCATGGTGTCATCTGGGGCTGCAGTCATCTGAAGATTGGAACGCAGCCAGACAATTCACTTTTTAGGTGGTTGCCTCACATGTATGACAGTCTGGTGCTGATTGTTGGCAGGTGACCTGCATTCCTTTCCATTGGGCTGTTTGAGAGGTCTCTTGAGTCTGTGTTTCTTCTCCTGGAGTGACTGATCCAAGATAGAGCAAGGCAGAAGCCAAAATATTTTTTATGACCTAGTCTCAGAAATCACATGTAATTGTTTCTACTATGTAGTATGGTTTACATAAATCAACCCTACTCACAGTTGGAGAGGACTACATGAGTTCACAAATTCCAGGTGAGGTCATCAGGAACCATTTTAGAGACACAGAATATGGTAATTCTTATTGAGCTGATCTTGGGGAAGATAAACTGTGTTTTGTTTTGTTGTGTTTTTTAACCATTCCTTGGGCTCCCATTACTATGCTGCTTTGATCAACCTTCTATCACCTTCTATCACCAGGTCCCAGTACTTTCAAGTTGACCCCTTCTTCCTCAGGGCTTTGCTGTCATATCCTTCCTGTTGCCAAAAAACAAAACTCAGATGAATAAATTTGAAGATCTAATTAGCTTCATTAAATGATTCATGAATTGGGCAGCATCTCATCTAACAAGTAGAGGTGTACCCCAAGGAGTTGGGCAAAATGGAAGGATTTTATAAGAAGGAGGGTGGGGCAAGAAGTTTATAAGCAAAAGAAAGGATTGTTACAGGCAAAGTCACCTTCTCTCAGTGGGGAGAGCAGGAAATCTTATCATGCAGCTTGCCTAATCTTCCTTTGGAGAATGGAGAAGGCCCAAGTGGCAGACTCATTGGCATCCATCAGAAAATTCCTGACTGACCCTGATAAGACTATATCATTGGGGAGAGGCACCTGGGTGGCTCAGTGGTTGAGTGTCTGTCTTTGGCTCAGGGCATGATCCTGGAGTCCTGGGATCGAGTCCCACATTGGGCTCCCTGCATGGAGCCCGCTTCTCCCTCTGCCTGTGTCTCTGCCTTTCTCTTTCTCTGTGTCTCTCATGAATAAATAAATAAAATCTTTAAAAATAAATAAATAAATAAATAAATAAATAAATAAATAAAATCTTAAAAAAAAGAGAGACTATATTACTGGGGAAGGTTGAAACTGCAATTAGCTTCAGGTATTCAAGCAACAGTTTACTGAGTTGGGGCTTTAACCTAAGTGATGCCATTTTGGGCCTTTGGTTTTCTTTTTTAACACTATCCTTACTTTCTCACAAATTCAGCAAAGATTTGAGGGCAAATTGTGTGCCAGTCACTTCACATGAGTGAACAATATCACTCTCTTCATAGAACTTACCTTTTATAGTAGCTGCTTTTCATAGTAAGTTGTCTCCGATGATCAATAATTTCCAGTTCATCCTATTAGCATTCTGCTAAAATCACTGTGTTTCTAATAAGGTAAATTCGATATTGTGATTTATAATGAGAAATATATGGTCTTTGACCTTGCTGGTGACACAAAGTGTCTAAAACCTTTGGAATTTTTTTGTGATAAGAACAATAAAGGTGACTTTTTTTTATGTTCATGAAGTGACTTTTGGAAACTGTCTGGATGACCTAAGGATGGGAGCCGGTTGCCCGAAGAATGAACCACATGATTAGAGGATTAGAATTTTCATTCCCACCCCAGACTTCTGGGGAGGGAGTGGGGCTAAAGGTTGGATCAGTGCCAATGACCATTGATTTAATTAGTCATGTCTATGTGATGAAGCTTCCCTAAAATCCAAAAAGGTGGGGTGCAGAGAGCTTAAGAGTTGGTGAACAGGTGGAGATTTGGGGGGAGTGGCATAATCAGAAAGCTTGAAAGCTCGTGCCCTTCCCACATACCTGGTCCTATGCATCTCTTCCTTTTTTATCATAAACTGGTAACCTAGTGAGTAAAGTGTTTCTCTGAGCTGCTGTAGCAAACCAGTTGAACCCAAGGGAAGTGTTGTTGGAACCTTCAATCAGAACCATATGTGACGACCTGGATTTGCGATCGACATATGAAGTGGGAGGAGCCAGTCTTGCAGGTTGAGCTTTAACTCTGGGATCTGATGCTGTCTCCAGGTAGATCATGTCAGAAGTGCAGTAACTTACCAGACACCCAGCTGGTGTCTGAGATTGTTGGTGGTATGGGAAACCTTATCTTCCCTACCCCATACATGTTGGAACTGGCTCCAGAACCTTTAGTAAACAAGCAAGGTGAGAAGTCAGTGATTGGCAGAGTCCCCTTAAAATATTATTTTTGTCTTAGTAGAGGTACTCTGTGATTTAATCCAAAAGAGTAAGGTGGAACTTTAGGGCTCTGAAGTAGATACTAAGTACACTAGGAGAGCTCTCTCATTTGTACCAATTTCACTGCTTTAAGCCACTTATAAGACTACTTTTGTTCAATGGAAAACATTACCACCGTGCTGCCTCATTCAGCATGGTCTTTTTCACAGGGTGGAAATACAAGACTGGTGGGGGGGAGTATATTTCATGCTTAAACAGGGGCAAAAACATTAATAAAGTCATCACCACGAGTACATGATGATTAGCAGAGATTAAAGTAGTTTTGGCCATTTCCTTTCAAAACTGACACAGTGTGGTTTGAATTTCCACAAGTATGGTGAGGAGCTCTGTATCACTGTTTTATGTACACATTTATACCCGAAGCCAGTGTTTCAGGGATCCTGGCATTTGTATCTGTGATTAACTCTAAAATATATTTCCATGGGGCTTTTTTATATATATGTCTTTATATTTTCAAGACTCTTTGGGCCAATAAATCCTTCTACAAATGACAGATTGGTCAACATTGAGGAGGCAGATGGAAAATAATGACACTCATCAAGTTGATGATATGAATGATTTATTTAAATCATTTAACATTTAACACTTTCATAAAGAAGTCAATATTGGGGAAAGACACGAGGCTCTTATGATAGTAAACTGTATTTGCACTGTCAGCATTCAGGGATTTATTACAAACCTGTGGCTAGGATTAGGATATTATAAATGGGGAAAAATGGAAGGCTCATTAATTTTTTATCCCCACAGGTGGAAGACATGCAGTGGGCTAATAGAGAACACACTCACCCAGCGTCTGTCTGCAGCCTGCCCTGTAAGCCTGGGGAGAGGAAGAAAACAGTGAAAGGAGTCCCTTGCTGCTGGCACTGTGAGCGCTGTGAAGGTTACAACTACCAGGTGGATGAGCTCTCCTGCGAACTTTGCCCTTTGGATCAGAGACCAAACATCAACCGCACAGGCTGCCAACTTATCCCCATCATCAAACTAGAATGGCATTCTCCTTGGGCTGTAGTGCCTGTATTCATTGCAATATTGGGAATCATTGCCACCACCTTTGTGATCGTGACCTTTGTCCGCTATAATGACACACCTATTGTAAGGGCTTCAGGACGAGAACTTAGTTATGTGCTCCTAACAGGGATTTTTCTCTGTTATTCAATCACCTTTTTAATGATTGCAGCACCAGATACAATCATATGTTCCTTCCGCCGGATCTTTCTGGGACTTGGCATGTGTTTCAGCTATGCAGCCCTTCTTACCAAAACAAACAGAATCCACCGGATATTTGAACAAGGGAAGAAATCAGTCACAGCACCCAAGTTCATTAGTCCAGCATCCCAGCTGGTGATCACTTTCAGCCTCATCTCTGTCCAGCTCCTGGGCGTGTGCATCTGGTTTGTTGTAGACCCTCCCCACATCATCATTGACTATGGAGAACAGCGGACTCTAGACCCAGAGAATGCCAGGGGAGTTCTCAAGTGTGACATTTCTGATCTGTCGCTCATTTGTTCACTGGGGTACAGTATCCTCTTAATGGTCACATGTACTGTTTATGCCATTAAAACGAGAGGTGTCCCAGAGACTTTCAACGAAGCCAAACCTATTGGATTTACCATGTATACCACCTGCATCATTTGGTTAGCTTTCATTCCTATCTTTTTTGGTACAGCACAGTCAGCAGAAAAGGTAAGTGCAAGATATGCATATGCCAACACTTCCATGGATTTAACTTCTTTCTTTAGTATGCTTCTCCATCTTTCTTTTCAGTTCATTTATATTCTCTCAAGATGATTCAGTCTGTATTATTCTTATTTAGAAATGTATATATAATCCCTCAAAGTTACTTAACTTTGAATATGTGTTGACTAAAGTTGATTTTCCATGAAGAAGGCTTTAAAGTGTCCTCCTTAGCAAGGTAGAAAATTGACAGATCTCACATTACTTTCTGGGTCTCTCTTCCCAGGTCTGTTATCTACAAAGATAATTGTTCTTTTCCTAATGTTAATTAAAAGAGGATGGGAGAAAAGGAAGATATGATTCATAGGAATGAGCTATCACAGAGATATCCCATTGTATGACAAATATCTCCTTTCCTGGTTCCTATGTGACTCTGGGAAAAAGCTATTCCTTCATAATTATGATTGGCTTTAGTCATGGAAGCAAGGTTTCTAGTAAAGTGACAAGAACAAAAGAAATTGAAATGGCTTAGTTTGATCTGAACCATCTTACTCTTTCTCCTCAGCCCCTGTGCTTATCACTTTTCCATATGTGCAAGGTGATGTGGAAGGATTAAAGAAGACAGCAATGGGCAGTTATATAAGGCAGTTTATGATATTTCAGAGGGTAAAGATCAATTAAATCTCTTAAAATAATTTTCTTTTGTCACTAATCTCCAGTTAACCTTTTCCACATAAATCCTTGCAGGGGATTTATATGAAAAAGGAAGCAGGTGCTGAAGTGGACACACAGAGTTTTCTGTCCAGAAAAGCAGGGAACTAACGTTAAACATGGATCCCAAGGTTTGGCTAATTTAACAGAGATAAGTCAGCTTATGAAACAAAGGCAAATGATATCTTTCTGAAAGAATAGTCCTTCAGCCTTACTGTACAGATGAGAAAGCTCTCAGAGTGAGAATTTAAGATTGCTTCACCCTCTATCATCAGAAGTTATGGAGAAATCAAGCATCCTGGGCACAATTACATTCCCCATTCACTAACATTCCAAGTGAGGTCATGCATGACTCTTAAAATCCCAACTAATTCAGAGGAAAGAGTACTCAACATGGGCATGGAGAGCTCATTAGTATGAGCATTCATCCCTTACGAGATCAATGTGGCTTTCAACCATGTTTGGACACAAAGAAATGTACTTCAGCAAACTTGCTGCTGAATAGAAAAATCTTACTTTGGGTTCCAGATCTGTGACCTTTCATGACTTAGGTGGCCTCATAGAAGCCCATGAATATTTTATGTGGGACCAAGCACATAGCAGGAAAGGAGAGTAATGCAATTTGATGTTCTAAACCTAATAAACATTATATTTTTGACATATGTAGATAGAAATTCAAAGGGATCAAACTTGTAAATTTGACTTAGGAGAGAATACTTAGGCTGGAAAATAAGTCTCTCACAGTCTGTTGGGTCTGTTTTGATATGGTTAGTTGAACTAGTCAGAGCAAAACAATGTTCTTCAGAGTCTGGAAATGTCTGCATTATGTGAATTATTAAGAACATTAAGTGGTACCCTTTCTTGTATTTGAACAGGGGACTGCCTTTTTTAATATACTGTTCTATCTGAAAAGGGCCATAAGTAGTTTATTTTGCTTTCGTGTGGGCAATAAATATATACCCAGACAAAATCTCCTGAGTTCTGACATCTAACTTCCTTTTCTTTTTCTTTCTCCTGCTTTACATTTTTACTCTCATATTGTGACTTGCAAGGGCAGTGGGTGAGGGCAAACACAAATAAGATGTTATTTCTCTTTTTTTGATGTTATTTCTATTTAGATAAGTCTTTTAGTGCCTTGATTTTTTAGCATAAGTAAATTCGTGGTACAGCATTTAGCTATAGGATACTATTATCACAGCAGTTCAAACATGTATCATACTAATAAGCTTTTTTATAACATACTCGAAAAAAAATGGCCCTTGTCTCTCAGAACTAAAACCATGCTAAGTTTTTTTTTTTTTTTTTTTTTTTTTTTTTTTTTTTATGATAGTCACAGAGAGAGAGAGAGAGAGAGGCAGAGACATAGGCAGAGGGAGAAGCAGGCCCTATGCACCGGGAGCCCAATGTGGGATTTGATCCTGGGTCTCCAGGATCACACCCTGGGCCAAAGGCAGGCGCCAAACCGCTGCGCCACCCAGGGATCCCAACCATGCTAAGTTGTAGCTGTCCCCTCACAGCAGTGATGGAGATAGGAAGAATTTTAAGAAGAAATGGACAGGTGAATATGCTGGGGTGGCAGAGTGCTGCTGAACCTATGGGCTCCACGGTACATCCTTCAAAAACCTGGAGTTTATGTATAAACTTTTGGGGCTAGATATATCCACACCTATGGAAATATGACTGAATGTTAGATAAAATGTTTTTTTTTTCCCTCTTGGCTTTTTGGAATCAAAGTAAGTCAAAAAACCACATTGTAAGACAAATGATAAAACATGTTAATTGGATTTATTTTGTTTTCATGATATAACTGAATATGGAAAAGACTAAAGAAATCAGGAAGAAATGCTAATTGTAGGAATTTTCAGAACATTGTGAAGTCCTCAAATTATTTAGTGAGTTTTGGAGTTGCTGAATCTGGACCTGCTCTACATCGAGAGCTATTATAAGTAGCTAAGGTTTGGCTACTGAGGTACTTTATGTAATATAATTACATTTATCCTAAGGCTTTACCTAAAATTTGCTACCTGTTAATCTCTTTCAAAGTAGCAATACACAAAATGCATGAGAATATTTATATTTTTCACCTTGCTAAAATTGTTGACACAGATATTAAAGGTGAATAAAGCTGTATGTCTTTAAAAGAAGGCTTTACATAAGTTTTATTGACTTTGGAGGACCAAAGAGCTGGTCAGTCCTCCATTCTCATTTATAATGCTCCGCCAATTAGCCCATGTTATCAACTTGAAGTGTTTGTAGCAGTCAGGCAGTACACACATCCATTAATTCAGTAGATCCTTATCGAGCATTGTGTCCAGTATTGTGCTAATTATTGAGCCCATGTCAGTCTGTTTCCCGGAGCCTTCCTTGTAAGCCTGGCTCCCAGCCCATGCCTGCCTGATGCCTGCCAGCACCAGCAAAGTGCCAGGCTCAAAGGCAGGAGAAGATCAAGCTCAAGGGCAGGGGAACACGGTGAGGATTCAGATCTGAGATGAGAAAGCAAAAAAGAGAGCTATGCATCATGTAATTGTACATCAGTGATGTAGAATTTGTAACACAGGAGACAGCACAAGAGCAAAATTTCTTTCACTACGTATTTACTTATGCTTCTTAGAGTAATCGACAAAAGAAAAACTCATCTGACCATACAGGTATCCCTGAAATGGTAACAGTAGTAGGAATAAAAGGTAAAATTAGTTGAATAATATAGACAGATTGTTTTTGGAAAACCCCTGAGTAAAATAAAATTATAAAGGTCCATTTTAGCATTCATGAAGACACCTCTGTAAAGTAAATGTTTATTCAATGATAAAACTCCATTTAATTTCCCTACATTTTTTTTAGATTTTAAAATAAGTTGAATTATATTTTTCCAATAGATTTTAATGACATCATTTATTAGCTTTGTGCCTACTGCTGCATTCTACTAGCTGTAGTATAAATGCACTTTTTCTTTTCCTATACAAAAGTTGTTGTGAAGGAGGGGTGGACACACTGAGACTGAAAGTAGACTCACACAAACTCATAATTATGCTGAAAAGATTAAAAAAAAAGTAAAATATAAATAATGTAATTATAAGGAAAAAAAGTCCTCAGGGATGGTGAGGGGCTGTTAGGATGGCAGAAATCTCTTGCATATATACATTTTACCACCTCTAATTGCACTCATAAAGCTGAGATAATCAGACAAAGGTTATGATATTGCCAAGCTCCAAGGAGCACAGTGCTTTAGCCAATTCATTGAGCGGAAACAAAACAAAATACCCTTAAAGTAGGAAATATAATACCTCAAAAATGTCCAAAACAACAACAACAACAACCACCTATCTCCCAAAGCAGCCTTTCTTCCTCTGGTGCAGCATCATCCAGTAGTTCAACTCAGAAATCTGGGAATCATCCTAGACTGCTTCCTCTGCATGCTCCCACCCTTTCATTTCTTCCTCTCACCTGCAAATGTCAGCCTTGAAAAATTCCTGGAGGGGAAGCAGTAGCCATCAGATGTGTATCTGAGTGAATATGTCTCTTAACAGAGCCTTTCATGTAGTCCCTTCCCAGCGAATGACCACCCAATATGTGAATGGACTGCCTTACACAAGAACAATCTAATATAATATTATAATGCTTATTTCTGATTTAAGTTAGACTGGGATGTCATAGGAATGTTCTATTTTCATCTTATACTGATCCCCATTACAACAGTTTCCTTTTTTTTTTTTTTTTCCTGAAAGAGAAATTTTCTTCTTTCAATAATGGGCCATATGCATTTCTTTAAAAAAAAATTGTCATTACCATTTATTCTGAAATAGGGCTGCTAAATATGTAGGGAGAAAGGCAAAAAGGAATTATAATACTTGTCTGAGTTCTGTTTAGCATACATAGAACAAAGGAGAATTGATAGAATTAATCAAATACTTTTGCCTCGTCATCCCTCCCTCGTTCTTTTACTGTCTATCAAAAGGCAGAAGCCTGTGGGGGTGCAGAGATGGATGAGGGGAGTAGGGAAGAGCATAAGCTCTGGAGAAAGTGAATTTGGGTTCCAATCCTGACTCTGCCAAACTGGCTGGGGAAATGTAGGCAAGGGCTACGCATCTGAAGATAATAATAAATTCTCCCAGAGAATGCAAATTCACATAGCAATATAAAGCAGTCCCTTGCCATCTGCACCCAGCCCTATTCTTGAACTAGAGCAGACTTGAGTTCATATCCTCTAGGAAAAAGCAGGAAGGTGGGTGACTTAAAACAAAACAAAAACCTCAAACTTCTGTCGTCTCATTATGGTGTTTTTTTTTTTTTTTTTTTTTGTACTTAATAGATGACGTATGTGTCAGGTTTAATCCAATCGGTAGTGAAATGGAATAGAGAGGCCAGGCAAAAGTTGGTTGAAACAAGCTTTTAATGGGACGCACTCTTGGGTGAGGTTCCGCGGCCTCAACAAGGCGGGGGGGGGGGGGGGGGGGAGACAGCGGGGAACTCGCGGGCCAGGGAAGTTGCAAGTTGCGCCCAGGCAAACTGCAGGGGAGGGTATATAAAGAGTTTTCTTTCTTTTTTTTTTTTTTTAATTTGTTTATGATAGAGAGAGAGAGAGAGAGAGAGAGAGAGAGAGAGAGAGGCAGAGACACAGGCAGAGGGAGAAGCAGGCTCCATGCAGGGAGCCTAACGTGGGACTCGATCCCAGGTCTCCAGGATCACGCCCTGGGCCAAAGGCAGGCGCCAAACCGCTGCGCCACCCAGGGATCCCTATAAAGAGTTTTCTGCGGGAGGATGGGGGCAGGGTGGCATTCCGACTAGGACAAGGGTTACAGGTCTTGTAAGCTAAGTTACAGTAGGGCAGCAAGGCAGCGTTGGCAGGAAGATGGGGGTGGGGGGCAAGGCGGCTTTATTGGGAGGTTGCTGGCCTGGGGTCGGCGGTTTTGAGGTCCCCAGTCTCACCAGCCCAACAGTATGATAGTTTTTTTTTTTTTTTTTAAGATTTATTTATTTATTTATGATAGACATAGAGAGAGAGAGAGGCAGAGACACAGGAGGAGGGAGAAGCAGGCTCCATGCCGGGAGCCTGATGCGGGACTCAATCCAGGGACTCCAGGATCACGCCCAGGCCCAAGGCAGGCGCTAAACCGCTGAGCCACCCAGGCATCCCCCCAACAGTATGGTAGTTTTGCTGAGAATTTCAAGAGCTAAATTATGACTGGTGTTTAGCATGTGATAAGCAACCATTAAAACATTGGTGGTTGCTACCCTTCAGCTGTAATTCATGAGGGCAGGGACCTTTTTTTGGTTTTGCTCACTGTCATATCCTTAGCACTGAGTCAAGGGCTGAGCCAACATAGAGTCTCAAGAAAGAATGTGTTTGATGACCGAATACATTCATATTGAACCAGATAATTGCCTCAACATCCCCAGCCCTTGAAACCATGTCTGTGCAGCACCCTCACTGGATGTGTTTCCTTGAACATAGAGACTTACTCCAGGGGGTAGACCATGCAGATTAAGTAGACTAAAGAGGGCAACCAGACTCTGTAGGACTTGGACAAAGAGAAGAGAGAATTGTACCTGAGGCAACATGTAACTGCCTTCATACATTTAGCCTAAAATACTGGAAGAAAGTGAGGTGTCATCAGAAAGCAATTTCTGAAATAGGTAAGATTTGAGAAGTGCATAACTCTAACAAGCATGGTGAGAGTTAGTTTGGAAGAGAATAATAAAATTCCTGCTTTAGGGAATAGTTGAGGTGAGAAAATAACAGGCTGAGCAACCTTCAGTGTACCCTAGACAACAATGGAAGTGACTTTCAGAAGGGAGCAGCCAGAGGTAGTTCTCCAGCCACACGTGTCTCTCTCAGCAGTGCATCGTGTCCTTAGACAGGAGGGAAGTGGAAACAGAAGAGTGTTTTCTTTACCTGCCAACCTACAGTCATTTGAAGCAGATCCCTTTGAAGGCTTTGCAGCGTCCCAAGGGATGGTGCCACCCATTGGGACATCTATTTCAGGTATCGTGGTAGATGATGTCCCGGCAAAATCAGTCATACCAGAGTTGCAATCAACTCTAGAAGGGGAAAACCACATAGAAAAGGAAAAAAGGAAAGGCAACAAGAAAAGAAAACATTTATGTAATCTCGTTTGCGCACTCACTTAAAATGATATGCTTATGAAGATACAGAAGGAAAAAATGAAATAAGGAGATTCTAGGGCACAGCATAGGCCAGCCTGTTAAGTGGCTCTCCTAGGGAATGCTGCCCTAGCCAGGCTTATTACTTTTTTTTTCCCCCGGTTGTGTTCCATATTACTGCTGCAGAAAATTGCCAACTTACACATTTAGGGCAATTCTTTTGGGGGATGCCTATCTTACTTGACAGCATAAAGGAATATTTGCTCAATGAACCTTGCTTAGAGTCCATGATCCTCCTCTTTTCTGGGGGCTCTGAAAAACTGTGAGGCCTAGGGCTACTTAATTTGGCTGTTAGTGAGATTGTGGTATTTACTCATTCATCTCTCTCTCTCTCTCTCTCTCTCTTTTTTTTTTTTTAAATTGAAATGGAGTTTACAAAGGGTTTGAATTTTCTATGGCCAGATTATAATAATTTAATCAACTATACGATTAGAGTCAACCTGGGAACTAAGTCCTCAGCTAACTCATCTTATGAAAATGGTTTAGCTTTCTTAATATGTTTAAAATGCTAGACTGCTAGATTTGATGAAGACTAAACTGTGAATTTTTTTTAGTCATAGTGACCATGACCTTATTTCAAAAATGTTCAGGGGGAATGCCATACAAATAGACTTCATTTTTCTTCTATCTAGACAGAACTTTAATGACACCCCAGACTGTTGATAGTACAGAATGCAGTGACTAATTTACTTGTGTAACTTCAAATTGCATTTTCCATGATTCAGTAGATGCTTATATCTTATGGAGCACACAGGGTGCCAGGAAGAGCAGATTGCAAGCAAATAGTTCCTTTGGCTGTAACCATATCACATTTTTATGCTATGAAACTTTTTAAAATCTTTAAATGCAGTATCATGTGGTTAGTACAACCCACCCCAAAGTGTAGAAAAATATTTAACCAAATATTTATTTGTATCTTATTTATTTTTTATTTATTTATATTGTATAAATTCCCAGTTATTAAATATAAATGCAAAGCAGACTTATTGGCATCATTAAAAGAAATATATATATACATATATATATAAAAAGAAACTTAGTCTGCC
Organism: Canis lupus baileyi; assembly: GCF_048164855.1. Lineage (NCBI taxonomy): Eukaryota > Metazoa > Chordata > Mammalia > Carnivora > Canidae > Canis > Canis lupus. Next base: position 51,376,397 of record NC_132855.1, on the reverse strand, counting down.
TCTGGTTCAGGGTATGGGCTGCCACAAACGTATATATATATATATCTTTTTCCTCTAAGGCAACAATGATGTTTAAAAAAAAAAGAAATAAAAAGAGAAGGAGAGAAAAGAGGAAGAAAAGGAGGACAGGAAAGAGAGAGAAAATAAGAGGACACCATTATATTTTTAGAGCCAACAGAAGGTAGAACAATTTGAGAAAATCCTGAAAAATAAAAGTCAAATGGGTATGATTTATAGAGAAATTAAAAGAAGGACAGCACAGCCCAAGCGACAGAAATGATTCTTACCATGATAGTCTCAAATAATTTCTAAACCTAAGGTTAGTATAAAGACCCAACTTGGGCATGGGAGTGACCATCAGAAAAATTATGTCAAGAGCTGCATTTCAAAATAGCTGGGACAGGTTGGCCCCTTGCTTTTTCTTTCTGTTCTAACTTAACAAGGATAGAGTACAGATGTTACAGAATTCTGCTCTAAAAAATGGGAATTGTCTGATGGTAGAATTATCTTATGCTCCTTGTGTGAGTATAAGACACTGAGAGAGAAATGAAGCAAAATTGGAAGTAACTTTATTTCAGACAGACATGAACAGGTGGGAAATCTGAAATACATCTTCTATACAAGATAGAGACATGATACATTTCTTAACTCTTAGAAAAAGTTCCTTCTGTGGTAGGTCCCCAAACTGTGTGCCTGTAGCCATGCATCTTTGAGAGAAGCCAGTCAGGTTAAGAGTCACCCTACACAGGTCTGTAGTCTGCCCTCACATCAAAGGAACGTGGACCCTGCCAGTAATCCTTATCAATCAACCTGTCCTAAATCATAATCATACTACAGCCAAGCATGTCATGATAACTGAAAACCAGTATCACAATTGACTGATTATTTTTATTTTTTTAAAAAAGATTGTATTTATTCATGAGAGATGCAGAAAGAGAGACAGAGACATAAGCAGAGGGAGAAGCAGGCTTCCTGTGGGGAGCCTGATGTGGGACTCGATCCCAGGACTCCGGGGTCACAACGAAAGCCAAAGGCAAACGCTCAACCACCAAGCCACCCAGGCATTCCCCAATATCACAATTTAAAAAGATGCATAGAGGGCAGCCCCAGTGGCGCGGCGGTTTAGCGCTGCCTGTAGCCTGGGGTGTGATCTTGGAGACCCGGGATCGAGTCCCACGTCAGGCATCCTGTAGGGGGCCTGCTTCTTCCCCTGCCTGTGTCTCTGCCTGTGTCTCTGCCTCTCTCTCTCTGTGTGTCTCTATGATTAAATAAACAATATTTTTTAAAAAGGCATACACACATACACAGAACAAAATCAGAGGGAACTCAGAAAATATAAGAGAATTCTTTAAAAAATAAATTTTAATGGGCATTCCAAGAATCAAGAGAATATGGAGCATACACACATGCATAGATTGCTGTGGAAAAGATCGATTAGAAAATAAAATGGTCCTGGAAATGAAAATACTAATGTGAAAATCAGAAGCTGAGTGGCTGGACATAAATGTGGGATAGCTGGGGTTCACACTGGAGTACAGATGTGAAGTGTAAAATCAGAGGAAAATCCAAGGAGAAAAGGAGAAAAAGGAAATAAGGAAATCTGAGGAAAAGTTAAAATACTTTGAGTGTAGATACAGAATTCTAAAATGTATCTAACATTGAGAAGAAACAAAGAAAGGGAAGAGACAGACAGAGGGAGAAGCTGGCTCCCTGTGGGGAGCCTGATGTGGGACTTGATCCCAGGACCCCAAGATCAGTACCTGAGTCGAAGGCAGACGTTCAACCACTGAGCCACCCAGGTGCCCCAAAAGACAGTTTTTAAAATTGAAAAGCCCACACATCTCACTAAAATTGCACTAATTGAGAGAAAATTCCAAGAACTTTTGGAGGGGAGGAAAGATACATATGAGGCATGAAAATCAGAACTTACGTGCTTCCCTGGGTTCTAGAAGGCAATGAGCAAAGACTTTTTGATGGAAAGTATTTTAAACTTACAGTTGTATAGCCAGCCAAACTATCAATCAATGTGAAGCTAAAAATGTATGTGGCTCAGAAAATCTGATGCCTGCGTATCTCATGTATGAATTATTCTAGATGTAATCCAACAACAACAACAACAAAAAAGCACATCTGATATGAAACGAATAACAGTGGCACTTGCATGTAACCTAGAAGAAATGAAGAAATTTAAAAGGGAATTATAAGAGTACTTATTAGACCCACTGTCTAATTACCTCTTAAAAGGTAGGGTTAATAATTATAGTTATTCTTTCTCTGCAATGCTAACCATGCTACTTGGATGAATCTGAAGGGAATAATATTTAGTAGTCATATACAAAAGTCACTTTTTTGTTTTGGTCTTACATATTAGAAGAAATCTGGGTATAAAATATAGAAATGTTAATTTTTCTATGGAAGTGAATACAAATATTGTAAACTTTGTTAGATTAAAAATAATAATATAACTTTAAAAACTTGGGTGGTGACTAAGGAGAAGCAACAGAGAGAGGGGTTATGCAAGCACATTAAATCACTCATCTTTTATTGGAGTAGTCAACACACACAATGTAAAAGTGATAACCCAGAGATAAGTGCACTATTTAAATAACAACAACAACAAAAAAAAAACAAAACAAAAATTCTTCAAACGTGTTAGTTCTCTAGAATAGTATCAGGATATTGGAAGATGAATGATGAAGGATTTTTATTTTACAAATACTTAGATTTTATTTCATTTAATAAGTAAATTTATATGATAAAAATAGAAATGACTGCATATAGAAGGGTTTAAGTGAAAGTTTTAGGAAAAACTTATCTAAGACAACATGAATGTACATTCTCATATTCAGGCTTTTGTTGGATAATATGTATTTTGTGGAAACTTAGACAGAAATGGGTGAATGAATTTGAATTTGTAAAATGACTCAAGATTTTTGGTTGTCACGAACAGTTTGTGAATTTCCTCTTGTTTGGGGTTAATGCCATTACTAAATAAATATTTTTAGGGGCCACATATTAAGTATCAGTTTACTGCCAGTGATAACATTTCATTAGAAATAGTTGTTAAATGTTTGTTATAAAAAGGAACCTTTGCTTGGTGTTTAGGAAAATGCAAAGATGAGCAAAATTTGCTGTCCAGTTGTTTAGGATCCAGTAAGGGGCCAAACCAAGCCCATGGTTGACCAGTTAAGGCAGAGTAACATAAATGGAGGCAAAGTGCCTACTCTGAGGTCTTAGGGCCACAGATGGAGAAAAGCCTGTCCTTTTGAGGAATCAAGAAAGTCTGCATGAAGGAGGTGTGCATTAAACAGGTCATGAAGGGTGGAGAGAAACAGATGGAAGCCACCTTCTAGGCAATAGGAGCAGGGGGTTTAAACTTTCAAAGAAGGAAAAGTCAGGGCATTGTGGGTAAAACCTGTAACTGAGGAAGTGTTCTGAGTTTAGCATAGTCAGGAGGAGAGGTGGGTGGGTGACCTAGATATCTCGATAAGCCCTGTTGTTAATACCACTCCTTTAACATTGAAAAAGTACTTTGGGCAATAAATTATAAGAGTACACACCAAAGAAGGCAGTCAGATAAGTGGCAGCCATTTTGCTGTGGGGCTTAACGTCTAGTTTGTACCTGAGTATGTGCTAGAGATTTGAGTATATTTGAATCTTTTCTGAGCATGGTTGTCTTCTCAGTACAGTTCCATTTTGTGAGATTTGTCATCCAGTGGTGAGTCAGATGAATTGTAGTGTGCAAAGATAGGAAAATAGACAATAGGAAGATTATTGAAGAAATCTAGGCAAGAAATATTGGGGGCTTGACGTGTGACAATGGAAAGTACAAAAAAGAGACTCATTTCCAATTGAATTGGGAACAGAGGAAGACAGAGTAGGAAGGGAGGCACTGACACTATAAGGTTTTTGTGATTTCAACCTTCTGTGTGGCTACCACAAGGATTCTATCTAATTAACTCTAAAGCAAGAGTCTGCTGTTTTCCCTCCATTCTGGGCTAAAGGAGAGAAAATGATTCTTTTCAATTGCTGATGACTGCATCTAACCAAGTATGGAGAAGGATATTTGGGCCCTAAATAGTGGCATTGAGTATAAATCAGTTTGTGTGGATAAAAGCAAAGGTAAGGACACAAGGGAAAAGAATCTCTGGTGGACTGTGATTTTGAGTAAACAAATCTGCTGTGATATTCAAATGAATTTTGATAGTTGATATAAAAAGGCAAATTTTTTTTAGAAATAAAAGTCATTTCTGAATGATTATGAATCAATTTAAATATATAATCACTATTGTCATCATGTAAATTTGGGTATTAAATGGATTTTATATTCTGGTAATCTTGGGCAAATTTTATGGTAATTTTGGCTGTCTCTATTTGTCATGGTTGTGACCAAATTCATTCAATAGTTTTTCTTTACTGTATGTCTCCTTTTTGAGTAACTTCAGGTACCTTGCACATAACATCTGAATAAGTCAAATTTCAATATTATTGCTGTTTCTCTTTAAAATCATTTCTAAAATGTCATGTAGTGTTTCCATGCAGTTATCTGCAAGGTTCCCATTTTGGTAGTGTTCTGAATCTTCTTCACAGGGAGTGATTTTGAACCAATCCAAACCTATATCACTGATGTAAGTTTATTTGTTTGTTTGTTAAGGATGACTTGAGGTTATTCTCATTTTGGAAAAAATCTTTTTAGTTCAAAAATTGCAATCAGTCGAATGTTTTCATTGGAATTTTAGAGTCGCTGGGTTATTTGTTCAGTCAAGTGTATCTCCGGAAAAATACCAAGGGATGTGATGTTTTCTGCTGTCTGTTGGCCCAAACCCTGTAGAATACGACTCCCAATATAACCTTTGTGAGTATACACAAACACACACATTTCACACACACATATACAGAGTTTTGTAGATTTCATCTTCTCAGGCAATATTAAATGTCATATGTTTCTCTTGCCAGCTGTTTTCTCTAAAATCCTCATCCACACAAATAGAATTGAATTGAAAAGAGTATTGGTAGATTGTGAGCCTGTCATAAAACCATAAAGTGTTTACATCAGCAGGCAGCTTATCACTGTAGCACTGTCCTTTCTTCAGCAAAACACTTTCCTCGTGCTAAAATGTCCAATCAAACAGAAATTTATTGAACATTTGGTTGTGTTGCCTACATATTGTAAAAAACTGACAATAACAAGCATGAAATAAAGAATTTCATTTGGAACGAAAAAGAAAAATATGTATAGAAGGTGGTAAGAAAAACAACAATGAGCAGACAGTTTCTAACAAGGGATTATAAAGTACAGTCTCCCAAGAAAGCCCTCTAATTACTTATTTCTCCCTCACTTATTACTTTCTAGTGTATTTTATAGAGACAACATGCATACACATTGGTGATCACTAATGATACTCCCATCTTATATTTTTCCCCTCCCTGACACTCTGGGAAACCACATCGCTTTGAATCTCTTTTGTTTCTTTGTCTCCTTGATCTCATCTTCCTTCTGCTCAACTTGTCCCTGATTTTGGCCTTTCTCCCAGGCACCATTCCCTTGAGCTCTCATTGTTCACGTGGCTTCTGCTATAAAAGATACACTTGTGTTTTTGAATTGCTTTCTTAGTGCCTGCTCTTTTACATGTACAAAAATGTGAAATTACACAATCTAAAACCAGAATCTGAAAGTAATCCAAAACCCAAATTGTGAAATTGAGATATCTAAAAATCCAAATTTATCATATTTGAAGTAGTCACTATTTATTGAATGCCTCCTGTGTGCCAAAAACCAGACTAGGTACTTAACGTATAAATAATCTCTTTTCATCTCCTACAGATGCAGAGAAGTTAAGAATTTTTGCATTCGCGCTGCTACCATGAGCTGTGCCTGGGGCTGAACCTACCCTGTTTGACTCCACGTCTCCTGATTTTAGCTGCTGCTTTATATTTCTCCATTATGCTTAATCTTTATGTCAATTCCTCCTTTCTATCAACATTACCAGTTTTTCAGAGCTCCACACTTTGACTTAACAGAAGACTTCTTCTTGCCTTCCCCCTGCCTATACTGTCAACAAATCGTATTACTCATTTGAAACTGCTCCTAGATCCAATCTTTCCTTTCCACTTCCAAGGTCAGATCCTTAGTCTAAATCTAGGTGTCCTTGGTGATATAACCTGACCTCTTGGACTTGCACCTAGAGAGTGACTTCCAGATTTCTGCCACATGAACTTATTCCACATGCTGCTTCTGCTTGTCACTTTTTAAAAAAATATTTATTCAATCAACCAATTTTTACTTAACACCTTCATTCTGCTTAATGCTGACAGTATTCATGGATCTAGAGGTGGCCTGCCTTCACGCATCTTGAATTCTGGTAGAGGAGACCAACATTAAACTGATAATTGTAGAATAGTTCCTTAATAGAAATTGCTATAGTTGTTACCAAAGATTCTATGAAGTATTCTTAAATTATTTCCTCTTGACCAGTTGCTCAAACTTCAAATCTTGCCTTTCTACGACAGCCTTTCATTTCAGTGAAACCAGTGTTCTTATCGAATCAACCAATCTTTAAAATCTTTAATTTATTAAACATTACAGCTTCTGAGCATTCACGGACTCTATCTGGGCATCTAATATTTTACACTTCCAAGTTTGTATTCTTTGACATTTATGCATTTATGTTTGTACCTATGGTTGTATCCCCATCCACAAACCCTTTCGGTAGAGGCAATAATCATATATATATATTTTTTTGGGGGGGGCGTTTATTCCTGACTCTCACTTCTTGCTAACCCCACAATGGCTTGATAAGTATGTTTTGCAAATAGCTGTCAGCTAAAAGGCTGTTGTTGAATTAGGTGAATAGAAAAGTGGTAAACATTTTGAAGCCAATTCTGAGTAAGTATGTGCCAGAAAGTGAGTTAGACAAAAGTGGGAAAACGTTTGGGTTGAATGGCTCTTGTCTCCTTCACATCCTTGTGGCCTTCATAAAACAAGTTAACTTCCTGAAACAGTCTCCTCATCTATAAAATGAGGGCTTGACCGTGTGTTTTTTTTTCCAACCTCATTTGAAATGTTAGAGCCTAGGGAATAGTTGCTCCCAGGATTTCCTCACACTTCTCTAAGGCCCTAATTCTAAGATACTCTTATTGTTAAAGAAAATTGCCAGTTACATAAGAAATGGCCAATCACTCAGAGGCGTGACCTAATGTTTAAGCAAATGCACATGAAGATGATTATGTATATATAGCAAAGGATGCTGATTAATGCATGGAGCATTTCAGAAGACAAATGTGCTTAAGGCAGCCATCAGCCTCAGAAACCTTAATCAAGTGTGTTCACATCAACAGCATGATACAAACATATGATCCAGAATCTGAATTCCTTTTCCAAAAAACCCTATTATGTTTCTTTTGGTTTTACAGAGATATCTGAGGCAGGAAAATGAAAAAGGCAACTCAGTACTCAATATTCTAATTAATTTATAAATTTCTTTGCTCTCTAGTCAGAAAAACAATCAAGAAGGGTGGGCTATCAGGTATAGCTGATAGTACACATCTCCTAGCTCATCAGATTTTGCTGGTTTCACATTTACCTAGCTTTTCTTTGGCACATTCTACTCATCATTACTCCTTGTTTATCATTCAGATCATTTCCCCTGCTAGAAATACATGAGCCACTGGCTGGAAGACTTTGATGTGACCCCAGAGAAGTTAACGTGTAAAGTAATCTCTTGTTAGGGATTGATTTTTATTTCACCTCACATTAGTGAGTTCCTTATCCTCTTCTACCACATTTTCCTTGCGCTTCCAGTCAATACAGTATCATAAATTGCTCTGCCACAATGCCGTAGGAAGAGAGAAGGAAATAATGTCTACTAAGCAGGCCTCTTGTGACAAATTATAGCGTTGGTAGCAAGAGCCAGTTAAGTTTCCTTATGGACCGGTGAATTTTTCTTCCATGTGGTTTTTTTCCCCCTAACTTCACTCATCTTATGGACAACGGACAAGAGGAGGAAGCTGATACTTTAAAGTAACTGAAAAAAAGAAAGCTATTATTCTCTTGAAAAGTAACTCATGATATTTTAAGGCTTAATTTGAGTATGGAAAACCTATAGGTGCCAGGAGTTTTCTTCCTTTTGGTGGAGAATCCTGTATGACCAACAGAGAAATATATTTATCTTGAAACATAAAGGACATATTTCTAAAACAGAAAATATTTTAGGATCAATTATAACTGATCACAATGTGTAATAGTTATAAACTGTACACCAATTTAAATAATATACTTAAAAATTACACTGCATTCAGTCTAGCTGCATGGAGGCAGCATGGGGTGGTAGTTCCATCAAGTTTTGCTTTGACATTCTGCATCTTCTTCCATCTCCATATTTTGTGCTGATGTATTTGAATACTTGAGACATTTTAAGTTTCTATTCTTGTTATGTTAAATCTGCCCTAACTCCAGCACCCAGTGCTTTTAGTGTAGATCTAGCCACAAGGAGATAGTAAATGTTTCATACTTTCATCTGCTTTAAAAGAGTAGAGCCTAATTATTTAATATAAATTATTACATGATTTTATGTTTAAAGTTATTTTTATTACTCTTTTTATGACTGCAGTATGACTCTAAATAGTAGAGAAGATGTTATGTTTGTTTATAAGGGTTTTTTGTCCTATTCCCCACTCTTAACTAATAATATATTCTATCAGAAAGTAATCTTTAACTGTGTATTAAAAATGATATATTTGTAATATATGATTAAAAAGCATGAACAGTGTATTTTCTGGAAAAAAACAGCCTGAATATAATGTCAATCAATGGGAACATACATTTCTATGTAGTAAAATTTACTTGATATATTTCCTGGAACATATCTTAGGCAAAGTTAACTATATATGTCATACCATTTTTTAATTTAAAGCCCCATGTTATAAATTCATAAAGCATGACTTCATTTTCAAATTGCTTCACATTCTCCTTTTCAGAATATTACCATAATTTAAGGCTACTCTATATGATATGATATCCCAGAGGGCCTTCTTTCTTCCCACTTCACTACCAGTTTTCTAGTTTGTGTTAGGAAGTCATAGATGCAGGGGATCCCTGGGTGGCTCAGCGGTTTGGCGCCTGCCTTTGGCCCAGGGCGTGATCCTGGAGTCCTAGGATCAAGTCGGGCTCCCCGCATGGAGCCTGCTTCTACTGCCTGTGTCTCTGCCCCTCTCTCTCTCTCCCCCTCTCTCTGTGTCTCTCATAAATAAAAAAATAAAATCTTAAAAAAAAAGGAAGTCATAGATGCTTGCTTATGTTAGTCTCATGTGCCATAGCAGCACACTTTCTTCTGATTCCTGGTAGCCAAATATTTACTTCTGGTCATTTAAAATCTGAACAAACTCCAGCTTTTATTTGAAGCCATTCCACTATTGTCAGTTACATTCATGTTTGGGTGTTGGTTTCCTGTAAGAGGTCTTCCATATGATTCTACAAATTCTCTTTACGTTCTCCAGAGGAACAATGTCCAGAGTTTCCTTATTAATGCTCCTTTTAGTGAATGGTAGGTTACAAAGGGACTCTGTTGCACATTTTTCTCCAAAGCTTAAATTTTTGTTTTCTTATTTATTTCACAATTTCAATATTTTATCTTTATTTTTGGATAGTTGGTCCTTTTCAGGTCATCTCTCCCACTATTGAAATGAAATTGCACATATAATAACATCAAAAGAAGAGCTATATAACTATATTTTAAAATATAATTTTATCATAACATCATGAAATCTCAATGCCCTCGAATAGCAAAGCAAACTTGGAATATGTTTATATGTATAGAAGGAATATTATAAATATTTATAATATTAAAATATTCTATTTCAATATGGAGTGCTGACAAGCAAAAAAATATCTATTCCATTTTACATCGCAACTCAGTATATATTAAGTCATCATTTCCTAAACTTACTTTTTATTTATTTAAGATTTATTTATTTATTTGAAAGAGAGAGCACAAGTGGGGTTGAAGGGGCAGAGGGAGAGAGAGAATCCTTAAGCAGAGTCCCTGCTGAGCAGGAAGCCTAATGTGAGGCTTAATCCCTGAGATCATGACCTGAGCCAAAAATCAAGAGTTGGATGCTCAATTGACTGAGGCACCAGGGCATCCATAAACTTACTTAAAAGAAAAAATATTAGGTTAAAGTTGCCAGATTCATTGAGTAAAAATTGAGAAAGTCAGTTAAATTTTAATTTCAGATAAACAATGAATAATGATTTTGTATAAATATGTTCTATACAATATTTGTGAGATCCCAAGATATTACATGTTGTTTATATGAAATTAAAATTCAACTAAGTGTCCTGTATCTTGTCAGGCAATTTTATACTAGGTTAATGAGACTAGATTTATGTAACAAATGTAAATACACATAAAGTTAAAATCTTCAAATTATTTGCTATAAGAATTTAGTAAAGCTTTATGTGTATATTTAAGACACCAAGACACTAATTAACAATGCAAATATAAGTTTAAATGGCAAGAAAAGATGTATCAAAATAGATCAATGTGTATTTAAACTTATTAATTGGATAGATAATGTAAAGTTCCATAACTAACAGCCATGGTGAGTGGAACAACAGCCGTCCACAGACTCAAACATTCTAGATCACTGGAACCTGTGAATGTGTTATGTTACATGGCAAAGGGGAATTAAGGTATCAGATGGAATTAAGGTTGCTAATCAACTGGCTTTAAAGTAAGTTGATTATTCTGGATTATCTAAGTGGTCTAATGTAACCATAGAGACCTCAAATGTGGGGGAGGAAGATAACATCAGAGTAATGTGACCTGACAAAGATTCAACTGGCTATTGCTGGCTTTCAAGATGGAAGGGAGTCCAAAGCCAAGGAATGCAGTCAGTGTCTAAGAGCTGAAAAAGGCATGAAAAGACCTCTAGAAAGATAGCAACCCTGCCGACATCTTGATTTTAGTCATTTTAATCATTTAGTCTGCTATTTTCAGACATGGTATATCATTACTTAAGACCAATTTTCTAATAATAGTAATAATAATATTATTATTATAATTATATAAATATGTTTGATATTAAAATATTTTTTAAAGTATAAGAATGCATACTTTAAAACATAGTATATTAAGCTGATATACTAGTCATTAAACATTTTAATTTATATTTAATCACATATGCATAGTGAATGGAGATGCTTTATCTTTGCATTCTTTCATATTTAAATATTTTATTTATTTAACATACACAAGATTAGCTTGTATTCTTTATTGACACACATTCTTGAGAAATACTAAATTTTAAAAAATGTGTTTACTCAAGAAATTTACATAACAACATAAAGAAAAGTGAAATGAAATATGAATTGCCTTCTATATTTTCTAAGTTCATTAATGTGATAATATCCCTTTTTAAAAACAAAGTATATATACTAATTAGATATATAAAATCCTGACCTTATAGGAAAATTGGAAAATAGAAAAAACAAAAACAAAAAAACAAAACAAAACAAAGGCACTTATAAATCCTACCCGTCTAAGTAATTTCTGTAGTTTGGGAGAATATTTTCTTCCAAAAGTGAGTTTTAACCACTTTTGAAAAAAGATTATGTAACATGTCATCTGTGGATGCTAGTGATATACCAGGTTTATTTTAAAATATTCCTGATAGTAGACATTACTTCCTTTGAATTATAAATTGTTTATACTGTGATACATACCTTTGAAATAAATTCCTTATCCAAATATGATTTTCCACAATTTTCATTATTACTTCAGGATAAGTTCCTTAAATCATATAGAATAAAAACAGGACATTTTTTGTGGATCATAATATTCTTTCTTAAGCTGACTTGTAAACTAGCGATACTAATTCAAATTGGCATGAAGACTAAAGAATGTTCTGAATTTCATACATTCTTATAAGACTTTGTATATATAGTACTTACTTTGGGTATCCAGATCTGGCTCTGAAGACTAAAGTTTCCAAAGTCTGAATTGTTTAAACTATATTGTACTCTTTCATTTTAAGTGTTCTCTACACGTTTATTAAACTGGGCTATTATAAAACCACACAAAAATTGAAGTATACCTTAACCACATGGGGTGAAGTGCTATTACTGTTTGTTGATATTCTAGTTGCAAGTCAACCAGAGAAACAAAATCGGATGGACCATAACTCCAGCATCTGCAGTACTTGCTCTTTAAATTATGAGATACTGAGCTCCTTGAAGGTTAGAATACTCTTCTCTTTATCTCTGTTTCCTGTACACCCAGCGCAGTGCTTGACACATTGTAGATATGCAGGTAATTTTTGTGGAAGGAATGAACCAGTGTGCAAGTGCATGAACAAGGCCAATTCTATTCTCTCCATATTGTTTCTTTTCAGAACCTGATGTTGGAAATTATGTTCTTGAAACACCCTAAGAGAATGCTGAAAAAAAATATATGTGGGCATTTATGAAGAGAGTTATACATTTCATAATATACACTTCTGACTGTGATGGGTTTGGAATAAATATTTAATCTATTTAGGTTGATTGAGGATTAATTGTAGACTAACAGGACTCTAAGCCTCCTTTGTCTCACTAACTGCTTCTCAGTGTTTCTCCTCTTTATCATCCGAAAAACAGGTTTAATCTGAGTTCACATCCAAGTGTCTAAGTATAAAAGTAAGAGGAGGGGAAGAGAGCTGATGATGAAGGAGAACACAGGCTGTGACATGATAGTAACGGTCAGAGAGCAACTGGGGATGAACATTATGCTGACAGCGTTGGTGCAGACTGGGAAGGGGTTCTGGGAGCCAGCTGTTCCCAGCCGCATGGTACCATTCTGTTAGTGCTCCCACTGAACTTCCCTGAGAAGTCTTGGTTTAAGAAATACTGAAACTGAAATGAAGTAGGTAGAGCCAGTGACGGGAAGTCAAAATTTTTAATTTTGGACATCCTGAGTTTCATTGGTCTTTGATAAAACACCCATGCAATGTTTCTTGTTTCTATCCCAACACAGACTGGTGCCAGGGCTCCTCATGTAGAAAATGACCCAGAGCTTCAGGATGGGGACTACACCCATTCATTCTGATCAAGCTTTTTCTTGTTTTCCCCTAAAACAAATTCTATCTCCACCATTTACTAGCTATGAGAGTTTTAATAAGTGATGTAAATCAATTAAGCATCATTTGAAACAACCTGTGTATTGGAAGCAATAATTACCTACCTCAAAGGGACATTGGAACATTGAATAGATATCTTTCAAGTGCCTGGGAAATATTAAGCACTCAATGAATGGCAATAATACTTATTTTTATTATTACTTGGTTATATTGTGGTTTCTACACTGCATTTAACTTCATAATGTGCTCAATTTGTAATTGACAACAAAATGTGGGATTTTATTCCTCTCCCCGCTCCATGTTCACTTTGAATTATTTGTGATCATATCAGGCATTCTCTGGACAAAAATACAGTTTTGGATCTCTCAAAATGATATACTCTGTCTCCTCAAGGATCTCTCTTTCTGGTAGCAAATGCAACATCTCAGAAATCAAAATCCTATAATACGACATTACTTATGTAGCTAACCATTCTCTAACCAGTCATGTATCTATCTATTCCAATATTTTAACAATAAATTATAAGAAAATATCATTAAACATGCTTTCTAATCTCAAATATTTACTTCCCTGCCCATTTTCAGAGTTCTAATATACTTCCCAAACTTATCCTCAAATCATTTGTCTCCCTACCTCACCCTCCCCAGGATAATTAGGAGTTAGTAGCAATTAGTTAATCTGCTAAGTCCCCACATGTAGGTTTGTGTTATGGAGAGACACCATATATAGATCACCTTGGGAAGGTCTATGTAGTAGAGCCACTTCCATTGGTGCTCTCCATTCATATGCAAATAAGTATTTGCAAACAGTTTTTATCTGATATTTATTTACTAATGGTCTTGATTTAGTCAATAGAACAGAATTCCATATAATTCAGATCATTCTAGGGTTACATGATTTCTTTAGATTTTCCCTTATATATGTCATCCATTCCTCAAAATACATGCTGGATCATTTATTTGAGAGGCAATCCATTTGTTTAACCAACTTAACTTCTCAACTCTTAGTTGATGGCAGTAAAACAAATCTTATTCATTTATAATACCAAAAAGATATTTAATATACAAAGATATACTGAAACATGAAATTTAGGCCAAGAGTTGAAGTTAGAAATCTTTACTTCTTCAGTCATAACTAATAACTACTCTAAGGTAAGGGTTTGCTAACCATGCTTACATGTTGCCATCCCATACCTGTACTTCCAGTGCAGATATTCTTCAACAATGAGTAAAATAATAGCAATGAAGATTTCATACTGAAGGGTGAGGATGGGGAGAGGGAGAACCCAGAGCCCAGAAAAGATATCTGAATTAATAGAACTGATGTTAATGTTGAACAAATTATAAACTTGGAAAACTTGGGGGTGGGTGACAGGAAAAGAGAGTCAAAGGGTGGGGGTGTTTTGTGTGGTAATGTTTCTTGCAAAGATGGGACATACCCCCACAGAAGGAACTGCTAACAGGAACAGATGCTTCATTCAGGCCCTGGCCATCATTTTGAACCTGGTCAAAGGAAAGTTGGTACTTTAATACTGCCAGGAGTGGAGGGAAAATACAAATAAATTAGATTTCAAAAAGGATAAGAATACAGAAATGTAGGCAGAAAGAGTGCTGATCAAGAAGCAGTTATTGACTCCCTGCCATTTGCATTTTGGCAACACAGAGAGGTTCCTCAAAGGAAATTATAATTTATCAAAGATTACAGTTATGCTAGCAATAATCTCTAATTGCAGAAGAAAAAAAGCAAAATATTTATAGCCAATGTTTATTATTTACTAAATTCCAGTCACTGATCTAACAAAATGTTGTAGTAACCCAGTGCATCCTCACACTGCAGCCATAAGATAAGTGCTGTTATTATTCCATTTTAGAGATAAGATGGGTGAAAACATGGATGTGTAGAGAGGAAAGGCTGACTTGCCTGAAATCACAAAGTGGGGAAAGTGGCAGAGCTGGGATCTGAAGCCCTGGCTGACTTCAAAATCAGTTTCTTAATCACAGTGCAACCCTGCCACAAGGAAAATTATATGGGGTAAGTAGAGGACGGAGATGCACTTATTTGATGGTGGGTGATTTGGAAGACTTCAGGTTGGATTAGGTCCCTTTCTTTTCTTGTGCTTCTGTGATAACTTTAGTATGTCATGGCCATGTAGTATACTGTATTATATTTCACGTATTGGTTAGATTTGTCTTCACCAGTCGATTGTTATTTCCTTTAAGAGAGGAATTGTTTTTCATTTATTCATCCTTGTTAGCAGAGGCCATACAGAAAGACACTGGGGACCTGGTTCTTCCAGTAAATAAATTAGTGAGGCTTTAAAAGATAAGTATGGTTTTCAGAGGTGGAAAAGGGCTTATTGGGAAAGACGAGTCCCTCCTGGGAGTTTCCAGTCAGAAAAGGCAGAAGATCTAAAATCCACTTTGCCTAAGGCAAGAGTTTTGCAAGGGACATGTCTGAAAGAAGTGTCATAAAGTGAGGCACAGAAAAAACAGACCAAGACTGACACTCTGTTCACTGAATTTTTCCTGGTTTGACTCTACTTACCTTCAACTACAGATAAATACAATTCTCAGAGCTTGAGAAAGTGCCCCTTTCTTGCTCCATTTATTTTGGGGGACATTGGTCTTGCCCAAGGCTCTGAAGGGTTGCAAGCCATTACTATACTGGACTGCTTTCACTGAATAGGAGCCAGCTTTAGATTGAGTGTGTGTGTGAAAAATATGTCAACATATAAATTCTATAAGGAACTTCCTGGAAAGATCTGCAGTCTGAATATCTATTCAAGAAGATACTGAGGGTATTGAATTGGGGCCACTCTTGTCAATGTTCATGTTAATTAGTGGTTAGATCAATTAGTAAGCCTATGCAATTAAGACACTAGAAGAAATTTAGGTGGTGACAGAAGGAAAGCAGAATGGTTGTGGTTTTTATATATCTATGAGTCTGGTTATACAACACATCTTTTTTAGTCCTAGTAAGGGTTTGTTTACATCCATCAATCTGAAAACCTAACCGGTGACAAGAGTTGACTCTCCTATTCATTATTCCACTCTGGAGATTTGAAGCTGAAACTCTACTCCAGCTACACAGTTGAAGACCTTTATTTTTCCCTCCTCACATGAAAGACCTCTATAATTTGGTTCTACTACCAGTTATCATTACTTGCTAGCTTGTGAATTTGATATTTTTGCACTATAGTTAGTAAAAAAACTTAGTTATTTGGAAACTGGTGAGCAAGAAGCTCTTTCCAGCACACTTTTTAAAGATTTCAGGCACAAAATCATCTCCTTTCTAAACACTAGTAAATATTTTATTGGGAAAAATTAACCAGGAACAATCAATCAATTGATGCCATAATTTATTACATACATGTATAATTTTAGCAGAATAATTGGAAAATAATTGGTGAAGTGATTGATGAAAAACATAATGCTTTATATGTCTACTGAGACATAAAAATTAAAATAGTTATTAGCTGCAAAATTGTCAGTACACTGATGCTGTTGTATATACATATTATAAATGTAGTGAATAGGAAAAAATAAATCAGTAGGAAAAAAGTTCATGTTCCTGAGGAAGGAAAAATTTTTACTTATACTACCAAAAGAAAACCTGGATTAACATGAAAAAAGAAAAATTATAGTGAGTGTTAAAATGCTTCATTTTAAATTTAATAAGATGTGTCTTGTTATAATATGCAGAAATTGATCAGTAATTATGAAACATTTGGCAACCATAAGCATATGCATGATTCCTTGAAAATAGAATTTTCACAAATCCATCTATATTTCTCCAATGGTCCAATGGTACTCACGTGAAAAGGTTTTGGACCTTCTTTTTTTTTTTTTTTTTTGGAAATGCCTTTCTCAGATATTGTTGAACGAAATCCCATGAGCAACATGAACCCCGGGAAATAAAAAAGGAAATACTAGTGATGAGAGACTATGTTCTGTTGTGGTAACAAAACAGCCCCCAAACTTCAGAACAGAAGTTTATTTCTTAGTCCTGCGAAGTATGCTGTACCCTTGGGAGCCACTCTGCTCTATGTGGTCACTCAGCAGTGAAAAATGCTTCCACCAGGTGGATCCATGAGCTCAGCGGGTAACCTGCACGCTGTGGCAGGGGAAAAAGGAGCTGAGGGGGGTCAAGCATTGGTTCTCAAATGCTTCAGCACAGAAGTAATACACACCCCTACTTCTGCCATCAGCGCTCTGACCTAGTCAGCAGGAGCCTGGGGAACGTGGGAGACCACAACACCATTTAGTGAGCAGTAACTGTCTTGGCATGGTGGTTAATTTTACAGTTCCTTAATGTGTAGTGTTTTTTGTTTGCTTGTTTTTACTTTAATATAATCCGTATTAGAAGTTTATATCAAGCTAAAAAATTTTAAAGTCCAGTTTGTAAGTATGCCAGATTTGAAATACTTGTTAATAAAGTACCACCATATTTGGTGGCTAAAAATAAGTCTGTGAAAATTAAAAATCATGATTCGGTAATTATTTTCTTGCCATGTATTCTATATTCCTGGCTTTCTAATATTACTATGCCTGTATCACTATTTGATTTTCCCAAAACTTAAGTAATTTGGTCAACATCTTTTGTGCTCTCGAACTTTGATTAAGGCAACATTAGGCAAATTAGTTATATGAAAGTCAGTTGGTCAGAGCCACAGCTCATGTTCATCTTATATTCCTATGCTCGGGCCCCCTCCTCCATGCTATCCCGCTCTTTGCTGTTTTCTTGCTTTCCTTTTCATGTGGGCTTCATTTTCTCAGTTGCAGATAAGTTTTCTCTTTATGAAGGAGAAGATAAAGGTCAATAATCCCAGATCACAGCTTCTCAGTATAGCAACTCCAGCAGAAGGAGAAATTCTTTCTCTGATAATAATATTACCAGGTCCTGGGAATCAGCTTGATTGCTCCTGAGTCTTACTCCCTAAGTTTTAGCCAATCTCGCTTGCCAGAAGAATGCGATCCTAATGAAGGATATGGGACCCATGATAATCCGTATGGTAGATGGCCCAGAAGGGCCTTTGCTTGATGTGGATGGAAACCCCTGGAATGCAGATCAGGGAACTGTTCCCAGCTATCTCCTGTACCGTGTTTGATAATTATATCTACTCTTTTAACTCTGTGTTTATATTAGATACTCCAAACTATGTGTTATAAAGTATATATTTAGTGAATAGCATTCTTATGTCCTTTTAATTTTAAAAACAAAATAATTTTAAAATGTGACAAAATAAGCATTAAATTGGAGATAAGAGCATTCTCAAATTATTTACAAAGAATAAGTCATAAAGAATAAAAATCTGACTGGAGGGAGGGGCAAGATGGCAGAAGAGTAGGGTCCCCAAATCACCTGTCCCCACCAAATTACCTAGAAAACCTTCAAATTTTCCTGAAAATCTATGAATTCGGCCTGAGAATTAAAGAGAGAACACCTGGAATGCTACAGTGACAAGAGTTCGCGCTTCTACCAAGGTAGGAAGACGGGGAAAAAGAAATAAAGACACAAAAGGCCTCCAAGGGGGAGGGGCCCCACGAGGAGCGGGGCTGAGGCCGGGGCGAGTGTCCCCAGGACAGGAGAGCCCCGACCAGGAGGAGCAGGAGCTGCACCGACCTTCCCGGGCGGAAAGGGGCTCGCGGGGAGGTGGAGCAGGACCCAGGAGGTCGGGGATGCCCTCGGGCTCCCGGGGACACTTACAGACACCTGCGCCCCGGGAGAGCGCCCCGAGCTCCCTAAGGGTTGCAGCGCGCACGGCGGGACTCGGAGCAGCTCGGGGGGCTCGGGGGCGGCTCCGCGGAGGGGAGGGGGCTGCGGGGCGGGGGCAGCTCGGGGGGCTCGGGCAGCGGCTCCGCGGAGGGGGCTGCGGGGCGGGAGCGCGAATCCAACAGCGCAGGCCCCGGAGCACAGGGCGCCCAGACACAGCCCAGGATCCGGCCTCCCCTGGGACAGGCAGAGGCCGGGAGGGTCCAAGACAGCAAGGACGCTCCTGCCCCAGCTGAGCAGATCAGCGGCCCCGCCCCGGAGCATCCAGGCCCTGCAGACGGAGAGCTCCGGAGCTACTGCGGGGGCTGACTCCAGGGCTCCAGAGCTGGCCCCGCCACTGCGGTTGTTCCTCCTGGGGCCTCACGGGGTAAACAACCCCCACTGAGCCCTGCACCAGGCAGGGGCAGAGCAACTCCCCCAAGCGCTAACACCTGAAAATCAGCACAACAGGCCCCTCCCCCAGAAGACCAGCTAGACGGACCAGTTCCAGGGGAAGTCAAGGGACTTAAAGTATACAGAATCAGAAGATACTCCCCTGTGTTTTGTGGTTTTTTTTTTTTTGTTTGTTTGCTTCCACCACCCCCTTTTTTCCCTTTCTTTCTCTTTCTCTTTTTCTTCTCTTTTTTTCTTTTTTTCTTCCTTTTTTCTTTTTTCTCTTTCTCTTTTCTTTCCTTCTTTCTCTCCTCTCTTTTTCTCCTTTTCCCAATACAACTCGCTTTTGGCCACTCTGCACTGAGCAAAATGACTAGAAGGAAAACCTCACCTCAAAAGAAAGAATCAGAAACAGTCCTCTCTCCCACAGAGTTACAAAATCTGGATTACAATTCAATGTCAGAAAGCCAATTCAGAAGCACTATTATACAGCTACTGGTGGCTCTAGAAAAAAGCATAAAGGACTCAAGAGACTTCATGACTGCAGAATTTAGACCCAATCAGGCAGAAATTAAAAATCAATTGAATGAGATGCAATCCAAACTAGAAGTCCTAACGACGAGGGTTAACAAGGTGGAAGAACGAGTGAGTGACATAGGAGACAAGTTGATGGCAAAGAGGGAAACTGAGGAAAAAAGAGACAAACAATTAAAAGACCATGAAGATAGATTAAGGGAAATAAACGACAGCCTGAGGAAGAACAACCTACGTTTAATTGGTGTTCCCGAGGGCGCCGAAAGGGACTGAAGTCCAGAATATGTATTTGAACAAATTCTAGCTGAAAACTTTCCTAAACTGGGAAGGGAAACAGGCATTCAGATCCAGGAAATAGAGAGATCCCCCCCTAAAATCAATAAAAACCGTTCAACACCTCGACATTTAATAGTGAAGCTTGCAAATTCCAAAGATAAAGAGAAGATCCTTAAAGCAGCAAGAGACCAGAAATCCCTGACTTTTATGGGGAGGAGTATTAGGGTAACAGCAGACCTCTCCACAGAGACCTGGCAGGCCAGAAAGGGCTGGCAGGATATATTCAGGGTCCTAAATAAGAAGAACATGCAACCAAGAATACTTTATCCAGCAAGGCTCTCATTCAAAATGGAAGGAGAGATAAAGAGCTTCCAAGACAGGCAGGAACTGAAAGAATATGTGACCTCCAAACCAGCTCTGCAAGAAATTTTAAGGGGGAGTCTTAAAATTCCTCTTTAAGAAGAAGTTCAGTGGAACAATCCGCAAAAACAAAGACTGAATGGATATCATGATGACACTAAACTCATATCTCTCAATAGTAACTCTGAACGTGAATGGGCTTAATGACCCCATCAAAAGGTGCAGGGTTTCAGACTGGATAAAAAAGCAGGACCCATCTATTTGCTGTCTACAAGAGACTCATTTTAGACAGAAGGACACCTACAACCTGAAAATAAAAGGTTGGAGAACCATTTACCATTCGAATGGTCCTCAAAAGAAAACAGGGGTAGCCATCCTTATTTCAGATAAACTAAAATTTACCCCGAAGATTGTAGTGAGAGATGAAGAGGGACACTATATCATACTTAAAGGATCTATCCAACAAGAGGACTTAACAATCCTCAATATATATGCCCTGAATGTGGGAGCTGTCAAATATTTAATAACCAAAGTGAAGAAATACTTAGATAATAATACACTTATACTTGGTGACTTCAATCTAGCTCCTTCTATACTCGATAGGTCTTCTAAGCACAACATCTCCAAAGAAACGAGAGCTTTAAATGATACACTGGATCAGATGGATTTCACAGATATCTACAGAACTTTACATCCAAACTCAACTGAATACACATTCTTCTCAAGTACACATGGAACTTTCTCCAGAATAGACCACATACTGGGTCACAAATCGGGTCTGAACTGATACCAAAAGATTGGGATCGTCCCCTGCATATTCTCAGACCATAATGCCTTGAAATTAGAACTAAATCACAACAAGAAGTTTGGAAGGACCTCAAACACATGGAGGTTAAGGACCATCCTGCTAAAAGATGAAAGGGTCAACCAGGAAATTAAGGAAGAATTAAAAAGATTCATGGAAACTAATGAGAATGAAGATACAACCATTCAAAATCTTTGGGATGCAGCAAAAGCAGTCCTAAGGGGGAAATACATCGCAATACAAGCATCCATTCAAAATTGGAAAGAACTCAAATACAAAAGCTAACCTTACAGATAAAGAAGCTAGAGAAAAAACAGCAAATAGATCCTACACCCAGGAGAAGAAGAGAGTTAATAAAGATTCAAGCAGAACTCAACGAAATTGAGACCAGAAGAACTGTGGAACAGATCAACAGAACCAGGAGTTGGTTCTTTGAAAGAATTAATAAGATAGATAAACCATTAGCCAGCATTATTAAAAAGAAGAGAGAGAAGACTCAAATTAATAAAATCATGAATGAGAAAGGAGAGATCACTACCAACACCAAGGAAATACAAATGATTTTAAAAACATATTATGAACAGCTATACGCCAATAAATTAGGCAATCTAGAAGAAATGGACTCATTCCTGGAAAGCCACAAACTACCAAAACTGGAACAGGAAGAAATAGAAAACCTGAACAGGCCAATAACCAGGGAGGAAATTGAAGCAGTCATCAAAAACCTCCCAAGACACAAGAGTCCATGGCCAGATGGCTTCCCAGGGGAATTCTATCAAATGTTTAAAGAAGAAACCATACCTATTCTCCTAAAGCTGTTTGGAAAGATAGAAAGAGATGGAGTACTTCCAGATTCGTTCTATGAGGCCAGCATCACCTTAATTCCAAAACCAGAAAAAGACCCCACCAAAAAGGAGAATTACAGACCAATATCCCTGATGAACATGGATGCAAAAATTCTCAACAAGATACTAGCCAATAGGATCCAACAGTACATTAAGAAAAATTATTCACCATGACCAAGTAGGATTTATCCCCGGGACACAAGGCTGGTTCAACACCCGTAAAACAATCAATGTGATTCATCGTATCAGTAAGAGAAAAACCAAGAACCATATGATCCTCTCATTAGATGCAGAGAAAGCATTTGACAAAATACAGCATCCATTCCTGATCAAAACTCTTCAGAGTGTAGGGATAGGGGGAACATTCCTCAACATCTTAAAGGCATCTACGAAAAGCCCACAGCAAATATCATTCTCAATGGGGAAGCACTGGGAGCCCTTCCCCTAAGATCAGGAACAAGACAGGGATGTCCACTCTCATCACTGCTATTCAACATAGTCCTGGAAGTCCTAGCCTCAGCAATCAGACAACAAAAAGACATTAAAGGCATTCAAATTGGCAAAGAAGAAGTCAAACTCTCCCTCTTTGCCAATGACATGATACTCTACATAGAAAACCCAAAAGTCTCCACCCCAAGATTGCTAGAACTCATACAGCAATTTGGTAGCGTGGCAGGATACAAAATCAATGCCCAGAAATCAGTGGCATTTCTATACACTAACAATGAGACTGAAGAAAGAGAAATTAAGGAGTCAATCCCATTTACAATGCATAAGATACCTAGCATAAGATACCCAAAAGCGTTAGATACCTAGGAATAAACCTAACCAAAGAGGTAAAGGATCTATACCCTAAAAACTATAGAACACTTCTGAAAGAAATTCAGGAAGACACAAAGAGATGGAAAAATATTCCATGCTCATGGATTGGCAGAATTAATATTGTGAAAATGTCAGTGTTACTCAGGGCAATTTACATGTTTAATGCAATCCCTATCAAAATACCATGGACTTTCTTCAGAGAGTTAGAACAAATTATTTTAAGATTTGTGTGGAATCAGAAAAGAACCCAAATAGTCAGGGGAATTTTAAAAAAGAAAACTATATCTGGGGGCATCACAATGCCAGATTTCAGGTTGTACTACAAAGCTGTGGTCATCAAGACAGTGTGGTACTGGCACAAAAACAGACACATAGATCAATGGAGCAGAATAGAGAACCCAGAAGTGGACTCTGAACTTTATGGTCAACTAATATTCGATAAAGGAGGAAAGACTATCCATTGGAAGAAAGACAGTCTCTTCAATAAATGGTGCTGGGAAACTTGGACATCCACATGCAGAAGAATGAAACTAGACCACTCTCTTGCACCATACACAAAGATAAACTCAAAATGGATGAAAGATCTAAATGTGAGACAAGATTCCATCAAAATCCTAAAGAACACAGGCAACACCCTTTTTGAACTCGGCCACAGTAACTTCTTGCAAGATACATCCACGAAGGCAAAATAAACAAAAGCAAAAATGAACTATTGGGACTTCATCAAGATAAGAAGCTTTTGCACAGCAAAGGATACAGTCAACAAAACTAAAAGACAACCTACAGATTGGGGGAAGATATTTGCAAACGACGTATCAGATAAAGGGCTAGTTTCCAAGATCTATAAAGAACTTATTAAACTCAACACCAAAGAAAAAAATCCAATCATGAAATAGGCAAAAGACATGAAGAGAAATCTCACAGAGGAAGACATAGACATGGCCAACATGCATATGAGAAAATGCTCTGCATCACTTGACATCAGGGAAACAGAAATCAAAACCACAATGAGATACCACCTCACACCAGTGAGAATGAGGAAAATTAACAAGGCAGGAAACCACAAATGTTGGAGAGGATGCAGAGAAAAGGGAACCCTCTTACACTGTTGGTGGGAATGTGAACTGGTGCAGCCACTCTGGAAAACTGTGTGGAGGTTCCTCAAAGAGTTAAAAATAGACCTGCCCTACGACCCAGCAATTGCACTGCTGGGGATTTACCCCAAAGATACAGATGCAATGAAACGCCGGGACACCTGCACCCCAATGTTTCTAGCAGCAATGTCCACAATAGCCAAACTGTGGAAGGAGTCTCGGTGTCCATCGAAAGATGAATGAATAAAGAAGATGTGGTTTGTGTATACAATGGAATATTACTCAGCTATTAGAAATGACAAATACCCAATATTTGTTTCAACGTGGATGGAACTGGAGGGTATTATGCTGAGTGAAGTAAGTCAGTCGAAGGACAAACATTATATGTTCTCATTCATTTGGGGAATATAAATAATAGTGGACGGGAATAGAAGGGAAGGGAGAAGAAATGTGTGGGAAATATCAGAAAGAGAGACAGAACGTAAAGACTGCTAACTCTGGGAAACGAACTGGGGTGTTTGAAGGGGAGGAGGGCGGGGGGGTGGGAGTGAATGGGTGACGGGCACTGGGGGTTATTCTGTATGTTGGTAAATTGAACACCAATAAAAAAATAAATTAAAAAAAAAGAAAACGTGTTTACTAATAAACATTTGAATTTAAGGTGATGGTGGATCCAATTCTGTCACCAATTCCAATGTGTGTTTTTTATCCCCACACCACTAAGCAATCACTCAACACTACCTGGTATAAAAAAAAATAAATAAATCTGGGGCAGCCCTGGTGGCTCAGCGGTTTAGCACTGCCTTCGGCCCAGGGTGTGATCCTGGAGACCCGGGATCGAGTCCCACGTCAGGCTCCTAGCATGGAGCCTGCTTCTCCCTCTGCCTGTGTCTCTGCCTCTCTCTCTCTCTCTCCCTCTCTGTGTCTCTCATGAATAAATAAATAAAATCTTTGAAAAAAAATCTGAAGTTCTATTTTTGACTATTGCATATTTGTATATGTATTATGATATTTAATATATGTCATATATAAAATAATAATTTAGAATACTAAGAATCTGTAAAAGCTTTTACTAAAATGGCCTCAGTACATGAGCCAATGTTTTCTTCTTCTGTCAACATTTTACCAAACTTTCTTTGTAAAAATCAAGTACGAATATTCTTTTTTATCCTTTAAATTTAGAGTTTTCTGGTGTAGGCTAACACAGAGATAGATGGTGACTTTCACTGCTATAGCATTAAAGGGCAGTTAGCTCTTTCCCATTTTCTCCCATTCCTTACTGATCACCAAATTATAAATCTTTTTTTTTCCTTCTTTCATTCTTGGAATGAACATTCCCAGTCCCAAAGACTTAAAGGCAAAGTCACTTACTCTCACAATGGCAGGTTCTTCACCATTAACACAAAGAGTTTATAGGATGCCTGGGTGGCTCAGTGGTTGAGTGTCTGCCTTCAGCTCAGAGTGTGATCCCAGAGTCCTGGGATGGAGTCAGGAGTCCCACATCAGATTCCCTGCAGGGAGCCTGCTTTTCCCTCTGCCTAATAGGTCTTTGCCTCTCTCTGTGTGTCTCTCATGAACAAATAAATAAAATCTTTTTTAAAAAAGACAAAGAGTTTATAACTGAAACCAACAGGTCATATGATAACTCTTCAACCCACCTTGCTACTGTACTTGCTCTAAAAAGTAAACTGGTTCTAGTCATAAAATCCTGAAAACACTGTAGAAGTCTCTGTTATCTTCCATAAATTGACCACTTCTGTCACAGGCATCCTGCCACTGCATCCAGGTCCTCCTGGGTGATCCAAGTCCAGACTGCTGACAGCTATTGCCCAGACCTGTGATCAGCCCTTCTTGGACTTCACTGATGTGACACCCTCCCTTCTTCATTAATTGTTACACTCTAATACCCATTCACAGCCTGCATTACCTGCTTTCTCACTTGGTATTTCGATCTCCTGATGAGTTTACCGGGTCTCTAGAACTTTTCCAACCTGATCTAATCTGGTGTGGAGACATCCAGACCCTATGATGACAAGTGTTTGCTTTTTCATTTCATCCACCTTTTACTTACTATTTTCTAACAAGTATTATCTCTGACTCTGCTGCTGACCTATCAACCTTCCCTTCTTCCTTTTACTTACTTTTCCTGTTTGTTTTTCCCATTGACTGTCACTTACAGCTGTAATCATATGGGCAGTCTGATATGTGATGAATACTTTCATTTCCCTTGAAAACTATTTCTTTGTCTGCAAATACTATGGCTGTGGAAGGTTGATTTCTGGATAGCCAACTTTTCAGTGCACCTCAATATAATGAAGCCATGCTCCTTCAGCTGTTCAATGAATTTTAAAACATCATCTTCCAACTCTGTACTCATTTTCTAAAAATCTGTAAAATGGAAATACTAAGCACTTACTCTCCTAACTACCCCGCCATTAAAATAAATAATTCATGGAGAACTTTTGGAAATCCTTTCATAAAGAATGTGATGTGAGTACAAACTCTTAGCATTATTTAAATAAGTATATTATTACCAGTTGGATGTAAACAGAATAGAAAGCATCCAGAAAGGAATCATAAGAATAAAGTACAGTACTAAAAATGATTTATTTTTTAAAGGTTAGAAAAATTAAATATGGTTTGATAAACAAAAACTAAAGATGCATAACAGATGACAAATAACTTAATGGTCTGCAAAATAAGCAAACATTCACAAAATGGTACTCTGATATAATGCCATTCAATTAAGTCTAATCCCCTTTGGGTTGATATAGTACCTCATAGTTTATGTTATAATGTATTAAAAGCTATATAGGGAAGACCTTCTGAGATGAATAGCAAAAACTAAGCTTCTGGTATATAGCAATTGCTAATGCTTATTCGTACTTATCACTATGTGCCAAACACGGTTCTGAGTATTCTTTCATGTATTAATGTACCAATTTCTCAGAAAGTAGTTCCATTCCCCTGGGAAGTAGTTACCATTATACCATTTTATTCAGAAGAATCTGAGTGGAGCTGGTCCAGGGTCACACATCTTAGATGGTGATGAATGGAGTCAACTCCCAGTTGTCTATCTCCAGGATCCACACTTTGAATTATCCAGCCAGACTGCCTCTGTATAACATAAAACATCATACTTTAAAGGTTCTTCTCCAACCTCAGTAAATATTCCTTCTCTGTGACTTTTGCTGCTTCTTCTTTCTTTTCCTTAGTCCTAAACAATGGTGTTCTTCCTCCTGGTTCTCTACTTCTCTAACTCAGAATTCTTTCCTTGGGTGAACTCCTTTCTCCTCCTTCATGATGTTGTTTCTTAAACATATTCTTTTGATCGCTGACCTTTTCTCTAAGCACCAGAACTGCATGTCCAGTTGCCACTGAACATACCAACTCATGTGTTTAGAAGGTATTTCAGGAGGAACTAATCAAAAATGGAAATCATTGCTTTCCTTCAATGTCTAATCTCTGCTAATGGCCCATGCCCTGACCCCAGGGATACTCAACTCCTCCGTTTCCTTTATTCCTCACATTGAATCTGTCACCAAAATCTCCAAGTTCCAAAATTCTCCAGAAACCTTTTAAATCTGGCCTTTTTACTTCATTATTGCTACCTCCAGTTGGTTCAAGGCTTCTTTATTTTTCTACTAACTTAACAAAAATCTATCAATCTCCTAACCAGTAGCCCCTTTTACCCTGAAAGTTTGCTATCCAGTCTGCATCTAGTATTACCTTCCTAAATATAAAACAAAAGAAAAGAGAAAAAAAGAAAGACTCTGGATTAAAAATCTTCATGGATTTCTGGAGGTCCAAACTTCTAGTGTTCTCGTAAGCCCACATCTCTCCTGATGCATCAGCCATTCTACATTTTTTTATTGCTCCTGAACGTGGTTTCTCTAAAATATGTATTTCCTATTCTTCTTGTCTGGAAAGCACCAAACTTATGGCCTCATAACATCCTTCTTTCTTTCCTTCTTCTTATCCCTATCAAACTTAATCTGTACCAGTGCGTATATTTGCCACTTGACTGAAGCTATACTCAGGGTAAGGACCATGCTAGATTCCACTCCATAACCTTAATATTTAACCAGATGCTTGGCACAAAGGAGATGTTTGGAAAGTTTCTTCTGAGTAAAATAACAAATGATATTTCATGATTTCTCTTGATTACACAATTTAGTGTACTTAAACTCTATGGCCAGAAGATATCAGCAAAGTTGTTTAACTTATTAGTGGGGAGGGAAAAGCAGTTTCATACCAGTTATTCTTTATTTTTATTTTTTTACCAGTTATTTACCAGTTATTTTATCTTTTATTTTTTTACCAGTTATTTACCAGTTATTTTTATCTTTTATTTTTATTCTATTATTTATTTCAGATAGAGATAACAAGAGAGCACCATGGTAAGGAGGGGCAAAGGGAGAGGGAGAAGCAGACTCCCCACTGAACAGGGAGCAGCAGACTCCCCACTGAACAGGGAGCCTGACTCAGGGCTTGATTTCACGACCATGGGATCATGACCTGAGTCAAAGGCAGATAATGCTAAACCTACTGAGCCACCAAGGCGCCCCATCAGTTATAATTTTTATTTAAAATGGTCAGACTACTAGCCTTGTATTGATACCACTAAATATTGTATGCTTTATCTTGGACCTTAACACTAGTGTGCTCTCTTTTGTTCTCTCCTTATAGAGAACGATCTGCTATTGAGAGTTCTTATGAAATTGAAGTCTCTGGTGGTAAAAATGAGCTACATCTGGATCTGGATCTTTACATAAATATACAAAATTAATCCAGCTATAAATATAAGATTAATGCTTTCTATATATGTTTCAGAATCTGTATTATATATCAATTAAAAAGTAACAAAAATAAAGTTAAACATCCAAATGAGTTCCCAGATGTAAAGTAGCCAATTATTAAAGATGGCAGCCCTAGTCCTGTGCTCTGGCCCACTTAAAAGAAAAACAAAAGCAACAACAACAAAGCTGTTAAATATTGGATAGGTCAAATTTGTTAATTTGAGGCACTTTTTTCTAATTATGTTACAGGGAACTTTTTGATATACATATACTATGCTCAGTCGGAGTCCATAGAAAGAAAAAAAATAACATGAGGTATTATAGCAGAGAAAACTTTGAAAAGAGAGTTGGTTAGGGATGCCTGGATGGCTAAGTCAGCTAAGTAGCCAAGTCTTCATTTTGGCTCAGGTCATGAATCTCAGGATGGTGAGATGAAGGCCTGGGTGGGGCTCAGCCCTCAGTGTGGAGTCTGCTAAAATTTCTCTCTCCCTCTCCCTCTGCATCTCCCCTGCTTCACATTCATGTGCACTCACTCTCTCTCTCTCTTTCTCTCTGGAATAAATAAATAAAACAAATCTTTAAAAACAGAGAGCGAGAGAGATGGTTACAAAGATGTTGGGGCAATAAATAAATAAAACAAATCTTTAAAAACAGAGAGAGAGCGAGAGAGATGGTTACAAAGATGTTGGGGCAATAAAAAATGAAAGAGAGCACTGAAGTAATATAGTAATACATTCAAAAAGCAGCTATTACTCCCTAGGGCTGGAAAAATAAAGGACAAAAATTGAGTTATCAGAATCTAAAGCTGGGGGAGGGGCTCTATGGATTCATGATTCATGCTTCAAGTGTGGGGTTGCAGGAAGGTCTGCTGTGGGTGGAGCTGGCACCTCAGGACTCAGGGGAGTTTGGCGCTTCAAAGCTGGATCTCAGATCTCTGAGTAGGGAGTCCTGCCCACCTGCTGCTGGTACCTCAGGAGCTTGGAGAAAAGTGTCCTGGACCTAGAATTCTTTCCTTTGAGGAAGAATACTGCCCAGCTGGCTAATTCTTATTAAAAGTACCTGAGGCTACTCTAGAAGTGAAGATGAGAAATGGAGACCAAGCCAAATGTTGTTGGTAGAGGTCATTGCTGGGCACTCTTAGGAAAGAGAAAATCCCCTCTTTTTTTTTGTACCTTGTCTTCAGTCTTCCTCCTGCCCCTGGCACAACAAATTGGAAATCCAGCTAATAAGAATGAATGTAGTTTACAAAGATGCTCCAACATCACAGACCAGACTATATATAAGAGTGGTTGTGTAGCTAAGAGACAACCTGACTTCATAACCTTAAAAGATAATAAATCTGAATTCTGAATAAATCTCTCATAAATTCTTCCAAAGACAAGAGGTCTACATTTGTTTTCTCAGAAACTTTAAAAAAAGAAGATATATGTCTAGTAACAAAATAAGTATGCAGCTGTATTCATGTCGTGATACCCTATTTTATGCCAACAGTAAATGTAGAAGAGATTCACTATAGGTCAATAACTTTGATTTCTTCCAATTAGCAAGTTACTTTCATCACTTAATGCAAGATAAATACATAATTTATGACCCATAATCAAATTTCATGTAATAAAAGGCCTAATTTGACACCATTGCTACATTATGTCCATTAGAGCTCATCTTTTATTGGTACTGCCAAAGTGAAGCATGAATGTATTAGTATAAAACAGGGCAGAGGTGGAAAAAAATAAAGAAGTAAATTGTGCTATAAATTATTTAATATTAATTGCCAACTCATTAATCAGACAAAAACAAAAGAGCCAGCCAGCAATGCCATTTACCCCCACTTTTCTGGAGACACGATGTCTCCTATGTGGATGAGTGTTTTCTGCAGAACAATTTTTAGTAGCTCACAGAGATGTGCCAGAAAGAGGCTTCTCAAGATGAGATCTAATTCCGTGGGGCCTGCATACCAGGCACTCCATTGAAAGCTGATCTCCTGAGGCCCCCACCAATGTTCAGAGGTCAAGATACTAATGACTCTGTTTTTATGGTCTCAATCCTGAGATTAGGCTTCTCGTTGTCCCAGGATTCCATCTTCCTTTTACTTCATCCAGCACAGGTCAGCATGTATGTACAGTCAAGGCTTTGTTTTATTTTTTATAAGGGAAAATATCCCAGGCAAGACTATAGCATTTAGAAAAAAATGAGTTTCTTAAAGTAGCTTTCAGTATGCAAAGCTCTCTTTCTCTCTACTCAGGTCTCTCATGTCCTGCAGTGAAGCCTGAGAATGTTTATGGCCTCAGAGCCCAGAGGATTTCTCATTATGAAATCCTCTAACCCTTGGAAGTCTGTGCCTAATTTCTTAAATTTCCAGAATCTGTCTCTTGTCTTCTCTAGGACACATTTCAAGTTGACGGGACTTCTTTGTCTTAGCCTTGATTTCCGAGTCCTCAACTAGAAATCTATTGTTTTGCACCAGTCTGATCATTCCCATGAATTTTGTGTTCCACTCGACATGCAGGAGGTCTCTATCTAAACTCTACTGAAAAATAACCCCTTGGTGCTTCTCTTTCATGGCAAATCTGATTGCAATTCCACCTTCCCTTTTTGATAGGCATTCTTAGCATCAAAGGTTACAATTGCCTATCATTTAAGAGTCATATTTCTACTTCAGTACAAAGAGCCTTATCCCTATATTCTGGTAGGAACTCTGAAGTTTCACATATACTAATTACAGAAGTATTGTGATTTCTTCAGAAGGGATAGAAAATATTCCACCTAGAAGAATTTTAAGATGTTAAACCAATTTCTGAGTTGTTACAATGGTTGAAGTGGGGCAAGGACATCAAAGCCAAGGAGACTGCCCATCAAAGCCGAGGCAGTTCCAACTGGGTCTGTCTGATGAGAATAGCTGCTTAATCTCTCTTTATAAATCAGTAAATTCAGTCTGATGTAGCTTGAAAATGTCAAGTTAGGTGGCAATGTGCTAATGAAAAGGGCCTGGATTTGGAGCACCTGGGTGGCCAGTTGGTTAAGTATTCAATTCTTGGTTTTGACTCAGGTCGTGATCTCACTCAGGGTTCTGAGATTGAGTCCTGCATCAGGCTGCATGCTCAACAGGGAGTCTGTTTAAGATTCTCTCTCTCTTTATCTCTCCTCTCCACCCTCCACTCACATGCACATGCATGCACACACACTCTCTCTCTCTCTCTCAAATAAATCTTTTTTTTTTTTTTTTTAAAGAGACCTGCATTTGGGAGACGACATACCCAGGTTTGAAGGATAGTCCCTCCATCCACTATTCCTTAAGAAGCTCAATTTATACTTTCTGCATGCAAGTTTCTTTATCTTTAAAAAGTTTTATAAGATTCTTATGAAAATGAATGAGAGAGCAAATGTAAAATGCAAAGCACTGATAGTGTAGTACACAGTTATATAATTAGGAACATTTCCCACCTGTGCCTCCATCTTCTTCCCACAGGCTGCTACTTTTTCTGTTTTGTTTTAATTTGGAGGGAATATTGACACTATGCTGCTCTTTATTCCATCCTTATGCTGAATTGGCCATAATCACTATTCCCATTACATATCAAATTCCTTCTATGTATCTGATATTTAATATTATCCTACTTCCTGCATACTCAGTGGAGCAAAAAGATATAAATGCATTTGCTGGTATTCATTAACAGGATATTTGTCAATAATTGTCAAATGAATAGGCTGGACTAATCTTCACACATTAGTTCTCAGTATCATGATTTAACTGATGGTTGCTCTCTTTGCTAACACAATTTTTGGTATTTTAAGAACCCCTAATCATGAAGACTGAATGATAAAATAATTAACAATTTTTATTACTCAGCAATCCCTGTCTAGTCATACACTCCCTTCTTCAACTTGGGGATCCCAGTTATTATTTTACTTTTAAGTTCCTGGATAGTTGGTTTCTACTCCAAATACAGTCAATTTTCAAACCTAGAATGAAAAATTATCAAGACCTGTGATCCTTTTCAATGTGTCAAATCTGTTCTTTTTGCCGTACTATCATAACTGCATTTTAATGGCATCTCTTGATTAATTGATTTTAATCTACCTGCTACACTTAGTTCTAAAATATTTGGATTTTCTTCATTACTATTTACATTTCTGGTTTCTGATTTTGCCATTTAGTTATGATCGGACTTTGACTTGCTAACTGGCTCTAACCTAGCTTTCTGTTCTAAAGCCCTCCACTGACTGACCTCTATTTTGGAGGCCGCATGTTTTCAGAGGGCTCAATGAGTCCTGCTGTGGGACTGTTATATTCTCACTTCTTTCCTGATCTTTAAGCAAGAGCCATGGTCTCTGCCCCAGTGCTGTAGCACAATTTGCAAATGTTTTCATTATTAATGGGCCATATCCATTTGAAAGAATAAACAGTTATACATAAAGGTCTCATTTTTCTGTTTGTTTAATTGATTTTTAACTTAGTGTTTTTGTGATTCTAAGAGGTCCATTGTAAATGCTCATCGGAAATGATTTATCCTGTGAATTCAATTGAACATTGTGGACTTAATTCAGTTGTCATCCATATTAACCAAGTATATAGTATTTTCCAGTCTTCGATTTGCTTTGAAGGAGCTGGATTTTTGTGCAATCTTAAACATTTCAGTTTGTGATTTTAGTAACCTAAGCCAGCAGAGTAGCAACATGTTTTCAAGGGAAGTACAATTTGAAATTCTATACTTTCAGTCAGTGGCAGTGGCATTCAAATGTATAGCAATTCTATTTTTGAAGATTTCAGTTCTTTCTACTTTTTTTTTTTTTTTTTTGGTAATGCATTAAGAAATGTCTGAAGGGCTCTTTGAAAATAAAGGAAAACAAAGTATAATATGCATTTACCTGTCTTCCCCAAGCATTTTCTTAAGACATCTTATCTAAGTGCTTGCAAACAATTACTATGCTACTGTACTATTGGCTTATATCTTGCTTATTTTGTTTGTTTAAAGATATACAAGTATAAATTATGAACACAGAGACTTGAGTATGATGTGGTAGATGAATGAGGCTATTAAAGGTACCCCAAAAGCCATTATAATCAAGTGTATGACATTGACAAGCCACACATGATTAATATGCAGACATTCTCTAAGACTGAAATTATGTTTAGTTTACATAATACTTAGTACTGTGCCTATGTATCTGAGCCACTGGTTAGATTGCTTCTTTAAAAAATGATGACAATTTACAATACTTTATATCAAAGGATTTGTTATTGTATGAGAATCACAATTATGCTCCTCTCTTTCCATAGATACTAAACCAATTCCAAGATTAATACAGTTATGAATAAATTGTAAAAATTATCATCTTCACTATAGTAAATATGGGTTACGAATACAGCTTGGATCTGAGAGCTGAATGTCAGCTTTCTAACACTCTTCCCACCTCCAGTGGCTAAGTCTGGTTCTTGAGACTCATTATAAGAAAGTGAGCAGGTCTACAAAGCCGAGATTTCCCCTGCCAGTCACGCTGTGGGAAGTCATTCCTCATGACAGCAGTCACAGAGAGAAGAATGTGCCTCCTACAGCCAACTGATTCCAGAAAGAGAGCCTGGAAGTAGTGGAGTTGTGCATTTTTAATGCCTTTGCCTAATTTTATCGATCAGATAAATCACTCCATCTTCCAGAATGAAACATAGGGGAGATGTCTGAGTTAGAGATAGATCAAGATCTCTATGTAGAGTTGATAGTTAACAATTTAGTCAAAAGCAGCACATCAACAGCACTAATCATCAGGGAATGCAAATCAAAACCACGATGAGATATCCTCTTATGCCTGTCAGAATGGCTAGTATCAAAAAGACATGAAATAATGAGTGGCGAAGATATGCAGAAAAAGGAGCCCTCATGCACCGTTGGTGGGAATGCAAACCGATACAGACTCTGTGGGAAACAGTATGGAGGTTCCTTAAAAAAGTAAGAATAGAATTACAGTATGACCCAGTAACTTCACTACTGGTATTTGCCCAAAGGAAATGAAAACACTAATTTGAAAAGCTATATGTACCCCTCTGTTTATTGCAGCATTATTTACAATAGCAAAGATATGGAAGCAACCCAAATGTCCATTGATAGATGAATGGATAAATATATATATATATATATATATACATTTATTTATATATAAATATATAAATAAATAAATGTTACTCATATTACTCAGCCATAAAAAGAATGAGCTCTTGCCATTTGCAACTACATGAATGGGCCTAGAGGGTATAATGCTAAGTGACAGAAGTCAAAGATAAATACCATATGATTTCACTCATATGTGGAATTTAAGAAACAAAACAAAGAGAAAAGACAAAAAAATCTCACTTAAGGGATTCCTGGGTGGCTCAGCGGTTGAGCGCCTGCCTTTGACGCAGGGTGTGACCTGAAGCCCCGGGATCGAGTCCTGCATCAGGCTCCCTGTGTGAAGCCTGCTTCTGTCTCTGCCTAGGTCTCTGCCTCTCTATCTGTGTCTCTCGTAAATAATAATAATAAAATCTCACTTAAATATAGAGAACAAATTAAACTGGTGCTGCCGGAGGGGGGGTTGTGGGGGGGAGGGGTGACACAGATAAAGGGGATGAAGACTACACTTATCTTGATGAGCACGGAGTAAATGTATAGAATTGTGAAATCAAATATATACCTGAAACTAATATAACACTGTATGTTATTATACTTTAATTACAAAAGAAAACTAATAAAAAACAAAAATTAAAATCTAAAAAGCAGCACAGCTATAAACCTGTGCTAATGCACACATCTGTCATGTTCTTCTCACACAGAGGCTGCCATAGGATTTTTTTCAACAACTCAGCCCCACCTCATGCTAAAATCTGTTCTTCAGGGAAAGATGATCATTACTCTCTTAGCACATCCACGTTAATCTTGTTGCTAGATGCTACTATTTTCCTTGTCTGGGAAAAGCTTTACTTCTCCCCAGTGTCAGTGTTTCTCTAGTCTTAGGGTCACCGTGTTCTACTCTGCCCAAGACAGACTTGGCCCCCTGCCTCCCCAACTGTTAGTCTCACCCTTGCATTTGGTAACAGAGCATGTGGTTTCTTTTCTTTTTTTAAAAGATTTTATTTATCTATTTATGAGAGACATAGGTAGAAGAAGAAGCAGGTTCCCTGCAGGGAGCCCGATGCAGGACTCGATACCAGAACCTGGGATCATGACCTGAGCCAAAGGCAGATGTTCAACCACTGAGCCACCCAGGTGCCACTGAGCCCCTGGTTTCTTAAAGTCAGTTGCTTTTCGATCCCCTTTTTCTAAGGGAGGAGAGATTTCCTCATAGAACAATTTTATTAGATGAAAATATTTTATCCACTTTCTAGTAAAAACAAAACAAACGAAAGACCCTCAACAACCTTCTCTAGCCAAATCAGTAAGTGAACAGAACTTCCCAGCACTGGGCAGCCCGGGTGGCTCAGTGGTTTAGTGCCATCTTCGGCTCAGGGCGTGATCCTGGAGTCCCAGGATGGAGTCCCACGTCGGGCTCCCTGCATGGAGCCTGCTTCTCCCTCTGCCTGTGTGTGTGTGTGTCTGTCTCTCATGAAAAATAAATAAAAAAAAAGAACTTCCCAGCACTTTCTTCTTCTCATATAGACCACTACCTTTTCAGAAATACTTTTCATTTATCCTAGCAAAAATATCTTTATGGACTTTAAGAAGCATTTCAGGCAGTATTCAAATGGATTTATCATTAAAATCAATCATTTGTGATTTCTAATTGTTACTGTTTTGACTAACAGATAGATATTCAGAATTCTAGTTTGTATGGCAGCTTTACAAAGGAAAAGAAAACAGAATTATTCAATTTTTAGATCTATGTATAAGGAATATCAATCTTTAAGTCTGTCTACATCTTGATCTATAAAATCAATGATTGCCATATAATAAAGCTACACAAGTTCAATATTAGATAAGTCTAATTTTTATGAAAATGACTTTATGTAGTTGCTAAGACTCACCTATATTGATAAAGAACTGTCATGAGATGAAGTAGCAAGAGCAAAGCTTCAGAAGATATGAAACCTAGGATGAAGGCTGGCTCTAAGATTCACTGTGTGACACTTGCTTCATGCATCAGTTATCCCCATTATAGCTCAAATTTCATCATGTATAAAATGTGAATAAGACCTGACTTGTTGATTGTGTTAGGATTAAACTGAAAGAAGATAGTGAATATAAAGTTCTTAGCACAGTTCCTGACACATAAAAAGTGCCTTATAAATGCTAATTTGAAGTTATTATATATATATTTTTAAGATTTATTTATTACAGAGAGGGGAGCGGGAGGAGGGGCAGAGGGAAAGAGAATCCCAAGCAGACTCAGCACTGAGCACAGAGCCTGATATGGGACTTGATCTCACAACTCTGAGATCACAACCTGAGCCCAAACCAAGAGTCAGATGCTTAAGGACTGCACCACCCAGGTGTCCCACAGCTATTGGATTTTTAAGGCTTGTGGAGATCTGGCATAATTAATACTATACAGTGAAAGAAAGGATAGTTTATTTTATTATTCCTGTCTAAAGTCAACTTCCCTATTTAGACATTAGTTCAAAAAGACAATCAATCAAGAAGCGGGTTTTGTGGAAACATATATAATCTGTACACATGATTAAAATATTCTGAAATTTATTGAAGGCTAGACTGGAAACAATCTTTTCACACCCACTGATTTATTATTTTCTTCTATTTCTGAAGTTATTTCCAACCATTATTTTATTCCTTCAATAGTCCTCCTGATTATTAACCTTAATTTACAAATAAGACACTTGTGGCTAAGAATAAATAAAATGAACTGACCAAATGTTCATGGACTCTGCAAGAAAGGGATAATAAGAAGAATTCACATACTCTTCATTCCCAGTTGATTGTTGTTTGTATGACATCCCATTATTTCTAACAGTATGCAACTTTGTAAAAGTTGTTAAGTTTTGTACATTTACATTTACATACTTATAAAATGCAAGCTCTCTAAATTTGTGAGTAATCCCTTTCCTAAACTGAAGCTTCTTGAAAAAGCACATAAAGTATTTATGAAAATTTAAATGACAATATTCATTCCCTTGTACTTGCCTGTAAAGTGAAGATAATAGAAACACTATTTTAAGACTTGTTTCTTTTTTGAACACTTAGAATAGTTCTGAATTAAGTTTTGGTAAAATAAAACAAGAATATGGTCTACATTGAGAAAATTGTCTAGGGTCTATAGAAAAAGAAACTATGTTTCTGTGAAATAGCATCTAATTTTATAAAACCCATAAAATGGTACCAGTACTTATAGAGCAATGCTTACTTTTGAACTCTCAAGATAAACTAATCTGATTAGAAACTTCCAACCTCAGACTTCACAGTGAATAGGGTAAACATAGGTTAAACAAACTTCCCTAATCATTTGAACTGTTCTTCCCAAAGGTACTACATATAGGAGTTACTCATATTTGGGACTATTGACAAAATTGGTGTAGCGTAGAAGAAATAGTATAACTTTGGAGATGAATAATCCAAAAATACATTCAAGTTTTGTTATATATTATCTACATGGCTCTGGGCATATTAATCTTTGTAAAGCACCATTTCCTTACATTTAAAATGAGGACTCTACCAGCCTTATTCTGGGATTAGATGTCATCTGTGTGAAGATTCTAGAGTATAGTGCATGTTTCATAGAAGATGGTCATTATCTGAGTGTGGGTTTCCCTTAAAGCAGAGGCTGAGACAAAGAGTGTAGGTAGTTTATTTGAGAAGAAATATCAGGGAGTGTAGCGGTGAGGGAATATGGTGATTGAGACAGGCAAGGAAGCTGAGGTAAGAGGGTATGTGTAGAGTCCATGAGGACCCATTGCCAAGAAGACCTCTAAAAATGCGAACTACCTCCCCTACTTATCCATTTGCATAAAAGGAATATTCTGTAAGGATCTTTTTTTTTTTTCCCAACTTAATTTTAAGAAATGTCACATGCTTATACTTTTTTCTGGTCCAGGTGTGCAGTTATGACTGCAAAAACTCTCCAAGGTCTGACCTTCCACTGTTTCACCTTCAGAATTTATGTGTAAGACGGAAGACTTTATTCAGCAGGCTACTGCTATCATCATGAAGAGGATGGCAGGCAGAGTAGGGGAAAGTGCTCTTAGCAGGGGCCTGGCTGAAGTGGAGGGGTGTTCACATTCAAGAACCTGAGTACAGGGTCAGCCCAGGTGGCTCAGCAGTTTAGCGCCGCCTTCAGCCCAGGGCCAGATCCTGGAGACCCGGGGTTGAGTCACATGTCCAGCTCCCTGCATGGAGCCTGCTTCTCCCTCTGCCTATGTCTGTGCTTTTCTCTCTCCCTCTCTGTGTGTCTGTCATGAATAAATAAATAAAATCTTAAAAAAAAAAAAAGAACCTGAGTACAATGCGATAGAGGAATTGGACAGGACACTGCAGGTTTTGAGAGAGAGGTGAGGGTTGCAGAGGATAAGGGTAAAGCTTTAAAGGAGAAGAGAGAAACCTAATGGTTTTTATGAAATCTTTCTGTGTGGCACTCTGTATAAATTTGTACCACCTCTTCAGAGTCTTGCATTCCTGAAGGCTTTCAAAGCTAGACTGCTAACACTGGACCATGGAGGCTCTCTGCCTTACATAGGTTACGTGT
This sequence comes from Canis lupus baileyi, assembly GCF_048164855.1. NCBI lineage: Eukaryota > Metazoa > Chordata > Mammalia > Carnivora > Canidae > Canis > Canis lupus. Next base: position 51,336,946 of record NC_132855.1, on the reverse strand, counting down.
GAGATGTGTACAGAGTTCTTAACCAGTATTCAAGCCATCCTCTAAATGGAGTATCATGTACCTCAGCTATTTTTGGATTGTTTTTTCAATGTATAACAGAACACTCAATGATATCTCATTGATGTGTCCAGTCCTTCTAATTGTCAGGCTGTGCATCTAGTCATCTTATACCTGATATTAATTCACAATTATTGTACAAGTCTCAGGGTAATAGTTAACATCAAAAGATTGCATTTGAATACTACTTATAAGAAAAAAGATCTCATAAAATTTCTTATTTAAATATCACGGTAAAGGAAAGTATTTTGCTGTTAAAGTCATTGGGACCCAAGTTTTGTGGCTGTTCTAAGTGCATATGGCTTTCTAGGTCTATTCTGTATGGACATTTTCTATTTCCCAGTCCAATTTCCTTTCCACTATACATAGCTACATTATCATCATATCTGTATGTTATAAGCTGTACATTACTTTATAAATTGATATTCCATATTACTAAGTACATCTTTTTTTTAAGATTTTATTTATTTATTCATGAGATACACAGAGAGAGGGAGAGAGAAGCAGAGATACAGGCAGAGAGAGAAGCAGGATCCATGCAGGTAACCTGACATGGGACTTAACGTGGGACTCGATCCCGGGACTCCAGGATCATGCCCTGGGCCGAAGGCAGGTGCCAAACTGCTGAGCCACCCAGGGATCCCCTAAGTACATCTTTGATATTTATTAATTACTCAAAAAAGATATTTAAAAAATAGTTTATATTAAAATATTTTTATATAAGGATATTTACATGTGTAGAAGCACGTGTGTATCTGTGATCTACTCTAAAAATATTGACATAAAATTCAAAATATCAGTATCATTATTTATTATATGCTCAACCCTGGGCCAAGTATTATAGATAGTAAAGTAGGAGGAAGTATAAGACATCTGTGGAGATTTTACAGTCTAGTTTAGGAGATCATTCTAATTTCCAAGGAAAAATCACAAATGGCATGTGCATTGGCCAAAATTACCCAGAAAAACAGAACCACTAAGATATCTAGACCTAGATCTAGACATAGAGATTTATGAAGGGATTCATTACAGGAATTGGCTGACCTGATTATGGAGGCCAAAAGTCCCATGATCTGCCATCTACAAGCTGGAGAACCAAGAAGGCCAATGGTATAATTCAGTTTTTGTCCAAAGCACCAGGGGGGCCAGTGGAGTAAGCCTAGTAGAGTGGAACCAGATTGTATTTGGATGTCAGGCATAGGAATTTGCACTTGAGGCTTGGTATAGCATTTTTCCAAGTATGGCCTGAGGATATCTGGGGGTCCCCCCAAATGTTTTAGGTATCTTTGAAGTAAAACTTATTTTCATAATAATACTAAAACACCACTTGTCTTTTTCACTGGGTTGATATTTGCATTATTGATGCAAAAGCACTTGCAGGTAAGTGCTGGTGCCTTAAGATGAATCAAGACACTGACACCAAATCCATACTATTAATCATCATATTCTTTGCCACCATGCACTTAAATTGGGGGAAAAAGTGATTTCATTTGGGTGCTATTGATGAAATAGTCAGAATTACTAATTTCACTAAATCTCAATTTACCAGATTTCTACATGATGAAAAAGGAAGCGCTTCTAAACTTCCAAAGTAGGATGGTTGTCCCAAGGAAAGAGTCTTATGAAATTGAATTGCAAGCTGAACTAGCTGCTTTTTTCATGGAATGCTAGATTTGCTTACAGAAATGACTGACAGATAAATTATGGTTATTCAAACTTGGGTATATGGCAGATATTTCTTTGAAAATGAATGGAGTAAGCTTGTCATTTGAAGGAAAACAACTGACAGTATTTGTTGCCAATGATAAAACTTGAGCTTTCAAGCAAGAAGTAAAATTTTGGAAAATATATACTATCACTGTAAGCTTGATAGGTTTTGAATTCTTGAAGAATTTTCTGATAAGATCAATGGTGATATTACCAAGTGTAATCTTTTGATAATGTATAATGAAATGTGTCAACATGAAACACTAGTATAGCCTGGTGAGCAAATATTTACTCAGTAATAAATACATGATGTTACAACATCATGTAGGGATGAAAGTTCCATTCAAAGTACAAAATGGACCAATGGATTTTAATGTAATGGTATATGGAAACTTTATTGACATTGTTTTGGATTCCACATTACAACTAACCTTTAATAAACTACTATGGTTGAGTAACAGGGTAAAATCAAAGAAGAATATTATCTGTGAAGGTTATTAAAATAATCCATTTTCCAACTACATTATCCCTGTAAGACTGGGTTTTCTTTATATAATTTAACTGAAACAACATATAACCACAGATGGAATAGAGAAGAAAGTAGAGTCCAGTTGTCTTCTATTAGGCCAGGAATTAAAGCTGTTTGCAAAAATGTAAAACAAAACAAAAAGCTGCTGCTCAGTGTTTATAAATAAATACACAAATATTTATTTGTTTATAATATTTTGAATAGATACTTTTCAAAACATGTGTTCACTTTTTAAACGTATAATGGACTGAACATTATTATTTTTTAAAAACGTCATAGATATTTTCTAAATTTCTCTTTTAATTTCAAATACTATAAATGTTGACAGATATAGCCTCATAAACAGAAAAGCACTTAGGCGTCCTTAATAATTTGTAAGATTTTGAAATATTGAGGCCAAAAAGGTTGAGAATTGCTACTTTGACAGAAAGGCAACCACGAAAGATTTGTGAGTCTTCCGTTTTGTCTAGCTTATACCCAGCCTTTGTATATACTACAGTAGAGAGCTGTGGTTTTTAATTTCTTTTTAAACCTCCTTAAAGACCAAGCTCTTTAACAGTCAACATTTCATATAAAAGCCCCTATGAATATCCCTTAGCTTTCTTCCCCAGATACCACTAACCATTTCGTGGATATCAATTACTTATTAAGACCAAGGGCAAATGCTATTATGCTTATTTCACACCCTCGTGCTTTTGCTCCTGCTGTTCCCCTTCCCTGGAAAACTCTTCATTTATCCCCCTTCCTGTATTTAACATGTCTATCAAGATCTATTTTGGGCACATCTCCTTCAGGAAACTGTAACTGAACTCCCAGTCAGGGTTATATACTACTTGTTTTGCTTCTATATCATTTAGCATATTATTGTGACATTTTTGCTTCTGTATCTGTTTTCTCTTGTGATTAATAAACTTCTTGAGGACACAGACCTTGTGACTGACATGGTTACTTTAAACGCTTGCTTGAAAAAAAAAAAAGCTTGCTTGATTTAAATTTGCTTGTTTAATAATGCTTAGTAAATGATAATAAATTCTTGTTTTAAAAATGATAAAATACTAATTAGGAGAGTTAATCTGGTAACAGACTTCAAAATGATTTCAAGTCAAGAAGGTCAACAATATGACTTAACAATTCTGATAAACACACACACAAGTACATAAATTACTTTCTTTTTCTCCTTGTTGACATGCAGATCAAGCAACAGTAAGTTTTGTCAAAAAAAACCCCCAAACTTCAACAATAGATTCATGCAAACACAACTCTATTCAGCTTTCCAAAAAGGGAGGCAATTATTTAGTATTTTTAATAGCACATTTATTTTACAAAGGCCAACTCTAACATTTTAAGATCATTGTTGCAAATTTGATTTCATGAAAATCTGTGCAAGAGTTAAGGAAATAACAATCATATTGATTTGTTACAGGGATTGTGATTTTTGTAAATTACTGTGCTAATATTAAATGAATGAATAAGCTAAACTTAATCTCTTACTTGAATTAAATATGGTTTTTAAACAGTACATTTTTAAATGACCACTTGCTAAGAAATGTGCTCATTGACCTACAATGACCAACTTTAAATTTATCTGGACACAGAAAGGCATTTGACTACAGGACTGATAGGTAAGTGCTTGTCATTAATATTTCTGTGCATTAATGCCACTGAAATGCATACTAGGAACTACAGAGACTTGTTTGCTGGCTTTTTCAGGTGTCTTCCTATCTCAGCTATTCCCTTTGCCCTCCTGTAGGCCTATTAGCATACTGCCTGGGCTGAGTTTGCACAGCTTCTTTGCCAACGGCTGCCCTGCTGTTGCTCCATCATTGGGGTAACCAGCTGTTAGTTATTTAAGGCCTGCATCATTTTGTATGACAGAGTAACTTAATTATGCCCTGCTTTGGAGATGTTAAATGAAATTATCTTCAAAACAAGTGCACTTCATTTAATATTTTTCTCCATCAAGTACTTGAACTGTGACATTTGCGTCATAAGCACTAAGTAAGCAAACACTTTATAAATTGAGGCCTTCAGATAGGGTAATTATCGTTGAGGCAGAGCACTAGTCTAAAATACCTGAGATAAAAATTGTGGTGGTTGGGATGCCTGGGTGGCTCAGTGGTTGAGCATCTGCCTTCGGCTCAGGGTGTGATCCTGGGGTCCCGGGATCACGTCCCACATCGGGCTCTTTGCATGGAGCCTGCTTCTCCCTCTGCCTGTGTCTCTCATGAATAAGTAAATAAAATCTTTTTAAAAAAATTGTGGTGGTTGATGCTCAAGTCTGAATAAAAAGGTTTTGGAAAAATGAAAATCTGATAAGGAGATAATGAGTGGTGGTCAATCTATACTGTGGACCGATTTTGTTTTTCAGATTTTGGATAGGGTCATACTTGCAGTTGTTCTCATCCCTTCAGTGGTTCGTAAAATCTCCTGTTGAGGATGAAGATGGATGGTCAGTTGAGGATTAAAAATATATACAATTTTTGGGATACCTGGGTGGCTCAGTCAGTTAAGTGTCTGACTCTTAGTTTCACCTGAGTTCATGATCTTGGGGTCATGGGATGAGCCCCGTGTAGGGCTCTGCTCTCAGGGCAGAGTCTGCTTGTGGTCCCTTTGCTCCTCCATCCCTCCCTTCTCTCTCTCTCTCTCTCTCTCTCATAAATCAATAAAATCCTCTAAAAATACATATAATTTTTGACTGCCTGTTTTGAAAATCCTGTGTAGTTGGAGGACTACATCTCACTTTGGAATGTAGAAAATAGAATATGCCAAATTGTTTTAGGACAGCAACGGAAACTGATTAGCTGATTAAATGTGTCCAATGTTTCTGAGAGATAAGGACTGAGAAATGGTCATTGGATTTGGCAACATTATGGTGAAGACAAAGAGCAGTTCTTACGGAGCTAGATTGGAGTGGGTTCAGCAGAGATGGAGAAAGGCAAGTGGATTCAGCAAATACAGATAATAATTCCACTGAATTTTACTGTAAAATGGTGAAAATAAATATTTTTAATAATTGAGAATTAAAGAGGGGAAATCATCAGAAGTGCCTCCTTGGGACCCCTGGGTGGGTCGATGGTTCAGCATCTGCCTTCCGCCCAGGGAGTGGTCCTGGGGTTCCGGGATCTAGTCCCACATCGGGCTCTCTGGAGGAGCCTGCTTCTCCCTCTGCCTATGTCTCTGCCTTTCTCTCTCTCTCTCTCTCTCTCTGTCTTTCATGAATAAATAAAACCTTAAAAAAAATGAGCTGCCATCCTTTAACAGATCAAAGAGATGGAATCTTGCATACAAATGGTGAGTTGGCCTTAGTGACCAGAGAAAAGGTGGATAATTATTGCAGAAGCCAGGAGGTTATTGGTATGGTTTAGAAGTATGTGAAAGTTGTCTTTTCTGTTTCCTAGTTATCAGATAAATATGAGAAGAGTATTTGAGAAGAGAAGTATTTTGAGAAGAGAATTAGTCATGTTCTTGAAGAGTGAGACAGTAACTTGAGGACAATCTAATAGAATTGAAAGAGGCCCCGTCGAGGCTTATCATCAACAATTTAAAATGAGGCTAATTTACAAGCTCTCTTTTAGCTTTCCAGTGGGTGCAGGCATATAAGCAGCAGTGAGTTAAATTTAAACAGGCTTGGAATTCAGTATCCTGGAACAAGCATTGACAGGAGAGAGGAATAAGGGAGTGGAGGGTATTTGCCAAGCATTGTTTTTAATGGCAATGAAATCTAAGATATGAGGAGGGAATGAGGAATGCGAGAGGGCTTAAATATTGGTGTATTGGAGGAAAGTGTCAGGTTGAAGAATTATTGGCATTGGTACTGAAGGAAGAGACTTGAAAGAGTAGCATGGTGGTCAGAGCTTAGAATGCTTAAGGGTGGGACTTTGGCAAACGCGAAGTTATTAAGACAAATGGGATGAAGAACTTTTGCAAGTTGCAAGAAACTGAGAGGCCATGGAATTGGATCAATGTAGATTGATATCGACAACATTGGGAGGAGAGAGAAATAATTAGTCTGATAAATCTTCAATATTACATAAATGGTACTTTGTTCTTTTTCTTATTATTTGGCATTTTCATTCTATTTGCAACAACTATTTCTCTCTGATTTTAGGCCTGTGACATCAGCAGATATTGAAATTTTATAGTCAATACCACATATCCACAATGTCCTACAGCACTTTGTGGTCTTTATGGTTTATGAGACAATTTCACATGCATTATCTCATTTTATTTTCATAGTTATATAGTGAGGCAATTAGAGATGGCATTGTTATAACCGTTTTTCAGATGAGGAAATTGAAGTTTGATGATATTAAATCATTTGCCAAAGTTGGTATGGCTAGGAAATGATGGATTTTCCATGGGAACATATTCCACAAGGGTATGGTTTAAGCATGTTAAATGGAAGAAATTTATGAAGTCTCAAAACCAAATATATTTATCTCATCCTTTGATCTTCTTATAAAAGCATTGCCTTTGCATGAACATTTTTATGCAATGGGAATTTATGATAAGAAAATGTATTATTTTTAAATTCTAAAACACATTTAGTTTGGTGATAAAATACACTTTCATATTTTTTTTTCTGTCTTGTCCTTAAACACTGAGTTCTTTTATTTTTTAAGAACTTGTAGTATTTTTAAGATGCCTTAGTTATTGTAAGGCAATATGTTATTAAGAATATAAATGGTGGAGTGCCTGAGTGACACACTTGGTTAAGCATCAGACACTTAGTATCTATTCAGGTCATGATTTTAGGCTCCTGAGATCGAGTTATGCATTGGGCTCAGCACAGAATCTGCTTAAGATCCTCTTTCCCTCTCCTTCTGCCCTTCTCACTTATGCTCTCTCTCTAAAATAAATAAATGAATCATTAAAAAGAGAAAGTACGTGTTACTTAAAAGATGCTACACTGTTCTTATGAATATAGATATAAAAGTAAGTAAAATACTGGGAGTAACAATTCAACAGAACATTAAAAAAATAAAAAGATAATATATATACCAGAGTATCTAATTAACTAATTGGTTAAAACATAAAAGCATTAAGATCCTAGTGGATTATTAAGTGAAACTTTCAATGTCTGTTTTTTTTTTAAAGAAAAACATCTGTGATAAAAATAATCATAGAGAGATGCTCCCATTTTATAATGAAATGTATGTATCTTAAAGAATTAGTATCATTCATAATGATGAGATACTATTACAAAATTAGCAACAAAATAAGGATGTTTATTTGAATCAATTTTATTTAGAATTTGTCCACAAATTTAGGCCAATGCAATTAGATATAAAACAGAATTAAGAATTCTACTTCCTGACAAGGAAGAGGGAAAAGTATCTTTTTTTTTTCCCAACTATCATATCTCTCAAATATCAAAAGACATCAAATAAATGCTTCTTACATTAGTAAGAAATTTTTGCTCACAATACAATGACTGGATGCATTATAAACATAAAAAAATCAATGTCTTTCTTATATCCTACCAGACACTAGTTAGAAAATGTAATGTATTAAAAAATACTCTATTTGTAATGGAATCATAAAATCCCAAGAATAATTCTAACAAGAAAACATAATACTTGTTTAAGAAAATTGCAGTATTCCATTGAAAGATTGAAAACACAATTCAAATAAAGGATGCAAGATGACAAGAAAGACAAATGAAAGGATTAAAGTTTAAAAAGAAAAAACTCTCATCGTTTATAGATGACATGAATTGTGAATATAGGTATTTCAAAAGAACCTACAGCTAAGCTGTTAGAATTAATACATAAATTTAAAAAGTCACTGGATATAAGGCAATACATATATGCAATTAATTGTATTTCTATGTAAAATTATGAATACATGAAAGTGAAATTTTGTAAAGAAATCACTTATAATAACATAAATATCAAATACCTAGAAATAAATCTGACAAAATAACATGATCCTATGCTGAAACTACTAAATACTATGGAAATATACTAATAAGAGGACCTAAATGAATAGAAGTATATAAAACATTCCTGGATAGGAAGACTCAATTTTGCAAAGATATCAAATTGATATATATATTAATGCAATCCCAGTGAAAATTTAAGTAGGTGTGGGGACGCCTGGGGGCTCAGTTGGGTAGGCCTCTGACTCTTGTTTTCAGCTTAGGTCATGATCTCAGTCATGAGATTGAGCCCTGCTTCAGTTTCTATGCTCCATGTGTAAACTGCTTGAGATTGTCTCCCTCTGTCTCTGTGCCTCACCTTGCTCATGCTCTCTCTCTATAAATAAAATCTTAAAAAGAGAAATTCCAGTAGGGATGTGTTTGTGGATATGTATGAAAATTGATATGGAATTATAAAGGACAAAAGATATTCCAGGCTGTCTATGTATCATCGTGTATCTATCCATTACCATATATCCATCATATATCTATCTATTTATCATCTATCTATCTGTCTATCTATATCTTAGATATTAGTTCTGCTTCTCTGGTCGAATCCTGATCGATGCAATCTATAAATATTTTTGTCTAAATAAGTCCATTTCTAGTAGTAATTCTAAAGAAATGTTATATTTTAAGTAAAAATACCTAAGAAAAAGATAGTGGTAAAGATGTGAAGGAAGTAGATAGTATGTAGTAAACAGGACATAATGATAGGCTAAAAGTTCAAGCTTTAAAATATAGATAAGGAGTGATAAGGAGTATAATTTTAGATAATATGGGCCCAAATTAGAAAGTAAAATGTAAATATATAACATCAGGATGTTATTTTAATTTGTTGTCAATAGGTGTGGGATTATGCAGCTATTAAAATTGGATTATAAACATGAAGATCTAAGAAGTGCTTTTGAATGTCTATGGCCAAATACTTAATAATCATAGCATTTTAGTTATGTAAGACGTATGTTCCTTTAAATATAATATGAAAATATAATTTATTATATAAAATGTATCAACTGAAAGTTTTTGCTAAAAATGAGTTACTTTCTGAAGTGGAAATTAGTCTCATGAAAAGATCATAATTTCCTAAAATAAAAAGAAAATATATGGTATCAAATTGTCTTTTGGCACACCAAAATTCACTAAAAATGGGCATTGTAGAACTCTGAGTTATCAATGGACTGAAAGCATATAATGTATAGTTCTTTTGAAGTAAGATAGTTGATAATTTTTTTTAGATTTTATTTATTTATTTGAGAAAGATATAGAGAAAGCACAAGCAGAGGGAGAGATAGAAGGAGAAGCAGACTCCCTGCTGAGCAGGGAACCCAATGCAGGGCTCCATCCCAGGACCCTAGGCCCATATTCTGAGCTCAAGGCAGATACTTAGCCAACAGAGCCACCCAGGCACCTCGATAAAGAATCTCTTATTGACCTTGTGAAAATACATTAATAATGCAAACTAGTGTTCAAAAGGATTGCAAAATCAACAATAAATAGTCCATAAGCTTATATTTGCAAAGAATCATTCAATTATTACACTCCTAAATTTAAAAAAAAACTATGAGTTTTAAAATTTTATTTTATAATTCATTAAGATAATCTCTACTTCAAAGACAGGAGTAATTCTCTATGAGGACAATTAGCTTTTCTCATTGTCATGTTTGAAGAGTCATGCAAACCCCAATACAATCATATTTCTATTAATTTGTCTAGTAGGGATGCCTGGATAGCTCAGCAGTTGAGCGTCTGCCTTTGCCTCAGCACATGATCCCAGAGTCCAGGGATCAAGATCCACATGGGGCTCCCTGCAGGAAGCCTGCTTCTCCTCCCTCTGCCTCTGTCTCTGCCTCATGAATGAATAAATAAAATCTTTAAAAAAATGATTTGTCTAGTACATAAGGGATATTGAGTGAATGTGGCTTGCTTCATCCCACTTGCTCAGTGGCAATGGGAGCTACTAAAAGATGATCTCATTTATATCCTTTCATTAGTTGTTCTCTTTGTTGTTTTTAATAAAATACACACATATACATTCATGCACATGTAAAATGAAGGTTGTATCTCCTTTGTTTTGTATCTCTTTAGTTTGTAAAAGTAATTTATACGTAGTGTAGAAAATTTGAAAAATTTAGACCATAAAACCAGAAAGAGATACCATTACCCATGATTCTACCTCTCATGAATACTCAAGGTTAATGATAAATGTCTTGGGGTGGTAGGAAAGATGCAGTCTGTCTCAACATATTTTATTCTTTATAGTTTCCCATGGCTGTGCCATTTATTTATTTATTCATTCTATTTTTGGTCATTGAGTTACACTATGCTAATAAGCATCTTTGTCAATAAATCTTTGTTCACTTAACTGATTTTATTATATATATATTTTTACTAATATGGTATTTATTTGTGTTCCCTCTGTGAAACTCTGAGCCAACTACTTTCCCCAGGCTGCCTGGGGAAGTATGGGAAAAGGAACATACAAGGTACATGAGACGTGGGAGAAAGACCTACGGGAGGTGAAGAGGGGGCTCCATCACATGACAGAAGAGGATGAGGATGAGAAAAGCTACCATCAGGCAAAAGAGCCCCATGGCCCCAGGAGGGCAAACTGTGGCAGCCCCAGCCCCAGTGAACTTGGCTGCTATTGTCAATGCCCCTTGAAATGTCCTTTGAAATGGTTCAGAAGCTCCAGCTAAAATAACTGAGGTCAGGGGGAAGGGGCTGCCAAGTGGCTGAGGCTCTGATCTGTCAGTGTCTCTGGTGGTTTTAGCACCACTGCAGACAGTGATGGGCTCAGCAGCTGAGAGGTGATCCTGACCAAGAAGGGAGTGAAGACAAACTTTGCACAGATGTACATTTTCAGGGGATGAGGGGCTGCGGCAGGAGAACTGATCCCAGTGCAGAGAAGACAGAGAGGGGTGGAGGTGGAGGGGGCAGGAAGAGCAAAGGAGATTTATTTTAAATAGAATATTCCTGCTGGGAAATTATTGGCTTGAAAACAACAAATAATCAGGTTAACAATTTTTATCTTTCCTGATGTTTTTAGTATTGATGGTAGTACATTTTTTTTTTTTTTTTTTAGCAAGGAATGGATAGGTTTGCCTTAATTGATTATTTATTTTCTTTTATGTTTTTCTTTTGAATCCAGTGTTTTCTCAGAATTTGTGAGACTTTACTCCCTTTCCTTTTTAAAGCCATACAATCACCCATCTGGTCAAAGAGATCACCACTGTGGCATTCACAAGCCCTGTGACCTTGGGCAAGTGGCCTGACACTTCTATGCTTCACTTCTTTATTAGCAGAGTGTGGATAGACATTGTACCTCCTTCAAAGGCCTGTGTGAATTCTTATCAAGTGAGAGTGCGTGAGAAGTCCTTATAAAGAGTCTGGCACATAGTAAACATTATTGTAAATATACTTTATTATTATCCTAGGCTTGGGGAGACTCTCCCTTCTAGTATCTCTTGGGTTTTCCTCCAGTGTGTAAGGCTTGCTTTTCCTACCCTGTCTAGGGTTTTCTGGGTGCCCAATTGGATCATGGTTTTGGCTGGATGACCTGATCTTTACCTCTAATTACCTCTTTGGTTTGGTTGTATTGTTTCAGTTGTACTGCTCCTGATCAACTTTTTGTGAAAACCAGATGTTCCTAAATCCCTTTTATTTGACAGAAAGCCTGAGGGTAGAAATACTTGAGGAAATATATCAGAACTGAATAACATTAACATCCAACCATCTGTATGTTATTTCAGTACTTACAGAACACTTTTTATACAGTATTCATAATCATCCCTGTTAGCTTATCAGGTCAGGAATAAATTTTCTTGTTTTGATAAGAAAAAGAGACTCAGAAGTTAATTTATTGGCTTGGAGTTACCACATTAAAGGGTGGCCAAGTCAAGCATTTAACTTTAGCTTTCTGACTCTCAATAGAATGGCCTTTCAACTGCACCAATTTGAGTCACCAGAATATATTACTTAGGCTTTAATAAACGACTCAAAAATCGGTGGCTTGCAAAAACAGTGGTTTTTTTTCTCACCTGCTTTGCTTGTCAGGGATTTACAGTTGCACTGCCGAAGGACAGCCTCCATATGGAATAGACCATTCTCCTGGAGGAGAGAAGAGCAAGAAGCAACTACACAATGATGCTTAAAGCTTGTTCTGCTCAGGCATGGTATCCATCATATCTGTTCCAACTCATTGTTTAGAATGTATCACATGATGAACCTTGATAAGGATGAAATGAAGAAGAAAGTTCTTCCCCAAGGAGCAGTTCATAAATCATATGACAACGGGCAAAGATGTGTAATCTTACTATAGGGGAGAGCAGAGTAAATAATTGAGGGCAGTAATATATAAGAGAAATGCATGAATTGAAAAGGACACAGAGGGAAGTCTTTGTAATAGAAGCAAAGCATACATATTCAAAAAAAGAAAAGAAATAAGAGGTTATAGAACCTGGGAAAAGCTTACTGTGTGAGAAGAAGAGTTATTGATGATAAGTCTGCAGGTTATTTATTTATTAAAATTTTAGGTTTCCAGAGATTGACAATAGTTGTTTCCAGTGACAAGGAAGTTGGTTGGAGGCAGTGTCAGATGTGGACTAGCTGAGGGAAAAAGGTCAAAAGCAAAAGCTGTACATCAGGCACAGGTGCTAAATTGCTGACTTTGGAATTTCAGACTATTAATTTGACAGTCCAACTCCCTTTTGGAAGTGCTGAGTTATATAGGTTTACTTTCCTATAAACTCCGTCAGGTCCTAAAACCTATATAAAGTGCCTGAAATGATTCTACTTTAAAAATTTAATAGAAAACCCAGCTTGCTTCTTTTTCCTTCCTTTTTTTTTTTTTTTTTTTGCATTCCTAGGTCACTGAACCTAGGAATAAATTTAAGGGCTTGGGATTATATTTGATAGACTAGATACTTTGTTAGAACATGGTAATGATGTACTCAAGGTCAATTGTTAGAGTCCAGCTGAGGATACAGTAAATTCGTTTTTCTGACATAGCCATAGACATTATCCTTCACCCTGCTCAGCTATCACACATTAGCCAGAGGGACTGACTAACCACTTGGCCAGTACAAATCCACCACTTGTAGAAAAATAACTCAAAGTGAATGCTCTGAGTGTACAATTGGATTTCCCACTCATGGAAGTCTGAGGCTGTTTCTCATTGGCTGCTCTTCTCCATGTGGTGATTTAGGGACCCCTATTTATTTGATGCTATAGTGTCCCCATCCTCTAGTGCTTCATGAGCCTAAACACCCAGTCAGCAAAAAGGGAAAGAACTATAGAGAGAGTACACATGCTTCCTAGTTTCTTGTAGTAAATGCTATAAAAACACTTTTATGACATTTGTCCTTTATTTTCACATTATATTGGTTGAAAACTAGTTAAAAGGCCACACTGTTCCTAGTCAGAGTGGTCTCCGACTGATCAGGAACTTCCCAGAAACAATTCCATAAAATGGAAGGAGGAACACACATTTTGATACCTTTGCCATACCCATTGTGCCAATTACAAATACCTGTTTTTTTCCCCTCAAAATACTCTCCTTGGTAAGCTACTATATTTATAACTTTGCACCTAAATTGCTTGGTTAAAAAAAAAAAGAAAAGAAATGAAAAGTAAAGGCCTATTTTTTCTGAAACATTAAAAGAGAGGGTACTCAGTGCTGTTTCAAAGGTTTCACTTGGGTGCAGTTACTCTGAAGTCGGAAGCATCAATAGTTTGAACATATTTGGAACTCAACCTATCAGATTTACCAATGGAATAATTTGTCCACATAATTCTCTACTCCTACTCTTAGGAACACATTTTAATAACAGCATCCAGATGGTCCTCCAACTTAAAAATAGTTTATGTTCCAGAATTCTGTTTATAATTGATTTGTGGTCTTTGAGATATTATTTTATACATACAGTGGTACATATGGCAATTGTCTTTATGCCATCCATAAAAGTTCATTTAATCCATCATCTAATAGGACCTTTGCAATGAAAACTGTAGTAAATATTGTTTTTGTGATGTTGGTAATTAACATAGAAGCCTACACATGCAAAGTCATTTTCTGAATATAAAATATTTAATTAAAAATGTTGACACCATAATATAGAAAATAGCTATTATAACTGCACGTACTTTATTTGATAATAACTGGGTTTTATTTAGGAAAATACAAGTTATGGTACCTTATTATTTAGGAAAATGCAAGTGTTTTCACACTTGGAAAAGTCCACCTTCTATCACAGTGAAGTATGATCAAAGTTAACAGCCTCGATTTTAAAATACTTGGAACAAGTCATAACCAGTTTTATTGCAAAAGATCCCTGTACACATTTACATTAATTCTGGTACCTTAATAGGCTGTCTGGCAAGCCATTTCCTTACAGAAACATGCATTATAAGAAATGAGAAATGCCCATCCCTTCTGGATATTAGCTACTTGTCACACCTGGGCAACAGTGTTCACATCAATGAAGCCTGTGAACATTACTCTCCATTTATTCTAAGTGAAAAATGGCATGACTTAAGGAAAAGTACAAGATAATGTAAATAATCTCTTACCAAAAAACAATATACTGAACCAAAAATATGTTATGGCTTTTATTACGAAGCTAAAAAAACTCTTTAAGATCCAGGCTGTGATTATGAGTGTGAGTGGCTGAGATGGATGGAGTAAAGGAAAACATCATTAGAAATGAGGAGGATAAAGAAAATAATCTGAATTATAGATCAAGGGGATGGAATAATCAGGTACATAGATGTAGAATTTATCAAAAATAACCATGTTGCTGGAGATAGAGAGCAAGGCTGTGAGCCAGAGCTAGATCCTTCAGTGAAAAGGCAAATGATGGCAGGTGTAGGAATAAGATGAGAGAGGATAGAGAGCTGAACGTTGTGACAGTTAATAAGGCAAGGTATTTGAGGAAAAGGATGAGTCTGCAATGACCCAGAAGTAGCAAAGGAGACTAACGAATGCCTTAACCTTATTGTCTTCCCTGAGGGATATGGATAAAGTGTGGTTGTTTAGCCATCACTTGAAACCTGGGAGGGGAGATGATATTTTTAGGAAGAGAGAAGAAGTTTCAGTTAAGGCCACAGAGTAGAGGTAGGGAGGAGAGGCTGGGGCTATAGAGGAGTTTGTGGACAGTCGGCATTACCGAGCACTCTAAAATTGGCTTACAGGTGAGGGTGGAGTAAAGACCTGGCTGAGTTTCAATAAAATTCCAGTATTCTCTGGATAGTTCAGTAGAATATTTAATGTTAGAGCTTCATCATTTTGAAAGCTGATTGATGATTACAAGAGTCATCTGGTGACTTTAGTCTCAACAGAACAACATAAGGCTCCAGGAGGAGAAGACTCCCTTAGATACCAGTGAGTCAGGCCATTCAGGACCTAAGCAGTGGTCCAGCTAATCTGAGGGGAGTCAGAATGAATCATCTGCATTCAGCATATCAATGAAACCAGTTCTGGTACCATGCTTTTTGGGAGGGGGGACATCTGGGGTTACTTCTGGGTTTGCTCTCCCAGGAGATTTCGATGTTTGGGATTTCTCATTGATTATTGGCCCTAGAATATGCTTTACAAGATTCTTGATTTAGCTCAGACTTCACAAGTCTCTTTCTCTAACTTACATCATTTGCAGCACTACCAGGAGGGTAATATGAGTGTCAAGAAATAGTCCTGGTAGCTGGTTAAAACTACTGTGGTAAAGACCTTGAGTTAGTTTCTAGAAGCTTCATTCAGAGTACATGCCTCTGTTAAGCTGGATACGGTTTTTCAGTTTTAGATGGGATTGTAGAACAACCAAGCTCTTTTTCACACCACAGAGTTTATGAATGATCTATCTGTAGGAAGAGGAACTTTTAGCTGTGACCGAAAAGTATAAGCCTGCTGAAAGCATTCTCCACCTTTCACTGGTTGTTATTTGATACCCACAACTTCTTTAGTCTGTGATTTCTGAGTGTTTCGATGTCTCAGATCCATTTGAAAGAATTCTCTTTTCCTGAAAGCTGTCATTACCACAAAGAAGGGAGCTTCCAACATGAGGTACTTAGTGTCAATTGATGTGCACAGTACACTGAGCAGATCACTGGCCTGGTTTTAGCAGCATGCCTTCACCATGGCTAGGTATGATGACTTGGGGAGGTCACTGTACACACACACACACACACACACACACACACACACACGTAAAGTTTTAATTCTCCTGAATGCCTCTGCCGTAGCTGGCATTCAGGCAGATCCTTGTGTCTGTATCAGGCATGACAGATGGACAGTAGTACAAAGTCTAAAACAATGTTAGGTCTGAGGCTTTTCCACCATAGAAATCTGGCTACTTTGCCCTTCATCTTCTTGTGGGAGCATCAGTTCCAGGAATGAGATTTGCTTACACCCAAGCCATCCCTTTATAGCTTGTCTCAGAAATGGTGAGAAGAGGAGGCCAGAACTACCAGCGCTTAGGCACTGGGCATGCGCACAAGACAAGAGTAGGTAAAAACCTTGCTGGGGAGAGGAGTCCTGACCCCTGAGTTATGAAAGATGCCGTTCGTCAGAGCCTGGGACACCCGGAGGGTTTTGCATCTTTGCGACAGCGCCCGATACGGAGTCGCAGCCCTTCCGAGAGGTCACATTGATCTCTTGCCCAGCTCACCTGTCTTAGGGCTGATCATAGCAACGCAGCCAGTCTTAATGTTCTGTCTCTTTAGAGACAGTCCACGGACGAGGGGTGGGTGGACGCTAACGCTTCCGTCAGTGTTCGCCGCACTCCAGCGAGGGGTGCTCGTCACCTCCCTCCTGTCTCCTTTTCCACAGCAGCCAGGCGCTGCAGGCACTGGAGGAGGAGACTGAATCTCCGAAAAATGGTTTCCGACTGTGTCTCCTGAGCACTTGGAGCTCTAACCTGAACGGGACTGTACTTTCTAAAGGCTGAGGTCCTACATATCATGAGATCAAAAGCACCATGAACGTGCTGATGTGAATATGTCAAAGGGTGAGCGGTGGGGACAGAATGGGAGCTGGGCGTGGGGGGCGGTGGTCACGCTCCTTGTTTCCACTCCAGGGAGTGGTGCGAGAATGCGCTGTTCCGTCTATTATGCACTATCTTTTTCATCTTTCCCACATGGTTCTCAATCTATCAGTCCCCCCCCCCACCTCTGACCAATAAAGCATTTTTTGCCTTATTTCCTGGGCAATAATGCATTTTTTCCCCTAGATGTGTATATTTAGTGGCGCAAAGTTATGCATAATTTGCTTTTATAATTTGAGAATCTAATTTGTATCTTTATTTATAACCACTTTATAATGTATATGTTTATTAGTCATGTCTTATCTCTTTTTTGATGAGATACAGCCAAATATGACTTGGTTTTATTGACTATGTCTACCGGCTTTAGTTTCTTGCCTCATTCATTTCTTTTTTTTTTTTTTTATGCAATTTGCATGCATTCTCTTATTTAATTCTCCCAATAATCCTACCACATCTTTTTTTTTTTTTTGTATAGACAAAAGTTATTTCTTTTTTTTTTTTTTTTTTATTGGTGTTCAATTTACTAACATACAGAATAACACCCAGTGCCCGTCACCCATTCACTCCCACCCCCCGCCCTCCTCCCCTTCTACCACCCCTAGTTCGTTTCCCAGAGTTAGCAGTCTTTACGTTCTGTCTCTCTTTCTGATATTTCCCACACATTTCTTCTCCCTTCCCTTATATTTCCTTCCACTATTATTTATATTCCCCAAATGAATGAGAACATATAATGTTTGTCCTTCTCCGACTGACTTACTTCACTCATTCATTTCTTTATCTCAGATCGCAGATATTTCCTTCCTTCTACAATTATTGAGTTTATTTTTCACTTTGACTAGTTCCACAGTTAATTTTAAGACTTAACTATTTCCTAAGGTTGTCATTTTAGTCTCTGAACTTTTCTTCAAGCATCATTTCAGTTGCATCCACAAATTTCATATGTACTGCTCTTATGCTTGTCCTTTTCTAAATAGTTCATAATTTTCTTTTAATGCAAACTACTTACAGGGGTGCCAGTTATTTTACAAAAACTTTTATTTATTTATTAGTTATAGTTCTAATTTGATTGCCTTTTAGGGGGGATGAAGGTAGCTTATATGTTCCTGAATTTATTTGTGTTTTTTGGTAATCTAATGCATGATCAATCTCTGTGAAGAGTCCATGATGTTTTAAAATAATGCAATTAAAATGACAGTTTTGTTACTTGAGTTATTTATTTTTAACCTTAATTTTATGTTGTATATTTAAATTTAAATCTCTGAAAAGGTGATTTAAAAATCTCACAAAATGGATTTGTCGATTTCTCCTTGTATATCTATGACTTGCTTCTTCACACATTGTAATAATGTACTGTTGGATAGACAGGTAGTTGGATAGGTAGTTACATGGATCGATCTTTGTATAATTTAAGATTTTTTTAAAGGTTATATTTATTTTAGAGAAGGAGAGAGAGCCCATGTGAGCAGGAGAGGGCAGCAAGAGAGAATCTCAGGCAGACTCCTTGCTGAACGGAAGCCAACATGGGGCCCAATCTTAGGATCCTGAGATCATGACCTGAGCTGAAATCGAGAGTCTGACACTTAACTGACTGAGCCTCTCACATGCCCTTGCATATTTTGTTCCATATTAATATTACCATTCCATCTTCTTTACTTTTTTTTTCTGGTACATTTTTTCCATTTAGTTCATTCTTAGCCTTCATCTATAGTGTTCTCTTTATTGAAATAACATTTAAAATCTATTCTGATGAGCTCTGTTTTTTAAGTGGGGAATTTAATCTGTATCATGAAAACTACTGATTTATGTTTGCCAATTTACTTGATTTTATGTTTACTATAATCTCATGTTTCTATTCTTTTTCTTTTCTGAGTTTTTGCTAACCAATGATTTTCTTTCTTTTTTTTTTTGCATTTTGATTGTTCAGAAGTGTAGATTCTACTTCAATTTTTTCCTAGGTCACCCTCAAATTTTAAACATATACTTTTATATTTTTGTTTTGTATTTTGTTTTAGTTTTTTTTTTCCTAACAACATCTAATACTAGTTTAGTACTATATTTTTTTAACTTTATACCATGTCTTGTTCCTTTTTCTCCTGGTCAGCCTTGTGAGCAGTTTGTTATTTTTACAGTCCCTTCACAGAATTTTTTCCTTTGTTGATTGTTCTCTATTTTGCATCTGCTTTCTGTTTCATTGAGTTTTATCCTTCACCTTTATTATTTTCTTCCTTTTATGTTCATTGGGTTTAAAGTCTATCTTTAGTTTTGTGGGGTAGATACTTATAGCAGGATCTCTTCTAATACCTGCTTTAGCAGTATCTTCTAACTTTTGATACATTGTATCTTACTATTCAGTTCAAAATATTTTCTAATTTTCACTATTGGTTCTTCTTTGATTTACAAGTGATTCTGAAATGTGTTGTTTGATTTTCAATCATTTGGTGCTTTTCTTATATCTTTGTTATTTATCTCTGTCCTGATTCTACCTTCCACCCTAATTACACATTAATCAGATAATATATTCCAAACCTCAATTCTTTGAAATTTGTGAAGACTGCTTGGAATGTAGTCCTGTAGTAAATTTTTTCTCTGTGTAATTTAACAGTTCATTTTTTGTTAGGTTTTGAAAATTCATGGCTAGTATCTCTTGAAGCTTTTTTTTTTCTTTTTACTGATTATCTTTCTCTTATTTTTCTGGGACTCCAAATACATATATATTCAAGTTTTGTATCATGTTTTATACATCTCTAATCATGTTTTCTGTATTTTTTAAATTCTTAATTATAATCTTGATACTTCAGTATGGACATTTGCTACTTTGCTATCTTCCAGTTCACTAGTCATGTCTTGTGCTGTATCTAACCCACTGTTAAACTCATCTATTGAATTCAATTATTATATTTTTCAATATATTTATGTTCAAGTTTTTGTAAACTTTTGTCTGAGAAGCCCAGTATCTAGATCACTTGTAGCATTACTTTCACCCTTTGATTTTTTCCCCCCTTGACTTTGGTCATTTGTTCCTGTGCTCTGGCATGCCTGGTTGGTTATCTTTAAGTAAATACCTGACACTGTACATTAAAAAAATGCAGATGTTACAGATGTTTGATTTTCCTTTAGAGAAGCTTCAACTTTACTAGTCAACAATTAAAGTAGAGGCATTTCACCTTAAAATAGTCCAGGATTGCAATTCTATGGGTTTGTCTATTTTTGATATTTCTTTTATCCTAGCGGATATGTCTTCAGATATATTAGCTAAAAGTCCAGGATGTTTAAGACTACCCATTCTAATTAAAGGACCTGAATTCCAACTTCTGTTTCTCTGCCTTCACGATACAATTGCATACACCATATAGCTTGTTACCCTCTGAATCTGAATTATGTTTGATTTTTAAAATTATTATTATTATTATTATTATTATTATTACTACTACTACTACTTTAGCCTGTTGCTCCTCACACTTAGGATTCAGCAAGGTCTCAAGAAAAAAAATCAGTATAAAACATCAGGTTCACTTCTCTGTGGTACCTTGGAATCTTGGGTGTTCAAATCCTGGCTGCATTGGTAACCTTGAATTCCAGTTTTTGTCTCCTCAGCCCCATGAGACTGCTGAAAGGTCTTTCTTAAGATTTCTGCCCTCCAACACTCATACACTGAATCAGCACACTCCTTATGGATAAAAGTGGAGAATGCCTGGCTCACATCAAGGTTTGTGTTTTTGTTTTTGTTTTTTTTTTTTCCTTCCTAGGATCTTGGCCCCTTGAGTCCTGGCTGCCTTGGTTCTTCTCTGATACCTCCAAACATCCTTTCTTTCTTTTTTAACTTCATGATTCTTTAATAGTTATTCTCAGTGGGTGGCTTGGTTTGATTATAGCTACTCCTTTATAGCCAGAATCAAAAGTCTTTCTATTCTGAAGTTTTAATTTTAATGATGAAAATGTTAACTTTTCTGATATTGATTGGATACTTTTTCTGAACACATTTATTATTCTTTCAAAGCTTTCAAAGATAATTAATTTTACCTCAAAGGTCTTGCATTAACTCTATTGGATCACTTCCTTTGGGTTTTTATTATTCTCTTTGTGGAGTCTGATACTTCTCTTTCATAGTATTGGTTCTCCATAAGTATTTGCTAATTCTTGATTGTATATTCATCTGTATTTGTGATTCCCAGTTTTCTGCCTACTGTGTTGTCCGCAGCTTGTGTCTGTTGGCTGAGAGATGGAGTGGTGTACATGTGGAAACAGTGTGGTGGCAATTTGTCTCCTAAATGAAGATAATCCTTGACTCTCTGGTGGCCAGTGGTTCCATCAGGTACTTCTCTGCTCTGGCCAGTGCAAACTCAATGCAAATATCTTTATTTAGAAAGATTAACTTATCCAGCTGTTTGGGCAAATATTTCCAGCTTGATGATCCTATTAAGTTCAACAAGACAGAATCCTAAGAAAGCTGCTCTAGGATCAATGGTAAAGTTCATATGGAAAGTAGCTGACCAATAGCTGCAGTCTTTAAAAAAAAAAAAAAAACTCTGAATTCTCAGTTTAGTATTAATTTGGTGCTTTAGCTGAGTTTCTTAATTTTTATGAAATTTGACCCAATTCTAATAGAAAAATGATTTGTTTTCCAAATTGGTAAAGATTCAAATCATTATTGCCTTACTCTTTCACATTGCTGTGTATCTCTTGGAGCCATTTTGTGTATAAGGATATGGGCTTTCAAGAGAGACAAACCTCAGCTGTATCTTCATGAGTTGTTTGAAAATGATATTTAAATTCTCCAAAATAGACCCACTCCTGAATTAATAAAATTATCATGAGGGGTTAATGTACATAAAAAATTTGGCATAATGATGATTTATTATCCCCAACAGCTAATAGGTATTTTGGTTATAAGTATTGTGTAGCTCCTAAATTCATATGTTAAATAAAATCAGAAATCTGAAATATTGTTGATATATTGAAGCACAAACTAATTACAATGATAGAACTGATAGAACTCTTTGAGTGATATTATTTCTTCACTTGTGTTCAACGTGCTCAGAGTGCCATAACAAAGTACCAAAGACATGGTGGCTTAATATAAGTTTATTTTCTCATAGTTCTAAAGACTAGAAGTCACAGATCAAGGGGTGGACAGTATTGGTTTCTTCTGAGGCCTATCACTGGCTTTCTGATGGCTACCTTCTTTCTGTGTCCTCAGCGGGTCTTTCCTCTGTAAACACACATCCCTGATGTGATTGTTGGCTCTCATCTCTCATAAGGCCACCGGTCAGATTGTATTAGGGACCACCCTAAAGACCTCATTTTCACTTAATTACTTCTTTAAAGACTCTCTCTTCAAATATTGTCACTTAGGATTAGGAACTTGACACATGAATTTTGAGTAGGATGTAATTCAGCCATAACACCATCTCTGTTGGTTCTTATTTACTGTATAAAGTAATATCACCAGGAAAAAATAGTATTTCTATAACATCTTATGCCTTCACAAAAGTTACTGCACTGAGATACTGATCTAATTATTTTGGCTTTAGAGAGTTATATGGGATGTATCTATAGGAATAAAGATTTAGTACCTTTTACAAAATTATTGTTGGAACCTTTTCCATAACGTTACCAAATTTCCTTCAGTAATGAAACCTAAATAATAAATTTCTCCTCTAATTTAAATTCCAGCAAAGCTTCTATCTCCAAACAATGATAACTGTAGGATTCAAAATATTTTCTTTTCAAAACAATAAATAAATAAATAAATAAAATATTTTCTTTTTGCTGACTGCCAAGAAAAAAAAGGATTATATAGCTCACAGATAAATTTCATTCTTGCAGTAATTATTTCCTCTCCCTTGCTTCTTTCTTTAAACTCTTGTTTATTTGTTAATATTATGTTTATTGTATTTTCTATCTGTTCAAATAGATACTATTGAAATTACTATAATTAAAGGTGTCTCCATTACCGTTATCTTTAGTTCTGATCATGCTGTTGCAAAATGATAAAGTGCTAAAAGGCAGCATGGAAGCAGGAGTCCATGGAGGGAAACATGGAGAAAAATACCTGTAAGAGATAAGCCAATAAACATTCAGCGATTAAATGCCTCACATTCATTTCCATATGCCACTGTAGAAAATGTGACACCTTTGTTCAAGAAATTATTTTTTATTATGTTTCTATAAATAATATTTATGGAGAATAATTGCAAATTAAAGTCTACATTTTATTGAATCATGCTCTACTTTAAAATATCCACATTATAAAATGTCTATCAGACTTTAATAAAAAATAAATTACTGTATTTACTAACTCAATATTAAATATCATGTATATTTAATTATAAACACTCATTATAAATCCAATATCTGTTACTCCTCTTTAGAGGATCATGAGTTTGCTTCTACTTGTCCTTTTCTACCCTTGGCAGAGCTGATATTTTACTTGTTGGTTGATGCGTTATTATTCTGTGCATCTGGTTCCCACCATTCCCAATAAGTCTGAGGTTAAGGATTCAGACCTCACATGTGAACCAGCCCAGTTCTGCATCCATAGGCTTTGTCCTTTAATTTGACTCTTCATTTTTAACATGTGTCCTGAGCAAAAGGGGATATGATGAGAGACTGCAAGTGGGTCAGAGCAAACCATCTCCATCTCTCCTAATGAAAACACAGTGTAATGTTTCTGACCTGTGGGTGGGTCAGCAACACTGATTTCTACCCGACGAGAGAAGCACAACACTCAGGGTGGTGCTTTTTCCCAGAATGAAACTAGACTATGAGTCTTTGAATATGCTGACCCTAGATTTTCCCACATGCATTAAGTAATATTTCCATATGAATAGATAGTTTGTGCCCATATCTTGTGTGGGTGCATGTGTGTGTGTTTTATTTAAAGAGCTAAAAATAAAAAAAAAAATAAAGAACTAAAAATCTTGAGGTTTTGAAAGAGCAGTACTATTAAGTCTTACTGTGGGAGGGACAGAGGAAGATGAATAGAGAACAGGGTCAAGGTTAAGTTATGAAATTAGTAGGTATCACTTACTGACTACCATGTGCCAGATGCTGTGCCAATATTTTACATTGACTGTCTCCTAAAGTTCTTCAAGTTAGGTCCGTGGAAGCTTACAAATACTGTGACTGGATTACCCTCGGCTATAATGTTCTTATATTTGGGAAAGATCCAGGGCTGAGTGCAGAGCTCTCATATTCCCAAATGGAGACCACTGACTTTTAATTTATATTGTCTGTTGCTAAGTTGAGAATATTGTCATATTTCCAGTTAAAAAGAAGAGCATCATGTTTATCCATCCAAGAGTTTCTGTCTCACCTTAGATGTTGATTTGAGACATTTTCTATTTTCCAGCTTTAGAATCTGATTTATTGTTTCCCTCTTGAAACTACATAGGTCATTTCCTTTAAATGCCAAATTTAAGAGTTAGGACCTATATCCCAGGATGTAACAAATGTATGCTGACCAGGCAATGTTCCTAGGGTTGAGTTTGTAGCAGCGAACCAAATAGGTAAAAACCTCTGTACTCATGGAATTTTTATTCTAATTAAGGGAAATAGACAATACATAGATTAAATTAGTAAAATATATATAGACTTTTATGCTAGAAAATGTTAGATGCTGAGGATTAAAATAAAGCTGAGGATTGCTGGTGGAGGATGGGAGTTATAGTATTTAATAGTTTAGGAGAGATCTCACTGGGAAGAACAGATCAAGAAAGAACTAAATGAAATGAAGGAACAAGCCTTCAAAATATAAAAGCCTCAAAGGTGAGGCTTTTGAATCATCATATACCAACCTCAAAGGTGAGGTTGGTATATTCCAGGATCAGCCAGTAGGCCAGTATGGTGGGAAGAATGCATGAGGGAAAGAATAAAGCCCTGTCAGTTCAGAGGACCCTGTTGGTCATAGTAGGCACACCATCAATGTGAAGTCATTATAAAGTTTTGAGAGTGAGGATGGCCTACCTGACTTATGAATAATGGGACTATTCTGGCTGCTGTGTTAAGATCAATCTGATGACCAGGCAGAAGGAAGCAAGGGAAAAACAGCTTTAGTGATAAGTTGACTAAGAGCAATGTAGTTCCAGTAGGGGTAGCAGAAAATGACCTGTCTGAATAAATACTGAAGGTAGAATCACTAGGATTCTTCATAGATAAAGAGTGTTAAGAGAGGAGTCAAGGACAATTTCAAGGGCTTTGTCCTTTGGAAAATTAATGATGGAATTAAAACAAAGAAGATGACCAGAAGAGTAAATTTAGGAATAGACGGCATTCAGATGCTTGTTAGTTTTATTTATATATCAGACATCCAAAGGGAATACCCAGAAGGAGATTAGATTTCCTGAGGGAAGTCTGGAATTTGTCCTCATCTAAATAATTTTTCAAAGCAGAGCTACCTATATTATTTGTAGGGCCCAGGGAAATATCAAAATGCAGGTGTATGTGTTCAAAAGTTATTAATAATTTCAGAATAGTGATGTCAGAGCATTAAATCAAGTGTGAAGGGAGCTCTGAATGAAGGGACCTGTGTGCAGGTAGCACACTTAGGAAGCCAGTCCTGGTTTAAGGCCATAATGCCAAAGGTGATGATCAAGAGAGCAATGAGAACACACAAAGAGAGGGAGATGAGAGAGAGAGAGAGAGAGAAAGAGTTAGATACCTAAGGATTGAAGCCTGGGGTGTATCAGTACAAAAATGACACAGACATGAGGAAGATCCCTCAGAATTGGCTGAATAGAAGAAGCCAGCAAGGTATTTGAAATAAATAATACAGAAGCAATGATAAATTTTTAAAAATATTTTATTTATTTATTCATGAGAGACACAGAGAGAGGCAGAGACAGAGGCAAAGGAAGAAGAAGGCTTCTGGCAAGGAGCCCGATGTGGGACTTGATCCCAGGACCCCAGGATCACGATCTGAGCCGAAGGCAAGACTCTCAACCACAGAGCCGCCCAGATGCCCCTGACAAAATGTTTGATAGAGACTTGGTGATGGTTCACCAGCATCTAGGCTCAGCCAGAAGGGTTGTATTATTGCCTTTGATGTTTGCTGTACCCAACTGCTAGGGAATGTTGCATGATTGGTTGATTTGGGGCTTTAACCACCACAAAGCAATTCCACAGTTTCTTTGTAAACTTGTCCGTTTAAAAAAATTTTTTTAAATAACTTCTAGTAAGGAGATTTGCGGTCCATTGACTGAAGCTCTGCTGAAAAGCAGGAGAAAATTCATTTCTGGATTCAGGTGGCACTTTGAGGGAGATACAGATGAGGGGATAGATAATAGAAACAGAGAAAGGCAGGCTTTAGGTGTTAACATAACTGTCTCACTGGTCAGACTGTGTGCAAAATAGCCAAATAAATCTGGCTGACTGTAGCAAAAAGTGAGATTAAACCATCCAAGGAAAGGCAGAGATATTCAGGAATAAATATTCAGGAATAAATAATGAATTTGTTTCTTATCACATGGCACAAACCTGCCTTGGGTTTTAGGTCTCAAAATAGGTCACCTTTGTTATTAAGGGGTTGAAAACTTACCAGATTGGATTGTCCGAGTCTATGGAGTTCTCTGTGCAGGTAGAAGACTGACATTTTTCCTGAAGTAGTATAATCTCCTCCCTCCTCAACTCTTCCAGGCCATGACCTACATTCAAGAGACCCTGGATGGGCACAAATGACCCCTTTGGACAATGAAGAGTTACCATAGCAAGTCCCAGAAAAGGTGTCGTGGTAGCGTGTCCCATTGTGCCAGCTCTTCCTGACTTCTCCACAGATCACTGACACCTGTTTCAGTGCATCTGACTCTTGCAGGTTCAAAATGTCTCTGGAGTGTGGAGGCAGAAGTGACAGGCTACCAATGGCCATAATAGAGAAGGTAGTCACCTTCCTCCAGTTATTAATGTTTTGAAGTGACAGGGGGCAGAAGGTGGGGCACAAAAAAAAGTTGGAAAAAAGGATACATTAACATACCCAATACCACTGTCAGCATCCCTCAATGGATTTATGTTGGTTAGAGGGAGTTAGTATTGTTCCCTTCTGCTTTCCGGGAAGCTGTAACTTCGATGCAGAGAGTTAATGTGTTATCCTAGGACTGTAGCCCAGACAGTGCATATAGCCTTGACATCAGCAAATAGAGTTGACTTTTGGGCAAAATTTTTATTCTGCCTGCTTTGAAGTCAGATTACAAAAGGCTTTCCCTTGACACCGTATTGTTAGAGCATAGCAGTCAGCTATTCACTAAACAAAACTGCTTTGGATACTGACTCATAGGCCCCTCTCTTATCCTGTATACCTGGAAGGATGCTTTGTTAATGTCCTTTTAGATTCAAAGTTGTAAGGTAAATGATCTTTGTTGAGCTACTGCTATTTTGAACCTGTGAGGCATTTTACAAAGATTATGTCATTCCACTCTGTAACCCTTCTATGAGAAAAGTATTATTTTCCCCCAACTTCATAGGTAAGAAATTAAAGGTCAGAGATGAAAATAAGATCACACAGCTGTCCAATTGCCAGGGAAGTTTTATTAGTGTTTAGATTGTCACCTGGTGGGTTGACTTGAGGCTTTTACCACCCACAAGGCAACTCCAGAGATTTCTGTAAACTTCTTTATCTTAAAAACAACAAAAGCAAAAACTATAAGCTGTGGTGTTCCTTTCTTACAGGGCTCAGACAACTAGAATTTTCTATAGCTATACAAAAATCCACGAGTCCTTTTGGAATCAAATGCTCATTTTCAATCTTCTAATTTCTACATTTATTTTTATGTATGAGAGATATTTGGAATGCAATAATCCATGTTGCTGAAGATTTAGTCTCTCTAGAATGAGAACAGGTGCCATTTTTATTTATTTGTGTGTTATGCCATTGTTGCTTTCACTGGGGTTATGTACATATGCCTTTTTCATTTCATTAAATATTCAAAAATGACGTTCAAACACTTACAGTGCAATGCGCTGTAACAAATGCTAGGTCACTGTAAGGTTCTGGATTTTAGGGTACAGTTTTGTATAGATGCTTTTCTGTATGAACTTCACATGAACATTTTTCAGAAGCTGCTTTAAGAAAGCACATGAGTAAAATCAGCATTTTGGTATAATTTGAAAACAGTGTCTGATAGAGAGCTTGGACATTAAGCATAGTGCTGTTTAATCCTCATGTCTTTGTTTATTAGATCTTCCATTGAGTTGGTTTGCCTAAAGGATAGACTGAAGTAACATATTTAATATGGAAACTAGCAATCCCGAATCTTCTTCGTGCCTAATATTTAGCAAGATTAAATTTATTATATATTACAGACATGATTTGGAATCAGGGAAGAAAATTACCATTTATATTGATGGTAGCAGAGAAAATTTACAAGGTTTTCAAAATAGAAAGGTATTTATGAATTATTTAAACTAGTAGTATGCATTTAGCAAGACCAACAGATTAATATTTATATAAAGAATCCAGCTTATCAGTGTGGGTATTCCCATCATTTCGTGTCTGTTTGACCTCTAGAGGTCTTGTGTTGGTTTGTTGTTTGTTTTTTAAGCTAAAGTGAGGTGGCAGGGTCTGACTGGGACAAAACTGATGGTTACCTATTTCAGTGGCTTTGGGATATTTATGTCTGTAGTTTGCATTTGGGGTTATTGTTTCCCTACTTGAATGTTCTTTCTCTATAGCCTGTTTTCTGCAAAGGCTTCATGCAGCAATGCTCACTGGAGAATAAGTAGAAATTTAGAGAGAATTAACTAACACTTTGAAGTTTGAGTATTCATAATAATAAGTTCCCTAAAAGTAGATGGCAAAGCTTAGGGGGATTTGAAGGTACATAACCACATTTTATCAGGACCTTCTTAATTGTAGTAGATTCTTCGTTCTCTCAAATTTAACAGGGGATTTCACTTATTGGTAGGAGAGGTCATGACATGTAGTAATTTATCATTTGGCAGAAGAATGTATTTGAATCATGTTTCTGTGGAGGCTAATACATGTGAGTCCAACCTAGAATCTGGATTCATACCTTGTCACTTTATGTTTCTTACTTAAAATGTCTTCAACCCTATGTTGTAGCCAGAGCTGATGTCCATTTGACAGAATGGAGAAATTGGGAAGGCATATTCTGTATGATTTGTGTAAATCAGATCTTGTGGAAACCTGATCTAGTAGAAACCTGATCTTCTTGAAGATCTTTACATACCCAAGAATAATTAGCAGTTTCTAGTAGTTTTTTTGTGTGTGTGTAGAATCTTGTATAATTTCTTAGTGGCTTATAAGGAAAAGAATGTAGGTTACAGGCTCTAAGGAAGTTTATACCCTAGTTGTGCATTTCATATAATTTACTGCTAAGTTCATATACATCACAGCTATAAGTACATATAAATCATAGTTATAATTATGTAGTTATGCATTGGTAAGTGCTCTACTATATTAATTTTTCAATGCATTAGTGCTTAGAAGTAAAATAAGACACCATTATAACATTATAATTAAGGTAAGACTTATCGTGGCGGACTTCCTGGAGGAAGTGAACTTTGAAACAAACCCATCTATATCACCTTGTTGAAGGGTAATTCGATACTCACAATGAGGTCTTATGCAAAAGACAGCCTTAGTGGTAAACAAACAGTAAACTCAGTATGGTGTGAATTTCACAGACATGGATAGCTTAGACAGTCTTAGACAGTCTCATAGCTTAGACAGTCCTTTACCTGACAGCTTTGCCTTCTGTTAAGAGATGTGCTGATTCAGGTACTTAGCATTGAAGGTGAATGTTTTTTGATCCTTTATTTAAAAGGATACAATCAGTTTGGATCCTGGGGATTGCCTGATACAACGTGACAACTTTATATTTTCAGATACTGTTAGAGTGAACAGATATTAACGAAATAAAGGAAAAAGGGGACCTCCAAGAGCTTCTTTGTGGCCCCAGTATTCCAAGTTATTTGGGGGGAATTATATTTTGAGCTCAGGACACAAAAACCAGAAGTAGGTCAAAGGTTTTTATTTTTAAAGATGTGGTATGTACCTACAATGGAATATTATTCATTTTTTAAAAAGAAGGAAATCCTGCCATTTGCATCCACGTTGAATCTGTGGACACAAGGCTAAATGAAATTAGCCAGACACAAAAGACAAAGACTGCATCATCCGCTTATATGTAGAATTTTAAATAGTCAGACTCATCAAAGTGGAGGATAGAACAGTGTTTGCTAGGAGGAGGGGAAGGAGGAAATGAGGAGATGTTGGTCAAAACACATACAGTTTCAGTTATGAATGGGTAAGTTCTGGGGATCTGATATGCAGCATGGCAACTGTAGTTTACAATTCTGTGCTAGGTACTTGAAATTCACTCAGTGGGTAGATCTTAAGCATTCTCAGTACAAAAAACATAAAAAGAAACAAGGAAAGAAAAAAGTGATGACTACATAAGGTGATAGATATGTTAATTACTTGAGAGCAAAGATCATTTCACAGTACATATGTTTATCAAAACATCAAGTTGTATACCTTAAATACACAATTTCTGTTTTTCAGTTATAACTCAGTAACACTGAGAAATTAAAAAAAAAAAGATTAAAATTCTATCATGTCTGTTTTCATACCATAATGAAAAAGCCAAAAGCAGTGACTTTAGATTTGGCTTTTTCAGCTCGTTGACCTCTATATTCTGGGAAGAAGAATCTTCCAGAGAGACTGCTCTTTTTAAGTACCAGGGCAGTCCATTTCAGTGCAATAAGTATAAGGAATGAACATAGGAGGAAAATTTTCAAAATGCAGATGTCAAGACACTATCCCCAGAGGGCATATTTAAATGTTGGAGGAAAGAGTGGTATGTATTTTGTAAAAGTAACCACATTTATTTTGATATGATGCCACCATTGAGAAACCCTTTGGGATTATACTTGGTGGTGGTGGGGGGGGTATTAAAAAATCAAGGCCTTATGGCATGCTTATTATTTATCAAGTTTGATAGCTGAAATTAAGTCATGATGTGAAAATGCAAATGCTAGCTAGCATTATTCAAGCAATGGTGGGCAATAGCAGTGTTCTGTTATATTTCACTCCCACTCATTTCCACCATAAGCTTCTAGGTTAAGTTTATTATTAAAAGAATTATACTCGACCCTCTAATACCTCTCCGAAGAAAGGATGTGTGGCATAAAATGTTAGTCTTTGGCCACAATGGTTTTGTTCCCTTTCTTGTATAGGTTTAATTATAATCTAAAAATGAAACTAAGCTTCATCAGCTTAATTGTTTGTGTTGGTTTTGAGGATTTAGGCTCTATAAACAATACAACCTTACCCACATTTGCAGGTAGGGATAGAGAATTGCTTGATTATTATTAAGGGCAACTTCTATAAGTACCTTCTAATGCACCCTGAACAGAGAAGCTGCAATAATCCGTTATAGAAAAATGGTTGTGCTATTTACTTTATGTTGGATCAGGCTGACCAACATTGATTCTTTCTTTTTTCTCCCCTCAGATGTACATCCAGACAACAACCCTTACTGTCTCCATGAGTTTAAGTGCTTCGGTGTCTCTAGGCATGCTGTATATGCCCAAGGTTTATATTATAATTTTTCATCCAGAGCAGAATGTTCAAAAACGCAAGAGGAGCTTCAAGGCTGTGGTGACAGCTGCCACCATGCAAAGCAAACTGATCCAAAAAGGAAATGACAGACCAAATGGAGAGGTGAAAAGTGAACTCTGTGAGAGTCTTGAAACCAACAGTAAGTCATCTGTAGACTTTCCGATGGTCAAGAGCGGGAGCACTTCCTAATAGATGTACGTTGAACATTCTTCTTCTAGTCTTGGGGACTGTGCTGCATAGTTCCACGGGCACGGTGGTACTCGCACACCATGAGACAATCATGGCAGTTAGAACCATTTGGTTAGAACCAAATAACTTTAAGGCGAGTGGCTTTTCTCTAGAGCGTGACTATGCATACGAAATCTCTTTGACAAAGTATCACATTTGTGGCTCCCTTTTGAGGCATAACCAAGCATCTGAAGCTTGGAATTATCTTCCATTTATAGAATTATTATGTAGCACTTAGAAACTACTCTCCAGTCTCTGTTAGTTCAATATTTGTTGTTCTTTATTGATTTATTGGTTGCTCAATGATCTTACACAAATAAATGATATGATATATAGGTATTTAGGGAAATGAGAAAACTAGTGAGCCAACATGTTAGGTTAAATCATAGTTAATACTTATTATCCCCAAGTGGCCCCCTTTTCGGCTATATTAAGATAATTAGAGCTCTTCTCTGAAAGCTTCATGACCTCAAAATAGGATCCTTCCTGCAGTTACTGGTCTACTTGTCCCTTCCTCACCTACCTTCCTCTTCTCTGTAGTCACCCCTGAAGGAGTGCACCATAACAATACACCACTACTAAGCTAATCCAGTAGAGTGTAACTGGTCCATTTTGGTATCTATGGAAGAGTAACAAACAGGTTGAAGATCTGTATTGTAAAATACCAGATGCTGAGTACAGAAAAAAAAAAAGCAATCTTTATGTTACTAGCTTCTGATGGATCAAAAAGATATAAATGCTAAGGTTCTTGCATTAGACCTCAGACTTCCTGTCTTTTGGAAATATATAACAAGTATTTAATAATTAAGGATAAAACCCTATACAAAAATACTCTCTTCCTCTCAGATTCCTCCAGCAGGCTGTATTCCCTATTCTCTATACTTCTGACAAGATTAAGTGTGGATTTTATCCAATTTAGTTATTATAACAACAGAATCTGCACTAGAT
Source organism: Canis lupus baileyi (assembly GCF_048164855.1). NCBI lineage: Eukaryota > Metazoa > Chordata > Mammalia > Carnivora > Canidae > Canis > Canis lupus. Next base: position 51,303,947 of record NC_132855.1, on the reverse strand, counting down.
TTATAAACATTTCCTTACATAAAGATTTCCAGATGAACATTGTCTACTCTGATGCCCCATATGCAAAAATGGCCTTAAAAGATAAGTATTGATCAATTAAGTTTTTTGGCTATAATTGCTATCAGACTTCTTGGAATTATTGGTCAGATTTTCTGGGAAGATTCCCTTCAGCTCCCTAATAACCAAATTTAGTCACCTGTACATAAAAAAGTCTTTTAAAAATTCCACAAACACTCCCCATATATTCACCTTTCTGTAAACATGAAACCCTGAAAAACTGCAAGAGAAGTTACAATAAAGACTGGTTTTGGTAACAAATCATTATAATCATCTCTGATTATAGGTAAGCAATTTAGTAATAATGGGCCTATTTGGTCTTTTAGCAAAAGATGCACTATAGCTACTATCAAAAGTGTCAGAGTTCAATGCTTATGATTTGAGGGCAGAATCTTATCTGTGTTTTTCTACCTTGAAAGCATCAGAGCAGCCAGTTAAAACCTGTTGTAGGATGCTGGTAAACTGCTGTTGGCCGGCTGTTGGCATTTCCCACTACAACTCATCAGAGTCTGTGGTTGGATTTGGTTTTTGTTTTGTTTTGTTTTGTTTTTTAACAACAATCCAGGAAACTTTCTGTAATGTGGTTGCAAATGGGAACACCCAAACAAAATTGAAATAAATACCAGTCATCCCAGACTTACTTCTAGAAAGTGGCAGGAGAAAAAAAATCAATAAAATTTTCCCACCCTTTTAAAAAATAAATAAATTCCCTGAAGAGGAATATTCCCAGCACTGATAAAGACTAATCCCATATTTAATAGAAGTAAGTCTCATGTTCTTTGTTTTCCTTCTATTATTTTTGGTTGATACTGAAATGGAAATTTTATAACAAGCATGCATTTCCCTACTTTCTCTGAAATAAGAATGAAAGATCTTAATGGAAGGTATGCCTATACTATTCTGGAAGAGTCAGAAACTCACTTTTGGAAGGTGAAAGAAAATTAAAAAGGTGAATCAAGATAAAGTCAATTACTACCTAAAAGGTAGTTAAACTGTACTTTGGCAACTTTAATATATTTATCTTGTAAGTAGTTTGGATTTTAGTAAATTGGGTCCAATGAAGTGATTATAGTTTACACATTTAGGAAAGACAGTGCATATTCTCCTGAAGTCCTATTCCAGGTAACCACTGTTGATCTTTGTTCACTTGTATCACCATGTATCATGGACTCCATATGTCTCTATTAACTTGACTACACGTACTAGTGGCTTTAATTGAGGCAAGTCTTTAAAATCACACTCCCTACAAGTATCAATGACCGTAATAACTTAAATGCAGGATTTTTCTTCTAAAATTGTGCCTATGTTTTAGAAGTAGAACTGAATATTGGAAAACCTGTGTCCTTCAAAATTAAGAGTCTGCCACTCAACCTACTGAGTTACCCAGGCACTCCATGCCTCCTCAGATTTAAAATGCCTCCTCTGGGGTTGGGTGGAGTCTGTTCTCAATTAATTAAGGGCTAGTTAATCTACTGGAACAGTATCCATGTTGCTGCATTCTCATGCTTTCTGTTATGAGACTTGTGACAAGTCACCATTGCAGTGACATAGGAGAAAGTGTTTTGCAAACTATGAATCACCATATAAGTAAGATAGAAGTGTCATTGCTGCCTTGGAAAATCTAGATTGCACTGTCATTAGTAGAAAAGACTTAAAATTCAAAAACTACTCTTTTAGCATCCCTCTTTCTTCATTTTTTAATATGTGGAGGATTTGGATAATTATGGCTGCTATTCCATTGCTGGGATTTTTTCGGACCAATTAGCAATGTATTTATGATGTACATTGCAATGCTTTTCCTTCATGGCCATAGAGCTCTATAAGTCCTTTGCACTTAGAAACTTCATCTTAAAGATTACTTGTTAATGCCAGAAATTCTGGCCACATATTTAAGGTTTTCAAGCTTCAAAATCTACACAGAATAAATATAAGTAATGTGAAGCTGGAAGGGAGGCCAATGAGTCCATGTTAATTACTGAATTTGCAGAGTACTACATTTCACATAAAAAAAGGTCAAGTGTTGTTTCATAAAAGTGTGTGGAAAGGGAGTTAGAAGCAAGTTGATGTGTATGAATTTATCAACTGTACCCAATTAACAAATGCTGTAACATGGTAGTTCTTAAGCTATGTTCATGAATAATTCATGAAAACAGCTGCTGCTGGAGGTGGAACTGCTTTCTCTAGCTTATGAACACAGAGTGGTGTCCACAAGGCAATTCACCATTGCTGCATTCCAGAACTGATTGTCACATAAGTATATTCATAGCCACTGTAAAAACTCCCTAGTAGCTCACATGTACATCTCTCATCCAGTTCGCTCTGTAAAACTTTTGGTATAAAGATTCTCCCAAGACTTCTGCCTCCACAATTTGTCCCTCGTCACTGTTTTCCCATTGACTAAATCATCCATGTCCATAGCCTTGCATCCCTTTTTCTAACCATTAGAAAAATTAAGATAACTTTCCTTTTGTAAATTATAGTCAGAGCTCTCAGTAGAATTCTACCTTCTTTTTCCCTGGGGATAGCTTTGAAGGGTTCAAAAAATGAAGTATGAATCTTTAATTAGCTATAGAGTCTCAAAGTTGGAATGATCCTTGAGTGATCTGATCCAAATCACCTTCTGTTAATTTAACATCTTCTAAACATCATCTTCTTCAAGGCCTTTTGGGTCTTATTCCTCTGTTTCAACCATAATTTTTCTTCCCAGCTATCTACAAACTTGATAAATATTTCCTACATTTTTAGCTACCGTTGAAGATATTGAATAGGGCAGGACATTGAACAACCATTTTAAGGGTTGTTTTTCTAACTGTTATGACAATTTTTCTTCATCTTTCTTCAAAGACTATATGAAAGTCCTTCAAAAACATAATTGAAGAACAGATTTTGTTTTTGTAGAGGGAATTTAGAGGTATATGAGGGCATTATATGTTTAGAAATTTTTTTAAAAATTTAAAAATAGTACACAAGCATAAAAATCACTGTCTCACTTCACACCAACTGAACATCACAGACATCTAGCCTTTTGGAAGGGGTCAGTAGGAAAGTAGGATTCCATATTCATTCTCTCAGACAGCAGCTGCTCCCCCACAAACCTAGTCACCTCCATCCTCACAAAAACCCAATATTATGGATTTTGGACTAGCAATGAAACTGAGGCCCAGTGACTTGATTCACAGATCTTTTTAAACTCATTTTGTAGGGAACAGAATGTAATTTAAAACCAGATAAAAAACCCACTTCCTTTCTATGTGCCACAATAATAGCCTAGAAGTGTGAATAATGGAGACAAGAGAAGCAGATACGTTAGCTTTTTTTTTGGCATAAAGCTCATAATATTCAATGAAATAAAAAAAATAGCAAAAACACATATAATTAGCATTTCCTTAGGCTCTCTGCACTTATTTTTGTGATTGTGAACTTTGTGTGATCTCAATCTCTGCTAGGAACTTGTCAGGTCAATTATATTGATGTAAATAAACTGATTCTATTTCAGAGGAGGAGCTTTATAATTTGCTTATTTAACGTTCAAAAACTAAATAATTACCTAAAAATCTGTTTCATCTTGAATTGGATTTATGTAGTGAAATACATACATATTTAGCATTATTTCATATTTTTCTTCTTATGATTATGCATTCCAGAATTCCACTGAAATATAGGACATCACATTTGAATTTTAGAAGAGAGATTTATTCCATCACATCTTTCAAAAAAACCAAAGGGATTATTTGGATTTGTTTATATTCTCTGAAAACTTAAACATGAGTATAATAAATGTGACTTAGAATACTTTGTTATTTATAGCTTTCTAATAATCTTACAATAATAGGTTTTACTTTATAGTGAGTTGGTATCAGAAGAATAAAATATTTATTTCCTTCTTTGAGTCTTTGTTTTTAAACACCTCCATTTGTATCCTTTGGCTGAAACCGGAACATAAATATGTACCTGCAATACACATATGTACTTTAATATTTACAAATATTCTATGTACTTTATAGAACATAAGTATACCATGTTTACTTCTAGAGTCTATAAGTATTATTTGCTTTTAAGGGGCACCTGGGGTGCTCAGTCGCTTAAGGGTCCAACTCTTGATTTCAGCTCATGACCTCAGGATCATGAAATCAAGCTCTGTATAATGCTCTGCACTGGGTATGGAGCCTGCTTAAGATTCTCTCTTCCCTTCCTTCTGCCCCCCACCCCCCCAAATAAACAATGAAAAAATAAAAGTATTATTTTCTTTAATTGAAAAATACTCATTGTCAAAGCACAAGTAGTTGTAATTACTTACCTGTTTTTGGTTATCAAATCAGACTCAAAGAATTGAAGTCTTTAACTTAGGTTGTAAAAAAATATTTTTTTTGTCTTTTGCAGATCATTTATGTGTTCTTTCATTTTTCATATTGTGTATCTTTGTTACTCAAAACACACATTTAAATTGAATTTCATCTAAATTTATTATGATTAGAACTTTTCCATTATTAGTTTTCTGCTAAGTAGTTATAAATAGCAGTGGTTTTACAAATTAAAATTGTTGCTGCATTATTATTCCTGTTATCACTGAATTCCTACTACATGGTTAAAAAAATATGTAACATGTTGTAAAAATGGAATATCATAAAATAGTGATTTTAGGATTTGAATTTTAAAATCATTTTAGCAAAATAATTTATTTTGATATCCTATTAATTTGTCTTAATTTGTCTTAACAGCTTCCTCTACTAAGACAACATATATCAGCTACAGCAATCATTCAATCTGAAACAGGGAAATGGTATAACGTGAAGAAGTCTGGTATGTGATGTTAAACAATAAACATGACACCACCAAAACTCACTCCTGGAGATCTCTGTAGACTACAATCAATCAAATCAATAGTCAATCTTGTAAGCAACACAAAGTAGCCATGAGCCAAAAGTATCAAAAACAGAGTGAAAAAAAAAAAACATTTTATACAGTACAACCAATGAGTGTCAAGCTAAAGTATTGCTTACCCATAAGCAGTTAAAAAAAAATCACAAAAGGAAAACTAATGTTAGCTTGTGAAAAAAAAAAATGCTGTTGAAATAAACCGTGTCTGATGTTATTCTTGTAAGTATTTTTCTGTGATTGTGAGAACTCCCGTTCCTGTCCCACCTTGTTCAACTTGTATAAGACAATGAATCTGTTTCTTGTAATGGCTGACCGGATTGAAGCCTTGGGTTGTGCTAAAAATAAATGCAATGGTTGACGCATGCAATTTTTTATACAAATAATTTATTTCTAATAATAAAGGAATGTTTTGCAAATGTTGAGAGTTGTTTCGTTCCAGTTTTAAAGCCAAGGAACACTCTTTCGAGGTGGCACTTCTGCTGTTAGCTCCTGATGTAAAAGCCCTAGTGATCCGTGGTTGATTTCTTCAAAGATTGTGTCTTTGTACATTCATGTGTATTTGAAGAAGATTGTCCTTTATTCCTCTATGAAAAAGCATTATTTGTGTAAGAGTCTGTGAATATTTCAAAACGGATATGGTAACTTTTCATAGTAACTGCTTTTTTTAATGAAGAATCAAGCAATAGCTTGAGGTAAATTGCTTCAAGTATTCTAATTAACAAATGATGAGTTAAACTTTACTATGGAGAATATAATATGAAGATCACCATCAAAAGTATGTGGAAGGGTCACTGAAATTCTCCATTTTCTAAGTCAAAACTTCTGCACATTGGAAGATTTCAAGGTATGTGCTATTAACCTTTTCTTACCTGGGCCTGGTATCCACTGAAATCAGTGAAGTAATGGGCCTTACCAAGTACATTCCTCAAAGCACAGAATTAGCATATTTATTCCCTTGGCATCACTAAAGAAACCACAGTTCAAATAACATGTCAATGCTTTCTTATTTTCCAAATGAAAACATTCATTGGTTCATAGCACAGTATCATTAAAGAGAGAAAACAGGAAGCCTATGTCATGCTAATAAACCATGCTAGGGTGAATAAAAGGAGCCTGTTAAAAGCTTTCAAATTTGTTACCATTTTCATCTGGGCTCCTTGGTTCTATACAATCCCAGACATCCATCAAATCAATGGGTCTCTACAACCATTTTGTTAGTAAATGTTCTCTCTGCTGAGTTAGCTTGGATGGCTCATTGCACTCCTTATAGATATAAAGAACTATCTATGCTCCGTAGCTTCGACCCAGATATTGACAGTCACTTTATTTAACAGGGAGTTGAAGGAGCACAGCTCAGCCTCCTTCACCATGTAGTAAAGTTTCCTAGATACCTACAGAGATAGAAAGCTGCATACATAAGGAGACGTGTCCTTATTGGCCCTTTGTTGAGTTTCTCCTAATAGCATTAGACAATATTTAAATCAAGGAGTGAGGGGATTATTTTCAAAATTTCAGATAATCTGAGTTACTGATAAATACAATCCTGTATTTATTAAATGTATTTATTAAATGTATTTATTAATCCTGGATTCTAAACCCACCTCTAGGTGTGCCTTTCTAGATAAAACATAGTTTAAAACAAAATCATATCTGCACATTTAGTATATTTTACTGTGCATGTATCTGAGAATCAATAGCCATACCAGGAAAAATAATTATAATTGTATTTTAATTTTTAAATTGACCGTTTTCCTTGTATTGGAGATTATTAGTGGCTTTTAAGGATTTTTTTTTACTTGATTTTAATTATTCAGTATCCATATGTTTGGTTGAGAAAAATGCTTGAATTTTACAAGCCGTGCATTTCGTTCGAAGAGCAAAATTCAAGTATGTTTTCATTTACTAATTTTCTCTAATCAGGGTAAGTGGATGCAACAGGGTGATTATGAGAGCCTAGCCAGCTCTCTCAGGCCAAAGGTGGTTATTATTATTTTTTAAAGGCTTTAGGAAGAAAAATAAAATATTAAGCATAGCTCATGACATTTCAAAATTGTTCTTCCTATTACAAACTTACCAATGGGTTGGTTTTTTCTAAGTATTTTTATAAATAATTGATACTTGCTTGGTGTTTGACAAAGTCTTATTTAACTCATAACAGAGTTGAGTAATAATTCTTATAGATTTACATATCCCAATCATCTTTTATAACACTATCTAGGGAGTGGTGGGGGGAGAGGGCTTTCTTCTTGATGAAAATGATCACCCTTCCCAGGCAGTGGGAAGATAAACTCCCACAGCCTATTACAGTTGGAGCTGGAGAATTCTGACCTCAGCTGTGTTTTTTTTCCTCAGGGATTTTGTTGAGGGCTCAGGAGGTAGTCATAGACTGGGACAATGTAGGGAGGCATCCTGTAAGGTGAAGGATTTAGCATGTGCTAGTAGTGGTTCATAAGTCCTATGCTTTAAAACGAACTGCCTGTGTACTATAGATAAGCAAATGCAAAGTTGCCTGGAAAAAAATATAGTATATTCTTCAGAATCGACCTTGTGTTTTATTCTGGCCAAGAAACGTCACATCTAATCACAGTATGCCAGAGGGAATGCTAAAAATGTAGCCCAAGGTAATATTCAGCAAATGTCACTGGTAGACAGTGAGCAATATTTTAGTGTGACCTTGGGCCAAATCTGACCTCAATTAAAAAAAATTAGCTTATACTAGTTAATATTTAAAGGTGTCTAAATCAATGATGGCTAATGTGTTATGAACTAATTTTCTTCCTTAAGAACAACTACTCATAAATTTAAACCTGAAGGAGAGCATTATGAACATGAATAGGAACCGAATTGGCTAACTTAATTTTTAGAGTTTTTAAGAAATTTTTTTTAAGATTTTATTTATTTATTCATGAGAGGCACACAGAGAGGCAGACACAGGCAGAGGGAGAAACAGGCTCCACGCAGGATGCCAGATGCGGGGCATGATCTTGCATTTGATTCCGGACTCCAGGATCATGCCCTTGGCCGAAGGCAGACGTTTTAACCACTGAGCCACCCAAGGGTCCCAAGAAATTTTTTACCAAAAGAAATTGACATTTCGGATGAATAGGATTTTACTTTTTAAACTTAATTAAAAACCATATCACAAGGAATCTCACTTGGAACAGAAGTTTGCATCATTTATATTTTCTTCTCTTTTTAACTCTATATTCTCTATTATTTACTGATGACACTGTAGAAAGAAAACCAACAGTTTTCAAAATTATATTAACCAACACTGATATTTATTCAGTCAGCAAGTAGAAGAAACAGCATTCTAAAACTCTATTATGCAAACATACCAATTTTTCTCATTTCATTTATTTAACTCCCTTTAATGTCAGAATTTTCACCCATTTTCTGGAATAAAATTGCTAAAAATAACAATGAAGTTGCATGACAGGATGAATGAAAATAATATCAAATTGTAGAATATGCTAATCATATATAATCATCTTTAGAAATGTTTCTTTTGCTTTTATTATGGTTTCCCTTTAATGAAGATGTGAATAATAAAGAAAAACTTGACCATAACTAGAAGAAAAGATTTCCTTAAGAAGAAATTATATCTGTGCATGTTCAGAAACTTGCTGTCCTTGTTGGAAAGTGTCACATTAAAGGCATAGGAGCAAAGGCAGAACAATAATTGTTTTAAAAATGTATTTTCTGTGAGTATTCATTTTCAGTTTTTCTTCTTTAAAACTTTTTGCACCATAACATTTAATGATGTTATTATCTTTGGCCGCCATTATTTCTCATTTAATTTAATGCTTCAACAGGACATTTAGGATATTTTTCTCTCTGTTGAGCTTAGTGTAAAGTCTTGTATCAAATTTTGATTTACATATCTGCTTCTGGAGTGATAAGGATAGAGAAAAAAATTGATCTATTAAATATTTTTTCTAGTTGCCTACTGTTTAAGTAGCTTAGGCAGAGCTACCTTTGACAAATAACTTGTTGTAGAGTCATGATTGCCAAGTATGGAGTGGGATCTATGAAAAAATTAGGAATTGACTTGTTATGACTTGGATTGGAGATACAGGTGATGTGGTTATAAAAAAAACAGGAAAAAAAACAGGAAAGACAAATGTAATATGTAAATTACATATTTATGTAATTTATGACAAATGTAGTATCTCAGTTTTTGAAGTAAGCATAAAATTATTTACCAATATACTAAGTCCCATTAGATAGGTTCACTAGAACACAGAATGGTGTTTGAGAGCTAACAAAGAGTCTTTAAATATTAAAGTATAATTTCAAAAGTTAGAAGTATAACTCTCATACAGAAGTAAAACAAAAAAGTCAAGGATTTTATTTGGTCCATTGACTAATGGGGGAACCAGTAATATGTTAAAACTAGTCCAAAGAGCATTTGAGAAGCTAGTTATATATATATATATATATATATATATATATATATATATATATACATACATATATGTGTATATATATATCCATATATATCCATATAGTAATATAATATAATAATATAATATAGTAATATAGTAATATATTACTAGTAATACAGTAATATATAGATAGATATATAGATAATATATATATAGATCCATATATATATGGATAAGTTAGAAGGCTAGATATAAAACTAGTTAGTATCTTATAGTACAATAAAATATAAACATTTAGGTTTTCTATTTCATTGGACAGAAATTCTTTGAGTCCATCAATTAAAATCAACAAATTAACATCTGTACCTCAGAAGTATGAAGTAACCACACTGATTAAAGTTCAGTTCTGCACTAAATTACTATCCCTTGCCTATTTCCAAGTTTTGGATTATTTTTCTGATGGGTGATATTTCATTGTTGTACTTCCCCTAGTTTTTTGTTTTTGTTTTTTTTGTTTTTTTGCTTCCCCTAGTTTTAAGAATTATGTTACCAGTATTTGAATGATAAAGATCACACATACACCTAAAAATCATATTAAGATAATCCAAGTTAGTAGGAAGGGCTCCAGGATGAGGCTGTGTTTTAATTATTCTTTAATTAATTTAATTATTCTCTCCTATCATTACTCTTTCCTCTGTCTGGAGACAGAGTAATTCAGAGGCTAGATTGAATAAAATTATATGGAGGATAAATATAAATAAATGCATGGCTGCCTTCAATTTACAGTTCCCTATCTGACAGTTCCACAAATAATTTGTGACTTGTGACTTTAACGTTGCCCCCTGGGCACTGTCATCCCTAGCCTGTATTTTTTCTCTCTTTCTGTAGTATACAGCCCTAAAAGAGGAAATGTGCTTTGCAAGAGTTTTTCTGAAGATGACAATCAAGAATAATTTACCATATCTCCAAGCCTACCTCCTATTTGTTATTGGCTAATATATCTGGCCTATTCTAACAAAGCCTCTTTAGGGATCTGTGGGCATCTTCCAGGCAGGAGAAGCAAGAGTGAAGTCTTCTCAGAAGAGAGGGGATAAGTTTGGATGAATAGAGCTCTGTCTTTCCACAAATAGCCTAGAATTTAAGAACCCCAATCTACCACTCACTCCTCTCTGGCACTCTAGGCTTGGGAGAGCAGGTTAATGGTGGGTGTAAGGCCATAGGACTCTCTCCATATAGAATCCATCTTCTGAAAGCAGTACTAAAAGCATCAGGGCTGAGTGGCCCCTTTTATGGATCTTTACTAAGTTCCTGGAAGAAGGAAGAAGAGGCAGGCTGTAGGAGGCAAAATTATAAAATAGATGAAATGTGGTTTATCGATTTTTCTGTTTTTCTGGGGGTTTTTCCCCTCATAATGTTCTTGAACTTCTTTATACCTCTTGAAAATGTCACCCAGCTGAACAATATCCTCAGTATAACTTCTAGATCCTCAGGGATCCACTTTTCTCACTTTCCACTTTGGGACTCACTGATATTTTCCTGTGGCCCAATGTCTCAATCCCAAATTACTTTTCTGTCAAAGTTTTTCCCAATCCCCAAACACACAGATGTCAAATAGGCATACTGGTGTCCTCTAGGGAATCTGCTGCAGCTGTGTTTTAAATAATAACCATATAATTAAGATCATTTAGTCATTCATTTTATTTGGAAACTATTTATGGAGGACCTGCTATGTAGTAGAAGTTTTAGGGGATGAGAAAGAAAAATAAACCAAGACAACCCCAAAAAACAAACAAAAAATACCCCAACTCTGACCCTTGTGGCGCTTATATTTCTGTGGGAGAGATGAATAGTAAACAATATAAATATAAATATAAATATAAATATAAATATAAATATAAATATAAGGTAAGTATATACATATAGGATAAATTAGACAGTAATAAATACTGAAAAACCAATTAAATCCAAGAAAGTGGATAGATAGGAAATAAGTCAGGAAGTAGCTTTTGTTGAGTGCAGGGTTTGAAATTTAGGGCGAGTAGCTAGGGAAGGTGATATTGATGAGAGATTTGAAGAAAGTGAGGGATGGATGGATGCAGTGTCCAGGGGGAAGAGAACTCTGAGGGAATTCAGAGGGAACAACATGGAGGTAGATCATGAGGCAGGAGCATGTCTAGATCAGGGCAAGGTGAAGGATGTAGGGTGAGGTGCACTGCAACATCTTGCGGAGCCTTGTAGGTCACTGAAAAAAAATTGTAACTTTTACACTGAGTGATAGGAGAGCAATAATGGAGTTTTGAGCAAAGGAGTGACACCATGGGTCCTAATTTTAACGGAGTCTTTCCAACTGATGTATGAGATTAGCCTCAAGGAGGCAATAGCAGAAGCTTAGACACCAGTTAGAAGACTCTTGGATGATCCAGGGCAGAGATTCTCCTGGATTGGGTGGAGCAGAGTAGTGGAGGTGGTAAACAGTGCTTAAACTCTGTGTATATTTTGGCAGAAGAGCTTATGAATTTGCTGATGGGTTAGATGTGCACAGAGAGAGAAAGGTCATTCCAGGGCTTTTGACCTGAGTAACTGGAAGTTGCTGTTTACAGAGATGGGGGAGACTGAGAAGAACGAGTTGAGGGAAATACCATTCATCCTAGAGTATGAATGTCCAATATCTTTGCCCTCTCAGATTCCAAAGTCTGCATTTTTAAAGATGCATGGGTCATTAATTAGAACAACTTTAGAAATCCTGGGATAAATTTGAAGACAAGAAATACTATGAGAATGAACTTGTTCCCTCCAAGATGTTTTCAGTGGGATGTCAGATCTTCTGATGTCACCAAACTCTCCCCCTCCTCCAGGCTAAATCCTGAGCCAATTTTTCCTTCTTCCTAGCTTTTCTCTATAGCACTTTCATATCCCATTTCTTTTGTGGTTATTTTCTAATTTGTTTGATTAATGTTGTATTTGTTTTTGATATTGTGCTGTTTTCTCCAAAGAATGGACTATAAGCCTTTGGGTCAACTTTAAAATCTTTGACTTTCTATTTCCTTGGCTTCTGGTTATTTAAAAGTGAATGGTGCTCCTCAGAATCTACCACAGGAAAATTATCCTTTACATCCAATCTTTTATCCCAATCAAGACTCTTTCTTTGTCTAAGAAGGTGAACTGCCTTCTCAAGAAGGACAACTATCTGTCTGGAGCAAAGAATAAGTAAAGAAGGGGAGAGTGGCTGAAATTATAAACAGCAAGGGCTGCAGTTTTATAATATCCAAGCTCCTTATCTCTCTAGCGCTTGCCTTTATTTTTCATTATTTCATTCATTCAATCATTCATTTATTCATTCTTTCAATAAGAACAATGTGAAAAGTCATATATTCTTAGGTAGAGATGTGAACCCTTACTAGCTGGGAGATAAGATACCTCATAATGACAATTACAAAAATTATAATAATTGTATTATAATAGGTAAGATTACAAGGCTCCCATTTTATGCCAGACAGCTTGCTAAGTGCTATACTGGAATAAATCCTGCAACAGCCTTGTAGAATGGCTATTATTATTACTCCTGTTTAAAGACGACAAAATGGAGACAAAGGTTGATTAGCTAACTCGCTGGAGATTAAAGAGTACACGCGTGCAGAGCTTGCACAGAGCTGTGGTATCAGATGGAATGTGTTGGCTGAGAGGACAAAATACTGTAGGGGTCAGCTGGGAAAATTAGGCCCAAGTCCATGAGGGAAATTCTTGGTTTGATTTCTGATTTGATTTCTTCTATCAATATGCTGTGCATGATGATCTGTTCTAGGAGAGCTATCCAACCTTAGCTTTGGGAAATATATTTAGAGGGAGGGATAATCTTTGGATAAATTCAAGTTAATGCCAACCTATTGTATTTGATTACGAATTTTCATTTTTATTGTGTTGCTTCTAATGCGCAGTTTTTAAAGTTATCCATGCACATCACAAGACCAGCTATGGAATGTAGCCCTCTTTCCTCATGATTCATGACTTATCTAAAAATTTTCAAACACTCTGAAAGAAATAAGGAAAAAAATGACTTGAGGGACTTACTTATGACTTAGGATTAAGTTCAGACGCCAACCTAGTTTTATAGTTTGCTATATTTAAAGTGATTGTATTCAAAAGTTCATTTAAATCATTTGCAAATGTGTTCTTATTATACCCTTAGAATGGCAAGCCGTGATTGTTTCTTTCATGCACAAGTAGTCTTTTAGGTAACCACTGCATGATCTCCTGCATAGGATATAGATATTATCATAACGTCTTCCAGCTAGAAAGATCAGGGCTGACAATCGTTAAAGTTCAGTGTCAGATCATCCACCAGTAATTAAGCCAAGAATAGTACCTTACAATCCACAATGCTGGGATTGTAATCCCTCCTCTCTCAGACCACACTGACCTGGCTCTTGTCATTCTGTCTTCAACACAGTTGTTACCTAATAGCTATGTTTTGGGCCCAAAACCTTAGTATTGTTAACAGAAGGTGTCTATATTCTTGAGGTCTATTAGAGTGGAAACTCGTGGCAAAGCTAAAAGACAAAGACCTTGCTGCTTCCTTCTGGCTGGTCCAAATCTTCCAGGCCAGAAGGAAGAAGGAGGGTGTTTGCATCCTCAGCTGACAGTTCCCTTGCTGGTGCTGGATGGATTCAGTCACCAATTTGGGAAAAAGGTTTGCTGGGTGTTTTCAAGTCCCAACAGTCTGAGTCCAATTGGATCCTCCCCTACTCATCCCCTTGCATTACTTTCTCGCTTTCCAATATGTGATGATTTTTCAGAAGCAAAATCTAGACCCGATTTGAGTTATGTAAAATGGAAGTTTCAAATTAAAAAAATCATTATACCTATTGATGTTTGTAGCTGGGTTTTGAGAACATGTGTCTTCTATCAGCAGGGATCTGAGATGTGAAACTGGGGCTGCTGGATGGGCACAATAGTTCGTAATGACTCTGATGGAGTAGGTCAGCAAACCAAAACACAGAAGGGTTTATGTGATAGGCCTTAGCTGTTATGAAGAAGCTATAATAGCCGATTGTCCCAAAAACCTCACTTTTCAGAGTGTACCTAAAACCTAAATACCAATTTACACAGTAGGGACTGTTAACTAACCGCAACAGTGGTCCCTCATTGAGGAGGTATTCGGTTTTGTTTTTATTTCTGTTTTTTTTTGTTTTGTTTTGTTTTTTAACTAGTAGCCAATAAGAAAAGAATTTGGCTGCTTCAACATATTTAATTTCTAAGTATATTGACTTGATAGTATTCAAATATAATTACCATATTTATGGGTCTCATTCTGCCTACAGAATTTAAAAGTGGCATATTTAATATGAATAATAAAGAGAAAATGTCTTAGTATATTCCTTACTGCTGTCAGCTTTAGAAATTCACAAGTGTGTTAAAATATACTTTAATTTTTACCATTAATACATAATAATGATCCCTTCTTTCAATCATTATATGTTCTGAGGTTAGCGTTAAAACCAGGAGGAAATGACTCATGCTGAATTAAGCTAACTAAATATTTAAAATCACTTCGAACATGCTAGAATGACAAAATTCAACCATACTATGTAACTGAAATATTTAGTAGAGATATTTTGTTTAAAGACTGTGCACAGGTCACTAACATTTCTATATACTGAAAAATTTTTTCTTTGAACTTAAAAAAATTTTTTTTAAAGATTTCATTTATTTATTCATGAGAGACAGAGAGAGAGGGGCAGAGATAGAGGCAGAGGGAGAAGCAGGCTCCTGGAGGGGAGACCGATGTGGGACTCAATCCTAGGACTCTAGGACTCTAGATGTAGGACTCAATCCTAGGACTCTAGGATCTTGAGCTGAAGGCAGATGCTCAACTACTGAGCCACCCAGGCACCCCCCCCCCTTTTTTTTGAATTTTCAATAGCTGGACAAAATCCATTTATTATTGCATAGACTACACATACTTCTTTTTAATGAAAAATTTAGCAGTAAATATTCAGAGTATGTTCTAAAATTGTATGATTTTTAAGGCTTAATTTAAATACTAGGAGCATGTTATAGTTCCTTAACTTATGAAGCTGTCTGGCTTCATATTTTGAAGCATAAAAATATGAGAAAAAGAAGAGGGTATGCCATATATCAATAAATGGCGAGGATTTTCTAAATGAAGATTTATAAAGCCTATATAAATAGACGTGAGTATGTCATTTTACAGTGTAGGCGAGAGGCAACAAGGAGCTCAGTTCTCATGTTTCTACCACACACATCATTTCACCATGCTGAGCACCATCAAAGGACCATTTAAGAACTAGGCCTTTTAAAATAATCAATAAATCTGTAAGTCTAAAATTAGTTGAAAATGAAAGTTTTTAAAAATCCATAAATCTGCCTCACACCTTTCTTCTTTGATTAGTACCTATGGGCTCCAGCAGTTTCCTTTGAGGGGAAAGTGGGGCACAGATATTTCAGAAACCAATTAAAATGAAAACATTTTATGCATGATTTTAAGCCAGTGGGCAGAACACCACTGTGTCAGGGTCAACAGGAAGGTGGTTTAAAATGTAGATTATGAAGTCCTGCTTGAGACCTACTTACTGCATTAGAATTTCAGGGTGTGGGGTTTGAAAACTGCATTTTTAATGTGTATCTCTGAGCATCTGGTGTTCAATAAGTTTGAGAACCACTAGGCTGGATGAGTTAGAGGAACTCTAGCTTATAAATGGCCCATGATATACATTGCATTTAAGTATACTTAAATACTTATAATGCATTTTAAGTATAGTTTTTGTCATCAAATTTTACTATTTTTAGCCCAATTTCTATAGGTTCTTGGTACTACACTATGAATACCTATAAGTGTATGAAAGCTTTAACTAAGAAATTATAGTAGAATTTTTTAACAGCCATGACCATTTATAGTTCCTACATGATATGAAAACTCTATCTTGGCTTTTTTCTTGATCTAAATGAAAAGTCTTTACCATCGTGATTTACTTTTCTCTTTTTAATAAATTCTAGGAACATCTACTTCTCAATCTGGCAAATTAGAGAAGACTTTCCTCTAGCCTTACTCTACACCCCCTCCCACTCCCAAGCAGTAGAATTACATTTAAATGTTCTCATGAACAATCAATAGAGGTTATCCTCCCACCAATAGTTTGGTCTGGTATCCCAAGCAAGGAATAAAAAATATAGTTTATAATGTTGTGGGTTCCGAGGGAGTAAACATGGCATGCCAAATCTGTTCAATTCTAACTATTGGCTATAACAGAGACATATGGTGAGTCCACTTTATGGGAATTACAAATTATTCTTTAAAAATTCTAAAAATGCTGACCTGTGTGCAAATCTAGGTTTAATATATCCTCTCTCTTCTTTGTCCACAGTATTGCCTCATGTTACCAAACTTTTTTTTCAATGGTATATGGAATGCATTTTTGCACAAATAAAGGAAACCCATATGTACTCATGCTGTGTTTTGTCCAGCACCTTGCCTCTCTTGCACAGGATAAACTTATTTAGAAACTCTCTCTAGGGATCCCTGGGTGGCGCAGCGGTTTGGCGCCTGCCTTTGGCCCAGGGCGTGATCCTGGAGACCCCGGATCGAATCCCACATCAGGCTCCTGGTGCATGGAGCCTGCTTCTCCCTCTGCCTGTGTCTCTGCCCCCCTCTCTCTCTGTGTGTGACTATCATAAATAAATAAAATTAAAAAAAAAAAGAAACTCTCTCTATTGAGAAGTCAGACTTCCTTTAACCCTCTTAAGGAGGGACCCCTTTTCTCGTTGAACAGTTGGATAATGCTGTGTGGTTCCCCACACCACTGTCCTTCTTTTCTCAAAAACACCAACAGTTACTGTTTCATTTGGATGATTATGATACAAAACTCACTCTTTGGAGGCAATGGAATCTCATTCAGCATTAAAATAAGCATGATGTTCAGAACACGAGAGGAAGAGTTTCACAGCCTATAGTAATCAGACCAAATCTATAATTTTGTATTTGGGGCCAAATAGAGAGGTAGTGACAAACAAATATAATCAGGTGAACATGAATTGGAATCATTATGCTGTAGGGAATTTTGATAAGAAAGAAAAAAATAGCCAAGTGTGTTGGAAGTTAAGTTAGAAGTTAAGTTAGAAGAGTAGACTTGTAAGTAAAAAGCAAGAAAACTGACTTCAGATACACAAACTGTCCTTAGAAAAAGGAGTGAACCTGGTTAAGTTACTAAGGCAGATTTAAACTGCCTTCCTGCATGTAACAAAGTTTCGATGGAAGCTATGTGACCATCCCTAAGAAATTATGTACAGAAGTTTCTTGTTTTATATCATAAAGTGTGACTAGATGATCCCTTAGATTGTTCCAGCAACTATGAGCTGAATATCTATAAAGTGCCAATCACCCTGCCAAGGGCTGCAAAGAGCACAGGAAGAAAGACATCTACATTCTCAACGGTGATGGGAGATAGAGGAAATGCTAAAAAATCCTGAGGTTTCAAAGTGGAGAAATATTTCAGCTCTAAGAACCTCTGATTTGAGTGTGCTAAGTTTTGAGATTCATCATGCAGTTATCAATGTGACATTGAGTAAGATAAAACAAGGATTAAAATTTGTCAACTCTAAATAACCTGGAACCAAGTCATCTAAGAGATCAGAGAAGTTCCCTATTCTCTCACACGTGATCCTGACCATAGAGACTGGTACGGTGAGTGTGGAAGCTTTTAAGGTGTTTCTGAAGAACAATTAAACCACTAATCATATATCAGTCTGAAGTGGGTCTCTTTCGGGTATAAATGTGTAAAATTCGCCAATAAATAAAAATAAACATTGTAAAAAGGCAAATATCAGTACATTAGAACTTATCAAAAGGTCTCATTGGTTTTTTAACAGTGAACCATATCAATTACCTTAAATAGTTTTCTGACACTCAGCCTAGTATAAGTTTCAAGTTTCTGGAAAGGGTCACCTTCAAATGATTGGCTATTTTTTGTTTTCTTCTCTTTTCATTTTTTTAAAATCCATCTGTCATTTCTGAAAAAGAAAGCATCATGAAATGTTTTTGAACACTGTCATAGGACTTTTGGTAGATAGATAGCACTAACCCATGGCAACCCAGGAAAGAGAGAGAGAGAGGAAACCCCACTATATTCCTGCTTTCCTTCTGCCCTAAATCTCCTGTGATGCCTCCTACTGGCTGAACCTCCTGAATAGCCTCTGTGTTGGTCTGTCTACAAGCCACAGAGTGTATACAGATAGAAAGTGCTTCTAGAGTGGCAAATGCAATAAATCAGGTATACATGCTCAGTAGACACAAGGCTGTCTTCTGTGTATTTGGGGTATAATGATAAAGGAAATAGCTTCTGCCCCCCCGCAACTCAGACCAGTGACTAGTTAACTCCAGAGTGGTAGGTTGGACATTATGTTGGAAGGGAGCACAAGTTGCCCTGGAAACAAATAGAAGGCACCTAACCTACAGTTTCTTCTTCCTCCTACAGACTATTAGTATTTGTATACAACCACACTTGTCACAAAGATAGCACAGCATAAAGATGAATGCATGGCATAGCACAGTTTCTAAGTACCATCTATGCTTTTACAAAGTTCCAAATCCAGGGAGATTTTTCTGAATATTATAATATATTATATGAAATATAAATATTATAATATTTCTGATTATTTATACAAAAGAAAAATATAAGTTAAATTTCTTCTAAGTTGATATTTAATATCTCATGCCTACATCTACTTTTTAAAAAGCAGCACAAAATGAGGGAGAAAGAAAAATGTCTTGTTATCCTATGAGTCAAGTAGAAGTTATGATGAATTTGCCAGAAAGAAAGTTCCATTCTCTTTTAGGATGGGAGATGACAAGACAGATATTTCATATAGCAGAATTTTGCTTTTGTCTTTATTTCTAGACCTCGACTCCTGACCCCAGAAACACAAAAGCTCCAGATTCCGTGAGACCACAAAACAATCATTTAGCCTTTGGGCCTTGACTGCTTTATCTGTGAAATGGAAGTTATAAGAGTTTCTATTTCCTTCAGAAGACCTCAATTTTGATAACTAATAAGAAACCAATAAAACGTTTGGAGCTCCTTGGAGATCAGCCACTAGCTGGGATAAAGTGGGTTATTATAGCAGCACTTCTTGAGCTATAGGTACTTATAGCAACCAAAAACAAAATAGATCACATCCTGTTGAAACTGCCCTTGGATAGGAAGAGTGCAATTACCCAAGGTTAAAATTGATTGCGGAGCGTCTGTTAACATCTGGACTTTTATAAAGTGTATGTTTGGAGCCCTGAGATATGCAGACTATTTACAAAAGCGCTCTCACAGAAGAGGTAAGCATAATACACTCTTCCTGTCCCTACAACTTTTGAATTTGTGGTAAGGTCAGAAAACTAAAATTCCTTTTCCCTTGCAGTGTCAGCCATCAGTGATGCTGTCATGTCTAAGTGAGGGGATGAAGGTGGATCTTTCTCTTTTGGGGGGAGTATCATTAATGTCACCTAATAGAAGCAGCTTTATAGAAAGCTGTCCTTTAAATAGAAGCAGCTAATATAGAAACAACACAGGCTGGTGTCAGGCAACTGCATTTCAAACTCAACTATGCCAGTATGTGTGATATTAAATAAATCTCAGGTCCATCATTTATGAAATGAGACCTATTAGATCTGACCCTCTAGAAATGAGGCCCAGGTTGCTGTATTTTGTGAAAGCCCCACAAGGGGACTGATGAGGGCTCATTTTCAGATGAGCTCTACTGAAACAGGTGATCACCAAATTCTCAAAGTTAATTATCTGTTTAGAAAATGGTCTTAGGCAACCTCATATCTTTCTCCACAACCTCCTAAGGCCTCCAATTCAACCACAACTTCTCCACACCAAGGAAGGAAGTTTGGCTGTATAGACCTATGATTGGCCCAGCAACCACCATTTCAGGCTTTACTGCTTCCATAGGTGTAGAAAAAATGGTGATGTCATGGGGGACAGTTCTGTTTTCTTATCTCTCATGGGCACAGTAAAACAGAAATGCTTGACTTGCTTCTGTCTTAGCCAGTATCCCTGAGTCTAAAATATGGCTCAGGAAATGAAAAGTAATAGGATCACCAAGGGAGAGTAGAGTTTATAAAAAATGGCAACATCGAAAGAAGAATAAAAAATAGAAGCAATATTTGGGTCCTGTTCTTGGGGTTTTCAATTATTTTAAAGGGTATTCAAAGATTATTTTAAAGGCTGCATTTGGTTAGGAGACTTGAAATGCTGGATCTTGCTCTCAGCCACAACTGTACCTCTAAGAGTTCCTAAAACCCAAGACACGGGTTTTCTCCCATGGGCACACACACACACACACATACACACACACACACTACAGAGCTGGCAAAGGAGCCAACACTACTTCCCTACAGCAGCAGGACTTTGGACCCTAATTCCAAAGCAAGACCTAAAGCAATTATTTTCATTTTCAAAGTACTGTCCTCAGACTAGCATCATAAGAATCATCTGGGAATCTGTTAGAAATGCAAATTCTCAGGTCCCATCCAAACCTACCAAGTCTCACATTCTGGAATGAAGCCATTCTGTCTGTGGTTTAACAGGTCCTCCGGGTGATTCTGCTGTGTTGCTCAAGTTTAAGAACCCCTAACCTAAAGGAACTACAAAATTTAATGGCCACTGGGTCTTCCCTCCTCCCTTCTCCAAAGTCTATCCCACGTCTTTGGTTTTTCATTCTGACTGGGGCAATAGGCAGCTCCAAAGTTAGAACAGGAATAGGAAGAGAAAGTATGTACTTCACTGTCCCTAGAGGGCTATTGGTTTGGGCTGCCTGCCCCAAAGACCAGGAAGTCTTTCCAAAAATACAGTGAGTGTTGTTGGATTGACAAAAAGGTGCCTGGGGTAGAGGCAGGGAAGTCCCTGATAATCTAAAAGGCAGACTCACCACCGTGCTTAGTGCAACAGCATTTTGGAAAAAAAAACTTTGACTTTCCTTTACATTTATTTTACTCTCCAATGTCATTTGCATTTATGATGATATATGGGTGAAACACCACAGTCTTTAAGAGTGTAGGGCTTCTAAATATCTCAATCTTGTCCTAGAATAGAGATGAGAAGGAAGAAAAGAGAGAGACTGAACTCAGGGGTATGGTGAGGGCCAGCCAGCAGCCCTTCCCCTTTCTGGGCATCAGGCGTCTGTTGCCTCCTTACCATTCAAGTTCTGTGGATAATTACAACCATTATCTTTGTGCTCCACATTCCCTGGCCAGGGCTTTAGTCTGTACTCGGAACCCACTTGATTTCACCGGGTAGGAAGGGCCTGACCAGACACGGGTTTCTCCCGCAGCCCAAGTGAGCGGTATTCAGAGCAGGTCTCGGGCTCCCCCTAGAGGTGGGCACCTCTTATGTCCTCGGGATGGCGGTTGTCCTAGGCAGCAGGCCCCTCCAGCCGGTCTTGCCCTGGAGAAGAAAGCGAGGTTCAACCCGCCCTAGGAAGTCGCTCAAAGTTACAGAATGTGTGACATTGCCAAGCCAATGCTATTTCCAAGCCACAGCCACAGGTGGCCATTTAATTTTAAATTAGTGAAAATTAAACATTCAGCTGCTCAGTAGCCGCGTGTGGCCGGTGGCTGCAATAGGAGCCAGGGCAGGCACCGACGTCATCGCAGCTGGGGGCTCCGGAGCCACAGCTACGGCCAGGCGTGGAGGTGGTCTAAGGTAGACCAGTAAGCCCCGAGCTAGGAAGCGCCGGGCACCGCACGGATGCCGACCAGTGTATTCAGGCACAGAACAAATGCTCCCGAGCTGAAGATCCATTAGAGGGGAAAAGGCATCCTGCATCCCGGCCCGAAGGCGCCCACCGGCCGGCTTTGCAGCCACAGAAGCCTCTGTGATGCCTGCTTCTCTACGCCCCAGGGATCATCGCTCCCGCAGAGCCTCTGACTCTTCCCGCCAACCCCACGTCCTGCTCTCCGGTTCCTTCCATTACTTGGTAATCCCAGACCGGCTCACAGGCAAACTCAAACAAACACAAGTGGGTGATAAGGACTTTAAATTCCTATTTACCTGGAGCTTATTGTACTTTTTATTTATTTATTTATTTATTTATTTATTTATTTATTTACTTATTCATTCATGAGAGACACACACAGAGAGAGAGGCAGAGACACAGGCAGAGGGAGAAGCAGGCTCCATGCAGGGAGCCCGACGTGGGACTCGATCCCGGGTCTCCAGCATCAGGCCCTGGGCTGAAGGCGGCGCTAAACTGCTGAGCCACCCGGGCGTCCCGCTTATTGTACTTTTTATACTGTCTGTCTCTTTTCCTGGTCATTGTATGGATTCACTTTGGAAAGAGCAGGAGCCATGTGCCCACTAGGACTGGAAGGAAGGTTGGCTGATATTCCTAACTTCTGGCCAGCCCCCCCCCTCGCCAGAGCACGGGAGTCAGACAGGAGACCCAGGAAGGGAGTTAATTTTATAAGTAGAATAGTAAGTGAAAATCATTTAGCAAATATCAGTAGCTTCCCTGGAAGTCTTTTTTTCCCCCTTTGCTTATTTGGCTTGAAGGCCTTTAAGAGCTCTAGCAGTCCAGTCCAATTTAAGTGATCGACTCCTGGAATAAGATGATTGCAGAGCATTATGCAGTGCTATATTTCTGAATTTATTTATCAGCAACTCTGTTTCTGAAAAGATTGAAGGGCAGTATTCCATGTAAATATGAACTGTTTTGGGGAAAATGAATCTATAACCGTATAAGGAGTGGTTATAAAATTATAAAACTGAATTCCCAAATCACACCTTCAATCAATCCCATTAACTTATAGTTACATCTTGTAAATACACATATATTCACCATGGCAGATTTATGTTCCTTGCCATTCATACAGAGTACAATATAATTTAACAGGAATATGTCAGAGGAAAATTAAAATGTTTTGATCATTTACAAAACAATAATTGGATACAGTTTTTAGATATAATAAACAAAATGCAACAATTACTTCAACAAATTAGGGTTTAATTCTGTACATAAAAATTGAGTAAAGGCAGGTACATAGTAATACTCCTCCAAATTGTACTAATCAGGAGACAAGGTAATCAAATCTGGGAGAAAATCTGAATTATAGAATACTTTAAAAATGCAGTCTTGTTACACTTAGAGAAACAGTAATAATGATGACAATAAAACTAACAGCTCACAAGAGAGTTCCAAGTACTGGCTGGCCTCATTTCATCAGCAGATTTTACTACAAAATGAGTAGAGGAGTGTTCAAAGGGCTAGGAAGCAAAGAGCTAACCTACATGACTATTCAGGATCTTTCCAGGTCCTGACCTAAGATTCCAGGGTCTGCAAGCAACAGGGTTTATGTAAAATGAATTAATGTGATAAAGTAGTTAAATATTGTTATTTCAAACAGGTTAAACATATTTTTTATAATGTTCCCTATGTTTTGCTTTTTGAAAGAGAGCAAATACAAAGAGGAATACAAAAAGACCAGGTCAAATTATAACATTTCCCATTAATGGAATCTGAATTAATCCCTTTCGGTTCTGACAAATGTCTCCAGTGTGCATACTTGAGGGAGAAGACATGGTTGAGGCCTGGCTCTGTCTCAAGTGAGACTATTTTACTACCTCTCTGACTTCCGGGGAGAAGTTGCAATCCCTCCTCTCTGAGGGTCTTTCCATCTCTGACTGCTGTTGTTACATGTGCAGTTTTAGTTTCCTTGCAATCTATGCACCTGTGGCATTAATCTAAAGGAATTTAGGGATTAGAGTCCATTTCTTACCTGAACTGAATTGCGATTTCTTCAAACCTAAAGAACAGCAAAATTCTTCATTTTGCTTTCTAAATCAGAAGCAACTGAAATTGTTCTGGTAATTATTACTATTATCATTTTATTATTATTTTAGAGAGAGAGAGTGAGAGCACAAGTGCTCATGCGCATGAGCTGGAGGGCGAGGCAGAGGGAGAGTTGGAGAGAGAATCTCAAGCAGGCTCCTGGACCAGCTCGGAGCCTGACTTGGAGCTTGAGATCATGACCCTGAGATCATGACCTGACCCCAAATCAAAAGTCAGAGGCTTAACCAATTGAGTCACCCAGGTGCTCCTGGTAATGATTACTTTTATATCTAATCTGAAATATTTTAATTTTATACCTCACGTGAACAACACACAAAAATTCTGTAATACTCTCAATCCAATTGTCCTGCTGTTGACATGTTGAGGCATTTTGTGGCAAGAACAACTCAGGAAGCCAAACGCCGTTCAGCAGGCATCTGGTGAAGGTGAATGCTCGTAAATATGCATTTCCTGAAAAAATCTTCCTGACAACTAATCTGGTAGAACTTGTTGTACTTGCAAAATTTTGAGTTCCTTCAACATTAGTGCAATGTGGAGTTCTTATGTTGCCCAATATCGTGGGAGTGCTTATAAACAAAAGCAGAAAGCAGAAAAAGCAGCACCTTGACTAATTTCTAGATTCAACTCACTTCTCTGGAGCTTATATACCTTAATTTTTTTTTTCTCCATGTAATAAAACAGGGAGGGAGCAGAAATGATACTATAGACATTAAGATTGGGAAAGTTATAGATTCAAGTCAGATGACCATTTTCATTCTGAGGAAAATGAAACAGAAGGCAGAGAAAATAAATTCATTTTAGGTAACAATTGAAAGCATACCCACTGTCTATTAAGTATTCTGTTTTCATGTGTCATTCAGTTGCCAGATTTTGAAGACTGGATCCAATTCACAAAGGGGCTATCTTCTCCATTTCAATTGTTGGTCTGAAGACAAACTAGTCAGTCTAGTCATCAGTCAAAAAATGCAGTTAGTGGATACATTTAGGTTCAGAATACAATCCTCAAAATGCAGAGCAGTATTTCTAGTGATTTTATGACTTTTTTATCTGGCATTCATCAATCCGGGACTCTTTCGTGCATCTTGTTGACATGGCTGAAAAACTTTGGAACCTTCACTTCATAACAATGTCAGGTGACCAAGAGTACAACTTCTTTAATTCAGAACGTTTGAAAAAGCTTTAACCTCAGGATGGGTGGTCATTCGGTGATTGATACCTAATTTCACCAGTTTCTCACCTCCAATGTGCTTGTCAACTTGATAGCAGCTCTGACCCACACTTGGTCAAGATTTACGTCCCATTGCATCACTGAAGGAAACAGGTCAGACTGAAACATGGTGAAGAAAAAAAGAATAGCAACATGACTTTGGCGATGAACAAATACCCCATTGATATTCAGCTACCGCTTCCGAAAATGCTCACAGGATGTTTGGAAATTGCATTTCTAAATGTTATGGGCTTCGGGTCTTTCAACCATGTAATGAATATATATTTTTTCTCCATTTATTTATTATTGGTAGAAATTGAGTGATGGACTTTTCCACTGATGCCCCGTCCATGTTTATTTTTCCATTGCTCCAGTCAGCATTGTTATCTGACAATGCAAAACAAGTTACATTTGAGTTGATACACAGAGGCAATCCTTCTTTCAAAGAATTTTCATCTGTCACCATCATCTCCACTAAAATGCAGAACAGGGAATGACAGAATGATTGGTTTTATCTACCTTTTGGTATATTTTTCTTTGAATGGCAGCCCCAGAGAACACAATTTTCAAGATAAAATAACAAAAGTGTGATTATTTCAAATGGCAGGGTCTAATGGAGGATTATAAATTATTGCCTAAAATGCCAAATGCTTTGGACCAGTAGCTTGAAATTGTGTTCTGGAGATTGTTTGGAATGACTGCTTCTCAGAATCTCTTTCTTCGTTTAAGAAAATGAACTGTTTCTTGAAAAAGGCAAATGATCAAAAAAGGAAACAAATAGTAATAATAAAAAAAACCTAGCACTGCACAAAATAGCAAGGTCAAAATAAATTCAAGGAAAATGGACTATATATTTCTCTTCACATTAGTAGCCCTTAACAATAGTACTTGTCAAAGGCATGTGCCTTTGTTTCCTAAAAAGAAAAATATTTGTTAAAGCCTGTTTTTGCTTTACTTTTTCAGATGATACAAATTCAAACACAATTGGATAAATCTGATAAATTTAAAATATATTTATTGTGTACTTCTAACTGAAGGCTCATTGTAACATGGAGTACTTACAGATCATGAAGGAGAATTGTACAGTAGACACTAATAAATTTAAGATTCAGCTACTTAAATCGATGAACTCACTAAATAAGACACCCGTTTCCTGGGCTTCGGTTGAACTGAGCTGAGGCAGTAGGAGACCTTGTCAAAGAAGACCAAAATGACTCAAATATTTTGGTTAAATCTCTTCTTTGGCTATCACTTATGTCAGAACGATATAAATATCTTCAAACCTAAAGGAGAATATTGCTATGCAAAAAGCATATTAATGTTACCAGGCAGCAGTGGGTTACCTGACAATCTTTTCTTCTAGGTGGGTTTCTAAATCAAAGAAGTAGCCTAAAATGCTGAAGGCAGCTCTGTTTCCATAACCAAAATCTGACCTAATGATGTCAACCACATGTGTCAACTTATTTCCTGTTGATCTATGAAAGAAGAAAATATGTAGGGAGATTGGTGTGATTCTTTAAAACTAAATTATCTGATTTCAGTGAAAATATTTTGGCAATATGAATGAGCATTAAATTGGATTCCACAGATCCCCCAACTTTCCCACCCCCTGCCAAAATAAAACATCCTTGAGCTATCAGTGTTTCCACCACTATCAATATTGACTCTGTCAAAACAGAGGGATGGCCAATTTCCCAGCCATCTCTGAGCTATGGATACAGCCTATCTAAATGGGGCAGGCATAAAAAAAACAAAAATTCTTGGATCAAAAGTATCTGAATTCACGAATCGGATTACTGTGAATTCAGTAGATTCTGCTTTTCTTTGCTAGTGAAAGGCAAAACATTGCATTGCTTTTGGGAGCTGTAATAGGATTCTTTTAGCTATCATGGAGAAATGGCTGTGAAAACTATGAATGAATGATTGTAGGAGGTAGTTTATGTGTTGGTTAGCATATCACTAAGATCAAAAAGCTAAATAGTTGAGTAGTTTGCAAAGCAACTTTAAAATTGATTGATGGTCACATACATGCCTGCTTTCTAGGCCTGAGATAAAAGGAAAACAAAGCTTTCTCCTCTG
This sequence comes from Canis lupus baileyi, assembly GCF_048164855.1. Taxonomy (NCBI): domain Eukaryota; kingdom Metazoa; phylum Chordata; class Mammalia; order Carnivora; family Canidae; genus Canis; species Canis lupus. The sequence continues at coordinate 51,276,482 of NC_132855.1, read as the reverse complement.
ATTACTGCTTAAATTAAATGTGTCTGGCTCTTCATTTCCTACTATATTTGTGGAGCTAAAGGGAAGAGAAAGGAGGCAAAATGCAGTGTGAATAGATGTTGCAAGAAAACAGCAGAAGTGAGGACCATCTTTGAATGATTTTATTGTAGCTGGAGAAACTGAGACATTATAATAAGACCTTAGAAGTGATTTATATATTTTTCATCGCATTTCCAAACATGTGTACGGTTCAAGAACAACACAGAGGGAGGAATTTCCTGGTAATTATTCTGACCATTTTAATGGGCCATTGAAAATCTTCATGGAAAGGAGCCCTGACTAAAAGTGTGCTGAATCTTATGGTAATACATCAAGACTATGGTGATAAAATTATTATTTTTTTTTATTAAACAAGTGTGTGTGTATATATATACACATATATATATGTACACACACAGACACACATACACACATATATATATGTATAAGAAAAACTTAGGATGGTACTTAGAAATCAAAATCCTATACAGTTGTCAAATTTTGCTAGTACAGTTAAATAGCTCTAGAAAAGACTTGTTTTTACCAAAAATAAAGCACGGCTTTTTAAAAAAATAGGTCTTAAAGAAAAACAGTTCTATGTAGTTAACATTGTACATTTGACGGCTTTTAATCTTAGTCTTCTTTAAATAACTTTTGCTCTTATATTCTTTAAGAAAAGATGCAAGTTTATTTACTCTCATGCAGCGTAAGTGACGGCAGAATGTGGCTAGTGACACTCTGTTCCCTTCTCTTAAACACGCTGAATGGAGAAAACAGATATCACAGAGCCACAGCCTAAGGAATGCAAGTTGGCGTTACCATCTGTGCCTGCCCATAGACAAGCAAGCACCCTTCCATGGGTGTTCTTTCATAACAGATATTCTATTAAATCAACTCAGTATCAGAATTGGAACCAACTTCTCTGGATAATCTCTGAAGACACAACACCATGATTAGAATTGATAATGATGTGTGAGTTGAAGTTTGAAAGTTTAAGATGTAGTAAAAATGAGCCATTTTAAAATAAATCCATGAAATGAATTAAGCAAAATTTTGGATACTTGGTATAACTCCAATTATTAAAAACAAAAGGGAATTTAATAAGTTCTTTATAGATCTTGGAAACTAGCCCTTTATCTGATACGTCATTTGCAAATATCTTCTCCCATTCTGTAGGTTGTCTTTTAGTTTTGTTGACTGTATCCTTTGCTGTGCAAAAGCTTCTTATCTTGTTGAAGTCCCAATAGTTCATTTTTGCTTTTGTTTCTTTTGCCTTCGTGGATGTATCTTGCAAGAAGTTACTGTGGCCGAGTTCAAAAAGGGTGTTGCCTGTGTTCTCCTCTAGGATTTTGATGGAATTTTGTCTCACATTTAGATCTTTCATCCATTTTGAGTTTATCTATGTGTATGGTGTAAGAGAATGGTCTAGTTTCATTCTTCTGCATGTGGATGTCCAATTTTCCCAGCACCATTTATTGAAGAGACTGTCTTTCTTCCAGTGGATAGTCTTTCCTCCTTTATCGAATATTAGTTGAGCATAAAGTTGAGGGTCCACTTCTGAGTTCTCTATTCTGTTCCATTGATCTATGTGTCTGTTTTTGTGCCAGTACCACACTGTCTTGATGACCACAGCTTTGTAGTACAACCTGAAATCTGGCATTGTGATGCCCCCAGCTATGGTTTTCTTTTTTAAAATTCCCCTGGCTATTCGGGGTCTTTTCTGATTCCACACAAATCTTAAAATAATTTGTTCTAACTCTCTGAAGAAAGTCCATGGTATTTTGATAGGGATTGCATTAAACGTGTAAATTGCCCTGGGTAACATTGACATTTTCATAATATTAATTCTGCCAATCCATGAGCATGGAATATTTTTCCATCTCTTTGTGTCTTCCTCAATTTCTTTCAGAAGTGTTCTATAGTTTTGAGGGTATAGATCCTTTACCTCTTTGGTTAGGTTTATTCCTAGGTATCTTATGCCAAAGAAACAAACAATCCAATCATGAAATGGGCAAAAGACATGAAGAGAAATCTCACAGAGGAAGACATAGACATGGCCAACATGCACATGAGAAAATGCTCTGCATCACTTGACATCAGGGAAATACAAATCAAAACCACAATGAGATACCACCTCACACCAGTGAGAATGCGGAAAATTAACAAGGCAGGAAACCACAAATGTTAGATAGGATGTGGAGAAAAGGGAACCCTCTTACACTGCTGGTGGGAATGTGAACTGGTGCAGCCACTCTGGAAAACTGTGTGGAGGTTCCTCAAAGAGTTAAAAATAGACCTGCCCTACGACCCAGCAATTGCACTGTTGGGGATTTACCCCAAAGATACAGATGCAATGAAACGCCGGGACACCTGCACCCCGATGTTTCTAGCAGCAATGTCCACAATAGCCAAACTGTGGAAGGAGCCTCGGTGTCCATCGAAAGATGAATGGAGGGGATCCCTGGGTGACTCAGCGGTTTAGATCTGCCTTCAGCCCAGGGCGTGATCCTGGGGTTCCAGGATCGAGTCCCATGTCGGGCTCCCTGCATGGAGCCTGCTTCTCCCTCTGCCTGTGTCTCTGCCTCTCTCTCTCTGTGTCTCTCATGAATAAATAAATAAAATTTAAAAAAAAGAAGAAAGATGAATGGATAAAGAAGATGTGGTTTATGTATACAATGGAATATTACTCAGCCATTAGACACGACAAATACCCACCATTTGCTTCAGCGTGGATGGAAGTGGAGGGTATTATGCTGAGTGAAATAAGTCAATCGGAGAAGGACAAACATTATATGTTCTCATTCATTTGGGGAATATAAAAAATAGTGAAAGGGAATATAAGGGAAGGGAGAAGAAATGTGTGGGAAATATCAGAAAGGGAGACAGAACATAAAGACTCCTAACTCTGGAAAACGAACTAGGGGTGGTGGAAGGGGAGGAGGGGGTGGGGGTGAATGGGTGACGGGCACTGAGGGGGGCACTTGACAGGATGAGCACTGGGTGTTATTCTGTATGTTGGCAAATTGAACACCAATAAAAATAAATTTATTATTTAAAAAAAATAAAAACAAAAGGGAAAAGAAACCTTCCCAAGGGCAAAGGTTTTCTTCTGCTTTATTCACTAATAAATTCTAAACTAGAATAGTAAGTACTTGATATTTAGGTACTTAAATACTTAAAGTATTTAAATACTTAAGTACTGGGTATTTGGGTATGTCAGTACTTGTTGAATGAGTAAATAAATGAATAATACTTATGAAATATTGAAATATGTGATAAGAATAAAATATTTTACAATTGTTCAAACAATTGATATCGATGATCTCTTTTACTATATCATATTTGGAATTTAATAATATGACTCTCAATTACTAGTGAAAAAAATAAGGCATAGATATTAAATAATTCACTTAAGGTTACCACCTTTTATTTATTTATTTATTTATTATTTATTTTTTATTTTTTATTTATTTATTTTTTGAGGTTACCACCTTTTAAATGGTGGTTCCAAGATGTCTGACTTCATAGCACTCACTCCTAACCACTTACCACCCACACATGCAGTGCTTACGTTACTTCCCTTTACCTAATACTCACCTTTCCTGTACAGTGAAATGTAAGTCAAAGTTGATTGTTAAACACCTTCTCTGGATATATGTCAAAGCTCAAAGATAAATGTGTCAAATACGTCTGCCATTAATGATAAAATTTAACACCTGATGCTGGTAGTTATGTGAATTTTTTTGACATATTCATATAAACCAGCACTAAAGCTGATAGAGTTATTATTGTTTGACCTAACTTCTCAGTTTTCTACAATTTAAAAAGGATTTGAGACCATAAATCTTCATATTTGCAGTACTAAAAAAAGAGCTACAGTCATCTTTCCAAGGCACATTTGAGAATACTAAGTTATTGATCCATCCGTCTATCACTCATGTGAAAGCCTAGTGCACATTTACAAATTTAACACCTTTCAAAGGATATAAAAAACATAATAACATAACAGAAATGTCAATTTTTCACACAATGGGTCCCAGGCAATCAGGTTCATCTTTGACAACGTTCATTCTTCATACTAGCCACGCTCGCATTCCAGCTGCACCTAGGGGCCAAATCAACTGGATGCTAACCAGCCTTATCTTCTCTTGGAACCAAAAAGGACTCAGCATATGATTAAACAGGACAGATTTTCTAACAATGCTTAGTTTCTCCTTACCTGAGTGAAAATACCAAGACTCACTTGGGCACCATTTGAACATCAGGTGTGATCAAGCTCTACAGGTAAAGATGAGAAAGGGCATATTCTCATTCTCTCAGCCTCCACAGCTTGGGTCTGAAGTTTCATGGCATAAAGGTGTACTGCCCTGAGATGAAATACAGCTATACTTATCAAGTGTGTCATTTGCTTCTCCCTTGTAATTTCCGGTGTTCAGAGACAGGAACTGTGGCTCTTGTCATGTTTTACCTGAATCAAGAAAGTCTCAAAATCCAAAATAATTGAACTTTGGGGACAAGTCATTAGGGATCTAAACTTGACCAGAATTGAGTCAGAAATAGAAAGATCACGAACCACAAATAAAACAGTCACCGAAAAGAAATGCTTTGCCAGGTTCAAATCTGGAAAAGAGTGCTTTGCCAGGTTCAAGTCTGGAAAACTGCAGTCTGTGTATAATTAAGAAGAGAGGAAGGCAACGGATTGGGATTCAATGCTAAAGCTTTCTTAGTAAGGCAGGCAGAAAGCACCTGGGGACCGTCAGACCCAAAGATGTCAGCCATGTTGCTTCTCTGCCAGACCCTGATGGGAGGGAAAACCTGCCAAACTGCTGAATCAGGTTTTGTTTTTGTTTCTAAAGGATGGCTGTTTTGGTAGACTTCTAAATTGTCCCCGAATATTCATTATCCTCTTCTTATTTAGTAATGACACTCCAGTTTTCAGCTGAACACATGCCCACCTGAAAGAAAGACCCTATCTTTCTATCTCCATGTAGCTGGTAAGAGCATGAACTCTCTCTTCTCTCTTTCACTTTTCCACTGGTTAAAAAACAGATGTGAAAAAAAAATATGCCCAGCTGATTTCTGACAAAGGAGAAAAAAACCAATCCAATGAAAGAAAAGAGCCTTCTTAACAACTGGCATCAATTTCAAAAGATATGAACCTTGACATAAAGCCCATATTTTACACAAAAATTTCACTCAGAATGGATCATACACATAAATGTAAAATATAAAACTTTAAAATTAAAAGAAAAAGAATGTGAGAGAAAATCTTCATGACCTAAGGTTAGGTGACAAATTCTTAGACATGACACCAAAGGTACATTTCATAAAAGAATAACTCAATTATTGGACTCCCTCCAAATTAAATATTTTGCTTTGTAGAAAACCACGTTAAGAAATTGAAAAGATGAGCCACTGATTTAAAGAAAACATTTGCAAATCACATAACAGACATATGATTCATATACAGAATATATAAAGAATTCTCTAAACTCAACAGTAAGAAATCAAACAATGCAATAAGAAAATAGGCAAAAGATTTCAACACACATGTCATGAAAGAATATATCCTTATGGCAAATAAAAATAGGAAAAGATATTCAACAACATTACTCATTAGGAAATACAAATTAAAACCATGATAAGACACCATTACATATCTATTAAAATGGCTAAAATAAAAAAATATTGATAATATTAAATGCCAGTGAGGTTATGCAAAAACTAAGTCTCTCCTACATTGATGGTGGAAGTATAAATGATACAGCCACTTAGAAAATTTGGCAGTTTCTTCAAAGTTAAACATATACTTACCATATAACCCAGCACTTGCACTTCTGGGCACTTATCCTAGAAAATGAAAACTTATGTTTATACAAAAATCTGTGCATGAATATTCATAACAGCTTTCTTTAAAATAGCCAAAAACTGGGCATGACCCAAATGTCCTTCAATGTCTATGATTAAACAAATTGTGTGCATCCAGATAATGGCATAATACTATTTGGACATAAAAAGAAATGAACTATTGATGCATGAGACAAATTGGTTCAATCTTAAGGGCACTATGCTGCCAGAAAAAAAGCCAGCCTCAAAAGTAAACATACTGTGTGTTTCCATTTATACAGTATTCTTGAAATGGCAAATTAAAGAGATGGCAAACAGATTAGTGCTGCAGGGGGGTTAGGGAAGAGGAGTTAGGGACAGTGTGAGGAAGCATTCTCTAGTGCTGGAACAGTTCTGTATCTTCATTATAATAATGATGGCTATTCAGAATCTATACTTATGATCAATTGCCATAGAATGAATCACAAAGATGTACAAAAAGTTGAGTACCAAAAATGTCAAAACCTGTGTAAGCTCTGTAGTCTAGTTAATTATACCGTTCTAATTCATTTCCTGGAGTTGATAATGTTCTTTAGTTGTGTAAGGTGTCACTGTTGGAGGAGCTGGCTGATGGGTACACAAGACCTCTCTGCACTATCTTTGAATCTTCTTGTAGATCTGAGTCTATAATTATTTCAACATTTTAAAAGTTTAAGTAAAACATCCCTGGGTCATGGAGTTACTAAAACAATTATAAAAAATTGAATACACAATTAAATTCCATGATCACACAAATATTTGTACTACTAATACATATATTATGTTTTTTACCTTTCCTTTATTTTTTTTAAGATTTTATTTATTTATTCTTGAGAGAGGCAGAGATGTAGGCAGAAGAAGAAGCAGGCTCCATGCAGGGAGCCCAACATGGGACTTGATCCTGGGACTCCAGGATCACACCGAGCCAAAGGCAGATGCTCAACTGCTGAGCCACCCAGGTGCCCCAATTTTTTATTTATTTATTTATTTTTTTACCTTTCCTTTAACGTGAGAGTGTAATCTGAGATGAGAAGATTCAATTTCAAGAGCTCATGGATTCTTACCCATGCTACAGCAACCCAACTCTCCCTAGGGCTGAGTAAACTAGCTGGCTCTGGACTAATGCAGTGTTTTTGATGGCTAGGTGATCATATTCGATATCCCAGCCATATCCCAGAGCAACCTCTTTCACACATTCATTATTTTGATTGAACTTTATGCATTTAATATTTTATCCCTATAATTAGTACCACATTCCTTTTTATCTATTTATTTATTTTTACTAGAGTGCAATTTAGATAACTCATGCAAAGGACTATCCCATCAAAATGGTGGTATTTAGGGTCAAATCCTTGGTGTCTGCCTTTCAATACAAAGTGACTGATCTCAGTGTTCAGTGATCTAGTTTGTGACTGGCCATTTTGTACTGAGCAGATTTCATCTCCGTTTTACATTTCCTCCTTTTAACTGGAATTAGATATGACTCCCAAATTAAGATTTTTGCATTATTATCTTAAATATCTTTTAAGTGTATGTCACATACTCCGAAGTACAGGATATAGTACTTCATCCCTATATCCAGCTGAATTCGGTGTATTTTTGACCCAGAGAATTTTCATTAGAAAACTTAAAGATAACAGAATATGTAAACCTTCAAATTTATAGGCTAATACGATGTTTTCATAGCACAGGACAAGGACAAGTAAATACTTATTTATCCCAGCTAAGTACTGAGTTCTTCATCTGTCATAACAGAGTATAGCTATCTAGTAGTCATGTCTACCTACTTGTTTTCATCTGCTTTAGTTATGATGAAATACCAGAGACTCATAATAATTTCTAGAAAGAACAAAGAGAAATGATTTAATGTGTTTCATTAATTAGTTATATTATTAGCATCTTTAATGATAAAATGTCAATATTTTCCATATAATTAACACATAAAAATTTCAATATTTAGACTAGTAAGAATCCCTTAGTAAGTGATGATGCTCATCAAGGATGTTCTCTTCATGTTTATTTTCTAAGTGCAGATAATAAATCCAATGGTACCATCATTCTCATTCATTAAACTTCTGTTGAGTGAATAAATAAATGTATACATGAAGAAAGTAATTGGTGGTGGCAGAAGCTTGCTTCCTGTCACCAAGGTAACTATCATCCTAGCGTGTCTTATATAGAATAATAAACTGTTAAAGATGTATGAGGCTTGGGCAGGGTTGGATAATTATTTTCCAGGGAAATTTAAGTATCAGTTGAAGGGACTAGCCATGGAGAGAATAATTATAAAACCATCATGAATCTACAACAGATTGCTGGAGAAGAAAAGCTTGAGCAGGGCTCTGGGTGAACATAAATTAGTTTGAGGAAATCTATTAAAACAAATAAGTGGATACTTGGGAGGTATATATGTGTATTTAGTAAGTAAACATTTCAAACTCTTCATCATTAAAATAAATTTTTGTACAATTTTCCTTTTTGCTATTAATATCTTTAGTCTCTTCATTTTCTTTTTTTAAAATATTTATTTATTTATTCATGAGAGACACAGAGAGAGAGGCACAGATATAGGCAGAGGGAGTAGTAGGCTTCCCACAGGGAGCCTGATGCGGGACTCAATCCCAGGGCCCCAGGATCACACCCTGAGCCAGTCAGATGCTCAACCACTGAGCCACCCTGGTGCCCCTCTTCATTTTCTAAATAGATTTCTAATGGTCAGGTAAAGGAAAACATGTGCTCTGTAAATATCGTCCTATTATCTTTGTATTTGATCTATTCAGGGCTTTGATGAATCATGGATAGTTTATTCAATTTTGATGGCATGGCTATCATATTCTATGATAACTGTAGAAGAATTTCCAACCAAAAATCATTTCCAAATTTTGGATTAGAACCCGGTTCTGCCTTTTTCCCCTGAATAATCCATACTTCATTTTCAAGTAAGTCAGAAAATTTAGTATCATGTGGGATGAGTGCTTTTTTTCCAGGGAACGAGACAAAATATTTGGGTCTTTTTTCAAAAGTATCCAGTTTTTAAAGAATTGCACTTCTCTGTCTTACGTGGAAAGTTGTGGATGATTTCTTTTTTTCTTTGGGGGAAAAGGAGATTAAATGAACAACTCAATGTTTTAAGTGTTTAGAGTTTTTTTCTTTTTTTAAGATAATTAAAATGCTCTGAACAATTCCCACATGGTGACTTAAAGGTGAAATTCAGTTAGATAATAAGTGAGCAGACTAATAGCTCCATACAAGCCATATTCAACTGAAGTCAATTTATGCATCCTGTGTTTTTTAAGTTTCCAGGACATAGGACTAAGAAAGAACACTGTCAAATCATCCATAAACTCAGACATATTACTGAACTCCATATGCAAATTGCTTTAGGAATTCTCTGCTGATTTCATTCACACAACTATTAATTTCAGGAATAACTGGATACTAACTAGCTAGTAAACAATGTCTAATGTAGTAAGAGTACACTAGCTGGGACAGGATCCAAGTATTTATTGAAGCCTAAATGGTTAGTTGTAGAGGAAAACTGCCACTCCCCCCTTCCCCCCATAGTCTCCAGAACATGACATACACTTTGGATTCAATTTTGAAAGCAGACTGCATCCTAACTTTGAGGGAAAAGAGAACAGGGTTTGTAGGTCTTTAAATTTTCTAAAGTAAAAGTCAATATTCCAGTCTGGAAGGGAATATTTAGAGGTAAGGAAAAACCAAATATTAATGAAAATATGCATAATAATGAAAAGTTTGTTTTCTTTTAGATTAAGTTGCAGCTTTGCAATTGTTTACACTTAGGGAAATAAAAACAATGGAAAACATAAAACAATGGAAGAAAGCTCTTGCTTCCTCATCAACAACTTCAAAAAGGGTGAGGGTCTAGACTTCAGACAAGACAGCCTGAGAGAGAAAGTGTCACTCTTGAAATTATAGTAGGTTCGGAGTTGAGAACCACATCCATCCAGGAAGAGAACCTGTACAGCTACATGAGTAGGAATATCCATTTTTTTCATTTCTTTTATCTTAATCTACTTTTGCATTTCTTTATCTTTCTATTATCTCTAAGATTTTGGTGAGTTTTTGCTAAAAAAAAAAAAGGTAGTTATGATAATTTCTTTGGAGAACTAAGAGAAGGGCATATGTCATCTTTCGGGGTGATACAGTATGGAAGAAAAGCAGTATAAAGTAGACTTGACAGCAGAGTAGAGGACTATGAAGGCAGAAAGGGAGTAAGTGACCATTAGGCTGCATAAAACCCAAATGTATTTATTGAGATTGCTCAGGAACAGAAAGGGGCAAAGACTTGGCTTCTCCTGACCAAAAGACAGAGGCAATGTGGGTATTAAAGAAGGATGATCTTGGGATGCCTGGGTGGCTCAGTGGTTGAGCATCTGCCTTCAGCTCAGGTCGTGATCCTGGGGTCCTGGGATTGAGTCCCACATCAAGCTCCCCACAGGGAGTCTGCTTCTCCCTCTGCCTATGTCTCTGCCTCTGTTTCTTGTGTCTCTCATGAATAAATAAATAAAATCTTAGAAAAAAAAAAAAAGAAGGATGATTTGAAAGGCTGCAGAAGTTGAAGGTGGGTTATACAGGAATATCTGGTTATAACTGTCATTACTTAAGTTAATAAAGAGCTAGTGTATAGTTTGATGATATTTAATAGACGTTATTATTTATTGAGCTACACTTTTTTGAAAAATAATCTTTTTGAACTTTGGTATACTGCTTTATGTGAAACATAAATAACATATATTCTAAATACAAATGATTTTTTTTTGAGACACAACTAGATGAAGCACAATAAGTAAGCATTCTGTGATTAATCGATTCAAAGATTCAGTTTGAAGAGAATGAGACTAAATACACCGCATGGGCTTAAGGCTTTAGGACACGAAGGCTGCGCCGATAAGAACAAAGCTAAGTGATTAATCAATCCAATGATTAGATTAATGCAACCAGTCAACCTGGATAATACAGGGAAAACCTTTTTCTTTTTCTCAACAGCAAGTATTTTTGTCTGTAATTGTTCTTAATCATTCACATAATTGAATTAGCTATTTTACTCTGCTTGTATGAATGGCTTTTCTTGACTTGTTTAATTTTTTCTCTAAGTTTCTAATTTCTGAAGGTTTCCTACCATATGTCCTGCCTTTGTTGGTCATCCAAAATTGTTCTTGTAAGGTGATTTTTTCCCCATAAAATATGTATCATTTCAATTACCTGATTTTTTCCCCTTTCTTTATCATATTAGTATAAATAAGCTCAAAGATAACCAACCATAGATTGTGACCTTGAATTTCTTTTCTTAAATCTTACTTTATCTTTTCCATAAAATTTTCATTTACTTTGTCTGCACATTTATCTTAATTAGCCTTCAATTCCTTCCATTAAGTATATCTCTATCAATGTTTGCTGTGACCAGGACAAGTGGTGGATAACAATGCTATTTTAAGTAAGTATGAGTCAGATAACTGTAGCCCCAGGAATGTTACATCTTTTTTTCCTCCTTGACAGCCCAAGGTCCAAAAGAAGGACAAATGAAGTAATTAGAATGAGAGTTATACCTTCATAGTAGAGGCAAGGTCAGACTTGTTCTTCAAATTCATTTGAGTGGCCATCAGGAAAGTCATTTGTGGCTGGGATGATAATAAGATAAGTCAAGTGTTTAAATAACATTAAAAGAAAATGAGATATTTATGTAGGAACCCTTTAGATTTTGGTGAAATATATCACTTTGAGTAGATTATGAGATAGATGTATGACAATTCAATCATGCAGAAATTTAAGAAAAAAGAGAATTGCTTCTCTGGCTAAGATGATGCATTAGACTGGGAAGAAGTAACCTAACGTAGTATTCATTTTCCTATTTCTTTTGCTTGCATGAAAATGGAGAGAGTAATATTAAGAAACAGTAGGAACCCAACTTCTCTTTCCTACGGTCATAAAGCTTTTGTAAGAGAAATTTCCCCCCAAATGGATAGATTATGTGGTTTTTAGAGGAAAACCATTTCTGATGGTAATTCATTGATGTGTTTAGAAATTCACATTCATAACTTTTGTTAATCTATATAATTTTTGCTCAGATCTTACTTTATTTTCTCTGCAATCTGTGATTTGTTGACCCACCTCTACTTTTATAATTCTTAAGATTCTTGAAGAAGTGTCATTTGCTTTATTACTATAAGTTGTAATTCTATAACTTTCATAAATCTTTTCTTTCTTACAAAATGAAACTACAGTTCAATATATCCAGCTAACTCCCACTGTTTGTTAAAAGATAAGTACAAGCAATAAAAGAATACAAGAGAAAAAAATACATGTAGGCCAAGCAGAAATATCTTTTTGAATAGCAAACTGTGGCCACAGAGGGTTTTTGGTTTGTTTGTTTTAAGTAAACCTGTCATCTGATTTTAAATCTGCAGGAGATATTAAAAAGGATTCTGTCCAGTCTCTTTATTTTACCAATCTAGAAGCTGAAACTCAGAGCTTTTAAAATATTTGTCTCAAGCTGTTAGATCAGAGTACTATCAGGTGTTAGGGTATGTGCCTGACTTGAGGCTTAGCTGTAGACAGGTGGGAAAGACAGAGTCTACTGTATGTTAAACTTCAACTTGAACCTCTGGTTGCTGAGAACAGCCTCCTCTCAAGATTCCAACAGAGGAGTGGGGTCAAGACTCCTGCTTTCCCCTGTTATTTAATTGTTACTTCTCCCTGTCCAAGCCAAAGCCAGGTGTGTGTGCTAAGCCCACACCTCACACCTGCCTCTTTAACTTCACTCTATACAGTGCCTTAGGGCCAGGGATAAATAGTCTGTTTTATCTTTTCCTTCTCTGCCTTTGGCCTGTGCCTCAGCCTCCTCTTGCCTTTGATCAGCAGGCCTGGTGACCTCATACTCCCCATCTACCACATCGTTACCTGGCGACTCTGTGAGCCCAGTCCTCTAGATTTAACCCTTACTGAATTGAACATAATAGAAGAAACTGGAAACTCTTCTCTCAAGAAAATGTCTTTGTTTGTAGGGCCATTGTCTCACTAGGAAATCCCATTTTGAATGCCAAAAATGAAATATTATTTCATTTCTTACTCTAGGTATTCCTAGAAAAACCTAATGAAGCCCCAGAAAGATAGATGCCTTAAGTGAAGCTCAAAGAGAAATGCAGTAAAGAAAGCACATTAATGATTTTCAAAATAGCATTCTGATAATATTTATTTTGAAAAGAAACACATAATCCAGGAAGAAATCACTAGGGGGAGGCCTATATCTAAGGCACTGTCGGTAGTAGTTACTAAACTGTGACAACAACCAAGTAGCGTCTCTAAACTCCTTCAATTGGAAGTTACAATATTGTCATGGAGGACACATCTGAACACACCTTACACTGCTACTGCAAGTATGCCTAAGAGACATCAGAAAAATTGAGATTCTAATAGATTTGAAACACAATTGGGTATCTGGGGAGAATGAGAGGTGTCCTACCTCAGCAGTTGCATAACCTTGTGCTGAAACTTGCTAACTGGATCAGCCATCCAGGGAGGACTTCAGTGATTCTTCCTTGGGAGACTCTCATCTTTTCCTTTCCTTCCCTTCCCTTCCCTTCCCTTCCCTTCCCTTCCCTTCCCTTCCCTTCCCTTCCCTTCCCTTCCCTTCCCTTCCCTTCCCTTCCCTTCCCTTCCTTTCCTTTTTTTCTTTTCTTTTCTTTAGAGAGCAAGTGTGGGAAAGGGCAATGGGAGTGGGAGAGAACTTTAGTAGCCTCTGTGCTGAACATGAAGCCACATACAGGGCTCGATCTCATGACACTGAGATCATGACCTGAACCATAACCAAAAGTCCAGCACTTAACCTACTGTGATTCCCTGGGGCTCCAAGCCTATCATTTTTAAGACACTGCATGGGAGACAAATTGCAAGAAAAAATTCTCTCAGAATTTTTGGCCTCGTCCCTTTCTACCCTTTTAGGAACTGCAATAATCAAAGCCATTTTAAGGCTTTTATGTATGCTTTAATTATATTCCTATGTTGTGTACCTTTCACTGGAGAAAGCAAAATTTATTTACCTAATCTGTGGACTGACACATAGTAACCAATATCTAAGTACAGGTGAGCCTTTGGGAGAATAAGGAAAGGCTTAGTATGTAAGCATCAGTCCACTTGCTGAGGCTTATTTTTTTTAGTGCTTAGGTTCTGCCAACCCTCTCTGGATGGCATCTAGTATAATTGTGTTTTGAATAGGTCTTGCTTGTATAGTTTTCTTTCTTTTTTCTTTCTTTCTTTCTTTCTTTCTTTCTTTCTTTCTTTCTTTCTTTCTTTCTTTCTTTCTTTCTTTCTTTCTTTCTTTCTTTCTTTCTTTCTTTCTTCTTTCTTTCTTTCTTTCTTTCTTTCTTTCTTTCTTTCAAGTGTTTCTAATCTTTTATGGAAAGATGTTTCTGACATTTGCTTTGATTTTTTTCATTTAATTTCCATTTATGCTCTTGTTCTATTATTTCTAGAAGGGGAGGGAATCAAAAATTTAAATATGATCAAAGGTATTAAAAGTGTATGTGCTTCTGTTGAAATCTACTACCATTTTGTTCTGGGTACAGGCTTCACTGTTAAAATATAAAGGGAAAAATTACTATTTGCCAGCACATATTGTCCTTTATTTTTATTTACTTTTAATAGCTATATTAAAATTGTGGCTATAATCCTAATGCCACCTGAATAAGAAAATTCATTCTATGTATAAGTTTTATATATGAAATGAAATTGGAAATTGATAACAAAAAATGATTTGATAGTGAATTTTCCCACCACAAAATCAAAAATAAACAAGGCATTTAAAATTTTTTAAATTAGGTACTTACACATCATTGATCATTGGCTTAATAGTGTTTTCTGACATGTGTGTATTTGCAGGACTTCAAATGTAATTTGTTTAGCTTTGAATCAGGGACGTATTCTATTTTGGTGTACCTAACTTTTACAAAAGCAATGACAACCTTTTCTCATCTGTACATTCATGAAAACATCTTAATGCCTACCTTATTATGATGAAGAGTTCAAATTATAAGGCCAGCTTCTCTTAAACCTTGCAAAGGGACAGTTTTTCCTCAACTTGCATTGAAAGAACATCCTTTTTTGGATTTAAACATTTTCTGAAGTGTTAAAAACTTGGAACCTAGTTACTAATATTCAACAAATATATATTGAGCACCTACAGTGTGCTAGTCTCTGTTTAGATCTCTAGAGATACCGTAGGAAAACTAAAGCAGGTAATCAATCTGGAAATGTGAGCTCGGTTCTGGTCCCCTGCATGACACCTGCCATGTCACCTGGCACTGAAAAGATCAAAGAATTAAAAATGACAATTTCCTGTTTTATTTCTGGATCTGACCATATAGACTTATTTTCTCAGTCTTTTTTTGTAATTTCTGAAATGTAAATAAGGCAGAGGTACAGAAACACACATAAATAAACGTATAGTTTAATGAGTCATCATAAGATCAACACCCTAGTACCACACTCATGTTGAGAAAGAGAACTATAGGGACATCTGGGTGGCTCAGTTGTTGGGCAACTGCCGTTGGCTCAGGTCGTGATCCTGGGGCCCAGGATTGAGTCTCGCATCAGGCTCCTTCCTGGTGAAGAGCCTGCTTCTCCCTCTGCCTGTGTTTCTGCCTCTCTCTCTCTCTGTGTGTGTGTGTCTCTCGTGAATAAATAAGTAAATCTTAAAAAGAGAGAGAGAGAGAGAGAGAACTATGCCCAGAACACAGAGGTCCTATATATGCTCCATTACCTCACTCCCCCTAAAACTAGCCACTTTCTTTACAGTTTTATCATCTAAGTATTCAAGGGACTAACACAGAGCCTTGTAAGTTGCACAAGTTCAGTAAGTCCCTAAACAAGTTAAATCATTGATGGTTCATTCTCGAGTGTGCATCCATAAAAACTATATTGAATCTCACCTACTTTTAGATTTTTGAGGTTTTTCTTTTTTTCCTTTTTTATCTTTTGATGATTTGTGGATGTGTCTAAGTCACTATTACTTTGCAGCTTTTCCTTCCATCCCTTATTTTTTCTTACAATTTATTGAAGAACTAGGTCTGTTTGACCGATAGTTTTGAATATTCCTCTGTCCTCTATATTTCCTACAACTTTGCAGCTGATTTAGAGGTCTGATCAGTCTCTTTGGCAGCTCTTCTTCTTCTTCTTCTTCTTCTTCTTCTTCTTCTTCTTCTTCCTTTTTTTAAATATTGGCAGCTGTGAATGCCATGACCTAGATCCATTAATTTGATAGTAGTTGTAATAATATTCTATTTCTATCACTTATCTTTCATTTATTGACTGGAATAATTTTATATATAGAGGTTCTCCCTCAACTATTATTTAAGTACCCAATAATATTGATAAAGTAAGATAAATGTTTTAATTAATTTATTTAAATAATCTCCACACTTAACATGGGGCTTGAACTCATGACTCTGAGAGTCACACATTCTTCTGACAAGCCAGCCGGGCACCCCAGAATAAATGTTTTATTCTTTCCTTTTATTTCCCCTATATCAAAGTAAGACTATTGAACTTATCTACACTCCTCCTTAGTAACCAGCCTGATATGTTTTCCAGTGCAGGCTTTTGGGCTCTCAGTTCTGTTCTGAGATCTCTCACACATCCCTACTTCTTCCCATGTGGACGCTAACACAATGCCTGTCTTGAGTATGTTGGAGATGTTTCCCTTTCACTTGTATTTTGGAATTCATGGAGGATATATGTCGCCAGTTAATTGGAAATATTGTGCATTGATTTTGAGTTTTTGCTCGTTGGTTATTCTGTTTTTATAAAGAGTTTTATGGAGATTCGCAAGCTACGTGGCACATTCTTTGCAGATTTCCTCACCTCCTTCAGTTTTGTGTTTTCCCAACTTCTGCATTTCCTCCTCTACACTAAAGCCCAAAGTCATCCCAAACTGCCATTTTGCCCCTTGTAAATTAATCCTTAACCCAGCATCATTAACTGTTGTTCTGAGGTCATAGTCTATTGCCTCGACTTCAAGAAACAAAAACAAAAACAAAAAAACAATACACGAATGTATTGATTACAAATACATTACTTACAGAGGCTTTCTTCTCACTGGCTGAAAGCACTATCTACTAGATGCCCAATAAGAATGACTTTGGATGATTATTGACACTGTGGATGTCCCTTTGGCATTTGGAAGGGTTATAAAAGAAGGTAAAAATGAGTCTGGATACCAGTGTCTCAGGAAATTGCTGATACTATATTTCCCAGATGGACAAAACAGGAACTGGGGCATGACTTTCTCTAACCTAGCTCCAAAGTATTTGTTCTGATTAAAGAACACATAAGGAAGAAAAAAACAAAAAACAAAACAAAAAAAAACCTTCCTTTCCCAGAGGAATACTTCACAATGTTCCTTTGGTTAAATTCTCATTCCAATACAGCATGAACACCAAACATGTAAAACATAATAGAATAATAGGAGACCTGTATCTGGGTTAAGGACATAAATTGGTTTTCCATAATCAACTTTGCTCTCTTTTCTAAGATTGGGTTTGTGCTAAAGGATATAAAGGTTTTTTTTCTTTTAAAGATTTTATTTATTTATGAGAGACAGAGAGACAGAGAGAGGCAGAGACGCAGGCAGAAGGAGAAGCAGGCTCCATGCAGGGAGCCCAACATGGGACTCAATCCCCGGTCTCCAGGATCACACCCTGAGCTGAAGGCGGTGCTAAACCACTGAGCCACCCAAGCTGCCTGAGGATATAAAGTTTTTAACCCATCCTTCTTGAGATGAGTCATAATTATTTGTAATAACAAGCCAAGCTTAGGCATATTGTCTGAAACCATGCAGCATAGGGAAACTAACCGGCCCACACTAGATGCCTGAATCTTATGAACACCAAACTCTAAACAAGTGAACTTATTCAAATACAAGTAATTTTTAAAAGAATTATCAGCATGTTATCTTTAAAGCAAGAACTAAGTTACTGAAGTCATGTTTATTCATTTAAAAGTAAATAAAAAAAATTAAAAAAAAGTAAATAACACATTTCTATATGCATCAGGAGAAAGTGGTCCATGATGAATTCAAATTAAGTATTGCAAACCTCATGTTTATAGATATTTTCTTAATTATGAAAATTGCCAGGAACCACTCTTTGATCTAAAACCTGTCAGCCTGCATTGAATTACAATGTAATTTGCTTTCTCCATCCCAAAATGACCAGTTTGTGCTATATGACCTTCTAATAATGTAATATGAAGTACCTGATCAAACAAAATTTGATTTTTTTTGATGAGCAAATACAAAAATAGTGCAGTAATATTTTGTCTTGGAAAAGACTTAAAATGCCTTTCAGCTGACCAACATCCTTTAGGATATACCTACATTTCCAGTGTCCCTGCATCCAAGCGGTTGATGGTACTGAGAATCAAAAGTCCAAAGAAGTACTTAATTACAATTATTTTATTATAAGGTGCCAAACCAAGGCAAAGTCTATAGTATGATGTGGTTTTGGACTCCACCTGAAACATGCATTTGATAAAGCTGTTTTAAAAGTCAGTATACCCAGGTCCACATGTAGAATCAGATCACTCCCTTCCTCTTCAATCTTCTTGAATATCACTGTGTAAGAAATTCAACTTCATAAGTTCACTTTCAAGGTATTCAGCTATTTGGCTTCATCCTGATTTTGAAGGTAAATAATTTTCTGGAAGGTTGGACAGCTGGGGAGTGGAGAAAGGAAACAAGGGATGCCAGGCATTGAAATTGCTTTTTCCCTAAAATAGAATATGATCTTGTCAATGTTAAGTAGAGCATAGGGTAAGAAAGCCCAGCTGTCTGTAATTTTTTCTATTGAAAGCATAAAATGATTGAATACATCTTTCCTGAAAACTGATGAGAATCCAAATTATAAATGTACTGGGATACAGCAAAAATTTAAGATTCTCAGATCTAAAAAATTCCTAGTTTTCTTGCACAGAGTCGTTGGCAGCTGTCATCCCCTACTGCACCCCAGAGACAAGGGTAGCATTCTACAAGGGAAATGAAGCCACTGTCAAAGCATTTTATATTCTTTTCCTAAAACAACAACAACAGCAGCAGTAGTAAGAAGGAACTTAATCTCAATTTCTGGGTTGGAGTTCTTATGTTCCTACAAATTGTTAGTCCCTTCTGAGAAGCCTCACCTACCCTGCCTCATCTCTGGACACCATGTGTTCTTTGAGTCCTGTCCTCAGTCACACCATTTCTTTGGCGTTTGTTCATGCTGCTAGCTCCACTTTCAATGTCCTCTTCTCCCTATTTCATAATTACATTTCACTTTAATTTCAAGGTTCCTTTAAAATGCTGCTTCTACAAGAAAGCCTTCTTTCCAGGGCACTCTGACTTTGTCTCCGTTCCTGAGTTTACGTGATGTTTTCCTGGTGCAGAGGTTAACTGAGCGCGTGTCTGGGCGCTGCCCGCACTGTCACTCTTCTAGCCTCACAGCGGCTGCCCTACAGCTGCCTTTCTCTGGGAAGCTGATTAATTATATTTGCAAAGCTGGGGCTTACTGGGCCAGCATACATGGGGCCAGTATCTTTCACTGCAACAGATCCTTCTGGACGGGGAGATCTCCCAAAGCTGGGACTGTGAACGTGGATTTCAGCGGATGTAGAATGGTAACCATGAGAAGATGTTTGTTGTTTGCCCTTTAAGAATATAGAATGATTTTAAGTATATTTACAATGTTGTGAAACCACCGTCACTACTTAATTTCAGACATCATCTAACACCTCCAAAAGAAACACTAAACCTCCCAATTCACCCTTTCCCTCATTCCCTGGCAACCACTAATCTACCTTCTGTGCCTATGGATTTGTCTATTTTGTATACCAGACATGCAAATGTAAGATTTTTTTTCTTGTTTCTGGCTTCTTTCATTTAGCCTCATGTTCTCAGGGTTCACCCATGCTGTAGCATTAGTATCAGTATCAGTATTTTCTTCATTACTTTTTATGGCTGTTCATGATGCAGATGTACCACATTTTTAAAAGAGTTTGTTTGTTTATTTATTTATTTGGAGTGTGTGAGAGTGGGGGAGGGGCAGAGGGAGAGGAAGAGAGAGAATCTTAAGCAGAGTCCATGCTGAGCTCAGAGACTGACATCGGGCTCAAACTCATAACCCTGAGGTCAAGACCTGAGCAGAAATCAAGAGTTGGACGCTTACCAGACTGAGCTACCCAGGTGCCTCCCCCACTACATTTTGTGACCATTCACCAGCTTAGGGACATTAACCTTGTTTTCACTTTTGGGCTATTATGAATAACGCTTCTATTAACATGATGTATAAGTTTCTGTGTGGCATATATTTTCAATTTTCTTTGGTATACGCCTAGGAGTAGTATTGCGAGGTCATGTGGTAATCCTGTGTTTAACTTACTGAGGCACTTCCAAGTTGTTTTCCACATTGCTGTGCATTTTGCATTCCCATTAGTAATGTATGAGAATTCCACCTTCTCCACATACTCAACAACACTACCAAAACTTGTTATTTTTCTGGGTTTTCTTCTTTTTTTTTGCATGGCATCAAGTTATGTACTTATTAGCCATTATAAATATATTTTTGAAGAAATGTCTATTCAATCTTTTTTCTGCCTTTTAATCAGGTTATTTGTCTTTTTATTGTTGTGCTGTAAGAATTCTCTATATATTTTGGATAGTTGGCCCTTCTCAAATCTATGATTTGAAAATATCTTCTCCCACCTATGGGTTGTCTTTTATCTTTTAAATTTTATTTATTTAATTAATTTTATTTTATTTTATTAAGATTATTTATTCATTTATTCATAGAGACAGAGAGAGAGAGAGAGGGACAGAGACACAGGCAGAGGGAGAGGCAGGCTCCACCCAGGGAACCGGACATGGGACTCGATCCCAGGTCTCCAGGATCACACCCCGGGCTGCAGGTGGCGCTAAACCGCTGCACCACCGGGGCTACCCAATCAATTTATTTTTTAAAAAGATTTATTTATTTATTCATGAAAGATACAGAGAGAGGCAGAGACATAGGCAGAAGGAGAAGCAGGCTCGCCATGGGGAGCCAGATGTGGGACTCCATCCCAGGACTCTGAGATCATGCCCTGAGCTGAAGGCAGATGCTCAACCACTGAGCCACCCAGGTAACCCTGGGTTGTCTTTTAGTATTCTTAAGGTTTTTGATATCATGTTTAAGAAGCAATTGCCTAATCCAAAGTCACAAAAGCATACGCCTATGTTTCCTTCTAAGAGTTTTATAGTTTTAGCTCTTATATTTAGTCTTTGATCCACTTTGACTTCATTTTTGCATATGATGTGAGGTAAGGGTACAGATTCATCATTTTGAGTATGGATATCTAATCTTCTCAGTGCCATTTGTTGAAAAACCATTTTTTCCCATTAAGTGGGAAAAAATTGTCTAAATCTTCTAAATTAGAAAGTTTAGAAATAAAATAAAATAAAAAAGAAAGTTTAGAAATCTAAGTTATCTAAAATCAATTAGGCCATGAAGGTAAAGCTCTCATGAATGAGTTTTGCTGCCCTTATACACAAGATCCCAGAGAACTCTCTACCTCTTTCAACCTTATGAGGATAAAAAAAGATAGCCAGAAGATGTCTATCTATGAACCAGGAAGCAGGTTCTCACTAGACACCAAGTCTGTCATCACCTTGACCTGGGACTTTCCAATCTTCAGGACTGTGAGAAAGCCAACCGGGCTATTGTATTCTGTTATAGCAGCCTGACTTGACTAAGACAAC
The DNA here is from genome assembly GCF_048164855.1 of Canis lupus baileyi. NCBI lineage: Eukaryota > Metazoa > Chordata > Mammalia > Carnivora > Canidae > Canis > Canis lupus. Next base: position 51,254,818 of record NC_132855.1, on the reverse strand, counting down.
TACCTTCAGGCCATCATAATTTTAAGGAGAAATCAGCTATTAATCTTACTGAGGATTCCTGTATAAGTTCTTTCTCTCTTGCTCCTTTAAGACTTTCTTCTTTGTCACTGGATTCTATCAATTTGATTATGATGCATGTGAGTGTCCTTGAATTTATTTTACTTGAAATTTGTTGAGCTTCTTAGATGTGTACATTAATGTTTTTCATTAATTTTAGGAAACTTCTGACTATAATTTCTTCAAATATATCTACTCCTTCCTCTTTATTAATATTTGATACAGATTGACCTCAATTACCCCTACTCTCTATTCTTGATGGTGACTAATTGGATAAAGCCAAACCCTCAGGCTCCAGTAACAGAGAATGGCTCATATATAAACAACGTAGTTTGGATAAAATAGACTGAAGAAGATGTTTTCTGGATATTTGGCTTGTATGCATTTTTTATCTTTCTATAGGAGATACTGGAAGAGATGTTTCTTTTCTGGATAGTATGCTGCAATGCTACCATGAGTAAGAATAGCCTGATTAGAGTACCCTGGAGGAAAGAATTGCTAAAAGGGAGATAAATCATAAGAGACTCTTAATCACAGGAAACAAACTGAGGTTTGCTGGGGGAATGGGGTAACTAGGGAATGGACATTAAGGAGGGCATGTGGTGTAATGAACACTGGGTATTATATAAGACTGATGAACCATTGACCTCTACCTCTGAAACTAATAATACATTATATGTTAATTTTTAAAAAAAGGATGTTAGAGAAATATAACCTGAGCCTGAATGCCCCCTTTTTTATAGCTTAGTCAAATAAAAATTCATAAGTTTGTATGTGGGTATGCCTGTGTGGTGGTTTGGGAGAAAATAAGACTAAGAAGTAAGGTTTTAGCTTTCAAAAAATGAATGATTTTGAAAATTTACTAAAAGTTTTCTCCTAAGCATTGTGGAGACATCTATGATTTTTTTGTGTGAGGAACAATTTTTTTTTATAACAAATATCAAATTATATACTTTTGAAGTTAGAGATAAAGGAGATCTAAATTTTGGCTAGCTAACATCCTGAAACTTTTAATATGCAATATAGTCTCTGTATAACCACAATGGAAGGTGTAATCGATTGAACATTGTCAAAGTTAATTGTGATCTGAACGGTCCAAGCTGCCATACTTCACATCAAACTTAATTTTATTCTTTTCAAGAGGTAAGTTTTGGTTTTTAGTTGGTTTGAAGTCTTCCCCAAAGCATGCCTTTCCAGTTGAAATCTTTTCATTGTGAACAGGAATAAAGTGATGTACTTGACACAGCCAGATGAAACACATCACCATTGCACCTGACAGTCAAGAAATTTAAACTGACAAGAGCCTCTTAAAAGAGTCATAGAAAAAGTGGACTTTGAGCTAAGAGTGCAACCAACAGACACTGGTATGGCCTTGGGCACAATAAGGGAAATTTTCCTTTTTTTAAAACATCTTCTTTCTCATATGCCTGCTTAAAGAAGTAGGTTTTCTTTCTTCCTTTTTTTATCCTCCCCTTATTTATAGCTTTTTAGAGAGCTCTGGGTATCCAAACTCTAAATGCAGAGGCAATGAACTAAAAACATGTATATATAACCCATTATTTTGGCTTTACTTTTATAATTAAAGATGCACCTAATTCCTTCTTTGCCTCAATGAGAATAAAGAATAAGAATTAGATACAAGGTTATATACTACATTATTTTAACTTTCCTTTCTTTAGTTAAAGATAAAGTTCATTTCCCCCTCTGCCTCAATGAGAATAAAACCTGTTTCTCCTCATTTTCCACATAATTTAGACACTATTAACCTACTCAGATGGGATCCTGGAAGGATAACTTATTTCATTACCTAATAATTCAACAAATTTTGCTGCTTATGTATGCAAATATATTAAAATGAATTTATTTATGTCCATATCTGCCACTTCCTCAGTTCATATCATCTTAACGTTTTCTTAACATTTCTTAGTATGCTAGTTAATAGTTATGTTCACTATGTATTTTGAACTGTCTGCTTCCCAGGGTATGTCAAGGATCTATTTCCCACCCTGTTGAAGTTAGGCATAGGCATTTTCTTTGACCAATAAAATGTGAATAGAAATAATGTGTGTTACTTACAGGTGAAGACGTTAGAAGTCAGATACAATTTTCCCTCTTCCCTTTTTATACCTTCACCATTAAAGAAGCTCAGAGATGGAGCTTTCCTTCTGCCTGATCTAAAAAGAATAACAGGAACAGAGTCCTCTTATTGATCATTAATGGCCACGTGACTCATTCTGGCCAATGAAATACGAACATAAATGGCACATCCCTTTCAGGCTGAGACCAATGAGTATCCTCATTCTCTTTCTACTACTTCTTTAAGAAATGACAATGAAGCCATGAAGTTGTTGCTACTATATTGTATGATCTCTATCTCCAAATCACCCTACACCCAACCCAAGCAAGAGGCTTAATCCACAAAGGACTTTATATGAGTAAGAGACAAACTGTATAATATTAAAACTTTTAACTTACTAGAATGATATAAAAATTCTAAATTTGAATGCTTCTAATGAAATCAAAATATATAAAGCTAATATTAATAAAACTACAAATTTGTTATCATGATCATACCAAGAATCACCTTAAACACATGCAAATTAGTGAAGAAATTAAATGTTTGAATAGAACAATCAGTAAGCTTAATTTAATGGACCTATGTGGAATTAGAGAACCCATATTCTTCTCAAGCATGGAAGAAACACACATAAAAATTGAGCGTGCACTTGGTTATAAAGCCTCAAAAAATGCCAGGGATAAGGATCATATAGACTCTTACAGAGCATGGAAAATAGGGAAAACATTGCTCAATTATGAGCTGGCTTAACCTAGAACCTTAAAACTAGGCAAGTATGATTTATTAAAGGTAAGCAGTACACATCTCAACTTATTTGTAACCACTTTATCATAATATGAAAACAACAAATTTAGGAACTTCCAGAAAACAAAATCAAGTATCATCACTGAGTCAGGTATATTACAGGAAGACAAAGGGAGTTATTTTAAAAAGTATTATAAATGACATTAATCATCATAATAGATAAAAGAAAAATAATCTGTTACCTTAAAAGGTACAGAAAGAATATTTGATATATTTTAGCTCCCATTCTTGATAAAAAAAATATTCGTGAATTAGGAATAAAAGGAAACTCCTTCACCTGTTAAATTATCTACCAATATTCTACAGTAAAAATATGCTTACTATTGAAAGTTTTCTCATTCACTCAGAGATGAGCAAAGACACAAACCAGCACTGAATCTACATCATATTTTACTGGACTCATCAACAAATATAGTAACACAGGTTAAACAAACAAAAAGAGCTATATGGTAAGTCAAGAAAAAAGCAAGACTGTCAAAACTGTCTATTATCACATGATAAAATCCTTTCATTAGAACAAAATGTCAGTTACAAAATATCATTGGGATCAACAAGTTTGGCAAGATGGTTGGATAGAAGATCAAAATACAAAAATTAATTATATTGATAATTTTAGTAGCAATGACTAACCCTGCGTTCTCAGCCAAATCTTGGACTTGCTACTCTGTATTCTGTAGATGAGGCCAATCCATTTTGCAATCCTATATTGGATTATCTATTGTCTCCTCAATTCTGACATCATGGCATATATAGATATAATAAAAATTGTTTAACAATCTAGAGTAAAGGAACAAGGTTATTCTGGGTAGGAGGGAACCAGCCCAGAATAATTTGTGATATATGCTTTTTCATATTGATAGACCAACCTGAAGCATACAAAGTGCTTTCATAGGCATTTAATAGTCATTTTATCTAGCAGGTAAAAGTATGCAGCCCTCTCCAATGAAGCTGATATTTAATAGATCTGCACAAATACTCATGCAGGTCTGCACATGTATAATGGACATCTGGTATACTCTCCTTCCAACACAGCTGACTTAGAACTGATTGACGAAACATAGTTATTTCCTATTATAATGCCTAATTGACTCATAAAACCACTATTGCTCCCCCCAGATATCTTTATTTTTGCCATATATATGAAAGACAATTCTCAGACCAGGTGCAGTAGTCCTCTCTGTATGAATAAGGATTGGGATGCTCTTTTAATATCAAGACCTATAAGAGTTCTAACTTCAGTATTTGTCAACATTAGGTAGCTTCAGATAAACTGGATAACGTTAAGGTTTGCCAATTGTTTTGGAACCTTTGCAATAAAACTCATTTTAAAAAATACAACTGAACAATTTTGCTTTCAAACTAATTTTTCTCTATGAGTTTATAAATTTGAACATATCATAACCTAAAGAAGCATATGATCTATATTTTAAAACCACTGCACCTGTGACTTGAGGCTGACTAGATGGATAAAATATTAATATGGAAACAATATTCACACTTGGGATTCAAACTCCTGAGATTTGTAAATAAGTTTCCTCCATCCTCCGCATTTTCTACCATTCAAAGGATTTCAACCCATGTCAGAGCTTTTGTCATCTATTAGGAACTCAGTGGCTCTGGTTTGCTTGCTTCATTTATCTGCTTATTTTTGGTCTCCATTTATCATTATTTTTAACAGTTGTCAGCATTAAATGTGATTTGCCACATCAGCCAACTTACACAGCAAATGCAAATCCTTTTGAATTTCACTTGCAATTTCTGGACTTCCCCAGTCATTTCAGCTTTGCTTTATCAGCATCATTTGATTTTTTTCCATTAGGGACAGCTCTCAGTGATTTTTATTGTTTTAAAGGAAATAGAAACTAAAACAGGCATGTTCAATTAAACATGGTTCTTCACTGTTACACAGCGAGGGCCCTTCGATTTCAACAGCACTATTCCAGATCACCAACAAGACTTCCCCATCTGGAGACGGATAGTACAAAATAATTAGATTTTTTGATCCAATTATTTTTTGACCTAAATTTTGATCCAATTTTGGGAGAACAACATGAGAAGAGTCTATGTATGCACACCTTTTAGGTTATCTGTGCACTGCTCCATTATAGCATTTAACTTTATGTTTACCTTTTATTTTGTTATTGTTGATTTTGTTCCTGAAAATTACAATTCAGAAGACATTTATTTATGCATTTCCAAAAATCATATGATTATTTAGAAATCTAGCTTTTTGTTTGGTCAGTATTTCAAATTCTAGCACCATATTTAGATTTTTAGTAAATTTTTTATTTTAAAAACTCTCTGAGCATCAAAGCCAAATTGCTTTTCATCCTTTATCATAGATCACAGTTTATGTTCACTTAGGCATACTTCCAAAACTGGTTGAGGTGTAAAACCACATAGATATTTAATACCTATATATCTCTGTATATACACCTATATATACCTATATATATCCCCCCGGGTATATATATATATATATATATATATATATATATATATATATATATATATATATATATATATATATATTGCCCTCATATATATTTTATATATTTCATATATATTTGATTGAAAACCAAAACAGAATATCCTAGCTAAATGTGGGGGGAGTAAAGGTAAGGTCATAACATCTATCAGTTCAGGGATCCCTGAGTGGCGCAGTGGTTTAGCGCCTGACTTTGCCCCAGGGCGCGATCCACGAGACCCGGAATCGAATCCCACGTCAGGCTCCCAGTGCATGGAGCCTGCCTCTCCCTCTGCCTGTGTCTCTGCCTCTCTCTTTCTGTGTGACTATCATAAATAAATAAATAAATAAATAAATAAATAAATAAATAACATCTCTCAATTCAAACACCTAATAGGGGATCCCTGGGTGGCTCAGTGGTTTAGCGCCTGCCTTTGGCCCAGGGCGCAATCCTGGAGTCCTGGGATCGAGTCCCACGTCGGGCTCCCGGCATGGAGCCTGCCTCTCTCTCTCTCTCTCTCTATGTCTATCATGAATAAATAAATAAATCTTTAAAAAAAACATCTAATAAACTAGCATCAATTAGAAACATAAGCAAAATGAATTAATTGGCAGTAACTTGATCATACATTCCTACACCATACACTTCAAAAGTGTTAACCTGTGAAAAGCAACAATGGGGGTCAAGACGGTTTGCCTTCAGATCCTTCTCCCTTTGCCTGCCTCTTGTCTCCCCTGATATATACATTTTGAGCTTGAAGTTGTTATTAGAAAAGCACAATCCTTTCTGGAAGACTGTCACAGACTTCCTTTGCATCACTGGCCAGATGTGGCTGCATGAAGTCTGGGGAAGGATGGGGGACAGCAGACCTGTGCTTGACTTCACCTTATCCTGAGCCCCTGTCTAGGACCGGATGCATCATCTTTAGAATCAAATTGAAGTTCTTTTAGTAAAAGGGTGGGGATGCATATCAGGCACGTGACTCCGTGTCTATCACACTTATTTTCTCTTAATTAAAGAAGAAGACTAAAAGTGGTACGTTTATCTCTTCCCTCTTCCTACTAGGTAGAGGAAGTCAGAATGGCTGCTGCGGGGAGATGGGGATGTTGGAGAAATAGCACTAAGAATCAATTATAGAAACATACAGCTCCACATGGAAATGGGGGGATACTCTAAACAATATATATCTCTGTGGTGAGCTTAAAACTGAACCACCATTTCCCAAAGATACCCACATCTTAATCCTTGGCTACTGATATGTCAAAAAAGAAAAAGGTCTTGCTAGACGTGATTAAGCTAAGAATGTTGAGATGGGGAGATGATATGGTATTATTCAGGTGTGCTCCAAATGCCCTAAGTCTTAGATCTTCCTAAAAGTGGGCCAGAGGGAGAACACACACACACACACACACACACACACACACACACACACACAGAAGTGAAGAAGGTTTTATGACAACTGAGGCAGAGATGTGGGCATAAGCCAAGGAATGCTGAGGGCTACCAGAGCTCAGAGCACCACCGTGAACTTTGCCTCCACATTCATGAAAGCACTATGAAAGGAATTAACAGGAGTTACCCAGACACACGTGAGATATCATGTGTTATATGAGTAAAGAATAAAATGATTAATTTATCTTTTAATAAATTATTTCCCATTTTTTATCACAGGAAATTTGATTTTATGTACTGAGGGCATGCTTCTATGTTATGGAATTATGCTGATGATAAGAAAAAAAGTTTAAAAAAAGAAGAAAACTTTTGAAAAAACGTTTGTCTTTCTTAATGAAGCAGATAAACTTTAGCCTAATACAATGGGTAAGACAGGTAAATAATGCCTTGTTGTCATTTTTACAACAAGGCACTTTAAAGCTACTTATTAAATATTCATAGCCTCCTAAAATATACTTTGTGTCTGTATGCTTATCCTCACCTCAAGAATAAAAAATATTGATATTATATGAAGTTGAGAGACTTAAAATCCTTCACATGGTTTAATGATCTATATCTTTTCGTGGGATATAACAAATGTGCTTAGAGTGAAATAATTTCCTTAATGTATTATCACAAAACAGTCTTTTGTGCCCCAGGCTATAGGACTGAGATTGGCTTTGGTACATATGTAGTAGAGTTCCTTATTCCCAGGATGTAGGGAAATTCCTTAATCTCCTACCCATCTCCAAATCGCTTTACTAAAACCTGAGATTTCTTAGAGCTACAGTATTTTAGCTGAATTCTTTGTTCGTGTGTTAACATTAGTAGTCTACAGCAGAAGGTAACATAGTGACTGTTACCAGTAAATTAGAGTATTTAAAACTTACCAATATAGTTTCTGAGTAAATAAATATGCATAAATCCAAAGATCCTGAATGGTGAGAGTATTTGTGGGAGGAAGGAATAAGAGAAGGAGAAGATAATGGTCAGTCAGTCACCATGAAAGAAAAAACCCCACAGATTGCAAGGAATGATAATGCTACAGACAAGCCTCAGCTCTTCTAACCTAGAAAGCTGAATTATCACTATGGGTGGGTCTGTCCTGAGCTGATAAACATCCCCAAGTATTGTATAAAGATACCAACTCTAGTTGAATTCCATTCAATAGCCAAACTGTGTAATATGATTCTCAAAACACTGTTAGCAAACAAAACAAAAATTAGTTTTATAGTTTCTATTCTTTTCCATAAGACAAAAAAGCTGTATTTCCTGGACTTTTCTCTGCTTCCTCAACACATATTCTGTTAATCCATGTATCTATGAAAAGCTTAGACTCAGTAATTTGTATGTACTTGGAAATTAGGAAATGGGTGAGAAAACTAGAAGACATCTTAAAAAAAGGCGGGGGGGGGGGGCAGCCCTGGTGGCCCAGCGGTTTGGTGCCGCCTTCAGCCCAGGGTGTGATCCTGGTGACCCAGGATCAAGTCTGGTGTGGGGCTCCCTGCATGGAGCCTGCTTCTCCCTCTGCCTGTGTCTCTGCCTCTCTCTCCGTGTCTCTCATGAATAAATAAATAAAATATAAAAAAAAAGAAAACTAGAAGACAATACACTTTTAAAAAATGCTTACGTACTCAGAGGGATGCCTGAATAATTGATCATATTTATTCAAGTATACGGATATGACGTACCTATTTAAAGTACCAGAGCTCCTTCTGGGAGACCCCCAGTGGCTGCCTGAAACTGCAGACAGCCCTGAACCCTATATATATACTATGTTTTTTCCTATACATACCTATGAAAAAGTTTAATTATAAGTTAGGCACAGTAAGAGATTAACAACAATATCCAATAATAAAATAGAAGTTATATGGCAATAAAAGTTATGTGAATGTGGTCTCTCTCTGTCTCGCTCTAAATATCTGAATATCTTATTATAATTGTACTCACCATCCTTCTTGTGGTGATGTGAGATGATAACATGCCTAAGCGATGAGAGGAAGGGAGGTGAAGGATTCAGGCACTAGCTTTAGGCTGCTGGCAATATATTCAAAGAAGGATCATCTTCTTCTGGACCACAGTTGACCTCGGATAATAGGAACCACAAATAAAGAGGGACAACCATGTTTTTAAACTAGTGTATTTGAAACAAGCAAACATGGTGTCTGCCTTGAATATAATATTGTTGTGTAGCAGACTACCTGCCTTTAAATATATTCGACATTTTAGTCCTAGGCACTCTCAGTTTATGTCAAAGAATAAATAGCTATAAAAGGGATTTTATATTTATGGATTCATTTATAGAATCCTATTTAGATATAAAGATAAATGAAAGTATTTGTAAGTTCAAATTCAAAGTGAGCACATGCTTTCCCGGAAATTTGGAGGTTCTATTACACTACCAAATATCTGCAAACCAGTGAAGCAGTTTGGGTGTTTTTAATTATTATTCCTTGGGAATCTACTTAAAACTGTTCAGAGAAATGACTGCCTGACTAAAAGTCAGAAGACTTCAAGCGTAAAACAGGGGAAATGACCAAGAATCAATGGAATATTCTAAATGTGTTGTGTGTTGGACTGAGGAGGGCACTCAGCCCTGGGCAGGGAAGGGAAGCAGATGTGGAGCAAGTGCAGGAGAGCACTCACTGGGGAAATTATGTGCAGGATAAAGGTTATGGTCAAGATCAAAACATTTATGGAGGTAAATGAGGAAACTTACCATTTGGGAAGGAATCTAGGGAGGGAAAATTAGGGCTGAGAGTGAAGAATTTGGTTTACAGAGATCATTGGTGATTTCGGCAGACTGACAGCTCTTAGGTCCAAAGGAAAAACCAAACTTCATAGACACAGAAATGTGATGTTATTTTCTTCCAGCCTTACTGAGATATAATCGAGTTACAATACAACAACGTGTAAGTTCAAAATGTACAACATATTGATTTGATACACTTACATGTTGCAGTATGACTACCACTACAGCAACACTTATATATTGGAATATGATTATCTCCACCACGAAATTATCATTTCTTGGAAGATGAGAACACTTAAGATCTACTCTTGGCAATTTTCAAGTATACAGTAACAGTGCTGTGAACTCTGATCACAATGCTGTGCATTTGATCCCCAAAATGTACTCATCTTTTTACTGAAGTTTGAATAACATCTCCCTAATTCTCCCCCACCCCCCGACTCCTGGTAGCCACTTTTCTACTCTGTTTCTGTGAGTTTGGCTTTTTTTTTAGATTTCACATATAATTGATTCTTAAAAAGGAGGCATAATCCTCTAACAGACTGTATCAGAACTTCTCAGTGTGGGAAGAAAAGGAATAGAAGAATCCATGTACATTGATAAATAATATTGTATAAAATTTCATGTGAGAACAAGCTGAATAAAGTTGATATGGGAAATATATTTGACATGTTCAGAAATAAAGTCACTAAATGAAATGAGTAATAGAGAGAATGTATATACGAAATAATTCTGTTGAGCAATGCAACGTTGATGATATTGGCCTCTTAGCTACTTCTGAGCAAACTTTGCTGATAGGTTTTTCAGTGAGTGTGAAATGCATGAGAGGGATCTATATAAAGTCCCTCATGTTGCAGCGGATTTATTGTTATTAATGGTCCAAACAGGAATAGAGTTCATTTGAACTCCCATTTGCTACTGAGTGAGACAGCCAATCTATTTTAAACTATATTATGATTGAGTGGTCACAGCTGAGAGAATGGATTAGGAACTACTTCAACATGGAAAATAAAAAACTCATTACCTTAATTTTCTGTTAACAGGCCTTTTGAGCCCTTTTAACCAGCACTAAGTTGTGATGGTGGCGACAAGACTTAAGGGTGGATTGGGTGAGAATTCTGACCTTTCTCTAGCAGCTAACAAGGTTATTGTGCCGTAGACCTGGATCCACAGCTCTTTGGAGTTTGTAAGGACAGAGATTATTTCTAATACCAGAGACTTAAAACAGAAGCATCTCCTTGGCCTTCCTAAAGACTCAGACTTTTCTTCCAGTGATCTTTGCTGCTTGAATCTTTTGACTGAGTAATTTACCGTGTTTTCTTTGGATGATCATGCTGTGGCTCATTCAGCCTTTGAGCCAAGTCATTTATTTTGATGCCTCATCATGTCATGACAAAAACTACAGCAAATATTTCTTTCTTTTTTTTTTTTTACTTTTTAAACTCCAAGTTTATTCTGTATTTTATATGCAAATGATGCAAACATATTCAAGACCAAAAAGCCCAAGCCTGTCTTTTTCTTTCTTCTCTCTCTTCTGTCTCATAGGAAATGGAGAAATATTTCATGGAACAAGACTGAAGTTTGAAATACATGCTCTTTTTGATTAAACATTCTTCCTGGTTTGACTGGGATCTATGTTACTAAGCTTCAAAATAATTTAGTAAACTGAGATATTAAGATGTGTTTTTAGTGTTATCTACACATTCTGTGTCTGGGTCTACACTGTAAATGTGGTTTATATAATTCCCTGGGAGTGGTTCATAGAGAGTGATTTCTCTTAAAAAGATCACTGAGGTAAAGGAGATAAAGAAGGCTTAAGTAAAATCTTAAAAGATTTTCTGTAGAAGATGGACATTAGTGTTTACCTAAGGAAGATCAAAAAGATCTATCCTAATATAAGCAATTTCACTGTGCTATTTTTTTTGGGGGGGGGGGTTAAGCTGAAGGTCAACTGCATAAGCTTTGTGTATACAAAATATGTATTTCTTTTATGCAAGGCCTATGTTGCATTTATGATCCTTGACTGAGATCATCAGCACAATAGAAAGGCTTTACTGCAAATAAAAAACAACAGCAGCAATAAAAACCAGACAGCATTTTGTTTAAACTTTAGTTTAGCAATTATAAAATTGTTGTATTGGTGGAGTTGGGTAGAGCATGAGCATGTGCCCCTATGTCAATACATAAAAAATGTAGACTCCAAGGTCTAAAAATGGTCCTTAGGTAATATTAATTTCAGTGACCCTAGGTAGAGGTGATGGCTTCATTGGAAACTACCAGAAAGACTGTCAATATTCTTTCCCCTGATATGGAGCCTTCACAGGTCTTTAGAATGGTCTCACCAGATTCATCACATTCAGATTCTTCAGTGCTAGTCCTCAGGATTGCCATTAATGATTCCCACTTGTTACTTGCACACACTTCTTCCTCTCTAGATTGTCAGGCAGGCCGCATTAATGTCATTCCCTGGTACTCTGCTCATTTCTGTCTCTGTAATCTTTAATAATATTCTGCATACCTTGAATGAATTTTCCCTTTTCTTTTCCACTAAAGAAGTCATAATGATATTTTATTCACCTAAAAATTGGAGTTAGCACAGCCAGCAAAACTCACATAAAGGGCCATAAATAAAGCAGAGTCCTGGAAGAACTTACATTCATCTAAGGCTGAGCTCATGACACCATGGAATTCTGAACTACAAACTGATTTTTTTTTTTTTTTGTTATTTTGATTTAAAAAAATATAACCTATATTATTGCATTAGAAAGATTTCCTTAGTACTTCATTGATATATATGCAAAGGTTATTTAACAAAATGTGTTTTAAAACTCATTCAACTATAAAAAAAAATGGGCTCATTATCATTGATAGCATCTATTAAAATTTCATCCCCATGACCAAAGGGAGATCATTAAATTTCCACAATGATCTATGATTTGAAACATACTTGCATTTTTTTGAACTATACTCTTAAAGTCAGCAAGGAAAATAAGAGCAACACTTTAGTTTTTCACATTATTATTATCATTGCAGTCTTTACGTCTTTATATCCTAAAATGTATGCAATTTTAGAGTCTACGAAGCCAGAGAAAGTAAAAATCACCTATATCATTATGCTACATCAGAAAAAGTTGTTAAAGTTATAATGTGTAACTCTCAGAAAAAGACAGAAATTAAGTTAAATATGTGTTTCTATGGAATTATTTATATTTCATGAAATTTTATGATATGGTGTCAATATGTATAGACTGCTTCTCCAGGTTAATTGACAACTGCCCCTACATAATGATACACATACATTTATAATTTAAATGACTTCTTAGTATTACATTGTATGACTATATAACAATAAATTTAATGTGTCCCTCATTTGGGGCTGTTTAGTTTGATTATATTTTAAATAAGTTGTAAGGGGCATGTTTATAGCTTTATTCTTGTGATACTCGTTTCTGCATGATATATTTCTACATGTGGAGTTGCTTGATAAATAAGTTTCTGTTTTAATTTTTTGCTGTATTTTCTCAAAAATATTCCCCAGAAAATGCTCTAATGTACATTCCCAATAGAATTTTATCAGCATTCATTTCTCACACATTAATACTCTTCTGCCTATTAGGATGGTTTATGATCAGATTATATATATTGTCATTTCAGCATATAATTGATACAAAAATTGAGATATTTTGAAGTCTTTTGTGGGGGCTCAGCAGTTGAGCCTCTGTCTTTGGCTCAGGTCGTGATCTCTGGGTCCTGGGAACGAGTCCTGCATTGGACTCTCCTCAGGGAGCCTTCTTTTCCCTCTGCCTATGTCTTTGCCTCTCTCTCTCTGTGTCTCTCATTAATAAATAAAATCTTTAATAAATACATAAATAAATAAAGTCCTCTTTGGCACTCAATCTTCGAGTCAGTGTGTATTTTATATATTTACTACATCTCAACTCAGGCACTGTATTTTAATTGGAAATACTTGATTCATGTTTAGATTCAATTAAATTTACAGTTAAAATATATTCGCATACCCAAGTTGTTCAAACATACGGAGAAGTTTCCCAATAACTGAGTTGAGTATTAATTTTAAAGTTTTAATTTAAAATTACAATAAAATCAAATTAAAATTCAGTCACACTAGACACATTTCAAGTGCTCAAGAGTGACCTTTGGTCAGTGACTACAGTGTTACATGGCACAAGCCTAAGGTCCTTAGTATGATCAACACAACCCTAACATGGTCTAGCCTCTCAAATTCTGTGACCTCATTTCTATCATTCTCAGCCTCCAGCTCTCCCACCATTTATGGAACATGGCGGGCATCTCAGGACCTTCCTAGTAGCTATTCATTTTGCCAAAATGCTCTTTCCTCAAACATCCTAATGGGTTGCTATTATTAGGCTTTACATCTTTGCTGATATATCCCCTTATCAGTGAGAGCTTCCATGTCCATTGCTACTCCCTTCTCACCTCTCTATGATCAGTAACTAGGTTATTTTTCTCCTATACTAGTTTCCTCCGGTTATTGCTGGTCTCCCTACAGTGTAATGCAAGCACTGTAAATGCAGGGCATATATGCTCACTGCATCCTCAGTGCCTGGCACATAGCAGATGCTCAAATAGGTCTGTATGTGTTATGTGTATGTCCGTGTACATGTTTGCAAGCGCATGCACACAACTGCTACTTTTTTCTCTCTCTCTTCCTTTTTTCCTTTACTTTTCATTATGATCATCCATCTTAAGAAGAACTTCCCCCTACCATATCCCTTACCATGCACCCTATTAGCTCTCCTACAAAACATTAAGTTTTATTGATATATCAGTGGGTGAGAAATACTTTCACCTCAAATATGGGCTATGTCAGCCTCAGACATTCACATAAATATACTTAGGAATTAAAAGCTGTTGGCAAGAGCTGTTCAAAACAAGGATTACAGAACAGTATGGCCCACAGGTAAGTTCCAACATATAAATGAGGATACGTGATTCAAGACAATTAATTATCCCTCATTTCTTCTGTTAGACACAAATCAGTTATTCCCAAAATAGAGCTTATCTATGATTCTGGGATAGATAGTAATTACAACCTCATGCATATATGTATTTTAGCACTGTTTGCATAATGAATACTTGGCTCTGAAGAGATCTTACAAACTTAGAAAATTATATCAACAGTATTAAAATAAGGATCACATTATCAATAGCTCTATCAGTCATTTGTCAATCAAAAAACTTAGATCATATTTATAAATATTTAGTATAAACACTGGTAATTTAATATAATGCAAATTCTTAATTATAATAAAGTCATAATTACAAAAGAGCTATGATCATTTTTCAAGAGCTCTTTTCTGTTTTACTGTATCTTCTACAATCTTCTTTCTGCTGTGTTTCCATGGATAATGCAGAAATTAATAAACTAGTTTCATTGAATGAAACACTTCTTAAAAATATTTATTATCTAACTATAAGTTTATGTATGTCAGTACTTTTTGTGATATTGCATAATTACTGTCCTAGGAGATAATCTTCTCATTTGTCCATTTTCCTGACAGAATCTGCAGTGAGTGAACCAGGTTCTCACTATGGTAATGTCTTCCTATGGCTACCACTGCCTTTGTTATTTCAGGATGAGTTTCTCTAATGCTTTCTAATTAAATCTCTATTTGAAGACTCTCAAGGGAGTCAGGTTGTAAAGCTGCTCATTTGTAGTGAAATGGAGCATATGGAATATGTAATATTGGTCTTGGTGTCCCTGGAAGCTCACTATTTGCTGTGGTTTTGAATTCAAGATCCAGCTAAACTCCATTTTCACAAAGCTCACAAATAACCAGATTAAACAGAAAATTAGAATTGCATAGGGATTGGTACCTTGCATTACATTTCTTGGCATTACCCAGTTCATTTCTAGTGTGCCCTTCCTACACTCCTCTGCCTGCTAAGCTTCTACTATAGTAACTCTTCAAGACCCAGGGAAATATCCATTTTTTTATGGGAAACTTTCTCCAATTTTCACAGGCGGTTAAGCTTCTTACTCTGAGATATCACTACCCTTTGCTCATAGCTCTATGCACAGCATTTTAGACACTTGTCACAACCTACTTATCTGTGTCCACCAGCTACAAACCTATGAATCCTTCTCCTCCAGTTCTCCTCCCCCTATGAATCCTTCAACAGTCGATTCACTCCCTTATTTCTCACCCAATCAGTCACCAAGTCCCGGCATTCTATCTTTGGTCATGTGGTAAATAGAATAATGTTCCCCTAAGGATGCCTACATTCTAACCTCAGCTATTTGACTGTATACATACTGTGTAACCCTTTGTGCTTCTCGTTCACGTGTAAACTAGGGATTATAGAAGCAGTAACTGCTTAAAGGATTGTTGGAAGGATGGGAATGAATGACCTACATCAGTGCTTGGTAGGTAGTAAGCTCTAAAAATGCAATGACTATGAGTAGTTCCTTGCCTGCATTTTCTCATTTGAGACTTTAAAAAACTCTATGAGGTATTAACATTATTCCCAGTTGCAAATAAAGTTACTGAGGTTTAGAGAAGATAAGTAACTATGTGAAGTGAGGGTCAGAGTTTAGAATCCCAGTAATCTGTCTCCAGGACCCGTTGGTTTGCATTTGGATGACATATTAATCTTAATTAATTCAGAAATGATTTTTTTTTCAAAATTTGAGGTTAATGTTCTATACCAAACTGCTAAACCTTTATATATATAACAAACTGAGAGATTTGGAGGAAGGGAAAGGAGAGATGTAAAGTTGCCAGCATCATAATGACTGAGCTATCCACATTTATGGAGAGCTAGATGGAGAGCAAAAACATTCTCTCAAATATGAGAGATATAAGATATATATTATATATATGTAAGTGATATATACATCATATATCAAAGTGATATATGATAAGGGTGAGTCTGATATTTGCCCACAAGCTTTTCTTGGATTTATAGCATGAAAGTATCACTCACATTAAGAAGGCAGTAACTTATTATGGTAAGGAGAATTTCCAAGAACCAAGGAATTCATTTCTTTTTAAAAAGGAGTAGTTGAATGGACTTTTAAGCAAGAAACTAAAAACAAAATTATTCCAAGAAAAAAAAAGATGAGTCGGCCTAAGCACCTTGAGTCTATTATTTCTCAGAATTTTAATTTGTTTTTAATGAGCACATTTTACTCTGTTTATGAACTTCTATTTGGACACATTTACACAACATGTCCCATACTTATAATTCATGAGGGTGAACATGAGACTCAGCAGGTCTATCTCTTACTGATCTCTTTCTTCTCTCCTATGTCCCAAAGGAATAGCTATTCTGACTTACGATGTTCATACTTTTACTACAAAGGTTGAAAATATATTTTTTTAAGATTTTAAAATTGAATATATAGGGCCCTATTATATTCTGAGTTGTGTCCCCCAGCCCCCTACACTCTCAATTTATATGTTGAAACTCTAATCCCCAACGTGATGGTATTTAGAAGTGGGGCCTTTAGGAGGTAATTAAGCTTAGATGAGTTCAAATGGGCAGGGCCCTCACCATGGGATTAGTGCCCTTATAGAGACCTCAGAGGGCTCCCTTCTGCTCTTTCTTCCTCCACCATGTGAGGACACAGGACACAGAGTGGTGTCCTTCTTGCTGGTGGTGAGAAGCAGCTGTCTGCAATCAGAAAGAGGGTTCTCACTAAGAACTGAATATGCCAGCACCTCTATTTTCAATTTCCAGCCTCCAGAACTGCGTGAAATAACTGTTGCTTACACCACTCAGTCTGTGGTGTTTTGTTATGACAGCCCCAGCAGACTGAAATAGGCACCAGACTGTAGTCTTCCACAAGTTGTTTGAAAGATTTCTTGTCTGAGAGATTAATCCATGATGTCATTTTCTACACTTATTTGTTCATTTTTCACTGATACTCCATTAGAGACTATAATTCACTTATCTATTTTCTCTTTGATGGTCATTTACATAGTTTCCATTATTTTCATATAAAACTCAATGCTGTTTTGAACAATCTTGTACATCTTAGACAAATGACAATTTCATCAGTGCATAGTTGGTGGTGGAATTTCTATGGTTGTAGTGTATGTGTGTGTTTAACTCTACTAGTTTTTTGCTAAATTATACTACAAAGCTAAGAGTTCTTCACATCTATGTCAACACTTAGCACTGTCAAGTTTTAAAAATTGCCAATCTATTAAATTTAAGATGGTATTTTTTTTACTTTGATTTGGATTTAATTTTCACTAACAGCTGCTAAATATTTCATGTGTTTTTTAGCTAAATCACTTAGGTTTTCACATCTTTGAATTTCCTGTTGGCATCTTTGTCTAGCTTTCTATTCAATTATTTTTCATTGTCTTCAGGATTGATTTCTTGGGAGGAGATTGCATTCTTTAAAAATATCTCCAATTTTAACTCATTAAATCTCCACAAGGAGAATTTTTGCTACTCTATCAGTGGTATTTAGCCTCCTACATAAAAAATCTGTCTCTAAGATAGTTTTTTTTTTCTTTTTAAAGAACTTAAAATGTTTATCACATATTAGGGGAAAACTTATTTACCAGGAAGAGAAAAATTGTTATTTTACAATATAAGCAAAAAAAAAAAAAAAAAAACCCACCAAAGAGAATTTGGCACCATAACTTTGATTACTCCAGAGTTTCAGGACTCAAAACTTTCAGAAAAAAATACTGAATCCAGTCATCCCTGAAGTGATACATAACAGCACCAAGACTACTTTAATTTCTCCTATGTTCCCACATAGACACTAATACAGCTCATTAAACACAAATATTTCCTTTCTTATATACAGATTAATATATGAAACTAGTTTTTTGAAACAAGGTTATTAGTGCCAAAGAAGAGTAGACCACAAACGTTACTGATTTAACCAACAATTCCTTTTTTACTTAGGTTGAGATAAAATGTTCAACAATATTTTAAAGACTCTTGCATATAGGCTAACACATAGCCTATTTTTCTTTTGTGAGAGCAATGTATGAACAGTACCCTGTTCAAGTATTTAAAACATGATCAACTCTTCTAATTTTGCTTCTGTCATCTGTCTTTCGTAATCAAAGCATCCATCAGTGCAGTCTGTAAGGAATAATGCTAATAAAATTAGGGGAATCTCCCTCCCCACTTTTTATTTTTCTCCTGTGGCTGGTTGTAATGCAAGTTTCTCTTAAGGCTCTGGGGAATGGCTGACATAAAGATACAGGGATGCCCTAGTAGTAGGAGCAGGTCAATGAGGCAACCCCTGCTGTTCTTGCCTGGTAGCTGTTCTCTTAGCTCATTCTCCACTAGGTTCTCCTCCACAAGGGCCCTGGAGTGTTTCTAAGCCACATTTATTATTCATCAAATACTAGGGTTCACAGTCCCTGACTGGAATGAAATCAATCTACATGTATCTTCCTTTTACATTTTGCAAAGAGGTTTGATTTTATCCTTTAAAAAACATGTGGGTTTTGTAATGATAATAATTTACATGATTCAAAATTCAAAAGGTACAAAAGAAAGCACAAGAAAAAATTCTCCCTCTCACTTCTATGTCATCCATCTTCTGCAGGTAACCAATATCAATGGTTTTACATGTAATTCTAGCACTATTTTTATTTTTTGTCATATATATAATATCTTCATTTAAAAAAAGACATTAGCACTATATTTGCATGGATATGTACTGCAGTAAGTAGAATAATGGCCTGCAAAGATGTCCATCCCTTGGAACATCTGATGTCTAGGGACCTAGGGACCTTGGGACCGGCCCAGGTTAATTTACATGGTAAAAGGGACATTACAGATGTGCTTACAAGTCTGTACCTTGAAATCGGGAGACTTTTGGCATCATCCAGATGGGTCCAACCTGAACACTCGAATACTTAAAAGTGGAGAACCTTTCCCAGTTGCGATCAGAGAGAGAGAGAGAGAGAGGAGTGCCCACAGAGTAAGATTCAGAGGGTTTGATGTTTTTGCCTTTTAAGGTGAAGGAAAGGACCCATGGGGCAAGGAATGTGGGTGACCTCTACAAGTTGGCAAAAGCAAGGAAACAGATTCTCTCCTGGGCCTCCAAAAAGGAATACAATCCTGAAAATACTCAGAATTACTTGGGCAAGAACCCTACCTACAGTCTGACCAAAGAACTCTGAGATGATACATTTGTTTTGTTTTAAGCTTCTAGGTATTTGTTCATTTGTTACAGTACCAGCAATAGAAACCTCCCATAACACTTACCTTTTTCTTCCTAATTGTTCAAAGATGCATAATATCCCATCATATCAGTAAACCATCATCATATGAATTGAAGGCTAGAGAAGTCTTTTACCCTGCTATTCCAAATAGGACTGCATGGCATATCCTTGTACAAGAGCCTGTTCTTACACATATCAGTTAACATATAGAGCAGATCTTGAGAAATAAACCATTCAATGAGAATGTGCATTTTCCACTTTGATTATTATTTCCAAATTAGACTCCCTAGAAGTTGCTTCAATTTATATTCTATGTCTGAAAATCCTGTTACTACATACTTTTGCTAATTCAGTACATTATTGAATATTTATCTTGATCTACTTGATAGCAAATAAATAGAAACCTACTTTAAATTCTTATATCTCCAGGTGCCAGGGTAGTTCAGTCAAACTCTTCGTTTCAGCTCAGGTCATGATCTCAGGGTCATGAGCTGGAGCCCTGAGTTGGGCTCTGTGCTCAGCAGGGAATCTACTTAGAATTCTCTTCCTTTCTCCCTCTGCCCCTTGCTCCATTTGGGTGCATTTACCCTTTCTCTTTCAAATAAATAAATAAATCTTAAAAAATAAAATCATATATCTCTTGGAGTGAGGTAAGTTAAAAATCTTTTCATATTTTAAAAAATTATTTGTATTTCCTATTCTATGAATCCTCTCCCTTCCTTCTTTCTGTTTACCTATGTTTTTTTTTTTTTCTTCTGGGTTGATGGACATTTTCTTATTGATATACCAATACTTTATGTCTCCTAAAGAAACAAATTATTTTTCTTTTGGTTTTGCTTTTGGAAGCTTGATCAATGCAGATTTTTAAAAAATGTATGTCATCAAATTTATCAAGGTCTATTTTTGGATTTAGAGTCTTATTCCATATTTATAAAGAATCTTCAACATAATTTTTTATACTTGGATTATTTGGTATTTTTATGATTTCAAAATTGGTATCACTGATCCATTTTCTTATGCTGAAAATTATGAAAAAAATTTACTTTCACTTTCTTCCAGAAGGGTATGTAATTGTTCTGACACCATTTACTGAATTCTACACATCTGGTGTTAATATAATTTTTAAAAAACAATTTCCTCTAAATCAGTTTTCAGGTTTAAAAATGGACATATTGCATATACTTAAAAGATTTTAGCCTCCATTTATTTTAGTTGCATTAATACTTATTACGCTCTTATAAAGGACTAATATAGTTTCTGTATTTTTATGAATGGATAGATAATTTAACATTTCTTAGAAAGAGATATAGTAGACCTCAAATGGGTTGACTATTCCTCTCACACAAGATTTATCCAGTGTCTATATCTGTCCTACAGTACTTTCTTTGGAGAGCCATTCTTATTCTCCCTGTTATTGTCCTGGTCTGATTGTACTGACAATCATAGTATCTTGTCACTCTAGACACAGAGCTGAAAATATAATTTATCTTGGCCTAGTCATTGACAGTAATTCATCGTCCTGGTAAACTATTCCTGAGCACACTCCTAGATGGTCTGAGATATCATAGGGATGAAAGCCAAGTATGTAAACTCCAGGACACAAATTTCTTTTCCCTGTCACTCCTTTTCAGTATATTATTAGAACAAGAGGGGAAGAAGGAACAATTTTCTTCCTTAATTTTGTTCCTTCCCTTCTCTTTCTTTAATTGGACTTGATGATTTGTCCAAAAAAGCTTGATCAACCTTCACAAGGAGACTTAAGCTTTTAGAGTACAAAACCTTAATCATCCAGTTTTGAGAGGTAGAAAGATTTTCTTCCCATCCTGGATGGGAGTAGGCATTATTTTATTACTTCCTGATACATTTCTCATGCCAGGAATGGGTAGAAGAGCTTCTTTCTAAAGTAACAAAAAGCAAAATAGGAGATGAATTATCAGCAATTCAAAAGCTAGCCACATCCATTTGTTGAAGCCTTTTTTTTTCTCTTCCTAAAAACTAGACCAATTTATCAACTTTGCTTCCTAAGGACCTAGGACAAGTACAGAGAAGATATCTAGTAAATGTTTATTTAATAAATTAATAAATGTTTGTTTAATAAATTAATAAATGCATAGTAAATGTTTATTTAATAAATTAATAAATGCATAAATAATAAATAAATGCATAAATAAATCAAATGCAAATCCCCTAGTTGGAACTGTTTCCTCTGGGGGAACATAGCAGAGAAGACTGACTGCTTTTTGCTTAAGTAATTTATCATACCATCCTTTGCTATTAGCAGTATCCCTGGGAGATTTCAACTTCATGGCTCTCCTTATTGATGGCCGATGATTCACTGCATTCTCTATGCTGTGTCCTCCCTCCACTGCACAGGACATCAGTGGCCATCCTGAACCATGTTGTCCAAGCCATCCTGGGCTACTTTAATTAGAAGCCCTGAATGCAAAAAGAAACATGAGTTTAGCATTTTCTGATTTCCTGGAACTTTATTTAAGAAAATGACTTTTCTAATCTCTTTTGGGATTCTCCTTTTGCCTCACTATTTTCTTCCTAGATAGAACAAATAAAATTGGGTTCCAACCCTTTGGCCCTCCCCACTCCTCAGTGATAAAGGTAATAGCTCCTGAATTTACACCCACCAGGCACAGAATTGCAATAAGTAGAACTCTAGCCAGAGGTCCTGTCACGTATCCTACATATGTATGCATGGCTGGGATTACTGCCTTCAGCATTATTTGTAAACAAGGACACTGGAGGGATGAGACTTGGATTCCTCACCTAGAGTGGAGGATTTTAGCTGTCCATGCAGCTTGTTCAAAGTCCTGGTACTAGCTCTGGCCAGAGCCTGAGCTAAGCATTTTGGAAAGCCTCTCATATGATTCTGATGGACATGCCTTTTAATCTTACTTTTGAGTGCTGTTTACCACAAATCAAACAGTTGACTTCAAGGGGTATCTTTGCCATCAAATTTTCTATTCACAGACAAGTTCCTTAAACATTATGATTCTCATTAATAAGCCGGAGAAAATACCAAATGTCTGTGAAGATTAAGTGATAGAATGTATCTACAGTGTGTAGCACATGGGAATTCAATAAATAAAAATATTATTGTTATATAACCAAGTAATGTGACTCTATTCCCAGAGAGAAGATGAAAAATGCATCTATTCATTATGGTAGTGAACAGGAATAAACGCCTTTTAGAGAAAGGTAGATCTGACGCTACTTTTAAAATATTTTATCCTGGAAAACCTCATTTGGTCAAAAGATGGTCTTAGAATGAAATCCAATAAAATACAGGCTAAGTCCATGGCAAGAGCTATCACAGAACCCAGTGAAATTCAATTTAATTCTTTACCTAAGCTTATAAATAAGTTCTGAAGTTGCCTTTCTCCATTTAAAGTGCTTTCAGCTAAGACAAACACCTCAAATCCTTTTATTTTCCTTTAGTCGCCCTTAAATGAACACCTTAGTTATTTCTGACATCTCTAACCCAACCTAGAGTCCTCCATACATTCTATAGCTGCTATTTATTTTCTCTAGAGTCTAATAGTTCCTGTCTTTCTAAAAGATGAATTCAGAAGTCTCTCCCAGATTTCTTTCTCTTACTTCAGGTCAGAGAATTTACTTCAAAACTCATGATGTTTCCAAGCAGTAGACCCAAGCCCCCTCATTCATAAAAGGGATATTAGGCTGGAGAAAAACTTGCCTCACTATTTTCTAAATAAGTGATGAAGCAACAATTATGGAGTCCATAGCTGGTGATTAATTGGAAGATCTTCATCTCACACTGTGACAGAGGAAGCATTATAGGAACAATAACTTCAGGGTGATTCAGACTTAGAAGTCTTCATGTCATAACCCAAGGAAGCCTTATATTCTCCACCTCATTACTGCATCTCAGAGCAGAAGCAAATAGGTAAGGAATGGCATTCACACACCAGAGCTGCAACTTAGAAAGATTCTTCTTACTTTGACAGATGCCTACACCAAATAATTCTTTTCTTTTTGAAGAATCATGGCTTTTTAAAAAGAACAGTAAGTAGTAGTATATCAATTGGTTGGTAATAAATTAGAAGCAGAAGCAGTGTCAAACATACAGTTGGAAAAGATTATAATTTAAATGTGCTCTTTGAGCAATGGTAGATAGGACACTGATACTTCTATGAATAAATAGGAAGTTCTAACTCAATGGGACCACCTTGTTATAGATTAAATCATATAACAATAATATGATGCAGCGTTGAGGGGGGAAAAGAATGAGGATATACATTTCCTTTAGTCTTGTTTGGTTAAAGATTTCAGTAACTCTGTAATAATGAGAAATTCAATATATGCTATAATAGCTATAATTTTATTATGTGTATGTGGGTGTATAGTAATTCTTTAACACATTCTATAGTATAGATATTCCCAACTAAATTCTCTTATTGCTTTAAAAATTCTCACCCCCAAATAACTTCCTTGATATTAGTCTGTATTTTAAAAATTGCATTAATATATACTCTAATTTAAAAATAACTCAAATTGTTACCTTAAACAAACAAATTATATGTTGTCTTTAACAGCACTGTTTTTTAACCTTTTAATTTTTGTTTTTTTCCCTTAAAAAAACAAATCAAAGTAATACATCACTTGAATATTGCTTAAAATGTTAAATTTATTCAGTCTTTTGATAATTGAGTTCCTACTGTGAGCCAGCAATTTTTCTAGGCACTGAGAAATTCAATAATAATACAAAATCATTTTAAAAAACCCTATTCTGATGAAGCCTATATTCTAGTTGGGGGTTCAGATGCTACAGTTTTAAGAGCTATGGGAAAAATAAAATGAAAGAGGAAGCTGAGGGCTGTAGAGCACGGGAGGAAGGGGGAATATAGTAACAGGTACTATCCAGTAATTTAATTACATTTTTATTTAACAGACCAAGCCACAAGTATGCTTGGTCTTGAGCTCAGTTTGCTTTCATATTTCCCTCTTAATAAACCAATTCTGTATATTTTGTTGTAATTTGATTTCCTATATCCTTTCTAAAAAAGTGTCTGTAATATATAATGATGACTTAGTAACTGGCTTCTAATGAAATTAGCCTCTGTTTGTTTCTAGATAATATCTACCTTCCCATCTTTTCATTAAGATACCTAAAGCAAAGCAGAAAATGCTTCCTAAGGTTAATGGATTTCTTCAATCTCTTTTCTCACAGTATAACTGTCTAGTATGTACCAGACGTCAGGCTAAGCTATGATGAGTAAGGCCATAAAAAAACCTCCTGCATAGTTGGGAATATATCCTGGGTTACAATGCAGTATGATGAGAACCGTAATAAAAGCTGGAAATTCCACTAAAGTAAGAAGGCAGGAGTGACTTATTAACAGAAGTAACCACGGAAACAGATAATGCTTTAGAGAAGAGGGGAAATCTAAATTCTCTGGAATGATGAATAGTCGTCTAGGCTAGTATCAGAGGAGGATATTCTAATACATGCTGTGCACAAGGGCATAGAGCAATTAAATTGGTGGAGGCATCAGGACAATTCCAATAGTTCTACTGGCATTTGAAACAAAGAGTTTCTGAAAGCCATGAGTTGGTTGGGAGGGGAGCTAAGTGATAAAAGCAACTATCTTGAAAACTTCAAAATTTCCAGGCTTTGACTCTAGTAGCATTGACCTTACCTGTATCCACTGTCTTGTCCACTGAAGGGGTGCTAACTTCCAGCACCTCTATTTCTTTGTTGAAGGGCTCTTCTGTCTCTGATGCCTGCTTAGCCATGAGTACAGCAGGTCAAAATGGCTGGGGAATTACTGCTCCCTGGGTTCACTGCTTAGCCAATACTCTCAGTAGCTGGTGTTAAAATACTCCTACTGCCTTGCCTGTATAGTGAGACAACCCTGAGGAGCATATTCTACACTGGCTTCTAGAGTTCTTCCAGCTAGGTTAGGGTCTGGTTTCTCCCAGCAAAGTCCTCAGGATGAAGTGCCAGCACTAATGATGGTAAATGGGCATGTTGAGACCTCACAGTGATTAAGATGTTCATCTATGCTGAGCTGTGTTGGATATAGTTTAAGCAGATGCATTGCTTATACAATATCTCTAGTATTTGAGAAATATTGGGGTAACAGCAATTGTAAGATGTGTGAAGTCATGTGGTTGTTGCTAAAGTGTCACTAAAACAGTGAAAGTAAACAAATGACTGGCTTAAATCAGTCAACTCCCAACTCAAAGGCATAGTGGAAAAGCCAGAGGGTCTTTGAGCACCATTTAAAGAGAGTCTTATCTTTATAACCAGAGAGCAGAATGGATTGAAACCTGTATTTCAGATAGTATTATGAGATTAGTAGATTTTCAAACAAGTCTGACTTCAGAGAGCCCTTGCTAGTCTTCTCTGCTCAACTCAGGACCCTGAAACCTGGGATGAGAACACTGGTTGGGTGTGGTTCAGAAAAGGCTACAGTCTCATGCTTAAATAACAAGAAATATTTTATGTTCCCTGTTAGAAGCATTTCAATCCCTGGAACTCTACAGTCTAGTGAAAACTAAAACTGTGGAAAAGGAAAGTACAAATCCCCCCCAAAAGAATCAGTAGGAAAAATAATGAGATCTCCTATGCCTACCCTTCGGTTCCAAACTCATGTCTTCTGGTTTAAGGAACATAGGCCCTCCAAAGCAGGGTTTGTTCACAGTATATGTGCTGCATCTTGACCAGTCACATCCAATCCCAAAGCTAGCACTTCACCTGCACTTTTAAGGGGATATTTCAGTGTTCCACCAGCTGTCAACTTCTTGGACATAGGGTGGATTCATTGGATTCTCTGGTCATGCGCTCACTGTTGTATCCAAGCTCCAACATGAAGTGGGTTCATTAATCCAAGGCAACAGTATGGGAGATCAATCCCTTGCACCACTTCAGAATCAATTCTGACCCGTGTTACATTCAATCTGTTTTGTGAATGATGCTTTCAGTTGGCAGTCACTCACAATTTCTGGAAAAAAAAGGAAGGAAGAAAAGAAAGAAAAGAAAAGAAAAGAAAAGAAAGAAAAGAAAAAAAGAAAAGAAAAGAAAAGAAAAGAAAGAAAAGAAAAGAAAAGAAGAAAAGAAAAAAGAAAAAAAGAAAGGAAAGACTTATAAAATGAGTTGTAGTCAGGTAAAATATACCTGCAGCTACAGCTTCTTCTGAGGAAATGATGTTTCTCTCTTCCTTCTCTACCCATCATCATTGCCCACAAGTCCTCAGATCTTTATCCCTGAGGAGTCTAAGGCTTTGATTAGCATTCTTTGGTGAGATGTTGTTGCAGTTGGCCAGTCATGGTCATTACCAGTTATAGAAGCATCCAGGGCCTCTGAGGGAATCAATCCCTGAGTTCTATTCTCCACACAGCCTCCATTATATAGCAGCAAGTCTACCTCCTCATGGAAGTCAGGGTCAGCTTCTATTGGTGGTAATTCTGTTCTTTCTCTTCCTATCTGCTTGCAATACTAGAAATCATACTCTTTCTTTAAGGTGAATTTGCATATCTCTGCTCTTTTCCCTTGTGGTATAATTTATGATTTAACTATGAGAATGTATATTTTTTTAATTTCCAACTATTTGAGAAATGCCCTTCTGTCACCCCTATGTGCAGATCACAGTTCAGTATCACTGGAAGTATGTGTGGCTGGCAGGAAATAATTCTGGAGATGGAATTAGAAAACCAGTTTGCTAATTTAGAGTTTATAGAGCAGGCAATCAGATGCCATGGAAAGATTTTCAAGCAATGGAGAGATAGATCCACATATGTGATTCTGAAAGCTAATTACAATGGTTTGGTGGGCCAAGACTAGATGAAGTATTCAAGAGGATCTCAGTGGTTCCTTGAAGGGTAATGTGAACAGATAAAGGGGGTTGGGACAGATTTGGGAAATACATTCCAGAAAAAATGTTTAACTTTGGTAGCTAATTTCCATGGGGGCTAAGAAAGTAGGAAGAGTCCTAATGGAATCGGCTGCCTCTTTGAGGGTATGACATCTCTCAGCCTCTGCTGCTTGTCACTCAGTAAGCACTACAGGGAAGTCCCAGGACTCCAAAAAAATGGACAATTTGGCTATATAAAACAGGACATGGAAGGATGTTAAAGGAAAATATTTGCTGAGGTACCAGGATACAATAGAGAAATGCATCCAAAAAAAAAGTGTGAAAGTCATACATTTTCTAATGCTTCAGCTAAAAAAGAAAAAAAAAAGTTTCATGGTTTTTTGATACATTTCCCACATCTTAGGAATAAAAGCTCCAGAAGTTGTTGAGAAAGAACATTCCTAAGAATGAGTTTTGAAATTTGTTATAACCCTCATCACTACCACGGAGGAAGGAAATGTGCTGTATGCGGAGAGTTGCAGCTCCTCACCTCAAGACTGTGGAATGGTACTTCAGTGGACCACTTGGCAGAATTGCTAAGTGTCTCCTGAAGGTGGAGGTAGTACACTGACAGACTTGTCTTACATCCATGTAGAGATGAGGGATAAACTAGTTGACTGTAAACAACAGGGCAGAGGAGAAATTGCTGAGTTAGGGATGAGTCAACACTGCCTTCTAGGATTTGTTGGAGCAAATGGTTTGTTTCCTGTGGGCACAAAAGAGAGAGCCAGTGTGAGGCTGCCTTGAGACAGGCTGTTCCATTTGAGGGGTTTCTGAGACTTTTGTGTTTGGATGTAAAGAGGCAGTTGGAATTCAGTGTATGATTTAAGGATACGAATTCTTCAAAGCAATCAAAACAAGCAGAACTATTCGTTATGAGTCTCCAAATAAAGTATTGGGGTGCACTGACAACAACGCTGAGAGTGATGAGAGAAGACCTAGGTGAGAGTAGGGGGACAACAAACAACTCACCCTAATGGGGTTATATATCAACAGTGATACAACTCCTTGTGGTTACCACCCTATTTTATTTTCTCTTCACAAGCAAACACATCTTGAAAGAGCTGCCTGTAGTTGCTACTCCTACTTATTTATCTATTAATCTCTTCTCAATCCACTCTGATCAGACTTTTCTCTGCACCACTCCACTGAAGATGTACTAATGAAGGCCATTAATGTATGTGCTAATGAAGACCACCAGGCTTATGAGTGTTGCCAGATCCAATGGTTACTTTTCTGTCATCCCTTATTTGAACTTTCGTTGGCCTTCAGCAACACTGACTACTTGTCTCTTCTCTTGGCTTTGGCAATCCACACTCTTATTTCTTTATCTCACTGCCTGCTCTTTGTCAGTCTTCTGACTGGAACCTCCTTCCTCTACTTGAAGTATGAATGCAGGAATGTACTGGGATTTGATCTTATCTAGTTTTCCATTTATGTTTACTCTTCATCCTTAGATCATATTACCTAGTACCCTGGATTTAGAGTGCCATTTATGTGCTGATGACTTGAAACTCTATCTAAATTTTTAAGAATGTAAAAAAACCCTGAATGCATCTGAACTTTATAGGGAAAGGACCAATGAAGCAAATATTAAACATAATAAAAGGATAAAGGATGACACATTATCCTAAATCACGAACTACTGGATCAGAGCTGCTGATTTTTATTAAAGGATTAGCCTCAGAAAAGGGAAAATGTGGAAGGTCCTGCCTTCTTTCCTATTTTCTTCCTTCCATTTCCCTCTCTAATCTTTCCTTCCTTCTTCCCTTTTTCTTTCTTTCATTTCTTTTTCTCCTTTCACAATTGCTGTTTTATTATTTCTATGGCAGCAGGTGCTGTGAAATAGATAGGAGCTTTAATGTGAATAAAACCAAAAAGCAAGATCTAACAATAGACAAGAGGGAAGAGAAATTGCCTTTGTGCCAAGGAAATTAGCAGCAGCATCCCTAATGGGTTTATTATTGCTACTCTATTAGTCACAAATAAGCAAAATGGACTCTGGTTGATTTAAATATAAAATGAGTGTGTTGGAATTGCAGGGGATATCTCGGAAAATCTACAAGGAGGCCAGATACAGGTTATAGCAAGAGCCAAACAAGACAGAGTCAAGACAATCCAGTCATCACCAATGGCTATCAACTGTGACTTCTGCAAGTGGCATCCACCTCTTATTATCCTTTTGTTGCTGGGCTGCAGTATTCTTAGCTCCTGTAACCACACCACAGGCCTCTAAACTCTATTTAGGAGCTGTAAAAAATCCTTCACTAACCTTTCCTTTTGCTTCAGTTCCTCAAGAATCAAACAAGGTACTGGTCATGCTCAGGTCACATAGAACCCGAGGAGGAAAGGAACACCTAAACTTTTCTTAGTTCTATATAGGGCAGTGGATCTGCCCCTATCTTTTTTGGATTTCCATACATATGATTATAGATCCTGGTCATCCCAAAAGTCAAATATACACTAGAAGCTGTTCCAAAGGAGGGAACTCATATGGTATGAAGGCAGAAGTGACTCTGGCTCCCCAGACTCTTGTTTATAGCTTTACCTGAATCACTATGTGACTTTGTCTAAATCACCCATACTCTCCAGGCCATTGTTCAGCTCCCTGTAAAATGTGGTTTCTGTTTCCAAATGTTTGCTAGCCCTTTCCAGTGCTGAGATTTCTAGATAGCTTCTTAAAGCTAAAGAAATACATCAGTAAAACAAGTCATATTCAGGTCTCCAGCATTTTATCACTTCTGACCCTTCTTGGCAAGCCCTTAGGGGGTAAGTAACATAGACTGGAATATCTTTACTGGGTATTACAAAGGTAGAAGAATACAAATGAGAAATGGTAAAGGTCAGGCACATACACACTGGTCAGATAAACTGAAGTGGGACTCAGAGAGACAAGGTGCCATTGCTGTGGTTATGTTTATGCTCCTGAACTAGGAGGAAAAAAATGCCAAGGGAACCAGATTTCTCTCTTAAATAGTTCAATAGAAACAGGGAAAATAACACAAAATAAAAGGCAGGATATGTCAAGTCAACGCAAAACTCAGCTGGAGGTAACAGGCTAAACACAATTCAAGTTTCCATTCCACAGAGAGGTCTGAGCCTGGAAGTTCAGTTCAGACAGACACAGACTACAAATGATTCAAAATTCATCTCTGTGACATGATCATCAAAGGCCACAGAGGAAAACATCAGGAACGCTGAAAGTGCAGATTGCCCAGTATGTTTTTAATAAGTGTTAGGAAAGCAGAAGACAATGCACTAGAATTATTTTTAGGCTTTTAGTGGTTTAATAAATACACTGGAGAAGTAAATTAAGTTAAACCTGAAAGGCAAAAGGAGACTATCTAGCATTTTATTTGTTCATAGCACCGGAGAATGTGATCACTCATGCTGGCCAACAGACGGGGTAGGTAAATTCAAACTGTAACTTAGAATTTATCTGAGATATTATTGATATTTTCCAACATAAAACATGCAGATATCTAGAGGGAGAATCCTTTCTCCTTACATCAATTATTTGGAATAAGATATTCAATTTAAGAATTGATGAATAGTAAAAGAGAAAGCCAGTTAATGATGTACCAGGAGATGATCTTTTAGAAAATCACCTACAACCTCAGTTTTCTTACAAAATACTTATCTGATTTATAACTTTACAAGACTGCTTTCCTTTATATATGAAGACTAAAAAGAATAGTCTCAATAATTTCAGAGAGATAGCTATTTCAGTAGTATGTATTTTCTTGGCCTTGATTTATCCTTTCTTTTCATAATTTGAGAGTAGCATATTTAGTACATTGCATATTTTCACTCATGAATACATTCTGCAATACCAAATTCTTTTTTTTTTTTCATTTGCATGACTCTTGTTTTTTTTTTATAAATTTATTTTTTATTGGTGTTCAATTTGCCAGCATATAGAATAACACCCAGTGCTCATCCCGTCAAGTGCCCCCCCTCAGTGCCCATCACCCAGTCACCTCCCCCCCCCCCCGCCCCCACCTCCCCTTCTACCACACCTAGTTCATTTCCCAGAGTTAGGAGTCTTTCATGTTCTGTCTCCCTTTCTGATATTTCCCACTTATTTTTTCTCCTTTCCCCTTTATTCCCTTTCACTATTTTTTATATTCCCCAAATGAATGAGACCATATGTTTGTCCTTCTCCGATTGACTTATTTCACTCAGCATAATACCCTCCAGTTCCATCCACGTCGAAGCAAATGGTAGGTATTTGTCGTTTCTAATGGCTGAGTAATATTCCATTGTATACATAGACCACATCTTCTTTATTCATTCATCTTTCGATGGACACCGAGGCTCCTTCCACAGTTTGGATATTGTGGACATTGCTGCTATAAACATCGGGGTGCAGGTGTCCCAGCGTTTCATTGCATCTGACAATACCAAATTCTAACAACAAAAAAGAAAGAGCTGTTTTTTTGTTTTTGTTTTTGTTTTTGGATAAAACAGTATTCTATAATTGATCTAAGGCAACCAAGGCTTTGGGAAATATCCTGTTATTCAAGAGAACACAAAGAGTAAAAAGAAAGTGCTAAATGCTATCATGGGCCGGGAACTTCCTGCTGGGGATCCAAACTTCAGCACAACCACATGCATCCTTCCATCATGATAGTCTAGTGGAAGAGCGTGAGGAGCTTCCAAAAATCATGGAGAAGTACTGGGAAGGAGTTTCCCTAGGGCAGGCTGGATACCACCATGGGAGGGAGACCCACCACAAAGGAAGCAGTCAACATGATCTTCCTAGAAGAGGTTACTCCTCTAGGAGAACTTATTTTTAGCAATATGAAAAGAGACTATTGTTTCCTTTTTCATTATCTGTATTCCAGCATCAGCAGCTCTGATGGTTCTGGTCCCTGCATGTCTTTCCCATCAAATATCTTGTCACTGCTCGCTCATAGCCTACACTCCAGTCCCTTCTAACCCACCACACACTCTCATATCTCCTCACCTTTATATATTCCAGCCTCCTAACCTTGAATTCATTCCCCTGTCCCCACTGATCTGTGCCCCTTCTACGGCTACGAGCTCCCTGGACCAGGATGAAATACATCATTAGCACACATTGCAGTATCAGGTACACCGGAGGTTCTTGGCAAGGATTTGTGAAATACCTGAAAAGCTGAAAAAGGCAGTGTGGATAGTGGGCAAAATCAGGAGCTCCAGAGGTGGTGAGTTTGGATTCCTGTATATTTTACTTACTCTCTGGATGACATTGATCAAGTTATATAACCTCTCTGTTACTCAATCTCTGATTTTATGATAGGATTTACATGAAGATTAAATGAGATAATACATACAAGTCTCCTAGAACAGTATCAGACAAATGCTAATCCTAAATGTTAGGTATTCGTAACTAAAAAATTCTTGGATGGGTATTTGTGGCAAAGACAATAGTTATTCTCAAATACCTCAGTTGTTTTTTTAAATTTCCCACTACCTTTACAGTTAGGCAGGGACATACAATAAGTTTTAATCAACAGGCTATAATGAGAGAGCTAGCAGTAGATTCTCCAGGCAATCTGTTGCCCTGCCACAAAGACCACAAGGCATATGGTAAGATGCAAGAGCCTTGGAACTCAAGCAGCCTGAATGAATGTTGTGTTTTCTAACAATTGAGATTTTAGGGTTATTGTTCCTACAGTATAAAGTCACCTATCCTGACTAATTCAGGATCACCCTAAAGTAATACCAAAGAGATGATGGCCCACTTTATACGCTTACATTTACTTTGATGAAAACAAGTGAGTGGGTACAAACAGCACAAGCAGCACTGCCTGCAAAGACTGGAGGGATAAAATAAGAGGTTGTAAAAAGAGCTGTCACAGGGATGCGAAAAGAGAAAAGAGAGAGAAGAATGTTAATGATTCATTCTTGGTTCAGATATATTTGGGACAAGAAACACCAGGAACATAGTTCTCAAAATTAAAAAAAAAAAAAAAACCTTTAAATAATAATCAAAGTGATGTCACATTCTTCCATTTGGGATGTGCTTGCTTTCTTTTTTTCTTACCAGGAGGACTAAAAAAATCAAGAATTTAGAGAAAGGAATCTTACTTTCACTATTAGATTAAATTAGTAAAAAGAAATAAAACAAATAATTGTATTTCTTAAACTTTTTTCTGGAAATAGGTAGATTTTTGCAAGTATAGGTGGGAGTGGGTCACATAGTCCTTTGAAAATATAAAAAACTATGGACTTTTCCCTAGGGAAAAATGAAAGTGCCCAAATAAACATTTTCAAGTGCTCCTGAATCCAGAGTTAAAAAATTTTATGTTGTGGGTTTCACTTTCAAATTCTGATTTGAACTACCCAGAACTATCTCGAAAGAAATTCCCTAATGATTTTATTGGTTGGGCTACAGTTAATAACAGTATGAGCTTTGTGGGGAGTGTAGATGTACCATGAACTCTTTAACTAGTATAAATGCTATGGAGGTCAAATAGTCAATATTCATCAAATTGAAAAAATTGTATGGTCTTAGCCAGCAATTCTGTGGCTAAGAATGATCTCCATAGACATGCTTACAAAATTATGTCATGATATACGTTCAAAGATCTTCAATATAGCTTTGTTTCCTATAGCAAAAATACTGGGAAATTAATGACCATTGACCAGGAACTGGTTAAATTAGATACAGTACACTGATATAGTTATACTCAGCAGCCATTAAATGAAATGAAATTGATATGTATGTAGTGATATGGGAAGATGCTCTATTTATTTAAATCAAGAAACATAGCTGATTTATGGTCTTGTTAGATAATTTTCTACAAGGATGTATGTGCATGCACATTCTCGCATATGTATATGTATTCTGAGAGAATACATAGGAAACCATTAAAAGTAGTTACTTAAAAAAAAGATTTTATTTATTCATTTGAGAGAGAGAGGTAACATGAGTAGGAAGCAGGGAGGAGCAGAGGGAGAGGGACAAGCAGACTCCTCCTGAACAGGGGGCCTGACATGGGGCTTGACCCCAGGATCCTGAGATCAGGACCTGAGCTGAAGTCAGACACTCAAATGATTTAGCCCCAGGTGCCACAAAAGTAGCCATGTTTGATGAGGCCTATGCCCATATATGCCATATAGGAACACTTAATAAATATATTTGCATTTATTTATTATTTATTGAGTTCACAATTTCTCTGTGTGCAACACATTTTTCAATGCTTGGGAAATACAAAAGAATGTGGAAGACAGTCATTACCATTGACTTTTAATCTTGTTAATAGGAAAACCAGTTATTTGAAATAACTAGAGAAAATGTAAAAGACAATATAAGAACAAGTTCAAGTTGAAATGATAAAAACTGCATAATAAGTGCTAAACAATGTGTTCTTAAATTTGAGAGAAACTGCCTTATCAAACAAAATATTTTCACCTTAGGCAGATGTTTGTGTGTTTGTGTGTGTGTTCACTTTGAAAAAAAAATGTGAATTATACAATTCACATAGAAAGAACTCAGGAAAGCACAACTTTAATTCCAAAGGGCTGAACACATGTGCGCGCACACGTGCATACACACACACACACACACACTCACCCCTTACAAGGATATCACAAACTTCTTTCTCATAATTTTGATTATTGAGGGTAGAACAAGCATTGAAGATACTTACAACTTATTCATCAAGCATCAAAAAGGAAACAGTAAATCTGGAGTGCCTGGGTGGCTCAGGCAGTTAAGTATCTGACTCATCAGGTCATGTTATCATGAGATGTGAGACTGAGCCCCACATCAGGTTCAATGCTCAGCAGGGAGTCTGCTTGAGATTCTTTCCCTCTACGTTTTCCCACTGCTCGAGCACATGCACTCTCTCTCTATCCAATAAATAAATCTTCAAACAAACAAACAAACAAACAAACAGCAAATCCAACTCGTATACCGGGTGGTATTTCTCTAGATTTGTGATATAAGTTCTTACATGACTTGAACATCTCAGACACCAACAAGCTATATTTGGCAATGTTGGCAGCTTTATTAAGATAGCTGTTAGCGATGCTAAGAAAATAAACTCATTTTCAACTAAGCCTGACATTTGATACATAGGCCATGTTGACAATTGCACCAGCTGGATCCTTCTGAATCCTTACAGTAGACAAATCTGTCAAAAAAAAGTCAACTAGTATGTGTGTGTACCTACACAGTCATAGGCATGACTGACATTTTTTCAGTGTTGCTAGGATCATACCTCTCTGGGAGAGAATACTGATTTTTATAGTACACTTAAAAAGAAGTGCTGGTCAAAACATTCTAAAATTCAGTAATATTTCTATGAAACAATGCACAGTTAAATTATTAGAACTACAATGAATAGTTAATTCACTTAATATTGTTTTGTTTCAAAAAAACACCCACTTTTTTTTTAAACACCTACTTTTAAACATTGACTAATTGTGATAAATGTGGTATTTGTTTCATGTTGTTCTAAAATGATTCCAAAATTTCCTTAGTGAATAAAGTATTTCTAAGTAACACTGAGGAAGTCTGTTGGCTAGAGCTTATAGGCACAGAACTGAGAAAATACAATTACAGTAGTTTGGGACTGGCATTGGCCTATAATCCTACCAGCTATTGACAGAAGACAGGATGCTGGACTTTTGGTAAGATCCAAACACAGGCTCATATTTGCATATGAGGAGTAGGGAGGCCCACCCTCTTGACTATGACAGCAGAGTACCACTTCTGTAAAATTCCTCTCCATGGCTTCATTTGCTGTGCTAATTCGTGTGTAAATCTGCCTGGGAGGTGAGGACAGAATAAAGAATACTTTATTTCACTGGTGAGTGATTTGTTGGACTGCTGGTCTGTGACTGAGTTGACAGCTTTCTGTATTCCATCACTTGCTCGGGAAGTCTGAGAGAGAACTTGTGACAGTCAAGCCACTTGCTTTAGGATTGCCTTAATTACTCTACAAACCAAGCCAATATTATATCTTCTTTCTAAATTCTAGAGTCTCTTATTTAACAGTTCACCACTTCCATTCATCTTAGAAAATAAAGAACTACAATGTAGGTCATTAATTTAGATGATGCAGGATATCTGAGAGTTTCTGATAATTTATTGCTTATTTAGGAAAATGACTACTGTACTTGCCAGGAACTGCTGTGACCAAAAGGGATGGAATTTTTTAAGAAACAAAATACTATGCTATCTAAAATGCTATGGATTCTAAATGATAGTCCTCTCCTAGGATAAAGGGGAGGCTCTTCAGGAAGTACACAGATAAGCGAATCAGTGAACCACAGATTGCTCCTGGTGAGAGCAAAAGCATGCATTGTTGCTTCATAGAAAGATCACTCTTTGTTCTTGCACCTGGGGATGTCTATTAACGGGAGTTACCTAGATGTTGGTTATACATAATTTAAAAATAGGAATACAAATTACCGGGCTAGGTAGGTCTCCTGCAGAAATCAGCAGGTGATACAAGAGAAGGACAGTTTTCTTAAATACAAATTCTTAGCGTCTATCCAGTGGAGAGTAAAATTGACAGAATTCAAGGATTAATTAAATCATTCCTAAAGTTCTTTCTTAGTTGCTAAATACAGGGAAAAAAAATCAACTTAATCATAGACAAACACTCTGAGAAATAGAGTTGTCTCATGCTAATTCACCTCTCTTACTTAACATCCAGCTACTACCTAGCAGCTGCCAAACGTGTACTTTTTTTTTCCAAACATGTACTTTTTTAAAAAAATATTTTATTTATTTATTTGACAGAGAAAGAGAGAGAGAGAGCTAGCTCAAGCAGGGGGAGTGGCAGAGGGAGAGGGAGAAACAGGCATCCCTCTCCTCCCCAAGTAGGGAACCCAAAGTGGGACTTAATCCCAGGACCTGGGATCATGTTCTGAACTGAAGGCAGACACAACCAACTGAGCCTCCTAGGTGCCCCCCAAAACATGTAGTTTGAATAACAGATTCTGCCCTAAGTAAACAATTGTTTTCCCTAAGTAACTCATAATAGCTATACTTTAAAAAAATACAGGATTTCTCAAATTCAATGAAAGGATGAGTGGTATGAGAAAGTCAAGAAGATTCTGGAGCTTGTTCTTAGTTTCGTTGAGATCTGAATTCAGATATTGCTAAGAGGTACTGGCAGATACTGCCTTATAAGCCTTTTGTGCAGCCTCATGAGGGAATGAAACCTCACCTTAAGCTAAGCTAAGGAGAAGATGCCTCAGAATGCAAAGAAGGATCCAGGGGCAGATAAGATATTGATTCCATGAGATAACATGAAATGGATGATAATAATGATATCAATAATAATAACAATAAAATGTATATATATCAAGTGCTACATATTTAGAATTGTATGTGCATTATCTCATTGATCTTAATAACACTCTTAGGAATTATATGATATTACAATTAATACCACCATTATTATTCATCCACTTTACAAGTGAGGAAACCAAGACTTTATACAAATTAAGAAAATTGCCTAAAGTCACTTTTCATTTAAATGCTAGAGCCCAGGTCTACACAGTTATGCTGCCCTGAGCTATCCACCTGTTGAAGGGAGCTTTGTAAAGGGACAAGAGACATCAAGAACCTGACTGAAGTCCCAAAGTAGGATCTGTTGTGGAGAGACTAAGTGAAGAACCATCAGTAGTGAAAATCCCCTGATGGGAGCAATTGCTACTGTGCAACCTGCAAAGCATCACTGGGACATGATGCTAGTGACAAAGCCCCTAAACATCTTCTACTCAAAATGTGGTCTCCAGACAGCAATGCTGATGCTTGTTATAAACGCAGAATCTCAGGGCTCAGCCAGTTCCTGCTGAATCTGCATTATAACAGATCTTATGAATCTGCATAAGATCTCTAGATAATTTGTATACAAATTAAAGTTGGAGAAGCACTGCCAACATACCATTCATAAAGTACTGTAGGGTGCCACCTAAGATAGAATGTTACAGCTTTACTTTCAATTTAACAAGATGAACTGGGGGGATGGGAATTACATATATGGGGATTTATTATTTATAGAAAGGTAATTACATTAGTATTAAGATAGGACATTCAATTTAAGGACACGGCAGGCAGTACTATTCTCTATGACAGCCATCTATAAGGCTGCTTGTGTATTGCATGTGTGGAATTAGCTGCCAATCCCTGAGGTTCAATACTGTCTACTGAAAATCTTCTCTGAGGCAGCTGATACCATGGGGCTGTTTTAAGACAAGTCAGAGGTAAGATAAAGATGCACTTCCATATGTCTTCACGGAGCAGCATTCTAAAATGTAATTGATGAAAAATAATCTACCTACTTGGTAATTGTAGGTTGAAACATGGAATGGATAATGCTATAATAACAAATGCAGGGACGCCTGGGTGGCTCAGTGGTTGAGCGTCTGCCTTTGGCTCAGGGCGTGATCCCGGAGTCCCGGGATTGAGTCCGCATCAGGCTCCCTGCATGAAGCCTGCTTCTCCCTCTGCCTATCTCTGCCTCTCTGTATCTCATGAATAAATAAATAAATTCATAAAACAACAACAACAACAAAAAAATTCAGACTGAAAGTTGGTAGTCCCCATGGAATCTAGAAAAGTGAAAGTTAATTAAGAATCAGTCATTGTTTCTTTAGCACCATCCAGAGATGTCATCACCAGTCACCAGAAACACTCCCTCCATTGGACAGCTGTATCTATTTAGAACAGACAGTCTTACCAAACTTCCGGGGCTTGCCGAATGGCTGCTTAAGGCTGTTTTACTACCTATGTTCTGATTCCAAATTCATCAAGCAAAATTTTCTTATTCTAATTCACCTTCTCAGGTCAGTTCCCCAACTGCATTTACCAGATGGTATGTAAATCCAATCCTTGTTATAAATTATTTAAATGGCTTTCTGTTGCAAATTTCTTTAGGCAAATTTGGGTGGTGTTACTCTCTTTCATGTTGGTCTAAAGATTTGGCAGTTGCTAAAGGAAGACACTACCTTGGATGAGGAATAGCTGTGATCTAGTTCACCATTATGAAAGGGCTGATATAAAATAATCAACATTAATTGTTTAACCAACACAACTATTTTTTGGTCAGTAATAGTGTTGAGCTGAATTACTAACTACTGCACTTGATCCGTGCCTTCCTTTGGAGAGAAAATATGTTCCGGGTAAAACAGCTTCCTCTGCTTATCCCCCTGTCCTTGGCAACAACGGGGAGAGAGTTGGCAGCTCCAGATGTCATCATGTCTTAATACTAATGTAATTACCGTTCTATAAATAGTAAATCCCCATATACACAACTCCTCCCCCCAGTTCATCTTGTTAAATTGAAAGTAAAACTGTAGCATGCTATTCCATTTCCCCTACTGTTTCTATGGTGCCATAAGGAAATCCTCATGCTCTGGGATTAAGAAGAGAGTCAACACATGTTGTTCTCCTGATGAGACTATCCCCACCTCGGTCTCCCGTAATAGGAGACCATTAGAAGTTTGGAAAGGAGTGGCTATGCTTTCTACCTCATAACCGGCATCACTAAGCTGTGGAGGTGGAGTAGGTGTCTTCTTTGCTTCTGTCCTGGTTTACCTGGGACCTAAGAATTTTCTGGACTTGGGATTTTTGGTGCTAAAACCATGAAAGTCTGCAAATCTGGATGAGCTGACCATCCTATCTTGCTGCCACTTTTGGACCACCTAGTCTTCATATAGGCTACTGGCTTTCTCATGCCATCCTAGCATATTACTCATAACCCCTTGCTACAGTCAGCTATACCAGTGATTAGCAAACTTTTTGTGGGGAAGGACTAGTTTACTTTTTTTTCTTCCCAATCTATTTCAGATCAATAAATACAATAAAAATTAAATTACAGACAATGAAATAAAATGGGCATAAAACATAAGTTCAATTTATTATTATTATTAGATTTAATGGGTATTAAAAACAAACCTAATAATCTACTGAGAGAGTGTAAATGGCTACTCGCAATCTCTTCTCTTACCTCACTGGTTGCGTAGCCATTTGTGGACCACATTATGAGGAACACTTTTTCATGTAACCTCAGATTATTCTTCCTCATTCTTTAAAGATTTTACCTGCTGGTGTGCCGTTCTTTTCTCCAAAATTGCTTCTGTCAATGATTCTTGATGATTTTAATATCATGTGAGTGCTCTTCTCCTGGACGCTCAGATATTTGATCTCTAATAACCCTGTTCTTGCTGTTCCTGGGATTTCCAAGTCTGTGGACATATCTTAAAATTTGTCCTTACCAATATCTCTAATGAAGCCACTCTCTGAGTACCAGGAAATCCAGGCAACCAGGATAAGTTGCTTATCCTACTTAGATGCCATGTTTACCTCATCCACACTTGCTAAGAACAGAATCTAAGAGTAGCCATTTAGATGCTTTTTAACAAACTGATAGGTTTGTTTTACATATTCATTAAATCTAATAATAATAAAAATTTGAGTTTATGTTTTATGTCCTTCTCCAGGTCACTCACTCCCTCTATTACCTTTTACAAAAACTCCACTGAGATCCACAAGCCATTAATTACTACTACCTTTTGAAATTTTCATTAAACTTTATTTTTATTATAAAATATGGAGATAGATTTCTCAGGATGCCTGGGTGGCTCAGTGGTTGAGCGTCTGCCTTTGGCTCAGGACATGATTCTGGAGACCCGAGATCAAGTCCCACATCGGGCTCCCTGCATGGAGCCGCTTCTCCCTCTGCCTGTGTCTCTGCCTCTCTCTGTGTGTCACTCATGAATAAATAAATAAATAATCTAAAAAACAATCGATTTCTCAGTTCTGCAAATAAAACCTGAGTTGCTAAAATTGAAATGAAATACATATAATTTTATCATTATAAAATTGAAAATTTCTCTCTGTGACATGCTATATTCTCCACTTATTTCAGTTTTACAAAGTTCTGATATACTACATATTTCCTTCATTATTTTTTGATTGACAGTCATTTTTCCACTGGAGTGTGACATCAATGAAGGCAAGTAGTTTTGTGTGTTTTGTTCACTGTTGTATATACGGCACCTTAAATTGTGTATCTGATGCAAAACAGGCCTTTAATAATATTTAATCTTTACATTCATTCATCTGGTTGCCTAAACAAATTCATATGTACAGAATTCTAAGATAACTAAGAAACATAATCTGTTTTTAAAGATTTCATATATTTGGCTGACAACTGTTTAAACAAACAATTATAGTGTAAAGTGTAATATGAAATAGGTCTATACACAGTGATTTATGGGGAGCACTGAGGAAATGTATAAATACATTTCAGTGTGGGGCCAGACCAACTTTGAGGAAGATGTGCTGCTTACTCCAGGGGTGGGTGGTTGGATCTATTCAAGCAAAGGGAGAGATGATTAGGGGTATATCAAGGAAGTCCAAAGTACAGAGGCAGAAACCTTGGGGGGCCTGTTGGGGTGTTTACGGGGTATGAAATGTGAATTAGGAAGAGGAAGAGATGAGGACTGAGAGATATTGGTGTAAGTTTAAGAAGCCTGGATTTTTTTTCCTTTTTATGTATATTATAGGAAACCACTGAAGAGTTTTAAATAAGGAAGTAAAATATGTATATTCATACTGTAGTTAAAGGATGAGATGGAGCATGTCATAGTCCAGGGCATACACCATAACAAGTTTGAAGTTGAGCATGATTTATAGCAACAGAGAGGACAGAACAGATTTGAACGTTATCGGTACTTAGGAGGCATTAATGAGAGAACTTGACAAAGGCATGGATTTGGGTGGTAATGGGAAAGACTGAAGTTAGTGATGACCATTAGGTAAAAGCAATCAGTACAGTGACCAGGTCAAATTAAAAATGAACCAAAGAGCAGCTTTCCTATATAGAAAAGATGCCTTTCAAATGACAATAAAGCACAATACACCTAGGAAGAAACTTAACAAGAAATTTGCAGGATATGGGACTCCTGGGTGGCTCAGAGGTTGAGCTGCTGCTTTGGCCCAGGGCGAGATCCTGGAGTCCCATGATCGAGTCCCACATTGGGCTCCCTGCATAGAGCCTACTTCTCCCTCTGCCTGTGTCTCTGCCTCTCTATGTCTCTCATAAATAAATAAATAAAATCATTTTTTTAAAAAAGGACATTTGCAGAATATATGTAAACACAATTTAAATTTTTATCAGGACATGAAAGAAAATTCGAACAACCAGACAGTACTCCCTATGCTTGCATAGAAATAGTGGCATCAATTTACTGGAAAGTCAAATAGTAATGAAATATATCTAAATCAATTACTACTATGATTCTCATCTCCTCCCCTCCTCCTTCTCATTCTACTTTTCGATTTCAATCTTAAAGAAAAAACTTGCTAAAATTTAGATGTATAAATAAATGTGTTAGAATAAGAAGAAAAAGTCAAAGAATATTTTTTAATGGCAGAGAACTACTATGTTAAGTATATACTAAGCTGTACTAATTAAACAATGCAATAATGGCTTAGGGGTTGACAAATCAATGGAACAGAAAAGAGGACAAAAATAGAACCATCTGTATGGGATATTTAGTACATGATAAATATACGTTTCAAAACTCAGTGATGGAAAAACACAGTACTCAATAAACTGGATTAGGATAACTAGCTATGTTTTGAGGAAAAAGAGCTGAACTCTTACCTTTCTTAACAAAATAAATCCCAATTTATTCACTGTCAACAAAATTCAAAAACAAAACAATAAGCTCTGAAAAGTGTTTGCAATACATATGGCGTACTTTCCTTATTCTATAAATAAACAGTAATGGTTTATTTAAAATAAATAAGCAACTGCATAAAATGGGCAAAAGACCTGAAAAGCCAGTTCTCTCTCTCTCTTTCTGTCTCGCACACACATTTCATATAAATGACTAATAATATACATAAAAGCTCACCTCACTTAATTAAAATATGCCAATTAAAACAAAATTTATCTGTTTTTCGCTGACTAGCAAGTATTGTAAACATTTATAAAATTCTGTTATTTAAACCATGGGGAAATCTGTACGATCATTTGCCTTTGCCAGAAGTTTACAGATGCTTCATACCAATTTTTGTAGGGAAACCACAAATATTAAAAATATAAAATATATATGTCATTTGGGATTTAGTCTGTGATAAGATTTACTCAAACAAGCTTCTTAAATGTACACTGCAATACAAAATGTGTTGAATTGGGTGCATATGGTGGCCTGATCCATCCAGCCAGTGCAATATTATGGAGCTATTAATGAAAAGTGAGTTATAGTTACAGCTATGGGTATTACTATAGGAAGATTATGCATAATTATATTTTTAAGTGAAAGAAGCAAGTTGGAGATCACTTTATGTTGTCTGATTACATTAAAAATAGTATATGCACATGCTTTTTTATTTGCATATGCATGCAAATATGTGCTGGAAAACTACATCCCAACCCGTTAACAGTAGTTACAGCTGAGAAAAAGAATGAAGGCAGCAAGCACTGTGTAGAGGAAGGAGATTTTCATTTTTTGTTTTGAATATTTCAATATTTTCTAAAGTGTTCTGTAATGAACATATACTGCTTTTAAATAAAGACCACTTAGTGCTGAATTAAATGCTGCAATATTCTACAGTTCTAACTGGATTTACTAGCAATATCAAATTTAGAATATTAGACATACTTCTTCCCAGTAAAGAATATCTTTCAGTAGACAGCTGAGCATATGTATTGTGGAGCCATTGAGAAACAGGATCAAGTGAGACAAATATTAACATGGCCCATCCATCCATCCATCCATCGTCCATCCATATGATTGCACAAGCACCCCCTCCCCCACCCCCTGCCATATGACTGACTTGCAAACTGCAAACTCAGTTAATTTTGTCAGGAATTTTTCTGGAGATGGCAGTAAGTGATTAACATAACCCAATATTGAATATTTAACAAAAAACTCCTCTTATATTCTACCTCTGGCTTCTTGTTCACCAGGCAAATTTCTTGTAAGTTGGCTTTCCAACTACTTCTGCTTGTGTTGTAAATTAATAAATTGATATTCTCGTTTATACTTCAGGCTCTGTGAACTTGATTAATGTGAGTTTCATCCTCAGCAATTGACCTACTCTTGGAATGCTGACAAAATCAAATTTCTGAACATGTGGAACCAATCCTAGGCACTAGGCTCCAGTATCCTCTCCAAGGCAATGCTAACTTTAGAAAGCTTTCATTCAAACAAAACAGACTTCTTCTGATTAAAATGTTCCATTTCTATCAGATTATAGCTATTATTAAAAGCTTGATCCAAACCTTACCTTCTACATAAAAACTTCCACCATTATAACAGGTTATATGCTTCTTCTAAA
This sequence comes from Canis lupus baileyi, assembly GCF_048164855.1. Taxonomy (NCBI): domain Eukaryota; kingdom Metazoa; phylum Chordata; class Mammalia; order Carnivora; family Canidae; genus Canis; species Canis lupus. The sequence goes on along the minus strand of NC_132855.1, from coordinate 51,209,845 downwards.
TGTTCATAGAAATTGTTTCTCTTGTACTCATTGGAGATTTATCATACATTGCTTGCATTTTTGTTCACTGACATTGGTCATGTCCTGTACAAAATTGAGCTAGTGGTATATGTTCTATAATCAATGTTGCATAATCCTTTCCACTCACTGTGGTTCAAATTTAGTATATATTCATTGGTTTATGATTTCTTGATTGCCTTCTTCTGCTTCAATGTCTCCTCTAAATTTCTTTCCTATATCACCATTTAAACAATGCCTTATTGCATTTCTTAAATTTTATTTTATATTATTAACTTGCATAAGTGACTATCTTTCCTTTAGTTCACATACTCCTTGTTGGTAGAAAACGTTTCTTAGTACATGTGAAAGAAATGCTTGCTGAATGAATCTAAATATGTATACTCCTTTACATAACTTTAATGTGTTGTGCTTTTAAATAAAATAGAGTCCATCCATATGAGTGTTAAAGGGACAGATACCCATGTGGAATTACAGATGCTCCTAATAGAAGTTCTATGAATTAAAATGATTCAGGAATTTGTTTTTTAGAAAATTATTCTTACATTTATGCAAGCCTTAGTTGGAGTTAGGATCACTTTAAAGAGTGATAGTAAGTAGATAATAAATTAGCCAAGAGGCATTTGCCCACCAGCTATGCAAAATTGTTCTATTTTTGTGCTCTCTTTCTGTTTCCAGAGTGAAGAAAAAATGTTCTGTGAGTTAAAATATATTCTTTTCATATATTTGAAAGGCTGTGTTAGCTTTTGTTAATTAACTTGATTACTGTGACTCAAGCAACCCTCACTTGCCTGAAATGTTAGTTAGGTCTGGAATAGAGCAGGGGAGGCCGGATGGAAATTATACCTCCTCTATAATCTGTCTGTGTTCTCAGTTTATTACTGTTTGGTCACCTTGCTTTATGGAGTTTGGCTATCTATGGCCACATATTAAATAGGTTATAAAAGTATAAAAGTGACACATTGAACCTGAATAAAGAAAGCATCTTTATGGCAAGTGTAGATTACTTCTAAAATTACTTCTAAAATTCTATTTAAGAAATTAGTTCTTATATTCATTGCAACTTACCTTGAGGGTATTAATTATCAGAGCTAGAATGAATCTATAGAAGTTACATTTCCTATTTATATTTGCATATATGATCTCTTCATCTATGTGTTCCTCATCTAGGCTATAATGTCAATTCATTTTTCCAGAAAGAGTATTATATTTCTCAATTTCAAAAACTGTCTACTGTCTTATCTTATTCTTAGGCATTTCTGCCATCATTTTTTTTTCTATTTAAGGACCTTTCCAAACCATTCAGAAATGGTGGCCAAACTTGGAGCATGCTATCCTGCCACTGCCATAGCAACCTGTCCTCCCAAATGTCAACATGACAAAGAATTGAGAGGTAGATGGCTACTTGATCTTCCTTAGAGAGGAAGGTTAATAGAATGAATTTCACAATTTGTGGGGTACCAATGTAGTGGGATCCTTCTTGCTTCCCTAATGGCAGTCTGCTACATAAGGCTTTGGGGAAGACAGAAGTGGATGGAGGAAAAAGGGGGAAGTGAAGTAAGAGGAGAAAACTATGATAAAGAGACAATAGGTTCTACAGCAACGTATACCATTCAAAATGGAATTATTAACTCCAACAAGAACTCAAATAACTTTCCATTCCTCCTCTCTTTCTCTTCTTTCTCTACATAGATATCAGAAGGGTCAACTGGGTGAACTTCACCTCAGGTAGTACGGGAGAGATGTGAGAAGAGAATAGGAAGGGAAAGGAAATATGAAAAATAAGATATCTCTGAATTTTTGCCTTGGAGAAAGTGGCTAATCTGAAAGCCACAGAGTTATTAAAAGGATGGAGGATTTGTCCAAAATTTGACTTTGTCAAAGATTTTGGTTTTGGCTGAGTAGGAAAGATTTTCTATTTCTTTCTTTCTTTCTTTCTTTCTTTCTTTCTTTCTTTCTTTCTTTCTTTCTTTCTTCTTCTTTCTTGTTTTTCTAAAGATTTTATTTATTTATTCATGAGAGACAGAAAGGCAGAGGCATAGGCAGAGGGAGAAACAGGCTTCCTCTTCTTGGGACTTGATGTGGGACTTGATCCCAGGACCCTGGGACCATACATTGAGCCAGAGGCAGATGTTCAACCACTGAGCCATCTGCATCCCAGGAAAGGTTGTCTTAAGAAAAAATAATTACAATTCAAGTTATAAAGGAAATTAGAAAGTCAGAAGGTATGCCTGGTTCTAGGGCTACCAGCTAAGAATGGGTGTGTACTTTGCATAAAGCCACCACATTTAAGAGTTTGTCATTCATATCTTAAATATTTACTAGTATGTGGGATGATTTGAAGATTCCTGGCTTCCAGGCTGTGTCCATTTAGAAAAAAATCTCTTCCATATAAACCCATTACTGTAGGCATGGCTGTGTACACAGATCATACTCTGAGTTTGCACTAAGTTTACTCCCTTTCTTCACCTACTTGATATTCTTAAATGTTCTGGAATTCCCACTTACCGCCCCCCCCCCACCAACAGATTCGATCGTGACACAATAATCTGATTATCACATTGGCCCAGGGTAGCAGTGGTCTCAGACTTGAATGCTGTGTCTTGGGACCATTATATCTTACGTGAGTATAAGCTAATGGGAGTTGGTACAAAAAACTCAAACACACATATTTCCTCTCTAAATGTACCTGTGTGAGCATTAATAGATACCATAAGTTAATTATTCTAATCCTGAAAAATGAGTGAAAAACTACCTGTAGATAAATACCTGAAACTGAATGTGTGCCTTACTTTGTAGCACACAACTTGATTTAGCCTATCCAGTAAAGGAACACAGTAGGCCAGTAGCTTTGGTTTAATCAAAATGTCAGAAATGAATCCTTACAGTTCTTTTAAGCTTTTCTTTCTTCTGCTTTTTACTTTCAATCTGTCTCCATGTTCCATAAATTCTACTTTCTAAATACTTCTCCCTTCTATTCTTGCCTTTAGAATTCTACCACTAGATATTTCTTTCAAACCCTCATCATTTCTTATGTGATTTACTATATTCATCTACTAGATTATTTTGTTTATTAATCAATCTTTTTTTCTTTAAATGTTTTTTATTTGTTTGTATTAGAGAGAGGGAGAGAGAGAGAAAGTGGAGGGAGGGGAAGAGGGAGAAGAAGACAGAGAATCTCAAGCTGACTCCACACTGAGTATGGAGCCCTATGTGGGGCTCGATCTCACGCTCCTGAGATCATGATCTGAGCTGACACCAAGAGTTGGATGTGTAACTGAGCCAATATTTGTTTACTATCAGTCTTTGACACTCTGACACACCTCAATAAACTTTTGAGACAGAGGGAAAGAGGGACACCAAGGGAAGGGGAAGAGAATGACTGCTTTTTTGTTCTACACTGAACTTCCATCATGTGCTACACTGTTCAACATGCAGTAAGTGAGCAAAACATATGTTTAAAGAATACACATATGAATGAACAAACAATGAATAAATGAATAAACTATTGCATGCATCACTGGAAAGGTGTATTCAGCTTACCATCCTGTAGGCTGTAGTCATAATAATTTTTCAAACTGTAAATCTAACATGTCACTCTCATCTTTGATTTTTGTTTTTTTTTGTTTTTTTTTTTACTCCTTGGCCTTAAATATGAAGCCTACATGATGTGGGATAAATTTAGGAACATATTTTATGCCAGCTTTCACCATTCACCTGATGTTTAGTCCATCCTCAATCATTTGACTTTTTGCCTTTCTCTGAAAACACTATTTCTCTCATCTCCATATCTTCATGCACAACATTCTTTTTGTTCAAATTCCTCCATAGCAATTCTTTAGACTTTTACTTTGAGAAGGAAACTGAACACTCTGCTTACTTCTATCACAGGGTTACTAAGTCTGTTGTGATTTGGGGTTCAACATTGCTCTCCCACTTTGGAAAGTGAGTCCCTCCAAGGTAGGGATAGAGTTGTTGTATGCCCAGGGCTTTTTTTTTTTTTTTTAATTTTTTATTTATTTATCATAGTCACAGAGAGAGAGAGGCAGAGACACAGGCAGAGGGAAAAGCAGGCTCCATGCACTGGGAGCCCGATGTGGGATTCTATCCTGGGTCTCCAGGATCGCGTCCTGGGCCAAAGGCAGGCGCCAAACCGCTGCGCCACCCAGGGATCCCTGCCCAGGGCTTTATACACATCCTTGCTCTTAATAGATACATAATATATATTTAGTGGATGGGGAAAAAAATGAACCATGATACACAACAAAAGGTGCACTGGTGCATTCAGATGCTTGTACAAGGTTTAATTTGGGGTACACATCTATCATTGGATTGAAAGTATTCTCTTTTCTTTTTGGTACCCAGTTATTCATAGGTAAGGAATCTAATCATAAGACTTAAGGGACTTGAGATTTAATATTTTAACCTTGATTTCAATTGATAAATAAAAATTATAGGTTTTTCCAATCAAGGTTTGGGACAACATAGCTGTATTTTTTTCCCCTCAAAAACGACAGTACTTACCGCACTCACTTGCATGCATTTGAATTTGCACATCTTACTCAAAAGTTATACTGATGGTTTTAGAGACATTCAAATTACAAACTAATAATCTGGTTCTACAAGGATGTTGACGATTTTAGGAATTCTAGTGTTTTATTCTACATCCGTATGAAATTTGACCAGTCAATTAACTTATCAGAGCCTCAGTTTCCTTGAATGTAAGCTATTGACAATAACATCTAAGTCACAAAGTCAGTGATGATGATGGTGATGATGATGATGTTAATGCCATTTATTTAACATTTACTATGTGCTATCTTCTATTATAGGCACTTCTGTGACTTATTTAATTCCTAAAACATGTGAATGAAATATCGTCTTCCTTATGTGAGTATAAAAAGATAATTGCCTAAGATTTTATAGCAAATGATAGAAGCAGAATGTAGGTTAGTCAGATCCCAAAGTAAACTTCCTATGACAAAGTCTTCCATGCACAATATACCTAATTTCTAGGTAATTGTGCATATTGGGGAAAAAAGTATTGATTTTTAAATAGAAATCCCTGCTGAGAAGCTAATAAATATGATTCATGAATGGATTGTATAACTGCTCTTATCTCTTCTCCTTGAAGAGGGTTATTATACTGATTTCTTTCTTAATTTACTACAGGGAACTAATATTCTATTATTTATTCCGTTCAGATACCACAATAATGTAATACCATAGAAATAAATTGAAGTATTCTGAGTAGAGAGCAAATAATTAACATTGCTTCAGCTGTGTTCCACAGGGTGAAGGAATGTTTCATGACTTAAAAGCTCGTTTGGCTTTTAAATATATTCATCTCCTGAAATGCAGTGGTATTATTAACAAATTTTCTCTTCCTTTGTTATTTCTTGAAGCAATCTTAAACTGGGTTTTTTTCTACCCATGATAAGGGAAATAGGTATGTAATGTTATTCAAAAATAGGCCTTTATCTCCTTTTAAGGTCCCCCTGAGGTATACTAAAAATTTTTTATCATATATAATTTCTTTTAGTTGGGTACTATTGTAAATCAACATCATCATCATCAGTATCACCATCATCATCATCATCATCAACCCATCTACCTTGTAATGAGTTTTCATTTTTTTCAAATTGTATGGATTCCAACCTAATAGTTGACTCATGCATATTCCTGAACAAAGAGCTGTGGACAGACCATACTGCCTTATGTAAAACAATGCTTACTCTGGATTTTCTTGAGTCAAAGAGGTGGTGTGGGGAGGCAAGTGAAGGGACTAAATTAAAGAGGAAGAAAAATGAGAAGAAGGAAAAGATAGGATAAGTCAGAAATACTAATTCCAAACACATGAACATTCTCCACTTTACTACACAACCTACCTCCTATCAACTTTTTTTAAAGGCTGTCTACTGTATATTTCATATATATATTTTGCCATAAAGTTTCCAATCACACCAAATGAAATTGCGAGAAAAGGGAAAATTATATTTGTAATTCCACTAAAAGGATAAAACATTAAAATTACAGCAAATCTTACTATCTCTCCACAATCACATCAGAGCTAACTATACTTGTATATCAATCAGGATAGACTAGATAATAAACTATGCCCTAAATGATAGTCATGCAAAAATAGCAACAGTTTATTTCTTACTTATGGTAAAAGTCCATATAGGTAGACACTCATAGACCCAGAATACCAGAGTAGCCACCATTTTGAAGTTTTATAACTTCCATGCTAGTAAGAAAAGTGAGATTTCTGGAAAATCTCACAGGAACAACTAAATGCTTTACCTGAATAGAAATGACATTACTTCCAACTACATATCATTGGATACAGTAATTTATCTGGTCCCATTAACCCAGAAGGCATGAGAAAGTGTAGAGAGCTACCATCTACTTAGAAGGCATAGTAACCAGAAACACTGGTGAACAGCAATAATGACCACTTTATCCTGATATTACTGTTTATCTTCTTCATGAATACATGCATGTGTATTTATCCACTTTCCAAATATATTATATAGTTTATGTTTTTCATTCTTTATAGAAATTATACTTTACTATGTTGTACTTCCTGAGACTTGTTTTTCTTTTTGATCATACATTATGGTATGATCCAAAATGATACATGTAGCTCATGTTTGTTCATTTTCATTGCCTTAAATTATTTCATTATCTACACAGATCACAAGTTTATTTGTCCAGTTTTCTATTGATGGATACTTGTGCTATTTCCTTTTTTCCCCTCTTCTTGATCATTACAAAAACATAAAAATTCTCATACAACGCGGATCCCTGGGTGGCTCAGCAGTTTCGTGCCTGCCTTTGGCCCAGGGTGCAATCTTGGAGTCCCAAGATCGAGTCCCACATCAGGCTCCCGGCGTGGAGCCCGCTTCTCCCTCTCCTCTGCCTGTGTCTCTGCCTCTCTCTCTATCATAAATAAAAAAAATAATTTTTTAAAAAAAATTCTCATACAACTAGCTATGTAAACTTGTATGAGATTTTTTCCCTGAGTATATAATTTATGATATTATTTGTGAGTCCTAAAATATTCACTATTCACTATTCCTTAAAAAGGTCAAATTATGCTTTAGTCTACTTGGAACTGATTTTTACATATTTTATGAAACATATTTAATTTTAAAAGTTTACACATAAATATCCAACTATCTAGAAGCATTTATTTAATAATTTGTTCTTTCCTCATTAAGGCAGTATCTTTATCAGATACCAAGTTTACTGTGGTTTTCTTCTTGAGATCTTTTTATTTATACATTGAACTATATATCTCTGTTTCCATCAATGTCACACTGCTCTCACAACAATCATGTGGTAGGTTTTGATATCTGGATTGAAGTATTCCTACTTTGTTCCACTTTATCAGAATTACCATGGTGGCTCTTGGTCATTCACGGCACCCATGTAAAATTAGAATCACTGTTAAATTCCACAAAACAGGGGATCTCTGGGTGGCTCAGTGGTTTAGCACCTGCCTTTGGCTCAGGGCATGATCTTGGAGTCCCGGGATTGAGTCCCGCATCAAGCTCCTTGTATGGAGCCTGCTTCTCCCTCTGCCTGTCTTTGTGCCTCTTTTTCTCTGTGTCTCTCATAAATAAATAAATAAATAAATAAATAAATAAATAAATCTATCTTAAAAAAATTCTACCAAACAATCAGAATTTTATTTTTTATAATAAATTTATTTTTTATTGGTGTTCAATTTGCCAACATACAGAATAACACCCAGTGCTCATCCCATCAAGTGCCCACCTCAGTGCCCATCACCCATTCAGCCCCACCCCCCGCCCTCCTCCTCTTCCACCACCCCTAGTTCGTTTCCCACAGAGTTAGGAGTCGTCATGTTCTGTCTCCCTTTCTGATATTTTCTACCCATTTCTTCTCCCTTCCCTTCTATTCCCTTCCACTATTATTTATATTCCCCAAATGAATGAGAACATATAATGTTTGTCCTTCTCCGATTGACTTACTTCACTCAGCATAATATCCTCCAGTTCTATCCACATTGAAGCAAATGGTGGGTATTTGTCATTTCTAATGGCTGAGGAATATTCCATTGTATACATAAACCACATCTTCTTTAACCATTCATCTTTCAATGGACACCGAGGCTCCTTCCACAGTTTGGCTATCGTGGCCATTGCTGCTAGAAACATCAGGGTGCAGGTGTCCCGGAGTTTCACTGCATCTGTAGCTTTGGGGTAAATCCCCAGCAGTGCTATTGCTGGGTCATAGGGCAGGTCTATTTTTAACTCTTTGAGGAACCTCCAGACAGTTTTCCAGAGTGGCTGCACCAGTTCACATTCCCACCAACAGTGTAAGAGGGTTCCCCTTTCTCCGCATCCTCTCCAACATTTGTTGTTTCCTGCCTTGCTAATTTTCCTCATTCTCACTGGTGTGAGGTGGTATCTTATTGTGGTTTTGATTTGTATTTCCCTGATGGCAAGTGATGCAGAGCATTTTCTCATGTGCTTGTTGGCCATGTCTATGTCTTCCTCTGTGAGATTTCTGTTCATGTCTTTTGCCAATTTCGTGATTGGATTGTTTGTTTCTTTGCTGTTGAGTTTAAGAAGTTCTTTATAGATTTTGGAAACTAGCCCTTTATCTGATACGTCATTTGCAAATATCTTCCTCCAATCTGTAGGTTGTCTTTTAGTTTTGTTGACTGTATCCTTTGCTGTGCAAAAGCTTCTTATCTTGATGAAGTCCCAATAGTCCATTTTTGCTTTTGTTTCTTTTGCCTTCGTGGATGTATCTTGCAAGAAGTTACTGTGGCCAAGTTCAAAAAGGGTGTTGCCTGTGTTCTCCTCTAGGATTTTGATGGAATCTTGTCTCACATTTAGATCTTTCATCCATTTTGAGTTTATCTTTGTGTATGGTGCAAGAAAGTGGTCTAGTTTCATTCTTCTGCATGTGGATGTCCAATTTTCCCAGCACCATTTATTGAAGAGACTGTCTTTCTTCCAATGGATAGTCTTTCCTCCTTTATCGAATATTAGTTGACCATAAAGTTGAGGGTCCACTTCTGGGTTCTCTATTCTGTTCCACTGATCTATGTGTCTGTTTTTGTGCCAGTACCACACTGTCTTGATGACCACAGCTTTGTAGTACAACCTGAAATCTGGCATTGTGATGCCCCCAGATATGGTTTTCTTTTTTAAAATTCCCCTGGCTATTCGGGGTCTTTTCTGATTCCACACAAATCTTAAAATAATTTGTTCTAACTCTCTGAAGAAAGTCCATGGTATTTTGATAGGGATTGCATTAAACGTGTATATTGCCCTGGGTAACATTGACATTTTCATAATATTAATTCTGCCAATCCATGAGCATGGAATATTTTTCCATCTCTTTGTGTCTTCCTCAATTTCTTTCAGAAGTGTTCTATAGTTTTTAGGGTATAGATCCTTTACCTCTTTGGTTAGGTTTATTCCTAGGTATCTTATGCTTTTGGATGCAATTGTAAATGGGATTGACTCCCTAATTTCTCTTTTTTCAGCCTCATTGTTAGTGTATAGAAATGCCACTGATTTCTGGGCATTGATTTTGTATCCTGCCACACTGCCAAATTGCTGTATGAGTTCTAGCAATCTTGGGGTGGAGGCTTTTGGGTTTTCTATGTAGAGTATCATGTCATCGGCGAAGAGGGAGAGTTTGATTTCTTCTTTGCCAATTTGAATGCCTTTAATGTCTTTTTGTTGTCTGATTGCTGAGGCTAGGACTTCCAGTACTATGTTGAACAGCAGTGGTGAGAGTGGACATCCCTGTCTTGTTCCTGATCTTAGGGGAAAGGCTCCCAGTGCTTCCCCATTGAGAATGATATTGGCTGTGGGCTTTTCGTAGATGGCTTTTAAGATGTTGAGGAAAGTTCCCTCTATCCCTACACTCTGAAGAATTTTGATCAGGAATGGATGCTGTATTTTGTCAAATGCTTTCTCTGCATCTAATGAGAGGATCATATGGTTCTTGGTTTTTCTCTTGCTTATATGATGAATCACATTGATTGTTTTATGAGTGTTGAACCAGCCTTGTGTCCCGGGGATAAATCCTACTTGGTCATGGTGAATAATTTTCTTAAAGTGCTGTTGGATCTTATTGGCCAGTATCTTGTTGAGAATTTTTGCATCCATGTTCATCAGGGATATTGGTCTGTAATTCTCCTTTTTGGTGGGTCTTTGTCTGGTTTTGGAATTAAGGTGATGCTGGCCTCCTAGAACGAATTTGGAAGTACTCCATCTCTTTCTATCTTCCCAAACAGCTTTAGTAGAATAGGTATGATTTCTTCTTTAAACGTTTGATAGAATTCCCCTGGGAAGCCATCTGGCCCTGGACTCTTGTGTCTTGGGAGGTTTTTGATGACTGCTTCAATTTCCTCCCTGGTTATTGGCCTGTTCAGGTTTTCTATTTCTTCCTGTTCCAGTTTCGGTAGTTTGTGGCTTTCCAGGAATGCGTCCATTTCTTCTAGATTGCCTATTTTATTGGCGTATAGCTGTTCATAATATGTTTTTAAAATCGTTGTATTTCCTTGGTGTTGGTAGTGATCTCTCCTTTCTCATTCATGATTTTATTAATTTGAGTCTTCTCTCTCTTCTTTTTAATAAGGCTGGCTAATGGTTTATCTATCTTATTAATTCTTTCAAAGAACCACCTCCTGATTCTGTTGATCTGTTCCACAGTTCTTCTGGTCTCGATTTCGTTGAGTTCTGCTCGAATCTTTATTAACTCTCTTCTTCTGCTGGGTGTAGGATCTCTCTGCTGTTTTTTCTCTAGCTCCTTTAGGTGTAAGGTTAGCTTCTGAATTGAGTTCTTTCCAGCTTTTTTTTTTTTTTTTTTTTTCTTTCCAGTTTTTGAATGGATGCTTGTATTGCGATGTATTTCCCGCTTAGGACTGCTTTTGCTGCATCCCAAAGATTTTGAACGGTTGTATCTTCATTCTCATTAGTTTCCATGAATCTTTTTAATTCTTCCTTAATTTCCTGGTTGACCCTTTCATCTTTTAGCAGGATGGTCCTTAAGCTCCACGTGTTTGAGGTCCTTCCAACCTCTTGTTGTGATTTAGTTCTAATTTCAAGGCATTATGGTCTGAGAATATGCAGGGGACGATCCCAATCTTTTGGTACGGTTCAGACCCGATTTGTGACCCAGTATGTGGTCTATTCTGGACAAAGTTCCATGTGCACTTGAGAAGAATGTGTATTCAGTTGAGTTTGGATGTAAAGTTCTGTAGATATCTGTGAAATCCATCTGGTCCAGTGTATCATTTAAAGCTCTCGTTTCGGGATCCCTGGGTGGCGCAGCGGTTTGGCGCCTGCCTTTGGCCCAGGGCGTGATCCTGGAGACACGGGATCGAATCCCACATCAGGCTCCCGATGCATGGAGCCTGCTTCTCCCTCTGCCTGTGTCTCTGCCTCTCTCTCTCTCTCTCTGTGACTATCATAAGTAAATAAATAAAAATTTAAAAAAAAAAAAAAAAAAAAAAAAAAAAAAGCTCTCGTTTCTTTGGAGATGTTGTGCTTAGAAGACCTATCGAGGGTAGAAAGAGCTAGATTGAGGTCACCACGTATAAGTATATTATTATCTAAGTATGTCTTAATTTTGGTTAATTGATATATTTGGCAGCACCCACATTTGGGGCATATATATTGAGGATTGCTAAGTCCTCTTGTTGGATAGATCCTTTAAGTATGATATAGTGTCCCTCTTCATCTCTCACTACAGTCTTCGGGGTAAATTTTAGTTTATCTGATATAAGGATGGCTACCCCTGCTTTCTTTTGAGGACTATTCGAATGGTAAATGGTTCTCCAACCTTTTATTTTCAGGCTGTAGGTGTCCTTCTGTCTAAAATGAGTCTCTTGTAGACAGCAAATAGATGGGTCCTGCTTTTTTATCCAGTCTGACACCCTGCGCCTTTTGATGGCGTCATTAAGCCCATTCACGTTCAGAGTTACTATTGGAAGATATGAGTTTAGTGTCATCATGATATCTATTCAGTCCCCGTTTTTGTTCATTGTTCCATTGGACCTCTTCTTAAAGGGGAATTTTGAGAGTCCCCCTTAAAATTTCTTGCAGAGCTGGTTTTGAGGTCACATATTCTTTTAGTTGCTGCCTGTCTTGGAAGCTCTTTATCTCTCCTTCCATTTTGAATGAGAGCCTTGCTGGATAAAGTATTCTTGGTTGCATGTTCTTCTCATTTAGGACCCTGAATATATCCTGCCAGCCCTTTCTGGCCTGCCAGGTCTCTGTGGAGAGGTCTGCTATTACCCTAATACTCCTCCCCATAAAAGTCAGGGATTTCTTGTCTCTTGCTGCTTTCAGGATCTTCTCTTTATATTTGAAATTTGCAAGCTTCACTATTAAATGTCGAGGTGTTGAACGGTTTTTATTGATTTTAGGGGGGGATCTCTCTGTTTCCTGGATCTGAATGCCTGTTTCCCTTCCCAGATTAGGAAAGTTTTCAGCTATGATTTGTTCAATTACATATTTCGGACCTCTGTCCCTTTTGGCGCCCTCGGGAATCCCAATTAAATGTAGGTTTTTCTTCCTCAGGCTGTCGTTTATTTCCCTTAATCTATCTTCATGGTCTTTTAATTGTCTCTTTTTTCCTCAGTTTCCCTCTTTGCCATCAACTTGTCTTCTATGTCACTCACTCGTTCTTCCACCTGGTTAACCCTCGTCGTTAGGACTTCTAGCTTGGATTGCATCTCATTCAATTGATTTTTAATTTCTGCCTGATTAGATCTAAATTCTGCAGTCATGAAGTTTCTTGAGTCCTTTATGCTTTTTTCTAGAGCCACCAGCAGCTGTATAATAGTGCTTCTGAATTGGCTTTCTGACATTGAATTGTAATCCAAATTTTGTAACTGTGTGGGAGCGAGGACTGTTTCTGGTTTTTTCTTTTGAGGTGAGGTTTTCCTTCTAGTCATTTTGTTCAGTGCAGAGTGGCCAAAAACAAGTTGTATCGGGAAAAGGAGAAAAAGAGAGAAAAGAAAGAAGGAAAGAAAAGAGAACAAGAAAAAAGAAAAAAGGAAGAAAAACAGAAAAAAGAGAGAAGACAAAGAGAAAGAAAATGAAAGAAAGGGAAAAAAGGGGTAGGGGAAGCAAACAGAAATCAAAAAGCAAAAACAAAAACAAAAACAAAAACATGGGGATGTATCTTCTGATTCTGTATACTGTAAGTCCGTTGACTTCCCCTGGAACTTTCCAGTGCTGCTTGGTCAATAATTTGTTTTTCCCCTGTCCGTCTAGCTGGTCTTCTGGGGGAGGGACCTGTTGTGCTGATTTTCAGGTGTTAGACCTTGGGGGAGCTGCTCTGCCCCTGCCTGGTGCAGGGCTCAGTGGGGGTTGTTTACCCTGTGAGGCCCCTGGAGCAACAACCGCAGTGGCGGGGCCAGCTCTGGAGCCCTGGAGTCAGTCCCTGCAGTAGCTCCAGAGCTCTCCGTCTGCAGGGCCTGGAGGCTCCGGGCGGGGCCGCTGATCTGTTCAGCTCGGGGCAGGAGCATCCTTGGGGTCCTGGGCCTTCCCGGCACTGCCTGTCCCAGGGGGAGCCGGATCCTGGGCTGTGTCCCGGCACCCTGTTCTCCCGGGTCTGCGCTGTTGGATTCGCGCTCCCCCGCAGCCCCCTCCGCGGAGCCGCCCCCGAGCCCCCGGAGCTGCTCCCTCCCCGCAGCCCCCTCCGCGGAGCCGCCCCCGAGCCCCCCGAGCTGCTCCCGCCCCGCAGGCCCCTCCGCGGAGCCGCCCCCGAGCCCCCCGAGCTGCTCCCCCCCCGCAGCCCCCTCCGCGGAGCCGCCCCCGAGCCCCCGGAGCTGCTCCCGCCCCGCAGGCCCCTCCGCGGAGCCGCCCCCGAGCCCCCCCGAGCTGCTCCCTCCCCGCAGCCCCCTCCGCGGAGCCGCCCCCGAGCCCCCCGAGCTGCTCCCCCCCCGCAGCCCCCTCCGCGGAGCCGCCCCCGAGCCCCCGGAGCTGCTCCCGCCCCGCAGCCCCCTCCGCGGAGCTGCCCCCGAGCCCCCCCGAGCTGCTCCCGCGGCGCAGCCCCCTCCGCGGAGCCGCCCCCGAGCCCGCCCCAGCTGCTCCCCCCCCGCAGCCCCCTCCGCGGAGCCGCCCCCGAGCCCCCCGAACTGCTCCCGCCCCGCAGCCCCCTCCGCGGAGCCGCCCCCGAGCCCCCCAGCTGCTCCGGGTCCCGCCGTGCGCTGCAGCCCTTAGGGAGCTCGGCGCACTTTCCTGGGGCGCAGGTGTCTGTTAGTGTCCCCGGAGCCCGAGGCCATCCCCGCCCTCCTGGGTCCTGCTCCAACTCCCCGCGAGCCCCTTTCCGCCCGGGAAGGTTGGTGCAGCTCCTGCTCCTCCTGGTCGGGGCTCTCCTGTCCTGGGGACACTCACCCCGGCCTCAGCCCGGCTCCTCGCGGGGCCCCTCCCCCTTGGAGGCCTTTGTTTCTTTCTTTCTTTTTCCCCGTCTTCCTACCTGATAGAAGCGCGAACTCTTCTCACTGTAGCATTCCAGCTGTTCCCTCTTTAAATCTCAGGCTGAATTCGTAGATTTTCAGGATGATTTGAAGGTTATCTAGGTAATTTGGTGGGGACAGGTGACTTGGGGACCCTACTCTTCCGCCATCTCGCCCCTCCTCTCACAATCAGAATTTTATTGTAATTAAACTGAATTTATAGATTAATTTGGATAATACTAGTTTCTTTACAACATTGAATTTACTTATCAAGAACAGTAGATATATCTCCTTTAGTTAAAACTTTTTTGATGTCTTTTGATTGTAATTTTTTCCCAAACAATGAATATATTTATCTTTTACTCAAAGATCTTAAATATCTTTTGTTATAATTATCCTTAAGTATATTCTATATAGGGCAGCCCTGGTGGTGCAGTGGTTTGGCGTTGCCTGCAGCCCAGGGTGTGATCCTGGAGACCCAGGATCAGTCCCACATGGGGCTTCCTCCATGGAGCCTGCTTCTCCCTCTGCCTGTGTTTCTGCCTCTCTCTCTCTGAATAAATAAATCTTAGAAAAAAAAGTATATTCTATATGTTATTGCTAGTATTATTTACATTCTGGTTCTGGTTACATTTTCTAATACTTTGCTACAGATATACAAGAATGATCTTAGTTTTTATATCAACCATATATTCACAGAGATTGCTGATACTCTTATCAGCTCTATTAATTTGTAGAGATTTAAATTTTCTACATAGGTGATGTTACAGTTTTTCAATATGGCATGCCCTTTCTACGTTTCTCTCTTTAAAACTATTCTTCTTGTTACACTACGCTGCCTAGAACCACAAGTACAGTATCAGATAAAAGTAATGATTCTTATATTTCTTTAGAGCTTTCTGTTCTAATGTTTAACCCTAAAGTGTAATGTTTGCTATTGCATTTTTATAAATATTCTTTATCAGCTTTTGGAAATTTCTTCCATAGCAAATATTTTAAGGTTTGTGTTTTTGTTTCATTTTGCTTCTTTTTGGTAGTTTGGGTGCTGTATTGTTATCAAAACTATAAGACCTAAATCTAAATTAACATAGCTAAGAATTGTCAAGGTAAACATTTTTTATTAATTTTTTACTCCAAGACTTCATCACAAAAGAGAAAAGTTTCCTTGACTGAACATCAAATTTTAAAAAATCATTTGTCTTTTATTAGAATCAGTAATCTCATTTTTAAAAAACTAAGACATAAGTAGCAAACTGTATATTCACATCTTGCTAAGAAATCATAGAAGCCTAGAAACTTGAGGATGAAAAGGAAGACTTTAATTAATTAAATCTCATTTCCTGCCTTTTTTCCTAACTTTATTGATGTATAATAGACAAATAAAATTGTATATATTTAAATACATTTTATTGTATATTAAAAATATATTAAAATACATATTTATGTATTAAATATATTAAAATGTATTAAATACATATTTATATACAATGTGATATAATTTTTAAAGATATATTTATTTATTTGAGAGAAAGAGAGAACACCCGTGGGGGAGGGGCAGAAGGAGAGAGAATCTCAAGCAAATTCTCCACTGAACATGGAACCCAAAGTTGGGCTCGATCCCAGGACTCTGAGATCATGACCTGAGCCAAAATCAAGAGTCGGATGCATAACTGCCTGGGCCACCCAGGTGCCCCAATATATAATGCGATATTTTGATATGCATATACAAGTGAAAAGATTACTACAGTCAAGTCAATTAACATATCCCTCACCTCACATAGTTAACCATTTATAGGTATATGGTGAGAACACTTAGGATCTACTCTCATAGCACACAGCAACTATGCAATATAGTATTATCAACTATAGTCACCATGCTGTACGTTAGATTTCTAGAACTTATTTATCCTGCACAACTGAAACTTTGTCCCCTTTGACCAACATCCTTCCATTCCTTCCACTCCCACAAATAGATTTTAAAACTGTTTATTTCTAGTTTTTGTTTTTATTGAGATTGTGACCATTTGAGGATCCAGGCTTTATCTGTGCCACCCCTCCCACTTACCCAACTTGAATTAGCTCCAAACTGGTCTCCTATTTTTTAATTCATGCTAAAACCAAATCTCCTTTTCACTGAGATTGGCAAGTAAACAACTGAATATATTCCCAGTTTACCATGCTTGCTTTCTGCTTCCTATTCTTTTTTTTTTTTTCATTTATCTTGATATATCTACTACTTTCTTCTGAGTTCTGACATACCTTTAGGAAATGAATGGTATATTACATCCATAATTGTTCCATGCTTCACAATAAAGTTCAAAAATGGTATTAATGTAGTTAATTATTTCTGTAAAATAGTCTTGACACAACCTGGATGAGACTAATCACAGTACGAGATAATTTGATTTGAAGATTGTTAAGAGAGAGGTAGTAGGAAGGGGAAGGAAAGAAAAATTGAGTCAGTTTCTGGGCTTTCCCCTTCTTGGCATTCATCTATTTACTCATTCATTCATTTGTTCAGTAAGCAAATATTGAAGGTTGGCCATTAAGCAATAGTTTTTAATAAGGATACCTGGTTGGAGTTAAATCTGAGCAGACATCTGATAAAGGAATGAGAGTTAATTAGAAAATCTAATAGAGGAGAACAGGGGCAAGAAAGAAAATTGTAGATAAAGTATCTTAAAAGTCTGGAGATTTGAAGGTTAACAACTCCATAATTACTTGATTTGCCTTATAAAGTATATCTTTGTTGTTTTTGATTCATTGTTTTACTTTATTTCAAGAAATTCAATAATCACTTATTTTATTTATCCTATGATACCACTTTATAAGACATTGAAATATGTGGACTTCTAATTTCAGATTTACTGCCTCAGAGATTTAGTAGCACTATTTTTTTTTAGTATCCTTATTTTTTGCTCCCAACTAAAATTAACAGGCAATTTTTTTGTCAGTTTACTTCTAAAAGAGTATTAAAGTATCAATATAGGTCTTATGTCAAACACCTGCCTTTCAATCATCTGACTGAATTTACACTTTGGTTATCTCTATTTGTATGTTTTCTAATATATTTAGATGGATATGTTTTCCTCAACCTAAACCTATAATTAGCCATCTTCACATCAATCTCACAGATCATGCAGGCTTCCATTATGCTAATTCTATCAAGAACTATATTTTCTCTTCATTTGGCAATAATGTGTCCCCCAAAAGAGGGATACATAGCAACTCTCAAGTGCAATGTAAATTGGCCCTCTCAGCTTCAGGATTTTGTACTGAATTTATGTCTCAGGGGTTGTACTCTATTTTTGGGCTCCATCTATATAGCAAGGCCTTAAATAATTATTCAAAGAATGTCCAAGTTTGTTTGGCTTAATCATTATACCAACAGTGTGCAGGAGTTTGGAAAGCAATTTAAGAGTGCCAGAAAATATATTTTCATGTTAAAATATTAAAGCCTAAATATTTGTATAAAGCAAACCACAAGAATTACCTGAACAGAGAATGAGAAAACTTTTAAAATTATAATGAAGGACGTAGGAGATGATCTGAATAAATGCAGAGACACATCATGCTCTTGGGTGGTATAATTTGATTTTATAAAGATGCCTATTTTCATAAAATTAATTTGTAAAATTTTCACTGAGATTGTTTTGTGAAATTTGATAAACTTATCATTAAATATTCATGGAAGAATAAAAGTGCATGAACAGCTATCTAAAAATTTAGCAAGAGTGTTTTCCAGATGTTGGCGAGGAACTGATTCATTAAATCTCCCTGGCCTTCCACCTAACACTAACACAAAGAGATATTAGATTAATGCATTTTAAAACGAACTATAGGTACACTTAAGGTAAAACTATGAGGTTAACAGAAGAAAATGCAAAAGAATGTATTTGGGGTTTTCACCTCTTCTTTCTAATTTCACCCTCTTCTCATTTTGATTCTAATCCTCTATCTTTTCCTCCTCTTTCAGCAATTGATTTAAAAAGAGAACTAAAAGGCACCTCCTAAATCCATTTTCAATGTCAATCTTGACTATATTTTCAATGAGTCAAACACATGTGTTAAGGAGATCCTGGAGTTGGAAACAATATATTTATAAATGTCTATGTAAATGTTTAATCTTAAAAATTAAAATTTGGGGGGGCTCCTGAGTGGTTCAGTTGGTTGAACATTGGACTCACTTCGTAATCTCAGGGTCCTGGGCCTGTGAGCCCCAAGTCAGGCTCCATGCTCGGTGCAGAGTCTGCTTTGTCCCTCTCCCTCTGTCCCCTCCCGGTATTCACATACACTCTCTCTAAAATAAATAAATATATAAAATCGAAAGAAAGAAAGAAAGAAAGAAAGAAAGAAAGAAAGAAAGAAAGAAAGAAAGAAAGAAAGAGGGATCCCTGGGTGGCGCAGCGGTTTGGTGCCTGCCTTTGGCCCAGGGCGCGATCCTGGAGACCCGGGATCGAATCCCATTTCGGGCTCCCGGTGCATGGAGCCTGCTTCTCCCTCTGCCTGTGTCTCTGCCTCTCTCTCTCACTCTCTCTCTGTGACTATCATAAATAAATAAAAATTGAAAAAAAAAAAAAACAAAAACGAAAGAAAGAGAAAGAAAGAAAGAAAGAAAGAAAGAAAGAGAAAGAAAGAAAGAAAGAGAAAGAAAGAAAGAAAGAAAGAAAGAAAGAAAGAAAGAAAGAAAGAAAGAAAGAAAGAAAAAGAGAACGAATGAACTATGTTGCTTTTGGGGCACCTGGGTGGCTCAGTCAATGAAGTGTCTGACTCTTGGTTTTAGCTCAGGTTATGATTTCAGGGTCCTGAGACTGAGCTCTACATCAGGCTCTATGCACTCAGCATGCAGCCTGTTTGAGATTCTCTCTCCTTCTCCCTCTCTCACCCCGCCCCCCCATTCATGAGCTTTCTCTCTAAAATAAATAAATAAAATCTTTTAAAAAATCACCAAAAATAAAATTTGATTTTTTTTCTCTAATTCTTACATGCAGTTTACATCATACAACTACACTGATTATCTAAAATGAAGTGAAATTAAACCATCCTAGTCACATGAGTCTGAGTACAAATTAAGTGAATTATTCAGGAAAACAATGACCTCTTTGCCAATACATAAATGAACTTGTGTGTGTGTGTGTTTTCTGATGGAGCGACAGAGTGTCAAGTTATTTTTCCAGTACAATAAAGCTCCTCTAGCTCCCTAAGAGCTGTAGCATGTCAGAGGGCATGAACAGAATGAAATTAAATTTGTCCTCAAAGGAATAAACTTGTGACCTTGGCCTCATTAGTTGTGTGGTGTGCTCTGAGTTAACAAGTTGTAACCTAAACAATTCATTATTGTATTCATACACTATAAATACCCAAGTAATTTTGCACATAAGGAAAAACAAATAGTTCTGGTCTCCCATCTGGCTCACTTCTATGACCCGAAAGGTGTTTACTGCCATTCTTTGTGTGGAGAGAAGTCAGGGGCTGTTGGTCCAAATACCGACTTGCCTTCAGTGTCTTTCTCACTTTTCAGGAACTTGAACAAGTCTTGGTTTACTCATCTACTATAATTTTGGTTATAGAGAATGCTCAGGCTATTGATTATCAAAAATTCAAACTCTGGGCAGCCCCGGTGGCGCAGCGGTTTAGTGCCGCCTGCAGCCCAGGGTGTGATCCTGGAGACCTGGAATCGAGTCCCACATTGGGCTCCTTGCATGGAGCCTGCTTCTCCCTCTGCCTGTGTCTTTTCCTTTCTCTCTCTGTATGTCTCTCATGAATAAATAAATAAAATCTTTAAAAAAAAACAACTCTTAAAATTATTAAAAAAAAAATCAAACTCTGATTGAAATGTCTTCCTCACTGTGTAGCCTCAAGCAATGCTGAGTGATGGCAATTCTCCATCTCAATGACAATGCAACACAAGTCACCACTGAAGCCAAGTCCACAGGTAACTGCTCAGCAACCACTTGTTGAGGGATTACAGCATTCAGTGTTCCATTGACTTTTATGCAGGCTTTGCTTTAAGCTCTGTCACTTAAACCACGTGTTTTATATTCTTTGTACATTTCACAAGGCATGGCAGAGAGACTAAGAGTTTAAGAACCAATTCTGTCAGGAAGTTTTGGGACTCTGCCTAAGTCACCTAACCTATCTGGGTCACAAATTCTGTAACTGTAAGATTAAAGTGTTGGACTAGGTGACCTTGAAGTTGCCTTCAAGCTCTGATATTTATGATTTTAAATTCAGGGTGGGGGGGGAAATCCCACCAATGTCCTTATAAAAACAAATTTTGCTCAAGATCTCTATCAGAGTTTAGACCGGGGGTAGAAACTTTAAGAAAGAACCTACTGCAGTGGTTGCTAAGGAAACCGGCTGCAGAGTGATTCAGGTTATTAATCAGTAATATCTTCCTAAGTAGTTAGCCATGGTGGCAGAAATACCACCATAGAGCAAAATCCTTTTGATGGGATTGCATGTATAGTGGTTTCTGATTAAAATGTAAATCCACATGGAGGTATTAATATATTGTTAGCTATTAACAATTTATTACATCAATTTTCAAGTGTAGGGACCAACCAGGTACATTCTGAAATGAGAAAACGAAGAAGGGAAGATCTAGAGAATGGCAAATCTGATGGAGGAGAAAAAGAGAAGATGTAGTTTCACCGGAAGGACTGTCAAATAGGGGGAAGCTTACACAGATTTTCAGGAAGCCAGGGGAAAGAAGCACCATGATGAGGAAAGAGAGATGGTAAAACTAGAAGCAGGGGAATGCTGAGGTTAGCATGTTTGACAGTGGTGCCCTGTAAGTGGGGTGAGTAGATAGAAAGAATAACAAAATTCATTGTCTAAAAACTCAGAATATTATTTTCTTCTAATTCAAGGTCTTACACAGAGCATGTTCTTCTAATTCAAGGTCTTACATTCTGATTCTTAATATTATGTTATTAAGATAAAAACAAAGAAAATTTCTTAGTGTGAGAACAAGGCTACATTTCAATGTTTATTTCATTAAGAAACCATCAGAGTTTAATATCAGCATGCCTAAAGGAGATTTAGTTCTAATTTTTGAATCAGAGGATATAAATGGGAAGTTTAAGTAGTCATGCCCACCAGACATTAAGACCAAGTAGTTTGTTTTATCTGGTTTTACTTTTTCCCAAGTCTTATATTAAATTGTTCTTATGAAAACTATTACACATAACCAGGTAGCTCAGGCTCAGTTTGGAGTTGATGTTTCTTGGAACTAATAGAGATTTGAAGGTTTTATTCTCTGACATATTTGGACAAAACTTTTTAGAGTATTTCAGTAAGTTCATTAATTTTCTTTCACTGCATAAATAAACTAAGTGGAATTTCTTCAAATAAAGTGTTATACCAAAGAATAAAATGACTCAATACAAGTTAATACTTATTTCATATCTGTATCACCTTAAGTATACATACAGTGTTCTTTGGTCTTATCAATTTAGAAAGTACAAATCTAGGTATACCATTAACAGCTTGGCCTGAGATCATTAAGTACTCTAGAATATATAAACTACATGTTACATGAAGACCTCCTGACATCTAATGTTGGGAGTAAAACATCAAGTTTATGCATTTGGAATGCACTCTACATATGAGAGAAAATTATAAGGTTGATCCAGAACTTTTGTCTGCTTCTTGTTTTCAAGTACTCTAAATTTTAGTTCTCTTCCAAGATTATCTCCCCAAACTTCAGACTTGTTTATCTCAATATCTACATGAGACTGTCTAAAGGACATCTTAAATAAAACAGTCTTTGCTTTACATGGTCTCAGTATTCACAAATTTCAGTCTCTACAGTTTTTTTTATTTTTATTTTTTTGAAGATTTTATTTATTTATTTGAGAGAGAGAGTAAGAGAGGGAGAGAGAGAGAGCATGAGTAGGCTGAGGGGCAGAGGGAGAAGCAGACTTCCCACTGAGAAGAGAGCCTAATGTGGGGCTTGATCTGGGGACTCCGGGATCATAACCTGAGCTGAAGGCAGGTGCTTACCCAACTGAGCCACCCAGGTGCATCCAGTCCCCACAGTTTAGTTAAATTATATCAGTCTTCTGAAAACATGTTCAAATTCCAGTTACCATAAAATATTAACTCTAAGTAATTGCATAAAATATAGCCTTTACTGCTATCTCTTTAGTCCACAAATAGCTACATAAATGGTAGATACATTTTATAATCAGTGACCAATCATGGCCCTTCTTTCAAATTCAATTGTGACTGGGTGCCATGTATTTGCACAGACAGCAAAGCATGTGGTTGCATTACCTCCCCAAAACAAACCCATGTTATATTTTACAAAAAGGGATAATTGACAGAGGATATTGACTAACGATGAAGAAAGTGTAGCAAAGAAACAAAAAATGAAGGGTGCCTACGTGGCCCAGTTGGTTAAGCCTCTGACTCTTGATTTCAGCTCAGGTCATGATCTCAGGGTCGTGAGGTTGAACCCCAAGTCAGCCTCTGTGTTCAGCTAGGAATCTGCTTGAGATTCTCTCTCTCCATCTCCCTCTGCTCCTCCCAATGTGCACTTGCTCACAAACTCCCTCCCTCTCTCAAATAAATAGATGAATATTTTTTAAAAAAAGATACAAAAAGTGATAGCTCATAAAACTAGAAATGAAATTAGAATACAACCAACATGAAGTTACAGAAAACAGAGCTGATTTTGTGAATGTTAACATTCTCCCACTTTGAGACACTATACATATGCAGCCAGAGGAGCTTAGTGAAAGCAAACATACTGACATAAGTGTGGAAAGTGGTTGTAACAGAGGAGATGAAGATGTCCCAGAGAAAATGATGCCAGTGAGGAAATGCATATTAAAAAAGTTTCCAGAAATTTTACAATATTGGAAGCTCAAAAGATCATAATTTGGAAAGGAATAGGATAATCTGTCAAGTCATGATAGAGATACTTGTTCCATATTGCAAGCTATATGCTAAGAAAGTAAGCACTGTTCAACTTGTTTTTGATAAGCTTCTTTCCTATAGGAAATAAACATTCTAATTTTCAGTATTCTTTTTTTTTTTTTAATTTTTATTTATTCATGATAGGCACACAGTGAGAGAGAGAGAGGCAGAGACACAGGCAGAGGGAGAAGCAGGCTCCATGCACCAGGAGCCTGACGTGGGATTCGATCCTGGATCTCCAGGATCGCGCCCTGGGCCAAAGGCAGGTGCCAAACTGCTGCGCCACCCAGGGATCCCTAATTTTCAGTATTCTTAATGTTTTAAATTTTAGTGTACTGAACATTATTTTTGTACTTTTTCATTTCCCTATATGTTATTAAGAGTAAGAGAGTTTTTAAATATTTTGATAAAAACTTTTAAAGGTGGTGACACAATTGTAATTTCCCCATTGGTTTTAAAATTGTTTTGCCTGCTTTCAGCTAACATGATCAGTTTAAGGTCCCACATTACCACGTGAAGAGAGGACTGCATATATTAACAGTTCCAAAACTGAACTTCTGAGCTTCTCCTAAAAATTCACTCTACCTGCAGTGATTTCCATCTTAGGTCATGGCAACTGCATCCTTCACTGCTACTTAGATCCAGAGCCATGGAGCCATCCTTGACTCCTCTCTTCCCTTCATATTTCAACTCAAACATGCCAGCAATTACTGTTGGCTCTACCAGCAAAATGCATGCAGAATTAGATGTCTCTTCACTTCCTCTATTGTTACCACTATGATCCCATCACCATCATCTCCATCTCTTACATGAATTATTTTTTTAAAGATCTTATTTATTTATTAGAAAGAGAGAGACAGAAAGAGAGATAACAATGAGGGGGAGCAGCAGGCAGAAGGAGAGTATGAAGCAGGCTCCCCGCTGAGCAGAGAGCCCAACAATGGGGCTTGATCCCAGGACCCTGGGATCATGGGCTGGGCTGAAGGCAGACACTTAACCGATTGAGCCACCCAGATGCCCCTCTTATGTTAATTATTGCAAGAAAATCAACTGGGCTCCCAACTTGCATTCTTGCTACTTGCTTCCAGAGTCTCTTCTCAAACCAGCAGCCAGAGTGACTTAGTTGAAACATAAATCAGATCCTGTGAGTCTTTCTAAGAACAAACCAGTGGCTTTCCAGTTCTCTCACAGTAAAAGCCAAAGTCTATTTCAGACTAGAAGTTCTGAAATAATGTGTACTCCCCACCCTAGACTTCACCACAGCCATGCTTCTTCTCTGATTACATTCATTACCCCTTCTTCTCAATGCCCTGCACCAGTCACACTACCCTCCTTGTCTCTGAAACACAGTCCCGCCTAAGGACTTCACACCTGTTGTTACTTCTGTCATACAATCCCCCCAGATATCTCCTTCATCACCTTCATATGGTTACTAAAATGACACTTTCTCAGTAAAGACTGCCCTAACTACTCAAATTAAAACTGGAAATCTCCGTCCCTGCCTAATTCTACCTTACATTCCCCCTGCCAAAGCACCTACCTATCACCTATTACACACTGTAAATTTACCTTTTATTTTATTACCAGTCTTCCCCTCCTTTTCTGCAATAGAATAGAAGCTCCACAAAGGCAGAGACTTTTGTTATTTTCACTTATGCATTTCCAAAGCCTTAAACCATGTCAGGCGCATATTTGGCACTCAATAAACATTTGTTGAGTAAATAAATGTAATGAATGATGCACAAAAATATATGTTGTCCCTGTACTCTTAAGAAAAAAGAAAAAGAAAGAAAGAAAGAGAAAGAAAAAGAAAGAAAGAAAGAAAGAAAGAAAGAAAGAAAGAAAGAAAAAGGAAAGAAAGAAAGAGGAAAGAAAGAAAGAAAGAAAGAAAGAAAGAAAGAAAGAAAGAAAGAAGAAAGAAAGAAAGAAAGAAGAAAGAAAGAAAGAAAGAAAAAGAAAGAAAGAAAGAAAGAAAGAAAGAAAGAAAGAAAGAAAGAAAGAAAGAAAGAAAGAAAGAGGCTATATATTCCAAGGGCTTTTTCTTCATAACCCAGCTCAAGAGGTGTCAGAGGAAATGTTGCTTAGAGCTGTGAAAGTAGAATCTCCAAGGTAGGTGGGTGGGGACGAGGGGTTTGACAGCAGAAGACTGATTATAATGAGATGAGCAGTTCTCTCAGATTATCCTGAGAGGAGAAGAGTCTTCCCAAGGAGCTAAGCATAAGGACTGTGTGATTACCGAAGGTGCAGAGGAGAGAGAGCACATCAGAATAGTCTGTATTTGAGACAGCAGTGCCGAAGGAAGAGAGATGTCCTGAGTAATTTTAAGCAGGTACAATTAGCAGGAAGCTTCTTGGAAGAGAGATGTTTAAGCAGGAATTTTCAGTTTTCTTGTCAAGTACATGCTGACACTTTAAGAAAATCTACATTAAAATTTGCATTTTTCTTCATAAATTCTCTAGGATTCTGGAGGAGTCAATAACTCTTGTTTCATTAATGCAAAACTGTAAAGTTCCAGGCCAGGAAGGGAGTTGGATAGAACCTTATTTTGTTTATAATCACAGAATCACAAACTATATCTGTATTCAGAGCTCTTCTCTCTCCTTCCTGATCAATATTTTTCCATAGTATCCTCTATTCAATGGGCAAATCAGACATCAATCCTAGGAAAAATGAGGAGGGATTTAATTAATGATTTAAGGAAAGTATCAGACAAAAGTGATATCTTATATTGGATGGAAGATAAATACCATGATCTATTTTATTTAAAATTTAATTTTATTACTCACTTGGCTGGAATCCCTGGTTTATCTTGAGTATTTTATTAAACATCATTAAATAAGTCTCTGTTGCCACAACCTCTGGGACACAGTATATAGAACTACCCATGTGAGAAGCAGCTAAGTTACAAATCAGCAACCGAATTTAGAGGATCGCCATCAAGGTTTCCAATTTGGAGTTTGTAGTTGAAACCACTGTTAGTTTTCTGTTCATACTGTCATGATTTATATGGATGTCGCTCTAGGTCAGAAGGCATTCCTTGGTAGCATATTTTTCTTTTTCTCTTAGTTTTTTAATATAGTTGACACACAGAGTTACATTAATTTCAGGTGTACAACATAGTGATTCAACAACTCTATACGTTATGCTGTGCTCACTACAAGTGTAGCTACCATCTGTCACCATACAACGCTATTACAGTACCATCAACTATATTCCCTATGCCGTACCTTTCATCCCCATGACTTATTCATTCCATAACTGAAAACCTTTACCTCATACTCCCCTTCATCCATTTTGCCCATGTTCTCACCCTCCTCCTCTCTGACAACCACGTTTGTTCTCTGTATTTATGAGTCTGCTTTACTATTTATTTCTCTGAGGTGCCTACTAGGATAACCTGAAATAGAATCATGAGCACCCTACACGTCCTATTCTAGAAACCTATCATGCAAATTTGGTAATTATCCATCCAGACGTTTGAAGTTGATTCAAGAACTGGAAAAAAAAAACAACCCACACATTTAATTTTTAATTTTGTTTTCACATTTGGGATATATTTCATTATACCCGAAACCAAAAATAAAGTACAAAGAATTTTTCAGAATACCATTCCAGTTGGTAACGTTTAGAAAAAGAGTTCCAAATGACGTACTGATATAATCTTTACAAATACACACATACATATATGCCTTATTTTATGATGACAGTGAAGATCTGTGTTTGAGTGTATGTGTCCATTCATAAAATATGTGAATTATTTCACTCATTATTTATTTATTCCACTAATTTGTGTAAAACATTCAGTCCTGGGAGATAAATGTGAGGACAGCAACAACTATCTGCCCATGCCCGAATCCAGATTACAGAGAAGATAGCCGGGAGATTCCCAAGGACATAGAGGGATCAGATAAGCTGAGGATTTCCACTAAGCAGAGGAGGACAACAATCAGTTGACTCTAATGCTTTACTAAGCGTCCAGAGGAGGGAGCAGTTTTATAAACTATTTTCATTATGAAGTTCCCTAAGGAGGATTCTAGCATCCATCCCTCTTTCCACAAGTCTGGCATTGTTCTGTGTCCAGCCACCACCGGTGAAGGCTGTTGTTCTCCAACACCAGCAGAGAGTGAGCTGCAGGTTCTTTATCCTTCTACCTCTCCCCACTCCATATTTCTGCTCCTAATGTTTTCTTCTGGGCAAAAAGGGGAAGAAATAATAATGACACATTTGAAAAGCCACTAAATTTCTACCTTGGATCTTTGTTCTATCTTAATTGACCCTTGGCATAAAACTCTCTGCCATGGAACAGACATAAAGAACCATATTTATGACTTTAAAATTCATATCCAAGAAAATATGGCACTTAAATATTTCCAGTCTAATGCGATTTTCATCTCCATATAAAATTTAAAAGGCATCATCTTTCAAACATAATTTAGAAGGCAGTGGGCGATGGTGAAAAGGTAGGGCTTTTGCAGTATGAAAGACCTGGGTTTAAATTCCCACTCTGTGGGAAGTTGGACTCTGTGATACCTGGCAGATTCCCAAGCTGCTATAGTTATCAGGTTCCTTATCTGTGTTAAGGAACTAATGAATCTTGAATATAGAAGAGAGAGGAATAGATTTTAAATACAGAATAACTTTTCAATGATTATTTATTCCTTCCTATTGAACAGATATGAACATGATCTTTAATTTCCACATTCTTTAAACTGAGGAATGAAAGGTAATAACATTTATTGAAAACTTACTATGTTTCAGGCACTGGGTTAAGTGCTTTCATAATCCATTAATTATACTAATTACATTACATTAATCCATTTAATTCTTATAATTAACTTTATAAGTTAGGAAATATTGTTATCTTTTTTTTTTATAGTCAAGGAAAATGAGGCATGTAGAGTTGCAGAATGTACCTGAAGTTGAAAAGCAGATGACTGGAGTCTGCCTGGCCCATCTCTTCTGTGTTGACATCTACTAGACTATAGCCCTCTTCACTAAAGCAGACTTTTAAATCAGTGTTATATGAAATTTTAGGGAACGATTTCCACCTAAAATAGTGAAGCACTTCATTAAAATATTCCTATCCTGTTTATCATTTAAATTATTATTGTTGAGTTACAGCAAAAGGTTATTTCAAGTAATAAATGAAAAATCCTGAATTCAGATGGTAATACTAAAACTGAGCTGACTGCCAGACTACCAAATGTCACTAAACTCTACCTGTGATCAACTCTTTTCTAATTTTCTGGATCTCTGGGTTAGATATGCTTAATTATCAAAGTTAATCTCAATATTTCCAAAGTATTTTGCTATAAATAAGTGACAGATTTTTATTTAGAAAGGTGCTATGCAACTTTCTATCTCACTAAGACTTAAAAATAATTATATTTTCTTTTAGGTGGAAGGCCACACTTCTCAAAATAAGAAATTAAATATACTTAATTTTCTTTAAAGAAAATCAAAGAAGATGAAGATTCTAATATATCAGGTCTTTGGCAAAGGAAGATAAATAATTTATTTACTCTGAGTAGTAACAAGCTACCTTCCTGTGTTGGAGACATGTGGTATGCGTGTGCTTGCATGCATGTGTACATGTATGATTGTTGGAGGTGCAGCGCATTGGTCATGAAGCTCCTTAGACTAAGTCTGATCTGGTGATTCTCATCAGGCTCCTCCAGCCATCGGCCTCAACAAATTTTTGACAATTCTGATGATTGATTGTATTTCTGTCCAGTAAGCTGCTACATGTGAGGGATATGACTTTCTCTGAATCCCTTATCATTTTACACTCTGAGGCTTTCCTTTATGTCTGGCACCATCATTGGACTTTGGTCCTTCAATCATCACCTCCGTGTTCACATTCAAAGCTCTTACTGAAGTTTCCAAAATGTCACAAAGAAAAAATGTGTGAATATATGGCGGAAATGGAGAACCCTTGGTTCTATTTGTGTTCACTTTCATCTTGCCAGTAAGAAGAGAATGACATACATTACATTCTGGCTGGCAAACTACAAGAAAAGGGCATTTTGCCACAGAAACACTATATACTTTTTCTCTGAAAGAATAACTGATTTAATCTCTTGAGAATCATCCTTGTTTGTGTGTGTGTGTGTGTGTGTGTGTGTCAATAGTAAATTTTGATTTAAATAGATCAGTGTTGGTTAATTATCTGATTTTCCAAAAAATTCCTAATATATATCCTAATGACAAATATTATTTTTGAGACAGAGGTTGATTGGGTTTTACTATAACACATGTATTTCAGGATAAATCATACTTTGTAGTTTTATTGTCCTGTAAAGTCTCAGTAACAATTGTTTGTGATTTATATACTTCATTTGAGAATGCAACCCAAAGAAGAAAAGACAGAGACTGGTTGGGTTTTTTCACTGTCTGCCATGGCAATTCTTGTATCTCTCTTCACTCTCTTCAAGCTTCGAGGGGTATTCTCATGGCATGTTTGTAATGTTCTCTAGGGTTGATGCCAGGATATTAAATCCAGATCTTCCAGGACTGGTTGCATCTTGATAAACTGTCCCTATCTAACTTTATTTTCTTCCTGAGCCTCTTGCTCCAGTCCCTTCAGACTCCAATCTCATATGTACTCTTATGATTCCTGTCATTCCTCCCTTGGCAGATTCAGCTTGTTTCTGACCATTTATATTGTTTTTCAAACCATCTGATACATTTTACTGATTGGTGCAGCTACTTTCATCAGAATACCATTCAAGTTTACCATTAATGATAATTTTAAGAATTACACCATTACCTTGTTCCAGGGTATATCAATACTCCATCTTGCTGCCAGTGATGGGGTCCTCATTGCTAGACAGGTGCTGTGTGATCCAGCTCCAAAATTTTATCTTAGATTCTCCTTTCCTTAACCACTTTCATTACCAACTGCATCAATTTGGCTTCCAGGAAAATAGACTCCAAGACACACATTAGCATGCAAGAAGTTAACAGATCAGTCTCTCGGAAACGACCTGTGTAGGGACAAAGGAGAGTAGAAATAAATGGAGTAGAAATTAGGCTGCAGTACAGTCATATCAAGGCCTCAGCTGACCGTGGGAAACTCGAAGTTGGACTGGCTCTTAGGGTTGTCTCATGACAGGACAAGAAGGCTAGACATTTATACTCCCATGTCAACCAGTCATGTCTCCAGGAAGAGTGTGTTTCTTTGGGGAAAGTGATTTCCCTTAGCAGAGGGCAATTAGTTGAGAAGATGAACATCTAAGATCTATTATCCAGAACTGGAAGAGAAGTCTTTCAGTCTTGAAGGAGGATCTGGATGGTAGTACACAGCATCTACTAGTATACCTGGTCCATACTGCTTATGTGGAAAATTCACAATCAATTTCTCTCACTTGGAGAGATTATTACTTCTATAGACTCTCCTCTTTTTAACCCCATATCACACACTATGCATTATGATGGCATTTACTACCATATATTCTTCACATTGGAGACAGCCAAAAATTTTTCCTCCTGTTTTAGTCATCTCATGAATCCATGCATAACTTTAGAGAAAACTCACATCTGGATGAGCACTTGAACTGAGAACTGATGACTTATTTGGGGCATGGAGCAGCATTCAGCCATGCAATTTTCTCTATGGAATGTATAGACATGTTTTGGCTGCTTAAGACTGGCCTCAGTTAAAATGAAAGAGTACTTTGTCTTCCCCAATTAGCAGGCAGAAATTTGGAGTCAGATCTTTCTTTGTGTGCGTTTCCTCTATGCTCTCCTATATTAGCTCATGTTATTTAACAAATGATGTACTGATAGAAATTTGTGATTTTTTTTCTTACACAATTTAGGCTTCTCTCTATTTTGATTTTAATTTATATGCATTACATTTTTATAGTTATCAGCTTTGTGGGTGACAGAAATGGGAAAAGATCCTAGTGATATCCTCATGATGCTGAGAGATATTATTAAAAGCTTATAACAAAAGCTTATAAAGAGAAGACAGAGATAAATGCTAGAGTATAGTCACCAAGTCTCTCCTTTTATTGTATTCAACACACACACACAATCACTTACATCCATTTATGCATATCAACCAAAGATTGGCTTCTTAGTTAGAATCTTGATATATCTGAACCTAATTATCAATCCCCCTTTTTATTTGTGGATTTACTTATTTAAATTTTTAAAAAAGATTTTATTTATTTATTCATGAGAGACAGAGAGAGAAGGCAGAGACATAGGCAAAGGGAGAAGCAGGTTTCATGCAGGAAGCCCAATGCAGGACTCCATCCTGGGACTCCAGGATCACACCCTGAGCCGAAAGCAGACCCTCAACCGCTGAGCTACCCAGATGTCCCTAAAATTTTTAATTTGTAATTTCTATTTTTTGAGTTTATAATTTTTTAGAGTTCATAATTATATATCTGTAGTATTCTTTATTAACTCATTTATTAAGGCCTAGAATACACAGTAACAATGTTATAATGTATATTTTTGGCTAAGGTAATTAATGAATGAAGGTGATTGGTCCCCATGTCTCCAATAAAATGCTAGGAAAATATGTTTTTGGCTCTCAATTGGAATTGTTTCCTGAACATTTTATTTTGAGATATCAGACCTGTAGAAAATTATGAGATTATTAAGAAATCCCATGGACACTTGGATTTCCCAAATGTTAATATTTTATAACTTTTACTATATCCATCTCTCTCTCTTGCTTTCTCTTTCTCTTATTGTCTATTATATATATATATCTATTTTTTTCTGAAGTATTTGAGAATAAGTTGCAGATGTGATGTTCGCAGGGCCTGAGAACAGATAGCATTTGGGATATAAAATTTCAAAGTAGGAGAAAACAATGTGTTTTCAAGGCTCTAGAGAAGATGCCAAGATGGGATTATACAGTTAAGACATTTCTCAGAAGAAATGCCAGTAAAAGAAAAAAGAGAGATAAAGAACATAGAGCTTATAGGCAGTGATGGGGTCTGTGAAAGAAGGGGAAAAATGAGGGATTGTTTGCAAGCAGTATCAGACCGCAGTAGAGTCCATGTGCCAAAGTCCTCCATAAGAAAAGTTCCAGATCGGGCAACAACAGACTGCTTTGGTGTCCCTGCTATAGTTTTGCATTGACTGAAAGCAGTCAATGAGAGGTATGGCCTTGATCATATAGAGTGGTGGATCCAGAGGACAGCAGCTGGCTCAGGTCTGTTAGTCAACTCTCCTCCCAGTAGAAGATACCTTTCACACAGGTAATTTCATCTGGTTCTCCTGCGTCACTCCCTTAGGCACCCCAAGCATGCTAGTTGTCAACATGATGGGGATACAGTCAAGCCAATAGGGGATTTGAGCTCTCACTGAGTAGACTTGACAAACTACAAGGGCCTCATAAATTACAATTGAATAAATGTCACTATTGGCATCTATGTTCCATATGGGTTTCTAGGTGGTACAGAAAATTCCTAAATCTCCATACTAGCATTCCTATTTATGTTAAAACATTTGAAGTGATAGGCAATTGCAATTATAAAAGTAGGTATATAAAATATCAGAGAGACATTATAGAGTTGACCTCAATAGCTGTATTTACATGTGTGTATATATATATATGTATATATATTTAAAACTCTTTTTAAAAATATATTTTTAAAGACTTTATTTATTTATTTATTTATTTATTTATTTATTTATTCATGGAGGCATAGAGAGAAGGCAGAGACATAGGCAGAAGGAGAAGCAGGCTCTTCACAGGGAGCCCAATGTGGGGCTTGATCCCAGAACTCCGAGATCATGCCCTGAGCTGAAGGCAGATGCTCAACCGCTGAGTCACCCAGGCATCCCTCTTTTTAAAAATATTGATGGATCTTTCTATTTGTTTTGCTAGTTTCCTTATATCAACAAAACTTTATTTTTGCTTTTGTCACAACTTATATTAAAGTGAAAATACACATTTGAGGCTATTATCTGCATGCAAATGCAGCCTTCTTTCAGAATCTGTGAATATTTTCCAGCTGCTTTGTGATAGGAAGCCAATTATGTACAATATATCATAGAGAGGAAGCAATTACATTCATTTTCTTGGGCACTGAGAAATTTGATAAGGTTGACACTTGGCACATTGAGCTGTGATAACAGTTAATTTTTTAAAAGGCATAAAATATAGGCCAGTTGAATTGAAGCCATTTGTTTTTAAATTGTTGGAAATTGCGTTACCTTAGATGCTTTTGGATGACAAGAGGGAGTGAAAAAATTAATTTAGAAATCTATTCTAAATGCAAAATGAGTATGAGGTTCATTTAATTAAAACAAAATACTTCATTCTAAGAATAAACCAACTCCTGGAACCTAACAATTAGATTCAAATGGGGCTGGACCTTTGTGAGACTGTGAAGAAGGGAGTTCTCTCACTGTTCGTAATGTTTTACTCAATGCTTTTCCATGTTAAAATGATGCTCCTTTTCCCTTTTTTCTGAAAGCACCCAGCACTCACATTTCTTCTCTTTCTCTTCATTAAAGTATTCTCTCAGGAATATTAGATAAATTTAATAATACTCTGGGATAGATGACTCACAATTCTAAGTGCATGGAATGTGTTTCTACCCATTTATTCATTGGGCATCTCAATACAAAGTCTATTGATTGGACAAACCTATACAATCTAATCTCCATAACATGTGAGCATTGAGTGGTCCTGTGCTAAGCACAGTGGTGCACAGAAAGGGCTTCTCTTGAACTAGGACTTGAAGCAAATTTGTCATATGGATGTACTGAATTGGAGGAAGAGGGATGCAATTCAGTCAGAAGTAGCATGATCAGTGATGACGTGTGGACACCGAGATTGCATTTGGGAGATTATCAGAGATGCATGAACTCTGGAGTAGGTGAGGTGGTGACAGCATATTCTGCATTTCCTGGGATCATTCTAGTTAGCACCTGTTATCCTGGCATAGTTAATAAGAACATTAACTTGTGGTCTTGAATATCTGAGTTTGGACATTATATCTAATGATTACGAGCACAGAAGAAAATGTGCAAGAGATGGATGATGAGGTAGGGTAGGGACTGTATTATGGGTACATTATATGCCAAAGCAAGGCATCTGAATTTTATTTAAAGCAGTAGAAAGCTTTTTCATCTAAATTAAAAAAAAAAAACTAAAACAAAAAACCTACAGAGGTCTAACAAAAAGTGTCAGGCATTAGTAAAATGGGAGAAGCATGACCTCAGGATCATTTCCTGATAACATAAATTCATGCCACATAAATAATGTTGCATCTGAAACACTGACTTTCCTACACCTAAATATATCTTCACATATAAACATTAAAGCCTGATAGATTGGCAATTGGCTTTATTGTTTTAAACATCAATGTAAACAAAATTTTTCTTGGAATATCTACTAAATAAAAAACATTTCTTGTGTATTGTTTTCAGATATATTATGGGAAGGATTATGTCTCTGTGAATTGTTAAAGAGCATTAGCAATTGATTTAAACAGCCATGGAATATTTTATACAATTCACTTTTAGAAAATACAAATATTTAAAATAGAAAAATTAACACACATTCACAGGATTTTCCTTCCTTCTTCTAAGATGAAATTCTGCAGGTATGTCACATAAGTTTACAGGTCCCCTGAGACCAGGAATCCTTGGTTGTCTGGGCAGAGAACCATCCTTCCCTGCTGTGAAAAATATCCCCTTTCCAGTGACTCCACAGAGTTCAGTGCAAGTACTGGAAAATGAATAGGATAAATACTGAGGAACACTGACCATTTTTATAACAATACCAGTAATGTCTCACTCACTGCACATTTGAGTTAAATAAACACAGTCTGCTGATCCATGGCAGAAATTTTGCTACAAGAACAACGAATTATACCTGTGTGGACAGACAACTGTCTGGGAAGAATAGGAAGCCACAAACACATGTGGAGATATACAGAGCTCATAATGAGGTGGAAGAGTAAGACTGATTTGTATTTTATTTCTTTGGATATCATAACAGTATTTCACTTGTTCTCTCAGGCACAAGCTTTAATTTTCTTCCATAAAATATATATTATTATGGGCTTTTTAAACAAAAATTCTTTGCACTGAGATAAAGACGCATGTTATCTTGAGATAACTTCTGACTGTTTCTTGAGTAGAAGAATTGCATGAAGAGAAGGCAGGATAATGGTGGTAGAGTGCAGGTTAGCAGTCTGAATTTGGCCAAGAATCATTCCTCAAAGGGCAGTTGAATTGCCCTCCAATTACTTAGTCCATTGTCAAGCTTCATTAGTCCACATCTACTCATGAGCATTCTCTTTATTCTACACACTTTTGTTTGAGAATATTTTCTTTGCTTTTATGGATGATGTCTACCTTGAAAGTAGCTTGTGTGACATGGATTCTATAGAACACAGATAGGGAGCTAAAAATATAAAGAGCTAAATGAAAAAAATCTAATGATGATGTCAACAAGTGCCACAAATTAACACTGAAAATAATACAGATCCATTTCTATAGAGAGTTAACTATTCACACAAGTTACCAGATGTTCCTCATGCTACGATTTCAGATGAAATAGAGATGACCTTCTTTCTCGGGGGCAGCCATGCTTAAAATATAATCAAGTAAAATCACATATAAAAATTATTAGAAACATTAAACAAACTAAAAGTAATATTTAAACACACATACTTGTATGTTACTTTCAGAATATAAAGAATTGATAAAAAGAAGCAGAACACTAACGCCTCAATAGAAAAAGAAAGAGTCTAGGCTGAAATAAGATGAGGAACAAATTCCTAATAAATATCTAAAATATGATAAATAATAAAAGAAAATCAACTGAAAACAACAGAAGATAAGTTTTCACCTATAAAGTCAGAAAAGAGAAAAATAAAAATAATAATGCTATGATGGATGGGCAGCCCGGTGGCTCAGCAGTTTGGCGCTGCCTTCAGCCCAGGGTGTGATCCTGGAGACCTGGGATTGAGTCCCATGTCAGGCTCCTTGCATTGAGCCTGCTTCTCCCGCTGCCTGTGTCTCTGCCTCTCTCTCTCTCTCTCTCCCTCTCTCTCTGTGTGTGTCTCTCATGAATAAATAAATAAAATCTTAAAAAAATAATGCTGTGATGGTTAATTTTATATATCAACTTGACTGGATCGTGGGGTAATTATTTCTGGCTGTGTTCTTGCTGTCATTCTCTCTCTCTCTTTGCCTGACTGAGCCAGAACATTGGTATTCTCTTGGCCTCAGAGTGAGACTGGGTCTTATACCATCAGTTTTCAGACTTGGGTTAGAACTACATCCCTGGCTTTCCTGGGTCTTCAACTTGCAAATGGCAGATCCTGGGACTTCTCAGCACCCATAATCACATAAACCAATTCCTTATAATAAATCTCTCTCTCCATCTCTTTCTCTCTCTCTCTCTGTCTCTTCCTCTCTATATATAGATATATAGATAGAGAGATATTCAATGCTAGTGAAGGTGTCTTGAATTGGGTACTTTCATACACCGCAGGAAGGATAAAATATAATAATAAACTCTTATATAATAAAAACTAGAATGTGCATATCCTTTATCTCAATAATTATATCTCCAAGAACCTATTCTAAATAATAATCTAAAAAATAATAATATGAGATGTGTACATTTATAGATGTAAAAAGCAATCATTGTATTATTGGTTACATATACAACAATTTTACTCAACCAAAAATATCCAACAATAAGAAAATCCTCAAAAAATGATCTTTCCATTCAATGAGAACCTTATGCTGCTATTATATAGTTTGTGCAGATTTGTAGTGTAGAAAATTACTCATAAAATAATATTATTATAAAAAATAGCAAACTATAAAATAATATATAAAGTATAAATCAAGCATTAACTTAATATAAAAGAGAGAAATTATATCAAAACTAAATTTGTTTTATGTTGGTTAAAGAAATATGAGTGCCTTAAATTTTCCATTTCAAAATTTTCCCAAATATCTCATCTTTGATAATGGATACATATTGTTTTTTATAACACAAAAAAATGTTGATTCAAATAGAAAGTGCAATCTTGACAATGATAATAAAACATGTTAAATGTTAAAAAACATTCACAAATGTTCCTGGCAGCCCACAGGCCTCTGAAGAGTGTATTTAAATTTGGAAGAAAGAAAAATTAATGATAATCTCATAGATACCACTTGACTTTGCCCTTCTTTGGTTGTTTTTCCTATTCTTCTTATGAAACCACATGCTCACTGTATCATAAATGATTCAGATTTTGGAATGGGATTTTAAACTGTAATAAGCTCTTTACATTATTTGATTTACTCTACTAAATAGAATTGTCTACATTTCTGACTCTTCTAGTAATTTTGCATTCCCATAATTTCTGTTACTAACTTTTAAAATAAGTTTAGAAACTCTAAGTCTTTAACTGATGTTTAGTTTGGTATTTCAGGAAACTTTTCATTCTATTCTTCAGATTCAATATTTTCTGAATTTCATCCACAATCTACCATTGTGGATGGCTTTCTAAGGTAGGAAGAAGAATAACTTGAGT
This sequence comes from Canis lupus baileyi, assembly GCF_048164855.1. Lineage (NCBI taxonomy): Eukaryota > Metazoa > Chordata > Mammalia > Carnivora > Canidae > Canis > Canis lupus. The sequence goes on along the minus strand of NC_132855.1, from coordinate 51,171,919 downwards.
TTTTTGTACTATAAAAATTAGAATCAAGAATAATGACACTTAAAACAATTATTAATAAAAATGAATTTGTATTTGGTTAACAGAGTGGAAAGTTTTAAATGACAAAAGAAAGGAAAAACCTTAATAATTAATTTTTAAAAAGGTCAGAAGTGACAAATGCATCACTGTCTAGGGAGGAAATATTATGATGTCTAGAAAAAGAGTATCACCCAGAAATAATCAGAGGTTAATAACACTTTTCTTTTAAAAATACCCCAAGGCTGAATGACTTATTCATTATATTATGGAAACTTGATAGAAACATCCCTTAATAATACTTAGCCTCTCTTGTTCTGATTCTATATTCATACGAAAATTAAGATCTAACCTAATTTGAGAGCTATGTGCAGATGAAATTATCTATTTACTGGCAAGTTATCAAATAATGAATTAGCACCTGGATCAGGAGTCAATCTCCTAAGAGTTTGCCTATAATAATTTAGATTCTCATGGACATTTCAAACATGCATATACTGATACAATTAAGTACAGTCTAATGGTTAAGAGGGCCAGCCCTTGAGTCTGACTGCATTAGTAGCCTGCCTGCATACTAGCCACATGACCTTGGGCAAATTTGGAGACAGTTCCTTCACCTGGAAAAGAAGGATAAAAATATATACTTCAAAGGTTCATTCTGAGCATAATGTAACAGAAGAAATAAATTAGTACATATAAAATTCTTAGAAAAGTGGCAACATGGTAAGTGCCCAATAAAAATTAACTGGTGTTTTTGCTACTAATACTACATTATCATCTAAACTTGTTGATTTGCTTACGATAGCCAGAAAAAAAAATAGCTTTGATGACTGTCAGCTCAAATAGCCTGTTAGTTTTACCAATACATGAGTAAATGGAGTCTAAAGTAGAATAAGATTTATACTTTGATAAACCTATACATGAGAGGCTTTGCTGTTGGGACAGTTATTAAGGGTCTTGCTCTGATCAAGTTTAAACTATTATATATAGAAAATGCACTCAAATCACAGTCTAGTGCTTATTTATTTAGTGGCATACGTTTTGGATCTGTAACCTAAGCATGAACCAATACATATTCTTTGGCACCATCTGAATATTCTATTCTTTCTTATATTAGAATGGCAATTAAAATGAAACAAGCAAAAGTAAACACATTGTATTATAATCTGAGGTCACTTTCTTGAGACTGGCACTTACTGAGTATTTTATCACAATAAAAATGCAGACAATTTGCTTTAATTTATGGCAGTTAAGAGAGTATTCTATATTTCAAGCTTTAATTAAGGGCGTTTATCTCAATAAATGCCAAAAAAATGCATTCCAGTGTTTTGCAAAATTAACTCATTTCTACTCCTAAGTGAGAGGTTTAAGTCAAAATGTTTCTGTTTCAGTGTTTTGGTGTCCTAATTATTCACATATTTCTGGCCTAAAAACACTGGATAAGGCCACACAATTAAGTTATTTGCAATGCCAGCAAAGCAGCGTCCCAGAGAATGGGGATCCCAAGAGACTTCTTCCATTCCACACTGCTGCCCAATCAGAGTTATCTTTCTCTCACATTTCCTGATAATTGCATTGAAATATCACTCACTTATAGTGTGAGGCTGTGAAGAAGAAAGGTAATTGCATTGTGCTACCATGGACTAGAACTAGGGTTTGCAATATTAACCTTAAAAGGAAAGACATTCTAAGTTGGTTCATGTGCGATGAAATAGTTAATAGGCAAAATTTAAAAAGATAGGCATTTTAAAAACCTAAAAAACAACCAATTCTATTTTTAAACAGATAATTGAATTCTTAGTGGCCAATACATTCATTTACTCACTCAAAACATTTTGTTTTATTTCAATCCAGGAGATCACCAGTTTCAAGGGCCAAATGTGAGCTTGGGAAATGATAGACACCAGAGAGTTGAGCAGAGGAGGCCATCACAGAACTTTGGGTCTAAAGGCATTAGGGAACTATTAAACAGTCTAAAGTAGGGTGATAACTCAACCAAACAAGCTGGTGGTGAAAAAAAATTGAAAAAATTATTTTATTTATGGGTTTAATGCATTTCACTTTAGTATTTCATTTTCAAACCTGGGTTAATTAGAAAGTTAGTTTTTTATGTAAAAGAGTCAATGACACATAATCCATATGGAATGTATGCATCAATATCGGCATTTATTCCCTTTTTTATTTGTTTATATTAATATTTGCCAAAATCTCATTAGGGTCCCAGCACTGTTCTAGGTGAAAAGGGCAAGAACATCACCTGAGGGCATCTGGCACTCTGAATCTTTCTGGCTCACTACATACCCCATGGTGGCAGCTAACTATATTCCCAACCCCATGGTTAGGAATCTGGACTATACCTGTGGTGATTACTACCCCACTTTTCCCCGCAGAGGATTTCCTTGCAGAGTCTAAACCAATAGAACAAACATAAGTCAGTATCTTCCTAGTGGACAGCAAATGATTTTCTGAAGAGTTATTCTTGATACTAAAATTTGTTATTCATTATGTATTGTATGTGTAACATTTCTTTCCTACCAACCAGATGCTGGCTTAGCTTTTGGAGATGGAAAGATTAAAAATAAAGTGTCTTTATGAAACTCCCCTGGTAAATGCAAAGTGAAACACCAAGATGAAGCAACCTATATGCTTCTTCATGAGAGACAGAGACGGGCAGAGACACAGGCAGACCGAGAAGCAGGCTCCATGCAGGGAGCCTGACACGGAACTCGATCCCGGGTCTCCAGGATCCCACCCTGGGCTGAAAGCAGCGCTGAACTGCTGAGCCACCAGGGCTGCCCTATATGCTTCTTTAGGAGACTGGGATATTCCCCTTCCTGAATATGCCTGTTACCCAGGATATAGTAAATGCTGTAATTGAGGTATCCCCCCTTTACATGAGCATCCAATGTGATTCATGGCTACAAAATTGAAGGGTAACTGCAGAAGCCTTATCTGATTTGCTCTCAGCTTCCCTGTATAGGTCTGATTCCAAGAAAATTAAAGTACTTAAGAAAGAGGGAAGAGCCAAAGGGAAGAGTTAAGGGACTCTACTCAGCAGAGTAGAAGTTTAGATGGTGAGAAATTTTGATGAGTAATGTATTCAATGATGGAATTGTAATAAATGTGTTGATGCAGCAAAAAAAATAAATAAATAAAATAAAGTATCTTTGTTCTCATGGAGCTCATTTAATGCACAAACTCATACCTAATATGTCTGCCTGCATAACTGAAACGTATTTTGATTAGGTAACACAATGAAGGAGGAAAATTTAAATTACTGCCAATTACTTTGTTTTAGCTCAAACATTGTTGATCAACTCTGAGCTGGACTCTTCCTGGGGTACATTGGATATTCTGGAAAAGTTATCAAAATACTTCTGATCTCTAACAATGATGAAAAATTGAAAAAAAAAAAAAAGCTGCCAATCCAAAATCTATGAGACTATAACTCTCTCACAGTGATAATCATCAATGCAGAATAAAAACCAGCACTTATAGAGCAATTACTAAATTCCAGGCATTTTTTTCAAGTTATTTATTTATTTATTTATTTATTTATTTATTTATTTATTTATGAGAGACGGAGAGAGAGAGAGAGAGAGAGAGGCAGGCTCCATGCAGGAGCTCGACGTGGGACTTGATCCCGGGTCTCCAGGATCACGCCTGGGAGGAAGGTGGCGCTAAACCGCTGAGCCACCCAGGCTGCTCTCAAGTTTTTATTTAAATTCCAGTTACTTAACCTACAATGTAATATTAGTTTCAGGAGTAGAATTTAATGATTCATCACTTACAAACACCACCGGATGCTTATCACAACAACTGCCCTCCTTAATGTCCATCACCCACTTAACTCATCCTCCCACCGTCCCCTCCAGCAATCCTGTTTGTTCTCTAGAGTTTGTTTCCTGGTTTGCCTCTCTCTCTTTTTTTCCCTCCTATGTTCATTTGTTTTGTTTCTTACATTCCATATGGGAAAAATGTACACATAGCAACACACAAAAGAATGAAACCGGATCACTTTCTTACACTACAAAAATAAACTCAAAATGGATCAAAGACCTAAATGTGAGACAGGAAATCATCAACACCTTAAAGGAGAATACAACCTAGAGGTTACAAGTAGTAACCTCTTTGACATTCTGTAGCAACTTCTTCCTAGATATGCCTACTGGAACAAGGGAAACACAAGCAAAATAAGCTATTAAGACCTCATTAATGTTAGGAGTTAGTTGGATAGTTAGGTAGTCAGGGCCAGAGTCTCCAACAAGAAAATATGGAGTCAGGACAGCTAAAATAGAATAGCACTGACATCCTGTTTTGCAGCTTAGACAGGACTGCACTGGCATTCTTCTCTGCAGCCTTTGCAGAAATGACTTCTACAAAACATCAGAAGCCCCCAGGTGTCAGCAGAAAAAGACCATCGGCATGTGGACATTAACCTAAGAAGTAGACAGATTTGTGACCAAAGCCCTGATCGGCATGACTCAGCACACCTTGATTGCTTAAGATATTTCCACAAAAGAGCTCATAAAAACCCCTAATTTAGAAACTCCATGGGCAACCCTCTTGGGTCCCCTTCCCTTTCTGGCAGCTTTATACTCTTGCTCAATAAACTTTACTTTGCAGCCCACCTTTCTTCATCTGGTCTACCTCTTCATTATTCAAAGCGGTATGACAAAGAATGGCAGGCACTAAGGGGACACAAAATCCTATAATATCAAGATAAAAAGCTTCTGCACAGCAAAGGAAACAATCAATAAAACTAAAAGGCATTCTTCAGAATGGGAAAAGATATTTGCAAATGACATATCTGATAAAGGGTTAATAGCCAAAACATATAAAGAACTTACCAAACTCAACACCCCAAAACCAAATAATCCAGTTAAGAAATGGACAGAAGACACAAACAGACGTTTTTCTAAAGAAGACAACAGACACATGGAAATGGCCATATCAGAAAGGGGGACACAAATGGCCAACAGGCACATGGAAAGATGCTCAACATCAGGGAAATACAAATCAAAACTACAATGAGGTATCACTTCATTCGTTGTCAGAATTAACAACACGGAACAACAGGTGTTGGTGAGGATGCAGAGAAAGGGGAATACTCTTACACTTTTGGTGAGAACTCAAACTGGTGCAGCCATTCTGGGAAACAGTATGGAGGTTCTTCAAAAAGTTAAAAATAGAACTACTCTACCATCCAGCAATTGCACTACTAGGTATTTATTCAAAGGACACAAAAATACAGATTTGAAGAGATACATGAACCCTGACGTTTACAGCAGCATTGTCGACAACAACAAAATTATGGAAAAAAAGCCCAAATGTCCATCGACTGATGAATGGATAAAGAAGACATGGTGTATACATACATCGTAATCTTAGTCATCAAAAAGAATGAAATCTGTCCATTTGCAACAATGTGGATGGAGCTAGAAAGCATTGTACTAAGTGAAATAAGTTAGCCAGGGAAGGACAAATACCTATGATTTCACTAAATTCCAGGCATTTTTTAAGTACTTTACCTGTATTTCCATACATAAAATTCATACCTCCAACTGAGGCAAAAGTTTCTAAATATTTTGTAGTTTTCAAGGTTTATCATCATCATCATCATCATCATCATCATCATCATCATCATCATTATTTCCAGATGGTAGGGTTTTATATGTTTGCTCACTTTCCTTGGTCTATAATGGTGTTATCAATTTCCAGTTTCCTTAAACGATGAGCACATCATGACATCTATACTATTTCTACTTTAGTAAATTGGTTAATTGATGGCTTACTTATCGTCTTAACATGAGGTAGTTTTTGTGAATGCTTTAGGACACCTGAACATGTTAGGAATATTGTAATGATACTTCTATTATTATACATTTTATAAACTATTTCTGAAGGTGCTTTGCCTTGAGTTTACACCTTGGTCTTACCTCAAGGTTTGTGGTATTTGGCCTTGCCCTCAGTATCTATTCATTAGACTCATGATTTGATTTTTAATTATCCTGGCTAATTTTTCTTTAGATACATTTGAAGGGAGACAGATCCAGATACTCTGAAAGCTCATCCCTCAGCTACCACTGAGGTAGCTAAGTTAGAAGCTGGCTCAGGACCTGAATTATCTTAATGAGTTAGAATACATATTTATGTTTACCAATAATTTATCTGATTGAATAAGCAAGTTGATGTCAGGGTAGAGCTCTGGAAGCCCTCATTGAAGCCACTTCCTTGATTATAAGCTCCCTATTCATCCCCTCCTTTCTCTATAAATATGAAAGCAATATGGAGCAAGTTTTCGCTTCTGAAACCCTTTCCTTGGTGAGTCCAATACAGATGTATTCCTTGCCACAGTGTGCCAAGAAGATGAGGTCTGATGCACATTGTTTCTTGTTTGTGTTTTCCCAATATTTCATATTTTATTTACACTTATAGAAGGTAGGGCTAGGACTGTGTGTGTCTACTTCCACATGTCACGACACTCCCCTTCTGTAAATACATATCTTCATTGTGCAATGTGAGCTAAACTTAATCTGGACATTTGCATATTATGATAATAAATTTGGCTTATCTATTTTTTAACTTGTAGATGGATTTGATCTACATATTAGGATCTATCCGTTTTCCTTTTTTATGCTCCTGTGGTTTTTCTTTCCTTTCTCTTCTTTCTTTGCTTTTCCTTCTTGCTTTCACCATAAGATGGTGTTTGTTTTGTCTGTTCTGTATGTATGTGCTCTTTCAGAAAATTTTGGTTTGTCCTTTTTGTGGCTAACTATAATACTAATATTGTTGTGCATAATTCTTCATTTTTAGTGAATATATTTGCTTCTCCACTCTACATAATGATATAATTAGTGTACTTTCAATGCCTTCTACCCTCCTTCCCTCCCCCTTGTTGTAACTATTACATTTTTAGTCCTCTAGAAGTTTCCTTATTTATTGAAAATACATAATTATATTTATAATGCTCAGTTTATAAACTCTTAATGTCACATTTGCTACTCTGTTCTTATATTTCATCCCTTTCACTCTTTCTATATTTTCAGAGCATAAACTGTAAAATGTTATATATTTATAAATTACATAATTTTCTCATGTGAGAAAAATTCCCACTGATATTTAGGCTTAATCCTATATTTAAAAAAGCCTCAATGCTCACTCCGAGTCCTTTGGCACAGCTTTCCTATTCATCTCTTACTTGGCTGGGTCTTTTCAAGGAGGATTCAAGGCATCTTGAATGAGTAAAGATATTGTCTATTCCCCTTTCCTTATTATATGGATATAAAATTCTAAAGGATTCATACTCTCTTTCCTTGAGGACTTTGAAATAATTAACCTACCATTTTTCATTTCCTTACCAAAAATCTGATTATTTTCCCCTTGGGTGATTTAATATTTTTGTCTAGATGTCCAAAGATTTTTTTTAATCTCTGAAATTCCATATCTTTATTATTTTATACCTTGGTTTGATTTGACTATATTATTTTTTCTTTGGTCATGTTGCATACTTTTAATTTTCTAAATCTGATAAATTGTATTTAATTGTACTTTGAATGTTTTTTTCTTCCATTTGTTTAGTTTTCTTTTGTGGAGGTACTTGCAATGTCTAAGTTGGCTATCTGTCATCTGGTGTCTATTATTATCAACCTAATCTTTTTAACCTCTCTGTTCTTTTCCATTTCATTTTAAATTTCATTTCCTCTGAAGCTTGCTCTCCATGGCTTAACTGTTATCAGTTAGCTCAATCAAACATAAGAAAAATTAAAGTTTTAATTTTGTCTTTTTACTTTAACTTATTCCTTCTTTGATGTTCTTCCTTTCTTTATGAAGAGCTGGGTTTCTGACCAATATCATTTTCCTTGTCTCTAATGCTCTTCTTTTGACATTTCTTGCAAAATAGGTCTACTGGCAACAAGTTCCCTCAATTCTTGCTTTTCTGGAAAGTCTTTGCTTTTAGAAGATAATTTCACAGGTTAGAGGATTCCAGGCTGGTGTCTTTTTCTCTCAACACTTAAATATTTCACTCCACTCTCTTGTCTGCATGATTATGGAGAAGTTGGATTTAAGTTTTTTGGGTTTTTTTTGTTTTTTCTAAATGAGATGTAATTCTTATTTTCTTTGCTCCTCTATGGGTGAGGGGTTTTTCCCTCTGGTTTCTTTCAGAATTTTTCTTTACCTTTGATTTTCTGTAGTTTGAAAATGATATACCTATATTTAGTGTTTCTTTGTTTGTTTGCTTTTTCTTTTATTTGGTTTTGGTATTCATCCTGCAAGATTTTCTCTGGGCATCCTGGATCATTCGTTGGGTGTTTGACATTAATTTGGGGGAAATAATCATTATTTTTTCAAATATTTCTTCTGTTCCTTTCTTTCTTCTCTATATGGTCTTCTTACCACATGTACGTTTCAGATTTTTCAGCTGTCCCACAGTTTTTAAATATATTGCTCTTTTTAAAAAATTTTTCTTTTTTGGCTTTTTTTTTTCTGTTGGCTTTTTTCTGTTTGCTTTCAGTTCTGGAGGTGTCTACTAAGATATCCTCACATTCTGATTCTGTCCTCAGCCATTCCCAATCTCATAGGCCCATTAAAGTCAATTCACTTCTTTTATAGCAGTTTTGATCTTTGGTATTATTTTTTTTTCTTTTTTAAGGATTTTATTTTTTATTTTGAGAGAGTGAAAGAGAGCAAGAGAGAGCACAAGTGGAGGGAGGAGCAGCAGAGGGATAGGGAGAAGCAGTCTCCCGGCTGAGCAGGGAGCTGGACTTGGGGCTCTATCCCAGGACCCTAGAGTCATGACCAGAACCAAAGGCAGACCCTTAACTGACTGAGCCACCCAGACCCCCAATCTCTGGCATTTCCTTTTTTTTTTTTTTTCTTATATTTTCCATCTCTGTGCTTATATTGCCCATCTGTTCTTACCTGCTGTCTACTTTATCCCTTAGAGCCCTTCACATATCCATCATAATTATTTTAATTCCTGGTCTGATAATTTGCATTCTTGCCCTATCTGCATCCAGTTCTGATGTTTTCTCTGACTCTTCAAACTTAGTTTTTGCCTTTAAGTACATCTTGTAATTTTTTCTTGATAGATGGGCATCACATAGTAGATCAGAGGCATTGCTATAAATAGGCTTTAGTAATGCAGTAGTAAGGTGTGGGGAGGGAGATATTCCCTAGTCCTATGAGTAGATCTCTTGTCTTCTAGGGCCTATGCTTCTGGACTGGGACCCTCAGAGGTGCTTAGTAGTTCCCCTGCCCATAGGTGGAACAGGAAGTCTAGAGCTGGCTAGATCTGAGTGTTTTCCTTCTTCCATGTTAGTTAGGCTCTGGTTAAATAGTTTCTCCTGAGGGCAGACCTTGTTAAAAAGAATAGAATGTTCTGGCATTTTAAAAAGATGTTCCTTTTCTTCTTCTCCTACCAAAAGTACAAGGGGATTGTTCTCCTTGATCCCCCATAAAGATCTAGGAGAGATCCTGGAGATAAAACTAACAGAAGTGTGGGGCATCCTATGACTGAGTGCCCCTGGAGCTTCTATATCTCAGCAATGTCCACAATAAGCCTCCAGCAATTCATATATTTTCATATTCATGTTCAACTCTATTCAGCAATACAGCTCAAGTTTCTCTATCCTAGCACTGGTTCCTGATCATAGGTTTCTGCCCTGCTAAGTTCTGATTCCTTGTATTCCCTCCAAGGGTTGCTCCAATTAGGCGGGCAGTAGTTTGCCCTATGATTTCACTTCTTACACATTTAAGAAATGTAGATATTTTAGTTTGTTCAGCTTTTTACTTATTGGTAGGATGGAGTGGTTATATTCAAACTTCTCATGTGCTGGAATGAAAACCTATTCATTCATTTTTTTGTTTTTGTTTTTGTTTTTGTTTTTTTCATTCAAAGTAATCTTTTGAGAATCTATTCTATTTGAGTCCTTATTGGGAAAACATGTTGCAGTCTTTTTGTCCTTAAGAAACACCATATTTATTCTTTTTCTGGCAGAGTCTCTGTTAGACATATTTTTTGAGTATACTATCAAGTAAATAAACAACAGTCATATTCAGTAAGACTCTTAGAATGTACTACACTAATGTTTCAACTTTCCCTCAGCTTTGATCTATCATGGGCTGGTACCAAAGAGGCAGCAAAGCATGACAGTTTAGATTAAATAATCTTTGGTTCTACACCCAGATTCACACTTAAAAAAAGTGTGCCTTTGAGGAAATTACTCAGTCGATATTCATCTTCTATCCCTGTAGAGTGGGTTTATCAACCATGTAATAAGATTGTTATGACAATTAAGCTAGTAATAAATGTAAACTCTTTAGAATAAAACATTACATGGTAAATACAAAATAAAAACATTAACAATAGAATTTGGCACAGCTCTGTTAAGGAGATAGAAAAGTACTGTAGAAAGGAAGACCAATGAGCAGACAGGAGACATTTATCTATTGGTGGACTCTCACAATGGAACTGATAATTTCATGTCAAGCTGGAGTAGTAGTTGATGGGTGTCAGGTTTTGAGAACAAGTGGCAATGTCTATGAAAGCTACAGCATCTTGAGAGATGCAAACCTTAATAAGAGTTCCAGAGGGTATTTCCTAAATAAATATTCATTGGCAGATAGCCTGGCAGCCTTATTGGCATGAAGTTTTGCTTGCACGGCCAACAGATTTTTGTTGGCCCTGTTGCTCGATGAATAACATTTGCTTTGCTGATTTAGAGCCCCATACTGAAAGAAGACTCCCACATTCTGAAAACTGCATACCCAGGCTAGGCAGAGTACATTTTCAGCTTTTTGGTTTGAAGTTTGTAAATAATAGTAGCTTCCGTGGCTACTTTAGAAAGCAGCTACAGATTAACAAATTTCCTCCAGTTATCCATTTCTTTTCCAGTGATTTAGAGCATCATGGTCTCTGCTATTCACTTCACAGATTAAGAGTCTGCTTTCAGGAACAGAAGGTGGGAACCATTTTTCTTCTACTTTCTGACTGTGTGATGCAATTCAAGTAGCAAATAGCTTCATAATTTCTATGAAATTTTAAGAATGATCAACATCTTCATTGAATCATACTAATCATACTACTCCCTCCCTCCGCCCCCAAATTCATGGCTTTATGGACTTCCTGTGATGCTGGGAGGAGGCAAACTGATCTTCACCTCCGTACAACACATACTATGAGTGCGACATAGGGACTTTAATTGCTTTGATTTTACCATGCATAGGAAGGACATGGCCAGGAATGAGTATTGAGCAGTCAGCTTTTGCATGTTAATGCTGTTAATGAAATTATTTTGCCCCGGTCGGTCCTGGCAGCAGTCAATATGGTTTGAGTTTCTTCTTAGCCACACTGTGAGAATGGAGATGAGACAGACATGGCATCATTTCCTTGCCTCTCCTTTACCCCAAAGGCCACATTTCTAACTTTATGTGGAGCATGCAGAGGAAGAATTATTTGGTTGGAAACAGAAATAAATAAATCCTACTACAAACAAACTTTGGGACTCATTTGTCTCATTCTTCTCCATCCAGATAGTGATATATGCATGTCATGTTAAAGGATAAGTTCAATACAGTCTCACTTGTCTGTGTTAATTGATATCAAGCATGTAGGAATACCCGTGTAATACAGACAGAGGAATCAAGAGGCTCCTCTATACAGCAGAGTTTGGGCAGCCAGTCTGTGGTGTGAAAATAGCAAACTGGATCTCTCCTGTGATCTGGAAATTTCACAGATTTACATGTGGGCTAAATGCTACATCAACTATGACGTAAGCACACATATGCTACATCAAACTGCTCAACTGTTGACCTGCGTAAATATAGCCTGAAGAGATGAACCCATAAGCATCTCTAAAAAGATTCTGCAACATCTGTGCAATGGCAAAATATGTTCCAGCTTTGAGGCACGTGGAATTTACTTTTAAGTCCCTATTTCTATCCTTCATGTCCTATTTTCTGCTCTCTACTTTTTCTGCCTGACAGGTCTTCTGCAGTTACCCGTGAATGCTCAGCCTTCATAGTTAAAATGCCAACAATTTTGTTACACTCTATACTCTGGACCTCTTCTTCACCTACCAAAATTCACTACTCCTAAGACCAAGTCTCTGAGGTTTTGCCAAGTGTTTAATTAATAAACGTAATAATAACTAGATGGTTGAAAATTGACTTGAAATAATACCCTCTCAGGCAGCATTTACATCTTACACAAAGAGTTGCCATTTTAACTGAAAATGTGAGCAGTTTAGATTACAAAGCTGCTGGTAATCAGTGGGGGAGAGGTTTGTATGTGCTGATTTCTCTGAGCATTTCAAACCACACGAGATGGGAAGCTATTGATTTTGCTCATGTGTGCTCAGGGCCTTGTCCCTTGGTGACCATCTAGAGTTGATTAAGCCTATCCAGAAAGCATTTCTGTTATCAAACCTTAGTCAATCTTGCAAAAGAAATGTATGCAAGAAAGAATTGAATTTAATTCCTTGTATAAAAGAGAACTTTATATCTTCTTAATGAAGTTGAACCGTTATAGAGTATGCCCATCTTTATAAACTGATACTCTGCAAATATTTACAAGAAATCATAGTGAGGCTTGAATTTTAATAAGTCTAAGAACAACCACATTATTTTGTAAGTTGTTATTGTGCTTTAGTACCATGTGCATTAAAGTATGTTTAAAACCTAGTGTCTGCCGTTATCTTACTGAAAATCCAATAGTTTTCAGAGCCATCATAATGTATAATGTCCCTAGGTGATTTATGAGTATAAATCACTCACAATTGTCCTGTAATAAAGAACTATGAGACTGACTCAATCATGAAGATGTAATGGTTTATAAGTATATAGGAAGTTCTACTTAAGTACAAAAAATTCAGGAAACTGGAAGAGAAATAATATTTACAGATTATTTTGTTTTAGACATAATTAATTAAACATTTGCTATAATTCCTTCTTAAAGATATTGAGAATATTTATGTGGTCTAAGATAGAACTTACTCAGAATTGATTCCAATAATTACTAGAGAGGGCAAAGACCTTGATATTTATGTTATGATTCCTAGTTAATGTTAATGAAATTAAATACATTCTGTTTGCTCTCACAAACTGATTTTCCGATTATGCCAAATATTCTCCCAAGAAATACAAGATTGAGTGGGCTAGTTGATCACACGAGTTCATTGTTCAGAAAATACATTTAGGGATTTGATTGGGATTGCATTTAATCAATAAATCTATTTTAGAAAAAATGATTTTTTCTAATATTGATTTTTTACATCCATGAACAAGATATTTTTTCCTATTTCTGTCTTTATCTTAAGGTTTGTAGATTTTAAAATAAAACCTTATCTTGTATTCTATGAAAATCATTAAATAGTTATTAGGTATTTTAATATTTTCATTCTATTGCTAATGAGATTTAAAAATTATATAAATATATATTTTTCCTGACAAATAGAAATATTAGCGTCCCTAAAACTAAAGACCCCTTGAAACACAACTGATAGTTATAGAAAGTCTCTTAATGGTAGAAGGAAGGAAGTGTGTTCCTTAGGGAACTTGGGACTTGTGAAATGCAAGGCAGTGAGTTTCTTGGTTTTCTCAACAATCTCAGTGAATTCCAGGAGCCTCTAACCCAGAAATGTCAAATTCCTAGAGGCACAGACAAACTCCAAGAAAAGTCTGTTTCCTCCAGCCAAAGGATAAAAGAGAGTGTGGCCTAACAACACCTTTTTTAGCAAAATCCACCCTACTAGAGTCAAGCACTTACAAAATATTTGTACGCCTACCCCTTACCTAATTGGGTCCCAAGTTGATTTTCCATTCCACTCCTGCCTTGTCCTTAGGGAAGAGGGCAGCATATTCATATTCACAGATTCCCCTGTGGGGTGGTATCTCCAAAGCTAAACAAGGAGCTTATCTTCCATTCACCTCCTGGTGGAAACAGGCAATGTTCCAATACCTCCCCAGGATGACATTGGTGGGTTCCAATAGGAATCTGAACCTCTGCCACCACCCAGCATCAACAAGGAGCAAGATGGTGCCAGGCCCATTATTCAGTCTGCAGATCTGCCCTTTAAAGACATTTTTCAGAAAATGAAGAAAACAAACCACAGACTGGGAGAAGATACACAATGAATATATCTTATTTGTATCCTGAATATATAAAGAATCTTTAGGACTAAATAATAAGACAGACAATCTGATAAAAATTTCAACACATACTTCATATAAGGTGTAAAAATAACCAATAAGCACCTGAACGTATGCTTCTATTGTCATTATGGAAATGAGAATTAAAGCTAGAAGAAATATCACTGCACAGAAGTCTCACATGTTGGTATTGAAAATTAAAATGGTACAAGTGATTTTTAAAATAGCTTGGAATAATCTTTAAAATTAAATTTTTCACATAATCCTGATATTCCACTCTCAATTATTCACCTAAGAGCTATGAAAACATTTGTCCACTTAAAAACTCATGTGTAAATGTTCATAACAGCTTTATTTGTAAGAGCCAAAAAGTAGAAACAACCTTTGCCAATCATCTAATGATTAAACAAATTATGGTATATAATGGTATATAATGGTATATAATGTAATTACATTCAGTATCAATGGCATTATTTATTAATACACAAAACAACATGATTTATTCTTTAAAATATTATGCTGACTGAAAGAAACCAGACATAAAGGTACATACTGATAATTCCATTTACATGAAATTTCAGAAAAGATCTATTTAATCTATAGTGATGCAAAATAGATCAGCAGTCTCCAGGGATTCTATTGGGGTAGGGAACAACTGCAAAGGGGCTCACTGGAACTTTTGAGACAATGGAAATCTTTTATAATTTGACTGTGGTTATATAGCCACATACTTGCCAAAATTGACCAATCAATGCACTTAAAATGAGTATGTAAAGCATGAAGTTTGAATAAAAAAACTAACATACACAGATACACACGCACACACACCACACACATGCATACACACAATATAATAAGCACGATATATGTGGTTTGAAGCCTTAAAGTCAAGGTTAAAATTACTACTCATACAATAATCTATTTTAATTGTGTATTTCTCAATATTTGATGAATGGCTTGATTATAAATTATTTTTACATAATGAGATTGGTTGAAACAGTAGATACTTGGCCTTTTCTTATTTGTAAAAGTATAAATCGCTCAATTTTGGAAGCTTATTAATATTAACCTGCTGGCCACCAGAGTAGAGTTACAAAATCTCATCTTTCCATATATCAAATGATATTCATATGATTTTAAAGATTCCACCACCCATTAAAACATCCATTAAAATAAATTGTTTATTTCTTTCTTTTAGGGATAAGTCATATAATATTTATGTTAATCATACAATATTTATATTACAAAGAAACCATGTGTCTGTTAAACAAAAATTTAAAATTGGCTTTCTACTGTTTTGATATGTCTAATGCAACATCCTGCCATGATGGACATGTTCTGCATCTGCCCTGTCCAATGTGATTCCCACTAGGCCATGCAGCTATAAAGCACCTTGAAATGAGGTTAGTAGGACTTAAGAACTGAAAATTCAGTTTTACTTACTTTTAATTAATTTAAATAACTACAATCAACTATTGTACCATGCTTACCATGTTAGGCAGCCATATCTAATGCCTGGAATGGATGAAGTTGGTAATTTTTTGTACTAATATCAATCTACTATTTTGCATTATTAGGGGTGATTCTCTCTACACCTTCTCAATCCTGCTTAATAGGATGAAATAGTCACCTGATTTAGTCATATTCTGAACACTTATTAGATCAACTTTATTTTGGCAGGATTATTCCATATTAAATGAGACCATAGATGAGTATGGTGACCTCAGAGCTTTATCCACAGTCTCACAGCAGATGAGAAGTGCTAAGCCCATATTTAACTAACTGGGCATAGTTTAAGCAAGTTTATTTTGTCTCTTCTCTCATACAAGTTGCTAGATGCTTGGAAATTATTGGTACTGGTTAGTATTAAGATTTAAGTTTGAGAAATGGTAGAAGCCTGTTAGCTGGTATCTAAGTTACTTGTTCTAGTTCAGATTACTAAAGAGTGAATAGTAGTGAACTAGAAATAGTAGGACTGGCAACTAATCAATAGTTCCTGTTTTCTATTACCTTTAGGGGGATACAGGAACTTTTCCATTTAATAGTGGTTTAAGTTCTGAAAGATTATTGATAAGTTCTAAATTACTTAAGAAGAGTTTAAACATTTGTCTCTGGTTATTTTTAAATGAGGCACAGTCATTTCTTGAATGATTTGTACTTTGACTTTCATGATGGTTCTTATTATGGAGTGTTTTGTTCTGTTTATCTCATGTAACATCCATCACTGTCTGAAAATACTTGCATTTCTTCTGTTGCCTCTCATAACCTCACCGCCTTTGCACATACTGGAAGGGATGAGGTTAATGTTGCCCATACAGCAATACATTCTCAATATATCCATAGGAAATAGGGTACACAACAGTCAGATAGCCTAGTCTACTGGTCTTTAAACTGGGATATTCACCTCATACTGTGAAATATATAGGAGTATCTCTCAAGGAATGAAAAAAGAATTTGGGGGTCATTAAAGTAAGTGTTGGTTTTGAAAAAGTGAATGAATCTAATGATAGGTAACAACCATGCTCCAAATCAGGTATTTTTACTTCATTCTTTCCTACAAAATTAAAAGGGGAAGAAATTAGACTATCCTCTAACAGAACATAAATAAAATTTGATGAAAGATATTTAGGTGATATTTGCCATATAACTATGTAGTTCAGAGAATTTAGCTGCAAAACTCTTTCCAGATCCACCCACTTATTTATGCAAACAAGATTTTTCAGATTTCACATTTGAAGGTGAGAATTAAGGAAGGATAGAGTAGGTACTGAACTATTTCATATTCTAGCAACTAATGCTATTAATTGATGACACATTACTTATAAAAGGAGGCCCAGTTAACTTAAAATTAATTTTAAGTATCATTTTATTGTTTTTATTTTACAATATTATCATAATAGGTAATATAATTATTTTTACTGTGTACTAGTCATTGCTGTAATTGTAACTTGACCTCCAAAGAAATTTTTTAAAATCTTAGGGCCTTATGGTCATGGGAAATTGGGAAATGTAAAGAAAACAAATTTAAATTAACATACTTCATTTTCAAGGAATTAAGAAATAATATGTACTATATAAGCAATGCCCCCTGGGGTTAGGCAGTACAGTGGCCTGATAGGGTGATCAATGAAAAAAACCTACAGATAAAAAAGTACTGCATTAATATTACATTAAGTCTGTAAAGGAAGTGGAATATAAATATGAGTTAAAGGAGAAAAAGAAATGATGTAAAATTTCTGGCTATTAAGAGAACCCTTGCATGTATATTTTTAAATGTTTGATGGTGGGTGTCGATTCTCTGTGATAGATGGGGGCCATTGGATACATTATTTACAATTCTAAAGAAATTATATTTTTGCAGCTATTTTTTTTCACCTGTGATGAGGGAGCTGGTGCCTTCACCCAAGCCCCTGCATCGGGAAATAATCAATTCTTTTTAACACTATGGCAGGTGCTGGCCACGAGGTAGAAGCCTGGTCTGGGTTGGTGTAGTGGGAGGTTTCCCAGGAAGGCCAGAGATGCTATTGGAGCTCCTCTCAGGGTGTTATGGAGCTTCAGGTGTGTGTGGGGGGAGTAAGTGTGGAAGAAATATTTTGAAAAATATTTTTGCCTTGAGGTTTTCCTAGCAGCTTATAATCTAATCATAGGGAAATTTTGCTTCTTTGAATAAAATTATTGTTTTAATAAAACTTGTCTGCTTTAGAGATCACACTGCCTTTTCAAATTCAGCTTGAAAAGATATTTAAAGACTGAGGATTACTGCATTCTATTATTTTATGTCTGGAATGAATACTTAATTTTACTTGTTTATTACTTAATTTTGTTACACTATTCCTTAATTCTTCCTAACTAAAGTTTTCACTAGATATTGTTTTAAAATGCTACAAGAATTAATTAATTTGCATTATACCAGACATTTGTGTAAGACAGAGCCCTCACTATGTAACATTTATTTTTCTGTATTCTAAACGTTTCCACATGGTTAACCCCATCTGTCGTAAGTATCAAGATGCTACGGGCTGCTTCTTCCTCAGTCTTTATTTACAATCCAAAATGAACATTTGTAAATGTATAAAATTTATAAACAGAAACAAGAAGCTCTGTGCAGGATGTGCAGAAAGGGAGATTTCTTTCTCTCTTTCTGTTATGCACGCTCTGTCTGTTGTGTAGTATCCTGGAGCTCAGGGATCTCAGTGGATAGACCCTTTTGCAATTTAGCAATAAGATGATAATGAAACTCATCATCATAACCCTGAACTATTAGAGTTGTTGATTCAACAAAGAAAAATTATATTTTGCTTGGTATAGACTTAATGTCAAAGATATTTACTTGAATCCTAATGTTGGAGAATTTAATTACCTGCAAAATATGTACAGCTACTATTAATCAGAAGACCTGATTAAACAGAGCACTGATTAGCTACCCTCTGATCCTATCTGTGGAAGAAAATGAGGCACAAATGAGTAAAATAAAAGATGAACAGATGGATTCTCTTCACAAATCTGTGAGTCTAAAGATCTGCATCTTCTGATGAGTGAGAGCACTCAGTGGTCAGTGACATTCACAAACACATGGGCTTGTGTTTAGGACTGTGTCTACCACTCTTTACACAGCAAACGTGTTCTAGATGCAGGCGTTTCCATATTTCTCAGGCCATCATCTGGGATTCACATTATGCCTCTGAATACTATTCATTATTGTCCTCCTTTCACTGTTCCTGCTCCTCTGCCTGCCTCAAAGTAGGGGTAGGGGGACAGCCAGTTGGAGAGTCTGAGAAAATATGTCCTTGAGCCGGCTCTGCCAACAACTCGCTCTAATGTCTTCAGCAAGTGACTTTAGTTGCACTTTTGCTCAATATCATTTTATGTAAGTGTGTTGAACTAAGCCATCATGTGCTTTAAAACACTGCTTTAAAACAAATGGACTAGGTTTTCTTCAATGTTTCTTTATCCTCAAATATTATGATTTAGGACAACATGCAGATCAGTTATTAAGACTTGAAAAGCGGTTGAAGTTGATGATGAAAATTTAATTTTACATTACCTGTAGATTTCTTTTACTTGTACCCTGAAAATACTTCTCAGAGCACATAGTTGAGTTACTTGGTCTCTAAAATTACTAGTTCTGGACTCAGGTGTATTATGACACATGCTTTTTATTTATGGGTTAAATAACATAATTACTATGTATTATTGATTGATACATTCTATTTTCTCATGTGTTAAGGAAGGGACTGGATTAGATGGAGTTGAAGGCTTTGTCAATCAAAAACTAATACAATGCTTCTCTTTATCCATGATAAAGTTGCCCAAATTTACATATAGATTAATTGACCCAATTAAAATGAATTTTAATTAACTCCATATTACATACAATTCAACTACAATTAATTTTGTAAGAACTTTACTCTTTCTATAGCCAATAATTCACCCAGTCTTTTTTCTTTTACATCTACTCTCTCTTGACTACATCTACTTTACCACACTATATCAAGTAAATCTCCGCTATTTCATTAATCTTCACACCCTAGACGGCCTTCCCATTGATATGACCTACCCGCTCCTGCAAGAAGATTCTTTTTAAGGTAGCCCCATTCTAAAATCTCAGAAGCCTTCTATATCACCACTATGGCTGATTGCAAACGTGACCACAATTCTTCTTTTCTTTGTGTTCATGTTTCTTGAAATATGACTTTGCAACAATTCTCAGAAAGAGATTAGGGTCTACCTTGTGACCCCTTGATTCTGTGCTGGTCTTGTAACATACTTATTTATAGAATACAGCAGGTGTAATGTGCCAGGCTCAAGTCTAGGCTTCCAAATGTCTTGTTTGTTTCTCTTGGAACTCTGCCATCTCCATATTGCCACACTTAGATGAACCTGAGCCATAAGGGGACACATGGTCCAGTTACCCTCATCTCCTCAACCGACAGGCATTGGATATATGTGAATGAGGCCATCCTAGACTGGGGGGTCCCCAGCCTGTGTGCTAGTAAATCGTGGATGCATGAGTGAGTCAACCTACGGCCAGAGGATTCTGTTCACTTTATGAGATTCATAGGCAACTACAAATGGCTCTTATTTTAAGACAATAAGTGTAGAGTAACTTGTTATGCAGCAGTGTCTAAAACCACTTCTGCTGCCGTATCTTGTGCACTAAACAACTTGTGCATGGACTAAAATAAAAATATTCTATTGTTAACTCAGTCTCCAGTCTTCATATTCACCATTGCACTGTCCTTCAGTAATGTTTAGAATATTGTATCTATCTGCTTGTCTATAGGAGTGGCGAAGGTTTGCCAAGAAATACATGGGACCAGATGATCTTAAGGAAATCATGTTCCACACTTTCCATTTCCATGGGTGTTTTGTTCTGGAACTGACCTGCCTGATAAATGCTTCTGTAATCAAGATGTCATGCTGGTCCTTCTTTCCCATGTCCTCTTCACAAGATGCTGATTCAAAGTGTTAGTTTAGGGAAAACATCTTTATAATGAGTTATTATATTTTTATTTCAAAATAATTAAAGTAATATGGGAGCAAAAATGTTTGAGAGCTACTGCATCATTGCCAAGTACACCTCCTAACATGCAAATTTGGACACTTTTTTCACTAGTTAAAAATGCTTTGATAGCTTCTCATTATTCATAGGATAAAATCCCAAATCCTTGGCTTGGTTCTCAAGAGCCCTCAAGATCTAGGTCAGCCTAATTTTCTGGTTTTATTTCCCCTAAATAAACCTTGTTTTGGTTACACTGCACTACTTATAAGCCTTGGAGGAGTCTACAGCTCTGTTTGTCCTCTTGCCTTTGCTTTGAAAGCCTCCTCCTTAAAACATTCTTCTCTATGGATCCAAAGCCAGTGCACTATTCCTTGCCATTGTTAGAGGCCCAGCTCAAATACTTGTTTCTCCATGAATCTTCCTCTGAATAGTCCATCTCTTCACCAACCTGGTACAAATCATTTCACTCCTATTAATATTTCAGAGTACTTCATTTCTATCTACCTTTTTCTAGTATTATTCTTGTTTATATACTTATATATCTTGATTAACTGATCTCATTCAGAAAACATACTCATCTTGTATCCTTTTGGTACCTTCAAAGAAGCTCTAAGTAAATATTTGTTGAATGAATAAATCAGCGAATTAGTGAGAAAAAAACCTTTTATCTTTTTATTTTTTTCTTTTTGAGAAAAAGAAACAAAGGGCTAGAGAGTTGTTAAGAACTGGGATGGAGGAAATCTGAAGCCTTCTGTATTTGCAAATTAGCCTTATCCAAAGGAAAAGTAAATCTTGTATCTTCATGATAAGAAGTAGTTTTATAGCTTGGACCAATGTGCCTCCTGTAGTTAGTCTACTACTGAAGTGAGGCTCCTATTCTCCCACAGAGACAGGGCACTATTTTCCTTGATGATAGTATTTCAAAGGGATAGCTCCTAGGTCCTTGAGAAAGACAGTCCTGGATTGTAAAACTGACAGGAGCTTTAAAGAATTTATATCTCAAAGGTGCAGATGTGACAAGTACTAGTTTTCTAACATAAATGCTCTAAGGAAAGGGAGGTCAGGGACCTAGAAGCAGGAAGAAACCTCTCTGAATTTTGGTCAAGCTGAGGGAAAACTTAAGATCACCTTGGTTGTTATGAAACTGTATACTAAAATGTGATGTCATACCAAGTTATCTACCAAGGTTTTGAACTACTTTTTAAAATCCTCTTTAGGAAAGTTTAAGAATTTTAAATGTTATCCAATCTGCCCATTCTCCCAATGTAGAAATTTCTTCTTGGTTGACTCTGAGTCAGTCATTCACAAAATATCTTATCAGTTCCACTAACAATTAAAGTCATTATCTCACAAAACAGTTGTATTCTATCTTTGAACAGCTATAATTAAAAAAAAAAAAAACTTCATTATTTATTTTTATTATAACACACATGTTTCTGAATAGAACCTTCTAGGATGACTATTATTGTACAATAATAATGCAATTCAGGCTTCTATTTTCAGAATAAAATAAAAATATTACCAGTTACCAGTGTTCTTAATTTGGGAGCATATGTAAAATTTTTGTCAGAAAATAATCTGATAATATGCATTTTAGGGGTACATGAAGAAACTTTAGGGGTACATGATATAAACTTTTATAACACTTAAGATATTTGATTAATTCTTTTTTTCTCCCTGGGCTTTGAATAAATATATGAAACCCAGACAACTAGCACAGAAATGTCAGAATATTTGATAGAGCTATTGAATCATCATAGTTATTTGTATAGTACTTTTCTGGTGTTTCTTACACTTTCCAATAAATTTATTTACATATATTTTAGGCAAAAAGCAAAGGTATCTAGAAAAATGGGTAAGGCTATTAAAATATGTTGTTTTAATGTGCCTGAAAGCACTGTTTTAAATACAGTTAAATCTGCCTGTCTATAGCATTCTTCTACTTACCTCTTCTGCCTTCTTGCAAAGACTTAGTAATGTCTATGAATATTAAGGTGTCAGCTGCCCTTTCATCTCTAATTAGCTGGTGTCCCTAAGGCCAGATACCTACAAACTCATGCCTGCTTCCTTCCTGGGCTTCTTTTGACTACAGCAGTCAGCACACTAAGGCCAATGACATACACTTTGGAAGAATGAATAACAACTAATGCAGAATGAGGTTCTGTGGTCAACATGTAAGGTGAAAATCACAAAGAGGAAATTGATTTTTGAAAATTCCTTAAACTTTCTAGGTTTGAAGGATATTTCCATTTCTTCATTTGAGCCCAAGATGAATTCATTTACTTATGTTTAAGTCATAATTTATGAGAAAATACTTTATTTTTTAAAGATTTTATGTATTTACTTGAGAGAGAGAGATAGCATAAAAGACCATGGTTGGGGGGGAGGAGCAGTGGGCAAGGGATGAAGCAGACTCCCTGATGAACAGGGAGCCCGACACAGGTTGGATTCCAGGATCCTGGGATCATGACCAGAGCCGAAGGCAGATGCTTAACCAACTGAGACACCCTGAAAAAAGTACTTTAGATATATGAATCATAGTTTCAGCATACAGGACTGAGAACACTGAAGGAATATCACTATTATGTTTTCCACCTCAGTAACTCTCAGTAACAGTAACAGGAGGATAGTATCCACACTTATTAAATTATAATTTTCTCTAAGTCTCTCTTTGAGCCTCTCCCCAAGGCTTGACAACTTCTCTCTCTCTGTCTCTCTCAATCTCTCTCTCTCTCTCTCTCTCACACACACACACACACACACACACACACACACACACTATCACACACAGTGACATTAAAACTCAATTCTTCTAAGCTATGGAACAGAACCCAAGATAATTCCCTGTCCTTGTATTAAACTATGCTGGAGCCAAGCAAAATTAATTTAGTTGCTTGCTTCAGGAAATACCTGCTTCTAGAAGATAAGAGTATGAACCAACTAAAAGGATTACTTATCAAGGCTAACCGCTTCCTGATCAAAACTTGCTTCAAGACCCTTGCTTCTATGTACCCACCGATAAAGTTATGACGTCTTAAATGCTACCAAATCCTGACTGATTTCTACTTGAGAAAGATCCTCTTAAAACCATCCAGTTCAGTCTCCTAAAACTCTACAAACATTTTGCCTTAATTTCTCATTTTAGGACTATTAAGACTTTGTTAAGGTTGTGGTCTCCATTGTGATAAATCTAACAAACTTAACTTTGATCAACAAGTTTTTCTGGCCTGTTTGAAGAGTCAGCAATTGAAAACCAAATTATATGTGTCTCTACCACATCAGTATATATGAAATTCCATCTTCTCGCATTTCCCAATTGTTTGAACCTAAGCACGTAGAGTGTTGTGTCCAAGATTGCGAATCTGAGAAACCACCAAGGAGCCGACACCGATACAAACACACGAGGGTTTATTTACAAACTCAAGCTTGGGTCCAAGTATACCTGACACAGCAGAGCAGGAACTTGGACCCTGAGTGGGTTCCAACCTAGTTTTATGGGCTGGTCTAGGGGACCTCCAGAAGGGGTGGAGGAATTTCTCAAGTTCTGCTTACATTCTGATATGGGGCTTTCAAGAGCATTAAATTCTGTTCTCATTCTGATATGGTACCTTCTACCATGGGCTCTGAGCTCTGTTCTCATTCTAATATGGGGCTTTCTAGGGCACTAAACTGTAAGCTGTTTTTTTTGTTTGTTTGTTTGTTTTTGTTTTTGTTTTATTCCTGTAACTGAAGTAATGTAAATTTCGGCTCTTATTCACAGGGGACTGAGATGGCTGTACTTGTGCTAACACTGAACTTCAGGTGGAATGGCCTTAATTTTCTCAACCTCCACATAGAGTACCTTCTCTTAACTGTCCACTGTCAACTTACATACAAATTGGCTACTGATTTTTTTTTCAATACTAATTTTGGCTGCAACCTGGCCTGAGCCCCAAAACATCTGATGAAGCCCTAGTTACTTATCCTCTCCACTCCACACTTTGCGCTGAAGAGTCGAGTCCTGTTCCATGATGCTAGTGTACACTATAGTTCAACAATGTATATTCCTTAAAAATTCCAGTTACAGGCTCTATCTGCCAGATTAGATCCAGGAATTTATGGCTATTTGTCATGCTTTACCAGCCTGATTATATAAACAGGTTTTGTTTTTTTTTTTGTTTTTTTTTTTTAAGATTTAAAAAAAAATATTCATGAGAGACACAGAGAGAGGCAGAGACAGGCAGAGAGAGAAGCAGGCTCTCTGAGAGGAGCCCGATGTGAGACTGGACCCCAGGACCCTGGGATCAAGACCTAAGCCAAAGGCAGACGCTCAACCACTGGACCACCCAGGTGCCTTCAAATACTTCTTTTAACCCCAACCCAGTGTTATTTTCCCCCTGCTAATATCTTAACTATTAAAGACCTAAGTTTTACTGTTGTGCCCAAGATTGCGAATCTGAGAAACCACCAAGGAGCCGACACCAATGCAAACTCACGAGGGTTTATTTACAAGCTCGAGCTTGGGTCCGAGTGTACTTGACACAGCAGGGACTTGGACCCCGAGGTGGGTTTTAGCTTAGTTTTTTATAGGCTGGTCTAGGGGATTTTCAGAAGGGGTGGAGGAATTTCTCACTTTCTGTTTACATTTTGATATGGGGCTTTCAAGGGCATTGAGCTCTGTTCTTATTCTAATAGAGGCTTCCTGCCCTTGGCTTGGGCTCTGTTCTTATTCTAATATGGGGCTTTCTAGGATGTTAAGCTGTAAACTGTTTTCTTCCTGTAACTGAAGGAATGTGAATTTCAGCTCTTATTCACAGGGGCCTGGGATGGCTGTACTTGTGCTAACGCTAAACTTGAGGTGGAATGGCCTTGATTTTTCTCGGCCTCCACATTTCCCCCTCTCAGAGGAACCTAAGGAAGGACCTAATCATGGGTCCAGGTTGGTCTCAGAGTGAGCCAGTGGGAATGATTAAATCATGATTCAAACCAACCTTGTTGCTGCTCTTGCTCCTGTTTACTTCTAGCCAAGCCTTTTCTGACTTTTTCCATAGATTCCCGGACTATTCCTGAGTGGTCAGTAAAGAAGCAACACTCCTCATTTGGGGCAACACATAGCCCCCCCCCCCCTCCCCGCTAGCAAAAGCCTCTCTACAGTTAAGATGCTCCCATCTTTTTAACCCTTAAAAGACTTTTAAAAGCAAGGCTGAATTGGGAGCACATTTTTAAATGGCTAATGGGGAAGCAACATTAGTGGGTAAGTGAGAACGGCACAGTCTTAAAGTCCGTGAGAACGGCGTGTGGGTCAGCCGGCCGGACGCTGTAGGGGACCCAGGGAGTAATCCCGTCGACCTTGAGAGCGGTGGGAGGGTCAGGGTCACGACTAGGGTCCCTTCCAGCGAGGCTGAAGGGTCTGGTGCTGGTATCTCCGCGTACACCCAGTCCCCCTGCGGGTATCGATGGGTCCGGGGGTGGCCCAGTCTCGTAGAGGGTCCTCAGCTTAGGCCACGCCTGCGCGTGGCTTCGTTGTAACGTTTGGAGGGAGCAAGGAGTCGTATGGGTGCGCCCAGCGCCAGGTTTACACCCTGTCCCCGGATTCTCAAGGGCCAGCGAGAGCTCAGGGGGCCGCGGGGACGGCTTCGCTGCCGAGGCGCGGGCCCTCTCTCGGGAGCCCGTTCCAGGGCGCCCCGCCCTTCACAAAGAGAAGAGCACCTCCCGGGGCTCCCGCGGCTTCTCCGGGATCGGCGCCCATCACCCCACTCCAGGTTCGGGGATCTGAACCCCACTCCCTTTCCATCGGCTGAGGGCCACGGAGGCCATCGGCCGTCCCTTCGGACCGGCGCTCGCCCATCTCTCAGGACCGACTGGCCCATGTTCAGCTGCTGTTCCCGTGGAACCTTCGCCACCTTCCACCATGCCAGAGGCTGTTCACCTTGGAGACCTGCTGCTAATCGGGGGATACTAGGTGGAGGAAGACCGAACACGGCCTCATAGGGAGTCAGTCCCGTCTTATATGGGGAGTTCCTCACCCATATAGGGCAAAAGGGAGGAGAGTCACCCAGTCCCCGCCAGTCTCCAGGGCTAATTTAGTTAAGGTGTCCTGTAATGTTCTGTTCATCCCCGCTACCTGTCCTGAGCCCTGGGCCCTACGTGCACAATGTCATTTCCAATCTGCCCCAAGTACTAGTGCCACTCCCCGTGTTGCCTTAGAGACGAATCGTGGGCCGTTGTCTGATCCAGTCTTACCAGGAAAGCCGTACCTCGGTGAGATGTCTTCCAGCAGTTTCTTGGTCACGGTCTGTGCTGCATGTTTGGTGGGAAATGCCTCTGTCCATCCTGGCGGACAGTTTGCGGCTGTGGGATCCTTAAGCCGGTTTCCTTCCGTGCATCCGTCAACCATCTTTGTCCATCCTTTAATTTGTACCCAAGGTAGCTCACCTCCGCTCTGCAGATCTGGGCTTTTTTAGCTGAGGCCCGGTATCCTAGGGCCACTATGGTCTGGAGCAAGTCCCTGGTGCTTCGCAGGCATGTGTCCTGGTCCTCTGCCACCAACAGGATATCAAATGAGGGTGCTTGGAACGGAACTCACCCAATTCTTTGTGTAAGGCCTCATCGAAGATGGTCGGTGAATTTTTGAATCCTTGTGGTAGTCCAGTCCAGGTGAGCTGGCCATTGATGCCTTTCTCAGGGTCCATCCATTCAAAGGCAAAGAGGTCTTGGCTTTTGGGTGCTAAAAGCAGGCTGAAAAAGGCATCTTTTAAATAGAGGAGGGGTATGGGTTTGGGACTCAAGGGTGCATATCCTCTACTCTCCAGTTGACTTCCCTTAAGTCCTGGGGTGGCCTGTAATCGTTACAGTGCAGTTTCTGAACCTGCAGCAAGGGAGTGTTCTATGCCGATTGGCAAGGCCTCAATATGCCCGAGTCCAGTGGTCACTGTATGTGGGGTGTGATTCCCCTACGAGCTATGAGAGGCATGGGTTATTGGCGGGCCCTGACAGGGTCTGGCCCGGCTTTAGTTCTATGCATATGGCCAGTCGGTGCTGGGCCAGCCCAATTCCCACAGTTTCTGCCCACGCTTGGGGAAATTCCCGCAGCCAATGTCAATGTCAGTCACTGGGGCTGAGGGCATTTGGTGGAGATGATATTCATCTTCTAAACTCAGGACAACCACCTGAATAGGGTGCCCCTCCTTGTTTAGGATTTTTGCCCCTTCGGGTTGGAAGCGAATTTGTGCCCTCATCTTGGTGAGCAAATCCCAACCTAACAACGGGTAGGCACACTCAGGGATGACTATGAAGGAATGGGATACCTGGCCCATGCCGAGATCCACAGTTCTTCGGGTAGTCCATGAGTACTGTTTTGTGCCCGTGGCCCCTTGCACCCATGAATTCTTGTTTGCCAATTTCCCTTGGGGTTGTAATAAAACCAAATGTTGTGCCCCAGTGTCCACTAGGAATTCAACAGGTTGCTCCTCCACTCTGAGAGTTACCCTGGGCTTGGGGAGGGGTGCCAAACCCCGACTCCCCTAGTCGTCCAGGTCCTCCATCTCCAAGATCTTGGCAGGGGCCTTAGGTCTTTTTTTAAGACAGTCTTTCACCCAGTGGCCCTCTTCTTTGCAATAAGCACATTGGTTTTTGTTCAGCTTAGGGTGCTCCCGACGGGGACCAGGGCCATCCTTCTTACCTGTCCTTGAAGCCAGCTTCTTGAGGTGCCTCCATCTTTCCTGTGGGTCGTCCATGGTTGTGGCCAGTAGGATTTTGGCCAGGTTTCAGGTCTACCAGTCACTTAGTTTGGTTTGTTGCTCTTCCGGACTTTATTATTATTGACTTTTTCTGCTACTATAAGTCCTGCAAGCTCTTCTCTCCTAAGAAGGCTGCTGGACTCTCATCCTTACCCTGTCTTACATAGCCATACCTCGGCCAGATTGGGAGGCTTGCACGCGGCAGCCTGGAGACCTGCCCCTAGAGTCTGGCGGTGGACCCGGAGTCTCTCCTTACCTTCAGCCCAGTTGTACGCTTTGGGGGGTAAAAATGGTTTTAGCCAAGAAGGGGAATTCTCGATCATGTCCTGCCAGACCAGGATGTAGGGCACCTGGTCAGGGTGGCCATACGGTTTGTCCCTGAAGATCATGGCCTTAACCTGTAAGATAGTAGGTAGGTGGAAAGTTCCTTCTCGGGGTCATTCCACGCCAAAGGTTGGCCATTCTGACATGCAGTAAGTTTGAAATTTCCCTCTCTTTATGTAAACAGTTATAACAGTTAACAAAGACACAGTAACACAAACAAATGCACAGTTAACAAGAACACAGTAACACAGACCAGTGTGCAAAACAGGTAACAAGAACACAGTAACAGACAAACTTTCCAGTGTGGCAGCAGAGAGAAAACAGAAAGCAACCCGGAGGGCTGGCAGCCGGCCCTCTTTACAGATGAGGACCCCATCCTCTCAGTGGGCAAGGGACATCTCCTCAAGAACCCTGGTCGACCACCCGCCAGCACGTCCACCTAAGCCAATGCCAACCCAATACAGATTGGAATTCCTACAGGTAGAGCTCTCAGAGAATATGCGCGCAAAAGGCGGAAAAAGTTGAGTACACTCACCACGCGTGAAACCCTCCAGATAGGATCCTGGAGGTCTCTGGATCCCGGACGAGCCCCCAAATGTTGTGCCCAAGATTGCAAATCTGAGAAACCACCAAGGAGCCGACACCTATGCAAGTGCATGAGGGTTTATTTATAAGCTCGAGCTTGGGTCCAAGTCCCTGCTCCGCTGTGTCGGGTATACTTGGACCCAAGCTCGAGCTTGTAAATAAACCCTTGTGCGCTTGCATCGGTGCCAGCTCCTTGGTGGTTTCTCGGATTCGCAATCTTGGGCACAACATTTACCACTCTCATTAAATGGGTAGTATAAATAGAATTCATTTATATTAAGTAGAGTTAGTATAAATACAGATTAAAAAGCATGTCATGGGATCCCTGGGTGGTGCAGCGGTTTAGCGCCTGCCTTTGGACCAGGGCCGATCCTGGAGACCCGGGATCGAATCCCACGTCGGGCTCCCAGTGCATGGAGCCTGCTTCTCCCTCTGCCTGTGTCTCTGCCTCTCTCTCTCTCTCTGTGACTATCATAAATAAATAAAAATTAAAAAAACAAAAAAAGCATGTCATAATCAATTATCTGATACTTATTAGTTTTGTAGAATTTAGGACTACAAAATTTCTCAAGCTTCAGTTTCCTCAATTATAAAAGAGAAAAAAATTGCAAGACATATTAAATAACATTCTGCATGTGTATGTGTTTAACAAATATAAAGTATTAAAAATGTACTATTTAGTTAGTACTCTCTCAGTGGGCTAGAATGTTTTGTTTGCTACAGAAGCAAAACAAGATGAATAACCTTGTGAATTTGTATTATTAAATTGCCTTCTTAACTTGAGCTACATTCTTTGTTGCAGACAGAATATGGCTCATACAACAATATAAAGCAATGATCGCAGGGGTCAAGAACCATTTATTCAAATTCTTCCATCATCTTGGACCTCAGTGCCATATTCTACTGGCTCTTGTTTCTGAACTTTTGGCCACTGCAGTTCTCTTTATTATCAGAATGTGAGTGTGAGGGAGGGATGTGAGCTCAAATGAAACTTCATTCTGCGTGTGACTCCTTGTTAGCAACCCTGTGAAATATTTGTTGGAGAGCAGGCTTTACTTTTGCAATTATCCTGTCCTCATGAAAGGAAGGGCTAAGAAAGGCATAGGTTATAAATATTTAACTTTATGGTCTGTGTACTGCGACATCAAATGGCTTCAGAGGAATAGCTATGCCAAAATGTATTATAACAAACATCACTAATTTCTGCGAGTTGGGGCTATAATTTTGACTGTTTGTTAAACCTTTGCTATTTATATGTACATAAGATGGCATATATTTATATATTATACACAAGCAAAAGTATGTATTTATGTCATATACATATACTTCAAAGAGATGGATATTTAAGGTTAATTGTTCTAAAAGCATATATTGTCTTAAGTGTAACATAAATAGGGACCCCTGGGTGGCTCAGCAGTTGAGCATCTGCTTTCTGTTCAGGTCCTGATCCTGTGGTCCCGGGATCTAGTCCCATATCAGGCTTCCTGCGGGGGCAAAGGCTCCCTTTGCCTATGTCTCTGCCTCTCTCTCTCTCTCTGTGTGTCTCTTATGAATAAATAAATACAAATCTTAAAAAAAAAAAGAATAACATAAATACTTAACAGTCCCTGTGGTTTAAAGAGAGACAGAGACAGAGACAGAGGCAGAGGCAGACATGCAGGCTTACATTTTCTTTTCAGGCTAACCTGACCCTGGCTTTTATATTGAAATGGATAAAAGATGGAAAATGGGAAAGTCCTAGATATGGTAAGCCTTTTTTAAAAAGTTTTTAAATTCTCCATCTTTAAGTGACTGAAAGAGGATTTCCAGTAAATAAGAGTTTGATTCAGCTATTAATATCAAATGAAGCACCTTGGGAGGTTTACATAGCTGGAGGCATTATTCAGAGGCAGATCGCCTGACTGTTCCCTCTGGGCACACATTGTTCACAATCAGAAGCAGTTAACAAGCTTTATGCTGTGTTCTCCCCGGGTTGCAACTCAGGAAACTTATGAGAAGCTCTTCAAGAAACCCTTGATTAGAATTCCTCACAGTAGTCCAGCTTGGAGGACACAAAGGGCAAATTCAGCTGTGACCAGGACTATATATAAAAAAAGGTTTAATGATTTAAGAAAAAAAAATCACTCCTATGGCTAAAGCTAATACCACAAAAGCCCAATGATTTACTGGTACATATCTAAAATTCCCTTATTCTTTTTGGTTATTTATAAGAAAAGATTAAGCCCAATGAATGGCAAATCTCCATATTATTTTATTTATTTTGATAATATATAGTGTGTGGTTATAACAATCAATTAATGCTAAATATTGCAATTTCATAAACAGTGCTTTAAAACTAGTAAGTTTTAGTAATTCAACAGTGAAAAAAGGTATGTACATTTCTCGGACATGCGTAAGGTCTCTGGCAGTTCTAGGAGGTTAGCACTTCCTTCAATGCCATGGCAGCTTGAGTGGAAGTGATTCAACACCTCCAGGATGAATCAGGAGTGAACCTGTGTTCGGACTGCCCTCACCTGCCCTTCCTGTTTCTGAGAAACTGTCAAGATCTTTGCACTATGTATTGCTCCATGGGAAAAATCTAAACCAAGCTTTCAGAGATAAAGCAAGCAATTTAATTAAAGCACATGGTCAAGAAAAGAGACAAACCACAGACTGGAAAAGATTCACACTACATTGATCTGACAGGATTTGTATCTAGTCTATATAATGAACACAACATTAAAAAGGGAAACTTATGTCTTCCCCAAAAGGCATTAGAATTGCGTAGAGGTTTTCTTTGTGTGTGTGTGTCTTTCTTTTTAGATTCTTGTGGATGTTTTTAAAAAGAGGATATCCGCTGAGTGAAGTAAGTCAGTCGGAGAAGGACAAACATTATATGTTCTCATTCATTTGGGGAATATAAATAATAGTGAAAGGGAATATAAGGGAAGGGAGAAGAAATGTGTGGGAAATATCAGAAAGGGAGACAGAACGTAAAGACTGCTAACTCTGGGAAACGAACTAGGGGTAGTAGAAGGGGAGGAGGGCAGGGGGTGGGAGTGAATGGGTGACGGGCACTGGGTGTTATTCTGTATGTTAGTAAATTGAACACCAATAAAAAATAAATTAAAAAAAAAAAAAAAGAGGATATCCAAAAAAAAGGCACGTGAAGAAAGGTGTTAGTCATTATTAATTAGGGGATGCAAATTAAAATACACAAAAGTGGCTAAAATCAAAGATTGCCAATAGCAAATGATGACAAAAAATGGAGTAGCTGCAACTCTATATGCAACCAGAAGACGCACTAAATGGCACAACATTTTTGAAAACTGGAAATCTCTTGCAAATGAAACACATTTCTATAATACAACAATTGCATATCCACAATGGAAATGATAATATGTGTTTAAAGTCTCGTGTAAGAATGGTTATACTACCCTTATTTATAGTAGCCAAAAATTAAACACAACACAAATATCCATCAGTCAGAAAATAACTAAAAAAAATTGTGCTATTTTCATGAAAATGAAAAGGAATGTATTAAATGCACTTAGCAAGATGGATGAATTTTAGTGACATTATGTTGAATAAAAAGAAATGGGATACATATACAAACTACACTACCACATCTGTATCTCAGAAACATGGTTTTTCCTGGTCTTCCTACCTTGATAGAAGTGTGAACTCTTCTCACTGTAGCACCAGCTGTTCTCTCTTTAAATCTCAAACTGAATTCGTAGGTTTTCAGGATGATTTGAAAGTTATCTAGGTAAGTTGGTGGGGACAGGTGACCGGGGGACCCTACTCTTCCTCCGTCTTGCCCCGCCTCCAGAAACATTATGTTAAGTGAAGTCTGAAAGTGGCTGCCTCGGGAGGGGATTGAGTTTCCCAGAAAGGAGCATGAGTGAAATATCTAGAATGATAGAGATGTTCTATAGTCTGTGTTGGGTAATGGTACATAATCTTTTAAACACATATTCAACTCATATTTAAAATGTGCATTTTATCATATATACATTTTACAAAAAAAAAAAAGAGAGAGAGAGAGAGAGAGAAAGCTGTGGTAGAGAATCTAAACAATGGCAGGGGAAAAGTACCCTTTGACACATCTGCTATGGATTAAACACATGTCCTCCCCAAATTCAAATGTCGGTCCTAATCCCCATGTGACTGTATTTGGAGATAAGTCCTATAAAGAAGTAATTACGATTCAATGAGGTGATAAATGTGGGGCCGTGGTAGGATGATGTCAGTGTCCTTATAAGAACAGACCCAGACAGCAGGAAGAAGTCATGTGAGCATACAGTGCAATGGTGGCTGCGTTCAAACCAGGAGAGGTCTCTCAGAATGAAACCTACCTTGCTCCACACCTTGACCTTGGGATAGCCAGCCTCCAGGACTGGGAGAAATAAATTGGTTTTGTTTAGGCTGCCCAGTTTATGGCATTTTGTTACGACTGTCTAAGGACGCTAAGATACCGCCAGTCTTACTTTTGGGAATTTGCCATATTTTATGCCATCTCATAATACAAAACACATCCATGCAGTTACACAATGGGATTCCTTGTTTCACTGTTTCTAACTACAGAATCCTGGAAATGACCTAAATGATTAGACCTAAAAAATGAAGAACTGAACTATTTTATTTCTATGCAATACAGTACAATGCAGCTATTAATAAGCCGCTAAGTGATTTCCAGTATGTGGGTGTGCATACACATGCTTAGGTTTGGAAGGTAACAGAGGATGAATAAACAAGAAACTAACAAAGTTCATTACTAAAGACTGAAATGTAAGCATGTGGAAGGGATAGGTAAGGATTTGACAGTACCCTGATTTTCTATACATATTCTAAATGGTTTTGACTTCTCATGGTATGCTAAAGTTTTACTTATTTATCTTTTTAAAGATTTTATTTATTTGATCGAGAGAGAGAGAATGAGCAGGGGGGAGGGAGAAGCAGACTCCCTTGTCCTTTCACAGTATAAGCTCAGGCTACAGACAGAAGGAACCAGAAAAACATCATGAACTTTACTTAATATTGTGTGTGTGTGTTTTTTTTTTTAAGATTTTATTTATTTATTCATGACAGATGCACAGAAAGAGAGAGAGACGCAGAGACACAGGCAGAGGGAGAAGCAGGCCCCATGCAGGGAGCCTGATGTGGGACTTGATCCCAGGTCTCCAGGATCACGCCCTGGGCTGAATGCAGGTGCTAAACCGCTGAGCCACCCGGGGATCCCTAATATCTTGTTTTTATCCAGTATTCCAAAACTATTTTTTTGTGTGTGCATATGTAGAGTTGTATTTAGCAAATGAGTAAATATATTGCTGATCTTTGAAGTCAGGGTTTTCATCATGGGAAGAGGGGGATATAACTGAGGAATGGTGGAGGGAAAGGAAGTATCCCATTGTATCAGACTGAAACTTGAGGTGTCAGGCTGAACTAGTGATTTGAATACATATATATGTTTTAAGCTCTGTTTGTTAGAGCCTACGGCATTCCCCATGCCAATGAACACTTCTAGTTCCTAAATCTTGTTTTTTAAATACTATTATTATCAAAGTTATTCCTTTATAGGATGGTGTTCAAACTGAAGGGGAAGGTGAAGGGGAAGGATCTGAAAGATTTTGTTCCAGAAAGTAAGACAGTGCTCATAAAATGATTGGAGACATTTTGACAGAGGAGGCATTTAGCTAGATGTGAGCAGGAAACATGTTTTCTGAGGGATAGAAAAGGGTGGAAACCAAGTTCCAAAGATTCCAGGAAGACCTCTGGGACACACATACATTCCTCCCTCTAACTGCTGCCTATGGTACCCTACAGCTACATTAGGACATTGAGGTTCTCACCTCATCCCTTTCTAGAACGGCTGCCATGACTGATTCTAAAAGGACCACATAGGGCCAAAAACTCTCCCATCTGACCGGTTGCCAGGAGTTCCTTAAATGATTGAAGGTAACCTCAGTCAGAGGCCTTCCTAGCTATCTCCCATAACCCATTTAAACATTAAAAAACAAGACAACCCTGACTCCCTGTGCAGTTGCAACCTATGAGCATGACCTTTCCTATCTTGATAGTGTACTTTAAATGTTATTACACATTTGCTTACTTGAGAGCTGGGCTCTGAATTCTTTCCTAAATAAGAAATATAAAAAGAGTGAGAAAAACACCATTTTGCAGCTTCAGGTACAAATCACAAATGGTTGCTAAGGATTCTGACACCAATTCCAATGTGTAGGGCTATATTTTTTCCCCACATCACCATGCAAGTCTTTGGGTATCCTACAATTCAACTTATTTCTGACACTACTCTGAAACAATATCAGATCCCATGGGTTAAGGGCTCAGGCCCACAAGATCACCCTTCCACTTCAGATGCCAGTCGCAAGTCCAAGTTGTTACTGTACATCTGACCAACTGGCCATATCTATTACTAAATATATTCATAAGTATTTTTGATGTTATTATAAATGGGGGTGTTTTAACATTTCATCTTCTAATTGTTCATTGCTAATATAGGAATAAATTACTTTTTGAAAAAATTTTATTTATTATGAGAGACACAGAGAGAGAGAGGCACAGAGACATAGGCAGAGGGAGAAGCAGGCTCCATGCAGGGAGCCCGATGTGGGACTCAATCCCGGGGCTCCAGGATCACGCCCTGGGCCAAAGGCAGAAGCTCAACTGCTGAGCACACAGGTGTCCCAATAAATTACTTTTTATATTACTACTTTGTATATTATTTTTTATATTGACTTTATGTTTATATTACTTCCTATAACCTTGTTAAATTCTACTTATCAGTTCCAGTAATTTTTTTGTAGATCCTTTGGGTTTTCTGTATGCAATCACATCATCTGAAAATAAGGACCATTTAAATTCTTTCCTTCTAATAATTGTGCATCTTGTTTCATTTTCTTGCCTTGCTGTACTAGTTGTGATGTTAAATAGAATAAGTGAGAACAGATACTGTTGCCTTGTTCCTGGTCTTAGGTAGAAAGCATTTAGTCCTTCACAGGTAAAAATGATGTGAGTTTAAGGCTTAAATGATGAGTCCTAAACAAGAATGAGGTAGATTCTACCTGTATCTGATTTGTTGATGTTAAACTGTAGAGATTCTAGATTCTGTTATTTTTCTCTGAATAGTGTCCCACTGTTTCTGAGACAATAGGTTTAATACTTGTTTAAACCGTTTATAAAGGAGTTTTCTTTATTTAGAGCTAGTCCTCAAAGATATGATGCATTTAATGTATACAAATGTGCATAAATAATGTGGACTCTAGTAGAAAGAAACATGTGGATCATTAAGAAAATATACCTACAGATTAACCAAGTGGTGATCCTCAGAGAAAACATACTTTGGCTTGCCCTTGCTGTACGTAGTGTGTGTGTGTGTGTGTGTGTGTGTGTGTGTGTGTAATGCAAATTCAATATTGGCAACAGAGGGCTAGTTCAGTCAGTAGAGCATGTGACTCTTGATCTCAAGGTTGTGAGTTTAAGCCCCATGTTGGCTTAGATATTACTTACCAATAAAATTAAAAAAAAATAGTAGTGCCTGGAGGCTCAGTCAGTCAGCCTTTGGCTGAGGTCATGATCCCAAGGTCCCAGGATTGAGCCCTGGTCCTAGTTGGGGCTCCCCGCTCAGCAGCGATCCCGCTTTTCTCTCTGGCCCTCCTCCCTGCTCTTCTCTTTCTCACTATCTCTCTCTTTCAAACAATCTTTGTTTGAGAAACAAAGATTTGTTTGTGAAATCTTTTTAAAAAATATTGGAAATGGAATTTTAAATAGCGGTTTAATGTATACATATGTGTTAATATATACTTATATTTACTAAGTATATATAATTTGTTATATGTGTTTATATGTACATAATGTGTAAATTATAGTGTATTTGTGATATGCATTTTAGTGTATATAGTTATAGTGTTTATAATGTGCATAATTCATATATTAGTACACACAAACTTTTAGAGTGTGTATCCTAGTTAAACTAATACAATAAAAACGTGAGAAGGTAAAATAGAATACATTCTTGATTTTATTTCCTCCTATACATATTGGAGGGATTAGCACAATATGAAGGCTCACAAATGTGATGATGATTGAAAGGGGTTCCACAGGTAAAAAAGAGTGATACTTTGGGAAGCACAAGATTAAGCCTTTCTATTTGTGTTGCCTGTCTCTTGCAGTATACTACATCCGCATTCCATCCGCATGCTCTCATATGTAAATAACTAGATAAGCTCTTAAATAGATTTGAAGCCATTGTCACTCCATGAATAAATGTGATAGATGTAGAACAGGATAAAAAGGGATAAAGTGCCCAGCTTTATTAAAAAAGGAGACAGGGGAGATGAAAGAGTATGGTCGTTGCAGTCTGACCTGGCAATTTAGGACAAAAATTTTCCTTTCTAAATTTACCTCTTCTTCATGTTATATAATGACATTTAAAATACTTATCTCCTAAAGGTGTGAATGTGAAATAATATTATATAGTATTACCAAGTTCATATTTAATAAATGGGATAGCTATTTTCTGATACTAAAAATAGGTAAACTAACATCACAAGAAAATAATGAAATATAGTAGAGAAGTTGGCAGTGAGTGACAGAAGCAGATGAGGACAAAATAGAATTTGTATCTAAATTAGGCTATTTAGATGGAGGCCTTGCTGAAGGCTTAAACATACTGTAAAAAGGATTTAAAGATTTCATTTATAATAAGAGTATCCAGAATAACTTTATTATGTAGTTACAGAAACAAAACCAGTAAGCAGCCATGGCATTATTTGGGAATTTTGCTACTCACCGCTTTAGTAACATGCCTTTTCAAATAATTATTTTAAAAATAATGAAGTATAATATGATAAATACATGTGATTAATGCTTAGTAGCAAAATCATACTGTGTGCATAACACATGTTAAAACCATGAATTTAGAGTCTAGTCCCAATGTGTTATTTCAGCGGCTCATGCCACTAGTCAGGTGTAAGCATGAAGCATGGAGGAACTCCTATCAACGCAACTGTAATCAGGGAGAAGGGATGATCAGAAACTGGGGAGGAAACCTGCCTCTAGGAACAGATCTGGATCACAGTAAAAGAAGAGCAGAGCCAGCAGTTTAGCACACAGGTGCCTGTGATACACAAAGTAGGTAGCAGAGTTTAGTAGGCAATCTGGGTGACAGTAAAGAATATGAGAGCTTTGTGACTGATAATTGTCTTTTTTTTTTTTTTTTAATTTTTTTTATTTATTTATGATAGTTACATCAGAGAGAGAGAGAGAGGCAGAGACATAGGCAGAGGGAGAAGCAGGCTCCATGCACCGGGAGCCCGATGTGGGATTCGATCCCGGGTCTCCAGGATCGCGCCCTGGGCCAAAGGCAGGCGCTAAACCGCTGCGCCACCCAGGGATCCCATGATAATTGTCTTACATGGATTTTCCCACCAGTATCTACCAATGGAGAGTAGAGGGTCAGGAATGAATAGAAAGCAAATTTATTTTTTTATTTTTTATTTTTTTAGAAAGCAAATTTAAATCAGAATCCAAATTATGGAGAAGGATGCTTATGCTGTGTTATATGACGTGAAGTTAGTGACCATTCTGTATTCCATCTGAAGAGGCTACGGTGGATGACGAAAAGGAGAGCCACAGAGTACTTGAGGAGGATATTTTGGTATTTCTAGGAGGATTAGATGTCCTGTGCAATGTGATTAAAGATAGTCACATGATGATCTACGTGGTTGGTACCAAAAGAAGGTTGAGTATAGGAAGTACAAAAACTCCGGAGTAGACACACTTATTTTCTCTAGGCCAACATGTGGACCATTTTTATTAGGGTGGATCCTGTATTCATGGTTATGTGTGTGAACACTTTTGGTAGGAATTTATGATTCTATGTATGGATCAGGAACATGCTTTGTTAAAATTATACACTCCAGTATGTAGACTAGCTATGTAATAGACACACCACATTTATTTGCCCTATTATATTTTTCAAAATGACAGATGAGTAGTGTCCTCAGCCCAAGAGAAACAAATTAATTCATTCTAATTTATGGATAAGAGACATAGGAGACTTAGTAGTTTTCCAGAAATATTTGTAGAGGAAAGAACACCACATTTTCACATTGATTCAAATTTAACAATAGAATATTGCCATAACTAATAAGGAATTTTTGGAATATATGTATGTATGTCATTTACCTGTATTTTGGTTTGTTACTTTCTTTTTTTAAGATTTTATGCATTTATTTACTTGAGAGAGAGAGAGAGTGTGTGTGTGAGCAGGGGGAGGAGCAGAGGGAGAGGGACAAGTAGACTTTGAATTAACCAACTGAGTCAACCAGGCACACTTAGTTTGTTACTCTGAAGGAACACATCAAACAGATGAATCACAGCTGAGTAATTCAGGGCTAGGCTTCAAGGATAGAAACTGTTTTACATTGATGAGGTGTATAGGATTTTTTTAGACTTTATAAAGCGCAGCAGATAAGCTTTCATTCATCTGATGACAAAACAAGACAAGGAGATATATTTGGGTACTCTAACTTTGCATAAAGTATGTGATCAACTCCTTTCAGTGGAACACATCATTTAAAAGTGATTACAATCACAGCTGCTACAATGATGAAGGGGGTTCTA
Organism: Canis lupus baileyi; assembly: GCF_048164855.1. Taxonomy (NCBI): domain Eukaryota; kingdom Metazoa; phylum Chordata; class Mammalia; order Carnivora; family Canidae; genus Canis; species Canis lupus. The sequence goes on along the minus strand of NC_132855.1, from coordinate 51,131,998 downwards.
TAAGAATTCTTTTTCAGGTATATAGCATGTTGTGACATTTTGTGGAATAGGTTTTTACTCGCTTTTTCATCTTAAAAATTTAGATTGCTCATCTATAACCCATTACACCATTGAAAATGGAGATTTATGTCTTAGAGCAATGTATATATTTTGTGGCAACAGGCCGGGGAGTGACAGCAGGCTAGTATGTACTTTTATGGAAATGGTAACACAGGAATGGATTGCAAAGCAACTCTCAATCATATGCAGAAAGCAATCTTGGTAAGCTTGCAAACAAGACAAAACTACAAATTCTGCCATTATGTATAAAAATAGCACATCATGATAGAAATCATAGCTATGTGTGATGGTTGCAATTTTTTCTTAAATCTAGATAAACATGAAAAACACCTTAACCTTGGTTTTATCCATTTTTTTTTCATAAACTGTAAGTGAAGAAACAGAAGGTTGTCAAGAATAATAGGACCCAGGGAGATTAAAATAAAACAACCCTGGTCCACATATTGGCAGAAATAATGATATTCAGATCATTTTATGGAAGTGATCTATATAAGTCCCCTTCTAAACTGTTGATTTTGAAAAATAACAAACCGCAAATATGTATTATGAGTTATATTTCTATCTGATTTAGTGGGTTTCTGTAGCCTATATAGAAAAGAAATGAAATGGTTCTAAAGGAAAAATTCAAGTGTGGGAGAGCCAGAAGTTCTGAATTAGCGGGATTAAGCCATGAGTTATGCCTACTATGGGTGTGCTTTGTGGATAGAGTAAACCTAGAAGCGCTCTTCAGTTATAAAAGCATATTTATATAAAATTCATTCATTGCCTCAACACTGATCAGCCAGCCACAGCACTGACCAAAGAGAAATGGTGGATGTAGAAGAAATTCAGTTCTAAAGTACTAATAATAGTTGACAATTATTAAATACTTGTAATGTTTCAAGTATTGTTCTTTATCATAGCACTTTACACAGATTATTTAACATTCACATTAGCCTTGTGAGCTGAATACTATTTTTTTTGAAGATTTGTTTATTTATTTTAGAGAAAGAGAGTGAGAGAGCGCACAAGTGGGAGAGGGAGGAGAGAGAATCTCGACAAGACTCTAGGCTGAGTGCAGAGCCCAACATGGGGCTTGATCTCAGGACCCAAGATCATAACCTGAGCTGAACCCACGAGTCAGATACTTAACGGACTGCACCACCCAGGTGGTCCTGGATACTCCTTTTTAAACTTATTTTTTTCATTGTGGTAAAAACCACATAAATGGTAAAAATTTCATAACATGAAATTTACCATCTGACCATTTAGTTGTGTTAATTATATTCATGCTGTTGTGCAACCAATCTCTAAAAGTTCCTCAACTTGCCAAATTGAAATTCTATATCTATTAAACAATAGCTCTTCACTTTTTCCTTACCTCAGGCCCTGAAAAACACCATTCTACTTTCTGTTTCTCTGAATTTAGCTTCTATAGATACCTCATACAGGTGAAATCATACAGTATCTGTCTTTTTTTGTGGCTGGCTTATTTCACTTAGCATAATATCTTCAAGACTCATCCATGTTGTAATATGTTTCTGAATTTAGGACTGAGTAATATTCTATTGATACACACACACTCATCACATTTTGTTTATTCATTTATCAGCTGATAAACACTGATTGCTTCCATCTCTTGGCTACTGTGAATAGTACTGTAATAAATATGGGTGGGCAAGTATCTCTTCAAGATATTTGAATTTTGATATATGCACAGGAGTGATTTGCTAGATCATATGGTAATTCAATTTTTAATTTTTTTCTTTTAGGAACTGCCATACTGCTTTCCATAGTGTCTATAACATTTTACATTCCTACCAACAGTGCACAAGGTTTCAATTTCACCACATCCTCATCAACACTTAAATTTTTTTTGCTTGTTTTTTAATAGCAGCCATCCCAATTGGTGTGAAGTGATATTTCATTGTGGTTTTGATTTGCATTTCCAGGAACTTTCTTAACCTAATTTTTTCAATGTTTGGAACTAAGCTACAGAGAGGTTATGTGACTTCTAAAAATCCACACAGGCTAAAGTGGATCTTAAAATCCATATTCTCTACCTCTGAGCTCGAGTTTTGACCTCTACTCTGCAGCCAGCAATTATAGGCATATTGAAAAGAAGAAGACTTGTGTGCAGGAACAAATGAGAACAGAGTAGCTAGTTGGTATGTGCTCTGTGCTGGGAATATGAGGGAAGAGAAGAATGGAAGACTGAGTGTTGCTCATCGTAACTGCTGCTGGAAGCCTGACAGAACACAGATGACCATTCTGTGAGACTGAGTGAGTCACATTGTGTGAATAAAAAGAGTAATGGGTGATTTCACTTTTACCACAGTTTCAATTTTACATTGTAAACTAGAGAAAATCTACCCAAGGATGACTAAGGAAAATGTTTCTCTTCTGATCTAGTTTTTACCTACTTAACATCACCACTGGAAAATACTGTCTTCACAGAGAACCATAAACCTAGAAGTCAGTATTTTGCAATGGTGATCTTTACAAAATAAAAATCTGATCATGCCACTGCTGTGGTTTAAGTCTTTTTGATGGTCTCTTTATTGTTGACATGATAAAATTAAAGCTCTTTCACAAGGTACACAAATTTCTTACAACCAGAGCTAGGCTTAATAGATAGAGAAATATTAAGTAAGTCTATATTTGTATAATCTATTTTACATTTGCATTATACATTTAATAAACAACAAATATTATATATTCAATAAATTATATGCATATATACACACATATACATATATTTCTATATCCTATATTGTGTTTGTAGTTTTTCCCTTTGGCACTCTTTCCTGATCTAGACGTGTGTGTGTGTGTGTGTGTGTGTGTGTGGTGTGAAGTGCCTGGGTGGGGAGTGGCTGTAATGTGCAAGAGATCACGAATGAAGTCCAGAGATAACTGCTGCTGGTAATACCACCTAAAAATTCTACAGACTGTATAAAGACTATTTATATGCTACTAAACAGGACATACTGAACCACTTCTGACTTTATAGGTCATGTTTCATATTGTCATCAGAATCAGGCAGCCTCATCCTAACAGTCTCTAGGGCAGCGGGGATATTTCTTTAGTCCCAGGTCACTGGCATCCTTTTTATTTCAGAAACCTAAATATCTGTTTATATAGCTCTGTCCAAGAGAAACTGAATGTAAGCCACAAATGTGAATGATATAATTTTAAATGTTTCATTAGTTGCATTAAAAAGTAAAAAGGAGGGCAGCCCGGGTGGCTCAGTGGTTTAGCACTGCCTTCAGCCCAGGACCTCATCCTGGAGACCCAGGATCAAATCCCTTGTCAGACTCTCTGCATGGAGCCTGCTTCTCCCTCTGCCTCTGTCTGTGCCTCTCTCTGTGTGTCTCTCATGAATAAATAAATAAAATCTTAAAAAAAAGTAAAAAGGAACAGATGAGATTAATTTTAATATATTTTATTTAAGCTTATATTTCCAAAATATTATCATTAAATACATAATCAACAAAAATTATTAATGAGATATTTTACTTCATTTTTAAAATACATTTTCACAATCTGGTGTGCATTGTACACTTGCTGTGCATCTCAGTTTAGGCTGGCCACATTTCAATATACATGTGAACATACTACACCAAGGGAACATACCACATTTCTAGCTATGTAGGTTCTGCCTATAGATTTGGGGATAGTTTTTTTTTTTCCGATTTCTTGTGCAAACAATATATCTTAAACCTAAAAATATAAATAATGTTTTCAAGCTAAAACAATGGAAGTCATCAATATATAGCAGGCATTCTGGTCTTGGGAATATTGCCTAACTATATAAAAACTCTAAATATAAATCTCCAAGGCCGTGTCCTGTTGACTAACTAACTAACTTGAAATATATTGAACTGACATGTTTAGTCAGATTTTACCTGGTTATGAGACTCATGATGCCCATCTATCATTTTAAGTCAGTCAATAATTTTGCCTTATAAAGAGCCATGTTGCCCCAATGACCAGTAGCATTATCTTTGGGGGAAATGAAGAAAAAGGAATTTTGAAGATGATGGTATTAGCATAATGTTGTGAAGATGAACTAAAACAATATGAGATAACTCTTTAATCTGGTGCTAGACCATTTTAAAATTAATAAATGGTAGCTATTATGAACTTGAGGAGGAGGAAGAAGAGAGTGATGATGGTGATGATCTCTGTAGCATAGCACATGATATTTCTGTATCTGGAAAGAGGTACACCTCTGATTATGAGCTCATTTGCAGGACCATTTTGACAGATAAACAATTATCTAAATAATTATGTCCTGTGACAGAATGCCATCTCCACCCGGTTCTCAGTTTCTTTTAGATATATTTTATCCCCTCCCCCAAAATGCTTATCCAAGGATTTCACTGATTACATGTTTTCAGTAGCAATGCATATTTAACAGAGCTCTGATTACGTTACTAGATCATATTCATCCATTATAAAAAAGGCAATACCTTCAAAACTTCTCCCAATTCTTTAGTATGCAAACAATGTAAATTCTCTCTTATTCTTTATTCCATCCACAATATTAAAGTTATTTCAAAGGATGCCTGGGTGTGTCAGTCCTGGGATTGAGCCCCAAATCAGGCTCCTTGCTCAGCAGGGAGTCGGCTTCAGGATTCTCGATCTCCCTCTGTACCTCTTCCCATTCTCTCTCTCAAATAAATAAATAGATAAATAAATAAATAAATAAATAAATAAATAAATAAATAAATAAATAAATCTTTAAAATACAATTATTTCAAAAAACTCTGAGCTGCTCTTCTGTAAGTATACAGATAGTTGTTAAAAGTGTCATTAGCTATTTGCACAAATCCTCTTGTTTAAATTCAATGAAATACTTATAAAGAAAATCCTCAAGGGAGAGTAGGAAAAAGGAGGTTTTGCATGTGATTTATTTTTCCTAAAGACAAATTCTATTGATCTTCATTGGCTTTTTACTACATTAGACCATTTTGTCTTTATAACTCTGTCACTTGAAAGTATTGCAATATTTTACCAGGTGCAACAAAACAACACAATATTTGACCAGTGATTCTTATTTTTAAAAAATTTCTTTTGATTCTCCTATGGTGTTCTGAGATAGCCATCTCTGTAAGGAAAATACATTTGAAGTTCCTTTCATGGCAAAAAATAAACAGACAGGAGTAGAGGATACATTAATGAGTCTTCAACACCAGAGATATGGAAGCTTTTTTCTTGTGCCTCTACCTCACCTCACAAAAATGATGTGTATAACAACTTTATCACTTCTTTAGAACAAAAAAGATTTTTATCCTTTGCAAGAAATGCTTATATATCTTTATTCCTCTCTTTTTAAGCTTCCATAGATTCCATTTATTTCTTAGTACACCCTTTCCCTGACTATAAGAGAATGAGTAAAAATGACATATATCTTGTATGTTCTCCTACTTTTCCTCAAGCAACACCCTTTGGGTACAACTGTAAATTCAATACCTTGTAGCTACCAAAGCTAAATGGTTCTCCTGTGGATGGTTTCTTCTGGTAGCATGCTATCTCTTGTGGTCAGTGCAGCCCTTGGGAGGAGTTATTAAAAGGTGCTTTCAGGCTGTAGGTTGTGAAAACATAGAGGAGAGTATATTTGAACTGATATTACTACCTGAGCTGTTTTAAGGATCTGCTCTCACAGTCATGCTAGCAAAGAGATATTCAAAGTCAGGATGCTCCGAGATATGGCCTTGGACTCCTTGCAAATAATTTTGTGCCTATCCCTCAATGTGACAAGCAAAACTTGCTAATGTTGCACTGAGTATGCCTCCAGTTTTGTGGATGATGACCGGATATTGTATTATTTTTTAAGATTTTATTTTATTTTCAATTTTTATTTCTTTAAAAATATTTTATTTATTTGAGAGAGAGAGAGAGAGAGCGAGCATAAGGGGGGGGGCAGGGGGAGAGGGAGAAGCAGGCTCCCTGCTGAGTGGGGACCCTGGGATGATCACCTGAGTTGAAGGCAGACACTTAATCGACTGCACCACCCAGGCACTCTTATTTTATTTTTTTTAAATATTTTATTTGTAAGTAATCTTTAACCCAGCAAGGGACTTGAACTCACAACCTCGAGATTAAGAGTTGCATGCTCTACTGACTGAATTAGCCAGGCATCCCAGTTTTGTGTTTTGATGAAGAATATACTGCATCATAATTTGTGTTAATTCCCCCGTCTATACATAAATGATAATTTGAATTCCCTAAGTATATTAGCTTTCTTATTACTCACAAAATAGATCTTTTGAGTAAAATAAAAACCTTTCAAGTTGTCCTAATTTGTATATATTTTTTTGTGGCTCTGAAATCTGTCTTAATAAAATACCAAAATAAAGCCATACTATGAAAACATGATACCTACTGTAGCTAAAATCTTAATTTGAAGAGAGATTATGAGACAAAAGCTCTATTAACTGTAAAATCTAGATCCACCAATTGAAGCAATGATGAAGGTTATTTATTGTACAACTTCTAATAAAAAGAGTAAAAATTAATTTTCAAGGTGCTTTATTGATTCTTTGGCTGATACTTCCATACATATTTATTTCTGGAAAGCATTCTCTTGGCAGCTCTCTGGAGTTAGTGAGGTGAGACCACTTGTACTCCCTTTGGTATTCAAATATCATTTTAGGCAACTGCATTTTTTTAGTCGCCTAATTAAGTCCCTGGGTAAATTGATGAAAGAAAGAAAGTTTTACCTGAATCTCTCTAAAGTAACTTGAATTTCCCCAGCTGTCACTAGCCTGCGGTTACAAATAAGGTGACAAAAAAAAAAAAAAAATGAGGTTACATTTATCTTGAGATTATTATCTTCTTAGATCATCCTCTTAACCAGCTCAACTCTAGGACTTTGGTCACTAGAAGAGTTTTCCCATCCCCACTCACAATAATTTTTGAACAAGGTTACTTTTAAAAGAAATTACCGATGTTCAACCAAAGAGCCCTGCTGCCTTTCAGTGGGTATTCCTTTTCCCCAGGCTCACCCCTACTGTACTTCCATGCTTTCATTGACACATTAAATCCTAGTTCTCTGTTCTATACAGAAGTGGAAAAATCATCCACCCTCTCCTATGTTCTAATTCCCTGTCTCCTGGCTACATAGAGAACTTCTTTCTCACAGGTGTTCTTCCAGCTAAAGAATCCCATGAAAGTAAACGTGTGGAGATAAATTCTACATCTGTCAACATGACTAACTCAAAATATGGTCTTTAGTTGAACCCTGTCCTATCAGTTTCCAAATTCTTTTTTTTTAAGATTTATTTATTTATTCATGAAAGAGAGAGAGAAAGAGAGAGAGAGAGAGAGGCAGAGACGTAAGCAGAGGGAGAAGCAGGCTCTTTGCCGGAGACAGATGCAGGATTCCATCCTGGAACCCGGGATCTCGACCTGAAATGAAGCCAGCTGCCCAACCGCTAAGTCACCCAGGTGTCCCCCAAATTCTTTATCTTCCTTCCTTCTTTCCTTCCTTCCTTCCTTCCTTCTTTTCTTTTTCTTTCTTCTTTCTTTCTTTCTTTCTTTCTTTCTTTCTTTCTTTCTTTCTTTCTTTCTTTCTTTCTTTCTTTCTTTCTTTTTCTTCTTTCTTTCTTTCTTTCTTTCTTTCTTTCTTTCTTTCTTTCTTTCTTTTTCTTTCTTCTTTTTCTTTCTCTTTTTTCTTTTCTTTCTTTCTTCTTCTTCTTCTTCTTCTTCTTCTTCTTCTTCTTCTTCTTCTTCAGAAAGAGAGAGGTAGGGAGGGGAACAGGGAGAGGGAGAGAAAGAATCCCAAGTAAGCTCCTCTGTCCAATGAGGAGCCTTAGGTGGGGCTCAATCTCACAGCCCTGAGATCATGACCGGAGTCAAAATCAAGAGTTGGATGCTTAATCAACTGAGCTACCCAGGCACCCCTATAATTTTTTCTTAAAAAGATTTACACAAAGGATGGAAATTTCAAAGTTAGGAGGTAAGTCCTCTAAAAGAGTACAGGTTAATAGTGATATATTCTCATTTCATATCAATGTTTAGGATTACATGGCCCTACTTGCAAAACAGTGCAGCATTCTGTATCTCTTGGTGAAAAGTCTTACCTATTCTACAATTACAAGCTGACCAGTCCTGCACTACTTCATCTAATCCTTGCCATCCTATGCTGTGATCCACATGTTCTCTTCCACATGGGACTCTTTGAGCTTAAAGTCTGCATTACATCCATTTTTATAAGCCTGAGAAGTGTGCAACTTGTTGTTTGAGTTCTTATTTAATCAAGACATAAATTTAATACTAAAAATATAATTAAAAATCAAGAAGCTTAGAGACATTAGGTAGGGAATATAAGGGCTAATTTTTTTCCCATTGTTTATATCAGTAGTCATTCAATACCATTCAAAATTTTAAAATTTAGTTAAAAAAATCCTTATTTATGCTAAAGATCAGTTCAGCAAATCTGTGGAAAAAAAAAGAGAAGTCCAAGAATAATTCAACACATATATGCTAAGGGCTCCTTTCTACAGTATCTGTGTTGCATGACAAATGGCTTTTTAAGTGGATAATCCAAGAGGCACTGGACAGAGGGAGTGTGGTTTCAAAACTGGAGATGCCATTGTTTCCTTCTCAGTTTTTGTCATATACTCTGATTATCATAAAAAAAAAAGAGTGGAAAAACCCCTCTATAATTTGATTTTTGGTTCTACTAAAAATGACCTTGTGAGGACACCACATTATTCATATTGGAAAGAAAACATTTCTTTGCTGTTTCAAAGTAGCTTAGGAAAGCATGGAATTTTGTCTATCCTTTAAAGGTCTGCCTTTGTTTGGTTTATGCAAGAGCTGCACAGCTGTTTCAACTGAACCTTGATATAGAGTTTGCTGGAAAAAATTCCATTTGCTAAATCAAAGCAGGGTTATATTATTCCTCTACAATTATACAACAATTAGATACAGAGATTTCTGTCAGCTTCAGGAGAACTGGCTCTGATGTACTAAAAACCCATGAGACAGTTCTGTAGGATTTTGGCATGATATTAACCTACAAAGACATTTGTCCTACATCTTGCCTTTCTATATCCTCCCATCCTGGATCCCATCCCAGCCTTTGGATTTAAGCTACAAAAATGTTCATTATCTTAAGGGAAATATAGTAAGTACAATGGAAAATGTATTCTACTGATGTATTAAACTTTATTTTAGGTGTGTCTTAGAATAAAGAAAATCTTTCTGGGCCAAATTTTATACATACTACTCCAGAAAAACTTACTGTGGTGTAGAAAATTATTAGATGAATTTGATTAATTCATGTATAAAAGACAAACAGATCTAGTTTTTTTTTTAATTTTTAGTAATTGTCATGACTTTTCTAACAAGGCTTTTAGATACATAGTTTTTATCCTGTGATTTCATTCTTTTATTTGTAATTATATATTATAAAAATTGGAAAGTACCTTACTTAATTTTTCACAAGATGTACCTGGTCTCCTAAGTCTATGCTCTTATAGAAGTTACACAAAAATGGGTTGATAAAACAGCATCATTCAAGTCTTCAAATTTAGGAAATTTATAATAAAACAGGTACTTTTTTGACATTATTTCAAATTCTGATTTTTTAAGTAGAACTTAATAATTAAAAAAATTAAAGAGGAATCAGACTTTTTGTTTTTCCCTCCCTATGTCATGTTCCTTATTTATAGCCTTTCATATATTGTGCCTCTCAGAGAGTATTATCCCACAGAGGTCAAGTCTCCAAAAATTTGTTTAGGAGTGAGTTTTAGCTACTTTGAAAATGCTTTTCTGTATGCATTGAGACTGCATGCCTAATGTTAAGCTTGTTGTGCTGGCCAAAATGAATTATTTCAAGCCTCAGATGAGGGTTCCTTCTTAAGCCTTATATCACTTTCGTGCCCCATCAGGTAGTTGCAGGAAAATTTTAAAGTTTATGGTTGTTTATTCTGTCACCTGACAAGTGTGGAGTCAGGATGGAGAAAGGAAGGTGAGGAATAAAAGTTATAAAGAAGCCACAAATCCAGGAAAATCTTTCTATTGTCTTTATTCTAAAACTTTTTTTTTTCATTTGAGCTCAGATAAAGCTTTTGTACTTGGCATTATATGAACTAGCCTCTTATTTTATTCAAATTAGAAATGCCAATTAGAAAAGTGCATAACCAAAAAAAAAAAAAAAAAGAAAAGTGCACAACCAAACTGTTCATTTTTTAACTGTGTATTATTTTAGTAAATGAACATATATTATTTGGATAACATTTTTGAGGTATCAGTGAGGAAGCTATCAACTTCCTGTTGATATCTGTTTCACTTAGAACAGAATAATTTAACAGGCACAAATTTAGAACTTCTAGTGATAGGTTATTTTCTTCTCTAACTTTGATGTCTCCAACCCTCTTCAATTTCATTTTAGCTTATGTAATTTTGGGATATAACTTCTGCAGTCTAATTTCCAAATTGTCACCTATATGACAGGTGAACAGTAGTTCCCAGGTTTAATCCAGCATTTCAACAATTTTAGGGATTATGAATCAGTTTTTATGAAGAACTGTACAGACATCATGGAAGAACTGAGGAACATACTTCAAGCATCCCTAATTGCAAAATACTGAGATTATTGGTTGTCTGACTTTGAGAGACTCTCCAGTTTTCTAGGTTATGGCCTATGAGTATTAAGTCTAAAGGGGTCGCAAATTTAATAACTCTTAAAAATGAGTATTAGAAGGGCACCTGGGGGGCTCAGTTGCTTAAGTGTCCAATTCTTGATTTTAGCTCAGATCATGATCTCAGACCTGATCATGAGATAGAACCCCATGCCTGCGTAAGAGTCTCTCTTTGTCTTTGCCCCTCATCCACTTGCATGCACATCCACACTCTGTCTCTAAAAAAATAAATAAATAAATAAAAAGTAAATTAGTATTAGAGACATGTTATGTATTTGGATGACTATTTTGAGTATGGAGAACATAAAGGTAATTCATCACTTGTTATTACTATCTATATCCATGAAGATAAAATAAAACTGTGAGTATCTTATAATTAGAATGGTATTCCTCTTTACCATATGATCCAGTAATTTCATTACTGAGTATTTACCCAAAGAAAATGAAAAACACCAATTTGATAAGATACATGCATCTCTATATTTATTGCAGTATTGTTTATAGCCAAGATATGGAAGCAACCTAAGTGTCCATTGATAATGAATGGATAAAGATATGGTATATGTGTGTGTGTATATATATATATAAAATGGAATATTACTCAGTCCAAAAAATGAAATTTTGCCATTTGCAACCACATGGATGGACCCAGAGGGTACAATGCTAAATGAGATAAGTCAGTCACAGAAAGACAAATACATATAACTTCACTTGGAATTTGAGAATCAAATGAGCAAAAAAAAAGAGACCAAAACAACAAAAAAAAGATTTTTTTTTTTTTTTCAAAAAAAAGATTCTTAAATACAGAAAATAAGTTGTGATTGACAGACGGAAGGTAGTTAGGGAGGGGGGCAAAATAGATAAAATAGATAATAAGAGGTTTGGAGCACTCTTATCCTGATAAACACAGAGAAATGTGTAGAATTGCATAATCATTGTATTACACATTTGAAAGTAATATAACACTATTAATTATGCTTGAAAAAATAGTATTCTGCTTGATGCAGTGTTTCATTTATGGTGTTTTGATATAAAATTGATATTTTACATACACTTTCATTTAATAAAAAATAAAGAACAATAATAGATTTATTATAGATAGTATGTTTATTATATTGATGGCATGTATAAAAAGGAAGTCTTTCAAAATGACAAAGCCTCCAATACATTATAATCTATAATACTTTTGGCTTTATTATTCAGAATCCAGAAATAAAAGTTGTACTGTCAATTAAAGATCACATATTCTTTTCTTTTTAAAGCATTTTTAATTATATAAAACCACTGGTTCTTTATTGGTTTCATAAATGTGTTAATTTGTCAATGACAATTATCCTTAACATAACACAGCCTACTTATTACAATCAAAATGTATGACTCCTAAAGGCACCTTTATAATGAGGATAGAGTGCATTAATACTTTTACAAAGCTGTCTTTAGCCTGAAAGACATCAAAGCCAATAAAAACTAAAATTAAGGGCTAGATAATCAGAAAAATAAAAGATGAAAAGAGCATCACTAGTGTTGCTCATCTAGTAATTGTGACCATTCCACTGAGGCTATATGTCAAATAATAGTCTTCTTGACATCATTCCATATCCTACAATGGATGTCATCAAATAAATGCATCCGTGACAGTTCCTTATAAAATCCTACAGAGAATTTTTTTCTGCATAACATCAAATATTCTATTACAGAACCATAAATACACTGTTTTCATGAACTGTATGTCTGACCTTGAAAATAAGGCCAGAATTCAAAGTTATTATATTTCAATTTCCTGAAAGAATGCCATGAAAATATATAGTCTATTGTTACTGCCTGATTGTTAAATTTGACGGGAAAGTCATGAAAATAAATGCTGTATTGCATCAGCAGAGTTTAAATGAATCTGTGTGGGTCTAAAAAGAACCACCCAAGAGCCAAAATGAGAGAAGTGTGAGTAGAATGAGAAACTTTTTTTTTTGTTTGCTTCTGATTTTCATTTGTTTCACAAGAATGGATGTTTGTGGTGCAATTTCTGGGCATATTTCATGTGAGGCACTGCTTGTGTTTGCTTAGAGTAGGAATTAATGGAAGAATGGAAAGAAAAACTGTGGGTTCAATGATTCAGTCTCAATTGTGTTGAGTCATAAGACAATGTGTAGTGTATACTTTGGCATATTATGCATATTATATTTGTGCATATTATTTTGATTTTTGAAAGAAATGATCTGTGATTTGAATATGGGTTTTTTTCTGATCATACTATCAGGAAAATCTTACATGATACTGTTTTATGTTATCCCTCTTTTTAAACAAGTGTGACTGTATGAAATCTCAGCAGGCTATGAAGCAGATGGAAAGTCTTTTACTCAGAACTCTTTGGAAATCCTACTAAAAGAATCCTAGAACATATATATAGATAACATGCATAACACACATGCAGGTAGAATATGCTATGAATCATAATAATAATTAATAAAACACACTAATTTTAGAAATAAAACATTACCTCTGGTTGAAGATACTATATTTTCTTTTTCAATTCCCTCTCCATGCCTTCCCCTCAGAATGACTCAAGTTTTTAAATTTTTCCCTAACATTTACTTGCTGTATTATCAGTTGTTACATATGCATATATCCCTAAGCAATATTTTTTCCAGTTTTCTCTGTTTTTCAACCTCATTTATAAAATGTATGTTCTTAAGCAATTTATTTTTGTCTAGTCAACAGTACTTTATAAAGCACTGATCAAGACAGAACAAAGCTACATTCAACAGCACATACGAATTTTAGAAAAGTACTGTTATATATATTCCATTGTATGGTTATGCTATTATTTATTTATACATTATTTTCTGATGGGCATTTAGAAGGTTTCCAGTATCTTGGTATTACAAACAATACTGCTATGAATATTTTTATACTTATTTGGGCAAAGATATGAATATTTTTAAAAGATCTATACCTATTCAGCTTTAAAAGATAATGTCAAATTATTTTCATTGTGTTTATCACTTTTTTTTTTATCAAGAAGCAATGCTTAATAAATCTTATTGCTTCATATCTTAGCCAGTGTTTGTTATTGCATGCATGGGTTATAGATCCATTTAAGATCCAACACAACAGTAGAAGAAGGATTTATAGGGTTTCATATTCCACAGTGCAACTCATTTTTAAGAAACTATCATTGAAAAAGCCATGAAATCTTCCTCCTTATTCAAAATATTTATGTGTGTGAAACTAGATTTTCTTAATAAATTTATGACAACAAGGGTGCCTGGGTGGCACAGTCAGTTAAGCAAACAACTCTTATTTTTGGCTCAGGTCATAATCTCAGGATTGTGAGATAGAACCCCAAGTAAGGCTCCCTGTTCATTATGGAATCTGCTTGATAATCTCTTTCCCTCTTTCTCTACCTCTCTAGCTCTTGCTCCTTCTCTCTCTCAAATAAATATTCAAAAAAAATAAATATTCCACAACAAATTAAATAAAAAGTGGATATGAGAATCTCCTATTTAGGCAGACATTAAAGAGATTTGCAAAAATATAACACAATGTTATTCTCAGGGAGTTAATTTTGTTTTGAATATACAGTTTTTGTCATAAAATATGCAATAGATTTACTTTTTGAAAGATAGTAATATATTCTAAAATATATTTTCATAATACCTAATATAGTATTTATTTATTTATTTATTTATTTATTTATTTATTTATTTGGAGAGCAAGGACACATGAGCAAGGGTGGGGTGAGGAGGTGGGGAGGGGCAAGGGAGAGGGAGAGACTCCAGGCTGAGTATGAAGTATGATTGAAACCGGAATCAAGAACTGGATGCTGTTGAGCCACCCAGTTGCCCCATCATATTTTTAATTTATAGATTATTATTATGTGCACAGAAATTTTTATTTGTTTTTAAATAAATATTTTATATTTTTTACTGTATTAATTTATAATGTACTATGTATCAATAGAGTTAAACCATGAAAACAAAAGCAATTTTGAGTCTTTGATGATTTTTTTCTTTTTCTCGTTTTTTGAGATATAATTTACAAAATTAAAATCTATCAATTTTACCCATATAATTTTGCCAAATGTGTACTGTTTTGTCATCATCACCATAATCATGACACAGAACATTTCCATCACCCCCCAGAAATTCCCTCATCACCTTGCAATCATGCCTCCTCCAGCTGTCCACCTTAGCAAACACTAACCGCCCTGTGTCCTATAGTTTTCCCTTTTTATAGAAGTTCATATAAATAGAATCATATAGTTTGCAGTCTTTGCATCTGGCTTCTTTCATTTAGAATGTTTTTGAAATTCATCCATATTGTTGCATCTATCAATAGGATTTTTTAAATTGCTGAATAATGTTCTGTTGTTTAGATGTATCATAACTTGGTTACACATACATCAGATGATGGGTAGTTGAGTTCTTCCTAGTTTTTGGCTATTTTTTTTAAATTTTTATTTATTTATGATAGTCACACACAGAGAGAGAGAGAGAGAGAGAGAGAGGCAGAGACTTAGGCAGAGGGAGAAGCAGGCTCCGTGCACCGGGAGCCCGACATGGGATTCGATCCCGGGTCTCCAGGATAGCGCCCTGGGCCAAAGGCAGGTGCTAAACCGCTGTGCCACCCAGGGATCCCTAGTTTTTGGCTATTAAGATGAATGTTTCCACAAATATTCATGCACACATCTTCGTATGAAAATATATTTTCCCTCTGGGTTAAAAACCCAACACTGGAATTTCTGGAACATGTGATAAACAAATGCTTAATATTATAAGGAAATTCCAAAATATATTTTCCAAAGTGACTGTACCATTTGTTTGTTTGTTTGTTTGTTTGACTGTACCATTTGTATTCTCACTAGCAATGTTTGAGAGATTTGATTGCACCATATCCTTTTCCAAGGCTTGATTTTGTTAGTTTTTTAAAATTTGAGTCTTTCTAGTGTGTATATTTGAAATTTGTGTTTCCTGATAATTAAGAATGTTGAGTATCTTTTTACATGTTTATTTGCCATTTCTAATATATTTTCTGGTGAAGTATCTCTTTAAAGCAACATTTTTTATTTGACCCCTTGAATTCTTTTAATCGAGTTGTAAGTTATTTATATATTTTCAATATAAGTTTTTCACTGGATATATAGTTAGCAAATACTTTTTCCCAGTCTGTTGTTTGCTGTTTCTTTTTCCTAAGATGTCTTTGGAGCATATCAGTTTTTTTTTGTTGTTGTTTTGTTTGCATATATTTTTAATTAGAGTTTAATTTGCCAACACATAGTATAACACCCAGTGCTCATCCCGTCAAGTGCCCCCCTCAGTGCCAATCACCCAGTCACCCCATCCCCCCACCTACCTCCCCCTCCACAACCCATTGTTCATTTCCCAGAGTTGGGAGTCTCTCATGTTTTGTCATCCTCTCTGATTTTTCCCACTAATTTTCTCTCCTTTCCCCTATAATTCTTTTCACTATTTTTTATATTCCCCCTATGAGTGAAACCATATGATGATTGTCCTTCTCTGATTGACTGACTTCACTCAGCATAATATCCTCCAGTTATATCCACATCGAAGCAAATGGTGGGTATTTGTCGTTTTTGATGGATGAGTAATATTCCATTGTATACATAGACCACATCTTCTTTATCCATTCATCTTTCGATGGACACCAAGGCTCCTTCCACAGTTTGGCTATTGTGGCCATTGCTGCTAGAAACATCGGAGTGCAGGTGTCCCGGCGTTTCATTGCATCTGTATCTTTGGGGTAAATCCCCAACAGTGCAATTGCTGGGTCGTAGGGCAGGTCTATTTTTAACTCTTTGAGGAACCTCCACACAGTTTTCCAGAGTGCCTGCACCAGTTCGCATTCCCACCAACAGTGCAGGAGGGTTCCCCTTTCTCCACATCCTCTCCAACATTTGTTGTTTCCTGCCTTGTTAATTTTCCTCATTCTCACTGGTGTGAGGTGGTATCTCATTGTGGTTTTGATTTGTATTTCCCTGATGGCCAGTGATACGGAGCATTTTCTCATGTGCTTGTTGGTCATGTGTATGTCTTCTTTGCAGAAATTTCTGTTCATGTCTTTTGCCCATTCATGATTGGATTGTTTGTTTCTTTGCTGTTGAGTTTAATAAATTCTTTATAGATCTTGGAAACTAGTCCTTTATCTGATATGTCATTTGCAAATATCTTTTCCCATTCTGTAGGTTGTCTTTTAGTTTCATTGACTGTTTCTTTTGCTGTGCAGAAGCTTTTTATCTTAAGTCTCAGTAGTTCATTTTTACTTTTGTTTCCCTTGCCTTCATAGATGTATCTTGCAAGAAGTTGCTGTGGCCAAGTTCAAAAAGGGTGTTGTCTGTGTTCTCCTCTAGGATTTTGATGAATTCTTGGATCTTTCATCCATTTTGAGTTAATCTTTGTGTATGGTGTAAGAGAATGGTCGAGTTTCATTCTTCTGCATGTGGCTGTCCAATTTTCCCAGCACCATTTATTAAAGAGACTGTCCTTTTTCCAGTGGATAGTCTTTCCTGCTTTGTTGAATATTAGTTGACCATACAGCTGAGGGCCCATTTCTATGTTCTCTATTCTGTTCCATTGATCTATGTGTCTGTTTTTGTGCCAGAACCACACTCTCTTGATCATAGCTTTGTAGTACAAGTTGAAATCCAGCATTGTGATGCCCCAGCTCTGGTTTTCTCTTTCAATATTCCCCTGGCTATTTGGGGTCTTTTCTGATTCCAGACAAATCTTAAGATTATTTGTTCCAAATCTCTGAAGAAAGTTCATGGTATTTTGATAGGGATTGCATTGAACATGTAAACTGCTCTGGGTAGCATTGACATTTTCACAATGTTAATTCTTCCAGTCCATGAGCATGGAATATTTTTCTATCTCTTTGTGTCTTCCTCAATGTCTTTCAGAAGTGTTCTGTAGTTTTTAGGGTATAGATCCTTTACTTTTTTGGTTAGGTTTATTCCTAGGTATCTTATACTTTTGGGTGCAATTGTAAATGGGATTGACTCCTTAATTTCTCTTTTCTCAGTTTCATTGTTAGTGTATAGAAATGCCACTGATTTATGGGCATTGATTTTGTATCCTGCCACATTGCTGAACTGCTGTATGAGTTCTAGCATTCTTGAGGTGGAGTAAACTCTCCCTCTTTGCAGGAGAACACCAGTTTTAAATTTTGATGAAATCTAACTTACTTTTTTGTATCCTACTTAAGAAATATTAAGCCACTTAGATTTTTTCCAATGTCCTCTTCAAGAAGTTCTGTTGTTTTCCTTGCTCCTTTGTAGTCTTTAATCTTTTTGGAGTTAAACTTTTAACACCATGTAATAAGGGTTAGTAGTTATATTTTTGCATATGGATAGCCAGTTACTTCACTACTGTTTTCCTCAAAGATAATTCTTTCCTATTTAATTAAATTATAGGATGTTTGTTTTCATTAGCACCTTTGTTGAAAATCAACTGTGTATGAAAGAGTCTATATATATATATATATATATACACATTATATTCCATTAATCTATGTGTTCTTTACATCAAACTCATTGTCTTAATTACTGTAGTTTTGTAGTAAGTCTTAAAATCATATAATGTAAAATTTCCAACTTTGTTGTTGTTTTTCACATTTCATTATTTGGTCTATTTTAGATCCA
This sequence comes from Canis lupus baileyi, assembly GCF_048164855.1. Taxonomy (NCBI): domain Eukaryota; kingdom Metazoa; phylum Chordata; class Mammalia; order Carnivora; family Canidae; genus Canis; species Canis lupus. Next base: position 51,113,650 of record NC_132855.1, on the reverse strand, counting down.
TTGTATTTACATGTAGCATCTTAGTTTGTGAATGTCTACAAAAAAAGTGATTTTAATTGGGATTTGATGAATCTATAGTAAATTTTGGGAAGAACTATCATCTTAACAATGCTGAGTCTTTGATCTATTTTTTTGTACATCTCTATTTTTTTTATAACTTTAAGATTTCTTTCAGAAATATTTTCTTTGTTTTATTAAACAAGTCTGGCACAAATTTTGTTAGTTATCCCTTAAAATTTTTCCTATTTTAATGTTATTTATGTGGTACTGTTTTTTTTTAAATCCATTTCTAAATTGTTGCTAGAATATAGGAATACAATAGATTTCATACATTAAAATTGTATCCTATGAAACTGCTAAATACATTTATTAGATTTATGGCAATACTTTGGTTTAGAATAATGAAAATCCTTAGAGTTATAAGATTATATCGCTCTGAGATTTAAACTCACTTTAAAATGTCTGGAGAAATCTAGATGTTATCTTGGCCATATTATCTCAGTTGATATTTCAGCTGTAATACATTTTACTTCCTCAACATTAAACTCAGTGCAAGAATCACATAGTAGTTAGCTCAGTGGAAGGCCACATAGTGTGTTGTGAAATGCATGCGCCTGCTTCAGGATAGGAATAAAAATGTTTATGTTGTAGCAAGTTCAGAATAATAGACTCAAAGTCCACCTTAAGTTTCTCTTTAAACATGGCAGGGTGAAATCAATGGCTTCATAAATTTACACTTTGATGTAAATAGGAAGATTTAAAGGCCACCACACAGTGCAGTTAAAAATTTAAATTACTGCCCAATTCATTTACTTAAAGATAAATCACTTAATAAATTGTACAGATTTCCATGTAACAAGTAAGAATATAGGACATTTCTTTTTGAACAAGATGCAAAATATTTTAAAACATTTTGTGCCAGATTTTGTGGGAACACAAAGCAAGATATTTCTGCAATAAAAAAAATCAAATCCTTTTAAGTAAGTTTTAGTCGAAGCCTGAAATATACTGCCATTCCTCAATTCATTTGCTAGTTCTACACAGGGTTCGTGTTGTTGGTACTAAAGAAACTGTAGGTGATTAGATCAAACACTTATTATTGGTTGCCATGTACTTTGAGACTATCATTTTTGTTAAAACATTGGAGTTCTATGTATTTAATGGATCAGGATTTAGACAATGCGAGAGCTTCATCATCCTAATATTACTTTAGGAACTCCAATTCATTGAGTACCTACTTCATTTTAGGCACTTTCACATCTGTGATGTCCTTTTCATCTTCATAATAAACCTATGTGTTAAAATTATTAAAGTCATTAAAACCCAGTCTTTGAAGCTGGCTCCTTTAATTAATATGGTGCATTTGAAATTCAATCACATTGTTGGTGTAACATTAGTGTATCCCTTGTTATTGCTATGTAGTACTCCCATCTTTGGGTCTTTATCCATTCCTGAGTTGAAGTATTATCTTAAAACCATTCACACAATCTTTTTGTGTGAAGACATTTTTCTTTTCACTTCAGTAAATATCTACAAATGGAATTTCTGGGTCATCTTTAAGTGTATATTTAACTTCACAAGACTCCGAAAAACTTGTTCAAAATTTGTATTCATTTTGTATTCCCATTAATGATAATGAAGCAACAGAAAGAGAAATCAAGGAATCAATGTCATTTACAATTGCACCAAAAACCATTAAGATACCTCAGAACAAACCTAACCAAAGAGGTTAAAAGATCTCTACTCTGAAAACTATAAAACACTGATGAAAGAAACTGAAGATGATATAAAAAATGGAAAAACATTCCATGCCCATGAATTGGAGGAACAAATATTGTTAAAATGTCTATATTACCCAAAGAAATCTATGCGTTTAATGTAATCCCCATCAAAATACTAACAACATTTTTCACAGAGCTGGAACAAATAATCTTAAAAGTTGTATGTTATAACAAAAGACTCTGAATAGCCAAAGCAATTTTGAAAAATATTCTAGAGGCATCACAATTCTGGAATTCAAATTATATTGCAAAGCTGTAGTGATGAAGACAGTATGGTACTGACACAAAAATAGACACATGGATCAATGGAACAGAATAGAAAACTCAGAAATGAACCCAAAACTATATGGTCAATGAATCTTCCACAAAGCAGGAGAGAATTCAATGGAAAAAAGGCAGTCCCCTCAAAAATAGTGTTAGGAAAACTGGACAGAAGCTTGCCACGGAATGAAACTGGACCACTTTCTTATGCCAAACAGAAAAATCAGTTCAAAATGGATTAAAGATCTGTGACCCAGGAAATCATTAAGATCCTTAGAGGAGAACACAGGAAGTAACCTTATTGACATTGGCTATAGCAACTTTTTCCTGGATATGTCTCCCATCAATGATATATGTGAGTTCTAGTTACTCTGAACCTTTGCCAGCACTTGGTATGGTCACTTTATTTTTTTATTAAATTAAATTAATTAATTAATTAATTAATTAATTAATTTATTTATGATAGTCACACAGAGAGAGAGAGAGAGGCAGAGACACAGGCAGAGGGAGAAGCAGGCTCCATGCACCGGGAGCCCGATGTGGGATTTGATCCCGGGTCTCCAGGATCGCGCCCTGGGCCAAAGGCTGGCGCCAAACTGCTGCGCCACCGAGGGATTCCGGTCACTTTATTTTTAAAGCCATTCTGAAAGGTATTTGGTAGTATCTCATGGTTTCAGTTAATTCTATTAAAATTCTAATTGACCTCCTGAAAGAGGCTCAGGATAGCCTGTATATGAAAATCTTACACTGAAATCCTTCATTTTCATTTTGAAAAGTTTAGTTAAATACTATGTTAATCAGTAATCAAATAATCTGATAAAGTTTTTATTGCATCTTTCTTCCGCCCCCCCCAACTGCTATAAGTGAGCCATACATAAAATGGTTATGATACTAAGGGAGGGAGAAAAGAGTAGGGCTTTCATAATAAACAACTTATATAGTTGGATTTTGAGTATTCAGTAAAGTGTCAAATAAGATGTAGATTTTCTTTATATAAATATAACTTATTCAACTAATATTTTCCCCTGACAATAAGGGAACAGACTTAAGGAACAGATCTTGGAAAAGACTTCATAGATGAACACATAAAAAAATCCATAAAAATTTCTAGTTTTATGGACTTTAAAAAGAACATTTTATTTACACTTTCTACTAATTAGAAATTAGTAGAAATTACTAATTAGAAATTTCTACTATGTGGGAATGAATTATCAAAACTTATGGTTATGTAAGAGGCTTGCATAACCTGAGAGAATCTTTTTTTAATTTTTAATTTTTTTATTGGAGTTCAATTTGCCAGCATATAGCATATCACCCAGTGCTCATCCCGTCAAGTGCTCCCCAACCTGAGAGAATCTTAATTAAAGCACAGCTCATTATAAATCCCCCAGAAGAGAATACAAAGAGCAAAATATTTTTAAATTATCTTATAAAAAATTTCTCTAGGATCCACGGAGAAAAGTTTTATGGAAAATGCAGGACAAATGCTATCAGCCACCTACTGAATTTTTAGTCTTGCAATTGTTGTTGTTGTTTTTTTTTTTTCTTTTTATTAGTCTTGCAATTGTTTTAGAGAGAATACCTATCAATAATGTAAGCACGATCAAAATCACTATGCTTAAATAACTTATTTACAGAATAAGTGTATGTAAATTATATTCAAGTTGACCATTTTTTGAAATACTTCTGTATTCAATGGCATACAGAGGTACCAGAACAAAAGAGGTAGAAAGATGGGAAGTCAGATTTTAAATAAATGTTTATTTAAAACTTTAATTTGGTAAGAGAATTAATACAAGGACAATTTTGTCAAAATTGAATAAAAAATAAACACTCATTTTCATAAGAAGAACTACCTAATTGGTGTAAGACAATGTGTCCTTCCTTTTTTTTTTTAAATTTATTTATTTATTTATGATAGTCATACAGAGAGAGAGAGAGAGAGAGAGAGAGAGAGGCAGAGACATAGGCAGAGGGAGAAGAAGCAGGCTCCATGCACCGGGAGCCCGACGTGAGATTCGATCCCTGGTCTCCAGGATCGCGCCCCGGGCCAAAGGCAGGCGCCAAACCGCTGCGCTGCCCAGGGATCCCTTTCCTTTTGTTTCTAGAAAGTGCTCAGATATATACCTATGTACCTATGTTTCGTTTTAAGTTTCGTTTTGGCAGTTTTGTTTTTAAGTTGATTGCTAAAGAGTTGTCTAAAATTTTCTTAAAAGAGTTAGTTATATGAATCCACTAATAATTTGTACATTCAATTCTATTCCAATTAATGCAATTATCAAGGGGGTGGTAAGGCGGTGGTTTATCCTAGCACAGCAGAAGGTACTATTCCTAGGAGTATTCTGACTTGCTTGTGTACTCAAGAGTTTTGTCAACTTGTGTAAATCATCTAAGCTCTCTGGACTTCAATTTCTTTTATAATATTGCAGAGGGAATGGACTACGTTCATGCTTCTCTGATATCAGTTATTCACATATCACTTGCAAGATTTTTATCATATATCTATGTGCCATTTTTGCTACTATTTAGTATTATTTTAAGTCAATTCAGTTTCCAAAGTTTATACTGTAACCCAAATAATAGTAGCTATGAAATCATGTGCATAAAATTTCACTTTTTTTATATGGAATGCTTCATGAATTTGTGTGTTGTCCTTGTGCAGGTTCTTCTTTGTATTCTTCCAATTTTTTAGCATATGTTCTTCTAAAGCAGACACTTGACTCTTTTTTCTAATTTCCATTAAAATAAATACATTTTCCTTATATAAAACATGTTTGCCTATGAACAAATAAAATAGTGTTCCATATCATTAGTGATTCAGAACCAGATTTGTTTTCAACCCTAATATCTTTCCAAATTATGTTAGAATCTAATTGATATTGTAGATATTTAGGATATAATTATGTAATCTATTATTTCAAGGAATGTTATTTTTATGCACTCAAAAGTCAAAATAGAAAATTTAAATTTATATAGCTTTTTCCATTTTTTATCCTCATGAAAAATGATATATGTGTAATATTACTTATGTTTTTGCAAACTAAAACATTCAGTGTGTAAAGAACAATTTCCTGAACTAAAGGATGGTTTTATAGTGTAATATTATATTGGTATTTCATTTTATTAAGACAAAACTAATCTTTACCACATTCTTGGAGGACTAGGGAATCCCAGTTTTGTTGAATTGTACTGATCAAAGGTGCTCCCTATGTTATGCATTATTCAAAATCATTATTTCTGTATTCATATTATTAACATAACACAGAAATTTCAATTTTTTTTAAAGATTTTATTTATTTATTCATGCGAAACAGAGAGAGAGGCACACAGAGAGAGAGAGAGAGAGAGAGGCAGAGACACAGAGGGAGAAGCAGGCTCCATGCAGGGAGCCCGACGTGGGACTCCATCCGGGGACCCCGGAATCACGCCCTGAGCTGAAGGCAGATGCTCAAAACTGAGACACCGAAGCATCCCACACAGATACTTCTAAATATGATCATGAACATTTTACTCATTACCTAGTTTTGATTACTTTTATTTAGAATGCCATATTCTTTTATAAATCTCATAATTTAATGAGAACTTCAGACTTTGTGAAACTTTAGGTGATTTTTTTCCCCAAAATTATCACATAAAAGTTAAAACTGTCAAGGGGAGAAAAGATCATGAAAAACACTCAAACATCCCCGAGGAGACCTCATTTTAATGCCTTAATAAATAGTTAAGTGTAACATACTAGCCTTCAAATTTTAGTCAGCACCACACTTCTAGTGCCATAGCTCCATTTGACCCTATAAAAATGCTGTTAATGGCTCTGTTTACTAGAATTCATTGCTATCAAGACGGAAAGCCACAATGCTATGAAACTAGTAAAGTAGCAATATGCAACCTCAAGCCCTAAAATGTGGCTATATTTTGAAATCATTAAAATGCAGATGAGGATTAAGCTAAAGACTGATTTTGTGATTGCTTTTAAGATATTGAGTAGTTCTTAAAATATATGTATGGGTGAGTGTGTATAAATAACTTACATATTAGCGTATTTTAAAATTGTTCTGATGGAAAACGGTGTTTTCTTCGGCCGATGATTTCCCAGTTATTTTTAAAATGTTTTGTGATTCATTAAGTGATCAGATAAATTTCTGGGTTTTACTATTGTGATTACAAATATATAGCTTTCCACATTTTTTTTTCAGTAATTTCCAGGTGTTGCTTGTCTGAAATATTGAAAGTGTTTTGAACTGAGAAATGTTTCTTTTATGACTTCTTTCATATATCACATGTCTGCTTCAGATTATTGTGGGGCATTTCAAATCAGTACCTATTATTGTTTTAGGAAAACTTCTTTAACTTCTTTAATGTTAATATATGCACATATATTATCGCATGTTTATTTATATATAATCTCTTTGATGGATAAATTCTTGATTTGTATTAACTGATTCTATTGAGATATGAATTAAAACATCTCTATAAAACATTTCATTATCTAAGGGACCAACTACAGATATCATTTAGTTCATATAAAGAAATACAAATCTATTGAATAATAGTAAAATCTGAAATTTCAGAGGGGATTTTATTTTTTAGAATAGATATTTTACACTTCAAATTTGATAGCTACCCCATATATGCTTTAAAAAGTAAAATATTTATCCAGTTTCTTTGGGCTTCCTGCTTTTACTTGGCTCACTGCACTTTAGTGGCACTAAATGGACAAAAGAGAACCCTTCACAGACCACTTAGCTCACCTCCATTGCTCTATGCTCATTGATCCATATAAGCTGTATTTTTATAAAATGTTATGGAGAGGCTTATTATTTGATTTTCCTCACACTAGTTAGAATTGATGGCATAATTCTGGGGACATCATGACATTATATATTTCTCTTTTCCCTCTAAATTGTCTCAACCACACCCATGGCTTCAACTACTAGCTATATTAACCAATGGCTTTCAAAGAAAAATGTTCCCTCTGACAACTCAAGCTACAGATTCCCTATTCTGTAGTTCTTTGGAACACCTTAAATTTAGTATTTTCCAAATCAATGATCTTCTCTTCCCAGCCTAATCTGCTCTTGCTCTCCTGTCCCATTTCTGGGTTAATGGTGTCCCATAGCATGAGAGTTCTCAGTCTTTTCTGAACTAATGCAGAAGTCTTCTAGGGGCTTCTCTGGTTTCAGTGTTGCTTTCTTCAAGTCCTCTACTGATGCTCCAGCTGGGATGTGATCTATCTAAAACACAAATCTTAATCTATTTTTCACTATTTTAAGAAAATTGATACATCTCAAACACCGATGGATAAAGGCCAAACTCCATGAAGATGCACACAGGTTTCTTGCATGGGCAGAAGGGTAATGGTATATACTCCTTTTCACTGTTTCTCTTACCAGCTTGTTTCTGGAAGACATTGGTGGGACAAAGTTTAGAGGACAGTTAGAAGGGAGAAACCAGGGAGAAATACTTCTTCCTTTGTCTTTAAAAATGGCTACAATTGCTTTGCAGTTAGAGTTTCCAGTGATATAGCCCTGGCTCTTCAGCTGTGGCTCAGGGTCCCTCTCTTGATAGTACCTCCAGTTCTAGGTGTAGTGATAGTTTCTTGCAGTTCTGGCTCATCTCTGGACTACCTCCTAATCATTTTCTTCTTCTATGCTCTTCAGTCACTTTTTAAAACAATTTGTTATCTGTCCATCTAACTAAATGGAATATCCATATTCCCTTTCAGTGACTGAAAACCTGATTGATAAAATGTTTGTATTAGCCTCTCCTCTGTCAAATCATTGGTGATCTTGGATATATTCCTTACAACTCTGAGCCTCTTTTTCCTCATTTCAGTGTCTGGGAATTATAGTATGGGCCTCACAAGTTGGCATGAGAACTAAAATAGAATTTGGTAACTTGAGAATGTGCCCTCAGTACTGTGCCTGGCACCTGATAAGCACTCATCACCTTGTAAAAACTGAATTACTGACACTCACTGATGCATGGAAGCCCCATTGCCTAGCCCAGTAAATATCATAAATGCTCAATAGTTATTGGATGAATTATTAACTACTCTTTTTAAAAGATGTCTCCATCCCTTCATCATCAATGCCATGATTTTAAACTGCCACTTGAATGCCTGATTGCAATACATTCTTTACTACTTTCCTCTTTCCCATCCTCATGTCCCTTTCCATCCAGTTGGAGTAATCTTTCAAGTTGATAAAACCATCTTTATCATCTTTTAAATATTTTCCTACAGCTTTTAAGATGAATTATAAACTTCTTAGCATGGCTTACATTTCACATTTTCTTCTGAATCCTTATTATAATACCAGACTCATATCTTTACCACATTCTCCCTTGCCTTATGTCTTGCTTATAATTTTCTGAGTGAACCATAAATCTTCTTGCCCTATCTCCTTTGCACTTGCTAACTGGCCTCCACATATCACTCTTCTTAGTTTCTAAGTAATCATAACTTTGCTTTAAGTCAACAATTCAGTTCAGAAGCTGATTTTCTGTAGATCTCTCTTTGGATCCCCACCACATTCATCTGTAAATACCCCAACACTAATTTCCTGATTTTGGCTAAGTCTCCCATACTTGGTGGTAAAAGCCTTTTTCTTCTAGGTGTTTAGCATATGGATTGGCATATAGCAGTTATGTGATAAACGTTTGCTTGATAATGAATAAAAAAAACTGAGACTGAACCCTTACATAATACCCAAAGATGTCTCTTTTCTAAGTAAATCAGTCTGCTAATCTACCTCTCTGAAAAAGGTTATTCACCAAATCTTCTCCTTTACATAAGAAATCATATGAAATCTTTTGCTGAAATTGAAATAATCTGTTTTTACCATAGTTCTTTGATGTATTAATCTAGAAACCTTGGCAAAAAGAGGTAACAGACCTTTTTGAATTTAGCTGTTCCTAGTGAACATACTCTTTTGTCTTCATGAATCTTATTGCTTTCAAGTGTTCACAATTTATCATCTTACTACTTCATTTTAAAATCTTAGTTTCAGGGGTGCCTGATAGCTCAGTTGGTTAAGTGTCTGACTCTTAATTTCTGCTCAGGTCATAATCTCAGAGTCGTGGGATGGCATCCAGCATTGGGCTCCACACTCAGTGGGGAGTGTGCTTGAAATTCTCTCTCCGTCTCTTATGCTCTTCTGTCCATGCACTCTCCCTCTAAAATAAATAGCAATTGCTAAATAAAATAAAATAAAACCTTTTAGTTTTAGTTATACAAGATGAATACATTCTAAAAATCAGCTATATAACACAGTGCATATAGTTAACAAAACTGTATTGTGCACTTAATATTTTGTTAAGATGATAAATTTCATGTTGTGTTTTTATCACAATGAAAAAATAAATAAAATCTTATTCAAATTTAGCAGCAAATCTCATTGACTTATTTCTTTTCAGAATCTCTCTTTTTATTCTTCTTATAAATTAAAATTTTTCTCTGGCTCCATTCTTCTGAAAGTTTGTGGATTCTTAAGAGTAACTGACATCTCTTTATATGTATATCACTACAAATGCTCTGGAGTAAATTTCTTTTGACATTGGGATTTACTTAGGATAGGGAAGTGGTCTTGTAAAATCGCTTCTTGGATTTTGATTATTTTTGTTCAATGTTGATTTACACTATTCAAAGTTCAGGTACTTCACAAAGAAGATGGATTCTGATTTGTGTGTTGTAGTTATGATTCCTCCTGGCTTCTTTCCCTGATAGTGATACACACGGTGCACACACACACACACACACTCACACAGGCAGTCAGACTCACTTAACCTTACATATTGGAGAAAAGAAGAATAGTGGAGGACAACTTTCTCAAACATCTTTCCCCATTAATGGCAGAAAATTTTAATTTCTAAAAATTATCAGAGGAGTAAAGTGCCATTTCTTCCTTTAATTTTCCTTTAGTTTCAAGGCAGTGATGAAAAATGCTAACAGACTGCTAGGATTGATTGAGAATATCATTGCAAAATTCTTCATTATCTAAAATATGTGAGACATACTTTTATGCTTGTGTTAAAGAATTGAATTTTGAAAAAAATTTGAATTTTGCTCCTAGGTATCATAAGTGTGTGTGTCTGAACTGAACAGCTGTGAAAAATCTTGTATCCATCCTAGAATGATTACATGCCTTAAAGAAATAAGATGTGAAAGAATTACAGGAAAGTAAATATAAACATTGCTATTGTCCTATACACTTCTGGGAAATGAAAAATTCTGGGAGCTCCATAAATATTGTTGATTATGAATAGAGAGAGAATTTCTATCAATTGCTGGCAACACAGTCCATCTCATTTGATTTACTGAGCTATATAAAAAGATAGATTACATTTAAATCTTTTTTATTACAGTTAATGTTTTGTTATTTTTATGTTCAAGCACCACAAAGTTGATGTAAATTTTCTTTTCCAGGGAAAAATAACCAGCTCTATTTAATCTTTACTAAGGATAAATAATACCACAAGGCTAATTAAAATAAAACTGAATCAAATGGGTTTTTAATGAGTTAAATCTTAGTTAATATAAATGTGAATGATTTCCTGTTTATTTTTTTGGCATACAAGAAATACAAATATACTTAAATTTCAGTAATTGTAGAGTCAGCGTGTTCATTTTAACATCATATGTGTACCTCATGATTGTGTCACATTTAAATTGACAACCTTATTCTATCTTATTAAGCCAGTGCTATAGTCAATTGATGAATACCTGAGATTAATACTTTAAGTTGGCTTCAAATTGTATAGTGTCTAGAACATGGGGAATCACTGATCTCTTTATATGAATAATAGGCAAAGTTGTCAATTTTCAATTATGCAAATGCTAAATATTTAGATAATTATTGCTAATTCATAAAATTCATATTGTGTTATCTAACAACTGTAATACTAGCAGATGTATAATTACTAGGATTAGATTTTAATTGGCAATCAGATAAATTATAAGAAGTTCATAGCATGTTTGTTAATTTTCCTGATTATTTAATAAATGTTTATTTAATATAGGAAATCATGATTACTGTAAAAAGCATTTTATTTTTTATTTTGACAAAAAGTATTTTAAAAATAAAATCATCAGTCCACTTTTCAAAAATAACAGATTTACAAGTTTAATGTATATATACATATATATACACATACACACACATGCCTACTGATATGATGACTTACATTTGTAAACCTTCTTTAGTGATCTAGTGTTTGAAAATTTATATAGTTCTCATACAGATGTGTCTAATTTATTTTACTAATCATTTATTGGGTAACAATTAGGTACCTTTACATAACATTGGCCCCAAAGGATGTAAAAAATCATAACATAAAGATATCCAAGATCAAAATGTTCTATTAATGCTAAGGGGATAAATACAGTCAAACCAGTTTTCGTTGAAAACTTTATTAGAGATGTTAATATACTACTATGTATTATGAGTTTCCAAAGGAAATATAATGCAGTGTTTCTCATTTTATCATGGGATGCGGCAGTTTTCCCTAGGTACATCTTTTGTGACTATAGTCCCCTCAAACACAATTTGGAAAATGGTGATCCAGGATCCTGGCCTAATCTTCAAAGAGAAGTTAGATCCTGAGAATGAATTCTTTAAATAACTGATTTTAGCCTTATTGTGTTGATCAGGCATTCCAAAATATCGTTTATTTTTCCTAAATAGACCAATATTTTGCTGTGGATTTGACTTTTGGATATAATTTCATTCATACCTCAATCATTATTAACATTATTATTAACCCAGTACCATATCTGCTATGTGTAAGAAAAAAATAAATGTGGGGTGCCTGAGTGACTTAGTCTGTTGAGTGTCCCATGCTTGGATTTGGGCCAGGTCATGATCTCATAGGTCATGAAATCAAGCCCCATGCCGGGCTCTGCGCTCAGTCAGAAGTCGGCTTGAAGATTTTCTCCCTCTGCTCCTCCTCCCATTCATGCATGCACACTCTCTCTCAAATATATAAATCTTTTTAAAAAGAGAAAAATAAATGAATTTTCTCTGTAAAGAGAGCAAAAATGTCAAATGATTATATCGACAGTAATTTTTATTATTATGATAAGGGTAATGATAATTATGGTGATGAGCAGAAAGAGGAGGTTGTCATTCATATAGTTAACAAATACTACAACAGGAATCTTACACATATTATTTAATCTTCTAAATTACTACCCCCTTGGCATAGGTATATTTTCCCAACGTACATATACAAAGTTAAGCATCAGTATGCCTGTTACTGACTCAAAGTTACATGTACAGTAGTAAGGTTTCATGAAAATTATGGTTGATACTATAAATTATGAGTATTTTTAACTGCTGCTTAGTCATTATTCAACATATGAATAAATGGAAGGAACAATATATATGGCCTTAAGGAACTCAGAATGATAGTCATGCAAAATTGCTAAGGTGGATTACTATAGAGTTCAAAAATTTCATAATGAAAGTGGAGACTAAGTTCTAGAAAACTCAAATGATTGAATTGCTCAAATTCTGGTTGATATCTTCAAAACAGTTCATTAACATATTTTCCTGTAACCCCTCTTTTAGTAAGTAAGCCACTTTATAATTACATCTAAATAATTTTGCACACGTGATACTCATATATTTCAAATGTTTTATAAAAACAAATTCCAAAAAGAGGGTGTGTTACAGGTTCTGTAACCATGTGGTGAAGATTGGTTGTGTGGGAAATGAGAGGTAGGGAAAGGTACTTCCCTCGTCTGGTGAGTGAAACGAAATAAAATATTTGATTACATTTCTAAAAAATCAGGCAGTAGGAAGTTAGGTATGTCTGAGGTGAATGAACCTTAAGCACTCTGGTTTCTTGCCTCAGTAAATATTCTATTACTCAACAAAAGTGAAGGAAGCTTACTGCTGTAAGATGTCAAGAGATCATTGTGGGCTAGAATGTTGGTGAGATCAGTGGGAGAATCTGATTCCATTTGAGCACTGATTTTCAAGCTGTGGGTCACAAACCTTTAGTAGGTCATATGCATTGCTTATATAGGTCATAAGCAGATTTTTTCATTAAATTAGAAAAAAATTAAAGTCTAACAACAACCAGAGTCTAACAACTCTGGTGCAATAGATATTATTTTATAAATATTTTATTTTACTTTTGTTCAAAAAGTTTGAAAAATATTGTGTTAATTGCCATCACTATTTTCTAGGACAATATGATCCTCATAATTGGGGAGAATGCTAAAAAGTGGAAAGTTGGATTTCTTTCCACATAAATGGGAGAGAAGCTAGGAGTCAGAATATTCCATAAATCTGTATTTATGGACTGAGATTCTCACCACCTACTGTAGCAATTTTTATGTGATTTGGGACAATAAGTGGTGCATGATTTTTTGCATCATTGACTTATTTCATCCAAGATTAATTTTGAAATCTAATCTATGTCCAATTTTTGTCATGAAATCCTATGTAGGCAAGACAAAATTGTGAAATGCTATTGCTTATTTGTATTTAAACTGCTCACTTTCATTGGATAGTTCTTTATATTATTTTCTATTAGAATTCTTTCAACTTTACTGTACTCCATTTTTTAAATTAAATAATTTACTACTATAAACATCTTATAATTAAACATTTTACTCCCTCGAGCTTCTTTAGGTAATATAAAAAATGAAACATTTTGAATTTCAGAAGCTTTATCAGTTCATAAAACATTAATATCATATTAAAATGATTAAACTAGGGATCCCAGGTTGGCTCAGCAGTTGAGTGTCTGCCTTTGGCTCAGGGCCTGATCCAGGTCCAGAGATTGAGTCCCACATTGGGCTCCCTGTGAGGAGTCTGCTTCTCCCTCTGCCTATGTCTCTGCCTCCCTTTCTGTGCTCTATGCCTCTCTCTCTTTTTTTTTTTTTTGTGCTCTATGTCTCTTGAGTAAGTAGGTAAAATCTTAAAAAAAAAAAAAAAAAACCTTAAAAAAATATTAAACTGACTTAAACTAGGGAGATCACAAAGCTCAAATGCATGGTTATAAATGTATGTTTTCCCTTTTCCAAAAATGGTATCAGTTTTTGAGAATTTTGTCATGTGGTATCCTTTCTAATCCTTTTAAAATCCTCAGAGCATGGAGTAATATTTCTTTATAATCCTATTTTTGATATTAATGAAAAAAACTGAGAAAAATTAATTTTGTATATTTAGATAATGGCATATGATATTTATGTTTAAATAAAATTAACATAAAGGATAAAAGTCTTTGCTAGTCATTCCCAGTTGCCCAGTGTATCAACAAAAAAGTACAAGGTTAGGTGGCTGCTGTGCTTTTTTTTCTTTTTTGAATTTTGGGAAGTATAGATAATTGTGTGTGTGTGTGTGTGTGTGTGTGTGTGATAATTTACACTTCAAAATATCACCATAAGTTGTAAATATCAATTATATGTTGTGTTACTGTGATAGGCATTCTATAGGCATTGGTTTATTAACTATTATTGATACTAAAATTTATTCTTTTATCATTTAATCATTATTTATCTTTTATTACAATCTTAGTACTTACAGTGTACTGAGGATAATGTCCTTTAATTTTAAACACATGTATAATTATTAAATGCAAATTTCATAAATCCTCTAATTTTTACTGCTATTATTTATGCTAAAGGTAGAGAGCAATATGAAAACATGCATTTTGAGAGACTCCTACTCAGTGAAAATAAATGGGAAGAACATCAGCATCATACATTTGAAATGAAAAAAGGCTTTATGTTGAATCAAAACATATCCTTTAAAGGAGGATGAAACTAATAAGCTTTGTAGAACACTAAGTCATCATCAACAAGCACGAAGGAGAAAAATTAATTATATGCTGGGATCTAGAGTCAGACAACAGAAGTTCAAATTCCGACTCCACTATTTACTCGTTCTGTAATTTTAGCAAGTTTCTAGATCCTTCTTGTGGGTGCCTGGGTGGTTCAGTCAGTCAGCTAAGCGTCTGACCCTCGGTTTCAGCTCTGGTTGAGATCTCAGCTAGGGATGTCTTGGGATCAAGTCCCACATCAGGACCCACGTTCAGAACGGAGTCTTTCTTTCCCTCTCCCTCTGCCCCTCCTACCACTCACACAGGCGCTCTCTTTCTCAAACACATAAATAAAATCTCAAAAATAAATAAATAATAAATAAATCTTTCTGGAATTGAGATTCTTCATGTATAAAATGAGAACCTTCCTTTTAAGGTCATGATGAATATTAAGTGAATTCATATCGGTAAATCTCTTAGAAGAGTGCTGGTGAATAGTAAAACTCTTCTTTTTAGCTATTATCACTTTCCTTTGAGAGTCTATTTTAATATCTTTCTTTCCTTCCTGTGTCCCTTCTTTCTCTCTCTTCATTTTTTATGTGTAATGACATTTTGTGGTTTTGATTTTTTAGGCTATTTACAAGTTATGTATATTCTTTAATATATTCTCTTGCCAATAAATAATTTTTACATGACTTTTAGTAAGTGAATTGTATTTGAATTATAGATTAGCTTAATTAATTCAACCCATCCTCCTCCTCTTTCCATATTAGCTTTACCCCCTTTTTAAGATTATTTTAAACAGTACTGCAATAAGTATCCCTACATGCACATCATCAATAATTTCTTTAGCATAATTTTGATATGGAATTACCATGTCAAAATGTATGCATGTATTGTAAGGTTCACCATATGAAATAACAAATTGTCTTCCTGAAATGTTATTGATTCGCACACTTGCTGATGGTGTATGAGTGTCCTATTTCTAGTAATATATTGTGACACTAGTGAGGAACTAAATATACAAGCAGACCATGGTCAGACAATATAGAAAAATAGAATTCTGATCCACAATCTGCAGCAACCATGATGGGAAGCCAACCTACTATCAACAAGTCAGACATGTAGAAAGTCAGACCACTATGTCTAAGAACCTTGTTTAGGAAGCCAAATAACAAGCCCTGTAATAATCAGCCCCCAATAATAATTGACTAATAACTGATGGCTTCTGTAATTTGTGTTTCTGCTTTCAACTTAGGACTAGAGAAAGCCAAATATGTATCTCTATGAAAGGATATGGGAAGACCTACTTCTAGTTAGTTTGCCTCCAACTTCTCTATGCCGATAGCCTCCAGACAGGGCATACATGAAGCCTTCTCTTTTCCACCATAAAGTTTTCCCACCTCCTCTCCCAAATCAAAGTGATGGTGGCTGACTCTCTTGCTACCCAAATCTGAATAGATAGACTGCTTATTTTCATTTGGGTGGTCTTTGTTTATTTCTGCATGGGTATAATAACTTTTATTTTTACCCTCTAGACAAAACAGTGGTATTTCTTTGATTAAACTGATGTTTTGTTACTTGAGTGAATGGGTATCTTCATATTGCAGCTGTTTCTACTGGAGCCTTTACTGTTTCTTTATTGATTTTTACTTCATTTGCATTAAATTATTATCATATTATGATTTTAACCTATATTTTGTAACTTTTTTCACTAATGCAAAAGAGAGCTGCTACATTTTGCTTGTTTATTTTTAACATATAGTTTATTTTTATTAATATTTTTGGTATTCTTAGGAAAAATTCTATCACCTGCAAATAATTATGTTAATCATCTCCTTAAAGATACAATAAATTCTTATTTTTATGCTTTTTATTGTCTATTCTTCCAAAAAAATGTTTTCAAGAGTTGTGCTGGCAGCATTCTTATCTTGTCCCTCACTTAACAGAAATAGCTTCAAAAAAATCAATGATTTTATTATCTACAGTTACTTTGGGATAAATACTGATGAAGTACCCTTTTTCCTAATTTATTAAGAGGTATTATCAGATATTATAAGTTTATCAACTATTTTCATATCTTTGGGTATAACTATCCTTTGATCTGTTGAAGTAGTAAAATACAAAAATGGATTCCTTAATTTAAAATCCTTTGATTCTTAAACCATAGTTGGTCATTATTTGATTAATGTGCTAAATTAAAAGTTTAGAACCTTGGAAATTTTACTGTCTTTCTTTTGCTTTAAAATTAAAAAAATAATAATATATAAGTCCAAACTCTACTCTTAAGTATCCCCCACTTTTAATAATTCTTTTCCAAATCTAGCATCTACTTGTCTCCACTGAGACAGGACTTCACAGAATTTCAAGGAAGAGTGGCAAAACTTGGGTAAAGTTTCATAGAAGTTGTAAGAGATGTATTGACCATTCAATGAAATGATGGATTTTCACAGAGAAAGAGGAGGAGATGGCAGAAATCCAAAAGGGTAATTTAGGGATAGGAAATAGGAAAGGATATAAGCGGAGACAGAACTATGTTTTACATGCTCCATAGGCAATGATTAGACCTTTACAAGAGGTCTAATCTAAGAGAAAAATGATGAGAGATTTAACTGGAGGAATAGATTGATATCATGCTGAATAGGATGTTAAATATTAAGGACTCTTTTATTCAGTAAGTGGCTTTTGGGCCCAGGATTGATATACAAAACGGTATTTGAGGAATAGAATTTGTGTGATGTGTCTGGGCTCAATTATAGGAATGTTATCTAGGAGCAGAGATATCAGTAAGAGAGACACTGCAATCCTCTAAAGTGTTTTTTGCACCCTTGCTGTGTGTGAAAAATTTGGTTAAAAAATTATCTCCCCAATAATACAGTTGTTAATAATGGCAGTATGTGCAATTTGGCCAGTGATTTCCTAATTTTACCCTTGAGTTCTTTCAAAACTCTTGGGTAGATGTCAATTGGCCTGTTAATTTATCTACATAAACAGATGTTCCTAACAGAAACCTTTATTTTTTTTGTTGGAATGTATATTACCACAGAAATAATTCAACAACTTATTTGCTATAGAGGACATATTTGTTGCCTGTGTATTGTATTTAATGACATATTTCACATGATGATACTATCAGCCAGAATTTATACTTTATGGTCAAATTTTACAACTGAGATTTTTTGATAAAGCTTTTTTCATGCTAAATATCTAAATACAGAAGAATCAAACATGATTTCAGTTAACATCCTGTGAATGCTTCTATTGTATGGTTTTTGTTAGCCAGTGTGAAGCTATTCCTCAGAGAAGAATCTTATCTTATCAGAGACATAGTTTTTCTTTGTGACTTTCCTCCTATCAGAGATAGTTTCTTAGTTTGAGGATAAAATTTATCAAATTAAAATTTTCTATACACAGCCTGTGATAACAGCTATAGGCAAAATAGATCAGAAACTCTCTCTATACTTAACAGTAAACAATCAAAACAGATGAGAGCACTTATGATATACTCAAGGAAAGCATGTGTGAGCCAAGCATTTCATATCAAGTCAAGTAGTGCTTACCACATGAAAGCTACAACCAAAGAGTTTTGAACATGTAAGACATCATGGATATTGTTAGCAAGAGCTCTTTTAGGAAACTAGATGATAAACTTCAAATAAGAAGTCACTGAGGGAAATCTCAGCAAAAGGCCCAAATATATTTTAACAGCAAATCTAAGATAAAACAAAGGTACACACAAGGGCAAATGAATATAATATAGATGGTATATATCCAGCAAGTATAGATATGTATAAATAATATCAGTGAGGGTTGGGCATGGAGTCAGGGCAAGATGGTGGTCAGGAAAATAATCTCACGGATTGCCTCATATGTGACAGCTCACAAATCTAGTTGAGTGGGGACAGAGGAAAAGGACAGGTTAAATAACTAACAATGTGTGTCATTGGCAAGAAATAGATATATCTGAAAGGAAAGGACTCAAATATTATAATAGAGCAACAACTGAAACAAAAATATAAAATTTCTTGTCTATAGGAATATTTATGCAAAACAAAAACAAACAGAAAACACAACATCAAATAACATCAGTGACGAGAAAATTGCCAGTAATATTAATAAATGTATGTATTACATTTTCCTATTAAAATGAAAATGATTTTCAAGGTTGACTACAAAGCAAAAGCAAATCTTTGTGGCTGGCATATATATCTAAGTCAAAGTGATTCCCAAAGATTGAAAACAGAGAGATGGCAGCAACCAACTACTAAAACAACAAAGGCAATCTAAGATTTGGAATTTTACATGAAGTATTTAAATGGGAAGAACAGCATAGATAATCTCACTTATGATGTTTCAGCTCTTGGAACAGGCCAAAAATGTGACAGATTCAGGGTGGCATTACACTTTGCAAGTGTCATGGAGTTTAATAAATTTCCAGATTGATGCTATAACAGGTGATTCTTCAGCTTATTAAGAACTGAAGGTCTTGGGACGCCTGGGTGGCTCAGCGGTTTAATGCCTGCCTTTGGCCCAGGGAGTGATCCTGGGGTGCCAGTAGCTAATCCAGCATTGGGCTCCCTGTGTGGAGCCTGCTTCTCTCTCTCCCTGTGTCTCTCCTCTTTCTCAGTCTGTGCCTCTCATGAATAAATGAATAAATAAGTAAAATCTTAAAAAAAAGGAACTGAAGATCTTAAAGAATGCTGTCCAAAATATACGTATGTTGAAGAAAATTTAGAAAATAAAGAGTTTTAGAAAGAAGACTACAGAAACTTTGGTAGGCACGTCAATTAATGATAAACACTATTAATTTTTAGAGTAATATTATTTGTGATAGTTTCCATTTTTAGGTTATATATGAAACATATACATATATGTAACATATATATATATCCCATATAATTTTTAAAAATTGAATGTTAAAAAAATTAGATGTCAAATATACAGTTTTATATTTTGCTTTCCAGTATGATAAAATGGACTTTTCCCATTAATCCCTAAAATTCATAATGCATAGATGTACCATATTGCCTTATTCTGAAGTGCATATTTAAGTTATAATTTTTTACTTTTATAAATATCGCTGAAATAAAGAGGAGCCTATATAAATCTGCATCTTTGATTACATCTTCAGAAATAATTACTAGAAGTAGGATATGCATATCAAGGTGCATAAAGATTTTAAGGCCATTTTTTTTAATGGAATGATTTTACGATTCTCACTGTCCTATACAGTGTATGTTTACATATCTTATCTACCTTTTTTTCATTCAAGTTTTATGAAGAGATAAGCTCATCCATTTTGACATATAAACATATATTTTACTTGTATTAATTACATTTTTCTTTGCTAGCAAGAGTGAATATTTTTCATAGTATTAGAGTTGATTCTCATTATTTATGGTAGTTAATTATAAAGTTGTTGTTCACACTGAAATGTATATATTTGATTCTCTAACACTGATCTCAAAATGGCCAATAGCACTATAACTCATACCTCAATGAAGCTTATTTAACACACATATTTTTTCTGTATAAGGCACATAAAGTCTTCAAACATTTAGAAACACCAGGCAGGTTTCAGTACTTGGGGGCCATTTTATGCTTGGGGGCCATTTTATGCTTGGGAGGCCATTTTAAACAGCAAAGTCGCCAACAAAAAGCACAAAAATATATATAAAAAAAATGTGGCACTGAATAGACCACAAAATGGATACTCATCTATAGTATTAAAGCTGCAATAAGGAGGCAGAGCATTATCTTGTTTGATTTCAGCTGGGAATGTGTGTATTCAGTGACTAAAAATTTCCCTGCTCTTCACATGTCCATGAATGACTTTGAAAGTGCCACAAATATCGACTTTTAGGGTTACAAATAAATTTTAGCAAGTAGATGAATTCAGAAATATGAATTTGACAAGCAATGAAGATTAACTGTTTTTCATAATATTTTTCTTCTTTTCCAATTTCATTATTTATGGCTCTAACCATGTCACATTGGGAATATTGACGTTATTCATTTATATATTTCTGGATTCTCTAGGGACTAATCTATTTCCTTGCCTTTTCCAGCTTTAGAGGGTGCCCACATTTTTTGTTTCCTGGCTTCTTTCCTTCATCTTCAAAGCTGACAACTGTGAGTCAAGGCCTTGTCATTTTGATATGATCCTTCTATCATTGATTCTCTTTATCTCCATAGCCAGGATATGTTCTCTACTTCTAAGAACTCATGCGATTAGATTGAGTCCTCTTGGATAATTCAGGATAATTTTTCCCCTCTCGAATTTCATGTTTCTTATTACATCTGCAAAGTGTCTTTTGCAAAGTAACATGTTTACATAGACATCATAGACATCTTTGGGAATAGGGAATGGGGATACTTTTCAGTCTACTACATTCTGTTAATCTTTTTTGCATTCCATGAACTATCACTGAGGCTTTCATTTTATTCTGATCTGTTATGTCTACTCCTGCTATAATCTCATGCTGAATTTTGCTGATTAATATTATATTTTCATCTCTGGTATCCCTAATATTTCCTCATAACTTTTGTTTTTAATAATGTTCTTGGTATTTATTTATTTATTTATTTTAGAAAATACTTTGGAACTAATCAAGTTCAAGAAACAGTCTTTAGAATTGTCTAGATCCAATAGTCCAAGGGGAACTAGCAACACTTCCACACACATATGTCCATTCAATTTTTATAAATATGTGGATATAAAATTTTTAAATTTCCATCAAATATATTCCAGGTATTTCCTGCTGAGCTCATTCCTACTTATTTGTAGTTATATATGGAACTATTTTTCCATTATCTTGGATACATAGGAGAATGTTGATTTTTAAATGTGTGCTCTTTCTCTATTATTTTGAATTATCTCATTAATTCTAATAGATCCCAGTGATTCTATTGAAATTTCTAAATTACCAAACATTTGTTCATAATGTTAATTATTTAGGTAGATGTGCCATATATAAGTAATAATCATTTAGTTTTTTCTAACTCCAGTTACATAGTGTGTGGTTTTATATATTTATATCCTAAAACTGTTTGCATCCAGCTTAACAAATCTAAATGAATAATTATGATGCAACCACTTTTCAACCAAAAACAGTAGGTTGTATTATGAGTACTTTCATATTTTTAGCACCCTAAAATACATTATGAAAAACAAATAGCAGAAGACTTAATAAATGATAGACTTGATATCAGGTATAATCAATGATAAATGAAAATGTCTATTTGGTGATTTTCCTCTATCAATGCCCTCTAGCCAAAGATTGCCTGTTGAAAAAGTTGTGCTTATTAATCACTGTATTGATAGAGAACACATTTGATGGGGAATCATTAAAAGTTTTAGTAAAGAGAGTGCAGAAACAGGATTATTATAAAATTGGAGCCTGTGTTAGTGATTTAGGGGAGGGATTAAATGAATTGGATGATGTCAGGAAGCAGGAATTATTCTATGACTGATTATCTTAATAAATCTGTTCTAGAAGGAGAAAAAAATAGGGAAAGGCTATGTACTGATAAAGAAAAGCATTCACTTATATTTGCCAAGATAGAATGTGTTATTTTATGTGGTAGCATTGATCATGTTTTTTTTTTTTTTTTTTTTTCTTCTTTCTATGTTTACTTGTGATTTCTGAGGGGTCTTGTTTTTGTCTTAACCCACCATGGTCATGCTTGTGGAGTAGCTTTGTCTGATGTTGATGTTTCATAAAGTTGTTTATGTTTATCAGAAGACCATCATGGCTGTGAGTGCCACATTAGCTTCCAGATGTTAGAGGCTCCAGTTACATAGTGTGTAACTTTTCTCTCTCATGACTATATATGGACTAAGATACAACTGCATTGCTATCCCAAAGGTTTGATGTTAATTATATCTGAGTCAATTTCACTGTCATTTGTTTGTGTATGAGTTTATCCATGTTAATTTCTATTGTTCTGTACTGTATCTAAGTATGGTAAATATAGCCCTGAGTTTTTTTCAATAATCACAGATTTAGAATGTCACACATTTGGAAATTTCTTTCTCTTATACTCTCCTAGGCACAATCATTTGTAAATTCACCCTTGAAGTTCTTCTTTTTTCTTTTTTTTTAAAAGATTTTATTTATTTATTTATGAGAGACACAGAGAGAGGCAGAGACATAGGCAGAGGGAGAAGCAGGCTCCCTATGAACCCGATGTGGGACTTGATTCTGGGACTCCAGAATCACACTCTGAGCCAAAGGCAGACGCTCAACCACTGAGCCACATAGGCATCCCTGCACTTGAAGTTCTAACATTCTGGATTCAGAAAGATATTCTGAATTTTGTACCAGTGTATATGTATATGCAAATGTATATATTACCAAATAAACAAGATAATTTAGATTGCTAGTAGATAAGATTCTTGACATATGTAAGTAGTTATTTTGCAATTCAATTACATATGAACTTCTATAAAATGGAACATGCACACATATTTTTTAACTTATCTGGCAGATTTAACATGGCTAATGTGATATATTTTTTGAATTAAGAGTACTCTGAGATACAAAAAAGCCAGTTTCCTCTTCTTTCAATTTTTACAAGTTTTTTTCCATGATGAGTTATTTAATGTTTTAATAATTCCCTCTTAATTGCAACAGAGACAAGTCACAAGAATTTTCCTATATAATTAAAATAACCACTTGGTTTTCTGAGTTCTTTAAATAAATTTATTTATTTATTTATTTTTAAAGAGAGAGAGAGAGAGAGAGAAAGAGAGAGGGGCAGAGGCACAGGCAGAGGGAGAAGCAGGCTCCATGCAGGGAGCCTGATGTGGGACTGGATCCCAGGTCTCTAGGATCAGGCCCCGGGCTGAAGGTGGCACTAAACCGCTGAGCCACCTGGGCTCCCTATATAAATTTATTTTAAATGGAAAACTGATCCAGCTAAAATACAATATTTACAAAATTATTAGATTAAATAAGTCTAGCATTTTTTCTATCAAGTGGGATTAAGCAATCACTTAAAAATTTCCTAAGGCCAGAAAAAAAATAGCTACATGTTTTTAGATTTTGACATTCAGAAATATTAAAGATAGGATGACATATGTGTTCTAAGAGAGTTGGTGTTTGCATTGAAAGAAAAATAGAAAAATAGAAAATAAAAATTTTTGCTATTGCTCTGGTGAAGCATTAAGGTCACATATAAGACATTGAATCTAGATATATTTTTAAATTTAATGATCAACTCAGCGGTGGATTTATTTCAAATAATACACTTAAAATTCCACATCCAAAAATTACTTGCAAAGATTATCTATCCACTGGTAATTCATTGTAATTGTATTGTATTTTTTTCTTTTTCCTATTTTTTTTGGGGTGGGGTGGGGATAGGATGGGAGAGACAGAGGGAGAAGGAAAGAGAGAATCTCAAGTAGGTTCTACACCCAGCACAGACTCTGACATGGGGCTCGAACTAATAACCCTGAAATCATGACCTGAGCTGATATCAAGAGTCATCACTTAAGCAACTGAGCCACCCAGGGGCACCCATAGGGGTTGACTGAGTAAATTTACTGAGCAAATTTAACCTCATAACAATTCTTTGTGTCTCTGCTTTTGTTTGGTAGGTGCATATTTCTTGACAAAGTGAAGAGATTTTAATAATAGAATTAGTAGTATTTTATACTAAGAAAATGTATTTAAAAAATCAGTATCAAATATATAAGATACTTAGAAAAAAACAAATTCAACCACATTTACTGCCTTATGTGGTTGAACTTTTTCAAGGGTTTTGAGTGACGTTTTTCAAAATTAGAAAGAATATGATTGGGTTTCACTTTTCAGAATGCAAGTTGAGCAAAATTCTTGTGACAGTTCTCTACTCTTTTCTGTATGTGTTTATTTACCACTGGTCATTTGCTACAGATTTGGCAAATTAGGCTAGACTTACTTTCTTTGGTATTCTTTCCTGTTAGTTTTCTCTTTCTAACTGACTTCTCTTCTCATCACATGATGATGCACATTTATTTTGGAGTCATGATACATGTGCTTAACTCCCATACTTCAGATATAAAGAAAAAGCAAATCTGTATAGTTTAGGGTTACTTATTATTATTTGGATACGACTAAACTGATCCTAAGCACACAAAATTCATTTTACTTTTTTTTTAAATAAATATATAGCTAAAGTTTGAACTCATGTCTATATGTTATTTCTTCACTTAATTGGTCAAAATCAGAAACTGGTGCATTCCTTAAAGGTTTTTCCTTAATGTTACCTAGGAAATGCATCATATAAAGAATTATAAACAATCTATTAAATAAAACCTTAGCAGAAGTTTATGTTGCTAATTAGAATTGGACTGGCTCCATCCCAATCACTTCAAGTTTGTAAACTTGCTCAAGGGAAATGTTATCTTTAGAACAAGGGTGCAAAATATGGAATATTTTTATCTTCTTTGAGTTTTTTTTTAAAATATTTTTTTAAATTTTATTTATTTATGATAGTCACAGAGAGAGACAGAGAGAGAGAGGCAGAGACATAGGCAGAGGGAGAAGCAGGCTCCATGCAGGGAGCCTGACATGGGATTCAATCCCGGGTCTCCAGGATCACGCCCTGGGCCAAAGGCAGGCGCTAAACTGCTGCGCCACCCAGGGATCCCTTCTTTGAGTTTTCAATGTGTTCTTGTTCAGAACATATGGGCCTCTTATGCATAATGGGATAACTAGAAAACTGAGGTCTCCCAGAGTGTGTATGACAACAAGTTCTATTAGCAGCTAGATCTTTTTTTCTTCCTTTTAAACAAAGGACAACTCAGTGTGCTAATCTGTGATTTAGAGGGGGAGCCACGGGTAGCAGTATAAACAGACAGAGTTAAGAGATCTTTTGAAAATAACCATTGAAATTTTAGTTCTAACTAGCTCCATGCAGGTTTACTGTCTCTTCAGTTTTGAGATCAACAATGCATGCACAATCATTAACACTAACAAGAATGCACTTCGTTACCTTGCCTTCTCAGAATCTCTACTCTATCCTGCCAGAAATCTCCCATCTCTCAGCTGTGGGGATTTTGGCAGATATAAATGTATGCAATCTAAATTCTCTCAGAAAAAGTGTTTTTTAGAGGAGAAAAGGCAAGGGCAAGAGAGAGAGTGAGATACAGCTTTCTCATAAAATCCAGAAATAATAATTTTAGAATTAAACCTATATTCCATTAAATTTATTTTAAGAGAATAACTAAGTTGCTCATGACATTCTTTTTTTTAAGATTTTATTTATTTATTCATGAGAGGCACACAGAGAGGTAGAGATTTGGGAGAGGGAGAAGAAGCAGGCTCCCCATGAGGAGCCCCATCCAGGACTTGATCCAGTATTACGCCCTGAGCCACCCAGGAGTCCTGTGCTCAGACATTATTGAAACTGGAGAGAAGATATTAAGTTCTGTTGCCTTTGGTTATAGACAAGAGTGGGCATTTTATGGTAACAGCTGGGATTTGGCAGAGAAAATTAAATATGATTTTATGATCAGCATGCATATTTTCAGAGAAAAAATAAAGATTTAATGTTTCAATATTAAAATGTTCTCAAATATCTTGAAATTTATTCTTTGGCTACTTTTTCAAGCATCTTAAAGGATGCTTAATATGCAATATTAGACTAAATGATTATTCAGCTATAATTATCTCTTGACTCATTTGTATATTTATATATTTACAGAGTTCATTTGCATTAGTTCATTATTCTTCAGATAATTTCCTTTCTCTTTACATAGTATGAGGTATTTGACTGGAAGTTTTCAGTCTCAGGTTTTTCTCTCTGTCATGATTGTCTAGCAACTGTTCTAGCACCATAACATTATCTTTATTATTATTATTAGCAGTAACAGTAATATTAAAAAATAGAGTACTCTGTTTTACAAAGAAGTTTACAGTTGCCCTGTGACAAATGTGGAACCCAATATTTGTAAGTTTTTTTTTTAAATTATTATTTACTTATTTTTAAGATATTTATTTATTTATAAATAAGAGAGAGAGCAAGTGAAAGAGAGAGCAAGTGAGAGAGACAGAGAGGGAGAGAGCATGCTAGAGGGATAGAGGGAAAGAATCTTCAAGCCAACTCTGCACTGAGCACAGAGCCCAAAGTGTGGGGCTCTCTCATGACCCATGAGATCCTGGCCTGAACTGAAACCCAGAGTCAGACACTCAACCAACTGAGCCACCCAGGCATCCCTGTTAATATTTATTTATTTATTTATTTATTTATTTATTTATTTATTTATTTATTTATTTATTTATTTATTTTTTATTTATTTATTTATTTATTTATTTTTAAGGATTTAATTATTTATTCATGAGAGACATAGAGAGAAGCAGAGACATAGGCAGAGGGAGAGACAGCCTCTCTGCAGGGAGCTTGATGTGGGACTGGATCCTGGGACTCACTATTTTCATAGTTTTGCCATGTGCTCTCCTGTTGATTGCTTTTCTTCCAGATAACAGGAAGCAATTTTCAGCCTTACACTTACATCACACTTGAGTATGGGGTACCAATATACACAGCCAAGGGCTAGTGATTATTGTGCAGGTGATTTTATTATACAGGGGTCCCATATTCCTCAGTCTCCCTGCAGACCATACACAATTCCCCAGATCCATTATTTTCACATACTTTACAATTTCATTTATATTGTATATTTGATAATTTTTCCTACATTGTTAAAATCTAGAAAATGCCTTAATTTAAAAACAGACACAGATTATTTATTCAAGAAGTTTGTTAAAAGAAATCACACTTTGAATCCTTGCTGCTCACACCAGTGAGGAAATAACATAAGCCATAGAATTTACAGTTAAAATTGGCTCAAAATTCCAATGACTATAACTGTGAGGAGATTAATTAATTCTACTCAGTAAGCATCAGTAAAATGTTGATAATGATACCAGTTTTGCTAGGTTGCTAATAAAATTAAAAAAATGGGTCCACTGGGGCATCTGGGTGGATCAGGTGTTGGGCATCGCCTTTGGCCCGGGTTGTGGTCCCAGGGTCCTGGGGTTGAGCCCCATGTCAGGCTTTTTGCTTGGTGGGGAATCTGCTTCTCCCCTCTGTCTCTGCCTCTCCCCTGCTTGTGTACTTTGTCTCTCTCTCTCTGTCAAATAAATAAGTGAAATATTTAAAGAAAAAAAATGTATTCATTTAAATGTTTAAGGAGTGAACTGATTTTGGTGTTTTTTTTTTTGTTTGTTTGTTTAAATAAATTAAATTTTAAGAATAAAATGGTTCTAGGTATTGCAACTTATTTTGGAAAATCTTGTTCCCCTATGTCCACAAGGAAAATTCCTCTCCAATCCTATGAGGAACTATATGGAGTAAAATTTCCTAGTCTCCCTCTACATCTTCATTAAAGAAAAAGAAAGAAAGAAAGAAAATTAATACATTTCATTTTATTTTTATAATGTTTTTCTTTACTTAAGACAGCTATGTGACAATTACACCCCTATATTACATCAGTTTTCTTCTAAAACTACAGTATTTGTGTTGTCAGCATCCGTTATACTCTGTCCCTGCTACACAGCAGCCCATGTAAGGTATTGATCAGTCATGTGCTCCTGGGATTCCAACCCCAGCCCTCTTGACACAGTAGACTGGTTCAGGAAGAAATAAATGGAGTTGTTCTAATTAAAGTCCTAGACTTTTTATCAATTAGAGGAAGATTGTCTACTTCTGGATGTTGTTAAAATGAACCATGCACAGGATAAAGCAAAAACATGGAGGAAAACCTATGCAAGAAGAGAAATAATTTTTAATATATTCTTGATCAATATTTTAAATCAGTGTATAACATTGAATTGAGGCAACAGACTTCAAGTTATTTAATCATATTTATATTATGCAATGTTATTTATTAATTTTTAGGTTTAAAAAATATTCTGAAACAAATACTTTGCCTCTACATTTTTTTGTTGTTTCTTTGAGACTATTTCATAAAAGTAGAATTATTGGACCAAACAATATAAAGGTGTTTAGAATCTTGTAACATATTCCACAATGCTTCCATAGTACTTTCAAAAACTATTGTGACCACTTATTCTCCTCCTCTTTATTGATGTGTAAGAAAGCTTATTATTCTGCATTTTGTCCATGATTAGGAGTTTTTGTTAAAATTTGTTTTCCAAAATTGATAGGCAAGATGTTCCCAAATCGAATATTGGTTTATGATTCTTTTAGTGTTGATTATTTGAAATTATTTTCAATATGCTTAATAATTGTAGTATTCTTCCTTTCTTATGAAGGGTCTTTTCTAGATTTTAAAACAGGCTTTTAATATAATGAAAAAATTAAGAACAAAAGAAAGAGTGTTTATATCATATAATTACAACTATGTAAAAAACAGTAAATCATGGGAAAAATATATTAGAAGCCAACAGAATTGAGTCCTGTTAAATTAAACTTCCTTAAACTATCTCCCATTCATATAAGCTTTTCAATTACATGAAGTTAGAAGAAACTTTAAAAATAAATATTAACAGGGACCCCTGGGTGGCTCAGCGTTTGAGCTCTGCCTTCAGCTCAGAGCGTGATCCCAGGGTCTGGGGATCGAGTCCCACATCGAGTTTCCCGCAGGGATCCTGCTTCTCCCTCTCTGTGTCTCTGCTTCTCTCTCTGTGTCTCTCATGAATAAATAAAAATCTTTAAAAAATTTAATGAAGCTAAACCAAATATGAGACATATGATTATGCATGTATATATTTCAATATACTGCACAGATGTGAAGTATCTAGATTTATATATTCTCCATTAAAATGTCATTATGTTCAATATACAAATATGAGCTTGTTAAAAATAACATTTTCTTATAGAGTATATCACCAACTCCAGCTCTATAGCCATGTTAGGGCTATGATCTAGGGTCTGGTGGGCTTTGTTCCAGCTCTGCTGTGGGGAATGTTTGTGACTTTGGCAAGCTGATCTATTTCATGATGACTCTTTCTTGTAGGTAAACTGATACAGCTGTCCTGGATTATGTCTAAAATTTTCTCTGGTTCTGAATGACTATCATTCAATAATTCTGCCCAAACAAACAGTTCTTCCAGTAGGATGTGTGCATTTGATTCTGGAGTGTGCTCATAAATACACGATAATTGATTTAACAAGTATTGAATTTCTACTCAGCTAGGGCACTAGGGATGCAGTGGTCAACGAGAAATATGGATTCTACTTCTTTATTAATGTACTTTTTGAAATGTAAGAAGGTAATAAATTTATTTTTTTCTACAGTCTCTATCTTTAACCCCAGAAGAAAAACTGCTTTCTACCCTGGCATGTATGTGTATATGCATCTTTCTCTTCCAGGGATTTTGTTCTTGTCACTTTTATGCTTACACATTTAAAGGAAAGTTTAGTATGACCCAGGCTTCTCTTTTTAAAAAGGCCTAGTGTTACATAAATCAAAATTACAGTTTCTCTTCCAGTAATGATGGTTATCCTACACACCCTTTCCCCATAGCCCTGTGTCTGATTCTTCATTCTCCTAGTCACACAACCCTATTCACTGCTTGCTGCCAATACATGGGGTGATGGTCAGAAATTACTGCTTAAAGGAGTTATTTCAGCTTACTATCCCAGAGAAAGGGAGCAAGCATGAGAAATCATTTAAGTTCATAAATTGAAAGCCCACAGGCCCCATCCAGAATATAGATACATTTTCTCTGATCCCACCACACTTCAAAACATTTTTATTAATTGCCAATATTTATAAAGCCAGAAGATTGTAAGTAATAAAATAGATTTCTAGCTTCTTCCATAAATTACAAGATCTAGTACCCCTGAGCCAGCATATTAGTTTGGCCTAATAGCTAGAGCTGGGTACAGCTGTCCCCTCTAAGACCCCATCATTAAGTTCCCTGCCACTCACTAATGGATTATACTCTGCTTGCTTTGCTTAAAAGATCGGTCTCATTGGCATTTGAGATTTGAATGCTAGCCTACGGGCATGAGAAACTGCAAGTTCCTTAATATGTATTTCAGTTAAGGTTCTTATTTATAAACATCGGAACCAGGTCTAACAAATTTAGCAAAGGCAATTTGATAAAGGATAGTAGATAGCTCACATAAGCCATCAGACGAGAAACAAAAAAAAGAGAGAATCTAGCTGGGAAGCTCTGCAGCCCAGAACAACAGCCAAAATCACAGCCACAGATGCTGTTCTGCTGCGCTCCACAGGATCCACAGCAGATACGGGGTCACTAGGTCTGCAATGGTATCGCTGGGCTTCTGGCACTGCTGGGGAGAGCTTTTCCTTTTTCTACACCACACCACCTCCCTCTCCAGTAGTATCAAATCCACTCAATGTCACCATCCTCCTGTCACTTTCTTCCAAATGATTCTTTAGAGGAAACTAAGTCACATATCTACATTGTAACTCTAAGCAAGTCCAAGGAGACAAATTTGAGCTTCTACTTAGTAGAAGTGGGAAAGTGTTCATAAGGTTAGTGGTGATTTTTAAAGTGGCTTGCTGTAAGGCATATAGTGAGCTGTCCTGGTAAAGATGAAATCTGAGGTCATGTCTCCTATGCCTCCATCCATTATTTTATCCATGCCCCTAGCTCTATATTTACAGAAAGCTGCAATCCTAAGGAAAGGATCTGAAAGGCTATAACTTTCAGGAACCGTAGGAAGCTTTTTACTTTTAATTTTAAAAATTTCTATTTAAAAATCATTATTTCTCAATTATGCATTCAATGCTTGGTGCATATAAACTTGGATACAACAGGAAGACATCTGACACTGATGAAAAATATGTCCCTGATGTGCTACTATTAGGTCCTGGAGAACATATAAAATTAAGAAAGAATGCTGTCAACTTCTGGCTCTGTAGCATAGATACCTTATTCTAGGATTTATACTTCAGGAAATCCCCAAATCTGTCCCATGAGCACTACCTGGCATCATTTAATCTCACACTGAGATCTGAGTCTTTCCATCAAAAACTGAATTATTCTGATAAGTAATAGTTACAATGCACTTTAACTTTCTGTACATATGATGGCCCAGTAAATGAGACAGGATAGAAAATTCTTGAAAGCATAAATACATGTGTGCATTCTGAATGAGTGAATGCTTTTAATAACATGCTTTCAGGTCATCAGAATAGTTACAGAAAGCTGAGCTGAGACAGTTTCCACATCCTCAATCATATTATAGTCTTTTTTCACATGGTAATAAGATCAATAAAACGTCCTCCTTTTGCCAAAATAAGTAGAGGTATCAATGATCTGAAATGTAATTTAATTTCTTTTGTGTGTCAGGCCAATAGAAAAGGACGGATACAGATAGGAAAAGAACAGTCATAATCAAAAAATCATAAATAACTACATTCAGAGGTCTAGCCTAAGTAGCTTGTTCAGACTTTTGTTTGTCTTCATCCAATTACATGGCTTACCAAAATAGCAGTTAAATGAATGAATAAATGACCCATTCACAAGCCAGAAGAAAGGTAGCTTATTATTTGATTACTATTTGATCACCGATCACTGCTCAGTGAAAACCAGGAAACAGGAGGAGACAGAGCAGTGATGCCGAGCAGTGGTCTAGAATCAAATGGAGACAGGAGAAAGCACCCAGGGGGGCAAACCAAGTGTCAGAGACTAGCCTCTCCCTTCGTCTAATTTCAGTACAAAATGTGTTGAAGGAAAGAAACAACAAAATGAAGAGTTTCTCTACTGTGGGTATTGGGACAACCAGGCCCTGTAAGGAGTGAGTTTTCTTTTTCATTTAATACAAAGGAAATTTGTAAAGATGAGGATATTTTAAGATATTATCATTCTTCTAATTATTAGAATTATATTATTTTGAAATAAGGACATTAGTATAAAGCCAAGCACCTCCTTCTCTCTTTTTTCTTTCTCTTATTCCTTCTTGGTTTCTCTATACCTCTGGCTCTCCGTCTGTTCTGCACACAGGTGGGCTCTGTCTCTGTTTCTGTCTCTCCCTCGCTCTCTTTCTCTCTCTGTCTCTCTCTGTCTCTCTGTGTCTCTCTCTCTTTCACATGCACACATGCACGCACACATCCTCTCAGGCATGCACCTCGATACAGTTAGCACTGCTTACTGATAGTAGTTAACCCTGGGACTTAAAGGAAAAAAAAGCATATCTAAATACTTAAAAATGCCAGAGTACTTTATAATACCTACAATTACTCATTGTAAAACTGATTATAATTATCTTGTAAGATTACCTCTTGCAAAAAACAAACAAAAAAACAAGATCCCTCAGTTCACCATCTATTTTTTTTTTTTTTTTTTTTCAGTTCACCATCTATTAAGAAATCTTTTTTCTTACCCTGAAAAGCTCGCATTGAATGACCAGAGTGGCCC
The DNA here is from genome assembly GCF_048164855.1 of Canis lupus baileyi. Taxonomy (NCBI): domain Eukaryota; kingdom Metazoa; phylum Chordata; class Mammalia; order Carnivora; family Canidae; genus Canis; species Canis lupus. Next base: position 51,080,487 of record NC_132855.1, on the reverse strand, counting down.
TTTCTTGTGTGTTCCATTATTTGGTGGACAAGTCTGTGTTGATCTTACAGTATCATAGAAGCACTAGGCTAAGAAAGCCCACACCAGGCCACTTGAATATGGATAAGGAAACAATTCCTTTTATGTATTGGGAATAATGTGATAATATTTCCACACCAAGTGATGAAAAAGAAATGAATGCCTATTCTTGCCTGGTTTAAAACTTGGTGTTATAATCTCTAACTAAACTTTATGTACCTGGTTAATTAATGTTCTGGATTAATCCCTGACTTGTGATTCCTATCGTGACACCCAGTTTGGTGTTACATTGTCCCGTGGCTTCTGTCCATTCACTGATTAGCCAAACTTCAGGAAATTGTTGTAATAATCCTTCTGAGCCTGGGTTTGGGAGAGGGCACAGGGGAATTGCTGACACCAGCAGACAGTGCATAGTCTCAGCGTGGAGGGAATGAAGCAGTCCTGGAATCAAAGTAGAGTGCACACAGGCACATGCAGGTTGGTGAACTGATGCCCCTTGCTCAAGCTGTACCTTTATCTCCACATACCTCTGGCTAGGTATTAAAAAAATATATATTTTATTTATTTATTTGACAGAGAGAGAGAGAGAGAGAGAGAAAACACAAGCAGAGGGAAGGGCTAAAGGAGAAGGAGAAACAGGCTCCCCACTGAGGATCCCAGGACCCTGGGACCTTTACCCCAGCGTAAGGCAGATTCCTTACCTGACTGAGCCACCCAGGCACCTCTCCACAGTATTTCATATTATTTACTGGGTCACCCTTAAGAGGACTCTTCTGACTTGATACAATGCTTAGTTAGGTCCTCTCTGTACCTCTCTGATTTCTCTATCTCTATTCTCCCAAAATACTATACTTACCTCCATTTAGGCCATTTTCCCATTCTGTGGGCATTTTGTTGCTTGTTTATTTATTTATTGTTGTTGTCATTGGGTTGATTCTAGTTACTAACTCTCTTTAAATTCCTAAATCAGTACTTTCATTCCTAACATCCCTCCCAAGTCATAGTCACACACTGCAGATTGCCTATTAGATCTCAAATACTGTTTAGATTTCAGTTGTAAAGTAACTCCTTCTGTGGTTTCTACATTTTATCATTATCAGTTTTCTTGAAAACTCACATGATTCATTGACAACTCCTTCACCCTTTGCATAAACCCCTCAATCTAGTGAATTCCAAGTCTTCTTTTATTTCTAATTTTTAATATGTATGCTAGATTGACCTGTGCTCTGCATTAACCCTTGACTTGTGATTACTATTGTGACACCCAGATTGGTGTTACATTGTCCCTTGTCTTTTTTTTTTAAATTTTTATTTATTTATGATAGTCACAGAGAGAGAGAGAGAGAGAGAGAGAGAAAGAGAGAGAGAGAGGCAGAGACACAGGCAGAGGGAGAAGCAGGCTCCATGCACCGGGAGCCCGAAGTGGGCTTCGATCCCGGATCTCCAAGATCGCGCCCTGGGCCAAAGGCAGGCGCCAAACCGCTGAGCCACCCAGGGATCCCATTGTCCCTCGTCTTATGTCTATTCACTGATTAGCCAAACTTCCAGGAAATTTAATAAGCCTTCTGAAATTAACATTCTGATTATATACCCAATCCCCTTTTATAGATCTTTGGCAATTCTCTGTTTTATAACAAATGTCATCAAGACACATTCAAAGCTCTTGAAAAATCTGATGCTATATCATCCCATCTTTTAAGGCCACATTTCATGTGTCCTATACCAAAATTACATTCCTTGGTTTTCACTGAACATGCTTAATGCTTGATTTGTATTGTGTCCTCTGGTTGACATGACTTTCATCTTTTTTTTTTTTTTAAATTTTTATTTATTTATGGTAGTCACACAGAGAGAGAGAGAGAGGCAGAGACATAGGCAGAGGGAGAAGCAGGCTCCATGCACCGGGAGCCCGATGTGGGATTCGATCCCGGGTCTCCAGGATCGTGCCCTGGGCCAAAGGCAGGCGCTAAACCGCTGCGCCACCCAGGGATCCCGACTTTCATCTTTGTATGTTAAAATAACACATGTTGTTCAAAGATATGTGAAAATGCAATGCAGCATCCAGGAATATCTCTTTAATTATGCTTATCTCTTTTACTGTTTTGTATCCTTGTATCTCTCTCTTTATCAATGTATTTGTCCCATTTCACCAACTAGATTCTAATAAGTATTTTTTTAAGTGAATGACTATGTTATCATGTCCAATCCTTTTCCTAGTAACTTTCAGTAAGTATTTAATGAGTAGATTAATGAAATATAACATCAAAATCACATAACATAACAAACTACCACATTAAAAATGGGGTTGCAACAGATTATCCCTTCAAAACTCCTCAAGTGTACTAAGATTCAATAAAATCAAGAGGCTTAAAGATATCTTAGATAGCCTGATATAAATAATGAAGTATATATCCTTTATCTCTCTTAATAATAATTTCATTATAAAATAAAATTCTAATAATTTTTTGAAATAATGTGAATCTTACATCAGTTGGTAATATCACAGAGGTGTCCACAACTATACTGGATTGGCAAAAGTTCTACCTTTTATTAGTGCATTCCTCCCCCCCCCCACTCTACTTGATCCCTGATACTGTTAGAATCTCATTAGTATTTTCAAATTAAGTCACAAAATGAACCAATCTTAATTTTATCTTGTCATTTTCAGTATTATTAATTGCATACTCTATATCCATTTACTTTACTGTCGGCCTTGTTTGTATTGGCAACATATACCTCTGAGCTTCATTGAAAATGTTTCATTGATGGCTCAGTGGTTTAGTGCTTGCCTTTGGCCTAGGGCATCATCATGGGGTCCCGGGATCGAGTCCCACGTCGGGCTCCCTGCATGGAGCCTGCTTCTACCTCTGCCTGTGTCTCTGCCTCTCTCTCTTTGTGTCTCTCATGAATAAATAAATAAAATATTTATTAAAAAAAAGAAAATGTTTCATTGTTCAGGAAATGCTCTAAGATCATGAATCTAGTCATTATCTGATATTCATTAAGGATGCTATGTAGAGATTAGTTGAGGCCAAGGAAATACACTGCAATCTGACAATTTAAGCACCAATGCAGTGACGTTGTTGGATTTATTGATGGTTTCAAATGAAAACTAGCAAATACTACATGGAAGAAAGTGTATGGGCTGTTCACATGATAACATTACTACTTAGTGGCTTGACCTTGAATGCACTGCCAACACCGTGAGGCTCAGTTGTTTTATTTATTTATTATTTTAATGTGAGAAATGAGTAGGCTAATAAAGCTAAACTTACAATACTGTTAAAATGAATAACAGAGATAATGTAAGTCAAGTATCCAAAAGCTAGTAAAGGTTCAATCATTATGGCTAAACTTCTTTAATATATGAAATCACATGAATTGATGTTTTCAGTATTCATTTTAAAATATAACACTGTAACAGATATTTATAATTTTTTTAAACAAATATGTTTTGAGTAACTAATTTGTCCATTGTCAGGGATCAATAATACTATTACATATTTGAAGCTGCTGGACTACCATTCATTAATCTATTTCCTGTGCAGTGTACTTGAGATCTGGATACTGCTTAGGAAAAGTTCATTCACTGAAAGTAAGCATGACTATGGAGAGGCACAAGCTCAAAATTATTTCCAATGATTTTATTAAAACAGAGTATCAAAAAAAAAAACAGAGTATCATTAAAGTGGAGAAAGCATTCTCTAAAATTTCACAAGGGCAAAAAAGTTTAAGGGTCTATGAGAAATAGCTTTATTTAATATTAAATTTGATTAGAAATATAAGTAAGAGGTGAATCAGAAAAAGAGATCTAGGTAAAGCTTGATAATAATTTGGGAAGTGATAAAAATCTAAATACTTTGTTGCTTTTGCATCTCTTAGAATTAAAATAAACTTATACTAAAATACATATCCTTTCTTTTCCTAATTAAGACTAGTTTCTATAATTTGAAACTGTAGTTTCCATGGTTAGAGTGTTTCTTGACAGTTTCTAGGGAATTTGGCTAAAGAACTAATATTGGAAACTATTCTTTATCCACACAATTATCATCCTGGTCTCTTTAATTTCTGCCTCCATCCTAGACTTGGTGGTTTCTCCTCTTCCTCTTATACTAATGAATGGCACAATTTCATCTCTTGATTCTGGCTTATAATTTCCAATTAAATGATAATGATCCATGTATGTTTTGGATACTGTTAAGTATTATTTAATTTGCACCTTCTCAATTACAAATGTAATCTTTTCTTTGGACTCTAAAGGGAAGAGCACTGTTTGTTTGCACTTATAATTTGTCAAGCATTTCACATACTACTTGATTTTAAATTTCCAATGTTTGTTATTTTTCTAAGAGAACAATAAAAAGATGCATGTGAATCAATTTTTCTTCTAAAATCTTTAAATGTTGTGCTTTCCCAAGACTGCTTACCATAAATATTGTTTCTCAAGATGTTCATTTTTGAATGACTAAGAAAGATACAGTTAACTAGGATATTATCAAATAAGGTTGGTTGTGTTAAATTATTTTAAATCAATACTAAGTTAATGTGTTCTAGTAAATCTGACCAATGTGTTCAATTTAGCTAGAAGATGATATAAAGAATCTAAACACAGATATAAGGCTGTATTTGTTTTCTTAAAAATTTTATGTATCCTGAAAAATCCTTTTAGTATATCTAGGAGGATATCCTTGAATATCCTTGAGGCAATAATTCAGGAATAGCTATGAGTGGATGACTTTGAAGTGCACAATTCATAAACAAGGTATCTGCTTTAGAGAGGTGTCCTGTAGCCTCTAAATCCATAAGGGAAAGCTACCAATAGCAAGGTCTTTATAAATAGTTTGAATTGGTTAGATTTGTACTCAGTGTAGAAAGAACTTGGGTCACTAATTCTTACTTTTGACTATTCTTATTATATTCAGAAGTCAATAATTCTATCTTCAGCAGCATCTTTAAGTGAAAAAATATGATTTCTCCACAACATTCATCACCAGCCTTATCCTCTTCTCAATCTCATTTGGCCAGATTATTTCTCTGTTTCAACATTCTGTGAACATTACAGGAATAATTTCATGTCCAATTGGAGGGATTCTCAGTCTTGTAAGTTGATTCTGATTACCATTTCTCTTAAAAATTCAGTGTTTTTCTGTATAATTCAATTCCATTATTAAAAAGTCTGTTTATCTGGCTTTACACTTATTTATCTCTCTCTAGTTTTGACTTAGGATGTTACTTTATTTATAGAGTAATATTACACTCAATAAATAAGTCACACAAGTAGTTTCATAATTTTTGTAAATCATAGTCCTTATCTTTATGCTATATGAATTACCCAACACGTGATTTTTCTGACTTTTTTTCTGTCTTAGTTTGATAAATTACATTTCAAAATATGGCCACATACAGATAAATTTAAAAACAACATTGTTGAACTCTGGGGAAAATGAGAACAGAAAAATGCAATTACTTTTGCTGGAGTTGAACTTTAGTCTTGATATAATCACTCACGATCCAGATAAATATCAGATTGACTACACTATGGCAGCATGACAGCATTGACATGAGTGTCCACAAAGCATACACTTCCTACATGTGTTTCTGAGTCTGGTATGGATATATTGTTTTAGATGTTCAGGATTAAATATGCACAACTGGGAGAGAAGCATGATCACAGCCCATCTAGGAGGAAAGTCATAACCTGGAATCACGAATGAAGAAAATCATTATGGATATCAGAATTTTAAAATTATCAGATACTGAGAAATCTAAAGTTGTTTCTGCACTTCCCTGATCCCAGCACACTCACCTTTTAAAGATCACAAAGACAGGTAAGTGCATTAAATTGTTAACATGCTGTGGAAATCAGATACCAGATAACAATGTCAAGGAGAAGGAAATAAATAATGTGGCAGAATAGAAAACAGGAAGATAAACATGATAAGAAAGGAAGAATTCTATCTCAGTGATCAATTACACTGGATTATTCTTGTGGTTGTTTTGTGTGCATTGTCAACTGTTATATAACTTAAGAGGAGGAAATTCCTAATTCTTAGGCAATTAAAATATGGAAAAAGTTGTTGTGAACTAGCTGCTTGTGAATTTTTTTTTTTTAAGAAATCAAGATGAATTCTCTCTGGCGTCATGTTCTTTCTGATGGAATACAGACTATTCTTCTCCAAGAAAGCAGGCCCATTAAGAATGCAAAAAATTCCAGTTCAACCCATAGGTAGGTTATGCTACTGCCATTTTTCCAATTTTGATTTTGTATTACAGATGTTGACCTTCTCCTGATAACTGAGCCTTGGCAAGATTCAACCTATATAGACAGATAAGCAAGAAAGACATGTGATTGAAACTGAAGGAGTAATCTGTAAGAATACAGGTGAGTTGCAAAAGGCATTCTAAATGGTAGAAATTCAATCTGCCTAATGTAGTAGGTAGATTTTCCATATTATGTATAAAGTATGACTGGATGGGGTAGGGCATGAATTGAGTACATATTTAGTGCAAAGAAGAGTTGGAATGCTGTGCAAACTCTGTATAATACAAATTGTAATATGCTGTATTGTAACTAAACTGAGATTTCAATGGATGCAGAAGAGACCATCTTCCCATTCATGAAGTTATTAAAGAAATTTATTAAGCATCTTCATGCCAAGTTCTGTTAGACATTATAGAGTTGACATAAAAGAGACATATGCTTATTCTCAGAGAAGACACGTTGTGATAGGTAGAGAGGAATAATCATAGTTACCAATTTAGTATCTAGCTTCTTATGGCAGAAGTCTAATATTTTATAATATGGAGAAACATGGAAAGAATAATTCAGTTTTCCTGGAGAGGTTGTGAAAGATCTTAAAGAGAAGGGAATATCTGAGTTTAAACATATGAGGGCAATAGAAATGTATTTAGGTAGTTTGGAAGACAATTCATTTTCTGAGAGAGTGTTGCAAGTTGAGCTATCTGTAAAATCAGCTCTAAAACAAGGATTAGCTCGCAGAATGTTTATTAAAGGGTAGTATTCAGACCAAGCCTTATGGAAGCAAAGGAAGGGAACAGACTGGAGTAGAAGGTGAAGTCCTAGTGTGTTGGAGGTCCTATTATAGCCTTGGCCTATCCCATAGGCAGCTCTGGAAATAGAGTGGACTTTTAGGTTTGTTCTGAGTAGACTGATACAACTAAACCTTTATACCCTTCATATCAATCAGGCATTTGACGGGCCATCTCAAGAAGGGACAATCCTCATATGAGAGATCCCATATCAGGGATTGACAACTACATAGTGTATGCTGACCATGTTCCCGTCGGCTGGGCTAAAAGTCCTACCTTAAAGAAGAATTGGGGTATATTACAATGACCATGACAGAGGTGACATAAATAGAGGCTTGAGCTTGATGGAAAAGGATGGGAATAACCACTTGATAATGGGAAAACTTATTGGATAAAATACATATTATAGAACTGAGGAATAGGGACGCTGAAGGTTCAGTGTGGAGATTGGTTACTATGCTGGAAATGACATATCCTGTTACCCCTTTGGGGCAGCACTACTGATTTAAGCATTCTAAGTAGCAGACTTCGGGCCAGTTCAGGGTGGTAGAAAAGGAAGACAGAAGAGAGCATAGTTAGGAGAATATGTCTCTAGGTGAGGGGAAATGAACCCTATCACCTCTTGGTAAAGGCAAAACAAGACACAGTTTCCACACCAAATTGCTAGCAACTACAATGGAGCTGTCCTAGGCAGAATAATGGCCCCATGGGTAAAAGATCCATGTTGTAATTCCCAGAACCTTTGAATATGTTACCCCAGATGGCAAAAGGGACTTTGCAGACATGATTAAAGGTATGGACTTTGAGATACGGAGTTGATGATTCATTATGTGGATGAGCCCAGTATAATTACAATGGTCCTTAAAAGTAGAAGAGGGATATAGGAGAGAAGGTCAGAATGATGTAATCTGAGAAAGACTTGTACTGTCATGGCTAGCTTTGAAGATACAAAGAGCCTGTGAGTCAAAGAAGGTGGGTACCCTCTAGAATCTGGACAGGGCAAAGAAATGGAACCCACCCAGAACATACTGATAGGAATACTACCCTACAGGCACTTTTATATTAGCCTGATGAGGCCCTTGTCATACTCTTTTTTTTTAAAGATTTATTTATTTATTTATGATAGACATAGAGAGAGAGAGAGAGAGAGAGAGAGAGGCAGAGACACAGGAGGAGGGAGAAGCAGGCTCCATGCCAGAAGCCTGATGTGGGACTCGATTCCAGGACTCCAGGATCGCGCCCTGGGCCAAAGGCAGGCGCCAAACCGCTGAGCCACCCAGGGATCCCCCCTTGTCATACTCTTGACCTACAGAATTGTAAGATAGAAAATTCATGGTGTTTTAAGCCATTAACTTTCTTAATTCATTACAGCAACAATAGAAACTTAAAACAGAAGTTGCATGTTAGATGTTAGATTCTAAATTCAGCATACAAAGTGAATTCAATTAGTAAACATTGAGTTTGACAATAGTTCATATGTCCATAAAATATAATGAACATGATCTGGCTTATATGACCCTGTATATTCATCTTTATCTACAAATACATAATATGTTAAATAATGCAACAGCATATACACTGTACATAGTATATACATAAAAAGTACATATCCAAAAAACTTAGGCTCCTTTTTAATATCACACACATAATCAAGCTTGCATGAACTAATAGCATATATGATGTTCTATTCTACTAGATAAAAGGAGATAAGGAAGACAAGAATATTATTGGAAATGAGGTTTAAATAACTCTTTGATAAAATGAATGAGGCAGGATATCGGCTACAAGAAAAAAGTTAAAATATCAGAATGGGAAAAGCATATAACTAATTCTGATTTCATGGGGTACCGATGAAAAGGTTTTACTATTCTTCCCATCTAGGAATAGAATTACTTCTAGCATTTGGGGCAGGACCAAAATTCTGGGAGATGAAATATTTCACAGTATTCAGAGGCATGGAACTAAGTAGATTAATACAGAGCCTGCTGATTCACTAGTAATTTCCTTTATTCAAAATCCCAGGAAACAAGCTGTTTTTGGTCCTTTAGAAAATAATATAACGATAAAACTGTCATGATATAATGATAAAACTAGCATATAATGATAAAACAGTAGTGTTTTTTAACTGAAAACAATACATTTTAATCTGTAATTAATGCTATTAAAAACCTATATTCTTATGAAATGTATCACATAAATTTGAAAAAAGACTTAATTTCAATGTATGAGAATAATTATTATAGTAGTTAAAAATGAATCAATCATATAAGTTTAGTTAACAGACAGCATATTTTTCTTCCTGTTCTGTATCCCAAGAAGCTGTAATAAACCCAGAATCTCTTTTAAGGTGATAGACACACAGTCAATTAGAGCTTCACCCTTGAACAGCTTCCCAAGCGCAGGAAAACTAAGTGTTCTGATTTCCTCCTTTTGGGAAACAGATCCATTTCATCTCATGGACTTTTCAGTGATGTAGAAAGTGCACGATAAAAAAAGGCCTCATCTGCTAATCCTTGAAAATCCAAAGCCAGGCTAAGGAGATGGGTTTGCAGAGAGAAGGAGGAAAAAGAATGCAACACTAGTATATTTGATTTGTTTTGGGGTTTGATGTCACTATGGAAGAAAGTCACATATCCCTAGAGCTTAGTTTATAATCCTACTTGTAGTATATAAGAACAAAAAGTTGGATTTTTGTATCATTATTGAGTAGTAGGTTGGTTTTGTATCATAAAGCACCAGAAGTGGGCATCATAAAGATGCGATTTAATAGCTAAGAAGATATAAACAGCAAAACAAAAGTCTCTGGAATAAAGGAAGTGATTATAGGTCATTACTAAAAGTTGTGAATCCATGAGTCTAAGTTGCATTTTAGATTCTAACAGAACACATGGCTGCAGGAAATACCCATTCCATCTCTTGGCTTCCCTGATTCTTCCCCTCATGCCTGCTTCACACATTAAAACTGCAGACAAATTTTTAATCTGTATTAGACCCTCAATAAATATTTACATAGTGAATAAAGCAAGGAGTAAATTAATCAATGGTTTAACAAATATTTTGTGCTTAAGGATGCTGAACTGCTTGCTCCAATGGCCATTCGACTGTAAAAATACTCCACTTTTGGCATTTCTCTCTGGTGGTAAGTCTGTGTCTGGGGTTTGTGTCCAGTACTAATTAAGTGCACTCTCCTTTTAAACACTAATTTCTCAAAAGTGATTCTTTCTTGGCTTATAGAACAGCTCACTTAAATCTTCTAAATTGGTTTGCTGGGGAGATGCCCCTGACCTTCTTCCTCTTTAGATACAGGCTCATGTTCTACATCTCTTAAACTGAGGCTATGTTCACACCAGAGTAATTAACAGAATAATTGCCCTAATGGGATTTAACCTTACTCTCAGACTTAATTGGATGTTTGCTCCAGTGTGAACATACTCTAATAAGCTCCCTAAGAACTTAGCCTTTACCTTATAAAACCAAAGTCTGCTGTGCTTTCCTTTCATTGAAGTTACTTCATTAGAGATGAATGAATGTTAAAAACAAAATACTCAAAATAGAAATATGTGTCCTGGAAATAAAAGTTTCACTGATGACACCCCACAGGGATATTTACCATTAAAAATTTACAAAGCTTTCCAGAATTTATTTTCTCTCTCTCTCCCTTTCTCTCTCTCTCTCTCCTCTCCTACTGTCTGTTGCTATATATATATGTGTGTGTATATATATATATATATATGATGTGTTTGTGTATATATATGTATTATATATATAATGCATACATACATATGTGTACACACAAACACAGGCCATACACAAAGATACACATACATATATCCATATATTTATTTTTATATGGATATATGTATGCACATACATACACAGATATAGACTCGTGAAAGAGGTCGAAGAATTATTTGTTCCAGTGTGAGATGGTCAAGTACTAGCATAAATATTTATCTAAAACCTAGGTCAGGGCAGCCCTGGTGGCGCAGCGGTTTAGCGCCGCCTGCAGCCCGGGGTGTGATCCTGGAGACCCAGGATCATGTCCCACATCTGGCTTCCTGCATGGAGCCTGCTTCTCCCTCTGCCTGTGTCTCTGCCTCTCTCTCGCTCTCTCTGAATGAATAAATAAATAAATCTTAAAAAAAACAAAAAACCTAGGTCAAAGTCAAATATAGTTCACTATAGAGTGAACTTCTATAAACTATAATACAAATAAACAAATAAATATAAATAAAAATAAATAAAACTTCTATAATACAGGGGTAAATCTGATACTTTGCTTAAAATAATTACTTTAAGTTTATTTCTAAAATTTTTAGTTATACACATTTATTTATTTATTTATTTATTTTTTGTTATACACATTTAAAATTTAATATTATACTGCTGGAACAATAAAGTCTTGGCACTCTTCAAGAGTGATCTTGTGGCTCTTACATATTAGTCTTAGCACTCACTAACATTATAAAGCTAAATAAAGACTCAGTTTTACCAGATGTTAGTAGAAGTGAAAGATTTTAGTAGGTGTGGGGATAATCCCATTTTTTCTAAGACTTGGGTTTTTTTTTCTTTAAATTCTTCATGTTATTATTGCTGTTACCATGATTATGATGCATTCATTCATTATTTTGTAGATTTCTTTCCTTATAATTAAAATCCTCTATTGAATTAAACAACTAGACATTAAATGCATTTATAAGAGTTATATGTTAAGTAATATAACACTTATGGAAGCATGTGACATTTCAACAAAATAGAATTATGATACTGAATACCTATTTTTTGAGATTGTATAACCATTAAATAATTTAAATAGGCTTATTGACTTGAAAGGGATATTGTATTTTCTCTAAAGCTACGTAGTAAAGGTGCTTTCATGACATTCATATTAGCAATCTATTTCTCTATTTAGTTATTTTAGTTATTAATTGTTTATAATTAAATTACTGCAACGTTTTACTTTTTCTATATTAAATGTATAACTAAGTTTAATTATTTAATATATATTTAACATATAAATTACCTAGGAGATTTTTTTCACTTGAAGGTATGTCCACAATACTTATATTTAAAAAGTATCATTTATTGAGTCTCTAAATAGCAGTATATCTCTGTATATGTGTGTGTGCAGATATGACACACATGTATTTTGATATATGTTTAGACATACATTATATAAAAACTTAAAAACAATGTTGTTTTTTATTTAGCATCTAGTAGCCATTTTTCATGTTATTATAAACAGTTATATACATATGGTTGTAAGATATTTGATGCTTCTCATGGGCATATAAGCTGTTTGCAATTTTTAACTAATACAAACCCTGGTACCATTATCATTCCTGATCATGGACATTGTTTTTTGCCCACCCAACATCCATTCTCTCCCATCTGCCTTTCTAAAAAAATCATGATTATGTTCAGGAATTCATTCCTTTTCTACAAGACCCTTCTGTTTCAGGTAAATGTGACAATATTCATGGCTTGAGGTCCATATAATTGGTTTAAATCCTGCCCACTTCCTTAGTAAGTGGCTAAGGAATAGAACTGACTGGGTACACCAAGATGTGAAAAGATATTTTCTGAGAAAGTTTAACATCAGTATTTTCCTTTAGAAACTCACAGAGAAAGAAACTCCTTCGTAGTTATTTTGGGTTTATATTCACTATTCCTGTACCCATTTTTTCAATGCTAGGAAAAGTTTTAATTAGATTATTTACTCTGGCTGTAACCTCCAAAGTCAACATTACAATTGTTATCAGTTGTCGACCTCACCATTTTTCTATGTTTAATATCGTGATATTAGGAGTACATCATAAAATTTATGAAGAGTGGTAATTTAATTGACAGTATTTTTTCACTCTTGAAACAGGCATAAAATAATTTTTAAAGCTCGCCAATGATTCCAAAATGCAGCCATATTTGAGGATGTTTAGAGTGCCTCTGCCCATTGTCAAGTCTTTTCTTACTCAAATTTACACATTCAAATCTTTACTATCAAAACCAATCTCATAGAAGAAACTAGCCTCCAAATTAGCTAAAACTCTTTTTAAAAAATATTTTATTTATTTATTCATGAAAGACACACAGAGAGAGGCAGAGACATAGGCAGAGGGGGAAGCAGGCTCCCCACCAGGATCCCGAGATCATGACATGAGCAGAAGGCAGATGCTCAACCACTGAGCCACCCAGGCATCCTAGCTAAAAACTTTTATAACCAAGACTGTAGTTAAACCCACAAAATACATTTTCATCTTTTCCTTGTTATTTACATAAATTCTTATCATACTTTAATTCATTATACATGTATTGGGCACAATCTTCGCTATTGCCTGAAATGATAAAAAGATATATGTTTAAAATTGTAACAAAAACTCACTGAATTGTAGATATTAATGGAATTTTTACTTGTAATATTTTCCCAAATTAAAAAGAAAAAAATAATCAAAAACACCTGCTTCTCTGGTGCCTTGTGTTCCCTTCCAGCCATCATCCTAATTGGTCCTTCCTGCCTGAATGTTACTTTTGATCAGTCCTGACCTGTCCTATCCTCCTTAGTTCAGCTCTTTTTCTGAGTTTGGAAGGGCAGTTGGCCCTATCCTATGAGCCTATGAGGAAAACTTCAAATAATTGGTTGTATATATTTAAGTTTCTGTCTCTAGGTGATAAAATGGGGGGCAGAGGCTTTTTCTCTGAGTTGATCTGTCTTCGCCAGAGACCTAGATAACTGAGAATGACAGCAGCCGTGTCACTGCTCTAATGGTGTGGATTCAAGCATAGCACTAACAAGATGCACAGACAACAGGGAAACATCATAGCAGGGGAATGGAGAGGTTTACAAATGCTGTGGCAGTTGTGTTCAGATCTCGTCATTTCAAAGTGGGGACCCCACAGTGCAAATGTGTCCCCAGAAGGGTACAGAGTTAGAATGTCTGGAAACTCAGGGAATGCTAGTGGTTGGTGATGGTGGTGAAGCTGGCAATCCTTAACAGTTCACTGCCTGAGTGACAGGACTCAGAAATGAATGACAAAGCAAATTTGGCACATTAAAATTAAATACATATATAGCAAAATAATACTTGTACAACTAAAGAGCCAAAAGTGGAGTTTTGTCGCAGCAATGTGACTTCATGAGACATTCCTATGCTAAGAGGTGCTTACATGGGGCACATTTGACCCTGCAATGCAGTTAATAATTTCAAATTGCAACTTGTAGTTTCTGTCAGTTTTTGCTCTTCCCATCCTCTTCATCATTTATATTTAATTATGAAGAATGTTCTAAAAATTATCGAGAAAATCAACCTACATTTAATTTAAAATTCTATCCCGCTACTCTTTTCCACTGCATGCAATCACAGGAAGTCACTGATAGAATCACCCACTGATTGCCACAGACTTACCATTGTCTTTTTCTTTCTCAGAACACAGCCACCTCAGCAACCTGCTCTTCCTTCCTGTCCCAGTTGGAGGTTTAAAGAGAACTTGTTTTTTTCCTATAAGTTAGATTTTATTTTATTTTTTTAAAGATTTTATTTATTTATTCATGAGAGACACAGAGAGAGAGGCAGAGATACAGGCAGAGGGAGAAGCAGGCTCCACAAAGGGAGCCTGATGTGGGACTCGATCCCAGGACTCCAGGATCACGCCCTGGGCTGAAGGGAGACACTCAACCGCTGAACCACCCAGGCATCCCTATAAGTTAGATTTTAATTTGGTCATTATAATAGCACTAGTGTGATTCAGAAATATGCGCTTCTCAGTCCTCCTCATAGACATTAGTGCCACTGCTCTTTTATTTATGAATGAACAAAAGGGTGAGTAAGTAAGTGAATGAGTGAATGAGTGCTGGCAGTGAAATTTCCCACTGAGACTTCTCATATTCCTTAGAATTCTCATTTAAATCAGGTCAGGAGTATGAGGGGATCATCTATATATTCACCATCACTTCCCTTTCTACTACTTTAAAAACAGGAAGTTTTGGGCTACTATCAGAGTTTAGCGCAATGTTTTTCCTTACTCCTCATGAAGTGGTAACATAAAGTAATAAATAATAACAGTGACAGCAGCCAAGTGCCTGGTGGAGCTTTAAATACCCCTTCAGCTCCATCAGTTTTCTCCCTCATTCTGACATGGAGAAAGACATTTTCTCAATCTCACGTAAATTACTCTACAAGCACTGAACTGGTTTCATCTACCTGCCAATAAATCACTACCCTTGAGTCATCTTATTTTGAAACCGGGCCCTCGTACTGAATATAAGGAGTATACAGCAGTGTACTTTTACTGCAGTAGTTTTTACTAAGCATTTAATTTATTTCAGAGAGAAATGTTCCACTTCATTGTCACCCTGAGTATATGAGATACTCACCATTATTATTTCCTCACTTTACAGATTAGCAAATTATAGTTTAAAAATATTGAGACACTGGATCAAAACCACACAGTTAGCAAAGGAGTCAGAATTTGAACTCAACAGTTTACTATTAAGCAGCACATACTACTGACATTGGCCATAGACTGCTCATAAGCGGTTCTAATATTTTCTCAGTTGTACTTTTCTGAGGTAGGTAGAAATAAAATGGGGCTTCCACTGAATTTAGGCATATGAAATACTCACTTATCATCAGTTAGCTAATAGTCATTGTGAAATATGAATATCTTATGACAAGCAGTTTCTTTTCTGAAATGTGCTTAAAAAACTCTTGCTTGATCAACTCTGTCCCTAGAACCCAGTGCATGTGAATATTTTATAACAGTTTATTGTTAACCTGCTGAACTTAGATTAAGATTATTTGGGATTGGGATAGCAATATATTCATTTTTGTAGTCATCTTCTAATTCATAAAGTATTTGTTGAAAGCTATAGACACTGCGTGGATGGTGGGCAATGAGTATGATATATTTGGGGGAAGAAAAATCAGTCTGAACTACCAAAGAGAGAGAAAAAGTATCTTATTTTTCTAGATATTTTACAACTGATTAAATATAATTGGTACCTAGGAGAGAGGAGAGAAGATATTCCCAGTGAGATTTATTCTAAATGGATATTAATCCAAATTTACCATATTTCTCAGGAATCACCTGACTACTTGCAGTTTGTTACAGTTTTTAGAGCATCTGGAGCTAGAAGGGCAAGTGTCCCCCTGAGAACCATTTACTCTGAAAGTTTAAAGATCATCGTGAATTTACAGATAATTAGTGGTTCTTTTCTTGGCCAAATACATTCTCTCAGGCCGCATTTAAAGAACCAGTGAATCTTCCATAGTATTAAAAGATTCACTGGTTTGATAAAACATCTGTTTGCTATATCATACCCAGTTTAGTGAGTTCTGAAAATTACTAAGCTAACAAATTTCAAATTTTGATATGCTGATTCATGATCTGAATTCTTTCAGTTTGGACAATGAAAAACTATACCACTCCTGGACTTTGAATCAGATAGCTGCTTAAAGGCAGATGTGGGGTTGTGATAACCGGATTCTATTTGTCTTAAAAAGCAGGTTGCACCACTAAGATCTATAAGCTCTGTTGTCACCTGTAAGCAGCTTTTAAGAATATAGGTTCATTTAATGCCTCTATTCACTACTTGCCCAATGATACTCATTTCTTTAAGATCATAGAAACAAGTCATCTTTGGTTTAAAACAGTAGAATAAAATGTGTAGACTCAAATTGTCACATTTGCAAAAGTTCATAAAAATATTTAAAGATTCTCATTCTGCCTAAAGTTGGATGTCATTGTAAATCAACTCTCTTTATTCTTTAATGCTAATTGTCTTGGAGAGCATAAGGTTTCAATTCTACTTAGATCCAATAACCTCGGTACTGCTTGGTGATTCCTGGCATCCTGTATCTGAGGCTTTTTTATTGTCTTCATAATTGACCTATAATTTTCACATTTAGGAACACAGTGATGTCAGAGATGTTGAAGTTACTGGGCACACAGAATGCCTGAGGGGCATGCTCTAGTCTGTATGATTTAAAGAACTAGGTATGCTGTCCCTTTTACTTCTCCAGGTCCTCTTTTTGCTCAGTAGCTCTAGCCATGATTGATTTTTTACTCTTTTAGAAGTCAGAAATATGCCTCTGCCTAATTATATCAAGAAATGAAGGAGCATCCCCGGTGGCTCAGCGTTTTAGCGCCACCTTCGGTCCAGGGCCTGATCCTGAAGACCCGGGATCGAGTCCCCACGTCCGGCTCCCTGCATGGAGCCTGCTTCTCCCTCTGCCTGTGTCTCTGCCTCTCTCTTTCTCTCTGTGTCTCTCATGAATAAATAACTAAAATCTTAAACAAACAAAAAAAAAAGAAAGAAAGAAAGAAAGAAAGAAAGAAAGAAAGAAAGAAAGAAGAAAGAAAGAAAGAAAGAAAGAAAGAAAGAAAGAAAGAAAGAAAGAAAGGAAAACAAAAGAGAAAGATAATTTTAAATATAAGTAAGCATTTTTAAAGTCATTCTTCCCTAGATGTGAGAATGTCCCCTGAGTTCCTCTGGTTTTCATATGTACTGCGGGTTCTATTTTCTTTTCATTTTTTTCTTTTTAAATTGAAAGTTGCAAAAGCTTGAAATTAGGATCAGGGGAAATCCTATATGCCTTTCCCTTACAAGCAGCTTCACTTCCAGAGGGTTAAGGTTAGGAGTTTAAAGCTTGGTCTACCCCAAGTGCTCTGGATCCTGCATGCACCTTAGAGTCACCTGGAGGAGGATTCAAACAACTCCTGATGCTTGTACCCTGCCTTCCTTACCCAGAGATTCTGATTAGCCTTGGGCGGGGCCCACGCATTGGCAATTTTAGGAGCTCCAGAGAGGATTCTAATATGCAGGCTGGTAAGAGTCTCTCTGTTTATTCTAAATAAACAATTCTGGTTTCATGGAGATTTGGATGAAGAGTGGAGATTCAGAGAAATTCAGTTTTTTTTCAGTATGGACACTGAAAGACTATACCACTCATGAACTTTGAGTCAAACCTCTGCTTAAAGATGGTTTCAGGAATTGAGAAAAACACAGGAGTTGTAATAAATATGGAGGCACAAACCTGGTCCTGAGCAATTACCATTGAACCACAGCTGGTCCAGAACAACCAAGAAGCAAACCAACCAACCCACTGCCAAACCAAAAAGGAACATTGACAAAGGACACCTGTATGAGGTAGCACCCATTAAAGCAGCTCTCCCTGTACTTTTTGTCTGAAATAAACTCATTTTAAGATAGTTTTTGATTTGCAAAAAAATTGCAAAGATAGTACAGATAGACTCACTATACACCACACTCAAATCCCTCCATTATTATCATCCTACATTAGTAAGTCACATTCATTTTAATTAATGAACCAATATTGGCACATTATTATGGAGGTCCATATTTTTTATCTCCTTTTTAGGGTGCCTGGGTGGCTAAGTTTCTAGGCATCTGCCTTTGGCTCACGTTGTGATCCGAGGGTCCTGGGATCAAGCTCCGCATTGGAGTCTGCCTCTCTCTCTCTCTCTCATTAATAAATAAAATCTTTAAGAAAAAAAAAATCCTCCTTTTTTACCTAATATTCTTTTTATATTCCAGGATCCCATCCAGGATATCATATTACACTCGGTTTGTCATGTATCCCAAGGCTCATCTTGTCTGTGACAGTTTCTCAGACTTCCCTTTTTTTTTTTTTTTTTTTTTTGATGACTTAGGCAGTTTTTGAGTACTGGTCCGGCATATTGTAGAACGCTCCTTAATTGGGATTTGTCCAATTTTTTTTCATTACACTGAGGTTATTATTATTATATTGTTTTTGGAGGAAGACCACAGAGGTAAAGTGTCATTTTCATCACATCATAACAAGGCTACATACTATCAATATGACTCATCACTGTTGCTGTTAACCTTGATCACCTGGCTGAAGAGTGATCTCCATCTCATTTTTCTTCTCTGTAAGGTTTTTCTTTCCCCCCTTTCCCTACTGTTCTCTTGGTAGAAATCTCTACGTGTAGCCCACACTTAAGGAGTAGGGGGTTATGTTCCTTCTTTTTGAGGGCAGAGTATCTATATAAATTATTTGGAATTCTCAGTAGAGGTTTGCCTCGCCTGCCACTCAATTTATTTACTCAATAATTTACTAATTTTTAAGATTTTATTTATTTGTCAGAGAGAGAGAGAGAGAGAGCACACAAGCAGGGGGAGCAGCAGGCAGAGGGAGAAGCAGGCTCCCTGCTGAGCAAAAAGCTTGATGTGGGACTAGATCCCAGGACCCTGGGATCATGACCTGAGCTGAAGGCAGATGCTTACCTGACTGAGCCACCCAGGCATCCCAAATCATTTATTTATATAAGCATGAACTCATGGATATTTATTTTATGTTTTGGGTTATAATCCAATATTGCTTTATTCATTTTGTTGTTCAAACTGTTCCAGCTTTGACCACTTAGAGCTTTTTTAGTTGATTCCTGTGTCCCTTTGACACATACCTTCACTATAGAATTATTATTATTATTATTATTATCATTATCATTTTTCTTTAGGAATTCCTTATTTTCTGGTGCTAGAAGAGCTCCATGTTCATATTATTTCCTGCTCCATTCCCAGAATCAATCTTTCTACAAGTCCTGATTCTTTTTATTGGAGAATAATGTTAGTGACCAAGATCTGGATGATAGATATGTTCATTGCTACTAAAGTAGTTTACTTCTAGACCCTCTGAGCTAGCACAGCAGTAACTACATGTGTGCATTCTGGTATATATGTATATATGTATATATACATATATATACACACACACAAATATATATATATATTTTTCTCTATGTAACCATCTATACCTATACTAAGATAAATATGAATTCATACTGTTTCCAACCCTAACCCCATTACTACATAGGTCACTCTAGACTATTTCTTTTGGTTATCTGTAACCCCCAACTCCAACACTCAAAACCCGGTTCCTATACTTTGCCATCCATATATCTGATTGTTCAATTCCTGTAAATGAATATGTAATAGCATTAGAATGGTGAACCCTTACACCCACATAGGAAACAACTTTCCCAAATAGCTTATATTGTGGATGTCAAATTCTTTTTACCTTTAGTTCTTTTATCTTCAGTCAGTTTCTAGTCCAAACATTTTCCAAAATTTGTTAGGTCAACACATTCCCCATACCCTTATCCTCGCCCATGAGGTTATGGCATAGAAATGCAATTCGGCTAGATTCTTTCATCAATAGTGTGCATTCAATGGACTTTTAGAATTATCACTATGTATGAGAGATATCCGTATTGTTGGGAAGAAGAAGTGGAATAAATAGCATGTGTCTCGGGAACTTATTAGTGCTTCATACATGAAATGAAAACTAAGAAAAATCAGTTTTAAAAGAGTAAAAGAAGAAAGGCAAATAATAAGAAAATTAAGAGATTGAATAGAGAGGTAATGATAAACAGCCCTCAGGTATCAGAAATAACTTTTGCCCCTGAGTAAGTCTTAGCTTCAATGACTTTTATTCCAGTCATAAAAAATGAACTGGAGGCTAGATACAATAATACTGTAAAGAATTGAAGTTGGGCACTCTAAAAGGTTTATACACATTCAGAAGTTGGTAAATAGAATTAAAATAATCCCAAACAAAATAAAATATAGAGCACTATATCTACCCTTACCTAAGCCGTCTTGTAACAGTGTAATTCTTTATGATTCAGGGAATATGTGTATCTATCTATCATCTATCATCTATCTATCTATCTATCTATCTATCTATCTATCTATCTATCTATCTTCATCATCATCCATCTATCTTAAATAGAGAAACATTTATTGGGAAAGAACTAGTGAATATTTGTTTAATAAAATCAACAACATTTGAATGTTGTTACTAACTATAAATTAGTTGAAGGCTGAAAAGGTTCATGGGATTTCTTTAAAACAAGTTCATTAAATGTATAATTGTACCTTTTCTAAAGTCTTTATTGATAAGGTTTTACTGCCCTTCATAATCTGTTAAAAAGTTATTTCAATTTAGCAAAAATTTATTGAGAGTTACTTTTCAGCTCTGTATTTGAAATGAGCCATCTTGCCTCTGATTACTGCGCATCAGGGGGCTCTGGAGGCTGGTGCTGTTTCGGGGCAGTCCTGAGCCATGCAGGAGCTCTGAAGGAGTTCGGTTGGTTTTCTTTGTTACAACATTATTACACACAGTGGTGTTGCTCCAGCTCCCCTTACAGTTTGCATTTCATACATAAATTCCATGCTACTGTCAGTTTCCAGGAATTACCAAAGCCAAAGGAGTAGAATCTTAAGCACTGCCTTATTTTTAAAAGAAATATAAACGGTGAAATTCACAAACATTACAGGTATGGCTTTACGAATTCTGACCAATGCTTGCACTCCTCTAACTACACCCCAATTAAGATTTGGAATATTACTTGACCCCTCGATAGTTGCCTGAGTTCCTTTCTGAACCCTATCTTAGAGAACCATTTTCCTGATGTCTATCATCATCAGTTAGTTTTGCTTCTTATTGAAATTCATAAATACAATCATATATTACATGGTTTTTATGCAGTTTCTTTTGCTCGGCATGATGTCTGTGAGAGTCATCTCAGTGGCCATACTTATTAGCAGTTTGTTCTTTTAAATACTTATGAATTGTATTCCATTTCAAGTATACATTATTCTCCTTTTGATGAATACTCAGTTTTTATTTTTCAGTTTTGGACTCTGAATAAAGCTACAAAGGATATTCTTGGACAAGAGATTTTTTGGGCATATTTTTTCATTTATCATGAGTAAATAACTAGGAGTGGAAGTGCTGCATTACAAAGTATGTTTAACTTGACAGGGACTTGCCCAAGAGTTTTCCAGCACTTTACACTCCCGTTAAAGGACTTTACACTCCCGTCACTAACCAGAACTTTGGTTATTCCACATTCATGCTGACATTTGGTACTGTCTATCTTTTTAAATTTTTAGATATCCTTGTGGCAGTATAAAGGTATCTCACTGTTATTTTAATTTGCATTTTACCTGATGACTAATGTTGAACACTTTTTCATGGTGCATATTTGTCATTCATGTGACATATCTATTCATGTATTTTGCCTATTTTTAAACCGGATCATTTCTTTTATCTTATATCACATTATTATTACATTATATTACATCACTTCTTTAATATACGGGAAAAGCCCTTATATTAGGAGTACAAGTCCATTGTCAGATACATCTACAGCAAAATCTTCTCTCAATATGGCTTTCCTATTCATTTTCTCAACAGTGACTTTTGATGAGAAATTTTTAATTCTAAAAAGTCTAATTTATCAATGATTTCTTCTATGGTTAGTTCTTTATGTATCTTATGTAAAGAAAAAAGTTTGCCTGTCACAAAATCTCAAAGGTATTCTCCTGTGTTTTCTGGTAGGAGTGTTATAGATTTAGTTTTAGCTTTTAGCTTTGCATCTACAATTCTCTGAAATTAAAATTTATGTATGATGTGAGAAAAAAAAATTCATTTTACCCCCATATGAATATCTGGTTGTTTCAACACCATTTTTTGAATTGTATCTAGGACTATTGTTTTCCCTATTAATCAGTTTACTATATTACACATGGGTCTATTTCAAAATTCAAATTCTTTCATTGTTCTATTTCTTGTCGGCCAAGATCATACTGTCTCAATTATTGCAGCTGTACAGTACATCTTGAAAACAGGTAGTACAAGTTCTCTAACACTGTTCTTTTTTTCAATTATTATTTGGCTATTCTATGTCTTTTACATTCCCATTTGAATTTTAACACCAGCTTGTCAATTTCTACCAAAGATCAAGTTGGTTTGTTTTGGATTGCACTGAATCTATAGACTAGTTTGAAAAAAAAAAATTTAAACCTTAACAATATGGAGTCTTCTAAAACATTTGCATGGCATTTTTCACATTTTGCTCTTCATTAAATCTCAGCAGTGTTTTCAAGTGTTCAGTGTAGAAGTCTTAAAAATCTTGTGTTAAATTTATCCCTAATTATATTATGTTCTTGATGCTATTATAAAAGGTGTTTTATATCAATCAGCTTTATTTGTGTATATTTTACATATAACAAAGTACATTTTAGGTGTGTCTCAGTGAGTTTTGACAGATTTTCACTGCCTATAACTGCAACTACAAGGAAGATATAAAGCATTTTCATCACCCCAAAATGTTTACCTGTGTCCTCTTTTAGGCAACATTCCAATTCCTAGACCTGAACATCTACTAAATCTGACTTCTGACATTTCAAATTTCTCTTCTCTAGTTTCACATAAATGAAAGAATAGAGTAATACCCTTTGGTATCTGGCTTACTTTGTTCAGCATAATGTTTTTGATATTATTCCATGTTGTTAGGCATATTGGCAGTTTGTTATTTTTATTTCTGAGTAGTAGCCCATTATATAAATCTCATGTAATTATCCATTCACTTGTTGCTGTTCATCATGGTTGTCTCTAGCTTTGGGCTATAATAGATATATGTATTATGGACAGTCCCATACAAGATTGTGTGTTCATAGGTTTTAATTTCTTTTGGTTAAAAATCAAGTCATAGAATGACTGGGTCACATGGTAAGCATATGTTTAACATATAAGGAACTATCAAACTTCCAAAATAGTTATATCATTTTACATTTTTAATAGAAATGCATGAAATTTCTTCTTGCTCCTTACCTTCATCAACTCTTGGTATTGTTAATTCTTTTTTATCTAAATCCTTCCAAAGAGTTTGTCCTCTTTCATTGAGTTTTTAATATGCAATTACCTAATTACTAATTATGTTGAATATAAACTGATCTGCTTATATCCTATTCTATACATTCTTTTTTTTATTTTTATTTTTTTATTTTTTATTTTTATTTTATTTTATTTTTTATTATTCTATACATTCTTTTGTTAAGTGTCTATTCAAATACAAGGCCCATTTTTTGGATAGTTTGTTGCTTTCTATTGAAATGGAATAGTTCTTTATATATTCTGGATATAAATCTATTGTCAGATATATGAATTAGAAATTTTTATGAACACTGTATTGCAAATATTACATCAAAAGTATTCTGTTGTGAACATACATATTATAAATGTTAGTTAGACTCAGGTATTTGCAAATATTGTTTGATTCCAACAACTGCCCACTCCGAATAAATGAACCTTAGCTAATGTCTTCTAAATAATGGTAAACAAATTACCAGAAGAAGGCAAACTGGTATTGGTAAAGCTTGGTGGTGGTGCCTTCCTGTCTTCCATCTAAAATCTTTCTTCTAAGAGGACTATGTAATGTGATAGAGGTGCTAATTATTGCTACAAAGGCAATACATTTTACTATACATAACTAGCAAATTAACATGTACATCCTAAATTTATACAATGTTATATATCAAATGTCAATAAAGAATTTAAAAATTAAATTAAAAAATAAAATAAACTCTCTATAATTTCATATCTTTCTTTCTTATAGCTGTGCTATGCTGCCTATTACTGTACTAACAGGAATTTTATGGCATATATATCTCTAAATGATTAAATTAGATAACTATGCATCTATGAAAGATTAGAGAATCACCTATACCAAGACTTATGATTTAAGCTGACTATATGGACAATGCTAGCTAAGCTAAGTTTCCCATTATACCAAATGTTGGTATAAACACGAGAATAAATATACTTACTATCATATTTTAATTTCAAAATAATTATTGGATCAAAGATTGTATTTGATCAAATATTATGTTTGATGAAGATTATGAGATAGTATTTCTGATACATGTTTATAAAAAGCCTTCCACATATTTATATTTGAGTGGAATATTAAAATTTTGAACAAAAAATCTGAAAAGAATAGACTCCTTCACTCTGTCCTAAGAGACTTTACCCCAGCTTAACACCAAATAATCAAATTTCTTTCAGGTATGGTCATCAAAACATATGAATCTATACATTTATACTCCAGACTACTTAACAGTTCTCCACTGTGTTTATTAAGATACAAAAGTAAACCTTTTGGGGCACCTGGGTGGCTCAGTCAGTTAAGTGGCCAACTAGATTTTGGCTCAGCTCATGATCTCCTGGGATTGAGCCCCGCATCGGGCTCTGTGCTCAGGGACGTGTCTGCTGTAGGATTCTCTCTGTCCCTCTCACTCTTTTCCTTACCCCCTACATGCTTTCTCTCTTTCTCTCAAATTAATAACTCTTTAAAACAAACAAACAAACAAACAAACAAACAAACAAGAAACCAAAACCAGACCAAAAATAAACTTTTCTAATGCTTTACTGAATATTCAGATACCTCTTGACTTCTCAGGTTGTAAACTTACCAAAACAAAAGTTAATTGGACTGAACTCAAGTAATGCTTTATAAATTAAACTTTCTTATAATTAAAACAATATTTTACAACTTGGTCACAAAATACATTTTGGTCTTAGATAAACATCAACTTTTTTACACTCTATGAGTTTTATTTCTTAGTTCATTTCCTTGGGTTTATCTATAATATTGCAATAATTCACCACTATCTAGTTGGAGGCTTATTGATCTTTTCAAACAAACCAGAAACTCTCCATTGGAAAGGGTTGACAGGGTTGAAAGGGTTGAAAAAATGTCTTTTATCCCCATACCATCTATAGTCAAAAGTAATGTTTAACAACTTATTATCTACTGGTAAATGATTTCAGTATATATCAATATTATTTTATGTATACTTTACAGATATCTCTTACACAGTTGTTATTAAGCTTATTCCTAGTCACTTTATATTGTTATTGCTAACAAGAATGGTTTATTTCCATTATATTTTCTAAAATTTTATTGCTAATATATAAATGGATTGCTGGTTTTTGTATTCTTCATACAATTAGCCTACTTATTTAGCTTTATTTTTGTGTTATTTTATTTAGATGTCTTCAGATTACTATCTTATAAATAGTAGTTGGATTTAATTTTTTGACACAACCTGTGAAGCTTCATGTTTTAATACCAGTTCTTCTCCCACTAGCAGATACTATTTGTGGTTTTCACTCCTTCCTTTCTTCCTCCCTACTCTCCTTTCTTTTATTACAACATTTGCAATGACGTTTTATTTTAATGTGCTAATATTTGGGCCATTCTAGTAAATCTAATAAAACATGAGTGAATCCTGAATCTCTTTTCACTGAATTTAGAAAAATTTGTTCTCTCTTTTAGATTGGGGGCTGAAAAATTTGTGTCCTTTATATCCTCTTGCAGCTTGATGGAATGGTAGCATAGGAGGCAGGTCCAGAGGTGGAAAGAGCTTAAAAAGTTGGAGTGTAATTGATTATAAAAAGCCCAACCCCTGATCTCTCTTCTAAGGTACTTGTCAAACACCTCATATACCAGGATTTACTCCATCTAGTTCAGAGAGGCATAGTAATACTGGGGCCTTTAGGCTGTGGTATATTTCCATAATCCAATATGTAGTCACTGGACTTCACTTTTTTAAGACAAATTTACTTTCAACATTATATCAGTTTCTCCCTAGCAAACATTTCTCCTTCTTCTTCTCCTTCTTCAAAAAAAAAAAAAAAAAATACATGACTTTGCTTCTTTTCAAATTTCATAGTCATGGTACCCTGAAAAATGGCCCCTTGAAGATATGAGGTCCTAACCCCTGGAATGTGTAAATGCTACATTATTTGGAAAAAGGATCTTTGCAAATGTGATTAAATTAAGGTTTTTATGATAGGGAGACTACCTTAGTGATCAGTTTGCACCCTAAATGTCATCACAGGTGCCCTTTATAGGAGAAAAATGAAAGAAAGAGTTCACATAGAAAAATGAAAGAGTTCACATAGATATAAGAGTAGAAGATGATGTGAAGACATGTGGAGATGGAGCAGAGATGAAGTGATGTGGCCATTAGCCAAGGAATGCTAACAGACACTAGAAGATGGGAAAAGCAAGGAATGGATCCTCTCAGAGCCTCCAGAGGGCTCATAGCTCTGCTGACATCTTGACTTCAGCCTAGTGATACCTGATTCAGACTTCTGGCCTCCAGAACTGTGAAATAATGGAATTCATGTAGTTTTAAGCCACTGAGTTCAGGGTATTTTGTCCCAGCACCCACAGGCAACTAATATACAGTATTGGAATTCTAAGAATTTGTTCACCTTATCACTATTACTTTGGGGAATTGGGGTAATTTAAGGAGTTGTGGTAAACTGCCAATTTCTGCTACGTTCCAGAACCCAACTTCCTTTTTTCTTATTTCACTGATTTTTAAGATCTATTGCTTGAATTATGTTCCTTTTCTTGTTTGATTTATATTACTTTTAATAGATGCATTTTATTTTTTCTCACTTGTCATAAGATTCTAAGACTAAGTGTTTAAAATGTTATTTCAATATGAAATCTTAACACATCTGGATTTATTATTATAATTTTCATATCATGTCAAGTTTTGAGTACAACTTTCATAGAAATTTTACCCACTGATCAAATAATTATTGATAGACATTTCAACAAGTAAAAAAAAAAAATCTGGCATTTTCAAGGAGCAAGTGGAATTCCAGGGGGAAAAAGGGGGAACTTGAAATGCATATATTATAGTCCTGGCAGATTCTGTAGTAAATGCATCCTATTTCAACTTGGTCTTAGAACACATGTCTGCAGTTTTCACTTTTGTAATCTCAGTTAGCATCAACTGCTGACCGGGTTCTAAATTTGGGTGTTTAAATCTAGATATTTAAAGTTTGAAAAAGCAATTTTAGAAAGTCACAGCTGACATATAATAATAACAATAATATTTTAGAAACAATCTGTCTTTGAAACGTCATCTCATAGGGTCATACAATCATTCAACTCTTATCAAGGTTGGAGGATGCAGTGAGTAAAGTAACCTCAGCAAGGTCATATCTACGAGAAATTTCTTGCAAAGATTTACAAAGCTGAAAGTTTAAAATTTTTGTATGTCAGATGGGACTAATGTGCTTAGCAAGAGAATAATTAATAAGTTAATAAGTACCTTATTTCTCCTTGGAAAAAATTCATGAAATTATTGCCACAGTTCACCTATGTAAGAGAGAAAGATATTTCTTATTGACTTTCCACATGGGTCAAGCTATGTTGAAAGTCCAAGAGATATATAGTAAGTACTTTCATTATATGAGATGAGCAATATCTAAGTATGTCTTTTAGTTTAATAAAATGTATAAATGGTGTGTACTCATAGCCAAGAGATACTATGCTACCAAATGACAATTTACTACACTATCTGACTCTTGGGACTAGTTGATGGATTATCACTATAAAGTACATTTTCCCCCTTTATCTTCAAAATCTCTTCGATCAATCATAAATACTTCATTATCCTCATACTTTTTTCCTTAAAATATATTTTTGAATTATCCTGTTAAACAGATGTTTTAACTCCTTTTAGGGAATAAAATTAAGATAGCTCTGATGAATCTAGAAAATTAGTATGATCAATATAACCAGGGAAGGACCAGATTCCATGGACCTTTTCTCTAATATCATTTGAGAATCATTCTATTCACATAATATAATCATAATAGCATCAAACATTAAGGTACCAGTATCTTATGAACCTAATACTTTTTAAAATCCAGCCAGTTACAGAAGAAATGTACACTCTGTCTTTGTGTGCACTCAAGACTAAGAAAAGAGAACCACAGCTTCTTATGGGTTTGATCAGGATTCTGGATAGAAGAAAAGATTTGAGCTTTTATTAAATCATATATAAATTGTTAAAAGTAGGTATAGCCTTAAGTCTATAGGTTTACTTCTAGTTTAACTATATTAAGTAAAAATCAGATTTCAAACGTGCTTTGTTGACTGAAACTGTTCTTCTATGTAGCTAGCTAGCTTCTTTACATAGAAATGGAAAGCTCTCAACTGACTTTATTTATGTTTTGCTTTTCTGAAAGTGTTTCCTATTGATAGTGCTATATGCTGATATACTGATACTGTATTAAGTATTACTTCCAATCTCTATCTTCAAATAACTGGTTGTTGAAAAACAAAAATTTTCTTTTGGAAAAGTTGCCTTTTTTCCATCTCTCATTTTAGTTAAAAAATGCTTTTGATAAAAGTGGATTTACAGCAATGTTTAATGTAGATAAAATGATGTAAGATGCCAGTCACTGGAAATAGATGAAAAGGGCTAGGCAGGGAACACATATGGGCTGAAATCCTACATGGAGCCAGAACTGATGCATACCATGACAACTTTATATGCTAAGAGTAGAACCCTAATAAACCTGAAGCTTTACTCCTAGCCAGTGCTGAAAGAGAAAGGTGACCAGCTAAATAAATCACATTATCCAAAATGGAAAGCAAATTAATTACTTGGAAAAGGCACAAATATTCATGATTCTAAGTCATAAAGAAATTTCTCCCAAGGATTTTTATAATTATAATACACTGTTTAGCTTCAGTGGCTTTTGCAGGATTCCAGCACCAAGATTCACTCTAACCCTTAATGTAATCCCCCATGTCCTCATACCAAAGTATGATCAGTGTAGCAATTCCATGCAGGGAGAATGTGGATGTGGATGTGTGTGGTACGTGCACTTATATGTGTGTATTTGGCTAGGGTATACTTGGAATGAGGTATAGCAAGTGGGGCTAACTAAACAATGCTGACTTTAGTCAGCTGAAGTACAGCACCTGACCTGGTGTTTTGCCAATCCACTGGTGACAGTAAAGATCTAGCAGAAGGACACATTCAGCATCCTTCAGAAAATTCTCCCCCAATATAACTAACTACTTTCAGCTAAGGTTTAATTGATATTTGGTGGTTCAAAATGATGTTCTCTGGTAAAGTTTAAATTCTGACAGCAGAATTTAAATTCAATTCTCAGAGTATTTTAAATAATATTGAGAATTAAGTCTGCCACCTTCCCTTCTGTGTCACTGCCACATGATTTGTTCAGCTTCAGTATTCTCCTTTAATTAATCTACATTGCAGAAGCACATCTCCAGCCTAGTGAGCAATACTTACCAAAGCACTGCTAATTCATATGTTATGTTGAGTTAAGGTTTCTCTGAATGATCATTTAGGTTGGAGTTGTGATATGTGAATTTTATATGAAGATAATTAATAAAAAATCAATTTAATGAATAGCATATGAGATCTTCATTATTTAGTCAGACATAGAACTCAATCAAATATTTCTCATTTTACCATGATATTTCTAATTTATGAAACTTGAGGCTTTCACAAGGGAGGAGTCTTCTTTTGTTTGATTAAATCATTTTGTTGAATTAATCATTAAGAAATTAATATTAATAAATCACAGGTTTTTCTTTGTTCCAATAACTAAGCTGCAAGATTAATCCCTGATAGGTACATAGCATCTAACAGGAGGTTAAACTTGTTGACTTCTAAGTTCCCAATTCACACGGAAAAGCTATTATCTATGATTTTTCCATGCACTTATCATAGGACTCAGGAAATCTCAGTGAATAGCTCTATTAATTGCATGGAGGCAAAAGCCTTTGCCCTACTCCCTGATTTGAGTTGCCTTTCTTGGTTAAGGAAATCATTATGCTCTCCCTGACATGTACAGTGTTTGCCTAACATCTCATGCTTGTAACTTTGACAGTTCTATTCTTAGCTCCTCTTCCTTCTTCCTCCCACTCTCTCCATTTTCCCTCTCCTCTTCTTGACATCTCTTCTTCTTTGTCTTCTCCTTCTCCTTATTCTTGAAATGCATGAACACAGCCTTTGGTACCATGTTGGGCACTACTTTATGTGTAATGAATTCCTACTACCTGTCCCTTATCCTACACCTCTGGCTCTATAGTGAGCCTCCGGTTGTGAACCCACATTCTTCTTAAAAATTTTTAAAGACTTTATTTTATTTTATTTATTAGAGAGAGAGAGAGAGAGAGAAAGCCCACGTGCATGAGCAGGGGGTAGATCAGAGGCACAAGGAGAAGCAGACTCCCTGTTGAGTAGGGACCCCAAATCCAGGCTTGATCCCAGGACCTTGAGACCATGACCCCAGCCTAAGGTAGACACTTAACTGGCTGAGCCACCCAGGTGCCCCGTGAACCCACATTCTTTTCACCTTAATTCCTTAACACCATCTGGCTGAAACAGGGATGATATATGGAGATTTGACTTTAGCCAATGACATATAGCTCAAAGGTAGGGAAAAAAATCCATAATAAATAAGGCCCCTAAGGTGACCAGTTTCAGAAAATGGAAGGGTAAGTTATCAATCTACTTGCCTACCTTTTATAAACTCTGAGTCCAGTCTTTTTCTTTTTTATTTATTTATTTATTTATTTATTTTTTGAGTCCAGTCTTTTTCGATGGCTTGCTGATTAGACCACAAAATTATCTGGGAGGCCCACTCAGGCTAATAGAGCCTTTGAGACCAAAGCCTATTTATATGCTTGTTCTCTATTTTCTCTATATTTTATATTGGTTCTGCCTCCTGCCACGGATATCAGGGATGGGGGGAGGGGCATTTGCACAAGAAGATCCCTCTAATGGGTTTGAAACTTATTATTCATGGAATTACTGAAAAATGTCCTTCTTTGTCATCATGTCATCGTTTCTCTTTTTGTTAATGTGTCTTATACTGTCCTCTTTAATCTCTGTAATCTTTCATAGCCACTCAAAGCATTTCTTCAAGATTCTGCTGCAGGCCACAAAAGATCTCACGCAGTTTCTTAAAAAGCTCAGAAGAAGCAGTATGTGTCTTATCCTCAGGTCAAACTCTCCAGCACAGAAGATTGAGAGCGGAGCTATTCCTATCTCAGGGACTCAGAGGCCAAGGAGAGTATTATTTTGATTTTCCGAAGTGAAGACACAACTGGACGTCCTATATATTCCAAGTACTTAGAATTTTTTTCTGTACATTGCAAATATATGATTTATTTATTCTCCAAATTCTCATTGCATTTAACAACTATATCAGATCACTTTCTACCTTGCTGAAGATTACTTCTTAATAGAATCTGTCCTAAAAGCAGATGTAATTTGAGTATGATTTTAAGAGATCACAGGCAGGACTCCTTGTTCTTGAATTTCTATCATATTCTTTCATTCCATCAGTGTTGTTGTTTTATTCTGGTGGTTCCAGGAGCTTTTTAATCTTTCTGAGGCGTTTTTATTAATGCCAACACACACAGGAGTCTTACCTTCTGTTATCACATTATCAAAGTCAACTGAAAGCAGTTTTAGAATAAAATATGAATAACCCAATTTCTATTGATTAAAAAAGAGAAGGTTGTAAAGCATACAAAAAAATAAATAAATAAATAAAACGGGCTCCAGAGGGCCAAGAATGATTTTTAATAACTACACTTTTTTTTTGTGAAACCATTTCTGCTTCTATATAGTTTTTTCTACTGCTCATGTTTTCTTTCTTTTCTTTTACCTGTGCAAATTATAAATTTCTTGAAGAACTGCCGTGATTTTCTTAATTTAGTTTGGGCAGGAATTAGCAAATTTTACTGTATTCTTTTTTCCTGACTTGTATTATAAGAAAGAAGGAAGTATGTAGAACAATGGGATCAATCACTACAAGTTCCATTTAATCAAGTCAACTTACATATTTACATTCCTAGAATCTTAGAAGTTGATATTTAGAGAAATCACCCTTTAGCAATACAGAGATCTCATTTGCCAATGAAAATTTTAAATATTTGGAGGGGTGTCTTATTTTACTAAGAAATATAAACATTCTACTTAACTAAAGTTTTACTATTTGTGGGGCTGTGTGTTTCTCTGTTAGGCACACAGTGCAGGTATAACAAGAGCTTATTGACTAAGGACCTAAGTTTTATACACTTGGAACAGATAGTTATATTTTTTTGCCAGTTGCAAGGTAAAATGCAAAATGAAACATACAGTGGTCACCTCTTAACTGCAGAGGATATGTTTCGAGGATGCCCAGTGGATGCCTGAAGCACCAGATAGTACCAAACAGAATATATACTATGTTATTTACCTATACATAATACCTATGGTAAAGTTTAGTTTATACATAAGGCACAAACAACAAATAATAATAATAAAATAAAATAATTATAACTATACTGTAATGAAAGTTATGTAACTGTGGTCTTTCTCTCAAAATATCTTCCTGTCCTGGTTCTCCTTTCTCTGATGATGTGAGGTGATAAAATGCCTACCTGATGAGATCTAGTGAGGTGAGTGACATGGGCACCATGTGGTAGCATTAGGCTACTAATGACCTTCTGATGATATATCAGAGGAGAATCATCTGCTTCTGGACCACAGCTGACTCCTGGAAACTGCAACTGTGGAGAGGGAACCATGGATGAGGAGGGACTTCTGTACTCTCCAACATCTGCAGATTGTGGCAAGTAAAAGGGAAAATCCTATCACTGTTTTTTAAGTAGGGAAAATCTTGATGTCTTTTCCTGGTACATGCCTTGCCCAAAATGCTAAAAGAAATAGTGTACTAAAAAATATTTTCAAAAATTATCCCAAATTTTCTTCATAAGATTTTTTTTCTGTGCATTTGCTACTTTTTCATTGTTTTATATTCTGAACATGCTCACTAAATTTAGTCAATCCATTCTGGTAAATGGCCATTCACAGAAGATGCTACTTTCTATAAATGTTATCATCTGATTCAATTTTGTCACCTTATCCAACTTTTCAAAAACTGTTTTATTTCCTGTCAGATCTTTAGTCATCTTAGATCTTGAGTAAAGTAGGATGTCAAAATATCAAATCATCCCTTCTATCCTTTTTTAGTTCTATTCTCTGGTGTTTTCTGGTAAATGAAGGGATTGGCTTTAGCGAGGTGAGGCTTGCTTGCTTTGAAAATGAGAATTCTTGTGCAGTTAATATACTCATTTTTCATTGAAATAGCAACAGTTGAAACACTGGACACCACACTGGAAAATGAGATGACAGAAGTATTGTGTTATATGGAAATCAATTCATTTCGAAAGATGCAACCCATTTGCCAAAGCCATGGTCTCACCACAATAATTTGCAAGTTTTACCTAATTACTAGTGCCATGGTTTATACTTCTGCACGATTTCTGAACTCTAGGTATATGAAAATAATGATGGCTAAGGGTCCCCATTAGATGCAGTATGGCAGCCAAAAGAAAAGAGCAGGAATCATAGAACCCTCCATATCCCTGATCTGTTTCCTTATTCCTATTTGTGTCAGATGAAGTCAGACTTCAGGCAACACCAAAATTGTACAATGGAAGTTGTATGCATCAAGCACTTAACAGATTCTGAAAAAACACTTGGACATAGTTTAGCTTTTACAGAGTTTATCCTCTAAATTCTGAATCTAATAGAAGGTATTATAAATAAATACACACACACATATATATCTCAAATACATCTCTATATAATAAAACTTAATGAAACACCAAAAAATCAACTAATCACTAACTATGACATTGTGATTTATACCGGGTCACTTAAATGACTAAAATATGTATTTCTCACATATATTTGCTTTTCATCCACAGTTCTTGGCTCACAGTTCCCCAAAGCCTTGGAATCTCCTGAGTGATGAGAACAGTGGGAACATCTTTTCTTATAATATTTGGTCTCTTGGCTCTCAGTTCTCAGAAATGCTTCAGTATCCTAAGAGTGAAATGGGTGCCTTCTCATTCATAATAAGCCCCTTTCCACCACAGTTGGGTTCACATTAATGAGGTGACTTTTGGAAAGTGCCTAAGAATGGGGGCTTGTTGCCAGGGAAACCAATCCCCAAAAGAGGGGTGGACATTCAGTCCCATCCTCTGATTTCCGGGGCTGGGAGAGGGGCTAGAGGTTGAATCAGTCACCAAGGACCAAAGAATTAATCAATCATGTGTATGTAATGAAGGCTCCATAAAAACCCAAAAGGTGGAAGTATGGAGAACATCCAGGTTTCTTGTGCTATCATGCTAAGCCCCAAACTCCAGGAGGACAAAGAGTCCTTTGTTCAAGACCTCACTCTGTTGAGACTATTGATCTGGCTGTTGATTCATATCTTTTATATCCTTTACAATGAATCAACAATCTAGTGAGGGAACAGGTTTCCTGAGTTCTGTGAGCTGTTCTAGCAAATTAATTGAACCCAAAGAGGGGGCCTTGGGAACCTCTGATTTATAGACAGTCAGAAGCACAGCTAATTACCTGGACTTATGATTGGAGTCTGAAATGAAGGGTGGTCTTGTGGGGCTGAGCCCTTCAATTGTGGAATCTGATACTGTCTCCAAATAGATAGCATCAGAATTTGAGTTGATTGTAGGAGACTCAGCTGGTGTCCCATGCATTCCTTGGTGGTGTGGGGAGAAAACCCCTATTCCACATGTTGGAATTAGGTGCAGAGCCCCAAATACTATATTTATTGACTACTAAATGGCAATAAAGAAATTTCAAATTAAAATTTTCAAATTAAAATTTATATTATATTATTGTTTAACCAATATGATTGTTATTTTCCATTTCCTTTTTCCCTGTGCATTACTTTCCAGTAAAAGCAATTTTAATTGGTTCAATTTCCATTTTTTAATAAGCAAAATACTGAAGTAATTAAAAATTAATTTGGTTTGATTTATTTGTCATTTACTCTGAGAATATTTGTCATTTACTGTATAATCCCTGTGTTCTAATGGAATTTAGTGCACCAACTTTCAGAATACAGTAACTTATCGAATGCCTTCCTCATGTGCTCAAATAATATACTCCAGTGATTCATGAGATTGTCATTACTTCTGTTGACATTTTATGTAAATGGATCAAAAAAATATTCCAAACCAAATCTTCATCTTTTTTAACCTGGGCTAGCTATAAGACATTAACTTAAATAAATAACTTATGCTTATCTTATATGGCTCAGTCGGAATACACCAAAAGAGGAATAAAAACATGCATTTAATCCCCATGAAAACTGATTTGCTTGGTTCTTTTCCCTGGTCTTTGACTTTTCCCAAACTAAGCATTTAAAGTAGGGTTTTTTTGTTTTGTTTTGTTTTGTTTTGTTTTGTTTTGCATAATGATTGGATAACATGAAAGAGTTGGTAACATAGTGTGATTCCACCTGAGTACGAAGGACACTTGGAATACACTCTATCGCCATGTCAATACTTAGGCAACAAAAAGCACCATACATTTCAATAGAAGTTAGCTGAATGCTTAGATATTGTTCTGGTATCCATTTAGTTTTATTCAACATCAAGCAATTTTCTCATATGGAATGTAGCATCAAGAAAGAACCCAGAAGGGACAATAGTAATGATACGCACAATCAGATTTGGCCTTTAAAGTATGTTTTATGATCAAAAAAATATTCCTTGTTGCAAAGTACTTTCTGTGAAATTAATGAATAGATTTTGATTATAAGTTTAAAATACTAGATTATTTATTATATGGACCTTTATTCATAATCATTTCCCTTAGATAACCATTTGGTGAAATGGAATAAAACTGGATTTCAACCAATGAAGGACGCATTCCTGGAAAGCGAATTCCCCTGGAAAGCCACAAACTACCAAAACTGGAACAGGAAGAAATAGAAAACCTGAACAGGCCAATAACCAGGGAGGAAATTGAAGCAGTCATCAAACCTCCCAAGACACAAAAGTCCAGGGCCAGATGGCTTCCCAGGAGAATTCTATCAAACGTTTAAAGAAGGAATCATACCTATTCTACTAAAGCTGTTTGGAAAGATAGAAAGAGATGGAATACTTCCAAACTCGTTCTATGAGGCCAGCATCACCTTAATTCCAAAAGCAGACAAAGACACCACCAAAAAGGAGAATTACAGACCAATATTCCTGATGAACATGGATGCAAAAATTCTCAACAAGATACTAGCCAATAGGATCCAACAATACATTAAGAAAATTATTCACCATGACCAAGTAGGATTTATCCCCGGGACACAAGGCTGGTTCAACACTTGTAAAACAATCAATGTGATTCATCATATCAGCAAGAGAAAAAACGAGAACCATATGATCCTCACATTAGATGCAGAGAAAGCATTTGACAAAATACAGCATCCATTCCTGATCAAAACTCTTCAGAGGGTAGGGATAGAGGGAACATTCCTCAACATCTTAAAAGTCATCTACGAAAAGCCCACAGCAAATATCATTCTCAATGGGGAAGCACTGGGAGCCTTTCCCCTAAGATCAGGAACAAGACAGGGATGTCCACTCTCACCACTGCTATTCAACATAGTACTGGAAGTCCTAGCCTCAGCAATCAGACAACAAAAAGACATTAAAGCATTCAAATTGGCAAAGAAGAAGTCAAACTCTCCCTCTTCGCCGATGACATGATACTCTACATAGAAAACCCAAAAGCCTCCACCCCAAGATTGCTAGAACTCCTACAGCAATTTGGTAGTGTGGCAGGATACAAAATAAATGCCCAGAAATCAGTGGCATTTCTATACACTAACAATGAGACTGAACAAAGAGAAATTAAGGAGTCAATTCCATTTACAATTGCACCCAAAAGCATAAGATACCTAGGAATAAACCTAACCAAAGATGTAAAGGATCTATACCCTCAAAACTATAGAACACTTCTGAAAGAAATTGAGGAAGACACAAAGAGATGGAAAAATATTCCATGCTCATGGATTGGCAGAATTAATATTGTGAAAATGTCAATGTTACCCAGGGCAATATACACGTTTAATGCAATCCCTATCAAAATACCATGGACTTTCTTCAGAGAGTTAGAACAAATTATTTTAAGATTTGTGTGGAATCAGAAAAGACCCCGGATAGCCAGGGGAATTTTAAAAAAGAAAACCATATCTGGGGGCATCACAATGCCAGATTTCAGGTTGTACTACAAAGCTGTGGTCATCAAGACAGTGTGGTACTGGCACAAAAACAGACACATAGATCAGTGGAACAGAATAGAGAACCCAGAAGTGGACCCTCAACTTTATGGTCAACTAATATTCGATAAAGGAGGAAAGACTATCCATTGGAAGAAAGACAGTCTCTTCAATAAATGGTGCTGGGAAAATTGGACATCCACATGCAGAAGAAGGAAACTAGACCACTCTCTTTTTTTTTTTTTTAAACTCTTTTTTTTTTTAAATTTTTATTTATTTATGATAGGCACACAGTGAGAGAGAGAGAGAGGCAGAGACACAGGCAGAGGGAGAAGCAGGCTCCATGCACCGGGAGCCCGACGTGGGACTCGATCCCAGGTCTCCAGGACCGCGCCCTGGGCCAAAGGCAGGCGCCAAACCGCTGCGCCACCCAGGGATCCCCTAGACCACTCTCTTTCACCATACACAAAGATAAACTCAAAGTGGATGAAAGATCTAAATGTGAGACAGATTCCATCAAAATCCTAGAGGAGGGATCCCTGGGTGGCGCAGCGGTTTGGTGCCTGCCTTTGGCCCAGGGCACGATCCTGGAGACCCGGGATCGAATCCCACATCGGGCTCCAGGTGCATGGAGCCTGCTTCTCCCTCGGCCTGTGTCTCTGCCTCTCTCTCTCTCTCTCTGTGACTATCATAAATAAATAAAAATTGAAAAAAAATATTAAAAAAAAAATCCTAGAGGAGAACACAGACAACACCCTTTTTGAACTCAGTCATAGTAACTTCTTGCAAGATACATCCCCGAAGGCAAAAGAATTAAAAGCAAAAATGAACTATTGGGACTTCATCAAGATAAGAAGCTTTTGCAACGGGACTTAAAGTTTTCTGCTACATTTTTCGTCTTTTTACTTGAGTGAATATCTTAAAACATTTTGTATTTACTTACCCCATATCACAGTGTGTATTAATATTCTCATTATAACTGTACTCATCCTCCGTGTTCTTTCTTCATGTATTTTCTGTATCTTTTTTTTTTTTTTTAAGATTTTATTTATTTATGCATGAGAGACACAGAGAGAGAGAGAGAGGCAGAGACACAGGCAGAGGGAGAAGCAGGCTCCATGCAGGGAGCCTGACATGGGACTCGATCGTGGGACTCCAGGATTATGCCCTGGGCCGAAGGCAGGTGCTAAATCCCTGAGCCACCCAGGGTTCCCCCTGTTTTCTGTATCTAATCACATACATACATGTTTCAGGGTCTATCCCTTAACACTTATACTCAATTTCAGTTGATTGAAATTTTGACTTAATTTTAATATTTAACTTCTATATCTGCCTTTTACTTTTTTTTTCTTAAGTAGCTCCACACCTAATGTAGAGCCCAAAGCAGAGCTTAAACTCTTGTCCTGAGATCAAGACCTGAGCTCAGATCTAGAGTCAGACATTTAACCCACTGTGTCACCCAGGTGCCCCTATCTGTGCCCTTTATCTTTAGTTCTCATTATTGTTATCTGCTATTTAGTTCCTTCTCTGTTACCTTTACATTTAAATCTTTCCAGGGATGCCAAGGATGTGTCCTTTCTACCCACCTATGCACACTTAATAAGTCAAATTAATACCTTTTGGTTTGTTTCTTCAATGCTTTTTACGTGACAGCCTCAATTTTCTATTTGCAATTACAATCCTCTGCAATCCTGTGCTCTAGTCTGGGTGGAATTCAGTGAGCTACCAGATGTGTAAGACCCATCTTTGGGAGGACAAAGATACATTATCAGATGGGCAGAGAAAGGCAGTGAATGGAGTACAGTGAGAGGGATCAGTTTTGAGGGATCTGGTCCTCACAGGACCAGAATATTAGGATTTTTCAGTATATAAGAAATACTCTGACTCAGTATTTATCTTATCCTAATCTTATCTTTTCCTGCAAACTCATTTGTTCCCCCTGCCCTATTGATTTTTAACATTGGCATCTTTAATATCACTACCCAGATTGTGGGTTTTGTTTGTGTTTTAAACTTATTTTGCCATTGGATGTTAGTCCCACCGTCAACCCTGCCCTATATTCCAGCACTGGGTAATATCAGACTAGCTGTTACTGACCTACTCCATCTCATTTGTCTGTACTGAGAGCTGGCTCCAATCCTATTCTCCACACAACCAAAGTAGACATATGCCTCATTACTGAAAGTCTTCACTAGCTGAGATTGCACTGATGATCAGTTCCATTCATTATGTGATCGAGCTTCACTTTGACACTTTCATCTACTCTGTTTTTGTTGACACTTTCTACTCCTTTGGTTTCTATGATAATATACTATTTTAATTTTCTTAATTCTTCCTTAGCTTCTATTTTCGTATTGTTTGTCTCTTCATCTTCCCCTTCTTTCCTCTTAAACACTGGTGTTTCACAGCTTTCTAAACTCTGCTCCATTTGCTCTCACCCACTAAACATTTTTTTAAGGATGAGTTAATCCAATCTCATCGATTCAGATATTGCCTGCGGGTTTATGTCATCTAACATCGAGTGTATCCACATTATCTACATCAAACTTTTCCTTCCAAATGACTGAAATTGCTGTTGTCGTAGTTGCTAACAACTATTATGCTGCCAAATGCAGCAGCTTATTTTCTGTTCTCACATTTCTGGGGTCACAGCAGTGTTTTCACTTAGTGGCCTTATCCTTTGTTTCTGACATGCTTTCCTCTTGCTTTTCTTTTGGCTTCCATCCATTTTAAAAATTGAGATATTATTGATTTATAATAGTATATTAGTTTCGGAGTTAAAACATGATAATCTGATTATCTATATATACTTTGAAATGATCACCACAGTAGGTCTAGTTAACATCTGCCACCACACACAGTTACAATCTTCCTTTTCTTTGGCTGAGAGCTTTTCAGGTTTGCCCTCAGCAACGCTCAAATATGCAAAAAAATATTGTTAACTATAGTCACCCAGCTGGACATACTTTTTAACTGAAGGCTACCACCACTTAGCTTTCTTTTCTATTGTTCTTCCTGGGCCTTACCAGTAAATTGTGTATGATTTGGGAGTTTTTTTCTGAGCCCTCCTTTCTTGTCTATATCAATTGTCTTCTTAGTGAGCTCATCCAGTTTCATGGTCTAGATCCCATATTCCGATGATATGCACAGATAGATATGTAATGATATGCTACATATCATGCCATGATAATACACTATCAATATGTATATATACATATGTATGTATTAAGATATTAAATGTGGAGCTAAAAAAAGAGATCAGAACTGAAAATTACCTATCGGTCTAGATAGAGATCTGAGAGATATAAGATGATCTTTCCAGTTATTTGGAATGGACATGATGGACATGTCCTTAATGGATGGACATGTCCTTAATGGACATGATGGAATCTAATTCATATTTTATGCCAACCTCTAATCTTAACCCCCTCATATTTTCCCATCTCAGTTAATGGACCCACTACCATCTGCATGGAAATTCAAGCCAAAAAACCCATATTCGAGTCTGCCTGTTCCTTGTGCTCTCATATTCATCATCAAGTCCTATTAGCTCTAGCCTCAAATACATATCTCAGATATTTCCACTTCTTTCTATAACAGTGTCTTTACTTTAATAAAAGCCACCACCATTTCTTGTTTGGTGTAGTGGACAGTACTTCTTATTGATCAATATCCATTTCCCTCACCTGGTCTGGCCATATGGTTACTTTAAAAAATGAAATGTGAGCAGTGGTGAGCCTTGCCACTTACCAGCAGAAACTTTAAAAGAACACTATACTTTACTTCATCTTTTTTTCCTCTGAAATAGTGACAGTGTTCCAGAGAATGCACACATCATCAGCTTGGATCCCAACCTGAGCATGGTGACAGCATATAGCAGAGGCCTTAGCAACCCACAATAGAAATGATATTTGGTGAAAAGCAAGCCTTTGTTGCTGTGAGTCACTGTGATGTTGGTGGTGTTTGTTACCACAGGATCGGCTGGTTCTGACCATACAGCAAACTGAAGGCAATATGTCTTCAATGTATATCTCTCCTCTCACACTTCTCACACCATCCATTCCCCTCACTATACTTAGTGTCACCTTTTCCAAGAACACTAAGCTGTCACTCCTCCCCCAGTAACTGTCTGTTGCACCTAGAGTAATATCCAAAGTCCTTTAATGGCCTCCACAGCCCTGAAAAGCCTGGGCCCTGCCATCCTCTTAGACTTCCTCTCATCCCACTCTCGGCTGACTGTCCACTTCTTATGCTGGCCTTCTTTTTCCCTCTGAATATGTTAAAGTTGCTACTAAATGAGAGCCTCCATCTTTCCCGTTCTCAATACTTCCCTTACTTCTCCTGTGGCTGTCAGTTTCTCATTCCTCAAGTACTACTCATCTCCCTAACACCCGTGCTCTCCTTTATGTGACCACCTTCTCTAACGCAGTGTCCCTCTGCCCTACTCCTTCTGGCATGAAGAAGTTAAAATTTCCGTAGGATTCTGAATGTAACATGAAATGCAGATGGTAAAGTGACAATGTATATAGTTTCTCATATTTTTCTCTATTAAGTTTTTAGGGGGCAGGGAACTTTTCATCTTTGTGTCCCTAATATCCAGTGCTATACAACACACAACATATAGTAGGTAATAAATAAATGATTGAACTGAGTTAAGTATCTCTACATATCCTTCCACCTTTGTCTATTTTTGAGTAGATTAAAGATTAGGAAAGACCAAAATAGTAAAGCTTCACAACAGTTTTTATCCTTTTGTAAATAAATGTCCAAACAAGACTGCCCTCCTCCCTATCTATACACACCAAGTGTCTCAGAGTATTGACCCTTTCATATCATATATTTTAAGTGCAGGGTTCAACCTACCTGATCATTGGTGGTGTGTTCTCTACAGAAAAAAAAAAATATTATTTTTAGATTTTATTTTTGCCAAAGTAAAATATGCAGCTGAAAAAATGTTTTAAAAAAACAGAAAAACATAATTTAAAGCAATGCATTCACACATCATCTCTTCCCATCCTCAGGCCCATTCCCAGGGCCTTTTAAAACCACTTCTACTTTTATATAATTTGCTTACATGCATAATTAACATGAAAGAAGTGTGAGGATACTAAATCATCATCTTTCATGGAGGAGGTGGTAATTCACATCTTGCTATCAAAACAATATAAAAATTAATTATTATAGAGGTATTACTTGTATTGAACTTTTCACTAGCTAGGTTTATAAATGTTCTGAGAGGAAAACAATGTAATGAATAAATAAATGACACAAAATAATAGAAAAAAACAAACACAAAAAATACTATAATTCAACTCTGAAAACTTGAGATAAAAATAACTTTGACAATCAAAGTTGAATTTTAGTAACAAGAGAAGTACAAAAAGATGATGTTCACTTACCTATGCATTTGCCTTAAAGAAGCTTCTTTCTGTCTGAATACCTAACATTTTAACCTTACAGACATTATCTCATTTAATAACCACAATGAAATTACTAAGAAGATATCAATTGGTGAGATGTGCAATTATGCAAATGAGAACACAGACTTGGGCCATTCAGTGGTGAAAAAAAGAAAAACAACAGAAAATGGCTGAACCAGTCTAAATCTAAGTGTGATGACTTCAAGTCCAATACCCTTACTTTGTATTATTAGCTTTGATTCCTAGCTCTGGGAAATTAAAATCGGATTGCATATTATCCCCTTTTTTATTTTTATTGTTTTACTGCCTAATCCAGAAGTATGGAATTTTGGTTGGTATTCCAATGTGATGTGATTCATTCTATAAGGAAACTAAAATTTTATTGATTTGTTTTCTCTCCTTGCTGACTACGCAGACATTTTTCTCAATCTT
Organism: Canis lupus baileyi; assembly: GCF_048164855.1. Classification (NCBI taxonomy): domain Eukaryota; kingdom Metazoa; phylum Chordata; class Mammalia; order Carnivora; family Canidae; genus Canis; species Canis lupus. Next base: position 51,036,806 of record NC_132855.1, on the reverse strand, counting down.
AATCAATTCTCAATTACAAAAAAAAAAAAAAAAAAGGGAAACAGAGTCAGAAAAAAAATAGTTTATATAGAATGCTTCAGATATCCAAGGGATTGTAGAAAAGAACAAAAAGGTATACATGCAGTGTTCTCCCCTAATCCGAGCTCTTAAGCCTAGTGTGTCCTTTAGTCTTTTTGTTCTTCTAGTCACCCAGTATGTATATGCTGTAGATAAAAGCATTTTCCTACTTTAGTTGAGACACTATTTCAAACTTGAGGCTTTATGCAGTTCTAGAATATTAAATGGAAGTTAAAAAAACAGTTAATAATAAGAGCTGGAAATCTTACAAATTTATTCAAGGAACATGAATGGTGGGTGAAATTTTATGGACTATTATAAATATTAAAGACTGAAGGCAATTGCCAAACTCTGTGCTTTGTATATAAAAATCACATTTCTTTTAAAACAAGAAAACTGGTATATTTCAAATTGAGCTTTCCTCGAATTATTTTTACAAAACAAAATAATCCATCAGATATGATAATGAGATATAGCAAAACATTATTTATTTAAAATCAAATGATATACCTACTGAATTTATATATATATAAATATATATACATATGCATTTGTATAGCTCTATTTAATTTTCAAATACACTTAGTAGCTCACAAATTTCAGGTATGTTTGCTATAACCAAGAACCTTAAGAAAAATAAAATATAATACTATAAACTTATATCCTTGCCAGGATCCCCTACACCAAGCTATCTTTCTTTCTTTCTCCTCCTATCTATCCTTGAAATTTACTTTGACTCATACTGTGAAGTAACTTCTGGCTGGTCCAGAACCCACAGCACTCTGCTCAGACATTTGCAGTCAGCGGTCTCTTATATTCTCACTTGTAACATATCTTGAGTAGTTATACAATGTTTCATAAATTCATCATGTTAAGCTCTATCCTCTCAACTGAAACATCAACTTCTTGAGATCACTATTTGTAACCCCTCAGAACTCATCAAAATTCCCTTCAAAGAAGTGATAAGTTTCTTTCAAAAAAGATAGAGTACTTTCATGATACTTTCCCATATCATAAAATAATGTTTTCTTTACCGGATTTGTTTCATTAAAAACAAACAAACAAAACAGATACTGGATTTGAAATCAAGTTCTTGGTTGTTTAAAACAATGTATGTGAAAGATACACTCTTAATTTTTTTCAAAAATATTTGAGAATTTGTTTTACCTTAGGTTATTTATGCAATTGTTTTAAAGAAGTGTATTTTCCTTTTATATGGTGACAATTTTCCTTAGCAGTCCACATTTTTACATAAAAAGAAAAAAAGTGAATTTTTTTAAGCATCCTAGAAGAATGCTGGACTTTTCAACATCTATTTTCAAACTTACTTATTATCTGTGTTCTCTCCCTATTTGCCATAACAATGTTTTCCTTTACCAAGACCCTAGTTGCTTTGAAAGTGATTAACTAATATTACACATTTACATAAATGAAATAATGTGAGTGAAACCCTTCAAATGGTATTTGGTACATAGTAAAAACTCATAAAAGATAATCATTATCAAATCTGACCCATAACTTGACTGCCTAATTTCTTTTCCCAAATACTAAACTATAGAATACTCCTGAGTAATTAACTATTACTTCCTTAAGAATGTTAGAAAAAGTAAAAAAAAATATTATTAATAATAATACTGCTTCACTTATTTTTCCCCTTATCCATTCCCAGGGTATTTAAACTAGATAAACTAGATAATTTAAGTTTGTAAAGCAAACATTTTTCTTTTGGGTGTATAAGAAACAAAGAGATCTATTTCTAAAACACCCTATATTTTACTCTTGTAATCAAATCTAAATCTCTTTGTGTAATGTTAGTAGCATTAAGCACAGAACATATTTCCATTTTATCTCAGTGAATTCAGTAAGTGGATGAGAGCCATTGTCTAAACAGTGCTGAGAATGCTAATGCTTTATAAATCAATGGTGCATTTATTTGCCCCTCAAAGTGAAAGATCAGTTAATTGCAGCAGTAATATCATATTCTAAATTGTGTTCCAATTGAGCAATCCTGAAAGAATTAATTTCCAGTCATCCTTCTTAAATTGTCAAGTAGACTAGGATGAGCTATATATCAGAGATATACCCACATGTTCTTTTTGAAAGGTATTTGGAAAGATTTCTTTCTCTCCTGAAAGAATAAAGATATCTGTTATCTAGAGCTTGCCTTTCCACAATTCCTCTTCTTATTAGCAATGTCTAAAGAGACAATTTAAAAACAATCTCTGTTTTGGTTTACAACATTATTAATTGTGAGACTGAGGTGACAACCAGCTAGCATGTCAAAGAGTTCTGAGATAACTGAGGGAAGTTTAGAGTGCTCACTTAGTACGTTGGGTTCACTATACACAGATAAGAAATAAAATTCTAGGAAACATAGCACTTATTTTTGCTTAGCTCTAATTGATCAAATTGCTGTTTTGCTTGTGAATGTGTCTGGGGTTCTTGAAGTTGTTTAAGTTCATCAGTGGTTCTGATGAAAAAAATACTTTCCAAGGAATCAGAAATAGTAAGTTCAGTATCGAGTTGGCAACCAACTGGCTTAATTGAGTCCTCCATTTGCTACTTTTAAAGGAATTTTGACTTTAACTTCCAGTTAGAATGTAGAAAAGTGCAAAAAAAAAATTCATCACATGATAATAAAAAACTCAGGAAAGAGAAAATTATATTTTCATATTATTTTGGGCTAGCAAACAACACTATCCTTTATTCATCAAAGAGTGTGCATTAATCTAATGACTTGTTTGCTAAAAATTTGACTATTAAGTAACACTTAGCAGTCCCCCTTTATGGTTATGTGGAGTTTTCCACATTGTAAAATACAAATTAATATATATTTTATGAGAGCCAAGGATGCAGAACAGCCAGCTGGTCCCAGATTTAAGAGGGTTACAATCTCCTGCAAGGAAAGACAAGATGTGATCACTTAACAGAGGAGACATAGTTGGGCACTGATAAAAAGTCAGCTATAATAGTTAACTTTTCATTCCACTCTTTCAATTAGTAACCATTAAAATAAAGCAACATTTTATTCCATTATATAAAATTTTCTTGTCACTAGCTAAATTAAAGAATATTACTTAAAAGCTATCATTTAAGAAAGAATGTTGGGTAGGAAACTAACTCCAAAGGATATATACAAGTGTTATTTTTTTTTGGGGGGGGGGAGTGAAGAATTGTGTAGTTTTGTCAAACAAAAAAAAATCGTTTTAGATAAAACAAAATGAAACTGATTGCTTAGATCATTATGATGTTTACTCTTAATATTCCAAATATTCCACACAAAGGTGTGTAAGAATTATACACACCTTTCACAAAATTATTTAATAAAGAAACTGATTATATCTATACAATTTTTTGCTGTTATTTGAAAGAAACACAACTCAGAGTAGATATATTAGGTAAAGATATATTAACTCATTTAGCTGGGCAGTTCTGGGGGCTTTGGGTGGTCATGATTGAGGAATGCTAATGATATCATAAGAAATTGTTCTCTTTTCCATCTTATTCTCTGTTTTTTCAAGCCTTCAAATTGGTGGCAAAGATGACTATTAAGATACTGTATTATAACTGGCTAAGTCTGAGTCATGTATGTTCCCTTGTGGATGAAAGCATCAATTCCAATCAAACCATATTGAATATGTCATGTATTTAAAAAGAGGGTTCTGATATCAAACAAATCACAGGGGTTTCTGTTATAAAATAAACTGAGAGAGGATTGTATAGTATTTGTGAAAGGGTGATATATGCATTTCATGAAGGATGAACAATTTTTCCATTGATATGATGTAGAAATTTTTAATTAATTTTAGTTTTTTAAGATATTATTTCTTTATTTGACAGAGTGAGAGAACACAAGCAGGGGGTGTGGGAGAGGGAGAGGAGAAGCAGGCTCCCCACTAAGCAGGGAGCCTGATGTCGATGTGGAGGGGCTCACCCAAGACCCTAGCTAGGATCATGACCTGAGCTGAAAGCAGATGCTTAACTGACTGAGCCACGCAAGCGCCCCCTAGAAAATTTTAATTTAATAAGGAAAGCCTCTTCATAGGCAATTAAAAATTACTTATTAGAAGTTAGAGCATTTCATGTTAGATTATGTCTTTGTACAGCAAACTGGTCTAACTGGTCTATTTCTTTTTTTAAATTTATTTATTCATGAGAGACAGAGAGAGAGAGAGAGAGAGAGAGAGAGAGAGAGAGAGGCAGAGACACAGGCAGAGGGAAAAGCAGGCTCCATGCAGGGAGCCAGAGGTGGGACTCGATTCTCAGTCTCCAGGATCAGGCCCTGGGCTGAAGGCGGCGCTAAACAGCTGAGCCACCGGGGCTGCTCTGGTTACTTCTTTTACTGTTTCCCAGAGTTATATTGACAGAGCCAGAGTGTTGAGTTCTGTGGTGGATGAGTGACCATGCATAATCTAAGGGATCAGTTATCATTCTTGTTCAGACCTTCAAAAATAAATTTCTTTACTCATTCTCAAAGAGAAAGCTCTCTTTTATCTATCAATCTGGTCTTTTGAGAAGATAAAAGTGATTATTTTATCAAGCTAATTTCCAAACCAATTTATTCATATTGATAAATTGATTATCCTAAAGGCATATTAATAATTATCCTACTAAGGCTGTTGTTACCTGAATGATTTAATAAAGTTTATTGAAATATAACTTATGTATTATAAAATGCATCCATGCTCTATAATTTTATAAGTTTTGTTAGGTTTCTTTATGTGTATTTCACCAGCACAATTACATTTTAAAGAATAACATTTGAGTTAGTTCAAAATGGCAAATGAGCATAAACATTTACTTGGCATCTCTTCAAAATCTCCATTAAATTAAACTAGTAGTAAAAGGCAAATTATAAAAATGGAAAGTAATAAGAAGGGGTGGCCACACAGATGAGAAGAGCCTCTTGAGAGATACAAATAGAGAGGGCTACAGTTATGCCATCCAATGGTTTCGGTGTTATGAAGAAGAATGTACCTTTTAGAATACAGCAGCTCTCTCTTTCCAGAATCTACTACCAGAACCCTGAAGGGATTTTTCTGTATCTTCAGTTTGGGAGCTTGGTAGAATTCCTAGCAGGAAAACCCAGGAACTTGTGGAAATTCCGCTTAAACTACAGACTTCCAGGAGTTTCTCGCTCTCATGGTAGTCTATATTGATCCAGTACTTCATCAATAGAACCATTCGAACATTCCTAGAGGTGTATGGCTCTAGGGGTGTTTGCTCCCCAGGAACAGATCAAGGCTGTATCTCTCTATGCACCTGTTTCTTCAGATTCTGGAATGGTAGTTTGCCTTATGACCTCAGTGCACTGCTAACTCCAAGAAAAGATCTGATTTTCAGATCTGTTCAGATTTTGATTACTGTAAAGACGAGGTTTATGACTTCCAATCTCTTTACATGTCAGAGCTGACCTGAAGTGACTTTCTTAATGTTAAACATTTAAACACTTGTCTAGTCACACTTATTTATTCCTACTTCATCTTTGCATTCATTTTGATCTCTGATTTGTTATTTTTTCATTTCATTTATTTAGAATAATTTTGTTTAATATAGCACAACCAATGTGAGCAATTTAATATATTTCTTGCCATTAGCTTTTTTCTTACATTTCCATCCTCAATCTTTTATATATAGAGTAGCTTATTAAACCTGTTGCATTATTTCTGCTCATCCTTTTTAAAACATAGCTTCTGTTGTATGATTTACAATGATTTTTACTAATATTAGTATTTCTATTCCAAGCTTTTGTTCTTTATAATTAAATGATACAGTAATAATATTTTTCTTTCCTCTTCTATGTTTTCATTTTTAAATAACATGCAATTAATGCTTATGAAATATGTTGACAATAAATACAATGCATTATAATGAAATTTTGCCTGACTTCACAGAATAAAATCTTGAACAGTGGCAAATTTTTATTCATGTATTCCTATATTCCTGTCCATATCTAACTCCTAAATCCAAATTTTATTTATTCATGTATGCCAAATTATAGGCTACTTGTAGAAAAATACTTGAATTTTATGGTTTACTTTTACAGTCCTTGGTTGGTTATCTTTCACATAGTAGATAGTTGATAAATATTTTTCTCAACTAAATTCGGATTTGAAAAAAAATTTACAAATTCCCAGAACCATCTTGTTCTTGAATTGATTTACACTAAAATAAATTTTCCTATGTTGTGAACTGATTTGTGTTGTTCAAGTATTTCATACAGATATTAATTCAAGCTATAGGTCTGTATTGCCTTTAGTATGTATAATTGGTGTCTGTTCTATTTACTTTTATGGGCAGAGATTACCTGTTTATTATAGCAGGTAAGGCTAACCATTTTTTATGTACTTTCCTTTTTATCATTCAGAGAACAATCCTATAGACAATCTAAGAAAGCCATCAGGAATTACCATTTGAATGCATTCCCTTTCCAGTTTACCATTATTATTATTATTATTATTATTATTTTGAAGCGTCTAAATATTATCAACTAAAGAAACTCTTTCATTTATAGGACAAGAATTATATGCATAAACACCTTTCTTGTTCTGACTACCATCAGTGTAATCAGACAGATGTTCTCTTAGAATTAATGTTTCATTTTATCAATGTTTAGCACATTCAGAAGTACACATTTAAAAATATGCCTTACTGGTTGTCTTCATTTCTATCTTTGCAAAATTATTGCTGTTCTAGAACAGAGAACATTGAGACTTGACTATGAAAGTGAATGCTAAAATAAATGAAGTCTTATAGTTATCAACTTCTGAGAGTTGATGAAATGTAATATTGTTACTGAAGTCATCTGACCAATTATCATTAGAATCTGCAGAAGAATAACATGGATCTATTGATTTCAAAACCATGTAATTAAAAAAAAAGAAAACACCACATAGATAAATCATTTTATGGTAATTAAAAAGGTGCCTTTATAATTGAATGCTTATAGGATCCTCTCAAACAATGGAGTAAGAATAGAGTAATGGAAAAATGGGGAAAAAAAGAAAATTCTTAGAATTTTAATTATAGATGAGGAGTGCATAAACTGTTTTCAGTTTATGTATATTATGGTCCAGCTTTCAATTGATATTAAGAAATTATTGCATCTAATTCTACAATTAGTATTGTCTTAGTAAATATAATTTATTCATTATTGTCATTATCTCCAAATTACAGATTTCTACTTGATTTTGCACACTATGTAATGCTTAGTTAGACATAATCAGAAATTTGTTAAATGGAAGTTTATTGGAAGTGAAGGTCTGAATAAAAATTTGGTCTTCAGTGACATAATAATTACAATTTAAAAAAATTTTTCTTTTATTGTCTAACCAGGGCCTTAGAGCTGGCTTTTTTTATTCTTTCATATGAATTATTTAGATAATGAATATTCTTCTAATTTGGTTTTTAAAGCCCAAGAAATAACTAAGACTATATAGCTAGTTTAAAATGTGTTTGTTTTTGGTGACTAAAAAAAATTGATGATTAGAAACAAAGGCTAACTTTACTTCTCTATACCTTAGGTTACCAGTGAAGGAAAATAGTATGGTTTTCTGCTCTCATAGTTCATCTTCAGTGGTAGACACTATACTGCTACACCATTACCTTAAATTAGATTTTGTTCAGAACTCAATAATATTTTTATATATATATATATAATTTTTTTATGTAATTGCTTGGATAATTTCTTTCTCTAATACAAGGTTGCAAGATCTATGATGAAGTCTACTTTTTTGGCTCAAGCTCATATATGATTGTCCAGTGCTTACCTACCACAGGACCTAGAAGGTGAGGCACATTCAGAAATATTAAAATGCCTAATAAATAAATCATTTAAATTAAATTCAATGCTGGAATAAAATCAGTGAATTTAATGAACAAAATTAAAAAATAAAAACTTTTGGGTTTAGATGATGGTTACAGAATTTAGCCAGTTCATTTGTACCATAGAAAAGGTGGAATCATCATCTGATTCACTCATATTAGGGCTGTAATATTTCTTACTACTTCTTTTCCTAACCTCTCAGTGTGGGTTACAGTTTACCTCTAAATTAGCTTATTATTTTCTTATGCTTTTTAAAAGTATAACTTGAAAGAATTGAAGACTAAGACTCAAGATATCCTTAGACTATGAACTTGGGATATCATCCCATGCGACCAAGTGGACCTTGCAAATGTTTGTGTGTGGACTAATGAGAAAATTTTCTCAAAACATTAGCATTGATTTAGGTTAATGCTAAAGTTGTCAGGAGATCTTTTCCATAAACAAATATGAATTTGTTAAATAGCAAGGTAAACACTAATTTGGTATAACCTCATACCCACACACAGTAGGGTTCATGCATATAAAATTCGATTATAGACAAAGCAAATATTATATTGTGGGGGTACATATTTAAGTATTGGACAATAAGTTCAAAATTAGAGTTATTATTTATTTCTGGGAGGATCAACAGTATCCTGGAGTGATTCTTGGAATCTTCAAAATATGATGTTCTATCCTAAGTTTGCTGTTGGGTTAACTGGGTGTTTGTGTCTTTGTTAATATTTATAATTAGTATATATTATGTTTTCTTTTATATTCATGAACTTATTCATTAAAACAAAAAAAATAGACATTATAATTTCTGTGTGGTTTTGGCAAAACTTCTATGGTTACTGCACAATTTTTAGGAGTAAAAGTATTTGGTTTTGTAATTACTTCAGTTATTTTGAAATACTGGATTTAGTATGTTAATATAACATGAAAATAAAATCACTAATAGGCATGTTTGCCCTAGGGGGAAATATCCATTTTCATCAACAGAAAAGAAAACTAAGTGATAGTAAGAGACAGCAATAAATCCATAGAGGATGACAGTCTCCAGAAACAAGAGAATGTGAAAAATTAATTCTACCTTCTTGAAGGAGCAAAGAAATTTGGTTTAAAAAAACATGTATGTATAACCGAGAAAGATAAAAAGAAGGTACAACAATCTTTGTATAGTGTCTAAAAATATAATGCAAATTGAAATTCAGTGTGTTCTTTTAGTGATTTTTAAAATGGCATTTTATATTTGAATATTAGATATATTAAAATTATATAAAGTTATACGTGTATTTTTTATGAAGTCACATAAGCAATATTATATGACTTTTGTTGCAATGTGCCAGCAATTCTTCTTGCTTTGTGTGGTGGAAACTCCTTATCATAAATATTGTCATAAATTATTATCTGAGTTCTTTTGGTTGTTGTTTTGGTCTTATGCATTACTCATGGTATATTATTAAAAAAATCTTGAGGTTCAAAATTCCCTATAAGTTAATTCATTATGTATAATTATGAATATATATGATTTATAAAATATAAAGATGAGTTATTTATGAATTATGTGGATATTCTGTATGATTAATATGTAATATTAAATTAATATTCATACCCCATATAATTAATAACAAGAAGCTTCCATATAGATACAATGAAACAAGCAAACCAACTCACGGTTTTGTTTTGTCTTGTTTTGTTTTGGTGGTCGGAAGAGGGGAAGAAAGTCACTTCATTCATATTAATTTGCAAACATATAATATCACAAAGCTAATTTAAGGACACACAAACATTTACCAAGCCCCAAACTACCATTTCAATGAACTTCTACATAGTAAGAATACTCTCTTGCATTGCAATTCTGAAGTGAGGAAGCTATTAGTGATAGAGGTGACGTTTAACTGGTGGTTTTAACTTTCTACTTTCACTATCAATTATATTTTCATGCTAAATTAACTTGGACATGAGAGATGATTTTCATCTCTTTCAATTTGGACTTCTTGATTAGGCTAATCCATTTGTAAATCTGCAGTGTTTCAGCATCTCACTGAAACCCTCACAAAGTTTTAAGAACCCTGGTTCTGAGCACACTCCAAAAATTGTTTCATCTCACAGTGGTAACAGCCAAATTGCTGCTGCTAAAGCATGCAGGGTGGCTTCCCTGAATCTCCTTGTAAGTGATGTCAGGCCTTGAAGGCTCAGCCTCACTTCCTCCACTGAGGCCCCCAGAGAAAGCGCAAAGTTCTAACTTTAACTCAATCCTTAATTATCCATTTCTCATTTTACGCCCAGCAGTTGAAAAGCTTTACTCTCTTCTCTACACCAATGACAGTCTCTTTTTCTTTGAGACCTTCAATGTACCACCTCCATGAAATACACCTTAAAAACTTGCATCCACTCTGAATGATCTTTTTAAGTGCATTTCTTAAGTTTTCACTAAAAGTTAGACTAGTCTGGTAATGGAGTATGATATTAATTAAGTGTCCCGATTATCTACAGGTCAACAAAAATATTCCCTCTGAAGTCCATAAATTTTGGAAAGTTTCTTTAGGTTTTACCGAATAGCATGTTTACGCAGGATTATTTAGAAATGTTGAACATGAAAGTAAAGAAGCATTATTTCTAGGTAATATGGGGTAGAGGTGGACTCTAACTGTTGAAATTGTTTTAGTCAATAACCACTTACTTTATACCTGGAACTATTAGAAGAAAATTGCTGCAGGAGAAACCCTGGCTAGTAGGATAAATACTCTGACAAAATTATGCTTTAAGATATTTATCATAGAGTTTATTAATTAATTTAATGTATATTTGCTAAATACCAAACATGTGCCTGCTATTTTTCTAGGAATGAGGGGGCACGTCAATAAACAGGACAGAAAAAAACTCCATGACCTTCTAGTGCTGGAATTATCTCCTCATATAATTATGGCTAAGAAATATTGACACTTATAATCCATTTTGAAATTTAGTATAATGCCTTCACCCTCCCCAAAGAGTTCAGCATCTCATCAGACAGTATTGAACAAACCCAGCTTTTCTCCACTCACCTGAAATGTCTCCTGTCACATACATTATTTCTTTATATATATAGTCAAGCTTATATTTAAACACTCTTTTCTTTTATTGGTTACCCTTATTCTTCTCATGCAAGGACCAAATGATTATCATAAAAATGAAAGTGTGGCTTTTTCAGGAGGAGCTGTTATTATGATCATTATTACCACTGGCATCAAATCTGGAGTGTCTTCATTTCTAAAATAAAATATATTCTTGAAGACAAATCAGAAAGTGTGAATTTTACTGAAAATGTGTTTTAGAGGAAGGGGCAATATTGTATAATAATGGAGAACAATTCATATTAAACATTTCTCTTTGCCAAAATTGCTTCCTTCTAATTTTTTTTTTCTCTCAAATTCTCAACTTTCCCTAGCCTCCAGCCTTTTGGCTCCAGCCTTCAGCCTCCTCAAGCACTTTATTCTTGGTCCTTCATTTTGCATGTAAATTTATTTAGTTCTGTCCTCCTATTGATTCAGTTTCTTTCAAAACCAACAATTAATATCCTCTAAGGATATGAAAGTTCTTTATACAGAGAATGAATTTGTGCTGAGGAAACCAAATGCTCCGATTATTAAAATCCACTCCATTTAGAAAAGACAGAGTAGGAGATTGAATAACAGAAAGATGATGGGTTATAAATAACAAAAACATCGTTTTTGGTGATCTTAAATGCAACTGAAACAACAAAATACTTTACCATATCAAACTAACTTTCTAGGGAGTGGTTATGATGTGCTGGACATATGTGCCAGGCATATTACTAACTATTTTCTAGTTGAAGGTATTGAATTCAGAAAGAGATTACATAAACTGTTCAAAGAACATTACTAAGTGGCAGTATTGACCTTTGAACTCATACTTGGTTTAAAGCTTTTGGATATTATGTTTTATATGCAGCTTGTTCTGATATCTGAAAAATCAGGTACCCATTCATTAGCTACTAGTATAAAGTTTTCCTCTGTGTACTTGGTTGCTATTATTGCAGAAAATACTTAGCATATAATAAATATAATTTAGTGAAATTGAAAAAATATATATAACTAAGAATTCAATCTTGATTTGCTACATTCATAGATGTGTACCTGTGGTATTTAGTTTTGTGTGTCAACTTGGCTTTACTGTAATATCTAATAATTTAATCAAGCAGTAATATAGGCATTGTTGTGACGGTTGTTTGTCCATGTGGTTAACATGGATTGTGTGCTAATGAAATCAGTTGATTTTGAGTAAAGAATATTACCCTCTGTAATGTGGGTGGTTCTCATCCAATCAGTTAAAAGTCTCAAGGGCAAAATCTGAAGTTTCCAGAAGAAGAAATTTTGCCATAAGACTGAAACATCAACTCCTACCTGAATTTCTAGCCTACTAGCCTGACCTATAAATTTCAGACTCATCAGCTACCACTGTGCATGAAATTCCCCAAAATATATCTATAATTATTTTATAGATTATATATTTATATATATGGGTATAAATATACTGTATATAAGATGAATAGATATGTATAGGATTATTTAAACACACACACATATTATATACATATATGTGTGTGTATATATTTCGTCAGTCAAAACATATATATCAGTATATGTTTTGAATAGATGTCTATCTATATATATGTTATGAATACATACACATTAATATCCTGTTGATTCAGTTTCTTTAGAGAACTCTGTATGACATAGTACCCAATCAGGTATCTTAATGGTGCAAGTAAATTTTGTCCTACAACAAAACATTAGAAATGTCTATTATACTTGTTGTTACTTACACAAATTAAAAAAACCTTAAAATTGTATAGTCATACTACACAAGTGACTTAGGTAGCATTTCCATTTACAGAAAAAAAATATTTTTAATAGTTTATTTTTATTTTTAGATCATAAATCTTATAGGTAAAACTTATTCTCAGTAAGTTTAATAATTTATCAGGATTTTGATAATCGTCAAAAGTTAATCTGTGGGTAATTTAGAAGAATGTATATATTGAGATTATAAATATATGTGCAAAAACAAATATGATATTTTGGAACTAATATTATATAATTCTTATTAAACTTCTGCACTATAAGGTAATTTTAAGTAAATAATTTTAGAATTTCTTAAACATTTGTCTAATTTATTTACTAATCGATATAAAGAAATAAACATAACTCTAAAATTCATCATGGAATGCCTGGGAAATTATTTAAATAATACCAAAATTAACAATACATATCTGCACACAGAAATAGAAACATATATGCACACACTACATAAGCAATGTAGTGAATAAAACACTTTGTTATTTAGTAGCTTCAGTAGTAGACTAATGTATTACCCAATGTAAAGACACAAGTTTATTGAATTTCCACTATATTTAAGTATCTGACCATAGTTCATAAAATACGGTGGAGTCACAGCACTCAATCCTAATCATGGAGGAGTGTTTTCCATATTTATGAAAAAAATAATGCCAGCCACAAAAGGAATTATTCTCCTATTTAAAGTTCAAATTCAAGGGTTATACTAGGGTACTATAATAATAAGCAAGGACTGTACTGTTTCAAAACTAAACTTCTTCAGCTGATAAGAGAAGAATGTGGCTTGGATTGATTTCTGCTTGTAAAAAAAATATCACAAGATATATCATTAAATGGATCCTAGAAGAGTGAGGCATCTCTAAAGGATTTTGTTGAAATGAATTATTTTCTAAGTTAATTTAAGTAATGTGTTTAGTAATGTTATTCAAAACCATTATACTAGGTCGATAGTTTTAGGTTCAACATAGCCACACCACAAGTTCAAATAAAGAAATCTAAAGAAACTATGGGCAACAAGCATGTATGTAACTGGTAAATGGTAATAGCGGTAGAGTTAAAGCTCCCAAATATGGTTATTAGCAGGTGTCTTGTGTTACCTGTTTTAACATCATTTTACTCTTAATTGGATAAAACAAGCTATTTTAAAATAAAAGATTTTTGGATTTTCACTTTGAGATTTATCACTACCACTGCTGGCATACATTGCGTTCTTAAAATGTGTCTGATTTAATTTAGGCATGAAAGAGATATTAGGATTCTCAAAGCAGAGCCACTGAAAATCAATCTTTATAAATTTAAATTATTTGGTTACATTTTCACATATGTATTTCTATCTTAAGATAATATAATGATAAATGCAAATTCATCAAAATTACTTGGGGCAAGTAGAGAGAACATAATATAATTATACAATAGCTATAACATTTATCTTCATTTAGTACACAGTATCAAATGTAGGCAAAGCACACATTATTTTAAAAATATCAAAGTCACCATGATAAATTATGCCTCTCCTTTGAGAAAAAGAAAAATAAATTCCTCTTTGAGATTTCTCAAATTGAACATTCATAAATTATAGCAATCTAAATTGTATATTTTTTTTTTCGCCTAACCCCTTTCACCTCACCTTATCAAGTTGGTAGTTTAGACACAGATTGGATTAGAGCAGGAACCACCAGATGAATTAAATACTACTTGTGATAAAATGAAAGTCACAGCTATTATGTAGGAAATGAAAGGGGACTTCTTTCCCTGAAGAGTCTCAAAATTGCTAACATAAGACAGTTTTTGCCTGTTGCTCTCTTTCTCTCTCACTTCCAATAGAATCCTAGGCTGTTTGAATCACACTCTGAGGTACAAGGTCACTTAACCATCCAAAGGAAGAAAAGGGTATTTCCAGAATTCACCAAAAAGCAACATCTACACTAGTAATACAGCAACTATATAAATGCAAGGTGTTCGTAATTAAGCTTTTCAGACTAACATAAGGATATAATTCTGCTCATTTATTTGATCTCATTCCTCGGGGGTTGCAGCTGACTCTACTGGCTAATGGAAATTCTACTGCATTGCTAGCTGCTGGTTAACTACAGGGAAACCTGCCATTGTGTATTTCTATTAGACTAGCAGATATTATAGGGGTCCATTGTGTGCTTCTATTAGACTAGCAGATATTACATGGGTCAATATAAATATGACCAAGATGGTTTCTTATGAAACATATCCCATTAACCTCTGGGAGGTTCAGGATAATGAAATCACAGAGGATATTAATTTTATTTTTCTTCAGACCCTGTTTCACAAAGTCAAGTCCAAACCCTGTAAATCAAATACACATATACACTCACATACACACTTACTCATTTTGAAATTTTTGATAAAAATTAAAATAAGCCATCAGAATCTGAGTGTTCTCTTATTTTTCTTGTTATTTTGATTTTTTTCTACTCTGCATTATAGTGTTTATGTAAATCTAATGTTTTATATTTGGATCAAATTGTTTTATATGCAAAGCCAGTCAACTAAAAATAGTTTGCTCTGGAGGAAAGCACTTCCAGAATGATGGAGGTAGGACCTGAAACAGTACATTCCTTTAAAATTACAATAACACTGGCAACAGTTCTCAAAATCAATACTTTCTCAGAACTTTGGAAATGAACCAAAAGCTTATAACACTCCAAAAAGAGTTTATTCAGGAACAGTGGTTGATCTTGGTAAGAAAAGTGAGCTTTGTGATGTTTCCACTTATCCTATTCTCATACTTTTCTTCTTATCTCTGTGGTAGCCTTGAAAACCAACAGTAAAGCAACTATGAAAAAACAGAAACCTAGCAGTCACCAGAAATGACAAAATGGTTTGGAGAAAACTGTCATATTTGATGTGTCTGACATGTTCCATATCAGAATTTGTTTTTACTTGATCTGATTCAGAAATAACTCTGTGAACAACCCCTAGACTCTTGTTGTTAATAATCAGCAGCAGAGGTTTAACATGGTGTTATGAGTTGGGGCTAACAACAGTCTGACCAAAGTCTTAAGAGGTCTGAGTAAGAGATTTATGGGTAGCTTGACAAAGATCTGATGTATTCTTAGAGCTATAACAGCCACACAAAGGTGCAGTACTGTATGCAGGAAAGTATTGAGAAGTGCTAAATTCTTAGGTGTGGCTGACCTTGAGGGTCTGTGCAAGCAGAAAGTGAAGTCTTAGAATTATAATCTCCCTGCTAGAGCATTAAAACTATTCCCAGAGCATCAGATTTGCCAGGCAAAGACTGGTTGAAAGAACTTAAGGATATCTCTGCCTAATCATTATCTGACCACTCAGTTAATGAAGCAGAGACTTCAATGGCTATACTTGACAAAGAATACACACTATGAAGAATTAGTCCAGAAAACGTGCTAAACAATCAATCATAATAACTACTATAATGACAACAACCAGCAACAAACTCAAATCCAAACAAATTAGGTAAAATCTGATTCCAAGGGATACCATATTCTATTACTTAAAATGTCCGGTTCTCGATAAAAAAATCATGAGGCACATAAAGAAATAGGAAATTAAGGCCTATACACAAACAAATAAAAAATTCCAAAGAAAACTGTTTCTGTGGAAGCCCACATATAGAACTTATGAAAGAAAGATTTTAAATGCACTATTATAAATATGGTCAAATAACTAAAGAAAACATATCTAGAAAATTAGAGTATGAGAATAATGTCTCAACAAATCTAGAAGAGTAATACAGATATGAAACTAAAAGAAAGAATTATAGAATTTCTGGAGTTCAAAGTACAATAACTGAAATGAAAAATTCACTGGAGGAACTCATCAGCATATTTGAACTGGTAGAAGAAAGAATCAGCTAACATGAAGAGAAACTGAGATTTCCAGTTGAACACAGAAATAAAAAGAGACAAAAGCAAATGAACACAGTATCAGAGACCCACAGGACATCACCATACATGCCAATCATGTACAGTGAGTCTCAAAAGAGAGAAGAAAGAGAAAGAGGCAGAAAGTTAATTTGAAAAAAAAAATATAGCAAATAATGTTTCAGATTTAGTGAATATAATTAATGGAAAATTTCTGCTAGTGATAGTTGTTCTCATTTTCTGTTGAACTGAAAATAGCTTAATTTCTCCTTCATATTTGAAGAATAATATTGACAGATATAGAACTCTTGGTTTACAGTCTTCAATACTTTGGCTATGCCAACCAACTACTTTTGGTTTCCATAAGGTCTGAAAAATTTCAAACATTTAGTCTTATTATCCCTTATACTTAAGGAGTCACTTTCTCCTTCTTTGGAGACTTTCTTTCTTTAGTTTTTGACAGTTCAATTCTGATGTGATTAGGTGTATAATTCTTTGAGTTTATCCCAGTTGGAGTTTGTTAAGATTTGTGGATATGCAGATTAATCACATTCACTAAATTTGGAACTTTATTGTCAGTTCAACAACAAATGAGAAAAATTGTCACTAGCAGAAATTGTCTATAATAAAGAGAATCATTCAGTCTGAATTAAAAAAAAAAACAACAACAGAAAAGAACAATGAACCATAATTCAAATCTATATCCAAAGAGCACTGGTCAAGGCAACCACATAGGTACCTATTAAAAGGAGTATAAACATTTTGTAATTCTCTTTTCCTCTCTCATATAAAAGGCAACTATATAAAGCAATAAGTATAAAACTAAGTTAATAGCTTTATAATGTATAAAGATGTAATGTGTATGACAATAATAGCATAAAAGGGTGGAGCAGTCCTATATTGCAGTAAAATTGTTTATACTACTGAAATTAAGCAGGAGTTAATGCAAACTAGATTGCTTTAAGTTAAGATGAAAACAACTTAAAATTTTAAATGGTAAAGTTAGAAAGTAGTCCACAAGACCACCTTCACTCTGACACCAACTGCAATTTCAAGGATTCATAAGACTACTCTCAGAGCCAATCATCAAATTAGAAGTATTCACAGAACTCACTTATGCTGTTATATTCACTGTTAACGTTTATTACAGTGAACGAATATAGGTTAAAATTAGCCAAGGAAAGAGACACATTGGGCAGAGTCCAGGACAGTTACAAATGTGGAGCTTCCAATTGTCATCTCCCAGTATAGTCATGGAGAGTGTTTTCTCCTGGCAACAATGTGTGTCAGTATACCGGGATTGTTGCCAACCAGGGAAGATCACTAGAGTCTAGGTGCACGAGCTTTTACTGGCGTTTTTTCATATAGATATGGCTAACCACATGCATGGTTGATCTTACCCTCCAGCCCTTCCAGAGATCAAACTGTCGTTTCATGACCCAAAATACAGTAAATCACACTGTTATTATCTGTTGTGTCTCATAGACACCAACTTAGCAAAGAAACTCATCAGGCAAAACATTCAAAGGGCTTAGAAACTATGTTCTAGCAATAGGGCAAAAGCCAGATCTCTACAGATATACTATCAAACATCTATTTAACACAAAAGAAAGTAGTTATGGTGGAACAGAAGAACAAAAATGGTATATAGCATCTAGAAAATGTATAGCAAATAAATATTGCAAAACAATCTTTTTAATAATCAAATGTAAATGGAGTATACACTCCCATTAAAGGCTGAAGATTGGCAGAATGATTAAAAAAAACCATTATACGATTATGTTGCTTTTGAGAGACAAACTTTATATTCAAAGACACATAGATGTATTATGTAATATGATAGACAAAGATATACCATGCAAACAGTAACCAAAAGAGAGCTAGCATGGCTATACTAATATCAGACCAGTGTCATAGAAAACTCTGTAGTCATGTTTTCCCCAATCTTTGTCAGAAATACTTATAATTTTTATTTGTCAACATATAGCAAGGGAAAAATATCAATTCCCAATTTTCTCATGTCTCATTTATTAACTATCTTACTTTGAGTATACAGTTCAATTGCCAGGATACCTGGGGAGGGTGGAGAAAGACCTTTAATTTAATGATATCTAGCCCAAATTAAGCCTTGTGCAACTCCCAGGATACACCGGCACATTTTTGTGTGTGTGTCCTAGCTCATTAGTGTTTTAAAAATTCAGTAGTATATGTTATTTGTCTACTGAGTACAGAGAAGTCTAAGACTCTGGGGATGCAAAACTTCTATTCTTACCTGGAAACATTCACCTAAAGGGAAGCAGAGGCAGCAAAAATAATAACTCGGTAGTCTCACACTGTGATAGAGGTAAGCAATGTGTTCAACTTCCTTGAGGAAGTGAATGTCTAAAGTGCTCTGGGAGTGTTCTATATAAAAATGGAGATCAATAAAATGGTGTTTTTCAGAGAAGAACCAAAAAATGAAAGGACTGAGTGTAAGCTAATATTGGATATGTGGCAGACTGACAAAAACTGATGCAACAGATGTTCTTAGATCCCATATCATACAGGCTTCGTATTTAAGACTATGGAATAAAAGATTTTAAGCCTGACAGTGACATGGCTACATTTACATATAGAAAAATTACTTATGCATATGGAATATAGTAAACGGTATTAAAAACATCACTATGGTAATAGACTACAGGACAGTAAGCCTAGATATATCCCTCAAGTCATGCATGCAAACATTCATTCATTCAATCATATATATTCAAAATATGTTTTTACCACCTCTGATGAGTAGGTCAATGTAACTCATGATGAAGGTGCAATAAAAATAGAACAAGCATCCATTTTCTCCCCATTCCTCCACCTCTTTCTTTCCTTTCCTCCCTCTCTCTCACTGAGTTTACTAAGAAGTGTCACAGACTGATTGTAAACAAAGATAATCAACAAAATAATCTAGTAGATTAATATATATTTACATATTCATCATCATATAAATATATCATTTGCTAAAATTATGTAAGAAATTATGAT
The DNA here is from genome assembly GCF_048164855.1 of Canis lupus baileyi. Classification (NCBI taxonomy): domain Eukaryota; kingdom Metazoa; phylum Chordata; class Mammalia; order Carnivora; family Canidae; genus Canis; species Canis lupus. The sequence goes on along the minus strand of NC_132855.1, from coordinate 51,017,190 downwards.
GACTTGGAATGGATATCTGGTAGTAGTACTAGAAACACATAGATATATTGGAGGAATACTTTAGAGGTACTTTTGTGATATGGGGACAGATTGGAAGTAAGAATCTAAACACAACAGACCATACTGTATGATTCCATTTATATGAAATGACCAAAACAGGAAAATCCATAGAAAGATTAGTCATTTTTTCCAGTGTCAATGGGGGAGGGGGATATGAAATGTGACTGCTAATGGGTATAGGATTTCTCTTCTGGGTGATTATTCTAAATTTAGATTTTGGTGATGATGCACAACTTTATGATTATACTAAAAACACAGAACTGTACACTTTAAAAAGGTAAAGTTTATGATATGTGAATTATATATCACTGAAACAGCTGTAAAAAGTAGAATGCTTAAATATTGCTATTCAAATAAAACATTTTAAGGAGAATGTAATTACTGTAAGTCTGATGATTTTCCAGTAATATCAACAAATAGCTCATAAGAAAAAAGTTCTCTGGTTCTTAAATATAATTCTACTGTAAGTTGTCCTTTTTCAGAGGAATTTCTTCAAGAGTATTTATGTCTTTTTGTGATTTGTCCTTACAAACAATATTTTATTTGTTTTAAGAAGAATATAAGTATGTAAATCACCAAAGCTAGATTTAAATTGGGCAATTGTTTTATTGTTGTGCAAATATCTTAAGCCTTTTTGTTGTGCTCTATGTAGTAATATTTTACCTGCAATGTAAGTCCTTCAAACTATGAACAAGTCTTTTGTTAGATTTATGCTAATAATATTGAGTTAGTTTGGGTTTTCTTCCCAAAAATGAGAGATTTGGAATTTCTACTAGCCTCAAAAGCTATTTTAAAAGAAAGTGATATTTTTGCTTCTATGCTTCAGTAACTTTAAATAAAGGCAGTGGGGAATTCAAAGTGCTGGAAAAAACTCAGCAAGAAATAACAATAAAATACTAGCCATATGAAAGCATTGCAAGAGAAGCCAGTAGGAAATAATTATTACCAACATTATTATGGTAGGTGGGTTATGTTAGTGAGTGGTTAACATCAGACGGTAGCAAAATCAATGAAGCCACAGGATCACAAATTATTAGAAAAAAAACCATATTATCTGCACCAGTTATTCTTTATGTGTTTTTCATTTGAAGTACTGAAATGAAATTTGAATAGGCCTATTTAACAGGTGCCAATTTTGCCTTTATATAATATTTACACCCTTAATTTTCTGGAAGGAAGAAAGTTAAAAATTCACTTAAATTACATATGAAATCGTTATTTCCATGAATGTTAAATTGTGTATTGGTTTTAAATAGAGTTTTATTCTTATTTCTAGAGACCTGACATACACTTTTTTATTCATAGTGACATAATATAGCTACTTTGTTTTGGAATGCAGAAACAGAGATACAAATATAGAATATTCACATAATAAAAAATGGGTCTAAGTATTATTAACTGTAAAAACTATCTTTCATTATCATTTTATGGAAAATAGGACAATATATGTGAAATGGTGAAATGATAATTTTCTATCATTGGGCAACAAGTAGAGAATTCTGAAGGTAAAAGGAAACAAAAGAAGTGAATTTCACATTCCTCCCAGCTTACTGCCGTCAAGTGGTTTTCAAGCTGTTGGGGGGAGGCGGGGCGGCGACTGGGTGGGGCTCGACCCTCTTAAATTAAATCCCCTCGGGCTATGCTTTGTATACTGGAGCTCCCCTGTTAAGGTATCTGTGGGGAGAAATGAAATGGTTGCGCTCCTTTGCAGAGTTAACACTTAATGCAAGGTGTATTTCAAACCACTTAATTTTTGTACGTTTTTCAAATGGGGTCTTCTGACAAGCAAAAGGGTAAGCTTGGCACTTCCAAGCTTTAGAGAAAAAAAAGAAAGGGGAAAGAGGAACAGACTCACAGACCTGTGAATAGTTTCAACTGGACCTACCTACATGAAATGAAAAACCAAGGAGGAGAGCAGAGAGAGAGAGGTGTGACAATTTTTTTTTTACACTTTAAATGTATACAATGTTCATTTGTCAATCATACCTCAATAAAGCTCAATAAAATTTGAATTTTGCAGAGGACAAGCCAGGGTGAAGTAACACAGAAATCAGGATTCCATCTCCTAATACCATCACATTTGGGGTTAGGATTTCAACATATGAATTTAGGGGGGACATAAACATTCAATCTATAACTTCTTATGCAGTTTGTGCAAGTTTTTGGATAAAAATATCATTGTGATGAATGACAAAACAGAAAATTCTTTAAAGAACTTGGCATTTTAGACTTCCCTCAAGAGCACAATGGGAAAAGCCTGTGTCAGACACATGTGAATATGTTAGGTTTCAGTACCTCCAAAAAGGAGCTTCTGAGTGGATCAACAAAGTCTTTTCTGTCTTCTCAAGGCCAAAAAATGTGCAAAGGAACACAAGGTAGAGAGGATAGATGATTCCTCTGAGTAATTACTCAGTGAGCAGAGAGCATGGACTGCATTACATCACGGGGCAGAGGCTGATTCACTTTCTAGCATATTTAAGATTACAAACAACTGGTATACTCCAACTTATCTTCTTCAGTCCTTAGCCAAGTATATGTGCTGCTCTGTGGTGAAGGAAGACATCTTCCAGATGATTGCCTACACTATCAAGTTTGGACATGATGAGGTCAGACATGGGCTCTAGGTTGTCATCAAGTCTTCCAGTTTTTGTTGTTGTTGTTGTTGTTTGTTTGTTTTTAATGGTTTCAACTTTCTTTTTGCTCTCCATCACTTCATATTCAGCTTTACATCCTAAGTGACAACCCTACTGATATATGGTGACTTCAAGCTCATTGACAAATATGGAGACAATAGTCATTCATCTAACATCTTCACCAGCTCCCACAATTGTGTGAGGTCCAATCCCTACATTAATTCCCTGCTTGAATATTATTCATAGCAGGTCTTTTATTTTAAAAAAGATTTATTTATTTATTTGAGGGGGGGGGGGCAAAAAGAGAGGGAAACAGAGAATCTCTAGCAGACTCCTTGCTGAGCATGGAGCCCTACATGGGGCTCAATACCATGACCCTGAGATCATGATCTGAGCTGAAATCAAGAGTTGGATGCTTAACTGACTGAGCCATCCAGGCAACTTGCTTGCTCTTTCTTTCTTTCTTTCTTTCTTTCTTTCTTTCTTTCTTTCTTTCTTTTTCTTTCTCTTCCCATTCTTTCCTTTTTAATGGAATCCTAATTGTGTGTGATACATGTGTTACCTCAGTAGTGGAGTCTGATGATGGTAAAAAGAACAAGACTGTAGAATTATAAAAAAGAAAGAAAAGAAGAGAAATGAGTATATATGTATGATCTTTAAAAAATGGAGTTAATTGTATTTAAGCATTCATAAAAGTTGTATGTAAATGTGTTTATGATAAAAATATTAATTTTAAAGTAAACATTTTTCCTCACTGAAGTATTTCTTTAAATTTAGGAGAAAAATATTCCCAAAATTCCATTTATCTCTAAGGTCCCATTGCTTAATCTGTATGATATACACATGTCTGAGTTGTAGAGGGTTCTGCAAAAGTGATTATCCAGTAATTTCCATTTTTGGATTTTTCTTTTTTTAGTAAGATGATATTTATGCCGGAGAAATATCAAAGATTTGTATCAAAGAAAATAACTTTTGCTTAGCAACCAACAGAGTTCACCACTAATTCCCAGGGTGGGATGACAAAGTGAATACAAATTACAAAATCTTAATTCCCAAGTCTAAATAAAATAAAAATAAATAAATAAAATTTAGCAAAAATATACCTACATAAGTGATACCAAGAAAGAAAAGGCACAACTAATTGCTTTAATTTTTGAAAAATCAAAATTAGAGAAAGAAAATAAGTCAGATTTCCAAAAGTCATACATTTCAGTTCAGTAAATAATTTTATTGAAAAATGTTTTGAATGATAAAATACATATAAAAATATCACTAATATTTTTCTTTAAAAAAATTTAAAGTAAACTCTACACCCAACATGGGGCACAAACTCATGACCCTGAAATCAAGAGTTGCATGCTACACCAACTGAGCCAAGTGGGCACCCCAGAATATCACTAATATTTTTCTACTAGGTAATAAGGCAATGGTTTATTTTATTGATAGTGATTTATCTGGTAATACCTCACTATGAGTACTATAAGCTGTGTGTTTGCATAAACAATATGATTAAAATTTATACTAGCACTATAGACTTAGATAAATTTATCATGAGAAATGATAAAAGTAGCTTCTGATAGGTGAAATTAGTGTGATTTAAATGAGTCATAATGTAACAGAAACCAAACATTCTATTATTTCAGCACTTGGGGCCTAGACCAGATTGGTCCATTATAACGACTCCACTTCACAGAAGAATATGTCATCTAGTTCAACTACAGTGTTGTTCCTAGTATAAAAGTATTGTCATATCATTTGATGTCTTACTTGGCGATGTTGAGGTCAAAGAAAGGGAGAGAGATCACTTTGAAATATAGACAAAATGTAAAACTGTATTTCCCTGCTTTCTTGGCAGAATTGCCAAACATGTACTTACTTTTATTGTGATGCACAAACTACTAGCAGCATTCAGAGATAAGTACATTCAGACCCCACCTGCTTCCAATCATCAAAAGCTCCTGATATTTACCAAAAGAACCTGTCATTACCTAATGAAAAATTGGCTTACATCAGTTTGTGACAGCCAATTACAAATATGTTGACAGTGATAGGAAGTGTTTAACTTGACAGTAAATATCCTTACTTTCTATTTCAGGATTTCACAATAAATAAAAAAGAAAATGGTCAGGATTGCATCTATTTACCCTAGGCTAGGCAGCACAATAATCATCACAAAGAGCAAATTACCTATAATAATTGATGGTGGTAAATAAAAGAAAAAAAAATAAAAGAGGAAACAACGGATTCAGTGGTAAGACTTTTGCTTTCAACCATGATGGAGTACCAGGGATTGGATTGTCCCATATTCCACTAGTAAAATGTATAAAGTAATGATTTTCACATTTGTGACAACAGGTCAGACAGGACTTTGATCTCTGAGTTAAGGGAAACAGCAGAGGTGAGGCTTGTGCACACAGGGAAATGCAGATAGAATCCAGAAATCTCATTCTGTCGATGAATCAGTTCCAGAATTCACATAGGCTAGTGCAGCTATAATTTGGGGGACAGAATACTGGAAAAAGGGGAGCTACACAGATATGCCTACTCAAGCTTTAGCTGAGTACTGATATGAGCATATATAAAAGGAAATTACATAAAGGCATGAATCCTTTAAAGAATCAATGAAAGAATCATTTGAAGTAATAGGCTTATCAATTCCTGGAGCTCATACATGGCTGAGAAGAATTTATTTTCTCATCAGGTGCAACAGAAAGACCTCCTAACCCACAGAACATGCATGGCCTGAGAAGGTTAGTAAATTAATAATGTGGCTTAATTATGTACACAGTAAGAGTTGCTCTGTGCTGATGCTAATGACTCTTAAAGCAAGCCTTGAAAAGATTCAACTGATCCATATAATTTAATTGCATCCCAAGCAAAAATCCAACACTATTTAAAGGAATACAACAAAATCTATAACCCAAGTCTAAGACTCAAAATATTTAGCATGGAATCCTCAATTATCAGGTGTATCAGTCAGAATTAGTGTTTTACCAGGGGAGTAGAACCAGGAAGAAATCAGTCAGTGTGATATATATTATTATATAACATATAATATGCATAAATCATGACGTAATATATAAAAATTTATTAATATATTTATATGTATAATAAATATTTTTTATAGGGGGATTTGATTATCCAGTTATGTGATCTGGCTAAGCAGTTTCTGCAAGTCTGTCTCTATATAATGCTGGAGCCCAAAATTCCACAGGCAGGCAGTCAGAAAAAGAAGACTGTGTGCAGGCCAGAACCTTGACAGCATAAGCTGGGATCACATGAGGTCAGAATGACACTTGTCCTCATTCTTGTTGCTTCTGACTTTGAAGACAGGGACAAGCACCATCTTGATATGGCTAGGAGTCAGAGAAATTGAAGGAATATCCAGGGGTAAGGGAAAGTAACTGAAGACCCAGCTACTGCTTTACATCAATAGAGCAAGTCAGTAGATCACCAACAGTTTGTATGAATCACCAAATGTTTGCTGTCTCCCCTTTACCCTCCAACTCCAAAATCTGTATTATCTACTGCTGTATAACAATATTACCACAAACTTAGTGACTTAAAAATAACACATTTATTTTTTCACTGTTTCTCTAGTCAGGCATCCAGATTTGACTTATTTGGGTTTCCTGCAGGGTTGCAATCAAGGTGTTGGGTTAGTTTCTCATCTGGAGGCTTAGCTGGGGAAGTGCTTCCCTACTTGTGTGGTGGCTGTGAAAAATTCGGTTCTTTGCAGCTGTGTGTGAATAGCTTCAGGTTTTTTCCTGTCTGTTCAGCTGTCAACTGGAAGTTCCACTCATCCCCTATAGTTTCTTACTAATGGGGTTTCCTAGAATGGCTGCATGCTTCCATACAGATAGAAGAAGGTAGAGACAGGAAAGGGCAGACATACGCACACTGAGAGAATAAGAGATAAAGAGAGAGAGGGAAGGGGGGAAGAAGGGAGGAGAGAGACGAAAGAGAACTCAACAAAAGAGTTACAATCTTATGTAACATAATGACATGCAAATAATAATGTATATCCTGTTACCTTTGCTATATTATACTGGTTAGAAGTAAGAAGCCACAGACCCCATCCACATTCACAGGGAGTTGATCACACACACAAAAAAAGCAAAAAAAAAAAAGCATCTGGAGGTGGTAATCATGAGGACTACCTCAAGAGTTTCTCTTTCACATTGTACATGCAAATACATGATAAAATGTAATTCACAGTTTGGAGGGAAAATAACAAAAATTATAGATTTAATGGAATTAGAATAGGACATTTAGAAGAACTATCATCAGTACAATACACATATTTAAATATCTGGAGGAAAACATTGACATGGTGATGATGAAATAATAAATGATTTTTAAGAGTTTTGTTGTTTTGGAGCTTACACTCAAGTCTATAATTCATTCTGAAATAATTTTTGTGCATAGTGTTAAGACAGTGGTCCAGTTTCATTTTTTTTTTTTTTTTTTGGATGTAGCTGGTTTTCCCAACACTATTTACTGAAGAAACTGTCCTTTCCCTATTGTATATATTCTTGGGTCCTTTGTAATAAGTTAATATATGTGTGGGTTTATTTCTGGGCTCTATTCTGTTTTGCTGATATGTGTGTCTGTTTTTATTCCAATATCATACTGTTTTGTTTACTATAGATTTATAATATAGTTTGAAATCAGGAAGCATGATGTCTCCAGCTTCATTTTTCTTTCTCAAGACTGCTTTGGCCATTCAGGGTCTTCTGTGGTTCCAAAAAAGATCATTTTTAAAATAGGAAAACATCTAGTCACAATATACTTAATGGTTGGCCAGATGGAAATAAAAACCCAGACTCCATGAGTCTCAATACAATGTAATTTTTACAATTATGGAGTTGATTTTTTTAGGGAAATGAAATATTCATACCCTCATGATCATAGCAGCATTATTCACAATAGCCAAGAAAGTGAAAGCAACCCAAGTGTCTACTGACAGATGAATGAACAAGAACAACTGTATATATATGTACAATAGAATATTATTCAGTTAAAAAGAAAGAAATGTACATGGTACAACATGGATGAATCTTAAGGACATTATGCTAAATGAAATAAGTCAGTCATCAAAAAACAAATACTACCTATATCTTTTTTTTTTAAATAGAGTTTAACATTATTTGAATGAGAAAGAAAAATTACATTTCATTGATTCCTATGTGCCTGAGATTGTTTTATAAATGGAAATGTTATGAAATTTTAGTGTGATATCTAACTGAGATGTTAGATACCAATACTCCTCATTTTACATACTAGGGATTTTAAGGTAAGAAATTTAGCATCTTGTCAAGATTATATATCTAGTGACACTTTACTGAGAACCTACAATGGAAGAACATATTTGCTAGATGCCTTGTTACCTTATTTAATGCTTACCACCATTTAATGATTTAGTTTTACTCACTTCACTTAATACGTGAGAAAACAGATTTCAAAAGGTTAAGTAAAAGTTAGTAACTCTCATACAAGACAGGGTAGAAAGAACATTTGTTTTACACAAGCCTAGGCTCTGAAACTAGTACTTTATATGGCCTTCTTCAGCTTGTATCTATATTAATGTCTTCTTTTTCTATACTCTACCAATAGTTGAAAACATACATTTTATTTAACTATCTAAATGATTAAATATGAATGTCTTATCTTCCTGAATAGTTACCTCCAGCACGATGTTCTATTTTAATAGGTTATAAAAAAAAGAATTGTGTACCTGACAATTGTATGTTGGCACCCTTTCTTTCATATGTGACAAAGATATCAGAGTATAATAGAAATTAAAACATATCATTTGGAAAGCCCCAGTGGCTCAGCGGTTTAGTGCCGCCTGCAGCTCAGGGTGTGATCCTAGAGACCCTGGATCGAGTCCCACGTCAGGCTCCCTGTATGAAGCCTGCTTCTCCCTCTGCCTGTGTCTCTGCCTCTCTCTCTCTCCTCTCTGTGTATTCTCATGAATAAATAAATAAAATCTTTAGAAAAAAAACATATCATTCACCTTTAATCTATGTGAGAAAACAAAATTAATGCAAAATTGGTAATAATAGTTGCAAAAACTTTTAAATCACTTTTTTATTTGCAAGAATACATAATGCATTTGTGGGTTTGCATATGTGTATGTTTTGTGTACAATCCTATCAAGAACCCAAAGAAGCAAGGCGTAACATCATCTTTATTTTATAGATTAGAATCCGAGACACAAAGAGCTTAAATATAGATGCAAGAAGATCCAGGTAGAGCCAGAATAGATACCCACAAACTTTGAATCCAGAAGTTTTGCTCTTAATCACTAAGCTAATCATTTAATGGTAAATTAACTATTTTTTCATATGAAAGGTTATTATGGGTTAAATATGTCTACCCAAAATTCATATGTTAAAGTCCTAACACCCAGTACCTCAAAATGTGACCTTATTTGGAGGTATCTTTATGGAGGTAGTCAAGTTAAAGTTTATAATGGTGGACCCTAATCTGGTCTGTCCTTATAGAAAGGAGTAATTTGGACACAGAGTCACATATAGACAGAAGACGATGTGAACAGACTGGGAGAAGACCATCTATAAGCCAAAAAGAAAGGCTTGGAACAGATTCTTTCTCACTGTCCTCCAAAGGAATCAAACCTGTCAACATCTTGATTTCAGACTTCTGGCCTCCAGAACTGTGCAACAATACATTTCTGTTGTTTGAGCCATGCAATGCAGTCTGTGGTACTCTATTATGACAGCCCTAACAAAGGAATATAGAAACTATTATAAGAATTTCATTATGTGGGACTGTGTAAAAGTGACTTTGTTGATTGTGCTTTTTTTTCAATTTTTTATTGAAGAATCCCAGCTCTTCAATACTTGTTTGCTATTGTGAATTAAGATTTTGGTGTAGATATTACAGGGGAAAAAATGGAACTATGATAGCAATAGATTTCAAATTATCATCAGACATCTTAATGGAATGTTTACATAGAAGAGTGAGTTGTGTATATTATTTTATTTTATTTTTTTAAAGATTTTTTATTTATTCATGAGTGAGAGAGAGAGAGAGAGGCAGAGACACAGGCAGAGGGATAATCAGGCTCCATGCAGGGAGCCTGACGTGGGACTCGATTCTGGGACTCGAGGATCACACCCTGGGCCAAAGGCAGGTGCTAAACCACTGAGCCACCCAGGAATCCCCGAGTTGTGTATATTATTATGTGGTCTTGGTCTCTGAGATCCTAGAACAGTCTCTCATGTGAGGGAAGCATTGTTATTATTAAGGTAACCACTGAAAAATTGCCCATAAAATGTAATTTTAGACCAGCCACTCCTTTTTTTAAAAATGATTCTCTTTTTTATTGGTCACTGCACATTCTCCTTGTCTAAATCATTTGAGGTAAGAGTTCAAGAATTATTTACATTAAATGAAGGAGTGGAAAAAAATAATTAAAAAAATAAATGAAGGAGTGGAATCTCAGCCAATCACAAACTTTGAAATCTCTACTTTACTTACATACCTTTTCCAAGACATTACCAGCTGTGTTCCAGAATATAAATGCTAACAGATTTATTTTAGCCACTGGGGTTTTCTAGTACTCATATAATTTAAAAAGGCTCCTGCTCCTTAACTAACAAGTAAAGAAAAAGAGGACTTTTTTTTTGCATTTGAAAATGAGCAAAATTTAATTTATATAAATTTATACCAATTGTAGTTAATATGAAACATAAATATATTTCTTCAGGTTGAAATAATTGATGCATGCATTTTAAAATATAAAATGTTTTAATTGACTTTAATGCATATCCAAAAATTGTAGCTAAACTGAGAGTTTTGAATGAAGAAGCAACTGAGAAAAATAAAAACAAGCCCTTTTTCTCTTCTAGTAAAGCCAAGAAGACTAATTACATATTTTCACTAGTTGCTAAATTCAACACTGGTCTTTGTCATTACACTATTAATGCAGGCATTTACCGCAAATACATTATTATAAAATTCTCTATTTAAACGTATGGAGGAAGAACTTTTTACACACACAAAAAGTTTATTTTCTTATATCTCATTAGGAACCCAGTTTGTGCTGGATTGAAATATTTGTTTATAGATCATCTAGTATTTGGTAATAAGGTTGCATGCAGCAAGTTCCTGGGGTGATTTCAGTGGAAGAGAGGGGATAGATAGAGTGTAGAGTCTTAAGTGATACTGTTTGATCTATTCATTTGTAATAATCCAATAATGAATGCCATTCCACAACTACACTTTATCTTGAACAATATTTCACCAAAATTAATGCAGATTTCACATTTTATTTTTAAGACAGCCTAACACAGGAGATCTGAGGAACAAATTCTTTGAACTACTTGAGGAATAGACATAATATTTTTGGAACATGTATAGAGTTTGAAAAGAAGATTACAGAAGAACTGAAGAAATAGTCTAAAGCTTCTAGTGAAATATGGGGCAAAATTTTCTATAAATCTGGAAATGGGAAGACTTGCTTCTCATTTTGTAATAACATAATTGTGTGAGCAATATATATTCTGAAAAATCTATAACTAAAGATATTTCCATCAATTCATTCATTCATTCTTTCATTCATCAAATATGTACCAAAGAGCTGCTTTGTTCTTCACACCAGGAACTGGGGTTACAAGGTTGCAAACCTCATGGGCTTTACAGTTTAGTAATCATTAATGTTAAAAGTATTGAAAGAGAAATTAAAGTCCAAATCTTTCCAGATAATGTTTTTCATATGCCCTTTGATGTTACTCATAGTTCTAGTGGTATCCATAAAAGAAAATAGTGGTATTACAGTTTTAGGTAAATATAAGAGCTTTATTGACCGTTATCACTTTTCTCCTTATTGGGGAGCTCTTATTTTTCTGAAGATTTAACTTAAGTTGCCTAATTCTCTCATTACAAACTTCTAGTTTCTTTGGTCCAGATTTTAGGTTATCTCATCCAGAATATTTAGTAATAGAATAAGTTGTAGTTTAATTCATTCCTTCTTTCATTACACAATGATTCACCAGTAAAACGTCTTTGTCTCATGTTGGTGTTTTGTCTTATTATTACTGGACTTTTGGATTCTAAAAAAGACCTTTTATTCTAGGAATTCTAAACAGATATGATTTTCCAAAGTGCAAGGTATAACCAAAAAATAGCAGGTCAAGTACACAAAAAATATATTGCAGGTCAATGGGAGTAAGCAGAGCACAATTTCTCATAGCACTTCTGATTCTGCAATTTAATATGGCAGGGAAACTACACTAGACATGAGCCTAAAATCACTGGACACATGCTATATAAGAAGAGTTCCTTGTTCAAAGTAAAAATTATTATTGACTGGAATTTTTGTTTTTTTTTCTGAAGTCAACACTGGTTAATGCTGTTGTTGTTGTTGTTGTTGTTTTTTAGAATTTTGCATGTTTGTTTTCTAAAAGAGTTTCATCTATAATAAGAAAACATTTCCTTGCAAAATCATAAAGTAGTAAAACATCAAATATAATTAATATTCATATAATAAAATTATCCTTTTCTTCAATGAAATATTCCACTAGGAAACTCTTCTCACATTCAGAATGTTTTTAACTTCCTGGTGAATTTTGCCAATGGGAATTTTTTGAGCATTATCTACAACATTATCTGCTCTAGGCCTGGGTTAACCTAATAATCAAGTTACTTTAATAGCTTTGAAACTTAAAGCAAAGGAGTTGTGAATGTCAGTTTCTTTAATATGGGCTATAACTTAGGAAAGATACCAACTACAGACCAGCATTCCTGCTTATTCTAGTTTCAGAGATTAAAAATTGATAATGTTGAAGAAGACATAATTTTCAGGGTAGAATATCTCAGAGATGGCACCTGTGCAGAGTAAACATCCTGGAAATCAGCATAGTGATCCTCTTGAGTTATTCCTTGGTTTAATATCAATGTCTGAATGAGTAGTATAAAAGATTACAAAGCTAAGAACAAATGCCAAGAACAGAAAAACTACATGGATACTGTAGGAATTCTCATAGTTTATAAAAAGTTAGGAAATGTTCAAATTCTAACTAGATACAACAGAGTGAGTGCATTGAATATTAAGATACTTAATAGGTCAGAACTACTGCATGTTAGAAATATTTAGAGCTAGGCCCATCCTAAAAAAGGATTAGTAGAAGACTCACAAAGAAGCAAAGCAAAAAAAAAAAAAAAAAAAAAGAAAATCTCATCCATCTTCAGTTTGGATGTTCTTTAACCTCAATGTATTTGTGATTTTTTTCAAATTTTTTCTTGTAGATGTAGGTCTTGTAGGTCAAAAAACAGGCCTCAACAGATACAATTAAAATCATATTATGCACCTTTTCTGACAACAACGCTATGAAACTTGAATAACCACAAGAAAAAAATTTGGAAAGATCACAAATATATGGAGTTTAAGCAATATGCTACTGAATAATGACAGGGTCAACCAGGATATCAAAGAAGAAATAATGTAATACATGAAAAAAATGAAAATGATAACACAATGGTTCAAAACCTTTAAAATGCAGCAAAAGTGGTCCTAAGAGGGAAGTATATAGTAACACAAGCCTACTTCAAGAAGCAAGAAAACAGTCAAATAAACAACCTAGCCTTATGCTTAAAGGAGCTAATAAAAGAAAAACAAATGAACCTAAGTCAGCAGAAGGGTGGAGATAATAAAGATTAGAGCAGAAAGAAATGTTATAGAAACTAAAACAAACAAACAAACAAACAAAAACCAAAAACCCCACAAAAAAACAATAGAATAGATCAATGAAACCAGGAGTTTGTTCTTCAAAAAATTCATAAGATTGATAACCCCCTAGCCAGATTTATAAAAAAAGAAAAGAGATAGGATCCAAATAAATAAAATCACAAAATGAGAGGGAAGAAATAACCACTAACATCACAGAAATACAATTATAAGAGAATATTATGAAAAGCTATATGTCAACAAATTGGACACCTTAGAAGAAATAGATAAAATGCCTAGAAACATATAAACTATGAAAACTGTGAAAGGAGGAAATGGAAAACTTGAACAGACTCATAACTAGTAGAGAAATTGAATCAGTGATCAAAAATCTCTCAACAAACAAAAGTCCAGGGCCAGGAGGCTTCCCAGGGGAATTCTACTAAACATTTAAAAAAGAGTTAATACCTATTCTTCCCAAACTATTAAAAAAAAATAGAAAAGGAAGGAAAACTTTCAAATTCATTCTATGAGGCCAGCATTACCCTGATACCTAAACTAGGTAAGACTCCACTAAAAAAAGAGAACTACAGGCCAGTATCTCTGATGAACATAGATGCAAAAATTCTCAATAAAATACTAGCAAACCAAATCCAACAATACATTTAAAAAAATCATTTACCACAATCAAGTGGGATTTTTCCCTGGGCTGCAAGGGTAGTTCAACATTCATAAATCAATCAACATGATACGCCACATTAATAAAAGAAAGGACAAGAACCAGATGGTCATTTTAATAGACGTAGAAAAGCATTTGACAAAGTACAATACCCATTCATAATAAAAATTCACAGCAAAGTAGGCTTAGAGGGAACATACCTCAACATAATGAAGGGCATCTAAGAAAAACCCACAGCTAATACTATCCTACATGGGGAAAAATTGAGAACTTTTCCTCTAGGGTCAGGAAAAAGACAGGAAGGTCCTCTCTCACCATTGTTATTTAACATACTACTGGAAGTTCTAGACACAGCAATCAGACAACAAAAAGCAGTAAAAGGCATCCAAATCGGCAAGGAAGAAATAAAACTTTTGCTATTTGCAGATGACACGATATTCTACATAGGAAACCTGAAAGATCCCACCAAAAAACTGCTAGAACTAATAAACAAATTCAAAACCGTCACTGGATACAAACTCAATGTACAGAAATCTGTTGCATTTCAATACACCAATAACTTCTATACACCAATATACAGCAGAAAGAGTACTTAAGAAATAAATTCCATTTACAATTGCACCAAAAACAATAAGATACCTAGGAATAAACTTAACCAAAGAGGTGAAAGACCTGCACTCTGAAAATTATGAAATGCTGATGAAAGAAATTGGAAATGACACAAAGAAAGGGAAAGACATTCCATGCTCATGGATTGAAAGAACAAATATTTTTAGAATGTCTACACTACCCAAAGCAATCTACACATTTAATGCAATCTCCGTCAAAATACCACAAGCATTCTTCACAGAGCTAGAACAAACATTCCTAAAATTTCTGTGGAGCAACAAAAGACCCCAAATAGGCTTCAACAAAGCTACAAAGAATATCCAATGGGAAAAAGGTAATCTTTTCAATAAATGGTGTTGAGAAAACTGGACAGCTACATGCAAAAGAATGAAACTGGACCACTTTCACCAAACACATAAACAAGTTCAAAATGGATTAAAGACCTAAATGTGAGACCTGAAACCATACAAATTCTAGAGAAGAACATAGGCAATAATCTCTTTGACATTGGCCATAGCAACTTCTTTCTAGATATGTCTATTGAGGCAAGGGAAATAAAAGCAAACACAAACTACTGGAACTTCATCAAAAGAAAAACTTCTGCACTGCAAAGGAAACAATCAACAAAAGTAAAAGTCATCATTTAGAATGGGAGAAGATATTTGCAAATGGCATCTGACAAAGGATGAGTAGCCAAAATGTATAAAGAACTGATAAAACTCAAAGCCCTCCAATTAAACATAGGCAGAAGACATGAATAGATATTTTTTCCAAAGAAGACATCCAGATGGCCAATAGATACATGAAAAGATGCACAACATCACTGATCATCTGGAAAATACAAATCAAAATTACAATGATATATCACCTCACTCCTGTCAGAATAGCTAAAGTCAACAACACAAGAAACAACAGGTGTTGGTAAAGATGTGGAGAAAGGGGAACCCTCTTACACTGCTGGTGGGAATACAAACTGGTGCAGCCACCCTGGCAAATTCTATTAAAACAATTTTTTTAAAGTTAAAAATAGAGCTACATTATTATCTAGCAATTGCACTACGAGGTATTTACTCAAAGAGTACAGAAAAACTAATTCAACGGGATATATGCACTCCAATGTTTATCAGCATTATCTACAATAGACAGATTATGGAAACATCCAGATGTCCTCTGATTGATGAGTGGCTAAAGAATATATATATTTTTTGCTATATATTATATATGTTATATATTAACATATATATTAATATTATATATGTAATATTACTAAGCTATTTAAGAAAGGACCTTTTTTTTTAAAAAAAGGACCTTGCTATTAGCAATGTCATGGGTGGAGCTAGAGAGTATTATGCCAAGCAAAGTAAGTCAGAGAATGACAAATACCATATAATTTCTTTCATATCTGGAATTTAAGAAACAAAACAAATGGACATAGGGGAAAAATATATAGAGAGAAGCATAGCAAGAAACAGTCTTTTAACACTAGAGAACAAACTGATGGATAGATACCAGAGGGGTGGTGGTGGGATGATGTAAATACACGATGGGGATTAAGGTGTGCACTTGTTGCGATAAGCACCTGGTGATGTGTGGAAATGCTGAATTACTATATTATACATCTAAAACTAATGTTACAATATATGTTAACTAATTAGAATTTAGTAAAAATTTTTAAAAAAGGAAATGCTTATAAATAAATATAAGGAATATGTTATGTTTTATACAATGAAAGCAACAAAATATTATTGAGAGAAATTAAAGACTAACATTAATAAGAAATACATTCTTGAATTGGAAGACTCAATATTGTTAAGATGTCAATTATTCCTAAATTTATCTGTGGATCCAGACCATTCCCATTGAAAAAACATCAGACTTCTCTTTTAAAATTAATAAGCTGAGGGGCAGCCCAGGTGGCTCTGCGGCTTAGTGCCACCATCGGCCCAGGGCGCAATCCTGGAGTCCCAGGATGGAGTCCCATGTCGGGCTCCCTGCATGGAGCCTGCTTCTCCCTCTGCCTGTGTCTCTGCCTCTCTCACTGTGTCTCTCATGAATAAATAAAATATTTAAAAAAATAGAATTAATAAGCTGATTGTAAAACTTATTTGGAAATGCAAAGGACATTACCAAAACAAATTTGAAAAATAACGACATGATTATAGGGCTTACATGATTTATTTTTTAATATAAAATCACAGCATTTATTTTAATGTAGTATTAGCCTAATGAAAGACATAAAGATCAGTGGAACAGAATAGGAGGTCCTAAAATTGACCTACACTTAATATAATCAACGTATTGGTAACAAAGTTTCCAAGGTAACTCAAAATAGAAAGATAATATTTTCAATAAAAGGTGCTGGAACAACTGGATATTTGACTCAAAAAATGAGAATTGTTCTTTACATCATGCAATACAGAAAATTTCATTTAAATATATTATTAATGAAAAGTATATTCTTAAAATATAAAATACCTAGAAGAAAACACAGAATATGTTTGTGACTTTGAGATGGGCAAGGATTTCTTATATAGGACACAAAATACATGGAACATACACCAAAAAATGAACAAAGTGTTATTTATCAAAGCTGAAATGTTTCCATTTTGAATTACATTGAAATGAAAAGTAAAGCCATAGATTGGGGAAAATATTTACAGTTGATATCTAATTAAGGACATATATACTCAATACAAAGATGTCTATAGCTTATTTGTAAGAAGATAAACTAAAATATATAAAATATTTGAACCCATACTTCATAATGGAAGATATACAAATAACCAATAAAATGCTCAACATTACTAGTAGCCTAAAAATACATAGTAAATCCATAATTATATAATACTTTACACATGTTAGAATGACAAAAAATTATTTGGCAATATTGCCAAAATGTGAGGCAATAGAAACTCATATACAGCTTGTTATGATGCAAAATGTATAGATACTTTGGAAAATGTTTGGCAGTCTATTTGAAGTTAAATATACATTTGACATATAATATGGCTATTACACTGCTATCTATTTATCAGAAGTCAAAATACATGTCCTCAGAAGACTTACACATGAAAGCTCATACTAGTTTCATTCACTGGAGCTCCAGTGTAAGTGAACGGAAACAAAATTTTATATATTCTACTCCTTAAATGGAATTTCCAGTCAACAATAAAAGCAATACTTTTCAGATGTATATAACATGATAAAGCTCAAAAGTAGTTATGTTGAGTAGAAGCAGCGAAAGGAAAAAGAACAAATATTGTGTTACTCTAATTATATGAATCTTTAGAAAAGAGAAATCTAATTTAAAATGCTTATGGTTATTGTTGGGATAGGGCACACAAATAACTTTCCAGCTAATATCTCAATTATGGTAGTAGTTATATATCTGTGTATATTTTGTTGAACTTCCTCAAAAGGTATTCTCTAGATGTCCATATTTTGTTGTATGCAAATTATATCTCAATACGGCTCATAAAATAAAATGACTCACTCATATGTGCATGTACACATGCACTCTTGCCATGATATGTCTAGATTAGCTCTTTCTTCATTTATCTGCTTAGAACTCTATGAACCATTTTAATCTATTTTACCATCTTTCTTTGAGGGAAATAATTATTTTGGGGAAAATATGTAACTATTAAATTGGCTTTCTAGGTTTCAATCTTCTTTCCTATTTGTTCCTTGATTGTTTTATTCTGTATTCCTGAAAGAGCTTCAAATAGTATTCTCCACATCAGTGACCAATCATGCCAGTTGTATGTTTTATTATCAATGATATAGACTCTAACTCTGCCATTCTTTTCATATTTCATGCAATTTCCCTTTGCACATCTGCTTTTACCTTTTGAAGATTCTAAGCTTGCTGTCATTTTCAGTGGACTCAGCTACTACATGCTTTGTGATCTTGGGCAAACTCTTTAACTGAACTTCATCTTTTATAGAATATAGTAACATTTATAACAGAGTTGGTGTGAAGATTAAGTGGGATACTACTTTTAAATACTTGGGATTCTCAACAACAAACAAAAAGCAGAATCAGATCTATAAGTACAGAGAACAAACTGATGGTTGCCAGAGGGGAGTGAGTAGGGGGTGGGCAAAATAGGGAAAGGGGAGTGGGAAATACAGGCTTCCAGTTATGGAATGAATAAGTCATATGATTGAAAGGTACAACATGGGGAATACAATGGATGGTATTGTAATAACATTGTATGGTGACAGATCTTAGCTACACTTGTAATAAGCATAATATGACATACAGAGTTATTGAATCACTATTTTGTACACCTGAAACTAATGTAACATTGAATGCCAACTATACTCAAATAAATATTAAAAAAATAAAATAAATGCTTAGGATTTCCAAAGATATATTCCCTCTTTGGGACAATACTCCTTTTTTCCCTTGAATTAAAAGAGATTGTTCTATATAAAATACACATTTTTTTTTGTTTTAATTCAGGGGTTTATACATATCAGATATATAGGTTTTTCTTTGCAGAAAGCAATTCCTTTTAAAAAATCATGCATCTTAAGACATAAAATTAATATAAGTACATGGTGAGATAATGAAATACAGGTATAAAATGAAAAATAAAATTATTTCTCCATGTATGTCCATCTTCTTTCCCAGAATTAACCACTTTCATCTATTTCTGTTCTAGCTATAATATTCATTAAAACTATAAGTCTAACAAAAAATGTGCATTTATTTTCTATTTGAAAACTTTAACATCTTATTGCCCATGTGAAAGCTGAAGAATTTTGAGTACTTCTGCTACCATCTACTTCCTCTCCCCCTTGTTCTCATGATTTTTACTTAAATTATTATTTTATCTCTTTTAGACATTTTATGAGTTCAATTCATATTTTAAAATATCTATTTCTGAATTATCAAGCTCTTCTGAAACCTAAAAGGAATAGCTCAGATTTTTATTGGTTAATAATGTTATGAATATAAAATACCACATTACCTTCTATTAATCTTTTGCCCAATTCTTAATGTGTAATGACTATCTAAGTATACTTTTATCAATCTCCTTTGGGGGTAAGAGAGTAAACGTTGTCAATAACTGTTATGGGAATTTTGCCATTATGATTCACTAAGACATTATCAGTGAGTGAGGTAATAGGCATGGAAAAAGCTTGTTATTGGTATAAATGCTTGGTAAACTGTACTTTACTACTCTAAGTCTCACTCAAAATTTATAGCCTCCATATCATTGGATACAAGAGATGGATGTGTTTTCCTCAGTGTGGCATGTGTTGCCTCTCGACTCTACCACATGTTGGGGTTCCTTCTTTGTGGTGGTGGAGATTACATGAATCAATTTGACTTTCACCTTAGAAGACACATCCCTGACCACTAGATCCTTACCCACTTCACTGAAGTGGCAGTTTCTCTCTCCTGTGGAGTGCATGTGTTTTATCAAGGCCTCCAGTATATTATCTACACATCTTATTTATCTTATCTGAGTAGCAGGATGTAGTAGATAAGGGTAATATTTCTGGATTGTTCAGGTGGTCAAAATTTCTTCAGGCTACATCTTGGGGAGAAGGAAGCAGAATTAACATTGTCCTGAGGGAAAGTATAAATGAATATTGTGGTCCATCCAACATGAATACAAACTGCTTGTGATCCTTTTTCTAACCAGAACAGAACAAAAAAGTTAATTTATCAAATAAATTACTATCTCCATGTAGTCATGTCCTTATTAGTCTGTTTTAGCAGAGTTATCAGTCTGTCCAACCAGCTATGGCTTCAGGCCACAACTTGGTTGAGCTTGCAGCAGTTGACAGTCATTCTCCAAGAACCATTCATCTGGTTTCTTCAGGGCTATGCTGGCAAATGAAAGAGATGGATGATAGGGAGCACCAACTCTGTATCTTTTAGGTTTTTAATGGCTACTAATCCCTACTAGCCACCATGACATGCAATTTGGCATTTACTTCCTTAAAATGTTTGTCATTTACTTCCTTAAAAATGGAAAGACTGTTTCAGAGGGTGCTTCTTCACTCTTTCCACTATGATAGATTTTACACTACAACCCATGTGCCTAATTCTAATTATACAAATAAAGACTAAGACACAGCTACTGGGTATTACTACTTCAACCAATGGTAACACTGTGAGGTGGACTTTGGCTAGGGCTCTTCATTTAACTGACCTAAATAAACCCTAATTCTAAAATGGTTTGCATGATAACTCTTTGGTTATCTGGATATCAGTATCAACTTAGATACTGTGTTCAACAGTCTTCAGCTGTCTTGATATTCTTTTATCAGTTTTATAGTCACCGTAGTATATGGTCATAACTTATAATAGGGTAGATTTGGTTGTATCATTATAACATATACTCAATGTATATGCTGCAATGTATATTGCAGCATCCTTCTTCTTAGGATGCAGCCATCTTTTTGGTCATTTAAAAATTGGCTTCTAAGTACTGAGCAAAATGTGACTTTTTAGTTGGGTGACCATTTTCATCATCCTATTATCCATTCTTGCCTTTTCCTAGTTGTATACATTAAGTAGCTTCCTTGCTGCTGCCTGTTCATTTATTTTGCTGTTAGGAGTGTCATACCCTGTAAGCCACAGCCAATACTCCTACTGAATATAAACAATATTCAATAATTCAAGAGAAGGCAGGATAGAATCAACAGAGGAAAAATTTAGGGGACAAACAGGAAACAAATAAGACGATAGACCCATTTTACATAACCATATCTATAATTACATTAAGTGTTAATAGCATAAACACTGTAGTTCAAGGGCCAAGATCATCAGAATGGGTAAAAAAGAATACATAACTATGTGCTGTCTACAAGGATATACACTGAGTATAGATATATGGACTGGCTGAAAACAAATTCTTGGAAAAAAATAAACCATGCTAACAGTAAACATAAGAAGGCTGGAGTGATGTATCTGATATAAAATTACCAATGAGTAAAGGAAAATTTTGAAATGTTGAGATTCATCCCTTAAGAATATACATTTACATCTACAGTGTGTGTTCCTCATTAATCTTTACTGCAAATGTATCATAAATAATCTTAAAAACTGTAATATTTCAGCTAAAGTATATCTTACCAACTTATAAACAATTTGATAAAAAATAGTATTAGATGTCTTATTCTCTAACTTCTTTTTTAACATCTTTCTACTCAGAGTTTACTATTTTGTTACACTTCCCATATTATATGGAAAATAAAATTAAACCTTCATCATAGGGAATAAGCTCAAATAAATAATAAAAATGAAAGGCAACAGATTTTCCTCTGGTGAACTAGTTGTTCAGTACTATTGCTACCAAAGCAGAAAAAAATCTGAAAGGATTTTGAAATATTTATGTTTATTATTTTGTCTATTTTTTATTTTATTAGTTTCAGGTGTAAAATTTAGTGATCCAATACTTCCATACAACACCAGGTGCTCATCACAAGTGCACTCCTTAATTCTTATCACCTACTTAACCCATCTCCCCACCCACTTCCACTCTAGTATCCATGTTTGTTCTCTAGTGTTAAGAGTCTTTGTTGGTGTGCCTCTCTCTCTCTCCTTTTTTCCTCTATGATCATTCGTTGTGTCTCTTAAATTCCACATATGAGTGAAATCATATGGTATTTGTCTCTCTCTGACTGATTTACTTTGCTTAGCATAATACTTTAGCTCCGTTCATGTTGCAAATGGCAAGATTACATTCTTTTTTATGGCTGAGTACTATTCCCTTGTATGTTTATTCTAAAATGGCTTGCCAATTACAATTCATGATTTTAGCTGTTTTTCTGGGACTTTTTCATACTTCCAGTAAAGGAAAGCCAGCAATACTCATGCATATTATTGCTTTTCACATATCAGTTTCTTTTCACATTTTACTTTAATACAGTTTAATACAGCTAAAAATGTAGAAGGAAAATAGATCATCTATGCTTGAATTATTGTTACATCTTGTTCAGTACCCTTGGTCTAGATCTTCTTCTCTAACTTTTCTTCAAATTTACCACTTTTGGCCAAAAAATGAAATAAAAGTGATTGAAAATTAGAAGGCTTTGACAAGTGCCTCATCAGTAACTCTCCCACTCTCTGCCTTTTTTTTTTTTTACGTCTTTTTTGTTTTGCTGACATTATTTGTAGTATTTCTTTTTTTTAGGTGTTATCAATATTTTTAAAAATTTTTAAAAATTCAATTAACATATAATGTATTATTGATTTCAGAGATAGAAGTCAGTGATTCATCAGTCATATATAACCAGAGCTCATTACATCACATGCCCTCCTTAATGTTCATCACCCAGTTACCCGGTCCCCTCACCCTCCTCACCTCCAGCAACCCTTAATTTGTTTCCTATGAATAAGAGTCTCTTATGGTGTGTCTCCCTCTCTGATTTTGTCTTGCTTTATTTTTTCCTCTCTTCCTCTGTTCCTCTATACTGAATTGAATTTTCTTAAATTCTACATATGAGTGAGGTCATATAATAATTGTCTTTCTCTGATTGACTTATTTCTCTTAGCATAATATCCTTTAGCTCCATCCACATCGTTGCAAATGGCAAAATTTCATTTTCTTGATGGCCAAGTAGTATTCCATTGTACATATATACCACATCTTCTTTATCCATTCATCTGTCAATGGACAGCTACAACACTTCTAACTCAGATGTCAAAATTGTCATATAATAGTGATTTTCACATTTTATTTTATGGATAACTTCTCCCTGAGGATTAAGACTAAATCATGAAAACCAATCTTATATTTAAGATTTGTGGATTTTAGATTTCTGGACATCTTTAACTAAAAATCTGACTAATGTATAAGTAGACACCTCTACAGCTACATGGTCAGTCTGGAAAGAAGAAAGTAATTCTTCTTTATGCAAAATCACTATCTGGCACACCATGATTGATCCATAACTATATATTTTTAGGTTTTTATTGAGAGGGAGAGGGAGAGCATGGGAGACAGCATGAATGGGGAGGGGGTGAAGTGCAGAGGGAGAGGCAGAAGCAGACTCCTCGCTGAGCAGGAAGCCTGATTGGGGGGGTGAAGGGGGCAGAGGCTCCATCCCAGGACACTGGGTCCATGATCTGAACTGAAGGCAGATGCTTAACCCACTGAGCCACCCAGGTACACCTCCACACCTATAATTTATATTTATAATGAAAAGATATCAAGAAGTGAGACTTGATGATGGATACTACCTGAGTCAGGTAGTATAGTCATTGCCTAACTGAAATATTCCTTAAAATTTGTTTGAATAGCTGATATTGGCTCAGATGTATTTGTTTTTCTGTTTGTTTGTTTTTATGTAGATCTTCCGTGGTCAGGGAAACAATACTTTTCTTCTATTTTGACATATTTTTCTTTAGCTTTCCTCTCCATTAATATGTATTAGACTTTTAAAAAATGTGCCATTTAGATCTAAATATTTCCAGAAAAGAAGTAATAAAATATAAATCTGCTTTTATATTTTTCTTGATATATGACCCTAAACAACTTATCTAAAAACATTTTTTCCAAAATTCCTCAACATGTTTGATCCAATCTTTCCATTTTTAAATTATGTAATATGTTTAATGTTGGCTTCTTAAAATTTTCTGGAATGTCTTCTTTTCTCAACATAGTCTAAGTTTAGTTACAGACATAAATGTTTCAGTAAGTGTTTTCTACTGCTACATCTGTCTCCTCTTAATATTTATAATACTTTAAGTCTAGACCAAACAGAAAAAGATTGATCTGTGTCTCTTCTTGTATCCTTTGTTATTTTTAATGTATATGTTTGTTATTCTTCTCCAATTAGATATAACATCTTGAGGTAAAGTCTTATGTCTTCTCTCTTCTATCTCCTGAACCATCAAAATTCAGAGCCTAATATTTGTAATCTAGTATTAGTTCAATGAACATCTATCTATATGTTGATGTTACGTTTTAAAATTCTAGGACCAGTATCCTTAAAAATGAGATTTTGATGACTCTTCCCTGCAGACCTCCATATGATTAATTTTTTTCTATATTCCAGTTGTTAATTGGCTGACTAAGTAATTTTCTACACTCTGTCCTCCATATTTTGGTGACTCCAAAGGTGATAAGGGAATATAAGGCTTTCAGTAGATTATTGTGTTAGGTATCTTCTAATTCTCACTATAGGTCTACCATTCTTTATAATTTAATATGTTTCAGGAAGCTGACTTATTTGGGTTGCATCAATTAGGCTTCTTGTCCTCTAGTTTCTGTGTGGTTTTAGCTAATAGGAGGCATCAGTCTTATAAGAAAGAGGAGGAAGAGGTCAGAGTATATTTTCCCTAGTTTCTTTTCTAATAAGCTTAAACTGGAAGTGGGTACTTTGCCTAAGGCCACACAGTTTCTTTCTAGGGTCAAGTGGCCCTTTTAATTCAGCTCTTACCACATTCTAGCAACCTATCCCTTTCTTAGTTTCTTCAAGACCAGAAGTGGTGAATACTATCAGCTCTTGCTACCTTGAGATTGTTTACTCTTTCTTTTTTCTCATAATTCTACTTCTGTCTTTGTAAACAAAGCTGTCCCTTCATTAAATGCACTCAATTACTCTGGTTGTGCTAGCTATTTTCTTTGTGAAGTCTAAATTATACAAATGTTTCAAGTAAAGGATAAAACAATGACTGCAGTCTACCTCTTCTATACTTAGTCTTGCATAAGTTTCTTTTTAAAGAAAGCATTTGTACTTGATATCAATAAAATATTATTTATGGTAAGCTTTATAGTTGGTGATACTTTAACAAATATAGTCTAGGCAATGTCAGCTCCAAAGGGGAGAAATTCAGCTCAGGTTGACTTTATGAAGAATTAAATGAATAAAAAAAAAATACACATTGGCAAGGAAGCAATGACATTTACCAGCTTCTAAAATAGGCATTGTGTTCTCTGCCTTCTTAAGCCTGTAAAACAGCTAACTGAAAAGATCTAAAAGTGACTTGACAAAATACTGGAAGCATCATATGAGAGTCTGGATGACATCTTGTCGCATTAATTTTTGTCTTTCCAAAGTCAGATGTTCTTATTCTCCTCTACTTGATGTAAGAAGATTAAGGTGCTGCATGACAGATGGTTTTAAAAAGTGAATACCATTCCATCTGGTCCCAAGTGGAAAAAGGAAAGTCACCCACAACTTTTAATCCAAAAATTGCTGTGAGAAAATTCTCAAAAGTGAACTTTATCACTTCATAAAGGAATTCTGTAAGATTCTAGTGATACTGGATTTCAGTTATTACCCCATTATGAACACTTGTGCCACCTTCCACCCTGGCCAAGACCTAACTTTGACATAGAAAAAGTTAAACTTAGCAAGTTCCAGAACCATTTTATGTCAGTGACACTTGGCTCAAGTTTCAGTGACCTCTCTGCTACTTTCCAATTTTGATAATCTTTCTTTCTGGTGAAGGTCTTATCCATTAGTCTGTTATGTTATATAAACGAAAGAAATATTTAGTGCATTCTTTTACTGAGCATTTTCATTTATAGAAAGAACTTGTAACCAAAGAAACAAAGTTCTAATTATGGCATTTTAATCCCCAGCAAATCAAGTTGAGGGTGGCATTATGGATCCAGAGGGCATCCTCAGTATGTTCCAATTTCTCAAACAGAAAATTACCTACTATACAATCCTGTGTTCAAAGCTTTAAAAACAGTAAGTTGATTCAATCCTGTAGCAGACAAAAATAAATTTAATTAAATGTCATTGGTGTTTATATGATTTTGTATAAAAAGACTATTTTTTAATAATGGACAGCAGGTTTTTCATTCTATGATAAAGGATAGTCAGGTGATATTGGAGATTAAGTGAAAAATTGGATGCAGTGTCGATATGATTATTAGGTAAGATGGGGAATTTTTTTCAGTGTTAGAACATTTCCACAGTTCAGTTCAAAGTTTTTTATAATCATTAAATAGAGAGTAAGAGTGTGAACCTAAGATTAGTAAGACAGATTTATAGTAATGTCACATTATGTTTATAATAATTAACAACTAATGATTAATAATCAACATTTATATTAATAGTCTGAGCTTCACAGTTACACTTACATACACTATGTATGTACTATATGTGTATAATATATTGTGAATAAATCTATGTTACAGAATCTTTTGAATTGATGTTAAATAACACCTCATAAAGGAATTAATGCATTATATTTTATTAACTACTCAATTTATTCCTCCATATCTTTTTTTAATTAGGAAAGAAGAGAAATATTATTTACCTATTTTGTATTATTTATCTAATTCACACTGTTATTTTGTTGAATACGTTACATTCTTCTGGAAAATGTGTATAAGATTTTTTCCCAAGACTTTTTTTGGATGTCTTAGAATATGAATATTTGTGATATTCAGCTATTGTTATAGCTACCACAATTCTAAACAATTTTTTAAATTAAGTGAACTTTACCTTCTGGCAGGTGATATCTGCATGCAACTTAGGGCACAGACTATTTGACACACAGTTGATTGGAAATATGCTGTCATGGAAACACAAATTTCCTTGCTATTTCTTCTATCTTTTGTCCTTTTTTCCTTTTCCTTCAGAAAAGTATGGACTGCCATTTCTGTGTCAAATACCGGGCTAAATACAGTACATAAAATATTTTGGAAAAAGCCATATAGGATTTTTGCTTTCAAAGGCTTATGTCCTTCTAATGGCAGGACAAAAAAATACATATAAGTAGACAGATTTAAATTTGTGATGTATACTAGTTAAAACAAACAACCAAACTAATAAAAAGTAGAAAACACATCATGACCAACTGGAGTCTAGTTTAAGAATGAATAGATGGTTCCTCATTTGAAAAGAAATCAATATAATTCACCATTGTAAGGAAGTAAAACAAAAAACATAGTCATCAATTGTGTAAAATGCAGTTGAAAAAAGTGAGCATAATTTATGTTAAAAATTCTGCCATATTGAAGTGCCTGTACATGGTATTTACCCAAACATAACATTATTCTGAATTGTGAATGTCAGAATTATTTCCCCCTAAAATTGGAAACATTGCTCCTATTCAGCATTGAACTAGAAGTCCTGGCCAATGAACTATGGTCAAAATATAAAGCCAGAAGGATTAGAAATAAAGTTGAAAAAAAAAATGTCCCTATTTGCAGACAACATGATTGTTCAAGTAAAAAAATCCCAAAAGCTATACAGGAAATCTCTTCAAACCAGATGAGCTCAGAATGTTCCAGAGTACAAAGTCATCATACAAAAATCAATTTTATTTCTGTATATAACTGTGCAGTCACTATTGGCCCTGAATAACATAGGCAGTTCCGGAACCCTGCTCCTCATCTCTGCCACACCTCCTTCTTTTTATGTCGAAGAGATCTCTCTAATAAATCAGGTAAGAAGCAAAACAAAAACAAAAACCAAGAAACCAAAAACCGAAGAAAATCAGAGTGCCTGGGTGTCTCAGTCGGTTAAACATCTGACTTTCGATTTTAGCTCTAGTCATGATCTCAAGGTAGTGAGTGAGACCAACCCCAGAGGCGTGCTCCATCCTGGGTGTGGAGCCTAAGATTCTCTATCTCCCTCTCCCTGTGTCCCTCTGTTGCCACACTCCCCCCGACCCTGTTCATGTGCCCACACACACTCTCTCTAAAAACAACAACAAGAACAACAACAAAAAGTAAAAAACCTTTTATCTGCCAATTTATCTATCTTACTATTTACTATACCTCCAAAATACTGGAATACTAACATATAAATTTAATAAAACATAAGTGAGATCTGCATGTTAAAATAAGATGCAAAAAAAAATAAAAAAAATAAAAAAAATAAAAATAAGATGCAGATAAAAATAATTAAGTATTTACTAGTGAAGACATACAAAGCTCATGAATTTAAGGATCCAGCATAGTTCTGATGTTAATCCTCTGAGTTTATATACAGATTTAACCCAATTAAAAGAATATGGAAATGCAACAAAACATTACCTCCAAGGCAAAACTTCAAGGCAAATGGTTTACTAAAAATCTTTTAAGAAACACATTATTGTCATAACATAATATTTTCAAAAATAGAAATATATGGAAAGCAACTAAATTTGTCTTATTAAAATTTATCACTATACTACCAAATAAGTAGATAATGTCCCCCAAACTATTCCAGCAGTATTTTGTAAATATGGAGAAAGTGCTCTAAAATGTATAAGAAAATGAAAACAACAACAGCGGCAAGTTTCTAAGAAAATGCAAACTACAGTCAAAATGTTTTGATAATAAAAAAAAGTTAGGAAGGCTTATACTATATGATTTTATGGATTGCTATATAGCTATAATAATTAAGACTTTGTGGTATTAGAACAGGATAGGCCTGTAGATTAGTGAGAAAGAATTAATATCACTACACAAATATCACCAATTGATTTCTGACAAATATGCAAAGGAAACTCAGTGGAGAAACAATAGTGTCTTGAGCAAAAGATGTTTGAACAACTGCATATGAACATGAAAATGAACCTCAACCTGTTCTTCACAGCTTTACAAAAATTAACTCAAAATGGGTCATGTATTTAAAAGTGCAATATAAAATTATTAACCATTTAAGGAAAACACAGGAGCAAATCTCAATGACCTTGGGTTATACAAAAGGTTCTTAAAGATGAGAGCAAAAGCAAAATCTACAAAAAAGTTGGGCTTTAACATAAACAGTAACAAAACAAAACAAAACAAAAAACCCAATTTAATAAAAGGGCAAATATTTTAATAGCCACTACACCAAAGAAGATATGCAGATGACAAATATGTTCAGGAAAGATGTTCAACATAATTATTCTAAGTAAATTTAAGTTGAAATCAAAAGTAGACAACAGTACCACCACACACCTTTAGAATGGCTATAATGAGTACAATGGACAATACCAAGTGTAAGCAACAGTGTAAGGTAACAGGAATTCTCACAACCTACTGTGGGACACAGCCTCTTTGGAGAATAATCTGATAATTTCTTGGCAAGCTAAACAACATAATACTTAGCAATCATATTTCTAAGAATTTTCCCTAAAGAAAAGACAACTTGTATTCTTACAAATTCTTGCAAATGTGCACGTTTTTTTTATAGCAACTTTATTTAATAATTGCCCTAACTCAAACAACTTAAATGCCTTCCAATAGGTCAATGGATAAACCAACTATATAGTATACCCATACAATGGAATTCTACTCAGAAATAGAAATGAATAAACCCTTTATAACCAAACAACATGGATGAATCTTAAAAGACGTTTATGTTGAGTGAAAGAAACCAGTCAAAAAGTATACATACTGTATAATGCCATTTATATGAAATTTTTTAAAAGGGAAAATTTAAGGGACGGAGACCAGATCTGTGGTTGCCAGGTGTTGAAGTGAGAGAAAAGTTTCCCCATGTGGGGGCAGCATGAGAAAACTTAGACAGATGGGATTATTGTACACCCTTATTGAGGTGGTGGATATATGAATCCATAAATCTGTTAAAATTCATGAACTACATACAAAAGTCTATTACCTTACTTGTATAAGCTAAATAAAGATCACAAAGAGTTACTCTATCATACTATCAAATTGAAAATAAATATTTAGACTTTTTAAAATGTGGAACACTGTGAATTCTTATACACTGACATAAGAATGTCAGTTGACATAAAAATTTTGGGGAACAATTTGGCAGTATCTCAGAACCATCAATTCCCATTCTTATGCATATGCCTATATAAATCCTCATATAGGTGTGCATGGGAACATGTACAAAAGTGTTGATATTAATGTAATGCACAGTATCATTTCTATGTTAATTAGAAGTAAATTAGTAAATTTAATGAAATCACATAATGAAATGTTAAAATTGATAAAAATTTGCTAGTACCAATTTATCATTGAGTATGATGCTGACAAATTACTACTGAAAAGTGAAAGAAGATCAATGAGATATTATTTATTACATAGAAAAGCATAAATATGCAAAATATTAGGAATTTTTAGGAATCCATGTCTACCTCATAAAAGTATAAAGACACTCCTGATATTGACTACTATGAAATCGAGCAAAGATGTTACCTGAAGGGTATATGTGTGGTAGGGGAAGGCATGGAAGATTATATGATTAGGTAGGAATGCACAGAAAGATTTAACTATTTATTTAAGATTTAATTATTTATTGCTTAATTTATGTGGTGGATACTTGATTTTTGTCATATAATTATATATCTAAAACATTCTATACAACATTTTTAAAAGAAAAATAAGGAAAATTAATATGTAGTAAGGTGCTAATGACTCAAGAATTTATCTTTTCAAAAATTTCCTAAATTGTAAATAAATGTACAAATAATTAATCTTTATCTCAGTGGAGAATTTCAGGATGCAACAATGAGCTCAGATGGGGGCAGATAGTTGAAGGTGAGAGATCTTTACAGAGGCCCATCATCTGTAAATGAATTTGTAAACTGCCTCTACAAAGTGCTGGGCTTGAGTAGTAGAATTTGTGGGTTATGCTGCAATAGCATGCTTTTCTCTTACTCCCCCTGAAGGGAATTAAAATTTTAATCTGGCATTTTCAATCCTTTGCCATCTAATGTATATGAAGTATAATGTACTTTTGTATGGGAGGAATTAAAGAAGAACTGTCAATGAAATCTATTTACTATAGCTGGCAATAAGTATCTCTTTACATATTTCCGCTAAGAAATCTTTCCTGAATTATGGACACCCCAGGAACTTCAAATACAGCACAACCAAAGTGAAATTTATTCTCTTCATATACATTCTCACCATCCACACAAAGTTGGTGCTTCCAAACTCTAGCTTACAGTTTGTTGTCTCGGTAACTTCTGTTTCCTCACTATTACATAGAATTTTGAGCATAGTTTTGGTGATTCTAATCCTTATTTCTTCTATCTCTATAAAAAATAGAGCAACTTTACATCCTTTGGTTCTAAACTGTGACATCTGCATTTTTTTCTTGAAAAATGTGTTCCAATGTTTTTATAAAATTAAAATTAACCTGGAAATATCACACCCTAGAAATTAACATCCAGATATGTTGACCTCAATT
Organism: Canis lupus baileyi; assembly: GCF_048164855.1. NCBI lineage: Eukaryota > Metazoa > Chordata > Mammalia > Carnivora > Canidae > Canis > Canis lupus. The sequence goes on along the minus strand of NC_132855.1, from coordinate 50,985,449 downwards.
TGAAGACACTGAATAATTTGGTTTCTAAAATATTTGAGAATTATTCTATTTCCAAAATGCGGTAAAATGAAATTTTATAGACTTTCTTTTCCCAGCTCCATTGGACTGCTTTTAGCTTTCTCTCCATGCTTAGTATTTTCCTCTTTCTTATCCTTGATTCTTATTTCTTATTGTCCTCTCTGTTTAGACCAACATTTTGTTTTCATGAAGTAATGATTCTACTTTCCCAAGTTGATGTGGTTCTCAAGATAAAATAGAAATGCTTTCTCTTCTAGGAAGTTTCATCACATTCCCCACAACAAATACAATATTGGCTTTTCTGTGTGATCTCAAAGCCAGTCTAGCTCTTGCCACGTTCTGACCCTAAATTTACACACCAGCACCTTGTTTAGCCAGGATTACATAAAGCTAATCTTCCATGTAAAATCTGGATTTCAAATTCATCATATCTCTCTTGCATATGAGATCAGTTACATAAATGGTCATTAAATTGAATGTCAAAGTTTGTTTTTCTTGTTCTGTTTTCTTGACACATAAGGGAGGACAGGAAAAGGGAAGCATTTTAAAAAGTGAAGAACAAAGCCAGCGCAGATCTGCTTCAGCAACATCTCTGCGGCCAAAGCTGTTGCTGATGCTATTAGAACAAGCCTTGGAGCAAAAGGAATGGATAAAATGATTCAAGATGGAAAAGGTGATGTGACCATTACAAATGATGGTGCCACCATTCTTAAACAAATGCAAGTGTTACATCCAGCAGCCAGAATGCTGGTGGAGCTGTCTAAGGCACAAGATATAGAAGCAGGAGATGGCACCACACCAGTGGTCTTCATTGCTGGCTCTCTCTTAGATTCCTGTACCAAGCTTCTTCAGAAAGGGATTCATCCAACCATCATTTCTGAGTCATTCCAGAAGGCTTTAGAAAAGGGTATAGAAATCTTGACTGACATGTCTCGACCTGTGGAACTCAGTGACAGAGAAACTGTATTAAATAGTGCTACCACTTCCTTGAACTCAAAGGTTGTGTCTCAGTATTCAAGTCTGCTTTCTCCAATGAGTGTAAATGCAGCGATGAAAGTGACTGACCCAGCCACGGCTACTAGTGTAGATCTTAGAGAGATTGAAATAGTTAAGAAACTTGGTGGGACAATTGATGACTGTGAGCTGGTAGAAGGGCTGGTACTTACTCAGAAGGTGGCAAATTCTGGCATAACCAGAGTTGAAAAGGCTAAGATTGGGCTTATTCAGTTTTGCTTATCTGCTCCCAAAATGGATATGGATAATCAAATTGTAGTTTCTGACTATGTCCAGATGGATCGAGTGCTTCGGGAGGAGAGAGCCTATATTCTCAATTTAGTGAAGCAAATTTAAAAAACAGGATGTAATGTCCTCTTCATACAGAAGTCTATCCTGAGAGATGCTCTTAGTGATCTTGCATTACATTTCCTCAACAAGATGAAGATTATGGTGGTTAAGGATATTGAAAGAGAAGACACTGAATTTATTTGTAAGACAATTGGAACCAAGCCAGTTGCTCATATTGACCAATTCACTGCTGACATGCTGGGATCAGCTGAGTTAGCTGAGGAGGTCAATTTAAATGGTTCTGGCAAACTGCTTAAGATTACAGGCTGTACAAGCCCCGGAAAAACCGTTACAATTGTTGTTCGTGGATCTAACAAATTGGTGATTGAAGAATGCTCTATTCATGATGCCCTATGTGTTATTCACTGTTTAGTGAAGAAGAGAGCTCTTATTGCAGGAGGTGGTGCTCCAGAGATAGAACTGACCCTGCGGTTAACTGAATATTCACAAACATTGAGTGGCATGGAATCCTACTGCATTCGTGCTTTTGCAGATGCTATGGAAGCCATTCCATCTACGCTAGCTGAAAATGCTGGCCTGAATCCCATTTCTACAGTAACAGAACTAGGAAACCGACATGCCCAAGGAGAAAAAACTACTGGCATTAATGTCTGAAAGGGTGGTATTTCCAACATTTTGGAGGAACTGGTAGTCCAGCCTTTGTTGGTCTCAGTCAGTGCACTGACTCTAGCAACTGAAACTGTCCAGAGCATTCTGAAAATTGATGATGTGGTAAACACTCAGTAATCGGATTAACACCAGTCAAATGGTGCTGCTGTGGCCACTAACAGTGCGTCTGGAGTGGAAGATCACCTTTGTGTTCTTGCTGTTTGTAAGATTTGTTTCCTTTACGAATCCTTAGGCCTGGTCTTCCAGTTGGCACTTGCTTGAAAAATTGTATTGATACAACTTGATTAAAATATTAAATGTTTGATTTCAAAAGGAAGATTAATTTATTGGTCCTTGTCTCCCCAACAGTCTGTTACTTCTGATATTCTTAAAAAAAACTATGTGAGAAGAGAAAAAATGAATTCAAAAAATAAAAAAATAAATAAATAAAAAGGTGAAGAACAATAGTATGCACAATTTGTGAAAGAGCGTATAAAACCAATAAATACTAAAGTATTCTTGCCCTGTGGACTTTGATAAGGGATATCATACAATATGTACTGTGTGTAATTCTAAGACTGTATTGTACACCTGAATGAAGACAATGAATAATAATTACGATGATATTCAAATAATATTCTTTTTTACTCTCCTCTTGTAAAAATAAAGGCCAACAATTGAATTTCTGGCATAGGGACCATGCCCTTCATTCTGCCAGAAACATTTGTTTGGAAATTAAGAATTAACTTTTTTAGACCCTAGTTGGAAAGCTGACAACAAAGTCAAATTTAAAAATACAAAAGTTTACAATATCATTATTTGTGATTAATTTATTCTTAAAGTTTAATATATGAAAGATACAGTAAAACCACAGCCATCTGACTAAATAATGGCGTAAGAGGAAAGACTATGATGTTAGAAACTATTTTATTATCTAAAAATTTACATCTTTCAGTCACACCATCAGATATATTGGAGTCAGGATGATACATGTCTTCTTAGGGAACTTCCAAACTAGTCCCTGGCATTCATGTTTATTCTTGTTTTCCCCATTATCCCCCTACTGGCAGATGATTTTCATACAACACAAATCGAACTGTCTCAAATTTTCATGAAACCATTCATTAATGTTTCAAAAAATCCTTAATATGCTCTACATGGTCCTCTATCTATGGTTCATCTAGTTATCTTTATATTTTGCATTTCTTCCTCTTTGTGTTCTTTATTTCTATTCTCCAACTTAGAAGGACCATCTCCTTTATCTGAGTCTCTACCAATTTCTCTACCTTCCCTTTGTGCTTTCCTGATGAATGCAACACACTATTCATTTCAGTAAAAAGTGCTGAATCTCTTCTATCACAACTTATTCCTTAATGTTTGCTCATTCCACTTTTCAGGGCTCCATTTTCTGTTACTATATATTCTGGCTCTCATCATCCCAAATCCCATCCTTAATCTGTCAGTCATACTTTAGGATTAAACCATAAGTATAATTGAGAGTGTTCAAGTTCTTTATGAGGAATCCCCAAACATTGTGAAAAAAACAAGCTAAATGGCTAGTTTCTGTAGCAATAAGTATTCTAAATGCCAGTGTGGCTGTCCTTTGATTCTGATTCCAGTTTGGCATGGTGCTACATTTTTTCCTTTAGATATTTTTTCTTCTTACAAATAAAAACATGTAATTATAGAAAAACAAGAACCCAATAAAAAACATCTATGCCACCCAGTGTAACCATTCATGACATATTATTCCTCTTCCTCTTCTTCCTTCACTCTGCCTCCTCCTCCTCATACTTCTCCTTATCTTCTTTCTCCTTTCCCTTTTCTCTCTCTCCTTCTCCTTTTCTCTACTTCTCTCCTTCCCCTTCTCCTGTACTCTCACCTTCCCCTCTCTTTCTCTTTCAATATAAGGTTCAAAGAAAAAGATTCTGGAATGGTGCCAATGTTTGGTGATTACTCAAGCAGACATGTTCTTGGCTACAGAAGTGTTTTAAAAAGAAAACACTCCCAGAAGACTGTCATAAAGCCAGAGTATTCTCGGTAAGAAATATAATTTAAGCAATGTTAACAGGAGGATTATATTCCTACTATGATATTAGACCTCTTGTTCTATGGAGAAACATACTATTAATATATTGTGAGATATTTTCCTTAGATAGGTGGAAGAGCTATTCTGATATTTACATTTTTTGGAATGTATTCATTTAGGCAAATTTTTACTTTTCTTCCTACTAGATGAAACATCATACTTCTTGAAGACTTTATAGTTGTATTGGTCTTCCATTGCTGTGCAACAAATTAATGAAAACAAAGTAATACAAAATTATCTAGACTTAAATATTTGTGAACATATAGTATGCATTGGCAATTTTTAAAAAATATTTTATTTATTTATTCATGAGAGACACAGAGAGAGAGAGGCAGAGACACATGCAGGGGGAGAGGCAGGCTCTCCATGCAAGGAGACCGATGTGGAACTCGATCCCGAGTCTCCAGGATCACACTCTGGGCTGAAGGCAACGCTAAACCACTGAGCCATCTGGGCTGCCCACATTGGTAATTTTAATTAATGACTCAGACCTTTTACTTTGTATATATTTATACATATTTAAGTGTTTTTTGAAATGTATTTGTATTTATACATTCATTTAACATAGCTAAAATTTTAACATGTATTTACATATAATTTTCAGGTGCTATACTAGATATTTGGGATACATCAATCAATAAAATAGACAAGAATTTCAGCTTTCCTAGAGTACATTCATATAAATGGAGAAAAACAAATAATTAACTAAAACATATACCATGTCAAGCTGATATGTGTTGTTTACAGAAATAATGGAGGGATCTGTGATCGGTATGGTATAAGGGTTACTTACAGCCAACACAAATTTAATATAGATTAGAATCAGAGAATGGGGGATGAATGGGTGAGAGTTCTTGTCTTCTTGGGATGTACAGATATAAACAGAGATAAAAGACCTATAACAATAGTTCTTCACATCACAGGCATTGCTGATTGCTGTGGAGTTGAACTTATTGAAGGTATAGGTTTTTTTGCAATGGACAAAAGCCATGGAGATATGAGGGCTGCAGAAATGGGGATGGGGGAATTGACAGAGATGTCTAGAAGCCTGGTGGGGGTGGTGGTGGTAGTGTGGAACTTATGTAAAACTCCCTGAGTTGTGGGGTGCTGTCTTGAAGATGAGTTGGCCTTTTCTTAACACTGGTAAGGAGGTATACAATTTGGTGAGGATTATTTTGGAACACACAGAGAATTCTGACTCCTTGAACTTTGCATAATTATTACTAGGATCTTTTTTCAGTTATCAAACTTGAAAATAAAGAATTGAAATTCACACAGAATCACTCCATTTATCATTTAAAGAATTAAATTCAATTTAGAGGAGTTTGAAGGTGGACCCATAATGAAAATGAAAATGAAAGTGAAGCCAATGGTGAAAGACTACTTGAGCACTGATGATTAAAAAACTAAGTCATAAATGGGAAGTAATAGAGGGAATATTGAATGTGTGTATTCTTTTTATTAAAATTGCATTTTTTTAAAACTCACATAATAGATTTTGTTTAAGGTCCCAGAGAAAACCAGTGGGTTTCAGAACTGAATGAAAATATTGTGGCTAATTCTGAAATATAATGGTGATAATGATGATTCAAAATACTAAAGAAAAATGACTAAAGGAATGGAATCCACATAATATAAAGAAAGGTCACAACATTTAGATTTATTTAGCTAAAAGAAGGAAAAATTTTAAATGACTATGGAATGGCTTAATTGATGGCTACAAGTAAATGAAGGATCTTATGAATATATAACTACACCCATGAAACTTAACACTATAGCCAGTCATTTCAGTTAAACACTAAAAAGAGCATTCTTAGATGATAAGAGAAATAAAACACTGGAAGTTCTACTCAGAAAGCTTGGGGGGGATCCATTCCTAGAGTTCATTAAAAAGAGAATGACAACTCTCTGACTTGATAATTTAGTCGCTCATCTGCTTCAAGGAAAATGTTCGGATTTGATGAAATTTCTTTTCTTTTTTTTTTTTTAGTAGTTGTTGAGGTATAAATAACATGTAAAAACTGTATATATTTAAAATGTACAACTTAATGTTTCAATATATGTATATATCGTGTAATGATCACCAGAGTCAAACCAATGAACATATCCCAATATCTGTCATTATAAGGATGGAATGGAGATCCTAGGCATATTCCCTATATCACATGAAAGCCAGAGTTTTACTGGGATTGGTCTCGGATTGATTATTTAAGGTATGAATATGAAGGCATTATGTTTATGAATGGTAGAAGAAAAGCTTGGAAATTACATTCTGCCATGTAATTACTTAATATTTCTGCAGCATGTCCATAAAGTGGCACATGTCATCTGGAAATATATATTCAAATTTGAGAACAATACTACCAGTCCAATTCAACTTACAAATAGCATTTATTGCAACAGCTGTGGATCAAACACATATCTCTAGTCATCTAGCAGATGGCTGAATACATTTTTTATGATAATATGACTACTTCACTATAGGAAAAGGATTATCATAATTGTACAAACACTGTTTTCCCCTATTTCTCAAATCGAGAGAGTTATACATTTCCCCCTTGTTTCTTTCCATTCTTTTTGGTATCTCCATCATGTATACACTGAAAAGTAAATGCTGTTGAGTTAACTTACTTTAAAAAAAATATATTTATTGTTTTATTTACTGAAGTGGAATATGTGGTTACTGTATAACCCATCAATTCCACTGCTAGTTATAAACCCAAGCAAATGTTAGATACATTCACTGACATTTATAACCCAGAATATTCATAGCAGATCTTGTTCATATAGCCCCAAATTGAAAACAACCCAAATGTCAGTCAACAGTGGAAAAGATTACATTTTGAAATATTTCTTTATAAAACAGAATTCAGTATAGCACTAGACATGAATAAACTACTACTATTCTCAATAACCAGGATGAATCGTATTGATATACTATTAGGCAAAGAAATCACATACAAAAGAATAGTATTATATGATTGAAAAGCAGACAAAACTTGTCTCTCAAGTTTTTCTAACTAATCTGGCTAGTGGTTACTTTAGGTAGAAATAATGCCTGAAGATATATTGCCACTTATCTGTATGTATGTTATCCTTATGATTTGTTAGATGGTAGGGGTCCTCATTTGTTTCACACCAAGTGTCAATAGGTGAGACTATAGCAGCTTTGTAAAAGTTGATTTCAATAATTAACTCCGATAAACAACCCTTACCAATATAGAAAATCCAGGGCATAGAATAGAACAGTTTTAAAAATCTGCTTAGCATCATTGGTACAATTTCCTCGCATTTGGATCCTGAACCCTCTGAGGTTATTATCTTATGTAGTAGATTCTGCACTAGTACATTCATATCTTCAAATCTTTCTCACTAAAACTGATCCCTGTTTATCCAGTGTTTCAGTAGTAGGTAGAGACACTGCATAATTCTGCCATGGACCACATTTCAGAATTCCTGTGCTTTAATTCTCTTTAACCTGTGCACACTACATCTCTGAGAAATCAGGGAATAGGAATGCTTGTGATCAGTGGCCAACTTCTCCCCAAGTAGGGGCTGGAATGGGTGGCTGAGGACAAAATGTATATAAATCCCTATTGGTGAGAAAAAACCCACTTTTTGTTTGGAAATGAGGATGAAAACATAGCTCTATTTTTTCCACTGTGTATAGCTAAGCAATAATGCAATTTTATAATTTAATGACTTAGTTTACAAAATTAAGCCAGTTACTTTGACACTCTTTTTTTAGTACTACCATGGACTTCTTCTATAAGCAAGGTGAATTCAGGATTTGTTTGGCCCAAAATTTGTATAATCTGGAGGCACTCTCTAAAAATATATATCACAAAATTACAAATGCAAAATTAGGTACACAAGTGAGGTTTATTCAGAATGACATTTTGCTTCGTTGATTCAAGTAAGGGCCCCGTAAATGAAGAGTGCTAGACCTTACACCTCCATAGTTTATCATTAACGCTGCCTCTGCCACAGGTGTTTATTCTGGTCCTATTTCAGAAAATTCCATAGTTGGCTGCTCTGATACATATCTCTGAGGTCTGTACCTAAACCTGTTTTCATCCTTCTAAAATTCTAACTGCAGGATTTCTTATTTGAAAAAACAACCATAATCATCTCTCTATCTTTAATCGATGCTTAATTTCCTCATTTTCCCCCATCTGAGGTCTACTTGTTTGATATTTCTTTTAAAGGAATGTCCTTCTGTTACCTGCATGCCCATTTTTCTCACATTTTTGGACTTTGCAGGTGCTGGTAGCTTTATCTAAGAGACCTCTCTTCCTTGTCAGATGAAGAATTCTTACACAATCTTCAAGGCATAGTTTCACCATGATCCCCTTGCCTCTTGGAGTGCCAGTTACCCTTTCCTGCATGCTTCCACTGAAGCATTCACCTCATTGTGTTTTGACTGTTTACTTATCTTTCTCACAAACTGGATTCCTCAAGAACAAGTATTTTGCCTTTTTATTTTATATCCTTTGCTAATTATCACATACAGAGGCACAATAACAGATCCATAATACATAATCAGGCACCTCTTCTGACTGCCTAAATCTGACATCATAAATGTTATTTTTTTATGAAAAACTACCATGACAAAATATGACCTGCAATCATGTGAGTTTTTGCATTATTGTCCCTGTGAGCAACATATGTACATATATATATGTGTTTGTGCACATGTTTTATTATATTATTGTGACCTTGAGGGAAACATGTGAAAGGTGGAATACTGATTATTTGTTTTCTAAAGCTATGCTGAAATAGTATATAACATTCTTGAACAGAAGAACACTTGGAAATCACCTGCGCCTGTCTTCTCACTTCCAAATAATGTGTTTCAGTATTTATTCAAGAAAAAAAATATTGGCTGCCTAAGCAGCTGCAAATCACCTTGAACAGAAACATTCTAACCGTTTCAGAAAAAAATACATGGCACCAGTTATGCTTAAGAAACAAAAAGGAAACCATCCTGAATTAATATATAATGAAGGAAATGGTAATTATCTGATCCAAAGGTTTCCTGAATCTCACAGTTTTAATGTCTTTTGGAACTGCTTCATGCTGAGAATAGTACCTACTGAAAAGAATGTGAAATGAAACCACGTTGAGGTCTCTGGGGTTTTACAAAAAGTTACTGTCCCTTTTAAGAATGATCGAACCAAATGCTTTGTTCTCCAACTTCAGTGCAAGCTCAGGCTCATTTGCTTTTGAGTATGCTATATTATTAGAAAATTATGGAGAGAACCAAATGCATCAGTCATAACTCTATGCAGCTCCTAAAATAGAGATGGGAAGCATCACTGAATATTTCTTAGCTGAATATTATCATAAGTGGTAAACGAGGTTTCAATCCTCTTAAGTAAATATAATCCTTCTTTAAAAACATATTAGCTTCTCTCGCAGAAGCCAAACAGCCAGTTTAGTCATTTCACTCAGTCTTTATTTTTAAATATCCTGCAATATAAGTCAATTAGGTGGATTTCCTTACTTGACAGCAATAGATGACACAGTAGATGTCCTTGGGCATATTGCATAAGCTCTTAAAATCATATTCCAGCTTAGTGACATAAAATCATTTTGGTTTTAATGTAAGAGTCAGAAAATGATACCTATGTGAGTAGTTCATTAAATATAACTAGCCTAGAAGCTAATCTTTCATATTACTGATCTAAGGACTTAGGGAGTACTTTGGGTCAAAATCCTTCAAGCTATGTCTAATTGCAGAAGAAAATATACTTAACTACTTTTTTGCTTAAATAAGTGTTGTTTGTTTTCCACCAGTAATATTTAAGTAATCCTAAAGCTAAAACAAAGCAAAGCAAAACAAAACAAAAGTATTAAACTGAATGCTTGTTCTAGGAGAACTGAGAGGATTATCAGTAAAATATTTTTTGTATCAAGTACATCCTAAACCAAGCCAAATTAAAATTATAACTATTTCTCAAATAACAGCTTCAGTATTGTCTTTTCTTGAAACATTTCCTGATGACCTGGTCCTCATTAAACAATCATTTTTGTACATTACCATATCCCTTACGCTTTTACAACTTAATCCTAAACAGTTTATTTTTTAAAAAGATTTTATTTATTTATTCATGAGAGATACAGAGAGAGAGAGAGACAGAGACACAGGCAGAGGGAGAAGCAGGCTCCATGCAAAGGAGCCTGACGTGGGACTCATCCCAGGTGTCCAGGATCAGGCCCTGGGCTGAAGGCAAGCTAAACCACTGAGCCACCTGGGTTGCCCAATCCTATGCAGTTTAAATGATAATTTAACAACTCCTCATCATAACTGGGAAACTTTGTAAAATCAGTTTTATATTGAAATTTTCTAGGAAATCCTTTGCTCCCCGCCATTTAGCAAAAGGTAGGAAGTAGATCTATATTTTACAACTGTGATTGAATCTCTACTCCCTTTACATGAAAAAGATGTTTAATTCAAGCCATCAACCGAATTTCCTACTGCACAAGAATCACTAGGTGAATGGGAAACTTTCAGTTCACCAACTTCCAAAATGCTTTTTAGAAAATCCAAAGCTTTATTCTAGCTATCATTTCAGAATGTTCAGCAATATGAACTACCACATCACCTTGACCCATAGTTACATTTTCATGGTCATCTTAAAAATATATTCACTAGTGTCTAGGAAATTATATTCACTGTCTAGGAAATATATTCACTACTGAACTAGGAAATCCTAGTTCAAAGCATTTAGGAATCATGTCCTGGTAAATTAAATTATTATCTACATGTGATGGAATCCTCATTTAGAGAAAACAATATTTGACAGCTAACTTTGAAATTCAATAACAGTGCTTCAGTGATAGCGATATATAATAAAAATGGACCCAATCATTACAGCCATGACTTATGAGCTTGGGGAACTCTAACATTAATGCAAAGTATAACTCCCTATTCAATATTTATGAGGTATACAACACTGTATTAAATCTTAGGGGAATCCTAGATGTGTACCACATATGGCACATTCTTAGAAGCAAAATATTGAGACTAATACAAGTGATAAGAAAAACTACAAAAGCCTAATAATTGATTCTCAGCCTATTGTCAATGACAGCGATCAAGCAGTTTGTACTGTAATAGCTGTAAGTATTTTTTGTAATATCTTCACCAAAAATCCAAAGACACACTCCTAATTTGTACCTGGCATGTAGTCCTGGGTTATTCTGAAGTAGCTATGTGCTCTTAAACAAGTTTCTTAAGCTAGCTGGACTTCAGTTGAATAAATATTAAAATGAGGCAATCTCCTAGTGTTCACATAATTCTAACAATATCTAATTCTAATCTTCATATAGAACTCAACATTAATTGTATGCCCAGAGTATATGTGGCTGCAATGAGAATCCACTTTGACATTAACACAGTAGTGCCCATAAAACAGCAATACTAAAAAAAAAAAAAAAAAAAAAAAAAAAAAAACAGCAATACTCTCATATGCTGAACCAAGTTTCTGGATATTCATTACTTTGTCACTATTAGATAGTATTATAGCTTTTCATTTAGGAAAATTGAGTGAATAAAGCAAATGAAGCCAAACAAGTATTCTAATAATGCAGAAGTTGCTCTCTAAAGTGATTAAAATGTGAACCTTAGTATATTCTGCATATTTAAAAAAGACATGTAATACGATTGTTTTCTCTTGTTTCTAGGCTATCTTTAAAGATTACTTTTTTTTTTCTTTAAAGATTACTTAATGCTAGTTGAGACTATTCCCAGCCCAAGTTAGTATCATTACAAACAGAACTTATGACAAAATAAATCATTCATTTTATTTACAGAATGACTTTCATAATTTGTTCTAAGAGTCTATTTTTCCTAAATGATTCAACCTTTTGTGTACACAACCATTTGTGTACCTAAGATAAATGAATATTATTTAACTGGGAACATTCTTTTTTCATGTAAGCTACAGCAGAGATTTCTAATAGACTTAAGGAAAATTTGGCAATTCTTTCATTGTCTAATAAACCTATCTGAACATATGTTGTTATATCTTCACAAAAACTTTCTAATTACTTACATATTCTTTCTGGGCAGACATTGTGAAGAGAAATACCACGTTGAAAATATTCTAATTTGGTTAAGGAGTGTCATACATTTTGACTATTGTTTCATCTTTTTTTTCTACATTTGGCAAATGCATTTTCTCAAGAAGAAAAATGTTTTTTTTTTTTTAAAAAAGATTTTATTTTATTTATTTATTTGAGAGAAAGAGTGAGTGAGTGAGTGAGATAGAACAAGCTGAGGGAGGTGCAGAGGGAGAGAGAGAAACAGACTCTCTGCTGAGCAGGGAGCCTGATGTGGGACTCTATCCAGGACCTGGGACCATGACCCTAGCCGAAGGCAGATGGTTAACCGACTGAACCATGCAGGCACCCTGAAAAATGTTTTTCAATAAATATTTCAATTTACTATAAATGAAATTATAGGAAGAGTCTATAAAATTGTGCTAAAAAGTTCATGCTTACCTTCTTTCTATTAAATTCTCACTACTGGGAGGAAAGGCCCCAAATTAAAATGCTTCTTGCATAAGCTGAAGAATTATGTTGATTTTTTAGTATGAAATTCAGAATATTTTTATTTTAGCTTGAACATATTTTGTTGGTTTTTCTGACCTTGTCCACCTCTGTAAGTCTCTTCAATAATTATTTTCAATTTGCCCATTGGGATTGGGATCTGTTTCCTGCCTGGAACCTAACTAATGTACTCTTTATCTCTTAAAAGACAAACTAGGTCAAAATGGAATACTGATTTGCAGGAAGGAAATTTATACTAAATTACACAGGACAGTTATATTACTCAGAAGTCTTTCAGTTCTAAATGTCATAAAATAACTTAAAATGACTTTTAAAACCACAGTTAGACAAAAACGAAAGCAAAAAAAGATGAAATATATTGGCTCTCACAGCTATCACATAGCTGTCACTATGTTTCTTACTCACCCTTTCACTTATTTGTGTTTTCAGTTGTTGGGCTTCATTGTCTGATAAGAGCTCTCTCCGTGGCTGGAAAAAATTATTCAGCCACTCAGGCTTACATGGTCCATACAGCTCACCGTCTGAAAAAGGAAAGAGACAGTCTACCTCCCATCTCTCATATCAATCTCCTTAAAAGATCCCTTATTTACCCTACTGGAGCTACATGCATATTTCCGCACCAAAACTTTGGTCCAGGAGAATAGCATGCTCTAATTGACTGGCGTGGGTCAAGTATTTGAGTGCTTGTTCAGGAAGGGCAGTCCTCAAAGAAAATAAGTGGAGAAGACAAAAAAAAATCTAAAATAATTTTTCAAATATAAATAATACTGTTATCGATATTCATTCCTTTGTTCATGTACCATATGAAACGACAGCTGTATACCAGCAATAAAACAAGGGTCCTATGTGGGTATATGGGGTAAATGCTTGGTATAGATGAAGATAAAAATAATAAAGCATGAGTTTAATATTGGAATTTTCAAGAACTTACACTTCCAGGCTAAGATGAGAATTGTGAAATTATTTTGTAGGATAGCTTGATTTACCTTTTTTCATTTTTTTCCCTGTATCTCATGCTTCAAATGGAGATAATCATACATAAACTTGTAAAACATTGCCATGGTTTATGAGAACCTTTCTTCCACTAGGTTGAAGATACAGAGTTTAAATTAAAATATAAACAAAGAAACAAACAAACAAATAAAACATGTGGTGGTAGAAGTGTTGCTGGTGGTGGTACCAGGGAATGAATAACATGAAATCATTAGTCGATTTCAAATGAAAGTAAAATATTCAAGCCTGCCTCTAGCTATTTATACGAAGACACAGAATATAGTTGACAATGCAAAAACGATACTTGCTTTTTCCAATCTATAATGCCTGTACAATTCATTTATTAGAGTTTGTTTTCCATCACTGAATAAAGAACAATTCATGTTTAAGTTGCTTAGGTTAGAAACTGTAGAAAGGCAATTATACTTCTGATTTGTAAATAATATGCCAGCAAAATTAAGGATGTTTCCATAGATTAGTCTGTTAAGGTAACTACATAAAATATCTTCATGGTGTAATGTATTATATAATGTAATACATATACATCATACATGTAGTGCATAGTAGTGTAGTACACTATGCTCTTTTATTTGTGCATACCATACCATATATATCCTCACTGGAGAGTTTTCAACTGAGTAAAAAATCACAAGGTTTTCCTTGAACATTTTTTTCCTGTTCTTACTTTTGTCATTTATTATATGCAGAATTTACTCTCTGGCCATAAGTTTTGGTTTCTGCAATTTCTTTTGGGATATTTTTCTTCTGCACAACCTCCTCTTTTGGTTTAGCAACAATCTGCTCCTTTTCAGTATGGATCATCTCTGTGTCAGGGAGAACTCATGTGTGGGTGAATCTGACTATGAGTCCTGTGTGTTCTACACTTCATCTTGGGGGCTTTGTTTACCTGGATATGCTGCTCAATGGCCAGAGAAGCCACATCTAAACCTTTAAGTTCAGCATTAACCTCTGCATGTTTAAGCATGCACAGTAAAAATCCAGTAACCTTTGGACCATGAAACCCACTGTTTGGCGTGGGCACATCTACCAGCTCCAATATTCTAACAACAGAATGGCTCACACTGCTTCCATAAAGTGAAATCTTTCAGATACTTAGTGGCTTTTCACATATTCACATACCCTTGATGGCCTGGGCAGTTTCTTAAAGTGAGCAGAAAATACAAACCTCTTGATTTGCAAGGTGTGTTCTTAAAGTGAGCAGAAAAATTCCAACCTCTTGATTTGCAAGATTTTGTAGGGTTTTCTGGATCAAGTGGATAGCAAACCATTTTCAAAGATCACCTCAGGCCACTTATGGAACAGCTGCTTTGACATTTAATTACTGAGAATATATACATAAATAATCTGTTGAACTGAACTCATATTTTTCAATCTGAATGAAGAAGGATTTATTTGTTTTATCCATTTAGAAAGTATTGGAAATTATTTTGGATATTTACCTAAATGTTGTGCAAAGTGGATCTTTTTGTGGTCACCACCTATCAAGTATCAAGCAAATTCACAATACACAGTATGAACTGAAGAATGGATTTTACCAGGGGAAATGTAAAAGGCAGGTATTCAATAAGAAAAGAAGGTATGTTTCCCCCAATCCTCTCATTAATCCCATAGATAAGCGTACAAGATCAAGGAACTTTTTAGATATGTAGCAACGTATTTCACTTTTAATAGTAGAAGGGATATAGTATGACCTTTACCTTCTTAGAAGATAACTTTTCCAGGAGAGGAATGATGAGATTACTGGGGCTTCAAGCAATCTCAATTATAATTCCAGCTGTTTAGAGTTGTGGCCTGGGAAAGACATATACTCATTATCTGGAGTACTATGGGACTCATGGGTAGTTGGGTTCAGGAACAGCACCTCCTGCCAGGAGAAGGAAGGCACTAGACCCTAGAGAAGCACAGTTTGGGTGCATCTGTTTCTATTGAGAGGTAGGTCCAGGTTTCAGGTGACTCATTTTTCAGGTAACAGAGTCCAGGGGTCATTCCTAGACAGTCCTGCTTGTCAAATTACTTAAAAATATGAAGCGTTTGTGATATTTTGATAAAGTTTGTAAGTAAAACTCACACATTGGCTTCTAATGGATTAGCGTCATCTTTTCAGAACTCAACGAAATTTGCTATAAAGTTTGTATTTAAGATATTCAGGAAAGACAGCAGTTGTGTTGTCATTGTTTTTAATTTTCCCAAATGTTCTATAAAATCTGAAAGGCTAGGAGAATCAAGTCTTCTAAGCTTGATGTAAGGATATTGTTGGGGGAGCTGTGGGTTCCTGAGACATAAAGTCTTATGGAAAGATATGAATGATATGAAAAACTGAAATTTTACATTTCCCTGACACTCATTTGCTGATGGAAGCCATCCCTTCTCTTATCTACCTAATTTTTTTTTTTTTGATAGAGAGAGAGAGAGATAGGGGGAGTGAGAGAGCTCATGCACACATGAGCAGGGGATGGGGCGTGGGGGTGGGGCGGTGTGTGGAGGGCCAGAGGGAGAGAAACAGAGAATTTGAAATAGGCTTCATGCCAGCACAAAGTCTGATGTGGGGCTTGATCCTATGACCCCGAGATCATGATCTGAGCCAAAACCAAGAGTCACTTGGCCAACGAAGTCATCCAGGTGCTCCTACCAAAAATTTTTTTCAGTAACTGCACTTTTGGTGATTGTTGCACAACCTCACATGAGCATCTTGATTCTGCTGTGAACCAATTTCTCTACTTCTTGTTGCCTCTACACCAGTGTTTCTGAATGGGGTGATTTCTTTGTCCCCTGGTGGACATTTGGCAATGTTTAGAAACTTTTTTTCACTGTCACAAGTGGGAAGGTAGGTGCTACTGGCATCTAATGAATAGAGGCCTGACATGCTTCTAAACATCTCACAATGCGTAGGGCAATCCTGACAATAATAAATTTTCTGGCCCAAAATCTCAGAGTGCTGAATTTGAAAAATACTGCTCAACCATAGTAAGTTTCTATGTTAGCTTTCTATACCATGAAACAAATTACTGCTAACAGAAGCTTAAAACAATAAAACAATACCTGTTTATTATCTCACAGTTTCAAAGATTGAAAGTGTTGATGTAGATTAGCTGAGTTCTTAGTTTTCTGCTCAGGGTTTCACAAGACTGGAGTCATGGTGCTGGCTCAACTACATTCTCATATGGATGTTCAACTAAGGAAGGATCTGCTTCCAAGCTCCCTCAGGTTGCTAGCAGAATTCATTTCATAATGGCTACAGAATCCATGGGAAAAAATGGAGGAAGGGAGGGAGGGAAAGGGAGAGAGAAGCAGAGACAGAGTGAGAGAGAGAGAGGACAAACACCTCTTCTTCTTTGAATCTTAGCTTTAAGGAAGCCCTGTGCCCTCTCATAAGGGCTCATTCAATTAAGAAAAGGTAACTTTTAACTGACAGGTTCCTTGCATTGTTTTCTTGGCTTGTGAAGTGAGAGTCATCATGACAAGGGGACAACTAAAAGGCCTGGAATTACCACCAACCCCTATCAAAATAGTAAATCAAAACAATATAGCTTCATTAGGGTAAATATAGAGTATAGAACTGTCACCCAAAATCTGAAAGATGCAAGGATGGTGAATCCTGTCACATCCCCATTTATATCACCTGCTTGGCCTGTGCAAATCTGATGTGCTTGGGAAGCTGATAGTAGGTTTTCATAAACTTAATGAGATGGTAATGCCAATTATAGCTGCCATACTGGATACAATATTTTATTGGAGAAAATACTAATAAGCCTGGCACCTGGAATGTAGTGACAGACTTGCCAAATGCTGTTATATTCCCATTAAGTAAGGAAAATCAGAAGCAGTTTTTATTTATGTAACAATGACAATAGTATATCTTTATTGTCTTGGTCTTTCTGTTATAATATTATGTAGAGAACTTTTGGTCCTCTTGGTATACCTCATAACATCTTGTTGATCCATTACGTTGTTTAATGCTAGTTGGATCCAATAACTGGTAGGTAGCAAGAATCCTACATGCCCTACTGTTAGATATGTTTCAAAGAGTGTGGTAATTAAACCCTCCAAAATTTAAGACTTATCCTATTGGTGAAGTTTCTAGGGATCCATGGTACAGAGCATTTAAAGATGTTGCCTATTAAAATAAGGGAAACCTTGCTTCACTTTATGCTACCTACCAAAAGAAGGAGGTATGGTGCTCCACGACACCTCTCAGATTTCAGAAGCAGAAAATTCTACATTTGATTATTCTGCTCTGAATATTTTTTTAGATAACCCCAATGGAGAACAATTATGATTGAGACCTAGAGCACAAATTTCTGCAGCAGGTCCAGATTGTAGTCAAGATACTCTGCCACTTGGATCAAAAAATATTAGAAGATCTAAAGCAAAGAATTATACTGTAGGAACATCTAGAAAAAACCCAAAAAAGAATTAGAACATAGACTCCTGGAGTTGCTACTTTATTGGTCCTATGGCCAGTTAACATCGGGAAAAAAAAAAAAAAAAAAAAAAGCAGTGACATGGTTTGTGGTAATCCTTCCTGATATTCTGGACTAAGCTGAGGTCATTGGTTTTCATACTACCATCCCACTTAGCAATGATCTTATACTTAAATACTGAAGGGAAATTTCCCAGTTGGTGTAGTTATGTTGATAAATATAGTTGGTCATTTAATGTGAAAGGAGAGTTTGTTTGATATTCAACCTGTCAATGGTGGAGGCAAATGCCAACCCCTGATATATTACCATTCTCTGAGGAAAACAACTGGCTTGACAGTGGTGGGTTGTTAGGTTTGACCCATTTTCTCACAGAGACACAACACTTACCATTACCAGAAAACATGCATTCTGGTTATGGATTTGCAGCCTGTAGTAGGTCTCGCAGTACTACTTTTTTACCTCTTATGAATGCTTTATACACAGCGATGGCATCTCTTATAATAGTGCCTTTGACCAGAGGACATGTTTTTTTATAAAAGAAAATGAAAACACTAATGTTCTATATGTCAGGTTTTTTTTTTGGTATAATACATTTCACAAAGGAGAGAATGGCTACGAAAGGTAAGGGGCATAGATGGTTGCAACTATCTCCCACTTGTCCCTCTGAACCACTTCCCAAGTTTTTCCCTTTTGCTCTGTCTTGGGAAACTGACCTGTTGGGCTATATGAAAGAGTTCCCATGTCATCTGGTTTCAGTTCTGATTTAGTCAACAATGAGCCCTACAAAAAAGAGCAGAGGGAAGGAGAATGATTACTGAGCAGTACTGGGATGTGTCCCATCCAGATTTCTTCTTTTTTTGCTCTCCTTAGGTTAGTTTTATCCTTTTTGCTGAAGGTCACAGGCTGGCCCTCTTTCAAGTTGGTCGTCTCTATATGATTCTATTCGGTTTAGGTAACTGCTCCCGGCCTTCATCCATTTGGGCTTTGGGGTATTAGTAGCACCACTATGTTTTTCTAATTTCTATTAATCATTCTGCTTCCTCAATCATTTAGATTTGAATGTGGTAACTGTCTACCACACTCCCTTGTGGGTACCCCATTGTCCTTTGCGGTATACTTTGTGCCTGAAGTGTTGTAGATAGTCTCTTGTTAATCATTATTGCATTATCCTAATTTGAGCCTGATATCGATTTTCTATGATGGTCCTGACTTTTACAGTGGCAAAGGCTGGATTACAATTGAAAGAGGGAAAGAGACAATACCGTACAGCTCATTCTGCTATTGCTCTTCAAGAAGGTGCTGGAACCCAGGAAACTACTGAGATATATCCCTTAATTTTGGAGAAAGAGAATCAATAACAAGCACATTCAATTAATAGTTCTTGTGGCTCTGAATAGACCAAATAGAAAGACTTTGGTGGTTTCAAGAGAAAAATATAGAGAAAATCAACAAGAAATATTCAAAGCACTATTGAGAGAACTTCAAGGTAATATAATATTAAGTAGGAGGAAAAACAGATATTACCAGAATAGAAAAGACAGATATCTACTGAACTTTAAAGGATTATGGACAAGGAGAGGACAGGAGAAGAAGAGAAAAGAAGAAATGGGACAGAAAGTAAAAGAAAAACAAAAGTAAAAACCTGGCAGAAATATTTTTTACTTATATCCTGTCACATTTAAGTTTCTAGACAAATATGTTCTCTTGAAAGGCTTATGCCATATCCATGTTCTTCTTTGGAGTCCAGGGATATAGGCTTAAGGCACATTTTAAGAAGTTTCATTTCCCTAATCTACTAATGGAGATACTTCTTTTGGAATAAATATAGGGACAAAAAGAGCCCTTATCACAGAGACTTTAATGGTCTAAGCAATTCCTCCTCTGAAAGAGGCAGGGACTATAGCTACTATGGGTTAGAATTTAAGATGTTTGCTCACAAAAAAATGCTGGAGGCTCAAAGAAGAGATGGAAATCAGGAGATTTTGAAATTTTTTGTTTTCAAAAAATATTTGATTTGAACTGCCACAAGAATAAATAAATAAGCTCTATGACATACTAAAAATCTTAAATGACACTGAAAATATGGACCTTAGGTACAGGTAGATTTCTACCCAATCCCTAAACCCTCTCTAGATGTGGTAAAACACAGTTAGAAAATTAAATTTTTTAAAGGTTTATTTATTTATTCATGAGAGGCACAGAGAGAGAGGCAGAGACACAGGCAGTGGGAGAAGTAGGCTCCTCACAGGGAGCCCGATGTGGGACTGGATCCCAGGGTCCCGGGATCATGCCCTGAACCAAAGGCAAATGCTCAATCGCTGAGTCACTCAGGTGTCCCAGAAAATTAAATTTTTAAAGACTTTTCCCAAATGAGTTTGCGTGCATAGATAGATTATAGATTGGGTAACTATCTATTCTGATTTACCCAGAACAGTTCTGGTTTGTCTTTATCTTTCCAGAATCCTGCCTATTTTAGCATTTGTTCCCTCCAGCTCATTCTTTCTCAAAAGTGGCTCCATTTGGGAGATAAGTTATATGGGCATTCTAACTATAAAAACAAAAAAACAAACAAAAAAACCTAGCATAGAATGACTGACATTCAAGCAAGACCAAAATGTTTTATCTTTTGTACCTATGTTTCTTTCTGTGAACATGACTGAGCTACTATTAGGATCTGCAGCAACACTATAGATTAGGTTCAAAACTATAAACCTGTTTGGGACAATGGCATTAGGAATTGGATATTTTATTGTTTCCTGATATGTCACAAGATTGGGACTATTGTTAAGCTCCAATAGTAATATGACCTCTTGTTTTTTAGGGTTAGATTTTGCTTCCTCTATTTTTTTTTGGGGGGGGGAACCCTATAGTTTCTGCTCCTATGAGGGCTTCAAATAGCATTTATTCCCTCTCCCTCCTGTCTCTTCAGATATATGTATATATCCAACTATCATCCATTTTCTTTTATATCCTCATCAACAGCCTTTATTTTGGGGTTTATATATGAAGGGCTTTTTCTTTGTACAGGTGTGGCTCTACTTATGGAAAGCCCATGTGAAGTCCCCTTGACTATTCTGGTCACAGCAGAGTAGAGCAATGCAATTGGTAACATTGGCTTAGCTCCTGGGAGAGCAGCAGGATAGCAATGATGGCAAATTAAAACAGAAAAATGCCATTTTTGAAATGTGGGCACATTCTACTTGAACATAACTATAACTTCAGAAAGATTTTTGTTGTTGTTGTTTTAAATTCACAGTAATTGAAATTCTTGTATGTTAACTTTCCTCTCCCTGGGTTAAGCCAGCATGGCCATTTTGAAAGATTTGCTCCTCTATGACCCAAAGAGCAATAGACATTTCAAACAATGGGCTCAGAGGCAAAGCATACTGTGTATGGAAAAATGACTAAAACATCCTGAAAAGGATTTCCAGTGCAGGGCCTTTGGAGAATTGTTCTAGCCCGGTACATGCTTCCCTCCAAAAGACTCAGATTTGAACACAGAGAAACAAAGAAAAACTGAAACAAATCCCTGTTGTTAAGAGATTAATTTAAACTATCATCTGAAGAGTTCTTGTGGTTTTTATCATTTTTGTTTTTCTGGTTTTGTTTTATTTTACTTTACTTTTCCCTCCCATGCTTGATTGAAGAATTAAATTAAATCAGTTCATTAAATTTATTAATTTTGGGAGAGAGCCTTGGGGAAATGGTGAACTCTTGCCTTTCAGAAAGAGCTTGAGCTCCTTATTTGATTTATACTTTTCCCTTCCCCATTTGCCCATCCCCCAATTCCTTTCTATCTTTTAGCTAATTATTTCCTAAATGCCAAAACATTGGATCATCCTCCTTTTTATTATTTTCCCTCCCTGTGGCACTGAATAGAAAGTAGCTCCCTTGATTTCCACCACAGAAGTGGTCAGTGTCTGACTTTTTTTGTTGGTCCCTTATTTCCATGATGGGATTATCTCCATTTCCCTGCCTATTAAGCAATTTTTCCCTATGCTATCATCCGTTTTCTTCTCAGCTAAACTGCACTGGGACAATGACATCTAGAAACTTGAATCTTTCCTGAATTAAGTTTATTTTTTGAATATATAAAATGAAAAGTGTAGGCAGAAAAGCCTCATTTTTTGTCCTATCAGGGTTTTTTTAAGACTTTATTTATTTATTCATGAGAGACACAGAGAGGCAAAGACATAGGCAGAGGGAGAAGCAGGCTCCCTACGGGGAGCCTGATGCAGGACTCAATCCCAGGACCCCAGATCATGACCTGAGCCAAAGGCAGACATTCAACCACTGAGCCACTCAGGTGCCCCTGTCCTATCAGTTTCATATCACTTTCATCCACCATAGATAATCAATTTGCCTAGTTTTTAGTCCATTATTTATTTCTACAAAAATAAGAAAATACATGTATATTATTTACTTTTATTTTTTTTAAAGATTTTATTTATTTATTCATGAGAGATACAGAGACACAGGCAGAGGGAGAAGCAGGCCCCATGCAGGGAGCCCTATGTGGGACTCGATCCCGGGTCTCCAGGATCACACCCCAGGCTAAAGGTGGTGCTAAACCACTAAGCCACCAGGGCTGCCCCTATTTACTTTTATTTAAGCGAATGATGGCATATCCTATATATTCTTTTGTATCATGGCTTCCTTATTCCACTAAAAATATATTCGCCAATGACTCCATAGCAATTCAATAAATGCATATATTTTTTTATTTTTTATAGCTCCATAGGAATCTGTCTTGTTGTTTCAGTCCTCAGTTTTATCTGACCTAAAGTTAAAGGAGATTAAAAACACTTTCTAATATGAAATGAAGATTATCTTTTTTTCTACATAAGATATTAGCTGAGAATTTAAAACTTTGATTTTTCTTTTCTCCATATAAATTTTCCAGTGTTGTCAGAAGTTATCACAATATACCACCATCCTTATAATCACTTTCACCTAAGCAAATAATTTTTTTTTAAGATTTATATATTTAGTCATGAGAGACAGAGAGAGAGAGGCAGAGACACAGGCAGAGGGAGAAGCAGGCTCCCTGCGGGGAGCCCAATGCGGGACTCGATCTCAGGACCCCAGATCATGACCTGAGTCAAAGGCAGACATTCAACCACTGAGCCACTCAGGCATCCCAGCCCCTAGATTTCAAAGTTCCTTGTCACTCAATATCTCGTTCTCCATCTATACTTCATTTATATCACTATTGCTGATAATTTAGATAATATGATAGCCCACATTGGAAAGACTGCTAGTATCCTATCCTCCAAATAAGGAGGACAATTTAAGTTTGTGTTTTCTTTTGCTAGACACACTATTGATCTGGAACAATCTGTGTTAATTCACAGAATAAGCCAAAAGTTTGTCACCCCCTAAGGCACACTAAGGAGAAAACATTGGTATCTCCAATTGATGCCTATATTTTAATGTATCTTTACATTGAAGTATGTAGGATTTATGAGTGTGTGTGTGTGTGTGTGTGTATGTATGTGTGTGTGTGCACACTTAGGTCATCCTTTCTCATGTCTCTCCTTCTATTCCTTATTTGGCCATTAAACCCAAGACTCTTGGGTATTCTACTTGGATGTAAAATGGGTTGCTGCAGGCCAATTACCTAGCTAAAACAACTGGAAAAAGCCAACTAAGTTTAAAACATTCCATATTTAGAAAGCACTCAGGGGCTACAGAAGGAATGAGGAATTGAATAAGTGAAGTTTCTAAAACAGAAATGATTTTAGGAAGTAAAATGATAATATTGACTACTTTCATTTATCTCCATTCCTGAGGACATGTGTTAATCCTTGGTAGGGACTGACAGCCTGACTTGTACTTTATTAGCCCCTCTTCTGGGATAGAGAGAATCCCAAAACTTTTTGTGAAAGAGAGCAAGTGAAGTGAAAAAGATTGGAAATTGAGAATCCTCAAATATATGTCCAAAGAATATTTATTTGCTGAGTTCTGAGATTATTTAGAAGGGCACTGATTTACACCAATATCTTGTAAAGGCAAAGTGAAATCTTCTAGAGTTCCATGGTGTTAACAAGCAAACAAACAAACAAACAAACAAACAAACAAAAAAACAAAGATCTATTGGGAAAAAGGATTGGAATCTGAAAACATTGCCAGTTATCCAATTAAGGCATAAGCCATAGTTTGATGCTACACTGTGTAGGAAGCTAGATAGGCAGGCTGAAAAACTGCCGGGAAAAGCTGGATCACCCAAAGGACTGGGTAATCCAATGTTTTGTTTTATTTATTTATTTTTTATTTTTTTAAAGATTTTATTTATTTATTCATGAGAGGCACAGAGAGAGAGAGAGAGAGAGAGAGAGGCAGAGACACAGGCAGAGGGAGAAGCAGGCTGCATGCAGGGAGCCTGATGTGGGACTTGATTCCGGGTCTCCAGGATCAGGCCCTGGGCTGACGGCAGGCACTAAACTGCTGAGCCACCCAGGATCCTTAATCCAATGTTTTTAATGCTGCAAAATTAGATATCTAACCAGATACATAATCAAAATTCTATGAGGACTATTTTCATGGAAAAGGGGTGAAATTACAGATAAACTGTGACTTACTAAATTGCAACCCACATATGACCCAGCTTAATTTGTATAATTAAAGAAACCACCTACCCTGAAAGAAGATAATATCTTAGATTCTTATGGTACTTTATTTACAAATATCTAGTGTCCAAAAACAACTACAACAACAAAAACAATAAAAAATAAATTTGCAAAGAGGCTATAAAATTATAAAATATGACTGATAATGAAGATTAAGAATAAAAGGAAATGCACAAATAATCCAGATCTAGGAGTTTGCTTGCAAAGATGTTAAAATAAGTATGAATATGGTACATAAAATACACGAAAAGATGGCTCAAATATGTGAAAAGATAAGATATGTGATAGAGAATCTACAAAAAAAATTTGTAAAGCTATTTTATATTAAGTTGAGAATATAATGGATAGATTTAACAGAAAACTAGATATAGATTAGATGACATGAGATGAATATGTGCTCGCTTCGGCAGCACATATACTAAAATTGGAACGATACAGAGAAGATTAGCATGGCCCCTGCACAAGGATGACACGCAAATTCGTGAAGCGTTCCATATTTTATAAGTAGGGCTGGCCCCGGCCTCCTGCTGCCCTGTCTGCCCTCCCCTCTGCCGGGCGCTAGACATGTACAGAAGTTTTTTGTGGTTGTAAATGGTCATATTTCACTCCCTCCTCCACTTTCCCTGTCACGCAACCTTCCACATTTTATTAAAGGGGATGCTGGTGGTGAAAAAAAAAAAAAAAAGATTTAACAGAAAACTAGATATAGATTAGATGACATGAGATGAATAATGAATAATGTAATAAATATCAACTTAACCAGACTTGCCCTTCTTCAAATAATTTTTCCCCATTCAATCAGAAAGACCATACTAAATTGCAAATTTTCTTACTTCTCTCAAAAAAAAGTCCATAGACTCTAAGTGCAATTAGGATGTACATAGTGTATGTAGCCTTTAATATGGTTAATACTACAAGATTTACCCCTTTGTATCTTTCTGGAACACACTATTCATTTGGAATATATTACTTAAATAAAATATAAGTTTGTTAGTGGGACAGTAGGGAATCTCACCTAATAAAAATAGATGTAAATATCAGTTTTATCTTGCTAAAATGATTAGTTGGGAGATATTACAAGTTCTTTTCCAAAGGCTTGGCCAACTGAAAATCATGTATTGGGAAATTTAGTCTAGCAGTACATTACAGAGTGGATTTTAGTTGAGGTCATTTAATTTTAAAGATAAACTAAGTATTACTTAAAATATATATAGACTGAGGGTGACTAGGTGGCTCAGTTGGTTAAGTATCTGACTCTGGATTTTGGTACAGCTCATGATCTTTAGGTTGTGAGATGGAGCCCCATGTTGGGCTCTGCAGAGAGTGGAACCTGCTTATGATTCTCTCTCCCTCTCTCTCTCTCTACCCCTCCCCTGGCTCACACACTTTCCTTTTCTCTCTCTAAAAGTGTAGATTGTTGGAGTAGTACTTATTTCCATAAACTCAAGTTGAGACATAACCTTCTTTCTTTCTGAGGCTCTCTGATTGACCAATTAAAGACTTTCTATACTTGATTCTTCTTTCAATGCCATATTCACAAACCTTCTGTGACCATTCCAGACTTTGACAACAGAATATTGATAATCCTCAACACAATTACAGTTGATATTTCTCTTTCTTGGGGACAAACGTCAAGTGTCAAAACCTCATATAAGTAATTAAATTTTTTCTAAGTTTTAAACAGGTTTCTGTATCAATTTTTGTTTTGAGTAAGAATTACTGATTTTACTAGTTGAGTTCCTCACATCTATTGAAGACTAAAACAATATTAAATGTGTTAATTATGGGAGAGATGAATATGTCATTTACAAATTAAGTTTATGAAATGTAAAAAAATATTAAAATGATATATTCTTTTGATATAAAGCTGAGCCCTATTTTTCTTTCAAATTGAAAAATTTTAATGACTTTTACTTCCCTAATAAATTGCATTATATAAAAATATAAGAATTATTCATCTGTATTGAAAATGATTCTCAAGAACTCTTCTTATAAAAAAACTTCACATTTGAAATAACACTAGAAATGACATAGCACTTAGGTAAATAAGATAAATAGAAATAGAGTAAAAACTTCCTATATCAGAAAAATGCCATTGAATTTCTTCTGAAATATTTTTATTTATTTTATTTTTATTTTTTATTTTTTTTAAAGATTTCATTTTATTTATTCATGAGAGACACAGAGAGAGAGAGACAGAGACAGAGAGGAGAGGCAGAGACACAGGCAGAGGGAGAAGCAGGCTCCATGCAGGGAGCCTGATGCGGGACTCCATCCCGGGACTCCAGAATCACGTCCTGGGCTGAAGGCAGGCACTAAAACACTGAGCTACCCAGAGATCCCCTGAAACATTTTTAAAATATATTTTTATCATTAATTTCACAACAAATAGACAAAATGATTATTAAACTTTGGATATTAAGAATATTAAGGAGTGATACCTGAATAGCTCAGTTGGTTAAGCATCTAACTCTGAATTTTGGCTCAGGTCATAGTCTCAGGGTCATTAGATCTAGCCCTGAGCCAGGTTCCATGCTCAGTGAGGACTGTGTTGCAGATTTTCATTCCCTCTTTTTGTCCCTCTCCCACCACACACATGCTTTTTCACTCTCTCTCTTTCAAAACAAACAAACAAACAAACAAGCAAACAAATAAATGTTTTCTAAAAAGCAATATTAAGGAATACAGATTCTTCAGTGCAAATTACAGGAAATTATACACTTTACCCAAAATGAAATTCAGAGACATGGTAATATTTTCTTTTGGCAGAGTTTTACTTAAGTTACATTCTGTCCATCTGACTGATTATATAAGTTGATTAGATCATAGTGCTAATCAAACCAAGGTAGTAGTATATATAATCTTAACTGAAGCCATTTTATTTCCTATTTCATTGGTCATAAAATCAAACTTAAGGAGCTTGCCTGTATATTCCACTAGCCGTGAGAAAGAAGTGGCTGTATCAAAGCAAAAATAGACTTTACAAAAATATCTCAAAATATACGTATGCTGGGTTACTGGTGATATCATCACAGTTCAAAGATCTTATGTCCATGTGCCTCTTGAATACAGAACAATATTCTTTCACATCAATTCATTTCCTATGCTAACTCTAAAGATAGCTTTAAGTTAGAGAAAAAATTTTACACACTTAAATTTTAAATATGCACAAAATATATATTTATATGAATGTCCACTCGCAAGGCAGCAGCAAGGCATATTTGCTTTTTAAAATCGTATTATATGATATGTGTTTCTATGGCTGTTAGAGTCTTTGGTAGTTTTATTATGTCTTACAACGCCTTGGCTAAAAGACATTAAAGCCCAAAATGCAATTTTAAAAGCATAACAAATGTGCATTGTAATATAGAAGCTGAGCAATTAAGCAGAATTCTGCAACCTTACAATAATTTGTCAATATAGCTTTACACGGGATACATGGCATTGCAGAGAATGTTTATAGAAAGTACATATGCAGTGCCTCTCAAGCACTCATTACACTTATTTTTATAATATCCTGCAGGTTAACTGCTATCAATTTCATTATTCGTTTAGAAAAACTTAAGTGCCTTGGTCAGTTCAAATCACGGTTGAACCCTATTGTAAAATCTCTTGCTCCACTGTAAATGGAGGAATAATACATTGGATATGTCCCCACTGTGCAAGGCAATGCACATGTAAACTCACTAAAGCATAGTCCCTAAGGAGAATATTATACTTAATCCTAACACTGGAATTAATAATTTTCTTTTTATAAAATCTCTGCTCTCTGGGTACCTGCCAGAGAAGAGAAATTGGAGTTATTTATAGTAGAGACATTGTTGATAATAATGTTCTACACATCACAATGTATAGTTCTTATGAGAATTCATGGGGCGAGATTCAGTGAGGTCTTAGAAATGGCAATAGTTAGACCTTCCCTAATTTTGTTCTAATTTTGGGCACTGTGAATCATGTAACTGAAGATCTTTATCCCTTGACTGTGATTGCTAGAAGTTCAGAGCAAATTTGTGACCCAATTTTAACAAGTGTGTAGGACCTTATGGCATGTGCTTCATCCCGGCTTCATTTTATTTCTCTTACCATTAGTACACTTTATTGCTATTGCCAGTTATTTATATTGTTGTGCTATTTGAGTTTTAAGCTGTCTAGATATGTCATAAATAAAACTTTACTCAGATTCATTTCACAGAAAATTTGAGGCAGTTTTCTTGGAATGTACTCAGCAGAGTAAAAAAAAAAATTATAGCAAAAGATACATTATCATGGTGTATAAGAGTGTGAATTAAGTAAATACATAGATATGAGTAAAATATAAATTTTAAAATTTGGCTACACATTTGGTTCAGTACTTTCTTGTGAGCAAAAGAAAAAAGAAGACATATGATTAATTATAAAATTTACATTGTCAGTGAAAGAAGATATCTTTTAAAAAGGAGCATACTGGTTCCAGAAATGTTATTTTTCCCTAAACCTTAAGTTTAAAAGAATGACATTATAGTGGCATTCAGCTCTGAAGAGAGTAATTACTAGCAATGATTTATACTAAATAATCAAAATAATTTTCACATGCTAATAAAATATAATATAAAAAGCATACTAAGAAAAGAAATTGGGAATATTTTATAAGTACCAGGTAGATAAATACTTTGTTCTAATGGTCAAATTATCTCATATTCAAGAAATATAAAACATACATTTCTTTCAAAGTGTTTTAAGTGTCATGGGTATACCTTAAGAAAGACCTTACTTACAAAGAGTTTTGACAACACTACATGGCCTGTGGTGTTCAGGCTACTCTTCATCTTCAATGCCTTTTCACTCTTCATTGAAGCTTGACAATTATATTAAAGATGCATGTACATATGGGAATTTAATATGATTAAAGTGACATTTAATATATGTGGAGAAGAGTGGACTAATTAAAGAATAATTTGGAAAAAAAATGATTTTTTTAAATTTTTTAATTTTTAAAAAAAGTTAATTTCTACCATACACAGAAAATATAGGGTAAAATATATTTATGATGTTGAGGTGCATGAATTTTTTTTAAAGATTTTATTTATTTATTTGAGAGAGAGCAGGAGGAGGAGCAGGGGAGAGGGAAAGGGAGATAATCTCCAGCAGACTCCCCTCTGGGGAGACTTGGGGCTCCATCCCAAGATGCTGAAGTCATGACCTGAGCTGAAACCAAGAGTAGACTGTTTAGCAGACTGAGTCACCCAGGTGCCCTAAAGCATATAAATTCTTTCAAACAGATGTACAAAAACTCATTTGTTAGACATTATCAAATGATAACATTTATATAAAACTTTATAATAAACAAAGTTTAAAGAAAAATAACAGATTGGGGGAAAATATTTGCAACAAATATTTAAAAATCACAATTTTAGTCCATTTGGGCTTGCATAACAAAATACCATAGACTGAGTGTCTTATAAGTAATAGGAATTTTTTTCTTTCTGTTGTGAAGACTAAAAGCCCCTTGATCTTCAAGGCACCTGCAGATAACTTGGTGTCTGCTGAGAATTTGCTTCACTGTTCACTAATGTAGTCTGTTCTCTGCATCCTCATGTGGAAGAAGTGGGCAAGGGAGCTCTAATGGGCTCTAATCCTACTTATGAGGACTTTATCCAGAGAACCTATCATCTCCCAAAGGCCCCACTTCATAGTATCACACTGCAGGGGAGAGGGGTGTAACTTCCAATGAATTTTGGAGGAACACATCAGTTTATAAGCAGCCATGAAATCAAAGACATCCCCGACACCTTGACTAATGAAGCACGTGCCCACCCCCAGCCCAATCATCTTTCATTCTTTATCTTGCTTTTTGTTGTTTATAGCACTTTGCCGGCAGAATATTCCATATGAATTTGTTAGCAAGTTTATTGTCTATAGATAATCTTCACTAAAATACAATGTCTGCAAAGGAAGAAAGGGTTTTCGTTTTTCCAGAATATGGTCTTGGTCATAGCAGTGAGCATGCTACATACTGTATATTATATTCATCCCAACTTTTTTGTGCTTTTCTCTGTATCCATCATTCCCAAAATGCCTTAGCATCTAGAGTTCTAGCTTAGGTTTTGCCAAAACAGACATTTGTTAATACTTGGAAAGGAGAAGGGAAGCATAAGTCAGTATTGCTTATGCTATGGAAGTGAGCAGGACACAGGCCTCAGTGCATAACCAAGGAGAACTCTTGCCAGCAGGTTCAGAGAGTCCCCTTAGAAATCACCTACTTTGGTACTGTAGGCACCTGGTATCATTGGTAGCAATTTCTGATTTTTTCTGCACTTCCTGTTTTAAAGAATACTATAGTGGCTTCTCTGACCCTTTCCTATCAACACTTAACAACTTTTTCAGGCTTCTCTGACCCTTTTCTATCAATACTTAACAACTTTTTCAGCTTCCAATTTCTTATATTAAGTTATTCTTTGGTATAAAATGCCTGGAAGTTACCACTTTCCTGGCTGAATAGTCTCTGCAGTCTTCATTTATTTGAAGCAAGGAGATTTTCATTAGCAACAATGATTTCTGATCATATTGCTGGAGAGACTACTCAACAGACCACTGACACACAGTCTTCTCTTTGGTAGGCAAGAAAGAACATGTTCTCATGCAGAGCTCCCCTGGCCAAACAATTGCCAAAAAATGCCTGTTCCTATAATCATTAACCATACAACTAAGTCTCTGAAACCAATACAGAGCTCTGTAATCATCTTAAATTCAGGCTTAGTGATGGCATAGATCTCAAACTTGAAAACTGTACTCACAAGCCAAATGCTATACTATGACCTTTTCTGTCCTCATCAGAAATGTGGCAGGAATTCTTCTCACGTTGGGTGTTAGAAGACACCTACTTTAGTATATTTTTGGTATTTACTAGAAACATACATAAACACACATGCACACAGACTTGCATACGCATATATATTTGGAATCTGCAATTGCATAACAAATATTCATTTAAATGTAACACAGCCCAAATAGTTGTTTTCTACTGCTCTAACTTAGCTTCACCTCAATATTCCTCAGGTTGGTGAAATGAAGCACTAACCAGATGGTTTTTTTTTTTTTTTTTTTAAGATTTTATTTACTTACTTGAGAGAGAGAGAACATGAGCAAGGCAAAAGGAGAATAGGCTCCCTGCTGAGCTGGGAGCTTGACATGGGGCTTGATTCCAGGGTCCTGGGATCATAACTTGAGCCAAAAGGCAGTTGCTTAACCGACTGAGCCTCCCAGGTGCCCCTCTTTCCAGATGCTTAAACTAAAATCCTTAGAGTCAGTTCTTAACCCTTATTTTCCTTGCCCCCCATAATTTTTCAGTCAATTATATTAGCTCTACTTCTGACATAACATTTCTTAAAATCCATGTGCTTCTTCCTTTCTTACTCTTCTCACTTCAGTGCCTGGGTTACTCATTTCTCTGTGAGATTGTTGCTGAGCCTTTGGCCTGGACTTACCATCTCTGCCACAGCATGTCCTTCACAATGATTTTATGGGTACACACACACACACACTATATTAAATATATACAAATCTACACATGAATATATTAATATATATGAACCATCCATATGAATATATTATTATATATTAATGGTAGTATATTATATATGATACATAACATCATATATACATATATCTGACTAGTTGGTAATCTTTGTTTTTTATATTTAATTGCAAAAATTCTGGATCAGAGACTCCTTTTTAAAAATTGAGAAATTTGACTACACTGGGTCTATCTTCTCAGTCACAGGACATGTGCTTTTTTAGGTTGGCAATGTGTCAAGCCTTCCTTATGGTGTCCTAACTCTGAGGACAAGTATGAGAAGTCAATTTTCATTCTTTATACTTATGCTGCCATTTTTCTAATGGTAAAATAAAAAGCAAAGAAAAAAATGTTTCCAGCACAGTAAACACATCTCTATCAAGAAATACAAAATAAAAATATACCTAAAGCATAGCATGATTCTAAAACAGTTGAAGAAAACTATACATTTCTTTGTAAGTGAAGAATATCCTTACATATTTAATACTCGAAACTAAGACATCGATAGTTCAAATAATATTTTTTTCAAATGATAAAATTTAAGGTGCCATTATAATACCTGGGATGTAGGTATTTGAGTTTGAAACTACCACTCTAATAATAATTCTTTGCCCATAATAAAGATGTGCATAATGCTTTATGGTTTAAGAATCCCATTAAACAATATCTCATTTGAGCCTCACAGCACTGTCAAGAAGAGAGTGTTGAAGATGAAGGAAGGGCTAGCCAGAGAAGCAGATTTGTGTAAGTGCATACAGTCAATGATGAAGCAGGGAATAAATCTTTGTCTTTGGACTTTAAGACTTGAACTTTTTATAACCCAGGGCATACACATCCTATAATATCTCAGTATAAAGTGATTTAACATGTCCATCTCATTTGCTTATCATATTCACATTGATAGCTCAGAATTCTTCAATCAGAGAAAATGAAGGTATTTCTGTAAATCATGACCCTTAAACTTTAAGGAGGCAGTCTACTTTAATGAAGAGAATTCAGTCTTTGGTTTACATTCCAATTCTGACATCTACCATCTTGTGTGGGAACTAAAACATGATATAGGCTCATGAATTAAATTTACTTGGCAAAGTCATAGATAGGAGAAAATGAGATAAAATATGTGAAGTGTCTAGCATAGAGTTTGACTTAATACATGTTAGTACTATTCCCCTTTCCTCCATAGAGCTAGCCACCTTGCCTCCCCATCCACTCCATCCTGGGCAAGCGTATCACATAAACCAAATCCCTCCTTGTGTGCCTGCTCAGGCCACTGCTCCAACAATGCCCAATAATCCTTTAGCCATGTCTTAACAGTTTTTGCTCTAGAAAAAAAAAGTTCAACAAATAATAGGCATAAAGTGATATATGAGAGATGATCTTTGCCTATTCTCTATTACCAGGAAAAATCAGAATTTAGCTCTAGGTATCTCTCAAAACTGAGGCCTGGCAGCTATTTTCCTAGGAGCAATCTCTATCCTAATCAAATTGTAGTGGTGTCTAAAACCCAAAATTTATCTATGACATCATTGGTTTTTATTATCCAATCAGTTTCTTATTAAAATAAGATTTTAGGTAATAACATAGATACAAAAAAAATTAGGAGGCACTCTTTATTTCCCTATTTGTTGAAGATGAATTTGAATTTTAAATTATGATTTTAAATTCATGTCCAGAAATTTGGTGACTCATTTACAGAATCTGTTTTTTGGAAAACTTGGGGCCACAGACAATTAAAAAGTATTATGGTGATTATCAGAGAGGATAATGGAACTGAGATAAGAATAGAAAAAGCTGTAGCATGGAATTTTAAGAATGGAGATTTGTAATACAGTTTTATTTTATTAACAAAAAGTTATGCTTCGTGATCCATAATTTAAAAAAGATCAAGGGATCCCTGGGTGGCGCAGCGGTTTGGCGCCTGCCTTTGGCCCAGGGCGCGATCCTGGAGACCCGGGATCGAATCCCACATCGGGCTCCCGGTGCATGGAGCCTGCTTCTCCCTCTGCCTGTGTCTCTGCCTCTCTCTCTCTCTCTCTCTCTCATGTCTATCATAAATAAATTTAAAAAAATCTTTAAAAAAAATTTCTTTGAGGGGGAAAAAAAAGAACATTTCTTAGAGAAGATTTTGATTGAAAATAGCCTTTGCTTATTCACCAAAGTATATTCTCAGCAAGTTTCTTTTTTTCCTCAACCCATTTGGAAATGCTACCTTGAAGAGTGATATTTCAGGAGAAGCTCTTTCTGAGTTGACAAGCCGACACTATTCCTCCTCACTAAACACTCCACTTTTCATTTCTTGCTATGACAATGGTGTTAAAATCTCCAAGGTGGTGTTTAGGCTGCTCTCAAACTATTCCATCAATTTGGGAGCCTTAAATGCTTTTCTAAGGAAACAAAGTTATTTGATAAGGCTTTTGAGCTTGAAAAGAATGGTGTATGTGAGTTTCCTCTGAATAATGCATAGATAGGTTTACATAGCATGCTAGGTTTATCTAATTTTATTACTGTAATGAAAAATTCAGAAACTTTACATAAAGTAAAACCTAGCATTTATGTTTCCGGATTTCATTTTATGTAATATAATAATAAAACCAAATAGAGACAATGTCAAAGGCCAGAGTACAGCAACCAGTGGCCAAAAGCTCTGCTGTCTTTCTTAGATTCAGGGTATCTTGATACCTTATGCACAATGTGCATTAGTGACCATGCTGAGGTCATTGCCTTCTCCAGGACAATGTCAGACATGCACAACCATCCTGCAACCATACTGCCAACCCCATGCAACATACAAAACCCTGTCACCTTTCCAGGTCACTAGCCCAGACTAACCCCCTTTTGCATCACTTGCAGGACTGTGCATCTCCTGAAGCCTAAACGCACAGTTTATACACCTCAGGAGAGCTAGGAAAACAAATCCTCCAACCGGGCTAGGAACCCGAAGCTCCATTCTTTGAGACAAAGGTCTATATGCTTTTCTGAGTTGTGCTAGCCAACCAATATTTTTATATGTTCTGTGTTTGCTTAGATTTTGTTTTGAATATTTACTTTCCTTCATTTATAAATTTTTTAAAAATCAGGCAAATATAAAAATGTAGCAATATAGGTAACTACATAATTATTGTCAATAATCATGTCCTTTAAAATTAATTTTCCTTCTCTTTAGAACATAGTTACATAGTTTCCTTTAAAAATATTTTGTGGAAATTTTCAGATATATGGCAAAAGTAATCGTGTGTTTTAAGGCACAGTTGCCTTTAAAGTAATCTTCACTTTAATAGCTAAATATTGGAAGGCAAGGTGGGCCTCTAATATCAACTAAGTTACCAGTACCTTTTCTCATTAGCACCAGGGCATTGACTATGGTTTTCCTATTTTCATACCTTCCATTACAATGCTACACAGAAAAAATAGCTGAGGTTTCTTTTCTTTCTTTTCTATTCTCTTTTTTTGCGAAAGGAACACAACATTAGTCCTACCCTTTTAATAATTTTAATAATTTAATACAGTATTATTATTCATAGGTACAATGTTGTATGGTAGATCTCTATAACTTATTCATCTTGCATAAATTTTATATCTGTTGTTTAGCAACTCTCCACTCCCCCTTCCCTCCAGTCCCTGGCCACCACTATTCTATTTTTTGTTTCTATGAGCTTGACTATTTTAGATACCTCATGTAGGTGGGAATCATGCAACACTTGTCCTTTTGTGACTGGTTTACTTCACTCAGCATAATGTCCTCAAGGTTCATATATGTTGCTGCACATCAAAAAATTTCCCACATTTTAAAGGCCAAATAATATTTTTTTAAGATTTTATTTTATTTATTCATGAAAGATACAGAGACAGAGTTAGAGACATAGGCAAAAGGAAAAGCAGGTTCCCTACAGGGAGCCTTATATGGGACTCAATACCATGATCCCAGGACCATAACCTGAGCCAAAGGCAGACGCTCAACCACTGAGCCACCCAGGTGCCCCAAAAGGCTGAATAATATTTCATTGTATATAATGTATATGTCGTATTTTTAAATCCATTTAGGTTGATTTGCTATCTTGGCTATTGTGACTGGTGCTGCAATGAAAATGGTAATTTAACATCACTTCAAGATCTAATTTTAATTCTTTTGAATAAACACCCAAAAGTGGGGTTTCTGGATCAAAAGGTAGTTCTTTTAAAAATTTTTTGAAATTAAACCTCCATACTGTTTCCCATAGTGGCAGCACAATTTTGTATTCCCACCAACAGTGTACAAGGGCGTAAATTTCTCCACATCCTTGCCAACATTTACTGTCTTTTTTCTTTTTCTTTTTTCATTTTTTTCCCATAGCCATTCTAACAAGTGAAAGATGATATTGTGGTCTTGATTTGTGTTTCACTGATTATTAGTGATGTTGAACATCTTTTTACACCTGTTGGCCCTTCTATGTCTTCTTTGGAGAAATATCTATCTAAGTTCTTAACCCAACTTTACCTTACCCTCAAGGATTTAGGAAAAAACAAACAAACAAACAAACAAACAAAAAACTAAATGTGAAATTAGCAGAAAGAAGGAAATAATAAAGATTATAGAAGAAATAAATAAAATAGAAAATAGAAAAACAATAGGAAAAACTCAGTGAAAGTAATGGCTGGTTTTTTGAAAAGATAAAAATGACAAATATTTAGCTAGAATAACTAAGAAAAAAGAGGACTTAAATAAATTGAATCAGAAATGAAAGGGACATTACATTGATGCCACAGGAGCAAAAGCATTTTAAGAGACCACTATGCACAATATATACACCAACAAACTGGATAAATGGAAGAAATGGATATGGTTTTAGAAACATACAACCTACCAAGAATAAACCATGAAAAATAGAAAAACTGAACAGTGAGAAGGTCAAATCAGTAACCAAAAACCTCCCAACACAGAACATCCCAAGACTAAAGCACTTCACCAGTGAATTCTACCAATACCAATCTTTCTTAAACTCTTCCAAAATTTTGAAGAGAAGGAAACAATTCCAAACTCATTTTATGAGGTCTGCATTATCCTGGTAACAAAATAAAATAAAGATTCCACCAAAAAAAAGAAAGAGAAAGAAAACTAAGATCAATATTCCTGATGAACACAGGTGTAAAACTTTCAACAAAATACTAGCAAACTCAATTCAACACCATACTGAAAAAAATCAAACACCATGAGCAAGTGGGATTTATTCCTGGGATACAGAGATAGTGCAATATATGAAAATCAATTAATGGGATACACCACATTAAAGAATGAAGTTTCAAAATCATACAATCATTTCAATAGATTCAGAAAAGTGATAAAATTCAAGACCCTTTCATGATAGAAAATCTTAGTGGCAATCTCTAGAGAGAGTTACGTGCATAGTGGGCAGGGTCTATCGGTATTGAAGGTAGGAGAAACTGATTTGAGGCTTCTTGATACAGCTATCAGTTAAGGAGTAAAACTAGAAAAAGAAAGGTCTTTTAGGAGAATGTATTATTTTGACTAAGTATTTTGAAACAGAGAGATAAATGTAATTAATGAGACTTGTTTTTTTGAGAAAAGTATGCCTTGCAATGCACGCTAAATATAGACAGGACAGGGGATCCCTGAGTGGCTCAGGGGTTTAGCACCTGCCTTTGGCCCAGGGCGTGATCCTGGAGTCCCAGGATCGAGTCCCGCTTCGGGCTCCCTGCATGGAGCCTGCTTCTCTCTCTGCCTGTGTCTCTGTCTCTGTCTCTGTCTCTGTCTCTCTCTCTCTATGTCTATCATGAATAAATAAATAAAATTTAAAAAAATAAATATAGATAGGACAAGTGCTGGGTTGATGTGATGTGATGTGATGTCAAGTGTTGGATAAGTCATGTAGAATTTCAAACCATTTCAAACTCCCTCTCTCCCTCTCTATCTCTGTACTTTTGAACATGTTTGAATAAAGTACAATAATAAAATAAGTAAATATTATTAATAGAGAATACTTTAGGGATATGCTTAAGACCTCATGACTGGGCACCTGGGTGGCTTAGTCAGTTGGGCATCTGCCTTCAACTCAGGTCATGATCCCTGGGTCCTGGGATGGAGCCCCACATTAGGCTCCTGGCTTCTCGCTCTCCTCCCCAGCTGTGCTGTCTCTTGTTATCTCTGTCTCTCTCTCTCAAATAAGGTGAAATATTTGTCAGTCAATTCCCTCATGAAAAGAAACTTCTACATAGCGAGGTGGGAATATGTTTTATGTCATGCTATGTGGAAAACAATGTAATGAATTATACTATTTAAAAATAATGAAAAAATATCTGAATATAGATCACACGCTGTTTTAAACCTTGTTACTTTCTATGTGAGTGATCTGATAATTGTCTATGGTTTTCATAATAATCAATTTCTGTGTAATTATGAAAGACAGCAGGAAGTCTGGTTACTCTGCCTGAACCAGTTATTCTTGGAGAGAAAAATTGTTGTTATTATTATTATTATTATTATTATTATTATTTGGTAACTAAAATCTAAAGCACTCTGTCATTTTTTCCTGAGATTAAATCATTAACTATTGACCTATTAAAGGT
Source organism: Canis lupus baileyi (assembly GCF_048164855.1). Classification (NCBI taxonomy): domain Eukaryota; kingdom Metazoa; phylum Chordata; class Mammalia; order Carnivora; family Canidae; genus Canis; species Canis lupus. The sequence continues at coordinate 50,946,635 of NC_132855.1, read as the reverse complement.
GTTTTTTTAGCAACATAAAATTTTATGCTATGTCAATGAATAATTAAGAATAACCAACTGGTATATTGAGTGGCTGTAGTTTCCCAGACTTGTACTTCCATATATGAGGGTTAGAGTGACTGAAAGGGAAGGAGATTTGCACTGTAAATCACCACATGGCATGAGTTCAACAGAAACTTTCAAATATAAGTTCTTTAGTGTGCTCAAACATTTTAGTAGAGAAAAAAGAAACAATACACAGTAGAAAACATAGATCGTTGGATATTTTCCTCTTCTGATATTTCATTTGATCAGAAAAGGATGTTTTTAACACTTATATATGTATTAAATTTAATACACACATATCCATATAGAAAATACATTGATCCAAGACGCAATTACCAAAAACAAACAATGTCAAACAGAAACTTAGTAGAACATTGGTTTTTTTTTCTTCTTCTATTAGAGTGACATGTCCCTGTTTAATAGTGCATATATATTGCCCCCTTTTCTCTTGGTGCTCTTATTTCTGTAATACTCTTTTTGTCAATGAGCAAAGAATGACTAAATAGAGAAGGTGCAGGAGCAGAAAAAGTTGAGTTCAGGAATTGTAGCAGGCTAGATAGACTTTTCACAGTAAAAGAGAAGTATCTTGTTTGCTTGTTTGTTATGGCTTGTTTTGAAGAGAGTGTGTAAATAATTTTCAAATTAGATATTTTGTGGCATTTCTGTTAACTGTAAATTGGTATCTTGTTTATTTTTTTTTCCTTCACAGACACAAGGTACAGAGAGACAAATGTGGTATCATCTGTAAATTCCTATTGTTTTTCTTTCTTTCTTTCTTCCTTTCTTTCTTTCTTTCTTTCTTTCTTTCTTTCTTCTTCTTCTTTCTTTCTTTCTTTCTTTCTTTCTTTCTTTCTTTCTTTCTTCTTTCTTTCTTTCTTTCTTTCTTTCTTTCTTTCTTTCTTTCTTCTTTCTTTCTTTCTTTCTTTCTTTCTTTCTTTCTTTCTTTCTTTCTTTCTTTCTTTCTTTTTCTTTCTTTTCCTTTCTTTTTTTTTTTTCTATTGCTAGTTGGTCTCTGGAGGGTTGGAAGGAAAAATAGTGACAGTAGTGTTTGCTAACAGTTTGGAAGGAAAAATAGTGACAGTAGTGTTTGCTAACAGTTCTGTTACTAACTAACCTAAACTGAGCTTTTGGATTGCTATCTATCTTAATATCTCCTTAATATTTCAAAAGACCTGGAGAATGATAGAATGAATCCTATAGAAACAGAGATCAGACAATAGAAAATTTTATAGTCTTTTCTTAATTATTAAAGAAAATTTCTCAACTTTTTTTTTAGTATATAGTCTTAGTAGGAAAAAAAAACCCTAATTCAAATTTAATTAGCCTTCATTTACTTCATCTTGGGGCCTGATTATGGGAATTTATTCTTGAAAATAAACTGGAACAAATCATTGTTCTAGTTTAAATTTTACTTCATTAGTTACTCTAAAAGTTAGCCAATGCTATTCCTTATATTTTTGGTAGGTGTGTCTTGCTTTAATGAAAAGAGGAGTTAGTGACATCCTGACTACAGCTTCTACGAATCCAAAGTCAAGGTGGAAATGAACTAATTAGCTAATAGGAAATTATGGCTAAGGAGCTTTCTACAATGATGAGGAGTGGATATCCAAAAGCCTGAGGTTTTTTGGCTTCCTGACAGTAAAGGGTATGATGTTTTCACACCTTCCCCAGAGTAAGAGGAAGAAAAAGTCAATTTCCTCGATCAAACATCAAACATTTTTCTGCAACACATAGCTTTATTATTAATTTTAAGGTAAAATTTATATACAATGAAATGTACAGATTTTAGGATACAATTTGTAAGTTTTTAAAATTTGTTTTAATTTAAACTCAATTTGCCAACATATAGTATAACATGCAATCCTCATCCCATCAAGTGCCCTCCTCAGTGCCTGTCACCCAGTTACCCCAATCCCCCACCCACCCCCCCTTCCACAACTCTTTGTTTCCCAGAGTTAGGAGTCACTCATGGTTTGTCTCCCTCTCTAATTTTTCCCATTCAGTTCTCTTTTCTCTTGTAATCCCTTTCACTAAGTTTTGTCAAATGTTTATACCCATCAAATCAACACTCCAACCAAGTTACAAAACAGAACGTTCTCTTGTTCCCTTTCCAGTTAGTTGCCCCCATCACTCCCACTGATAAACTAGTGTTCTAAGTTCTATTATCATAAATTAGTCTTTCATATTCTGGAAGCTATTATAAATAGAATCATAACTGATGTACTTTATTGTGTCTGGCTTCTTTCATTCAATATAGTATTTTTTGAGATTCAACCAGAATGATATATCAGTAATTCATTCTTTATTCCATTCAATATAGTATTTTTTGAGATTCAACCAGAATGATATATTAGTAATACATTCTTTATTCCAAGAATCCCGGGTGATTTTAATCTGCATTTCTAATTTCATAAAATGAAATGTATACATGCCAAGCATGCAGGTCAATGCTTTCCAACAAATGTACAGTCCCATAGGACTATCACTCAAATAAAAAATATGGAAAATTTTAAATATACATTATTTTTCCCCATATTGATGAATGGAAACAAAACAACTTCATAATGGACCTAAAACAAATAAAGGCTATAAAAAAAGCCAAAAACATAAAAGGGCAAAGATAGAGATATATAGAGAAAATAAAACATGTCCATCCACAATATAGATTAAACACTTACAGTGTTTAAACTGTGATTAAAACTGGCTAAAACCATAACTTTTTAAAGATGAATTAAAAATCATTTTTTTGACAAGATTTCTTTTCTTCTTTTTTTTTGAAATTAATCATTCATTTCAATTGGATGGTCAATTTGATAATGTTTGTAGATAACCTATTTTATATTAACTGTTTATTGGCTTCTGGTAAATGGGAATACCATAACACAGACATTCAAAAATTCAAAAGTCTGAATTCAAACTTAAGAAGAAAAAAAAACTGAAGAGCAGATCTCTGAAAACTAAGGTAGAACTAAATATGCTTCCAACCTATCCACTAAAAGTTGACTCAAGTGCCAAAAAGAAGCAGAATTGGAGTTGGGATCATGAATTGGCCTCAATTAGTGTTGAAATGGAATGAGTAGGAATGGTGTTAGCTAGCTATCACTGGAAAAGAAATCTCTTAAGCACTATACAGACTGGGAAAAAAAGGGTGGAGGACACCAAGAATTAATACACTATTCTTCCTTCTAGGAGAGTAAAATACTATTGAAAGATGTGGATGGATTCCTGGCAAACCAAATTGATTCCATTAATTTGAAGGAACAGTGGTTATACACACATTTCACATAAGCCATTCCTAAGAATTTACTTGAAGAATTTACTTCTTATATCATTCACAAAGAATGAATGGAAGAAAGTCTATTGTTCATCAAAATAAGAAGCAAAATAACAAAAAAGTAGAAAAACTATTGCATTCATGGCTTTCTGAAATATTAGAAATAGAAATGGTTAATTGTCATAATGACACAAAGAGCTATAAAATTTAAATGTGGTAAGTGAGTAGCAGTAAACAGTGAAAACAATTATTCTAATGCAATTATAATAGGTTGTGTATTTTTTTTCTCCAAGAAAAGCTAGGCTTTTTCAGCAAAGAATTATAAATGTGTTCCCCATTTTCTTGAAAGAGTAAATAAAACACAAACCACAAAGAAAATTTATGGAATACTGAAAAAATTTCAAGCAAGCATTGCAGTTGAAATATACAAAAATGACAGAAGTGAGATCAATCATAATTTTGTGATAAGAATGTAAATAGAATCAGGCATAGTATTTAAAATACATACTGAATTATATAAACTATACAAGACACTTTAAATGTAAAAAATCTAAAATCTGGAAAACAATTCTATTTATTCCATTAATTAGATGACTATCAAACAACTAGTAGCTATATTTAATAAGAAAAGTATAGGAATATATATGAAAAACAGGAAATAATTAATGTAAACTATTTAAAACTATGCCTGGCATATAGTAACACTCATTATTTGTAAGCCATAATATTATAATATAACTGTAAATCAGAAGTAGAGGATCTAAAAGAAAACTTTACTATTAGGAAAGATATATCATATGTAAGTCAGTATTGTAAAGATGCTACTTTTTAAAAAAATCAATGTAAATATGTCACAATCAAATCCCTATGCATATTTTTGCTATTTATTTTTGGAGATTTCAAGGAGTAAAATTACTCTTTACTCCTCCACTTAAACATAATTAAATACAGAAGGTAAAATGCAATGACAATTTTATCACTTAAAATATGAAACCTAGATTCTAGAGCTTTTCTTGTTTTTGAAGCTAATAAAGGATTTTCTGTTCTCTCCCCCTGAATTGAACTCACTTATCACTTAGGGCCAAATGGAAAAGATTGATAATTGAAAAGGTAGAAGTTGGTGAAATGAGGTCATAAAGAATGCAGAAAGCAAGTCAAACAGCAGTTTACGGAATATAATTTTAGTTTGTTCAGGTTTTGAGGAGATAAAACACTGGAAGATCTTCAACTGGAACGATATAAACTGATGTACACAAAACCACGCCTGCTTTGTTAACAGTTGAATGTGGAAAGGAAAGAGTGAAACAGAAAGTCTTCCTAAAAGGGTGTTGCTGTTAAGTAGATGAGCTCTATTTGTGTCTGTGGCTAGGATTACAGTAGGAGAGATGGTAATCAGTGGTTCAACTGGAATATATCTCAGAGTTATAGCCATCAGGATTTAGTGATAGATTGGATGTGTGTGAGAGATGAAAAGAGAGAAATTTAGAAAACTCCAAGGTTTACTAGATTTATAACTGATGTATAGTAGGTACGTACTGAGATGGAGAAACTTGTATAGAATTGGAAAGAGAGAGAGAGAGAGAGAGTGTGTGTGTGTGTGTGTGTGTGTAAGGAAAGGGGTAGTTCTGTTCCAGCCTTGGGAGGCCTGAGGTGTTTCTTAAACATACAAGTTGGAATAGCATGTATTTATGTGGATATAGGTAACTTAGGCTCAGCAGGAGAGATGGTAGCTAGAGATATGGAATTATGAGTCATCAGTGTATAGATGGTATTTTAAGGCTTGGAACTGAGTGAGATCACTTGAAGAAGAAATTCTCAGAGGAATAGAGGAAAGGGCATTCCTAAATTTATAGCTCTGGATAAGGTACAGAGATTAGGCAGAAACACTGAAAAAGAGGGCACAATGAGGAGCAAGGAAAATAAGATTAGTATAACCACAGAATAGAGAAATGTTTTAAGTGGGAAGTAAAGTTTAAGCATGTCAAGTGTTCACTGATCCAAGTACTTTTCACAATTCCTTACTGATTAAAAAGTGAAAAATAGTAATGCTATAATTGAAAAGAATGGCAAACACCATATTTACCAAATGATCAAAATTATCATCATTAGTCATGGGACAATCCAAAAATCATACACTTCCCAGGATGACCCACTAAGAAGCATAAAACGTTGTCTTTGGGTATTTCTAGTAAGAATCCATGATCTTTTCCTACTCATGAGGAAACATCACATAAACCCAAATTAAGTGACTTTTTATGAAAGAAGAAAGAAAGAAAAGAAAGAAAGAGAAAGAAAGAAAGAAAGAAAGAAAGAAAGAAAGAAAGAAAGAAGAAAGAAGAAAGAAAGAAAGAAAAAAGAAAGAAAGAAAGAAGAAAGAAAGAAAGAAGAAGAAGAAAGAAAAAGAAAGAAGAAAGAAAGAAAAAAAGAAAGAAAGAAAGAAAGAAAGAAAGAAAGAAAGAAAGAAAGAAAGAAAGAAGAAAGAAAGAAAGAAAGAAAGAAAGAAAGAAAGAAAGAAAGAAGAAAGAAAAGAAAGAAAGAAAGAAAGAAAGAAAGAAAGAAAGAAAGAAAGAAGAAGAAGAAGAAGAAAGAAAGAAAGAAAGAAAGAAAGAAAGAAAGAAAGAAAGAAAGAAAGAAAGAAAGAAAGAAAGAAAGAGAAAGAGAAAGGAGGGAGGGAGGAAGACCTGGTCTGTACTCTTCCAGACTCCAAATTTATGATGGACAAAAAAAGACTATTCCAGATTAAAGGAGAATAAACGTTATGATAACTCAATGTAACATATCTATTGGATTGGATCCTGGCCGGAATTTTGATACTCTTATAAAGAAAAGATATTGGTACACTATGTAATAGTATTCTCTCAACGTTAATTTCCTTATTTTCTGAAATTTATAAGCTGAAATTTTAGGTAGGAATGAAGTTTATGTTTCCAACTTAACTCTCAAATGAGAGAGAACCTAAACATTAAAAATGTTAGACATAGCTAACAAGGTATGAATTTTATATAAATCAAGATACTAAAAATCCAACAATACAACAAAATAAAACACTTTTTTAGGATAATTGGGGATATGCCAACACTAACTGCATATGTAATTTAGGGATTATTATTATTATTTAATAAGGGATTATTATTTTAATTTAGGGATTATTATTATTTTCTTAAGAATTTGGTATTATTTTTAAAAAAGAAAAATTATCTTTTAGGGATATATGCAGAAGTATTTACAGTTAAACTTATTCATATCAGGCCTTTGCTTACTGTTTCTGTGAATACTTTCGAGATCTATTTACAGTTAAATTTATAGATATCAGGCCTTTGCTTACACAGTTACACTGTTTCAAATCTGTGAGATTTGCAGATTTGCTGAGATTGGCCACTGCACAACAATTATTTATTTGTTTTAATGTTTCAAGTTTTTATTTAAATTTAGTTATTATCCCCATCACCCAGTTAACCTAACCCCCACCCAGCTCCTCAGAGACCTCTTTGACCTCAGGAAGTAGCAACTTCTTAATTCACACATCTCCTTAGATAAGGATAACAAAAGCAAAAATGAACTAATGACTTTAAGATAAAAAGTTTCTGCACTGGGAAAAGGTAAGAAACAACAAAACTACAAGGTACAATAATTGTTTAAATTAGCGATGGTTACCTGGGAGACTGTTCTGCTTTCTTAGTTTTTGTATACACTTTAATTTCCCATAGTAAATGTTTTAAACATTTTAGGAAATTTGTTGTAAATTCATTTAAAAAATGTCCTTACCAAGGAATACCATTTATAAAACATCAAATGGTTTACCAAACACAGATTTTATGGGGCATCCATTATAATGTAATAATTTATATGTTGAAAATGATGACAGCAAAAGTAGTCTGCTTTAGAAACCCTTTCTTAACACCACATGCTTTTTATATATATCTTTTTGTATATTTCTTTTCTTTTTTTCTCTTTTAAGCTTTTAAAATTTCTCAAGTTGAAGCCTATGATTATTGCCCAATTTCAGAGTGGGAAATAACTCCTGTGTTTAGCTGGTGCACTTGGATGAATATTCATAGAGCAGCAGGGGAGAGGAGAGTGCTAGACTCTGACAGTGTGTGAAACTGGATCTTAAACAAACCACTGAGTCATTGTTGAATGTATGGCCTTTTATGGAATGTATGTTGAATGTATGACCCCATGAATGAAGGTCCAGGGTCTACAGTGTTTTATAAGGGACAAATTACATCAAAACCATAAGACAACTGAGAATGATCTTTGATTCCTCAAAACCAGAGGATGAGATTCTCTTAAAATTTATTTCAGTAATTTTTTAAAACTGCACATAGGGGTTTTCTTTTCACCTCTTGAATCACAGACTGAATTTAAAACAATGCGATTTCATTAGTACTTAAATCAAGGTATTCATGGTGATAGCTTCCAAGCTTGCCCTCTGACTGCTCAGACGTATCATACAAAACACTGCAGCATACCCTGAGTACTTTCCTCCTTTAAACTGTTCCCAGAGTGCCTTCCTCTATCTCCTTACCTACACATCCTACATGATCCCAAACCCATATCTTTAAATGTTCTCATTTTGTACAATTAAAATGCTATAGCAAATCCGAGACTGAGGTATTTAAAAAACATAAGCTGCCAATGCAATGGATTTCTCTGAAGGTGTAGCAATCTACTATCTATAAATGGCATTTGGTTGAACACACATGCAGCGCCCTGAGAAAATGTTATTGCTTTATTACTGCACGGTACCAGAATCCTGAGATTTGCTGAGACCTGTTACTACAATCAGGGGCATATCACTGATATTCAAATAAAGATACTATTTTTCACAATTCCAAACTGGATAACTGTGTTTGATATATTCTTAAATTGGACATTTATTTTGTGTCATTTTCAACTTCACTGTTGATTTATGCTTCTTTCCCATCCATCCAACACTCAAACTGTTGATTCTACCCTTCTGAAGCCACATGATCCTGAGAGATAATTACAGATGTTATTTATCAATTGTGCCAACAAATTTCTTCATCTGATAACATAGTACTTAAAAATTTCCAATGAATGAAAATACTATTTTTCTCAACTACATGAAGTAGGGAAAGTAAATGGACAATACCCTTATTTGAGGTTAGTAAATTATGAAATTAATCAAAAGCTTAACATTTTAGAGTACTCAGGATAATGAAGGAATAGGCAATGATGCATGTTTTTATATCACAGCCACATTACAGAGCTATGTTATAAAACCCACTGACATTCAAATAGCATCTAAGAATTTATTCATTATGACTAAAATATTTTGTTCTAGAATAAAACTATAGTATAAGCTCATCTAGAATAAAACTATAGTATAAGCTCATCATAAAGTTTGTGATTACTACAACATATCATGGAGTGAGCAGATTCTAAAAACAGAAAATTATATAATAAAAGCATACATACAATATATATGAGTGTTTATGGCAGCCCGGGTGGCTCAGGGCTTAGTGCCGCCTTTGGCCCAGGGCTGGAGCATGGAGACTGGGATCCAGTCCCACGTCTGGCTCCCTGCAAGGAGCCTGCTTCTCCCTCTGCCTGTGTCTCTGCCTCTCTGCCTCTCTGCGTGTGTGTGTGTGTGTGTGTGTGTCTTATAAATAAATAATAAATAAAACCTTAAAAAAATATATATGTTTATATGTGATACAAAATGATGTAATATTATTATAATATAATATAAATATAGGTACTATCAGCAACTGGTTTATAATAGTTCCATTCTGTATTCTAAATTTGTCCACTAAATGTACTAGACAGCAACTAGAAAATCTGAACTTGAAGGTGAATATTGTCAAAATTTTATAAAATTAAAGTAAAACACATTAAATATCATATGTAGGATACATATTCTGTCTAGAATTATATGGGAGAAAAATAAAATTATTATTTGAATTTTTGCCCCAAAATGTTAGAAACTCAGTAAATTTGGGAACCTGATTATTTCTAGGGCTGCTTTATCTGAGTTACTATTTTCACTTAATGTTTACATTCTGAGTTACTATTTTCACTTAATGTTTACATTTAAAGGATTTAGATTAAAGAGGTCATAATAAGCTGAAAATGCATAACCACATATATTGATACCTGACTTTAGAATTACATGATCATATTGAACCAGATAATTATTCTCACAATAACCTAATACAATTTAATTAAGTATTCTATGAAATTAAAACTGTTTCAAAGGGTACCAAGAAAGGAGTTTACCAACGTATTTACCGTGACAACTAAACGCCAAAAGCTAAGAAAAAAGTGTTTGCTCTGAGGAAACAGAACAAAGCATTCCAAGTCTCTCTATCAAACAAGTAAAGAGCTTAATGAAAGCAACTGTGTGACAGCTTGTACTTTCTTTGCTGACTGTTGTATAGACCTGTGGCTCGTGGCTATTGCTAAGCAGCCTTTTGGGACATTTTCTGAAAGTTGCTATGTGGAAACTCTGCCATCCTAAAACAAGATTACACAAGTCTCCCTGAATTGTGGCTGACTACCAACAGATGAGACTTCCCTCATGTGATTACTTCAGGGGCACCAGAACTGACTTCCGCAAATTCAAAGGATATTAAAAAAAAATTACTGAAGCAAGCAAGTTTAGCTATTTAAGTTAAAGAGCTTCTGTTCCTTTCAAAATATAGATTTTATTTTCTCACATTAGGGGAATATACAGTTAACCCTTAAACGGGGTTCAACTTGAGTGATTAAAAATTCTTTATAGAAAATACAACAATTACATATATAATGAGCATATAAGGAAAGAATGATGTGGTGCATAAATGTTAGTATTATTATTAGATAAAATACACTAATCATGTATTATATAAGTATAATACTGCTTTATAATAGAAGTTTAAGGTATAAATAAATTAAATATTGATCATCTTTATAAACCTAGTAACTTCAGTACATATAAGGCATGAATTGTAAAAAATAGAAAATGAATCAGATACATTTCACATCATAATTGGACGAATTTAAAATACATAGCCAAGGGGCACCTGGGTGGCTTAGTCAATTCAGCATCTGCCTTTGGCCTGGGTCGATCACTCAGGGTCCAGGGATCAAGTCCCACATTGGGGTCTCCATGGGGAGCCTGCTTCTCTCTCTCCCTCTGTCCCTTCCCTTGCTGGTGCTCTCTCAAATAAATAAATAAAATCTTTTAAAAAATACACAGCCAAAGTAGAGGGAAAAATCCACTCTATTAATTTGAATAGTCAATAAACCAAGCTCCTTCAGAAGTACTAAAAAAAATAGGTATATACCAGGTAACAAAGAAAATCTCAATAAACTTTAAAAAAATCAACATTTATGTTGGCCATATTTTGTCCAAAAGAAAGTAAGACTAGAATTTAAAAAAAGTTTTAAGATTTTTTTTTTTTTTAAAGTGATCTCTACACACAATATGGGGCTTACACTCAGGACCCAGAGATCAAGAGTTCCATGCTCACCAACTGAGCCAAGGACGTGCCCTGAAAATATTTTTAAATGATAGCTTAAAAGTTATTACTTAAGTAAACATTTATGAAAGAAAGAAAAAGAGGGAGGAAGAGAGAGGGAGGGAGGGAAGGAGGAAGAGGGGGAGGGATTGTGGGAGAAAAGACAAAACTGCTCCAAAAACCTTGTAGAGAACAAAAGACCTGGGATCCCTGGAGCAGCGGTTTGGCACCTGCCTTTGGCCCAGGCCGTGATCCTGGAGACCCAGGATCGAATCCCATGTCGGGCTCCCGGTGCATGGAGCCTGCTTCTCCCTCCGCCTGTGTCTCTGCCTCTCTCTCTCTCGATCTCTATGTGTGACTATCATGAATAAAAAAAAAAAAAAAAATTAAAAAAAAAAAACTAGAGAACAAAAGACCTGACATGATAAATTTTTTAGAATATAAAATAAAGGGCTAGAATACAGAGCTTAAAGAGGATGTGGTGAAATAAAGAGAGCCACAAACACTCTGACATTCTTCCAACAAGAAGTAGAGGTTACAAATATGATTGTGTTAACCAATAGAATACTGCAGAAATGAAGCTGTGTTCGTTTTTGTTGTTGTTGTTATTGTTGTTATTGTTGTTTTTTTTTACTTGATGTCACTTACAACATTTTCTGTCAGGGAGGCCAAGCGTCACATAAAAACACTTACTACCTAAGACTGCCGTTACAGGAAAAACCCCAAAACATGGGGATCAGATGCCACATGGAAAGAAAGACACTAACTTGTCAGTCATATAAGTACAGAAGCTTTTTTGAAAGTGATCCTTCAGCTGAGGCCTTACTAAATTTCTTAACAACAAAAATATGGCTAAAATAAATGATTGTTTTAAGTCACTAAGTTTAAAGCTCAGAGATGTTCAAAGCAAAACTGTTTTCTGTAAATAAACTTATTAGAAAATAAATATTTTGGGGCACCTGGGTTGCAGTGGCTTAAGTTGGTTCTCTCCCTCTGCCTCTCACTCTGCTCACTCTCTCTCTCTCTCAAATAAATAAATAAATAACCAAAAATAAGAAATATTGGAAGTAAATGAATATATGATCCATTTCAGGAAGAGAAATGGATATGCTTTTTTTTCTAAAAAGAAATTATTTAACAAAAAATATAAAAAGCATATGAAACAAAATAGTAGCATTATACTATATTAAATTCAATAGATTAAATTTAAAATAGATTCCTTTAAAAGGTAAATAGACTACCTTGGCAAATCTTTTTTTTTTCTTTTAAAGATTTTATTTATTTATTCATGAGAGACAGAGAGACAGAGAGACAGAGACACAGGAGAGGGAGAAGCAGGCTCCATGCAGGAAGCCCGATGTGGGACTCCATCCTGGGACTCCAGATCACATCCTGAACTGAAGGCAGTTGCTTTAACCACTGAGCCACCCAGGCATCCCTATCTTGGCAAATCTGAACAAAAAGTGAAAAGACACAACATCGGAAATAATTTGTCCCTACATAGAATAAAACAATTCTAAAGTAATTCTATGTATCATTCTTTGCAGTATTTTAAAAAACCACATGTAATAAATGGTTTTGCTATTATGCTTTAAATTAAAATCAAGGAGAAATAAAAATCTGAAAGCTCGTATTGGCAGAAGAAATATAATGGTATCCTTTACCACTGATAAGAACCTCCTAAAAAGACAAGAATGGATGAAATTAGTGAGCAGACCCACTCACACATACATGCACACACACACACAACTTGATAAAGAAAAATCATCAAATTTCATTGCAATTAGTAAGTAATTAAATATTAGAAACATTACCCATCAAGTCAACTAAAAGTCATAAATTCTTACCACTGTATTATTATTCAACATTGCACTATAAGATAGTTAAGTAATAAGAAATGAAAAAGAAATAGAGATATAAATAATAGAGAGGAAGAGAAAAAGTAAAAATATGTAAATATTTGCATAAGATATGATTGTCTATGTAAAAAATCCTGAAGAGTTAAATGAAATAAAAAAGAAGCAATACAAATAGAGCAAAAGGAATAAACATAATCTTCAACATACAGTATATCAAAAAAAATACAGTATATCTCATTTACACCAGTTATGTTCATCAATAATTGTGATAATAGGGATGCCTGGGTGGCTTAAGGTTAAGTGTCTGCCTTTGGCTCAGGGCATGATCCTGATCCAGGAATCGAGTCCCACATTGGGCTCTCTGTGAGCAACCTGCTTCTCCTTCTGCCTATGTCTTTACTTCTCTCTATGTCTTTCAGGAATAAATAAGTATAAAAAAAAATTAAAAAAATAATTGTGATAATACTAATCACAAGTTTAAATCCTAAAAGATTCATTAGATATTACACAAAATATACCAAATATGAGATGTATATAAAGTTAGAATGGTAATATACCTTATTAGAAAAATATTGGTTCTTCCTAAAACAATTTATAATAGAATGTAATTATATTTATCATGAAATTTTCAAATAGGTCTGAAACTTACATAGAGGAAGTATAATAGCCAAGAAATTTTCCCAAAGAGTATTTAAATTTTACTCTCAAATAGAAAGACTATAAATGTATAACAATTTAAGAAGAATGGTATTGGTGCAGTAAAAGACGTAATAGTAGAATCAATCTACTTTCTTTTTTATGTAACAAAGATGTGAAACTGTTAAATCCATTCAGTGTTCTAATATTGCCCAGAACAACTTTATTACATCTTTTGAAGTCTGCATGTCAATCTCTACCCATCAGTTCTGGTCAAACTCTATGGATTATTTTCCAACTACAATCCTCCAAATATGCCAATATCTATCTTCTCCCATCCAACCATATCAAGACTTTACTTAAAAGTTATTACTGACAAAGGTCAGAAACCCAAATGATAGATGAAACAGTGATGTTTCAGTGCAAGAGTGCCAGCACTAAAATCATGAATCAATTGCATCAAAAACATCAAGTATCAAAATGGGCTCATCAAAAAGTTCTACTTTGTGGGGGAAAACATATATGTTATGTGATTTCTTAACAAATCTAAAGCATATTTCTTAAAGAAAATATGGTTTAATTACAGTCTCATAAGAATGATTTCCAAATGCAAAGGTGGGGAAAGCTTTGCATATGGTACTGTGTAGTGAGTAAAGTCACATGCATACACCAAGAAGATACTAGGTTAGAAGCGAATAACTTAAACATCCAGATTAAATATAAATATCTGAATTTTACAATTAGACTGTCAAACCATGAGGCTTGAATACAGTATGACATAGAAGCCTGCCCTGCAGTAACACACATATATATACATACCAATGTACCCATATATAAGAAGTGCAGAAGTGAACACAGTAAAAGCTTAATTTAATTAATTCATTTGGGAATTTCTGGTTCAAACACACTTAAAGAAGAATATTTATTATTATATGTCTCAGGGACTTTACTATTAAATTTGTGCGTTACTTTTAAAAAAAAAAGTATCTTATTTACTTATTTGAGAGGGAGAGAGAGAGAACAAGGAGGAGGGAGTGGAGGAGGATGGGCAGACAGAGAGAGAGAAGGTGAGCCTGCCTGAGCAGGGAGCCTGAGACGAGGGGCTCAATCACAGGACCCCGGGATCATGACCAGATCCAAAGACAGATGCTTAACTGACTGAGCCACCCAGGCACCCCTTGTGTGTTACTTGATAAAAAATTATAGGTTAGAGTGTTTTAAAACTATATTTACCCCATTTACTTGAAGACTAGACATTTTAAAAGCTGACATAATGGTGAAAAGCAGATACATGAAACCGGTGAATTTTGAAATAAAACTCTCTTTCTTCCACTATAAAATGTGTCAAGACCTTATAAGAACATGATGAGGATTAAAGATAATAATTTTAAAGACTGCTCAGTGTTTGGCCCAAAGTAAGCATATAATAAATGATACTTATAATTATTTGTATTATTATGGACACTTTAAAATTAAGTATTCTTTATATATATTGTTCCTCTTGCATCAATATACAAAATACAGCTAAAGTTATATAAATATTTGTGTACAATTTGAAAGGGCTTTAACATGCATTACATTATTTCATTCAGAAAACAACTTTCTGAATGCTGGTATTCTTACAGTCTTCATATAATATAAGGATACTAAAGCTTAGAGAAGTTGTACTTTGCCTAAAATCAAGCATCTATTATGTGGTGAAGCTGCCATTTACTTATAGTTGAGAAAAAGCACAAGTTTTTTCACTATATGACTTTCAAATATTCAGAAGTCATGTAAGCAATCACATACACAAAGGTATCCAAACACTTCAGCATCTATCTAGAATTTTATTGAGTGCTCCCTGATACCCTTCTCCAATTTTTATGACCAATATTTTAAAAAAAATTATATATTCCATATGATGGATAGATCATTTTTTAAATTCTTGAATGAATGTGATGTTATTAATGTGATCTGGATTAAAACAGGTTAGTAACTAATATATTTGGATAAATATTTGAATATATAATCTGTAGTCTAAATGATATGTTTGACTATCTTTAAAGCCAAAGAAAGTTTATTGAATTTTGTTGAGTTTAGAAAATTACAAACCAAAGTGACTTGGAGGATCATTTAAAATTATTCAATCAAAGTAAACATAAAACCTATTCTAAGGCTAATCTATAAAGTTTTCATATTTGTATAATATAAATATTCAAAAATAAATAGGATTTACACATGCTTTTAATATCATTTGTAACAAATACTGATAAAATTTTAGGGAACTGAAATATCTCATTGTTTTTCTAGTTTCATGAATGATTATTCTAGTTTCATAGATTCACACATTCCACAATATAAACAAACAAATAAGTAAACTCTATCCTTGGGAGAACAAAAATGTAATGATTTTGTAAAATTTGAATTGTATTTCATGACCTTATTAATTCAAACTAACAAGAATCATTTAGTTTAGCTATCTCCCTTTTATAGAGTCCTATTTTTTCATAAGTTATTATTACATGCCTTCTTTCTACAAAGTTTTAAATATAAGAACATATTATGTCTCTCCAAATATTGTAGCACCTATGCATTAAAATCCTAACACAAATAGTTCTTAAAGTGGGTAGTCTCATTCCTCAACTGCATTGTAAAAGAAAGGAATATTTTAGAAAAAATTGAGATGAAAATAGCTTATTTTCACACATTCTTTTTCTGTGCTCATCTTTTGTCTCAAGATACCCTCCTAAGCTCTGCATGTTGTGCCCAAGATTGTGAATCCGAGAAACCACCAAGGAGCCGACACCGATGCCGAGCTTGGGTCCAAGTATACCCGACACAGCGGAGCAGGGACTTGGACCCCGAAGTAGGTTACAGCTGGGTTTTTTATAGGCTGGTCTAGGGGATTTTCAGAAGGGGTGGAGGAATTTCTCAAGTTCTGTTTATATTCTGATATGGGGCTTCCAAGGGCATTGAGCTCTGTTCTCATTCTAATATGGGGCTTTCTACCACGGGTGTGGGCTATGTTGTCTTTCTGATATGGGATTCCCTGCCGAGGACATTCTGCAGTTTTTCCTGTAAAGTTCAGCTCTTATTCACAGGGGCCTAAGATGACTGTACTTGTGCTAATGCTAAACTTTAGGTGGGATGGCATTAATTTTTCTTGGCCTCCACACTGTGGACCTAGTATCCTTACATTATCCTTTAGCGTAGGTCTTCTCTTGTGAAGTCTGCTTGACACTTGCAAAATCCAGGCACTGTCTTACTTTTTATTCTCTATACCTATGCCAATAAAAAAACTGGCAGTTGCTAAGTAACTCTGTACTCTACAAGTGGTAGGAACTGCAAGAATTTATAAGTACAGGAGAAAGTTTTAGAGGTGCAGAAATATATGAACAAACTAAAATATGAAAGATTGTATGACTTATATTTAAGAAATTATGTAGCTCAGTTTGGTTGAAGAACAGGAAGGATAGAAGATTGCAAAATTGGTCACAAATCCTTCCCATTCATGTATTCATATTCTCATTGCAATGTGATTTTGCCACTCTTTCTATTAAGAACGGGAATCCATTTTCCCATGTCTTGAACTAGGCTTGTCTTTGTGATATACTTGGCCAACAAGATATTAGCAAATTTAATACAAGCAGAGACTTGAAGAGCACTCATTTTGACTTGCCTTCTTTTGCTGATATTTGGACCCTATGACTGCCACATGGAAAAGCCTGGCAACTGGGAATCAGAGGCCATGTGCAGTAGGACCAAACCATCTCACTCTAGCCAACTTGCCCCCCCACCCCCCAAACCAATAAACCTCTCACTACCAAAAAAGCAATAGATGCCCTTCTAGACTATCTGACCCCAGACAAACCAGCCCAGACCTAAAGAACTGCTCTGCTTACCCTCAGGATAGTGAGAAATAAGGAATGCTTGTTGTTTTAAATCACTAAGTTTGGGGGTGATTTTCAGACAGTAATAAAAAAATACAAATATTTGGATTACATTTAATCTTTATTTTTCTAAACTCAAATTATATGCTTAAAATATCTTCAGTATTTCCTAATCATAGATTTGGAATGGACAATTACCTGAGAGACAGTTTAGTCTCAATCTTTTATTTTATAATTTAGGAAAGCAGGTCTTAGGTTAATCAACTAGTCCAAATCACATGTTTAGTGAAAAAAAAACAAACAACATTCACACATTCTAATATTCAGTCTGAAACTGTTTCTACTATCTCTTACTGTAAACCAACATTTAATATCTACTATCACTTTTGTCACTGTGAAGCATGAAGTATATAGGATGCTCATTTAAAAACCTAATTTTCAATTTTTATTTTTATTTTCCAACACACCAGTTATGATTTTCAAGATTATCAATATTAACCTTGAAGAAATACACTTCTTTATAGGAATTTCATGATCAAACTTCTCATTAGGAAATACCTCCAGGCTAGAGCCACCTGGGTGGTTCATATGATTTCAGTTCAAGATGTTAGGTTGTGAGATCAAATCCTGCCTTGAGCTCCATGCTGGGCATGGAGCCTGCTTAAGATTCTTTCTCTCCCTCTCCCAATGCCCCTCCTCACCCTCTCTCTAAAAAAAAAAGAAAAAAAAGAAAAAAAAAAAAACGAAAAAAGGGAAGCATCTCCAGACTTGTATAAATATTATATAAATAAATATGTTTAATGTTGATTAATGGTGTACTTGTTCCAAATAATACTTTTACATTGATTCCTAAATTTAAATATTTCATACATACCCACGGGTGTGTATTTTGAAAGACAGTACATGGAAAGGGTGAGAATAAAATTAAACAAGATAGAGAGTAGGAAATAAAAGTATTCAAAGATATTTTTGATACTGTTTGATTTTCTTCACTGTTATTAGAAGACTGGACTCATACTTCCATTAGGTAACTAATGTAAAGGCTTCATTCAAACTCTGCTCAAGAGAGAAAATAGTTGTTTAAAATGTGTTTATGTGTGTCCCATAAGTTCTTCTATAGTCCACTTCATTCCAGGTTGATGTCCTAAGTCCTTGGTGTACATGCATAAGCGTTTTGATTTAATTAAGAGTTCCTGGGGATCTCAGAGTGAGAAACTTAAATCTTGCAGATCCACATGTATCCATTTGGGAAAACATGACCATGCTGGATTTTCTGTTGTCATCTCAGTACTACCATATTGTAAGACTAATTATCATGGTTCCCAGAATCCTCTTTATTTTTCTGGTTTCTTTGCCCAAAAGGGGAATTCATGTAAGATTTGGAAGGCAGATGATAAACAGAAACCATTGTTCTCTGGAAGGGGTTGCAGTGAGGCTTGTAGGTAGATAAAGATGCACAGCAATCTGGCTAGTTTGTGAGAACCACCTCCCAACTGTTTCAGTGTCAAATCCTCTGACCCACACTGTAACCACTCAGACCTCTGTGCTCTTCCAACTTAATTCTGTATTAAGCTTTGTTTTAATTCAAAATATATAGAGTGGCTTCTGTTTTTGTGACCAAACCTTGACTGATAGTGATTTTACTGTGTGGGATAGGGGTGGTGTCACAAAAAAAAACATAAAATAAGTATATAGAATTTTGGCAAAAAAAAACAAAACTCTTTTACCTGAGGCTGCAAAAATTATAACCTCTGTTCTGTAGTAGCAAAAACATTTTGTAAAACTGCACATTAGACAATGTACCTAATTAACTTTCTACACTGGGTGAGAAAGCTTGGATGCAAAGATGTGAAGGCATGAGTTAGCTGCCATGACAGCAACAAAAGGAAGATGAGTACAAAACAGAACTGGCGGGATCCCTGGGTGGCGCAGTGGTTTGGCGCCTGCCTTTGGCCCAGGGCGCGATCGTGGAGACCTGGGATCGAATCCCACATCGGGCTCCCGGTGCATGGAGCCTGCTTCTCCCTCTGCCTGTGTCTCTGCCTCTCTCTCTCTCTGTGACTATCATAAATAAATAAAATTTAAAAAAAAAAAAAAAAACAAAAACAAAACAGAACTGGCCAATTTAAGGGAAATTTAGCAGGGATATAAAGGTCAAGAAATTTCAATGTTTTTTTTTGTTTTGTTTTGTTTTGTTTTTTAAATAAAACTGCACACACACAATAAAAAATAAGTGTCACAGTTTCAGGGTATATGTGAAGGACATGACTAATTGTAACTAAGGTAGCCAACTATGGCTTCATGGGGTATCAGATAACTTTTCCTTCCCTTCACTTCAGGTTTGGCTGTGTAATACTTCGCTCAATTAGATGTTAACAATGTAACATGGGCTGAGGCTGGTATTGCTTATGCAATTTGGTTACCTTCTTGTCCAACTGACTTTGCCATAAGAAAAATACATTGAGGATAGACACTCCTCATTAATTAAAGAATGAAATATATAAAGAGAGCCACCCTAGCTGTCCCTCTGAGGGACAGCCTGAAGCAGAGCTGTCCCAGCCAGTGCAAACATGTGAACAAGAAATACATGTTTATTGTTGCATGGTACTGAGATGTCTGTGATTATATATAAAACATAAAACAGCAAAATCTAACTGATGAAATAGGACTGACAAGGAGTAGTTTTATAGGTAGAAGCTTCTGTGTGTAAGATAAGGAAGATGGTCAAGATATATACACCTGGTTCTGAGCTAACAGATTGACGCTAAAGGGATTTGTGATACATTGCATTGCTGTTCCAATTATCACTCCCTAAAATTCAGCCATACTTTTCAGTCATGGAAATTTTCAGTGTCTCCCCATCTGGACAGAAAATATATTCCCACCCTGTTGAGTTGGATTTGGCCAGTTTATATGATGCAGGGATAGATTTTGAAAATTCTTCCTTGATTTTATTTTCTCTCCTGATTTCCTATGATCATCAATGAGAAGCCTATTCCATAATAAACACTAGACCCAGTATCATGAAGATACAAGAAACAGACCAGAACAAAACTGAGAGCCTAAAGATGCAGTCACTCTATCTAACCTGTGGATCCATGAACAACAAAAAAATAAATATATTTAAAAAAAAAAACTTGTAAGTCTCTAACATTATGGGTAGTTTGTTAGGAAAAAAATTGACTAATGAAGGGGATGAATGATATTGAGAATGTCATGCTCTAGCTTACTCGTCTGGTCTGCTATCTTTGAAAACTGAGGTTGAGTATCCTAATAGTGACTATCTGAAAAAAGCAAAATAAACAAAAAACACCTGCTTTATAACCTAGCAAAAAAAGGGGGGGGGGAGTAAAATAAATGAGTAAAGAAGGTAGTCTCTATTTCAGCGTAGCCATTGATGAAAAGTAGATCAGAATATTTTCATCACAATAGTAACTCACAGTTAATTTTAAGAATTGTGTTAAAACAACAGTATAGCTCTGTCTGAGTCAAGGAGCTTATGGAAGGTGAGCAGGTTATGCAGCATCATAGCTAAGGACCTGTGTGGCCATCACAGGGAGAAGCAGGGGAGAAAGCAACAGGATAAGCTACAGGATGTCACTTATAAGCACAAATGAGATTACCTTACTGTCACTAAAAGCCCTAAAGGGGGAATGATTTGATGTTCCTACAATGGGACAATTAAGACTAACTCATACAGTCTCATCTTGGAGAATTCCACAAAAATACTAGTTGCATTAGTTTTATATAAAAATACATCTATAATTTATATTAACAAATTTGTCATTTTTTATGAACTTGAAGGAAACACACAATTTGTTTTGCTGATTTCATCTACTAAAAACTAAAACCTAATTTTAAGTGTTAGTCAAGTCACAGACATAGAAGATCGTTTTTGAAAGGTTTTTCAAATGATTTACTTCTCTTTTCAAAATATGGGATCTCTGGGTGGCTCAATGGTTGAGCATATGCCTTTGGCTCAGGGCATGATCCCAGAGACCCAGGATCGAGTCCCACTTTGGGCTCCCTGCATGGAGCCTGCTTCTCCCTCTGACTATGTCTCTGCCTCTCTCTCTGTCTGTGTCTCTCATGAATAAATAAAATCTTTAAAAAAAATTTCCATTTGTCAAAAATATATCACTCAACCATACAAAGTGTTAATGGTTTTAAAAACACAAACTGAAAAAAATAATATAATTAATTTAGATTTCGACCTTTATTTTTAAATAGCAATAGCCAATTTCACATAAATGTAACATGCAACATGAAATGAGAAAGTCAGAAAATTCTAACTAATCTTATTATTAGCAACCTCCTTAAAAGACTCAAGTATTGCTTTTCTAAAGATCATTGAGAAGTGAATGTTAGTTTTTTTAATCAATTTTTTTCTGTAGCTCAGATACTATAAAATAAGTCCATTTAAATGTAAATTCAATATTTTAAATGAAATTTATAATTATAACTATTGTCATAACACTTTGTGGTTGTAGACCATTCAGTCGCTCAAGAAATTCTTTTGTATTCATTTGCAGGAAGTTCCTGCCTCAGCTTCAGGCACTAATCTACTTTTATCTCTATGAATTCACCTTTTCTGGAAATTTTATGCAGATGGAGCCAGAGAGTATATCGTCTTTTGTGCCTGACTTCTTTCACTTAACATAAAATTTTGAGGTCTATTCATATTGTAACATGTATCAACAATTTGTTCTTTCTATTGCAGATATGAAGTTCATTTTATAGATGTACCACATTTAGTTTAGTCAATAGTTGACAGATTTTTAGATTGTTTCCAGTTTCTAGTTATTCAGAATAATGTTACTATGAGCATTTGCATAGCAGACTTTGTGTAGACCTATGTTTTGATATCTTACACACTGAAGAATGGAATTGAGGTTATTATTAACTTAACTTTTTAAGAAATTGCCAAAATCTTTTCCAAAGCATCTGTACCATTTTATGTTCCCAGCAAGACCGTATAAAGGTTCAATTTTCCCTGTTTTTGCCAACACTTGGTATCATCAGGCTTTTGATGATAACTATTCCAGTGGATGTCTAGCAATATTTCATTTGCATTTCACTAAAGACTTTTAGGGCAAAATGACAAAATGAATACTAACCACATGGAACAACTTTATATGTGTTTATTAACTCTTCATATATTTTCTTAGGTGAAACGTGCTATAAAATATTTTGCCTATGTTTAAACTGAGTTGCTTGTCATCTTCTTAATGAGTTGTAAAATTTCTTTCATTATTTTGAATATACATCTTTTAGCAGATACGTGATTTGCAAATATTTCTCCCAGTCGTTAGCTTATATTTTACTTAAGTATTTCTTGAAGAACAAAAACATTTTAATTTTAATGAGGTCCATTTTTTTTGTCTTTTTATAGATTGGTTTTTTTTGTGTCATATCTAAGAAATCTTTGTTTAATCCAAGGTTTAATTTTCTCTTATGCTTGCTATTAGAAATAATTTAGTTTTAGCTCATATTTATTCTAAGATACATTTTTTATTTGATTTTTGTAGATGGTGTTAGGTAGGGTCTAAATTATTCGTAGTTCTTTATGCATCTTTTTCATATATTTTTTAAAGATTTTATGTATTTGACAGAAAGAGAGAGAGCACAAGTAAGGAGAGCAGCAGGCAGAGAAAGAGGGAGAAGCAGGCTCCCTGCTGAGTAAGGAGCCTGATGTGTGGCTCAATGAGATCATGACCTGAGCGGAAGGCAGATGCTATACCTACTGAGCCACCCAAGAGCCCTTTTATGCTTCTTTTTAATAATGACTTTGTCTATTTTAAAGTCTGTATCTCTTCTCTCTATATATGTGGTAGTTTCCCCCAGTCAGCCATGGATATATGGATAGCTGATCTAGACCCTGCATGTCTTTTTCTTCTCATTTACAGGATTTTCCAATTAAGTTTCTGGAGGCCAGTCTATTGCTCACTCCAAGGGCAAGCGCAATATCAGTTTAGAAGTGTTGTCACTTTGCATGTTCATTTCCTACCAATATTGCCATTTTTACTCACAAACACTACTGGGCATGACTTCTGTGCCCTTTGTTCAAAATCAAGTCTGTCCTCTCCCAGTGAAGCAACTGATTTTTTATGGGTTGTCCCCTTCTGGCAGCAGCACTGTGCCTACTGATCTGGACATTAGGCAAGGAGAAAGGCTGGTGAGAGCAGCCCCTCGGAAGAATGCTACAGATTCCCACTGTCCTTACCCAAAGGTGAGTCATTTTTCTTGAATAAATATTTTTCAATGTGTTGCTTTTAGTCAACTTCAAGAACCTTGAATTGTTATCAACAATCTTGTTCATGCTTATTGTTGGTTTTGGGAAAAAGGATCCTTTAAACATTTCACTTGACCATCCCTGGAAACCCTGGAGTCTAAAAACAAATTATATATATATATATATATATATAT
Organism: Canis lupus baileyi; assembly: GCF_048164855.1. NCBI lineage: Eukaryota > Metazoa > Chordata > Mammalia > Carnivora > Canidae > Canis > Canis lupus. The sequence continues at coordinate 50,923,057 of NC_132855.1, read as the reverse complement.
ATATATATATATATATATATATAGTGGTAACATCTGAAGCCAAATTCCAGTGAGCATTTGAGAAACTCCACCTCAGACTGTGAAAGGGACAGAATTTTGTGGATTCCATAAGTAGCTTTGTGCTTCCTCCTGGTCCTAGTTCTTTATTTGGGGAAAGATGCCATGAAATCCTAAGGAGGCAAGTCCTAATCTCAGGAGATTTCCTGGGCAGGCAGTGGACCTGTCTCCCTTTAAAGGAACCACATGGGCTATGAGCATATCAATGGTGGCAATAACTTCAGGATGTTTGTCTGACCCTACAGAAGGGAGAAGCCCAGTAATGACTGGAATAGACTTTCCTCCCATCAAGGGTTTGGAGACATAAAGTAGATTTAAATATAACTTTTTTAAAATATAATTAAAAAAAAAAGATTTTCTTTATTTACTCACGAGAGACACACAGAGAGAGGCAGAGACATAGTCAGAGGGAGAAGCAGGCTCCCACAGGGAGCCAGATGCAGGACTTGATCCCAGGACCCCGGAATCATGACCTGAGCTGAAAGCAGATGCTCAAACACTGAGCCACCCAGGTGCCCACTTTTTTAAAGTTTAATTTTAAAGAAAATATTTATATTTTTATATTCCAGGTTGGAGGGGAGAGTTTGTATTCACCACAAACTGGAATTGCTAAATATTAAAGTGGTATTTTGCTGTAATGAATATGGTTTATACATTTATAGTGAAATTTTATAAATCTGGTTTATAAATTTACAGGCACAACATTTATACACAAAGGAGTTTGTCAAGAGAAATGAGATTCTTTAGCTATACATAAAAATGTAGAAGCAGACTTACAGATGATGGGAAAAGTAATATAATTAATTTGTCCTTTTGGCTTGTAGACTATGGAGAAATTCTGATTCATAGGGTAAGAAGTCGCATTTTTAATGGCTCATGTTTGTCCTCTTCAATTAAACTGATAAAGCAGCTTAAAGGAATAAGAAGTTTTTCTTTGTTTGTTTCAAGTTAGATCACTAACAGTATCCAAGTAACTGCTGCTTACTTTCCATGATAAAAAAATTCAAGCACAAAGGATCAAAATTTGAAACTGCTAAGATTTTCTAAAATACAAAATTATCTTGACAGGATATGTTATGCATTTATTTGTCATTGTACAATTGACTATTAGGCTGTGACCAGAGCATGTACCAAGCAGATGCGCTGGGATTGTGCTTGGCATTTAATTGAGCATGGCATTCGGGTTCTGTATATGGATATTACTTCTACATTTTTACATGAGCAGACATGTGCTGTACTGAATTTTAATAAGCCCTAATGCAGAGCTACAATCGTCCATAATCAATTGTATGTTGACAAAGCTTAAATATATACACAGAAGTACCGAGACTGCTATGTTCAGACATTTGCCCCAAAATGAGGTAACCTAGCAGTATGTGGGAATGAGCTGGCCCACAATGTGAGAAAACTAACACACAGTCAAGAATTTACATATAAATATTTGAATAGGTTGTTAACCCATCCTGAGAGGGTTCATGAAGTTTTCCTTGAGAGAATGACTACTTGATACTTTGAAAACCAAAAAAAGGACAAATTTATACTGGTAAAGTTGTTTGTTGGGCACTGACAAAAGGAAGCAGCAATGGGACCCTGGACAGGTGTTGTAGGTGTAATGAATAGTAAATGTATATATATATATATATATATATGCATAAATCAGCGGGTGTTGAGGTGGCCAGTATGGCTTGTTTGTAGAAACAATAGTAGAGGTTTGTACACAGAAAAGCAAACTCTTATCTCAGCAGTAAGGATTGATTTTGTTTCAAAAGTAATGACAAACCATCAAACTCAAAGAAGCAGAGACTAGAATGGTGGTTACCAGGGGCTGGTAGGAGAGAGGTAAAAAATGAGGAGATGCTGGTCAAAGGGTACAAAGTTTCAGTTATGCAAGATGAGTACCTTCTAGAGATCTAAAGTGTAACATGGTGAGTGCACTTAACAATACTGTACTATATACTTGAAATTTGCTGAAAGAATAGATCCCAAGTGTTCTCACCCCTCTACCCCAAAAAGGTCACCACGTGAGGTGATATACACCTTAACTAGCTCGATGGTGCTTATTATTTTACAATGTATACATATATCAAGTTGTATACCTTAAATTTATACAATAAAAATGGAATAATGTAAAGATTCAGAATTTATCATCAGGTCTGCAAAACCACTTTCTCAGCGGAATATGGAACACTAAATTTATTTTATTATCTTGTAGCTATATTTTCTGTCCATTTGTTTTTAGGCCATCAATGGTGGGAAAGCTGAACTCTCATTCTGCGTCATGGTTCTGGTACCCTTTCAAACTGACATACCTGTGTTCCTTTTCAAATTCGTCCTCACTCTTCCCTCCTAGCACTTGTTATTAGTCTCCTTGTCTCATACTGTCAAAGACATTCAGGTGATCACTTCCATATAGGTCTTAAGCACCGTCACAGATATATTCCCTAGTCTCAGGTGGGGATGTTATCCTTCCAACACAATGGTTATTTTTCCCTTGCTTTAAGGTGGTCTAGGGAAAGAGATCTCTGAATAGTTCCATATTTTACTACCTATTCAGAAATTCCAAACTTTTCATATAATTTCACAGCTTTTTTTTTTTTTTAATAAAAAAAGAATGTGCATCTCATCTTATCAGAAACAGAAAACAATCCTGTCAAAGAAGCCCATTATACACATCCACAGGTACTGGTGATTTTTAAAAACGCCCCACATGCCATTAGAGGTACTTTTCTTATCTACCATTGGATTAAGGAAGAGAATGGAAGGTGTCTACTTAGTATCTAATTGTGGGTATTTTCAGAAGTTACATTTCTTTTTATGCAATGATGTTATAAGCAAATCACAAGGTGAGTATGTGGCCTGGAAACTCCGGACTCAGATCTTGGCCCAACACCCAAATCAAAACTTGTAGAACTATTTGGGATTCGATATTCCATTCAGCAAGTAAGAAAGGAGTTAAGGACTATGTGATTGCAATTTTCCTAGCAGCTTTTGTTGATGAAACACCAGATCCAATGTCCTGTAAAGTGTGAAGATTTCAGTTTGTAATTTGTTTTATACATTTTCATTTAAAGCATGCATGCTAAGAAATCATTCCTTGAAAGGAAAAAAAGCACTTATTGTTTCAGTGGTGATTTTATTACATTTCTTTTCGTTTGTTTTTAGTTTATATTTTATTTCCTGCCTTGTTTTCTTCTGGATAGAACCAGCTGTTGAGTCAGCAGTGTGTAGGCAACTCAAGTAGGACATGATTACTGAGATTCCTTTTATGTTCCCCTCCAGGGCAGCCACCTGCTTTGTCATTGAAAAAATGACTCATGTGGAGGTCTGACAAATACCTGGCTGCTCAGCATAGCTGTCTGTGAGACACGCTTGTAGCTCTGCTTTAAGGGAGGGTAAAAACGAAGATTAAAAATTCATTGAAATATCCCTGTAGAGCCTCGCTAAAAGGCAAAGAAAGACCTTTGTATCATAAATAAAACATTAGCAGTGTGAGTACAGGGCAATGGGCCACTTTTATGAATATTATACCTAAATGATGCAAGAAAAAAAGACAAGATAAAAATATATGTCAAAGCAATATTTGCGTCTCTGATGCATTCTCTGACCCAATAATCAAACTATTTCAGTCATTTCTTTGTAGTTTGCCCTTTGAACCAGGATAGTCTCAGTTAAATCTGTGTCAAAAACTTCAATATGGTTAGCACATGCTACATAATTTAACCTGAATGAAATACACCCTTCTCTTCTGTGTTGGAAGCTCAGACTGCTGGTTTCTCCACTGTCTAGTAAAGTTAGTGGAACTTGCTCCATATATCTCTTTATGGGTAACACACTACCCCAACATTTTCAAGACAAGTATTTTATTTGCTTTTGATATGTGGGTCTGGAATTCAGAAAGATCTTGACTGAGTAGTCTGTTTTTGATCCATGACAGCATCAGCTGGGCATCCAGGACACAATTCCAAAATGACCTCTTCATTCAAATGTCTGGTGTCTCAATACTTCTTGGTCTCTCTTTCTCTCCACATGGCATCTTAATATCTTGGGTCTGTTCATGTGGCTTGTGCTTCTCACCATTTGGTGGTTTGAGGGTAGTGGGATTTCTTACACATTGGTTTGACTTTCTCCAGAGCAAGTGTTCCAATCAGTCTAGGTAAAAGATGCAAGGATTCTAATTATCCAGCCTCAGAAGTCCCAGGACATCATTCTCACCCATTCTACCAGTCAATCAAAATACATTCTGGATTCAAGGTGGGGTAGAAGCGACTCCAGCTCTGGAGGCGGAATGCTCACACATCCATATATAAAAATAATTAAAAAAAGAATTGATGTATTAAAGACTTGTTTGAAGATATATCACAGTCATAATTTCCCTTATATCTTATTTCCTCTGTGGTTAATGGGCTTGTAGTTATTACTGGTTTTAATGTTCTTAATGTTGCTATATGTTCTTAAATACCTTTATTTTAAAGAAGTTTTACAACATCATGTTGTTACAAGGTATTTGTGATCATGAATTAAATACCATATTGTGTTCTCCAGTAAACTTTCCTGAACACAGCTTCCTCCACTCACTAAACAAGGATTTACTGCATACCCATCATGTATCAAGAACTCTTCTAGATACTGGAGATAGTGCAACTAAAGAAAAAAAATATGTTTATCTTGGAAATTTGATTGAGGTGGAGATAATAAACAAACATAAAATATAATATGTTGGGGGTGATAAATCTTATGAAGAAAAATAAATCCATAGTTTAGGAAATCTAGGAAGTTCAGGTCAAACTCCATGCTGAAGAAGGCCAAGACTTCAATTTACTCTGGCCTGTTACCACCTTGTCCCACACTGTTCTGTAGGTAATGAAGCCATATCGCTGATGTTATCAATGCGATAAGATTATGTGGCCTGAAAAGAGGTGCTTAATTTTGAGATTACATAGCTATGGGTGTTTAAAAATTTTATGGACAAACCAGGAAAATGCATTACACACCTTTTTTTGAATACAATTTATCAAGTTCACATATCTTTTGAACCTAAGGGCATTCAGACACAGTTAAATAATAAAGAAAATGAACTCTAGTTGTTTCCTTTATAATATTGTAGCAAGTATCCATAATGAAAGGGATATTGACTTTCACCAGCTTCCACAACTGAAATAATATGGATAAAGTTTACACAAGAATTTCTGTGTGTGTGTGTGTGTGTGCATCTCACAGTTCAAAGAAAAGTCCATTTGTTTAGGAACATTTTGCACTTTATTTTGTAAGATCGCCTTGAGGTTCTAGCTCAGTGAAGGAGATAATATTATAGACTGTGGGATGGGTGTCTCTATATTTTCTCCATCCTAACTTAATGAGAAGGTATAAAATGTCAAAAATGCAATTTTTTCTTGGCTGAGAATTTTTGCTTAACGTCTGGTCCCATTCCTTTTTTCTTCATATATATTTTTTTTTCCTAGTGGGTTGTTTTCAAATATCAAGTGGATGAGTTGTTTATAGTTACTGGATGTAGTCATGATATCTTAAAGAAAAACTTTCTAATTTATTTTGTAAAAAATGTATAGTGATTACATGTTTATAGATCCTATTTTAAGCTAGCAATTTGAATTAGGTAAAAAGATAATTTACAGATATATATCTATCAATACCTTAGGTATGCTCTCATAATAATTGTTATAAATCAATATTTTATTAATGTAATTATTTTTCAAATACTATATTTGGGTTGTTATTAAAAGTAATGTACTAGAAGAAATTTCTCTCATAAGAAAATACTCTAAATTTTAAAAGTTATCTCCTTGATGCTATTACAAAAATATAGATATCCATAAAGAGAGTGTAATGTCCCTTCTTATTTTTATCATGTTCTTTTTTTAAAGATTTTATTTATTTATTCATGAGAGACACAGATAGAGAGGTAGGGACATAGGGAGAAGGAGAAGCAGGCTTCCTATAGGGATCTCAATGCTGCACTTGATCCCAAGACCCCAGGATCATGACCTGAGCTAAAGACAGATGCTCAACCACTGAGCCATCCAGATGCCCCTTTTAATCATGTTCTTAAGAATACTGGGAAAACAGTACACTTTGGGTGCTCTATAGACTGCAGTTACCCCCTTTAAATAAAGTATGATAGTTATATATTTCTAAAATAAAATGCTAACTGATTTCACCTGTGAGTTTATGGAAATTAATGATAGTTTAAACATACATTTGCACTTCAAAACAGACGATAATGAAAAATGCTATTGGCATATTCCTTGGGGTGTGAAGGTCTTTAAAGGAAAAGCACTGGTCCTTAAAATGGTAATATAACTACAGTATATATTACATAGAATATGATTTATTGAGGTCTTCTCTTTAACAATCATACAATATAGAAGAACTTATTCTTCGATTCTAAGTAGGTTCATAACACCTTTGGAGGGACAATTAATGAGAAGATCTTGCTATCTTTGAAAAATTTTTTGCCTGATTTGTTTTGTAATAGATTTATGCATCAATGACAGACCTATGGCTAAAAGAGATATTAAAATGTGAGATTATTTATGTAGTTAAGTCACAATGTATCTGGACTCCATATATGGTCATTGAAATATCTCTTAATTTGGATAATTGGGCTCGAATATTAAAAGACAACCTCCTGATCTTCAAAAAAGATCTCACATAAGTTTTATGGCAATGTTGGTGATATCACTACTACTATTACTACTACTACTACTACTTCTACTGTTCCTACAGTACTATTACTATACTACTAGTAGTGAATTACAATGATGGTAACAAAAATGACAATTACTTTGCAGAAAATTCCAAGCACAGACATCAGTATAAAATATTCATCTTAGTCTTCAAATCATATATGCAGACATTCACAGTAACGCAGCAGCACTTACTTGATATGCTCTGCTAAAGGCTTTTTTAAATTTCATTTCACCAATTTCTAATTTAGGTAATTTGCCTGTAATCTCTAAGTTTCTTTCAACAAATTTAAAAGTACATTTTCATGTGCTGCCATTATTTTCCTAAAGAAAATGTAAAACAGAAACTATAAAATTCAAGCAAAAGCTCATTTTTTTTCCAGAAATATACTGTGGAATTAGCAAAAAAACAGGAAAAGCATCACATATTTTGAAACCATCTCTCTTACTCTTGAGTTGTGTCTACAGGTCACTACAACATGCTATTTGTGTCTTTATCTTTAATTTATGGGTTTCCAGGCACCATTAACATACTTGATTATTACTGTATTGACCGAAATTACAAAAATTGTGTAATTATATATTTATAGTGGTAGAGAACCATACAAGTGTAGAGACAAAAAAAAATAGACTTCCTTTAATTAATATATTTTACTTTTCTGGTATGAATATTCTTTCAGTGAAAATATATATAATTTAACAAAATTTATAGACCCGAAACACTATTAATGAAGAATAATTCAATAACATGGAGAAATATTTGCACTGGATATCTTTTTTTTTTAATTTTTTTTATTTATTTATGATAGTCACAGAGAGAGAGAGAGAGAGATGCAGAGACACAGGCAGAGGGAGAAGCAGGCTCCATGCACCGGGAGCCCGATGTGGGATTCGATCCTGGGTCTCCAGGATCGCGCCCTGGGCCAAAGGCAGGCGCCAAACCGCTGAGCCACCCAGGGATCCCTGCACTGGATATCTTATATATAAAATTTCTGCCCATGCCATTCAAAAAACATCTGAGATTCAGAATTACATATTTTCCATATCTCTCACAGTTATTATATTCCAATAAATAGGAATCTATTCTTTCTATCAAAAATTAGTACTTATGTAACTTTATGAATCACAGTCATAAGTTAGGAAAAGTACTATGCAAGTCATTTTCATATGATGTTTCATACTACACTTATTTTTTTTCTAGGAAAGAAGCATTAAACGGCTTTCCTCCTCACTTCAAATCCAGAAAATTATGAAGTATACATTCAGAAATTAGATGCAGAAGTCTTGTAATTACGAACATACTTGACCTACTAAAATAACTTTATTGGTTCTGCTATCCTATTGTTTCTTGAGTTCTTTAGAAAAACGCTGGTAAAGAGGGATGCCTGGGGGCTCAGTGGTTGGGTGCCTGCCTTCAACTCAGGTCGTGATCCCGGAATTGAGTCCTACATGGGGCTCCCTGTGAGGAGCCTGCTTCTCCCTCTGCCTGGGTCTCTGCCTCTCTCTCTCAGTCTGTGTCTCTTGTGAACAAATACATAAATCTTAAAAAAAAAAAAAAAAAAAAAAAGATGGGATCCCTGGGTGGCGCAGCGGTTTAGCGCCTGCCTTTGGCCCAGGGCGCGATCCTGGAGACCCGGGATCGAATCCACGTCGGGCTCCCGGTGCATGGAGCCTGCTTCTCCCTCTGCCTGTGTCTCTGCCTCTCTCTCTTTCTCTCTGTGTGTGACTATCATAAATAAATAAAAAATTAAAAAAAAAAAAAGAGAGAGAGAGAGACTGGTAAAGAGCAATGGCAGTACAACTAATGCCTAATTATTTAGGCTGAAGAAAGTTGGAACTAATAATTATTTTTGTCTTATTGTAATATGCTTTCTATATCTCAATCCAACCTGTGCCAAATTACGATTTGTGCACCATAAATTTCCAACATGGTTAGGTAATAACATTATAATCCACCTAACAGCAATATTTACTGCCAACTGAGGTAAGAACAGGTAATGATAGTTAAAATCATCTAATTATAAGGGCAGAAATAAAAATACCAATGTCTTTCAAAACATCCAGAAAATATTGCTCTTGTATTTACAACTGAGGCTGCCAACGTTTAGCTTCATTAACTATGCCCATACATGATATTCCAGAAAAGCTTGACTATCTAGAGCTGGAAAGCCTTCCATTTTTATCCATTGGCTAAAATATCAACTTGACATATCAGCACAAATCCAAACTGTCAAATAATGCAAAATTGTGGGTGTATTTGACAGTAATTAGTAGTGCCCATTGTTGAGCAATTAACAAAAATATTCAAAAACATGGAAGGGGAAATTTAAAAGAGTCAAATGAAATTCTTCTTACTAAATATAAATGTACACCAGAAGTTCAACAATTCCTGCAAAATGGCAAACTAATACTGAAGCAGGACTGGGATAATGGGGTGGCCTTGGTTCTGTGGTCAAATACACTTTGAGAATGATGAATATTCCATATCCTATTTTTGCAGAATAATGTGGCACAGTGAAGAAACTAAAGAAATTTGGTTAGCATTTTTTTATCCTCAAAGCTCCCAAATGTATCTGACCTTAGAATCTTGTCTTATCTTTTTGCTTAACATTTTAACATAAAATACACTTTATGAAAAAAAGTGCTACAGAAAAATGTAAATCCCAAATGATTTTGCACAGTTAGATTGTGCAGGGGAAAGTTTAAAAGAGATACATCCATGACTAGGAATTCAGATTTATTTGAAAACAGGCTGAACCATCAAACTACATAAAAACAAATTAATATTATACATTCGTGTGTGTGTGTGTGTGTGTGTGTCATTCATACACACACAGTGATCATATACTTTTCTTTCATTTTCTATAATGTGATTTTTAATTTTTATCTAAGGTCTCCATCATAATTACTGCATTTAAACAAGTAAACTGATACTCTGGAAACCTTTGGGTTTGGAAGGCACCTAGAGAATTGGCCATTTATACACAATGGATCTGTTGTTTTTAATCTGACTTACTGCTTATTTGCATTTCAAAGATTACAGAAATCACAAAAAACCTTCAGTTTAAAATATTAATGAGTTTTTATTTTGATAATATTGTCTCTACTATTACCTGAGAATAATAAGAGAAAGAATACCAGAATTCCGTTTTGCCCAAGTATGCCTGATCACAAACACACAGACATTCATGCACCAGAGAGAAAGACAGAGCTACTTATGTATGCAGCAGAATAACATCACATTGAATTGAGGAACTAGTCTCTCGGGACCAATTTTATGCCTTCCTCTACAGCTGTATGGAGCCACTTTGGAACATAATATATTCTTTTGAAGTCAATGATCCCTGAGGGTTCAAAGCAAGATAAGAATTTGGCTCTTGATAGAGTGGATGCATTGTGTAGAATAGAGTCTTTAATTCTAAGCCTCACTGAGCACACACACATACCCACACACATACAAGATGAAGAGAAAGTGGGAGTAACTCACAGGAGAATACATAAAATGATCAGGACCCAAAATATTGATTTGACATGCAAACAAAATCAGATGAAACAAAATCAGAAGTTAAACATTCTTTGTATTGGGGGTGAAGTTGTGGAGGTATGTTTAGTTATTTGTCCTTACTTAAAAGGGAGAGAAATAATAGGAAGAAAATGGAAGAGAAGCAATCAGATAATTCAAAGGGGTATCACCACAGAAAAAATAATCAAATTTTAAAAGGAAAATATTACCAGCTCTTCTGAAATTCAGTTTCAGAGCATTCAACCTAGAACTAATTTCCAAATATGAATTAAATTACTGAAGGGATTTTACTGGAGTAAAGTTAACAGGTTTAACTCAAATTTTGGACCTTTTATTATTAATTCGTGTGCGTGTATGTGTGTGTGTGTGTGTATGTTTGTGTGTGCTCAACATCTTTGTGGAATTTCTACCATCACGCTAGGTAGAAATAAGAAAAAAATATTTTTTCTACACACAATGCATATAGTTAAACAGTGGATTATGAATTCATAATAACTTGAGTGATTAGTCCTGTTAGTAATTATTTGTTGTTGTTGTTTTTTTTTTTTTTTTTGGTTAGATTTCAATTCATATAGAAGTTTGTCTCCAAAAACAGTTTAGCCCTTATTAACTGTTTATCTTGTTTCAGCTTAATAGGCTGTGGAATGCATACCTTAAGCTCTTGTTTAATATTACTAACACATACATTGGAACTTGATGGCATGCTAATAAGGAGGGGCTCTAGAATTCAAAGAGCTTTATAATTGGAACAAAGTTGAAATGCAAAAGACTGTTAACAGAAACAAACCTCCTGAAACAGGAACTGCTGAGCAAAAATCTAAGACGAAAGTGACTTGTTTTTGTCAGTAATCCTTGAATTCAAAAGACAAAGAGACATTTGCTCCAGGAAAGAAGTTCATATACATATTTATCCAATAGGTTAAAGATGTTTAAAAAGAAAGCTCAATTTAAGAACAATGTTGGAACAACTCCAAACAGTATAGACTCCCTGCTCTTTTGTTACAAGGGTGAGATATTTTTCCTGTAGATAGCAAGAATAGTGCAAGTTTGAGAACATTTTGGGGAAAAGGCAGCAGATGAGATTGCACAATGATGGGTATCTTGGACCAATTCAAACATTTTAACTGTTGCTGAATCCCCTGTTATCATCAAGGAGTCGGTGTGTATTTCAGCTAGAATCCTTCGACTTTTCCACTGCAGTGCCTAACCTATTGACTTGAAAACTTTGATCTTCCACTTCAAGATATTGGAGATAGGCAAAATAGCTTACAGATTTGGACACATTATAGATTGGTCAACTCTCTTCTAGGTCGGGTATAAATTCATTTTCCTTCTTCAGTTGCACCCAACAAACCCCTCTACTTTTCAATTTTGCTCAACTGAGCTTTTGACTTTTTCCACTGCATTTTGCATTCATTGGCTTGGTAGAGTCCTTAAAAATCCAAATTGTATTTCCTTTGCAAGAACTTGGGACTGTCTGCTTCTCATTCTATAAACAGACTCCTGGCACAAGCTAGGAGCAAAGCCATATAGAATTTGTATAAAGTCTGATTAAAACTTTAGCACACTGTCACGTTTATGTAATATCATTCTAGTTTTTGTGGACAACCAATACAGAATACAGAACAAGCAGTGAGGCACATCTGGAAAGAGTTTCTTAAAATCATTTAATCTCAAAAATATGAAAACATTGTCCACAGGAGAATAAACAATACTTTACAATAATCACGTAAAAACAGATAAAAAGACTGCCTTACTATTCTGCCATTGTAATTTGATTTAGCAAAACGGAATGATAAAATGGCACAAAGGGTAAAAAGAGTATGTATATATCTAACTGTCTCATTACTAAGAGTCACCCTCCATACAGAAACATGCAAAGTAAAAATACTTCCATGCCAGTAAAGGAAGTGGAAGGAAGTTATGCATTATGACTAAGTAAAGATTTTGATGAGAATGACACAAATAGCTAGAAAAAAGCATAATGACATCAGGCAACAAAAGGTGGTATAAATTCCCTCGTGTTGAACGTTTTCACATAGCTTCTAGAACAGCTATTAAAAAACGTAATCCTTATCATTTCCACTTAAAATTCTTTTTATGACAGCCCATCTTTGCAGATAAATCCTAATTTAATCTTAAATTGAACTCTTCATGAGCACGTCACCACCTCTTTCTCTATTCCCCTTTCAGCCTCTTCGGTAGTATGCCCAATTTCCAGAAATACCAAGCTTCTTCTACTTATGCTTAAATGCAGGAAGAGAGCTCCTTCCCAACTCCCGGATCTCCACTTATGCCTAGACATCTCTCCCCTCAAATTGTTCCCTTTGCCTTGGATAATTCCTTTTCTCTATCATAACTCAAGTTTGATATATCACTCACCTTTTCATGCCCCCAATGCTGGACTATATAACTATCCTTTATGCCATAGCATCCTGTACTTTATAACTCCATTACACTATGTTTTGAAAATGCCTTTTCACTCCTCTACCTACCTGGAAGTGATTCATTACTAGATGTGCACAGCCTAACAAAGAGCTTCCTACATATTATCAATTCAGTTAATATATCTGGCCAAGTAGGAATCAAACAGATGGTTTATTGGGTCAGGTGCTATAGAGAATTCTTAGAATTCTTTTACAAAAGAGTTAAATTTTAGGGGGGACTTCATTCTATATATGTAATTGCCATATAGTTATATAATACTCACATTTATTAACAATGCTCCTGAAAAACTTCAGCATTTAGCTTCTGATTTTTGTTGTTGTTGTTGTTAATCTCAATATGTGAGTTGGTATATGGATTATCATAAAAAGTGCTCCAAGATATTTTGTTTGTTTTCATTTGTAATGTTATATACACTTTGATAGATTTGCCTTAGGACAAAAGAACAAAGCTCAATTGCTTTATGAAACAAATATATAAATCTATAGCAGTGGAAATTAGCACATTCAAAAAAATGGTATACACAAAATTTCCTCTTTCAAACCAAGCCCCCACCAACAAAGGGAGAACAGGAAAAAAAAGTTAAGTATTTGCTCAGCACCTGGTAGGTTGGCAAAAAAGTGTCATAGTCATCATAGAGAGAAAACACTGTTTCTGGAACCTCATAGACTATTCTGTGTTTTCTCTATTGTTCCTAAGGAAGCATGTCCCTAACAAATTAGTATAGTGGGCACTGAGTTGAAATAAGAAAGCAGTAAATAAACACATTACCATGTATTAAAAAGCATACATTTATGGGATTTTTTTCATTCAAGAGTTCTTATTTTTTTCTGCTTGCCCTTCCAGATCTACTCTCCACCTATGTCCTCTCATTCTTCTGCAGATGTCTCCCAATAGTGGACTCCATCAGAAAAGCCAAACAGCTTCTTGATGAAGGCTGTGTCAGTATTCTTGGGATGGTAGAGGGGAGAAGGTAGAGTAAGTAAAAGAGACAAACAAACTACAGGCTTTTGTAAATATAACTGTTAACTATTCAAACTCTTAAATATAGTGTAGTTTAAGAAGAAAAATAAAAAATCTGGCAAGTATAAATGGCCATGATATTAAAATTAAAACATTAAAACATGCATGCCACAGTTTTCGGAACAACAACAACAGAAAAACATGTATGCCACAGTTTCAGAAAAAAAATAATTTGCAATTAAGGATACATCCTCTAGGAATGCTTTTATTAACTGAAAATGTAAATCACAATAGCCCTTTTGGAGACCCACCCACTGTGTACCACAAAAACTTCTATCATAGTGTCTGCAAGAATTTACTCCTTTCATTTTAATTCATCTTTTTCCTTCTTATTATCTAAAATGTTTGAAGAGAAAGAATCATGTTATATTTGCTTTTTGTTGTAGCACTTCTCCATCTAACCATTCCTGGAATACGGTATGCATTTAAAAATTCTTGCTGAATGAATAAATAAAAAATGATATGGTCTAAATAAAAATCAAAAGTTTGGGGCTAACAACAGAATTAATCTAGTTTTTAGCTAGTTATTTCTATATTCAGAAAATTTCGTATTAGTAGTATGCAACAGCTGCAGCAGGAAGTCAGTGAAATGAATCTGTGAATCAGTATATACCCTTAAATAGAACAACCCGACCCTGAATAAATTCTGTCTCACGATGTAGAGGCAAATTCTGTTTTGTTATACGCATAGCAGTATTTCTGGGTGCAAACCTAGGTCTCAAGATGCTTATAATAATCAAATAAATGTGTGTACTTGGGAATGTTAAATGTATTCAGGATTCATGATACCCACATATCCAGGCCATAATCTAGGTGTAGAGATTGTAAAGGACATGTAGATGCTGACCTAATTCATTCGATCTAATGGCGAATAACAGTACTATTTCCCTGCATTCAGAAGAAATTCATGAGAACATCATCTCTCCAGGCTTCACATGCCTCTTTCTTTCAAATATTAGCATTAAAATTTTGAAAAAATAAAAAGGCATCTGTCACCATTACGAATCAATTTGGTTTAATTTTTTCTTGCTTTTCAGGAAGGAGTCTTAGATATGATAAGTAATGGAAAGAAATAGTGCCAAAGGGTTAGTTGCTCTGCACAGGTTTTATTGTAATAGTACCCACAAATATGTATATCTAGCTTTAAAACTAATAACTAAAGCACATCATTTAAAATGTTTCACTGCAGAGATAGCAAAGAAAAAAAAAAGAAATTAAAATTGCTCCAAGTAGAAGTAATTCAGAACATTTTTCTTGAAGTAAGACATATTTTAGTGAAATATTTACTGCTCTAGGGGAAGTTTTTAATTGGAATAGTACTCAAATAGGTAAAAGGCAACTTAATTTTTTCCTGAATTCATTAAGATACACCTTTTGTTTCCGATAGTGTCAATAGGACAATAATATAGTCGGAAAACTACTTAATTAAAATGATAGCCTTTACATTTGGACACAACTGATGAGCTGTAATCACTGGCCCTTCACTTTCATGTCCTTAGTCAATACAGCATTAGGGCAGAATGGCAGAGCAGAGGAAAACTGTACCGTTATATTAACATCTTAGCACTAATTCAAAACTGATGTATGGGGTAGAATTTGGACACCTTTTTAGATGGCAGCTTTCTTTGATTGCCTGCTATATTTGTTCTAGACTCTTTGTAACTGAATTTCTGTCTTGTATTTTGTTCCCCTGTTGCCCTTAGGCATATTTGAAATAGTCCCTGGAGCTCTGTCTCTTGGTAAATGGATCTATTTCTCTTACTTTCACACGTAACAATAACTTTCTGACACAATTAGCCAGATCAATGTATCCTAGTTGTCTGTCTCCAGGTTCATCTAAGCATTTCTTTTCCACATTCAACTCTATGGATCACATTTTCTCAGACTCCACAGTGGTATGAATACAGCCCTCACATGAGTCCAAAATTCTCTATAAATTTCTTTTTTTTTTAAGATTAAAAAAAATTATTCATGAAAGACACACGCAGAGAGGCAGAGACATAGAGGGAGAAGCAGGCTTCTTGCAGAGAGCTGATGCAGGACTTGATTCCTGGCCCCACTATCAGGGCCAAAGGCAGATGCTCAACTGCTGAGCCACCCAGGCATCCCCAAAATTCCCTATAAATTTCTGAACACTTTGCATGAGAGATCTAACTATGCTTTTGGGTGAGGTAAACCTTTTAATCAGATTAATTTCCAATTCTTTTGTCTTCTTCACAAATGCACTCCACAGAGCCAGGCAGATCTCATTCATAACAAAAAACAAAAGCAAAAACAAAATCTTTAAAATGATTTTAACAACATTTTGGATAGCCTGTGCATTCCCTAAAACTTAGTATTGTGCTTGGCATTTAGTAGAGATTTGATAAAATAATTAATGAATTTCTGTAATAATATTTTAATATTAAGAAAGCTACTAGCATCTATGGCAAAGCAAAAGTCTATTTTTAATTTCCTACAATTTGCAGGTTACAAATTACAGCTCTTCTTCAGATTAATTCAATAATGTCTTTCAATGATATTTGAAACAGGATCAAGAAATCAAGATAATAAACAATTTTCCTAAGGCCTGTGGCTTACACTTTTTGTTGATTATGGCGTGCTCTGTTTTTATTTTGCCATTATGGATATTAATGATGTCAAATCCATTAGATATAATACAGGAGGACATTAGATTTTTGTTTTACTTTTTTATTCTGCAAGTTAAAACATTGCAGTGCTATATCAGCTATATCACCAACTACTTTATGATCTTGAGATTGGCACTTTTCATTCTGAGCTGAGGCTCAAGTTCACACAGATGCATAAATTTTTAAGTTTCTATAATATGCATGTGAGCTCACAAATATCACACACAGTTTTAAAAAAATAGAGTTTAGAATGTGACTTGTATAATTCACAATATAGGTAATCAATTAGGAACAAGGGATAGCAGGTAAGATATAAATACTTAACATTTAACTAAATGACATAAACCTCAAGCACTAGCTAGTGGGTCATAAACTTGTCTATGATTTTATAAGGTAACTAGAAAATATAAATGAGCAAACAAGGATAACTGAATCAAGATACTGAATGTTAAAGTTTCTCCATTCAATAAGCAATTGTTCCTTTACCACTTTTGAAGATAAATAAATGTATTGGAAATACAAATATGGAGATATATTAAAATAAAAAAAAAATCAACAAAAACCCTGAGTTAACATTGAATGAAAAAAGCGCCTTTACTCTAAGTATCCCGAAGGTCTCCCTTTGCACCTTTCTTAGAACTTTTCTTATCATTCATTTGATGCTATTTAAATTTCTACTACATTTTAAGCTCCTAGAAGTTAAAACCTATGCTTGATTTATCTAGTATAGGGTAATGATCAAAGAAAACATGTAGTAGGGGTTCAGCAAACATTTGTTTGGTAAGTGAGTGATTTGTAAATAAGTATCACACCTCTGGTGGGAAATGAATGATGTAAAGTCTCAGGAACCTAAGATACCTGGGATTTTCTTTCCTATTTTTGAAGGTCTAGAGGAGAAACCTTAATCCAATGTTATTGGATTCAATTTAAGAAAGGACATAGCGCTTGGATGAGGACAGAAAGGTATGTGCTGAAAACAAAGAACAGAAGAACAGCATGGTGATTAGGAAAAAGAAAACAAGGGAATGTTAAGGGCACCCTGGTGAAGGACTGACATATATAGTAGGAAGAGTTGTAAATAGAATGAAAAACTATAAACTGGAAAAAGAAACCCTCAAGATAAGGACTCAAGATGGCTTTTTGAGTAATAACGGTAATGACTAAGTGATCTCTAAAGATCTCCTAGACCACCTCAGGCTCAATGTTCATAGAGACTCATAAGACTCAAAAGCTGTTAAACTCAGAGTTTACTACAGATGAAAATCAGCAAAGGGAAGGACATGTGAGCAAAGGGTCCAGGAGAAAGGAGGCACAAGCTTCTAGGTATCCTTTCCCAGTGGTGTCACATGCACACAATCTATATCAGCAATATGTAACAACCTGTGTGAACTGTTGCCAACCACAGAGCTCACCCGAGCCTTGTGTCCAGGGTTTTTTTTTATTTTACTGGGGTCAGTCATGCGGGAACACAGCATCTGTATGACTCACCTCAGCTACTCAGACTCCAGCCCACTCGGAGCAAAAACAGGTGTTCTCCATAAATTACATTGTTAACACAGACTGTCTGATCAAACTGGTACAGCATGGCCCATGTCCTCAGGCATATAAAAAGAAGCACTTATCATAGATTACATTGTTAGCATAAATTATTTGGTCAAATTGAACAGCATGGGCCAAAGTCTCAGGCATACAAAAATATTTTCATAAGGCAAAATATTCCAAAGTTTCAGAGTTCATCATCTAAGAGCCAGCCAAAGGCCAGTCTTGAGACAAGCATTTCTTGGGAATGTACATACAGGATTTGAGTAACTCAGACCTTTAGAACTATCTCTTTCATGCCCAGGTGCCAGTACCCAAAATGGTAAGAAATATCATGATATAATATCTAATATTAATTAAATAATTGGTATTAGGTGTTGTAGGCATCCTTTAATTCTGAAATGTAAAGCACTGGGCATGTCCTAAACTATGAAAGAGGAAAAATATAAATTTGGAACTAATGAAGAAAAATAAAGAAGTTACACAGAAATAAAGTGGTAGCAATAAGGTCAAACATATCGCTAAATAAAAACCACATTTAGTGTTAATGTTTTACATCATTAATATCAGATGATCTTGGTTGGGATAAAAAAAAATTAAAAATCCAATTCTGTACTCTATAAAGTAAATTCAATCAAGGCAAAATGACAGAGGATGATGAAAAAAGGGATAGAGTAATATATACTAGGTATATAAAACAGAAATCAGGGTAAGTGATTTTTAAATAAATTTAAGTTTAAAAATAAGCACAATTGGGAAAACATTTAATACTTGAAATGAATAAAGTCCACCGTGAAAACTATAACAGTGATAAATCACATCACTGTTTTAAAATACATTTGGGAATATTGAATGAAATGCAAAGAGAAACTGAAAAAATCTATAATGTTATATGGAGGTGTTAATAGGTCCCCTTCAGAAAGAATTTTGAATTAGGCAAAAAGTAAGAAAAGGATAGTGTGATAGCTATTGCTGTATGGTCACCAAACCCCTTTTCTATTCCTGTTGGTCAAAGGACTGTACTCTATTTCACAACTTCCGTGAGGTTTTCATGACAAGGGAACTGAGTTCTGAATGACGAAAGGTGGATGGCCACGAGGTGACCTACTTCAAGGCCTGACTCAAACAAAACCTCCACAACTCTCCATAAACTCTCTCCCTCCATCTTCTGACCATTACCCTTTCTATATTATTTAATCACTGTTTCATCTTATGATTGTTTAAATCGGTGTTTACTTCATCACTTTTATATAAATTTGTCACTTTCATCATTTTCTTTCCTTTTTTTCAGTTAAGAAACAGTGCTTGTTTGTACCTGGTAATTTCCCACATTTCTGAAATCTCTCTATCCCTGTTTTCTCTGCTTGCAAACAGCCCATCTCTCTTGTAGCACCACGCTAGATGCATCAGAAAAAATAACAAAATCACAATGTTAACGTACTGTTCACGTATTTTCTCCCTTAGAGTACAAGTTCATTAAAATGAATAGGTGTCTTCCAAGAAATTATAGATGACTTTTTTAATTAAATATTTACTATTTCCATCTTTCGATTTTCTGAAACAAGTTTCATCAGCACCTACCATGTGCATAAGTTGGGAAAATATTTTAAAAAGGGAAATATGAGTAGGTCAATTTATCCTAGGAAATAAAAGAAAAGTAAAAGTACTATGAATAAGAAGAGTAATCAGCTCAGTGTCACACTTAATGACCCAGCAAAAGATTCATCACTAAGTATCATGGTGATAAATTGGCCAGATATATCCAAAAGAAGTCCATGACTGATTTCCCATATCCCAGAAAATGAATACTATTGATCACTTATGAATTATAACAGGACAATGATAAGACACATATGTTTTTAATAATGGTAACAGGTTTGGTCAATATATCCCAATTAAAGGATGGCAGGATATATAATAAAAATATGTCACTTTTGGGGGGAACACAAAAATTCAAACAATTAAAGCCTGTGAAAAAGGAAATAAACTTAGAAATAAAATGTTATTGATTTGTCAATTGAAGTTTATCTATCAAAGGGAAGCTCAGCCTGAAGTTCAGTTGTTTACTTCTGAATCACCTCTACATAAATGGTCAAACCTGTATTATTTTGAGAAGCAAAACAACCATGTTGAAGACAATGTGGCTACTTGCTTTCCCATCTAATTACCTCTTCTAAAGACAATTTAAAAATCCAACTACACAGAAACCATGACTTTGGCAACTTTGAAGTCAGAGAATGCTAGAAATTCGAGATAACTGTAAGTAAATAAAGAGAAGTCACTGAATCCCTTCAAATCAGAGAGCTGGATGGTAATTATTTATTTGAATTTTCCCCTCATCTCAAATGCACAGTCACTACTTTCTGTCACCAAGAGATACTATTTCAGAGTTGACAATTTAAATAGTCATTTATGATATGAAGTTATGCTTTATTTTTACTACTTAATTTTTTTATCATTTCCTAATTCAAGATCTAGAATCAGCAGACTGCTGATTCACATGCTTCTGTAATGCATGTTGCATCCTGACAAAACTCTAGGCACAAAATTCAACATAAATATTTGCTTTAAAATGGCTAAGTCTGGAGTTTTTATATATTGATTTTTCTAAACATGGATCACTTTCTAGGGCTAGTAATTGTAAGCAGCTGATTCATCACAATCTGATAGCAACAGAATTTTCTACAAGAGCTTTGATTCTCAAGTACCCACTCTCTGAAGAAGGAAGCCTAAAATTTCCTCAAAAATATAAATATCATTTATTTGGAAGATTATTTAAGATATATTTTAACTCAAGTTAAAATATTTTCCTTTCTTCCAAATCCACACAAATAAGACAAAATCTCCTTTTATATATTTTGAATTATTTATTACATTTTACTGACATTAATGATAATGGGTTAAAGTATTAAATAAAACTACAGAAACAGGCCTGTATTTGTACCACTTCTGATCAGTGAGATTTCTGTGTTAGCCTACACATTAGGCTCTCCATCACTAAGACTTTGCCCCCATTTCCACCTCATGCCCAGAGTCTAGCATGGCTATTTCCATCCCATTATCAGATTCTCACCGAGACATTTGACCACAGAAGTCTTTGTTTTATACTTAAAGGAAACCGATGACCAGGATCTTTGCCAGAATGGCAAGATAGCAAGCATTTGACAGTTGGTGCTCTGATTCCTACAAACCTACATCCACTAGGAGATGGCTGGAAGTAGTTCTATCAAACATAATGCTCTCTGTGACAGCATGAATGAGCTCAGATGAAATGAACCAGCCATAGAAAAATAAATACTGCACGATTCCCCTTATATTAGGTATCTAAAATATTCAAGCTTACAGAAACAGAGAGTAGAATGATGGTTCCTAGAGGCTAGAGGGAGGAGAAAAATAGAAAATTCCTATTCAGCTATATACTTTCAAATACACAAGATGAATAAATTCTAAAGATGTACTGTACAACATTGTGTCTACAATTAAGTACTGTGCAATTAAAAATTTGTTAAGAGGGAAGAACCCATGTCAAGCATTCTTACAACAACAACAACAATAATAATAATAATAATAATATCTAATGAAAACATAAACCCTGAGCTTTAACTCCTTCATCACAGCCTAGTATGTAAAGCCTCCTGCTTACTCTTCCCCAGAAATTTCTCACCATGTGAACTGCAATGACTCTTTCAAACACAACTCCTCACGTGCCCTAGCTCCTTACTTTCTCAAAACTAGCAACTTTGGGGGAGCCCAGGTGGCTCCACGGTTTAGCGCCGCCTTTGGCCCAGGGCGTGATCCTGGAGACTCAGGATTGAGTCCCACATCAGGCTCCCTGCATGGAGCCTACTTCTCTCTCTACCTGTGTCTCTGTCTCTCCCTGTGTGTGTCTCTCATGAATAAATAAATAAAATCTTAAAAAAAAAAAAGCCTGCAACTTTGTTTTCTGGAACTCTGGTTGTTAATACAGAGATTCCTTATGTTCTAATTTTTCCCCCTAAATAGTCTCTCTACCTACAAATGAATTTGAAAACTAGAGCACCTGCAGCCCTTTGCCTGATGTGTTTGTCAGGTCCTCTGAGTTGTAGACACAAGGAAGTAGGCATACAAAGATTTTTTTAGGGGAAAGGCCTATGTGAAAGTAAATAGGAAAAGAGCCAGTGAAGGCTGAGAGAACTAGTCAGACAGTGATGCAATATGATCTTAAGTGAAGAAGAGATGGAGAGAAGGTAGAGTGGGAGTTGTACAATTTAAGAAACATTCCACAAAGTCATCAAGGAGTCCTTAAGCCCATGTCTGTCCTGTCTCCCAGAAATGCTCTACTTTAGTATTTATGACACACTCATGTTGATGAGATGAAGCTTATAGGAAGCATCGTGTAAATGCTGTAATGGATTTTAAAGCACAGTAGCTGGGGTTCTTTGTTAATTATTACATTCTCTTTCTCTTTTTTTAAAAAAAATTATTTATTTATTTTACACAGAGAGAACATGCAAAGGGGAGGAACAGGAGGAGATGGAGAAGCAGACTCCTTGCTGAGCCTGGAGCCCAATGTGGGACTCCTTTCCAGGACCCTGAGATCATGGTCTGAGCTGAAGGCAGACGCTTAACCAACTGAGCCACTCAAGCATACCGAGAGTTGCATTCTCATGGGTGCCATGCTCGATTCTGCATTACCAGTCAGCCATCGCTTTCTTTCTTCATCTTCAGACCCACATTCCTTGAACAAGTTTCTCTGTTCTCTATTTCTTTATTTCATACCATTATCTCAGCCTTCTTCACCCTTGCTTCCATGTCACAGAAAATGTTCTCATGAAATTCATCAATATATCTTTGTGGTTAACCCAATGCATACTTTTCAATTCTTTTACGAGGTCTCTAAGCTGCATTCAAACTGTTGAATGCAATCTTGTCTTGAAATATTTTTTTTCCATTTTCATTTCATTGCTTTTGTCCTTTAAATATTGTGATACTCTGTTGATATCTGCTTCTCACTCAACTTCATAATGGATATATCTCAGATGATCATCTCCTCCCAACCTCTGGGTTTAATTTTAATCCATGTACCAATCAACTCTGAATTTAAATCTCAGGCCCACATCTCTCTCCTTGAACTTCAGATACAGACTTGCAAATATACTTGGTTACTCACATATATATCTCAAATGTATATACAAAATGAATCATTTCTTACCAAACTTCCTCCTGTATTCTAAATTTATAATTATCATGCTAGCATCTTCCTAATTGCCCAAGTTGGAAACTTGAACACCCATATGGTTTCTTTATCCCCATAACTGCTGCCCATATCTAATATATTGAGCATTGTTAAACCCAAGAATTGTTCCCCACTGCCACACCCCTACTTAAGACATCATCATATTTATCATGAATTATAAGATTAGTCTTGCTTTATTCCCATCTTTATCCTTACATGTTAGTGCATAAAAAACTATAGCTAACTATTATACTGCTTTAAAATTTATAACATGTTAACATTCGGCATGTTGTGTCACATCCAATCTACAAAATAAACATAAAACAACATGAGAAAAAGGTTTGAAAAATAAATATTCCAGCTCAAATGCTACCATTGACTAGCTATGCAACTGACACTATGAATTTGCTTCATTTTTCTTAATGGACTGGATTAGATCAATACAGTCCAAATAGTGAGGCATATGCAAAACAAACTATGTGTATATACTGTATCCATAAGGGATACTAAAAAACATTGCTACTATAACTTGAGAGTCTCTGCTATTTTGCTACTTTTAGAAAGAACTTAACATTACAAAAAGTGGAGTAGGCTTCCAACTAGATTATTTTACACTCTTTCTGTAGTCTTCCATTGTTAATTCATTGTCTTCAATGTAATATAACATTAAGTCAACCCAGGCATGCTCTGAGGATGATGAATTTCCACATCTTAAAACCCTATGATGGGATATTTGTACTGTCTAGTTCTATTAGAAGAGAAAAACACTGTCATTGTTTTATCATTTAGTGACTGCTGAAGAACCTAGACTACTGGTATACAGTAGATCCTGAACATTTTTGTCTTTGTTGTCATACTTACCACACTTTCCTTTTGTATTTATTTCTAAGATTATTAAATGATTTCACTAACATCACAGAATTGAGGCTCAGGTTTGAAGTAACCCATTAGACATTCAGGAAATTATAAGGGCTAAAACTCATAACTTTTGCTGATGTTTCAAAAGAGAGGAGATAAGAATATAGAATATATATATATATATATATATATATATATATAGGCTCTGAGTTGAGGCCAGTCACCAACTCACTTATTACATCTGGGACATTAAGAATGTTCCAATAATTACTGTATTTTCCATATTATTCCTTATAATGGATCATAGTTTTTTTAAAATATCAGAACAGGAAAAATACAGAGGTTTTAGTAAACAATCACAGGTAATCAGCTCTGTTTAAATTCTCCCTCCTCTTTTTTCAATATTAAAGGAAAAATAGTAAGGCAGTGAGTATTAACAGCAATCACACTGGCACTTTCTATTACTTAAGGGCTATATAACAGAGTGGTTACGTGATTTTAAAATTAAGGAATAAAAACCTATTCATATCAAATTTTCTAATGGTCATGATTTTACATAGTTTCCTGACCACTATTGTTTGATATGGAAACAATGATTGTATAAGAAAATTTGTTTCAGTATTCAACACTCACCTTATGTCTCAGACATTTGTTTACATCATTTGTGACATAATTTGCAAAGGTGAATAATAAAATGTTTTGACAGGAGGGCACAGGAGTTGTAGGAAAATAGGTACAAAGGGAAATGCCACATGTTTTTGTATATCAACCTAAGAATTTTACTATAAAGCATATCCTGAAAATTGCATCTGTTTTCATTTATGAAATATTTTATCCTAGTGCCAGTGTAATTCCAGAAGTGACTTGAGGACATATTTCATTCCTGATTTATTGCATTTTCCAACACATGTAACTCTTCATGTGCACTGAATAAAAGGACTAAATGGATTAGGACTTTACTATTAGTATTACTTATGGTAAAAGACTCTCCTCCAAATCCTGTTCTAGGTTTATAAAAGCATTTATATTATGAGGCCTATGTTTATATACTAACATTTACCTTTTGAAGAAAGGAGAACAATACAACATTCTTCTGTATTATGGAAAAAGAACATATGAACTCAGAAATGTGGGTTGAATTTGATCTTCATCACCTAATGTACATGACCCTTCACTTATCACTTAACATCACTGAATATCAGTACGATCATATGTAGACTGGGGGTGAAAATACTCAAAGGATTTTTGTAGAGATTAAATGAGGACCTATCTAAGAGCCAGACACATGCTAAGTATATAATGATGAAACTAAATTAACAAAATCCCGTTGTTTTTGTTCTACTCTAAATGTTCATCTTTCTTCTATAAGGTGCCAAATGTATCTCTCTATCCAAACATAACATTTATTATATTTTTGTGATTTAGAATAAGCAAATATGTACACACTATAAACAAGTATTAGAGATTGAAAGTGATTGACACAGTTTGTTAAAACTATATCTAAATATCTATAAAAGGTTTTTCATATATTACTTTATTTCTTCAAAGCAGGAATAGGGCATTGTTTTTCTATGTGTTTCTCCAAAATATTTTAATTCTTCCACGGTTCTTTCGTTTTCCTTTCTGGTTTCTTTGTAATTATCTGGCTTCTCTTCCAGAGAGGCCACTAGAGACTGAATCAGACTGTTTCATCTTGGAGGGGTTTACACTCAATTTTTAATAGCTGCCTGCTCATGTCTTGCTAGAGTGGCAGGGGTCTTTTCAGGCTATTTTAATAACAAGAGCAGTGACTCCATAGGCTGATCTGTTTTTGTTGCCCAGAGAAATTAGATTTTTCTCTCATTTTATGTATCACTTCATAAATTTTATTTGCCACTTTTAAGTCTGCATGAAATAATACCATGTGTAACTAAAACACAATAGCACAATTTGTGTTTTTAAGTATGCATCTCACACAAAGAGCAATTTTCAGCAGGCCTCTTTGAATTCCACATCAAAGAGTCTTCCTTGTCAGGAATCTTCATTCATAATATTATTTCATTGTAACCGAAACTGTTTTCACAGTTTGCATAGACATTGAATCTCTATTGTGTGTCCATGAAAAAAAAGCACTAGCAATTCAGAAAGATTAATCAGTGGCAACATCAAATATAGTAACAGCTTTCTGTGCTGCTGGTGTCTGTAAGGGGGTTTGCTATGTAGGCCAAACTCAGAAATGTTCTTAATGTTTTACAATGTAGTAAAATGACTTCTGGAGAAAAGGGTAACTGAAAAAAGAATCAGAGGAGAAAATGATGAAACAAGTGTCCTGGTGTCTCTGGATGGAATTGGTCTCCTCCAAGATACTTTTCCCTCCCACAGACATATACTACTCTCAGCTCATAAAAACTTCACTAAGAGCTTTATGTCAGTACAGATAATAATACAAAAAAAATTTGTACTTCCATTTGCTAGCAACAAGCAATGAAGGAATAAAATTTATTTCACATAAAAATATACCATCAAAACCCCATAAATTTTGTAGAAAAGGATAGAGTAAAAATTGTATACATCTCTACTTAGATAAGTGTATCACACTACTGAGTAAAACTTAAGGTCTAAATGGTTCATGTTTATGCACTGAAGACTCAATTATATAAAGATGTCAATTCTCCTCAAATTAATCTATAGATTAACATAATCTTAACCTCAATTTCAGAATTTTTTAAAGAAGTTGAAAATTTGAAGGTTTTTTTTAAAGAAATTGACACGTCAAATCTAAAATTTATACGCAAATGCAACAGGCCAAGTCTACACAGTAAGATATTGAAGAAAAAGAACAAAACTAGAGAACTTTTCCAAATGGATATCAAGAAAGATGTCTTCCAGAAGTTTAGATGTAATTTCAGTAAAGTCACAAGGCTATACAAACAGTTATAACTAGCTTGGAGTTCAGAAACACACCTACACATATATGCACACAAGATTTCTGCCACAGTTGGTCTTATAGAGCAGTAGGAGAATGGCAGTCATTTCAATAAATAAAACCAAGTTAAACAGCCACTAAAAAAATAGTTTTGAACCCCTCCTTCCAATATCCAGCAAAATACCAGTTCCCGGTATGGATTTATATGTGCAAGTAAAACGGTAAAGGTTATGAAAGATAACATAAGGAAATATCTTTATAATCACTGAGTAGTAAAAGCTTTTTAAAAAGAGGATCCTAAATATTTGGAACATGGGTCTAATTAAATTTAAGAACTTTATTTATTCAAAGATACTATTAATAGAGTTAAAAAGGCAAACACATACATATTAGAGAAGATACCCGCAACCAAACATAGAATATATAGAAATTTGTATGTAGAATATATAGAAACAATATAAAAGATCAATAAAAGAAACATAGCTGCCATTACAAATGAGTAATACATACTTATAGTTAAGTAAGTACTTAAAAGAGAAGCTATTCAAATGGCCAATTATGAAAAGTTTCTAGATCTCAGTCATATGAAGATATAAAGAACAATCTCAATGAGGCATCACCACACATTTATAGAATGACTAAAGTAAAAAAAAAAAAGCAAAAAACCAAACTAATTGGTATAATATTCCATGTTTATATAATGTTTATAAACAGAAAAGATTATTCACGGAATATGTAGTTACTTCAAGGATGGGAGGGTGAATTATGACTGCAGAAGTGGGGTTTTTGCAGGCAGAGGTAGGGTTTTTTTGTTTTGTTCTACCTAACCTGGGTGGTGGTTATGTTTCCGTGTTCATTTTGTAAAAATTTCTGATTGGGCTGAACATTCATAATGCATCCAGTTTTCCACATTTATGTTATATTTTAATTAAAATCTTTATTTTAAAAATGGAGAGAATATAAAGATAAGGAATGACAGTATTAGACAGGTTTGGTTTTTTTTTTGTTTTGTTTTTTTTAGCAGATGGAGATAGAGAATCTTAAGCAGGCTCCGCGTCCAGTGAAGAGCCAGACACAGGGTTGTATCTCATGACCCTGAGATCATGACCTGAGCTGAAATCAAGAGTCTGGTGCCCAACCAACTGAGCCACACAGGCACTCCTTTTTCCTTTTTTTAAAACTACTTTATTGAAGTATGTATGGCATACAAAGAGCTGCATATTTAATGAATATAACTCGATGGATTGGAGGGAAGTATCCAACCTTGGAACCACCATAATCTATGCCATAAATACATATATCACCTCCCAAAGTTCCTTCCTGCCTTCTTTATCTATCTAAAATTTTTCTGTTAAGGGACAAAGAAAAATGGAACAATGGTCTAAAGGAGGCTAATTTTTAGAAAAGTGTTTTTTTTTTTTATTTTTTTTAAATTTATTTATGATAGTCTCACAGAGAGAGAGAGAGAGGCAGAGACACAGGCAGAGGGAGAAGCAGGCTCCATGCACCGGGAGCCCGACGTGGGATTCGATCCCGGGTCTCCAGGATCGTGCCCTGGGCCAAAGGCAGGCGCCAAACCGCTGCGCCACCCAGGGATCCCAGAAAAGTGGTTTTTTTTAACATAAGCAAAATAACATGGGCACATATTGATAGAAATGAAATATATTATGGGAAAAAAATGATGCAGGAGAAAGAAGGAGAAATACTAGAATGCCATGACCTGAGGGAACAAAGAAATGGGGGTGTGGGACAATTAGAGGGCTTGGCTTTAGGCCAGAAAGAGTATTTTTTTTCTATATGAGCGTGAATTCACACTAGATCTTTCACCCTCAAAGCTCTCTAAATCTTCCATCCTGTAAATATAACTTCAATGCATACCATTCTCCTAAGCAAAGGGTGTTCTAGAGTTTACTACCTGGTGTGCAACATACTGCTTACAATTTGAGGTTTTAACTTTATTAAGCTTTTTCATGTTTTAAGGTCCTATCTCAATTCTTTTATATGATCGAACCACATTTCAATTGCACTATTTGAAGACACTAGAGTCCGAACATTTCACCCTGTACTCACTGAACAATCATCTCCTTTGCATGTTTTTCTATGCTTTTCTTGATTTTAATTTATCACTTACACATACTTTCCAGATCCATTCTGCATGCTTTGATTGATAAGGTCTAAGCAGAATGTTAGATGCAGCTTTATCTGGGTATTGTGCAAAGTTAAAAAAAAAAAAAAAGCATTGTGCCTATTTTCAGTAAACTTTTGATGATGGTCAGTATCTGTGGCTTTCTTTTTTCTTTCTAAATATAGTAGTACATTGAACTGGTGGGTAGTATTTTCAACCTACTTACCTTTTGCCAGGCCATAAGAAAGAAAAGAAAAGGCCAAAAGAAAGAAAAGAAAAACAAGATTATGCAGTTTGTGTATTACAAACATAGAAATATTATTTTTCTAAAAATATTCCCTGATTATGCTGGTCAATATTGTGTTCATCCTTACTTTATTCATGTGCTCAAAAAGATTTATAGGTCACTATTGAATAAACATATGTTTCTATAATGTAAGACAGAGTTTTCAAAACTTGACTAATTAAAAATCTGTGGGTGGATTAGACCTACAGATTCCTGAGTCTTACTCAGAACTGCTGAAACACAACCTCTAGAGATAAAGGATCAATACTAGAACAAATGTTTCATATGGTTTTAGTTATCAGCTATGTTTTGGAGACACTGAATTTTGGAGGAGACTGTGATATTGAAGGTCAATAAAGATTTATGTTTCCTTGTTTTTTTTTTTAAGATTTTATTTATTTATTCATGAGAGACACAAAGAGAGAGAGGCAGAAACACAGGCAGAGAGAGAGACAGGCTCCATGCAGGGAGCCCAATGTGGGACTGGATCCCGGGACTCCAGGATCACTTCCTGGGCTGAAGGCAGGCACTCAACCGAAGAGTCACCCAAGTGTCCCATGTTTCCTTGGTTTCTATGAACATTGGAAAATTCTGTGATGAAAAACAAAATCTCAATTATAAATATTGATATTTACCTTTAGGTAGGTGTTTTGAAACATTGATTAAGTATGATCTCAACTTCATACCCAAAGTCTCCAAAATTTTTGCATCTCAGTCTCCTCATAAAATATCTCTTCTCCATTAGATTCCAGATTACCTCTCTTGGTTCTCCCTCCTCCCCTACACACACATTTCTAACTTTGTCTTCTCAGTATTGCCTAAGAAACTCCTTTTCCTCTGATTATCCTTTCATTTTGTACTGCTGAGGCTGCTCTCGGCAAAGCTTGAAATTCTTTACCTACCTAACAGATCTGATTTTGTTCAGGTTAATGAACTTCTACTTAACTCTTCTTAACTTCTCTACTTAAGTCAGGCAAAACAAGCCCAATCCCTAGATCTATGGTTATTTCATTATTAAGTGACTCCACACATGGCAAACTGCTGCCACCCTATTGGCTCAGAAGCGAGCATGTAAACTAACATGGCTCATTATAATTGAATCAAAGAACTTTCATTCCATGCTTTGAGATAACATTTTTCTCCTTTGCTCCCACTCTTTCTATCCCAGATTTGAATAAGGAAGTATGACGCCTCAGCTGCTGCCAGTGGCTATATATGAGGAAGAGAGCTAGCCGAATATAAAACAGCCTCTTTAAAAACTGAGGCAAGACAATCATAGCAAAATGGAATTAGATGTCCAATGTACCAGAATCTGTAGCATCACTCTCTGACTTGTTATGCAAGACAAATTTCCTTGTCATTTAATTGGTCTGAGTTGTCTCCACAGACTTTTTTTTTTTTTAAAGATTTTTAATTATTTCATTCATGAGAGACAGAAAGAGAGAGAGAGGCAGAGACACAAGTAGAGAGAGAAGCAGGATCCATGCAGGGAGCCCAATGTGGGACTCGATCCCGGGACTCCAGGATCAGGCCCTGGGCTGAAGGCAGCGTTAAACTGCTGAGCCACCCAGGTTGCCCTCCACAGACATTTTTAAAATGAGCTTACTTATTCAACGGATTTTAATAAGTCAATTATTTAATTCCTATCTTCTGCCAGAACTTATTCCTGATCACCAGATATGTGTAGTACTTTTAATTTATTAACATGTATACAAAAATATTTATTATTTTATTTCTTGTCAATTTATTAACAATCAAATGTATCACCTTTAATCCCACATCACCTTTAGTGCTGTGGGATTAAGCAGACACATATGAGACTCTCAGAACCATTTTTACTGTTCCCAGATTCTGTAATATCTTATAACCATTATCATCATCCACCTACTCACTAACACCACCCTGTTCTTGGGACTCCTGGGTGGCTCAGCTGTTGAGCTTCTGCCTCAGCTCAGGGCCTGATTCCAGAATCCAGAATTGAGTCTCACATTGGGCTCCCTGTGGGGAGCCTGCTTCTCCCTCTGACTATGTCTGTGCCCCCCTCTCTCTGTGTCTGTCATGAATCAATCAATCAATCAATCTTAAAAATAAAAAAGTAATAAAATAAATATAAAATAAAATAAAATAAAATAAAATAAAATAAAATAAAATGGGGTTCTTGATCCCTGCCTTTCTTTTCCTTCACATTCAAACAGTTGCTAGTCTCTTCACTTCCATTTAACAGGTCTACACTCTTGACCCTGACTCTGGTCTACACTTTATATCATTCAAGATTTATCCTTCTAATTATTTTTCCAATCTAATCATATTACTTCAAACATTTAAAATTTTCAAAGGCTCTGTCACTGATTGCTAAAATCAATCAATCAATCAATCAATCAAACAAACAAACAAACATTGTAGCATGGCATTTAAGAACTTTGACTTCGGGGGCACCTGGATGGCTCAGTGGTTAAGCATCAGCCTTCAGCTCAGGTCATGAACCCCAGGTCCTGGAATTGAGTCCCGCATCAGGCTTCCTGCATGGAGCCTGATTCTCCTTTTGCCTATATCTCTGCCTCTGTGTGTGTGTGTATGTGTGTGTGTCTCATGGATAAATAAATAAAATCTTTTTTTTAAAGAACTTTGACTTCTGATTTCTATAGATTCTATCCTATACTCTTCCCAACTTAATTATATCCTGATACTATATACATTAAACTTTTTCTAAACACTTTATATATTTTGTGTGTATATTTTTCTCTGCTTTTAATTCCCATTCTCTTTTTATTTTCCTATCTGAAGAATGTTATATGTCTTCCCAATTCCACCATTTCTATGAAGCTGTTCCTTGTCTAGAACAGGTTATGAGAAAAAAAACAGTTCCATACTCCCCTGGTAACTTTGTATATATCACAATTGTGCTACTTGACATACTCTATTTTTTTCATATTTCCTTTCCTTACAAACTGTGAGGTTATTGAGGGTAAGAACTTAAGTCCTATTTGTATATTCTGTGTCTACCACAATGGCAGAGACATAGTAGCATGTTTAGTAAACGATTAAATGAACTCATACCATAAGTTTCTTGATTCTAAGACTAAATATGGAAAACGGAAGTTCCTCTAATTCATGAATTTGTAATTTTTAAAAAAACTTTGTCTCATAAATTTTTTTCAAGAAGCAGATCAATATTTACCATTTCCTCCTATAATCCTAATATATTCTTCATAGAATGACAGTCACAGATGACCTCCCTGAATAGATACTCTTCCAAACCTCAACCCCTCCCATAAAGCTCCTGCACTTAGGGACTCTATACTACATCATGGTGATACGAGGTTTCTAAGTATGGAAGGGAAATTATTAGTTTGATAGATCCTGGAATCTAATATTTTTCATAGGAAATCATACAGGCAATCAGTCTACCATATATGCCACATGATATGCTAACATATTACACAATTTACAACAGTTATATAGTTTCTCCTTGGAATGCTTTCAAGCATCTTAAGCAAGTGTCCCTTATTCCTAGTAATTTATCTACTTGTCTACTTCTAGATCGTCAGATAAATTTATAATAACAACTGGTCTAAGATACCACAGGTGTTTTTATTGGTTGTAAATCTAGTATTAGTTAATTATGCCTCTATATAGGAATCATTAATGTTTCAACAATTTCATAGTGGGACTGTCATTACTTTCTCTTTGGAGAGCAAAGCAAATAACTGTGTCTCTAAAATGTTTTAATGTTTAAGATACTTTTTGCCCTATAGACATTGCTAGAACTAATTGACTTTTCATCATGAGAAATATTTAAAGAGCAAATTTGTTGGGGAGATTTAAGAAGGTATCTTCTAAAGAGAATTAGAGTAAACTATCTGATGGCCTAGACAAAATGGAAAACACACATGAAGCTCACTATCTTGGCCTATATTTCTTTCTTATGTGATTTTCTCGGTATAATGCCTTTTATATTATCGCTGCCAATATTTCTTTAATTATGGCGCTTCCTTATGTAATTTGACTTCTTCTGTTCCTAGGAATATTAACATTTCATTTTCATTTAGGGCATACCTTTAGTGAGATAGCTCAAATGGGAAATCTTTACCTTACACATATATTTGCTATGTAGGATTTTTGTAAAACTGATATTTGACCCACCATTAATAGATAGATACTTAGCAGGATCTATTTCCTTCAGCCTTCTGAGGTACCCTCTTAGATGTGTTAAATGGGTGCATAGAAAGGTTCAGGAGATGAACACTCTCCTGTTGATAGGTCTCCTGATGACACCCTTGACAACAAACATTCAATGCATGTTCTTTTTCAGTATAACTTCCTTATCAGAGTTCTTATGGAAGAGGGAAAACTGATTTGAGAATTATAAAATATATTAAAGTGTAAAAGAGTGAATTGGTTTGTAAAAACTTTTGTAAAAGGCTATTTCAAAATCCAGACTTGTCAAATTACAATATACATACTTCCATGCTACCAGCATGAAACATGGCATTATTAATACCTTCCACAATTTAGTTAGTCCTATTGTCTCTGTGTTAACCAATTGCATTTGTGATCCTGAGGAAGGTTTCAAGTTTTCAAGGAACCCATAGCTTTTTATACCCATCCTATACTAATTTAATTTGGACTCACTTTCAAATCATACTTGCTTCATGATCTTTGGTAGTACTATTTGGAAATTCCTCCATGATGGCCTTTTTCTTTGGCTTTTGACTATTTACGCACTCTATCTTTTGATTCGTGAAATGGCAGTGCCATTCAAAATGTAAGGAAGGATAAAAACTTGCATTGGTTCAAAATTATCGTGATCACTAATATTTGCAGATGAGTAAACAGCATAACAGAATTAGTGTAAAATAAACCTATCCAGATCTTTCATTTTTTATTTTTCTTATGCACAGCACTACTAAATAGTTATTTTCATAATTGAAAAATCATGTCTTTTCAAAGATTTTGCTGTAAGTGTTCAAAGTTGCCTATCTTTTTAAAATCTCCCTTAATATTATTCACCTAAGCAAATACTTCTTCTTTTAAACATAATTGTGACATCTAACATATTTTTCATTCTCAAAAATAGCCATCATAGCTTGCATGAGATCATTTTTCCTTAGCCTTCAGAAGACTTATCTGTGGTAGGCAACATTATTATCTTAGATGAATTAAACAGAAATTGAGAAATCTTATTATTCTAGTACATTTTTTAAAGCATGAGATCTCTTTTCACTTTTTGATCCTTACATAATGGACAAGTATTAATATTCTAATAATAATTATTATTACTTAAAAAGTGGGAGATGTCCCTCTGTAGGAAATTGCTATTTTGTAATATTTCACAAGTAATATTCTGTGTAGAGATTGTCTACAGTACATTTTTTGTTCATGAATTTCATGCTTCTATTATGGGAGTACAACATGTATTTGCTTGTTAATAGCTTTCCAAATATTTAATGTTTCATTTATTCATTCAAAACACAGCTTCCCAAACTTATTAATGTCACACTGAAGCTGAATTGCACTCATCTACATAACTAAAACATTCACCAATATCTGGAATTAGGACTTAAGATATTTTATAACCACAGAAGTTATTTATCATCTATAGCATGAAATGCATTATAACAACTCATAGAATTAAGACTTAGTAGCAGTCGTCTTCATCCTATTTATTCAAATCCCTCCTTCCTTTCCATATATTTCAGGAAGACATCTAATTAGAAACTCTTCCCTTGGATCTAGAATTTCAGACTCATAATATGTAATTTGCTGAGTTAATACTCATGAGGCAAGGAAGGGAAATTCTGACTGCTGGAGTTCTTGACATTCTAGCATGAAGTTAAATACTATAAGATGAATTAATTACTTTTACTATCTAATCACAATCCTCTCTTGTCACTAAAGCAAATTGATTCAAGGGGACAAAGCCACGTTGCTACTTCAGGTCTGCTAAATGCTGTGAAAGATAGACTTGTTGCTAAGTAGAGTCACCTAGGCTAGGGGATCTCAGATACCTCTCTGGAGGAAAAACAGATAATTTCCAGTGAATGCCAGGGCCATAGGAAAAGAATAAAACTTTTTTTTTTTATTTAAATAAAGAAGAATTTTAGCAGTGCAGAAGAGGAAGCCATAAGTCAACCAGGTTACAAAATATAATGCATTAAGGTAGAATCTAATCCATTGTTCATGTCAATAAGTATTACAGAAAGTCCCCATTAATATATTGTCAGTTTTCCTGCTCACCTATCCATTAAGACTTAAAGATATAAAATTACATTTTAGAACTAATAGTTACAATAAAAAACACTGATGAATAAATAATAGGAGAAAATATTTCTGTTCACCACAATTAGAATTTATAGGTCATGGAATTAGTGATAAGGGTAGTAAATCATTATAGCCATTGAGTTAAAACCAAATTTTAATTACTTATAAATTAATACATCAGAAGAAGAATTCTGTTATATATCATAGTATGATCAAAGTGGTATATTTTGTATTGAACAACTTGAATTCTTTAAGTATTACACTCAGAATTTGGTCAACACCAAATGTAATTATCTCAATTAGCAAGTAGGGATTCAGTAGAGACATAAAAGAGCTTAATTTAAGTTTTTTTGAAATAAAAATATGACTATACATTAGATCCAGTCTTAACAAGGAGACTATTAAAAAAGATAAAATTAGATGTAGAAGAAATACCGGTAGACATAGTATTATCAAATATGAGAATGGCAAAATACAAGGAAGTGCATAAAAAACAAGATGAATAGAAAAATGTAAAAAGACAATATTTTAAATTTCACAAAAAGATGGGAAATTATTTTTAACTTTAATAACTTACTTTAATATTTTAATAATTAGGTATGTTAGACATTTATTAATAAACATTTTGTTTAGAAATTATAAATGTGTTTTTATCTTTTCTGGGCTGATGGAATTAAGAGTGGGATAGTTCTAAGAGGATAGGAAATGTACCAAGAACAGAAAGTACTGATCAAGAAAATAGCAACATAAGAGTAGATTTCAATGATGTGTTTCAAATTGATGAATTAGCCATAGTTTCATAAGGAGACCTGCTGTGTGGAATCAATGTCATCCCTATATTCTAAGGCATGAAGTCTCTAGAAGACACTATTCAGTAATTATAATGAGATGTAAGTGAGTTATAACAAACTTACTAGTTGTGTTAGAATGTAGGTATATTCTTCCAATTAACTGACACACAATTCTTCCCTTACTTTTTATGCAAAAAGTATGACTTTCAGTCCCTTTGCATTCAGGTGAAGCCATCTGACTAGTTTTGTGAACTAAGTGGAAGATAAAGTAATGTTTGTCTTCTGGTCTTCTTGACTGAGACAAAATGTCACTATGGACTTGCTAACAAGCCACAATAACCCAGTTTTCTACCCTGCTTGCAGGTGCTACGTACCATCAAAAACTAAGGCCGGATGCCAGAAGTCACAAGCTCCAAACAAGCCCCTGAGACCCAGTTTTTGACTTGTTCCATCCAGTTCAGACACCCTGCCAGCCCTCCAGATGACCTTGAGATCATTATCATATAATTGTCATAACAGAAAACAAACCTACCAGTTCCATAACAGATCCAACTGCATCCATTTAAGGGAAGAAAAGAAGTGAGACTCTAATTCTAAGAAGGCCCTCCTTCCCCCCAAAATCTCTGAGATCAGTTTTATTGCTGGCCCCTTAATTACCCTAATCCCATAAATACCTAAATGAGATCTAATCTGGGGGAAGGTACCTTTAGAGCCTGAGCTCTGCTTCTCCATTCTCTGGCCATTGAATTACCTGCTTGACATCAAATACTGGTTTGTTATCTGGATGTTTGGCGAATGGTACTGTGTAGAAAAAGAACCTACCACTTTGGTAACAAGAAGCTCATCCTCGTCTGGAAGTACATGTTAAGATGTCTCCATCACAAGATGGTAGTGTTCTATCAATCTGGGTCCCTAAATAACATCTTGAACACAGTCCCATTTATGTCACAGATGTTTACCATGAGTAAAAAATAAATATTTATTTATAAGACTATGAAATGTTAGCTTATACTGACTAATAACAGAGTAGGAATCTTTAGTGGTCAAGACTGTACACAATGGAAAGCAAGAAAATAAGAGAAGGGCCAGGGCAAGTGTAATAGGGGGGAAAGGAGGCAAGAGTGTACAGTTCTGAATTATATATGAGCCAGAAACTCCAATATATCATTGGCTTTCTTCTAGGCAGAGGAATAAATGATTACTGGTTCTTTCTGAGGCAAAACCACCAGTGGGAATATAACAACAACAAAAAAAATCAAATGTCTATGATTCTGCAATTAATTCATTTTTTCTCATGTTGATACTTCTGAAATCTCATTATGTCTTACAATAAATGTCATAAAATACAACTGTATCATTGCCTACTTGGTCATTTCATTTAGCAGCACATAGTGCTACATCTTACAATTAGGAATGGCTAAGATTCATTGAAATATGTTAATTTTTGCTACTTTGTCTCCAATTTTTATTAGGGAAGATAGCCTACTGAATATAAAGTTCTGTGACCAAAATAGAGAAGATCCAAACATTGAGGTAATTAACATCAGATTGTAAATGCATAAACACCTATCTATTTAATTTTGAGTTTGCTGAAAACCCCTGCCCAGAAAATGATCATTTTTGTTATCTGTAGTCATAAGAGTACATATATGATGAACTGCTTGGATATTTGTGACTATACCAAATATACAAATTCCACAGTGTAATGATTTATTATGCTTAAAAATATTGATTTTGTGATAGATTGTGTGTGGCAGACATGAACGTACATCAATCCGACTGTCCTTCAAGATTCTCCTTTACTGTCCATTTTCTAGGAACGTGGGTAGTAGGCAGTTTCTAGCTGTTAGCTCTTTTATATTTGGCCTCATTTTTGAGCTAAGGTTAGATTCTTCCAAGGATAACTCCCAGCTAATGACTAAGCAAGGTGGAGCCACAAAGGCCTAGTCATTTCCACCCAAAGCAAGACTTCTCTAATAGACCTTTTTTTTTTCTTTAGAGCTCCTCAATGAGCTGACACAGAGTTCAATGTGTCTGTGTAATGGCACAATGACTCTGCCCAAGTGTATTTCCTCCTTTTTATTTCATAGGTGTTACATCCAATAAAAGTTTGAACTCCTAAAAAGTGTTCCTGTCTATTTCCCAAAGAATTCAACTGGCAAAACATGAATATACAATTTTGATCACAATCAGAAACAAAGTATCTATTATCTTCCACTTTGCAAATTGCTGGCACTTTATATTTTCACATTATTTTTTGTTTCTGAGTTCTGGATGTTACAAGTAATGTGAATAAGGATTACAAGTTTTTAAAAAATAAACTGATACAAATTGTTATTTAAAATGGTGGGTATTGGGATCCCTGGGTGGCGCAGCGGTTTGGCACCTGCCTTTGGCCCAGGGCGTGATCCTGGAGACCCGGGATCAAATCCCACGTCGGGTTCCCTGCATGGAGCTTGCTTCTCCCTCTGCCTGTGTCTCTGCCTCTCTCTCTCTGTGTGTGACTATCATGAATAAATAAATAAAATCTTAAAAAAAAATAAATAAAATGGGTTATCTTAAAAATAAAATAAAATAAAATGTTGGGTATTTGATTATACAACCTAGAATCAAGAGACATATTCTGATATGCATATAGTAAAGTATGCAGTGTACTATCTTTTATATTTAAAAGACTGGAAACTAGCCAACATATGCTACAAAACAACTCCTCCCATGTGTAATTCAGTGTTTATGGGTTAGCTAATTAACCTCTTTGTCAGTGTCCACACTCTAAAAATATGGATAATACAACCAGTATCAAAGTTGCTATGAAGATAAAATGAGATCATTAATACGAAGGGCCTCTGAAAATTTAAGAGAACCCCATGATTTCTCCCATCTGTGTAATGCATGTTTGAATAAAACTAACAAGTAGAAAATACAGCACCACTTGTACTTCTTGTGAACAAAGAACACATTTATGGAACTGGGAATATTCTACAAAACCTTAATGTAGCCTGAGACTCTCTTTGAACAAAACACAATAAGCAACCACTAATTGGTACCTAACATTATAAATTGGCAAATGGGAATTATATGCCTGAACTCCTAATTTTTGCATTCAAGGCCTCCTAAAATTAAGAGTCAATTTATTTTTCTAATTTTATTTCAAGACTACAATAATGTGAATGCTCAAGAGTGCCAAATTACAACCTAAGCCTTTTGTTCGTCAGAAACAAAGTTAATTGTGTGACTACCCTGACCCGCAACTGAGAAACTCAGATATTAGTGGACCTGACAGTCCAGAGGAATAAATAACTACCCATAAGGAACTAACAGTTTATTATCCAAACAATTACTTGATGGGCAATAAAGTAATATTTTTGAATAGGCCTGTCTAATAAAAGATTCTGTGTCAATGAAAATAACCTATCTACCTAATAAGGTAGCCACTATTAAACTTTTTAAAAATAAGTAGTGTAACTTCGGAAACTGAAATTTTAATTATATTTAACTTCAATATAAATTAAATAGACAGGGATATATTTCTAGAATGGCAGAGGAAAGAAATGTGAAAAACCACTTCTCCATAAAATAACAACAAGGGGCAAAAAAGTCACAATCGATATTTTTCAGAACTCTGTTAATTAACTGAAGTTGCAACAATCACATGAGTATTTACTTAAGAAACTTAGCTAAATGTCAGATCAATGAATTGTGCTGTATTTTAATTTGAAATATTACCATCCCCTCTCCTCAGCTCTGAGGTAGCTAGGAAAAACAACATCAACATCAAACCCATAATAACTGTAAAAATAAAGTATAGCTGCAACAAAGAAGTCAGAATATGTTTGATATCCCACAAAGCCCATCCCCAGAAAGTTCACTGTTTAATCTCTCTGGCAGCTCCTTAGTAAAGCAGGGTTCGCTTTTTTTTTTTTTTTATTTGACTGAGGGTTCATACTGAGCAAACAGCCATATCCCCAGAAAGCTTGGTGTAAACAATCAGCAACAATTGTTTTAATATTGCATTAGACTGAGGTAAAAATACCAGTTGGGGCTAAGAATAAATTGATAAAAAAAAAAGAAAACTTAAAAAACTAGGGAATTAGATGTCTGTAGGAGCTTTTGAAAATTTCAATATGTTCCTGGGAACCTGGAAGGCACAAACATATTCACAGATTTCATGCATAGGTGAGGTCTCAGAAAACCTAATCTTTTACCTCAGGCTGACTGTGAGCCCTGTGTAAGCAGGAAGTAAAAGCTAAGGCAGAGTTACAAACTGTTTGATAAAACATTAAAATTGTATTATAACACACAGAGGAAGTCCTGTCAGTCTCAAATAACAATTGGTTTAGTCATTTAAGAAAAATTTCTGTCCAGTTATTAACAGATCTCTAAGATAACTGATTTGAGACTTCAGCTGACACACAATTTAAAGAATATAAGCTTTAGGAAATTAGTACTGGAAGGTCACTAAACAAACATCAAGAGAAGCAAATAGTAATGACAATAAACTCTGAAGAGAGGGAGAATTTGATTTTCAGAGATGCCATGTTATATTACTTAAATTTTAAAATTACTATACTTATAAAAAAGACAGGAAAGTGTGGGAGATACACACAAAAAAGAAATATGTTCAAAGCACTGACGGAAGCCATATTTAAATAATTAAAGGAACATATGGGAATTATGTAGAGAATATCAATAAAAAGAAAAAAAACAAAAATTGTAGAGTGAAAAAATACAATAACTGAAATGAAAAATTCACTAGAGAGTTGCAAGAACAGATATCAGCTGATTGAAGAAGGAATCAGTGAACCTGAAGAAAGGTCAATTGCCATTACTCTGACTGAATACCCATACCCAATGTCCTCACTCCCTTAAAAAAGAAGAGAAAAAATGAACAGAATCTTAGAAAAATATGGGACATAATCAAGTGTACCACTAGGCACACAATGTGAGTTCCAGAAAGGAGGGGGGAGGCAGAAAAGATATTTGAATTAAAAATAGCTGAATAAGTCCCAATTCTAATGGATAGCATTAATCTACATATCCAACATGCTCAACAAATTTCATGTAAGAAAAATTCAAAAAGAAATACACTTGGATGCATCAGAGTAAAACTGTTCAAAGCTTAAAACAATGACTATTAAAAACAGAGAAAGTGATAGATCATATGAAAGGAATCCTCAATAAAATAACTGCAAAGCATTATATATATATATAACATATATTTATATATATTATATATTTATATAAAGATTTTATTTATTTATTCAGGAGAGACACACAGAGAGAGGCAGAGACACAGACAGACGGAGAAGCAGGCTCCACGCAGGGAGCCCGATGCGGGACTTGATCCTGGGACTCCAGGATCACGCCCTGGGTGGAAGGCAGGCGCCAAACCGCTGAGTCACCCAGGGATACCCTGCAAAGTATATTTTCAAACCACAGTGCACTATATACATCCACAATAAGCTATCATAACTAATAAATCAATCCATCAAAGTTTCAGGATGCAAGATTCATATATAAGTATCACTTGTAATTCTACACATCAGCAATGAACAATCAAAAAATGATATTCCAATTTATAATAGCGTCAATAAGAAAAAAATATATACATAACAATAAAGAGGAAAGGAAGCCCAAGATTTTTACATACAAATCTTCCGAAATTAAGGAAAGTAAAGAAAGTCTAAATAAATGGAAGGAAATTCCATGCCCATGGATTGGAATACTTAATAATGTTAAAATGGCCATAATTCCAAAATTGATCTAGAATCAACATAATCCCTGTCAAAATCCTAGGTATATTATGTGTGTGCATGGAAATTGACAAATTGATGCTAGAATTAATATGCAGATACAGGGACCCAGAACAGCAAAAACAATCTTAAAAAATGGAATAAGTTGGGGCAATCATGCATTCCAATTTCAAAAATATTACAAAGCAAAAATAATCAAAAGACAACATGGCAAAAGGAATGACACATAGACGAATAGAGTTGAGAGTCCAGAAAGAAGTTTACATTTATAGTCAATTGAATTTTGAATAGGATAAGACAAATCAATAGGAAAAGATTAGTCTCTTCGAAAAATTATGCTGGCATAATTGAGTCCACAACTGGCATAACTAATTATATTGGCACAATTCAAAAATGAAGTTGGATCCCTAACTTATACAATACAGAAATATCAACTTAAAATCAGTCATAGACTTAATTGTGAGAATCTAAAGTATAAAATTATTAAAAGAAAACAAAGGGGTAGATCTTCATGACCTTGGAATTAACAAAAATAAATAAATTGGATTTCATCAAAAGTAAAAACTTTTGTGTTTCAAAGGACACTGTCAAGAATGTTAAAGACAGTGCACACAATGACAAAAAATATTTTCAAATTATATATCTGATAAGAATATAAAAAGAATTCTTAATATAAAGACAACCCAATTGAAAAATTATCAAATTGTAAATTGACACTTCTCCATGGAAGATACACAAATGGCCAATAATCACATGAGACAATGTTGAACATCACTAGTCGTTAGGGAAATATAAGTGAAAACTAAATGAGAAACCATCTCACACAAACTAGGAAAGCCAAAATTAAAAAGACATAGAATAATGATAATTGGAACTCTAATACATTGCTTGAGGAATGTGGAAAATAGTCTGATAGTTTCTCAAATTGTTAAACTTAAAGTTACCACATGACCCAGCAATTCTACCCTTAGGTATATACCCCCGAGACCTGAAAACCTATGTTCACACAAAAAATTGTGCAAAAATTTTCTTATTAAAGAACATTAAAATGTTCTGTATCAGTCTTAATATTGAAAAAGGAAAAATAGTAAATATGTCCATCAACTGATGAATGGATAAATAAAATGTAGAGTATCATACAATGGAATATTATTTAGCCATAAAAACATGATATACTGATATGCACTACAACACGGAT
Source organism: Canis lupus baileyi (assembly GCF_048164855.1). Taxonomy (NCBI): domain Eukaryota; kingdom Metazoa; phylum Chordata; class Mammalia; order Carnivora; family Canidae; genus Canis; species Canis lupus. The sequence continues at coordinate 50,879,747 of NC_132855.1, read as the reverse complement.
GAACCTTAAAAACGTTTGTTAAATAAAAGAAGCCAGTCACAAGAGGCCACATATTGTATGGTTCCATTTAAACAAAATATTCACAAAAGACAAGTAAAAATAGAAAATAGTTTGCCAGGGGCTGGGGAAAGGGGAAATTAGAGAAAGGCTGCTAATGGGAACAGGTGTTTTTTCGGAGTAATGAAAAATGTTCTAAAATTGATGGTGATCATTGTACAGTTCTGTGATTATACCAAAGACCATACTGAATTTTACATTTTATTTAAAGGAATGAATTTTATGCATGTGAATTATATCTCAATAAAGCTGTTAGTAAAATGAAACATTTAAATAGATACATTGACTCTCTGTTGGACAGAGCTATTATACAGAGGGATGGTTTTGTGGGAAGATGGTAACTTTGACGTCTGTCAGAGAAGATATTTCTGGGGAGATGAAATTCGATCTGCAACCTGAATGATGAACAGGAGATAAATATGTGAAGATCTGGGTAAAGAATGTATAAAAGAAAAAATGTGCAGAAGTAATTAAGACAAAGTGAAAGGCCCTGGCATATTTAAAGGAAAAAAAAAGAAAGCAGTATATCTAAACCAGAACAAAAAAGGGGGAGAGTAATATAAGGTGATATCTGAGATATAAGTGGATGTCAACCATGTGGCTCTTATAGGTATCAGAATTTGATCATTCCAACAAATATCTATTAACCACCTTGTACCAGGCACCTGCCTTAGATGTTTGGGTGATATCACAAAAGAAAGCAGCCAAAAGCTCTTTGCTTCAAGGAATTCACATTCTCATGGAAGGAGAAAGTCACAGGATATCTTTTTAAAATGCAGATTCTGATTCAGTAGGTATTGGGAGAGGGCATTTCTAATAAGCTTCAAGATAAGGGGGCTGGTGCTATTGCTCCACTGCCCAGACTCTGAGTAACAACCAGTCTATAAACAGAGAGAATGCAATTATTAATGAACTCCACTGAGAGTTTACAATCCTGAAAATTTTAGAAGTAGGACTCCCAACCTTTATGCCTCCAGCATTCTTCACCCTATGCTGATTCTACTAACTCGTGTTTAAATTAGAACTAAAAAATATTCAACCAAAATTGGCTTAAGTAGAAACAGAAAATCTATGATTTCCTAGAGCTGAGCTGCTTTCTTGCCCTCTTGAGCTCCAAAGACTCAAAGGATGTCATCATTAACTAGTCTCTTTTGATTCTGATTTCCTTTGTTGTGGGTTTCATTTTCAGGCAGATTTTCTCCACATGGTTTCCCCCCAGCAACACAGGCTTAAATCAAGACAGCTCCAAGTTCATGGAAAGAGAGACTCTCTCCTCTCAATATTTCCAAAGAGCCCCAGGATTAAGTTGCCTGATCAGCCTGCAACAACTGTCTATCCTGGACCAACTACCATTACCAGATGATATGATGCTCTGTTTGGTTATGACAGGGTCAGATAAGCTCCTGTGTGATCAGAGTTGGTTCTAAGTGCCCCTAAACCATATAAAAAGGTATTGGGAAAGGGGATGCCCCAAGAAAATTCTGTTATTGGAAGAGGGAATAGATAATGGTAAGGGAAAAAAAAAGACAACCCCAAATGCTGATTACAACCTAGAATTGTCTGAAATACATCTGGCTCTCAACACCATAGTAACAGAAGAGGAACAGTGACAAACTTCAGTGAGCTTAGATGAGTATCTTTATTACATGAAATGAAAGCCAACCCTAACAAAGAATGGATGAATAAACATGATGTGCTAAAAGAGTAGATGAAATGAAAACAGAACCACAAATAAACATAATATCTAAAATATTTGTAAGAACATTAGGGAGAAGATATTTACATTGTATGTATGTTAACTCAGAAGGAAGAACTAACAGATCAAAGCCAGTGGTTTGAAGTTAGGAAGGAATGGATTTGGATACAACATAAAGAAATCTTTTTACCATGAATTAGAGTTTTCCATTATATTCCCTTCGGTGAAAATATCCTGATTTTTCTGAAGATACTAGAAATTTTATTTTTTATGTAAGATGCTAAAATAGTGATGATTAAACTTTTTGATCACTATGAAGAATCTTTCAGTCTTATATTTAAATTATCACATATAAATTAGGAGAACAAAGAGGTTATTTTATGTGCTAATTTACTGAATTAACACATCAATGTACATCAGCTCTAAGTGTCTTGGATCTGTGTGAAAATCTATATGCACAGGCTAGCTTTTTCACTGGCCTCCACAAGAGGCCCAGTTATATCTGCTCTATGATGAAGAGGTACCAGAGAGAAGTATGATTACATTGCATAGAATTTCACTGGAAGCTCTCTAGTAGAGGTGATTCTTTTCCTGGCCCCAGGCCACTGGATCACTCCATACAATCCTTTCCAGTCTCTTTTTTCCTCCTTTTCTTCAAGCTTTTAAAAAATTTTTTTTAAAGCTTTCATTTATTTATTCATGAGGCACACACACACACACACACACACACACACAGAGAGAGAGAGAGAGAGAGAGAGAGAGGCAGAGACACAGGCAGAGGGAGAAGCAGGCTCCATGCAAGGAGCCTGATATGGGACTCAAAACCGGGAATCTGGGATCACACCCTCAGCCAAAGGCAAACACTCAACCGCTAAGCCACCCAGGCATCCCTCAAGTGTTGAATTCAGTGATTTCTCACAACACCCATGGCTCATCACAGCAAATACCCTCCTTAATACTCATCACCCTTTTAGCCCATCCTCCACTTACCTCCCCTCTTGTAACCTTCAGTTTGTTCTAAGAGTCTGTTTTCTGGCTTGCCTTTTTCCCCCCATGTCCATCTGTTTGATTTCTTAAATTCCACATATGAATGAAATCATGTGGTATCTGTCTTTCTCTGGCTGAGTTTCATTTAGCATAATACACTCTGGCTCTATTCACATCATTGCAAATGGCAAGATTTCATTCCTTTTTTTTTTTTTTTAAGATTGATTGATTGATTGATTGATTCATGATAGACATAGAGAGAGAGAGGCAGAGACACAGGCAGAGGGAGAAGCAGGCTCCATTCAGGGAGCCCGACGTGGAACTAGATTCCGGGGCTCCGGGATCGCCCTGGGCTGAAGGCGGCGATAACCGCTGAGCCACCCGGAGTGCCTGCAAGATTTCATTCTTTTCGATAGCTAGGCAATATTCATATATATATATATATATGAATTCATATATATATATTATACATATAATATATATACATATATCACTTCTTTCTCTTTATCAGTCAATGGACATATGGGCTCTTTCCATAATTTGATAATGCTGCTATAAACATCAGGGTGAGGGGGATCCCTGGGTGGCTCAGTGGTTTAGCACCTGCCTTTGGCCCAGGATGTGGTCCTGGAGTCCCGGGATCAAGTCCCACATCAGGCTCCCTGAATGGAGCCTGCTTCTCCCTCTGCCTGTGTCTTCTGCCTCTCTCTGGTGTCTCTCATGATTAAATGAATAAAATCTTTAAAAAAAAAAAAAAAAAACATCAGGGTGCATGTAACCCTTTGAATCTGTATTTTTATATCCTTTGGGTAAATACCTAGTAGTGCAATTGCTGGATTATAGACTAGTTCTATTTTTAACTTTTTGAGGAACTTCCATACTGTTTTCCAGAGTAGCTGAACCAGTTTGCATCCCCATGAACAGTATAAGAGGATATCCATTTCTCTGCATCCTCGCCAACATCTGTTGTTTCTTTTGTTGTTAACTTTAGTCATCATGACAGGTGTGAGGTGATATCTCATTGTAATTTTGATTTGTATTTCCCTGATGATGAATTGAGCATCTTTTATGTGTCTGCTAGACATCAGTATGTCTTTGGAAAAATGTCTGTTCATGTCATCTGCCCATTTTTTAACTGAATTATTTGGTTTTTGGGTGTTGAGTTTTATAAATTCTTTATTCTTTTTTCCTCCTTTCTCCTTTATTACAGTAAGTTCCTCTGCATAAAGTGTGGGAGCCACACTTCTGGCCAGTCCTATAAAGCTTCTGGCCAGTCCTATAAAGCTCATCCCTTTTTACAATGGAATTCCTACCAGCACTAAGAAGATAACATTTTCTTCATATTATCACTGAAGCATGGGAAAAAATGATCATTTTGTTTATTATCTTAAGAGACTCAGAATGAAAGACCCTAAAAACCCTTACCTATCCTTTCAAAGCCTTCTTTATCATCAACCCTTTAATCAATTTATATTTACTGCATTAATTTCTTAGCCATACACATATACTTGCAATTTTTTATGCTATTAATGTCATTAATTGAACTTACTAAATTCTAAATCATTTGTAGGATAATTAAGGAAATCAAATATGCTAAAACAGGAAATCAAGTTGTCAGTGCTCAGTACTTATTATTCCTGAATACTCAATTATATTTGACATTTGGACCATCTCATCTCCTTGGAAACTTCTACTTATCTTCCATTATACTCTGTTGCAGTGGTTCTCAAAATGTGATCTCCAGAATAGCATTACCTGAAAACTTGCTTGATATTCAGTGTATCTGGCCTCTTCCAAAACCTACTAAATCAGAAATTTTGGTGGTGGGCCCAACAATCTGTGGTCTAATAAGGCCTCTAAGTGATTCAGATTCAGTGTAGAGATTTGGTTTGAAAAATAAAATATACAATGTCCCTGACTCTTCCCCCTTCTTCTCCTTCCATTCCTTAATCAAGGGAATTAATCAGAAATTCCATTCCTGACTTCTTGTATAAAGCTCAAAACATGTGTCCTCATGCTAACTCCACAAAAAGAGAAAGGAGAAAGAACACATCTACCAGTCTGTCAACCACTTTCATTATTTTCAGTAAAATTCATTTATACTCCAATGCTTTATTGAACTTGGTTATATATTTTAAATAATTGGTATTATTTCCTAAACTCCTGCCTTCATGTCCACATACAGAAATTTGGTGAAATGTTATGTGCCAAGCAAGATAGGAGAATTACTTTGATTATTAAATTATTTTTTGCATCTACACTATATTTTTGGGAGTGCTAGGTTTTATTTTATCAATAAATTACATTTTTTCAGATCTTTCTTTTGTTGCTAGAGGAGTTGAACTAAATTCATCACACTTCACATAAGACCTCAGAAAGTTCCATTGGCAGTTCTGTGGATTTGGTTCACTTGCCAGAAAAAGAAAAGGAAATGAAGTAATAAAGTGAAACTTTGAAATAAGATTTGGATTTATGAAGGAAACTAGTTTTGAGAAGGTCATAAAAATCTTCTTGGTTCAGTAGAAGACTGATATACAAATGAGAAAATAAATGACATCAGTTTCCTGGTTAAAAGATAAGTCTTGGTGGCATTCTTGACTGACACTTTTCTGTCCCATGCTCCTACATTTTTAAAATTGTCCCTGGCTTCTTCTCTAATTTCCTAACAACAGTTGTGTTTAAAGACTATTTGAAAGAGTTACATCATTTATAAGGGTTCTATTGAGTCTGCATCCCATCAATGTGAGGGATATCAACTTTAAGTTGCAGCCCAGCAGCAAACTCTCTGAAATGAGAGGTGATAAATTTATTCTATATTTTAGTATTTTATTTCCTTAGAAAACTATGATATTTTCATAAGCAAAATGCATATAAAAGTTAAAGCAAAATTTTAAATAAATAATTAGAATGTTCAGTATGCTCTGTTCATGAAAACATGCTATAAAGAAAATGTCCAGAAATATTGCAAGTTTGTTTATAAAAATTAAACAAGCAAAAAATTAAAAAAAACACAGAAAGATTCAGATAACTACTTTGACACTGCATTCAGAGACAATGCATTAGGAGAAAATGCAAAAGGAGAGCACATCTCTTTCACCCATTTCTCAGTGGGAGTCACTCTTAGCTCTAAGGCAAGCAACATGATTATAGTAGCATGGTGTAGAGGTTCTTCCTTCAAGACAAGAGCTAGTGGGAAAAGGGTGCTAGGATTGCTCTGTTTAATAAGAAAAATAACTCAAAGAATCAAAGAGTTAAGAATGATTATGCACTTGTATTAGAGTTCTCCAGAAAAAGAGACCAATAGGATATATATCTAAAATAAAGTTTATTATAAGGAACTGGTATATATGACTATGGTGGCTGCAAAGTGCCATGGTCTCCCTTCTACAATCTGGAGACCCAGGAAAGCTGGTGGTATGGTTCAAAGACCTGAGAACCAGGAGCCAACGGTATAAATTTCAGTCTGAGTCTGAAGGCCTGAGAAGAAGGAGCAGAGAGGGCAGAAGAAGAGTGATTCCCCATCTCATATAGTCAGAGGGAAACATAGAGAAAGGGGGAGATGGAGAGAGATAGAGAGGGAGGGAGACACAGAGGGAGCAAATTCTCTCTTTCCCCACCATTTTTTTTTTTTTCTATTCAGGCCCTCAATAAATTGAAATGGGGAGGTCAATCCACTTTACTCAGACTGCCAATTCAAATTCTAATCTCTTCGAAAATATTCTTACAAATATACTCAGACATAATATTTAGCCAGATACCTGGCCATCCTTTAGCCCCCTCAAGTGACATATAAAATTCTCCATCACAAGTCTATACCTTGTCACGCTGGAACATCTCTTTAAACTATATTTAATCTCTAAATAATGGCAATAATGAGGTCATAGTTCCACCATAGTTCCATAATGCAACTATTCTGCATACAACTAAAATGCCCTAAACCTTCCCTAGAAAAAGACGAAAAATCTGAGTGGTTTATCCTTCTTGATATCTTATAACTTAAATATTAGGATACAGTATTAATAATGCTTAAATACTATGATATAAAATTCAATACATCTTATGTTATATAAAGGGATAAGAGCAAGAAAAAAAGGATATTTTATAACTATCTATTCAAATGTGTTCAGAACAAAATAAAGAGAAATACCCATGATAATTACAACCCTCATTTCTATAACTGGTCATATGGTTGTAGCTAGTATTTTAACATTCTTCCAGTACACATTCCATATTCCCTTTGCCTTCAGAAAGCACCTCAGCTGTTCATGGTTTTTTCCTGGTGAGGTGACCCAAACCTTCATTCTTGACAAGTCTGAGTCAATGGTATTCCCACAGGTACTGGGTTGTAATTTCTACTGACCTTGTTCCCATGGCAAGGTAATACTGAGACAGCCTAAGGGATCTCCTGTACTCCAGTCATACTGTTCCTCACAGTATCTATTGCGGAGTAGTAGTCCAATTTCTCCTTGGTAGTCAGGATAAATCACCCTAGTCAGCAAAGCAACTCTCTTCTTTGCCTGTTAATTCAGAAGATGAGAAGTCCAAAGCAGCTGGGCAGCAGTCCTAACTTCCAGTTTAGTGGAGTCACTGTTATATCTCCTGGTGGAATTATTCTTCGCTCTGGAATCTTTAGAGCAGGAAAGCATATGTTCACAGGAATAGAGAGTAAAAATTTTTCTAGTGAACCTGTTAATCCTGGCTATGGAAGAAACAGTACCATATACTTGTTGCTAATTCAGAATACACAAACCTTTCTGGAGAACACTGCCCAGCCTTGCAAGGTATTGCATCTACCTGGTGTTGTAATAAGTCTTCAAAAGACTTTTCCACTGTTCTATCAAGCCAGCTGCTTCAGGACAGTGAGGAACATGGTAAGACCAGTGAATTCCAAGAGAAAAGCCAACTACCACACCTCTTTTGCTGTGTAGGAGCAATCCTAGGTGGAATACCATGACAATGAATAATGCATTCTGTAAGTCCATGAATGTCAGTTCTGGCAGAAGCATTGCATTCAGAGAATGCAAGTCCATATCCACAGTAAGTCTCTATTCCAGTAAGAAAAACCCTGCCACTTCCACGGTGGAAGCAGTCCAACATAATGAACCTATCATAAGGTAGCTGACTGATCACACTAGGAAATGGTGCCTTTCTGGGGACTCAGTGTTGGTCTCTGCTGCTGGCAGAGTGGGCATTCAGGGACGATCATAGCCATGCGGCCTTGATGAGTGGAAGTCCATATTGCTGAGCCCATGCTTGACCTCCATCCCTGCCACCATGACTTTATTCATGAGCTGAGTGGTATCCACAGACTATGTCATCCTATCCACTTAATTACAATTCTTCCTCTGCTGAGATCACACTTTGGTAAGCATTCACATATAAAACAAATTCTTCATTTTTTCCCTTCCATATATTAGGTATATCCACATACTTATTTTCTAGGTTTTCTTGTAACCAATATTCCAATAACATTCCTTCCAAGTCCCTGACCTTCCAGACAAACCACCAGCCATAGCCAATAAGTTGGTACATAAGCACATGTATGGCTGTTTCTCCCTCCAAGTGGAGTGAACAACCAGGAACGCTACTTGAAGTCCTGCCTGTTGGGAGGATTTACTTTCACCACTTATGCTTCAGGGATATTTCAGGAAAGAGTGGGGTGGTGCTGCAGCTGTCCACTTTTGATTGGTGCCACATATTGTACAGAATAATCGGCAAACCAGTCCAAGGCCTAGCCTTCCTCACAAGGAACTCACCATGAAGCCACAGATGCAGCGTGGGAGAGAGAAGGCAGCATAGCAGGAGTTGGAAAATGGGCATTTGAGCCACTTCCTCACATCATCCTATTTATGCCTTGAGGGTGTGTTTGGGTCCAATCACTTACATTTCACTTCAACTCATGATGGAGTTTGGCTGTGCACACCCAACTCATGGCTTAATGGGTCAAATAAGAATGTATAATGGGTAGCTCAGGCCACATAGTAACTTACTGGTCAATGGTGAAATGTCTAGTCTCAACCAAGGCCCAGTAGCAGCCTAAAGCTGCCTTGCAAATGGAGAATAGTTATCTGAGGATGATTTCAGGGCTTTGCTCCCAAATCCTGTGAACCTGTGCTGTGATTCACTGAAAGGGCCCTACCGAAGGCTCCAAATAGTATCCTTATCTGCCACTGACACGTTAAGCACCACTGGCTCTGCTAGATCATATGGCACAAGTGGCACAGCAATTTGTACAGAATCCTGGACTTGTTTCAGAGCCTTGTCCGATTCTGAGCTCTAATCAAAACTAGCAGCTTTTTGAATCACTCAGTAAATGTACTGGAGTAACACATCCAAATGAAGAATATGCTCTATATAAAATACAGATGCCCAAGAGGCTTTGCACCTCTTTTTTAGTTGTAGGAGGAGCCAGATACAACAATTTACCCTTTACCTTAGAAGGGATATTTCAGCATGCCCCATACCTTTGGACCCCCAGAAATTTCACTGAGGCAGAAGTCCCCTTAATTTTTCTTGCATTTATTTCCTACCATCTGGCTCTCAAATGTTTACCAGTAAGTCTAGAGTAGTTACTACTTGCTCACTAGGTCCAGTAAGTATAATATCATCAATGGAATGGACCCATGTGATAACTTATGCAAAGGCAAAGTGATAAAGATCTGTGCAAACTAAATTATGACATACGGCACAAGAGCTGATGTATAAATGAAATAGGACAGTAAAGGTGTTTTGTTGGCCTTGCCACCTAAAAACAAACTGTTTCTGATGGACCTTATTGACAGGGATGGAAAAAAAGGCACTTGCCAGCTCGATAGCTACATACCAGGTAATCAGGGGGTGTGTTAATTTGCTCAAACAATTAAACCACATCTGTCATAGCTGCTGCAATTGGAGTTACCACCTGGTTCAGGCTATGATAATCCACTGTAACTCTCCAAGATCCATTTGTCTTCTGTACAGACCAAATAGGCAAGTCGAATGCGGATGTGGTGGAAATCATCAACCCCGTAAACTTCAAAGCCCCTTGAAGTGAAGTGTCACTACTCACTGTAATCCTTCCAGGAAAATGGAATTACTTTCATTTACCATATTCCAAGATAGAGGCTGTCCTAAGGATGTCCACTCAGATCACCATAAGAGTCCTAACTGCACAAGTCAGACCAATGTGGGGAGTCTGACGGCTGCTGAGTATATCTATTCTAATTATCCATTCTGAAATGCAGAAGAGAAATCCTCAAAAAGGATTGTGGAACCACTGGGCCCACTGTGACATAGGCCTAAGCTAAAATTACATTGATCACCTGACCTCCATAATGCCTACTTTAATTGGTAGATCACAGTGATGTTTTGGGTCTCCTATAATTAGTGTTAGTGCAGAGCCAGTGCCCAGGAGTCACTGAAATTCCTGATTATTTTCTCTTTCCCATGTACTTTTACCCCAGTAAAAGGTCATAGGTCACTTTGGGAAAAGTTAGGAGAATGATTAACAATATAAATTATTTGTAGTCTACTGGTGTCCTTCCTCAAGGAGACCTGGCTTCTCCTTCATACAAGGGCTTTTATGTCTATAAATGGATTCAAATCAGTAACTGATTGAGTGATTCTGACTTTGTTTTTATGGTTCAAGTTAGGCTTCTGTTCACTTGACCCCGACCTAAAACTTCTCTGCTTATACAGATCAAGTAAGAATTTATTGGGCTTATCTGCTTCACTTCTAGAAACACCATGATCAATTAGCCAGTTGCGCTTCCCTAATGATCCTCCTATGAGTGCCGCCAAGGCCAGTGGGCAGGAGTTGGCCACTTTGAAATAGACACCACAACTGCCTCCCGGAGAACTTTTTTTTTTTTAAACTTATTTTCACAGCTGATAAAGGACAAGTAAGTGTCTGTGCCAGCAAGGTGCAAGGCAGCTAAAAATTCATTTAAAAGGAGAACAAACATTAAGAAGAACAAACAGTTCCTAGAAATTTGTCACCAACTGAGGTATGTGAAGTTCAAAACTGTTCTTCCTTTCTCTTTTCCAGTCTCTTCCTCTCATTGCCTCAATGCTATACATTACTTTTAAAGCTTTTGTCTTTTTTTTTTTTTGAGATTTTATTTATTTATCCAGGATAGACACACACTGAGAGGCAGAGACATAGGCAGAAGGAGAAGCAGGCTCCTTGCAGGCTGCAAGGAGCCTGATGCGGGCCTCAATCACAAGACCCAAGGGATCATGACCAGAGCTGAAGGCAAATGCTGAACCACTGAGACACCCAGTGCCCCAAAGCTTTTGTGTTTATTGAAGAGAATATACCAAAAACTAAAACTTGGTGTTATAGTGAATATGTCTGGAATTGAAAGAAGAGAAAAAAACATAAACCGTATGTAACCCCAAAATTTTATTCGTTGTCATGCCTTCATAAAAATAAGAGCATAATATTTACAACATTCCACAAATTATTATTATTTTTTTCTTGAAATAAAGAATTTTATTTAGAAACTGTTTAAAGTAGAAAAAAACCCTGTCAAGAAAGACCAGGCGGAAAATGGGTTCCCAATAAAATGGAATTTTAGGGCAACAAAAGTCTAAAAGGCCACAAAAGAGAAATAGCACCACTGTTATTTGAACAATAGCTAGTTACTTGCATTTTTTGGCATTGTTAATCACTGAATCTGGGTTTTCCTTTGAATTCCACACAGAGCATGCACTATACAACAATTTTATCATAAAATATCTGCTTTCTACATACATTTTAGGACCAGCTACCACCAGGAACAAATCAATACAAATACATCAGGGGCTGAACAATCTCAGTAGTGGGTGACACACATTTTGCAGAATTCTGCCAAACAAAGGAACTGAATAGGCTAGGGGCAAAGCAATGAGGAAGAGTTAAGGAATTAAATATTTTAAATATTAATAATTAATTCAGACACGGTACTTATCTTCTGCAAAAGAAAATTAACATTTAGTAACATGCTAACGAATTTTATCTCCAAAGAGATTAGTGCACTGGCAAAGTATTCCGATAACAGTGGAGGGCGGTGGACAGCAGGTACCGAAAACAGCCAGCCTTGCAGATCCTAAGGTAGCAATGGCCTTCACTGGTCACTCCCTTTGCCAGAGGTCTGGAAAGAACTTGCGGCGTGACTACCTGCCTGCTGAACTTACACTCTAAGCAGCAAACTTTAAGGAGCCAAAGAGGAGTCCCCAGTGGGCATGGGGAGCAGAGAAGAGAAACATGTTCAACGTAAACTTAAAAGACAGTAAAATGGGACATGACCCCCATTCAAATTCCAGAGATCTGGGCAAGTCCCCAAAAGTAGTTGTTAGATTTAGAAACTGGACATACCTCATTTCCCAAAAACACAATACATAGAAATTTTAGGGGTAACTGGAAAAATCGTCAGAGAAATGTTCAATGAAATTCAAGCTCTTCAACGCAAACATCTCAGGGCTGAAACATGCCCTCTATTCATCCAGGCAACAATGCCTCTTGCTTCTTAGAGGAGAGATACGATTGGTCAAGGACACCAAATGGCTTTACAGAGCAACTTTTTAAACTTCCCTTTTGAGCCAAGGTCTAGACACTTCAAGGATTCAAGCAGCCCTGCAAGGCCTGTGAACAGCAGATTCCAAAGGTCCAGAGGTCTGGGTCCTCCTTCCCAGACACCATATCAAACATGTAAAATCTCCTGTCATGGTACATTTTATATTTTGAAATATGGAAGCATATTTTAAATACTCTTAAGGCATTTATTTATTAAAACGTTCTCTGCCAAGATTTCACATTAGCTTAAAACTCAAATCAGTCTTTACATATCTCTACTGAGGACTCCACCTCAGTGTAGGACATAAAAGCACCTTCTCCAGCAGTGAGTGTTATCAGCATCCACACAGTGAGCCCCATGGTCAGCCTCTCTGTTCCCCAGGTGACCCAACTAAATGCTAATACTGCTCTGCTACAGGGTAAAAGCTCCTAACTCAAACTCATTGGAAAAGGGGTGAAACTTCTGCAAAGTGCACTTTAAGCAGAGGTACTGTTTGCTCATGAAAAGAAACCAGTGAGTCCTCTAAGAATAATAAAAGGGGATATTTTACAGTTAAGCACATGATTTGGAGTGAAGAATTCGGATGTTGCTCTGCTGGTCCAGGCTGTTAATAATACTCTTCTTGTTCCGGGACCCCTGGGTGGCGCAGCGGTTTGGCCCCTGCCTTTGGCCCAGGGCACGATCCTGGAGACCCGGGATCGAGTCCCACGTCGGGCTCCCGGTGCATGGAGCCTGCTCCTCCCTCTGCCTATACTTCTGCCTCTCTCTCTCTCTCTGTGTGTGACTATAATAAATAAATAAAAATTAAAAAAAAAAAAGAAAAATACTGTTCTTGTTCCTCCTGTGGGCCCCCTTCATCAGATATCACAGAGCCTTCATCTGTGGCATAGAGAATGTCCACAATCTTCTGCAATATAGGGTTGTTTTCCCCTTCTTCTCCTGGCAAATCAATTCAATGTTTCTTAGCTTTCCAAAGTAGAAATCTCTCTCTCTTTCTCCAAGTCTTCAATGGTGTTTCAATACATTGACCTGCTGCATCAATTCAGCTGCTTTATCATCCCTGTTGCCCACACCAGGATTTTTTCGCACCACACTCAGGCCAGCCTTAGGGGTTGCAGTAGTTCTGTGCGTTGCAATGGGCCTGTGTGGAACTGCACTGCTAGAGCTGAGAGGTTTCTTCGGTTTGTTCAGAGCTGGAGCAACAAGGGAGGGAGCCACTGCAGTTTCTTGACCTTGTCTGGCAGCTACAGGGTCATAGTCTTTTCCATCATAGTTTGCATCAAAAAACTTCTTGAACCACTGAACAAATTCGAAATTGTCCTGAAACTTTCCTTTTACTAATTGGTCCACAGGAATTATTTTGTCAACATCCATTCTCTTAAAACCTGCTTGTAGTATTTTGAAATTCTGGATGTATTCATGCTCTAGTTTAGCCTGGAATTTCACTTTCTTCAAGGCGATGGAGCCAGGGAATAGCATGTCCATAAACTGACAATAGGCAGCCCCTGAGCACAACTGTTCAATCTTTATCAGATTCAGCTGCAAAGACTCATTGATCCAGGCCAGCGTATCATGTCGACTTAGGTTATCACTGGTGACGGACGTTGAGTATACGTTCACTGCCATCTTCGGCTCCTGGCGGGACCACGTCCACTGCCTGTGCCTGGCTTCGGTTCTGTCTTCGTCTGGTTCAAACCACCCGACCAACATTTCACAGATTATTAAAACGATGTTTTTACTTCAATGAATGGCATTAAAATTGAGTATCTTAAAGTAGTAGATAATTTTACTCCTTTCTTGTATTTGAATCAAATTATTTCCTTAAATGGTGTATTACTTAAATATGTATGACATGCTATTAAGAGGCTTTGGCTCAATGTATTACTTATTTATTTCATTTGTTTAAATTTATAGTATTTATTTTAAGTATAGTTTATATTGTGACATTTTATTTTTATTTTGCTTATTTGGACACTCAAAAATGTAAGTTCTTCTTAAAACAATATCAGTATTTTATCTATTTTTCATCTCAACTATGTTTTACCTGGATGCTTTAGGATACCTGGATATTTATCAAAGATGCACATTGGGAAGAAGATAAGTGTGTGAAGTAAATATGTCCTGTTTATGAGTAATGTTTGCACTAGAAAAATTTTGGGGAAAAAAACTTGACTTTTAAAGTTCTGATTTCCTTGGTTATCAACATTATCATCCTTTACTAAATGTATTTCTTGTGACATATATGTAAAATAACACATTTCTGGCTGTGTTACAAGTTTATAATATAGTTTACTATATTGTTTTACATGTATGCTGTGCATCATTTAAAATATTTTAGTTAAGAACAGATATAAATGTAAAATCTACACTTTTAATAACTAAAAACTGACAATTACTCTATACTCTTCTATTTAGAATTTTGCCTATCATGAGCTTTTATTACTAGTAGGTAAATTTATTAATGGATAGGAAGTTTGGGGTTTTTATTGGGATCTTACTTGCATTTTATTTTGATTTTTTGATGTAATAACAGCACTGTTTTACAAAAAATATGATACCAATCTTCAAAATGTAAGAAAATAGTTAATAAACCCAAACTATACAGAGTATCCATCTCATATCAAAGATATAGAGTCACATAAAAAATTTTTATAAAGTGACTAAATTTAAAAGAAATAAATTCTAGTTATTATTTTTAAAACATGACAAAAACAAAAAATATTTACCTATCTGGATTAATAGTACTATTATTTCCGTCACTTTGCAGGAGCAAAATATTTTTTATGGCTACAGCCATAAAATGAAATAGCATGATTATGTGCAGTTGTGCTTCCTTAGAAATACCTTTTATTAAAATATTTGGCAAGTGAATAGGTTCTGGAGTCAAAGATCTTAACAGACCTGCAGTATGATCAATGAAGAGGGAGTCAAACACAAAAGGCAATGATTATTTATCACTGACATATAACTTTAGATCTGTGAATGCCTTTGAAATATTTTATTTTAAACTTCTTATAAAGAAGTGTTAGGTAGGTCAATATAATTATTTTTGTTGAAAAATGGAACAAACATATGCTCTGGTATTGGCTTCAGGGAAACTCATTTGGCTAGCCAGAGGAAAAACAGGGAAGCAGGGTAAATTGTGCAAAATTCCAACTATAATTCTGCACTGATTTCAATTACCTCATTTTTTTTTTCTCTAAGAAAGATTCAGACAAACCATAGAGACTCTTAATCATAGGAAACAAACTGAGGGTTGCTGGAGGGGGGCGAGGCTGGGGGATGGGGTAACTGGGTAATGTAATGAGCACTGGGCATTATATAAGACTGATGAATCATTGATCTCTACCTCTGAAACTAATAATATAGGATATGTTAATTAATTGAATTTAAATACAAATATAAAAATAAAATGATGCCATCAAAAACAAACAAAAAAAAAAGATTCAGTTTGTCCATAATACAGTGATTTGACAATATTATAAAGCTGAGGCTCACTTAGGAGTTCAGATCCTTTAAAACAATTCTTAACGCATAATTCTCAGTTAGTTGAGTTTTGGTTGATAAAGTTTTGGAATATAGATGAGGTCCAGAGCCAACGACAAAGAAAGAATTCCTGAGATGTCTTTAGTGCAAAATGGTGGTTTTATTAAAGTATGAGGAATGGACCAGTGGGCAGGGTGAGTGGCTGCCCAGGTCTGTGAGGCGTGGTTGATTATATAACTGGGAGTTGGGAGGGGTTTGAGGATAGCGTACTCTCTAAGGAATTTCAGAAGCAAGGTTTCCAGGACCCTGAGGGCTAGCTATTGTTGGGAAAAGGTCACTTATTACCATCTGATAAAACCTGAGTCATGAGACCCTTCAGATGTTTATCAGTGGGCAACCTGCTTAGGGGATGAATGCCAAAACGTAACTTGAGGGTTTAGAGATAAAGGAAGTTTCTAAAGGAATTTTTATTTATTAAAGTAGACTCACAAGATCCTGGGAGTTGGGCTAAGATTCCCTTTTGCCCTTAGTAAAGTATGAACATCGAGGCAGTAGTTGAGTTCCTAGAGGAAGGTCACTCTGCCTGTTTCAAGGACTTGTTAATATGCTTTGTCCTCAGCTAGTCCTCTCTTCCCCCACCAGTAATGTTAGTAAGCCAGCTTTTACCTAAGGCAGTCATTCTCAAAATCTGCATGTTAATAATCATCTGAAGAACTTCGAAAACTTCAATGCCCAAGCTTTGCCCTGGTGTGTCCGTAGACATGAGATCCAAATATGAGTGTTTTTAGAAATATCCCCCAAATGATTCCAATTGCAATCACATTTGATCACTGTTAACAGACACTAGACAAAACACTCACTTGAATCAAGAAGTAAATCACACGGAGTCAGAATCAATCCTTACCTATAAACAGGAAATGCTTTTCCAAATACATGGCTAATCCTACACTTCACCTAACTATAACTGAATCATAGAATGTTAATGTTATACCTGATGTTAGATGTGATTTTATTTTCTTACTGATTATAGCTGACATGGGCTGTGAGTTATCTGTATTTTTCTGTAATAAAGATAATTCTGTTTTTTTCTATGAAAAAACATGATCAAATGATAGAATTTATTTTCTTTCTTCTTTGTTACATTTTCTTTTCCTAAATATTGCTTTCATTTCGTTTTTACACCACATAATTTATTCTGTCTAGGACATCTCCATCCTTTAAGACACTATTTATCCAAATGCAAACTGTGGACAAACTGCATCGGAATAAATAGGATTTAAAAAGCATATTCAGGGCAGCTCCAGGGGCTCAGTGGTTTAGCGATGCCTTCAGCCCAGGGCATGATCCTGGAGACTTAGGAACGAGTCCCACATCAGGTTCCGGGCATGGGGTCTGCTTCTCCTGCCTGTGTCTCTGCCTCTCTCTCTCTCTGTGTGTGTGTGTCTTTCATGAATTTTTTCTTAAAAAAAAAAAAAGGATTAAAAAAAAAAAAAAAGGATTCAGGAGTCCTACCAAAGAACGATTTGAAAGAACTTCTAGAGTAAGACCTCATTTACAATTTATATAAGAGGTGATTTTTATGCACATGAGAACCACCACTTGCAGCATTCCTCATACTCGAAATCTCACTTTGTGCAGAAGAGCAAAATCATTAATAAGAAAGGTTTGAACATAAAATTACTGACCAATATAACTTTCTTTTGTTTTCATCCTTCAGTAGCTCAAGGTAATCCATATATTTTTTTTTCCCCAGGGCTGCCAATCATGGCTGTCTGTCAGCTGATTATATTGCTCCTAGTGTGCTCGTTTTAGTAATAATTGGGATTTTTTTAAGACTTTATTTATTTATTCATGAGAGACAAAGAGAGAATGAGAGAGAGAGAGAGAGAGCAGAGACACAGGCAGAGGGAAAAGCAGGCTCCATGCTGGGAGCCTGACGTGGGACTCGATCCTTGGACTCCAGGATCAGGCCCTGGGCTGAAGGCAGCGCTAAACCGCTGAGCCACCCAGGCTGCCCCAATAATTGGGCTTTTATGCCCACCTGTCTGCTCCCCACTTGTATCCTCTGATGTGTTCAGGTATCAATATTTAGTGTTTGTTATCAGCAAATCTAAACCCTTGTAGCACAATAAAATCAACTGATAAGGTTTTAAAAATTGCTGATGCCTTAGCATGACTTCCTAGATCACAATTAAATTCCTTTGGGATGAAACTCAGGCTCTTTATTTACTTATTTTTAAATCTTTGCTGATTATAATAGGCAGCTATAGATTAAAACCACTGAGCTACTTGTTAGCACAATAGTTTGGACTCCAATTTTATCAGGAACTCCAGTTTTTGGTTGATTATGATTTCAAGCCTCAGATCTAAGGTATAATTACTTAGGAATTAAGGCATGATAGATACGTAGCCTTACCGCACAAATAGTAGCATACTGGAAAGAATAATAACATCTTTCAGTTTGAAAAGTCCTGTTTCCAAGTTGCTATTACATCCATCTTCAGAATTTATTGCCTAGGGGTTGCAGATGGTAGAGTGCTACTTAGAAGAGACACCCTGTTGGGAAAACCACATTGTGGTGCGATTAATAACCAGAGGAGTTTTATCCTCCACACTCTATTAAGTTTTCAGTTGAAAACATCTCTATTGACTTAGGAGGTTAACTAACCTTATTAACTTAATAATATATAAAATACATTTACTTTTTAACAGGTTTTATTTAAACAGATGTTGAAAAATATTTTTACCAGGGGCAAGTCACTGGACACTCAGTCTTATTGTTCTTAAACAAAATATTTCAGTATCCTGTGGTATTGTTTTACCATATCAGATAAGAAAACTGATTCTTCAAAGCAGATATTTCATTATTTTTGTCGACATTCCATCTGACAAATCAGCAGTGACCAAGAAGTATGAAACTTTGCTACAGCAGCATATGCCTTTATATTGTTTCAGATCCTATGGATTTAGAAATTCAAGATTTGCTTCTTAATTACTGCTAAAAGAAATGCATGGATTTTAAGCAGTGTTTTAGATTAGTTTTTAAAAGATCTATGAAGCTATCACTCAAACAAGATGCAGTACATTTCCATTCTTTTTTTTTCTTTTTTCTTTTTTTTTCTTTTTTTTTTAAATTTTTTTCTTTTTTTTCCATTCTTTCCAACAGAAAGATCCTCTGTGCCTCTTTCCTTCCCATGATATTATCTAATTTGAAATACCATGGATAAATTTTGACTTTGGATCCATGCAATATATACTTATTTTTTCTGGCTTTTTTTCTCTTATAAATTTTTTAAGATTAATATCATTAATATCTCAAATAAATTCATAAATAAATAAATCTTAATTTTTTTTGGTCCAGTCCTTCTGGTTCATTAAAGTGGTATTTCATCATTAATGTAATTAATTTAATTAAATTAATTCATGATTGATTTAATATGCATATTGACTGTCTTGAGCATCTTTTCATGTGATTATAAGTTATTTGTAACTTTTGAAGTGTGTATCCATACCTTTTATCCATTTTATATTCAGTTATTAATCATTTTATTATTGATTTGTATATGTTACATATTTGGATAAATGCTCAGTCAGAATACATTTTGGGATATGTCCCTCAGTATTCTGTTTTTTTTTTTTTTTTTAAGATTTTATTTATTTATTCATGAGAGACACACACACAGAGAGAGAGAGAGAGAGAGAGAGAGAGAGGCAGAGACACAGGCAGAGGGAGAAGCTGGCTCCATGCAGGGAGCCCGATGTGGGACTCGATCCCAGGTCTCCAGGATCAGGTCCTGGGCTGAAGGTGGCACTAAACCACTGAGCCACCAGGGCTGCCCAGTATTCTGGTTTTGTATTAATTTTATTAATTTTTTTTTGGTGAATAGATATCTAATTTTTTGTTGTTGACTAATTTTTTATTTCATTTTGTTTTATAGTTTATGATTTTTGTTTCCTGTCCAATAAAATATACTCCTTGTTTCCTCTAAAATCTTATGGTATTTTGATGTTTTGAAGGGTTATAGGAGAGCTTCATTTATTTCTAATATGGATATCCAGTATTTCAACATTTGTTAAAAAGATTTTTCTTTCCATATTGGATTTAGAATCTTTGTCAAAATCAGTTTATTGAATATGTGAATATAAGTTTATTGAATTTGAATAAGAATGTCTATTTTTGGACATTCTACTTAATTATACTTCTGTAATTCCATATACCAATATATCACTCTCTTTTTTTAATAGTTTCATAATTCTTGAAATCAAGTAATTATATCCTTAGATTTTTTTTTAAGTTTAAAGAAAGCTGATAAGTTAAAAGAAAGCTGAATTAGTTATTCTATATCCTCATTTTTTCCACATAAGTTACAGAATTACCATGTCTGTTTCTTCAAAACAAGTGACCAGAACTACATATCAATTTGGGAGAAAAGTCACCTTAACAATATCAATTCTTCCAATTCCTAAACTTGATACATTTGATACTTGATTCATTAATTTAGGTCTTTATTAATTTCTCTCAGTAAAGATTTGTAGGTTCTAAGTTAAAGTCATTTCACATTAAAAAGATTTATTCCTAGACATTTGATTTTTATGCTAACATATTTTACATTAAAAATTTCATTCCAATAATATAGAAACAAAATGGATTGCTGTGTACTGTCTTCTGACCTTATTAAACTCCCTTATACATTTTAGTAGTTTGTATAAAGAAAATTTTTATCTTAAACATTGACAATAATGTCTTCTGTGAATGAAAAGATTTGCCTCATGTTTTCTAATATTTACAACTTTCTTTATCTTTCCTTAGTATATGGGTTAAAATCTATAGAAAATGTTTAATAGAGATGGCAAGAGAAAGTATCCTAGCCATCTCCTTGAACTTAGGAGGAAAGTGTTTATGTCCCAACTTTATAGTGTTGTTAAGTGTAGATTTTTTATAAATATCCATTATCAGACTGTCAGGCTTGCTGACAGTTTTGTTATTGTATTATTTTTTACATAACAGTACATAAAAAGTGAATTTTTCAAGGTTTTTGGAGGCAGTTATTGAGATAATTACATAATTTCTCATTTATTCTAATTTGATCTATTTATTACATTTAATTTTCTATAACTAAACCAAACTTAAATTTCTGGGATAACACTGCTTATTTATTTTATTATTGTTGATTTTTATTTGCTAGTATTTTAAGAAATTTTGTATCTATATCCAAGTGGAATAGTGTTTTCTAATGTTTTTCTTGTATTACTTTTCATGTTTTGAGATATGAATTATGCTGGCCTACCTTAGTCTATTCAGGCTCCTATAGCAAAACACCACAGATGAGATTACTTGTGAATAACAGAAATATATTTCTCACAATTCTGGAAATTATAAATCCAAGATCACATGACACCATGGTCAAATGAGGGCACTTTTACAGGCTGCCAGAGTGTGGACTGTCACTGTGTCCTCTCATGTTGGAAGGGGTTATGGAACTCTGTGGGAGCGCTTTTCTAAGAACACCAATTCCATTTGTGAAGGCTCCACCCTCATGACATGCCCTCCCAAAGGCCCAATCTCCTAATATTTGCTGGTGGTTAGGATTTTAGCACATGAACTTTGTGGGAACACCAACAGCCCATAACATGAATTTCCCATTTTTACATTTGTTTGATATTTAGCAATTTGTTCTTTGTTCTTTCTTTTTACCTTCTCATGAGTGAAGTATTCTATTTCATCTCCTATCTTGATATTTTAGCTGTCTTTTTTTTTGGCTGTTTTTAGTGATTTCCATATGTATTTTTAATATATTTTTGTTTTAATTCCAGTATAATTAACAAACAGGATTTTATTACTTTTAGAGGTATAACATACTGATCAACAATTCTATACATTAACTCAGTGCTCATCATGGGAAGTATCTGTTTAATCCCCATCACCTATTTAACACATCCTCTCACCCATTTCCCCCCTTTTGTAAGTGTCACTTTGTTCTCTATAGTTAAGGTTCTGTTTCTTGATTTTACTTTTTTAAACTTTGCTCATTCATTTTATTTCTTAAATTTCACATATGAGTGAAATATGGTATTTTTCTCTCTGACTTATTTCACTTACCATTATACTCTCCAGCTCTATCAATGTCATTAGTAATTGCAAGATTTAATTCTTTTTATGACTAATAATATTCCCTTGCATATATATATATTCCATTGTATATGTACACACACACACACACACACACACACACCACTTCTACTCTCTCCTTTTATCTATCAATGAATACTTGGTTTGCTTTCATAATTTGGCTATTTTAAATAATGCTGCAATAAATATAGGGGTGCACATATCCCTTCCAATTAGTGTTTTTGTATTCTTTAATTAAATACCCAGTAATACCATTACTGGATCATAGGATTTTCTATTTTTAACTGTTTAGGGACCTCCATATTGTCTTCCATAGTGGTTGAACCAGTTTGCATTCTCACCAACAGTGCAAGAGGGTTCTTTTTTCTACACATCCTTACCTATACTTGCTGTTTCTTGTATTTTTGATTTTAGCCATTTGACAGGTAGTGAGGTAATAACTGACTGTGGTTTTGATTTGCATTTCCCTGTAATTAGTGGTGAGGTTGAGCATCTTTTCATTTGTCTGTGGGCCATCTGTATATCTTCTTTGGAGAAGAAGATGTCTGTTCATGTCTTCTACCCATTTTTTTTTTTTTTTTTTTTTTTTTTTTTTTACTTTTTGGTTTTGTGTGAGTGTGTGTTGTATTGTATAAGTTCTTTATATATGTTGGATACTAACCCCATGTGAGTATATGCATTTTTTATGTTACAACACTGTTGCTTCAAACAACATGCTACTACATCCATGGTGTAAAAAACTTATTCAAACTTTTATGCTTATGTTATTTTATTAGTTGTTTTTATGTATGCCATAAATGCTATATTATAATGTTAACACGATTTTTTAATCACTTATTAATCTTTTAAAGAAACTATGAAAAGTAACTATGTTTGCATAATACCAGTTATTTTCCATTTCCTGTGCTCTTCATTCTTTCTTACATATCCAGTATTTCATAATTTTACTTCAGCAAGAAGTACTTCTTTCCACATTCCTCATAGTAAAGATCTATTAAGGAGAAAATCACATAGCTTTCATCAGTCAGAGGACGATTTTGTGAAGATTATTTCACTACAGTTAGAATTCTATTTTTAGAGTTATATTTTCTTTTTTGGTACTTAAAACATTCAAATATTATTCATTATTTCTGGCATGAGTCAGTCTTTATTGTGTCATTTTTCTCCTATATATAAGAAGGTTTTTTTTCTTTTGATTTTATCTTGAAATTTAAGCAATTTAGCTGTGTGTGTGTGTGTGTGTGTGTGTGTGTGTGTTTGCATGTAAGAATGAGCCTATATATTTTATATTTATCTGTTTACATTTTTTGGGGGAATTCACTGAACTTCTTTGGGGTCTGGGTTGATTTTTTAAAATCAGT
The DNA here is from genome assembly GCF_048164855.1 of Canis lupus baileyi. NCBI lineage: Eukaryota > Metazoa > Chordata > Mammalia > Carnivora > Canidae > Canis > Canis lupus. Next base: position 50,856,494 of record NC_132855.1, on the reverse strand, counting down.
TTATCAAAGGCTCTTTTAGTCATTCTCTCTAAATATTTATTTTTTCTCCTTGTCTTACTTCTGTCCTTTTGCAACTCCAAATACATATATAGTAGACCACTTGATATTTTCTCTCATATCCTGGATGATGCCCTATTTCTTCTTCCCCTTTTATATTTATATTTCAGTTTGTATATTTTCTCTTCAATAATCCTTTACCCTATTGTATAGAGTCTTAAGTTAAGCACCTTCATTGAATTCCTATTTTCTGATGTATTTGTGTACATGTGTGTATGTGTGTGTATGTGTAATTTAAAAGTTTCTATTTGTTCTTTAATGTAGTTTCCATATCTCTGCTAAAATTCCCATAGCTTTATTCTTTCTAGCTTTCCCACAAAGTTTCTTTTTCATTTTTATTACAATAATTTTAAATTTGGTGTGATAATCCCAACATCTAGGATATCTTAATATCTGTTTGTAATGATCATTGCTACTCTTGACTATGGTCCACATTTTCCTGATTTTTTGTATGTTTATTATAATTTTTTACTACATGCTGGTTTTGTTGCATTATATCAGATAAATTAGATTTTAAACCAGAGTGTAATAAAAGATGAGGAAAAACACTATATCATAATTAAAGGCTCTATACAACAAGAACTAACAATTATAAACATTCATGCCCTTAATATGGGAACAGCCAATTATACTAACCAATTAATAATAAAATTAAAGAAACACATTGATAATAATACAATAAGAGTAAGGGACTTTAATACCCCACTCATTGCAATGGACAAATTATCTAAGTAGAAGATCAATAAGGAAACAAAAGCTTTGAATGACACACTGGATGAGATGGACTTCACAAATATATTCAGAGCATTCCATCCTAAAGCAACAGAATACACATTCTTTTTAAATGCACATGGAGATTCTCCAAAATAGAGCACATATTGGGTCATGAATCATGTCTCATCTGGTACCAAAATATTGTGATCACTGCCCACATATTTTCAGACCACAATTTTATGATACTTGAACTCAATCACAAGAAGAAATTTGAAAAAATCTCAAATATATGGAGGCTAAAGAGCATCCTACAAAAGGATGAATGGGTCAACCAGGAAATTAAAGAATTAAAAAAAAATCATGGAAACAAATGAAAATGATAACACAACTGTTAAAACTGTTGGAATGCAGCAAAGGCAGTCCTAAGAGGGAAGTATATACTAATACAAATCTTTCTCAAGGGTCTCAAATACACAACCAAACTTTATACCTAAAGGAGGTAGAGAAAGAAGAACAAGTAAAGCCTAAAACAATCAGAAGAGAATTAATGAAGATTAGAGCAAAAATCAATGAAATAGGAATCAAAAGAATAGTAGAATGGATGAACAAAACTAGCAGCTGGCTCTTTGAAAGAATTAATAAGATTGATAACCCCCTGGCCAGATCAATCAAAAAGAAAGGACCCAAGTAAATAAAATCATGAATGAAAGAGGAGAGATCACAACCAACAACGCAGAAATACAATTATAAGAACATATTATGAGCAACTATATGCCAACAAATTAGGCAATCTGGAAGAAATAAATTCATTCTTAGAGACATATAAACTACCAAAACTGAAACATGAAGAAATAGAAAACCTAAACAGACACATAACAAGCAAGGAAATTGGAGTAATAATCAAAAATTTCTCAAAAAAACACAAGAGTTCAGGGTTGAATGGCTTCCAAGGGGAAACATTTAAAACATTTAAAAAATGTTTAAACATTTTACCAAACATTTAAAAAAGAATTAACACCTATTCTGAAGCTGTTTCAAAATATAAATGAAAGGAAAAGTTCCAAACTCTTTCTATAAGGCCAGCATTACCTTGATCCCAAAACCAGACAATGACCCCACCAAAAAGAAGAATTACAGGCCAATATCCCTGATGAACATGGACACCAAAATTCTCACCAAGATAGTAGCCAAAAGGATCCAACAGTACATTAAAAGGATTATTCACCACAACCAAATAGGATTTATTCCTGGCCTGCAAGGTCATTCAATATCTGCAAATCAATCAATGTGATACACTACATTAATAAAAGAAAGGATAAGAACCACATGATCCTCTCAATAGATGCATAAAAAACATTTGACAAAGTAGAGCATTCTTCCTTGATTAAAGCTCTTTACAGTATAGGGACACAGGGAACATACCTCAATATCAAAAAAGCCATTTACAGAAAGTCCACGTGAATATCATTATCAATGGGGAAAAACTGAGAACTTTTCCCATAAGGTCAGGAACGTGGCAAGGGATGTTCACTATCTCTACTGTTTTTCAACATATTACTAGAAATCCTAGCCTCAGCAATCAGACAACAAAAAGAAATAAAATGCATCTGAGCCAGCAAAGAAATTGAACACTCACTCTTTCCAGATAACAAGATACTCTATGTGAAAAAGCCAAAAGATGCCATCCCCAAATTGCTAGAAATCATACAGGAATTTCATAAAGTAGCAGGATATAAAATCAATGCACAGAAGTCAGTTGCATTTTATACACTAACAATGAGACAGAAGAAAGAAAAATTAAGAAATTGATACCACTTACAATTGCACCAAAAAAAAAAATGTAAGATCCCTAGGAATAAACCTAACTAAAGAGGCCAAGGATATGTACTTAGAAAACTACAGAACACCCACGAAAGAAATTGGGGAAGATATAAATAAATGGAAAAATGTTCCATACTTATGGATTGGAAGAACAAATATTGTTAAAATGTGTGTGCTACCTAGAGCAATTTGTACATTCAATGTCATCCCTATCATTGGCCATCAAAATGCCATCAACTTTTTTCACAGAGCTGACAAATAATCCTAATATTTGTATGGAACCAAAAAAGATCTTAATAGCCACGGAATTTGAAAATGAAAACCAAAACTGGTGGCATTACAATCCCAGACTTCAAGATCTATTAGACTTCAAGATCTATTACAGAGCATTATGTAATTATCAAGACAGTATGGTACTGGCACAGAAAGAGACATGTAGATCAATGGAAGAGAATAGAGAACCCAGAAACAGACCTTCAATTCTATGATCAACTAATCTTTGACAAAGCAGGAAAGAATACGCAATGGAAAAGAGACAGTCTCTTCAACAAATGGTGTTAGGAAAATTGGACAGCTACATGCAGAAGAATGAAAACGGACCATTTCTTTACATAACAAGGAAAATACAGACCCAAAATGGATGAAAGACCTAAATGTGAGACAGGAATCCATCAAAATCCCAGAGAAGAACACAGACAGCAACATCTAAGACCAAGACTGCAAGGTCTTAGATCTCTCCAAAGGCACCTCTCCAAAGGCAAGGGAAACAAAGGCAAAAATGAGCAATCGGGACTTCATTCAGATAAAAAGTTTTTGCACAGTAAAGGAAACAGCTGACAAAACCAAAAGACAACCAACAGAATGGGAGAAGAGATTTGCAAGTGTTTTATCAGATAATTGGCTAGTATACAAAATTTATAAAGAACTTATCAAACTCAACAACCAAAAAACACATAATCCAATCAAGAAATGAGCAGAAGACATGAACAGACATTTCTCCAAAAAAAGGCATACAAATGGCCAACATATACATGAAAAAATGCTCAACATCACTTGGTATCAGGGAAATACAAATCAAAACCACAAATGTGATACCACCTCACACGGCTCAGAATGGCTAAAATTAACTACTCAGGAAACAAAAGATGTTGGTGAGGATGCAGAGAAAGTGGAACCCTCTTACACTGTTGGTGGGAATGCAAACTGGCACAGCCAATCTGGAAAACAGTATGGAGGTTCCTCAAAAAGATAGAAATTGAGCTACCCTATGACCCAGCAATTACACTACTGGAGATTTACCCCAAAGATACAAATGTAGTGATCCAAAGGGACACCTGCACCCCAACGTTTATAGCAACTATGTCCACAATAGCCAACCTATGGAAAGAGCCCAAATGTCCATTGACAGATGAATGGATAAAGAAGATGTGGTAATATACACTACTGAGCCATCAAAAAGAATGAAATCTTGCCATTTGTAGTGATGTGGTCTCTTATGGGGGACACCTGCATGGCTCAGTGTTTGAGTGTGTGCCTTCAGCTCATGGTGTGCAGAAATCTCACAGAGGAAGACACAGACATGGCCAACATGCACATGAGAAAATGCTCCGCATCCTTTGCCATCAGGGAAATACAAATCAAAACCACAATGAGATACCACCTCACACCAGTGAGAATGGGGGAAATTAACAAGGCAGGAAACCACAAATGTTGGAGAGGATGTGGAGAAAGGGGAACCCTCTTGCACTGTTGGTGGGAATGTGAACTGGTGCAGCCACTCTGGAAAACTGTGTGGAGGTTCCTCAAAGAGTTAAAAATAGATCTGCCCTATGACCCAGCAATTGCACTGCTGGGGATTTACCCCAAAGACACAGATGCAGTGAAACGCCGGGACATCTGCACACCGATGTTTCTAGCAGCAATGTCCACAATAGCCAAACTGTGGAAGGAGCCTCGGTGTCCATCGAAAGATGAATGGATAAAGAAGATGTGGTCTATGTATACAATGGAATATTACTCAGCCATTAGAAATGACAAATACTCACCATTTGCTTCGACATGGATGGACCTGGAGGGTATTATGCTGAGTGAAATAAGTCAATCAGAGAAGGACAAACGTTATATGGTCTCATTTATTTGGGGAATATAAAAAATAGTGAAAGGGAATAAAGGGGAAAGGAGAAGAAATGTGTGGGAAATATCAGAAAGGGAGACAGAACATGAGAGACTCCTAACTCTGGGAAATGAACAAGGGTTGGTAGAAAGGGAGATGGGTGGGGAGTGGGGGTGACTGGGTGATGGGCACTGACGGGGGCACTCGATGGGATGAGCACTGGGTGTTATTCTATATGTTGGCAAATTGAACACCAATAAAAAATAAATAAATAAATAAAAAGAAATGTAACTAGTATTCCTTAGGTGATTAGTGAATATTTTGTAAATAGATACTGAAGAAAATATACAAGATGTTGAGGAAAATTCATACTTAAAAATCTTTTTAAGAGATATATTAAATAGGATATTATTTGAAGAGAAAATTAGATACTTTCTGAACCCTGAAGCTTCATTATCCCTTATTCTTAATATTTAATTTGTTTTCTCATTACCGCTTAAACTTGAAGCTATTCAGGCAGCTAACAGATTCTTTTGTAAAACTATGAACATTATTATTACTTAAGAACTCATTTCAGCAATGCTAAAAATTAGTATGTATTTAATCAACAGGCAATTGAGAAGGATAGTTAAAACTCTTAAATTCAGAAGAAAAATTTGTAACTACTGAAGACATTTCCTTAGATACTGGGTTATTTGAAAATCTTCATTTTGGAAAATAATCATTCAAATTTTTATGAAAAACACATTAAATATATGTGTGTGTCTGTGTGTGTGTCCGTGTGTGTGTCTCTCTGTGTGTATGTATATATATATATATTTTGCAGTGATGTCAGGGCTAAAACCAGGGATAACCATTATGGTTATCTCTATTTGAAAGATAGCATGCTGGGTGTAACTATTACTCTGGATAGATAGTAAAAACTTGTGTAATTATTATTTATTTTATCTTACTAGTTTTGAGGAGGCACAATCTGTTGAGATCAGACCACCAAACCCCTACTGACAGGTTTTTGATGATTTCAGTAAATGGACATGAGAATTTAATGTTTTTTTTGTGGTGCATGTTGGTACCTTTGTAAAGAAAAACTGGGGGAAAATGTCCTGATTTTCTTTATTTCCTTTCAGAATTTTGCAGGAATATTTATTCATATTCCCCTTTAACTGCATTTAAAGAACACAAGAAAGATTTTAGGGTAAGATCAGCTTCAATTCTGTGAAAGAGGAAATACTACATCACAGATATAAAAAACTGCCACTAGGCTACAGGCACAATATTTATACTATTCTGCATATAAAATGACCCTATCTTATGTAGGAATTATATTACTGTCATTGAAGTTGTATTACTGTCATTGAAGCTGACTTTATAATTAATTTCTATTAAACAAGGATCTCTTTTGTTTTGTTTTGTTCTGGAGCTTAATGCAGGCTGAGGTTTGATGAAAAAATGTCCAAATATTTTAGCAGATTATAGCTCACATTTTTTCATCATACTATTTACATGATAATTCAGTAGTATTTTTAAGAAAATAGTTTTCTCAGATAAAATTAATAGACCTGAGGAGAGCCTCAGATGTAGCTATTCATGTTTAAAAGTGGATAATTTATACTTTAAAAAATCAGTGTATCATGTAAGTCTCTCAGTAAGAAGACAAGATATCTCTTAGATTATATCTATACAGAGATTGTTTCACTTATTTCATTCGAGTTAAATGGCAGTTTTAGTTGCATAACTAATTAGTTCAAATTAAGCAACTAATTGGTTATAATAGTAGTTGCCTAAATTGACTAATTAAATACTGAAAAATGAACAATTAATCCTCATGTGTCTTATATGTATTTAATGTATTTAATTCTGGCCACTCCTTTGCTTGTCTTAAAATAAATTTTAGTTTTCTGTTGTAATGAAACAACAACATATTTCAGGCTGCTTTAACTAAATACTACAGACCAGGTGGCTTAAACAACAAAAATTTATGTCTCACAATTCTGGAGGCTGAAAAGTCCAAAGCCAAGATATGAGCATGTTTGGGTTCTGGTGAAAGCTTAGTTTGCAGATAGCTATCTTATTATTGTAGACATACATGGCAAAGAGAGATATCTCTGTCATGTTTCTTATAAAGGCACTAATCCTATTCAGGAAGTCTCTGTATTCATGACCTAATTACTTCCCAGAGGCCCCACCTCCAAATACCATCACCAAGTACCATTAGGGCTTCAACATACGAATTTTGAGGAGACATAAACATTCACTCTATAGCAAATAACTTTTTTAACTGACATAAATTGACATATATTAGTCTAACATTGCCAAGGCAATTATATACTGGTACCTATGAAATACAATGAAGTACTCTTTATATAGTATTGAAGTTGCTTTAATAAATATCCAGACCTTGATATATACTGTGTTATATTACTTTTTAAATTTGGTCTATCCCAATAATTATATTTAATAAAACATTTTACCAGAAGCTAAAAAATAAGAAGCAGCATTTAGGAGAAATCTCATGGTAGGTTAATTTTCAGGTTTAGAAAAACAGAAAATAAGAGATGAAAATTTTACAAATGATATGGAATTTCAGAAAAAATGACTTTAGAGCAAGGATAATGGGAAATAACACATTGCTGATTATCATCATGTTGTATATGACACATTTAGATTGCAAACTTTGTAAAAAAATTGAAGTAAATCAACTAATTTCTAAAACTTCAAAATATACTGTTATATACTATATAATAAAATCAATTAAGTTAGACATAACCACCTCTGCAGATAAGATAATGAGTAATATAAACATAAGTTCTAACGTTCGTGGTAAAAACTGTCCTTTTTATTTCTATATCTTTTTTAATGGATATTGTTAGGCGATAATGTCATTTTTTAGAGATTTGTTAGATTGTATCATTTTCTTACAATATAACTTCCCCTCCCCTGACATAATTCATTATAGGCAGGACTCTTCCCCACCCCACTTCACCATGTCTTTCTTTGCAGGCAGAAATAAGAGAAAAAAGAAAAGAAAAGAAGAGGAGAAGAAAGAGAAGAGAAAGAGAAGAGAAGAGAAGAGAAGAGAAGAGAAGAGAAGAGAAGAGAAGAGAAGAGAAGAGAAGAGAAAGAAGAGAAGAGAGGAGAGGAGAGGAGAGGAGAGGAGAGGAGAGGAGAGGAGAGGAGAGGAGAGGAGAGGAGAGGAGAGGAGAGGAGAGAAGAAAGAAAAGAAAAAAAGGAAAAGAAAAGAAAGAAGAGAGGAAAGAAGACAAGAGAAGACAAGAGAAGAGAAATAACAGCATTCCAGTTCTGAGCCAAGGCTTCTTGTGTTCCTGTTCTGTTATATTGAGTTTCTGAATACCAGCAAGAAAAAGGTATGTTTCAGGAGCCATTTCTCCTTTAGTGTAAGGCCCAGAATGAACACAAATAGAGCGCCCTGAATCTAAAGCCTGAAGTCAGGCTGAGTTTATCTCAACCAGCTTCAAAATCTGCCCAAACTGAAGCAGATATCCATATCCATGCATAAAAAAATAAATATGAACTTTCTTTAGCTACCATTTGAGGGTCTTTTATTATGCAGCATTATCAAAGCACAGTCATGGAGGCCCGAGAGATGAGGGCATACTTAGAGCAATGCAAGTGCATAAGTCAAACTTGCTGATATCAAGGGCATGAGTTGGGATGTAATGAGATTAAGTAGAAGAAATAGGTTTAGACACTAGGTTCAGTACTTCTTAATTTATCTTAAAATCAAAGTGATCCACTGAAAGATTTTACTCATATAGGTCAAATAATCACATTTTTGAAAATTTAGAAAGATTGCTTGCTTAAATTTGCAGCAAATGCTGACTGAATTTCCTGAGGAAATCCTCTCAGTCCAACACACTAAATAATTTCTCCATAAAATATGTTACAATTTTTTTATTCCATGGTTGGAATGGCAGGGAAACCAATTACACAAATGTTAAGAAAGCTGTGTAACAAAAAAAAAAAAAAAAAAAAAAAAAAAAAAAAAAAAAAAGGGGGCTCTGACCCTGGCATTTTTCTTGGGGATATTTGGTAGGATAAAGCCTGGGTTTTAAAAGGGGTCTGGCTGGGATCCCTGGGTGGCACAGCGGTTTAGAGCCTGCCTTTGGCCCAGGGCGCGATCCTGGAGACCCGGGATCAAATCCCATGTCGGGCTCCCGGTGCATGGAGCCTGCTTCTCCCTCTGCCTTTGTCTCTGCCTCTCTCTCTCTCTCTCTCTGTGTGACTATCATAAATAAATAAAAACTAAAAAAAAAATAAAAATAAAATAAAAAATAAAAGGGGTCTGGCTTAGAGTACAAGAGAGACAGCTTTAATATTGTCAATATTTTAGGGTCATATTAGAGAGACACTCCACTTCTACCTCTCATGAAACTTGGAACCCCAAAGAATAACATTTTGCAGAGAAAAATCACCCTTTACAGAGTGAGAATATATGCCTTTCTCAAATTCTACTTACAACAGAACAGGCAAAATAAAATAAGCATCCCTTAAGACTATCTAAACATATGCACATATGAACCTGAATCTGGTCCATGAATTCATGCTATCTGTGTGGTTCAAAGCACACTAGTTAATATTTTATTTTAGTGTAGCACCAATTTGGCAGTGCTCATAGGTGCCTGATAGAAACAAATATACTGAGGAAAAGATCCTCAAATGAAAACCTCCAGAAACTCCAACCAATTAAAAATTAAACAATATGACATATTTTAAAAAATCATTAAACATATTAATGAGCCAGAATGCTAAAAATAATAGTGATGATAATTATTAGTTACAGAATATCAGTTTCTTAATAATATTCTTAAAATTTTAAAGAGATATTGGAATCATAATGAAAAGTAATGATTTTATAAAAATTGAACAAGATGATTTTTTTGAAGACAAAATGTCTACGATTTTAATATATAATAAATTAGAAACCCAAAATGGGGAAAGAAGTAACAGATTTGATATTGCTGAATTGTGAATTACTGAATAAAAAAATGTCTCCAAAAAATGCCAGGACTAAACGTCATTACTGGGTAAAGTGAAAATATATATACTATATATTATATTACATATAATAATATGTTCTCTCTGCCTGACTCATCTGTTAACTCTTCTTCCGTCCTCAGACTGGATCTTACAGCATTGGTTCTTTGGTTCTCAAGACTTCAGACTTGGTATGGAACTTAGACCACTGGCTTTCTTGATTCTCCAGCTTGTCAACAGTGGACTGTGGGGCCTCTAGGACTCCATAACAGCATGAGCCAATTCCTTATAATAAATATCTTTGTGTATATGTGTGTTTATGTATGTATGCATATATGCACATACTATGTATGTGTATATAAATAACCTATTGGTTTTGTTTTTCTAGAAAACCCAAATAATGTAGATAGAGGGGAGAAAAAGGACAAAAGGAAGATAGATAAATTATGTCAAATTATTCACATTTTTAAAATATTAACAAGTTTCTGTCTTACTAAATTATCTCAAGAGAGGCTGGAGTTGTTAGAGCCTCCCACAGTGACTCTTATTACTCTCTGATATGTCAATTTTCTCTTTTTCAGGAAGAAGTGATGAATCTTTGAATTCAGTCAAAATACCCAAAAACAAATTGTACATATATAGTCAAATGAATTTTCCTAAAGTGAACACACCTGTGTACTAAGCACTCTGATCAATAAATAGTATTATTACCAGCACACCAAAAACTCTTCTCATACTCATTTCAAACCATTTAACTCCTACCTATTCAAGGTGCACAGTGTCTACCTTTGGTCACCAAAGATAGGTTTTTGTGTTATTGAACTTCCTATAAATGAAACAATAAGGTATATATTGATCTGTTCCTGGTATCTTTTGCTTAACACTCCGTGTATGAGGTTCATATAATTTGTTGTATGCAGTTTTAGTTTGTTCACGTTCCTTTTTTTTTTTTTTTGTAGTTTCAAGTTTTTATTTAAATTCTAATTAGCATACAATGTAGGATTAGTTTCAGGAGTAGAACTTAGTGATTAATCACTTACATACAACAACCCAGTGCTCATCACAACAAGTGCCCCCCTTAATACCCATCAACCATTTAACCCATACCCCACCCCTCCAGCTATGCTCAGTTTGTCTCTATAGTTAAAAGTCTCTTATGATTTGCCCCTTTTTTTTTCTCCCCTGTATTCATTTGTTTGGTTTCTTAAATTCCACATATGAGTGAATCATATAGCATTTGTCTTTCTCTGACTTATTTCACTTCCCATGATAGTCTCTATCTCCTATATTATGGCAAATGGTAAGATTTCATTCTTTTTTATAGCTGAGTAGTATTCCATTGTATAAGCATATTACTTTTTTTTTATCCATGCATCAGTCAATGGACATATGGATTCTTTCCATAATTTGGCTATTGTTGATAGTGCTGTTATAGACATTGGGGTTTTTGTACCCCTTGAAATCAGTGTTTTTGTATCCTTTAGGTAAATGTCTAATAGTATAGTTGCTGAATCATAAGGCAGTGCTATTTTTAACTTTTTAAGGAACCTCCATATTGTTTTCCAGAGGGTTGCCATCAGTTTGCATTCCTACCCTATCTTCACCACCTGTTGTTTCCTGTGATGTTTATTTTAGCCATTCTGGTTATATATCATTGTAGTTTTTATTTGTATTTCCCTGATGATCAGTGATACTGGGCATCTTTCCATATGTCTTTTAGTGATTTGTATGTCTTCTTTGGAAAAATGTCTATTCGTGTCTTCTGCCCATTTTTAATTAGGTTATTTGAGTGTTTTAGGTGTTAAGTTTGATAACTTCTTTATGGATTTTGGATACTAACCCTCTATCATATGTCTTTTCCCATTCCAAAAGTTGCTTTTTAGTTTTGCTGATTGTTTACTTTGCTGTGCAGAAGATTTTTATCTTGATGAAGTCCCAATAGTTCATTTTTGCTTTTGTTTCCCTTGCCTCACGACTCCTACCTAGTAAGACATTGCTAACATCAAAGAGGCTACTCTCTATGTTCTTCTCCAGGATTTTGATGGTTTCCTGTCTCACATTTAGGTTTTTCATCCATTTTGAATTAAAGTTTGTGTATGGTGTAAGAAAGTGGTCCAGTTTCATTCCTCTGTCCAGTTTTCTTGCCACCATTTGTTAAAGAGACTTTTTTTCGATTTGACATTCTTTCCTCCTTTGTTGAAGATTAGCTGACCATATAGTTGTGAGTCCATTTTCTATTCTGTTCCATTGGTCTATGTGTCTATTTTTGTGCCAGTATCATACTGTCCTAATGACTACAGCTTTGTAATACAACTTAAAGTCCAGAACTGTGATATCTCCAGCTCTGTTTTTCTTTTTCAAGATTGCTTTGGCTATTTAAGATCTTTTGTGGTTCCATACAAATTTTAGGATTGTTTGTTCTAGCTTTGTGAAAATGCTGCTGATATTATGATAGAGATTGCATTAAATGTGTAGATTGTTTTTGGTTAGCACAGACATTTTAACAATATTTTTTCTTCTAGTCCATGAGCATTTCTTTGTCACCTCAATGTCTTTCATAAATATTTTATACATTTCAGAGTATATATTTGGTTAGGTTTATTCTTAGGTGTCTTATGGTTTTTGGTGCAATTGTAAATGGGGTTGATTCCTTGATTTCTCTTTCTGTTGCTTCATTATTGGTATATAGAAATGAAACAGATTTCTGTACATTGATTTTGTATCGTATGACACTACTGAATTTTTGTATCAGCTCTAGCAATTTTTTGGTGGACTCTTGGGTTTTCTACATAGAGTGCCAAGTCATCTGCAAATTGTGAAAGTTTCACTTCTTCCTTGACAATTTGGATGCCTTTTATTTCTTTTATTGTCTGATTGCTGATGCTAGGACTTCCAAGTACTTCCAAGTACATTATAAAAGTGGTGAGAGTGAACATCCTGTCTTATTCCCAACCATAGAATAAAAACTCTCAGTTTTTCCCCATTGAGGATGGTACTAACTGTGGTCTTTCATATATGGCCTTTATGATGTTGCAATATGTTCTCTCTAAATCTTCTGTTGAGGATTTTTCGATCTGAGGACTGACAGAACAAATTGTACAACTTGAGGGAGAGAAGAGGCCACATTATGGAATGTAGGAGGTGTGGAGCTGTGGCTTGGGGGAGAAATGGATCATGGGTCCTCGAGAGGAGAGGGAGCCTTGGTCATAGAGAGAAATGATAGAGAGAGAGAGAGAGAACATGAGACAGAGGAACACACAGGGGATTGCACAAGGAAAACATTTCCTTAAAACCACTGACTGGGAAATGAGAGGGGCTGACTTTTGGGAGTTTTTATGAACAGTGGGTATGATAGACTGGAGTTTTAGAAGTCTGCAGTGTAGCTGGTGTAGAGCTCTGAGGGCACTGCAGTGCTCCTGTGGAAAAGGAGGGCAGATAACCCAGAGGGCAGACAGTGCTATCTGCATATCCCCTGGGATGCATTTCAAGAGGTGCTTCCCTATTCTTGAAGCACATCTAAGAGAGGTGGCATTCTCTCTCAGGGGACAAAAGAGCCTTGGGCACTATTTTCTCCCCCACCTCCTAGCATAAGTGCAGAGAAACTGGTTGAGGGTGATTAACCTGGACACTGGCTCTTTGCTATGCTTTACTCCAAACTCCACTTCCATGTGCTTTGGTGCAATTGCCCTTCTAGGACAAACCTATACCAGTCCCAGTGAGGCAAGACCCATCCCCAGAGGACGAGCATGGGTCCTTGCCATCCCAGGTACTTAACATTTGGAGTTTTAAAATTCAGCCAGCCTGCCTGGGATAGAGCCCAAGGTGGACTGTGCTGCCAGGAAGGTGAATGTATCAGACAAACAAGGTGAAGGCAGTGAGCTGAGGGACACCTGGGACACACGAAGGGACACTGTTCACCTTTCTGTGAGGGCTTTCAGGAAAGATGTGAGGAACTCCCCTCTCCAGGGATGAGGGAGCTGGCTGGCACCAACCCCCCCACCCCGCCCTTAGAATACAATAAGCACACTCGGTAAGCAGCACAGAGTGAGCAGTGGCAGGCTAGACCACTTACATCAAACCCTGCCCTCCTGTATTCTGCAGGTGCTACTTTTCTAGGGCAGGTGTGCCTGAGAACCAGAGCAGGGGACCCCTTTCCCAAAAGACCAGCAGAAAACCCCATGCCATGTCTATTAACCATGAGCTCTGCAAAGCTTCATCTCCACTGTAAATACCATCAGGTCTCTTTCAACAAGCAGACCGGAACACCCCTAGTTAAAACTTGCCACACTCTGGTCAAGGTCCAAACACTCCCCACTGCAGGCAAGGAGACACTCTGCAGAGAACTGACCTGAGGAAAAGATCAGCCAAATCACAGCAGCAGAGTGCACACAGCATATATCAGAGACACTTCTTGAAGCACAGGGTCCTGGACAATATATGACCTTTTCTTAATAAAGACATTACTCTCAGGGGCAGGAAATGTAACAGCCTTTCTTAACACAGAGAAGAAAACAAAAACCTAGACAAAATGCCAAGATGGAAACATTCATCCCAAAAGAATGGACAAGAAAAGGTCATGACCAGGGGTGTATCAAAACAGATAGAAGTAATATGAATGATTCAGAATTTAAAGCAACAATCATCTGGCTTGAGAAAAAGCTCAGAGGATACCAGAAAGCCCTTTACAGCAAAGAAAAGAGACCTAAAAACTAGTCAAGCTAAAATGAATAATACAATAACTGAGATTCAAAGGAAGGAAAGAGACATCCAATTCCTGTAGGCACAGAGAACTCTCACCAAAATCAACAAAAGCAGGCTGACATCAAGGCATATTGTAGCAAAATTTGCAGACAACACAAATAAGGAAGGAATCCTAAAAGTAGTTGGGCAAAAGAAATCCCTAACTTACAAGAGAAGACAAATAAGATTAGCAGCAGATCTCTCCACAGAAATTTAGTAGGCAAGAAATCAGTGGCATGATATATCCAACATGCTATATGGGAAAAATATGCAGCCAAGAATACTCTATCCAGCAAAGCTGTCATTCAGATTAGAAGGAAAGATAAAGAGTTTCCCAGACAAACAGAAACTAAAGGAGTTCATGACCACTAAACCAGCCTACAAGAAATATTAACTCTTTGAGTAGGAAAGAAAGACCAAAAGTGACAAAGGAACAGAGAAAATCTACAGAACTAATGACAAAATAATAAAATGGCACTAAATTCATATCTATCAATAATTACTCTGAATATAAATGGATTAAATGCTCTAATCAAAAGACACAGGTATCAGAATGGATTAAAAAATATCAGTTCAATAGTAGAAGGAAGAATAAGTTGGCAGAACAGAGATGCATTAGTCAAATTGTTGAGGAAGTATCTTCATAATGTCGTATCTTAATGTGACCCCATAAGTCAAATTAGCTCATGAATAAAATAACGGAAATAAAAGCTTTACACATAGTAAAAAATACATACAAATAAAAGAATATATAATAAAATATCATGTGAACACAGGCAGAGAACTAGGCCTTTTATTTCCTCCCTTGGACTCCCAATTCCATGCACACTTTTCTTTTGTTCAGGGAGAATAATTTTCTGAACTTTTGTAGACACAGATTATGATAAGAATTAACCAAAATACTTACTTAAGAAAGATCAGAGAATTCAAAGAATTAGTTAAGATATATCAATACTTTTATATGGAACATGGGGTTAGCTTGGATAATGGCAGCCATCTGCCTTGAAAGTAAATTATTTATCCCTTTAGCAATTCATGCATTGCACAATGCAGCAACCTGAAGTATTTACATAACAAACAGAGCAGCAGTTAATAATACACAGTGATTTGCCAGTTTAGACCACTGAATAAGTTTCTAATTACTGTACAATAATTTCAGGGTCACTTCATTCAAATGCAATCAGTCTTAGAGGGAGTTCAAAACATTTCAGAATCTGAAATGATCTTACTAAAAATGCCAGGTAAACATAATAGCAGCATTACTTTGGGGTTAATCCTTTCAATCTACAATCAGGTCTCTTGAGTTTTAAATGCTCTGCTACAGAGATCTACACTCCGCAATCCAGGCAGAAAAAGATAAAGAACAAGAGAAATCTATCAAACGTTTTGGTATGTGATGTAAAACTGGAATTAACATTTATAATATCATCAGACACATGTAATTTTGTTTTCTGAAACAACATTTCAATCTAGAATGTTGCTTCTTGACTAATCTTAAATTACGTTAAAAAAAGAAAACAAGCAGAAACATTAATTGTGAAAGGCACCAAAAAACTAAAATTTTATGTGGCATACTGTAATCATGACAAAGCTCCTAAGTAATTCCAATCTTCCCTTGTTGACATAAAAGGAGTATTGGAAAAGAAGCATACTATACAGCTGAAGACCTTGGAGCTGAAGGATAATTTTCCTTTATTTAAGTTTCCTGGGAAAAGTGTGGACAGTCCAAAGTCTGCTACTTCAAAGGGTGTGATTGAAGGGACAGAGGACAGACAGAATTTTAATGTGACAACTAGGCACTATAGTGGCAGCTTTTTCTTCTGCATCATACAACAGTCTGAAATAAGCACATCCAATTATAGTAAGTGAAATAAACCACCATCAAAAAAAGACAAATAGTGTAGGATTCCATTTGTACATGAGCTACTTAGCAGAGTCAAAATTATAGAGGCCAGGAAGCAGCATGGTAGTTGCCAGGGACATGGGGGAGGGAGAGATGGGGAGGTACTTTAATGGGTGTATAGTTTCAAGATATTTCTAGATGTTGAAACTTCCTAGTTGCAAGTTTTACAACATGGAAGAGTTACAGAGATTGATGGTAGTTACTGTCCCACAACATTATAAACACATTTAGTGCCACTTAACTATACACCTAAAAATAGTTAAGATGGTCAACTTTAGGTATATTTTGACACAATGGAAAAAATAGGAAAAATAAAATAAGTGAGTCCATGAATTAAGCTAGCTTTTTTTCTGATTTCTGGCATCCACATTTCAATAACTGATTGGCTGCTAGTGTGAGCTGAGGGTTGAGGGAGCTGCCTAATCCAAACATGTTATTTAAGGGCACCACAGTGGCAATGTCAAAAGGTGCATATGGTGAAGATGAGGGTCAGACTTACTTATAAACTGGGTACAGTGGTTTAACTTGAGGCAAGAGAAATCGTAGGTACAGACTTAAAAACTGCACATTGTTACGTGAATATGGCACAGCTCAATTGGATGGCTGACGTTCATAAGCAGTCGTGAGTTTTAATGACTGTCCCGGAGATACTTTCCTTACACAATTTACTGAGGTTATGCCATGGAAAAGTGACAAACATCAAGAGGTCTCGTGATTTTTCAGGCATTTTAGCCTTCTATCTCAAGGCAGCAGAAGAATATTTTTCCAACTCCACTGCTTGTTGGGGAACAAAACAGCCAACTAAAGTCAATTCCAAGGCAAGGAATATGTATATATTAACTGTAGATAGCTCTAATTAGGATATGGTGGAATTGGTCTTTACAAAATTTAAGAACATAATAATACATGCCCTTTATCAAAAGCGGATCAATTGATAAACACCAAATTGATGCTTATTACTATATGCACTGGCAAAAATATTTTTGAAATTTCTACTTGCTGCTATAATTTTTAATAGATTTAAACATGATATAAAGTTAATTTAGTTTAAAATTTAGTGCAATTGATATTCTCTCTCCTCTTTAATACCATATTAACTATGATATTCTTCTTAAACCACTGAACTTTATATACTTTGCATCCAATTTATCAGTAAGTTCTCACAACTTTATCCCTTAAATTTTTCTTTCCTTCTTCATTGCTTGTCTAGATTATTATAGTAGATAACTGTCCTCAATGTTTTAACGTTCATTCATTCACACTTGTTATCCAAATAAATACATATTTTAAAAAGTGGGCTGCCATGAACATGCTTAAAATACCTCTTAATTTTGCCATTATTAGGGATTAAAACCAGAATCATTTACATACTCATAAAATGATCATTCATGGTTTAGTTCTGCAGACATCTCTATACTTTTTAAATGCTTTATTACTAGTTTATTTTCCAATGTCCAGGATTTTTTTCTGAAGATATTTTTTCTTCCAAACTTTATTGAGGAAAAACTGACAAATATAATTACATATATTTAAAATGTACATCTTGAAGATTTAATATACATATACATTGTACATGGTTATTCCAAGATCAATATAATAAACACTTCCATTCCCTCATATAGTTAACTCCTTTATTGTCATTTTGACAATGCTTAAAATCTACTCTCAGTAATTTTCACACTCTTCTTATTCACACCTTTTTTGCTCACCCTATTACAGCCACACGTCTTCTACTCCACTCATACCAGCTTCAAGGCCTTCTCACACAGAAGAGCAGTATCTGACATAGTTTATATTTCACAACTAACACACTGTCACCCAATAACATTGTTTAATAAATTGATGAATGAATAAATAAATGAGCACAACATCCCTGGTGTAAAAACTATATATTATATAGTATATATAAGAGACTATAAAAAATTCTTTTGGACAATGTTAGAAAACAAAATTTTTTGCAATAGGCCTTTGTTGAATAATACTGATAGTATGATTTAATATTCATTACAGTAAATTTTTTCTCTTTTGAAAAAAGATAGGCCCATTTTTCCCTGTCATCTGGATTTCATGATGAACGATGATTTGATAAGTATAACGCTACCAGGTCTTTTATATTTCATCTTATTATGCCCATTTTGAAATCCTGTAGACAATTTATTCATATAATTGACAAAAATATATTGAACCCACATTATGCGTTAAGCACTCAACTATGGCATTTTTAAAGATGAAGAACATGATCCTCAACATTTTAGACTTTTCATCTAGTAGATGTAAACAATTATGACAATACAATGTGTTAAAGGATAAACATGTAAGGATGACAGCTATGTAAGGGCTTCTAGAGCTGACAGCTGAGTATGCAGCATACTGCTATGAGGTTTCCGAGGAAGGTGATAACTGACTGGGTAGAGAAGGGTGAGCAGAAGCTTTTCATGCAGAAAGGACAGCAAATGACATTCAAAGCAGAGTAATATCATATATGGATGTCAAAGTGTGTGTCACCATTTTGTAATAGTCAGCTATGAGAGTTCAGAATCTTGAATTTATGAAACCACTAATAGGGGTTGAGAGGAATGACATAATTAGAACCAAATTGTTATGTGATTTATCTACAAGTCACTGTTAACACTAGGATTATGTCTTCTAAGTACTGAGAGTCCATTTCTAAGTGAGAATGAAAAGATCAGATAAAAATTTCAAAGTGCTCAAGTTGTGCATCTCACAGGTGCATAAAACAAAATAAGACAAAATAATTAAGAATTCCCTTGAGAGGCCTATGACAGTATAGAGAGTAGAGTAAGTGTAAAAGAGGGAACTTACAGACACATCTCATTCAGAACTTTTCTTTTCTTGTCTCCTTTCCTCCTTCCTTCTCTCCTCCCTTCCCTCCTTCCTTCTTTCCCCCTTCTCTCTTTTCTTTTATTCAACAAGTATCTACTTCACATTTTCTACATTACCAGTCATTATTTTAAGGATTGGGAATCTAGAATTTACCTTTGGGTGAAGGGAGCAAAAAATAAATGAATAGATAAAGACAGTTCAAAGCTGGGAAGTTATAATCTCTTCGTAACACCTGAGAATGAAAGCTTTGGCGTAAAAGGATTTATTTTAGCCTCATTTCTACCACTATCATGTGACCACATGCAAGTTATTCAATCTCTCTTGAATTCAGCATCCCAAACTATGTAAGGGGGGTGGGGGTATCTGTACTTACACCACGTTTGACTATTAACTGATATTTTATCTTGTGTCTGACACATCTCAAGTGCCCATGTTAGTTACTGAACTAGCTACTCATGTATTTGCTAAAGAAGTAAACTGGAGCAGAATAGAAATAAAACTAGAGAAGTATACATTTTTTTTTAGAGAAGTATACTTTAATAAAAACTAAGAAAATAAAAAACTGGAAGAAGGGTAACTTCACTAAGAAAGAATACTTTTTGCAAACTATTACCTTTCTTGATTTTCCCTTCTTGATTTCTATCTCTTTCCAATTCGAAACTTTCACTCTCCATCTCTTCACATGCTTTCCTTACTATTAATAAATAGAGTAAAAATACTATGAGTTAAAAGTCTTTTCAAAACTTTTCCAACTTCTCAATTCATGTCATTATTTCCTAATAATTACTGACTTCTCTTACTCTTCCAAGAGAAATGGCTCAATTTATTCCATTTTTCTGAAAACTAGAACCCAATTAATCAATTATAAGCAGCAAATTCTTTCAATAAATTTTTGGTTACTTCATTGACTTCTTAAAGACTATTTCTATTGTGCTCTATAAAAACACATATATGCCCAGAATAACATTATTTCAGCAACAAATAAAGTTCTGATTTATGCACACACCTTTAATAAAGGTGCTGTCCTACAATATGTTTTATAAGTTATTTGCTATAACCAGATCAATAGTTGTTAAATACTTCCTCTTCTCTAGAAGACAAAGAATCAGCCTATTAACCAAGAGAACACTTCGCTCCTTGTTTTCCTAGAAGTTCTGAGATGAATATATATTATGTATTAAATATATCTATATTTATTATTTCTTTATATTTTTAAAAGATTTTATTTATTCATTCATGACAGGCACACATACACAGAGAGAGAGAGAGAGAGAGAGAGAGAGGCAGAGACACAGGCAGAGGGAGAAGCAGGCTCCATGCAGGGAGCCTGATGCTGGACTGATCCTTGGTCTCCCGGATCACTCCCGAGGCTGAAGAAGGCGCTAAACCACTGGGCCACGGGGCTGCCCTATATTTATTACTTCATATACAATGGCTATATAATAGCCAATATAATAAAAAATATATATATTTTTTATGTAATTGAGATTTTATGCTTTCATATACACTGACTACATAAACCTGTTTACATCACTGAAATTTATACTTTTGTTTCTTATTTTACTTTTAGAATTACTTTCTAGAAGCCCATAAAAATACTTGCTAAAAAAGTAAATTTTCAATATTTTTAAATGAATGAATCTTCAATGACTTATGCAATGACCATGTACTGAAAACCAAGCTTCTATACTATAATGATATATATGAAGACACTGATCTATTATGAAGCTCATAAACTGTTAGTTCCTGCATATTAGAGTGCAGTATGAATGGGTAAACAAATATACGAATACAGTATATGGTAAAAAGCACACCTATAAAAAAATCTATCTATATAGATAAAAGCCTTATGGGTTTCTGAAGACTAGTGAATACATTAGTTGGATAGAGGTAAGAAGATTATAACATTTGGAAACATATGCCAATATACAACATTTGAAAACACACAGACATGGTACATGGTTTATTGATATTAAATCACAATACATGATCTTTCCTTGAACACATCTTTCCGATGTGTTGTCCCTCATTTCTTCAATATGCTTTGCAAAACTGGAATGAATGTAGTACATTAACACAGCAGTTCTGTAAATCTCAGCAAATGAATCCATGATATATTTCCTTAGACAAAATGTCTCTAATTTTTACTTGAAAAGAAGTTCAACTTTAGCATACTCTAAAAGGCATAATGAGAGTACTTAATCTATAAAGAAATATAATGAGATCATTTATTTTCTATATTGTATGGTCACTATTCACAGAATCTATAAAGCCTTCTTCACTATATACAGTTGCCTTCGAGATACCATATTTTTCAAGTATTTGTTTTTTATTCTTTATGCTGTTAAAATTCCTGAAATATGATATATTAAATTAAAATGTAACTAACTCACTGGCTAACCACACACAGCTTTCTGATAATATTAAAAATAAAAAAAACCTCTTTATTTCCATTAAAAACAAAGCATCTTTTATGTTCAGAGTGGTGTACATGGTACCAGGAGATACATGTTGACTAGGTTAGATACCCCTCATATCCAGAGCAAAAGACATTGCGCTTCTCTCTAGCACCCAAATCAGCTGATTTCTGTAACTAATATTGTTTATTTTCTATCTCCTTCTCTAAAATACATACTTCATGACTGGAAGGTCTGTGTGTTTCTTTTTCCCTCTATTATCCCAACTGCTTAGCAGCACGTTTTTCATACTGAGAAAGTAAATAATTATCTGTTAAAATTTTGATTGGTTTGAAAAAAGAATTGTCCCTGTCCCTGAGAGGAAAGTGCACATGCATGACTGTGTCTTAAGTCTCTAAAAAGGAACTGAATTTTATCAGATTAGGGGTATGGAACCCACTTTTGTATCTGACAATCTTGGTCAGAATGCCAGCACTGTCCAATACAAATATAACTGGTGCCACAAATGTTAGCCATGTGTGTAATTTTAAACTTTCTATTACCACACTAAGAAACTTAAAGAAACAGGTAAAATTAATTTTGATGTATTCTATTTAAACTGATTATGAAATATTATAATTTTGCCATGTAATCAATATAAAATGTTAAGATATTTTACATTTTTTATACTAAGTCTTCGAAATGGAGCATTTTACAATGACACATATCAATTCAAACCAGATACATTTAAAGTACTTAAAAGCAATATATGGCTAATGGCTATCATATTGAATAGTAGAGCTCTATAGTGAAAGGGAGGATATTTAAGTAATTGTGTTCACTTTAGTAGAAAGATCACTAAAACATTTATTTAAGCAAATAAATCTATAAAATTTTTCCAAAATTTGAATTATATTATTGGAAACCTAGAACTCATTTTTCTGAGACTGATTGCTTGAAGTGGAATTACAGCCCTCTTCTGGTGGCTTTGATACCACTTTTCCATTTCTAGAGGGGAAAACTACTATCCTTTGATGCCTTCCTCTGCTATCTTTTTCTTTCTTCATGTTTTCAAATTATTCTTCTTCTTTATTTCTTCCAAAGTAGTTAAATGAAAAGAGAATGAGGAACTCTTGATTTCGGAGATTTAATTATTGCATTTCTGATTTTCACTTTTTATGCCTAGAGAGAAATCATTCTTCACTGAAAGACTTTTTCCTTCATAACTTCTATGACAAGTTTGTTGACATTATAACTATTGTTTGACACATTGTACCCAGAAACACACTTTTAGAACTCTCTTATTCACAAAAGTTGCCCAAACTTATACCTTCAAACAAAAAGAATGAGTTCGTCATGCTGCCTACTCTGATGCTTTTGATTCAACTTTAATTATTTATAGTTCAACATGTTGGATTGTTCGCAGTGCTCTAATCATGCTTCTTCCCAAGAAATATTGGTGTGTAACAATCCCTACTCTTATTTATTTGTGTCCTATAACGATATTTCAGTTATTTTTATGTGTATACTGTATGGTCATAAATCAACAAAGGCTGTTTCCTCAGGGTGTTTGAGCATTGGTTTCCCACACTAGATTTATTCCAGGGGCATCATACAGAGTTTTACAGAATTTGGGCTTTTCACTGTCCCTGCCTCTCTCCTTTCTCTGTTCATTAAATTAGGTTTAGCAAGCTGTGCCAAGCAGAGAGAAGGATTACGTATCTCTCTTCAAAACGGCCCAGTTTTTCAAAAATATTAAAAGGCAAAACTGTAGGCATTTTTAAACGCCCTGAAGTTTAAAAGGATGGTAACCATCATTTCAGTTGGCCTACTTAACATAAACCGTAGCAAGTATCTGTTGTTATAGTCCCGTAAACAGTAAGTAGAATACTAAAATAGCACATATTTTGAAGTACCAAAGCTTTGAAAGAAATACGAATTTTGTTTGGCATTTAATCTCAATGTTATTGATTTTAGGCTAATGTTATCTGATTTCATTCTGTTTTTTGCTCCTCTAAAATTTGCATTTTATAGTTGGCTTTTGAAAAAAAATCACAATTTTAGTGTAAATAAAATTTCCTGTATTTAGGCAACAGAAGTGTGAAATTCAAAGAAATTAGCTTCCAAACTAGTATTAGAAATATTTATTTTGGTCCATGCACAACAAACTCAAATTATCTCTAGCAAATTATGCAACTAGCAATTCTATTTAGCTAAGAAACACAATAGAAAAATTCTAAAATAGTCTCTATTAAATATTTAAATAGGCCCAGCTATGTACAAATAACATTTTTGTCTTTCTTTTATTCTTCACCTCCAGGCTGTCACTATTTTTCTTATGCACAAACACTGAAATTATAATACATTATTTCTGAATCAATAGCATATGTAGTACTTATAATTAAATAATCCTAATTATTTAAAAAAGTAGTAAGTGGAATTTTCAGCTTGGTATTTTAAAATGATAGCTGACAAATATTAATTCTGAGCAGAGAAAGCAAGTCCATTTTCAATGCTGTCATGACATTATCTGTTCTACAGTCTGTTCTAGTAATGCTATCCTAATTCTCATAATCTCCCTAATTATTTTATAGTAACAATTTGATGATATAAGATTATTCTAGGAGTCTATAAGAAAATGATATTTATTTCTTATATAAAAATAGAAGGAACTATTCCGCAGCACTAGAATTACAGTCACAGAAGGTAGCTATACTTGACCAGCTGTTCTATGACACAGTGCAAGAAAGGATCCAAAATAAGCAAATGTGTGTTTGGGGCAAGATTCTTGTGCTGCATCACTGACTGGGGAGTGGAGTAGAGACATATGGAACTGAAAGCAAAAGGGAATGGAATTTTACTTTAATGAATACAATGAATATGTTTATATAAGCCAAAGAGTTTTCAATGTCACTGTATGACTAATGCTGAAGGAAGACTTGTTTTTGTCTATAAATGACATTGGCAGAATTCCTCAAGGCCATTTTATTATGTAAAATAGTACTACTTAGGAAGAACTGGACTTTTCCTAGTAAGAAAAGAGAATAGGCTAAAAACTGTTACTCTTATTCATGAATTAATATATTTTAGCTTCTATCATAAATTTAAGATGTAAACTCACCATTTACTAGCCACCTGACAGCATTTTTTCCAGAGTACAATGTGCACAAAATGTAAGTAGTCACAACTTTACTGATTCCATTCTATTCAGCATTCATTTTAGCAATTAAAATATAGTTGCTTTAATAAGAACTCCACTGTTATGGAGTTACATATTTATGTGGTAGGGTGCCACATAAGACAAACAAGAATGCAGAACAGCCTTGGGTTATTTGAGGAATGGAAAGAGTATCAGCACATGTCCACAAATTGAGAAAATCATCCTCTTGGCATTCAGAAGACAAGGGCGACTTTTGCTTTGAAACATAAATGGTTTTTAAGGGTTTTATATGAATGTCAGGCATTGGTTTCACTATCGTATTATTGTAGAGTTAGTAAAAATATATTACTCAAAGTCTCACAAATCTTAAAATTAGTTGTGCTTTTATACACAAATTTTTGTTGTAAACCGATAGAAATAGAAAGATGCTATTTTCCTCATTCAGGGCTTTACTAACATTAAAGATATTGGAGAAGTCAAGAACTAAAAAATAAATCCTTTCTTAAAGAGCATGTGCTGGTCATGAACTACTACATATATTTTACCCACAAATCCTACTTTCCAGTTGATTATCCAAGATTATTTGTATAGATC
Organism: Canis lupus baileyi; assembly: GCF_048164855.1. Classification (NCBI taxonomy): domain Eukaryota; kingdom Metazoa; phylum Chordata; class Mammalia; order Carnivora; family Canidae; genus Canis; species Canis lupus. The sequence continues at coordinate 50,831,157 of NC_132855.1, read as the reverse complement.
AGTTACAAGTAGTAAACTGGCACATTTTGTCATTTTGTGAGGTTAATTTGATGTAAACTTTAAGAGTACAGAGATGGAAATACATCCATCATCAACTGTCTCAAAATTAAATTTAAATGATTGAAAGCCTACTCTATTTCCTAAGGGGGCTAATTCCAAGGCAGGGATAAACTTGACTACTCTCAAAGAATGAAGAGCTCATAATGAGCTCTTGGTCAAACCTGATCAAAGTAAGCAGAATGTTGTAATCATCAGTCTTATCACTGTGAAAAAATGGTACAGATATTTAAAGCTTTATTACTCAAAGTGTAGCTCATGGACCAGCAGCATGGGCAAAAACAAAAAGTGCAGAATCCTAGGCTTCTCACAGAGCTACTAAATTTTAACAATATCTCCAGATAACTAAAGAAGCATTAGTTAAAAGGAAAATGACAGAATAATTATAAAATTCTCAAATTCGCTTTTATGATCCTATGATTTCAGGAAGAAATCTTATCAACTACAGGCCAGCAACAGAAAAAAAAATATTGTAAACATAATAAAAACATAAAACCAAACTGATAAACAAGGAACAAATGAAAAGGCTGAAGCAGAAGTAGAATACACGTTTGGAGAGGTGACATGGATGGTGGTATAAAGTTACAATTCTAAACCCAGTAGAGATTAGAGGTTCACTGTTTAGGTGAACAAGGCCTATGTCACTTCATGTGTAACAAAGCGCCTGAACTAGATTTCAGAAGAAAATGATGCTTTGGCTGTCTAAATGGAGTCTGAAAAATAAATTTGTAAAATAAAATATGCATTTAACATATATAAGTCAATATTTCCTGTAGGGGCACCTGGATGAGTCAGTAGGTTAAGCCTCAAATTCTTGTTTTTGGCTCAGGTCATGATCTCAGAGTCATGTGATGGAGCTCCACATGGGGCTGTACACTCAGTGGGAGTCTGCTTGAGATTCTCTCTCTCCCTGTACCTCACCCACGCATGAGCATACACACACACACTCTCTCTCTCAGATAAATAAATCTTTAAAAAAATCAATCAATTAATCAATATTTTATGTAAAACAGAGACTGCGTAAAATTATTTTATGTTTAACTAATAGAAAACTATAGGCAGTAACAAGGAATATGGGAGGTAGTATTTTAGTGAGTAGTTTAAGCATGCCAAGGTCATTGTTTTTTTGTTTTTTTTTTTTTTGTGAGGAAGACAGATATGCTGAACAACTTTAATTATTTTAGGAGTGATATACAATGTTAGAACGTAAAGTTAACCACTACAAAGAAAATTAATTTATCAAATGAAAAATACATTATGACATGAATGGAAGGTCAGAAATGAGAAAGTATAAAGTTAAGACAACTTATAACAAATAGAAAACACAAGCATGGTGCAATACAGTTTAAATATATCAATTTTCCCTAACATGGATTAAATTTACCCAAAATGTATAAAATCAAATAAAATAAAAAAGTGCAAGGACACACTAAAATTATGTGACTCAAAACTCCAAGAACATAACAGATAAACACTAAAAAAAAGAAATCTCTAAAAGAAGTACTGCTATCAGAAGAGATAGAGAAAAAGTAAAAGTATTAATGAAAGCAAAGTCATGGTTTACTATATAATGAAAAAAGAAACAAGTTTTCAAAATTAAAGATAAAAACTAAGATGTTACATTAACCTAATAACAAAGCTTGAACTCTATAACAAAAATTTAAGAAGAATATCAAGGAGAAACAAACTCACCCATAATTTAACAGTGACATTGTAATATAACACAGTGATCATGAGATTAAAAAATAAATTTAAAAATCATAAGAATATATAAGATTTCAACAAACAAGTTAATAACTTTTATCTATACACATTTAGAGAGCTACCCTAAACATAACAGTGATCAATTGTCAATAGCACACGAATCTTTTACAAAAAAATGAGTATGTTTAAGGCCAGAAAGTCTTTAGCATTTCCATATAGTAATACCATTAGTAAAGTTTTCTAATAATAACAAATCAGAAGTAATAAAAATAAATAGATGGTTTTAACACTACATTTAAAACTCAGGGAGGGGGCAGCCTGGGTGGCTCAGCGGTTTAGTGCTGCCTTTAGCCCAGGGCGTGATCCTGGAGACCCAGGATCAGTCCCACGTCAGGCTCACTGCAGGGAGCCTGCCAGTGCCTCTCTCTCTCTCTCTCTCTCTCTCTGTCTCTCTGTGTCTCATGATTAAATGAATAAAATCTTAAAAAAAAAAAAAAAAAACAACCTCAGGGAGGTTTATGCTTCGATCTAAATTCCAGTTAGTTAATATACAATAGAATAGGGATGCCTGGGTGGCTCAGTGGTTGAGCATCTGCCTTGGCTCAGGGCGTGATCCTGGAGTCCCGGGATCAAGTCTCACATCGGGCTCCCTGCATGGAACCTGCTTCTCCCTCTGCCTGTGTCTCTGCCTCTCACTCTGTCTCTTATGAATAAATAAATAAAATCTTTATTATCATTCCACTATATATATATATATATATATATAGTGGAATATTAGTTTCAGGTGTACTGCATAGAGATTCAACACTTCCATACAATATCCAGTGCTCATCCCAGTGAGTGTACTCCTTAATCCACATCACTTATTTAACCCATTTTAATACTTAATTTATTAGTAACAATAAAGAATCCTGAGGATTACATATATAAAAAAAAATCTGAAGTGTGAAGAGAAGAAAGACCAGCTAAGGACATCAGTACACAAGAAACAGCACAGTAGTGAGTTCCCTGGGGTTTCCTTTTATCTCTTGGAGCTGAAGAAGGTGGCAATCTGGAAATATCAACTGAGTATAGACCCAAAACAAGAACATAAAATCTGTGTTATAGTTAGGCGAAGGATAAGATAAAGGGGCATCTACCAAAATAAAAAAAAAAAAACAAACTTTTCAATGATAGCTATTTTCCTCATCTCAAACACCATCAAAAAAAAAACAAAAAAACAAAAAAACAAAAAACAAAAAACAAAAACAAACCAAAAAAAAACTCTGTGACATCTAACTTGTCTAATTTATTAATATACTGTTGTTGACACTGCTCCCTTTCCCTTATAATCTTTCTATTTCTGTAATGCCAGGACCAATGTTCTGTCTTTCATTTTCTATTTTAATAATTTTTCTATTAGTATTTTTTCTATTTAGTAAATCTTTTTTTCTTGGTCAGTCTAAAGATTTGTCAAATCTGCTAATATTTCTTTAATCAGTATAGTTTTTATTGCAAATCTGTTAATATTTTGAAGAGCTCTCTTTGATTTTCATTATTTTCTCTATCATTATTTTCCTCTTTGTTTTATTTACTTCCATTCTAGTTTTTCTCATTTCCTTTCCTATGTTTGCTTTGTGTATAATTTACTCTTTTCCTTTCTGTTTTCTTCATGTGGAAGTTTAGATCATTGATTTAAAATCTTTTTCCCTTTTATAATATGGGGATGTTGTTTAGTTACATATTTTTCAATTCTCAATTTTGCTTCATGTATGTTGTGGTCTGTCCCTATATACATATATGGCTATAATTGTTACATATTCTTTAAATTAATTGTTACATTTTCTTAATGGTTTACACCATTTGCCTTTATGAAATGTCCTTTCTTTCCCTAGTATTAATATTTTCTTAATATCTATTTCATCTGATGTTAGGATAACCACTCCAGCCCTCTATGAATCTAAAGCTATTTCTTATACATAAGATACAGTGAATAAGATTTTTAAAAACCAATTCTACCAATCTCTGGCTTTATGTAGATGCTTATTTTAAGCAGACATTGTCTAGTATATCATTCCAATTCCTGTGTTATTTCTTCTCTACATTTTTTAGACTTTCTTTCTTAGTAATTGCCCTTGGGATCCCAATTAGCTTCCAACATTTAAAACAACATCATTTAATTAATACCAACTTACTTTTATTAGTACACAGAATCTTCTTCCAATACAGTTCCTTTCCTTCCACCCTCCTTTGTAAAACTATTTGTCACACTAATTACATCTTTATACATCATAGCCCATCAATATAGACTTATAGTTACTGCTTTATACAGTTATCTTTTCAATGAGAATAGAGAAGCTAAGAGTTTCAAAGAATACTATATATATTCTATCATTAATACTTACTTGTGCCATCATCTTTACCACTCTCTTTATTTCTCCATGCAGATGTGAGTCATCATCTATTGTCCATTCAGTTCAGCCTGAAAAACTCCCATTAGTATTTCTAGGGGGGCAGATCTGCTAACACTGGATTCTCTTAGTTTTTATTTGTCAGTTAATATCTTTATCATTCTTTTATTTTTGAATAGTAGTTTTAATGGAATAGATTTCTTGGTTGATAGTTCTCTTTATTTACTTATTTTTATTATTTTATTTTATGTTTTAAAACAATACTTTAAATATGTCATCTCCCGGCCTTCTGTTATCTCCTTGCCTAAGGATGTATCTCCAATGGGATGCACATTCTTCATAAGCTGGTTTTGCAGCAAAAAATAGTTATAAAATCTTGGAGAGAATCTTAAGTGAGAGCTAAGGAAAATGAACAAAAGCAGAAAGATTTTAGGAAAGGGGGAATAATAAAAAATTTCATATAAAAATTATAAATTACATAAACATGAAACATAATAGGGATGATAACTTACTTCTTATCAAATGTCACATAGGTTGAAAGATAGTGAAATAATATGTTTGCAGTCCTGAAATAAAAAGATAATAAGTGTGTCAATGCAGAATTCTGTATTCAGTGATATTCTTGAAAAATAATAAAAATAATAAATTAAGAGTTACTTGAAAGGATTAAAGGGGGAAACAACCCCAGCTCACAAACTACCAAGAATAATGTCTGTTCATAACAGCCAGATTAGAAAACCTTGCATTCCATCGGATACTGGCATACTCAGATGGGTTTTGTCTCAGATGGGAGGGCAAATAAATCTTAGATAAAATAATCCACTGGTCCCACTGAGAAGCTTACAAGCAAGACCTAAAAGCTTTAAGTTGCTTTTGAGGAAGTTAACAGCATCCCAGGACAAACTCAAGAATGTTTATAGCATGTAGATATATCTAGCACCCATAAGGAAAATCTACATTGTCTGGTATCCTGCTAAAAACCATCAAGTAGGCAAAGAAACAGACAATAGGACTCATTATTATAAAAAGAAAATAACAAGAATTGACCTTAGTATGATACAGCTGATATAATTAATAGAAAAGGATATTTAAAGTTAGAATATCTATATTCCATTTGTAAGAAAAGGAATGTATGCTTTTTAAACTAGCAGAAAACAACTGAAAAATAAAATTTAAAAGTTTCATTTACAATAGAAAAATGAAATAAAATACTCAGGAATAATTCACTAAAGCCATGCAATATCTCTACAGTGAAATCTACAGAACACTGCCAACTCAAAGAACATTAAAATTGAACATATCTTGTTATATTTGGGGAAAATCAATTGTATCGATTAAAGGTAATAACTGTCAAAATTACTACAGATATTTTTGGAGAAATTAATGATAATTCTAAAATTTTATAGATATATAAATACCCAGTAGAGCCAAAGTGGTTGTGAAAAAGAAGTACCCAGTGGTCTGATTACACTACCCAATTTCAAGGCATAATATTAAAGTACAATTAGCAAACAGTATGATATTGGTGAAAGAATAGACATACAGATTAATGGAACAGAAGAGAATTCAGAAATAGACTAGGCCCAACAATATATTTTCAATTAATTTTCAACAAAGTTGTCAAGGCAATTCAATGGCAAAAGAAAAAGCTTTTCAAAAAATTTTGCTAGAACCATTTGGTTATACATCTAGGAGAAAACGAACATATAGAAAAATTAACTTAAAATGGATCAGACCCTAAATTTGAAAGCTAAAATCCTAAAAAACTTCCTGAAGAAAACATAAAAGAACATCTTTGTGACATTGGGTAGACAAAGATTTCTTAGGAAAGAGACAGAAATGCAAGTCATAATTGAAAAACTGAGAAATTGGAGTCTCTTAAAATAGGAATATTTTATCTTCAAAAGATGCTATTATGGAAACAAAAATGCAAGCCACCAAATGGGAGCAGTTTCAGTACATATATGTGACATATCTGTAGCCAGATATATCAAGAAATCTTATGAATTATATGAAGGTAAACAAACTTTCTTAAAAAGTATAAATATTTTGACAGGTAAGTTGGCCAATAAACACATGAAAATGTGTTTAACATCACTTTCATCAGGGGGATATAAACCAAAATCATAAGGGACTCCACACCATTACACATTTATAAGAATGGCTAAAATGATAAGTATATTTGTCAAAGTTTTGTAGTAGGTGTGATGCTGCTGAAATGTAACGCATTGCTGGTAGGAACTTAAAATGGTACAACCACTTTGGAAAAATATTTGGAAGTCTCATAATATATTAAGCATATGTTTGCCATAATTTCCAGGCTTTTACCTCTATGTGTTTATTCAAAATAAATAGAAATATTTTTCAACATAAAGACATGTACATATGCCTAAAACTGTTCCACTTTTAGTAATGAAGGACCTGAGTGCTAAGAAATTCCCAATCCTGGGCAAACTGGGATTTGTTTTTGTCACCCATAATATAGCTATCACAGTAAATAAATAAAATAAAGATGAAAGTTTGATGAGTAATGTATTTTCAAAGTGCCTCTCTCTACATTTACAAAGGAGCAAAAATAAGTTTTCATTGTAGAAGTCTAGCAGACCCTACATTAATCAAATGATCAAAGTGAACATCATCAATCATGGTACAAATGGAAATCTTGTGCCACTTGATAGGATACAATGAAAACTACATAGCACATATATGTGACATTCTCGCCTGCATATAATCGTAAGGGAATATCAAGCAAATTCAAATTTAGAGACATTCTTTAAAATAATTAGGCTGCGATTTTCAAAAGTATTAAGCTACTGAAAGTCAAGGAAAGCCTGAGAAACTGTTACAAAATAAAGATTAAAGAAATATGGCATTTAAATTCAGGATGTGATTCTTAAGTGTACAGTTTTCCTACTAACAAACATTAGTGAGGCAATTGATAAAATGGAACAGGTTGTAAAGATCGGGTGATAGCAGTGTTATCGATGTAAATTTCCTTATTATATTGGTCCCACTGTGGTGATGTAGGAGAATGTCCTTTTATTTGTAGAAAATATACCCTGAAGTATTCAGGAATGGTGAGCATAAGGTTAGTGATTTACTATCAAATAATTTGGGAATAATTTTTCTATACTCTACCTCTTGTTTTTTTAAGTTTGTGATTGTTTAGATATACAAGAGAAAACTTAAAATCTTCTAAATGAAAAAAATAACACTATATCTAAGGCTTGTAAAAAGTTACAGTTTAAGAGAAGATGAATGATCAGAAGCTATCTCTCTCTAATGATGAATTCCTCTAGTACACAAAACTTGCTAAAGAATAGTCTGGGGCTGCTAGTATGAGAAAAAAAGGTATCTCAAGCTCAAAACAATATGAAATGTTAAATACAGTAAAGCAACTAAAACAAAAATATATTGACCATCAAAGTTTCTTCAAAGTACTTCCATTTTCATATATAAACTTGTGAAATACAGTTTTATAATTTAAAAACTAAATGTATGGAAACTAATCCAATAATATTTACACTCTTTTAAAGGTTATTGATTAAACTTAATATTAAATTTCACATGTTCCCACTTTAGTAAAGTATTCCACTTCATACAAAATAATTTTTTTAGCATTTATGTATAATTATTACAATTTGGATAACTAATATATTTTTCCTAACCACAGATAACATCCCTTATGAAAAGATTATCACAATTTCAAGTGTATTTAACCTCTGTGAAGTAAACACAGTGATGTGGAAATTCACTTAGGTCCCAAAAACATTCCAGAAGTGAATCAACAGTAGCACTGGCACAAATTATTTTCTCTAAGTTATACACTAAAATATTTTGAAAAACTAGGAAAAATTAAATGAATTCCATGAGAATATTGTAATTTTCCTTATTTTTAACTACATTTCAAAGGAAGAATGGGTGATTTGAGGAAGGAGAGCTCACCTTCATTAGAAAGCCAAATTAAAAGTTCAAGGATGGCAATAAAAAAGGTCTTTGCCATTGAATATGATTTGCATTTTCTTCTACATAAATAGAATAAAATTTAGGGGGAATAATAAAGAATAAAAAGAAAGTGAGTGAAAGAAAAAAGAAAAGCCATTCAATCGGGGCTTCTGGAAGATAGATACATTGTATGAGAAGCCCAAGGGCAATTTAAATTCTTCCAGCATAGCTTCCTGGGGACCCTGCCAATAGGAAAATGCTACAGCTAGAAAAACTGCCTTCACAGCTTGACATCAGAACTCAGTGAGAGCCACTAGAGATTCAATGGTGACCTGAGGTCCTGACCTTCCCAACAAAATAAGAAGGAAAATTTAGGGGGAAAGACTATGGGTTGATACACATGGTCCTCACAAGTCATTCCACATGGATATATCAAAGGTATTATACCCTTGACATATTAGACACAATTACAGAAGTTTAGAAGACAGTCTATTTTATACAAATTGGCTTAAATCTTTAGAATTCATACTTTATTAGGTACCTCCAATATTAATATCCTATATTGTAGTAAAGAAATAATACATTCATATTATTTTATCTTTTCAATATGTTTTAAGTTTAACCACTACACTAGTACTCTCCAGGATCCTTTGTCAATTACCATTTTGTTAATATTAATTTCCCTCAATTAATTATGTTTCATTTTGTTTAGAGTAAAATAGTTCTGTGTTTTCATTTCCAGAAGTTATTTAAAGTCCCAGTATTTCCTTTAATGGGTTCCTGCAACACCTCTTAGAGTATTTGGCATTAAAGGGGCACTCAGTTCTGTTTATTGGTAAAGTTAAAACAACTACTACATGAAGGGACTTATATTCTTAAGATATAAAAAGTTATTTGAAATTTTTTCCCTAATCATCTGGACTTTCCCAGAGGTGGGATATACCAACAAAAAGACAGATGAATTTAGGAGTGCTTCCTATCTAAAACACATAGATTATTATATTTTATTCTATCACTATTATAATGCAGATTTCTGTAAACACAAAATTACCGAAAATAAATGGAAAGAAACAAGTACTACTCATCCTATAGCTTTTATGAAATAGAATTGGTTTTGTTGAATGTATTTTGAAATACAGCTATACAGTATGCATGCTTATCTAGAGAAGGACTTACCGAACCAAAGTTAAGGAAAACAGTATACAAGGTAGAAGCATCCTCAGAAGGTTGGGGAGAGCAGATGTAGAAGAAAAGAAGGCTATGAAAGGAAAATGGCAGAGAATAGCGTTAAGTGAAAGGCAAGTGAAAACTTTACCAATAAAAACAATTTTCTAAGTTTTCAAATTTTCATTATCAAATTTTCACAAAGTAATGATTTGTCATATCTCTCTGCCTTTCATTTCAGTCTCCCTTAGGTATCTGTCCTCCACCGTGGCTTTGGCTTTTTAATAGATCTGTTGGATGATATATTAAATCAGATAAAAGAACCCATACTGTCAAATAGATGTTGGTGTTTAAAAGCTATTGTTGGGAAGGAGAGGTGGAAATACTGAAAATACCAGAAGACTACTTGGGATGTTACTGATATTCTGAATTAAGATACCTCCGATATATATATACACACACAGTGACGCTACATGCTGAATAGTCTCTGTATCCATGCTTCTTATTTCACTCTCCTAGGACTCAAGGGACCACTGAAGCATGAGATGGATGATGTACATGAACATACTTTGCTGCAGAGATTCGATGTGAGGTGTTTAGAAATAGGATGAAAATTAATTGACTATTTGGAACTCTAATTATCTATAATGTTTTATCCCAAAGATACTACTTTTGTCATGATTTTACCAACAAATACATTTATATTAGTATTCTAAAAATTATTTTCTATTTTGAATGGTTTGAAATAAATTTCAATGACTTTTGGTCCTTACTCTTCTGATTCCGAACCAAAAGATAAAAGAGGCAGTATTTAGCATATACATCCCAAGTGCATTTTTATTACAATTGGTAAGATAACTGAATGTGGTTATATGCAAGATGCTTGCAAAATAAACAGAACTACATATAGCTAGCAATTACATTAAAGAAACTAGACTGTTGTGTTTAATCGGTTATGTAAGAGATATATTTTCTAATGAAAAATTGCTAGAGCCAGCATCAAGACATTTATGAATATAAAAATAGCAAATAAAATATCTTTCAAAAACAAGCAATTGTTCCAACTTACTCTTTGCGGTAAATTTGTTGTGATATGTTGTTGAGTAAGGATAAACAAGCTAGCAAATGGGAAAACATATATTTTACTAAATGTCACTTGCATGAATTAAACTTTCACAAATACCCTAATAAACCAATTCAATTAGGACGAGTTTCACATGTTTACAATTCACTTGAGGTACAACTAGATGGCCCTCTTAGGAACAAAAATGTCACATTTTGATCATTTTATGGTAGATATTTAAAAGTATCAGACCTATAAAAATTGTCTTCAGTTCTTTTGCTTCATTGACTTTATAAAACACAGCTTACATAATAGTTTAGTAATTAAGTTATTTAAAATTGAAGTTTAGTGTAAATTTGAATAATATATAATTATCTATGCTATAATCTACATTATTTGATAGTCTTCATTTTGTTTTTAAAAAATTACAACTTTTAAATTATAAAAACGATTCTTTTAATGTTTGTTAGGTACTTTTAAGGCTATTTAATTTGAGATAATTATAGATTCATATTCAGTTCTAAGAAGTAATACAGAAAAGATACATCCTGCTTAGCTAGAATAAGATAATGCAACCAGGAAACTGCACTGATACAATCTACCATCCATGTTTGCATTCACCAATTTTAATTTATGTGTACATATGTGTGTTTTTGTATTCAGTTATGTGCCATTTTATTTTACATATAGAATCATATGACTGCCACCACATTCAATATAAGAACAGCTTCATCACAAAGATACCTTGTGCTACCCTTTTAGAGCCACATCCACCTCTCTCCTTCTTCTCCCTAACCCCTACCAATTACTAATTTTGTTCTACAGCTCTATAATCCTATAATTTCAAGAATGTTATATAAATTTAATCACATAATTATATACAGTATTTTGAGATTGGCCTATTTTACTCAGCTTAGTTCTCTTGAAATTCAAACAAGTTTTGTGTTACCAATACTTTTTTTTCCAAGTAGAATTCTATAGTATGGATTTATAGCAGATCATTTAACCATTCACCTAATGAAGGACATTTGGGTTGCTTTCATTTTGGGGATATTATAAATAGAGCTACTATGAGCATGTGTTTATAGGTTTTGTATAAATGTAAGTTCTTAGGTGTCTGGGATAAATGCCCAGTATTAAATTCACTAGGCCACATGGTCATTATATGTTTGTTTGTTTAAAGACTTTATTTATTCATGAGAGAGAGAGAAAACACAAGCAGGAGAATGAGCAGAGGGAGGAGAAGTAGGCTTCCATTGGATCCCAGGAACCCAGAACCATGACCTGAGCTGAAGGCAGATGCTTAACCAACTGAAACACCGAGGGGTCCCATTATATGTTTAATTGTTTAAGAAACTATTATAATCTTCCAGAGTAGATATGCTATTTTACCATTCTCACCAGTAGTATATATAAGTGATCCAATTTCTCTGAAACTTCATCAGAATTCAGTATTATTATTCTTTATTTTTAGCCATTCTGACAGGTAGTGATATCTATGTTTTTAATTTGTTTTTCCCTAATGGTATATGATGTTTAACATCCTTTCATCTATATATTTACTATCTGTATACTTCACAGTTAAATATTTATTCATGTATTTTGCTCATTTTTAATTGGATTTTTTCACATTTTTCTATTGAGTTTTAGGAATTCTTCATATATTCTAGATACTAGTCCTTTGTCAGAAATGTGGTTTGCAAACATTTTCTCCAAGACTGTAGTTTGTCTATTAATCCCTTTAAGAGAGTTTTTCATAGAGTGAAAGTTGTGAATTTCAAAAAGGGAAATTTATCAATTTTTCATTTGTAAAAATCATGTATTTGAGGTTGGGTCTAAGAACTCATTGTCTAGGCTTAAATTTTCTTTTTTCGCTTTTTGTAAATGTTCTATATTTTCATGCTTACCTTTAAGTCCATGATCAATTTTGAGTTAATTTTGTTATAAAGTGTGCGGTTTAGTCTGAGGTTCTTTTTTAGGGAATGGAATACATTCTATGGATGTCTAATTATTCCAATACCTTTGGTTGAAAGTGCTATTTTTCCTCCATTGAATGGACTGCTATTTCATCTTAGTAAAAAATCAGTAGAGCATATTTGTGCAGAACTACTTCTGGGTTTTCCATTTTTTTCTGTTGATCTAACCCAATGATCTATATGTGCCTCTTCTGATACCAAAATACCTTAATTACTCTAACTATAGAATATACTTTAACAAAGAACACATGTGCTGAGATTTTAATAAAAATTGCATTAAGCCTATAGATCCATTTGGAAAGAATGGATAGTTTGCTAATGTTGAGTCTTCTAATCCATGAACATATTTCCTTCCATTTATTTAGGTCCTCTTTGATTTCTTTCATAAGGATTTTGTAATCTTCAACATATAGATCCTAAATGTTTTATTAGATTTATATCCAAGCATTTCATTTTCATGGGATCAATCGTAAATGGTATTTTCTTCTTAATTTTGGTATCCATATATTCATCGTTAGTGTACAGAAATGAGATTGATTTTGTGTTAATCTTGTATCCTGGGAGCCTGCTGAATTTACTTGGTTGTAGGAGTTCCTCTGTATATTACTCGGGGTTTTCTATGTAGACTATCACATCCTTTGCAAACGAGAATAGTTTTATTTCACCTTTGCAATTTGTATATCTTTTATGCTTTTTCTTGCCTTGCTTATTGTGCTGGTTAGAATTTCTGGAACCATTTTGAATAAGTATGGTGAATGCAAGTATTGTCTTGTTCCCAATCTTAAAGGGAAAGCATTCAATTTTTCAGAATTAAGCATGCTGTTGCTGAAGGTTTTTACATGTGCTGTTTTCCAAGTCGAGAAAGTCCCCTTCAATTCCTAGTACCCAGAGTTTTTAGTCATGAATGGGTATTGAATTTGGTCAAATACTTTTTTTCTACATCTACTAATTTTACCAAATAATTTTTTAGACTATTAATAAATCCCACTTGGTTATATTATATAATTCTTTTTATGTATTGTAGGATTTGATTTGCTAATTATATTGTTGACAATTTTTCCTCTGTGTTCATGAGAAATAATTGGTTTTTAATTTTCTGTTCTCATAATTAATCTCATTTTAGTTTTAGGGTAATCCTAGCCTCATCAAATGATTTACAATTTCTTCTGAAAAGTAATATGGAGAATTGATAATTTCCTCCTCAAATGTTAGTAAAACTCACTACTGAGACCATCCGGGGCTTAGTATTTTCTTTTTTGGAAGATTATTAATGATTGTTTATTAATATATTTAGACGAATTAATATTATCCATTTCTCATTGCATGAATTTTGGTAGACCATTTCGTATCTTTAAGGAATTGGCCTATTTAATTTAAATTATGAAATTTCTGGGCATAGAGTTTCTCATTTTATTTTAATTTTAATGTCTGTAGGATTAATAGCAGTAATCTCTTTCGTTTCTGATATTAGGTGTGTGAGAGAGAGAGAGGGAGAGAGAGAGAGAAAGAGAGAGAGATAAAGACAGAGAGATCTATGGAGAAGACTGGCTAGAGGTTCATTATTAATTTTATTTATTATTTCAAAGAAGTATCTTTTGGTTTTATTCATTTTCTCTACTGTTTTCTTGTTTTCAATTTTACTGAGTTGTTACTCTATTATATTCTTCATTCTGCCTACTTTGGGTTTATTTTGCTCTTCTTTTTCTGCTTTCTTAAGTAGGAACTTAGATTATTGACTTGAGACCTATTGTAAACATATAGTCCTATAAATATCCTTCTCAGTACTGAGTTAATTGCATTAGAAATATTTTGATATATTTTCAATTTCTCTCAGTACTATATTCCCATTATTTTAAAAAGGAAATAATTGCACCATCAAAAAAAAAAACTACTATAATGGGTGATACAGTTACTAAATACAAAAAGAAATTCTCCCTTTCTTCTCAAAAATAGTTAATGGTGAGGCAGCCTGAAAGCTTCACCCTAGTCATGTAAAAATGAATTGCCATATAAGCATGTATATAATGCTATTTTAATAGGAGGGCCAATATAAAAGTTTTGTTTAACATTTCCTATATTAATGGTTGTTATTCCAGGTAGTGAGAGTGAAGTGGTTTTTTTGGGGGGGAGGTTGAGTGGAGTATGTCCATTCTACCTAAGCAGTCAGAAACTGAGGAAACAATAGGGGGTACAAAAGTCACATGACTATATTGTGAGTAAATATAGTCAAATTTCAATTGATCAATTCAACTTTATAAGCTCCCATTCTGAAAGGCGAACAGGTGTTGCATATAAGATTAGTGTAAATTCAGAGTAAGAGCCCAATCACCGCCACAAAGTCTACATATGTCCACGTTCTTAGTGTGCAAACACTTTGGTAAAGGTTATGTGTTTCTTTAGAAAGACCAGGAAAAAGATTTACCTGACTCAATAGAGAACTTTGGTCTAGCCCAATGGTATTAATTTATTCACTTATGCAACTTGCATTACAAGTGGGCTTGGGATGAATTGTTGACAATGAGACATATGAGAAGCCTTTTGAGAGTCTCCTATATAAAGTATTTCTCCTTGATAAAAAGATAGGGTCCTTGTATTCTGACTTGTATGCTAAAACTTGAAGACATGATACACAGTAAGGAGGCTTTTGTAGCTGCTGCTGCTGCTGTTTTGTTTTGTGTTTTGTTTTTTTGTCACTAGATAGCCATGAGAGACAGAATAATTGACAGAGGCCTACAGAATTTAGCTACTCTGTGTGGTCTGTTTCTAGACTTTATGTTAAATGAAATAATTAAATGTTCTTATTGTTAACATAACTTCCACTGACACGTCATATTGCTAGAAGCTTAAAGCATATAAACTGATACATATTAGCAATTCTTTTGCTCTTTTTCAACTTTAACCTTTCTTAAAAGAAAAATTATGAAAAATAATGTCATATCATAATTTAATAAAAAAATTTACAACTTAAGATAATGAATATGCTATTAAATATAAGATGCAATCAAGACAGCAGATGGAACATATAGAACTATATCCTATTTTACCCTGAACTCTGACAACCAAAAAAATCAGTTGGAAATAAAAGCTCTACAAAACAAAAATACATGGCACTCTCATCCCATAATGATTTTCTAGGAAAATACATGCACTCAATTTATTTGAGAAAATCTTAGTATGCCAAATACCATGGGAAAACTGAAAACCTACTAAAACTGATTTATCAGTTTACCTATTAGAAATGGAATTCATAGGATTCATAGTATTTTCGTATCTTTCCCAGAAGTTTCCAAAAAGTTTCCCATCATTTCCCACTCCAACACAGCAAAGACCAGATTCATATTATGGGTCTTTGGGACCTATTATTTAGCCTTTCATTGTCTTCTACTATAGGCCATAGCATTCCTTCTGTCAAAAACACAACTGACCATTTTGACATTACTAATGCCAGTAATAGTCCCATCTCAGGGCATTCACATTTGTTATTTCCACTACCTGGAATAATCTTTCCCATCATAACATCTTGCTTCACTTCCTCAATTCTTAGAGGTCTTCATTAAAATTTCACTTTCTTAATGAATTTGATTATGGTTATCCTATCTTTATGTGTACCTAACCCTAATCATCTCCCCTTTACTATTTGTTACTTTATATTTCCCAAGATAAAGCCTACAAGGTTTTTAGTTGCCTTATTTACTAATTTAATTCCTACTAATTCATGAATTCCATGAAGGCAGATAATTCACTGCTATATTCCCACAATTCTTTTTTTTTTTTTTTTTTATTCCCACAGTTCTAAAACTGTTACTAGAACACAGTCCTGTTCAACAATTAAATAAGCAAATTAACTCATCATCTGTCCTAATGGTTAAGAATGAACCACCTGGTGCCAGACATTTGGGTTCAAATCTTTGTTCAGCCAATTTGTAGCTGTGTGATATAGGGAAACTTATTAAACTTCTCTGTGGTTTAATTCATTTATCTATAAGATTAAGAAAACAGTCATATTTATCACAAAGGAAGATATCAAGAAAAATTTTCAACAGTGCTTGGCATACAGGAAGTGCTAGAATGTTAGTTATTATATTTTTTCTGTTGTTTTATTGCCATATAAAGACTAGAAATATCATTGAAAATTTATTTACTAAATTATGTATATTAGTTAATTGGGGGGCCTGGTGGTAAAAGACATATTTTACCTATTTCTGTGTTGTTCAGGTAAAAATAACTATAAAAATGTATGTATCTGTATATAATGTTTCTATATATCATACAGATACATGTATTTACCTAGCTGTTGCTTATTTCCTTTTCCTTAGGAACAATTATTCTGTTAATTCCATTCATTACTTCCCACCCAGAAGTGATTACAGATATATTATTTTTCACATCTTCTATGGACCACTGGTGAGGTTGATTTATGATTCCTTTACTGCCCCAAAGGTCCAACTCTAACATCTGAGAGTTTTATTCCTTGGGGCTTTCCTTCTCAACTTCCCAGGCAGCCTGCTCCTCATTTGCTCCACAGCCGTGGGTGGCACTTCTTTTAAGAATATAGACCCATAGCTATCAAAACCAGCAATATCCTCAATGAAATTTTGAAGCTCTCATAGATTCACTTAGTGTTTTCCCCTCAAGAAATCCATGATATTTCTACTTTAATCAGCATGTAAATTCCTTTACTAAATCCTTGTCATGACTGAAAATCATTTGTTTTATTTCAGTAATCTCAAGAGAACTAAGAGGAAAGTAATGTAAATGTTTTGGAAGATAGTTTTTGTTTCTTATTATAAGAATAACAAATAATTATTGAAAACTCTGGGGTAAAAACACAAAGATAGAAATAAAGAACACTCAAAATACCATTTAAAAATATAAATTGTACAACAATAAACATGTATATTATCTTAAGATTTTTACATATCCCTGTGCATTATCCTTACTATATATGTATATGTATGTATATACACAAACATTTATAAATATATATGTGTACATATATATCTTATGTGTTTGCATTTCTATTTTTTTGTTAAAGATTTTATTTATTATTTATTCATGATAGACACAGAAAGAGAGAGGCAGAGACAGGCAGAGGGAGAAGCAGGCTCCATGCCAGGAGCCCGATGTGGGACTCGATCCGGGGACTCCAGGATCACGCCCTGGGCCAAAGGCAGGCGCTGAACCGCTGAGTCACCCAGGGATCCCTGCATTTCTATTTTTAAATCTACATGTGTATATGCATACATATAAACACTACGTAGGCATGAAGATAAACACCCTAATATTGTAAATTTACTCTCTAAAATAAATGTACCATTTTACATGCTCAAAAAACTATAAAAATGGCCATATTCATTTCACTCTCATTATTTTCTCACTCTTCTCTCTTCTCCTTTTTTCTCCTCCCTGTTTCTCTCTCATTTTAACTAAAAAGAGAATAACATAAATCACATTAAACTATATTTTTAAAACTGTAACTTAAAATTATCAAGTTTTCAGCTATTTGTAATTTTTTTTTAATTTTGTGAAAAGCATTTATATCCTACTTTATATCAAATTAGTAGCTTCATATGGTTTTATTTCAATTTTCTTTAATGATACTGTTTGGACTGAATACTGTCTTCCCCACTTCAAACTTATATGTTGAAAACTTAATCTCCAGGCCATTAGCGTGTGATTATATCTGGAGATAGGGTCTTTTTGAAAGAGGTGATTAAGTTAAAATGCAGTCATTAGAGTGGGCCTTAATCCAACATAACTGGTATTGAAAGGAAGACATAAACATGAACAGAGGTAAAAGCATGTGAAGATACAGAGAGAAGATGAACATCTAGAAGCCAAAGAGAGAAGCCTTAGAAGAAACTAACCCTGAAAACACCCTGGTTTTGGACTTCCTCTCCAGAATTGTGAGAAAATAAATTTTGTTGTTTAAGCCACCCTGTCTGTGGTACTTTTTAATGATAGCCCTGGAATTCTAATACAGGTGTTAGTCACCTTTTTCCTCAATGCATGCTGGAAATATATTTTCTAGTTTGTCATTTGTTCTTTGTAAGTAAACCTTTTTGAAATATGACTTAATGCCATAAAAGTACAATACCATAATTGTACAGACTCATGAATTTTCTCAAAAGGCCTGGACCTGGGTAGCCACTCTGACATCAGGAATCGGATCATTAACACTCAGAATCCACTCTTATTCTTCCTCTGATCACTACCTACCTCCCAAGGTAAAGAACACTCTATTAACTAGACATGAGTCACAAGGCATGTGTATGTTCAGCTTTAGTAGATATTGCCAACCAGTTTTCCAAAGGCCAAGAAAATATAGCCACATATGAGATCTCCTTTTGCTTTATACGCATGCTAAAACTAGGTAATATCAGTCTTTGTTCTAGCCTTTTCTTCATTCCAGCCATTCTACTTTGTCTGTAGTGATGGAGCTTTAAATCTCCTTCTTCTGCTGAGTATGAGACTGGGCATTTTTTTCAAATGCTTTTTTGATGAATTCTACTCCCTTTTGTATGGCACCCTTGTCCATCAGTGTTAGCCATGTTTTTATTGTTTCACTTGTCTTTTTCTTACTGATTATAATAGTTATTAATATAATTGGAAATATACATCATTTGCTATCTGAATATATTACACACTACCATATTTCACTTGCCATCAAAAGTTTTAATGTCTTTAAATAAACAGAACTATTTTATGTAGCCATTTTAATCATATATTTCTTTTATGGTTAATATTCTTTATACCTTCTTTAAGAAATCTTTGGCCTATCATAAGGTCAACAAATTGTTCTCCTGTGTTTATCTTCTAGAGGGTGCTGTTTTGGTTTATGTCTGTTTTGTTTTTAAATCTTTAAAGCATATAGCATTTTTTTTTTTTTGCATCTAGCATTTTTAATTTTACAACTCAAGATTTTTTTTTTCAGGTATTCAACTCATCCAGTATCATTTATAATTTTTTTCTTCACTGCTTTGTAGTTTCATCTGTGTCATCAACTACAACCACATGGTCATAATTCTTTTTCTGGGCTTTCTATGCTCTCATTAATCTATTCCAGAAAAAAACCCAAGTTGATGAATATTCTGTTTTTCACTATCTGAAAAGATCTTTACTTTGTTCTTATTTTTGAAACATGGTTTCCTAGGTTTAAATTTGAAGACTAGTAGTTATTTTCAGACTTTCAAAGATGTCAGCCCATTTTCTTTTGGCTCCCTTTGTCTCTTTTGAGAAGTCCACAGTAAGCTTTATTGTCCCTAATCAGAGATAATGTTTTCATTAGGTTGACTATTATGACTATTATTCATTGAACTGTAAATGTATTTTCCCAATTTGGAAAATTTTAGGAAGGAAAGAAAGTAGAATTCAACATGACACCAGAGAGGGGCACCTGGGTGGCTAGGTGGTTGAGCTGCCTTTGGCTCAGATCATGTTCTGAGGGGTCTTGGGGTCGGGCTCTCCGCAGGGAGCCTGCTTCTCCCTCTGCCTGTCTCTCCCTCTCTCTCTGTGACTCTCATGAATAAATAAATGAAATCTTAAAAAAAAAATGACAGACAGCAGACAAAAACAAAAATACACAATCCAGTATCAGTATTATTTATATAAACTATGATAGTCATAACTCAGGTAGGTTTTCTTTACATTATTGGAATTTTTAGTTTTTCCTGATTCTGGCTGAATGCCTCATTCGCTCCATAGACCTCTGATTTTACTTAATCTAAAATTCTTTCTTTTTTAAAAAATTTATTCATGAGAGACAGAGAGACAGAGAGCGAAAGAGAGAGGCAGAGACACAGGCAGAGACAGAAGCAGGCTCCATGCAGGGAGCCTGACGTGGGACTCAATCCCGGGACTCCAGGATCACACCCTGGGCTGAAGGCAGCACTAAACCACTGAGCCACCCGGGCTGCCCTCTAAAATTCTTTCAACCATCAACTGTCTGTTGTTTTACTTTCTGTATTTTCCATGTTTGACTTTCTTTGTTCCACAATAGGTGTTTTCTATTGGTCCATTTTCCAATTCACTATTCATCTTAGCTCTATTATTTCTGGTGTTAAATTCATCTATTGAGCTCTTAATTATAGGTATTTTATTGTTCAACTCTAGAATTATCACTGTATTTTTTATAGAGCCCAGTTCTCTGGAACTCTAGTTTTCTGGAATCATGTATTTTGCTAAATATAATAATAACTACAGGGGTTTTTAAGTTTGAATTTTTATAGGTTACATGTGACTAACAATGTAGATCTCTTTCTATTTTTTGTTGATTCTGTTTCTTTTATGCATAGTGATTTTTCATTAAATGCCAAATATTTTGTTTGCACAATTTAAAAATCTCTAGATAATCTTATCCACATTTGGAAAGTTTATTTTAGTTAATGACTATCAATAAGTTTTGATGTAGACTACCTTAAATTAAATCAGAAACTGAAACAAAGCTGCGTTTTTAGGTCTTTTTCTGATTTGCTTTTATTTCTAGGCTCTATCCCTTCACTTGTACAACAAGGTGAGGGTCTGGAATGTTGACAAGTGCTCTATATCCTGAGGAGGTCCTGAAATATATTTTTATCTCTAGAAATATGTGCCTGCCAGAAACTGTGCTTACCTTAATCTGTCTGCATGCTTTTTAACCTTTCATCCTGTAGCGTCTATGTATGTGCAAGTGACTCAAAGATAGGAGTGCAGTGTATGAGGCTTACTTCTCTATGCTTCATTTCTCTTAAGGATCCTGATTCTTTAAGGCATGGTTACCTTGCCATCTCAGAACTCAAAACTGTTCTCTCTTCAGTCTTAGGAGATTATCAAAATATTTCCCAACTCCTACTCTCTGTAACTGTCTTCTCAACTTCTCAGCCATGTGCTACATATTCTTTGAGAACTGGCAAATAGTTTTATAGGAAATACAGCTAAGATGTCAGGCTTACTGGGACGCCTGGGGGGCTCAGTGGTTGAGCATGTGCCTTCTGCTCAGGTCGTGGTCTCAGCATCCTGGGATCTAGTCTCACATCGGGCTCAAGGAGCCTGCTTCTCCCTCTGCCTGTGTTTCTGCCTCTATCTCTCTGTGTCTCATGAATGAATGAATGAATGAATGAATGAATGAATAAATAAATAAATAAATAATAAACTCTTTAAAAAATATGTGAGGCTTACCACAGAGATTATCTTTTCTTAATAAGATCTTTGCCCATAATATTCTCACTGCCTTGGTAATTCTTAGATGCCTTTAATACTATGAAATTAGTAATGACCTCATAAACATAATTATAAAATATAAAATAATATATTGGATTTTATTAATCATATTGATTTAAAATTTCTGATGTTTAAGAAAGAATGGTTCAAACATTAAAATCAAGTTGACTTTATTCTTATAATCCACATAATTTTCAAAATCGTACCAATTTTTGTTGTGACTTTTAGTTTTTATTGATAATTTCTTGTAATTTGTAAAAAAAAATTTAAATATTTAAAAATCTTATCATTAAAGTTTTCTTAGTCCTTAACCAAATATTTCTTGACTGAAATTCCCGTTTGTGTGTATGCAGCCTTACTTGCTTTAGATGTCTACTGACTGCCATTCTAAAATTTTGATTGGTTGCTTTTTGGGTCAAATGTATAGCTTCACCTTACGCTTATTTTTTATTTTTCCACCTTAGGTTAGTTCTACCTTTTCCTGAAATTTGTACTTTTCTCTTTTGTGTGATTTTTGTTTATTTGCTGTAGTAATTTTATAAATGTAAAGAGTAGTCCTATCATATCACAAAACAGGATGAGGAAATAAGATTTCCTACTCCTAAAATATCTTGAACTTCCTAACATATAATTGGCAAGTTATTAGGATACAGGATTCAAGTTTCAACACCATTTTTAAACAATTTTAATTATAGTGTAGTTAGAATAGAGTCATATTATTTTCAGGTATACAATATAGTGATCCAACAGTTCCATGAATTACTCAGTGCTCATCAAGATAAGTGTACTTCAGTGCCTGGGTGGCTTAGTTGGTTAAGCATCTGACTCTTAAGTTTGATCAGGTCATGATTTCAGGGTCCTGAGATTGAGTACTACATCGGGCTCTGTGCTCAGCATGGAGCCTGCTTGTCCCTCTCCCTCTGCTCCTCTCTGTGCTCTCTCATAAATAAATAAATAAATAAATAAATAAATAAATAAATAAATAAATAAAATCAATCTTAAAAAAAAAAGATGAGTGTACTTTTCCCTTTACCTATTTCACCCATTCCTCTACCCACCTCCCTTCTCATAACATTTACTTCTCTAAAGTTAAGAGTCTGAATTTTGGTTTGTGTTTCTCTCATTTTTTCCCCTTTGTTCATTTTGTTTATTTTCTTAAATTCCACATATGACTGAAATCACATGGTACTGGTCTTTTTCTGACTGGGTTGTTCTGCTTAGCAGTATACTCTGTAGATCTATCCATATCTTGCAAATGTCAAGATTTCATTCTTTTTATGGCTAAAAAGACATTGTGCATCTCTTTGTGTACATACGTGCATGATATATATATCATACGTATATATATATCAGGCCTATTTATATATGTTAGGCATCTTTTCATGTGTTTGTTGGCCATTTGTATATCTTCTTTGGAGAAATATCTGTTCATGTCTTCTGCCCATTTTTTAATTTCCCAACACCATTTGTTGAAGAGATTGTCTTTTTCTCATTGCATATACTTGTTTCCTTTGTTGAAGATTAGTTGACCATATAATTGTGGGTTTATTTCTGGGCTTTCTGTTCTGTTACATTAATCTATGTGTTTAGCATAATTTTTGTCTCGAAGTTAAAATGTTATAATTTCTGACATTTTTCCCCATGAATTTAGATCTCTCTTTTCCTCTCCAGATGTTATGATCTTCTCTTTTCCTAATTCATTATTTTTACTGTATTGTATATGGTTATACCTAGGAGAGACTCTTGTTTCATAAATTATATTAAATATAGAAAAAGAAGCTTTTTAAAATCTTAAGGGTTTGTTTTCAGCTTTGTTCAATATTCATTTATTTTGTCATTTCATTAAAACTATGAGAAATGAACAAAGAGTAGTGGAAGGGGAAGTGGATGGGGGCATGGGGGAACTGGGTGATGGGCAATGAGGAGGGCACTTGGTGGGATGAGCACTGGGTGTTATACTATATGCTGGCAAATCAAACTTCAATTAAAAAAAAACCTATGGTATCATAATAAACACCTAATAAGCTCTTACTTGGGACTATTATGGATGCATACTGCTTTACACTCTTTTTTTTTTTTACAATTATTTTAATTGAATTATAGAAAAGATATGAGTTAATTTCCTCCTCAAGAAGGTACTTTAAGGGCAGCCCAGGTGGCTCAGCAGTTTAGCGCCACCTTAGTCCCATGCTGGGCTCCCTGCATGCAACCTACTTCTCCCTCTGCTTGTGTCTCTGCCTTTCTCTCTCTTTCTGTGTCTTTCATGAATAAATAAATAAAATATTTAAATTAAAAAGAAAGAAGGATAAAAAAAATCTTTAAAAAAGAAAGAAGATACTTTAAAATGAGAACAAATGAAATAAAAATATCCAATACATAAATAACTTAGAGAAACACATGCTCACATATCAGATACTATTCAAGTAAGCCATTTCAGTCTCTAAGATAGCTTCTATTACCTTCATCAATATATCTGTAAATATTATTTCAAATACTACAAAAATTTTATATTAGTTCCCTAATATTGCCATATTGGGCTTGCAAAAGTTCAAAATTATATTTAATAAGCTTACACAAATTGTCAAAACATCGAGAGATCTCTGTTACTTATTGTCTTAACATGTTTATAATAATTAAACATTTATGAGTTAAAATATCAAAAACACATTTTCATTTTATGAAAACAAATTTATAAATTTCCTTTTTTTAGGAAAGATTGTACTTACTAATTACTATTTGTACTTCTAGTAGACATATTCATTTCCTAGAGCTGTCATAACAAATACCACAAAGTGGGTTGCTTAAAACAACAAAAATTCATTGTTTTACAGCCTTGGATTCTAAAAGTTCAAAATCAAAGTGTCATCAGAGCCATGAAACCTATGGGAAAGAATGCCTTTCCTCAGCTAGCTCTGGTTTTTGTCAACAGTCCTTGGCATTCCATGGTTTGTAGATGGATCATTCTAATCTCTGCCTCTCATTGTCATAGCGGCATATTTTCTTTTTGTGTCTCTGTGTCTGTGTCTCTTCTCTTATAAATGTGGAGGTCATACTAGATTAAGGACTCATTTTTTTTAAAAGATTTTATTTTTAAGCAATGTCTACACTCAATGTGGGGCTCAATCTCCACTCTGAGATCAAGAATCATACACTCCACTTCTAAGCTAGCCAGGCGCCCCTAAGGACCCATTCTTAAGATAAATTCATCTCAACTAATTACATTTGCAATAACTCTATTTCCAAACAAGGTCACATTCTGAAGTCCTGAGAGTTAGGCTTCAATGTATGGGGCTGGCGGCTAGAGGTATAGGAGCATAATTCAACTCATAACACAAGGAAAAACTGTGGGCAGCCTGGGTGGTTCAAGGGGTTAGCGCTGCCTTCAGCCCAGGGTGTGATCCTGGAGACCTGGGATCGAGTCCTGCATCGGGTTCCTTAAATGGAGCCTGCTTCTCTCTCTGCCTATGTCTCTGCCTTTCTCTCTTTGGGTCTCTTATGAATACATAAATAAAATATTTTTTAAAAAGAAAAAAAACTGTATAATATTTTAGTAATCTCAAAAATGACATGGTGTACCTGGCTAGATCAGTTGGTTGAGGGTCCAACTCTTCATCTCAGCACAGGTCTTGATTTTAGGGTTCTGAATTCAGGCCCTGCCTTGGATTCCACATGGGGCATGAAGCCTACTTAAAAATAAATCACAGGAAATACAATTAATTATGTAAAACCAAAATTACCAAACAGTAGAATCTCAAAATCTTGCACTGTCTCAAATAGCTAAGCTAAATTGGAACCCTTTTAGTTTACTATCTTTACCATACAATGTGATCAAGGATTGCAGATTAATAAATTACTGCAGTTTTAGTAATTAGATAGAACTAAAACTTCATGTTGAAAACAGAGCAAAGAGACACTCCAGGTATCCTGAACATTTGCCATTCTGTAGCCTATTAGTGTAAAATTATTATAACTATGTTGTCCATAAAGTATATAAATCAAAGATATTAAAAAGAAGTACCTGGTTAAAGATAATTCAGCAAAACAGTATTTGACTTTTATGAATCTCAACTTGATTTTATTCTCTTTACCTTCCCTTTTCCCTTTATTCTTTTGTCTAGATGGGTCTCAAATTTCTGTTGGTAAGTACCACATAAGTATATTGTGAAATTTCTGGGTTCAACACACAGAGATTCTTTTTTTTTTATAAATTTATTTTTTATTGGTGTTCAATTTGCCAATATATAGCATAACACCCAGTGCTACCCATCAAGTGCACCCCTCAGTGCCCATCACCCAGACACCCCCACCCCTTGCCCACCTCCCTTTCTACCACCCCTTGTTCGTTTCCCAGAGTTAGGAGTCTCTCATGTTCTGTCTCCCTTTCTGATATTTCCCACTCATTTTTTCTCCTTTCCCCTTTATACCCTTTCACTATTTTTTATATTCCCCAAATGAATGAGACCATATAGTGTTTGTCCTTTTCCAATTGACTAATTTCACTCAGCATAATACCCTCCAGGTCCATCCACATCGAAGCAAATGGTGAGTATTTGTTGTTTCTAATGGCTGAGTAATATTCCATGGACACATAGACCACATCGTCTTTATCCATTCATCTTTTGATGGATACCGAGGCTCCTTCCACAGTTTGCCTATTGTGGACATTGCTGCTATAAATATCGGGGTGCAGGTGTCGCGGCATTTCACTGCATCTGTGTCTTTGGGGTAAATCCCCAGCAGTGCAATTGCTGGGTCTTGGGCAGATCTATTTTTAACTCTTTGAGGAACCTCCACACAGTTTTCCAGAGTGGCTGCACCAGTTCACATTCCCACCAACAGTGCAAGAGGGTTCCCCTTTCTCCACATCCTCTCCAACATTTGTGGTTTCCTGCCTTGTTAATTTCCCCCATTCTCACTGGTGTGAGGTGGTATCTCATTGTGGTTTTGATTTGTATTTCCCTGATGGCAAGGGATGCGGAGCATTTTCTCATGTGCATGTTGGCCATGTCTATGTCTTCTGTGAGAGTTCTGTTCATGTCTTTTGCCCATTTCATGATTGGATTGTTTGTTTCTTTGGTGTTGAGCTTAAGAAGTTCTTTATAGATCTTGGAAACTAGCCCTTTATCTGATACGTCATTTGCAAATATCTTCTCCCATTTTGTAGGTTGTCTTTTAGTTTTGTTGACTGTATCCTTTGCTGTGCAAAAGCTTCTTATCTTGATGAAGTCCCAATAGTTCATTTTTGCTTTTGTTTCTCTTGCCTTCATGGATCTATCTTGCAAGAAGTTACTGTGGCCAAGTTCAAAAAGGGTGTTGCCTGTGTTCTCTTCTAGGATTTTGATGGAATCTTGTCTCACATTTAGATCTTTCATCCATTTTGAGTTGACCTTTGTGTATGGTACAAGAGAGTGGTCTAGTTTCATTCTTCTGCATATGGATGTCCAATTTTCCCAGCACCATTTATTGAAGAGACCGTCTTTTTTCCAGTGGATAGTTTTTCCTCCTTTATCGAATATTAGTTGAGCATAAAGTTGAGGGTCCACTTCTGGGTTCTCTATTCTGTTCCATTGATCTATGTGTCTGTTTTTGTGCCAGTACCACACTGTCTTGATGACCACAGCTTTGTAGTACAACCTGAAATCTGGCATTGAGATGCCCCCAGCTATGGTTTGCTTTTTTAATATTCCCCTGGCTCTTCGGGGTCTTTTCTGATTCCACACAAATCTTAAAATAATTTGTTCTAACTCTCTGAAGAAAGTCCATGGTATTTTGATAGGGATTGTATTAAACGAACACACAGACATTCTGAAAGAATAATAGATCTAGAATGTGATACAAGTATTTACATCTCTAACTTTCATTCCTCCTCTACCTCTATGATTCTAATCCTGGTGTATCACACATTATACTTTGAGAAATGCTACTTTTTTGTTAGTAGGAGTTAAACAGTATTTTTAAGGTCCTATATTCTTTTAAATTTTGAAAACTTTTTATAAACTTATAGATTTTTTCAGTTGATTTTAGTTTTTGATACTAGAATTTTGATCTACCTATGAGATTTCTTGAGGTTAATAAAAACTCCCTGAACTAAAAAGATCAAGTGTACATAGATTATCAAATGGGTGGGCCTCCTTCAGTTATATGCACAACAAGCTTCATTCATTCTTATTACTACTTTTAAGACTACATTGTGAAATATCCCTTTCCATAACTGGATGATATGGAAGGTAAATCCTATAGTTTCCCAGGCAGAACTGAGCATTAGGACTGTTCCTTCATTATGTATTAATAATCCCAGTGATGTAAATCCAAATTTCAATTTAAAGTTTCTCCCACTTCCCCCTATTCAGCTCAGACCAGTCAGGGACATCTGCAATAGAGAAGCTGGATGCAGTCTGCCCTTTTCCTGTTTTCAAGTTGTTTTGTGCTTTACTCTTCTACTCATTATGTTGTTACAAACTCCTCCACACTTGGCTGATGAAGGAGATGAAGTAAGGAGACAGAGAGGTGTCTGTTGGCTCTTTCAGTTCTTATAGTTCACCATCCAATGGCTTCTACTGTTGGGGTCTCTCTACCTCAATGGGTGCCTCTTTCTGAAACAGTATTTGAAAGTGACTCTAGCTTTTCTGACTTTACTCATCTCTTGCCCCATTTCTAGAATTTGAGGATGCTCCTACTAGGTCTCTAACCTTTCTCTGCTAAACACCTTTAGCCAGACTCCCTTTTTTGTCTTTTCCAGATAAAACTGAAAAGTGGGGTCTGTATTCCTTTAAGTCTAAGAGACTTGGAACAATTTATTTCAAGAATTTTCTTTTTTTTTAAGATTTTATTTATTTATTCATGAGAGAGAGAGAGAGAGAGAGAGAGAGAGAGAGGCAGAAACACAGGCACAGGGAGAAGCAGGTTCCATGCAGGGAGTCTAATGTGGGACTCGATCCCGGGTCTCCCAGGATCACACCCTGGGCGAAGGCAGGTGCTAAACCACTGAGCCACCCAGGGATCCCTATTTCAAGAATTTTCTTACCCATTCCACTTTTGTAGCAATGCAAGTGGAATTAAGCTATTTTACAGATCAGCAATAATTGTTTCCAGGGTTAAGATATTATTCTGCACTACTGGTAAATACTCCCTTGAAGCACCTCACCTGCCTTTCCCACAGAGGTATAATGATGCATACATCATTCTGACAATTCTCCAAGGGATTCTCACTCAATCTCTCTTATCAACTTCATGTTTTTCAAAGATATAGGCTAACTATTGGTTGAAGAAGTGTCTTTGATTTGTTTTTGAAACAAAACAATGCAAAAACTAATGCAAATAGTTTAGCACCTCCTATTTGAACTCTGGAAAATTTGATGTCGCCCCCCCCACCCCACCCCAGTTGACCTGGCTCTTCCAGGAATCTGTCAAGTTGTACTCTCCTATTTAACATCCAAGTATAGGGGATTCATCTAAACTACACAGTCTGTTAAGAAGTATTAATAGAATAAAGTGTACAGATTACCCAAAATGTCTATGTTCTGATACTTTGAGCTGCATCTCCTGCCTATTGGAGGTCCTAAGCTGCATATGTTTCTCTCAATCTTATTTAAAGGGCATAAAATTAGTAATTGTATGTGGGAATGACAATTGAAAAGAGTAACTCTAAATCTGGGGTAAAGAGCCAATGGAAAAAAGTAGAGGAGTCAAATTATGAAACTGAAAGAGTGACCACAAAACCAATAGCATGTGAGCCAAGAAAGCCGAACAGGTAAGATGGAAGAAGATATGGAACAATTCCAAGGAAATGTGGTGGCTTTTAGTCACCTGCAAGGTGCCTCTACAGGTAGCTAAATCCAGCTTTGTGAGTTTTTCAAGATTTTCAGGTTTTTTTTTTCTTTTTCCTTTCTTGTTTGAGAAAATTTGTGTATGCTTAATTATTTATTTTCCATAGCATCTTAAAACAAAACCTTAATTTATTATTTCCATCATATCAAATCTTTTAAAATGTGCTCATCTCTCTAAATACCAAGGTACAAAGAACTGAAACAGCATTTATATGATTCTATTGCTTAAACACACCACCTATTTTAGGGACATGGTATTAAGTGAAGAGTTTCCATTTTTGCCATACATTTATTTTTATTTTTATTTATTTATTCATGAGAGGCAGAGAGAGAGAGAGTGGCAGAGACACAGGCAGAAGGAGAAGCAGGCTTAATGCTGGAACCTGACGTGGGACTCCATCCCTGGTTTCCAGGATCACACCCTGGGCTGAAGGTGGCACTGAACCACTGAACCACCCAGGCTGTCCTCTGCAGTACATTTTAAAGTAATTTACAAATTTATTTTAGACTGAGGGAAAAAAAGAAGACTTTCATAACATTGCCCTTCTTATTAAGCTACTTTTTGGTTTGGCAAACTTAAAAAAATAATATATTTTCTCTCCACTTTGCAAAACTGTTTTAATCTCGTGACTTTTAAGGCTATTTAAAAATTTGATAGTGTATTGTTTGCTCTGACTGAGTTTAATTAACACATTTTCTTCTATGTCAAGCAATCTCTCTGCTGGAAAGCAACTTTTTCATTAGTGACTCCAAGTCTTTCCTAATTACAAACAGTGCCTCTCTATATAGCTATATCTATGTATATCTGTTTTCTCTCAATTTCAGTTATCCATATGTATTTCTTTGAATCCCACTTCTCCCCTCAAATTGATTTTTATATTATATTCAACTTGATCTTATATTTCTACTATAGTTGAAACCAGGAACAGTATAATCAACACTCCAAATACTTCAAAGAGATTTTTAATATTTCTGAAGACTTTAATTGTAAACATCAGATGGATCTTATAGCGAATACTTGAGGCATCATTACTGATGGAGGAGGGAAGAACTGAACTCTTAGTTCAGAGCTACTTTGAGTAGAGAAAGACCATTCCCAATCATCATGCAGGAAATTAACTTGGGGATTGTTAACTTTCATCTGTGTTCATAAATTTATCAGTAATTACTTACATAACTTCCAGACTAGAGTTCCAGAGGAGGTCTAGGTTGGAGTGTGTTTGACAATCTACTCTAATGGAAAGGAAGAGAGAGATTACTTTTCTATTTATTTATCTCTGATTTTTGTAAAGGAGCAAAATATACCAATTCTTGGTTAGGTTTGGTTCTGAAACCAAGGATGTGCTATGTAAAATTTTTCTTAGAGCTCTCTTTCTGAGAAATGGAAGCTTAATAACATGCTGAAGATTATCAGTATTCCCAATTCCTTCCAATGACAATTCAACTATTCAACTAAAGACCATATTTAAAGGCTATATTTGACACAGTAAAGAAAGCCTATCTCCTGAGAAATGCAAATTAAGATTGCAAAGGAAGACAGCTGCCATGTATCACTGTATGATGGGGCTTGACATGGTAGTAGTAAACTCAAGAATCCAGCGGAAAGGGCTACTTTATGCATGAAATGAGATATTCCTAGTACTCTCTGAATAGTCCAGTAAATTACACTGAGTTTAGGAAATTTCTTCAGTTTGTCTAGGAAGATTTTATTTTTTTATTTTTTTTGAGAATTTTTTTAATTTTTTATTTATTTATGATAGTCACACACACACACACACACAGAGGCAGAGACACAGGCAGAGGGAGAAGGGAGGCTCCATGCACCGGGAGCCCGATGTGAGATTCCATCCCAGGTCTCCAGGATCGCGCCCTGGGCCAAAGGCAGGCGCCAAACCGCTGCGCCACCCAGGGATCCCTGTCTAGGAAGATTTTAATTCTTCTTGGATGTTTCCCCACCCCATTTGTCTTCTAATGCAGACTATCCTCAAACTAGCCTCCTAATGTCAACTGTTTTCAAATGGAAGGGAATGGTCTATCTGCTCTCAAAATGCAACAACTCAGAGAACTCAGTATTCCCTCTTCCACTATTAAAATAAAAGCTTCCATCACTTTTCAGATACCAACTTACTGTGAAAGAGACTGTTCTTTTTGCTACTTCGTCTGCCAGTCAGTCACCCTGGATTTGGTACCTGAGAAAATACACGATGCTAACAATCATCATTGATCTGGTCATGTATATTTGGGGGGCAAATAAAAAATGAATTTACACTGAGCCTTTCCAATAGAATCAATTTAAAGTAGTGATAGATCAAAATAAACCCTAACAGTTCCAACTTAAACACTTAATAAATGAAAGAAGACTTTTAAAAATTCAATTTTAAGTGAAAATTTAAACACTGAGCAGTTTTTGAAAAGGGTAATATAAAACTAGAAAGTTATACATTAAAAATAAATTTAAAACTATGTTTTATCACAAGTCATAAGATAAATACTGTAGAAAACTATAAGTAAAACTTGAAAAGAAAAAAAAGTAAAAATTATTAAAGTAAGATATACTTGAAATAGATCCAGGATATCAATATTCAAATTACAGCATCTACAAAAAGGGAATAATGGATTTGACATATATACATATATATAATATTTGGAAATTATTTCTCTAAATCAAAAGAAGCTACAATTGTACACTTTCCCCCAAAAGATTTCTCTGTATGCTAAGCAATTATTTTTCAAAATAAAGGTGTATCCCAAACCTATTTCCTCCTTAAATATTTTAACCTTTTGAATGAAGAGAATATTATACAAATATTCAGAGAGAAGAGTTTATTTATAAATAAAAATAATGAATTATAGGGATCCCTGGGTGGCACAGCGGTTTAGTGCCTCTCTTTGGCCCAGGGCACGATCCTGGAGACCCGGTATCGAATTCCACGTTGGGCTCCCAGTGCATGGAGCCAGCTTCTCCCTCTGCCTACGTCTCTGCCTCTCTCTCTCTCTCTGTGTGTGACTATCATAAGTAAATAAAAATTTTAAAAAAACTTTAAAAAAATAATGAATTATAATTGCATCATATTTTTCTTTAGCCTGCCAAAATACTATTCATGAGTGTGGGCAAAAGAATGCCATTTCACTATGCACAGATTCAAATTATATCATACCCATCTAGTATAACTGGTAAGTTGCCAATGGAAAGTATGTACATATATTGATGCAATAACAAATATATAAAACTGGGACAAGCTTGACATGTTCTTTTTTTTTTTTTTTTAAGCTTGACATGTTCTAAGAAAAATTAAGAGTTCTTAAGAGTTCTGTTGTGTGACGCTGCAGGACTGTAAGAAAGGACATTGGTCTGAAAGTAGAGGGAGATATGAGATGAGGCCCAGGAGTTACAGAGACAGTGTTGAAAGTCTCTTAGGCCGTGCTCAGAATCAAGGATTTATTATAAACATTAATAACTATTACTGCTTTTTTAGCTCAGCTGCCAATAAAGTTTGGCTTTTTACCTCATCTGTGTTTATCATACTTTCTCTGTTCCACAATATACACCACTGGCCAAATATTCTGTATGCAAGCTAATACAAATGCAATGAAACGCCGGGACACCTGCACCCCGATGTTTATAGCAGCAATGGCCACGATAGCCAAACTGTGGAAGGAGCCTCGGTGTCCAACGAAAGATGAATGGATAAAGAAGATGTGGTTTATGTATACAATGGAATATTACTCAGCTATTAGAAATGACAAATACCCACCATTTGCTTTAACGTGGATGGAACTGGAGGGTATTATGCTGAGTGAAGTAAGTCAGTCGGAGAAGGACAAACATTATATGTTCTCATTCATTTGGGGAATATAAATAATAGTGAAAGGGAATATAAGGGAAGAGAGAAGAAATGTGTGGGAAATATCAGAAGGGGAGACAGAACGTAAAGACTGCTAACTCTGGGAAACGAACTAGGGGTGGTAGAAGGGGAGGAGGGCGGAAGGTGGGAGTGAATGGGTGACGGGCACTGGGGGTTATTCTGTATGTTAGTAAATTGAACACCAATAAAAAATAAATTTAAAAAAAAATAAAAAAATAAAAAAAATAATAAAAAAAATAAAAAAAAATAAAAAAAAAAAAGCTTCACCGTGATAAATATTGTGGGTGGATAAGTATAAAATTTTCAGCTACAACTAAAAAGTGGGGATGCAGTTTGGCAAAAAGCACCTATTCTCGAGTCAGTGGGATGCTTTCTGGACAATTAACTTACTGTATTGCTAGGGAAAAAGTGGGACAACTAGCCTTCACTTCAAAGTGTTTGGCTGGGGGCGCCTGGGTGGTTCAGTCAGTTTAAATATCTGCCTTCCACCCAGGTCATATCCCAGGGTCTTGGGATCAAGCCCTGCCTCACATCAGGCTCCTTGCTCAGAAGGGAAAAAAAAAAGCGCTGTTAGGTCACTTATCTCTGTCTTAATTTTCAGAGACATTAGTAAAGTTTAGGTTAGTAAGTTTAACTTCTGGATGGGGATGTGGATTTTACCACGCACAATCACCTGTGTGATAGAAAATTACTCCAAACTAGGAAGTGTATTTTAGATATAGGGGAGCCAAAAATGCTAAGTTTTTTATCAAGGTGTATATTTAAAAAGAACTATATAAGAAGTGTGACACAAAATGACTGACACATTTAACATGTGACACTCAGGCCTCTATCAGATAAATGGTATTAAGCAGGATGAACAAAAACAAAACAAAACCAAAAAACTGTAAGGAAGAACCTTTAGGATTTAAGAAATACATGTGGTGGATGAAAGAGGTAAGTGAGTCAAGCAGAAAGAATCCTGAACTAAAGAAAGGGTTGGGTCATGAGGATTTGCTTTTCATGCCTGATTGGATTTAAGTAAATCACTCAGGGCCACAGTATGTACTTCTGTGTAATGGATGTACTGCTGAAGATGGCTTCTGTGATTCCATATTTCTAAGCTGGAGAAAAAGGGAGATTGGTGATAATCTATACCCAAAGAGGTTAAGAGGGAAAAAGAATTGGGTGACATTATGAAATTGGTTTTTAACATGTGATCTTTGAATTGATAGTGAGGTATATCAAGTCAAATGCCTTGGGGCAGCTGTGCTGAAAATTCAGCTTAAATAAAGAATGACATAGGAGTTGACTTCACTTCTAAGCCAGCCAAACAAGGGTCCCTTGGTTGGAACACTAAGAACCAAGTAGTATTTTACATATCATTAATATTAAAGAAGAAGAATAAATAGATGTTTAATTAGGTACCTTATTTAGCTAGATCTGTTAATATTACCAGAACACATATTAGTTTCCAATTTGTATAACATAGGCTTTTATTATAGATTTGTTAGAATAAAGGAAAATGCCATTAGTAAAAATGCTTTCACTGGTTCTAGGATCTGGGTTCCCAAGTCAAAGTTTAGCATGCTCTAGAACAGTGCCAGTCAGATTTGAGCCAAAACATCTAAAGGAAAGCTCAACAAAAAGGACAGGTTTGCCAATAAGAGAAAAATGAATGTCACAGTTCTGGCTTAGATGAGCATTCATATGTACAGTACATAAATGCAAAAATTAACTTAACAAGCTGAGGGGTAAATGCAGTATTTAAATGTGACATTGCCATCATGCAAGTTTAAACTATATTGTACATCTGAAACTAATACTATACTATATATTAATTAACTAGAATTTAAATAAAAACTTAAAGAATAAAGTAGAGCTGATGTTACCTAGAAAAACAAAGAAATGGTCTAGACACAGTAAGGTATTTACATCAGAGACATACTTATTATTACCTTGATAATTATCACACAGAACACTGCATACTTCTAAGAATATATAAGGAAGACAGAGTAAAAATTTTGACTAGCTTGAGAGGGCACAGTTCATTATATACATTAACACTAAGGGTACATTATCAGAAGTCATTGAATGAGTAACAACTGATCATAGTACCATATAATTTTAGTACTTATGGACATATCCAGATTTAATGCAGAAAGTCAAATATATGAAACTGGATTTTGAAACAGAAAATTTTTATATTCACCTCAATGAAGAGTTTATTTTTTACATAATGGAAGCATTATCAGTTCATTTCTATTCACCTCAATGAAGAGTTTATTTTTTACTATAATGGAAGCATTTATCAGTTCATTTCGTTTAATTAGTAGTTTTTGTCAGCCTTCACTTATTTAAATACACACTGTAAAAACAGAGACCTTACCTGCCATTTTCACAATTGTGCTATCAGTAACAAGACTATTACTTGGCATTTAGTAGAAGCTCAATAAATGTTGACTGACTGACTCAATGGATAAATAAACTTCATTTTTTTCAGCAATTTTATTTAAAAGAATAAATATCAATTTTATGTTTGTTATAATAATTTGAGGTACCTTTTTACGAACACATTTAGTTTATAACTTTGGTGTATGGCACATAGTAGGAAATCAATAAGAGCTAATTCTCTCTTCTTCCATTCCTCTAAACACACACACTATGCAAAAGAGCACACTCAGTTATATTTTTGCATTGAACATTACATTAATATCTGTAATTAGGTAAATGAGAAAAATTTTAAGTTACACACTTAAAGTTATAAGTTTTAAGTTATATGTATACGAAAAATACATATTGGCAAAGCATTGTTTTATTACTTTTGTCAAATTGATTTCTAACATAACTGTATCTTTTGTTATCCATGTAATATAATGGATGAAAATATGGGATTCACAATTTAGGCATGTCAAATTAAACTGAACATTGAAGTACTACATGATATATAGGTTTTCTACTATACATAATTTTAAGTGTAAGCCTTTATGTCAAGTCAATGTTTTCTCTATTTATCTAGACCCCAAAATGTTTTTTTCTATTCATTTTAATCATTATGAGAGTTATGCAATTCTTAGTTGATCCCTCAAACACTAAAACATTTAAGACCTATGTCTTGCACTTCAGCTTCTGTAGAGAATTGTTTATTACAAACAGCTGAGTGGCAATTGATTAGCCTTTTCTGTATTTTATCTCAAAAAATATTACTTAATTCTTTCCTCCATAGGACTTAGTCATGTATACAATATTATACCATATCACAATATGCTGTTCTGAGATGATAATATCATATTATACTATATATGTCTATAAAATCTGTCACTGTGCATACCTATTGCATAGTAGGTAAAGTTTAGGTGTCTTTAACAAGAATAGGTTATGCACTGTCTACAATAATCTCGCATTTTAATTGAAATAATTGAAATTATGGTAGTCCAGATTTACAATGACTCTCTTCACATTGAAAGTCTTTGTTTTCCAAGGGCTAGTATCCAAGATCTATAAAGAACTTATTAAACTCAACAACAAAGAAACAATCCAGTCATGAAATGGGCAAAAGACATGAATAATAATTTCACCAAAGAAGACATAAACATGGCCAACAAGTACATGAGAAAATGCTCCACATCACTTGCCATCAGGGAAATACAAATCAAAACCACAATGAGATACCACCTCACACCAGTGAGAATGGGGAACATTAACAAGACAAGAAACAACAAATGTTGGAGAGGATGTGGAGAAAGGGGAACCCTCTTGCACTGTTGGTGGGAATGTGAGCTGGTATAGTCACTCTGTAAACCTGTGTGGAGGTTCCTCAGAGTTAAAAATAGAGCTACCGTATGGCCCAGAAATTGCACTGCTGCGGATTTACCCCAAAGATACAGATGCAGTGAAAAGCTGAGACACCTGCACCCCGATGTTCATAGCAGCAATGTCCACAATAGACAAACTGTGGAAGGAACCTCGATGTCCTTTGACAGATGAATGTATAAAGAAGATGTGGTCTGTATATACAATGGAATATTACTGAGCCATTAGAAATAACAAATACCTACCATTTGCTTCAACGTGGATGGAATTGGAAGGTATTATGCTGAGTGAAGTAAGTCAATCAGAGAAGGACAATCCTCATATGGTTTCACTCATATGTGGAATATAAGAAATAGTAAAAGGAATTATAAGGGAAAGGAGGGAAAATTAGTGGGAAAAAATAGAGAGGATGACAAAACATGAGAGACTCCTAACTCTGGGAAATGAACAAAAGGTAGTGGAAGGGGAGGTGGGCGGGGGGATGGGGTGCTGGGTGACGAGCACTAAGGGGGGCACTTGACGGAATGAGCACTGGGTGATATATTATGTGTTGGCAAATTGAACTCCAGTAAATATATATATATATATATATATATATATATATATATATATATATATATATGTCTTTGTTTTCCATACCCTCAACAGTAATATGGTTTCATTTTAGTATTGGTTTATTTGATAGCACTGAATGAGATGAGATTTGTTTTTATATTTCACATTCTCATTTAATGCATTCCTACAACACAGCTGGGAACAGTTACAGTCATAAACTCAAATGATTGTGTGGTTTCTAAAATGAAGGAAAACTAATATAACTGATAGAGCACAGTTTTTAAATCAAAAGTTAAAATGTTAGGAAAGATTTGTGGTTCATTTATAGCTTTAGGCCAGTATGATCATACTCATCTGCCCCAGTAAAATTAGTTCAGTTGAGTATAATTCAATTACTATGTTTAAAGACAGGTAGCTCTCAGGAGACCGTGAAAAACATTTGTTGCAAATGTATTTTATGGTGTGTGAAATAGTTTGTGTTTCTTGCAGCATGTATAGGAAGTAAATAATTTTCCATTTGGCAGATGAACCAAAAAGCTCAAAGATGTGTGGATAAACAATAGGAAGCAGGGTGAGATTTAGATTTCAATATTATTTTTTGTATTTTTAGTTTATTTTGTATGATTGTGTGTGTGTGTGTGCCTCTGCATTGTGCATGTGTAAATGTTTAACTGATCAGACTCTGAAGGCAAAGTGGCAGGTTTTCACAATCATTTGCATCTTCAATCAAATAAAAAATATAAATATGCAAAATAATACAAAACATATAAATAAAAGTAGAAAATTAATCACCATCTGTAGTAATATATTCATTTTATATAAATATTTCATAGGAAATTTAAAAACCCAGTAGTTATAATTGATTGTTTACAATATAACATATAAGGAATGGATGTTACAAAACTACACAGCAAGTCTATAATTACCACCGATTGCAAGTATTAAAGGTAAATGTCTACATGTAAAACCAGTTCCTTCAGGTACATACAAGGTGAATGAATGAAATATTTGGTACATTTCTCTACAGTCCCTCTCTTGATGTGCATAGGCATTCCAATTTGAAACAAAGTATTAACTGTTTTTGAGATATCATTATTTACATTACCTTGCTTAGTTTAGATAGTTAATTTTTAAAAGTTCTATTGTTTTTTTCTAGCCTTTAAAACCATAAATTGACATATATACTTGTATTTGAAGACAGAAGCCTCACACTAGGATGCAAAATACATTCCATATGCATATAAAATTATCAATTTTGTTCAAAATTGGTGTTATGAATTATACAACTATAAAACTCTTGTTGTGTGCTTACTTCCACTTTAAATAAAGGGCATACAGATTTCAGCTCATCAAGATAAATAAATGAATACATACATACATACATAAATACAAATAGAAAACGGAATCTTGGTCTCTAAGTTTAGAGCAAATTTTAATGTATTTTGTTTTAATATTGAGGTGATGTAAAATGCAATGGTCATTGAAAATACAAGCAATACAAGCAGGAAGAATGATCCTGCCCACCATATATGAAAATATTCCTTTAAGGAACAAACACCATTTATTTGTGCTCTTCTTACTAGAAAAAAGAACTTACTAGAAGAAAGATTCAGCTGAATTTTCTCATTCATCATGAAGTGACATTTTGCTTTCATTTCCTATAACCCAAGCTGATACTTTAATATCTGCCCATTTTATTATCTAACTGGTGTAAGGACCTCAAAAAAATTCTAAAAAGCCAATACATTTCTGCCAGCTGTGATCTGTGTTAATGTGAAAAGAATACACTGAAGTATCAGATGGCATCTCTCCCCTAAGCAGTACACATGCAAGGCTGCTCTCACAAATATGCAGAGATACACTTTCACAAATGATGTTATTAAAGATGTGGCCCCTGGGCATCAGCTAGTAAGCCTGACTTTGTTCTCTGATGTATTTGTATACATTTTAAAAATAAAGACTTAAATATATATACAAAAGGGGCAACATATTAAACCATAATTAGTGGACATGTTAGATGAAAATTAGTAATACTTATCGGATCATATATTTTAAATCACTGTGATATCCGATTATTTCACTAGCTCTGATCATTTTGCTTTAATATTTCTCTCGTACAGGGGAAAAAAAAGAGCAGGATGGGGGTGGACATAAAGAAATATCCAACAAATAGAATTATGAGAATGAACTTACTTCCCTGAAATATTATTGTGTCATCCTGTCTCTCTATGTTAAAAGAACAATTGTAACACCCTCTCAAAACCTAGAGTCAACAACCCTCAAAGCCATGAATTCAAAGTGACGTCTAAAGGAGAGGGCAAGTGAAGAGATCCACCTCTGGGCATCAGACAAAAGCTGGGAAAATGGTATCAGAGCAGCAGAAGGTCATGTATACAACCCTTAAGCCCTAAGGTTAGTGAGCTTCTCTGTTCATCTCAACTGTGGGGTAATACTTTACCTCAGCTAGTTTTAACTCAGGCAGATATTACCACAGCATCCAGTAGTACTGGTCTGCCATTTCTCAAATAATCCTATCATACAGCTAATGAAAGAACAAAAAATAGAGTGTAATTTAAAAAGTAACACCTATCAGTTCACTAAAGGAGGATCAGTAGCCCGAAGGAGGGAGATCCAGCTGATATCATAAAATCAGTGGCTTGTACAGAATGGATAAAATGGTAACTTTTTAAGCATATTATAATAAAAACTCCCAGTAACATAAAATTACAGTGCAAAAAACTTTCCAGTATTGAAAAAAAAGAAAAATGGCTTTTTACATGAAAAGATTAAATTAAAAAACTAAAAAAAAAAAAAAAATAGAATGCAACTGCTGAAACCTAAATTAATGTTCTGAAAGAGCAAGTGGAAATATTCTCTGACAATAACAAGATCACTAAATTCCAAGATGGCAGGTACCCATCTAAGTACCTCTCATTACGTTAAGCACCTAAAACAGTACCCAGCACATGGAAAGGGGCTTAGGAAACGTTTGCTAATGAAGACATAATCAACACATAATGAGTTGGAAATTAAGAATAAAAAAGATTAGAGAAAACATAATCAAAGAAGACAGGTGATCTAGAAGGAGAAAATCATTAGCTTATGATATAATAAATATAGAAATAGTAAGACAAACTCCCTGACAGTGAGATGTCCCCTGTGCGTGTGTATGTGCATATACATATATACATACATGCACATATATAGGCATATACATATATGAGTGTATCTTAGAAAAAAAAACAGAAATGGCAGAGTAATATGTACAATGTAATTCCATTTTTAAAAGACAAAAAATAGCTATGTACCATGAAATAATCTAAAATATTTTAAATGAGTTGATGCGTGTATGAACTTGAAGAAGATACATAAGCATAACAGCAGACATTGATTAATGTTTACATCAGAGGAATGGGATGGGGTACAAGAAAGGCAGTTTTTATTTCTTTCTATTCTTTCTGAATATTTTATTTTATTCATTATTAAACTTTCTCATAGATTAATTCAAAAGAACTACACACTACATATGAAAAGCAAGTAAGGCTAGCAGATCTTAGCCGCTGTGAGTCTAATATAATATAATATTTATATATAATATTATAATATTAATATAATAATATAATATATTATAATTATATATATATATATATATATATAAAATTTGTTTGAGAATGCAGACTCTTGGCGTTAAACTGCTTGGACTGAAATTCTGGTCTTTCCATAAAAAGCCACAAAGCCATAAGAACATTCTCCTCTCTTCCTTTTTTGAAATCTGTAAAATGAAGATGAAAGTAATGATTCATAAGGTTATTGT
Source organism: Canis lupus baileyi (assembly GCF_048164855.1). Lineage (NCBI taxonomy): Eukaryota > Metazoa > Chordata > Mammalia > Carnivora > Canidae > Canis > Canis lupus. The sequence continues at coordinate 50,789,807 of NC_132855.1, read as the reverse complement.
GAGGATTTATGAATTAACATATGCGAATAATTTCAAAGACTAGAGAAACATAAGATCTTCAGAGCTCTTGGCTGGTATTATTGTCTCACTCAAAACTTAAACCAAGCAGACCACAGGGCATTTTAGCCACATCTAAAGTCCCTGGAAACCCCAGCACATTTGAAAGTCAGAAAGATAGGTGAACTCAGTTTTACAAAAGAATCTTCTCTGCTAAGTTTTCTCAGTCATTCTGGACTTGCAAGGCAAGCTGACTTCTTTCTTATTGTCCCCAGACTGATAGGATAATTTGAAACTAACTCTTTGCTCAAGGCCTGTCAGCAGTCTGGCCACTTCCCTAGGTATCAGTGCATGCCAGGGCCCCTGCAGGGGACAGAGATAGAGGAGGAAACCACTAACCCAGTGTGTTTTGGCAGAAAGGAATATTTCCTAATACCACTCTCCAGGCTCCTTAAATCCAACAATGTTGCTGAAGATAATTCTAAAGATGAAGTACAAATATTCTTGGGCCAGGTTGCAATTTATATTTTCCTACTAATGGGTTTCAGAGCTTTCCTTGAGAGCAGTTTTGCAAAGGTATAAAATATGACTCAAGTGAGAATAAAAGTTTATAACTGGAAAGCCAGTGATAACTATTTTGCAATTTGGCATCAATCAGCACTGCCCTCACATACAAAATGAGCAAATATTCATTAATATCTTCCTTCATCCATTTGGTAAGATCAGTTACTGATTACCTTATATGTCATCTTCTCACAGGTTTTGGTCATTTTAGAAGTTATAAAATTTGATGATAGCTTTGATTCAAGGTAAGAAAGAGAGATTTTCTGAATTTTGGTCCAACTCTTAAAATCATAACCATGATAGATATCTTGTATTGCTCATGATTTTGGATTTTGATATTAATGTTCACTTAACTTTTATTTGTTGACTGCCAAAGCTTTTATTTCTCTTTTGATTTAACATGAAGTATATTTGTTTACAAATTAGTATATTTATGTTTATATACATGTGTGTGCATGTGTATGTGTATAACTCAGTTTACCATGAATATCCTATATCTCTCTTTACCTATATATTGACCTTTCTGTATTTGGTGGCTGCCTGCTACTTTTTTTTGTGGCTCAGCATAATTTGTTTAAATCTGCATTAAAGGACATTAATATAATAAAAAATATTGTAATTTACATGCTCTTTCATATTTTTTAGTCAACTTATATTCTCTTAGAATAAACTTCAAATATAGAATTCTGGATCAAGAACTTATTATTATTATTTTTTTTTAGGGTTTTGGTACCTAATGACAAAATTTTGCGGTGTATTGCATACAGGCATAATGATATTTGTAATTAGTTACTTTAAACTTATCAAGTGAAAAGATAGGAAAAAACTACATCAGATTATTGTTTTTCTTTGCATTTTTTGATTACTAGTATCTGTGAGTATATTTTTCATATCATGTCTAGCATCTACTTCTTTTTCAAATTTTGTCTAAGCTATTTTATCTACAGTACTTTGGGGGCTTTCTTACTGATGCATAAAGATATATTTTTTAAAGATTTTATTTATTTATTCATGATAGACACAGAAAGAGAAAGAGAAAGAGAGAGAGAGAGGCAGAGACACAGGCAGAGGGAGAAGCAGGCTCTGTGCAGGGAGCCAGATGTGGGACTCCATCCTGGGACTCCAGGATTACAAAGCTTCAAAGGCAGGCGCTAAACTGCTGAGCCACCCAGGGATCCCCATGTAAAGATATTTTTTAAATAAAAGTATTAATACTTTATCATCTTAGATTATACCTCCTCCAACTTTGTTATTTGTCTTTATTTTAATGGGTTCCCTTTTAGTAACTCAAAAGTTTTACATTTTATATAGTATGCATTTTACTGTCTCAGGAATTCCCTACCATATATTACATAAACAACAGATAATGTCAATGGAAAGATATTTCCTTTGTATCAGGCATGCAAAACACTATTTTATTCAGTATTCTGCAATAACTGTCATTAGACTCATGTTTTAAAAAATTACATTTATGGCAAAACATGTCTCAAAGGTTCTAATTACTCTTCAAAGTTGTAGAGAAAAAAACATTCCGATATGCCATTCATTCACATGCATCAGGAATTTCTCCAAGTCACTAGAGTTTCATAAGCTTTATCTAATTAAACACTACTACTTTTTTTTTTCCTCCCTAGAGAGAGAAGGCACATTTATTAGCCTTTGTTGAGGAGGAAGAAACTGCAGCATAATGCAGTTTTGCTGAATGATCCCCGTCATTCCATAGACCAGGAGAAAAAACCAACCTCTCTCTCAGACTGTTCTAACTTGCCCAGCCTCTTATTTGGCCTTTCCTACTGGCAGCTTGGATTTTAGTTATCACTCAACTCCTTAGATTCTGAGGGTCAATAAGTATCCATGTGTATTCCAGAGTACATATGAAATTGGGAGCTAACCGTATGGTCAATAAATGCAATATTTCTGAGTAGACTGAGAGAACACAACACAAATGACCCCAGGACACAGGAGGTAAAGTAAAATAATTACAAAATGCTGAGATGGAAGCCATTCCTTAGTATGAACATAAGTAAAATTCTTAACATTGTCAAGAACCCAAGTGTGAAAATTGTAAGAGAGCTGTCAGAATAAATGCTGGGTGCAGTTCCAGAGAGGGCACTGAGATGCATCAAATACAATCCTTCCTTGAAGTTACTCCTCTTAATGAAATCTCACCTACTGAATACTTAATTGTACAGAAGACTGTGCTAGAAAGAATCTGATTGCAACATTGGAGGTTTAACACAAATCCAACATATGAAAGAATGAATGTGAACAAGAAAAAGAAAGAAGGTCTCAAATTATTTTTGCATCTCTGTAAACTGCCAACTGGCATGGAAGAAGTACTAGCTGTGAGTTTTTATAATTAAACCCCCCACAACATGGTTCCCGGGAAGTATAAGACAAGTCAATACAAAACATGGGATGTTTATCTAAATTGTCCCTTCATTTCGGCTGTATACCCCCAACTGATTATAACACAGTATTCCCTGTAACGATAATAATCATCTTGTATTTCAAAGCATTAAAGCTCCTTTGATGTTTTTCCGTATTGCCTTGATGTGCAAGTTGGGCAAGTTTCACAGGTTCAGTCTGGATCATCCCTGGAGATACCTGGTCACTTGTACAAGTTCAGGAGTTAAGCTGTTGCACTTACTCAATCTTACAATGAATATACAAGAAATTAAAAATCAAACAGAGTTCTCATGAGTGTCATGGACTAGTGCAAAAGGAGGCCAGACATGCTAGACCTCACTTGAAAATTGGTGGCTTCTAAAGGGTAGTAGCTCCAATAAAGTTAGTGAAAGGTTCTAGGTAGCCTGGGAGATTGGAAGCACCACATAATGAACTTTGGGATAACTCCTTATGCACCTCTCATTTTTTATTAAAACAAACACAACAAAGAAACAAATTAACAAACACTTGGGGGACTAATGGAAAAACTTTGTTTTTTGCCTTGGCTCACTGATTTTTTTCCTCATTTTCTTTATTTTTTATTTGAATCAGCATCTTGAACATTTGTTGTCCCACAATTCATTTTAGCACATTTATCACACCTCTAGTCAATGTTCTATTCTCCCTTTTATTTAAGTAAGCCATTCATGGCCCATCTCATTGAACACATTCATATATGTTGTAGGACAGACACATTGGTACTCTGGAATTAACAATTTGCTAATGAATGACCCTAAGAAAATTGTTTAAACATTCTGTGCTTCAGTTTTCTCAGTTGTAAAACTGCATACCACCACCTAATTCACAGGGATTTTAAGAGATTTTAATGAAAAATAAATATGTAACACATATATAAGCTACAGCATACCAGGAACTATTATTCTATGCACTTTCCATATGTTGACTCATTTGCTACTAACCTTTATCATAATCCCCGAAAGACAGTGTTATCCCTATTTCACAGATGAAGACACTGCTCTATATAGTGGCAAACAAATATACAAGTGTTGCAGAACTATACAGTTGTGGCGTTTAGATCTAAGTATAAATAGCACATTTCCATAATCTTAGCCCATAATCTTAACTTCTATCCCATGCTTACATACAGAAAGTCAATAACGGTTAGCTCCCAATTTCATCAATCCTAAATATAAAAGAAAAATAAAAACTGAAGGAGAAAATATAAGTGATCCAGTGGTATTCCATCCAAGCAGACCATCTAGAGAATGTTTGTTCTACTGATTTTTATCTTTCAGGTAATCTTTATAGTGTTCTGACTGGCTGTTCTTCCTGTTCTTAATCAGGAATGAAAAGAAGCAGAACATGACCATTGATATAAGCCACTCTATGTTCTGCATGACTCCTGGCCATCCATCCCTTCCAGGTTCTATCCACTACTATCTCAGGGAAGAGCTGTCTCTCTGTCAAAGTTTACCAAATCAAAGGCATTACTCAAAAATAAATCATCCCTCAATTCTCTAGTGATCTGACATATTTCTGATAGAATGACTCCAGCACAATATATTTGAAAGTCTCATAACCAGGATATTCCATCATCGTTCTTCCAAAGCATCAAGTCTCAGTAAGAGTGAGTGAAAATAAGAAAGAGATATAAAGACTTCTATTATATCATCTCCCAAACACCAATTAAATATTGGTTCAGAGATCTTTTGGGGATGATAAATTTGTTTAATATAAAAATAATGTTATTTTTATGGGTCAGATTTTTGTGCTTCCTGCATGTTTATCATATATTGTTAATACCAAATGCAAGAATAAACCATCATTAAGGTTCCTTTGATTTCTTAACTACAGGAATTCTGTACCAACCAAGTAAGCTAAATCATGTCATATAATAAAACAAACACAGAAGAACAATGGCTAACAACACATGCTTTTACCCATGTCACATGCCAACTATGGTTTGGCTGCAACCCTGTTCAGCCAGAGTTCAGTCAAGCACCCTGTTCCTCTTCACTCTAGAATGGAGTCTTAAGAAGCAGCCCCTATCTGGGACAATATTAGGCTGCATTAGAAGGAAAAGAACAAAACGGCATCACAAATTGACTCTTTAAGCTTCTCTCAAAAGTGGGGTGTCCTATCTGTTCACACCATTGGCCAAGGAAAGTTACACTGCTAAAGAAGTCTGCCAAAGAAATCGGGAGTACTACGCTTGCATAGAGAGGGCTACTGAATGCTTGGTGGAAAAATAATATCCAACTCTTCTTTCCAAACATGTACACCTATAGAATTAGGGAAGATGCTTTTAGAAAGCATTGCCAGGTCAGTGTTAGGAGAATCTACCCTATTATACAAAAAAAGAACATTCAGGCACACAGGGTTCTAAACTATCTTTATTTCAATGAAAAATATATAAATCCAAGAAGTGGCGTATATGTTGAATTCAATGTGTATCCCATAATATCAAAAGAAATGTCCATAATCACCTTCCTTGAGATACTAAATGTCTGCCCATTTACTTTTTCCTCTTTAACGTCAGAAATACAGCAGAGTTGTTACACTCTACTTCAAGTAGTATTTTGTTACATAGCCCAAAGAAGAAAGTGCCTACAACTCAGATTTCTGGCCTTTTTCTTCCTAGAGCTTTAGTCATCCACATTGTTATGCTAGATGTGACAGGAAGGGGATAGAGAGTGCCTTAGCGAAGTGCCTTATTCTAGTTGCTATTGCTGAATAACAAGCCACCACAAAATTTGCTGGCATACAAATTCATTTTACTAGGCTACAGATTCTGTGGGTTAGGAATTAATTATAAAAAGGTTCAGATGGAAGTTCTTGCTTGGGGGTCTCTCTGTGGCTGTAATCAGCTAGTGGCTGGGACTGTAATTATCTAAATATTTTACCTTGTTTGCTGTGATAGTCCTTTGGAGTCCTGAAACTCCATGTAAAAAATTCTATCCTGAGGCCACCATGGTCTGAGGAAGCTCAGACTACATGCAGGTGCTATAGTTTGCTCAAGCTAATTCCCAGATAATTGCCATTTTGGTTTATTCACATGGATTGCCCATGATTCTAGACCTCAGCTGGAATTTCAGTTGAGGCTATTTACTAAAGCACTTCTAAGTGGCCATTCCATGTGGCCTGAGCTTCCTCACAGCATGGCAGCCTCAGAGCAGTTGAACTTCATATATGGTGGCTCCAGGCACAAGCAACCCAAGCAGAAGAATAAAGGTCCATTAAGTTTTATATCCTAGTTTTGGAAGCCATGAAACATAACTTCTCTTGAATTGTTTTGGTTACAAATGAAGTACCTAAGCTTCCCAGATACAAAGGACGGGACATGGGCATACCACTTAATGAGAGAAATGCTAAAAAATCTGTGTGTTTTTTTTTTAATCTCCACATAGCTATAAATTGTACAGGTATAAGGAAATATAACAAATTATCTCTTATTGTCCTATGAAAAGATGATTTATTCTATTTTTATTCTATTATGCCTTTGCCAAAAAAATACAACTAAGCATATCCTGTCTTCCATGACAACACAGTCTACAGAACTTTTTGCTACTCACTGCCTTATTCAGTCTTGTGTTTGGTTTTTGGTTTTTGTTTGTTTGTTTGTTTTTCCTGACTCTGACTTTTCTATCTTTACTCTAAATGTCAAACTGTCTAGGGCTTGGCCCTGGGCTCTCTTTTCTTCACTATAACAGAGTGAACACATTCAGTCTCACAGCCTGAAAGACTAGGTAAATACCAATTAAGCACAAATATATTATTCTAGACATGATAACTATCTTGAAATCTAGATTCACAAATCCAATTGCCTATTTAAAATCCCAACTTGTATAAAAGCATATTAAACTGAACAAGCCTAAGGAACATTGAATTCCCGATCTCAAACATGTGCCCTATCAGTCAGTATATTCCATCACTTCCCATCGAAATTGTCAAAACTATAACTTTTTTCTCTTTGTTGCTACTTGAACACATACTATACTACTAGAGTTTTGCTTAAGTTTTGGTGACAGTCATTTTTGCCGATGTTTATCCCTTACAGATGAATGCACAGAAATTGTAGGTTCAAAGTCTACATGGTGCATTGGATCTATTGTTACATAAAGTCAGTAGGGAATTACGAACAAGATACTAGCAAACTACTAATACTCAGTAACTTTCTCTCTAAGCATGTAATAAGGAATATGCTTCTCTCACTTTCTCCTTCTCCCTCCTTCTGTAACACACACATACACATACACACACGCTAAACTTTCATATAATCTTTTCTCATAATGGGTTCATTGAAATAAGTAAATATAAAAGAGACAAAGAAGAAAAAAAAGACATGCCATTTGCCTAAAGAAAGTCAGTGTTAACTATTTTATTTTTAAAAAGATTTATTTATTTTAGAGAGAGAGTGAGCAGGGGGAGGGGCAGAGAGAGGGAGGGAAACTCCAGCAGACTCCCTGCTGAACACAGAGCCCAAAGCAATGTGGGGTTCAATCTCATGACCTGAGATCATGACCTGAGACAAAATCAAGAGCTGAATACTCAACTGACTGAGCTACGTAGGCACCACAGTGTTAACCATTTTAATAAAAATTTAGAAATACAGATTCTTAAAAATTAGAAAGGACTGACATCAAAAACTTGGCTGCTAACTCAAAAGCTACTCTTCTTGGTGGCTTGGAGAGTTTCCCTTTATTTGTTCTGTGGTTTTCTTACCACTTAATCATCTATCCATGTAACAAGTGGGTGGCTATGGAATGATGTAAGCCATCCTGGAAATCCTGTTCTCCTTACCTGTTACTATTTTGGGTACACATGTCATGTAATTTTAGTTAATAAGACGAAGATTACCGAAAAGCTTCTAGGGAAGAATCTCTTAGGTTTTCAGTCAGAAACATTAGGAAAATCTCCCCTTTCTAACTCTTCAGAGTAAGGAAGTGGTGCCCAGAAATATGACATTATACTGAATTATGAGGAAATCTATCTTAAAAGAAAAACAAGCAAACAACAAGAAACACCTCAAGATGCAAATAAAACAGATGGAAAAACCTAGGTTGTCTTTGGTAATATCACTGAGTCATCAAATTAACCAGCCATAAAATCATCCTTTCCCTATGTTTCTAGTCATAAGAAAAATAAATTACTTACTGATTTAACTGTTTTTGTTGGGTTTTCTGTTAATTAAGCTGAAAGTATTCTAATTTATTTAGGACCTTAGAGATTAACTAGCCTAGCCTACATACACAAAGCTAAAAATATTAAGTTACTTGTTACAAACCACTCAGGTCTTCTTTCACCTCTCTTCTACCACTTTTCTTCTCCTTTCCCTATTCTCCCCTTCCTCTATCATCTCTTCATTCTTTATCTCTTTCTCACACAACCCCCCACATACACACATTAACCATGTATGTGATGTGCACACATACAGTCTTTACTCAATTCTACTTTCATCTTGACCAGAGGAAGCCCAAACCTGAGTGCACAGTTGATTCAATATCAAGTTAATCTACCCATAAGATGTTTAAGAATTGTTTTTATATTATAAATTCTAGAAATTTTAGATAATGAGGTGATAAAAAGTACTTGGATTTTTCATGTAAAAAATTATTCTGAATATATTAACTTCAGTTCAGGATTTAATACATGCAATAAAACAGAATCTGTACATAAAATATATTCCGAAAAATGGGAGCCATTGAATAGGTTCTGTTTTATAGCTATTCATTTCTAATAAAAAAGAATCCTATGGGCTTAATAAACACACAAAATATTATTGGATCATAAAGTGGATAATTAGTTTTGTGATTTTAAAGTGCTGTGTTTGCATGTGAAAACTAATTACTGATTATATTCAGCCTTGAGTTGAATATTTTTTTTCACATGCTATTCTCATGGTTTGTAATACCCAGAGGTATTTCCCTGGCATCCAGATTTCAAGCATTCAGTCATTAAATAAGTTTATTATCATTATCTATCTATCTATCTATCTATCATCTATCTATTGTTTTCCTCTCAAGTATAATCACCAGTAAACATAATTTCAAATCTTTAAGAAATATCTTATGTTTATTCTTTGCCAAAATTATACAACATGGAGTCTAATTTAACTTTGATGTATGATACATTAGCTGTAGTGTTTTAATTAATACTAGTAGAATTTTGGAAATCACATCTCAGAGCATTCAGTTAGTTGAGTTTAAATTCTACTTGTGTGTCCTGGGTCAATTATGAACACAAGCACAAACACTTGAATAAAAAATTAAAAAATAATTTACTTGTATATTATTTCTAACAACAATGGGAAAAACATGAAATTAACCAAATAAATAAATATGCTTGATTTACCAAAAAATAAATCCACACAAAATGCCATTTGCAAAATGGGCATTTGTTTTATGCAATACATATTAGTCTTCAAAAGCTAGAGTTATCCTGCCTATAGCCATGTTCTCCCCAAGGAACCACCTGATAAAAGAATGACACCACAATTTCTGTGTCTTCTTCATTATTTATCACTAGTAAAAAATAGAACAAAAATGAGTCTCACTGTCTCTCCCATTCTTTCTCTTAAATCTCCTTGGGGTCTCCCTGGTTGGATATTTCACCTAGGACGTTGGCCAATTTTCACTTCAATGATACAATATTTCAGGTAAAGAGGGAAAAAGGAAGGAGGGAGTGGAGAGACAGAGAAAGGAATAGTTTTCCAGTATTAATGTCACTACCTTGGGATATAACTTTACCTTAGGCAAATGTGTCTGTGGCCTTTTAATTCTTTCCACCCTATCTAACAACCAATCCCTCTTACACTTTTGCTTTTGCTTATTATCCAGTGTTCTACTCTCTCATTTTCTCCAGAGCTTTTCTTCTAATTTCACACCCAGGAAATATATGATGATTCTACAATCATTTATTCATTAATAAATATGCAACACAGGGGATCCCTGGGTGGTGCAGCGGTTTGGCGCCTGCCTTTAGCCCAGGGCGTGATCCTGGAGACCCGGGATCGAATCCCACATCGGGCTCCCGGTGCATGGAGCCTGCTTCTCCCTCTGCCTGTGTCTCTGCCTCTCTATCTGTCATAAATAAATAAAATATTAAAAATAAATAAATAAATAAATAAATAAATATGCAACACAGAGTACATTATACAGCTTCATTCTGAAGGAGCAGACTCTGAAATTTTAAGTAATGGTCATCTGAAAAGATGATATTACAGGTGCAACAAGTATCAGAGAGAGCTCCCCTGTTCCTCTGTTTCAATTCTGTCTTCTTTTTTCACCCAAACATGTATTCTTCACCCATCTCTACTTACACTTTTATACTTTACTATCAATGTCAAGTGTGCTTTGAGAGTTATTTATTTTTATAATATTTGATTTTTTAATGCAAAATAAGCTATGTTTTAAAACAGCAGACCTAGGTGATTCTGACAAATGGCATTTCACAATAGTACTTGGTACACAAAATTCTATACTTAAAAAGTTGTAGTTCAACATCTAACTTTTTTATTCTCACTCCTCTTTCTCCTTTTAATGCCCACACAGATCTTTTATATTTAAGACCACAGGCATTTCTAAGGTGCCTGGGTGGCTCAGTTGCTTAAGGGTCTGCTTCAGCTCAGGTCATGATCTCAGGGTCCTGAGATCAAGCCCTGTATCTCAACCCATCAGGCTCCCGGCTCAGCAGGAAGTCTGCTTCTCCCTCTGCTCTTCCTCTCTCACCCACAATCCTGCTCCTATTCTTTTTCTCACTCTGTCTCTCTCAAATAAAATCTTAAAAAAAAGACTACAGCCATCTCTGTTACAAGTTGTTATCATTTATCTTTTTAAGGTAGAATAATTCATTTCAACCAAAAGATCATGCAGTCCTAGGTATCTTGCTAGGCAGCTGAGCAGAGAATGGCTAATGATGTCTACACTGCTATTTGGAACCCACGATGTCACATTAACACAGAAGTGGTACTGACAGGAAAAATAATAGAAAATATGACAACTAAACATTCTAATACTTGAAAAGGATACCAATCTCTATATTTTCAGGAAATACACTCTAATTTTGAAAACTGCCTCTCTGACTCCAAATGGATATTACACAAATATTCCATCCAACTTGCCCCCATCACACACACACACACACACACACACACACACACAAGTCAAAGATTTTTATACAATTAACAAATAAAAAGTCCTGGCAACTGAGCAGAGATTGACCTCTGAAAAAAATCATGTAGATTATTATCAATGCAGTTAAGATAACACCAAAAATACCGAGAAGACTATTACTCAGTTGTGAATGAAGCCAAAAATCTTAAGAAAAATACATGAAATTGCTTCTCTCTTCAGTTTGCCCCTCTACTAGAGCACAGCCTTCACTTTGAGATGCCACATAGACAAACTGAAGACTTAAATGGGCTGTTATGAAATGACTAAAAGCTGGATGAAAAAATTGAATGACAGCCTAATAATCAGTCAAGACAACCTTTAAGATATTATATCCTAACATTTCTCCTAATGTAAATAATAAAGACATACTTATGTGGGTTTCCATCCCATATCAAGTCCCTAATTTAGTGAAGTCAATATTTAAATAGTGATTAAACTTTTTAAAGTTTATGGTTGGAAGTTTTCAATAAACTTTATTTAAACAATTAAAAAAATGAACCACTCTATGTATTTTAAAACTTTGGCACCACTGAGAATAGGTCTCGCAATGTTTATGACCTGATAGACAAAAAATATATAAATTAATTAACATAGTTTCCAGGGGTAAAATATCTCAATCTGATCAATCTCTGTGTTTAGTGAATCCTTAATTTCTTATAATTGTTTTTTATTTCCTGATAGGAATGTAGCAGTCTTTAAAATTAATCATTTGGAAGAAACTCAGAAAATATGAAGGTATAAATATTTTTCTCACAATGATATGGTTATAATTAGTACTGAAAAAAATGAATTAAAATTCCTTGATTTCTTCCAAAGTAGAGGTTCTTTCACATAACAAAATAAGAAAGGATTTGAAATCTTAGGAAAACTCATAAATGAAAAATTTGATAGATTTGATGATATCTAAATAAGACAACTCTGTAATACAAAAGACAACATTTAAGCTGCAAACTCTGAGAAACCTATTTGCAATAAATGTGAGAATTTCTTGAAGAATAAACAATGACTCTTACAAATCCAATAAAAAGTACAAGCAACCCAATGAATAGATAGTTCATAGAAGAAATCTGAATCTTCTAACAGTTTTTAATAAACTCTTTTACCCACCCATAGTTGTTACTGTTTTTTTTTTTAGTTGTTACTGTTTGTGTGTGTGTGTGTGTGTTTGTGTGAGTGTGTTTAAAGATTTATTTATTTGTGAGAGAAAAAGAATGAGTAAGAGGGGCAGAGGGAGAGAGAATCTCAAGCAGAACCTGTGGTGGGCACAGAGCCCAACATGGGACTCCATTTCATGACCTTGATATCACAACCTGAGCCTAAACCAAGAGTCAGTTGTTCAACCAACTGCACCACCCAGGCACCCCAAAGCACCCATGGTTTTAAACAAGGCTCCCAGGCCATAGATGCCAAATTCACCATCTAAAGCATTTTAACAGGTGAAACGGATTGAGGAGTGCACTTGTGATGAGCACTGGGTATTGTGTGGAAGTGCTGAATCCATAAATTGCACTCCTGAAACTAATATTACACTGTACGTTAACCAGAATTTAAATAACCTCTTAAAAAAAGAAACTACATTGTAAAAATAAATACATACATACATACATACTAAATAAGTGTGAAGTTATGAAAATGATGTCTTGAAAATAAGTGTGAAGGAAAACAGGCACTCGTGCCCTTTACACTATCACTCACAACAAGGTTAGAAAGACCTTGAAAAAAGGGAAAGGGGAAATTAGCACTGATTTGCTGAAAGTGGTGCCGTGGGATTTAAGCCTACAGAGCACTTTCATAATTGAGGAAAACCAATCCCTAGGAAGGAGAAAGAGTGTCTGGCTAGCTGTTTTGACAGCTGTTGCCAAAATGGGAATTGCTTCAGGGAGAGCCTGAAATTCCAAATTTTGTTAGGGTGAAAACATGAATTTAAGTGTTGGAACTGAGATGGTCACTGAGAGGAACACTGTACACCAACAAAGAGACTACATTAGATGTGCCACCCAGAATTAAGAGCTGAGTCAAGTCATAAGCTGCCCATCAAAGGAAATATTATCAAGGATAACTGAAGATGAGAGATGCTTAGCAGCAGCAATATGTCTCTCAGGAAACCAGAAGGCACATCACGAGACAGATTTAAACAACCACCAAATCCATGAAGTTGTATTTGCATGAACTGTATTTCTTATTTTCCTTCCTCTATTATGAAGCTTAAGTACTGATGTGAGAGTGTTTTGAAAGAAAAGAATAAAATTATGTTACTGATACACTGCTCTGGATTCCAATTTTTCATAAATGTAACAAACATGAAATAAATATTAACTTTACTAATAATTAAAGATAGTTATATTAAATTGATAATAAAACCTTATTTCATAAACATCAAATTTGCAAGAAAACTATAGTCTTATGATATCAAGTATTGACAAGTGTCCCGAGAAGTGATAACTCACATACTACCATTGGTCATATAAAATGTTAGCACAAGTGTACATTAGCAGCTAGCAAAATTCATATCTGTACCCAAAATCTAGACTAAGCAATTCTGCAATGTATATACATGCTGCTGGAATATATTCTATGTTTTAAAAGGGAGATATTTTATAAAAATTCTTTTTATAGTCCTCTTTGGAAACAAAAGGCTCATGTATGGAATGGTTATGGTTAAAATTAATATGTTAGATACATGCATATCTATTTTAACAAAACATAGAAATACAATATTGGGTAAAACATTTGCCAAAATATGTAAAAACTTAAACTAATTATGAAATTTTAAAACAGAAATAATGTTTACTATGCTCAAGAATCCATATATGTGAATGTAGGTAAAAGTATAAAGGTATACAATGTATTGTATTGTATCGTATTATAAAGGTATACAATATATTTATGACAGTTTCTCCTGTGTTGGTCAAAAGTATCTTTGACTGTATTTATTCTGGCTAACTGGATTAGGAGACATTTTAAATTATTTTTTAAGTCTAAAACTCCAAATGTTAATATGCTTATCACATGTTATATTCTTACCACCATATCACAATATAGATGCAATATATTATTCTTAGGTACAAGAATTTTATATTTTAGGAATAAAGATCTAAGACTCTATAAGTAACAAGTGAGGTTAATATTCAATGATTTTAAAATCATTTTATTTTATCTATCCTTTTTTATTGAAAAGGTATAATCTTTGTCATGTCAATACAATACACTAAACTGTATATTTTGAGATACGATTTGAGTGTGTGTGTGTTTGTGTGTGTATGTGTTTTAGAGGTATGTATTGGAAGTAACTATCTTCACCCATCACTACTTTTGGAGCCATTATCCATCTTTGATTAGTCCTATTAACCAGTATTAGAGATGGAAAATATAATAAATATAAAACCTATATTTGCATTTTTAAAACATTTTATTTATTTATTCATGAGAGACGCAGAAAAAGAGAGAAGCAGAGACATAGGCAGAGGGAGAAGCAGGCTCCAGGCAGGAAGCCCGATGTGGGACTCGATCCCTAGTCTCCAGAATCACGCCCAGGGCCGAAGGCGGCACTAAACCACTGAGCCACCTGGGCCTCCCCGATCTTTGCATTTTTTAGGACAATAAAATTTTCCTTGTTTTTCAGTGAAGCAATCAAAACCTATCCTTTGTAAATCAGTAATACAATTAAAACTACAGTTTGTATGTTCTTAATTTACTATTGTTTCAGACAGATTAACTATAAAGAGACAATGGTTTCTTATTCTAATTCCACTGGTATAGAAAATGAATCATTCAGAACCACAGTAGTGCCAAATTAGCCCAAAAAGAGAACATCAACAGTCTACTGATCAAACAGATTTCAGTGCTATTGATCAAATTTCAATGGAGAAAGAGCAAGTGACTAATAGAACTCTGGCTTTTTTTCCTGTACCTTTTTATTTGCCTTACAAAATGATTTGTAAGCTAGGACTAAAGTAACATAAGTAATGAAATCTAAGTCATTAAATTAAAGTAAGTATATCATAAATAAACTCCATGTATCTCTCCTTCTCATTCTCTGATTCATTTCCTTTTAGTGTAATGTTCCTATCTGAACCTCATCTATTTCAAAGTGTCCCAAATGATCATCACTATCACTAATATTCTTTCGTATATGCCATGTAATTTTGACCTCTATAGTCAAATACCTGGTTAGCACTCAGATTTCACACTGTACACATAAATTACACATCAATTGTAAGATCAATTAGCAAAATAAAGTCAGAGTCTGCTTGATTAGAACCATCCTTACCTACAGTGGGACTACATGGATATTTCATCTTGTCTCCCAAAAAAAATTATTGCCATACTTGCTGGTAACTAAAATAAGAAACTTAATTAACCTCATGATACATTTCAGCCAGTATCATAATAAATGTATCATAATATCATAACACAACAAATCATTTAAAGAAGTAATCATTTATAAAATGTTAAGCTAAGCAAAACCACTCTCTACATAGAAACATATTTCCCTATCAAATTGTAGATTATCCACTTTTCAATTACATCCTGTTAAAAGCAATATATTTCTTTATAATGAGACGATTTTAAAAAGGAATATTTTGATGTTTCTCTTTATATCACCTATTGCCCTTTTATTCTTCTGGTAGACCACCTCCATTCACACATTAATTGTGAAAATTTGCTCTCCAATTTTTGACACCAATGATATATTGCTTATATTAATAGGCATTCTTCCCAACACCCGGTATCCAAGCCTCATACATAAGTCAGGTGCCAAAATTACATAAATACATTTTTGGAAAGACAAATAGAATTGTCCACTGAATTACTCCAGGAGCTCTCTGGTCGATTGCCAATGAACAAGTCAGAACCAAATACTTCTCAACTTTCCTACGCAACATTCTTACTCAGACTTCTCCTCTACTTTGAAGACTACTTTTATGGAAAATCCATATATGTGAAGAATGGCAGAGAGTGAGATCTCAAACCATGAAGTCTTAGCCTCACTCCAAGCCAAGTACATGTTACTAGAAGATGCTGAAACACCTAGTGAACACATGCTTCCAGCTGCTGCAGAACTTCTGCTTTCACAGTTCTAGCCTATGCTCTCTAACTTTTGCATGTTATTTGCTAAATCACTTTAAAAAAAATATATATCCCCAAATCATGGCCTGCCATTTGCTTGGCATCCCGTGGAACAAACTGGGTAAAGGTAAATCTTCCCAGTTTTAAATTCCTAATTATTAGCCTCACACCAAAAGAGACCTGTAAAAATCATTCTAAGTCAAAAGAACTTTTGAAATTTTCCAGATGAAAATTACTCAGATTTGCTTTTATCAATAATATTTAGGACATCCATTTTAATCATCCCATAAAGGAATATATAAGGATTTTGGAATATGAAAAACTTAGATTTATATCCCAGCCCTCTTACTAATAGTTTGACCTTTATAAAATCACTTAACATTTCTGAATTATTAAATACTCATCTTAGAATAAGAATGATAAAGATAATCTCACAAAGTCATTTTAAGGGTTAAATGAGATAATATACTTGGGATTTCTGTATATAGCCATTTCACAAGGATTGGTAGTTTTTCTTCTGCAAGTTGGAATTAATTAGAGCTGGTTTAACTGTTGCCATCTCATCTCATATGGTACCTAAAAAATGAAAGTCAAATAGAACTCCTGTGCCTCATTTCTTTTTTCCATACCCATGTGATTTACCATCTCTGCCAAGGGCACTTTCTGTGTGACAATCTGAATTACTGACCACACAGAAAAGGACTGAATAGTACTAGGGGCCAAATTCTGCCATCTGATATGCACTGAAGCTTAGCTCTGAAAAGGAGAATAAGTTAAACTTTCCACAAACTGACAGCAGCATTTTTACATGATTCATGATCTGCCAATACTCCATCTTCCATAAAACTGTTTCTTTACAACTATATTCTAAGAATTCCTAATAGTAGTTGTCAGACAAGAACTTCCTCTTAGATTTTCTTCATAAACCTATTTAGTGATTCCCTTTTTATATTTAAGGAGGGAGTGGTTGAAACAGGGTATTTTTTAAAAAAAAAATCCATATATAAATTTGGAATGCAATTTTGTATTTATAGTCAAATATATACCTTAATTTATCGCACCTCATTTACCTGAAATAATAAAATCAGTTATCTCACTTTCTAACTACAGTATCATTTAATTCCATCCCTCTCACTCAGCTTCTCCCCATAAATGAGTTTTTTAGTCTCACAAACACCTTAATATTTTTTCTCCACCTATCAGCCCCATTGAAGCTAATTTTCTTCCTCCCCAGTCTGTATTCCATGATCTATTATTCTTTAGTCAATCACCAGGCAAAAACTTGAGCCTTGGTTGAATTCCACTGTTACTTTCAACCAAACCTCCATTTAAGCAGATCAGAAATATTCTGCAACCCTGGAACCAACTCCTTTGAACCCCAATGGCACTTTCAAGGCCCCATTGGCATTTCACTCTCACAGTGCTCTAAGAATTGTTTTAAATTCATATCATGGAAAATTCCAAATATATTCAAAGTAAACCAAATATCATGATGAACCCCAATACACCTATTATCCCCATTAACAAACATCAATGATCTGCCACGCTGTT
Source organism: Canis lupus baileyi (assembly GCF_048164855.1). Lineage (NCBI taxonomy): Eukaryota > Metazoa > Chordata > Mammalia > Carnivora > Canidae > Canis > Canis lupus. The sequence goes on along the minus strand of NC_132855.1, from coordinate 50,772,045 downwards.
TCTTCTAAACTTTGCACTCAGCAGGCCCCCATTTCTCAGTTCTTTTTTTTTTTTTTAAGATTTTATTTATTCATGAGAGACACACAAACACAGAGAGAGAGAGAGAGAGAGAGAGGCAGAGACACAGGTAGAGGGAGAAGCAGACTCCATGCAGGGAGCCTGATGTGGGATTCGATCCTGGATCTCCAGGATCATTCCCTGGGCCGAAGGCTGCACTAAACCGCTTAGCCACCCAGGCTGCACTAAACCGCTTAGCCACCCAGTTCTGTAAATGAAATTTCCTTATATTAAAAAACACGAATCTTAACAATTCAATTTTGATAAATGGATACCCCTGTAATCCACACCCCTATCAAGATATAAAATATTTCTTTCAAAACAGAATGTTCTCTCATGTCCCTTCCACTCAATCCCCTCTCTACAGAGGTAACTATTCTGAATTTTTTTCTCCCACCATTAGTTTTACATAGATTAGATCAGATCAGCACTAGTTTTCTAATGAAAGACTAGTATCTTTCAATTAGCATTATAACTGTTAGAGTCATCCATATTATTGTCTTTATGTTCATTCCCTCTTATTATATATGTTTCATTTAATAAATATACTATAATTTGTATATACATTCCTCAGTTGATGGCATTTAAGTTGTTTCCAATGCACAGCTATTATAAATAAAGCTGCTATGAGCATTCTTGTACAAATCTTTTGGACATGTGCATTCATTTTCAGCGGGTGGGTAAATATGTACAAGTGCAATGGCTTGGTCAAAAAATAAGCATATGTTTAACTGGCTTTCTAATCTGACTACACGTAAAGACAACAACTGACTCTATTTCTAACAGAACAATGAGAGTCTGTGGCATGATCTGGCAATAAAAATATACAAAATATATCCACTATATATTCCTAATCAAACACTTAAAAGAGGCAAGGATCTGAGTGATCATCCATGTGATACTTCAGGAGTATTTTTTGGTAAACCAATGGATAGCATAAGGTTGGCTAGTTTTCCCTAATGTCACTGGACAAAGTGGGGAACAAAAACACTCCAAACTCCCAGCACAAGCACTACACAAATGACCTTACAGTGTCTATATCTGCGTTCAAAGAGATATTTTATCTCCTATGGCCAAAGAGCTGAGATGGATGAATTCAAACTCAGAATATCATCCTGTGAGTGTCTGAACTGCAATAAAAACTGAATTCCCAGACTCACAGGGTGTTAACTGGGAAAGAATGGGAACCTCAAAGTTAGAATGGGAATGGCTTTATTATTGTTTATTTGTAGTAGTTCTTGAAATCAAGTAACATAAGTCCTCCAACTTTTGGTCTTCTTTTCCAAAATTATTTAGACACTTCTTAGTCCTCTGCACATCCATATAAATTCAGAATTATTTTGTCAATTTCTTCCAAAAAAGAAGCCTTATGTGATCATAATTTGCATTATGTTGAATCCATAGGAAAATGTGGGGGCAACTGATAGCCTTAGAAATATCAAATCTCCCAATTGATAAAAATTATAAAGCTCTGCATTAGAGATTTATAAGTTCTCTGAGCAAGGTGTTATAATTTCCGTGTAGAGTTCTTGCATTCTATAAGATTTATTGCTAAGTGGGCTTTTTTGATACTACACTACTTAAATTTTATTTATATTTATTTAAATTTTGTTTTTATATTTGCTGCTAAAATGTAAAAATAAAATATTTTTTACCTAATTAGTCCTGGATATTTATTTTCAAGTAGTTTAGTTTGTTAGTTTGCATGGGATGCCACACCAAATAAACAAAATTCCTGTGGCTTAAAAAAAAGGAATTTATTTCTCATGGGTTTTGAGGCTATAAAAGAGACAAAGAAAGCAAATTCTCTGATATCTCTTACAAGAACACTAATCTCACCCTCATAACTTCATCTAAACCTTATTACTTCCCAAAGGTCCCATCATCAAATACATCATGTTGAGGATTAAGGCTTCAATGCATAAATTTTAGGATATATATATAATTTAATCCATAGCACTTAAAATTTTCTATTAGACAATTATGCTTTATCTATTTTTTTAAAGATTTTATTTATTTATTCATGAGAGACACAGAAAGACAGGCAGAGAAACAGCGTCGGTCCATTTAGGGAGCCCAATGTGGGATTCGATCCTGGGACTCCAGGATCACGCCCTGGGTTGAAGGCAGGTGCTCAACTGCTGAGCCACCCAGGCATCCCAACAATTATGCTTTAATTAGAAATGCTTTAGTTCTTTCTTTCTAATCTTTATGACCTTTATTTTTCTTGCCTTACTACAATGGCTAGAACCCCCAATACAATGTAGAATAGAGGTGATAAGATAACTATCTTTGCCTTGTTGCTGACATCAAGAGTAGAGCATTCAATTTCATACCATTTAGAATGACCAACTCTTAAATCTATTATTCTAAAATTCTTTCTGATCCATATATCTCTATCATCAAGTAATCACATATTCTACTTCACTGAGAAAATAGAAGCCAAGAACAATGAATTAGTGTACTCTATTCTCCATGACTACAAATACATGTTTTGTTTTGTTTTTTACTGCCTTTACTCCTACTTTCCACTACAATGAGGGGTTTCCCTTATACAGTCCAAATTCGCATACCCTTCCTTTTCTCAAGACTGACTCTTTTGGTTATTCATTCTACTTCAATGGTTTTCTTTCTTCTGGTTTCTGGTGATCTTCTAACATCTAAAAATCTTCAATTATCTCTTCCTCAATATTTCATAAACAAGAATAAGGGAACTATTTCAATTTGTTTCCCTTCAGATATTTGCTATATTTTCTTGCCAATAGCATTCAGATTTCTTCAAAATGACATCAATATTACTCTCTTACCTCTGCTTACCCCTCCTGACCTGTATTTGTAATTATTTACTAAACATACAATTAGTTCCAAGGTACTTCAGCCATAATCTTGTTTAAATTGAATTAATCATTTTTATCCAAACTAGTTCCCACAGCCACACCCTAACTCAAGTATTCAAAATTGAAACCCAAATTATCGTAGCATCTCTTTTCCTAATCATTCCTTCCCCATGTTAAGAAAAAATCAGTTAAGCATCATAATCATACCTCAGAAATATCTTCCAATTTCCTTATAATTATTTTACTTTATACTATGTTCTCTAGTTCATATTACATTTTTTAAAAAGTAACTTAACTAGTCTTCTTTCTTCCAAGATATCTCTGGAAAAAGAGTCTAGGTGCCTACTCAAAAATATATTCCCCACTTCCTATTTTATGACATATCCTCACTTTATCTCAGTTTGGCAATTTGTCTGCTCTTCCATTCAGCTTGAGATGTCATGTGACAAATTTCTGGCCAAAGTGAGGTAAGAAAAAGTTGTAGGAAAGCTTCTAGGAAGTCTTGCTGATGAGTTCACTCTTCTTCTTCCATGATGCTTCAAAGGAGGTTATAATGGCAAGAATTTCAATAACCATCTTGGATTAGGACATCAAGAACCTGGGTGGCTCAGTCAGTTAAGCATCTAACTCTCAATTTCAGCTCAGGTTGTGATCTCAGGGTCCCGTCTCGGCTCTATGCTCAGCAGGAAGTCTGCTTGAAATTCTCTCTCTCCATTTCCCTCTGTCCCTCCACCACTCCTCTCTCTCTCTCAAATAAATAAATATATCTTTTTAAAAAGTCTTCATTATTAAAAAAAAAAAAAAGAACCATACTGCAGCATGCCAGACCAGGAAGTTGTAGACTGGGTATCTGCTGTTTTAATAAAATTCCCATAAAACCTCTGTTATAAAATGTTTTAAAATAAAACAATCTTCAGGGTTGCCTGGCTAGCTCAGTCAGTTAAGTGTCTGTCTACCGTTGACTCAGGTCATGATTCTGAAGTCCTGTGATCGGGCCCCGCATTGGGCTCCATGATCAGCAGGAAGCCTGCTTCTCCCTCTGCCCTTCACACTGCTTGTGCGCTCTCTCTCAAATAAATAATTTAAAAAAATTAAATACAATAAATAAAACAATACATGTGATATAGGCCACTGTGGTCTGGTCCCTGTTACATATGCTGTACTAAATATTAATCACTATATCCATTAAACTCTATATGCCATATGATAGACTAGAATAATCTCACCATGCCACTCTTCCTATTAGAATCTCTAAAAGGCTTCTAATTACCATTAGATTAGAATCCAAACATCTAATGATATAGAGAACATTTTTTAATCTGGAAACTGATCTGTCATCTGGCACCATTTTTGGAGGCAATTCTCCCTTTATTTTTAAATACAACAATATTTCATTGCTTAAAGCCTTCTAGTGTTTTGTGTTTTTTAACATTTGGGTCTTTAAATGATATTCTCTCAGCCTTTCTTCTTTATCCAAGATTTTTTAACGCCTAATTCCCCTTTAGGGTATAGTTTAAACATTACTTCATTTAAGAATCAATCCTTTCTTGATCGATCAAAGTTGTGCTGAGTGTTCCTCCTGTGTACCACCAAGTGAGTGTTTATCCCTACCAGAGTTATTATGAACCTGAATTAAAATTTCCTGTTCTTCTCTTTCTCTTTCTGATAGAAAACACTTTAAAAGATGCTTAAAGAAGGTGTTATGTCTGATTCACCATCCTCCCCATTTTTAAGATAGAACATTTAATATACTTAATATATTTTGTATTAATTTTTAATTAATAAATAAATAAGTTAATTTTTTGTTAAATTTTAGTTAAAAATAGAGATGTAGCAAAGCTTCTAGTTTCATTTCATTATTTATTTAACGTCATCAGGCCTTTCAAGTTTACAAGATATTTGCTCTAGAAGAGTTAACAGAACTGCAGATAAGCAAGATTTTTAAATAGAACAACTGTTATATTTCAGAACAAAGCATTCAAATTGTTCAAACTTTTGAACATTAAGAGATTTTTGTTGCCTTTCAGTAGGATATTTTCACTTCATATGCATGCACCTTAACATCTGTGCCATTTTGTTTTGAATGTTTGACAGAGAAATTATTCAACAGGTACCCCAGCTGTCAAAGCATGCCATTTGTGATGCTTCGACAAGCAGCACAGTCTCTTCAAACTATATTGCACCTGAGTAAGGAAATCTCCACTGGGAACTACTGCCTTAAATGTTTCAAAGCATACATAGGACACTTACACTTTTCAACATCAGGTCTCCGTATTCCTGCAAAATTGTTCTCTGTTGAATGCCCCCTTCTTATTTTTCACCTATGGTGACAGTAATATGATTGATAATGCTTACTGACTTCTCAAAGGCCTCTAAATTCTGTCGTATCATTGACGTTTCACTTAGCTTTAATGCCTTACTTGTCAGTTATTTGTAATATGCATTAATTATTTCTTTATGTAATCGTGACCTGCTTCTGAGAGGTTTCATGTGCTTGATGTACAGTTTTTTTGATGTACAAAAAAAATGAATAGTAGAGGTAGAAGAGAGTGATGAAAAAATATATGAAAACAGTTTAAAGTATTTCTGGGAAGCATACTCCAAACCTTTGCCATATAATATAGTTTCTTCATATACTGTATGCATTTCATTATTTTATGGAAAATATATTCCAAATAATATTGTACCATTTAAGATGTGAGACAAGGTAATAGTAACTCATTTTCTATTTGTCTAAACCTATTATTTCTCCTCTATTACTTGTCTCCATTGGCTATTCCTTATTCTTCCTATCCTAAACAAGAATAACTTGACATGGTCCTCAAGATCACCTTCTCAAGTTCACACATTCATCTAACCTATTAAATCTGTTGTATTTACTCATTTGGACAATTTTTAAGTACCTGACACATACTAGACTTTGATATATGATGAGGTGGAAGAATAAGATAAATATGCATAATCCCTGACATCTGGATCATATGGTCTAGTTTGAGAGACAGGCAGACATTAATCAAGTAATCCCGGGCAGCCCCGGTGGCTCAGCGGTTTAGCGCCGCCTGCAGCCCAGGGCGTGATCCTGGAGACCGGGATCGAGTCCCGCGTCGGGCTTCCTGCATGGAGCCCGCTTCTCCCTCTCTCTCTCTCTCTCTCTCTCTCTCTCTCAATGAATAAATAAATAAATCTTTTTTAAAAAGTAATCTCAAAAAATAATTGAAGTTATATGACAAGTATATGAAGGAGAGGTCCTTAATGTTCTAAGTGCACTTAATAAAACTCCACTTAGGAAGTGTTTCATTGTTCCCCAAACTTAAGGGATAATAATGCATGAGCAGATGAAGAAGGTTTGGAGTATATCAGGAGAGGGAAGAACATATGCAAAAGGTTTAGTGGTCAAAGGGATGCTTTAGGTTTGAGATAGCATGAGAAGGCAGAGTTTTGGCTGGCAAACTGGTATGAAAACTGAGATTGCCAACTTTTTAAAGAAATATTTTATTTGCTTATTTGAGAGAGAGAGAATGAATGAGAGGGAGGCAGAACACAAGCAGAGGGAGGGACAGAAGGAGAAGGAGGGAAAGTAGAATCCTCACTGAGCAGGGAGCCTGATGCAGGGCTCAACCCCAGGACCCTGGGATCACGAACTGAGTCGAAGACACAAGTTCAACCAACTCAGCCACCCAGGCGCCTTGAGATCAGAAACTTTCAAAATGAATCTTAAAAAGTTTAGTAGGGACTTTTCTATGTCAAACTTTGTAAGACATATTAAGAAATCCGATTTTAGCATAAGATATTTAAAACCAATAATTTGCTTTAAGCAGAAAATGGAAAATAAGGAACTAATACGATCAGGTTTGTGACCTGAAAGGTAATCACTTAGCTGTGTAAAGACTAGAAAGGAGTAGCCATTTCAGATGTTACTGAGAAGAGATGATCTCTCTGACACAAACACACAAAAATGGTGTTAAATATAAATAAAGATCTAATTGTATAGCTTGGGGAAAAATGGGAAAGGACAAGGTTTAATAGGGTGAACAGTCATAAAACTTCTAGACATATTGATTTTAAGAGGCCTCAGAGAAGGCCAACAGCTGATGTCAAATAGTCATATATATAGTTCTGTGCTTAAAAATTCTGGGCTGGAGATATAAATATGAGTTAACTGTAAACAAGAGATAATTAAAACCAAGATGCAGATTAATTTGCTCAAGTATGAAAGGAGACCTAATTTTGGGATGCGATAACCTTTAGCACACAATGTCTGGGAAGAGAACAATGAAATTAGAAAACAAAACTGGGCAACCTGGGTGGCTCAACAGTTTAGCACCACCTTCAGCCCAGGGTGTGATCCTAGAGACCCGGGATCGAGTCTCACATCGGGCTCCCAGCATGGAGCCTGCTTCTCCTTCTGCCTGTGTCTCTGACTTTCTCTCCTCTCTCTCTCTCTCTCTCTCTCTCTCTCAAGAATAAATAAAATCTTAAAAAAAGAAAGAAAACAAAGCCAGAAATAAATAGAAACAAAATCAGAGAATCATATCATAATAGACAAAAGAAAGAGTATTTCAAAAGAGACAAGCTGACCAAGAGAAACGAAAGCATGTATCTAAACAAAAACTAGGGACACTTGGGTGGCTCAGTAGTTGCGCATCTGCCTTTGACTCAGGTCATAATCCTGGAATTCTGGGATCAAGTCCCACGTCAGGCTCCCCACAGAAAGCCTGCTTCTCCTCTGCACATGTCTCCGCCTCTCTCTGTGCCCCTCATGAATAAATAAAAACTAGTATACAAATGTTCATGGCAACATCATAGTCAAAAACTAGAACCCACCCTAATGACCATCAATTAGTGAAAGGTTAAACACATCATGAAATACCACTTAGCAATAAAAAGTAAGAAACTAATGATATATGTATGCAATAATATGGATAAAAATGAAAGGTATGGTTGCTAAATAAAAGAAGGCAGTGACAAAATACTAAACTCCAGAAAAAGAGAAAATGATAATGAAATAAAGAATATTAATGCTTCTCTGGAGCTCTAAGCAGGAGGAGAAAAAAAAGGAAAACTGACTGCAAAGGGTCAGAAGGAATCTTTTTAGAATTATGGAAATATTCCATATCTTGATTACAGTGGAGATTACATGGTGAATTTATATTAGGTAAGCTACACCTTGATACCATTAGACAACCAAGGAAGTTGTGAGTCAAGAAAATCAAATGCTATAGATATGCAAGTTATAATGGAAACTGAAAAATCTTTCAGTTAAACACTATAGAGGTAGTTTTAATCTGAATTGAAAGATTGTACTAGGGATGCCTGGGTGGCTTAGCGGTTGAGCGCCTGCCTTCGGCTCAGGGTGTGATCCCAGAGTGGCGAGATGTAGTCCCACATCGGGCTCCCTGCAGGGAGCCTGCTTCTTCCTCTGCCTGTGTCTCTGCCTCTCTCTCTCTCTCTCTCTGTGTCTCATGAATAAATAAATAAAATCTTAAAAAAATGTGCTAAAAGTTAAATCAGAGTGATTATCTGTAATGACTGAAGTAATCGACTAAAGAAACAAAATTAGTAACTTTTCTAAAACTTAAGACAATTGACCTAATTCAAAGATTTATCTCTTCATCCTTAGTCAATTCCCAAATAAACACCTTTTGTTGTGATGACTATAAAAACCTATTTCAAAGAAACAAACATTTAACTTGTGATTACATGAATGCAATCATATATGTTAACATTTCCAAAGCACAGTTAAGTATCATTATTATACTCAGTATTTTGTCCTATAAAATATAATTTGCAGTAACTAAGCTATTTTCTAACTTGAAAACTATCTATTTTTCTAAAAGTTAAAATTAACTGTAAGGGAAAAGACTGTTAAGGGTACTTTAAATATTTGTCATTGCATAGTATGTGTATTTGTATTTGCCATGAGAAGTTACAAATGTCAGTTTATACATTAGGACATGGACAAAGCACACTTTCACACCACCATCCTCATACATATACCAAGAGGAAAAAAGAAAAGCACAGAGCCTATGCCAAAATTACAGTATAAAACTATGTGGTACACATATCATTGATCATATATAATATCATATTAGACAAACCAGGATAAAATATTTGAGTTTATTTTATTGGCAAGTTTTCTTATTTTAATGCAGTAAATAGTAATAATCTCACTTATGCTAGAAAAGCCTTAAGTGGAGAGGAACCAATGAAATTCTAGCCTTATTCTGACTGACAAGAACCATGTGCACAACATGAAGAAGTGAGGCAGTCACTGTGCACAGCTGTGCTTCTTCTTTTTTTTTTTTTTTTTTATTTATTTATGATAGTCACACAGAGAGAGAGAGAGAGAGAGGCAGAGACATAGGCAGAAGGAGAAGCAGGCTCCATGCACCGGGAGCCCGACGTGGGATTCGATCCCGGGTCTCCAGGATCGGGCCCTGGGCCAAAGGCAGGCGCCAAACCGCTGCGCCACCCAGGGATCCCCAGCTGTGCTTCTTCTAAGACTGAAGTGATTTAGGACATCATGTCTCAATACATCCCCCATAATAGGAAGCAATGCACATAAAAAATGAATGCTAGATAACATTAGGGCTCTGGCCCTAGAGCCTTTTGTTGTTGTTTCATTTTCTTTTGCTTTGCTTTGTTTTGTTTCCATCACCCATATTCACACTGATGACTAAAGATGGACATGGAAACGGTCACAATCCACTACTTTAAAATTAGAAGTGGGAAATTAGTGCTTTGGCAACTGCATCCATGTGCCATGGATGTGTTTTAGCTTTTTCCTATTCTTGGTATTGGTTGGAATTTATAGACAGTCTAGGGCGATTAGCAGTCTGACTATGAATTAGGTAAGCTCATATCTAACAACATGTGTTATGAAACAACTCGAACTGTTTGCTAGGGTTATCACTTTAAGAGGAAGAATAACCTTAATAATACTAGAGCAACAATTTTACATAGATATCCTTAGGTACTTTGAAAATTTTAATTTAACTGATAGTTATAATCAAACACCTAATCCCATCAAAAGACACAAGGTATCAGAATAGATTTAAAAAAATGAGACCCATCTATATACTGCCTATAAGAGACTCATTTTACCTAAAGATACCTGAGAATTGAAAATGAGAGGATGGAGAACCATTTATCATGCTAATGGGCATCAAAAGAAAGCTGGAGCAGCTGTACTTATATCTGCCAAAGTAGATTTTAAACCAAAGATTATAACAAAAGATGAAGAAGGGCACTATATCATAATAAAGGGGTCTATTCAAAAAGAAGATCTAACAATTATATATATTTATGGTTCCAACTGGGAGCACCCAAATATATAAATCAATTAATAACAACATAAAGAAACTCATTGATGATAATACAATAAAATAGGGCAGGACTTTAACACTCCATTTACATCAATAAACACATCATCTAAGCATGCAATCAACAAGAAAGCAATGGTTTTTGAATGACACATTGACCAGATGGACTTAGCACATATATTCAGAACTTTTCATCCTAAACAGAATACACATTTGTTTTGAGTTCACATGGAGCATTCTCCAGAATAGATCACATACTAGGTCACAAATCAGGCCTCAACAAGTACAAAAAGATTGAGATTATACCATACATATTTTCAGACCACAATCCTATGAAACATGAAGGGAACCACAAGAAAAAAATTTGGAAAGAGCACAAATACATGGAGGTTAAAGAATATCCTACAAAAGAATGAATGGTTTAAACCAGGAAATTAAAGAAGAAATTAAAAAAAAAAAACCATGGAAACAACAACAAAAAAAGAAAATATGAAAGTCCAAAATATTTGAGATATATAAAAATCTGTCATTAAGGGGGAAGTATATAGCAATATAGGCCTACCTAAAGAAGCAAGAAAAGTCTTAAATATTCAACCTAACCTTACACCAAAACGAGGTAGAAAAGGAACAGCAAATAAAGCCTAAAGCCAGAAGAAGAAGAATAAAGATTAGAGCAGAAATAAATGATATAGAAACAAACAAACAACCAGATCAATGAAAATAGCAGCTGGTTCTTTGAAAGAATTAATAAGATTGCTAGACTCCTAGTTAAACTTATCGAAAGAGAGAGAGAGAGAGAAAGATCTCAAATAAATAAATTCATGAGTGAGAGAGGAGATTCACAACCAATACCACAGAAATACAAACATTTATAAGAGAATGTCATGAAAAATTATGTGCCAAAAAAATTTTTAAAAAAAAGAAAAATTATGTGCCAACAAATTGGGCAATCTGGAAGAAATGGATACATTCCTAGAAACACATAAATTACCAAAAGTGAAACAGGAAGAAATAAAAGATTTAAACAGACCCATAACCAGCAGAGAAATTGAATCAGTAATCAAAAATCTCCTAACAAATAAAAGTCCAGGGCCAGATGGCTTCTCAGAAGAATTCTACCAAATATTTAAAGAAGACTTAATACTTACTCTTCTCCAACTGTTCCATAAAATAGAAATGGAAGGAAAACTTCCAAACTCACTATATGAGGCCAACATAACCCTGATTCCAAAACCAGACAAAGATGCCACTGCAAGGGAGAATTACAGGCCAATTTCCCTGATGAACATGATTGCAAAAATTCTCAACATGATACTAATAAATTGAATCCAACAATACATTAAAAGAATTATTCACCCTGATCAAGTGGGATTTATTCCAGGGCTGTAGGGGTGATTCAATATTCACAAATCAATAAATATGATACACAACGTTAATAAAAGAAAGGATAAGAACCACATGATCCTCTCAATAGATGCAGAAAAAGCATTTGACAAAATACAATATATATTGATAAAACAGTTTTTAACCATATGATAAAAACTCTCAATAAAGTAGGGATAGAGGGAACATACTTCAACATTACAAAGTCCACATATGAAAGACCCACAGTCAATATTGTCCTCAATGTAAAAAAAACAAAACAAAACCAAAAACAAAAAAACAGAAAGCTTTCCCTGTATAGTCAGGAACATGACAGTGATGTACACTCTCACCATTGTTAGTTAACATAGTACTGGAAGTCCTAGTCTCTGCAATCAGACAACAAAAAGAAATAGGCATCCAAATCAGCAATGAAGAAGTCAAAATTTCACTATTCACAGACACTAAGATGCTCTGTGTAGAAAACCCAAAAGACTCCACCAAAACATTTCTAGAACTGATATCCAAATTCAGTAAAGTTGCAGCTTACAAAATCAATGTACAGAAATCTGCTGCATTTCCTTACACTAATAATTAAGCAGCCAAAAGAGAAATCAAGAATTGATTCCATTTACAAGTGCACCAAACCCATAAGATAACATAGAAATAAACCTACCCAAAGAGATAAAAGGTCTATAACTCTGAAAACCACAGAACAGTTATGAAAGAAATTGAAGACAACACAAAGAAATGGAAAAAACAGGTCATGCTCACAAATTGGAGGAACATTGTTAAAATGTCTATACTATCCAAAGCAATCTACACATTTAACACAATCTCTATTAAAATACCACCAAAAATTTTCACAGAGCTAGAATAAATAATCATAGAATGTGTATGGAATCGCAAAAGACCCCTAATAACCAAAGCAATCTTGAAAAAAGGAAAGCAAAGCTGGAGGCATCACAATTCTGGATTTCAAGCTAAATTACAAAGCTGTAGTCATCAAGACAGAGTAGTACTGGCACAAAAACAGACTCACTGATCAGTGGAAAATAATAGAAAACTCCTGAAATGGACCCACAACTCGATGGTCAACTAATTTGACAAAGCAGGAAAGACCATCTAATGGAAAAAAGACAGTCTCTTCAACAAATGGTATTGGGAAAACTGTATAGCAACATGCAGAAGAATGAAACTTGGCAACTTTCTTACACTATACACAAAAATAAATTCAAAATGGATTAAAGACCTACATATTAAAAATGAAATCATCAAACTTCTAGAGGAGAACACAGATAGCAACCTCTTTGCCTCCGCCACAGTAGCTTCTTTCTAGACAAGTCTCTGAAGGCAAAGGAAACAAAAGCAAAAATGAACTATTGGAACTTTATCAAGATAAAAAGCTTCTGCACAACCAAGTAAACAATCAGCAAAACTAAGAGACAACCTATGGATAGAAAAAGATATTTGTAAATGACTTATCTGATTAAGGATTAGTATTCAAAATCCATAAAGAATTTATCAAACTCAATACTCAAAAACCAAATAATCCAGTTAAGAAGTGGGCAGAAGACATGAATAGACATTTTTCCAAAGAAGACATACAGAGGCTAACAGACACATGAAAAGATGGTCAACATCACTCATCATCAGAGAAATACAAAACAAAACTACAATGAGATATCACCTCACACCTGTCAGAATGGATAAAATTAACAACACAGGAAACAACAGATGTTGGTGAGGATGGAAATGAAAGGGGAACACTCTTATACTTTGGTAAGAACATAAACTGATGCAGCCTCTCTAGAAAACATTATGGAGGTTCCTAAAGGTTAAAAATGGAACTAACCTACAACCCAGCAATTGCTCTACTAGGTATTTACCCAAAGGATACAAAACTACTGATTCAAAGGGGTACATGCACTCTGATGTCTATAGTAGCATTATCAACAATAGCCAAATTATGGAAAGAGCCCAAATGTATACTGGCTGATGACTGGATAAGGAAGATGTTTTATATACGTATATATATGTATATATTCATATATATAATTCCATAATACATATATATGTGTAGATATATCATGAAATATTACTCAGCCATCAAAAAGAATGCAATCTTGTCATTTGCAACAACATGGATGGAGCTAGCAAGTATTACGCTAAGTGAAACAAGTTAGAGAAAGACAAATACCATATTATTTCCCTGAAATGAGGAATTTAAGAAATAAAACAGAGATCATAGGAGAAAGGGGTGAAAAAAGGGAGGAGGGAAAACCATATGAAACAAATTGAGGGTTGATGGAGTGGGGGTTGTTCAGGATTTGGGCTAAATAGGTGTTGGGTATTGAGGAGGGCACTTGTTTGATGAGCCCTGGATGTTATATGTAAGCAATGAATACTAAATTCTATTCCTGAAACCAATATTACACCACATGTTAACTAACTAGAATTTAAATAAAAACTTGACACAAACCATAGAGATACCTAAATACCTAAAACAGTTTAGTGTACAAATACACTTCAAATCCATAGGTGCTTTTAAGTCTTTAATATATCCAGAATTTAAGTATCTACATCAAAACATTTAAAATTAGTTTGGAATATTTTACGTATTTCATTTGAAAATGCATCATTTCTCTCTAAATAAAAAATTGTATATAAAAATAAATTCTTTCTGAATATAATATTCATTTTGGCAATCAATTTTAGAAAGATGTTTTCTTCATCTCAATCCTGTATCAATGAAGAAACTGAGGTACATACGAAGCATGATGGATGCTGAAAAACCTATATTTTCCTATCCATTCCATAATTAAACTTTCATTAGCTAGGCTTCTGATTATGTAATTTAAGTATTTATTTTAGGGGTATCATTGGCCCACAGCCTATCCACAAGAGCCAGAAAATCAAGTTTCAGAGGCAATATTATCAATATCATACAAAAATCTAACCAAGTGAAAATACCAGAGCCTTGAGCCATAGAAATCAGATACTTTCACCTGTACCCTACACTGGGCACTAAATTCTACTTCTTGAGAAATGCTGCCAATGGTGCTAGAAACTGGTAGAGCTATTATGACTCAATAGCAAAATCAAATGCTGTGTGATCCAGCCTTCCTTGTGTCTTTAGATCCAGATTCATCATCCAGAGCAGATCTGTCTGACCACTGAAGCATATATGTAATGCTCAGGCTAAAACTTCTAGGGAAACTGGGAAAAAAAATGAATGTAGATATTTCAGCTTCTACAGTGAGGAAGGAGACTGGCAATAAAAGATGGAAGATTCCTCTAATATGGGAAAGTATTTCAGATGTCGATGTGCCAATTGAAAAAAAGAAAATGACTCTAGACATTAGTAGTCCATAAGCAAAGACTATATTCTCTCTATGCACTGACAATTACTTCTGTTTGTTCAAAGAGTTTCTGGTATAATACATAGGCATTAATTAATGCTCATGGGTTATAACCCACTTGGCACTCTTTAATTATGAGTCAGCCCTTCATGATTTAGGACTACATTACTTAAAAATTGTGAGGGTCTAAATCTTACTAGTGTGGCAGATGGATGTTCATTACAATGTAAAAGCTTCAGTATGATCAGTCAAAGGCAAAAATTAGACAGGAATTTCAAGTACATATTTCCATAAAACCTTCAGGTTAATATCTCAAAACAGTAAAAAAGACATGGACTTTTCTGACAAGGCTTGGTGCTCATTGTCAAACTCTGGGAGAGAATGAGAGGACTACTTGAAGGATTGTTTTTATAAATGGACTTCAAAGGGTGCCTGGGTGGCTCAATCAGTTAAGGATCTGCCTTTGGTTCAGGTCATGATCCCAGGACCCTGGGATTGAGCCCCACATTGGGCTCCCTGCTCAGTGGTTAGACTGATTCTCCCTGAGATCATGACCTGAACATAAACAAGAGTCAGATGCTTAACTGACTATGCCACCCAGGCGCCCTAGAAAAAGAAGTTTATTGAAAATTCCCAAAAGGAAAGTATAAAAGCATAGTGTGGTATATGTCCCTTTCACCTTAACATCTCAGGTAGATTCCATAATTTTGATTTATATTGTGACTTCTATTTGCTTTTCATTCTCCTCTTATTCAGTTCACGTGTACTCGGCCCCCAAATCTTTAGAATACAGAGTTAGGATATCATAGCATGAACTACCCTTAAAACATCCTCTATTCCCTCCCCCCAGGAATATCTTCTCCAATGTGATGTGCAGGGTAAGGGAAGAAGAAGAGGGTTAAGTTGACTGATATAAATGTTGACCTTTCTCTGTTGGATGTCTGTGTTAGAGCCAAAAATTTCAGGTCACTGATGTCAACACTTTTAGGAGTTCATCCACCAAGAGGCTACATAAAGTTGTGCAGGCTATGATATGCAGAAAATACACTCAGTATTTCATGGGAGTAGAGGGAGATTGATATCCAGTCTGTGTTCTGGTCAACAAGTGTTTGGGCTGTACCTACTCAGAGGGGTGCCTTCTCTAGTTACAAAGTCCTCTTATGAACTACCAGTGAAGCCTCAGTGGGACTTCCTCACATTTTCTTTCTTGATCTGGGAAACCTGCTTTAACTCTACCTTTTGCACACCTTGCTTGGCTTCTTACCCTTGAAGTACACATTCCAACCTTTGACTACTGAGGTCTTCTCACTCAGTCCTCTAAAATGGGAAAAACAGCAAAAGAATTCAAATTCACTTTTTTTCGCTTTGTCCACTTGATCCCTGGGATATTCACATCCCCTTGCCACTGCAAACAGTGGAGTGCAAACTAAGCAATGATGAAACTTCTTTCTTTGTTTATTCCTCTCAAATTTTTACTTAATAGGTTCACCTGGAATCTCACTTGGGATCTCAAAAACTCCCTTTGGTGAAGATACTCACAATTTTAAAATACTTTATAACTCCTCTGTTCACTAGATCAAGGGTTAAAAGTATGGAAAGAACCCCTTTCCTTTTTTTTTTTTTTATATAAAGGAAGAAAAACAGGTGTGATCTCTCACCACAAGAATGCAACTCCTCCCATAGCTAAAGATACCCATAAATCCCTTCCTACTCCTCTACCAGTCATTTGCTTACACCGACAGGGAGGAAACTGGAAGGCACAATTATAGATTTTGCTATCACTAATTCTTCTATCTCTGAGATACATCTCTTTTATCTCTGAGATAAGGAGTCTGTACATATTGGTTAACAGTTTTCTTCATACTTAGCTTTGAGCCATAGAATTCAAGGTGAAGACAATAGGAAAGTCCCAAATTAACAGGAAAAAAAATCCTTATTGAATAGATAAGTACACAGTAAATACTTAATGTTCATGGAAACTGAATATGAATATTTTTAGCTTATAGAATCCATTCTTTTTATTTGTTTATAATATTAATTATGGATATTCAGTGTCTAATTTCTATTAAAAGCATACAATATAAAGTTATCTGTCAATTACAACTCAATAAAAAAATAGAGAAAAAGCATTCAAGGCAAATAACACAGGCTTATATTTTCTCCAAAAGTAAACTCTGAATTATGTAATTTTGGGGCTTAAAGTTAGTCCAGACATTACTTAGTCCATGTACTTATCCCCAAGCCCCTGAATCTATTGATCATTAGAAAGGTTGAGAGGAGGAGCCTATCCCAACGGTTTTAAAATAGGTTATTTCAATTAGAATGAGTACAGCTTGGAATGAGACAGAGATCTATATATCTACATCTCTCTGTCCTGGCTTCTATATTATTTGATTTCTGAAAATTTATTTTACTTCTTTGAGCCTCAGCAATTAAGGTATAAGTTTATAGAAGCAATGAAATAGTACCTGTGGTTTGTGTTACATATCGTAGTTTACAAAATGTCTTTATATGTATTCTCAGTTATCATGTTATTTAATCCTTTATACAATCCCATGAGGCATTTCTACAGTTTCTATGCCACTGCTGTATTACACCACTCTTCATGTACTTCCTCAGTGTGCTTCATTAGAATATGAACATAACACATCACTGCACATTTATCAAGGCATGACCATGTACTCTATCATTTATGCATGTGAACTCTATCATTTAATATCCAACAAATATGTTACAGCAAATGCCCAGTTATGACTAGCCATTAGATAAACTGCTCTTATTTACTTAAACTATTCTTCCCACTAATAAAACTAAACCAAATGCCTTTGTACCTAGTACTGAAACTTTTAACAGTCTAACATTACACTGACAGATTTTATTATACTGTAAATTTTACTCAATTATTTCATACATCTCTATCTCAATACCAAATTTATTATAAATCTCTTGTTGGCAGAAATGCTAAAAAATAGTGCAAATTAAGATACAGTATGTTAACATAAAGAAATAATTGGACTGTGGGACAGAACGCCTGAGATCTGGTTGTAGATCCATTACTTTGTTACCATGTGGCCTTTGATTAGTCCTAGAGCCTAGAGCCTTGCTCTATTTGCCCACCAATGCCATCGTATTACATATCTAATTAGCGCCGGAGTTTCTGGGCTGCATTTAATTTTTCTGTGTCACAGTTAATTTATCTGTAATACAAGGAAATGATATATTGAAGACAAGATCATAAATAATGAAATGTAGATACTGAATGTAAGATATCTAACGTGGTGACTATCACATGAAAAATGCTTAGGTGATATGTTCCTTTTTTATCTGGTTGTCTATCTCCTACAATGTCTAGGCACATTAAAAATAGCTTTTTCAGGCAGTCCGGGTGGCTCAGCAGTTTAGGGCCACCTTCAGCCCAGGGCAAGATCCTGGACTCCTGGGATCGAGTCCCACTTCGGGCTTCCTGCATGGAGCCTGCTTCTCCCTCTGCCTGTGTCTCTGCCTCTCTCTCTCTCTCTGCCAAGTTTCTCATGAATAAATAAAATCTTTAAAAATAGCTTTTTCTATTTACCTGGTCGATAGTCTCACTTTCTATTGAAACAATATTAAGAAATACTATTAAACTATCAAAAGGTTATATATATTTATAAATATATATGTATACATATATATACATATATTTAATACATTGCACTTACTATTAATAAATAAACACAATTGCTTAGCCATGTTTTACAAACACTGTTTGATATGCTCCACACTTCACAGGAAGGCAGTATCCATTTGTTAGAAAAAATTACTTATGCTCTGACAACAGATTGACAATACCCATATAATCAATTAATTTTATGACCAGCCCTCAAGATATAAAACATGACATACAATAAACTAAGCAGAAGTAAGACTGTTGTCTTGAAAAAATATATATGACCTGAGAACAACAGAAAAAATAATACACAACAAAAGAATTATGCTACTTAATTGTGTTGCAATGACGTTGGTTTTAAAGACCATTTGTAGTCCGGGATATGGTGAGCAAATAAATTGGCTTTTGTTTCCATTGCTTAAGGTTGAATGATATTGAAGCTATAGCTAGAAAAATGATGAAAGGAAAAATTAATGAACATAAATTAAAAATTCTTCTTATGTCTTTACTGATAAGATATCTTCTCTAACATGTTTCTATTTCCCTTCCCTGCCCACCTAGAAGCACCTAGAAGCAACAGAGTTCTGCACTTTTGCCTGGTCTGTCCTACCCACGCTATTGTATCTTTGCACATGTGACATTGGGGTCTGGGAGATGACAGTATCTAACTGGGCTAACAGAATTGATCATGAGTTGAAAAAAAGACAGAGAGAACTCAGCAAGGAAGAATGAGAGAGTTTGGAAGAGAGGTATCTGTAGCCAGGGGCACTATTTTATAATAGAACACAATAACCGTTTATAGAGTAGGTATCCTTAGGAACTTCACACTAAAATCAATATGCCAGCTGTGAAATACAGCTCTGCTGCAGGCAATTTTTTTTTTCAAGAAAAAAAAAAATCTTAACAGATTTAACAAAAATAGAAAGCATATGAGTGAATTTATCCCCCGAGATTGAATGGTTCCTGGGAACAGAATGTAGCAAGAAAATCACTAGCTGCCCATTATGCTATGCTTTAAGCATAAAAGGAAGCATGGCAGGAGGCATGGCAAGATGGACTGTCTCCTCTAGGATGGTCTGAACTCATCAGTAAAAGCCCCATGTGCTTAGGCTTACCTCTGAGTTCCACCCCACCTTTACTCTTATATACACACACACTCCCTTCATGGGGTTAATATTAGATGACTCTTTGGGTTTTAAGATATTTACCTAATTCTAAAAGGACCAGGCACTTTTATGGGTTTTCTTTAAATAGAACTGCTTGTGTTTCTTTATATCCTTTGCAAGGTTGACTGTATGAATACATTTTCTCAGTTTAGATTTCATTAGGGATGGTACTGCCTTTTAGATCCAGTTGGAGGTACTAGAGAAATGGAAGGCATCACACACCATTGACAGAAGTATAACTAATGGCCCTATCTCAGAATTTCTGTCTCAGGGTTGATAAATGTAAGCTAGTAAGCCTGACAAAAGTGAGCAAAGTTCTTACAGAATTAACAACCAGGCAGTCAGTATTCCAAAGTGAGGAAACGACATCCCTCCAAAACTGTCTAGATGGTTTTTTGTATGTGAATAGATTCTGAGATGATAGCAATGATAACCAACAATTTTGAACTCAAACTATGTATATGTCAGATACTTTAAGTATGTTATGCAGGCTCTCTTTAAATATATAACCTAATCCTGAAAGGTAAATGCTATTAGTATTTCCTTTCTACAGTAGAAAGTAGAGGTATAATGCCTTCTAAAATGAAAGAGTAAAATGATCCCTCTTGTTCCATTGAAAAGACTGGAAGCTGAAAACATTGTATATATAAACAGTGTGAACAGGGTCTGGAGCCATGAGAGAAATGAAAAAGTAGAATGAGAACTTAAGGGAAATGCTTACAAATTCTCCCTAAAATAAACCTGAATAGGAAATAAAAGGATTATTTCACAGTGGAAGATAAACACAAAGAATCATTATTTTCCTACAGCCTTCTCTCATAACATAGATATCTGATGAAATAATACATTTATGGATGAAGAATTGTTTCAAGATTTAGTCTTAAAATTTAGCTTAGAATCATAGGTATTACAGTATCCCACAGAATATCATTTGTTGATACTTTCATGAATCACTTATTTGAATAAATTTTATTTTTGACACTCTTTTACAATCAATTAGAGATGGGTTTCTAAATGACCCACATGCAGTAACAGCCTGCTGTAAGTTATTTTTTTTTTACTTTCTTAATAAATAACAAAACAGGAACATAACAAAACCTGCATATGAGCTAAAAAAAAAAAAAAAAGACACCACAGGACTTAAGAGTTACATATACTTCAGTTTGCAACAGGAGTTGGTTACCACTCCTAAAAATTTACACCTAGCAGTTTTATATATTAATTTATGCACCTGCCTAGTGTTTAAATACTCCCATGGGTTAAAAAGACATTTTTACTCTAACATAAAAGTGCTGGTCTGATTTGATGAAGGAAGAAGAAGGCAGGGTTGTGTGAAGAACAGTGTCACTTTGTTTTGACACACAACTCAGCTTGTTCTTAGCTAGCCTAGGGGGCTCTGTCTTCTGAGAAAGAATTATTAGCCCAGGTGATAGGAAGTAAATTCAGAATACCTTAGAATTCTTGTGACCTGAAGTCTCATTCAGAAACCACCCAGAGCAAGTTGAAAGGGGTTAACCTTTGCTTAGTGAAGTGGGAGCCCTGACTGCTTTCCTGAGATTCAGGTTGCATTGATACCCATTGATGCTTCCAATGATCTTTCCTAGATTTCAATCTCCTATCCCAAGGAAGCACTGCTGAGGATGCAATCATCAGAAAACCAGGAGAAATTAGTTTTCCCACATTCCTCATGATTTTTTTTTTCCCGAAGTCACATTGGGGCTTTGGTTTCTTTTTTTAATTTTTTTTTTACATTTTCTAAAATTTAAATTCAATTTGCCAACATATAGTATAACACCTAGTGCTTATCCCATCAAGAGCCCTCCTCATTGCCTGTCACCCAGTTACCTCATCCCTGCACCCATTTCCACTTCCGCAACCCTTTGTTTGTTTCCCAGAATTAGGAGTCTCTCATGATTTGTTTCCCTCTCTAATTTTCCCACTAAGTTCCCCTCCTTTCCCTTATAATCCCTTTCACTATTTCTTATATTCCCCATATGAGTGAAACCATATGATGATTGTCCTCTGATTTACTTCATTCAGCATAATATCCTCCAGTTCCATCCATGTTGAAATAAATGGTGGGTATTCGTCTCTTCTGATGGCTGAGTAATATTCCATTGTATATACAGACTACATCTTCTTTCCCCAGTCATCTGTTGAAGGACATCGAGGCTCCTTCCACAGTTTGGCTATTGTAGACATTGCTGCTATGAACTTTGGGGTGCAGGAGTCCCGGTGTTTCATTACATCAGTATCTTTGGGGTAAATCCCTCGTAGTGCAATTGCTGGGTCATAGGGTAGCTCTATTTTTAACTCTTTTAGGAACCTCCACACAGTTTTCCAGAGTGGCTGTACCAGCTCACATTCCCACCAACAGTGCAAGAGGGTTCCCCTTTCTCCACATCCTCTCCAACATTTGTTGTTTCCTGTCTTGTTAATGTTCACCATTCTCACTCATGTGAAGTGGTATCTCATTGTGGTTTTGATTTGTATTTCCCTTTTGGCAAGTGATTCAGAGCATTTTCTCATGTGCTTGTTGGCCATGTGTACGTCTACTTTGGAGAAATTTTCTGCCCATTTCATGATTGGATTTTTTGTTTCTTGGGTGTTGAATTTGATAAGTTTTTTATAGATCTTAGATACTAGCCCTTTATCTGATATGTCATTTGCAAATATCTTCTCCCATTCTGTGGGTTGTCTTTTAGTTTTGTTGACTGTTTCTTTAGCTGTACAGAAACTTTTTATCTTAAGTCCCAATAGTTCATTTTTGCTTTTGTTTCCCTTGCTTTCATAGATATATCTTGCAAGAAGTTACTGTGGCCAAGTTCAAAAAGGTTGAGGGCTTTGCTTTCAGTTGCTGATAAACATAGGGGACATACAGTTATATAGATCCATTACAGACATATGCAATATATGCAATATATTGATACATGTAATATATTGGTATATGCCAAGTATATGAGAATGTCACAACCTCAGGTTACATATGCTTCAGTACTATGCTTCTGAAATCACAAACATCTGACTAAAGATGAGAAAATGGTCTTGTACTTCCTTCACTTCCCAAAGAAGCAGACACCAAAATATGTGCACCCTCACATTGCCCTTCCAGCCAAGTGTGGGAACTTAAAACATAACAAAATCCAATTTTCTAACACATTTTTTACATATATGTTAAAGGATGGTTTAACAAAACTCAAATATACAATCTAAAGAAAATAAAACAACACTACAGTCTGAAAAAAGGAATATGAATAACTCCAAGTCATACACTTTCCTTCATTTCCCACTACATTAAATGTAGGAAAGTAAAGTCTCAAATTAGTTCTACCTGAATTGTTAGGAAAGTATGACACACATCCTGGCCCACCTGCATAAGATTTCTATGACCAAATCATAGTGACCAATATCCACTGAGCATATTACTTATTTTCCAGTCTATGTAGCCACCCATTATCAACATATGTCTCTTATTTGATTTTCAATGGTAAGAATATCTTTTCTGGGTCATTTATTTTCTATCAAGAGCTCATCAATTAGTTGGCCGGCAGACTCTATACTTGGTAAAGGAACACCATTACTGAGTTAGATTCATGATCCATAAAAAACAGTATTTACTGCCAAAATCAGCTTCAAAAGACCCTCAATGAGCAACCAATGCTGTCCTTTCTTGAAAAGTATCATAAGGCTTCAGATCAACCAAGCTTCTCCTAAGAGCCTTTCTAAGCTGGGTCAACCATACAGTTGTTGAGTCCTTCTAGAATTCTTTAATTTTCTTTGTCAGTACCTATTCTCTCTCTTTTTTTTTTTTTTTTGTCAGTACCTATTCTTGAAGCAATGCATGATTCTTCACACAAAACACACAAATAAAACAAAGTATGCAACTAAATTTTAGTTGTAATAATGTCTCTGTCTTCTTGTATAGAAGGGAGTGTCCTATTTAAGAATGGTAATATTGAAGAGTACTTATATCCCCAAAGAGACTTCAACTTTTATAGAAGCCACTAGCCCATCTTGTTTCCTTTTTCTTTTTTTTAAGATTTTATTTATTTATTTGTTCATGAGACACATAGAGAGAGGCAGAGACACAGGCAGAGGGAGAAGCAGGCTCCTCACAGGGAACCTGATGTGGGTGGGACTCGATCCTGGAACTCCAGGATCACACCCTGAGCCAAAGGCAGACACTCAACCACTGAGCCAGCCAGGCGTCCCCCATCTTGTTTCCTTGCTGTGACTCAGTCTCTGTCTTAAATACCTTTTTTTTTTTTTTTTTTAGGAATTCCACAAACTACCTTAATACCTAGCTCTTCTTCAAAGAAAATATGTTTCCCTTTGTTCCAGTCTTCCAAGGCCTTTGGCTTGAGTTGGCTTCTCTTTTGGTTCTCTTCCTTTCAACTATGTTCTTCTATCTTCTCCGTGGCTTCTAAATTGGAGAAGTCTTTTGACTCTGTCTCTGCTAATGCTTTGTCTGGTTTTCAGGGATCCTTCACAAGAAGTGTTCTTCTTAACCACCATATTGGAAAAATTCATGTTCATATGGAATTAGCTTTTCCCGTACCACCATTCATTTTAATGGGTTACTACTTAATTTTGAGTAGTAACATGTAGCATGCATAATAAAGAGATGTTTCAACATTAAGATAAGTTTTGTAATAATAGTGATCTTGACTATGAAGTTGGAGACTGATGATAAATCAATTTGTGAAAACAATATTCTCATTAATGAAGTGGAAGTATATTATTGTATTATTTTGTAATGCATGGACCTGAAAAACAGAATGACCTCTACGCCCATGTGGAGATGTTAACACCTCTAATCCTCAGTTTCTTAATCTGTGAAACAGGAGTAATTGTGTTATCTCTCAGGGCCATTAGTGTGTTCTCCATGCTTAGTATCTGACACAAAATAGCATTTAAGTCAGATTAGCAAAGAGTATTAGTAATCTCAGCACAGAGAAACTACATTTAGAAATACATTTTAATACATTTAAAAGTAATAATGCCTAAAACACATCTGTTGATTTAATCAAACGAATACATTGAAAGACATTGTGAACCACTAAAATGTGAGACAATTTTTATTAAGCAAGTTTATTAAGTTTTTATTAAGTAATCGAATCACTATTGATTAATCTAAGAAAATTAAGGGATGCCTGGATGGCTCAGTGGGTAAGTGTTTGCCTTGGACTCAGATCATGATCCTAGGGGCCTGGGGCTGAGCCAGCATTGGGCTCCCTGCTCATCGGGGAGTCTGCTTCTCCCTCTCCCCATCCCTCCCTCCTCTCATGCACTCTCTCTCTCTCTCTAATAAATAAAATCTTAAAAAAAAAAATAATAAATTAAAAAATAAAATTGAGAACGTTTTCTCATGAGAGGATCTAAGTAAATCAGAATGTGCAGCATCTTTGGCTGAATCATTTTTCAGCAGTAGTTGCCCAAGCATTTTATATCCATGGTTAGAAAACCCTACCTTATGAAAATCTTGTAACTATGAAATAAAAAAAGATTATCATAGGACTAAAAAGTTAAAAAAAAGCTTTATATCTAAAGATTTATGCCTTTATGATACCTCTTATTATAAGTCATTGCATGTGTAACAGTGTCACCAAAATTGCAATCCTTATTGGCCTTGACAGCTAAATACCAATGTGTCCCTTTGGGATCTATTATAATTCCATTTAAAACTTGTAAGGTGCTTATAAGCAGATCTTAGTTTAACAGCATGTTTTTTTTTAAGTGACTTCCTCTGAGTTTTGCTTGAAGTTATAATTTATGAATTTAGTGATTGTTTGGTCTTTATAAACCCAAGAAAACACAAA
Organism: Canis lupus baileyi; assembly: GCF_048164855.1. NCBI lineage: Eukaryota > Metazoa > Chordata > Mammalia > Carnivora > Canidae > Canis > Canis lupus. Next base: position 50,746,474 of record NC_132855.1, on the reverse strand, counting down.
GAGAAACAGAGACTGAAAGAGATGCAATAGAGACAGAGACAGACATAAATCACTAAAGACTGGTTTCAAAATCTTCCTGGAATATAATTGGGGAAAAACAGTTATTCCTAAAAGAGGAATGAGGCTGAGATAAAAGTGAATGCAGCTGTAGAACTGAGGGAAGGTACCTATTCCTTTTTGCCGCCCCAACTCTATGATTCTCCATGATAGCCATGGTGAAGGACAGAACACCCAAGTAAGTGAAGGGAGAATATATTTAGTCGACTTTAAAATATTCCTATAAATGATGGCACTAAATACAGAAGATATAAATACATTTTGAAGATATTCAAAATTCCTTTCACTGTGTAACAAGGCTTTTGGCTATTGTCCGAATCTGAGAAATGTCATTGAGCTAACCTTAGTTAATAAGTTCCACAGTTTTTTTCAAACTGGTCAGGAGACTTCAACAGTTAGGAAGACAAAAATAATATAGGCCATGATTTTTTTATGTAAATTGAATAAAATTCACTTTTTTTTGATGTACGGTTGTATGAATTTTGACAAGTGCAGTCGTATTTTCTACTGCTACCATCAAGATATAAAATTCCCTCATGTTGTTCCTTTGTACTACACCTGCCCCCTTACTCTCAGTCCAGAAAATATTCTTCTGTTTGTCATCCCTATAGTTTTGCCTTTTACAGAAGACATGATGAGTTTTAATTACACAGCTTTTATTACATAGAGATGATCAGTATTTAATGAGATAAAATAATATTTTTCACAAGTGCTGAGTTGCCTTTGGAGGAAAATCTTTCCTTTGTAGCTGTGATTTTTTTTCTTAGGTTAAAGTTGAAAAAACTTTATCAAGTATTAATTATTCTTTAAGGTAAAAGAATCCTCTAACTCTGCAATAGAAGATTGGTGGGGGGTGGAGGGCTACTGAAAGAAACCATTAAAACCTAAAGGAAACAAAGGCCAGTGAGCTGTTCATGCCTTATAGGCCCTTTACCAGCTTACTATGAATTCCACCTTTCCTTATTTTAAAGAAGAAAAAGGACTAGAGGAAGTAAAAAATAAGAGAAAGCACACTAAAAATACAGAACACTGTGTGTTCATTCACTGATACAACAAGAATTTAGTGAAGCATTTATTATATAATGGCAAGAATTTCTCTAATTGCTTGGAAGAAAGCAAAGAACTTAGAGAAATAGATCTCTTCTCTCATCTACTTTATATTCTACTGGAAAAACAAGGCAATACATATGTAGTCAAATAACTTAAGTATAATTATAGATCACCTTATATACTATTATATAGGCTCAGGATCCTTTAAAAACTTATTAATAAAAGTATTTGAGGACAGTTAGTTTATCTGGGGAATGAGCCCAGGAACATCAGTATGTGATTGGGGAATTGAGTTAGGGAAGAAAAGGTAGGCAATAAATAATCATCAAGAAGCTCAATCCTTGGGAACTCTGGGAGAATGTCTAGAATGGCCCTCAGATTTGTTCTAAACATGAAATAGCTAGTGTTTCTACCCATTTCTGCATATTTTTCTTCAAATGTTTTACTCTTCTTTATGTTGAAGAATTTCTACTAATCTATATGTTTTTGGTCATTTGTTATTTTTTCTGTTATTTCAAGTCTATCACTGAATCCATTTAGCAGATTTTCATTTCTTTTCTTTTTCTTAAAGACTTATTTATTCATTCATTCATTCATTCATGAAAGACACAGAAAGAGAGGCAGAGACATAAGCAGAGGGAGAAGCAGGCTCCCTGCAGGGAACCTGATGTGGGACTCCATCCCAGGACCCCCAGGATCATGCCCTGAGCCAAAGGCAGATGCCCAACTGCTGAGCCACTCAGGTGCCCCTCATTTCAACTCCAATTCAGTACTTTTCAACTCTGGGATTTCCATTTTTCATTTCTAAATCTCCCTTGAGCTTCCCTATTTGCTAAGCCACACTAAACATTTTTTTCTTTAAATTTTCAAACACAGTGTCACTCAGTACTTTAAGTATATTTACGATTGCTTTGGTATCATTGTCTGCCTAATCCAAAATTCAGCTTACTCAAGGTAATTGTCTATTGCCTTTTTTTCTTAGTACTGGCCACTTATTTTACATTATTCTATTTTATATTTTAGTGGTCAGCCAGTTTTCTATCCCAGGTAGGTTTGGATGGCTTATGTATGGACCACGCAATTCAACAATGTTCCCATTAAACTTCTGGGAGGCCTGCCACTTGCTCCAACTGTGATTGCACCTATGGCTAACATAATGTTTCTACTCTGTTTCCCATAAGCCGGTAAATTTTACTGATAATGTCACCAATAGAAGTTCCACTTATTGTTCTAAATAGAATACTCTCTTTACCAACATGATTGCTGATTTTCATGACTTATTCACATAATTATTGCCTCAGATGGGTGGAGTTGATTGCAGCAGTAACAGGAAAGAATAGCACAGACTTTGGTGCTTTTCCAAAACTGCTGACAGTTTCTATAAATGCATGCCACTCAATTCGTTTGATTGATCATTTCCAGAGAACACAGTAAAGCTGTTTTCAATTATTTTGCCCAATTTTATATTATTATTCAATTATTTTGCCCAATATTATATATTGGGCTTTCAAACATACAAGTTTTTACAGTCTTTTTGAACCAGAACTAGTATTGTCAGAAAGTTACTATCTACCTCTTGAGTAAATAAAACTTTCAAACCAAGATGAAATATTATGGCTAGTTAACTTTGCCCCCCATAGATTTTCATAACGGTTAATTTTTGCACACTTTTTAATGTTATTTTTGTATAAAGTATAACATCTTATCCATCTGACTCAATTAGCATATCTTTGATGTAGTTGATCCATGTACTACTTTGCAGGTTGCTAAGATTGTTTAGATCAGGGGTTGGTTGGCATTTTCTGATAAAAGCCAAACAGTAAATATTTTAGGCTTTGTAGGCAAAAACAGAAAAATGAGTAACTATTCTCTATCAAAAGCTGACAGTGTTTTTAAAAATGTAAAGATTGGGGGAGGGGGCAAGATGGCGGAATAGTAGGGTCCCCAAGTCACCTGTCCCCACCAAATTATAACTTTCAAATCATACCGAATACCTACGAATTCGGCCTGAGATTTAAAGAGAGAACAGCTGGAATGTTACAGTGAGAAGAGTTCACGCTTCTATCAAGTACAACTTGGTTTTGGCCACTCTGCACTGAGCAAAATGACTAGAAGGAAAACCTCACCTCAAAAGAAAGAATCAGAAATAGTCCTCTCTCCCACAGAGTTACAAAATTTGGATTACAATTCAATTTCAGAAAGCCAATTCAGAAGCACAAATATAAAGCTACAGGTGGCTCTAGAAAAAGCATAAAGGATTCAAGAGACTTCATGACTGCAGAATTTAGATCTAATCAGGCAGAAATTAAAAATCAATTAAATGAAGATGCAATCCAAGCTAGAGGTCCTAACAACGAGGGTTAACGAGGTAGAAGAATGAGTGAGTGACATAGAAGACAAGTTGATGGCAAGGAGGGAAACTGTGGAAAAAAGAAAAAGAATTAAAAGATCATGAGGATAGGTTAAGGGAAATAAATGACAGCCTCAGAAGGAAAAATCTACAGTTAATTGGGGTTCCCAAGGGCACTGAAAAGGACAGAGGTCCAGAATATGTATCTGAACAAATCATAGCTGAGAACTTTCCTAACCTGGGAAGGGAAACAGGCATCCAGATCCAGGAAATAGAGAGACTCCCCCCCTAAAATCAATTTAAAAAAATGCTCAACACCTCGACATTTAATAATGAAACTTGCAAATTCCAAAGATAAAGAGAAGATCCTTAACGCAGCAAAAGACAAGAAATCACTGACTTTTATAGGGAGAAATATTAGATTAACAGCAGACCTCTCCACAGAGAACTGGCAGGTCAGGAAGGGCTGGCAAGATATATTCAGGGTCCTAAAGGAGAAGAACATGCAGCCAAGAATACTTTATCCAGCAAGGCTCTCATTCAGAATAGAAGGAGAGATAAAGAGCTTCCAAGATAGGCAGAAACTGAAAGAATATGTAACCACCAAGCCAGCTCTGCAAGAAATACTAAGGGGAATCTGTAATATAAAGAGGAGGTCCAAGGGAACAATCCAAAAAAACAGGGACTGAATAGGTATCATGATGGCACTAAATTCATATCTCTCAATAGTTAACTCTGAACGTGAACGGGTTTAAAGACCCCATCAAAAGGCACAGGGTTACAGACTGGATAAAAAAGCAAGACCCATCTATTTGCTATCTACAAGAGACTCATTCTAGACATAAGGACACCTACAGCCTAAAAATAAAAGGTTGGAGAACCATTTACCATTCAGATGGTCCTCAAAAGAAAGCAGGGATAGCCATCCTTATATCAGATAAATTAAAGTTTATCCAAAGACTGTAGTAAGAGATGAAGAGGGACACTCTATCATACTTAAAGGATCTATCCAACAAGAGGACCTAACAATCATGAATATTTATGCCCCGAATGTGGGAGCTGCCAAGTATATCAATCAAATAACCAAAGTTAAGACATACTTGGATAATAATACACTAATACTGGGAGACTTGAATGTAAGCTTTCTACAATCGACAGGTCTTATAAGCACAACAACTCCAAAGAAACAAGAGCTTTAAATGATACACTGGACCAGATGGATTTCACAGATATTTACAGAACTTTACATCCAAATGCAACTGACTACACTTTCTTCTCAAATGCACATGGAACTTTCTCAAGAATAGACCACATACTGGATCACAAATCAGGTCTTAACCGATGCCAAAAGATTGGGATCATCCCCTGCATATTTTCAGACCATAAGGCTTTGAAATTAGAACCAAATCACAAGAAGTTTGGAAGGATTTCAAACACATGGAGGTTAAGGACAATCCTGCTAAAAGATGAAAAGGTCAACCAGGAAATTAGGGAAGAATGAAAAAGATTCACGGAAACTAATGTGAATGAAGATACAACCGTTCAAAATTTTTGGGATACAGCAAAAGCAGTCCTGAGGGGGAAATGCATCGCAATAAAAGCCGCCATCAAAAAACTGGAAAGAACTCAAATACAAAAGCTAATCTAGCACCTAAAGGAGCTGGAGAAAAAACAGCAAACATATCCTACACCCAGCAGAAGAAGAGAGTTAATAAAGATTCGAGCAGAACTCAATGAAATAGAGACCAGAAGAACTGGGGAACAGATTAACAAAACCAAGAGTTGGTTGTTTGAAAGAATTAATAAGATAGATAAACCATTAGCCAGCCTTATTAAAGAGAAGAAAGAAAAGACTCAAATTTATAAAATCATGAATGAGAAAGGAGAGATCCCCACCAATACCAAGGAAATATCTTCATACTTATTATGAGCAGCTATTCGTCAATAAATTAGGCAATCTAGAAGAAATGGATGCATTTCTGGAAAACCACAAATTACCAAAACTGGAACAGGAAGGAATAGAAAACCTGAATAGGTCAATAACCAGGGAGGAAATTGAAGCAGTCATCAAAAACCTCCCAAGACACCAAAGTCCAGGGCCAGATGATTTCCCAGTGGAATTCCATCAAACGTTTAAAGAAGAAACCATACCTATTCTACTAAAGCTGTTCAGAAAGATAGAAAGAGATGGAATAGTTCCAAAGTCATTCTATGAGGCCAGCATCACCTTAATTCCAAAACCAGACAAAGTCCCCAACAAAAAGGAGAATTATAGATCAATATACCTGATGAACATGGATGCAAAACTTCTCAACAAGATACTAGCCAATAGGATCCAACAATGCATTAAAGATTATTCACCATGACCAAGTGGGATTTATCCCTGGGGTGCAAGGCTGGTTCAACACTCGTAAAGTGTTGAACTTAAAGTGTTAATCAACATGACAGATTCTATCCACAAGAGAAAAAACAAGAACCATATAATCCTCTCAATAGGTGCAGATAAAGTACTTGACAAAATACAGCATCCATTCCTGATCCAAACTCTTCAGAGTGTAGGGATACAGGGAACATTCCTCAGCATCTTAAAAGCCATCTACGAAAAGCCCACAGCAAATATCATTCTCAATAGGGAAACACTGGGAGCCTTTCCCCTAAGATCAGGAACAAGACAGGGATGTCCACTCTCACCACTGCTATTCAACATAGTACTAGAAGTCCTAGCCTCAGCAATCAGGGAAGAAAAAGAAATAAAAGGCATTCAAATTGGCAAAGAAGAAGTCAAACTCTCCCTCTTCGCCCATGACATGATACCTTACATAGAAAACCCAAAAGACTCCACCCCAAGATAGCTAGAACTCATACAGCAATTTGGCAGTGTGGCAGGATACAAAATCAATGCCGAGAAATCAGTGGCATATATATACACTAACAATGAGACTGAAGAAAGAGAAATTAAGGAGCCAATCCCATTTATAATTGCCCCCAAAAGTATAAGATACCTAGGAACAAATCTAACCAAAGAGGTAAAGGATCTATACCCTAAAAACTACAGAACACTTCTGAAAGAAATTGAGGAAAACACAAAGAGAAGGAAAAATATTCCATGCTCATGGATTGGCAGAATTAATATTGTGAAAATGTCAATGCTACCCAGGGCAATTTACACATTTAATGCAATCTATATCAAAATACCATAGACTTTCTTCAGAGAGTTGGAACAGATGATCTTAAGATTTGCGTGGAATCAGAAAAGACCCCGAAAGGCCAGGGGAATATTAAAAAAGAAAACCGGAGCTGGGGGCATCAAAATGCCAGATTTCAGGTTGTACTACAAAGCTGTGATCATCAAGACATTGTGGTACTATCACAGAACTAGACACATAGATCAGTGGAACAGAATAGAGAACCCAGAAATTGACCCTCAACTTTATGGTCAACTAATATTCGACAAAGCAGGAAAGACTATCCACTGGGGGGGGGGGGGGGGAAACAGTGTCTTCAATAAATGGTGCTGGAAAACTTGGACTTCCACATGCAGACAAATGAAACGGTACCATTCTCTTACACCATACACAAAGATAAACTCAAAATGGATGAAAGATCTAAATGTGAGACAAGATTCCATCAAAATCCTGGAGGAGAACACAGGCAACACCCTTTTTGAACTTGGCCACAGCCACTTCTTGCAAGATACATCTATGAAGGCAAGGGAAACAAAAGCAAAAATGAACTATTGGGACTTCATCAAGATAAGAAGCTTTTGCACAGCAAAAGAAACAGTCAACAAACCTAAAAGACAATCTACAGAATGGGAGAAGATATTTGCAAATGACATATCAGATAAAGGCCTAGTATCCATGATCTTTAACTTATTAAACTCAACAGAAAGAAATAATCCAATCATGAAATGGGCAAAAGAATGAACAGAGATCTCACAGAGGCCAACAAGCACATGAGAAAATGCTCCGCATCACTTGCCATCAGAGAAATACAAATCAAAATGACAATGAGATACCACCTCACACCAGTGAGAATGGGGAAAATTAACAAGGCAGGAAACAACAAATGTTGGAGAGCATGTGGAGAAAGGGGAACCCTCTTGCACTGTTGGTGGGAATGTGAACTGGTGCAGCCACTCTGGAAAACTGTGTGGAGGTTCCTCAAAGAGTTAAAAATAGATCTGCCCTATGACCCAGAAATTGCACGGCTGGGGATTTACCCCTAAGACACAGATGCAGTGAAATGCCGGGACACCTGCACCCCGACGTTTACAGCAGCAATGTCCACAATAGCCAAACTGTGGAAGGAGCCTCGGTGTCCATCATAAGATGAATGGATAAAGAAGATGTGTTTAGGGATTCCTGGGTGGCGCTGCAGTTTAGCGCCTGCCTTTGGCCCAGGGCGCGATCCTGGAGACCCGGGATCGAATCCCACGTCGGGCTCCCGGTGCATGGAGCCTGCTTCTCCCTCTGCCTATGTCTCTGCCTCTCTCTCTCTGTGCGTGACTATCATAAATAAATAAAAATTTTAAAAAAGATGTGTTTATGTATATAATAGAGTATTACTCAGCCATTAGAAATGACAAATACCCACCATTTGCTTCGACGTGGATGGACCTGGAGGGTATTATGCTGAGTGAAATAAGTCAATCAGAGAAGGCAAACATTATATGGTTTCATTCATTTGGGGAATATAAAAAATAGTGAAAGGGAATAAAGGGGAAAGGAGAGAAAATGAGTGGAAAATATCAGAGAGGGAGACAGAACATGAGAGACACCTAACTCTGGGAAATTAACAAGGGGTGATGGAAAGGGAGGTGGGTGGGGGGTGGGGGTGACTGGGTGACAGGCACTGAGGGGAGCACTTGATGGGATGAGTACTGTGTGTTATGCTAGATGTTGGAAAATTGAACTCCAATAAAAAAATAAAAAAATAAAAATGTAAAGATTACTCTTCACACACATATGCTACAAAAAAAGGTGTCAGGCGATAGTTGGCTGTCCTCTGAACTAGATCTCTTTCAAATATACTATGACAACAGGCAAAAAAGTCAATACAGTCCTGGTGCAAAATAATAAACCTATAATTTTTTTTCCTGAATATGAACTGTTTCTGATTCTCTTTTCTGATCAGCATTCCCCAATCAGTAACTACATACCATTTGCCAAATATGTCAAGTTGCTCTAACAAAGATATCATATCTGGCATGGCAGTGCAATTGAGGCTACTACTTGATAGAGTACATAGTAGCTACTTTGTCCTCCCAGAGCTATCTTATTTCTACAGGGACCAGACTTATGTATTAAATGGAGATATAATTGGAGGTTTGATGGGGACTACCACCCTATATCTTTTAGATCCTTAAGTATGTCACTAATCTCCTCTATGTTCCTCTCTACAATATTATTTTTTTATTTATTATCTTGGCCAGGGAAGAGGGATAGTTTTAGAGGTTCCTGCATGGCCTTCCCAATCATGATAGCCCATCTCCACAACTTAGCGTTATTCTAGGTACCAAGTGTATCAATCACAAGTATACATTCTGGGACTGCATAAATACTACCATGTGGGTATATATACCTTTTGGATGCTCCATAAGCTTAACATAGGCCAGGATTCAATCTATTAACTGAAACTCACAAGCTTTCATTGTATTAGGTAGTCATTATGACATCTGGTTCTCTGTTTTTGATTTTGTTTTGGGGTGGGTTTTTTTAAGATTTTATTTTTTTGAGAGAGACAGAAGACAGAGAGGAGCGTGCACAATAGGTGGGGAGGGAGAAGCAGGCTGCCCAATGCAGGGCTCAATCCCAGGACCCTGGGATCATAACCTGAACTGAAGGCAGACGCTTAACCAACTGATCCAGCCAGGCTCCCTGATTCTCTGGGTTTCAATTTAGACACATCTGTGTCTAAAATGTCCCTGAAATGTATGAGTATTTCTCTTTTTCCAGTATACAGTTGTCCAACTTAATGTCTGTTAATACCTTCAGGAAAAAAAAAAAAAAAAACAGGGAATCATTACCATTTACAATTAATGTGGTATTACAGGTTCCTTTTTCTTGGAGATGAGGCTTCTTCCTCATTCATTGAGTTCCAAGTGTGAAAACTATCTCAGGAAAGGAAACTGGAAAGAGATAGTAATACTTTATTGGAGTAACTACCCTCAGGCTCCTGATATCCTGTCATTGATATTGCCCTATAGTATAAGATTAGGTATACCCCTGTTGATTGGCCATCTCTTTTTTCCCTTGACTACTGTGTTCTATCAATAATCTTCATAACTTTCTATGAGCCTGCCCTCTCGGCTAGCACTTTGAACCTTTCTTTCTCTATATAATTTGTCCATAAAGCTTTAGTTAATTAAACATGGACTTTAGTTAATTAAACATGGACTCCTGGACTCTGAAGATTTCAAGTTCTACTATTCTCATTACTTTCAGTGAGCCCAGTTAGGTCATGGCCTCTGCTACCACCAGCCCTGGATTATGAAGAAAAGCTAGCAGGGAATACTTTAAGTGATGCTTACATGAGCCCCTCTCACTAGTTTTCTACCAGTCATTCCTCAAGTCCTGATGCCACATGTCAAACTTCTGCCAATTAATCAGTGTAGGTCTGTCTGGCTATCTCTCCTCCCCAGTTAGGTATACTGCCTGAAGTCCTGGGCATTAGAAGATTCTTGCTCCTTCAGAGCCACATTCTGAATGGATCTAAATTATGGCAGTATTTCTCTTTTGCCTGATGCTAACATATCATGCATACCTACTATAAATCAGGTTTAACCTATCTTTCTCTGTCAATCTTACAATAACATATAGACTGAAGAATGGAGAAAAATACAGCAGGAGTAAGTATTATGGAAGATGGTAACAAAGGTCCATGTCTTTTTTTCACTTATCAGGAGGCCGTCATCGTGTTTTTTACCTATTATAGCAATCCAACATAAGAACCCCAGCATGAGACCTCAACTAGCCCAAGTAATCTCGAAAAAGAAAAACAAAAGTGGAGGTATCACAATTCAACTTCAAGTTATATTACAAAGTAGTAGTAATTAAAACAGCACAGTACTGGAATAAAAACAGATAACACTGATGGAATAGAATATAAAACTCAGAAATAAACCCATAATTATATGGACAATTAATATTCATCAAAGGAGGAATGAATATATAATGGGAAAAAAGATAGTCTCTTTAACAAATGATGTTGGGAAAACTGAACAGCTACATGAAAAAGAATGAAATTGTATGACTTTCTTTAACTATATACAAAAATAAACTCAAAATGGATTGAAGACTTAAATGTGATGCCTGAAACTAAAAACCTAGAAAAGGTAATTTTTCTGACATCAGTCATAGTAATATTTTTCTAGATACATCTCCTGATACAAGGGAAATAAAAGCAAAAATGAACTATTGAAACTATATCAAAATAAAAAGTTTCTGCATAGCAAAAGAAACAATAAACAAAACTAAAAGACAACCTACAGAATGGGAGAAGATATTTACATAAGACATATATGATAAAGAGTTAGTGCCCGAAATATATGAAGAAATGATGCAATTCAAGACCCCAAAACCAAAAAACCCAATTTAAAATAGTCAGAAGACATGAACAGACATTTCTTCAAAGAAGACATACATGGCCAACAGACATGAAAAGATATTCAACATCAGTCATCATCAGGGAAATGCAAATTAAAACTATAATGAGATATCACCTCACACCTGTCAGAATGGCTAAAATCAACAACACCAGAAACAAGCGTTGGTGAGATGTGGAGAAAAAGAGAAACTCATGCACTGTTAGTAGAATTAGCTGGTGCCGCCACTGTGGAAGAAAGCATGGAGGTTCCTCAAAAAATTAAAAATAGAACTAATTGATGATCCAAGAATAAGACTACTGGGTATTTACCCCAAAAGTCCAAAAATACTAATTCGAAGGTATTCATGCACTCCTGTTTTTTGCAGCATTATTTACAATAGCCAAACTATGGAAGCAGCCTAAGTGTCCATTGATAGATAAATGGATAAAGAAGATGTGGGGTGTGTGCGTGTGTGTGTGGGGTGTCTGTGTATACATATACATATATAAAAGAGAGTATTATTCAGCGGTAAAGAAGAATGAAATCTTGTCATTTGCAATAACATAGAACTAAAGTATAATACTGAGCAACATAAGTTAATCAGAAAAGGAAAAATACCGTTTGATCTCATTCAGATATGAAACTTAAGAAACAAAACAAGTAAAGGAAAAAAAGAGAGACAAACCAAGAAACAGACTCTTAACTATAGAGAATAAATTGATGGTTACCAGAAGGAAAGCAGGTAAGGGGCGGGTGAAATATCTATTTCTCCATTATCTAATGGAGATTAAAGACTACACTCACAATAATTAATAAATAAATAAACAAACAAATAAATAAATAAATCTTCAAAAATGTTTTTAAAAATCTCAGCATGAGTACTGTTCTTTGGGATTATTTTTGAAACGAAGAACTTGATAGGAATTCAGGGTATAACTGGAGAACATAAACTACTTGAGTATTAAAATAAACTCACTTTAACATAGGGAATTGGTTGTATATATTATGGAAACATTGAGAAGCCAAGCAAGGGACATAGAAGTCTATCCATCAATAATCCCAATTATCTGAACTGTCACTGAGCTTAGATTTTTTTTAAATCTATTTGTCGGAATATTACACAGGCTTATTTATTAGAAAAACTTTTTGAAGTGGGCTTCCTGATAATATTTCAAGATTTTATAGATTTTTATGTGTCTCATAAAGCAATGACTCAAAATTTTTTTTCTGTGGAATTCCATTGGAAAACATATTTACTTTTCAGATAGGTTTCTTCTTTATAAATGTCTAATCCCAATTATCAGTTTATGTTTAACTCTAAAAAAAAAAAAAAAAAAAAAAACTCCCAGAATTGGGAGTTTAACTCTAAAAAATAACTTACAAAATTGACTCTCTGACAAAATCATTCTGAAGAAAACTGGTGTTAGCTAACTAATGGAAAGGAAAAAAATAAACTATTCATCTCAAACTCCTATTTTCCATGTCTCAGTTATTTGCATACTACTTTAAATTCCAATTTAGCATACCATTTGCAAAATTGGCTATTTGGACCTTTTTACATTCAAACGTGTTGTAAGCTATTATTAATGCATTTACAGCACACTAGCTAGCAATGGCACCTTGATAAATTGTAATCGGCATTAGCTAATTTTCTTTTGTAAGAGCTGTAACTTCTACAAACCTACGGATATTGATCATTAGCACAATGATCCATGTCACAAGCATCTCCATTTATCATGACCTCATTTTCATTAATGGCATTAGAAAACACTTTAATTCACTTCCTCAAGTCAACAGGATGTGATAGAGCTCTGTAAATAAATTCAAGGTTTTAGGGGAAAATGAGAAGCATTTTATATCTATCTACCCTTATACAGAAAATCTTATGTATTATATGAGGCATCATTCATAAAGTATCACAATGTGTGCTGGATACTTAAAGAAGCCATTTCGACTTTTAAAATTGATGGTTCCTTCTTTAAAAAAAAAAAAAAAAAGATTTTGGGCAGCCCGAGTCACTCAGTGGTTTAGCAACATCTTCAGCCCAGGGCGTGATCCTGGAGACCCGGGATCGAGTCCCACATCAGGCTCCCTGCATGGAGCCTTTTTCTCCCTCAGCCATGTCTCTGCCTCTCTCTCTCTCTCTTTCATGAATAAATAAATAAAATATTTTTTAAAATAGCTTTAAAAAAAGAGATTTTACTTATTTATTTGACACAGCATGCATAAGCAGTGGAAGAGGGAGAAGCATGCTCCTCTCTGAAGGGGGAGCCCACTATGGGACTCAAACCCAGGACCCTGAGATGATGACCTGAGCTGAAGGTAGATGCTTAATGGACTGAGCCATCTAGGCACCCCTAGTGGTTCTGTCTTAATAGTACCTGCAAATACAACATATTTTTTCCAAATGTAAACTGACTGTAAAGCACGTGTCACAACTTGAAATACTCTTTCCAATCAAGAATATTAAAAAATCAATATTAAGAATTTTATTGGGGGACACCTGGGTGGCTCAGTTGGTTAAAGTTCTTGACTCTTGATTTCGGCTCAGGTCATGATCTAAGGGTTATGAGGTCAAACTCTACATCAGGCTCTATGTTGGTTGTGGAGCCTGCTTAATATTCTCTCTATCTCTTCCTCTGCCCATTCCTCTTTTCTCTCCCCTCTCCCTAAATAAATAAATAAATAAATAAATAAATAAATAAATAAATCTTAAATAAAAGATTTTTTTTTCATAAAAAGTGTTTTTTTCATCATGGGTAATCCCAGAATGTTAAATTGCTTCAGTACATACATCTCAGATGTCTATAGAGAGGAAGGTTTCTGCTAAAAATATTAGAATAGCGAATGATTATTTCCTTTCACCACTGAAGAAAATGGAGGAAAATAGAATATGGTTTATGGTGAAAAACAAATTAGAAGCCCAAATCTAGGTATACATCAGAACTATAATATTTTATTCCTACCACAGTACTTATTACTATGTGGTATATTGTTAGCAAAAGCTGATGAAAATACTATGCTATGATAGCCTGATAACTAAGATACAGTTTATACCCAAAAGGAATCACAGTTACAGAGAGAGGTTTTAAAATGAATATGTTCACATGCATTCACTTTTGTAGACATCTTTATTTTACCTGTCTTCCATCTAGAATATTTATGGAAATTTAGTTCATGGTTCACTACACCTTGAAATTGCTTAAATGCCACAACTGACCTGACAGATTCCAAGATCGGAAAAGCAGAAATGGAAAAGAGAAATGTGTGATACATAAGACGATATGCTGAATGTCTGACTAGAAAATTCTCTACAGCTTCCCTATTCAGATAACATTGGTACAGGCAGCATTGACATTAGGTAATTCTTACATCTTCACATATTCTTACCTTTTATCCAAAAGTAACTGCTATTGAATTACTATAATAATAATAACAGGTAGACTAAAAACATTTTCCACTGGTTACTGCTATTGAATTACTATAATAATAATAACAGGTAGACTAAAAACATTTTTCATACATGCAGCTGTGTACTATACTGGACAGGCTCTGTACAATGATAGTTAATTGCATGGCTTCTAGTGGCAGACTAAGTTCAACTACTCAGATGACTTTGAGTAAGTTACTTATTTTCTATTGACTTTATTTTTCTCAAATGCAAAATGAAGATAGTGATAGGCTTACCTAATAGGTTTGTCATGGAGATTACATGAGTTAATATACATGAAGCCCTTAAGAAATGACTAGAATGTAAAAGGAACACTGAGTGTACAAACATTACTACTTTCTCTTCCTGAATCCCTGGGAAACTACATGAATGAGGTTTGCTTCTATTGATCAAAAGAAAGCAGTACCTTAGATCATGAATCCATCAGGATGCCCTGTAAAGAGAAATGTTACATAGACAAGGTGTTTATGTAGTGACTTTTCAGGGTTTTCTAGTGAAATGATTTGTTTCATAATGAATCTTCTCTGATTCATGAGACCCAACTTTATTTCAGATGACAAATTAGATCTAGGGAAAAACTAGGGTGTTCTAACTTTTCATGAAATCCATGGTCCTAAGTATATCCAATGATTACTGAACTACATTTGTTTGGTTTTAGGGGCAGGGTATGGGCATAGTGATATAGTGATAAAAACAGTTTTAAAACTCTATTTTATTCAGGAACATGCACAATAGCATAAAATTCAGCAGTTTCTTGAAAAGATTAAACATGAGTAAATCATGATATGTGGTCACTTTTTCTCAAACATGTGGAGCATCTCCTAAGATGGGGGTACAGTATTTTGTTTTTACATGATTAGAATTTCCTGAGTTGTGTTTAATTTGCTCTAATACAATTTAGCAAACATAACCCATATTGGATTTCAATTATTTTTTTAGAAAATAAGCTAACTTATCCTCATTAATAAAGTCATTTCTCTTGTCATAATATTCTGTCAAAGAACAGTATTTGGCTCCCTTTAACCTCCATATGGCACCGGATTTATTTAAAACCTCTTAGTAAATACCATTCACTTAAATATATCAATTTCAGAAAACTGAATTGCATTGCCATATTTACATTGGACATTTACTTTTAGATTGGCAATATAAGCCATTATGTTCAATAATGGCTCCTTCATAAAACTTCATGTTAGCTATCTACATTTCATTTTGAACATCAAAGTTGTGGCTACATGTGTGCACACATGTGCATCCATACTCCTAGTACATCATTTTCACATTCTACCTTGACATATTGCTTTGGGGTGATGGTATAACACAAGAGAATTACAGCATTAACTAATTCACTCCAGGTCTGCAAACTGCTCATTTTGGGAGTGGCAAACTTTCTATAAAAGAAAGGTACTAGGCCCTTATATTGTCATATTTGTATGTATATTATACAAGGAAAAACACAGTTAACACTACAAGTAGATATTCCATAACAAATTCTCTAACATTGCCTACATTCTCTAAACTGAATATCTATAGCAAGTTCTCAGAAAATTGCTCAAATTCTCCAACATTCATCACATACTACAATTTTTCTCAATTTGTCTTGCTATTTCTGAACAGCAGAGATTTTTAATATTTCTTCCCTTTCCTTCATCCCTTCTTTTCTTTCTTTCTTGAAAGAAACTGGCTTTACTCAGTTTATTTTCCAGACCATCCTCACTAAGTCTGAGCTTGAATAAACAGAATGTTGTTAAGTTTTTGCTTTTCACTGTAGCCCATAAAGCATGTAATACTGTGATAACAGGAATGATACCCCCCCAAAGTTGTGCACATCTTAAATTCCCAAACCTGTGAATATGTTACCTTACATGGTAAAGGGACTTTGTAGATGTGGTTAACTTAAGGATCTTGAGATGGGAAGATAATCCTGGATGATATGCATAGGTCCTATGTAATCACAACTGTTATTTTAAGAGTAAGGCAGGAGAATAAAAATCAGAGAAAGAAGATGTAGGGATAGAAGGAAATGTCAGTGACGTGGGAAAATGCTATAGTACCGGCTTTGAAGATGGAGGAAGGGATCACAAGCCAAGAAATGTATGATGGCCTTCTAGAAGCTGGGAAAGATCAGGAAACAGATTCTCCCCTAGAGCTTCCAGAAAGAATACAGTCATGACCCATTTTAGACTTCTGACCTCCATAACCATAATAAATTTACATTGTTTTATGCCACAAGTTTGTAGTAATGTGTTACAGCAAGTCATGATTACAGACGTATAGGAGCATTGAGCACTTGGTGATTACTTTCTAAGCTTTCTTCTCCTTTTTCCCTATTGTAATCACATGCATACTTCATAACATTTAATATCTTCCTACTTCCCTATCTCCCCAGTCTCTGACATCTCAAAGAATCATATTTTTCTGGGACCATGAAGCTCCTCCAACTCCATGAATTCCTTTATTTACTTATAAATGGTAGAGAGGTGAGAAACACCAAAAGAATACTAAAGATTACTAACAAATTAAGACTGAAATAAATTTTAAGAATATATAAAATAGCAAAAGCATATCTGTACAACCCATACATAGCTTTAATTGAAATTTGAAAAAAAAAAAAAGAAATTTGACAAGGCAGGAGGCACATGTGACAGCATTTTCTTAAAAGGTATAATCATTAGTCATATTTTCTGATTTTTAGATATGTTCACAGAAGCAGCTAGTACCCAGTGTTGATTAATGCACTGTGAAATTTGATTACAACAATACTAAAGTTTTGAATCTAAAAAAGGGACATTATATTTATTATAGTATGTGATAATATATACAATAATAATAGTACTAATAATAGCATTTAAAAAAAATTCTGAGCACATACTTCATGACAGTGGTGTTCATATGTTATCTCATTTACTTCTCTTCACAAATGTTTGAGGTAGGTACTATTAGTGACCTTTACAAAAGAAGGAACTGAAGCACAATAACTTGCCTAAAGTCAAATTCACTTAAATTTTGAATGTCCTTGGATATCGATGACAATTTAATTATTACAATATGTTTGTAGAGCTGCTCATTTTATTTCTGAAAAGCTATTAATATATCTAACCCTTAGCCCAAACTAAAAGGTGTTAATTTAAAATTCTTACTTTTAAAGCAATAGGGTCAGAAGTATATAATTTGTTTATACAGTAATTGTGTATTTTAACTATCTCCTTCATTCCTAATGACAAAGCTTGTTTTCAATTTAATATAACATATCATGTTCTTTTATTGTCAGTAAATGACATTTAACAGAATGTGGTAAAGATGGAATTGACATAGCCTAGGGGAAGGGGAGGCAAAGGAAGTATTTAAACCTGCTTCTTTCTAAGTAAAAATAAACAACTAAACATTTTATTTTGAGACATTTTATCTAAATTACAGTAGTTTGCTACTAATTTATTATTGATTTATGATATAATATATGACTAAACTATCTATATTATGATTGAATAGACATATCAGATTACGTGAGGGAAACCACTCCCATATATCCCCCTTCCTGCAGGCTCCTATTCCCACTTTGCCTGTTCATTGACATTACCTACCGTGGCTGCCAAGCAAGCACATTTCCACAGAGAATTTGTCATCTGTTTTTGTTACTGTTTTGCCTGCTGCTTTTACTGGCTTGGCAGCCATGCTAGACACTGACTTCCAGTTATATTTTTATGATAACTGAAAAAAAAAAGTTGTAAACTATCAGTTCTCATCCATCACTGTATTATCATGAACCACTCTAGCCATGGACTTCATCTAATCCATTCTCCAGCCTTCAGGCAGGATTATATTAAAAAAAAAAAAAAAAAAAAAAAGAGGCACACCAAGATCTGTTGGATATTTAATCTGTTTCAAAAGCCCTAAGGAAAGACTACTGAGATCTTGGCATTCCTGTAAATGCCATATGCCAATTTGATTGTTTTGATTATTTTATGATCTTGGTAAATATTACTTGTATTGGTTTTTAGTCACTGGTGCTAGAAATAGGTAGGATGAAAAGGATAAATACACTTAAACAAAGAACACAATTCTGAATACAATCAGGTTACTATCTGGTTTTGAAGTAAAATCATGTAACAGCTTAAAAAAGATATTGTAAGTCATCAAAAATAGCAGGAAAGAAAAGGATAAATTGGAGTCACCAATGTCAAATATTAAACAGTTTTAAATAGAATTGTGAGAAGTACTACACATACAATTTATCCATGAGTTTTCAAAGGATAGATAAAATTCTGTCAAACTATATTATAATCTTTAAAATAAAAAAGGTACTAGTGTCCTAATTCATTGCCTAATAAATCCTGATTACTATAAACAGTTAAACATATGTTTGACTACACATACACTGAAGTCATGCTGCCATACAGTGGTTAGTGTTACAATTATGCAAATGTACATAATATGTGGTCAAACTGCCTGTAGTAGATTGCCTAGATGGCCTCAAAACTTTAATCATCCCTTTATCTATATATTTATCTATATATTTTCTCATGTGATTTTAGTCCTTCCCACTAAGTGAGTGGTATTTGATGCCCCACACCTTGACCTTGGGTTCAACAATGTGACTTGGGTGTCCAAAGGAACGTTATTGGGTAGCAAAAGCATGCAATTGGGCTAGACCCTTGCAATTCTGACATCTTTATGATAAGACTTTTTCTGGATAGTTTCTGCTCTTCAGCTAGGGCCAGAGAATGAATACACATACAACACATGCAGAGGACATGTGTGCCCCAGACTCAGAAAAAGTCCACCCAGATCCATCCCTTGAATCACAGGAATGTAGTCATATCCAACTGGCCTTTGCTGATCCACAAACTCGTAAACCGAATGAATTAATGTGACTGAGTTCACAGTGGGGCATTAATGTAGCAATGTGTACCCAATATACTGCCTTCCCAATATTTCTGTTTATTACCTGAGTAGCTAATATCTTAATACCTAGCTTGCACTTTTAGGTATTGTTAAATACATGAATGAACTAAAATATTACACAAAAATTCCAGAATATTAGTATTAGTGTATATACTCCTTTAGAAGCAAATTTCTAATTATGATCTAGCAGTATACATTAGAAAAATATTAAGTGTTAATTTTTTATGTGTTCTGCTTAAATTATTAAAGACCATTTATATTCACATCTATGTTTAAAAAAAATCCTATGATTATGTGTAGTTAGGGTACTATGTTCAAAAGTTTATTTGAAGAAATTATTTTTGTCTTGCTATTATTTAGTTATGTCATCAATTTGATTTTTAGCTAATTTCATTAGTTCCTTTTGTAGTTAATTTTAGAATGTGTATTTTGGGTCCTGTTTAAGAAATCTTTTCCTGAGCTCACAGGAATATTGTCCTGTATTATCCTTTAGAGGATCTATTGATTTGCTTTCACATTTTGATCAACAATCCTCTTCAAGTTGATTTTTGAGAACAGTTTTAGGTAAGGGTCAAATTTAATGTTTCTTTCCAAACAACCTCCACACAAATTATTTAAAAGACTGTGTTTTCCACTACTCAGAAATGTCACATCTGCTTTAAACTGGTGTCCCTATATCTAGGTAAAAGCATAGAGGATTTTCAATGATTTTATCTGCTTATATTCGAACTACGAATACTCTTAATTACTGTACATTTATGATTGAATTTGTTTCTATATAGATCCATTCAAAAAACAGAAAAATTTATTATGAAGCATTGTTAACAAATTAAGGGGTGAACAGGATTCCAAGGGGTCCAGAAAATATCAACTGCCAAAAGCAGTTTGTAATTAAGAAGAGAGAAAAAAAGAAGGCAGTGGGAAAAAGTGGTAGGATATGAATTGATCATTGCTGGTCCTGGGGGGCTGCTGGAGTGTGTGCCAATGATTCTGCTGCACTCTGGTTAGTTAACTGGCCTGTAGGGAAAAAGAACAAAACACAAGAACTCACTACCACCGCCAGTCAGGGAAACACCTTCTCCTGTGCTGACCTGCAGTGTCCCTTCAGCACCCAATATTATCGAATTCTAATATGGAGTCAGCTGGCAAAGGAGAAACATTTACAAGCTCCAGCTCCAGTATCGCAAATTAGGGAAAAGATGGGTGGATTTGGTGCTGAGAGACAATAAATGGAAAATGAACACAACTTTGATAGCTAATAGAATAATTCCTCCAAACCTATTGAACCTTGTTTTGGGTATATCTGGACTTTTGCCATTTTCATATAGCTTTTAAAATCCAATAGCAAGTGTTCATATTTTATCAAACTTTTGAATTTTAATTAAGAACTCTAAAAATAGCGATCAGTTTGGAGAGAACTGACATGTTTACAAACTTGAACTTTCTAATTAATGAACATGATATTCCAGCCTTTACTTATCTTTGATTTCACTCAACTTATTTAATTTTGTGTGTGTATATGTGTATCTTATGTTAGATTTATTCTTAGATATTTTAATTATAATTTTTTATAATTAGAAAATTAGATTTTTTTTGTATATAGAAATAAAACTTAATGTGGCAATCTGTTTAATCAACTTAATAGTTTATCTGAAGACTATTTTGTACTTTTCCAAATCCATAGCCATATCATCTTGGGATGATGGCAAGTCTATCTCCTTTCTATTTAGTAATTGTCATTACATATTTTTCTTGCTTTATTGCACTGGCTAGGAAGTGTACAGCGTTAAATATTCTAGTGACAGAAGATACCCTATATTTTGTTCCCTATCTCAACATTTCAACATTTTAAAATTCACTATGATTTCTTATAATTGCATCTTTTATCAGATTAACAAATTTCTTCTACTCCAGATTTACTAAAGACTTTTATCTCAAATAGTCCTTAATTTGATACAACAGTTTTATTGTTTTCCTAAAATGGCCATCCCTTTTATCATTTAATAAAGTGAATTAATTTGATTTATTTCCAAATATTAAATGAACCTTCCAAATATTAAATGAACCTTCCAAATATTAAATGAACCTTCTACTCCTGGAATAAAAACCAACTTGATAGTAATTATTCATCCCACATAGAGGAAGGTACAATTTACCAAAAAGTAATTTAAGGTTTTTTAATCTAAATTTTAAAATGAGATTGGTCTTTTAGTTGGTTTTATATTAATTTAATTTTTATTGAGTGAATATATATTCAGTAAAGTGCAGAGATTTTAGAGAGAGTTTCTTTGTGATTTTTCATGACAATATTCCATACACCAAACAGAAGTATTCACTATTTTGATTTTTATTCCATTGATCCATCTTCTCTATTCTTTATCATTATATAAATAAAATAATAATATATATACTCGTATCTGCTGACTTTTATCTAGCATAATTTTTAAATGGTGTCACATGTTGTACACATTAATTGTTCACTCTATTCTATCGCTAAATAGCATCCCATTGTATGAATGTAACAAAATATATTTATTCATTTTCCAATAAGGTGGATTATTTATCTATGTGCCTATCTACTGTCTATTGCATCACAAATAAAATATGAGTGGACACTACTATGTAGGTCTTTTGTGAAGATCTATTCTGAGCGTGGGTCAGCAACTATCAGTGGAATTTCTTATCTAAAGGAAGTAGTAGGTCTACCATTATTAAAAACAAAACTGTGAATCTACGCAACATAATAGTAAATAATAAAGTATATTTTATACTTTCAGTTGCAGCATATGACACAAATATTTACTTTGCACCCTAATATTTAGAGTTATTGGGCTTTCTAATTTTAGCCACTCTAAGGCAGTCCATGGTAGTATTTCATTTCCATTTTAATCTGCATTTTTTCTGATGGCTAATAATATTGAATATCATCTCACATTGTTGTATATCCATAGGTCCTTGTAGACACTGCACGTTCAAGTCTTTTTTCCATTTTAACTGAACCATTTTTATTTTTATATTGATTTGTAGGTATATTTTTATACTCTGAATTTGAATATTTTTTCAAATATATTGTGAACATTATCTCCCAGTCTATGACTTGATTTCTCATTTTAAGCACTATCTTTTGAGGAACAGAAACTTCTAAATTTTATGAAGCCTAGGTCATCATTTATTTTATTTTATGTCTTAAGTAATCTACTTTCTTTCAGTCTACAAATCTTTGCCCCACCCTCAGTCACAAACACATTCTTTTATCTTTTCTCTCAAGAGCTTTTAAGTTTCATCTCTTACTAAACTTGTTTCTTTTGCTTAAAGTTCTTAGAATTTCTTGGAAACTGTATATTTACAGTTTTCATCAAATTTGGATAATTTGTAATGGCTATTACTTCAAATAATATTTGTTTGCCTCCTCAAAAAAATCTGGGCACTCCAATTACATGTATACCAAATTGCCTAAAATTGTCGCACACTTTACTGGGGGTTTTTTCCAGTATGTTTTCATTTGTGTGATTCATTTTCATAATTGCTCTAGACGTGTTTTCAATTCACTAATATTTTCTTCTGCAATGTCTAATCTGGTATTAATTTCATACAGTATATTTTGTATTTTAAGCACTGTATCTGATCTCCAGAGGGCGTGGCTTTTTTTTATCTTCCATTAATCTTCAACTACCAAATCCTTTTCCTAGATCAGCGTTCAGGAAACTACAGTTCATAGAATGAACACAGTCTGTAGCCTCTTTTTCAAAGAAAGTTGTGTTGGAACACAGCCATATTTATTTGTTTATATATTACCAATAGTTGCTTTCATGCTACAACAGCAAATGTGAATGGCTGTGACAGAAACACTATGGCCTACAAAGGTTAATTATTTTATCAGGCTCTTGACAGGAAAAAGTTTGCTGATCCCTGCTTTAGATCCTTGAACATGCGAAATATTGTTGTAACAACTGTTTCAATTTTCTCCTACCAATTCTACTATCTGTGAAATTTCTGGTTTTGATTAATTATTCTTATTATGGTTCAAATTATTTTGTTTCTTTGCATGCATGACAATTATTGAATGAATGACAATTATTGAATGAATCCTACACATTAAGGCTTTACTTAGTTTGGTGCTAGTTATTTTTGTTTTCTTATAAATATTTTTGAGATTTGTTCTGAGAAATAGTTTAGTTAGTTATGAACAGTTTTATTTCTTCAGGTTTGTTTCTTTCAGACTTTACTTTATGGAGCAGTATATCATTGAATCAAGTTGCCTAAGTTGCCAAGTTCAACTTAGGCAAAACTTTTCTGAGTACTCCGCCTGATGCTTATGAATATGTGGATTTCCATCCTGGCTGGTAGAAAATGTAACTATCCTTACCCCTCTGAGAACAGCATGTATTTTCCCTATTCTTTCTGGTAGATCCTTGGTTTTTATACTTCCACTGATACTGCTGAGAAGTTGGTTGTTCTTTTGAAGATAATCTGCCTTTGTTCTTTGTACTTTTAAGATACTCCTTTGTCTTAATCAGAAGTTAAATCAAGAATTGTCTAGGTGTGCTTTTGCAGATCAGATTCCTTGTGTTCTTGTAATTCTTAAATCTGCAGTTTGATGTCATTCGTTGGATTCAGAAAATCTCAGCTCTTATCATTTTGAATTTCCTCTGGAACAAGACTCTTAATACTTTTTGTGACAGAGACACCCTTGACACTCTTAGGAATCTCTAAAGCTTTTCTCAGATTAATCTTTTAAAATGTACATTACAAATTACATCATTATAGAGGGTATTAATTACACTGAAATAATTATCAACATATTATCAAAATTATGATATACTCATATATTCTGTATAAAATTTTTTTTTTTTAATTTTTATTTATTTATGATAGTCACAGAGAGAGAGAGAGAGAGAGGCAGAGACACAGGCAGAGGGAGAAGCAGGCTCCATGCACCGGGAGCCCGATGTGGGATTCGATCCCGGGTCTCCAGGATCGCGCCCTGGGCCAAAGGCAGGCACCAAACCGCTGCGCCACCCAGGGATCCCCATATATTCTGTATAAATAATGTTCTTTATTATACAATTTAACAAAATCTAGCTGTGGTTCTAGTAACTAAATAAAATAACGATGAGCATCAATATTATCTAGAGACATCTCCAACAGCACTAACGATATAAACACACTGATGTTTTCTATTGGCAAATCTCAGACATTGCAAATAACATGATTGGGCGTTACCTATATTCTTTATGAAAGAAAATTTTAAATTTGAGCTAGAAATTACTGAAAACAAATATCCAATTTTTCCCTACCTTTATCAGTTTCCTAGGTAGAGCGGCAGTAATGAAATACCACAACCTACATGGCTTAAAACTATGTATTTATTGTTTCACAGTTCTGGAGAACAGAATCCTAAAAATGTTGGGAGACATACTCGCTCTAAAGACTCTAGTGAAAAATCTGTTCCAGGCCTCACTCCTAGCTTCCAGGAGTTTCATGCATTCTTGGGCTCTATTTTGTTTTTCCTTTCCTTCTGTTCTCTGCTATTTTCCTGTTTTCTTCTGTTTGTTTTTTATCATCAATATTATATATTTTGTACAACTGTCAAGTAAATATATCCAACAAAAATATATTTAATTAATATTTTATATTGCTTTATCACTCTTATCATACTCATGTCTACATAAGTATCAATTTTATTTACTTCTTTTGTTAATAAACAAAACTCGGTAATATATTAATTACCGAGTGCTAGAATAGTTTAAACATTCAGTCTTGCTTTAATATATTGAAAATTTAATATTTTGTAGCACAAATATATATTTCAAAAAATTATTGCTAGAGGCAATTTTTTTTTATTTATTTATGATAGTCACAGAGAAAGAGAGAGAGAGGCAGAGACACAGACAGAGGGATAAGCAGGCTCCATGCACTGGGAGCCCGACGTGGGATTCGATCCCGGGTCTCCAGGATCGCGCCCTGGGCCAAAGGCAGGCGCCAAACCGCTGCGCCACCCAGGGATCCCACTAGAGGCAATTTTAAATACCAAGACCATAGTAATCAGTGCATTAACAATTTGATAACAAGTGGAGAGCCAGTATCTGGAAATATATATTACAGGAAATATGCTTAGTTTTTCAAAGAAAAGAATTATTTGTTTTAATTGGAAAACAGTTGTATAGCTTTGTACTTCTTACACATAGAAATTGGTGTAAGACAACATAGGAAGAGGGAGAAGATATAGCTAGAAAATAGAGGAAATAGATCTTTAGCTTCATCTTGGCAGTTTTTCTTTATGACATTCAGAAGACAGCCAGCATGGTAACACAGAGCCATATAATATAAAGAAAAGTCAGGCTGCAATAAGAAAGCCAATAGAAATTAAAAGATTACCAGTGATTAGTCAGGTCATTTGAATGTCTTTTGATCACAAAGATGCCCAAGGCTTCAGAATCTGGATATGCTGAAGAAGGAAATCTAGCTCTGAGATGCAGTTTTGAATTTTAAAAATTTTGAATTTTAAAACATGATATTCTCAAATTTGCGAGTTGAAATTTGTGAGAGCTAGAATGGTTAGTTGAAATAATAAATTTTGAAAACTGTCAGTTTCTATCTAGGCACTTATTATTAAAATCTTACTTATTATACACTCTCTATGTTTGAATGTTTTACTGATTATTTGGTTTGATCATTGTCAACCTCCTTCCTCTGCCTTTCTTCCCTTAAAAAATGTTCAATGACACACAGGAATAGAGAAAAGTGACATAATAAATTTTTGTGTATCTATCAAGAGTAACAACAATTATCAACAGTCTATCATTCTTTTATTTACAGTACATATCATGCTATTTTTTAAGGTTTTCAAAGTGATTTTTTAGACATTAATTTTACTATAAACATTTTAAAGGCATTTTTAATAGGGAAAGACTTTTTATTTTTGTGAGGGTTTTATAGTATATAGGTATGTCAAAAGTAATCAATTTCCATACTTTCAAAGGTGAAATTTATTTGCCAATAATGCTGCAATAAAGGTGTCCACAAGAAAGATTCTGCCTAAATTTCTATCTAGGTATTATGTACATTTTGCAATTATAAATAAGATGTATTTAAATTTGGTTTTTCCTCATATATAAAACATCTGTTATTTTTAGATCAATTACTTATCCAACAACTATGCTATTATACTCCCTGATGATTTTTAATATCTGTTGAGTGTTCTGAAATTTGTGTATAATGGTAGCTTCATTTTTTCTGTAATCTTTATAATAGTTGTCCTTTTTAACTTGCCTTGATTCACTAGCTAGGATTTCCAATAAAATATTGAATAGAATAGTAGAAAATGTTGACTTTTTCCTTTTATTTTTTTAATTTTTATTTTTTTTTACTTTTTCCTTAATTCAGTGGGACAAGCTTAACATTTATCATTATATGTAGGTTTTTCCCAGATACACTTTATCAACTGAAAAATAAGTTTTGTACTGTTCCTCATTTGTTTATAGTTTTTACAATTTTTTTTAGCTTATGTAGTTTTTAAGAAAGAGTATGTGTTGAATTTTGTCAAAAAATCGTCCCCTATTGAAAATATATTTTTCTTTTTATTATCCTGGGCTGTGAATAAAATGTATTTATTAATTTCTAATGTTAAATGAAACAGGCTTTCCTAAAAGAAACCTCACTTTGTCATAATGTAAAATTGTTTTTATATACTGATGACTTCAATTTACTTTTGCATCTATATTTATGAAAGATAAATACATAAATACAATCTTGCTTTTTTTTTTTTGCTTGTTTTTCTTTTCAGGATTTGCTATTAAAATTATGCTGCATTCATAAAACTAGTTTGGTAATGTTCCATTTTTTTCTATTCCCTACATTATTTTCGTATGAGTTGTATTTTCTTATACATGGAAAATTTGAACAACAGAGCTATTTAGAACTAGAGTATTCATAAGAATTTTCTTTCAGATTAACTTATTTTATAGATATAGGAAATTCAGTACTTTTGTTCTTTTTTCAGTTTCAGGTGTATTTTTCAAGGCTTTTGTCAATCTCACAAACTATATCAAATTAATTCATATGACATTTAAGGGCTTTATAAATTTACTACTGTTATGTCTTCTTTATAAACTTGCAATTTTATTATTATGAAGTAATATGTTTATCTTTCCTTACATATTCTACCTTCAATTTATTTTATTTTATTTTTTTTAAGATTTTATTAATTTATTCGTGAGAGACATAGAGAGAGAGGCAGAGAGACAGGCAGAGGGAGAAGCAGGCTCCACGCAAGGAGCCCGACCCGGGACTCGATCCCAGGACCCAGGATCACGCCCTGGGCTGAAGGCAGGCGCTAAACTGTTGAGCCACCCAGGGATCCCCTAAATAAAATCTTAAAAAAAAAAAAGGAAATTGTTTGAGACTGAAGGAACTGGTGACAGCAAGAAGTAGAAAATATTTATGATTGTTTTCTGTTTTATTCCTTAGTAACATTTTTTCCCCTGGAGACTTGGAGTATTTTTTTTAATCTCTCTTTAAAGTCTACTAATTTTATCAGGATAAATCTCCAAGGTGGCCACTGTAGGTCAATCTCCTAACTTATATGACCAGCTTTTTCAAAATGAAAATGTAGTAGGTCTTTTATTTCTGAAATGGTCTCTTGATGTATACTTCTCAATATTATTTATTTCATTATTTTGTCTTTTTCTTTGTAGGGACCAATGCATGTATGTTTGGACATTCTGTGTCTATCTGCTATATTTACTACTCCCTTTCTTCTAATGGTATTTGCTTCTTTTTATTTCTTCTCTTATTTATGTTCTTGCCTTTACTAAATAACTTTATGATTTCAGTTGAATAAAGACTATTTGTGTGTGTACCCTATAATTTATTCTTCATTTGTGAAATGATTTTGTATTTTTCCAATGTCTTTCATGCGTCTGTCAACTCTTATTTCCTATTTTACTTTGTTATCCATTTCTGGTCTGAGTTTTTGAATGTCTTACTTGAAGAAGTTTCTTTTAATATATTCATCCACATGATTGTTTAAGGATGTTTAATTCAGACTAATATGTTCCCCAGGTTTTTCAGTGTGTGTGTGTGTGTGTGTGTGTGTGTGTGTTTAAGAGTAAGTCATTAGCTAAAATCTTGTCATTATCATTTTATGTTTTCTTCTTCTGGTGGCTTATGTGTTTTGCAAGCAGTTTTCTGTCCATTGGGCAAGATCTCTTATTTTACAAAATTAGCAAAATATCAAATAAGGATTAGTTTGGGTTGCCAATTAGATTATTTACTTTAAGTTCCCTTCTTCTGTTGTTACAGAGAAGTGTAGTTTCCATAATAGCAGTTTTATTTTGGGGGTAAAATCACTGTGTCTTTTACTTCTGTGCTTCTTTTTCTTCTCTTTCTTCCACCTTATTCTTCTCTAAAAGACTTATTTTCCTCTTGCTTCCCTCCTTTACATTCACCACCAGCCATCTGTGGAACACTTCCAAAATTCCTTTTGCTCCATAAGCCATGAATTTCTAACATTATCATCCCACCCAAAGTTCTTTTTTGATCTCAGGGCTTAGCCTTTTTTTCAATAGGTAGGATTTGCTCTTCCTAAGAGTGTATTTCTCTCTGTCCCAATAAGGTTTTGTTCTCTCCCACAAGTCAGATTTTTAAGCTGAGCCACTCAGGCATCATGATCCTGAGTTTTATATCCATATTCCTGAATGGTGTATCACAAAATCATTAAATAATGAAATATTCAAGCTCAGTGAAGCCCAAAGAGAAAACGCAAACCATACCAAGGCACATTACAATCAAATTGCTGAAAACCTAATAATAAAGAAAAAATTAAAAGCAGCTTGGTAAGAAAATTTCATTACAAACAGAGTAACAAAGACAAGACTAATGTCTTCTCAGGGCACCTGGGTGGCTCAGTGGTTGAGCATCTGCCTTTGGTTCAGTACGTGATCCCTGGGTCTTGGGATGGAGTTCTGCATCAGATTCCCCCTGGGGAGCCTGCTTCCTCCTCTGCCTATGTCTCTGCCTTTCTTTCTATGTCTCTCATGAATAAATAGATAAAATCTTGAAAAAAGAAAAATAATAATGACTTCTCATCTGAAACAATGGGAATCGACAACAGGTGAACTGAACCCATAGCCTTTATGCTCTATTACTGTGTTCCACCCAAGTAATCTAATCAGCTTCAGTCCTGTATCACTAAAATATCTAGATTTGTTTTAAAGTTGGTGGATTCTGTTCTCATAGTTACGAATTAAAGATACAAATCTGAAAAATGGAATAAGATGTATTGGAGATACAGTGGTCTCAATGGATCTCAAAAGTGGTATTTTTCCCACAATTCTGTGTTTATATTTCATTGTTTTATGAGTCCAGAAAAGTAATATTATTAATTTCATTTCAATGATAAGGAAACCAAACCCAAGAATGGAACAAAACTTGCCAACAAGATAAGTGGAAAACACTATAGAAGTTAGATATTTTAATCACAGAACATTTAGAAAATACAGAATGTTCTAAAAAGATAATATTTAACATATCAGTTCTGTGCCCAGGAGTAAATATGGTCACTATTGTTTTCCTCCAAACTTTTTAAAATGTAGTTCTACTGAATTTATGTATCTGTAAGATAACATAACTCTTAACATTTATAATATAAATCAGAATTCATGCTATTCAAAGAATATTTCTTATATAATGGATTTTTTTAATTTTTAATTTTCTAAAGCAAATGTTTATCCATTTGTAACCAAGCACATAGTTTAATGTTCAGTACAATTATATATTCATTATAATAAGTAACTTTTGAAATTATAAATTTAAAAAGCTCTATACCTTATAAATGGAAAAATGGATTGAAACCCAAATCTCTTTATCTCTTTGATTCCAGATCCTGTGATCATAATCATTAATGTTATACTTTAATTAAAGAGTACCTGGTAGATACTATGCATGATTCTTGGAATAACAGCAAACAATATGCCGCATTTTACAAACAATGTAAAATGTCAGGGATGGCTAAAAGTAAACTAGAAATAATTCACTGTTACATATGTAAAGACATGTATTAATAAAGATTTACTCTTCTCCACTTTCTGTCATTGAACAGTTTTTCCAGTAAATCAGCTAGCACCAACTATGATTAAAAGATACAATTAAACGATTGTGATGAGATTATAACCTTTCTAAAGAGACAAGTTGTACTTTGATATCTTTCTTCTAGAATAAGAGAAGAAAACAATTATCTCTTGATTTTTTACAAATGTGGTGGATTTCCTAGGATGATTATCTATTCCAATTTTAAAATGTATATGGTGCATTTCTAAAATTATTTCCATTGGCTGTTTCTAGCATGTTTTTGAAGTAGATAACTTGTTCTAATTTTCTTGGCATATATTCAAATTCATATGCAGAATTTCTTTTGTGAAGTCATTCAGAGGATATAAGCTAGAACAATGTGTTCAACTAAACAATATTATCTCTGCTTCACAGATGACAGAACTGAGACAGAAAAGTAAAATGACGCGTTCAATGCCACAGAATTAGTCACTGGCAAAATCGGGATTAGAACTCACTGTCCATGAGTTCCAAGACAGAATGTTGGCAAAACTTTTCCCATATTTGACTAGAGGTATTTGTTAGCTTTGAAAACTCCAAAACAAACGTAAATTTATTTATAATATTAGTGTGGAAATAAGACAAACATCTTACTTAGAAATAAGCATGATACATAGATTTTCATCATGGTAGAAATAGATTTGAATGCAACACGTAATCCATGGTGTATCCAACTTATGTAAAATTTAAATGTACTATAAGTAAAATTGTGTCTATTATTAAATCCTCACTTTTTCATTTTTATTAAAGTGTAGTCTATTTAGTTAGGACCAATTTCTAGTGTTCAATATTTCAGATCTGAAAGTAATAGCTTCATAATGTTCTTTTTTATATATGTATTGAAATATGTAAACAGTTTATATTCTCTTGAAAATAAAGTCTTAAATACAAAGCTTCCACATTGATCCCCAGCTTGGTTCCCCAAACACTAATGACTATGTTTCTCACTCACATAACATTTCATGGTCTGAGACTATGACAGTGCAAGGAGAGTTCAAATTCCTCCAAACTACTACTTCCTGAAACAGTGGTACTCAGAATAATTTTGGGACCCCTGGGAGTTCTGGGGACATTCATGAGATCAGTGTGGTCAAAACTATTTTCATATTATTAAGATAGTTTTGCCTTTTTTACTCTTATTCTCACATGAGTATCGACAGAGGCTACATAACATTTAATAACATTATTGTTTTGATGGCTAATGTAATACATGCTTGTGAATTCTCATGCCTTAAATTCTCTTTCAGTTTTAATTTCTAATATGATAAATACAAACAGGTATTACTATATGAACAAAACTTCTTTGAAGGACTTGATAATTTTAAGACTGGAAAGGCAACTTTAGAGCAAAAAGTTTAAAACTACTGTTCTAAAGGAAATTGGAAATTAGCAGTGGAAACAGATGCACAAACAAGTAATTGCAGGGGATTATAATGCATGCTAATTTGGTGTTATATATAGAATTCAATGAAGATACTAAGTGGGACTAATTCTTCTGAAATCTGGAGAAATTTATTAAAAAACGTAATACTTGATCTTGACCATTTTGACTACCAAGAGCCTCAGTTTTGAGGGACTCCATTGCATTTATGTGATCATTCATGTGATCAGAGCTGACATGGCAAGGTTTTGGAACTTGGAGCAGTACAAGTAGGGTTCTGTTGCACAATTTCCTGAAGGTGTGGCTTCTTGTTACTGCAACAACAGCAGTGTGGAAACAGAATTTATCAAAGCTTTCCACTGTAGAAGATGACTTTCCAGTTTCAAAAGAGGGAATAACTCTCTGGTGGCCACATTTGAGGTTCATCTTTGAGAATTCTGAAAAGCTCCGTTAGGTTTATTTAGGTTTTCAAATAATCCTGTAAGCCACTTAAATAACCTGAAATAAACTTCTCTATAAACTAGTCACAATGTATACGTTTGACTTCATCTGAATTCTAGCCATTAAGCCATGTCTTTTCAGTCAGGAGAGAATTTCCCATGGCAGAAAGAGCTAAAATTTGTTAAGAAAGTCTGTGTGCAGGGCACCTGGTTGGCTCAGTCAGTAAAGTGTCTGACTCTTCATTTTGGCTCAGGTCATGATCTCAGGTCATGGAATCTAGCCCCATGCTGGGCTCCCAGTCAGTGGGGAGTCTTCTTGAGATTCTCCCCCCTTGCCCTCCCTGCTCCACTATAAAATAAATCTTAAATTTAAAAAAGGAAGTATTGTGCTCAGGGAATGGTGAGAAATCTAGTCTAACTAACACCTAGCAAGCAAGGCTATAAATGACAGGAAATGGGAGAAATGTGGGTAAGGTGCAGTGTGAAAGGACTTAAATGTCAAGTTGAATAATTTACACATTATCCTTGGGGGTGTGTATTCTTACAACTGCTTAAAAGTGTTATAAAATACAGATTCCCATGCCTCACTCCAGACATGTGACGATAAAAAGTTATTTTGGTTTTTTTTGTTTTGTTTTTTTTCTAATCAAAGCTTCCCACATATTTCTGGTTAAGTTTTTTACCTGGACTTAGGTTTTGACCTAGACTTTACTATAAATAGTACAGCAGAGTAAATAATCATTTTTAAACTGATGTTCTACCAATGAAATTGTTTCTTGTATACTGATTCTATATCCAGCCAAATTGCTAAATTACTTAAAAATTATTGTGCTTTCCTATGTATTTGAGCATTTCACTGGTGAAAATGATTGTACTATAACTTTTCTAATCCCTTTAACTCTTATTTTTTGTCTTATTTTATAAGACAGCATATAAAATACATTTTATGATTATTGATCAGAATTAATAATGGCATATTTACCTTGTTCTTGATCATAAAAGTTCCAATAATTAAAGTATTTGATAATTTGATTTTTCTCCTGACTTCTGGCATTTTTTTAAAAGATTTTATTTATTTATTTGACATAGAGAAAGAGCACACAAGCAGGGGAAGCAGGAGAGAGAGAAGCAGGCTCCCTGCTAAGCAGGAGTCCCAAAGCAGGACTCAATCCCAGGACCCTGAAATCATGACCTGAGCTGAAGTCAGAGGCTTAACAGACTGAGCCACCCAGGCGCCCAACCCTCCTGATTTCTGGTATTACACAAATATCATGACTACAGGATAAAATGAAGAATTAAGGTCAAATTTGTGATAAACCCACAGATGGACTTTAAGGAAAAAAAATCTAACAAAAGATGTGCAAGAACACTATTGAGGAAAGTTGAAGACATTATTAGGGGTCCTGCAAAAGACCTGCCTTATTTCTGTGTGGTTTTGATCATCTGAGGGCTGGCTCATATTTGGCTAAATTAAAACTCTGGAATTCTGAGGAAAATGGACTTAGGATGATATATCCAGAGAAAATTTTTATTTGCAACTTCTAAGCACCAAAGGGCAACACCAGCCTTGAATCACATTAATGTTTCGGCCTGGGTTTTTTCTTTAAAGAAAATAAACCAGCAAAATCAGCAAGAACAGTTCACTGATTACACATTCTCAGAGGATTCTATTATTCTTTTCTATGAACAAAAGAAGAAACATATTTACTTATTGAGATCTTTGCAGAAAGGCTGATTTTCCACACATACCCTCCCAATGAGGTGCAGTCATCTATAGGAAAGTGTTTCTTTACAGCCCAGATCTGCTTAGTTTGTATAAAGCCTGATATTCGAACTCCCAGTGGTTATTATTCTTGTAGAGGGTGATTTAGCATTTACATTGAAGAAGCTCTTATTGCTATACTCTACCCTTCAATTAAGCTTTAAAAAGAATGTCTCTATGCTCTCTGATTGACTTATGATTGACGTTCTCCTGGCATCTACTTTAAAAATACATGTTTATTATACTCTGACTACGTGTAGAATATACTAGGTGAACTGGAGAAACTGGTTGTTCTGTAGCTTATAATCTACTCAGTGGAATGCACTACTCATGTCTGAAGAAATATCATAAAGTCATACATGAACAGATGAATATTGATATAAATGTTATCTAATAGTTTATGCAAATACAACAGGAAAAAGTGAAGGTATAATCAAACTGCAATGCAATTAACTAGGGACAACGATCCAGTGAAACAAAAGATCAAACTTGTTTTTAAGAAAGGCAATGAATGTAAGATTTTTTTTAAAAATTATTATTTTTTGGGCAGCCCAGGTGGCTCAGCGGTTTAGCGCCACCTTCAGCCCAGGGTGTGATCCTGGAGACCCAGGATCGAGTCCCACAAAGGGCTCCCTGCATGGAGCCTGCTTTTCTCCCTCTGCCTATGTCTCTGCCTCTCTCTCTCTCTCTCTCTCTCTATGTTTCTCAGGAATAAATAAATAAATAATCTTAATAAAATTATTTAAAAAAATTATTATTTTCCAGGATCCTCATTGTTAAAGTGCTGTTTTCCCAATATCTCCAGCTACTATAAAGATGCCTGGATGCTCACAGAGGAGATTCTACTTCATTCCATTGCTTTGTTAATATACTTTGCTATATTTGTTTTACCATTTTATCTCATTTGTTGGGCTCTGTGATTATTTACTTCTGAAATTACTTCAAACACATGAACACAAAAAATGATTGATTTAAAACATGGAATTTGGCAAGTGATTATACATAATGTGCTCTAATTACCTGCAGTGGAGCTTTTATCCTATGAATTTTTCATAAGGATAAAAAGTGCATGGTAAGTAATTAATGGATGATTTTTTTTTTCATTTAAACAGTGAATATGTTTGTAACTTATAGATTAAGACAATTGTTCTGGTTGACTAAACTTATAATACATTTTCAAATGTCATGTAAACACCTCATTAAAACTATTACAATATCCTAAGTAAATCCTGTGAATTTTTTCAAACAACTATAATTATTTTTACCAATGGGCTGTTAAAAATCTAAATGAGATTAGAATTTTTCTATTCTATATGCTCACATTATAAATTTCCCCAAATATATAAATAACAATTCCATACATATATAATAATATGGAATTGTAAACCCTAACCAACTGAAATCAAGCTCTCTTTGGTCCAGAACTAGAATTTTTTTTTTCATTTCATTCATTAAAGAGACTTTAAATACATTTCACCTACTTTTAAGAAAATTTTTGATAACTTACTGATATATTAGAAGTATCAAATTGGGAGTAATGAAAGGAGAAGAAACAAGAGGAGGAAGAGGAGGGGGGAAGTGAGGTGAGGAAAAAAGAGATTACAACTTCCAGGCATGGCTCACTTTGTTTAGAACCTGGTATACTGAGCAAGCCAGTGTTTGAAGTCTACATACACCTTGACTTACATAAGCAGTAGAGGAAGGATATGTTATAAATAATATAATTAAATGTCTCTAGTTGTTAACTGTTCCACAAGTTCTACTGGTCTTGTAGTGATATCATAACAAAGTATCACAAATGCTTAAATAACAGAAATAGATTCTCTCATGCTTCTAGAGGCCAGAAGTTTGCAAAGGAGGTGAGGGCAAGGCCATGCTCTCTCTGAAGGCTCTGCAGAGAAATAAATAGTTCCCTAGTATAAAACAAGTTTACAATGAAGCAGGACAATTTCCAATGGGTTTCAAGATCTGAGTATAATTCTCTGTGGCATAGTCTGCACCAATAGTCCTACAGGCCCAACCTCCTAGCTGTGTTGACCCCGACTGTGCCCTCTGAATCTTTATCTGGCACTGTGACACAGAAATCATTATTTTCTTTTCTTGACTAGTGCATGTTTGTAGCTGAGGAATTCTGTAAGTCAATTTCCTGTGTATGGAATCCCAGAAGTCTCACACTTTTCTTTCATTTTGCCCTCTCTGGGCCCCCTTCAGTCCAAAGTACAAATGTGTCTGCTGATACAACATTCTCAAAAAATCACATTAGTCTTCTGTGGATTTCAAGGGGATAGATGCTATTACACAAGAAAATGTTCCACAGATCCTTCCTAGGTAACCCCATCTCTATCCTTGCTTATCCAGAGATGGTTGATTGACTCCATGAAACAGAGAACTAATCTCTTTAGCATATGATTTTCCAATCAAAACCTTGGCCCTGATTCCAGTGTACACACTATCTGGAAAGCCTGAGAATTTCCCAAATCATCAAGTGCTGGTTCCTTTATGCATTACAATTCCTTCTTCCATTCACTTCTTTCCTCTCACCTTTTACTATAAGCATCAAAGAGAACCTAGACTGCACCTTCCATATTTTGCTTGAAATCTCTTCAGCTAAATATCCAAGTTCAATGCTGGCAAGTTCTACATTACATACAACTGAACACAATTCAGCCAGGATTTTTGTCACCTTATAACAAGAATCACCTTCCCTCCATTGTCCAATAGCATGATAAACAATCACTTCTTATTTCCTTTAATTTTACATTTCTCCCAACATTCTGTTCATGACAATATGTGTTTTATCCAGGACAACAGAAGCTTTGTCTATCACCCTTTTCACTTCCTTCTAACTCTTCAAAGGAATCATCTCTAACATTCATATTTCTCTTTAAGATAATATAAGCTTCTTCTATCATGTGCATAAAATATCTTCAAGATTCTACTCATTACTCAATTCCAAAGCCGCATATATGAGGCCAGCTGACTATACATGGTAAGTACATCTACAAAATGCCTTCACAGCAATGACTAGATTAGTGTTTGATTAAATAACTGGGTACTATATATAGTCTAGCCAAGTCAACACATAAAATTAATCATCCTAATGACCATGCCATAAAATAAAATACCTATTTATTTTATCCCATCTCTACTGTACTCTTTGTGTTGCCAATATGTCATGGTTGTCAAAGTAACCATGATCTGACCAGACTGACATTTGCTATTATCTATCTATTTATATAAATAATAAATTAATAAGTGGTAGCCACTATTTGGAATAGATTTTAATCACAAAATAAGCCATTATCAAAAAAAGCTTCTGATTTCAAATTAATAGAGGTAATACTCTTTTCTTTAAAGAATATTTATTTTTTAGCTAGAGAATGTGAATGCATATGAGTGAGGGGAAGGGTAGAGGGAGAGAACCTCAAGCAGATTCCCCACTGAGCATGGAGCCCCATGTGGGGATTGATCTAATTGACCCATGAGATCATGACCAGAGCCAAAACCAAGAGTCAGACTCTTAAACAAACTGAGCCATTCAGGTGCCCTAGAGATAATATTCTTGAGAATACTTATTAGAACTTGTGACTTTCTTTGATAAGGTATTTTGATAGTATATGTTAAGTAGACAGAATAGAAAATATAGATATACAAAAAGTAAATAAATGGTACATAATCAATAAATCTAAACACAAAAGCAGAAAAGAAACTGGACAGAAGGTGAATTTTGCAGTAAGTTTCAGTGAGACTACTGTGGAAGTGATATATTGGGAAGATGAGATTATTTAAGAGGAGAACCAATTGAGAGAAATGCACCAAAAAATGCTAGACAGAAAAGAAGCAGCAATCTAAAACAGCAAATTCAGCATATAGATAGAAGGTGACCAGAAAAAGTAGTTGCTAAATTTGGGGGAGAGTGAATTGGCTGGGAAGGAACAATAAGAAATTAATGGAAAATTGGAGGAGAAAAATACAAAATAAGTGAGCTGAAAGAATCAGTTGAGAAAAGACCCTTCAAGTCACTATATTATTTACCTAGAAATCAATATAAAGTGTTTTGAGCTGAAGCCCCCAAGGAGATTTGTATGACCAAATTGGCCATTTCTATGATCTGCCCTGTCAAAATCAGCCAGTTATAAACTTAGGGTATGAAAAAATTGTTAAGTCTGCTTCTGAAAGTTTGTCTGACAGAGATTTGTTATTGGATCAAAGCCTACAGAGACACATTAATCCAGGAGTATAGTTTTATATTGAAATGAAAATAAAGTATATCAGCAATCATTCAGTCCATCATTGCAATTGACAATTACTGAATTAAATGCCCTATGCTTAACAATAATAAAGACTTACTAGTAACATTCAATCATTTTATTCAGGCCAACCCTATCTGTTCCTATAGTTAGAGGCTGGTTTTGATATGTCCCAAACTCATAATATATAACCATATTTATCACCTCAAGAAAAGGCACAGCAACAACTTTAATTGAATTAATTTTCCCATCTCTGGAATTACATATTTAAAAGAAACTGGCATTAGCATGTGTATTAGTATGCTTGGGCTGTCATAACAGAAGCACAGACTGAGTGGCTCAAAAAAATAAATTCATTTTCTTACAGTTCTGGATTCTGGATGTCCAAGATCAAGTTGCCAACTGGATTGGTTTCTGATGAGAACTCTCTTTGTGGCTTGCAGGTAGCACCTTCTTACTATATCCTCACATAACCTTCCCTCTGAGTACATGCACTCCTTGTGTCTCTTCCTGTTTGCACGTGGCCACCAGGCCTGCTGGATCAGGGCCCCACCCTTTTGACTTCATTTAACCTCAACTATCTCCTTAAATTCCTAATCTCCAGAGATAGCCTTGATGGGTTCTAGGGTTTAAACATATTAATGGGGGGGGGGGGGCAGAGGGCACATTTCAGTCCATACCAACATAAATGACATAAAATATACGGAGTTATTTATGTTAATGGCACATGTCTGTTTAGTTGTGATAATAAAGCTCTTTAGATTAAGAGTAAATTCAGCCTCTTTCTGGCACTCAGTATTAGCAACAGATTTTCTCCCCCAGCAAATGGATTCATTTCTTCTAAAGTCTTCCTGTAAGTCAGTGGATTGTTAAGCAAACCTGCTTCTATGAGAAACATTATGCTAAAAAAATTACATCCTTACCAAATGAAATTATACTCCAGCTGCAAGAAGTGCCATCACCAAATGATCTGAGAAATCTAAGCATAATTTCAGACATAAGTTAATTCTAATGGAATAACTTTCCTTTCTTACATGCAAGCTGATAATTCTTTTGTAAAAATGTCTACTTGATTACTACAAGAAACCATATGTTTAATATGTTGGCATAATAATTCATGAGAACAAATACAGTAGGGAAAACTTCTTGTAATACTTGGAGTCCTTCTCCTATCATAATTCTTCCTTTTATTTTTGGAATTGGTAGAAGCTTTGGCTATGCAGACATAACTATGCAAATGACATTTCATGGCTTCAGTGGGTCTTTTGAATGTTTGCCCAAGTGGAATTTAGGCCTGAGGCATCCATCACCTCTAAGGTACAATCAAATTTGAATGTGGATTTCTGGAAGGGGGAGTGTTAAGAAGTCCAATAGGCTTCGTGGTATAAATGGATTTGAAGCAGCAGGAGAAAAGAGCTGCTGAATTGCCTGAAGGCTCAGTGAAGGCTTTAAGTATTTTCATTTTCAGAAGAATATCCTGAAACTAAAGCTATCATCAGCGTATTAAAATTATCACATTCTCCTACTTTTCTTCCCATATTCTTAATCTGCAATAGAGAAGCAATAATAAATAATTCTTAGAGCCATGGAGTTTATGGGGAAATCTTGTGGGAGCTTATTTTTGAGTACCCAAGCATTGTTTTCCTTGGCACAAAATACACAAAAATCATTCTGCAGGATAAACCATTAAGGATTCATGTATATTATCTTAACTAATGCTGGATTGCCCTGTATAACATCCTCTAAAATGTATCTATTATGTCTAATTTAAATTCTGCAACCTTCCTCTATTTTTTCAGTATCACTGATGCAGAGACCTGTGGATAGCATCTGTTACAAATCCTTTTTCCTTCAGACAAACTGGAATCTTGGTATATTTCAAGTCTCAGGTTCTTCTGAACATAGCCATATATGCATCTTTTAGAAAAGCTTTGAAGTGTCTTCTTGTATAAGGGAACAATATTTATGTTACTATTCCAAGAGAACACTCCTACCTGACATTCTTAATGATATGTAAGTCAGAGAAAAAGTCTTTTATGACTTGCAAAAGGACATTGTGGCTAAATATCCATATGCATTACAATTTTGATACCAGAACAAAAGAAGTTCTAATATCAGGATTTAATGACTGGTTACCTTCCTTATGTAAAGAAAAGAGCACCAGACAAGAACGGTGACTAAG
Organism: Canis lupus baileyi; assembly: GCF_048164855.1. Lineage (NCBI taxonomy): Eukaryota > Metazoa > Chordata > Mammalia > Carnivora > Canidae > Canis > Canis lupus. The sequence goes on along the minus strand of NC_132855.1, from coordinate 50,705,952 downwards.
ACAACTGTTTTATCCCCACATCCTTACTGTCCTCAATGAGATCTAAAGATATCTGAGTAACTGGTGATTCCATTACTCCCAATTTAAAGTTTATATGCTTTAGACACTAGTTTATAACATGGAATTAGGCTTTGGTTTCACCAGAAGGTAGAAATGACATTATATCAAGGAAATATTTGGTGACAAAAAGCACATGATGAATTCTAGTTCTAGTTTATTATATTGATTGATACATTTATTTATTTGTGATAATTATAAGTTATCTCTACATGCCAGGTAGTATTCTAGATACTGGGGATACAAATACAACCCATTACACACATGTTTTCAAGAAAAAAACAATAACTGGATCTCAAGTAAGAGGATTTGACAGCACCATTTGTCATATATCCTTCATTCTCAGCACTTAGAGTGATCACCTGAGTTTGATAATTGGCTTTATCCAAAAGAAAAATAAACTCATATCTTTAGAACAAGAGGTAATTTTGCAACTTGGAAGGAAGTGCTCATCTAAGTTAGGCTCCTACCATTCATTAGTTCTACAGAAACTGGGAGATAGAATGGCTGGCTATCTTCCTTGATTCCACACCAGACACTGTTCCCAACACCTTGAAACAGACATTCCTGGACCTTTAAAGCTGGCCAAGAAACTATTTTGCTTTTTCACAAATGTATATACATTTCAAAGAGATTGAACTTAACATTACAAGTTTTCTAAAGTAAATGCTTTAAGAAAAGTGAAGGGAGAAAATATTTTCTCTTATTTTTAACAGGGAGAATTAAGCTTCTTATTTTTAATGTATATTTGCCCTTAGACTCTCCTCCCTGTCTTACTATAAAATAATAAGATCACAGTTTTCTAATTATCTTCATTGCTCTTTTTACCTTTCTCAGGGTAAGCTGTAGACATCCAAATATCCAGCAAGTCCACTGAAATTAAAGATACAGTTTCTTTGAAGTTTATGATAAAATAAGTTTATGATAAAATAAGTTTATGATAAAACATATCTTTTGTTATCTATTTTATTCTTTTAGCTTTTGTTTCCTGGAGTAAACAGTGATTTATAGATTTCTCCTCACTTCCTGGAGAAAACTTCAGGGTTAAGAAAAAACCTTCTGCCCCAAAAGAAATTTTATTAGTATTATCTATATTGTAACACTGCCTTGTAACTGAAAAAAAAGATATTACCTCTTCAGATACTGAACCTTTTATGGTCTCCCTCTCTTTCTTTCTATAGAGAGAAAAGTGTTGGACAAGGGTCCTGATACAATGTCCAAAGGTAGAAAAAGGAAAAAGACAGAAAAGTATCATCTTTTTCTTAATGGAATTTCTGGGGGTTATTTCCACTCAGCAGTTAATTGGTAATACCACCTAAGTCAGAATATTATAAGATACAAACCTTAGTCCATTTTGTAAAATAATTTTCAAGTCTCAGAATTAAAGAACTAAAGTCTTCTATTATTTATCAAATGATCCATGCTTCAAATGTAGTTATGGGGAAGTCAATTTAAGGGAGGAAAAGAGAAATAATTAATCAGGGGTTAAAGTGTATAGAAAAAAAAAGCCATCTTTCTAATCTTAATCATTTAAAGATTTATTAGGTAAATAAATCAAAACCATTTGCCAGTGTTGTCCTCTTCTGAGTACTCTAGAAAGTCTGTGGAGCGATCCTTAATTTTCAGCACAAATCATCTACCTCTGAGCTCACCTGTCTTACTACCCACACTCCATAGCTTTACTCTCCCTGCTCCAGCCATCCCAATCACTTCCCCATTCCTGTAATTCAGCAGTTATGCCCCAGACTGAACCTTTGTACTGCTTTCCTCTTTGACAGGAAGATTCAAAACCCACCCTCCATCTCCATACAGCTATTCACAGAGCTCACTCTTTTCCTTCCATTAGCTTTCTCCTCATATGTAATATTATCAGACAGGTTTTATCTGACCACTCTATATAAATAGCACCTTCTCCTTTACTGCTAGAATTTCTTCCATCTAATTTATTTGTAGTTGATAGCACTCGTCTTTCCTCATACTTTCCCCAATAGACAATACCTGACACATGTAAGGGCAAAACTGTAAATGCACTCAGTCACCCCTCTCATAACCTCTATTCAACCCTCTTCTACTCACTAGTGTTACACAATCATCTCAGCAGATTTGGACTTAAAGTCTTCTTCCCCTTCTTCTCACATTATTACATATTTTCATTTTCCTATAGTATTGTGTGTATAATTATCCCTTAGCATATGGCCAATGAAGGCAAAAACTCTTCTGTACCTCTTTAAATCCTAAAGTTCAATTGCTAACAAACTGCCTGGTACATAACATGTACCAGATAATCAGTTGCTAAATATTAGTATTTGTCCATATAACATATATAAATTTTTAAACCTGTATTTCCTATGAAGTGGAAATATTTTACAACAAAGCAAATTAAAAATATATATTTGTATATATTGGAGAGTGAATTAATTAACTTTCCTAGAAGACTATTGGAATTTGAATAGTGGAATTTATTGCCCTATCCCAAAGATGAATTAGGCTCATTAAACTATTCTTCAAGTTACTTGAGAACATGGAGGTCTTTAGATTTTTCTTAGGTAACACCATATAGACAGCCTGCTTGTCTGTTTTCTAATGATAATAGATCTATTATGCTTCTAACTAAGGGGCCCTTTTGAAATAGAACCAATTTTCTCTAGACTATCCTTTCTTGTTTGAGATTATTCTGTAAACCTGCAGGATTTGTCACGGATGACATGGTTTTCTTTCCTTTTCCTTTTTCTCTTTGGATGTTGTCACAGTAACCTGGATCAACACTTTTCACTTCATGGAAAGAAAGAGAGAGCGAGAAAGAGATTCAATATCTAAAGAGGCAATATCTTTCAATTCCAAGTCGCTGTTGCAACATAGATAACATTGATAAAATTGTTTTGGGGCAGAGCTCTTCTTCTTAACCTCGAAGTCTTCTCTGGGAGGGGGAAAAGCTATAAATCTCTTATTTACTACAGAAAAATATAAGCTAAAATAATTAAATAATAATAGATTCATTTTATATCAAACACCATATATGGTATCGCTGAAACAACTGAAAGAAATAATAAAAAGATGAATCATTATTTTCAATTATTCAGTATTAAAAGACACACCCCTATGGATCACTTCATGTAAGAACTATATTAATAGAATATTTTAAAAACCTAAAACTTTCATATTATATAATATCTGGATTATCTATTATTTTATATGGCAAAGTTGAGGGTATTCTCTCTATGTCAATTGAAAAAGATAGATTATGGACTCTTCATTAAAACCACTCAAGTCTCTTTGGATTATTTTTTTCCGATCAAATGTTGTTAAATGATAGTTATGTTAAAACCCCCAAAATAGATAAATGGACAGATGCATGGAAATGCCATCCTTGGTGTGTGAATTTATGTAAATTTAGTGATTTTAGTTATTCAAATATTCTGAAAATGTGTTGTGCACTGCAAACAGTTTTAAGTCTAGCAAAGGAAATCTGGTTATTACCTGATTATCAATAATAAGTCTGGTTTCTTTCAGTAAAGTCTTATGGGATTATATCTACTCCTGCATACAACAGAAAATACGATAGTGTAGCAGAAGACCTCCACTGTGGAAGTACATGACTTTCCTCTAGTCATGGCCCTATCTAGTCTCTAAATTAACTGACCTATTGCCAAACAGCCATTCTCTCTAAGATTCATAAAATGTTTGTTATCAGGAATTAAACACTACATCAAATAAATAGGAAAAGCCCTGTAATTGTAATGCGCTATTAAATACAACCATTTGTTTTTGTCTCTCCTTTGAGGTTGGTTACCCAAATCTATGTACCAATGTAGAAGCTGAACAGGATTATAGTCACTCTCCAAAACCTCTTAAGAGTCTGTCCCTAAACCTAGTTTTTTACTCCAAATAATAAAACAATTTACCTGATGATTCAAAAGTAATTTCTTCTCCATAAGACTAAGAGAGGCCTACCGCAGAATCTGTTATACAGGCTTTATAACAGAGATAGAATTAATGGAATTCAATTTTATTACATTTTGTTATATGGAATTCATTTTTTATTAGACGCAAAATTAAGCACATTCTAATTGACACATCTTGTGAATTTCATAGGATGTCAGATTGACTACCTGCACTTTCATAAATGGGTTTTCTTAATCTATTTGGATTGCTATAACTAAATACCACTGGGTAACTTATTATAAAGAAGAGAAACTTATTGTTCAGAGTTTCGAAAGATTGAAGTCTGATATCAGGGTGCCAGCATGGTTGTGTGAGGAATTTTTTGGGTTTTACAGACTTTTCATTGTACCCTCATGTGGCACAAGGAACTACAGATCTCTCTAAAGCTTCTTTTATAAGGCACTAATCCTATTTATGAGGTTCTACACTTATAATATAGCACCTCCCCAAAGCCCCACATCCTAATATGATCACCTTTGAGAGTTGGGATTTTCACATATAAATTTGGAAGATGCACATTGAGAACACAGCATGGGTATACAGCAAAGCGAAGGAAAGTCATAAAGACATTAAATCAGATAGTGGCAAACACAGGAAGAGTTCATACTCTGGTCCCTTACTTTATCATTTAAACTGACAGTGAAATATATTCTGTTGACAGCAGTTTTAGGAATCTATGTATAATTCTGTCACAGAGAAATCGAGATTCCTTTACTTCATTGTGAGAATGGAGAAACACATAACACACACATAAAGGCTCATAATGTTATTATATGGAAAGTACTCAAAAAAAAGATTCATATATTGTACTATAACATCTGTGGTACTGGAATTAGAATGAGATAATGAAATAACATTAACAGACTAATCTGAATTAAATTGTGGGGTGCAAGATGTGTGCAAGTCTCATACTGATCATGGCCTATCTTATTGCCTTTCCCGTAAAGCCTTACTGAAGGATCCCTTTGAGCTCATAGAAGTGAGATCAATCCCAAAATCCCTCCATCTATTCCACTAGAATCAAAATGCTGGCTATTTTTTCCCTCTGATTCATGCATTCTAAATCTACATGTAATATGATAATTTGGATGCTTTTTAAATGGGTGCTGATGTGAAAGTGCTAGGCTTACAATGCAAAACATCAGGGTTAATAGAGTCAGAATGATTCATCTCTTAAAAGGCAACATGTCCCATTGTTCAGCTGCAAAAAATGTAGATTGGCAGTTTCATTACTTTCCCTAGGAATTCTCTTCCTTTAAAAAACCAATTAATGTTGTCATTCTTTGGTCTAAGTTAAACTTACTTGCTTCCCAAAGAAGGTACAATAAGAACTCCCGTAGACAGATAATTACTATAGTACCTGGGCAAGGCTTGATCTACTTTTTTGTTTTTTCTTGGAAGACACTAAGTTTGTTTTGTTTATTCTGGCCTCTGGTTTTAAAATCTATTAAAGACATATTTACAAAGATTTATATTCACATGATACTCTTCTCCAAAACATCAGCAAATCTCTCTTCGTGAAGGTCATTCCCTGATCACGAATTGAAGGATTTTATAAATATTCCAGAGACATAGGCCACAGGCAAGATACCAAGGAAAAAACAAAACAAAATAAAACAGGCTAACCTATCAAAGGTTTGGTATAGAAAATAAATCTGTCACATACACTACTTCATGTTCAGCCAGAAGGGTGCAATTAATTCTTATTAAATCCAAAATTGAACATACACATCTTCAGCATGCCATCTACCCACTTCACTTTACCTAATTAATGAAAGGATTCTGTTCAGATATTTGTAATGCATGTGTAAATTAAGAATATGGTAGATTCAGGACCTCATAACTTTCTAAATAAAGGGACAATTATTTTACACCATAAATTCAAATCCCCATCAACATAAAGTCTTCCTAAAATTAAGGCAAAAAAATAACTAATCATAAGAAAACAAGTGGCAAAAAGAAGACAGCTGAGTTATATGTGGTAACACTAGAATTTGTAAGAGAATGCATGATAAGTCTAAACTATTTTGCATAGGTCATTGTAATCCAACTGTTCCTCAGTAGTAAAAAATAAAATTAAGGAAAGAGCTCCATGATGTTCTAATCCTAGACTAATAATGCTATTTTGAAATCTTTTTATTTATTCATAACTGCCTCTGTTTAAGAACTGGGCTATATATACAATTTTAGGGTAGTTTACGTCACATTTTAAAAACAATATTAAAACCCTTTCAACATTTTGAAAAGATTTATATATTTGTTTTTAATTAGTTAATTTTTGTGAGCATGTATATACATAAATATCTATATGTAGTTACATAATTTTATCATATATCTAAAATATGCTTGACTAGATTGACAGCTGTCATGCATTCTACTAAATATATATATATATACATATATATATATATATATATATATATATATATATATTCAATGTGTACAGAGACATCTTCTCTATTCCCTGGAACATAGGCACCTGAGGTCCTCCATCCATTAGATGTCCAAAAGTCCTTGAATCTAAGAGTTATTTGGGAGTTCTTGGATGGTAGAACAAGGGGCTGGCCTTCCCTGAAAGGTCATTGTTGACCTGAAGTATGGGATAAGCCTTCAAGTCTATGCAAAATAGTCCCTTGCCCTAAGTACTAGCTTCAGTGCTTCTGGGGCCACAAACATCAGAATGTAAAAGCAAGTTGCCTCAAATCAAGAGGACCATCTAAAGCATTGGAATTCGTAATTCCAAGTAATTTTTTTTCTCATAATTTCTTCTGAGTTATGACCCCTTCTTTTATTCCTTCAATTAATAAAGTAAAGCTCATTTTGTTTGCTTATATAAAATAGGAATGTTTGTCCCATCAGGAAAGTGCTGTTCATATTACAGTTTACCTTCCTTCACTAATATTAATAATGCCCTTGAAATTAAAAACACAAAGCATACTCTGGAATGGAAGGAGCAAAGTATTACTAGTTCTTTCAGGATGAGTCAATTTTCCTCTTACAAAAGAATGGAACAGGGAGTTTCTGGTCACATTTATAAAAACAAAATAAATTAAACATATATAAATTGAGTCGTGAGCAAATCACCAAACCAGTTGATATTTTCTTTGTTAAGATATACAATTATAACTGTATATTTAGATTGATCAGTCAGTCCAAAGTAAGGAGAGCTATAAAACAAGGGGTAAAGTATTCAAGGGAATTTATAAAAGTTGAGGACCCAGCCTGGGTTACTCAACCAACCAATATGTACCAAGCATTCAATAGATTAACTAGATTTTTATTTAATAAAAATGTACATAGGGGTTGCCTAGGTGGCTCAGTTGGTTAAGCTTCTGCCTTCAGTTCAGATCATGATCTCAGGGTCCTGGAATCAAGCCCTGCATCGGGCTCCCTGCTCAGCATGGAACCTGCTTATTGTCTTCCCTCTGTCCCTGCTCATATGCTCTCTCTCTTACTCATTATGCCTCTTAAGTAAATAAATAAAATCTTTTAAAACATGTGCATGGAAAAGCTAGCTATAATGCAAACATCATATAGGTTAAAATGAATACAGAAGAAAGACACTGGATCAGCTTGAATTAAAATAATTTGCTGTGATGAAGCAAAAGAGACTAGATTTTCTAAAGAGAAGCACTATGGGGCAAAAAAATATCCAATTATTGAAAAGGGAAGATAGTATATTCAGTTTAATCAGCATTGAAAGTAAAGGCGGTTATGAATTGAGCTTTTAACTCACATAGAAAGTAATTTTAGTAGCTAAAGTATCTTGAAAGACAAAGGAAAATGATCTATGTGGAAATCTGAGAACAAATATGAGAGTTATTTAAGTAGTGTCTAGTGAAAACACGGCAAACTGTGATATGTGAACCTGTAAACTAGATTTTGGTAATAGAGAAACTGCCATAACATTCATCATGGGACTTAGAATACAACCAAAAGGGAAACCCTTTGATTAAAGGTAATTCTTTCTCTATCTTTCAGCCTCATCTAGTTTCCAACTGTTTGTAAATCTCATGTGAACACAAAACTCTCTTCTCTTATCTTTTCATTCTTCTTTGCTCTTGCTTTGCTTTTAAAAATGTTTTAGCTCAGCTTCACAACAAAAATAAAATGTTGAATTCCACAAAGGCTTTGTGGATTTTTAAAAATAAAAATGCCATTAAAGTAAATAAACAGTAGGCTCTTATGTAAGAGAACTCAGACTCAATAAATGAGATAATGTAATCAAAAATAAAGAGATCAGCTTTTGGATTCTGCCCAGGATGTAGAGAACTAGAAAAAACATTCCTTCTCAACTTACAGTAACACCAAAACTTTTTTTTAATTTATTATTTTTTTAACACCAAAACTTAAACCAAAGTTTTTGACTCCTCTTGAGTGCATCAGAGAGCTGAAGTCACAGGGCAAGCAACTACCTATAAATCTAATGAGACGGACTCCTGCAGGGAAAGATGGAAAGATGGAACAGAAGCATTTGCTAACCTGAAATAAACTAAATTAGCTATAAAAGTTAATAACTGAGTGGACACTGAGTGAGGACTGGCGTGAGTGTGTGGAGTCTCTGGAGGTCACAGAGATAGGAAGACTTTACATCCTTGTGTAGGCTCTTCTCCATTATTCACACTATACAACCATAAAGGAAGAAGAAAATGAGGAAGAAGGAGGGGGAGGAGGAAGGAGAAAGGGAGGGAAAGGATGAAGAGGAAAAGAAGAAGACAAAGATGAAGACAAGGTCACTGGTGAGAGCTCTGAGAAAGTATCTCTCGTGATATGTGACTTGGGGAGGAGAACAATCTGTGTATGAGAGGCAGGAGACTTGACCTGAAACCTCCTTATCTCCATTAGAAAACTAAAGCCTTATTCTATAAAAGGAAGGGCAACAAATACTGCCACCCTTAGGATATTAGAGAAAACTCACTGCAGATGAGGTATCAGAGAAGAAAAATCCCTGCAGGAGAGGCAGGAATATATTCTGGGTGTGCAACCAGAAGTGAAAAGATGCAGGGCCAGCAAGAAGGCTGCTCCTCCGGGACACAGAGAGACAGTGCCTATCTAAGACTGAAGCTTCACAGACACAATGGAGAATGCTCCTCTGTTCAGCCACCACCAGACTGGCAAGTGTCTGTGACAACTCAACAGCAAAAAATTGCTGAGAGAGTTGCAAGAGTGTAGAGACTGACCCCAACTGAGGCAAAGCATGAAGGGAAGGCCTACACTGACAGGAGAGCCGACACAGATACAAACCCCCTATCACACCACTCAGGCCACAAAAACAAAGTACTGTAAAGGAATTTGAAATCTCTGGTGCACTTAACGCAACCACTGCAACTATAAATTTAAGCTCAGCCTAACTTCTGATAACATTAATTTAAACCCCACACCAAAGGCCCAGCAGAAGAGATAGGCCCATTTCTAGGCATCAATTCTACCATTCTCCTTTGTTTTACATAACACGTATGGCTTTCAACCAAAGAAAGTATGAGTTATCTTAGAAGCAAGGAAAAAAAAAAAAAAACAACACACTGCCAAGGAACAAATACATAACAGAGCCAGGATGAAATATGACATGAAGGCTAGATCTACCCCACAAGGGATTGAAAGTAACGATGATTAGTATGCAAAAGACTATTGGAATAGGTTGAAAACATGCAACATTAGATGAGCAATTTTAGCAGAAATATAAAACTATCAAGTACAATCAACTGCTAGAAACACAAAGCAAAATAACATAAATGAAGAATGCCTTTGAAAGGCTCACCAGCAATTTTAATACATCTGTGAGTAGAATCAGCAAATTTCATATAGGTTAATAGAAATTACTCAGACTAAAACATGAAGAGAGAAAAATGCTAATAAAACAGAGCAGAGTATCTAAGAGCTATTGTACAATATCAGAGAGTCTACTATAAGTGTAATTGAAATCCCAGAAGACTGAAAGAATGTAGTGAAAGAAGTATTTTAAGAAATAGTAGCTTAAAATCTTTTAAATTAGAAACAGCAAACACATGTCCAAAAAGCTCAGAAAACATAAAGAATAAATACCAATAAAATAACATTTGGGACTTGCAATTTCAGCTTTGACATCTGGAGAGCTTAGAAGTTGTCACTCCCATTCTTAGAGCAAGAGAATGCTCAAAGAACTAAAAATCAATAACTTTTCTTAGATACAGCAGAGAACTAAGATTGTGGAGCAAATTGGCACCCTGACACCTGGAAAGACGGACAAATCCAGAGAGTCACATCTGAGATTTACTTACCTGAAAAAGAAACTACTGCAGCCACAAACCGGTAAAAATATCTCAAAGGTAATACTGATACATTGTGGGAGGCTGAGTGTGCACTAGTGTGAGAATGTGAAACTTCTGGGGGCACAGTATTAGGGGTAAACTTGAGAAAAATGTTCATGGGTTTTACCTCCCAGGTTCCTATTAGGTTTTGAAGGTGAAAATTCAAGCAAGATCCCCACATGGCTCCAGCAGAGGGAAGAGGACAGTGATCACTCAAATACATGAAATACACGAAATATTTATTTCAAATATGTGAAATACACCTCAAAACAAAGGCTGCTCTCCAGGGAAAAAGAGATTTTAGCAGAGCTTTATCCAGCCAGGGCATTTACCACACTCCAGCGCCTTCTAGCATTCTTGTCTCAGCTAAGCTGTGTGTAGGGAGGATGCTAAACCACGGGGAAATATTGTGAAGGCCATTGCCCTAAGTCTTTTACTCACTAAATGACTGAAATTAAATCATAAGATATTATAGAATGTTTCCCTCCCCTCACACTTACTTAGAAAGGCCCAAATTTAAGAGAGGAGACATAAACAAAGACATTAGATGCATTTGTAGCCTCTGGTATCTACACCTAGAATACACAGTAAACACGGTCAACTTCTAGTCAGATTAACGTTATCCAATACCACATTTTTAAATATTTAAAAATATAGTGAAAATATATTAAAAGTTCAGATTTTCTTAAAATCAAAGCATTAAGATTTTGCTTTAAGATTATAAGCAGCCTGTAGAAATCTAAATGGCCCCCAAATTTCATTTCCCCAGAATCGTATGAGAATTACAAATAATTAAAAATTATTTTTTCTGAGATGCCTGGGTGGCTCAGGGATTGAGCATTTGCCTTTGGCTCAGGGTGTGATCCCGGAGTTTCAGGATCAAGTCCCACATCAGGTTCCCTGCATGGAGCCTGCTTCTCCCTCTGCCTGTGTCTCTGTCTCTCTCTCTCTCTCTCTCTGTGTCTCTAATAAATAAATAAAATATTTTTTTTAAAAAGTTATAAGGCATGCCAAAGTCTAAAGACGCAAAGCAAGTATTAAAATTTGACTCAGATATAACACAGATATTGGAGATTTAAAGTAACTGTGATTAATATGTTGTAGACTACAATGGGAAAAGAATCAATTGCCACATAAAAATAGGCAGGCAATGTAAGCAGAGAGATAGAAACTAAGAATTAAAAGTTAGACATAATAAACCCTGTGACAGAAATGAAAAGAGTCTGCCTCAGCAGACTGGACATGGAAGTAAAAAAAAAAAAAAAAAAAAAAATCTATGAGCCTGAAACTTCTCAAACTGAAAAGCAAAAAAAAAAAAAGAAATAAACACCCTGTCTCACATGCACACACCAGAACAGAATATCCATGAAATATGGGACAAACAGGCCAAAAAAGGTACCTAAAATTATAAGAGAAAATACTTCTATTTGGCCAAAGGAACTAGAAAATGGATGCCCTTATGATGTAAAGTTGGTGTAGGGAATTCCTGTTACCTTTCTCTTTTTGCTTGACAACCAAAGCAGATCCCTTTAAAGGAATGTTTCACAACAAGGGGAGGTGAAAACACCATACTTTTAGCCAGAGAACCAGGAGAAGGGTCTTAGGTACCAAAGAATCTGAGGAATCCTGAGAAGAGAAGGGAAATAGAAAAAGAGAGCTCTTAAATTTGTGTGTGAAGTCTTGAGCCACTTCTGAGTACAAGTGTGTAGAGCTGAGTTATTGTGTCACCCTAAACACGCTGACGGCTTGCTAATGGAGACAAAAACAATGGAACAAATCTCAAGCCTAGACTTGCTTGCTTGAAACAGGAGTCACAGGTGGTGGAAAGCTGGGCAACCTAATGTCTCATCTACGTTTCCCACTGCTCCTTCTCCACTTGTGCCTTCTCTGCTGATTGGGATGAGCAGTGAAGGGTTGTCTGATTGAGCACTTGTAGTGTGTTTAGATTTCATTTCTTACTGTTCTTCACTGCATATTTGCTGGTGTTCTTAAACACTCCGGTTTCAAGCTGTAACAGTTAATTAGTAGCCAGCCTTAATGTGTAGCATATTACACAGGTTTTAATTTCAGATTCTAAGCTGATACCATTATGTTAACCTCTCTGAAAGCACAGGGGTCTCCATGTGCTCCAAACACTAATCTGTTATATTACCAGTGAAGCTATGATATTGGCCAGATTCCTTGTCAAGGAAGTAAGGTAGGAAGGGGGGAAAGGGGATTGAGAAAGGAAGAGCAAGGGAGGGAGAAGATGCCAGCCATCTTCTTTCCTTCCTTCATTCCTTTCTTCCTTCCTTCCTGTTCCCCTGCCTACCTTTCTGCTGCCTGCCTCCCTCCAGAAAGTATTTAATAGGCATACACAAAGCAAACTATTTTAAATAATCTTTTAATAATAATATTTTAATAATGTTATTAATGATGTCTCTAAAATATCACTCAATGAAACATGCATCAATAACACTCAATATTTGAATTCTATTATTATAATAATAGTCATTATGTCCAGAAATGTACACAAAATTTGTACTTATGATGCCAGTTGAGTATTCCAAAATGTAATTAGGCCCATAACAAAATACGTTCCATAAATTTCTCTGCAACGCTAATAAAATTGTTGCTCCAGATCAAATTTCATAAAAGCCTCCAAAATCAACCATGAATCCAGTATCCATGAGAAGATGTAACTGCATATAATTGTAATTTTGTTAAGGTCTTAATAGACCTGAGAAAGGTCCCTGGGTTTCAGCAGTAGAAAGATTACTGGTACTCCACAGTGAACAACAGAAGAATGAAATAGACCAAAGTCCTCAAATCTGGTATTGCTACAACTTGTAGGTAAGAAACCAAAAATTCATTCCACTGAACCATAGAAACCCCTCCTCCTGCTCTAGAAACAGGTTGCTGGCTAGCACAGTCCACCTCTATCAACTGGGGATCTATAGATAAAATCCTTCATTTTCTATATTTCTATCAAAACACCAAGAAAACTATTTTGCAATGTAGCACTTATGGGAAATGTTATAAGGAGGTTTAAAAATTGTTTTGGAGCTTGGATGTACAGTTCACATGTCAATTTTGAAAACTATGTATATATAGATAGATATATTAGATAAAAATGTTGATGCATAGAACTCAATAAGTAGTGTCATTCGCTGTCTTGGGGAGCGGGCGTTAAGGAACACAGAATGTTTGGGAAAAACAGTGTCAGGACTACCAAACAGTTATTGTAGGTATCTGGACTTCCCAGTTTAGTATTATATATATATATATTCAATATATATATTGAATTCCTGAATATATATACATATAAATATGTCTCTCCATTTGCACTGACTCCACTTCATTTCATTTCATTTAGATTTTCATTATGTCTTGCTCTAGGTTGTAGCCCCATCAATATATGTATCACACTTCCACCAGAATAATCTTTTTTAAAATATCAAATGGATTATTTCATTCCTTTTAAATAATTCTTTACTGCTCTTAGGATAAAATTCAAACTCCTTATCATGGCATTCAAAACCCACTCAAAATGTGCCTTTCTTTCTTTCAACATCAAATGTGCCTCATGTTTCAGACATGCTAAATTTATTAAATTTTCCTGAATTCATCATATTTTTTAACATCTCTGTGACTTTCCTTATGTAGAATCATCTTATTCCCTTTTCACTTAGTTGGCTCCTTGAATATAAGGAAAAAGGTGTTCCATGATAACATCTCTTGACTGGAATAAGTATTCCTGCAGCATCTTGTAAAATTTTTTAATTCAACTTGTTATAAATGTCTTTCAATTCCCAATGCCCCTACTACATGTAGAATAAAAAGACTAGTAAAATACAATTCCTAATCCCAAGGACCTTGTATTCATTTGAGGAAAATGTTAAGATATCTGAACAAATAGTGCATATGTAAAGATACATAGTAATTTTCATTAAGAGTGCTTTTTGTACCAATTTTTATAAAACCTAACTTCTAAATCTCTTAAAAGCAACCTTTCTCTCAGCAAGTCTGTGTCAATATCCTCTTAAGTGACCACCAAAACTTAATCTCATATCCCTTTAATGTGTTATCAACACTGCTGGCCGACTGATGTTTCTAAAATATAGATTGGGTTCTATAACTTTCCAGCTTAAAAGCTTTTAGTGGCACCATGTCGTCTATGGGATAAAATCCAAACTAGGTGACATTGCCTTCATGGCCTATTAAAATCCAACTCTAAATTACCTTACATACTTTATCTCCTACAAATCCCACTCTAATTAGCAACAAAACATCATTGTTTGAACCTACTATGACTTCTAACTCCTTGCCTCTTCATGTTATTCATTTCTCTGGAATACCATTTCCACTTGAAGAATCAATACTAACAAAACTATAATTTCCTCTCAAACTTTCCTTTATTTACCTCCCTTGATATCATTATTCAATATTGTATAATCACAAAAATATACTAAATACTCATGCAATAACAATGTTATGTTGTATTTTCATTTTAGAATATGTAGCTCTGTATTTTACTAGAGATCCCTCAAATGCACAGACTGTGTTTATTCATCTTTGTATTTCCAAGGGCTTAACACAGAATAGTTTACAAGGAGTTAATACACATTTTAAAGTGAATGAATGAATGAATGAATGAATGAATGAAATGAATTACACATACTCATATAAAGACACATAATTTTATCCATTTTGATTTTTTATATTGAAATGTATTGTTCACTCATATATCATCAAATATGTATTATACATAAAATGAGTATATTATCTGAATATGTACAATTAAAATAATAAGGATATTCATGTAGTTGTCATCAGAATATGGATACTTTGGTTTAAGGAAATGTTATACAGCATTCCATGGTATAAATCTGATATTATATAAGCCCTGGTATGGTGGTAGTACTGGCAAAAGCATTGAATCAGGAAAGGTAAACCCATTTATGGACTAGAAGATAATTCCAATAAGGATAGACTACTACTATCCCCAAAAAGTTTGGACAAAATTGTTGTAATCATAGGACCAAGTGGTTAACTGGTCCCATTAGTGACTTTGCTCTACGGAGTGCTCCATGTTCATCTCCAATATTGCCAGATTGAGCATGCAGCAGTAGCAATAAATAGACCTGACACAGAGAAAGGGTAACCCTGCTGTTGGACCATCCTCTTCATGGGTCCAATATTCAAGCACAGGTGTGAGAAGAGGGAAGGAGTAAGAAGAAATTCTGGCTAATATCCTTAAGAAAAGTCCTCTTACTCTCCTGTCATTAAGAGGTTCCTCTAGGTTCGATGTGCTGACATAGTTAATGTAAGACCCAAATTCTCATGCTTTTTTCCTACACCAATGATCCATCCAGGTGCCTCTTCTATACAGTTCTTATTATTTCTTCACTGCATCTCAATCTGGTTCTTTGCAGACTCCTGACCAACGGTCCAGCCATTTGTGACTGCTCAAGCATCTGTGTATATTAAAGTAGATCCCACCTACCTACGTGTTGTTCACAGCTATTTAGACTGGAAGAATTTCTTCTAACCAATGTCTTTAGGGCCATCTTTGAGCTAGGAAAGCACAAGTTTAGTTCGATTTGCAGCAACACATCAGGTTAGTTTCCTCATTTATGGAAACTCCCACAAAGCCATACATATGGACTAAGGGAGAATCACTTCTTCCAGGGCCTATGTAAAGCAATAATATATCTTCATATAAAATACTCTTCCTTCTGGACATACTAAGGTCCAAATGTAAATGCACCACTTCAAGCATACACTAAATTATACTGCGCACACTTAACCTCATTGTAGAGACCTGCTCTGGTTGCATAGTCAACAGATGTTCTGCATGTAGGCATTCAATTTCTACTGGGTTCTGCAGCAGATAAGGATCTGTTTTGAGAGAGCATGTAGTCCTCTGCTGCAAATGACATGACCCTGAGATACATGCAAGAAGTTTAGCCAACCTGGATACCTATGACACCACTCAATTTAAGACTCATGTGATCCAAGCAAGTCAATCAGTTGGCACTCTTTTACGATGGTTCCAAGTGTGAGAAACCCACCAAGTCCTGTGACTCTATCTTAGTGGTAAGATGTATGAGGAATAATAACTTGTCTTTTACTTCAGAAAGTGAATCCTCATTGAAGTGTCAAGCCTATTTAACTTTCCAGGATTTCATTCACCATTCCTGGGATGCATAAGACTTAGAGGGTATCTAGAATACTTGCTGAACACTAGGTACAATTAGCATAATAAAATCTATATGGTGAACTGTTGTGATGCTCCATAAAATTATAAGAGACGTCCAGAATATCAAAAGAATTTCGTGTTTTAGGAGCAAGAGAGTTACAGTAGCCCTAGTACAAAACTATGAATGAATACTGGTTCTTTTCCCTTAATAAAAGATGTTGCTTTGCTACTTTTTTGATAGCTACTGAAAAGAATGCATCTTTTGCATTAATGCTAACATCCAAGTACCAGAATTTATGTTCTTCTTTTCTAG
Source organism: Canis lupus baileyi (assembly GCF_048164855.1). Taxonomy (NCBI): domain Eukaryota; kingdom Metazoa; phylum Chordata; class Mammalia; order Carnivora; family Canidae; genus Canis; species Canis lupus. The sequence goes on along the minus strand of NC_132855.1, from coordinate 50,689,172 downwards.
AAACATATCTGGCAAAAAGAGTTTCAAATGCAGTATCACTATTTAGGTTTATAGTAATCCACTATTATCCACCATAGTTTACCTGTGTTTTGAAAGGGCCATACAGATGGACTGAATGAAGGTATCACAGAAAAAAAAACAAAACAACTCTGAATTTTAGGGTATCACTAACTTCTGTAATTCTTCCTGGTATATGGTAGCCTTGATACTTCACTATCTTGGACTGGAGAGTGACTAGGAGGATGCAGGGAAATTCTTTGGTCTTTCCTTCTATAACAGCTTTCCCTCAACAGATCAGAAACTAACAGGATTCTAAATATATCCAGTTTAGTGTCCCATTTTTTGAAGAATATTTTATAATCTCGATAAAATATTTTATTATTTCTTTTACTTTACACATGATCCTTTATCAAAAAATCCTTTATTTATTTATATAATTTTTAAACAATTTTACTTAAGTACAATTTAGATGCAATAAAATTTACCCATTTTAATTCAATGATTATTGTTTGTAAATTTACAGAGATTTCCATTCAATTAGTGTTTTTATCTCCAGGCCCACACAAACACTAATCTACTTTCTACCTTTCTAATTTGCCTTTTCTGGGTAACTAATATAAATATTCACATAATTTTATACTAAGGATTTCTTATGTTAATGAATCTAAATTTAGACTCAAGATTTTAAGAATTCATATGTTTCTGTAGTTTTACACCCAACTGTGGAAGTGAGCATCAAGACTCCAACTAGCTTCAAGGATGCAGAAATACAATAAAGGGTGTCATAAATGAATTTAACCCAGTTAGGGTTCTCACAGCATAGTTTAATTGCTCAACACCTCAGGACTGTGCTTTAAAGAGTTCACCATGTGTTTGCTTTTGTCACCAGTTATATAGTATGTTGCTTTGATAATGAGTGCTAAACTCAGAAGTACTCAACTGTTATTTTCTTCCTCATCGATTTTTTAATCTCAAGGTGACCCAGTCTGATGTATGCCTATACCTGTTATACAAAGTTGCCAATATATCCTAGCAGGCAATACTAAAGGTAATAAAAGTTGCAAGTCATCTATCTAAAACTACCTGGATAATGAAAGCTCATTTCAGGGAGCTGAATAGATAAGATATTGATTCTGGTGAAAGACAATGTATGCTCAACTCATGGCCTGGTAATAGAGGGAATGGAATTAGAGAGGCTGGCTGTCACCACAAATAACCTGAATCTCCTCATGAACTAAAATGGTTTCTAAATCTGTAAAACTTTCAACTTGGAGGAACTTAAAAAATATAGCACTGTCAAGTAAAGCAGAATGGATGCAGAAGATTTCATTATTTAATTACTACCTAGATAGTTGATGCAGCTCTTCAATTAGAGTGGCCCAAGTTACTATTGTGCATCACATATTAAATTGAGGAAACTTTTCCTTTTCCTTATTTTGTTAAAGTTGAATTTTTTTTATTTGTTTTACTTTTAGTGCTTTATGTCCCTAGGCATTGTTCTGTTAGGGAACTCAGTATTGAATAGTGAATGAAACAGAAAAAGCACCTGACTACAGAACTTTGTATCTAAGTGAAAGTGACAAAAAAAAAAAAAAAAAAAGTAAAAAGCTAATTGCACTATATGATGTTTAGTAGTAAAACACTAACAATGTAAGGAGAGAGTATTAGAAAAGTAAGGATACCTTTTCTGGATATGGTTGTCAGGGAAGGCCTGTATGAAGATGATACCTGAGCAGAGAAATAAATGAAGTGAAAGTATAGCCATATGAATTTCTGGACATGACTAGACATGAGCTTTGTAACCTGAGGGGAACTCAGTTGTAAAATCTCAGAAAAATGTGATAGGCAAAAAAAAAAAAAAATGTTCAGAATTTTTGAACAAAAGTATGAACAGTCAGACATGAAGTCTGAGTTATCCAGGGACCAGGGTCAACTAGGGCTTTATAGGGACCTTAGTGTTGTTCTAAACATGATTGGAAAGCCATGCAGAGATTCTGAGCAGAAGAATGATAGCTATTTCTTAAAGAAATAGTCTAGCTGTAGAGAAGAGTTGCAAAGAAAAGAATTATAGAGACTAGGTGAGAGAGTCCTGGATTAGTTCAAATAAAAGATAAAATGGCTGGCTCAGCTTAGAATGTTAGTGAATACAGCTGAAATAAGTATATCCAATCTGGTGAATAATTCAAAATAAATTATAAAGAATTTATGTGTTAGATATAGTATTTGAGAAGAGTCAAAAGTGATTACAATATCTTCCATCTGAGCAATCCATGGATGGGTAGTCCCATACACTTAGAAAAGACCGTGTAATTAAAAAAAAAAATCCTGGAGAGGACATGAGAATCATGAGTTTGGACTTGGATATGTTAGGTCCCAACAAAACTAAAAGGTAACCTATGGAATGGGAGAAGATAATTTGCAAATGACTTATCAAATAAAGGGCCAGTATCCAAATACTATAAAGAATTTGTCAAATTTAACACTCAAAAAATAAAAAATCCAGTCAAGAAATGGGCAAAAGACATGAACAGATATTTCTCCAAAGACATACTGCTGGCTAATAGCTGTGAAAAGATGCTCAGCATCACTCATCATCAGGCAAATACAAATCAAGACTACAATGAGATATTACCTCAACATATGTCAGAATGGCTAAAATTAACAATTCTGGGAAACAGAAGATGTTGCTGAGGATGTGAAGAAAGGGGAACACTCTTACACTGTTGGTGAGAACACAAACTGGTGCAGCTACTCTGGAAAACAGTATGGAGGTTTCTCAAAGTTATAAAATGGAACTAACCTATGACAGCAATTACACTACTAGGTATCTATCCAAAGGATACAAAAATACTGATTAAAAGTGCTACAGGCACCCTGACATTTATAGCAGCATTATCAACAATAGCTAAATTATGGAAAGAGCCTAAATGTCCATCAATTGATGAATGGATAAAGAAAATGTTGTGTGTACACACACACACACACACACACACACACTGAAATATTAGTCATCAAAAAGAATGAAATCTTGTCTTTTGCAATGACGTGGATGTAACTAGAGTATACTATGCTAAGTGAAACAAGTCAGTCAGAGAAAGACAAATACCATGCAATTTCACTCATGGAATTTAAGAAACAAAACAGTTGAACATAGGGGAAAGGAGGAAAAAAAGGGAGGTAAACCACAACAGACAAACTGAGGGTTGAGGCAGTGGCAGTAAGTGGGGGATGGGCTGAATGGGTGAAGGGTATTAAGAAGGGCACATGGATTCCTGGAACATTACAGAATTTCTAAAACAGAAAGAGAAAAAAAAGAATCAAAGGCAGCATTGATCCCTAGCAGTGAATCCAAGACACAAAACTCTTTTAAGAATAAGAGAGTGATCAGCAGTGTCAATTGTTCTGAAAGTTCAATTAAACAAGATGTGAATTTTCACAGATTAACTGAGATAACATACAACTCCATCTCAGTGGGGTAACACAAAAGTTTACTTCTCATACATGCAGAAAGTCAATGTGCACTAGCAGAGGGCAGAAACAGTGAGGACTTGTACCATGCAGTCATTTGCATGCTGGGGCTTTTGTGGCTACAGAAAATAATAATTGTTATAGGAGCAGTCACCTTTTGGTAGAGGGACATAGCCAATCTTTGGCGATCTAGCAAGAAAGTAAAGAGAAATAAATATCTCTACCCCTACCTCACCCTGTCACTTCTCTCTCATCCCTTGAGTAGATTAAACTCAATTGGAAACTGAGTCAAGGAAGGTATTGATGCAGTTCATAAATTTAAGAAATGCAGAAGAATGTCAAGAGTAGATTTGGTGGGGCAAATATAAAATAGTTATACACCACTGTTTTAATTGCTCGAATTAAGAAAGAAATATTGATAATGTGTCTATTTGTTTTGCTTTTTGCACAAACACACATCATAACATGCCCAATATGAATTTGGAGTCAGCTTCTCAATTTGCACTCACAAAAATTGTGATATGGTTATAAATGTAATTTCTTTGTATTTATAGATTTCATAAATGATATCTTTGTGATACTGTACACTCACATCTACAGACTTTATTTCATTATTTATTCAGATCTTCTTTTATGATATTTAACAATATTTTGTAATTTCTTACCTAGAAATAATGCACATTCTTTCATAGATTTGTTTCTATACATCTATCTTATAGATCTGTTTTGCTTTCAGGCAGAATATTTTTCAAATTATATCTTCCAATTGGTTATTGCTAGGATCAATAGGATCAATAGGATCACTAAGGTTTTCATATATCTTTTATGTCTGACAGAATGGTATTATCATTGAGCTCTATTTATATATTTCATCTCTTCTTCCAAATATTTTTTCAAAAAAATTAATCTGACATTTGTAAAATGTTTTTATTTTGTATACTGTTTTCTGCTCTCATATAATTTGAACACATTTTCTCTATCCCATTCTTGCTTCACATGACAGTTCTCTGACTAGAGCTGTAGATTTAGTTTAAATACTTTGTACAACTTTGGGCAAATTCTAATTTCTTATTTGTTTACTGAGTGCTTCTTTGTTTTAATGAAAAGTATTGAATTTTATCTTTGTTTCCAGTTTTTTTTTTTAATTTTTATTTATTTATGATAGTTACACACACAGAGAGAGAGAGAGGCGCAGAGACACAGGCAGAGGGAGAAGCAGGCTCCATGCACCGGGAGCCTGACGTGGGATTCGATCCCGGGTCTCCAGGATCGCGCCCTGGGCCAAAGGCAGGCGCTAAACCGCTGCGCCACCCAGGGATCCCTGTTTCCAGTTTTTATTTAAATTCTCATTAACAGGGCAGCCCCCGTGGCGCAGCGGTTTAGCGCTGCCTGCAGCCCAGGGCGTGATCCTGGAGACCCGGGATCGAGTCCCACCTTGGGCCCTCTGCATGGAGACTGCTTCTCCCTCTGCCTGTGTCTCTGCCTCTCTCTCTCTCTCTCTGTGTCTCTATGAATAAATAAATAAAATCTTAAAAAAAAATAAAATAATCATTAACAAAAATAAATTCTCATTAACATACACTGTAACATTGGTTTCAAGAGAATTTAGTGATTCATCACATACAGATAACACCCAGCATTCATCACAATTGCCCTCCTTAACAGCCCCTCCTACACCAGGCTCCCCTGCAGCAACCACCCTGATGTTTATAGTAGCATTATCAACAATAATCAAATTATGGAAAGAGCCCAAATATCCAATAACTGATGAATGGATAAAGAAGATGTGTTACATATACACAATGGAATATTACTCCACCATAAAAAGAATGTTGAATTTTAAGTAAGGATTCACTTTTTTAATACTATTTTATTTTTTTCTTTTACACTTGGAAGTGGTAAATCTTCCACGTAAGGTTGATTTATGCAGCTATTTATTTAATTTACATTGTTTATGTTGATTAGTTGTCAATTATATTATTCTAATGAAATGACTGAATTTTTCCTATTTACAAAAGATACATTTTGAAGTCCTGTAGTTCCATCTGCTCTTCAAATTTTAATAAAATCACTCTCATGAATATCTGAGCTTCTTATACATTCCTTTTTTGTGAAGAAAGGAAGAATTGACAAAGTAAAATTTCAATTCTATCAGTGGATATTGTTTTATTCAGGTATTATATCTAACCTTCATTAAAAATGGAAAATAAATTGGGTATTTAAAAAATGTATTTGTCCCTCAATTTTCCATAATCTCCCCTTCATTTGAACTGGTAAAGTTTTATACCTTTTACTCTCTTTCACTGTACTTTTTTCCCCCATTCATTTTTTAAACTATAACTTTTACTTGTGTTGCTTCAGTAATTATTCTTAAATATGTATGTCTGTATCTATATATATTATAGGCAGTAAAATTAACATTATACATTAAAGTCGGTCTTCTGGTTCTAGATTTGAGTCACAGGCATCAACATGAACCCATATGGTGTTACTAGAAAGTGTTGATACATATACAGACACTGAAATAAACATAAATGTGAGTGCATGCATGGTTTAATATACATAGGTTTCTTAGTTCTCTCCATTAGGGGGGCCTGCAAGCACTCCTGTGGCACTTCTAATACTCAGATCTTGGTTTCTATATTTCATTTACTAGAGAAAGGAGCCAGAGTTCATTGAAGAAGTGGTTAATTACAGAGCTTTGGTAGGGCAAATACACTACAAGCTTGGGATATGTTGCAGTGACAGAAGGGAGTTCATAGTTTATGTTTTCATGTAAAAAAATTAAAGAAAACTTCTAACTTTATACTCAAGTATTTTGGTTTCAAGGTATTTTATCAAAGTAAAAAAAAAAAGGCAGAAGTTGGTTAACATCTACAAAGGAAAAATGTAACCCACAAATTATGATTTTGACAGTTTTGATATTACTTTAACATTTTAAATTCGTATTTTTTAAGTCACAATGCTGTTAAACTGAAGTTTATTTAGCTTACATTTTCAAGATTTCTTGGTATAAAATTCTTAATAATTAAAATGACTTAGAACTTGAGCACAGAATAGCAATTTACACTTCTAAACTGATGTGTGTAAAAGAAAAAGATAATTATTTCCAGGCATGTGCCCTCTTCCTGTGCCATCCTTCAGAAAGAAATCAGCCCCTTTGCTGAGCATTTTATTCACCTAATCAATCTGGTGGCTTAGCAAAAACACAAAATGCTAAACCAATGGTAACTGGAGTAGGAGAAAGCATTTTTCAAATAGAAAAGAAAGATGATGTATAATATAGGAGGGGGCAGGACTTGTGAGCCAAGAATTGAGAAATTTCAGAAGACTATTAAATTGGAAATTTAGAGTTGGTATTAAGGTTCAGATAATCTTCTCTGAAAGAAAGTATGAGAGGGATATGCTAATCATTGATTCTAAGAAATATTTTGGTAACCACTATCCCACATACAAATACCCACACACATACATTTGGGGGTTTCTGAAAAGCCTGAGTAAAATTCTAAAGGTGTTTACTTCTGACATAGTTATTTCTTTAATTAGGTGGTGGGTTTTATCAAAGTATTGCACCTATATCTCCCACAAAATATTAGTTTAGACTATAAGCCATGACCATAAATTAATGGATTTGTTGAGGTACTCCAAATGTATGATTATGTTTAGTTATGCAATATACATATAGTTCAGTTAGGTAATCAGAGGAGTCTTACCAAGGAAGGGGAAAGTGATACCATAAATTCATATTCTGATTTTGCTTTTGCTCTTTTCAATTAGGAATTAGAAAAGCCAAAAGCCACTTACTCATTAAGATTTACATAGTCATGGAGAGAGAATTTAGAGTACATAAGTTTCCAGAATATTATAATGCAGCAATAGTCATGCTAATTCTCTCATGCTTACTTCCCCTTTCTTGCTACTACTTCTTTTATCATTGATTCCTTAACACTCCAGTTTAATTTTACTGATGGTCCTTCAAATCGCTGGAAATTTGAGTATTCTTTTAGTTAATATAGTCTCATGCTTATCATGTAGTTTCTTTCACCACTCAAAGTAAGTTATACTATGTTTAGAAGGCCTTTCATAAGATGGTCATGTGTTGCCCATTCTGACTTCACATTTAAGTCACTAATAATCCTTTTTTCATTTGCCACATGCTCCTATTCCCCTTCTTCCTTTTTCCAATTGAGATATGGAAAGTTTGAACGACTTTCATGCCTAAATGTCATGTTACAAAAATATTAATAGAGGACAACAGTAAAATAGGTAGTGGGGGGGGCGGGGGGGTGTTGGGGAGAAAATATTGTGGGAAAGCCCTAAGGAAGTTGATAAGAAAGCTAACTTAAAGGACACTCTGAAACAGAGCCTAATAAGATATATTAATAGTACCTATATTTGTGAGTGAAGAACCAAAGGAGACCACTTATGTAAAACTATTGCATGATCGCATGGAAATGTCTCCCTAATCATTATCCTAAAATAACTCTCTAACTATTTGTCTAAGTTTCTGAATTTCACCACTGACTCTCAAATATTTTTTCCTTCAATAATTACTTCTTAAATGGAGGGTTATAACATAAGCTTTTATGAGTGTGTGATTTAATGGGATTGAAAGTGAGAATATTAATGAAAATATTTTAATTCCAAATATACACACAATAAAATATGATTATGACGTGAACCCTAGCTTCAGAAAATTTAACTTGCATTAATAGAGTATAAAAAAAGAGTACTTAAAAGGATATAACCAATCTATTTAAAAAGCACAAACACAAATTGATTAAAGTGTTAATAAGATGCTAAGGAAGGATTCAATGAGAAAAAAAGCATTTGAAGTCAGCCTTTAAGGGTGAAAAGAGCTCTATTATGGGATAAACTGAATTCATTGCTTCTACTAAAATTAGAGAGAGAGAGAGGGAGAGAGAGAGAAACAAAGACTTGATTTTAGAGAGAAACTGTTAGATGTGATGTGCCCTTTCACTTTTGATTTAGTAAAGGTGCTAGCTAAATCATTAATGTACAATTCCTTCATAATGACAAGTAAAGAAAAACGTGTAGGTAGCTTTAGTAAAATAAGCTCAGAATTATTATATGTCAAGAGTCAAATTCATGTAAGTTAGTAAGGAATAAAACCAGCCACAGTTTTGCTGGCTTAAAGGTAAGCTTTTGGCTTCTATTTTCTAACAAGAATGGTTAGCAAATCCAACTAGTTTGTATAAACTCAAAACATTTTAATTTTGGTTGAACCCTAAGATCAAATTTTCAGGCTATCTAGAACATGTTGATTCAACACAGGTCATACCTTGTCCAGAAACCCTATCTCAAATAGTGGAATTCAGTGGTTGAAATAAGCAGTATTTACACATTTTAACTGATCTTTTTTTTTTTTTTTTCACTAGCAAGTAGCTCCAGGTAGTATGTTAAGAGACCATCTGACTTCTATATGATTTCTATTCCAAAGCTAAAATGTGTTCCTGAAGGTGATCTAGAAAAAATTGGTGTAATGAATTACATAATTCATGCAGGATATATTTGTGTAAATCTTCTGAATAGAAGTTGCTACAGGAACTATTAAGAAATAAGGAATAACCCAAACAATTAATTTAAATAACCTAGTAGAAAAGTTAGGCACTCTGTGACTTCATGTATTCATTCATATTTTCTGCTGTCAAGAATTCAAAGGCATTTTATGAATACATATGTGAACTCTCTGACCTACGTTTATCTGAACTGCAATATGAATAAACACTTTGGTATACAAAGGAAAAATAGCATTCAGAAAAAAGGTTACAGATAAAAATATTAGAAAGAAAAATATAATCTTTTTTTTTAATTTTTACTTATTTATTCATGAGACACACAGAGAGGGAGAGAAGCAGAGACACAGGCAGAGGGAAGAGCAGGCTCCATGCAGGGAGCCCGATGTGGGACTCAATCCCAGGACTCCGGGATCACACCCTGAGCCAAAGTCAGATGCTCAACTGCTGAGCCACCCAGGCATCCCAGAAAAAAATAATTTGTAATTATTTGTAATGCTCATACGATTCTGGGGAAATGAAATTTAGGGGCCATTTAGATTTCTAAAGTCTGCTTACAATCTTAAAGCAAAATCTTAATGCTATTGATTTTAAGAAAATCTGAACTTTTAATATATTCTCACTGTATTTTTAAATATTTAAAATTACTTGCAATAGAATTTTCGTATGTAGTTAAGAGATATTAGGGATTATTTTAAAACATCTATCAAATCGCTACATTTGAAAATGAGTCATATTTAATAAAATATTTCTGTAAAGTAAAATGTTAGAGGCATTAATTTTCTTATAAGGAATATTCAAAAAGCAATTGAAATACTATGATAACATATGAATAAATTTTGGTATTTTACATTGTTTCTGTACTGTAGCAAACATCCCTAAAATTCAAAGAAAGAAATAATTTTTATTATCATGCTATGACTACAGATATTTATAGCTCACATAAAATACATTTCTCTCAATTTATAGAGACTAAAAAACATATCAATTTTTTAGTTTGGACTGATACAATTATTTTCACCTAGAATGCAATAAAAGATACTTTATTTGAGTTCTAAACATAATGGATTTATGTAAAATATTTTATTTACCTAATTCATAATATATATTAAGCAACTTTTCCTTACTGATGTGACATTAAACTTGTCTGATTATAGCAGCTGCATTGGGGATAAAATGAAGCAAGAAGTCTGGATTATAGTTTTAATCAAATATAAACTTTATTTTTGAATAGATGACATAATCCCTTTTTATAACTTAAATAAACTTCCGACCTTTATTCATTTTACAACACAAATTATTTATACCATAGTGAGTTGAATATAAGAATATGGAGAGAAAAACAACTCAAAATGTATGTTTGACAATAGTGTATTTTAATGAATTTAGTGATATACAAAGTAAGATAATTGCTTGTTACTACAAAGAGTTATTTTGATATAAAGAACCAACTACACAAAATTATAGTTTTATGTGTATTTTAGTCAAGAAATCATCTTGACAAGTTTAATCTTATCAAGGGTTAAAATAGATATATTACAAATTGATATAAAGACCTATATTTCATATAGAAGTAATATACAGGGATGCCTGGGTAGCTCAGCGATTGAGCATCTGACTTTGGCTCAGAGCATGATCCCAGGTCTGGGGATTGAGTCCCACATCAGGGTTCCTGCAAGAAGTCTGCTTCTCTCTCTGCCTATGTCTCTGCCTCTCTCTTCTAATGAATAAATAAATAAATATTTTTTTAAAAAGAAGTAATATACAAAACACGTGTGTTCATACAATCTAGGATTTACTGATAAATTATATGAAGCCATCAAAAATACGTATATTTGAACCTCATTATTTTTGCTTTCTTTCTTTTTTTTAATGTATATTTTTTTACTGGAGTTCGATTTGCCAATATATAGTATAACACCAGTGCTCATTCCATCAAGTGCCCCCCTCAGTGTCTGTCACCCAGTCACCCCATCCCCCTGCCAACTTCCCTTTTCACAATGCCTTCTTCATTTTCCAGAATTAGGAGTCTCTCATGTTTTGTCATCCTTTCTGATTTTTCCCACTCATTTTCTCTCCTTTCCTCTATAATCCCTTTCACTATTTTTTATATTCCCCATATGAGTGAACCCATATAATAATTGTCCTTCTCCGATCGACTTACTTCACTCAGCATTATACCCTCCAGTTCCATCCACGTCGAAGCAAATGGTGGGTATTTGTTATTTCTAATGGCTGAGTAATATTCCATTGTATGTATAGACCACATCTTCTTCACTCATTCATCTTTCGATGGACACCAAGGCTCCATCCACTGTTTGGCTATTGTGGACATTGCTGCTATAAACATTGGGGTGCAGGTGTCTCGGCTTTTCATTGCACCTGTATCTTTGGGGTAAATCCCCAGCAGTGCAATTTCAGGGTCATAGGGTAGCTGTATTTTTAACTCTTTGAGGAATCTCCACACAGTTTTCCAGAGTGGCTGTACCAGCTCACATTCCCACCAACAGTGCAAGAGGGTTCCCCTTTCTCCACATCCTCTCCAACCTTTGTTGTTTCCTGTCTTGTTAATTTCACCATTCTCACTGGTGTGAGGTCGTATCTCATTGTGGTTTTGATTTGTATTTCCCTTTTGGCAAGTGATGCAGAGCATTTTCTCACGTGCTTGTTGGCCATGTGTAAGTCTTCTTTGGTGAAATTTCTGTTCATGTCTTTTGCCCATTTCGTTATTGGATTATTTGTTTCTTTGCTGTTGAGTTTAGTAAGTTCTTTATAGATCTTAGATACTAGCCCTTTATCTCATATGTCATTTGCAAATATCTTCTCCCATTCTGTTGGTTGTCTTTTAGTTTTGTTGTTTCTTTTGCTGAGCAGCTTTTTATCCTGGGCAATTTACATGTTCAATGTAATCCCTATCAAAATACCATGGACTTTTTTCAGAGAGTTGGAACAAATAGTCTTAAGATTTGTGTGGATTCAGAAAAAAAACCAAATAGCCAGAGGAATATTGAAAAAGAAAATCACAGCCGAAGGCATCACAATGCTGGATTTCAAGTTGTACTACAAAGCTGTGGTCATCAAGACAATGTGATACTGGCACAAAAACAGACACATAGATCAGTGGAACAGAATAGAGAACCCAGAAATGGGCTCTCAACTCTATGGTCAACTAATATTCGACAAAGCAGGAAAGACTATCCACTAGAAAAAGGATAGTCTCTTCAATAAATGGTGCTGGGAAAATTAGACAGCCACATGCAGAAGAATGAAACTGGACCATTTTTTTACACCATACACAAAGATAAACTCAACATGGATGAAAGATCTAAATGTGAGACAAGAATCCATCAAAATCCTAGAGGAGAACACAGGCAACACCCTTTTTGAACTTGGCCACAGCAACTTCTTGCAAGATACGTCTATGAAGGCAAGGGAAACCAAAGCACAAATGAACTATTGGGACTTAAGATATTTTTGCTTTCATTTAATTATTATTTTATTTTATGTTCTCTTCAGAAGAAAGAGCCATTAGGGTAAAAATTTATTATAGTGCTTACTATGGATAAATACATCTATTTTATAATGTTTTAAAGTGTAGATCTAAACATTTATCTGTATTTATTTTTTATTTTTTTTCATTTATCCGTATTTAATAGCCATGCATTATTGAATCCAAATTTCGTTTTTATCTTATTATATAGTAAATGCTGTTGGAAGTCACCTAAAGATTTTTCTTTTTTTGGAATTATGTGGCGAATAAGCAAACATATAGATATTCTACTATTGTTTTTTATATCAAAAGCACAAACTTATCCGGCCCCTTCCAGAATTAGTACCAAATCAGAAGTTAGAAAACATCTGCTGGGATGCCTGGGTGGCTCAGTGGTTGAGCGTCTGCCTTTGGCTCAGAGTGTGGGATGGAGTCCCACATCTGGCTCCCTGCATGGAGCCTGCTTCTCCTCCCTCTGCCTGTGTCTCTGCCTCTCTTTTTGTGTCTCTCATGAATAAATAAATAAAATCTTAAAAAAAGAAAAAAGAAAACATCTGCCTACCACACTCCCCGGTCCACCATCTTGACACTTTTGTCCTTTATACTGAATATCTCACAGCTCTCCTGAGGTAACAGCATAGGAATGATGCTTTATTTGATCCTATTTTTTAACAGACATCAGTGTTTATCACTGTGTCTGTTGTGATAAAACTTTGCTGGCAATAATAGGACAAATAAGGTAAAGCAATAGGTAAGCAAGGTTCAGTGCTACGAAATACAATAAATAGAAGTGAATTTAAAAAGGGAGGAAATTAAGTAACAGACAACAAGATATTTATTGGTTTCAAACAAATAAAATGCTATGCTGAGATCAGTAGTATGTCAAAAAGAATATAGAAATCAAGATTTACTTTCATTTCTGATCTGAAATGAAAAAACAACTATGCAAAACTTACCAGCTGCCTGAGAACTATTTTCTCATTTCTTCCTTAAAATTATCAAAACCCATATCAACCATATTTGGCTATTTCTCTTTCTCCTTAAAAAACTGTTGCCCCCATTCCATCTTACTGTTCTGTTGGTCTCCATTCATTAACCATAAAAAGAATATTCATCCTGGTGATTCAATTTCTAGGATGGCCATCCCCATATTGTTCACTACATATATCTCTATCTGATCCCAGTTGTCACACTTAACATTTTATCAATCTCGGTCTCTTGCAACATGCTTCTAGGATTCAAAATCTGTCTTCATCAAACCCCCCACACGATATTCTCAAAAATCTCTACTTTTGTTTTCTTTATATCTTGTCATTACAAGTAATATCTAGCCATATAACAAGGACATAATGTTCTCTACTTTTGTTTTCTTTATATCTTGTCATTACAAGTAATATCTAGCCATATAACAAGGACATAATGTTCCCTTGTAGTCCACTCAAATTTAGGCTAAAGGAAACCACTTTTTCCCCTTCACATACATCAGAATCTACAGAAGTTTTTTATATGTTACATGATACTCTTGTTCCCCTACTTTTTCCTACTGTGACTTTTTCTTTTTTATCTTCTTCCTCCTTCATAAAGGTCAGATCTTTGAAAATATGTTGCTGTCTTCAACTAAAACGTCTTCTCTTTGACCACCACTTTTGGTATCTTTTTTTGGTTATATCAGTAACCATGTAAATGATAAATTGAAAACTTGTTTTTCAGTTTCTTAGTTTCTTGGTTTCCTATTCCTCAAGCAAATTTTCCTTAATCTAATTTCAATCACCCATTCATATCTTTATTAGGTTGAGTTTATCTTCAATATATCAATAATCAATATATTATTAATACATTATAAATTACATTTAAATGCTGTATAGTTATATTAATATAAATTGTTAATATTAATAGCAGCACTATCCCTCAAACAATACTTTTTTAAAAGATTTATTTATTTTGGGAGAGAGAGTATGGGGCGGGGAGACAGAGAAAGATGGAGACAGAATTTCAAGTAGACTCCCCTACTGAACACAGAGCCTGGTGCGGGGCTCAATCCCACGATCATGAGATCATGACATGAGCAAAAAACAAGTGTCAGATGCTTAACCAATGGAGCCACCCTGCTACCCCTCAAATTGCACTTTTCAACACCCCATTTTCTGACCACCACTCTCATCTTTCCAGTTCACTTACTCCAGTACGCTCATGCCAACAGCTAACCAACCTCTCTCACACTGTCAAACCATTACCACATGGTTATACATCCTTGCAAACATCCCTAACTTCCTTGGTCTTTCTTCTACTATTGTGTTGACCAGCAAAAAAATGTCAAACCTCTTTGATCCAAACTGTAGGCTTACCCCATGTTTATAATCAAGCAACTGAGTACTTCTGGAGAATATCAAACTACACTGACCATACTAGCTTGCTTCAAATTTGTAGCCACCAATCTCAAATAAGCATTAAAGACTGACAATCACACTGCTACACGGAAATTGCTTTTTTTCATTTTTTGATATAGCAATTTCCCAATCTTTCTCCTGAAAGGTCCAATCTATAGCTCAATCATACTTTATGGACAAAAAGATGTTATTAGATACAAGTGATTTTATTATTTCTACCACCAAATCTGTATCTACCTGTGCTGGTCTTCCTTTCTGTTCTGTGATCACAAAAAGTATTTATGTTCGTATCATTATTTATATGCAGAATCCTATCCTTTCCATCAAAAGAAACTATTCCGTGTAATTCTCTCCATCTTTAGTATATTAGCACTTTCCTTTTATTCTACTGCAGTACTTTGTGGGTATACAGACTTGCTTAGATATCATCCAATTTTTTAAAAACACACATTATTTATCACATAGCAGAATTCGGTTGCCTCCTCATGTCTCAGTTCAATTCCCTTAAAAAGTTGTCCATATTGCTGTCTGCCCTTTTCCATCTCCTATTCTCTTCTAAACCACTCCATTCATATTCTTTTTTCTGCAACACAATGAAACTGGTCTTAAAAATGACACTTTACCAATATCGTGTTTTGTCTAATGGTGAATTTTCAGTCCTCATCTCAGAAGCATTTTGCACTCCTGACTACTCCCTTCATTATCTTTAAAACACACACATGCACGCACACATCCCTCTCGATGCAATGACATGACATTTATCTGGCTTCCCTCCAACATACCTAACAGTCCTTCTCAGCTACTTCGTGACTCTTCAATTCTTAAATGCTTGAGCTCCTCCAAGGTTTTCTCTTCAACCCTTTCCTCTATGTTCTTCTTAGGTTTTCCATAGCTTTATATTTTAATATTTTATGTATTTACTCTTTTGTTTATGCATAAATATGATTATCATGGCAATTTTCAAGCATAGATAAAAGATTCATAAATCTTTTTTTATAATCCAGATTCATAATGGCCAATAAAGGATGAATCTTGGTTCATTTATCATGCCTATTATCTACCCACACAAAGCTGGACCATTTTAAACCAGGCATATGTCATTTCTCCCTTCAATAATTCAGAGGTTTTTGTTTGAAGTATTGCCATAAAAGTTATTTTTCTTATATCTTGTCAGTGTTAAAATCTCTGATTATCCAATTTCAATAACTATTTTTTTATATTTGCTTTTTTAAAAAATCAAGATCATAATAAATCCTATGGATTGAGCTTTATTTACATGTCTTTTAGATTTTTAATCTAGAATAGCTCTTTCTCCTTTTTTCCCCAATTCTCTTCTTAAGGAAACTAGTTTTTAGTCCTATAGAATTTCTAACATCTTCTATTTGGCTAATTGCATCCCCAATTCTTTCTGTAAACTCAACTAGACCAAGAGATATAATGAGATTCATGTTAAATTTTTAGAAAGGAACATTTCATATGTGGTGCTATTTATTTTTAGTTGCTATGCATTTCAAATAAAGAGAATATCATGTCTATCTTTTTAGACAGTTAAAGTTGATCAATTTCAGATCATATCCAAACATTATAAGGTTTTCTTTCAACTTTTTCACCCAGTCATTTTAGCAGTCATTGAAGATAATTTCTTATCATTTGTTCCCAATATCTACATGTTTCTAAAGGTTATCTGCATGCTGATGACTGATTTCATATTTATAGCTTTAGCCATCTTCATTTATACCCAACTATCTACAAACCTTCTCTGCTTGGAGGTATAACTTTGTCAAAGAGAAACATTAGGTCTTGGATTTAACCAAGTCTTCTCACTTCAGTAAATGCAAATATCAGGCAGTGAGTTCCTTTTCCCATAAACTTAGGAATACTCTTTGATTCTTCTGCTTCTCACATAATCTATCTTTTATATAATCTATTATTTTTTAAAGGATTTTATTTATTTATTCATGAGAGACAGAGAGAGGCAGAGACACAGGCAGAGGGAGGAGAAGCAGGCTCCATGCAGGGAGCCCCATGTGGGATTCGATCCCAGGACTGAGGATCACACCCTGAGCGTAGAAAGCAGACACTCAACCGCTGTGCCACCCAGGCGTCACTAATCTATCTATTATTATATCCTATTTGCTTTAGTTTCCAACTATGTTCTGATTACAAACAAATCATGTGTATCTTGCTACCATACTTACCCATTTTATTATAATTTCACTCCTAATTTAATACAACAGTCTTCTAATTACTATTTCTGCTACCATTATTTTCTCCCATATATCAGCCAAAGTAATCCTTTTAAAATCCTTTTAATTGTTTAAAAAATAGACTGTATTCTTTCCCTATAAAACCCCCCAAAACATTTATTTCAATCAGCATAAAATCTAACTCATTATTATGGCCAATCATATTCTACCTAACAGAGTGCCTAACTCTAACCTCTCTAACTTCCCTTCTGCACACTCTATCTACACACATCCTTACCCTGCTCATAGAATACAGTGGCTCTGTTCCCATCCAACAGTTTTCTACCTGCTAGTTTCTATATTTAGAATACTCTTCTTAATAGCCTCAAATGATCCCTTCACATCATTTTAGTGTAAGCTCAATAAATCTTTCCTGAATACGTCAGCCACACCAGCAACCCCACTAACCCCTAGTCAATTTCTATCATATTACCATAATACATTTGCATAGCAATTATCATTACCTGAGTTTGTCTTATAAGCTGATTAATTCATATATTGCGTATTTGCTTTCCCCAAATGAAATATATGCTCCACCTGGTTAAAGGACACTAATTTTCATCCCTGAACCTAAAACAGTGCCAGACACATAGTTTACAGTCAGGACTCAATAACTAATCATTGGGTGACTTGAAATAAAAAAAAATCAATTCAAATTATCTGCAAAGAAAATCTTCTAATGATCCAAAAATTATACAATATGATAAACTTGATTAAAATTAAGCTAAAAACCACTCAAATTAAACCCAAAGGTGTTAAACAAAGGATATTTCAGTATTAGATATGATAAAGTCTGAAAAAGAAACATCTAAAAATAGTAAAAGTGCTTCAAAACAAAATTATTTTAAAATCACAGGATTAAGAAAGGACTTCGAGAAAAGTGAAAACTTCCCAAAGTGTATTTTTGCGAACAGGTTCTCTTTATGTTATTTTACAAATCAAACATGACATCAAATATATCATAGCATGAAATATTTCTTCATAACAATTATGCCCCAAGTTAAACACATAAATATACCTATTTTATTAAATATATCTTATTATACACAGTTTAATAAATATAAGGCAAAAACTAAAGTTATAACCTATATTTCATTGTATGTAAGGTTAAGTGTTACTTTTAATTTTTCAAATATTTAATGTAAAGTCCCAATTCAAGCTTATTGTTGCTAATTACTATGGCATTTCATCCCTTTTTATTTTGCCCCTTTCTAGTACCAATTATCTGAAAATAGTGAAAACTACCTGCACATCTTTTATATTTCAAATTTAATTAAAATTAAATCTATCTTAAAAGTTTTTTTTGCCCAAGATGAAGTCCAATAGATAAAAATGTCAGAAACCATGCCAGGCACATAGAATGTGTTCAGTAAATGTGTTTCCTTCACTCTTGAATAAATACACTGAAGTTGTAAATGAGGAAGGAGAAAGCATATTGAATTTATCTTAGTGGCACTGTTATAATTAGGCTTCATCCCATACCCTGGTTTTAATTGTGTGTCACATAACATAGCTCCATGTCCGCAAATAGAAGAGGCTTCTTTATATGCACTTCTACCACTGAGTTCACAGCTGACACAGCATAGCCTTGGAAATGGTACTATACCTACTCTGCTACTTAGAAGTTGTTGAACACTGGTGCCCTTTGGAGCAAAATGCCTTAAATTATTTTAATGTGTTTTATTACTTTTAAAATGAAGCTCATCATCATCATATTTCACAACTCTGTGACAAGGTTGTTATGTAGCTCATATGAAATTACAGACATAATGTGTGCATTTTTATATTGCTGTTATTGATTAGTAATATTAAAAAATAATTTACCAGAAGGGAATGGCCAGTTTTCCAATATCCCATTCCAAGTCTAATTTTGAGGTAATATATAATGCTGAAGGGCATCTCTTTGTAACCGTAAAGCTTAATTTTTCCTTAATTTACCTAAGTTTTGCTTACCCCTAATTATGTTGAGGAAAGGTTTGTTTTCTCACTTAACTATCTAGCTCATCTGGATTCTGAATTATATTATATACCCAGCATATCAATACTACATTAGAAAAGGTATACTATGAAATAGTAATTTTTAAAACATCATTTTAAATGAGTGACTAAATATTAGGGCGCTTAGTTTTATGATTGTTGAAGATACTGTACCACCAGACTGGGGAATGTGTTTCTGAAAAATTAATTGCTTCCAGGCCAGATTGTGAGTTTCCATAGTAACCAGATCATATATTGAGAAGTAAAAAATTTAATTTTTTATAATAATGTTTTTCAGTTTATTTTCTAGAATGGTTCTTGAGTAGATCATGTATCCATCAAGGAACTGCAGCTGGAATAAACATTTACCTACCAGCTTATAGTTTCATTGGCATACCTAAAGCACCCTTTTGGTATAAAACACATTTCTTCTCAGATTAATTAAGATCAGTAACCAAGCTATTGATCAGACTGCCTCATGCTGATTCATATGGTTTGTCATACTCAGAATATGACTGTTAACTAATATTAGAGTTAAAACAAAAATAGATTAACACATAACCAAAGTTTTTTTTTGTTTTTAATTTGGCTAAAGTTCCATATGTTGTTTACTACTGAATGTTGGGTACTTGTTTCTTGGTAATACTTCCAGAAACTTCACATTTAGTTAAAATCGGATCTAGAACACTATTCCACATCAAATTATACTTCTTTTACCGTCATAAATATACTCAAAAGAAAGTTTGACATCTAAAAATATAACACTGTCCTCCATTTTCAATAAGCGATATAATTCATTTAAAAATATGCAACCATCCAAAAGAAGTATACTTCCTTGTGAACTTTGCACAAAAATAACTTATACTAAAATTCAAAACAAAACATTTTTCTTTCTCCACAAGCATATGGAGTCACTATGTGAATGCTATCAAATTACAATAATTTTTGTGTTCTTTATATGCAAAGAGAAGACCTGTAGGTCATTTTTTTTTTCCCTAGGCCCCTTTACTTTATTGGAAAAAGAGACTGTAATAAACATCCGAGTGTCTGGATTCCGTGGCAGTGCCCAGGGCAGTGCCAGGCACAGAATAGTTCCATTAAGGCTAAAAAGGGATCTCAGGCTTGAGGGCCTCAGAAACTCCCTGATTCTCTGAAGGAGCATTCTGCCAAAATGGAACAAAAGCTCCTAATCGCAGTTCAGGAAAATCCCAGCTATCTCCGGTTACCTCAAGGGTGGGCTGCAATTTCACAAATTTAATTTTAATCCATGGTCACATTCAAAACCTCTTCATGCATGACACTGCGCTGGCAGGATAGGGGACATGGGGCTTACATCATGATGTTCAAAAATGCGGACGCCAAAATTTGAGAAAAGACCCGTTCGCCAGAAAACAAATCATTTTCTTCACAGCCTGAATTGCAACCCGGGAGACCTGGAATGGGGGCTCAACCAAATGGCCATGAGAGGTGCCCCGAGGCAACTGAAGGTCAGAGCTCAGCAGGGCAGCTCAGCAGCGGAGCTCCGTCCTCCTGCCCAGCCCCAGCCCCAGCCCCAGCCCCAGCCGCAGCCCCAGCCGCAGGCGCCCGCTGCCGTCGCTCTGCCTCCACCCGAAGCTCAGCCGTGCGGGCGCGGGATCCGACACTCCCCACCCCCCCAGCGCTCTGCTCGTCCAGAAGCGCGGCTCACGTGCCAGTCACGTGGCGGAGGCAGGGCGGGGCCCCGCGGTACACCCCCTACGGCGCCCCCAGCGGGCCCCCCCCTCGGCCCCGGGGTCCCCGCCCCCCCGCGACACCCCCTCCCCCTCCCGCGCTGGTCTGGGAAGGTAGGCCCTTGGTCTCAGATTGTCTCAGATTTGCCAATGTGGGGCTTTATCCGGACTCTGGCCTTGTTTCGTTGCAGTCTCTTCTGGCCTGTGTCTCCGCTTCCAGTCAGGTCCCTCCTGCACCCAACGGGGCCTGGGGCTCCGCGCGGTGCGCGTCTGCGGGGCTGTCCGCGGAGGATCGGGGATCGCGGCCCTGCGCCCCCCCCCGCCCCCCCCAGCTGCGCTCACCGTCGCGGGGCCCAGAGCTCGGCGCCGCCCACCTGTCCCGCCCTCCGCTCTGGCAGCAACGTGGCTGTGGGTGGTCGCGGGGCACAGACAGCAAACAAGAACTGATTTTCCTGAGGCGGTCCTCGGGGGGCCTGCTACACCTCAATCTTACCTCTCCCTACAATTTTTGAAGTTATGAACCCAACACAAATTTTTTAAAAATGACAATATAGAAGAAAGCATTAGCCTAAGTGACTAAGCTGTTTACCAGGTGCGATGCACCCTCGGGCACTTCCTCCGACAACTCGGGTTCTCTGCCCAACTTCCAGTAGTAGAGCCGCTCAGTGTCTTTCCTCCTCCTCTGCACCTTGGGCGGTATCACTCCCTAATTCTTCTTTTTTTTTTTAATCACTCCCTAATTCTACGGGCGAGGAAATAAAGTCTTCATTTACTACGTGATTTACCCAAATTCACACTTCATTAAAAATTGATTCCTTATGTGATAACCAAATAATTCTGTTTAATTTCAGTTTGTGGAAAAGAATATCTAAATGGGGAACAACACAAAGGAAACAGTCGAAATCGAATGCAATATAGACTGAAGTCTCTAAATCCACCTGCTGTGTGCTCCCAATGTTCGTTGAGGAACATTTCATAAGGTTTACCACTGATAAATTTGTTTTGTTCAAATTTCAGAGCTCGTATAAGTTCATATCTATCTTTTATCTTGAGTCAGCACTGCCCAAGGAAGCCAGATCATCCCTTTGACCCTGAAAATTGACAGTGTTTTTCAAAGTCAGGATCCATTGACTTAATCGGACTGATTTGTTGTCACCACTTTGAAGTAAAGTATGTATGTATGATGTCAGTGTGTGTGAGTTTGTGTGTGTATCCATGAATTAACCTTACAAAAGCTGGGAGATAGAAAAGTTAAAAGAAAGTTGAACTCTAAGCCATTGTATCCAAAGGAAATTGAACAATATCTCCCAAAATATTGTCCATAATTTTATTCTGAAATTATTGTTGCTTAATTATAAGACTTTTGTATAAAAATATGATTTTCAAAATTAGAGTGTAAGAGTCTGCGTTGTTAGATAGCTTGGTATAGGGGCACCTGGGTGGCTCAGTGGTGGAGCCTCTGCCTTCAGCTCAGGTTATGATCCCTGGGCCCTGGGATCAAGTCCTGCATCAGGCTCCCCACAGGGAGCCTACTTCTCCCTCTGCCTATGTCTCTGCCTTTCTCTGTGTGTCTCTCATGAATAAATAAATAAAATCTTTAAAAAAAATGGTATAAATTGAGGCAGGACACGGTATGGGGAAGAAATAACAAAAGTCCAAAACAATGACAGCTTTCCTGTGGTGGGATACCCACATAGAAAGCATTCAACTACCTGGTAATAGGAAGGCTTTGAGTGGCAAGTGAAACATAATCACCAGATTCTGGCATCATACAGTAGGCAGAAAGATGAACCCATATTTAATGCATTTAAAGGAAAATTCACTGACGAATAACAGGTTTTGCAAGTGTGACGAATTATGACTTCTGGTTGTTTACAGTCGGAAGAAATAGAAACAGATATTCAGATTGGGTCACACAGAAGAAACCCAGTCAAGATAGGTAAATTCCGCAACAGATTTCCTGCTTTATAGAAGAGAACTTAGTATTTGAATACCTATATCCAGAGATACAGAAAAAATAGAGAAAGCATTTAAAACAAAGGTTTTAACAGGAGCCCTTCAGGCACATGGCAAGGAAAATGGCTCAGTTTTAGAATCTAGTCCAGCCAGACCCGCCCACCAGTTGGGCTGACTTGATGATGAACCATTTAATCGGGCTTTGTGAGGACACAATAGCACTAAGTCTGCAACAATGAATAATAGGAAAACTGTAAAATATACCTGTATATTCTCTTTTGTTACTGATGGGTGATGAAAGTCAGAAAGATGCCTGCAACCTTCTGAAGGTGGGAAATGAGCGAGTGCAAGGAAGTAAGGGAGGGATGGCCAATGGTTTGGAATGGTTGGTAAAATGATTAACCCCTTTTTAAAGTAAATTAGAAATAATCATTGTGATGGAGCTGGTCTGTGAGTTGTCATCAAATGTGAAATTGCGGGCATTGGTATGAAAGGCAGCATCATGCAATGAAATAGGAACTAATTGTGGTAGGCCAAGTCATAAGTGTAAATGGAATAAGCAGAGAGAAACCAAGTGAGATATAAACGAGGGTGTATAATAGGACTGAAAAGAGTTTAATGCATATGTGAAGTAATAGACCCTGGAGAAATTCTCTGAGTTTGTAGATACTACATGGGCAAAGCCTCCTTATATCCTTGCTGCTCTGTAATAAGCAGCTTCTGCTGATTTTGCCTATATCCACACAGGCTCAGGAAATGGGAAATAGCTGTTAAAGGTATAGACCTAATTAGATAGGAATTGAAATGACTTTCTCTTGAGATAAGATATTTTAAAAGCCTGAAGCACTTGGGTGGCTCAGTTGGTAAGTGTCTGACTCTTGATTTTAGCTTGGGTCATGATCTCAGGGCCATGAGCTCAAGCCCTGCATTGGGCTCTGAGCTGGGTGTGGAATCTGCTTAATATTCTCTCTCTCCTTCTCCTCCTCCCTATTCATTCTCTGTCTCTCTCTGCGTCTCTCTCTTCTCAAAATAATAAAAATAAAAAGTCTTCAATAACTTGACCCTGAGGGGCAAGAATGTGTGATACTTTTACACATTTTACACATTCTACAGCTTGTCTGTAGGACTTTATTTGCACTGTGGTGATAGGATCAAACTAAAAAACCAAGATATTCCAAAAGTGTAATATACTATAGCCTAATAATGCTCTCCACATTCAAGGAATTTCAATCCCAGGAGAAGGCTTAACTCTGACATAGCAGAGTAGGAATGCAGGAGATTTATGTGGAGAGAAAATCAGATGAGCTACTCTTGTGGATCTTTCCCAGTACCCCCAGATAATGTTGCTATGTAGCAGCTGTAAAGATGAATGGTATACTTGGCAGAAAACAGAGTGACTGGCAAAATACTGGAGCATATGGAAATATGCCGGGAGCATACTGGGCCATATGGATATGGGAAAAAGGTGCCTTTTATGAGATGTTTCAGAAACCCATTTTTGAAGCTAAAGGTCTCTAATTGGAGCTACATAAGTGGTAGGAGGATAAATCAGGAAAAAAATTACTTTGCTATTATTTTGTGACATGACTTTAGTCCCAGGCTGAGAGATTTGAAAAATTACCTGTTATGAGACATATAATCTGTAATCTTCAATAACTGGTAATATAGAAGGAAATATTGATGTATGAATGTAATTAAAATATATCATGGAAATTGTTAATGGATACAAGCAGAAATGTGCAGAGAAATAGAGCTGGTATAAGGGAGGAAGCATTTGGCTCCATTTCGGGAATGAGAGTTGAGAAAAGGCTTCATAGTGGAGTGATAAACATAGCTATATGATTATTCCATAGATTAAAATTGGATCTCAAACTGAATTATTTTTAATTCTAAATATTTATTTATGTATTCCTTCCTTCCTGGCTTACTTCCTTCTTTCCTATAATCCCTAGGTATATTCATGGAACCAGTCATCCAGTAAAGCTTCTAAACCAGAAGTCTGGGCATCATCTTAAACTTACTCTTTTCCCTGATCCCAGTTATCCATTTGGCTGATCACCATTACCTTGTAATTTCTCCCTTTTATTTTTTCAGATATTCTCTTTCTCTAGCCCACTACCACTACCACTGATTTCAGGTCTTCATTATCTCTTGAATGTAGTCTGTTGAGAGCTACCTAGTTGAAGACCTTTCTCCAGCCTTTCCTTTTTCCTACCAGTTTCTCCACCTAAACACCAAGGTGGTCTCTCAGTGTAGCCCAACCATATATGTCCTCTTCTTAAAAACATTTCAGGCTGCTCAACTACTACTGTCCATCTTCTTCCCATCTTGTCATTCTCTTCATTTAAACCATATGAGATAATTATATTAAATCCCTTATGATTTTCTGAATACGCCAGTCTAGTTGACTTGTGACTGCCTTCTTTATGCCATTCTGTCAACCAGGAATGCCCCAAGCCCATTCTCATCTATCTTCTGGTGATACTTTACTAAACCTAGTTATATTTCTTACTCCAAAAAGTCATCTGTGCCTCCATACAGATAATTTGCTGTTTCCCTCTTTATTCTACATTGACATCTTAAATATCACCTGATGCATTATTAATCACTGATTATCAAAATTATCCTGCATATAATTTCCTTCAAAATAACCAAATATTTCAATATAGATCTAGTGACTCTAAAATAAAAATAAAGTACTATGAAAACTTTATACTTTTATCCTGGTTGATATAATTTTACCAGTTCAATTCCCATCATTAAATAAAAGTAATTTTTCAGATCTGCATATACTTTCTCAGGAATTCCTTAGGAGGAAAAAGACATTAAAATTCTGGATTTTTTAAAAGAAATAATTTGATATTCTGTAAAGTGAATGGAAATAGGTCTGCCAGACCCAGGAATCTGTGGTTTTTAGTTCCAGCTCTGGTAGTCACCAAATATTTATGTGGACGTGTTCAAGTCATTTCACTTGTGTTTACCTCATTCTTATTATCAATAAAGTGTTGAACAACATGAACATTAAAACTATTTTGCTCTAACTTTATATGATTCCCATAGGGTTGGCAGATTTGCAAGACCAAGGTGAAACCCAAGTAGGGATTTGGAATTATGAAGCCTGTCCCAGTTACCTATTGCTGCAAAACAAACTGCTAGTGTCTTAAAATAATCTTTTTGTCTTGCTAACAAATTTATGGATTCAGAATTTGAATTTGATTCAGAACTCACCTGGTGGTTTGATCACTGATCTATAGGACCATATGAAGTAGATAGGGCTGGAGTTTTCACTTCAAAGAGGACTTCTTCACTCATATACCCAGCACTTTAAAGATCTGACCCCTTCTCATCTTCTTTTTCTCTTACTCTGGCATCACACTATTCATGGCCTCTTTTCATGTGCTTTGGCTTCTCAAAAGTAAAGTTTTCAGTCTTCCTACATGGTTGTTAGTTTTCTCCAGAACAAGTGCTCCAAGAGATTCAGATACAAGGCTTTTTGTAACCTAATCAAGTCTGAGAACATCATATTATTACATCATCACATTGTCTGACTGTATTGGCCGAGCAAGCTATCGAGACCAGTTTGGAATTAAACTACACCTCTCATATGGAAGAATAACAAAGAATTTATGGTCATTATTAATCTACCAACAAGGCGAATTCCAACAGTGCCATTGTTTTTTCTATCTCTGTTATATTTTTCAGTTATTTTATTTCTCAGGAGTCTGGAAGTCCTGAGTTGAAATCATTTATTTTATTCTTAAGAGTGCCAGGCAGGGCAGCCTGGGTGGCTAAGTGGTTTAGCACCGCCTTCGGCCCAGGGTGTGATCCTGGAGACCCGGGATCAAGTCCCACATCAGGCTCCCTGCATGGAGCCTGCTTCTTGCTCTGCCTGTGTCTCTGCCTCTCTCTCTCTCTCTCTCTCTCTCTCTCAATCTTTCTCTCTCTCTCTCTCTCATGAATAAATAAAAAAATCTTAAAAAAAAAAGAGTGCCATGCAAAACAGTTAAAACAAAAAAAAAAAAAGTAGTGAAGTAGCATGACATAGAGATGTTCAACAATAATACGAGTGAGTAATGTGTATGGAATGTTTTTGATTATATATATGACCTTTTTGCTCTCTTTTATAACGTGGAAATATGTGCACACCCACAGCAAGCTACTGATGCTCTCAGTATCACTAAATATTAACTTATCTGTTTATGCATTTGTTGAAACAGACAATATTTCAACGTTACACTTTATTGCACTCCATCAGATTAGAAGGATTGTAAATAGCTGTGTTTTGAAATATATGAGAAGAGAAGCATATCAAATATCAAGAAGAATATTCTTCAAATAATAATATCCTCTGTGGTCACTGCTTAACCTTCAAAGATATAGCTGAATTTTCTACGAATTGTGGTGTTTTGTTTTGTTTTGTTTTGTTTTGTTTTTTGTGCATCTCTTACTTGATGACATAACACAATGCAATACATGCCATAGGTATTTTCTGGTCATTTGGGTTTGCTCAAATATTTATATTTCATGGTTATTGGTGTTCCTGAAGTAACTGCAGAAATTCCTGGATATACCGACACCATACTAGGGCTGCAGTTTTGCACAATATGGTCCTCCAACTTATATTGTGATTATTCATTGCCTGAGTTTGGACACAGAAGAAATAAGGGACAGACATCTCTGGATGCAGTTGACCTGGTCATTCTCCTGTTGGGTTTACAGAATTTATTCTACCAACTAAAACTTTAAGGAGATGCAAATATATGAGCAGAATTAAACCAAATAATGGAAAAACCTTGGGAACTTGAGACTGAAAACTTTTGTTATGATCCACTATATTTATATGCTGCACCTGGCACTTCTGTTGTTTCACAAGAATGGTGTTGACCTTTTAACATTCATGTTGTTAGTAGGGGAATTGATATGCTAGAAGGGATCAATCATTAAGTTATTTCTAGAACCATCATGTTATTGTCCATGAAAATAAACCACCATGATAATTGGTGGTTGAGAATACAATCTATTATTCTCATAAATATTTCCGTAGATTTTTCAAAGTTTTAAACGCATTATGCTTAAAAACATAGAAATCATCATAGTTTCACTAAAGCTTTTTGCTTTAAGTCAGGGATAGATGTAGTCTGATATAAGGAACTTGAATTTAAAGTAGAAGTAGTGAAATCCAAAATGAGTTAATAAGCCAAGCAGAAATTTCCTTATTTGCAAAATGAGAGTGAAAAGACATCCCAAGATATTTGTGGGAAGAACTTGATGTTGACAAAATAAACAAATAAATAAATAATTTTAAAATATATATATATAACAAAAAACATATGTAACAAAATATATATACTTAAACATATAGATGTATGTATGTGCATATATTTATACAAAATGCTTGTATATATATAAAGATGAACAGATATTTATATTTGTGAATGTAAAAGAGAAACTAACATAATACTGGCATTTAAAAAATTGTATCAAGAAAGTAGAATAAGAGCAAAAACAATCCTACCAACTATTATTATCACTAATATTTCAGAAGATAGAGGCTGACTCAAAACAAATATCAGAAAGATAAAAATCAATATTTGATAGCAGTTCATGAATATATTACTGTATTGCCCTCATGTTATTCAGTTCACTGTGGGCCCATGAAATCTATGAAAGGACAGGGACTACAAAAAAAGTATTTTGGAATTAGTGGATTAAATTTTTTTTTTTTTAGTGGATTAAATTAATTGAACAAAGCATCAGAGCTATTTAGTAAAGGAGTGAGTATTAGAATTTCATTGTTTCTAGAGTCCTGTATTTTTTTTAAAATTATAGCTTTTGGTTCTTACAATGGACATGAAGTATCATCACAGCTAAGACTTAACTATATGTTACATGAGAAATATAGACTACAATGTATTATTTTATGATTAGCAAGAAAGAAGAGTAAGATTAAATTGATATTTTATGTGAATCCACTTGATGCTCATGAAACTACCAATCATGAAACGATAAATGAAGATTTATATTGTTGGACTTTATTTAGGGAGCAATTTGATTCATTCTTATGAATGTATTAATTCTATTTCATTGTCTCCATATTCCATCCCTATTACTTAAAATAGCAGTGTGCTGCCTATACAAATTAAAATCAGCTGCAAACAAAAGTTTTGTTTGTGTTTGCTTGTGTTTGCATCATAAACTGTGTTGGAATTTGAAAGTGAATGCAGAAGTCAATATTTTTTAATACCCAACAATTAGAGGAGCAGTTAGTGGAAGGAGGAAAATTCAGAGAATTGGGGAAGGGGAGAGTGTTTGTTTGTCTATGGATTTTGAATTTTAAAACTTTTTAAGTTCTCATGTTTTGTTTTTATGCTACAGTTATTTTTCTGCAGTATGCTCTTTCTCTTCATACCTTTGCTCACTACTTTTCTTGTTTCTAAGTTCTACTTTTTAAAAATACTATTTATGTTAAACTTGTCATCCAAGATAAAAGGAAGCCTTATGTACTATCATTTTCTTTTCCAACTCTTTGCCAGAGCAATTTACTAAACTTATCCAAAGCTTGGGTTGTGCTTTTTTGAGGAATTTTTTGTATTTTACATATAAATAAGTTATATAGATAGATACCATAAATATTTTATATATAAATACTTATATCTTTATATTAAATGTAAATATAATTCATATTGTACTTCAGGGTATCTCAAAACCTTTGTACAGACAATGGAGTTATTTCTTTTAAAACAGAAAAAACAGCTGTAGGGACAAGGATTTAATGAGATTCTGTTATCCTTGATTCACACTTTTGAAGCTACTAAATCCTAAGGACAGTTTACTTTCTACACTGGATATGTAACTACCAGTTATGATCAAATAACATATACCTGCATCCATCTCTGAGAGTCTCACATATTTAAGAATGAAAGGCCAAAGAGACCACTTTGGACTTTTCAAAATAGTTTAATTATCAGTCTGTTAAAAAGTTTCCTCCAATATTACAGAACATGATATTTCCCATCATGAAGCACAACAGCAGCCTTTGACAGATATTCTATCACTTGCCTCCCTCTTAACATGGGTCACACGTGTATTCACAGTATGCATATTTTGTAAGGTCTTAGAGAAAATTCACACTGTTGTAAATGAGAACTGAAATAATAGCCTTGAGATCTTCTCAAACTTTATAAAATTTTTTTTTAAACTTTATAAAATTTTTTAAAAATTTTATTCAAACTATTAACCATAGATAATTTCAACATATATGTATAAATATATACAGATATATGAAAATATATTTCTTGTTTAAACAATTAGGAAGATCAAAAACACAAGGCAAAAGAAAGTGTTAATAACCCCTCTAACAATCAGTGGCTTTTTACTATTGCAAAATTTCTCAGAAAATTTCTTGAAAATGTGAAATCAAAAACGCAATATCAAAATATAAGGATAAAATATTTGTAAGTGTAATACACTTTTTAAGGGCCATTCATCTGCATACAAATGAGCTCTTAGAACTTTATTCTAATTTTGACCCAAAACTAAAAATAAAATTTTGAAGCTGTAATTCTACCAAACTCAATATTGAATATTCTAACTTAGTAAACTTGAAATCTCACAACATTTTATTCTCCTAATTGCTTAGAGAAACAAATGACTTTGCTATTCTTTGTTCATGCTGATAAATTTAACTCTATGAGAAAGGAGTTTATTAGTCCACCTCTCAACCACTTGTCCCAAGATGTGCTGACTTAACATGGCCATAGGCACTGCACCAGTACTTTTTATTTTATATTTATTATATATATATTTTTATTAGAGTTCGATTTGCCAACATATAGCATAACACCCAGTGCTCATCCCATCAAGTGCCCCCCTCAGTGATGTCACCCAGTCCCCCAACCCCCCGACCACCTCCCTTTCCACCACCCCTTGTTTGTTTCCCAGAGTTAGGAGTCTCTCATGTTCTGTCACCCTCACTGATTTTTTCACTCATTTTCCCTCCTTTCTCTTTTATTCCCTTTCACTATTTTTTATATTCCCCAAATGAATGAGACCATATAATGTTTGCCTTCTCTGATTGACTTACTTCACTCAGCATAATAACCTCCAGTTCCATCCACGTTGAACAAATGGTGGGTATTTGTTGTTTCTAATGGCTGAGTAATATTCCATTGTATACATAGACCACATCTTCTTTATCCATTCATCTTTCGATGGACACCGAGACTCCTTCCACAGTTTGGCTATTGTGGACATTGCTGCTATAAACATCGGGGTACAGGTGTCCCAGTATTTCATTACACCTGTATCTGTGGGGTAAATCCCCAACAGTGCAATTGCTGGGTCATAGGGCAGATCTATTTTTAACTCTTTGAGGAACCCCCACACAGTTTTCCAGAGTGGCTGTACCAGCTCACATTCCCACCAACAGCGTAAGAGGGTTCCCCTTTCTCCACATCCTCTCCAACATTTTTTGTTTCCTGTCCTGTTAATTTCCCCATTCTCACTGGTGTGAGGTGGTATCTTATTGTGGTTTTGATTTGTATTTCCCTGATGGTAAGGGATGCGCAGCATTTTCTCATGTGCTTTTTGGCCATGTCTATGTCTTCTTTAGTGAACTTTCTGTTCATGTCTTTTGCCAATTTCATGATTGGATTGTTTGTTTCTTTGCTGTTGAGTTTAATAAGTTCTTTATAGATCTTGGATAATAGCCCGTTATCTGATATGTCATTTGCAAATATCTTCTCCCATTCTGTAGGTTGTCTTTTAGTTTTGTTGACTGTTTCTTTTGCTGTGCAGAAGCTTTTTATGTTGATTAAGTCCCAATAATTCATTTTTGCTTTTGTTTCTCTTGCCTTCATAGATGTATCTTGGAAGAAGTTGCTGTGGCCAAGTTCAAAAAGGGTGTTGCCTGTGTTCTCCTCTAGGATTTTGATGGATTCTTGTCTCACATTTAGATCTTTCATCCATTTTGAGTTTATCTTTGTGTATGGTGTAAGAGAATGGTCTAGTTTCCTTCTTATGCACGTGGCTGTCTAATTTTCCCAGCACCATTTATTGAAGAGACTATCCTTTTTCTAGTGGATAGTCCTTCCTGCTTTGTAGAATATTAGTAGACCACAGAGTTGAGGGTCAATTTCTGGGTTCTCTATTCTGTTCCACTGATCTATGTGTCTGGTTTTGTGCCAATACACTGTCTTGATGACCACAGCTTTGTAGTACAACTTGAAATCTGGCATTGTGATGCCCCCAGCTATGGTGTTCTTCTTCAATATTTCACTGGCTACTCGGGGTCTTTTCTGATTCCACACAAATCTTAAAATAATTTGTTCTAACTCTCTGAAGAAAGTCCATGGTATTTTGATAGCGATTGCATTAAATGTGTAAATTGCCCTGGGTAGTATTGAAATTTTCCCAATATCAATTCAAAGAACCAACTTGTGGTTTTATTGATCTGTTCTACAGTTCTTGTCTCTATTTCATTGAGTTCTGCTCAAATCTTTATTAACTCTCTTCTTCTGCTTGGTGTAGGTTTTATGTGCTATTCTTTCTCCAGTTCCCTTAGGTGCAAGGTTAGTTTGTGTATTGAGTTTTTTTCCAGTTTTTTGAGGGATGCTTGTATTGCGATGTATTTCCCTCTTAGGACTGCTTTTGCTGTATCCCAAAGATTTTGAACAGTTTTATCTTCATTCTCATTAGTTTCCATGAAACTTTTTAATTCTTCTCTAATTTCCTGGTTGACCCTTTCATCTCTTAGCAGGATGCTCCTTAACCTCCATATGTTTGAATTTCTTCCAGATGTCTTCTTGTGATTGAGTTCAAGTTTCAAAGCATTATGGTCTGAAAATATGCGGGGGACAATCCCAATCTTTTGATATCGGTTGAGACCTGATTTGTGGCCCAGTATGTGGTCTATTCTGGAGAAAGTTCCATGTGCATTGAGTAGAATGTGTATTCACTTGCGTTTGGATGTAAAGTTCTATAAATATCTGTAAAATCCATCTGGTCCAGTGTATCATTTAAAGCTCTTGATATTGTGCTTAGAAGATCTGTCATTTGCAGAAAGTGCCATGTTGAAGTCTCCCAGTATTAGTGTATTATTGTCCAAGTATATCTTTACTTTGGTTATTAATCAATTGATATACTTGGCAGCTCCCATATAGGGCCATAAATATTCATGATTGTCAGGTCCTCTTGTTGGATAGATACTTTAAGTATGATAGAGTGTCCCTCTTCATCTCTTACTACAGTCTTTGGGATAAACTTTAATTTATCTGATATGAGGATTGCTACCCCTACTTTCTTTTGAGGACCATTTGAATGGTAAATGGTTCTCCAACTTTCATTTTCAGGCTGTGGGTGTCCTTAGGTCTAAAATGAGTCTCTTGTAGACAGCATATAGATGGGTCTTGCTTTTTTTATCCAGTCTGAAACCCTGTGTCTTTTGGTGGGATCGTTAAGCTCATTCACATTCAGAGTAACTATTGAAAGATATGAATTTAGTGTCATATAATACCTATTCAGTCCCTGTTTTGTGGATTATTTCTTTGGTTCTTGCAGAGCTGGTTTGGTGGTCACATATTCTTTCAGTTTCTGCCTATCTTGGAAGCTCTTTATCTCTCCTTCTATTCTGAATGAGAGTGTTGCTGGATAGAGTATTCTTGGCTGCATGTTCTTCTCCTTGTACCCTGAATATATCTTGCCAGCCCTTCCTGACCTGCCAGGTGTCTGTGGAGAGGTCTGCTGTTAATCTCATATTTCTCCCCATATAAGTTAAGAATCTCTTATCTCTTGCTGCTTTAAGGATTTTCTCTTTATCTTTGGAATTTGCAAGTTTCACTATTAATTGTCAAAGTGTTGAATGTTTTTTATTGATTTTAGGGGGGAATCTCTCTATCTCCCGGATCTGAATGCCTGTTTCCCTCCCCAAGTTAGGGAAGTTCAGCTATGATTTGTTCAAATACACTTTCTGGTCCTCTGTCCCTTTCGGTGCCCTCTGGAACCCCAATTAAACATAGATTTTTTTTTCCTTCTGAGGCTGTCATTTATTTCTTTTAACCTTTCCTCATGGTCTTTTAATTGGTTTTCTCTTTTTTCCTCAGCTTCCTTCCTTGCCTTCAACTTATCTTCTATGTCACTCACTTTTTCTTCTACCTCATTAACCGTCGTCGTTGGGGCCTCCAGTTTGGATTGCATCTCATTTAATTGATTTTTAATTTTGGCCTGATTAGATCTAAGTTCTGCAGTCATGAAATCTCTTCATTCCTCTATGCTTTTTTACAGAGCCACCAGTAGCTTTATAATTGTGCTTCTGAATTGGCTTTCTGATATTGAATTGTAATCCAAATTCTGTAACTCTGTGGCAGAGACTACTGTTTCTGATTCTTTCTAGTCATTTTGCTCAGTGTAGAGAGGCTAAAAACAAGTTGTACTGGAAAAAGGAAGAAAAATAAAGGAGGAGTTCCTCTAGTTCTATATACTGTAAATCCCTTGACTTCCCCTGGAACTTTCCAGTGCTGCTCTGCCCAGAACTTGCTCTTCCCCCGTCCTTCAAGCTGGTCTTCTGGGGGAGGGGCCTGCTGTGCTGATTTTCTGGTGTGTGCACCTGGGGGAGCTTCCCCACCCCCTGCCAATTGCATGGCTCTGTGGGAGCTCTTTATCCTGTGAGGCCCTTGTTCCCTGGCGGCCCTGCTCCGTCCCACACACAGGGTGACACAAGGAGGAACGACAGCACTGGCAGTGTCCAGGTCCCCAGCGCTAGAGTCAGCTCCCCCAGTAATTACCGCAGTCTCCGAGTCCGCACTGGCTTGGATGCTCCAGGGGTAAGGGTGCTGACCTGAACAGCTTGGGGCCACCTGGTGGCAGGAGCATCCTCGCTGCCCTGGGCCTTCCCCGCCTCCGCTTGTACCCGGGGAATGTAGGATCCCAGCTGTGTCCCCCGGAGCGCTCCGGGCCGCGGCTCTGAAGGCAGCAGGTGCAGCCCCTCTGCCTGGAGCCCCGCCGGGGGCACCTTCACTGAGATAAGCCTGTGGTCTGTGGGGCCTCTCCCCGGGTGCGCTCCCTCTGTTAGTGACTCTGGGAACCTGGAGGCCCCACTGCCCCTCCTGTGGTTCTGCCCGAGTTCCCTGCTGAGCACCTTTCCATCCGGGAAGAATCCGGCGCGATTTTTAATATTCCGCTCCTCCGGGGCTGGGTTTTCCTACCCTGGAGGCTTTCACCGCCGGGCTTTAGCCCAGCTCCTCAGGGCCCCTCCCCCACTGGATTCTTTTTTATTTTTTTCCCCCCCTTCCTACCTTGTTAGAAGCGCAAACTCCTCTCTGTAGTGCTCCGGCTGTTCTCTCTTTAAATCTCAAGTCGAATTCATAGGTTTTCAGGATGATTTGAAAGTTATATGGGTAACTCGGTGGAGACAGGTGACTTGGGGACCCTACTCCTCTGCCATCTTGCTCCTCCCCTCCCCCGTACTTTTTAGAAGAATTGATGTGAGCTGTAGCAGATCAGTCATTCAAATATCTGATTAGAACTTTTGCTATAGGGACATGTAGATGTTTAGGAAAGATCATGTAACTTATAAACATTCAAATGCATTACATCATATCTGGATTAACACTTAAACATCATATAGATATTTTTTAGATTTTATTTATTTATTTATTCATGAGAGATGCAGAGAGAGAGAGAGAAGCAGAGACACAGGCAGAGGCAGAAGCAGTCTCCATGCAGGGAGCCTGATGTGGGACTCCATCCTGGGACTCCAGCATCACTCCCTGGGCCAAAGGCAGGTGCTAAACCACTGAGCCACCCAGGGATCCCCATCATCATATATTTTTCAATGTATCTTTTTGTTTGTTTCACTTAAAGCAGCTTCTATTCTTAGGAGAAATAGTTAAGAAAGGCTTCTTACTAATCTTTGTAAACAAATGTCAGATTTGTAAATTTGTAAAATTTGTAAAAATTTATAAACAAAGGTCAGAGATGATCATGCTTGGAAAAATAATTAAATAATATTATTTTCTGGTATGTTCTTTGCACTATAATTGAAGAACATAGAAAAGACAGGCTGAGCACTAAAATGATAGGAATTTATTCAAAGTTTAGAACCAAAAAGTTATTTCATAAACAGAATTATACTGAAATTGGGTCATGGTAATATTATTTTATTATTGTTGATTAAAACATAATTATGTTAATGTTCATGTATATCAGTAAATATGATAAAGAATCAATATTGATAATTATATATTACAATGCTTCCAACTTTCTTTACAAAGTTGAAGACAATAATAAAAAAAAGAAATGATGTGATCTTGCCCTGCTTAAAATATATGAGAAGTTATTTTCAAAACACTAAGTCTAGGAGAATTGTGCCAGAAAAATGGCAGAATAAGCAGCTCCTTAAAACTACTGCCTTCCACAGAAACACAGAAAACTAAGCAGAAATTGTCAAAATCAAGTTTTTCAGAACTCTGGAGAGCCGTCAAAGATTT
Source organism: Canis lupus baileyi (assembly GCF_048164855.1). NCBI lineage: Eukaryota > Metazoa > Chordata > Mammalia > Carnivora > Canidae > Canis > Canis lupus. The sequence continues at coordinate 50,652,918 of NC_132855.1, read as the reverse complement.
ATATCATCCAAGCTAATAGTGGACAAGAAAAGATAACTTTGAAAATGGCATGGAAGTTTGTGGTATTTTTACTTGCCAATATTCCATCCTCTGAATGGCTCATCAGTGATCTTAAAAACCATGGCCTACATTCCCAGTTTTGGACCCTGGTACCTGGTTTTGGAATAAGCAGAAAAGAGATTCACAAACTATTGTATTTTTCCATTTTAATCTACCAGCTAGGGTATCTGAAAGACTAATGTAAGACACTCATCTCTGTTCAACCTGATATGGAATTTACTCAGGTATAAAAGCAGCAGACATTGCTTGAAAAAAATTTCAGGTTCACAAAAATCCTACACCCTCTGGGGCAAAAGATATCTCAAGCCTAGAAGGAAAAATTAGATTCTTTGGAAAATTACATCATTCAAAAATCACCCATGTATATATACTAAAGAATTTAGAAATATCTGTGCATGCCCAGGGTACATTTTTATAAAAGGCCTGAGAATACCCTAAACTTTCACCTCTGGCTTATCTATAGTTCCAGTGCAGGTAAGAAGTGAAAGCTAAGCAGAGTTATAAACAGTCTGCCTGTGTGTTAAAGGACTGCCCCAACATAAAGCTGTTCTGCAGACTGGTAGAGGTCATTTTGTTTTTGTGTGTGTGTTTGTTTATATCTCTCAACATTCAAGGAATTGTCTGTAAAAATAATAGCCGGCACAAGCTAAAACAAAACAAAACAAAGCAAGCAAACAAACAAACAACAACAACAAAAAAGAGACCACGCATGGTAACAAATAAATTCTTTGCAACAATTTGGAATATATTTAGTAACTATTCTACATGATTTTAGCTTAAACAACATTAACAAAAAGCAAATCCTGGAAAGGTAAATCTTATTTTCAGAGTTATAATATTATAATATTTAAATATCTAATTTTCAACAACAAAATCGTATGGCATACAAACAGGAAAGTATGACCCACTCACGAAAAAAAAAAATTAACAAAAAAACCACCCCTGAGGAAGCCCACTATTGAAATTACTGGACAAAGATTTATCAACTGGCTTAAATATACTAAAAAATCTAGAGGAAACCATGCATAAAAAAAAAAGGTAACCAGGGAAAAGTGATGTGAAAATATCATAAAGAAAAAAATTAAAATGTCATAAGGGGATAAAAAATATAAAAGAACTAAATAAAAATTCTAAAGATGAAAATATAACTGAAAAGAAAAAGTCACTAATGGTATTCAACAGCAGATTTGAACAGAAAAAGAAAGAATTAGTCATTTTGAAAAAAAGATAATTGGGGATGCCTGGGTGGCTCAGTGGTTGAGCATCTGCCTTTGGCTCCAGATGTGATCCCATGGTCCTAGGATCGAGTCCCACATCTGGCTCCCTGCATGGAGTCTGCTTCTCCCTCTGCCTATGTCTCTGCTTCTCTCTCTGTCTCTTATGAATAGACAAAATCTTTAAAAAAAAGAAAAAAGAAAAGAAAAGGAATGAAAGAAAGAAAGAAAGAAAAGAAAAAAAGAAAAGAAAAGAAACGAGAAAAAAGAAAAAAGAAAAGAAGACAATTGGGGCACCTGGGTGGCACAGTTAGTTGGCTAGACATCCTACTCTTGGTTTCAACTGAGGTTGTGATCTCATGGGTCATGGGATCCAGCCCGTTGTCAGGCTCAGCAGTCAGCTTGGGTTTATCTCTTCCTTTCCCTCTGCTCCTTTCATCAATACACATTGTTTCTCTCTCTCTCTAAAATAATTTTTTTAGAAAAACAACAATTGGAATTATTAGGTCTAGGGAGAAAAACAGTGAAAAAAAATGAACAGAGCCTAAGAGAACTGTGGAACACTATTAAACCAATCCACATATGCATTGTGGTGTCTCAGAAGAAAGAAAATGAAAGAATATATGAAGAAACAATGGCTGAAAACTTTCCAATTTGATGAAAGGCATGAGTATACACATCTAAGAAGCTCAGTAAACTCTGAATAGATTCAGAGATTCACACCAAGATACTTATAAAATGTAGAAAGCCAAGGAAAATAATCCTGAAAACAAGTAAAAATTTATTGTGCAGAAGGATCCTCAGTAAGGTAAACAGCTGATTTCTTATTAGAAATGATGGAGAACAAAAGGCACTGGGATGACATATTTAAAGTGCTGAAAAAAAAAATAACTCTCAACCAAAAATTCTATGTCTAGAAAGAATGTCCTTCAAAACTCAAGGATAAATGTTTTAATTAATTAATTTGAGAGAGAGAGAGAGAAGAAGTGCACGAGCAGGAAGAAGGGCAAAGAGAGAGGGAGAGAAAAAGAGTCAGACTTCTTGCTGAATGCAGAGCCTGATGCAGCACTCAATCTAGCGACTCTGAGACCATGACCTGAGCCAAAATCCAGAGTTGGGACACTCAACTGACTGAGCTACTCAGGTGCCCCAAAGATAAATTTTTAAAAATCAAGAAAAAATAAGGTATTTCCAGATAATATCTGGTATAATTCATTACCAGCAGTACATTCCTACCTGAAATGCCAAAGGGAGTACTTTAGGTTGATAAGAAAAGGACACCAGACAATAACTGGAAGCTAAACGAGGTTATAAAAATCTCTACTAAAGGCAACTATATGGGCATATATAAAACCCATTACTACTGACAATATTTTTGTTTGTTGAATCCACTTTATATTTTCTACATGATTAAAAAATAAATTTATAAAAATAATCTGTTATTGTGCACCCAATCTATACAGATAAAATTTGTGACAACAACATAAGGAGGGTACAGAACTGTGTAGGAGCAAAGTAGCTCTTCTCCTAATACTAGAAAGAAGACAAAGATGCCCACTTTCAGCACTGCTATTCAATATTAGCAGTGGAAATCCCATTTAGAATGGTTAGGCAATAAAAAGAAGTATAATGCATCCATACTTGAATTAATAAAATTACCTCTATCCACAGATTCCATGATTCTCTATGTAGAAAATCCTAAGAAATTCACAAAGAAAGCAACTAGAGCTAATAATAAATACAGAAAAATTGAAGCATGCAAGATCAACATGCAAAATCAATTGTTTTTAAAGACCAGCAATGAATAATCCAAAAGGAAATTAAGAAAATTTAATTTATGATACATCCAAAGAATAAAATATTTAGGAAAAAATTTACTAAGTAGGTGAAAGATTTATTCAATGAAAGCCAGAAAATATTATTGCAAGAAATTAAAGACTTAAATAAATGGGAATCCATTCTCTATTCGTGAATTGCAAGACAATATTTTTAAGATGTCAATACTTCCTAAAGTTATCTACAGATTCAGTGCAGTATTTATCAAAGTTACAATAGCCCTTTTTTCCAGATACAGAAAAACTAGTCTTCAAATTCTTTTGATTTTCTTGGAGCCCTTAATAGCCAAAACAAACTTGACCAAGAACAATAAACATGTTACTCTTTTCAGTTTCAAAACTCACTACAAATTTACAGTAATCAAAACAATGTGATACTGGCTAATTATAGACATGTAGACCAATGGAATAGAATTAGATTACAGGTATAAACCAATACATCCGTGGCCAATTTTTTTGACAGGGATGAGAAGACTACTTGATGGGGAAAGATAGTCTCTTCAACCGTGCTTCTGGGACAGCTGGATATTCACACGCATAAGAATGAAGTTAAATTCCTACTTCATACCATACACAAAAATTAATTCAAGTTGATCAGAGACCTAAATATAAAAGCCAAATCCATAAAACTCTTTAAAGAAAATATAGGAGTACATTTTCATGATCTTAGACTTGACAATGGATTCTTAGCTAGAACACCAAAGGTATGAACAATGGAAGATAAAATAGATACTTTAGACTTTATCAACATTAAAACCTTTGTACATCAAGTAACATTATCAAGCAAGTGAAAAGATAGTCTGCAGAATAAGAGAAAATACTATCAATTCACATATCTGTAAAAGGACAAGTATTCCAAATATATAAAGAACACTTAGAACAACAGAGACAAACTGCCCAATTAAAAAACAGGCAAAAGACTTGAATAGACATTTTTCCATTTAAATTATTTAAGTGACCAACAAGTACATGAAAACATGGTCAATGTAATTGTTTATTAGAGAAATGCAAATCAAAACCACAAAGAGGTATGACTTCACACTCTCTAGTATACAATAATTATAAAAATGGAAAATAATAACTGTTGATGAGCATGTGAAGAAATTAGAGCCTTTGTATGTTACTGGTCAGAATTGAAAATGGCTCAGCTGTTTTGAAAAAGTTTAACAATTTCCCCAAAAGTGAAACTTAGAACTACCACTTCACCCTGCAATTCCATTCCTAGATAGTTGAAAACAGGTACTCAAACAAGTAAATGCAAATGCATGTTCATAGCAGTAATATTCACAATAGCCAAAAGGTAAAAATAGCCAGTGTTCATCAACTGATGAATGGATAAATAATATAGGGTATACATATACAAATGAATATTCATCAGCCATAAAAACCTGAAATTCAGATACATTCTACAACATGAATGAACCTTGAAAACATTTTGCAAAGCGAAAGAAGCCAGACACAAATATCACATATTATATGATTCTACTTATAATGCACTATCCAGAATAGAATAATTCATAGAGATAAAACACAGATTGGTGGTTGGCAAGAACTGGGGACAAGGGGAAATTGGGAGAAATTACTTGATGAGTTAGGGGTTTCACTTTGGAATAATGGAAATTTTTGGGAATTAGATAGAGGTGGTAGTTACACAGCATCATGTATATACTAAGTGCCACTGAATTGTCCACTTTAAAGTGATAATTTTATGTTGTATAATTTCAACTCAGTAAATTATTTGAAAACAAATAAGAATGATTAAATAACTGCCAGTACTGGCATCATATTTTAATTCAGGAGTGGGAAAACTACATCACTTGTGCCAAATCAAGCTCACCACCTGTTTTTGCACAGCCTTTGAGCTAAGAAAGGCTTTTACATTTTTAAATGGATGAAAAATAAAGAATATAAAATTCCATTAAAAATACTAATATGATTTCAACCCTATTAAACTTAGAGAGCTTTTGCTATTGTCTGTTCTTTGGATATTGAAAAAAGATGAAAACAAGTCTTCCATTTCTATATGAATCTGTTGCTGCCATTTTATGAAGAAAATGATGTATTGATTGGATCCAATTAAGGTAACACAGTCTAGCAGAAAGTATTAAAGAAAAGCATTTGGAGCCCTGGGTTCTAATTATAGCTCTGACAAATATTAGTAATGTGAACTTTGACAACATAACCTATTTAACCCAGTTTTTCATCTGTAAAATGAAAATTCCAGCAATATTTCAAGTTTTTTGTGAAAGTTAAAGATAAGATATGTAGGATTTATGTCACATAGTAGACTTACAATACAATGATAATTTTCAGTCATGAATGAGACAGATAATTTTTCTTCTAGATTAAAAAAAAATAATTTCTGGAGCACCTGACTGGCTCAGTTGGTGAAACATGCAATCTCAAAGTTGTGGACTGAAGCCTCTTGTTGGGTGTACAGATTACTTTAAAAAATAAAATTATAAATAAATAAATAAATAAATAAATAAATAAATAAATAAAATTGAACAGAAAGTACACAGTTCCCACATACCCCTTGCCAATACATACATGAATTCCTTTTCTAAATCACATAATAGAAAAATATTGAAATAATTATAGAAAATTTAGTTTAGCTTTCTTTTATAACCTAGGGCCCTGTTCTTTCTCTAGCACCCCAAGACTCAATATTACTTTGCCACTAGTAATTCTAGATGAGGGTGAGCATCTTTAGCCTGCAGGTAGGATCCAATAATGTTTCTTCTGGCTCCAAGGATCATCACACTGTGGGTATGCATTGGCTCCCTTAATGATTCTTTAATCAGGAACAAGGTAAACCAGTTGTGTTTTAATCCCCTCATACATAGGTTTGCAGAGGTTGCAATGGAAAGATAAAGGAAACTTTCTTTTTTTCTTTACACTTGACTTTGAGTTTCTTTCTCGTGAAATTTGTAGTTGTGTAATTTCTGAGGTCTTAGTCCTTTGGTAAGCAACTAATAATCTTTCTTGGAAGATTCCTGGACTTGCTGTGATTTTGATATCATATCGATCTTGTCATAACCATCCATTCTCTAGACTAGTCCACTTTCTGCTTCATGTATCATGCTTTTCCAGGCCAGATTTGACTCATTCTTTCTTGTGACCATTTCTATTTACTTTAGTGTCATTTCCACCACAAACACATAGGACATTATCATCATTGTCTAAACTTAAAATGCATAATATTTAGTGAAGAAAAAGAATAAGTATTATAATAAATGCCTTTTGAATATTATGTAATTTAAATCCTCAAAACCCTATGAAGTACATAATATTAGCACCATGTTACAGGTAAGAAAATTAAGAATTTGACACAAAAACATAAGACCTAATAATAATGAATAGTGCTTGCAGTATTAAAACTAGTTCTACTTGAAGCTCATGCTATCATTCCTTAAAGTTTATAGTCATAATAAAAATAACTTACTCTTGGCCTAGAGATACATCTAAATATTTATTTAGATAAGTAGTAGCAACGTAATAATAACAAACTTATATAAGAACCAAAGTAGGAGATTCTATGTTCTTTTGGTTTGAAATCTCAGTGCTTCTCATATCACTTACCTCAGTTGATCACTCATCCTGCCAGCACCATTTAATCTCTGATCTCTCATGACAAAATATAGATTGAAAACCTCCTTATAAATAGTTGATGGAGGGCAGCCCAGGTGGCTCAGCAGTTTAGCACTGCCTTAAGCCCAGGGCCTGATCCTGGAGACCTGGGATTGAGTCCCATGTCGGGCTCCCTGCATGGAACCTGCTTCTCCTTCTGCCTGTATCTCTGCTGCCTCCCCGCCCCGTGTCTCTCATGAATAAATAAATAAAACCTTTTAAATAAATAAATAAATAAATAGTTGATGGAGACGTAGATGGAGAGATGGGAGTGTTTTATAAATCCAGTTTTATTTAAAAATATATAGGTAGGGATCTCTGGGTGGCGCAGGGGTTTAGCGCCTGCCTTTGGCCCAGGGCGTGATCCTGGAGACTGGGGATCGAATCCCACGTCGGGCTCCCGGTGCATGGAGCCTGCTTCTCCCTCTGCCTGTGTCTCTGCCTCTCTCTCTCTCTCTCTCTGTGACTATCATAAATAAATAAAAATTAAAAAAAATAAAAAATATATAGGGAGCCTAAATATATAAATCTAAGGGGAAAGTAATTTAAAAATAATAATAGCTGTTTTACCTTTTTGTAGCCTTTGCTTGGTTTTATTACATTGCATTGGCTGGCGGAAGTTCAACTGTTTTTTGTAAACTGTTTATTGGTTTGTGTGTTTTACCTTGAAGTAGTTCAAGATTTGTCAACCTTGGCACTATTGTTATTTGGGGCTATATAATTCCTCTTTAGTGGGGAAGGACGGTCCTGTGTATTGTCAAATGTTAACAACACCCTGGCCTCTATACACTAGAGTCTGTTAGTACTCTCACTTTCAGTAATGACACCCCAAAAATGCCTTAAGACATTATCAAATGTCGCTAGAGGCTTAAATAGCCCCCAGTTGAGAACCGCTGGTCTAATCAATTGTTCTGCATGCCTAATTGCCCAGTCACCATATTCAATGAGTTTTGAATATTTGTCTGAATCTGGTAAGTTTTATCTTTCATAAACTTTGGAGATTATTTGTGGTACAGCCATGACCTGAATCTAAGCATTTTTATTTTGTCTTTCTGATTTTTATATGCAAATGTTTTCTTTGTTCTATCTTGCTGTAGTTTTGATTTTTTCCCCCCTGAGAGATTTTTTCTGCTCCATCTTGAAATTGAATTTTTCTAAATATACCAAATGTAGGAAATGGAAGACTACAAAATTTTTCTCTTGCAAAAATACCTCACTCTATTGATAAGGATATAGAAATCCAAAAAGATTAATTCATTTGTTGATGCTAGCTGGACACTGAAGCCTCTCCATCCATATGTTAAAATATATTTTATTCAATATTTGAGACTCTGAATAGAATTTTAAAATCTTCCTCCTTTGATTCTACTATAGTTACCTCTTGGAATTAAACTTCATGTAAACATATGAAATAAATTGAGAAAGTTTAGTGTTTTGGGACCTGAAAAGGAGAAAGTGGGAATTACCTACTCTAATTTTCTCTCCAGGACACCTTTCTCCAGACATTCTGGATAGCAGAGAAGCAGTCAAAGTGAACAGAGTCAGGCAAGTGGATAATTGAATGAGTCTGTCATGATTGAGTGTCTGGGGAATTGAGAGGAGTACAGGAACCCAGCCTACAACAATGAAGAGGGAATCCTAATGATGAAGAAGGTGGCAAGGATAGAAGTAAAGAACATTGTATGATATGCTTTGGAAGAGAAAAGTAACATCTATTGACAGCATACCAAAGCAGATATTTCCTGTGATTATCTTTAGAGTTACCATTTTCTGTGATTATCTGTAAAGATATTAAAATAGAATAGTTAGAAATATGAGATTTATAGGTGGCCATACCTGAATTCAAGTCCCAAATCTGCCACTTATTAATGAAAAGACTTGAGCAAAAAATTTTAACTCAGATTAACCTCAGTTTACTCATCTGGAAAATAGGAGTTAACTATCTGCACATAAGTTTTAATTTGTCAGTTAAATGTGGTATTGTAAAGTGCTTGGCACTAAAAATTCTCAGTGCTAAGCAATTTTTTTTTGCAAGCTGAAATTATTGATATTAGGGAGGCTGTATGTTGAACTTATGATAGTTCAACTTATAACTTGTTTTGTCTTTGTGATGGTTCAAAAGCAATAACATTCATTGTAAACTGTACTTTGAGTTTTGAACTTTTCCTGTGCTAGTGATATGTGGGATGGTCCTCTCCTTTGATACTAAACAGCAGCAACCACAGGTCCCAGTCAGCTGCATGATCAAGAGGGTAAATAGCAGTTACACTTAAAACCATTCTGTACTCTTAGAACCATTTTGTTTTTCACTTTCAGCACAGTATTCAATAAATTACGTAAAATATTCAACACTTCATTATAAAATAGGTGTTAGATGATTTTGCCAATTAGTAGGTTAATGTAAGTGTTCTGAGTTTAAGCTAGGCTAGGCTAGGGACACCTGGGTGGCTTGGTGGTTAAGCATCTGTCTTTGGCTCAGGGTGTGATCCTGGGATCTGGGATCAAGTCCTGCATCGGGCTTCTTGAGGGAAGCCTGCTTCTCCTTTTGCCTGTGCCTCTGTCTCTCTCTCTTTCTGTGTCTCTCATGAATAAATAAATAAAATCTTAAAAAAAAAAAAGATATACTAGGCTGCTAGGTTAGGTGTCTTAAATGCATTTTTGATTTACAATATTTTCAGTTGAAAATATTGGGTTATTGAGATGTAACCCCATCATAAGTTGAGGGAGTTCTCTGTATGAATGTGAGACTGTTTGAATATGTTCTTTAAATTTTTCAGACCCATTTGCATTCTAAAATCAGCTCTTTCCTGCTGATGGAAATGCTTAGTTTATCAATTAACATTATAATAATTGCCCTTCCTGCTGTAAAAGTGCAGATTCAGTAAATAATGACCCAGGAACAGATGTCAGGGAATGTACTAAATTTTCTAAACTGATTTCTTTGATTCAATCAGCTACTATTAATTAGACTATGTAAATAAACTCTAAATTCTAATTTCAACAAAATTGGATACTATACTAGTTCTAGTTTGTATTTTTTGGAAACACAACTGTCCTCAAACAATGATCTATTTGACTGCTTTTATCAAAACCAAATAAGTTAATCTAGGCATAAGCCTATATAGTGAAAAAAAAAAAGGATCATACGATATAATTTATCTTTGTCAAAAACTGTTGTGGCCCAATGTAAAATAACTAAATAATATGTTATCTTGAAATCATTAGCAAATTCTTAATCAAACATTGATGTACCAATAATTTGTTATTCTTCTACCTTTCTGTTTATTAGTTTTGAAGATTTTTTTAAAGTACCTTTTTTAGATTTTTTAAAATTTATTTATTAGAGACACAGAGAGAGAGAGAGAGAGAGAGATACAAGCAGAGGGAGAAGCAGTCTCCACGCCTGATGTGGGACTCGATCCCGGGTCTCCAGGATCATGCCCCGGCCAAAGGCGGTGCTAAACCACTAAGCCACAGGGGCTGCCCAGTTTTGAAGGTTTAATCACAAAAGACATTTAGAAAGAAATAATAGGAGTCCAATTAGAATTGTTAAATATGAAATTTGTATTTATTATCTACTATGTTTCTGGAATGTATTAATTTTTCATATGTATACTTTATTGATTGTATGATATTATTCATATTATTTTATTTGAATGCAAAGAATAGATTCAGAAAGCTAATTGACGTATTCAAAGTCACATAGCTGTAAGTATGGTAAATCATGAAGCTAGAATTCCTAGATCTTGTTTTTTTTTAAGATTTTATTTATTTATTCACGAGAGACAGAGAGAGAGAGAAAGACAGAGACACAGGCACAAGGAGAAGCAGGCTTCCCTCAAGAAGCCCAATGCAGAACTCTGCTACCTCCTTTACTTTATTCAAAAATAAACTTTCTTAAACTTATGAAATTTTCAGTTTGCTTTGTTGTTAATACATCAAAATTCAATCCTTGCCATATAATGTCAATATAAAAATTAAGTTATTGGCTATAGTAGTAATAGTAGCTAAAATTTACAGAGCAATTAATAGGTGCCAGGTTCTATGCTATGTGTTTTGATATGCACTATTTGATTTAATATTTATAATTACCATTTGAAGAAGTAATTGTTTTTGTCCACATCTTGCAGATAAAAAAAATATGTCTTAAGGAGGCAAATATATTTTGCTTTTTAAAAAATGTTTATTTATTTATTTGATGGGGAAGGAGTGGGAGAGGGAGAGAGTCTCCCAAGCAGATGGAGCCTGACCTGGGGCTCCATCCCAGGATCCTGAGATCATGACCTAAGCTGAAACCAAGAGTCCAACTCTCAACCAAATGCACACCCAGTAAGCCAAAGGAAGCAAATATGTTACACACACCTGGCAAATAGCAATAGCAAATGGAATTCAAATTCAAGTATATGCCATTCTAAAGCTATTTATCACTATAGTATTTGCCTCTTGGTATCATGAAGTTATATATAATTTAATAATTCTTATGATGGGAAAAACATATTACAAGAACTGAGAAAAATTTTCAGACTTGAAATAACATAAATAACCTGACGTAATTGCTAATAAATTAAAATTTCTCAAACCAAGATTTTATGGGCTTCATATTTGTTTTCAACTCAAGGTTCAGACTAATGAAATATGAAAGTTTTAAGATACTCTTAGATAGCTAGCATGGTCCAATAGTTTGAAATTTTGCTCATCTATAAATATGTGAGTACAAAATTATATACAGCTATGTATCTCATACTGTCTAGATAACTGAGCTATGATATTCACCTGAACAGTATGTCCTTCTTTGCTTTCCTGTTTTTAGTTAAGCTGCTTTTATCCCCAGAATGTTCCTTGTCTTCTCCAAGCACAAGCTTTTTAATAGAGTATTTAAAAAGGGTCTGGCAATAAATAAATAAATGAATAAATAAATAAATAAATAAATAAATAAATAAATAAATAAATGGGTCTGGCTCTAATGGCTCACTCTAGGAGGTAGCTTTGTGTAATGGTTAAGAAAGGAAATCTGGAGCAAGATTGAGTTCAGACTTGTTTCTAAGTATGTGATTTTATTTGACATTTTAACCTATTTATACCTCAGCTTTATCATCTGTAATATTGGAACAATAATATGTTTCACAGGAAGTGGTTATAAGAATTAAATGAGTAATATTTGAAAAATATGTAGAATGATGTCTGGAACAAAGTAAGAATTATATGAGTATTGAATAAATAAATAAATAAATAAATAAATAAATAAATAAATAAATAAAAACGGCCACCTGGGTGGCTCTGTCTGTTGAGTGGCTCACTTCTGCTCAGATCATGATTTTTGGGTCCTGGGATCAGCCCTCCGTTGGGCTTGTACTCATCAAGGTATCTACTTTTCCCTCTCCCTCTTTCCCACCCCCTGTTCATGTGTGTATCCATGCTGTCCCTCAAGTAAAATCCTTGAAAAAATTAAATAAAAATAAATAAAGCTTTCACCAATAACCCTAATTGGAAGTGTTCTCTCCTGTTTGCTGATATATTTGATTCAAATCTTAAGGCACTAACCACTTTGCCTTCTCTTATAATTATTTATTTGCATACCTTTTCACTTACAGTAGATTTTAAGCTTCTTAAGAAGAAAGACTATTTCTTCCATTGCCTCAGGATATTGTTCAATAAGACTCATACATAAGTAAATCAATGACTCTCTAGAGGCAGGTGAGTGATTTCCTTCCATTTCCTTCCATCTGAGAGAACATTGCTGATGTCAACCTTAAAAATAAAATAGCCAGTTATTTTACTAGCAAAATGAGTTTATTTGGAAACAGCAGAAAAATCGCAGTTCAGGACATGAAAGCTATGGGGAACCATAGGCAAATCCAGATAGACAAAGGGAGGAGGAAATTGGGGAGACTTGTTTTGGATAAAAGTTCATTAGAGAAGAAAAAGAGTGTGAGGTGTGACAATTTCTTACTGGCTGTGAGCTGTAGTTAGTGAGTTGTTGCTGGCACTGAGATAATCTTTCTACTTTTTCCTAAAAGCAGGAGGTGAAATTTCCATGTGAAAAATGTTCTCCTCTGTCAAGATAATTTTTATCTTCTTTCTTCCTGCTGGTTATGCAGGCTGCAGCAATGGTACCTGCATGAGAACTTCCCTTCAGGGCTTCTCAAATCCATTTTAAATGAGGTTTCTTTTATTTTCACACTGATAATTATAATACCATTATACGATTCGGTCACACTGAGATGGCAGTTAACACTGGTAGAAATTGTTCTGATGTTCTGATATGATCAGATTCTGATATGATCATTTGGCGCCCTTTATGTATGTGGTAAGTAAAAACAATGTTCCTATGAAGTTGTCTGTGTCCTAATCCCCAGAATCTATGGATATGTTACCTGACTGGGGAAAGAGAACTCTGCAGATGTGATTAAATTAAGAATTTTTAGATGGAGAGATTATTCTGGATTTTCCAAGTATGTCCAGTATAATCACCCAGGTGGCTGGTGCCACTGTTGGAAATGGGGGACATGAACCAAGAGATGTGGGATAGCTTTTAGAGGCTGGAACAGGAGTGGAATGGATTCTCCCTTAGGGCCTCCAAAAGGATCGCAGTGCTGCTGACAGGTTGCTCTCAAGGCCTCTGACCTCCAGAACTGTTGGTCAACTTTTGTTATTTTAAGCTTGTATTATTTTAAATCACTAAGTTTGTGGTTACCACAGCCATTGCAAGCTAATAAAATCTACTTCCAGCAATGAAAGATAATGAAAAAAGATTAATACAGGGAAGAAGGAAGAAAGGAAGGAAGGAGAAGGATTGCTTTACTACAGATAAGCTCTCTGGGGCTGGTAGGGCCAAAAACTAAATAGAATTAAGCAAATAATCATGGGCAGAAACTAGGTTGAGTTGTTGAGGACATAATTTCAAACAAATATGTTAATTATTTTATTGGAAGTTGGTGGACATTTATATGAAAATTACATTATCATGAACCAGTTATGGTAATAAAAACAGACATTCTATACATACCTAAATTCTTTTAAAAATGAAGTCATCACAAACCAAATGCAGAGTTTCTTTTTGTAAACCCCGTCTTGAAAATGGTGAGTAAAATTTTTAAAGCTTATTCTCTCATAGGTGATAATTTTTAATTGTTTCCACTCATTCCCTTCCTTTGCCCTTCATCTCCTCTCCCTGATTCTACTTCCAACCCACAGCAATTGTATTTAGGGCAATGGTGAAGGTGCAAACAGAAGGATAACAGAGGGGATGATACTGTCAGTCTCATTTTAAAAAAGAGACTAGAGAAGTGTTGAACAGAAGCTTTAATAGCATCCCTGGCAGTAACCACTCCTGTTCTCTGTGTATTTTGAATCAGATTTAATTTGAATTAAATAGAAATAAAAACTCTTTACTATTGCACCCTAATGACTGTAATTTTCTCTCAAGCTGTTACTTACAGACACAGTATGCTGCACCTTGGAAAGAACATTCTTATCTCTTTTTAGTAAGTCTGAGATTAATATCTTTACTTTAAACACTAACTTATTTTTGAAGGATGAACTTAAATATTGCAAATTATTAGGACATATAGACCCTTCTAGATTTTTCACAAAAGCCAACTTAGATGGCTTCAGGTTTTTTTTACAATAATTCTATCCAGCCCAGTGATACCACCCAGTTTGTCTTTTTTAGGGCTGTAATACTCCTGTCAGGAGCTCTGTGGGGAGCATTTAACTCCCCACATAGCTATAACCCTGATTGCCAGAGCCAAAATGTCTCCAATATGACTTCAAGTAGCTCAAGTCTCTGGTGCCAGATGGCATGCAGATTTGTCCCTTACAGATACAGATGTCACTGTGCCCAGAGTTTGTTAGAGTGTCTACATCTACTCCTGCTGGAATATAATTTGGTAGAAAAACTCTTTGGCCTACTCGCCAATGATATATAGAATATAGATAGACTCATTTCCAGATGACAGCCCTAAAATATGCACCCTTCTATTAATTAGAATAACAAAGAACCAAAATCCAAAACTGGGGATAAACGTATTTTGAAGCTAGATGGAAGGGAAATTAGCTAAAAAAGTAGAATTATTACTAAACAGAAATTTCATTGAATGTGAGATCTAATTTGTCTTCCCCTCATTGTAAAAGCTGCAAAAGAGAAAAACAAACTGTACATAACAAATGGGCTAGAGGAATCTGTTTGCATCCATGTATCATTTCTTTGATATTCAAAAGTCTGAAATGAATGGAAGGAATATCAATATTAATAAAAGTTAACTGAACTACATAATAGTTATTAGAATGAATAGCTGAATCTAAACCCTATGTTCTACAAGTTTTTTATATTCTACCCTATAAGTTTTATACATATATACACACATATATATATGTGTGTGTGTATATATATATGTGTGTGTATATATATGACAATTATATCCATTTTTATATATATGACATTTACATATATCCATTAAATGTCCATATATGACATTTTATATATATCCATTTTTTATATATATGACATTATATCCATTTTTAAGGACTTCTGCTCCAAATCTACCTCATAGAATAGTGAAGTAAGATTATTTTTCTGTTTCTATGTACTCTTAAATCTTTTCATGAACTGATTATTCAATTGATTATATTTTCGAAGATTTGAAGACAATTTTAGCCTGAGATGAGTGTACTCAGGAAGGTAAGTCTGCTTTAAAATTAAATTATTTATTCTACAGCTCAAATAAAAGATTTAAATTGTGATTTAAAATTGCTATATGAGTATACACTTTGTTGGAAAGTGTGTAAAATTGGAGAGTATTTTATATACTCAATTTTAGGAGTGAGATGTAAGTCTATGTAGATGCCTAATGAATATTTTCTATGTTTCTTTAATTGCTGTAGATGTGCTGGACTTCAATATGGACAAATAAGACCATATAGTGCTTTGATTTTGCCAGAGTTTTATAATTTGATGGCTGATCAAATTAGTGATATACCACCAAAATATTTTTTTAGAAATCATCCTATAAGGAACCCAACAACCATATCCTATACCTAAGCCAATAGATTGGTTTGTAGGCATCTCTTTGTAGAACTGATGTGCTAGTTCAAATTTGAAGTTAAATATTTAGTGTCTAGGAAAGAGGAAAAAATGACTGTTGCATGTAAACCCTAAATAAAATATCAAAGTAGAATTAATTGAATAAAAGGGAGTAATTCAGTAAAATTTAAGAATTTGTAAGCAAACTGTTCCAGTATTTAAGAGTAAAGTACTATACTGCATCAATGATGCAAGTGATCTACAATGAATAAAGTACAATTTTTTAAAACAACAATACTGACATAATATGTTACAATTAAGGACTAAAAAGGTTAAAATATTTACCTAAGGTTATTCTGCTGATGAATGAAATGGAAAAACTAAGATTTGAGACTAGTTCCGTGTGACTTAAGGCAAATTATTTGATCTCATAGTAAAGTTGTGGGAACTCTTCTAGCCCTAATTTACTATTCTGTAAATTATAGAGAATAAACCTGGAGGAGTTGATAGACATGAGTATAGTGTCTTTCATATCAAGTACTCAATGATTTTTAGCTATGATGATGTTGTTGATGATGGTGATTAGCATCATAGGTATCTTTTTTTTTTTTTTTTGAGACTTTATTATTTATTTAGAGAGAACACAGAGAGAGGGGGAGAACCAGACTCCTCGCTGAACAGAGAACCCGATTCTGGGCTCAATCTCAGGATCCTGAGATCCTGACCTGAATAGAAGGCAGATGCTTAACACCAGAGCCCCAGTATCATAGGTATTTAATAACAAATTATCTTGTCTATTTGATTTCAATATACCCTTTTTCCCATTTTGAAATGTCATATTTTAATGGGCTTGTAAAATATTCACTGATTTTTTTTCTTCTTCAGCTGTTACACTGTTTGTTTTTTTTTTTTTTTGCTTTCTCTGTTCCATTACTACATGTATTTTGCTGACTTGTGGACTGCTTATGATACTAGACAAATGTCCAGCTACTGCCTCTCTCATTAGGACTTGGACAACTCTGGCTGCAAATACTTATAAATTTATATTGTACCTTTACATTGTACCTTTACTCCCTAAGCTTTCTTACTTTTATTTCTCATTTTAGTGTCCTATATTTCAGTACAGTACAGCTTTAATGCATGGTCTCTTTATTGTTCCCTGGTGAAAATTGACTTTTGCTAAGTCCATCCTTCAGTTCTCATCAAGTAATCTTATAACTGTGAGTTATACTCATGAGTTTATGCATATAAAAGAGAAGGTTGTACTAATCTAAAGCAAACAAATTGATCTTGTTATCAACAATTGCATAATAGAGACTTATTATTCTCCAGTTTGCCTGCTGTCTTGCAAGGAGCCATCATTAATATAAAACAAGTTCAAGGCATGATGCTTGCTATCAAGAAATTGGATTAACTAGTTCAGTTCTTTTACCTTACCAGAGTTACAGTGTTCCTTCACTACTGCCATCACCATTAATGAAAACACTAGAATATTTTCTTTTAAAAAAAATGTGGAAAAAGTTTTAAAATCATGGGATACCTGGCTCAGCAGCTGGGTGCCTGCCTTTGGCCCAGGGCATGATCCTGGAGTCGTGGAATCAAGTCCCGCTTAGGGCTCTTCCTGTGTCTCTGCCTCTCTCTCTCTCTGTGTTTCTCATGAATAAATAAATAAAATATTTTTTAAAAAAGTTTTAAAAGCAAAAACAGGATTCAATTTTTATAAATCCAACTAGTCAATATGCTGTGTTTATTACATAGAGAGAACTGATCCCATGTTTCAGAAATCCCATTTGTCATTTGATTATAAGGTCATGATTTGTAGTGAATGCTCTTGTATGTAGGAGCTCCAGCCCCCGTATCCCACCCATCTTCTGCTATCTCAAGAAAAACCACACTTTCACATTCTGTCAAAAAATGGAAAAGAGGGCCTCCATTATTTTTGAACCATCAATTTATAATCAATATAGAAGAGTATCTTTATTTCTCACTCTGTGTCCCTCTCCATCTTCTGTGTAATCTCTACTGTATTCATATTCAAGGTTTATGGAGACAGTTGTAGTAAATCACTAATGGTCATGTTTTCCTGTGCCTCTTAAAATCTTGTAATTCTGACTCAGATCTCCATCGCTCATAGTAAAGTTCCACACATCTATATTGTCATTTAAACAAATAAGAGTTTATAGACTGTAATGCAGACTGGGAAGAAATGTCAACCAGTAATGCCAACCTTGTGGGAAAAATCCTTTTTGAATAGTTATTTCTGGAAAACAGAATTTACATGTTAGCTTTTTCTTTTGCCTTAAAGTAGTAAATGCAAAACATTTGAAAGTAGTGATATTTGTAATTTGTTGCATTATTGGTTTTAGTTTTGAGGAAAACACTGTATATAAGGGGCCTTTGTGAAGTTCAGTGACAGTGAAAATCCTTCCTTTTGTTGTAGATTTTCTCTCAGTGAGAAGATACTACATAATCTCAAAAATTTTACAAAATTAAGGAGAAACATAACCAAATAAATTGATAAAATAAGAGTGACATGTCATAAACTAAGAAATAAAATTTACTTCAGTAAAATTTATTTTCTTAACTTTTACTTTACTGCACCTGAAATTCATGCATAAATTCATATATATATTCAATATGTACCTTGAGGCAGGCAAAGTTGACAAAAACAGGCAGCACTAACAATACCAATGTATAAAACATCATGGCATCATCATGGCATAGGTATCTCATATTCCAAGCCTCCCCCTAAAAAGATATCTAATTGAAATGAA
This sequence comes from Canis lupus baileyi, assembly GCF_048164855.1. Taxonomy (NCBI): domain Eukaryota; kingdom Metazoa; phylum Chordata; class Mammalia; order Carnivora; family Canidae; genus Canis; species Canis lupus. Next base: position 50,634,383 of record NC_132855.1, on the reverse strand, counting down.
GGCATTTTTGCTTACTCAGTGTGTTTATTAGTAGCTTATATAGTTTTTATAAAATATGTTGCTCAGGGGCACCTGGGTGGCTCAGTGGTTGAGTGTCTGCCTTTGGTTCAGGTCATGATCCTGGGGTCCTGGGATCCTGTCCCGCATAGGGCTCCTCACTGGGAGCCTTCTTCTCCCTCTGCCTGTGTCTTTGCCTCTCTCTCTGTGTCTCTCATGAATAAGTAAATAAAACCTTAAAAAAAGGAAAAGAACTCCTGTAGCTCCCTAGCAAAACAAAACAAGCCAAACAAACTCAATTTAAAAATGGATAAAGGAAATGAATAGACATTTTCCCAAAGAGCTGCATGAGAAAATGCTTGACATCACTTATCATCAGGGAAGTGCAAATCAGAACCACAGTGAAGTGTCACTTTACACATGTTAGAGTGGCTATCATCAAAAAGACAAGAAATAACCAGTGTTGTGGAGGGTGTGGAGAAAAGGGAATGCCTTACACTGTTGGCAGGAATGTAAATCGGTGTACCTACTATGGAAAACAGTATGGAGGTTCCTAAAAAAATTAAAACTAGAACTACCATAAGATTCAGTAATCCCACTTCTGGGTATGTATCCAAAGGAAATGTAAACAGAATCTTGAAGAGGTATCTGTGCCACTGTGTTCATTGCAGCTTTATTCACAATAGCCAAGATATAGAAACAACCGAAGTGTCCATCAGTGACAAATGAATCAAGAACATGTACATATATAATACAGAATATTATGTAGTTATGAGAAAATATGTGTTTTTCAGCAACTTGGATGAACCTTGAGGCATTATGATAAGTGAGCTAAATCAGACAGATAAGTGCTATATGATTTTATCTCTATGTGAAGTCTAAAAAGCTGAACTTAAAGAGACAAAGTAGCAAAGTGGTTATTAGGGGCTGAGTGATGGAGGGAATGGGGAGATATTGGTCAAAGAGTGCTAACTTTCAGTTATAAGATTAACAAGTTCTGGGATTCTAATGTGCAGCATGGTGATTATAGCTAATAACACTGTACTATATATCTGAAAATTGCTAAGAGAGTAGATCTTTTTTTTTTAATTTATTTTTTATTGGTGTTCAATTTACTAACATACAGAATAACACCCAGTGCCCGTCACCCATTCACTCCCACCCCCCGCCCTCCTCCCCTTCTACCACCCCTAGTTCGTTTCCCAGAGTTAGCAGTCTTTACGTTCTGTCTCCCTTTCTGATATTTCCCACACATTTCTAAGAGAGTAGATCTTAATTGTTCTCACCACACACACACACACCCACCCACACACACACACACACACACACAGAAGGTAAATATGTAAGGAGATAGAAATGTTATTTAATGCTATGGTGGCATTTTATAATACATAAATGTATCGAATTAACACATTGTACATCTTAACCACACAATGTTGTATATCAGTTATATTGCAATGAAGCTGTAAAAGTAATGAGAAATAGATATAAGTAAATATTAATGGAAGACTTTAGGAAGTACTTTGCAATCATCAATTTGTTATGCCATCATATTATTTTCTTGAAGATAGGAAAATGACTCAGCAATGTATTGCCTTTTTAAGGGTATAGCTATACCCTTAAAGTACTACCTTGTTGCTTTATCTCATGGTCCAGTTTGTTATTAGAGAAATGATAACTACAACGCATAATCGGATCTGTGCTTAAACATGAAATGTCCTATCACATGATGCTGTCAATTGGATATAGACTTTCCTGATGTGTGAAAGGACGCTGTTGGAACATATTCTGTCTGCTTTTGTTACAGTGTTTAGGTTAGATGACTCAATGATGTAGGCAGTTTCATCAAAACCTCATCAAGATGGCTGCTAAAAAACTTGTATTTCCTTTATATGCTAAATTCAACTCTAGAGAAAATTAGGATAGTTTCCTGACTACTGATAGGTGGTAAGACTTAGAAACTAATTTGGGTCAATAAGCATCCAAAATAGAACTACAATTTAAGGGAACATTTTAAGGGAATGACATTTCAGTTTCTAAGGAAAAAAAGTATGAGTGAAAACATGCATGTAGAAATACTTGAAAGTTGTTTTTAGTCTGGAATGGAAGGTCCTGTGTCAGAGCTACCTTTACCTTCTACCCATAACTTGCTGCCAGAACTGGGCACTAATTTTCCCAGATTCATTTTCAGTGTATGGTGTTGGGCTAGAGTTTGTCAATAAGAAGAGTGTAGGTGAAATTTAGAAGCCATTACTCGTGGGAGCCAAGACATGACAGCCAACACATGCTCCAGAAATCACCCTCTGTGACAGTGACACAAATGTAGCAGCTTCTGAGCCTTCTCACAAGTTCCACCTTTACCTGCTCCAGTCTGAAGACCAGTCCAGACCTTTTATCCAACATGTCCTTCTACATTTGTTTAAGTTGGCATTCCTCCATGAAACTCTTCCCCCCAAAATTGTAGTGGCTCTATTTCCTTAAGTATATCAAAATTAATAAAATTTTTGGCACCAGAATTCTGTGAAGAAAGACTTAAGGTTGGGAATCTGGAATTGATTCTCTGATCAATTAGGTTTAAAGGTATTAATGATCCCATTGCCAGTGGTAATTAGGACACAATGAAAGTCAATATTTTAAAAAATGCTTGAGATAGAAGGTCTTTAGGGTCCAAGGCTTAAGGAGATAGGAATATGGAGTGGATATTGTATGCCACCTGTTTTCTTGCCCCCTAACTGACCACTTGAGAGGATCCAGAGAAGGATCCCTTCAGCACAGCTTTGAAAGTTATATTATGGGCACTATCCCACCCAAGGCTGCCATAGCAAATTACCACAAATATAATGGTTTAAAACAACATAAATTCATTCTTTCACAGTTATGGGATTAAAAATCTAAAATCAAACTATTGACAGGGCCATATTCTCTCTCTGAAAGCACTAGGAAGAATCCTTCCTTACGTCTTCTGGTTTCTGATAATTACCTAGTAGCCACTCAAGGTACCTGTAGCCCATGCAACTTCCTCCAGGACTTGTGAGTAGTAAACTTTTCCATTTCAATTTCTTTTGTGGTACATTATTGACCAATGACTTAACCATCCAGCAACTTGTGCTCCTCTTAACCAATGTTAATTTAAGAATCATAACAAATTGTTAGGAAGATTTTTCATACCAGTATGTGTTTGTCCCTTCCTTTTTTCCTCGTATCATGCAGCACAGAGTATGTTATAAAAATTTGGCAACATGAATTCCAAAACTTTTATACTGTGAAAATAATTTGCTATATTCTATACAAAGTTTATCATATCTTCAGTACATATTGTTAAAAGGATTTTTTTAAAAAAGAAAATCTTTTCATATTTTACTGCACCAATACATAATATATCATGGACAAATCATGTCCACTAAAACAGGTACTAGTAAGGTTTAATGTAAGGTATCAAATTCAGTCATCTGCCTATTTTTTGTAAATGAAATTTGTAGGAGCACAACCACACCCATTCTTTTATATTTTGTTATGGCTGCTTTTGCATAATTGCAAATTTGAATAGCTGCAACAAAGAATATGGCCCACAAATCTGAAAAAGTTTATTATTTGGCTCTTTACAGAAAAAAATGTCCTACTTTACAGAAAAAAATATAATTGCATATAATAAAATATCTCATTATACGTGGTCTACATATAACGTATGTGCTAGTATTTCACAACTATTAAAATCAAAACATGGCTTCATTATAGCTTTCTTTTCTCATTTTCAAGAGATTGTAAATTTGCCTTTGAAATTGATTTGTCATTGTCCCACAATCTTCATCTAATTACTATAGTTCAGACAGTAGTTGTAGACAAATGTTTGTTGAATACTTAGTTCATTCATTTAATCAGAAATTTGTCAGCTGTAATGTTGTAGGTAAATGTTTGCTGAATATTTATTCAGTTCGTTCATTTAATCAGAAATTTGTCAACTCTAATATATGGTTGAAATGTTAGTATTAATTATATACTGAAGTGTTAATTATAGTTTTGAAACTGTACCATTAACACTAGCATAAGCGTATTAATTGCGAATATTCTTGATGAATCTGTTGACAAAAATTTGAGGATAGAAGCTGTTGAGTCAAGAAGAGTCTTGATGCTAGCAAAATAAAATCAAAGATACTATCTTGCTTACAAACAGGGGTTTGAGGCTGAGATCTATTCAGAAAGTGGAAGAAAGCACATCTTCAGACACTTGGGCTCTTTCCTTGAAACAAATAAAACAAACCATTACATAGAGCAAGATATCCAAGGAACATAAGTAGCAAGAATTCAGGTGACATACTACAAATGAGAAAAGTTTTCAATAGAAATACTGGTGAAATTTAAAACTCTAGATAAATAGGAAAATAGAGGCAAGCATCGGTTCACCCTGATTGAGTCATGTTTCCAGCCTAGACCAAACAGGCTGAAAACATTAGAGTGACATTCCTTATCTGTTTTTTAATGTGTTTGTTTTTAATGCAGATTTACTAATTCTAGATATTTGGAAGTAGAATTTGGGATTTGTAGTTTAAGAGAAAATAGTCATTTTGATAATCATGTGGGTTTAAGAATCACTGAACTAAGGTAGAATGAGTTTAAAAATTTTGTCACAAATATTTGGAGTTTGGTATCAAGCCTCTCTTGTCCTAAGTCTAATATTCTCATAGTGATTTTAATTCTGACAATTCTTCTCTCATGTTTTCCTTGGTTTGAATTCTTGTCTTAGTAATGTGTTTGATGCTTGGTCCATTTGTAAATTCTTGTTTGCTTTTGTCTTTTATCTTTTCTCCTCATAAACTTTCCAATTTCTAGATGCCAGTGTGGCAGTGGGACCATGTTTGGCTGGAGATAAACTCTGACAGAGGCTGCTGGCATGACTTCTGAGTCACTTCTGTCCTTGAGTTTCCTTGTCATTAACCCACTCCTTTCGGCTATTTATTCTTGTTTGCCATGCCCTTTTGGTTGTTTTGTAGAACTGGTTCATTCAACCAAGAATCTCCACAAAGAAAGTCTGAGTTCCTCACAAGCTAAATTTATATAATTTCTTCTGACAACTGCCAAGCCCACCCTTTCCTCCCTTTTTCCTATAACAATTGAACCAAAAGTTCTTAATATTCCACCTGGAATTCTAATTTCAATTGGAAAAATATTGATTATTCAAATGCCACTGATTAATGTCATTTCTAAATGTGTCATATATTTTGATAGAAGCATAAACAAAGTAATGAGAGATTAATTATTTTTGTCTTCCAAGGGAAAAGTTCACAGAGAAGGTGACATTTGACTTGGTTCTTTTTTTTTTTTTTAAGATTTTATTTATTTATTCATGAGAGACATAGAGAGAGAGGCAGAGACGTAGGCAGAGAGAGAAGCAGGCTCCATGCAGGGAGCCTGATGAGGAACTCGATCTTGGGACTCCAGGATCATGCCCTGTACCAAAGGCAGGCACTCAACTGCTGAGCCACCCAGGCGTCCCTGACCTGGTTTTTAAAGAAGATCAACAATAACAATATCACAAGTTTGAGGAAGGATTTTTTAAATAGAGTGATAGAAAGACCAAGATGAAGTAAATGTAGAAGTCACAGAAGTTCATGGCACATTTAAGAATGTCAACAAATAATATATAATGGTAGAAGTAAAAGAGGAAAAGAGTAGATTGCAACCAGAAAAAAAAAAAAAAGCCATACAAATAAATTTTAAATGTTCAGAGCCAGTAGATAGCTAGCAGCATATATTGATTTGAGAAATGACATTATCATATTTTCATTTTGGAAGGTGACTAGAAAATAAAAGTTAATTTTTAAATTATTGTACTTCCAGTAGTCCTCACCTTTTCATGGCAGTTTATTCTGGTTTTGTTTAGTTAGTATTCATTCCTTCCCCTTCACTCAACCTCGGTAATGACTTAAAGCTCTTTAATTTACTGATCTCACACTGGTATTCCAAAATTTTCTTGTTGCTTTCTCATTATGAGAGCATTATGCTCTCATAGTTTTGAGAGCTATATATCTAAAATTTTGTTTCATAGTTATTCTAATATGCACTCTTCATCTGTCTATCGATTGTTCTTTTGCTGGTTCCCTTCTGATCATTACAAGTCTTGACTTGAGGTCACTCAATGAGGGGCAGGCAGATATTTGCTCAAGAATAATCTTGGAAACTGATAAAAGAGTGTGGTAAATGTGAAGAATTTGGCCATTACACAAAATGGTATTCTCTAATGTATTCACCTGCAATTTATTGCTTTATTTCCTCAATTCAGGAAATGTATTTCCCTTTTTTTATTTATTTACTTTTAAAAAAATATTTGTTTATTTCAGAGAGCAAGAGAGAATACAAGTGGGGGCTGCAGACGGAGAGAGAATCCTACGCAAACTCCACGCTGAGTTTGACTGAGCTGCTGATACTGACCCAGGGCTCAATCTCATGACCATGAGATCCTGGCCTGACCTGAAACTAAGAGTCAGATGCTCAACTGAACACAACATCCAGGTGCCCCACCCTTCTTTTAGAGTGAACAGGATGTCATGACTCATATTACTGTCCCTTGTCACTAATGTCTGATTTAATGTTACCTCTTTTCAGCTGATTCTGATCAGTGGAAGAGCTTCCTACTCTTCCATAATTCTAAAATTTGTTCTTTCCTAAAGAACAAAAAGAAGAGGAAGGCAGAGACTGGAGTTATGCCATCACAAACTAGGGGATGTCTGGGACTAGCAGAACCTGGAAGACACCAGGAAGGATCATTCACTAGAGGATTTGCAGGGAGCATGGGCCTACCAACACCTTGCTTTAGGACTTCTAGGCTTAAGAACTATGAAAATGTGTTCCTGATGTTTTAAACCACTAAATCTGTGGTATCTTGTTATGATGGTCTTAGAAAACTAATGGACTCTCTCTTGTTTTTCTCCTGAAAAATTTTATTTATCCTGGATCCAGATGAAATTTCATTTCTTCATTGGAGACTTTTCTGAGTCTACCAATGCATGGATAATGAACTTCCCTAGCCCCTGTACTTTCATTGTCTTCTTGAACACTCTTTGGCCAAACTAATTACTTTGTAATATTTTTAGGTATTTGTATGTTGGCCTCTATTCTGAACTTCAATTCTTTTGTGGGTTAGATAATATTAAAAGACCCAGATATTTTTCATCCAACTTTGATTAATATTAGCGTTGATACCTGAGGCCACAAATGTCAAGCTAATATTTGGTGATAAAATTTTAATAATACTATTTAAGATGCTGTTCACACAAGTGCTTTTGATCATGCAAAGCAGTGGATTGTCCATTACCTTCATTTACAAAGAGAGATAATTAAGACTATCAAATATTTACATGGCAGTTATCATGAAAATTAAGTGAAATCTATACCTATTCTGTATCTTTCTTCTTCTTAATTTTTTTTTCTAAAAAGAGAGAAAGATCTTTTCCCTAGTATTAAAAAGATTGAATACTTCTAAGGTCAATTGTAACCTTGAGATTTTGAATGTTTGTTTTAGGAAAGAACAACTTTTAGAATTAGAAAAAGCTGTTAATTCAAAATGACGAGCTTTGTTTGGCAAGAGGTTGATTTTCTCACTACTCCTGTGAAAATAACCTGCTGATTCTGACCTCATTCATCTGGTTCTGATTAACTTAACTATTCCAAAGAAGTATTAGAGTTCTCCTGAGAAACAGAACTAATGGGTTATAGAAAGGTATATAGAAAAAGAATTATTATAAGATGTTGAAATACCTAGAAATAATATTTTGTCAGTGATCTGGGCATCCCTTAGCCCAGTCAAGTGAACACATAAAATTGAATTTTACATAAGGACTATTCGTGTTTCATAATGCTTTGTTTTCCAAGCAAAGTAAATATGACTAACAAATTCAGCTTTAAAGTAAAATAGTTAACAGTGATTTTTATTCATCATACTGTAAAGTTTTGTAGAATAGTACACACTTGAGGCATACTGGATTGTTAGCAAATAAATTCTGAATGAATGTACAAAAGACCATATGGATATAAGAAACATAAAAGACTAGTGAAAAAGAAAGACCATTCTTTTTTTTTTTTTTTTTTTTTAATTTATTTATGATAGGCACACAGTGAGAGAGAGAGGCAGAGACACAGGCAGAGGGAGAAGCAGGCTCCATGCACCGGGAGCCCGATGTGGGATTCGATCCCGGGTCTCCAGGATCACGCCCTGGGCCAAAGGCAGGCGCCAAACCGCTGCGCCACCCAGGGATCCCAAGACCATTCTTTTTGGGCAAGCAGAAATAGATTTAAACTGCTAATAATGATTTAACTTTTATTTAGGATTTATAATTCATATTTATATAATTCAGTGATTTTTTTGATACCAAAATGTTGCCCCAACATTGGAGGCTGAAAATGTATTCAAGTCTTTCAGTAATCTAAAAGAAGCTGTTAATATCCAGAATATGAAGGATAATAAATTCCTCTACTTTGAAGCCTAATTTTCTATGATAAATATTAATCCAGTGTCAGACTATGCAACAACTGACTTTAGTAGATGCATGAGAGAAAATTCAGTCTAAAAAAAATAAAGCATTCATCAAAATATCCACTCAAGACTAATGTTGAATGTCAACATTAGCTAATTCTCCTTGGCACTGGTAGCTTGCAGGCTAGTATACTTTTATTTTTGCTATGCCAGGGTCATTACACATCATACTTCAGTCCTCAGATTTAAAATGTCATAGAAGAATATACCAATTAGTCTGATTTTGCTCAAGTGTTCAAAAATACCATTAGAGTTCTTGGATACAATGATTTGTAATTCCCTCTACAACAGCATGGTTGGTGTCAAGAGTGGAACAATCTCCCCAAATTAGAGGGTGCTATGCTATTCCAGGGTCAGGAATTGAGCAAATTCATCCATCTGAGAATTTTAACTAGAAACTTGTTATCATTTAACAAAAAGAAAGCTAGTATGTTAGACTTTATAAAATTCCTAATAACATAGAGTGACCAAAATTTTTTTAAAAGTTCTCTGTGTATGTGTGTGTGTGTGAGAGAGAGAGAGAGAGAGAGAGAGAGAAAATTTCATGTCTTGCTGGTTCTGAAAAGAAGTATTTTTGCTTCTTTTGTGTTTGTTAGTTTTTAGAAAATAGATATTAAAGATCTCTTGTAATAAAAGATTACATAAATATTTTAGAATGCTTAATTCCTTCAAATGGACTTCCAGAAATGTGGGGAAAATCCTAGCATGGGAATGTAAGTATTCATGTTTGCTTCAATGTGGATTGACTCCTATATGCCTGAGGAGATCATCTATTTCATGGTGTGTACCAATTTGGGAAATATACAGATTTGTTGAATGGGGAAGAGTTCACTTGCCTAGTTATCTAAGGCAACAGAATTAATGCTGAAAATTAATTGTGTGACAGTTCTTGCAGCCAGATGTTCTCACATTTCAATTTTTATATAAGTAAATAGGCCATTGTGAATTATAACACAATATAATTCTTGTGGACAGACCACTAGCCCCTGAAATAAAAAGTTTATTCCAGGATGAATGCAATATGCATATAAAATAGAATAGAAATGAAAAATCAGTTAGATTTACAAGGAAATTCTACAAGCAGAGGCACTGAAATATTTCCTTAAAACTCTATCCATTCTACTATATTTACCTTTTTTTATTTTAGTAAAAAAATAAGATTAAATTTACCACTTTAGTCATTTTTAAGTGTACAATTCAGTAATGATAAGTATATTTACATTGCTGTGTAACAGATCTCTAGACTATTTAGCTTTTGTGTCTAGTAAGGGTTATAACTCTGGAAAATTAGAATTGTGTTTTTGAAATTTAGAATGAACATAAGAAAATTCAACAGACTTTTGTCCTAGGATATGATCCCAACTGTGAGACTACTCTGAATTTTTGGAGCTCAACTCATTCCTCCTTGCTATGGATATTAGGTGCCCAGAACTGTAAAGGAACACACTCAAAGGAGGTTTAACCCTTAGTTTATAAGGTTAAGTGATAAGTAAAGGAGTAGAAAAGAGGGAGTGTTTCAGTTGATTAGAGAAGTTAATGAAGCAGAGTTCTTGATTTTTTACACTTTGTTATATTCTGTCCCAAAGTAATAGATAGTATGTAATGCTAATTCAGATCCTCTATTTTGAAAAGCACACCAGCGTTTATAGTGTAATGGAAAAACTGATATAAATGATTTTTTTTTATTTTCTTAAATAGCTTTTTCGGTTTGAGGTATCCTCATTGCCAACAGATTTAATTCATATCAGAGGGCCAGCCTTAAATGGCTCCTCTCCAAAAACATAGAAGATGCAGTTGTGTATTATTCCAGTCAAGACATAAGATGTATCTCTCGCTGCAAAAGCAAGCTTGTCACTAGAAGCTACAGACAGATCATGAGTCAACCAATTTCATACCATGTATTTCATGGGATCTTCCTTTTATATGGGTTTGAAGGAGTCAGGGAGTTTATGTCTTCTTTACCTATATCCATTAACTCAGAAAGAAAAGACAAAAATATACATTTTCTTAAGAAAAAGCAGAGAAAAAAAAATAAAAAAAAAAAAGAAAAAGCAGAGAAGTCAGAAGTTAGACAATTTTTAAAATATAATTTTTATTGAAATAAATTTATACACAATAAAACTTACCAACTTTAATGTACAGTTTTCTGAGTGTTGACAAACATATTTAGACATGTAACCATCACCGCAATCATGACTATTTCCATCACCCCAAAAAAATCTGCCCCTTGTGCCCTTTGGCAGTCCTGCTAGCTACTGTCTTTGGGCAACCACTCACTTGCTTTCTGTCAGTAGTTTTGCCTCTTCTAGAATTTTAAATGAATGGAGTCACTTTACTACATAATCTTTTGCATCAGCTTTTCATTATGCCTTTGAGATTCATCCATATCATGTGTGTATTGGTAGGTTGTTCCATTTTATTTCCGACTATCTTTAATTTGTATAGAAACAATCCAATTTGTTGATTCATTTAGCATTCACTGGTCGATGGACTTTTGAGTTGTCTCCAGTTTTTTTTTTTTCCCCAATGAAGAAAGCTTTCATAGAAATCTCAATACAAGCTCTTTATATGAACATACCTTTTGTTTTTCAACTAATCTGAGAGTCAACTAATCTCAGAGTCAACTGAGAGTCAAATAGTATATGCACATATACCTTTACATGAAAATGCCAAACTGTTTTCAAAAGTGACTGTAACATTTTGCATTCTTAGAAGCAGTGCATGAGAGCTTCAATTGCTGCAAGGTCAACAATACTTAGTATAATCAGCAACATTCATTTTAGCTATGGTTATATGTGTGCACTATAATCCTCATTGTGGTTTTAATTTGCATTTTCCTAATGACTATTTTTATGTGCTTTGTTTCCATCTATATATCTTCTTTGGTAGTGTTTGTTCAAATGTTTTGCCCAATTTTTACTGGAATGTATGTCTTATTAAACTTACTGAGTTGTAAAATTTTTTACATATCCTAAATTTTAGTATGCAGGTATTTTGGTTTTTTTTTAAGATTTTAAAAATTTATTTATTTATAAGAGACACAGAGAGAGGCAGAGACATAGGCAGAGGCAGAAACAGGCTTCCCACGGGGAGCCTAATGCAGGACTTGATCCCAGGCCCCAGGATCATGACCTGAGCCAAAGGCAGACACTCAACCACTGAGCCACCCAGGTGCCCTGCGTGCATATATTTTGCAAATACTTTGTCCTAGTCAATGACTTGTCTTTTAATTTTTTTAAGAGTGTCTCTTTTTGGCAATTTTTGACACTTTAAAATTTTATTCCTCAGTACTTTATGTTCGGCTTCCTCTGGTTTTAACATTTTACATAACCATGGTACATTTATTAAAACAAGAATAGCAGGGGCTCTTAACTGAGGATTGTTGAACAATAATCTTAAAGTAGTCAAGAAAATATTGAATATTATGTTCCCACTGACCCCAATCCAGAAAAGAGGCAGAAAAATAAATGTCAATCACTTAAGTAGTTTTCTAGAAACATAATATGCTGGTAAGAGTATTAGGTTTCTTTTGTTACAGTGAACAAAAAAAGAAGAAGGTTCTTAGGAAATGTAAGGAATCCAATAAGTATTAGTAACAATAGAATGAGTATTATAGTGGGGACAGGATTTGATAAGCACAGATGAACAAAAGGTGGGTAAAAGGATATTGCTCAAGAGAGAATGGAAAAAGTTATATTGCTTAGACAGTTTCTAAGACAGATGATTACATGAAGACTAAATGTACCAAATGTCTTTAATACAGAGACCATAACAACTTTATAAAATCTTTAAGACTATGAAATTATCTTTTTAGCTTCAGGACAGAGACTTCGATATCCTGTGGTGTCAATAACCAACCCAAAGCTGGGGAGCCTGAGGCTTAATGTGGAGTAACAACTGACAGCAATAGAGAGTTCAGCGATAGAAACTATAACCATTCTGGAGCCTTTTAAGATGATATTAGTGTAATATTACCTAAAAGGAAAGAGAACAACTTCTAGAGTTAACTATTCCCATTTATACACTTCCTTCAGTCCAAACATCCGACTTCTTCCTAAAAGCACACTTACTAGTCAATTCTATTTAGCAGTATAGGGAACTAGGATGTAGAGATATGACCCTGCCCAGAAAGAACTCAGATTGAGGAGGGTGTGTGTGTGTGGGCACCTGCACCAGCATACTTTCTGGCAACTGAGCTCTATTATAGGTGAAAATAAAAAAGCTAGAGAACAAAATGTTTCAAAACTATGTTTCTCCTTTTATCTAATTCAAAAATAAAGCACAGTTTGCAAAACAAACTAGGAGTTTAGAATCGCTGTAACACTATTAACTAAACTACACACTTTAGTCTGATTTCACAGCTTTCCTGCTGTCCTTTTTCTGCTCCAAGACCTAATTCAGAATACCATGTGACATTTAGTCATCACCCTGGTCTCTTTCAGTTGTGACAATTATCCAGTGTTTCCTTTTTTTTTTTTTTTTTTTTTTATGTCTTTAGCTCTTTCGCAGAGTATTGATCAGGTGTTTTGTGCAGTGTCCCTCACTTGGAGTTTATTTGATGTTTTCTCCTGAATAGATTGAAGTTATGTATTATTGTAAATATCACTGAGGTGATGTGCTCTTCTCATACTAGGAGTGCATGGTATCAACATGATTTATTACTGGTGATGTTAGCCTTGATCAGTTGATTAAGGTAATGTGTACTAGGACTCTCCACCATTAGGTTAATATTTTTTCCTTTCTGTTCTCTATTAATCAGAAGTGATTCACTAGACAAACCCAATTCAGGAGGTGAAGTGTTGAATTCCACCTCCTGGTGGGAGGATAATGAAAGAATGTGTGGACATATGCTAAAACCTCCAAAGTAATTAATGACTATTTGGGGGAAGATACATTGAGGTTATGCAAAGATCATGTTTCTCCTTAGAGTTTTGGTCGCTAATCACGGAACTTATCTATGAATTTTGCCTGCAGCAATTATTACTGAGGTGTCCCAGTGATGAATATCTGTCACCATTTATTCTATTGCTATGACTTGGAATTATTCTGTAAAGAATATTTGTCCCTTCTCCCCTCCTTATTTATTTAGTCAATTGTTCATTTATATCAGTATGAGCTCATAGACATTTATTGCATTTTTATTTATAATCCAATTCTGATTATTGTTATTATTATTATTTAAATTGTACCAGACTTGGTCATTGGAAACTCTTTCAGGTAGATACAACATCTTTTTGACCCGATCCTTTTTTTTTTTTACTTTTTAAAAGCAACAATAATAAAGTATGGTGTACATTACAACAATAGTATAGTATTGGCTCAACATTTTCTTCCTTTTTATATTTTTCCTTTTTATATTCCTGGACAGAATGCTCCAGTCCAGGCTCATGTTGTATTTTCCCTCCTTTAATGGTAGACTCAGCCATTTCTTCAGGGGTTCCTGAGTTCTCTTACTGAAGAATGAAGGTTAGAATCTAAGATATGGAAGCTGGGTGTACTCATTGCTACTGGAGTGTCACTGTTTCTGGCCTTCTTAGTAAACAGATCTAGGAAACTGCACATACATACATATATGTCTTCCTTCATCTATTAATCATATACCTATCTTTATCTCTGTTTCTGTGTATCATCTCTATTTCTATCACTATCTCTATATAATAAAGATGGGGCCATACTGCTATATCTGATTTTAATACACTGCCACTGAGTTTAACTGAACTTTCACCCTTGCTAATCTGTAATTTTTTTCTGCCAGGAAGGAATCTGTTTGTCATGATTTATGATTCATTTTTATGTGTTCAAGCCCAGAATAAATGTAAATTATTTGCTGAATTGCTAACCTGCAACCTATGAAAAAATACAACAAGAGTATAACTTTTGGATTTTTATGTACAATTTCTTGGGTTTTTAGTCTTATGATATTCAATTAAAACAATGTTTTCCAAAGTCATTAGACTAGCCACGTTCTTCTCCACTCCTTTTAGTGAATTGACTTCTTTCTCATAATTAAATGTTTGTGTTTATATTCTTTGTCACTTGTATATTCTTTGTTCTGAGTTTTGCTTCATCTGATAAAGGTACATTATGCATATCTTTTAACAGAGTAATTATATAGAGATACTATATAACAAGAAGTAAATCTGAATAAAATACTAAGGATATACACAATAAGAAAATATGATGGAAAGTATGAAAATACTGAGATTCATGGAGGATGGGATATGGTCCATAAAGTTCTAATTATAGTTATGAAGGAGACAATAGTTTTAATGGGAGAAAAGCAAATAACATGTGAAAGTATTCCAGAGTGGGAAGAACATAAATCCTCAGTACAGAAAACATAATGAAACTAAAATAGGTTAAATGAATATAAGCCCACAATCAGAACAACTGTAATGAAAAAGCAGAACTCAGAAGACAAAGAAAAAAATACTAAAACCAACCAGAGGCAGGAAAATACAGGCTATGTACAAAAGAATGTCAGTTAGGCTACAGATGTTTTAGTAAACAGCCAGAACACGGTGGAAAAATATCTCTACAATTTTGAAAGCAAACGTGTGTCAGGATAGAATCTTAAACCCAAATGAGCTACAGTGTATGTGTAGTATGTGAAATAGTTTATGTGAGGTAATAACAGAAATCACAAAATCTAAAAATAATACAAAAACAAACATGTTACATCTCAAAGTATGTGGATGCAGATCACATGGATTCCTGTGATTAACACCTAAAGGGAATTTTATAAACTGAAATGACCAATTAGCTAATAATGATTAAATGTTAAAATCCTAAGCATTCAAAATTTTAAAATATTATATAAGCAGTATTGAATGTATAGTATAACAACAAACTATTTGAAGATTCTACTTTTTAAATTTTCAAACTACCTTTAGAGGAAGATATTATTAATAATCTCATTTTGCAAAGGAGGAATCTGAGGCTCAGAGAGATTACATAACATGAACAAGGACACAGAACTTGGTAAATGCAGAGTGAAGGTTCAAATAAGTAGACTAGCTGCAAAGATCATAATCTTAGTCAATAATGTGTTTTCTATGTTGGTGAAAGAACAGTAAAGTAAGCCTCTTAATGGTAAAACAAAACAGGAAAAATATAGGTAAGGGCAGAAATTAATAAAATATGGAATACAGACTCAGATATAATAAATATAACAATAGTCAAATATTATAATACTCAATTACCATATGCCTTAAATTTTAAATTCTTGATGAAATAAACACCTCTTGGGAAAACATGACTCATTTAAATTGAGTCAAAAAGAAATAGAAAGCCTGAATAGACCTACACAATTTAGTAAGCAAGTAAAATGTAACATGAAACACACACATATGCCCACATAGACAAAGCACACTATAAGAAATGTATATAATGGAATATTACTCAGCCATTAGAAAGGACGAATACCCAGCATTTGCTTCAATGTGGATGGAACTGGAAGGTATTATGCTAAGTGACGTAAGTCAATTGGAGAAGAGCAATCATTATATGGTTTAACTCATATGAGGAATATAAGAAATAGTGAAAGGGATTATAAGGGAAAGGAGGGAAAATGAGTGGGAAAAATTAGAGAGGATGACAAAACATGAGAGACTCCTAACTCTGGGAAATGAACAAAGGGTAGTGGAAGGGGGAGGCAGGCAGGGGTAACTGGGTGACAGACAATGAGGAGGGCACTTGATGGGATGAGCACTGGGTGTTATATGTTGGCAAATCGAATTTCAATTAAAAAAATAATAAAAATAATAAAAGAAGTACCTGAAATAAAAAAAGAAATTTTAGAAACAATTTTATCAAAAAATTATAGGAATAATATATTACAAAAACTTCCAGGGGAAAAAAGCAATGCACTTTATGAGGCTTATAACCTGGATAATGATTGAGAAACATACAAATGAGAAAAGAACATTACAGAGAGTTCTTACAAATGAATAAATGCAAACATTTTTTAAATTTTTAGCTATTTCAATTTAATAATGCAATAAGATACATAAAATGATGAATGGAATATATTCAAGAATATTTAAATATTAGAAATCTAGTGATGAAATACAGCACATGGATGTTGAATAGCACCTTGACCTTATTCACTAGTTGCCATCAGCCCCCTGTTTGTGATAACAAAATAATGTCTAGATATTATTGCCAATGTCTCGTGGGGTGTAGAATCACCCCCAGCTTAGAATTGCTGGTAATTATGAAAATCTAAGAGAATCTTCAGATATTACTTATACATTCCAGTTAATCAAGTTTGATGATGTAAGATTGTTGTTCAATGAATATAAAGTTGCAGTTATACAATGGGTAAGTTCTGCTAGAGATCTGCTGCATAACCTATAGTAACAATACAGTATTGTGCACTTAAAATTTTAAGAGAGTAGATCTTAAATGTTTTTACCACAAAAACAAAAAGATAAACAAAAACCAAACAAACAAAATCCCCGAAGTGATGCAAAGAAACCTTTGGAGGTAAGAGATATATTGACTACCTTGATTATGGTGACAGAGTCAACGCTTATATGTATAAGGCCTAACTCATCCAATTGTAAACATTAAATATGTTAAGGTTTTTTTTTTGTATATCAGTTATATCTCCATAAGCCTTAAAAAAAAAACATACATTTACACAATGTTCATAGCAGCTTTATTTGTAAGAGCCCATCTGGAAATCGCCCAGATTTGGTAAATGGTCAGTGGTAAATGGTTAAACAAACTGTGGTACTGCCGTGCAATGGAATACTGCTCAGATAAAAAAAAAAAAAAAAAAAAAAGTAAGGAACTATTGATATATAACAATCTGTATGGATCTCTGCGTTATGCTGAGAAAAAAAGCCAAATTCAAAAAGTTACATACCATATAGTTGAATTTATATATCTTTCTTAAAATGACAGTTAAAAAATGGAGAACAGATCAACTGTGGCTATGCTTCCCTAACAAGCAAGAGGAAGGTATGTCTTTCAAAAGATATCTCAAGAGCGTTCCTTTGTAGTGACAGAACAGTTCTGTGTCAGCACCATGATGGTCATTTTATAAATCTTTTTTTTTCTTATATCTTGTTTTATTTAAATTCAATTTAGTTAACATTTATTGTCTTACTAGTTTCAGGGGTAGAGTTCAGTGATTCATCGTTGCATATAACACCCAGTGCTCATTACATCCCAAGTCCTCCTTAATGCCATCACCCAGTTACCCAACTCCCCACCCACTTCCCCTTCAGCAACCCTCAGTTTGTTTCCTATGGTTAAGAGTCTCTCATGGTTTGTCTTCTTCTCTGATTTTGTCTTTTTATTTTCCCCTCCTTTCCTCTATTATCCTCTGTTTTGTTTCTTAAAATTCACATATGAGTGAAACCATATGATAGTTGTCTTAGTTTTATGAATCTAAACAGTGGATAAAAAAGTATGAAGCTATACACAAAGATGTACAAAATTGAATTCATGCAAAAATTTTTACTTTTTAAATTTTTTATGCAAAAACTCTTAGAAGAGATTTTCAGTGATTTACACAATGCTAAGCAAGACACAAGTGAGAGATATAAATATATCAATCATTTAAGTGGAACTCAAATAATCAAAGCTATACAGTGTCCTGTAGTTTTTATTTATGAATATTAAAGTTTGACTGTTTGATTTTAAAATCATTATAAAGTCTCCTCCTTATTAAAATTATTCTAATTCTGTCTCTACTTTTAGGGATTTTTATTGTTTTAAATTAATTTCTATTAATATCGACACCGGGTCATTTGGAAGAAAAATACTTATGATAGATTTTCATGGTTCAGTTTACTCTTTATTTTTAGTGCCCTTCTCTGTCTTGAGGAAAGCTTTTTGTCCCCCTAAGTTCAAACCATTGATACAAGATTATGCTTTTTGTTTTCTTTTCAGTTGCATTTTTCAGATATATCTTTCTTTCAGATACATCTTTGATCACTCTTTTTCTTTCAGACATCTTGCTTTCAGTTATAACTATGTCTTATATTTAACAAATATCTGTTTTTTTCCCTTTGAATGGCTGATTACAAATGTGTGTGGAGTATGTGTAGGAATGTGTCTATGTATATATACCTGTTCTCATATGCTTGGCTTTAATTATATCACCTCATTGTGTATTATATTTGCACTATTTAATTCTTCCCTTTAATCTTTCTTTAAAGTATTTGATTTGCATTGCAAAACAAAACAATTGTTTTCTGTATGTGTGTTTCCCTTCTGAATTTGGAGGGGACTTATAATCAGGACTTAGTTCTCTTGTGATCATATTATTGCTTTACATGTACTACCAGCCTTTCTATAATGCTATATTTTAGTTATTTTGTGCGAATGATAAGGACAACATAATAATTAATATTTTCTGTTTTCTCCTCCTTCCTATCCTAATTCTAGTTTTGTTTGGCCTTACTGTTTTTTGTATTTCTCTGCATTAGAATATTCAAGGGTGGGGTGTGAAAGGAGGGCCTTTTAAAATACAGTGTTTTCTAGATCTCAGCCCCAAAGATTCTGATTGTCTGAGTTGGAGCCTGTGTGTTATTATTTATAAAATTTATGGTAATGCTAATATGTAGCTAATGTTGAAAAACAGTCAATGGATAATTGTCAGAGCTTTAATTAAAATGCATCTTTGTCAGTCTCTATTCTTGGATATGGCTCTGCTGCTCTTGCAAGTAGGAAATCTCTCTAGTTTACAATGAATCCTGGACAGCAAAAGGTAGTTCATTTGTATATGTGTGTGTGTGCATCTGTGTATTTCTGTGCAGACTTTTTTTTTTAGTATGATTTAGCCATTAATACTTGTCAAATGACAACAATTGGCAAGTCCAGGGCATTTTGCGACTCTGCTTCTTCCTTATCTTGAAACCCCTGAAACTTTTTGTAGTAGTTTGGGCATTTGCTTATGAAGATACCACCAACCTAGACCCTGTCTCTCGACACTACTAAAAAAGTTTTAAGGAGGCTATCACAGCAAGTTCATGCAGCCCAGACTTGGAATTTCAAGCATAAACTCTTTGATTTTGCCTACTTTGGAGGCTTGTTTGGTTTACTTGATCTGAAAGATCTGCTAATTTTGTGTCCTCTGTGGTTGTCTTTTTTACCACTAGTACATGTGGTTGCTCTTTTCATATAGTGTATTAGAGTTATAGATCTGTGCTGCTTCAATAAAGATGTGTATGTGTGTGCGTATGTGCATGCATTGTTTTTGAGAGAGAGAGAGAGAGAATGGAGGGGAGCAGAAGAAGGAGAGGGGGAGAGAGAGAATCATAAGCCTAGGTTGATTTCAGGATCCTGAGATCATGACCTGGACCAAAATCAAGAGTCAGCTGCTTAACTGACTGAGACACCCAGGCACACCTTAACTGTTTACTATTTTAATAAAAGATACAAATAAATCTTAAAAGTGCTATTCAAACTTATTTCTTCAATAATATTTTTTTACAATTTTTATTTACATTCCAATTTACACACTGCAGTATTAGTTTCAGGTGTGTAATTTAGTGATTCATCACTTAGATATAAGACCAGGTGCTCATCACAAGTGTACTCCTTAATTCCCACCCCCTACTTCACCCATTCCCCTAACTGCCTCCTTTCTGGTAATCATCAGTCTGTTCTCTATAGTTGAGTCTGTTTCCTGATTTGCCTTTCTCTCTCCTTTTTTCCCCAATGATCCTTTATTTTGTTCCTTAAATTCCACGTGAGTGAAATCATATGGTATTTGTCCTTTCTGACTTATTTCACTTAGCATAATACTAAGTTCTATCTTATTGCAAATGGCAAGATTTCATCCTTTTTTATGGCTGAATAATATTCCATTATATAGAGAGATATACATATCCATGGATATATATCACATTTTCTTTATCCATTAATCTGTTGATGGAAATTTGGGCTGTTTCCTACTTTGGCTATTGTAGATAATGTTGCTATAAACATCAGGGTGCACATATCCCTTTGCATTAGAATTTTTATATTCTTTGGGTAAATACTTAGTGGTGCAATTGCTAGATCATAAGATAGTTCTCTTTTTAACTTTTTGAGGAAACTCCATACTGTTTTCCACAGTGGCTTCACCAGTTTGCATCCCCACCAACAGTGTGAGAATGTTTCCTTTTTACTAAATCCTCTCTCATACCTGTTGCTTCTTGTATTGTTAATTTTAGCCATTCTGAAGGATGTGAGGTAGTATCTCATTTTTAGTTTTGGTTTGTATTTCCCTGATGATGGGTGATGTTGATTATCTTTTTATGACATATCTTGGCCATCAGCATATGTCTTCTTTGGAGAAATGTCTACCCATGCCTTCTGCCCATTTTTTTTAGTTGGATTATTTGTTTCTTGGAAGTTGAGTTTTATAAGTTCTGTATATATTTTGGATACTAATCCTTTATCAGATATGCTATTTGCAAATATATTTCTCTCATTCTGTAAGTCACCTTTTAGTTTTCTAATTTCCTTTGCTGCAGAGAAGCTTTTTATTTTGATGAAACCCCAATAGTTTATTTTTGCTTTTGTTTCCCTTGCCTCTGGAGACATATCTAGAAAGAAGTCACTAAGGTAAATGTCAAAGAAGTTGCTACCCATGTTCTCCTCTAGGTTTTTAATGATTTCCAGTGTCACATTTAGGTCTTTCATCCATTTTGAATATATTTTTGTCTATGGTGAAAAAAATGTAGTTGTTTGATTTTTTTTGCATGTGGCTATCCAGTTTTCCCAACACCATTTGTTAAAGACACTGTTTTTTCTCTTTGGATATTATTTTCTGCTTTGTTAAAGATTAATTGATCATATAGTTGTAGGTTCATTTCTGCGTTTTCTATCCTATTTTTGTGCCAGTACCATACTGTTTTGATTACTATAGATTTGTAATATAATTTGAAGTTTGGAATTGTGATGCCTCCAGCTTTTCTTTTCTTTTCTTTTTCAGGGTTGTTTTGGCTGTTTGGGGTCTTTAGTGGTTCCATACAAATTTTAGATTTGTTCATCCTGGCTATGTGAAAAATGCTGCTGGTATTTGTATTAAGATAGCATTAAATGTGTAGATTGCTTTGGGTGGTATAGGCATTTTAACAACATTTTTTTCAACAATAATTTGATTATATCCAGGAAAATTGCAAAGTATCTATTTTTTTCCCAATAAATATTCTTAACTTTGTATGGAGATAGATAGATAGATAGATAGATAGATAGATAGATAGATAGATGATAGATAATTATCATTTTCACTGAAAATTCACTAAAAAGGCACCAAGAAGAATGTTCACTAAGAACTTGAGCCAAGATTTTCTAAAGACAAAGATATGTTATATTGTTTTCTAGTAGTACCAAGGTAATGTAAAGCAAGTCAGAGAAGACAGAAGATGAGGAAGAAACTATGAGTCTATGGGTATATGATACTGCCCTGGGCTGCAGGTTTTCCTTTGGTTTACCCATGTAATAGACATTATAATGCAGAAACCACCTTTACCTGCAAGTGTCACAGGCATCTTGAATCAATAGCTGTAACACCTATCTCAAAATCCACTAAGTGAGATTAATTAATCTCTCTTAATTCTATATTTAAAAACCACCCTATAGACTAAGCCAGAAATGTTGGCAGTACCTCTTTTCTTCATGTAAACTATGATTCTACATCCTACATCCTTTACTCTGCTCTCTTCTATTTGTACCCACTGCCACTATCCTATATTGTGGTTATGCCATTTAACAGTTGCAAAGAGCCTCATCACTAAAATTCTTGCTTGGAATTTTCAATTGTCTGACATATATACCGTATACTCTTC
Organism: Canis lupus baileyi; assembly: GCF_048164855.1. Taxonomy (NCBI): domain Eukaryota; kingdom Metazoa; phylum Chordata; class Mammalia; order Carnivora; family Canidae; genus Canis; species Canis lupus. The sequence continues at coordinate 50,612,066 of NC_132855.1, read as the reverse complement.
AGAGTAATTTGAAAATGCAAATCTGATCACCTCTTTCTAGTATCTACTTATTGATTTTGTGATAAACTAAAGCTTAATATTTTTCATTAGGAAGTTCATTATTAGGTGAGCTGTACTTACTCTTCCATCTGTATCTGTATCCCTTTTTTTAAAAAAATATTTTATTTATTTATTCATGAGAGAGAGAGGCAGAGACACAAGCAGAGGGAGAAGCAGGCTCCATGCAGGGAGCCCAACGTGGGACTCCATTCTGGGTCTCCAGGATCAGGCACTGGGCTGAAGGCAGTGCTAAACCACTGAGCCACCAGGGCTGCCCTGTATCATGCAGGTGTACTACCTATAGCAATATAGAGGATGTTCAACTTCTCGAAAGTGCAAATATCTCTTTCAACCTTTAACTTATAACTATAGATATTAGGCTTAGGACAAAAATAATGTAAATGTTATAAACTATGGATCAAAAATCTACTGTGAAATTAATAATTATAAGCAACATCTGGACCAGTTAGTCAAAAAAAATGGAATTGATATTATTTGCCAATTATATTTATATTAATTCTACATGTATTACATTATTAATTAAATTTCAAATCTATTATGGCAATATTTGTGATTCAAACATATTGAGGAAGGTGGAAGGTATATTACTTAGATGACAAAAAATATACCAGCATTATACAGGGAAGGTATTGCCTTGGGGCTTTCCACCTCAATAAGAAAGTCTAAATAGAAAGATACCACTAAAACAAGAGTGAATTGGAAAAAAAATATAGAGGAAAGCATCAGTCATCAGATTTAAAGATAACCAAAAATTTCAGGAAGGCAAAAGGCAAAAGGAATAGAAGAAACTGAATTCCTGGCAATTTTTTGATTTGTAGCTACATATTTTACCTTGTTGGGTGCTAGATTTTTTTCATTTCTAATAATATTCTTGAGTTTTATTCTGGGAAGCAGTTAAATTATTTGGGAACAGTTTGTTAATTTTGTGTCATGCTTTTAAGCTTTGTTAGCATTTAGTGTAGCACTAATTTTGTCTCCCTGCTGATGCACAATGCTCAGGAATCTACAAGTCCCAAGTTTTCACACACTGGCTGATGAGAACAGGAATTATTCTGGCCCTGTGTGTGATCTCTAGTTATTGTTTCATCTATCTTTCCAAGCTTCAGGGAGTATCTATGTGCCTTTTTTAAAAAATTAAGCTTTTAATTTTGAGATAACTGTAGATTCATAAGCAGTTGGAAGATATAATACAAAGAGAGCCCATGTATATCCTTTATCCAGTCTTGCCCAATGGTTTCAGTGATAACATTTGGCAAAGCTATAGTACAGTATCTTACAGTAGGATATCCAGGTTGTTGCATGTTCTTTTTTGTTGCACATTTCAATAGTTTAACTTTTTTATCACTGAATAGTATTCCACTGCATGAATGAACAACAGCTTTTTAAAACTATTCCCCTGCTAAAGGACATCTGGGTTGATTATTCCTCTTTTTGACTATTACAAACAAATCTGCCATGAATAATTATATATGAGGCTTTTGGGTAAACATAGGTTTTCATTTTTCTGGGATATATATGTCCAGGAATGTAATTGGTAGGTCACATGTGAGTTATAAGCTTAGTTATTTTAAGAAATGGACAGATTGTTTTTCAGAATTGCTGTGCTGTTTTTTATATTCCCACCAGCGATGTTTGAGTGATTCAGTAGAAACTGGATCAGTAGAAAGCACATCCTCACCAGCTTTTCATACTGACAGACATTTTTAAATTTTAGTCATTCTGTTAGGTATGTAATGACAGTTATTATGGTTTTAATTTTAATTTCCCTAATGGCTGATGATGCTGAATATCTTTTCATGTGCTAACTTGCCATCTGTGTATCTTCTTTGATGAAATGTTTCTTTAAGTCTTTTACATATGTTTGTATCTTTATTTTTGTGTTTTGAGAGCTCTTTCTTTGTTCTAGATACTAGTCCTTTATTAAATACATTGTTTGCCAATATTTTCTCCTACGCTGTGGGCTTATCTGTACATTCCCTTACCAATTCTTTCACAGAGTAAAAGTTTTAGTTTTTGACATCTAATTTATCTGATTTTATCTTTATAGGTCAAACTTTTGCTCTTAAGCTTGAGAACTCTCTGTCTAGACCTAGACGTTGAAAATTTTTCCTGTTTTTCTTTTCTACAAGTTTTATATTTTATTGTTTCATCCATGATCCATTTTGAGTTAATTTTTGTGTATTGTCTGAGACTTAGGTCAGGGTTCATTCTTTGCCTATATATTTCCAGATTCTCCAACACTGTGTTGAAAGGCTATCCTTCCTCTTTGAATTGTTTTTGTCATTGAATGGAAAGTTAGAATGATGTTCAAAGAGCTGTGAAGATATATTTTTTAATTACTTCTTTCTTTTATGTGAAAAAAAAACAGGGCTTACCTGATATATGGTGAAAACTTGAGATGTGATCCTCTCATTAGATTCAGAGAAAGCATTTGACAAAATACAGCATCCATTCCTGATCCAAACTCTTCAGAGTGTAGGGATAGAGAGAACATTCCTCAACATTTTAAAAGCCATCTACGAAAAGCCCACAGCAAATATCATTCTCAAGGGGGAAGCACTGGGAGCCTTTCCCCTAAGATCAGGAACAAGACAGGGATGTCCACTCTCACCACTGCTATCCAACATGGTACTGGAAGGCCTAGCCTCAGCAATCAGACAACAAAAAGACATCAAAGGCATTCAAATTGGCAAAGAAGAAGTCAAACTCTCCCTCTTTGCCGATGACATGAAAACCCAAAAGTCTCCACCCCAAGATTGCTAGAACTCATACAGCAATTTGGTAGCATGGCAGGATACAAAATCAATGCCCAGAAAACAATGGCATTCCTATACACTAACAATGAGACTGAAGAAAGAGAAATTAAGGAGTCAATCCCATTTACAATTGCACCCAAAAGCATAAGATACCTAGGAATAAACCTAACCAAAGAGGTAAAGGATCTATACCCTAAAAACTATAGAACACTTCTGAAAGAAATTGAGGAAGACACAAAGAGACGGAAAAGATTCCATGCTCACGGATTGGCAGAATTAATATTGTGAAAATGTCAGTGTTACCCAGGGCAATTTACACGTTTAATGCAATCCCTATCAAAATACCATGGACTTTCTTCAGAGAGTCAGAACAAATTATTTTAATATTTGTGTGGAATCAGAAAAGACCCTGAATAGCCAGGGGATTTTTAAAAAAGAAAACCATATCTGGGGGCATCACAATGCCAGATTTCAGGTTGTACTACAAAGCTGTGGTCATCTAGACAGTGTATTGGCACAAAACCAGACACATAGATCAGTGGAACAGAATAGAGAACCCAGAAATTGACCCTCAACTCTATGGTCTACTAATATTCTACAAAGCAGGAAGGACTATCCACTAGAAAAAGGATAGTCTCTTCAATAAATGGTGCTGGGAAAATTAGACAGCCACGTGCATAAGAAGGAAACTAGACCATTCTCTTACACCATACACAAAGATAAACTCAAAATGGATGAAAGATCTAAATGTGAGACAAGAATCCATCAAAATCCTAGAGGAGAACACAGGCAACACCCTTTTTGAACTTGGCCACAGTAACTTCTTGCAAGATACATCCACGAAGGCAAAAGAAACAAAGCAAAAATGAACTATTGGGACTTCATCAAGATAAGAAACTTTTGCACAGCAAAGGATACAGTCAATAAAACTAAAAGACAACCTACAGAATGGGAGAAGATATTTGCAAATGACCTATCAGATAAAGGGCTAGTTTCCAAGATCTATAAAGAACTTCTTAAACTCAACACCAAAGAAACAATCCAATCATGAAATAGGCAAAAGACATGAACAGAAATTTCACAGAGGAAGACATAGACATGGCCAACATGCACATGAGAAAATGCTCTGCATCACTGGCCATCAGGGAAATACAAATCAAAACCACAATGAGATACCACCTCACACCAGTGAGCATGGGGAAAATTAACAAGGCAGGAAACCACAAATGTTGGAGAGGATGCGGAGAAAAGGGAATCCTCTTACACTGTTGGTGGGAATGTGAACTGGTGCAGCCACTCTGGAAAACTGTGTGGAGGTTCCTCAAAGAGTTAAAAATAGACCTGCCCTACGACCCAGCAATTGCACTGTTGGGGATTTACCCCAAAGATACAGATGCAATGACACGCCGGGACACCTGCACCCCGATGTTTCTAGCAGCAATGTCCACAATAGCCAAACTGTGGAAGGAGCCTCGGTGTCCATCGAAAGATGAGTGGATAAAGAAGATGTGGTCTATGTATACAATGGAATATTCCTCAGCCATTAGAAATGACAAATACCCACCATTTGCTTCAATGTGGATGGACCTGGAGGGTATTATGCTGAGTGAAGTAAGTCAATTGGAGCAGGACAGTGTATGTTCTCATTCATTTGGGTAATATAACTAATAGTGAAAGGGAATAGAAGGGAAGGGAGAAGAAATGTGTGGGAAATATCAGAAAGGGAGACAGAACATAAAGACTCCTAACTCTGGGAAACGAACTAGGGGTGGTGGAAGGGGAGGAGGGCGGAGGGGGGGTAGGGGTGAATGGGTGACGGGCAGTGAGGGGGGCACTTAACGGGATGAGCACTGGGTGTTATACTGTATGTTGGTAAATTGAACACCAATAAAAAATTAATTTATTAAAAAAAAACAAAAAAAAACTTGAGATGTAAGTTAGAGAGAAAAATAAATAAATAAAACAAAATGACTATGAAGACACAAAGGAACTAGAAAAGAAGAAATCTAAAAGAGGAGGAGGACACAAGGGAGGAGGGGTAGAAAATAAAAAGAAAAATATCTCAAAATTAGCCTCTCATAGACTATTGAAAACATAATGTAATCCATGATATAAGAACAAGATGTTATGAAACAGAGAATAAACATTTTTTGAATTTAAAAATAATTGCTATATGTCTTTTAAAAAGGCATCAATAGGATAGTTTTGTGAAATGAGAAAAGTAAAATCCAATTTTAACACCACACTTTTTAATTATAGTCAGATTTCATTATAATTTCATTATACCTAATGAACACATTGTCAGAAATCACATTCACAGTTATATCACCTGATGATGAAATGTGGCTCAGACTAGCTTCTTTGTAATGAATTAAAGTAAAAAGTGCTTTGATCTCAAGAAGAAAAGCAGTGCTGGGATATAACCTTCATCTTCTAAGCTCCAGAACTATTAGAGGGATCATTGTATTTTGCTGGGCTATTTGTGAATTTATTTATTTTTTAAGTGCGTTGACAGATTTTAGAATTTTGAAGTGAGGAGTAAGATCAAAAGGTAATGGCATTTTTATAGGAAGTCAAAGAAGTCAAATCTAGAGTTCAGTTTACATTTGCCCTTTTATTTACCAAAAATCCAAAAAATGTCATATCATATAATCATAAGCCAACAAAGCACTGTTTATGGAGAAAACTGCCACTCCGAGATTGACAGATAAATCTTGTGTTGTACAGGATTTTGCTTTTAGTTAATTTCCTTGTCGCTCAATTAATAAAGTCATGTTAAAATAGGGGTCCATATGTAAATTTTAATAATGATATTCAAGTAGGAAAGAGTCTACCTGTACTAAAATGTATTTTATTGCATTCAGGGCAACCAACAATTTCCAATGATACAGAGTGTGTTATATGTAAAATACCTGGTCATAATCCCAGTTCTGCCACCAACTGATTATGATCTTGAGAAAGTACTCAACTATTGCTTTTAAAATAAAGGTATTTTTTATATTTGACATTTTAATGGAAGGTTGTTGTAGAGATAACATCTGAAATATGTATATATTACAGTGATGAGTATTGTGATCCCTGTCAGAATTTGTAAACCCTTTAAAGAGTTTACATCCAAAATCCTGGATGATGGGTTTTCCATAACTATCAGTTACAGTATTAGTAGCCTTGAAGATATCTTTTTTGTCTTAGAACACAATGTGGCTCAAAAATCTATATAATTTCATGATTATTTTCAAATATCATTAAATCTTCATACACAGATCCATATGCTCTGTTTTGTTATCCACACAAGTATTCATTAGTATAGTTCTAACAGAGGAACATAACCTATTGCTTTTAGAGCCAATGAATTCTACAAAGAAAATAAAAGTAGCTGTTCCTTTTCCTAATCATGTAGGCTCTTTTCAGTTTTATTTTCTATAAAATTACAGTGTGAAAAAATATGTATATATATTTTATATATATAAATATAATATAATATAAATATTTAAATAAAATATAATATAAAATTTAAATATAAAATATAATATAATATAAATATGTATATATATTTTATATATGTATGTATTTTTATGTAATTATATATATTATGTATATATTTTTATATATATAACCCCTCAATAAATTATTTTGTATTGTAAGTGTTCATATATATATTTACCCTAATATTTACCTTTTATGATAGTTTTTATTCTTTTCTGAATTTCCATGTTTTTTTATTTTTTAAAAAGATTCTTATTTATTTATTTGAGAGAGAAAGAAAGCATGAGCAGACAGGGGGGCAGAGGGAGAAGCAGACCTCCTGTTGAGCAGAGAACTCAACCTGCGGCTTGATCCCAGGACCCTGAGATCATGATCTGAGCTGAAGGCAGATGCTTAACCGACTGAGCCACCCAGGGGCCCCATCAATTTCCATGTTTTTTCCCTACAATCATTTTCCTTTTGCCTGAAGAACTCATTTTAGGATTTCTTTTAATATTGGGTGGTAGCTAGGAGTTGAGAGTAAGGGAAAGTGGGGAATTGATAATAAGTGGGCATAAAGTTTCAATTAAGCAAGACAATTTCTAAAAATATGCTGTCCAATATTGTGTGTTACATAGGCTTAAAGCTTTGTTAGCATTCATCTATTGGCAACAAACTATTTTATTTACTTTTTTTAATTTGGAAAAAGGATTTTTTTTCCTTCACATTTGAAGGAAATTTTAATTAGGTCTAGAAGGTTGTCAATAGCATTTTAGCATTTTAAAGGTGTTACTTTATCAGTTGCTAGTTTAATTTCATACCTTTGAAGAAAGCATATTATTTTCCTCCCCTTGACTGCTTTTAAAATATTTCTTTTGTTATCTTGGTTTTCAGCAATTTCACTAAGATGTGTTTACGTGTGGCTTTCTTCTTATTTATTTACTTGGGTTTTGTAGAATGTCTTTGTTCTCTGGCTTGATCACTTTTGTCAGTTTTGGAAAGTTCTTCCTTCTACTTCTGTTCTCCAGTCTGGGACACAAGTTGTGTTATGTTAAACATATCAATGTGTCTTTTATGTTTCTCTCCAAAGATAATTTACACCATCATTTTTCAGGCTCAAAGGAGCAAATTGCCTCAGTCCCATTTAAGACAGAGCTGCTGGGCTTATGTATTTGAGTTTCTTTTTTTTCTTCCTTACTCCATCCCTTCCATCCTCTTCCTCATCTTTCTTCCCTTGCTCCTTTCTGTTTCTCTTTCTCTCTCATAATTATATATATATATAATATATATGCATATGCATATGTTTTTCATCGTTTCCCTCTTCTTGGATTTACCTTCACTCCTATCTCTTAGCCCTTCATTAGTTGCAAATGTGTGTTCTAGAATTTGTACAGGATCTCTCTAATGATTTCTGGATCTTAATTTTTGTGTTTCCAATACAAGGGACTATTATCCCAATTCTCTTTTCTGCATTTCAGATTATCTCTACTTGGCTTCTTAGTCTCTTACGCTTGACAAATGTTTTTTGTTTTTTGTTTCCTTTTTCTTTTTTTTAATTTAAATTTAATTATTAGAATATAGTGCTTTATTAGTTTCAGAGGTAGATTTCAGTGATTTATCAGTCTTATATAATACTCAGTGCCCATTACATCCAAATGGAAGTCCTCCTTAAGGCCTATCACCCAGTTACCCTATCCTCCAACAGACCAAATGTGTTTTTCTCTGGGAAGACTTTTTTTTAAACTTTTCTTAGTTGTAAACTTTTAGTTTGTCTATATTGTAGCTCTCTAAACTTGATAATACTTGCTTCAATTCAAACAATGACGTATAAACCTGTCAACAATATCTGGCATTCACAAAATGAGTAGTTGAGTAGTAGTATTTTGTTGTTGTTGTTTATAAACCCCTTAATCCTTCAGAAACCATCACAAATCCAAATCATGTTCTCAATGGTAACTTTGTGCTGGAATCTCATATATAGTAGATAAAAGAGCTTTAAGATTATATGCTACAAAATGCCTCCCCAGAGCATAAGAAACAGCAGGTGTTAAAGAACAAAGCATAAGCTGCCCAGATTTTGCATTGCATTATGTGAAAATGGTCTCTACAGATGTTTCTCTTCAGTATCAGTGTGTTTATTGTCATATCATTTGGTTTCTATTTATTATTGCTCAAGTTGTATAATATCAGGCCTTTCTTATTCTCAGAAGATATTTTTCTAGAATTATATTTTTAAAAATGCATGATGGCAGCATTAGCTAAGTCCTGAATATTCTGTGATCTTCTATAAAGCAAATAACTACACTTGATTTCCATGGGAATTCTTTTTCATGTTCTGTGGCCTATATGAACAAATGGATAATTCTGAATAATGTGCACCATATTAAATTGTGTTTTGTAGTTTTCAACCTTATTATTCAGAAATGTATCATTCAGTAAACACAAGAAGTCTTTTTTTAATTTTTAAGTTCCAATATAATTAACATACAGTGTTATATTAGTTTCAGGTGTATAATATTGTGATTCAACAATTATATATATTCCTCAGTGCTTATTGTGACAAGTTCATTCTTGATTAAGAATGAACTTCACTTATTTCACTCATCCCCCATCCCTCTCCCCTCTGGTAACCACCAGTTTTCTATATTTAATAGTCTGTTTGTCTCTTATTTTTTCATTTGTTTTGTTTCTTAAATTCCACATATGAGTGAAATCTTATGGTATTTGTCTTTCTCTGGCTTATTTCACTTAGCATTTACTCTCTAGATCTATCCATCTTGTTGCAAATGGCAAGATTTCATTCTTCTTTATGGCTAAATAATATTCCATTTGTGTGTGTGTGTGGGGGGGGAGAGAGAGAGGGAGGGAGAGAGAGAGAGAGAGAGAGAGAGAGAGATACATACCACATCTTTATCCAGTCATCTGCCAATGGACAATTGAGTTGCTTCCACAATTTTGCTATTGTAAATAATACTGCAATAAACATAGGGGTGCATATATTTTTTCAAATTACTGGTTTTCATACTCTTTGGGTAAATACCCAGTGGTGTAATGACTGGATCATATGGTAACTGTATTTATTTTTTGAGAAACCTCCATGCTGTTTTCCACAGTGGCTGTACCAGTTTGCATTCCCACCAATAATGCACAAGGGTTCCTTTTTCTCCATATCGTCACCAACACTTGTTATTTCTTGTGTTGTTGATTGTAGCCATTCTGACAGGTGTGGGGTAATATCTAGTTATAATTTAATTTGCATTTCCCTGATGATGAGTGATGTTGAGCACCTCCTCATGTGTTTGTTGGCCACTACAGGAATTCTGTGGCATATTTCAACTTCATCTAGAAGAGACACCCTTTATTAACTTCATATAAGGAGTGATATATCCATACTATTAAGTTATCTGGTCCTCAACAATTGATAAAGCTTTGGCCTTTGGGGATACCTGGTGCTTTACATCCTGAGATTCAGAGTGTTTGCAGAAAATGGAGGATACTCTGAACTTCGGGACAGAATGGAATTTCTTTATTCAATATCTAGTAGGGTATTATAGGTATGAAAAAAATCTTGATGTCATTCAATGATTCACAATAATCTCTGGGACTACTCTAAACGAGTCCGCCTTTCTATGGGGTGCCTTGGAGACACAGAGCTTTACCTGTGTTATAGTGTGCAAAAATCAGAGCTGGCCTCAAGCTATAAACGGCCCACTGGTGCAAGACACATGCTGCAATGCACCCACGGGCCAGTCTTTTGGGTCTCTGTCCATACAGTGATGCCATGATTTCTGCAATATTGCCACCATTAGTAAAGTGGAGAAGAGTTGAAAATGCAGTGAAAAGGGGGACGTTAATGTCTATCCAACGGAACATTTTAAGTTTCCAAGTATTCTTTCTGATTTACTCAATATTCATTCTGAGTATATTTTACTTATATTACTCTTATTTCCAGTTCTCCTTTATTTTCTAAAACTAAACACTGGAAATGTCCAGACTTCTAGGAAACTAGGAGCTGAGGCCTTCTAGAAAAGTCAAGGAGTGGATGATAGTGCTTATCAGGCCACACATTTTTTTTTTTTCACATCTTCGCTGCTCAGGACAGGATTGTGGCAAATTATACCATAGAAATATTCATGCAAGTGTACTCCAAATGAGCAAGATGAATTCTAAGCATATCTGTTAAATCACTTTACTTACTAGTCAGGCTTTAATACTACTTGAAATAATGGTTACTGGTGTGTTCTTTTACTCTTTTTAAATCACTAGTAGTATTTTGGAAAGAGCTCCTAAAAAATGCTTTATTAAACATAAATTTAAAAGATGCATTATTTTCAGTATGCAGACTTTCTTCTTTGGCAGGGCACATAATTCTCTTAAAAAATGTGACTATGTTTTAATCATTTCCTTTTGAGGACAAGTAATAGACATTCCATTATTATTCTATTCAGGTGTAGCTTGTTTCTCCTTCATCTAGTTAAAAAATATTTTTATATTAATTAGTTTAAACTGGAAAAAATGACTGTGAACATAAAATGATCATTCCAGAAAACACTACTACTATCATTTTATATTTTTGTCTACATCTCCTAATCATCACACAGTCAACACTCCACTATAACTTGTTTTAATTCTTGCCTCCCCTTTAGTCTGTGTTTTCTTTGACAATAGGAATTAGCCTTTATGTCTCTATGCCAGTTGGCTAAAAGAATACCCAATAGATATGACTGGAACAAAAGGAAAAGATAATAATCAAAAGGAAACTTTTATGATTGAAAGAAGATCAGTTATGTTAGCATTCCAAAAGAAACTTCTCCTTGTCTGGGACTTAGGCTTTATGTCATAAAATTCCCAATCTATTCATTAAATTTAGGAAGTAGACATGTGTGATTGAAAGCAATATCTGAGTTGGGAGACTGGTTTTGGATGTCATTCAAATCTCTGAGTATATTTCCAGTTTTGAAAACAATACTATTATATAATTTCACATTTGGTATTGAGAATAAAAATATTGGATGTTCTACCTAAAATTACAAAGTAATAATGGTTTAATTTGGCTCACCAAAGTTTTACTGGTACCTGGCAATAATGTCAGTATATTATATATGCTACGTCAGTTAACCCCCAACCCAAATAACCCTCATCTGAAACCTGTGATGTAGGTATCAGTCTTGATGACCTTTTACCATTAAGATACAAGGATTTTAAGTAACTTAAGTAAATGATGGAACCAAGGTTTGAATCTGAGCAATCAGAATCTAGGATCTACGTACTTAGATTAGATTGCTCTGTTATATAAATAAAAGCTAGGCCTTATATTTAGAACAGTGAAAAATAATAGAAAAAAATATTAAATTATATTTTAGTTCAAAATTTAAGCATTGGATTTTAAATGTATTATTATATATATTTTCAGGTATGATCCTGTGAAATATCAAGAGTGAACAAAGTGTTTGCATAAAAACTGTTTGTAGGGAATCCCTGGTGGCTCAGCGGTTTAGCGCAGCCTACAGCTCAGGGTGTGATCCTGGAGACCCGGGATCGAGTCCAGCGTCGGGCTCCCTGCATGGACCCTGCTTCTCTCTCTCTGCCCCGCCCCCCTCTCTCTGTGTATCTCTCATGAATAAATAAATAAAATCTTTAAAAAAAGTATTCTATTATTTAAATATATGTATGAATATGAGAAACATTTGATGAAATAATCTTTGATCAAATAAAAATCTGTCAATTCCACAATTATCTTCCTCTCTTCCTTCCTTCTTTTAAATATTTTATTTATTTATTCATGAGACAGAGAGAGAGAGAGAGAGAGAGAGAAGCAGAGACTTAGGGAGAGGGAGAAGAGGGCTCCGTGCAGGGAGCCCGATGTGGGACTCAATCCTGGGACTCCGGGATCACGTCCTGGACTGAAGGCAGACACTCAACTGCTGAGCCAACCAGGCATCCCCCAGCTTTTTTTATTTAAAGAATAAATACAAAGTACTTTATTAAATGTTCTCACATCACGCATTAGATAACTTTTTATGAGGAATATATAGAAATGAATCATCTCTCTATTGATATGAAAGAGGTTTTTGAAAATATTTTGACTTCTGCGTTTTTACTGTGATAATCTAGCTTGTTTTTCAGAATACAGTTAGAAAAACTGGGTATTATTCTTGACACCAAGTGAACAAACATCTATTTGAAGGCTTTGAAGAAACAATGAGTCAGGTGAGTTAGTCAGCAATCTCCTGATTTCTAAGCAGTGGAATTGGAGAATGAGAGAAGCCAAGATGAAACTCTTCTGAAAGAGAAGCTATACAGTTTTCTATATGGTCGCCTTTCATAAATTAGACTTATTCATAGCTATTTGATTCTGTTGATCGTCATTATGATTGATATTTTTAAAAATTTTAATGTCAGTAATAGGAAAGAATTAATTTTCATATATCAACCTGTGCTTTCAGATATCAACCTGTATCTTGTAATTTTGCTGGACTCACTGATTTCAATATGTATCTGTAGGTGTTCTCTTACTTTCCATGTTGTCTGGAAAAAAAGTTTTCTATCATAGACTGCAACCATTTTACTTTTATTTCTTTCTCTTTCTTTTTTTTTAAGATTTTATTTATTTATTTGTGAGAGACACAGAGAGAGGCAGAGACATAGGCAGAGAAAGAAGCAGACTCCATGCAGGGAGTCCAATGTGGGACTCGATCTCAGGACGCTGGGATCATGCCCTGGGCGGAAGACAGACGTTCAACCGCTGAACCACCCAGGTGTCCCCAATTCTTTCTCTTTTCTTATTGCTTAAGCTATGGTTTCCAATTCATTTTTTTAGTAATAAATTTATTTTTTGTTGGTGTTCAATTTACCAACATACAGAATAACACCCAGTGCTCATCCCGTCAAGTGCCCCCCTCAGTGCCCATCACATTTCCCCCCCCCCCACCCACCTCCCCTTCCACCACCCCTAGTTCATTTCCCAGAGTTAGGAGTCTTTATGTTCTGTCTCCCTTTCTGATATTTCCCACACATTTCTTCTCCCTTCCCTTCTATTCCCTTTCACTATTAGTTATATTCCCCAAATGAATGAGAACATATAATGTTTGTCCTTCTCCGATTGACTTATTTCACTCAGCATAATACCCTCCAGTTCCATCCACGTTGAAGCAAATGGTGGGTATTTGTCGTTTCTGACGGCTGAGTAATATTCCATTGTATACATAGACCACAGCTTCTTTATCCACTCATCTTTCGATGGACACTGAGGCTCCTTCCACAGTTTGGCTATTGTGGACATTGCTGCTAGAAACATCGGGGTGCAGGTGTCCCGGCGTGTCATTGCATCTGTATCTTTGGGGTAAATCCCCAACAGTGCAATTGCTGGGTCGTAGGGCAGGTCTATTTTTAACTCTTTGAGGAACCTCCACACAGTTTTCCAGAGTGGCTGCACCAGTTCACATTCCCACCAACAGTGTAAGAGGGTTCCCCTTTCTCCGCATCCTCTTCAAAATTTGTGGTTTCCTGCCTTGTTAATTTTCCCCATTCTCACTTATGTGAGGTGGTATCTCATTGTGGTTTTGATTTGTATTTCCCTGATGGCCAGTGATGCAGAGCATTTTCTCATGTGCGTGTTGGCCATGTCTATGTCTTCCTCTGTGAGATTTCTGTTCATGTCTTTTGCCCATTTCATGATTGGATTGTTTGTTTCTTTGGTGTTGAGTTTAAGAAGTTCTTTATAGAACTTGGAAACTAGCCCTTTATCTGATACGTCATTTGCAAATATCTTCTCCCATTCTGTAGGTTGTCTTTTAGTTTTGTTGACTGTATCCTTTGCTGTGCAAAGGCTTCTAATCTTGATGAAGTCCCAATAGTTCATTTTTGCTTTTGTTTCTTTTGCCTTCGTGGATGTATCTTGCAAGAAGTTACTGTGGCCAAGTTCAAAAAGGGTGTTGCCTGTGTTCTCCTCTAGGATTTTGATGGAATCTTGTCTCACATTTAGATCTTTCATCCATTTTGAATTTATCTTTGTGTATGGTGCAAGAGAATGGTCTAGTTTCATTCTTCTGCGTGTGGATGTCCAATTTTCCCAGCACCATTTATTGAAGAGACTGTCTTTCTTCCAGTGGATAGTCTTTCCTCCTTTATCGAATATTAGTTGACCATAAAGTTCAGGGTCCACTTCTGGGTTCTCTATTCTGTTCCATTGATCTAAGTGTCTGTTTTTGTGCCAGTACCACACTGTCTTGATGACCACAGCTTTGTAGTACAACCTGAAATCTGGCATTGTGATGCCCCCAGATATGGTTTTCTTTTTTAAAATTCCCCTGGCTCTTTGGGGTCTTTTCTGATTCCACACAAATCTTAAAATAATTTGTTCTAACTCTCTGAAGAAAGTCCATGGTATTTTGATAGGGATTGCATTAAATGTGTAAATTGCCCTGGGTAACACTGACATTTTCACAATATTAATTCTGCCAATCCGTGAGCATGGAATATTTTTCCATCTCTTTGTGTCTTCCTCAATTTCTTTCAGAAGTGTTAGGTTTATTCCTAGGTATCTTATGCTTTTGGGTGCAATTGTAAATGGGATTGACTCCTTAATTTCTCTTTCTTCAGTCTCATCGTTAGTGTATAGAAATGCCACTGACTTCTGGGCATTGATTTTGTATCCTGCCACACTACCAAATTGCTGTATGAGTTCTAGCAATCTTGGGGTGGAGACTTTTGGGTTTTCATGTCATCGGCAAAGAGGGAGAGTTTGACTTCTTCTTTGCCAATTTGAATGCCTTTAATGTCTTTTTGTTGTCTGATTGCTGAGGCTAGGACTTCCAGTACCATGTTGGATAGCAGTGGTGAGAGTGGACATCCCTGTCTTGTTCCTGATCTTAGGGGAAAGGCTCCCAGTGCTTCCCCCTTGAGAATGATATTTGCTGTGGGCTTTTCATAGATGGCTTTTAAGATGTTGAGGAATGTTCTCTCTATCCCTACACTCTGAAGAGTTTTGATCAGGAATGGATGCTGTATTTTTTCAAATGCCTTCTCTGCATCTAATGAGAGGATCATATGGTTCTTGGTTTTTCTCTTGCTGATATGATGAATCACATTGATTGTTTTACGAGTGTTGAACCAGCCTTGTGTCCCAGGGATAAATCCTACTTGGTCATGGTGAATAATTTTCTTAATATATTGTTGGATCCTATTGGCTAGTATCTTGTTGAGAATTTTTGCATCCATGTTCATCAGGGATATTGGTCTGTAATTCTCCTTTTTGGTGGGGTCTTTGTCTGGTTTTGGAATTAAGGTGATCTGGCCTCATAGAATGAATTTGAAGTACTCCATCTCTTTCTGTCTTTCCAAACAGCTTTAGGAGAATAGGTATGGTTTCTTTTTTAAACGTTTGATAGAATTCCCCTGGGAAGCCATCTGGCCCTGGGCTCTTGTGTCTTGGGAGGTTTTTGATGACTGCTTCAATTTCCTCCCTGGTTATTGGCCTGTTCAGGTTTTCTATTTCTTCCTGTTCCAGTTTTGGTAGTTTGTGGCTTTCCAGGAATGCATCCATTTCTTTTAGATTGCCTAATTAATGGCGTATAGCTGTTCATAATATGTTTTTAAAATCGGTTGTATTTCCTTGGTGTTGGTAGTGATCTCTCCTTTCTCATTCATGATTTTATTAATTCGAGTCTTCTCTCTCTTCTTTTTAATAAGGCTGGCTAATGGTTTATCTATCTTATTAATTCTTTCAAAGAACCAACTCCTGGTTTTGTTGATCTGTTCCACAGTTCTTCTGGTCTCGACTTCGTTGAGTTCTGCTCGAATCTTTATTAACTCTCTTCTTCTGCTGGGTGTAGCATCTATTTGCTGTTTTTTCTCTAGCTCCTTTATGTGTAAGGTTAGCTTTTGTATTTGAGTTCTTTCCAGTTTTTGAATGGATGCTTGTATTGTGATGTATTTCCCCCTTAGGACTGCTTTTGCTGCATCCCAAAGATTTTGAACGGTTGTATCTTCATTCTCATTAGTTTCCATGAATCTTTTTAATTCTTCCTTAATTTCCTGGTTGACCCTTTCATCTTTTAGCAGGATGGCCCTTACCTTCACGTGTTTGAGGTCCTTCCAAACTTCTTGTTGTGATTTAGTTCTAATTTCAAGGCATTATGGCCTGAGAATATGCAGGGAACAATCCTAATCTTTTGGTATCGGTTCAGACCCGATTTGTGACCCAGTATGTGGTCTATTCTGGAGAAAGTTCCGTGTGCACTTGAGAAGAATGTGTATTCCGTTGAGTTTGGATGTAAAGTTCTGTAGATATCTTTGAAGTCCATCTGGTCCAGTGTATCATTTAAAGCTCTCGTTTCTTTGGAGATGTTGTGCTTAGAAGACCTATAGAGTATAGAAAGAGCTAGATTGAAGTCACCAAGTATAAGTGTATTATTATCTAAGTATGTTTGACTTTGGTTATTAATTGTTTGATATATTTGGCAGCTCCCACATTCGGGGCATGTATATTGAGGATTGTTAAGTCCTCTTGTTGGATAGATCCTTTAAGTATGATATAGTGTCCCTCTTTTTCTCTCACTACAGTCTTCGGGGTAAATATTAGTTTATCTGATATAAGGATGGCTACCCCTGCTTTCTTTTGAGGACCATTCGAATGGTAAATGGTTCTCCAACCTTTTATTTTCAGGCTGTAGGTGTCCTTCTGTCTGAAATGAGTCTCTTGTAGACAGCAAATAGATGGGTCCTGCTTTTTTATCCAGTCTGAAACCCTGCGCCTTTTGATGGGGTCATGAAGCACGTTCACGTTCAGAGTTACTATTGAAAGATAAGAGTTTAGTGTCATCATAATATCTGTTCAGTCCTTGTTTTTGTAGATTGTTCCACTGGACTTCTTCTTAAAGGGGAATTTTAAGAGTCCCCCTTAAAATTTCTTGCAGAGCTGGTTTGGAGGTCACATATTCTTTCAGTTGCTGCCTGTCTTGGAAGCTCTTTATCTCTCCTTCCATTTTGAATGAGAGCCTTGCTGGATAAAGTATTCTTGGTTGCATGTTCTTCTTATTTAGGACCCTGAATATATCCTGCCAGCCCTTTCTGGCCTGCCAGGTCTCTGTGGAGAGGTCTGCTGTTACCCTAATACTCCTCCCCATAAAAGTCAGAGATTTCTTGTCTCTTGCTGCTTTAAGGATCTTCTCTTTATCTTTGGGATTTGCAAGGTTAACTATTAAATGTCGAGGCGTTGAATGGTTTTTATTGATTTTAGAGGGGGGGGTTGTCTCTCTTGTCCTTATGTCTAAAATGAGTCTCTTGTAGATAGCAAATAGATGGGTCTTGCTTTTTTATCCTGTCTGAAACCCTGCGCCTTTTGATGGGGTCATTAAGCCCATTCATGTTCAGAGTAACTATTGAAAGATATGAATTTAATGTTATCATAATACCTATTCAGTCCCTGTTTTTGTGGATTATCTCTTTGTGCATCCTCTTTCTTTCACAGAGTCCCCCTGAATATTTCTTGCAGAGCCAGTTTGGTGGTCACATATTTTTTAAGTTTCTGCCTATCTTGGAAGCTCTTTATCTCTCCTTCTATTCTGAATGACAGCCTTGCTGGATAAAGTATTCTTGGTTGCATGTTCTTCTCATTTAGGACCCTGAATATATCATCCCAGCCCTTTCCCGCCTGCCAGGTGTCTGTGGAGAGGTCTGCTGTTAATCTAATATTTCTCCCCATATAAGTTAAGAATCTCTTGTCTCTTGCTGCTTTAAGGATCTTCTCTTTATCTTTGGATCTGCAAGTTTCATTATTAAATGTCAGGGTGTTGAACGTTTTTTGTTGTTGTTGTTGTTTTTTGTTGTTTTTTTTTTTTTATTTTAGAAAGGGATCTCTCTATCTCCTGGATCTGAATGCCTGTTTCCCTCCCCAATTTAGGTAAGTTCTCAGCTATGATTTGTTCAAATACACTTTCTGGTCCTCTGTCCCTTTCTGCGCCCTTGGGAACCCCAATTAAACGTAGGTTTTTCTTCCTCGGGCTGTCGTTTATTTCCCTTAATCTATCTTCATGGTCTTTTAATTGTCTTTTTTCCTCAGTTTCCCTCTTTGCCATCAACTGACAAGTCTATGTCACTCACTCGTTCTTCCACCTCGTTAACTCTCGTCGTTAGGACTTCTAGTTTGCATTGCATCTCATTCAATTATTTTTAATTTCTGCCTGATTAGATCTAAATTCTGCAGTCATGAAGTCTCTTGAGTCCTTTATGCTTTTTTCTAGAGCCACCAGTAGCTGTATAATAGTGCTTCTTTACTGGCTTTCTGACATTGAATTGTAATCCCAATTTTGTAACTCTGTTGGAGAGAGGAGTTTCTTTCTTTCAGGTGAGGTTTTCCTTCTATTCATTTTGTTTCTGATTCTTTCTTTCGAGGTGAGGTTTTCCTTCTAGTCATTTTGTTCAGTGCAGAGTGGCCAAAAACAAGTTGTATTGGGAAAAGGAAAAAAGAGAGGAGAGAAAAAAGGAAAGAAAAGAGAAAAAAAAAAAGAAAAAAGGAAGAAAAAAAGAAAAAAAAAAGAGAAGAAAAAGAGAAAGAAAAGAAAGAAAGGGAAAAAAGGGGGTGGTGGAAGCAAACAAATCAAGAAGAAAAAAAAAAAAACACAAAACACGGGGGAGTATCTTCTGATTCTGTGTACTTTAAGTCCCTTGGCTCCCCCCTGGAACTTGTCCGTCTCGCTGGTCTTCTGGGGGAGGGGCCTGTTGTGCTGATTTTCAGGTGTTAGCACTTGGGGGAGCTGCTCTGCTCCTGCCTGGTGCAGGGCTCAGTGGGGGTTGTTTACCCCGTGAGGGCCCAGGAGGAACAACCGCAGTGGCGGGCCAGCTCTGGAGCCCTGGAGTCAGCCCCCGCAGTAGCTCCAGAGCTCTCCGTCTGCAGGGCCTGGAGCTCCGGGCGGGGCCGCTGATCTGCTCAGCTGGGGCAGTAGCGTCCTTGCTGTCCTGGGCCCTCCCGGCCTCTGCCTGTCCCGGGGGAGGCCGGATCCTGGGCTGTGTCCCGGCGCCCTGTGCTCCGGCGCCTGGGCTGTTGGATTCGCGCTCCTGCCTCGCAGCCCCCTCCGTGGAGCCGCCCCCCGACCCCCCCCAGCTGCTCCCGCCCCGCAGCCCCCTCCGCGGAGCCGCCCCCCGACCCCCCCCAGCTGCTCCCGCCCCGCAGCCCCCTCCGCGGAGCCGCCCCCGAGCCCCCCGAGCTGCTCCCGCCCCGCAGCCCCCTCCGCGGAGCCGCCCCTGAGCCCCCCGAGCTGCTCCGGGTCCCGCCGTGTGCGCTGCAGCCCTTAGGGAGCTCGGCGCACTCTCCCGGGGCGCAGGTGTCTGATAGTGTCCCCGGGAGCCCGAGGGCATCCCCGCCCTCCTGGGTCCTGCTCCAACTCCCCGCGAGCCCCTTTCCGCCGGGAAGGTCGGTGCAGCTCCTGCGTCTCCGGGACGGGGCTCTCCTGTCCTGGGGACACTCGCCCCGGCCTCAGCCCGGCTCCTCGTGGGGCCCCTCCCCCTTGGAGGCCTTTTGTTTCTTTATTTCTTTTTCCCCGTCTTCCTACCTTGATAGAAGCTCGAACTCTTCTCACTGTAGCATTCCAGCTGGTCTCTCTTTAAATCTCAGGCCGAATTCATAGATTTTCAGGATGATTTGAAGGTTATCTAGGGAATTTGGTGGGGACAGGTGACTTGGGGACCCTGTTCTTCTTCCATCTTGCCCCTCCTCCCCAATTCATTTTTCATTGTTCCTTCAGGAAAATGGCTTTTGACATTTCACCATGAAGTGTGAAATCCTGTGTGTGTTTTTGTAGATAGCCTTTATAAAATTAAGCCTTTATAAAATAAGGAAGTTTTCCTCTATCTTACCTGTTTTTTTACATGTATTTATGAAGAAAAGATGTTGGATTTTATGGAATGCTAATGAGATTCTCCTATTTTCTGTCATTATTGTGAATTACATTAATTTTAAAATGTTAAATTCTAACACATACCTGAAATAAACACAACTTAGTCATGATATATTGTCATATTATACAATCTTGGATTTTAATCAATATTTTGTTTGTGATATTTATATTCTTGTGATATTTATATATTCTTTTTTTATCCATTGGTTATTTAGAAGTGCATTGATCAATTTCTAAATATTTGGTGAATTATTTAGATACATTTTTATTATTTACTTGGCTTAATTTCAATCCTTTGAAATTTGATAACACCAGAATTATGACATGGTGTATGGTTAAATTTGGTAATATCTCACATGGATCTGAGAATAGTATATATTCTTAAGTTATTGAATTGCTCTAAATTTACTAAGTTGATCATATTTCTTAATCATTTTTTCCAGTTTTTCTATAGCTTACAGATATTTCATCTCTTTATTTTTCCAAGAACCTTGATACTTTGAGAGTTGTACCTTTCCTTTCAGTTCTGGTAATTAACATTAATGTCTGCAAATTTAGAATTGTTATGTATTCCTGGTAAGTGAACACTTTCATTATTTTTAAATGCCCCACTTTATCACTAATGCTTATTAAAGTTAATTGTTTCTGATGTTAGTAGAGTCAAGCAAACTTTGATTAGTGTTCACGTTATATATTTTTCCAACTTTCAATTTTCAACTTTGTTTTTACATCTGAGGTGTATCTTTTGTAAAAGGGATGAAATAAAGTCTCCAAAACAACAAAGCACCACCAACCTTTTTTGTTTCTGTGCCTCTCAACTTATGAATATCCTTCAAGGTATGAATAAAAAAAAAAGGTAAAATCTCTTTATTTATAGATAGAAGTTGTAAAGTTTAGAACATGTATTTTATCCTTATAAACTCTAAAAATATCATTACTCTCTTGTACATACATATAGTATTAAGCATTAAACTAGTAAATAGTTTTCTTTAGTTTAAATTTAATAAAAGGCTATTTATTTTAAAATAATTATTTTATGCAGTTTTGCAGTGGAGTTCCTGATTATGGTTTTCTCATAACTAAAGTGGATTTCTCTTTCTCTAGCTTTTCCAAATATGATATTGTTATTACTTAATTAAAATTATATCATATCTGTCAATGGTTACATGGTAATGCCCAATTTCTTTAATATGTGAAAAATACAGCTGCTCCCTAGAGTCCCTAATTCTTTTTTAAAATTCCTTAATCCTAAATTGGAATTCTTTGAACTAAGCGTGTGTCTATGTCCTTTGAACAATCTAATCCTCACACCAGCAGAGCCATTTTCATGCTGCTCTTAGATGGATCCGGTTTCTTCAACACAGTGAACCAGTATATTTCTCTGGGGGAGCAATATTTGACTGCACCTCTCTTCCCCATCCTGGTATATGTAAACTCCTGGACATGTAACCACCAAATATCCTGCTCTTGTTTCTATTATTAACATTTATTAAACTGCACTGAAATTCTTTATCTGTTCACTAGAAATAATTTTGAAGGCAAGGATTATGTTTTTCATCTTTGTAACTTTAATTACTAACGCTTATATAACAGTGAACAGTTTTTTGTAAAGTGGATAAATTCTTTTTAAAATGAAAAGTCAGGGCAGCCCTGGTGGCCCAGCATTTTGGCGCCGCCTGCAGCCTGGGGTGTGATCCTGGAGACCCGGGATCAAGTCCCACATCGGGCTCCCTGCATGGAGCCTGCTTTTCCCTCTGCCTGTGTCTCTGCCTCTCTCTCTGTGTCTATGAATAAATAAATAAAATCTTAAAAAAAAATAAAATGAAAAGTCATATCTTAAAGTACTATGTGCCACTAGCAGCATCCACTAGCAGCACTGGTTTGGAATATGAGTTGATGATCAAATGCATGATTCACCATAGGCTACTGAGTATTTAAACTACTTTACTTTGAGAACACCACCATTTCTGGAATGCTTTAGCTTTTATATAGCTAGTCATAAACCCCCCACTCATGTACCTATGACTGGTACGAGTAGTCTTGTAGTCCATTTATACATGTGACTAGCTATTTGTAGCTATACACTATTACCTTCAGTTGCTCATTACTTGATAACAGGTGAAGGGGCTGGTACATAGTCTTCATCTTGTTTTTGGTGTAAGTAAGCTACTAAACAATTATTTGAGTTACCAAGAGTGAAAATCCTCAGGCATATTCAAGCCTAGAAGAAAACTAACAGAGGCACTGTTAATTCTTCTCTTCTATTACAAAGTGATTCCCTTGGGTAAACGAATTAGAGCATTTTGGAGGAAGGAAACTAGAATGTTTTCAAACAAGAAAGGAAAAGCTGTTCCTTCCATGACTGATTCCTCAAGGCAAGATTGTTGAATCATGAAAGTATGTGCTTTATTTCATAAAATGACCTGAGATGAGCAGGTTTTCAGGATCAAGTTTCAGGGCCAATCCCCAACTCCCAGTTTCCCAATTCATCTCGTTAGTAGCTGTAATCAGTGCATAGATGCATTCAGGACAGAAGTGTAGCATCTTATTAATATATTTAATGAGGGTTGTTAATGGTTAAGAAGCAGCTCCAAAGGTAATATCATCAGAGGGTTATATTGCTACAGTAATTTTTCTATCCTTTCAGAGAATTTTACCTGCTATTCATATTAGTAATGATTATGATACATTCAAAAAAGTTCAGGGGTTCTTGAATGACTTAATAAAATATTTTTGACTTAACAAGGTATGAAAGACTTTTTCCTTAATCAATAAAACAAATTTTCCAGTTACTTTCCATTGCTTTTCTTTGGTATCGGAGGCATAAACACATAAATATCCTGGAATTCTCCAATCTCCAAATTTTTAAAATATTTTTCTTTGTCATAAAACAAGTTACTTACAACTCTATTAAATATGTTTAATGATTTGCATACCTATGTACAATTTTAATATTATTCAAAATTTAAGTGACATCTATTTTCATGAGATCATAAAGATCTTTAAGTAGAACACTTATTTTTATTTTCAAATTGTAGAGCACTTATTTTTATTTTCAAATTATATACCTCTCTAGACTTTTGAACATTTTCCTTTCTAAAACATACTGAATCATGAGTTTTTATGCATAATGGAGAAGGTGACACATTTCAGAAATAAAAACGCTGAACACTATTCCCAAAAGAAGCAGATGAGAATTCCACACTGACAGGTCACTGGGATCAGCAAATAAGACCACGTTGTATTTTGTAGTTTGGCATCATGTAAAACATCATTCGCTACTGTCTTCAGGGCGTTCCCTTTGGGATGGAGCAGCAATGACGTGCTGACAATCTCTTCTTGTAAGATCATGGAAATATTCTAGGTTATTTCCGATTGTTTATAGGCATCATTTAAGGGATCACAGCTGTGGTTTCACTTGCACTTTCCACCTGTCGTACACTAATTGCCTCAGAATTAACACTGTCAAAAAGGAAGCAAAGATTCTTAAGAGATGTATTTGGCCCCAAATTAGCCAGAGATGTACATAAATGTGCTCATTTTCCCATTAAGAAGAGAGCCATAGAGGAATGCTCTTCTGCTCTTGGCAGATGGTGATGGAAACTTATCAGTTACTCTCAAGCTGCCTTGCCATAATCCTACGGGAAAAAAAAATCATTTACTGGTTAGATTTACAGCACTTAAATTATGACTTCTTTTAAGTAAAGGCCAGAATTATCATCAGGGGAAGATGGATTAACTGTGTTATCCATTATGTAACCAAATGCCAAAGGTGAAATATTGCATTTAGAATTTCAAGTGAAATAAAGAAGCTGTAAGATTTAGGTTTCATCTCCCAAAATTATCCAATAAGCTCATTAAGCCTTATGAGGAGGGGTAAAGTATAAATAGAAAGGCAGACTGGCAATAATTATAGCTTTATACGTATACTTAATTGGAATGAAACTCTTAAATCATGCATAATAAAGTAGTATGATTTAAAAATTTCATTCCCATTAAATGTGCATTTTAGGTTTTCATCTTAAGTGTGAACATAAAAGTTCAGCTAAATGTTATGATTTAACATGTGAACTAGTAGATAAAAGGAAAAAAAAATAGGCCAAGATTCTGAGGAGAATGCTCTCCTCGAGTTTCTAAAGCAGATAATTGGAAAAACAACTTTCCTTAGGAAAAAAATAAAACATGTATGTGTATTTTTTACTGAAACCTATCAGAACATTTATGATGCAAACAAGTTATTTAGCTACCTCTATAAATATATTAACCCGTATTTCCAATTTTGTAGTGCCTATATTCTACAATTTACAACTAAGATGTACATCAACAATTATCATCCTATACCAGATGCATCCTTTCTTTTGACTTATTTCTTTACTTTATCTAATTCTGGCAATTATTTCTCCTTCAAACACATATCATAAAATTTCCCAAAGCTGAGTAGATTCTGTTTACTCTCTTCTATGCTCTCCCTTGGAGATTTTATATGATGAGTTCAATTCTCACATTTAGAGGGATGATGTGAATTTTGCCATGACATATTCAACAGGTGTCCAACATCAGTCAAATGCATAATTTTTACAAACAGCCTGCTCTATTTAGCTTTTTTATTTTCATCAAGTAACAATAGCAATTCTGTTAGATTTGAAAGTTGGAGGAGGCCCAGATTTATCTCCTTTTAAACATAGATCGACTTTAAAAATCAAATATTCTTGACTACTCTTCACTTGCCAATTTGATCTGTTAAATGGAATACAATAGAATCCATCTAAAAATAAGGGGAAAAAAAGACTCATAACTCAAGAAGTTAGGCTTAGTAAATCTTACATTTTAAGAGGTTTAAATAAATGTCACGGGCAGACAGAATAGCAGACAATTAATTAGGACTCAAAGAATCAAGTGAGGCTCTTTAAAGAATACTTCATTTGAGTTGGGATTGTGAAAATTATGTAAAATTTCAACAGGCAGAGAAAAATATTTCAGGTAAAGTGTGATTTCATCAAAACCCAGAAGAGTCAAAGCATCAGGCATATATTGGCTAGAGCAAGGGGTCATTGAGAGACATTCACAGAAGATGAGAAGAGAAATTGGGAGTAGAACGGAAGCAGCCTTAATTCTATCCCCGCAAAAAGTGGACTTTATTAAACAGTCACAAAGACCTAAGAAAGAGATGGATATGCTTTGACTTCTGTTGATGATACCTTTGGCAGCTGTTATAAAATAGTGTTCCCCCAAAACACTGAGTATCTACAAATGTGAACTTATTTGGAAATAGGGTCTGTGCAGATGATCGAGATAAATGAAATCATTAGGGCATATCCTAATCCAATATGACTGGTGTCCTTACGAGAAGGGGGAATTTAGACACATATGACAGGGAAGGTGATGTGAAGTTACAGAGAGAACATGTAGAAGCCAAGAAATGCTTGAGGCTACTAGAAACAGAGCAGCATGGAACAGATTCTCCCTCACAGCCCTCAGAAGATCAGCCCTGCTGGCACCTTGATTTTATACTTCCAGCCTTTAGAATTATTAGGCTATATGAACTTCTGTTGTTGATGGCATCTAATTTGTGATACTTTGTTTTGGCATCTCCAGGAAACTAAATCAGCAGTGTTGCGGATTATGGATGTAAGGGTCTGAAACTGGACGAAGAAAAAAAAGTTAAATAATTGCAATAGCTTGTAAATAAGTGATGATGTCAAAAGAGTAGAGATGGAAATATTGGTCCATTTAAGAGGAGTGCTTTAATAAAGAAATTAAGATTTTCAGTAAATTAATTGCAGAAAAGTCAAAGGAAGAAAAATAATAATGACTTACAGGTTTCTAGTTTTGTCCATTTAGTTCATTGTTGAATAAGTGACAAACATGAGACATTCAGAAGTCACCTTGAAATGGAAGAACTGATGTTGTTTTAGAAGTGTTTTAATTTGAACTAACTCTGAAATTCTGGTTTGTCGTTTTAAAAGAAGACTTGAAGAAAGGTCTTGGTTGGACATAGAGATTTGAGTTGTATTACCATTTGAAGTAATGAATTTACTATGTAAAGTGAAGTGGAGCTAAAAATAAATGAGAGTAAAACTCTAAGAAACAGCAATACTTAAATACCAACTGATAAAGAAGGAATATGTTACAGAAACTCAGAAGTAGTACGGCAAAGAGAGGATATCCACAAGAGAGGAATGACAGAGAAGCTAAAGAAGAAAACAAGTTTCAGGACAGATGGAATGGGAAATATTTAAAATGCTAATTGAAGATGAAAACAGAAATATCCATGAAATTAGGCAAGTGGATCATCCTGTATAACCTGATGATCATTGTTGGAAAGAATACACACACTCTTCTGAGATATTAGCATATTCATTCAAGAAATAAGAAAGGTATCCCTCTCAGAATAGCAAAGACTGTGAGGTATTCATTTTCTTGTTTTCTTCCTCAACTTAATTTCAAACTTCCAGATATCTTTATTGTCACTTTCTGGTTGGTGGACAGCTCATTAAACTTTTTATCTGGGTATAACTCTTCTGATGACACACTAATTAACAGGGTGCCAAAATCACTAGGTAGTGATTCCCATCTTGGAACTTGTCTCCCCTCCTTTTTAAAGGCTTTATATTTTTTTTCTGGAGATTTTAGGTTGAAGGTAAAATTTAGAAAAAGATAAAGAGATTTTCCACATACCCACTGCCCCTACACACGTATAGCCTGCCTCATTATCACCATCGTCCACCAGAGTGGTCCGTTTGTTACAATTGATGAATCCACAATGGACACATCAGAATTACCCAAAGTTCATAGTTTACATTATGCTTCATTCTTGGTGTTGTAATTCTATGGGTTTTGACAAATTTATAATGATGCACACCTATCATTATAGTATTGTGCACAGCATTTTGACTGTCCTAAAAATTCTCTGTGTTCAGCCTGTCCATCCGTCTCCCTCCCTCAATCCCTGGCAACCACAGATCTTTTTATTATGTCCATAGTTTTTACTTTCCTAGAATGTCATAAATTTGGAATTATATGGTATGTGTAGCCTTTTCAGACAGGCTTCTTTCACTTAATAATATGCATTTAAGTTTCCTTCATGTCTTTTCATGGCTTGATAGCTCATTTCCTTTAGTACTGAATAAATTCCATTGCCAAATGCCCAAAGAGAACGTTTCAACTATAATTAATAGTTAAAACAACTAAGGACAAAGATATCTGAAAACACTTGGACTTTTTCCTGTTCCAGGGACACAGCTTGTCTTTGAAGACTATGCCCATATTAAGATAGATTACTTTATTTGGCTTTTCCTGTGGTCTTCAAGGACAGCTGGAATTAAGGGCATTAAAAAAAAAACACTCAACTATTGCAAAGTTTAAAAAAAAAAAGTGAAGAATAGGGATGTCAAGTTACCTATTACTGAAAAATTGTAATTAAGTAGGCATTGAATGTTCATTTGAGAAAATATTTGTGGAGTACTTCCTCTTCTCAGGTCAGTAAAAGTCATGGGTACTTCTGCTTCTGTTTTGTTTTTTCATATTTTAAGAGAACGTACATTAACTATATAAATTGAGAAGATCCTGGATGTTTTTATTCTCCCCTCCCCACTCTTAATTTGCTGGAGTAGATCCCTGGGAGGAGGGTACATGCAACGGCATTCCACATGGAAATTTACAAAATATATATCAGTACTTGGGCCCTATTTCAGACCTACTGAATCATAATTGTCAGAGGTATTTAAAGCAAGCAGCAAAAAAAAGTCTTCAGCTTTTTTTCTTATGAATAATTCAGGATAAGAACCACTATTGTTACTGACAACTTGATAGACCTTCAATAAGACTAATTTCAAATTTGTCAATCAGAAAATCATAAAGAATGTAAAAAAGACAATAAATGATTTTGGAGAACTTTGAGGAAAAAAATTAAGCCACTTGTGTGTATTTGTAACTAGAGGCCAGACAGTCATCTATTTTGAAAACAAATATAAAGCAGGTTTTTGAGTATAACTTCCAAATATTCTCTCATTCAGGAGATAGAGAAACCAATTTATCTCTCATTATTTTTCCCCTTTAACTGAACAAGGTTCTAATTCTCTTCCATCCCACCACACTTCAGCATCAAATTCTGGCAATCCTCTCTTCTCCACATGCATTACAAACTTACTCATTTTATTAAGAAAACCTGACCAATGCTTGGCATATAAAACGTGATCAACAGATATTGTTTGTATCAGTTAATGTGTATCTAGATTAGTCTCAAATAGGAAATGAGCCAGGAGAAAGGGTATGGTGAGAACAATAATGTATTCTAGAATATTTAGAGAGAGAGCTTTAAATTGAATTGATAGAAATGTGTGCTGGATCTATAAGTCAATTAACTCAATAAATCCTAGTTAATTATTTAAATTAACATGATCAGCTGTGTTAAAGGAAAAATTGTGGTCTGCATCTATAGTATCTCTATACAGGGCAGAAAGAAATGAAATAATGTGACTAAAACCAGTTTAGATCAATGGGAAACTTCTGAGTCAGAATCTAGATTAGAACACATATGGTAACCCTCTCCTTCCAAAGGATATATTTACATGAGCTCTCAGGAGTCAATTGGTAAGATCTTATCTGTTTCTATATGTGTCATTTAGGCATATGCTACTATGGCTGGTGGAATGGTGGGGATAGCAGGAGGAAGGTGACACATGCCAGGCTGGAGGAGAAGTTTCAGGTATATCTGGAGGGAATTTTTTATAAGGTAGGAGGTTTCATATAAAATAATCTGGATTTACTAATTGAGACCAAACATCCCTCTTCTCAGAATGGAGTGGAGAATTCTATTTGAATCCCTCCCAACACAGATATCTGTGTCTCCTGAGAAGAAAGACTAAACTAAAAAAGTTGTTTTGCTAATCTCCTTAAGACTTTAATGATTCCAGAAATGATGTTGTTAAAACTGATCAAAATTGGAGTGTAAAGCATTTGGGATAGAGCCAGGCTTCCCACTTTGAAAAAGCCTGCTGTACCCTTGGAGCACAGAAATAATAAATGTTCTCTTGGGTTGGGGTGCAGGAATCTGTATTTTGCAGAAGGAGGAAGGCATTGGCAGAAAGGCAGCTTGTGGAAAATGGGACCAATGGGTGAGAAAAGCTTTTATTTTATTCTGAAAAAGCTTCCAAAAATATTGTGGAAAATGTTGCAGAAAGAAGGGCCTTTGTGCGAGCTGACAAATGCATAGAAATAGAAGAGTTCCAATTTAGTAAATACATTGGTCTACTTTGTGCCTACAACATAGGAAACTTCAGAACATACAAATAAAATGCATTTTAAATAACAATTTTGACATGTGTTAGTCCACCTTATTTTAGTCATTAATCTCCTGATCTCATGGCACCTACTTTAAAAGTATAAGCAGAATCTGAAGCCATACCTTTTTTCTGACTTATGGAGGCAAGCAAAGATCAACTTACTCCTCATCTAATCCACTGCTCTCAAGGATAATGGCTAAAATATTTTATATCCCCCCCCCCAAATATTTTTGGAGGGGTTGGGGAGAAAGAATCTTAAACAGGCTCCATGCTCAACAGAGAGCCTGACATGGGGCTCTATCTCACAGCCCTAGCTCACAACTTGAGTTCAAATCAAGAGTTGGATGCTTAATTGAGCCACCCAGGTACCCCAATTCCAGAGTCTTTTTAGCTACTATTTCTCATGTGGGCTAGAATCTTGACTCAGATTTGGAATCAGTGGTAAGCCATTGAGAGAGCAGCCACATGCACAAACACTGGATCTTCAGTCCCATATGGTGGCAGGTACATCTGATTTTTATATGACAGCTGTGTAGAAGTTTCTTGACATTTAGTTCATAAGGTTGTGTAGACATTAAGATCTAACTGGTATTAGCTGTGGTATTTCTGATGACAGCTTCTGTTCAATGTCTTAAAATATAAAATTGTTCCCAAAATAAAGTCTACAAAATAAAAATAAATTCTTTCTTTCTTTTTTTAAGATTTTATTCATTTATTCATGAGAGACACACAGAGAGAGAGAGAGAGGCACAGAGACACAGGCAGAGGGAGAAGCAGGCTCCATGCAGGAAGCCTAATGTGGGATCAATCCCAGGTCTCCAGGATCAGACCCCGGGCTGAAGGCAGGCGCCAAACCTCTGAGCTACCCAGGGATCCCCAAAGAAATACTTTCAAAACAAAAGCACAATCCATTCAATTCTTATTGCCTCCATGCTGTTGCCTTAGTCCTGGATCACCATCATTTTTCACATTGTTTGGTTCTGTTCCTCTACAGGGTGTCTCAGTGTAAATGCCAAAATGACCCACTTAAAGTATACCTCTTCTTTTTGCAAAATCTTTGTATGGGCTTTAACTCAGTTGCATAGCCTAAAGTCATCACAACAACCTACTTGGCTATTATATATGATTTCATACCACCTGATTCTACATCCCTTTAACTTTCGACATCTTCAGCTCATACTTTCACCTGCCTCACTCTGCTCTAGCTTCACTGACTTTATTGAACACATCGACCATCCTCTAACTTTGAAGGTTTTTACACTGCTTCCTCTTTGTGGAATGAATGATCTTTTGCTATATAGCCTGATAAGGCTTATTCCTTGTCTCCTTCAGGTCATCTCAATTGTCACCTTTGACTTGGTTATGACTTCCTCGACTACTCTGTATAAAATAACAAGCTTTCCTTCCCAGTATTGTCAATGCTCTTTCCTTTCTATATTTTTTCTTCATAGCACTGATTACTGTAAGATATGCTGCCTATTTCACTGTCCCAACTTTTTACACTAGAATGCGCAGGGAGAGATGGAGCAATTGTGGGAGTGAGAGAGAAGGAAGGAGAAAAGAGAAGAAAGAAAATAAAGATGAGGAAACCAAATGTTAGAGGAAACTTAACTTTTTGAAGTTATCACACCAGATAGGTGCAGAACCAAGACTTAGTCTTAATCCAGTAAAATATGAGTAATCCAATATTCATGTATGACAACTTAGATATGATTTTGATATTCATATTTATTATTCCTACCTAATTTATCATAACAGCATCTCAGAACATATTTATTTAGTTACATTTGCATTATTCTATGAAAGAAACCATGAATTTGAAAGAAATACGTTCTTTAAGGGCATAATATAATATTTAAGTGGGAGAAGAATGTTTCTTAAGCAGAGGAAAACTTTGGTCGATGCTGATTTTTTTTCAAAGATGTTATTTATTTATTCATGAGATACACAGAGAGAGACAGAGACACAGGTGGAGGGAGAAGCAGGCCCCTCGCAGGGCAAGGTGGGACTGGATCCTGGGACTCCAGGATTATACCTGAGTCAAAGGCAGATGCTCAACCACTGAGCCACCCAGGGTCAACGCTAATTCTTAACCAGAGTTGGTTCACATGCAAAGACAGCACTTTGCTTTATCATGATTGACCCAACAAGAATCTTTGTATTTATTTACCAGGGTTATTCTTAAATGAATCTGTCTGAAAAACACATTTCAACAATAGATTGATCCCCATGGCATTTTAAATCTTTGGGTGAACAGCTTCAGGTTAGAAATTAAAACATTCTATTGTATATCTACCAAATGGAGTTCAGTGCTTCAGGCATTTGAGCTGGTCTAAAAGTCCTGCAAAGAGTATCTGTTTTGTAAATGTCTTTTATAGTGAAGTATGAAGGGGTGAGTTTAAATGTTAAGACAAAAGAAAGAAAGGCATATGGAGAATAATACAGCCATAAATTTAAGACCACAATTGACATTGTTCTTAACAAAGCAACAAAGCTAAGTGTTGGAAGTTCAAAAAAAGTTGTAATTTAATTTAGGAATATGTTATTTGTTCATTTCTTGTTTAGAGCTAAAACCTTAGTATGCAATTTAAGAAGGTTAGTTTTCTTCATACCATCATACTACAATGTGATGTTTTTTGTTTTTGCAATGTTTAATTTCTTTTTTTTGGATGGACAAATTATCCCTGTGTCCCCTGCAGCCAACTGTAATGATTTCCACTGACTGTAATAATGAGGGCAGAGCTGATTAACTTTAGGCCCTTTCCCACTAAAATCAGGAAACAAGTTACACACACACACACACACACACACACGGATCTTGTTAAACAAACAAGAATATTCTTATCTTCCCTTCCAGCAAAAAGAAAAAAAGAAATCAGTGAATTCACCAACATGGCCTTTGCCAGTTGGCCAGAGGATCAGGTCACTTGTATGTCTTCCCTCAGCACACAGAGAGCATTTGCATACTTGGCTGCATTATTGATTTGAAGGACATCTGCGCCAGTGATTCTGAGCTCCCTGGGATGCAGAGGCACTGTCTCAAACAACTTTAACCCATTTAAACAAAGAGTTACACTAGATTATGCAACTCTCCAAGGAAAATATTAATTCAGATGTGTAAAAGCAAAATAGACCTTAATTTACCCTTACACCTAAAATACATACCTTTTTACTTTGTCTTTGATCATTGGATATTTATTTTATAGATGGAGGACTTGTATATGACTGTGCTTATTGTATTGTGATGATTATCACTTGAAAAAGAGGCCATTCTTCTCCAGATGTTTATTTTGGTCTTTGCAAAAAAAAAAAAAAAAAAAAAAAAAAACTTTTACAAGGAAATTTTTACTCAGAATTTACCTTTATGACTTTACTGGAAATTGCATATTGGTTAACTATACGAATCTGAACTTCTAAACTTCCTTTAGTGTTATGGACTATCATCGTATTCATGGTACTTTCCTTGGTACTTTGGGGGCAACAAAGAAGTAAAAAAACATGTCCTACTCTAACGAAGTTTTCCAATCTAGTTGTTGAGTAAAAGATACCTAGAATTATATACATTTACTATGTTGAGTTCTTTTACATATACTCCTTTTAGAACATTTATTACACTTCACGTTCATTATTTACATAATTATCTTTCAAGTTCATGAGTAGGGGCTCTATCTCATACATATTTCTAATCCTTAATCAATCGCTCAAAATCTAATTTAGAGTAGATATTTAATAACAGATTTTTATGTAGAAGATGTAGGAATTCTATCAGGAGAGGTTTCATTTCTTTCATGCTAGATACATATTTTTATGTAATATTAATATCCCCTTCTTTTATCTAAACATTTGAGCCCATTTCAGTTAAAAGCCAACCAAAGAACTAAAGAGTCATCCTTTATTCCTTTCTTTATTTCACTCATATACCAAATCAATTATTAGTTCTTATAGATCTAGCAAAATGTGTATCAAAACTGCACTGCTGCTAGTGTCCACTGTGGTTCCTCACGTCACTACTATTAACTAGATTTTCTGCTATTTTTTGTTAATGGATCATGCTGTTTTCGCTTTTGTCTTTCCAGTCTCCACACAGAGGAATCAGTGTGATTTTTTTTTAAGTGTTAATCTAGGTAATGTCATTCCTAGGTTCAAACACTTTAATGGCTCCCATACCTTTAGGACAAAGTCAGATACATTATCTGACTAACAAAGCCCCACACAATTTGATCCTGCTACATCTCTGACCTCTTTGTTTCCTTTCATCCTTCCCATCTAGCCTTAAACACATTCTGTCCTTTCACAGAAGGCTCCTTCCAGCCATGTGCTCCTTCCATACTTGGCTGTTTTCTCTACCAGAAATGTACTTCTCTCTGACTTCGGTATAGCTTTTTTTCTTCTTTATCATTTCTGCCTCAACTGGAATGTTACTTTTGTATCTGTTAGAATGTTTATGCTGCAATAAATGAAAGATGAACCTAAGAGTAATTTTATAGTGGATTTCATCATTTCACTTATAAAGATCCTGGGAGGAAGATGATTAAAATGCAGGTTGATGCAGTCCAGGGATACCAAGGCACTCATGCAATTTCTCTGCTCATTTTCTTTACTTTCTTTTCAAGATTATGGTGCCCTCTGAACAGTATATCCAAGAATGAATAGATGAAGACAGTCAATACTCTTTCAGGAAAGAAGTGTCAGGGGAATGACCATTAGATTAGTGACTAAGGACATTTGCCAAATTTCCTTAGAAAGATAATCTCTGACAGTTCAGTCTATAGTTGTCACTCAGTTACTTGTTAGCACATCACCCATTTTTATTTTCTGCATAGCATATATAATCATCTGGTACTTTTTTAAATTTTTTTATTTGTTGTCTTATTTGCTATCCATTTCCTTTCATTAAAGTATAAGCTGTGGATTGTCTATTTTGCTTATAGTTATCTTTTCAGGATTTAGGACAATTCCTGGCACATAGTAGCTTCTCAATAAGTAAATATGTGGATTGGAATAACTAGAAGAATAAGAAGGGAATGGTACTGATAAATATGAGTAAAAACACTTCAAATATCATATAGCTAGCATAATTTCATACTACTGATACTTGAAAACATCTTTTAAGATTGGAAAAAATTTGATTTAGTCTTTCAAAAATTATAACAAAAAACAGAGGCACCTGGGGGCTCAGTTGGTTAAGTCTCTGACTCTTGATTTCAGTTCAGGTCATGATCTCAGGATGGTGAGAGTGAGCCCCTTGTTGAATTCTGTGCTCAACACAGAGTCTGCTTGAGTTTCTTTCTCTGTTTCCCTCTGCTCCTCCTCCTGCTCTCTATCTTTCTAAAATAAATAAAATCTTTTTAAAAATTATAACAAAAAACAAAGAAAAGTAAGCAACAACTGAAAGAACAAAGATCAGGGATCCCTGGGTGGCGCAGCAGTTTGGCGCCTGCCTTTGGCCCAGGGCGCGATCCTGGAGACCCGGGATCGAATCCCACGTCGGGCTCCTGGTGCATGGAGCCTGCTTCTCCCTCTGCCTGTGTCTCTGCGCCTCTCTCTCTCTCTCTCTCTATCATAAATAAATAAAAATTAAAAAAAAAAAAACCTGAAAGAACAAAGATCAACCCTGTAGCAGATTTGTTAATCAAAAAAGTATCTTATAAGTATTATTACATAATAGTCAATCTGATTTTCTTACTAAATCAGATGTCAGATACATCCAGAAACCTGAGATCCACAGTGTCAGTTTCAAAGTTTCTTTCAATAATTTGCATGAAATATGAATGCTTTGATTTTCAGCTAAGGTTTGTTACTAGCAACAATTGCATGTGTTTAGGGAGAAAGTCACAAGTGTTCTTTCCTACTAGATGCTTTCTGTAAGTTTATGTGCATATTTCTAATAGTTATTTCTTCATAAATAATTTTGTAGGGTGTTCACATAACAACATACATTTCTGTAGCCTAGCTACAAAGTTGTTGCTTATGTAGACAATACTAACAATTTCCCACAAGTCATTTAGCTTATAGAGAGAAGGACAAAACTTAAACATGTATGCATTAAAAATTATCTTTGGAATTAAAAATAGTTCAAGTGCAACAATTATTACAACCATATTAAATCATGACATGGCCTGTGGATTTGATTTAAAAATCAGTTGAGGTACATGACCTAGTGAGCTGCCACACTTACTGCAGTCAGAGAATGGAGTTTGTTATACCTGGACTCTGGAAATCTTTCTTTTTAAGGCTCTTTTTTAATAAGTTTTTAAAAGTAGGGTTTATAGTCCATCGGACTTCTCATCTAAAGCTTATTTCCCTCACAGGAAAAGTATAACACATCCAGCAAAAAGAAACTAACAATATAAAACAAACTTTATAACAACATTGTTCTTACTCAAATTTGGCTTGAATGTCTCCTTAAAGAAATTGTTATATTGCAATTTATCGTAAATTTATATTTGGTTTGTTTTTTGTCCTGTTTCTGGCACACAGCTCCTAAAATCCTTGCAATTTCCCAAATGAGGAGAGAGACAGAAATGTTTTTTGTTATGTTAAGGTGACTTTTGGACCTCAGTTAAGGAAGGAAGCTAGTTGCCAAGACACCCAACCCTGTGATTGGAGGGCTGGAAATTTCAATCCCACCCCGCTATCCCAGAGAAGGGGAAGGGTGGAGGTTGAATCAATCACCAATGCTTTTATCAATCTTTTTTCTTTTTTTTTTTAAGATTTTATTTATTTATTCATGAGAGACATAGAGAGAGAGAGAGAGAGAGAGAGAGAGAGGCAGAGACACAGGCACGGGGAGAAGCAGGCTCCTTGCAGGGAGCCCGACATAGGACTCAATCCCGGGTTTCCAGGATCACGTCCTGGGCTGAAGGTGGGGCCAAACCACTGAGCCACCCGGGCTGCCCTATCAATCTTAACTATAAAAACACAAAAGGATAGTTTCCGGGTTGGTGAACCTGTGGGAGGTGCTGGGAGAGTGACATACCTGGGAAGGGTGTGGAAGCTCCTCCTCCTTTCCTCATACCTTGCCCTGTGTGTCTCTTCTGTCTGACTCTTCTTGAGTTATATATTTAGAATAAACAGATAGTCGGGGCTCCTAGGTGGCTCAGTGGTTGAACACCTGCCTTTGGCTCTGCTCCTGATCCCGGTGTCCTGGGATCCAGTCCCGCAGAGAGCCTGCTTCTCCCTCTGCCTGTCTCTGCCTCTCTCTGTGTGTCACTCATGAATAAATAAATAAAATCTTTTTAAAGAATAAACTGGTAGTCTAATAAGTAAAATGTTCCTCTGAATTCTATAAGTCTCTCTAGCAAATTAATTGGACCCAAGGACAAAGTTATAGGAACCTCTGATTTATAGCAGGTAGTTAGAAATACAGGTAATAACCTGGACTTGTGATGGGCTTCCTGAGTTAGAGGGGGGTTCTTGTCTCCAATTCATAGCCAGTTAGTCAGAAGCACAGGTAATGATTTGGTCTTGTTGACTGATGTCTGAAGCTTTGGAGGGAGGAGGAGCAGTCTGGTAGAACTGAACCTTAACCTACCAGATCTGACACTGTCTCTGGGTAGAGAATGTCAGAATTGAATCAAGCTGTAGGACACCCAGCTGGTTCCCAAAGAATTGCTTGCCATAGGTTGGGGGGAACCCCCTCTATGAATTAGAATTAAGATCTGGATTCCTTTAGGAATGAATGACAAAAATGAAAGAAATTCTTTCTCATTAAAAATTCAGGTAATGTATGGTAGATCACAAATGAAGAAAGAAAAAGAATCAAAACAACAGATGCTGGCAAGAATGAGGAGAAAGGGGAACCCTCTTACACTGCTGGTGGGAATGCAAACAGGTGCAGCCACTCTGAAAAATAGTATGGAGGTTCCTCAAAAAGTTAAAAATGGAACTATGTACAACTCAGAAATTGAACCACTAGGCATTTACCCAAATGATACAAAAATACTGATTCAAAGGGGCACATGCACCTCGGTGTCTATAGCAGCATTATCAGCAATAACTAAATTTTGGAAAGAGCCCAGAAGCCCACTGACTGGCAAATGGATAAAGAAGAAGTGATGCAGGGGGGATGGATTAAATGGTGATGGGCACAAGGAGGGCACTTGTGATGAATACCAGGTGTTATATGTAAGTGTATGTATGTATATGTAAGTGATGCATCACTAAATTCTACTCCTAAAACTAAGATTACACTATATGTTAACTAACTAGAATTTAAATAAAAACTTGGAACATTAAAGAAAAGACAATAATCAAGTATTTACTTGATAGGAATAAGAAAAGTTAATTATTATTGAATAACAAAAAGATTGTTGGGACGCCTGGGTGGCTCAGCGGTTGAGCGCCTGACTTCGGCCCAGGGCGTGATCCTGGAGACCTAGGATCGAGTCCTGCATCGGGCTCCCTGCATGGAGCCTGCTTCTTCCTCTGCCTGTGTCTCTGACTCTCTCTCTCTGTGTCTCTCATTAATAAATAAGTAAAATCTTTTTTTTAAGATTGTTGATTTTTTTAAAGCGTTGTTTAAGAGAGCAAAGGTACAAAGGTAGGGGAATAGAAAATATTCAGATAATTCTAGGATAAAGGAAATTTTCTTTGTGCCTCAGAATTGGGTATCTGCTTTTTTTCATAGGAAATGCCAGACTTCTCAGCCAGAAAAGTATGTTAATATGTTAATTTGAAGGAAATTATTTGGAATATTTTTAAAGCTGACTGGTTTATGAGTCCTAACTTTAGATCTCAATTCTTATAAAAGGAAGAAAGACCAAAAATGAAAAGAAGTAGACTCAGCTAATCACACAAGTATTTGGATATAGGCACTGTAGCATTGACAGCTTCACACACAGATGAACTTCACATACTTTTTGCTTCCTCTACATTGTAGAGGAAGCAAAAAAAAATATCATTACAGAGATAAATTACAAAAAGATGGATAAAGAGGGAAAACTATGAGAAATAAGAGTAGGGTTAGCACTAATTTAAGAAAATATATCCAGGAGACAAAATTACTTCTATTGCTGATTGGTCTGCCTCACAGGTCTCACCCTGCTCAGGAGTACAGAAACTTCTATTAGTCCAAATCTCTTCTGCCTCTGTCTTAAATGGTTTCATTTTACTTTCCAAATTCAATCTACTCTAAAGCAGATCACAGAGTTGTTTTACATGAGCTTCTCAATGACTTCTTCATTTTAAGTAAAATCTCAGCATATTTAGAGATAGGATCAAGATGTATGAAGAATGAGTCTTCCTGGGTTCTTGTGGGGAGAGGGAGGAGAGCACTGAACCAAATGATGTCACTGTGCTGTTCACAGGCCTCTGTAGTAATGGTGTATCTTGTCTGCCTAATCATTGCTTGTCCTACTGGCAAATGCTGCTGAAACTTGCAGCTGGTGACTTTATGGCATCCTTTCCCTTTTGCCTGTATTTTAACTCCTTGAACATTGTCAGCTTCATTATTTAATTATTTCTGGGAAATCTAATATTTGAGCTCCCTATGAGTAGGGTAGTCACATAAAATACAGAATGCCTAGTGGAATTTGGATTTCAGATAATTATAGTATAAGTATGGCCCAAATATTATATGGGATATTTAATGTTTATCTGAAACTCAAATTTAACAGTTATCCTCTATTATATTTCCTGTATATGACAACCTCACCCATGAGTTTTTATTTATATATTGATTTTCTTGGTTTGTATTGTGTTCTATTGTCTTCTCTCCTCGGGTATGTAGCCTCTTTTTTCCTTTTTAAACATTGTATGCTACACTTGTATCAGCAAACTTGTTTATAGAAATAGTAAGGTCTTAAATAAAATTATTCTCTCTCAAAATAATACCTATTTGTTTCTGGAAGGCACTTTGAGATATTACAATCCAGGATCCACTTAATCAAATTTCAAGGATTGTGTAGATTTAAATCTAAGCCTCAGTACTTGTGAGTTTTGTCTACTTATTGATCATACTCATCTCAAATTAAGATGGGTTCCCCAGGTTACCATGTCTGAACTTCAGTTTCTGTCCTCTGGCACAGCAGGATTGTTAAAAGTGTTTTCTAGCATCTCTGCTTTTCTGCTGCTTCCTCTTGAGTCAGAAACCACTCAGAAAAAGCCCTAAATTCACCACTCTAGGCTTTCATCCTCCCATGGATCTTGGCTGGTTATTCTTTGCAATTTATTATCTCTTTTATGCCTCCAAGTATGTGTTTGTGTCTAGAGTTTCTAATTGTTCCCAGCAGGAGATTTAGTGTAAATCACACTCTCCTTTTACTGAAACAAAGTCAGAATGTCATTAACAAATACTTCTTAAGGATGAGAGGCAAAATTGTAGGAAATATAAAGGGGAATATAAACAAAAGTGATATTCCTTTCTTGACCATACTAAAATATATCATGTTAGAGATGGTGTGTGATTCAATGCTACATGTTCCCCTCTTGCTCAGTCTCTTTAAGGGCAGTGGAAGATAGTGAACAAATCCTGTTCATTTTTTCTTAATAATAAATTTTTTATTGGTGTTCAATTTGCCAACATACAGAACAACACCCAGTGCTCATCCCGTCAAGTGCCCCCCTCAGTGCCGCCACCCAGTCACTCCCATCCCCCGCCCTCCTCCCCTTCCACCATCCCTAGTTCGTTTCCCAGAGTTAGGAGTCTTCATGTTCTGTCTCCCTTTCTGATATTTCCTACCCATTTCTTCTCCCTTCCCCTCTATTCCCTTTCACTATTATTTATATTCCCCAAATGAACGAGACCATATAATGTTTGTCCTTCTCCGATTGACTTATTTCCCTCAGCATAATACCCTCCAGGTCCATCCACGTGGAAGCAAGTGGTGGGTATTTGTCGTTTCTAATGGCTGAGGAATATTCCATTGTATACATAAACCACATCTTCTTTATCCATTCATCTTTCGATGGACACCGAGGCTCCTTCCACAGTTTGGTTATTGTGGACATTGCTGCTAGAAACATCGGGGTGCAGGTGTCCCGGCGTTTCATTGCATCTGTATCTTTGGGGTAAATCCCCAGCAGTGCAAATCCTGTTCATATGTAGGCTTCAGACTTCAGAAGCACCCAGACTTGAAGTTTTCAAAAGATTTTGTTTTTAAAAATCCCCTCATAATTCCTAAACCATCAACTTGGGATATTTAAAATATCTCCACACAGGCAGTGAATTTGTTAATTTTTCAGTGGGCTTGTTAATGAAGAGGCAGTGTTTATAAGGATTGTGTTTAATTCTCTTAAACCTGATTGAGTGAATATTCTTTGTTACAGGAGTAATTGATTGCATCTACTCTGGAAAAAGTTGTTTTATATCTCTTACAAATTGACAAATTTACTTTGATTAATATCCTGTGAGCATAAGTTTTTGTTTTATATGCAATGCTATTTTTTAGCATTTTGTAATGTTTTATATATATTTATATATATTATATATATATAAAACCACTCATACTCTGAAATTTTACCACTGGAGGGAATAAAGCAACTTTTAAATTCATATCTTCCTTAAAGTTAGTGATAGTGGATGTGTCGGAACAATCTAATCATGGTTATAATCATCTTAAATATAGATCTAAAATTTAGAAATTATTTTATTCTTAAAACTAATTTATCCATTAATCGAAATAAAGCTATGTGTTCATGTATCAAAATGAAGCTATGAAAAACAAATAAAGCTATACCCCATTAATTAATCTGACAAAAGCCTTGTCAAGTATTTTTCAGCAAAATGTAAAATATTTTCTCTCAAATCAACATTTTAATTGAAATGTTTACCCTATAAAACTCAAATCACCATTTTCAAAGAGAACAAAGTGTTAATATTTGAGTTCTTCCAATAAGAATGTGAACAGATTATATTATCAGTTGAAAGTAGTATTATATTTGCATGCAAAGGAAAAGCACAGAAATTGCAAAATCCATATTGTAGCTTCCAGCTAATGACAAGGATAGTAACCTCAAAGAAGCAGAAAATTCCAGAAATAAACACAATAAAAAATAATAACAATCAAAATGCCTATCATACCCTACGGCATTGGGATAAGAAATAATACTATTTGTCTGTCTGGCAGAAGGTATATTTCTGGTAATAAGTTTTAGATGCTGAAAGCAAGGTGATTATTTATCAAAAAAGAGATTTGTTTTTCAAGCTCCATTGGTAAAAATGACTAAACTTTTAGCTGGGAAGGTATAAGAAATTATATATTGTAAATTAAATAATCTTCAAATAAGCTCAAGTAAATAAGAGGAGTCCAATCGAAACCCAGATATCTCAGATCTTGTAAGCCTTATCTCCACAGTAAATTTCCATTTCCTCTAATATCAGGATTAGGGTAGTGGTTTTAAAAATAAAGGTTTAAAATCAGATCTCTTGAGTTCTGATGGTGATTCTACCTGTTACTGTGTATGCTTCAGCACGTTACTTGCTATCTCAAGACCCCAATTATCCCATCTATTAAATGGAGTAATCTTGAGGATTGAAAGGCACATTAAATACAAAAGATTAAAAGGACTGTTTGGCACATAATTGGCCGTAACTGCTAGGATTACTTATAATAATAATAATTATCATTAAATTTCTATAAAACTCCACCAATTAAGTTGGTATGGATTTGGTCTTCTACCAAAGTTCCATTCCAAATATAATTCTGAGCATCTCCAGGGTTACTTATTTCTATTATTGAACCAGTCTTTCCCATGTTCACCTACGATTATCTGCCAAGAGGTCAGATGTCCTGATCAGGCAAGACTCTGAAAACAGTGACTGGCTGGTTTCATTTTCCTTCATCTTTCTGGCCTCCTTCTCAGGACAGATCAAGACAAATCATTACCCCAGCAAGCCCAGTGATTCCGTCATTATGGTCACTTCTGTGTGCATATCAAGATGCAGATCAAGATGGCTCCTTTTGCCATGAGGAACCATCCTCTTTTTAGTATAATGCTCAGTGAGGGTAGCAGACATGTCCCTTGTGATTTAGCTTTTTATAATTAACCTACCTCAAATCCTCATTGTGGCACTAATACTTGGATGGGGATTTTTATTCTTGTTTGTTGGTACGGATGGCTATTTCTGCCTTAGTTGCATGCTGTGCAGAGAATCAACACTTGATTTCTATATCCTAGGCTCTAAAGTTGAATTTGATTACCTAAGGAGACCTATTTTCCATATGGTAAGTTTCCCCTTGGTAACTACTATTATCCTTTGTTCCTTTTCATATCAGACTGAGACTTTATCAGATAAGTTTAAATAAGTAAGTGTTGAATATCAATTTATTTTGTACCATATTTAGTTCTCCACAGGGGTAGAAAAAATATTCAACCATATATCCTCCAATTCCCAAATCAGGTGGTTATATTTGGGGAGAAAGGTCACCTGACAGAGGGCAACTAACTCCTCCTGCTTTAAGTACCAGGCGTTTGACAAGCCAAACTGTATTGATAGATTAAATTGTTAATTAAATAGTTTCTTAAATTCAGAGTATGTTGCATCATATGGATTTGGACATTAATGCATTTTAACGTGGAGGTAATTACTTAAAAATAACATTCTTCAGGGAATATATATTTT
The DNA here is from genome assembly GCF_048164855.1 of Canis lupus baileyi. Classification (NCBI taxonomy): domain Eukaryota; kingdom Metazoa; phylum Chordata; class Mammalia; order Carnivora; family Canidae; genus Canis; species Canis lupus. The sequence continues at coordinate 50,569,042 of NC_132855.1, read as the reverse complement.
TAAGGTTTTAAAACAAATCTGTACCCTGGCTTGCTTTTGAGATGATTTTTTTTTGAAATGATCTTCTACTTGTTTTGCATGATATATGTAACTTTACCATGGAGAAATTTTGGAGGCTCTTTTGTTCATTTGTCAGCGTAGTTAGAAAGTGATTTTGTTTGATCCTCTTACTGCAATTTCACTACATTTCATGATGCAATTACAACTTTATTTCAACTTTTAGTATTAAGAGCCACAAATTAGAAACATAACTCACAGAATCACAGTGGCTAAATAAAGTTGTCACATTAAATACTGTACAGTGTATATCTAGACATTGTAGTTATTTTTGAAGTTTTCACTTTGGTGTCTTAAAATATATATTACAAAATATATATATAAATTACATCTTTTGACAGAAGCAATTATTATCTAGGAGGAAGAATTTAAACTAGACTTCAGAAATTGTTTAGAAAACAGTGCATTTGGACTTCATGATAGTAAGAAATTAAATTATTCCATAAGATACTATACTATTATTAAAAAGGAGTGCCACTGATGTCTATAGACAAAGGCAACATTTTGAAAGGATCACAAAGATTAATCAACATGCACTATTTTATTGAGATCAGTGAGTAAATACATTTAACACATGGATAAAATTTGAATCAAAATTGGAAAAACTACTTTTACTTAAATATTACTTATATTTACTATAAAAATTTTGGAATTTTTATTTCTCATTTGCTTTTACTTACTTAATATGGTGAGACAGTATCTCCTACATAGTATATTTTTTCAGAATACCTTATTATAGCTTTAAGTAGAAATTTAATATTTTAGTTTCTTCTTTTTTTCACAGTTGGAATATATTCAACTTTAAAATGGATGTTATGAATGTAGAAAAGGTGTAAGAAATAGTGTTTTTGGCAAATTTTATTACTAGCTAAAAAAATGAAAATCAGAATATTATCTGATTTTTTTAAATGTATAATATATATATGCATGTATGTATATATGTGTGTATGTTGACAAATTGATAGATGGGGCAGATAGGCAGAAAGATAGTTTACTTTGAGTCCTAGACTGACACTAAACATTGTTGCTCTACCATTACCTCTAATGTTTATAGTGTAATCTACTGGAAGAAAAATTTTACAAGATCCTATCGGTCCTAATTTAAATTTGTTGAATTTTTTCAATCAAGTTATTTATAATTCGTATTCATCCATAAGTTCTTTCAAAGTAATTTATTGAGTGCCTACAGATAGTAGATACTTATTATCTATTATTACTACTAAAATAATAATAAAGCATGCTCATGAGTTTAGTCTTTGGGTGACTGATGTATAATTAGATGAGATACCTATATATCTATATCTATATCTATCTATATCTATATCTATATCTATATCACCCAATCTTATGTATGTGTGTGTGGATATATATATATATATATATATATATATATGTGGATATATGTATGTATGTATATATCTGTATATATATATGTATGTGTGTGTGTGTGTATATATATATATATATATATATATATATATATATATATATCTGCACTTGAACTTAGCTTTAAATTATGGAGAGGTCATCTTACATACAAACATACCCTGGTTTGAGAATAGTGTCTGTTACATAAACATTATATACATGTTTTGTTTTTTTTTTTGCAGTATCTTCAGTAAGACTAACTAAATTTAGGTACACTGTGAGAAGGATCTATTTTTGTATTTTTTTTCATGTATTTTGCTCAAAATTGAAGTGAATGACATTCCAAGTAGCCAGATCTGTAAGTTAGAGCTGGTAATGTCAAGACTTCTAGGGTACAAGCAAGGCAAAACAATTAATCTTTTTTTAATTTTTTTTTACAATTGATCGTTTTTAATGCCCTCTGAAGATATTTACACAGTGATCAATAGTAATATTTCCTCAGAAGAATGATGCAATGGAAACTTTCTATATTTCCATTGATTCAGGTAGCAGAACTTCTATTTTGCTATGTTACATAAAGGTCCAATATGACATCCAGGAATCAAGATTACACAATCATCAACAAAGGGCCTCATAAAACTAAACAAATAGAGAACTAACTGCATAGAAATCTGTTCATGATGAGCCATAATGACTCATCTTAAAATAGGAGCTGATTGCTTCTGACATAATAGGGAGGTCAGGCATTTTATAATTATTGTTTCATTCCACTAAGCTCTCATTACATCAGAAAAGTCAATACTGACTTTGCCAATAAGGTTCAGGAAAAATATCAAGAATAATCATACCTTACTTTACATAGAATTGCTGAATGTGATAAAATAAATAAATTCCAGGCATTTTAACAATATGATTTGAGAAGGATAATAGTAGACAAAAATGAAGAGAAGGAGAGACCATGTAATGTATTATAATGTGGTATTATACCTTGGCCTTTGAAATCAGAGACTGGTAGTATAACAAGGGATCCTTAAGGAATTCTCTCACCCCCAGACTTGTTGCTATTTTTAAGAACATTCATGTTCTTTTAAGAATAAAGAGGGAAACAAGAAGCAACTGAAATATGGATAGAAAATGGTAAATGAACTTCTGGTTTGTGTTGCTTCTAGGCTGCTGGATATTGTGAAGCGAGATCTGAGCTTAGAAGATGTGATTCCAGTAGTGATGTCCAACCAAGTAGATAGATTCCCCTGAGATACTTGGTCTACTTACTTTAGAAAAATCTCTAAGCATTTGGGATGCCTGGGTGACTCAGTCAGTTAAGCATCTATGGACTTTGGCTGTGGTCACGATCCCAAATTGAGCACCATGTCACCCTCCATGCTCTATCTGGTGTCTGCTTGTCCCTGACCCTCTCCCTCTGCCCCTACCTCTGCTCATGCACACACACTCTCTCTCTCAAATAAATTAAATAAAAATCTTTAAAAAAAATCCCTAAGCATCAAGTAAAATAATTAATGTGAATATAGTTTTAAAAATATGACGTTTTATGAAAATATTATTTTCTTTATCACACTCATTTCTTTATCAGTGTAGATTATACTACAGTGCTTTTCAGGCTTTTTCTTTACTCTTTTTTGCTCCTGTGACTCTTATCTCCCTCCCCTTCCCTTTTTTCCCAACATCAAGTGGTCAAAGTGCCTGTGTAGGTTGAGTCAATGGTAGAATGAATCTGAAGACCATGGCTCAAATTCCTATTTCAGTAACTATCTCCTAAAATTCAATTTAAAAAGGACTGAGAAACTATTTATGGCTGTGCTCTTCAAACCAGAGAAGGTCAGAAAATAGAACCAAATCCTCCAAATCCTTTGCTTCTCACTCCTGTGTATGAATCTTGGTATTTGATGTTCACTTGCACAGGATATCATATGTGGCATGTTTATTTTACAATTAGTTAGTTTTGGTGGATACAATATCTGGAAATAACACCCTCTCTCCAGGCATTGTTTAGAGAAGAATGAGAATAAAATTAATTTTAAATTAAATTCCTTAGAGAGATCTGCAATTCAGGCCAGAAGTGTCCAAGTGAAAGCAGTCCCTGATTTGTTCTTAAGTGACTTTACTTCAACATGAATGAACTATATTGAATATGTATTATATGTTCTCTTCCCTGTATCTTTTCTTTTTCTTTGCCTTTCCTCTTTGGCATCTCTTAATTTCATACCCAACCCCAGAAGCTGATGGGAAATGATGAGCAGGATCAGGATTCAATAGCTGTGACCCATGTCAGTGATTTGAGAGGAATGTACACAGTCCCTGTTTCCTGCCTTCAAGTTTATAAAGAGTTAAAAAAAAAAAAGTTTAAAAATAGGAGTGGAGACAGTCAATAAAGGCATTTAGCAGTTTTAGCAGAACAAAAAGTTACCTTAAAAACAAGTAGTGATAATTGGTTAATTAGAAGTAGAAGATTGGCTAGGTATTAAGAGATTTCTGAGAAGAAAGCATGACCATAAAGGAATAAAAGCTGAGTGATAAAGATAATTCTCCTTTTTAATGTCTCAAGTTCAAAAAATATTGGTGATCTTTTAGATTTTAGGAAATCGTGCCATGTAGAAAACAGTCGAAGTAATTAAAAGAGGATCATTATAGAGCAGAATGAATAGTTTGCTTTATTCACTGATGATCCACCAATTTAAAAAATGCTGAATAGAAAAGAGATTTAAGTGTTGACATTCTCTAAGCTGATATTATTAATATCTCAAAATTCTATTTATTTAAATAGGTGCAGTAATCAGCATTAGGGAAATGAGCTGTCTCATGATTTGCAGGTGGGAGGAAGTTCTCTTTATAAAGGAAAATTATATAAAAGTCCTAAAATTTTTATTATTCATTTAAAAAATTGAATTTCTAACTTACAAATAGTAAAATTAAATCTTTGCATGTGTGTGTATCTTACGTGTTTTGACAAATGTGTAGGATCGTATTACCTCCACCATAATAATCAAGATACAGAAGAGGGCCATCATTCCAAGAGACCCCTTCATATTGTTCCTTTGTAGCAAAACCTCTCCACTCTTCCTTCCTTCCTTAAACTCTGTCGACCACTGAATTATTCTATTAGTTTTTCCTTTGGCACATTATACTGGACTAAGGGATACACTTTACATAGAAAGAGATGCAGTATGGGGAGCTCCTTGAGATCAACTGGACCTATTCCATGCTGTACCACTCAGAAACTGTTAGTCTGGTTAGAATAATGAAATGGCCTCATGAGGTGCTCGCTTGTTGAAGAAACTCTGCAATGATGGGATGTCATCCTCCATGATGAATTTATACTCTAAGTAAACAAACCTTGTTTGTTGTGTTTATTCTGTATAGTGTGTGGACTACCTGGATAAGAGAACTTGGGACAGTAAGTAGGAATGGCTCTACTTACTATCTTGCTCAGAGGCTCACTAGGACAAATTTGTTCCTTAAAGCCAGAATTCTAAATTCTTTAGGTTTAGAGGATTTCCAGAGAGAAAATGCTTTCAATACAGGACATAGAAAAAAATCTCATGACATTTCAAGTTCTGTCTATCCAGTTAGTTTAGTTCATCACTCATTCAAAGAATAAAAGCCAAAAAAGATTGATGATCGCCAGGATATTGTACTGCTTTTGCTAACCAGTGAAGAAATGTATGACTTTTAATAACTGAATTAATAAATTTTTAGTTACTTTAAAATTTAATTATTAAAATATGAGCCTGTAAATGTGTTAATATAATTAGTATAGTTAATGGAAATAGCCAATCGTGTTGTTGCATGTAGAAATTTTTAGACTTTTATTCCATGACTCTTAGCTCAGTGATGTTTATTTCTTTGGTTTTTTATTTTGATATATTATTTTGAGTTTATCCATTAGTTCTGCAGTTTGATATCCATGTTAACCTTGAGAAGATCACTTCACTCTCTAAGCATAGTTATCCACATCTGGAAAATACACATAACAATGGCACTGGGTCATAAATTTGGGGGAATAAGTAAATAATAATTTTGAATTGGAACACAACATTTATTAACTGAATGTGTATCGACAAGTTATTTAAATCTTTGAAAATGTATTCCTTACTTGTATACTGAAACTTTAATAGTGATAAAATGAAATAATATTTTAAGTAAAACAGATTAGTGCCTGATACGGTGTCTGTTAGAGGAATTTGTGGCTATTGTTGTTTATATTACTCTGCAAGAGTCAATTTGATTGAGCAAATCCAGGTTCCATTTTTTCTTACAGTGAACTAAATTGTCACAGTACTCATCCCAGTGTGGGAACTCACCGTTGTAAGTTAAATTTTTGAAACAGATATTTCCTAAAATGTGCACTGTAAACATTTAAAGTTATAATTAACTTAATTAACTTAATCCAATCATTGTCATAGACATGCATTACAATTCATCAATGTGGGCTTAAAAGGAGACTTGATCTCTTCCCTTTCAGCTAGCTATTTAAATCTGTATCCTCTTAAGAGATGCAAAGAGCCAGTCTTACCACAGAAAAAAAGGAGTGATAGCAATAATAATAGTGATAAAATGAAAATAAATGTCAATGCTACTATGCTTGGCCTCAATTAGTTCTTATGAGATACTGTGTAAAGAAGATAATTAAATAATAGTTTAAATCCTATAAAAGTATAATTAGACTTAAAGAAAAAACAAGTATCCTCCAGTGTCAATTGCCCTATGTGTTTTTTAAAGCTTAATGTCTCCTTTAAATGAGACCACAACTATGACATTTCACATCCTCTGAGCCAAAGATGTCCAATTAATGCAAATTAAATTTTCTTTGCATTTAATGTTAGATATTTTCTTCTCATTTGCCTTGACTTTCTCTTATTTGTATCCTTAGGCTCTTCACATTTCATTCAGAATAAGAACAATAAAAATATAGATTTGTGTATATGTTTTTTGATCTTTATAAGATCAACTATAATCCTAAACACTGTTTTGGCTTAAAAAAAAGACTAGAAGTCTTAGGTAAGAGGATCAGAGAAACTATTCAGAAAATTGTATGTGAAAATTATATTAGATAATCATATTTGCCTCAAAGTTGAACTTAGAAAATAAGAGAAGAAAGAGGAGTGAAAATTATGTGTGAGAGATAAAACAAGTTACAAATTTTGTATGGTATTTATATAAGAATGACAGAGGAGATTTACTAGTAGATTTATTATTTTTTTGGCAAGTGTACCAAAATATAGTCCTGAAAGTAGCAGATTAGCATTCTGTTTCATCACTCTAGGCTCTTCCTTATGTAGTGACCTTGAATGGTGTGGAGGCAAGATATTGGACTCCGTAGGACCCTGGATTCAAAAATATAAAGTACTCTTAAGAGTGTCTCTAACCTTACACTCTCATACTCTAATTTATGCTGCAAAATATACCCCAAATCGTGTAAAATGCAGTAGTTCAGAAGTTACAATCTAACCCCCTCCATGCTCTGATTAAAAAAAAAACAAAAATGAAAATAAAAACACAGTGTTTTTATTCCTTTATTTAAAGAGAAAAAGCTAAGTATTTTTGATACAAAACTGTGTTTCAGAAAATTTAACTTGCCCACCAGCTCTAACAGCCATCAGATACCAAAACCTAAGGAGTTTTCAAAACTTATGATTCTATCCTCAAGTGCAGGTGTTTGTATATCTTAAGTTTATATATCTTAAATATAGCCCAACATGCAGATAAATAGTCTTACTAGGAAATCACCATTGTACCCATTTCCAGCCGTTTCCTCCCCACTCCAGGAAGAACAACCATCCTGACACTGTAAATGTTTCATTTATTTTTGAACTTCATCGAAATAAGATCATAACTTATTATACTTACCTAACTAAAGGAAAAGTTTATGGGAGGAAGTGAGAGTGGTAAATAGGGAAGAACTAAAGATTTTAAGACTGCAAATAGCAGAAGGTCTCTCAGGTCATGAGTTAACAACTGCCATGAAGAGCCACTTTGGAGATGATATTTATTAAAATATGAAGAATGGTTAATGAAAAGTCATATTTCTTCCTCTTCCATGTTATACATAAGCTAAATTCAATATTAAGGTTATGAATTAAGTACATATTATTCTTAAATATCATTTTTCAAAATGAAATGTGTATATAAACACATATACATATGCACATATGTATAATTTACCATTTCCATAAAAGTTTTAAAATATTGCCTTATCACCACATTCTTTTTGACATAGTTAACTTTTCCTTCTACAGGTAAAATGACCGTTGGAATTAGTGGGAAAGTTAATGGGAAACTAAAGGAAAAACATATCTAGATGAAAAACAGGCTTAAGAATCAGTCTACTAAGCAGTGTTTTCAGTTGGATTGATCTAAGAATTTACCATTAGCTGGGAGTTGGGTGTCACCAATGTATACTATTTTAGGTGGACTGAACTAATCCATTTATGACTTTTCATTAAACCATTCTTTATACTTTAAGAAATATCACCTCCGAAGTGAAATGTATCATGGCCCTTGCCACTTAAATATTGTTTTATAAGCCTAAAAAAGGGTTGAACATTGGACTAAAGTGCTTAATTATATAACATTCTATAGACTCTTGGCTATAATAGGATTCCTTCACTTGCATCTGACAAAGACTGTCAGATTTGAGATTTATTTTAAATCTCAGATATAATCATTGCACACCTTCTGACTTGAAAAAAATCAGATCATGTTCCATTATGTAGCATAAATGTGTGCCACTTATGGGACTTTGGTCATTTTTTGTTCATTTAATTTTTTGTCAGATATTTTTATTTTTAACATGAATATTGTAGTGCTTTTGATTCTGTATTTTTGTCATCTTATTCTTGGTACATATTCTCATTAAATAGTTGCAAACTGCGATTTAGGTCTTATCTATGCATTCTGAAAGTCATCTTTTTTTTCATATTTAAACTTAAAATACCTTTGTCAGAAAATTGCAAGCAATACCTTTTCTGGAATTTTTGGCTGTTAACTAGTTGTTCAGAGTATCTCTAAAATAACAATTTAAGTAGTAAAACATATAGCCTTAATCTCAATGATGATTATTTTTATTGCTGTTAATATTTTGGTCAAAAATTACATTTAAGAAAGATTGTATTTCCTACTATGTTTTCTGTAATCAGAACATGTTGAATTCCTTTTATATCCTTAAGAAATTGGTTTACTTCTGCATAAATCTAATAATAGATATTAAGACCCTATTGAGGATTTATAACTTTTATCAGCAGAAAATATGATGGAAAGCAGAGGAAAAAGCAAATTAGTTGTAAAGTTCAGGAAAATATTAATACAAAACCTTTGAGGAATATCATTATCATTGTGCATTTTCCCTTCTTAGATAATTCTGATAAAACACATTGGAATAGGAATGGCAAATAACATTTTCCCTTTATCCTTTGAGTTCAAAAAAAAGAAATATATTTACAATATTAAAATATTTAAAATTGCTACATTAGCTAAAAAAGGAAATACTGTTTTATATGGGCTCATAATCCAAAGGAAAGTAGGACAAGCATACTGGAAATTAAGAGGTGAAGTCAATAATATTTTACATTTAGAATCTCTCTCTTTTTATTCTCTTTGTTCTCTATTTTCAGGAACTCTTGTCTGTAGAGAAAATCTGAGTGTATTTGCTTCAGGCAGATGTTTGTTTATACTCTCTTAGCTTAGTGACTCTGGGAATAATAGAAGGAGAGGGTATGCACAGCAATGAATATAAATAATTGAACCAATATACAGTTTTTTGAGCACAAAGAAATCCCTGCATATCCATTAACATGTGGAAATACCTTGCAAAGTTATTAGTCAATCTGTATTTAAAAATTTTTTAAATTCATAACAAAATTTTGTGATAGAGATATTCCAAAAGATATTTGTAAATAATAAATGTTGTAACTGGAAAATTACAGAAGCAATTCCAGAATGCCAACACAGAACAAACTACTACAAAAATGTGTAGCATGGTTTTTACTCTTCTTAAGATTTTTTTAATTTCATAAATAATCCACAAATACATGTTTTTTTTCAAATTTTCCTTAAGCTTTGGATGTGTATGAAGCAAAAATTGACACTGCCACTATCATCCCCAAGCTCAACGTCCCTCTCCATATATAACTGGCCCGTCTTCCCCTGGATTTATACACTAACATATAAATAATTGTACCTAATATATATATATAGGTACAATATTAGGTATATATATATATATATTAGGTACAATTATTAGGTATATATATAAGGTATATATATATTAGGTATATATATATATATATATATATATATATATAGTGTATATACCTAATATGTGTACCTAATATATATATATACACACACACATATACACATATACATATATATAAATAGTATATATGCTTTATTTTATGTTTTTAATGCATGAATATATATAACCTTTTATATTCATTTATATAAACATGCATATGGTATATCAATTCATATATGTATGTGTATAATATACATACAAGTTCATATACATAAATATAAATAAACATATAAATACATTTATAAATACCATATTCTTCAATATCTTTTAAATTTTGCTTTTAGTACTGTAAACTGTTAATTTGTGGATGCCTTTAAAAATGGTTTTGACAGTAATGTTCCAACTTACAAATTTACCAAATCAAATGTTGGTTTGAATTCTGTCTTATTATTTTGAGAGAACATTAAAATTTGATTGTTGAAAAGAGAGTGAAGTCATACCATGTATCTTTTCTGACCACAGTACTATGAAACTAGAAATAAACCATAAGAAAAAATCTGGAAAGAGCAAAATACATGGAAGTTAAATAACTTACTATTAAACTGTGAATGGATCAACCAAGAAATCCAAGAGGAAGTAAAAAATTCCATGAAAACAAATAGAAATGAAAACACAATAGTCCAAAATCCTTGGGGTAACAACAAAAAATTGTTCTGAGAGGGAAGATAATAGTAACACAGGCCTACCTCAAGGTAGGAGAAAAGAGGAGATAGAAAAATAGGAATAAAGAAAATCCGAACCCAGCAAAAGTAAGGAAATAATAATATAAGGAAATAATAAAGATTAAAACAGAAATAAATGATACAAAAACTAAAAAAACAATAGAAAGATCAGTGAAACTAGGAGTTGGTTTGTTGAAAAGAACATTGATAAACCTCTAGCAAGAGTCATTTAAAAAAGAAAGAAGACCCAAATAAACAAAATTACTAATGAAAGAGAAGAAATAACAACTAACACCACAGAAATACAAATAATTATAACAGAATATTATGAAAATATATATGCCAACAAATGGGCAACTAGAAAAAAAATAGATAAATTCCTGGAAATATACAACCTACCAAAACTAAAGCAGAAAGAAATAGAAAATGTGAACAGACCAATTACTGGCAATGAAATTGAATCAGTAATAAAAAACTTTCTCAGAACAAAAGTTTAGAACCATATGGCTTGAGAAGAGAATTCTATTAAACATTTAAAGAAGAATTAATACCCATTCTTCTTAAACTATTCCAAAAAAACCTTCCAAATTCAATATGAGGACAGTATTACTCTGAGACCAAAACCAGATAAAGATACCGAAAAGAAAACTACTGGCCAATATCTGTCAAGAATATTGATGCATAAATACTCACAAAATATTAGCAAATTGAATCCAATAATATGTTAAAAAATCATACACCATTTTGAAGTGATTTTATTCCCAGGATGCAAGAGTGGTTCAATATCCACAAAATAATCAATGTGACACATGGCATCAATAAAAGAAAAGATGATCATTTCATTAGATGCAGAAAAAGCATTTGACAAAGTACAACATCCATTTATGATAAAAATCCTCAACAAAGTAGATTTAGAGGGAACATATCTGAACATAATAAAGCAATAAAGTCCTTATCTGAAAAACCACAGTCAACATCATATTCAATGACAAAAAAATGGAGAACATTTGCCCTAAGGTCAGGAACAAAACAAAGATGTTTATTCTCACCACTTTTATTGAATATAGTATTGGAAGTCCTAGCCACAGCAGTCAGACAAGAAAAAGGAATACAAAGCATCCAAATTGGTAAGGAAGAAATAAAACTATTTTCAGATGACTTGATACTATATACAGAAAACCCTACAGATTACACCAAAAAACTACTAAAACTGATAAGTGAATTCAGTAAAGTAGCAGGATACAAAATCAATGTACAGAAATGTTATATTCCTATACATTAATAATGAAGCAGCAGAAAGAGAAATTAAGAAAACAATCCCATTTACAATTGCACCAAAAATAATTAAATATTTAGGAATAAACCTAACTAAAAAGGTGAAAGACTTGTACTCTGAAAACCATAAAACACTGATGAAAGATATTCAAGACAATGCAAAGAAAACAAATTCCATGCTCATGGGTTAGAAAAACAAATATTGTTAAAATATCTATATTACCCAAAACAATTTACAGATTTAATACAATTCCTAATAAAATACCAACAGCATTTATCACAGAACTAGAACAAAAAACTCTAAAATTTGTATGGAACCACAAGAGATCCCAAAGCAATCTTGAAAAAGAGAAAGCTGAAGGTATTACAATTCCAGGTTTAGAGTTATATTACAAAGCAGTAGTAATTAAAACAGTATGGTACTGGCATAAAAGTAGATACATAGATCAATAGAATAGAATGGAAAACCCAGAAATAAACAGAAATAAACCCACAATTATATGGTCAGTTAATCTTCAATAAAAGTGGAATGACTATATAACAGAATAAATACAGTCTCTTCAACAAATGGTTTTGAAAATCCGGACAGCCACATGCAAAAGAATGAAACTGGATTACTTCCTTTCACCATACAAAAAATAAACTCAAAATGGATTAAAAACTTAAATGTGGGATCCCTGGGTGGCTCAGCAGTTTAGCGCCTGCCTTTGGCCCAGGGTGTGATCCTGGAGTCCCAAGATTGAGTCCCACGTCAGGCTCCCTCCATGGAGCCTGCTTCTCCCTCCTCCTGTGTCTCTGTCTCTCTCTCTCTCTCTCTCCCTCTGTCTATCATGAACAAATAAATAAAATCTTAAAAAAAAAAAAAACTTAAATGTAAGACCTGAAACCATAAGAATCTTAGAAGAGAGCACAGGCAGTAATTTCTCTGGCATTAGCTCTAGCAAGATTTTTCTAGATATGTCTCCTGATGTAAGGGCAATAAAAGCAAAAATAAACTATTGGGACTACATCAAAATAAATAATTCTACACAGAAAAGGAAACAACCAACAAAACTAAAAGGCAACCTATGAAGAAGATAAGATTTTTGCAAATGACATGTTTTACAAAGGTTTAGTATCCAAAATATATAAAGAACTGGTACAACTCTACACTCAAAAAGTATAATCCAATTAAAAATGGGCAAAGGACATGCACAGACATTTCTTCAAAGGAGACATAGAGATGGTCAACAGACATATGAAAAGATGCTCAACATCATTATTCATCAGGGAAATGCAAATCAAAACTACAATGTGATATCCCTTCATACCTGTCAGAAAGGCTAAAATCAACAGCATCAAAAACAAGTGTTGGAGACAATGTGGAGAAAAATAAATCCTCTTGCACTGTTGGTGGGAATACAAATTGTTGCAGCCACTGTGGAAGACAGTATGAAGGTTTCTAAAAAAATTAAAAATAGAACTACCCTATGATCCAGGAATTGCACTGTTGGGTATTTACCCCTAAAAATGCAAAAACACTAATTTAAAGGGATAGATGCATCCCTATGTTTATAGCAGAATTATTCATAATAGCCAAATTATGGAAGCAGCTAAAGTGTTCATCAATAGATGAATGAGTAAAGGCATGGTATGTGTGTGTGTGTGTGTGTGTGTGTATGTATATATGTATACACATATATACATATACACATATACACATATATATTATTCAGCCATAAAAAAATGAAATCTTGCCATTTGCAACAACATGGATAGAGCTAGAGAATATAATGCCAAGCAAAATCAGAGAAAGACAAATAGCATCATACAATCTCACTCATGTGTGGAATTTAATAAACAAAACAAATAAGCAAAGGAAAAAGAGAGACAGAGAGACAAATCAAGAAACAGGCCCTTAACTATAGATAACAAACCAATGGTTACCAAATGGCAAGTGGGTGGGGAATGGGGGAAACAATGGATGGGTATTAAAGAGTACACCTATCATGATGAAATAAATAAAATAACAAAATAAAATTTAAAAAAATAAAATGGTTTGACAGTTGAGGTTTCAACTTATCAATTTACCATAATCAAGTACTGTTTTGAATTGTGTCTTATTATTTTAAAAGAACATTAAAATCTGAATCAGTTTCATTTGTCATTATGTTTCTTAAATTATTCTAGGTGTCTCCTTTCTTAAATACATATTAGTTTATAAAAAGATGTTTGAAGTATAGTCTTTTGGTACTTATAACTTTCTCTAAGCATTACCATATTCTAGACCATGAACAGTACTGAATGGTGACTCTCTTAGTTGAAGAAGTAGGAAGTAATGGGATAGATCATATTCTAGGTGTTAGTAAATATGGGTTCCAAATCCTGCTCTGGTAGCCATAAAAAATCCTTGAGCCAAGAGATCATTAAAAATGACCTTGAGCTAAGGAGGTCATTGAGCTAAGAGGTCATTAAAATGTAGAGAAATTAGGGGGTGCCTGGTTGGCTCAGTCAGCTGAGTGTCCGCCTTTGGCTCAAGTCATGATCTCAGTGTCCTGGGATCGAGTCCCACATTGGGCTCCCTGCTCAGTGGGGAGTCTACTTCTCCCTCTCCCTCTGTCCCTCCCCCCTCCTCATTCTCTTTCCCTCTCTCTCTCTCTCTTTCTCAAAGAAATAAAATCTTTTTAAAAATGTAGAGAGGTTAAATACATATAGAAATTAACCTGATTAGTGGAGTACAATGTACTCATTCTGTCAGTAAGGTTTTTTAAATTAAAGGATTAAAAATAGGATTATATGGAAATACAATAAAAATCTCTACATTTTGTTTAGAGTAATATACAATAGGGTTAAACCTGTGCAAATATATTTAAAGATTAAAATTTTTTATGTAACTTAAGTTCTTAATTCTATAGTTATTCAGAGATCATCAGTGTCTATATATACTAATTTTTAAAAATTCAATACTATTTGCATTTTTTATTGTATATGCATTTTTTTATGTTGTAAATCATGGGACAAGGAAACCCCATTTGACTATTTGCCAAACAATTTGCTGTTTCGTAGTCCAACGTTTTCTTTGTTGCAAGCTCCTTTAAAAAGTGGTAGCTTTGCCTGAAATCACTTGGACATTTGTCAGAATGCACTCCTAGGAAAAACATAGCCCAACTTTAGATATCTGAAAACCATCCAGTTACACTAGCACTGCAAACCTGCCTTAAAAGGATTACTTGTAAGACCTGGTATTTTAAAATTAAAGGGAACTTCACTATAAATGTATTGAAATACCTATTTGCATAAAATCAGTCACATATATTTGGGGTTTTCTTCAAAATCAATGAGGAATGATTGTGGTATACAGGAGCATTTCAGCACAGTAGGTTCAGTGAGAGAGTTCAAATCAATAGGGACTAATTTAAAGAAAACAGGTAAAGGATATTGCCTTCCAATATAAAACAGGAAAACAGGTGTGCTTTTTTGAGGATATTTTTTTCCACGTTTTTGGAGAACGAATCCAGGTATAATGATTTTTATTCTATATAAGAGTCTCCATTAAGTTGATTTAATTCTGACATGAAACCACTAAGAGAGAAACCAAATATCACCCTTGAGATCGTTCTAAATCCTGTATTTTTTAATAGTCAAATGCCTGGATGCAATAGGACAAATTTGAGCATATTTCAAGTTGTGTTTATTGCACAAGAGTCATTTCATGTATTATTATATTTAGAATATATAGTAAAAACAAATCATTGAGCCAACATTGCTATTAAATTAGAGATCAGTTATTCTAACAGAAAGCTTTGGGGACATAAAAAGCATTGAACTCTAAATATTGGAGGATCATCTAAAATGTTACTATGAAAAAATAAATAAATAAAATGTTACTATGGTATATTTTATAATAATACTACAATTATCTTTCATTTTCACTTGTAGTCATACAAAATAAAAAGCTGACATAAATATTAACAAAAGAGTAGATATAAAAATACATGTGCTATGTAGAAAATTTTGAAATTTTCATTTACACTATTCATTAACTACAGATGTAGCTGTATAGCAGAATTTGAGATTTTCCACTGAAGTCATTGACCCCCTACCTTCTTGTGTGAGTACCAGCAGCATACCAGTGTTTAAAAGAAAATGGAAATGTACTGGATGTTCAAGGTTGGATGAACTCTAAATTTTTTCCTAAAACCTAAAAAGTTTATTCACTGGAAGACAATTATTAGAGGAAAAGTCTCTGACATTTGCAAAATCACCTAATTCCTGTGAAGTTAACCAAACAATAGATCAAGTGGTTATTTCATTCTCAATTTTGTAATTTTTAAGATGATTTTATGAAAGGATCATATCATCAAATCAGGCTAGTAGTTTTTCTAAGAGAGAAGATGGAAGAACTTGTCAACTAATCCATGTCAGCAAACCGTATTGCTCATTCTGTATCAAGTCAAATTAGGCAGAATTTATTTTATGCTACCATGAAGAAGAAAAGAAAAAGAAACTATGATTCCTCTTTTCAAGAAGCTACTATTTTACTGAGAAGATTAGATATATTATCCTTCATAGTTCTATGCTACCTTCAGTTTCATCAACATTTAAAAAATATATAGCATTCATTAGTAATTCCTAAAAACAGAATAAGGGTGGCTCACAATGCCACTGAAAGGTAATCTCTATTTACAGATTTTAAGATTAATATATGTGCATGATGAAAATAATCCAAAGTAACAAGAGTTATACAATTATTAGCAGATGTCCCTTCTCCTTTCTCAATCTCTATTCCCTTTGTTCAAGTGTAACTGTTACTAAGAATTGTATTTGTAATTCCAGAATTTTATATATATGCTAACACATAGGTATATGTTTATATTTTGAGATATAGTCTTTTAATTTACATGAAACTAGTTATAATATATATATTTATATGTATATAGGTTTGTACTTATCTTTTTTCCACTTAACAATATTATGTGAAGATTGTCCTATATAAAATCCATAATTTTCCTTTCTATTAGCTTATGAAAATAAAATCCATTAGTTCATGTATTTTCCATAATTGCTGTGATAAACATCTCTGAGTGTGGATCTTGGATAAATCTCACTGTGTATTCTTTTAGTACAGAGGTTGCCTCAGCTCCGAATTGTTAACATACAAGAATGAAACTCAGTAAAAATTGATTTAAACAAAAGGTGAATTTACTGAATAATGTGACTGAAAATTCAGAGTATTTCTGATTTTAGGTATAATTCCATTAGGTATTTAAGTATGTCATCAAGTCCTATTTCTTTATTTCTGGGACAATGATATTGTTGAGAACATGATATTAGCTATCACCCTGTGGCTCATCTTACTAGAAAGTTCCTATTGGAAACAGGAATTATTTCTAAATAGTCCCAGTAAGAAAATCAGAGGATTATAGTTTTCTGGTCCAGTGTTAAACTACTACCGATGTCCAAGTTCATGATAGTAGGTCTCCATCATATGCCTGAGCCTATGTATAGGACTGGCAGGCCCATTTGAACCAAAGGAGTGAAATTCTGCTTCCCCAACAAGGAAAATTATGCTAAGAAGGAAAACTTTACATATGTCTAGCTCAGCAGTTATATATTCACTTTAAATGGTACATTTTATCAAGACAAAGAGCTTTGCCCTTACAAAAGTATGTCTTTAAATGGCATCTGGTATTAATATCATGCACCCATCTTTCTATTAGTTAGCAGTTTTCTGGTATATCTAATTGTAATGGGGAAATAACAATTTTGCCATCAAAATTCCATAGAGGGAAATGAAACTCCACTTTTCTCACCAGAAAGTAAAAAGTATGAGAGGAAACCACCTCACAATAAGATTCATTGATCCAATTGGTAAGGTTGGTAGAAAAATAGTAGGCATGCTTTGCATGACTCTGCCCTGTTTTTCATAGATACTTAGGCTTTACAAGCTTAGATTCTCGATTTCCCATGTAATAAGATGAATTGCTTAGTTCAATGTTTCTTAAGTTCAATATAAAGGGAAAATAATAGAAACCCATTGGACTTCACATTAATCTGCATCCTCAGATGCAACTTTTATCAGTAATAATGCTCATATATGATCACTTGTCTGATGCCTGGGTCCTATGTCTGTACTTGGGATGAATTCTTAAAATTACAACATATATTTTATTATTTAGAAACTTTGAGAAATAATCACAAATACTAGTTTAAGCACTGAAATACTAGGTGGAAAATTTGAGGCATTTGGTTAAGCCAAGTTCATACCCTAAGATTCAAAGGATTTTCATTAAAATAATTCTGTTTCTATGGTTGGCCGTCCCAATTGCACTGGATCAGAGCCTACATTGCAGTTGGTGAAGGAATCCCAATAATAGTCAGGCATCACAATGAGATTCATCTGGCTAAGACTGAGCATAATTAAAAAAAATAGCAATATGATTTTTTGTATTCTAATTTCTTTAGACTTAAGAATTTTAGCCTTTGATTTCTTTATAATTTAATTTGAAGAAGAAAGTTATCTGATTTATGGTCTCTAATTTCACTGGAATATGATAATGTGAAGGAATAAATATTGTTCAAATTTAGCATATTTTAATAATGCTGACATTTAACTATTGGAATAATTTTCCATTGGCATTTGGATTCATCGCACAATACCCATGAGCCATCTCAGAACACATGGCTGGATATATTTGATATAAGAATTAGACTAGGGTGTGAATATTTTTGCCTGGAATGTCTTTCAGAGCTTTGAGGCTTAGGGATAAAAGCTGGACTGCCTGTCAGTGATCCTGGGAGCATTCACAATGGAGATATATAATTGGAGAGAAGAGAGCAGCTTCATGAAGGCAAAAATCTTAGTTTCGTTATGTAATGCTGACCAGCCTCCCTTTGGTTGACAGTAGGATCAGTTATTAAGCCTGGTGGGTTAAGAAAACAAGTTGGAGGGAAGAAAACCTTTACTCATCTCCTAGGAGGGAAACTATGGGAGGAACACATCTGTGTTCACCCCTCATACCCCCTACTCCGGCTTTGATTCCTCCCTAAAAAAGAGGAATTCCTAATGGAGGAATGGCTGATTGAACTGAGAAGACAAGCAGAGAACAGAGTAGGAATGCCCAACTCAGCTTTGGCTTTATCCCATGATGCTGCTTTTCAGAAATTGTGAGTCCCTTCTCATCACCTGGTAAGCTCACTGAGGCAGCTTCCTATCTGTGTAAGCACTTTGAATTCAGAGAGGAGGATACAGAAGCGTAATTGATTGTAAATAAGCATGTGTTTAAAACATTAAGTTGCACAGCATTCCCAGCGATATGGCATTGTTAGTCCTTGGAATATACTGAATATAGCCAGTCAGCCCCACAACAAAATAATTGTCCTGGCTCCAGATAGTTTGAGCAGTCACAGAGCAGTCCTAAATGAGAGCTATTCCAGTAAATTGTTTGATAGGCAGTTTTCAGTACCTCTTTGCCCATGTTCCTATCTCTTGGATCTAAAGAGCTTAGAGACAGGCCTCTGTTTTGTTTTTGTTTTTTTGTTTTTTTCTTTAAGGCTCTTTACATCAACACATATTTTTCTCCTCTTGTGTTTGATCTACCTTTTTGGTAAACTTTGACTTTCACCTCTATGATGTGTTTCCAACAAATTACAGTTTTTTCTGTTTCCACCTACCACAGGTTTCATCTGAATAATTGTTCCCACATGGAACAGGTTTCCTACGTAGCCAATGCTACCAATTCCCTAAGTCTCTCTCTGAGTCTACCAGAGCTCAGGATTTATTTAAATATCATACATATAATTTAAATGTTTTGAATAAAACTTCCTGGCTTAACATTAGAACTTTCAGCACCAAAAACAACTTAACAAAAGATGAATTTTTCATTTACCACTGTAATTAAAAAAAAAAAAAAAAAAAACTTGCTTCATTTCACTGTTAACTGTCTCTCCAGCAAGATTTCCAGCTATCAATGCATTTCCTCTAAAATTATAGGTGGTGCAAAAATAACCAAGGACAAGTGAATATTCCAGTGCCTTGAGAGTAATTCATAGACTTGAATGGTAAGTAAACATCACCAAAAAGGAATAAAATGTCAGAAATAGAGCACACTAATTTTAAATTACCATATGGGCAGGGCCAAATCAATTCATTTGTCTATAATACATGTATTTCAAAATTGGACTCATTTTTTTTCTTTTTTTTAAATGAGATATTAATGTTATGACGCATTCCAAGCAGACCAGCAGAGATCACAAGTGCATGACCAATTTTCAGCACTGATATAAATTTCCCTTTATTCTTTTGGCCAGCCTTTCCAAAATCCTGTAAAAGTCAGTATGGGCCCAAAGCTGATCCCTTGTCTAGTTCTTACAAATAATTTCCTTAAAAGAGTGAGAATTATCAGACAGCTGCAGCAGTTCCGCTTACAGGGAAAATGCAGAATGTCATTTTCAAGGTAAGTATGCAGCTGTCTTCCTGTCACTTAAGGTTTTTTAAGACAAATCCAATTAAATGTCTACCTAAAAAGGCTGACAGGATAATTCTTCGCATACTAATGAAATTTGTCATAAGGCAGCACAACCACAATTCTGCTTTTAGATTCTGCCTCTGGTGAGCAACCTAGAAGCCCTTCTTATTTGAAATAAAATGTATAACTGCCTTCCTGACCAAGATGCTTATGGTATATATTAAACTAAATTGTTTCATTTTTTAACTGAGCTTCTTTCCTCAATAGGAAATAGACCATGCATCAGGATGGGGAATGCTGAAAGCTTCCCGAGTGAAAGAGGAATTTTTATCTGGTCTTCTGAATTAAACATGTTATTTCAACTCCCTTGTCTCTACCTACTTTTTTTTTGTTTTCTTTTGTAATATATGAGAAAAGTATTTTGAAAATATTTTACTTAGGAACTGAAATCAGGCCTGAATGTCAACCTCATTCTCTTTTTCTCAGTTCTCAGGTATTTTTTTTTTTTTTCCAATTTTAAGTTACATAGCTGGCAAAACCTTTTGACATTCCAGGCTTTTCATAGGAATATAATTCTTTAAAATATTTTATTTATTTATTCATGAGAGACAGAGAGAGAGAGGCAGAGGCAGAGACACAGGCAGAGGGAGGAGCAGGCTCCATGCAGGGAGCCCGACGCGGGACTCCATCCTGGGCCTCCAGGATCACGCCCTGGGCTGAAGGCGGCGCTAAACCGCTGAGCCACCCGGGCTGCCCAGGAATATAATTCTAACAAGCTTCCTTTCTCACTTGGTTAATTGCTTATTATTGTCTATTAAGCACATAGATGTCCTGGTTGAAGGCCTATTTATTTATGAGTTTGCTTTCTTTGTTTATATTCATCACAATTCAAATGGAACCATATACATAAATATATATATAGATTTGTGTCTATGACTTGAGTGTTAAAATCACCTGGGTGACTCAGTCAGTTAAGCATCTGCCTTCAGCTCATGGTCTCTGGGTCCTGGGCTCCCTGCTCATGGGGGAGTCTGCTTCTCCTTCTTCTACCCCCCCGTTCGTGTTCTCTCTTTCTCTCTCAAATAAATAAGTAACATCTTTAAAAACAATAAAAATTTTTAAAAAATGAAATATGCACTACATGAGGCATTGGCTAGTATCTCTGTAGTGGATTTCCTTAATTCATATGTAGGATCAATTTTACTAATGTGTGCTGATTACTACATTTAGTACTGCATTAGTGCAGGCCTATGTATCAGTTGTAATGGATATTATTTCATCAGTTGTCACTTTCAATATTTTGTAAGTACTGAGGAAAGGCTGTAGTATAAAGGAGGCCAATGTAGGTTAATCCAAGGATAGTTTCTTATTGTTTAAAGGAGATGGGGAGGGAAAAGAAACTTATTCCTGGGGAAACATATTGTTTGATTTAAATGGGGAAGAGTTCATATTCGTAATACCTTCTTATATAGTTTGTTAAGGTTTCTTTACGCTGGAAGGAAACTTCAAGTATACCTATGTGTTAGTGAGAAAAGAACAATGAGGGCAGGTTGGTAATATTTATTTGTGGTCATGCAGTAAGCATCATTAGTGGTAAAACCTATGTTCTGACTCCTACTTTTTTTTTTAATTTTTATTTATTTATGATAGTTACAGAGAGAGAGAGAGAGGCAGAGACACAGGCAGAGGGAGAAGCAGGCTCCATGCACTGGGAGCCTGATGTGGGATTCGATTCCGGGTCTCCAGGATCGCGCCCTGGGCCAAAGGCAGGCGCCAAACCGCTGCGCCACCCAGGGATCCCTGACTCCTACTTTTTAGTAGCCCTTCAACACTGGGCTTTCATATATATAGAATTCTTGTTTCCTCAGAATTCATATCCCTGTAGCTAGGACAGAGAAAGTTATAAAGTGTGAAAATATTCACTAATAAACTGACCATTATAAAACCCTGCTTAAAACTAGCTTTTATTCCTGCTAACCATGTCAACTTAATTGTCCACCTCTTAATTTACTTACAGCACAAATGTGAATAAATTTTAAAACATTGCTTCAAATGTGAAGGGAAACTGAAAGATTTGGTCAGGTCAATCAGCATATTAGGGTATCATATTTTTAAAACAAACCCATTGTCAAGGTCTGACATATCAGTTAACACCAACAGAAGAGAAAAATCTATAAGGATTATAAAAGAATATGTTAAGGAGAATTTCTAATTATTCTAGGAGCTTTGCAGGAAAACTAATGAAAAACTTCAAATTTGGCAAAAGTTTTTTTTGTATTATTCAAATCAAACATGAGGTAAAGAATACCTCATGTCATTATATCCTATAATTTTGTCAAATTATTATGCAAAATCAAAAGCCAAATAATTTTTACTAAGAAATATTGTATAGTTTGTTAAATACAGACTAAAACTCCCTACTTAATATAGTATGATTTTTTTTAAGATTTTATTTATTTATTCATTCATGAGACACAAAGAGAGAAAGAGAGGCAGAGACAGAAGCAGGCTCCATGCAGGGAGCCTGATGTGGGACTTGATCCCAGGTATCCAGGATCAGGGATAAAATAAAGGCAGCACTAAACCACTGAGCCACCCAGGCTACCCTAATATAGTATGATTTTTTAAAAGAAGAAACATTCAGCACTCTCCACACTATTTACTATGAAATATCCCACATTTAAGTGAACTTACTATAAATCAACTTTTTTTGGAGTGGGAACTGCACTCATTTTAAATATACTTATTGATGAGTTTTGATAACTGTATACAGCTCTGTAATCACTACCATAATCAAGAGAGAAAACATTCATCACCCACACCTGAAAAAGTTTCTCATTTGCTTTTGCAACCTATTCCCCCTCTCACCCTGAGCCCTAGACAATCACTGTGGATTTACTTTAATTTTTTTGAGATGATTATAGAGTCATAGGAAGAGATTGTTGGAGGAAGTCATCGAGAGGACATGATCTCCATTGACCTGCAAGCTGGGCCCTAGTATTCAGAGGCTCCTTATCCCTATCACCTGTCCTGAATATATGCTTTGCCCACTCTTCCCCTACTAGGACCTACTTCAATAACAGTTTTGAGAGATTAACATATTTTGAGATCATCTGGACAGATCCATGACTGAACCCAATTAGGGCTTTTATATATAAACTCTAAAGGCACTGTGGGTGGGAAAGGGTAAGATGTGGGGAGATCTATTCATTTTCTGGTTCACAGCTGCTATAGACAAACTTGGTAAGTAAATTCTATTGTTTATTAAACCTACCACATAATTTTTTCTAGCTGTTAGGTATAGGGATCAGTTTCAAATTTCACCCAGGAATTCCTGAGGTTGCAAAGCTGCAACTGGTAGCCTAATCCTAACACCCTGTAGCTGCTTGCTTGCTGGTGTTGGAAGATTCATGCTTAACTCTTGGCTGGGGAAGGAGTCATTTTTCCTTTGGTCTTTCGCTGCAGTAGGGCCTTGTGTTGTCACGGTTTCCTTCTAGGCCTCTTGTTTCCTAATCCTTTGGCTAGAGTGAGCAGGCTTTTCTTGGTGCTTTTTGTCTCTACCTGTAAGAATGCAGTTAACTTCTGAATCTGAAATACTACAATTGACATAAACTCACATCAGTTCTAGTGGCTTTGTGGTAGATTCTATCAGATTTTTTACATAGGTAATGTAATAATGGTCTTTGTGAGTAATGACAATCTTACTTCCATTACTTTCTTGTTTTCTTTCTTAATTCTGAACTGGCTAGAAATACAGCACAATGTTGAGTATAAATAGTGACCATTAATTTCCTTATCTTGCTCCTGATGTTGGGGGCAAATATTCAACTTTCACAATTGTGAGGGTAACTGCATTGTTTTTTTTTTTGTTGTTTTTTTTTTTTTAAGTGTCCTTCACCAGGTTAGGGAAATATTCTTGTGTTTCTTGTTGACAGACTTATTTTTTGTCTTATGAGGAATGGATGTTTCTCAATGTGCATTGAGAGTATTATGTAGTTTTCTTTTAAATTATGCAGTGAATTTGAATAATTTTCAAATAATAAACCAAACTTTCATCCCTGGAATAAACCCAATAGGGTCATGAGATATTATTATGTACACTTTGGGATTTGATCTACTAACATTTTAACATCCCTGCATCTATTCTCAAATCACTAAGTTGTACACTTGAAGCTAATGATGTTGTACTTCAGTTATACCTTTAAAAAATATGCAAATAGTGACAACATGGATGGACCTAGGGAGTATTCTGCTAAGTGAAATCAGACTGAGAAAGATAAGTACCATAGGATTTCATTTATGTATGAACTTGTAAAACAAACAAACAAAACCAACAACAAAACCAGTGAATAAACAAAAGCAAAAAGGAGACACAGACCCATAGATAAAACAAATTCATGGTTGCCAGAGGGGAGGAGGTGGTGGATGGACAAAATGGGTGAAGGGGAGTGGGAGATACAGACTTCCAGTTATGGGATGAGTAAGTTTTGGGAGTAAAAGGTACAGTGTAGGGAATATAGTCAATGGTGTTGTAATAGTGTTGTAGCAGATATGGTAGCTACTACATTTGTGGTGAGCCTAGCATAATGTGTAGACTTGTGGAATTACTGTGTTGTACACCTGAAACTAATGTAACACTTAACTACAGTAAAAAATTGCATCCATGTTAATGAAGGAATTTACAGTTTTCTTAAAATTCCTGAAGTAATTCTAGTGTCTTTGCATGGATTAAAAAATCTTCCCTCTTCAATTATCTAGAAGAGTTTGTATAGAATTAGTATTACTTCCCGAACTGTAGAATTTACCTTTAAAATCATATGGGCCTAGGGTTTTCTTTATGGAAAGGTTTTAAATAATAAATTTAATTTCATTAAACCATCTGCAACCGTTCATGTTCTCTATTTCGGAGTGAGCTTGTGTTACTGCTGTTGCCCCACAAGAGGGTAAATGTTACTACAAGTTCATTCCTGTTACTTCACCTTTGCAGTGAACAAAGGTAACAAAGCCCTCCTTCCTTCTACTTAGACATTTCCAGTGGATATTGTTTAGGGGCATACCTACTCAAAGCAGGGAAATCCCACACATGAGATCACAAGGAGAAAAATTTTTTAAGGGGAAAAAGAAAACGCAAAAGATTAGGTTGAAATAATGGTTTATACATTGCTTATAATTGATAAAATTTAGAGCGAGAACAAAACTCTGCTTTCTAATGTTGTGATAAGATTCTACCACTGAAATGAATAGTGTTTAGAAAAACCATTTACCTTTACCTCAAAAATATATTTAGGAATCTGGTCCTGAGGACTGAAAATCCTAGAGATAAATTTCTTGACCTCTATACACATCTGTAAAATTTTTTTGAACTCTTAGAAACGTTGAAGAAAAATTGAGCATCTTCTAAAAATGATGGGTTCTAAAATTATAGATATATGAAATGTACTCTAGAAACTTACAGCTTATAAATCTACATCTAGAGAATATTATTGAAAGATATTTCTAAAACCAATCATAGCAGTTAACTGTGATGAGATGGAGAAAAATCCTATTGGGGAAAGTTCAATAAAGAACTTATATAGATTGGTTTTAAACAAAGTATCACTAATCTCCAACTAATGTGGCAAATTAAAATTTGCAAGGAACCATGCCTCTTATACCTGCGATTGACCTCCAACTTGAGTAATTCGTAAGTACATACATTGCTCTAGGATAATTTAAAACAACATCAAAAACCTCAAAATAGCCTTGTTGAAATGCCAACCATTCCATTTATGATAAAGTTTCCATAAAACACAAAATATTGGTATGTGTGTGTGAAGGCAAAAAAGTGTGTGCATCAGCGTACACATGGAAAAGAGAAATAATTGAAGTTGTATTTGCTCCTTTTCACAACCCATCTATACAGACATTTAAAAACTATCAAATAGAATAATCAGGATCCCATTTCTTAGGCCTAGTAACTTTTGTTTTAACATGTTCTGAAGTATAACAAACCAATATTAGGGCTATACATGGAAACCTTTTTCTGGTTTTATAAATGTAAATGATTTTGCACAAAAGATATTCAGAGGAAAAACCCTATCTACCAATGAACTGTTTTCCTACAAAATGTCAAATAGCATAACAAGTTTAGTGCAGATTTCAACCAACATTGGTAATAAGTTTCACACTCTTACTAAGGAAATTATACTTAAATATATCCTAGCTATTTTGATTTGTTTAGAAAACACAACTGAATTACAACAAATTATAATTCAATTACAATATACTTCAAATTCTTATCTGTGTTATAAAATTCAGAAATCCTGAATAAGTCATGGTGGTCACTTACCAACTGAAGTTTTGATCATATTAATTGATTTTTCTTTGTATCTCTTTCCTTATCTAATACCTATTAGAAACTTGCTACTGATTTCAGCCAAATCACTATTTCTAATGCTACTAACACATAATCAATATGTCATCTGTTTCTATTTCCTTTGTATAAGTTTCTATTTATTACTAGTCAACAAACTATGCCAGTCCTTATTTTAAAAATATATATATTCCTGTTAAGTATGTCTTAAATTTTATTTATTTATTTTTTTTGTCTTAAATTTTAAAAATAAAAATTGGTTTCAAAACCTTTCTTATAATTCAGCAATTACCTTTAATTCCTTAAGGATATTCCTTTTGGAGGGGATATTATTCATCCAAATTTTGATCTGTCACAAGCTTTTTTTTTTTTTAACATTTACTAGATCAAGTGATTAATCAATACATCTAAGTGGCTAAGATGTATTGCACTATTTTGAAAAATAGAAGATTTTTTTCTTCTTCAGACACTTCATATTTAGTTCACATGAGAGAATTCTAAATTGATAAAGAAATCCCTGAGGAAAGTTGAAGATGACTGGATAGCTGTTCTGGAACATGCAGTTTTATATAATAACATAGCGTGGTAATGGGTCTCTTCCATAATTCATAGCAAGCTATTAAATGATTTAATACACTTTTGGTTTTATAGTGCTATGAACTACTTCAGTAACAAACATGTTACCTCTTCAGGCATTATCCTTCATCTGTGTACTTTGTCCTGTCTCCTCTTACCTCCTCTCCATGCCTATTTATCTTCAAAACAAGCAGCCCTTGCTGCAACTTCAAACCATTGGTCTTGTTAGTTCATTTTTTTTTTCAGACATGACCATTTGCCTCTTTTAACTTTCTGAGTCTTCAAAGTGTGCTGTATTTTGATTTTCTGTCTTATGAACTTTGTTTTCCTGCCCCTTCTTTTTATAGCTCACATACATCTTTTCATTCTCTGCTGTCAAGCTGAGCTTCTTGATTGCTGTTTCCGAAATACCATGTTATCTAAGGAATCCAAACATGAGCTGGGTTTTTTTAATAGCTATATGACCTGTATTTTAAAAATTAGCATACTCATAATTTGAAACTTTGAAGTGTTGTTAAAACCTTAAATAGCGTATTTTTCTCATTTGACCTCTGAATATATTTATGTATTTTCAGTTTAAAAAATACTATTAAAACAGTTTCTTTATCAGCTTATTTCCTTTTATACACTGTGAATCCTTTTATAGAAAACATTTTAAGGCAGATTTCTAATCAATTTCATATTTCTGTTCTAATCAGTGTCATGTAGCAGATGTTTACTAATAAAGAAACTGCTCATAATTTTCTAGGCAAACAACAGTTTGTATTCTCTCCTAACTCTGAGGAAATTTTTACTCTGATTTTGGCAAAAAAATGCAGTGTCTTGACAATTCTGTCAACATTTAAGAGGCAAAAGAAGGGATCCCTGGGTGGCGCAGCGGTTTGGCGCCTGCCTTTGGCCCAGGGCGCGATCCTGGAGACCCGGGATCGAATCCCACATCAGGCTCCCGGTGCATGGAGCCTGCTTCTCCCTCTGCCTGTGTCTCTGCCTCTCTCTCTCTCTCTATGACTATCATAAATAAATTTAAAAAAAATTTAAAAAAAAGAGGCAAAAGAATATATACATAACTAAATATTTAGTACTTAAATATATTAATCCATGGGAGGGGGAACTAACCACATTCTAGATATACAAATGATATTGGGCATGTCTAAGTGTCATTTATGTAGTAAAATTTACTCATTAAAAATGTAGTTCAGGGTGTCTGGGTGGCTCAGTCAAGCATCTGACTTCAGCTCAGTTCATCTAGTTCAATGAATTGTAACTATTTCTGTCATGTAACCATCACACCAAATAAGATGACAAAGAGCATTCCCATTGACAATTTCCTTTATTTTTTTTCCCCATGTAAATCCTGTCTAATCTCAGTAGGTAATCAGATGAATATCTTCTCACTGTTGTTTAATGTATCTGGGCTGTGTGGATTGTTTCTTCTTCTGGGCTATTATAAAGTTGTTATAAAAATCCATGTACAGGTCATTGTGTAGACCTGTGGTTTCATTTTCCTTGGGTAAATACCTGATAGGAGAGCTAAATTTTATGGTAATATGTTTAGTTTTATATAAAACAAATTGTTTCAGAAGTAGCAATACCGTTTTGCATTTCCATCAAAACATCTGCAATTTCCTGCCCATACGGATTAATTTGACTATCTTTTAAATTTTAGCTATTCCAGCAATGTTTTCACTCCGTATTTTTAATTTGCATTTCCCTGATAACTAATATTGTATAAGAATGCTAGTTTTTAGTTCTTATCTGCCTTCGATATAACTTTGTTACTTTTCAAATCATTTTCATTAAAAAAAATTGTTAACCTATAAAAACATTCTGGGTACAAGATCTGGATCACTTATTAGATATGTGTATTACAGATCTATTCTCTGGCTTGTTTTTTCACTTTTGTAATATTGTCTGTTGAATACTGGAGAGTTTGAAGTCAGATTTCTATTTAAGGTTAGTGTTTATGAGCCTAGTACACTTTTGCCTAAAGCAAGATTGAAAAATCTGCTTTTTTGATCTGTCATTTTAACACACTATGTTTCTGATCGATTTCAACTTAATTTTTTTGTATGGTGCTACATAAGAGTTGTTCATTCATTTTATAAATATGTGGATACTCAAATATTCTAGAAATACTTGTTAAAAAATATTGCTTCTCCAATAACTGACCTTAGCAATGTTGTGGAAGATCAATTGATCAATTGTGGAATGTTGGTTTATTCCTGAATTCTACTTTATTTATATATTTATTATGCCAGTACTGAAGTACTATAGCTTTATTGGTTTTAATTTATTGATTACTATAGCTTTATTAGTTTTAATTTATCTGAAGAGTATTTGTCTTTTCAGAATGTTCAGGATATAGAATTCTAGGTGGTTTTTTAGATTTTTGGTTTGCTTTTTTTTCCCCCTCTTTGGCTATTAAGTTTTTATTTTTAGTTGGTTTGCATTTATGTGTGCTTTTCTTTGTATTGACCTTCTTTAGGTTTAATAAGGTTAAACCTTAAGGTTTAATAAGGTTATAAGGTTATATTTTCATCATTACTGTCTTACACATTCTGTTCCTTCTAGCTCTCTTCCTGCTATTCCAGTTTAATGTGGTATGTTAAATTACTTAATATGTTCCTATAGGTCCTGGAGGCTATCTTAATCTGTCTTTTTTTTTTCTACTCTTTTTAGAATGGGTAATATCTGTTCATCAGTCTTCAGTATCACTAACTCTCTCTTCCATATCTAATCTGCTGTTAAAAAAATCCCAGTTTGTTTCTAACTTTGGATATTTACTATAACCAATTATTTTAAGTAATCTCTTCACTTGTCCACTCATTGCAGCTATCTTTACTTGTAGGTTATGAACATTTCTAATTGCTCCCTTTCAAAGTTCTTTCCTGCTAATTCTAAATGTTGAGTCATCCTGAGGTCCATTTTTCCTGACTGATATGACCTAAATAATGATTAATATTTTCTAGATTTGTATTTTTAATTACCAAAACTTATCATCTTTTTGTTCTTGCATTTTAAGAATTTTCAGTGATACCTTATATAAAACCTAGTATCGATCTCTCCCAAATTCCCTAAAGAGTGTTTTTGTTTTTATTTTGTTTTGTTTTTTCTATCAGGTACTTGATTTATCTTGGAAAAATCACCTGGGCTAGTGAATGTCAGTTTAAAACTTGGTTACTACAGATAGGTCTCATTTTTTTCTACTCTTAGAGTAAACCCTTACTCCTTGAATATAATGTTTACTTAAAAACCTGCTATACTTCTGATGTAAAATACAAAGTGTTTACTAATATCCTCTTAGTAAAAATTAAACCCTAAAGGATATTTCTTTCTGTACACAGCAGCTGAAATCTCTGCTATTCTTCGTCTCATTCGCATGCTGTTCATGAATCCGCCAAGAATTTGAGGAGAGTTTGTGTACACATTTGGGGACTCACTTCTCTCTGTGAGCCCCTCCTAGCTAGAGTTTCCTTCCTCGATTTACAACCACTCTGACAGCCATGATCTCCATCCTCAGTCACTTCATGCTAGTTAGATCACTTCTGAGTTCTAGAGCCACTCTTCCAAGTGGCCTGTAGAGGGCTCTTAGAGGAAGAGCCTTATCTTACCCTTATTCAAGGGTTCCTTTCTTTCGAGAATCAAATATCTGCCAGTCTGCCTACTTCAGTCTCCAAAATTTAATAAGTTTTTCAAATTAAAATTTAACCAGCATTTATAATTAATATCTGTGGGACAGTCAGTAAAAAAGCTCTTCCGTAATTTCCAGAAGCTAAATATCTTTTGAGGGATCTTTGTTGAATAAAATCCTATTTTTCATTACATATGCATATTCATTAGTGCATAACAAATAACTCTAAAACTTAGTGGCTTAAAACATATACTTATTATCTTACAGTTGGAAGGGTAGAAATCCAGATGCATCTTAGCTGGGTCCTCTGTCTCTGGGCTCTCACAGGCTGTGGTCCTCTTGAGGCTTAATTGCAGTAAATCTCTCCCAAGCTTTCTCATGTAGATGTTGGCAGATCTCTCAGGATCACTTCCAGGCTCACACACACGGATTCTGGCAACCTTAAGCTCTCTTTATTTGGCTGGACCTCTCCATGCCTTGCCACATAGCCTCCCCTAAGTTTACAGTATGGCAGCTTGCTTCCTGCTGGGTGAAGGCTGTAAGTGAACATGAGCAAGAAGGAAACTAGTCTTTTTTGTGATCCTCTCTCAGAATCAAATTACTTTTGCCTTATTCTGTTTGTTACAAGGGGTTGTCACAAGGTCTAGCCCACGTTCATGGGGAGGGAATTATACAATGGCATGAACACCGGGAAGTGAGGATTGTTACGTATCATCTTAGGAAGACATATGAACATTGTTGTTCTCTCCAGTGCCACTCCTTCAAGGGTGACATACCTTCTGTCAGCCTGACTGCTTTCATTACTCCCTAAAACATGAACACATATTTTTATATTCAAATAAACATAACATCATATGTATATTTGGTTGGAGTTCATAAGATCTTCAGGATGATAATATGACATAACCTACCTGTCATTACCAGAAATAGAACTTCTTTTGAGGCATTGTGTATTAAATAAAACTTTATATCATTGCTTATGATTATGCTTTTTGTCAATGACCTAACGCATGATCATTCTTTCCCTCTAAACTACTTTGTCAGTGGACTATGATATATTCCATTGGTAATTCTGTTGAGACTAGTTTGCAAAGTCCTATAACAAACTGTATTAATACCTTTTTTGACTTTGTGTATGCCTTAATATCTAGAGTCAATAACTCATTAGACTGTCAAGCAAATTCTTAAAAGATATATTCTTCCTTTATTTCTCTTTAGGAAGTTACCATGTAGTTATATAAATTGTCTAGTGCAGAAGTGAAGAGTTGCAAATTTAATGACCGTATTAAGCTAAGTGTCTTAGGTCAGCAACCTGCAGAATATCACAAGTACCTTTGTGTGTGTATATAATTTCTCCAACTGACTTTAGCCATCAACTGCACATGCCTATGTATATATATATATGATCCTTGTGATTTTTTAATCATATTTCTGTATGCTACTTCTACTCCCATTTTAATTAAGCATATTTATGCTAAGATATGACCAACAACAATCTAATCTGACCATCAGCTGTGTATTTCACCTCAGCTGATTTAGGAACAGATATAAGTGGTTATATATATATTTTAAAGATTTTATTTATTTATTCATGAGACACAGAGAGAGAGAGGTAGAGACATGGGCAGAGGAAGAAGCAGGCTCCATGCAGGGAGCCTGATGTGGGACTTGATCCTGGGACTCCAGGATCAAGTCCTGAGCCAAAGGCAGATGCTCAACCGCTGAGCCACCTAGGCGTCCCTTTTTTTTTTTTTTTTTTTTAAGATTTTATTTATTTATTCATGAGACACACAGAAAGAGAGGCAGAGACACAGACAGAGGGAGAAGCAGGCTCCATGCATGGAGCCCAGTGCTTATATTTTTTTAAATTCCCTATGGGCACAGGAGAATCACGTTCTTTTACTTCAACAATGGATTGTAAGAATAGCTTGAGATTGGAATCACATTGAAGGGAATTATCTGCTCCCTGAATCTCCATGGTGATAAGCTTATTTATAGTTGTTGACCTTTAGAAAAGCCAATGAGTAAGCTTTAGTTTCTTCTATAAATCAGGCTAATGATCTCACTTTTCTATCATCATTCATGGATATTGAGAACTGACTTAACATTTGTTGAGTTCTTTCAACTCCTCAAAGGTAGAAGCATTTCATACTTAGTTTCCACCTCCTTCACACATTCTCTGAAATCTCACTAGTCAAGGAAAGGGAAAAAATAAAAAATAAAAACATCAGTTGTGAGGGGAGAATATTGTTACTACTTCTAGCTTTAGTTAATGTAAGAACAGTTGGGCTTCAATTCCTATTTTACATAGTGAGAGTTTTATGATACTTGAAACATTTACTTCATGGAAGCAGAACATCAGTTTATGATGAATTGCCCCATAAATTCCTTAAAGCAAAACGAACCATTGTAATATCTTCTATTTTGTTTCTAAATAATAACTTGGATAAGTTTTAAAAGCCAATGCCTACTCCAAATATCCCAGGGTTCCCACTGGTGCTGCTTGGAACCTCGTCATTTCTAGTCTCATTTTTCTTGGGTGGGTGCTGCTATTTGTTTAGTCCTTTAGATCTCATGTGCTCATGATGTGGTCTAGATAGAGAGGATTCTGGTATCCACAGAGACAGAAGCAAATAGTGGAGGCAAGGGATAGGGCAGATGACCTTGGTCCCCTTACCTCCCTCAGGAGGACTCTTGTGTCTGGTCATCCTTTCAGACAACTCTGGCCCAATTCTATTTATTTCATTCCTAAAGATCATGTTTCATATCCCAAATGCGAACTCATAATTGAGAGGAATTGGATTCTAGACACTTTTCTAGAGTATAGCCAGATTTCCCCACCTCTATTTACATGCATACATGTTGACACTCCAAATGTCAGTCATTTTAGGTGTATTCCCCTCTGTCTTCCTTGGCATCTGCCCCAAATGTGAGGGGAAAGCACTCACTAGCCCTAAGCCATGTGTAGTGGCATCAAAGCCTAGACTAAGAATAAAGGAGAGTAGGGACATGATAGACAACAATGAAGCCTTAGAGAACTAAGAAACCATCAGAAGCTGCTTATTCCATCTCCAAGGCATTTTCTTTCCAGTGCAGGCCAGTTCCTTAGCTATCTCCTATTCCTAACCTGAGTCCTAGGGATGCCATTCAAGTTCCTCCTCTACATTTTAGGACTTTTGCTTTTAGCAGTGAATCCTCCCCATCATAACCTATTGTAGAACAAAAATGCATTATAGTCTGCATCCCAAAGTAAACAAAGTATGTAGTATATCATAATTACTCATGCATATTTATATTTAAGATTCTTAATAAAAAGGCAAAAAGGAGTCTTAAGTGGTCAGTGTATAAAAGCCAATAGTGATCTTGCGATATTAAGAGATGAGAGGATTTTGTGGGAAGATAAGGCTCTGTGGGGAAAGATAGCACACTAAAAATAATAATAACTTAAAAAGGAGAGAAGGCTGATAGTAGGTATCTTGCTTTCCCATTTCCAGTCCAGATACTATATCATATCTGATGCACATAAGGGGTGCTAATTAACCAAAGGACTTCTAGGATAGCAGTGCAGACTTTAGAAGTCCTAGTAAGCCACAACATCTAGAATCATACCCTGCACTAATACTTACATATAGTAGCAAATAATAAAGTAGGACCCCTAGAATTCACACTTAGCTAACTGCATACCCCTCCATTTCATTTAACTCACAAAAAGCAAATATATCTTATATGGCAGGTTTTGAGCACTGGCTATTTTGTTATAGCCATTTTTCACTATAATTACAGGTGTGGTAATGGTAACAAAAGGAATACATAAATATACCACTAAAGCACATTACGGAAGTCCTAACATCTTGAGTTGATGTTGTAACATATGTGTATAGTCATTTATATTGAGTTGACTTAGTTTCATGGCATCACTTTGGAAGGTAATCATCTTATATCGTATTCTGTGATAATATGTGAGTACCAAATCACTGATACATGAATGTTACTTTTTTAATACCTTTTACTGAAAATTAGGGCCTGTTTATTCATAGGCCAAATCATACTCCTTTATTACATACAAAACTTCCATGGTATGATAGTTGACTTAAATAATGCTTCTGTAATACCAACAAAAATCACCTGGTCTATGGTCAAGTACAGATACTTAAGGTCTATACATAGCTTGTCATGGAACCTCTTTGTTCAAACAGCTTTTTAAATGTTAAGATTAGATTTTCACCAAAATGTTCATTTGGAGATATTCAATTATTTTTTTAACATTTTTTTCCCCATAAGATGAGAGTGTTATGTAACAGGAAAAAAAATCAGGGAAAGAGATTAGTGTGATACAGCACTTCTAGAAAACATAGTTGGTACTCATTGATTATTTCTGTTATTTTCTGTGTTGCCTAACCAAGGAATTCAATCTTAATATCTTGCAACAGGGATATGTGGGGATGTGTTCTGGGATGCTGCAGCTGTGCTAGCTCATGGAACTTCCAAGTCTTGATCAAAAGTCAGAGGTCAAATGCTTCTCTAGTATGGTCCTATTCTTAGCATCTGGAAGATGATACAGGAAGGGGATTATAACTTCCTAGATTACTTCTTTGTCAATCAAAAATATTTGCCAGAACAGATGGTAGATGTAGGACAGTTATCATTGTAGTGACGAGGGGAGTGTGAATTGAGAGTCTTAGCTTTTTCCAAGTCACTGTTTTGCATTATGCTAGGGGGCAGCTTACAAGGCAGTGCTCTAAAAGAAGTTTCTGTAGCCCTTCATCCCTTATATTTTTTCCTTCTTTCTCTTTTAAGACCCTCTTTTAGGCTAGTGTTCCTCCTGAAAATGTTTTTACACTAAGTTTTTATTAGACAATGGAATTGAACTTCGTACAAGGATATGCCTTGTGTTAGCATAATATTGTCCCCATAACTTTCAAATATTATACTCCCTATTATTATCATGTGAAAGAATCTTTCCTTTTTGGCCTTAGATATCATTATAAACATACATCAAATGTTCTGTTAAAGGAAACTTGGAGACTAGAATTGTGCTGGAACTCCTTAACCCTGAAAAGTATTTACTGAATAATCAATCAAAACATGGTTGAAATTTAATTAAATGAATTTAATGAAAACAATTCAGGGGCTTCTTTATCATAAAAATAGCATTAGGAGCAAAAACATCACATTATAGTTAGTAACACTTTGACAGTTAACAAATCTGTTCTTGGTCTACAATTCTAACCTCAGGACTTAGTGCCTGCCATAAACCAGAAATAGAATTAAAATACCTGTTGTGAAAATACTGAATGAACATCAATTTGTCACTGCCAACATTTGTAAGTAGCCAGCAGATACTGCCTAGGTGACTGAGCCTTATGAATGTCAAGATTCTGTCTCCTTGGCTGGCTCCCCCTCTCACTAACATTAACATAATTCCCCTCCTAGCCAATCATCCATAATGCTTTTATTGCTCAGTGACTCAATCTCTGATTCACATGCATCAGAGCCAAGCCACATAGCTTCAGATTTAAGCTATCTACTTCTCTAATGCCTTCAAATCTTTCTTTCCTTTTTTTAGAACATCCTCCTGTTTCTCTGTCAGACTAAGTCCTAATGTACATCTGTATGATACTAAAATATTTCAGAACAAGACTTATCCTTCCCACCTCCGGTGTTTTGCATCAAGTCCTGCGTTTGATTTGCCATATTCTCTATGCCATTTTCCTCCCATGTTCTTTGTCATGATAAAAATAGATATTTTTGAAAAGCCTTAAAAGGGCAGCCCCAGTGGCACAGCGGTTTGGTGCCGCCTGCAGCCCGGAATGTGATCCTGGAGATCCGGGATCGAGTCCCACGTCAGGCACCCTGCATGGAGCCTGCTTCTCCCTCTGCCTGTGTCTCTGCCTCTCTCTCTCTCTCTCTCTCTCTCTCTGTCTCAAAAAAAAAAAAAAAAAAGCCTTAAAAATAAGAAAGTCTTTATTTGTCAATTGCCTCATAATACTCTGAATTTTGAACTTTCATATTGATAAAAATGATAGTGTGACAATTCAGATCTTTCCCACTTTTTTGTTCCATGAGGAGTAACTGATGAGAAACATAGAAGCACACTCCAGGAAGTGAAGGGAGTGTAGCATCTCCCATAACAGGTTAACTTTGTATGTTTTCCGTGACTATTATATAGTTCTAAAGGCTGGATGGCCCCCTAATTAGACTTTTTTATTAAAAATTATTTTTTATTTTTAATTAAAGCATTATTAAAGTAACTTTAATTTTAATATGAATATTAATATAATCTATACACCTATTACTCTAACTTCAGAAAATCAAGTCAAACACAGCTATGTATATATTTGTGTCATAAATTTTGTCATTACTTCATAAATATAATTGTATATGAAGATTAACAGATGCTAATATTAACCTGAGTTCCTAGAACCACAGACATTTTTTTAAGGTAGTCTCAAGATCATGTATGATTTTATTCCTAGATAAATAAAATTCTCACAAATCTTTCCTGTTTGGTCACTGTGGAATATTTTTTTTTTTTCCTAAGCATGCTATGTGTATTGCAATTTGAGATGTTACGTCTTGGTTTGTTCTTCTTTAATGTTTCCTCAAATTTACCAGATACTCAAGACTTTTATCCCATTGCTTTGGAAGTACCAAAAAACAAAAGTTGCAAACCACTTGCTTTTTCCAGTAGCCTGAGTTATTTGAGTAGCTTACAAAAGGTAAGAAGAGCAGTCCCCTTTAAGGGTGAGAAATTGATGGCTGTTAGGAAGCTGTATTAATAGAAGGGTCCCCTGGTTGGCTTCCTCATAAGATCCTAGGGGAGATCTGTGATCCATCTAGGGGAAACTGCAACCCCAGAGTCCAGAGTCTTGACCACACACTGTTTCCCATACCCAAGATTGCACAGAAACAGTGGAGCAGCTGGGCTTAAAAGTCCCTAAGCCAGACTACTTTTGCAAGTCTTTTAATGATAGTGAATTGATAATTGGAAAGGCTTTCCTGAAAAATCTTTTCAGGCAAAGATCTGGGCTATCATGTGGCTGTGACAAATGTAGTTGGAAGCCAGGATAGGAACACAAACTCCCTATCTTGCGTCATTAGATTCCTTTTTAGTTTGCTTCAAAAGAAAATATAAAGGTGACCTTCATCCTCCATCTGAATTTATAGTAAATGGGTTTCTGTTCATGTCACTTGTTCCTTTCTGCCTCAAAGCTTGAGTCTTTGGTTCCTATCTCTTTACCTAGCTAAATTATGATCTCTACTTAGATGTCCTTTCTCAAATACTTTTGTTAGCCTTCTTTCCAAACCAGATCCATTTTCCCCGTTATGATCTATTGACCCTCTGCATCTTCATTTGTGTCATTTACTATGGTTTATATAAGTAATTATTAGTAACTTAATGCCTGCCTTGCCTTCCCCTTACAATAAGAATGTAAGTTCCAGAGTGAGCGGGCTCAGTCTGCACTGCTTATTGTTCTCTTTCCAAACACCTAGCATAGGTTGACAGACAGTTGTACAGAGTAGGCACTCAATGCATACTGATTGAAAAGCATAAATATGGAAGTGAATATCTTAAGTAAATTTGACTTGGAGATGAAGTCCTATCAGAATGGTGTCATTTGGGGATAGTCAGAAAATGCCTAAGGCAGATTTCAAGACATTCAGGAAGTACTGTTCTGGCACTTGATACCTACCAATTTCCCACCAGTGTTTCTTGAGAGGGGTATCTCTAGTGTAGATAATGTATATTTCTCAAGCTCAAAAAAACTTTGATTTCCCCAAGCCCCACCTAGCCTGCGCGCGCGGGCACACACACACACACACACACACACACACACACCACTGCCACCATTCTCGCAGTGTAAAAAGTGATAGTTACAAAGAGAACAGAGACTTATGACACACAGCCTTGATCTCTAGGTGGTGTTTGTTACTTATTCAGGTGACTACTTTTTAAATGTCTTGTCTACCATATTGTAAATGGATGGTGGGAATAGGTAGTAATTATAAAGATAATGTAAAGACTATGTCTATTTTGATCACAGTTGAATCTCCACTAGGTGATACATAGATAACAACAATAAATAGACATAAATTTGTGAATAAATGAAGGTGCTAACAAAGTAGATTGGGTAAATTAATACCAGTAGGGAAAACAACTAATAGAAAATATACAGTAAAGCAATTTAGAAGCATCTTTCTCTTAAGACAAATAGCAGTGATAGCAAATGGAAAATCTGATATTGTTACTAAGTAACAGTAAGTATTTCACAGTAAGTGCCACTTTGAAAGAAAAACATACATTAATGTCCTATATTTTAGCACAGTGTGTAGCACACAGAATGGTGTGTTTTTGTTGAATAAATATACCAATGGATGGAGCATCCTTGGCCTCTTAGGGTCTTGGATAAAAAGGAGACTGACTACTTCTTAACACTTTGTAGTAAACCCTTACAAAGTATTTTCCATTCCTCCTTTCTCTCCTTTGCAGTTCTAATTTTCCACTCATCTTGATGATCTCTTGGTTTCTCTTACCCAGGGATCTGCCATCATTGTTGCCATGGCAAAACCTAAATTGTAGATCTGGTACTTGATCTTTCCTACTTATTCACTGTCCTTGCTCAAGTACTTATTTCCCACCCTCTAACACTGACATTCAAATAGGCCCTGTCCTATTTATTTTTATTTTTTGGCCTTATCCAATTTTAAAGAGAAATAATATGAAAAGGGTAACCAGTAAATTGGACTAACCCCACTGAATCAGGAAAATAAGACCATATAACTAAAACATCTAACAAATTTAGATAACTTTTTCTCAATATCTGGAAATTGTTCTAAAGTTGCCTAACAACTCTATATACATTTTGCTCCCACAAATAATGTGTACTTTAAAAAAGAAGAATGAAAACAATAAGGCTAAATTTCAAACAGGAGGCAGGAAACTCAAGGTTGTTGCAAGGAAAGGAATCAGTGAGGGAATTAGCAACACAGAGCCTTCCCAGACTAAGCCCAACTCAGCTGCTGCCATCCCTCTAACAATTCCCTTCAGCACTTGGGTATTTTTGAACAGCTGAGGTTGGCTTTTTACTTTTATAACTAAAGCAACAAATGATAGAAATATCTCTTCATTGTTTGATGTTAGTCCTGACTGAATTATATATCCTCTGGGAAAACAGAGACCATGTCTTCTAAATGTTTCATGAAATGCTTCATCACTAACAGTGAAAATTAGATCGGAATCAGGCTTTTGTGTAAGTGAAAATTTTAAAATATTCTGGGAGACTCCCATTCCTTTGACCAAACCCTTTTTTATAAAATACAAATGCTACTGACTCATTCCTTATTCCTCTGTTCATCTATGCAGGATGGAGAAATAGGAAAAGAAAAATCCACTCTTTAGGTCTCCTCCCATTGTATTCCTCCCAGAGCTCACTTTCAAAGCTTAGCTTAGTTATCAAGTTCCTGTCCCTTCCTCTGTCTGCAAACTCTTCAGCTTTACCCTTCAGGTATCTGTCAACAGAAACTTTATTGGGGCGCCTGAGGGGCTCAGTTGGTTAAGCATCTGACTTTGGCTCAGGTCTTGGGATCCAGCCTTGCATTGGGCTCCCTGCTCAACAGGAAGTCTGCTTGACCCTTTCTCTCTGCCCTTCCCCGACTTGTATGTGTTCCCTCTCTCTCACACACACACACAAATAAAATCTTAAAAAAAAAAAAAAATCTTAGCTCAGGCTTCTCCCTAACCTGAAGTTCAGAGAAACTAGATTCTAACTGTATTGGTGATAGAGAAAGTAATACTGAGTATTTCAATTCTTGTTTTTTCTGTCACTATTTTTGGTCTCTCTTGGCTAGGAAAAGCAAAAGATGACTGTGACACTATACTTTGGAACAGCCACTGATAATGGAAACGAGAAACAAGATATAGAGAAAAAGCTAATTTCATCCCTGCTCTTCAAATGAAGAAATAAAGGAATGAAAGAATAAGTTAAGCAACTTCTATATGATATTGTGTTGAATGATTCTGGCTGAATTTTTAGTTAATTAGTAATCTATGAACAACTTCAAAAACCTGGCCAAAAATACTTCAGCTTTAGTATATGAGACCAAATATATGCTTAAGTCTTTTGTTAGAACAATCTAACAAGCCTGCATTAATTCCAGATTCCTTTATTGGAGTTGCCCCATTTGACAAAAAATACAGCTTGAGTTGTTGGTAGCTCTGTCTCTAATTCTATTCCTCTCACTCTTCCCTTGGTATTTTCCAGTCAGGTATACCTTATCACCTCACCCCTAAAAATGCTTTATCATGTTCACCTCTATAGAGTTTACTTTAGTGGTCACCATTGACAACATTTGTAAGGGGTGACTGCTTCATCCTTTTGAAATTATATTCTCCTGTCTGAACTACTAAATAGGTCCAACAGCCTTGGAAGAAGAGGCATATTTAATGGTTTCAGGAAGAAACTCATCTTCTAGTGGTAATAAAAGTTAATCTTTGACAATGTAGTTCTTCTCATTCCTATCCCTATATGTAAAGACAACAGGCTAGAGCATAAACCTATTAGAGCAGAAGTTCTGCCCACCCCCCAAAAAAAGAATCCCTACTTTGGTTCTATCCATCATTAGGGCCCTCAGGTGAGTCTTACCATGTGGAAGATAAAGGGTGAGGAAAGTGTATATAACTGTATACAATTTTATGTAGAGTTCTCTTGATATCGTCTGCAATTCCTTCACAAAATGGCCAAGAATTCTAGTGAAATATCATAATATCACCCAGTTTTTCCTTGAATTTTGATTCCTACTAATTATAAGGATGATAGTCATCACACTAAGTGATGCTATCAGTATTTAGACTTCAATTTACAATCATCCCTGATAAGAGCTCTGTAGCCAAATCTTTACCACTACTAATGTAAGGCTGAATACAAAAAAAAAAAATGCATAGGAAAAAATGAGCAAGATTATCTTAAAATATGCATGAGTATGAGAACTTTCACTTTGTTGAGGGATTTGAAATGTGTATTGTATTGCTTCATCACCAGATGTAGCAATTAGTTCAGCTGCTTTGAACACAGTTAGCCTAAAATAATATTTAGCTCTGTTTTTGTATACCGACAACTGTAGATTAAATGTTTGTGTTCCCCCAAAAATGTATACATTAAAACCTAACTTATAGTGTGTTGGTATTAGGAGGTAAGGACATAGGTAATTAGGTTATGAGTGTGGACCCCTCCTGATGAGGTTAATGCCTGTAAAAAAAGAGATAGAAGAGTGCTTGCTGCTTCTCTCTGCTCCTCATCATTATGGATAAATGGGAAGACAACCACGGAAAACCAGAAGTAGGCTCTCACCAGACATTGATTCTGCCAACACCTTGATCTTGAGCTTCCCAGCCTTCAGATTCATGAGAATATTTAAATCTCCCAGTCTGTGGTATCTTAAATTAGTCGGCACAGAACGACTGGAATTGGTACCAAGAAGTAGAATACTGGTATAACAAATATCTAAAAATGTGGAAGTGGCTTTGAAACTGGGTCATAATTAGAAGCTAGAAGAG
Source organism: Canis lupus baileyi (assembly GCF_048164855.1). Classification (NCBI taxonomy): domain Eukaryota; kingdom Metazoa; phylum Chordata; class Mammalia; order Carnivora; family Canidae; genus Canis; species Canis lupus. Next base: position 50,526,809 of record NC_132855.1, on the reverse strand, counting down.
TTTTGAGGTGCATGTTAGAAAAAGAGATTAAGGGTATTTTAAGGGTGATTTTGGTAATGGATCTATAGAAAAGGGTTCCATCTTACAGAACACAAATTATCACATATAGAACATTGGAGAAATATAGTAAAAGCCATTCTGATGAGATCTCAGAATCAAGGAACATGTTACTGGACAATGGAGAAAAGGCAATCCTTTATAAAGTGGCAAAGAACGTGGAGGAATGATGTTCATGTTTCTGTGTCTCATAGATGGTAGAACTTGTGGGCAATGAAACTATAGATTTAGCTAATATGGTTTCTAAGCAAAGTTTTGAGACTTGGAGTCCTCCTGACTGCTTAGTAAAATGCAAGGAGAGAAATCAAATATGAAATTAAGTAAAAAGAAGCCATAACTTAAAGACTTGGAAAATTCTCAGCCTATCACTAGTAAAAATAAGAAAGCATATTTGGAAGAAAACACTAAGGATGTAATAGAATGACTTTTTGATAAGATTAGTGTGGGTGCATACCACTGATTTTATTCAGCAATCTCAACAGAATCCAGGAACAGAGATGGGATTATACCAGCAGAAATGCAGTCAGCTGTGGCTAAAGGAAACCAAAAGCAAGATGGAATGAAGGAAGGCTGTGGATGTGTGTTATCCTTTAAGAGAAGAAGGACCCCAAAGGTGACTCAGATCATTGGGGTTAGTGTCTAGACTTCCAACAGAAGCTGTAGGGTTAGGCAACCCATTGGATTCCCAAGGGCACAGCCTCTGTCTCAAGATGCTTATAGTCCAAACCACTCAGTCTATGTTAAAGCAACCCAGATTAAGACACAAGTCAAGCACCTTATCCTGGGCATAATGAGGACTGAGAAGTGAAAACCTATCATAACAGAGGTAGTAATCCACAGGTAGAGGTGGGGAGTAGCTACCTTCATATTTGCAAGGCAGTAACATGGAATCAGAAATGGAGATTCTATGTGCAAATATATTTATATGAGAAGACAAATTGAGTTAAAATGAATATGCCACATTTCAAAACTAAGACTGATGTTTGTAGTATAGGAGGATAGTGGAAGTTTACCTGTGGATTCAAAAAGCTAAGATAAATTCTCCAAAGTGAGAAACCATAATTCCTAACACATCACAGGCCTAAAAAAATCAATGTTTTCCTATATAGTTCCAATTCACAATATATGAAAAGACATCAGCACATTTCTTCAGGCATCATCATTATCCTTATGCAGTAATCCAAAAATCAATCCATGGAAAATAAGCATGACTAATCTTGTAATTACACAGTTCAACTTTGTATTTTCCTTCTTTAAAGTTCACAAGATGAAATGTTTCTAGTTCCAGGGATCCCTGGGTGGCGCAGCGGTTTAGCGCCTGCCTTTGGCCCAGGGCGCGATCCTGGAGACCCGGGATCGAATCCCACGTCGGGCTCCTGGTGCATGGAGCCTGCTTCTCCCTCTGCCTGTGTCTCTGCCTCTCTCTCTCTCTCTCTCTGTGTGACTATCATAAATAAATAAAAAAAAATTAAAAAAAAAAAAAAGAAATGTTTCTAGTTCCCTGTATATTTCCCACAGTTAATTGTTAAATTTTGTGAATGATTTGTAAGGTTAGGTAATAAAGGCTCATGGGAAAGAAAGGAATCTAAAATCTTTAGCTCTTTGAGAGTAGAAGTTGACTCCATCTTAAAGAATGTGGAAAGGTCAAAGGTGATCTATCTTCTTCTGTGATACCTTTTTCTTCTCTCCCCCCTCCCCATGCTCCCTACCTTGAGCATTACATTTAGACTTTGGGAAAGGGGATCCCCTACCCTAGGCCCTATGCTCAGGATCACTGTTCCTCACCATTTGTGATCAAGAATTAAAGTCCTGTTTTTAATCTTTGTAGATAAATATTTTCATAAAATGGCAATTTCAGAGTGGAATAAAATTTCCTATGTGCTTTTTCTCAATTTCAGTACTTACTTCTTAATACCTAGTTGCCAAAAGTTTATGCCCTGGAATTAAGGTACAGAACAGATTTTGAATAGCACAGCTTAAGAGGATCTTCCATATCCCAAATTAAAAAAAAAATGAGATGTTAAAAGAAAAAAACTCTGTCATTAAGTCTGACACTCCATGCAAGTACCATACAACCCCTAACTATAAAGATCCACTCTTATGATGAATACCTTCTAAGCCCAAAGGAAATCAATGCTTCTCCTCACCTATGGACTCAAGTCCCAAGAAGGAGGGAAGTGACCAAATGCTGTAAAGTTCTGTGCCTTATGCTGCTGCCAATATTGAAGAAGGATGGAGTATGAAGAGGATGTAAGCAGAGGAATTATTTGCATAAGGGCAAATTAACTTGCAAACTTTTTTCTGCTAGCATGACTGTAATACATTCATGTATAACAGAGCATTAGTTTTGGTAGTGCCAAACATAGATTTCTTTGCTTTTCTTTTAGTTCTGTTGCATGGTTCCCAGAGATGTCTACTGTTGCATAGAGCAGATGTGAAACATTTAATAAAATTAAGCAATACTCCTCTTAAATTTACATATTAATATATAGAAATATCCATTCTATAAAAGGGGTAAAGCATTAAGGCTGTTCTATACTTTGGCAACTAGATGTGTTAGTTTTAGTATTAAATATCCATTTTTGAAAGACCAAAGGTCTTCTTTATTAATCTACATGTAAAGAATTTTATTTTAGAAGACTTTAGGGTAATAGAAAAGTTATAAAGCTAATACACAGCTCTTATCTCCCTGCCCCATATTCTGTTTCCCTAATTAACATCTTACTATAGTATGGTATATTTGTTATAATAGGTAAACTGATGTATAAGCCTTAGGTTAAAAGTAAGCAATTCTGGATATTAACTGAATTTTTGGTTCTGGAAGCCCATCTAGGGTATCACACAATGCATTTAGTATTTCTCCTTTGGCACCTCTGTGTTCTGACAGTTTCTAAGACTTTTTTTTTTAATGACCTCCAGTTTTGAGGATTATTGGCCAAATGTTTTATAGAATGTTACTCATTTTGGTTTCTAATCCCTCCCCTATGACGATTAAACTGGTGTTCTGGATTTGGAGGAGGAAGACCTCAAAGATAAAATGTTGTTTGTATCCCATCATTTGAGAGTATGACTTATTGTTAACCCTGATCACCTGGCTTGAAGTATGCCAGGTTTGTTCATTGTAAACGTACCTTCTTCCTCTCGTTCCATATCATACTCTTTCCAAGGAAGTATATGCAGTTCATACTAAAGTCAGGAGTTCTACTTCACCACTTTGAAGATGGAATGCTACATATAGAATATTCAGAATTTTTCTGCATAGGAGATTTCTGTTCTCTCCATTTGTTCATAATGAGAGATGAATGAAAAGACTCGTTAATTTTATACTTTGAAGTATAATCCTATCTGCTCAAATGATTCTAGCTCTCACCATTTGAAGCTCTCTTTCAATTAGCTGTTGTGTCTTTGACATATGCTCATTATGTATCTTTTTATATTTTGTTTTGTTTTAGCATTTTTCTTACTCTCTGGCACTAAAAAAATGCTCTCAGCTCCTCTGTGGACTTTTCTAGGAACCTTGGTTTTTAAAACTTGAATAATATTAGAAACCAAGAACCCTATGCTAAATGTGTTTATTGTTACAGGGATGTAGTTGCTTATAGGCTCCCTTAGATGACCAAACAAGTAGATATGTATATGTACAAATGTATATGTATACAAATATATATCTACAAATACTTCTATATGTAACCATCTTATATTAGACCAAACATGAGCTCATATGTCTACAACTCTGATCCATTACCAAATGGATCATTATAGATTCTTCTTCCTTGCCTATCTGTAACCTCCCTGTCCATTATTGAGAAATCTGGGACCTGCCATCTACTGAACATTTACTTATTCAGTTCCAGTATACAAGTATGGAGTATCAATTGCTTATCTGTACCCTGGTGGGAAACCACTTTATCAACTAGAGTATGATACTTACACACAATTGCTTTTGTCTGTAGTTATATACTTCATTTCCAACATTACTTATGCCCTTTTCAATGAAGTCCTTTTATGAATTTGTAACACAGTTTGATGATTTTATTACATTCTGCATACTGTCCTGGGATTCCCTGACCTCCTAAATGACTAAGTTTTCATATCTTAAGATTCATTCTCTGTGCAGTAAAGTGCTATGGATTGTGACCTATGCATTGTTATATGCTTCATTACACTCTCATAAAGAACAGCTTCACCACCCTACACAATCTTCTCTATTTCAACTATTAAATCTTCTCTCACCTTCCCCTGTCAAACTCTCTCGTAAACCACTGATCTTTCTACCATAACTTGAGTTCTTCCTTTTCTAGAATTCCATATTGTTGGAATCATACAGTATTCAGCCTTTATGAATGGACATCTTTCACATAGCAATATTCACTTAAAATTCATCCCTGTATTTTCATAGCTCAATTGCTCACTTATTTACTGAATAATATTCTGTTGTGTGGTTGTACCATACAGTGGCCATTCATTCATCTATTGGTGACCATATTAGTTCCAGTTTTTGGTGGTGGTAAATTAAGCTGCTGTAGGCTTTTTTGTAGATTTTGGCCATGATAAAAGACTTGAATAAAATAGTTGCATGGCTCTGAAGGATACAGAAAAAGAACATCTGGAAGGCAAAGGAAAAGAGTAGATTATTCAAAAGTTTCCACATTCTGGGATGTTCAAGTTGTCAAATTTAGAGGGTATATTTTAACACTCAGGCTTTCAGCAAAATCCCAGACGGATTCCATTTCAGGAATAAAGACCATACCCCAGAAAAGAGATTTTTTCCAGAACTAGATGTAAAACCAAAATAAATGCTTCTCAGCAGAATACAAAAGTCTCCACTTGATCAAGCAAAACACCAATAATTTAACTGCCTGCTGGACAACATTGAACCTTCAAAGGAAAATAAAAATTCAGAATCTGTACAAGAATTATGAGGTCCAGAATATAACACATTACCATGTGTAAGCAGGAAAATCCATAATCAAGAGGGATAAAGTGAGAAGACAATTGACACAGATATTGGAATTAGCAGAGAGAGGCTGTAAAATGTTTCTGTAGTTAAGGGTGTAAAGATCCTAGATATAAAACCCCAAAGAATAAAATAGGAACTGAGAAATATACAATGGGATCTGAGAAATACGCACTATTTGAAATAATTCTGATCAAGCTTAAGTGATCAGGCACAAAAATCAGTAGGAATTTTAAAGCGTAAGTCACAGAAAATTGAAAGCAAATGCACACCCTCAATTGAAATGTTATGTTAAAATTCATTAATAACATTAAAGTGAATCATGATTTTTAAAAACAAATCCTCACAATAAAGATTGATATAAACTCCTTCTCCATGGTTCTTAGCCTAGGATTAAGCAAGTGAGTAATTAACAACCTAGAAGGGATATAAAGGGGGGAGAAAAAATATTTGAAAAATAATGGATAAAAATACTTAAATCAACAGTCCATTAATAATAAACTCCAGGCAGGATTGTATGTGATTTTTCTCCCCCATTTGTTTATAAGGGCAAAACAAGTTCAGGACTAGTTTCTCTCTTATACAGCTATGAGAGTCCGGACATACTCTTTATCCATGTAAGTTACTATTTGTTACTAGCTTTCTGCAGACTAACAGAATATAGTGGTGGAATTCTTTATTTGAAAAAATGCTATCATTCATTGAGTTAACTAAAATATATGTGTGATGCTAAGCACCCATATTTACCATTAATTCTCAAGGAATCTTAAATGAATCACATTCTTGATAGAGGTGACCATTGAACAATCAGGGGATTAGAGTACTCTACCCCCCATATAGTTGAAAAATCTATGTATACCTTTGACTCCCAAAGAACTCTACTATTGACTGGAGCCCTGCTGATGACAGCTGATGAACCCCTATTTCTTATGATACACCTATTATATACTATGTTTTTTAACACTTTCTCTAGTTTACATTATTGTAAAAAAGTAAGAGAATACATTTGCTGTATCAAATTTGCATGAAATTCAACCTGTACCGTTCACCCCAGTGTAGTTACAGATGAGAAAACAGATGTGACAGTTTGGAGTATGAATCCAGACCTGAATTTAGTTCATATGTTTCCAGGTCTATAAAATACTAGGAATCAACAACTATTATTAGTGTCCTCTTAGGCATCTTCATCATTAAATCTCCTAAATTTTAGGTTAAATAATATCTACTATAGGATTAAACTAACTAGAAAACCACAGGGATAAGTTTGTGATCCCCCTTAGGGCCCTGTACACCCACCTCAGTTAAATCAGTGTTTACAAAAAATACTTTTAACCAGTTATTCCCCTAAGGCTATTTATAGAACATTCAGAATATTCAACTAAAATATACTTATTACAAAGTTATTCTATAATAGTACTTCACTCCAAATTACATTCCTTCTAAATCTTATAAAGACACATGCTTAGAGAATAATGTCTAATTTTAAGCATAATTGAACTATACAAATTCAATGTGGACTGAAACTTAAATTTGTTCTTCTAGTTGTAAGTTGTAAATGCCAAATATGAAATACAGTATTACAACAAATATCATAAAAACTTTCTACAATATAGTGGTTTATTAAGCCAATCTTAAAATTCCATTATTTTGAAAGCTACTTTTGCCTATAAGGCTTAGATTTATTGTTTGGCTCAGTGGTTGTTAAATTTCAGTACAATGAAGGGGAAGCTTTTAAAACTGAATTGTAGAAAGCAGATTCTGACATTTACAGCATAATTTGTGTAGTCAAGAGTGATGCAGGGAAGTAGGAAAAGATCTCTCCGTTCCTGGGCATTCATTCGCCATGGAAACTTATAGTAAGGTCTTGGCCAATCTTCACAAAGTTGTAGTGCAAACAATGTATTTATGATTTGGCACATAATCTTGTATATCCCCAAATTTGAGATACCAGGGAATTTTTAACACAAGAATAGATCAATTCTGTTCAAGCAAAACTTGTCCTATAGGACTCTAGGGGTAGAATTTATGGTACAATATTAATCTAAAAATTAACTACAAAAGCTTGAAAAACCTAGAGATTATAAAATGAAGCAAATTCAACTTTCTTAGTAGCTGGTGGTGGTCCCCAAAGATATCCACGTTTTAACCCCTGAAATCCATAAATATGTTAGCTGACATGGCAGAGGGGAATTAAGGTTGCAGGTGGAATTAGGGCTGATTAATTTATCTGGAGATGAAATCATCCCAGATTATTTTATTGGGCCCAATGTAAACACCATTTCCTTATAAGTGGACAAGGGAGGCAGAAGAGTCAAAGATTGAAGATGGGGGATCCCTGGGTGGCGCAGCGGTTTGGTGCCTGCCTTTGGCCCAGGGCGCGATCCTGGAGACCCGGGATCGAATCCCACGTCGGGCTCCCAGTGTATGGAGCCTGCTTCTCCCTCTGCCTATGTCTCTGCCTCTCTCTCTGTGTGACTATCATAAAAAAAAAAAAAAAAAAAAAGATTGAAGATGGTAAATTGGGCCACAAATCAAGGAATGCAGGCAGACTCTAGAAGTTGAGAAAGTCACGGAACAGCTTCTCTGAGAGCCTTCAAAGGATTACAGTCCTTTGACATCTTGATTTTTTTTTTTAAGTCTAGCAAGATGCATTTTGGATTTCTGACCTCCAAAACTTTAAGATAACAAATTTGAGTGGTTTTAAACCACTAATTTTGTAGCAGTTGGTTAAAGCAGTGATTAAAACCTAACACTTGGCTTGGTAACTCTAAAGAAAATTCAGACTTTTGAGAACTAAATTGTTCCAAATCAACTAAATTGAAACAATATTTTACAGAACAAAACACTTTGTGGCATTGGTTTATCTGAGGCTGTAAGTACTAATAAGTTTAAAGAGTAAGCATGTATATTTTCTTTTTTTCTTTTTTATTTTTTATAAATTTATTTTTTATTGGTGTTCAATTTGCCAACATATAGAATAACACCCAGTGCTCATCCCTTCAAGTGCCCACCTCAGTGCCCGTCACCCAGTCACCCCCAACCCTCGCCCACCTCCCCTTCCACCACCCCTAGTTTGTTTCCCAGAGTTAGGGGTCTTTCATGTTCTGTCTCCCTTTCTGATATTTCCCACTCATTTTTTCTACTTTCCCCTTTATTCCATTTCACTATTTTTTATATTCCCCAAATGAATGAGAACATATAATGTTTGTCCTTCTCCAATTGACTTATTTTCACTCAGCATAATACCCTCCAGGTCCATCCACGTCGAAGCAAATGGTGGGTATTTGTCGTTTCTAATGGCTGAGTAATATTCCATTGTATATATAGACCACATCTTCTTTATCCATTCATCTTTCGATGGACACCGAGGCTCCTTCCACAGTTTGGCTGTTGTGGACATTGCTGCTAGAAACATCGGGGTGCAGGTGTCCCGGCGTTTCATTGCATCTGTATCTTTGGGGTAAATCCCCAGCAGTGCAATTGCTGGGTCGTAGGGCAGGTCTATTTTTAACTCTTTGAGGAACCTCCACACAGTTTTCCAGAGTGGCTGTACCAGTTCACATTCCCACCAACAGTGCAGGAGGGAAGCATGTACATTTTCTGAAGAAAATGTTACTGCGAACACTTCTGGGATCTGGAAAGAGGTAAGGATTTCATTTTCATTAAAGTTATACATAAGCTACTCAGAACTATTAATCATTAAACATGCAGAAACTTGGAATCCATAGGTGTTTTCATAGTTTGTACGTATTAGGTAAGAAATATATTGCAATTAACTGAGCTAAAGATTTCCATCTGTAACATTTTAAAATGTTTCGGCAATATCTAAATTGTTCTCATCAACGAATGTACCATCTGATGACTTGTCAAAACTCTGAAAACACTGTTAAACTCAGTTTTTATTTTAGAACAGTTCGGTTTTATTCATAAAATGTCAATTTTATTCCTATTTTAACCAAATGAAAATTTTTTATTTAATCATTGAAATATCTTGGGTGTATATGTAGGATTATTCCGTAAGATGCTCTTAAAATACTTAACATTTGTAAACCTAATTAAACTATGGTTTTATCAATATTAAAGGCGATAAATACTTAAACATAAAAGGTAGCTCAGAATGGTGCTATTCCAAGGGAATATCACATGTGTCTGAGATCCTATGTCTTTCTATCTCCACTCACCTTGAACCAGTGCATTGGCACTTTTTGTTGCATTTTCAAAATGTAATGTTTTAGAAGATTAACTTCTTAAAGATTTTGGGGATTGATTCAGGAAGGAAGGGGCATTACAACACACAGCACTTAGCCATTCCCCAAATCTTCATTTTTGGTTTACAGTCTTGCTTTTTAGTAATCTCTTCTTTGCACTCTTTTGCTTCATAGCTTTCTCTCCACTTTTAAAATTCGATTCCATATGCACATCTTTTTGCTCAGAAAAGATGAGTTTCCATTCTCCTTAGAAAACAGTTTATTTGTAAATAAGCTATATACTTTCACCTTAATTTTTGTTTCTTGTCACAGCAGGATATTTTGAAATTGGTCCACTTTAAAGGCTATTTCACTGGGAAAATACATATTCTTTCCTGTCTACAGAGAATCTGTTAAATGCAAATCAAGGAGATGAAGTTAAAATGATATGAAATAAGTAAAGCACTGGGAACCTACCTAATGAACATAAACTGCTAGTATTAGGAAGCGTGATGTGTAATTAGGCTAGGGTATTTTGTTAATATTGTCAAGAAATAAATTTCAAGGGCATGAATGCTTACATGTATACCTTGTCATTTGTGAGTAGTTGGTTGGGGGATATGGTACACATATCGGCACACATATAGGGCATACGCTCCTTTTTTTAAGACTTTGAGAATGGGGAGAGGGACAGAGGGACAAGCAGACTCCCCACTGAATGGGGAGCTCTATGGAGGCTAAATTGGATATTATTATTAACTCTGTTGCTAAAGGCTCCATGGCATTTTAAGTTAATTAGACTACATTGAGCCTCACATTTATCTGTTTCATTTTTCTTTTTTCTTTTTTTTTTTTTTTTTAGATTTTTATTTATTTATGATAGTCACAGAGAGAGAAAGAGAGAGAGGCAGAGACATAGGCAGAGGGAGAAGCAGGCTCCATGCACCGGGAGCCCGATGTGGGATTCGATCCCGGGTCTCCAGGATCGCGCCCTGGGCCAAAGGCAGGCGCCAAACCGCTGCGCCACCCAGGGATCCCTCATTTTTATTTTTTCTTGAAGCATTGTTGACACAATGATACATTAGTTCTAGGTGTACAACATCATGACTCAATAATTTCATGTTATGCTCACTACAAATGTAGCTACTATCTGAGATTTACTAGTTGCCAAATGGAAGGATCAATCTAGTTGCTCTTTCAGGGTTGTTTCCAGCCGTAAGTTTCTGGAACAGAGTATACAGCCTGTTCCCTGCCTTTAAGAAACTTCTATTGAAGAAAGGAAAGGATAAAACTATTAGAAAGTAGCATGTGATTACATGCAATGGCCCAAAGAGCAAACTGGAACTTATAGAAGATATTTGAAAACTTCTATATCTTATATAGAAGATATTTGGAAAACTGGACGTAAGTGATAAACTTGAAGAAAGCAAGCTTTTCTTGGCAAAATAGAGGAATGGAGTCTGGCATATGCCTGCCATTTTGAAAGGATTGTTAGGACTGGCTTGGCTAATGCACAGTTTTTGCTGGGAAGCTGCAGAAAATGAATTTCAGTTGGTATGGTAGGACCTGACTTTGGCAAGACTGAAAGATACAGCTGAAAAAGTGACCTCTATGGGCAAGAGGGAACTACTGAAAGTTGTGTAGTAAGGAATGTTATAACACAGTAGACACAATCTAACAGTAATGCACAGAATCTACATTTATGGGAGAAAAGGAAGAGAAAAAAATGGAGGTGGTAAGGACAGCTAAATTTTCTTGGAGGATCTGCTAAATATAAAGCATTGTACATATGCTATAGGCAATACCAGCCTCTGGTACAGCATATCAGGAGAAAGAATCAGCATATGGTACAGACACACTAAATTTGAAATAATGAGTTATGATTAAAAGGAGGGTAGGGATAAAGAAAGTTAAACAGTTTTTAATTGACTTCTAAATATGACTTGTACCTTACTGAATAGGAATATAAAGGAAGCACATTCAAATATAACACGGATACATTAAATTGAGGTTGGTGAAGTAGTGGTGATAATATTGATATAAAGGAACTCAAAAGGGAAATATATTAGGAAAGAAGAGAATACATTTTTATAAAGTCTAAGAAAGGCAGTATTTTAGGAAAGTAAAGACATCTTAAATCACTGATCCAAGATTCTAGTGTTAATTATTAAATTTATATTTCTATATTTTGTATACTAGAAGAGAATATTTTACCACTAAACTTAGTTAATACTCTTAGTAGGTTCTTAGCTTATGCGCATACAACTAGTCAATGCCAAGATCCACATTATGAAGGACATTTTTTTGCCATAAATTACTAAGTAGAAGTACTTGCTAAGCTGCTGCATACTCAGGTTCAGTACCAGAGCTGAAAATTCTGATTGGCATAAGTACAGTTTCTGATAAAGATGCAGGTAGAAGAAATCTAACTCTTGTCTTCACTTCTCAATAAACAAGTCCACACAAGGGATCCCTGGGTGGCGCAGCGGTTTGGCGCCTGCCTTTGGCCCAGGGCGCGATCCTGGAGACCCGGGATCGAATCCCATGTCCGGCTCCTGGTGTATGGAGCCTGCTTCTCCCTCTTCCTATGTCTCTGCCTCTCTCTCTCTGTGTGACTATCATAAATAAATAAAAATTAAAAAAAAAAAGTCCACACGAAACCAGTTCTTTCTTGACCTTAAAGCCTCATATACTCCACTTTACATTTTATCACCTCCATTGGAAAGGAGCCAGCAATGTTTTACATGGAGATATGAAACTACCAATGTGTTTTATAACCAGAAATTTCTACCTAGGTTCTAGTGTCTTGCCTGCATGAACAGTTGATGCTTAGGGAGGAGATTATGTGTAATTAAGCAACATTGAATCTTATTTTAACATTCCTCTCCATTCCACATGTCATTCACTAGCTGTAGGCAGGAAGCATCTTTAAAATTCTGGTATTCTTAGGAGTCTCTTTATCATATGTCCATTATTTGTATGGAATCTGAGATCCCCATGGGCAAAGATCTAGAAGTTACTCAGCAGAAGGAATATCATCATATGCAGATAAACTTAATGGATTGATGAAAAAAAAAAAGTCAAAGTGAAAGAAGAGGCAATGGCACTCCTAAGAGAACATTGCTACACATGATGAGGAAAAAAGCTAGTAGGGCAGATTATTCTTAGAAATAGCTCCCAGGGGCTGACTCTTCCCTTTCCCTTGCCACATCACAAAATAATGAAAATACTTAACCCTGGCTAAAGAGAGAAGTTGACGCAGGAGATCTAGTGGCAAATGGTGAGGCCATCCTGACTGTGACGGCAAAGAAAACAGAATTCAGTGCTTCTGCAATTGCTTCAGGGGACCATCAGCCAAAAAGTATGGATTATAAAGGGGATTAGCATTAGTGTTGACAGTGGCCTCTAGATGGTGACCTGCAGGATATTATCAAGGTTTAAGAATAAATTAATGGGACGATAAGTGACAACAGAACAGAGGAATCGTAGAACTGCCAGAGTAAATGGTTAATGGGAACATAGCCGTTTCTGTATTTATAGAAAGTCCTAATGAGAACTGAGGTTCTACCCTTGGCAAATGATTGACTATTGATTGTCTCGAAGAATAACCTATTGAAAGAACTTCACCCTTGTGTAGTGGCTGAGCAAATGTTTCACAATTTTTTCTCCTCCTGCTTGAGCACTTATATTGCATACTTTATTCCTCCTACTCATATCCAGAACCCCAACTACCATCTCTATATCCTTGCCTGAAAACATTCATACGTTCAGAAAACCTATCTTCACTTCTTATTAAAACTAGAATAACTTTACAATTCAGTCTGCAGTTATAGTAGTGTGACTCTAACATAATTAAGTTGGGTTTATTAAATTATATAAGGACATTAATCTTATTCCTTTAAAGTCCTGGCATATAGTTAGCAGACTTTCTTTTCTTAAGAGTTTACTTATTTCTTCTTGAGAGACACACAGAGAGAGGCAGAGACACAGGCAAGCTCCATGCAGGGAGCCCAATGCAGGACTTGATCCCAGGACTCCAGGATCATGCCCTGGGCTGAAGGCAGGCGCTCAACCACTGAGCCACCCAGGCGTCCCGTTAGCAGCCTTTTTCTGATATAATATACTTCTGTTTAATATCAGCCATAGTCTTGTCATGTTTCTATGACATGAAGTGCTTTCTACTCAAACTTAAATTCAGCTATCAGGGCTATAAGTTACAAATGCATGTTGATTTGCGCAGCTTTCATTTTGAAAAAACTGCGTAGTTTAAGTCAATGAAACAATGGTAGTTGCAATAAAAATTTGCGCTAATTGAATGCTGTGATGGTGTAAAATGCCACCTGTAAGCTATTTAAGGGATCCTCACTTGCTATCATTTGTATTAATTGCTTGTTCCTGCAAAACTAAACTTCAATTTAGCTATGTGTCAGATATAGCTCTCATTATGTAAAGCTGAGTTTTCAGGTTATAAGACTGAAATTGGGGGAGGTAGTAAATAAATGATAATTAACATTGTCTTCTATTTTTGAACTGCTCCCTTTCCTAAAAGTATGAGCTCCTACAAGCAAGATTGATTCTCCTTTCTCCAACAGAGGTAGCAGATAAAAGCATATCTAAAAATAAAACAAACTCCTACATTGAGGTGAAACAGACTTTCTAGAAACATACACATAAACACACAAACATGGATGGGCTTTTTCAGGCAAATAATCTCCTCTATTTAAGGTCATTTTAGTTTCAAGAAAGACTCTGCGCTAGCTCCACAAAAAAGAAGAGGAAATATTTTCCTATAAAGATAGCAGGCAATTGTATCGAAAGCTAGGAGACAGTCTTGCAGGGACTGAAACTGAGTAGTAGGAAACCAAAGGTTCTCTTGTCATTTCTTAGGAACTACATGTTCTCTTTAATCTCAGCATGTGGGCTCCTTGCTCTTTTGTCTTTTTTCCTAATTTATTATTTTTATTCTCTAATAGTCCACTTGTGGGTAGCTTTGGCTTGCTAGGGCACCAACCTCATTCTTGACTGTTTCATGAATTTTCTATCTTTTCCCCAGACTGGACTTGTTTCAAAATCCCTAGAAAACTGACAGTTGCTTCTTGCTTCTGATTTCCTATTTCTAGTTCCCAAGAAAGCAATCTAATTGACTCATCATACTTTTTTAAAGCCAGGCCACAGAAGATTTTTCCTAGGTCAGGTATGCCTACCTGAGGAGGGGTGCTGAAGTGATATGGAGTCTTATGATCTGACAACCACTTAGCAAGTGTTGGGGGTGGAGTTCTCTGAAAAAGGTGTAGGCAGAACTGGTGTCTAAAAATACAAACTCCAACAAAACTGTTAGCTTCTGTTTTGAATATTTTCCTAGCCACTGATGAGAGCAAAGTGATGTTGCAGGAAAAACACCTGGTTTGGTGACATACAGACCTAACATTTCTGGGGCTAAATTATAAGTTGAAATAACAATACCCACCTCAGTGATGTAAAGTATGTAGAAATCTTAATATCATTTTGGGTCTGCTTTAAGTACTCAATGCAAAGTAATTCTCTTGCTTTTCCTTCTATTTACTGAAGCCTAGATCTCTAAATTAGGGTAAATAACTTTGGCAATTCCCAATATTTTACCCCTTAAAGTAGTAAGACTTTTAAAAATATGTGATTACTTTTCTTAGATTTTTGGTTTATATTTTAAATGTAGCTCTACTATGTTGATAGCTTCTTAAAATTCATTATAGTTTTAAAATCTTCCATTTTCATGCTGGTTTATTTAAGTATTTTTACGAACTAATCCTACATAATATCACAACAACTCTGAGGAAAAGCAGTATTACTGTGTTAGAAATGAGCAAACCAAAGCTCATCTTATTTTTTTTTTTATTTTTTTAACTAGACTTATTTGTTTTAGAGGCAGCACACAGGGGGCAGGGCGAGGAACTGAGGGAAAGAGAAACTGAAGGAGAGGCTGCAATGAGCATGGAGCCCAATGCGGGCTCAATCTCACAACCCAGAGATCACAAGTTGAGCCAAAACCAAGAGTCTGATACTT
This sequence comes from Canis lupus baileyi, assembly GCF_048164855.1. NCBI lineage: Eukaryota > Metazoa > Chordata > Mammalia > Carnivora > Canidae > Canis > Canis lupus. The sequence continues at coordinate 50,511,568 of NC_132855.1, read as the reverse complement.
AACTGACTGTACCACCCAGATGACCCTAAATCTCATGATAAATGTATGACCTAAGGTGCCCCTTCATTTCTTCCTTCAGTCATTCATCCAGTGAAAGTCTATCAAAAACTTACTATGTGCCATGCACGGCTTTAAAAATGGAGAGCATTTGCTTTATTACAGTTTGTTTTAGTAAAAGGAGAAGAAAGAAAGGAGAAAAAAGAAGAAATGGAGAGGCAAAGGGCAATGAGAGAAAACATGGTGATCCATACTATACAGAGGATTTAAACATGATAGCATCATTCCGAGTATGTGGTATGTTACTATGGGTGGAGTGCACGTGGAAGTCACTTAGAGATGACTTTTGAGCTGATTCCTGAGTCATATGCCATTGTATGGGGGCAGAAGCCATTTAGGGAGAAACCAAATAGAGTGAAAGGTTAAAGTACAGAAATCAAGCCAGTGCATCTGGAATTTAGGCTGAGGACAGTATAGAATGGAATAGGAAAATTAGACTATTAGGAATTTAGGAGGCAAGGTATGAATTTTGGACTTCAATTGTGATAGGAAACTGATAGTTAAGCATGCTAAATAACAAGATCTAAATTATGTTTTGAATTGTTGACCCTACCAGTCTGTGGAGAATTGATTTTAATGAATCAGAAATGGAAGCAAGAAGCCCACCTAAGACTATTGTGTCATGGCAAGGAGATGTGGCAGTGGTAGGCTTACAGCTGGAGAGATAATGATTTGTTTGGGATATATTTAAAGTAAGATTAAGACTCAGTATAAGAGTAGGGAAATTAAGAAATCAAGAGTTTATGCTTAGATTACAACTTTAGATATTGCCTGTCATGCCATTTATTCACCTGGGAAAGACTATTTGTCTTGCATGGGATTTCCATGGAGAAATGTCTTCCCCGTGATTCTCCAGAAGTTTGTTTCTCTGCATCCAAAATCTTAAAAATAAATGGAGAAATTAGGTTTCTGGGAAAAATTATTGTAATTCTCTTGAGAAAATTAAAGCCTGATAGTCAACCTAGGGATATTCCTGATTTGAAGGCAACCACTTATGTCAAGTTTAAAGCAAGTACAGGAAATGTTGATGTTCAAGTCAAAGGTTAAAGCTGACATTTCAGAGAACCAGCACAGAAACACTTAGGAGACCATGAGTCACAACTTACTCATTCAGGTCTGATCACAGCTGCTTCTGTGTTGTGTAGTTGTTCATAGAGGTCCAGTGTTCTGCTGATAGTGAGTCATTCCTGCCACTAGATATTAATAAGCTTATATGCCTGGTTTAGTTTATACAAGTCTTATAACGGTGTTTCAAGAAGTAATACATTTTAGAAATAGTACTTCTAATCTTGATAGGAGATCCAAATGTTGTTGGAAAACTATCCAATAACATTTGCTAGTATTTTGCAGTTTTTGAATATTTGTTATAAGGCTAAAAGTTTTATAAATGGTACAATAATATTTTTAAAGAAGTAAGAATTTTATTTTATTTTTTAAGCATTTTATTATCATAACGAGTAAAGAGTATGAAGAATACTAGAAGTGGTTTGTGAATAACATATGATTTAGAAATTCTCGTTTCTTATTCCCAGACCCCAAAGATTTAAAGATTCATATCTGTTGGAAATATAAAGGTACATGTATTTTAAGTAACTCCTACCATTTTTCTTGTCTCAGTAGTACCAAACAGTACTCAAGTGTTTTTTCTTTTTGTCCCCTCTGCCTTCACTTCTCATCTGTTTGCCAGTTGACATAGTTATTTCTATTATCACTAATACAAGATGCTATAACGTTTTCCAGTGGTGAAGAGAAAGGCCCTCATTCTCTCGCAGGGAAAAATTTGCTTACAGCATCTCTAGAAATTTGTTATTAAGAAAGAACTTTATTTTTGAAGTCCCTTAAGCTGCTGGGACTACACTGATTTGTGCTATATAAACCACTTCCTTTTTGTCTCTGCCCAGAGTGGCTGTCAAAGATACTCCGAGCTTTCTGTAAGAACAAATATGTTCAGTCACTTTCTCATTGCTAAAGTTCAATGGGTTCTCCTGTCAGTAGGACCTCCCTCATGGGGAATAGCTTCTGTTTGGACATGTCCTGAAATGCCAAGTTTCACAGCTCCATTCGTGTCTTTACTATGGAACTCTCTCATCATCATCTTGGAAAACTGATGAGGAATCTTCTTTAGTAAGGCCACGTGTGTTAAAAATAAAAGGGTTTGCAAGTAATTTTTCATTGAAATTACCATTGAATCTCTTGAGGAAAATAAAACCTAGCAATTGTTACGTAAATCTAACTGTATATGAATCAGAGGAATGCCAGTGACAAAATTAGCACTCTTTTTTAACCCCTAAAATATTAAAAGAACCACAGAAGGACACCTGGAGGGTTCAGTTCGTTAGGCATCTGCCTTTGGCTCAGGTCATGATCTCAGGGTCCTGGGATTGAGCCCCATATCAGGCTCTCTGCTCAGCAGGGAGCCTGCTTCTCTCTCTTCCCCTCCTTCTTCCTCCCTCTTGCTTAAATAAGTAAATAAATAAATAAATAGATAGATAAATAAATAAATAAATAAAACCTTTTTAAAAAAGATAAAATAGCCACACAAACACAAGAATTCAGTCTTCAATCTGTTAAAGTCAAAAAACTACATTCATGTACATTATCTCGTTCTTGGAGGGGAAAAAAAAATCCAGGAGGTGGTACTATTATAAATCTCAGTCTTCAGATGTTGAAACTGAAGCTCTGAGTTGAAACAACTTGTTTAAATTTGTACAACAGATGCCTAACAGTGAAGGGATAGGCTCTAATTAATTAAGTCAATGCAATCTAACATTTAATGACTTGACTATAAGTACAGCATTTAATAGCACCATTAGGGATACTGGAAGTACAGAGATAAATAAGAAGAACTTCTAATCTCATATAATCTTAACTATTTTTCATATTTCCACATTGCTTTTCTATGCTGAGAAGTAATAGTCAAATCGTACAATTTTAGGAAAACATCATTTGGGTCTGTTGCCACCACTCTCTAGTTTCAGGACCAATACCTGATGCTCAGGGGTATCCTGGAACCTGAAGGCTAGCCTAATGCATGTGAGGGCTACATCACACTTGGCCAACTACTGCTGATGACCATTACAGTGATCCTCATTTTGTTAGAAGAAATGTGCCAGGTCATTCTTTCCTCCCTGTCTCATTATTATCTTTGGTAGCTGTTTCATACTGATGGACTGACTGTATATTTTTCCTATTAATCTTTTTTTGATGTATTTGTGTATGTAGGCTGTGTTTGAAATTATACCAAAAGCCAGATTCAAAGCTATAGAGCTTTTGTGAGGCCCATGGCCTCATGTTATTCATTACTGCCGTATGTGTTGGTTATTTTACTGTGCACCCTCTTTGAATATAAAATCAGGCAACACTTTTTTTTTTAATCATCCTCTGATTTGTATTCTAGGGCAGAGATGTTTTCTGTGATACTCCAAGTGAAATTCTAGGTATTTGTCTATGTATGACAGATGCTTGTGGAATTTAGACCAAACGACATTTAGCAATTGAATTATTCCATTAGAATGATAATACCACAGTGTGTTATGTTGTTTCTATTTCTGTCCATCAGGAAAAGCTTTGAAAGTAAAACATAAGTTATTGAGGACTGCTCAATGAATTGCTTTGTATGCTCTATAAGTTGTCTTTCCTGGATTTGTTGAATTACTGAATTCTGCATGCACATATATGGTTGTAAATTAAAGGACCACTTTCTCTGATCAGATTATGAAATAAATTATTTTCATTTTCCCCTTACTGCCTTGCCCATGGGAAGGCACAAAGTAATTGTATCTTAATTCTCTATTTTTAGAAGTATCTTATTATGAGGGGTAATAAAAGGTGCTGAGGGTTCTTAGAAGCTAGTTCTGGAATGTGTGGAAACTTCTATCAGATATAAAAAAATAGGTTACAGGTGAGAAAAGTGAAATTTTTCTTAGTTTCAGGAGTTTTATGCCTATCCTAGGAAGGCCAATCATCTAATAGAAATGTTTTTTTTTCATCATCGCAATAGACTTGAAGCCCCTCTTGAGCCCATTCATGAAATAATGAGCCTTTTTAATGTGATATTGGCAGCTGTGCATTAAGTGACTTAGATACAGAATTTACTCCACACTCAGGATCTGTTCTCAGCATAAACTGGAGAAAAATTGAGGATGCTAACATGAATATTCCTAGTGATTGAAATTTTAAAATTATCAATGTCCCTACCATATATTCCTCAAATGTTATAGTCTTTCTTCTATCTTGTTTCTTTTATCACTGTTCATATGAATCTTCCTCAAAAAACACATTTAAAACAACATAAGGAAATCAAAATTTATAACCTTGTTGACTCATCTCATGTTTGGATTCTGGATGATCAAATACAGATGTTAAGATCAAATACAGATGTTTCTTTTTAAAGAAAAACAGCTTGTACTTGGAAGACTTTGGCTATAGTCTCATCTCCTCAGCTAATTTGTTCTGTGATTTGGGCAGAATACTTTATATTTGTCTCATTTTCATCATGAATATGTGTGTGAAACTCCTTTCCAGTGGTATCGGTCTATCATTCTGTAACTAAAATCTCACTCCTCTTATGCTTCTATTTCCACAGAACACAGTATGAGTAGGGGTCTATATTGTTCAGGAGATAGATGGCACTCTCAACAAAGATGATTAGACAACATAATGAAGGGACTACATATAATATATTAGCAAAGGAAACTAAGAAAGGATGATATCCTGGAGCTAATTCCAACTTGAAGACATTGCCACCATTTGGCTTGAATTGATAGAGAGGAAGAATTACCAGAAATGGTGAAGAATAAAAGTTTTAGGAAAGCACTTCATAGGAGGAGGTATGGACTTCATTAGAAGGGTACCAATATGGCCAACTGAAGCCTTAGCAATGATGGAGTCAGCCAGTTACATCCTCAACCTCTCTCTTCTCAGAAATCATCTGTTAGTGCTTCCCAATGGTTAGACCTTACAGGGAGTTAGAAGGCAGAGGATTCCAGTTGATGCAGCCCATAAACACCAATTTCCTGGGGCATATGGGAAGGTGGAGAAGGGTACAAGAAAGGACCTGGAATTATTATTATTTATTATATAAAGGATATCCAGCTCAGGGTTATCTTACTGAAAGATGGAAGGGAAGCTGGATACAGTGATGACTAAACAACCCTTGATGGCAAATCTTCCTCTTCTGGATTTGAGCTTCCAAGTCCACCATGACTATAACATCTGGAATCTTGCCAGGAGCTTCAGATGTGGTTGAGAGAAGTTGTTCTAGAGAATAGGGAGGGTGGCATAAAGGAGGGGGATTGGAAATAAATTATTAGATATTTTCAAAATCATCCCTTTTATATATATATAATCCATCACTTCCCATTTTGTAAGAAAAAATACTTTGAAGATTGCTATCATAACAGAAATATTTTATTTTCCCTGTGTTCTCCCCTTATAATGAAGTGGATGTAAAAATGATCAGAACAGGATAATTTCGTAATGAAGAAAAAATTCCATGGGGCATACTTCCCCATCTGTAATTATTTTACAAATGTCTATTTTGCATGAAAAACCATGCAGTTGTAAGGCATGCAAAGCTGTGTTAATGGCCAGCTATATTTCCATAAAAGCAGATGCCAAGAAAGCACAGTAAGGAAGTAAAACCAAATTGAGCTTACGATGAACACCGAAACTGGACTATCTACTTTTGAAACAAATGAGCATATTGTGTAAAATAGATGAATAAATATGCACGTAGTTAACCATAGCTTATACCAGAGAGCTAATTCTTTAGAGATTTCTTTATTTCTATGAGTTTAAATTTGCTGGCTTAATTAGAAAATGCTGTTATTTTAAATATAGATGCCTCAGAAGATCTTTTATGATGTGGTTTTCAATATACTCAAAATTGAGTGTACACTGTAATGCCTGTTGAGTTGTAAGAGATGCCTTAACTGTTAATTCTGGGAGAAGCAATATGTGGTTTCAAATCAAGTGGGTGAGCAAAAGCAGATTGGAAGAAATTGATTACCTCTCTCATTTCTTTATTTCCCAGACAACAACATTCATTGCTTTGCTGCTGTACTTATTCTAGCTAAAAGTCATCTGATCTCTAAAACAACATTTCTTTATGTTGTGAAGTAAGCTGGAATTGAAATTTGGTTAACCCCCTGCTGGACTAGAGAAGACTAGTTGAAACTTGACGAGTTACAAGTAGTGAGGGTTCTTGCAGGAACCCCACATGCGATCACCCCTTAGATTTCATCTGAGGAAATATAATGATGCTTTGCTATTAATAACATCCTAGAGTTGTTAGTATTCCTACCTCTGTAGAATCCCTTATAATCATTTAATCTTATGCTTCTAAAATAAATAGGGCAAAATGTATTTCATTCACTTGAAAGAAACAGTAAAGGTGAGCCACAGACATATTCTCATGTAGTAGGATTGTTGTGCCCCATGATTCTAACTTGATTCTAGATACTACTTCATCCATTTATAAGTTCTATATTCAACCTCTTCTACCCAACCTGTGAACTTAATGCTGTTACAGTATTTTATATGTAAGGAAAATGAAGCTCCCAGAAGGAAGGTCATTTTCCCAGTTACTAAGCCTGAGCAACTCACACATGGGCCTGGACCTCTCGTGGACTACTTTATTCAATGTCACACAAAATACTAATAGAAACAAAAACACCTTTCCTCCGATAACTGGAATAAGACCACAAAACAAACTAAAAGCAATATTATCCATAAGATCATTATTCATTTTACATTTTCCCCAACTTCCTGGTACTTAGGGTTTTTTTTCCTCATGCCTTTTTTGACTTTTCAAACTTTAAAATGTCCAAGAAATAATTGCCCAACCATCTTTAAATAAAGCTAAGACCTACCACAGTACTTTGCCTTTTTTTCCTGTGTTTGGATTAGGAAAAAAAAAATCCTATTGTAAGGATTTTTAAAACATTATCCAAAAAGATTGCTTCTAAATTTTATCACAGTAACCAATTGTTAGCTACTACTAATATACTAAATATAATATAATAACCAATTGCAGAAAACTGAAACTTAGAATAACTTGTTTACAAAATCTAATTATTGTAGATTTATTGTAACATGGTCTCTAGTCACATCATATCCCTTAAACATATTTCTATATTTAAAAGGAATTGTGCTAACTACAAAAGGTACATTTTTCTTAACCCAAAATCCATTGAAGAACTCTTGCATGCCATTAAGACACTATATTATATTGACTTCTTAGAATTTGTTAACCTTTCATGCAGTGAAAGAGTAAGAATTACTGGAATTGGAATATTTCAAGGAAAAAATATTCTTTGCAAACCATTGATCTGAAAACAGTGTGCAAAGTACATATTGAAACTAAATCATGTATGTATGAAGTAATTTGTATTTGGGTCATGTGATTTCCAATGTATAATTTGTTGAATTAATTCCCAAAACTCATAATTCCATAAAGATGTTTAAAAAAGAAGCTTTTAAAAAGATTTTATTTACTTATTTCTGGGAGATACAGAAAGAGGCAGAGAGGTAGGCTCCATGCAGGGAGCCTGATGTGGGACTCGATCCTGGGACTCCAGGATCACGTCCTGAGCCAAAGGGAGGCACTCAACTGCTGAGCCACCCAGGTGCCCCCAAAGAAACTTTTAATTTAACTTCCTATTTTTTCTTCAAATTATTTTTCTTCCTGATCACATTACTAGAACATATTTCTCTGTTTTCCATTACTTGGGTGTGTCACAGAATTTGGGTAAAAGTGATGTACTCCTCTTCTAGGACTAGCCCATGTAAACCACCTCTAAGATTATCTCACCCCATTTGTTGGTTGAGCAATAGACTTCATAGACTTCATGGTCCTAATGAAGGATGAAGATGTAAGATTGGGGAGCCTGGGTCTCCAAATTATTGTGTATGAGGGCATCTGCCATCACATGAATTACATTGTTGATGAGTGTGAAACAAAACTTTATTGTATTCACTGCTCTGATTTTGAAGTGCGTGCTTTGGAAGCGATTTCTTCTTAATATATTCTCAAAGTTCCAAATCACTGGGTTGCATCAAATAGGTTTTGTATTTTCATATTCTATTCTCTAATTATGCTGTTTAAAAATATATTTCTAATTTAAAAGTCATTGTCGAATCCTTACAACAGTATTTCCTGTGGTTATGTGACCTCTTAATGTTTTGTAGCAAAAAAGGAAGCCTTTTACATACTCATCTAGATACAGGCTATCTTCTTACATTTTAATCTACTTATTCAAATGACAGAGTGTTAACTCCAGTTATTGCCACACTAAATGCAATTTCTTTAAAACACTTGCTTGACCAAACAATTGTATTTCTACATCACCTAGAGGATTTTACCTGAAAAACTGGATGTGTGTCTTTCTGTTCAGTCTCTGAACATTCAGAATGTTCACTCTGCATTCTCTAATCATATAATATCCCACACTTGATATACTCAACTATTGGATATATTGCTCCTATTTCTAAATGGTATTATGGTAGTTCTTTAATATCTTGAGACTTCTAGTTTAGAAAAAATACTTATTTTCTATGTTGAGCTCCTATTTTGATTTATCTTCTACCTGGCCTTTCTAACTGATAAAGATTTGAATGCATTAATGACATTTTACTTTTAATTCAATAATAATGCTCGTTTTCAACTAAAAATTTCTTATGAATTTGAATGGTCTTTCCTCTTTAAAGCAGCAGACACTAAGCTCTGAGTTTTGTAGTTAATAATACAAGCCTAAGAATTTTAGACCTCTTCAAAATGCACTGAACTACTTAAAACTTTGGCCAGAAGACCAAACCTGGCAATGATTCATTGTGATAATTATCATTGTCTTAGCATATAATAATTATAAAACAGAAGCATCTACTTTCTTCCTTTTCTAATTATGCCAGCCTGAATGGACTGTTGGGTGCACATATTCTAGGAATAGCTTCTAAGAGAAGAAAAAGTCATTTCACACAGGACTGCAGGTACGTTGAGACAATATAATACTGACCTGTTTTGAATTTGCACTTTCCTCGGGCCCTGCTGATTCCACTATGTGGGAGTTCAGTATAGTCTGAGTACCAGCTTCTGGATTGGCAGTATGTCAGTCATACTGAAGTCATACTGGAGCTCAATTCCATCTATTGAGGCTAAACTACAAGAGAAATTACATTTGCCACTAGTTGTGGCAAATCAAATCATTATTAGTCTTTCAAAGGTATCATTAAATAGACCTCAGATTTGCTACTTTATGCATTTGGAGTACTTGGAATGAAGAACCAAGTCCTCACATATTGCAAAAGAACTGTGTAGTTTAAAAAAATCTAATTATTGTAACATGGTCTCTAGTCACATCATATCCCTTAAACATATTTCTATATTTAGAAATTAAAAATGGAATCAGGTGAGTATGGAGTTTGGGCATTGGTGGGCCCAGCCAAAATGTGAACACACTGGGAACTGAAAATAGGGTAGACAGTGATGATGCCTAAATACATTAGAAGTGAGATCCAAGCAATCAGCTTTTTGGATTGTGACTGACATGGGCAATATGGAGCTCTGAAGAGTGATTCTAAATGTCCGTCTGAGGACAAGAGCCAGAATATCTGCATTCAAATCATTCGGAAACCATTTTAATAAAGACTCCCTGTTCTCAGTATTAGAGATTTTTATTCACTATATATGAAATAGGGAGAGAGAATCTACATTTTAATAAGGATATAGAGACTGACCTAGAGAGCTAAGAGGCATTTTTGTGAAGTATGAAAAAGTAGGATTCTGACAGGGATAACCCCTAACCATTTTTGTTGCCAAAAGGATAAAATGTGCCCAAGGAAAATATAATTTTGGATGTGGGTAGAAGTAGAGTATATAGTGTTTTTGTTTTTAAGATAGATCACAGAGGGAGAGGGAGAGGGAGAGGGAGAGGGAGAGGGAGAAGCAGACTCACCGTGGAGCAGGAAACCTGATATGGGGCTCGATCTCAGGACGCTGGGATCATGACCTGAACCAAAGGCAGATGCTTAACTGACTGAGCCACCCAGGTTCTCCCTTAATTGTTGATTTCACTCTATATCTACATGCTAGAGGAATCAGTTTTATAAATGATGCACAAAGTTAAGAAATGTTAAAGTTGATGCATAACAGACCCATACAAATGCTCCCATTTGTCTGTCTTTTAGCTTTAATAACTGTTAGATAAAACAGTATTTTTTTATGGTTTAAATAATTAAATGTTAACAGACTGATGACATGAGGAATTGGGAGTCAGGATTTTGTTCACTTATTTCTCAGTGGATGTTGTGAATCTAATAGACCATGACATTTTTGGTCTCATTGATTCTCTCTTTAAAGATTTCTCTGTTGGTGGATCCTTGGGTGGCTTAGCAGTTTAGTGCCTGCCTTTGGCCCAGAGCATGATCTTGGAGTCCCAGGATCGAGTCCCACATCGGGTTCCCTGCATGGAGCCTGCCTCTCTCTCCCTCTCACTCTCTTTCTCTCTCTCTCTCTCTCTCTCATGAATGAATAAAATCTTTAAAAAAATAAAGATTTCTCTGTTGCATTAATTCCTAAGTTCTATTGTTTTCTTCTTATGATGACATTTAGTTGTACAAGTGGCAAGTTTTTACTTTGCTATAAATGTTCCATTATTTTCTTAGCTGTGTTGTAAACATTACCAGTTAGGTTGTTGTTGTTGTTGTTGTTGTTGTTGTTGTTGTTGTTGTTTTTATCTTAATTCTCATGATGGAAGTTTTTGAAGCTATTAAACTTTGGGTTCTGTCTCTTACCCCATCTGTTTTCTATTTTCTTTCTTTTCTCTTTCCTTCCTGCTCACTTTTTTCTCTCTCCTACTTTTATATTACTATCTACTGTGTACAACAAATCGCCTTTAAACTCGATATATGAAGATGTCCCATAAGGCTCCTATCCTCAAGAAGGATAAAATAATTGCATAAATAATTATTAGATGAAGGAGTTTATAGTAAACATGTAATAGAAGACCCAGTTTAAGCCTAAGCTAGAATCATGGTATGGTTGGGCTTATAAAATATTTACTTGAGGGACAAAGAAGCTTCTGAAAAATCACTTCACGTACAATGAAGGCAGGCTTGGTGATATTGACTTAGTATATAACTCAGGTTGGAAGACAATAGTGATACTAAATACTACCAGATATTTGTCATCACATTGCTTTGTAATGATGAAGTTTCATGCTACAGTTGAGACCTAACTTTATAGACATATGCCTTATAGAGCTGATTGGGACATTGGTTAGCAATGTAGATAACATGGCAAGATAGAGAAGGGATAATATATTGTTTGCAGCTTGCCTCATCCTCATGTTTAGCAGGGAAGGGAGTATTTGGCAAGAACCAAGAGCATTGAATGCATGTGAAAAATTGGTACAATCTTCCTGCTTCTATGTCTTAAATTATTTCCAAAATATATCACATTTCCTTCAGAATTCTTGGAATAGGACTGGCCAATGATATGGGAGCCATCAGGAAATTAACATAGGGGTACCTGGGTAGCTCAGTCAGTTAAGCATCTGACTCCTGATCTCAGGGTCAGGAGTTCAAGCCATATGTTGGGTTCCACACTGGGTGTGGAGCCTACCTCAAAAAAAAAATCAGATTAATAAAAATGTGAAGTAGAGCAGTTTCCTAGGTCTTTAGGAGATGATTGGTTATGGTTTAACAACCAGAAAAATCCCAGTATAAAGCAAAGGTGCATACATGTGATATTTGGCATCATTGAGTTAATATTTTTTTTTTCTGTGCAGTTCAACATAATTGGTCTCATTGATCACTGCCTATATCTTCAAGATCTCTTTTAATCAAAGTACATTAAAATGTCATAAAGAACTAGGATCAGAATATTGTCCTCTATTTAATCACTGCCTTAAGTGTAGGGGAATGCTCTGATCCTGAAGTTTAACTTAAACATGTAGTACATGCCTCTGTGACTATGGTTAGGATTCAACATAGAGTAAGGACAAAGGTGTCCAGTGGATTAAGCATTTTAGAGGAAGAAATTATAGAGTATTATCATTGTAGAATGGGCTTCTATGGTAAGAGTTTTATTAAATTTAAAAAGGGAAGTTCTTCCTTTAGGTATCCCTGGGTGATGCATATATATACCACCAGCTCCAGGAATATGCATAATCCTGAGTGTGTGAGGAAACCAAGCAACCATAGCCTCAAGAAGTTGAAGATGAATTGCTAGCCATAACTGTATCATAAATGTAAGATCAACCAATTCAGAATGCTGGAATATTCAGATTTGGCCAGGACATTACATAGGTTTCTTAGAATGCTTCACAGGATGGTATCTACAGAGTGTCAGAGTAGCTTCCAGAATAATTCCAGAATAGCTCTGTAGAAATAAGTCAATGTGTACTATCATGGGTTACTGTCCCTGTCATCTGTCAGACTCTGAATATTGCAGGCGGATATTATATTGCATTGCATAATGCTGCTGGAAATTTTAGGTTGTCATCCAGCAGTAGAATATGTATGAATTGGAGAGGCATTCATTTCCTTCTCCCCACTCCAGTAGAAACCTGGAAACTAGAGTCTCTGGGTACAACCAAATATGTAGGAGAAAGTGATGCTGCCTCAGAGTCTTTAGTAAATGCTCCCAAATAATGAAACATCTATGTTGTTGGCTATTGGTAAATGAGAATGCTGGGTTCTAAGATTCAGTTATTTCTCCATTACCTGTACCCCATTGCTAACAGCTGGAGGTCACCTTACGTGGAAGAGGAAAAAACTGTCACTATGATCTCCAGTCTTGGCCCTGCAGTGCCCTGCAGGCACTATTTTTGTCTGATACAAGATTCAGAGTCAATTGTAAGCTTTCACAACAAGGTTATGAACCTGAGTTAATGTTCAAGGAGCAGGCATTAGTCTTGCATGTGACAAACATGCTACAAATTAGCAAGCTGAGGGAAACCCTAGAGGTTATACCTGTCATGATTCTAGTTTCAAGTTAGAAATTCAAACAAAGTATTCAGTGGAGGGAGCTAGGACAGAGAAGCAGAACTCAGATCCATAGCAATGGGAAAATAAATACTAGATAAAAACAATTATTAGAGTAGATCCTTAGGAAATTACATGAAGTAAGGCTATAGTACTTCAAGACCTCCTTTCAAAATGTTACAATCTATCTCATAATGCATTCTAAAAAAGTAAATATTTTGATACTTAAAACTTTAACTCCTTTTCATTTTAAATTTGAAAATGGAAACTTCTATGTAACCATTTGTCCCATCCTAACAATCAACAAAAGGTTGATAAACTACAACACATAGTTTTAAAAGACCTCAGAGCTGAAGACTAAGAGTCCTATATGAATTAAACTCTAGAAAATGGCAAACTTGTCCCAAAGACAAGGCTCTTAAACCTGCTAGAATTGCAAAAGGAAGAGGAATTCATTAGTTCCGGTAGAGGAGGGGCATAGAGGGAGTAGAAAAGAGGCAACATTTAAAACAAACAAAACCCTTCTAGTCTCCTGTGACTTTATGTCCCAGATTGAGAATCAGGAGCTCCTCTAAGAGAACTAGTCTACAATCACTAAACACTTACTCATGGATATTCCTGTAATTTAGATGGAGTGGTATATCAAAAGGCACCAAGAAAAGAGAGCTGACAAAGGTCTCCCATGAGGCATGTGGAGCCTGACCTAAGTGCAAGCTCTTTTTCTCCAAGACAAGAAGAAAAGAAATACTGAGAGACACCCATAAGACAGATTACAGTTTCTTTTTATTCCATGGTCTCCTCTGGTGAAGGGAGGACAAAAGCCCAGATAAAACCCTTCCCACAGGCACTCTGAAACTTCAACTACCAAAGACTAAATGAAGGCACAGCAGGAAAGCTAAGATAAGCAATTCCTAGCCATTCCAATATTCCTGCCAGAGTGGTGGCTTCCAGTCAGTGGAAGTTATGGGAAGGGTAACAGCTGAAAGAAATTTCCCAAGGTGCAATACTCGAAAGCAGAGTACTCCCCATGACTTAAACCTGGAGAGATTGTTTCACACACACAAAAACATGTTACTCAGCTGTGAAACAAAGGAGACTTTCTGGAATCTCACCATTGCTCAGATTTCAGGCTCCCCTGAAAGGAAAATAATGATCCAGCCCACAAAACATATGAAGTTGCCAGTAAAGTTAGTCAAATTATAGCTGCCCAGAGATGCTGTGGAGACTGATTCAGCAATCTATCTGCAGCATGGCAGAAAAAGAGGAGTTCCACTTTCCAGAGGTAAATGTTATTCAGTATCTACTGTTTCTTTAATTAAAGCTCCAGTCATATAATCAAAGATTACAGAGGATATGAAAAAGCAAGAAAACATGATCTGTTCTCAAGAGAACACCATCAATTAGAAGCAAATTTAGAGATGGCCCAGATGTTGAAATTATTATTAAAATGAATTTGAATTACTAAGATAAAGGTAAAAATATGGAGAAAGAAATGAGAAATTTTAGCAAGCATGTGGAAATTGTAAAATAATCAAATTGAAGGCAAAGATATCCAGTTGAAGAAACTTATGTGTTAAAATAAGGAATTCTTGCTGTTAGAGTAAAAAAATAAATAAATTAAAATCACTTTACCTTCAATTCTTTTTTTCATTTTTAAAGTGAGAAAATGAGGGGATAAGCAGAGGGTGGGATGAAAAGGGACAAGCAGGCTCTGTGCTGATCATGGAGCCCACCATGAGGCTCAATCCCAAAATCCCTGATATTCTGATTTAAGCTGATATCAAAGAGTTAGATGTTTGACTGAGCTACCCAGGGGCCCCTTTTTACCTTCAACTATTCTGTAATATGCTTTTCTACTTTATTAGATCTGAGTCTCTGACCTACATTATTTTTGTTCTAAGAAACCTCTTTTAATAAGTCTTGCAAAGGCAGGTCTATCACCCACAAAGACCCTCAATTCTTGTTTGTCTGAGGAAGTCTTTATTTCTCTTTCACTGCTAAAGGATAATTTTGTAGGGTACAGAATTCTAAGTTGGTGTTTTTCCTCTCAATACCTTAAATATTTCACTCTACTGTCTTGCTTGCATGGTTTCTGAGAAGTCAGATAAAATCTTTTATTTATCTATAGATAATGTGGCTTTTTTCTCTTCTGACTTCATTCAGGATTATTTACTTATCTTTGATTTTCTACAGTTTGAAAGTGATTTGCCTAAGTGTAGCTTTTTGCCTTTTATGCTGCTTGGGGTTCTCTAAGCTTCCAGGATCTGTGGTTTGGTGTCTGACATTAATTTGTGGAAATTCTTAATCATTATTGATTCAAATATTTCTTTTCCCTTCCCTCTCCTTTTTCTAGCATTCCCATTATGCATATGTTACAACTTTTGTAGTTGTTCCATAGTCCTTGGATATTAAGTCCTGTTTTTTCAGTCGTTTTTCTTTGCCTTTTGGTTTTTAAGTTTTTTATTGAGATATCCTCTAGCTCAGAGACACATTCCTCAGTTGTTTCTAGTCTACTAATTTGCCCATTAAAGACATTTTTAAAAAATATTCTTAGTGGTTTTGGTATCTAGCATATCTTTTTGGTTCTTTCTTAGGATTTCCAACTCTCTGCTTACATTGCCCATCTATTCTTGTGTGCTTATTTACCCGTTACTCTAACATATTAATCATAGTTGTTTAAATTTCCAGTCTGGGGGGCACCTGGATGGCTCAGTAGTTGAGCCTCTGCCTTTGGCTCAGGTTGTGATCCCGGGGTCCTGGGATTGAGTCCTGCATCGGGTTCCCTG
The DNA here is from genome assembly GCF_048164855.1 of Canis lupus baileyi. Lineage (NCBI taxonomy): Eukaryota > Metazoa > Chordata > Mammalia > Carnivora > Canidae > Canis > Canis lupus. Next base: position 50,495,741 of record NC_132855.1, on the reverse strand, counting down.
CAGGGAGCCTGCTTCTCCCTCTGCCTGTGTCTCTGACTCTCTCTGTGTCTTGCATGAATAAATAAAATATTTTTTAAAAATTCCCCAGTCTGATAGTTCCAACAACCCTTCTGTGTCTGGTTCTGATGCTTGCTGTGTCTTTTCACTTAGTCTATTTGCCTTTTACTATGCTTTGTAAATATTTTCATGTTAGCCAAAAATGTACAGGCTCAAAGGAACTGCTGTGAATAGGTCTTTAGTGATGTGGTGGAAGGAGAGGTGATTGTCTTTTAGGGTTAGGTTAGTTTTTCAGTGACCTTGTGTCTCTGAACTATGAACTTCACACATGTTTCTCAGGTACCCCTCACCTCCAGGTTGGAATGCATGGTGAGGTTGAGTGAGGGATTGAGTAATTCCCTTTTTCCCAATGTGGAAGGTTAAAGCCAGCTGGAGTTGGGTATTTCCCCTTCCCACATGGGTTAGATGCTGATAATAAACACCCCAGCAGGTTAAAATAAATACATGATTTTTAAAAAGATATATTTATCATTTAGTTTCTTTTTTCTGCTCCATATCACCTCATCCATCTCATTCTCCATATACCTCTCCCTTTGCACAAAAACACTTGAGCTCTCCCAACTATCATTAGATCTCCTTCTCACTTCCAAGTACTGCCATTTCCATCCAGCACAGCTATTATAAAAACATTTGTAATATTTTTCCTCTTTCCATAAGGAGTGTAGACATGAGAAGGTGAAGCCAGTCTAAAAGCATCTTTTATAAAACACTGTATTTGTTTCAGTAGGAAGGAACAAATATTCACATCACTTTAGGACCAAAAAGCATGTATATTGATTGGCTCTAAAAATGTCAAAAAAAAGGGGGACTTTATTGTTTTGCTTCTTCCTGAGTTAAAATTATGTTTTTGTATTTTTTCAACCCAGAGGAGGTTTCCCATTCCTTATCCTTCAAAATCAGAAGCACCAAGCTGTTGGTGAAGAGTTATTTCGTTCTTTAGTTGTGGTAATGCTTTTTCTTCTTTCCTTAAGTCTTGGGCTTCCATACCAAATTGCAGTTATCACAGTTTCCAGTTCTATAAAGTCACCATGAACATTGAATTAGTGAATATTGAGCTATTGTTTCTAGAGGAAACAGAATTCATTTCCTGTGAGCCTCTGGTTACAACATTTTCATTGAATTATTAGTATTTAACCTTGTTTCATGTGTTTCTGTTTAAAGACATCTTATTTAATACATATGTAATATGCATATATGTAATTATATGTATATAATTATTTAGCTGTATGTGTATCATATATAAATATGTTTGATTCAGCAGCACTGAACTCCAATAATAGCACTCAGGTCTGAACAAAGCTAACACATAAATTTTCTCTGTGAGGCACATCACAACCTTCTTGTACTTAGGAATGCCAGAGTGCACATTAGCACTATGCATGGGGACCATTTTAAACAGTGAAACCACGAAAACATCCCTACAAAAATGTGAAAAATGTGGCACTAAATAAACTGCGAAAGGATGCTTGCTTACATTAAGAGACTTGAAACAAGAGGGCAGAGCATTGTCTTGTTTTACCTCTGCTGAGAATTTGTATGCTGGTTCCCCAGATTTTTCGCTCTTCTGCTCAAGTGCATGTTGGGAGTATTGACTTTGAGGTTACAAATAAGATTTAGTGAATAGGCTAATTCACAAAAGCAGAATCCACAAATGAACATTAATAGAATTCTTCGTGAAAATAATGCATAGATTTTTTTTCTAATTTCTGTGTTTATGATTTACAGTTTCTGTAGTTTCCTAATATATATAAACTGTTAGGATTTAAAATCTGCCTTTTCTGATTCTTCCACTGTGGGAAAAGATCTTTTCTTTGTTTATCAATTAGTTTATCAATTAGTTTTCATTTTCTTAAACATCTATACTATGCCAAGTATTATCTAAAATGAAAAAAATACAAAAACTTATTATTTCTATTCAGACATGTAAAACTTAGTTGCAAATATAACATTTAATACATTTATGGTAAATTGAGGCAGGGACAAAAAGGGAGGGCATAGTCATATAAATATAAATATGAGGTTAGCAAAAAAGGACTATAAAGAAAGTGATATTAAAGTTGACCCTTGGTGAACAAACAGAAGTTTGTCCAGTGGAGAAGTGTCTAGTGCATTAAATAAATGCATTAAATAAATATATGCTTAGATGGTTTTGATATTATCATTTTGATCCAGTGGAGGTTTTTATTCTAACATTGTGATTCTGAAAATATTTAGAATTGTGTCTTTAAATAAAAACACTAATAGAATTTCACAAGGGCACATTTTAACTCAAAAATTTCTGGAGTTTTCTCTGAAAATTCTAACATTTTATGTATAAGAGCATTAAGTTCTGTCTTTTCCATTTTTGTATTTCTATGAGTTGGGCAGAATCAACATAGGTCTCTACAGTGGAGTTGAAATGATGATGTCTCAACATGCTTCTAGGGCAAAGGCATGGAGACCTAAGACTATATCTTTGGTTTAGAAAATTGCAAGACAGAGTTAGGAGACTGTTACCATAACACATGTGGGAGACCATAGCCTACACAAGGGCACTAGCACCACTGATGAGAGAAGAGAGGACACATTTGATAATTATTTAAGATTCAGGTCATAATATCCTGTGGATGTTGATAGAAAGATAATTTAGAGAGATGCTCAGGATAAGGCATTCACATAGCATGTAATAATAACAAAACCAGACATAATCATTGACATTAATTGCATACTTACCATGATTCTAACACCACAGTATATATTACATCATCTAATCTAACAAGTCCATAAAGGAGTTACTATTCTTACCTTTATTTTTTGAATGGGGATAATTAAATGCGAAGATATTGGGAAACTTTCTGAAGGCCAAGGGGCTAATAATTGGCAGACCCATCATTTGAATAAGCTACATTTCAATGATTAATGTTCTATAGGATAACATTTTCAGTTATATATTGTGTTTATATGTAGAGCATAGAGACAAATCTGTGCATAATTTTTATAAACCCTACTGTAGCAAGGAAATTGTGAACACAAAAGTTTGTTGTTCTAATATGTTCTGATATGTTAATATACTTTTAAATCAAGAAAATATTTGGATTTTGGAAGAAGAATCAAATATTTTATTCATATTGTTTGAAAGCATGTGATTTTCCCTCTATAAATAATAATTGGTCAGAGAAAAAGTGGTTTTCAGAAAAAAATAGCAGTAAGAGTGAACTGAATAGCAATATCTGAGAAAACATAGCCTTGGGAATGAAAGGAATGAAATGATTTAATTTTTCATTTGGTGGGTTGACAGAATAATCTTTAATTGGATGCTAAAATACTAATATGTATTTATATATTTTCCAATTAAGGGTGAAAATATAAGTATGATCCAAAGGTAAAACCTATACTGACCTTTATATTATTAAAAATCATAGGCAATATAAAAAATTTTGTTCTAAACCTCCTGATAATGAAAGTCCAATGCAAAAGTAATATTGGTAGTAGAAAATGTTTAAACCCTAGGAATTTATGTTTTCTAAAATATTTTTTGTATAATATCTAAAACATTACTAGTATACATTAGAGTAACTTATAGATAAAAATATTTTTTCCTCTGTCCTCAAATGAGAGTGTATGAATTCAGCTAGTCATCTTATCAATCTTTGTCATGAGTTTTACTTAATGAGAGGTTTTGATTGGTCTAGGGCAATCCATATCTTATGGGAAATCGGCTTGAAACTCATCCTTTTGCATATTTGGAGTTGGGGGATTGCTATACAAAATTATTGCTATATAAGGACAATCAGAACATCATATTCTAGGGACTAGTAAATCAAGTAACATTCAAAATTCACTGTCTTCTCTCCTAATACCTTTCTGTTTTAAACACAATTTCCTTTAATGGTATCACCATTCTCCTAGTCATTCAGATACAAAGACTCTATAAATTCCTACCTATCTATCACATTTGTGTTCCACATCCAAGCAGTTGCCACATCCTGTTTATCCTGTCTTTGTGGTATGTTTTAGTCGGTCCATCCTGCTTAATAAAAATATTTATAACTTAAATCACCCTTGTATTTCACACTTAGAACAGTTGGGATAAAAAAAAAAAAAAGAACAGTTGGGATATGTTTGCAATGATCTATTTGGTCTATTACTATTAATTTTTCCCACGTATTTTATAAGGGCTAATTGATCCTTCTGAAATTGGACATAAACTGTGTCACACCAATAGGTTCCCAAAGTCGTTAGCATAAATTCCAACATCCTAATTTAGTAATTAACAGCCCCCAACCTCTGATCAGAATACAACTTTCTGGACAGTTTCTACTAGTCTCTCATGTGCCCTTCTCTTTTTATTTTATTTTCTTTTTTTTAAGATTTTATTTATTTATGAGAGAGACACACACACACAGAGAGAGAGAGAGAGAGAGAGAGAGAGACATAGGCAGAGGGAGATCCAGGCTCCATGCAGGAAGCCCGATGTGGGACTTGATCCTGGGACTCCAGGATCATGCCCTGGGCTGAAGGCAGGCACTAAACCACTAAGCCACCTAGGGATCCCCCTCTCATGTGCCCTTCTATTTTTTTTTTTTAAGATTTATTTATTTATTTATTCAGAGAGAGCGAAAGAGAAGCAGAGACACAGGCAGAGAGAGAAGCAGGCTCCATGCAGGGAGCCCGACGTGGGACTTGATCCAGGGTCTCCAAGATCACACCCCGGGCTGCAGGCGGTGCTAAACCGTTGCGCCACCGGGGCTGCCCTCATGTGCCCTTCTAAACAAACTAAAGAACAAAACTGTTCCCTTATGTGGCTGATATTTATTTATTTATTTATTTATTTATTTATTTATTTATTTATTTTGCAATTTAATTTTCTTAACCTTATTTCCAAATTTAGGATAACATTCTCTCTCAACTCTACATTTTAACATCCTATTTTTTCTTCAAGTTCCAGTTTATACTCCATGTGGCTTTTGTAAATTCTGTCATCTGAAAATAATGTACTCAGCAGAAATTCACAAACTGCTTTGTTTTTCTCTTAAGGTATTTAGAGTATGATCTATGTCTTATGGATTTTATATTATGTAGTCCATCACAGAGTATTTTGCTCACTGTAAGTACTCGATAAATACAAGGAATGGATTTTTGTATGTCAATAGAAATGCTTATGGGTGATAGAAAGAAATGTCATGTTATATGCAGTAGAAAATCATTACTTAAATCCAGACAACTGAACTGTATTGGCAGCAAAGCTACAAAGACAAGAAAAAGTCATTAATTTCTTGAACTTTAGTTTTTCCATTTATTGGTTTGCATGGTATTTTCCAGATTTCCTTCACACAGAACCATGACAGCTTAGTGAATGAAATGAGAAGACTCATTCAAACTTGATTAATAGTAGAATATGATTTATGAAGGGGTAATAAGTCAATAAGCCAGCGGACTTTAGGTTTGTGATAGTCAATAGCAATATAACATTCATTATCTGACTTCTTCATATATTTTGTGAAACACAACTCTTCTTACAATTCTATCAAAGAAAAGTAATGTTTATTAATGAATTGCACATAATTTCCTAGTCAAACTCCTCTTCCCTTCTACAATAAACTGAAATAAATGAGATATAAATTGTCCTATGTATCTCATCCTATTAGACTTCTGTAAAATAATCCGTAAAAATTAACTTATTGTTAATTTATCTAGTCTAAGCAATTCACAAGTAGCCTAAGAAACAGTTGTAACTAATTCTAATTCAACAATAAAAATTCTATTTATGTAGCTCCCAAATTGTAAAGAACAAAATATGCCAAGTTTTTTTCTAAAGTAAATGTGCAAAAACAAAACAAAAACAAAGACCCAAACATTCCTTCAGGCCTACGGTTAAATGATTCTATTCAGATATATCACTAGATACAATAATCCCCGTTATCCTGGGACTTAACTTTCAAGATTAACCAATGTATACATCCTGAAAGAGGAGAGGTATCTTCCGTCTACTGCTTTAATGTGCACTATTTCTTCCTACCTACTATTGCCTTTTGCTTCCCCTCCTGCCTGCTTCTTGTGCCAACTATTAAAATCTTTGGTTACAAAAATGAAGATTTTTTTATAATGAAATCAACTCCAAAATCCTGAGGTAGGTGGTTTTTTAAACTGTGCTTCTTATATGTAGGGTTTTCAAATTGAAACCTGTATTTCCTTTTTTATTTTATAGTGTAAAGTTCTCCAAAATTCACTTATTGAAACAATATCAAATTTACAGAAGATCTGCACATACAAAGATTTATTTTGAGGGCGGGGCAAGGTGGCAGAAGAATAGGGTCCCCAAGTCACCCGGCCCGACCAACTTACCCAGATAACTTTCAAATCATCCTGAAAACCCAGGAATTCCTCCTGAGATTTAGCGAGACAGCTGGAATGCTACGGTGAGAAGAGTTTGTGCTACTATCAAGGTAGGAAGACGGGAAAAAAAGAAATAAAAAAGCATCCACGGGGGAGGGGCCCGCGAGGAGCCGGGCTGAGGCCGGGGCGAGTGTCCCCAGGACAGGAGAGCCCCGTCCCGGAGGAGCAGGAGCTGCACCGACCTTCCCGGGCGGAAAGGGGCTCGCGGGGAGGTGGAGCAGGACCCAGGAGGGCGGGGAGCCTCCAGGTTCCAGGGGCACTAACAGAGGAGGTGCCCCGGGGGTGGGGGGTTGCGGGCCGAGCTCAGTAAAGGGCTGGAGCCGAGCCGGGGCCACCGCTCAGGCAGCGGTTCCGCACCAGGGAGCTGCGCGGCCGCGGGAGCGCGATTCCAATGGCGCAGGCCCGGGTCCCGGGAGCCGAGGGACGCAGCCCAAGATCCTGCGCTCCCCTGGGGACAGGCGGAGGTGGAGAGGACACAGGACAGCAAGGACGCTCCTGCCGCCAGGGGCCCTGAGCTGTGCAGATCGGCGCCCCCTCGCCCCCGGAGCATCCAGGCCCCTGCGGGCTGGAGCTGCGGTAGTCACTGAGGGAGCTGAATCCAGGGCTGGAGAGCTGGCCTCCGCCACTGCTGCTGTTCCTCCTGGTGTCACCTGTGTGCCTGCGACGGGGCGGGACCACAAGGGAACAGGGGCCTCACGGGATAAACAGCTCCCACTGAGCAGTGCACCTGGCAGGGGGCGGGGCAGCTCCCCCAGTGCACACACCTGAGAATCAGCACAGCAGGCGCCTCCTCAAGAAGACCACATAGAAGGACAGTGGAAGAGCAAGTTCTTGACAAAGGAGCACTGGGGAGATCCAGGGGAAGTCGAGGGACTTACAGTATGCAGAATCAGAGGACACCCCTCCGTTTTTGCTGTTGTTTTGTTTGGTTTCGTTTTTGGTTTTGGTTTTGGTTTTGGTTCTTTGTTTGAACCCCCTTTTTCTCTCTCTCTTTTTTCCTTCCTTTTTCCAGTACAACTTGTTTTTGCCACTCTGCACTAAGCAAAATGACTAGAAAGAAAAACTCACCACAAAGGAAAGAGTCAGAAATAGTACTCTCTCCCACAGAGTTACAGAATTTGGATTACAATTCGATGTCAGAAAGCCAATTCAGAAGCACTATTATAAGCTACAGGTGGCTCTGGAAAAAAGCATAAAGGATTCAAGAGACTTCATGACTGCAGAATTTAGATCTAATCAGGCAGAAATTAAAGATCAATTAAATGAGATGCATCCAAACTGGAGGTCCTAACAATGAGGGTTAATGAGGTAGAAGAACAACTGAGTGACATAGAAGACAAGTTGATGACAAGGAAGGAAGCTGAGGAAAACAGAGAAAAAGACAAAAGATCATGAGGAAAAGTTAAGGGAAATAAATGACAGCCTCAGAAGGAAAAATCTAGGGTTAATTGGGGTTGCAGAGGGCACCAAAAGGGACAGAGGACCAGAAAGTGTATTTGAACAAATCATAGCTGAGAACTTACCTAAATTGGGGAGGGAAACAGGCATTCAGATCCAGGAGATAGAGAGATCCCCTTCTAAAATCAATAAAACCATTCAACACCCCGACATTTAATAATGAAACTTGCAAATCCAAAGATAAAGAGAAGATCCTTAAAGCAGCAAGAGACAAGAGATTCTTAACTTATATGGGGAGAAATATTAGATTAACAGCAGACCTCTCCACAGACACCTGGCAGGCTGGAAAGGGCTGGGATGATATATTCAGGATCCTAAATTAGAAGAACATGCAACCAAGAATACTTCATCCAGCAAGGCTGTCATTCAGAATAGAAGGAGAGATAAAGAGCTTCCAAAATAGGCAGAAACTGGGATCCCTGGGTGGCGCAGCGGTTTAGCGCCTGCCTTTGGCCCAGGGCGCGATCCTGGAGACCCGGGATCGAATCCCACGTCGGGCTCCCGGTGCATGGAGCCTGCTTCTCCTTCTGCCTGTGTCTCTGCCTCTCTCTCTCTCTGTGACTATCATAAATAAATAAAAATTAAAAAAAAATTTAAAAAAAAAAAAAAAAAAAAAAAAAAAAAGACAAAATAGGCAGAAACTGAAAAAAATATGTGACCACCAAACTGGCTCTGCAAGAAATATTCAGGGGACCTGTAAAAGAAAAAGGATGCCCAAAGTGATAATCCACAAAAACAGGGACTGAGTAGGTATTATGATAACGTTAAATTCATATCTTTCAATAGTTACTCTGAACATGAATGGGCTTAATGACCCCATCAAAATGCACAGGGTTTCAGACTGGATAAAAAAGCAAGACCCATCTATTTGCTGTCTACAAGAGACTCATTTTAGACATAAGGACACCTACAGCCTGAAAATAAAAGTTTGGAGAACCATTTACCATTCAAATGGTCCTCAAAAGAAAGCAGGGATAGCAATCTTCATATCAGATAAATTAAATTTTATCCCAAAGACTGTAGTAAAAAATGAAGAAGGACACTATATCATACTTAAAAGATCTTTCCAACAAGAGGACCTAACAATCATGAGTATTTATGTCCCTAATGTGGGAGCTGCCAAGTATATCAATCAATTAATAACCAAAGTGAAGACATACTTAAATAATAATACTGGGAGACTTTAACATGGTGCTTTCTGTAAATGACAGATTCTCTAAACACGACATCTCCAAAGAAACTAAAGCTTTAAATGACACACTGGCTCAGATGGATTTCACAGATATTTATAGAACTTTACATCCAAATGCAACTGACTACACATTCTTCTCAAGTGCACATGGAACTTTCTCCAGAATAGACCACATACTGGGTCACAAATCAGGTCTTAACTGATACCAAAAGATTGGGATTGTCCCCTGCATATTTTAAGACTATAATGCTTTGAAACTTGAGCTAAATCACAAGAAGACAGTTGGAAGAAATTCAAACATACAGAGGTTAAAGGCCATCCTGCTAAGATGAAAGGGTCAACCTGGAAATTAGAGAAGAAATAAAAAGAGTCAGGGAAACTAATGAGAATGAAGATACAACTGTTCAAAATCTTTGAGATACAGAAAAAGAAGTCCTGAGAGGGAAATACATCGCAATACAAGCATCCCTCAAAGAACTGAATAAAACTCAAATATAAAAGCTAACCTTGCACCTAAAGGAACTGGAGAAAGAGCAGCACATAAAGCCTACACCAAACAGAAGAAGAGAATAAAGATTCGAGCAGAACTCAATGAAATAGGGACCAGAAGAACTGTAGAACAGATCAACAAAGCCAGGAGTTGGTTCTTTGAAAGAATTAATGAAATAGAGAAACCATTAGCCAGCCTTATTATAAACAAGCCTCCAGTTAATAAAATCATGAATGAAAAAGGAGAGATCACACCAATACCAAGGAAATACATACGATTTTAAAAACATATTATGAGCAGCTATATGCCAATAAATTAGGCAATCTAGAAGAAATGGATGTACTTCTGGAAAACCACAAACTACCAAAACTGGAACCGGTAGAAATAGGATACCTGAACAGGCCAATAACCAGGGAGAAAATTGGATCAGTCATCAAAATCTCCCAAGACACAAAAGTCCAGGGCCAGAAGTTTCTCAGGGGAATTCTATCAAACATTTAAAGAAGAAAAAAATGCCTATTCTACTAAAGCTTTTCCAAAAGATAGGAAGAGGTGGAATACTTCCAAACTCTTTCTATAAGGCCAGCATCACCTTAATTCCAAAACTAGACACAGACCCCACCAAAAAGGAGAATTATAGACCAATATCCCTGATGAACAGAGATACAAAAATTCTCAACAAGATAGTAGCCAATAGGATCCAATAGTACATTAAGAAGATTATTCACCAAGACCAAGTGGGATTTATCCCCAGGACGCAAGGCTGGTTCAACATTCATAAAGCAATCAACGTGATAGATCATATCAACAAGACAAAAAACAAGAGCCATATGATCCTCTCAATAGATGCAGAGAAAGCATTTGACAAAATACAGCAGGCATTCCTGATCCAAACTTTTAAGAGTGTAGGGAAAGAGGGAACATTCTTCAGCATCTTAAAAGCCATCTATGAAAAGCCCACAGCAAATCTCATTCTAAATGGGGAAACCCTGGGAGCCTTCTCCCTAAGATCAGGAACACAACAGGGATGGCCACTCTCACCACTACTATTCAACATAGTACTGGAAGTCCTAGCCTCAGCAATCAGGCAACAAAAATAAATAAAAGGCATTCAAATTTAGCCTTTTGAAGAAGTCAAACTCTCCCTCTTCGCAGATAACATGATACTGTACATAGAAAACCCAAAAGACTCCACCCCAAGATTGCTAGAACTCATACAGCAATTTGGCAGTGTGGCAGGATACAAAATCAATGCCGAGAAATCAGTGGCATTTCTATACACTAACAATGAGACTGAATAAAGAGAAATTAAGAAGTCAATCCCATTTACAATTGCACCGAAAAGCATAAGATACCTAGGAAGAAACCTAACCAAAGAGGTAAAGGATCTACACCCTAAAAAATACAGAACACTTCTGAAAGAAATTGAGGAAAACACAAAGAGACGGAAAAATATTCCATGCTCATGGCTTGGAAGAATTAATATTGGGAAAATGTCTATGCTACCCAGGGCAATTTACACATTTAATGTAATCCCTATCAAAATACCATGGACTTTCTTCAGGGAATTGGAACAAATCATCTTAAGATTTGTGTGGAATCAGAAAAGACCCCGAGTAGCCAGCGAAATATTGAAGAAGAACACCATAGCTGGGGGCATCACAATGCCAGATTTCAAGCTGTATTGAAAAGCTGTGATCATCAAGACAGTGTAGTAATTGCACAAAAAACAGACACATAGATCCCCTCAACTTTATGGTCAGCTAATAGTCAACAAAGCAGGAAAGACTATCCACTGGGGGGGGGGGGCGGGAAACAGTGTCTTCAATAAATGGTGCTGGGAAACTTGGACATCCACATGCAGAAGAATGAAACTAGACCACTCTCTTGCACCAGACACAAAGATCAACTCAAAATGGATGAAAGATCTAAATGTGAGACAAGATTCCATCAAAATCCTAGAGGAGAACACAGGCAACACCCTTTTTGAACTCGGCCACAGCAACTTCTTGCAAGATACATCCACGAAGGCAAAAGAAACAAAAGCAAAAATGAACTATTGGGACTTAATCAGGATAAAAAGCTTCTGCACAGCAAAGGATACAGTCAACAAAACTCAAAGACAACCTACAGAATGGGAGAAGATATTTGCAAATGACGTATCAGATAACGGGCTAGTATCCACGATCTATAAAGAACTTATTAAACTCAACAGAAAGAAACAAACAATCCAATCATGTAATGGGCAAAAGACATGAACAGAAATTTCACAGAGGAAGACACAGACAATGCCAACAGGCACATGAGAAAATGCTCTGCATCACTTGCCATCAGGGAAATACAAATCAAAACCACAATGAGATACCACCTCACACCAGTGAGAATGGGGAAAATTAACAAGGCAGGAAACCAAAAATGTTGGAGAGGATGCGGAGAAAAGGGAAACACCCTTGCACTGTTGGTGGGAATGTGAACTGGTGCAGCCACTCTGGAAAACTGTGTGGAGGTTCCTCAAAGAGTTAAAAATAGATCTGCCCTATGACCCAGCAATTGCACTGTTGGGGATTTACCCCAAAGATACAGATACAGTGAAAGACCGAGACACCTGCACCCCGATGTCTATAGCAGCAACATCCACAATAGCCAAACTGTGGAAGGAGCCTCGGTGTCCATCGAAAGACGAATGGATAAAGAAGATGTGGTCTATGTATACAATGGAATATTACTCAGCTGTTAGAAAAGACAAATACCCATCATTTGCTTCGATGTGGATGGACCTGTTGGGTATTATGCTGAGTGAAATAAGTCAAGCAGAGAAGGACAAACGTTATATGGTCTCATTCATTTGGGGAATATAGAAAATAGTGAAAGGAAATAAAGGGGAAAGGAGAGAGGATCATTGAAAATATCAGTGAGGGAGACAGAACATGAGAGACTCCTAACTCTGGGAAACAAACAAGGGGTAGTGAAAGGGAGGTGGTCGGGGGTTTGGTGTGACTGGGTGATGGCACTGAGGGGGGCACTTGACAGGATGAGCACTGGGTGATATGCTATATGTTGGCAAATTGAACTCTAATTAAAAAAAAAAAAAAAGATTTATTTTACCTGAGCCATCTTAGAGTCATGTTCCCATATGATACCCTGTCACCCTCAAATACATTATTGTGTACTCTATACACACAGATATTATCCTACATAATCACAATACAAAGAATGAAAGTAAGGAAATTAGTAATGACATGTAACTACCATCTAAGGATGATACTCCTATTCCATTTGAAGTTTCCCCAGATTCTCCAAAAGCATTCTTTGTAAGGAAAGGACCTAGTTCATAATCCTGTATTGACTCTACTTGCCACATGTCTTTAAGTTCCTTCTTTCTTGAACAGTTATTCAGTGTTTTCTTGATTCTCATGATTTTAATACTTCTAAAGATTATAGGCCTGATATTTTACGACATGTCTTTCGATTTGGGTTTATTTGATGTTCCTCAAAATTAGATCCAGGTTATGCATACTTGATGGGAATATGAAAGGGCTTCATGTTGTTATTGCTTCTGATCAGGTGGCACCTAATTTTGACTTGGTCCATTATTGATGATGTCCGTTTGAATTGATTGATCAAGATGTTATGTACCAGGCTTCTCCTCTATCAACTTATTAATTTTGTCATTTTATTTGAAGCTCTATAAGTATTCCTTTACATTATTTTAATTATACTGTGGATACTTGGTTTCCTATTATATTCAGTAGATTATGATATCCTACCATTCTTTATATAGATTATGAAATTGTCCCAGATTTGGACAAGGGAAGCCCCTTTAAGCTAGCTCCGAAACTTTGGCACATTGTCATCAATTTTTAGGCTTTCAAGCACTTCCTTGCTTTCTGACTAAATGAGATGCAAGCTCTTCTTTTGTATCTTATGCTGCCCAGTCATGGAATCAGCCACTTCTTCAGAAATAGAAAGAGGTAGAAAATAATATATAGATACCAATATCTGCATATTTGTCATAACACCTTCCAGGTCCTCTTAATGGACATAAGTAGTGAATATATTTATGTTCATATATTATACACATCTATCCTTTACATCTATATTTATATCTATATCAATTGATGGAAAACCATGAGTTCCCACCAATAGTAATAGCAAATATTTCATTTGTTTCTCTATTTCAGTAATTGTAACTCCCTTCTCTGGCAATGTGAATTTTCCATTTATCTTAATATACTTACTTGTTTGAATTCCTATCCATATAACCAACTTCTATCATGGTTGCCAACCCCACTTCATGCTGTAACACCCTCTCCTGGGCTGCTCTCCTGTCTGGACGTCCTCTTCACCTGACCTAAGCTCTTACATCCGATGATCCGATGTCTGATCTTTGATGTGGATGCCTTCCTTACCGTAGTGGGCCTTGATTTGCCTGGCTGCTCCTTCACACATATGTCCTCCTTGAGTGTTTCATAGACGAGCATGAGTACCATTTTGAGAAAAGTATTTTGAGAAAGTACTCTAAGTGTGGACTTATGATTAGTTGTCACAAAAATTTGTGTTTTAGGGAAACTGCAGATAGTATAAAAGAATGGGATCTATGAGAATCTAGAAACAGGTTGGTATATCTATCTTCCCAATTTTATTTCCCAAGATATCTCAATAGAAATTCTGGCTAAAGTAGTCTCTCTCTTACACTCTGCATTAAGTATGAATAATATTCTTACCATGCTTTCCCCATTCCTCCTATAATGTTCATGTATTTCCTTTCTGCCTATTCCAAAGTAATTCTTCAAGAACCATTTCCTTACCATGGCTCTTACACTAATGCCTGGCTATCCTCTCTCATGTGGATGTTCTTCTAACTTTGGCCTCTTGGGTAACTCAAAAATTTTTTTAAAAAATTATTTTAAACAACTCAGTCATTTAGTGATACCTCTCTATGAACTCCTAAAGCATTTAATAGTACCAGTTATTAGACATTTGCATACCCTACCTTTCATTCTTGCCTTTTTCCTTTATAAATTGTCTTCCTGTCTATTCCATAAGCTCTTTGTAAGCACAGATTCTGTATTATAGTTATCTATATCCCTACAGCCTATAGCATATTACTTTACCTTCATGAAGTCCTTGAAATACTTGCAAGGGAGGTGAACAAATAATAGTCATAATTTTTTTAGTCATAAACAAATCTCTAAGAGTCAGAGTGATTCTCTTTCAAAAGTTGGAGGATTAAAATTAAGATAGCACAAGAAGTGATTTTAACAAATATGGTCCAGAATGAGTTACTGCTTTTTGTAGATGAGAGGGTAATTCAACTAGAATCATCTTGGATATGTGGTGACATTTGGAATTAGCATCCACAAAGCTAAAGGCCACTGTTTGATGGTATAGGAAAGAAAGCTACTGGTATATTGCTCTTTCAGCAAATCTGTAGACTCTTGGTTCTAACTCAATAACTTTTGACAAATAATTACATAGATGTGAATAAGAGAGAAATTTAGAATAAAAAAGACCATGGCATCAGAATAACTCTTTCTAAAACAGTGTATATATCTAATGGAAAGTGGCCCAGCTTGCCAGTCTTCCTCAATGTCATTCAAACTTATACCTAAACTCCAGAAGCCAAGGAAAATAAAATTGAAGAATTCAAAAGGTCTGTAAGACCTGATTGAAACTATTCCAAAAATTATGTGCTGCTCTTTTGAGGGGATTTCAGAGTTAAAATAGAAAAGGGTTTATTGATCAGATTGTAATAGGACAGAAAGGAATTGGAAAAGATCAATGAATTCATTGAGTTTTGCTCAGCTTGACTTTGAACACAATACACTTAAACATTAAGAAATAAATACACATGTGGCTTTCCAGACTGGCTCCTTACAAACCAAATTGATTGTATCATTGAATGAAAATTTGAGAAACCAATGTTCTCTAGTGTGATAGACATATGGTCAAATGGTAATGTAAATTCAAGTTGCTGCTTTCCTAAGATTTCACTTGAGCTGTGTAGTTGTCACTTTTTCTTCTCACACCTCAACTATATATGATTACAAAAAAAGAGGTGCAAATGAAAATTAGCAGAAAAGTTGATATATAGCTAAAATGTCAGGAAGAAAAGTAGCAAATCAACAATGGAGTATGAATTTTTTATGTTGAAAAGGACAGCATTGAAGAAAAACATGATAGAAATGATTGCAGATGATTGCAGGTGGGACATTACATAATACAAAGGCGAAAATGCTCAGTGGAAAGTATTACTGTTGAAATAAGATAACAAAGAAGGGGATTAGCTATAGTGGGGATAAAGAGTAAATGACTTAAAAGTATAAACAAAGATTTGTGTCAAATGTAAGGACTGTTGGAAGAGTTACAGTAGTTCTTCACATTATCAGCTGAGTATAAAATAATACTGATTGAGATGAATATAATTTATTCAAACATAGTTATAGAACGTGTCAAACTCTAATGTCAGCTCTGAAGATACAGGTGGTCCCTGATTGATTGTTTGACATATAGCATTTCAATTTTATGATGATGTGAAAGTAATATGCATTCATAGAAATCATGCTTTGAATGTTGATCTTTTTCCAGGTTAGTAATACGTGGTTCCATTCTCACTATGGTGGACAGTGGCAGAGAGTTGCAGCTCCCAATCAGCCCCAATATCACACGGTAAACAACAGATACACTTATGCCCATTCAGCTTTTTCACTTTCAGTATTCAGTCAATTACATGAGATATTCAACACTTTAATATAAAATAGGTTTAGTGTTAGATGAATAAGTATAGGCTAGTGTAATGGTCTTGACAATGTTTGAGATAGGCTAGGCCAAGCTATGATATTCAGTAGGTATATTAAAAGAATTATCAACTTACAATATTTTTAACTTATGATGGACTTATCCAGATGTAATCCCATTGTAAGTTGAGGAAGATCAGTATTTTATTAAAAATTTTTTTTTGCCTTGATGAACCTTACACACTAGTGTTCTAGTAGAAGGTGGACAGAAGTGAATAAATTGAAAATAAATGCAAAATTAACCCTGTGATGGAAGTGCTTTGGAGAAAGATAAAACAGAGAAAGAAGCAAATGAGGGGATTGATGAGGGGAGCTAAAATGTTTAACACAGTCTCACTGATGACATTTCATCCAGAGGTAATCATCAGAGATAAAAGTAAAAAGCAAAGTACCTGGTGAAAAGCATCTAAGAATGGCCAAGCAAGTTCAACAGCCCTGGAGAAGCATGTCTGCTGCATTTAGGAACTATCATGGAGTCCAGGGGTCAGTAGTCCAGTGTTAGCTGAGTGAACTCCTATGTTTCATATGCATGTTATATATCTGGGTGTGAAATGATTGTAGACACAATACATCAAACACCTATTTAGCACCAGTTATAGAAGGAAGAATTCTCTTTAAGATAATTGAAAATAGGGGATCCCTGGGTGCCTCAGTGGTTTAGCGCCTGCCTTTGGCCCAGCGTGATCCTGAGTCATGGGATCGAATTCCATGTCGGGCTCCTGGTGTGGAGCCTGCTTCTCCCTCCTCCTGTGTCTCTGCATCTCTCTCTCTCTCTCTCTCTCTCTATGTCTATCATAAATAAATAAATAAAATAAATAAACAAATAAATCTATCTTTAAAAAAAGATAATTGAAAACAGTGTAATGAGTGATACAGTGTTTCTCCTACCTCTCTTTACACACAAGCACATACATGTGTGTAGGATATAATCAATTTTTACAGTTCTCAAAACAGGAAGATGGAACTATTTTCATAAATAAGAGTTAATTTTAAGAGAAATCATAAGCCTCAAGAATTAGGGAAAATCCGTGCTCCTTAAATTGTTGAAATAAGACTATTGCTAGTTCCCATCTTAAGGGATCCATATGCCATATTAAATTCCACACAATAGTTGGTCTATCACAGTATCCCCAATTTATTTTTTTCTTCTAAAGCAATGAGAAGGATCACAATAGGAAATTCAAAATTTCAATTTATATTATACTGCTATAGTTAACATTAAATATAAAACCTATATAAAGCTATTCAGAAGGCATATTAAGTATAATTTTTTCAATAGCCCTTTTATTATAAAGTAGCTGAGTTCAACTGGGATGTTTTTAGATATGTTAATAATGAATATAAGAATTTAATCTGAAAAGTGAAAAACTTAAATTCATGTAGGAAACAAAGATCACACATATATTTTACTTTAAGATTCTATCATGGATGATGAATTTTTATCTAGAACCTCTGAAGCTGTGCTTTGGAGTTACTGAGAAGAATAATTACTTTGTATGTGTTTTGCAACCAGAGTCTTAGTAGTTTGTGCCTGAGTTGAAGCTTTGCTCTTAAGTTAAGAGTTCTATTTCTTACCCTCCCCCCATTCCTTTCTTTATGAGGTAAAACATATTGAAGGGAAAGCAACGCACCAGACATGGGCTAGCCTTGCTTACTAAGGTATAAATATAAAAGAAAATATATGCCACTTCAAAGTTCAACCATTTTGCAGTTTGGATGTGTTCGTTACCTCTTCCAAAAGGATTACTTATCATTAAAGTACATAAAATGGAATTGTAAGCAATTGGTGTTAAATATTATTAATATTTGTAGAAATCAGGGCAAGTGATTCCTTCCTGTAGAATTAAAACAAGTACTGAACATCCTGATAGTATTGTAAAACCTTAATTCAAAAAAATGTTTTTGTTATTTTCATAACTTACTATTTTTATGACCTGTTAAACCTGGCACCCAAGGCAGCGTTCCCTCTAGTCTGGGTTTCCTGCCTATAGGCTCTTAGGTTTGGTAGGTTTTACATGTATTACAATTGAACCTCATCTTCCTGCCCACATGCAATTTGTCACATGTTTCTCTTCTGATTTCTGCAAGCTTCTAAGAAGGTGGGGTGGGGGGTTATAGTGTTTGCAAGAGATAGCAGAGTCTAGGTTGCTTGTCAAGCAAAGGTTTATATTTACAGCAGGCTAGATTAAATAGAAAGTGACTTTGGTCCCTTTATACATGGGTGCTGTAGGGATAAGTGAGAATGGATTGGCTTTAACACTGTAGATAAGAAAGCCACAAAATGGGAAAATAATTTCTTCATTAGCACAAAGGAGTGGTGATTTAGAAGAAGAATAAGAGAATAAGCCTGGCTATTGGTAATTCACACAGAACCCATGTAAATAGCTCACCCTAACATTTTCATACAGTAGCTTACTTAACTTTGCATTTAATTCATTTCCCAAATAGTTTATTTTTAGAATCTATTACATTGCAGGGCTTCTGATCCCACAACTATCGCTCTTGATTTCATTCCAAACTTAGAAATTATTCAGCCGATATTTTAGGGAATTAACAGTATTTATCCTGTTTTATTTTTTGTGAGAACACACCTTAAACTCATAATTTTCCAATGCATTGAGGAGATAACTTGATTTAAGTTAGTTTAATCATTAATGTTAAAATTCCAGACACACAAATAAAATTCCCTGGACCCAATGCTGTGGGATGCATATAGCAAAGAAACTCTGAAAACAAGTCAATTGTTAGAGCTGTAATGAGGTTTCATAGAAAAATATTTGTATTGCTCTCTTCAGTTTTATTGACTTAATACAGAATTTTTATCATGTTTTATCTTCATAGTTAGAGTTTGTATTAATTTATCTGCAATCTGTTTTGCCACCTGCTTGTTTTGACAAGAGAACTTTGTTTTGACATAGAATACAGAGGTATCAGTAACCTAAATTGAATATTTTTTTTTAATTTTTATTTATTTATGATAGGCACACAGTGAGAGAGAGAGAGGCAGAGACACAGGCAGAGGGAGAAGCAGGCTCCATGCACCGGGAGCCTGACGTGGGATTTGATCCTGGGTCTCCAGGATCGCGCCCTGGGCCAAAGGCAGGCGCTAAACCGCTGCGCCACCCAGGGATCCCTGAATATTTTTTTAAGACGAATAATAAATACAGCTAATTATTCCTTCTGTAGAAGAAAATGGTCTCTGACACGGGGATGACTAGCTCTATGCACAGTGTATACTTATGACTAAAAACTGAGATTAAAACCCTGGAATATTATGTATTTAAAATTGCAGGTATAATAGAAATCACTTTGTCTTTGATAAATTTCCCATTGTCACACTGAGATTCACTCTTAGAAGTATATGATTTGGTTAGGTGGTGCAGTTTTCAAAGTCCTCAATGCTAATTGTGTACAGTCTCTTAGATAAACATTTTGCTTAATGTTGGATGTACCTTGGCAATTAAAAATGTTCTTTTAGTTCTTAGAACCTCATGGATCTTATATAGTTATTTGAGAATGAATGAAAAAACAGTGGAAACATGTTGGAACCTATAATTTCTATTCCAGCAATTTTTGATTTGCTCAAATATAATGGATGGTTATGTAACTGTGTACTTCTTATTTTCTTTATTTCAATCTCCAAATCTCTTAGAGATAAGATTTCTTGTTATTTTTTTTCTCTAACTCATGGTAGGTGCCAAACAAATGGAGTATTCCTTCAAGCAAGATTTCTGATGAATGAGCATCAGGCAATTTGAATCAACTTTAAGATATGATCATTGTCTATAATCCCAGATGACACATAAATTATACCTATAATATCCTTTTACTTTTGTCTAATAAGATATAAAAATGAGTTATAAAAGTTAAAATCCAGGACTGCTCAGGGAGAGTGAACATGGGTCAAGATGGGTGGGTTATGGCTGAAATGCTATGCCTCTTTGCTATTCTTACCAAGATTTAGTAGATTTTCTTAAATAAATGTTTCTCTATTCACCGTATGCCCTAATACTTTTCAGATTTCAAATGTTTATGTATTATAATTTTTGTTATTATTGTCTCACTGGGGAGAATGTCCATGAAGATCCTCATACCACAATTCTAGAGAGAAGATCCCTGGTGTGGAGTGTCTTAAGCAGATTGAACGTGTTTACTACCTGTTTTCTGGTATAAAGTCAAGTTCCGGACATTTTGTATCCGGTGGGAAACAGGGAGGGACCCCAGTTGGTGAAGCAGAAAGATATCAAAGTTTCTGAATAAAAGCTAGGGAACGAAGAATCAAAAGCTAAGTAATCCTACAAAATAGAGCACAGGACAAGATTCTGATGAAGATTCCAGCAGTGTACTTTAATATTCAGTGATTTCATTTTCTTGAGAAAGGCATGGAGAAATAAAAAGCTATATATGCTCAATAGCATTGGCTTGAGCAAATAAAATTGCAAAGCTCCTTTTCCTAAGAGAGGTGGAGCAAATATAGGTTGGCTTTGCTAAGACTCCATCATTTCTGCAGTAATGTCTTTAAAAAAATCTACTGGCTTTCTACTAAGAGTAAATGATCATTTACTTTTTTATGTATGAGAAATAATCTGTCATATACTTTTGAAATGACATCTATGGTAAAGAATAGAAAATTGATGTTAAATGCATCTCTATTACAGTGTGTTAAATAGGGAGCATTAAAAATGCCTTCCGTGACATTTTTTATAATAGGAAAAATGTAGCTAAATACACAAAAATTATTCTTATTCATTACTTATAAAAACCATGGCCTCCTAGAATTCTAGTTTTTCTTTTATAAATCTGGAATTAATTGTAATTGATGTAACTTAGTAATTTACTCTTGTTTCTTTTCAAACATGAAATCCTCTGTTTATAATTTTCGCATTAAGAACCTAACTATTCAACTGCTGAATAGAAATCATTAGGACAACTGAAGTAATGAAAACTAAGAGAAGGTTTTGGCAAGTAACAGTCACTCAAATATGAGTGACTACAATGGAAACCTGATTGCTTTTCTTTGTTTGACATTTCCTGACTTGTATACTCTATCTTGTACCACAGCATTTGCATTAACCCCCAACACACCATCTTTGTACAAAATTAAGTTGCTGAAACTTGTTGTACCTAAATTAGTTACATGACCCTTAAGAATTTGAAAACTTAAAAAGAATTTGAAAACTATGCAAATGATACTTCTTGCTAAAAATAAGCATTGCTGAATTACATATTTAATAAATGTCATCTTGGTGACAAGAAAAAATTAGGTACCCAAAGTACCTAATTGCATGATGAATAGTTTAGTAACTCTCTACTCTGAAACTAATTGTAAAACTTAACTTTCCAATGGTATTTACTTAAAGAAATCAATGCCTAGATCGAGAAAAGAAAATATTACCTGCTTCCCTCTTGCCTTTTTAAAGTCATAACTCACTCCCATGGATAATTCCTCATTTTCAGCACTAGAGATAGGATTAGGTGTTTTTTTTTTTAATAAATACAGAATATACACAGTGTTATATTTCTCAATATTTTTCAAAAATTTTGGTGAAATTTATTTTAATATGGTTGCTATTCATTCTATTTTGTACCTATTAGTCAACATATATTTTGTAGAGGTATAGAATACTTCCAGTATTAATGCACTTAGAGGAAAGACTTTGGAAAAAAATTTACCAGTCCAGTTCTTATATTTACTAGTACTATATGGATTCAAGGTGACAACATCTAGAGAGGTATCACAAGACATCAACACAACCATGGAACTTGCCAGTCACTTAGGGATTTTGGTTCTCAGCCTGGTAGCCAGGCATCTGAGAAGAGACAAGTCATCTCATTGAATGCCTGTGGATATATCTGTCCTCATAAACTTCCTCAAAAAGAGTGAAAGAAGAATAAGATAAAAATAAAGAATAAGAAAAAAATGTGATATGGCCTTACATAAAAAAATGTAGTCCTAGAATTCTCAAGGATCACCTCTATTGTTTTTTTTTTTTTAGAGAGGCAGAGACACAGGCAGAAGGAGAGGCAGAGACACAGGCAGAGGGAGAAGCAGGCTCCATGCACCGGGAGCCTGACGTGGGATTCGATCCCGGGTCTCCAGGATCGCGCCCTGGGCCAAAGGCAGGCGCTAAACCGCTGTGCCACCCAGGGATCCCACCTCTATTGCTTTTACCTAAGGAAAGCTCTCCATTTACAAGAAGTTTTCAGAAGTGCCTTTCTTCAGTAAATATGGTTGAGTAGGAACTATCAAGTTGATGAATGACATCTGTCATTCCATGATTTGCTCCTTAGTAGTGCTAGACTTCAGAGTGGACCAATTTGAGTTATTGACACAAACTCACAAAGAAGGAGGCATTCAGAGAAGTGACTTTAGAAGGGTCATGAGTTGAACCTGTGAGTAGGAAAACAGCCCAACACTGCTATTCTGCCAAACATATTTACTTTCACTATAGGAAATAAAATTCAACATAAATACATTATTTGAAAGCCTGTGTATTTGCTAGGAGCAAAGATATATTTACTTTGTTAACGTCAGTATTACTCATTGGAATCTTGACGAGCCCTAACTGATTTACTCTTTTAGGTTATAAAGTTTGTCAACAAAAAATTAAATGTTAATATACTACACTAAAATTATTCTATAATTGCTTCTAAGACTACAAGATACAAAACAAGGAGAAGCAGTCAACAAAAGTAAAGTATTGTATCATGGATCTAAAATGGTTTTATCATCGTGTTATTAGGTATGTGAAGCAGAACACTAAATGTACATCAAAATTTAGTATTAGTTGTGCTCAAACTTTTATGTATGTGTATGCATGTACTTTTTGAGAAATGAAGGTTATTGCAAAGTTTAGGATGCACATTTTTGTCAAGGATTCCAACTCTTCCCCAAGTTTTGTTTTTATGATGTTCATATTCTTGCCACTGATTTCTTAAATACTCCTTCCTTCTATATTGTTGAAAATTAAGTGTATTTTACTAAATGAAAAAGTAATATTTATAGGTGAAAAGAAATTGGGAAAACAATAACTTTCCCCATGTAGATGTTGGGATCTTGACAACAAAAACAGATTCAATCTATCTCACATGTGATATAACTTAAAAAGCAGTGAAACTGGGCAGCCCGGGTGGCTCAGTGGTTTAGCCCTGCCTTTAGCCCAGGGAGTGACCCTGGAGACCTGGGATGGAGTCCCACGCCAGGCTCCCTGCATGGAGCCTGCTTCTGCCTCTGCCTGTGTCTCTGCCTCTCTCTGTGTGTGTTTCTCATGAATAAATAAATAAGATCTTTAGAAAAAAAAAAAAAGCAATGAAACTGCTTGGCATATGTATATGTGTAAGTGCCTGTGCCTTGGTCCTCTTTTTTATCCAGTTATCAGTTGGATATTAAACTTCATTTGTATCTCAGTTCCATCAGTCAGAAAATTCATTGGCATTTTTGTGTAATTCCCTGCTATTACCAGTGACAGTTTTTTCCCAGCCACTACCCGCAGGGATTTTTACCAATTATTCCCTCTCTAATAGAGGCAATTTAAAAATCACTAGAATCTTTAAAATGAAACCGTTGGCTGTTTCAGGCAGCAGTAGATTTGAAGTGGGGTTCTGGGGAATTTTTCCAGGAATGCTATAAACGCCTGGGGCAATGGTCTTACAGATTAACTAGATCACAGCTGGGATTCTCAACAGCTGAGGTGAATAATAATGGACTTTTAGGTCGCTAGGATGTCTGTTACCATTTCCTATCTTAAGTCTTTGCATCAGAGTATATACATGACTTTTTTTTGTTTCTTATAGAAATTATTCTAGGTAGATTAGCCCCATCCACAAATAATGTAAGTTATTTTGATAAAGGAATAGATATGTAATTGATTTTCTTGGGTCAGATACTTTTAAGGATGCCAGTCTTCTTTTTCAAAGCTTGTAATTTTCTTTGAAAACCACCTTTTTAGGATCTGATGAAAATTAAAGTGTATGGGAGAGATTGGAAGGAAGCAAGGTAGATACTACCTTCCAAATATTGTTGCAAAGTGCATTCATGGACCATGTGGAATTTTTCTTTATGATCTGGTATAAGAGTTATGTTTTGAGTGTTATGTATGAAATGGGAAAGAACATGTATTCTGGAATTTAGATTAACTGATAATCATGTTGCTCAACTTTTCTATTACGGATTTTTTTTTCATATTTGATTTAGCAATTGAAGTCTGTCACTCCGGCTGTAGATTTAGCCCTTACTTTTTTTTTTTTTTTTTTTTTTTTAGCCCTTACTTCTATAGGTTTCTCAATACTGTATACATTTTAAGATGATCTCATTAGGTGCATACAAATTTAAACTGTATAGCTTGCTGATGAATTAAACTTTTGATCATTACAAAGTAAACTTCTTTTCTTTTAGAAATCCTTTTTGCCTTTAGGTCCATTTTATCTGATATTAATAGAGGAACACAGCTTTCTTTGGCTAGTATTAGAATAGGATATCTTTTCTCTATAAAGACACTTAAGGGTCTCAGGGGAAAAGAAGAGGATCAAAACATGAGCCAAAGATTAAGGGCTTATCCCCTAGAAATAAGCACACTGTGGCAGAAATGGCAGTGAAAGTTAAGATCAGCAATAACTATTAAAAGTAGTAAAGCTGAAAGATTTTATTTTTGAATGCATTAATTATAACAGCAATGCTAGAGTAAGATGAAATGATCTATTTATCATAATATAATGAAAACAAATTGTAAGATGCAGTAATAATGAAGTTATTTCCCTTGATTTATGTTTGTGATATTTGTACATGTTTAAAATCTTTAAATTCTCACTCTATATAAGTATGCAGTTTTGCTCCTAATGTTACCCTGATAATTTTTTAATTTTCTTAGAGGTCCCTAGCTTGTGTATATTTCAGGTCCCATAAAACATGGACCTACCTCTACCTTCAGCTTTTGATAATACATTTATGATGTCTTTCTGTATAAATGCCAATTCATTGTGTATTTTACATTCTTTCTCATAAGCTCTAGAGAATTTACTTATTTAGAAATAATGTCCTCTGTTTTTCCTGTCCTGTGTTTTTTTTCCAATCTATTTGGGGATTTATGGATGTTCAGTTATTCATTTTTGTCCTCTTCTACTTTGTTACATATTGCATTTCCTTCTTTTAGGAGTGGTGTTAGAAATTATAGCATGCATAACTTTTAAGGATGTTTAATTGCATTTATTTTTTAATTGTTATTTGGTTATGTATTTTAATATTATCTTTCAATGAATTACTAATTGTTGCTGATAAAGACAAAAATGCCATTTGTTAAGAATAAGATCATTTCTACTTAACTAATTTGTTTAGGTGGAATAATCTACTGAATAATTTTCATACCCACATCTCAGGCCTTGCATTTTGGAACACTTTACTCGTCTAAGATTGTTTTTTGAAATTTTCTTTGATAAGTGTCTGCTGTAGCATATTCTTTTTCTCAAAATTTGTTTCGTCCCCTACTTTCAAACAGTGTACTAGTGGATAGTCTTTCCTGCTTTGTCGAGTATTAGTTGACCATAAAGTTGAGGGTCCACTTCTGAATTCTCTATTCTGTTCCATTGATCTATGTGTCAGTTTTTGTGCTGGTACCACACTGTCTTGATGAAAACAGCTTTGTAGTACAACCTGAAATCTGGCATTGTGATGCCCCCAGCTATGGTGTTCTTCTTCAATATTTCACTGGTTACTCGGGGTCTTTTCTGATTCCACACAAATCTTAAGATGATTTGTTCCAACTCCCTGAAGAAAGTCCATGGTATTTTGATAGGGATTACATTAAATGTGTAAATTGTCCTGAGTAGCGTAGACATTTTCCCAATATTAATTCTTCCAAGCCATGAGCATGGAATATTTTTCCATCTCTTTGTGTTTTCCTCAATTCTTTTGGAAGTGTTCTATAGTTCTTAGAGTGTAGATCCTTTACCTCTTTGGTTAGGTTTATTCCTAGGTATCTTACGCTTTTCGGTGCAATTGTAAATGGGATAGACTCCTTAATTTCTCTTTGTTCAGTCTCATTGTTAGTGTATAGAAATGCCACTGATTTCTGGGCATTGATTTTGTATCCTGCCACGCTACCAAATTGCTGTATGAGTTCTAGCAATCTTGGGGTGGAGGCTTTTGGGTTTTCTATGTAGAGTATCATGTTATCTGTGAAGAGGGAGAGTTTGACTTCTTCTTTGCCAATTTGAATGACTTTAATGTCTTTTTGTTGCCTGATTGCTGAGGCTAGGACTTCCAGTACTATGTTGAATAGCAATGGTGAGAGTGGACATCCCTGTCTTGTTCCTGATCTTAGGGGAAAGGCTCCCAGTGCTTCCCCATTGAGAATGATATTTGCTGTGGGCTTTTCATAGATGGCTTTTAAGATATCAAGGAATGTTCCCTGTATCCCTACACTCTGAAGAGTTTGGATCAGGAATGGATGCTGTATTTTGTCAAATGTTTTCTCTGCATCTATTGAGAGGATCATATGGCTCTTGTTTCTTGTCTTGTTGGTATGATCTATCACGTTGATTGCTTTATGAGTGTTGCACCAGCCTTGCATCCTGGGGATAAATCCCACTTAGTCATGGTGAATAATCTTCTTAATGTACTGTTGGATACTATTGGCTAATATCTTGACAAAGGAGGAAAGACTATCCATTGGAAGAAAGACAGTCTCTTCAATAAATGGTGCTGGGAAAATTGGGCATCCACATGCAGAAGAATGAAACTAGACCATTGTCTTACACCATACACAAAGATAAACTCAAAATGGATGAAAGATCTAAATGTGAGACAAGATTCCATCAAAATCCTAGAGGAGAACACAGGCAATACTCTGTTTGAACTTAGCCACAGCAACCTCTTCCAAAATACATTCATGAAGGCAAGAGAAACAAAAACAAAATAGAATTATTGGGACTTCCTCAAGATAAGAAGCTTTTGCACAGCAAAGGATACAGTCAACACAACCAAAAGACAACCTAGAGAATGGGAGAAGATATTTTCAAATGACATATCAGATAAAGGGCTAGTAATCAAGATCTATAAAGAACGTATTAAACTCAACAGCAAAGAAACAAACAGTCCAATCCTGAAATAGGCAAAAGACATCAACAGAAATTTCACAGAGGAAGACATAGACATGGCCAACAAGCACATGAGAAAATGCTCTACATCACTGGCCATCAGGGAAATACAAATCAAAACCATGATGAGATACCACCTCACACCAGTGAGAATGGGGAAAATTAACAAGGCAGGAAACAACAAATGTTGGAGAGGATGTGGAGAAAGGGAAACCCTCTTGCACTGTTAGTGGGAATGTGAACTGGTGCAGCCACTCTGGAAAACTATATGGAGATTCCTCAAAGAGTTAAAAATAGATCTGCCCTAAGACCCAGCAATTGCACTGCTGCGGATACAGAAGCAGTGAAAAGCCGAGACACCTTCACCCCAATGTTCATAGCAGCAATGTCCACAATAGTCAAACTGTGGAAGGAGCCTCGGTGTCCATCGAAAGATGAATGGATAAAGAAGATGTGGTCTATGTATACAATGGAATATTACTCAGCCATTAGAAACGACAAATACCCACCATTTGCTTCGACGTGGATGGACCTGGAGGGTATTATGCTGAGTGAAATAAGTCAATCGGAAAAGGACAAACATCATATGGTCTCATTCATTTAGAGAATATAAAAATTAGTGAAAGGGAATAAAGGGAAAGAAGAGAGGATGAGTGAAAATATCAGTGAGGGTGACAAAACATGAGAGACACCTAACTCTGGAAAATGAACAAGGGGTAATGGAAGGGGAGGTGGGTGGGGGGTTGGGGTGACTGGGTGATGGGCACTGAAGGGGGCACTTGAGCGGGATGGCGGGTGTTATGCTAAATGTTGGCAATTTGAACTCCAATTAAAATAAATAAATAAGTAAGTAAATAAATAAATAAATAAATTGAATAAAAAAAACAGTGTACTAGGTATGAGTCACAAGGCTAGTTGTTTTCTTCTAGCACATTGAATAACTATTTGACTTTTTTTCATGATTTTCATGGTCCCTTGAAAAATTGGCTATTCATTCTTAGTTATGGATTAAAAACAAAAACAAAACCTGCTGGTATTTATTGATCAGTTAATCTATTTTACGAGCATTGGAAATTTTTGATCAGTCACAATTTCAAATAATTTGTTACATTGTTTTTTTAATCTCCTCCTAGAACTGATTTTGCATATCACTCTATTCTCCATGTTACTTTCATCACCCTTCATCTCTCTTTTGTTAATTACTTTACACCTTCGTTAAAGTTCAATAATTTTCTGTTCACCCTATCCAGTCTCCTAAGACTACCCTTGAGTTTTGATTTCAATTGCTGTGTCTTCCATTCCAAAAATTGAATTCGTTTATTTTTTCAAACCCGTTGGTCCATTAAGTTGCTTGCTGTCTGCAGGTAAATTCAATCTTGTCTTTTCTCTCTTAAAGCTTATTAGGCATTGTTGTTTTATCATATAGTTTGATAATTTCACTGTGTAAAGTCCTAGTGTTCCATTTGCTATTTCTGCTTATTCCTGCTCTATTTCCATTCCCAACGTGGCTGGTTCCCTTACATGATGCTGGCTTTCTTTGGAAAATTATATGTGGGGTTCTTTGTGGCTGAGGATGAGGGTCGTCCAGAAGATTTTTCAGGGGCCTACGGCTCAGAGTCTAAAGTCAGAAAATCACTGTGTGATTTAATTTTTGGCCAAGAGCTTTTGGAGGCTCCACTTGTAGTCATAACTTCTCAGGGATTCTATGAATCCTCTTCTCAGGGCCAGAACAACTCTCTTTATTAGTACCTGTTGATCAGGGGTGAGTGAATTAATGCTATTGCATGAAGAAATGACCTGAATCTGGATGCCTGGGTGGCTCAGTGGTTGAGCATCCACTTTCAGCCCAGGGTGTTATCCTGGAGTCCCAGGATCGAGTCCTGCATCAGGCTCCTTGCATGGAGCCTGCTTCTCCCTCTGCCTTTGTCTCTGCCTCTCTCCCTCTCTGTCTTTCATGAATAAATAAATAAAATCTTTTTAAAAAGGGGGAAAAAAGAAATGGCCTAAAGACCAATCAGGGACTTAGTTGTGGACAAGAGAAGTTTGGGATGTCTGGTGTTCCAAGGGGAGCAGACAAGGAGGCAGCAATATCCCTATATAAGGATAGGAAACAGAAAGCAGAAATAATTGGTTTTCCTCTCTTATAGTTAAAGTTCACACCTTGAGGGTGAGTTTTTAGAAAGATAAATTAGATCATGTAATTCCTTTATGTCTCCCAATGGCTTCCTATCAATGAGAAAGTACAATCTAAACTCATTAGTTTGGCTTCGAAGACCTGATATTTTTAACCCTCTCCTTTCTGTTGACAATATTGTTTTACTCCCTCACTTATTGATAAAACTGGATTTACACTTGTCTTTCCTCTTCTTATATCACAGAAAGCTCATTTCTGTCTTTCTGCCTTTAGGCTTGTTGTGTGCTCGTTTCTCACTATGAAAGAGATTACTCTCAAATCTTTTTTGGGCTCTAGCTACAGTTATTCAGATCAACTGATTTGGGGTCTGTCCTTAGCACTGAGGTCC
Organism: Canis lupus baileyi; assembly: GCF_048164855.1. Taxonomy (NCBI): domain Eukaryota; kingdom Metazoa; phylum Chordata; class Mammalia; order Carnivora; family Canidae; genus Canis; species Canis lupus. Next base: position 50,465,759 of record NC_132855.1, on the reverse strand, counting down.
TTCTGATTTGCCCTGTGGATTATAATGTTCATAATGAACTGACAGAGCTTTTCCCGCTCTGAAAGTGGGTCTCAGTCCTCACCTTAAAGGACTTTGTTGAAATGTCACTTTCTGTAATGTGGTCACCCTTCACTTGTATTTTTCTTGAATTTATATTTTTTACACTTACCATTATTCATTTATTTATAGCTATTTTTTAATGAAGGAGGTCTATGTGTCCCAATAGGGAAAGTTCTGTAAGGGACAGTAAGCTTTTTTATTTATTTATTTTTTTAAGATTTTACTTAATTATTTGAGAGTGAGTGAGCAAATGCAAGAGTGAGTGAAAATGGGCAAAAGAACAGAAGGAGAAGGATAAGTAAACTCCACACTGAGCATGGAGCTGGATGCAGGGCTCAATCTCATGATCCTGAGATCATGACCTAGGCCAAAATCAAGAGTTTGGTGCTTAACCAAACGAGCCACCCAAGTGCCCCTATTTATTGCTTTTATCTGTGATTAGAATAGGAGCCTCAAGAAGGAAGATTTTTTGTTTAGTTTACTGATGACTTTCCCATATACAGAACAGTATGTAACAGTGGACTTTCAAATACTTCTAAGGAATGAGGTAAATCTTTCTCTATCTCAGAGATCTCTGATCTCAGACATATTTATACTATTAAAAATAATTCTCCCATCCCATAGTAGCAATGTGCCCATCTAGCACCTAGTATCACCATTCCCTAATAAAAGTAGCCAGAGCTGCTGCTGTGTTTTTTTTTTTTCTTTTCTTTTTGAGTTTATTTATTCACGAGAGGCAGAGACATAGGCAGAGGGAGAAGCAGACTCTCCACGGGAGCCTGATGCAGGACTCAATCCCAGGATACCAGGATTAAGACCTGAGACAAAGGCAGATGCTCAACAACTGAGCCACCCAGGTGCCCCAGGAACCAAAGCTTCTTGAAGAAATTGCTGATTCTAGGGGTGCCTGGGTGGCTCAGTTGCGTAAGTGTCTACCCTCAGCTCAGATTGTGATCTCACCAGCGTGGGATCAAGCCCCACATTGGGCTCCCTGCTCTGCTTCTGCCTCTGTCTCTGCCTTTCTCATGAATAAATGAATAAAATCTTTGAAAAAAATTGCATATTCTAGAATTGGGGCAAGTGATACACATGATTCTGAAGCACTTTGTGATACCATAAAGGAAGTATTTGAACTTACATTTTTTTCATTGTTACCATATTGTTTATGTTAAATTAAGAACAATGATAATTCGAAACATAGAGTTAGGGTAGCTCTATCTGAGGTATAGGGATCTGATGACAGTCAAGGTTTCCTAATTATAAAAATCTATCAAGAATTAATGATTTTTAAAGATTTGAAAGTATAGGTAAATCATATTTCCCGGAAGCACAATTTAAAAAAAATGTGTTCTGTTTTACATGAAAGTCAATTTTTCTTAAAATAATGACTGAATATGTTGACTTTATTTTGTAATAAGAACAGGGCAAAGAAGAGCACTTGTTTTTTCAAAGCCAATTTGTGGGAGGCTTTTTTTTTTCTTTTCCCTCCATTCTATATTATCTTCTCTAAAGGCAATGAGAATTGCAATACTTAATTTGTCACCTTCAGAAATGAACATGAATGCCAAAAAAATATTACCCGCATCTATAGTCATGTTTTAGCATTTGAATTTGAGAGTTGGGATGCATTCTGAAGAAATCACATGAACAATAATGGTGATTTAAATTCAGGACTTCATGCAACAGCAAACTGACAAGCAAGTGATTCCACAAACTAAAATTATAGTATTCTGTAATTGGCTTAATAATTAGTCTTTCTTTTTACAGTTTCACGTTTGAGATATAAAAATTCTCCCACTTAGTCACACAGAATCAAGCAATAATTTTCTTCATAAATTACCATTTTCATGACATACTTGGTCATCCTTTCTAGAATATATCCCATTTGTCTAATGACTTCTCTTACTGAAATCCTTCACAATGGACAATTGAAGGTTTTTTTTCCTCCAGAAAAAAAAAGGCATAAACTTTCTCCCAACATCTAGTATCTTTTATTCCTCCAGCCCCCATAACAATCCATCTATTCACTGTCTTATTGGCTTAAACATTAATCGCACATTGCATCAAGAAAATGAACATTTATTTTTAAACAGTCTGCTATCTACACTAACAAATTTACAATTAGGTGTAACTCCTTATCTAAGTATGTTTATGAGCAATGAATTCTAACTCTGGGGATAAAGTGTGAATAGCTTTATAGATGGTACATTGGTTTGGAATTTTCTTTGTTATTAATCATGTTTGTCCCTCCACACACACACACACACCAATTTATATGTTGTTGAAACCCTAATATCCAATGGAATGGTATCAGGAATTGGGGCTGTTGTTGGGTAATAAGGTTTAGAGGAGGTCATGGGGGTGGATACCCCATGAGCGAATTAGTGTCCTTTAAATGAGACTAGCGCTCTCTCTTTCTACCACATGAGGACACAGTGGAAGGCTACTGTCATTTACAGCAAATAGGTTTTCATCAGACACAGGATTTGCTGGTGCTTTGATCTTGGACATGTCAGCCTCTAAGACAACTCTGAAAAAGAAATGTTTATTTAGGGGCATCTGGCTGGCTCAGTCAAGTAAGCAGCTGCTTTCAGCTTAGGTCATCATCCCAGAGTCCTGGGATCAAGCCCTACATCCGGCTCCTTGCACAGCTGGGAGCCTGCTTCTCTCTTTCCCTTTGCCTGCCATGTGCTCTCTCTCTCTCTCTCTCTTGCATACATGTGCTCTCTCTCTGCCAAGTAAATCAATAAAAATCTTTAAAAAAAATGTTTATTTAAGTGACCCAGCCTATGTTGTTTTTGTTATGACAGTCTGAACTAAAACAATATAATACATAATCAATTATAAGAAACTTCTGAAATCTGCACAATATTCAGGAAAGTATTCCTAGAAGATGCCAATCTGCATGGAGGAGTGGAACAGAAATCAGAGAGTATTTCAAAAATGGAATTTTCAAGAATTTTTCAGTGTAGAAAGTGGCATGACAAATTTCAGTTACAATGTAGAGAAAAGCTAATTAAGGAGTTTTTTGAGAAGATTTTCCTTAACTCTTTACCTTGTTTCATTGGCTATATTCTCACTGTATTCTTGTGAGTGACTCATAAGAGAAACTTCACAGGACAAAGTCTGACCCTCAAACCCCCACTAATAAATACAAGGGATCAGAATTACCACTGTTGAAAATTACCCTGCTATTTTGTCATCAATTTATCTCCATTGAGCTACAACCTTTAAGGAGATATGTTTCAGTGATTTGGGCTATTTCTTCACACATCTCCATGTTTTCTCTTAAGTTTCTATACTTGACATTTCTGTACTCTCTCTAAATAATTGAAAATAGTACTGGGATTTCGATATGTTTATTTTAAAATGTGCCAAACCCTAAATGACTTTTAGGGCATTCTGGCATCCTTTTTGTCAAATATTACTTAGTTTAACAAGATTTCCATTGTGTTTTAATTTTATCCATGTCTTTTAGTCCTTGTCTTCACTTTTCATTTCTCTTATTAATTGTAGAGTTAAGATGAGCCAAATTTCTCCATTTGGGGATCAACATGTATTTCATTGCATTTCTCAGTAAATTGTATCATGACTTTCCTAGATTATTCTCTGAAATAGGTCTTAAAGCAATTCTTATTATGTCTGATTCCTTTTGTTAACTATAATTGCATTCCTCTTTGTGGATATGCTAATCATTTTCCTTAAAGCAGTAACTGATGTAACAAAATCTTGTTCTTTCTGTCATCTCAATTAAAGTGTGTGTTTTTCTTTATTTAAGAAACACTGAAAAATTTCATTTAATTTTTTCCTATTCTGTATTATTCTATGAAAGTAGATATAATGCTATGATTTCACTAGAGTTAAATCAATTTGCTTCTAAGCAGAGTTAACCCAATTGTACATAATTAGACTCAGTAGTTCTCCTCTGACGTATTTTCACCTTCTTGAAATCTCAAGGAGAGGGAAAAATCAATGAAAAAATCATTTTGAAAAGTAGCAATGAAAACTGAAGGATTACTCTAACAGTTGCCTTGCAAAAGAAAAAAATAAAGATGTCATTAACAACTGGGTTAAAATGGCACATTAAAAAAATGTGTCTAGGGCACTTAGGTGGCTCAGTTGGTTAAGCATCCAACTATCTAACTCTTGGTTTGGGCTCAGGTCATGATCTGGTGAGTTATGAAATCAGGTCCCTGCTCCTGCCCCTACCCTTAGGATTGGAGCTCATCAGGGAGTCTGCTTGAAGACTCTCTCCATCTGTTCCTCCCCACACACTTTCTCTGTCTCTCTCTCTCTCAAAAAAAAAAAAAAAAAAAAAGTCCAAATTGCTAAACTAATTATTAACCACATTATTCAGGGGAACCACATTTTTAGACAGCTACTAATTATGAAAATTATAACATTAGTTACTTTCTACCATTTTAGATTCTCTAGTAATTTAAGATATATACTTAATTTGCAATGTCCTTTATAAACAAATCCTAGTAACTGGTCACTGAAAAATAAAGGCTTGTTTTAGATCATTTAGTTCTGCCTGTTTTCTAGAATGTGAAGTTAGTATATTTCCCTTTGTCTCCTGGGGAAGTATTTTGAGATTGAATGAATAACCTATTCTCCTAAAATCTCTGGTATTAGATTCTATCATTTATTCTTGCCTAAGTTAATTATTTTTTTAATAGCTGCCAAATGGTGACTTCCTCTTTCATCATTAAATTTAAGTATAGTAGTTTTATTCTATCCTAAGAAGAATTTTCCATTCTCTTATTGTAGTAAGTGTGCCTTATCTTCTTTTAACACTTTTTACTCTTTCTCATATTCTATTTCTTGGAACTTCTTACATTCTAGCTTCTCTAGTAGCCTTCCCACAGTCACCTTTCAACACAACAATCTGCTCTTTGTTCTGAATTCGAGTCCCATAGTCACTACCAAGCAACCTAGCACTCAATAATATAATGCATTATATTTATCATATATTATTTCACTAAGAGATAATGTTTTTACAGCTAATCAGAAGTACTGATTCAACTAACATATTTGAGGAAATATCTTCAATTTCTTTCTTTTGTCTCTACAGCTTCTTGCAATTTCAAGTCTATAGAAATAGACAATCCTATGTACATGATTTAAAAGAGTTGGCTTAGAAGATAGACCCAAGCACTACAGAATTAAAAATAAAATGATAGCTATGGGCTATAAAGTTAGTTTCCTTCTCTGATTATTGTTTGGGCCAAGCTGATATTTATGAGACCTCTTACACTATGACAATGGAATACAAATTTGAAAAAACTTGTGTATATTATGATTTTCTCCACACCATTCGTGGATGTCTTTCGATTACTGATTTAATTATTTCAAACTATATGACAGGGCTATATAAACAGGGCTTTTAAGATCAAGGAAAGATTTTGAAATCCACTTTGAATTAATTTAGCTGTGGAAAAATAAGTGCCTTTTATTCTGTAATTTGAGACAAGGAATGCATGCAAAGAACTATTAGAGAAGCTAGTCATATTAAATCAATTTAATATTGCTTTAAATACATTTTAATGGGTAGAGCAAGAAGATAGCAGCCCCTTCTTAAGTGGCCAATTAAGTTCACATCCCCAACCACTTCCTTCTGGTCCTCACACTTAGGGTCACTCCACACCTGCCCTAACCACCCTGGGGGCCAGGTAATAGACAACCAAGGACAGGCCCAATGCTTCTGATCCTGCTGAAAATTATTCAAACTAGCTTGGTTGCTTCCTGAGAAAACCACAATGAAGGCTCTTGCCCTCAGGTCGTTTCCAACCCACCTGCCTAGTCCAACCTCAGGGATTACTTGTGTGGTTCCCACATGACGTTATATGTACTGTCTCTGTTGAGATCTATGAGTATAATAAACTGTCACTCCAATAGTATTCTGTCCTGATCTATTGGCCTTATCATCCCTGAAAAATAAAGCTTATTAAAACACAAAGATAAGATAAAGGTTAAAGTTTGTCCCTACAGGCTACAAAATATGGTAGCATTTGCAAATTAATATTTTTGTATTGAAGGATAGTTGACACACAATGTTACATTTTTTCAGGTGTACAAGCATAGTGCTTCACAATTCTGTACATTAGGCTATGCTCAACACAACTGTAGCTACTGTCACCATACAGCACTATTACAGTACTACTGACAAGTATGGTCCCTATGCTGTACCTTTAATCCCTGTGACCTCTCGTAAGTGAAAGCCTGTACCTCCCACTCCATTTTGTTGATTTTGGCCATTCCCCCACTTTCTCCCCTCTGGCAACCATTACTTCTCTGTATATATAGGTATGTTTCTGCTTTCTGTTTGATTCCACATATAAGTAAAATCATGCAGTGCTTGTCTCTCTAACTTATTTCATCTAACATACTTTAGATCCATCCATGTTGTGGCAAATGGCAAGATCTCATTGTCTTTATGACTGCATAATATTCCATTGTGTGAGAGTGTGTGTGCATGCATGTGTGTATCTTCATCTCTCAATAGACACTATGTTGCTTTTATATCTTGGATATTGTAAATAATGCTGCAATAAACATAGGTGCATGTATCTTTCAAGTTAGAGTTTTGGGGTTTGAGGAAGTAAATACCCAGTAATGGAATAATTGGATGATATGGCATTTCTATTTTTAATTTTTTGAGCAACCTCCATACTGTTTTCCACAGTGGCTGTATCAGTTTGCATTCCCATCATCAGTGCTTGAGGGTTCATTTTTCTCCATGTCCTTGCCAACACATTTTATTTCTTGTCTTTTTGATTCTAGGCATTCTGATATGTATAAGGTCATATCTCATTGTGGTTTTTATTTGTATTTCCCTGATGATGAGTGATGTTGAGCATTTTTTCATGTTGTCTGTTGGCCATCTGCATGTTGTCTTTCTTTTTTCATGTTGTTATGTAAGTTCTTCAGAGAACTTGAATATAAATCCCTTATCATATATATCACTTGTAAATATCTTCTCCCACTCTGTAGGTAGCCTTTCCATTTTGTTGATGGTTTCCACAAAATAGCATTTTATTATGTTGTTATTGATGCCAGGATAGAACTATATGCAGAATATTTTTGAAAGACACTAAAAAGGACTAGCCAATTCATATTACTGTGTGTAGTTTGATAGGTATAAGGTGACATCACTGCATAATCAGTCACCCCCAAATCTAATGACTTAAAGCAACAATGATTTATTTCATAGTACTGTGTATAGTCTGGGTGGCCCTTTGGGTCTGAGCTGAGACTGATTGCTACTAATTTGATCATGAATCTGCAGGCAACTGGTAGCAGAAGCTGGTAGGTTTGTGTCAATGAACACACTTAGCACCTAGATCTTGATTTTTTTTTTAATACCACTCTTCAATTTAAAAAAAGCCTTCTTGGATATATGACTAATTCTAGGGAAAGGACAGAAAATAGACAAAATAGGCCTGGAACATCTTCTAGTTCTAGAAAGTGGACAAAACATGCACACCTCCGTGTGTGCGCGCACACACACGCACGCACACAGAATGGTGGTATGCCAAAGGAATATTGGCACCAACTGAAAGGGTTCCCAGTAGCTATAGCTGGAACAATTTGAATAAAATAGTATTGGATTATAATTCAGAGTTTAAAATAACTATTCTTGGGATCCCTGGGTGGCACAGCGGTTTAGCGCCCGCCTTTGGCCCAGGGCGCGATCCTGGAGACCCGGCATCGAGTCCCGCGTCGCGCTCCCTGCATGGAGCCTGCTTCTCCCTCTGCCTGTGTCTCTGCCTCTCTCTCTCTCTCTCTCTCTCTCTCTCTGTGTGACTATCATAAATAAATACAAAGTAAAAAAATAAATAAAATAAAATAACTATTCTTGAGTCCATGTAACATAAATAAATAATTGAATAAATAAATGTGAGGGAAGAGACCGATTTCCTAGACTGAAGAACTACAAATAATTTAAGTAGATATTCCATTCTCAAGGTATGGATCAGAAGTCCCTATACTGTGTACAGTCCTTACACTGTGCTGTGTGCAATGACTTTTATGAAAATAGTACAGTATGGAAAGCGAGAAAAAGGAAAGAAGAACTTTATAGTAAAGAAAGCTGATAAACACTGCCTCAAGACAAATGATTAAGATTAATATCAAGGGCAATAACTCATATCAATAATATGTAGCCTTGGGGCACCTGGGTGGCTCAGTGAGTTGAGTGTCCGACTCTTGGTTTCAGCTCAGGTCATCTTAGGGTCATGGAATTGAGCCCCATCAGGCTCTGTGCTTAGTGGGGAGTCTCTTTCCCTTCTCCCTCTGCCCTCCCCTCACTCATGTACACACACACTCTCTTTATTAATTGGAGATACAGGAATACTCTGTACTATCTTTGTAATAATTCTGTAAGTCTAAAACTGTTCTGGAATATAAAGCATTAAAACTACACAGCCACATACATAAATAAAATGCTCAACTTCATTAGTCATTAGGAAAATGCAAAATAATGATATAAGATGACTGTTTATCTACAGAATAGCTTAAATAAAGACAGAATGGCAAAGATTGGTGAGGATATGGAATGAAGGGAACACTTATGAACTACACTGAGAACTTTTGTTTTTTTTTTTGTCAAATCTCTGAAAAACAGATCTCTATTAAAGCTGAATATACAAAAAAATAAAGCTGAATATACGAACATCCCTATAAAACAGCATTAATATGTTTGTATATGAGATATTTTTAGCAGCACTTTAAAACAAGTTCAAACTGAAAAATAATGCAATTTTCAATCAAACTATAATGGAAAATTATGACATAATCATACAGTGGAATACATTACAACAAAAACAAACTACAACAATAAAAAATTCTGTATGATGAACATTGTTGATCAAAAGAAGTCAGACACAAAAAAAATGTGTACATTATATATAATTCAGTTTCTGAAACAGACAAAACTAATGTGTAGCTTGTTATCTTTTGAGTGGTGCTCATTAGAGGGGTCAAAAGATAGTCTTTGTAAACACTGATAATATTCTATGTCTGAATCTGCTCCCGTGGTTCTATTTACTTATAGAAAAATTCACTGAGCTGATTAAATGTCAATTCCTACTGATGTTCTGGTTTGTCCTAGCATAAGGTTTTATGCTCTGGTCTATACAGTGGAGGCCCAAAGGAAGGCTTCAAACTTTATATGTAGTTGGCTAAATTAATTTTGAGTACCAACTAATATTTGTTGCATATTTAATGCATGGTTCCTTAGGTTCACTCCACTTAAATCTTATTTAATCCTATGAGGTGGATATTGTTCTAATACTATGGATAAGTGGACTTAGATAATATGTATAAATGCTGTAGCTCATAAGTTACAAAAGCAGAATATACTGGTATACATGGTATCACTTTCTAAATAAAACTTTGCAATTCATTTTTAAAAAATACTAATTTGAAGTTTCTATGTTAAAACACAAGTGATGCTAAAATTTATAAAATGAATTTTGTTTCAGGCTTAACTTGTAATAACTATGAGAGACATTGCCAGTTGGCCCTTTTAGAAAGGGACAATACAGACACAGTGCTTGTCCATATGGATTTTCAGTGTTGTAAGAAAACAACAGAAGTTATGCATGATAAGAAAAATGTATATTTCTAACTGGCTCAGTCACAAAATAAAGAGTTTACTGACATTAGGGCAGCATCTACAATTATTGAAAGAGAATGGTTTGTGAATGGACCCACATTTTTCTATAAACTAAAATTCTCATTTCAAAAGTTATGATAAATATGCATGGAGGAGATAAGTAGTCCTATCAGTCATTTTATAATATCATAAAAATATGCTTTGCTTTATTACTATCATTAGCATAAATCAATGTACCATGCCTATTATCTATGGAGGCACTCTTTACATATCATTTAACTCCAGTGAGAAAAAAAAATTTTTGTTTTCATTTTGGTTTTTGCTCCCCCAATGTGAAAGAGAAGAGTTGAATTCATATAACAACTTGATTGCCACCACAAAGGTTTAGGATATGGTAAATCAAAAAATAATTCAATCATTGCCATCACATCATGAATTTGTTTACATTGTAACATTTTAGTACTTATCTACCCAGGAGGGAACCTCAGTCTAGTTAGAATCTTTCACCTTCTTTTTGTTGAAGAATGCATTTCATCATCAATATCTGTATAAAATCTATATTATTGGCATCTACATAGGAGCTCTGCTTGCAGTTTTAGAGTGTTTATTGGGAATTAGCTCTTTAGAGTGGATGAATTATGTGGATGAATTATAGGCAGTTATAATCACCATCTCAGATGTGCTAGTACTCAAAGCCCTAGTTTATGGCTCACTTACTCCTCTGAAATATTGAAAAACTACTATGCACTAGGCATGAAACAGTTTAAGATGCCTGCCCTTGAAGAACTTCTTTTGGAATGGAGGAGAAAGCAGAAATATACAATAAACATAACGAAAATGTAAAATATATGTAATTCAGTAATAAGTGAAATATAAAATTATAAATTATAGATAAGGGTTGCAGGAATAGGAAGTGCTGGGGACAGAGGTTTTCTTCAGTGCCAGGGTCAATCTCATTTGGCAAATGAGATTTTTTAAGGGAAGTGAAGTGTAAAACCAAGCAAGCAAATATTTGGGGAAGTTGGTTGTATTCCAGCCAGAAGAAATATTCAAAACAAAGATTCTAAGAGCAGAGCCTATTAAGCCAAGTGCAAGAAGGTCAATATAATGGGCAGTAAGAATAAAGGGAAAAGTGGTAATGGGTGAGATAAAATCAAAATTATGTGGGGCAGTGGCAGATAGAGAATATCGTTGACTTGCCTGTGAGCACTCTTGTCAATTATGAAGTTAGGGGTTTAAAAAAGGTACTGAGGGAAAGACTAGTTGTGCATGTATATCAATTATAAGTATGCAGTGAATCATGTTGGAATTTTGTAAAGGTTCAACAAATGAGCAGTTTAGTCAAGTGCTGCATGGCAAGTATTAAAATCAGTGTTTACTGGAAGATAAATATCTCCATTATATAATGAAGATAAACAATATAACGTAGAATTTTGTCAACATTTTAATTTAGTTTTACAATTATATTTTTTAAATGTCATAGGATAATTATAAAAGTTTAGCATTATTCTGCAGGCAGAGTGATTTATCAACACTGTCGGTTATTACATTGCTGATGTGGTCACTCTGCTGCCTTTGTACAACCAGATGTACATTCACTTTAAGTCACCTAGAGGACCAAGATGGCTTTGACTACATGTGTCAGAATGTGTTTTTAATGTTGGTAAGGTTGATCCCATTCTCTCTAGTCCCTAACTACAGATTTTTTTAGATTTGAAGGTCATGGTAAAAATGACTTCATTGAAGTAGTCCTATAAAGCTTTGATCCTCCACAAATAACATACTTTCTAAATATTTTCAGAAATAGATCTGAGATTTATTTTCTCATTTATACATCTATTTCCAATAATTTTACATGATTTTCTCCTTTATATAAGTGAAGTAAGAAAAAATTTTATCCTTAAACCTTGAAGGTAGAAATGTGGTCATGGAGTAACATAATTGGCTTTCAAGATAAAGAAAATCACCTTTGAATTTCCATCTGTATCTTAGCTTTCATGCAGTATGCCGAAAGGATTAAGTTTTGTAGAATAAGTTCTTCATACCAGAGATCCTAGAGAAGTACATACGGTCTCTGAAAATGCCAGTTTGTTATTTCTTTATCAAGTTCTAACAAGCAAGCTAATTGGTTGTTAGCAAGTCCTGAAATGTGCTATATTGTAATATGTAAAATGTTAATCTGTAAGCAGTCTCTTTAATGTGTAATGTATCTTTTCTTATTTAAAATGTCTTATTTGGACATCTTGCATAGGAATATGATAAACTGGTTCTAAACACTCTTGCATATCACATGGCTTGTTTTTGAAGATAAATGATGGAAGCTATCTCGGACTTGTCTACTTATTGGCAAGGATTGTATGACATTATACTCCTCTTATATTTACTTCTTGAAGTATTTATAGCCTTTAACGTGCATATTTAGGGGGGTACAGCATGAGGGTGAAGTATTAATTATAGTTACAGTTAATACTGAGACCAAAGGCCTTCAGATAGCCTCCTCTAATTGATTGATACCAAGCATGGCCCTTTCACTTGTTCTGATCAACTCAATGTGAGTGTAAATTCGTAAGGCCACTTTTGAGGAAGGATATTAGTAACTATTACATTGTGGTCTTTTTCCTCTGTCTATGATGACATCATGTCTGAGGTCTGAAATATTCTTTTAGCCAATATCCTCGAATGATATAAATGCATGAAGCAGAGGCCCTAGTGGAAATACAGTCAGCAAGAACCAAACACAAGCTGATGTACAAAAAACATATTTTGAGCAAGTGATAAACTTTGTATGACTTCTGCATTGTAGCATTTTGACTTGTTAGAGCAGTATAACCTAGCAAGAGCTGGCTAACATAAATAGAAGTGGAGTTACCTTAATAAAAAATAAAAATGTTTATATCCCTGACCTTGGAAACTGAAGGCTAATGGAGAGAAAACTGTAAATGGTGGCTAGATAAAAATGACAAAATGTCAATTTATATTAATTTGTGGTAAAATATTTGGTAAATTTTTTGCTTGCAAATATTTGGATGATATATTTTGTAACTTTTAAGCTGTAGGATTTTGTTTGTATGTTTTTTAATATTTTGTTTATTTATTCACGAGAAACACAGAAAGAGGCAGAAACATAGGCAGAGGGAGAAGTAGACTCCCTCTAGGGAGCCTGATGTGGAACTTGATCCCAGGACCCTGGGATTTATTTTTACTTATTTGAGAGAGAGAGAGCACGAAATGGGAGAGGAACAGAGAGAGAGAGAGAGGGAAAAGCAGACTTCCTGCCGAGTGGGAGTCCAGTGTGGGGCTTGATCCCAGGACCCTGGGATCACCAGCCAAGCAGGAGGCAGACGCTTAACCAACTAAGCCACCCAGGAGCCCCTGTAATTTTAAAAAGCCAGTTAGGAAACAGAATGTAGCAGAGTGTCCTGATTGAGAGACTCAGTAAGAATTAGCCATTAAGAAAATTTGCAAATGAGAATTAAAGGGAATATAGAGAAGCCAGTCAGACTTTCAGAGTTGAAAGATGTAACATTTCTTTCAGAAGTGTTCTATAGTTTTTAGGGTATAGATCCTTTACCTCTTTGGTTAGGTTTATTTCTAGGTATCTTATGCTTTTGGGTGCAATTGAAAATGGGATTGACTCCTTAATTTCTCTTTCTTCAGTCTCATCGTTAGTATATAGAAATGCCACTGATTTCTGGGCATTGATTTTGTATCCTGCCACGCTGCCAAATTGCTGTATGAGTCCTAGCAATCTTGGGGTGGAGGCTTTTGGGTTTTCTATGTAGAGTATCATGTCATCAGCGAAGAGGGAGAGTTTGACTTCTTCTTTGCCAATTTGAATGCCTTTAATGTCTTTTTGTTGTCTGATTGCTGAGGCTAGGACTTCCAATACTATGTTGAATAGCAGTGGTGAGAGTGGACATCCCTGTCTTGTTCCTGATCTTAGGGGAAAGGCTCCCAGTGCTTCCCCATTGAGAATTATATTTGCTGTGGGCTTTTTTCATAGATGGCTTTTAAGATGTTGAGGAATGTTTCCTGTATCCCTACACTCTGAAGAGTTTTGATCAGGAATGGATGCTGTATTTTGTCAAATGCTTTCTCTGCATCTAATGAGAGGATCATATGGTTCTTGGTTTTTCTCATGCCCTAAAAACTATAGAACACTTCTGAAAGAAATTGAGGAAGACACAAAGAGATGGAAAAATATTCCATGCTCATGGATTGGCAGAATTAATATTATGAAAATGTCAATGTTCCCCAGGGAAATTTACACGTTTACTGCAATCCCTATCAAAATACCATGGACTTTCTTCAGAGAGTTAGAACAAATTATTTTAAGATTTGTGTGGAATCAGAAAAGACCCCGAATAGCCAGGGGAATTTTAAAAAAGAAAACCATATCTGGGGGCATCACAATGCCAGATTTCAGGTTGGACTACAAAGCTGTGGTCATCAAGACAGTGTGGTACTGGCACAAAAACAGACACATAGATCAATGGAACAGAACAGAGAACCCAGAAGTGGACCCTCAACTTTATGGCCAACTAATATTCGATAAAGGAGGAAAGACTATCCATTGGAAGAAAGACAGTCTCTTCAATAAATGGTGCTGGGAAAATTGGACATCCACATGCAGAAGAATGAAACTAGACCACTCTCTTGCACCATACACAAAGATAAACTCAAAATGGATGAAAGATCTAAATGTGAGACAAGAGTCCATCAAAATCCTAGAGGAGAACACAGGCAACACCCTTTTTGAACTTGGCCACAGTAACTTCTTGCAAGATACATCCACGAAGGCAAAAGAAACAAAAGCAAAAATGAACTATTGGGACTTCATCAAGATAAGAAGCTTCTGCACAGCAAAGGATACAGTCAACACAACCAAAAGACAACCTACAGAATGGGAGAAGATATTTGCAAATGACGTATCAGATAAAGCGCTAGTTTCCAAGATCTATAAAGAACTTATTAAACTCAACACCAAGGAAACCAACAATCCAATCATGAAATGGGCAAAAGACATGAAGAGAAATCTCACAGAGGAAGACATAGACATGGCCAACATGCACATGAGATAATGCTCTGCATCACTGGCCATCAGGGAAATACAAATCAAAACCACAATAAGATACCACCTCACACCAGTGAGAATGGGGAAAATTAACAAGGCAGGAAACCAAAAATGTTGGAGAGGATGCGGAGAAAAGGGAACCCTCTTACACTGTTAGTGGGAATGTGAACTGGTGCAGCCACTCTGGAAAACTGTGTGGAGGTTCCTCAAACAGTTAAAAATAGGCCTGCCCTACGACCCAGCAATTGCACTGCTGGGGATTTACCCCAAAGATACAGATACAGTGAAAGACCGAGACACCTGCACCCCAATGTTTCTAGCAGCAACGTCCACAATAGCCAAACTGTGGAAGGAGCCTCGGTGTCTATCGAAAGATGAATGGATAAAGAAGATGTGGTCTATGTATACAATGGAATATTCCTCAGCCATTAGAAATGACAAATACCCACCATTTGCTTCAACGTGGATGGAACTGGAGGGTATTATGCTGAGTGAAATAAGTCATTTGGAGAAGGACAAACACTATATGTTCTCTATCATTTGGAGAATTTAAAAAATAGTGAAAGGGAATAGAAGGGAAGGGAGAAGAAATGTGTGGGAAATATCAGAAAGGGAGACAGAACATAAAGACTCCTAACTCTAGGAAACGAACTAGGGGTAGTGGAAGGGGAGGAGGGCAGGAGTGGGGGTGAATGGGTGACCGGCACTGAGGGGGGCACTTGACGGGATGAGCACTGGGTGTTATTCTGTATGTTGGCAAATTGAACACCAATAGAAATAAATTTATTATTATAAAAAAAGAAGAAAGATATAACATATGCTATCACTGAAAAATGAAGCTGATAAATGATTTTCATAAGAAAGATAACTAAAATTTAGCTTCAATGGCAAAATAACCCATGAGGGGTTCGATTTCAAAATTCTGATTAAAATGATTAAGTGGATTAAGTTATTTTCCTGTGGGGCAAATTTACTCAAGGAAAACGAAATGGCTTCCTCCCCCCACCACCACCTGCCCCACCCCAACAGAAGCTGCACAAACTCAAGTTAGCTGCAAATAACTTTAGAGGGAGAGGCAGTTCTCAATTATGTGTGAAACTATCTGCTCTAGGAGCTAACTGTAATCAAATAGATAGAGAATCAGCTCTGTTTTTGAGGGAAATTCCTGCCAAGAGCATCTTGGACTAAAAGACGCTGACTTTTGGAAACTTGAACTGATCCTTTGGCCTACAACTATGTTTTTTTATGGAAGAAAAATTCAATAGGCAATCAAATATTAACATAGAACAAATGTGAAAATTATTTTAGAGCTTGATTTTCATGGATGTCCACCTATAGGTACAAGAGTAAAACCTGCATTCGATGAATGCCTGCAAGCTTCTCCATAAATCAGTCTCCCGTAAAAATTCTTTTTGAGGCCATTGGAGATCTATGCAAGGTACCCTGTCTGTCTCCCACGAATGGCTCTATCTGCATTGTCTGGTTTTAGACGGACCATTTGAATGAAGTCTGAATATGCCACACATGTAACTTCATCCAATTTGTTTCCCCAAATGTGGACATTCAGGAGTGTGGGGTTTGTTTTCATTGACTGAAAGTGCAACACTTCCTTCTCCATCTATGTTGTGGCTGACTTCTCACAGTGCTTGAAGACTTCTGTTGTGTGAAGCAAGATTTTCACTGAGAAGTAGAGAATCCTGCTGTTAATCTCCCATAAAAGAATGTTTTCCATGTCCTGCTTCATATGTGGCCAAGGAAACAATAGAAAAAGAATAATCTTCCATAAGGAGGAGCCAAGAAACATAGAATATAGTGGATTGTAGAGTACTTTAAAGAGGACATTCAATTGTCTTATTTCTATTAAAAATTCAGCTTATATATTTTTTTACTTTGTACATAATGAGCCTCCCCCCTCATTTTTAAAGAGCTTTATCTCAGTCTTTAGTTTTTTTTTTTTAATTTTTTTTAATTTTTATTTATTTATGATAGTCACAGAGAGAGAGAGAGAGAGAGAGAGAGAGAGGCAGAGACATAGGCAGAGGGAGAAGCAGGCTCCATGCACCGGGAGCCTGATGTGGGATTCGATCCCGGGTCTCCAGGATCGCGCCCTGGGCCAAAGGCAGGCGCCAAACCGCTGCGCCACCCAGGGATCCCTCAGTCTTTAGTTTTTAACAGATTTTTCATGTTGTGCCTAATTGGGGACTGTCTTTTAATTATCCTGTTTAGAATCCATAGAGCTTCTTAAAGGGCCTGATATGTTTTATCACTTTTGGTAAATTCTCAACCACTATTTTTTTCAAATATCAATTACTCTAGTTCTCTTTCCTTTACTTTGGGATTCCAGTTGCACATATATGTAAGACATTTTCAGCAAGCCTCCTATGTCTCTTAAGTTCTTTTTCTTTTCCTTGCATTAATATAAATATTTTGTTGACTCACTTTTCAGTTTACTAATCCTCTTTTATATACTAACTAAATTGCTTCCAAAGAATCCCATAATTTTCCATCTTGTTGTTTTCCAGATTGGCACACCAAGCTAATCATTGTCGAACTCAAGTATGAGTTCTACTCATGTTTTCTTTTGGCTCTAGATAGTTGATTTTGCTTTGCTGAAACAGCAGTGAGCCAAGACCAGGTGTCTAGTGCAGGAGTTGAACTATAGATCATGGGCTGCCTATCTGTTTTTGTAAATAAAGTTTTATTGAACATAGACCCACTTGTTAATTTGTGTATTGTCTGTGATTGCTCTTGTGCAACATCAGAGTTGAGTACTTGCTTCAAAGATCACATAATCCATACACCTGAAATATTTACTATCTGGCCTTTGCAGAACTTGTTTTAGTGACCTTTGGTGAATTGAGGGCCCCACTGAGCTAGTAGCTTTGGCTTCAGTGACAGAGTGAAAGATAGTTTTTTCTGAGACCAAGATGACTGCATTCTTGAGTATACCACATCTCTGTGATAACATAAAGTTTTGGATGCCCTTCCCAGTTTGTTAGTCATTGAATCTGAATTTGCCTACCCAAAACTGGGAGTATGAGGCAAGAGTTTTCCAAGTCCTCCATGGGTCAAGTGTGAAGTTTTGATAAGTGTTCATTAAACTATTAGTTTAATTAATAGTTAAATATTAGTTTAATAGTTTAATAATATTTTATAGTTTAATAGTTAAACTATTAAACTAATAGTTGTTTTCCAAGATGAGGGTAATTGGTAGCTATGTCAGGGAAGCCAAAAATCCAAATTTCCAAAGAATGTCTCCAAGTGGAGGCTAGGTTCCACTGGAGACTCTAATTGGAAAGCATCAGTCACAGAGTTTATAGTGTTTGCAATATCCAAGAGTCTAATAAGCTCTAGGTTTTTGTTGTTTTTTTTTTTTTTTTGTTCTGTTTTGTTTTGTTGTTGTTGTTGTTGTTGTTTTTGGTGATAAGTGATCAAAGAAACAGCAGTTTTTCTTGGCCAGAAGAATTAAGTCATGTGATTCCATGCAGAAAGCTCCTCAATTTTGTTAGTGTTTATCAGCTGCTCCTGGTGGTAAAGGTGGGACAATATCATCAATTTCTGTTCCTGGGTTCTGTTTCAAGGGTTCTACTTCTTATGTTAGCCTGTGTCCAACTTTTGACAATCTGTTAAAAATTTAGTCGGCTTCACATTATTCACTTGTATGTTGGCTGTATCTTTTGCTGTGCTCTGTTTCAGGTAACTCTGCTTTTGCGCCATTACTCCTTGGTGGTGCCATTTTCCTTTAGATTTCAACAGTTTCTTTGTGACCTCAGCTCTCAGATGTGTTCAAGAAAAACTACAATAGTCTAGATTATCTGACTAGCTGTATAGTGAGTCTGTGACATTCTTGAATATTAAGCAGAAACTTATAGTCTATAAGATAGTCTTGATTAAAATAAAAATCATAATTTGGAATTTATGTATGCATTTATTAATGAGGCAAATCGATTACAGATCTATAGCTATCAGTTGTCATAACAATCAAATGAGACAATTTGGTTAAACTCAATAATACAAGATAGGGGGTGGACAAACATTATATGGTCTCATTCATTTGGGGAATATAAATAATAGTGAAAGGGAATAGAAGGGAAGGGAGAAGAAATGTGTGGGAAATATCAGAAAGGGAGACAGAACATGAAGACTCCTAACTCTGGGAAACTAACTAGGGGTGGTGGAAGGGGAGGAGGGCAGGAGTGGGGGTGAATGGGTGACCGGCACTGAGGGGGGCACTTGACGGGATGAGCACTGGGTGTTATTCTGTATGTTGGCAAATTGAACACCAATAAAAAATAAATTTATTATTAAAAAAAAAGATAGGGAGTGGGAGTGGGAATTGAATTGATATTTATGATTCCTTCAAATCTAAGAGTTAATATATAAAACTTTAAATATTTTAAACAACCAGAAACATTTAAATAAACTTTACTAAATTCTGGTGATTAACAAATTTTAGTTTTCTAATCTTTATTTCTTAGACACAAAGAAGACCCTTTCTCTTATTCCATTTCAGTGTATACTATACATGTGTGTTCTATTTTATTTTACCACACTATATTTGTAAGTTTGGTTTTACTGATCCTATTTTTTGCAGATTGAATTTAGTAAAAGGTGAGTTCAAAAGAATAAAACTGGGGTCACCCGGGTGGCTCAGTGGTTGATTATATGCTTTTGGCTCAGATTGTGTTCCCTGGGATTGAGTCCCAGATCAGGCTCCCTGCAGGGAGTCTGCTTCTCCTTCTGCCTGTGTCTCTGCCTCTCTGTGTCTCTCATGAATAAATAAATAAAATCTTTAAAAAAAAAAAAGAATAAAACCATATCAAAGGATGATTGCATGTGAATAAGTAGCTACATTGCAAGTAAAAAGAAAAGTTATATATTCATTGGTAAACTTTATAGGACAATGTGAACCAAAAGGAGTTGGAGACAAGAATGCATAGAATGGGTTATTGTGGGAATATGCCCCCATTCCTTCTATTAGATTTGCCATCTTTAAGCTCTTATTACTGAAAGAAATTGGGAGTAATCCTATTCCTCTAGGAAGGTTGCTATTTTAATTGCTGAATGGGACATAGAGATTTTGAAAGAAATTAACAGAGACATTTTGGCATACACCTATCACAAAGGTCATATTGGGTCAACTCTAATAATTAGTAATGTCCACCTATTGCTTCATTGCCCAGTACTTCAATTATTTTAATTGTTTCTCAATCATGTTTCCTCACAAAACCATTACTCACTGTGATGAAACTGACAGCTAGTGCATCATTAATATTCATGCCAAACATGGAAGCAAACAAACCAAGAAACAGGGTCTTAACTATGGAGAACAAACTGATGGTTAGCAGAGGGGAGGTGGGCAGGAGGATGGGTGATATAGACGGTGGGGACTAAGGAGTGCACTTGTCAGTGATGAGCATTGAATGTCATATACTGAGTGTTGAATCAGTATATTGTACACCTGAAACTAATATTACACTGCATGTTAACATAAATTTAAATAAAAACTGAAAAGAATTATATCAAAGAGGGATGAATTTGTAGGAAATACCCTTATAAGTTGTTTTCTCGAATATTTTGCTTACTACATAGTTCTATATTCTTTGAAAGTTATTTTCAGGAATATGCATGTGTATTGAGCCACTTTGGGAATTTAAAGTTGACTTCAATAAAGCAATGTATTTAATACCTTCTTAATCTCCTTAAATTAAACTGCATGCCATTAATACTAAAACTTGTTGATACAGTATTTATTCAAACACCAAAGTTTTCTGAAAAACAAAATTGTATTGTGAATGGAAATTGATTCAGCAAGTTCTAGTCATCAATGGGGTATACAGAGATAGCAAAATCATATCTTAGACCCTCAGCTGATAGTGTCTAAATGCAATCCAGAGTGATTTTTTTTTAATTCCTTGTGGAACTAGAGCTATTGCATTGGGCTACTTTGATATTGCTCCATAGTGTTGCACACCTGGAAGCAATATGGCAAAGAAAAAGTTTTGCTGGTATGAAGGGAAGAGTGGGAGCCAAAAAGAAAAAAAAAAAGGTTTCAATTCCAAAGGAATTGAGGATTTAAAAAATTCCTTCTGTTACTTTAGGCTACTCATGCCACTCTCAATAGCTTAGTCGGTCTATCTGCAAAGTATAGATAAGAATATTTGCTTCCTGTCTATCTTCAAATTCTGTAAGATTCTTGAAAGGAATAAAAATTCGAAAGGTTCATATATTAGTGAAAATTAGCTATTGTCTAATTTAAATTATCCTGTAAATGAAGCCCACTCTCCATAACACAATATTGAATTTAACATCACTGAAGAAAAGGATTTTAAGGAGGTATTTGTTGTCAGAATAATATGAGTTCTTCAGAAAAAAAGAACAGTAACTTCCCTGAAATAATTAATATTTTCAGGATAATAAAAACTAGCACTATTAAAAATTAAATGCTTCTATATTCAATTTTTAATAATTTGTTAAATTTTCAAAGACTTACTTCTTTACCACTAAATTTTGTATTTCTTAATGAGCACCTAAGAGAGATAGGCAAATGGCTGGACAGAACTACTCACATAGAAGATACTTTATTAGTTTGTGACAAAGCCAGTAGCAGTCATATTTTTACAAGAGGTGGAAGTATAAAATTCTTCAATATGCCTTCTGAACCTTCTCTTTCATGTATTTCAGCTTTGAATACATATTGATTCTCTTTCCCCTTTTTGTTATAAATGAAGTAATGTCAAATACATTCATTAAGGAAATAACAGAATTTATTATTTTTACTTCCTTAAAAATAAGGCTAAACAGAGGAGAGTAAGAATGAAAATTAAGGTTGAAAAATTTAGTACCTTTCAAAAATATAAAATGATTTCAAATTTAATTTAGATGAATTATGTGTACCCACTCCCCCAAAAAGATTCATATGCTGAACTTCTAACCCCTCAGGATCTCAGATAGTGATTGTATTTTGGAGATAGTCTTTTTTTTTTTTTTTTTTTAGATTTATATATTTTAGAGAAAGAGAGCGAGGGAGTAGGGGAAAGGGGGAAGTGGAAAAGAGTCCCAGCTGAGTGCAGAGCCATGACATAGGGCTAGATCCCAGGATCTTGAGATTATGAACTGAGCCAAAATAAAGAGCCAACCATTCAACTGACTGAGCTACCCAGGCACCCCTGGAGATAGGGTCTTTAAAGAGGTATTAGGTAAAATGAGATCTTTAGTGTGGATCCTGATCTCCTATGACTGGTGTCCTTTATGATAAGAGGGAATTAGGATGTGGATATATACAGGGGGAATATATGTGAAGACACAGGAAGAAGGCAGCTATCTGCGGGCAAGGAGAGAGGCCTCAGAAGAAATCAAACTACTAATACCTTGTGTTCAGAATTTCAGCCTCCAGAAATGTGAGAAAATGGTTGTTTCAGCCGTTCAGTCCATGGTGCTTTGTCATACCAGCCCTAGAAAACTAATATAAAACTCAAATAAATATGCTAAATTATTAATATGAATGAGTAAGAACAAATGGTGTGTGCTAATGAGGAACCAGAAGTTAAACTTCATGGAATTTAAGCCTAGCTAATAATTATCCTCATCATTTACTTGTCAAACAATTGTAGATATGATAGACTCAATTCAAATATATGAACTATCCTGTTGATTCCTCACCAAAACCCTGATGGTAGTTGCTTTTAACTTCCCTATTTTATGTATAAAGAAAACTAAAATATGTGAATCTTAAGCATTTTGCCCAAATCAGAGATAAATGATTGAGATAGATTATGTAGCCAGGCAATCAAACAATAAGTTTTTGGTTATCCAATGGCATAGTGAACCCAAGTTAAATGATCTATTTCTCATTTTGGAGATTATCATAAAACATTACGTATATAGCTTCTGGGAACAAGTTGCGAAAAAGTAGAAATATAAATTCAGTTAATATTAAGTTCTTTAGGATCATAGAGAACTTTTCTGAATGTGTATTTGAGTATGTATATGGAGATCATATGTATAATAACATATGAATTATCTTTTGTACTGCTTTGTTTCAAGCAATTTTCTTAATAAGTCACTCAAATACCTGCTTTCTTTAAATCAGTAAAATCAGTGCCAATAGTAAATCAGTGCCAATAGAGATGTTGAATATTTCTAATACTTCCTGAATACAGGATAGAGTGCATGCTCACAATATATTTATGTGTCACTTTGATCTTGGAGCTCTGCATTTGTAATTGTGTTATTTTGTAAAGAAGGAAGAAAAGAGGAGATAGGAAGAGAAGTGAGAAATGTTAAGGAGGGAGAGAAAGAAGGAAAAGATAGAAAGCCAGATAGAGTACACATGTTCACATAAGAGTATGTTTACTTCTTTTTAAATATAAGCTGAGTCTAGATATATATAAACATTAACTGAAATGAATACACTATTTCTAAAAAGAACTCAAAAATATTCTTTCTTTCCTTAAAATGAAGACACATGACCAGTAGAATAAAGGAAGATCCACAAGAAAACAATTATTTGGAATATAGGAAAGACCAAGAAAAGAACACCTACTCTTTCCATTTATTATGAAAAAAATACTCCTATATGAATCTAATTTCATTTTGGGAAACACACAAGGAAATACACATAGGCCTCACAAATATATCTCCGGTACAAAAAAGTGCAGTTTAATAATTTGTTTTACAAGTAACTAAATTTTTAGGGATATACTACTTTGCAGTACTAAGTAAAATTTACAAATGGAACCACATGGAATCGGTGCATGAAATAAGGAAAATAGACTCATCTTGCAAAAAATTGGACTAAGAATGAGAGACTTTTATTCTGAGGTAAACATGAAAAATAATGAGAGTATACGTTGTGGAATTCAAAAAAAAATTCCTTAGCAATTCAGGTTTACAGCCTACAAAGCAGATAACTGAATCAATAATATAAAGGATGATTTGAGAGGTCCTTGAAGAATATTCAGCAGCATGGAAAAAGATTATCTGCTGGGAGAAAAGACTACAAGTACTGAGAAAAGAGAGGAGAGTAAACAGAAAATGAATGTGTCTGTTGAAGATGTAACACGAGAACAAGACTTAACTCTAAAGAAAACTTCTCTAGGGATAAAACAATAGGGAAGATCCAGTTCCTACTCATATGGGTCTTATGGGTTAGTGATGTCAACTGGCAAACTGTGATACCATCCGGACTCCAATAGGCTTATGCCCAGGACCCTACTGAGCATATGAGATGGGCATCTGAATCATAATTGTGAACGCTGGATGACACTTCCTACAGAGATGAGGCACAAGGTACTGGAGAAAAAGTAGGATTTAAATGAGTTGAGATGAACATGGGAAAGTGGCTGTGTAAAATTTTAATGCTATAAAAATAATCTTATTTAATGGGAAACAATGATATATGTGCATTAATTTTTTATGTTGATGGAATTCAAAATATCCTGAAGTCCATGATCTAATTTCTGAAAGCTCTGGCATTCCTCCCAAATCCTGTATATGTTTCAGTTTTGTGTAAAGAAAGTGACATTTCAAAAGTCTGAAAACATGCTTCTTTTTTTTAAAGAATTTTGCAGTAGATATTTTTTGTTTTATCCATGTAATGAAATTGGGACCCCTGTCAGCTAGAATCCTAATTAAATAGAGAAAGAAATTCCATATGCCAGAAAACACCAAATTAATTTTTGTTCATTAGGAAATAAAATAATCTGTATTCTTTGTGCTTAACATAATATCAGTGCCAGTTGTTATCCTGTGCCAGAATATCTTTGTTTAAATACTTTGTCCAGCCAATTCTTTGTGATGATAACTGGAATATTTATGTGTTAACCTCTCTGTACTTCGAGTTTCTTGAGTATTTAAGGGTTGTGAGTGCTGATTGGATTAATATAAGATTGTTAGATTAAAGACAGCTATAGATCTTCCTCTCCTTAAAAGATAGAATCTATTTTCTCTCTTTGGGATTCTGCACTGTCCTGAAATTGCCTTGACCCATAAAATGTGGCAAAAGTGATGCTGTGTTACTTTTGAACTTGACTTTAATATACCTTCTGTTTTGGGGGCACCTGGCGGGCTCAGTCGATAAAGCATGTGACTCTTGATCTCAGGGTAGTGAGTTCAAGACCCACATTGGGTGTAGAGATTACTTAAAAATCTTAAAAAAACAAAAAACAAAAAAAAACCTTCCACTTTATATTCTTGAGTTACTGCTTCTTAGTACATAGTCTTGGTACAATTGGAAGTTCAAACTACAAGTAGAAGGCTGGTGAACAGGGGAACTGAAATGTTCTATTCCACAGCTTCATCTGAGCTTTCAGCTAACAGCCATCACACCAACTCTGAACCATACGAAAAAGTGATCTTGGATATTGCAGCTAAACTAAGCATCCAGATGACTGTAGTCACAGCTGACACCACATGGAGCAGAAGAACAACCCAGCTAGGCCCAATCAACTCACGGAACCATGAAAAATAATAGGTTGTTGGGGTGCATGGGTCGCTCAGTTGGTTAAGCAATGGTCTTTGGCTCAGGTCATGATCCCAGGGTCCTGGGAGCAAGGATCCCTGCATATGGCTCCTTGCTCAGTGAGTCTGCTTCCCTGTCTCCCTCTGCCATGCCCTCTGCTCCTGCATGCATGTACTCTCTCTCTCTCTCTTTCTCTTTCCCTCTCTCATGTTCTTATTCTCTCTCATATAAATCTTAAAAAAATATAGTCAGTGGATGTTTTGTTATAAATCAGTAAACTTTGAACAGTGTCTGCCCCATGGTAGTGTCTCATAAAATTGTAGCTATTATCACTTTGAAATATGAGGTTTAGGTTCCATTCCATTCTAAGCTCTCTGTAGAGTTCATGGTACCTGATAATTCTACATAATTAATAAATTCCTATGGTCACAGAATAATGAAGGAATAGAGGTGTATCTCAATAGTTTTTCCTCCACTGAATTCCCCTCTTGCATATCTGCTATTTCATGTTTGTAAATCCCTCTAACATTTTAGGCTAGGTCATTGATGTCTTTCTGCTCTGCAGAAAATGATTATGTTCTTTCTCTGAACTTGTATAGCTTATACTTCATAGTGCTATTAGACTACTTACCACATATTTGCCTCTGATTCTAGTTACTTTTATTTTACTTTATTATAATTTTAAGGGAAATTACTGTCACTTTTCCTTTAAATTAAAACAATTTTTTAAAAGCAGTTTTCAGTTCACAGCAAAATTAAGGGCAAACTAAAGAGATTTCCCATATATCCTTTGCCCACACATAGACTATGTCACTTTTATTGCTTTTTATAGAGACTAGCCTGCATTGGTGGTCAGTACCTTCATTTGCCTATATTTCTTATACATGGAAGTTATTCTTAATATTTGATTTGAGGGTAAATTCATCTTTACTCATTGTCTTGTCCTCTTGGCTGCTATTTTAGATTTGTTAAGTGTGCTATTATAGAGAACAATGAGTTTGTCTAGTTAAGATACTAGATTTCTATCCCAGACATTAGCTAACCATAGCTTTTAAGTCAAATAACTTTCCTGGATAAGGATTTTCCAACTACAAAGTGAGGGGTCAAACTGGATAATTTTTAATAACGCTGAGCTAAGTAATTCTGATCTATTGTATTTAATGAAAGTGAAGTGACTAGTTAAGCAATCATTTAGTAATGAACCAAAAGTGGAAAACCAACAAAGTAACTTATTTTTTAGAAGTAAAAGGAAATGAGGTTTAATTACGATATAATCGCCTATATTTTATTTCCTAACTATAGCTAGGTGCTACCAATAAAGATAGTTTCTCACAATCTGTTATGTTTATTTCTGTTTAGTAATGAGGTCTCTATTTCTTAAAATAATTCATATATATGTATGCACACACATGTATATATAAATTTTAGAGTTCTCTCCCAACAATGACAAGACCTTATCTTTCTTTATTTTAAATACTCTATTTATTTATTCATGAGAGACACAGAGAGAGAGGCAGAGACACAGACAGAGGGAGAAGCAGGTTCCCTACAGGGAACCCGATGCAGGACTCAATCCCAGAACCCCGGGATCATGCCCTGAGCCAAAGATAGACGCTCAGCCACTGAGCCATCCAGGGACCCCTCAGACTTTAACCACTACCAAGAATTCCCTTTCCAATACCTATTAATCCCAGGATAATTTAAATATGATAATGAAAATATGGTAAAACTCAGAAGACTACATGGACAGTAGGAAAGATAATGATTCTGCTCTTACAAGCCTCCTTTTAATTTTACTTGCCTCCAATTATGTTGAACTCAAAGACACATAGTTGGTGTTATAATGTTTAGTGACTTTGTCTTATGCTGTGGTATTCAAACCTTGCACACCTTCATCTTTGAAGAAGACTTTGCCAAAAGTTTGCTCAGCAGGTGACGGGATGCTGTAGAGTTAGTGACAAGCATAATTTAAAGTGATCTATTGATTAAACAAACAGATTAACATAATTCACCAAATATTGGCCATCTAAGTTACCTTGCGAGTAGGACTTTGATAAGGGATATAAAACAAAAGTTTCTGCTTTTATTTTGAAAATGTATAAATATGTTATTTATATATTTATTAATATTTGTTCTCACCACTATGTGGTAAATGCATTTTGAAATCACTTTATCTGCAAATAACTTATGCCTAAACTTTAATAGAAGACACTGTTACTCACATTTATAAATTGCATATGTGTTTGTATTTTTCAAATATAAGAATACTAATTTATTCTTGTCCTGAAGAAAATACTACTAAAATGTAAAGTTTGCCAAATCTATATAACACAAAGTGAAAATATTTTCTTGCCCACACACGTCATGCCAACTCTTCAAAAGTACTTGGCAGTGGGACAGCCCGGGTGGCGCAGCGGTTTAGCTCCTGCCTTTGGCCCAGGGCGTGATCCTGGAGACCCGGGATCGAATCCCACGTCAGGCTCCCTGCATGGAGCCTGCTTCTCCCTCTGCCTGTGTCTCTGCCTCTCTCTCAAATAAATAAATAAAATCTTAAAAAAAAAAAAAAAGTACTTGGCAGTTAATATTAAGCTAATTCTGATGTCTGGATATTTTTCTTAGAATTAAGAGGTCAGAGGACATCACAAAGATGATGGAAGAGCAGGGGCTCACCTCCGCGGTCCCACCAACTCACCTAGATAATGTTCAAACCGTCCTGAAAACCTACGAATTCGACCTCAGATTTATAGAGAGAACAGCCGGAAACTACAGAGAGAAGGGTTTTCGCTTCCTGCAAGGTAGGAAGGCAGAAAAAAAATATATAAAGGAGAACCCAGTGGGGAAGGGACCCCGAGGAGCCGGGGGAAGACGGGGACGGCGGGGGGGCGGGGGGGGGCTTGGGGACCAGAAGGTCCCGCCCGGGAGAAGCAGGAACTTTAAAAATCTGCTCCGGATCCTTCCTGGAGGGGAGGCGCTCGCAGGGAGCTCGGGCGGATGGCAGGAGGGGCGGCGGGGCTCCGGGTTCCCGGGGCACTAACGGGGAGGTGCGCCCGGGGGAGAGCGCGGAAAGGCGGCGCCCGGCGGGGCCTGGGGGGAAGCCGGGGGTCAGCGGCGGCTCCGCGCCGAGGGGGCTGCACCTGCTGCCTTCGGGGCCGGCGCCGGGAGCGCGATTCCAGGGGCGCAGGCCGGGAGCCCAGCGCGCGGGGGACACAGCCGGGCTCCTGCGCTGCCCCGGGACAGGAGGAGGCGGGGAGGGCCCAGGACAGCGAGGACGCTCCTGCCCCGGGCGCCCCGAGCTGTGCAGGTCACCTCCCCCCCCCCCCCAACGGGGCATCCAGGCCCCTGCGGACTGGGAGACTGTGGTAGTTACTGTGGGAGCTGACGCCAGGATAAACAGCTCCCACTGAGCCCGGCACCTGGCAGGAGGGGGGCAGCTCCCCCAGGTGCACACACCTGAGAGTCAGCACAGCAGCCCCCCCACCCCCACCCCAGGAGACGAGCTGGAAGGACAGGGGAAGAGCAAGTTCTGGCCGAGCAGCGCTGGAAAGCTCCAGGGGAAGTCCAGGGACTTACGGTATATACAACCAGAGGGTGCCCCTCCTATTTTTTTTCTTCCTTTTTCCAGTACAACTCATTTTTATGACAGACTAAATTTCCTATTTTTGTTTCACTTTTCCCACGTTAACTACAATATTTTACCACCTCTTCATTTTTAAGTTTCTTACTTTTTGACTTTCATATTTCTACAATTACAGGTCCTAGATATATTTTCAACTTCTTGATTCCATTCAACATACTCAATTCAATTTTGGGAGATATGCGAGATATATATATTTTTTTGTTTTGTGTTTTTTGTTTTCTCTGCCTCATTTTCTTCTACAATGGAGGAAGTTAATACCTTCTAAAACATGACCAGCATGCACCCAGGACCAAGTGGTATACCATGCTCGTTCATTCTGTGAGATTATATTCTCTCTTCATTCCCATTCTGCCCCATTCTTTTATCTCATTTATGTTTTGGTGATCAATGTAGGGGCTCTCTACAGTATTGCTGGTTTATATAAATTTGGGACTGAGCATCTTCAAACATACAGAACTTAATACACTCAGATCCAAGGGGATCACCCTCTAGGACCCCTCTGGTAGACTACATTCTCCCTCCACTACAACTTTTTCACCACCACCATCTCACAGTCTCCCCCTCCGCCGCCCCCCCCCCCACCACTGCCGTTATTATTTTTTTTCTTCTCTTTACTTTTTCTTTTTTTTCTTTTTTTTCTTCTTTGGGATTCTTGGCCTTTCATTTTTTACTACTTTGTTTTAAAATTTGTTTTCCACTTTAGTGGTCCTTTTGTTTTATTTTGTTCTGATCTTTGTTTTCATTTTCTGGTCTCTGACCTTGTCAGAATCATCTAGGGTGAAATTTACTTAGGCTGTGGTTGATATTCTTGACTCAGCCCACTCATACAGCCATTCTGCACTGAGAAAAATGACTAGAAGGAAGAACTCACCACAAAAGAAAGAATCAGAAACAGTACTCTCTGCCACAGAGTTATGGAATATGGATTACAATTCGATGTCAGAAAGCCAATTCAGAAGCACAACTATAAAGCTACTGGTGGCTCTGGAAAAAAACATAAAAGATTCAAGACACTTAATGACTGCAGACTTTAGATCTAATCAGGACACAATTAAGAAGTAATTAAGTGAGATGCAATCCAAACTGGAGGTCCTAATGATGAGGGTTAATGAGGTGGAAGAAAGAGTGAGCAACATAGAAGACAAATTTATGACAGGAAAGAAGCTGAGGAAAAAAGAGAAAAATGATTAAAGACCATGAGGAAAGGTTAAGGAAAATAAATGATAGCCTCAGAAGGAAGAATCTATAATTGGGGTTCCAGAAAACCTCCAGAGGGCCAGAGGGCCAGAAAGCATATTTGAACAAATGATTGCTGAGAACTTCCCTAATTTGGGGAGGGAAATGGGTATTCAGATCCAGGAGATAGAGAGATCCCCTTCTAAAATCAATAAAAGCCATTCAACACCTCAACATTTAATAGAGTGAAACTTGCAAATTCCAAAGAAAAAGAGAAAATCCTTAAAGCTACAAAAGACCAGAGATTCTTAACTTATTTGGAGAGAAATATTAGATTAACAGCAGACCTCTCCACAGACACCTGGCAGGCCAGAAAGGGCTGGCAGGATATATTCAGGGTCCTAAATGAGAAGAACATGCAACCAAGAATAATTTATCCAGCAAGGCTGTCATTCAGAATAGAAGGAGAGATAAAGAGCTTCCAAGATAGGCAGAAACTGAAAGAATATGTGACCACCACCGGGTCTGCAAGAAATATTAAGGAGGACTCTGTAAAAGAAAGAGGAAGCCCAAAGAGATAATCCACAAAAACAGGGACTGAATAGGTATTACGATGACACTGAATTCTTATCTTTCAATAGTTACTCTGAACGTGAATGAGATTAATGATCCCATCAAAAGACACAGGGTTTCAGACTAGATAAAGATGCAAGACCCATCTATATGCTGTCTACAAGAGACTTATTTCAGACCTAAGAACACCTCCAGGCTGAAAATGAAAAGTTGGAGAACCATTTACCATTCAGCTGGTCCTCAAAAGAAAGCAGGGGTAGCAATCCTCATATCAGATAAATTAAACTTTATGCCAAAGACTGTAGTAAGAGATGAAGAGGGACACTCTATCATACTTATGGTCTATCCAACAAGAAGACCTAACAATCATGAATATTTATGCCCCTAATGTGGGAGCTGCTGAGTATATCAATCAATTAATAACCAAAATAAAGACATTTAGTAGGAGACTTCAACATGGCCCTTTCTGTAAATGGTAGATCTAAGAACAACATCACCAAAGAAACAGGGGCCTTAAATGATACACTGGACCAGATGGATTTCACAGATATATTCACTTTCCATCTGAATGCAACTGAATACATATTCTTCTCAAATGCACCTAGAACCTTCTCCAGAATAGACCACATACTGGGTCACAAATCAAGTCTCAACCAATATTGAAAGATTGAGATTGTCCCCTGGATATTTTCAGAGCACATGCTTTGAAACTAGAACTCAATCATGAGAAGAAATTTGGAAGAAACTCAAACACATGGGGGTTAAAGAGAATCCTACTAAAAGATGAATGGGTCAACCAGAAAATTAGAGGAGAATTAAAAAGATTCATGGAAACTAAAGAAAAGGAAGATACAACCATTCAAAATCTTTGGGATACAGCAAAAGCTGTCCTAAGAGGAAAATACATCACAATAGAAGCTGGTTGTTATACTCTATGTTGGCAAATCAAACTCCAATAAAAAAATATACATAAAAATGAATTAGTAGGTCACATACAGGGTACAAATAATCTATTTTCAGATTTAAGAAATGTATCTTAATTACTAAATATTAATGCTATTTAAATAGCCACTTAATGTCAATTTAGTTAGGAAAATTCTTACTAATGTATCCTTATTGAATGCCCCTTAAATAAAATGTTATAGCAAGATGAGCAAAGATGAGTCTCAACTTGGGGCAGTTGTGTCCTCTCATGGAATATTTGGTTTTGTCTGGAAATATTTTTGATTATCTTGATTGCTACTGGCATCCAGCAATGAAAGAAAGCCAGATATGCTATTAAACACTCTCTAGTATATAGGACAATCCCCACAACAAACAATTATCTGAACCCAAATGTTAATATGGTCAGGTGTGTGAAAAGCTTATTTGGCATTATAAAAAGGAAAACATTCTTTGAAGGATTAGGAAAGCTATTTTTTTTTAATTTAGTTATCAAAGTGATATACTTTTATACCATGACAGTGCATTTCAAAATGATGCAGATAAATTGCTATGAAGCATCAGAAAATGTGCTATTTACTTTAGTAAATAAAAAGCTAGTATTTAAATATTGGAAATTTCCTTTTTAACAATAGACAGTTAAAATACTCTAATTGAAATATTAAAATTGGCTTGATGAGATTTCCCTCATAAAAATTCCCCATGTTATTTTCATCAAATATTTTTTCTCCTTTCCTCCAAACTATTTTTTAAGTGTGCATAACGAGTATTATTTTCTTTCTAGGCTATACTCATTAACTGACATAGTAAAATGCTTTAAAGAGAGAGCTTTAAAAACTGAGCAAATGGTTTATAAGAAAAAGTAAGCAGGCCAGCCAAACAGGTAGTAACTACAATATAGAATTTATTAAGTGCAATTAACTAATCAAATTATCACTATTCAAGGCAGGATAGCCAGGTACTAGAAACAAATTCGCTAAAAATTCAATTCTAAAGAAATTTTATATTCTTTACAGTTATGCACATATAATGGATTATCATGCTCTCAGTCTTTTGTTCTGAACCAAGTGTAAGGCATGCAGTAGGCATTACACATAGGATCAAATGAATTGTTCAGGTTATTACCTCTGTTCTAATCTTTCTTTTTTTTTTTTTAAAGATTTATTTATTTATTTATGATAGACAGAGAGAGAGAGAGAGAGAGAGAAGCAGAGACACAGGCAGAGGGAGAAGCAGGCTCCATCCCGGGAGCCCGACGTGGGATTCGATCCCGGGTCTCCAGGATCGCGCCCTGGGCCAAAGGCAGGCGCTAAAGCGCTGCGCAACCCAGGGATCTCTGTTCTAATCTTTCATTGCTCATTCATCTTTAGTACATTTATTTTTTTAATTTAAAGGAGAATGATTTTCCCCCTTTCATGCGAAAATTTGACATTACGAGCCAATAGTCAAAATGACACATCTATTACTTAGGCTGCTGTTTCTAATTCTGCTTTTGAAAACCTATAGAATTATGGCTTGAAGTACATGCTCTTTTCAACATGGAAATTGCACCTTGTAGATAACTTTCTGTGCAGTCTCATATGCATGAGTTGATTGTGATCTACAGCTACAGTGATACAATGGTTTTCACAGAGGTGAACGTCTTATAATGGGATTTCAAATGTAAGAATTTACCTGTGGCAGTGTATTGTCTAATGATCCTAGAAAAAAGAATTTAAAAATTGGATGCAAGAGAGCAGTTTTTCACTTTTAAAAAAAAACCACTTCCACATATGTGAAACCTGTGATTGACCATAAACCAAGTAATATACTTTATGCTTTTCTTTTTTCTTTTAAAATTAAAGCATCAGAAAGATTGCATTTATGACATATTTCAGATTGCACATAGATCAGCACCCATACAGCATTAATATAGGTGATAGGTATGCATACCTATATCAGTTAACTCACTAAGAAGCTTTCTGCATGCCAAGCAACTTGACAGACCTACTGGATGGCAATATCCATAATTTTCTTGGCTGTACAACATTCCAGAGGAAAGGCCCTCTCAAATCCCAAATGTCAGGTAATTGCTACTTAATTGGACCTTTTGGTGTCCTATATATTTTAGTCAGATATTTTCAAGCAGATTAAATCTTTCTGGTTTCTACTGCAATGAGTTTATTATCATTAGATTATTTGAATGTAAAGAAATGTCTTCTTAGAGATCAAGAGTATGCACAAAAACAGAAGATGTTTGCTAACTAATGCAAAATGCTAACTAATGCAAAATATTTTTTGATGGTTCTCTGGAGAGCCCATATAACAATTTAGCTATTTGGTTTTTATTTTTTCATTTCCTCCTTTTATTGATCTTTAGAGGATATATGTTAATATCAAACAAATAGTAAACAACTAAGTCCACTGGGTGACACTTCAAAAGATCTGATTTTGTAAAGTAAAACACTCCAGAAACTATTTTCTCTTAGACACTGTGCTTGTGACTTGAATAGTCCATTTCTTACTGACAATGGTTAATCGAAACAAAACCGCTGCCAGGGTATCTACATTTGTGTGAGTTGCCTCCCCAGTCTGCTGGACACAGCACTTCTGTACTTTGTCATATCTCCATTTTGTCAATGTGGTATTGACAGAGTGACACTTTGTCAATTTGGCCAAGGCATTAAGAGTTTTCACATGCTCCTGCTTATCTGCTTGTACTAGTGTGACCTATAAAGAGAAAAACCTGCTTTAATTAGCTGCTGCTCCCAGGAGGCTGAGGAAACGTGTAAACTCAAACTAGAAGCCTACATCCAAGAAGAAATGCAGCCTAAGTCAGAGCCACTTAGACCACACGCAAAGTTGGAGGCAATTGCTTACTGTTATAAATTACTGAGGTTTGGAGTGGTTTGGTGCATGATAACTGGGACAATAAGTGCCAGAGACATGCCCCCCAAAACGGTTTTAAGTACAAAATAAACAATGTTCAAGCAGCTGTGAATTATAAATTTTAAGACCAATTTATCTGGATTAACTAAATTTACCCTGATAATAAGGAAACTCCTTCTCATGGAATTCACTCACCATTAAGATATTTAATTTGAAAGAAAATGATATACCTTGTTTATATGCTCTCTTAGGTAGGTGTTAGCTTCTAAAATTGTGTGTTCAGTGTCACCCAGAAGAGCCTAAATTTGAGAGTAGGACTTATCTTGTCCATAAATAATGACAAGTTTTATAAACACAATAAATATAACAAATGTAGCTAAATTATTAAGTGTATATAAAGGGATATAGATAGCATAAAATGATCTATTTAAAATTGAACAAATGTAGATTTCAATAATTTTGTGAAGTTAAATTTTAAAGATATATATAAATATTTATAAGCAAGGGCATATTTTTACATTTTGCTACTATTTTTCACAATGGCTTGGGTTGAATTGCATCATAATTACTAATATACAGGTATAATCATAGTAATATAGAATTAGAGTATGTATGTATATTTGCACACACGTATATTTTAAGTGTGTTGGAAAACTCACTATATAATTTAAATTCAGATCAGTGTAATTTGATTAAAAACATCACTTTATACAGGATCTTAGCATTTCTAAATAAGCATTTATTTATTCATGCTATTTGACAAAAGCAAATGCATCATAAATCCTTAAAATTGTATTTCCAAATTAAGACCTTTATTCTACAATGTTAAACTGCAAATTTGCAGTGGTTTTAGAAATATAAAATTTGCCCATTTGCCCATTTTTTTTTTTGCTATATCTGAGAAAAACATTTCCACAGAGCTATATTTTTATTTTACAATGAAACATTTGTGTTGTGACTTTAATAGAAGCATTCTTCATATGTACAATTTGATATGAACCTATCTTAAGTTATAGACAAAAATAAACAAGAAACCTGAGATCTAGATGTACGATACATTGGAATTAAGGATGTATTTATGTTGCTTAGTCTCCTGGGTACAAGCAGAAAAGCAATCATATGTACTTGTCTAGGTGGACTTTAATAATATTTTGACCCCAATGAGAAAAAAAAAATATTTTGAGTAATGTGATCTGTAGCAATTCTTTACTTCGGTATCTAAGATGAAAGTCAGGGTCTTATGTACTATAATAGAAAAAGCTTAGAAAATCTATTTCATGCTCTCAAACAGACAATCCACAGATAATCACAGTTCACTGTCAGAAATATTGCTTTAACCCACATTTCCTATATAATATCTTAGTACTATCAAAAATGATATTCTGTAGCAGTCAGGTCTCCAATGATTGTGGTTAGCTACAGGAAAGAAAATGTCCAAATATATCCGCAAAAAAATACAAAGTGCAGCTTTGGAAACAAAGTTAAATGATTTCAACAAATGTATAACATCACAAATCAAGTTTAGCTATAAAGAGAGTTGCGCATGTAATGGTTGAAAAAAATTTAAAGATTTTTCTGTTTATCAGGGAAATAAAACACCAGAAATACAAGTGAGCTATTGACAGAAAATAAGCACTAAAAAGCCTGTGGGACCAAATGCTGAAAAATCCAAACTAAAGAGATAAAAAAAAAAAAAAAAAAAATCAGTTTAAGCTACCTAAGAATCGCTATGAGTTAGGACAGAACAAAGTTGTTAGAAATTAATTACTGAATATTTTCCACAGATGGAAACTTTGTTACAATGCATGTTTTAGACATGATGGTTTAACTTTTGCTTACCAGGTAAAAGGATTTCACTTTATGTACTATAGCAGATTACATATTAAGAAGGGTATCTTGCTACAAATACATGTACATCATAAATAAATAACAAAAAAATAAACCTATTTGTAAATTTAAGTCTAGGATATTTTGTAAAGCAAAGAATTGAAGAGGAAAATGAGAGAAAAAGAGGAAAAGGAAGGGAAAGCTAGTAAAAAAGGAGGGGGGAGAGGAAAAGAAATCTAAATTTTTTTTAATAAATTTATTTTTTATTGGTGTTCAATTTACCAACATAAAAAATAACACCCAGTGCTCATCCCGTCAAGTGCCCCGCTCAGTGCCCGTCACCCATTCACCCCACCCCCCACTCTCCTCCCCTTCCACCACCCCTAGTTCATTTCCCAGAGTTAGGAGTCTTTATGTTCTGTCTCCCTTTCTGATATTTCCCACACATTTCTTCTCTTTCCCTTATATTCCCTTTCACTATTATCTATATTCCCCAAAAGAATGAGAACATATAATGTTTGTCCTTCTCCGACTGACTTACTTCACTCAGCATAATACCCTCCAGGTCCATCCACGTCAAAGCAAATGGTGGGTATTTGTCGTTTCTAATGGCTGAGGAATATTCCATTCTATACATAAACCATATCTTCTTTATCCATTCATCTTTCAATGGACACCGAGGCTCCTTCCACAGTTTGGCTATTGTGGACATTGCTGCTAGAAACATCGGGGTGCAGGTGTCCCGGCGTTTCATTGCATCTGTATCTTTGGGGTAAATCCC
Source organism: Canis lupus baileyi (assembly GCF_048164855.1). NCBI lineage: Eukaryota > Metazoa > Chordata > Mammalia > Carnivora > Canidae > Canis > Canis lupus. Next base: position 50,428,740 of record NC_132855.1, on the reverse strand, counting down.
CAGCAGTGCAATTGCTGGGTCATAGGGCAGGCCTATTTTTAACTGTTTGAGGAACCTCCACACAGTTTTCCAGAGTGGCTGCACCAGTTCACATTCCCACCGACAGTGTAAGAGGGTTCCCTTTTCTCCGCATCCTCTCCAACATTTTTGGTTTCCTGCCTTGTTAATTTTCCCCATTCTCACTGGTGTGAGGTGGTATCTCATTGTGGTTTTGATTTGTATTTCCCTGATGGCCAGTGATGCAGAGCATTTTCTCATGTGCATGTTGGCCATGTCTATGTCTTCCTCTGTGAGATTTCTCTTCATGTCTTTTGCCCATTTCATGATTGGATTGTTTGTTTCTTGGGTGTTGAGTTTAATAAGTTTTTTATAGATCTTGGAAACTAGCCCTTTATCTGATACGTCATTTGCAAATATCTTCTCCCATTCTGTAGATTGTCTTTGAGTTTTGTTGACTGTATCCTTTGCTGTGCAGAAGCTTCTTATCTTGATGAAGTCCCAATAGTTCATTTTTGCTTTTGTTTCTTTTGCCTTCGGGGATGAATCTTGCAAGAAGTTACTGTGGCCAAGTTCAAAAAGGGTGTTGCCTGTGTTCTTCTCTAGGATTTTGATGGAATCTTGTCTCACATTTAGATCTTTCATCCATTTTGAGTTTATCTTTGTGTCTGGTGCAAGAGAGTGGTCTAGTTTCCTTCTTCTGCATGTGGATGTCCAATTTTCCCAGCACCATTTATTGAAGAGACTGTCTTTCTTCCAATGGATAGTCTTTCCTCCTTTATCGAGTATTAGTTGACCATAAAGTTCAGGGTCCACTTCTGGGTTCTCTATTCTGTTCCATTGATCTATGTGTCTGTTTTTGTGCCAGTACCACACTGTCTTGATGACCACAGCTTTGTAGTACAACCTGAAATCTGGCATTGTGATGCCCCCAGATATGGTTTTCTTTTTTAAAATTCCCCTGGCTCTTTGGGGTCTTTTCTGATTCCACACAAATCTTAAAATGATTTGTTCTAACTCTCTGAAGAAAGTCCATGGTATTTTGATAGGGATTGCAGTAAACGTGTAAATTGCTCTGGGGAACATTGACATTTTCACAATATTAATTCTTCCAAGCCATGAGCATGGAATATTTTTCCATCTCTTTGTGTCTTCCTCATTTCTTTCAGAAGTGTTCTATAGTTTTTAGGGTATAGATCCTTTACCTCTTTGGTTAGGTTTATTCCTAGGTATCTTATGCTTTTGGGTGCAATTGTAAATGGGATTGACTCCTTAATTTCTCTTTCTTCAGTCTCATTGTTAGTGTATAGAAATGCCACTGACTTCTGGGCATTGATTTTGTATCCTGCCACGCTACCAAATTGCTGTATGAATTCTAGCAATCTTGGGGTGGAGGCTTTTGGGTTTTCTATGTAGAGTATCATGTCATCGGCGAAGAGGGAGAGTTTGACTTCTTCTTTGCCAATTTGAATGCCTTTAATGTCTTTTTGTTGTCTGATTGCTGAGGCTAGGACTTCCAGGACTATGTTGAATAGCAGTGGTGAGAGTGGATATCCCTGTCTTGTTCCTGATCTTAGGGGAAAGGCTCCCAGTGCTTCCCCATTGAGAATGATATTTGCTGTGGGCTTTTCGTAGATGCCTTTAAGATGTTGAGGAATGTTCCCCCTATCCCTACACTCTGAAGAGTATTGATCAGGAATGGATGCTGTATTTTGTCAAATGCTTTCTCTGCATCTAATTAGAGAGTCATATGGTTCTTGGTTTTTCTCTTGCTGATATGATGAATCACATTGATTGTTCTACGGGTGTTGAACCAGCCTTGTGTCCCGGGGATAAATCCTACTTGGTCATGGTGAATAATTTTCTTAATGTACTGTGGATCCTATTGGCTAGTATCTTGTTGAGAATTTTTTCATCCCTGTTCATCAGGGATATTGGTCTGTAATTCTCCTTTTTGGTGGGGTCTTTGTCTGGTTTTGGAATTAAGGTAATGCTGGCCTCCTAGAACGAATTTGGAAGTACTCCATCTCTTTCTATCTTTCCAAACAGCTTTAGGAGAATAGGTATGGTTTCTTCTTTAAACGTTTGCTAGAATTCCCCTGGGAAGCCATCTGGCCCTGGACTCTTGTGTCTTGGGAGGTTTTTGATGACTGCTTCAATTTCCTCCCTGGTTATTGGCCTGTTCAGGTTTTCTATTTCTTCCTGTTCCAGTTTTGGTAGTTTGTGGCTTTCCAGGAATGCGTCCATTTCTTCCAGATTGCCTAATTTATTGGTGTATAGCTGTTCATAAATGTTTTTAAAATCATTTCTATTTCCTTGGTGTTGGTAGTGATCTCTCCTTTCTCATTCATGATTTTATTAATTTGAGTCTTCTCTCTCTTCTTTTTAATAAGGCTGGCTAATGGTTTATCTATCTTATTAATTCTTTCAAAGAACCAACTCCTGGTTCTGTTGATCTGTTCCACAGTTCTTCTGGTCTCGGTTTCGTTGAGTTCTGCTCGAATCTTTATTAACTCCCTTCTTCTCTTGGGTGTAGGATCTATTTGCTGTTTTTTCTCTAGCTCCTTTTTGTGTAAGGTTAGCTTTTGTATTTGAGTTCTTTCCAGTTTTTGAATGGATGCTTGTATTGCGATGCATTTCCCCCTTAGGACTGCTTTTGCTGCATCCCAAAGATTTTGAACGGTTGTATCTTCATTCTCATTAGTTTCCATGAATCTTTTTAATTCTTCCTTAATTTCCTGGTTGACCCTTTCATCTTTTAGCAGGCTGGTCCTTAAGCTCCACGTGTTTGAGGTCCTTCCAAACTTCTTGTTGTGATTTAGTTCTGATTTCAAGGCATTATGGTCTGAGAATATGCAGGGGATGATCCCAATCTTTTGGTATTGGTTCAGACCCAATTTGTGACCCAGTGTGTGGTCTATTCTGGAGAAAGTTCCATGTGCACTTGAGAAGAATGTGTATTCAGTTGAGTTTGGATGTAAAGTTCTGTAGATATCTGTGAAATCCATCTGGTCCAGTGTATCATTTAAAGCTCTCGTTTCTTTGGAGATGTTGTGCTTAGAAGACCTATCGAGGGTAGAAAGAGCTAGATTGAGGTCACCAAGTATAAGTGTATTATTATCTAAGCATTACTGCACTTTGGTTATTAATTGGTTTAAATATTTGGCAGCTCCCACATTCGGGGCATATATATTGAGGATTGTTAAGTCCTCTTGTTGGATAGATCCTTTAAGTATGATATAGTGTCCCTCTTCATCTCTCACTACAGTCTTCGGGGTAAATTTTAGTTTATCTGATATAAGGATGGCTACCCCTGCTTTCTTTTGAGGACCATTTGAATGGTAAATGGTTCTCCAACCATTTATTTTCAGGCTGTAGGAGTCCTTCTGTCCAAAATGAGTCTTTTGTAGACAGCAAATAGATGGGTCCAGCTTTTTTATCCAGTCTGAAACCCTGAGCCTTTTGATGGGGTCATTAAGCCTGTTCACGTTCAGAGTTACTATTGAGAGATATGAGTTTAGTGTCATCATGATAATTATTCAGTCCTTGTTTTGTGGATTGTTCCACTGAACTTCTTCTTAAAGGGGAATTTTAAGTGTCCCCCTTAAAACTTCTTGCAGAGCTGGTTTGGAGGTCACATATTCTTTCAGTTCCTGCCTGTCTTGGAAGCTCTTTATCTCTCCTTCCATTTTGAATGAGAGCCTTGCTGGATAAAGTATTCTTGGTTGCATGTTCTTCTCATTTAGGACCCTGAATATATCCTGCCAGCCCTTTCTGGCCAGCCAAGTCTCTGTGGAGAGGTCTGCTGTTACCCTAATACTCCTCCCCATAAAAGTCAGGGATTTCTTGTCTCTTGCTGCTTTAAGGATCTTCTCTTTATCTTTGGAATTTGCAAGCTTCACTATCAAATGTTGAGGTGTTGAACAGTTTTTATTGATTTTGGGGGGGGGGGTCTCTCTATTTCCTGGATCTGAGTGCCTGTTTCCCTTCCCAGATTAGGAAACTTTTCAGCTAGGATTTGTTCAAATACATATTCTGGCCCTCTGTCCCTTTCGGTGCCCTGGGGAACCCCAATTAAATGTAGGCTTTTCTTCCTCAGGCTGTCGTTTATTTCCCTTAATCTATCTTCATGGTCTTTTAATTGTTTGTCTCTTTTTTCCTCAGTTTCCCTCTTTGCCATCAACTTGTCTTCTATGTCACTCACTCCTTCTTCCACCTCGTTAACCCTCATCGTTAGGACTTCTAGTTTGGATTCCATCTCATTCAATTGATTTTTAATCTCTGCCTGATTAGATCTAAATTCTGCAGTCATGAAGTCTCTTGAGTCCTTTTTTCTAGAGCCACCAGTAGCTGTACAATAGTGCTTCTGAATTGGCTTTCTGACATTGAATTGTAATCCAGATTTTGTAACTCTGTGGGATAGAGGACTGTTTCTGATTCTTTCTTTTGAGGTGAGGTTTTCCTTCTAGTCATTTTGCTCAGTGCAGAGTGGCCAAAAACAAGTTGTATTGGGAAAAGGAGAAAAAGAGAGAGAGAAAAAAGGAAAGAAAAGAGAAAAAGAAAAAAGGAAGAAAAAAGGGAAAAGAAGAGAAGAAAAGAGAAAGAGAAAGAAAGAAAGGAAAAAAAAGGGGTGGGGGAAGCAAACAAATCGAAAGGCCAAAAAAAAAAAAAGAAAAAAAAAAAAAACAAAAAAACCATGGGGGAGTATCTTCTGATTCTGTGTACTTTAAGTCCCTTGGCTTCCTCTGGAACTTGTCCGTCTCGCTGGTCTTCTGGGGGAGGGGCCTGTTGTGCTGATTTTCAGGTGTTAGCTCTTGGGGGAGCTGCTCTGCCCCTGCCTGGTGCAGGGCTCAGTGGGGGTTGTTTACCCCGTGAGGCCCCAGGAGGAACAACCGTAGTGGCGGGGCCAGCTCCGGAGCCCTGGAGTCAGCCCCCGCAGTAGCTCCAGAGCTCTCCGTCTGCAGGGCCTGGAGGCTCCGGGCGGGGCCGCTGATCTGCTCAGCTGGGGCAGGAGCGTCCTTGGGGTCCTGGGCCCTCCCGGCCTCTGCCTGTCCCGGGGGAGGCCGGTCCTGGGCTGTGTCTGGGCGCCCTGTGCTCCGGAGCCTGCGCTGTTGGATTCGCGCTCCTGCCCCGCAGCCCCCTGCGCGGAGCCGCTGCCGGAGCCCCCCCGAGCTGCTCCCGCCCCGCAGCCCCCTCCGCGGAGCCGCCCCCGAGCCCCCGGAGCTGCTCCCGCCCCGCAGCCCCCTCCGCGGAGCCGCCCCCGAGCCCCGCCCCGAGCTGCTCCCGCCCCGCACCCCCTCCGCGGAGCCGCCCCCGAGCCCCCCAGCTGCTCCCGCCCCGCAGCCCCCTCCGCGGAGCCGCCCCCGAGCCCCCAGAGCTGCTCCGGGTCCCCGGTGCGCGCTGCAGCCCTTAGGGAGCTCGGCGCACTCTCCCGGGGCGCAGGTGTCTGTTAGTGTCCCCGGGAGCCCAGGGCATCCCCGCCCTCCTGGGTCCTGCTCCACCTCCCCGCGAGCCCCTTTCCGCCCGGGAAGGTCGGTGCAGCTCCTGCTCCTCCTGGTCGGGGCTCTCCTGTCCTGGGGACACTCGCCCCGGCCTCAGCCCGGCTCCTCGCGGGCCCCTCCCCCTTGGAGGCCTTTGTTTCTTTATTTCTTTTTCCCCGTCTTCCTACCTGATAGAAGCGCGATCTCTTCTCACTGTAGCGTTCCAGCTGGCCTCTCTTTAAATCTCAGGCCGAATTCATAGATTTTCAGGATAATTTTAGGTTTTCTAGGTAATTTGGTGGGGACAGGTGATTTGGGGACCCTACTCTTGCGCCATCTTGCCCCTCCTCTCCCAAGAAATCTAAATTTCTTAATTTTACCTTTTGGTAAACCAAAGTAATAGGGTCCTTAATTGAACTGGCTGCTTCCTAAGCCACGTACATAGGAAGTAAACTAAAAGCAGTTTGGGCACGAGGCTGAAAGAATTGAAGTAAAATAGATGCTACTGTCCTACATCATTGCAATCCTAGGAGGAGAACAAGATATATGCAGGGCAATATTTTCAAAGCAAAGGAGATTATAAGAATGACTTATTTGATAGCTTTCTTCAAGTCCATTCACCTCCACTCTCTTGTGCAAATACTCTCCTCCTCTTCCATAATTAGCAGTACACTCTGTTTTGTAATTTATTTGGCAATTACCCAGTCTTTGCAGGACTGAAATTATTCAGTTCAAGTGTATGTATAAGTACATACACTGGAAATGCTTAAGTAGTATATGCTGACATTCTCTTAGGAATTTTCTGATGTAATGGTCTTTCCCTATATCTATACCATATGTTACAGGCTGATCATTTATTGACAGAAGCTTCTTTGGTGGGGCACCTGGATGGCTCAGTCAGTTAATCTCTGTCTTCGACTCAGCTCATGATTTCAGAGTCCTGGGAACAAGCCCCACATCGAGCTCTTTACTTCTGCCTGCCCCTCCCTCTGCCTGTCAATACCCTTGGTTTTGCTTGCTTGTTCTATCGAATAAATAAATAAAATCTAAAAAAAAAAAAAAAAACAGAAAGAAAGAAAAAAGCAGTTGCAGATGCTTTGGCATGGGAGAAATTACTTGTGGTCAGTATTTTTTATGAGCTTATGTCAATTTGCTGATGGGATGACCAGCATCTTCAAAAATTTTCTACTTGGGGTATGGTTTATTATAGCTACTAGAAATATTAAAAGGTTTGTTTCACACATCCTTTCATTGAGGATGGCTGCCTCTGCACATGTTCAAAGGAAGGAGCCTTGGTAAACCTTTCAAGAAGTCTGAAAGAGGAGAGGGAGAGAAATGGCTGAGGGAGATTTCAGTCTGTGGTGTTTATGTGTATGTATACATGTAAACACACAATATACAATTGGGAGAGATTTAAATATGTTCAAACTGACTTTAGCAATCTGATTGCTATTAGGGAAAGTAACTGATGAGAATAACTTGCACTTATTAAGAGTGGGGCATGCATAGTGACTTTCCTCCAAGGAGTATATCATGGAATGGGAGTAAAATAAATAGAATAACTTGACAATGAAGAAACTCATATACACTACATCAGCCTGGGGGTCAAAATTAGCATTGATGTTGGTAAGTCACGTCAATAGTAGACATCCTTGATGTGATATGATGAAAATGACACTTTGACTTTTTGATCCCCCCCCCCAAACCCATAACCTCACTCCCATCATGAGAAAAAGCATGAGCTAAATATCCATTGGGAGACATTCTATAATATACCTGACCTGTACTCAAAACTGTCAAGGTCATCAATAAGAGCAATGTCAGAAACTGTCACAACCAAGAGGAGCCTAAGGATACATGAGTAAATGTAATGTGTCCTGGATGTTAAACATGAAATTTCATTTTTTCTTTGTGAGATAAAAGTGATATCAACCACTAAAAATGAGACTAGAGAAAACAATTTATAATAAAGTTGAATTTGAGGACAAAACAAAGAGAGTAATAGGCTATCATTGGATAATCTGAAGCTGCTGATCATGAAAATAGGGTCCCTGTTATATTAAATTATCTAGACATGCAGGCCCTGGAGCAGGTCTTGAGACCTATTGGGGCCCATATATGTTTTAGATCTGCTAGTTGTGTTGAGATAAGAATTTAGTGTTTTGAAAGAGGAACACCAAAATAATGGAACCTGGGTAAGAGAAGAATTGTTTTAATCTAAGATAAATTACTATCTATCCATATAAATAATTATTAATCCTAATTTCAATGAATATTATTATAGACTTCTCTATGCATTCATCAGCACTGAGCTGTATGTTTTCATTTTTGATAGTTTGATAATCCTATGTACCTCAATCCCTAGTTTTCATTATCTTGGTTACTGTTAAAATAAGCAAGATCTCCATCCCCTCCAAAATCTACTAATATCTCATTTTTCAAAGTTTAGAGATATAGTATTCAAATTTTGATAAGATCCCTTCTATATTTTCCATGTAAATTATCACTGGGATATTCCTTGTAAATTATGTGTTCGGTCAACCCTTCTTCAATCAAATTCATCTGCAGTAGAGTATACATTATTCAAAGTGTTTTTGGTGTGTGGCTATCATCCTTAGTTTAAAGCACATAGTTGTTTTGTTTAGTTGTTTTATAGGCAATTGGTCATATCAAAGGAGTGGATTAAAAAAAAGTCATACACAAGTTTCTATTTTCCAGATTTCACAATAAAGTATTGTTTTGAAAGTTTTGACCAGTTTTATATATAAGTGTAATTATATGAAAGCAGGAGATAAAATTATCAAACTTGTACTTGATACCATTTGAATCCACAAGTTTTGTGAGAATTAATTTAAAAATTCAGTTAGATATAAAGTAAACCTAAGCACATTCATAGATTAGAAAAAATTAGTAAGAATAAATTTGTATACCCAGAGGGCTATGGAACATAATCTGTGTGTAAATGATGTAGTAAATCCCAAGTATTTTTGCATAAGCACATTTCTGAGCAGATGAGCCATAGACTATGATGATGTCAAATTCTATGATCGAAAAGCTATATAACCACTGAGGAAGTTAATATGAAAATGTCTTAAAATGTGTTTTATAGTTTGAGAGTTTCAATAACAAGCATAAAAATAGGGTAGTGTCAGATGATAGAGCTTCTTATTTATCATGTTGAGGATTATTATAAAAAAAACCTTCAAATTGCTGCAAAAACAACAACAACAACACCACCCAAACTCAAAGGCATTAATAATGGGAAAAGGCATCACATTTCTTGATGGGGGTACTGAATATGTTAAGATGTTAATTTTTTTGGATAACAATGAAGTTTAATGATATTTGATAATTTCATTATCAATGATGCTGAATTCTTCTGGAAAATGTAACCACAAAATCATTCTTTTATTTTTTTTAAAGATTTTATTTATTTATTCATGAGAGACACAGAGAGGCAGAGACAGGCAGAGGGAGAAGTAGGCTCCATGCAGGGAGCCCGATGTGGGACTTGATTCCGGGCTCCAGGGTCACGTCCTGAGCTGAAGGCAGATGCTCAACCACTGAGTCACTCAGGTGTCCCTCATTCTTTTATTATAGAGTAATGAAGATATAAAAACAACTGTAATATGTTAAAAATATAGGATAATGAAAATAATCAGATTACCCTCAAACATACAGAGTGATAAATATAACTGAATCAACAAAACATCTTACAGTGATGAATGTGCTATTATATTGAAAGTATTATTCAACAAAGGATGATAAGAATTAGGTAATTGTATTTTTGATCCAAACCATTATCAAAATATATTTAAATAAATTTAAAACTTAGATGTTAGGGAATGTCCCGTGTTTGGCTATCTCCTATTATTTAGGGTGAGGGATTCTTTCCTCAAAGGCGAATAGGTGATTAGAACATATATCAATTTTTGTAATGCATCACCAGTAAAAACAGAAAGGGATTTAAAAGTATGTATCAATAAACATATTTGAAATGGAATAAAACTAAGTTTTTAATAGAACTCATGCTTTCTCTTTGACCAAACTAATTATATCAGGCAACAATGAGACTGAAGATATTTTGATCATTTTAAATTCAAACACCATTAGTGACTTTTAATAAGCTTGAGATAATTTACTCTATATCTTCTGATTATTTTCTATGTTAAAATAAATATAGGTGGAGTCTTCATACAGTGATGCTGAAGAAAATACACTGAAAATTTAAATTAATCTCAGAGAATAAATATAATTCTACAAGATTATTATTAAAATAGTTACGTGATTCTAGCACCTGGGTGGCCCAGTCAGTTAACTGTCTGCCTTCAGCTCCGGTCATGATCTTGGAGTCCTGGGATCTTGGAGTCCTTGGAGTCCTGGAGTCCATGGAGTCCCATGTCAGGCTCTCTACTCGATGGGGGGTCTACTTCTCCCTCTGACTCTCACCCCCATTGCCACTCATGCTCTCTCTCTCTCAAATAGAGTTTAAAATAAGTAAATAAATTAATTATGTGATTCTATATTCAACACAAAATTTTAAATTCAACTTTAGTTAAACATTTCTTCATAGTATTGGATTTCAGGGACAAGTAAACAATAAAATGAATTATTTTTATTTATTTATTTTTAATTCCAGTACAATTAAAATAGCATAACACTCATTTCAGATATAATATAGTGATACAACAATTCTATATTACTATAGAATACAGTAATTCTATATTACTCAGTGTTCATCATGACAAGTTTACTCTTAATCCTCTTCACTTATTCACACATTTTCCCACCCACTTCCCCTCTGGTAACCACCAATGTGTTCTTTATTCTCAGGAAATCTATTTTTTTGGTTTATCTCTTTTTTTCTTTGATTGCTCATTTTGTTTCTTAAATTCCATATATGATTGAAATCATGCTATTTATCTTTCTCTGAATAACTTGTTTCATTTAGCATTATACCTTCTAGATCCATTCATATTGTTGCAAATGGCAAGATTTCATTTCCTTTTACGGTTGAGTGATACTCCATTATATGTTTATACCACTTTTTTCTTTATCCGTTCACCTGTCCATAGATACCTGTGTTGCCTCCATATTTTGACTATTGTAAATAATGCTCCAATAAATGTAGGGATGCATCTAACTTTTTCAACTAATGTTTGCATATTCTTTGGGTAAATACCCAGTAGTAGAATAAGTGAATCATGGGGTGATTCTATTTTAAATTTTTGAGGAAACTCCATGTTTTCCACAATGGCCACATCACATCCCACTAACAGTGCACAAGTGTTCCTTTTTCTCCACAACCTCGCTAACATTTGATTCTTGTGTTGTTGGTTTTAGCCAGTCTGACAGGTATGAGGTGTTATCTCATTGTGGTTTTGATTTGCATTCCCTTATGCGGACTAATGTTGAGCATTTTTTCACATGTCTGTTGGCTATCTGTGTGTCATCTTTGGAGAAATGCCTGTTTGTATCTTCTGCCCATTTTTTAATTGAGTCATTTGCTTTTGGGTTGCTACATCCCAAGATTCTAGATCATTGTGTTTTCATTTTCACTTGTCTCCATGTTTTGGTTTTCTCTTGAATTTCTTGGTTGACCTATTCATCATTTAGTAAAATGTTATTTAACCTCTGTATTTGTGTTGCTTCCAAGTTTTTTTCTTGTGGTGATTTCTAGTTCTATACAATTGTGGTTGGAAAAAAATGCATAGTATAATTCTGATCTTTTTGAATTTGTTAAGACTTATTTTGTGGCCTATCATGTGATCTATTCTGAAAAATGTTTCATGTACATTTGAACAGAATGTGTATTCTGCTGTTTCTGGGTAGAATGTTCTATATGTTACATCTGTCTGGTGATCTATTACGTTTTCTTTGTGTCTTGTCGTAGTCTTTATTTTAAAGTCTACTTAGTGCAATATAAGTGTTGCTACCCTGGAATTCTTCCCCTTCTATTTGCATGATAGATGTTATTCCATCCCTTCACTTTCAGTCTGCATGTGTCTGCAGGACTGAAATGAATCATTTGTAGGCAGAGTATAGATGAGTCTTGCTTTTTTCGTCTATTCCATCCATTCCCTATGTTTTTTATCAGAGCATTTAGCCCATTTACATTCAAAATGATTATTGATAGATATATACGTATTGCCATTTTGTTACTTGTTTTATGGTTGTTTTTGTAGCTCTTCTCTCTGTTTCTTCTCTTGCTCTCTGTTTTTCACTGTGTTTTGGCTTTCTTTAGTGATATACTTTGATTCCTTTCTCTTATGATCTTTTTTAAAAGATTTTATTTATTTATTCATGAGAGACAGAGAGAGAGAGAGAGGGAGGAAGAAAAACAGGCAGAGAGAGAGAAGCAGACTCCATGCAGGGAGCCTGATGTGGGACTCAATCCCGGGACTTCAGGATCATGCCTTGGGCGGAAGGCAGGTGCTTAACCTCTGAGTCACCCAGGCATCACTCTTTTATGATTTTTCTTGCATACCTATTACCAGCTCAAGATTTGTGGTTACTGTTAGGCTTATATGTAATATCTTATGCATATAGGAGTCTATATTAAGTTGATGATCACCTAAGTATGTACCTCTTCTGGGTGGCACAGCCAGTTGAGTGTCCAACTCTTGGTTTTGGCTCAGGTTATGACCTCAGGGTTATGAGATCAAGCCCTGGTTGGACCTCATGCTCAGCATGGAGTCTGCTTAAGACTTTCTCTCCCTCTCCCTTGCTGCTTCACCCCACCCTCATGTGCATGTGCTCTCTCTCTTTTCCTCATAAATAAATCTTTTTTAAAAAAGTTTGAACCTAAAAGCACTAATTTTTTATTTCTCCCCCTCACCCACCAGTGGTTTAGATATATGATGTCATACTATACATCCTTTTTAAAATTTTTATATTTATTTATTTTGTGTGTGAATCTCTTAACTTATTGTTGTGGATATACTTAGTTTTACTGCTTTGTGCTTCCTACCTTTCTTACTCCTGCTTATCGTTCTTCTTTTCCACTCAAAGAGTTCCCTTAATCATTTCTTATAGAACTGGTTTAGTGGTCATGAATTCCTTTAACTTTTGTTTGGGAAACTCTTTATCCTTCCTTCTATTCTGATTGAGAGGCTTTCTAGATACAGTATTCTTAGTTGTAAGGTGGTAGGGTTTCTTTGTTTGTTTGGTTGTTTTTTTCTATCAGCATTATGAATGTATCATGTCATTCTGTTGTAGTCTGCAAAGTTTCTGCTGAGAAATCAGCTGAATGCGTTCTGAGGTTTCCCTTGTGTGTAACTATTTTCTTGCTGCTTTAAAAATTCTTGCTTTATCATTACTTTTTGCTATTCTAATTACTGTGTCCTGATGTGAACTTCCTCAGGTTGATTTTTTTGGAGGTTCTCTGTGCCTCACGGATATGGATTTGTTTGTTTCCTTCCCCAGGTTAGGGAAGTTTATAGCTGTTATATCTTCAGATAAATTTTTTGATCCCTTTTCTCTCTCTTCCTTTCAGGATTCCTGTAATGCAAATGTTATTACACTTAGTGGTGTCACTGAGTTGCTTTAATATATTCTTTTTTAGTAATATTTTTTTTTCTTCTGTTCATCTTGATTGATTTCCATCACACTGTCTTCCAGGTTGTTCATCCATCCCTGCTTGCTTTAGTCTACTGTTTATTCCCTCTAGTGTGTTTTTAATTTCATGTATTGAGTTCATCTCTTATTGGGTCTTTTTCATGCTTTCTGTCTCTTTTTGAGTGTCTCACTAAAGTCCTCCACTCTTTTCTCAAGCCTAGTATATTTATGACTATTATTTTAAATTGCCTATGAGACATATTATCTCTGTTCCATTTAGCTCTCTTGCTGTGATTTTGTTCTGTTCTTTCATCTGGGGCATAGTCCTTGTCTCCTCATTTTGTCTAACTCTGTGTCTGTTTCTTGAAAGTAGTGGCTTTGTAAAGAAGAGGTCCTGCCATGCCTTGTAGTGCATTGTCCCCTGTTCACCAGAACCTGGCACTTCAGGGGTGTCTCCTATGCATGGTGTGTGCACCCTGCTATTGTGCTTGAGTTATGTTTGCCTTCAGTCCGATTTTCTGCAATGGTTCTCTTTGCCTGTTGCAAGCAGGGTTCTGTCCCTGTGTTGTTAATGAGCCAGTCTTGGGTTGCATTGCTCTTAAACTGAGATCAGATGTTTGCCAGAGCTATGGTAGCAGGGAGATGCAGGGAACTCTCTTTATATTGTCCCCTGAAAAGGTTTCATTGGTGTGTGGGGCCTGGAATGAGAAGAGATGTGTTCCTTCAGCCTACTACTGGGGCTGCAATTAAACTGGAGTGTGTGTGGTTATCTTCCTCTTTCCATCTGGCCAGTCACTTTGGAGTGGTGCTGGGCCCTCTTAGGGCTGTTTGTACAATGCCATAATTGTGGTATCAATTTGGATGGACTTTTGCAGAGGGCAGTTTGGGAGGGGTCAGGTCCACAGGAGAACACAGGACTGGAGCATGCAGTGTTAGGAAGATTTGTACTGATCTGCCATGGGAGGGGACCCATAGCTGCTTTGGATATACTTCTGCTAGGTCCATAGATGAGCACAGGGGTGTGGCATACAGTGGTAGCAAGGCTTGTGTATGACTGCCATTGAACAATCCCTGGCACTGATTTGAGAGCTATTGAGGTCGAGTTGTAGGGGGCTAGTCCACAGAAGAGTGGGAGAGTAAGGTACATTGCTGTCAAGTTAGGCAAAGAGTGATCAGTCTGTGCTGGTTTCCACAGGTGTCAGCAAATCTAGACTAGGGAGCAGGGGAGGGAAATGGAACCCACCAGCTCCTTTGTCCTTGGAGGATTCTCCCAGAGATCCTTGCCCTTCCACCACAAGTTTTAGGATTAGTGAATAAATCTGCTTTCCATTTACCCTAGTCATTTTTCAAACTGTTGCTTCCATATCTCCGAGGAGTTGTTTGTTGTGCTGTCTCAGTAAGGGCAGGTACCGAGTTTCCTATCTCCTCAGGCTCCCAGAGCAGTACCCACTGATTTTTAAAGTTATAGGTGATAAGCCCCACTGATTGTAAGAACTAAAATTTAAGCCCCTCCGGTTTTCAAAGCCAAATATTATGGGGATTCATCTTTCCAGTGTGGGTCTCTTGTGCCCGAGGTGCCCAGTGTAGAGTCTGCTCCTCTTCCTTCTCCATTCCTGGGTCACTCTCTTTCCCATGGACAGTCTCACAGGTCAGTTTACTTTCCACCTGTGTCTCCATTCTTCCTACAGTTTTTTAATGTGGCCTCTTCTCTAGCTTAGCTATAGAGAGTCTGTTCTGTCAGTCTGTGGGTTGTTAGTAGTTTTTCATACTGATGTGAGTGTTATCTAGTTGTATCTGTGGAAGAGGTGAGTTTAGGTTCCTTCTATTCTGTCATCTTCCCTGGAAGTCAACAAAATGAATTAAATCTTATTTAAGTTTCTAGAAGCCAAATTTAATAGGACTGCTTTATTGGGAGCTGCTAAAATGCATCATTTGGGGGTGTTATAAATATGCTACAATGTCTCTGAGTAATCAGGAAGTACTCCCATTTATTAATATGCTACACAGTTTAAAGAGTCATTCTAAATTAAGACCAATTTAATCACATATAGGCTTAAATAATCACTCAGCAGCTTTTGGTTGTACATTTCCTGCTTTGAAAGTATATATAAAATATACAGTCTATTCTGGATATAACAAAGGATATTTCTGAACTTATACATATCAAGTAGATATATACAAGTATAAGCTTTATATGTGACTCATAATGAAGCTGCTAATAAGTTCTTGACTTTTGTATATGTTTGTATATGTACTGCTTTTCTAATATCATATAAAGATATTTAAAAAGTGAAAGTACAGAAAATAAATTAGAGTAACAATCATTAAAAAGTAGAGAATAAAGGGGAAATATGTACATTTGAGAACAGTTACTTGTATCTATAAATTATTAATTTACCAGAAAAATTTAGTCTTACATTTGTCATATATCTTTTGTGGAATATTAACAGCATTCTTAAATATTTCATATTCGTAAAGAATAAAGCATAATACTTCTTTGAACCTCATCTATTTTATGCACTTTAGTTGCTATTATGTACTTCCAACAGATTTTTACAAGATATGGAACATACATGAGGCAAAAACTAAACTACTAGATTATTTTGTAATACATTTTTATTTTTTATGTTTTTATTTTTTGTATATATTTTTATTGGAGTTCAATATGCCAAAATATAGCATAACACCCAGTAGTCATCCCGTCAAGTGCCCCCCTCAGTGTCCATCAACCAGTCACCCCATCCCCCACACACTTCTCTTTCCACTCTCCCTTGTTCGTTTCCCAGAAGTAGGAGTCTCTCATGCTCTGTCACCCTCACTGATATCTCCCACTCATTTTCTCTCCTTTCCCCTTTATTTCCTTTCACTATTTTTTATATCCCCCAAATGAATGAGACCATATAATGTTTGCCCTTCTCTGATTCACGTACTTCACTCAGCCTAATACCCTCCAGTTCCATCCATGTTGAAGGAAATGGTGGGTATTTGTCATTTCTAATGGCTGAGTAATATTCCATTGTATACATATACCACAATCTTCTTTATCCATTCATCTTTTGATGGACACCGAGGCTCTTTCCACAGTTTGGCTATTGTAGACATTGCTGCTATAAACATTGGGTACAGGTGTCCTGCCGTTTCACTGCATCTGTATCTTTGGGATAAATCCTCAGCAGTGCAATTGCTTGGTCATAGGGTAGCTCTATTTTAAATTCTTTGTCCTCAAAGTTTCCACACAGTTTTCCAGAGTGGCTGCACCAGTTCACATTCCCACCAACAGTGCAAGAGGCTTCCCGTTTCTCCACATTCTCTCAAACATTTGTGGTTTCCAGTCTTATTAATTTTCACCATTCTCACTGTTGTGAGGTGGTATCTCATTGTGTATTTTGATTAGTATTTTCACCATTCTCACTGGTGTGAGGTGGTATCTCATTGTGCTTTTGATGGCAAGGGATGCGGAGCATTTTCTCACGTGCTTGTTGGCCATGTCTATGTCTTCCTCTGTGAGATTTCTCTTCATGTCTTTTGCCCATTTCATGATTGGATTGTTTGTTTCTTTGCTGTTGAGTTTAATAAGTTCTTTATGGATATTGGATACTAGCCCTTTATCTGATACATCATTTGCAAATATCTTCTCCCATTCTATAGGCTGTCTTTTAGTTTTGTTGACTGTTTCTCTTGCTGTGCAGAAGCTTTTTATCTTGATTAAGCCCCAATAGTTCAATTTTGCTTTTGTTTTCCTTGCCTTCATAGATGTATCTTGCAAGAAGTTGCTGTGGCCAAGTTCAAAAAGTGTGTTGCCTGTGTGCTCCTCTAGGATTTTGATGGATTCTTGTCTCACATTTAGATCTTTCATCCATTTTGAGTTTATCTTTGTGTATGGTATAAGAGAATGGTCTAGTTTAATTCTTCTGCATGTGGATGTCCAGGTTTCCCAGCACCATTTATTGAAGAGACTGTCCTTTTTCCAGTGGATAGTCTTTCCTACTTTGGCAAATATTAGTTGACCATACAGAAGAGGTCCCATTTCAGGGTGCTCTATTCTGCTCCATTGATCTATGTGTCTGTTTTTGTGCCAGTACCACACTGTCTTGATGATCACAGTTTTGTAGTACAACCTGAACCGGCATTGTGATGCCCCCAGCTACGGTTTTCTTTTTCAATATTCCCCTGGCTCTTCGGGGTCTTTTCTGATTCCACACAAATCTTAAGATTATTTGTTCCAACTCTCTGAAGAAAGTTCATGTTATTTGATAGGGATTGCATTAAATGTGTAAATTGCCCTGGGTAGCATTGACATTTTCACAATATTAATTCTTCCAATCCATGAGCATGGAATATTTTTCCATCTCTTTGTGTCTTCCTCAATTTCTTTCAGAAGTATTCTGTACTTTTTAGGGTATAGATCCTTTACCTCTTTGGTTAGGTTTATTCCTAGTTATTTTATGCTTTTGAGAGCAATTGTAAATGGGATTGACTCCTTAATTTCTCTTTCTTCAGTCTCATTGTTAGTGTATAGAAATGCCACTGACTTCTGGGAATTAATTTTGTATCCTGCCACAATGCCAAATTGCTGTATGAGTTCCAGCAATCTTGGGGTGGAGTCTTTTGGTTTTTCTATGTACAGTATCATGTTATCTGCAAAGAGGTAGAGTTTCTTTGGAGATGTGCTTAGAATATCTGTCATTTGTAGAAAGCCTTGTGTTGAAGTCTCCCAGTATTAGTGTATTACTGTCTAAATATGTCTTCACTTTGGTTAAGAATTGATTGATATACTTGGCAGCTCCCACATTAGGGGCATAAATATTCATGATTGTTAGGTCCTCTTATTGGATAGATCCTTTAAGTATGATGTAGTGTCCCTTTTCATTTCTTACTACAGTCTGGGATAAAGTTTAATTTATCTGATATGAGGATTGCTACCCCTGCTTTCTTTTGAGGACCATTTGAATGGTAAATGGTTCTCCACCTTTCATTTTCAGGCCATACATGTCCTTAGGTCTCAAGTGAGTCTCTTGTAGGCAGCAAATAGATGGGTCTTGCTTTTTTTATCCAGTCTGAAACCCTGTCTTTTGATGGGATCATTAAGCCCATTCACGTTCAGAGTAACTACTGAAAGATATGAATTTAATGTTATCATAATACCTATTCAGTCCCTGTTTTTGTGGATTATCACTTTGGGCATCCTTTTTCTTTTACAGAGCCCCCTTAATATTTCTTGCAGAGCTGGTTTGGTGGCCACATATTCTTTCAGTTTCTGCCTATCTTGGAAGCTCTTTATCTATTCCAAATGAGAGCCTTGCTGGATATAGTATTCTTCGCTGCATGTTCTCATTTAGTACCCTGAATATATCCTGCCAGCACTTTTTGGCCTGCCAGGTGTCTGTGGAGAGGTCTGCTGTTAATCTAATATTTCTCCCCATATAAGTTTTTTTTTTTTCTCCCCATATAAGTTAAGAATCTCTTGTCTCTTGCTGCTTTAAGGATTTTCTCTTTATCTTTGGAATTTGCAAGTTTCACTATTAAGTGTCAAGGTGTTAAACAGTTTTTATTGATTTCAGGGGGGACCTCTCTATCTCCTGGATCTGAATGCCTGTTTCCCTCCCCAAGTCAGGGAAGTTCTCAGCTATGATTTGTTCAAATACACTTTCTGATCCTCTGTCCCTTTTGGCGCCCTCTTGAACCCCCTTTAAATATAGATTTTTTCCTTCTGAGGCTGTCATTTATTTCCCTTAACCTTTCCTCATGGTCTTTTAATTGTTTTTCTCTTTTTTCCTCAGCTTCCTTCCTTGCCGTCAACTTGTGTTCTTTGTCTCTCAGTCATTCTTCTACCTCATTAACCCTCATCGTTAGGACCTCCAGTTTGGTTTGCATCTCATTTAATTGTTTTTTAATTTCTGCCTGATTAGATCTAAATTCTGGAGTCCTGAGTCTCTTGAATCCTTTATGCTTTTCTTCTAGAGCCACCTGTAGCTTTATAATTGTGTTTCTGAATTGGCTTTCTGATATCGAACTGTAATCCAAATTCTGTAACTCTGTGGGAGAGAGGACTGTTTCTTTCTTTTGTGGTGAGTTCTTTTTTCTAGTCATTTTGCTCACTGCAGAGTGACTAAAAACCAGTTGTATTGGAAAAAGGAAGAAAAAGAAAAAAAAAAAAAAAACAAGGAGGGGGGTATCCTCTGGTTCTTTATATTGTAAGTCCCTCGACTTCCCCTGGAGCTTTCCAGCGCTGCTCAGCCAAGAATTTGCTCTTCCCCTGTCCTTCCAGCTCGACTTCTGGGGAGGGGGGAGGGGCCTGATGTGCTGACTCTCAGGTGTTTGCACCTGGGGGAGCTGCCCCACCCCCCGCCAGGTGCTGAACTCAGTGGGAGCTGTTGACCCCGTGAGGCCCCTGTTCCCTGGTGGCCCCTCCCTCCCAGGCACACGGTGACACCAGGAGGAACGACAACAGTGGTGGAGGCCAGGTCCCCAGCCCTGGCGTCAGCTCCTGCAGTAACCGCCGCAGTCTCCCAGTCCGTACTGGCCTGGATGCTCGGGGTGGGGGGGGGGGAGGTGACCTGCACAGCTGGAGGCACCTGGGGGCAGGAGCGTCCTTGCTGTCCTGGGCCCTCCCCGCCTCCACCTATCCAGGAGGAGCGCAGGATCCCGGCTGTGTCCCCTGGAGCCCTGGGACCCAGGGCCTGCGCTGCTGGAATCCTGCTCCTGGGGCCGCGGCTCCGAAGGCAGCAGGTGCAGCCCTCTGTACCCAGAGCCGCCACCTGAGCTGCTCCCCGGGGCCCCGCCGGGCGCTCCAGCCCTTTACCGAGATGGGCCGCGGTGTGGGGCGCTCTCCCCCAGTGCACTCCTCGCTCAGTGACCCCTGGAACCTGGAGGCCCCACTGTCCCTCCTGCGGTTCCGCCTGGTTTCCCTGCTGAGCACCTTTCTTTTTAAAGTTCCTGCTTCTCTGGGACTGGGCTTTCCTGTCCTGGAGGATTTCACCGCTGGGCCTTAGCCAGCTCCTCCGGGGGGGGCGGGAGGGAGCCCCTCCACTCGATTCTTTTTTTTTTTTTTTTTCCCAACCTTCCATCCTTGTTAGAAGCGCAAACTCTTCTCTCTGTAGCGTTCCGGCTGTTCTCTCTTTAAATCTCAAGTTGAATTGGTAGGTTTGCAGGATAATTTGAAAGTTATTCAGGTAAATTGGTGGGGACAGGTGACTTGGGGACCCTACTCCTCGCCATCTTGCCCCACCCCCTGTAATACATTTTTCAAGGCATACTTCTCCTTTGTATTTTCATCCCTCTCAAAGTTTATGAATATCACTAACAAAAGATTCATCAGAACAAAAATAATCTTAAAAGATAGCTTAGTAAATTGCAATAAGACCTTATCAAATCATTATAAGAAATAATCCCAGTGATGTGTAGAATGAAAGATCCAAGCATCTGAAATATTACATAATCAGAAAAAATCCAAGAGTACAATGGTTGCCCCATTTATATAATTGCATTAAGTAAGACAATGATAAAATATTCATGCACATCTGTTCTCAGGAATAGCTATAATTGCCATACAACTGGTTTGTCATAAAGTCAATCCATAAACCTAATTTTTAGAACTGATGATTAACATATTTCACCACACTGTCTTCATAATTTCAAGTCCTTTGAAATTATTTAAAAGAATTATTGAGGAGCTAAAGCATTTAAATCTTTCATATGAAGTACTAGCCTAGGACATTCAAGAAAAAACTAAATGTTATACATCTTCTGTAATCCCTTTTAAGAAAACCGTGAAACAGATGGATAAAAGACATAACATATATTGACATGAAGAAATTTGTTTTATATTTTATTATAGAATACACTTCTAAAAACATTTTAATAGTTTATTCTTTGATGTGCCAGACACTGTGCAGAGGAGGACAGAACCATGGGTACGACAAATCTAGTCTATACTAGCCCTCACTTTCTTTTAGAATCTATAGAGTGGTATTAAGAGATCTGGAGGTAATGGCCTTTGCTTTTACTTCAATAAAACACACCCCAAATTATCAGTTTGCTGTGCTAAGTGCATCATAGCCCAGCCATCCTTTCATTGTTTATCTCTGAATCTAATCTTGTTTCTATCCCAGCTTCAATCTTGGATTTTGTGTAGGCTTTTAAATTTAACAGTATGCATTGGGTATAATATGATACTTATAAACATGAGGATAATTTTACAGTCTTCTATAAGTTTCCAACTTAAAAAAAATGAAAACCATTCTACTTGAACCAAAGGTTACTTCACTAGGGCCTGGCCAATGCAGTTTCATGATATAGCTTACCTACTCTCTCCCCAGCATCATAGCATTAAAAGGGACTCCTTTCTCAAAAGAGTAGGAGGCAGCTCTTGTCTAAATACTCTGTTTACTACCTTCACTTCAAAGTGTCATTATCACCAAATACCCAACAGAGTCCTGCAAAATTACATGCTGAGTAGGTAGGAAAACACCACAAAGTATTCAGTGGAAGCCACAATACATTTGTGAAACTTCCTAGATAAATACCTTATTTCTTTGAAAACATAGCAGTTATATTACTGTGACAAATTTCTTTTTTTACCTGTCTTCTGGTCAGCAGTCACATAATTTGGTGACTGTTTACTGTTTTGTTCTCCACTGACATATCTGCCTCTCCTTCTCTCCATTTTAATGTTCATGACTATAACAGAGTAGAATGTAAGTTTGGTGTACTAGGAAGTACAATCAGCCCCCCAGAAGGAAGTTGATGTATGATTTGACAAGCAAATAAATCTTGTAATCATTTTTCATAAGCTGCTGAACTTAGCAATTGAATATTAGAAGGAAATTTAATAGCATAAAAATTTTGAATATAGTTCTTGTATTTATGATTGCGATTAAATAAATGAATTTATTTTTAAGCTTGGCATTTTGCCAGAAACTTAAATTGGGATAGAATTATGCAATCAAATGTAATCAACAGACCAGTATTTTTATGATTAACAACAATGGAGATCCTAAGACTTAACATACTTTCGGGGAAGTTGTGGTGGCTCATCAATCTATGTTGTAAAAGTATTAATTAGTAGCTTGTAGTCATGATGTATTGCTCTCTTGTGAAGAAGTGAGGAATTGGGGGAGAGTGTGTGAAATAACTTGTTCTCTTAAAAAATCAAATAAGGGAAAAACCAATATGGATACAATCTAAAATCAGTACCAGAAGAATAAGGTTTTCTTTTCTTTTCTTTTCTTTTTTTTTTTTTTACATTTTATGAAGTATTATAAGGCTAACAGTGTTAAAATGAAGCATCTATTGACAAAAACAAATACCTAAAGTTATAACAGATTAACTGAAAACTGAAAAATATCTATCAGGGGAAGAACAACTTTTTTCTTTTTTAAAAGAATATGGGTCCAAGCACTTCCAGGACATAGCCACCATTCAGACATAACACAGTTAATAAAATAACGTTTCTTTTCAGAGACATTCTGTTTAAAGGTAGCATTTTCTATGAACTTGGTTTATTCACTTAAGATTTTTTAAAATTTAGTATTAATTGAGACCTTGTCCTTGGTGATGAAGAGAGAATGATTAGATTTCAGCTCGTGTCATCTGGAGAAAGTGGCTTTTGATGTCTGTCATGCTTTTATAAACCTTTATGTATTTCCCCGTTAGATAATTATCATGAAGTATTAATTCGTATTTCTTTGTTACCTTTTTCTTTGAGACAAGGCGGTATTGGTTGAATGAATGAAGCTTAATGTGAGAAAATCACAATGAGAGTAGCCGGGTTTAGGCAGAGACTTGCAGAAGGTGCAATTGGACAGAGGGAAGAAGGACTCTGGTGAGGTCAGTTGGAAAGGCATCATGATAAAGGTCGAAAGATCTTCTTTAATATCAGATTTTTCTGATAGATACTAGATTTTTCTAGTGGAGGAGGGAAGGGCAAAAGTAGAAAAGGTTTTGATGAATACCAGTTAGTTGTGTGTGTGTGAGGATTGAATGTAAGGAAGTGAAAGAAGGGGAGAATAATTCTGGATAAATTGTCTAGGAACAAATTATGAAGGAATTTTTGTATACCTTGATTGAAGGTTTGGACTTTTAAAAAAAAAAAACAGAAAAGAATTATAGAGTTTTAAAGGATATATTAGAAAATTATTGTAGCATTTAAGGAATGCTCACTTTGCTGGAGTTCTGGAGTTTTGAACAGAAAACATTAATTCCTTAGAAGGCTATTTCAATTTTCAGTCCAGAGATTTTGAAGGTATGCATTTAAGACCACATAAATGATCAGAGATAGCATATTTGGGAATTCATCTGAGTTTAGAGATTAGGTGGGGAGGTATGACAAACAAACATTGGAACTAATTTCAAGTAACAAAGTTGTTAAATTTATGACCATAAGATAATACATAGAGGACGTGAGTTGAAGAGGAAACGTAGAGGAAAAGTTTGTAAGATAATTGATAATGGCAATGAGATAAAGTGATATTTGATCTTGATCTTCTGAGATAGAAGGTTGCAAAAAGTTATTTTTGGATCTTAACTGTAGTTGGTCCCGTGCAACAGAATATCATAGAAGGCCACATATCCCAAAGTTAATGTGTAATCAGTTTGCATTGTAGCAGCTTTATAAAATTTTAAATCAACAAGATCTCTTTTTACATAAGAAATTATTTCGATCTCCTGGTCATTATATATTTTGAGGCCATTATGTGCTACTTGTATATTTGCAAAAACGCTGGAAAAACCACTGAGCTCCTAGGAGGGCAGTTTCCTCAACATCTGAAGAATATATTTTATTTAAATGAACTTGGCTATTGGTTTAGTTCTCTTAAAACAATTGCCTTGAAATGTAATTAAGTAGAAATGAGCCTGGCTGTAGTAGCCTGTGCAGAGATAGAACAATAAGAAGAAAAGTTACAAATAAGAAGCGATGCCTAATAAAAACTTAATTTTGAAAACTAAACAGGACAAGGAAACTGACTTAATCTACTGAACTCATATTCTACAAATAAAAACATTTACCAAACATTAAACAATTGCGAGAATTAGAAACTCCGTTTATTTCTGTCTCTCCTTTCATCCCCCTCACACCTCTGTCTGTCTCTCACACACACACTCTTACAGAAAACACTCTTACAGGAGTTAGCCAGGTCCCAGGAAGTGGATTGATTGAAGGGCATTGTGGGCCAAAATTAGTAATCTCTGAGATTAGATGCAGTATTACACATTTAGGTAACTGCAAGTAAATTTTAAATTGTGAAAGTGTGGGACAAAGCCATGAGGGGACTCATTAGCAGTAAGGAATTTGGCCAAAGAGAACAGGCATAGAGAAAATAAATAATCATTATAGGATTTTAGTCAGAGGATGGTATAATCATATTCATGTTTTCAAGGGATAAGTGGGACTGTATTCTGCAGTGGGTAAGAAGATCTGGTGGGAATCTAAATCCAGAAAGAAATGATACTGAGTCTGAACTGAATGATACTTCCAATGGATAAAATTGGGTTATTTACCAGGTCAATTGGATGTTGTAAATGAGAGAAATGATATGTGCCAGATACCCAACAGAGGCAATTCTGGGATTCTTTGCTCTCATTATTCAATGTAAGATAATGCAAAAGATAAAGGAGTTTAGAGATAGCATTACGGTAGCAAATTATGGTTTAGGAAATATTAATTGTTCAGATCTCTGTTGTACTTCCAGGTGGAAATGTCTAGAGTTAGTATTGTATAAATTCAAGTTCCATATTTAGTCTCAATAATAAATACTTTCATAGACTCCATATTTCCTAGGTTTAATTTTTGTGTAAATAGTTTTTTAACTGTATTTTTTCCTAAATTACCTTCAAATTAATATTGAGTCATTTATAATATTGGAAATTTCTTAGAATTATTATTTAAAATAGTTAAATATGATTAGGAAGAAGAAAGTGAAATAACAGTTCTAGAATCTCTTTCTTACTTCTTAAACTGCAATCTTTATTTCATTCAGCTTTTTTGTTGGTGATACTATTCAGTTTCTTGTGTACCTTTCAGTTTTCAGGATAAGGACCCTCGATGATATTTCTGGAAGAGAAATAGGTTTTTCTCTATACATCAAAATGTATGATTTGAACAATCATTTATCTACCATAGATGACAATGTAGATATTTTATGTATCTTTGTTTAGTGCTGCAAAGTGAGGAGTTCTGTTCTCATTATTTAGTGACCCTGAAGGAATTCACCGGAATTTATTTCATTTCCATTTATATAACAGTTATAACAACTTTTAC
This sequence comes from Canis lupus baileyi, assembly GCF_048164855.1. Taxonomy (NCBI): domain Eukaryota; kingdom Metazoa; phylum Chordata; class Mammalia; order Carnivora; family Canidae; genus Canis; species Canis lupus. The sequence goes on along the minus strand of NC_132855.1, from coordinate 50,403,447 downwards.
ATCCCTTAATAATATCGATGTATATGTGTAAAATAGGATAAATAAAAACTATTTCAGAATTTATAAGTGCTCACTGTCATATGTAATAAAAGCCAAGATCTTATTCTTAAGATGTCTGAAAATTATTTTGGAGTTTTCATAATGAAAAGAATTGCTTATACTCATTTCATATGTAAATATATTTTAAAATATCGCATAAAATAGTATCAAATTATGCATAATTATTTGGGGCTATTAACAGAGGTTTAATTTTATTGCATTTATAGATAATTAAGAAATCCAAATTCTGTTTTAATACTTAAACATATGGAAAATAAATGAGTGAGCAGGATAATTTTTAGGGATTCATGTATACCTAGATCCTTATTTGTCTCACTCATCCTTACTCTTTTCCAGGGACAAAGAGAGGATGTAAAGTGGATGTGGATCAAAGGGCAACAAAATAACATTTTATTTGTTAGCTGGGTCTATAACTAAGTAGTTTGGGCCACTGGTAATGACTGTTATCCTAACTAATGACATAAGGGCAAGTTAGTGATGGCTGTTAGCAAGAAGCCTCAGATCCCACCTCAGGAATATTTCCACAGGGCTTTTTGGGACTCTTCATGGCAAGGCAGCTGGCTACACCAGGGTGAGTGACCCAGGAGAGCAAGGTATAGGCTGCAATGTCTTTTATGATGTAGATTTGAACATCCTAATTTGTTATTTGCACAATATTTGATTAAATATGTGAACCCTATTCAGTGTCGAGGAAACCACACAAGATGAATACCAGCAAGTGTGAATTTAGGGGGCCATCTTGAAGAATGGCTACCAAAAGGGCCCTACTTAGATTCTAAATTAGGTATTTCAGAATGAATATTTTTAGTTTCATTTTTTTAAAGCAGATCTCTAATTTTTACTTGTATCTTTATACAATACCTGTTCATTCTCTAAAATAAAAGATGAAGACTTAAATAATTCTTTTGAATATTTTCTACTTCACTTTAAATTCCTAGCAATGAATAACACTTAATAATTTAGTAGGATTCTTAATTCCTGTTATGTTTAAACTGTTAGAAAATGTACTAATACTCCTTTGTTATTCTTCATTGTTCTCTTGATTACCATCTATAATAAGAGTAACAGTTCTACATTATACTCCACCTTTAATCCTGTATCTTCTATAACCTAGACATTTTAAAGATTGATTTCATTTACATTCTAATCTGAAAATCACACACCAAGATATATATTCCCTGTCCTTAGGCTAATTCAATTTTTTAAAACAACACATGGCATTTACAACATTGTGGTCATAGAAAAATTAAGCCAGCAGTACACATTATTTTGCGTGGCAAATGTCTCTAACCAAAGACTGCTCTAAGTAGAATTAGTGTAGAATTAATTTTAAATAGTTTCACTTTTCTTGGCATTCTATCAGTGGTTAAGACAGGGCACATTTGAATTTTCTTTTTCTTTGCCCTGTAATTCTTCAGTAAATTCCCCTTCTTCCCTGAGTTTCCATTTGTCTTTATTAAGTAATAAGCCTTTATATCCTGAAGTTATGGTCTCTACCTTTTTATCCCAATTACCTATACTACCCTATACCCTACTGACATCCTCCATTTCTGACTATTACCTGAACTGCCACCTCTCTAACATTCTCCAAAATGGCCAGTCTGGGATATCCGGTCACTGCTTTCCTAAGTTGGATCCACCATTTCTGCCCTTCTTCTTTTGTTTACTGATGAATTTTTAGAAAATTATTCCTCAAATAATTCCTAGAAAGAGTATATGGAGAGAAGAACCGGTAGGGAAGGGACGAAGGTGGCAAGATGGTGTTGGAAAGCACTATGGTTTGTGTGGACAACAGTGAGTATATGGGGAATGGGGACTTCTTACCCACCTGGCTGCAGGCCCAACAGATGCTGTCAACATCGTTTGTCACTCCTAAGACCCGCAGCAATCGTGAAAACAATGTGGGCCTCATCACACTGGCCAATGACTGTGAAATGCTGACCACACTCACCCCTGACACCAGCCACACTCTTTCCAAGCTCCACACTGTCCAACCCAAGGGCAAGATCACCTTCTGCACTGGTATCCCCGCGGCTCATCTGGCTCTCGAAGCACCGGCAGGGCAAGAATCACAAGATGCGCATTTTTGCCTTGGTGGGAAGCCCCGTGGAGGACAACGAGAAGGATCTGGTGAAACTGGCTAAACGTTTCAAGAAGGAAAAGGTATATGTTGACATTATAAGTCTTGGGAAAGAGGAGGTGAACACAGAAAAGCTGACAGCCTTTGTAAACACATTGAAGGGCAACGATGGAACCGGTTCTCCTCTGGTGGCAGTGCCCCCTGGGCCCAGCTTGGCTGACGCGCTCATCAGTTCTCCGGTTCTGGGCTGGCAAGGTGGTGCCATGCTGGGTCTTGGCGCTAGTGGCTTTGAGTTCGGAGTGGATCCCAGCGCTGATCCCCAGCTGGCCCTGGCGCTCCGGGTTCTATGGAAGAGCAGCGGCAGCGGCAGGCCGAGGAGGCCCGGGGGGCGGCTGCGGCCCCCGCGGCTGGGGCGGGGATGGCTACGGCTGGGCCCAAGGCTAGTGACGCCCTGCTCAAGGTGACCATCGGCCCTCAGGAGGTGGGCCGCAGCGGGCCCCCCGACCTGAGCAGATGACTGAGGAGGAGCAGATTGCCTGTGCCAGGCAGATGTCCCCGCAGGGTGCAGAGTTCAGCCAGGCGGAATGCGCGGACATTGATGCCAGCTCAGCCACGGACACATCTGAGCCCGCCAAGGAGGAGGATGCTCGTGATGCGCTGCGGGACCCCGAGTTCCTGCAGAGCGTCCCGGAGAGCCTTCCAGGCGAGGATCTCGACAACGAAGCTGTTTGAAATGTCATGGGCTCTCTGGCCTCACAGGCCAACAAGGATGACAAGAAGGACAAAAAGGAGGATAAGAAATGAGACTGGGGGCAAGGGTAGCTGAGCCTGCTCAGGGGGCTGGATTGGGCCGGGCGGCAACTAGAGTTAGATATGTTATCTGCAACCAGGACGACTGAAGTAGAGCTGGGCAACTTTTGTTTAAAAAAAAAAAAAAAAAAAAAAAGGAACCCCGGGTGGCTCAGTGTAAACCACTGAGTGTAAACACTCAGTGTAAACCACTGAAACCACAGTGTGCCTTCAGCCCAGGGTGTGATCCTGGAGACCCGGGATCGAGTCCCACGTCGGGCTCCCTGCACCGACCCTGCTTCTCCTCTGTCTGTATCTCTGTCTCTCTCTGTATCTCTCATGAATAAATAAATAAATAAAATCTTTAAAAACAAAAAAAAGAGTATATGGACTGTGTAAAAATGTGTTGCTTTTATTATGCCATTATATATCAATAATAACGTCTTAGTTTTAAATTATTTTCTTCAAAATATTGAAGCTGTAGTCTTCGTTCATTGTTGCTGATAACAAGCCTGAGAAGAGACTGATTATGGTTTACTTTTAATTATTTTTGCTCATTTAAGTAATTTAAAATATTTTTATACTTAAACTATTCATTAAATTATATAATCATTTAGCTATTTTCATTAAAATAAATGAAAATCATAGTTGCCTAACGTCTTCATTCACACATGATATTTTCAGACTTCTTCATTTTTGACAAAGTGGTCAATATTAAAAACTATCTCACTGTGCTTGTAACTTCTTTTACCCAACCTATATTTAATATTCATTTATGATTTGTTTCCTCTTCCTAGGCATATATTTATCTTCTTTTAGCCACTACATTCTTATATCATTTTTTCTTAAGTGGTAGATGCCACTTATATATTTTAGATATTTTTTCTGTATGCGTTTCAAGTGGTGTACTCAAGTGTTTATAGGTTATCTTTTTATTCTTCTTATGGTGCCTAGAGATTTTTATAGTCTGTACAATTGGTAGTAGAATCTATACTTAAATTTTAGACAATTGGGCATAAAATTAAGTCCTAGGGTTGAGATAATTCCACCTTTTTCTTTTTCTTTTCCCTGCATAGGAGTTCTATCATGTATGCCAGCCATTTCTAATAATGAGGAATTAAAAAGTAATAATAAGGAATTAATACACTGAAAGAGAATATATAGTAACAGACATATTTTCTATTAGGACATCATCAGAATGGCAGAATAGGAGAATATTTGGTGCCTCTAAAAGTTAACAAAGGGGGTGCATGGGTGTCTCAGTCAGTTGAGTGTCTGTCTTCAGCTCAGGCCATGATCCCAGGGTCCTGGGATCGAATCCCATTGGGGTTCCTGCTGGGTGGGGGGGTCTGCTTCTCCTCTCCCTCTGCCCCAACCCCACTCATGCTCTTTTGTGTGCATTCTCCCTCTCTCAAATAAATACAATCTTATAAAAAAACATTTATGATCAAAATGCATTATTATGGTATTGATGTAAGAAGCAGTTATACAAAACATATTTTGTTTGTACAATTCAATTGGGTCAGAAATTAATGTTACTTTATAAATAGCTAAAATCCTCCAGAAACAATACAAATATCAGGTCTTAGGTCAATGTATGGGAAGGCAGATATTGATAAAGGGGGGAAAAAGGATTTTTTAAAAAGCATTTTTATAAAATACTATAAGTTATGGGGATCCCTGGGTGGCTCAGCAGTTTAGCACCTGCCTTCAGCCAGGGTGTGATCCTGGAGTCCCGGGATCGAGTCCCACATCGGGCTACCTGCATGGAGCCTGCTTCTCTCTCTGCCTGTGTCCCTGCCTGTTTCTCTCTCTCTCTCTCTCTCTCTCTCTCTCTGTGTGTGTGTGTCTCTCATGAATAAATAAATAAAATCTTAAAAAATAAAAATAAAAAAATAAAATACTATAAGTTAATGTTCAATGCTAGATATATTTGCATTGATCACTGCTATTTGGGAAAGTCTTTTGCTCTGTGCATAACAGTTTTTGATGAAAACAAAATCCTTGAGCTTCCCAGGTGAGAGTTTGTTCTCTGTAACTTAAGTACTTTATATCCCCAGGGTCCTACTCTCAAAAGATGTTGACACTAATTGATGGAAGTGTCTGATTTAGAAATTTCATCACATTTTAGTGAAACTTATTTGTATCTAATGAAAATTTGGAAAACAAAACAAGCTTCATTCCTGGTCTGCTATAAAAGTAACATACTTTTTAAAGAACATGTATATAATTGATGCTAGATCATTTAAAGGAAATGCTTTATATGTGATCTGGTTAATGTCACTCATTAAAGTAATGAAGGGGTTTGAAAAATAATGCAAAGGATAAATATCCATCTACAAACTCATCATAGCTTTTATTACAATCTAGCTTAACTGAATTATTCATAATAGTATTGTTTTTTTGTCCATTGTTCATGCTATTGCCAACTTCTTGGTTTTATTATTTCTGTTTATCATTTTACCATGAGCAGTTAGTTTCTTGGCACATTTTTTTCTCATTTTCATGAAACTTATTAGTAATATGATCTCTGAATCCCATGCAAAGTCCATACCATATCTCTGCCACTCCCAGGGAGCTGTCGTCCTTCATAGACTCTGTGGCTGTTCCTTCTCTATACAAGGCCTTCCTGTACCACATGAGGTGAGAATGGTACCTGAGTATCAGAGGACATTACTGCCTCACAGAAATGACATATGACACTTTTGACAGAGTTTCTCCAGATGAAAGCAGTTACTTATATTTGCTGAACTTCAAAGGTATTAAGTACAGTTTTCTGAATTCAGGAAAATGTTTTAAACATATGGCATTATCTCTGCCAAAGTTTAATCAAAGAAAAACTGCCATGGGATATTCACATTTATAAGGAAATAAGTATAAATTATGAGACTAATTAATTTAGCAAGTGTTTTTTCTTTCTATGAGCAGATTTACTTGTATCTGTGGTAATACTCCTTTTCTTTTATCAAGGCAATATATAAAATATGTAAAAAATATATAATTATTTGGGCAGCATGGGTGGCTCAGTGGTTTAGTGCTGCCTTCAGCCCAGGGCATGATCCTCGAGACCCAGGATCGAGTCTCACCTCAGGTTCCCTGCATGGAGCCTGCTTCTCCCTCTGCCTATGTCTCTGCCCTTCTCTCTCTCTCTCTCTCTGTGTGTCTCTCGTGAATAAATAAATAAAATATTAAAAAAAGAAAAATATATAAGTATTTGTATACATACATATATACATACACATACATAACTAGTTGTGCCTCGTCTCTGGGAAAAACAGAGGCAATTCTATGAGAAACATCGAGGCAATATTGAAGATGAAAAATGACGCTATGATTCACCAAATCCCTGAGGGATCTTCTCCGCCCAATAGTGCTTTTATTCTTTGGGCTCCCTTCTTTTATTTTATTTTATTTATTTTTTTATTTTTTTAAATTTTTTTGGGGGGGCTCCCTTCTTAAGAACACCTTGCAAACACCTCTTTTCTTTAGAGCTTAGTTTTGTTTTCTGTGTTTATATCAATGAAAAGATTCACAGGCAAGCATGTCATCCTACCATCCCTGGTTTTGTCCTTATTTTTCATTTTTGAGCTGTTCATCTTTTAATATTCTGCAGATAGTATTTTAGAGATTTGATATTTTGCTTTAGTGATGCCTACTTTTCATCATTATTATCAAACCTTATGATCACCTCCACATTTGTAATCCCTTCTATTTCTTGGGGGCTATCTTAGGTTTCAGCCTACCAGAATACATATATTTTTAAAAATCATATTTCCTAATAGCCATATTAAAAAGTAATACAAGACAGGTAAACTTAATAGTATGTATTTTAACCAACCTTGATGAGGGTTAGGTAAGGAAGCTAACTAAGTGAATAACTTCCCATTGTGGCAGAGTGAAATGAAGAAAACTTGGTGAGAGTTTGAAATGTTATCATTGGGTTTGTGGTATTCGAGACATAAACATAAACCAATTTGGGGATGCTCTTGGGTTTCAGCATTCCTTATAGTAGCTTAACCCAAGGATAATTTATTATATATTTTCTATGAAAACTTTATTTCTAAACCATGAAACTTAGAAGAGAAAAATGCTAATATAGTGAGTGGGGGTCCTCTGAATAGCAACAACTTAAGATTTCACTGTTTTTTATTGCTTTTATTATAGTACCTCATTTTAATTCTGGGCAAATGTGAATTGACATTTTAGACTGTTAACCTCTCCTCTTCAAGCTGCTTTCTCTCTTCGAAGGAATGCATTGAAGCACCTGTCCTTAGGTATTTATCACTTGATTCTGACATCCCAGTATTCATTTGATAGATTAATAGACAAAACTGCTAGTGCTAATTTCTTTCTTCCCATGACTTTCGGCACAAGCAGATAATTTTAGAGCCATTTTCTATAGCTCTTGGAATAATTTTAAGAAATGTACTGGTAAAGTAGACTGGTAGCTTCTTTGAGGCTAGTTTTCATGCACCTAAAACCCTGTAAGTTTTTTCATTGCCCAAATCACTCTCAATATTAGACCTTTGTAGAAATTGTAGGCTGCTGCACTCAAGGTTCTTCTATTAATCTGATTATCTTTTGCCATATTAATGTGCTTTGGTTGGCTAAATATAATTAATTTTTTTATAATTGAAGTGATTTTGAGTTTGGGAATACAATCAATCATATTTTAAAATGAATTATAAAGCAAATACTAATATTATATTATGCCATCCAAACATAGAGTGTATACATTGATTTCCATGAGTACAGAATGATAACTTTTGATTTCATTTTATTTTTAATTATTTTTTTGAGAAGGAGAGAGACAAGGGTGGGAGCAGCAGAGGGACAGGGAGAGAGAGAATCTTAAGTAGGCTCCACCTGAGCATGGCTCAACACAGGACTCGGATCTCACGACCCTGAGATTATGACCTGAGCTGAAATCAAAAGTTGGACAATTAACCAAACCACTGGGCCATGCTGGTGCCCTCAGGATGATGACATTTTTTCCTTACAGTCCCCAATCGCCATCTCACATCTTTCAGATATTATGCTCTTGATAAATGTTTGAAGGAAGGGGAGGAAAGAAGATTCAGGACAGGGACTCTGTGGTAAGGAAGAAGTCACTCCCATTTTTGCTCAACTTCAAGTTTAGGTAATCATTGAAAGATTTTAAAGCTCTCTAACTAGGTCAGATCTAGAATCATAGCTCTTGGATAACTACTATTGAATAAAATATAGTACAAGCCAAAATATGAGCTGCACGTATTATTTCCTATTAATGCATAAGTAATTATCACAAACTCAGCTTAAAACATTGATGTAGTTTGTAATTCCTATAGGTAAGAAATCTGGACATGGTGAGACTAGACAGTCTGCTCAGGATCTGACAGGGTTAAAATCAAGGAGTCTGCTGTGGTTGTGGTTCCCATGTGGGGATCAGGATCTTCTTCTAAACTCACTGGTTTATTTCCTTGAGGTTGTAGGATAGAGGTTATTGTCCTGCTAGCTATAAATCTGGGACAGCTCTTGGCTACTATAGGTAGTTCCTTACTACTTGATCCCCTGATATAGACTGAACTGTGTTAAATTCAGATGTTGAAGCTCTAACGTCCAATGTAGCTATTTTGAAGATAGAGGTTTTAGGAAGTAATTAAGGTGGAATGCAGCCATAAGGGTCAGATCCTAAATTGGTAGGATTGGTGGCCTTATAGAAAGCAGTGAACACATCAAGTAGGAGGCTGTATGCAAGTCAAGTGGAGCTCTCACCGGAACCTGACCATGAATCTTGATCTCAGATTGGTGAAAAAAGTGTTCTTTAAGCCACCTAATCTATGGTGTTTTGTTATGGCAGCTTGTGGTAGGATACCCAACATGGGCATTTCACAGCAAGGATGTTTGCTTTTATTTTCTCTGACCAGCCAAAGAACATCCCTGACATCCTCTTCTCTCAGCAGGTGAAGAAAATTAAGGGCTCATGTGGTAGCCCATCACAAGGTCAGCAGACTTGTGGTCTTAATTAATTATACCTGTAAAATCCCTTCCCAGCAACATCTAGATTATTGCTTTATTGGATAACTGGGTGGTGTATGGATACCAGAGGCTGGAATCTTGGGGGCTATCTTAGGTTTCAGCCTACCAGAATACATATATTTTTAAAAATCAAATTTCCTAATAGCCATATTAAAAAGTAATACAAGCCAGGTAAACTTAATAATATGTATTTTAACCAATATATCTAAAATATTTCAAAATGTAATAAGTAGCAAATTTTTAGCAAGATAATTTATATTTTTAATTTATATTTATACAGGTAGAAATCCTGTATTTTACAGTCTCAGCATATCTCAGTTCTGACTCTCCATATTTCAAGTACTCATAACCACAAGTGACTAGTGATTACCTATTCAACAACATAGATCTAGACAATTATAGATAAATCTAGGTCAATTATGAGAATAAATACACGCTAGCTACCTTAGGAATTTAAGGAAGAAAGAGTGGCATCCAATATCTAATAAGACTGGGAGGTTACATTGAAAGTAAACTCCAAGGCTAATTGCAGACATCCACATTATTGGATGTACTTTACTTTCAGCTTGAATTTAGGCTTAAATAATAAAGTATATTGAAATTAATTTAAAAAGGAAAAATGTGGTTCACAAAATTTAAGTAGAAAGAAAATTTTGCTAGTCTTTTATTGTTTCTTCTATTTAAAACTTATTTATGAATAATTTATTTGTAATTCTAGTTTTAAATTCATATAGTTTTAAATTTCATCCAAATTTTACTTTCATAGCATCATTTTCATAATTAGTAAATATTTAATTTACCAAAAATTCATATATAGATGGGGCCATTGCTTAACATAAACTCTAGTGAACAGGGAATTGTTTCTTTAACTTGTACAGAGGGCAGTGAAACATCTTTGTATATTTTAGTGGTGTAATGATATTTAAGTTTTAATCTTCAAGCAAGTAATATGTTCTCCTATTTTACAAACAGCATAAAGTCTGAGTTAACAAATAACATGCATTTATGTTGACCTCCTTTAAGTGAAGTCTTAGTTGCAATGATAACAGAGAAGACTGCTTTTATTATTGATACTATATTCTTTTACATTTCATGTTATAACAATATTTATTTTCCTGAGGAAGAAAATTATTTTTAACAAAGATTAGAATACCCAACGCCTGCATTATTACCACAACATGATAATTCCTATCAATGGACGTTAAATATTATTAAACAGTGTAATTATTACATGAACATGTGACACAGTCTTAGTTCATTAATAGCATTTTCCTGATTTGAGCACTTTACCTTTTATTTATTTTTTTTAAGATTTTTTTAAAAGATTTTATTTATTCATTCATGAGAGACAGAGAGAGAGAGAGAGAGAGAATGAGAGAGGCAGAGACACAAGCAGAGGGAGAAGCGGGCTCCATGCAGGGAGCCTGACGTGGGACTCGATCCTGGTCTCGAGGATCACGCCCTGGGCTGAAGGCAGCGCTAAACCGCTGAGCCACCCGGGCTGCCCAACCACTTTACCTTTTAATTGAAATAATACCAAGCTACTTCTTGGTGTCATTGATAGAAATATATAATTAATATTAATAGTGATGTAACTATCCCACTCAGTAAATTTAAAATTTTAAAAGTTTTTGCAAAGCCTGCTGTTTAATTGCTTTCCTTAACCTCTTTTGACCACATGTTTGGAATAGTAAAGGCATTTCATCTCATCAATGTTCCTACCTAGTCTGCTGAGGGAATTTTTTGCATGGATCTCAATTCACGTTCTTTACCACAGACTATTGAGTGGAAATTATTCTGTGTTTGGTTTGGTTTTTGCGTAAATGGCATTGTGCGTGGGCCCTCAAAATTCTAGGTTGTTGACACATATGCCTCCTTAAAATATGAAGGAAAAATATGCTACAAAACCTCTTTTACTCACACAATTGCCCTTTTGTTTTGAGACTGGTGAGCAGGGTTAGAGTAAGTAGAGAAAGAAAAAAAATATTTGAGGAAAGGAAAAGGAAGGAGGAGAGAAAATACTTAGTGATGAACAGAAGGAATACTGCCCTGAATATCTATTCTGAAGTATATTCCTTAGGACCAGCCATGTGCCAGCAATACATTTCAACCAGAATTGTCTTCTCCAGTCACATGTTTTTAGTTCTTGGCTCTACGACCAAGCTCAACTCATTAGCTCCACTACAATGGACTTATAAAGGTCTTAAAATATTGATGCCATGCTTTCTTCAGGCTTCTGCCATCCCATCACACTTTCACTAAAACCCCTTGAAAGAGGTTTTTATTAATTTCTTTTCTTTTTCACATTTTATTTTTCTACTCTGAGTTAAATTTATTCTAGTCAGGACTGTGGACCGCATTTCTGTATCATTAATGACAAATGCAGTAATGAACACTCAGTCCTTAATTTTATCAGCTGCATGTGACTCTTTAAAACTAACCCTTTCTTAATTCATTTTCTTTACTTGGCTTTTAAGATAGCATCCATTTTTAGTTCTCTCTGTTTAACTGAGTCGTTTTTACTGATTCTTCCATACTTTCCCAAGCTCCAAATATCCACATGCTTCTCTAATTCTACTGAGTCCTTAGAATCTGATCTGCTCTTATAAAGTAAACTTATATATGATTTATAGTGGGTATCTCAGCTGTCCTGTGTCCCGTTCCTCCATGCACCTCTGATTTCAGATGTGCCTATTGTGAATAGTCCCATGCAAGCTCAGAATCCTTATAGTGACAGTGTTCCACCTCACTTATGCTCTATTTATTGCCCCAGATCTTCAGGAGTATCTTTGATGCTGAGAAAGAGTAGCTGGGATGTCCAGGGTGACATAAAACTCCTAGGAGCAATTGTCAAATAATGGTGGAGAATAGGATCTAGGAGATCAGTTCCCCAGGCTTCTATCATTCAGGTGGAATTTTCTAGAAAATATCGGTGCATTTCTCCAGAGGTTCTTGTGGAATCAAACATTAACCTCAATAATGAACATTTATTTTCAAGTTTGTTTTCCTTCTCTATCTCACTCTTCTTGCTTTCTTACTGGTACCTCTACTTGCAGAGGTCCCTTATAACTGAATTACTGCAAATCTGCTTCTGTCCCATCTCAAATGAAGACACTATCTCTTCTCTAAAATCTTTCAAATTTACATCTCCAGCAAGGGCCTTTGTTACAAATTCCAGGATTTTCAGCAACAAGGCTAATTGCCTATTCAGCCTCTCCACTGAGCTATCTAATAGGAATGTCAAACACTATTACCAGTCTGGTTTAAGCTATTATCATATCTTGCTTGAATTTGTGTCTATGCTGCATTTTACCCCTTTCTTGTAATTTCTCAACACCAATGCCAAAATAATCTTTAAAAATTAAAGCCAATATTTGAAATTAAAGCCTCTCATGATTTAGAGTAAAATTCAGTGTTTTTCTCGTGACCTACAAAAATCAAAAGTCACTTGGCCCTTGGCTACACCTCCTCTACCAATTTCCACTCATATGGCTCAAATCACACTGGATTTATTACTATGTCTCTTCTCTTAGATACCTACTTGGTTCATGTCATGTTTTTTATGCTTCTGGTTTATATCACCTTATCAAAGAGATCTTTCCTGATTATTTTTCATAAAATAGCACACCTACACATGGTCCCTGTTTATGTCCTTTTCTTGTTTCATTGTCTTTATAGAACAAATTAAACGCTGACACATAAGATTCTTCTTATTTCTATTTACTTGTGGTTTATCATAAGGTCCTTGGGGACAAGGATTGTCTGTTTCTTGATTTTTTTATCACCAAGTAACTTCATCAGCTGGAGCAATGCTTGGTACTCAAAATATAATTGAATGAACTGATACCAAATATTTACTTAGTCATTGACTAACTGATAAATATGTACTTCAGAAATTAACATGAAATCCAAACAATGCTAAGATCGTAGAAGAAAAAGGTAATTAAGATAACACTTCTTTTTATTTTAGCAGATTTCTATGTGTTATGTACCATTTTGTCTCATGTAAATATTTTTTACTTGTGGAAGTTAAATTTTCCATAGTATTTTATTTCTGAATTCCAGTAAGTAACCAGGAATGTTCATTCACTACTGCCTGGGCTGAGCATGTGAATTGCTTTAAGCCTTTGTTAGGACTCTCAGGCACATGATAATCTCCGTGCAGCTTGATAGGTGCTATTGGGACAGAGCCATGAAATCACTCCAAGCACATCCTGTGGTGCCAGGGTTGATGCCTTCAAGATCTCTGTGAGGTGGAAGCTGGGGAGGGAGGGAGGAAAATTTATCAACATGTATGTACATTTATTGTAATCTATTAAATTATCAGGTAATTGATCAAAATCATTCTTAAATTGTAATTGTTCTGCTGATCATTGAAATAATTGTGACTTGAGAAAAGATCAATTAGGATTTTGAAAATATCAATGGGGTTGGAAAACAATAAAAAAGACAATATTTCTTTTTTGCCACAATTGATTATTTAACAAGTTGACTTCATTAAAGAAGTAAAAATTTATAAACGGGGCAGCCCGGGTGGCTCAACGGTTTAGCACCACCTTCCGCCCAGAGCGTGATCCTGGAGTCCCAGGATGGAGGCCCACGTCGGGCTTCGTGCATGGAGCCTGCTTCTCCCTCTGCCTGTATCTCTGCCTCTCTCTGTTTCTCTCATGAATAAATAAATAAAATCTTAAAAAATATATAAATGGACATCAATAAACTATAATTTTGAGTACATTTCTTATATATTATAGAACTTGTTATATATTAATATTATACAATTATGTAACATATATAAAACATATTTTAAAAATTTTAATACTAAAAACATATATTCTGCAAAAATAAAGTAAAAAATCATTATATGTGAGCAAAACAGATAATCATAAATACTATATTTGGATGAACAGGTCTGTTTAATACTTTGTTCTATTTTTACTCACAGTTATTTGAATAGAATCTTCTCCAAATAACATAATTCTTACCTCGAAAATAAACACAGTGTACTTACCTACAGAAGAGCTAAGGGATCAGAATGATATATGTTATTATACTAGATCTTAATGTTTAGTAAAATATTAGTGGGTGTTATTAATCATGGTTCTCTACACCAAATTAAGTTTTATTCTCCTTAAATATAATGCTAATTGAGTTAAAAAAATAGAACTGTTGCAGGAAAAACATACTTGCCACACTGTGATTTACTTTGAGGATCCATGGGTGTGCATGTCATCACTGAATTATAATTATTTTAAAAATATTTTATTTATTTATTCATGAGAGACCCAGAGAGAGAGGAAGAGACACAGGCAGAGGGAGAAGCAGGCTCCATGCAGGAGCCCGACTCGGGACTCGGGGATCATGCCCTGAGCCAAAGGCAGACGCTCAACCACTGACTCACCCAGGTGCCCCTATTCCACTGTAAACTAACTGGAATTTAGATTAAAAGTTTTTAAAAAGTATTAAAAATAGAACAAAGTATATGCCTTCCATCTTCCTCGAAGCATAAACCTCCCTGAGGTTTTTTTTTTTTTTTTTGAATATTTTATTTATTTAACCATGAGACAGAGAGAGAGAGAGAGAGAGAAAGAGAGAGAGAGAGGCAGAGACACAGGCAGAGGGAGAAGCAGGCTCCATGCAGGGAACCCGACCTGGGACTCGGGGATCACGCCCTGAGCCAAAGGCAGGCGCTCAACCCCTGAGTCACACAGGTGTCCCTGAATTATAATTTTGTATCCGTCCTCTGATTCCATCCCGTGTTCCCCCATCCTCCTATCCTGGTACAGCTCTCAAAATAAAGTCAGTACAAGTAAAACCTTTCAATCATGGTATCATTTTTGTAGTTTGATTTAAGGGGTCCTTATCCCTAGAATATTATATAGTACAATGCAATAAAAGATGTTACGATTATGTAAAAAAATCCTAAAAATGCCTATAGGTTTTAATATAAATACTTTCAAATGTTACATTAAGGCAAAATTGTGCAATGCATGGATCTAAAGATAATTATCTTAAGGTACAACATTGCAAACTATACAATGTGTATGTCTTTATAGATAAATATGGTAGAACTTCCAAATTTAATTTAACAATTATGTACACACTTAAGTATGATATTTTAAAAATCCATTGCCTGTCACTACAAATACTTATTATAGAGTATTCATATGTCCATTAGATAGTTAACAGTTTCATTGGCTAAGTGATCATGGGAAAAAAATCATATCCAGCTGATCTTGAGGAAATAGAAACAGTTAAATAATATAGAGATGGAGCTCATTATATCTCATATAAATTCATAGCTAACATTTCTCTTATATATTGCTCATTGCCAAAATGATATATTAATCCTATAAACAGAAATCAAAAACATAAGAAAAATCATTTTTAGCATGTCCCAACAACTCACACTGTTACCATTTTCCCTGGGTTCTTTCAGTCTTCATCCAAATGTTAAAATGTATTTTAAAAATCATAATTATAGTTTATAATTATGATAAACCCATGATAAATTCTGTTTTACTTTTTCACATACTACATATTTGATACTTTTTACATTCATTCAACACTCTGTACATATTAACTGGGTGCCTACCACGTTCCATAAATTTTCATAAATGAGGTGGTCAAAGATTAATAAGGTTTTTTGTCTTCAAATAGCTCCAAGTATAATAGGGAAATTGACATGTAAACAACATACACATTTATTATAACAAAAGCTATAATGTAATATACCCATTGCAAAGGTGCTAGAAACTAGGGAAAAATCAATTCTGCTACATTTATAAGTGAGTGTTCTAAAGAATGCTGGTTATGATGATGAACACAAAAAATAAGCAAATAGCTCATTTTACAAAAACAATTGAATTGCCATGATCTGATAATTAATATCCTTACACAAAATAAATTAGATATGTGAAGTACTAATGCCAGTTTCAATGAATAGTTTAAAATAGGATGTGGGTGTTATGGACTGAATATTTATGTCTCCCCCAAATTTATATGTTGAAACCCTAATTTCTGAATGTGATGATATTAGAAGGTAGGGGCTTTGGAAAGTGATTAGGTTTTATGAGGTCATGATGGTGGGATTAGTGTTCTCATAAAGAAAAAGAGTAGAGCTAATCTCTCTCTTTGCTATGTGAGGAGACAGTGAGAAGGTGGTCCCCAGCAATCCAGGAAAAGACCTTTCCCTAGGAACTGAATCAGCTGGCACCTTGATCCTGGAATTCCCAGCCTCCAGACCTCTGAGAACTATTGTCTCTTGTTTATGCCACCCAGGTATAGCAGCCTGAACTAAGAGGAGGGTTTAATAATGGGATAAGTTTGAGAGGACCCCTTTAGCCATTGGCTATATATCTACACAGTACATAGTAAATGCTCAGTATTCTTGAATCAAACGGATTTATTTATAGTTCCATACTGGTTGAGTGCTGATCAAAGCTGAGAGTGGTTGGAGGGATAATCTGTTCAAGCAACAAACCAGAATGAAGTGATAATAGTTAAATTGTTATAGTTCTGTATCATGGGCTTCCCTTTGTTCATTGGGAAAGAAACTCACCCATTCTTATGTGCCTAGAAACTGAGCTAGATGACTCTGAAAGGGGGCAGCTCCAGTGTCTGCCTGTCAATGAGGCTGACAGGCATAAATAGGCTAGGTTCCCAACCATATTCAACCCTGATGCAGATTCCTGTCAAGCCAGGGAACAGGAACAAGATACATTGACAGATATCACCAGTGGGAGGATCTGAACAATCCCCCACAGGCCATATACTGTCTGTCACAACTCCTTGAAGGAAAGCAAAGATGGAACTAGCAGGCATGGCAAATCTAATCTACTTTACTTATTAAGACATGGTCACCTGGGCAAACTATTTGTGTCCAAGAGAACTCTGAAGTTATCTTTGCCAGAATAGGTTCCCACCTCATTTCTCTTCCCCAACTAAATGATTTTCTCTAATTGATAATATCTATATCAAAAATCCCATTTACTATAATGACAATGCATCCGATATATAAGAAATAAGGATTTTAATTTCCAAGTCCAAAATAAACTTAGTTTATATTTCAAACCATGTAAAACTATTTGCAATTAAAAATTTCTTAATTAAAAAAAATTAAACAAATTTGAACAATGGGCTATAAAAAACAGCATCAAAAAGCTGAGAAATGCTGATAACATATTGTAATTTATTCTTTTGTATTCTAACTGGATTAAATATTTAACTTTTTGCTATTTCTTTCTGCTATAATACAGAAGGATTTTTTAAATTTTAAGTAAAAATGAAGTGTTTGAAGTCAATGCTATAGATATCATTTTTATGGAATGATGATTTATTCCCAAATTATATTCTGAATCTGTATTTCCTATTGTACGTGGAATAAAATTTCCGAATCCTAAATCCTTTAGATGAAAGTCTGTGACCCTCTGAAATAATTCCATCAGCATACATTTAAAGAATTACAAAATGTGCATATTAGAGTAGGTATGATTTAGTTATAATTTATTTATACCTTGTTTTTTTTTTTTAATCTGATTCCTTTATCTCAGGATAATATTCTCTTCAGAGAGCATCACTCAACTTCTTTTCATGCATGGAGATATAAATAACCTAAAACCAAGCCATAAATGACTTTTCTCTTTAAATTTTTTCCTGTTTTTTGTTAATGTAACAGAATGTGTGTGTGTGTGTGTGTGTGTGTGTATGTGTGTGTGTGTGTGTGTGTAGGTAGGTAGGTAGGTAGGTAGGTCTGCCCTCCTCCAAATCCAAAATGTAATAAAGTGAAAGATGATAGAATTTAGACTCAATTAAAAAAATTGACATAGCTTTCCTATTTCATGATGTTGGATAGGTAGAAAATAAGGCACCCTATCACTGGTTTTCAGAATGTAATACACCACATTTCCACCTTTCAACTAATCATTTATTCATCACTTATCACATTTGAGCCTCAAATTAAACTCCATATCACTTAACTTATTAAAATAAAGTTCAGTATCTCTTAAGAACACCATCCCTCACTCCATACAATTTTCACAGTTTTGAGTTTTTTTTTCCTAGCAGGAAAATAAAGTGGTGGGAAGATATTATTAGCAATAATGTATTGTTAGTGGGACGGTAGGGATGTCACTTTTGTACAAGAGAGGATTTAATTTGAGAGTTTCTGCTGAACATTGTTCTTTTCAGTTCTTCAGTGTAGTTATTGATACTTTTAGTCTGTAGGAAATTTGAAAGATAAAACTGACCTAATATATATATATATATACACACACACACTGATTTCGGGGTGCCTGAGTGGCTAAGTTGGTTAAGTGCCTGACTCTTGATTTTCAGCTCAGGTCATGATCTCAGGGTTATGGCATTCAGCCCCACACTCACTAGGGAGTCTGCTTGAGATTCTCTCTCTTCCTCTGTACCTCCCCCTGCATGTACCTGTGCATGCATGCACTCTCTAAAATAAATCTTTTGTAAAAAGGCTTTCATATATGTATACATATGAAAGCATATATATATAATTTCTGTTCCATAACTATACCTAGACACCTATTCATACACATTTATAAATTTACATGTAATATTTACATGTAATATTTACATGTAATATTTTCTAAGCTTCTGCTCCTATTTCTCTTTGTTATATTTTAACCAAGTGATGGCAAGTTAAACCAATGGTATTCTATCTTTCACTACCAGACTCTTGTATGGTCATTTTTAACTAGTCAGTTAAAGGAAACAGGTGAAACTAAACAATAAGATCTGATTTTTTAAAGATTTTATTTATTTATTTGAGAGAGAGAGAAATTTTATTTATTTATTTGAGAGAGCATGAGCAGAGAGAGAGGAAGAGGGAGAAGCAGACTGTCCCCTAAGCAGGGAGCCCAATATGGGTCTCAATCCTGGGCCCCTGAGATCATGACGTAAGCCACAGGCAGATGCTTAACTGACTGAGCCACCCAAGCACCCCCATGAGATCTGATTTAAATAGGGTCCTGCATCACTTAGAGAAGGCCTGAGAACAAATAGCCCTTTTTTCCAAAGTTTCTGCATAATTTTTCATTGTGAAATGTATGATTCCTGTGAAATTTGAGGTGCTTTTTCTAGGCCAATATGTAAGGAATTAACTTAGGTGAGAAAGTGCTTCCCCAATCTAGAAGCAGATTTTTAAAACTTTTTAAAGAATAGTACCCTGATAGGATTTCCTGGCTCATTCAAAGTGCTGGTAATGGTTTCCTAGAATATTAATGAACACTACCTTTTGTCATTTAATTCAATTAAGTTTTATGAGGTAAGAACTATGCATAACCTATTTCACATTAAGATATAAAGACCAAATTATCCCCAAAATAAGAGATATCAACCCCGTTAGAACAATATCATTGTTTTAGGAATATTCTTTTGTATCTCATTTTCCTCCCTCATAGAAATAGAAATTACTCTCATCTGAAATCACATAGTTTATTGAATGGTTACATGTCTGTCTGTCTGTATGTATGTGTGTGTGTGTGTGTGTGTGTGTATATATATATATATATATATATATATATATATATATATATATAGTTGTTGGCCTTAACCCTATAGAACCTAAATTTCATAAAAATAAAGGCTAATAGGTATTTTGTAACTTCTTAGGTGGTTTGACTTAATGGTTTTGTGGCTTTATGATGATATGAAAGCAATGTGTTCAGTAAGAAGTATTCTTTAAATTCTGAATTTTGATCTTTTCCTTGGCTAGTGATATGAGGAACCATAGTGATATAGGAGCAGCCCAGCTTCCAATCATGCATGCAATCACAAGAACAAACAACCAATACTCTTACAACTATCTTGCACCAGAACAACCATTTTGTTTTTCAGTATATTACTATAAATTACAATTACTATTACTATAAATTATAAATATTCAATACTTTATTATAAAATAGGCTTTGTATTAGATAATTTTGCTCAACTATAGGCTAATATCAGTGCTCTGAGAACTTTTTTAAAAAGATTTTATTTATTTATTTGAGAGAAAAAACGTGAGCAGGGGAGGTGCAGAAGGAGAGGGAGAGAATCTCAAGCTGGCTCCTCACTGAGCATGGAGTCTGGCCTGGGGCTTAATCCCAGAACCCTGAGATCATGACATGAGCTGAAATCAAGAGGGATGTTTAACCCACTGAGCCACCCAGGTGCCTCTATTCTGAGCACTCAAGGTAGGCTTGACTAAGCTATGAGGTTCACTAGGTTAGGTATATTTAATATATTTTTTACTTTCTATATTTGCAGTTTATGAAGGGTTCATTGGGATGTAACCCCATTGTAAACAGATGAAGATCTGTGATCTTTGTCTAAAGTAGACAGTTGCTAGCATACTCCCCCATTTGCTTTATCATTTATGGTCTCTCTTCTCTGTCTCTATCACTACATTTTATTTATTTATTTATTTATTTTCTATCACAGTGTTAAGTCATTCTCAGTGCATCATACAGGAGGCATATGACCTGGGTTTGTCTGAATAGGGATGTTAACTTGGATTGTGATGGATCCACCAGTTTTCATTATATTCGTCTATTTTTCCCCTTTGTAATTCATAATAACTTTTAGAAAAATATTGAGACTATGTTAAATATCCTGTCTTTGTTAGATTTTCACCCAAGTTTCTAGCTTCCTTTAATCAATGTTATAACTTCACCATGCCAGTTATATATTTTAATTAGCATCTTGCTGAAAAAGAGTTCCCTCTCCTCCATTTATTTATTCACTCATTATTCATGACAGCATGAGCTCAGAGATTGCTATTTTATGCAGTGAGTTATAATTAATTACTAACATTATTTATTTTAATGCACAAAATGTCCTAGTTTTGGTTAGTGGAAGTCCCACTAAGCCAATCTTTATATTATTTTTTATGTACCCACCAGTCTTGGAATACTTTTTAAGTTTCTGATAGGACAAGGTCTTTCAGGCCTGCCTTGTGTTCCTGGTCCCAGCCTTGAAATAAGCCATATATTCAAAGAGTCTATTCTTTATAATAGTAATATTTAGCAACCAACATCTTGGTGCTAGATGTGATCACTATTTCTACTGGGTCACTGTTTTGGGGCAAATTCAGCAGACAAAACTGGGAATTAAAAAAAAGTAGCATACACATATATAGTCATTTTTTCTTATGAACCTATTATAAATACCACCAATTCTAATCCATGGCTCATGGAGCACATGGTACAACCTAGTCTTCTGATTTTTCTCTTTGTGTGATTCTCTTTGTGGGTGGTGATAAATCTAACTTCCATTATCCACAATACATATATTTGCTCAAGCTCAAAAAATACAGAAAGTGTTTCAGAATTCAAAACAAAACTGAAAAGCATGCCTACAAATTAGAGTTCAATGTTGGCTTGCAGATTTTTTTTGACATAAAATTTAAGTAACTTAAAATGCATATCTCCAGTGTTTAACTTCACATTTTTCACAAATGGATCTGAATAACTCCTGTCCAGACATAGAATATTTCAACACCTCTCACTATTCTCTTGTTTCCTGTTCCTGAATTATCTCTGCAGAGGTGACCATTTTTAAAATTTTCTGCACAGATTATTTTTATCTATTTTAGAAATTCCTCCGAATGAAAACGTACATTATGTTCTCTTTTGTTCCCAGCTATTTCACACATCATAAAGCCTTTTAGAATCACCCATTTTGTTTTTTGGATCAGTGGTTTGCTAATTTTTATGATTAGTATTCCATTGTATGAATACAGCACAATTAGCTATCCGTTCTGCCGTGGATTGACATCTGTGTAATGTTAAGTTTAAGAATATTATAATATTGTGGGTAAAGTTGTTATGAACTTCCACACATCAGTCTTTTTGTGGACAGCTGTCTATTTCTCTTGGATAAGTATTAAGGAAAATACTTTCTAAGCAATACATTAGTTGTAAGGTTATTTTTATTAGAAGGTGCTCCCCAGCAATACAGGATAGTTACATTTTGTGTCCTATCCTTACCAACTCTTATGTCCATTATCTTCATTCTTGTCCTTCTAGCGTTTGTGTAGCAGTATCTCATTATTGCTTTAACTCACATTTTCCTGATTTGATTCATCTTTAGGTGGTAATTGGTCCTTCATTCATCTACTTTGGAAAGTGCATATTCAAGTCTTTTGATCATTTCCTTATTGGATTTATCACTGAATTGAATTGAATTGGTGAGCTATTGAATTGAAAAGGTTTCATTGTGTATAGGAGTTCTTCAGGAGGTTATATAGTTTTCCCCTCTCAGTTCATGCCTTGCCTCATTATTTTTGTAATAGTGTATTTTGATGACAGAAGCACTTAATATTTATATAGCTGAACCTATCAATAGTGTCTTTTATGATTATTTCAAATAAATTTTTATCTACCTCGTTTTTACATTTAAGTCAATGGCCACATCACACTAATTTTTGATATGTGATACAAGATGGGCACGTGAGTTATTTCCTGTGTTTTTTTCCCAGATGGATATCCAAGTTTTCTAGCATCATTTGTTAAGAAGCTTTAATTTCTTCAAGTTGCTCTAATACTTTTTTAAAAAGTAAAGTGACCATATATGTGTGAGTCCATTCCTGTTCTATCTCTTTGTTTTACTTTATTGCATATTACATTATTTAGATTACTGTAATTTTACCATATACTTGATGTCCAGCTTTGTTCTTCTTTTTAAAAAATATTTTAGGTCCTTTGCATGTCTATGTAAATTTTAGAATCACTTTGTCCATTTGTATTGAAAAACATACTGATATTATGACTTGGGTTACTTTGTGTAGATAACATTGGGAAGAATGGACATTTTAATATTGAATATTTTAATGATAAATATATTTATATAAATTCAGCATACTTCTATTTTATTATTTTCTCTTTTCCCCTATTTTAATATTTCTATGGCATTTTAAAATAGATTTCTCACATGGATTTTTAAATTTTCCAATTTAAAAATTTGGATTAGGCAGATTAGATCAAGTCTTTATTAGCTGCATATTTATTAAAGGTAGGGTATGAAAAGAACTGAGCAGTATGTATGCATAAGGGATATGTTGTGTTTGTGGGATGTGTATATACACATGTGTGTCATAGGTCTGGGCGGGCGGACAAGTCAGGAAGACGGATGTTGAGGACACATTTATTTAAGCTTCTGTTAAGGGATTTCGGAAGATGTAGAAATATAGAAATGTAAACTTTATTTTCTCCATTCTAAGCTCTCCTGATAAGATAGCAGGATATTAGACTCATTAAGAAAGAGAACTACTAAATCTGACAGAATTTTTAAGTAAATTAGGAATGATATGATTGTTGATGTGGAAAAATCAATGAACCTCACAATTCACACATTGGTGGTATTTTTCAGTAACAGATATTATAACAGATATTCTTGTTTGTGCTGTGAATTTTTATTGGCAGATGAATTATTCCATACAATTCCTTACAATAACAATTCTTCAAGGAGTTAGTCCACAATATCAACACCAGAATAGGACAAGTTTCTCTATGTAAGTTTATTCTTATTAACTAAAAGTTCATCATGAAGAAGGGAGATAGTTTATATCTAAAAAAATGAGGTCTTAATGGTTCACCACCATTCTCAGAAAGCCTGCTCTCCTCTCTCACTGAGGGAATAGCTAAAGGGAAGGTCCCGTGAGGTTTTCCACAGAGGAAGTCTGCCAATTCTAAGCTCTGTCCCTTTGTCTACGGAATAAATATGTGCTAAGCTGCTTGTAGTTTGCCACCATTCTTTTACATTTTTTTGTGTTCATTGGCTGGTTGATTTATCTCCACAACCACAGATATTCTCTATACAAATTTTCATTGACTGAAGTGATACCTATTCACGGGCACAGTTGTTGACAAACTGCAGGCCTCAGCATGACAATGGGTCCTAGTGCTGCTAATGGTTCCACAGATGTAGTTTGCATTGAGCAGAAAGAATAGGAGAGGTTTGTTCATCTCCCAAGGGAGTGGATAGTAAGATTGCAGAGACCCTGATCTAAAAGACTCTTTTCATGCTTCTACTATACTTTGTGGCTCCTGACATTGGCAGGAGGCTCAGAGTTCAGGTGGAACTAAGTGACTTCGCTGGCCTGGATTCTGTAGCATTCTACTTAGGACAGTGAAAAATAATTGAATTCTCCATGTAGAAGCATCTGAGTAAATTGCTCATGAGTTTGCTTTAAAAATACGAATACAGAACCCTCAGAGCCATATCTGAAAAAAATATTTTTAAAATCAGAAATAGTTTCTACTTAGTCATATGTAGTAGTAGCTTAGCATTTCACAATTAAATCTTAGTGGTTATTAATAAGTTTTCATCTTTATAAATGTACCTTTTTTTGAAAAATGAACCTTTTAGCTGTAATGGCTATAGACCAAAGAGGATTGCTGTGTTCAGAGCTAACACACAATCAAGAGTTTGAATACACTTTGATTTTCATTTGAATTATTAATTTTTTTTAGAATTATTAACTTAGAAACATGACTAAATATATTGCCATAACAAAGTACTACATACTGGGTAACTTAAAAAAAAGTATTATTTTTTCACAGTTCTGGAAGCTAGATGGCTGAGATCATAGGTGGTTTCCTTTGAGGTTTCTCTGTCTGGCTTACAGATGGCCTCCTTTGTGTGTGCACATCCCTACTGTCCTGTGTTCTGTTGAAACTTCTTCTGCCTATAAGGACACCAGTCAGATTGGATTACAACCCACCCTAATGGCCTCATTTTAACTTAATCACCCCTCTAAAAAGCCTGTTTTCAAATATATTCACATTTTAATATACTTGGGGTTGGGCTTCAACATATAAATTTAGCGGGGGAGGGCAAAATTTAGCCCATAAAACTTTTTTTCAAAAACCAGCAGAAGGATGGAAACAAAGAGAGATGTCTCCATTACATGTTTCAGAAAGAATCTGCAAAGGGCATTCTTGGTGTTGAGAGGCATTATTATTGGATAAAACCTCAATTCCTTATTTTTAATAATGTAGAGGGAGAATATAATATAGTGAGAAAGACCCAGCTGGCTGATTTATTCCTGGGAGCAGAGAAGACAACTAAATAAGGGATCACCTAGAAAGCTACATTTTCAGGAAAACTAGAAAAAGAAGAAAAAAAATCCACAGTAGTCTCTCTGTGGAGGCCAAGAAAAATCAAGGCCATTCCACCTAAAGTTTAGCATTAGCACAAGTACAGCCATCTTAGACCCCTGTGAATAAGAGCTGAACTTTATAGGAAAAACTGCAGAATGTCCTCGGCAGGGAATCCCATATCAGAAAGACAACAGAGCCCACACCTGTGGTAGAAAGTCCCATATTAGAATGAGAACAGAGCTCAATGCCCTTGAAAGCCCCATATCAGAATGTAAACAGAACTCGAGAAATTCCTCCACCCCTTCTGAAAATCCCCTAGACCAGCCCATAAAAACCCAGCTGTAACCCACTTCGGGGTCCAAGTCCCTGCTCCGCTGTGTCGGGTATACTTGGACCCAAGCTCGAGCTTGCTAATAAACCTTTGTCCGCTTGCATCAGTGGCGGCTCCTTGGTGGTTTCTTGGATTCACAATCTTGGGCACAACACTCACCTCTTTGGGTGGGAAAAATTAAAATACAAAATACAAAAATAACATAATGAAATTCTAGCCCCTCTGAGCAATGGCTAGGTTATTTCCCCAACAAGGTATCTAGCAATTAGCTTATCCAAGAATATGCAACAAGCCTCAAAGGTTATTAACAAGTACATACTATCAGATAAAAATAAGAAACAGAAATGGTAAATAGCAGATAAAAAATATTTACCCCAAAAATTTTATCTAGGAACAGATGAAGAAAATGTCTTTATAGAGTAAAAGCAAGAAATTAAAAATGCTTGAGCATATAGGAAAAATGGCAGTAGAAGGAACTACTCAAGATAATAAAGAGGAAACCAAGAAGGAGCCAAGCTCAAGAAAATAAAAAAATAAAATCATTAGAAAAGAGGAGATAAAACTGAGATGGACACAAAGGAGGGTAGACACAACTGAACACAGCAAATGATCTAGAGGACAGAAATAAGAGAGGTGAGTAACAGAAAATAGTCATAACTATATTTTAAGAAAAGAACATTTCAAACTATTGAAATTGTTTAACTGCTATTTTTATACTTCAAAAAATGCTTTGAGTGTAAAACCCTTGGAATGTATTTTAGTTTCTTATAAACTTTATAGGCATTTCAGTTCTCATGTCTCCAGGATGTCTGATGTCAGCCTTATTTTTCCATTATACCTTTGTAACTGACATGATTGTTTGCTATAATTCCTAAAATGTCCTTTTTCTTTTTCCTTTTTTTTTAAGATTTTATTTATTTATTCATGAGAGACACAAAGGCAGAGAGGCAGAAACATAGGCCGAGGGAGAGGCAAGCTCCACGCAGGAAGCCCGATATGGGACTTGGTCCCAGGACTCGAGGATCACGCCCTGAGCTCAACCACTGAGCCACTGGGGCATCCCAAGTACTTTTTATTTTTCATTTATCTGCAGTAAAGGTAAATACTTTCACCATTCTTGGTCAAATTTACCTGAGGACTAGGTCTAAGATCAGTATGAAGATTCAAATCTTTATTTAAGTCAGGAAAATTTTGCTTAACTATAATTTTAAATAGTTCTTTTTTCTATGGTATTGGTTTTAATTTTCTTAACCAAGAACATTGATGATACATATAGTTTATTTCCCTTCCCTGATTTCAACAGTGTGAAAAATTATATCATGCTTATTGGTTGTCTTTTTGAAAAAAAATTTCCCAGTATTTCTTGGGTTTGGTAAAGTTTGCCCCCTAGGAAAATATCCCTCTAGAAGAATTCACAGAAACATTTTCTAAAATTTTGCAGATATAATTTTTTTACTGGTGAAGGAAACACTAAGAATCCTGGGAAAGAGTGTAATGTTTATAATGTAAGCCCTGATTTCAAATTACATATCCACAAATATTGTAGCAAAAAAGGGGAGAAAATGTTAAAGGTGAGGAAATTATGTCTACTTATCATAATAGCTAGAGTCAAATGATATCATATGTGGATATAAAATTAAGCTATAAAATTAGAAGTTTATTGAATATGTAAACACAAATTTAATAAATTCAAACTGAAGCAGACCAGAGAACAAGAAGATCCGGACTAATCTTATCATTGTTCATATGAGGGAATGAATAGAAACTATCACAAGAAGAGTTTTAGGGAATCGAGTTAGAAGTGACAGGAAAACCAATGTTGACTAAAAATATGTACTTAGTATTATTTAAAATCTTAATATAGTAGAATGAAACTAATATATTTTAGTTTAATATATGTAAATGGGCTGAATTCACTGATTGAACAAAATGTTAGTTTTTAGTTTAGATGATAAACCAAAATCAGCTCAGTGCTATAAAATAGAGATGTAAGTAAAACAAAATACTTTAGAAAGCATGTGACAGGAAGATAAGAATATACCACCCAAATGTGCCACTCTGGCACATGGTTTTGAGGCTGAAAGCAATTAAGAACAGGCATACTTGGAGAAAGCTTTTTCATCTCCCTTAAATACCTAAAAGAATTTAGATGTATGTATGTTGGGGGTACAAGGGGTGCCTGTATCAGGAAAAGAGCAATTACCAGAGAACTTTTTATATCAGAAATACTTACTGTGTGACATGGCAAATGCTTGTTGACCAAACATTTGCTTTTTTCATCTTTCTATGAATTGTTTTCCTCCTCTTTGAAGCTCCAGACTTCTACCCCCTTCTTCTTAGTTCAGGATGGTATATAAACCACAATTGCCTGCCTTTGTCTCATGTTTTTATGGAACTTCTGTATATACAAAATTGGTTTTTCTCCTATTATCTGAAATCTAGAATTGTGATATCTCCAGCTTTGTTCTTCTTCCTAAGATTCTTTTGGCTATGTAGAGTCTTCTGTGATCCATACTAATTTTAGGATTATTTGTTCTAGTTCTGTAAAAAAATACTGTGGGTATTTTGATTGGGATTGAATCTATAGATTGCTTTGGGTTATATGGACACTTTAACAATATTAATTCCAATACATAAGCATGGTATTTCCTTTCATTTGTTTGTGCCATCTTCAGTCTCTTTCATTACCATTTTATGGTTTTCAGAGTACAGGTCTTTTCACCACCGTGGTTAAGTTTTATTCCTCGGTATTTTATTCTATTTGGTGTAATTTGTAAATGGAATGGTTTTCTTTCTCTTGTTATTTTGTTATAAGTACATAGAAATGCAACAGATTTCTGTATATTAATTTAGTATCCTGAAAATTTACTGAATTAATTTATTCAAAAAGTTTTTTGGTGGAGTCTTTAGGGTTTTCTATGTATAGTATCATGTCATTTGCAAATAGTAATAATTTTACTTCTTTAACAATTTGGATACCTTTTATTTCTTTTTCTTGTCTGATTGCTATGGCTAGAACCTCCAGTACTATGTTGAATAAAAGTGGTGAGGGTGGACATCCTTGTCCTGTTCCTGATCTAAAGGAAAAGCTCTCTATTTTTCACCATTGGATATTATGTTAGCTGTGAGTTTCTCATATATGGCTTTTATTATGTTGAAGTATGTTCCCTCTATACCTACTTTGTTGAGAATTTTATAATGAACAGATGTTGAATTTTGTTTCAAAATTTAAAAAAAATGCTTTTTCTGCTACTATTGAGATCATATGATTTTTATACTTCATTTTGTTAATGTGCTGTATCACATTGATTTGTGACTGTTGACCCACCCTTGCATCCCTGGAATAAATTTCACTTGATAGTGGTAAATGATCCTTCTAATGTATTGTTAAATATGGTTTGCTAATATTTTGTTGAGGATTCTTGCAAATCAAGAATCTTATTCCTTGAATAAGAATATTGTCCTGTAGTGTTGTTGTTGTTGTTGAATTGAATAGAATATTGAATAGAATATTGTCCTGTAGTGTTGTTGTTGTTGTTGTTGTTGTTTGTAGTGTCTTCATCTGGTTTGGTATGAGGGTGGTGCCTCATAGAATGTATTTGGAAACTTTCCTTCTATTTTTTGGAAGTTTTAGGAGAGTAGGTATTAACTTTCTTTTAAATGTTTTGTTGAGAATTCAGCTGTGAATCCTTTTAGTACTGGACTTTTATTTGTTGGGAGTTTATTACTGATATAATTTTGTTAATAGTAATTGGTCTGTTCAGATTTTCTATTCTAGATTCTGTTTTATAAGTTTGTATATTTTTAGGAATTTATCTATGTTTCTTCTAAGTGTCCAATTTATTGATGCATAGTTTTTCATAGTAGTCTCATAATCCTTTATATTTCTGTGGTATTGCTTGTTACTTCTCTTTCATTTCTAATTTTATTTTCTGGGATCTTCTCTTTTTTTCTTGATGAGTCTACCTAAAAGTTTATCAATTTTGTTGTTTCAGAAAAACAGCTCTTAGTTTCGTTGGTCTTTTTAATCGAAAAGTAGCATTTAAATATTAACTTTTATTATTGATAAGCTTGTAGGAAAAGATTACAGGTATTATTGTTAAAAACCTGCATTGTAAAAATAATTCTCTCAAAGTATTTTATTTTTTATTTTTTATTTTTTATTTTTTTTCAAAGTATTTTAGACATAGATGTGAAAAATCTGAGAATTGTACATAGCCTTATACCTAGAAATAGCGCTTATAATTTGTCTAAAGAAAGTCATCATTGAGGCACCTGGGTGGTTCAATCAGTTAAGCATCCAATTCCTGATTTAGGCTTATGTCACAATCTCAGGGGTATGAGATCAAGCCCCATGTCAGGCTTCAAGTTGGATGTGGAGCCTGCTTAAGATTCTCTCTCTGCCTCTTCCTCCTTCTCCCCCACACTACTCTCTATCTTAAAAAAAAGAAAAGAAAAAAAAAAGAAATTCATCTTTGATGCTTATAAAATTGTAACTTAAAGATGTTTTTGAAAATAAATATAAAAAATAAAAATATTTTGATAGACATTCTTTTGACAATGGGGAATATAATGTGTTATTTAGAATAAAATACTAAATGCCAAATGTATGATACTTTGACTTTTAAACTGTAGATAACATGCATTTGGCTAATAAATGTCCTTTGATTTAAAAACACAATCTACATTTTAAAAATTCCCAGAGTCACCTGTTAAACTGTTTGAACTTACCTACCTTGATAAGATTGTGAGCCCGTTAAAACAGAAAATTTAAGAAACAAAACAAAGGGGAAGGGAGGGAAAAATACGATGAAATTAGAGAGAGAGATGAACCATTAGAGACTCAACTATAAGAAACAAGGTAGGAGCATGGGTAACTGGGTGATGGGCATTAAGGAGGGCCCATGATATAATGAGCACTGGGTATTATATGCAACTGATGAATTATTGAACTCTACATCTGAAACTAATGATATACTATATGTTAACTAATTGAATTTAGAAAAACAGAAGACTTATTAATTTCTACACAACTATCCAGCAGAAGAGTTAGTACACTTTAGATATAGCAAAATATTAAATGAGTAAAAAGAAAATTAAATTCTAAAGCAGTTCAGTTTGGTGATAAGAAATTGAATAAAGAGGTAAAGCCTACATTTTAAAATTGATGAAGTTTATGAAAGGTAAACACCAGATTCATAATAATTATAATAACTACCAATATGGAGCATTTACTCAATGTCAGGCAGTGTTTCAAACAAATGACATACGATAACTCACTTAATTTTCACCACAGTTGAACAACATAGGTGCAAATTACAAGCATTAGATCCAGGTTTTAGATGAAGAAGCTGTGGCAAAGGGGAATTTAAAGATTTGCCTAAGGTCACAGGATGTAGCCAGGGAGCTGGGGTTTGCACACAAGCAATCTGGTTCTAGCATCTGGAATACTGAA
The DNA here is from genome assembly GCF_048164855.1 of Canis lupus baileyi. NCBI lineage: Eukaryota > Metazoa > Chordata > Mammalia > Carnivora > Canidae > Canis > Canis lupus. Next base: position 50,372,611 of record NC_132855.1, on the reverse strand, counting down.
ATTCTTAGAAACCATTCTAGACTATGGAGTAAGTTACTATGCAAAGACATAAGTATGTAGAGAGAGAGTTTAGCAGATCTTAGAGGTCCTAATTGAATATCTACTTGATGAAACACACAATTCTGTATACTGGGTAATCCATGTAGGATGAGATAAAATACAAATTAGGAAGGCAAATCGAAACCATAATTTAGAAATTTTAAAAAATAATAAAATGAGACATTTGAAAATGTGAGTGAAGTTTCCAATGAATTATGTAAAATTATACCTACACAGAAAATCTGTATCTGCCAAAAAATAAAAATCTCACAGATTAAAAATAATTTAATATTTTGAAAATTTCTGAAAGAAGCAAAAAGAACAAAACTGTGTGAACAGATTGGGGCATCTGTTGAACTTTTAATTAAAGCTTTTAATTTTGAATTTTATGAACATGATTTTTTCAATATTTTCCCACTATTCATATGTTTGCACATCTGTTTGTTATCTGCTTTTAACACCATACATGACACAAATATTGAATTGAATTACAGAAGCAGATCACATATAATACATTTATAAATGTCATTTGTACCAAATGTCAGGAAAAATGAAGCAAAAGAATGTCTGGAAAAAAAAAAGAAAAAAAAGAATGTCTGTTCGAATAAACTATGTGCCTTGAACCTTTATATTTGGTTTGAATGCAGCATTAATAAAGATAGGAAACAAGTTTAGGTTACCTAGCAAGTTAACCATCTTAGGTCATTTTTTTATAGGGGTCTACATTTTAAGAACTTTTTTATCTGACCTAAGTACGCAATGGGTAAAACCAAAGGAGAGTAATTAACTAGGCTGATCTAGAAGTGGGATTTTTTTTTTTTTGGCAACTTCAATTATGTATTTAAAATAATCTTTATTCACTCAGTTCACAATCATTTATGGAACATTAATTCTCATCATATCCTTTCTGGTTTCTGATCTCAGTTCTGACATTTATCAGCATCTATGACATTACTGGTTAAACTCCTAGTAACAGTGTAATCTTGAATCAGTAGTTTAAATATTTTGAGCTTTGGCACGATTTTATGTAACGCGAGACTATATATTTTACATTTGTTCCACACTGAGATGATCCTATGACCTCAAATATCTGCTTTAAGAGGATGTGTGAGATTTTCCTAGTAATAGTAATACTACCTTAATAAATTTAAGTGTCTGTGCAACTCAGACCCTTTCAGTTCGGATATTTACTTTGCTGATATTGTCACATATCCAGCCTAAAATGAAAGTATAATAATTCCACACATTAATACTCTAACAAATGAATTTATAAACATAAATTTATAAACCTCTTTATATAGATGACACTTTTTTCTTAAAAATATGGCCAAGATATGCTAGCTCTATTATTAATCTGGTATCTAAAAACAATTCTTATAAACTCTTAAAACTTTGATATTTGCTGGGGAAAGAGCAGATATTATGCTATGTGTGTACTCATTCTATTAGAGTGGTCTCTAATTAGTGACTTCCCATTTATAAAATGGTTCCATGCAAACTATTTACTTCAGCTGCATTTTGATATGTGACAGTCCTCCCACGGGGAAATGTAAAATCACTATGTGAAGGTAATAGTGAATGCAATATAAAAATTGGCACAGCAACCACCTTGTCCACCTGACCCTGACAGGCCAGACATATTGATTGGCGAGTGGTGGCAGAAGATAAAGCAGCCAGGACAGAAAGGCAAGTGCAGTTGGATGATACGATCCATATGTTAACACTTTTTTCTTTAACTTATGCACCAATCTGCAAAGACTGCTGCTTAGGATTGTGAACTCACAGTGGCTGTAAAATGGAAATTGCCTGTAAGTCCCTCCTAGAAGTAGCAATAAAGTTACATTCAGCCTAAGGTATTTGAGGAAAAATTGCCATCACCAGTAATACAATTTATAGCTATCTTTGCCATTGTAGATAAATCCATGTTTTTGACTTTGTGACCATTGAAACATAAAAATTAAACCTTTTAGCCATGGTCAGGCCTTTTGTACTAAATAGTAAAAGCCAGTAATGATTGCTATCAGAAAACTATTTCTAGCCATCATTTCTTGGGGGAAAAAACAATTTTTAAACATGTCTGGAGTTTTATTTACAGTTAATTGGATACTCCATAGTAAAGACATTGTGAATTGATTTATGAAAAGAGCTTCCAGAGAAAGCCCATGGCTCTGTTCCTTTGGTCTGCATGTACTTTGTTTTTATTATTGTTGCTAATGCATTAGATGAGGACACTTTTGTTGATAATAAGCTTAAAAGACATTTACTTTACTTTGCTTACAAGTTCATAGAGGATGTTGGACCAGAATTTTGCTGAATGGCTTGGCTGCAAATCAAATACAGCATCAAATGCTTCCTTTAGACTACTCAGGGAATTTAGTAGAGTAATAAATATAACTGAGCTTAAGCCTCAGTTGAAAGCCAAAGAATACTACTATTTTGAGAAATTATGTCCTGAAAATTACTATTAGTTGATTTTGCCAAAACAAGTGAGATAGACATCTGAGATGATTATCTACATAGCATATATTTTTTCCTCCTCCCTTAAATAGGGAGTTCTAGTTAAAATTGGGAGAGCTTAAAATGATTATTTGAATTTTTTTCCAGATAAATGTCAAAAGGAAATTAGGAAAATCTATAAGAATGCCTTAGCAATCTGGGCAATAATCAGGAATAAATAAAATAAAGGCTATATACATCCTATTTTAACTTTGAACATAACTTTTAAAAGCCTTCAGATCTTCTTTAAAAATATTGAAATTGGCCTTTGAGTCTTAAAGCATTTTAGTCTTCCAGAGGGGAAAATAGGAATATAGGAAAGGATAACAGGGAACATGTTTAGTGATGAAAATTTTGTGATGCTGGGAGAATTGAAAAGAACACATAGTGACTTGGGACTTAGGAGTAGAGAAAATCCTTAGCTTTCATACAATCTACACTTTATTCCTTAATAAATGATATCCTTGAATAGCTATTTTATATCATTATATGCACTAATGATTCTTCTGGGCTATTACACTTTGACACCATCTGATTATGATTGAATTATAGAAGCATCTCCTTATCTCTACAATGGAGCATGAACAAAATATTTGCCTATTTTATTGTGCTTTACATTTAAAAATGCATGGGCAGCCCGGGTGGCTTAGCGGTTTAGCGCCACCTTCAGCCCAGGGTGTGATCCTGGAGACCGGGAATCGAGTCCCATGTCGGGCTCCCTGCATGGAACCTGCTCCTTCTTCTGCCTGTGTCTCTGATTCTCTCTCTCTCTCTCTCTCTCTCTCTCAAGAATAAATAAATAAAATCTAAAAGTAAAAAAAAAATAAATAAAATAAAATAATGCATATAGAGAAGGGGCACCTGGGTGGCTCAATCAGTTAAGCGTCTGTCTTTGGCTCAGTCATGGTCCTGGGGTCCTGGGATCAAGCCCTGTGTTGGGCTCCCTGCTCAGTGGGGCGTCTGCTTCTCCCTCTTCCTCTCCTTCTGTCCCTCCTGGCCTCTCTCTCTTTCTCTTTTCTCTCCCTCATTCTATCTATCTTAAATACATAAATAAAATCTTTAAAAAAATAGTGGAGAGAGTGGAAAGAAATGGAAATTTGAATGTATATAGGTATCAGCCAATTCTCAGCATTTTAAATTTAGATATAGATTGTTTTAACATGTGTTCAAATGTAAAGAGAAATAAAATTTAAGACTTTATATTATTACCTCTTGGGAATATATAGCTGAGAATTGTATTTATGAAGTGAGGTGTGACTGGAAATTCATATTTTTAGCTTTCAGAAGATGGACTTCTCCTTCCCCCCACAACACAACAAAAATAAGAAAATCAAACTGAAACAAAACACAGAAGATTATTTTTCAATATTCGTATTTATTTTTGCTTCAGAGTACTTATGTTAATGAGATTTTATATAAATGAAATTACTTAGAATTAAAAAAATTAATTCAGGTAAAGGAAAGAGAATTCTTTGCAACTTGAGGACTTTTTAAAAATGAGCTTACAGTATTGTTGAAATGACTTAGGATAATATACTTAATATGTTAACATATTATATTACATATAAAAAGGAATGGAAAATCTCTCCATTTTTAAAGAAAATCTGTTACATTGAGATGAGAATACTGCTTTAACCTAAACACGTGACAAAAGGAAACTCTGGAGGAAATGGTTAGGGGGATCACAGGCTTTTCAACAGAGAAAATAGCTGTGGAACAATATTATGAAGCCAGTGTTGTCTTTGCTAAATCAGATGGACAATTAAGTAACATATTTAATCACGCAAAGAGTGAACTAATAACATCAATGTATTAGTTTTCTGTGGCTGCTAAACCTAATTGCCACAACCTTAGTGGCTTGAAACAACAAAAATGTTTTCTCACAGTTCTGGAAGCTAAACATACAAAACTGTGATCCCTGGGCTGACCTCAAGGTGTCCTCAGGGCTGCACCTTCTCCAGAGACTCCAGGGGAAAATGTGTTCCTTGGGTCATCCAGCTTCCAGGCTCTGCTGGCATTCATTGGTGTGTAGCCACATCACTCCAATCTTTAGAGCCACACCTTTAGCCCTTCTACTCCATCTTTACATCACTTTCTCCTCTGTGTGGATGTCACATGTCTCTCTGCCTTTGTCATGATATTTGTGATCCAGATAATCCAGTATAATTTTATTTTTTATTTAATTAATTAATTAATTAATTTATTTATTTATTTATTTATTTATTTATGATAGTCACAGAGAGAGAGAGAGAGGCAGTATAATTTTAATCACAACTGCAAAGATCCTTTTTACATATAAGGTAACATTTACATATTCCAGAAATTAAGATTTTATTTCTTGGAGTGGTCATAGTTTTGCCTAACACGATAACTCAACTTTAAGAGATTCTGGTCCCTGAAGCTTCTGGTCATCATGATATAGAAGATAATCACCAATCCTGGGAGATATATAAGGAGATTGTAATGGATAAATGATGATATAGTCTGAGGAAGATAATCCAAGAATAGCAACATAGGTCTAAAAAATGTTTTTAATTGAGATGGCCAGCTCTTTCTATAAAATACAGGAACGTGAAATAACTGCAGAGGACACATAAGACCCCGTTGAGTATACATTGCAAAGACCCACATATGGCAGACACATAAATGCACAAACTCTAAATAAGATAACTGATGGAGACTCATTTTACTTTTTCACTGTGACTGATAACACTAATTTAGGCTTACTTCTACCCCTATAGTGGAACTTATTTTGTGGGAAGAAGCATATACAAAAGGCATATAGAAGAAACAATATACTTTCTGGTGGAAAATAGGATTAAAAACCACAATAGTGTTCTGGTGGACACAGTTACTAATATTGGGTTTTTCTATATGCTACTAGTGACTTTAGAGACAAGTTATAGATTTCTGTAGTATAAGGCCCTGACAGGGTTTTTTCGGTTTTTTATTTTTTTTTTCTCTTTGTGATATAAGTACCTGATTTAAGTTTTGATTGCCTGGGCATCCTTTTCACAGAGACATTCATTTTAAAGATGGTTATCTTGAATAAACATATTGCCCAGCCACTTCTCTAGATAAAGAACCAGACCAACTCCCTGCATTGAGGCTCCACCTCTGTTTCAGAAATCTTGGTTGATTCTGATACCTACTTGGGCCACTTATCTTTTTTCTTCCCACACTTTAATTTCTTGCTCTTATGTTTTATATTCACCAATAAAGAGTAAGCCTGTGAAACCCTAGGCCCCCACCCTTGACCCCAATAAAAGGAGAACCCATGGTACATGCAGGTGCTCATTGTCACACATACTCTCTATCTCCCTATCTATGACCTCACTGTGTGTGTGGCCCCATATGTGGTTTGTAATTTCCGGGTCTTTGTTTTTTTAAGTTTCTTGATGGTTGTTGCTGAAAGGCATCTTGTAATCATAAGAACTACAAGGGTTGGTCCAGTCTGAACATTGGTTTGGAAAAGGGAAGTATCTATGGGAAGCTCATCAGGGTCCAGGTGAGTGCCCGTACACATTTCTAGCTGATAGCATTACTATTGATAGGTTGAAATCTGCACAAAACAGTTCCCTTATTGCATCTAATTTCCTGTCCATTCTTCTTCCAGTGAGGTTTCCATTGAGTGATAATTGTGTGTGGTGAAAATCAGTCTTTCAAATCGGCCTTTGTTATGAAAGTTGGTTTTGCTAGTTAGCTTTCTAAATGGCCTTGGAGAGTTTTCTCTCTTCTCATGTTGTGATTTTGTAAAGATTGAAGGAAGGAATACATTTGAAAGATGTATAAGCACTTAGTAGACTACTGAGAAATGTGGTTTTATTTTTATTTTGCCAAGAGTCTACTCACTAGCTCTGATTCATGCCTCACCCCAAACTTCCAGACTTCATCTGACAGACTACATCCTAAACCAAGGCTAACACTCTACCATCCACCTTGCTCAAGAGTACAGATTTTGCCACTCATGGACAGGAGCTTGTCTGCATTTCCACTATAAACTGCTGCCAAGAATTCCATATGACTTGACATTTCTTTCTGCTTGATGATTATGTTCCATTATAGCCTCAACTTCCTTTAGATAATCCTAGTTCTCATTCCTGAATGTCTTCATCTAATCAGTTTCTGAAGTCCACAGTTGCATGCTTACACATATCTCTTAAAGTAGGTCTTTTGGCCACTTGAGCCTTGGAGGAGGTGGAAGACAGTTGATAAAACCCTGAATGGGGAGTCAGATGATTGATTCCTGAGCCTAGAAGAAATCAGTAAATATTTGTTGAATTAGTGAAAGAGAGTAGGTGCCATTATGTGTGGGCCAGATGAATAGATTTATGCAGAGGCCTTAGAGAGGAGATAGCTTGCAATCAGTTCGGCATGTCTGGCTCATACTAAGGACAAAGTTAGAAGGTAGTAAGAAATGGGGTTGGTAAAGTAAGAAGGAACCAAGTTGTGAAAGGCTAACAGCAATTTTAAGACCCTGTATATTCCCTTAAGGACAACTCTAATTTACAGCTTTAGGCAAAAGTAGGTCAGATAAAATTTGTACACTAGATCATTTTGGCCTAAATTCAAAGTATGGATCAGAAAAGGTAAGACTTCAAATGGAAAGAACAGTTATATAATTTTTTATTAATAAAGATGTGACATAAAGGTAGTTTGTGATATATTAGTCACAATTTAGATAGAAATAAACTGATTCTAAACAGAATTAAGGGAATTAGCTGATTAAAAAAGATACGAAATTTATCAATATAGCCTAAAGAAAATTGATGATAATTTAACTTTTAAGTTGCCTATAATTTTAGCTAAATCATAACAATCATATGCCAAAAGACACCATTTTACCAAATTTACATCACTGATTAAAAATGACACAAAACCGGTGATTTCTCCTGGAATCTCTTCTGAGAAAGAGCTCTAGAGAGGAGGTGACAGAAGAAATGGCCAGTTGTCAGGGACTGCTGACATTCAGGGATGTGGCCGTAGAATTCTCTCAGGAGGAGTGGAGATGTCTGAATCATACTCAGCGGGAATTATACAGAGATGTGATGTTAGAGAACTATGGACACCACCTCTTTGTGGGTCTAATTATATCAAAGCCAGATTTGGTCTCCTTTTTGGAGCAAAGGAAGGAACCTTGGGATTTGAAGACAAAGAATACAGTAGCCATCCATCCAGACGATGAGGGAGACTATGGTTTACAATTTACGAAGAAAGACCACATGGAGATGCTGTTTGTGGGTCATGAGGAAGAGTGACCTAAATCTTGATGAAGGATGCCTGGGTGGTTCAACGGTTGGGCGTCTGCCTTCGGCTCAGGGCATGATCCCTGAGTTCCAGGGTGGAGTCCCGCATCGGGCTCCCTGAGGGGAGCCTGCTTCTCCCTCTGCCCATGTCTCTGCCTCTCTCTGTGTGTCTCTCATGAATAAATAAATAAATAAATAAATAAATAAATAAATAAATAATCTTTAAAAAAAATGACACAAAACCCTAAAGGCCATTGTTCTGTTAAGTTTAGCTCAAGTTAGGAGAATTTATATTTGCTCTATCAGACCTCTTTTATTTTGTTTTAGGACGTTCTAAAGGTTTGTATGAACTTGAATACAGTCTATATGACCATTGCTTAATAGATATGCTTTAAAAATGGACATATATTTCTAACATAGATTTGAATCTATATGATTAACATGCAGTATTTTTGATGATTCATTTTATTGATCTATTTTCAGTCTATAATGACAAACACCTAGTTTTTCTGGCACAGGAATGATAATGACCCTTGTAATCTACAATGTAAATTCACACAAGGAAAAATATTGAGTGTTTTAAAGTACCCCTAGTTATTTCTTTATAGGCTTACTTAATTTCCTGCTTAAAGTATCTTTCTAACAGGTACTTTATGAAAATGACATTTTGGCATGTGTATGTTCTCATTTTCTCTCATCTGACATGTTCTGCTCAATTTGTACATCAAAACATGTCTCTGCAACTCTCCACATCTTGGATTTAATGTCATTTATGAACTTGAATTTTTTCTTTCTTCATTGTTCATCAATGTCAAAAGAAACAGATAACTTAGAATATCAAATTTTATGACGTTCACCCTGAAATTTCTTTTTTTTTTTTAAAAAGATTGTATTTATTCATGAGAGACAGAGAAAGAGAGGCAGAGACACAGGCAGAGGGAGAAGCAGGCTCCATGCAAGGAGCCCGATATGGGACTCGATCCCGGGACTCCAGGATCACGCCCCAGGCCAAAGGCTAAACCGCTGAGCCACCCAGGGATCCCCTACCCTGAAATTTCTAACTGTCAAGAATAAGTCACAAGCTGTATAAAATAAGAATACAACTCTTCTAAAGTATTGGTCCAAGCTGAAAAACAGCATAAAACCAATTATATCAATTATAGCCAACTTAATGCTGACATTATAAAGAGAATTTAGTTTTCTCTGAGCATTAACAGAGGACAGCCAGATACAAAGTGCAGCCATGGTGGATCCAGGAGTCCATTTCTCTAAAGAGAGACCTTTGGCATAGAGAATGACTTGACTCAAAAGGAAATACATCAGACACTGAAGTGACATTAAAATTAGTTGGCAGGATTTTAAAAAAATTTTCTCACTTTAAGAAATTATGAAAAAAAAAAGAAATTGTGTATCCTTTTCTTTCCAAAGTATTATCCTTTTTACGCTTACTCAATTTCTTGATGAACTAATGAAAGAACATAACACATGACTATATTACCTGTTTTCAAGGTTAAGTTTCTCACCCTGAGGTTGGAACTGGGATTCACATCAGTTTTAAACTCTAATCAGGTGGCTTTGCTGCTATAGGAAAAGCTGAGGGTATAGGGTACCCAGATCAGGCAAGCGAGGCATAAAAATGGGGCATAAAAATAGAACATCAGACAGATGGAATGGTTCAGGAGTCAAAATTTGCCTGTTCTACTGTACTTGACAAGAAAATAATTAATTAGCATTAAATAGCTAACTTTCTTCAGGCTTAAGCTGGCAATAATTAGAAACTGGGGATTCTTAGCAATCTTATCAATTTGTAGGATTCTCTATCTCAAAAATGTATTTATCAGCACAATTGGCTTAAAAAGCACATTCATATATGCTACTTTAGGTAAATGAAGTACTTAATTGGCACTAAATCTCCAAAATATTAAGATTTTTTCAATAGTAATTATGGATAGCCCTTAGTCCTATACTGTATAATTTTTGTCATCCATTTTACTTTTTCATGCACTATCAACATTTTAAACAGTGACAAAAATCAGAAAATACGCAAAAACTTCTGTATTCACCAGTGACACTTTTGATTTTTAAAATTATAAGACACATGTTTAAAAAAAAAAGAAGTATGACTCTCTCTCCATCTATCCTTGTTTTTTACATTTTATGTTAATTAATTCAAGCCATTAACTTAGACTTCCCCACAGCCTAACTGTTACTGATTGCATACTCATGGTACAGCTCAGTATGTCCTTCTGCCTCCTTTATGCCTGCAAATTGGCAGCTGGATCTAAAGACTTGAGCAAACCTCAGATTCAACACCTTAATTTTGTACCTCAAACTTGCAAACAGTAAGACAAAAAATAAATAAATAAAAACTAAATATGCCTAAAGGAACATCTTTTTAATTAATGGCATGTTAGAAGTTGGAGTGTTCATATCAACATATATACAGTATCCTACAAGTGGCACATGACAAAAATGGTTTATGGAGACCAACAGTAGATTACAAGACTTTAATAAAATAGTATATTTTATTATAGCATCAGCAGTCTTTCATATCGTTTCAACATTGCAAAATATATATTAGTCTAAAAGATAACGGCATTCATGATTGAATTTGCAAGTACTTTTTTTTTCCATCTCAATCTTGGAACTGAACCAGCAACAGTTTGCTTTCATGTGTAAATGATCCCACTTTGCATTTACTGTATTCACAGGGTTTTTTGAATTCACCAATTTACAGTTACTGTATGAGTAGAAAAGTTTTGGATTTAGCAGATTCTGAGTGTGAAAATACACTACATTGATGATAGTATCAGAAAGGGACCCACATGACCAACAGAGAGGCCAGTTGATGAATCTAGCAAAGATATCAGGATCTGCCCAATCCATGAGATTATTTCGAGGGATCTGAGCAGCAGCCACCTGTAACATTCCACAGGTAACTACAACTGCTTTTGTTGCTTCTTGGAACTAAATGGGAGGCAAAGCACTTAGTTGGGTTGTCTGGATTTTGGAAGATATATATTTCACATATGGAAATATTGCTAGCTCCTATTGATAAGCCTACCTGCAATTCATATTTGCTTGCAGAGGTCCGAAACAGCCGACTGTGTCTGACTAGCAAAAAGTGGTGGCTCAGTGGCCACATGACTGACCACCAGTTAAAACCCTGGACACTAAGGCTCAGGTGAGCTTCCCTGGTTGAGAACATTTCACAAATGTTGACACACATTGTTGGGACACTTAAGCACATCCATGGACCTTCTTTGGGAGAGGACTCCAGAAGCTCATGCATGGTTTCTCCTGGACTTCTTCCATGCACTTGTTCCCTTTGGTAGGTTTTAAACTGTATCTTCTTGCTTTAAATAACTGTAACTATTAGGAATAGCAGCTCTTGGAGACTGGGAGTACTTGCAACAACTCAACAATCATCAAGGGGTGATTCCCGGGGAACCCCAGAAGCAAGAGTCAGTTGTCTTTTAAAGAGAATTAAATAATAATAATAAAAAAATCCCATTCAATTGTCACTTGCAGCATCTTTATTCCTTTGCTTATATGCAGATTTCCATTTGGTATCGTTTTCCTTCTGATTGAAGAAACTCTTTCATTGTTTCTAGAATGTGAATATATGGGGATTAATTCTTTCAGTTATTATGGTTTTAAACAAGTCTTTATTTTGCTTTCAGTTTTTGAGAGATTTTTTTTTACATGGAATGGAATTGTCTAGGTTGACAGGTTTTAATGAATCTACTTTAAATATATCTTCTTTAAATATATCTTGTTCAATTATCTTATTTACATTATTTCCATTGAAAAGTCTGCTACTATCCTTAACTCTGCCCCTCCCTAATAACATGTCTTTTTCTCTGGCTGTTTTTAAGATTTTATCTTTATCATTGTTGTTGAGCAATTATGCTGTGTCTTGGTGTATTGCATTTGTGCTTGCTGGCCTTGGGTTTTGATAAGCTTGTAGATCTGTAAGTTGTTTTCATTAAATTAGGTAAAATTTCAGCCATTATCTCTTCAAATATTTCTCTGCTTCTCCTCCTCCTTCAGGGATTGCAATTTCTTAGGATTTATAGTCAGCTTCAAGTTGACCCACAGCTCACGGGTGCTCTTTTATTTTTTTATTCATTTTTTCCTCTTTTTTAAATTTCCAGTGCAGGTAGTTTCCTCACTCAACATTCAGCTGACATAATTGGCAGGACCTTTTGCAGATCTCCAGATTTCTCTCTCTGAACAGCTGTCTAGCTACTAGTACTCTGTTCTTTGAACTATAGACATTTGGACCTCTCAAGCCTCAAAGCTCCATCTCCTCACCTGCAGTATTCCACTGGGCTCTGCCTAGAGTCTCCCCTCTCTGCACCATGAGCTTGAAACTGTGCATGCTCCAAGTAGGGACAATCATGATGTTCACCTTATTTGCTTCTCATGTTTTGGGGATTACTGTCCTAAGTTATCAGATGTCCCAGTATCTTAGAAACCACTGTTTCATATATTTTATTGTTCATTTACTGTTTTTTTCAGGTGGGAGAGTGAATCCAGTTCCCATTATTGTATCTCAGTCTGATGGGGAGCTCTTCTCCTGGCACATTTTGGACAAAGTCTCTCTCACCAATTTATATTTCTTTGCTTTCTAGAACCAGTAGAGTTCAAGCCCATTTTATACTTTTCCTGTGGCAACCCAGGATAGAGGAGCCCTGGTTCCTTTTAGTAGAGATGGTAATAATAGATCTCACATTAGATCTATTATTATTTTTTGTATGGCGTTGATTCTAAGCCCTCAAGTGGACTGAGCAATGGAAGTTTTGTATGTATGTATTTACATATATACACTAGCAACATGTTAAATTAATCTATAAATATTGTATAGATACCTAGAATTACAATTGCTCTGACAACAATCAAATAACCCTAAGTAGTACCTATATTTAGCAAATGTTGACTTTTTCATTAGTGATGTTGAATCTTAAGAAAATAAAAATATATAACAATTGACTTTGTGGTATAGTTACCATGAGTTCAAGAGAGCAAAGATGTAAAATTTCATTCTATCTTCTGCCCTTGCACTGATATCATGACATCTTTTGCCCAGGAAAACCATCTATTTTTCTGAATATATTTCATGAGAGGGGATTGAGTATCAGGATTACTTCAATTACTTCAGTTCTTATTAGAGTCTGGTTTTCTAATGTTTAAAAACTATATTTGCAAAAAAAAAAAAATGAAAAGAAATAAATGAAAAAAAATCTTACTATCATTCATAATATGTTGCCTAAGGCATGCCTCATCTATATCCGTATCAGTTTTTAATATTTGGTTCACAGTCCTTTGTTTCTTTCTATAGTGATTGGGGAATGGAGTAAATCATTTAAAGAGAACTTGGACCTTGGCCTAATCACTCCATAACTTCATACTATATGATGCTGTTTAAATAAAAACATAAGGTTGATATAAAACTACAAAAGAAAATTGCCTTGAAGGAACTCCACAAAAATAGTAGCTAGAAAAAAACCCAAACTAAGTCATTGTTCTGTTAAAAAATACAAGTAAAAAAATACAGAAAATGTAATTTTTGAGATGTTTACATTTCCTTGGGGTGGTAGCTCTAATGTTTTATTTACAATACAATCATAGTCATATGAAGTTATGGAAATTATATGTCTAAAGGAAGGTTGCATTTAATTCAAATACCTTCACAAATTTTAACATGTTTGATTTTAAAATACCTATCTTTATTAATTATCCCATTTGCTTTTAACATCCAGGTGGTAGAAGTTAAATTTCTTTGCTTAAATAAATAAATAAATAAATAAATAAATTTTTGTTTTCATAAACATTTTTATTGCTTTTATTCAATATGAAGACTTTTATAAATGTGATGTGAAAAGGAATCAAAAATACTAATTTAAGATTTTAATAATAGAAATAATCATAAAAACATAGAAATAGTTGTAAATAGACCTATCAGCCAAAGATGGGTTCAGGAGAGAGAAATTTGTAAATAGAAAGTATGAGTATATAAGGGTTCTACTTTTTTTTTTTTCTCTAACGTTTTGATAGTGCTGACCTCTGTGGATTTTTTCAAGACACTAAATCAGATAGTTCAAACCAGTCTAAAGCCAAGCATTCACATATTGATTTTTCTTTGTTTGTCAAAAAGGGGTAACTGATGGTATATCAAGTCTTATTTACTCTTGAGTTTGCAAAGTTTCACGTTTTGTTATTGGTATTATTTTCTCAGCTGCCTTCCAACCCAGCTCCAACTCAAACCAAAATTTGACATGGTATCTTCAGCTGCAAAACCCTTTCTGGTTTTGGATGTTAGTTTATTACTTACTAGCGCTACTTTCTATGATAGCCCCACATCCTGTTAATTTGTTGCATATGTTCTTGACTTGCAGGAACCCTTATTAGCCTTCTTCCGTGATCTCCCTCAAATTTTCAAAAACATCACCTCAAATATCTTCTTCATCTAAGACTTTATGTCAAAATACCTGTCACAACAGAGCGCATAAATATTATAATTTAAATTAGATACATATTTTATTCAGTAATGCAGGCTGAGAGTCCCTTTGGGACTTCAGTCATTTTCCAGCTGATGATGGATATGCCTTGAATCCTGCGACTGCTTATCCTGCTGCTTTTTTTTTTTTTTTTAAGATTGTATTTATTTATTCATGAAAGACACAGAGAGGCAGAGACACAGGACACAGGCAGAGGGAGAAGCAGGCTCCTGGCAAGTTGTAGTTCCTTAAATATGCCTTAATCAATTACACTTCCAAGTTATTTTTTTGCTTTGTCATTCCTTCAAATAACCTGAAAACAATTTAGTCTGAGAAAAAGCATACTTATCTTTGAAAACTCTTCTCAGATATCCCTTGCTTTGAAAGTTGTTTTATCCTGTTTAGTTATTGACATATAAAAGAAATTGTTTTGGCGCAGTGGAAAAAAGAAATGGAAATCTGAACCCCAACTGTGCCACTTACTGGTCTTCCTGAGCATTTAAAGAGTCAATTACCATCCCTGAGGTTCAGCCTTTTCTGCAGAATGGTAGTATTTATAGGTAGCTCACAGTTGAAAGGAATAACTGAGATAAGGTATTAAAGTCACTCATACAGTCTTGACATACTGTGTAGGCCCTCAATAAAAGCTGATATTAATCAACAATTACAATTACATTGATTAGTATAGTTATCTTCCATGAAGACAAATGTATGAAAACATATCTCAGCCATTGAAAATAAAGATCATAGGAAAATAAGAAATTAAAAAATCCTATATTCTACCAATATGCTTTACCAGGTAAAGTCCAAATAGCAGACATGATGTTTATCAAGTCCACATGAAGTCCCAAATTTTCATTCCCATTTCTCCAGGGGTAATATTGCCAATGATTACAGACTGCACAGGATCACTATAACATAGAGTTTAGATGACTATACTATTTATTTTAGGCACAATTCTTTATTTATCCGTGACTTCTATCTCTATGTCAGTGACTTGTTTTGCATTTTACAAGTGACTCATTTTGGGAGGAAGGCTGAAATCCAAACATGAATTTGGTGTAAATCCAGATAGTTGTTTTAATGTGATTCCATGAAAATAAGACTTAAAAGTTAAAGCTTCCATGCATAAATTAATGATTTGGAGTTTGCGTTTTATCCACAAAATGATTGGTGGTGTAAGATAAGGTCATTAACAAACCATTGTGGTTCACTTACTCATGATTTAGCTTTAATTATTATAGTCTCTTCTCAAATGAAGAAAATTTTAAAATATAGTTTTATACGTGATTTAATTTAAAATTTCATTGTCATTTATGCAACAGAAAAACAAGCTGTTGCCACACTATATCTCCAATATGATTTTTTAAATGAATAAGATATACTTGATTTGCCTTAGAGAGACATCAGAAATATTTGAATTGGTTCCTGATTTTGCAAAGTAAAATAACAAGTAAAGAAAGTTTATAAATAATGTGTGACACAGTGGGTGTTTTTGTTTTGGTTTAGCTTCAGTTTTTTGGATAGGGAGAGCAGGGGAGGGGCAGAGGGAGAGGGAGAGAGAGAATCTCAAGCAGACTCCTTGCTGAGTGGGAAGCCCAATGCTGCCTATCTCATGAGCTGAGATCATGACATGAGCCGAAATCAAGAGTTGGAGGCCTAGCCAACTAAACCACCTAGGCACACCTAGAATGATTTTATTTATTTGTTTTTATTTTTTAAAATTTACTTATTCATGAGAGATATAGAAAGAGAGGCAGAGACATAGGCAGAGGGAGAAGCAGGCTCTCTATGTGAGACTTGATCCCAGGACTCTGGGATCATGCCCTGAGCCAAGGGTAGACACTCAACCACTGAGCCACCCAGGCATCCCAGAATGAATGTTTTTAAATATCAACTTAAGGTAACAGGAATCTTTGTAGCTTTTAATAAAACCCAGTAAGAGAGAGAGAGGGAAGAGAGAGACTGCCAACAAATCATCTTTATGAGTGACTAGAGAATGGAGTAAATGTTTTAAGACTCATTTTCAGTAAAGGACCCAGGATTAATAAACAGCCCTAGAGAAAGAGAAGAAAGAGAACTCTTAGAGTAAGAATAAAGGTTAAATTTTAAACACAAAGAAAAAAAATTAAACACAAAGAAAGTAGAAAGCAAAGAAGAAAAAAAAAAAGAAAAATAGAGAATATATGAAAGAGGTAGAAACCAGAAGCAGACTTCCAAGGGAGTATTATACCATCCACAGACATTGGATGCATCTATTATCCTTGCCCACCAGATCCTAAACTCATATTTCAGCTCTTCTCTTTACAGATTTCTAAGCCTGGAGATAGTGAATCTTTCTGGGCCTCAGCTTAATGTTTTAGCAAGTTATAGTAAAGACCAAATGATACAACATTTTGTCTTTTGCACACAGGGCTTTGCAAAGCAATATGGTCACATGCCAAGGGGGTTCAGAAAGTCACAGGATAAATATGAGACATGTCCACTGAATGCAGTCTATTGAAAATATTATGTGTATTCTAAGACATACATGCATATTTGGAAGTAACTAGCAACATGCTACTTTTTATTTCCAGATTATACACAGAATTTATTCAAAATTAATACATATGAATAGTTCAAATAGTGCTTTACCTAGTAAGCACCGTTTGTTACCTTAAAGAAAATTATATGTCCTGGAAGCTTTTAAAAAACTAGAGGTTTCACAGTGAAATACATTTCAGGAACATACTATGTTGTATGTTATAATGCATATTAATAGACATTTGCATTAAAAGCATTGAAGAATCCTACAGTCAGAGAACTTGTTAAATTCATTCAACCTTAGCATTAATCAGTGCATTTACTCATGAAATTCTACTTTGGTATATGTATTAATAATTCTGGGAACACTAAATGATCTGAGGAAAAGTTTTAGAAAGCTTTCTGAGACCTATGTTTATGGGTACCATAAACATTCCTCTTTCTCCAGGAAGACACAATTAGAATTCTTAATAAATATCTTAAAAAGAACTTTTGAACATAACTAACAAGTAGGGTAAGAATTTTTATGTGACATGAGTTTTCTAAGAAATAGATTCCTTCATAATATAATCTATGATCATAATGGGAAAAAATAGTTTTATCTCCATTTCCTATGTGGAAGTTGCTATATAGAAAGTTGAAATATCTTCAATTTTATGTGTAATTCATAATTGCCCTCACAAAATGCAGAAAAATTTTTTAATTCAAATCCTTAATTATTATATAAATGCAGGACTAAAATCATTTATAAAATTATTAAACCCTGATACTAAAATGCAGTTTATGAAATTTCATTATTTCTCTAGAAATATTAACCTAGAGTCTGCAAAGTTCTTAATAAAGTCACTACTTATGTAAGGATAAGTGGAAGACCAGAAGAGTATATTGTCATAGGCTTATAGGGCATTCATTTAAGCTCACTATCAGGCTAAAAACAGCAGCAACAATAACAAAAACACCCCACTGTGGATTTTTTAAATACTCATCTTATCACTTCTTCAAAGTCATACTCTACTACATAAAATACTTCTAGGTTGGGGATTCCTGGGTGGCGCAGCGGTTTGGTGCCTGCCTTTGGTCCAGGGCATGATCCTGGAGACCCGGGATCGAATCATACGTCGGGCTCCCGGTGCATGGAGCCTGCTTCTCCCTCTGCCTGTGTCTCTGCCTCTCTCTCTCTCTCTGTGCCTATCATAAATAAATAAAAATTAAAAAAAAAAAAACAACTTCTAGGTTCCCACAGAAAAATTAAAATGGCAAATACTAAATTCTCCATTGTGAAAGTTTTACCTTCCTACATAAAAATATATTCTAAGTAATAATGCCAAATGAGAGTTTGAGTACATAAATTAGCATGTTGGTTACTTCAAGGAAAATGTTCAGATTTTTTATACTTGTATATAGCAGTTTCCATGAGGAAGGTCAATCTCAATATTCTTATAATCAATTATTCAAATAAAGAGATCTTTGTGTTTTGTATATTCATTGTCTTGCATGGCATCAAAAGGTTCCATGTAAGCTTTATGATTGGATTACAATCTAATCATCAATGTAGAAACCTGCAATTTTACAATCTCCTTGTTACTGATTAGTATCTGTGGATTACATTACTTCAAATAAAACCAACCATACAGGCAATGCTGATTTACAATATTTAGTAATTCAGATGATGTGTCTTAAATCACCTTTATGAAAAAATGATGATAATTCAATGGATTTATTATTAATTAATTAATTAATTTTTTAAGACTTTATTTATTCATGAGAGACACAGAGAGAGAGAGAGAGAGAGAGAAAGAGGCAGAGACATAGGCAGAGGGAGAAGCAGGCTTTATGCAGGGAGCCAGATGTGGGACTCCATCCCAGGGCCCATCAGGACCATCAGGACCATCAGGACCTGAGCAAAGGCAAACACTCAACCGCTGAGTCACCCAGGCGTTCCAATTCAATGGATTTAGATTCCACATGCAAATGAGATCATGCAGGTTTGTTTGTTTTTTTTCTTTCGGTGTCTGGCTTATGTCACTTAGCACAATGTCTTCCAGATTCACTTATTTTGTTGCAAATGGCAGGATTTTATTTTTAAGGCTGACTAATATTTGATTGTATGTTTTTTTGTGTGTGTGCATGTGTGCATCTTACAATTTCTTTTTCCACTCATCCATTGAGGGACACTTAAGTTTCTATATCTTGCTATCATTATTATGAATAATGCTGCAATGAACATGGGGATGCAAATATTTCTTTTAGACACCACTTTCATTTTGGGGGAGTACACACCCAGAAATGGGATTGTGCAAAATAGTAGTAACAGAGAGTAGAATATGATTAGGAGCAGAGAGGTGGGGGAGATGGGAAAATGTTGGTCAAGAGTGCAAAGTTGCAGTTATCTAGGATGATTAAGTCTATAAGTCTATAGCATGGTGACTAAAGTTAATAATATTGTATTAAGTACTGATTATTTGTTGAAAGAGTAAATCTCATCACACACACAATATGATAACTGTGAGGAGATATGTTAATTAGCTTGGCTGTAGTAATCATTTCACTATGCATATGTTTATCAAATTATTATGTTATGTATCTTAAATATATACAATATTTGTTTTTTAAAATATTTAAAACCCAAAATGATAGTTTGAAGGCTATAATGAATTCCGTTCTCTCACAGCAATTTATTCATTTAAAATGATCATCATTATGTGATTTGGATCAAATAAAGAATAACTTTAGAAAAGGAATCCAGTGGATTTAGAGAAACTTTTTTTAAGCACGCTTGAAAGATTCATTTATATTCCATCATTTGAAATGCTAATTATAAACTCTTCCTACATCCCTCTATCTGCATCTTAAAGTTCTTTCCCAATCTGTCAATATTGATTTGGGAAAATTGGAGTTATTAGATTAATTAAAGATATTAATTTTTTATTATAAAATTCAGCCTTCCTCCAATACAGATTTTCTTTTCTCTATTATTTCTATGTAGTAAAAAGAACTTGGCACATATGTTCCTAATATTAATACATGCTATTTGTTACCTTTTTTATTACTGTTTTTAAGATCTTTAAACTCATTATGTTCTACAACGACTGGAATGTTTGGTTTTAACGCTTTTTAAAAATATCAGATTATAGAACCAGATGAATTACTAGCTATTTTGAGGCTAAAGTCAAAAACTGTGGAAATAAAGTAGTTCATAATAAACTGTTGTAATACTCTAATAAAACTGATTGATACTGAATATATTAAGTTATGTGTTTCATATTTGAGAATATATTTTAGAAAATGTAGAATAAGGATAATGCCTACAATAAATCTTGTCACCTCAATTCAAACCTAAGGGTTTTCTTAAAAATATTATTACTAACATTAAACTCAAAGTATATTAACTTCACAAATAAAAAATTAAACATTTTGACTCACATTTTTATTGTAGTAAGATCACTTGCCATGAAATTTCCCCCTACCAAACTTTCAAGTATACAAAATTGTTAACTACACATACTTTGTTCCCTAGAGAGAACTTAATCATCTTGCATCACTAAAACTTTGTTCCTGTTAAATAGCAATTCCTGATATACATCATGATTCTACTGACATGACGTATTTAATATAGTGAATACGCATAGAGAGAGTAGAATGGTGTTTGCTAGGGGCTAAGGGGAAAGGGAACTGGAGAGCTGAATCACATGTTTTTAAAGTACAGGTTGAATCCATGGGTAACATAAAAAGTAGTCAACTAGTGTCTTTAACAAATAAGAAATTGTTGATAAAATGATAGACTGGTGATTACCTTCCAGCTATCATAAAAATCAAGAGTAAGGATATGTCAGTGACTGATGCATTATATTTGAAACAAGAAAAAGATCAATTTCGCTGGGAAAACAGTAACCCAAGTTTGTTTTCTAATATAAAAAATATATTAAAATAACTTATTGATAAAACTAGGATACATCCAAATTATTATATATTAACTATGTATTATTCCATGAGGTCAATATTTATTACAAATATTTTTATTTAGGTAAATCCTACAAATGCTACTCCACAGAATGATGCCTCAGGCTTATTAAGAAAACTGGATATAGGGACACCTGGGTGGCTGAGTGGTTGGGTGGCTGCCTTCTGCTCAGGTCATGACCCAGGGATCCGAGACTGAGTCCCACATTGGGCTCCTGTGAAAAGCCTGCTTCTCCCTCTGCCTGTGTCTCTGCCTCTCTCTGTCTCTGTGTCTCTCATTAATAAATAAATAAATCTTTAAAAAAAATAAAACTGGATGTGTAAAAGGCAACTATATAAACATAGTTGAGTGAATAGATTCAAAATCTATTAACATATTTTGTAAATTATATAAAAATTCTATATTTCTCAGTTCATTATCAGATTTTAAATCAACTTGAGTTAGCTTCTAATAAAGTGGCCTTGTAAGATGATTGATAATGTTAAGGTAGTTATTTTTATTTTCCCACATGAAAAATAAACTGAGACTTTTCACTGATATGCCCTAATAAGATGGGCTGTTATGTTGCAGTTACTAAATAAATAAATAAATAGATAGATAGATAGATAGATGATAGATAGATAAATGTCTAATAGTCTTAACAGATTAAACCACAAAGTTTTATTTCCTTCTCCTTCTTATACCTATGTGAACTAGAAGCGAGGCAGGGCTCTGATCCAAGCTACCCTGACTCCTGGACTTATTTTGTTGATGACTGATGGAGCAACCATTAACTGGAAAATCATTTCCACTTCTAGAGAAGGCAAAACCATAGCGAATTACAGCCTAAATTCTTAAATCTTGGAACTGGAAATGACTTCTGTCATTGGCACTTGTTTTCTTCTGGTCAAATCAAGAAACATGTCCGTTCTCAACATCAAAGTAGAGAAGAAATGCAATCTTATCAATGTGCCAAGGGAAAGAAGCTGAAGTATTCATTAGACAACATTAAAGACTATAGCAATCTGTCCTCTGGAGACTCCTTTGGGTCACCAAATATACAATATTGCCCCTTTCCACATTGTAGAACACAATGACAACCCAAAAGTCCCATCAATTCTGTGCATGTAGCACAAAGTCTAAGGTCTGGGGCATGATGACTGGTTGTTTCTGCATTCAATTTGGAAATCATTCCTCTGATCCAGAAATTTATAAACTGCAATAAAAATGATGTGTTCCCAACACACCCAATATATCAGACTGAAGGATCAAAAGGAAACTCATGATAAATATTCTATTTGATAGGATAATGAGAGAAGCAGCAGTCACTTAGTCACAGAAAATCTGAAATCCTTCTTGCATATGTCGCAAGGCCTCCTATACTGTGTTATAACATGTACCATAATTAGGCCCTGACTGTCCTCCACTAAAATTCTTCCCAATGTATTATGGCCTGACTCATCCCTCTGGGTGGTTTTTTCTTTTTGTTTTGCCAGATATGAACAGTGAATTTAAGACTTAGAATCTAGGCACTCCAGAGGCCAACAACCCCAATTAGAATTATTTTATAGATGTACTTCTTAGATTTGTTACATTTTCCCACTTTATATTCATTTGCCTCTTTTTCTCCCTGGGATCAATTGGGCCTATTAAATTTTGGTGACTGTGGTAGGTGGAATAATGACCCTTTCAAAGATGTTCAAGTCTTAATTCCTAGAATTTGTGCATGTAACCTTACAGGACAAAAAGGGACTTTGCAGATGTGATTAAGTTGAGGATCTGGAGCTGGGAGGATTATCCTGCATTATCTAGGCAGGCCCAATAAGGGTCCTTATAAGTGAAAGAGGATGGCAGGAGAAGCTGAGTCAGAGGAGAAGATGTGATAATAGGAAAGAAGTCAGAGTAACATGAAAAGACTCAACTGACCATTGCTGGTTTGAGAGATGGAACAGAAAAAAATGTGTGTAGACCCTAAATGTAAGAAACAGCAAAACACAGATTTACCCTTGAATCTTGAGAAAAGGATGCAGTCCTGCAGACACCTTGCTTTTCATGCAGCAAAATCCACTAAAAACATCTGACTGGTAGAACTACATGATAATAACTTTGTTGGAAGACATGGTATTTGTTGTTTTTAAAGATTTATTTATTTATTTAAGCACAAAACACAGAAAGGGAGGGGCAGAGGGAGACAGAATCACAAGCAGACTCCACACTGAGAATGGAGCCCAAGGTGTGGCTCCATCTAACCACTCTGAGATAGATCATGACACTGAGATCGCTACCTGAGCTGAAACCAAGACTCAGACCTTTGAGCGACTGAGGTCACCTAGGTACCCCCAGTGACTGTTTTAAGCTATGTGGTAATTTGTAACAGTAGTAATGGAAATGAATAACAATTTTGGTACCAGAATAGAGGTGCTGCTAAAATACCTAAAAGTGTACACATGGCTTTGGAATTGGACAATGGGCAGAAGCTGGAAGAATTTTGAGGAGTGAATTAGGACAGACTCAGAGTACCTTGAACAGACTGGTAGCAGAGAATCCTGTTTACTGATTCTGCTGGTGAGGACTCAGAAGAAAGTAAAAACACAGCAAAGAAAATATATTCACTTTAGACAATGCTTATATCTTCATGATAAGACTTGGTAGAAGTACAGATGTTAAAAAGTGCTGCTGAGAAAAGCTCATATGGCAATGAGGAAGATGTTGGAAACTGAGGAAAGGAGATCCTTGTTATTATGTAGTGGCAGAAAGCTTAGCCAAATTGTGTTCCTTAGTTATATGGAAAGCAAAACTTGCAAATGATACACTTATATACTTAAAGGGATTTTTAAGCCAAGTGTTGAAAGTACAGCTTGATTCTTCTCACTGACTGTAGCAAAATTTGGAAGGAAAGAGATCAGTTGAGGAAGAGAAAACCAGTACTTAATGATTTGCAAAATTCTCAATCTATTCTGATGGGAAAAGGTGTTAAAATTAGGAGATTGTCAGGATATCTGCTCTGTAGAGAAAGCCAAGTGTGTTACTAGACAACCTTTCGCTAGTAACTTAAAAGAATAAAAAGGTTGTAGTATTCAGCCAAAAAGAGGTTTCTTTAGTAAGATTATATGGGTGACTCACAGATGCTTCCAGCCATTTCAAGCAGGAACCAAGAATAGAGATGAGATTGTTTAGGAAAATACTGTGGAAAAACTTGTTATGGAAAGGAGTTAAGGTCCACAATATGCACAGGATACTCACAAAGTTCTTCAGAATTTTAAACCATCAGGAACACTTCTTGCTTCGACTGAAAGAGACAGAATGTAATGAAAAGGCCATCAGGCTCCCCAAATTCTAAGGACAGGAAATAGACTGGTGAAACTACTCAGCTAATCTGCTGCCCTTCTTGGAGTAGGAGGATGATGATGAGGGCAGAGCCACTAACTACAGAGGGTTATTCACAGGCCTAGAAACCTAGTGGAATTTGCTTGGTGGGAGCTTGAAATTTCTGGAGGCTGGTAGTTCCTTTTTTCCCCTTCCATTATCTCCTTTTTTTGAAGGTCAAAGTCTTTAACTGGTGTCCCAGACGTGTCATAGCATTGTGTTCTGGGAGCACATAACGTCTTCTAGTTTCACAAATCTGTGGATGGAGCAGAATTTTTCCTGTGGGTGAATTAAACCCAGTGTCTTAACCACACCTGAGTTCCATGATTTAAATGATGAGATTTGGGACTCTGAGCTGATTACATTTCATTGAGACGTTTTAAGCTCCAAGTTGATTCTGTAACAGGCTGAGACTTTGAAGATGTTGGAAACAGGTGAATGCACTTTGCATGTGAGAAAACATAAATCTCTGGAGGCCAGGGAACAACTGTGATAGGCCGAATAACAACTCCTCCAAAGAGATCTGCATCCCAATTCCCTGAACATATGATTATGTTACCTTAGATAACAGAAGGAACTTTGCAGATGTCATTTCATTAGAGATCTTGTGATGGAAATATTCTGTGTTACCCAGATGGACTCAATGTAATCACAAGGCTTCTTATATTTTTGGAAGAGGGAAGTGGGAAAGGCATAGTCAGAGAAGATGTGAGGATAGAAGCAGAGGTCAGAGTCAGGTGAAATGAGAAAGTATCCACTAGCTATTGTTGGTTTGAAGATAGAAGGGGACAATGAGCCATGGAATCTGGGAAGCCTCTGCAAGCTAAAAAAGGCAACATATAGATACTCACATAGAGCCTCCAGAAGAAACACAATCTTGCTAGCAAGGTTTTAGTGCAGTAAGATCTATTTTGGACTTTGAACTGCCAGAACTATGAGATAATAAAATTTATATTATTTTAAAACACTAGGTTTATAGTGATTTTTTTAGCAGCATTAGGAAATTAATGCAGGAAATTAGTATATACTTTTAGTCTTTCTTGCCTGAGCCATTTGTTCAACTGTACGGATCTAGTAGACATCACTTTAGTTCATTAAAAGTTTTCGATTACCAATATGGTGCTTATAACATACTGCTGAGTTTCAAATGGCCTTTAAATAAATGCTCAAATGGTTTTCACTACTTTTTTTTTATTTTGAAATACTCCATTTTTGGTATTTTCACATTGAAATAGTCAATATTCAGTAACATTCTCAGTGTTGCTTTAATGTGTTTTAAAATATTTTTGTTATTTTTATTTTATTTTATTATTTTGCTGCTGAGAAGCATGTGTCTATTCCAACCCTACATGACCCTACTTTTGTGGGTTCTCTCCATTCCCTTATGTTACTACTGCAAACTGGTCAATTATTTTCTCCTCTCTTTCTTGTATTCCATGGTCAGATGTAGTCCATGGCAACCAACACATGCTCCTAACACTGTGTTCCAACCTCTTCAGGAGGGCTACCAGCAACTTAGGAGTTGACCTGGGCTCCAAAGATCTCAGCAACAGTTTTACAACCATTACATAGATTCTAGGT
Organism: Canis lupus baileyi; assembly: GCF_048164855.1. Classification (NCBI taxonomy): domain Eukaryota; kingdom Metazoa; phylum Chordata; class Mammalia; order Carnivora; family Canidae; genus Canis; species Canis lupus. The sequence continues at coordinate 50,346,917 of NC_132855.1, read as the reverse complement.
TTTCCAACACCCAACATCTTTTATTTTCTATCTGCCAATCAGACTGTAAACAAATGCTACTTATTTCAGTGTTTTCCTCTTATAGCAGCATTCATTTTTGTACCAGTCAGGATACCAGGTTAAGACGCAGAACAAGCTACTTCAAACTACTTAATGACTTAAAACAATAAAGGTTAGTTTTTCATCTTCATATACCTCCTCTGTAGGCCAGCTGGAAACTCTGCTTGTAGCCATCCTCATTTTGGAACCAAGACTGGCAAATAAGCTATTTCTTGCAATATTGCTGGTCACTGGCAGAGAGTATAAAGTCTAGTGGATCACGTGCTGGTCCAGGCCATAGATGCTTTCATCCATAAATGACACAAGCCACAGCTCACATGTCGTTGTCCAGAGCAGTACCCACAGTCATTCTCAACTGTAGGACAGGAGGGAAGGAGAACCAGAATAACTGAACAGCAATTAGGACTACCATGTATGTTATTTGAATCAAAGCTGTGATACAGTTATGTTGACTTTCCAGTTGAAAATGAAAAAAGAGATGTTCTAAAAGAAATTTGGGGTATCATTTAAAACTACACACAACCAAATTGTAAACATTCTAGTGTGTGATGTTCTATAATACAGTGCACAGCAACAGTTTTCTTGTACCAGAAGATACAAAATCTTAGTGATAAACTCATTATTCTATCCACACAAATTCCTTTTACATTACAGCAAGTCTCATACACCAAGAATTATAGAGGGAGTCATTAAAACATTGTTCTTATGCATTACAATATTTATACAGAATGACTTTGTTTATCACACAATATTGTTAATGCCTTAAAAATGAGAATGTAAACTATAGCTTTACCTCATTTGATTATATCTGTATGAAAAGATTCTTGACTCTAAGGACATCACTCTATAAAAATTAGTTGCATAATAACAGCTTTGTATGTGAAAGCAAAGGCAATGGCATTCCTTTTCAGGAAAGGGAAAAAGGAAACATAAGGGTACATTTGAAACATGGGTACTTTGTAAAGCTTCTATTTTAGGGCACACTGTAGTGTCCAAAGGTCTTGTCTGAGACAATGTGTCATGACCTTTATATCAAGGGATAGAGATGGAGTGCTCCATTTTAGACAATGCATGTGTGTGTGTGTATAACCTATTAGAGAGAGAGTTTATGTGGGCTGGAGAGGGGAAAAGGGAGAGAAAGGTAGGGAGAAAGAGAGAGAGAATTTTAAGCAGACTCCATGCCCAGCCCAGAGCCCAATGCAGGGCTCAATCTCAGAACCCTGAGATCATGCTCTGAGCCAAAATCAAGAGCATTTGCTTAACCGACTGTGCCACTCAGGCACCTCTAGACAGTATCTATATTGATATAATAGAAGTACCTGAAGAAACTTTACAGCATAAGACCATGAGTGGCATTGTTTTCAGATTTCATTGGGGTTTAACTACTGAACTATGTAATATGCCTAACATTGGCAACTAGAAAAATGATAAGGAAGGTAATTGAATCACAGAAATGATGAAGAGTCAGTATTCATTAATTTATATTCTGCATTAAATTGTCAATTTTATAGCATCTTTCGGACTGTTTTGTAGGATTTCTTGTAAGAAGGAGAACTTACTTTTGTAAACAACAAGCTGTCAGAATCAAAAAGGAAACAAATTCTGTGAGCAGTAACAAACCAGAGATCACCACAGAGCATAAGACTTATTAAAAATCCATGATTCTATAAAGCTTGTAGAGACAGAGAGGGTAATAAATGAACTAATGACAAGAACCTGCAGTGAGCTATTACTACTATAATGATGCCTTAGTGACCCTCTAATAAATGCTTAATTTGTTTCTTGGCAGGATAACCCCCTTGGAAGGCCTAAGGTGGTATGGTCAAAGCAATATGAACAAAAATTGCTTTTTAATAGCTACATAATGAAGCTTGCATGACTTTAAAATATGGAAATAAACTTTACTACTTCACATTGTTATTTTCCTATTCTGAATTCCAAAACTACAATAACAGTACTACTTCAATATCCTTGTCATCTGTGTTTAAAAAAATTCTTTTAACTCTTTATACTTATTGAAATGTGTGAATAACTTTATGATATGCTGTTTAATATGGTTTAATATGCCTAAGCATAATAGCAAATTTTACTAAATTATTAATTTATAAGCACTTAATATGTTTAGATGCCTAAATCAGTTAGCTTCTATATTTTCATGTTTGACCATTCTTTTTCTAATTAGGATATATATTCAAAGAACCTGAATGCTTATGGAAATGTAATTATTTCCTTTAACACTTCATTGAGGAAAACTCTAAAAAGTGCTATATGCTCATATATTTTTGACACTGTTTGCCCTCTGATTTTACTTATATTCATTGCTTTTATTTGTTGCTACTTTCAGAAAATCCAAACACCCAAGTGGGTTTGAATTAAGTCAGTATTAGGGCCTGATGTGTACATTAGAAGAGTTGGTGTTTAACATGATTATTTTTTTAAAGCCAATCTTACCTCATCTCCCATGGACCACAATTGTCCTGCAAGAGGCTCCTTTTGTCAGAGAATCTCAGTGAATAGGCTTCATATCCACTCATGACCCTTTCTGATCAATGTCATTGAAGGTCATTGTAAATCTTTCATAGCTGCATCAAAGTCAGCTTTTTTGATTTTTATCTTGTGCCTTTAACTTTGATTTCATTTTGTTACTTCTGAAAGTCCTCTTGGTCCAAAAGCCCACAACTGACTGTCTGCCATTAATTTCTCATCACTTCAAGTTCTACAGATACCAGTCCATCCACCTTACACTAACTCTTGCTTCTGGACTCAGCTCAGCCCAGAGGTGCTATTATTCTTCAGAATGGCATTCAGGGGAGGAGGTAACAGAAGTCAGGCTGATCTAGCCAGTACCTGTTATAAGTGAAACAATGAAAACAAAAAGAATGAATTGTAAACGTGGTAACTTCGGAATCCCATGCAGGAGACAGGCTGATGAATGTGGGAACTCAATAACCTAGACAATCATTTCTAGAGTACCAGAATCTAATATGGAAGTCAACAAGATTGTCCACCTAGATTTAGAGAGTCAGGAGATAAACTTGGGAAAATTCAGTTATCGCTGTGTTAGAGGAAAATCATAGATAAAAGAAAGGGAAAAGGAGAAGTAATTATAAAATTATAATTGATTTGAAGATGGAAGGGTCATAAAATCATTGACTAGGAATCATGAGTTTTATTTAAACTGAATCAACAGTGTAACACATTCTCAAAGGAACCATAACAAAGATGGAATTGGAATTTATCTTTGGTTGAAAGCCCCAAAAAGTCTTAGATCCATAATCATTCAAATATATTTAATTAGTATATCAAAAAAGCTTACTGCTATTTTCATTTGATTAATAATGTTCTTAGATAAATAAGAAAATGTTGTAATGAGAAAATAAAGTACAATACTGGGATGTTTCTTAATATCCTCCAGAAAACAAAACATTTGATGTCAATAGCAATCCAAATTATTAATCCCCTCCTTCAGGGGTGGGTGGGTCCTATAGTTGCAAGGAACTGTATCATTTTCCTGAAAGTGTAGCTCAATCATTTATAGTCCATCATTGATCTGCCAATATATACATTATTGCTTTTGTTATATTTATTTATCTTACAGGTATTTCCTTTGCCCAAAGGAAATTACCTAAGAGAAGAACAGAAAAACAATTCTACTTTGCCTGAGAGTTTTTTCAATGGCACAAGAAACACTAAAAGGTTGAGGACAAGCAATAAGAGAAAACACAAGAATTTGTCTTCTTTCTTTCTGTGAATTAACTCTGTATCCAGTTTAAAAAAAAAAAAAGGCCAATGAAGATCACAGTGTAGATTATAGTGTAGAGAGATTTTCAACTCAATGATATTTATTTTCTGCCTTCAACTACTGTGGTACCAATAGTGATTTTTGAGAAAGAAATATCAATTGGAACTTCAAGCTATCACTACTTTTGAGGCATTATATTTTGTGGCAATTTCTCTGCAACTATGCAATTCAAAACTTATGCTAAAGAGGGTATATACTGTAATCTTTGTGGAGTAAAAGAGTGTGTTTATATGTAATTTTTTAAAATGCTTTATTTTCAAATAATTTTGGATTTACCTAAGAGTTGCAAAGACAGTAAAGAGAGTTGCAGTTAAGTCCTTCACTTATCTATTTCTCATGTTAACATTTTATGTGACTATGGTATGTATATTTTGAAATTATCCTCATAAGCACAAGTAACTATATATTAAAAAGAAGCTTATAAACATTGGCATACTGAGAGTAAATTCAGCAGCCAGCCTGGAGGCTTTAAAAATGAGTCTTCTAGTCTATGGAACAGATTATATGACTGAAATTTCATTAACAAGAGAAAGCATTTTAGGACCCTTTAAGGCTTTCAGTAGTGTATAAAAAGTTATTTAGAAACTAGGAACCACTTCCGCATCTCATTTACCTAACTGATGAGAGATAAATGAGCTAAGCATTTAAAGCACAGCCTTGAGATATTTTTTTGTACATGAACCACAGTCTAACTCTCCTAAAAGACAAGAGAATCATTAGCTTTCTGCTACCACAGTGCCAGCAGCAGTCACTAACCTTTCCTACCATAAATAGTTTCAGAAATAGTAATAGAACAATTATAAATCACGCTTCTCATCACTGATTTAGTACATTTTTGTAAATCTAAACCAGAAACCCTATAAATGGTAATACTTTATTATGTGTAAACAAAATATTGCTATTTATTAAAAATGTCATTAAATCTCACTGCGGTTGTATGAAAATAATTCATACTGCCTCATGGGAGGTCTTTTTTATGAAGGAAGCTGAGAGATAAATATTCTGTAGATTGCTTCAAAAACAGATGAAAATTTCATTTGCTGAGAAGGATGACTATCACCACCATTTGGGCAATGTTAAAATCAGACTTGAGGCTATTGCCAAGACTGGAATCTCCCTTGCTGATACAAAAGCCAGTGATAAAAAGTCCACTTTTGAAATGATATGGAATTAATATTAATTTGAAAATACGAGAATCCATTCTAATACTGTCAGTCCTGTAAAGCATTTTTATTATGGGTATTGAGTGAATAACTAGGAGTGTGACTGCTGGGTTGCATGGAAAGTCTATGTTTAACTTTGTAACAAACTACCAAACTGTCTTCGAAATAGCTGTACTATTTTTCATTTTCAGCACTGATAGATGAGAGTTCTTGTTGCTTCACATCCTCAACCAGCAGTTAGTATTGCCAGTTAAAAAAAATAGATATTCTAATACATGTACAGTAGTATCTCATTTCACTTAATTTGCAACTCCTTCTTGACATGTGATGTCAAGTATCTTTTCATATACAGATTTGCTATCTGTATATCTTCTTTGGTAAGCTGTCTCTTTGCCCATTTGTTTTTTGGAAACTGAAGGAGTGACTGTAATACAGCAAACCCATGATAAAAGTTATATGGATGAGGAATTGCCTCTTATGGATGAGCAAAGAAAGTGGTTTCTTGAGTTGGAATGTACTCCTGGTGAAACTGCAGTGAAGACTGTTGAAATGACAACAAAGAATGTAGAATGTTAAATAAACTTCATTGATAAAGCAGTAGCAAGATTTGAGAGAATTGACTCCAGTTTTGAAAAAGATTCCACTATGGGTACAATGCTATCAAACAGCATTTCATGCTACAGAGGAATCGTTCATAAAGGGAAGAGTCCATTGATGCAGCAAACTTCACTGTTGTCTGATTTTAAGAAATTGCCGTGGCCACCCAACCTTTAGCAATCACCACCCTGATCAATCAGCAGCTGAGCTGCCAACAATGAGGCAAGACCCTCCAGCAGCAACAAGGTTGATGACACACTGAAAACTCAGATGATGGTCCGTGTCTTTTAGCAATAAAATATTTTTAAATGAAGGTATGTACATTGTATTATTTAGACATAATGCTATTACCTACTCCATGGACTACAGCAGAGTGTAAACATGACTTTTAAATGCACTGGCAAACCGAAAAATTCATTTGACTCACTTTATTGCTTTACTGTGGTGGAACCCATAATATTTCAAAGGTATGACCAGGGTTTATCAGACCCTTCTTATTCAGCTTTCCCTAACCTAGATCACTCCTGTAGTCACTGCTACAAACATTTCTGTATTAAAACCATTATTAGGAAAGTGTCAGAGATAACTAAGTGGAATTTGAAAACTCACAGGCAAGTAGCTTAATGTCTTATACCACTCAACATAGAGTATGGTAAACTTTCCAACATAATTTAGTTAAAGCTCAGGATAATTATATTGATTTACAGGTGCTGCAAACACATAGATAAATGCTGATAACATTATGATTTTTATTTCCAAATATGTACTCTATTTTAGCAGTGTTTTTATTGTTGATTATTGTTATTTGGAACATTGTTTTTACTAAAGCACAATTAACATACAGTGTTATATCAGTATCAGATATACAATATAATGACTTAACAATTCTATACATTACTCAGAGCTCAGTACAGTAAGTGTATTCTTAATCTCTTCTATCTATTTCAGCCATTCTCTTCTCTACCACTCCTCTAGAAACCATTAGTTTGTTCTCCACAGTTGTCTATTTTGTTGTCTCTTGTTTGTTTCTTAAATTTCACTTATGAGTAAAATCATACGGTATTTGTCTTTGTCTGATATCCTGTAGGTCTATCCATGTTGTTGCAAATGACCAGATCCCCTTCTGAGTAATATCCCATTGTGTGTGTTGTCTGTGTGTGTGTGTGTGTGTGTGTGTGTGTGTGTATATATATACACACCACACCGTCTTTATCCATTCATTTATAGATGGACACTTGGTCTGCTTTCATAATTTGGCTGCTATATATAATGCTGCAATAAATACAGGGATTGGGCAGCCCCGGTGGCTCAGCGGTTTAGCACCACCTACAGTCCGGGGTGTGATCCTGGAGACCCGGCATCAAGTCCCACATCGGGTTCCCTGCATGGAGCCTGCTTCTCCCTCTGCCTCTCTCACTCTCTCTGTGTCTCTATGAATAAATAAATAAAATCTTAAAAAATATAGGGGTGTATATATCTTTTTGAATTCATGGTTTATTTTATTTTGGGGGTAAATACTCAGTAGTAGAATTATTGGATCATATGGAAATTCTATTTTTAGTTTTTGAATAGCCTCCATACTGTTTTCCAAGTGGCTGCACCAGTTTGCATTCCCACCAACATGGCGAGAGGATTCCTTTTCATCCACATCCTGACCAACACTTGTTATTTCTTGTGTTTTTTTTATTTTTTTTATTTTAAGCCATTCTAACAGTGTCAGGTGATATCCTGTTGTGGTTTTGATTTGCAGTTGCCTGACGATGAGTGATGTTGAGCATCCTTGCGTGTGTCTATTCACCAGCTGTGTGTCCTTTTTGGAAAAATGTCTATTTAGGTACTAAGATGATTTGTTTTGTGTGTGTGCATATGTGCTGAGTTCTATACTTTGGATCCCTTATTGGATATATCATTTACAAAATATATTCTCCTATACAGTAGGTTGCCTTTTTGTTTTATTGATTATTTCCTTCATTGTACAAAAGCATTTCATTTTTGATGTAGCCCTAATAGTTTGATTTTGTTTTTCTTTCCCTTGTCTCAGGAAACATACCTAAAAAAATACCTGTGGCCAACATCAAAGAAAATACTGGCTATGTTTTCTTCTAAGAGTTCTATGGTTTCAGGTCTCATAGTTAAGTTCTTAATCCATTTTGAGTTTATTTTTGTGTATAGTCTAACAAAATGATCTAGTTTCACTCTTTTGCTTGTAGCTGTCCAGTTTTCCCAGCACTATTTGTTGAAGAGACTTTTTCCACATTGCATAATCTTGCCTTTTTTGTGATAGATCAATTTGCCATATAATCATGAATGTAGTTTTGGGTTTTACACTGTTCTGAGTACTGTAACTTTGTAGTATATTATGGAATCTGGGCTTGTGATACTTCCAGCTTTACTCTTATTCAAGATTGCTATGGCTATTCAGGGTCTTTTGTACTTCCACAAGTTTTGGGATTATTTGTTCTAGTTCTGTGAAAAATGTTTTTGGTATTTTGATAGGGATTGTATTAAATGTGAAGATTGTTTTGGATAGTATGGATACTTTAACAATATTGGCTCTTCCGATCCATGAGCATGAAATATCTTTCCATTTGTTTGTGCCATCTTCAATTTCTTTGATCAATGTTTTATAGCTTTCAGGCTACAGGTTTTTCACTTCCTTTGTTAAGTTTATTTCTTTGTTAATTTTATTATTTTTGGTGTATTTGTAAGTGGAAATGTTTAAGTTTTCTTTTTGCTACTTCATTATTAATGTGTATATATATATATATCCAACAGATTTCAGTATATTGATTTTGTATCCTGAGGCTTTACTGAATTATCAGTTCTAGCAGTTTTTTTGTGGAGTATCTTATTCCTTATAAGAATATGAACAAAGACATCCAAGTTTTTGTCTTGTTGACGCTGAAACAGGAAATTTCATCTTTTTAAATGAAAGATAAAAACTCTCAGGCCTCCTGAGTAGCTCAGTCAGTTAGGCATCTGCCTTTGGTTCAGGTCACAATCCCAGGATCCTGAGATCCCAGCTCCCTCCTCAGTGGGGGACTGTTTTTCCCTCTGCCACTCCTCTCCACTCATGCTCTCTCTCACTCTCTTTCTCAAATAAATAAAATCTTAAAAAAAAGATAAAAACTCTCAGAAAATGTGTTCTATAATATCTTAGGTAAATCTATGATTATTTCTAAAATGGAACTATTCATTTATTAAAAGATCCATTAACAATATATATTGATAGTGTCCAATTCCTTCCTTTTTTTGAAACATGTCTGTGTAGATAAGGGTGACTGATAAGTGGAAAGGTCTGACTATATAAATGCCTGGTCCATAGTAGGAAATCAATCATTTAATTATTATTGCATTATTAACAAAAAGGTAAGTAGTACCATAATAAATATCTATGAAAGAAAAAAATTGATAAATGGAAGTTCTTAAAATTTAGAACTTATGCTCTGCAAATGATGCTATAAAAATAGTGAGGAAAAAAGAGCCATACTAGGTAAAAATATTTGTAAAACATTCATCTAATAAGGGCTTGTATTCAAAAATATATAAACAACTTCTAATATTCAACAATAAGAAAACAACCCAATTAAAAATGAGCTAAGGCTCTGTCAGACAACTCAACAAAGATATAGAGATGGCAAATAAACATATTAAAAGATGCTCAACATTATACATCACTAAGAAATTGCAAATTAAAACAGGTGCTACTCTGTACCTAATATAATAGCTAAAATTAGAAACACTGAAAGCACCAAATGTTGGTGAGGATGTGTAGCAACAAGAATTCAATGGATAACATTGATGGTGGGAATCCATAATGATATAGCCACTTTGCAAGACAATTTGGTAATTTGTTATTAAGCTAAACACAATCTTACCATATGATCTAGCAATCTTTCCCTAGGTATTTACCCAAATAAGGTGAAAACTTACCTATATACAATAACTTGCACATAGATATTTACAGCAGCTTTAATCATAACTGCAAAAAATTGGAAGCAACTAAGATGTCTTTTAATAGGTGAATGTATAAACAAACTAGTATATCCATACAATGGAATATTAGTGATAAAAAAAAAAAAGAACTATCAGGCCAAAAAAAGAACCACACACTAAGGAACTTTAAATTTGTATTACTAAGTGAAAGAAGTGAATTTGAAAGGTTACATATTGTATGACCCTAACTATATGACATTCAAGAAAAGGTAAAACTATAAAGATAGAAAAACATTAGTGGTTGCCAGGGGTCAGTAGGCAGGAAAGGATGAATAGGCGGAGCACAAGGAATTTTCAAGGCAGTGAAACTTTTCTGTGAGATACTGTAATGGTGGGTACATGACATTATGTATAAGGGCTAATTCAGTGAGAGGGATGTAAAAAAAATACAAGAAAATGTGATTGTCAAATGTCGGAGTTTGACTCACCTTTGTAATGTAAACTTGGACCTTATTCAACAGTTTTGATTTTTTTTTATCAAAACATATACAATAAATGTATCTGGTTTTCCTGACAACAGAGTCAAACATAACAAAAGCTGAATTATAAAACTACTATTTGTGTGGCATATTTATTTTATGTATTTTATCTCATTTGCTATACATCATTAATATATAGTTAGAGGCAGGACAAAATATCATTTTCACTTTTCCAAAAAAAATAAAAGTAATGATGTATCCAAAAGCACAATTCTGCTGCATGACAGATAAAAGAGGAAACTTTCAGAGCTAACTGCTCAAAGTGACATACTTAAGATTAGCCATTAAATAGTAAAGAATTGGGGCAGCCCAGGTGGCTCAGCAGTTTAGCACCACCTTCAGCCCAGGGTGTGATCCTGGAGAACTAGGATCGAGTCCCACGTCAGGCTCTCTGCATGGAGGCTGCTTCTCCTTTGCCTGTGTCTCTGCCTCTCTCCCTGTGTGTCTCATGAATAAATAAATAAAATCTTTATTAAAAAATGGTAAAGAATTGATTTGAATTATTAAATTAGGTATTTATAACTTCTTGACCATATTCACTGATGTTGTTAGCATTTAATAATCACTTCACTTAATTAAAGAAAGTGATTCAAGGTCCTTGACAATTATTTACGTGGAAAATTTCTATGTCTTCAAACACCAGATAAAATAAAAATTATTTATGCATCTAATATAAAATTTTTATTGTATTTATTTTTATTGCTTATTTTTATTGTAATGATATGGCAAAATAATTGTCTACAGCTTGGTTTTATGCATATGTACTTTTATTTCTCCTGGTTGTAGTAATGAATCCTCTTCCCCCATTTCCTTCCTTCAACCTTAAACAGAGTCAGGTGGGGTGGCCAAGTGGTAAGGCATTGGTTTTGTAATCTTAAACAGAATTCAGAGGTCATAGTAAATAGTAACTGGGTACATCCTGATGATTCATAGTTCTGAACTAGAGAGAATGTTGAACTCAAGCATTGCTTTTTAGAGCTTTGAATTTGTTGTCAAGTGGAAGCTTCTTCATTCAGTTGGCTAGCATCCTGGAGATTACTCATTTTCTGAAGGTGATTTTTTTTTCTTTTTTATCTCCTGATATGTTATTTAATAAATTGTTGCTATAATAACCAAATGATTTTATAATCCTTAGATATATATTTTTCAAAGACTAAGGTGCTCATTTATCTTCTAGCAGGCACAGAAATAGACTAAGTGGCTTACTTCTACCATCATCTAAGACTTTCCTTACCTTTTCTGGATGATTCTGAACAACCAACCATATACTACAAACCTATGAAGTTCTAAAACCGGAGATAATGTCAGAATAAAAGTATTCCTCTTCCTCCCCTTTTCCTCATGTGTTTGGATGCTGCAATACATTTTTCTGGCAGGAAATCCCTTCTCTCATTCTCTCTGGCCATAAAAATGAGAGCATTTCCTTGCCATGATCATCAGATTCCAGAAAAGTACTTAATGGGATGTTGTGCTGTCCAAAGCAAGGAAGATCCTGGCCTACACCATGGCTTGAGGCCATCTAAGAGTGAACTTCTGATAATATAATTGGTGGTCCATATAATTTAGTAAGATTACTGAAATTATGTAATTCTGAATGTAAAATGACACAATGCAACTGAAGTTCAAGCTCTAACCCTGGAGTTCTTTTCTTGAAAGAATCAAAAGAAACAACATAGTTTTGATTTTATAACAATTTTTCCAAGATGGATGACTCAGAATTGAATTTTTGCATTTTATCCTTCAGCCTTAAGATTTGGTTGTTTTTTGCTGAAATTATTGGATAGATATTCTATCCCGAGCATGTTTGTGAGTGTATAAGTGAAAAAATACTATCCTCCAAGGTATCTGTTGTATTCAGTTACTATGACTTTTCTCCCCTTTTTTCCTAGCTCTAAGTGTTTAAATTTCCCTTGCCAAGTTCACTTTTACTTGGCTTTTGCTACTACTTGATTCCCTTTTTCACAAGTATTTTTATGGTTTCTCATACTTTCCACCTATGTATATCTCTTTTCTGTCAGTGCTCATTTTCTGTTCTTTCAATAGACATACCTAGTTAGGAATCTTTCTAGGATCAGTTTCTAAAGTCAAGCCGTTTATTTACATGAGTCTTCATCATTTTTAACCCCTTCTACACATTGAAGTGTTTGAGGATGCTGCTGTAGACAACTTATCTGTCTGAAAGTAGCTTAAAACTCCACACTAAGTGAAAGTCTTTTGGGTGAGACTAGCCAGAGCTAGCTTTATTTTGAGTAAGCTATTACTGTGAGTTTTCCAGGAGGGAAAGAAATGACTCTTTGCCCCCAAATATTTCTTACATCAATGTAATGTTCTTCCACAGATTACTTAACATAACTTCAGACATGTGTCAGTGTCTAAATTCCTGTTACAACATGGTCATTCTTTTTGATAAGGCATTTTATATTTAAAATGGATTTGTGTAAAACAAGAAAAATCGGGATCCCTGGGTGGCACAGCGGTTTGGCACCTGCCTTTGGCCCAGGGCGCGATTCTGGAGACCCGGGATCGAATCCCACGTCGGGCTCCCGGTGCATGGAGCCTGCTTCTCCCTCTGCCTGTGTCTCTGCCTCTCTCTCTCTCTCTCTGTGACTATCATAAATAAATAAATAAATAAATAAATAAATAAATAAATAAATAAAATTAAAAAAAAAAAAAAAACAAGAAAAATCCCCTGGGATATCATCAAAGTCTTCACTGCAGCGGAGTTTTTATCTCACAGTTTGATCAATGAGATTCACTACCTAAAGGATTCATTTCTTCCTATCTCCTGAGCCAGCCTAAAGGAAGCAGTAGGAATTATTGCAAACCTATGCATGGGGTTCAAATCTTAGAATTGCACTTACTGTCAGACCTTAAGCAAGCTATTCAACTTCTCTGGTCTGTTCCCTTATCTGAAACTTAGGAAGGAACTAACATGCATGCTTTCGTAGGGTTTTCTGGAGAATTGAATGAGTTGATAAATGTAAAGTCTTTAGGATAATGCCTAATACAAAATAAGCAAAAATTTAAGATTTGTTATTATTGCCTGCTCACGTGATCAATACTACTAAGCTACCATATTGATTTTTGATGTTTTTATGGTCTGAACACAAGCCCACCATGTCTTGTTAGTTCTCTCCAGTTCACTCACCATAACTCCATCATTTTGTCCCCGTTTTAGGTCGCTTTATAAAATGAGAAGGTTACCTTTGTGTGTGCTTTATAATTTATTCCATTGGTCTCCCTAGTACCCCAGACCCTCAGAAAAGCCAGGACTCCTGAGGACTAGTCACTTGGATGACTCCTGGTGGTTTTTCTAATTAAAAAACACTGCTTTCCTTCAGATATCCTGGTACTAGTTTGTTATATGTCCAGTCAGTTTGCAGCTTGGTAAAATTTTTTAACCAGTTCTCTGCTTTGGCTTTGGATTATTTTGCCCACTTCTTAATGTTTTTCTTTTTCTGCTTATTCTGAGCATTCTTATTCCTAAATCATAATGCAAGGGATATAGTGATAATCCTTGACTACCACATGCATTTATATTGAGGCATTTAAAAAGTTATGATGATTTAAGCAGCAAATAACAGAAAAGTCAAATTTCTTAACTAAATCAGAATACATTCTCTTATACATAAGAGATATCAGAGCATTTCCAGATTTGACTAATTCATTTGATTAACAATGTGAAGGACCCAGGTTCCTTCTCTTTTTATTCTGTCACCCCTAGTTTGCTGGGAGAAAATGCATTTTTTTTTATTATATGTTTACTTCCTATCCTAGAGCTTCCCAGAAAATATGGCCTTATTTTGCACTGACCATAATTAAGTCACATCTAAACAAATGTTCATTTTTAAACCAAATTAAAGAATGAAAAAACTTCAATTACCTTTGAAAAAACAGGATTTCTTCCAAATATGGAGTAGAAGTTTGGAGAAACGAACAAAATCTGTGGTTTAAAACTATTTTTTTTTAATTTATTACATGTATTGTGGGTCAGTAATTCTATGTCAGTTGGACACTTTGGGCTCAGAATACATTATGTGATTATAGTCAAACAGGGATTGGTAGTGGAATAGCAAATGAAGAACTTCACTGGAAGTAACGCTCGCTCGCTCTCCATGGATTTCAGGGCCCTTCCCTGTGGTTTCTCTACATGGGCTATTTGGGACTTCCTCTAGGCAACCAGACTGTTCACATTGAAGCCTAAGGCCCCAAAGGTGACTGTTTCAGTTAACAGGATGGATGCTGCACCCTCTTAAGGCTGTCCTTCAATTTAATATAGTATAATCTTTGCCACACTCTCCTGGATACACACAAGTCACAAGTTGTTTGGCATTGGGGGAGTGGAATTAACTTCCACCTCTTAATAGAAAAGTGGCAAGGTTCTAGAAAACACAGGAGACTAGAGATACTATGTAGCCGTCTTTGGAAAGCACCATCTGCCACAGACAAAATATAAAAAGAACTTCCTATTGGGTAATTTGCCACAGAAATTGTTCTCTTGTTCTGTGTGAGTGAAAGGTGGGGTAGATGAGTTTGGGAAAAAATTCAGGATCAGGAAATGTCAAGGTATGCCATTCATAGAAATGGTCCCTGGGTAGGTCATAAGCCCCTGAATTAAAAGATATTGAGCATATTTGTTAGGGGAGAGAGGAGAGAAGAGGGGATGTGACAAAGAAGAAGATTTCAGAAATGGAAATGGAAGCTACAAAGATGCCAACTAACTATTTTTTTTCTGTAGCTTTGCCAGTAGTTAGCCCTTTCTGAACCACTTTTAGTGCTTGTCAAATGTTTATGACCATGCCTCTGGACTCCCACAGATTCAACTATCCTCCTACTCTGTCTGTGCTCAAGAGCTTTGTCCATTAGAGTTTCTTGCCAGCATTTATAGCTATGGAACACTGCCTGCACCTGTATTGTTGTGCACTTTTAGAGAATTTCTTCTTGCTGTTCAGATGGTAGTGCCCCTCAGCTCTGCATACTATTTTAAAAAGTTGGCATAGTTAAAAATGAGATGTCACTTGGTAAGTGAAGGGAGGGAGTCTGTAGTCATATATATTTTTAAAGATTTTATTTATTTATTCATGAGAGACACAGAGAGACAGAGGCAGAGATACAGGCAGAGGGAGAAGCAGGCTCCATGCAGGGAGCCCGATGTGGGACTCGATCCTGGATCTCCAGGATCACGCCCTGGGCTGAAGGCGGCGCTAAACCGCTGAGCCACCCAGGTGCCCCAATCTGTGGTCATATTGTAAAGGACTTATTTATCGTCCTTTTCTGGCCAAGATTGAAAACAAATGTTAAAGTGCCAGGCTCAAGTCTGTGAAAAGGATAAACCAGAGAGTAAGAATTTCACAAGAAGGCTTAGTTCAGGCACTTGAAATAATTGAGAGAATTGGGAAAGGAAATCTGAACTGATAGAGGTATGGAGGAAGGGGAGGAATTTCATAATTAATACAAGCATATTCAGTGGGTGCTTTGTAGCCAGATGATTTAGGGTGATATGGGGTTGCAGTAAAGTATATCTAGAATATCTTGAGTTTTCAACTTTAGACACTTCCATTAATAAATACACCACTGCTTTCATTAAAGAAATAGGGAACATAGAAGGCTTTGTAGATTAATTTTATATGTCCTTTTAAATTTTGCTTCATAGGGAATGTCCATTGCTTTTAATAAAATCTGTAGGGATGCCTGGGTGGCTCAGTGGTTGGGTGTCTCCCTTCAGTTCAGGGTGAGATCCCAGGGTGCTGGATCGAGTCCCACATTGAGCTCCCTGCGTGGAGCCTGCTTCTCTTTCTGCCTGTGTCTCTGCCTCTCTCTCTCTCTCTCTCTTTCTCTCTCTCTCATGAGCAAATAAATAAAATCTTAAAAAATAAAAAAATAATAAATAAATAAAATAAAATCTGTAAAAGTTGATAGTATCAAACACAAAAGCAAGTCAAGTGGGTTAAGGGCTCAAGATAGAACCATGGGATTTACCAACAATTGGGGATAGAGCAAGAGAAAATTCAGAAGGAGAATAATTATAGTGAGCTGAAGGGGGGAAATAGAAATAATGTGTTATAGTGAAGGAAGAAAGCATGATCAATATTATTATGCTCTACACTAGTCAAATTAAATAGAAGGCAGTCACCTGATTTGATTATTACAAGTGCCTTTTCTATCTTATTAAAATAAAAAATCAGGTGACAGTGAGGCTAGTAGCAAATTAGACAGGAAAGAATCAGTAGCTTTTGTAAAGTCTAACAAAGCTCATTTGTAAAAGGGAAAAGATGAGTGAACTTGATCATAAGGAAAGCAGCACTGATATAGTATGTGTGGTTATATATTTTGAGGACATGCTTACAAATTGAAGGAAAGAATGATAGTGTTAGAGAGGTGGGAAAGGTGAACTTGTACTGAAGAATGACCAGTTCCTTCTCAGAAGAGGGACAGAGAGTGACAAAGATTGTTGGAGGAGAAGGCAGAGGGACTGTAAATTGTTGGGTAAGTAGGATTGACGTGGAAGTGTTTAAGCAATTTTTTTAAAGATTTTATTTATTTATTAATGAGAGACACACAGAGAGAGAGGCAGAGACACAGGCAGAGGGAGAAGTAGGCTCCATGCAGGGAGCCCGATGTGGGACTCGATCCCAAGACTCCAGGATCACTCCTGAGCTGATGGCAGATGCTCAACCACTGAGCCACCCAGGCATCTTATGTTTAAGCAATTTGAAGGGAATGTAACATATCCACTGGATGATATATAATTCAAACAAAAACTAGGCCCCACATGACCAGTCAAAGCATGGAGCTGGATTGAAAAAAAATAGAATCTAGTGACTGAAAGTAATGAAAAGAAATCACTATTTACTGGCATCTATCAAATAATGTCAAAGGGTAGAAAAACATTCTCATTGCTCTGAAAATCTTTAAAATGTGTTCTGTTTCTGTCATTATCAATATCCTTCCCCAGAGTTACAACTGATTATCTCAAAATCTCCCTCCCCCACTATCACTCTGAACCCCTACTTCTTTTTATTTAAGCCACTGTTCTTCCTATTCTCTTGAGGAGACAACGCCATTTCCAATGATACTCAATTTATCTTTCTTCCCACTTGTTGTCATAAATACATGGTACTCTGTTTTGGTGCACTTCTATTTGTTATCTTAAAACTGCATCACAAAAACCTAAAGAAATAGCCCTTGTAAAGGGGATACTCATTAGATATGGGTGGGGATAGAGAAGCTAAAAGGAAAAAAAAAATCATCTTGAACTTATAGAAAGGAAAAAGACTGAAAATACTGAAATGCACATGTTTTTACCTTGTTGCAGATGGGAAAGGAAGCCAACATTGCAAATAATCTGTTCATAATTTTCTGCCAGAGTTGCTAAAATATTGATGATTCTTCAAGGGTAATTCAATGACGATATTGTTCATAATGTGAGCATATACATCCTACCACTTACCATAAGTACATGTGGATGGTCGAATTCTTAATCTCATGAAAGTGGTTATAAAATTCTATTATTCCCCATAGTAATAGCAGCTTCGTAAGTGTGTGATATGTGCCAGACTAAGCATTTATTCTTCACAACGACCCTAGATAGTATGTACAACTTTTACTTTTTACAAATAAGAATATAAAAGCCTAAAGGTAAAGAAACAAAGACTGAGCAAAATTGTTGTAAATTGAAGATGCAGGAGTACAGTAGGCAGAACAATGCTCCTTCCCAAGATGCTCATGCATCCACCCCTAGAACCTATGCACATGTCATCTGACATGTTAGAAGGGACTCTGCACATGTGATTAAGTCCCCATCTTGAGATGGGGAAATTATCCTGAATCTTCAGATGAGCTCACAAAGAGTTCTTGTAAGAGAGAGAACCACAAAGAGTTCTTGTAAGAGAGAGACAGGAGAGTCAGAGTCACAGAAAGAGATTTGATTATTGAAGCAGAAGTCAGAGCAACAGGACCATAAGTGAAGAAATGTGGGCCATTCCTAGAAGCTATAAAGGTCAAGGGATTGATTCTTCACTGGAGTCTCTAGAAGGAATGCAGCTCAGCTAATGATACTTTGATTCTAGCCCAGAAGACACCTTTCACATATCTGACCTCTAGTGCTGTAAAATAATAATTTCTGTTGTTTTAAGCCACTAAATTCTTAGTAACTTGCTATAGCAGCAATAAGAAACTAACACAAGTAACAATGGAAATAGTGATGAGAGTGAAGTGTTTGAGTGAGAGAATGGGTATCACACCAAGGAGATTGGCTTTTTTTATGTCTTTGTCTTTGGAGGAAAGATTTTTCTTATCTTTGCTCCCCATTAATTATAAAATACACACACACACTTGTATTAGGAACCCAAAAATTATTTGGTAGATTACAAAAGGCTTAGGAATATCCCACAAATAATAGACCATCTCTCTATATACTGTAAAAAATGTCAGTTTCTAAGATGTGAAACTGACTTGTATACTCACATTAATTTATTTACTCTATCCCTTTTAAAACCGTTTCAACCAACATGATCTTTGAAAAGACTAAAGGAATATTTGTGAAACTGGGGTAGGGGGAGATGTAAATAAACAAAGAGAAAGGAGAGAAGTACACCATCCATATGCCAGAGATATCAAGTAAATTCTGAAACTTACAGTGCTGAGAATAGCAGATGGAGGGGAAGGCCAGCAATCCATGATTGGTCTTATGTGTAGGAAGACTATCTCTGGTCAGTATGTGAAACAGTCACCAGGAGAAAGCACTAGTATCTTGATTTCTGGAGCAAAGTAAGGCAGGGTTACAGATAAAAATCCTGCTGGTGCTTCCTGACTATGCAAAGATCATCTAGGAAAAGAATTTACAGATAGCTCTGCTATACATGAGGAAAGACAGTATTTTATGGCCCCCTTATGATAGCTACTATACCATCTAAATTATGGTGATCCTTATTTAGTAATGACGTTAATAATAAGTAAAGATAACTTTTGACATGATAAGGGTCTGTAAAGATTTCACTAGAAGCATCCACCAAGGACGCCTTACCCTTACTTCCTTTTCCTGTTGCTTGATGCCTGGATGGTAAGTAAGTCTACAACACACTTTCTTATCTTCTCCCTTTAGGTGTGAAAAAATATTTGTTATGTGTTCATATAGGCACACAAGTTATAACTTTTTTCTTTTTACATATTTCCCCATGAGCAGTTTGGATGTCTTTTGTAAAATACAAAACTCATCATAAAATTTCTGTGCTGAAAGCACTTAAAAGGCTTCTTATTGCCCTCAAGATAAATCGCTTAACAAGGAACCCTCCTTCTTGGGCTTCTGCCTATATCCCCATCATCAAAAGTCCCCTAACACATCATAGTAACACAGAACAACTTTTTTTCCCTCCTAAAGTTCAATCTCTCCTACCTCAGGGCTTTTGTGCATATAGTTTGGGATTCCCTGCCTCTCCCACCTTTGAAGTCTCCTGGAGCTCATAAATTTAGTGTGGCTGATTTGGACATATTTTAGGTCTCAGTTGAGAAGTCACTTCCACAACCCACCACAAAGGAAAAAGTGGTTGTATCACCTATATGTCCCACAACACTCTGTGTTACCCCATCACTGGGCTCTACTCCACTGGGCTCTAAACTCCAGTTTAGAAGTGCAGAAAAAGTTTTGGAAGAGCACTATTTTGGAGGCAGTAGATACATTGATAAGCTCTGCAGAGTGATTCCCAGGATATTAAAATTATCACTAAACTGTTATATAGGAATCTATCAGGGAAATTTATTTTGTTTCACAGAGGGAGAAGAGAGAAAAATGTAAATGATCAGAAAAAAAGGAGAACCAAAGAGGGAATAAAGTTAGATGACTTCAACTGTCATATACCTATGTGTCTATGCCTTAGTATATACCAACATGTCTATGATAAAATGGTATCTAGATGGAGTCGTTTTTGGTCATTTATATTCTCTTTTTTTTCTTTTTTGTTATTTAAAGATTTATAAAATAAATATTTTTACTTTTAAAATAAAGGATTATTGGTTTATTCATTCAGCAAATTTATATTAGACATTTATTAAGTGCACTTTTCAAAGTACTGGAAATAAAACAGTGAATAAGACAGAGAAGTCTTTTTTTTTTTTTTTTTTTTTTTTTTTTTTTTTTAAATTTTTATTTATTTATGATAGTCACACAGAGAGAGAGAGGCAGAGACACAGGCAGAGGGAGAAGCAGGCTCCATGCACCGGGAGCCCGACATGGGATTCGATCCTGGGTCTCCAGGATCGTGCCCTGGGCCAAAGGCAGGCGCCAAACCGCTGCGCCACCCAGGGATCCCAAGACAGAGAAGTCTTGTTTTAAGGAGCTTCTAGTAGGTGTAGAAAAAGAAACTAAAAATAAGGCGATAACCAGAGAGTGAGAAGTAGTAAGTCACATAACGAAGTGATACATTGAAAAGTAAGTCAGGGTAAGGAATGGCCCTTATCAATGACAAGAAGGAATTATCCAGGTGAAGATATGGAAGGCAGTGGGAGCAGCTAATGCAAAGTCTTGATAGTAGAAAAGTCTTCGAAATGTTGCTGAAATAGAATAAAGATCAGTGTGAAGTATGATGATTGAGGGAGACAGTTGTTTAAGAAGAGAAGGATTGTTATGCAGGGGCCCAATTATGTAAGACCTTAGAGTCCAGGATGATGAATCTAGATTTTATTCTCCAAGGTACTGATAGCAAATTTATTATAAGCATTTCCCAGTTTTACTAAGTATTCTTCTAAAATACCATTTTAATGGCTTCACATTATTCTGTCATATGGATGTGCTAAGATTCAATTAATCATTCCCTTATTATTGGACATTTAGGTTATAAGACTTGGCCAAAATCCAACTTGAATCAATTAGTGAAACAGAATGGATCCACCTCTTTACCACTTCAATCAAATGCCGGTTAGTAGCAATTAGTATTTACTGAAGATGATGTATGACACTGGAAATTATAATCAGGTATGAAATGTGCATTATTTTCCCTGATATAACTTATTTTGACATGTGTGGAAAAAGAGTGTATGCTTAAATTAATATCATGGCATGTTTCAACTACTCTGGAGAGCTCTTACAAATCTAATAGGTGGATATAATAGTAAAAATGGCAATTTTAAGAGTTTTTTATTTGAAAAACAATATTCATATCATAAAAGATATTTAAGAGGTATCAAAATAAACATAAATTTTTGTGAAAGAATAGAGAATACTTTTTTATAAGTGAGACCATTTATACATTTATAGTGAGACCAACCATCCTTTAGAGGAGGAATGATGTTAATATGACATATGTCCAAAGTGGTCAGGGATCCTGTCCTACTCACCCTGTCTAGAACACTAAGGTCAGAACTGCATCTGCATTATTTACCAATTCCTTCCTCTTCCTGCCTTCATCAGGATCCCCTAGAACAAGGGACTTAACATATTTAGTGTCATTACCCCTTGATAATTGGGTGAAGCCTATGGATCCCTTCTCAGAATACTGATTTTGGCTAAATAAAATTAAATACAAAAGACCACAAAAGAAATCATAGCCCTTGAACTCAGATGAAGGCCTAAGTTATCAGCTCTCCAAGGACAATTTCTAAGTTTTAGTACAAGACCCCTTTGATCCTTGGCTCAGGTGCAATGTAGAGTATACAGTATAGAGTGATTATAACTTTTGTGTGTGTGTCTGCACATGCTTATAAAAATTAATCTATTAAGCTATAAGAGCCTTGATATAGAGTCAATGGACAAGCAAATTTAAAAAAAAATTCCCCAGGAACACCAGACCTATGTAGTGATTCCTTTGCTTTGTTTGTATCTGGGCCCCAAGAACACCAGACCCATGTAGTGATTCCTTTGTATCTGGGCCCCAAGAACACCAGACCTATGTAGTGATTCCTTTGCTTTGTTCAGTGGTTAATGATATAGGGCAGAGAGAGTCCCTATGCTTTCTTTAAAGCTACCATCTTCTGAGTCCCATAAGACTTGGAAGGTAGCACTCAATGGAGTCATGTCACCCATCCAAGAATTCTGCTAGTTATGAGGAAAGTTAATTTCTATTTTGGTCACTGTAGGTGCTGAATTCCTACAGTGGCACTTGCTTCACTGCCCCTGAGGCTGGAAGACCCTAGTCCTTTGGGAATGGAGCCTCTAGCCTGGTTCACACACCATTCTTTAAACAGAGGTGCTGTGCCCTTACCCCCATTTCCCTTCTCCTCAAAGATATCCAACTTAGACTTAAACCCCAATCAGGACATATCTTGCCATAGACTTGAGTCTTTGCTGTTTTTTGTTTGATTTTGTTTTCTGGAGTTTTTTGTTTTAGCACCTTCTTAGACTAGGAAGCAATGTCTGGTCTTATACCCAAACTTCCACAAAACTCCACACTCTCTCCCAGTAACAAGTTTGTATTCCTGCTCTCCACAGTTACTGGTCAACTTTCTTTTTCTTTCCAAATTGAAGCAGCAAACTAATACAAATGAATTTTTAGATTCAAAAGTAATTTTTGGTGTCCATGGAGTTTGAGTCCTATAATTTTCCTTGCAACAACTGCACATAGTATGATCAGCTTTTGTTTTACGTGCTCATCTGCCCACCCCCTGGTTTTTATCTTGTGTGTTGTGCATGCTAGTGAGGAGAGGGATGCCTATTCATATCTCTAGGTGAGCATCTGCCATGGAATTTAAATGCCGGAAGAAATAAGAGTGTTTTTAGAAGAACTTTTCCTTCATTGCCATCCAGATGGTTATAAGGAAGAAGATACACACATCTTTTTCTAAGTCATTATATCTCTCTGAGAGTGCCTCTGAGCATGTCTCTGGGAACCATATATAAATGTTCTTTATAATAATTCTTATTGGAAAGTGGGTGAGAGAGAAAATCAAAGAAGAAACAACAATGCTGACATAGAATAATGCAGAGAAAGCTTCAAGGTCATGGAGTCAGATGGCCCTGAGATCTCCTCCATCAGCTACCTTCTGAGTGACCTCAGACAGTCACTCAGGGTTTCACTTTCTCATCTGTAAATGAAGAAAAATTATGATTTGTTAAAATCAAAAACAAACAGAGACCAGCTTTGAAAATTCCCTGGACAGACAAAACCAGTTTAGTCATACAAACAAAGTTTACATCAGCTTATTTTGCAAGACTAACTTGACCTGGGTCAGTTCTTGCTTATGCCTCTGAAAATCACAAGCAAAACTTAAACCCCCAAGGTTGAGATAACAACTGACCAGTTCCCTATCATTTAAGAGGAGTCTCATATTATAACCAATCGCTGTGAAGAATAAGCAGTCAGTGTTTTCTCACTACATACACTGCTTTATAACAATATACCCCTGAGCCTCATTCCATGCTTTGGTTTGAGTGGCCCCAGTTTGCAAACGGCCTTTTTCAGTGTGTGCACAATACATTTTTACTAATTAGTACTTCAGTGATTCGTTGGTTTTACTTTGGCTATTTCTAAATCTTAGATTATTTGAGGATTAAATGCTTGGAACAGTGTAGGGGATCAATATATGGATTGATAAATTTCCTTTCCTTACCTCAGTCAGCAAGTGTTGCTTCTAAGACCTTTAATGCTTCAGGATCAAATTTAAAGATTCAAGAAATAGCAACTGTTATTGAGTGTTTTATAAATGCAAGATGCTTATTTCAGACCCTTAATAGCTACAGGAATCTATGGGACAGGTATTTTTGTTATTTGTGCATTATAGGTGACCAAACTGAGGCTCAGAGATACTAACATGCTGATGGTCATAGAACTCCTAGGCTGACCTGGGATTTGAAGCCTGAGAGACTGGCTCCAGATCCCATGCATTCTTACAGCCTATGCTAAAACACCTCTTATAAGCTACTTAAGTGTGATGCAAAAAATCAGGGAAATTTTCCTGCAGAGCCAGTTTTTGGAAATTAAAATGGTCTTTCTCAAAGAGGAATGGGAAATAAATCAGTATCATATCAGAATCAGTGTGGTTTGTAAAAGACCCTGCAAATTCACTCTCCAGTGCTTGAACAGGGAACTCACTGGATCTCAGGGCACTCCTTATTGTCCCAGCTAGAGGAAGAACCAGTTTCAGCCTTCCACAGAATTAGTGGCTTGCTCCGTCTGCCATGTAACATCCACAGATTTTGTTTCCCAGCTGTCCCTTGGTCAATGGTACAAAGGACCTGGCTTTCTCAGACCCTCTGTAAACAAGCAACACTCTCTCATAGAGACTATGTCAAACAGCCTTACTTTCCCGTGAGCAGATCCCTTTTTCAAACTTACCCTATATGAGGAGACTGACAGGTAGAAGGGTGTTTCCTCTAGTAATAGAATAGATTTCACACTCCATAGGATGATGTGAAACCGAGGACTGCCTGCATTCTGTGCTTGGTTAACGCTGACCACAAAGGTTATTCCTTACCACACTATGTCACATTGTGGAATTTATCCCAACCCCATGCATGACAGGTGACAGTCCCAAAGAATCCATCAAGCAGCAAAGTTTGTCAGAAATATAAGGGAATAGGAGACTCCTCTTTTCAGCCACTGAGTGGCCTAAAAGAAATGCTTATGCCTGCAGCATGATGATGGTGATGATGATGATAAAACCTCACATTTGTTTATCACTCTATGGTTCAAAAAGCACTTTTTCAGTTATTACATTTTATCTTCAGGGAAGAGAATGTAAATTATTCACATATGACAACTGAGGAACTGAGGCACTGAGAAATAGACACTTTTCCAAATGTGACTCTGAATAAACCCAAGAATCAGTGCTAAAGCCTTCTGATGGTTTTACACCATCAGAAAAATACCAGGTAATTAATTCAAAACTATTACTCTTAATAACCGGTTTAGAGACTGCTCTCAGATGAGTAAGAATCCTTCATGCAATGAATTATAATATTAGCTAAATATAACCAAGTTACATATAAATTGTAACTAGTCAGGGCAACTTGACAGTTTCTACTCTAGATGTTTCCTCTGTAGAGGCAGCAAGTATGTAGGTTCAGCTGAGCTGAGAAACCTTTCCATTTAGGGTGTATTTGGATACTGGTTGGAATAATTCTGCTATTAGCATGCTTTTCCTTTTCTGGCAGATTGACTTTGATTCTTTATTTGCCAAGGTAATCTGATAATCCATCCAATTAAGTGAAAGGAACAAGGATGATCCTATTTTTCTCCCAAAGTCAATGTTCTTCTATTACTCATTGCTTTTCATTTTTGTAGTCACTGTAAAATTATCTCAAAGTAGACATTTTACATGTATATATCTTCTCAGCCACACTCCCCATCTTTGCACAAAAAGACTGCATACACAATTGAACATGTCAATCGTGTGGACAGTAACCCTAAAAGGACTTAAATAGTTGACACGGCCCTTGTTCTTTGGGTCATCCTATTTACTGCACATAGACATTTTGTCAGTCCTGGAATCACTGCCAAAAACTGCTACACCTAGGTCTGAGTACTACTGATGCCTTGTACATTAACTTTTTTATTGGGCATCCGTAAAGATTGTCTTTATTAAGATAATAACAGAGCACTACATTTTCTTTTTTTTTTTTTTTTTTTTTTTTTTTTTTTTTTTTTTTTTAGCACTACATTTTCAATTAAATTCTTAACTTTTCTCTATATTTGGTACTCAGAGAAGTTATTTTTTTACCTGGGTGACATATAACTCAGGTTATTTATAAATTCTCATATTCTAATAGTTTGAAACTCATGTTTTATAACGAATTGATAGTCCCTGTATTGTCTAGTAAACATAAAATAAAGGATTGGTTCTAATACTGAGGTTTTACTTCAAACATCAGAAGTTTAAATACTGATATATCCAAATGATTTTTTTAAGATAAAATGATCAAATGATTTTTTTAAGATGAAATGATCAGTGATATTTATCAAGCTCTTGGGTAAAGAGGATGTTTAATTGAATTTTACTGAAGCAGTACATTATTATTATTTGAACTCTATTTTATATTCTGATTTTCATAAGTCTGTCTAATGTACAGTCAGCTCCCAGTCACCCCTCGAGCTAACCATCTTGTATCAGATGCAAATGCTGACCTAGATATTGTAATCTAATTATGGTGATGCAAAACCCTTTATAGATAAATGAAAATAGCCTATATCTATGCACTCCATTTGATTCTGAATATATCAATTTTTGTTTTCTGTTTTGTTTTTGCTTTTGTTTTTAAAGACAGCAGATTTGAGGTGAGTGGTCCTGTTTGGGGACCATTTTGAATTGGTTTAGTCAGATTGAGGGGATTTCTTTAAGGGCATGATTCTAAAAGCATCATCCTCTTTCCCTTTTTTATACTCCTTTTCCCAAAGAGCCTTTCTCCAGCCAATTTTCAAACGCTAAAATTCTATTACTAGTGCTTTATTCTTTTAACCTCTGTTAAATATAAATTCCTTTTGGCAGAATAGTAATTAAAGCGATTAGTGTTGATAAGCTCCTCAGACTAGTTCTCCAGAAAAGTTTTCATGAGAGGAAGAGAGAAAACATAACTCAAGAGAAAAGTGAATGTAGAATTGAAGACACGTCAGGCTCCCTGCATGGAGCCAGCTTCTCCCTCTGCCTCTCTCTCTCTCTCTCTCTGTGTGTGTCTCTCATGAATAAATAAATAAAATCTTTGAAAAAAAAATTGAAGACAGACTTCACTCACTTTTTTCCCCAGGGTTACCTCTAGAAACTAAGTATATAGTAAATCTTTTTACTACTGATTTGTAAGCCAAAGGACAGTTTCCTATCATAGAGGCATAATCATGCAGTGGATTTTCTGACCTACTGGATTGCAAATTATCTGTCTATAATACAGAACAGTATAGTAAACTGAAAGAGCACACTTGTTTAGAACCACAGAAAATAGTCATTGCAGAACTGAAGAACCTCAGAATAGTCATTTCAGACACTGAGCTAATTTTGAAAACACACATTCAGAATCATCAATAAACATCATTCTAAATGTTACTAACATAACCTGCAATATGATGCTTCGATTTGGTATATCTCTCATGAGGCTTTCTTAATTAAGGTTTTCATTTTAATTCCAGTATAGTTAACATACAGTGTTATATGAATTTCAGGTGTACAATATAGTGGTTCAACAATTCAGTGACCATCATGATAAGTGAACTTTTTTTTTTTTTTTATGTTAAGTGTACTCTTTAATCCCCATCACCTATTTCACCCATCCCCTCATCTACCTTCCTTCTGGTAATGATCAGTTTGTTCTCTATAGTTCAGAGTCTGTTTCTTGTTTGTCTCTCTCTTTTTTCCTTTGCTCATTTGCCTTGTTTCTTAAATTCCACATATAAGTGAAATATGATACATGTTGCTTTCTGACTTGCTTCACTTAGTGTGATACTCTCTAGCTCTAACCATGTTGTTGCAGATGGCAAGATTTCATTCTTTTTTATGGCTGAATAATATTCCTTTGTATATTATGCCACTTCTTCCTTCTCCATTCATCTATTGATGGACACTTGGGCTGCTTCCATAATTTGGATCTTGTAAATAATGCTGCAATAAACACAGGGGTGCATGTATCCCTTTGAATTAGTATCTTTATATTTTTTGAGTAAATATCTAGTAGTGCAATTGCTAGACCATAGGGTGGTTCTATTTTTTTCCTTTTTAAAGTTTTTAATTTAAATTCCAGTTAGTTAACATACAATGTAATATTACTTTCAGGTGTAAGATATAGTGATTCAACACTTCTGTACAATACCACAGCAAGTGTACTCCTAAATTCCCCACTGACTATTTAACCCAACCCCTACCCACCTCCTCTCTGGTAACTATTAGTTTGTTTTCTATAGTTTAGAGTCAGTTTCTGGGTTTGCCTCTCTCCTTTTTCCCCCTTTGCTCCTTTGTTTTGTTTCTTAAATTCCACATGTGAGTGAAATCATACGGTATTTGTCTTTCTCTGATTGATTTCATTTAGTATAATGCTATCTGGCTTTATCCATGTCATTGCAAATGGCAAGATTTCATTCCTTTTTTATGATTATGTAATATTCCATTGTATATATGCAACACCTTCTTTATTCTATTCATCAATAGACATTTGGGCTGTTTCCATAATTTGGCTATTAGATAATGCTGCTATAAGGTGCATGTATCCCTCTGAATTAGTATTTTTGTATTCTTTGGGGAAATACCTTGTAGTTCAATTGCTGGATCATATGGTAGTTCTATTTTTAACTTTTTGAGGATCCTCCATAGAATGGCTACATCTGTTTGCATTCCCACCAACAGTACAAGGTGGTTCCCCTTACTCCACATTCCCTCCAAGAGTTGTTTCCTGTGCTGTTGATTTTAACCATTTTGACAGGTGTGAGGTGATGTCTCATTGTTACTTCTGATTTACATTTACCTGATGATAAATAATATTGACCATCTTTTCATGTGTTTGGTGGCTGTCTGTATGTCTTCTTTGGAGGAATGTCTGTTCATGTCTTCTGCCCATGTTTTAATTGGATCATTTGTTTTCTGGGTGTTAGTTTTTATCAGTTCTTTATTACAGTTTGGATACTAGCCCTTTATTTAATAGATCAGTTGCAAATATCTTCTCTCATTCCTTAGGTTGCCTTTTAGTTGTTTTTTTTTTTTTTTATTTTCCTTCACTGTGTAGAAGCTTTTTTTTTTAATGTAGATCCAATTGTTTATTTTTTATTTTGTTTTCCTTGCCTTAGGAAACGTGTCTAGAAAAAAAATTGATATGACTGATGTCAGAGAAATTATGCTTGTGTTCTTTTCTAGGATTTTTATTGTTCAGGTTTCACATGTAGGTCTTTTTCTTTTTTAAAGATTTTATTTATTTCTTCATGAGAGACACAAAGAGAGAGAAGCAGGCTCTATGCAGGGAGCCCAACGTGGAACTTGATCCCGGGTTTCCAGGATCACGACCTGGGCTGAAGGCGGTGCTAAACCGCTGAGCCACCCGGGCTGCCCTAGGCCTTTAATCCATTTTTAATTTATTATTGTGTATGGTGTAAGAAAGTGATCCAGTTTCATTCTTTTGCATGTAGTTGTCCAGATTTCTCATCATCATTTGTTGAGGAGACTTTTTTCCCATTGCCTATTCTTTCCTGCTATGTCAAAGATCAATTGACCTTATAATCGTGGGTATATTTCTGAGTTTTCTATTCTGCACTATTGATTCATATGTCTATTTTTATGCCAGTACCTTACTGTTTTGATTACTACAGATTTGTAATATAACTTGAAGTCTGGGGACACCTGGGTAGCTCAGCGGTTGAGCATTTGTCTTTGGCTCAGGGCATGATACCAGGGTCCTGGGATCAAGTGCCGCATCTGGCTTCCTGTGTAGAACCTGCTTCTCCTTCTGCCTGTGTCTCTGCCTTTCTGTGTCTCTCATAAATAAATCAATCAATCTAAAAAGTAAAATAAAATAACTTGAAGTCTGGAATTGTGATACCTCTAGGCTTGTTTTTCAAGTTTGCTTTGAACATTCAGGGTCTTTTGTGATTCTATGCATATTGTAGGATTGTTGTTCCATTTCTGTGACGAATGTTGTTGGTATTTTGATAAGGATTGCAATAAATCTTTCAATTTCTTTTGGTAGTATGGACATTTTAACAATTTTGTTCCTCCAACCCATGAGCATGGAATGTCTTTCCAATTTTTTTGTGTTAACTTCAACTTTTTTCATCAGCATTTTATAGTTTTTAGTGTGCAGTTATTTTACCCCCTTGATTATGTTTATTCTTAAGTGTATTATTATTACTTGTATAATTGTAAATGGGTTTGTTTTCTTAATTTGCTCTCTGCTGCTTCATTATTGGTGTATAGAAATGCAACAGATTTCTATACATTGATTTTGTATCCTGAGACTTTACTGAATTTGTGTATCAGCTCTAGTAGTTTTTTGGTGAAGTCTTGAGGATTTTCTACATAGAGTATCATGTCATCTGAGAATAGTGAATGTTTTACTTCTTTACCTATTTGGCAACCGCCTTTTCTTTCTGTTTGACTGATTGCTTTGGCTATAACTTCCAGTACTATGTTGAATAAAAGTGATGAGAATGGATATCCCCATCATATTCCTGATTATAGAGGAAAAACTCTCAGTTTTCCCCACTGAGGATATTAGCTGTGGGTTTTTCATTTATAGCCTTTATTATGTTGAGATATGTTCCCTCTAAAACTCCTTTGTTGAGGGCTTTTATCATGAATAGGTACTGTACTTTGTGGAATCCTTCTGAAACTATTGAAATAATCATATGGTTTTTATTATTTCTCTTATTGATGTGCTATACCACATTGATTGATTTATAAATATTAAAGTGACTATACATCCTAGAAATAAATCCCACTTGATCATGGTGATAGATTTTTTAGATGTATTGTTGGATTCAGTTTGCTAAATTTTATTGAGGATTTTTGCATCTGTGTTCACCAGAGATATTGGCATATTTTAGTTATCAGGGTGTAGCTGGCCACATAGAATGAATTTGGATGTTTTCATTACTCTACTTTTTTTTGGAATAGTTTGAGAAAAATAACTATTAAGTCATCTTTAAGTGTTCAGTAGCAGTCATCTGTGAAGCCATCTGGTCCTAGACTTTTGTTTGGTGAGAGTTTTTTGATCACTGATTCAATTTCATTGTTGGTAATTGGTCAGTTCAAATTTTCTGTTTCTTTCTGATTTGGTTTTGTGAGATTATATGTTTCTAGAAAATTATCCATTTCTTTCAGGTTGCCTAGTATGTTGGCATATGATTTTGCATAATATTCTCTTATAGTTGCATGTATTTTTGTGATGCCAGTTGTTATTTCTCCTCTTTCACTTCTGATTTTATTTCTTTGAGTTCTCCCTCTTTGTTGTTGTTGTTGTTGTTGTTGATGATGAGTCTGACTAAAGGTTTATCAATTTTGTTGATCTTTTCAAAGAACCAGCTCCTGGTTTCATTGATCTGCTCTATTGCTATTTTAGTTGCTATCTTGTTTATTACTGCTCTAATCTTAATTATTTTCTTCCTTCTACCAGTTTTGGATTTTATTTATTCTTCTTTTTTAGCTCCTTTAAGTGTAAGGTTAGGTTGTTAGAGATTTTTCTTGCTTGAAGTAGACCTGCATTGTCATAAATTTCCCTCTTGGAAGGGTTTTGCAGCATTCCAGAGATTTGGGTTGTTCTGTTTACTTTGAAGGCAGTGACTTAACCAACTGAGCCACCCAGACACCCCTGTCAAAGTAATTATTGATAGGTATATATTTATTGCCAGTTTCTTACTTCTTTTATGATTGTTTTTGTAGTTCTTTTAAAGATTTTATTTATTCATTTGACAGAGAAAGAGAGAGAGCACAAGCAGGGGGAGTGGCTGGCAGAGGGAGAGTTAGACTCTCCACTGAGCAGAGCCCAATGTGGGGCTAAATCCCAGGACCCAGGATCATGACATATGCCAAAGGCAGATGCTTAACAGACTGATCCACCTAGGTACCCTGTAGTCCTCTTTCTGTTCCTTTCGTCTCTTGCTCTCTTTCTTGTGCTTTGCTGCCCTTCTTTCGTGATATACTTGAATTGCTTTCTCTCTATTCTTTGCATATCTATTACTGGGTTTTGATTTGTGGTAAGGATTAGGTTTATATATAACCTCTTCTATATGTAGCAGTCTATATTAGTTGATGGCGGCTTAAGTTTGAACCCATTCTTTACTCCTCTTCACTCACCCCTGAGTTTTAGGTGTAAGGTGTCATATTTATAGCAATTTATTTTGTGACTTCCTTGACTCATTTTTATAGATATACTTAATTGTCCTGCTTTTGTGCTTCTTACTTTTCATACTCTCATTTAGGGTCTTTCCACCTAAAAAATCCCCATTAACATTTCTTTTAGGGCTGGTTTAGTCATGAAAAATTCCTTTAACTTTTGTTTGTCTTAGAAACTCTTTATCTCTCCTTCTATTCTGAATGATAGCCTTGCTAGATTGAGTCTTCTAGCTTCAGGCTTTTGGTTTGGTTTTTTGTTTGTTTGTTTGTTTTGTTTTGTTTTGTGGTTTTTCCTTTCTGTACTTGAATATATTATGCCATTCTTCTGGCCTGCCAAGTTTCTGCTGAGAAATCAGCTGGTGGCCTTATGGAGTTTCCCTTATATATAATTGCTTTCTATTCTCTTGCTGCTTTTAAAATTGTCTGTTACTTTTTCCTAATTTAATTACTATGTGTCTGGTGCGGACCTCCTTGGATTGATTTTGTTGGGGTTTGCTGTGCCTCCTGGACCTGAAATTCTATCTCCTTTCTCAGATATGAGAATTTTTAGCTATTATTTATTTAAATAAATCTTCTGCCTCTTTTGTTCTTTTCTCCTTCAGAGACCCTATAATGCAAATGTTATTATGTTTGATGGTATCAGTGAGTTCTCTATTTTCATTTTTTATTTTCTCTCTTGTTCAACTTGACTATTCTCCATTGCTTAGTCACTGATCCATTCTGCTTTTTCTAGTCTACTATTTATAACACCTAATGTATTTTTAATTTCACTTATTGTGTTCTTCATCTCTGGTTCTTTTTTATTTTTCCTATCTCTTTGTGAACAGTCTCACTGATTTCCTCCACTCTTTTCTCAAGTCTAGTGGAGAATCTTTATTATCATTACTTTAAATTCTCTCTCAGGCACATTACTTATCTCTGCTCCATGTAGCTCTCTTGCTGTGATTTTGCCCTGCTATTACATTTGGGACATATTCCTGAGTGTCTTCATTTTGTCTAACTCTCTGTGTCTGTTTCTATGTGTCTGAAAAGTCAACTACATCTCCTGCTCTTCAAAGTAGTGGCCTTATGAAGAAGAGTTCCTATGGTGCCCTGTTATGCAGTGTCCCCTATTCACCAAAACCTGGCACTTCATGGGCATCTCTTATGTGTGTTTTGTGTGCCCTACTGCCGCAGTGGCTGAGCTGCTTTTGTCTTTAGTTCACTCATCTTCAACGGCCCTCTTTCCTATCTGGGGCAAGGTTTGGTCCCTGCGTTGTTAATGGACCAGTCTGGGGATTCACTGGACTTGAGTTGAGTCAAAGCAGGCACTTGCTAAGATGTAATAGCACCAAACTTGCCAGCCTTTTTCCTTGTGTTGTCCTCTGAGAAGATTGTGTTGGTAGATGGGGCCTGAGACCACTGCTTGGGCAACAGTTGGACTGGTTTCTTCCCCTCTTTCTGGGTCAAAGTCACTTTTGAGTGGTGGTGGCCCTTGTTAGGGCTGTTTTCACTGTGCCAGGCTTGTGACATTATTCTGGATGGCCAATTGGAATAGGCAAGGCCATGAGGGTGTGCAAGGTTTGTGAAGCTCTGTTACTTGTGGAGGCAGGCCTGGAGCCACTTTAGAAACTCCTGTTGCAGGGCTCACAGGGCTAAGTCAGCAGTGGAGCACAGGGTGAGGCACACTGCCAGCAAGGTCCACAGTGGTCTTCTGTGGGAGAGGATCTGCAGATGCCCAAAACTCTTGTAAAGTTGGGCCAGTTACAAAGGCATGAGGAGCACTATCAGCAAGCTAGGTAGAGAGTGTTGACACTCTGCTGGTTCCTGCAAGTGTCCATGTTTCTTGGCTGGGGTGTGCAAAAGGGAAATGGTACCCCCTAGCTTTTTTGTTCTTAGAGAAGTCTCCCAATGATCCCTGTCCCTCCAACACAAATTCTGAGATTAGTAAACAAATCTCCCTGTGGTATAGTCTAGGCATTTTTCAAACTACTGTATCTCAGAGAGACTGTTTGTTATGCTGTCTCTTTAAGGACTGGGACACAATGTCTTCTTGCCTTCTCTGCTGATTTTTAAAGTTCTAAGTATTAAGCCCTGCTGATTATAAGTACTCACAAAATTATGCCCCTCTGGTTTTCAAAGACAAATATTATTGGGATTTGTCCTCATTGTGTGGGTTCCCCATACCTGGGGTGCAGGTCTCTTTCTTTTCCCTTTCCATACCTGTGTTCCTCCCATTGATCATCCCCCAGGTCTGTTAGGCTCTTGACTTACATCTCCTTTCCTGCCCTCTGGGATGTGGCCTTTTCTCTATACTTAGCTCTGAAGAGTCTGATCTGCCAGTGTGTGGGTCATTTTCTGGGTTTTTGAAACTTTCGTAGATGTTATATTGGTGTACCTATGGGA
The DNA here is from genome assembly GCF_048164855.1 of Canis lupus baileyi. Lineage (NCBI taxonomy): Eukaryota > Metazoa > Chordata > Mammalia > Carnivora > Canidae > Canis > Canis lupus. Next base: position 50,312,709 of record NC_132855.1, on the reverse strand, counting down.
CAAGTTGAGCTTAGGATCCTCCTACTCCACCATTTTCCCTGGAAGTCTGGATTGTTTGTTTTTGTTTTTGTTTTTTGGTATTAAGCTATGTAAACTCTTTATATAGTGTGAATATTAACCCTTTATTGGATATTTCATTTGCAAATATCTTCTCCCATTCAGTGGGTTGCCTTTTGTTGATGGTTTCCTTCACTGTGCATACCACCCCACACCTGTCAGAATTGCTAAAATTAACAACACAGCAAAAACAGATATTGGATAGGATGTGGAGAAAGGTGAAACCTCTTATGGTATTGGTGCTACTGGTATAACCACACTGGAAATTAGAATGAAGGTTCCTCAAAAAATTAAAAATAGAACTACCCTATGGCCCCTCAATTACAATACTGGGTATTTATCCAAAAGATACAAAAATACTGATTAAAAGGGTCACACACACCCTGATGTTTATAGCAGCATTATCATTGATAACCAAATTATGAAAAGATCCCAAATATCCATTAATTTAATGGATAAAGAAGATGGGAGGGGGAGATATATATGTATATAGGAATATTACACAGCCATCAAAAATAATGAAATCTTGCCATTTGCAACAACTTGGGTGGAGCTAGTGTATGTTAGGCTAAGTAAAGATAAGTCAGAGAAAGACAAATACAATATATTTTGCTCATATGTGGAATTTAAGAAACAAAACATGAACATAGGGAAAGAAAGAAGAAAAAGAAAGAAGGCAAATCATAAAAGACTTAACATTAGAGAACAAACTGAGGGTTGATGGAGAGGAGGTGGGTGGGGGATGGACTAAATAGATGATCGGTGTTAAGGAGGGCACTTGTGGTGAGCACTAGGTATTATATGTAAGTGATGATTCACTAAATTCTACTCCTAAAACCAATATTACACTATATGCAAACTAACTAGAATTTAAATAAAAACTTGAAACAAACACAAAGATGTTAATTTAATAACAACAACAACAACAACAACAAAAACCCTTTTTATTTTGGTGTAGTCCCAATAGTTTGATTTTTTTTGTTTGTTTGTTTGTTTTTTTCCCCTTGCCTGAGAAGCCATATGTATAAAATTGTTTCTGTGGCCAGTGGTCAAAGAAGTTGCTGCCTGTAATTTTCAGGTTTCAGGTCCTTGATTACATTTTGAGTTTATTTTTTAATTGTATAATGAAGTGGTCCAGTTTCATTCTTTTGCACTTTTGCATGTAGCTATCGAAGACACTATCTTTTCCCTATTGATGAAGGAGGCAAGAATACACATAAACTGACCATATAAACGTGGGTGTATTTCTGGGCTCTGTATCATTTTCCATTGATCTATGAGACTGTTTTGTGCAAATACTGTACTATTTTGATTACTAGAGTTTTGTTGTATATCTTGAAATCTGGATGTCTGTTTCCTTCTCCAGATTAAAGAAGTGTCTATCCATAAAAGAATGGATAAAGAAAATGTGAGATATGTATCTATCTCTCTATACATGTATAAAATGAAATATTACTCAGCCGTAAAAAAATGAGAATTTGCCATTTGCAATAACATGGATGGACCTAGAGGGTATAACCTTAAGTGAAGTAAGTCAGACAGAGAAAGACAAATAGCATATGATTCATTCATGTGTGTAATTTATGAAACAAAACAAATGAACAACAAAGAAGACAACCTGGAGGGTGAAGGATGAGTGAAATAAAGAGATTAAGAGTACACTTGTCTTGATAAACACTGAGAAATATATAGAATTGTTGAATCATTATATTGTACATCTGAAATTAATAATGTATGTTAGTTATTCTTCAATAAAAATATAATTTAAAATTTAAATTTAAGGGACGCCTGGGTGGCTCAGCGTTTGAACATCTGCCTTCAGCTCAGAGTATGATCCCAGGATCCGGGATAGAGTCCTGCATCTGGCTCCCTGTGAGGAGCCTGCTTCTCCCTCTGCCTATGTCTCTGCCTCTCTCTCTCTTTCTCTCTCTCTCTCTCTCTCTGTGTCTCTCATGAATAAATAAATAAATCTTTAAAAATAAATAAAATTTAAATTTAAAATTAGAAAAAACTAAATTTTGTTCACAACTAGGTAACCTTCTATACTTGCCTTTGATATCTTTTATTATCACTTTATTTAATAGGATCACAAATCACTATGACACAATATTTAATCAAATGTTCAAAAACTTTGATATGTTTTTTACATATTTCCCAAAATCAAATTCTAAAGTGAAATGTTTTATCTGCAATCCAAATGAAATTTTCCCAGAGGGTCCCTAGAACATTCAAAAAATATTATTTTGAAAAATTAAACTAATTAGGCTTATTTTGGATATTAAATTACATGGGAAGCATTGTTTAAAAAGCAATATGAAGAAAAGTGATATGAACCTTTTCTATTTTATCTACGTAGATTTATTATTAAAATAAGTGTTCTGAAAATTGTATGAAACTCCTAGAAATCTGATGTCCTGGTATGCTATTATCTTGAAGTGTTATTGGTCACAGAAATAACCAAATTTGCCTGTCAATTGCATTGTAAGTGTAAACGTGCTCTAAACATATCTTTAACCATGACCATTTTTTAGTAAAATTGTTTGTAATACAAACAATTAAGCTTTTATTCAGATTCTTTTATAAAAATGTCTTAGAACTGTGCTTCATTTTCAATGAGACTCATGGAAAGAACTCTGAACACAAGTTTCTGATAACTTTAAGATTGAGTGACTTCTTTAAGATCAAAAACTAAAATAGGTAAAAATTTCTGGAACAAAAACTAGATTCAAGCAGAAATAGGATAATATGAGACACAATGAACTGAGGAGGATGATTATGATATTTATAGATTTTCATTTGAAACATTGCTGATTTTTTAAATGCTTTGTTTTTACAGATTTAAGGAAACTTTTTTCTCTTAAACTGACTTAACAGCAATTTGATAATACAGATCTTTGTGAACAAATTGAAACCTTTACCTTCACTCCCTACTTGAACTCCCCAGAGTTCAAAAACTCCCAGTAAGTATTCTTTAAAAAAAAAAAAAAAAGATTTTATTTATTTATTCATGAGACACACACAGAGAGAGGCAGAGACATAGGCAGAGGAAGAAGCAGGTTCCCCATGGGGAGCCTAATGTAGGACTTGATCTCAGGACCTCAGGATCACACCCTGAGCTGAAGGCAGACACTCAACCACTGAGCCATCCAGGCAGCCCCCAGTAAGTATTCCTATATAAATAAATATATTGCTAAATAATATAAATGTAGTAAGAATCTGTTCTCTTAATGATAAGACATAATTGGAAACATTGGTTATATTTCCAAGGCTTTTCCTGGAATGTCATGCTTGAGAGAGATAGGCATAGACTCAGATATGACCAGATAGCTTTAAGGAACTGAGGCTGACTTTAAGAAACAACTAAAGAAATATCAGTTTGGTACCTTGCTACACAGTCACCTGGCCAAGTTAATAAAGCAAGTCATTTCCTGGCAGGTTCAGGAACCTCAGGATGTTTTGAAAACCTTGACAAGACAGATTCAGTTAGATCTGATGGCAAGTACTTGGCTTGGCTTCTGGCCTCGTGAAGTTAAGAGTTCAATCTAGAGATTTCTTATAAAAACTTCCAGCAAAGGGCTTCTATGGTCAGCTGCTATTCTTGCTGTACTTTTGTAAATAATTAGGTCATTTTTTAAACTAATTTTGAAGCAAATTGATGTTAGCTTGGCTATCTTTGGTAAAAATGGGAGTGATTATAGACAAAATGTTTCAATAACACACCTTTGTAAATATTAGATTTTAATTTTTTATTTAATTCAATTAGCCAACATATAGTACATCATTAGTTTCAGATGTAGAGTTCACTGATTCATCAGTTGCATATAACATCCAGTGCCACATCATGTGCCTTCCTTAGTGCTCATCACTTATTTACCCCATCCCCCCACCCATTTCCCCTCCAGCAACCCTGTTTGTTTCCTATAGTTCTCTCTCATGGTTTTCTCCCTCTCTTATTTCTTCCCATTCAGTTTTCCTTCCCCAATGATCCTCTGCAGTATTTCTTATATTCTACATATGAATGAAACCATGTGATAATTGTCTCTGTCTGAATGACTTATTTCACTCAGGATAATACCCTCTAGCTCCATCCACGTTGATGTAAATGGTAAGATTTCATCCTTTTTGATGACTAATATTTGGATAAAGAAGATATATATATATATATATATATATATATATGCCAACAAATTAGTCAATCTGGAAGAAATGGATGCATTCCTAGAAACATATAAACTACCAAAACTGAAACAGGAAGAAATAGAAAACCTGAGCAGACCCATAAGCATCAATTGAATTGAAGAAATCATCAAAAATCTCCCAACAAACCAGAGTCCAGGGCCAGAAGGCTTCTCAGAATTCTACCAGATATTTAAAGAACTAATACCTATTCTTCTGAAGCTCTTTCAAAAAAAAAAAAAAAACAACAACAAAACAAAACAAAAACCTTCTAAACTGATTCTATGATGCCAGCATTACCTTGATCCCAAAACCAAAGACCCCACCAAAAAAGAAGAATTACAGACCAATATCCTTGATGAAAATGGATGCCAAGATTCTCACCAAGATACTAGCCAACAAGATCCAACAGTATATTAAAAGGATTATTCACCATGACCAAGTGGGATATATTTCTGGACTACAGGAGTGGTTCAACATCTGCAAATCAATCAATGTGATACATCACATTAATAAAAGAAAAGACAAGACCCGCATGATCCTCTCAATTGATGCAAAAAGAGCACTTCACAAAATATGACATCCTTTTGTGATTAAGACTCTCCACACTGTAGGGATAGAGGGAATATACCTCAGTATCATAAAAACTATATATGAAATGCCCACAGCAAATATTCTCAATGGGGAAAAACTGAGATCTTTTCTCCAAGATCAAGAACATATCAGGGATGTCCACTCTCTCCACTGTTGCTCAACATAGTACTAGAAGTCCTAGCCTCAGGATTCAGACAACAAAAAGAAATAAAAGACATTCAAATTGGCAAAGAAGTAGTCAAACTCCCACTTTTCACAGATGATGTGATACTCTATGTAGAAAACCCAAAAGACCCCACCTCAAAATTGCTAGATATTAGACTTTAATATTGTTATTATAAACTAAATTGGATTCTGATTTCTTTTCATGTTCTCCAATGCTTGGCTACAACTCTCCAAACTAATATATATTTTTCTTTCACCTTTCTTACTTAGAATCATCGAAAACCAAAACCACTCTTTTTCCTGAAGCCCCTGAAAACTGAATATAAACAACTTAATGTAAATGTCTGAAAAATAGCCACAATAACTCATATATAGACAATATTCATGCCCGTACTTTTTGTATGACCCAAGAACATCAACATGTGAGCTACAAACTAGGAAGATCTGTCAGATTGCCATGGCCAGTCCTCACTCTATCGGAAGAATCTTCAGGCCTGACATTAGAAATCTTCTTGACTGGCTACTCTCAGAACTCAAAAACTGGCTTATAATTTTATCCAATTAGTAACCATTGTTTTCTGCAGAAATGCCTCTTATTTAATGCCTGATTACTTGAATTATATGCCTAACTTTGAGATTACACTCACATCACCACATCCTAAAATCAGTTTAACTAAACTGACTTATTTTCAGGACTAAGGGACTCATTCAGTGAGCTGTAACCACCTACCAGCTCAACATTTAATGTATAAAAACTTCAGGAACATTTTAGTGTAGGAAACTATAAGGGGCAGAGACAGGTCACCTCCAAGATGGGCCACTTTGGCATGAAGATTATTTTGAGCTAAAGGCAATTGAGACCCTGGAAGCTCAAGTAAAACTTTTGTCCTTCCCTTAACTACATAGAGAATCTAAATTGGGGGTCTTTCTCAGGATAAAGGTTATTACCAGAGATAAAATTTATCTAAGTGAAGCATTTGTATGGTAGGGCAAATATCTAATCACCAAACATCTGCTTTTCTTCTTATTGTCCTATGATTGCATTCCTTCCCTTTGAAGTCCCAAACTTTCTACCTCATTTGGTAGACTCATTGGCCTGACTTCTTGGAATTTCCATGTCTATATGGATTGTACAAAATTAATTTTCTCCTGTCACATGGAAATTTGATTTTTAGCATATCTAGAAGGAACTTAAAGGGAACAGGAAATTCTGGCTCCCTAACAAGTGCAAAATAATTTTCCAGAATGGCTCAAAGTTCATCACTTAGACTATATCAGCATCTGGTGAAATGCAGTGGGATAGATACATTTTGTTGACTAACTACTCATTTCTTTCTCACCAACAGAAATCCTAATTTTGCAGAGAGGGCCAATAAACCCAGCTGCGGGATACTGACCATGGTGAGGAGAAGACAAGTTTCTTGAAAATACAAGTCCACGAGCATATGGATAGATACCAGGCATGTGGATAAATATATAAACCAAGGGAATAGAATTAAGAGCCCAGAAAAAAACTCAAAACCCATTGCCAATTATTTCTTCACAAAGGCATTAAGATCACTTGATGCAGAAGAATCAAATTGGACCCCTCTTTTATATAGAAAAAATAGCTCAAAATGGATCAGCGACTTAAATATAAGTCTTAGAAGAAAACATAGAGTCAAAAAACAAAACAAAACAAAGAGATAATTATTTATGACCTTGTATTTGGCAATGGATTGTTAGATTTAACACCAAAAACAAAACCAAGAAAAAAACCATATACATAAGGTGGGCTTTATCAAAAAATTTTGTACCTTAAAGGACATTATTTAAGGAAGTAAAAAAAACAACATCTGAAATGGAAGAAAAGGTTTTCAAGTCATAGGTCAGGGTTTGGTATTCTGAATATATAAAGAACTCCTACAGCTCAACAACAAAAAGACAATCAGCCCAATTTTAAAATTGGGCAAAGGACTTGAATAGACATTTCTTCAATTAAGATAAATAAATGACCAACAAACACATGAAAGGATGTTCATCATCCTTTGTCACTCAGAAAATGTAAATCAAAACCACAATGAGGTAGCACTTCCCAACCATTAGGATGACCATAATCAAAAACAAAAAAACAACATGCATTGGTGAGAATAAAGAGAAATTAGAACCCTAGTACATTACTGGTGGGAATGTAAAATCATGAAGCTACTGTGGAAAACAGTTTCTAAAAAATGTTAAAGAAAGTTACTATACAATCCAGCAATCCTACTCCTGGTATATGTCCAGGAGAAATGAAAATATAGATCCCTGTAGAAACTTGTACACAAAGGTTGATTAGCAGTATAATTCACAGTAGCCTAGAGGTAAATCCAACCCATAGGTCCATCACTAATGTATGAGTAAACAAATTGGAGTATGTAATGGGAGAAAAATACCAGACTTTAAAGCTTAATATAAAGCTAATATTTGTGAAATGTAGATCTATAGATCAATGGAAAGACTTAAAAGTGAAACCATGCATAGTTAATATCCATTTGGGAAAAATTAAATATTGACCTTACCTACAGCATACAAAAAATTATAACACCAAGTGCAGATATAAATGAACAGCCATAATCTTCCAGAAGACATACAATTTTGTAAAATTTGAGTAGATAGCTAAAAAGTTATAAACCTTTAAAAAATCATAAATAGGGCCATATTAAATTTAAAAGATTTTTTCTCTATTAAAAGGATATCCTTAAGAAAATGAAACTGCAAGTCACAGAATACTGAAATATTTGCAATACATCTACGTGACAAAATAGTAAGAAGACAACTCAATTTAAAAAATTGGCAAGTTTTTGAACAGATCCTAGTAGACAAGTTAAATATGTTGTTCATACGTGTGGCTCACATTATTTCTATTGCACTTTCTATTTCTACAGTACTTGAGACTTTACAGGTCAAAAAGAGCAAAAATTATTTTTGTAAACAGCATTTAGATTAACTGTCCCCAAGTGGTAACAGGATAAACTAGATCCAGATCCTCTTATTAGCAGAAGCTGCATAGAACATCATATTCCAAATAGATGCATTTTAACAAAGCTTTCATTACTTCAGGAAGGTATCTACTATATCATTCTGTAGACTTATGCTCATCTACAAATGCTTCAAGGAGAATTTTAACTATGCTTAAAAAGGTTTTAAAAAAGTCATAAATTAACCTACAACAAAGTCCCTCTAGTCTCTTCCAATAATAGTCATTGTTCTTCTGACTCCTAAGCATGTTCTTGATTTTAAACTATAATATTCTTTGCTCTATAGATTTTATCTCCTCTTTGTTTTCACTCTCTTTTTTGTGGGAGGAGCAGGAAAAAATTCTAAATCTGGTTCATACCCATGACTCTGCCTTGCTTTAAATTTGGATTCTTTTTTCCATGGCTTTACTAGCTATAGTCCCAATCCCCACAGCCTTAGCTTTGGGACTAAGCAATTTTCAGATTCTTTACCCCATGAATGTAGCTGTAGTAATTGAAGTAGTAAAAGAATGATGAAATATACTGGACTGCAAATCACTAATTACCAATGATTTTTAAAATGTGGGATCAATATGGGAAATGTTCAAAACATAACAAGTTCTATAAATATCTCAGTTGAAAGACACAAACGAGAGAGAGATTCACTTACAATAAATGCATGAATAGTTGTAGTTATTCTAACAAAATATCAATCCTATTCAACTTAATGTGAGAAATTGGAGCTGTTTTTATTCCTACTTCTTCATCCTTTAAATTCTGTATCTTGTGCAATACAGAAAAGCTTCATAGTTCTAAACACTGTATTATGAAATGAGTAAGAAAAAAGGTGTCTAAATGCCAGAGGGAACATGCACTATATTGATGGATAATCTTAAAAAGTTGTTAAGTATCTAGGAGTTTTCACTGTGAAAAGCAGAGTAATTTTAGAAATAGAATCAATTAAGACAATAAAAGTATCTTTTTTTCTAGATATAAATATATTTGGCAAGGTAGAAGATTTATAGTGGAATATTCTATATACAAATGGCATTGCATTTGAATATATATTAGGTTGAGGATATTTTCAAGAAAATAATTCCAAAGTATCTTTTTAAAAGTAAGGCATTCTTATTTCATAAAAGCAATATGAAATTTCATGAATTAAACAACTTTTGAGAGGAAGTATTCTTAAAACTTATTATTTGTTAAATGGACAGAATTTAGATTCACAGATAATATTTCAAATAAAATGAAGAAATATGACTCACTTATGCTAAAACTAATTAGCTTTGAGAAACACAAAAAGATCAATGTCTAGATACAATGAATCATTCATTGATAAAAACTGATAGCATAAAGAAAAAATTGTTAGAAACCCATCAATGACAATTACCCTTGATTATATGATTAACTCTAATATAGAGAGCTGGTAATGAAAATGGGACACTCATTTGCTTTGCATAAAAATTGTGATTTATTCTAACAGAGAAGTATAAAATGAAATTAGAAGTGAACTGGTCAAGGCTTGATTGTAAAGTCCTATTATGAACTTATAAAATCAATGTCATTTATAACTTGGATACTTGAGTATTTTCCATGAGCAAGGCACTTAGTAATATGGATTACACTAAGATAATAAGTATGATTTCTGCTCTCAAATGCAATAACATAAGAAAGCAATTTGAAGGCAATTCTAAAGAAATAAAAATCCTTTGAATTACATTGAACAATAGAGCTAAGAAAGCCTGAAATATTAGCAAAGATGATTCTAATAATGATAGACAAGATGGAACAGAACCTGGTCCTGTTTGCTCTCAAATCCCTTTCTTGCCCTTCTCCTTTTTTGCTCTGTGAAACTGGTGATCTGATCTCATAAGCTGTGTTTTCAAAAATCCCTTGTCATTTGGTTTACATCTGGGCTCTGCATATGGGGGGATGGAAAGGTGAAAGAAAAGAGGAAGCAAAGTCTCTTGCCCTTGTGCATCATCCCATTCTGATCACCAGGTATTGGCGGCATTTCCTTTAAGGCACTAGCTTCAGTCACATGACTCTGGTCCCTGAGTTCTCATAACATTACCTTATTCCTTTGTGCCTAAGATCTAGACATAGCAGCTACATTCTACTATTGCTTATTGTCTCACCACAGCTTGTTCACTTTCTCAGCTTTTCTATCACCTGTGTAACAAGTTATGAACATTAAACTCCCTTTATTTTAAATATTTTGAATGTTTTCTGTTTTTCTGGCTAGACTCTGAGTATAAAAACACCATCAGAAGATGATACCAGTGAAATTCTTCACATATGATATTGCGTATATTCTTTACAATGACTATATGAAATAGATATTATTCATAGTACCATTTGGCAGAGGAGGAAACATAGTGGTTTAAATATTTTCACAAGATTACACAGCTAAAATAGAAGAGCCAAAATTTAAATCCAGGCAATTGGGCTCTAAAATTAGTGTTCTTAACCACTACAATACTAGGCCAAATCTTCTTTATCACCTGCCATGTAGGGAACATCCCTTAAGGATGACTCTAAGCTGTCCAAAACATCAGAAGATGAACATGGTTCACCTTCATATTAATATCCAAGGAGTAGGGCAAGGCATCATGACTGCAATTAATTCATATATTGTGTACCAAGAGATTATTGTTCTTGGTGCTTGGATATAGCAGCTTAACAATAAAAAATAAAATGAAAAGAAAAAAAGAAAAAGAAAAAAAATAAATGTCACCTAAGAATCTTGTACCCAGTTCAATTATCACTCAAGAGTATATATAATGTAAAGATGCTTTCTTTCACGTAGTGGAAAAGTTTATTACTCACATACTTGGTGAAAGAACAAGAATATATCACAATAAAAAGGAAATTGAAATCACATGGGAGTAGAATAAAAGTAACAGTGGTATGGTCTGCCAATGACAAAATTTGGGCTGAGGCTAATTATAAATAACTGCAAAATATACAACATTGGTGATTATTTAACTTATTCTTTCAAACTGGAAAATTTTTGACAATAAATGGGGTTACTAAAAATTTTATGATTTTGTAAAATACTTTCATTGACTGTTTTATGTTGGTAGACCTTAAGTTATACAAATGATTTTTTAAATTAATATTTCTTTTTTTTTTTTTTAATTTTTATTTATTTATGATAGTCACAGAGAGAGAGAGAGAGAGGCAGAGACACAGGCAGAGGGAGAAGCAGGCTCCATGCACCGGGAGCCTGATGTGGGATTCGATCCTGGGTCTCCAGGATCGCGCCCTGGGCCAAAGGCAGGCGCCAAACCGCTGCGCCACCCAGGGATCCCTAAATTAATATTTCTAAAAAATATATATGTGTATGTTTTAATGTATATGGATATCATATTAAAGCAAAATTTAAGAAGTCTCATTAATTTTCTCAACCACTAAAAATATAACAAATTACTCTTGGTATATATTTACAAATTTTAATACATTTCTTAGTTGTATCTGTTTCTAAAACTGTATTAATAGACCTGTAAAATATGGGTTTTTTTCATATATGGTTATTGTTTTAAATTTTTATAAAGTTTCCTACAATTTTCTTCAAAATTGCATTTCATAGTCAACAAATTTAAAATTGTCAACAAATTCTATTGATTCTATTTTTTTTTTTTTATGAAATGTATTAATTCTAAATGCTTCATCCCTTGCAAGCTCAAAATAAAGTCTATTAAATCCAGGAATGCCTGGGTGGCTCAGCAGTTGAGCACCTGCCTTTGGCTCAGGTCCTGGAGTCCTGGGATCAAGTCCCACATCGGGCTCCCTGCATGGAGCCTGCTTCTCCTCCCTCTTCCTATGTCTCTGCCTCTCTCTGTGTGTCTCTATTAAATAAACAAATAAAATCTTAAAAAAAAAAATCTACTAAACCCAGGATATTTTCAGTTACTCTCTTTCTGCTTCCAACCAGTTTCTTTTCTTTAATAAATATTTTTCAAGAAAAAAAACTCATGAAATTAACTGTTCTTATCTAAGATTATATTAAATATTTTGATAAATATTAATTTAAAGAGATTAAAGATAGACATTGAAAACAAAGAGGGTAGAGACTATAAATTCAGCCAGTTAAAAGTAGAATGATCAAAAGATTATTTCCACAGTTTGAGATATTCCAAAGCACAATTATAGAATTTCTAATTTAAATATCATAAATGATTTGAACTCTCATTTAATTTGTTTAATTCTGTTCTTGTTTTATAGGGATAAATTTCAGTGTCTTCCTATTTGCAAACTTGGTTTCCACTCATCACAATTTGGTAAGGTCTTATAATCTGATATTTTCTGTCAGTTCACTTTTTTTTTAAATTAAAGATGTCATTTATTTTTAACAGAAAGCAGTAAAAATATAGTATAAATAATAACAAAAAGTAATATTTTTGCACACTCAGATTGACTAACAAAATATTTGTAGCTCAAAAATTTCTGAAATGTAACATAGAAAATGAAAAGTGAAGGCTACATGTACTACTATGCTGAGCTTTTGTTTGTGGTAATTCAAGGTTGGTTTTGCAATAAAATTTTTACTACTCTAAATGTGTAAGGGCAAAATTATAAATTTTGACAACTTCAAGCTTCTACTTCCATTGGTAGAAATATCCATCTTGTTTGGTTATAATTACAATTTATGTGCATAATCCCAAGCCAATTTCAAGTACATTTCTGCTCTGTTGGTTTCTTAATTTACTGTGAATATTGTTGATCTCATAAAGCTTTGGTCCACCAAAATTGGTTAAAATAGCTGTGTCATTCATATTGAATTTTAACTGGAATTCCAGTTACATATTAGTTGTTTCATTTTCAACAAAATCAACATCCAGGGCTGTATTTCTTCTCAATTAATGAATAACAGAAGAATTTGGTGTCATTAAAAAAAAAAAAAAACTAGAAACATTTATATCTAAAGTTCTTATGCTAACAGAGTGAAGACATTAATTTCTATTACTTCAGTTTTCATGGTATGTAAGAAAACTAGAATTCAGTCAGCAGGCCAATTAATATAGAAGAGACATGATTCTTATGAAAAGTCATGCTTTAAAGAAAGATAAATACATAAATGTGCCCTCTGCAGTTTTGAGTCTCCTCTTTTAACTAAAATTTTGAGGCAGATTATAAAACTGACAGAAATTGGAAATATTTTTGATGTTTATCACACCCATGTTACTTATAAATACAACGATTTATAAATATTTGTTTTAAAAATCTTAAATCAAAAAAAAAATAAAAATAAAAATAAAAATCTTAAATCAAGGACAAATACTAAACTAGATGGATAATAGGACAATAGACATAAACCAGAAATGTTCCAGGTAAGCCAAATATTCAGTCAGCATGTTAAACACTAAATTACACTTGGTCATTTACATATATTATGGTGGTATTTGGAATAGTGTGCTTTCAAAATCTGAATTTAAAAAAAATCTGAATTTAATTTTGAGAAATATATATCCAGCATTATAGACTTAATCTAGAAAGTTTTAAAAAAATCTAGAAAGTTTATTCTAAAAGTTTTAGAGCAATTTACATGAAAGCATTGAAGAAGATTTTATAAATCTTAACTCAATAACTATTATTATAAATTATATATTGGAAAATAAAATACTGGATCCTTTTATTTAATAAAATAAAGCATATTGCAAAATTTTGTGAACGTATAGTTGTCATAATATTTAATTTTATGTTTATTTTCCCTGAATAAAATGACAAAGTGCTATTTTTAAATATTGGTCTCCATTTAACTGCCTTATTTTCCCTTATACTAAAAATGATGAATTATCATTTTTCTCACTTATTTTGATATAAAAGTCACTACGTAATTATATCTCAACATAGAACTGTAATTCAAGTGGGTTTTGAAACATAAAGAATCTTGCTATACAAATCATATCCCTTCTTGGTCTTATCTGCTGTACAACAGGATTCAACATACATTTGATAATTCATGGATTAAGGAATATACTTCACTTAGAAAACTTACAAAGGGCCATGATCAACAAGTGATTTCTTTAGGAGTCCTAACATTCCATAGAAAGGTGTACAGAAGCACTGGGCCTTTTGAGCATTGAGAATCTCCTTCTTTTTTTATATGACAAACATAGGAAATCAGCTTTATCATGAAGGGAATAAACACATTTCTGAATTGGGGGACCATCTATTTATAAAATTGTTCTAAAAACATTAATGTTGGCAAGGCAGCAGAAGAGTAGGGGTCCTCAACTCACCTGGCCCCACAGATTAACCTAGATAACTTTCAAAACAACTTGAACACCTATGAATTTCACCTGAAATTTAAAGAGAGAACAGCTGGAATGCTACAGAGAGAAAAGTTTTCACTTCTAACAAGGTAGGAAGGCGAAAAAATAAATTAAAAAAGAATAAAGTGGGGGAGGGGAATTGTGACTAGCAGGGCTAAAGCGGAGTGGTGAGAGCCTCCTGGGCAAGAAAGCCCAGCCCTGGGGAAGCAGGAACTATAAAAATCTGCACCAGAGTTTTCCCTGACTAAAAAGTGCTTAACAGGGAAATCGGGCAGACTCACAGGAGGGGCAGTGAAGTCTCAAGATTCCTGGAGCCACTATAAGAGGAGGGGCATCCATGGGAAAGCGCACCACAAACCGGGGTCCCATATCACTAATGGGCTAGAGCACCACAGCCATCCCGGGCATTAGGGAGAAGCCAGACGGTTAGGTGGACCAGCTCCAAACAGAGGTGGCTGTACCCTGCCTGTTCCCTTGGGTAGAGGTGGTCCTCAGGACTGTGGGTTCAGCAGCACAGGGCCCCAGATCCCAGGCTGCCCAAGTGGACAAAGCCTGCACTCCTTTGTTCCCCTTGGGTCAGGTGGAAGCAGGGGAGACACAAGAAAGCAAGAACTCTCCTGCCACTAGGGACCCCACAAGCTGTGCAGATCAGTGCATCCAGGCCTGCCCCCAAGAACATCTAAGCCAGTGCAGACTGGGAGATTGGGGTTAGTTACTTGTGGGGAACTTGATTCCAGAGCAGGAAATCTGGACGCTGCCATTGTTGATTTTCCTGTTTTACCTTGTGCCTGGGAGGGGCAGGACCTCTAGGAAACAAAGGCCTCACAGAATAAATAACTCGCACTGGGCCCAGCACCTGGCAAGGGGGTGGGACATCTCCACTCAGGCACAGACACCTGAGAATCAGCACTGCAGGCCCCTCCCCCAGAAGACCAGCTGGAAGAACAGGAGAAGAGTAAGTTTATTGACCAAGCAGTGCTGGAAAGCTCCAAGACTGAGGGAAAATTGAGGGAAAATAGTATATAGAACTAGAAGGTCTCCTTTTTTCTCCGTTTTTCATTATGACTTGTTTTTATATCAGACTAAAATTTTCCAATATTTTTTCTCTTTTCCCACCTTAACTACAATATTTTACGAACTCTTCATTTTTAAGTTTTTTCCTTTTTGACTTTCATACTTCTACAATTATATGTATTAGATATATTTTTCACTTCTGGATTCACTTCAACACATTCAAATTAATTTTGGTAGATATACAAGATATGGGTTTTTGTTTTGTGTTTGTTTTTTCTGCCTCATTTTGTTTTACAATGGTGAAAGTTAGTACCTTCTAAAACACGACCAACATACACCTAGAACCAAATGGAGCATTGTGTTGGTTCATTCTGTGAGATTATATTCTCTCTTCCTTCCCATTCTGTCCTCCCCCTTTCTTGTTTATGTTTTTGTGGTCAATGTTGGGGCTTTCTATAAGTATTACTGGTTTATATAAATTTAGGATTAAGCATCTTCTCACAGACAGAACAAAATACACTCAGAACCAAGAGGATCATCCTCTAGGACCCATCAGGTATGCTACATTCTCTCTCCATGACCACTTCCTCACCACCACCATTCCTCCCCCACCCCCATTTTTTTCTCTTTTTCCTCTTTTCAGTTTTTTTTTTCTTTTTTCAATTTTCTTCTTTGTTTTTGGTTTTTGGCTTTTTATTTTTACTACTTTGTTTAAAATTTGTTTTACACTTTAGTGGCCCTTTTGTTTTATTTTGTTCTGTTCCTTTTCTTTTATATTCTGGTCTCTGATCTCCTTGGAATCATCTGGGGGTATTTTACTGAGGTCATGGTTGATCTTTATGACTCATCTCACTCATACAACCACTCTTCACTGGACAAAATAACTAGAAAGAAGAATTCGCCACAAAAGAAAGAACAGGAAACAATATTCTCTGCCACAGAGTTACAGAATTTGGATTTAAACTAATATGTAAATAGTTATAGAAATTCAATTCAGAAGTACAATGATAAAGATACTGGTGGCTATGGGAAAAAGCATTAAGGAATCTAGAGACTCCATTACTGCAGAATTGAGATCTAATTAGGCAGAAATTAAAAATAGATAAAATGAGATACTACCCAAACTAGATATCCTAATGGCTGTGGTTAATGAGGTGGAAGAGAGAGTGCATAACAGAAAACAAGTTGATGGTAAGAAAGGAAGCTGAGGAAAAAAGAGAAAAATCATGAGGAGAGGTTTAGGGGAATAAATTATAGTTTGAGAAGGAAGAATATATTTCTAATGGGATTAGAAGAGGCTGAGGGAGAGAGAGGACCACAAAGTATATTTGAACAAATCATAGCTGAGAACTTCCTACATCTTGGAAAGGAAATAGGCATTGAGATCCAAGAGATAGAAAGGAATCCCCCCAAAAAAAAATATAAAAGCCGTTCAACACCTCAACATTTATAGTGAAACTTGCAAATTTCAAAGATAAAGGGAATATCCTAAAGGCAGCTCAAGACAAGAGATTCCTAACTTATATGGGGAGAAATGTGAGATTAACCACAGACCGCTCCACAGAGACCTGGCAGGCCAGAAAGGGCTGGCAGGATATATTCAGGGTCCTAAATGATAAGAACATGCTGCCAAGAATACTTTATCCAGCAAGGCTGTCGTTCAGAATAGAAGGAGAGAGAAAGATCTTCCAAGATAGGCAGAAACCGAAAGAATATGGGAACACCAAACTAGCTCTGCAAGAAATATTAAGAAAGACCCTGTAAAAGAAAGAGGAAGCCCAGGATCCCTGGGTAGCTCAGTGGTTTAGCACCTGCCTTTGACCCAGGGTATGATCCCAGACTCCTGGGATCAAGTCCCACACCCTGCTCCCTGCGTGGATCCTGCTTCTCCCTCTGCCTGTCTCTGCCTCTCTCTCCCTCTGTGTCTCTCATGAATAAATAAATAAAATCTTTTCAAAAAGAAAAAAAGAAAAAAAAGAAAGAGGGAGCACAAAGAAACAATCCACAAAAACAGGGACTGAATGGGTAATATGACGGCACTACATTCATATCTTTCGATAGTTACTTTGAACGTGAATGGGCCTAATGATCCCATCAAAAGACCCAGGGTTTTGGACTGGATAATAAAGTAAGACCCATCTATATTCTGTCTACAAGAGTCTCATTTTAAACCTGAAAATGAAGATGTGGAGAACCATTTACCATCCAAATGGTCTTCAAAAGAAAGCTGGGGTAGCAATCCTCATATCAGGTAAATTAAATTTTATACCAAAGACTGTAGTAAGAGATGAAGAGGGACACTATATCATACTTAAAGGGTCTCTCCAAAAAAAAAAAAAAAAAAAAAAAAAGACCTAACAATCATGAATATTTATGCCCCGAATGTGGGAGCTTCCAAGTATACCAATCAATTAATAACCAAAGTAAAGACATACTTAGATAATAAAACACTAATAGTAGGAGACTTCAACATGGCACTTTCTGCAAATCACAGATCTTATAAGCACAACATCACCAAAGACAAGGGCCTTAAATGATACACTGGACCAAATAGATCTCACAGATATATATACAGAACTTTCCATCTGATTGCAACTTAATGCACATTCGTCTCAAGTGCACATGGAAGTTTCTCTAGAAGAGACTGTATACTGGGTCACAAATCAGGTCTCAACTGATACCCAAAGATTGAGATTGTCCCCTGCATATTTTCAGACCACAATGCTTTAGTTAGAACTCAATCACAAGAAGAAATTTGGAAGAAACTCAAACACATGGAGGTTAAAGAGCATCCTACTAAAAGATGAATGGGTCAGCCAGGAAGTTAGACAAAAATTAAAAAGATTAATGGAAACTAATGAAAATGAAGATACAACAGTTCAGAATTTTGGGGATACAGCAAAAGCAGTCCTAGAGGGAAATACATTGCAATACAAGTGTCCCTCAGAAAATTGGAAAAAACTCAAATACACAAGCTAACCTTGCACCTAAAGAACTGGAGAAAGAACAGCAAATAAAACCGATCCCAAGCATAAGAGAGTTAATAAAGATTCAAGCAGAACTCAATGAAATAGAGACCAGAAGAACTGTAGAACAGATCAACAAAGCCAGGAGTTGTTTCTTTGATAGAATTAAGAAGATAGATAAACGCCTAGCCAGCCTTACTAAAAAGAAAAGACTGAAATTAATAAAATCATGGATGAAAGAGGAGAGATCACAACCAATACCAAGGAAATATAAACGATTTTAAAAACGTATTATGAGCAGCTATACACCAATAAATTAGGCAATCTAGAAGAAATGGATGCATTTTTGGAAAACCATAAACTACCAAAACTGGAACAGGAAGAAATAGAAAACCTGAACAGGCCAGTAACCAGGGAGGAAATTGAAGCAGTCATCAAACACCTCCCAAGACACAAAAGTGCAGGGCCAGTTGGCTTCCCAGGGGAATTCTATCAAACGTTTAAAGAAGAAATAATACCGATTCTATTAAAGCTGTTCCGAAGGATAGAAAGGGATGGAATACTTCCAAAAACATTTGTGAAGCCAGCATTACCTTGATTCCAAAACCAGACAAAGACCCCACCAAACAGAAGAATTATAGACCAATATCCCTGATGAACACAGATGCAAAAATTCTCAACAAGATACTAGCCAATAGGATCCAACAGTATATATTAAGAAGATTATTCAACACGACCAAGTGGGATTTATCCCTGTGATGCAAGGGTGGTTCAACACTTGTAAAGCAATCAACATGATCACATCAACAAGATAAAAAACAAGAACCATATGATCCTCTCAATAGATGCAGAGAAAGTATTTGACAAAATAGGGCATCCATTCCTGATCCAAACTCTTCAGAGTGTAGGGAGAGAGGAAACATTCCTTAGTATCTTAAAGCCATCTATGAAAAGCCCACAGCAAATATCATTCTCAGTGGGAAAACCTGAGAGACTTTCCCCTAAGATCAGGAACATGACAGAGACGCCCACTCTCACCACTGCTATTCAACAGAGTACTAGAAGTCCTAGCCTCAGCAGACAACAAAAATAAATAAAAGGCATTCAAACTGGCAAAGAAAAAATTCAAACTCTCCCCCTTTGTAGATGACATGATAGTATACATAGAAAACCCAAAAGACTCCACCTCAACATTTCTAGAACTCATACAGCAATTCAGCAATGTGGCAGGATACAAAATCAATGCACAGAAATCAGTGGCATTTCTGACAAGACTGAAGAAGAGAAATTAAGGAGTTAATCCCATTTACAATTGTCCCCCAAACCATAAGGTACCTAGGAATAAACCTAACCAGAGAGGTAAAGGATCTATACCCTGAAGACTACAGAACACCTCTGAAAGAAATTGAGGAAGACACAAAGAGATGGAAAAACATTCCATGGCCATGGATTAGAAGAATAAATATGAGAATGTCTATGCTACCCAGGGCAATTGACACGTTCAGTGCAATCTCTATCAAAATACCATAGACTTTCTTCAGAGAGTTGGAACAAATAATCTTAAGATTTGTGTGGAATCAGAAAAGGTCCTGAATAGCCAGGGGAATATTAAAAAAGAAAACCAGAGTCAGGGACATCACAATGCTGGATTTCAGCTGTATTGCAAAGCTGTGATCAACAAGACAGTGTGGTACTGGCACAAAAACAGACACATAGATCAATGGAACAGAATAGAGAGCCCAGAAATGGGCCTTCAACTGTATGGTCAACTAATATTCGACAAAGCAGGAAGACTATCCACTGGAAAAAGGACAGTCTCTTCAATCAATTGTGCTGGGAAAATTGGACAGCCACGTGCAGAAGAAGGAAACTAGACCATTCTCTTACACCATACACAAAGATAAACTCAAAATGGATGAAAAATGTAAATATGAGACAAGAATCCATCAAAATCCTATAGAGGAACACAGGCAACACCCTTTTTGAACTTGGCCACAGCAACTTCTTGCAGGATACATCTATGAAGGCAAGGGAAACAAAAGCAAAAAAGAACTATTGGGACTTAATCACGATTAAAAGCTTCTGCACAGCAAAGGATACAGTCAACAAAACTAAAAGACAACCTACAGAATGGGAGAAGATATTTGCAAATGACATATCAGATAAAGGGCTAGTATCCAAGATCTAGAAAGAATTTATTAAACTGAACACCCAAGAAACAAAAGAATCCAATCATGAAATGGGCAGAAGACATGAACAGAAATTTCACAGAGGAAGACATAGACATGGCCAACAAGCACATGAGAAAAATGCTCCGCATCACTGGCCATCAGGGAAATACAAATCAAATCCACAATGAGATATCACCTCACACCAGTGAGAATGGGGAAAATTAACAAGACCGGAAACAACAAATGTTGGAGAGGATATGGAGAAAGGGGAACCCTGAAGATATTAAATCTGAAGGCCTATCCCCTAGTTGGTGGAGAAAACCCCAGTTCTTTGGGAAAATAAACCTGGTTGAAGGGAATTCCTGGTCACAGTTAGGTAATACACTGGCAACAAAAAATTAGCATCCAGGGTCACTTTCAACAATTTTGTCTGTGGCACCACAAATCTTATGAAACTCATTGTGGAACATATCTTCCACATTTATATACTATACCCATGATAATATTATCTTACACAAATGGCTATTTATGATTAACAAGTTCTACCTTACACATGACAAATTTTCCTGAACTCTATAAATATGGCATAATTTTAAGCATTATGCTCATAAAAATAAATTCACCTGATCCTAGACAATCTTAACTATCATAACCACTCCAGGATTTAATATGATGGACCTGAATGAAGACAGATTTAGGTTCTAGTCCATACTTGCCTTTTGCATACAGGTATCACTCTGATAGCCTTAAATCAAAGAAAAAACTGCAATTACTTATATGAAAAAGTTACTGTTTTTCTGGAATATATGATATCAGAATCTTACTATTTATTCTTTTTGAGCAATTAAATATTAAAGTTAACAGAATCAAAAGATGCTAATAAAAATTAGCATTTATTTTTATTTTAAAGGGCTAAATTAGAAATCACTGAAATTTTATCAGGACAGATAATTCATTTCTCCAATACACATAGGATGTTATCATCAGATTGTTAATTCTTTTAAGTCTATAACATATTGTTACTCAGTATGCTATTCATTTTCTGTTCAATGTTGCCACAAATTCATCACATAATTTATCTTATAGAAAATAGTATTTGAGGGAAGTAGGAGGAAGGAGCAAACATGCTCCCAGAATGTTTCTTCTCTCATCTCCCTGAAATAATTTCTCTAAGATAAAATAAATATCTCTTACTCATGAGTCAAAGAATGTAGGATGACAGATAGTTAAGATATCAAAGTTTCAGAAAAGCAAGATACCTTAATACACAAAGTATAGACTGGTTTATTTCCATTTGATTCTATCTAGCCTCAGTTTTTACATCTGTAAAATGGGCATAAGGGTAGAATTTATAGAAATTATTAGCCTCCATCACAATAATTTTAAAAGTGTCTCCCCAAATTCAAAGTTGATTAATACACTATAATATTTACCTCTGGTTTTATAGATTTGACCTTTGCTCACCTCAACATTTTCTTTACAGTCAATGAATGAGTCCCATATTTAAATAACAGAGGAAAAGTTTAAATTCATCTATGATTCTGTATGGCAGGCCTTTGCAGTGACATAATATAGAAGTTGAAGAGGGCAAATCCATAGCATGCACTGGTTCTTTTTGCATAATTTGGGATCACTCAACTAATCTTTTTTTAAGATTTTATGTATTTATTAGCATAAGCACAAGTAGAGGAGAGGGATAAAAGGAAAGGGGGAAGCAGACTCCCTACTGAGCAAAAAGTCCAAAGTGGGAGTCGATCCCAGAACCCTGAAATCATGACCTGAGCTGAAGGCAGATACTTAACCAACTGAGCCACCCAGGCAGCCCTCATATAATTATTTTTAAAAGAATCTGCTTTATTTCCAGGTGTTATAAAGTTTATAAATCATTTAGGAAAAAAAATATTTTATTTCTACTCATTAATTGCAATCTACTCTTTGCTAAGCCACAGAAAATAAACATTTACAGTTATATTTTGGTGTGGTTTTAAAAATTACTTTTGAGTTATATTTTCAAATTGAGAAAGATTATTTGTGTATTTTTCAGAGAACATAAACCCATCTTAAACAGATTTTTTTTCTGTATTATCACATCTGAGGAATGTGGTCAGTATATCTATAAGGCCAGTGGTTGACCACAAAAAAATATCTTTGTTGTTGAAGTAAAAATATCCAAGAAGCAGGAACAAAGGTTCATCTGGTAGTATTGAGTATTCACTGAGCATATTATGGAGTGCAGAAACATCACCTAAGCTTAGACTTGATATGCCAAAAATAGAAAATTCAAGTGTGTATGATGTATATTTTCCCACATATTTCAATGCACTTCGGGACAATGATAACAAAGATAAGAGACATTCTTTAGACAATATCCAACAGTGGCCATAATGCAACAGACAGTACAGTTTCTTTGCTGACTGAACAAATTACCATCAACTTAGTAACTTAAAACAGTGCAAAAAATAGTGAGGCTGGAAAGATGGTGGAGGAGTACTCCAAGTTACCCTGGTCCCACAGATACAACTAGATAACACTCACAGCAGCATAATTTACCAGAATACAACCCAAAGACTGGAAGAATGAATTCTACAACTAAAGGTAGAGAAAAGGCCATAGAGATGGTAGGAAAGGCAAAGACAAAGTTTGGGAGTGAAATGGACCATGATTTTCCATGGTAGGGAGGGAGCCAGGAGAACAGAGGAGGGTAAAAGACAATCATACTGGGGATCCCACACAGGGAAGATGAAACCCCATAACATTTAACTTTGAAAGTGAGTGGGGCAGATTTCATGAGTTCTCATAACCAGCAGGACTTAAAGCCTGGAATTTAAAAATCAGCAGGCTCAACTATGCGAGAGCTCAGAGGTCATTGGGAAGCAGAGTCCCCACCTAAGGGAAGGAGCACAACAAACAGCCCCCAGAGATATAGCTTGGAAGCATGAGTTTAAAAATTCCAGGTATAAACAGGAGAGAGAGAGTTATTTATTCATCTCAGAGCATGGCTGGAGAGACAGGGATCACAGGGAAAGTCTTTCACAAACAAAGGAGCTGGCAGGTACCATTTCCCTCTCCTACCCCTCAGCATAAACACACAGCCACATATGGGTACCAGCAAAGCCCCAACACTTAATACCTAACCTGTTTACACAAAGCCCCCAATGCCCCTTGATGGATCTGGCTTTCTGTCACACTTGCCTCTGTCCTGGTGCTGTGGGCCCCATCCCTAGATGACCAGCACAAACCCCACTAACACCATGTCTCCTGACCCCTCCGTTTTGCAGAACTTCAGTTCCAGCAGCAGCAGGTCTTATCTCATAAACAGACCACAGCAAATCTTGTTAAAATATACCCCACCTTGGCAGGAAACAAATGCTGCCAACAACAGGCAAAGAGAGCCTCTGAAACAACTGGGTTGAAGGAGGAAAAAGTGGCCAGTACTCAACAGTAGGACACAGGTAACACACATAGGTGACTTTCTCTGAAGCACCAGGACTTGGGGAGCAGGAAACATGGTACTTTGGATGTACATACATCCAGATCTGGAAGGCACAGAGATCCCCTAACAAAATCATCCCAAGGAGGTCCACACTAAGATACATAGTAATTAAATGGCAAAAAATAATGATAAAGTGAGAATTTTAAAAGCAGCAAGAGAAAAGAAAATGGTGACATACAAGGCAAATCCCATAAGGCCATCAGCTGATTTCTAGTAGTTTTTGCAAGCCAGATGGGAGTGGCATGATACATTCAAAATGCTGAAAGAAAAAGAATCTGCATCCAAGATTATTCTTTCCAGCAAGGCTATCATTCAAAATAGGAAAGATACAAGTTTCTCAGACAAACAAAAACCAAAGGAATTTATGATCATTAAACCAACCTTATAAGAAATATTAAAGAATATTCTTTGAATCAAAAGGAGAGACCAAAAGTAAAAATATGAAAATTTGGAAGCACAAGAACAGTAAAAATACATATGCCTATAAAAATCAGTCAAAGGATTCACAGAATAAAATAATGTAAAATATGACACCATATACCTAAAATGTGAGGAGAGAGGAGTAAAGAATGGGTTCAAACTTAAGCAACCATCAACTTGATATAGACCGTTATCTGCAGAAGATGTTATATACAAATGTAATGGTCATCACCAATCAAAGCCCATTAATATATATGCAAAGAATGAAAAAGAAAGGAATCCAAGTATATTCTTTTTTTTTTTTATTATTTATTCATGAGACACACACACACACACACAGACGCAAAGACACAGGCAAAGGGAGAAGCAGGCTCCATGCAAGGAGTCTGATGTGGGACTCAATCCTATAACTCCAGGATCATGCCCTGGGCCAAAGGCAGGCACTAAACCACTGAGCCACCCAGGGATCCCCCTCCAAGTATATTCTTAAAGAAATCCAATAAATAATGAGAGAAAGACAAGAAATAATCAGAGAAAAACTACAAAATCAACTAACTACAAGTAACAAAATGGCAATAAATGAAACCACAAATGGAAGTAAAGAAATAACAACTGACACCACAAAAATACAAACAGTTATGAGAATATTATGAAAGACTATAGGTCAACAAATTGGACAACCTAGAAGAAATGGAAACATTCCTAGAAAGACATTCCTCCCAAAACTGAAACAGGAAGAAATAGAAAATTTGAACAGACTGATTACCAGCAATGAAATTGAATCAGTAATTTAAAAACTACCAACTAACAAAAGTATGGGACCAGAGAGCTTCAGAAGTGAAATCTACCAAACATTTCAAGAGGAATTAATACCTATTCCATTCAAACTATTCCAAAAATAGAGGGGGTAGGAAGACTTCTGAATTCATTCTATGAGGCCATCATTACCCTGATATCAAAGCCAGATAAAAGTATCACAAAAAAAGAATTATAGGCCAATATCTCTGGTGAGCATAGATGCAAAAATCCTCAACAAAACACTTGCAAACCAAATCCAACAATACATTAAAAAAAATAATTCACCATAATCAAGTGGGATTCATTCCCAGGATGCAAGGTCATTCAATATTCACAAATCAATCAGCATATATGACATCAATAAGAGAAAAGATAAAAACTACATGATCATTTCAATAGATGCAGAAAAAGCATTTGACAAAGTACAACATCCATTCATGATAAAAATTCTCAACAAAATAGGTTTAGAGGGAAAATACCTCAACATAATAAAAGCCTTTTATGAAAAACCCATAGCGAATATCACTCTCAGTGGGGAAAAACTGGGAGCTTTTTCTCTAAGGTCAGGAACAAGATAAGGATGTCCACTCTCACCATTTATATCCAACATAATACTGGAAGTCCTAGTCACAGCAATCAGAGAACAAATAGGAATAAAGGGCATCCAAACAGCAAGAGAGAAGTAACACTTTTACTATTTGTAGGTGTCATGATATATTATACAGAAAACCCTAAAGACTTCACTAAAAAGCTACAGAAATGATGGATTAATTCAGTAAAGTTCCAGAGTACAAAAATCAATGTACAGAAATCTGTAGCATTTCTATACACTAATAATGAAGCAGTATAAAGCAAAATTAATAAAATAACCCCATTTACAATTGCACCAAAAATAATAAAATACCTAGGAATAAACTTAACCTAAGAGGTGAAAGATCTGTACTCTAAAAACTATAAAACACTGATGAAAGAAGTTGAAAATGACACAAAGAAATGGAGAGACATTCCATACTCATGGGTAGAGAGAATATTATTTAAATGTCTATATTAGGGCAGCCCTGGTGGCTCAGTCGTTTAGCGCCGCCATCAGCCCAGGGCCTGATACTGGGGACCCGGGATCCAGTCCCATGTCGGGCTCCCTGAGGGGGCCTGCTTCTCCCTCTGCCTGTGCCTCTGCCTCTCTTTCTCTCTGTCTCTCATGAATAAATAAATAAAATCTTTTCTAAAAAAGGTCTATATTACCCAAAGCAGTAAACAGATTTAATGCAATCCCTACTAAAATACCAATAGCATTTTTCACAGAGCTAGAACAAACAATCCTAACATTTGTATGGAATCAAAAAAGACCCTGAATAGCCCAAGCAATCTTGAGAAAGAAAAACAAAACCGGAGGTATCACAATTCTAGACTTCAAGTTATATTACAAAGTGTAGGAATCAAAACAGTATGGTACTGGCACAAAAATAGACATAAAGATCAATGGAACAGAATAGAAAACCCAAAACTAAACCCACAGTTGTATGTTCAGTAAGTCTTTGACAAAGGAGGAAAGAATATCCATTAGGAAAAAGACAGTCTCTTCAACAAATGGTGTTGGGAAATCTGACAGCAACATGCAAAAGAATGAAAGTGGCTCACTTTCTTACATCATACACAAAAATAAATTAAACATGGATTAAAGACTAAATGTGAGATCTGAAGCTGTAGAAATCCTAGAAAAGAGCACAGGTAGTAATTTCTGACATTGGTCATAACAGCATTTTTCTACTTATGTCTCCTGATACAAGGGAAATTAAAGCAAAAGTATAGAGACTACATCAAAATAAAGAGTTCTGCACAGCAAAGGAAACAGTCAACAAAACTAAAAGGCAACCTAAGGAATGTTAAAAGATATTTGCAAATGACATATCCAATAATGGATTAGTATCCAAAATACATGAAGAGTTTATACAACTTGTGCATTGTTGGTGTGAATGCAAATTGATGCAGCCACTGTGAAAAGCAGTGTGGAAGGGCACCTGGGTGGCTCAGTCAGTTAAGTGTCTGCCTTCACCCCTGGTCATGATCCCAGGGTCCTGGGATAAAGCCCCGCATCAGGCTCCCTTCTAGCATGGAGTCTGCTTTTCCCTCTGCCCCTTCCTCTGCTTGTACTCACTCTCTCAAATAAATAAATAAAAACTCTTAAAAAAAAAAAAAGCAATATGGAGTTTCCTTAACAATTAAGAATAGAAGTACCTACAATCCAGGAATCTCATACTGGGCATTTATTCAAAAAATACAAAAACACTAATTCAAAGGGATATAGGCACCCCTATGATTATTGCAGCATTATTTACGATAGCCAAATTATAGAAGCAGATCATTTCATAAAAGAATGAAATCTTGCCATTTGTAACAATATGGATGGAGCTAGAGAGTATTACACTAAATGAAATAAGTCAGTCAAAGACAAATACCACATGATTTCACTCATAAGTAGAACTTAAGAAACAAAACAAACAAGCAAAAGGCGGGGTGGGAAAGAGAGAGACACACACAAAATCAAGAAACAGACTCTTAACTATAGAGAACAAACTCATGGTTACCAAAGGGGAGGTCGTTGGGGGGATGGAGGAAATAGGTGATGAGGATTAAAGAGTACACTTATCATGAAATCAAGTAAACAACAACAAAAACAGTGCAAAAATAATCATTTTACAGTTCAGAAATCTGAAATGGCTTTCATGGGGCTAAAATTAAGGTGTCAGCAGGGCTGAATTCCTTCTGGAGGCTCTAGGAGAGAAAGAATTTCCAAACTTTCAAAGGCTGCCTCCATTTTTTGGCTTCTGATCCCCTCCATCTTCAACAAAAGCCAGCAATTAAAATCACTACTACCTCAGCTTCTGTTGTCACATCTCCTTCTCTGACCCTGTCTCTCCTGCATAGCTTTATAATGACCCTTATAATTACACAGGGACAACTCAGATAAATGAAGATAATCTCCCTGTATCACGATCCTTAACTAATTCCACCTGCAAAGTCCCTTTTGCCATGTAAGGTAATTTATTATCAAGTTCCAGGGATTAGGACATGGATATCATTGGAGAGTCATTTTTTTTTCCTACCAGAGCACCCCTTTTGTTCACATTCCAAAAAACATAAGTGAAATGTTTGAGTTAGCAATCATACTTCTTAATTTCCTGACTATCAACTGTAATGATGTAGGTTTTCAGAGTTTTGAGAGATTTTCTTGCCAGATGACTGAATAATATAAATAGCATCAGCAACTGAGTTTTGAAATAGAGGACATTATTGTAGAGTTTTTATTATATACAGCTTACATAGACACAGAATGATTCTGTCTCACAGCTACTATCCATCAACTCAATTTTATCACTTTGTTTTTCTAAACAAAAAAAAATTTATAAATCATATACATCTGTCATGTTATTTGTTGCTGTAAGAGGCATCAAGTGTTAAGAACAATTGTTTGGAGTTCAAAGTGATGTATTCTTTCTTTTTAATAACTTGTCTCTGCCTGGTATTTTCTCACCTTGCAGCAAAATTTTAGAGGTTGCTATGTTCTCTGATGAGCCATTATAAATCCAAAGAGATTTACCACACACACACACACACACACACACACACACACACACACACACAATATCTGCTGTTTGATAATTCACTGAGTCCTTTCTTCACATCAGATAAATGCTTTTTCACAACGTGAGATCTAATAAAAGCAAATGCCAATTTTGTTAAATTCCTCCTCTGTTGCATCTGTGCATGGGTCATTACACACCTTCAGTACATCATGTGTGCTGAACATTAGTGATAGACCTGGTACATTTGAATCAGGTTGTAATTTATATAGTTCACTTCTGGATTTTCACTGCTAACACTTCATAATGTGACTCAAGTATTTATCTAGCTATTCAATAAAGAGTAAAAATTAACTTTACTCAAACTGAGAACAGTTGCTTTATTTTTTATTGCTGAACTCATTATGGCTTTGAATCTCACTTTGCTTATGTTTTGGATTTGTATCAATTCACACAAATCACAGAGACATAATTTGGGGCTCTGACACAGTTGGTATGATTAGCAAATATGCAGCAGTAGAATAGTGGACACTGCAATGTAATGCCCTGTGTAATCTGTTCTAGGGGACTTCATTATAGGCAAAATATGTAATGAGATTCTTTTGATATTTCAGTAGATTATTTCTGTGAGGATCTAGATAGGTCTAACTTATTCAGAGTTCCACTGCATGATGAGTGTTAGAATATGATTTCCATTTATACAGATATCTGAAAGGGTCCCCTTAGAACTCAGAGAAAAAAAAATTGGTTTGGCAACTGTTCTTTCAGAGATTGTTGTACAAGACTAGTCTAAAGAATAAATTACTGATGTGAAGGCAATCTGTTTCTAGAGGAAATGTCATTGCAACTTGTTCAGGTATGGTTATCAAGCACATTATGTCATAGGTGATGTGGTACTTGCCAGTAAACTAGAACTGAGCCAACATCTGCTTCATGGAACATGGAACAAGAGTTAATTTGACGCTCTACTGAGAGCCAGCAAGGAGCTCATGGTGCCCTGAGAGCACAGATGGCTCAGTCGTTAGAGCAGTTCATGGAGGGGCTCAGTCCTTCACTGATAGTTTCTCTGAGGCTGAGTGGTATACAAAGCTTCTCTAGCATGAGGTAAGCAGGGCAGACGACTGGGCCTAAGACACCTTCTTTAAATTTGACCAACCGAGGGATTGGCTAAAGACTGTTCTAACAAGAGCTCCTTTGGAAAGGATCCTAGAAAAGATATCCAGAGGGAGGAAAAGCAAAAGATACAGGAAAAGGAAAAAAAATGAAGCTAAAGACAAATTCTTGTTTTGAGTTAGAGTAATTTACTTCTTTAAAAAAAAAAAAGATTTATTTATTTTTAGAGAGAGTATGTATGCGAGAGTGGTGAGGGGCAAAGAGAGAAGGAGCAGAGTCAAAACCAAGAGTTGGCTGAGCCACCCAGGCACCCCTAAAGTAATTTACTTTGATAAATAGTTTTACTTAGTTAGAATTTATAGACAAATCAAATATGTAATTGTACATAAAATATTAATTTTGGGGGAGGTAATGAACATTAAATGTCCAAAATTGCCAGCCACTCTAAGAACTGGAAAAAAGAAAAAAAAGAAAAAGAAGAAGAAGAAAGAAAGAAAGAAAGAAAGAAAGAAAGAAAGAAAGAAAGAAAAGAAGGAAGGAAGGAAGGAAGGAAGGAAGGAAGGAAGGAAGGAAGGAAGGAAGGAAGGAAGGAAGGAAGGAAGGAAATAAAATAAAATAAAATAAAATAAAATAAAATAAAATAAAATAATAAAATAAAATAAATAAAATAAAATAAATAAAATAAAATACTGGAATGCTGGCTGAGTACTGTTCTATCACTCTTAAACCTTACCTCACTAACTAAGGTTTCCCTCAGTAGCTATTTTTACTTTGTCTTTTTTAGAAATGTGTTCCTACTTTGTCTTCTGCTAGTCATTGGTCCTAGTCTTGGTTTCCAACTGGATCAGTGTTTACTGGCCCTTGTCCAGCTCATTTCAGACAATGTAGGTCTCCTCTTGGTCTCTGGCCTCTACAACTAATTTCTGCTCTTAAGTTGACAGCACACCATACAACTAATGTGTACTCCCCTCTCCAGCTCAAATCAGCCTTGGTGTCATGTCTACACAGGGCTGCCTGCAAAGAAAACATCCTGATGGGTGCGCATTCAAATGCAGATTCTGAAGCCCCACTTTGAGAATATGGGAAGTCTTTATAGCATTCATAACAATGATTCCCAGTTGACTGATCTGCACAGCACATTTTGACAACCACTGTGTTAAGTCTTCAGAATTACTAGAAAAGGACAAAGCCCTGCCTTTTCTTCCTTGCCCAGCTGCTAAACTGGATCTTTTAGGTGAGCTGATTCATATAGAAGAAAATTAAGAGAACAGAAGTATTCTGAACAGCCAGTTTGTAAAACTAAAAACTAAGAATCAGGATTAGATTTTATATGTATATACACATAGCATTATTAAATGTTTAGTGATAGTCATGAGACAAAGCCAGTACACTCTTGAAAACAGCTAATGCCATGCTATGTTACTTATTATTAAAGTTCAAATTCATTGTGTTGTAAATCAAAAAATTGATTTTGGGGGTCACTTTCTGTGTTAAAACAATCCCTCAATCTAAGTTTCCTTCACATTAGTAAAAGGTAGGATGTTTTAGTGACACTTTTTTAGAATGTATCATAGGCACTTTGGGGGCTTTGTATAATTGCAATCTAACATCAAATAGATTTCAGACTACATAGAAATTAGAGGTGACTCTTATTTATTCTTTTTTTTTTAACTTTTATTTATTTATGATAGTCACAGAGAGAGAGAGAGAGAGAGAGGCAGAGACATAGGCAGAGGGAGAAGCAGGCTCCATGCACCAGGAGCCCGATGTGGGATTCGATCCCGGGTCTCCAGGATCGCGCCCTGGGCCAAAGGCAGGCGCCAAACCGCTGCGCCACCCAGGGATCCCGTGACTCTTATTTATTAAAACTACTAGTCAACACATGACAGAGCATGCCTGTTAAATAAATGTTCTTTTCTTTATTAGCTTCTTTTTGAGTTTTGTTGTGTTTAACAAGAAATCCATTGTTCTTCACTTTGCCTTAAAAAAGAAACATTACAAATATCAGATAAAAGGCTCATATCAACTTTTAACAGAGAGATAAGGATCCAGGTTGACAAATAAGTTATTTTGAATTAATTCTAGTCTTTCTAAAAAAGTTACTAAAATTATGGCTAGTAAGTGGAAATATGAAAGTGATTTGAGAAGTTGCTATAGCATTTGGAGCACAAGCATGAACAAAATCATTGACAAAATTTAACAATTTAGTTAAGTCTGTATGTAGAGGATATGACTAAGATCCACATCAGCTATTATTTGCTCAAAATAATGACTTATTTTTTTAACTTGGCACCTTCTTGATATATGCAAATTACTTAAATGTGACACTGTTTTCTTAAGAACATTTGTTAACAGGAGATAGTTAAAGGCTATAAAAATGTTTATTCTCCTGGGATTGAATGGCCTTGAAGTATAAATTCCCTCCAATGCTGCTGTCTCAGCATTACAGAATGAACAAGAAGAATAAGAAATGGCAACTTAATTCTTCATAGCTTTGATGGCAATGGAAGAGGAATCTGAAGGCACAGGAGTGCCTTAAAACTAAATTAAAAGCAGTGTATACCAGAAGTCTCAGTATCCCAAGACAGATAATCAGAGAAGACTCAAAACTCTTATATCTCATGTTACAAAGAATTTACAAGTGCCAATATAGAATTGTGCAAAATTCCCCTAACCCTTATAGCAGGGCTTTCCTGCTTCACACAATACTGTATAAATGTTTACCCAGAACTTTCTTGGCTCACTATTCAAACTATAGACTTTATTCATTTAGTCATCACAATAAGGCTGTAGGGCAAGTTCTCTTGTGATTCAAATTATATAAATGAAACAAATGGGAAAATAAAAAGAGCAGAGCTGGGATTCCACCTAAAATGATTATACTACAGCCTGCATATTTAAACACCATGTTCTTCTAGCTGGTAAATTATAGATGACCTACAACTGTACAGGGGAAATAAACTGAGTGTTAGAAATAACCATTTTCAAACTCTTCTAAGTAGGACCATTGCCTAAAAGTATGGTCTCTAAAACTGGTAATGTCATTAAATGAGAGCATTATCATATTGCCCATTGTATATAATGTATTTTTTCAAGATATATATGAGGCTTCTGTTTCTTACTCATGTCATTTCTTAGTTCTTTAGAACTTTATGTCACACAACAAGATTATGAATATAATGAGGGCTTTAACTATAACACTTTTCTGAAATCATTCAATATGAAGATTTTTATATGTATGAATTTCTATTAATTTTCAAGAATTACATTATGAGTTTTGAAATGTAATATTTAACCAAAAGAGATCCTTCAAAGATAAGCTTTCAAAATATTTGACTCACTTTTATAGTACATTATAGATCCTTTATTTCTTTCTTGCTACTTAGGAAAATAGTCTAATTATTTTTAAAAATATTTTATTTATTTATGAGAGACACAGAGAGAGAGAGAGAGAGAAAGAGAGAGGCAGAGACACAAGCAGAGGGAGAAGCAGGCTCCAGGCAGGGAGCACCACGTGGGACTCATCCCGGGTCTTCCAGATCACGCCCTAGGCTGAAGGCAGCGCTAAAGGCTGCCCCTAATTATTTTATAATTCCAAGGAAAGAATTGGTTATATGGCGTATATTTAATTAATACTGCATTGATAAATTTATTTAGCTTGTTTCTAAGTTTTGTTCCCTGACAAATTATAATATTCTGCCATATTAAAAATTCTTAACAGTGACTTAAAAATGATCTTTGAATTGAACAGAGTTTCTTAAATAGAATTAGAAGAGATTTGCCACTTTTTTTATATCAGGTAATTCATTGTCAGGGAAGTGAAGGTTCCCTTTTTCCAATTACTTAATTAAGCCATTAGATGTTATCAGAGTCCAATGAATCCTTCACTTTCTTATCATTATATCTTTTTTATTTCTTCCAAGTTCTCTAATTTCTTGTGAGAATTAGTAGCTGGTGGAACTTAAGTGATGCATTTCAACTTTGACAACAGACTTCCCATGCTAATCATGCTCTGTTCCAAGAAGTCATACAGTTTAAACAGAGGCCAGACAAAAGTTGGTCCAGGCAAGCTTTTAATGGGATGCACTCTTGGGTGAGGTTCCACGGCCCGCAGGGGAGGGAAAGAGCGGGAAGTCGCAGGCCAGGGAAGTCGCACCCAGAGGGAGTACCTGCGATCTTTCTAAGGGGCAAGGGGTAAGAGTTTGTGTCTGTATGGGGTAATAACTGCTTATGCCCTTGTATGGGGTTTGGGTAGGGTGCGATTCAGGTTTCCTGCATAGGTCCTATCTCCCCCTATTTAAGTGTCCTTGGGCAGTCTGCTGGTGATGGAAAGTTCTGAGGTGGAGGCAACAAGGTGGCGGGTCCAACACCATTTTGTTGGTGCCTCCCAATCCCCCTTGATCCTGAGGGCCCAACATTCACCATTTTTAAGATCAGCTTTTGCCTACCTCAGGAATTTTGTTTGTATGTTTTGTTTTGTTTTTTTTATTTCACCAAGCAGTAGCCGAAAAGTCTAGCAACCAAGCTCTTGCCATAGATACAAAGAGGTCTGCCAAATATTAGTTTCACCATAAATGTCTGTGAGTGACTGACCAGCTGTCATAGAGAAATGAATGAGGTCATATCAGTGGCTCTCTTCTATGTACCATCATGATACGTATATCATGTTACTAAAAAAGTCATTTACTTTTTCTCTTACTCTATTTCTTTTTACTTTCTTTTCATTCTTTCTTCTTTTCCTCCCCAAAATATAATTTTATATTTCCTCTGGCCATCCCAGCTGAAAAATTTTTAATCTTGCTTCAAGAATAGATCATACCATCAGGGCACCTGGGTGGCTCAGTCAGTTGAGCAACTGCCTTTGGCTCAGGTCATGATCCCAGGGTCCTGGGATGTAGCCCCTCATCAGGCTACAGTGGGTAGCCTGCTTCTCCCTCTATAACCCCCCCTGCTTGTCGCACTCATTTTCTCTCTCTCTCTCTGTCAAATAAATAAATAATTTTTTAAAATAAAAGAATATATCATATCATATCATCAAATATCCTTCCCTTTTGAGTAGTCAAACAAAGGATCAAAGGATCTTGGGTTTCGCTAAAAATGTTCAGAAATGAAAAATGCACTATATTAATCGGGGTTCTCCAGAAAATTAGAACTAGAATTACATACATATATACACATTTTATATATTTAAATATTTATTATATTTTATATATTTAAGTATTTATATATACAAAATGAGTATATTTATAAAATGTGTATATATGTATACTAAATATATATTTAATTATATAACAATATATAAAAATTAAATTATATACACACACTCTACATATGTATAGACATATAGATCTATAGATAGATATAGATATAGATGATATAGATATAGATATAGATATAGATATAGATATAGATATATAGATATATATAGATAGTCCCACCATCTGCTATATGCAAACTAGACCCAGGACAACCAGTGATATAATTCTAGTACTAGTCCAAAGGCCTGAAAATGAGTGAAGCCAATGATGTAAATCCCAGTCCAGGGACAGGGAAGGATGGTGTCCCAGCTCAATCACGCAGGCACTAAAGGGGTACTTCCTTCCTTTTTGTTCTAATCAGGTCCTTAATGGGTTGGATGAGGCCCACCCACATTAGAGAAGACACTGCTTTACTGAGCCCAGGATTCTAAAGCTTAATCTCATCCAGAAACATCCTCATATATATACCCAGAAATAATACTTAATCTGGGCAACCCATGGCTCAATCAAGTTGACACATAAAATTAACCATCAAACATACCTTTAAATATTTGATACATCCCTTAATTTCCACTGGGTGTAAACCAGTTTTAAGTCATTTTGCATATATAGAAAGGAAATGTGTTCTTTTGAGCCCCACACATCATCTAAGCCATTTACAAAAAAAAATGTATGATACTCCAAGTCTCAGAAGACTTAACATATCACTAGGAAGGATTCTTTTAGTTCATTTCTCAAAAATAAATTAGATGTTTTATTCTGAGGAAGAGAGAGGAAAGATTAAAACAACAGCACTCTACTGATATCAGAACAACTTCAAACAGCCTTATTTCTTTGTGATCCTAAAAAATAAAAACATTTGTTTTGGTTTCAGGAAGACATAGTTCATTGAGTTTGCTCTATTAAAAACAAAAGGATGTAGGAATTATGTAAATGTGATTATTATCCTGAGAAATCTCTCTAGACTCTACAATTAAAATCATGGAAGGTGTGATGACAAATACAATGTTCTATTCAAATAGAAAAACATTCCAATAAAAATATTTTCCTGTCCTTGAAAATGTTTGATAATCTCACATATGTGACTGACAAAGGAACTTTGGAAGTTTTACAATAATTTCATAAGTCTCAATAAAAACAAAACAAAACAAATTCTTTTTTTTTCCTCTTTACAATGCCTTCCAATATTCTAGACATTGTGGTTTTGTTGTTTGTTCTTTCTTTTTTTAATCCCAAAGAAATTAGGTGTGTGTGTGTGTGTGTGTGTGTGTGTGAGTGTGTTTGTATATTAGTGGTGGTGGTGTTTTATTGTTTTTTTTTTTAATACACAGTATCATTTTCAAGGTCTTTTAGCTTGCTTTTTCCATTGGTCACAGTCATCTTATACCCGAAGTGGTGTTAGAGCTTTTTAGTTGCATTACATAGGCTATTAAAATGAAGCAATCAGGGAGAACTGGTTGCAAGTCCAAGAGGCGTGGTAAAAATCATATGCAACTAATTCTTTTAGCTATTTGAAATGCCTACAAAAGATAATGGATATGTCAGCAGACAATTAAATCAACAGTGAAAAAAAAAAGATATCGCAATACAGGAAAGCACTTAAATATAAAGCAATTGTTAAAAATAAAAAGATCCTTTCAGTTGGTTTTTTGGAAACATCCCCCCACACATCCAAGTTTAACCTGAATATATTTCTTTTCAAATTCTGTCAAACTAGTGACTAAATTTAAAGTACAAATTATTTGGAATGTTTGAAAAGCAAGGGCCATTTGATTAAAAAGCTGCCTAGAAGCAGTGGAGTCTCTAAATGATGGGAACTGTTTACATAATTAAAATATCCTACCTTTACTGAGGATATCTAGTGTTCTGGAATTTACATAAACTCTCATTTTATTTATCCTTGTGCTTTGAAAATCCCTGTTACAAAACTGAATTTAGAAGTAGTTACAAATGATAAAGAGAAAATGAGAGATTATTTCCTTGACAGTATCTCAACTTCAATATCTTAAATGCTGAGGGACTCTGATCTCAGCTAGATTTACATTAGCAGAAAATGAAAAGACAGTTAACAGTTAAAAATCATCATTTCAGAGCTTTGTGTTTAGAGAAGATTCTAAAGAGTAATTTCTGTATTCACCCTCTGCCTGTTCAGCACTTTGGTGTCTGTCCCTGCAAGTGTCTACAATTCCCGCGCGCTAAATAAGGCTGAATTTAACAACGTGGAGAATTCAGTTTCACACATTGCTAAGTATGAAAATAGTGTTCCATAAATGAACTGCACTGCTAGCTCATGTTTCCTGAATGAAAGAGTGGATGATTGATGATGAAACGGACTAACGATTCGAAAGTAAGTGCATATAATGGAGAGACTTGGTACATGGCTGTGTTTCTCCCCAATGTGTAACTGCCTGGGGATAATACAGAAATTGCCTTTTGCTTGATAG
Organism: Canis lupus baileyi; assembly: GCF_048164855.1. Lineage (NCBI taxonomy): Eukaryota > Metazoa > Chordata > Mammalia > Carnivora > Canidae > Canis > Canis lupus. The sequence goes on along the minus strand of NC_132855.1, from coordinate 50,275,200 downwards.
TATAAATTTTAAATCAATCTCCTTCAGTTAATCAGAAGAAGAAGAGGCCGGTCTGACTCCTGCCACAGCCTTTATGTTTGTTATTAACTTTGCTCACAGAATTCATGATTTATTTATTTTTTAATAACCAACTCACACAGCATATACTGATGGGTCAGGCATGATTTAAGTTATTGGAGATTTACAGCTTATATTTTATACAGGGTTACATATTCCTTAGAAATGTCATGTTACTTTCAAAAGCATTCACCAATATTATGTAAAACAAATAGCCACATTTAGAAAATGTGAATAAAAAACCAGATTGTGATAACATATCAGTCTTAGTACAGAAAACATATCAAACAAAAACCAAGAGATGTATAATTTGTATAGTCAGAGTACAAAATGGAGGGTTTCTGTATTATATACCTTCTTAAATTCTCCTTCCCCAACCAGGCACACTATTTCATTTTCTTTGATAAACTTCCTTGACACACACCCTATGTTAGACCTTTGTTTGCAGACCTCCACCAGTGGGGGCCAGTCAGAAGGCACAGAACTTGCCCTGACATGACCCAACCTCTCACTCCATCTCCCCGTTTCCTGAATTTTACTACTATCCATTTCGAATCATCAGGACTAAACTAAGTGTAATATTCATCTCTTTTTACATCATTCACTAGAGGAAGCTCAAGCTTCCAGGTTATTCCTCATTCCCCAGATTTCAATTCTCAGAACACTCTATAGCCTCTCTTCTACCCACTTCTCACCTTTCAGGACTCCTAAAAATTTTTGCTTTGGTCTCTAGAAATTACCATATCCTCAAATTCTCTGAGTATCCTTATCACTTTCTTATTCTAACGAGCCTTTCCACACAGCTAGTTCAATTGCATTGTCTCCTTACCTTCTCTAACCTGGAAATGTGGTAGATAATGCTTGTTCTGATTGTTACTTCCGACATATTCTCTTATCTTCCCCTCTAAAGACCCACAGTCTAAATGACTTGAGTCACTTTTTCTCATTCCTTGAAGATTTGATACCTGAGTCACTATTACTCTTCAAAACTACCTCTTTCTAAAGTTTAGTAATGTTAGATCCACTATGAGCAACTGCATAAAAAGCAAGTAGATTAATAGGGGCCCTTCTCTATCCTTTTCCACCAGGAAATTATTCTCACACACACTAGAATCAGAGAGGATGTTTATTCTCTAGGGAAATCCAATCAAAAAGGCTCTGAACTAAGAAATGAGTGGAATAGATGGAGGCAGAGTATTGTAACTTAGGTCTTTGGTACTCAGTGTGGTCCATGGGCTCACAGGATTGATATCACCTAGGATTTTGCTAGAAATCCAGAAACTGAGATCCTATGCTACATCTATGGAATCACAGTCTATATATTACCGTGTATTTATATACATTTAAAGTTTAAGAAGCAATGACTTGTGGTATTAATTAAAATAATGTAGCAATCTAGTTTATATTCACCAGGCACACCCTATAGCAAAGATTTCTAAACTGATTTTTCAGAGAGATTTCCTGTGGAAGAGATAGCTAGTGGCCATCAAAATTAATACTCCTCCTTAGACCAGAGTTGTCATAGGCAAGCAGTTGCCTAGCCTGAGACTACATTTTCCAGCTGCTGGAGAGCAAGAATATACTGTCCCCTTCAAAGGTCCTTCCAGGGAAACTAAGAATCAAATGGATGTGAGACAGATTAACAGGAAAAAGTCGCATTTAATATATATGTGGAGCATCTACCCAGACACAAAATTTCAAGATAGACAAAATGAGGTGTATATATGCCATCTTGAACAAAGGAGAAAGGAGTAGGGATCTGGGACTTAAGAGGAAAGGAATGCAATTCACAGGGCAATAAGAGCAGATGTTTGGTAATTAGATTCTTGCCCTACCAAACAGAAGGGTCACTCAGATAAAATGCATCTCTGCCAATAACCCTTATTCTGGGAAAGACCCCCAATTTAGATTCCTTCTTGTAGTTAAGCAAGAGGCAAAAGTTTCTCTTGAGACTGCAGGGTCTTGATTGCCTTCAGCTCAAACAAATCTTCATGCCAAAGTGGTCCCTCTTGGGGTAGCCTGCTCTGGGCCCCTATATAGCCCACTCTGGTTACTCTAGTTTGAGTAGATATGATGTGTAACACTTCCAAACCAAGGATTTAAAAAACAATATGCTCTCTCTAAGATTCCCATTCCCTTTCTGCCATTTAGGTATTTCAAGACTATAGGATGAATAGGATCACAAGATAAAGAAGAGTCCTTGTTTCTGAATCTTTATAGACAGAAAAATCACCCATTAATCAGAAGGGTGAATAAAAATTTTGTGTTTGGCTTTAACACATTCTTAAAAAATACTTTATTTGTTTATTTGAAAAAGTGAGAGGGCATGAGCAGGGGAAGAGGCAGAGGAAGAAGCAGATTCTCTGCTGAGTACAGGACCCTAGGCCTCAATACCATGGCTCGATCCCAGGGCCCTGAGATCATGACCTGAGAAAGTCAGATGCTTAACCAACTGAGCTACCCAGGTGCTCCAAGGCTTAACACATTTAAAGTCTACTTGTTACAGAAGCTAGCCATGTTTTATCCAATACAAGTTCCTAACTGAGCATATGGGTATATATCTGATCAACTTATGGTGAAGCTCAGCAAACATTGAATTCTGTACAAGGTTTCCAGTTACCATTTTAGTGCCCTACCCTTAATTATGAATAGGTAGCAAATATCACCAAATATTTGAGAAGAGCCTCTAAAGCTTCTAAAAATCAAATAGACAAATGGAAAAGAAGTCATTAACACTAAGAAAAGCAAAGAATTATAAAATAAATAAAAGGTAATTGGAGTATATTACAGGATTTATGTGAACAATATCTACAAAGTCACAAGAGTATAAGCAGTAAACATTGGTTTGACAAATAATTGTAATATAATTATACTGGGAGACAGAAGAAGGAGAGTGTGGGGAGATGGGGATACATGAAAGAAAAGTCCTCATCTTCCAACTAAAATTGTGTAATGTATACATTTGAAAAATCAAGAAATAACAATATAAGAATTTCATTTAGAAATTCTAGAAGTATCGTATATAGAAGTAAATACAAAAATATGTAGCTAAAGAGTAAAAAATGACAGGCTCTGCAGAGCAGAAATCTGGAGTGAGGAGAGGCGCAGAATGGATGCAGTTTTGTGGTTTTAAGACTTACAGGACATTTTAATTCTTTAAATTATGCACATGTATGTATAAATGAGAAAAAATGAAAGTTAAATTAAAAATTAAAAAAACAATATAGGGTATCCGAGTAGCTCAGTGTCAGTTAAGCATGACTCTTGATTTTGGTTCAGGTCATAATCTTGGGGAGGTGAGATCCAGTGCTGCCTCAGGCTCTGTAATGGGCATAGAGCCTACTTAAGATTCTCTGTCCCTCTGCCCCTCTTACACCTACACTCACTCTCTCTCTCTCTCTCAATAAATAAATAAATAATAAATAAATAAATAATGTGTAATAAATAAATAAATAATGACATGAGAAATATTTTTTCCTTATTGAATTCAACCTGGTAGCATTATACTTTGAATATATAAAGTTATACTTTATAACCACTTTGAAGTAGTTAATTCTACAATTCTGTATTCTTTTGCTGTTCCATTCTTCCTATCACTATATTTTGTCAGTTGGCTTGATTTAAAGATGAGGGTCTATATTTCATTGGAATGCTTATTTGTTAAATTTGCACATAATTAATCACACTGAAGATAGGCATAGAAATGAGGAAACTTCATTTATTCAATTGAAAGTATTACTTTACCATAAGTATTGCAAGTTACCTCTACAGTAATGCATTTTTTTAAAGATTTTATTTATTTATTAGAGAGAGAGAGACCACAGGCAGGGGAGAGGGAGAAGCAGCCTCTCCATGAAGCAGGGAGCCTGATATGGGGCTCAATCCCAGGACCCAACGATCATGACTTGAGCCAAAGACAGATGCTTAACCAATTGAGCCACCAGGCACCCCTACAACAATGCATTCTATTTTCTAGTTAAGATAACTAAAGTTTAAAATAATGGAATTGCATTTGTTAGTAAACTGATTTTGCAAGTAGATAAGAGGGGACAAAAAAATTAAATAAGAATAAAACCTTACCATATGAAACCCTAAACAATGTACTTCAACAATCTTCAAGTCACATATGCCATTTTAGACCTCAGCAAAATGCCCTTCAATGGTGGGGGCTCCAAATCAAAATTGAAATATAGTAATAAAAAAACTAGAAGATATCCAGTAAAATGCTGTGTCCATCAGATTCCTCTGGGAAGTCATTATTTAATGTCATATATAACACAAACCTCTTTTATATATAACAGTACCTAGGCCAAAGCTACAAGGCAGAAATAGTGAAGTAAGTGGTGATAGGACAGGCTGAACCAGAAGAACCAGTTCTAAAACAGCCTATTCCCAAGCTGAATGTGAAATTCGGAATCAAAGATATTTTTTTAAAACTTCATGTGATCACTTTATCTTATAACTATAGGGGCTATGGGTAGGCCACCCCAAGATGGGCCACTTTGACAGGAACACTATTTTGAGATAAAAGCAATCAAAACCCAGCAGATTCAGGAAATTTAATATATTTTCTCTTCAACTGCACACCTGTACCAGGAAGAGAGCAATCAAAAGAGATTCCTCTTTACCTAAGAAACTTATTTGCATAACAGGGCAACCTTTACTTTCCAAACACTTCCTCTCACCTTCCTGCTAATAGTCTTCTTCCCCTTTGAGTCAGCAGACCTCCTACCCTTCTCTAGTTCAGGATGTTAGGACAAGCCTCATGTTGCCTGCCTTTGGGATTTCATGTCTGTGCGGATGAAACTAAATTTTATTTTCTCCCATTAATCTGTCTCATGTCAATTTGATTCTTAGTTCAGCCAGAAGGACCATGAAGGGCAGAGAAAATTCTTTTTCCCCAAAATGATTAGTTTTTTTTCACCAAAATTACTGGCAACATATGAAGTGCTCCTGCTAGCATAGAATACAAATTTCCAACAGATTTTCTGAGACGTGTTGATGTGTGTGTGTGTTATAGGGTGACTCCTGTTTTAGATCACACGAATGAACATTATTTCTCAACTTTAGTCTGATCCCAAATATAGGAGCAGAGATTGAAAGCAAACAGAGAGTGATTCACTTTTCCCTTGTATTTTTAAAGATTGCAGCTTCAAAAAACAAAGACCTCCTATGCAGTAATTATATTTTGTCACTTAACATAATAATATAGCTTGCAGTCGACTTCTGTTTTCTCAATCACCTGGAGATAGCAAATTGCTCTTGCAATTATCTGATTTTCTATCTAACTGGGACAGAGTTTTTCAAACTGTGAGGATGATCACCCTGGGGAGTCTTTTATGAGGATGTAAAAGCCAGCCCAAGGAGAAGGATGGTATTTTTCCCTGCTCACTAATTATTTTCACTAATAGCCAAGAAAGCAAAAGAATTCAATTAGAAATTTGGGGGTACATTTTATTTCTGTTGGATTAAGTATGTCACTTCCTTTCCACATTGTGTCATCAAAGGATATTTATCTATTTCATTACAATTAATACAATGAGTAAAAGATAATTTATTTTAGTTCAGATTAATAATTGTCTTCCACTTGCATATCAGGGTAGGAAGAAATGTAAAAAATTCAATAACTCTGAGGACAAAAGGGGGTTCTACTTGCTTTATAATATACCCTATGTATACTTAATGGAAATGAGGATAATTGTATCATTTATGAGATGTTATAGTATTCTAATTTCTTTTTGACATAATAAGTCATTGTTTATTGCTCTAATTATATGTCCTTTCACAAATTAGGAGTATTAAAACATTGCAGAATGTTCTGTATGCCAATGATTTTAGAATGAGATGGTAGGAGAGCAGAATACACCCCAAAATATGCCTCTTTGGCATGAGGATTATTTTCAGCTAAATATATTTAAGAAATAGACATAGGAGAAGCTCTAAAAGTGAGTAGAAGTTATCATTTTGTAAGGAACATTTACATTAACAAGGCAAATCTCCTTTTGTAAGTATGTCTCCTTTTCTCTACCAAGAAGAGGAGGATGACTTTATATCTCTAGAATGTCTTATCAATGGAGAAAGTAGCAACTTAAATGACACATATCCTTGTTTACAGTGCTTTTCCTGACAACCTAGTATAACTGGACCCTCCACACAATATCTTTTATCTTTAGCTGAAAATGGCTTGGGCCGTTTTAGGGAGTCACTCAGTTTTCCTAGGTATCTTCCATGTGTATAGGAGGTATACATGTTACCAAACTTTGGTTTGTTTTTCTCTTGTTAATCTTTTTATGACAGGAGGGCGTCTCAGCCAAACACAGAAGAGTAGAGAGAAAATTATTTTGCCTCTCCTACTAGATTACAGAAAAAACTATTTGTTGCCTATAATTTAACCCCCCATGAGGCAAGGTGCAGATTCAGAAGTAATAGTGCCAGTGAAGAGTAAATTTTCTCCAAACCCTGCCTCTATATAACTGAAAAATTCTTATAGCTCAATAGTTCATCTATTCCCCATTATAGGCATAAACAATCTTTATTATTTGCAAATGGAATAGCCATAGAAATAAGATACATATTATGTCTTATCTCTGCTTTGTTTAATTAACCAGAAGTCTAACTTACATTTTTGACAAAAGAATTATTCTGTTGATATCACCTCCATTCTATATTTTTTCTGCAACACTCCTGTATTTGCTTATGTAAAATTGTCTTTCTTTACTAACTCTACATGATCTCCAAAGATAATCAGGAAAGTGTAGAAATACAGCAATAATAAATTAACCACTGTTGACATTTTAATATATTTCCTACTAATACTTTTGTTTATATTTTCTAAAAAGAAATCAATTATATCTACAACTTAATATTCTGCCTATTTTCCTGCTTAACATTATTTTCCATGAATTTTCAAATACATGCAATTCAAAAACATATCAGACTTCCAGGACAAAGGGTGGAGTAAGAGAATTCTAAGCTTGCCTCATCCCAAGAGTGCACCTACATAACATCTACATCAGGGTGAATAACCCATAAGACTACCCAAAGAATAGCAGAACAGACTTTCCACAGTTAATCATAGAGAAGAAGCCATATTATAAACAGTAGAAAGAGCAGAGATGAGGTCAGAAACCAAACAGACTCACAAGACTAACCACAGGAGGGAGGGCCACCCAAAGCTTGGAAAAGGGAAAGGAGTAGACCCTATACCAGACACCTCAGGAACAGGGATCTGCACTGAAAAGATGAATCCCCATTACATTTGGCTTTGAAAACCACAGGGGCTTAACCTCATGAGTTTTTACAACCAGTGGAGTGAACACCAGAAACTTTACAAATCAGCAGGCTCCACTCTGGGAAAGTAGGAAGGTGCTAGGAAACTGAGTCCCTACCCTTAAAGAGACAGAAAACAAACAACCCAGCTAAGATACAATATAGAAGCAGCAGTTTGAAAAATACCTGGGATGCATAGGCAGATTTACTTATTAATCTTAGAGCATGCACTGGAGGGACCTGGATCTTTAGGGGACTTCTCTAAGAACTAAAGAGCTGGCAGGCACATTTCCCCCAATCCCATGCCTAAATACATGGACACCTGTGGGAACCAGTGTGAACACCTAGCTTGCTCACAGCATATCTCACTTCTATGCTCCTCTGCAGACCCACCCCTTCTAACCTCTCATCAGAAGTTCTCCAAAGCAGCTATAGGGCCCCTCCCAAAGCACACCAACCCCAATCTTGCTAAAACCAAATACTAGCTCCTGTGTTTTCTTGTGAACTTGCCCCATCCAATTGCCCCATTCAATCTACCCTCAGCAGGAGTCCATCCAAAGGGGCACCAGAAGCATGGCTTTGTGAAAGCAGCCCCAACAGTGGCCAGGGCCACTCCAAAGTGATTCCCGCATTGGGGAGATGGAAAGATAACCACACACACCAGCTCCACTACAATGACTGCAGTGGGCTGAGGGCAGACATCTGGTCTGACTGCAGGCCCCACCACCCCAATACAAGTCTCTCAACAGACAATACAGGGGGAGTGCCCTGCAGTTTTGTGGCACTGTGTCCCTAGCCAACACCTGATCTGAACAGCTCAAGTCCAAGGTAGCGCCCAACTGGTCCATTAACAACACAGGAACCAAGCCCTGCCACAAACAGGCAAACAGAGCCAATGCAGACAACTGAAGTAACAGCAAAGGCAGCTCAGCCACAAAATAGGGTACATGCAACACTCATAAAAGATACCTCTGAAGTACCAGTTTCTGGTGAACAGGAGACACAAGACTACAGAGCACTACAGGACCTCTTCATCCTAAGTCCACCACTTTCAAGAGCAGAGACAAATCTGACTTTCTTAACACATAGCAGTAGACATAAAAAGTTATACAAATGAGGAGACAGAGAGAATATGTCCCAAATGAAAGAACAGGACAAAATTACAACAAAAGAGCAAAATGAAAAGGAGATAAGCAATATGCCTGATAGAAAACTTAAAGTAATGCTCATAAAGATATTCACTGAACCTAAAAGAGTGGAGAATCTCAATGAGACCTTCAGCAAAGAGATAGAAAATATCAAAAAGATCTAATCAGAAATGAAGAACTCAAAACTGAAATTAAAAATACACTAGGGGAAATAAATAGTAGACTAGAAGAAGCAGAAGAATGGATCAGCAACATGGAAGATAGAATAACAGAAAGAAATCTAACTTAATAAGAGAAAGAAAAAGAAAAAATGAGGATAGACTTAGGGAACTCAACAACACTATCAAGCATAACAACACTCTCATTATAGAGATCCCAGAAGAAGAGAAAAAAAGAGGGTAGAAAATTCATTTGGAGAAATAACAGCTAAACTTCCCAAATCTGGTGAAGGAACAATAATGCAGATCCAGAAGGCATAGAGAGCCCCCAACAAAATCAATCCCAATTAGGTCCATAACAAGATATATAGTAATTAAAATCCCAAAAGTAATGATAAAGCAAGAATTTTAAGAGCAGCAAGAGGGATCCCTGGGTGGCGCAGTGGTTTAGCACCTGCCTTTGGCCCAGGGCGTGATCCTGGAGACCCGGGATCGAGTCCCGCATCGGGCTCCCGGGGCATGGAGCCTGCTTCTCCCTCTGCCTGTGTCTCTGCCTCTCTCTCTGTGTGTGTGTGTGACTATTATAAATAAATAAAAATTAAAAAAAAATAAGAGCAGCAAGAGAAAACAATTACATACTATTTTCCCAAAAGAGCATCAGGTGAGTTTTTAGCAAACTGCAGATAGAGGGAAGAGTATGATATATTCAAGTATGGAAAGGAAAAAACCTACAACCAAAAGTACTCTGTCCAGTAAGAGACTATCATTCAAAATAAAAGGCTGGAAAAATTTCCCAGACAAACAAAAGTTAAAGGAATTCATCACCACTAAACCAGCCTCACAAGAAGTGTTAACTAGCAAACTGAATCCAACCATACATTAAAAACCATTCAGCACAATCAAGTGGGATTTACTCCTAGGATACAAAGATGGTTCAATATTTGCAAATCAGTCAGTGTGAGACAACACAACAATTATCGGAAAGATAAAAGTCATATAATTATTTCCATAGATAGAGAAAAAGTATTTGACAAAGTACAACATCCAATCATGATAAAAACACTCAAAAGTACTTTTAGAGGGAATATACCTCAAAATAATAAAAGCCATGGATGAAAAGCCCACATACTCAATGGGGAAAAACTGAGAGCTTTTCCTCTAAGATCAAGAACAAAACACGGTTATCCAACCCCATTATTTTTATTCAATATAGTCCTAGAAATCCTAGCCACAGCAGTCAGACCAGAAAAAGAAATGAGGGACATCCAAATTGGTAAGGAAGAAATAAAACTTTCACTATTTGCAGATGACATGATACTGTATATAGAAAACCCTAAAGACTCCACCAAAAAGCTCCTACAACTGATAGATGACTTCAGTAAAGTCTCAGGATGCAAAAACAATCTAGAGATTGTTAGATTTCTATACACCAATATTATGAAGCAGCAGAAAGAGAAATTAAGAGAAAAATATCATTTACAATTGCATGAAAAGTAATAAAAGACCTAGGAAAAAAACTTAACTAAGGGGATGAAATCTGTATTCTGAAAAGTATGAGATATTGATGAAATCAACTAAAGATGACACAATTGATAGAAAGATATTCCATACTTGATTAGAAAAACTATTATTGTTAAAAATGTCTAATCTACAGATTTAATGCAATCCCTATCAAAATATCAACATTTGTCACAGATCTAGAACAAATAATCTTAAAGTTTATATGATACCACAAAAGACTCCAAATAATCAAAGCAATCCTGAAAAGAGAAACTGGAGGTATCACAATTCTAGATTTCAAGATATACCACAAAGCTGTAGTAATCAAAACAATATGGTACTGGCACAAAAATAGGCATATAAGTCAATGGGTTAGAATAGAGAATCAAGAAATAAACCCACAATTATATGGTCAGTCTTCAACAAAGGAGGCAAGAAAATGCAAGAGTAAAAAGATAATCCCTTCAACAAATGATGCTAGACAGCTATAGGCAAAAGAATGAAACTGGACTACTTTCTTACACCATACACGAAATAAACTCAAAATGGATTAAAGACCTAAATGTGAGACCTGAAACCATAAAAACTCTAGAAGAGAGCACAGGCAGTAATTTCTCTGACGTTAGCCATAGCAACATTTTTCTAGATATGTCTCCTGAGGCAGGGGAAATAAAAGCAAAAATAAACCATTGAAACTACATCAAAATAAAAAGCTTCCACACAATGAAGAAAGCCCTCAACAAAACTAAATGATGACCTACTGAATGGGATAAAATATTTGGAAACGATATATCTGATAAGGGTTTAATATCAAAATATATAAAGGACTTAACACTAACAAAAACACAATCTCATTAAAAATGGGCAGAAGACATGAACAGGCATTTCTCCAAAGAAGACACACAGATGGCCCACAGACACGTGAAAAGATGTTCAACATCACTCATCATCAGGGAAATGTAAAGGAAAACCATAATGAGATATCACCTCATACTTGTCAGGATGGCTAAAATAAAAACCAAGTGTTGGCAAGGATGTGGAGAAATGTAAAAAATGGTATAGAAGTTCTTTAGAAAGTTAAAAATAGTATTACCCTATGATCCAGGAATCACACTACTGGTTTTTACTCCAAAAAAATTTAGAAAAACACTAATTAAAAGGGATATATGCACCCCTATGTTTATAGTAGCATTATTTACAATAGCCAAGATATGGAAGCCACATTCACATCAGTCCACTGACTGATGAATGGATAAAGACACGCACACGCACATACACACACACACACACACAATGGAATATTATTCAGCCATAAAAGAATGAAATCTTGCCATTTTCAACAACATAGATGGATCTACAGGGTATAATGTTAAACAAAATATATCAGAGAAAGACAAATACCATATGATTTTACTCATATGTGGAATTTAACAAAACAAATGAGCAACAACAAAAAAACACAACAGACTCTTATCTGTAGTAAACAAACTGGTGGTTTCCAGAGAGGAGGTGGTGGAGGGACGTATGAAAAAAGTGAAGGGAGGGGGGAGGAGCAAGATGGCGGAAGAGTAGGGTCCCCAAATCACCTGTCTCCACCAAATTACCTAGAAAACCTTCAAATTATCCTGAAAATCTATCAATTCGGCCTGAGATTTAAAGAGAGACCAGCTGGAATGCAACAGTGAGAAGAGTTCGCGCTTCTATCAAGGTAGGAAGACGGGGAAAAAGAAATAAAGAAACAAAGGCCTCCAAGGGGGAGGGGCCCCGCGAGGAGCCGGGCTGAGGCCGGGGCGAGTGTCCCCAGGACAGGAGAGCCCCGTCCCGGAGGAGCAGGAGCTGCACCGACCTTCCCGGGCGGAAAGGGGCTCGCGGGGAGTTGGAGCAGGACCCAGGAGGGCGGGGATGCCCTCGGGCTCCCGGGGACACTAACAGGGACCTGCGCCCCGGGGGAGTGCGCCGAGCTCCCTAAGGGCTGCAGCGTGGGCGGCGGGACCCGGCGGGACCCGGAGCAGCTCGGGGGGCTCGGGGGCGGCTCCGCGGAGGGGGCTGCGGGGCAGGAGCAGCTCGGGGGGCTCGGGGGCGGCTCCGCGGAGGGGGCTGCGGGGCAGGAGCGCGAATCCACCAGCGCAGGCTCCGGAGCACAGGGCGCCGGGACACAGCCCAGGATCAGGCCTCCCCCGGGACAGGCAGAGGCCGGGAGGGCCCAGGACAGCGAGGACGCTCCTGCCCCAGCTGAGCAGATCCGCGGCCCCACCCCGGAGCCTCCAGGCCCTGCAGACGGAGTTCCTGCCGGAGCTGAATCCAGGTTTCCAGAGCTGCCCCGCCACGGGGGCTGTTCCTCCTGCGGCCTCACGGGGTAAACAACCCCCACTGAGCCCTGCACCAGGCAGGGGCACAGCAGCTCCCCCAAGTGCTAACACCTGAAAATCAGCACAACAGGCCCCTCCCCCAGAAGACCAGCTAGACGGACAACTTCCAGGAGAAGCCAAGGGACTTAAAGAACACAGAATCAGAAGATACTCCCCGGTGGTTCTTTTTTTTTTTGTTTTTGTTTTTGTTTTTGTTTTTGTTTTGTTTTGCTTTTTGATTTGTTTCCTTCCCCCACCCCCTTTTTTTCTCCTTTTTCTTTCTCTTTTTCTTCTTTATTTTTTCGTTTTTTTTTCTTCCCTTTTTTTCTCTTACTCTTTTCTTTCCTTCTTTCTCTCCTCTCTTTTTCTCTTTTTCCCAATACAACTTGTTTTTGGCCACTCTGCACTGAGCAAAATGACTAGAAGGAAAACCTCACCTCAAAAGAAAGAATCAGAAACAGTCCTCTCTCCCACAGAGTTACAAAATCTGGATTACAATTCAATGTCAGAAAGCCAATTCAGAAGCACTATTATACAGCTACTGGTGGCTCTAGAAAAAAGTATAAAGGACTCAAGAGACTTCATGACTGCAGAATTTAGAGCTAATCAGGCAGAAATTAAAAATCAATTGAATGAGATGCAATCCAAACTAGAAGTCCTAACGACGAGGGTTAACGAGGTGGAAGAACGAGTGAGTGACATAGAAGACAAGTTGATAGCAAAGAGGGAAACTGAGGAAAAAAGAGACAAACAATTAAAAGACCATGAAGATAGATTAAGGGAAATAAACGACAGCCTGAGGAAGAAAAACCTACGTTTAATTGGGGTTCCCGAGGGCGCCGAAAGGAACAGAGGGCCAGAATATGTATTTGAACAAATTCTAGCTGAAAACTTTCCTAATCTGGGAAGGGAAACAGGCATTCAGATCCAGGAAATAGAGAGATCCCCCCCTAAAATCAATAAAAACCGTTCAACACCTCGACATTTAATAGTGAAGCTTGCAAATTCCAAAGATAAAGAGAAGATCCTTAAAGCAGCAAGAGACAAGAAATCCCTGACTTTTATGGGGAGGAGTATTAGGGTAACAGCAGACCTCTCCACAGAGACCTGGCAGGCCAGAAAGGGCTGGCAGGATATATTCAGGGTCCTAAATGAGAAGAACATGCAACCAAGAATCCTTTATCCATCAAGGCTCTCATTCAAAATGGAAGGAGAGATAAAGAGCTTCCAAGACAGGCAGCAACTGAAAGAATATGTGACTTCCAAACCAGCTCTGCAAGAAATTTTAAGGGGGCCTCTTAAAATTCCCCTTTAAGAAGAAGTTCAGTGGAACAGTCCACAAAAACAAGGACTGAATAGATATCATGATGACACTAAACTCGTATCTCTCAATAGTAACTCTGAATGTGAACGGGCTTAATGACCCCATCAAAAGGCGCAGGGTTTCAGACTGGATAAAAAAGCAGGACCCATCTATTTGCTGTCTACAAGAGACTCATTTTAGACAGAAGGACACCTACAGCCTGAAAATAAAAGGTTGGAGAACCATTTACCATTCGAATGGTCCTCAAAAGAAAGCAGGGGTAGCCATCCTTATATCAGATAAACTAAAATTTACCCCAAAGACTGTAGTGAGAGATGAAGAGGGACACTATATCATACTTAAAGGATCTATTCAACAAGAGGACTTAACAATCCTCAATATATATGCCCCGAATGTGGGAGCTGCCAAATATATCAATCAATTATTAACCAAAGTGAAGAAATACTTAGATAATAATACACTTATACTTGGTGACTTCAATGTAGCTCTTTCTATACTTGATAGGTCTTCTAAGCACAACATCTCCAAAGAAATGAGAGCTTTAAATGATACACTGGACCAGATGGATTTCACAGATATCTACAGAACTTTACATCCAAACTCAACTGAATACACATTCTTCTCAAGCGCACATGGAACTTTCTCCAGAATAGACCACATATTGGGTCACAAATCGGGTCTGAACCGATACCAAAAGATTGGGATTGTCCCCTGCATATTCTCAGACCATAATGCCTTGAAATTAGAACTAAATCACAACAAGAAGTTTGGAAGGACCTCAAACACGTGGAGGTTAAGGACCATCCTGCTAAAAGATAAAAGGGTCAACCAGGAAATTAAGGAAGAATTAAAAAGATTCATGGAAACTAATGAGAATGAAGATACAACCGTTCAAAATCTTTGGGATGCAGCAAAAGCAGTCCTAAGGGGGAAATACATCGCAATACAAGCATCCATTCAAAAACTGGAAAGAACTCAAATACAAAAGCTAACCTTACACATAAAGGAGCTAGAGAAAAAACAGCAAATAGATCCTACACCCAAGAGAAGAAGGGAGTTAATAAAGATTCGAGCAGAACTCAACGAAATCGAGACCAGAAGAACTGTGGAACAGATCAACAGAACCAGGAGTTGGTTCTTTGAAAGAATTAATAAGATAGATAAACCATTAGCCAGCCTTATTAAAAAGAAGAGAGAGAAGACTCAAATTAATAAAATCATGAATGAGAAAGGAGAGGTCACTACCAACACCAAGGAAATACAAACGATTTTAAAAACATATTATGAACAGCTATACGCCAATAAATTAGGCAATCTAGAAGAAATGGATGCATTCCTGGAAAGCCACAAACTACCAAAACTGGAACAGGAAGAAATAGAAAACCTGAACAGGCCAATAACCAGGGAGGAAATTGAAGCAGTCATCAAAAACCTCCCAAGACACAAGAGTCCAGGGCCAGATGGCTTCCCAGGGGAATTTTATCAAACGTTTAAAGAAGAAACCATACCTATTCTCCTAAAGCTGTTTGGAAAGATAGAAAGAGATGGAGTACTCCAAATTCGTTCTATGAGGCCAGCATCACCTTAATTCCAAAACCAGACAAAGACACCACCAAAAAGGAGAATTACAGACCAATATCCCTGATGAACATGGATGCAAAAATTCTCAACAAGATACTAGCCAATAGGATCCAACAGTACATTAAGAAAATTATTCACCATGACCAAGTAGGATTTATCCCTGGGACACAAGGCTGGTTCAACACCCGTAAAACAATCAATGTGATTCATCATATCAGCAAGAGAAAAACCAAGAACCATATGATCCTCTCATTGGATGCAGAGAAAGCATTTGACAAAATACAGCATCCATTCCTGATCAAAACTCTTCAGAGTGTAGGGATAGAGGGAACATTCCTCGACATCTTAAAAGCCATCTATGAAAAGCCCACAGCAAATATCATTCTCAATGGGGAAGCACTGGGAGCCTTTCCCCTAAGATCAGGAACAAGACAGGGATGTCCACTCTCACCACTGCTGTTCAGCATAGTACTGGAAGTCCTAGCCTCAGCAATCAGACAACAAAAAGACATTAAAGGCATTCAAATTGGCAAAGAAGAAGTCAAACTCTCCCTCTTCGCCGATGACATGATACTCTACATAGAAAACCCAAAAGTCTCCACCCCAAGATTGCTAGAACTCATACAGCAATTCGGTAGCGTGGCAGGATACAAAATCAATGCCCAGAAATCAGTGGCATTTCTATACACTAACAATGAGACTGAAGAAAGAGAAATTAAGGAGTCAATCCCATTTACAATTGCACCCAAAAGCATAAGATACCTAGGAATAAACCTAACCAAAGATGTAAAGGATCTATACCCTCAAAACTACAGAACACTTCTGAAAGAAATTGAGGAAGACACAAAGAGATGGAAAAATATTCCATGCTCATGGATTGGCAGAATTAATATTGTGAAAATGTCAATGTTACCCAGGGCAATATACACGTTTAATGCAATCCCTATCAAAATACCATGGACTTTCTTCAGAGAGTTAGAACAAATTATTTTAAGATTTGTGTGGAATCAGAAAAGACCCCGAATAGCCAGGGAATTTTAAAAAAGAAAACCGTATCTGGGGGCATCACAATGACAGATTTCAGGTTGTACTACAAAGCTGTGGTCATCAAGACAGTGTGGTACTGGCACAAAAACAGACACATAGATCAGTGGAACAGAATAGAGAATCCAGAAGTGGACCCTGAACTTTATGGGCAACTAATATTCGATAAAGGAGGAAAGGCTATCCATTGGAAGAAAGACAGTCTCTTCAATAAATGGTGCTGGGAAAATTGGATATCCACATGCAGAAGAATGAAACTAGACCACTCTCTTTCACCATACACAAAGATAAACTCAAAATGGATGAAAGATCTAAATGTGAGACAAGATTCCATCAAAATCCTAGAGAAGAAAAAAAAAAAATTCCTAGAGAAGAACACAGGCAACACTTTTTTTGAACTCGGCCATAGTAACTTCTTGCAAGATACATCCACGAAGGCAAAAGAAACAAAAGCAAAAATGAACTATTGGGACTTCATCAAGATAAGAAGCTTTTGCACAGCAAAGGATACAGTCAACAAAACTCAAAGACAACCTACAGAATGGGAGAAGATATTTGCAAATGATATATCAGATAAAGGGCTAGTTTCCAAGATCTATAAAGAACTTATTAAACTCAACACCAAAGAAACAAACAATCCAATCATGAAATGGGCAAAAGACATGAAGAGAAATCTCACAGAGGAAGACATAGACATGGCCAACATGCATATGAGAAAATGCTCTGCATCACTTGCCATCAGGGAAATACAAATCAAAACCACAATGAGATACCACCTCACACCAGTGAGAATGGGGAAAATTAACAAGGCAGGAAACAACAAATGTTGGAGAGGATGCAGAGAAAAGGGAACCTTCATACACTGTTGGTGGGAATGTGAACTGGTGCAGCCACTCTGGAAAACTGTGTGGAGGTTCCTCAAAGAGTTAAAAATAGACCTGCCCTACGACCCAGCAATTGCACTGTTGGGGATTTACCCCAAAGATACAAATGCAATGAAACGCCGGGACACCTGCACCCCGATGTTTATAGCAGCAATGGCCACGATAGCCAAACTGTGGAAGGAGCCTCGGTGTCCAACGAAAGATGAATGGATAAAGAAGATGTGGTTTATGTATACAATGGAATATTACTCAGCTATTAGAAATGACAAATACCCACCATTTGCTTTAACGTGGATGGAACTGGAGGGTATTATGCTGAGTGAAGTAAGTCAGTCGGAGAAGGACAAACATTATATGTTCTCATTCATTTGGGGAATATAAATAATAGTGAAAGGGAATATAAGGGAAGAGAGAAGAAATGTGTGGGAAATATCAGAAAGGGAGACAGAACGTAAAGACTGCTAACTCTGGGAAACGAACTAGGGGTGGTAGAAGGGGAGGAGGGCGGGGGGTGGGAGTGAATGGGTGACGGGCACTGGGGGTTATTCTGTATGTTAGTAAATTGAACACCAATAAAAAATAAATTAAAAAAAAAAGTGAAGGGAATTAAGAGTACAGTTTATCATGATGTGTGCTAAATAATGTATAGAATTCTTGAATCACAATATTGGACACATGAAACTAATATGACAATGTACATTATTTATACATAAATAATTAAAAATAAAGAAAAGAAAAAAAAGTATATCATTAAGTGAATGTACCAAAGTCTTTATATCGATACCAGGAGGTTATTAAACATTTAACATAATTGTCTTACCAAGTTCAAAAGTGTTTTTTTTAAAGATTTATTTTTATTTATTTATGATAGACAGAGAGAGAGAGAGAGAGAGAGAGGCAGAGACACAGGCAGAGGGAGAAGCAGGCTCCATGCCGGGAGCCCGACGTGGGACTCGATCCCAGGACTCCAGGATCACACCCTGGGCCAAAGGCAGGCGCGAAACCACTGAGCCACCCAGGGATCCTTCAAAAGTGTTTTAATTGAAAAGACTACAAATTAAGAGAGAGAACATGTACATTAGTCTAATGGAATATCTTCATTTCTATTGAAGAGTAGGGAAATCAGATAAGCTAAAATGACACCACTCTGAAATGCCAGAGACTACTGAATTAAGCAGAGTCAAATGAATCCATGGATAGGCTACAGAACATCAGTGAACAAAGGAAACATGTCCCACTTTATACGTTAGCAGTTAGCAGGAACTATAGAAATTGAGGGAATAGTCAGCCTGCTTCTAGCCAATCAAATTGAGTTTGTCATGCCAAACAGTATGTTTCTGATAACCTGTTGGCAGGTTGAAACCTCCAAATATCTAAGGTAATATCCTATTTATACTTGAAGAGATAGCATTTGAGTGCTATGTGCGAGGATTATTCACTGCCTTTCCATGCATTCATTTGGTTCTCACTATTAAAAGGCAATGCAATAAAACTATTTTTCACCAACATCACCAAGACTTGGGAAACTATCCAGTAATTATTTCAGAGGATAATTTATAAATTGTTGGTCTACTTGAAAATTAGACCAACAAATATATTTCAAAGAACAGAGGAAGTAGGACTACAAATGTGCCTGCTAAAAATGACAAATGACAATTTATGTTTCAACTTTGTCATTCATGGATTTTTTTAACCCACAGTCCCTGGATATTTTAACTTGCTTAAGAATATGTTTTCAGGGTGCAGTCAGTTGGGCATATGAATCTTGGTTTCAGTTTCTAGAGATCATGAGATCAAGCCCTGGATAGGGCTCCGTGGTTAGCATAGAGTCTGCTAGAGTTTCTCTCTCTCTCTCTCTGCCACCCCCCCACTCATATTTGCTCACTCTCTCTCTCAAATAAATAAATCTTTTTTTAATGTATTCCTATTTGAATTTATTAACATGAGTGTGTTTGGCAATAATTCTGAGAAAACTTCATATGTAGTATTGTATAAAAATCATGAACCTTGATATGAAATAATCTGATTAAAACTCAATTCAACCAGTTAACCCTAGAAACTCTCTGGACTTATGTATATTAAATGAAGGGAAAAAATCCTACCAGAAATAATTTTTCTGAGTATTTAATGTTCAAACTCTGAATCTAGAAATTCAATTTGGTTGGCAGATACAGTAGTAAGGCTCATTTCTACAACTCCTTTGCTGTAAAATGGGTCCCCTATTCAGATACTATGCTTTTATAGGATTCCATGCCCGTATATCAGATATTCCATAAGCACATAGATAATGGTACTGCTGTGGCAGGAAATATAAACCCATACTCAGAATAGGTATCTATCCTTGAAAGAATGAACCACTGGCCTTTCAAGGATGGAAGGGAGATTATATAGTCAAGTTACCCCAAAGTGATTGGGTTAGTGACCCTAGGGAATAGTATAATACTGGGGCATTAGCATTGATTGGAGTGCATTACTATGGATTGTATATTTATTTATTTATTTTTTAAATTTTTATTTATTTATGATAGTCACACACACACACACAGAGAGAGAGAGACAGAGAGGCAGAGACATAGGCAGAGGGAAAAGCAGGCTCCATGCACTGGGAGCCCAACGTGGGATTCGATCTTAGGTCTCCAGGATTGCGCCCTGGGCCAAAGGCAGGCGTCAAACCACTGCGCCACCAAGGGATCCCTGGATTGTATATTTAGAAGCAGAAATAGGTAGACTGGTTTTAATGCATGGGACACCATGCTGTCAGGTTCATATATGATCTCCATCTCTGCCATACTAGCTGCTCCAGTCATATGCCCATTGTGCTATGTCTGAAATGGCTGATGATGAAGGCTGAGTCATCTTGTCTACTTGGTTGTTCAGTGCCTCTCCCACACTGAATGCTTTTTGATGGGCTTAACATGGAATACAAGCTCCTACCCTTATGTGTTCATCTACAACAGATGAATCTGCCCCAGAATTCCTTGTATCTAATCTCACAGTCCTTTCTTTTCCAGGTCCCTAAATATCCAGCCCATTGGCCAATAGCAAGAAATATGTATTTCCTTCTCCAGTGTCTTTCGGAGTCAATTCTGAAAGTGTTAGAAATGCAACTGCCATGCATTTTTGGCTTGCACCTATGCACTAAGCCAAACCAGCTATAAACCAGGCTCAGGATTTTTTCTTCTTTCAGTTTGACCTATAAAAGTATGTATGGAAACAGATGCAGATGGAGAGAACGACTGAATTTAGAGACATAGGGTCTGAACTCTCTGCTGGGAGGCTTACTCACACCTTGTGGTCCTGTCCCATCTTGTCCCCGGATATGCCATTTCCATGTCACAATGGACAGTTGCAAGGCCTATACAATATTTTGACTTGAAAGTTCTGACAGGACTCATTTCATAATAGGCATAAAGAGTTGCTGTCCCATGACCAATTTTTCTGTTCCTACCAGGACCCAGTAACCAAAAGCTATTTCAGAAACAGTTCATAATTATCTACTGCAGATGGCGTGGCTTTGCTGCAGAATCCAAAGTCCTGTGTTGTCATTTGACTACCATATACTTTAATTTCATCTCTTCCAACCACTAACACTCCAACAGCATATGTCTGCCAGGTGGTAGGACCCAAGTGTTAGGGCAGATTGCACC
The DNA here is from genome assembly GCF_048164855.1 of Canis lupus baileyi. NCBI lineage: Eukaryota > Metazoa > Chordata > Mammalia > Carnivora > Canidae > Canis > Canis lupus. The sequence goes on along the minus strand of NC_132855.1, from coordinate 50,254,240 downwards.
ATGACCTGGATCTAATGCAGCAAACTCTCTGGCTCTGGTCACCACTCAAAACTGTCAGCCCCCTATGCCACTCAACAAATGGGCTAGAACAGTATTTCTCAGCATGGAATGTATTGTCTTCTGAACCAAGGTGGCCTACCACATGCTGTGCTTCTTTTTTGTGTGTTCTATGGGAGGCAAGATGCAGCCACTACTTGGCCTCTGTGACTTCAGACCCCATTATCCTCAGACATAAATAAGACCAAGTTTGTAGTTATTTTTGGCCATCCTTACCAGCTGCCTTTAAAAGACAGCCACCACTGAATTTATTAGGCACGTACCTCTCCGCGCCATATTTGTGATTACCCTGGTGGATGGTTTGGCTTCTGGTAGGTGTTACAGAACATAATCTTGTAGGCCTTTAGGTCATCTGATTGAACATAATATATGAATTCAAGAATGCTTACTTCCTTCACCTTCTTTAGCCTCTAACATCTGCCAGGGCAACCATACATACATACACACATGCACACACACATGCATATATCTTAATTGAGATGTATATATGTGTGTGTGTGCATATACATATATAACATATTTATTGAGATAAAATCCACACACCATAAAATTCACCATTTAAAACCATATCTGTAGGTGTATATAGATACATATGTATTCTATATATGTAGGCCTGCCCAACATACATGTGTATACATACATACACACTTATATGTGTATATGCCTATCAATGATGAATGGATATGTACTGGTATTATTTCTACTTTTAACTCCTATGAATAAGCCAAAAACATTTGTGTACAAATTTTTATATGAACATATGCTTTCCTTTCTCTTGTGTACACCTAGAAGTGGAATTTCTGGGTCATATTGTAACTCCATATTCAATATTTTGAAAAACTGTTCAACTCTTCCAAAGTAGCTGTACCATTTTACTTTTCTACCAGCAAAGAATGAGGATTCCAATTTCTCCATACCCTTGTGAATACTAGTTATTGTGTGTCTTTTTGGTTACAGCCATCCTAGTAGTTACATGGTATCTTGCTGCTCCCTAATGATAAATGATGAGCATCCTTTCATGTGTCTATTGGCCATTTGGATACTTCTTTGGAGAAATACTTATCCAAATCTCTTGCCCAGTTTTTAAATATTTGTCTTCTTGCTGAGTTATAAGCATTATTTATATTTTCTGGATACGGATCCTTTCCAATATATGAATTGTGAATATTTTCCCCACTGTGGATTGTTTTTCAGTTTTGGTGGTATCCTTTGAAGCACAAATATTTCAATTTTGATAACGTCTAACTTATTTTTGTTTTGTCATCTATGCTTTTGGTAATATATGTTGGAAACCATTGCCTTATCTAGTGTCATGAAGATTTACTTCTATAGTTTCTTCTAAAAAATTCTATTGTTTTCACTTATAAATTTAGGTCGTTGATCCATTTTGAGTTAATCTTTGTATAAGGTATAAGGTAAGAGTTCAACTACATTTTGCATGTGAATATCCACTGTTTCAGCACCATTTATAGAAGATACTATTTATTTCTTGATGAACAGTCTTGCCATCCTTGGTAAAAATAAGGTAACCCTAAGACATAGAGGTTTATTTTTGGAATCATGCTTCTTTTCCATTGATATATGGCTATCCTTATCACAGGAACAAACTCTCTCGATTACCATTATTTCATAGTAAGTTTTGAAATTGGAAAGTGAGAGTTTTCCAATTTTGTTCTTCAAAATTGTCTTGATTTTTCTTGGTTTACCAGGTTGTGTTGAGACTTTCATATCCTACTGCCCAATGACTTGTACATAATAAATATTATGTTGAATAAATGGAATAACTAAGGAATGAATAAGGTCTGTTAGCTTAGGAAAAACACTTAGAAAACCATTAAAGATTCTGATCCTTTTGTTGAATGCTTAAATGAAATATCTTAAAATGCAACAATAGGGGCACCTAGGTGGCTCAGTCGGTTAGGCATCTGCCTTCAGCTTGTGATCTTGTGGTCCTGGAATCAAACCCCATGTCAGGCTCTGCACTCATTGGGGACTCTGTTTCTTCTCCCTTCGCCCCTTCCCCTGCTCATGCTCACTTGCTCTCTCTCCCTCTGTCTCTCCCAAATAAATGAATAAAATCCTTAAAAATATGTAAAATAATATAATGCTGCTCTGGTCCTGAGATGTGAAGAAAATGGCTTGATGTCTTTAATATCCGTAAAATAATATTCCTAAATCTATTATATCAAGATTAACAATAATCATATACCATAAAAATAACAGATATGCTGCTTCTATGCTTATTCTTCCCAGCATCTTTTGTTTGAAGTTACATCTCTACTTCTTTCATTCTATTCTACTTGGAATTATTAGCAAGCTTGCATAATTATATAATAATTCAATCTTCAGTAAGCTAGAATAATTTTTCATAACTTATCACTCCAAAATCTGATGCAAATGATTGCTTTCTTTTAAACGGAATGAAATTAGGAAATTTTAGAAATTTCCTAAAGTTCAGAGAGGTGGACACTGTCAGCCCTCTGAATTTACAGTGTTTTGATTATGCCACAGACTTTAACAGACTAACTATGCTGTATGTTAACAATCTGCAAAGTTTCTCTGAAAAACAATAATTTCTGGCATCATTACTCCTTTTTGGGTAAAAAATGTATATATACTGATAATATCTAAACCTTGCCAGAATTTTATTCTACAAGTGGACAGTATGGATTCCATAAAAAAAAAAAAAGAAATCGATTTTGAAAAATTAGTTCAATTAGTTCAAAACAGACTCTAGGGGTTCATGAGTGATTACAGACCAATAATGAACATTTGTTAATCATCCTTGAACTATATCCTGGGCTTTTTAAGAGCATGAAGACTCAGTCTTATTAAGCAGTATATTAAAGTGAGAAAAATCACATAATGTATGGTCAGATTCATCTGCTATTTAAACTAACTTTGGCAAGTCACTTAAATTCTCTGAAAATTTTTGTAATGATTCCAATTAAATAGTTTAAGAAAAGTAGCAGTGGAGTGTGTGAACACAGGATAAATGTTGAATCCTGAAGCTTCCAAATCAATTTTATTTTGAAACTATCTACTAAACAGTTTACTTCAAACCTGTACCTCAGGCTTTCCTCCTACAATTATCACCTTCTTGGTTAGTAATCCTTTGCTGTGTTCCCTGGCTGGGTCAATAGAATATGTCCCTGAATCTGCCCACATTTGAATCAAAGTCTGGCATCTATCTGTTGGATCACCCTAATCTGAGTCCTTTTCTCTACCATAGTGCCTGACCCTAACTGTAATATCAAGTCATATGCAATTGAGATTGAGCTCTGTTATATTGTCTATACCAGTACAAGTATAGAGTGGCACTGTCTTAACTTTATCTGAATAGGTTTAATATTTGAAACTAAAGTTCATTTTATTTATAAGCCAATTCCATAGGGAAAGGCCCCCATTGTAACACTGTAATAAACACTAAATTATTTATGAAAAATTTTAAGTGAAGATATTTGTACCTAGGACAAGAAAAGATACATCTAATCAATTTTCCTATGCACGTTTTTCAGATTATTTACTGTGCAACAGAGGCATATTTATAGCATAGGCTATATGAATGATGATCACTAGAATTGCATAGGATGCATTTTACACAACTGTATCTAAGGGCTCGGTTTTCCAGCTCTTTATATATTTTGGAGAACTGAATTAGGTACTAGAGTTGCAGTGTCTCTAAATGTATACATTAGAGAAAGCTAATGTTTCAGAAGTGAGAATATTTTCTATCATCTTTTTACCTTATGAAAGTAGACAAAAATGAATACTCTAATCACAGCATATTTACACTTTCAAATATTGCATTTAATTATATCCTTCTGCTTAAACAAAAAAGAGACAATTGAAGGTAGTTAGAAGTATTTTCCATAATGGGTTTCTATTATAAGACAATCTAACCCTCTAAGTGGTGAGCATTACTGTTTCTGAATTACAATATTGCAAGTCTGTTAATTCTGCCTCAGGGAAGGGGAGTTCATAGAACTGCTTTAATAGTAAAATCTGAATTTTTATCAGAATGATGTCAAATGGTCAATCATAAAAAGTTATCTATTGATACAGTATCTATTCATATGTGAAAATATGAATATAACTCAAGGGTGTACTCAAGCTTATCTCAATCCTAGTGTGAAGATCAAAAAATCAAATAAAATTTGATGGTAAACTGACATCTTAAGCAGGCCCAATGCATTGAGGTTAAAACTGCCTTCATGCAGGCTACTAAAATGATCATTTTGTTTAGTAAGTTTGCTTGAACTGTCATTTTAGTAAAATAGCTGTTGTCTTCGATGTTTTCTTCATGAATTGGACAATGAGCTTGAATATCCTTAGACTTAACATAAATTAACTAAATAAGAAACGTGGTTTGATAAGTTTGCCTAGTTGTCTTTAGAAACAACTTTTTAAATTAGGAAAGCCATTTATTCAAGAATGAGGATTCACTGGGGAAGAAGAAATACAAAAGTTCGCAGAATATAAGTAAGTTTTAAAAATGTAAAACAAAAAGTTAAGACTATGGAATTTATATAACTCTTCTATTTAAAAATTCCCATGTTATTATCATAAACAAGACTCCGAACATTAAAATCTCAAGGAAACTGATCTCTAAAAGATAAACAAAAACTCACAATTTTCCGTTATTCTTAAAACATCAGTAGTCAGACCACTTTCCATTTCAACAGTGCCAAGCCCCACTAATACACCACTCCAGTTTAGATATCAAACTGTGAATATAAATCTTTCCTTAAGGGCTTATTCAAATGCCCCACATAATACAGCATAGAGTAAGGGACAGAAACGTATCCCTATAATCTCTTCCTAAACTGGTCAAGAATGTGCTCTTTTTCCCAGCTATGTCCAAAACATTTTATTAACTAAATGGACTACTGGTATTAATTTTCTTATATGCAATTCTATATTTTATTACTAAGTCAGCTGGGGTTTAGGAAGACTCAAAAAAATTAAAGTTAAAAAAAACTTCAAACCATAGATACATTAATTATGCACTTTTTAACATCTGTTCTTACAGAATTTAAAGAGTTTGCTTTGACATCCCATTTGCAATCATGAAGTAAATTTCTGAATAAAGAGTTGCTTTTATATCACATTTCTTTACTTTTTCAAGTTTTCTGTGGTTGAGACATATGGTGGGGAAAAAAGTAGGAAAAATATTAAGAAAGGAATTTGCTCATTTAATCATAAAAAAGCAAAAGAGCACTCTTTTTTTTAGAAAGAGAGAGTGCCTGAGCAGGGAATGGTGGGGAGGGACAGAGAGAGAGGGAAAGAGAGAATTTTAAGCAGGCCCCCTGCCCAACACAGGGCCCAACTGGGGCTCAATCTCATGACCCTGAGATCATGACCTGAGTTGAAATCAAGAGTCTGAGGCTTATTCAACTAAGCCACCAAGGCACCCCAAGAGTACTTTAAAAAGAATGCTTACTTATTCTTGGATTCTTGATGATAATAGGATGACATCATTTTTGGTATAGCTTTTCACCTAAATTTGCTCTTTAAAAAAAGTCAGTCTTCTCAATTTAATTTTAATAACAGGCTATATAAATAAATCATCACAAGGTGTAGCATTCTCATGGAAGAGTCTAATTCAAAACCAATAAAAGTAATTAAAAGATTATTGTTATTACTGAAGAGGAGTATCTAAACTGAAGTCAGCCACCTTCATAATCTCTCTGAGCCACAGACCAAATGCCTTCTGACATACAGTCACAATTTTTAAGGGATAGGGTTAAAGAAGATTCCATTCTCTTCTTTCCACAGTTCAAGAACAATCATGGACATTAAAGATTTACAGTATATTAGAAATAGAGCCAACCATTAAAGAGGGTTTTTTTTCTTTTATAGAGACCATCTAGACCAAAACTTCATAATCAGATTCAAGAGATTCAGGGAGCATGTGTAACAGAATTTTTGGGATCTGGGACACAATGAAAATGTGTAGCTACTTCTTTAAAAATTAAGAATTTCAAGACTGTAAAAGAGAACAGTAGAGCAAATGCATAGCCCTGTAGGAATCCACAGGTTGCATCATTAGGCCGGTCCTGGTTATTTTCATGTGAAATTCCTCATGTATTTAATGACCTACAGTTTTCATCAGATCTGGAAAGGGGACTATGCCAAAAAAATTAAAAAGTGGAAGGTAAATAGTAGAATTTGACTTATCTACCCTCTGATATTGAGAGGCCCAGCTATGAATATTGAGGTCCAAGGGAAGATTAATTCGAGAATTTTTTTTTTTTAAAGATTTTATTTATTTATTCATGATAGTCACAGAGAGAGAGAGAGAGAGGCTCAGAGACACAGGCAGAGGGAGAAGCAGGCTCCGTGCACCGGGAGCCCGACGTGGGATTCGATCCCGGGTCTCCAGGATCGCGCCCTGGGCCAAAGGCAGGCGCCAAACCGCTGCGCCACCCAGGGATCCCCTAATTCGAGAATTATTACTAGTACCCAGGTTGCTTGATTCTACTATATTGTTAGCAATAAGTTCTGGCTTGTTGTTATTTGTTATTTTTAATATACCATGCTATTTTTTTTACAGATGTAGGATGTAGATTTATCTTAAAGCAAAGATAATCTGGTAACACCCTAAAAAGTTTATCCTTAAGAATATTAACTACATTTTAAAATTTTGAGAAAATACATAATTTCTGAAAATATTTCTGTTTTATTGCAGAATTCAGTGTAGACCTTTCTCAAGTTTGGCCTTCCTGCTAGATCATGAAGATGAGAAATATCAGTACCAGATAAACCTCTATTTTAAAACAGCACAAAATAACAAATGAAAAAAAGAAAAAGTGAAAAGAAAATCAAGATTCTACTTTAAATAAAGTCTAGCTTTGCTAACTAAATAAGAAAGGTGAAGATCTCTTCTAGCAACCAGAATATCAAAACAATAGATTTTTCTTCCTGTGGATCACTGAGGGTTTAACTAATTAAGCAAAATTAATGTCCATTTCAGAAGATAACGTAACTTTTTTTTTTTTTTTAAAGGCACTTGAAGGATCACCTGGGTGGCTCAGTTGGTTACATGTCTGCCTTTGGCTCAGGTCCTGATCCCATGATCCTGGGTTTGAACCCCACATTGGGCTTCCTCCTCAGTGGGGAACCTGCTTCTCCTTCTCCCTGTGCCCATTCCTCTGCTCATGCTCCCTCTTATAAATAAATAAATAAATAAATAAATAAACAAACAAACAAACAAATGTTTTTTTTTTAAAAATCATTTGGAAAAACAGTGCATAAGGGCAATAAATCTTAATATAAGTTCAGTGTATAAATTGTGTGGAAATCAACATAAGGGTTTAACATATAAAATGACACAGCTTTTTTTCATGGAACAATTTGAGGTTTGTTATTTAAAATCAAAGATATATATTGTTTTGATTTTTAAAAAGTATTAATGTTGGGACACCTGGTGGTTTAGTCTGTCCATTAAGCATCCAAAGTCTTGGTTTTGGCTCAGGTTGTGATCTCAGGGTTGTGACATGGAGCCCACCATGAGCTCTGCACTCAGAGTAGAATCTGCTCATCCTTCTTCCTCCCCCTCTGCCCCTCTCCTTGCTCATGCGCACTCTCTCTAAAATAAATAAATAAATACAATCTTTAAAAAACATTAATATCCATATCCTCAGAAAATATAAATAGAGTTTTTTAAATGTAATGAGTCTTCTAAAACTTTGGATCATGTGACTGAAAGAACCTTCAACAGGGTGGTGGTCCTGTTTGGAGTGATGTGTTCAAGTTCAACTTAGACCCTTAGTGGAGGGATTCTTATTCATGCAAATGTTATAGTGAAAATCCTTGCTTTCCTTCCTAGTAATATGTATTTTAATAAGGGAATTCTGAAATAACTCATTAACCTTACAAGCGTCTCTAATATCATCAAATTCTAGTTAAGTCTGTATGAAGTGCCGTATGCAAATTTTTAAACTTTTTATTTATCAGTGCAATAGGCAAGCAAATATTTGAGAGATGGAACATATCTCCATGCTAAAACTGTTCACTTAGTCATCTTTCTGACCAAAGCTCTTTAGTGAAAGTTTGTAGCACCATATTTTTATGAAACTACTCACATTTGTGAAGCAAGTAATATTATTATTTTATGGATAAATTAGGCAATATAGATAAGCAAAATGAAAAATCATAAGCCACCAACCAACACTTAATGAATAAATTAGTATATATGCATAAACATGTCACATATAAAACTGTAACATAATGATAAACTGCTGCTTTTAATTGACAATACACTATGAACACTCTATCCAGTGCTCCTTAAACTAGGGGAACAGAATTATTTGAAAAAAATTTTTAAAAGGCTACCAACCCAATGACCCTTATACCTCTCAGAATGCACACATACATCTACATACACACAAACTTGAAATACACTCTCATGGGACTCGCTAATCCTTTGAAGTCCATCCAGGAACTTCTAAATATCACTGATTTACAGCATCATTTTTATTTGCTGCATAATACTCTTTTTACATGGATGAGTATAATATTATATAATCCATGTAGTTGTGCATTAGTTTGTTCTAATACAATATTATGGTGTGCATTTTTGTATCTATATCTTTGACTACTGATAATACATTTTGGATATAATGTTAGAAGTGGGATGACTTGATTAAAAATTTTGGTATTGTCAAACAAGGATACAGAATTTTTAAAAATTCACCTCATATAAGCACTGGACTATCCATTTCCTTTCTTATTATCTACCTTCATTCTTTTTAATTAAAATGGATGCCATAGTTAAAAATATAGTGTTTCATTGTTGCTATAGTTTGCATTTTTAAAATCTAATGAAATTAAACACACCTCTTGTATCTTTATCAGCCATTTCTATTTCTTCTTTCTTTGAAATTCCTATACATTTTTTCTACCTGTTTTCATTGGTGTTTCTAACTTTAAAATATATAAAAATACACTTTGGGTGTTAATATTAACCTTTTGTTATAGATGTTCAAAATGTTTTCTAATTTGTCTTTTACCTTTTAATTTGAGATGTAATAAAAAAATTTAATGCTATAGTCAGATCTGTTATATTTTAACTTGTTTGAATAGTAGAGTCATGCCAGGAAAGACTTTTCCTACTGTAAAATTATATTATATTATATTATTATTATTATTTTCTCTTAATATTTTTAATTGTTTCTCTATAATGAAAACAAAGGAATATTTTTATAATATATGTTTATTGTAATACTTCACAAATTACAGGAAAGTATAAAGAAGGGAAAAAAACACTTGAAGCTTGACTACTCAGAAATAACACATTAGTTATCAACCTTTAAAATCTGTCTGTATGCTTCACACACACACACACACACACACACACACACACACACAGCTTTATAATATATGTTTTCATTCAAATAATATACGGTGTTACGGTGTTAATATATACTTTAACATCTGATAGACAAGACTTTCTCATTTTTTTCCTTTCTCTGAATGTTTGTGTTTATTTCCAATCTTTTTTTTTTCTTCCATAGAAATGTTAAGAATTTTGGGTGGATGCCTGGGTGGCTCAGCAGTTGAGCATCTGCCTTTGGCTCAGGGTGTGATCCTGGATTCCCAGGATCAAGTCCTCCATCGGGCTCCTAGCATGGAGCCAGCTTCTCCTCCCTCTGCCTATGTCTTTGCCTCTCTCTGTGTGTCTCTCATGAATAAATAAATAAAATCTTTTTAGAAAAAAAGAATTTTTAAGAATTTTTTGCCAAATTTTAAAAAAAGGCATTTTATTTGTATTTGACTTTATAAATTAATTTGCGTGTGTGATGGGGTTAACTTGGATCTTTACAAGATCTCAACTACCTCTACTAATCTATCTCTTTTCTTAACTGTCAGAGTGTCATTGTTTACTTGGCACTTGTCAAATACAGTCAGATTTTCATCTTATTTATTTGTGTGTGTTCTGTCTCCCAGATTAAATAGCACTTCCTTGGAAATAACAATGGTGCCTTTTCCTTTTTCTCCTCCTACATTTACTGGCTCAGCACTTTCCACATAGACTAATCTAAATAAATGTTTGTTAGATGGATTGAGCTCCTCCATTTCCTTATTGTTTGTGAGTTAATTATTAAGACTTGTTAGCATCCAAAAGGGAGTGAAATAATGGCATATGGATGAGACACAGCTATTTTTTATTTTCATTTGCTAAAATATTCTATCTTTGTTCACGTAATTTTACATTTCCAACTGATTTCTGCAGAAGTTCCCTGCTTTTTTCATCTCTGGGCATAAAGAATAGTATATACAGTAAAATTAAAAAAATATGTTTGGAGATGCCAGTTCACAAAAAAAAATGAACATTCAACTAAATGCACAACTCAACTGTAGAAAGAAATAACAGAATGCAAATTCTACATATGTTATAACACCAATGTTTTACATGACAAAAAACTAAAAAGAGTTTTTAATATTACTGAACATCTTAGTCTTAACTGGTTCAATTTTCTTTCTTACCACTATGTTGCTAATAAAGCACATACTATAAGTCTTAAAAATGTTTAACTTAATTGGTTGAGTCACTCCAAAGTACTAAATACAAAATGTGTGATGAATGATTAACACAAGCTAGCTGCTTATATTTGTATTGTTGGATTCTATTTGCTAATATTTTATTGAGAATTTTTGTATCCATGTTCATCAGGAATATTGGCCTATGGTTCTCTTTTTTAGTAGAGTCTTCATCTGGTTTTGGTATCATTCGTTTTGATGTTTTTGTAAATAGAACTATTTTCTATTTACAAAATAGAAATAAAATTCCATATTCTTAAAAAAAATTCCATATTCTTATTAGAATAGAAATAGAAATAGAATTCCATATTCTTATTGCTCATTGCCATTGTATAGAAATACAACTGATTTTTTTATATTGATCTTGTATTTTGCAAATTTGTTTAACTCACTTAATACTCTGACAGTATTTGCAAGGGGTATAGATCATGCTGTCAGTGAATAGAGATAATTTCTTTTTCCTTTTAAATCTTGATGATTTTTGTTTCTTTTTCTTTTTTCCCCTAATTGTTCTAGTTAGAACCTTCAGTACAATGTTGACTAGAAGCAGTGAAGGTGGACATGCCTGTCTTGGTCCTGTTCTTAGAGAGAAAGCACCCAATCTTTCTCTATATATGGTAAAAAAAGATTCTTAAGGCAGGCAAAGAAGCCAAGAAGTTCTTTTGGCACATATATTCTGTTTAACCTAATCTATAAAATTGTGGATAGGCTATTAAATCTAATCTATAAAAACTATTGCCCAAAGAATCCATTGAGATCATTTTAACAAAATAGAAAGGCTTTCTAGCAAGGTAGAATTTTTTAAATAAAATTTTCATTGTAATTCATATAATCAAGTATTTTGAAGGCTTTAGGCATATCAGCCATTTCTATTCAGTGAGTAGAAAGAAGAGAGTTTAAATATATCCATATCATAAAAAGTTCACACAAGTGGCAACAATCTACATTCAACTTCTACATTCTCTGTCTTCCCTAAAGAAAATCATACTCATAATATGCTAGAGTACAATACAGACATTCTTTCTTTTGGGGTACACAATAAGAATCTTGAGGAATATATGCTGGTTTAGACTTTGCATTTTCTCATGAAATAAAATATACCAATATATAACCATATCTGCCTTAAATATTCATCTCTTCCCATTCACACCTTATCTATATTTTCTCATTTCCCCTCCCCTCACCAAGAATCTTTTCTCTCCACAAAAATCTGTGAAAAGATAACAATCATTAAATCAGTGATCTGTATAGACCCTGTTCTTGTAAATACAAATGATGCCCTAATTCAGAAGCCAGTTAGCAAACACAGTTGGCCTCTGATCCCTCGTCTTACATTAGCTCCTAAAAACTAGTCAAGCTTAGACTGAGCACTGGTTTCCCTAACCTATTTGCAATAAACTTGAATGAAGTCTTCCTTGTCTGTTTAACTTTGGCATAATTTTTGCTTTGACAGTACCTTATTTGGATGATGATCAACATTTTGTTTACTGACATTTATGTTGGAAAACAAAGTTTACTCAGTAAACTATTATCTCTAAGAATTCTATATGTTAGATCATTCCTAGAATGTTTTTTCAAGCTACATTTTCTTTAATTTTTCACAGGTGCATGTGACAAAAACATAAAAATCTCTCAGAGAATTACATAAATATAAATAACTACGAGTTAATATGATAGATTAATGTTTTTGAAACACAATTTTTTAAAAGCTTTTATTAATTTACTCATGAGAGACAGAGAGAGAGGCAGAGACATAGGCAGAGGGAGAAGCTGGCGCCTCACAGGGAGCCCAATGCAGGACTCGATCCTGGACCCAGGGATCACACTCTGAGCCATAGACAGACGCTCAACCGCTGAGCCACCCCCTTGTCCGGAAACATAATTTTAAACACAAATGTTGACCACAAAAAACAAGTGAATAATTTATAAATGAAAATGAAAAAATATCCAATCATTACAAATTAGCATCTTTGCACATAAATACACCAAACTCTACTTCTATTCTTGGCATAATAAAAAGGAAGATGAGATATCCAATGATACTACTTTTCATTCTTGCCTCTATTAATCATAGCCCATTGATCCCCTATAATAAATATTATTTCTAGTTCTTTTTAAAAAGATTTTATTTATTTATTTATTCATGAGAGACACAGAGAGAGAGGCAGAGACACTGGCAGAAGGAGTAGCAGGCACCATGCAGGGACCCCGATCACACCCTGAGCCAAAGACAGGCGTTTAACCATTGAGCCACCCAGGCCTCCCTATTTCTATGTTCCACACAGGTCTGCAGGTAGACCTAGCTTTCTGATCTCAAGTATGAATTTTCTATAAATAAAATCACATTTAATTGATGCAAGAGAATCTTTCTCTTTAAAAACATGTTTTGTAACAAAATGAATCACCATTCTGTTAAATTATATTTTTAAGTAATTGGTTTTAAAGAGGCGCTAACCTGCATATCAATAGTTTAAAAGCTTTATGAGGGGGGAGGAGCAAGATGGCGGAAGAGTAGGGTCCCCAAATCACCTGTCTCCACCAAACTACCTAGAAAACCTTCAAATTATCCTGAAAATCTATGAATTCGGCCTGAGATTTAAAGAGAGACCAGCTGGAATGCAACAGTGAGAAGAGTTCGCGCATCTATCAAGGTAGGAAGACGGGGAAAAAGAAGTAAAGAAACAAAGGCCTCCAAGGGGGAGGGGCCCCGCGAGGAGCCGGGCTGAGGCCGGGGCGAGTGTCCCCAGGACCGGAGAGCCCCGTCCCGGAGGAGCAGGAGCTGCACCGACCTTCCCGGCCGGAAAGGGGCTCGCGGGGAGGTGGAGCAGGACCCAGGAGGGCGGGGATGCCCTCGGGCTCCCCGGGACAGTAACAGCAACTGCGCGCCCAGGAGAGTGCGCCGAGCTCCCTAAGGGCTGCAGCGCGCACGGCGGGACCCGGAGCAGCTCGGGGGGCTCGGGCGGCGGCTCCGCGGAGGGGGCTGCGCGGCGGGAGCAGCTCGGAGGGGCTCGGGCAGAGGAAGAGGCTCCGTGCGGAGGGGGCTGCGCGGTTCCAGGAGCAGCTCGGAGGGGCTCGGGCGGCGGCTCCGCGGAGGGGGCTGCGCGGCCCGGGAGCGGAATCCACCAGCGCAGGCTCCGGAGCACAGGGCGCCGGGACACAGCCCAGGATCAGGCCTCCCCCGGGACAGGCAGAGGCCGGGAGGGCCCAGGACAGCGAGGACGCTCCTGCCCCAGCTGAGCAGATCCGCGGCCCCACCCCGGAGCCTCCAGGCCCTGCAGACGGAGTTCCTGCCGGAGCTGAATCCAGGTTTCCAGAGCTGCCCCGCCACGGGGGCTGTTCCTCCTGCGGCCTCACGGGGTAAACAACCCCCACTGAGCCCTGCACCAGGCAGGGGCACAGCAGCTCCCCCAAGTGCTAACACCTGAAAATCAGCACAACAGGCCCCTCCCCCAGAAGACCAGCTAGACGGACAACTTCCAGGAGAAGCCAAGGGACTTAAAGAACACAGAATCAGAAGATACTCCCCGGTGGTTCTTTTTTTTTTTGTTTTTGTTTTTGTTTTTGTTTTTGTTTTGTTTTGCTTTTTGATTTGTTTCCTTCCCCCACCCCCTTTTTTTCTCCTTTTTCTTTCTCTTTTTCTTCTTTATTTTTTCGTTTTTTTTTCTTCCCTTTTTTTCTCTTACTCTTTTCTTTCCTTCTTTCTCTCCTCTCTTTTTCTCTTTTTCCCAATACAACTTGTTTTTGGCCACTCTGCACTGAGCAAAATGACTAGAAGGAAAACCTCACCTCAAAAGAAAGAATCAGAAACAGTCCTCTCTCCCACAGAGTTACAAAATCTGGATTACAATTCAATGTCAGAAAGCCAATTCAGAAGCACTATTATACAGCTACTGGTGGCTCTAGAAAAAAGTATAAAGGACTCAAGAGACTTCATGACTGCAGAATTTAGAGCTAATCAGGCAGAAATTAAAAATCAATTGAATGAGATGCAATCCAAACTAGAAGTCCTAACAACGAGGGTTAACGAGGTGGAAGAACGAGTGAGTGACATAGAAGACAAGTTGATAGCAAAGAGGGAAACTGAGGAAAAAAGAGACAAACAATTAAAAGACCATGAAGATAGATTAAGGGAAATAAACGACAGCCTGAGGAAGAAAAACCTACGTTTAATTGGGGTTCCCGAGGGCGCCGAAAGGGACAGAGGGCCAGAATATGTATTTGAACAAATTCTAGCTGAAAACTTTCCTAATCTGGGAAGGGAAACAGGCATTCAGATCCAGGAAATAGAGAGATCCCCCCCTAAAATCAATAAAAACCGTTCAACACCTCGACATTTAATAGTGAAGCTTGCAAATTCCAAAGATAAAGAGAAGATCCTTAAAGCAGCAAGAGACAAGAAATCCCTGACTTTTATGGGGAGGAGTATTAGGGTAACAGCAGACCTCTCCACAGAGACCTGGCAGGCCAGAAAGGGCTGGCAGGATATATTCAGGGTCCTAAATGAGAAGAACATGCAACCAAGAATCCTTTATCCAGCAAGGCTCTCATTCAAAATGGAAGGAGAGATAAAGAGCTTCCAAGACAGGCAGCAACTAAAAGAATATGTGACCTCAAAACCAGCTCTGCAAGAAATTTTAAGGGGGACTCTTAAAATTCCCCTTTAAGAAGAAGTTCAGTGGAACAGTCCACAAAAACAAGGACTGAATAGATAACATGATGACACTAAACTCATATCTCTCAATAGTAACTCTGAATGTGAACGGGCTTAATGACCCCATCAAAAGGCGCAGGGTTTCAGACTGGATAAAAAAGCAGGACCCATCTATTTGCTGTCTACAAGAGACTCATTTTAGACAGAAGGACACCTACAGCCTGAAAATAAAAGGTTGGAGAACCATTTACCATTCGAATGGTCCTCAAAAGAAAGCAGGGGTAGCCATCCTTATATCAGATAAACTAAAATTTACCCCAAAGACTGTAGTGAGAGATGAAGAGGGACACTATATCATACTTAAAGGATCTATTCAACAAGAGGACTTAACAATCCTCAATATATATGCCCCGAATGTGGGAGCTGCCAAATATATCAATCAATTATTAACCAAAGTGAAGAAATACTTAGATAATAATACACTTATACTTGGTGACTTCAATGTAGCTCTTTCTATACTCGATAGGTCTTCTAAGCACAACATCTCCAAAGAAATGAGAGCTTTAAATGATACACTGGACCAGATGGATTTCACAGATATCTACAGAACTTTACATCCAAACTCAACTGAATACACATTCTTCTCAAGCGCACATGGAACTTTCTCCAGAATAGACCACATATTGGGTCACAAATCGGGTCTGAACCGATACCAAAAGATTGGGATTGTCCCCTGCATATTCTCAGACCATAATGCCTTGAAATTAGAACTAAATCACAACAAGAAGTTTGGAAGGACCTCAAACACGTGGAGGTTAAGGACCATCCTGCTAAAAGATAAAAGGGTCAACCAGGAAATTAAGGAAGAATTAAAAAGATTCATGGAAACTAATGAGAATGAAGATACAACCGTTCAAAATCTCTGGGATGCAGCAAAAGCAGTCCTAAGGGGGAAATACATCGCAATACAAGCATCCATTCAAAAACTGGAAAGAACTCAAATACAAAAGCTAACCTTACACTTAAAGGAGCTAGAGAAAAAACAGCAAATAGATCCTACACCCAAGAGAAGAAGGGAGTTAATAAAGATTCGAGCAGAACTCAACGAAATCGAGACCAGAAGAACTGTGGAACAGATCAACAGAACCAGGATTTGGTTCTTTGAAAGAATTAATAAGATAGATAAACCATTAGCCAGCCTTATTAAAAAGAAGAGAGAGAAGACTCAAATTAATAAAATCATGAATGAGAAAGGAGAGGTCACTACCAACACCAAGGAAATACAAACGATTTTAAAAACATATTATGAACAGCTATACGCCAATAAATTAGGCAATCTAGAAGAAATGGACGCATTCCTGGAAAGCCACAAACTACCAAAACTGGAACAGGAAGAAATAGAAAACCTGAACAGACCAATAACCAGGGAGGAAATTGAAGCAGTCATCAAAAACCTCCCAAGACACAAGAGTCCAGGGCCAGATGGCTTCCCAGGGGAATTTTATCAAACGTTTAAAGAAGAAACCATACCTATTCTCCTAAAGCTGTTTGGAAAGATAGAAAGAGATGGAGTACTCCAAATTCGTTCTATGAGGCCAGCATCACCTTAATTCCAAAACCAGACAAAGACCCCACCAAAAAGGAGAATTACAGACCAATATCCCTGATGAACAGGGATGCAAAAATTCTCAACAAGATACTAGCCAATAGGATCCAACAGTACATTAAGAAAATTATTCACCATGACCAAGTAGGATTTATCCCTGGGACACAAGGCTGGTTCAACACCTGTAAAACAATCAATGTGATTCATCATATCAGCAAGAGAAAAACCAAGAACCATATGATCCTCTCATTGGATGCAGAGAAAGCATTTGACAAAATACAGCATCCATTCCTGATCAAAACTCTTCAGAGTGTAGGGATAGAGGGAACATTCCTCGACATCTTAAAAGCCATCTATGAAAAGCCCACAGCAAATATCATTCTCAATGGGGAAGCACTGGGAGCCTTTCCCCTAAGATCAGGAACAAGACAGGGATGTCCACTCTCACCACTGCTGTTCAACATAGTACTGGAAGTCCTAGCCTCAGCAATCAGACAACAAAAAGACATTAAAGGCATTCAAATTGGCAAAGAAGAAGTCAAACTCTCCCTCTTCGCCGATGACATGATACTCTACATAGAAAACCCAAAAGTCTCCACCCCAAGATTGCTAGAACTCATACAGCAATTCGGTAGCGTGGCAGGATACAAAATCAATGCCCAGAAATCAGTGGCATTTCTATACACTAACAATGAGACTGAAGAAAGAGAAATTAAGGAGTCAATCCCATTTACAATTGCACCCAAAAGCATAAGATACCTAGGAATAAACCTAACCAAAGATGTAAAGGATCTATACCCTCAAAACTACAGAACACTTCTGAAAGAAATTGAGGAAGACACAAAGAGATGGAAAAATATTCCATGCTCATGGATTGGCAGAATTAATATTGTGAAAATGTCAATGTTACCCAGGGCAATATACACGTTTAATGCAATCCCTATCAAAATACCATGGACTTTCTTCAGAGAGTTAGAACAAATTATTTTAAGATTTGTGTGGAATCAGAAAAGACCCCGAATAGCCAGGGAATTTTAAAAAAGAAAACCGTATCTGGGGGCATCACAATGCCAGATTTCAGGTTGTACTACAAAGCTGTGGTCATCAAGACAGTGTGGTACTGGCACAAAAACAGACACATAGATCAGTGGAACAGAATAGAGAATCCAGAAGTGGACCCTGAACTTTATGGGCAACTAATATTCGATAAAGGAGGAAAGGCTATCCATTGGAAGAAAGACAGTCTCTTCAATAAATGGTGCTGGGAAAATTGGATATCCACATGCAGAAGAATGAAACTAGACCACTCTCTTTCACCATACACAAAGATAAACTCAAAATGGATGAAAGATCTAAATGTGAGACAAGATTCCATCAAAATCTTAGAGAAGAACACAGGCAACACCCTTTTTGAACTCGGCCATAGTAACTTCTTGCAAGATACATCCACGAAGACAAAAGAAACAAAAGCAAAAATGAACTATTGGGACTTCATCAAGATAAGAAGCTTTTGCACAGCAAAGGATACAGTCAACACAACCAAAAGACAACCTACAGAATGGGAGAAGATATTTGCAAATGACATATCAGATAAAGGGCTAGTTTCCAAGATCTATAAAGAACTTATTAAACTCAACAGCAAAGAAACAAACAATCCAATCATGAAATGGGCAAAAGACATGAACAGAAATCTCACAGAGGAAGACATAGACATGGCCAACATGCATATGAGAAAATGTTCTGCGTCACTTGCCATCAGGGAAATACAAATCAAAACTACAATGAGATACCACCTCACACCAGTGAGAATGGGGAAAATTAACAAGGCAGGAAACAACAAATGTTGGAGAGGATGCGGAGAAAAGGGAACCCTCTTACACTGTTGGTGGGAATGTGAACTGGTGCAGCCACTCTGGAAAACTGTGTGGAGGTTCCTCAAACAGTTAAAAATATACCTGCCCTACGACCCAGCAATTGCACTGTTGGGGATTTACCCCAAAGATACAAATGCAATGAAACGCCGGGACACCTGCACCCCGATGTTTCTAGCAGCAATGGCCACGATAGCCAAACTGTGGAAGGAGCCTCGGTGTCCAACGAAAGATGAATGGATAAAGAAGATGTGGTTTATGTATACAATGGAATATTACTCAGCTATTAGAAATGACAAATACCCACCATTTGCTTCAACGTGGATGGAACTGGAGGGTATTATGCTGAGTGAAGTAAGTCAGTCGGAGAAGGACAAACATTATATGTTCTCATTCATTTGGGGAATATAAATAATAGTGAAAGGGAATATAAGGGAAGGGAGAAGAAATGTGTGGGAAATATCAGAAAGGGAGACAGAACGTAAAGACTGCTAACTCTGGGAAACGAACTAGGGGTGGTAGAAGGGGAGGAGGGCGGGGGGTGGGAGTGAATGGGTGACGGGCACTGGGTGTTATTCTGTATGTTAGTAAATTGAACACCAATAAAAAATAAATTAAAAAAAAAATAAATAAAAGCTTTATGAATCTGTTCCAATTAGCTGAGGTTCTATATTGATTTGAGGCAGTGGTAAAAAGTGGTTAAAATGAATTATGGACTACAACTGACTGGGTTCATGTTTCAAGCCTAGCTGTATAAATTTGGGCAAGACTCTGTATATTTAATTTCTCACCTGCAAAATGAAGATACTTAGTAACTACTCATACTGTTTTGAAGACTAAATACTTATATATAAGTGTGTTTTGAAAATGCCTGTGATGTTCTAAATGTTATACAAATGCTTGTAGTTTTTACCATTGAAGGAAGTTTTTGTTCATTGAAAAACAATTCTTTTTCATACTATGAACATTTAAAATGCTTATGTGAACTAGGTTATTTAGAATAAACTAAATGTATGGATGAATGTATCTCTAAAAGTCATTCCATACCTTTTAAATGTACTTCCAAACACCTTATATTTGTTTTTTTTTTAAAGTCTTAAGGGAAGTAAAATTACAATGCAATAAAAAGCATTTCTTCTAGCCATTTTTTAAAGATTGTATTTATTTATTCAGAGAGAGAGAGAGGCAGAGACACAGGCAGAGGGAGAAGCAGGCTCCATGCAGGGAGCCCGACATGGGACTCGATCCTGGGTCTCCAGGATCAGGCCCTGGGCTGAAGGCTGTGCTAAACCGCTGAGCCACCCGGGCTGCCTTCTTCTAGCCATTCTTATATTAGTTTGGGGTGACTGATCAAAAATCCATGGTTCAATCAAGAAAGGACTGAAAATACTTCAGTAACAAATAGTTCCCTCCTATTTCTTGTCCCCTAAATTCCTCTGTGCATCTGGACAGTAATCACCTCCCACATGGGCTCTTAGTAATGTTGTCTGATGGAGATTCTGAATTTAGGGCTCTATGGTCAGGGAAAGAGAAAATAAAGGATCATACCTGTCTATGAGATCAGTTTCTCAGTGATACAGGTCACTTTTCTCAGCTCATTGTATTGACATTATTTCAATGGCTCTGCCTCACAGCAAGGGGGGTGGGTATGAAAGAAAGAAATGGTTTATTCAGTGGCTATTCTATATCTGCCTTAGTCTGCCCTTTTGTCCTTCAGATATCCTTTTCACATGGAACCCCTCCTCAAGAGAGATAGCCCCAAGTTCTATCTTACCAATGCATCTAGTTCAAAGACTTATCTCTGAAATATACTCACTAATGAGTATCATTAGTATATCAGGTCAAGGTATGGCTTTGTTTGGTTTGGAGCTCTCAGAACTAAAAATACAAGTTAATTCTCTTATATATTCCAGTACAATAATAAAGCTTGTACAGAATAACTGCAAATCACTACCTTCTAGAAGAAGGAAGAATGGGAGACAAGCAGTAATAGAGTCTATTTGATTTATGGATAAATTGAGAATGTAATATCATGAAAAGCAGTAATGCTCACCAACGATTCCATTTGCTCCTTTACATTTTCCATATATACAGGATTGTCTGTCACATATCCATTCTGCAACCCCATTGGGATGGCACTAAGGGATCCCAAGTCATGAGAGTAGAAAATGTTCCAGAATTAGTCTTTGACCATGATCTATAGAAGGAGTGACTATGATCCTGTGTTCTCTATGGACTTTGTGTCTGTCTTTATCATCCTTATCCAGGTTTAAAGTGGTCATTTGGAGACTATGCCCCTTTAGTGGCTGAAGAGGTTGGTAGATCAATCCATTTCCTTAATTTAAAATGTTAAGAAACCAAGAGTGATTTTGAGTCTTAACTTCAATATTTTTGTTCTAAGATGTGATATCTCCCCCAAAACTAATCTTCGTCTTTCTAATATAAGTTTTTGATTCACTACAATTTTTGTTTTCTTGCCCAAAATATATTTCTGTGAATTTAAATAAGGCTGTTTTGAGGCTAGTACTTATCTGGACCTCAATCAGATTTTTGCCCTAAATCATTTCATTCAGTTGAAAGTATTTGCTGGCTCCATACCCTTGGTTTGATTTCTTTCCCTGAAACAATTATTTTTTAATGATTTTATTTATTCATGAGAGACAGAGAGAGAGGGGGAGAGAGAGAGAGAGAGACAGAGAGAGAGAGAGAGATATAGGCAGAGACACAGGCAGAGGGAGAAGTAGACTCCATGCAGGGAGCCCCATGTGGGACTCAATCCTGCTTGGGATCATGCCCTGAGCCAAAGACAGATGCTCAATCGCTGAGCCACCCAGGCATCCATCCCTCCCTGAAACAAATTAATTTAAAGATTTTATTGTAATTTACTCCTTACAAGTTTCTTCATCTTATTTCTTTTAATAGTGGGAACCCAGAAACAGTAGACTTTCTTAATCCTGAGAGACCCCGATTTTGAGCATTATATCTATTCTCCATTTTTGCTTAAAGATCAGTCAGTCATTACGTAACTCATCACCTCCTTGTAATATCTTGTCAAATACAATCACGTACAACTATTCAAAGTTCTAATTTTTCAACCTCTCTTTCTCTAAAATCACACATTGTTGTTGTTGTTGTTGTTGGTGGTGGTGGTGGTGGTGGTGGTGGTGGTGTTTCATTTGCTTTGTTTTTAGGTATATGATCTGCTTCTTCAAACCCTGCAGGTGTGCATTTTGCCAACTATTTTACTATTGTAAAGATCACCATCTTTTTTTAGGCTTTGACATCAGTTTCATGCTACCCCATATTTTAGGTTTTTGTTAAGAAAGATCACCAACTTTGGTTGCAATATCAGCATCTGTCAGGACAGGCTTGATTATTCTGAACAAACAACCCCCAAACCTAGGGGCTTATAACAAATGTTTATTTCCTTCTTACACAAGATGTCATGTGCCTCCAAGCAGCTATACAGAAAAACTGTCTCTCTGAAGTCTACTCAGGTTAGCAGTTTCCACCATCCAAGTTGTGCTATGTGATTATGTATGACTTGCTTCACTTCTGTTCATAGCCCACTGACTGTCACTACTAATAGTGTTTCACCTAATTTCAAGGGCTGAAAAATTTAAATGGGCAAATTAAATAGTTGATGAGCATACTACCTCTGATAGTATTAATTTTATGATTTCTCTATTAATTAGATTATATAACACCATTTTTGCCTACTCAGCAATATCCTTTATAAGTGATAGTATGTTTTTCACACCTGCAGGTACAGTTGGTAGCTGAGACTTAGTGCCTTTCTCTGTGTGAAGAGACCACTCTAGCACCTGAATGTGTGACATTAGTGTCATAAGTACTATGCTTAACTGTCATTGAAAATATTAGGGTAATAAGTATGGAATCTAGAACTAGCTGTGTTGTGTTCAGTAAAAATGAGAGAAAGAAGTTGAGAGTAATTTCCATAAGAGTTTAAATGTTGTATTGTTTAACATTATACAGCCTGTTAGGTTAAACTCTATTTTATGTAAATGGATCTTAACAGAAAATGATCAAAGGCTAGCTGACATGAACATGGAAGAAGCACTATAAGACAATCTATGAAGAAAATTCAAAGAATATTTCTGTTCTGAAAATAAAAAATATTTAGGTTAAGTATGACTATAGATCAATAAGCGATAAGATCATAAAGGGTTGACTCAGCCTACAGACACACCACAAAAATGTACCATGCAAAAAAAGTTACAATATAATCTTAGATATTAAAATATTTCAATTTGCTGCTTTTCCTTACTGACAATAAACAAATCCATATGCAATTTAAGTATGCATACATTATCAAAGAAATACATTTTAAGACCTATGACATTGAAAATGCAATTAAGCTACCAATAAATTAATTAGCAGATTTTTATTCTTTGTTTTGAAAGCCAGCACATATAAAACACAGTTTGCAACTAGATATGGCATATATATCAAAGAGTTTACCTTCTGGGTGCTTTAGTACTCAGAAAAAAATGAAAAATAGATTCATCAGCAATTTTTACTCTACAGTAAACCTTAACTATCTCACATAGGTCTCTCTGAAGGGAAGGAAAGACTTTAATGTTAAAATATTTTTAAAGATATATCACCTGGTCCATTAAAACGACACTAGTTTGATAATGCACTTCTCTATTTGCAGCTAAGTGCATAAAATCTTTTTTCTTAATGGCCCAGATTTTACACTCATTACCAGTAAATATCTAGGTTTTAAAAAATGAAACTTTAAAAAAAGTACTATTTTAAATATTTGCTACTTGATATTTTACTAGCAATCCGAACACTGGAAACAATCATTATCATCTCTGATAAAGGGAATTATACTTTTCAAAGGTAAAAATTAAAGCAAATCCGTAAAATGAATTGAGCATAATCCCTTAGTGTGTGTACTGTAATTGCTGCTTTTAATGAAATTGAACATTATTTTGGTCATTACAGTAGAAGCTTGGAACTGTGCTAGGATTCTTTATAGAAACAATAAGTAATTCTACATCTAAATACACCATAGGAAAAATTAGAAGAATAATGGAGTTTAGTTGTAAAGTAAATGTGTATTTAAAAAATGTATCTTGTGAAAACACAAGATAAAATTCTTTGGCCATTGTTAACTTGTGAAGCAGAATAGCAAATGGACATACCACCAGGGGCTCATTACTAGGTTTGCTTTTGGCTCTGATATGCAGTTCCAAGAGCAGAGTTTTCCATTAAATGCAGAGTCAAACAATTCAATCTTAGGAGGCTTGGGGCAAAGGAGGGAGCAGGTGCCTGGGGGCCGAAAGGGAATACAGTTCTGATCCACATTCTATTCCCCTCTAGATACTTAATGCTGGGCCAACAAATTTGCCAACTTGTGATCCAATTGGGCAGGAACTTCAGCCAGTTTTTCTTGGGATTCCATGCCTAATGACTGCCAGGGCTCATTTAAGGTTCATTACCAGTCCCAGTATCCAGATTCTTTGGGTTCCTATTCAGCACAATTGAAATAGTGCCCTAGATTTGGAGAAAACTGGGCTACTTTTCTATATGCTTGCATCATTAGCCTGAGTTTCCTGAAAGGCAGAGCTGCAGACAAAGACTTGCAAAGCAACTAATATGATCCCAGGAAGTTGGAGGTGAGTTTAACAGGAAAACAAGGACACCAAATCAAAAGATGTTATTTCATTACTGATCAGGCTGGGATGCCAGTATTTGATCTTGCAGGACATTCTGAGAAGGTTTACAAAATGCATGTCAAAACTTGCAGCCCAGAGGGGAATAGGAGAGATTATTTTTCCACTAACTTTTGCCCCAGCTGATCAAGTGTAGCCCAGAGACACTGACACCCCACCCCTAGCTGTCCATCCATGAGTGTCCCTAAAATCCTTCCAAGAGTTCTAAGCTGGGTCCTCAAAAAAGCCTTGGAGCAGGAAGCTAGAGTAAGCTCTTGCCCAAGGGAAAACACTGTCAAATTTCACCTGTGTGAGGCTAAAGGCCATCTTAAGGAACTGCACGCTCCAGCAGTGCCTATAGTAAGATGTGCATCCAAAAGAATTTGCAGTGATGTATAAGAAGTTTTCACACATTGTTTTAAACTAAAAACTAGACCAGAATTAAAGTACAAGGAGTAGGAATGAGAGGGAAAGAGATAAAGAGAGGTTATAGAACGGTTTCCTAAATACAACTGAATTAGTTTGTCACCAGCTCTGGAGGTTTTTTTCCCTCCACAGGTAGTAGACAGTGTCTCTGGTGGCTGGCCTTGGGAGAGCATATACATACCACTGTTAAATATTTAGTATATTCAAAGATAATATCTTTAAATGGTGTCCTTCAAATAAAAGTTGAAGAGTTACAAAGAAAAAATTATCATTACCAAACAACATTATTAAGGAACGAAGCATTCTGGATAATTTAGTGTTCTAGCTAATTAAATGAACACTATGAAAAGCCATGGAGTATGCTCATTCTCCCTCCCACTATAGTAGGAAGAGCCCAAAATTGGACTTAGAAGCTCTAGGTCTGAACTTCAGGCCTGATACCTTCTTAATGTATAAATTTGCACAAATGTCTCACATCTTTGGGTATGAATGTCCTTATATGTAAACCTGAGCTAATAAAAACTTGCTTCCAAATGTTACTGGTTGAATGTATAAACAAGATGATGTGTTAAAAAGATATTGTCCACCTGGACCATTATTTACCTTGGTCATTATGACCTCCCATGGTTGAGAGATTTCAGAGACCATCTCAGATTGGTCCTTAGTTTAAGACTATCGAACCAGTGCCAGCCCTTCTTCATCTCACCACCTTGGAAGAGCCTATTGGCAACCTCAGAAGTCCTCCCATACTTGTGAAATGTTGCATCCATGGTGATCATTCCCAAGCTACACTCATAACAGCTTAGTTTGATTTTGTAATTATGCCCCTCAACATAGTTTGTTTTTAACATATACTTTCAGATGGTTATGTTTATTCATATTTATTCATATTCTTCTTTCCTGATGCAGAATCTCTCTTGGAGTTCCAGTCATCATTTTTACTGTAGTATTCTTTTTAGACTTTGGCTAACAATAATCCTCTAAACATACTACACATGAGAAAATCAGATTTTTGAACCAATATCTGACCTGGTATTAGTTATAATTTATTTCCTCTCTTTCAGTTCTTGAAATATTAAATTAAGGGCCTAATATTTAGAGTCAAAAAAAACAAAACAAAACAAAACCTCACTGCAGAAACATCAACATGCTAAGTACCTCTTAGCTAACCATAGCCAGAGCATAACACACTTTTTTTTTAAGATTTTTTATTTTTATTCATTCATGATAGACAGAGAGAGAGACAGAGAGAGAGAGAGAGAGAGAGAGAGAGAGAGGCAGAGACACAGGCAGAGGGAGAAGCAGGCTCCATGCAGGGAGCCCGATGCGAGACTCGATCCCGGGACTCCAGGATCACGCTCTGGGCCAAAGGCAGGCGTTAAACTGCTGGGCCACCCAGGGATCCCCAGGATAACATCCTTTGCTGTACCGTGAACCTTGGATATCTTTCCATAGGGTCAACCTAAATACTTCTGGAGGGATTCCTTTGAGAAGTTAAAATACTAATGATTTCATTATAATAAGATATAAGAAATTTTGTTTTAGGTAGTTAAAACTATATATTTGATCCATAAATTATTTAGTTTTAGAAATATAAAACTTTTGCAATCAAGCATTTATAATCTGTAACTGGTCTATCAATCTCAGTAACAACATACTCTCAAAGAGACTTCATTAAAAAATGTGCCGTTAAAGTTGTTTCTAATGACTTTTTTTCAAATAGAATTAAACCAGAGGGGAAAAAAATAAGTCTTTCCTCAAATTTTCACAAAGGCAGAAAACAGAAATCTTCAGAACTTCTGAGAAATGTATATTAGAAACAAATTTTAATTTGATATGTTAATATATTATATTATTATACTTGCTATTTGCACTAACATAATAGATTATTCATCCTGAGTCTATTCACTGAGAAGCTGTTCTTTGCTCTCTTATTCCTAACTACTTCCTCACACCTCCTAAGAGGTGATAACGTTAATGTGATTATAGAACATTAATTGGGCTGTGTTTACAAATGAAGCTGTGTTTTATTTGAAAGCAAAGTGCACATGCCTTGGGCCCCTCTCTTCTTTGGCCGACATATAGCCAGTGCACAAGGCAGGACATGCCACCAGCAGGCCCTGTCATCATGCTTGGCTCTATTTCTTCCCTACCACACATCTAAATAGCCATATGGTAGTAAGACTCACCATATGGATTTGATCTCATAGGCAGAAAGATGCACATCCTTCCAGGGTTTAGCAGAATCATGCATTGTGGGGTTTCTGGCACTAATCTCCAAACAAAACATTTTCATTTTTATGCCATTTTGCTATTGCTTCTTGTGTTTGTAACAAGATTATTTATTCTGTCTCATACTTTTTGTCTTGAAATTTTCAAACTTTTAAAAAAGTTCTGAGAATGTAATACATTGTACACCCTCCACTTATGTTCATGGATTGTTAATATGTTGACTCATTTGCTTTTGCTAGTTTGTGTTTGTCTCTAGACGGATGGATGAATCGATGATGGATAGACACACACACACACACACACACACACTTCTGAATTGTTCTAGAGTTGGTTGCTAATATCATAATAATTTATCCTAAATAATTCAGCATTTATTTCATGAGGTAAAGACTATTGCTTGTGTTTGCATGAGAATAGTAAGAGACAAATGAAATATATTTTTAAGGCTGAAAGTAAATCTCAAGGGCTCATTAAATCCAACTCTTTAATTTTGCAGATTAAAAAACTAAGGCACAGAAAGGTGATTTGCTTTGTTTAAGGTTGCACAGTTTAGGTCAGAGTTGGATCTTTTGATTCCTGAATAGTGCTCTGATAACTTCACTTAATTATGACTAACTACAAATCAAATTAAAAAATAGTATCAACGAACTCCTTGGATATCAACAAACTGAAATATGCTGCTGATTAATACATTGTAACATCCTGCTACCTTCTTAGTGATAAACTCTTAGGCAGCTAGCTGCCAAATTATAGCAAATGATTTACTATTTCTTGCAATTAGAACAGGACTCTAGAATTTAGATATATTAAAAGTATTCCAAATATGTAATCACATTGCTTCGACTATTCTTCCCATGAATGGCTTTGCTTTAAAAGTTTATAAGGTGTGTATTACTGCTGAAGTTCTTCAGATAACACTAAAAAGCTTCATTCTAGACAAAAGTTTAAAAAGCATAAAAGTTCTTAAAAAGTAGAGATTTACTGCTCTTCCGTGTTTTCCATATGTTGAATATTTTTCTAAGAAGCTTATTGTATTGGAGAAAGAGGTATTAAGCATTTCAATAATTAATATAATAAAAATGAAATGTACTTTTGGTTTTTACTGACTCACTTTAAATAGTGACCTCTCTACAAGCCCAGGAAGAGATGATAATTACAATTTTGATCAGCTAAACTAGATTCCCCCAAATCCAGCATTCTTATGGTATTTAGATAAAATATTCAGAAATTACTTGCTATCCAAGTACAGAAAGTCCCCAACTTAAGATGGTTTGACTTGGAATTTTTCAACTTTATGGTACAAAAGCAATACAAATTTAGTAGAAACTGTACTTTGAATTTTTATCTTTTTCTGGGTTAGGAATATGCAATATGTAGTACAGTACTCACCCATGATGCTAGACAGTGATAGCAAACCATAGTTTCTAGTCAGCCACACCATCATGAAAGTAACCAAATGCTACACATTCAACCATTCTGTTTTCACTTTCAATACAGTATTAAATTATATGAGATATTCAAGATTTTATTATAAAATAGACTTTGTGTTAGGTGATTTTGCCCAACTGTAGGCTAATGTAAGTGTTCTGCATTTGTTTGAGGTAGACCAGACTAAGCTATGATGTTTGGTAAGTTAGGTTTGGTATAAGTGCATTCTTAACTTGTGAAACTTTCAACTTAGGATGAGTTTAAATAGGGACATAAGCTCCATTATGACTGGAGGAAGATTTGAAATACTAAGTGTGTCTGATTCTCTATGCATGAGCATAACTGCAGGCTTTCAAAGAGGTTTTTTATTTTTAAATTATTCTTAGACATCTAAGGAAAGAGTACCCCAGCCATGATCCCCCTCACATATGCAAGGCACTCTATATGAAAAAATGATGTGACCAAGATACTAGTTCCTCCTTCCCGGAATTAATAGTTACAACAAAATTGGAGGGACTTTCCCACCCATCCATAGGAGGACCAGATGACAAACAAGTGGATGATGATATAAATACCTGCATTCAACCCTGGGCATGAATCCGTATGTAGAGCAAAAGGTCCTGGTTGGAAAAGTGCTACTGGGGAGAGAGTGAACATATATTTCTCTTGCCAAAAGGTTGTCAACACTCTATATATTTTTAAAATATATTAGCAGAGAGTGAAAAAACAATTTATGATTAAATCTCTTTTATAGACAATGATGATTACTTGGTTTCTAGGGTTCATTACTCATCTAGTTACCACTGCCAAGGAATCCTTGGTCCTCCCTACTTTCTCCTCAAGGCACACCCTAACTCTTTCTGGGAATGTTAACTTCCAATTCTATTAACCTTCTAATATTTAACAACCACACATATTCTATGTCTGTAAAAGGTATTTATTAAAGCTGTATTTGTGATTATTTAAATTTATAGATTCACATTTAAAAAATGAAGCAGATTCAATCTCCATTCTGAGATTTTTTTTTCCCTCTACAGATACTTCTTTGCTTCTAAATAAAGGCAAATTACTTATTAATGTTCAGAATATTAACATTTAGAATGGAGGAAGATTTTGACTCCAAATGTACCACTAAATAAAACATATTTTTACAATGCTCAGCCTGACCCAATAAAAGAAATGATCTGATTTTTTGAACTTGGTCTGTAAATTAAGAGTAAAGCTAATAGTAACAGCAGTAACTTTCTTCTGCCTTCTCTTCCTTCCTCCCTCCCTTTCTTCTGCTTTTTTTCCTTCCTTTCTTACCCTTCCTTTCTTAACAACAAATAGCATCCACCCTTCCAGAATTAGTGGAATGAGAGTATAGGAATAAAAAAAGACACAGCATATCTGTACTCATGAAACTCATATCCTACTGTGGGATACAGATAATAAGTAAACAGATATAGATGTAAGTGATGTAATCACTGGCTGTGAAAAGTTCTACAAAAGAAACAAAGAAGATAAAATGAGGTGAGGTGATAGAGAGTAAGTGGTAGAGCCTTGGTTAGGGTGATCAAGGAGAACCTCTTTGAACCCTCTTTGAAGGAAATTGGTTCACTCTGGAAAACCAGAAATAGAATCCAGGGCAGAAGGAGCAAAAAAGACCCTGAGATGGGAAATGACACGTGTATTCCACAAACACCAGGCAGCCAGTGTGTCTGCAGTGTAGTGAACAAGAGGCAGAAAGTAAGAGAAAGCAGAGAGTGGGGAGATTGTGCAGTTTGGGAGGCCATGGTCAATATTTATGGTCCTATTCTTGGCAGAGTAAGAAGCCCTTAAAGATTTTTTAAAAATATTTATTTATTTGAGAGAGAGAGACAGAGAGACAGAGAGAGAGCAGGGGGAGAGGCAGAGGGAGAGAAATCTCCAGCAGACTCCCCACCAAGCATGGAGTCCAATTTCACATGGGGCTGGATCTTATGACCTAGAAATCTTGATCTGAGCTAAAATCGAGAGTTGAAGGCTTCACTTATTGAACCACCCAGGAGCCCTACCCTTAAAGAACTAATTAGAGAAGTAACATGGCAGGCTTTGTTTTATAAAGTTCACTCGTGTGGAGGATGGAAACCGAAGTAAGCAGAAGAAAGATGAATGAGGAACCTATTGGAGTAACCAGAGAACAAGAGTGGTCTTAGGAAAAAAGCCAAAGGTAAGTGCTCCTTGCTCAAGCAAAAGCTGGGGAGAGAAGGATCAATAAGAATCGGCTTTTCCTCTCATGGACAAGAGTAAGGTCCTATGCCAGTAAAAATAAATGTTTAACAAACAGCTCTCTGGATAAAAAAAAAAAAAAAAACAGTATCCATACACAGACACATGCACACACGTGCACATTCATCATAAAATTTTCCTGAAAATTGGTTAAAGAATATATACAGCCAAGTTTAGAATATTTTAAATAGATATAGAACATCATGACAGGCTAAATTTATTCATCTCTTTGGTGAGTCATCTCAAATTAGTCATATTTCATCTAGTGATAATTAGAAATTTTGGAAATTGCTTAGCTATATTTTTGTGATTAACTAGAGTAAGTTATAAGCATATTGAAAATATAAAAAATATTAAATGAATAAAACACCTGTTCTTCATAATTTAAAACATTGCATTTCATATTTTAACAAATAAAAATAAACACATAGAATGTAAATGTTTGTGTATGCAAATAAAATGTAAGGATCTGCATTTGCTTATCTCTGTTGAATACAAAATGACAATTGTTTTTAGGAGCAAAAAGTATTTTATGGTGGATCCTTCTTCCTATAGTATAAGAAATTCTAAACAATATTTTCACATGCCTTGATTAGTTAATATTAGTGAAATATGTGGTATAGAGGTGCTAGCAAAAATAGTTTCTTTATACAATAAAAAATTCCAGGGCAGCCCCGGTGGCTAAGCAGTATATGCCGCCTTCAGCCCAGGGCGTGATCCTGGAAACCGGGATCGAGTCCCACGTCGGGCTCCCTGGGTAGAGCCTGCTTCTCCCTCTGCCTGTGTCTCTGCCTCTCTCTCTCTGTGTCTCTCATGAATACATAAATAAAATCTTTTTTTTTAATTCCCTTAAAAATGAGTTTAAATATCATTTAAAGTTGAGTGACACTTTTATTTAATAGCATCCTAAATCAAACATGGAAACCAAAACAAATAATAAAAACCAACTTTCTTAAAATTACTATACAATTGCAGTGTCAGTGGTCAAATGGAATTAAATGTAAACAATCTCAGGAAATTCACTGACTATAAAATATTGATACTACTGATGTTTGTATTAAACTCTTTACATTTTAATAGTTCTAAGTAAGAGAAATTATAGCTAATATCCATCAAACCCATGTTTAGGAGCTAAACTAGTATAAATGAAAGAATCCTTAAATTTTAGGATGAAGAAATGGTCTGGTGATTATATGTTTTTTTAAAAAAATACTGATGTCCATCAACAGATGAATAGATAAGGAAGATATAATATATAATATAATCATAAATTATATGGTATATGTAATATATAAAATGGAATATTACTCAGCAATTAAAAAGCATGAAATCTTACCATTCACAACAGGTGGGTGGAACTGGAGAGTACTATGTTAAGTGAAATAAGTCAATCAGAGAAAGACAATTATCATATGGTTTCACTCATATGTGGAATTTAAGAAACAAAACAGGATCATAGGGAAAGGGAGGGGAAAAAAATAAGATGAAATCAGAGAGGGAGACAAACCACAAGAGACTCTTAACTATAGGAAACCAATTGAGGGTTGCTGGAGGGGTGGGGGTGGGGAGATGAGATAACTGAGAGATGGGCATTAAGGAGGGCACGTGATGTAATGAGCACAGTGTTATATGCAACAGAAGAATAACTGAACTCTACATTTGGAACTAATATGTTATATAATTGAATTTAAGTAAAATGTGTTCAAAAATAAAAACAAAACAAAACACTGATTCATAACAGAAATCATCCTTTTAGAGAATATTGATGAAGTGCTGATAAAAAACATATAGAAGTCTACCTCTAAATGTAAAAGTTGCCATTTTTATTTAAATCTCTGGGAATATCTAATTCCTATATTTATTGGATATATTATTGCTTATCTAATTTCATTAATATAATATTATTAATATAATATTAAGTTTGTAAAGTTATATCTAACTTTGTTGGTTACTGAGGTAGTTTAGGCTCTTAGTGAAGACTCTCAGGAGTAATTGTCCAGACCACAAAACTATCATGCCATCTAATATGTTTAACAAAAAACTTGACTAGAATATCAATGATGCACAAAATCAGTGTTGAGATCTGTTAGGGAAACCAGTTTAGCAACTTTCCCCATAATGTGAATCTCCAGACAGCACTAACTGTCTAAGGAGCAAATATTTGCTGTGCCTTATTGGTATTTAAAAGCACTGGATTCTCTGATTCTATTTTGTTTTCTGGAGTATGTATAAATTAGGTAAATCAACGCTAAAATGACACATGGCCAATCATGAATAAAAATAACAAAATTAAAGGCACCAACATTTTGTAACAACTTAAAAATCACCTTCCAATGCAGCAGTGATTTTCCTTGCTTGTATTTTCAAGACCTCCGTCCACTCCTGTTTTAAGCTATTTTCTTTAGGACTTCATTATGTTCCTTGAGAGACTATTTCACACTCTATTAGTTACAGTCAATTTCATCGCATTACTTGAAGTATAAACACCCATAGTTCTTTGCACCCTTGTAAGCACATTTCTTCCTTGGTATTTAATAACCTGTGGCCTGGCACTTGAATTAGGGGATAATTTTACCCCTTCTGGAAATATGGTTTTAAGTAGGGAAAACTATTTGTCAATTTCAAATTGCATTTTATATCAAGACAAGTTGCATATCTACTTTGTATCAGAAAAATTGTCCAAAACATGTATATAAAGCAAATAAGTTAAAACTCACATTCTTTCAATATTAGAGAGGAGCAAAAGCCACCCAAGGATTCTCCTAGAATGTGCTTAGTTCATTGCATTGTTTATTATTAATTAAAGATCACAGATGTAGTAAAGTTACTTGTTAATTGGTAGATTTTCTATCAAATGAGAATGAAAATAATTTCTATTTGTTAGAACATATAACTCCAAAGATTTGTGACTTATTAGACATTAGAGAGTATTTTACCCAACTCAGCAATTTTATCCTAAATTTTCTTTGATAAATTGCCTACAAATTCTCCAACTTCTTTTTTTTCAAATACTCTAACATCTAAAGTGCTCTTTGAACAAGTCATAACATCTTACCAGTGCCCTCACTAATTAATGAGTTAAATAAAATCTTTGACATGTTTATTTTATATTTATCTAGAGTCATGAGTTTGCCTTTTTCCCTTGTTATGCTTTTATTTATGCAATGATTAAAATCTCTTCAAGTAATATGAGTAATAGGTTAAAGATACAGAACCTATCCAGATTCTTGCTAAAAAATCCAAACACTGGAGTAAGGCTATATTATTACACAGTGGGAAGAGCCTGCTTGAATTTGTCTATAATACACATCTTATTCTTCTTTAGTCATTGTTCTTTATGTGCTTTACAGTTGGTGATATGTCAGATGAATGAATAAAAAATTATTTCAGGAATGTGATATAACTTCATATATTCCTAAGACCTCATTAAATATTATTTCCATAATAATTTATGTATATTTTATTTCTATGTGTATCACATACCAATACCAACTTGTTATTTAATAAAAACTTCAAATGCAGTATTCAAAAATTTGCTAAATCCATGACCTTGAATAGATATTTACAAGTATATATTGAGACAGTTTTCACTTTTTAATTAAGAATAGTATGCCCCCTACTTCTACAAAAATGTGTTTCCAATAGAGCACCAAAACATAGATTATTATATGTCAGGTTGATTCAGTGCCATTATATCTGTCTGTTCAAAAACATCACTTTTTGTGATAAAGAACATTGAAAATAAAGAAAAATATGAAGTATGGATTAGCAGGTGGAATGAATTGAAGGGTGAAATATAAAGTAGGATATCATATTAAGTTAATAATTAATAATTATTAAGTTAATAATTACTTCTAATACTTTCCACAAATACAGCAAATATAAAATTGTACTCAGCCTTAGAGGCAAATGTGAAGTATTAAAAAAAAAAAACTGAAAAAGTATCACTTACCCTGAATTCATCAAAGTAAAATTAGAAATCTCTACTGATATCATTAGGAATGTATACCATATCTCATTTTGCGTAGAAATAATTGCTTCGGGTATTAAAAATCTCCCCCTATATTAATTGATGACTTAAATAGTAGCTTTGAGCTCCTTCAATAAACTGTATGCATTTGGATTGTTTACTCGAGAGGGAAAAGTTAAAGAACATTTATTTTATTTTTTGCCTGGGTCTACTTCAGAGAAATCATTTCCAGATGCCTGGAGATATAAAATATCTTAATTCCATTTCAGGGATAGATGGATTAAAAGTAAATAAAAGCCATTTCCTTCAGCCACTTTCCTAATAACACTAGTCCGCCAAGCCCACAAGAATGAGTCTCATAATTAATAAAGCTTTTAGAAATAGGACTCTCAACTCACTCTCAAATCCCCAAGTATGTTGGATTCCTGGGACTAAAAAATCTAGTAAGCTGGTTAATTGTATTTAGGACCTCAATTATAGTCTGTAGATGATTGAGTAGAGAAATGATATTCTTCTTCAAGAAACATAAATACAGCTAAACAAAAATCCTCCTAAGAATGCTTGAAAATCTACTCCCTTCTCTGTGCTATAAATATCAGAGACACCATGAATTGGCTGATGGTAGTAGATATTAGCAACAGGGTTAATTTTATAAGGTGTGGCTATAAAAAATGTAAACAGAAATCAAAGTTTGACTGAGTTGAAAATTATATAAAACAAGAAAAGGCTGCAAGCTTAAGACTTTGCGTAGTCAATGAAAATAGTGCCCAAATCCTCTTCTCTTGATAAGTCTTTTGAATAATCCAATTTAAAAAATGGGCAGAAGACCTGAATAGACATTTTTCCAAAGAAGACATACAAATGGCCAACAGATACATGGAAAGATGCTCAATATCACTCATCATCAGGGAATGCATATCAAAACTACAATGAGATGTCACCGCACACCTATCAGAACGGCTAAAATCAACCAAAAAGAAATAACAGGTATTGGTGAATATATTGAGAAA
The DNA here is from genome assembly GCF_048164855.1 of Canis lupus baileyi. NCBI lineage: Eukaryota > Metazoa > Chordata > Mammalia > Carnivora > Canidae > Canis > Canis lupus. Next base: position 50,218,510 of record NC_132855.1, on the reverse strand, counting down.
GGCAACCCCTCTTGCCCTGTTGATGAGGATGCAAACTGGTACAACCACTCTGGAAAACAGTATAGATTTTCCTCAGAAAGTTAAAAGCAGAACTACCTTATGATTCAGCAATTGCACTGCTAGGTACTTACCCAAAGAATACAAAAATATGAATTTGAAGACACACACACCCCACATAATATTGCAGTGTTATCTACAATAGCCAAATTATGGAAACAGCCCACATGTCCATTGACTGATGGATGGTAAAGAAGATGTTGTGTGTATCTTGTTGTTAGCAATGACATGGATGGAGCTAGACAGTGTTATGCTAAGCAAAATACGTCAGAGAAAGGCAAATACCATATTATTTCACCCATATGTGCAATTTAAGAAACAAAACGGACAAGCAAAGGGAAGCAAAAGACAAATCAAGAAACAGACTTTTAACTATAGAGAACAAACTGATGGTTACCAAAGACGTGGGTGGAAGGATAGTAAAAGAAGTTATGAAGATTAAGGAGAGCACTTGCTGTGATGAACACCAGGTATTGTATGAAATGTTGAATCACTATTTCATACACCTGAAACTGTTACACTGTATACTAACTAACTGGAGTTTAAATAAAAACTTAAAAAAGTAAAAATAATTATTTACAATAAGGAGTAAAATGTAGAATTATATCTAAATCATATGTGCAGCATTCAAGTAGTTATCACAAAATAAACAAATACAATTACCATGAAAGTCAAGAAAAATACCATTAATACTACACCAGAAGCTCCCCTTATAACACTTTACAATTGCTACCCTTCCTTTCTCCCCAAAGATAACCACCTTTCTGAATTCTAATAGTCTTGATTAATTTTTCCTATTTTTAAACTTCAAATAAATTGAAGCACAGAAAACGTGTTTTTTGGCTGCTTCTTTCCCTCAGAAAATGTTTGTTGGATTCATCTATACTATTTACTTCCCAGTGATTATTTCACATTTATTGTTATATAATACCCTAAAATATTAATATATCAGACTTTATCCATTCTACTATTGATGGGCATTTGGGAGGTTTCCATTTTGGAGCTCTCAACATTTTTATGCATGCTTTGTGGTGTGCATATGCACACATTTCTGTTGGGAATAGAATTCTTAGATTACTAAGTAATTTCCAAAATTATTAAATAATTTAGAGTCCTATCAGAAATGGGATTGTGTCACAACCTTTGAAATATTTGTATTATCAATATTTTTAAGTTTAGCTATTATGGTTAATGTGTGGCTATTATATTGTAGTTACATTTCCCTGCTTAATAATAAGGTTGAGTATCTTTTAATATATTTCTTGGCCATTTTAATATCTTCATTTGTGATGAGGTAACCCAGTCCTCTCACATATTTTCTGTTGGACCATCTGTCCCAGTTTTCTTTATTTATAGAAGATCTTTATATATATTTGACATGAAACTTCCAACTGCTATATCTGTGCAAATATATTCTCCTACTCAATGGCTTGACTTTTCTCTCTCTTAAAAGTGTCTTTTAATAAGTAGAATTTTTAAATTTTAATGAAATAATATTACTAAAAGCTTATTTTTAATGAAGTTCATATACTATTTTATAAACTTTCATTAAAATTCTCTATTTTTATGTTCAAGAAGTTTTGTTGTTTACCATTAATATTTAGACTTATAATCCACCTGGAATTGAACTTCATCTATTATGTCAAGTAGTGGATTGAGGATTCCAAACCCTCCTCTGCCTTTTTTGCATATACAGTTGGCCCAATACTATTCCCTAATATAAACTACTCTCACTATTTTGCAATTACATCTTTATCATAAATCAAGAGTCACTGTATGTGACTATTCTATTCCTGGACTCTATTCTATTTTATTTGTCTATCATTGTGCCAATTTTATGTTTAGCTTGAGAATAAATATTGGTATCTGGGTTTGTTCTATTTTAGGATGAGCCTAACTATTATTTTAAGTTTTTCATAAATTTTGTCAATTTCTAAATTTTCATAAACATATCTAATAGAATTTTGGTTGATATTACACTGAATATATGAGCCAGTGTGTAGTAGGAAAGGCAGGTGAATTTACTGAAAAAGAGACGGAGAAAACTTATTCCCATTCATTATATTCAAGGAGTGAGTTCCAATGACACACAGTAAGTGAAGAAATATCACCTCAGACCTCTTGGTTCCCTTAGTGTCTGAGGAAAAAAACAAACCAAAAAAACATTCCCATTATCTTTATCTGCTCCCCAACCCCCTTTAGTGAATAATAAAACTTCAACATAGTCCAAAGAGCACTATTAAATGGAGCAGATCCAGATTCTGCTCCCAAATTTGTCATTCTGAGGTGTATAACTTGACTTCATTGACTCATTGGATTTCATTTCTTTCAATTTTAAAATTACCAACATCAATTCCATATTTCCTAAGACCATTTACTTTTCTAAAACAAAAAACAAAAAAACAAAACAAAACAAAAACCTCTATTCTTTTAAAATAATTTTTAACTTTATTTTAAATATGCTATGTTTAAGTTATTGAATAGGTGTTCTATTTCTTCTTAGAATATAGAAACACACAAAAAAGCCAATGTTCTCATTCTAACAGAAAATTTTAAAAATTAGATAAATTGTAACATATAGAAATTCAATAGGTTTTTTTACCTCTCTTGAGGAATAGGCTCAAGTCACTGAAAAAAGATACCAAAAAGACTTACCAGTCCAAAAGATGGAGGATGGTGGTTAGTAATATAATGCCATCATTTACTCTCGCCTCTTCGCAACTTTTTAACTTGCTAATTAGAAACCATATCCAATTAATCTCAACTGAAGACATCCGTGTCTGAAAACCAAAGATACAAGATTGCAATTTCCTAAAGGTACATGGAAACACATATACGTAAAAAGAAAAAAACCTAAAGAGTATTTGAGGAAAAGAAATTAATATCCAAATATGTTCAATACATATTAAGTAACTGAAGGATATGTATAAAATTTGAATTAAATGTTTTTTTAGAAATGTATATTTCATTTATTTCTGTGAGAGTGACCTTATCTTTCTGAGAGCATCATTTTAATGAGACTGTAAGAATATAGGTACAAACATTTAAAAAATCACATAGAGAATACTTATTCACTGAAATTATTGATCATATTTGTTGTGGTTTTAATGGTTTTCTTGGTACATCTCTATTGATTACCATACCTAAGACTATACAAAAGGCTTTGATGAAATGCATACTAAATATGCCATAATAATTGCATGAAGGTTCTGTCAAATATCATTGTGCTTATTATAGCATGCATCACCAATGTTATGATTTGCAGTAATAAAGTTATGCTATGGTAACTTTTTTGGAACATTGCAGCATATGGTGCCAGATGCCAAGGGCATACTAATTAATGAGAAAATTAGCATATAGATATTAGATCACCGTAATGCATATATAGTCAAGTCTCAAGATGTAAGTCAGCAGTTTTAAATTTTAGGGTTAATGTTACACAAAGTTCAGTATCCTTAATAGCAATATACAACCAAAATATTCATGGTCTTTTGAACAATAAGAATATAGAAAGTATGCTATTTATCTAATTATTCTATCTTTCCCTTTAAGATAGGAATTAAGCTGAGAAAAACAGTGCTTCACATGCTTTGATCAAACATACTGATCAAAGTATTTTGTACATTACACTGGATAGTCTCAAGAATAAGAGCAGATTTCAGGGTGAAGTCATCTGTAGGTAGAACAGGCATTAATCCAATCTTTTTGCCTCAGGCTTCCTGAGTGAAGAATAAAAACTGGCTAAACAGCCAAAAGGCCTCCCAGTAGATGGTCTTCCTGCCAAAACCAAGCAGTCTCCATTACTAACCAATTTACACTTACATGGTTCAAGGTTTTATAATAAAAGTGCTACCAGTTTACATTTCTATAGACTTTAAATCTTTACAAACTATATCATGAGATATAAGTTAAAAGTGTGAGTTCTGGAAACATTGGATAAATTCCAACTCCAGCACTTGCAATCTTTGTGATTTGGGGGAAGTTACCTAAACTCTTGCTGGTTGCAGCCTTCTTCACTTGCAATGGAAATTAGTACAGTGTCTACTTCTACTTCGAAGGGCAGCTAAGAGAATTGACTAATCCATGTAATCTACACAATGCCTGGTACATAAAAAATACCCAATATATGTAATTATAATTATTCACCCTTATTAGATGAAGAAATTTGAACACAGGACTTAAGCAGTTTTCCAATGGTTATAGAAGCGGTGAGTTGCAGAGCTGGAATTTGAATCCAGAATACAAATTAAAAATCTAGAGTTTCTCGCTGCTCTCCCACTACTTGATAACAGAGATGAACAAAAGCAACTTGGGTTTATTTAATGGAATATATCAGATTTAAGGGACTATTTTATGCTTAGTAATTATTTTCAGGCTTCATTTGACTCTATGGAAGCATAACTAACACATCATCTTAAGGATAAATACCCCAGAACTCTTTCTGATTTGTCCCCAAATTGTAAACTCAGATGTACATCTGACAAGCTGCTTTGCCAGTAACAGCTGTTGAAAAATTGCTACACAAAAGCTAGGGAAAGGAAACTTAAGCTTCATGCGTTTCCTTGTGGTCAATGTTCAAGTCAGGTCACAATACCTGAGAAAACTTGAGTAAATAAGCTTGGAGTATATCATCTATGTTGCAAAATGCAAACCATTAAGAATAAATCTAAACACTATAAGTATGTGCTTCAACCTATAAGTCTTTGGTTTTGTAGGCCAATTCTTTGCAACTAAAAAACACAAACTTCCCACTTTGAAAAGTGGAAACAAAAAACAAGCTGCGAGAAAAAAAATAGCCTATCTATATTAGCTCTCTAGGAGGTCACTTCCCTGTAGTTTTCAGGCAGATTTGAAACCCACCCCCCATACCCAATTTTCCCAGCTATCAACTCAAATCTTATTTCATACATTTTATTTCCTTCCAAAGATCTTAAGCTTACAATTTCAGGAAAATAAAAGGTACTTCTGTGGGGATGCTGAAATCATCAATGCTCCCCACCAGAGAACAAAAAAAGTTCTCTGAAAATTGCTTACTGGGGCAGGTTCAGAAGGAATATTTGAGAACTCTCTTGCAAATTGAAAGAATGAAGCCCAAGTGACCTACATCAAGTGGGATATTAAAATATGTTTAATATACAAATCTGAAAGCATGACCACTAATAGAACCATGTCATCCTTGTTAAAAACATGAAAATCATTAGCAGATTTCATTGACTCCTCAATGACCCTGTAAAAGTAGTTTGAACCTAAAGGAGCAAATCTAATTTTGAATAGACATTATGACTAATAAAACAGACTCTTTCCTAAATGTATATGTATTATCTCAAATGCAAAGAGATTTTTTTGCTTTCTCTCTTTCCTGCCTCTACATTTTATTTTCTGTCACGCTTTGTGTGTAAAATCTAATAGTTTATTTTACAAAACATTTTCAATGCCAACTAATCCATGAGCTGGCTAGTCTGAGTTAATGAACAAAAAATCTGAATTATGTATTTTCAGAATGTAGTTTTATTACTTTTCAGTACAGAAAAAAGTAATTAACTTCAAAGCACAACAACAACAAAATCTACACATGCAAAAGTCTTTCTGAATGCTCAGTGAAGAGAGATATTTAGGAACATCTGCCTCCAATTCTGGTCTCCTCAATTAAAAGGAAATAATATGAGTTTTTGTGACCATGAGCCAAACCCATGCTTCCATTCAGTCTCTAAGACTCAATATATGTTTACTGAAATTGCAGTTACTTTGATGCCATTACATCAAAAGCTGTGTAAGTTTTTCTCTTAATCTTTAAAGGTTGCACAGTGTATCTTGTATTCCTGAGTAACAAATAACATAACTATCCATACCACAGTAATTAAAGAAACTCTCATCATATAGTTTTACTCAATTTCCCTATATTAGAGACTTCTGATATTTTTAATGTTACTGGATAGTCAAAACAAATTCAAATGTGTTCTGAGAACAGTCTTCAAAATGCTGGTTTCCAGGAAATTAGTCATAAAGTTAAGGTTTAAATAACTGAAATAAGTCATTCTAAGGAAAGTACAATTGATTTAGAATATTTTTTGAAATATGGTAGGTGTATTAGCCAGAAAGGACATTCAACTGATAGTGAGAGACTGCTCAACACAGTGGCTTACACATGATAGTGTTTCTTTTTCTCTTACATAAAATAATCCTCCAGCCTTTGTGGTTGGCTTCTATCCACACATTTACCTCACAGTTAAAAAATGGTTTTAAAATCCCACCCATCATATCCATAGCCCAAGCAGTGGGATGAACAGGGTGGTATTTCTTAGATGCTCCATTAAAGTTTTTTTCAGCGCTATTCATATAAAATTATATAATTGATAAACAATCTATTAGGTTCAAGTGTACAACCTAATGATTTGATATATGTACATACCATTAAATGATTACCACAGTGTCTAGTTAACATACCCATCACCTCACATAGCTACAATTTTCTTGTGATGAGATCATTCAAAACTTACTCTCACAGCAACTTTCAAATACACAATACACTATTAACTATAGTCACTGTGCTGAATGTTGAATCCCTCAATTCAATTTATCTTCTAACTAGAAGCCAGCAGATTTTTACTTATATTTCATGTAAACCTTATTGATAGAAGAGAAACTGAAAATTGTTGTTATGTATTGTGTACCTCACCATTCCAAACAATATAGAGCTGATGTTACTTAGGAAGGGGTTAGTAAATGGTTAGTATGCAACTAGCAGCCTCTTTTCACAGGCTCTTACTCAGCAGTCACCAGCTGTCATCAAGATTCCTTGTGAACAAGAGAAATAGATAATCAGAAGCATTAGATATTCCACTTACTTTAAGGGAATCTGTAAATATTTCGTTACCAGAGACCTTGAAATTAGAACTCTTAGTAGACATAAAATTCCTATAATTTATTTCCTCAGACATCTGGTAAAGTGCTAAATGAATACATCACGTATACAAAAGTATTAATCCCTACTTGGTAAGATAGTAAATAGCGTATGTATGAGGCAAAATGGAACAGGGCCAATTTGATAGATCAAAGGGAAGATATCTGTTCTACTTGAGGGAGATAAAAAAAGTTTCACGATGAAAATGAGCTTGGAGCTGGATATTCATACATAAGTTAATAAATTTATAGAAAAAGTTTAATATAATCTGTAGACAATTTTCTTGGTTGAGAAGTTGACCCATTAAATTATTTTAGCCTATTTTTTTTAAAGTAGGCTCCACATCTAACAGGGCACTTAAATTCACAATCCTGAGATCAAAAGTCACATGCTTTACCAACTGAACCAGCCAGGCACCCTGATTTTAGACTATTTTGAATGTCTCTTCTTAACTCCCTGATCATTCCTCAATCTAATCTGATCAGTTCTCCACTCTCATAGTCCTGTTCATTATGATCTTGGTAGGTTCAGTTCAGTTACTTATTCAGCCATTTGAGGCTCATCTAAATAAAAAGTCCAATGGATATTTCTATACACTCTCTTTTCAACCTATGGTACTGTTAATTATTTTGTATTTTTATCCTTTCATTCTACATTCATTAAATGTCTGATAATTGTTGGGTCTCAGTGACGAGAACCCATGGCACTCCTCAAAACCACCTTCTTCCTTGTCCCAAAATAAGTGACCAAATACAGCATTTATGTCATCTTGAATTTTTACAACTACACTTTTTGGAAATTATTGAAACTATTTCTTCAGTTGGCTTCCATTGTCTTGCAGTGCTCAGTCAGTGGGACTGCCTGTGTAAACTCAGATAATGCTTTATATTTCAAGGTTCAATAAAGAAGAGAAGCTATTAAGTTAAAATGAACAGTTTCTTACTAAAATGCAGATTTTTCCAAGAAGAAAAGGATTTTCAGAATTTACTAGATTGATTACTGTGAAGAAGTAATTAAGTTTTGCATATGTGATGCCCTTTGTGATCGTTGAAATAGCAGCAAGGGCAAAGACAATTTCAAAAATTAAGATCAGGTCTCTATGGATGATAAACCAGGGATAAGAACTACAGAATGCAAAATGTGCCCGTGCTAAAAGTCAAGAAAATGCAGTGAATAAAGTCAAATACCTGTTGGGCAGTTCACTTAGATAGCAACATATATTAATGTAATCCATTACCAGCTACCATTTTGCTTTGATGGTGCTCAGTGATTCACTAAAATTCATACCTTATTTTGGGAATAGAGTGATTGTCCTTTTCTTTTTTTTAATGTCTTTACTGTGGGACACTTGAACCACATCAAGAAGTTATATAAAGTACCCCAAATTATCCACTAACTATGCTTCAATAATTAGCAGCTAATGGCCAATCTAGTGTCATCTAGATGCAATGTCATACTGACCAGGTTATTCTGGAGCAAATCCCAAACATTGTATCTAAAATTATTCCAGTATTTATTCTGTAAAATATAAGAACTCTTTCAAAAACATAACCACAATACCACTAGAGTAATTAAAATTTGACAAGATTCTTTAATATGAATATAGTGTTAATATTTCCTGATTGTCCTGATGATCTCACAGAATTTTAACAAATATTTACTCAAATCAGAATCCAAATAAAGTCCATACATTGCAATTAATAGGGGTGGCTGTTAAGTCTATTTTAATTTATAGATTCTTCCTGCCTCTAATTAATCCTTACAATTTATATGTAAAAGAAATGGAATTTTTTTTTTCAAGAAACTGAATTTTGGTGATAGCATTCCGGTAGTGCCATCTAACATGTTCCTCTGTCATCTGTATTTTCAAAAAATTATAGTTAGATACAGAAGTGACATGGACCTAGGCTTATTATTTTTTGTCAAGGATACTTCCTATGGAGCAGTCTGCACATCCACCACAAGGCACATAGTGTCTGGCTGTCTTCTGTTTGCTTGTATGCAATATGGGCAGTCATTGATGATCCATGCCAATATCTGTTATTTATGCAAGGGCTGTAAAATGCTGATTGTTTTTCTAATTCTATAACTTTGTTTTCAGTTTTTTTCCAGAATATTTCTATAAAAAGGAGCCTTCTCTTATCAACTATTTGGTGCAAATGGTATGGAAAACGCAGAGCAAATGCTTGATTTTCTTTTGTTCACAAACATTCACAAGTTTATCCCTTAGCATTCTCCAAGTCATTAACTAGGTAATTTTTGGTGTTATAAACTCTTATAAACATGTTTGATGTGTTTCCAGGTCACTGCAGTTATTATTCTCAATGCCCATTTTGCCTAATAGGAAGCCTCTATCATACTGGCACTTGAGTTCTTGTGACATGACACACTAGAGTTTTATTTTGCTAGCTTAAGAATTTCATTTGTGAGTGCCTGGGAGGCTCAGTTGGTTAAACGTCTGATTTTGGCTCAGGTCACAATCTAGCCCCATGTAGGACTCTATGCCCTCCAAGATCTGCTTCTCCTTCTCCCTCTGCCCCTCCCCCTGCTCATGCATGTACACACACTCTCTGAGATTAATATTTTTTTTAAAAAAGAATTTCATTTAAATGAAATCATAAAGTAATCTTTATGTCTGGATGTTTCTACTCACCATGATGTGCATCAAATTTTTGAGTACATCCATAGTTGACTTTGTTTTCATTGTAGAGGTTTACTTCATTACTTCATTGTATGAATGTAATTTTACATTCAATCAGTTGGTGATGGACACTTTGATGGCTCCAGTTCAATAATGCAATTGATGATTCTGGTCTGAGCACCTGTAACTTGCCAAGAGCAAACAATCTTTTTTTTCCAAAGTGGTTTTGCCTTTTTTATACTACTAACAACAATGTGAAGTTTTTCACCTGCACACAACACTATCAATCTTTATATTTTAGCTATTTTCCAGAGTGAGAAATGCTAATTCATGATTTTAATTTGCATTATTCTGATGAGTAACTGAGCATCTTTTCACAGGATTAGCGGTCATTTTTGTATCTATTTTTGTGCATTGTCTACTCTTGGACATTTTTTAGTATCTTTGTATTGAATTGTAAGTCATTTATACATTTTATATATATACATATGTGTGTTCAGAGAATATTGAGGATCTAAAAAACAACTTAACTTGACAGTAGTATCAATTGGTAATGGCCCACTATATCTTCTATAATATTATTGGTTTTGAAATCTATTTTATCCAATATTAATATAGCCACTCCCACTTTCTTATGGTTAGTGTTTGCATTATATGTATTTCTCACAATTTAAAACATATCATGTCTTTATAGTGTTCTTCCTATAGACATTGTAAAGTTGAGGTTTGCTTTATACCCAATCTTCAAATCTTGAACATTTAAATCTGTTTCAACTTTCATTTAATATATTATTGATATAGTCAGTTTTGACTCAACCAGATTGTCCTGTTTTCTCACATCTGTCCTTTATTCCTTTCTCTTGTCTTTTGGATAGACCACTTTAATATTCCATTTTATCTCCACTATTGGAACACTGGGTCAATTTGGTCACTCGTATGTTGAAGCCTTCTCTAGTCTTTTAAACTTCTACCTGCTTGTTTTATCAATTACTAGAAGTATTGAAATGTTCTATGACAGTTGTGAAAATCATGTATTTGTCTACTTCTAAGTGATATTTGGTGTTCTTCCACCATGTATTCTGAAACTATTGTTAGTGCACAAGAATTTTAGATTACTATGTCTCTTTGATAAGTTAAATCCTTTATCATTATGCAACATTCTCCTTTATGTTTGGTAGTACACCTGTTTTGTAGCATTCTTTCTCTGAAATCAGAATATCAGTTAATATCAGTTTTTTAATGTTTAGTGTTTACATGGTATATCTCTTTGACCCTTTTATATTTGTTGATATGTTTGTCTTATTTGGTCTTGTATTTGTGATTTATTTGCCTTTTTTTTTTTTTTTTTTTTTTTTTGGAGGAGTAGGGAAGAAAGATTTTTTCTTATTTAGAAAGGTATCTATTTTTCTTCCAATTGTTATGTAGTGGTGGCTTTATATAGTATCCTTAGTCCCTTCTATTTTAGATATTCTGTATTGGTTCCCTACTCTAAGCAATACAATTAACTAGCAACCTTTTTTTCAGGCATTTAATCTGTAGCAACATCCTTTCACTGTTAATTTCTATAAGTTAATAAATGAGCATATTCTACTTTCCATATACTTTCTGTTTCTATTCTCAATTTTAATAGTTGACTATATTTTTTTTACTGCATGTGCCCTTTATATTCTATACTGTCTTCCTTAGATCCATAACTTAGTTTCACAAGTTAACATAGACTCAATTCTCACTACCACAATTGATGTAGATGCTTTCCAGTCACTTTGGTGGTCTGAAGTTCACCATCTAGATTTTATAGAATCAACATTTATTTACTGAATTATTTTATTAGCTTGTTGTTTTTATATAGAAAGTCAGTTTAGCCAGATATAAAATTCTTAGCTACCATTTTCCTTTCTTTGATTATCTTAAAAATGGTTTGCCATTTACTTCCATCACAACTCAAAAATCTCCTAAGTGCTTATCTTCTGCTTATAAAGTATGTGAACATTTTGCTTGACTGCCAATACAATTTTTTAGATTATATCTCAAATTATGTTATTGCTTTCTCTAAGTACTGTGCATCTTTTCAATATATAGGCTTAATATCTTTTATTGAATTGTAAGTTTTAGTTAGTTTTGTTCAGTACTTGGGTTCTTTTATGTTCTTACCAATATTCTATATCTATCATTTACTTGTCAATACCTTTTCTCCAATTCTTTTAAAACTTTTGCATATTCCATTTTGTATTTATCTTATGGTATTATCCAAAATATTTGCTCCTTTTTGAACTGTAGTTCAAACTTATTTCCTAAATGATTTCATATTTTTTAATTCTTTCATGAGTTATGTCAAATTACGTTAGAAGCCTTCATTTTTTACCTTTTGTGTTTAACTCTATCTGGTTGATTTACTCTTTTACAGCTTTCATGGTCTTCCTAAATTATTTTAGCTCCTATTGCAAGATTATTTCAATACTTGTATGAACCTTATTCTGGTCATTATTATCTTTAAATTTGGGGTGAGAATTTTATTATAATCCTTTTATGTTGCTTATATTTTACCAAAATAGATTTCTTAACTAATAGTAGATGAAGGTAGACAAGAACAGCTTTCCAATATTTACTATTTTGTACTCTATTAGTATAATAAATTATTCAAAAATATGGTCTTGAGCTTTTTTGAGATCTGCCTCCTTTGCTCCCTTATCCCATCTTTTCTGAACATTTCCTTTCTTTTGTTCCTATCCTTCTTAGGTCATAATCCAGTTTCAGCAGCATTTCTATATTGTAGGTCTTGGTTTTGGGAAACAGTAGCAGCTGGCTAGTGTGAGACTTTACTTGTCCAGTCTGATCCATAACAATGAACACTTCTGTAGTCCTATATCCATTCCTGAACTGAAGTCTGGGAAACCTGCCCAATTAGTTTAGGCTACTTTCCTGAATTTGGCCCACCGAGCTTTCCATGCTAACTGCAATTCTGGGCTGCATTTCATGTTATTGATTAGATGCATAGGTATTCCTGCTATCGAGGTCATCAGAAGTTACTTTTATTTCCTCTCTTCCTTCTACACAGCTCTACACAGCTGCTAATTCCAAATGTGACCTATTGCTCTCAGTGAGTTGGCTGACAGATATTTCAGATTCTTGGGATTGAGAACATGGGTTTTTGGTAGATAATATGTTCTTTTAAAATTGTTAACTTTTTTCTGTTTTATTTGTAATGGGCAGTGAGGGTGGGGGTCCCAATCTATACCATTGGTGATATATCTTATCCAAAATGCTGGGGTTTTTTTTCCTTTTGTCTGTGGATCTGTATATATTTTAATGCCACCACTTCAACATTGCCAATTTTATACTACTCTTTTTCTTTCTTTCATAATTTTCTTCTCACAATATCTGAGTGTATGTTAAGGAGGAGGCTTATTAGTATTGGAGAAAGGTAAGCAGGATTAATAAAGGAATTTATCACTTTGGTATCTATATTTACATCTTAACCATTTCTTCTACAATATATATAGCATATACAAAGAGAAAGTATACATATGTACTTTCCTCCTTAAAGACAGAAAATATGGTACTTGGATGGATATGCTATTTTTATTCAACATCCAAAAGCACATCAGATAAACTATTAAGGATACACACTTGTGATCTCCACTGTCACTCATTGCTTTTTTTGAAGTAACTGGCAGGCAAGCCAATTTGTGGCTCAGTTAAAACCAAAACAAATTACACTCTTAAAATGTCCATTATAATGTAGTATTCATTTTAAAATACAGTATATGTTTGCATTTTATTTAATGTTGAAACTTCACCTGATAAAACCAGCCACAGAACATTAAATATTTCAGGGTACTTTAAAAAATAATCCAGTTGCTACTAATAACCTCCCTAACATTTCACAATGTAATGTTTTATTCACAGTCTCCAAAGTCAAGTGAGAGAGAAGCAAATTCTTTGATTTAAAAAGCACGGAAAACAAACTCCATTAAACATGGCTCATAAGCAGATGTGACATTTTCACTGTTGAAGATATTTTCTTGATTTACAGAATCATCACGAATGAGGTTGCAAAAACACTATTTTTACAGACACCTTTGTGGGAAAGGTTAAGGCTTATATAAAACAATTTAGAATGCCCTTAGTCTGAGGAAGGGAAAATGTGTTTTACACAGTGATACCTTTGTCATCTCTCTCAACTGTGTTTCTCCCCTGCTTGTTATTTATGTTCTATATGTTCTACAAAGCTGACCTCATCTCCTTTACTCTATTTACTCTTCACAGGTAGTGAGACATCTCTGAAAAAGTAAGGCTTGGCATCTAATCAGATTAACAAGTATGATGTTAGTGAGTTCTACTTGCCTTATTAAGATAAATGATTGGGAAATCTATTATACTTAGGGATCAAACTATGAGCAAGCTGGGGTCAGAACCCTAGTTATAGTTCATCTAAAGCGAATGAGAAGGAAACACATCTGAAAAATTCCATAGCCCATACTACTTTGATGTTTCTATTTGTGGCTTCCCACACTGGTTTAGGAATAAAATGAGATGCACAATTTAAAGTCTTTTCTGGTGTCTCCAATCATCCCTAATGGAAGTAGAATGTAGTCTCTTGGAATTTTCACAAAAGATATAAATAAAAATACCTCAATGACTCCATGAGATGTTGCCTTGCAGTTTTTTAAATCAGTATCATCCTTAAATAAGAAGTACAATAAATACATAACGACCATATTTAATAACACAGCTAGATCTGAATTAAAAATCAAAGTCAGAATTTATGAGTTAGATAATAATCTTTTATTCATATAAAAACACTTCCCTAGCAATTGCTGCATCAAAATAAACTTGTAAGGCAATGGAAAGAATTATTATTCATACCACACAGATGTGGAAACTGAGTCCCTGCACAGTCAAGTTGTGATTTTCAGCAATAATCAACTTAGCAAAAATGCAGCCACCATTTGTCTCCTCCACCATGTTGCTGATAGAAGTAATCACTGTGATCCACACACATTGAAGAGCAAAGGCATGAATGTTGCTCTTTTAGAACTCAGCAGGGTTCTGCGGCCTTCTGGCCATCTAAATGAAATCTGATGATTTTGTCTCTTTATAATATTACCTATAAATCCCCCCTGTTTTCTGATTTCATCATGATGGATAGCTAAATAAGATAATCCATTCTCCTTTCCTTTTCCTCAGAACACCATTTTATGAGTCTAGAGAATTAGAAAGCATTTTGCAACTAAATGTTTTGGCAGACAGAAGAGTGGAAATAGAGTAAATTGCCTAATCAGAGAAACAGAGGCTTGCAGGCTCAACACTAAAGTTTTAATGACAGGGTCTCACGGGGGTCACTGATGTGATTATAGGCTGTTTTCCTAATCCACTGCCCAACTTACTTTTAATTCTGAGTAAGTGAAACTGAGAATCATGTTCTGATGGATTCTTTCGTTAGCTTCCTTTCCAGCTGCCCAACTTGTAAGCCCTGAAATAGAAGACATTCTTGTAAATACTCTTCTCAGAAATCTGTAAGAAGACAAGAGTCCTAAGCCAAGTCACATATTCAAAGCGCATAAGCATAGGCTTCTCATGAGATCACCATTCCTCTTTTCATTTAGATATTTATCAAAACAATACCTATGTCAAAGCCCATAAATGAAAGTAACACTTGTTACTTTGCTTTTTCCATTTGCATGGGATTCAGAAAACAGCTTTGTTTTATTGTGGTTTTTTTTCTTAAGATTTTATTTATTTATTCACGAGAGACAGAGAGAGAGGCAGAGACATTGGCAGAGAGAGAAGTAGGCTCCCTGTGGGGAGCCTGATGTGGGACTCAATTCCAGGACTCCAGGATCATGACCTGAGCTGAAGGCAGACACTCAACCACTGAGCCACCCAAGTGCCCCAGAAAAGAGCTTTGGAAAAAGATTTGGAAGGAAGGTTATGTGATATGACCAATAAATGACATATGAATACCATCTCTGCTGCTTCTGGAGAAGTTAGGGGTTTGGTTTTTGTTTTGTTTTAAAATGTTAAGGTTTGGGGCACATGGGTGGCTCAGTCAGTTAAGGGTCTGCCTTTGGCTCAGGTCATGATCCCAGAGTCCTGGGATCGGGCCCCACATCAGACTCTGCTCAGCAGGGAGTCTGCTTCTTCCTCTTCCTCTGCTCCTACCCCCTGCTCATGTTCTCTCTCTCTCTAATAAATAAATAAAATCTTTTTTTAAAAAATAAAAAGTTGGGATGCATGGATGGCTCAGCAGTTGAGCATCTGCTTTTGGCTCAGGGCATGATCCCACAATCCTGGGATCGAGTCCCATACCAGGCTCCCTGCATGGAGCCTGTTTCTCCCTCTGCCTGTGTCTCTGCCTGTGTCTCTGCCTCTCTGTCTCTCATGAATAAATAAATGAAATCTTTAAAAATAAATGAAAAACATGAAGATACTCATTTTTTTTTCAATGCTTGAATTTAGAAGTCAAATAGTACTAAGTATAACAGCCTGCACACAAAACAGGGGAAACACTTTTTAACTATAGCAGACTGATCAGCCCTGGAAATAATACTAGGAGTGTAGGGTGGGGAGGGGGTGAATTAGCCCATTTTAAGAGCAGAAAGTTGATCAAAATAAAATTTTAAAATTAATAAAGTGATGTTTTACATCAACATATTTCCTTAGTTGTATTTTTTTCACTTTTTTTGTGAACACATCTATATCACAATTAAAATGTAACTAAGAGACTTCACTGAGTTTGGCATGCCTAGAAAACTTGGGATCTGGTGTTACATGTACAGTATATAGTGGGTTAGGACATAAAAGTTTCTAGTTCAGTACAGTTATACTGGTTTCCAAGGTCTCACTGTGGATTCCATTTAATCTTCCTTTTTCAGACTGTGCCCTATTATCAATGCATGATCATATAATAATCATGAATCACCTCCCTCCCAACTACCACCTCTGCTCCTTCTATCAAAAATTCACCCATTATCCCTTAGAATTGGTCTCTCCAAAGTAATGACAGCCTACTCTCAGAACCAATTTTGCCTTAAAAGACAAGAAAAAAAGACTATGGCTGACATCTTACTTGGTCTCAGGCATTTTCTTCTCTTAGGTCAATGATGTTCAATCTACGTCATGTACAGTCCTGGAAATACATGAAGACTTGTACCTAGGCATGGGCATTTTTTAACTGATTCAAACTCAAATGCTATTTCCTAAAACTAGTATATTTGAAAAAGACCTTGGGGTTAGGCTTCATGCCATGTCTACTTTTTAAACTCCTCTTTTACAATGGTCTTTCCTCCACTTTATAAAAAGGTGAGGGTGGAGGGTGAGGGGAGAAAAGAGAGAAAATTATCTCCTAATCTTACATACCAAATTTTACAGACGCCATTCATTTCCTTCTGTGAGATCATAAAACATAACATACAGCAGAATAGTTAAATTCTTGAAATCGAGATTAGACCTGGGTTCTAATTGCAACTAATTTTCTTCTTCTTACAAATTATGCAAATCATTTAACCTAGGAGTACTCAAACAAGATTACATAAAAACTCTCCAAGGAGTAAAGGGTAAGGAGTTTTAGGATAAATAATCTTCCGGTTTCCAAGTTCATAGTCTCTTAAAAAAAAAAAAAAAAATCGATCTACATGGAAAAGCACTAAAATCACATTATCTTTTAAATTTCCCCTTTCTAATCTTTTACATGCATTTCTCCTAAGGGAGAATTAAGTCTATGAAAACAAAAGGACGGCTAGTAAAACATATTAAGAGCAACAAGGCCTTATATCATCTGGGGTACAATCTACACAAGACAAAATTTGGGCCTTATCTATATGTTTATCTTAGAGTTAGAATTCAGAAGCAAGATGTTTGTCACAAAGAAACATTAACATATTTATTTGAATTGAAAAATGAAGTCAGACTTTTTCTATAACATAGAAATAATTCTAATTTGGTTAATTTGACAATGAGAACTGTCTTTCACTATTAGGATTTATTACAGTTGTTTTCCATAAATTGAATGAACTAAGTCAGCAATTCCAAGGTTTTGAAAACAACTTTTTCAAAAATTGTAAGATAGTTTTACCAAAATATTACATTGGTAAAATTATGCTGAAATTAACAATATTTGAATTTTCCCAACCTTTCCTCAGTATGATTAAACAAGGTACTCCTAGGTTAAGAAGTAAAATGCATATTAAGGTGCTGATAATTTTTGGTGAAGTCATTTGATATATTTTCCAGAAATTGAGGAAGTGGATGATTCTATTTATATGATGTCATTTGAAAGTCAAATGGCTAGCCATTGCTTTCATCAAACATGTAAGACCTAATTGAATCATCAGCTGATATAGCATCAAAAATGCTGATAAAGCACAATAATCTTTAGCTTAAAATTTAGAAGTTCAAGAAAATATGTGACATATCTGTAACAAAATTCCTAATATGTAGTAAATATTTCTCAATGTTAACATCAACAAAAATAGAAATAAAATTGATTCTTTGAACATTAGATTATTACAACAATAAGAAAAAATCATTTTTGGACATAGGAACTATGTGAAAAATATAGTCCTTTTTTATTAATAGGAGCATTTACAATAAAATTTTTCTTTGTACATTTAATAAATACTTATAAAATGTATTATATATTTTTGTTGCTTTGATCAACTGTGTACTAATGTTAATTATAAATATACTCATCAATCAATCAATCAATATATTCATTACAGGAGAAAAATTTTACTATTTAAAATCTTAGAGTCATGGAAAATAAAAATATAGGTTTAATCTATAAACACTTTTCTTACAGAGAAGCATGAAATATTTTAGTACTTAATTAGTAAAAGATACAAGTCTATACATATATTACTTTAGGATAAAATTCTCTAGGGAAAATGAAATATAAACAAGATTAAAGGATAAAAGATATATCAAATTTACAAGGATGAAAGAAAAGCTTGCTAATGTAATTATTAAATGGCTGGTTGTGGATATTAAAGTGCTATGATATTTAAATTCAACTTAAATCTAAAATGTAAAAGATTTGTGTACTTTTTTTTATTTTTAAATTATGATATTTAAAATAAGCCAGAAATAACACTCTCTTTCTTTTTAAACATATAATGAAATTTTTTATAGTGATTTTAAAATGTGTAAAGGGATCCACACTTTTTTCAAAATATTCATTGGGAGTATACCATCAAAAATTTGAAGACCTCTGGCCTACATAACATGCATTTTCATAAAAGCCTTCTGACCTTCCTAAGAATTAATTCCCTTAATTAATCTATTCTATTTCTCTTTCAATCTGTAGTATCTAATAGAATGCTTAACAAAAGTATTTTCTAAGAAATGGATAACATTATAAATATGAGATAGTTCTAAGCAAAGCTAGAATTTTGGCAAATTACTTTTTGAAGCATCTTTATACCATTTATACATAGATTTCTTCTCCAACATTGTCTTCTAGGATATTGCCTGAAAATATATAATTTTGGTGTAACATGGCTTAGTGTGTTGCTTATTTCAAGGACAGTTGCCTTTTACAAAAAGAAAATTGAATTTCAATTTCAATTCAATTCATTAAATACTTCTTAAGCTCTTACTATATACTTAGTCATTTTGCTGGGGACTGATAGGACTGTGAGCAAGATAGTCACGGCCTTGCTTTCATGGAAATGACATTTTTACAGAGAACAGATGTTAAAGTACTACAGCCATGTGTGATGAGGTCACAAAGGGAACACAAGAAAATATGGAAACATAGAGCAAAAGGGTATAACTTGGTGTATGTGATCAGAGATACACATATATACATAGCTGTGGAAAAACCTATCACAACATTCTATTTTGATTACTTATAGGGTAGAAATACACACACACACACTTACATATATATATGTATATAAACACATTGAATTATTCAAATAACATATGCAAATGTGTGTGAAAGTGGCAGTTGGTGCCATCACTCCTCAAAAAAATCAGGCACTTACAATATTTAACGCCACGAACTAGATCCTTCTAGAAACAAAAGTCAAAATGTGTTTACAACCAACTTTTGTGTAACAAATTGCACTAAAATGTGAGAGATAAAGTTTACAAACTGTAATTCATTAATGGAACACAAATCCACAGCTTCTGAGACTCTAAAATACTCCCACTTTTGCCTATAATATATAAATGTAGCTCCAGTGAATATAAACTTCTCTTTAAAGATTCTGTTTACTTGAAGGAGAGAGAGAAAGAGAGAGAGAGAGCTGAGCAAGGAGCCCAATGCAGGGCTCTATCCTGGGATCCTGGGACAAAGGCAGATGCTCAACCAACTGAGCCTCCCAAGTGCCCAAATTTAAATAATTTAAAATTATGAAGCTTACTAACTATACCTTTAATTCAGTAACTTTTCCTCTTTCCCTTCCAATAGCTATTCCTGATTTTCTAACTATGCTCCACAGGACAATAGGCCTAGGACCTAGGACCATTATAGTCAGATGGATCCAGCTCTGATTTCTTGTTTGATCAATTCTGTCTATGATCTTAGAAAAGTTATCCACTTCTCATCTTGATATCCTCAGAGAAAATAAGTCAATACTAACTAATTCACAGAGTTATTTTATATCTTAAGGGAGATAAGGAATGTTGACATGTCCATCATACAGTTGCCACTAAACATATGTGAAATCCATTACCCTTTAGATATCTTTTGATATCAATAAAGACTATTTTATGTACTTACTCAAACCTAAATCAAAATATAAACATAAGTCAAAACCATATGTTTTACATTTTAATTCTGAAGTCTAAAAGCAGAATTAAAAACCTTGTCACATGTTATAAAGGTATCAGAACTCAGGGTGTAGGTAGGTAAAGGAGATTGGGAAAAAGGACAGGAGGGTCTTACCTAGAACTTCTAAATACAATCACAGAGATCACTGTTTATCTTGCCATTTGGGGAGACCAGATTTACGGATATGATAAAGGTATTCATATTGCCTGCTTAATAATACACATATAACCTGACATACACAAAATTGAGAGTGGACTGGGTTCAAACATTTGTTTTCAATCCCACTGACTGATTTTCCAAGATTTCCCCTAATTTCTTTAGAGCCTTGAGCAATTGAGGTAGTTTTATTTTCTTTCCTAATTTGTTAGTTATTTTTGATCACCTGAAATAGCTCTGGGAAAAAAAAAATGGTAAGGAGAAACTTATTTCCGGTAGCATAGTTTCCTTCTAACTAAAATGAAACCTATTGCTCAAATCCCAGAGATAGCACAAACAGAAACTAAATTTCCTGAGAAGACCCAATGTGGCTGCTAATTCATTTTCAGCCCTGTGGAAGTACAACGTAAAGAAGCTCTGCAGAAACTTAAAGTGACCCTCAACAATGTCAGCATATTTGATCTGGACAAAATATTGCCCTTCTTATGAGATTTTAGTTACTTCCACTTTATGCTTTTTATTTATACAATTACTCGAAGAACAGAAATAATAAGACAATTTTTAATCATAACAAAAAGTAGCAGTAGCATTAAAAAGCAGAGGGTTTTTTTGTGAAACAGTAAGGTGGCTAGATTAATGGGAAAATAGCCGGAGGATGAAGATATTATTTTTCTAAAGTATCAGCTGAAGCCCATCTGTGTGCCACTATCTGGCAATGTCTTAATTCTCAACCTTATTATCAAAGGTTCTCACAGCAAAGGTCATCAAACAAACAAAGCCATTTGTTAGAAAGAAGAAGATTAAAAAATATATATGTATGAGTCATAGCATTTCACTCTGTCCAGAAGGAGTGGAATATATAAATTATTCTAAAAACGATTGTGTATAAAAGCAATAAAGTCACTCATCCCAGAAAATGTTTTACTTCCTTTTCCCAATTTCTGTTAAACTTTTTCATCTCTGAGTATTTCATGCTCAAAGTAAAAAAGGCTCTGCAAAGAAATGGCAAAATGATAAAGATCTATTTTTTATGAAAAAGGGAAAAACCATTCAGATTTCTTGTTTTCATTTTCCAAGCACTGCTTTTGTTTTTTTGTTTTTTTTGTTTTTTTAGTAAATGCTGGATAAAAATCACATAGAGGGCAGCCCAGGTGGCGCAGCGGTTTAGCGCCGCCTGCAGCCCAGGGCGTGATCCTGGAGACCCTGAATCGAGTTCCACGTCGGGCTCTTTGCGTGGAGCCTGCTTCTCCCTCTGCTTCTCTCTCTCGTTCTCTCTGAATGAATAAATAAATAAATCTTTAAAAAATAAAAATAAAATAAAAATAAAAATAACATAGAGGGAGAAGCCTTTAAAAGAGAAGTTTTAATTGTGGGGCCACAGATTTTTAGGTAAACAGTGTTCCTCTGTTTGGAGTGATTTAATAGGCTTTCAATGTACAATTCAGGAATTAGTCCCCTGAGGAGAACCAAGGCTCTTATCCTAGTTACAGAGTATCTCTCTTTGCGTTGTATTGACAAATGGTCCCTGCTGGTAAGGACCTAAGACATAAGATTCCCTGAGATTTCTAATGTCAAAAAACCCGTGATATCCCAGCCCTAAAATTAAAGGGACAATTAATATTGCATGTATAAGTGAGAAAATTATTTTAAAGAAGCCTCAGAAATTTGAAACCTCCAAATAGAGCCTATAGAACCATATAAGTTAAAATAATCCTTTTCTGCAAAGGATAATGACATCTGTTCATTCAAGCCTTCATTCATTTATTCATCAATTCATTTATTTATTGAGTACACCAGGTATGTGCTCAGCACTATTCCGGAACTAAAGGTACATAAGTAAAACAAAAACAAAAACGAAAAACAGGCAAACTTCTTGCCCTCAATGTACCTTATATATTCTTGGAGGGGAAGGGAGACACAATAGGTAATATAAATTTATCGATAACTAAGTAAACAAGATAATTTCACATAGCTATAAGCCTTGTAAAGTCTATAAAACATAAGAGAAAGAGTTTGAAAGTAGTTTCTAAGAAGATGAAACTTGACCTGAAACATGAAACATGAGTACTCACAAGGAGCCTCACACTGAGATGGTGACTGAAAGAAATTTAGGTACAGGGAACAGTGGCTGAGTGTGTTTGAAAAAAAGACAGTCTGGGTGGCTGGATTACAGAGGGTAAAGGGGTTATATTGGAGATGAAGTTGAAGAGGTAAGTAGGAAGCAAACATGATTTATGAAAATCATAAGGAAATTACATTTTAAATCCGGTAGAACAAAATTGTAGAATCATAAGTGATTGGCATGATTTGATTTATATTTTAAACAAGAATAGTCTGGCTACAAAATAAAAAATGGATTGATTATAAGCCAGTAAAAGGAACAAGGAGAGCTGTTTGAAGGAACCATACCAACCCAGGTGAGAAATGATGGTGGCTATAATAGAGTGAGAGTAACAAATGTGGTCAGAAATGCGAGATTCTTGCACAGTTGGACTGTGAAATGTGGGGAAGGAAAAAACTTAATGACCTCTAAGTTTCTGGTTTGAGTAAATGAGTGGGTAGTGGAGCCATTGCTTGACATGGGAAAAATTAAGAAGAAACAGATTGTGAAGATAGGAATCAGATATATTCTCTGCATTATTAATTTTGTGATATCTATTAGACGTCCAAGTAGAGATCTCAAGTAAGAAGTTGACTATACAAGTCTAAAGCTCAAAAAAGGTATAAATTAGGGATACAAAAGATATAAACGTAAATGCCCTAGATATATAGCTGCTTTTTAGAGCCATGGGACTGGATAATGATGCAAGGAGAGATAACAAAGGACCAAGCACAGGGATGCTCCATCATTAACAGGTCATCACAAAAGGAGGAGATGGCAAAGGAAGCTGAGAAAGAATACCAATGAGAGAGGAGAAACAATAGAGAAGTATGGTGTCATTAACATCAAGAGAAAAAATCGTTCTAGGAAGGCATAGGTAACTGTGTTGAATCCTCAGACGTCAAGAGAGAAGACAGAAGCATAATGAAAGGCAATGGTGATTGTGGCAAGAGCTGTATTAGTGGGTTCATGAGAATATGTATTAGTGAAGGACAGTTAGGATATGGTACAGTAACAAATAAACCCTCAAATGTCAGTGGTTTATCCCAGTAAAGGCTTATTTGTTAAACATAGTGTTCAGAGGTTGATCATCAACTGAACCCTTTCCCAGTTTGGCAGCCCTCATTCATCTTACATATGCCATTTTAAATAAATGGCTTGCAAGATTGTCACATCAGAGGAAGAGAGTAAGAGATGACGGGGTAGTATTTTTGAGGACATGGCCTGGATTTTTTTTTTCATAACTTCGATACACATTAGCATAATCCAGTTGCAGCCAAGGAAATTGAAAAATATAGGAGAACATGACTATTTGGTGAATACAAAGAGCGTCTACCACAGGATAAAAACCTCATTTATTGGACTAAAAAGGATGAGAGGGGATCCCTGGGTGGCTCAGCGGTTTGGCGCCTGCCTTTGGCCCAGGGCCCGATCCTGGAGTCTCGGGATCAAGTCCCGTGTTGGGCTCCTGGCATGGAACCTGCTTCTCCCTCTGCCTGTGTCTCTGCCTTTCTCTCTCTCTCTATGCCTATCATGAATAGATAATGAGTAAAATCTTTAAAAAAATAATAAAAAGGATGAGAGGTGACAAGTTAGAATAAGTAAGGCAATAAAAATACCCTTCTTCTCATAAAAGCCCTCCTTGATCCTAGATCCAAGCTACCAGTTCATTTCTCTTTCTCCTTTGTACAAAATTTGAGTTACCAACCAACATCAACCTTGATAAAAAGTTTGCTGTTTCATAATATTTGAACAAAACTGGCAAAAATATCTGCATACCATGTAGATCACTTTCAATGAAGTTTTAAAATGAAGTGTTAATTTAATATTGATACTGTTAAATTAGATAGTTTGGGATTTTCACATAGTGAGCATTCATAGGCCAAGAAGGGTCGATAAATTTTCCACCTGTGCCTTTGTCTGAAACTAACTAATAGCCAAAAAAACTGGAGCTGCATCAAAGAGAACATAAAAGCATAGCACAAATTTTGAGTAAGGCATTTACTTTCAGTACAAATTTAAGGTTAATAAATGGAAAGAGAATCAATATTTATAAGTTCTGTGTTTCAGGCTTTTTAATACATAACTATATAACATTAATTACTTAGTATTAGACTCCCATTTGACAGGTGAAATTTAGTCTCTAAGATGAATTTAGGCTGGTAAGAGTCCTGCTTGGGGTCTAAATAAAAGTTGATTCTCACTCCAAAATCCATGTTCTTTCCACCCCATGATGAGTTCTGTTCACGTTCCAGCAATCATTGTGTTGTTGATCTATTCTATTTTAAAATTCTTAGATCAAGAGCTTCTACAAAAATTGCCTCTTAGGGAAACAAAATCTTTTATTAGAATGATACTGTAATTCTAATAATTACACATAACTTAAATTTTAATCTTTGTTCAAGTAGCTGCTTTCAGAGTATCTCCACTTGGATATCTCATAAGACATCAAATTCAACATGTCCAAAACTTGATTTCTCTCTCAAAATCTACACTTTTACCATAATTCTTCTTTTCTCCCCCATGGCACCACTTTTCCTTTTTTATTTTTCCCCTTTCAGCTCACAATTCAATCTAGTATGCTATCACCAAGTTGTCCATTTATTCTTACATACATATTTTCTCTACTAGTTTAAAACTCTTTGAAATAAGGACTCCCTGACTTCTTTTCAAGTTCATTATCTCTATCATTACCTTGATCATAATTGCTGTATGATATTTGTTAGTTGATGCCATTAATGATAAAATATTACTTGAGTTCATGCCCCCTCCCCACTTCACCACCTGCATTATCCTAATCTAAGGCTTCATGAACTGGTTACTTTAACAGCTCTTTAATTAGTCTCCTATTAGGACTCCTTATAATTAGTCCTACAGACTAAATATGGCAGCAAAGAAAAAGAAAATTACAAAATACTACTTGGTCACATCAGTTCTCTTTTCTAAATTCTACAGTGGATTCTTTTATTTTTCAAATGTATTTGAAACTTCCTGACATACAAAGTCTCCACCCTTGCCTAGCTCATCTTTGTCTAGCCAATCAATTATCATGATAGGGGAGACAATTCTATTTATAACATATAGGGGGAGAGAATCTATTTATAGGAGTAGATGGAGTAGATATACATTTCCTTGTAAGTCTCACTAAGTATGAATAAAATCCCTGGACAGGACATATAAAACAAACAGAAGAGAATCTTTAAAGGTGGAAACCTAAGGACCTCAGGGCTCAAGGAACAACATGGTAGTGAGATCCCTTGATTTATTTTGCCTCTTGAAGCCTAGACTTATAGCTAAATAAACCAGAAACCTGAAAACACCTACAGTCATAAGAGAGAAAAATCTCCAAGAAAAGCCTGGTTGAGAAGGTCAACCTAGCACGGCAGAAATGTTCAGGCAATAGCTGTACTATCCCACAAAAAAATTGCAGAAAAAAGTTGTGGATTCACCCTCTTCCATGCCAGGAAAGGGTGAATGGAGAGCTTATACTTCCAAATTCATGGACTGTAATAAGATACCTTAGCACTCCTGCCAGAATGAGGTCAAAGTTGAAAGCCAGGCTACACACCACAATGATGTCAGTGGAGACCAAATGAAGAACAAAGCTCTCACCCACAGCAGTAACAAAGAAACCAAACTGCAGATGTCAATAAAGCCCTAGTGACAAGCCTAACCTTCTATATCCACTAGGTAGTAAAAAGGTGGTAGAATGGTATCAAAGAAAATAAGCTAAAAGATTTAGTAATTTTGTGAATATTGACAAACTGATTCTAAGTAAATGTGGAAGGCAAAACACCCAGAATTCCCTACACAATATTGAAGAAAAATAGTCAGATTAATACTACACGACTTTAAGACTTACTAGCAAGCCACAACAGACACAATGTGGTATTGATGAAAGAATAGACAAAGATCAATGGAATGGAATAGAGAAGCCAGAAATAGGCCCATGTAAATAGAATCAATTGATCTTTGACAAGTGAGCAAAGGCAATTCAATGAAGCAAAGATAGGTCTTTTTTAACAAATGGTACGGGAACAACTAGACATTCACATGACAAAACAAACAAACAGTGTTTAGACACAGATCTTATACCCTTCACAAAAGTGAACTCAAAAAGAATTATAAACCAAAATTTAAAATGCAAAATTATAGGGCAGCCTGGGTGACTCAGCGGTTTAGCGCCACCTTCAGCCTGGGTTGTGATCCTGGAGACCCAGGATCGAGTCCCACATCAGGCTTCCTGTGTAGAGCCTGCTTCTCCCTCTGCCTGTGTCTCTGCCTCTCTCTCATGCTCTGTGTCTCTCATGAATAAATGAATAAAAAATCTTAAAAAAAATGCAAAATTATAAATTCCTAGGAAATAAAATAGGAGAAAACCTTCGATTGGTGGTGACATTTTTAGGCAAAGGCACAATCCATGAAAGAAATGATTGATAAGTTGGACTTCTTAAAAACACTGCTCTGCAAAAGACACAGTTAAAGGAATGAAAAGACAAACCACATATTGCAAAAAAAGTTTTGCAAAGCTATTATCTTATAAAAAGCAAAAACAAACCACCTTCCAAAATATACAAAGAACTCCTAAAATTCAATAATAAAGAAAAGCCCAATTTAAAAAATTGTCAAAAGAGACAATCTCACCAAAGAGAACCAGATGGCAAGTAAATATATAAAGAGATACTCAGTATCATAGATCATTCAGGAATGGCAAATTAAAACAAGATACTACATTATATCTACTAGAATGCCTAAATAAAAATATTGACAACTGCCAAATGTTGGTGAGGATTGGAGGAACAGAAATGCTCTTTCATTGTTGATGGGAATGCAAAACATCACAGCCACTGTGGAAGACAGTTTATAAAACTAAACATACTCTTACCATGTGATCCAGCAATTGCACTTGTTGGTATTTACCTGAATGAATGAGTTGAAAATTTATGTTCACACAACACTCTGTACACAAATGTCCACAGCAGCTTTATTCATAATTGCCAAAATTTGAAAGCAACCAGAATGTCCTTCAATAGATGAATGGATAAATGATAGTACATCCAGATAATGAAATATTGTTTGGTGATAAAGAGAAATGAGCTATCAAGTTACAAAAAGACATGGAGAAAATGTAAATATATATTGAGAAGAGAAAGAAGCCAATCTTAAAAATCTACATAATACATGATTCCAACTATGTTAGGACAATGCTGTCAATTCTGGAAAAGCGAAACCATGGAGACAGTAAAAAGATCAGTTACTACCAGAGTTTCTAGGTTGGGAGGGAAAGATCGATAAGTTCAACACAGAATTGTTATGGCAGTGAAAATACTCTTCACAGTACTCTAATGGATAAATATCATGTCATTATATATTTGCCAACCACATAAATAAACAAAAGGAGTGAATCCTATGTAAACTAGGACTTCATTAACAATAGTATACTAATACTGGATCACCATGTGGTAGCAAATGCACCATGTCAATGCAAGATAATAATAAAGAAAACTGGGTAGAGGTAAGGGGGTATCTGTGTACTTCATTTATTTTTATGTAAATCTAAAAGTGTTCTCAAAAACAAAGTCAATTAAAAAAATAAAATAGAAGGTTTAGGGCACCTGGGTGGCTTGTGAATGAAAGATTTGCACTTGGCTCAGGTCATGATCCCAAGATCCTGGGATCCAGCCCCACTTGGGGCTCCCTGCTTAGTGGGGAGTCTACTTCTGCCTCTGCCTCTCCCCTCCACTTGGGCTCTTTCTCTCTGGCGCTCTCACTATCAAATAAATAAAATCTTTTTTAAAAAATAAATGAAATAAAATAGGTTTGAATAAGATCCAGAATCTCATATCAAAACAGAAGAACAGTAAAAATGATAAATGGGTCAATTCACCAAGAAAACATAGCAATCCTTAATGTGTATGCACCAGACCCAAAGCTGCAAAATGCGTGAAGCAAAAACTGATAGAACTGAAAAAATAAATAAATCTAAAATTATAGTTGGAGAGCTCAACACCCTTCTCTCAACAATTTATAGAACAAGACAGAAAATCAATAGGATATAGAACCCAATAATTCTGCCAGATACAAGGATCCATTTGATATTTATAGAATAGTCCACCCAAACAGCAGAATATACATTCTCTTCAAGAGAGTGTAAGTTCTCTTCACAGATCATATACTAGTATAGAACATATCCTGGACCATCGAGCAAACCTCAACAATTTTACAAAATCTGAAATCATACACAGTGGAATCAAAGTAGAAATAATAAATCACAGGAAAATCTTTCAATGCTTGAAAATTAAACACTTCTAAAAATCCATAGGTAAAAGAGTATGTCTGAAAGGAAATAAAAAATACATTCAACTAAATAACAATAAAAATAACATTGTAATGTGATAATAGTTACTTAAAGGAAATTTATAGCATTAACAAGTACATATTAGAAAATGGAAGTCTCGGGACCTCTGGGTGGCTCAGTGGTTGAGTGTTTGCCTTCGGTCCAGGGCATGATCCCAGAGTCCTGGGATCGAGTCCCATCTTGGGCTCCCTGCATGGAGACTGATTTTCCCTCTGCCTGTGTCTCTGCCTCTGTGTGTGTGTGTGTGTCTCATGAATAAAAAAATAAAATCTTTATAAAAAAAAAAGAAAATGGGAAGTCTCAACTCAGTAATCTCACTTCCTACCTCATGACTAGAAAAAGAACAAAATAAACCCAAAGCAAATAGAAGGAGGGAAATAATCAATGGTGGAAATGAAGTTGAAAACATAACAGAGAAAAATCAATAGGTCAAAGAACCAATTCTTTGAAAAATACAGATATAATTAACAAACTTCTATCAAAATAAAAGAAAAAAAATGGCTGAAAGACACATAGCCAGTGGAACAGACCCAGACCCATAAAACCACTCACAAAATTAGGCCCAACTGATTTTGGAAAAAGTTCAAATACAATTCAATGGAGCCTTTTAAACAATGGTCCTAGGGCAACTGAGAATTGCACATTCATGTGAAAAAATAAAACTAACGAAAAGTTAAAGAAAAAATTTAAAAACCTTCAAGAATTAGGTCTAGACAAAGACCATCCATAAAAGGAGATATTAATAATTTATACTTCATTGAGACAAATGGTTTATATTTTGTGAAACACAA
Source organism: Canis lupus baileyi (assembly GCF_048164855.1). Classification (NCBI taxonomy): domain Eukaryota; kingdom Metazoa; phylum Chordata; class Mammalia; order Carnivora; family Canidae; genus Canis; species Canis lupus. The sequence goes on along the minus strand of NC_132855.1, from coordinate 50,188,728 downwards.
GCTACAGAGTAAGAGAAAATATTTTCATATCACAAACAGCTAGTGTCTAGAATATATAAGAATTCTCAAAACTCAACAGGAAAAAAAAAACAACAATCAAATTGAAAAATAAGTAAAAAGATGTGAAGAGACACTAAGAAGATATAGCAAAGAATCAAATGAAAAGATGTTCAAAATATTTTCATAAAATATCATTACATATCTATTAGAATGGCTAAAGGAAAAAATAATGACAAGACCAAATGCTGACAAAGATACGGAAATAATGCATCACAAATACATTGTTATTGAAAATGTAAAATGGTATAGCCACCCTGAAAAACCATATAGCAATTTCTTTAGAAAAGTAAACATTCAGGGCCACCTTGGTGGATCAGTTGGTTGAGCATCTTCCTTCAGCTTGGGTCATGATCTTGGGATCCTGGGATGGAGCCCACATTGGGCTCCCTGCTCAATGGGGAGTCTGGTTCTCCCTCTCCCTGCTGCTCTCCCTTGCTTGTGTGCTCTCTCTCTCTCTCTCTCACTCTCTCTCTTGCGTGCACTCTCTCTCTCCTCTCTCTCTTTCAAATAAATGAATAAAATCTTAAAAAAAAAAACACTAAACATGCAACTAACATATCACCCAGCAATTACATTCCTGAGGATTTATCCCAGAGAAGTGAAGGCTTAAAACAAAGACATAAAACCTCTATGTGAATGTTTATGGTGCTTCATTCATAATAGTTACAAACTGGAAATAATCCAGATGTCCTTCAATGAGTGAATTAACTAAACTATGTTACACTGATACACAGAAGAGAAGTATTCAAATATGTAACAACCCGGATAATTATGCCAAATAAAAAAATCCATACATACCCTACGATTCAATAACATTAAGTGACAAAATTACAAAAATAGAAAACAGATTAGTGGTTGCCAGAGGTAGGGATAGAAGGGAAGTGGATCTAGCTATATAAATACCTAACAAAGACCCCTGTGGTTATAGAAATGTTCTCTATCTTGACTGTATCAATTTCAATATCATGGCTGTGATGTTGTACTACACTTTTGCAAGATGTTACCATTGGGAAAACCAGATAAAGAGTACAGGAGATCTCTGTATTATTTTCGTAATATTGCATTTAAATTTTTAATTATTTCAAAATAAGAAGTTTAATTAAAAAATTAAACATATGAGGGAACAGATGCCATTTTCATTTATGTCTCAAATACAAGATTCAAACTAAGGAAGATGAATTAGAGTCATATCTATAGAGCCACCTGCTTTCTTCCAATACCCTCCCTTTTAGAATTCAGTAGGAGTATGCCAATACTCTATTTCTGACCTTTGCTACCAAATATACAAAATTACTATTGATGCTAAGAGGGCCTCCGTGGTATATGAATGAGGCTAAAGTAACCCCTGTGTGGCCTGCACTCCTATTGTTTATGACTCTTTCTTGATTCCCTGGTTTCATGATATATTTATTTGAAGGACCCTGTGATCCACCTGTTTCTGTCACTCCCTAAGAATAAATGGTAATGTTACTTGGAGACAAGCAGTGAAATATTTCATGGTATTCTTGTCATCTATTTTAATCTGCTCAATTGCTTGCAGTTGTCGGTCTCTGCTTTGCCATGTCAATAGCTTTCAGACTACCCTTCTGTCTTACATGGATCTTTTCTATTTGATTTTTCATATGTTCAGCTTGACGAACTAAGTCACTCTGAATACAGTTGCAGTGCCCAGTGATCCCACTTCAAAACTTTAATGGAACATGTGAGATAGTCAACCCTGGAAAGTCAAATAACAACAGGAGAATTGAATCTTACTTTCCAAGTTGGGTTGTGTATGTAAGTGAAGTGGCTCCTTAAATTGTTTCTGTTTCAAGCATTCAAACCCATCTTAAAAAGCAAAAATGCAAATATTTGTAGAGTGCTCTATATGTGACCATTCCTGTATGTTACTGTAAAGAACCATGAAGAAAATCCTGACATTGAGAGATCAGCTTGACTGGGGCAGAGGTACATGGCATCAAGAAGTGAGGAATATCATTAGTAGTAGAAGAAATATAGAACATGATTTCTAACCTATCTTAGGAAACATTTTCATTAATAGCTAACTTTTCAATGATAAATGGTAAATATTATATTTACATACTTCTTATTTTCATGGAATCTACTGTAGGAGTCTAATGCTCCTCTAAGCACTGTAGATAATATGAGAGATACTAACAACAGGGACCCCAACTTTGAGTAGCTTTGCAATTTAGTTGTAAAAAAATGCATTTTATAGGAAAATTTATAAGTAATATATAACAATATAATAAAGAATTAAAGTGTACTTCACTAAGAAAAACAGCCTTGACAGGCCAGCAATCAAAAAGGCTCAAAATAGAGTGGAGACATTTTTATGGAAGTTGTATGACTGGAGATGGGACTAGAAATATGAGATTTGGATGAGTAGAGAGAAATAGATAAAAAACATAAAGTGAAGTTAACAGCAGGGATATTGGAATGAGTGTGACAAAATTGGCAGTGACATGAATGGTTTTTTGAAAGAGTACTTTTCCAACCAGATTTCCACAGTTTTGACCCCTCTCCTTAGGAACCTTTCTATGAACTGCACTTTGAGCTTAGAACCTTCCCTTTTTTTTTAAATCTTCACCTGTCTCCCCCACTGACAGCCTTTCTCTGAAACTCCAGTCCCTGATTGGTTCCTTGTATGAACCCATTAATACCCTCCCTCTTGGCTGCCTGCCTAACTTTGTAACTCTCCACCTCCCTTCCTGCTGAAAGGAATCTCTTCTCTGGACAGTCCATCGACATTCAAATCACCTGCCTGACTGGATTACCTGCATCCAGAATTTTCCTAAAGAGTGCTTCCCACCTCAGTTGAGCTATTCCTAAGTAGCATTTTCTGGTATGTGCCTTCCCGGTTCTTCATGTTCTGTGTGTCCATGACACTAATTTAATGAAGAAATTTAAGACCATTGAGACAAATAGATTTGCTCTGTCAAAATGTCAAGATGACCGATTTCTTCACTATTTTGTTTATTTGAAATGGCTATCTATTCTAAAGAATGGACACAGGAGCCTCATAGGGCAAATTAAATGCGATCTCACTAAAGATACTGAAACTTGGAATTTAATTAAGGTTTGCACAATTGGTCTTAAAAGGAAGGGACTGTAAGTCATGTTGATAGAATAACAAGTGCCAAAGGAGTTCAATACAAAAAGATAACAAAATACATAATGCAAGATGTGCTGTATATAGTATCTGTAATCATTGCAAACACTATAACAGGATGAATAAGAAATTAATGCACACAATGATCTTGGCAATGTTGGTATAAAAAAAGGTTTGGTTACTTACTATATAGGAAAAATTAAGCTAGGAAAGAGGCTGCATAAATTTTTAATATTTAAGTTTGAATAAAGATAATATCACTCTCTAGGTCTTAGCAAAAAACACTGAAAAAACTACTAGCATCATTTGAGAATTAAGACTATAATCCTAGTCACTAAAGGAAATAACAAATGATTTCCATTTTGATTAAAACCTACAGAAATGTAAAAATTTGGAGCCTATGACAGACTAAGTTCACATAGTATAAAACCACCAATCTAAACTTGTTAGCATGGTTATCCACCACACCACAGCCTTTTGTCCTAACTCAGTTCCTATTTCATACACCTTTAGCTTTTTGAAAATGGTGTAGTTCAGCACTCTGGGAGTTAGTAGGGGGATCACATCAGATCATACTTACGTCCCCCCCAGATAACCTTAGATCACCATTTTAATGTTGTGGTAGCAATATAAGTGAGTGAAAGCTAAACTAATCTAAAATTCTGCAGGACATCTTCCATTTTCCCCTGAAGATATCCCCTCCACCCTTCCCACATGATTCTGGCCCCTCTGTGTATGCCCCCTGTGGTCTACATTCCAGACTCCTTATATTCTGGCTTCTGTTAGCAGAAAATTGGAAGGAACAAAGTTTGTTTGGAGTTTATTCCTGAGCCCTCACCCTGTGAAGTCTTCCTAAGCTGTTGGTCCCAGAGGCTCCTGGGAGGTAGCCACTTCCTGGGGTTTCTCCCCATGGAGTGTTAGCATCCTTTCTTTGCTATCCCCTGGGTACCAAAGTATCCCTGGGTTCTCCCTATATCCTGTTCTCACTTTTGTAGCAGCCCTTCATTATATTCACCTCGACTCTCTCCAATTTGATTGTGCTATTATTTCCTGCTGAGACTTGATACCCAAACAAAAATCAAATGCTATTTTTCTGTCATCAGTTCAGGGAATTTGTGTGAAATTAATAACAAAAGATTTTCAAATCTTGCTGTTTCTAATATGCTGTTAGCTACATATATTTTTTTGAACTAGCAGCAGTGGGAAATTTGAAAAGATAGAAATATGAGATGTAGATGTAGATAGATTTTAGAAATATTCCTCACTGGAGGTGATGACACGTGTGGAAATACTAAGGCTGACATTCATTATGGACTGTTCTTTGCTAATTAAATTTCAGAAATTGTATAAAGCGTGAATTGTTTTGTGTAAGTGTTCAGCATATTTGGTACAGCTGGGGAGGAACACAAAGGATGTTGGGAAGCCCATCATTAGATAAAAACTTTGAGAAAAGTCAAGTGCCTTCAAACCCAGTCTTGATATTATTTCACCAAAGAAATGATTAATATTTCTTTTTCAGAATAAGTTTCTCTACAAGACTAGCTGGACTGAATCTACCTTTGTGGTGGTGTGTTTTCCCATTCCACATGACCCAATTCTAAGTTTCAGATGTACTGGGTTACATTGGTTCTTCTCTGGAAGTGCATGCTTTTGAGTTCACCTCCACATCATATATCCCCATGTAAATATATTTAATGACATACCCTCTCATCTTTCCTTGCCTACCAAATCCTTGTCACTATCCAATATCCAGAACAAATGACTGCTCTTTTAGAAGATTTACCCAGATTCCTCCAGAAAAGACTTCCTTTACACTTTCAAACTACTAGGTGTTCCTCCACATTAGCATATTTAGCATTCTGGGTAGTAGAAATATTTTTCCTCCCCTAGGATTCAGCTCAGTACATAATAGCATATGATAGCACTTAATGGATGAATGAATGAATTTATTAGCTATCCAGAAAGCAAACTCATATATAATCTGGATTCTGTTCTTATAAAGCTCTAAATATGTATTCCTTAATGTCCATGGGAGATAATTTTCGGATAAAATGTAATTAAACATATCTATTAAATTAACATTTATTGATCACTTGCTACTTCAAGTAAACCGGGATATTTTATTTCTTGCCCATATAAACACAGACTTCCCTTGTCTCTGTTAAAACATATTAAGTATTTTCCATTTAAACCCACTGAGACAGAATTCATGAAACAAAAAGGGGGGGGGGGCCATACATGCCAACCAAATCCTGTATATAATCATAAAATGTTACATGGTTGAAAAAGGATACTTGGAAAATCTATTTGAATCTTTCTTATACACTATCTATTTTAACAGTGAACTGCTTTTTGAAATCTTTACAAAGACTGGAAAGTAGTATAATGAATGACTACACAAGAAATCAGCAGATGGTATTCCTCAGAGCTAAAATACAACGGACATGATGACTAAAGTTACTGTGGTAAAACTGGACCACAATTTTAACAATGAATGCTGTAAATTTCATGGGTCTGAAGGCTGACTAAACCAACATGATTCCTCTCACTGAAAATATGTAAATATAACTATTTACTTTATTGGGCTCTTCAATCCTGCTATCTCACTATTTGTGGTTGCTAAGCAACCTTAGTACTAATACCGTGGCATGCTACTTAAAGACGGAGGCACCAAGATGTGTTTCTTGATTTATTTATTTGAATGGAAATAATCCAGGTCCAAAATAAAATCTTTTCAGTGTGACAGCTGGCACTGACTAGGTAACAACTTGCAAAATCACTGCAATCACAATACTTTTCTTTTTTCCCTAAAAGGTGAACAGTGCCTAGATACCTCTTTACCCCAAATAAATATTTGGTTAATACTGTTTGGTAGGATTGCTTATGAATATCTGAAGATAGATTTTAGCTAAGGAAGTTTATGTGAAAAAGTATGTGTAGTGGAGCTCAGAGCTCAGGACGTTTGTAGGACAATCTGAAGTATGAATTATTGCAACTGTATTACCCAGTGAGCAAACTAACCCATCAAGCTATATAAGTTGTCACAAAATGTACTGAGGCATTCCGTTCCACTCAGGTGAGATAGGACAAAGGGCAGAAAGAAGGAGTCAGCGTCATAAAAATCCTTGCTGCCTCAGGGTAATAGTAACTTATTCCACTATATTTATAGGTCACTAATGGTAACTGATCCAAAAGAAATGGTGGCATCGAATTGTCCTTGGCCTTTTGTCAAAAAGAAAGAAATCATCCATGATTACAGTCATGGACAAAAAAAAAAAATCTACAATAAATAACTGTTAGTGTAAATACAGTGATAATATGCAATGTATTCAACTTATTTTCTATGTTTTTTTCCCCAATGGTATTGTTCAAGTTTTTGTGCATGCAGAGGAAAATAAAGTACACTAGTATACTATTCAAAATTACAAGGGACTAAAATTGCTATTTTCACTTTTGACTGTTGGGAGTGCACAGAATATTACAATAAATCATCCCCCTCATCTCCCCCAATGTTTCCTCTCCAGGTGAGATGTTTTTGTTAGGTGAAGCTGAGATACTGGAAAATAATTTCAGCTCTTTCCTGTACTCTGTATCTCAGAGCAGCATACATACATTTTCCAGCTCTTAATTTTTATCCTTCCATTCTAAGTCAACATTCCCCAAGATAACTTCTGTTAAGGAAAATTACATTATTTACCGATACTGCTCATGGCTACCATTTATTGAGGACTTGATGTGTGACTGGAGTTGATACCATTCTAGATTATTCTTTGCTTGCTTCACAAATCTAGTAAAATCCATTGAATAACCCAGAATCTTTGTTTCAGGGAAGAGTGGACATGGAACTCACCAAAATCTAAGTTTTTCCTATGATAAGCACTACAGGGAAGCAATAAAGTGCAATAGAATAACTATTTTATTCCTAAAACATAATTTATGATTCCACTCCCTCATTTGTTATTCTGCTGAAATACTTTGAAACTCAGGCATAATCTCTGCTGAAAATCCTCAGACATATGATTATTATAAAGCAGTCACACATTTCCTGTTTTCATAATTTCTATGGCTAAGCTCTTTTAATCAAACCTGTACCATTTTAGTCTCTATTGTTAACTGTTACAAACATGGTGATAGTTAAGAAATGGTCTTACCTATCAATTTAAGATTTGGAAATTTATAAGGAAACTCTGGCATAATTTACCATAACATAATAAATTATAGTTTTCTATGATGCATGTTTAAAAGAATGCTTATGACTAAATTTGTATCTGACAAGGAGTCTATTTGATTTACTGATAAGTAATTTTTTGACTGAATATGTCAACCTGCCACATATAAACAACAAAGAAATAAATTCAAAAAGTGGAAAAATGATTTAAGTTGATGGTCTGCATTATATTAGTTGGTTACTTTGCTTAATATATTAGTTGAACTCCTGAAAGGTAATATTCAACCTGAATTTTAGTAAATTACCTTAAACATTAATAGGAAAATAAGTTATTTGAAGGAAAACCATTCTTAATGCTAAACAAAGCGAATGATCATCTCCATTTTTTTTTTCATTTTATGATCTATTTTTCTTTAAAAGATGTAGCTTACATGGTAAAAGAATATTTGGAACTCTATTAAGCAAACCATACAATAAACTGAAATCTAGGGGCACCAGGGTGGCTCAATTAATTAAGCATCTGCCTTCAGCTCGGGTCATGATCTCAGGGTCCATGGATTGAACTCCATATCAGACTCCCTGCTCAGCTTTTCTCTCTCTCTTTCAAATAAATAAATAAAATATTTTAAAAAATATGAAATCTAAGCAGAGAAACAAATACATTACCCATTGAAAAATAATGATTAAAAAATTAGATTCCTCCACCCAAACACTTGATCAGTTTTGGACAGATTTATTATCCCATGTAGCCTCAAACTGTGTTTATGATGCACATAGATATTTTCAACTGACCAAGAGTGTCTTGTTTTGCACTCACAAAGCAGTAAACACTTTTTGGCATAATTTATTTAATTTAAATGAACGGTGCCCACACATGGGCTTCTCAAGTTGCACTTATACATCTCATACTGTAGCATACTTACATATCTCCCCTTTCTGGAAGGCATAATTCCCTGTAGAAGCTTACTGAAATGCCAGCTCAACCAGACCATGAAGCTCTAGCCTAGTGAACAATCTACCAGCCTCAAAATATTCAGGTGCTAAGTTAAAACTAACACTCCCTTTTCTTGTTTAAAAAAAGTATAAAGAAAAGCCTGCTTATTAGCACCTATCTAGGTGTTATTTTAAACTTTTAAACATAAATCAATCCATGTTTTGTGTTTTTGTCCACAAAGGAAGAAAAAAAAACATAAAAAAAAAAAGATTACCACATGTTTAGGATTCAAATTATTCTGAAATAAAGTAATTAATGGTAAAAAATTATTAATATTCAAATGCTTAAAATAAATATTGTTGACCTTAATATCTGAAATACAGCATATCTGTAATGTGATTATTTAATCATAGCTTAGTGTCAACTTCATCACATCTGAAAAGACTCTAAATTTACAAGTTCTTAAGTGTACTATTTCTCTGCTTTATAAATAAGGTTCATTGGTAAGTAAAATTATTTCCTTACAGGTTAAAATCTTTGATTTACAGAAATACTTAACAAGAAATTAAATAAAACCCAACTCTCTTCTAAACATTTCAATATACTTTTAGGCAACAGGTAGTAAACTATACAAGCTAATTATCCTCTGTGCTCATTTTCTAACATCCTTTTTAAAACTTTCTTTAAGCTTTCTGCTCTAGATAACAAGAGATGATATTTCCTTTCATCTATTTTTTTTCTTTATTGCATCCTTCAAGTGCTGACAGAACAATAAAATAAGGCTACAAGAGACACTTTTGGCAGAGTTGTTTCCTAAGAACATTTGGGAATGATTTGGTGATATGTACATGCAATAGTCACCAAAAAATACCCTAGACTGACAAAACAAAATAGAAAAACACAGACTTTCAAAGTTGTACTTGATGCTGTTCCTTTGAAAGTAGAATCCTTGCTTAGTCATCATTGATTTCCTCCAAATTCCTAGTCTAAGGATGATCTTAGATGATTGAATGTCACAGAGTAATAAAAACAAACATGGTCTGTGTACTGTGTAGTTTGCAGTAAATTCTCCATTGGAACTTTCTTCCAAATTTAATTCCATATCATAAATAGGAAAAATCTTTTATGTTGGTCACATTGCTTTTAGTAGTGAAGCACAATGCTGTTCTTTTAGTGAAATTAAGACTTCTACTTTATTGAACTATTTAATAAAATATATCTTTATTGAATATAAAAATGTTCTATGTATTAAAACATATTCAACATTTTTTTAGAGTTTTGGGGGAAATCTCTGGGTGGCTCAGTGGCTTAGCACCAGCTTGGGCCCAAGGTGTGATCCTGGACCCTGGAGACCAGAATCGAGTCCCACGTCAGGCTCCCTGCATGGAGCCTGCTTCTCCTCTGCCTGTGTCTCTGCCTCTCTCTGTCTCTCATGAATAAATAAATAAAATCTTTAAAGAAAAAGAAATAGAGTTTTGAATACAAGAAATATTTATACTTAGAAAAAATTTCTCCCTCTAGGATATAATTTTCACTATATCTTTCAGAGAATTTACCATCACAGATTCACTGTTAGTGATTAAGGAACCAAAATTTGGACTGTGAAAATAAAGGTCAAATAAATAGTAGTTAATGAGAGAGTAATGAAATAGGTTTTTTATAGTTTTCTGATCTGGTCTTAAACATGCATTTTGTATATGAATATATACAAAATTTCTCTTGAGAGATTTCTTTAAAAAGTCATATTTTTAAAAAAATGGTTTCCTATCTCCCTCCAAAGATCAATACTTTTTCAAAATAAAATTTTTAGTTATCAAATATTTATTCTGCCATTCATATATGAGAGGGGTCTCCCTTTAACCATTATACTAACAAATATCTTTAATGAGCCAAGTGTCATAGACCTTGAGCATCTATGCTTAATTTATCGTGAAAAGAGAGAGAACAAAAGATTTTATGCCTCCTGAAAAAAGAATACAAGAGACCGACAAAGAAGTCTTGCCAAATAAATTTAACATGAGTAAATTAGATCTAGATCATTAGGGGAGCATGTTAAAATATCCTATAGGGATGCAATAAGCCCAAGCAGACTATAGGAAACTCCCTAGGTCAAAATCTACTGAGTTTCTTCAATAAAGAGATTTTAAGAAAAAAGAGAAATCGGGGGACTGTGTACATTAAAAGTACTCCAAAGACTTAAATACCCCCTGTAAATTAACAGGATATTTGTCTTGATTAGATATGCACACTCATTTAAACGATCCTCATTCCTTTTTCATGAATCACAGTGGCTTCAGGTGAGGGGAAGATGACAGCAGTGTCGGAGGACCCTAGGCTTACTTTGTTCCATGAATTCAATTAGATAACTATTAAATCACCCTAAATGCCCCAGAAATAAATCTTAAAACTGGCAGAAAAAACTCCACAACTAAAAGTAGAGAAGAGGCCACACTGAGGGAGGTGGAAAGGACAGAGACACAGTTTGGGAGAGAAACTGATTGTGGATGCTATGGTAGGGAAGCAACCAGGGCCACAGAGAAAGGTGAGAGAGAGACTAGTACACAGAGGAGCACACAAGGAAGATAAATCCCCATAGCAATTGGCTTGGAAAGTGAGAAGGCCTGAATTTCATGAATTCTTGCACCCTATGGGGCTTAAAGCCTGGAGTTTTGAAGGTCAGCTCTCCAGGAGAGCTCAGAAGACATTGGGGCTGCTTTGAGAAAAAAGGTGGGGCAAATAGCCCAAGGATGTAACCCATGGAAACAGTGATCTGAAGAGCACCAGGGACACACAATGGGAGTTTTGTGAGGCCTTAGTTCTGGTGGTGGTGGTGACAACAGGTCTCATTTCACAAGCAGACCAGAGTGTGCATAGTTAATATGAATCACATTCAGGCCAGGGACCAAAAACTGTCTACAACAGGCAAAGAGAGCCTCTGCAGACAACTTTCCTAAATGATAAAATGGCTGGAACATAACAGCAGAGTGCACGCAGCACATATTGAATACATTCCCAGAAGTGCCAGGCCCTAGGGAATAGAATACACCAAATGGTAGGTCACTATAGGAACTCTTTAGGCCATTAACCTTAAGAACAGGAGATATAGTTGACTTTAACATACAGAAATGGCATAGACACTTAAACAGAATGAGAAGACAGAGTAATTTGTCCCAAATGAAAGAACAAGATAAGGCCATGGCTGGAGATATAAACAAAACAGATATAAGTAACATGCCTGATGGAAAATTTAAAGCAATGATCATAAGGATACTCACTAGACTTGAGAAAAGAGTGGAGGGCATCAGTGAGAACAGTAGCACAGAGATAAGGAATAGCATAGGAGAGATAAAGGGCTCAATAAATGAAATGAGAAATGTGTTTTATGGAGTGAATAGCAGGCTGGAAGAAGCAGATAAATGAATTAATGACTGAGAAGATAGAATAATGGAAAGTAATCAAGCTGAACAGGAGAGAAAAGAATTATGCAATCTGAGAATAGACTTAGGGAACTAAGTGACTGGGTAATAGCAACACTTGTGTTATAGGAGTCCCAGAAGAGGAAGAGAGAAAACGGGGAAGATAATTTATTTGAAGAAATAATATCTGAAAACTTCAGAATCTGGGGAATCAAATGGATATCCAGATCCATGAGGCACAAAGACCCCATAACAAAATCCAAACCAAAATATATTGTAATGAAAAAGGTAAAATATAGTGATATAGAAAAAAATATGAAAAGCACCAATACAAAAGAAGACAGTTACATGCAAAGGAAAAGCCAAAAAGGCAATCAGTGGATTTTTTTAGCAAAACTTTCCAAGCCCTAGGGAGTGCCATGATGTATTCAAGTGCTGATTAGGAAAAACCTGCAGCCAAGAATACTCGATCGATCCAAGAAGGCTATCATTCAGAATAGATGAGAAGAGTTTCCCAAACAAAAACTAAAAGGAGTTCATCACTAAACCAGACCTGCAGGAAATATTAAAGGGGACTCTGAGTAGAAAGGAGAAACCAAAAATGATAGTATGAAGGCAGGAAGCACAAAAACAGAAAAAAAAAAAAAAGAATATTTCTGTGAAAAATTAGGGAACTTACAAAAATAAAAGTATTTAAAAGATGACACCATACCTAAAACACGGGGAGGGGAAGAGTAAAAAATGGGTTCAAATTTAAATGACCACCAATTTACTATAGACTGCTATATGCAGATGTCATATACAAACCTAATAGTAACTACAAATAAAAAACCACTAATATGCAAGGAATAAAGAGAAAGAAATCCAAGTGTATCACTAAAGAAAACCAACGAACCATGAAAGAGAAAAGCCAAGAAAGGATCAGAGAAAATCTCCAGAAACAACCACAAAACAATAAAATGGCAATAAATACATATGGACCAACAATTACTTTGAATATAAATGGACTAAATGCTCCAATCAAAAGGTACAGGGTGTCAGAATAGATAAAAAAAAAAAGAAAAAAAATCAAGACTCATCTATCTTGCCTACAATAGATGCATTTTAGACCTAAACACACCTGCAGATTGAGAATGAGGGGATGAAGAACTATCATGCAAATGGATGTCAAAAGAAAGCTAGAGTAGCAATACTTACATGAGACAAAATACAATTTTTAAAAAACACTATAACAAGAGACAGAGAAGGACACTATAAACTACAAAGGGTACAATCAAAGAAGAAAATATAACAATTGTAAATATGTATCCAATGTGGGAGCACCAAAAAATGTAAAACAGTTAACAAACATAAAGGAACTAATCAATAGCCATATGATAATAGTAGAGGACTTTAACACTCCACTGACATCAACAGATATATCATCTAAACAGAAAAATCAACAGCTTTGAATGACATAATGTATGAGATGGGTTTAACAGATATATTCAGAAATTCCATTCTAAAATAGCAGAATACACATTCTTTCCACTGAACATAGGACATTCTACAGAATAGATCACATAGTAAGCCACAGAACAGCTTCAACAAATTCCAAAACATTGAAATCATAACATGCATCTTTTCTGACCACAAAGCTATGAAACTAGAAGTCGACCATAACAAAAATTCTGGAAAAAACACAAATAAATGGAGATTAAACAACATGCTACTAAACAATGAATGAGTCAACCAGGAAATAAAAGAAGTAAAGTACATGAAAACAAATGAAAATTAAAACACAAAGTTTCAAAAGCTTTAGGATGCAGCAAAAGCAGTTCTAAGAGGGAAGTTTGTAACAATGCAAGCCTACTTCAAAAAGAGAAAAATCTCAAATAAACAACCTAACCTTACACTTAAGGGAGCTAGAAAAAGAATAAAAACAAAACCTAAAATCAGTAGAAGGAAAGAAATAATAAAGATTAGGGAAGAAATAAATGATATAGAAACTTAAAAAACAGAACAGATCAATGAAACCATGAGCTACTTTAAAACACACACACACACACACACACACACACACACACACAGACACAGTAAAATTGACAAACCTCTAGAAGGACTTCTAAAGAAAAAAAAAAAAAGAGAGAGAAAGGACCCAAATAATATTACAAGTGAGAGGATAAATAAACACCACAGAAATACAAACAATTATAAGACAATATTATAAAGAACTACATGTCAAAAATTAGACAACCTAGAAGAAATGGATAAATTCCTAAAAACATAGAAACTACCAAAACTGAACCAGGAATAAAAATTTGAACAGATTGATGACCAGCAAAGAAAGTGACTCCGTAATCAAAAAACTCCCAACAAAGTCCAGGACCAGATGGCTTCACAGGTTAATTCTACCAAACATTTGAAGAAGAATTAAGGGGATCCCTGGGTGGCTCAGCGGTTTAACACCTGCCTTCGGCCCGGGGCATGATCCTGGAGTCCCAGGATTGAGTCCCACCTCAGGCTCCCTGCATGGAGCCTGCTGTCCCTCTGCCTGTGTGTCTCTGCCTCTGTGTGTGTGTGTGTGTGTGTGTCTCTCATGAATAAATAAATAAATAAAATCCTAAAAAAATTAAATTAAATTAAATTAAAGAAGAATTAATACCTAGTCTTCTCAAACTATTCCAAAAAACAGAAAAAGTAAAACTTCCAAATTTATTCTATGAGGCCAGCTATTACCCCTGATATCAAAACCAGATAAAGATACCACATAAAAAGAGAACTACAGGTCAATTGTTTAAAAAAATATTTATTTATGAGAAAGAGAGAGAGAGAACATTTGAGTGGGAGAGGAAGAGAAAATCCTCAAGCGGACTCCCTGCCAAGTGTAGAGCTTCACTCAGGTGGCTCAATCCCACTACCCTGAGGTCATGACCTGAGCTGAAATCAAGAATCAGATGATTAATGGACTGAAGCTCCTAGGTGCCCCTACAAGTCAATATCTCTAATGAACATAGATGCAAAACTCAACAAAACACTAGCAAACCAAATCCAACAAAATAGAACTACCCTATGATCCAACAATTGCACTACTGTGTATTTACCCCAAAATATGAAAACACTAATTCAAAAGGATACATGCACCTCTATGTTTATTGCAACGTTATTTACAATAGCCAAGATAGCACTGGATGTTATACTATATGTTGGCAAGTTGAATATAAATAAATAAATAAATATTTTTTCAAAAAGTCCAATGTCCATTGACTGATGACTGGATAAAGGTGTGGTATACAATGGAATATTATTCAGCCATTAAAACCTTGCCATTTGTAATTACATGGTTGGAACCAGAGGGTATAATGCTAAGTGAAATAAGTCAGAGAAAGACAAATACCAGATGATTTCACTCAAAGATGGAATTTAAGAATCAAAACAAATGAGCAGGGATCCCTGGGTGGCGCAGCGGTTTGGCGCCTGCCTTTGGCCCAGGGCGCGATCCTGGAGACGCAGGATCGAATCCCATATCGGGCTCCCGGTGCATGGAGCCTGCTTCTCCCTCTGCCTGTGTCTCTGCCTCTCTCTCTCTCTCTGTGACTATCATAAGTAAATAAATAAAAAAATTAAAAAAAAATCTTAAAAAAAAAAAAAAATGAGCAAAGAGGGAAAAAAGATAATGAGACAAACAAAGAAGCAGACTTTTAACTATATAGAACAGACTACTGGTTACCAAAGGGGAAGTGGATGGGGGTATGGTTGAAGTAAGTAATGACAGTTAAGAAATGCACTTGTGATGAACACTGGGTGATAAAATAAAAACTTCAAAAAATGTTTTAAAAAGATTAAATAAAAGAATCACAATTGTGCTGGATTCTGTGATCAATTGTACATTACCACTATCTTTTCATAAGGACTCTACAATTACAGAAGAAAACCAAAGAAAATACATTTCCAAGAATTCCCTTTGCTGTATGCCAGGAGTTGAATTTGTCATTGGGAGACACTCACACGAAATTTGGAAGGTGGAAGACACACATGAACAAAGTAAGACACCTTGGCATCCACTATTGCAGCCATCTGCAACAATTGGAGGGAAATTCCCAGAATTTCCATAATTACAGTGGCTTCTGAGTGAGCTGCAAAGCCACAGCTGAGAAAGTCAGTGGTGGTGATTTGGCTTTTAAATATTTGGCTCTTCCAAGAGGGGGAGGTTCCTAATTCTCTATTAAAACTTTTTTTTTCTATTAAAACTTTTAACAACAGAAATGCATTCTGTTTCTCTGACCTAATCCTAAATGATATAAGATTCCTATGGTTTTGTAATCAGAGAAAAAAATCTTACCAACTGGTTCTAGTTTTAAAATCCTGAATAAGGATTCTGACCCAACTTGCGCTAAATGCCCACTCCCATACCAATTATTGTAACCAGAAAGATGCATTTCTGTGATTAGCTCAAACTGTGTAATTACCCTATGACTGGCCTGGGGAAGTCAAATGTAATAAAGTCATTCTTAAGGAAAGTCATACTTAAATTGAAAGGATAATGTGTCCCTAAAGGAGAAATGAACATCTTTTTTTTTTTTTTTTAAAAGGTAAGTACTAGGTAGATTCACAAATAAATTGCCACTATGCACTCTATCATTAGAGCCCCAACTTCCTCCATTTAGAAGTATGGTGTCCTAAAGACAGCTCAAACTAGATGCGATGGTGGTTAATCCTATAGTTTAAAGCTGAATAGCCAGAGGAAAGTCAAAAGAAAGCAATAGGAAAGCACCAAAATCATGAGACTGATCATCTAACAAGGCAAGAAAGGTGAGACATTAAATGAGAAGATAAATCCATCTAAAAAAGCAAGTATTCTAAAAATGATCATTTAACCTTATTTGACCATCCAACTAAAATATCAGCATCATCACAATCTATTTTCCTATCCTGCTTTATGTTTATTCTTGTACTCACATTATTATATCTTTATTTGTTCCTATGCCATCTTTGCAGAACCCAAGTACCATGAGGTCAAGACCACGGATAATTTTGTTCACAAACCTATTCCAGTTCCTGGAAGAGTACTTTATCCAAGTAGGTTCTCAGTAAATACTTAATGAATGATCTTTCCAAATTGTGTCAGAGCAAGTTAATTTTTGAAAAGTCCCTTGATACTCAGCTATTGAGTGCTGTAACGTCCACACCAGAAGAGTTCTAACCTTAGCTGCAAGGTACTGGAAGAGACTTCACCTTCATTTGGTAATGTTTAAAGACATTGATGATATAATCATAAATCAGTACGTACTATTTTCCATGAGCTCACAGCTTAGTGAGACTGACAGACAGATAATATACTGGAGTAAGATTAGTGCTCTAAGAAAGATGTAGAATTACCATGGAAGCATTTGAGCAGCACCTTGCAACAGGAAGAAGAGATCCCATTTACGAGACAAGAGAGGAGCAGCAGAATCAAGGACTTATGAAGAACAACTTTAGTCCACTTTTGGCCATGGTTATATAGCAGAAAGCATAAACACAAACAGTTCAATAAGTTGTTAATTCAACACTAAAATGAGCAAAGAAAAAGTATAAATAAGAGATCAATTTTCAGTTTTGATTCTATATGTAAGGAGCTTGAAGTCCCCACTCTGTCCTAACAGCAATTGGAAAGCTCAACAAATTGAAAAATCAACAATCTATCCAGGATTCATGAGAGGTAAATATATAGAGCAAAGCACTGCCCTTCAATCCCTGGATTGAAGAGCCCAGCAGGTGAAATAGGCTGTCATGGTTTACCAGTGCAGAGACTCAGGAGAGGATCCTCAAAACCCAGGGCTGGGCAGGAAAGTCTGAATTGTTATTCAGGAGCTACTAATAATTCAGTGTAGACAAATCTGAGACTTAAAAATGACAGGGGCACCCAATCATATGGAAACACACAATTTTGTGAGACTTATTTCCAGAAACTTGACTAGGTTCTCACAGTTAATATCAGGGATAATCTCAGGCTTCTGGCCTGAGAGAGGGAGAAAGGAACCATTTTGAAATATACCAGAGCTCTCTGTTCTTCTTAATAAGGACTGGCTTCAGGGGAAACTAGTTAACTAAGCCTAACCCAGCTAGTTATTATCAGAGCCTAACTGCTCTGGGGGAAAAGAAACAGTCAACTGCAGCCCCCTCTAGCCTTCTATATGGGAAAAGAGAAATACCCAACTCTTGCCCACTACAGCCATCCTCTTCCACCCAAAGAAGGAGGAAAAAATACAGAGAACACTTGTAAAGCTCACAGATCAGAGACATAAGCTCATTAAGAACTGAGACCTAACCATAGGACTGGGAAAGTATGTCCTACCCCATATCTTATCACCACACTCACTAGAGGCTTATTTACAACACCCCTTTTAGCCAGTGCATCATTTCTGGCTATCCAGAAAAATCATAAGGCATTCTCAATGGCAAAAACATAAAAAATAAGCAAAAATAAAATAAAACCACCCCAAAATCTGAAGAGACAGTGCAAATATCTGAATGAGACATGAAAAGGGTGTTGAAATTACCAGACTGGGAATTTAACACAACTATGATAAATACTCCAAAAGTATAAAGTAGACAGGACATAAGAACAAATGGACCATGTAAGTAGAGAGATGACAATCCTAAGGAAAATAAACAAAAGGAAAAACCAGAGATTAAAAACTCTGTAGCAGAAGTGAGGAATGACTTTAATAGGCTACTAATAGGGATCCCTGGGTGGCGCAGCGGTTTGGCGCCTGCCTTTGGCCCAGGGCGCGATCCTGGAGACCCCGGATCGAATCCCACGTCGGGCTCCCGGTGCATGGAGCCTGCTTCTCCCTCTGCCTATGTCTCTGCCTCTCTCTCTCTCTCTCTGTGACTATCATAAATAAATAAAAATTTAAAAAAAATAGGCTACTAATAAATAGACCAGATACAGATGAAGAAAGGATCTCTGGGTTTGAGAATGTCTCAATAGAAACCTCCAAAACCAAAAGCAAACAGAGATCAAAGACTGAAAAAGAAATCAGAACAGAATATTCAAGAACTCTGGGATAAGCACAAAAAAATGTAACATATGCATAATGGGACTATGCATATTCCCAGAAGGAGTAGAAAGAAAGAAGGAAACAGAAGAAATATTTAAAACAATAATGACTGAGAATTTCCCCAAATCAATGTCAGACACCAAACCACAGATCTAGGAAGCTCAGAGAACACCAAGGAGTATAAATGCCCCCAAAGCTCCACCTTGGCATGTTGTCTTCAAACCAGAGAAAAATCAAAGATAAAGAAAAAAAAGCCTTGAAAGAAGCAAGAGGGGAAAAGCACCTCATCTATAGAGGAACAAGCTTACATCTAACTTCTCAGAAACAATACAAGCAAGGAGAAAGCAAAGCGAAATATTTAAAGTATTCAGAGAAAAAAACACCAACCTACAATTCTGAATTCTATGAAATCATCCTTCAAAAGTGAAAGAAATAAAGGATTTCTAAGACAAACTAAAATTGAGATCATTTGTTGCTAGTAGACTTGCCTTGCAAGAAATGTTAAGGGTTCTTTAAAGAGAAGAAAAACAATGTAGGTCAGAAATGCAGATCTACATTAAGAAAGGCAGAGCATGAAAGAAAGAATAAATGAAGATAAAATAATAGAACAATTCTCCATGAGTTCATAGTCTGATGTCTTCCCAAGATTTTATTTTAGGAATAGCTTTTCTGCTTTCTTTGATCTTCCTCTGGGCGTGCCTGCAAAACCCAAGAACAAAAACTTGAGAACTAAAAAATTCAACCATTCATTACACTTTTGTTTTATTTATTATTTTTTCTACTTGATGTAAAAAAGATTTGGCTGAGTATAAATCAAGTTAATTGGCATTCTTGACCTACAATCTTTCTCTATCCTCCTTCCTCTCTCCCTTTCTTTCTTTCCCCTCTTCCCTCCCTGCTCCACTCCTCTTTTTCTCTCTCATCTCTTCTCCATTACTAGCTTCTAAATTTCTAGTTGAGTTTCTAACAGTAAAATTGATTGAATCACTAGTGGACATTAAATAATGAAAATTGACCAGTTTTATGTGGATATGTAATTTTGTCCAACTCTACAAACATCTGAAGTAATTTTTTGGTTCTTGAGTCATTTCATTCAGATGGTTTTCAATTTTAACACTGGGTTATACTCATTTTAGGTTACTCTTTATTACACACACTTCATTTGCTGTGAATATTTTTATTCTATATATTTTCTTTTAATTTTACAGCTTTATTTTTTTACTTTCAAAAACACCAGATGCAAATTTCTCACAACTATTTTTTATATTTTTGTTTAAGCAAATATACTTATTTTAATGTCATTATGATCTTTGAATCAATAAAATAATAATCATAAACTGGGTACTACTCAAAGCACATAGCATTCTGATTTCCCATACCTCTGGACTGGCTTAATGGTTTCATGACATAAATTTTTAAAATATTGAAATAAGAAAATTACATGTGTATCTATAAAGAGAGAAGGAGAAAATAAAATCATTCACAGTGTGTCATACTGTGGTCATTGGGGATATGGCTGAAATGTATATAATTTTAATGAAATAAAATCAGGAGCTATTTGAAAGTCTATTGCTTGTTAGGAATGAATGTATGTTTCATGGTACCACGAAGGTCTGCAGGTTGTAGGAACTAACTGTAAAGATGATGAAGGTGTGTGTGTTGGAGAGGGGGTGGAACTAAGAACTGGACTAATTAATCTTTGATTATCTCCAACTCTGGGGTATATCAGTTTTGTGCTCAAAGTTTCCCAAAAACACAAGCCTGATTCCCTATGAAGATGCCCTTGACAAAACACAATAATAATGCCCCTAAAATTTTACACCCTTATCTGTCAATGTTGACTGGAAAAATAGAGAAAAGGCTTAAAAATATAAAAATAATAAATAAAAAGTAATACAGTTGCTTATTGTGAAAAGAATGGATGACAGCTAGGATGTATTTACGTATATATTTAAAAGATCTTTTTTGTAGGGACACCTGGGTGGCTCAGTCAGTTAAGTGTCCATCTCGATTTCTGCTCAGGTCATGATCTCAGGGTTGCCAGATTGAGACCCATGGCAGGGTCCATGCTCCATGCTGGGCAAGGAGCCTGCCTAAGATTCTCTCTCTTCCTCTCCCTCTCCCCCGTCCCACCCCCCAAACTCACATGCTCGTACGCAAGTATTCTCTCACCTTCTCTCTAAAAAAAAAGAAAAAAAAAAGAAAATCTTTTCATAATTGCATGCCACTTGCTTACTCTGGTGATTATCCAGGGAAATTACTCTGAGAAATTCCTATTATGTGTTATGGATTTAAAGAGCTACAGAATCTTTGATACAGTCAATGTTAAAAGGTCAATTTGACTAAAGTATTTGTATTTTATTGGTTGATTTGGCATCATAATATTAGGTCTGGACATGGCCAAAAATGTTGATATGGTCTGTCCAGAAAAGGAATCTGTGAGAATCATACAACTGCTATTCATCACCAACATGAGTTACTATGGCTATATTTACAGAGTTAGTGATGAATGAAGAATACAGGGCTTCAGGGACAAATATCCATGCAGAATTCTTAGTTTGCTCAGTACAGATATAGCCTGTGGCTACTAACACTTGTCATCTGGCCTTGTTACTTCATCTGTCCTTTTCCCTTTAATTTTCCTTGGTCCTATCTAAGGATATTCAGTTACCTCCTCTTTCTAGTTCTGCCATCCTGACTTACTTCTTTATTCTGGTTCACCTGTTCACAGCTGCAGGATCCAGTAGGCAACACTTTACAATTGGATTCTGATGGGGCCGGGGTCCCCTCCATGGCTAGTCCTTCTATTTCTACCATGCCTAAGTATTTGCATAGGGCATTTTAAGAAACCTACTTTTCTTAACAATATCTCTAGCTTTTCTGCTTTGTCCATTGCAAAGGAAATTATATAAGCAACCTCTAGTTTCCAGGTTCTCCATACAGCTGGCTTTATCAGTGGCTATTTCTTATGCTACTCTCCTAACATTGCCTTAAGGACCTTCAAAAAGAAAGAATACTCTTTTGTTAATGTCTAAAAATGATGTAAATATTAAGCTGTTCAAGATACATTGTCCATTTAGTTAGAAATATTTGAGGTACTAACCCCTAAAAGTAACTCAGCTATGTATATATAGATAAATTCTATGTAAATAAACAGTAGTTTGGTATGAGCTATGTTTCAATAATAATCTTCCTAATAGCTGCACACATATTTGGTCAAGATAAATTTATCTTCTTCACATGTATTTAAATGAATGTATTTGAATGAATATATTTAAATGAAAATGCTTTTAATAAAAGAGGACTGACCCTAGCAAAAGCTTTTATAGGAAAAGGATCTCTTTGCAATGGTAGCTATTTAAGGACTGATCCAAGGATTTCTAGAAAGAGAGCATCTTCACATATTTGAAGGCCTACAGTATGCCTTGTCCCAGCTTTCAACACTTACTCTACAACCCTATCACTGTCTCTCTTTTTGTTTCAATTCTGACTTTTTCCTAGCTATTTCTAACTATGTACCCACAACCACATTCAGCAGTGGTTTTTCCTGAACAAGTTTCCCTGATATACAATGTAGACCTTAGTTGGCATTATGCTAGCATATAATTTCCATTTTCAGGTGTAACTATTTCTTCATGTTTTTGGAGTATACTGGATGTATGCATATGCCTCATATATTGTCTAAGTGGTGGCAAAATTACTAATCATATATGTGATTACAGTTCATGGTAGGGTAAAGATTATTTGTATGCATGTCAGCTCTAAGAAATAAGTGAAAATCTTTTTCTCAGTAGGAAGTTCATTTTTTTGGGTAAGAAAACTTTATCTGAGAACTATATTACAAAAGAGAGGCCAGTGATTAACTCTTGCAATAATCTTCTATTGCCTCTGGCAGCATGTAAGAATTCAGGGGAAAATGGATTCCTCAAATATCAAATGCATTTAGAAAGAAGGAAATGGTAACAAAGACAATGGGAAGAACAAAGCACTGTTTCTTTAATGATTATTTCTTATAAAAAGAGGTAGGAAGTACTCAGAGTAACAGCCATTTCCTCTCATTTGGGGATCAAAAACCATGCAGTTTATATCCAAAGATATATAAGGCCAAACTTTCCTTATTGAAAGCAATGGCAGTGGGGGAGTGAAGCAGAATTTTGACAGAGTGGAAGAATATTCTAGGAAGGAAAGGGAAGGCTGAGTTCTCTGTATAACCTACCTAGTAAGACCAGATCCTGTCCTAGGAGCTCCCACTTCACCAAAAGTTCCCAAGTCATGCTCCAAAAGAACCCAGTTTGAACTAATGATCAAGGTATCTCCTTGCTACTTTGTTTATTTCATAAAACCATAATATTAGGGTTTGGTTTAAAGTTACAATGTGATTTAAGATTGAAATAGAAGAGAATATTATAACTGAAGTTAAAATTTGGAAATATTATTCTTAGAAATCTTCATTAAGTCCATCAGACTTCTATTGGAATTGACTTTTGTCTAGGTCAATGTGATTTTTTTTAGAGATTTTATTTATTTATTCATTAGAGAAAGAGAGAGAGGCAGAGACAAGAGACATAGGGAGAGGGAGAAGCAGGCTCCCTACAGCCCGATGCGGGACTCTTATCCTGGACCCCAGGATCATGCCCTCAGCCAAAAGTAGACACTCAACCACAGAGCCACCCAGGTGTCTCTAGGCCAATGTGATTCTTTTTTTTTTTATTTATTTTTATTTTTTTTTATATTTTTTTTTTATTTATGATAGTCACACACAGAGAGAGAGAGAGAGAGAGGGAGGCAGAGACACAGGCAGAGGGAGAAGCAGGCTCCATGCACCGGGAGCCCGATGTGGGATTCGATCCCGGGTCTCCAGGATGGCGCCCTGGGCCAAAGGCAGGCGCCAAACCACTGCGCCACCCAGGGATCCCTTTTTTTTTTTTTTTTTGCCAATGTGATTCTTAAAAATTATCTATCTTCTGTGGTATATATAAACAATGAATACTACTCAGCCATCAAAAAATGAAATCTTGCCATTTGCAATGATGTGGATGGAACTAGAGGGTATTATGTTAAGCAAAATGTCAGAGAGATAAGTATCATATGATCTCACTCATATGTGGAATTTAAGAAACAAAACAGAGGATCATGGGAGAAGAAAAGGAAAATAAAACAAGACAAAATCAGAGAGGGAGACAAATGATAAGAGACTCTTAATCATAGGAAACAAACTGATGGTTGCTTGAAGGGAGAGGTATAGGGGGATTGGGTAAGTGGGTGATGGACATTAAGGAGGGCATGTTATATAATGAGCACTAGGTATTATATAAAACTGGTGAATCACTGAACTCTACCTCTGAAACTAATAATACATTCTATGTTAATTGCATTTTAAGCTTTAAAAATTTAAAAGTAAAAAATTAATTAATTAAAAATAATAAAAATAAAATAAATTAATAATAAATTTATAAATAAACTAAAAGTCCATTGGAGTAAACTGCGAAAAAATTACCTATCTTCTATGGAAATATAGTTCATACTATATTTTCATTACAGTACATCAAACTTCCACCGTTGATCTAAAAAATAAATAATTTGTAATTACATATAAGGATACAGTACCAACAAGCTTCAACTTACTGCTTGATGATTGGAGCCAATAAGTAATTTAAAGAGTTTAACAGACTATACTGTGGCTTAAAAAAGAATCAAGAATTTAATCAGAATTTTACACTGGCTTTCATCACTGTTTATATACCTAGGAAAAAGAAAAGGTAAGTACAAATGTCAAAAGAACAAATTGTGTGTCTTGTATTCCTTCCCTAAAAGGAAATTTGCTTTTAGAGCTAGTTGTGAATTTCAGAGTTACACTTTTAACCTGTTAAAGATGGCTTATGGGGAAACTGCTCTCTCTGCTATATCTAACATTCTACACACATACCTCTATATACGGATCATCCATGGGTGGCTTGCTCAAATCTTGGTTACTTGATCCTTGAAATTAAAATGAATTATGGGATTTGGCTAAGATAAATGTTAGCAAAGGTCAAAATTTGTTTTCTTTTGCTTACCAATATTTTACGATGACCAATTAACACTTATGGCTACTTTATGTATCCACAGAATGTTAGAGCTCAGACATCTAAATAGAGACTCCAAAATATTACATTGCTTTCCTCAAAATTACATTTTCCCTTTTAAAAAATGCTCCATTCTCACTTTAACTTACCATAAAATATTTCTTATCAATGTTCTCCACTCTTACAAAAAAGTTTCATATTTTAAAGTAATTGTTTATTTGTTTACTTAAATAAATTTTAGTAAAATTTAAGAACAATGCAAGCCCAAACATTTTATGCTAAAAACCACAGAACCTTGTGTCTTTCAAAAAGAAACAAAAAGTTTTGCTCTGAATATGTATTTAGAATATTTTTTACTAATTTAGTAGTTACTCCAATTTTATTATATTAATTTTGCAAGTTTCTTACAGAACAAAATGCTGTTCCATTTACTTTTCCAAAACTTCTTATTAATATTAAATTTTTAAGCATTAGGAAACACGTTGTGATACTACATGGAGAATTTTCATTGAAAATAATTTAAGTTTTAAAAATGATCAGATTGATTTATTAGTTAATAATTGGAAAATTCTTTTCTTCTAAACTTTAAGCCCAATTTGAAAAAGCCTTTTCCTTATTTAGAAACTCTCAGAATTTATTTAAAATAGCAAAGAAAAATTAGGAAATCTTCATTTGCTACTGAACTGGCCTATTAATGACTTTTTCAATAATCACTTTTTAATCTTTTACATTTTTGATATATGTAGAGATAATCAAAATTATAAAAATTCAAACCTGATTATCTGTGTTTTCAGATTCTTCAAAATTTGTTCTCAATTATATGGAGTATTCTAACATAGCACCTGAGGTTTAATACAGTTTTGTTTAATTCTATGCCTCAAAGTCTTAATGATTGACTATGAGAATTGATAATCTGGAGTGTATGATATATAAAATAAAAATATTCATGTTTGTTTAAGAACAACAAACAAGCTTACCTACCAATCTGACATCCAAAATGTATTAAAAAGTCTCCATTAACTTCAGTCTACAGTGAAGGTATCAATCATCAGTTTCTCAAAGTATTTACTCACTAGAGAAGCTACTCCCAAATTTTAAATCTCTCTGTTGCTTTCTCCATAACTTTCTGGCCATGCACATACTCTTACTCTTTCATTTCCATGCATGTACTGTCACTCTACTCCTGCCCAATATACTCAACCTTGCAGAGACTGTCTTTTCTTAATATCCACCAGTGGAATCTTTTTTGGCTTAGAGTCTGTGCCAATATGTCTTCACACTCCTTAAAAGGTTATCTGCCATTTGCTTATCAGTACTGCTCCAGATCTAATCATGTTGTATCTTCACCTATTACCTAGGCCAACAACAAAACTCAAGGAGTCAAGGAAACAATACAAAAACCTTCCTAAATGAGGAGAACAGAAGTTTTAAATAGTTACAGATAACATTTGCCGCCCCCCACACAAATATAAATCACTACTTAACACAGTAGGTCGTACAGTTTCTGTAAGATCATTAACAGTATTTATTACATATTTGGCTCTTTTAAAAGCTCTTCCATTTACTCTCTTCAGAACAAACCTTACTTCTACTTTACATTTTCCTTTGAGATATCAAATATGTAGTTTAGTGGATTTTTCCCTTTAGCATTTGTTTATGATTTTTATGTAATACTTCTTCCATCCTGGCATAAAGCCAGTAGCCTCTTCCGCCTGTCCTCTTTTCTTCAGAACACCTCAGGCATTAGGAGAGTAGAGGGGAAAAAATGAATTGTGCCCTTACTGACTAGATTGTAACTGTGTTCTTTTGATAGGTTTCAGTTTGAGTACCTCCTGCTTCTAGGACTGCAGTGGCTGACTCACCCCTGTTTGGGAAAGTCAAGTCTCCATAATAAATAATAATCACAAGTATAAGAGACCATCATTAAGATAGCATTTCCACTGGTATAGCACTTTCTGAACCTCTGGCCAGAGGGCTAGTTCAGAATTGACTCAAAGATAGTCCTATTGTTAAATTATTTCTTAAAATAGCTATTCTACAGAAGGTGTTCCTCAGAGATATCACCAATACTGACCCAGCCTACTCCTGCTTAGCTTAGCCTGACAGTTTCACTATTTTAGTTGTATTTCCTTAGCGGGAAGGAAATCCTGCTTGCCTTCTCCTAACATATTAACAGTAAGGAAACACGCTCCTGTCACCTCTTCTCAGCAGTTCAAGATGAAATTATTCTTTCAACAAGCCAGTGTTGACTGGTTGACCCTTGTCAGTTTTAGCTGCCAATCATGAAAAGAAAACTTTTCAAGTGGTATGTGATAAAGTTGTCCTAATACAGCATTATGCAGAGATGAACATTACTAAAACGTTTGTTGATAGTGTTTCCTGAGACCACTGCAGGTCATGGCTACTGGCAAAAGATATTGTAAGTTACCTAGAGGAAACTGACTAAACATTAAAATTTCAGTTGAGCCAGCAGTAATAGTGTAGAGAGATTTGTGTTCTAACAGAAGAAAGATAAGTTGCTGAAGGGGAAGATAAGGGGAGGATCTAAATCAGATATGATACAGGTTTCCCCAATGTAGTCATGTAAAAACTAGAACCTGAAAGATGAACAGGATTTAGCCAATTAGAGTAAGGAAGATACTTTTATTGATGATCCTTCCCTCTGTTCTCAAAAATTTGTGAGAAGGGAGAAAAATGACCAAATCAGTTTAGCTCTTGGAGATATCCAGGTAGCTTATATCAGAACTGTGATAAATCATTTCAGGTCACTGTATGTACATTGGTTAAAAATTCTGAGAGACACCCAGAGTCAGAAATAGGAGCAACTAGCATCAACAGGCCATTGGGATTACTAGGAATAAATAATAAATACCTAAGTCAAAGGGCCAAACTCATCAGCTTTGAAATTGAACGAAAACTAATCCTTCCCCACGGAAAGAACCACACAGAAAGAACCATCTAATTAGAAGTTGCTTTCCTACCAGTTGCTCCAATCAAGCTGACCACAGGAAAAAGAACTATTTACCTTGTCCATAACCTAAACACAAGCCACATTGTCAGTCTTCTGCAAACTGTCCTGGCACAGACTTTAAGGACTAGCCCTGTTTACCTCATTCTAGAACCAAAGATTGTATTTCTTATCTATTTTCTCCCAACATATTACCCTCCTGTTTTGCCCAGTAATGTGACTGATTAAGCTTTCAAAATGTACCCCTGATGATACAGTTTTTTCTGTAGCATTTTCACCTCATATTAGGTGAGGGAGTCAATGTTCTTGCTTTTCTTTTCAATTGTGCAGACCATTGCACATAAAGCCTCTCCTACTTTGTATCTCATTTCTTCTGGAAGTTTCATTCTCATCTTCCTTCCTTATGTTCCGCTATCATAGCCTGACTTCAATCCATTATATCTACGTCTCACACATGAAACATTCAACATCCTGACTGCTCAGTTGCTTTGTTTATTTAATTTTGAAGAAAATCATATAAACAAAAGAATATTTAGATTATTTCTGTTTATTTCAAAAAGAATATGATGAATACTTAGGTGCTAATCTCCTGGTGAACAGTAATTTAAAGCTCCTCCTGTACCCATTCCTGCCATATTCCCTCAAAAACAGCCCCCACCACTCTTGTGCCTATGATTCTTATCCAGTTTTTAATTATACCACTTATGAATAATTACCAAACCAATCTACTGTTCAACTTTTGTCCCTGTTGAAATTTACACACATGAGATTATACTGTATGCTTTCTTCTCTGAATATGTCTTTTATACACAAATTTAATAAAACAGGTTATTAAATATCAAAGTGTTCACATGATAGCTGTGTTGGTTATTGTTTACTCATTCTATCATTATATAGTATCTATATCGATACACCACAATTTAATTATCTATTTTATTTTTGTTGTAGGAATGGTCAAAAGAAAATATCTAAAATAAAACAAAAAAGACTTTTTTAGATATACAGTATCTCTGACTAAATCTAAAAGTCATGATTGAAGAAAAATGATATTTAGGAGATATAGTTGAGGAAATCTTTGAGAACTTAGGAGAAAAAGAAAGATGGCAAACAGAATGGCAAGTAGGTCAGTGCAGGGCATGAAACATCTGAATAGGTGCAATTTTAGAAAGAGGCAACAGAAAAAATAAGAGGAGTATATTATCAATAAAATAATTTCAAGAAGATTCTAGAAAGCTATCTGAAGAATATGGGATTTCCGATTAGAAATTCACCAAGTATTCAGGAAAATAGATGGAAAAATGCTCCATGGCAAAGCATGTTGTTATGAAAGTTCAAGAAAGAAATGGCATTGAATTTTTTGGCAGCCGCAGTAGAAGCAAGACAACGGAGGACCCTCTCAATCACTGAAAGTAAATAACTTTCAATTTAGAATTCTATGGTGAACCATGCTCTCAAAATAGCATAAGGTAGGATATATACATTTTTAAACATGTAGTTCTCATGCTTTCAGGAGATTTACTTCCCTTATGCCTTTTCTTGGGAATCTCTTAAGGAATAAGTTTCAGTGAAGAAGTGAAACAAGAAAAGACCCAGGAAACTAAAGATGCCACAAAAGGAGGGGGAAAAAAACCCAAATTCCAGGGTAATGAGAAAGGGATGAAAAAAAAAAAAAGAAAGGGATGCTCCAAGGACATAACCTGAAAGTTAAAATATGTTTTTTTTTTAATTTTTATTTATTTATGATAGTCACACAGAGAGAGAGAGAGAGGCAGAGACATAGGCGGAGGGAGAAGCAGGCTCCACGCACCGGGAGCCTGACGTGGGATTCGATCCCGGATCTCCAGGATCGCGCCCTGGGCCAAAGGCAGGTGCCAAACCGCTGCACCACCCAGGGATCCCTAAAATATGTTTAGAATAAATTATAGTCTTGGGGAAAAAGTTTAGAAGCAGTTAAGAAATATAAAAATTGAAAATTATGCAAAGAAAAAACAGAGACAGTTATTGAACTCAAGGCAAATAAAAAGCTATACAAGAATGCAACAATTTCAGGAGCTCTGCTGTGACTTATTTCTATATATATACAAATTCTACCACTTACTGCCCTCATCCAACTAATTTCCTAATTACACTTGTGTTTCTGATCTGTTATGGCTTCTATAAAAGAGAAGGAATAAAAAGAAAGTGTGCAAGTCTTAAACTCCAAATGTCATCTTATTCTGTGCAAGACTCTCCTTTCAAGATAAACTCTCACAAACTCTATTTTCCCACATAATTCAAATAAGCTGCACCTCTCTGGCTTGGGTATCAGATGTCAATACCAGAGTTTTTCTATCCTGATTATATTTATCTAACAATCATGGTAAAAACTAAAAAAGAAAAATGTTGACAATGAGAGAGATGAGGTTCAGTCAATTCTATACAATTTATCCTTTGTCGAATTAATATCTTCATATTTCTTATTAAGTTGTTTTTCTTTCCTGTTTGACCTACTTCATAAATTTTCACATAAAGTAAAATTGATATTCTATAAATAAATATGTTGTTTTAATATGCTTTGAATGAAATACAGGAAGAAAAATTCCTTTTGATGTCTTTGAGTATTAAAAATTGACTATTACAGGTAGGTAATCATTGCTGGTACCTATCTGCAATATGTAACAGAGGTAAAACTCCTTGAATCTACAAATTGAGATGGCAGACAAACTGCTGAGAACTAGAGAAAATATATGACAATAAGCAGCTAATATGACATGGATGTCAAGAGAGAATTGTGCACAACAGAAAGTTATATCTGTACAAAATGTCCTACTTCATATAAAATAAAATTAAGTTACTGCAAGAGAGAATGTCAGGTGATATGAAATACCTATTTATCTTATGCAACCTAGCTTTGCTGTAAGCTTCTCTGGATGATTCTTAGAGAAACTAGAGCACATAGTCACATTAGTTTCAAAACATGTGCTATATAGGAATATGTGTAATTTTTATTGTGATATTTAAGTACTGCATTTTTGCATTGAAGATTATATTTCACAGGCAGAACGTGAAAGTATAATTTCTAAACAGTTTTTCATGTTGTAACAATAGTAAATGAGGCAAATTACCTAAATTATACCTAATGATTAGAGTATGTCTATTTCACGCCTCTATCACTCTATTCATGGACTTTTCCACAGTCAGGAGTGCTTCATGCCACATCTCCGTGGTTCCAGATCTTAGCTACCTATCCCTAGATCCCTTAACTATTTATCCCTGTGAGTTTCCCCACAAAATTACCCCTGATCCCTCAGCTGGAAGGAATTCCCCAACCCTAAACTCCCACAGCATTGTATCTCCATCACCTTGATAACACTCACCACTTTACGGTACTGTAGTCACTTGTCTGTCTCAGAATCTTTCTTCAAAGAAGGAATGTTTGTGCATTTAAACAAAAAGTATTTATTGTATGGACAAATGCATGACAGTTGCTTAAGAAAATCAATCTCTAGGAGGGACACCTGGGTGGCTCAGTGGTTGAGCATCTGCCTTCAACTCAGGGTGTGATCCAGGGGTCCTGGGAGGGAGTCCTGCATCAGGCTCCCTGCGGGGAGCCTGCTTCTCCCTCTTCCTATGTCTCTGCCTCTCTCTGTGTCTTTCATGAATAAATAAATAAAATCTTTATAAAAGAGAAAGAAATAAAGAAACAAACAAAGAAAATCTAGGAAAGCATGAACCTGAAACACCTATACATTTGTATCCTGTCCATGAAAAGCAATGGACAAAAATAAGAAAGGTTTCTTTCAACTTAATTTTTGAAATAAGTGGTCAATAATAAAACCTTAGATGGTCTAAACAAACCTGAGCAGTTTCAAATATCTGTTACCAGCTGAGGCCACACAAATAATACACAAAATCTCCTTTACAGTTTCCTGGATGTGCAATGAGAGTAAAAGCATGGAGGTGGCAGGCATGCAATCAATACATTAACTTTATAGAGACCCACTTATACTCATTTCTCTCAGATATACCCAACTCTCATAACACAAGCAATCAATTACACAACTTCAAGAACCTAAGCCCAACCCCTCCTAATAAAATAGCTAGGGCCTTGAATTTTTAGGTACTTCCTAAAGAAAGGCAATCTTTCTTGAGCTGATTTCCTGTGTATGATATAAAGTAAAAAATATAGTTTATTTTTATTTCCACCCAGATTTTTAAATTTTCTCTAAATACCATTTCATGTTTATATGGAACCATCATGTCTCAATTTAAGTCAATAAAAGATCACTGTTTACTATGATTCTAAAGGCAATTTTTCAGAGTAGTACTAAGAAATTGAACTCTAAACTCCTCTATCTACTCTACGCTCACCCCAATACCAAAACCTGTGATAGTTTAAAAAGACTCCTAGAAAGAGTATATTATTTAAGCACAGTTTTCCACAATTGCCATATAACAAAAAAATAAAAGCAGATGACCTATTGTTGGTGGTAATCTATACCATAATCTTTACTGGTTAAAGAATATACATTCATAGTATAAATCTTTCACCACTAATTTTTGTGGAGAAGTAGTCTCCTTAAGTGATGTGAAAGAATTGGCCCATAGTTTGTCTTTACTTGACAAAGATGAAGCCTTTCTAAAATATGTCTCTTTCCCAACAGCTTAGTCATCTGATCTTTTCAATATTATGATTGCAGCCCAGATAATAATAATCATTGTATTGGTTATTCTATTACAAGTTTAAAAATATAGAGTTATTAAAAAGCTCAAAAGATTTCCTAATAAGCTAATATGCTATAGAGCTATAATAATACCTAATACTCAGGCACATTGCATTGAATAAAATAAGAAGTCATCCTCTTTCTTCTCTTCTCACCAAGAGCCTTTCTCCACTAAGCTTCTCCTTCTCTTCCTAATTTTTGGAGCTTAGAATTCATTCCTTAAAGATAATTGGGCTTTTGATTAAACACTAGATTACTTACTTATTTGATTTTCAAATTCAAATGATTATAGGGACTATGTAGGTAATGCATTCCAAATTAAAATTTGTGGTAAAATAGAGGGCATACATGTGTAAAGAAGGCAACATCCAGTGAATTATTTTGGGGGCAATTAGGGATAATTTTCTAGAACTTCCAATTTTTCAGAAGTCATAATTGAGGTATTTTAGTGAAATAATTTCAATTTTAAATGCTGACAACGAATTCCAATTTAACAAGAAACAACTACAGTATGCAGGGTCATATTTATTGGATTAAACAATATGCATTTGTTGATGTATTCAGTGTTAAATTTCTTATTTCTGTGCTATGCAGACATAAGCAGTGAAATGTATACCATCATATCGTTCTTTGTCTCTTCCTACCTGTTAAGATGTTTGTTTTTCTGATAAAGCAGAAAAACTCCTCAGTTTCTACCTGTTGACAGGATTTTAAATCCTGTATCACCTTACTTTATAGCTTTGGTTCTCAACTGGGAGTTATTTTGCCTGCTAGGGGACATTTGGCAATGTCTTGGGATTTTTTTGGTTGTCACAATGGGGAATAGATATACTACTGATATCTAGTGAGTAGTACCTAGGGAATCTGTTAATCATCCTAAGATGTACAGGACAGTCCCACAATAAAGACTTACTTATTTGGCCCCAAATGTCAGTGGGACTGAGTTTAAGAAATTCAGGCTTACAATACCACCAAATTCTTAATACTTCCTAAAATTCTCATGGAAGCTTAATGTATGAGAAAAAGTAAAAAAAGAAAAAAAAATTGATGAAAATGTTTGAGAGGACTTGAAAGATGTAGGATAAGAAAGGAATGGATCCCAGTGTGGAGTGTTTTAATTTTATTCCACTTCTATGTTGGTCAAAACCAATCTGGAATAGAGTGTTTTATCTCAATTTTGTTATTCTCATTGCGCCTCATGGTAGAAATATTTGAGAAAAAGAACAGGAAGAAGGAAAATCGTTATCATTGCTACTTATTTTTCTCTTCCTTAAGCAGAGATGTGTTAAAGTCTTCAAGTCTTCCACCATGTTTAGAGCTCATGCTGTTCTATGTAGATGTTCAATTTACCATAATTACTAATAATGGATAGCCAAAATAGCAATCTGTATTTTCAGTGATTTTTTAATGGTAAATCAGTCTTTATTTTTTATCTTTCCTAGACTTTCTCATTTTTATTTTCATATCCTTTAACTGAAGAGTTGGAGATTAATTTCAAAAAAGTTGAGCACACTAAAATAAAGAATCCACATACTCAAACTGGACTGTTATTGCAGCAGGCTAAATGAGTACATTTGGATGTATTTTCCATTTTCTAGGTTACCATATAATGATTAGGGAACTTAAGTTTCACTAATAAAAATATATTTCCAAAATTTCCTCATGGGAGCACCTGGGTGGCTCAGCCGGTTAAGTGTCTGCCTTCTGCTTAGGTCATGATCCCAGCGTCCTGGGATCCAGTCCAGCATTGGGCTCCCTGCTTAGCGAGGAATTTGATTCTTCCTCTCCTTCTGCCTGCCACTCCCCCTTCCTGTGCTCTCTCTCATTCTCTCTCTGTTGAATAAATAAAATCCTTAAAAAAAAAAAAAAAGAAAGAAAGGAAATTTCCTGGTAAATCAGCTTTCTGGATATATAACCAACAGGTCCAGGTCCAAGAGTGTTGCTCCTTTTTTGAGCTCAGTAATTATTGAATGGGGTAGTTCCCTTATGTGAAAAGTTTCTTGCATTTTTAAATTCATAATCACTGCTTACATTTTCATTGCATATTTCGAGGGTTACTGAGAGTTTTTATAATATTTTTTAAGGTTTCAAGAGACCACTAGAGTGAGTCAGATTTTCTTAACAACTTCTGACAAGCATCAAATTCATTTAGACTGAGGAGTTAGTCACCTTGAAAATTTCAGTTCATCTTAATCTATGGTCAAATACACCCCCCATTTCACTCAATTTATCCTCTTCAAAGTAGGGCAGGGGAGGCTTAACATTTAAAATATCTATTGGTACCTAGATATATTCGTGTTTGTGCTGTGTTAGTGTGGGTCTGTTACCAGTATTTAATTGGATTTGTTAAACTTTTCATTTTTGCCAGTTCTTTTAGTGGAATTTTACAGATGCAGGATTTATGTGAATTCAGATTATTTGAATGTTAACTACAAACCCAAGAAACCCTGTATTTCAAAATTAACTAAAGATTTCAGACTCCTCCATTTTTCTAAAATTGAAAGACTTTAAATTAGAAAAGTTTTATACTTTAGGTATATTTTTAAATTGTGAGAAATTTTCTTACTTCGCAGCATGGAATCTCTAATATTAAAAAATGATTAAAAATCAAGAGTTTTGTAAAACTGTTTTTATTAACATTTGCAAATAATTATGCCAGTATATATAAACAATGGATACTGTAAGAGTTATGCGTGGTTCCAGAAAACTGCAGCTCCTTGAAACTTCTGAAAATATAGGGCTCCATGGATAATATAACCACATATTTGTTGCACAAGTTTAGGAATACTAGAACTTTTTTCTTATTTCTTCAATCTCAAGGTCATTTACTTAGGACAAATACATACCATACAACTTTTGCAGGTAATATCATGGAAGGAAAACATCTCTGCACATATAATATCCCTTACTGTTCTTTCTTTCCTTCACTTCAGGAGACACTGTCACAAGTTTACAAAGCTTCAGGTAAAAGGGACAATTTGTATGTGCATTTATACAGCATAATTATTTCTTAAATTATTGTGAATACTTAAGTATGTGACATTGACTATTCAAAAATTACCATTCTCACTTAATTAATTCAGCTTGGTTTATCTCCATTTAACAAAATTATTCTATTCAACCACTTTGAAAGTTTGATGTCCTGGGTATTTTTAACTCTCAAGGGCTGACCCAGTACTGCCTTTAGACCTAGACAAGTGGGGCCTCTGCTCTAGGCCCTCCACCTCAGAGGATGCATGCCTCTAAGAGCTTTCTTCAAAATGTTCTAAGTCATTCTGTCCCTGGAATAGTCCATGGCCTGCCTACAATTCTATCTGGGCATATTCCCATAGACCAGACTGGGGACCAGATAAGTCTGGTGCCCATTTCTCTGCTTGGGGCATTCTCTGACCCTCTGTCTGGTACATGGGCTCAACCAGATGCCCCAAGGAGCAGACTCACTCAACTTATATAATCTTCCCAGTTCTTCATGGTTGAGCACCAGATCTGGGAAGATAGTCTAGTGAGAGGATTGCTCCAGTTGCTCAGCAAAGTATTGCTTTTGTAGGATCTAACAAAATGGAACCACTATATTGATTTGAGTGATTTTTTACTCATATTGGACATAGGGTGAGTTCAGGGTTCTGGCTACTGATGGACAACCACTGATCCTTGGGGTTGAATCACATGTATGGGCCCATGCATTAGCCCTTCCCCTTGTTCCAGTTATAGTGCCACTTCTAGTCTATAGCATAAAATGGTGCCAGAATTGGTAGTAGGTGACTTTTACTACATGTGCCCTTGCTGCTGATAGCCAGAGAGATCATCTGTATGGTGCCAGATGGCTGATTTGTACAGGCAGACTCTGAATGCCCAGATCTTAATCATGATCCAGAGAATGTATAGATTTCATTCTCTGTTATTTTCTGCAAGGAAGATATATAGAAAAAAAACCATGTTTT
This sequence comes from Canis lupus baileyi, assembly GCF_048164855.1. Classification (NCBI taxonomy): domain Eukaryota; kingdom Metazoa; phylum Chordata; class Mammalia; order Carnivora; family Canidae; genus Canis; species Canis lupus. The sequence continues at coordinate 50,152,336 of NC_132855.1, read as the reverse complement.
TAAAGATCTGAGTCAGGAGCTTCAGGGTGGCCAACCTGGGGCATCTCCTTGTAACACAGAATGTTTAGGCGATAGGCTTTGATCTTAGAACTTTGGCTGTGCAAAGAAGGGGAAAGCTACAGAGATTTGCTAGGGTAATTGCTGTACTATAAAGCTTGCGGCATGTCGATCCCAGCAGCAGATGCTTCATTCAGTCTGCCTTTCCCAGACACCCTGTACATAAGTTCCTGCAATAACCCAACATCCCCTTTACTGTCACTGGGTCTTTTCTTCAGTCTCACCAGGTCATCACTCATCCTTGGCTTAGAGTCTGCTGGAGCATGGCTACACATCACCCAACCCCCTTAGCAGGCTTTGTGGTACATGTCAGGCATTATCTCTCACTGAAAGCTTTAGAAGACTCTTACTTACAACACCAATTCTTCTGAATGGTTCTCTCTTTTCTGATGAATGTGGTAATAGTATGTCTCCTGGGCCAGTCTTAAGCTATGCCAGACAGAGATGGATATTTTTCAAACTAAGAGACTACTCTTGCTCTGTCCAGGAGTCTCTTGTCTATCCTGCCCATGGGTCACTGCTCCTATCTAGGAGATAGTATGTGGAAGGAGGAGGTAGCAGTTAATACTTCTATAAATGCAATGAATGACTCCAACCAAAGAATGCAAGGTTGAAAGAAGTGTTTTTTCCTTTTAGGCTATAAAATTTTGAATGATAAATTTAACAGGAAGTGAGTTCTTATTCTGATTTAACTTGCATGCTTTGGGTAAGACTGACCCTTGTCATTGTCATCAATGAAACACAGCAACTACCTCTGAGGGAATCATTGGAAGCCAGTGTTCAGAGGCAGCACCTGAACAGATGATGGCACATCATCAGTAATAATATAATAAGGATTACACAAATGGTATTAAGGAACTGGCTAAAGAGGCAAAAGGACCTGTGAGCAAGGGCCACTATAATCAGACATGCCAACTCATACTTGGCCTCCAATAATATGCTACATTTTTAGCTGATTCTTCTCTGTCCAGTAGCACCCCTTCCTCCCATGTTCTGCTACAAATAAGTCACCTTGCACGTGCTTTTTTACTCCCTGGAAGGGCTGTTTGTGCCTTGGATTCCACATTACACGGTTGCCCTGCTGCTTTGGCTCTTTGATAGTCCTAAGAAGTTGATTGTAGAGTTTAGCCAGCCCTGTACAGTCATTAGAATGGATAAGGCACTCTTTCTAGATTTATATATGCTAGGCAGAAGCAGAAATTTTATTTAGTTGATTTTCAACAAAGAAGCCAAGGTAATTAAATTGAGAAAAGAAAGTCTTTTTGGCAAATGATTTCAGGATAATTGAGTATTCATATGGAAAAAAAGTGAACCTCAACCACTATTTCACATCACACAGAAAGGTTAATTTGAGGTGTTGCTAAATCTAAATATAAAGTTAATGCTCTAAAACTTCCTAAGGAAAGCATAAGAGAGTATCTTTCTTATCTAGGATTAAACACTGATTTTTCAGACCTGACACAGAAAGCAAAGACAAAAAAAAATTTAAATGCTAAATTATACTTCATTAAAACAAAAAAATTATGCTTATCAAAAAAGGCACCATGAAAAAAAAAATGGACAGGCAAACCATAACATGAGATTTTTCATTGGGAGAATTTCCAGTGGGAGAAAACACTTGCAAAACATATAACTGACAAAGGCTTATGTTCATGATACATAAATAACTACTCCTACAACTCAGCAATAGAAAAAAAAAAAAACAGCTCAATAAAAAATGGGAAAAAAAAGACTTGGATACTTAACAAAGAAAAAATAAAGTGTCTAATAGCCACATAAAAAGGTGCTCAACCATTAATCTTTAGAGAAATATTAATTAAAACCACAGTGAGTTATTTATGGAGAATATCTAATATGCCTAGAATTAAAACTGATAACAACAAATATTGGCAAGATGTAGAAGCACTGGAACTCTCCTCAACCATGGCCCAGCAATTCTATTCCTAGATATTTCCCAGGAGAAATAAAAACATCAGCATACCAAAAAACACGAAAAAGAATGTTCATAGTAGGTTTCTCATAATTGCCAGAAGTAGAATAACTCTAATATTCACTACCATAAGAATGAATAAACAAATTGAGGTATGTGAGTGAAATACTACTCAATAAGCAGTAAGAAAGGGAAAAACTTACACAAGTCTACAAGATAGGTGAATCTCACAAACACTTTTCTGTGTGTAATAAGCTGGACAAATTAGTGAACACACTGTATGATTTTATTGATACATTTGAGAAAAATTTGAATATAGGCTGTGAATGAGATAATAGTTTTGTTTCAATGCTGACTTTGAAAGTATAATGTGTTCTGAAAGAAAATGTCCTTGTTTTTAGGAAATTTGCACTGAAGTATTTAGAAGTATTGAAGAATTATATCCCAATATACTCTAAAAAGTTTAAGAAAAAATTGTGTATGTGTGTGTAGATGAGAGAGAAAGAACAAGAGAGAAAAAATGATAAATAATAAAGCAAATGGAGAAAAATGTGAACTGGAAACTGCATAACAGGTGGATGGAAATTCTTATCCTTGCAACTTTTCTGAGTTGGAAATTATTTCAAAATTTAAAATTTCCAAAAGTTAGCATGCTCCATTTTATAAAATTAAAGTACATAGAAATGTCCTTTAAGGAAACTATTGTCTAATACTCAAGAATATTCAACAAGGCAAACAACATATCTCCAAATTTTGACCGCGATGTTCATGATTGTACGGCTCATCCTCAGTAACTAGTAGCATGGTGGATACCTTAGACAGTAAAGGCCATCTCCCATATAATACAGGAGAGACACCACTATAATCATTCTTTAAACCATCCTATTGGGGACTTCTGCTGACTCCTGAGACTAATTAATGTCAGTAGAGAAGTTCAAAGCTAAATCATTAATGACGTTATGACCTAGGTCAAGGTGTTTGGGTTTTGTAAGGAGAGTGATAGGGAGCCATCAAAGGGTTTTAAGCAGGTTTTATCAAGCTCAGATTGGTACTTCATAAAATTACTTCTACAGACTGGGAGATTGCCAATTTTGGCAGGAAAAGGACTCTAGCAATGTTGCCACAATGTACAAGTGAGAAAAAAGGACCTAGCTTAAAGTAAAGAAAATAAGGACACTGACTGTATCTGAGAGATATGAGGAAGTCAAAACCAAAAAGATTTCTCATGGATTCAGTGTGGAGGTAAGGAAGAGGAAACAGTTAAGTGCAAATTTTGTTAGATGAGTAACACAAGAGTAATAGCAGATTTAAGACGATGATTAGCTCTACTGTTGATTTACTGTCAGTTCTCCATGTAATGGCCAAGTTGAAATGATCAGCAACAATCTGGTGCCAAGAAGGAGATCTAGCCTAGGAAGAGTGCTTGGTAAGGTGTCAGCATGTGGATTTATGTTTTTGTTGTGAAATACTAGGTAAGTATCTCTTTAGGTATAAAAAGTCTTTTGAGCCTACATGAAATTCATTAGTGAATGTGAGGTAGGATCATGATCTCTTATTAAGCCTATTATCCAAATAAATAGATTAAAAATCACTAGTGAGAAATTAAAAAAACACAGATGAACCACTAGAAATAATAAACTTCTATTTCAATTTCTTGGAAAGAAATATCCTTATATTTTCTTTGGTACTTTGTTCTCCTAACTTTGTTTTTTGAATGTTAATAGCATTGTTTGTAAAATGAGAAAAATGTCTGTAGGGGGAATATTCAAGGGGTTGATGCTCTATTTAGCCAGTTATATCATAGTTCTTGACAAGCTCTATGTTATTGGTATATGACATGGAGTTCTTTCCAACTTAGGCTCTCTTCAAAGATTTTAACAGGCTGTTTGCTCCTATCCAAGAAAGCAAAGGAAGAATTATGTAGTTCTAAGACATGTGAAATTCTTGATGGCATTAAATTTTTCCAGCCAAAATAGGTACAAATCTCTAACATAGGAGCATTGCAGAGGTTCAACAAAGCTTTTGAGATAAAAATGTTAATAAAAGCCAAGATGTAAATTGGTAGAAAAAGCAGTAATTCAGCCACCCCACCATCGGAGAGTAACATGGTGGTATACGATGTGCATGTGCAGATAATACCAGTAGAAAATTGGGAAGAAAGCAATAGAAAGAAACTAGGAAGAGGTGGTCAGTGTTTCATAATTGTTCTCAACTACTTACTGATAAAATCAAAGCAGAACCCTCCTGAGAAGTAGAATATCCTTTTGCCTTTCGTGTTGGCCTTTTAGGCAGACCCTAAATCCATGTTTTCTGGTAACAAAGGCTTTGGGGGTTAGAAACTTTGGCCTGTTATAACTCATCCATTCTTTCCCTGTTCAACATAGTCATTTTTATTCTAAAACAATTGCAACCATTCTGCCAACATGACTCACGGAAATATAAACTTATTGTAAATAAAATAATATTATTTAAAAGGATATTCCCTGACTTGCCACATTTTAAACCTCTTTTCATTTAGGAGTTAAGACTATTAGTACTAAAAATAAAAGTCATGACTGTTAGCCATCTGAATACATTGCAAATTTACTTACAGTATATGCCCTACAACAATGGCTTAATTAAGTTAGTTGGATTTCCAGGAGTAGAAAGGAATTCTGAATGTTTCCTATTATTCTTAAAAGATTGACAACAATGGCCTTGGTGGATTACTTAAAGAAACTAAAATGTCCCTTTATTAAATTTAACTGAAACATTATCCAAGAAATCACTCTTCCAAGGAGAGCAATCCGAGGTTTCCTCACTGACATTTAAACAATGCCTTCCTACTTACTACATAACTAGAGTTGAGAAAATAATAGATTATGCCATATGTTCTTAGTTAGTTCCTGTCCCCAAAGGCTTAGAGAATGGGCATGGTTTTATAAATTTAAACAAATTAAATAAATGTTTTGTACTTGTAACTCTTACCTTTTAGAAAAGAAGAAAGAAGAAAAAAAGAAAGAAAGAAAGAAAGAAAGAAAGAAGAAGAAGAAGAAGAAGAAGAAGAAGAAGAAGAAGAAGAAGAAAGAAAGAAAGAAAGAAAGAAAGAAAGAAAGAAAGAAAGAAAGAAAGAAAGAAAGAAAAAGAAAGAAAAGAAAGAAGGAAGGAAGGAAGGAAGGAAGGAAGGAAGGAAGGAAGGAAGGAAGGAAGGAAGGAAGGAAGGAAGGAAGAAGAAAGAAAGAAAGAAAAAGAAAGAAAGAAAGAAAGAAAGAAAGAAAGAAAGAAAGAAAGAAAGAAAGAAAGAAAGAAAGAAAAGAATTACTGCCAGGGGAGCCACAGAATAAAGAGACCCGATAAACAAAAGAACAGAAGGCTGTCTGCATCTTCACATTAAACAAACAAAACACAAGACAAGCAACAACAGATTGTTTGCAGTTTAGCAAAACAGTTAAGTTATTGCCGTTTATCTGGATTGAACTGTGTATAAAAATATTTATGTTTCATCTTATTTTGATTATTAACAAGAAAATATGACAAAAACGTCTTCAAATTTCTCAAGAAATTAAATATCTTTTTAAGAGCAAGATGTACAAATCTTGAATATTTCCCTAAAATCTAATCTTCTTTCAGTTTCTGCTTGTATGCACAAAAATGCAATACTTAACATTTCTCCCTGTAATCATCTGACTATAAATTAGGATATGTACCTGAGCCCTGGCTGTGGGTCCCACAGTTTTGGAAATCATGACCATGTTCTTCACAAGCTTTGTTTGTTAGTTGTTTATTAATTTTTTCCATACAGAATCAGTCAAATTTTCTAATTTATATACTATGAAAAGTCGATACAAAGTCATAAACATGTTTTTGTTTTCTGCTTATTGACTTGTTAATCTTGCTTTTATTTGTACATCTACAGAATATGTATATTAAGTAGATTATAATTCGTAGAAGAGTGATCATCTCCATGTTGACACAAATATTGTATTGACCCAATTATGTTTCTTTCTTACTTAAATTGCATACAGTCAAGTGAAATTATTTCTGGCCACCCATTATAAGTCATTCAGGGGGGCAGCCCTGGTGGCTCAGTGGTTTAGCGCCGCCTTCAGCCCAGGGTGTGATCCTGGAGGTCTGGGATCGAATCCCACGTCGGGCTCCCTGCATGAAGCCTGCTTCTCCCACTGCCTATGCCTCTTCTTCTCTCTTGTGTGTCTCTCATGAGTAAATAAATAAAATCTTTAAAAAAATTAAATAAATAAATAAATAAATAAATAAATAAATAAATAAATAAATAAAGTCATTCAGGGAATCTCATGCTCTCTTTCACTAATTATGGACCTTAAAGGAAATTTATTTCTAGAGCTAGTGGCATCAATGTGCACTTAATTTTTTTAATGTTCATAATTTTCACCCAAATTACTTCATAAGCCAGAGAAAACATTTGGGGGTGGAGGGTGGACAGAAATTTCTACTTTAAAAGTCATTAACTTGCTTTTGGATCCTTAACAGTTCTAGGATTTCATTTAATCACACTTTTAAATTACCCAGAAATAAAAAAAACCATACTCAACAAGAAGAGGCTCAAATCCATATTAACAGGATCACACCAAAGATTCAGTACCCTCCCAATAAGAATTTTTAAGCTACTCTACTCATTAAAGTTTTAGTCATTCAATTCATTCAACAAATTTCTAAAGCATATATTATCCCAGGCCTGTGGGCTAGTTATTTTCATACATTATCTACAACTCTCAATTCTTTCCTTTCAGTGGCATAGTATTGTATATATCAATACCCAACATCCTGAAAGTAAGAAAAATTCTGTTGTCTGATCCTAAAATAGAGGCAGTTGGAGAAAGAAACAAAAACAAGAAGCCAGATTCTCTCATCTGTCCATAAATTCATAAAGTGTCCTTTTTCCCTTAAAAAAAAAGAAAAAAATACAAATCCAGAAACATAAGAGTGGAAGAATCATAACTCAATTTTTAAAGCCCCTAATGCACAGGTACCAATGTCTATGCCCTCCTCTTTCCTTTAGCAGCTTTCTTGGTGGGCAATGGTGCTATAAATGGGTTCCAGGTGTGATAAGGTTTGATCCTCTCATTTCTTAAGATAGCTGGCTATGGCCTGGAATGTGATTCTCCCAGTTAGTTGCCTCTACAAATTTTATAAATGTTTATGAATTCATGACTTGTAAAAGGAAGCACTGTTACACCCAACTATCTCCATCTTCTTGAACCAGTGAAAACAAACTGACTCTTATCACATGTTCTTCAAAATTATTTTCTAATAACATAAACTTAATTCTCTGTGTCCTTCAGGGCTTTATTTAGTAATTCTAAAGCTAAAAAATTAACTCCACTGCCATCTGCTTTTATGAGACAATGATTGTTGCTGACTGGGAGAAGACTTTGGAGAAACTATCAGGATCAAAAAGATGTTGGTTATTATATCACAATAATACCTTCTTATATTTATACAGAGTTTTCAACAAGAGTCAATGATGGTTAAAAAATAACTATAATATTTAAAACTTGTTTCAGCAACACAAGACAAAAAGCTGGGAAGAGGGATGGATTTATGGAAAAGAAATATGCCCAAGAGCAAAAGGAATAATTGGGCCTTTTGTAAGACAAGACTCAAAGTCACTCTTTCTGTCCCCATTGTACCATTTGGTCTTCTTTCTACAGTTCATATTCATTTTTCCTTCACTCTTTTCTCATGCACAAAATTTTTCCCTGATTAATTCATTATTACATACCTTAAAAAGACAATTTTGTACCTCTTCTCACTCAAAATCTTCAGCACTCCTACCCCACATATCACTCTCAACTGAGAACCTAACCTCATTGTCATTGAAAAGTAGATATAATCAGAAAACCACTTGCACATTCTGTCTACCATTATATCTACCAAATGGCCTGTGTGTCTATCTTCAGAAAGTTTGTTTTCATTCTTGTTATAATAGAGAAATTGTTCCCCATCTATGGCCATCTATGACCTTCATTAGTGGACTAGATCACTTCCCCCTGTCATCTGCTCAAAGATGTCAGTTCTATAATTACCCTCTCGCTTGTGTCATTTTTCTGCTCTCTGCTAGATCATCCCATAGCAGTACATACCTTCAAGTTATAATATTTTAAAATATCCATCTTAATAAAAAACTTTGATCTATAATCCCCTCATAGCTTGTGCCCTATTTCTCCATTCTTTTTTAAAAACCTCATTGTAGCAATTGCCTTTATACTTTCTTGCTCAATAAATAAGAATTCACTCTTGAGCTCACCTTGTACTTCTTGTCCCCTCTAATCCAATAAGACTACCTTTGTCAATCACTGTGCTGAACTCTAGATATATAACCTGAAGTCTATTCAGGATATTCACTTCCATGTCTAATAGACATCACAAATTTCATAGGCTCACAACCAAATTCTTGAGTCTGTTGCCACTATAACCCCCAAACTAACTTATTTGGCCCCTATGTGTTCCTCTTTCCAAAATATCACCACACTGCCATTCACTTAGGGGATTCACCTAGTAAATCTATTCATTACCTAATACTTCACATTCAAAGCAACAGCAAATCCTGTCAGCTTACTTTCAAAATATATTTTGAATTTAACCATCAGCACATCCACTACTACCTCCTTACTGCTTAACCAGTGTTAACATCTTAAATGGTTTCCCTGTTTCCACTGTTTGCCACTCAAAAAGATCCTTTGACAACATAAATCACTCCCCTTCTTAAAACTTTTATAAAAGATTTAAGATTGCCATTAGAAAAAATTCCATAGAGCTTATCCTCCCAAAGATTTGGCTCCTGACTCTTTCTCTAGTTTCATCTCCTACCTCACTCAGCATAGTACAGCCAAACTGGTCTTCTTGCTGTTGGGCTTTTGTGCTTGCTATTTTCCTTGCTTGGGTCATTATTCTCCAAGCTATCCACAAGATTTGCTTCTTATTTCATGAAGTCTTTGATTTAATGGCACTAACATAGATTCAGGCCATATTTAAAATAAAACCCCTCCTTTGCTATCTCTCACTTTTCCTTGCTTTAATTTTCTTCACAACACTAATTTCTTAACGTTATTTATATAATTATCTTAACAATCTACACATCCCAATAAATTAAGCATGCTTTATTGACTGAAGTATAGTAGGTGGACAATCATTACTTGACCATTGAAAGATTCAAGACCATTGAAAGAAAATAGCCAAACTAGTACTATCCAGTTCAAATGCCAAATACAGTTTCATGAAGTCTCTGTATCCCAATTCCATATTTCCAGGACAAAGAAGCAAATGCCCAAATTCATCTTGATCCCATCAGTTATGCTGTCCATCAGCCATGATGAAATGGTGGTAGTACAGGCCCCATAGTATACACAGTAAGGACTATGGAAGAATAATTTCAGGGAAAAAAGATGTGAGTAGGCAGGAAAATTAAATACCTTGTCTTCACTTTCATCTATTCAACAAATATTTATTGAGTACTGACAGTGTGCCAAGAATCTGGAAAATAGGATACAACAGAAACTTGGCAAACAAGAACCTTTCTCTTATAAATTTTTCATGTAGTGAAGGGAGCTCCAAGTATATATGGCACTCTAACCTATGATCCATGGATAGAAGAATCAGACAAAGTAAATTGTCTGAATTCTTTTGTTATGCTACATGCTGCACATATTTAAGTGTATTAATTATAATAAGAATACTTCATTCTCACACTACTCCTCCATGAAGCAAATATTGAATTATTCTCACATTGATCTTGATTATAAATTTATAGATATATTCTCATTGAAAATTTTTGTTTCCTACATGTTATATATTAATAATTTATAAATGTGAATATTTATTCCAAAAAGAATGCAGCTTTTTCAGTGTGTGGTATACATGTATTTGACTCTTCCTCATAACCACTGCTATAACTTAACTACTCCTACAACTATTTACTCTTAAATTGGTGTACCATGGGTTCAATTCTTTGCTTCTATATGGTGTTTGTGTTTTGTTTTGATCAGCTCAGTTTGTTGACCTTGGATTTGAATGCTTTAGGGTTTTCACTCTCAAATTCACTATAATCCACAATTCCCCATTATTCTACAGTGGTTGTTCTCAAACTTGAGCATGAATCGGAATTACCAGCAGAGCTTGTTAAAACACATTTTGCTGGCCTCACCTCAATTTTTTGATCTGCTAGGTCTTCAGTGAAGCCCAAGAATTCGTTTAGTTATGAATTCCCTGCTTATGTAGCTGCTCCCAGGACTGCATTTTGACAATCATTGTCCTATACTACTTCTGCATTTACATTATTTGCTAGCCCTAAAGACATCTAAATTTGTGACCCATGTAGCATATATGCCTAAACTATTTACTATAATTCTAACACATTTTTAGTCTTTACTTAGAATCCCCACCTGGCCTAGGCTGTGATTATCACATGTAGTGTTCTTTAAGATTGGTTGACCAGGACTTTTATGTGACTGTCTCATTAGGACCACAGAACTAAACCACACACTAGTTGTCTAATTTGAAGTTTCTTCTAAAAGGAATAGACAGTCTCATAGTCTTGGAGCCTGGGGTAGAAAAACTTGTGTTTATGACTTTTATCTTCAGATCTTGATAATGAGTTCATCTTCAAGTAACAATAACATAGGTAGTACTGACAATCTTCCATGTCATTTTTCACTGTAATTATATATACAGACACACATAATTGTACATGTATATATGCTTATCACTTTAGTAGACAGGTAGATGTGAATATATGTATATATGTGTGTATATATTTACATCTGTCTGTCCATTAGAGTGATTTCCACAGCAGATATATTATTTTATTTTTCTTATTTCTTTCCCTTATCTTCCTTATCTTACCTAAAGAGTCACTACTGATTCTCTTTTTTCAGCATCTACCTATTCTTCAAGACTCTGAAATACACTGCTTCCTGACCTAGACTCTGGGAGAATCACCAGTTGTGATATAGAGCTGAACTACATTGGAGGTATTACATGAAAGGATAACCATTATTATCTGTTTGGGAAAGTTGTATTATTTCAAAAGGGAAAAGGTGTTTGACAGATAAAGCAAACTATGTTGCCAAAGAATTAACAAATTTCTGTGGCCAAAGGTCTACAAACTTTTTTCTTTATGCTTTCTCTATAACTTGTTTATTCAAAAAAATTGATATGTGAAAAAAATTGATATGTGAAAAATGTCAAAGCAATATTAAGTATCCACATAGATTTATGCTAATCATGATATTATTGATAAATATCTAAGTTCCATATAGGTTAAATGGATCTTTGCTTCATAAGTTTAAAAGTCTTCTATAAAGCATCATTTAATTGATTTACTGTTAAATCATTAGAAATAATAAGCATCAAAAAAATAATAATCAGCCACAGATTACAGGGATTTAAATTGTTAAAGATCTTTACTCAGAGAAGCTAGCAAATTATATTTTTAATTCCTTATCTTAGTTACTAAACAAATAATTTGGCTAATTTTTTGTTTTGTTTTGTTCTGTTCTGTTCTGTTGTGTCCCTCAGTCTTACAGCATAGACTCAAGAACTAAGCTGAGAGTTGGCACCATTTGTGGAAAAACTGGGGGATGTAAAGGAAAGAGAATACCACCCTGGTCTCTGCCGTTAACTTTCAGAGAACAAGAAGTGGAGATGACTTATTAAGATACATATTCCTCAAGGAAACTCCACCTTTTCTGTTGCCTTTGCTTGGAGTGTGTTCACCCCACTCCCTTCTTTGCCTAGTTAATACCTATATATATATTATTTTTTATCTGGGTTCAGTTATCAAAATTACTAATTAGGTCCAATCCCCGATTATATCCTCTCATAGCACCACTAAGCTATTCTTCATTGCACTTTTCCCACTTGTATATGTTCATTATTATATTACCTAATTAATGCCTCCACCACCTTAGAAAGTGGATTTCCTACAACCAATAGTGTGTTCGTTCACCAACACATTCTAACAGTAACACTATGCCTGACACCTAGTAGGTCTTAGATTTATGTATCTATGTTAATATCTATATATGTGTGTATATGTTAAATGGATGAATATATGAAAATATATTTCCTCATAGTCTACCGTTTGGATTGAAAGTTCCAAAATTATAATTATTAAAGATCATGCAAGTGAAATAAGGATTTTGTCCATTTACTCCCAGGTAACATATGAAATATTATCTAGAAGCTTTTCCTGTTTGTATAGGCAACTTATTAGGTCCTATTGGTCTACATAGCTCATTAGATTACATTTTATTTGAATGATAGGTGACATAATATGGCAATGTTTATCGAATTATATTGAAACATGACATGAACTAAGAGCCCAGGAAAGCAGCATGGACAGCAAAGGCCAAAGCTGACCATCTGATTTGGTAGAGCAGGCTCTGAAATAATGGAGGGGACTGCCTGCCATAAGGCTTATCTAAGCCCAGCTCTACAGGAAGCATACTCATCTCACAGATTTTTGCTCATGTTAGCAGGACACTAAGTATTAAGACTAATATAATATAATAGCTCAAAAAGGAAAATGAATGTGATAGGACTTCTGACCCCCATTATGAAATCTTCAGCAATTTGTATCATTTGATTAGAGTCCACTGCAATTTTTGACTCCATTAAATAGCCACTCACCCAGATAAAGAGGAAACTGGAAGTTCATAATTTCCTTCTTCAAGGAATAATAAAATATCTTGATCTTGAGAAGTTTGGGAAGGTTTACTGGATCTCACCTTGTGGGTAAGAACAAAGATTTTATTATTTTTTATTAGCTTAAAGACTTATTTGACTATCATGGCATAATGTCTTCGGTGGGTCAGATATCTAGAGAACTATGTTCATTTATAATAAAATGTAAAAATATCTGTATTTTAATCATAAAAATCTGTTTAAATACCCATAATTATTTCCCTATTTAGGGATCCCTGGGTGGCGCAGCGGTTTGGCGCCCGCCTTTGGCCCAGGGCGCGATCCTGGAGACCCGGGATTGAATCCCACGTCGGGCTCCTGGTGCATGGAGCCTGCTTCTCCCTCTGCCTGTGTGTGTCTCTGCCTCTCTCTCTGTCTCTGTGTGACTATCATAAATAAATAAAAATTTAAAAAATATTTCCCTATTTATAGCACTTCAATGATGGAATTTTCAAAGAAATTCCAGAAAAATTAACTATATTCTTTGATATATTTAAAATAAAACATATTTTATTTTCTTTTATTTGTGTTTTGATATTGAAAAATAACAAATAAGTGAACTTACCCAGCATTTTATGTATTTAGCATAATTACATGTATGATTACTTTATTGTGGTATGTTACCAGGGGTGATAAGATACTACCAGAAATTAATAAAGTCTTCTTAAGTACCAAATCAGTATTTTTACTTCAATTTCATAATAATATTCAGTTATATCTTAGTTTAACCTGGTTAGAGTTTTACATCCATTACTTTGGCCTCCTTTTTAAAAAAAGTCCTATTCAAAAGAGTAATTTAAATCAGATAGAATTTCAAAGAAATATAGGCTTGGATCTCAAATCTATTTGAAAATATTTTGATATGAAGGTATCATCAGTAGCTGTGGTTTCTATAGCTTTGCATATCTGATAGTTATCTTGAAACTTTCTTAACTGAAGGTAATGCTGAATAGCATCCTCAGCTACAGTGCTTTGTCTTGCTGCTTCTAAATTTTACATTCTGACCTCCAGATTCCTTTTATAAACCCCCAAAAGCAGTGCTGCAAGTAAGTGTGCACTCCATGCAAGATCAGATTGGACCTTGTTTCAAAGCCTGATGCACCTATGGATGAAACTATATCACAACCTGATAAAATTACATTGCTATTGTTTTCTGGTTTATACAGCTTCTCTAGAGGCATAGAAAATGACCACTGAATAGAATGTACTGCAAATGACTGCACTTATTTCAGAAAATTTACCTGTATGAATATCTTAATAGCATAAACAGAGTTAAGTAACCTCTCATTAAGTTAATAAACATCAAACATTTCTATCTATTTTCAGAATTGTAAGTTTACCAATATATTTTTGCAAAATTTCACATATCACCAACTAGATAAACCTATCCTGATAAGGTAATCCTCCCAAACCTCCAAACTCATCCAGTTTAAAGCTAGTCTTAGCTTTAAGACAGGGAAGAAATCTGAGAGAAAAAGATTGATTTTTCAGATATTGATGGAAGACTTGGGAGGTTAGCTTAAGAAGCCCTCAGCAGAGTGATTATGACTTCCTTTGTAGCCTCTTTTTCCTTGCCATATCTTTGTTTTTCTGTGAAGAATTCCCAACTTGATGTTACTATTTAAATAAATGTCATATGTTAATACTGCTAAAATGTATTGTGTTAATAGTGACTTTATTCACATAAATACTAGCAATATATAGATATATTTTAAAATAATATAGACCTCATATAAATCATCCCTAGATAAGCACAAAAAGAAAAAATTTCATATTTCATTAATAAAAGTAAATATAAAGCATATTAGTTAATACTTTAAAAAATAAAATGTATAGGTTTTATTCTGATTGTAAAATCAACATTAAAGAATGTCTTAAAGTATAAGAACACAAAGAAAATAAATAACTTTAGTAATCTCACCCTCAATGATAATCACTAAGAGCATTTTTGTGTATAGCCTAACAGGATCCTTCATGTATACACATATACATTGCATTTTTTACAAAAACACAGTTGTTTAATATGCTGTTATGTTCATAATAAAACATGATGATCTTATTTCCCTCATGTTATTTAACATTCTATAGCATAGTTTTTAATGGGTTTTGGAGAGCTCAGCTTTGGTACCATCTCCCTAGTGCCTCTCAAGTGGACCCCAACCCAGACCATTGCATGGTTCCTTCATAGAACTACATTTTCTGGTCCTTGCCTTCCAAATGTTAACCTATTCCCCTGGATTTAGTCTCCAGCTTCCCTGACCTAAAGTAGCCATCTGATCCCCTCATCAGTACCCTGTACACCTGATCAGAATTGTCAGTGGCAGTCGGTACCCTGTACAGATTATTAGAATGACATGTCAGGCCATACTTCTCTTTCCTAGTTCTACATCCCAACCCTGTCCAATTCTCACTTAAAAATGATTGGAGAGAGATGGAGATTTTTCCATCAAATACACAGATGTCTCCAACACATCCAATAATCTGAAAGACAATTCTAGAGAGATGAGAGAGATTGATAATAAGAGTATTTAAGGCTATGTTAAAATGATTTGGGGATATTTATCTTGAAATGTTAACCGGAATTGGTGTGGATGAAAAAGACCCTACAGATAAGAAAATCTGTTAGAAGGTTGTTCTGCATTCCAAAAGAAAGATGACGAGTCAGGACCAGGGCAGCAGCAGGATCATGGGAAAAAGAGGGAAAATGGAAAAGATTTCATCTACAGACTTACAAACATGTATTGGAAAATTGGTCCAGGGAAAGGGGCAGAAGTGGGGAATGGCAGAAGCAAAAGAAAGAGTGAAACCAAGGGAGATTCTGAGGTTTAGGAGAGATCTAGTTTAACAGTTATCCTGCCAATTTGTATAGTTTATATGCATCCAAGCCAATTAGTTTTAATCTATGTGAAGGTTATTTCATGTAGCAGAAAACTTTCCAAAAAATGTCTCAGTGACTCAGGTGATATTAGACATCAGAACATCTAATAAAACCATGCAAATACTGAGAACATGTTACATTCTGGGATAGAGATCATTTCAATCTTCTAACTAGGAATACAGCCTAGGGTGTCTTGTTTTAGATGGACCCCATTTATTATTATATGCCTTTAAATGAATCCTGTTTTAGTCCTGACATTTTAGCAAGAAGCTGGATGGAAACTTAGTTAATTGGTTCATTCTGCTACAAGAACATGGCTACCAATTAGAATATAGGCTCTGAAAGTGTTAAGTTCAGCTACACTGAAGATGAAAAGAGGGCCTCCAAGGTATTCTCTAGTTTGTCTCTTGTAATACTTATATATAAAAGAGGTATGTCCCAAAACCATAGCTTCTGGCATGAATTAATTCATTTGTATTTAAAACGAAGTAAAAATCACCTAACTGTTCAGCATTTGTTTCTTTATTTTGGCTAATGCATTCAAGAGTCAATAAATAGGATTGATGGAAGAGAGGAGAAAGGAGTATTGCAATGCAAATTCTATACTCCAACCAACCTGAATTCAGACTCTGGCTCTGCTGCTTATTAGCATCCTGACCATAAATAAAATTATTTATTTCTCTAAGATTTGCTATCTTCCAAAATAGAGATATAATAATAAAATAACAATATCTTCCTTGAAGGGTAGTTGTGAAATTTAAATTAAAAAGGGAATATAAAATACCAATGTGCCTAGCACTTAGTATAGAGTCAATAATGGTTAGTTATTATTATTATTATTTGCATAAAATAGTATTCTGCACTGATGTCAGCTGTGAAGATGAAAATCATAAGAAGTTGAAAGCAACACATACAAAAATTGTCAAAAACAGATTAGTAACTTTTTGAAGTCTCTTTTGTTCTTAGCCACCTTATCTTTATGGTAAGTTAATTGTGAAAATAAACCCCATTCTTTGCCTTTTCATAAATCCACATCCTTTGCCCTATAATTTTGCATCTCCTTTTTTAGAAGGTAGACACTATGGACAGAAGAATACAGCAGAGGTGATGGTGTGCCAGTTCCAAGCCTAGACCTTAATAATCTTACATATCTCCTCATGCTGCTTCTTGGAAAAGAACCAGCCCAAACCAGCTCCTGGTCTGCTGGAGGATGAGAGGTCATTTGGATCAGAGAGTAGATAAGTCAGCTGAGAAAATCCTAAATAAGCTAGCCACCAGCTGATTTGCTGAGGTCCACAGACATAGTGGAAATGGGCACAGCCTTGCCCAGATCAACAAAAACACCAAACCATGGACTTGTAAGCAAAAGCAAGTGTTTATTGTTGTATGTCAATAGGATTTTACTTGCTTGTTATAGAGAATTATTGTGGCAATAGACTATTGTCATTCTCTCTGAAATTAAGAATCTGAATGCATCTTTGGTAGAAGGAGTAGAGAAAAAATGTCTGGTTTGTGAATAAGGACTTAAAAACCATGAAAGAAAAAAGCAAGATACAGT
This sequence comes from Canis lupus baileyi, assembly GCF_048164855.1. Lineage (NCBI taxonomy): Eukaryota > Metazoa > Chordata > Mammalia > Carnivora > Canidae > Canis > Canis lupus. The sequence goes on along the minus strand of NC_132855.1, from coordinate 50,135,212 downwards.
AATTTAAATTATCACTTAAGGACTTACTAAGTGTCAGGTAGTGTGCTAAATAATGAAAGTACATAGGGGCATGTGGGTGGCTCAGTCAGTTTAGCATCTGCCTTTAAATCAGGTCATGATCCTGGGGTCCTGAGATTGAGCCCCAAGTCAGGCTCCTTGCTCAGTGGGGAGTCAGCTTCTCCCTCTCCCTCTGCCCTTCTTCCCACTCATGCTCTCTCTCTCTTGCTCACTCTCTCTCTCAAATAAATAAAATCTTTAAAAATAAATAAATATAATAATATATGTATATATAACAATATAGTACACATGCACATGTAATTTCATTTAATTTTTATAAGAAGTCTTTGAAGAATCAAGTCAGAAGAAATCGAAGCTGAGGGAATTTAAGTAACTTATCTGAGCTCTCACTGCAATTCCTGCTCAGGATTTTCTGACTCTAAGGGCTTATTTCAATGTCTCTATGACACTGTCTTCTAGTACAGATTTATTCCTAATTCACAAAGCCTTAGCACTGTTGACTCAAGCTTGATTAATAAATAGTTTTATCAACGACTTAGAGATGAAATTCTAGGGTAATCATGAATTACTCCCCCAGACTGTTTAGGGATCCATTTACTAAGAACCAGGAATCAAAGTCAGTAATCCAAGTGCAAATAAGGGAAAACACTTTCTAGGAAAGATATATCCTTTTTTAAAAAAGATTTTTTTTATTTATTTGAGAGAGAGGGACAGCAGAGAGGGGTGGAGGGGCAAAGGGAGAGGGAGAAGTAGACTCTCTGCTGAACAGGGACCCTGGGATCATGACCTGAACTGAAGGCAGATGTTTAACCAACTGAGCCACTTGGGCAGTCCTCTTTTTTTTTTTCAGTTAGCATAGTAATAAATTCTAAAGAGTTTCAAAGGACACATACATTCCGAGGACAATTTAGAACAAACTGATCTAAGTAGTAGGTTGAGAGGGAATAGGACAACTCACATTAAAAAATATTTAACTGTTCTGCTTCCAGAGCTTTCCCAGAAAGCAACTTCTCTTTGCTAAAGGCCTAAATATGTAAGATAATTGTGACAATTATTAAGAGAAGCAAACAATGTAAACAGTTGCAAAAGGAGAACGAATTTCCCTTTGGAAAGGATTATCTTGAAATTTTATGGACACAGGAATATTACTATACAGTGATCCTGGGAGAATTAGGGTATCCAATTTAAAGCAAAATTGTCATCAGCTTGACTGAATGAAATGTCCTTGTGTTGCTTACCCCCAAAGGAAAGGAAAAGTCTGTTTTTCTGTTCTAGAAGCTGCCAGTCATGCAGCAGTGAACATGAGCCATCATATGAGTCACTTTTCTTTCAGCTCTAATCTCTTTTCACAGTGACAAATGAATCACAGAAATCAATCTCAACTCTGACTCCAAAAAATCTTCTGTGGGATTTTTATTTGAAGAGAGTTAAGACAGGTGACCTAAAATTTCACATTAGAAAGCAGACAAAATGAGTGTGGGGCTAAGCTGGGTGCCAGGAGTATGCTGAAAGGGTTTGGCATGTTGGAGAGAGCTCAGGCTCTGGACATGGAGCAGATGAGTCCACATCCTGTCCCATGGCCTATTAACTATATGAGTGGGAAAATCAGTCAACCTCTATAGGACTTAGCTTCTTCATTTATCAAGAAGAGAAGATGGTAATATCTATATAGTAGGACTATGATGAGCATGAAACAATATATTTAGACTTTTTCTTCAGAGTCTAATAAAAGCATTAGTCAAAAATCAAGAAAGGCACTAATTAATCCCACAATCATTTTACACTATATTACCTAATACTATAAACTTTTTCTTACTATTTTCTGCATGAATATGTTTTTCTATCTCCCTAATTAAATGACTGTTACCAAAAATCATTGATTTTATTTCTTTTTTAATGTCCCTTTCAGTTCTGAACACTTTGAAGACACTCTGCCCATAGAAGGAACTCAGTATAGTTAGTAGATAATTATTGAGCTACATATTATAAAGAAGAGTGAGACATCATTGATCTATGTATTTATGTGGATTCAGAAGGCACATACCAAAGACACAACAAAATAAAACAATTACTGATACTATTTGTGCTCATTAATAAAGTTTTACATTATCTCCATAGATCTTTCTCCTGAACCAGGGCCTCATGGACAATCTTAATGCATACAATTTGTTTCCCAGTCCATAGTATGAATTAGCTAGGTAATACTGAATACCTCAATAGAACTTCTGCTGAATACTCTGGACTACTTATTAGACACAATTACTGTCAGGTTAAGAAACCACATAGTGGTTGCTGAGCTCCCGTTGCTACTCATTAGAAAATTCTGGAGCCAAGAGCAATACAGAAAGAAAGGGTTTTATTAAGGTTCATTTTCTTTTATCCTAAACAAAGGTTCCATTATTAGCACATATTGAGGTATTTCAATTTATACTAATTAACTCCCTTTAAAAAGACACCTATGTTTAATGGCATTAAATGAAAGCAGTGGTTAAAGAAATGCTTGCTCTGTTACAGAACCTCTGATGAATGACAGAGTCCTCACATAAGTAAAATACAGTGCAAACATTCCCTTAAGCTAAATTTTAGTGGACTGTTATTAAATGTAAATAAATATAAATATAGAAGCTCTATTTTGTGGTTAGTCTCATGGAGTCATCACAATTGTTAAGCTTTGACTTTGGTTTCTTTCAGTCAATTTTTTGCAATCTAAACACAGAAATAGTTGTGTGGGGGGGTATATGTTCCGTAAGCACAAGATTTCACATGATTTCAAATCTATTCTATAATTTTAGTTTTAAATCCGCAATTAGTTGCCTTTTAATACCCAAATGTATCTTATAACTTGAAAAGAAAGAAGAGTGGAAATGTAAAAAAAAAAAAAAAAAATTTCACTGAGTAAAATATGGTTAAGCCCTCCCCTCCAAACACATAGAAAACTTTTCATTTAAGATACAGACATTAAGGATAAGGTGAGCATATCATTAGAGATTTATTTGTCAAGCCCTAGGATTCTTTTTATTTTTAATACTTTGACAAAATTTATCTGCAATTCCCGAAGTATAGAGATCTTAGTTTATTAATATAGCGCCATCTTCTGGCAAATATTAAGAAGGGCAGTTGGTTTTGTACCAAGAAAGTATTGAAATCATTTAAAGAATTTAATGAAAAATTGATCCATTGTAACAAATGTCTAGAATTGCATTCTACAGGACATTCTTAACATTTTAGTGTTATATTAATTTTCTACTTGTTAACCTTGACTTCTGACCTTTTCCAAGTTTAAAGTTATGGTCAAATTTCTACAACGTGGCATAAATTCCATTAAGCAAAATTGTAAAATACAGTTATATATACTATATGCCTTTTACATATAATATGTAACTTTATATATAACATATTCTGTATGTGATATAAAATAAGTACAAATATAAAATGCAAAATGTGCTCAGATCATAATTTTCAAAAAGTAGAGTTATTTAAATACATATACGTATATATAATCCAAAGTTCTACATACATAGACCCAAAATATACAAACAGGCCAGCCTTAACAGGAATAAAAGAGTGAAGCATCAAAAATGGACTGCTTTTCTAAATATCTTACCAAAAACTAAAATGCAAACAAAAAAACTGAACAAAATTTCTTAATGTATAAAAGAAAAAGATGGTTATAATGATTATAACCATCCTCAGTGATAAACTCTAACCTCCTTAATATGTTAATAGTTCTAATGCATCAGTAAGAAAAGACAGCAATCACAATAGAAAATTGAGATCAATAAAATTTTGTAAATAAAGGATAAGAATTGAACAAAGAAAAAGTTAAATAAATAAAAAAAAATTTATCCCCATACACAATGCACTAGAAGCTAAAAACAACAAAGCTAGAATTTTTAGATACAATTTGAGAAAAAAATTAAGGCTGTTAATTCACTACTTTATGTACATATTTATACCATATTTCTGAAAGATTCTTTGGCAATAGGCACCAAAAGTTTTTTTAAATGTATATATCTCCTCAGGAAATGGTGAAGCATGTGAGAAACATGTAAAAAAGAATACTTAAAAATCTGAGCCATTTTTGGTTTGTTTGTGTTAAACATAGGGAATCTTTGGAAGTAATCTAGATGCCTTAAAATAGGAGATTTTAAAATATATTTTTAGTATATTAAACTCCAGTGTCTTTATATGATAAAATGATGCTATTAAGTCATGGAATGAGGTTCACAATATATTGTTGAGAAAAAAATAAAATGAAAATAAAACAAAGTAATATTTATATTATGATCCCATGGGAAATGACAGATGGATATATATTGATTATTCATGGGTCACCTCTGCATATTGAAATTATAGACAAGTTTACCTTCATATTAATCCATATGTTCTATGTTTTAAATAATAAATTTATTTATTTTATACATTTTATTAAATAATAATTTACTATTTAGAACATAGAACTTCTAAAAATTGACAAATTGTAATTCTTGACTTTTCAAGAACATAAAAAAAATGAGAAAAGTCAGTAAATATTAAAAGCCTATGTTTTGTGGAGTTATACAAGGTATATAATTATACATAGTATAATTGAGAAATTAAGATTACAAATTAGTAATAGAATAGGTGAAAAGTACTGTATGAGTAAATATATCAGTCAGGACAGTTTAGCTTTAAGAATCTGAAATCTCGTTGAATGTAAAGCAAAAGAAAGAAAGAAGAAAGAAAAAAGGAAGAGAGGAGGAAAGAAAGAAAAAAGAAAGAAAGGCAATGAAAGGAAGGAAAGAAGGAAGAGAAATTATTTGCTTTCACAACTAGGAAGGGCACCAGGAGAGCTGATTTTAAGGATGACTATAAAGAAGGACTTAAAGGCAACTAAACTTGGATTCTGTTTCTGTCTGTATGATATTCATTGTCTGATGTCAGCTTCTTCATCTGGTGATAGCAGGAAATGGTCCTAAGCAGCTTAGGGCTCATACCCATATAACTCCATTAAGAAAACTGCAGTTAAAAAATATTGACCGGTTGAATTATGTTATACCATACCTTATAGTCCAGGATGTAGGTTAACTTGATTAGCACTTCCTGTTATTAAAAAAAAAAAAGATTTGAACACTTTAAAATGGTAAGGAAGACTTTATTGGGGACTAGTGTGATAGATGTCAAGACAACCACAATAGGGGAAAGAGACTGGGACTCAACTCAATACCACAAAGACAGCTGGGATTTATATAGTCAACAAACAGAGTGAGGGAGCCAATGAATGAAAAATATGAAGAGAAGACATTAAATGTAGAGGAATTCTTGCCAAACCCACTTCACAGGTTTCTTGCTGAGGACAGGCCACAATGATCAGATATCAAGGATTAGCAGATTCTCAATAAACTGACTTAGCAGAATTATTGCTACCACTAGACTAGGTAGGCTAAAGATGGATGAGACCGAGAATGAGACCTAGCTGACAAGTGGGCTCCAAGGAGCCAGACTAAAATTTGGTCAAAAAGAAAGTCTTCGTCACTGCTAAACACAAAGCTTTGAAAGAAGGAGCAGGATATGGAACAGAATTTTGTTCAAAACAAATAATAAGTATTTAAAAACCATAGTGCAACTTATTGGTAAATTATGAGAAATCAGTCATGGAAAAGACTGTTTCAAGTTTAAAAGTATTTAAAGAAAAGATGAGTATGAAATTGATATTAAAAATTAATCAACTTCTTATAGGCAGAGAGGAAAGCAGGGAAGAAGTTATTGATAAGGAAGTAAGTTGTAAACAAAGATGGGAAAGCAGGAGAAACGAGTCTGTGTGAGAATAAGTTCAACGGTGTTGCTGTAATATCACATTTGTATAGCGAATTTATGAAAGACAGACTGTCGAAGAGAGTTAAGGATGGATTGCAGAGTATCATGAAATTCCAATACAAGAGTCGGAACTTGATCTGACTTCTCAAGCCAGGGTACTCATATCTCCAGGAAAATATGGTGGTGCCAGGGATGCTCGGATGCATAGGACTAGTATGGCACACCTTGTAGACATCAAAATTTCTTCAAGATTTGGAATGACATGTCAGGCTATTTAATCAGGAAGTATTTTAAATTATTTAAATATTCAAATATAAACAGTATGTAGAAAAGAATGACAGGTTGAATTTTATTTTTTAATTTTTTTTTTAGAATTACAAAAATATTTTACTAAAACATAAGATTTACAGAAGTTTCCAGACAAGCCATACAAAATGGTCACAAGCTTTTTCTTGAAGGAAGGATTCTACACTTGACAGCAAAGTCACAATGTTATTAGTGAGGGCTGTGATGTTTGTTTAATGTTCCCATTTTGGTTCAAACAATCAAGCTTGTCCATCTACAGCGTCTAAATAAAGTTAGACTTGGCTAGAGAGCATATTCTAAAGAACTGGTTAGCTGCTTTTAACCGATGCAATTAGATCACCATAAAAAGGGGGAAAGGAGCCCATAAAATTAAAATAAAACTACCTCTCCCCCTCAAAAATAATAATAAAGAAAAACACCCACACCCCTGCAGCTAACCCTGACAACTACCTTCATTCACAGTGCTTTATACTTAAGCCATGATGGGGGAAATGAATAAAAGCAGAGAGGGGCCACTGCTTTTTTTTGGGGGGGGGGGGCCCACTGCTTTTAAACGTTTCACAATCCAGATGGTGCTTCTAGCCTCTGCTCGTGCTTTACAACAGTGAATCAGGACAATTCATGGATTTGCTAATGTGCATTTAATCACCAGAGGACTGAAGATGTCTGGGCTTTTATTCTGTAATGTTTCTAAGACTGTGTCCATTAAATGCAAACAAAAAAGGAAGAAGTCTTGGCAGAACAGGAGAAGTGATGCACACTTGATGATGTGTGTGTGATTTTAAATATTATTCATGGCATATAGCCTAGTCCACGCTCTCGCTGTTTCTATGGCTTGGGCGTCGTTGGTCTTCCACTGCTCCGCTTCATCATTTGCTAACGGATCATCTGGGTTGGGAGCACTTAAAGCCTGGATCGATAGCAGAACTGTGCAGATCTGCAGTGCTGGGGACCACTTATCTTTCAAAATATCTAAACATATTCTTCCCAACTTGTCTACATTAGGATGATAAATTTTGGTCATGAAACGTACTTTAGGGGCTGCCATCGGGCATTCTTCTGGAAGGAATAGTTCCAGTTTAAAAGTCCCTCCCTCAAAGGGGGAACCCTGGGGGCCAGCAATGACCACATGAAAATAACGGGCGTTGCTCTCATCTGGTTCTGCTCTAATGCCAGGAACTGGTTCTGCCAGCAAACGCTGGGTTTCCTTGATAATCCTGCGGGGCAGCCCCGCCGTCTTGTCAGATCCTGGGTTTGGCCTCTGCTCTGGACCCTGGCTCCGCTCGCATCCGTCAGGTTGAATTTTAGAAATACAAAATAAGATTTGAAGAGGATAGTTAAATCTTTTGCCCTCAAGACTTTTCAGTCCCTTCTCATTTGCCACTTGAGTGGAAATTCTTGAAAACCCTGCTGCAGTCCATAAGAAACTCTCAAGGACATGTAGGCATGAAAGTGGCATGGAGAAAAAATGGTATTATGTAAAGGTTAATAGGGTAACAATTTCTCACCTCTTTTTGCTTATCTGTCACAATGCAGGATAGACTAATGCTGATGATTAAGGTACAACCATGAACCATCACAGACACTGTTCCTTTCCCACTCCAAATCTTACATGGCAAGAGAAGCAGTTAAATGATGAGTCAGCAATTCTTCATTACCTCTAATTTCTACCAGAATTCACTTTCCCTTTGGGATGAAAATAAAAAATTAGAAGAAGCTGATTATAAGTTGATTAAAAATCTAAACTCGGGTACAATTCCAATGCCATTCCTGAAGAAAGACAATATAGAGTTCAAAGAAGGTAAAAGAAAAGGTAACTAAAATCGAGAATGTCTAAAATTTTTCTTATGATGAAATGGGATTCATCAATCTCAAAAAAGTAAATTTGAAAGAGAACATAACTGAATTTTATAAAAGCGTGAAAATAACCTATAAAGGTAATAGATTCTACAACAAAATAGCATCTACTATGTGCTAGGTAATTGTTTTTTATTGTAATTCATTCTATCTTGAGAATAAAACTATTATTAAAACTAGACTAATAACTATTATTATTACTATTATTATATTTCAAATGAAGAAAATCAGGCTCAAAGAATTTCAGGATTATCCCATATTGAATGAATGACATAGGGTCAGGTTCTATAAAATAAAATAGCACTTTACACACCAGTTAATGAAAACAAGAGGTATTAAAGGCTAAAAATAAAATGAAATATAAATGAATAATAACTCAGATTCATGAACAATAGCTGTGTCATGAATAGTGAGTGAATGTTATATGTTTTTAAAGTAAAAGGCTAACCTTTTGAGATTGCAGCATAGAAAATAATTGGGAAGCCTTATAATACCACCCTCTTGGCTCTCTCAGAAACAGAATTTTGAATGTACTATATGGCCTGAAACACCTCAAAGTTGTTAATGTGTAACAAATATTTATCAAGTACAGTGCTCAGGATATCTTAACTCAATCAACTTTCCTAAGACATTACTATGTATAATCAAACACCCCACTTAAAAGAGATTGCTTTTCTTTTATATGTAATTGCCTTTCTTTATCCTAGAGACCTGGAACTATCTTGTAATACTATCCACAGGATCCATGCCATGGGACTCTATTATAAATAAAACCTTGGTACAATGAGATCCTGTTGGTATTTCCAGTAATAAATCCCCTTGGTTAGGATCAAAAACACATCCACTTTATCCTGAATTCTGCATTCTCCACAGTAGTGCTGTAAGGCTCCAGCCTTACAACATAAATGTGAAAATAAACCCTCAGAAATTTTTTGATATGGGTGGAAAGCCTAAGAATTATCTTTAATATGACCATGTAGTGCTATGTAGAATTCAGAGTAGCTATTATATAAATGCATTCTACTCTCTCATGGGATCTATGTACCAAATAATAGCTGCCAACCAAGTTGAACTCAAAGCCAATTTCTAATTCATTACTCATATAGAAATTTGAATATACTCCTTTAAAAATCTGTTGGATAAGGTTCAAGAGGGCAGCACAGGAAGATCCTGAACTCACCCCGTCCCACAGACACAACAAATCTACAGCTACATATGGAACAGTTCCCTCTGAAAAAAGACCTAAAAACTAGCTGAACAGCTTCTCCATAACAAAGGATGAAAAGGTCACATTAGGGGACAACTAGGTGGCTCAGTCGGGAGCAACCAGCTCTTGATTTCAGCTCAGGTCATGATCCAGTCATGAGATGAAGCCCCACATCAGGCTCCACATTGACTGGCTTAATATTCTTTCTCCCTTTCCCTCTGCTCCTCCCCCATTCTTTCACGCATGTGCATGCACTGTCTCAAAAAAGAAAAGAAAAGGCCACGTCAAGATGAATAGGAAAGTCAGAGACTCAGTCTTAACAAAATCCTCACCCTTAGTATGGCAACCCATAATTTGAAGAGATCTCACAAATATGAAGCTGCTCACTGAGGCACAAGGAGTTTGTGCCTCTCATCACATACTCTAGTCCTTTGGATCTACACAGTAAAGATGAACCTCCAAAATATCTGGCTTTGAAAACCAATGGGGCTTACATCCAGGAGAACCATAAGGCTGTAGGGAACAGAGATTCCATTCTCAAAGAGCTTGCACACAGACTCACTCACCCTGGGACCCATTGCAAAAGCAATAGTTTGAAATGCACCTATCCATATGTGAAGGATATTCATTTGCTAACCTTAAAGCATCTGCCAAAGACTCAGGAGCCTGTTGGGACTCTCTGCAGGGATGGAGGTGATGGAAGGCACCATTTTTGCACTCTCCCTCTGACCTGTTAAAGCTGGTGGTCACATTCTGCCCTCATATCAACCCCACAGTCCCACCAAAGCCAACAGACAAGTGCCCTTGCCGCCATGATTCCCATGCCCCTGCCAAAGCTGGCAAGCTTATACAGCCCACACATTGAGTACCCGGTTCTAGTAGCTGAGGGATTACATTTCTGGGCCCCACAGGTCTGAAACAATTGGAAAGACAGTTCTTGGCAGGCTACCACTCCCCAATCACTGCATAGACAGCAGACAATCCCCAGTTTTCCTGTGAAAAAGGTCCACTGTGCAAGATCTTCAGCTTGAGGGGCAGGCTTCAGGTTTACCATCAAGAGGCCACAGAAATGCTCTTGGAGTACATATCCATTGGCCTTGCTATAGCTCACTGATACCTTACAAAAAGAAACTTGTCTAGAACCCCAATTTTTGCAAATGTTCTGAAGGGGACAACTCCAGATTGCCTAGTCTGGTGGCCAGCAGAATTTACAACTGTGGTTCCACAGAACTGTATATATTTGCATAACTTAAAAGCTGCTGCCTCAGGGACTAACTTTCAATGACCCTGAAACTAGGTGCTGACTGGATCTCTCCCTCCATAACACTCACGGATCTTAACACACTCTCAATGATTAGGACCTTTCAAACCTAAATCAAGCTGCTTAGACAATCACAAAGGTTTGAGAGACAATGAAGAGCTAGGGCAGAGGTTAAAGTAAGTCTCATCTCCTATACAATCCCCTCTTTTAGACCTGAAGGAGATAGCTGTTTTACTAAAAATCAAAACAAATACAGAGAGTCAAGAAAATGAGGAAACTGGGGGATATGTTCCAAATGAAAAACAAGATAAGACCTCAGGAAAAATCCTTAATGAAATGGATATAAGTAATTTACCTGATAAAGAGTTCAAAGTGATGGTCATTAAGATGTTCACCAAACTTGGGAGAAGAATGGATAAATGCAGTGAGAACTTCAAAAAGAGAAATAAAATATAAAAGAGTACCAAAAATAAGTTACAAAGCTGAAGAATGCAATAGCTGAACTGAAAAATACACTACAGGGGTTTAACAGAAAACTAGGTGAAAAGAAGGAGGAAAATCAGTGATTTGAAGGATATAAATATAAATGGACTAAATTCTCTAATTAAAAGACAGACTAGCAAAATGGATTAAAAAAAAAAAAAAACAGGCCCATCTATCAGCTGCCTAAGGAGACTTACTTTAATGTAAGGTCATACACACACTGAAAGTGAAGGAATGGAAAAAGATATTCTATGTAATGAAAATCAAAAGCTGGGATAGCTATACCTATATCAGAAAAAATAGGCATTGAGACAAAGACTATAATAAAAGATAAAGATGTGCATTGCATAATGATAAAGGTGACAATCCAACAAGAAGATATACCATTTGTAAATATTTATGCACCCATCATAAAAACAGTTAAATGCATAAAGCAAATATTAACAGACCTAAAGAGAGAAATGCTTTAAAAGGATCATACCACATGATCAAGTGGGATTTACTCCAGGAATACAAGGATGGTTAAAAATCCATCAATCAATCAATCAATCAATCAATCAATGTGATGTACCACATTAACAAAATGAAAGATAAAAATCATGATCATCTCAATGGATACAGAAAAATCATTTAAGAAAATTCAACATCTGTTTATAAAAACTCTCAACAAACTGGGTATAGAAGGAACATAACTGTACATAATAAGGGCATATGAGATACATGAAATAAAAAGCTAATAACAGAAACCCACAGCTAATATCAAAGTCAATGGTGAAAAACTTAAAGCTTTTCCTCTAGGATCAGGAACAAGACAAGAATGTCCACTTTCACCACTTTCATCCAACACTGTATTGAAAGTTCTAACCAGAGTAATTATGTAGGTAAAAATAGACGTCCCAATTGGAAAGGAAGAACTAAAACTATCACTATTTGCAGACAACATGCATGTATAGATATAAAACTCCAAAGACTACTTCAAAAAAATGCTAGAAAATATCAGTACAGTTGTAAGGTACAAAATCAATATACAAAAATTTGTCACATTTTTATATACTGATAACTACAGAGATATTGAGAAACAATTTCATTTACAATTATATCAAAAAGAATAAAGTACCTAAGTATAAATTTTACCAAAAAGGTGAAAGACCTATACACTGGAAACTGTATGATAAACCAATGAAACAAATAAATGGAAAGATATTTTTACTCAAGATTGGAAGAACTAATGTTGCTAAAATGTACATATTACCCAAAGTAATCTATAGATTCAATACAATCCCTATCAAAATTTCAATGACATTTTTCACAGAAATAGAAAAAAACAATTAAAAAATTCATGCAGCATCATAAAATATCCTGAACAGCCAAAGTGATACTGAGAAAGAACAAAGCTGGAAGTATCACACATCCTGATTTCAAACTATATTACAAAGCTATAATTAAAACAGTGTGGTACTGGAATAAAAACATACACATAGATCAATGGAGCAGAATAGGGATACCAGAAATAAACTTATTAATATATGATCAATTAGTTTATGAAGAAAGAGACAATATGTGATAGTATCTCTTCAATAAGTGGTGTTGGAAAAATGACAGCTATATTCAAAAGAATGAAACTGGACCACTACATTACACCATACACAAAAAGTAACTCAAAATAGATTAAAGACTTGTATGCAAGGCCTGAAACCATTAAATTCTTAGAAGAAAACATAGACATTAAGCTCTTTGACATCAGTCTTGGCAATGATTTTTTGGACCTGCCTCCAAGGACAACAGAACCAAAAAAAAAAAAAAAGAAGGCACTATATCAAACTAAAAAAGCTTCTGCACAGTAAAGGAAACCATCGAAACTAAATGAAAAGCTACCTACTGAATGGGAGAAGATATTTACAATATATGTCACATATCCAATAATGAGGTAATATCTAAAATATATAAGGAACTCATACAACTTAATAACAAAAACAATCAAATTTTAAAATGCGCAGAAGATCTAACTAGACATTTTTCAAAAAAGACATACAAATAGCCAACAATAGCCAACAGGCAAATAGCCAACAATAGCTAACAGTCAACAATAGCTAATGTTGAAGAAAGGCTCAATATCACTAACCATCAGGAAAATGCAAATCAAAACCACAATGAGATATCATCTTATGCCTGTCAGAATGGCTAGTATCAAAAAAAATAACAAACTGGCAAGGACATAGAGAGAAGGGATGCGCTGTTGATGAGAATGTAAATTCATGCAGCCACTAAAAAGACAGTATAGAGGTTCTTCATAAAGTTGAACTAACATATGATCCATCAATTCCACTGCTGGATATTTATCCAAAGAAAATGAAAACTCATTTGAAAAGATATATGTATTCCCATATTCATTACAGCATTACCTATAATAGCTTGGATATGAAAATAACCTAAATGTTTATTTGTGGATCATTGGATACAGAAGATATTGTGTATATGTGATATATGGAATACCACTCAGCCATAAAAGAGAATGAAACTTGCCATTTGTGACAATATGGATGTATCTTGAGGATATTATGCTTAGTGAAATAAGCTGTGTAGCAAAAGACAAATATAATATGATTTTACTTATATGTGAAATCGGAAAAACAAAACAAATTAACAAACAAAAACAAAACCCATAGATACAAGGAACAGATTGGTGATTTCCAGAAAAGAGGAGGATAGGAATTGGGCAAAATGACTGAAAAGGATCAAGAGGTACAAACCTCCAACTAAAACAAGTTATGGGTGGTCGAATGCATAGCATGGTGACTATAGTCAATAATATTGTATTGTATATTTGAAAGTTGCTAAGAGAGTAGATCTTGAAAATTCTCATCTAAAAAAAACATTTGTAATTATATATGGTGACAGATGGCATTTAGACTTATTATGGTGGTCATTTTACAATGGATGTAAATATTAAATTATTATGGTATAATCTAAAACTAATATGTCATATGCCAATTATACTTTAATAAAAATAATGTAAGATGAAAGCCACAAAATGCTGATTAATTAAATAAAATGAAAGCCATTAAAAAATCTGCTACATTACAGCAGGTTCTATACCACTCTTCTGTAATGTCAGTATAATATTACCAAGTATGAGAATGAAACATGAATGTTGACAATTATGGATATTAAATTCATTCTCCCGTATCAGATATATGTCACATGTCATCACCTTCAAAAATTCATAAATGAGCAGTTCTCTTCCTCTAGTCAGTGTAATATGAATTACAGAATAAAAATATTATGTTAAACTACTCTTTTTTTAGTTACACACCTGTAAAATATTCTTCTGCATCCCAGCAGCTCTGGATCACAGAAATTTTCTAAATACTTCAACCATCGCCATAATGTAGTTACCTCTAGGGTGTGATTTCAACAATCAAAGGTGAAATGGAGCATAACAGATCATTACTTCTTACTAATTAACGATTTAAGTTATTATGACTGGTAAGCTTGAGCATTTTTCAAAATGAGAATTGCCGTGGCCTGTTTTTAGAGGCAGCACACTCTGAATTACAGCTATGCAGTAGTACCCTCTAAACAGCAGTTTCACTTCCCACGGTAAACCCATGCTCAGCCATGGTCCAAAAGCAGATGATTCTCCTTCTGATGTGACATCAGAAGGTCAATAGCAGCCTAATGCTAAGTCACAGTGCCTGTGTCATTCACCTTGCTTCATCTCCTCACATAGGCTTTTTATCATCTCACAGCATCATCACAAGAAAGGTGAGAATACTGCAGTAAGGTATTTTGAGAGAGAGAGAGACCACATTCACATAACTCTTATTACAGTACATTGTTACAACTCTTTTATTATTAGCTATTATTGTTAATCTCTTACTGTACCTAATTTATAAATTAAATTTTACCATAGGCATGTTATGTATAGGAAAAAGCATAATGTATATAGGGTTCAGTACTATCTCCTGATGTATAAGGGGTACTACTATATATCTATACGGGTGACTTCACAAAATAAAATATGAAAGGTACCAGTGGTAATAAGGATATTTATGGTCACCTTTTGGTTGTTACTCATGTTTATTTGCAGGAACTAAAAAAGCAAGTCAGTGTATTTAGCATTCTTTGACCACTTAGGTTGTATGCTGAAAAGTTAAAAGTTCTATCAAAAGTTAAAGTTCTATAATCAATTCTGTCTTAAACTCTAACCTTAGAGCTCAGCTGTTGCAAACATTTTATCATTTCTCTGGAGGCTTACTGTTCATGGCATTCATGCTGTGAAATCGTATTATAGCTGAGGCATTTGTACAACTTTCTGTAATAAATGCTTTCAAACAATGGTCCCAGATCTCAAGAAGATCTCTGTACAGAGAATTCTGCAGTGGCTTACTGTACGGTGAGAGCCAAGAAAATCAAACAAATGTGGTCTACTTTCAAGTGAGAGTTAAACATTTGAGTCCCTAAATCAAATTTCATCTGCTTTTACCAGTCATGATTACATTTAATAACCAGTAGGCTATAAAACATTTTAAGAAATGTATGTATCACACATTGATGACTTATATTGCCAATTCATTATTCCTAACTCTTTTATTGCCATTTTATCATTCCTGACTAATTGCATGTTCTGACAGTTTCTATGAAATGTGTGATACCGAATAATAATTATTGACTATTCATCCAGTAGTGGTAGGAAGCACAGCCAGGAGAAAATGTGTCCCAGATGATACATGGGCAAATGTTATTTAGACTTTAATAATTTCATGTTAATTTGGATTTCAACGGTAATTAGGGAATTTATGCCTTCAAAATTTTCACTTTTATCGACATCCTTAAATACTTGCAGTGGTTAATAAAAAATGTTTCCTATTGATTATTTTAACAGAGCTAGCTTATCAGTATAATAAATTTAAAAGCTTTGATTTTTAAGGAAAATTTTCTACCAAAAAATAATGGCTTGGAATTTGTCATAGGTAGAGAAGTTTTGTTTAATTAGGCATTAGCTTCCTTCTTCAAAACAAGTCAGTCTTATTTCCTAGTTTAATTTTTCATTTGAGGGTGATACAAATGAAGAGAGTCTTACATGGACAAACAGCAAAACCAAACTGTAATGCATAAATGCCATACTAGCAACTTGTGCATGAAAAACAAGAGATGTTTTTCAATGGAGTTGCAATTCAATCACAAGCAACCACTTCAGTGGTCACACCTGATACCCCAAAAGTCCAGTTTTACCTATGGCTATTCAGTGAAACTGCAAACACAATTCACTAAACTTTTATATACATTCTAGCTCTTTAACTCAGTCATGCAAAGAACCCAAAGGCATCTAATCTGCTAAGTCGCCTGAAAATATAGAACTGTCCTTTTGAATAGTTTTTCCCTGAAATGACTCAAGTATGGCTTAAGTTTTATTACAGATTTTACTTGGAGACAGTGAAAAAAAATAACATGCTTCACAGGCTCTCCTTGCTAATCTAACAACACCTAGTCTGGGGTTAAGGAAAGAGTGGACACAGGAAATACTTGTTAACTGGAACATTTCCATAGTAAAATAGCTTCAGTGATAGAGAAGCATCTCTGCAATGTCCATACAAATAGATATTTTCCTACCTTACCCCAGCACAAAATTAAACAAGAAGGAAATATTTGCTCACAGTTTTTTTATTTAGCAAATATCTAATGAAAACCTGTAACATGTTAGGTACGTGAGATCCTAAAGTGGTAAAATTAGGCCCTGATATAAATGGTTGTCTAGATTTATAAGAGGAATACTTATATTTTAAATGTCACCTAGAAAACAACTTCACTTAATATGTTTTAGTAACATTTCAACCTTTGCTGTTAGATACTTAGGGAGTATGTATATAGAGGGTGCCCCATGTAATGCTTATAGTGCTCAGAAAGATACAAATAATAAGCAATAAAATATAAATGAGGGAAAGAGAGAGAAATGGAGTGAAACAACTTTCTCTCTCTCTCTCTCTCTCTCTCTCTCTGTCTCTCTTGACAAACCATGAAAGAAACTCTTAACTATAGAGAACATACGGATGTTTACAAGAGAGATAGGTGGGAGGATGAGTGAAATAGGTAAAGGACACTAAGAGTACACTTATCATAATGAGCACTGAGCAAGGTATAGGATTATTGAATCACTATATTGTACACCTGAAACTAATACGACCCTGTATGTTAAATACACTGGAATTAAAATTAAAAGCTTAATATAATAAAAAATCCTCTCACCTTTGAATGATGTCTTTGAAATCAGAATGGATTGTGAGTGGGGCATTGTAATTTGAAAAAGACAGCAAAAACACACCATCATATGCAAATCTCCCCTGTTGGGCTCACCCAAGGGACATTCATCACAATCACCCAGGCATTTTTGCAAAATTCTCAAATTGCTGAGTCTTTCTGATACATACCTAACCCATGCTCTACCTTCCAATCATTCCACTTTAATTGGAAAACATTCATTTAAGGGCATCCAAAAAAAATCAATGACTAATTATGTATGACTGCAACTTCCACAAACATCAGTTTTGATCCTTGATTTTCAGAGAAGTCAGGCTCAAATTTGGTGCACATATATATCCTGGATATTTGTAAGCTTTGGGAATAATGAATTTGGAATAGTGAGGTAAATTCCTCTCAGCAAGATAGATTAGACAAAAATATCCTGATAATACTGGTTTTGTAAACAGATAACTTCATTTATCTCTCTCTCTCTCTCTCTCTCTCTCTCTCTTTCTCTCTCCTCCCACTATGTCTCATTTGTAATCAAAGAAACCTTCTAAACTAATCACCATTAGAACTGACACATCTTCCCTAGAGAAAAAAAGAATATTGGCCCCCAAATTGCCTAATATCAAAATATTAGCACTGAAATCACTGTAGATATATCGAATATGTCTCTATTTCATTTTTCATTAATATTCAGACAAAAAAGAGCCAAGTGTTAAAAAAAAAAAAAGGTTCCTACAGACTACAGCATATGAAGGATAAAGAATGTTGGGTTTTCAATGCCCATTACATCTGTCTACAATGTTTATAACCTACTAAAAATATTCTATTATGAATTTCACTCATTCAGCAAATATATATTGATCACTGTGTAATTGACACTTGTCTAGACACTGGAGTTATCACTCCCGTTTTTTCCTATCTCTAAATTTATTTAAAATCCAGAACCATATGTAGTTTAGATTCTCAATAATTGTGATAATACCAAACTTTTTCATAATATTATATTTTGCAATGTCAGTCATACCCCACATATCCTATAAAAAGATGATGTCTAATCCCCTTGTTCTCTAAATTTGCATAGATCAAGGATCATCTATTATAATATTGTGAATAGATTTGCTACAGCAATGACCATCTTAGGTCCCTGATGCAATTAATAACTGAACAATTTTCTTCTCAAAAACACCCCTCAACTAATAGCAGTTTTAGATAACAATGTTGCTCTTGCCACTTAATTTGTCTTGGCTTTTGCAGAATAAAAAAATACGAGCAGGTAAGTATGGGGTCCAGTCAATAATCTAAAGGAATGTTTTGCTGACTGACTTTGCCAAAAATGTCTTTGTCCTGTAATTAATTGCTTGTTTGTTTGTTTGTTTGTTTGTTTGAGAGAGAGACAGAGAGAGAGAGAGAGCAGGGGAGGGGAAGAGGGAGAAGCAGACTCCCCACTGATCAGGGAGTCCAGGACCCTGGGATCATGATCTGAAGTCAGATGCTTAATCAACTGAACTACCCAGGCACCCTTGTTCTCTGATAATTTGAAAAGCACTATTTCTCAGTCATGCAACAACATTTTCCTCCTGTAGAACAACTTAAGAGAAAAGTCTGAGAGTTTTTAACTAAGAGGACATAACTAGGTTAAAGGGAAGTTTGTTAACTCAGATTTCCCAGTTAGATATTCACCAATTCACTCTAATTTTTTAAGCTCTTCTCATTATTTCTTTCCTTAAATTTACTGGATACATTTCAAATGAATTTGGAAACAAGATAATAAAAAAAGAAGCAATATCCTTGAGAAGGCTCAATAACAATATGTGGTTAATTGCTATTTTTAAAGATTTTCAGATCACAGACAAGTATTTATAAATATTAAGAAATTGAGAATTCTCCACTGTCAGGAGAGTGGAAGGTAATGAATTAAATCAATATGGGTGGTGTGCGGAAGTTTTTTGAAGCTGGGGTATCTTTCCCAGATTCTGAGTTGTACCACCCTGATAGAATTCAAAGTCTCGAAATAGGGATGGATATAAGGTATCTGTAAATTCAAAGACTAGGGATCCCTGGGTGGCTCAGCAGTTTAGTGCCTGCCTTTAGCCCAGGGCCTGATCCTGGAGACCAGGGATCAAGTCCCACATTGGGCTCCGGGCATGGAGTGTGCTTCTCCCTCTGGCTGTGTCTCTGCCTCTCTTTCTCTCTCTCTCTCTCTCCCTCTCTCTCTATCATGAATAAATAAATAAAATCTTAAAAAAAATAAAAAATAAAAAATAAATTCAAAGACTAAAATCAATTAGCACATTCCAATTTCTCTATCCCTCACCCCTTCCCCCTATGGAACTAAATCAGAAAATTCAAGAAGGGACATATTTTCAGGAAACTATATAGATTCACTTTTATTTTACCAATGCTTTATTCTAATTTTTCATCTTCGTTTACATGAAAAATTGGCATCTCCTAGGCAGAATGATATTTTAAAATACACAGATGCTGCAAATAAAACATCTCATGGCTGTTCAACAGAAACATAAGGCCACTGAAATATATTAATTTGTCAGTACACATGTAAATGTGGCTAAGCAAAAATTTGGCAGAAGAACAAGCATTCTCACAAAGAAAATACAACACAGTAAAACATAAACACAATTAAATGAACCAAATTATAACCCATCAATAGATGAGAGAGGCGTGCCATTGACTATGCCCACATGGTAAATATACAGTCAATTTTCTGGCTTATTAGACAAAATATGCACAAAGCTTTTGGACAGTTAACTGTATGTATTAGAATCCCATTTATTTAGCTAACATCTATTGAATACCTATCATATTTTGCATTATGATAAACACTGGGATTATAAAGATGAAAACAGGCATGGTCCACACACTTGAGAACCTGCCATCTTAATTAAGTCACTTCTTCACTGCGTAGGATTAGATTTTTATAAATCATCTTACATTATTTAAAAGTCAACAAAAAAGGGAATCCCTGGGTGGCTCAGTGGTTTAGCACCTGCCTTCAGCCCAGGGCATGATCCTGGAGTCCCGGGATCGAGTCCCATATCAGGCTCCCGGCGTGGAGCCTGTTTCTCCCTCTGCCTGTGTCTCTCCCTTCTCTGTGTCTCTCATGAATAGATAAATAAAATCCTTTTAATAAAAATCAACAAAAGCCTGATCTAACATGATTTGTCTATGTTCTGTGATGTTCTTGCCTTATACAAGCACATAAAGATGTAATTCACTTTATACTCTGTGATACTTTAACTATATACAGACAGTAAAAATATATTTCATTTAAAAATGTCTCATTCATTCACTCATTCTTTTATTCAAAAAATACTTATTCAGGGCTTATTCCTTGCTACGTTCTGTGCCAGTAACTGGAGACAGCAGTGAAATATCAGCATATTTCTATAGTTTTTTGCAAAACTATAATTTTATGTTTTTCCTAATAACAAAGCTCCTAAAGCCTCCCATCTGGACAGATTATTTGCCTTGTTTTCCGACTGTTATTCTGCTGTTCTCCTAAGAATATCTAAAATTCTCTCATCTTCATCAAACTTATTTGGTTTGTTTTCTATTTTCTTCCCTATCTAATCTGACACACTAATATATGCTAATAAATCAAAATATCTCTCCCCTTCTGCGTGATAGTTGTGCATATATACAATGTCCATCTAGAGATCATGTAGTTAACCAAAGTAACTCTAATGATGGGGATTTCAAACTCTGAGATAGAGAGTTTGAAGAGATAACTGGACTGAATTTATAAGTAGTTACCTTTATACCTATACAAGGATTATGCCTAAAGCCATCGGGTGTAAAAACCTGTAAAAAGTATTTTGTTATTTATTTATTTAAAAAGATTTTATTTATTTATTCACTCATGAGAGAGACAGAAAGAAGGCAGAGACAGAGACAGAGACAGAGACATAGGCAGAGGGAGAAGCAGGCTCCTTGCAGAGAGCCCAACGCAGGACTCGATCCTGGGATCACACCCAGAGTGGAAGTCAGACGCTCAACCGCTGAGCCACCCAGGTGCCCCAAAGTATTTTGTTACTTAATTGCATTGCTCATATCACAGTGCGATATTCCCAATATGACCCTCACACCTTCTGTTTTAGAATCAGGCATAGACCTTTGATTGATGAATATAATCACTTCATAACAGGAGTTTTTTTCTTCCCATCCTTCATCCTGTTATATCCTGCTAATCATGTACTAAAGTGAGCAGAGGATATTCAATCCCAAGACTCTGCCTTAACAGATTCTAGTTCAAACACACTGTCATTCCAGTCCGCAGTCAGACTAAGCCAGCAATCGGAATAATTTTTACCACCTGTGACAAATTTCAATTTTCAAAATGAAGTTTATGTCAAGGCCATTCTTCAAAAAAAAAGTTAATGTTTATGTGCTGGGAACTATGCTAGTTTTACATCTGCCATCTCATGTAGTTTACAGTTCTATGAGTTAGATCTTATATTTCCATTTTACAGAGGAGGAAGTTGAGATTAAAAGAGGTTAAGTGTTTGGCCATGGTCACATGACTCACAAGGGTCAAAAACTAAGATTGGAGCAAGTGGAACAGATATCAGTGGTGCCAGAAATAAACTGTGACTGAAAATATACCTGCCAGCATCTGTCACTATAATTCCAAATCTGCCATTAGCAAATCATCCTTTGGAGTCCCAAAGTTATTTTATTTTATTTTATTTTCATTTTAGAAGATTTTTAAACATATGTGTATCCCTAAAAGAAGTAATGTCTAAAGATCTTCATCTAAATATCATTGGACATTTAGAAATCTCTACAGGGATATATTGCCCATATGCCTTTATTGCCTTCTGTTTAATTTCACTAAATCTAAGATATCATTAGTTGTAAAATACACCATTTTTTTGTGTGTACCTACCACTAAGGAAAAAAATGCCAATTTGCCATGACAGTAATAATGATTTTTTTATCACATTGACTTAAAGTTACATTTCAATGTCAGAGATGTTAAAATGTGAATTGACAAAATAGTGTAACACTTCGAATATGAAGAAGCTAAAATAAGGTAGATTTTTGAGTATCACTAAAGACTAACTTTAGCTGCTTCACCATTTAATGAAGATTATTAAAATTGCTAGGTGATTACTTAAACTGGTGTAGAAAACTGTAATTTAAATAGTTATGCTATTTCAGAATTAGACTATACACAGTCACTAAATTCAAAAGAATATAGTTGCTACAGTTATGAATGTAATTAAGAAAATGCTAATTTAATACCTATTGTTTATTATTACTTTGTCTTCTACCATGTAAAGGGAGGGTAAGAGTGACACAATGTTCCATGCTTCTCAGAATTTTAACTGAGGGGGAAATGAGAAACTATGTTTGACTTTAAGTGGGTAAATTGAACACATCTACATCCTAATCTCACTTATAAAATGCTTCTGAGAATTTTTCTATATTCTGCTCAGACACAACTGTCACTGTCAAACTTATTCTAAGAAAATTTGTCACTGCTTGAGTAACTCGCAACATTCTCTACGTGTCCTTACAATTATAGACTTACCATGTTAACCATCTGAACAAGGTTAATATTCATTCCTTATGCAGAAATTTATTTCTTATTTTTAAATATTATCCACTTACCTTTAACAACTAAGCAAACATCAGAGTAGAGAGTAATAAACTTTGGAGTTGAATTTGGATCACCTTTTTACAAATTTGATTTTTTTATTTGTAAAATATGAGAATTTTAAAAGAGCACTAGAACTTAAATAAAATCTGGGGGGAAAAAGAGCACAAATGCAGAGTATATAATGGGTACTTGATATATATACATTTCCTACATACACATACTTTGTAAAGAGGAAGTTTGGTTGATCTCTTGTAGGAGACCCTACAATGTGACAGTCTGGAGCACCAACGGTGAATAAGAGGACTCAATAATGGTGGCTGAAGTTGAAGAGAAAATAAATAACATAAATTCCATGGGAAGCTAAAGCTCTATTTTAGGTTTCTCAGAAGGTGTAAAAGCTACTTATTAATATACACAATCTGCTTCAAAGGGCTCCTATTTAATGCTCACATTTTTTCATTTGTTACTCTTCCCCTCTCATTTTTCTTTTCCTACCACTACTCTCTCTTTTTAAAATCAATTCTTTTTTTTTACATTGAAGCACAGTTGATACACAATGTTACATTAGTTTCAGGTGTACAACATAGTGATCAGACAAGGCTATACATTATGCTATGCTCCCTGCAAGTGTAGCTACCTCTGTCACCGTACAATGCTACTGCAACACCATTGACTATATTCCCTATGCTGTAACCCCTACCACTTTTCTTTCACTTTTTCTTCTACTTTTTTCCTACTGTGCTCCAAAGTCCATATTACTGAACAGCTATTTTGATAACCAATGCATAGAAGCCTTCTCAATTGAAGTCAGCCTTCCCTCACCTCAAGCTTTGCAAGAAAATCCAGTATGCAGAAAGTAAACCCTAATTTGGCCTTTCAGTTCTTACCTCTATATTGGGAAAAACTAGATGTGTTTCTCTTAAATTACCACTCACCTAAGCTTTTCTATTAATATATAACACAATTAGCTTTCATTCAACGAGTTATAAAATTGTAGATGTTTCAGTGCCTGTTTAAAATTAGTTTCGATGAGCAAAAATTCTTATTTGTTATTTATGGTCCCTGAATCAATTTTTCAAAGACCTACCACTTTAAGTCTTCTACACCAATAAGGATCTGAGCTAGTTACTATTTGGTGACAATTTTAAGCAACATGTTAGTTAAGGATTTCCATAATCCTCCCCCCCACACACACACATACCCACTGTATGTGAAATGTATCTGCAAATACCTCATCTCAACTTTACATTGAAAGTTTGTTATGACTTCTTTTTTGAGTTTTGGACTATTTCTTATACTTTGGTAGATAAATATCTGCATTTTCTTTATCTATATTTTAAATTCCACATTTTCCATATTTTAACTCTATATTGAGAATGTAGAAAAGATTAATGAAAATTTATAATTAAAGACAATTTTTTTAAAAAGCAACATCTGCATTTTTTGTTTTACTTTCCGTATTTCAAAACAGGAAGAATTTTGTCTTACAATTAGTTTTAGGAAAGAAGTTTCAATAAGTAGACAAAAAATGAAATATTTCAAATGCATATTTCTGATGTGCAAGATTACTAAAGTTCATACAATTATTTTTGTGTGCTTAATTTCTCAGCACAAAACATCTGCTTTCAGAAAGACTACTGAAGGTTTTCTTTATATTAGTTTTTTTCAGAATTCTCCAAAATTGTCTCATAAAGAGGTTATATTGTATATTCACCTAGCCCCATGGCTCCTGTACTTTCTTCCTATTTATATTCTCAGCAGGGAGCTACTAATGTTTCCTAAAATACACAATAAATTGTTGTCAGCTGGCAGTCAAGTTAGTTATATGCCTGAAGCTATTATATTTGAAGCAACTTTCCAATTAATACTAAATTATATTGATAGGCTTTATTAAATACATTTATCCACCATAAACCCTTCTGGATCAATTAATTGTTGTATAACAGAACTTTTAACTTTAAGGAAGTCCCATACCAAGAAGACAACAATATTTTGTTGCAAATGCATATCTTTTTCATTTAAACAGATAATAGCACATTTCCTGTGGTCAGATTTACAATGGCTCCTTTCAGGTAAGCTCCTATCTTACTAATTTTTTTTAAGATTTTATTTATTTATTCATGAGAGACACAGGCAGAGGGAGAAGCAGGCTCCCTAAGGGGAGCCAGATGTGGGACTTGATCCCAGGACCTGGGATCATGACCTGAGCCAAAGGCAGATGCTCAACCACTGAGCCACCCAGGTGCCCCGTACCTTATCTAAATTCTTAGCAGATTCCCCACACTGACAGAATGGGCTGGTTGTGAGAAATCCACTTCTACATTCCTGTCCCTGAGCATTGTACCTATGATACTACAATGGGAAAGGTTGACCTCATAGAAGTATTTTCAAAGCAAAATAAAGTACTTTGGAAGCACTGACTCTTCAATCACCTATTTTACGGATGGAGAAATGAAGATCCCTCCCTGTTGTCCATAGTGACTTCTGTTCTGTTGGCTTCTCTTTACGTAAGGAAAAACATTTTAAACCAGATCTTTTCATGTACAATATTTCTTTTCTCAGAGAAGTATTTTCAATCTTTCCTACATGGGAACTTGCAAACTTGGGAAAGTTTGAGAATTTTGACCTAGTTTAAGATTAAAATTATTATCTTTTACTAATTATGAAATGGACCATTTTCAGGTAACAATAAAAGAATTTCTAATCTATGCCAGGCATTTTATCAGGCATTGAGGATCCAAAGATGAATAAATATGGTTCTCTGAACTGAAAGATCTTGTAATATAGTGAGGAAGACAACATGACAAATAACTATAACTCACTAAAGTGATGTCATAATAAAGGTGCATATAATATGCAGAAAGTACAGAAGGTAGGCAGGCTACAACAAACAAACATAACGGAACTTTATATCTGATCATTATGCCTTCTAACCCTGCTTGCCTTTTAAATAAATACCATTTAAGTCCTGGTATTTTAAAATTGATGTTTTTGGTACTGTGCTATGTGACATTTCATCAAACAATTTATTGAATTTAGAATATATAGCACATTGATCCCCAGTATTCCCTTATCTAATAAATCCATCATTGCATTAAGGAAGAAGATAAGAGTAGTTTTTGATCAGCTTTCTCTAATAAATTTGTGTTACTGACCACTTTTTAGTGTTTATATAGCAATAGTATTTCTTGGGTCATAAATTTAAAGCAGTCTGTAAATCATGTAACTCAACTTTGTGAAAACTTTCTAGACATTTGAACCCTATTCATTCCAGAGTAGAAAAAGCCTCGGTCTAAACTATGTAGGGCATTGAACCTAAAAAGGAAGTTGAATAGTTGCTTCTATTAAAAGTGTGATAATACAACTCTTAGGTCAACATTTATCTAAGCTCTGATGGGAGAAGATCCCCTACAAAGTCATTGGCCTTTTGATTTTAAATGTATAATAACAAAAAAATAAAAAAATAAAAAAAATAAATGTATAATAACAAAAATCACAATAAAAAATAAAAAGTCAATTAGGAAACTAAGACATTAAGTTTTCCAAAAATTTTCACATGCACATAAGTCATTTAGTCCTCAGAAAAATTCTATGAAGTAGTTAATATCTTCACATTTAAATATTTAGAAACTGATGTTCTGAAAGCTTAGAGGATTTGCATAAGAACACACAATAAGGAGACAGCAGCCTGAGCAGGACTTCAAAATCTACTTTGAAATTTCATAGTAACATATTTCCTAATCTAAAATATAACATTTAAAATTTTTTTCCAAACATCCTCATTTATATCTAAATATATAATGCACAAGTATGACTATAAGCTTCATTATACTGAAATTATTTATAAATTAGAAATGACTAAAGATTGTTATAGTTAGTTAGCAAAATCACGTGAATAAAGGAAATAGATTATAGAGTTAGAATCAAAACTCAGTTCTATTAGGTCGCCTAGGTGGCTCAGTCAGTTAAGCATTCAACTTGATTTTGGCTCAGGTCATGATATCAGGGTCTTGAAATGGAGCCCCAGCGTAGAGCCTGCTTAAGGTTCTCTCTCCCCTATCTGTCCCTTGCCTCTCCCCTCCCCCACACTCTCTTTAAAAAACAAAACAAAACAAATAAGAAACAGTTCTGTCACTTCCTGTGTGACCTTGAGCAAATGATTTAAATTCTCTGAGCTTCTGTTCCTTTTATGTAAAAATACAAATAATATACATTGCACATAGTACTTGCGTGACAGATAAGTTCTAAGAAAAATATGCAGGGCCATGGTGTCATAGAGTAGACACTCAGTAGCTAATACTAATTTTACTTTAAGAAAAACTATCCTAAGGGTTGATATCCAAATTTTTACTATTGTTTTCAATAGAGTAAAACAACTCCAAGGTTCAGGTATAGGACATTATGCATTTATTTTTGTCCATGAATAGCTAGCTAGTGTATCAGTTTTTTCCTTCTAAATATAATAATTTCTTAAAGAGAGCTTACCTGGTGATTTGTCTATAATGTTGCCTGTGGGGTAGGTGGAATTAAAAATTTATATGAATCTTCTCACATTTATAGTCGATTGAGAATCCAGCTGGCAACAGGATCACAAGGCAGCCATTATTTGAAAGACCAAGATCTAGAAAAATAGGAAGCACTAAGAAATAAGTGTAACATACTTCTTCCCCACATTTTCCCTTGAAACATTTGATTAGAACTAATCTGAGCAGGCAGGAAAAAAAAATCAAGAAAATAAGAAAAGCTTTTGTTAAAACTCTCAAAAGCACAGATTTTGAGAGCTATAGCAGGCCCATTCCTCTAGGTTATAATTGCGAGTTCAAGATTCTCTATTACCATAGACCATTCAAGGATGGCCTATGGTAAATATTTAGGGCTTTCAGTTGGGATTCCCGAAGGGCTACAGTTGTTTGTAAAGACAAACTGGAATCAGCACAGCACTCAAAAATTCTGAAATTGTTTCAATCCATATATGGATAAAGGTGATTTCTTTGCCTACTAGAAGGAAATTAAATCCTCTCTGGAGGAAGAAAACATCACCTAGTACCTCTAGAACTTTTCCTACAAAATAGTAGCATTCACCAAATCACACACACACACACACACACACACACACACACCCCAAAAGCCAGGCAATAGAAAAAGGTATTCCATTTATATACTGTAAGAATCAGACAAGGACTTTAAAATAACTATAGTTAACGTGTCCAGGAAAATAGATAAGATATGGAACTTTACTAGAAAACTGATTTTATTACAAGCAATCTACTGAGAATTCTAGAAAGTATACAATGAATTAAATTATAAACTTAATAGATATTTTAGTAAATGCTTAGACACCACACAAAAGAAGATTAGTAACTAGGAAATAGATCAGGAAAAAAATTAGCAGTCTGAAGTACAAAGTTGGAAAAAAATTTAAATCTGTAACAGAGAATGAGAACATTGAAAATACTTAGCATGCATGAAAGAGGATAAAGAAAAAACAACCTATGCACATGAGCTGTCTACCTGCTGAAAAAGAAAAGAGAAAAACTTAAAAGAAGATAAAAGGGCAAAAAGGACCTATTACCTTCAAAGGAGTGACAATGAGACTGACAGATCACTGAGCAACATGTTGCGAGTCAGAAGGCAGTGAAGTGATAGATTTAAAGTACGGGAAAAAAAAATAAACTCCAACCTAGATTCCTTCAGCCAGTGAAGACATCTTTATTTTTAGGTATTTATTATTATTTTTTTTTGTGAAGACATCTTTAAAACGATATTGTGATGAGGAAATTTTCAAATAAACAGCATCTGAGAAAAGTCATTTCAAGGACAACTGTACTAAAAGATATGATAAAGTAGTCCTTCAGGAAGTAGAAGCATAATGCAAAAGGATAAATAAGTTTGGGAAATGTAGAAATGAAGGTAAATCTAAATGAAGACTGACTGTCCTGAATAATAACATCTCATAGAGTTTGAAATGCGTGCGTGTATGTATCTATGAATGTATATGGGTTTGTGTGTGTGTGTATACGTACACACATATTCATATCCTACATATATATGCACTTGCATATATATACAAATATACATATATAATATACACTCCATGTTTATATATACAACATGACAACAATAGTACAAAGGTCAGGAGGTAGAAAAATGAACTTAAAATGTGTATGATTATTGTATTGTCCAGGAAATGGTTAAAACATTAACAAGAAGTAGACTGTGGGGGAAGCCTCTAGAGATCTCATTTAAAAATAATAAATACAAGTATATAATTAAAAGGCTAATGGATAAAAAATATTTTTAAAATTATATGATTACTCCAAAAGAAAATAAGAATGGAGAAAAAATAAACAAAACCAAATAGAAAAATAGGGGGGGGGTACAGTAAAGCTGATTTAAATTCCACACGCATCAGTACTTAGACTAATTATATGAAATTTAAATCAATTAAATACTTCAAATTTCTTTAAAAGACTGTCAGGCTAGTTAGAAAAACAAAACCAAACTGAATACTGCTTAAAATGGATACACATTACATATGAAGAGACAGGAAATTTGAAAGAAGGGATGAAAATACATAGCCACACGACTACCAAAAAAAACAATAACAAAAATTGCTAATAGTAATATCAGACAAAATACATATCAAGGTAAGGAGAAAAATGAGAAATATCTCGTAATGATTCGGGGTTCTCCAAAGCAACAGGGATCTCCAGAGAAACAGAACCAAAAGGCTCTATCTATCTATCTATCATCTATCAAGAGACTTATTATAAGGAATTAGCTCATTGAATTTTGAAGGATACCAAGTCTCCAGATCTGCAGTTGATAAACAGTGTAGTTCCATTCTGAAAGACCACAGCAGGAAAAAAACATAAAACAAAACAAAACAAAACAGACCCTCATCTTCCAGGTCCAAGACAATTAGGCAGAAACAGTTTCCTATTGCTACTGGAAAGGTCAGCCTTTCTGCTCTAAACATACCTTCAACTGACTGGAGAAAAGCCACCCACACTGGGGGAAAGCAAATGCTTTACTCAATCTGTAATGAAATGAAATGTTAGTCTCATCGAAACACCCTCACAGACACTCTTAGAATAATGTTTGCCCAAATAACTACGGCCCAGTCAAGTTGACAGGTAAAATTCATCACCACCATAATGAAAAGATTAATTCACCTGATGGATATAACAATGCTAGCAATATGTGTCTCCCGAGGTTGGATGGGGGCACAGTTGACTAGAAAGCCTAAAAGGCAGAGACACCAGATAACTATGCCAAAGGTACAAAATTAGCTGTGGAGAGGTTGCTGCATATTGGGCATCACTTACATCTTCAGAGGTTGTTCATGTAAAGGAGGCATGAGCCCTCCCTGTGGATCAGTAGACGAACATTATCTCACAGGGAAAATGATGATAATGATAATGAATATTACATCTGTCTGTGGTATGGATGGATGGATAGGTTGTAGGTAGATACAATTTCCTCTCAGCAGCATGAAGTTAGTTCTATTTATTATCAACCCATCTTCAGATTGAGGATATTGAAGCAAAAGATATTAAGTAACCTGCATTTTAGAATCAGGATTTGAACTCAGGTAGTCGTTCCAGAGTTCATTTAGCACCACACTATGTTATGTAAACAGAAAAGCCTAGATAAAGTAAACCACCAGAAAACTGCGGATAGGTAGGAGGAAGGGAAGAAGCCAGTCAGAGAAAATTATATCCCTATATCACAGGAATCTAAGAGACAAGTAACCTTAAACACCTACCAGGCTCAAAACCAGAAAACTAACTTGGCAGAATCAAAAGAGTACACCTCATTGGCCCTGCTGATATTTTTTCTGTGCTTTCCCAGTTTTACCCTAGAGAGATTTGGAACTTAGGTTTCTGAAAATAAAATATCACCTTCTTTGGGTTTCTATTGTTTACCGCAACACTTTAAAAAAAAAAAAAAAACAGAATCACAGTTTTAAAAAACAGCTTAACTCCTCTATTCTCTTATTCTGACTTCACTCTAAGAAGGATCCACACTATTGCTTGCAGTTCATTATAATTTGCAAATTTCTAGTCTCACCTGGTGTAGGTCCTCACAAAAAGGATCAAATGCTTATATTTGGAAACACAGGGTAAATGAGAAAAGACCACAGATTAGTTGTTGTGTTTTTCTCCTAACAGTTTTTTTCCTTGCCAAATCAATTAAGTAAACAAGCTGTGGCTTCCATTCTAAAAATAGAAAACATGCACTTACAGTTGCCCAAATATGTTTTCCTTTTCATACATAAAAGGAAATACTCAGAGGATTTAATTATAACAAGACTTTGACATTTGTGACATCAATATGATAGGTTAGTTACTGTTTGTGTGCTTTCTCTAAACACAGAAACAAACTGAAGGATCCAGCAAGCCAGCCTCAATGCTGTGCCACAGCTGACAGGCTGGAAATTTGCCATATGGATACCATATTAGTTGCAATTAGCTGACAGCTCTTGGACAAAAAAATTTTGTTATTCCTTATAGAATTTTTCAGTGCGGAACAGAAATATTGGAAGAATTAATATAGCCTTATGGAGGTGATGACTATTAAAGAAAAAAAAATGGTTAATAGCAGCCTTTGTTGTGAAGCTGCAGGAACTCACAGATAAGGGCCTAAAATGTTGCTTTCAAAGGGAGAATCCTGAAGACCACCGCCCCCCCCCCGCAAAGCTGCTTTGCAATAGTCTGGATCACATTAGATATAGGGCCCCCCACTATCTGAAAATAGGTTCCTATGAAACCTTTTGGTAAACCGAAGTGGCCTAATGTAAAGAAGCAACTATCATTAATATACAGTTGACCCTTGAACAAGGCTTTGAACTGTGCAGGGCCACTTATAGGTATATTTTATTTTTTCAATAAATACAGTACAAGTACTACAAATGTATTTCCTCTTACGATTTTATTAACATTTTTCACTCGCTCACTTTATTGTGAGAAGACTGGATATAATACTTACAATATACAAATATATGTCAATCAACTGTATGTTGTCAGCAAGGCTATCAGTCAATAGCAGCCTATTATTTGAGTTTTGGGGAAGTCAAAAGTTCCATGCAGACTGTCGACCGCGAGAGGGTCAGTACTGCTAACCCCGTGTTGTTCAAGGATCAACTGTATATGGAAAAAAAATTAAGCATTCCCAGGCCCACAAAATAACTTCTTATAGGTTTTGCTGATACCTTGGGTACATCTTGCTAAGAGATGCAGAAAATAAATTGAGATAAACACAGATGTTCACAGACATGGTTCAAAGCAATAGCAGCTGAGATGCTGCGTGTAGTTCCCGGGGAAGGCGCTAGGTGGCGCCACTCGGCCGCTGGGATGCACACTGTCAAGTGTAATTGCTCCCTGCAAAAATGCTGAACGCCATTTTTGCTTTTATGGAAAATGAATGCCATTTTGCACTTTTCGTAAAAGCAAAAATTCTTTCCAGATTTCCATTGGTTAGTAAAAGCAGGTATTAATGTAGGTCTTTCACAAAAGCAAAATGGTGGAATACAAACTTTGAAAAAGCAGGGAATACCTGTATTTTAAACTTCAAAGTTCAGCTGGGGCAAGGTGTTAGAAGATAAGACTAGAAAGATCTTGCTGGGAAACAGTTCACAACGGGATAGTCATTAAGAATAACAGCAGGGACATTAACCAACAAGGATCTTCCAAAGAAAGAATTTTCCAAATCCTCACTGGAACATCAGCCAAAGGACTATATTTTACCTGAAATCTGCTGATTCTGAGTATTAGCTTTTTAATCTAAGGTTTCTCACAAACAGAATAATTTTTTAATTCCCTTCTCAGCTATTCCTTTTTCTGAAGACAGTCTTAAAGGCGCTGATAAATCTTATTTAAGATCCAAATTGTTGGGGCACCTTGGTGGTTCAGTTGGTTAAGTATCGAACTCTTGGCTTCAGCTCTTATGATTTCAGAGTCCTGGGATCAAGCCAATATGGGGCTCCAGGCTTACCGTGGAGTCGGCTTGCGATTCTCTGCCTCTCCATTTCCATCTGCCCCTTCTCTGCTCTCTCTCTTCTCTCATAAATAAATAAATATATAATATTTTAAATAAATAGATAAAATCCAAATTGTGTTTCTAAAATGAAGAGTTTCAGAGATCTCCTCTATTGATAGATAAATAAAATGGAAACAAAGCATGAAACTCCTTCACCTGCTATGTAATACTCTTTTGCTCTTTCTCTGATCTCTATATATTGTTATGAACAGTTAGACCAGTCTGGACCACTCAGATCTGAATTTCAGTTAAAACCTTCCTTCTTCTAGGAATCATTTCATGACTCTCCAAATGTTTACTTATGGAAGAATTCTTGGCTCTCCTCCAAAACACAGGATTTGTGCAAGACACATTAGAAGAATATAAATGTTTAATGTTATCAAAATGTGTTTCTATAGTATCCTCTATTTCTTATAATACTTAGCATGCACCATATTGAATCTACTTATTTAATTTTTTCCTCTACTAATCTTATAAGCCCTATGAAAACAGAAGACTTGCCTTTCCTGTTCATTGTTATATACTCGGAGCTTAGTGCAAACCCTGACACACAATGCAAACCCCATAAATATGGGGGAAGAAATTATAAACTCAAAAAAAGCCTACACAAAATTTCACATGGTGAAGTTTTGACTCAGAACAAATATTTGAATTTTGGACAGCATGTAAAAATAAGAATAAGCCAACAAAATCACCAGAAATCAGGGAGGGATGCTAAGTATACCTAAATCAATTATTTAATCAATTATTTAGAGGATACTATAAAAAATGTGAGACATAGCAGCAAAACCTACCAATAGACAAAGAACATTCACCATAAATAAGATGAAAATTGTACCAGTTATTCTGTCACAAAAAAAAAAAAAAAAACTTAATAAAGCCATGTCTTTTGCAAAGGAAGTCACCAAGGGGAAATAGAAGAACTCTGGGCAAGATGGTGTCACAATACTCCGTCAGATATTTATGCTCATATTTTATCTCTTTTAGCCCAATAAACTTGTTATTTCAGGGTCTTTGATGAGTCTTTTCTGTCACTTGGTTCTTGTGAAGTACATTTAAATCTGTAATAGGAAAGGATGTTTTAACCATCACTCAAAATCCAGAATCCTCACAGAAAAGATTGATAACTTTCACTACATTAAAAAAAAAAATCTGTATGTCAAGAAATACCATAACTAACCCCAAAAGGCAACCTGAGAAAACTATTTGTAATTCTATCACCGACAAAGGATTACTCTTGGCTAGAATATATTAATTGCTAAAAATACATTTTAAGAATGAAAAATAGGGATCCCTGGGTGGCTCAGCGGTTTAGGGTTTGCCTTCAGCCCAGGACGTGATCCTGAGCTGAGCCATTCGGTCCCAAGATCGAGTCCCGCATCAGGCTCCCGATGGGGAGCCTGCTTCTCCCTCTGCCTGTGTCTCTGCCTCTCTCTCTCTCTCTCTCTGTTTCTCGTGAGTAAATAGATAAAATCTTAAAAAAAAAAAGAAAGAAAAATAGGTGAAGTCATGAAAAGAAAATGCAAGTAACTTTTAAACACATAAACATGCTCAAATTCTTCTATAATAAAAAGTATAATTAAACTACTTTGAGATGCCACTTTATCTTATCATATTTGCAAAAACTGGAAAGTTTGAAAAAATACGCCATTAGTAAGATGATGGGAAAACAGGCATCCTCATAAACTGCTGATTGGAATGTATATTAATGCAATTACTATGAACAAAAATTTGTCAATTACTATTAAAATTACAGAAACTTCTGATACAACAATCCAACATATGACATTTTTTTTAAAAATTTTATTTATTTATGATAGTCACACAGAGAGAGAGAAAGGCAGAGACACAGGCAGAGGGAGAAGCAGGCTCCATGCACCAGGAGCCCGACGTGGGATTCGAAGGATCGCGCCCTGGGCCAAAGGCAGGCGCTAAACCGCTGCGCCACCCAGGGATCCCCAATATGACATTTTTAAGATATATTTGCACAGGTGAAAAATTATATAGATGCACACATTTGTTTGTTGCAGCATATTGTCTAACAGAAAGAGTTTACATTTATATTATCAAAATAAGTAATATGAGATTATTAATAATATTAATAATTATTTATTAATAATAAATTATGGTATGGTATGGTTTTATAATAAATTATAAAAACAATAAATTGTTTTTATTTTCATAGAAATACAAGTCCAACAAAATTAAAATAATTATTAAAAATACACAATAAAACTAAAATCATGGTTACATAAACTAACACAAACTCTAGTTCATAAGAAATCAGATAAAGTAAATTAAAACATGTGTAAGTATTCCCCATTGATTTTGCAGACTTCTATATAGACAGGAAGAAGAAGGGCTTTGTTAAGAAAAAGAATGAGAAAGAGATCCTGTTGGAATATATCATCCAACAGTATGTTTTAGGGAAGTATCTGAGAGGTATATTTTATAATCCTTTCAGTAACAGAAAATAACTCTCAGTTGCCTTCAGAACTGACTGACAAATTGGCTTGAAATAAAATTCTTAGATCAAAACCTTTTTCCTTCAAAATTCCACTGAAAGGGCCTCCTTCACACCCAATGCTGGAGTAGGTTGTACACAACACACACACACACACACACACAAATACATCTTACATTTCACTTTCTGTTATGATATATACATAATTATTTCACTGATAAACTTTGTCCCCACCATCCTGGAAACCCCACAATAATAAGGACTGTGATTATTTTATTTGCCTATTATTCACCTATATTTATGTCAGATACAGAGTAAGTATATAGTACATATCCTTTTTAAATGAATAAATGAACAAATGAGTAAAGACAAATTAAGTCCCCATCTATATTATTTCATTTCCCTCTGACATTTACCATTAGAATAAAGGCATCTAAGGAAAGGTAAATTCTGCTCTATAGTAAGTAAACTGCATATTCTAAGCTCATGCTTAAAGCATCTTTAATCCTCTTTTGAATTTGGTAAGAATTTATCTATGTGTGAAGCTTAGTCTCTACCGTTGAACTTTTTTTTTTTTGAGATGAAATCATTTGGATTCAAAATTTAAATTCCCCCATTAAGAGGTAATTATGTCAATCAGTGATGCAAGATCTTGGGCAAAAATGTGAATACAATAATAGCTAACACAGAATGGCTCCCTTGTGCCACATACTCTTCCAGGGGCATGAATAATAGCCAGTTAATCCCAAATTAACTCTCTGAAGTTGGATTAATTACAAAGATGAGGCATCTGAGATTAACAAAGGTTAAGACAGTTCCAAAGGAGAGAACCATTTGAGGGACAAGAGATTCTTCTTAATGCTTAAGATGAATATCATACGTATATAAAATATGTATGCATATGCACAGAACAGATATATGAAAGAAACTCAACAGAGGTTACTTCCAGAGGGAGCTAAGAATCTAGAGATAGAGGAGAATTGATATTTTACTATAAACACATTTGTACTTTCTGAAAAGTTTGCTATGTGCATATGTTACACTTCCAGTTTAAAAACAGAGAGAGAGAGAGAGAGAGAGAGAGAACATATTACCTATTCTGAATGTGTGTTATTTATGCTCCACTTGGTAAAGGATACCAACTGAAGAGAGAAAAGCCAAGGCCAAAACTGTCAATACCAGTCTTGCCCATGGCCAGTCCTGTTTGACAGAGAGTATTTAGGGTAATTTATAAACACAAAATATATGTATTTTATAAATGTTATGAATATGCCTTCGGGAAAAATATATATCACAAAAATATAGTTTGTTTCCTTTTCTTTGAGTTATTTTATATATTCATTTTAAAAGGCCCCTGTGAAATGTATTCTCACTGTAATATGTAACTCTTCACTAGTCCCTATTATTTATTAATAGAAAGCTATATTGTGGTCTATCTATAAGTAGTGATATTCAGAAGTATTTCTTTGAAAATGGCAACACCTTTTTTGATCCCCATAATTCCAGTTTTATAATCATTCAACATCAAATCAGGAACAAGTCTCATCATTTTCATCATACTGAGGTGGTATGATGAGATATCAGTTCAAGATATTGTTTCAGTTAAAAGGGAAAAATACCCATAAAAAAAACCTAATCTACTTGTCTGTTTCAAAATGAAGTTTTTTTTTTTTAAGCTGTAATCTGATGGACAAGAAATACATGACAGAAGACTTACAGTAAGATGAGCCACAGCTGCTTGTTTTGCCTTCGGTTCAATCAGATTCACCAAAGAAATAATAATTCATAGGAAGCAGGATGGGATGGGATGGGATGGGATTGGTAGTACTTTTTCACTTTTGAGATAAGTACAGGCTACCCTGAACTTTAACAAAAGTACTTAATGCTTATCAAAAATATTTTTTAAATAAGTATATATCTGATGTAAAAAGCGCCACATCATCTTGAGAGATAAAGGCTAACAATAATAGCTGACATTTACCAACACATTCCAGCTGACCTTGCACTCTTCTATTATCACATTTAATATCCCGTTTTTATATGTTCAAGATGATGAAACAAGTGTCACCAGGGTAAGCAACTTAGTCAAAACAAAAAACACTCAAATTCAGGATTCTCCATTCTAAGTTCAGAGTTGAGCATGTAGCATTTATTCACCAAATATTTATTTATCTCCTCTCCGCCGGGTGCTCTTAAAAGACCTTGAGATGCAATCCTTTCAAGGAACTTACTTATTACTGGGAGAGACTGATGGTATCAAGTGGACTAACTTATTTTTTTAAATAACATTTGTGATAAATTATATGATGGAAATACGGAGTATACTGTAATTAAGACTGAGGTTGGGCTTCTTTGAGTAGAGGGATGAGGGCAGACTTCTCAAACTGCAGCATTGAGCACAGCCTTAAAATCACAAAAGAAGCAGCTTGTCTAAAGCAGAAGAACTTACAAGCAGAAAGAAAAACACAGTCCCTGTTTTAAGAAAGAACTGCATCTGTTTGTGGAGCCAATATAGGAGGCCAGTACACTGGACTGTAGAACCAGAGGGAGAATAACATGAGTGAAGTCTAGCTGAGAATGTGGGTGGGGGGAGAGACAGATTATAATAAGACTTTATAGATGCTAAAAGAGTTTGAATTTTATTCTAAACTAGGATTTCACTTAAGGAGTTCAAACCGGAAAGTAACTCTGTCTAATGACATTTTTAAATGTAAAACATGCTTGGCAAATAAGCAGGTGATAATACTACTTGGTTAAGTAGATTTTATACTCAAACAAAGATAGTTTTGAGGATAAAAGGAGGCATTACTAATAATTACTCCATGACAACGGGTCTACACCAGGACTGTCTCAAGTATATCAGTTGGCTTTTGTTACATAACGTACTACTCATTGGATTTAAACATCAACATTTATTCAACTCACAATTCTAGGAGTCATTTAGAAGCCTTTTTTTGTGGTCTGAGCCTGCTTGGAGGATTTCCTCTGGGTTCACAGGCAGATTGAAGAAGGCCTGTCTGAAGATGTCTAAATAATCTAAGATGGCCTTTGAATCACTATAGACTTCCATTACATAGATCTTCCTCACAAGGAAAAGGAAATTTCAACAATTTGGCAAGTAGTTCAGGAATTTTTACAAATCATAAAGCAAAAATTAGCCAAATATATATTATTCCTAGGAATAATTTTATTTGAAAGTGGTTTATATCTTGAATGATAGTAAATAATACAGATCATTTGAATACAGTCTACACTCAGACTTTTTGCTGATAAGGTTTTTTAAATGGTTAGTAAAGACAGATATATCATACATTTATATATTTCTTCTTTTTGCTTATTATTTATATCCTAACTGGGGACTTGTCTTTTTAAATTTCCACAGAAAATGATTTAAGTTGTTCTATTAGATATATTCTAAAGAGACATCATTTCTAGGAAGTGGAATATTTCAATATCTCTCATGTATCTTTATCTTCTCCTGAATTTCATACAGACTTTCTCTGCTATTATTAATATGTAAGATTTTGTTTTAATTATATTATTAGGAACTGCCTAAGTTCATCTTAGGTACAGTTAACAAATCAAATTTGGTTATTTTGTAGATACCATAAAATCTCCCTTTCAGTGCCACATGCTGGGTCCAGTTATTTGAATATATTTGGGTGAAAGCCAAGAGAAGAGGACCATGTATTTTCTGAGAATATGCTTTTAATTACATAACTCACTCATCACCTCCTGTTTTCAAGACCAAAGGAAAACTATGGAAGGAGGTGATGGAAGCAAGACCATTTGGTCGAAATACCAAGTGTTTATAGAGACTTGTGTCTATGCTTTAGCAAAGTAAGGTAGGGTGACATTTAATTATAAATACAGACCACCTGAAATCCATCAGTGCTAGCTAAACATGAGCAAGACGGGCAGTTCAGGGTCGAAGAGTCTCATGGTAGGAAAATCGCATGGGTATTAACAAAACTCATAAGAGTTTATTTTCTTATTCCTTTCTTAATAAAAAAATATTCTTTCAAAAGCTCCATTTAAATTGGTTCCTCATAATTGCTCGTAGAGAAAGGAGAAAATATTATCTTTTTTCTTCAAACAACTTGATAAAATCTTGTATCTGCAGGTAACCAGAATTTTCAGGTGTATCATGAACTCCACTTAAAAGAAGTACATAAGAAACAGATCTACCACACTCAGCCTATCTGGACAAAAAAGCCTTATAGTTCACTTTGTGGGGCTGAGTGATTAAGATGAGCTGTCTACATTAATCAGATTAAATAAGAAATGGCCAAATATCTATTATGTGCTGCATGGAGACCAACAGTAGCTTGAATTCAAGCTAGAAAGTTTTAATGAGGAGACTTAATTAAAACACACATCATCTTCAGAAATAGTCCTTAATTCTGAGAAAAATCACTGCCAAACTTAGCTCAGCTGTAGTAATTAGCAGAGACTGGGAATTCAGAGAGCTATCCCGTTATAAAAATGTATGCTAAGGAGTGACTTTCCAGAATATTGTCTGGAGTGTGTATTCTTGAGGCTCTGATCCTATGACTGAGACTCTTGTAGATTTTGGCAGAACAAGACTTTAAGTGGTACCTCAGTAGACCCCTACCCATGAAATACAGAGATCTGATCTAAAAATCCTGACATCCAGGAACCTCAACATCAGAGACATGGACTCACTACATTCTTCAATTTTTTAATATCTCAATTTAATTGGAAGTATTCTTTCCAACTGAGCAGAATCTGTCTCTTTGAGGTTTTCATGCACTTTTTAATATTTGCTCTCTAAAATTACCCAGATGAAGTTTAATCCCACTTTTCCATACCTGTATATGTCATTGTTTTATTCTTCTCTAACACAATAGGAGTCCCTGATGTTTCTACTGTGCCTCATAATCCTATTTCAGGTCTTACCACCATCAGGATCAGTTCCTTCTGAAAGAAAAGTGGTTGCTGTCCTTCTTAAACTGTGATACCACAAAGTCTAATCTACTCAGTGTGTCATATTTTTTAAAGATATTTATTTACTTATTTGAGAGAGTCAGAGATAGTGACAGAGATAGCATGAGTGGAGATAAGAGGTAGAAGCAGACTCCCTACTGAGCAGGGAGCAGGATGTGGGGCTGGATCTCAGGACCCTGAGATCATGACCTGAACCTGGGGCAGACGCTTAACTGACTGAGCTACCCAGGCGCCCCCATTCAGTGTGTCTCATAAGGACTTATGCCTCTAGTGCTTCGGACTCTCAAGTTTTGTAATTGCTTCCTAATTTTCCATTAACATTTTGGCAGTTACAGCACACTGTTGGCTGACTTTGAACTTGTAATCAATGAAAACTCCTGTCTTTTTCTTATGAACAGCTTCTGAGCCAGGTTCCTCTATATTTTGTACTTCATCAGTTGATCAAGTCCAAATTTGTTTCATCCTTATTGAACAAATGATCAATATCCACTTTAAGAAAAATTAGAAAATACAGCAAGCAAGATGAGCAAGAATAAAAATTAAGTATAAGTCATCCCCTTTATTCCAAACATGTGAAGACAACTAGTATTTCCATTTTGGTAAATATTTTATCAACCTCCTTTTTTTCTATGCATACATACGCTGGCTGTTGGATATTTCTGTGCATTTTTTTTGTGCACACATACAAAACGTAATTATATATATTCTATGATCTTATGAAGTTTTTCCAAGTTGTAACTTTGTAAATGTCTTTAAAATTTTTAAGATAAATATTTATCCATCTATATTTCATTTGAAATGGCTTCACAATACTCTAGTTTCAGATGTAACAACACTGTACAAGGTACTACAGCCATGTAACAAACCACTTCAAAATGTAGTGACTTAAAACAAAAATCTTTCTTTTGCTTACAAATCTAGAGTTTGGAAGAGCTTAACTGACTTGTCTCTGCTCTACTTAGAATCAGCTATAGTGGCTCAAAGGCTGGAGGCTGGTTTTATCTGAAATCTCACTCACTTACATGATTAAATACTGACTTTCCACTAGAACACTTACAAGTGACCTTGCCATGGAGTCTGGGCTTCCTCATGACATAGAAACAGAACAAACAAGGTTTCAAGGGACAAAAACTCGAAAAGAGACAGAGCCAGATGGACGTCATATTGCTTTTAAACATCACTTTCATCATCTTCTAGTCAATGAGAGATCCACAAAGTCCTAGCCAGGTTCAGGGGGAGGCAAAATAGACTCCATCTGTAAATGGGGGAAGGGTAAGGTTAAGGAAGAGCATGTGGGACTAGAAATATTTTTATGACGATTTTGGGAAATTACTTTTGCCACAGCCGTAATTCATTTAACCTACTTGATACTGTTTAAAATTCCCACCATTATAAAAAATGCTGCAGAGACATTTCTCAAATATACATTTGTGAGTATTTACATAATGATTTCCCTAGGATATATTCTGAGAACAGTGATTACTAGGTCAAAGTTCACCCACATTTCTAAGGCTTTCGATAGATACCAGCAAATTGCCGTTCAGAAACAGAATGGCAGTTTAGACCCCAATCACCAGTCCGTGAATGGAAAAGTCTATTTCCTAACTCCAACTTAAAGACTGGGTATTATCAGACTTTTTAATATTAGCCAGTGCTATATTATTGTTATTTAAATTTGAATTCCTTCAATTATTAGTACATTTGAACATTTTATATGTCTACCAGTTATTTGTATTTCTTCTTAGAAATTGCTTTTTCTTGGCCTTTGATCACTTTTCTTTCGATCTCTCTCTCTTTGAAGTGTTTTAGAGAATTTTCTGTATTGAGGACATTAAGCCTTGTCATATATATTGCACTGCTTTTCCAAGTTTGTTATTTGTCTGTTATACTCTATGTAAAGTTCCTATGTTTTCCTGTACTCAAAAGAATATTCATTTCTAATAATGGTTTGAGGCCTTCTTCTTCAAGATATACATTATGTAAAAATTAACCTATATTTCCTTTGAATACTTTTTCTAAGATTTAATTTCCATAAACTTTTTTAAAGATTTTATTTATTTATTTGAGACAGAGAACATGTGTGAGAGCAAAAACAAGCAGGGAGAGGGGCAGAAGGAGAAGGAGAAACAGACTCCTCATTAAACAAGGAGTCTGATATAGGGATCAATCCCAGGACCCTGAGATCACGACCTGAGCTGAAGGTAGATGCTTAGCTGACTGAACCACCCAGGTGCCCTTAGAAACTCTTTAATAAATCTGAAATTTGGGGCAGGAAAGAAATAGAAAATATTTTTTTTCTAAATAATTTTCTTGAAAATCTTTTGTTTAATAATTCATTTTTTCTATT
Organism: Canis lupus baileyi; assembly: GCF_048164855.1. NCBI lineage: Eukaryota > Metazoa > Chordata > Mammalia > Carnivora > Canidae > Canis > Canis lupus. The sequence continues at coordinate 50,092,595 of NC_132855.1, read as the reverse complement.
GTTTAAGGTGTCACTTTTATCACAAATCAAATACTTAATACACTAGTTCTTGAGGTTTTGATCTTCTATAGGCTTCTGTTTATCTTTCTCTCACAACTTATTTGTCTATCAAGCTATTCCTCTGCTTCTTTCTCAATGTATTCTCATTACACTGTTATAGACAGTGCTGCTTCATGGACAGTGATATGTGAACTTTCTTGTTTCTTAAAGCCATTTGTAAATCTCATAGAAGTTTTGGATTCTCTACCTTAAAAATATCTTCTCTACCTCGAAAACCTCTGTATCATAAAATTGTTTTCAATCAATTTCCTATAATTATCCATCCCTGAGATGTGTCAAGTATCATCCTTGCACATATCTTATGAATTTAACTCCTGAGTATTTTATTATTTAGATTGTTACTGTGAATGAGCTTTCTTTTCCATTTAACACTCTGTTATGTTGGTTTGTTTATAACATACAGAAAAGCTGTTGATTTTTAAAAACAATTCTTTTTTGTCCAGCTACCTTTTTTAATTCTTTCAATTTGAAATTTAAATACTTTCTTTTTTTATGTTGTTTATTTATTCATGAGAGACACAGAGAGAGAGGCAGAGACATAGGCAGAGGGAGAAGCAGGCTCCCTGCAGAGAGCCCCATGCGGGATTCGGTCCCAGGACCCTGGGATCATGCCTTGAGCTGAAGGCAGATGCTCAACCGCTGAGCCACCCAGGCATCCTGATGAGCCACCCAAGCATCCCTAAATACTTTCATTTTGAATGAATAAGTCATGGGGATGAAAGCTGCAACATACCAGATGTAGTCAATGATATTGTAATAGTTTTGCACAGTGACAAATGGTAGCTACACTTGTGGTGAGCATAGCATAATGTGTCAAATTGTCAAATCACTATGTTGCACACCTGAGGCTAATGCAACATTGTGTGTCAACTATGCTAAAATAAAATAAAATAATAAAATAAAATAAAATAAAATAAAAATAAATGTTTTCATTTTAAATCCTTAGTGTGTTCTATGTAGAAAAACAAACCATTTGCACTGAATATAGCATTGCCTTCTCTTTTCCAGTATTTAAATATGATATATATCATGTTAGAACATATAAAACATACATCCCGGTTAGGATATCTAAAACATTGCTAAACAATAACGGAGATAATATACTTTTACTTTTATCCATCTTTTAATAAATAAGTTATTTTGAATACTAGTCTTACCTGGCTACCTGTGCAAAATAAAAACTCTTGCTGTGTTCAGTTTCCTTCTGTTTTTCTTTTCTTTTTTTTTTAAGATTTTATTTATTCATGAGAGACACAGAGAGAGAGGGGCAGAGACACAGGCAGAGGAAGAAGCAGGCTCCATGCAGGGAGCCCAATGCAGGACTCGATCCCAGGACCTCAGGATCACACCCTGGGCCGAAGGCAGGGGCTAAACCGCTGAGCCACCCAGGGATCCTCTCCTTCTGTTTTTCATAAGTTTTTGTTCTATTCCCAGTTTATTAGCCATAGATGTCTTTTTATACTTTTTATTGGGATATAATTCACTTACCATAACATTCACCCTTTTAAAGTGTACATTTCATAGGTTTTAGTATATTCACAAAATTATGCAACCATTATCCTTAGCAAATTCCAAAACATTTCATCATTCCAAATAGAAACCATTCACTAGTAATCACTCCCCACTCCCCACTTCCCCCAGCCCTAGTAACCATTCATCTACTTTCTGTCTCTGTGAATTTGTCTATTCTGGACATGTCATATAAATGCTTTCTAATCAGATTGAGCCCATTGTTTCCAACTCTTAGAGATATTTCTGAATTCTAATTCTACTCCAAGTTACATTAGCTATTAATTTTACACTGCTAGATGAATGTTGATTAGTATTATAAGTGTGCCTCTGTGTTCTAAGTCAGTAATAATATTCAAACAGGAAATGTGCAACTTCTAGGTAAGAATCTTCTGTTACATTGTTACAAAAAGCTTAAAGTTCTCAAGAATCATCTTGTCAGCATGTTTTTATTTCTCCTTCAAGCATGTTTTAAAAACCTGTTAAGTGATTAGCTAAGAACATGGTATACCAGTGAAACCCTACCAAATCCTGAAATTAAGGGATTTTTTTGGCAAAATTTATTCTAAATTACCACATAGTAACTCCTACTAATCAATACACCCTGTTCTTTATGTGAATAAACTGTCCCTTTCACAACAAAATTGAAACTGTTCTCTAGCACTTTCTTTAAGATTTCATTAATTTATTCATAAGAGACACAGAGAGAAGCAGAGAAATAAGCAGGCTCCCTCCAGGGAGCCCCTTTCAGGACTTGATCCCACAAGCCTGGGATCATGACCTGAGCCAGAGGCAGATGCTCAACCATTGAGCCATCCAGGTGCCCCCTCTTCTCTGGTATTAATTACAAATCTAATAACCTACAATTTTCAGAATAATATCTTTTTTAAAAAAACCCAAATTGTTAGTTTTTCTCTACTCTAAATTCTGTAATCTTCCCTTTTTTCCATAATATCTCAAAAATCACAGATAATGTGGCAATTGCTAATTACCACTTTAGTACCTGCTTTCTATACACTACAGTCTAGAGGAGAAAGAAAGGGACAGCAGTATAATTCACATCTCTCTGCCAAGTTGCTATCAATTCTTATTTCAATGATTCAATTTCTCATTCCCCCCCAAAATTTTTTGATTAATATAAATTATCATGAAAAATGAAGAGTCATGGACTCTGACAAGTATGGCATGGAGAAGAGCTCAAGGAGTGGTCCCATGGAGCGCTCAGAGTCTTCAGATCCTGTCCCCATAGAGCCCAGTGACCTGCCTCAGGGGCAGGGCTAGGTCTGGCCACCAGTCCAGGAAAGGGTGAGAGGGATGGAAGCTGATATGTTCTCCTAAGCTCCTCTCACCATCCAGTTACCCCCACCCCCACCCAACCCTCAGTGCTTTAGCTGTACCCAGGCATCCAGAAAGAGCTGGCTTCCCACTAGGGTGAGGCTACAGCCACCCATCTGTTAGAATCAGCCTCTTCCTAATACACTTATTTATAAAAGAGGTAGATCTCCTCAACCCATCAGAGCTCTGGCCTCCTACAGATGTGTATATACACATGTGTATACCATAGAACTAAAACAAAAGTGGAGCCCTATATGTTAAGGACAAAATTAAGTTGGCCAGTGCAGTTACATTAAACAAAATAAAACAAATTTATCTTAGTTACAGAAACTTACAGCTCTTCTCAGAAATCTGCAAAGGACGCCAAGCCAATCCCCAAACACCAAGTCTGTTACACCTCATCTTTGGATTTCCTGTTCTACTGACTAGGCTACCCTGATCCAAATAAAGAAGAAGACCACTAGGCAATCAGGTGAAAAAGCCAAATATATTCTGCATTTGCCTTATTAAAACCCTTTAGTATGGGGGCACCCAGGTGGTTCAGTTGGTTGGGCAACAGATTCTTGGTTTTGGCTCAGGCCACGATCTCAGGGTCCTGGGATGGAGACAGCACTCATGCTCCCTGCTCCTCCAGGAGTTGGCTTGAGGATTCTCTCTCTCCCTCTGCCCCTGCCCCCACACGCTCATGCACCAGATCTGTCTCTCTCTCAAATAAATAAATCTTAAAACAACAACAACCCTTTAGTCTGTGAGCAACTCAGAACTCACAACTCCCATAGCCTTGAGTTTCCCAGTTTTCAGGTCAAAACTTTTGCAACAAACTTGTCTTTCTGTTTTGTTTTATTCAGTGTGCAGAGTTCAGCAATACAAACCTGTGTGCACAGAGGGGCCAGCATGAAGGTCCACAGTAAATGATGCATCCCCTTCCTTAATGAAGAAATGAAACAACAACCTTAAAAAATGGGGAGTTGGCTGAGGGGAGTGGAGAGGAGAAGGCTCCACGCTGTGTCTCTGGGAACCTCCCACGTGGAACTCTCCCTAGACGTAGGAAGTATCTCGTCTGTGCACTGCATTAGCACCAGATGGATGTGGTCAATCTGCGCCAGGTGTGTGACAGGATACAATGTGGAGACCATGGAACCCCCAAGATTTGCCACCAGGAACAGCATCTTCATCAGGATCACAGAGATCAAAGCTGAGATGGCTTAACCTCAAGAAAAACAAGGCCACAATGTCCCACCTAAATCTGATTAAGGCTTGCCTTTCTAAGCTTTGCAGAGAACTCATTACTCCAAAAGGTGGTGGTCACCGGCTAGGAGAAGATTTTGATGTGACCAGGACATAGGGATGCTCAAATATATTGTGGATTTTCCATCTGTGGAGAAATCAACACTGCTCAGTAACCTGGTAGGGGATATTTCAACAAGACAGCCTGAGTTCACTATCCCACCACAGATCCTGGTGTCATCGATACAAAAGTGCCAGGACCCAGATTCTGGATCTCCCAGTTATCAATGAAGGTGCCAAGAATGGAAAAAGTAAAGGAAGTCATTGCAGTGGCCTGAGAATATAACTTGATCCTGATTGTTCTGGATGTCCTGAAACCACTGGGACATAAGATAATTGAAAACAAGCTGGAAGACTTTAGCTTTCACTTGAACAGCAAACCCCTAACATTGGTTTTAAAAAGAAGGATAAGGGAGGCATCAATCTCACTATCACTTGCCTTCAGAGTGAGCTGAATGCTGAAAGTATGAATAGCATTCTGGCTGAATATAAAATTAGTAATGCCGGTATGGCTCTGCACAGTGATGCACAGTAGATGACCTCGCTGATGCGATGGAAGAAAACAGAGTTTATATCCTTTGTATCTATGTGTTAAATAAGATTGATCAGATCTCCATTGAAGAATTGGGTATCATATATAAGGTGCCTCACTGTCCATCCATCTCTGACCTGGAATATTGGTGATCTGTCGGAAAATATTTGGTACTAACAGAAACTAGTAAGGATCTACACCAAACCCAAAGGCCAGTTGCCAGATTACACACCTCCAGTGGGGCCGCCTTACCCCAGGATCATGTGTAGCATTTCTATATGAATATTCCCAAAAACGTTATCAAAGAATGAAATATCTTTTGGTCTGGGGGTCTTTCTGTGAAACACAATTCTCAAAAAGTGGCTTAAGACCATACATTAGAGAAAGAGAATGTCATTTAGATTGTGAAAAATCGAAGCCTTTTCCTTTCCCCATCAGTCAGGCGAAACAGCAGCTTTCATATGACCCAGCATTCTTATCTCAGGTCCCTTCTGGCTTTGGTACCTACCAGGTCAGGAATTACAAGGGGAAGATGGAGGGACCCACACTGAAACTTCATTTGTCCTATCTTAGTGTCACCTTGTATACTGAACTGAATAAAAACCTGGTAGAAGAGGGGAAAAGCCACATTGGGTAAGGATTTCACAAACATCTGCCTGGGGATTCATAATTAAGGTGGTCATAGGGCCATAAACATTTTTGAAATCTTGTTCAGGGCAGATATATGCAAATCTGAAATATGTAAACAAGGACACCTATACCTGAGGTGAGGTTAATGAATGTTTAATGAATGTGTGAGTGATATAAACTTTCAGTGATGGTGCTCACTCTAATTTTAATGCATATAGGATACATTAGTAATTACTTTATTTAAAGTTTTGCTTTTCATTATTTAATTAGTAGGAAGTAAAGATAAATCTAAATACATTCGATGACTCAAGCAAACGGCAAAATGCTATAAACTACCAAAGGAGAAAAAATTTTGTGAAAGCTCATAGAAGAGCAACTTTGTTGTTTTTAACATTCTTTACAGAAATATATTAAGATAAATATAAGTTTTATGGCAACCCAAATTTTTCATGTTTGATTTATAAATATGATGGATAGGAAGTGTTACAAAACAGCAGGTAAATCTTTAAAATATTCAGTTCTAGGATGTGTTCATGACCCTCTGTGCTTTGTGCCACATAATGGATTGTTCACAGAGCATTGATAACAATGTGACATACAGTCTTAGGCACAGTGGATCAAATCATTGAACTGGGAGATAGAAGATTGTAATTCTCATTTTGGCTTTCATTACCTGAGTGACCCTAGCCAATTCATTCATTCATGAAACAGAATTTTAGAAAACTTCTGCCATGTGCTACGATCTCTACAGTACAACAGCATAGAGCAGTTAACAAAATTCCCTGACTTCATAGAGCTTATAGTCCAGTCATTTAATGTCTATTCAAGTCAAGACACAATTTTTTTAATCTCATATGTTCTCATTTATGAAATAAAAGAATTGGGCATTTACAATGTCCTGTCAAATGTTCCTGAGCTTTCTTTTTTTTTTAGTGCTTTTATTTTTTTTAATTTATTTTTTATTGGTGTTCAATTTACCAACATACAGAATAACACCCAGTGCCCGTCACCCATTCACTCCGACCCCCGCCCTCCTCCCCTTCCACCACCCCTAGTTCGTTTCCCAGAGTTAGGAGTCTTTATGTTCTGTCTCCCTCTCTGATATTTCTCACACATTTCTTCTCCCTTCCCTTATATTCCCTTTCACTATTATTTATATTCCCCAAATGAATGAGACCATATAATGTTTGTCCTTCTCCGATTGACTTACTTCACTCAGCATAATACCCTCCAGTTCCATCCCCGTTGAAGCAAATGGTGAGTATTTGTCATTTCTAATGGCTGAGGAATATTCCATTGTATACATAAACCACATCTTCTTTATCCACTCATCTTTCGATGGACACCGAGGCTCCTTCCACAGTTTGGCTATTGTGGACATTGCTGCTACAAACATCGGGGTGCAGGTGTCCCGGCGTTTCATTGCATCTGTATCTTTGGGGTAAATCCCCAACAGTGCAATTGCTGGGTCGTAGGGCAGGTCTATTTTTACCTCTTTGAGGAACCTCCACACAGTTTTCCAGAGTGGCTGCACCAGTTCACATTCCCACCAACAGTGTAAGAGGGTTCCCTTTTCTCCGCATCCTCTCCAACATTTGTTGTTTCCTGCCTTGTTAATTTGCCCCATTCGCACTGGTGTGAGGTGGTATCTCATTGTGGTTTTGATTTGTATTTCCCTGATGGCAAGTGATGCAGAGCATTTTCTCATGTGCATGTTGGCCATGTCTATGTCTTCCTCTGTGAGATTTCTCTTCATGTCTTTTGCCCATTTCATGATTGGATTGTTTGTTTCTTTGGTGTTGAGTTTAATAAGTTCTTTATAGATCTTGGAAACTAGCCCTTTATCTGATATGTCATTTGCAAATATCTTCTCCCATTCTGTAGGTTGTCTTTTAGTTTTGTTGACTGTATCCTTTGCTGTGCAAAAGCTTCTTATCTTGATGAAGTCCCAATAGTTCATTTTTGTTTTTGTTTCTTTTGCCTTCGTGGATGTGGATGTATCTTGCAAGAAGTTACTGTGGCTGAGTTCAAAAAGGGTGTTGCCTGTGTTCTCCTCTAGGATTTTGATGGAATCTTGTCTCACATTTAGATCTTTCATCCAGTTTGTGTTTATCTTTGTGTATGGTGCAAGAGAGTGGTCTAGTTTCCTTCTTCTGCATGTGGATGTCCAATTTTCCCAGCATCATTTATTGAAGAGACTGTCTTTCTTCCAATGGATAGTCTTTCCTCCTTTATCGAATATTAGTTGACCATAAAGTTCAGGGTCCACTTCTGGGTTCTCTATTCTGTTCCATTGATCTATGTGTCTGTTTTTGTGCCAGTACCACACTGTCTTGATGACCACAGCTTTGTAGTCCAACCTGAAATCTGGCATTGTGATGCCCCCAGGTATGGTTTTCTTTTTTAAAATTCCCCTGGCTCTTCGGGGTCTTTTCTGATTCCACACGAATCTTAAAATAATTTGTTCTAACTCTCTGAAGAAAGTCCATGGTATTTTGATAGGGATTGCATTAAACGTGTAAATTGCCCTGGGTAACTTTGACATTTTCACAATATTAATTCTGCCAATCCATGAGCATGGAATATTTTTCCATCTCTTTGTGTCTTCCTCAATTTCTTTCAGAAGTGTTCTATAGTTTTTAGGGTATAGATCCTTTACCTCTTTGGTTAGGTTTATTCCTAGGTATCTTATGCTTTTGGGTGTAATTGTAAATGAGATTGACTCCTTAATTTCTCTTTCTTCAGTCTCATTATTAGTGTATAGAAATGCCACTAATTTCTGGGCATTGATTTTGTATCCTGCCACGCTACCAAATTGCTGTATGAGTTCTAGCAATCTTGGGGTGGAGACTATGGATTTTCTATGTAGAGTATCATGTCATCGGCGAAGAGGGAAAGTTTGACTTCTTTGCCAATTTGAATGCCTTTAATGTCTTTTTTTGTCTGATTGCTGAGGCTAGGACTTCCAGTACTATGTATGCAAAAATTCTCAACAAGATACTGGCCAATAGGATCCAACAGTACATTAAGAAAATTATTCACCATGACCAAGTAGGATTTATCCCCGGGACACAAGGCTGGTTCAACACCCGTAAAACAATCCATGCGATTCATCATATCAGCAAGAGAAAAACCAAGAACCATATGATCCTCTCATTAGATGCAGAGAAAGCATTTGTCAAAATACAGCATCCATTTCTGATCAAAACTCTTCAGAGTGTAGGGATAGAGGGAACATTCCTCAACATCTTAAAAGCCATCTCCAAAAAGCCCACAGCAAATATCATTCTCAATGGGGAAGCACTGGGAGCCTTTCTCCTAAGATCAGGAACAAGATAGGGATGTCCACTCTCACCACTGCTATTCAACACAGTACTGAGCTTTCATCAATAAAATAAATGCTTTCAGTCATGTTCTCTGTAATGATTGTTAAGTCATCCTGAGTTTCATAAACCTATGGGACCACTAGCAACTGTTCCTAGAGCCAGTTGGCATTTGTGTTACATGATATGTCAAGTGCTATCACAATACTTGCTGAACAGTGCAGGTGTGCATCCTATAGTAATGAGCTCTTTAAGTCCCATTCCACAACTCAGAGCATTCCAACCAGTGTGAATGGCCTATGGGGTCATGAGCAGATAGCAATTCCTGCCAACATTGAGTGGCCTGATAAGGTATGGTAGGCTACAGCACCTGGCTTGTGGTCTCCTAAAGCAAGCAGCCTTATCTATTGCCTTTCATGTTCTGTATACATACATTGTATGTATAAAAACATGGTCATGATGTAAAAGAAATTGAGGGTTCCTGGATGGCTCAGTTGGTTAAGTGTCTGCCTGCAACTCAGGTCATGGTCCCAGGATCCTGGGATTGAGCCTGGCATGGGGCAGCCTATTCAGCAGGGAGCCTGCTTCTCCCTCTGTTGCTTCCCCTGTTGTGCTCTCTCTGTCTTTTTAAGGATTTTATTTATTTATTCATGAGAGACACAGAGTGGCAGAGACATAGGCAGAGGGAGAAGCAGGCTTCCTTCAGGAATCCTGATGTGGGACTTGATCCCAGGACCTCGGGATCATGACCTGAGCCAAAGGCAGACACTCAACCACTGAGTCACCCAGGTGTCCCTAAATAAAATCTGAAAGAAAGAAAGAAAGAAAGAAAGAAAGAAAGAAAGAAAGAAAGAAAGAAAGAAAGAAAGAAAGAAAGAAAGAAAGAAAGAAATTGAGAAGGATTACTCCAACTAACCAAGTTATAAAATCAAAAATGCAAATTACAATGAAGGTAACGAAAGACAGAAGAAATTTAGGAAAAAGTCACAGTCAGGATCACCAAAACTAATTTAATATTTTCTGTATAAAATTGGAACCAATAGATATTAGACAATTTCAGAAAGTATAAAACTATACACCAGGGCACCTGAGTGGCTTAGTTGGTTCAGTGCCTTACTTGATTTTTGGCTCAGGTCATGATTTCAGAGTTGTGAGATGGAGCCCCACCGAGTAGTAGGGCTCTGCACTCAGCAGGGGAGTCTGCTTAAGATTCTTTCTCCCTCTCTCTCTGCCCCTCCCCCTTCTCTCTAAATGAATAAATAACTAAATAAAATCTTACAGAAAAAAAACAAAAAACAAACAAAATTATACATGAGTATGACATTGAATGTGAAGTGGAGGAGTAAGTGGTCATCTTTAATCAAAGTCTCAAGGAAAGCTGTAAATTCACTATTGCAGTTCATGAGGCAGTAGCCCCTCCCCCTTTATTTAATATGTTTATTATTCTCTAAAGGGGCTATAAATAGCCTAAAAATACTTTGTATATATACTTTAATTTGTAAAATTAAGTAACATATTATTATCAGATCTAAAGTTCACTGCTTATATCCATGAAAACCTAAGGGGTAACTATTTTTAAAGCTTCCTTCTTCTCACTAAAATATAAATAAATAAGTTAGATTAAAGCCATGATTTATAGAATTCCTTCGATCCTATCGTCCCTCAAATTCTTAAGACCTATCTACCTCCCCATTCACACAGCCACTGCCTTAAGCCTACCTTTCAAGTCTATCATCTCATCCACTTCCCCATTGCTTCTGGAATACCTCTCTGTCCCCCACAAGACATTTGAAAGGATCCCATTTGTATATATAAATGATTCCCACAGAAGGAGGAAGATACAAGATACTATAATCTCAAATTATTTAGGAGGGATTTGAATGTTTTTCAAGTGGATTTTCTTAGAAGTAAGTAGCAGTGGTCAGCTGAACAACATCAAATTTCCTTGATATGACAAACACAATCTTGATCTGGATTCAGCCTTTCTCTTTAGTTTCATCTCCTATCATCCCTCTTTCAGACAATTCTAAACTGTTTACAGTTCCCCTCAAATATCTGTGCATCGAATGCTGGTGCATTTGAATATGCCTTTCTTTCGTCTATAATATCCTCTAGCTCTGCTTGTCACACACTTCAATGCACTTCTCTGCTCTTCACAGATAAAGTTTATCACTTCGTGTTTTGCATCTGCTACTTTTACAACACAAGTTAAAAGTATGCTTATGTTCATCTTATCTACCAAATAGGACCTTTTTTGAGTATTGAGATTGTGGATTGTATCTTATTCAAACCAAGGTAAGACCCAGCATATATTAGGTACACAATAAATATATTAAGGAAACATTTTTCTATAAGGTTTTTAATAATATTCTTTGAAGCTTTAGAAGTCAAATTATAATTGGGGATCCTTGTAGGATAATAGAATGTTAACCTTGAAAAAATGTTTTCAACTCTTTACAAAATTAACAACATAATAATTCAGTGTAGTCAAGGAAGGATTTGCAGTTTCAATAGCTGCATTCAAAATTCCTTTTTCACTTCAGCAATGACTATGAAGCAAGCAGTGTGCTAGGTACTGAGAATTAAAAGAGAAAAAAAAGGGCTGCTAGAAACTTCAATTCAAAACATCTGGATTTGATATTCATGAAGCCTACCTAAACTTCACTCAAGAACTCATGAAAATAGAGGGGAAAATAATGTTTTCAATATCATCAATTACAAAGACAAGTAAAAATCAATACCAGTACCTGGAAGGAAATGAACGTGAACTGGTAAATTTCTAAGGTTTTAGTTAATGTTATACGTTGCCTTTGTTTCACAAAATAGATTTGGCTTTCAGTTACATAGCATATGTTTCATGATTCTAAGCAAAGTTATTTTAGACTTCAATTCTATACCTGGCTATAACAGAGAAACCATCTCCAAAGGGAACTACTGGCAATGCTAGCCTATACTATCTTTTTATTTATTTTATTTTATTTTTATTTTTATTTATTTTTATTTTTTTAATACTATCTTTTTAAAAAGCAAATAAGGTAGGGACACCTGTGTGGCTCAGCAGTTGATTCTGCCTTTGGCTCAGGGCATGATTCTGGGGTCTTAGGATCGAGTCCTGCATCGGGCTCCCTGCATGGAGCCTGCTTCTCCCTCTGCCTGTGTCTCTGCCTCTCTCTCTGTTTCTCATGAATAAATAAATAAAATCTTAAAAAAAAAAAAAAAGCAAATAAGAAAAAGAGAGCTTCTTGTTCCCAAATTGCCAGAAAAACCAAGTGTTGGTATTTCTTCTGAATGCACCAACATGGATCATATACCAAAATCTGAATCAGTCACTGGATAGGAAAACTAAATTTGTTAATTGGCCAAACTTAGATGATCTCTTCTTACCGAGAAAGAAAGCATTAAGTAAAGGTAGGTGGTCATCCACACCTAACCTCCATGGATTAGGAGTGGGCTCTTCCCAGTATGAACTTGGTCACTCGTATAAGAAGAAAGAGAAAACTATGCTAAAAACTCAGAAAGTGGGCAGCCCCGGTGGCTCAGTGGTTTAGCGCCGCCTACAGCCTAGGGCATGATCCTGGGGACCCAGAATCGGGTCCCACTTCAGGCTCCCTGCATGGAGCCTGCTTCTCCCTCTGACTGTGTCTCTGCCTCTGTGTGTGTGTGTGTGTGTGTGTGTGTCTCTTGTGAATAAATAAATAAAATCTTTAAAAAAAATCAGAAAGTGCGTAGGTCTACTATAAAGTAAAGAGGGAGAAAAACTCCCTCTCACTGAGAATATGAAGACTATAGCAGTGGGTACTGTAGATAGGGCAAATTATGTCTTATTATGAAACCAGGTTTGACTTCTCAGACTCTACAGAAAGGCCTTAGAAACCCTCAGGGATCCACAAACCACATCTAGAGAGCCACTGCTATAGAAATACTTCTTTTTTTTTTAAGTTTTATTTATTTATGATAGTCACAGAGAGAGAGAGAGAGAGAGAGAGAGAGAGGCAGAGACATAGGCAGAGGGAGAAGCAGGCTCCATGCACCAGGAGCCTGACGTGGGATTCGATCCCGGGTCTCCAGGATCGCGCCCTGGGCCAAAGGCAGGCGCCAAACCGCTGCACCACCCAGGGATCCCTATAGAAATACTTCTGAAATTTTGATGTCTGCTAATCACTTGGAGATTCTGATGAAATACAGTTTGTGATTTTGTTGGGTTGGTCTAGGATGGGGCCTTAGAGTCTTCTAACAAGCTCCCAGACAATAGTAATTTTGCTGGTCCATGGACCACTCTGAGTGGCAAAATTTAAAAATAATAATAATAATAATAAGGACATAAATAAAGACATAAATCCAGAGGCAGAAAAGAACTTGTAATCGGTTTACTCTATTTCCTCCGCCTGCTTCCATTGTCCCTCGCAATGTCAGTCTTGTTCTAAGACTCATTTCACCTTGCTCATGGGATGTCTGCAAGAAGCATTTGGGCTTTACATTTCCTCTTTTGTGCCTAGCTGGAGAGAATACTGCCCACCCTAACTAACCAAAAGCTTAAGCTTATGTTCCCTGAACCCACTGAAGCAGTTCCTGCAGCCAGCAAAATGCCATCTGCTGATTGACTCAAAACTGGGATACATGAGTCATTCACTGTCATTACATATATACATATATATGTATACACATACATATATATATAAACATAACATATGTGTAGATGTGATGTGTGTGTATAATATAATGGGTGGGATGAAGTCACAGGGATGTTGGGCTTCCAAGCTAAAGAAGAAAGTAAGAGTAGAAAACACAATTCCTATAGAGTAATAGGAAAATAAAAATATTCCACAGTATCTAGTAGTTATAGCTAACTAAAAAGGAAGATGAGGGGAAAGCCTGCAGGAGCCTGAGCTTGGGGCTTTAAAACAGTGTCAAAAAATTCTCTTACAAAGGACCAAATAGGGGATGCCTGGGTGGCTCAGCAGTTAAGCGTCTGCCTTCGGCTCAGGGTGTGATCCTGGAATCCCAAGATTGAGTCCCATATCAGGCTCCCTGCATGGAACCTGCTTCTCCCTCTGCCTGTGTCTCTACCTCTCTTATGGATAAATAAATAAAATATTTTTAAAAAAGAGTCAGTGTTTTAAAAAAAAAAAGAAACAAAGGACCAAATAGTAAATATCTTAGGTTTTGAGGGTCTCTTTCACATATCCTTCTTTTATTTTTGAACAACCCTTTAAAAAAAAAAAATGTAAAACTCCTGCCAGCAGGAGTTACCAATTCTCCTTTATTTTTTTTTAATTTTTATTTATTTATGATAGAGAGAGAGAGAGGCAGAGACATAGGCAGAGGGAGAAGCAGGCTCCATGCACCGGGAGCCCGATGTGGGATTTGATCCCGGGTCTCCAGGATCGCGCCCTGGGCCAAGGGCAGGCGCTAAACCGCTGCGCCACCCAGGGTTCCCCCAATTCTTCTTTAGAAGAAACTGTAGGTCCAAGGCTCTCAGGTGGCTCAGTTGGTTTAAGCATCTGACTTCAGTTTAGGTCATAATCTCAGGATCCTGGGATCAAGCCCCAGGTTGAGATCCTTGTCAGGCTCTCAGCTCAGCAGGGAGTCTGCTTCTCTTTCTCTCTGTCCCTCCCCTAGCTGGTGCACACACTCTCTCTCTTAAATAAAAATAAAATCTTTTTTAAAAACTTAAAAAAGGGATCCCTGGGTGGCTCAGTGGTTTAGTACCTGCCTTCTGCCCAGGGCATGATCCTGGAGTCCCGGGATCGAGTCCTGCATCGGGCTTCCTGTGTGGAGCCTGCTTCTCCCTTTGCCTGTGTCTCTGCCTCTCTCTCTCTCTCTCTGTGTCTCATGAACAAATAAATAAAATCTTAAAAAAAAAAAAAAAAGAAGAAGAAGCTATAGGCTTGAAAGAGTTGAGAGGATGGGAACATAGCCAAGTGAGTAGGCACCTAGGTAGGCACCCAGCTAGGCTGCCCCTGGCCCAGAGGATAAATCTGCAATAGCCCCAACATCTCTGTCAAATTACTGCTAGTTTAGCACCCAATGTTTCCTCTCCCCCCCCTTCCTTACTAAGATGTTCCCAATTTTTCTCAGCTGAAAAATATGTCCAATTAAAATACTTGCCTTCTCAGACTCCTGTGGAGGTAACGTTGTCACAAATACATAATGGGGCCAAGAAGATAAATGGAAAATATTTAGTGGAATTTCCAGCAATATTTAATTTACAAGTGTAGCTGGTATGCTGTATTGACCTTTGCTCTTTTCACTTCCTTTCTCCCTCAGGATGCACGGAAATATAAGAGCTCTCTGGAGTCTTTGAGGATGAAAATCACATTCTAACAATAGGGAAATAGAAGGTTGGAAAAAGCTTAGACATCTATGATTTCACGGATAGCCTGTGTCCAGAATTTCTCTTATGTGAGAAAAATTAATCTCTATTTGACAAAACCATTGTAGTTGGCATGTTCCATTGGCCTTTGCTCCACAGATTCTGTTACAAAAGCCCAAAGCAATAATAATGGATACGTCATTGTGGGATGGTGGGTAGGTTGAAATGCTGTTATGAGGCACAATAGGATTTGGTCTGAAGCAAAGATCCAGGTAAAAGCAATGGCAATTTTCTGGATCCCCTACAGGGAAGATAGAGATAAAAGGAAAGGAAAAAAGGGAATGGGCTGACAGGTAGGGGAAGAGGGAGAAAGAGAAAAGGTACAAAAATTCAATCAAATAAATCAGCAAACTAAATAGAATGTTCATGAGGAAAGCCAGCCATAAAGATAAAAATCAGACCATGAATTTGCTACATAGGTTATTAGAAAAAATCAGATAATAACTTTAAAAATAATAATGTTTAGCTATTTACAGACATAAATGAAGATATAATACCCATTAAATGCAAAAACATCTTTTGAAATGAAAACAAGCACAAAATGACACATTACGAATGACACATATAAGATGATGTCACATAAAAGCTGTGGAAATGCACAAGACAATATATTCATTGTGAGTAAGTACATGTAAAGTAATGGTATGAATTATGCATAGGATTGATAAACTACAAATTCAAGTGAGTTACTATTTCAGGGAGCAGAGGAGGAAGGAAAATGTGATTGACAAATGGTCTGTAGGAGGTTTCAGTAGTACGTGATGTATTTTTTTCATTTTCTAAATTTTAAGTCAAAAATAGAGAAATGTTAGAATTGATAGAGCTGGCTCATGCATACTTGGGAATAAATTATGTGTTTTGTATATTTAAAATATATAATAAGATGCCATTGTGGTGGATATATGTCATTATACATTCACCCAAAACTATAGAATGCACAAGGCCAAGAATGAAACATAATGTAAATAAATTATGGACTTTGGGTGATGATGTATAGGTCCATCATTTGCAACAATGTACCATTCTGGAAGGGGATGTTAATAATGGAGGAGGCTATGCATGTGTGGGGGTAAGGAGTAAATGGGAAATCTTTGTATCTTCTTCTCAATCTTGCCATTTACCTAAACTGCGCCTGAGAAATTAAAGTCTTTAAATATATATAATATTTAATTTTTTAATATTTTTGTAAGAGCTCAACAAATTTTTATTACTATTAATACACGCAGATTTCTATGAAGGATAAGAGAATAGATTTGAGATTGTATTTTAATGACATGGCATTTTATTTTATTTTTTTTTCTTTAGGTCATGAGGAAAGGCCATAAGGAGCAGCAGTGATTACTAATACAATGTGTGTTTCAACTCTTGAAAGCTTCTTTTTGTTTTCGTTTTCTTTTTTCTTTTAATTCTAGTAATTGAGTATGGATGGCATATTACATAACACCATTTTTAGGTGTGAAAATGGCATTACTATATATTAAGAAAATGCTCATAATTTTTAACAATGAATGCATACTGAGGTATGCAAGGGCAATGTAGGTCTGGAATTTGATTTAATATATGAGTAATAGCAGTAATAACAAAAGAGATTGCTAAGGCAAATGCAATAAAATCTTGCTAATTGCTTATTTTTTTTTTAAGATTTTATTTATTTATTCATAGAACACAGAGAGAGAATGAGAGGCAGAGACACAGGCAGAGGGAGAAGCAGGCTCCATGAAGGGAACCCGACGTGGGACTTGATCCAGGGTTTCCAGTATCACGCCCTGGGCTGCAGGCGGTGCTAAACCGCTGAGCCACCGGGGCTGCCCAGTAATTGCTTAATTTAAGTGAGGGAGATAGAAGAGTTAGTTTGCTCTTTTAAATATATTTGTATTATTTTTAACTTGCTAATGAATTTACTTAAATTCTTTTCAAATGTATATATAATATCCTTCTGTAGCTCAAAAAAAAAAAAAAAAAAAAGTCAATTGAAGTACAATTAACATATAATGTCAGGAGTACCGAGGCAGCTCAGTCCATTGTCTACCTTCAGCTCAGGTCATGATCCTGGAGTCTCAGAATCCAGTCCACATTGGGCTCCCTGCTCAGCGGGGAATCTGCTTCTCCCTCTCCCCCTGCTACTCCCCCTGCTCCTGTTCTCTCACTCACTCACTCACTCTCTCTCTCAAATAAATAAAATCTTAAAAACAAACAAACAAACAAAACAAATAAAACATACAATGTAATACTAGTTTCGGGTGAATAACATATTGAAACAATTCTATACATTACTCATTACACCATCTGTCACTATACAACGTAATTACAATATTACTGACTACATTCTCTGTATTGTACCTTTCATTTCTGTGACTTATTTATCCCATTACTAGAAGTTTGTACCTCCTAATCCTCTTTATTTCACCCATTCCCTCACACAACTCTTGTAGCAACCACCAGGTTTTGTTCTCAGCATTTAAGAGTCTATTTATTTGGTTTATGTGTTTCTTTGTGTCTTTGTTTTGTTTTTTAGATTTTACACATAAGTTCCACATTTTTGTATTTTAAATTTCAAATCGAATATCTCTCAGTATGTTTTCTAAAATATTAATAAATGTAGACAATATAATAAAATTTATTGATTTTTAGCTAAAAACAGTAAATAGGAATAACTGCAAAACCTATATAATTAAAATTTACAAAATTTAGAATATTTAAAACAAAATGAGTAAATGAAAACTATATCATGTTCCTAGCTACAAATATAGGTTATTATAAAGATGTTTGTTCTTTCTACAATAATGCCATTTTTACAAATATCCTGAAGGATTCTTTATCAAATTTAACAAAAATAATAGTAATTTTTATAGGATATTATAATGAAACAACATAATAAAGTAATATAAATGGAAGAAAATAACAAAGATAATTTTGAAAAACATATCAAATAATGAAAATCTTAAAACTTCCAGATAGTATTAGATTATAAACAAACTATAAAGGGCATACATATAAACACTAGTGGAATAGATGGAAAGTACAGAAACAGATTTATTCAGTTGTCTTTTTTTAAGTGGCATTTCTAATTCTCAGTATAACACTGGATGATTAACTCTTTTTGTAACAACTGCTCAAATTAAGAAAATGATCAAGTTAAATTCATTTCTTGTATTATTTAGAGGAACAAATTTCCGAGATTTTCCAGTTAATTGAAAGTACTCCCCCCATCTAGAAATTTTAAACAAAGAAAATCTAATACGGAAATTTATTTTTTCCTGTGATGGCATAGCTGTAAA
The DNA here is from genome assembly GCF_048164855.1 of Canis lupus baileyi. Classification (NCBI taxonomy): domain Eukaryota; kingdom Metazoa; phylum Chordata; class Mammalia; order Carnivora; family Canidae; genus Canis; species Canis lupus. The sequence continues at coordinate 50,074,268 of NC_132855.1, read as the reverse complement.
ACCAAAAAGATAATGCAAAATATAGCAACAGCAAGAAGCTGTTATTACTTCCCTGTGATTAAGGGACAAAGAGTAGTGGCAGTGTAACCAAGGTCCAAGATCAAAAATAAAGGAGAAAAATACTAAAAAATGATTGCTGTGTTCACTAAAATAACAATTTAAAATTTTCATATTATATGGCAAAAATTATAAAAATGAGTTTAACAGGCTAATAAAATGGGGGAAATATGTGTAACCTATACAAAATTTTCCATATATAACTTTAAAGATAATTTGCAGAAGAAAAAATGTAAACAAACATTTTTCAATGTCCAACTTTATATACTAGACATAAAACAATGCAAATAAAAATCAAAGAATCAAAGACAAGGTTGTAGTAGCTCAATAAATAGGCTGATTTAAAATCAACATGCCAAAAAAAAAAAAAAAGAATGTATACCATATGCTATTTTGGCAACAGTAGATCTACTTTTATTTTTGAGATTATGATATATTTAATGCTAGCAGAATATTGAGAGGGGAAAACTCCAACCCAACTTTGTAAATATTAATTCCAAACATTTGTAAAAATAGTAGCTAATGTATAAAGATAGTTTTGAGTAGTTGTTTTGCAAGCATATGAATAGATTGGGTGAATATCTTTAATAAGGGAAAGAAAATCTCAAATCAACTTATAATTCTATGCTTGCTTAAATTATCTTTTAAAAAGTGTTCAGCTTATTTGGAATTCCTGCCACATAAATGTGCTAAATCTATGACTGTTGTGAAAGGCAAAATATGTTTGTATGTGTTTACAGTACACTACCAAATCAGAGTTCTTGGTTGTAAACAAAAGAATCTAGCTCTGGCCGACCATTCCAGAGGAGGAATTTATAAAAGGATTTAAAGAAAGCCCAAAGAATCAGCTAGTATGCAAATAAGCAAGGTTGGAAAGTAAGCGAAGGCCATAGGAGGTCAAGGAGCACTGCAATTAGATGCTTCTTGACTTTCAGATGCTCCCTGCGCAACAACTGAACATTCACTGCCATACCGCTGGCCTCTCAAGTACTGGGCATCATCACAAAAATAAACACTAACAACTATCCCTGTCTTTACTTCATAACCTTGAATGGGTTCAGAGCAAATATTCCCAAAATGCCCCACTTTTGCATGTGGACTATTTTGAACTGAAGGCATCTGAGATCCTGTAGACTCAAGAGAAACTTTTGCCCCTCCCTTAACTATACTGAAGAATCTAAACTGAGGGTCTTTCCCAGAATTATTCCCAGAGAAAAATTTTATCTGAGTGGCCCATATGTATGGCTGAATGAACTCTTACTTACCAAATATTTGGTTTTTTTTAGTGCCTTGTGAATTGACCTCCTCCCCTTTGAAGTTCCAGGCCCTTATCCCATTCCTTAGCTCAGGATCACACATATACCTCATTTTGCCTTTCCATCTTCAAACCTTTCATGGATATGGGGTTCCTGCATGTACGAAATTAAATTTGTTTTTCTCCTATTTATCTGTCTCTTGTCAACTTAATTCTTAGACTAGCTGGAAGAATTTTAGAAAGGCAGAAAAAAATGTTTCCTCTCCAGCAACCTGAAAGTTAAATATCTGAAGCTAGAGCATCTCTATAGCTGAAGTAGATCTGAAGTCTATGTTTAACTGCCAGAAAGCCAGGAGTAGGACTATATACCCCACATTATCTTCTATAGAAGCTAAGAAATAAACAAAACCTTCTTTCTGCCTAGTTTGGAGTCCTCTCAAATCAAAAGGTCAAAAGGTGTTTGAATGTTGGGTAGCGAAATATGAAAAATATTCCATAAAATGTATACCTTTGACTTCCCAATATACCCAATATATATTTACACTCTCCTAGCCAGGATCTCATCTGTTCTTACATCTATTTCTAAATTGTTTTGGAGGGGTGATGCTTACACTTCTTTAGTACTTTCAAGCTGGTAAGATTAGGATGCCTTCAAGATAGTGATCAATCTTCGTTACTAAGACCTGGTAGTTTTACTTTGGAGAGTTAAAGTAGTCTTTCCTTAGTTTCTACTATTGGCCATTTCAGATACCATGAGGCTCCCCAGGGAACCAGCTGGATTTTATTCATACTCCTCTCTGTTCCTACTGTGTATCAACATCCTGTTTTCTATTAATATAGCCTAGGTCAACACTTCATGTTTTTCCTATATGTACATTGGCACTAGGGAGTCTATTTTGGTGTCTTTTTTTTATTATTATCCAAAATAAATATCTCTTCTCAGGAGAATGAAAGAAGCTGTCCAATGATTTAGCCTACCACTAGGTAGCTGGTTGGACCTCTAAAATATAGGGTTCTTTAAGAACCCATACAGTATCCTGACCTGTCACAAACAATTTCAGTTCCATTGGATCTATTGAACCATAGGGCTAAGAAGTAAAGCTGCTTACACAGTACCCTTCTCTTGGTCTTGGTCCCACTAAAAGTAAGTAGTCTTTCAAATCCCCTGTTAGATAATTTGAGTAAGTACACACATGAATATGGTAAACTCAAGCCCTCTTAATCCATCTCCACTTAACTTTTACATATTTGTGGAGTTAACAAATGCTCTTATATACACATACAATTTTATGTCCACTAACTGAGTTGTTATATGCTTGCCAAAATTGCATTGTATTTATTCTGATACCTACTTGTGTATGTTGTGCCTCTGTCTGAAATTGCTTAAGTTAATTAACTATTATGTAAACTAGTGAAATATGAATGTGAGAAGAAAGTTGATTCTTTAAAAACTAAGTCAAATGTATGAAAGTATTTAATAAAATTAAATTCTTAAAAATTATTAGTGAGGTGTAAGACAATAATAAAAACTAGGGGGAAAATCTATGTCTGTAAAGATCTCTGCACTTAAATTGTTTTGCAAGTGCTTCTATGTTCTCACCCAATTTAAAAAAGCTTAACTTAAATGTGGTTATTAAAAAAAAAACACTGTTAGTAATCTAAGCAAAGAAAAACAAAGTCTATTTTTTTGCACAAAGAAATCCTTTGTTTTACCTCAAAATATTGATAAATGTATATTTTATATTTATTTATTGAATTTTTGCCTTTTTGAATTGCACAAAGCTATACTCTGTCATCAAAATAACAAGTGGTCTAATAAGCATGTGTGTTTCTTAAAGTAAGTGATAAATGATGAAGCAACTTGGCCCTTTGAGAGGACAGCCTCACTGGTCCCCCAAAAGTTCCACTGAGGTTGTAGGAACTTATATTTCCATGGATTTCCTACTCATACTTGTCCTATGTGGGCATTGAAGGCACAAACAAATTCTGGCTTTCTAGGTCTTGTCAGCTTAATGTCATCAGTCGGCCAAAGTGATAACTTACAGCATGATGAGATAATCAAGATTTCTGCAGGCTGTGGCTCTATTTGGCATAAATCCTTGAGACTAGACTATGATTTGTATTACTATCCCTGTTCAGTGTAATCACACTTCTGGAGTCTTTCAGCTATGTTGGACAAGACAAAACATCATTTTTAAGCTCAGTATCTGCTTATCATTCACCAGAGGTAGAAATAAAATCTTCAGTGAGAAAATCACAATTTTATCAACAGTTGACTGCACTTATGATAATCTATTAATCTCCAAAATGCATCCATCTTCTGCCCCTGACAAGCCAGATGGTTAATTAAGGGTGTGAATAAGAATCACCAAAACTACAACTTTAAAGTATTGATATTATGTTTTATATATTGTTTTTGTAAAGAAAAAAAAAGCTCTAGAATCTTCCCTTGCTCCACACTGTCCTTTTCTCCTTAAGGCAGGGGGCCAATGTGAGGAGTCTGTCAGTTTTTGAATATGCCCAATATTGCCCCTCCAGATTCACTTTCCATCATTTTCTATCCTGATCTCTTCCCAGGAGGCTGACCTGTATGGATAACATCATGAAATTTTGATTCCTCTGATGTCGGATTGGTTTTCACTAATGATGCTTTGCAAAGGTGTGAAGTCACAGTATTTCTTTTCCTGGTTTCTTCCCTGTGAGTTCAGGTCACGCTAGCTACATCCCTTGATAGAAAGTTGCTGTTCTCAAGGCATTCTCGTCTAAACTCTCATCTTACCTTCAGTTTCTGGTAATCCCTCCTTCTCCTTATCCCTTTGAGCCTAGAGATGGTAACAACCACACTGTTGCTAGCCCTTCTTTCCCTCACTTTGTGTTTCTCTACAACCTTCATACACCTTTGAAATTAGCCCCTTTGTTTAAAAGTAAATAAAAACTTTTAGAATTATCCTGATTTGAGTGTGCTGTTTGCCATTGGGACTCAAACCGAAACATTCAGTATATTTATTTCCCACCCATTCGCTCAAAAAAAAAAAAAAAAAAGAACAGAAATGAGTACTAGGTTTAACGTATATTTGAACCAAGGTCAGCACTCACTTTATTACTTTCTACAATCTCCTCTTCTAACTGAGCACCTTTGTGGCATTCATGCTCATTTAAGATGAAATTCAGTGTCCAAAGTCACCAAGAATTTTTAGTATTTTCCTTTCCCACCATAGTGTTCTGGTGGAATTGGTCACAGGTCCCTATACAGAAGGCTAGGAGGAAATTTAGAGGACATACTTGCTATTGTTGAAGTATTTCCTTTATTCAAGGAGCTGCCCAATTATTTCAGTCATAATCCCATCAATTATTTAGCTACCACCAAAAATGTGTACATTAGATAATCCTAGTTGCCACTCCAATGCTGATTTCTATTGAGCCACCCATACTTACTTTGTTTCTATTAGTTAAATATCTTTCTTTGTTCTCTACAACCTAGGGACGTGGAGATTCTCATAGAAATCAGGGAGTCCTTTTCATCTATAGTGTCTCTATGGAGACAAAATCCTATTGTGCATATTTTTGCTGAACTCTTGTATCCATAACTAATCTATAGTAGCTTTGATATTTTTGGTTGATATGTTCATTTCCATCAACAATTAAAACCATGAATATCCTTGCTTTAGAGAAAACAATTCTCCACAAATCATTTCTAAAAGATGTTGGCACTCCACTCACCATTTACTTTTCATGGCCTAGAGAAAGAGTGTCATGTGGCTGTTCTTTGGAGATATACTTAGGGGGTAATTTACACATAATAAATCTGCTACAATTTTGGATTAGTTTTGCTAGTAATGTTAACATGTTTTGCTGGTGCATATTCACATGGGATTTACGGGAATATAAAGAATTCAAAGGTTGCCACTGTGTGTGTGGCTTGACTAAGGCTACAGTGCAAGGGAAAGGATTGTGAGAACCAATTGGTTTTTTTGTACATGGAAAATTTCAGATACCTATTAGATGTCTAGATTGATAGATGGAAGTAGACATATCACATGATTTGGAGTTCCTGGATATTCAGCGCTAAAGACACAAATTTGAGAGTCAACAGAATGTAAATGGTATTTAGAGCCACAGGACAAGATGAAATTATCTACGGAGAAAAGAGAAAAGAGCTTAAGCCTGATCCCTAGGGCACATCAATGTTTAGAAATCAGACATAAAAGAAGGAGCCAGAAAAGTAAGATGAGAAGCAGCAGCTACTGAAGAGTGTCATGGAGAGAAGTCAAGAGAACAGAGTGGCCCAGGAAGGTTATAATGGTTAATTGTGTCTAATGCTGCTGAGAAATGGAGTAGCATAAAGATGAGAACTTAGCAATTGGTTGGCAATATGCAAGAGCTATTTCACTGGAAAGATCAACAAAACAGGAGAATTTAGAAACGGGTTTAATGGCAATTGGGAAGAATTATATTGGACTATGTCACAAATGGTTGGAATCAAATGATTTTTAAAAATCTCTTCCAGCTTAGTTATTCTGTTATTCCCCGTGACTACACCAACTGTTGGGAATATGAAAATATAGGGCCCTCAGCTGATGCTCCATGAGAGAGATCTTGGATAGCTGATGCTTCAAATCCAGTAAGCTTCAGTAGAATGCATGCTGATCTCAACTCCAGTAAGCCATTTTGCAGGTCCAAAAATTTTCTGATGAATTAGGTACAATAAAAAAGTCAGTAATGTGGAAAATAAAGAGGTACCCCTGGGTTTTCAGGACTAAACTAAAAATGGATGAATGGCACATATAATAAAAGGTGAAAATGAAATTTGTTTTTATTGTTACAAAGCTAATGAAAAACTGGTTTAAGGAAAGAAATGAGGCCATCATATTTGTTGGTACATGCCAACTCCTACCAGGAAATTTTCAAAAAGAGAGGAAGAGATTAAGTCACTCCACAATAAAAAGGTAGTCTAATAAAATTGGAAATTTTGCTAAATCCTTGGAAAAAACCAAATTAAACTTCAGAATTATGAGATGGGATTTCTACACCCATGACACTAACAAACTGGTTGTTCTTGATGTATAGGAATTCCCCCTTCTCCACATTTTGCTTTATATAGGTTCGGTTACCTGCAGTCGATGGCAGTACAGAAGCAGATGATCCTTCTTCAGACAAATGGGCAGAAGGTGAGTAATAGCCTATCATACATCATGATGCCTGTGTCATTGAAATCACTTATCATCATGTAGACACTTTAACATCTCACATCATCGTAAGAAGTAGAAAGATGAATACAGTAAAATAAAATATTTTGAAGGGGGCACCTGTGGCTCACTTGGTTAAGCTTCTGTCTCTTGATTTCAGCTCAGGTCATGATATCAGTGTTGTGAGATGGAGCCCCTTGTCAGGCTCTGTGCTCAGTCCTGAATCTGCTTGCCCCTCTCCTTCTGCTCCACTCTCTCTCTCTCAAGTGAATAAATAAAATCTTAAAAAGAGAGATTTCATAAGTCTATTGGAAAAGGACAAGCATTATATGGTCTCATTCAATTGGGGAATATAAAAATTAATGAAAGGGAATAAAGGGAAAGGAGAGAAGATGAGTGAAAATATCAGTGAGGGTGACAAAACATGAGAGACACCTAACTCTGGGAAATGAAGAAGGGGTAGTGGAAGGGGAGGTGGGCGGGGGTTGGGGTGACTGGGTGATGGGCACTGAGGGGGTCACTTGGCAGGATGAGTGTTATGCTATATGTTGGCAAATTGAACTCCAATAAAAAAATTTTTTTAAAAGATATTTCAAGAGACCACATTCATATAACTCTCATTAGAATATATTGTTATAATTGTTCTATTTTATTATTGTTGTTAATCTCTAATTATGCTTAATTTATAAATTAAACTTTATCATGGATATGTATGTATAGGAAAAAACATAGTACATATAGGTTTTGGTATTATCTGCAGTTTCAGGCATCCATTGAGGGTTTGCAACAGATGCCCTGTGGATAAAGGGGATCTACCGTGGCATTCAAAAGTGCTTTAATGGGAGCCAAAGTATTTTTTGGCTTGTGAAACTAAGTGATAAATTGCTTGGCCAGTATGTTCTTCCTCTCCAAGCTCATAGAAGGTTTTCATTACACTTTCAGGGACAGTTGGTTAACAAATCTAGATAATCAAACTAAAAACTACTCATTAAAAGTTTAGAGTATTGACAGCGTTGAAAATAACTTGAAAAGTATTCTTTGTAGTGAAATAACATAGTAAACCACAAAGCATAACTATGAGTCTAAGACCTACAAAGCTTTTTTGCTTTTAATTAGAGAAGCATGATGATTAAAGATGAATTCTCAAGAGAATTGACTAAAATTTAGCTGTCTTTCAAATTACTGTAAAAAGTGATTTTTTAAAAAAATTATAAGTAAATAATACTCTTGAGAATGTTAAATTGACTTAACTATTTTTCATAATTTGGGTATATATTTAATAATCATATTTATTGCACCTATTTTATAATTTTATTGATTCATGTATATAGAAGGGACAGCATATTAAGCTATTCTTGCTAAAATATGATTATTGGTAAAGAAGTCACTAATAAATTAAATGTTCATTACTATCCATTGACAAGCATAGATATGTAACCTAACATAATAACACAGGAGAATCAAATACCTAACTAGAAGTATAAAAAGTAAAAATAGAATGAAATGATTTGCATAAAATGATTTAATATTAAAATACCATATTTCCAGAAGTCTTTTTCTGTATAATCCTGTATCATTAGTCAAAAGAGAATTACCGGGATCCCTGTGTGGCGCAGCGGTTTGGCGCCTGCCTTTGGCCCAGGGCGCGATCCTGGAGACCCGGGATCGAGTCCCACATCGGGCTCCCGGTGCATGGAGCCTGCTTCTCCCTCTGCCTGTGTCTCTGCCTCTCTCTCTCTCTCTATCTGTCATAAATAAATAAAATATTAAAAAAAAGAGAGAGAATTACCAGTTAAGGTATTGTAATTCATTACAAAAAAAATCTTGTTACATAATCTTGAATATGGGATGTATAACATTACATCACCCACATGTAATGTAATATGTAGTATGACTAGAGGCGCTTCTTAATCATTTCCCCAATTCTCCTCTATAGTGTCTCTATCTGGTAGTAAAATAATTCTCATCAATTATTTTTAGAAGTCAGTTCTGTTTGTTGGTGTCTGATTCAGAAAAAGAATGACTCCATGCACTGGTGCTTAATGAGCACACGTCCACGAATTACCCACCTGACTTGAAGATAATGGTCAGAGGGGAAGGAAATGATGAGAAGAATGGTAGGAAGTGGTGGTTCTACAATCTGGCTGAAGGGAGGTCTTTGTACAAGTGTATGAAGGAGCTAGTAGGGTAGTTTTCTAATTTGTGCCTCTCTACATTAGAAAAATAAAAGATCTTTGAAGCACCAGGGAGTACTAGTAAGTAAAGCTGTATAAAGCCAGCTTATATAAAACATAAGGATACATACTGCTGGGATGCCTGGGTGGCTCCGTGGTTAAGCATCTGCCTTCAGCTCAGGGCGTGATCCTGGAGACCCGAGATCAAGTTCCACATCGGGCTCCCTGCATGGAGCCTGCTTCTCTGTGTCTGTCTCTCTCTCTCCCTGTGTCTCTCATGAATAAATAAAATCTTTTTTTTTTAAATTTTCTTTTTTAAATTTTCATTTATTTATGATAGTCACACACACAGAGAGAGAGGCAGAGACACAGGCAGAGGGAGAAGCAGGCTCCATGCACCAGGAGCCCGACGTGGGATTCGATCCCGGGTCTCCAGGATCGCGCCCTGGGCCAAAGGCAGGCGCCAAACCGCTGCGCCACCCAGGGATCCCAAAATCTTTTTTTTTTTTTAAAGGATACATACTGCTGACATCCAAGCATGTTAAAAAATATAATAAATTAAAATTTGAGTTACGTTCTACCAATTCAGTAAATTGTGTATAATAATAGTAAACAGCAAGGATTTTGTTGTATGAAATAAACAAGAAAATCCATGTAATGTGAACTGTGCTCAACATATAGTAAATGTTCAAAAATGGAAACTATGGTGAGAAGAAAGATAATGATGAGCACCTGGGTGGCTCAGTCGGTAAGCATCTGCCTTTAGCTCAGGTCATGATTCCAGGGTCCCGGTCTCCAGCTCCACCTTGTCAGGTTTCCTGATCAGCCGGCAGGGTGCCTGCTTCTCTCTCTCCTTCTGCCCCTCTGCTTCTGCTTCCTGTATCAATCATGCTCATTCTCTCCCAAATAAATAAAAAAAAAATTAAAAAAAAAAAAGGATAATGAAGTCACCTCAATAAGTGAAGTCACTTATTTTGTTAGGAATAAGTTTCATACTCTTTGACACAGTAATATCCACCTTGAGAAGCTTTTCCTAAAGAAATAATTAGATATGTATACAAAGATTTTCATAAAAGTTAATTTGAACAAAGATATTGTTAGCAACCTAAGTATTAAAAGGGGAATATTTAAATCAATCAATAGTTCATAAGGAATCATGAAACACTATGAAACTATTTTAAATGATACCAAAGATTAATACTGGATGGCAGGATACATTTTTTTTTTAAGATTTTACTTATTTATCTATTTGAGAGAGAGAGAGACAGAGATAGTGAGAGAGAGCGCAAGTGAGGAGAGAGAGAAGTAGGTCCCCTACTGAGCAGGGAGCCCAACTCAGAGGGCTTAATCCCAGAATCCTGGGATCATGATCTGAGCCAAATGCATCCAAGAAGATATATTTTTGATGACATATTGTTAAATGGTAAAATTTGTACACCTGAGATTATTTAACTATGTTTTGAATATACATAAATAATATTTACCTGATACTACCTACATTTTAAATTTACATACAAACTATACACACATTCATAATGAAAAATATATACGTAATCTGAATAATTGTGTCTGTGTGTTGATTATTTGTGTCTTTTATTCTTTTTTCTGTTTTTTTTTTTGTGTATTTCCAATTTTCCATTTGACTATGCTTTATTTTTATAATGTTAATATCAATTGAATGATCTTCTAAAGGACTTTTTATAGATGCTGCTGATAAGGCCAGAAAAAGTATTCAGTGAGTACATTGATTTGAATTGAAAATTTAAATTGTAAAAGATCCCAGAATCATATATCAAGAGTTATGGCCAATGCTGAAATGAATACTGGATTGAATGACTGAGAATCTATAGGGCCAACTTAATGTATTCTTTAAGCTGAATTCTAAGAATGACCCACAAGAAAAAAAAAAAATAAGAATGACCCACAGAGTCTTCAAGCAATTTAGGACCCTAGTACACTAAATCAAGTACTTCTTGATTTAGTAGTTCTTTAACAAGTAAATTAATGAGGTGATCTCAATGATTGCTAACGCCTAAACTGTGTAGAGAATGTGGTCCTCCCTCCACATCCTAAAAAACTGAGAAAAAAAGCTATCATAAAGAGGTAGGCAAACGAGTATGAGAATCCAAGCAGCAGATGGCTCTGGTGGTCTTCAGCAGGTGTTCATTTACATATTTTGGCCATAACCATCCTCGCCTTTCCCCCAGTATGGCGATATGATCTGGCTTGAATGCACATTTAGACCAAAAGCTGTGAGATACAGTGAAAAATGTACTGAGTAAAGTCTTAGGTTGATTTATGATCCTGGCTCTTACGCTAAGTACATGTACAGTCTTAAACATGTCCCTTGAACTTTATGAATGCCTCTTATCTCAATCAGATTTGTTGGTCATATTATTTATGCACAGATTAAAAGGAACTAATGGAAAATTGGGTTTAAAAGACTTGAATTCACCATAAGTCATTGCTATTTAAAAGCTCACACTTTGGAAGAAACAGAATGGTGTAGTGGGCAAAAACACACACAAGTTGCAGGTCAGATATTTTGGTTGTCTCTTTGTCAATAATTATAGTGTGACCTTCATTACATATAATTTCATCCATCTTCAATATGCATGTATAGAAGAAAGGAAAAGAGACAATAGGAATTAAGCTGTATTGTCTTTGAGATCTTATTAAATATAAAATAACTATGTTTTATTAAAGTGTAAAATAACTGACTATGAAGGGAGTAATCTGGTAATTTTTTCTTGAGAAAAGTATATCTATTCTGAAATTTTAAATGACTGTCATGCATTAATAGGAATACATAATAAAACATCATTGAAACAAAGGGTCTGTATAACAGCATCACTGAAACAAAATGATATATAAGCAGACATAATATTGAATAATATTTTCCTCAAACATTTTATGTATGAACAGAAAATAACTGATATATCCCTTACATGTGCATTACTTTTCTAATACTAGCTAAATATAAGGGATCCTTCTTACAAATAATATTTTTCTATATTATTAGTATCATAAACTTTTGTCATTATGATCCTCCCAGATAGCAGAAATATGGCCTAAATTAGTCCTTTAGGTACCAATGAAAGTTTTGAAATAGTAAATTAAATAAATATTTAATTTTTAAAAATTTATTTATTTATTTATTTATTTATTTATTTATTTATTTATTCATGAGAGACAGAGAGAGAGAGAGGCAGAGATACAGGCAGAGGGAGAAGCAGGCTCCATGCAGGGAGCCCAACGTGGGATTCAATCCCGGGACTCCAGGATCACGCCCTGGGCTGAAGGCAGGCTAAACCGCTGAGCCACCAGGGCTGCCCCAATATTAAAATTTTAAGGAAACAATTTGGACTAGCTTAAAACATGTTTTGTGGAAAGTGACAAGTTGGGTTTTTTTATATTCATTGCTATTTATTTAATATCTCCCAAGAATGATTGCTTCATAATCTGTATATTATGATATCAAATTAATTATGAAAAATTTCTCCTTGACAATGTAATAAAATAATCTGGACATAGTAAAATATGTTCATTCTCACTAAATAACTAAAATAAAAAAATTAAAGCAAGTTTTATTTGGAGTTCATTCATTTATTGAACAAGGTTTAATCGACTGTCTGATGTGTATGCAGCATTGCTAAATGCATTAAAGTCTTCACATAACATTAGGTGAATATTTGAGAGGAAAATAAGTAATCTCAGTTTCTTTGTATTCTTATTTGGTCTTTATGATATGCTAATCTTTCTACATCTAACGGCATCTTTCTATTCCCTAAGAACTTTCGGTTCTTTGGAACTTCAGAAAAATGTAAGGATAGAGAAATCTTTTAACTAAAGATCATTTTTTTTTTTTTTACTAAAGATCATTTTAAGTGAGTAGCATTATATATCACAAAGAATCCCACCAACCAAATTATTTTCATTCTAGGATGCAGAAAAATAAGCAGGTTTCAAATACATACAGGTGAATCATTGTATGAATTATGTCATCACCTAAAGAATAATATCTTTTATGATGAATTTTCATAGATTTTGAAAAAAGGATGACAGTAAATCATACTCAAAGGTGACAAACGTTTTTGCCATAGACTCTTTTACTTACTGAGAGAAATGTATTTTCATCCCTGAAAGAGAATAGTGATAAGTCTGGAAATCTGAAAAAGTTATCAAGTTTTCAGGCAAGTATACAAGTATAATACAATATAAGAAAATACTTACAGAAAGAAATGCTCAAAAATACTGTGAACAATCCATTTATTTTACAATAGTTGCTTCAAATCCAAAGAAAATCAAGAGCTTCCCTGTTACTGAGACTTCAATATATTCTGAAGAACTCACTGTCTAACCTTTTTTAGAAGCCCACTCGCCAGATAGCAATTGAATTTTTTTTAGGTTTTAAAATTGACATTGAGAAAGACAGGCCAAATCTATCAAAAGTGATGCTATTTTTCAATAGTGATATAAAAGTCAACTGTATTCTAAGACTGTTACAAGTATTCACAGAGCTAGAACAAGCAATCCTAAAATTTGTATGGAACCACAAAAGGCCCTAAATAGCTAAAGCAATCCTGAAAGAGAAAAAGCAAAGCTGAAGGCATCATAATTCTGACTTCAAGTTATATTACAAAGCTGTAGTCATCAAGACAGTATGGTACTGGCACAAAAACAGACACATAGATCAATGGAACAGATCAGAAAACCCAGAAATGGACCCACATATTAGGGTCAACTAAACTTCAACAAAGCAGGAAAAAATATCCAATGGAAAAAAGATAGTCTCTTCAACAAATAGTGTTGGGAAAACTGGACAGCCACGTGCAGAAGAATTAAACTGGGCCACTTTTTTACACCATACACAGAAATAAAATAAAAATAGATGAAAGATCTTAATGTGAGACAGGAAACCACCAAGGTTTCCTCAAGGAGAACATAGGCAGCAATCTTTCAGACATGGACCTTAACAACTTGCAAGAAAATAATTTAAAATAATAGTTAATAATGAAAACATGTATGGCATCATGCAATTGAAAAATAATATTGCACTGAACATTTTATTTTCAGATATCCTGTTAAAGTCTTTATTGATACACTATTTTTGTTTCTTAAAGATAGGCTGAGATGCATTTAGAACTTAAATGAAGTAGCTTTCATCGTAGTGAGGACTAAGTTGTGTTCAGATTAAGTGGAGCATCTTCCACTTTTCACACCTACTCAAAAAGTAAAATTAAATTGAACTGCTAAACAAGTTTTTCAAAACAAAAATTAATATTAAAAAAATACAAGCCCCCAAAATGGGTAAGGGTATTTCATGAAAGTACACTTTTTTGTAATCATTCTCAAGAATAAAAGAGAGAATCAGAGAAAGAAGTAGGGGGAGAGAGAGAGAGCATAAGCATCCAGTGGAACTAATTATTTTTTTTTCCCTTGGAAATAGCTTAGATTTCATCTTTGTCCCAAAGAAGTAGAAGTGTAATATGGAACATTTCATTCTGACAGAACTAACTCTTAAAAACAAAGGCAAAATGTGACAGGAATTGTAACAAGTGAATGAGAACTCTTTTTAATTTGGAGCTGCACATTGAATCAGATGCAAAAACTTATAACTGGATAGGAGAACAGTGTTTCCTTAATAAATATCTTCCCAAGAGCTTGTAGAAATAATGCTCTCTACTACAGATTATATCTTGTAGATCAGCATCATCTCCTTAATGACAGATGACAAATACCACCAAGGAAGTTTAGGAGCTGGGCAAGAGAATATAGACAGAAGCAAAGTAAACTCGTCTCAAATATATGACAAATTCATTTAAAAAAATAAATCAAAAACCCACCAGAAATAGATACCTAAACTTAATTTTTTTTTTTTGATACCTAAACTTTAAACTTTCTCTCTGTTGCTCAATCCATTAGACCATGTTATCTCTCAGGACGTGTTGAATTGAGCAATTCTTATTCACAATGCTAGAAACAAACGGGTGTGCACTGATTCTGTTTTAAGCCTGAATGGGTGTGAACTGACGGGTAGTTTGATAAAGGTAGTCATATGATGACTCTTTGTAAGAAAATGTTTGACAAGCTGCCAAAACTCTTTTGGAGAAAAAGTGGATAGAGTTGCTCTAAGGAATACATGTCAATTCAGTTATCTTATTTCTACATCATATTTTGATGTTAGATGAGTAATCTCTGTGGATCTCAGGTTAAAGTAAAGTGAGTCAGACTGATTTTGAAGCATTTAGCTAATGTTAACATTCATGCCAAAATTTTGTTACAAGGTAAGTTCAGCTTTACCAATACTTAAAACAAATATTGATAATATACAAATACAAACTTATGGCTTGATCAAATAATTCAACACACACTGAAATTCAGAGGCTTATGTATTAAATGTCAAAAGTTAGAATCTGAAGAGAAAAGCTGTCAGGGTATAGGAAAAGGAGGATAATTCTCTGAAAACAAATTAAAACCTGCAATCTGTCATCCGGGTAATGAGATCAAGAAAGATTTGTATAGTAGAAATGTTGAGTGGAAGGTGATTTAAAAAAAAATAACTATAACTCATTAAAATATTTTTATGACTTCCCATTTCTCAGGAAATATCATGCAACTACTTTAACTTTGGCATTCTAGGCCCTCTCTGATCTCAATGTCACGTGATGGTCCTCATTTCCTACATTCCAGCTGCACTAGACCTCTTACCTGATCTCTACATTTACTGCCTACAAGCCTTCACTGATAGTCTGTCTGAATTCCATTCTCTCTACCTCTGACTACTGAAACCCTACCTAACTTGTAAAATTCTGTTCAAATACTCAAATCTCCTATCTTCCAAGAAAATTCCTCTGATTTCCTGGTGAGAATTATGCTCTCTTGTGTACATACAGACTTTGATTTGACTCTATAATTGATTCATCACACTCTGCCATAAATTATGGTTAATTTTATACATCTGTCTCTTCCCTATATATAGTGCTAGAGAACAGGAACTATATTAGTCACTTTGTATCCCATTTATATTTGGAAGATTTTGTGGAATTTGACTACAGTTGACTCTTGAACAAGATGTGTTTGTACTGTAGGGGTCCACTTATAGGTAGATTTTTTAAATGTATAAATACAGTACAGTACTGTAAATGTATTTTCTCAATAACATTTCTCTTATTTTATTTTATTGTAAGAATACAGTGTGTAAAACATAGAACATGAAAAATATGTGTTAATCGTCTATGCTATTAGTAATGCTTCTTCCACTCAACAGTAGGCTATTAATAGCTTTGGGGGAATCAAGTTATAAGAGGATTTTTGACTGTGTGGGGGGCATCAGCACCTCTAATCACCATGTTGTTCAAGGGTTGTCAATGAATTAAATGGCAGATTAAAAGATCACAAACGTTTCATTTAAATATTCTGTATTTAAAACAAAACAAAACAAAACAAAAACAAACAAACAAAAAAAAACCTCAAAAGGTCTTCACAGATCTTGATTTGCCATTTTACATAAACGGGGGGAAAAATCCTCTGGGGTCCTCTGCCACATGTCTCCTTTGCCATTTGAGTGCCCAAGTATTATTCTAGAGCAATGAAATATCTTTGAAAAATTTCATAGAAAAATTTCATATTTACCTTATTTATCTCCTAATGCCTGACTATAGCTTGACGTATTCATTTATAATAGTACCTCACACATTCCTTCTCATTTGGGATACCAACAGTCTACAGGCAAAGCATCACGCTGACTGTACTCTGAAGGCTGAAAATTAGATTTGGAGGCCTGAGATGTTGACAATCATTTGTATGTACTTTTATATCTATGTGGAGTTTCCGATGCTGGACGACAATGAGGACCATTTCTTCACGGTGCAATAAATGCCCGACGTGCCACAGTGACATTCTGAGGTTTCCTCTGTAACGAAAAGGAAACCTGTCTTTGTGTTTACTGATTTAAAAGAAAAATGTTATGTTGGAGTTACAGTCCAACATAAACTCAGACCTCACCAGAGCTCTCAGCAGTTAACACCTTCTAACTAAGCCTTGTAATGTTAATATTTTATGAAGAGACTGGATGAAATGATCAATGTAAGAACTACCTCCGCCGGCAACATCGTGTCTCCACCCCTGCTCTGGCAATCCTGCAGTACTCAGCTATTTGTTTTTAGACTGTAAAACCTCTATAGGCGTCCAGGCGAGAGTTCCTTAACACTGAAACTTGGCTTTGTGAGACAAGAACAAAGGAAGTTGAGGTTTAGGGAAACAAACAGCCTCAGCTTTAGAATTATTCCTTTTCTTTCTCCTTCCGCTGGTTCCATGTCTCTGTTCTCCAGTTACATTGCCCTTCTTCCTTCAGTTGATGAAGCCTTCTGATCCATCAGTGTGGAACTAACCCATCTCCTACTGTTGCTTCAGTTTCTTCAGATCTCCCTGATGCTGATTAATACATGCACCTTTGACCTCCTGCTCTGCTTTGTCTCTTTTATCCACTACCTGGCCCTTGGATACTTCCTTTGCCTAGACATAGCATGTCCATCTGTGTTTGGCTTCCCTCATCACAGTTCTTCCAGGGGCTTCTCTGCCCACTGCCTGAAGAGGTAATAATAAATAACAGTTATCACCTTCTCAGCTTTTCTCAAACACCAGGTGGCCATCAGCTTGTCAAAAACATTGGATTTAAATTTTTACTGGGAGGAAAGGATGAGAAGAATGGTATATTAGTTTTCTAGGGCTGCATAACAAATTACCACAAACTGAAGGATCTCAAAAAAAAAATTTTTTTTTTTTTTTTACTCTCCCACAATGTGGAGGTTAGAAGTCCAAAACCAAGTTCTTGACAAGGTTGGTTCCAACTGGGGACTCTGAAGGAGACACTGCTCCACATTTCTCTCTTAGCCTTTGGCGATTGCTGACAATCCTCGGTGATCCTGGTTTGTAGATGCAACTTCTGCTTTTATCATTACATGGTGTTCTCCCTTTGTGCCTTTGTCTCTATGTCTCCTCTCTTCTTCTTATAAAGACACTATTTATACTGGATTAAGAGCCCACCCTTCACTAGTATGACCACATCTCAACTAATTACATCTGCAACAACTCTTTGTCCAAATAAAGTCACATTCTGAGATAGTGGAGTAGAATTTTCAACATGTTATTTTAAATCCACAACAAAAAATAAATAAATAAATAAATAAATAAATAAATAAATAAATCCACAACAAATGACAATAGGCTGCCTGGTGACATTTGTTAGCAGAAATTTAGGACTGTTCCAAATTATTAAAATTTCTGACTACAGATGAATATATCCTAGCTTCTACAGGTATGGTTTCTCTGCCTCAGATATGGTTTTCTTTGAGAAGAAAACTTCCCAAAGTCTTTGTCTTATGCATATTAGTGGGATTTAGGGATTTTGTTCTTGTTTATTTTATTTGCCATAACTGCAAATAGTTTCACATCTGTACTATAAATATGCATACATTTTATTCAATAAGTATTTATATTTCTACTCATTATAAGATACTGTTTTAGGAGCAAGAGGGATTTATAAGAAAATATAAGGGCATCTCATTCCTTCAGGGATGTGTTAATTTAGAAGAAGACTACCTAAATTTTAATTTAGAAGAAGACTATTTAAATTTCAAGGTACTTACTGTATTAAATGTCTAAAAAAAGTACAAACTAAATATCATAAAGATTCCAATGGAGGTGAAGATGACATCAGCTGAGGGAATGAAGGAAAGTTCCCACTAGCACAGTTTTAGGTTTAGATGTTAAATGATAAATTAGAAGAAGAGCAATGAATACTGGATTAGATGGAAATGTGTAGATCTTGCCCCACCAAATTCTGAACTTCTTTGATTCCATCATTTCACAAATATGAAAATAGATTGGTAATGGGCAACATTCCAGGCAGAAGAAAATCAAACTGTAAATAATGAAAGGAGAGCAAAGAGAGTAAATCTCAGTGTGCTTGGATTAGAGCTAAGGGAACTAACCAGAGATGAGACTGGAAAGGTGGGCCATGTATGACCCAAGCTAGTTGCCAATAGCAACAGTTCAGCCTCCTGCTCTCAGGACCAATCTCTATTAGAAATAAGAGATATATAAATATTTCCCAGTCAAAAACCTTGAGTTAAGTTTCAGATCACTTTTACTCCAGGTTCTGCCTGCTTCCTAAGCCCAGCCATGTAATTTGTGTCTGAGTTTGAAAAAATCTAAAAGAGCACTCTGGGGAATGAGTAGTGCCTATGTATTTCTAGTAAAAATTTAAATTGTAGCATGTTTGCAGAACAATCTTGAAGACAATTCTTTTTCTCCCCTTAAAACTCATTTATTACATACAGAAGAAACACATTTATTATAGGAAATCTAGGAAATGGTATAAGCCAAATAAGGAAAATCTTACTCATTGATAAATATTATATACCTTTCAGTATATATTGTCCAGGATATTTTCCTTTGAAAAATATTTTTCACTAAAGTGATTTCATACAAAAGAGATGTTGGGTGACAAATTAGTTTTTATTGCTGTTGTAACAAATTATCACAAATAGAGGCTTAAGACAAATTTCCAATTTCATGGTTCTGAAAGTCAGAAATCTCAGATGGATTTCACTAAGTTGAAATCAAATTGTCTGCTCCTTCTAGAGGCCCTGAGGAAGAATCCATCTCCTCACATTTTCCAGTGTCTATAGACTGCCTAGTCTCCTTGGCTCTTGTCTCTTTTCTTTATTTTCAAAGCCAGCAAACTAGCATCTTGGTTTAATCACATCTCCTCCTCTGAGTCTGCTATTCCTTCTTACCACTGTGTTTACACACATTTGGTGGGACCACCAAATAAGCTCTACTCATTGCAAGATTCTCAATTTACTTCTACCTGCAAAGTCCCCTCTTCCATGTAGGGTAACATATTCACAGGATTCTGGAATTATAACTTGGATATCTCTGGGGGGAAATTCTTCCACAAATGGGTTCTCCAGAAACAGATGCTGAGACAGAGTTTTGAATGGAAGATGTTTTTCTGGATTTCATCTGTGAAAGGGAAGGGAAAAACAGGCTTGGATGGAGGAAGAAATCAAACTTTGTCAAGTCTGAAAACCGCAGCCAACTCAAGGAAGAATTCTAGAACAAGTCTGACCTTTCAGAGTGGTTTATGTCAGGTCCAAATTGTCAAATCTTTATACCCCAAACTGCATCAATTGCTGAGTGTGGGTTGCCCCAGGAGGGAGTGAGGTCAGGCAAAGCAGTTCTCTGAAGCTGTGGCTGACCCAAAAGGAATTATCAGCCTACCACACTTCCTGTGGCTGAGCAAGAAATCTATCCTTGAAGGGGGGATCTGTGGGGCATGTCCATGTCACCTACATAGTGTATTTAAGATATTATTTATGGGTTATTCTTTTATAACTTCATTTTTTCATACAAAGTATTTTGAACATTTCCCAAAGGCCTGCATATTTCTTAATTTCTAATACTCATGATACCTACAACAGGTATTTCATAGCTGAGCATTTGAGTTATATTCATTATTTTACTCTTATGAATAATTATACCATGAATTATGAACATTAGAAATATTTAATAACATTCACCTTAGACTTGCTCTTTCCTACCAGCACAAACTACTAATCACACTTTTTTCCCCCCAACTCCCCTAACAATGAGAGCATATTGGAATGGAACATGGTAAATCATTCAAAGCAAAAGCTGCAATTTATCTTTCAAAGTTATATTTTACTTCTTATGGCATTAAGATCTGAAGTGTTCTTTATGAATGTACTTTTACCCCAATGAATACTAAGATATAGGAAATCTTGTCAAAATTTGTAAAAGTTAAACATTAATTCTAAAAATAATGGGCAGCCCAGGTGGCTCAGCAGTTTAGCGCTGCCTTCAGCCTGGGTTGTGATCCTGGAGACCCAGGATTGAGTCCCACATCAGGCTCCCTGCCTCTTTCTCCCTGTGTCTCTCATGAATAAATAAATAAAATCTTTTTAAAAATTTTAAAAAATATATAAAAATAAAAATCTATAGCAAATCTTAAGTTCCTCCTCTATGGTCAACCTGCCCCTCTATCATAGGTGTCCTGGTGCTCCTCACCTCCCATTGAAGCTGTACTGCCAATCCCATTGTCCTGGAGTTCGCCTTCCTTCTCAGGAAGACACAAAGGACTGCTTTCCCAATCCTTGAAATTTAAATCTAGACCAGAGATAATGCCTTGAAATCATACAGACTAGGGAGATTTACACATTCCCTTCATGTGAAGCCAATCCTGAGTGCATGTTTATATCAACCAAGAAGAAACAAGAATTCACGCAAAGAAAAAGTGGCTGGGAGATTAACAAACCTCATTGCTCTCTGGACCAAAAGTTAGTCATCTGAAGAGTCATGTCTGCTTATCTTCTTGGCAAATCCAGATGCACTGAGAGAATTAGGACACATTTGGGAACAAATTTGTACCATATAGGGAAAAATCTGATAATATTTTCAAATATGAATCTCTTTTTTACATAGACAGATACACAAATAATTCTGCCAGCAGTTGGAAGTAAAATTGCATTTACAAAAATAACTTTTTGCATCCTTAAAAACATCCTACTCATAATTGCTCAGTACAGAATGTTTATTTTGTGTCTGTTTTTTTCACTTTTAAAAGAAGACCAACTTTTAAAATTTAATTTGCTACTTGCCTGTCATGTCACAGATTATACAGCCACATGTAATTTTTAAGTATCTTATAAAGAAATATTCAGGGCAATTATTATAACGTTAAAAGCTTAGTGAAAATGTATTAAAAATAATTTTAGGTTTGTATTTTAAAAAGCCATGTGCCTATACTGTCCTCCGTATAGGACACTTAGAAAATTAAAATGAAATCTCCCTGAAGACACATACAAAGTTACACAACAAAAACTCCTTGTTTATGAAGTAGTTCATTAGGAGAGTAAGTCCATTTTTTTTTGTTGGAATTTATCAGCAAACTGGTATTTACATCTCTGTGTATGTGTACAGAATTTTTATCTTCCAAGGTAAGGAATATTATACCTGAATACAGTCGAGTCACTATGACAAATTATTGATGGAAACAAACAATAAGCTATTGTTCACTTTCATGGAAAAGCATTGGGTGTAAATGAAATTGACTGAGGTAACTGTGATCTGACAGTTGGATGGTAGTGCTGAACTAATTAGTGTAACACTAAATGAAAAGAAGTCATAGTTGGGTGCTAAACCAAAATATCTCATTTTAAACAGACTCTTCTGCCTTCTTTTAAAGTATGTAAAGGAAATTACAATCTCCAAATGAATTTCTCACCTACCTTGTAAGTTAAGACACTAACAGTGAAAACAGTAAAGAAGGATTGCAAGTATCAGTGAGATCATGGATCTTTTAGCATTTCTGTTTAAGTTGCTGTGTTTTTCTGATTGTAAGGCCATTTTTTAATAACTTGACATAATTAATTATTAATTTTTTAATAACTTAAGACATAAACATAATAATTGTCTAATTATTGTTGTAAACTGCTACAGTCTTCCATCAAAGTGACTGTTATCAATGGAATTTGCTCAATATAGGGCCAAAGTAGACCCAAGCTGGGTAGAAGTGAAAGATAATTATTCTCTTCAGATCTTGGTTCTAAAGTAGACACTTATGGCAGAAGGAATACAAGCCCTCATATACTGTGTACTCTAACTCTCCAGTTTTTAGTGTTGGAACAGGTCATAAATGTCTTGGGGGACAGAAGACTAGTTAGCAAGGAGGTGCATACCTACAGTGATTGAGCATTTCTAGTGGTATATGTTGCTTTGGTTCATCAACCCTACAGTTCATTATATAGCCAGGAATTGGTCCCTAAGTTCGTAACAGTATCAGTTGGTGCCAAAAGGTTGGCAGGTTTCTAAAAACCCTGGACTTACATCTGACACTGGTTCACTCTCATACTTGTATCTAATGAGGTAGAATTTTAGTTCTTTCATCCCCGTTAATGGCAAAATATCGGGACCTCCTTTTCTTTTTTCTACATCATTCCACTCCCTATGGATATATTCTTGATTTTATTTGGCTCTTCCTGATCTTACATGTCTTGCCCTGGAAATTACAGAAGATAATGACTTTCTGGTTTAGTATTCTTCTCTTGTTCTCCAACTCCCATTACCTCTGGCCATGTCAGGGAAAGAACAGGAATCAGAATCATGAAAAGTTTGCAAGCAAGAAAATGGTGTTAAATCACAGTCTAGTAAGGCAATAAAGAGAGAAAAAAGATGTGAGGTCAAAGAGTGAAAGATTAAAGACAAATTAGAATGTGATGGATGTAATGTTAGGATTTACTCGTTAAGAGATACCAAGAAAAGGATGTTGGTGTCCACTTATGTGAGATGCCAACTTTATGTTGTAGAGAGGTGCCAGACAACTTAAAAGGACCTGTCCCTGGAAATGTCCTTGTTTACCCCCACCCCGTCTGCCTGAACAACTATCCGTTTCTCAGCTTTCTCCAGCAGTGTCTCTCATATCATCAGCTTATTTCTTTGTTATCGTTTGCTGCCATCTGAAATTAATGTATTTTATTAATATGTGAATATGTTTATCATCTCTCTTTTCTAATAAAGTGTATGCTATGTGATATTAGGAACCTTTCTTCTTGTTTACAGCTATAGCCAGAACTCATTAAGGAGGCCATGTGTTGTGATGAGCACTGGGTGTTATATTCAAGTGATGAATCACTAAATTTGGAGCACCTTGGTGGCTCAATTAAGCATCTGCCTTTGACTCAGGTCACAATCCCAGGGTCCTGGGATCGAACTCCACATCAGTCTCTCTGTTCAGTTTGGGGTCTGCTTCTCCCTTTCACTCTCTGTGCTCTCCCTCTCTCATATAAAAAAAAAATCTTTAAAAAAATCATTAAATTCTACTTCTGAAACCAATACCACACTTATGTTAACTAACTTGAATTTAAATAAAATCTTGAAAGAAAAATAAACACACAATGAGAGCCAGCCCTGAGCACAGTGCCTGACACAAAATTGATGCTTAATGATTTTGATAAATTGCATGCATGCACAAATGGATGAATGAATGAATGAATTCAAGATCCATTTCAAGTATAACATCCTTTGTGAATTTTTTGCTATACACCTCAGTAATTCCTTTCTTGTTATAATGATGGCACCCCCTTATACAGTTGTATTCTACTTTAATAAACTCATTGTTTACTTTTGGTATCTAATAAAATATAAGTGCCCTAAAGATTGGGTCATGTATTATTCCTATTGGAACTCCCAACCACTTAGTATATAGTTTTGTAAGTGGATAAACACTTTTGAGAAAATATTATTAGGTTTCCAAAGCCATTATGACCACATGAGAAAGTTTAAATTTTGTTAAGTTATCAGATGTGGATAAAATATAGTTTTTTTTTTGTAATTCAGATAGTAGAAAGGTTTATATTATTTGCTTATGGAAATGCATCATAATCTAACTCTGCATTTTCTCCTTGCCTGTAAATTCTGGTCAATTTCATCCACTTCGTTGGCTACAACAAACAAACAAAAACAAACACACAAAATCTATTCAAAATAGGCAAATGCAAGGCTAAGAAACATTTCTGATGTATTATTTTTTAAGAACTGGTTACTAGCCTTATATTCCTTCACCTTCTCCAACTTATTAGATGCTGTGATGCTCGAAAATAATTGACTTTCTCTAGTCAATTATTTTAAAATAAAAATTCCAAGAATACCAGAGACTTCTTTACAACAGATGTTAGTTTAAACGAAAAGTCATTTTCCACTGCTTTGTAAACTTTTCAGTGAATAAGATGCCCTACATTTAATCAAATTAGAAAGAGGCTACAAAAGTGTGGACTTTGTTTTGAGAATAGAAGACTCATATTAAGGAAAACTTAATATTTTTCTTCATTATAGATATTTACTTTCAGTCTTTTTGCCTAAATATTTATTTAGATAAATTTTCAATAAAAGGTATAAGATGTATGTGCTTTGGCTTTCTTAAAAGAATAGTGATATTATTCAGCAACCAAGTATCCCAGGTGCCCAAAGAGTTTCCTGAGTTATAAGACTTTGCTAAAATCAGGCAAAACAGGATGGTTGTTCAACCTAAACTGAAATAATATTTTTTAACTTAGTAATATACTTGAAAGAGTTTTTAGAATTTTACAAGAATGCATCTCTAAGGTATAGTTAAAGAGAGAAAGGTAACTCATTTTGTTTGAAAGGTTGACACTTTTATGTTTCATTTTTATCCCAAGATGATGATGATGATTTATTTATAATAGTTGTAAGGGTACATGGCACTTACAAACACATAAAAGACAAAGCTCCTGTGAGGTTTCCCAGCTAACTCGATATACAATACGCTATGCAAGAGCAAAAGGGGAGACAGAAAAGGTTGGAAAAAAATCAATACTGGAAGGCCTAGTGAAAGAAATGTGTTCTAAGCTTTCAAGGAGAGATGTCAAGGAATAAAAGGAAGTGTGTTCAAGTAGGACTAATCTAGTTTTAAGCCCTTTGAGAATTATACATGCATAAGTAATAGGAAAATGGATTTTTATATCTTTTTTTCTTATTACATCGTCTTAGAGAAGTTTTTTTCAAAGTTATCATTTTACAATGACACTCTTTAACCTTACTAATGTTTTCCACCTTAAACTGTTTTCCCTGGGAATTGTATAGCTACACCAGCTTCTTATGGTTAATATTTGCCAGGTATATAATTTTTGTTCCTCTTACTTTTAATTTTACCAAGTTACTATGTTTAAGATGTGCCTTTTAAAACAGCATATAGCTAGGGCGCCTGGGTGGCTCAGTTGGTTAAGTGTTGGACTCTTGATTTCAACTTGGGTCATGCTCTCAGGCTTGTGAGAGGGAGCCCCATGTGGGGCTCCATGCTGGGTGTGGAACTTGCTTAAGATTCTCTCTTCCTCTCCCTTTGTCCTCCCCCACCAAAAATAGCATATAGTTGAATTTGGAATTCAGCTATCAAGTTTTCACCTTTTATTTATTTTTTTAAAAAGAGTTTATTGATTTATTCATGAGAGACACAGAGAAAGAAAAGCAGAGACAGAGGCAGAGGGAGAAGCAGGCTTCACACAGAGAACCCGACGTGGGGCTCGATTCCGGGACCACAGGATCAGGACCCAAGCCAAAGGCAGATGCTCAACCGCTGAGCCACACAGGAGTCCCAAGTTTTCACCTTTTGTCAGGTTTATTACATTTTCCTTTACCATGTTTCTTAGTATTTTATTTCTGCCAACTTACTTTGTATTTTGCATTTTTATGTTCTTTTTTTCCTTCTTTATAGTCTCCAATTGCGCTGACCAACTTCTTTATTCCATTTTTTTCTCTAAACAATTGGAAGTTATACATTATTTTTCTGTTAATTTAGTGGTTCCCCTTAAATTTCTATTATGTGTAACCTAATCTGACAAAGTAACATTAATCAATATCCTTATACTCCGCACCTATGATATAAGTAAACTTCTAACATCTTCCCTATCATTCATGTCTAGTGTTTTCATTGTCTTATTTTTAAACCACAATAATTAGTCTTTATTTTTTCATTAATTTTCATTTAGATTTACCTCATATTTATCAACATCCATCCTTATCACCCATTTATGAATCCTGCTCCTACCTTTTGGGTATAATTTTCTTCTTCCAACAGTAAATTACTGAGTGATACTTTAAGTGATATAAAGTCTCTAGTGACTTAAAAAAAAAAAAATCCAGCAAACAAAAAGTCCTCTGTCTGAAAATATCTCCACTCTCCACCCACAACTCTTGAAGAATTATTTAGTGGGGTATAGAACTCTAAACTGGTAGTTATTTTCTCCAAGCATTGTGAAACTATTATTTATTCTTCATTTTCTAAGCTTTCTTATTGTTTTTGAGATATCTGCTGCAGTCAAAATGTTATTGCTGTGTAGTTAATCTCTTCCTTTCTCTCACCTTTTCTTTCCTGGTAATCATCTTTCTCCTGACCATCTTTATTTTTTTTTTTTATTGTCTCTGCTGTCCAACAGTTTCAACTAGATATTACTGATATAACTTTATTTTCATTTATCCTGGTTAGAAATCATTTTACTTCTGGACTGTAAGGATTCTTATTTTTCCTAAACATGGAAAAACTTTTAATCATTATCATTTCAAATATTGCCCTTCTCCTATTCTACTTCTTTAATTTAGATTAATATAAATGTTGGTTTCCTATATGTCTTAGTCTTTTTCATTTGTTTAATCTTTGTACCTCTCTGGGTTACACCCTGAGAAATTTCACCAGCCAACCAATTCAATATTTTCTCTTCACTTTATTTCATCTACTACTTGGCCCACTCGGTGATCATTTTTATTTCAAGAATCTTTAAAATTTTTTAATTTTTAAAAGTTTTAAGTGATGATTTCTCAAATCAGTCTGTATTTTTTTCTAGTGCCTAATTATTTTCTTATGGTTTCCATCCATATATGGCTTTAATTATATTAAATAAACTTATTTTATTTTCTGTCTCAAACTGTTTTGTTATTCTTTTATATATTTTAAACATATTTCTTATATATATGCTGGGTCTCAGGTAGATCATTTCCTTGTGATTTTTTTTAATTATTTGATTGTGATCTTACCCTGCAAATCAATTATTTATCCCATTGGCATATTGTGCAGCATAAATTATAAAAATATCTCTTCAAAGTAATTTAACATTTATTATTTCCAAGTGTGTCAGGAGAAACACTCACCCAGAAATCATTTTTTTAAGCATCTTTATTGAGATACAGTTCACGTATCATAAAATTCATGAGTTTAAAGCTCACAAACCAATGGCTTCAGCATATTTACAGAATTCTGCAACCATCATCACAATCCAAATTTAGAAAAAGTTATCACTCCAAAAAGAAAGATGTACCCATTGGAAGTTGGTCATCTCTTCCCCTTCTCCAAGCAACTGCTAAAATACTGTCTGTCCCTAAGGATTTGCCCATTCTGGAATTTTTTTCATATAAATAGAATCATGTAATATGTGGTGTTTTGACTCCTTTCATTGAGCATAGTATTTTCAAAGTCCATCTATGTAGAATCATGTATCACTACTTTATTCTTTTTTATTGGCAAATAATATCCCATAGTATAGCTATACTACATGTTGCTTATTCATTCATTAGTTAATGACATCTGGGTAGTTTTCATTTTTTGATTATGAATAATGTTTTTATGAATATTCATATATAAGTTTTAGCATGGATGTATGTTTTCATTTCTCTTTGAGTATATCCCCAGAGTATTATTACTATGCCATACAGTAACTCTATGTTTCGCATGTTAAGGAATTGCCAAAATGTTTGCTATCATGTTTACAGCATTGTACATATCCACCAGCAGTGTCTGATTTCTCCACATCCTCATCAACATTTGTTATGATCTAGTGTTTTTTTATAAACCATTCATTATGAAGTGGTATCTCATTATAATTTTGATTTGAATTTCTTTAATGGCTAATGATATTGAGCATCTTTTTATGCACCTATTGGAATTTTGTATATATTTTCTAGAGGTGTGTCTATTTAGATGGTTTTTCCCATTTTTTTTTAGTATGTTGTCTTTTTATTATTGAGTTATAGTGTTTGTATATTCTGGATGCCAGTCCCTTATCAGATAAATGATTTGCAAATGTCTTCTCCCATTCAGTGAGTTGTCCTTTCACTTTCTTGATGGTATTACTTTCAGCAAAAGCAATTTAATTTTGATGTAGTCCAATTTACCTATTGTTTTTCCTTTGTCCACGTTATTTTTGGTGTCAAATCTAATAAATTCTTACTTAACCCAAGTTCATGAAGATTTATGTCTTTACTCTCATGCTTTCATTTAGGAATTTTACAGTTAACTCTTACTTTTAAATCTATGATCCACTTTGAGTTTATTTTTATGTATGGTTTAAGGAAGGGGTCCCATTTCATTCTTTTGCCTGTGGATATCTGAGGTTTTTTAGCACAATTTCGTGAAAAGATAATCTTTGCTCTTGTCTTGGCACTTGTGATGGTGAATTCTACATGTCCACTTGGCTGGACCACAGTAGCCAGATATTTGGTCAAACATTTTTAATTTTTCTGTGAAAGAGTTTCCTTTTTTTTTTTTTTATGATAGTCACACAGAGAGAGAAAGAGAAGCAGAGACATAGGCAGAGGGAGAAGCAGGTTCCATGCACTGGGAGCCCGACGTGGGATTCGATCCAGGGTCTCCAGGATCGCGCCCTGGGCCAAAGGCAGGCGCCAAACCGCTACACCACCCAGGGATCCCTGTGAAAGAGTTTTTAAATGAGATTAACATTTAGGGATGCCTAGGTGGCTCAGCGGTTGAGCA
Organism: Canis lupus baileyi; assembly: GCF_048164855.1. NCBI lineage: Eukaryota > Metazoa > Chordata > Mammalia > Carnivora > Canidae > Canis > Canis lupus. Next base: position 50,045,234 of record NC_132855.1, on the reverse strand, counting down.
CCTGCCTTCGGCTCAGGTGGTGATCCCAGGATCCAGAATCGAGTTCTGCATCCGGCTCCCTGCGAGGAGACTGCTTCTCCCTCTGCCTGTTTCTCTGCCTCTCTCTCTCTCTCTCTCTCTCTCTCTCTCTGTGTGTATCTCTCATGAATAAATAAATAAATCTTAAAAAAAATAAGATAAATGAGATTAGCATTTAAAATGGTAGACTTTGAGCAAAGCAGATTATCCTCCATAATGTGGGGTAACCTCACCCAATCAGTTGAAGGCCTTAATAGAACCAAGATATCCCCCTAGCAAGAAGAGGACTCTAACAGACTGCTTTGGACTCAAATTGCAACTTTTTCATGGATTTCCAGTCCGCAAGCCTACCTTAAAGATTTTGGACTTGCCATGCCTCTACAACAGTGTAAGTGAATTCTTTAAAATCTATCTACCTATGGATGTATCTATAGATATCTATGTATCTACACACACACATCCATCTTATTGGGCCTATTTCTCTGGAGCACCTGAAAACCCTATTACAGCATCATTGTCACAACTCAATTGGCTTTAATTTTAAAGATTTATTTCTGGATTTTCAATTTACTTCCTTCTATTCCATTTATCTATAAGTCTATCCTTATAAGTGGAACTACCAATTTTATTTTATTTATTTATTTATTTTTTAATAATTTATTTTTTATTGGTGTTCAATTTGCCAACATACAGAATAACACCCAGTTCTCATCTCGTCAAGCGCCCACCTCAGTGCCTGCCACCCAGTCACCCCACCCCCCGCCCACCTCCCCTTCTACCACCCCTAGTTCGTTTCTCAGAGTTAGGAGTCTTCCATGGAACTACCAATTTTAATACTTATGTTTCTATTTCAGGATTCACACATATAGGATTCATGCATATAAATGGTAGTTTAGGATCATATTTCAAACCCATACATGGCAAACACTTGGTTTTGAATTCTTCTGAGATATTTCTATTTTCTCCCCAGAGAACTGAACACACACATGATTCATATTGGATCACTGGAAACATTTTGTTTCCCTTTATCATGAAAGGTTAAAAAAAAATCAGAGGACTCCAGATCTGTGCAGGTCCCTTCACTCCAATTTCATGTCTTAATTGCCTCCCAAAGTCTTACTTTTTGTTTCTACATGGCTATTAAACTCAAGACTTTGGTCATTGTAACTGATCTCTGAATTTGATAATCACCTCCTAGATGTATAGCAACTTCTGTTCTTAATTGATCTTTATTTTTAACACTTCAAGATTTGCATTCATTCATTGCAAATATACATATAGATATATGCTTATATATTTTATATATATATATGATATATATATCACTTTGAGTTACAACTTATTATGTCTTCTAAGTATTTATGAGAGCAGAGATATTTTGATTAAAATATTTACTGGAAGTAGAATTCAAATATATTATTTTTGTTTGACAACTTCAAGGGTCCACACTAAAATTTCAAATATAGTTGAAAAAGTTCAAATATGGATTATATTCTCCTGTGGAAACAAACAAAAAAATAAGCATTTTAAATTCTATTAACATGAATACTCTAAATTATTTATATATTGAATAAATTAAGCTATTATCAGGTTAAATGAGATAATCTGAGCTCAGCAATGTATTAGTAATTAGAATAAGTCAGTTGCCACTCAATAAATGGAATTATTAGATTAATTTTTTGTTATTATTATTTAGTTATACAGTGGATTACATGTGTGTCTGATTTACCTTGGGACTTAATATTGTAATATTTCTTTCTTCATAGGAAAACATTCATTCTGAGTTTCAAATAACTAATTTACAAACTGATTTTGAAAAACAAAGAAATTGGTGTCTGTCATTCTACATTATGTATGACCGTATTTACTTGAAGTTGGAATCATTTAGTCAAATATAAAGGTAGATTATATTGTAGTGAAGTATATAATTTCTAAATGTTGCTTCTCCCTCACTGCAGTGAAACATTCAGGGAGATGCATGATTTGAATAATTGATTTTTAAGGTCTCAGAACACAGGTTCCAGAGAAAATTTTAACTATTTTACTGAAAAAAAAATTAGTTATGGGAAACTTTCTAACTTAATTATTAATACATAGAAATGATATAACAAGCCACAATAATCTTGAGAACATTTACCTATAATTCTTATGATGGACTATTCATCTTTCATTTCTAGTAAAGGGATAATAAAATAAACTTATTTCTAATATTTTACTTCAATATTTTTACTTCAAATATTTTTACTTCTGATTTTATTCATACTGATGTTATTCTAAAGTCATCTATGAAATATATTTTTAAACTAAGATTTTAAACAGTGAAGTGTTTTTTGTCAAAATGTCTTTGTTTTAGGAAAGCTATTCCTGTGTTGTATGTTGTCAAATACATTTCAAGAAGTAATAAATCAGCATTTTACCAACACTTATTTTTTCCTAATAAAAATTTAATAATACATTAATTGCAAACCAGAGGTTTTCTTATAAAACACAAGTGAATTCCCATAGCCCCCCAAAATATTTTCTAGTCATACAACTTTGACTACTTCTATCTTAACCTGGTTGAAGAGCTAGTAAGTTCAGTATCTGCATTAAATTTCTACTAGTTTATTCAGGAAAGATGAGCAAAAACAAAGACATAAAATGTACTTAGGATGTGTAAATTTGCCAATATGGCTTCCTCCATCAATTAAAACAATTGCTAAGCTGTACACTTCATAACTGTATGCACACATTGTATAACCATAATTTTTCTTAGCTACAACACAGATTTTACAGGAGCAGATGGACAGGTCTACAGAATGTTAAGCTGATTTTATACACATGCTAAAATTATTTCACATATTTTTGAACTTGTGCTTTGGATGAAAATTAATCTAATTTAAGCACACTTCCTATTTATTAAAATAGATATTTGGCTTTCTATATGTTTGATGTAGAATGAAGCTTTGAATATGCTTTCTCAATATGATTTTGCATTAGCTATGTGAATTTACTTCATAAATAACTGTTTTGCTCAGTTGCATTTCCCACTTGATGCCAATCTCATTTTCTCATAATTTAATCTTTTAAAATCTATAGAAGTGCTATTTTATGATTATGTTAATTAATTTCTAAAGAATATTTCTTCCCCTATAGAAATAATCTACTCACTTTCAGGTAAAAGTATAAGATCTTTATTTTTAGCATATCTATTTTTGTAGCTTATTTGCTTTTATATCACTCATTATTTAAAAGTATCCCTTGAGGGGGCACCTGCATGACTCAATTGGTTAAGTGACCCACTCTTCGTTTATCTCAGGTCATGATCTCAGGATCATGAGATTGAGCTCCATATTGGGCTCCCACTCAGCACAGAGTCTGCTTGAGATTCTCTCTCTCTCTCTCTCTCTCTCTCTCTCTCCATCTATCCCTCCCCCCTGCTCATGCTCTCTCTCTAAAATAAATAAATAAAATATTTTAAAAAATAAATGTTTCTGTCTGGTTGTTTGATGTCAAATAATAATAGTTCAATAAAATAAATATAGAGTTTTTTATTAAATATATATAAGATCTAAGAGTCCCTCAATTCGTTATTGAGTTATTGATAAATAAAAACTTCATCCGCCCCAAAATACTAGGAAGAAAAGCCTCATTGAAGAGAAAAGATATGACTGCCTGCATTACTCATATTTGATAGATAAAAATTCACAGTAAAAGTGAAATTTCTGGCCCATCCCAATAGAGAATTTGAAAATTATGACTTCATTTCCTAGACATTAAAAATTAGTCCTAAAATAATTCTTAAATATTTTGAACAAACTAGCAGAACTACAAAAATAATGTCAAGTATAAATATAATGAATAAGTTTTTGTCATTTGTTATATTTAAATTTTCTATAGAGATTCTCATTGGTGTTATAGTTCACCTAGTAGTTTCTTGATATATGTGTTCATAGAAAGATTTTGAAGATCAGTATAAGATAATAGCTAACCATACGAATTAAGAGGAAATATGACTGTTTCCATTTTAAAATACCTTTATTTTTCAGATGATTTACTTTAGGTTTCACATGAGCTCTATATACAAACAACAGATTGTTAGAGCATACTCTTCTCACTAAGGATTTTGCTGTGTTTTCACAATCTAAGGTTCCAGTTACCAAATAATAAACAGTTAGCCTCTCTGGCTGCAGAGATAGCCTTCATGCTATAAATCAATGCACTAGCTTCTTGTAAACTGCTATGAAGCCAGACAGCCTGGAACAATTTAACACCAAGAGAGGTGTGAATTTCCTCTATTTATCTTAATAAAGTGTTAACTTCAGAGTATTTCAGTACTTTCAGTTATATTCCAAAATAAAAATGCTCAGATTCAGTTGTGGAAACTTAATTAAATAACTTCATTTCCTAGTGTCTTTCTTAGGTTCTGCTATTTAACTACTACTATTTCAAAAAGGGTTCTTAGAACTAAAGAAAAAAATGGTAAAATAAATTTCTGAGCATAAACACAAAAAGCATTTTACAATACTGCCAAAGATTTTATCAATAATAAAAATAACAGTGATTTTATCTATCATGTGATAAAACTGCAATGTTACTACAGAGTAATACATTGGCATTGAACAAGAATTGAGCTTCGTTTTAAAACAATGAGTCTGGATAAGATTTTTCTGGTTTAAGATCTTGGCTCTACTATTTACTACCTAAGCCAATTTTGGGGGTAAATAATATAACCACTATGTACCTCAGTTTAGTCATCTGTAAATGGAATGATAATGGTACTACCTTACAGAGCTGTGATACAGATGAACTGGGTTCATATTTCTTCTTAGAACAGTGCCTGGCATATGTAAACATTATAGATGAGTTCAAGACATACTCAGTCTAATAGTGTGTCATTAAAATACCATGTGTTGGATGACATGCATTTTCAATTCTGTGGGGTCTATTATCTCTCTGGATATTGGATCGTTCTAGAAAATAATTAATACTAGTAAATTTCTCACCTAATGGAAAATAAAAGATAAACTTATCAAATCTGTAATACTTTGAAGAACACATTGACATTCAAAAAAACCTACTAGAAAAAAATGAGCTTATTATAGCCAGATAAAGTTGAAGCAAAAAAATATATAATTCTATGTTTAGATTTTTAAAATTAAATACCAAGTCTAGAATAGAGGAATTTAGTTTACCAAGAAAGAGAGCTTGACAGCACTATTTGTCACCACACATAGTTCATTAAATTTCCTGGTAACTGACATGACCATCTGTGTTAGTTAATTGGCTTTATCCAATGGAAAGACAAACTTCTTATATCTTTATGATAGGAGGCTGTTTTGCAACTTGGAAAAAGGCAGCCACTTAAGTGAAGCTTCAGAAATGGGAAGAGATCAGGACGCTATCTCTCTTGATAATTATATTTCAAAGAGATGGTTCACAGATACTTGAAAGAGATATACTTGGGTAATAAAGCTGGTAAGAGATCTATTTTCCTTCTAAAAAGATTTACATACTTTTCAAAAGAGAGAAAGAACTTACACGTTTTCTAAAGTTCTCTAAGAAATGGTTGAGGCAGAGTCTCTTATTTTCAACATGGAGAATTAAGTCTCTTATTTTTAATTTACGTTTGCCTTTGCTGTAGAAGAGAGAAATTTGAAATGAAGAGAAAAGGCAGAGAGAGTCTCTTCCATATATCATTAGATTTAAGAGGCAGAAAATATAATTCGCTAAAGAAAGAAATCAAAGATATTTGTTTTTTAACTACTTATAAAAAATGATTGATATGAAGGCATTTCCATTCATTAAGAATAGAGATATTATATGTTCTCATTCATTTGGGGAATATAAATAATAGTGAAAGGGAAAATAAGGGAAGGGAGAAGAAATGTGTGGGAAATATCAGAAAGGGAGACAGAACGTAAAGACTGCTAACTCTGGGAAACGAACTAGGGGTGGTAGAAGGGGAGGAGGGCGGGGGGTGGGAGTGAATGGGTGACGGGCACTGGGTGTTATTCTGTATGTTAGTAAATTGAACACCAATAAAAAAAAATCTTTAAAAAAAAAAAAAAAAGAAAACTATTCAGCCATAAAAAAGAATGAAATCATGCCATCTGTAACAGATAGAGCTAGAGAGTATAATTCTAACCGAAATAAGTCAGAGAAAGACAAATACCATATGATTTCACATACATGTAGAATTTAAGAAACAAAACACACAAGTAAAGGGAAAAATTAAAGAGAGTGAGAGAAACAGATTCTTAATTATAGGGAACAATCTGATGGTTACCAGAGGGTAGGAGAGTGGGAGGATTAGTTAAATAGGTTTTGAGGATTAAGAGTACACTTATCATGATGAGCACTGAGTACTGTATAGAGTTTTTGAACTACTATATTGTACACCTGAAACTAACATAACACTGTATGTTTGCTATACTGAAATTAAAATTAAAAACTGAAAAAAAAAAAAGAATAGAGATATATATTGTAATATAATTTGAAATTATTAGAAATATTTACCATTTATATCTAATATAAGTACAGCCCAGTAAAATTATGCTTACAAATGTCAGGGGGAGAAAAGAAAACTTTTTTCATCTGTGTCCAGCCTTCATTATTTATTTTCCCAGAAAGGCAACAGACAAGCTAAAAAGAATTGTATAGGGAACACTTGTACAACATTACCACAAACCCATTCTTAGGAATATGCTCTGAGAAAAGAAGAATGCATAGAATAAGAAGAGAATAAGTAGGAGAAACATTTCTTTTACCTTCTCGTATTGGAGGTTCACAAAGCATATTTCAATATTAAAGCTTCTAAGAAGCTTTTAAAAAGTCCTTTAAAATTTTGTATAAATAACATAGGCTACCCAATGAGAGCAAACAGCCTATTTTTTTAGATCTGGATATACCAGAGAGTCAGCCACTATCAGTTGTGTTGCCTTTACAGATAAACAAAAATTCAGAGCAGTACAAAATATTTGAGTCACACTTATACTTGAAGATTTCCTAGAATTACTTTACTTTCCTCTCACATTGGAAAATGCTGTAGACAAGGTTAAAACCAATCTTATGACCGCCTCAAAGTGAGTTTACCTTTTATTTTACTTAATGGTGTATATGCCTTAGAGACCTTTTTTTTAGTTTTGTCCAGGAAATTTATGTGAAAATAAATAATAATAAGACTGAGTCCTTTTAATTAGAATACAATATCCATCTTCAATTTGTTGAGTCAAGTGTTTTCTTAATTTTAGGATTTGTGTTCTTGATATATAGTTTTTTTTTATTTATATTTTTAAGTCTACTTTCTGTTCTAATTGTTCTTTTCTTTTTACTTGGACCCCAGAACATGTATAAACTTTTTTGCAAGTTTTCACATCTCTTTCTTCCTAATTATTTAAATGCTTTTTTTTTTAATTACACAATTTAATATACTGAAATTTGTCCTTCATTTAGGTAGATTTCTTTTCAATGGTGGGGATGCTTCAACTGTTGCATCACTCAGATGGTTTTATCTTTGTTCCCATTTCTTTAGTTTTGTTATTATTTCCCCCTTGAGTTCCTGTATTTATGTCTTGACATCTTCACACATAGAGAACTTTTTTCTTTAATCAAGCTATTTGATTCCGCAGAAAAATATTTCATCAAAGTTTTTATTTCCTCTGTGTTAAAATATTTTGTTGGTTATCTTTGTTTTTAGCTTTTCTTTTTTTTTATGACTTTTGGCTTTATATGTTCCTTCTACAATGCTGCACACCTGTGAACTGGAGTTCTTTCTGGCCCCAGTAATTAACAGAATTTGATGTGGGAAGAGACCAGATTCGCACTTTGGGCTAACATAAAGAAGACTGGGTGATGGGCATTAAGGAGAGCACATGATGTGATGAGCACTAGGAGTTATATGCAACTGATAAACTATTGAGCACTACATCTGAAACTAATGATGAATTTATTTTTTAATAATAAATTTATTTTTTATTGGTGTTCAATTTGCCAACATACAGAATAACACCTCGTGCTCTACTCTAGTTTCTTTTGCTTTTATAGTTCTATTTTCTTTCCAAGGAATAAAAAGGAATAAACATTGAATTCACAGGGAAGATTTATCATTTGCTTTCATATTAATTATCTTGGCATTTCCCCCTGATTTTCAATAAAAGAACAATACTTTATTTGACCATATAACATGCATTCAATTTATATGTTCCCGAGTGGATCTCCAAGTAAATTGCTGATGGGAAGCAGTTTTTTTGTTATAATATAAACTGCACTCTTCCTGGGAGGCACATATTATGTTTCCTTCACACAAGCCAACCTTCTTACACTATTGTCTTAGCTCTTGATCGTACCTCCATGCTCATCAGACTAGATTCCTGTCTCATCCTTCATGGCTCTAGCAGCCCCAGTATCACTCTGGGCTGACCTTATTCCTGGGAACTTTTACTGTTTACTCTGAGGAAGTCCTCACATCTTGTCTCTCTCAGAATTTGGCATCCTCCGGCTTCATGGTGAACTCAGAGGGCTTTCAAGTTCTATACCTTGAATGGACCTTTCAATGCCTACCTGACCTGGCACAAAATTGAGGAATAGAGTCAAAATCTGAAGTGAAAGCAAGAACATGAGGACATAAGTGACAAAGTTAGCTTTATTATCAGTGGTTTCTGACAACCCCTCCATAGGCCTGAGTAGAAGGAAATGGGAAGTAAAGCATGCTGCCTAAACAGTGTATAGACCCCAGTATACTAAACACTTGAAGTAAAGAAGAATGAGAACTATATTCTCTCTTTAGAAGACAAAAACAAAGAACTTCATGTCTTCATTGAGGATTTATAACCATTAGCAAGCTTTCACCTGAGCCTCTAGTCCAAGTTATCACTTTTGCTGTCTGAAGAAAGTCTGAATGGGATAATTTTCATTTGAAGCACTTCTGGGTTTAATTTAAAAAATAGAACTTTAAGAAATTGAAAAAGCAAATATTAAAGAAACCCAATAAAAGGATTATATGGCAGATGAATTGTTCAATGAATCCCAAGCAGAAAATGATAAACTGACATCTCTAAATTTTATAACAACATTGCAAGGACCTCTAAAGGCAAAGTAAAGATAGTAAGGCACAATTTTTATTTTCCATGATCTCATTGTTTAGAGACATGTAAAAGGTCCTGTCTTCCCTGTTTTATAGCATTTATTTTTGGAATGAGAGGCCGTCATGATAATTGTTTCTATAAATATAATTTTGCCCCTCCATCACACTTTTGTTTCTCCTATGTCCCTGTTAACAGAAAGATTAACTCCAGCAGACCTTTGGTTTCATTCTGGCTCCAGTAAAGTCCCAAAATCCAGAACCTCCTCAAGCATAGCAGTCTATTTAAAGCAAGGTAGAGACTAAACACCTCTCCTCTCAAGACTGTTCTTTGTGATTCTCTAACTACCTATATTTTCAACCTTAGTGCTTATCTACATCCATCCTGACTACATTGTACTAATATGCAATTGTCTATACACTCTTGACTACATTTGAATACCTAGCTGATCTCTTCATCATGAATTCATCTTCTTACCTTCACAAAGAATCATCATTTCTATAAGCCAAAATTGGAACACAAAAACTATACAGGCAGAATGACCATTATCCCCCATCTCAGACCCCCCAACACACACACACACACACACACACACACTCACAGAGGCACACATGCTTGAACAGATTTCCAATGATCTATACATGTTAGAATAGGGGAAAACAATAGAGTAGGATTCCAGGAGGACTGGGATTCAACAAGATCCTATAATGGTGAATCAGCAGAGGCTAAGTGAGGTAGTGATGTCAAAGATGTAACTAGGCGGTAAAAGCAACACTGCACTCATCAGCTTCCATCTGGGAGACTTGGCAAGCTAGAGAAAAAATGTCACTGAAGGACATTTTTTTCTGCCTGTTCTGAGTTACATAGACAGGCTTCCTTACTACCATGTCATTCAGTCTATACTAACCTCTATGCCTCCTTACTTCTGTCATCTACAGACTTCCATGTAACTCCCTCTCATTCACTGAAGCCTTTAGTGTCTGACTCATGGTTTTCATCTCAGCCTCAATTTTCTTTTTTAAATTGAAAAGAAATGTGGAGATCTCTTCTAGTGCTACACCTACTGCTTCCTTGGCTCTCTGCCTCCCATGACCTTCTCTTCCACTTAACTTCAGTCACAAGCTCCCAATGCCATATCCTGGGATTTATCATCACCTGACATTCCTCCATCTCTGAAATCTGGACTTGAAAGCCCCACTCTGAGCACAGTCTCACTCTCCCAGCTCTCTCAATCTGTTACTTTCCTTAAACATTAAGTTTTACTTCATAGTGACCTCTGTTCTCTTGAAACCACTTCTATGAACTCCTTTTGATATTCATTTCTTTTGTAACACTTTAGCTTCCAATGACTTTTTTTTTTTTTTAATAGTACAAGTCCTACAAGTCTATCACTTAAATAGTTTGGGAATCTGCACTCCTCTTTCCATCCCACTTCACCACCTGTGCATTTCAAGTCACCATTACCTTTCACACAGATTAACTAACAGTATCCACATAGCTCTTCCTGGCCCTGGTGCTTCCAAATTTCCCTCCAGCCCATTCTCGAAACTGTAGCCAGAGTGATCTTTCTACAATACACATCTGATCATGTCAGTCCCCTCTTTAAACCACTGAATGAATTGTAGTTGCTTCAAGAATAAACTGTAGGGGCACCTGGGTGGCTCAGTGGTTGAGCGTCTGCCTTTGACTCAGGTCATGATACCAGGGTGCTGGGAGTCCCGCCTTGGGCTCCCTGAGGGGAAGCCTGCTTTCCCCCTCTGCCTATGTCTCTGCCTCTCTCTGTGTGTCTCTCATGAATATATATTTTTAAAAGAATAAACTACAAATTCCCAAGTATCACTTCTACATTTTTCATGATCTAGAAACTACTTTCTTCACACCTTTCTCTCTCTAATTAACTAACTTTCTCACTCCACCTTACTCCATATTTCAGGTGGACTGAGTTATTTTGGGTTTACTGAATTTGCCATGCCCTCTCCCATCTAAAGGCTTTTGCATGGCTGGCTTCTCTTCCTGGAGCATTCCTCTGTACTTTATTCCCTTCCTCTGTTAAGTCTCAAATCCTAACCATTCTTCAAGTTTCACCTTAGATATCACATTTCTCAGGAAGCTTTCCCTGACCTCCCACGTCTGAATTACATACCCTTTCCTATGTGCTTGTCCTTCCTTATCACAGCACTTAACACAGTATCTCAGGACTCTAGTTTGGCACATCCCATTACATTGAGAGAGGTAAAGATGGGATAGTATCCCCATGGCCTAGCAGAGTATGAAATCCATTAACTACTGAATAAATATTAAGTGAATGAAAAATAATCCCAACTCAAAGAATCAGAAATGGAGACATAGAGACATTAAATTAAGTAAACATGACTCTAAATCAGGATATTAAATTAAGAAACTAAAGGATTCCTATGAGATCATGTACCTGGAAATAGAGAGTCTTATCTGCCATCCTTGAAGGTTACTGGAAAGAAATCAGTACTTCCAAAATGATTATTAAAATTAAAGAAGCATTTATAATCCCAGAATTCTACCCTTTTTAAAATCCATGTTGAGAATTGCATATGTAATCTCCCTGTTCAGCATGTGTACATTATTACCATTATAAATCACTCTCATGATTTCAAATCAGTATATTTCCTGAAGAGATTTCTTTTACATTTTTGCCTCAACATGATGGAAGGTGACATCTAGGGCACAAAAAATGGGCTTATATCACATCTCTCATGACTTGCCTGATGATATACTGCAGGTCCCATTGGACTGTCTAGGATTTCTCTCTTTCTGTTTTTTTAATAATAAATTTATTTTTTATTGGTGTTCAATTTGCCAACATACAGAATAACACCCAGTTCTCATCCCGTCAAGTGCCCCCCTCAGTGCCCGTCACCCATTCACCCCCACCCCACACCCGCTTCCCCTTTCACCACCCCTAGTTCGTTTCCCAGAGTTAGGAATCTCTCATGTTCTGTCTCCCTTTCTGATATTTCCCACACATTTCTTCTCCCTTCCCTTATATTCCCTTTCACTATTATTTATATTCCCCAAATGAATGAGAACATGTAATGTTTGTCCTTCCCCGATTGACTTATTTCACTCAGCATAATACTCTCCAGTTCCATCCACCTCGAAGCAAATGGTGGGTATTTGTCATTTCTAATGGCTGAGTAATATTCCATTGTATACATAGACCACAGCTTCTTTATCCATTCATCTTTCGATGGACACCGAGGCTCCTTCCACAGTTTGGCTATTGTGGGCATTGCTCCTAGAAACATCGGGGTGCAGGTGTCCCGGCGTTTCATTGCATCTGTATCTTTGGGGTAAATCCCGAACAGTGCAATTGCTGGGTCGTAGGGCAGGTCTATTTTTAACTCTTTGAGGAACCTCCACACAGTTTTCCAGAGTGGCTGCACCAGTTCACATTCCCACCAACAGTGAAAGAGGATTCCCCTTTCTCCACATCCTCTCCAACATTTGTGGTTTCCTGCCTTGTTAATTTTCCCCATTCTCACTGGTGTGAGGTGGTTTCTCATTGTGGTTATGATTTGTATTTCACTGATGGCAAGTGACGCAGAGCATTTCCTCATGTGCATGTTGGCCATGTCTATGTCTTCCTCTGTGAGATTTCTGTTCATGTCTTTGCCCATTTCATGATTGGATTGTTTGTTTCTTTGTTGTTGAGTTTAATAAATTCTTTATAGATCTTGGAAACTAGCCCTTTATCTGATACGTCATTTGCAAATATCTTCTCCCATTCTGTAGGTTGTCTTTTGGTTTTGTTGACTGTATCCTTTGCTGTGCAAAAGCTTCTTATCTTGATGAAGTCCCAATAGTTCATATTTGTTTTTGTTTCTTTTGCCTTCGTGGATGTGGATGTATCTTGCAAGAAGTTACTGTGGTTGAGTTCAAAAAGGGTGTTGCCTGTGTTCTCCTCTAGGATTTTGATGGAATCTTGTCTCACATTTAGATCTTTCATCCATTTTGAGTTTATCTTTGTGTATGGTGAAAGAGAGTGGTCTAGTTTCATTCTTCTGCAAGTGGATGTCCAATTTTCCCAGCACCATTTATTGAAGAAATTGTCTTTCTTCCAGTGGATAGTCTTTCCTCCTTTATCAAATATTAGTTGACCATAAAGTTCAGGGTCCACTTCTGGGTTCTCTATTCTGTTCCATTGATCTATGTGTCTGTTTTTGTGCCAGTACCACACTGTCTTGATGACCACAGCTTTGTAGTCCAACCTGAAATCTGGCATTGTGATGCCCCCAGCTATGGTTTTCTTTTTTAAAATTCTCCTGGCTCTTCGGGGTCTTTTCTGATTCCACACAAATCTTAAAATAATTTGTTCTAACTCTCTGAAGAAAGTCCATGGTATTTTGATAGGGATGTATAGAAATGCCACTGACTTCTGGGCATTGATTTTGTATCCTGCCACGCTACCAAATTGCTGTATGAGTTCTAGCAATCTTGGGGGTGGAGGCTTTTGGGTTTTCTATGATGAATTTAAATAAAAATAAAAAAGAAGAGTATGGAAAACTGCTTTGTTTCAAACATGGAATATATGTAGGGTTTTTTCCTTCAACTCTTACTCCCTTGTCATTCCATGAGGACAAAGAAGGATTAGAAAGGCTTCGGCCCACACACTAGGGCCTTATGTGTAACACAGGAGTTAATTTTCCACTAGTTGACTCCAACCACTTTGGAAACTTGCTGCTGATAGATTTGCTTATGATTTGACATGGTCAGTGATCTATCTCCTAGACTTCTCTCTCAAAATGGTCCCCTGTTCAATACATATGGTATACTTTATCAAAGTGTTTTAAAGTTTGGGATTATCTGTACTAATATCATCTAATATAAAATCTCTACTTACTTCCATTTGTCATTTTCTTTGTTAGAAATGGACAGAGATTTTGTTTCTCCTCCAGCTTAAAATGAAATGTCTCCATTGTGTATTTTTTAAGAGTGGATTTTTTACTATCTCTTCATTTCATCTATAGTTGTTCATTAATTCAGTTCCTAACACTCTAGAGTGAATTTGGGTAATTTATTCCCTCCTAATTATCCATTTCATTTAGCCTTTAAATTTTATTGGTGCAAATTTTTGCAGTGTTATTTGAACTTTTTTCTCAATACAAGCATTTATAGCATAAATTTCACTCTAACATCTGCTTTTGCTGCATCCCATATATTTTGGAATATTGTGTTTTCTTTTTCTTTTGAGACATATTTTGATTTTATATTTTTATATTTGGCTCATTGCCCTTGCAATGTGCTAATATTTACACATTAAGTATTTCATATTTACCAAATATTGCTATACCAATTATTTTATATTGGTAATATAAATTACCAATTATAAATTATAATATAACTTCTAATATTCTAGATCTATAAGTCCCTTTATTATTTCTGAAATTTTTGTAACATCTTGACTCACTTTGATGATGTTAACTACACTTCTTTTAAAGTCTATTTGTTCTCTAAAATATTAATTTCTTATAAAATTGGATTTAGTGACATATTAATAAAGCATATTTTCCTCAAAATTTTGGTGATATTTTTGCTATCTCCTCATATTTTTGTTTGATTTGTTTTGCCTAACTGTGGATGTACATTCTAACATAAGAGCTGGCCTTAGGAGACTGTGGGAGCAAAATGCTGGTTGACTATGCCAGAAATTTCTAGATTATGTCTGGCTTCAATGATGTAGGCATTCACCCTTGCCACTTTGCTCCAAGGGCAAATGTAGCTGATGGCCAGGGAAGGAGAGGACTCTGTCCAACTATTCCACATGAATTCACCCAAATAATCCCTTCTCTGGAGGCCTCTCCAACTGTTTGAATGTGTTGCTCTGGGCTTGAAGCATCCTTTGGTACCATTTCACATCTGCTGCTCAATCCTTGTCTTAAGTCTTTGGGGCTGTGGTTTACATGAGCCTCTTTTTTCTGTTTTCTGCATTTAATGGATTCCTCAAATTACATGACTGATTGATAAAAGATATTCTATGTTTCCATCACTACTTTAGATTTATTATTTTGTAATATATATGGCCATTTAAAAGTGATTTGGGTTGGAGAGAGTTATGTTTTGTTAGCCACCTTCATCCAATGTCCTTGCTCAGAACTTCTGCAATTACTGATTTGAAACCTGTTTTTTTCTGTGGCCTAGATTAAACCTTTCTAAGAAGATAATGTAGTATCTTATAGATTTATCTTTTTTAGAAATTTGGAGGTTTGTCTTAGTGGTATTATTTTGTGAAGGAATTTATCACTTGCAGAATTTTTTTCCCATATGTATTTAAAAGATAAGGCAGCATCTTTAAAAAAAAATGGGGAGGGGGGTACCTGGATGGCTCAGTGGGTTAAGCATCAGCTTTCAGCTCAGATCATTATCTCAAGGTCCTGGAACTGAACTCCATTTCAGTCTCTCTGCTCAGTGGAGAGCCTGCTTGTCCTCCTTCTGCTGCTTCCCCTGCTCGTGCTCTCTCTCTCTCTCTCTCTCTCTCTCTCTTTCAAATAAGTAAATAAAAAAAATTTTTAAAAAAAGATGAGGCAGCTTATAAAGGCCATAATAGAAGAGTGACCTGATTACACCTTATACATAATTCATGGTACAAAGATCTGAAGAATATCATTAGATATTTTATTATCTAATAGTCCTAATTCAAAGGGGACCTTTTTAAACTTTTGATTTAGGTTACTTGGGGGATTTTACATATTTGGTAGTACCCATGTTTTTCATCTCTGTGGTAGTCATCGCCACAGAATGCAAATATCAAGGTGCAGACATAGTACAGATGATTCCACGAAAAAAGTGGATATTTACACTCCAACTTAAATGGCTGTTGTTTTTATGTTTGTGTTGGAGAGGAAAAATTTTCCTCTACCATTCAAGATTCTTTTGACTGGTCTAAGAATTAAATTGACAAAAGACAGATTAACAGGAGAAAATAAAATTTAATTATGAATGTATGATGATACACATAAACATGAGCGATTCCAAAGACAGTAAGGCAAAGTGAGGTATATATGTCTCTTTTTTCTTTTTTCAAAGATTTTATTTATTTGACAGAGAGAGAGAGAGAGAGAGTAAGCATAAGTAGAAGGAACTACAGGCAAGGGGAGAAGCAGGCTCCCCACTGAGCAAAGAGCCTGATATTGGGGCTTGATCCCAGGACCCCAGGATCATGACCTAGGCCAAAGGCAGATGCTTAACTAATTGAGCCACCCAGATGACCAGTGTCTTTCTAAACTAAGGACAAGGTGTAGGGGTTCAGGACTTCAAAGGGAAGGAAAGCAATTAGAGGAAGATGAAAAAGAGTACTGTTTGGTAATCAAATGTTTGCTGGGCCATTCTGAAAGAATGGGACATACAAAGGGATTTTAACAGATTTTGCTAAATTCCTCTCTATCACACCCAG
This sequence comes from Canis lupus baileyi, assembly GCF_048164855.1. Taxonomy (NCBI): domain Eukaryota; kingdom Metazoa; phylum Chordata; class Mammalia; order Carnivora; family Canidae; genus Canis; species Canis lupus. The sequence continues at coordinate 50,028,728 of NC_132855.1, read as the reverse complement.
TTCATATTATACTGTGGTTATTTATGGTAATATCTCATTTCTTGGAACAGGTCCTCTATCTGAACTCTTTTAGGCAATTAGAGAGGAGGAAGTTTTTTCCTGAGCTTTCTGTTTCTTAAAAATAAGCAGCCAAATAACCACATGCCAAAGAGACACATTTTGGAGTGGCAAATTTTGCTCCCCTCCATTTGCTTACATTAAAAAATGGGGAATATGCCAAAGATAACTTGGAAAGTCCTATTAAAACTTGGAGCTATTTGAATATAATATATAATCTGAATATTACACAATTATAATTGGAAAATGCTTAAACCACCAATCTACAATTGTTACTATAGCTATAGTGTGTATTTTACTATTTTATTCTGGGGAAAGCTAGAAAATTGTGAAGTTTATATAGGCTTATAGAAATTATCTCATGTAAAATTTTTGGTAAGAGTCTTATAATTTTAATATTTTAACCTTACATTAATATTTTATGACTTTTTAAAACAGGCTTTCCAGGATTTACAATAGTGCTAAATTTTTGTAATAGGTAACTGTTATTTACCAAAGGATCCTATGAAACTGGAATTAAATTAACAATTTATCACAAATCCCAGTTATGTCCTGAAAAGTGTCTTGGTTCCTGTTTTCTCCCAGATTGCTTATTTATCCTCAAAAAACAAATAGTTTGAATTAGGCTTGCTTTGCCTTGAAGCATTCACTGTCTGGACTTGTTCTTTTTTTTTTTTTTTTTTTTTTTTGACTTGTTCTTTTTTATTCAGTAATCCCTAAATGGTAAATGCTTTACATCCTAATCCATATCCTGAAAATAGATAGTTTTAATTAGTCTTCAAAAAGTAGAATAAAAATTCCCAGAAGGGCATGCCATATATCCTCTTTGCCCTTCTAGACCTTCTTGCCATCTTTCTTTGACCTGCTCTCTGCTTGAGAAGGCTGACATGTACAGACATTCTTGCTATCCCATATCCTTTGGCTTCTGGTTGGCTTCAGCCAATGGTAGCCCTGGTAGTAGATCTGTGGGGTGGCCTGAAGCCAGCTGCTCTCCTACTCTGAAGGTCACATATGTGCTCAAGGCAATCTCTGTTTAGCAGAGAGTTTGAGGAGGATATTTAAATACAAAGGTGAAGGTGGTGGAAGGCAGATTATTTTTTCTGCGGTTAACACACACACACACACACACACACACACACACACACACACACACATTTAAAAAGAGGCACTGGGTGGCTGTTAAGTGTCTGACTTTGGCTGGGGTCATGGTCTCAAGGTCCTGGAATGACCTCCCTGGGGTTGGGCTTTCTGTTCAGTGGGAAGCCTGTTCCTTCTTGTTCCTCTCCTTCTGGGATCTCTCTCACTCTATCAAATAAATAAATAAAATCTTAAAAAAAAAAACACAAGTCTAGAATTCATGGGGAATATAAATTTTGGAAACATATCAAGAGTTGAAGATATAAATTGGGAAACCATAAACATATAACTATATGCTTTGAGAGTGGGAAGGGAGTGATTCACTGATAGAATGTCAAGGTGTTGTAGGATGGTGGGTGGATAAGAAGTTAAAATCAGAATTCTTAGAGTCTATTTTCTCATTCTCTCATTTAGTATTGGATTTTGCTAAGTGAAGATTGCTGGTGATGTTAGATGTCTTGTACCTATGAATTCCCTCCTTTCACCTGAAACAAGGCTGCTTTTGACAGCTAGTAACAGAAAACTGAAAATTCAAAACAATTTAAATAAGGAAATGTGCTAGCTCATATGACTAGAAATTCAGAGATATGTCAGGTTTCAGAGTTGTATATTCAAGGGCTTAACACTACCATCCAGTCTGTATTAAAAAAAAAAAAATCTGACATTCTGCAGAGTCACCATAGACTGGCTTCACCTTGAATTTGGTTTTTTTTTGGTCATGGAATGGATGCCAGGAGTTACTGGTCTACAGGTGTCCTCACTTGGTCCAGGAAGACAGGAGGCTACGTTATCTCCATGGAGAAACAGAAAAAAAAAAGAAAAAAAAAAAAAAAAACCCTCTCCCAGTAGTCCCCAGCAAATATCCCTTCATCTCTCCTTGGGTTGCTTTGGGTTACATGCTCCTTCCTGAATCTATAACTGTAGTAGAGAAGATAGGATTTTTTTCTGATGGAGGAATAGACAATTTAACATAAAGAAAATCAGGCATAAATGGAAAAAAAGAGGCTTTTATAAGATAAGGAAAAATGAGGGATGAGACTGATCAAGGTTAATATTTTAGCATTTGGAAGTCTAATAGGAATAGAATTATCAGATTACTTGAAGCACATAAAAAACTCTTAATAGATATAAATGACAAAACAAAAAAAACCCATGTATTTCCTTTTTATCTTTTTAAAAAAATTCTAACATACTTACAAGACTGTTAAACAAACATGCCTCTAGACCTTGGACACATTTATACCATCTTAATAAGAAAATAAGTAGGAATGGCAGAGTATTTGTTTTTCTCCATCTGTTTTATTGCTTTGGCTGTGCCAGACCCTGACACTGCACTCTGGGTTGAATGTACCCTAATTAAGCTGAAGTTTTTCAAATGTGATTATATGGTAATCATTTCTATTCTGCTCTAATCATAGGAAAGATGTCTTGGACTATTTTTTTACTATTGAGAACTAGATAAAAGCAGGGCCAACACAAATGATATTTTATCCTCTAATTAATACAGTAGCTACAACCCTATCATTCTAACACATAATCTTTGATGAGCAAGTTGTGGGAAGAAAGGATACACTGTCATTTAGCCATAGAAAGTCTCGCTGTTGTACACAGGTGAAAAATGAATAAAATACCCTCAGTATTATCAAGAGAACTCTGTGATGTTGACTTTTCCATTCCTGAAAAAACTGTATGAGTGTAATGAATAAGTGCAGATTCTATTTAATAGGGGATCTGACAAAGTTACAAAATGTCTTTTTGTGTTAAAAATGCATTTTGAATCTAAAGCAAATGGTTCTCAATTATTTCAAATAACCATGATGAATTTAAAAAATAGGCAACGTCCTTATCAATTTTCCATTACTTAAAATCTTTCGTTATAAAGGTTTTAAAAGTGTGCCTATTTTGGGTCACTCAAAAAAGAGAAAAATATCAGGCTAATAAGTATCTACCTGCTATGGTGCTTTCCAACTTCAAGACCACTGACTTTCCAAAATGAACAAGTCATCAATGCAATTTTTTATTCTAAGATTACATAGAAATAAGGTTCTACATGTGAGTGTTATTGCAGGATTTTCCAGGACATATCCTCATGGTATACAATAAAGGGTATGTATAAAAGAGATACTCTAAACTCTAGAAGACCCCTACTTTTATAGCGTTAAGAAGTTGAAAGATCTTATTTATCCTCATGTCTGTTAATTTCCAGCAGGTCTTTTTCTTTTATTTTTCTTCATCTCCCTTCTGTGTGTTCTGCCTCAATTATACTTGAATCAATCTGAACATAAACCAAGTTCTTTGCTTCCTTACTGTGAGCTCAGGAACTTTAGTAAAGACTTTTCTTTTATTTATTTATTTTTTTTTTTGGAATCGGTGAATGGAAGACAGAACAAGCATCAGAGAATACACACCTTCTAGCTTTTTGATAGCTTCTCTTCATTTTCTCTTTCCTACCTCTACAGAGAAACCTGAAAAACCAACCATATTCTTAGGCATCATTCTTCCCCTACATTGGCACCTGCAAGTCTTGGTTTTATTCTATAAGCCTGCTTCTCAGAGAATCTTTTTCTGAATTAATACTTATGTTAATTTTTGTAAATGCAAGGTTTTTTCCAAGTCAACATATATCATTAGTATAACTCAACAGAAGGCTATCCCTGTTGAGTCAGCCTATCTTAACCCTTTTATGTACTATAAGTCACTAGATGCCACATGGCATGATCCAAAACAGATGAATGACCCTTTTCTCTTCATGTGAAAATCTTGGCCCTTCTTGCTTAGTTCAGACCTTGCTTTGCACACTTGAATTCCCTGTTATGCTACCTTCCTAATATGCACTAAGTGATTACAAACCTCATCATTTAAATTTATAATTTAAACATAAATTTGCTATAAATTTGTGTTTGAATTATTTTGTTTCAAATATATAACAATATAAAAATTTGATGCTTCATTGAAATAGGATTTTATAAATTGATCTAGACATTCAATAGGATTGGACCAAAATGCTCTTAGATTACAAGGAAATGAACTCTAACCAGTGTAGCAGAGATAGGAAATCTGCTACGGAATCTCAGAAAACAATAGAAGATGATATTGTCAAACTATAGGGATGTAACATGGTGACAACAGCTTGGAGAAAGACAGTAAATCGCAATAGGAAGAGGTTAATGATGCAGCAATTATTGCCAAGATAATAAATTTGAAGTGCTGGGTGACCAGGAAATTCAATTCAAAGTTTCCGGTTAAAATCTAAATAGTAAAGAGCAATGTGAAAATGCTAACAAGAGAGAAATGTATCAGAGAGAAACTTAGCATATCTGACTCCATAGTGCTTCTGTTTCTTTTGCTGCTGTGACCTAAAGCTGAGAATTTCTGCTTAGCCCTGCATATGGGCATGTTACAGCTAAGATTTGTAAAAACTGCTTTTTTACCCCAAATCTACCTCATCCAAGGAGATAAGTAAACGTAATAGAAATGACTATGCTATGTTTAAGAAATGGCATCATGAGATTCCTGTATGCAAAGATCAAGAGACCAAAGACAGAAGTTACACAACCTTCCTGGGATGTCTACAGAGGTCCGTTACCTTTTGACTCCAAATTCCTTCCCTACTTTCTCCTTTTGCTAACACAAAAGAAGTCTGAATTTCATGCCAGGGGAGATGGTTGTTTGGGATCACAGTCCAACATCTCCTCTGTTTGCTGCCCTTCCAAATAAAGTTGCTTTCCTTACCCCAACATCTTGCCTCTCAACTTATTGGCCTACTGTGTGGTGAACAGGAGTTTGGTCTCCATTACAGAAGTCCCAGACATTTGCAGTTTAATTCCTTTTATCTCTGCACAATTACTTATAAACAGCACTATATCTTTATGTATATGCTTTTATTAATAAAAATACCCACTTTTTACTGAGACTGTCATTTTAACTTTTTAAAAATCGAGGATTTCATATTGTAGTATGAAAAACTGACATGACTGTAGCCATTTTGAAATAGAGCCAGAGTGGCCACTGCAGAGAAACTGCTTTATCTATCTTTGAACTGGGCCATAAACTTTGGACTGGGCAAAACAGCAATTGTTCTAAGCAACTGCTTGAGAACAGATATCCTGATTACAAGACCTGAACTTTCCTGAAGATAGAATTAGTAGTCAATGTATAACCTAGAATAACTTGTTAACACCTACAGAAAACATTTTTTCCCTTTTCAACTCATGTAATGGGCTCCCTTTCATTTCCTCATCAAAACCTTTGCTTTCACCCTACAAACTGGACACTTTTTGAATTTCTACCTGGTTCTGTGCTCTGTGAATTGCAATTCTTTGATCCCCAAATAAAACACTTATTTGCCTCTCACTGTGGTTATTTTCAAGTTAACAGTAGTTTTTGTATAAAAAATTTCTTCACTGCACTTTAAAAAATGGCATCTTGTAATAATACATTATTAGTCTTGGATTTTATTTTTTCAGTCTTGGAGCTCTTTATGCTGTTTTAATACAACACATAGAAAAACAGTAATAATTGTTTTAATATATGACTTCAGGGCCTTATCTAGTTGATCCACTCTTTTTTCTCTGATTGAACTTAAGTTGTATCGGATAGTCACATTCAATTTTCTTTGTTTATAGAACAACTAGTCACTAATGTGAGAGAAAGCAGTATCAGCTCTGGAGTCATAGGCATCCACCCAGCTCTGCCACTAAGTGGGAAATAGTGAGCGAGAAACAAGATTGTAAGTTACTTGGATGTACATGAAGCATTTAGGTTGTAGAGAAACAGAAAATCACAACCAAAAAAGCAGTTACAATATCTTCATCAGAATAGAATATGGACATTTATAGCCTAACTAGAGGAGGAGAAAAACTTTAAAAGATTCTGTTGATATAGGAAAAGAAGCAAACTAAACACGTGGCAACAAAATGAAAATGCGTTTTAGAAAAATGAACAAGAAATAATAAAGAGAGTGAAGAGTGCCCTTTTGGCTTAGCAACAAAGAAGTCTTCAGTGATCTTGGTAAAGGCAGTTCCAGTGTAATAATGGTGTGGGGATGGCGCCAAGATGGAGAGGTGGAAGCCAAAGGTGAGCAAAGAGGAACATATTCTCCCGAGCATTTATTCATTCAACAAATACATAGCTCGTATTAGCTCCTGCAATATGCCTGCCACTGCGCAGGCTCTAAGCATTTAGCAGTGAACAGTTCTTCCTGCCCTTAATAAGCGTAGGCTGTGGAAGAAACATTTAAATGCCAACGGGAAAGTATAAAGAGAAGCTGAAAATATGGTGAGAGAAGATACATAACTAATGATAGGTGGGGAAATGAAAGTGGCCAGAATCCAGAGCCAACGTGGACTTCACTTAGGGAGAAGGCGTAGTATTTCTGAGTCGGGCGAGGCCAGGGTAAAGAACAAGAGGTCTAAGCCCTACTTGGGACTGTTTCCTTGAAGTGGACAGCTCAGCTCAGCTCAGCTCAGCTCGCCTCCGGTCCCCGCTGGTTTGTGCATGGCCTGTGCATACAGAGGGGTGAGGGGAAAGAGAAGGCGGGTCACAGAAGGTTTCCTGCTAAAAAAAAAAAAAAAAAAAAAAAAAGTAGTTACTTCAAACATAGCTATTTCCTCCTGCAAATAAGTATCCACAGCAGATATTTAGTCCAAATTAGCCCTGGAAATCTTTATGTAATTATTACATCCTGTCTGTGCATTGAGGTGGTTTCACCTTCATCAAATGATCAGAAACAGAAATTAGCCAAAGATTCATTTACTAATACGTCTTATTAATTACACCCCCAAGCCATAGCCCTGTAGACCAACGAGGTTAATCCAACCTATCTAAAAATAGCATTACTCATTGATGGAATTATTTCTTTGTGAAACCTTTGTTGGGGTGATTGCTTCTGAGGCAGAAAACCCGGAGTCACCGGAAGGGCCCTGCCCACAGGCGCCTCTAATCTCAGATTCCGCCGGGGTTTTCAAAAAGGCTTTTTACTGGTTGCAGGATTTATGAATCTCCCAGCGGACCGTCCCAGCTTCCCGGCCCGCGTCTACAGCCGGGACGGCGGGAGACTGACAGGAGGCGGGGCTAAGGGGAGCAGCGCAGGTTCCGACCGCGGCTGTACCACGGCGGGTCCCGCTCCTGGCCTGCACCGTCTCCGTACGGCGTGGACCTTCCAGGTTACCTTAGGCCTAGGAATCAGCATGCAGGTCGCCCTCCGCGGGCCCGGGAGCGGTAAATTTCGCCCTGGAGACCGTGTACGCATGCGCGGGGCCTGGGCCGCCAGCGTGCGTGTGACGTCACGGGCGTGCCCTTCCAAACTTCCTTGTTTTTCTCTAGAGCGGGGGTAAGTGAATCTCTAAGTCGGTTTGGAGTTCCTTGCAGGGGTGCAAAGTGGTTCGGGTTGTGAACAGGTATGATAAGGAGACTGGTTTAGCCAACGTCAAAATGTGTAGTAATTGCAGAAAGACCCTGTCTTTAGCGTGAGCCTGCTTGGTGCTTTGGGAGCAGCTGACTTGAGTTGGTCCAAGTCCCCGCCCTCGTGGAGCTCAGCTGTCTTGCGGAAGGTTGATGCGCGCACGTTAAACTTTAATTTCGACACTAGTGCGTGTCCCGCCCAAAAGGTTTGAGAAGACTGAACCTGCAAAGCACAGGTTAGTATCAGTTCAGTAGTCCTTTCGATTGTATAGAGGCTGGAGGGAGGAGGCCCCGGGTATATTTTGGGGTAATAAGCTTCTGGTTCCCAATTTGAGTACACAGTATTACGACTGCCAAAGAGATTAAAAAAGAAAACCTATACGTTTCTGTCCCCCTTCCCTTCCCCAGTAACTTGTACACTTTAAAGCACGGTTTTGGTAAAAAAGACATTGTTAGTGTAGTTTTCACAGATTCTAAAACGGGCTTTTAGAGGGATTTCTTTAAAAAGAAACTAAATAGAAAAGGCCTGAGTTTCGATGTCTTAGGGGAAATACGTGTATTGATCCTTATAATAAAATTGTAGAATAATCCACTCCACCCCAACGGGGATTGCTAATGAATTTAAAGGAAAGGAAAAAGCAAAACGAAGTCAAAAAAGCTTAAAATTATTGACTACACTTTGGGTAAAACACTGGTCTTTGTGTTTTCAGCAGCAGGCTGTCAACTTCCTAATTGAATTTGCTTTCGACAATATTTTGAAGCAGATCTGATATGCCACTTGAATTAATAAAAGAAGTGAATGGAGTACCTGAGGTTGAGCTGCTAGGTGAATTAAACAAAGTAGAGTTCAGGTCTCTACAACCAGGTTGTGATTATAGCAAGAAATATATCCAGGTAAGAATTTTCATAACTCCGAATGCTTTTTTTTTCTTCCAAAAGAAATGCTCATTTTTTTAGGTTGAGCTTATTTGTAGGAGTTGTTTTAGGTATAGTTTTACATGTGTCATAATGTTTGTGACTACTTTTTTTAAGATTTCTTATTTATTCATGAGACACAGAGAGAGAGGCAGAGGGAGAAGCAGGCTCCATGCAGGGAGCCTGGCGTGGGACTCGATCCCAGGTATCCAGGATCAGGCCCTGGGCTGAAGGTGGCACTAAATCGCTGAGCCACCCGGGCTGCCCTATTTGTGACTATTTTGATGCTGTTATTCTTATTTAGCATTCATTTAGCAAACATTGGATTCTTTTGTGATACACTGTAGTAAGTTTTGAGGGTACAAAGATAATACGGTCCTTGAGCTAAAGGGGACTGAATTCTTTTAGGTGGACAGGTTACCTTCTCTAATTATAATTAATGAATTGGTTTTAGAATTGTGGTATGTGAACACTTTGGTTCTGACTAGTTAGGAAAGTGGAGAGAACCTTTGGTTCTGACTAGTTAGGTCAGGAAAGTGGAGCTGGAACTTAAAAGATAACTAAGATTATACCTTCCAATTTGGGTATAAGCAATCATCATGTGCATGTTGAAGAATTTGGATGTTATCCTAAACACTACGGGAGACCATAGATTTTAAGCAGGATGAAGACATGATTCACTCTGTGTTCAAATTACTCTGCCTTCTGGGTGAAGAACATATCAGAAAGGGCAAGATTAGAGGAAGTATGTTTAATTAGGTAAAAGATAGTTGCAGTAATCTAGTTTAGAGGTGATGCTGGTCTGAACCAGAGTCAGAGGAGATGATGGGAAGGAGACAGACAAAATAGTAATGTAATAATAATAACAAAAGTTAACATTGAGCTCTTTCTATGAGTTAGGTAGTATTTTAAGTGCTTTACATATATCAACTCATTTAATCATCACAAAACCCTGTAACTTGGGTCCTGTTGTTCTTTGACTGTGAGGATCCTGCATTTCCAAAAGGTTAAGTGGCCTGAGATACAGTTAATAAGTAGTTGACCTGGTGTTAGAATCTAGACATTCTGCTTGGAACTGATAGAATATAAGAAGCAGCAGGTCTTGGAAAACAATTAGATTAAAGAGGTAAAGAGTTCAGGAAATTTACATGTTTTAAGTCCTAACAACCCTGGGAAGATAATAAGCATGTGTTTAGGAAGAAAGATGATGAGTTCTGTTTTGGATATCTTTCAGAGGTTTTTGGAGGGATCCAGGTGCCAGTGTCCCATAGGCAAATAGATTTGGGGTTCTGGAAGTCAAAAGAGTTCCTACTCAGGGACATTTGGGCCAAAGAATAAAATGAGATTTGTTGAAGGATGTCAAGAAGGTAGCATGAATAAGAGATAGATGATCCAGAGGTGTAGGAGATAAAACAGGAGAGAGTGGTGTCTGTATATTTAGTAAGGTAAGTTTCAAGGAGTAGTATCAGTAACTCTTACATAAGTTGCTCTTTGGTAAGCACTCTCCTAAGTGCTTTACATATGTTCCCTCTTTTACTTGTAGTGGCTGAGCTGACATTTGAATTTTCATTGGCTTGGCTCTTAACCAGAGCATTATGTTGCTGCTAGATCCCCAGTCTAAGGTCTGAAAAATTATCTGTTAGATTTAATAACCAAGAAAGTATTGGTCACTTGGAAAGACTAGGGTTGCTGGGTCGACTTTTTTAGTGGTTTGAGGATTGAATGTTGGGTGAGAAAAAAATGTTTTTCAAGGAGTATGTTGTGGCATTTTGATATTTTGGTTATGGAAGTCATAGTCCTGAAATAGGAGTAGAAGGTTTTTAATTTTAGCCTAGTCAGTTTTGCATTTGGTTAACAGTGACTGACTTTCATACTACCTAAAATCAATTTCACAACTACTGCACTAAAGTGAAATAAATTCAGTTATTTTTTTATTTAATCTGCATTTTCTTTCTTCTACTCTGCTCTCACTCTGTCCCCCTTTCCCCAGTACACTTAAACTCAAAATCACAGGCCATGGTCGCAAACTTTCTTCAATAGCAGTTTAGCATCCTGAAAAGGAATGGAAGCCCTGGAGACAGGCTGGCTGGATTGAAGCACAGATCCACCATTTACTAGCTATGTGATTGGGGAAGTGATTTTACCTGCCTATGCCTTATTTTTTTCATTTATAAGCTAGGAATTATAATAGAACCTACTTCATAAAAATGCAATGAAGATTAAATGTAAAGCACTTACTTAATGAATTTTAAGCCTTCAGTAAATGCTGGTTATTGTGGTAAAGATATTGCTATCATTAACAGCATGTTTTTGGACAAGGAATTTACCTAGTGTCATAGTTTTCAGTGAAAATAATGTACCATAATCTCATTGACCAAAGATAGAATTATTTTGCAGTTAGTGAAACTCAAGCTTCAAAGACTTTACTTGACCAAGCCTAAGACCATGTTTGGAGTTTTAGAAATGAATTTACATTTTCATATTTGTAAAATTTACACAAGTGGGATGTTTTAACCTAACATGGTTAAAGATTGCTGTCTCTTTCCATTTTGACATCCCCCCTCCATCACATTTCCTGTCTCATCAAGTGGCATTGGAATGGCTGAGAACATTTTTGCAATATGTAGTTAAGGGGTAGTTGACTTGTACCATAGGTTTAGTGGGATATATTTGTGTGATTTGCAGTTACTGCCATTTATAGCTGGGATATGCCAGTTCTGTAGAAGTGTTTGCAGGGACATTCCAACTCACTGGGTAGCATGGAAGAAAAGTATGGAGTCAAAAGTTGTACCAGGGCATGAATATATACTGTCAACACCGAGCATGGGGTGTATATACTTAGTGGATGAAAATAGGTACTAAAACTAGAAATCTGAAGCTACTTCAAGGACAATTGTTACAAATCTTGTATCTTATATATAAGAAAGAAACTTAATAGAAATTTTTCAAACTTGACCACAGTCCTAAAAATTTACATGAGGCTATTAATAATGAGTGGCGAAGGTAAATACAATTGCTGTAAACTATCAATAACAAAAGTAATTGTGATTTTTAAAAATATTCCATTTTATAATAAAATAATACATTTGTTGTAAAGGAATGAAGAGGAGGGATGCATTTAAATGTAAGATTAAAGAATTAACATTGGGGAGAGTTAATAACAGGGATATGTCTAAATATGTTGTTACTGATTTGTGATTTCTGCAAGATTGCAGTTTTTTTGAGATTTATTAGGACTTACTAGGTCACCATGTGGTTTCCTTTCCTGAACCTTCCATGTGTACTTGACAGAAATGTGTTTTTAGTAATTGTCAGATCTGGCAGTCTGTCAATGTTAATGGTTTAAACTTGTATGATTGTGTTTTCAGGTCTTCTGTGTTCGTACTGATTTTATTTCTCCTTGTTCTATCAATTACTGGACTGGACTGTCCTGTGCCTGTGTATGACTTTTCTTTGAATTTTTCCTTATGTATATAACTGAACTTCTTGTATCTATGAGTCAATGTTTTTCATCAAATTAAGGAAATTATTGGATGTGTTTCTTGGAATTTTTTTTTCTACCACATGATTATTTTCTCCTTTCAGGATATCAGTTACATGTATATTTGTATGTTAAGCTTTTTGATATTGTCCCATAGGTCTCTGAGGTATTGTTCCATTTTCTTCAATTTTATTTTGGTTTTTGGCTGAGTGAAATTTTCCAATTAATTTCTATTGATCTGCCTTCAAGTTCATTGAATGTTTTTTCTGCCATATCCAATATTCTGTTATAGATAGTGAAATTTTCATTTTAGTTGTTGTACCTAAATTAGGGACTAAGGAGAGAATGTAACATGAGGGAGGTGGGGGCTTTATTAGTGAAATGGGTCTGATAGTGAAAGAAAGAGAATATTGCTACATTTCAGTTTTTCTTTTCTTTTCTTCTTTTCTTTTCTTTTCTTTTCTTTTCTTTTCTTTTCTTTTTTCTTTCTTTTCTTTTCCTTTTTAAAGAATTTATTTTTTCATTCATGAGAAACGCAGAGAGAGAGAGAGAGAGAGAGAGGCAGAGACACAGGCAGAGGGAGAAGCAGGAGAGAGAGAGAGAGAGAGAGAGAGGCAGAGACACAGGCAGAGGGAGAAGCAGGCTCCACGCAGGGAGCCTGATGTGGGACTCAATCCCAGGAAGGACTCCAGAATCGCTCTATGAGCCAAAGGCAGGCACTAAACCACTGAGCCATGCAGGAATCCCCTAGTGTTACTTTTCTAATCAATATTCTTCATTTAGACATTTGTTACATATTTTATTCTTCTGTTTATTCTCCATTTCCCTGGTGTTTTTTTTTTTTTTATATGAAATAGTTTTAGGGATTACAGTTGATTTTCTACCTCATTGCATTTAAAGTCTTATCAGCTACTTCTTAGCATTGTCAAAGTTATTTTGCATTTGGCTGATTAGTGTGATGTTTTTTATGTACTTTATTAATAAAGTGCTGTGATTCAGTTTTCTTTCTAACATCATTAATACAAGTTATTACTGAGTTGTACTATTGTAGCAGTTTTATTTTGTGTGCTTGATATAGAGGCATTTAAATAATGCAGTTGTTTGCTAATTTTTTACTTTTCTCCTGATTATGCAGTCTACTAACTGTATTTTCCTATTTTTTTTTTAATTTTTGTTCCTACTTATATTAGTGAAATATTTTTCAGTTTTAGTCCTTTTATTGCAATAATTCCTTTTAGCTGTAAGTGAACATGTTAGTATTCAGTAGGGTTAAAACTAGGAGATACCTTTTACTTATTTCTCATGATTATCACATTTTCATGAACAATCCTCACTTTTTTAAAAAAATGTTATGTCAAAGTATATGATTTCTGTCCTTTCATATATCTGAGTGAGTCTCTTATTTTACAGATCTCAATTTGAATTGCATATCCTTTTTTAACCTGCAGATACCTCTTATTTGTGTTTCTTGAATTTTGTTAAATGCATTTTACTGTTTAATTCACTGTTTTTAGTGTACAATTCTGTAAGATGTGGCATATGTATAAGAACATATAACCACAAACATAATTAGGCTGTAGAACAGCCCGTGGTCCCCCACCCCCCAAATGTTATAGTCAGCTGCTTCTCCAATTCCAACCTCTGGCAAACACTTTTTTTTTTTTTTTTTTTTTAAGATTTTCTTCATTTATTCATGAGAGACACACAGAGAGAAAGAGAGAGAGAGAGAGGCAGAGACGCAGGCAGAGGGAGAAGCAGGCTCCATGCAGGGAGCCTGACGTGGGACTCGATCCCGGGTCTCCAGTATCACACCCTGGGCTGAAGGCAGGTGCTAAACCGCTGAGCCACCCGGGCTCTGGCAAACACTTTTTACCAATTTTCTGACCGTATGCTTTTGCCTTGTAAGAACACCATGTGAGTGGAATCCTACACTAAGAAGCCTTTTGAGTCTGGCTTCTTTCACTTAGTATGATGCATTTGAGATTCTTCCAGGTTGTTATGTTGGTCAGTACTATTCCTTTTTATTGGTGACTAGAATTCCATCACAGTCCATTTCTTCATTCCTCAGTGTATCAGCATTTGGATTTTTCCCAGTTTTTTATAATGATGAGTAAAGAAGCTATAAACTTTAATGTACAAATTTTTTATGTAAACATAGGTATTTATTTGGGTAAATGTCAAGTGGTCAAATAGTTCTCAAGCAACAGTGTATAATCCAACCTGTAGGTTGGGGTGCTGCAGTTCAGTAGATTTGGCTGGTCAGAAGGAGCCAAAAAGTTTAGGTTCATACTGTGCACAAAAGCATTTGTATCCCATCTGAGAGGCACTGACTTTAGAAAAACTCCACTCTTAGAGTGGAGATGATACATTTTTAATATCTAATATTAATTCAGTTTTATCCTGAAAGCTAACATGAAGTTTCTGGAGTATAGGCCAACTATTATTTTTACTGTCAGCAATGACTGCATCAGTTTTCTATCCCCCATCTCCTCCTTCAAGGCAATACAGTGAGGATCAAAAGTCTTCCCATGTGTGTAAGGGGGGATTTCTCGCACTATAGAAAAGGAACCTTGAAATTATGAATCTGGGAGTTTATATGAGATACCTCTCCAATTTCACCCTCCCCTCCTGAGAGATGGAGAGAAGCCTCATCTCCTGAATGTAAATACGTCATTTACAGTGTAAAGGAATGTCTCTAGTTCTCCTCCATACTAAAGGCATACATACTCCCTTTGGAAACAGTTTACAGTTGTTGAGGACCCTCAAGAAAGGATATAGATGAGTCAGGCAGCAAAGATTGATGGTCTGCCAGCCTTAAGGCCCCTGGTTCAGTCCTAGTACTTCAGTTTAGTCCTTGTTTTCAGGGAGACCACTTGAGGGCAGTCAGTTAAATCTGGCCTTGGCCATTTCATTTACTCTGTAAATTGTGGAAACATTTGAAAGTATCTTACGTGGAAGGTACAGGAGCTGGGCCATGTCCTGCTTGGCTCATGGTTAGAGCCATCTGGTTGGGGGTGGGTGTGGTGCAGTTAGTTAACTTTCAGAGCCCCTTGTAGTTTGTGAGAGCAGCTCTAGTGCCTTTTCCTTTGGAGTGAGGGGTGGGGAGGGCTTCTGGAATCGTTATAAAAGACAAAGATTAAAATTAGTATCTTCCCCTGTACTTCCTGATGTTTAAGGAGTTCCTTTCCCTGGTTTAGGGACTTCTCCCCAGGTTCTAGGCATCTTTCCCTAGATGCCAGAGTTTTTGACTCTCTGTTATTAAAATCTGTGTGTCCCATTCCAGAAACCATAATGTCACATTTTCCCATCATTCTAGACTCTCCTTTGAGCTTTCATCCAGTTGGATCAAGTGCAGGAGTAACAAAAGCACCTGTTTGTACCTGGAAATGTGTGGGTCTTTCTGGTAGGCATTTAGTGTGGTATATTGAGTTAATATAGTTAGAAGTTGAGATTTGGGATTTGTTGTTGTTGTTCTGGTTACTTCAGTGCACTATAAGCTTTAAATCCTTTAGAGTTACATTGTATTCAGAATGCAGGCTGGCTGGTTGGCCAGAGGGCTTTTTCTCATTGCCTATAGTTTTAGGTCTTTGTGTTTACCTTCAGTTCAAGTTTCTCTCCTAGCTCTTATGGGACACCTGAGTGGCTCAGCGGTTGAGCGCCTGCCTTTGGCCCAGGGCCGGATTCCCGGGGTTTCTGGATCGAGTCCCACATCCAGCTCTTGGCATGGAGCCTGCTTATGTCCCTACCTCTCTCTGTGTCTCTAGTGAATAAGTTTCTCTCCCAGCTCTTGATCCTCTGTCCTAGCAGTAG
The DNA here is from genome assembly GCF_048164855.1 of Canis lupus baileyi. Classification (NCBI taxonomy): domain Eukaryota; kingdom Metazoa; phylum Chordata; class Mammalia; order Carnivora; family Canidae; genus Canis; species Canis lupus. The sequence continues at coordinate 50,012,926 of NC_132855.1, read as the reverse complement.
GTCATATTAATTTCTACTGGACACTCATTAGTCTTTTGGTAAGTGGATGTTCTTTGTTCGGGCTTAGCTTCAGTCTTGTCAGACTGAGTGGCCTGGGTCTTGTGGGTGAGGTCTTCCCCGTGATTCTGTCTTGTCACTAGCTGTCCTGGCCCTCATCCCTGTATACCTATTTCCCCTTATCCCTTGAAAAGCTGGAGAACATTTTTTTTTTCTGCAGTGGGTTTTCACCAAAGCTCTAATGAGATTCATCGGTTTGTTGCCCTTCTCCCAGCAGTTTAAGGACTTTGTATTGAAAGAAAGATGGGGAAGGTCTAGGCAGGGTTTTCTACAGTAACTGCTACTACCTTTGCCCTCACTCCTGGCCTGAACTTTGTCAGCTTTTTGGAGAAGAGCTTGTAAGTAGGTGTGAATTCCATTTGTGTTTGCAGTTCCCACAAGTTCCCTGTCTTCTAGCCTACAGTTGGCCTTTAGTAACTCATTAAAAATGTTAGATGAATTTTCTGACAGATGTCAGGCAGCATTTGCCATTTACATTAGGTAAGCAAGTACTCACTGCCCATCTCTCTGTAACAGATCTTCCTTTTCTTTATATTTCTGAGAGACCTCATCTCACTGTTGTCCCTCTCTTACTGGAGGTGCTTCTCTTTTCCTAGATTTCTGGTTAGTTGGTTATTTTCTGACTTCAATTCTCTGGAAGGTCAAAAAAAAAGAAAAAGAAAAGGTTGAAATGTGTACATTGACCAACCTTTTGTTCTTTCCAGCTTTCTACCTCCTAAGCAAAACTATTTACTTTTGATGGAATCACGCACGACTGATAGCCTTATTTTAATTTTCTTGATTCCTATCTTAAAAGTAAAATTGGTATATAAACATAGCTTTTTGTTGTTGTTGGCTATATCAAAGTCTGGAATATTAGTGTGGAAGATGTGTATTACAGATCCATGTTTAAATTTTATTAAGTACATTTTATTTCTATGTGGAGTTTTCAAAGAGACCTATAATGTACTTATTCATAGGATTATTAAATTTTAGCACCAGCAAAAATTATAGAAACTACCTAGATTAAATACTTCATTTTTATCTGAGAGACTCTGATTAAATAGCTTTTTTAAGTTGATAGAGCCTGGTTAGTTACAGAAGAATGAGGACAAGACTTTATGTATGCTGTAGTTCATTTCTTTGTCTCCACTGCCCTTATTTATGAGATTACCACTTTGTGTTTTTTAATTATTCTTTAAATTAGCATTTGTTTTTTCTAGGAGCAAACTCTTCATTTTTCTTTAGTGGAGAACTGTATAGGTTAAAATCAAACTGAAGTTGAGCCAGCTCATCTTTATCTGTAAAATGAGGAATTGGATAATATTTAATGATTGTTTAAAAATTAAATTATGAATTTATATAATTAAGTCTTTTGAAATTTCTTCAGTAAAATTACTTTTGTCTCTTAAACATGGTGACTTGAACACAGTACTAATCAAAGTTTATTGCTTTTAAAATAGTTATTCCAATTTTAACTTATCTCTTGGTGTTGTAAGAAGCTCTTTTGGGTTTTCTGTATAACCATTTTTCTCTCATTTTAGGGAAAACTTTCACTTATTTCTTCTTTAACTTATGGTGGAAACAGAACAGCTGTTTTGAAGATTGCACTACAAGGTATACAATATAATAAGACCATTTCTGCTTCACCTTTTGCTTATAATCTACAGATGGATAACTTAATATGTATATGTACCCGTAAGCACAAAAATGATTTCTGGTGGGTAATACACACACCATAGTGTAAAAAACTACAGAATGAAATAAATTTTTTTACTAAATTTTCCCACACCATCTGTGCTTTTTCCCCCTCACTCATTTCTTTTATTTTACTTCAGATTCCTTTAATATCACATCTAGACTCTCATAATAGGTAACTGATCCCCCTACTTCTAGTTACACTAGTGTGACCTAAACAGCTTAGCAAACTTAACTTTATTAAAGCATTCCTTTCAGCATGTTATTTGTTACCTAGGTATAGTTATATGAGATTATTCCTTCTTCCTAGTAACCCTCAAATAATCCTGGTAAGCTAGGAAGAGCTACCATGATGTATTTGAGGACCAAAATAGATCTCCTCTGAAGCTTGAAATTGGATTGAAGAATGGCCTGCAGCAGTGAATGGGAAATAGACTTTGAATACAACATTCTGTAACTACTGAAAACCGGTTACATATTAGACACCATTAGGTATGAGAGATATAGCAGTGACCAAAACAAAGCCCCTGACTTCATGAAGTTTACATTTTAGGGGGGTAAATAAATTCAGTAAGTAATTATGTAAGTAACATTAGGTAGAAATGTGATCTGAAGAAAAATAAAGCATGATAAGGTAGTAGGCCTGACGAATCATCCTTTTGATATATTTTTAGGTTTGATTTACAAATATTTGGTTAAGGATTCTTACATCTAAGATTTATGAAGAATGTTGTTCCCATCTTTCTTTTTTTTTTAATTTTTTTTTTTTTGTTGTTGTTCCCATCTTTCTTTTTTTGTAATGATTTTGAGTGATTTTGGTATCTGTAATGCTGTCCTCCTGAAAAGAGGTTGTTAAGTGCCTCCTTCTCTTCTATTTTCTGGAAAAGTTTACCTACAGTTGCTTTTATTTCTTCCTGAAATGTTTGTAGAATTCATCAGTGAAGCCAACTGTGCCTGGAAATTTCTTTATGGGAAAGTTCCAAAGTTTCAAACCATAAGTTCAATGTCTTCATTTGTTATAGAACTTTTCTTTTTTTATCTCTTTCCTTGAGTAAGCTTCAGTTTGTGTTTCCAAAGGAATTTATTTCATCTTAGTTGGCAAACATATTGGCAAAAAGTTACTCATAATGTATCTTTGATATACTTTTAATGTTGGTAGGATCTATAGGGATGTCCTGTTTCATTGATTTAATAATTTGTGGCTATTCTCTGCCTCATTTCTCCTGATCATTCTGGCTAGATATTTATTTTATTGATCTTTAAAATCAGCTTTTCTTTTCATTGATTCTTCTATTAATATGTTGTTATTTGATGTATATTTGGTGTACTATTCTAATATATATTTTTATAACATTATTTTATAACTTCTAATATTATATTTTTCAACTCTGAAAGTTCATTATGAGATTTTTTTAGTATCTTCCATTTCTTCTCATTGTGTTCATTCCTGGTAATTTTTTTACTGGATACCAAACATTTATAATTTTATATTAGCAAATGTTGTCTTTATTTATTATCCATTCTTTAAATATTATTTGTCTTTATTTGGGGATACATGTAATTATCTTGGAATCAGTTTGACGAGTGTTGTTGGGATGGGTATAGAACAGCCTTTATTTTCAGGCTAGTTTGGCCTTCTCACTGAGGAAATACCTTTCTGACAGTTGTACTCTTGAGGCTTGTGTGTGAGGATTCCATTCTGTCTGGTTGGAACCAGAACAATTCCTAGCCCTGTGTGCATTTCAGAATTGTTTTTGCCTATTCCTTTCAAGTGGTTCTTCATCTTCATGAAGTACTTGACTTCCGTGCACTTGGAGATCACCATTCAGCCAAAGACCTGAAGGCACCCATCTTCAGATCACCAGAGCACTCCCTGTGCTACTGTTCTCCTTTTGGCACTCTGCCCTGCAAATTCTAGCCACCTTGGTATCCTCATATCTGAACTCTTCTGAATTAAATGAAGGCTGCTGAGTTTTGTTTGGATTTTAGCTCCATTTTTTGCTGCCTAGAAGGTCTCCAGGAAGTAAGCTAGGGGTATTGCCTTGTTTTCCTTCTCAAAGAGATCATTTTCCTGCACTTCCTGTGGTCTGATATCTGACAACTGTTGTTTCATATATTTTTTCTTAGTTTTCTAGTCATTTTAAGACTGGAGAATAAACCTAGTCTGTAATAGTCCATCACGGCCAGACATAGATTTCTGATAGATCATTTAAGAAATTAACAGTGTGTTATATTTTGATTAGAAACTACTATGTTTTTGATTTGAGAAACATTAATGTTTCATTTTATGTATATACTTGTTTTGAGTAGTTGAAGAGATAAATGAAAGGAGGCAGTTGGCAGTTACGTGGTAGTTGTTTCACTGCTGAGTACCACCTGACCTGACAGTAGCAGATTCAAGAGTTCTAAGTCACACACAAAAAAAGACTGTCAGTTTGGGAAAGATCTTTCATATACTCTATAGATGCATAAAAATCTGATATAATGGCAGTTTCTTGGAGTAGTTGAGTATTTGAAAGCTGATACGATTGAGGCTTTCTTCAGATGATATAATTCTTAGCATTTGGCCCTGCTGCATTGGTTATAGTAGGTGACCTCTAGAGAGTGAAGATTGTGGACATTCTTTTTTCCCCCTCCAATTAAATTTCATTTTCAAAATCATAGGTAGTTTGGTCTTTACACACACTCTGTTCTTTTACTCTTCAATTTGTGCACGTTGGAGCAGAAAAATCCCACTTACATACATTAAAACAATGTATGAATGCTGTAAATTACTAGAAGTTCAGTAATGGTGAACTACTTTGGGAGTGATATATAGTCTAAAAATTCAATAATTATGCAACTTCTTTTGATTATAAACACGGAAAATAAATAGACATGGTTATTTTGTGCTGTTAATGTGATATTTATAGAAATTTATACAATATATTCTAGTTGAAGCTTGTTAAAATTTTGGTTTTAGTACCTAATAGATAATTGCATTATCTTTGCAATACTTAAGACATTAAACTAAAAGTGAACTATAATAAAAATTTTAATTATTCTTCATAATTACATTTTGAGTAACTATAGTTTTTAGAATGTAGTTGTCATCAGTGCTTTTGTGTGTCTTAAACTGAATCTAATTAGTGTTTTTCTGTATGTGTGTTTTTTCTCCTAGAACAAGAAAATTCAAATTCAGACACCAACACAGTCAATGTACTATTTTTTGGAAAATTAGCAAAGGACTGTGCAAAAGTTTTCTATGAAGGGGTAAATTACTTTCATGTTACTTTGTTTTAGGAATATATTTAAAATTATAGATGCTATATTCATCCTATAGATCTTTTTTTGTTTGGTTTGTTTTTTGCTTTTTGTTTTTTGGGGTTTTTTTTTTTTTTACAGATTCATTATATATTTGCAGCTATGTAAAAAAGATACTTAAGCTACAGGTTTAAAATTGCAACATTCCTAAGAGGTTGTAAAACTTATCACTGACATAGAAAGGGACAATTTTTCCTCTCACATCATTTTAATGCTTAGTATTTAACAGAAAGTCTTAAAGGTATGTATATTTTCTCCTCACTTAATTAAAATAATTCTTACTAAAAATAATATAGGCTATAACTATTTTTGTATTATTTTCTGATAATTGTTTCAAAATGCATGCCTGTTAAATCCAACAAAATACTACCAAAATGAACCCAATAGCATATTAAAAGGAGGAGACACTATGACCAAGTGAGATTTATCCGAGTTTGGGATAGTTTGGTTCAGCATTAAAAAAAAAAAAAAAAAAAAAAAATCAATCCTTGTTATATATCTTATTAATAGAAAAAGGAAAAAAAAAAGGTGGCCCTTTTCATTGATACACAAAAGGCACTTGATAAAATCCTATACTCTTGTAATCAAAACACTGGAGAAACTAGGAATAGAGGGGAACTTGCTCAACACAATATAGGGCAATTATGGGAAACCCACAGGTAACATCAGACTCAGTGGTGAAAGACTGAAAGCTTCTCCCCGAGATTAGGAGCAAGACAAAGATGCTTATTTTACCACTGCTTTTCAACATTCTACTGAAAGTTCTAACCAGCGTAGTTAAATAAGAAAATGAAATAAAAAATGCCTAATTATAAAGGAGAATGACTGTCTCTATCCTCAGATGACATGATTCTGTATCTGAAAATCCCAAAAATCAAAAGAAAGCTACTAAAATTAATAAATGAATTCAGCAACATGCAGCATACAAAATGGACACATAAAAATCTGTTGTTACTATAAAACCCACAATGAGTGATCTGGAAAGGAAACTGAAAACAGTTTTTAATATGTGTTAGCATTTGAAGGAATAATAATCCTATGAATATATGTAACCAATGAGGTAAAAGATTTCTACACTGAAAGTTAAATTAATTAAGACCTAAATAAATGGAAAGGCATCCATGTTCTTGGGTAGTAAGAGTATTGTTATTGTTAAGCTATCAATATCAACCAAAGTGATCTATAGATTCAGTGTAATGCCTGTCAAAATTCTAACAATTTTTAGAAATGGAATGGTTGACCCTCAATTCACATAAGAGTTTCAAGGGGCCCTGAACAATCTAGGAAAACCATCTAGGAAAAGAATAACAGTCAGAGGACTCACACTTAATGATTTCGAAACTCACCACAAAGATACTGTAATCAGTGGTGTGGAACTGTTCTGTTACAAGGATAGACATGAATACCAACAGAATAGAATTAAGGGTCAAGAAATAAACCCATTTTTCTATGGGCAATTGATTTTTGACAAAGGTGCCACGTCCACTCAGGGTAAAATGATACAGCCACTGTGGAAAACAGTTTGGCATTTCTTTATAGAATCGTGGTAATGACCCAGCAACCCACCACTAGGTATATAGACAAAATAATTGTAAACAAGCACTTAAACAGATATTATTATACCAGTGTTCATTGCAGCATTATAGTAGTTCCCCTTTTTATATGTGGGAACAGGTTCCAGGACCCCCACTGGAATCCTGAAAACATAGATAGTACTGAACCCTATATACACTGTTTTTTCCTCTACATATATGCTTATAATAAAATATAATTTATGAATTGGGCACAGTAGGAGATTGACAACAATCATTAGAACATTTATAGCAATATACTATAATTAATATGAATGTATTTTCTCTTTCAAAATACTGTATAGCACTCTTCTTTTGATGATGTGAAATGATAAAATGCATACATGATGAGATAAAGTGAGGTGAATGGCTTAGGCACTGTGATGTAGAGTTAGGCTACTATTGACCCTCTGACAGTACATCAGGAGGATCATCTGCTTCTGGCCCACAGTTGACAGTGGAGAACTGAAACTGGAAAGCAAAGCCATGAATGAGGGGGGACTACTTCATTTATAACAGTCAAAAGGTGGCAACAACCCAAGTGTCCGTTAGCAGATGAATGGATAAAGAATGTGATATACTCCTATAATGGAATATTATTCAGCCATAAAAAAGAATGAAGTTTTGATACGTGCTATATCATGGATGAACCATGGAAACGTTATACTAAGTGAAAGAAGCCAAACACAAAAGGACAACTATTGTATGATTCCACCTCTGTGAATATGTGGAACAGACAAATTCATGGAGACCAAAAGTAGATTAGAGGTTACCAAGGGCTGGAGTTGGTGGGAGGAAATAGGGAGTTTTTGCTTAATGGTTAAGGAATTTCTACTTGGGGTAAAGAAAAGATTTCGACAATAGTAGTGATGGTTGCACATACTGTGATTGTAATTAATACCACTGAGTTATGTACTTAAAAATGGTTAAAATGGCACGTTTTACATGTCTTCAATGTAACATTTAGGCATTACAGGTATGTAATAGAACATGAGTCCTTCAAAGTTCTTGTCCTTATACAGTATACTTTCTGTTGGAGAAAGATAGACAGTAAACAGATAAACATGTAATTTTTCAAGTGGCAGACAATGCTGTGGAGAAGAGAAAGTAGTGGAAGAGAGAGATATGAGGGTATATTTTAAGCTGATGAAGGAAGGACTCTGATAAGGTGCCATTTGAGCAGAAACTTGAAAGAAGTAAAGTGATCCTTAGGTATGTGAAGTAAAAGTGTTCTAGAACACGAATTTGCAAGTACAAAGCCTCTGAAGTATGAGTGCATGCTCCAGACACAGCAGGGGGTCAGTGTCTAAATCCCAGCAGATGTAACTGGGACAAAATGCTTGACTCCGTTCAGCCTTTTTAAAATTTTAATCTTTAAAGATTAAAAGATTCTTTAAAAAATTTTTAATGATTAAAAAATTAAACTTTAGATTAAAATCAATAAAAATTAATTTTAAAAATCTTTTTAAAAAGTGTAAGATAGGAGTAGTAATACCTCCTTTTCTGGATTGTTGTCAGGATTAACGATAAATGTACTTACTCCTGGTACTACATGGGAACTCAGTATCTGGCAACTGTTGTTATTGTTAGGATTCTTTTTATCTTACTGTAATTAGATGCAACCCCAATCAGAAAAAGCAGGGTAGAGAAAGGGCAACTGGGTTTGAGCCCAGGAGTGTGGCTTCCAGTTAATTACTGGATTTTGAGTAACCATTGATAATCTCCAGATGTAAATTTAATCAGATATAAAGTAAGAATGTTGGATTAGCTGAGAATTATGAATAATTCTGGCATACAGTGGTTTCAGAAACTGATCATTTATAAATAATTCAGTGGACTTGAGAAATGATACTATTTTTATAAAACCTGTCTTGCGGAGTCTAGAATAAAGATTTATTTCATGGAAACTGTCAGAACATCTACCTTTTTTTCCTTCTAACAAGCATTTTGGGGATAGATTGCCAAACTCAAGTTTTGTTTTTTTTTTTTTTTGCTAAAGCTTCTGTGAAGAAGCAGTAAACCAGTTAATTTTTTCCTAATTTGTAATTTGAATAAAGGAAAGGAGAATCAGTGTAGTGATTTTTCCTTAATGTGAAAAGTTTATTAAATATTGGTATATTTTAACATTTTACTTTAGGATTAAGGAAATAAGATGTTTGCTCTGTGATTCATTTCCTAAAACTCCTATAACATTTCATCAGACTTTCTCTCAAAATGATAACTAGAGGAATTTTAGGTACAAATTTTTAAATTAGAGATATGTAGTTCTAATCTAGTTGGTATGGCTCAGCAAAGTTCCAGAAGCAAATAGACTAAAAAAATAGGTGTAACCTGACGGTCTGCTTTAGGCCACTCAGGGTAGGAATCGGTAGCTCTAGGTGTATCCTAGGGTACAGGGATCTCCAGTGAACCCCAGCAGTGTACAGATCATCAAAAGAGATTCTTGAATCAATTAAATGTGTATGTAAATGTATATTTTTTCATCTCTGAGAAGGCCATTTGTAATTCTTGCCTCATTCTCAGAAAGATCTGTGAACCCATGATCATTAAGAACTACTTTTTAAGAGCCAGATTTTATATGGTTCTATTATGGTATATAGTTGAGGTGTTACATAGAAATAATAATGACTTGATATTAGAAATTAGTATCTTCTAAAAATCTTGTATTATTTTTAGTGAGAAGTCCTGTAACAAACCTTAACTTTACAGTGGCTATCTTCATAAAATTACAAATGACCGTCACTGCGGAGGGTTCCTAAAGGCTCAAATGATAAACGTGTAGAATAAAATTCCCTACAAATATACTATTCTAAGTATTGTTACAGAACTTGTAGTAAGTGGATATATACTCTATCTCCACAGCTGTATTCTTTTCCTGACTCAGGAAGATAGTGTGGACTTAGATTAGATCTTGTAAATAATTTGGTTTAGAAGATCTTCTTCTTTTTTTTTTTTATTTTTTTATTTATGATAGTCACACAGAGAGAGAGAGAGAGAGGCAGAGACACAGGCAGAGGGAGAAGCAGGCTCCATGCACCAGGAGCCCGACGTGGGATCCGATCCCGGGTCTCCAGGATCGCGCCCTGGGCCAAAGGCAGGCACCAAACCGCTGCGCCACCCAGGGATCCCAGAAGATCTTCTTGCTTGGTCTTGGTTTAAAAAAAAACATTCAAGGGGTATAGAAGGGTGTAACCAGAAAAGTGGAAGCTGCCCCTTTCCCTCAGAAGCCACACATAGCCTAGTCCCTTTATTGGATAAAATCACTGCTATATTTCTTTTCCTTGCATTTTTCCAGCTTTTATGTATGTGCATCTATATATACTTACATAAGTATGTATGTATCTATGTATGCATGTAGGTAAGCTCATATGCACATTTTCCATCATAGGACAATACTACTCATGTTTTGTAAATTGCTTCATTTTATACCATATCTTGCACATCTTAAGAGAAGAAGGGTTTTATTTTTTTTAAAGATTTTATTTATTCATGAGAGATACACACAGAGAGAGAGAGGGAGGGAGGGAGGGAGGGAGGGAGGGAGGGAGGGAGGGAGGGAGGCAGAGACAGGCAGAGGGGAGAAGCAGGCTCCATGCAGGGAGCCTGATGTGAAACTCAATCCCGGGTCCCCAGGATCAGGCCCTGGGCTGAAGGCGGCACTAAACTGCTGAGCCACCCGGGCTGCCCAAGAAAAGGGTTTTAAAAATAAATACATGGTATTAAATATTAGTGATGTTCATATTTTAAATACATTTTTATCTTTTCCCTTTAAGATTCTTATATAAAATTCTTACTTGGAAACAAAATAAAAGGATTACAATACAGTGAATTACCAAAACATGTGCAATGCATCTATAAAACATACACAATATATGAGATATTAATATTTTACCTAACTGCCATATGAAAGGTGTTTTCTGCATTTGAAATATATTTTAAATAGGTATTCATTAAAACAGAATAGAACTACTCTGGCTAATTAGTACTTGTCAGGTAACAGAGAATGTTAATAATGGTAAGTCAAAGTTTTTCCTTTTTAAAAATATAATGGTAAAAGACTGAGGTCACAATTTACTTTAAAATCTTTCTGGGTTTAAAATCCATGAATGCTGATCATAGGGGAGGTCTAATTAGCCTATTTTTTTAGGGTTTATAAAAGTAAAGTTAATTATTGAAAATCAGAGGTAAAACTTTTTGTATAAGAGAATGGATTTTCTTTTTTTTTTTTTTTTTAATATTTTATTATTTATTCGAGAGAGAGAGAGAGAGAGGGGCAGAAACACAGGCAGAGGGAGAAGCAGGCTCCACGCAGGGAGCCCAATGTGGGAATTGATCCTGGGTCTCCAGGATCACATCCTGGGCTGAAGGCGGTGCTAAACCGCTGGGCCACATGGGCTGCCCAAGAATGGATTTTCTAATTCAATTCTTAAATCTTTCTTATTTGTGACTGGCTTATTCCCTTAAGGTTAGCTCCACATTTGATTACAAAAAATAAATAAATAAAATCCTAACATTAAAATGAATTTTAATAAAATTTTAGTCCTTTGCTAGACTTGCAGGAATACACATGCTGTAATTGAACCTCTCTCTGTATGAGATACATTTTTCAGTTTTAGCTTTCCTTTAAAGGGAGATTTAACATTTACTATATGGACATACAATATGGGGAAAGACTTTTTCAAGGTTTTTGAAAGTTTAAAAAAGCATTTTGTCACAAAACCATCAGAATTATAGATGTTTATTAATACATTGTTTTCCCTTCCTGTGAGATTTAGTTCTGAGAGATGATGTAGAAAATGCCTGTCTTGGAAATTAGGAGATCTTTATTCTTGTCTTGATCTACAACTAGTTAGCTGAATGTGACCTTACACTGTTCATTTACCCTCTCTCCTCCTTATTTTCTTATGTGAAAAATGAAATTGTTTGATTACATGATCTCTGAAGTCCTGTTCTCAGATTTGAAATGCTAAGATTCTATGAAGTAAGTTTTGTAGTACTTGTACAGTATTTAAGATTTAATGAAGGCATTATATATATATTGTATGATTCACATATTTGGTTATTTGTTTAGTTGTCCAAACACTTGTTGAATGTTTTTGGTCTTCTGTGTTGGATGTCAGATACTTCTTAACTGAATAAGAGAGAGTGATGGACCTTGCCATCATTGGACAATGTTCAATGGAACAGAGGGTATTAAATGGCTGTTATTTAATTATTATATCCATATATGATATGACTAAGATTGAGTAGTAGAATGAGAAAAGTAGCAGAAAGAATGAGGATGGGTACTGGGACAGTGAATTAGTAAAAGAGAACAACATACACGGAGGCCCTGACTAAAGAACCTGGAATGCTAAAAAATTATAGAGAAGCAGGATTCCTGACAGTGTCACACAGTAGGTGGCTGGTGAGATGGTGGACATCAGATCGTATAGTGATTTCAAAATTTTAGATTTTATGCTAATATTACCTATAATACCTCCAGTTAAGTTCTTGATATTACAAGACCGAATAGATGTTAATATTCATAAAATACTTTTTGTATAATGGAAAAACATTTTCTATCAATCTCTACATTACCAGTGACATCAGATTCCTGGCTTCTTCTTGTCCTCTTTCGCTCTTTAACAGTGTTTTAAAATATGATAACAAGACTTGCAAGACTTGTTTTAAAATATGATAACAAGACTTTAACATGCCTGTTAAAGTGAGGTGTTTCCCTTTTTGGATTATCATTTTTTTTCATATTTTCTGAGTCCTTTATCTGCTTACTAAAAGTGTAACAACTTGAGAATTTTGGATGCACTATCGATTAAAAATTAGCAAGTTAATACACTAATATTTGTAGTTTACATTTTTCTTAGTCACATTGATTTTTTTCTTATTCCATCACTGATTGTATTCTACACTGTGTGAGATATTAGCATGTAAAAATCATATTTGTTAATATGCAAATAAGTTGTCTGGTCTTTTTTTTCTTTTTAGGTTTATTGTTAATTTTTAAGAACACTTTGTTTTGTTTTGTTTTAATATTTTTTTTTTTTATTCATGAGAGACACAGAGAAAGAGAGGCAGAGACACAGGCAGAGGGAGAAGCAGGCTCTATACAGGGAGCCCCACGTGGGACTGGATCCAGGGTCTCCAGGATCACGCCCTGGGCTGAAGGCGGTGCTAAACCGCTGAGCCACCTGGGCTGCCCAAGAACACTTGTTTATGTTAAAAAAGACCTATACAGTTTTCAATGATATTTCTCTGAAACTGGTTTGTGACAGAAATATTCCTGTTGGCTAAACAACAACAAAAAAAAGTAAATTGTTTAATGACAAAGTTTCATTTCTTCTAAAAAACACTGTGAAAGTGTAGGTTGGACACAAAAGGAAAATGACCCATTACTGATATCTGAGTATCCTGAGTTCAAAGATTTAAGATATACCAAATGTGTCAATTTTTTTTAGAACTTTCATACACAGACATTAAGGTATAAAGCCTTATCACTTTCAGTAATGTGGTGTTCTTCTCAGGCTGGTTTCCTAATACTTTTTTTCAGCAGATTGAGATAAATACCTGTTCTGTATATCAGAATGGAGTCTTAGCACTGAATTGTGTCATTCCTGTTCTTATTTAAATGGCTTCAGTATGCTCTGTTCAGAAGCTTAGAACTTAGAACAATGCATATTAAATCACATTTTCAACTCAGTCTAATGAGTGTTTATACAGACTAATACTGCTTATTAAATGTTTATCTTATCCTCTGTGCATTTGAATTAATTTAAAAACTATTATGATTTGTAAATTCATGGGAACTAGATTCTAAGAGCCATTCATTTTTCCCCTCTCCTGTTTAGAGATGTATTTTATTTTCCAGTATTAATTTATTCTACATATTTGTTGAGCACTGACTATGAACAGAGGCCCCTTCCAGTCACTTGTATGTAGTATAAAGATAGATAAGACATTCTTGGTCCTAGGGATCTTACAGACTTTCAAGAGCATTAAAAACATTAAGAAGCATTTTTCACACAAGGGAAAAATATTAAAATACTACAAAGAAGAGTTCAGAGGAAGGAAGAATTATTTTTCTCAGAGAGAGCAATCTAAATAGACCTCATAAGAAAGAAGCATTTCCAGTCCAGGTTTTAAGATAGATTGGATCAGATATATGTAAAAGAGAAAAATGGTACTGTTAGCAGGGGCTCAGAATAAGCAAAAAATGTATGTGGAAAAGCACTAGGCATATAAGAGAATCTGATTTGTAAAGTATTGAATAGATGTATATGGTAGTAAAACAGGCCAGGTTGATGGGGATGGAATCACTGAGAGCCTTTAATGTAGTTTATAGATGTGTATTCAAATATAAGTTCAGGTTTATAAATATAATAAACACAATAGTTTTCTTAAATATATTTGGTATTTCTATATTGTTGAATTTGTGTTGGAGAAAAAGTTTTACTGTAACCTTCTACTGAATTGTATTGCTAGTGTTATAATAGAATCAGACTTTTGAAAAATTTTTTTCTTATGAATGCTGATGTCCTGCTTTTAGTGATCTTTTCTATTTAAAATGTTTTCTCCATCATAAAATACTCATTATTTAGATTATACAGAAAAATGGAAAAATGTTCATCTCTATGACTAACCACCTGTATTTTGTGTATTTCTTTCCATATAATATTTAAGACATTTTTAAGTAAAATAGAAAATAACATGAGATAGGTTATTTTTTTGTGTACTTTTAAGAGGATTTAGAACTGATAAACCATTGACTACCTTACTTCTGTTTATCTTCCTGTGTTAGTTTGATTAAACAACTTTAAATCTTTGACTAAAATCTCAAGTTTTCATTTAAATCAGAATTTTTAGTCTGAGGTAAGTTGAAAGCATTGTGTATTTTTCAGTTTATAAGAGTAATTTATTTATTCCAGAGGCGATCTTACTGTTTATTTTATTCCCCCTTAAAACTGCCTAAAAACATGGTAAAAACAGAGAATATTCAGTGAGAAGGAATATTGTCTCCCGTTTATCTTTGAAGAGTTGTGGTTATTTAGCATTATCAGCACAGACACAATTATGTTTTCAGTCTCCCATAAAGAAAGAAAAAAATGCAGAAATTTGCAGAGCTAAAATTTCTGAATAGGGCTAGAGATTTTAGAAAGGCGATGTAAGATCCGTATTTTGTTCACAGTTTGTTAACAAAAGGCCCACTTTGTGCCAAACCTTATAAATACAGAGCAGAATAAGACATGACCCCTGTTGTTAAGGTGTTTACAGTTTTTTTTAATGGATCTAAACAGAGAATTCCAGGCATTGAGACCAGACCCTCCCTTCCTTGTATGTGCAAAGCAGAAGTCAATAATGCAGAAGACTTCCATTTGTTAGGAAGTAAGATTATTGAAGGAAGCTGCCTAAAGCCCAGGAATTTTTATGCATCTTAAGATTTTGGTGTTAAAATTAGGAGAATAGGGTAATAATTTCATATATGTAATATATATATATATATATATAAAATCTCACACATGTTATATATGTAGAGTGCAGCAAGACCAGATTTTCTGAATGCGTATGATCCAGTATTTGGAGAATGAGATTTAACGAAAGAATGAGAGAAGCAGGAATAAATGGGGACTGGCTTCTTATTAATATTATAAACCTAAGTAGAAAGACAATTTTTTTCTTATTAGTATGTAAATGGAAATTTCTTATTTATGTCTCATAGCCTGGATTTATATGCACATATATTAGCTTTGTGACAATATGGAGTTTTTATACTAATGACATGTCTTTCTCACTGTAGTCTGTCAACTGTGACATTTAGTTTCATTTAAATTTCATTCTTAATACTATTGAATCATCTGTTATGTCTCCATTGTTTATTTCTGCAAACCTATTCATATAAATGGAGATAAACATTGATTTTTGAACTCCAACTAAATAAATAAAATTTTTTGAGTGATTTAATGTTTTCCTGGTTCATAACATGACACATTATACCTGTCTAGGACTACATTGTTGATACCTTTTAGAGGAAGTAGGAGTCTCAATCTTATGTTCAGGAAGCATTAAACAAATTTAGGGTAACCAGTTTTCCATTTTGTAGAATTACTCCTGTTTTTAAATAATAATAAAAATAAGAATTTATATACATTCAGAATTACAAATATTTTGATGATTTAAAACCACTTTTTCCTATGTAGGACACCATTGCAGTGGCTGGATTTGCTGTCTTGTCAGCATCTTCATCTACAAGCAGAGATGGTAAACATTGTTTATTTTTGAAAGCATTTGAGGACTTCAAATCAACTGTTTATGTAAGTATGTAACTTTTAGTCCAATCATATGGTTTTAATGAGTTAAGGGGATGGAATAGTATTTCTGTAAAGCTGCAGATAAACTAGTCTGACTGAATTAATTAAATATTTTAAGTTTAAAACGTAATTCTTTTTTTGGCTTTATGTTTAGAATGACTCCAGGTAAAAAAGATCCCTCACAGATAATTATTTAAATAACGGAATTTTTAAAAGATCCCTTAAAGATAATTACTAATGGAATTTTTAGACCTGATCTTATTCTTTGCACTTAAACCAGCACTCTCTTTTGATGGTCTACTTGATTTCACTTTAAATTGATTAAGTGCCCATTATTACATAAAATTGATTTCCTTCTATTTTATTTTTTATAAAGATGTTCATTCTCTGCCTCTGTCTTAACCCCTTCCCCCACACCCCCTGTGCGTGTGTGTCTGTGTGTGTGCACATGCGCACATGTGGAGACTACTTGTTTGGTCTAGGCTGTCAGACAAGTAGAGTTGGGCTAAGCCATGTGCTTCTAAGACCACTTTCTGCCTGTTTTTCTGTGGTATCCGAAAGGGAATTATATGTGCTGGGGATGGTCCTGTGATATTAAATTTATGGATTAGACTGAAATTTAACTTAGACAACTTTAAACATGTCAATCTTAATTTATAAGCCATACTTCTATGACATTCTCTTGAATTTGAATATTCAAATTGTTTAGGTGCAATTAAACGTCTGTAATCACAGTGGAGGTTGTTTATATACAAGTTAATGCTCTTTATTTGTTTTCAGGTTTATGTTAAATCTGTAAGAGATTTTTCTGCAGAATCAATGTCTTTGGTAAGATGATACTCAATTTTAATTGGAAATATGCACACACGCGCACACGTAAAGATACACACATGTATGTACATACATATATATTTGATCCGCTTTATAGACTCATTTTAAAATACTATCAATACAATGGGAAAACAAAGTCTCTAACTTTTTTATATCTAAAAATGTTAAATTTGAGTCATATGTTTACCTAGTAATTAAAACCTGGTTGTTCTATTGCCTGGAATATCTGCTGATATTTTGTATAAGTTATATATCAAGAAAATTAAAAGGGAAAAAAAGTTTTAATTGTGTGAAGGTACTGGGATTAGTACTATATTTAAACATCTAGCAGATACTTTTGTTTCTTCATCAGCTGTATTTATAAACATTATCATGTGCCAGATTGTGATTTGACAAATTATTTGATCCTAAGAAGTTTATTATATTTGTGATACATTTTTCATTTTTTTAATCTTTTTTTCAATATTTTTTAAGATTTTGTTATAGCGATAGGAAGGTTCCCATTTTTATAGGTGAGCTACATGTAACTGAGTGGAATTGGAAAAAGGTAATATATATGATGAAGTTTAATATAAAGTTTACCTTCTGCCTATATTCTTTTTTTTTTTTTTTTAAGATTTTATTTATTTATTCCTGAGAGACACAGAAACAGAGACATAGAGGGAGAAGCAGGCTCCTCAAAGGGAGCCTGATGTGGGACTGGATCCCAGGCTCTGGAATCACACCCTGAGCCAAAGGCAGATGCTCAACCACTGAGCCACCCAGGCATCCTCCTTCTGCCTATATTCTTAACCCTTTTGTTTCTAATGGACAGAGTCCAGGAACTTTGTTTTAGTTAACAGTGACTATGGGATATTGATTTTAAATTCTGAATAATACTATATGGTAGTATAATTCATGTTTGTCTATAGAAACTGTAACCAATAAAAGGATTGATAAACTTTAAAAGCATGAATTAGCCCCAGGTATTAGTTTTTCTCAAAATTTTCTTAGATTCTCAGCTTCAAATATTTGATACATTTATGAACCTGTATTTAAGGAAGAAGTAAACAAAGCCTATGAAATTGGCAAAAATGTCTTTTCAGAGAGCCCAGGGGGTATTCTGAACTATTAGAATATAACTTAAATGCTGTGCACATTATATACTGGGTTATTTACATGGAAAGTCAAATTAGAATCAAAAGTTGTTTGTTGTTCATCTACATGGAATACCATAATAGTTAGTGTCATTGAACTGTGCTTTTCTGCCCCATTTACCTATACATTAGAGAGATAACTATAATATCTTGGATCTAGTTATTTTGTCAGTTGATCACACATCTTTCTTTTCTGTCCCATAATGCTGACCATTATTTTTCTTTCATCATTTATGAGCTACAACTTTTTATATCAAGGATTGATGAGATTTCTAAGCTCTACTTTTCTTGCATTTGAACTAAAGGATCAGACTCCTTGAAAAAGCCAATTAACTCATTTTGGTTTGATTTTTTAAAATTTTAGCTCATAGTGTGGTAGGTAGTAACCTTATTTTCGATGTGGATGGGATGGATGGGTATTGGGGCCAGATGTCTAAACCCTTTTAAGGTCTATTTGACTAATATGCAGACATGTCCTTATAAATCACTTTCCCCTTTCTTTCCAAACTTATGTACAATAATTTCAGAAAACTTTTCTATTTTTACCATTTTTAGTGTCTTTATACCATTTATAATCAAAACCTGGCTTTTTAGGCCTAAGTAAAATCTTTATAGTAATATCGGAAAAAAAAAAAAAAGAAATATATACCACAAGTTTTGAAGTGGTATTACTTAAGGTTAAAATCCAGAACCAAAATCTCTTAAATTGCATTTCTTAGTATTGTATACAAATTATAGTATTTATAATCAAAATCCTTTCTCAGAAAAACTGGTTTGTATAGTAACCTTTATAGGTTGTGTATTTCCTTTTTTTTTTCAGGCTACAGCCTCTTTTTAGACACTTAACAGGGAAAAAAATGCAATTAGATTGATAATTTAAAAATTTAATCATAACATTATTCTAAAATGTAAATACTTAGTATTGATATATTCACTGGCTTCTCTTTCTTAGGTTCCAACAACACACTATATATATACACCCCTGAATCAACTTAAGGGTGGCACAGTCGTCAATGTCTATGGTGTTGTGAAGTTCTTTAAGCCTCCATATCTAAGCAAAGGAACTGGTAGGTATTAAAATTGGTAAAGATTTTGATGGGCTGGAACTGATTTATTGGTTTCAGAAACATACTCTTTCAATACTGTAAATCTTAGAGGCTCAATTTTGATTAATTAAATTTTTTAGAAACTTTGTTTTAGAAAGAAAGAGAGTGCATGCATGCATGCATGGTTGCCTGTGAGTGGGGAGAGGAGGTTGCAGAGAGAGAGATTCCCCAAGTAGACTCTCTGCTGAGCACAGAGCACAAGGAAGGGCTCTATCCCAGGACCCAAAGATCATGACCTGAGCTGAAAGCCAGAGTTAGCCATATAACTGACTGAGCCACCCAGATGCCCCTCAATTCTGATTTATAATTGTCAAACAATGCTGATGCATATTTTTTGGCTATTTTCATTTATAAAGTAAGTATGGTCTTTATATTCCAAAGACTAAATTAAGGAAGGGTTGCTAAACTGCAACATGATAGCCTGTGAAAATATGAAATAGGCTAGAAAAGGTTAATATATAGACAAATACAGAATAATACTATAACAGTGATATATAAATCGCTTTTACTTCTGGTATAGAACTTTAAAATGAAATGACTAAAGTATAAAAAATATCTGTGAACACATGTTAATGAATACACAATATAAAGATACAAATTATAACAACATCAAGTGTGTATGAGGAGTAGGAGTATAGTTTTTGTATAATGTTTATCAGCATAAAATAAGTTGTTATAACTTTACGTAAACTCCATGGTAGACCAAAGAAAATACCTACAGAATATATACGAAAGGAAATGAGAAAGGAATCAGAGTATGTCACTACATAAAAAAAATCGACAAAATATGAAGAACAAAACTGCTAAAAGACAGAAAACAGTTAACCAAGTGGCAGTAGTAAGTACTTTCCTATCAATAACGACTTCAGATGTAGAAAAATTAGGGATGCCTGCGTGGCTCAGTAGTTGAGCATCTGCCTTTGGCTAAGGGCGTGATCCCAGCGTCCTGGGATCAAGTTCCGCATTGGGCTCCCTGTAGGGAGCCTGCTTCTCCCTCTGCCTGTGTTTCTGCCTCTGTCTCTCATGGATAAATAAATAAAATCTTTAAAAAAAAAAAAGAAAGAATAAATTAAACCTCAGTCAAAAGGCATAGTACTTTGGTTTTTTTAAAGGTAATTAATATATAACATACTAATTCTATATAATAATGCCAGCTTTTAAACAGACTGATGTGGAAAAGAATCAGAACACAGGAATTTCAGTTTTCTGATAGTAAATAATCCATATACCTTTACTTTGGTTTAATTCAGTTCAACTAAATTTAATAGTTACTAATCTATTTAATCTGACCTGAAACAAGGTTTGTAAAAGGCACCATTATGTATGTATCATCGGGAAAAGCTCTGCCAATTAAGTTATGCTTCACTGTAAATTTTAAGATGTAGCCATGTTTTAGATATGTTAACGCAAAACAGTGTTGTTGGTGAAATAGTCTTTATCTGTTACATGCCAGCTGCTGTGGTTCCTGCTAGAAACACAACTCAATGTTCTCATTGAGTTCATATTTTAAAAAATACTTTATTAAATTATACATATGCAAATTTTATTATTGAGTGAACTTGAAATGTACTCTTTAGTGCAGGATGAGAAGAACATCTTATTTTCATGTGGTCAGAGGATTTTGTTAATGCAGAATATAAAGACTTACTCATGAAAGTGACTGCATGAAAACTAAGAAATCCAGAGAAATTTGAAATAGGTGGTAACTAAGTCTGGAGGTTGCAGAGGGATGTTCTATTAAAAACTGATGATTTCTGTTTTAGCAGAAAGGGAATGTTAAACAGGTTGAAGCAGAGAAGTTTTTGTTTAAGTATTTATTTCTCAAATATTTTCATTTGACTTTACTTTCTCCCACAGTCTACATTCCCCACTCCATAATACTGTTCAAAATACACTTGGATATTTACCTTGGTGGTTTGTTTTCATCATCAGGTTTACTCCTCTCTGAATCTTAACATTCTGTGAATTTACTGTAAAGGTGTGATCACTATGATCCTCTTCCAGTTGCGAGTGTTACCTGGTAGCTCTAATTGGCCTGCTGAATTTAGGAATAAACTACATTACTGTCAGTTATGTCTATCTGACTTGATAGAAGATAAAATTTAAAAACTTTTCACACTTGATATGTTGCTAATTCTTGTCACTGTACGTTTTTACTAAATCAACAAATGTATTCAAAAATAACATGTTAGTAATATAGAATAAATTGATAGCTTTTTTTTTTTTTTTTTAAGATTTATTCATGAGAGACAGAGAGAGAGAAGCAGAGATACAGGCAGAGGGAGAAGCAGGCTCCATGCAAGGAGCCTGATGTGGGACTCCATCCCAGAACTCCGGGATCACGCCCTGGGCCAAAGGCAGGCGCTAAACCGCTAAGCTACCCAGGGATCCCGTGTTTTTGTTTTTGTTTTTAAGATTTTATTTATTTATTTATGAGAGACACAGAGAAAGAGAGAGAGAGGCAGAGACACAGGCAGAGGGAGAAGCAGGTTCCATGCAGGGAGCCTGATGTGGGACTCGATCCCGGGTGTCCAGGATCAGGCCCTGGGCTGAAGGTGGCGCTAAACCACTGAGCCACCTGGGCTCCCTGATAGCTGATTTTAAAACATTGATGACTCAGTATTAATTTTAAGCTGTTATTAGACAGCATAATTATGTTTTCTTCTGACAGTGTTACTAAATCATGTGTATATAATGAAAGCCTTGGGGAACTGTAATATTTATTATATATTCATATGTATTTTATATCTCTATCAGATATGTTTAGTTGGATCCAGTCCCTTAATAAAAAAATTCATGAGTAGTGATAAACCATCTGTTATTACAATGATAATATGTTTCTCTATTTATTCTGAGATACTAAATTAAAATGAATGTCATAAATTTTATCACAACATATTCATTGAAACTCTGAAGTATATTTTAAAATATAGTGAGATGTCTCTACTACTAGCAAGATGGTAAATTTTAAAATTATCTGTTACATAACTTTAGTTATACTTTTTATTTCTATTGATAGAACTCATCCTTTAACATGCTGTAGGAGAGTCAGACAAATAACACTTTTTGTGTTGAGGAAAGGATCAACTTCATTAGTGTTACCACTGAGATGTACCAGAACAAATGTACAGGAACAATCCACAGCTGTGCCTTTTTTATATTACATAAAGCAATATTATTTTGCAAATATGAGACCACCATCTTAAATATTACATCCAGATGTACATAACTAGTTATGTGGAGGAAGATTACCTTTATGCAGCTCAAATTTAGGTAAATGGAAAAAAGTTTCTTCTCTTATATATATCATTAGCTGGAATTTTTCATTAAAATTTATTTTATAAATGTTAAATTCAGTGCTACTAAGGCTACTGGTATACTCTAGCACTTGTATTTCTTGACTAAAATTTTTCTTAAAGACTTTTCTCTCCACAGTAATAGTGATTGCATATGACCTGTAGCATGCTGCCGTCTCACTTCTGGTAGCAAATGCTTTATTTCCCAAGCTTTATATTCAGTCTTGGAGAAGCTGTAGCTTTTTATTCTTGCAGAAGTCTATCAGTCCCGTTGTTTAAAGGAAATAGATAGTTACATTCTTAATTGTGATAAGATTCATCATGAAAACTGAGAATTTCTCAAAGATTATGGAAACAACATTTATTAAAAGATCATTGTATCATCAAAATTGATTTTTGATATTGATTCATCCGGGGTACATAATATGTCCTCTTTTATATAGGAAGACAAGGTCATTGCTGCCTTCTTAGGATTTTGAGACTTTATAGCATTTATTTTTGAAAGCCTCACATTTACTTTTGCTTCAGAGAGCTGGTTAGACTGGTGTATAAGCTTTTTGCCTTACACAGGTACCATTGATCATATTTTCTTTAGATAATGCCTATGAAAAGTTTAATTTTACTTTGTCTCAGATTTTAAGAAATAGCCTACAGTTTCTTTAAGCTTGAGACACATTTACTCTGTCCTTATTGTCTGTTCTTGGTAAGTAAAGATAAATGTATGCAGGCCATCAAACACTTGCAGACTTAATAGTATGTGGCTCATACTTGCTGTTATTAATATCATAATGCCTGCTCGCTCTTGAAGCAAACGGGAGGAGTAGAGGTGCTTACTTTTCTAATATTTGAGTGTGGAAGAAGGGAGAGGATAGCCAAAATACTTGATATATCATTTTTTGACTGTCCACGTCTCCCCCCATTTTTTTTTCCTTTCCTCAAACTTTGGGGCCCTATAGGTCTCAGCCTTTTTGTGCCACATAATGTGGTACATCACCTGTGGGTCCCTAGTCTTATCTCAGGAATGCTTTATGTTCTGAAATTATTTGGTTTCCATACTTGTCTCCCATTAAGATTCTCCATTTTTGGAAAGCAGTTTGATTAAACTTGAACAGTTCTGGATGTTAGAGTATTTCTAGAAGCAGATCGTTTGTTGTTCATTATCATAAAAGGATATCTATTTTAGCCATGAACTGAGCATTATAATCAAATTTCTTAGAGCAGTATCCAAACATTGGACTTCTGAGAGCCCCTATCTATTTTGTTTTCTTTTAGTTCTTGGAGTAGGATGCTAGGATATAGGGCCCTCCCTAGGAGTTTTTCTTTTCCTGTCTATATAACATCCCATCTAACACTAGAATGCTATTTTTGGCTGTGTAAAAATATATTCATTTAGGAGAATGATTTGACATTTGTACATTAATATACATAGCTTTCTTGTTTGAATATTTCATTTTGCATGGGTAATATTAGTTGCATATTAAATGATTATGTAGTGTCTTATAATTTTTTAAAGTGTAACAAACTCCATATTAAAATGGTAAAAAAAGAGAACTCATTAATTACTGAATAATTCATAACTCATTGGCGTTCCATAAGATCCATGACACTTCTGATTCATCAAAGAGAGATTAAAGCATTTACTATAATGTAAAATTACATGTATATTAAAATATATGTTTTAATATTTTAAAATTGATAATGCATCTTTGGAAGTTTGCTTTGATTTTTTTGTTTGGGCTTATTTGGGTTTTTTAAGATTTTATTTAAATCCAAGTTAGTTAATATATAGTGTGTATTATTAGTTTTGGGGATAGAATTTAGTGATTCATCAAGTTTAATATAACACCCAGTGTTCAAGTACCTTCCTTAATGCCCATCACCAGTTTCCCCATCTTCCCACTCTCTGTCCCTCCAGCAACCCTCAGTTTGTTCTCTGTAGCTATGAGTTTCTTATGGTTTGCCTCTCTGTATTTTTTTTCCTTCTTTCCTCTATGTTCATCTGTTTTGCTTCTTAAATTTTACATATGAGCGAAATCATATGGTATTTGTCTTTCTCTGGCTGACTTATTTTGCTCAGCATAGTACTCTAGCTCTATCCACATCCTTGCAAATGGCAAGATTCCATTCTTTTGAGGGCTGAATAATGTTTCTGTGTGTGTGTGTGTGTGTGTGTGTGTGTGTGTGTGTGTGTGTTGCTTCTTTCTCCATTCATCAGTTGATGGACATTTGGGCTTTTTCCATAATTTAGTTATTGTTGATAATGCCTCTGTAAACAAGAGGGTGCATGTGCCCTTCAAATCACTGTTTTTGTATCCGTTGGATAAATATCTAGTAGTGCAATTGCTGGGTTGTAGATAGTTCCATTTTTAACTTTTTGAAGAACCTTTATACTGTTTTCCAGAGTGGCTGCATCAGCTTGAGTTCTCACCAACAGTATAAGAGGGTTCCACTTTCTCTGCATCCTCCCCAACATCTGTTGTTTCCTGACTTGTTAATTTTTTAGTCATCCTGACTGGTAGGAGATGGTATCTCATTGTGGTTTTGATTTGTATTTCTCTGATGCCAAGTGATGTGGAGCATTTTTTCATGTGTCTGTTGGCCATCTGTACGTCTTTTTTGGAAAAAATGTGTGTTTATGTCTTCTGCCCATTATTTTTCGTTTTTTGGGTGTGGAGTTTGATAAGTTCTTTATAAATTTTAGATACTAATCCTTTATCTGATATGTCATTTGCAAATATCTTCTCCCATTCCATAGGTTGCCTTTTAGTTTTGTTGGTTGTTTCCTTTGCTGTGCAGAAACTTTTTATCTTGAAGTTTCCCAATAGTTCAGTTTTGCTTTTGTTTCCCTTGCCTCTGGAGACATGTCTAGTAAGAAGTTCCTGGGGTTGAGGTCACAGAGGTTGCTGCCTGTGTTCTCCTCTAGGATTTTGATGGACTCCTGTCTCACATTTCAGTTTTTCATCCATTTTAAATTTATTTTTGTGTATGTGTAAGAAAGTGAGCCATATTTCATTCTTCTGTCTGGTTTTCCCAACACCATATGTTAAAGGGACTTTTATTTCTGTTGGATGTTTTTTCCTTTCTTTGTTGAAGACTAGTTGACCATAGAGGTGAGGGTCCATTTCTGGGTTTCTGTTCTATTCCAATCATCTTTGTGTCTGTTTTTGTGCCAGAACCATACAGTCTTGATGATTACAGCTTTGTAATAGAGGTTGAAGTCTGGAATTTTGCATCTTTAGAAGTTTTAACCCTTTAGCAGTCCTTTATCCGTAAGAAAATGTGATGATAGTTAATGTTATAGAGCTTGCTGCACAGGATGCACATACGTGCCTAAAGACTTAAACATACCAAAAGTTCGTGCCCCACCCTGTGAACACCAGATTGCAAAGTACTAATCAATGGTATGTACATATGTAATCTGAATATTCAGTTAATATCAAAGCCACACATACATTTTTGGTTTAATGTGTGGTTTTTAAAATAAATAAATATATAGAGTTTTTTTTTCATTCACTCATTTATTCATTTATTCAATAAGCATTAAGTACTTTCTGTATGCCAGGTGTTATATTAGATGTAGGAAATTCAAAGATATATGTCATTGTTTCTATTCTCAAGAAATAGTTAAGACAGATAGACTATGATACAATGAATATATTTATTTGTGATTTTACTGTTTTTAGTCTTTCCTCAATTTATAAGGCTCCACTTTTATTTGTCCTCTTATTGTCAGCTATGTAAGATAGACTTTTCATTGTAAAACACACTGTCCTTTTGAGTTTATTAAAGTTGAACAATAAAAAAAAATAAAGTTGAACAATAGCTTTACCTATTCTAAAGGCTGGAGGTTGTGGATTGGGTAGGCATGGAGTTTTCCATTTACCAAGAGCTAAAAAATTATGTCTAGTTGACTCAGGTAAGAGTGTTCGGCTATATTTCAGGAATGGAAAACACCTAGCGGTGCATGGTTAATCATCATGTGTCTCCTTAAGGCTTTGGAGAGATGAACTAAGCCTCTCTTCATTATTATTTTCTTCTCTTTTGTCCATGCCAGTAAGAAGTTGATTTCCACTTAGAAAATGAAGGTGGAGAAAGATCATCCTTCCCGTCACTGAACCTTTGTATTACTTTGGTTGCTTACATTCAGGAATGACTGTGATGATGCTTGAGATCTCCATCTGGCTTTCTATCCATATCCTAGGATTGACTGTGTATTTTATGACCTTTTCCTCTAAGAAATTATTTACCTGCTAATTTAGAGATTACCCTTAGGTTTCATTAGTTTATAATTTCAATTACTTCAATGGATCATAAAAATCGGTACTGTTTCCTCATTCTTTCTTAAAACTTAGTGCTTTTATTCATTCAATTAAAAAATTTCTTTGCTAGTCTCGTATGGCATTGTACTGGACTTTAGTAGTTGTCGATGGTGATAAAGTGATAGACTCTCAGAGAGTTTATCATGAGGGAGATGAGGAAGACCTACATTTAATCAACTAGCTAAAGCACAGTTGTATACTATAACTACAGAAACAAGCAGAGTGCTTTGGGAGTGAGAATGGAGAGATTAATGCTAACAGGGGAAGGACTTCTAAGAGATACTGCATTTGAGCTAAACTTTTGAGGATAAATTGGATTTTGATAGATGAGGAAGAAGAGGCTAACATTCCAGACTTCGGAATTGCAACAAAAGTTGAGATTTTTATAATGAAAATGTGAACTTTTTAATTTCAAAAGCTAACTGCTGGAGAAGTTGACTTAGGTATAATTTTAAGCAATGAAATGTCTGCAGGATATTGATGCATAATTTTATGCTCTTGAAGCAGTCTTTTTCAGAGATCATTATTAAAGACTTCTGATACTTTGTGGTGTACACTTTGTTTATATTCTAGACCATAATTTTAAAGTATTTTTTATATTTAATTTATAGTTTCTATATATGGTAAAACTGATTTTCTAATATGTATGTAATCAGTAAGTTTATATGATAGAACTGTAATATAGTTAGCAGTTGGTCTTTGAAAGATGATGTACTCAGAATTATTACAGATAAAATGTTTTAAGCAGCTATCAATGGAATGGCTTGCTACATTACTTCTCAGGTCAAATGTATTCTAATATTTAGGTTCACAAAAATTACTTTCAGGTTACAAATTGCTTTGATTTCCATTTGCATTTTTAAGGTCCTCTCTTTCAGTGGACTGCTTTTCCTCCACTTTACACATTACTGATTTAGAAAATCAAAATATATTCTCTTTATCAGTTTGGTTGACTTTTTTCAGCTATTTCTGGAAGCTTCTCATATATTAATGATAATCTCTTTTTTGTCATAAGTGTTTAGATGCTTTTCTAGCATTTTAGTGCTGATGGTTTTTGAAATACAAATGTTTAACATACCTTTGGAGTCATAATTTTGTTTGGAAAGGTTTACCCATTCATTACAAGATCTGAAAAATATTAGTCTGTATTTTCTTAAAATTCTTTTATATTTTTAAAAACATATTGTATATACTACCTGGAATTTTGTTTTGTATGTAGTGTGAAATAATCTTTTTGTTGTTAACTCACTTATTTGAAAATCGTTTATTAAATCATGTGATGTAAAAGTCATACCTGTATATAAAGATCTATGGAGCAACACTTAACAGAGAGCCTGAGATGAATTTTCTTCTTCCCGTATGTGACCCTGTGATAGTTCTCCTTTGTTAAGAGGAGGCCTATTCAGATGTAGTCCAATTTTTAATCATTAGGCAGAGTATTTGCTACAATCTCCACATGAGCTTTTTGGAGATAATGGGTTGATAAGATTCTTTATCTCAATTTTAATTTTTCATATAATACAGTCTTATTGTTAATCTCAGGCTTTTTAGTTTATCATTTTAGTATTTTTTAAGAGTTGCAGGAATATGTTGCATGTATATGCAATATTCATACTACTTTGCTTTCTGGCTCTATACCCTTTTGGACACTTCACATAGTGTCATATAACATGGTCTTTTTGCTTCTGGCTTATTTCACTTTAACATAATGATTTTGAGGTTTATTCATGTAGCATGTATCAAAATGTATAGTCATGGTATAGCATGTGTTCATGTTTATTGCTGAATATCAATATACTTTTATAGTTATTTAACAAATTATTCTAATTGTTTTGTCTTTCTTACTTTCAATACAAATTCTCTGAAGATAGAGATCATTGCTTAGTATAAATCCTTAAATCTAGGAATACCATCTACTGTGATTGCTTAGTATGTGGAGTAAAATGTTAAATCCAGACAGAATTCCAGAATAACATTTATGAAGTCACAGAATATTAGCCTTCATACCTGTCCTGTGTTTTGTTTTTTTTTTGTTTTTTTTTTTTAAGATTTATTTATTTTAGAATGCAAGTATGAGTGAGGGGAGTGACAGAGAGAGAGATCTTAAGCAGACTTCCCTCGGAATGTGGAGCTAGACACAGGGCTCAATCTCATGACCCATGAGATCATACATGACTGGAGCCAAAATCACAAGTTGGACATTTAACTGACCGAGCCACGCATGCACCTTTCTAATTTGTGTTTAATCTGTATATATACTAATATATATGTTCATGTATACATCTCTAGCATAATATTTATGCTTTCTTTCCTGCCTTTCATTACTTTTTTTCTTTTTTTTAAAAAAGATTTTATTTATTCATTCATGAGAGACATAGGCAGAGGGAGAAGCAGGCTCCCCTCAAGGAGCCCAATGCAGGACTTGATCCCGGACCCCAGGATCACACTCTGCACTGAAGGCAGATGCTTAACCACTGAACCATCCAGGCATCCCTCATTACTTTTTTCAATATGATTAAAACATGAGGAGAAATTTACCTAATTTTACACCAGCATAATAAAAGGAATGCTACTATATGTAGTAAAGTTTTCTTATAAAATTAGTAAGATAATATTGCCTTGATTCAGTGAGTTGCCTTCATAACTTTAGTTGGGTGTTTCAGTAATAAACTTTTATACAAATGGAAATTTATTGAAATGCTGATTGGTTTATAGACAGTGCTGTAATAGATAAAAAAAGGAGGTGACTCCTTAATTTCTCTTTCTTCAGTCTCATTGTTAGTGTATAGAAATGCCACTGACTTCTGGGCATTGATTTTGTATCCTGCCACGCTACCGAATTGCTGTATAAGTTCTAGCAATCTTGGGGTGGAGACTTTTGGGTTTTCTATGTAGAGTATCATGTCATCGGCGAAGAGAGAGAGTTTGACTTCTTCTTTGCCAATTTGAATGCCTTTAATGTCTTTTTGTTGTCTGATTGCTGAGGCTAGGACTTCCAGTACTATGTTGAATAGCAGTGGTGAGAGTGGACATCCCTGTCTTGTTCCTGATCTTAGGGGAAAGGCTCCCAGTGCTTCCCCATTGAGAATGATATTTGCTGTGGGCTTTTCATAGATGGCTTTTAAGATGTCGAGGAATGTTCCCTCTATCCCTACACTCTGAAGAGTTTTGATCAGGAATGGATGCTGTATTTTGTCAAATGCTTTCTCTGCATCCAATGAGAGGATCATATGGTTCTTGGTTTTTCTCTTGCTGATATGATGAATCACATTGATTGTTTTACGGGTGTTGAACCAGCCTTGTGTCCCAGGGATAAATCCTACTTGGTCATGGTGAATAATTTTCTTAATGTACTGTTGGATCCTATTGGCCAGTATCTTGTTGAGAATTTTTGCATCCATGTTCATCAGGGATATTGGTCTGTAATTCTCCTTTTTGGCGGGGTCTTTGTCTGGCTTTGGAATTAAGGTGATGCTGGCTTCATAGAACGAATTTGGAAGTACTCCATCTCTTTCTATCTTTCCAAACAGCTTTAGGAGAATAGGTATGATTTCTTCTTTAAACGTTTGATAAAATTCTCCTGGGAAGCCATCTGGCCCTGGACTCTTGTGTCTTGGGAGGTTTTTGATGACTGCTTCAATTTCCTCCCTGGTTATTGGCCTGTTCAGGTTTTCTATTTCTTCCTGTTCCAGTTTTGGTAGTTTGTGGCTTTCCAGGAATGCGTCCATTTCTTCTAGATTGCCTAATTTATTGGCGTATAGCTGTTCATAATATGTTTTTAAAAGAGAAATTAAGGAGTCAATCCCATTTACAATTGCACCCAAAAGCATAAGATACCTAGGAATAAACCTCACCAAAGATGTAAAGGATCTATACCCTCAAAACTATAGAACACTTCTGAAAGAAATTGAGGAAGACACAAAGAGATGGAAAAATATTCCATGCTCATGGATTGGCAGAATTAACATTGTGAAAATGTCAATGTTACCCAGGGCAATATACACGTTTAATGCAATCCCTATCAAAATACCATGGACTTTCTTCAGAGAGTTAGAACAAATTATTTTAAGATTTGTGTGGAATCAGAAAAGACCCCGAATAGCCAGGGGAATTTTAAAAAAGAAAACCATATCTGGGGGCATCACAATGCCAGATTTCAGGTTGTACTACAAAGCTGTGGTCATCAAGACAGTGTGGTACTGGCACAAAAACAGACACATAGATCAGTGGAACAGAATAGAGAATCCAGAAGTGGACCCTGAACTTTATGGGCAACTAATATTCGATAAAGGAGGAAAGACTATCCATTGGAAGAAAGACAGTCTCTTCAATAAATGGTGCTGGGAAAATTGGACATCCACATGCAGAAGAATGAAACTAGACCACTCTCTTGCACCATACACAAAGATAAACTCAAAATGGATGAAAGATCTAAATGTGAGACAAGATTCCATCAAAATCCTAGAGAAGAACACAGGCAACACCCTTTTTGAACTCGGCCATAGTAACTTCTTGCAAGATACATCCACGAAGGCAAAAGAAACAAAAGCAAAAATGAACTATTGGGACTTCATCAAGATAAGAAGCTTTTGCACAGCAAAGGATACAGTCAACAAAACTAAAAGACAACCTACAGAATGGGAGAAGATATTTGCAAATGACATATCAGATAAAGGGCTAGTTTCCAAGATCTATAAAGAACTTATTAAACTCAACACCAAAGAAACAAACAATCCAATCATGAAATGGGCAAAAGACATGAACAGAAATCTCACAGAGGAAGACATAGACATGGCCAACATGCATATGAGAAAATGCTCTGCATCACTTGCCATCAGGGAAATACAAATCAAAACTACAATGAGATACCACCTCACACCAGTGAGAATGGGGAACATTAACAAGGCAGGAAACAACAAATGTTGGAGAGGATGCGGAGAAAAGGGAACCCTCTTACACTGTTGGTGGGAATGTGAACTGGTGCAGCCACTCTGGAAAACTGTGTGGAGGTTCCTCAGTTAAAAATATACCTGCCCTACGACCCAGCAATTGCACTGTTGGGGATTTACCCCAAAGATACAAATGCAATGAAACGCCGGGACACCTGCACCCCGATGTTTCTAGCAGCAATGGCCACTATAGCCAAACTGTGGAAGGAGCCTCGGTGTCCAACGAAAGATGAATGGATAAAGAAGATGTGGTTTATGTATACAATGGAATATTACTCAGCTATTAGAAATGACAAATACCCACCATTTGCTTCAACGTGGATGGAACTGGAGGGTATTATGCTGAGTGAAGTAAGTCAGTCGGAGAAGGACAAACATTATATGTTCTCATTCATTTGGGGAATATAAATAATAGTGAAAGGGAATATAAGGGAAGGGAGAAGAAATGTGTGGGAAATATCAGAAAGGGAGACAGAACGTAAAGACTGCTAACTCTGGGAAACGAACTAGGGGTGGTAGAAGGGGAGGAGGGCGGGGGGTGGGAGTGAATGGGTGACGGGCACTGGGTATTATTCTGTATGTTAGTAAATTGAACACCAATAAAAAAAAAAAAAAAAAAAAAAAAAACAGGAAAAAAAAAAAAAAAAAAAAAAAAAAGAAGAAAATAAAAGGGGTGTATGTGGATGGGTGGATAGATGAACAGGAAGACCGGTAGAAATACCTGGAGAATCAATGCTTAAGAAATACAATTTAAAAATACTTTAAAAATTAAAAAAAAAAAAAAAAAAAAAAAAAAAAAAAAAAAAAGGAGGTGAAACAACGTTTGTGAAGGAATTTTTTGTGGATTGTATAATTTATACATGCATGCTTCTTTGATTAGATGAATTACCAGCTTTCCCTTACAGTAAAACTCCAAGGCAATTTACACTTAATCATGCTGATGAAATTAGGTGAATTACTCAAGATTGCAGAATATAGGACTTAATTTATCATTTGTTATCTTTTCCAGATTTGTATGAGATTACATGAGGAGTTAGTCTAAATGCTTTGTCAGCAGTTTACATATGAAGTTTTATTAAAGCATTAAAGTCAAGACTTTAATCAAGTTTAAATATATATTTTAAAATGTATTTAAAGTAATTTATATTTATTTTTATATTACATTAGCACCTAAATGTACTATTTAGGTAGGTAAGGTAAAAATACTGATTTATGAAAGCTCTTTCTACTCTTCCTAATTTTCCTACTGGTGTTAGCTATCAAGAAAATGGACTATTATCTTTTAGCTTTGTAACTTCATTGTTAAAATATGAAGTTGTTTGTAATTTCACAAGTTATTTTTCCTCCATTTGGGAATGAGTTAAAAATGAGGCATGGGGAAAGTAAGTATATTTATTATTTTATGTAGTCATTTTTGATGGACTGTTTATTTGGTAAGACATTTCACTTCCTTGAAGCAGTAAAACATTTAGCAGTTTACCTTGTTAGTATTTGTTAAAATGAGTAGCTTAGTTTCTGGTCATGAATCATATTAGTTGAAAGAACCTGAAAGCTACTTAATATTTCATTTAGATTGTTACTTGTTTTTGTTATTGAGAGTGAATTATTAGACAAGATTTTTTTTAAGATTTTATTTATTTATTTTAGAGCATGCACATGCATGAGCAGGGGGAGAGGAGCAGAGGGAGAGAATGCCAAGCAGACTCCCCACTGAGCAGGGAGGATCCTGACATGGGGCCTGATCTCATAACCCCATGACCTGTGCAGAAATCAAGAGTTGGATGCACCCAGGTGCCCCTGGACAGTTTTTTTGTTTTTTCTTTTGTTTTGTTTCTTTTTAATGCCACTTGTTTTCCTGAATCTGAATTTTTGTTTCCTTCTTTCTTTGTTAATAAAATCTTATTATACAAAAGGATTTGAACACAGGTGGGTCTGTTTGGTTTAAACTTGATAGAAGTCATGGATAATGCTTTCAAAGGAGAAAATATAAGTCAAGAGAAAAAGAGTAAGGAACAATGACTTACTAGCATATGATAGCTCACATATGTGGTGTGCAAATATGCTCCATCTAAGGATATGCCATTTTCATCTACATAGAGTCACTTACATGAAAACATACAAATGTGTAGATTTCAGGCCTTGCAGTCACATCCCGAAGCAGCTGGGGAGTGCCCTCTTCTGCATAAATCTGTACCAGCACATGGAGCCATCCCATTTACTGACTCAGTTCTGAGCACATACTGAACCACTTGGCAGATACATACCTGCTATGTGTATCTTTAGCCATCCCCTGAGGTTACTGTTGTCTCTCGGTGATCCATTCTTGCTTCAACTCTGAACCTGACAAAGACCCTAACCGTCCTAACTCTGAACCTGACACAGATACTTCTGTGGGGGAGGGAGTGGAAGGGCCCAGGAAGGAATGTGTACATTGCAAGTAGCACGTATGTCCCTCTTACTGATGGTTTATATGAAAAGGCCAGAATGTAGATGCATGTATGTGTGCAGCCATGACTGCTACTCTCTTGGACTCAGTGAAGTTCCTCTGGAAAGCTCTTCAGGTTGTCAATATTCCTATTTGAAAAAGGGGCACCTTTTTTCTAATTTATAGAAAGGCACTGCAAAAGCTAGTAAAGGCCCTGTAGATAGTAGGACTATTTTCAGTGTCCCCTGGCATCCTTTGCTGTCCATTGAGTCATTTTTTGGAAAGCTGACACTTTTCTTAGGAAAAACAAAATAGTTTTCAATATTTTGAAATTCAGATTAAACCTTTTTTTTTTTAAAGCCAAAATCCCAGTGTGATTTTTTTTCACTTATTCTTTAATATTATATATGTGCTACAGGACTCAACTGTGTCACTTCACCTTAGCTAAGATTTAAATTTAGCTATTATTATTTATGTCTGCTAAATTTGCAGTTTTGTTTTTGTGTTGTAGCCCCAATTTATAAGAGTGGCTCATTTCGAGCCATATAAAGTGAGAAGAATAATAAAGGATTACTAAAACTTAAAATAACATTATGAATATAAGTAGTAAATAGTTCTCCAGTACAAATATGATGTGTAAGTTTGCACATTCTATTACAAATGAATCTGCAATATGTAATTTTGCAGAAGCTATCAAGAAACAAAAATGTGAAAAAGTCAAGTTTGACGATGCATACCTGAATCGGATTTTGATAGACTAGTAATTTATTTGCCCTGTGTTTTGTTTGTCATGAAATTTTATGAAACTGAAAACCTTCAGAGCATTTGTGTTTTATTCAAAGCATTTATTTGTACTTTGAACAGATTTCAGTAGAATTTTCAATAGAATCTAAAGTGTGGCTGTCTTTGCATTTAGCTTTTGATTTCATCTAATCAGGGTGAAGGGACTGCTCTTTCAATTTTTCTCAGTGACTATCTGCAAAAACTTCTCAGTTCTTAATTCTTAACAGTGTTTACATAAAGCTAAAGAAGAAACTCGAAGATAGTGTCTCCAAAGTTCTTTATCTTCTTTTTACAATACTTGAGCAATCCAGTGCACTAGTGAAGCTTCATTTTACTCTTGTATCTGTCTTCTAAGCAAGGTCTCATTTTTCCATTTTAAAAATCAATTTAGTCCTTTACAACATAGATAGGAATAATGACAAAATAATTACTAGGGTAATGAAATAGCAAAATATTTCAAGATACAGGAATACAGATGATTAAGATCCCATAATTCATCTTAGATTTATAGAAGGGTACAAGAAAGCCATATGATAACTGGGGAAAAAAAAGGCTGTGTGTTTGATTCTATTAAAAATAAGTAAAATTGGGCAGCCCGGGTGGGTCAGCGGTTAAGCTCCGTCTTCAACCCAAAGTGTGATCCTAGAGACCCGGGATTGAGTCCCACATCGGGCTTCCTGCATGGAGCCTGCTTTTCCCTCTGCCTGTGTCTCTGCCTTTCTCTCTCTCTCTCTCTCTCTCTCTCTGGTCTTTCATGAATAAATAAAATATTTTAAAAAGATAAATAAAATTGACCTTTGATATTTTATAAGACTGCTAAGAGAAAAAAATGTCATGAAACAATATTCCTCACAAAGAGAGCTACTGAAAAAAAACTTCAGAATATAAATTTGGATCCAGTAGATTCTGCTGATGTATTAAGAATGAGAATGTAATATATTTTACTTTTTGAAGATGCTTATCAAGGTTTTATTTTTAAGGTTGTTTTTTTTTAATATTCTCTTAGTTGTTTCCCTTTCCTCATAGAATCAGATTTCTTTTCCTCCCTCCTTCCTTAACTCTCTCCTTGCCCTTCTTCCTCCCTTTCCCTCCTATTCCTTTTCCCTGTCCCTTCACTCCTGCTCTCTTCTCCACTCTTCCCCTCTTTCCATTGTCCACCAGTCCTTTTTTCCTTCCTACCTTTCTTCCCTCCTTCCTTCTAATTTTGCTCTGTATCTGGTAATTGTTTATCATCTTTATATTTAAAACTAGGTATGGTTTATTTTAGGTTATAAACATTTGTCTTGTTTGCTTTTTATGTAAGTACTTTGTTTTTCCATACTGTTTTGATTACTACAGCTTTGTAATACATCTTGACGTCTGTGACTGTGATACCTCCAGCTTTGTTCTTTTTCATGATTGCTTTTCTGTTTTGATTTTCTCCTTGAATGGGAAATTTGATAGAGATAGGGCATGTTAACTGACATTGTCACTGTTGGGTGGGTGGAAAGAGCTGCCCAACTGGCTCTGGGCTCCCTAATGTGTTAATGAGGAGGGATTCATTCTGGGTGGTAACACCCACACCGGAAGCCTTAGCACTTCCGTTATTCAGTGAAATATTCTTGGAAAACAGCCTGTATTCATGGAAGTGGTAGGTTTAAATACTCTGCCTCCCAACCTGAAACCATTTTCCTGGGCAATACAGATCATGATGGGTGGTTATTGCAACAGTTGTTCTGTTTGTAAACCTTTAATCAACCTTGATTTTGGCTCTACTTTTCACTGCCACCCTTAATCTCAGTGACTCCCATCTTCAGTGTAACCACTTTATACTGTCTTCTGGGTTGTCTCCTCTGTTAATTTTATTCCTAACTCTTTATTTTCCCTTCTTGAAACATGTTGCTATCTTCTCTCCTGCTCCTTCACTCTCCTCTCCTCTCTTCCTTCACTGTTGTGGGTTTAGGCTTTTCTGTCTCGGTACTATAAGTACTAGGGTACTAGGGAGTACTAGAAGTGAACACATTTTCTCAGTGTGCAACTTTCTGGAACATGCATATCAAAAAGCAGCATCTATCAGAGTTTTTACTACCACTAGTATTTGAAATTTTCATTTTCATAGCAGCCCAACTATTAAATTTTTTTGCCAGCTAAAGTGTGTTTCTTTTTCTAATGTGTAATCTTCTATAAGAAATTAGCAAATTCTCATTTTTTTCTTTTGAGTTTGTTGTTAATATAATTTTCTATGAATTATTGATTACTTTGAATTACAGTTACTGTGAAGTCCTGGGTCTCATAAGCAGTTTTCATAGGATCTTTATGCAGTACATTGAGTCTTTAGTACATTTGCTTCAAATATCTGCTAGTCTTTTCTTTTCACCCTAATTTTAATTATGTTTATTTTATCAGTTATTTTTATTTGAACATGCTTATCTGCTTCATGATTTCTAAACTTTGAAATAATAAAGTTACTACCTCCCCAGACAATTTATGTTAATTAGGACTTTTATTTTTGTTTTACTAAACTTTCTAAAATTAATTTCTGTGAAACACTCTTGCAGAATAATTTGGCAGGGCATTTTAAGAGCCAAGAAATTGTCTCTGTTTTGATCCTGTTCAAAGCTTAATTAAAAGGAGGGATAAGAATTTGTTTGGTGTCTTGAATTCAACTATATTCTTATTTTGTCAAATGGTTTGAAATACTAAACGGTAAAATATTTTTGTGTTTTCCAGATTATTGCTCGGTTGTAACAATTGTGGACCAGACAAATGTAAAGCTAACCTGCATGCTCTTTAGTGGAAATTATGAAGCCCTTCCAATAATTTATAAAAATGGAGATATTGTTCGCTTTCACAGGCTGAAGGTATAGTTCATACTATCTAGAACTTATCTGTTTGAAGAGAACTCTATTTTTCACTAATACTAGTTAGCACTAATTATGTGGTTACTGTGGTAGAACATGACATCAAGCATTTCAAGAGATAAGAAGAAATGTAAATAATACCAGACTTCAAATAATTAATATTAGGAAGCCTTTTCATTTGGACAAATTTCCTGCCCTCCTTCTACCAAAAATGTGTTAGATGCCAAGATTAAGACTAGTTGCATTGTCTTCTCACTTCTGAGTATAGATTGATACTTTTAGAGGTTTTCCATGTAGAGCTGGGTTAAAAAAAAAAAACCAAACATATACATATACACACATACACACATACATATATAATGTATGTATATAAACAATTGAGAAGTTCTATTTTCCCTGTTTGTTGTATTAATTCAAGTACAGTGAAAGCATTGAGAAGTATAAAATCAGTAAGTTCATCTTCTTTTATGAAAAATGTATTAAAGCATGAACAGATATTTTGGTACTTTTAAAATTATGCTAGCTGTCAAACAATTATATGTAAGGAAACCTTTAATATGAAGGTAGAGCTATTAAATAGTATGTAATTTAAAAAGAAATTACTTTAATATTTTCAGGCCTTTAGGTTTTAAGCATTTTAATCCCTTCATCTTTTCCTCTTGTTACATGGGTTTCCATGAAGCTCTTTTATTATCTTGGTTGTCTTTTTTTTTTTTTTTTTGTAATGCTTCAGTTTATCGTGTCTCTCATGGTCAGTGCGATGCTCATAAGCGAGCAAAATATTCTGGAAGTGTTCTATTCTTGGCTTTGGTGGGAATTACCTTTCTTAATCTCTATGCCTTTCCCCGAGAATAGGAGAACAGTAGAGAATATTTGTGAAAAGTTAAAAAGGAAATAGAAGTATTGTCATTGTAGCACTATATTTCAGGTTTATTCCAACTTCAAAAAATAACTTATTTCCTACACACACTTTTTTCAGACAGTATACTCTTCCCTACTAATGTTTTTAGTTGTTCTTGCTATTAATTGAAGTAGAATATACATCTCAGTTCTATTTGTTCTAAAGAGAATAGAC
Source organism: Canis lupus baileyi (assembly GCF_048164855.1). Lineage (NCBI taxonomy): Eukaryota > Metazoa > Chordata > Mammalia > Carnivora > Canidae > Canis > Canis lupus. Next base: position 49,974,256 of record NC_132855.1, on the reverse strand, counting down.
TCTAGGTTTTGTTTTCTAATGTCTGGCTTATGCTTGTGTGATTCAACCATATTACTGCATATAGTTTCACTTTGTTCATTTTCATTGGTAAGTGGTATTCCATTGTGTGAATGCATCAGAATTTATATAATCTGGGACATTCAGTAAGTATGAGGATATTATGCTGCTTATAAATAGTCTAATACATGGTTTTTAGTGAATATATATGTTAATATTAATTTTATTTATTAATGGAAAATTTACTGGATAGACTACATAGATTAGCTATATCATGTTTACTTGAAGATAGATCAATAGAATTTATCTGCTCTGAAGAATAAGGATAAATAAAAGATTGACAGAGCCTTAGGGACCTGTGAAATAATGTTAAATGGTGAAACATGTCATTTGAGATGCACAAGAAATCCATGTGAATGGGAAACAAAAGTCTTTATAGAAATAAATAGAAACAACCAGAATTTTTCCAAATTTGATAGAAAACATGGACCTAGAGATTTTAGAAACTCAGTGCACCCCATGCATGGCACCACAAAGAAAAACACTTAACCAAATCACTGTGAAACCACTGAAAAAGATCTGAAAAAAAGATCCTCATATGGGCTGGCAGAGAAATAAGACATTCCATATAGGAAACCGTAATACCAGCCATCTTGAGAGGAACAAAACAATGATAAATTTAGAGTGGTGATAGATAATTTATTCACCTGGAATTTTGTATCCAGAGAAAATGTTTTTCAAAAATGAGAGAATCCATGGCCAGTGTCTTCACTACAAGTAAATGCTAAAGGATGGTATTCAGGACAAAAAAGAATGCTACTAACCAGAAACTTCATGGTTAGGAAATGATTAAAAACAAACAAAAAAAGGAAATGGTGAGTAAATGGTAAAAGATACTGTTTTGTAGTTCTTCCCATAATTTCACTAAAAGATAAATGGCTGCTTAAAAGAAAAAGAAAAACATTTAGGAAGATGGAGTTTATAAAATATGTAAAAGAATATGAACGATAGCTCAAAGGATGGTTAGTATAGTTAAATGGAATCATACTATTGAAAGGTTAGTACCTTTAGAGGTTATTACACTTTCGGTAGAAAGTGTAAAACAGATATGGACATGTGGGGAATGTGATATGGAAAGTAGGGATTATGTAGTAGAACTATATTGATTCCAAGTAGACTTTGAGATAAGGATTCTTTCATAGCTCAGAGGAAGTAAACAGAATACTAATAAGTTCAAAATAAGACAAAAGGAAAAATAGAAAAGCAAAATTTTTAAAAAGCAAAAACGGAGACACAAAAGGAAAACAAATAAGATAGTAAAATATAACCATATCAATAACTTTTATGTAAATGGACTAAACAGCTCTTTTGTATGGGATAAGTAGACTGAATAAAAAAAAGCTAAAACAAATATCACTCCCTACAAGAAATGAAGACACAAACAAGTTGTGAGTAAAACTGTAGAAAAGTTATACCAAGCAAACAATAGCATAAAGAAAATGAAAACACTATTTTAATATCACAGTATTACAGGAGATTAAAAAGGGATGCATCTCATAAGGACAAAAAGGTTTCTTTGTGAAGAAGATACAACCATGGTAAATGGACATACACATGAATCCACTAGCTGAGCTTCAGAATTGGAAAGCCAGAGTCTTTGTTGATGATCTTGGCTCTCAGTCTGCTGAAATCATAGCCTCACTGCATTGAAATCATAGCCTCACTGCATCTTAGTCAAGTTGAAGTCTTGTACTTTAAGTGTTCTAGTTTTCCTTGTAACAGTCATAAGTAATGGTCACTTAGCATCTTTTTTCCTTTTGTAAATTATACCTTAGTAAGAAAAGTAACAAATGTAAAAGTGCAAACCTGATAGGGTCAGGGAGTGGATCACCTAGATCTTTAAAAAAGACCAATAAATATTACATAGTGTTTTATGGTTTGTATGGTGCTTGTGGATCTTGATACAGCCGGTTGATTTTATCATTTTGTATATTAATTAAATGAACATATTAAATAATTATATCCTCTCAACTATGCTGGCAGAATTTATAATCTCTCAAATTTCTTCAGTTCTTGGGTTCTGCATAGGTAAGCTGTTTTGTTTTCTGCTCTGCCCAACTTTCTTAGATCCAAGTATATAAAAATGAAACTCAAGGTATCACCAGCTCTGGCTTTGCATCTTTGACATTTGAGGGGACTTTGGGAGCTCCTGTCATACCTCGTACTTCAAGCAAGTATTTTAACTTCACTGCTGAGGACCAGAAAATGGTAGAAGCTTTACGTGTTTGGGCATCTACTCATATTTCACCTTCTTCAACATTAGTAAAATTGTGTGATGTTCAACCATTGCAGTATTTTGACCTGACTTGTCAGCTCTTGGGCAAAGCAGAAGTGGATGGAGCATCATTTCTTTTAAAGGTAGGTATTTTAAATGCTTTAAGTTGTAAGTTAACACCACCTGCATATGAGTTTATGTTTCATTTTGATGGGATAAGTATGCATACTGTGTTATTATATTAAGAGCTTTAAATCCAGCTTAACCATTTATGATGAGCTGAGATATTCATGCAACTCTACTCTTGAATTTCTTTATACTTCCAGAGAAAAATAGTATTACAATAGTTCATAGTTTATGCTTTATTTTTATTTTAGAATTAATAAAATATAGTTATTTTCTACTGTTTTAGTTTAGTTACAGTTCTACATATGCATGTTTTTGCTTCCCTGTCAAGGTATCCTTCCTTCTCATTTATTTTCTTGGCTCATGGATGTTGGGTTTTCTTCCCATGTCATTTCACTGCTTGTTTCATTGGGTAGATCACAGATGATTTTTTTTTTTCATTCACAGATGATTTTGAAGTATTTATTTTTATTCTTGTTCTCTTTTGTTTTTAAATCATCATGATTTTTAAAAAGTAACATAAGACCATATAATCTTTGTTTACATACCCCAATTTACTCATGAATGGCTTCTGAAAAAGACAGTTGTCTGATGTTAATCCTCACCTACTCATCCTAGGCAGGATGCATTTAAACAAACACTGCTTCACCTCTGCTCCTATGGTTATTTCTTTAGCTTCTGACTCTTTGAAACAATAGGACAAGAAACAATACAGAGGCACAAGTATTGGACAAGTATTGGGTTTACCTTAATTATCATTTATAACTTGCTCTTATTAAGGAATGGGGAAGATAGAAATCCCTGAATAAAAGATGAAGTTTTTTAAAGTTGTAAGTACTCTGAAAAAAATTAATTGCGTGCTATAAAAAAGTTAAGTCAAGTATGACATCTGAAGTTAAAGCAAAGTAAAATCATCCAAAGTTAGAAGGAATCATAGGTCAGCCAGTTATAGTTTCTGCCCAAAGTGACATTCTTAACAAATGAGCTTTTGTTAATCACTGAATGTTTCTGATGACAAGTAATCTATTGTGCAGAGTATACCCCCATCTTTTGACTGCTGGGTTAGAAAATTCTTAAATTCTGAGATATAATCTGCAGCCTTTTAGCTGACATGGCTGAATCTGCATTCACTCTAAAGCAACAAAACATATGCCTGCATCCCATTTTTATAGATAGCCATTTCACATAAGTGAAAACAGCTTTCATGTCGATGTTATTTTAGAATACAGCATTCAGAAGTGAATGTAAAAATTTCTTGAGGACAATTTAAAATAAATCTCAGAAGTCTGTATACTCTTTGACTCAACAATTTTCTTTCTCTAAATTTATTTTTGTAAGTTTTCTAAGTTTATTTTGTAAATATGGAAAATTGCATTTAAAAGAATATTCTTATATTTCTTACAGTAATAAAAATTGGAAAAATTCATTAACAATAGAATTATGTGAAGTAATGTATTATGTAATACTCTTTCAATAAAATGACATTGTAGACATAGTTATTAATATGGATATTCATAATTTTACTTGGCAATTAATGCAATTTTATTTACATACTAAAATGTATTATATGCATAGTAAAAATACATTAAGAAGAATATATAGCAATATTTTTACTCATGTTATCTCTAGGAAGTCAAATTTTGAGTGATTTTTTTTTTCTGAAATTGATTTTCCTATCACATACCAGAAATAACTTTTTAAATTATGTTTTAAACACAAAAAGAGCCAGACATTACTCCAAGGTGAGGTATGGAAAGCATGAAATGTAACAATTATTTCCTGTCTCATCCTGGATATGATAGTAGTACAGTTTCCTTTATTAGTAACTATGATACTAATTTAATTATTCTTATAGACATGTTTTACCAGTAACACATTAAAACAATTATACACTGTAATCCAGTTTATTTTTAGAAATCAGAAATGATTGTTTTTAAAGAAAACTATAATCCTCTTTGTGAATGTTAAATATATTTGTGAAAATGTTTAGCAAAATAGAAGTATGCCTCCTTAACTTGATAAACAATTTCTCCTGTAAATTAATCAAAATGTTTAGTGGTAAAATTCTGTCAGTAATGCCAGGAACAAGACAAAAATACCCACTATTTCTCTGTTACATTGTTCAGGAAATCTCAAGAATTCACTAAGATTAAAAAAAAATGGAGTTATAACTCTCTTTAAAAGAATGAAAAAAAAAATCAGTACTTTTAAGATGTAAAAACCCAAACAATGAACTGAAAAGCTTTTTGGATTAATAAAATTATTCATTGACATAGCTGATTTAAAACATTAGTGAAATACAGCTTTGCTCCATATTAATAACAAATAGAACATATAATTGAGCAAAAGTTCTTTCAACATCGCAGTGACTGTAAAACAAGACAGTTATAGCAAGAAAGCCCTGAACGTCTGTGAAGAAAACTAGAAAGATTTACTGAGGAGCATAAAAGAAAAGTTAGGACTACTAAAAGATTTTTTATTCTTTTTTAAAGTGTTTGTTTTTTTTTAATGAAGTGCTCTTTTTGTTATAACTGTATTTATTGAATTGACAGTGGTTCTGAAATTTACTAGAAACACTAAATGATCAAGAATAAGACAAGAAAAACTTGACAAAGAAAACTCGGTCGTTTTCTACCATATCAGATATCAAAGCATATTGTTCAATTACATTAATTAAGTTTATAGTAAAACTGATGAAAAGATTGGGAACCTCAGAAACAATCTTACACTATACGTATAATATATGCATGATAAAAATAACATTAAAAATCATTTCAAATTGATAGGTTGTTAAATAGTGATTATTACCTGTTTTGAAAAAAGAATCAGATCTATATATAATACATAATTTCTAACAGATTAAGTTTTGATACAAAATTACAAAAGTTCCAGAAGTCATTAAAAAACAAAGCAAGACTGGGTTGTAAGTGATTAAAACTGAAGCATAAAAGCAATGTAGCTACACTGCTCTCTCAGCTCCTCCCCCAAAAGACTGGTAGATTTGTCTGTAAAGCTATTTTAAAGTCATAAAAACAGTAACACAAAATGAAAGAACAAATTCCAAGTGGAGACAAATGTTTGTGACATATAAGTGTTCCAAAGTGTTTGTCCTAGTTCTTTGAATAATCTAGGGAACAGTGAGTGACCCAGACTCAATGATTGTTTATTTGAAACTTGGCCTAGTCACCAGCGTTATTGAATACTTCCTCTGTAAGTGGACACGGGCAGACAAGAACTCTGTAGAAATGTAGTGTTTTCTGTTTAGCGAGCCTGTTTCTCTTGCCTAGCCAAATTTCTTACATACAGAGGGATTCTTACCTCATGCCAGATGTCTTTTGTCATGCCCTTCTATAACAAAGGGCCTAGCACAGCACAGGCTAGCTTGCATCTTAAGGATGGCATGGTGCATATTTACTCATCCTGTGCCCTGTTGCATCCTTATCTCAACATAGCTTACATAGCAGTTCAGTATATCTTTTCCTTTTCCAGCACCCATGAGTTTCATTCATTTGTATTCATAATCTCTGATATAAACAGAATGTTCCTATCTGTACTTTTAAAGGCCTTTTCCAAAATAGAACAAAGTGAAAAAATGAGCGAAGTTTAGGAAACATTCCTAAAAGTTAGGGATTCATACTTAAGAAAATGAGCAGATATAGTCATAAAGGTTTGTATGTAAGATGGTAAAAAGATAAATTCAACAATATGTTAATACTTTTTTCTAAGCAGTATGAATTTCTTTCTTCTTTGTATTTTCTACATGTCCTATATCTATGTAGTCCTTTTACATAGATAGTCCTTTTATATACATGTTATCAGAACATACACCATATTTAAGGTTTAGCAGATATTTGAAAGAATACATTTAATTACTTTTAAGTTATGTTATCAGCAAATAAAATTCTTCTAAAAGTCTCCACAGTTACACAAAAAGATCCTTAAACTTTGCTCTACTCTGTTATGGCAGGTATGGGATGGCACCAGGACCCCGTTCCCATCATGGAGAGTCTTAATACAAGACCTTGTACTTGAAGGAGATTTAAGTCATATCCATCGGCTGCAGAATCTGACAGTGGACATTTTAGTCTATGATAATCATGTTCAAGTGGCAAAATCTCTAAAGGTGATGTTGGTAGCAAATGTTTGCTCTTTTTTTTTTTATTTTATTTTATTTTATTTTATTTATGATAGGCACACAGTGAGAGAGAGAGAGGCAGAGACACAGGCAGAGGGAGAAGCAGGTTCCATGCACCGGGAGCCCGACGTGGGATTCGATCCCGGGTCTCCAGGATCGCGCCCCGGGCCAAAGGCAGGCGCTAAACCGCTGCGCCACCCAGGGATCCCATGTTTGCTCTTTTTGTTTTTACAGATGGGTAAATCACATTTACAGATATTTGAGGTCTAGAAATTAACTTTAATTTTTAATGTGTAAAATATATTGAAAATAAATTATTAGGGCAGCCCCGGTGGCGCAGCGGTTTAGCACCGCCTGCAGCCCAGGGTGTGATCCTGGAGACCTGGGATCGAGTCCCACATCGGGCTCTCTGCATGGTGCCTGCTTCTCCCTCTGCCTGTGTCTCTGCCTCTCTCTCTCTAGCTGTGTCTCTATGAATAAATAAATAAAATCTTTTAAAAAAAATAATTAGAAGATGCATTAAGTTATAGTGTCTTAACTTATTGAAATTATAAAGAATATTTCTTGAATATTTTAAAGCTGTACACAGTTTTACTATAAAAATAGGAAAAATTTTATTGTACGAAATTGTATAAAAAACTTGTAAGCTTAAATGTTAAGCTTTATTAATTGGTTTTTCAAAATCTAGCCTACAACTTTGTACTCATTATTTTAATAAATTGTTAATCCACTTCTAATATATATCATAAATTATATTTTTGTACTGTACAGTTTTTTAGAATTTGCTCACTGCTTCTGAGTTATTTTTTAGGTAAAAGTGAACTTCAGATATGGCACTTCTTGATTATTACTATTGGGAATATTTTATTTTTTTTAATGCAGATATCTTTTCTAGCAACAAATGGCATCATTAATAACAATAGTAATGTTTGGTAAGCACATCATATATATTTAGCACTATCCTGTGTAGTTGGTCACCATTGTCACCATTCCTATTTTACAAATTAGAAAACCGAGCAAGTTTTTTTAATAAAGAATAGTTAAGGTAATCTTAAGCCCAAGATTTCATGGCTATGTGGATGAAGCCAGTATTTGAATCTAGTTGTTGCATCCAAAGCCAGTCCTTTTAAAGCAGTATAAAGAAATGATTTCTGTTTATTGCAAATAGTTTCCATTCTACCTTTAGGGAATTATACAACCTACTTATAGAAAGTTATATGGCCCGCTTATCGGACGAAAACAGTAAAAGTGAATTGCAGTTGTTTTAGATCTGAATTTTATGCCCTGTTTTCCCTTGTAAATAAATGTTCTTGGAAAAGGAAATAGTTCCTCCTACACTGCATTACAAATAAGCCCATCCAACTCAAGTCAATAAATTTAGGTTAAAGTGAGGAAAGTGATAACTGAACTTTCTTGTCCTTTGTGTGTGTGTGTACATGTTTTCATACCTAAATATCAAGAGAAAATTGGCTTTTGAAAATACATGTTTTGATGCTTTTCCCTGATTTTCTCTACACGGATTACTTTATTTTAAAAATAAATGTAATGATAAAGCTAACTCAAAGTCTTTTAAATGCAGATAGAGTTCTGGGGCACCTGGGCGGCTCAGTTGGTTAAACATCTGTCTTGGGCTCAGGTCATGATCTCAGGGTCCTGCAGTAGATCCCTGCTCAGTAGGGAGTCTGTTTCTCCCTCTGCTTACGCCCCACCCACCGCCTCGTTCTCACTCTGTCTCAAATAAAATAAATAAAATCTTAAAAAAAATATATCGAGTTCTTATGAATGAAAAAGGTTTACATTTTCTGTTAAATTCTACTTTCACAATGTAATTCCCTTCTCTCTTTATGCTGCTTTTATAGGTCTTTCTGTTATCCCCCCTTGCTTGTCCTGATTTCCTTGTCTAAGTTATTGAATACCGCCTAGCACAGTGTTTTCCTTTTAGTAAGGATGAAGTGAATAATATCTGCTAGTAGTGAATGAATCAGTGAGCACTGAATTTTCAAATTTTTATTCAGCTCCCTTTTTGTCTGCTTTATCTCACCCACTAGAGGGTGCTCTGAGCACACATTATTAGAAATATAGTACACTTCATCTTTTTCAAAAGATATCATATTATTTATCTGCAATGTAATAGGAAAATGAAAAGGATTTTCTCTGTGTAAGTAATGCATCTGTTGGCTTTTATTAAATGTATATTGACATCCCATTTTATTTGTTCTAAGACAACCATTTGATATTAATTTAAGAAATCCCCAGAGTTAGATGACCTTGATATAAATGAATTCTTATCAGCACTTGGTGACAACTGTTTGAAATTGATACTGAAATACATGGAACAGATTTTTATTGAATAGGAACAGGGAAAAAATATTTTTTAATAAAATAGTTAAGGCAATCTTAAAGAATAATTGTCTTTTATATATAATACATTTTATAATTGAAATTGCCTTTAACATTTCTCCTAAATTTTGCTTTTTAAAAGTGTTACACAAGCATACATGCACAAACCCACATATATATGGGCACACATGCATGCGCGCGCGCACACACACACACACACAAACTTCCAATTCAAAGTTTTTGTCTAGAAATTAAAGCAGTGTATTCCCAATCATTAGTCTTATCCTGACACAATTTAAAAGTAATTATAAAAAATATATAGTCTTAATTATTTTTTAGCCTTCAGTGTCCCAAGAGCTGACTCTCAGTTCAACTGATTGTTTTCAGACATACACAAGTAATTAAAACGTTAAACTTAAACGGAATTTCTTGAGAGTTTGTGGAAGATTAAAATTATTTCTAAAGGGATAGCAATTTCTTGATAGCTATATTTGCTTTATTTTTTATGTTTACTGAAATGGACTTTTATCACAATTTTTGAAAGTATATTTTTATAATTTTTGATTATGACTCACATTTTTAGAATCTTACCACATTACTGACAAGATGAGGCAATATGTATCTATTATAGTAGAGCATCTGGCACATTTCATAGTATATTTAGCAAGCTTAAAAAAAATACAATGCTGCCTCCAGAAGGAATTTCTGGAAATAACAGTTTGTCATCTTGATAGGCTATTTATATAAATAAATTCTTTCTTAATCTTTACTGTTTTATTATGAAAGACAGTAGTAGAAAAGTTAATGCAATAAATACCCATGTGCATGTCATCTAAACTTAACATTTTTAAATGTTTTTGCCACACTAATTTCAGGTACTTTTAATTTTTAGGACATAAATCTCTACATTTTGAATCTTCTTTGTACGTCTGTTCATTCTAAATTTTGCTCCCTAGTATCTTCTTTCTTTTTATCCTAATATGTAGGTATGTACACATGTTTATTATACTTTTATGTATTCATCTCTGAAAAATGCATATGGAATATGTATTATTCTGTAATTTGCTTTCTTTCTTTGATGTTATACTTTTAAGATCTATCCGTGTTCATATATGTGTTTGCATTAATACCACAGGGTCTTAATTATTACAGCTTTATTTTTATTTTTTATAGCTTAGTCTTTAAATGATATTCTGTAGATCAAGCAAACTTCCTCCCCACCCCAGTTTAGTCTTCAAACTTGACTTGTGCTTCATATCCATATACATTTTCAGATCAGCTTTTCAAATTCCATTAAAGACCGTGGAGATTTTGATTGAAATTACACTGATTTTAAAGATTAATTCATTGGGGGAGGATTGCTATCTTTATAATGTTGAAACTTTTCATTTATGAATATGATATCTTTCTCCACGTGTTTAGGGATTTTATTTATTTGACAGAGAGAAAGAAAGCACAAGCAGGTGGAGTGGCAGGGACAGGAAGAAGCAGGCTCCCTGCTGAGCAGAAAGTTGGAAGCAGGGCTCGGATCCCAGGACCCCAGGATCATAACCTGAGCTGAAGGCAGACGCTTAACAGACTGAGCCACCCAGGCGCCCCTAAACTTTTTTTTATATCTATACAGAGCATTTTATTTAGAGGGAGGTGGTTTTTAATTTTTTTTTTTTTTTTTTAAGTATATCTTCCCAAAACTTGGGTCTGGAACTCATGACCCCAAGATTAAGAGTCACAAGCTATACTGACTGAGCCAGCCACATACCCGCATGTGTTTCGGCCCATTTTCAGTGCTTTGTATAAACATGTCCTGTATTAGTGTATAACCTATATTTAAAAAGAATCATAGAATAATAAACGTTGGAAAGAGTGAATAGAAGTAGACTGATTTTTTTTTTTCCAGTATCATACTTTGGAGACCATGAGGAAAATCAGTTTTCTCTTTTATTTTTTGCTTTCTGTATTTTCCTTCTCTGACTTTTTACCCTGCTCCCCTGCAGGGTAGATGTCAGTGGAAGAATCAGAGACAAAAAGACCTAAATCCCTACCTCCTCCTCACAAAAACATGACTGAGAGGAAAAAAAGTTATATAGCTTCTTCCTTTGAGTAGGTGTCAATTTCTTTGATAAACATTCTGCATCTGTCATTTTAAGTCTTCTACATTAAAAGAATATCAAATACTCTATAAAGACATTTTTAAGACTAAACAAGACCTCTAAAATTACGGAACATTTAGTTCAAAATTATAATGGTTTAATCTTGTATTTGAACTCATTTTAGAATGTGTTTCACGTTATGGTGTAAAGACACAGTGCTTATTACAAAAGTTTTCTTTCCATAAAACTTGTGGACTAGGGGGATATTTATTATTACTTGTGGAATAGGGGGATATTTTTATATTACATTAAAAATTTTTCTAGTATTTGCATAATGAGAGTATTTTAGCAATCGTATTTAATTAAATCTTACCTTTAAGTAGCTAAAACAAGTTATTTTCAGAAGACTCAGTTTTCTAAATTAAATAGAGGGCTTGAGTTTGATTTACATAGTGGGTTTCTTAACTATTGTATTTTATCAATGCTAAGACTCAATCTTATGTCACACTTGAATATCTCAGACATGGATATATGTCTTCCATTTGAAAAAAACATATATAGATGGATATATATGAATATATATATATATGCACTTACATATTTAATGTAGATGTATATCCATGGGTCTAGGTATACATATATACATGCATATATATATACACACACGCGCGCGTACATTTGTATATATACATACATGTGCGTGTGCACATCACACACGAACGAACACGTTTTAGTTTTGATACAGTGTCCTTGGGGTGATACTCTGTACACACCAGGATAACATACCAGGATTCTTTCTGCACTCCTGATTATTGGTCTTATGCCCCATTTTGGCTAAGTATTTTATATATCAGAAATTGTTTGATTTTTCTTCATTTTCTAAATAATAAATAATGTATTTTTAGGTTGGAAGCTTTCTTAGAATTTATAGCCTCCATACCAAACTTCAGTCACTGAATTCAGAGAACCAGGCAACGTTGTTAGCTCTAGAGTTTCATCTCCATGGGGGTACCAGTTACGGCCGGGGAATCAGAGTCTTGCCAGAGAGTAACTCTGATGTGGATCAACTGAAAAAGTAAGCATATCATATGCCTATTTAGAAATTTCAAATAAGGTATTAATTAAGCTGATTTCCAAGATGCTGTTGTTCTAGATTGGGGCAGATGGATCCAATGAGTTCTTTGTAATTGATCCTCATAATCTACTGTGCCAGTTATCCATTTGTTTCAATAGATGAACCAAATGAAACAGAAGTTAAATGATTGTAAGTTCAAATAGATAAGTAGTAGCAGAGCCCGGCAGGGTATTGTGTATGGTTTCCAGTAGTGACTTGTGCACTTATATCTACAGTGTGCTTATGCTCTTTTTCCACCATTTGGCACATTTCCCAAGCATACCAACAAACAGTTGAAATTGGAGCTTAGCTAAAGTTTGGAAAACTTGATACATATCTAGAATTCCAGACATACTTAATCCTGCCATGAAAGAATATTACCTTTTTAAAGTGCTTATGACTGATAAAACAGGTGACAGAAATGTTTTGGAGTATCCTATTTTAAAAACTTACAGATGTGCCCAGGAAGTGAATTGTATCTTAAGTCCTGCTATACATGCAGCTCTCATTTTTGTAAAGTATCTCTACTGCTCACTGTGTACAATATTCTGGATAAGTAACTAAGTAAACCCATTTGGTAAGTTGAAATGAAGGAATATTTCTAAGTTTTAATATGTTGAAATCAGTATGACTTTTAAAACCAATAAGCTATTTTTATAATCCTGTATCAGTTTTACTTCTTTATTTCTCATATTGCCATATATAGAGCACAATATTTCACTTTTTGATTCTGGAATGAGATTGTTTTGACAGAATGCCATCATTAAATTCCCAGTTAATTTTTGTTTGCAGCATTTCATCATCATGTTGTTTTACTCCTATATTTCGAGGATCAGATTTTTTAAACGTGGGGGACCTTAGAACCTCAGATAGTCTGAGGAAAGCTGTAGACCTTCTACTGAAGAAGATACACACACACATAATCTTTTACACAATTTTAGTGATTTCTTGTTTTCTAAGAATAGAATTAAACTAGTCATATTGACTATTTTATGCAATTTGATGTGAAATTATGTTCTTTCAATTACAGGGTTTTAGAATCTGCAGATTTGACAGCCAGTCAGTGTTCCGATGCTATATGTCATTCAGAACAGGAGGACAGCCTTCGGACTCTTTCGAGTAAGGACAGTGTTTAATGTTAACGGTTTAATCTTTGCTAAGTAAAATGGCTTTATCAGTATTCTCTTTTTTAATACTTTCCTATCTCTGCCTAGCTTTTTTTGTTAAATCCGTATTCATTGTAAAGGAACAGGCTAAATCTATTATCTGTATCCTGTGCAGAGGTTAACATTATTTCTCCCTTAATTATTTAATTGCATTTTCAAATTGGGATGATATATACTGATTGGTGGTATATGTAGTATTTATGTATATATGTTTATATGTGTGTATATATGTATACATATGTGTGATACATATGTGTGTTTGTATATTCATTAAAATTCTGTATTTCCTAGGCAACCACTTTGTCAGTTTCTAAAATGAACGGTGATTGTTTTTGCTATTTTATTTCAAAAAGCTAGATTATTTTTTGATCACACATATTTTAGATATACACATGGTTCCCGGTCTTTTTTTTTTTTTTTTTTTTAATTTTATTTATTCACGAAAGACAGAGAGAGGCAGAGACAGAGACAAAAGGGAGATGCAGGCTCCCTGTGGGGAACCTAATGTGGGACTCAGTCCCAGGACTCTGGGATCACGCCCTGAGCTGAAGGCAGATGCTCAACACTGAGCCACCCAGGTAACCCTGATTCCCAATCTTTATCAAGTTCATCAGGTACCTAGTTGCAAGATCTTAAATATTTGGTTCTGTATTTATATTATTGTCTACCTGAAAGGTGACAGTTCAAGTCTAAATTTTAAAAATCTGTAAGATTTTCTCCTTTACCATTTTGCTTTAATATCTTCTTGTACATTCTGGGACCTAGAATCTATCTCATATTTTTATCCCATATTTTTTTTCAATCTAACTCCTTCCCTATTATGATATAAACTATTTTATGAGTATTTTCTCTTTCTATACCAGTAATGACAAGCATTAAAATTAACCTGTATTGCTTGGTGCCTACATGCATTATTATTTAATCCTAACAGCATTCCTTTCAGCTTGAAATTATTTTGTCCCTTTTACAGAAAGGTACCTGAGGCTTTGAGTGATAGGGATCATGTAATTTTCCCAGAGTTACTTAGCTATTAACTGATGGCAAAGTCAGATTCAACTACAGGTTATTTAATTTTTTGTACATATTTTAAATTTATTTCTTTATCCTGCCTTAAAACTCCACATTTCTTAGTGCCTTGGTGATGGCATTTTAGCCTGATCTGTGATTACTTAAACTCCCACTAGCAGGCTAATTTACTTTACCTGACAGTCATGTGGGGACAGCATAATTTGTAATTATCCTTTATGAAATCCCTTTTCTCCTTTTACAAAGATTTTTAAATCTTTTTTAAATTATAAAGTTAATACGTGTCGTGATATCAAGTTACACAGCTTCCCCATGCCCTTGTGTCCACTCCTGAGGTCACGTTAACAGTTTAGTGTAGTGTAGTTTCTTCAACACTTTCATGCTTATACAAATATATATACACTTGTACATAAACAAACATGACTTTCCCCTCTTTAAAATATCAAAATGAGGTGCCCAGGGGATCCCTGTGTGCCTCAGCGGTTTAGTGCCTGCCTTCAGCCCAGGGGCGTGGTCCTAGAGTCCTGGGATCGAGTTCCACATCAGGCTCCCTGCATGGAGCCTGCTTCTCCCTCTGCCTGTGTCTCTGCTTCTCTCTCTCTCTCTTTCTGTATCTCTCATGAATAAATAAATAAAATCTTTAAAAAAAAAAAAAAAAGAATGAGGTGCCTGATGGCTCAGTTGTTTTAGCGTATGACTCTTGATTTCATATCAGGCCTTGATCTCAGGGTTGTGAGTCAAGTCCTGTGTTGGGCTCCATGCTTTAAAAAAAATTTTTTTTTTTTTTACAAAAATGGGACCATACTATACAGTTGCTTTCTTTATTAGTACACACCATAGACCTATGGGCTAGTCCATGTTCCTCAAACTCATTCTTTTAATAATTACATATTTTATAATGTGAATCTAACTTTATAAATTCAGCTGTTTTTCATTTCATGGACATTCAAGTTGTTTGCAATTTTTTGCTCTTACAAACAATGCTTTAGAAACCATCCTTGAACAATTGTACATTCCTGCTTTTCTTTCTCTATAATAAACTCCTAAAAGAGGGATTGATAGATCAAGGGGTAAGCACATCTTTGTATTTTAAGAGATGCTGTCAGATTATATGACAGAATGTCATAGGATTCATATGCAAATAGCACTTGTAGGAAAATGTCCTTTCCTTACATTCTCAAGTGGTATTGGAGGTCAGCAGTGTATGTAAATTTTGACAGTTTGGCAGGTATAAGGCGATATCTTATTTAGTTTCCTTGAGTACTTGGAAACTTGAAAATACTATATATTCATCGGCCATTTTACTTCCTCTTTTTTGGTTTATCTGTTCTTATTCTTTATCTGATTTTTCTGTTGGTTTTTTTTAACCATCTTATCAGTTTGTGGGAGACCATGAATATATATTTTACACTAATTTTCATATTATTTGAATGTTTTAAAGTTTTTGCCATTATTTTCACTTCATGCAGAACAGCTGATGCTAAGTAATCAGATTCATTGAAATTATATTTTGCCAGCTTAAGATTCCATTCAGGTTCTCTTGTCATTGATTCTTATGCCATTTATTAGTGATGTTGAGAAAGAAGGACAATTAATGCATATGTTTGTATATGATGCCACATAAATTATAGAAACATACTATGCTGTTCTATATAATAGAATGTAAGCTAAAGTAATTGCAAAATATGAGTACTTTTTAGTCTCAAATTCTTCATTTTAGAAAGCACTATTAAAACCTATTGCTACATTCATTACTTCTACTTTCTTGTTAAAGTAAAATCCTATCTTACGGTCTTCATCCAGTCATCCTGTTCAATAGAGTAAGTTTATTATCTTATCCATTTCTGTTTTCATTTCTTTCACAGTGTGTTTTTCCAAAATAATAAAAATTTTCAAACATACAGAAAAACCAAAACAGTTGTACAGTGAATACTCATATACATTCTATCTGGATTCTCTTTCCTCTGTTCTATCCTTCTGTCTTTTAATCCATCAGTCTGTCTTATATTCTGATACAATTCAAAGTTGCAGGCATAAATACACCTCCTAAACATTTTCCAATGAATATCGTTAACTAGAATTCAATATTTGTTGACCCTTTTTATTTTTGGTGTAAAGTTATATGCAGTGAAATGGACAACCTGAGTGTACCAGTCCATGAGCTTTGGCCAATTCGTGGTGTAACTTGAATCCCCTTAGGGACGCCTGGGTGGCTCAGCTGTTAAGCGTCTGCCTTCAGCTCAGGGAGTGATTCTGGGATCTGGGATCGAGCCCCACATTGGGCTCCCTGCATGGAGCCTGCTTCTCCCTCTGCCTATGTCTCTGCCTGTCTCGTGAATAAATAAATAAATCTTTAAAAAATAAAATAAAATAAATCCCTTTAAAAATCTAAAACATCACCCTTGTTGCAGAAAGTTCCCTCATGCTCCTTCCCAGTCAATCGTCATCCCCATTACAACCCCATAAGTTCTGATTTTTTTCCACCATAGATAATTGTGCTTCTTCCAGAATTTCAAATAAATGGAATAATATGTTACATACTCTTTTATGTACTATATGTTTTTGAAATTCATCCACATCGCATGTATTAGAGGTAGACTTTTTTTTAAAGATGAATTTCCAATCATTATAGCACCATTAATTTCCTTTTTTTCTGTAAAATGCCTTGGGTGTCTTTGTCAAAAATCAAATGAGTGTAAATGTGGATTTATTTCTGGGCTTTCCAGTCAGAAGTTCTCAGTAGTATGGTGTGAGTAAACATTTGTTTCCCTCATACTAATTTCCAGTTGTTGCAGTACCAGAGTTTTGCTCTCCCTTTGGATTGCTTTGCTGCCTTTATCAAAAATGAAATGCAGGTTTATTTCTAGGCTTCCTTTGTAATTCTCTTGATAGGTTTGTGAGTCTTCATGCCAGTATCATATTACCTTGATTACTATGGCTTTATAATAAGTCTTGAATTCAAGTAGAATAAGTCCTTCAGTTTTGTTCTTTTTCAGGATTATATTTTATATTTTAGATTCTTCCCATTTATACCTGAGTGATAGAATCTCTTGTCTTTTTCTGCAATACAGTCTCTGCAATTTTGATTAGGATTGTATTGAATCTATAGATCAATTTGGGGAGAATTGATGTCTTAACAGTTTTGAGCCTTCCAGTCCATGAACATAGCATATTTTACTCTTGTTTAGATTTTCTTCAGTTCCTGTCAGCAATTTTTCAGTGCTACATGGAATTTTTAACGGATTTTAAAATTGTTTAATTCTTTTTCCCTTCTCCTTCGTGTAGGCTCTGGATCAGTATCACTGTATGAAATAGAAAGATGTCAGCAACTATCAGCTACAAGTAAGATCAGTTCATTTTTAAAATATGAGTGTGATAGTGTGCATAATAAAATTGTCTTACCAACTAATTTGTTCCTATCTGATATTGAGAACAGAGATCCATGAGGGCAAAAATGTATCCCTATTTATATTTTATTTCCCTACTTCATCCTAAGTGGCATAAAATGGGAACCCAGAAAGATACATGGTTTTACATTGACTATATGTTTTAAGTCATATATCTGTAAGGTTTATAAAACATATTCCATTTAACAGTAGAGTGGGGCTTATTTTATTTTGAGAATGTAAAATATGACATAATTTTTATCTTTTCACGCTGTTCATTTAGCCATCTGCCTATAAAGGAGCTCCTTACAATATACCCCAAAACTTTAATGTTAGCAATGATAGTAAATCTGTCAGATACCTCTTTCTGTTACTTTAGCTAAGATAAAATAATTTAAGAAAAAAATATTTTTAAGCACAAGCCTATTAAGTGAAATTCTGTATAATATACTCTTAAGAAATATGAGTTTCTCATTACTGGAGAAAGAACATACAGCTATGAAACAGGGGAAAGCTAGAAGAAAGAAGCTTATGGTGGTGTTATTGGAATAGGAAGTGTTAGTATGTATTCATGGTTTTATAGATATAGAAGTAGATGTAAATGTGTCTTTTTACATATATATTCATATATATACAGGTGCATGTGTGTAAGTATAGGTATGAACACATGTGCATATACACCCAATTCTGTCCAGCTAAAGGGCTTCAAAGTAATGGCATGGCCCAGTAGCAATGAATGTACCTAGTGCATGAATCTTGGCTGATAAATAATATTCTCCCTTAAAAGGAGTCAGGGCTGCTTATAGAAATAGCAGACTCCAGGATTGGGGCAGGAGAATTATGAGTCTGGAACATCTTGTGCCAGAAGGTAAAGAAGTTCTCAGGTAATGATGGAGCATGTCAAATCTGATACAATTGGAGCATCAAAATAAAAAATACTAGTAATTGAATAAAACTGAATAAAGTAGGAATCCATTAGTCCATGTGGATAGTTAAATAAAAGAACAAATGAACAATTAAATGAGATTGAATGGAAAGCTCTTACTTATAATAGAATGACGACTAATAAATGTAAAAGGACTGATGAAGTTGGGGGGAAAAATCATTTTGCAACCATGATGGTAATAATTGATTTAATTGTAAATCATCAGTGGATTCTAAACTATCAGGATCCTAAATGTTTACTGAAGAATGGGATATTTATACTTCCCCAAGTACTTTCTTATTATAAAGGGGAAAATAATGAATTTATAGTGGAGAAACCTGTTGAACACCACCAGCATAACCAACTGAGCCAAGTTAACATCCACAGGAATGAAAACATCAATAATATATATGTATCTCTTGATACAATTCAGAGGATGTTTGTATCACTACTTACAGTATAATATACTGCCAAAAATGCCTGGTCTGCATCTGATCATGAGCAGAATCAGACACACCCAAATAAATGGCCTCTGCTCCTCAAATCTATCAGTGTCATGAAAGACCAAGAAAAACTGAGGGACCTTCTACATTAAAAAATTCCAAAGAGGGGCAGCCCCAGTGGCCCAGTGGCTTAGCGCTGCCTTCAGCCCAGGGCGTGATCCTGGAGATGCGGGATCGAGTCCCACATCTGGCTCCCTGCATGGAGCCTACTTCTCCCTCTGCTTGTGTCTCTGCTTCTCTCTCTCTCTCTGTCTCTGTCTCTGTCTCTCATGAATAAATAAATAAAATCTTAAAAAAAAAAAAAAAGTCCAAAGAGATAGGAAAATTAAATGCAATACATGGTTCAGGATTGGATTCTGGACCTGAAAATAAAATTCTAAACAACATTATAGGGACAGTTGAAGAAATTTGAATAATATCTGTTGATTCAGTGATAATATTACATCAATGTTATATGTTTTTAGGTTGAAAATTGCACTGTGATAGGTCAATGAAATTTCTTGTGAAATATACACTGAAATATTTAGAGATAAAGGAGCATGATATCTGGAAATTAATCTACAATGATCCATATGTGTATATATGAATCTATAAGGAGTTATATATATATGAAGAGAGAGCTAAAGACAGATGGAGATGATAAATGTGGTAAAATATTAACAAGGCTGACAATATGCCTTAAATAATTCACTTTTGTATCTGTTTTGGGGGGAGTTCATATTATGAATATTCTTATTCTTGTAGATTATTCTAATTTAATCTAAAAATTCTTTTAAGTACTTACAGATCATCAGTATTTGGAGAAAACCCCAATATGTACTATTTTGAAACAAAAAGCTCCTCAGCAGTATCGTATCCGAGCCAAATTAAGGTCATATAAGCCCAGAAGACTCTTTCAGTCTGTTAAACTCCATTGTCCTAAATGTCATGCACTGTAAGTATTTTCTGTAATAAAACAAAAGTTTTTATTTCATAATATTTATGCTTTCTTATATATCACTTTAAGTCCTGGCAATGAGTAAATTGTGACTGTGTATTGTATTTTGAAACACTGGTAACATTTTTAAGAAAAAATACTAAATTTTTAAAAAGTAAATCCTTCTGATATTTCTTAGTAATTATAAATAAAAGTGAGTGCTTTTTTGAAATCTGAAATTCTATTTAGTATTTCTGATTCATGCAAACAAACTATAAAAATACTTGGGGAGACTTTCTCATTTTTCACAAAAGAACTTCTTAAAAGTAAACCTTTAGTAACTAAAACTCTTAAATAGAGAAGAATTCTGTTTAGATGAAATTTCTAAATAAATGATAAAGAAAGCCTTGTTGATAATATTTCTGTCTTACAATATAGTATTCATAACTTAAATTTTTACTAATCATTGAGAACTTCTCAGTACAGCAGACTTTATTCCAAACATCAATTATTATACATATGTAAGTAACTTTATAAGACATTAGAATGAATATGTACTTATTAGGTCAAGACATATTCTGAAATTATATTTAATCTCTTTTCCTTTTTCATGCAATTTGTCTTCCCTCTAAATATATAATGTGTAAATAAAGTACATTTCCATTTTAAAATACATATTTGTGTGTATATATATTTGTGTGCATCTGTGTACACTAATACTAATTACATTACAAAATAGTGCTATTTGTAGAGATTTTTGATCATCAGACTTCCTCATATAAAATGGGGGGGCCATTTGCTACCCATTTGAGCTTGAAATGGTAGTTGGAATTAAAATACAGATTTTAGGTAATTATTGAAATATTAAGTTAAAGCTTGTCAAATTCTGTAAAGTTGTATAGCTTTGCCAAACAAAGCCATCCTCTCTGAGCATTTTTTTAAACAAATAAAATCATCTCAGAAAGGCTAAAGGTGTTACCTTAAACTTACCTTAAGTTACACAACAGGTTGGGGACAGAACCAGGATGAGGACATAGACCTTTTGATTCTGGATCATGTCATTTATTTCGTATACATACTTTAGCATGCAGCTTTTTAAAATTATTATTCTAGGTTAAATGTAATCGAAGGGAATATCGGTTTGTAAAGTAGGTGCCCTACGAAAGGGGGATTACTTAGGTTAGGTAAGTGGATATTTAATGGGCAACTGTCTTTTTTCCCCCCACAGAGAAGTTTAACATTCTTTACAAAAGGAGAATGAATTGGTGTTAGAAATAGTTATAAGATCCTTGTTATTACTAAACCAGATAAGGAAATTGCTGGTGGTTAATGTAATTATGATAGATCTACTCAGACGTGAAGTATCATCAAATGTATCTTTTTTGTTGAATAAGTCATTCAATCTGCAAAGTGAATTATCTCCATATTTTAAAATAAGTAGCTGGCTCATCAGCATATAAACAAAATTTTTTTAATTGGATAATTTGTTAAATTTGAATTTCTAAGTTTATACCAATTGGTTTGTATTTCGTCATTGATGATTTTAGGCAAGAAGTTCCACATGAGGGTGATATGGATATAATTTTACAAGAGGGTGCAAGTAAGACCCCAGATACCAAACTACAAAATACATCATTATATGATTCAAAAATGTGGACCACTACAGATCAAGGAGAACGAAATGTGGCTGTTCATTTTGTAAAAAATAATGGTATTCTTCCACTTTCAAGTGACTGTCTGATTTTGATAGAAGGTATTTAAATTACTGTTTTATTAGAATACAGCTTTTGTCTATGTCTTTCTTTGATTAATGATCATTAAATATATTTTAGGGCAACCTAGGACAATTCGATAAAATGGAATATATATAACAGGTAGATTTAAATATATATATACACATACACACACACACACACACACACAAATTAATCTGAATGACCTTTTGAGATTATACATTGAACTCAAGTGTTTGCATTTGTACATCTTGGATTTTAGATATAATCTTAAACAGATTCAAGCTCATTCTCAAGCTGAGTAGTGTTAATCAAGAGGCTGCTTGTTATGTACAGTTGCTGCTGTCTTAGCCTCTGGATGTCACTGTTGTTCCATAAAAGTAGAAGAAAGTCATCTCTTGATATGTAAGTCAAGGAAGGGACCCTTGAAATGAGTAAAGAAGACTTGACATGTTTTAAAAGACTGAAATCGAGTCATTTATTTTTGCATTTCCTTTCCACTTTTGTCTAATTTTAATCTGATGTTTATTTCATATATATATATATACACACACACACACACACACACCACATTCTTTTCCCATGCCAAATTTAAAGTTTTATTATTTTCCTTGAGAATATTCTATAATAAAAGGAAACATCATCTTTAATTTGCAGAAAATCTTTAGTTTCATTTTATAAATGAACTGATCTTTATTACTTATGATCATTTTTGTTACTGACATTTTTCTATTTATAAAAGTAATATGTAAATTGTTAGTATATATATTCATATATATATTCATATATATATATGAATACACATGAATTTTACCATTGGTATTATTTTTGTGACATTTTTAACACGTTTATAGTGTACCAGAAATAATTTTAATTTCTATGTACTTAATCATCACAATAATCCTATTCAGTTGGTACTATTAAAAGCTGTTTTTTATATATGAGAAAACTGAATCATAGAGAAGTTTTAGATCTTTCCCAGTACAGGTAGTAAGTGGAACTGAATTGTTTCCTGTTTTTTGACATAGTAACTCTATGATGAACTTTATCTTCCCTCTGGGTGAAGTGTAATTAGGAGGACACATGGAATAAAGTAAATGTTGCCTAGTTACTTTCCAATAAAGCTATCTTGGTTCATATGATTTAGTAGTATATGAGATTATCTGTTTCCCCATCCACATCATCATACACTAGCACTTAAGAAAATTTGTCTACTTTAGTGACTGAAATGTGGTATCTTACTCCATTAGCAATATTTTAATCTCTACCAGGAAATAGATATAAAAACAAAACACACAAACACATGCACACACAATAAAATGGATAAGACTATTTGTAAGCCCTAAAAATAAAATAAAGCCCTGGATCTATCAGGTTCTATAAGAACTCTCCTTGTAGGGCTAAAAGGATATCCTGTGTCTTAGAGTTCTCCTATGTTATATGGCCTCCCACAATTCTGTGCTGAAGCCAAATGAAACTTGAGGGTCCCAAGGAAGCTTGAATGAAGAAGTACCTTTAGTTCCTGATCCTGTCTTTAATTATCACTCATCTCACAACCTATCAGTCTCAACTCCTACAATTTCTCGATCCTCATTCCACCCTCCAGCTATATCAAACTGGTAGCAATTCCTAAACCCAGGATATTTCTCTGTGCCTCTTTGCCATTCCATCGCTATTCTCCATGCTCCAGTACATGTTCATAAGTAACGCAATAATTCCCTTTACTCAGCAGTTCATGTGAAATATTTAATGAGCACTTACACGTACCAAGCACTCTTCTGATTCACCAGGCAGATTTGAGTGGTTCTTACTGCATGGTGTATGAACTTTCAGTGGATCACTTTTCTTTTTGTATTATATTTGCATTATATCTGTTTATAGACTTGTTTGCTTATCAGTATGTAACTAATACAGGATATGTGTTTATTTTAATCTATGGATCTTTAGCTCCGAGGGTATAACAGTAGAGATATGCAACTGGTTCTCAGTAAATATATATTGAGTAAATAGGTAATCCAGAGTAATAACACTTACAGAGCTTTTTAATAAGATGCTAATGAAAATATATCTGAAAGCACTTTAATAAAATTATTTTTATTTTATCGTATTATAACCCTAATCATAGGCTAAGGCCTACCTAACTGCAGTATGACATAGCAGAACTGTGATTTCCAGCCTCACAAAGCTGTGAAAAGAGGAATGGGACCTGGGCACATTAAAACACCACAGACCTTGCTGTCCTTACCAAGATTTATCTCTTTTCTCTGAATAAACGCTTCTTGGATTGTTTCAAGAATTTGGCTAATTAATGGGGTTCTGAAAAAGTCAAATTTGACAGTTTTTGCCTTTGTTCTTTTTCCTATTCTGGAGAAGTGTATTTTTGGATGTCCTTACTCTGCTGTGCGGGAAGTGCTTCCCCCTCAAAATTGAATTTAACATTACAGATTTTAGGAAATACACAGAAATATTTTTTAAATCATATTCTCTTTCCCTGGAGAGGGAGAATTATCAATCTAGGTGAAAAGTGCACCCAGAAAAGGTACCAGTAGGTTTGAGTTATTATAGATATCGGTGCCTTGTGGTAGTACACCACTGGGCATGCTCACTCTTCTCTGCCAACATGATGGCTTTAATGGAAGTTTGAGGATTTTTCAGGAAAAACAAACACTATATTTGAATCCCTATTACACAGACTGTTTGCATCTATATTTAAATATAATAACCTAAAAGTTTAAAAGATTTATTTCAAACCCAATATTAGATTTACTTAGACATAGCAAATTTAATAATGAGAATCCTGTTAAACTTCGGCTCTCAATTTTCTTTTGAATACTTGAACCAAACTGTTCTGGCATAAAAGAGCAATTTGTATAAAAATTTAGAGAAATGGGGGATCCCTGGGTGGCTCAGCAGTTTAGCGCCTGCCTTCGGCCCAGGGGCGTGGTCCTGGAGTCCCGGGATCAAGTTCCACATCAGGCTCCCTGCATGGAGCCTGCTTCTCCCTCTACCTGTTTCTCTGCCTCTCTCTCTCTCTCTCTCTCTCTCTGTCTCTCTCGAATAAATTTTAAAAATAAAAAAAAAATTTAGGGAAATGGTTAAAATTTCACAAGCCTTGTGTTTTGCTCAAGTCCTGGCATTTTTGTGCATTGGTTTCTGTGATCAGGGCAGTATACTAAGTTTACAAATTACTGTATTTTACAATGTATAAATGTATTAATCATCTAAATTCATGCCTTCATTGTCTTTTTCTTGCAATCCCCTTAGTCTTTTGCTATACCTCATGTGTTACTTAATAGACACTCAACTTTGCCTTCATTGTATTTGTACTACTTAAAGGATTTATTTATTCTTTGTTAATAGGAGGTACACTCAGTGAAATCTGCAAACTCGCAGACAAGTTTCATAGTGTAATTCCTGTGAGATCTGGCCATGAAGACCTGGAAGTCCTTGATCTTTCAGCACCATTCCTTATACAAGGGAAAATTCATCACTATGGGTATGCTTTCAAATCTGAGAATTTTGAGAATTAAAAACTGCATAGAAATAACTTTTATTACTTTATCCCACTAGTTGCTGTATATTCAGTGGATACTCTTTGAATACCAACTTATAGGTACTAGATTTTTCTGGTATATATTTATTCTTTTGATAGCATATGTGTCAATTACCTACAATGTGCCAAGTATAAGGCTCACCCAGAGGCTAATATTCATTTGTTTTCTTTCACAAAGATTTAGATACTCGTGCAAAGATGGTTTAGAGCTGTATCCTACTAGAAGTTAAGTGATTGAATTCCAAAATTTCTGTACCAGATTTGTTGCCACTGAGGAACTGGAAGATAATCAGGATATATTAGGAACTAGAAACAGGCATGCATATCAAGTAATTTGTAGTCTGTCTTGTACCTTTTTAACTTTATAGTTTCTTCTGTTTTACAAATTTAAAATATTATGTTTATCAAAATGCTTGTGAAACCTTAAAGGTTTTACTTACTTAGGTTTTAGTTACTTTACTCAGATTTCTGGACCTGATTCTTTTTTAAAAAGCAGAATTTAAAGTAATTGCTTCATGGTCATCTGGGTTGCTCAGTTGGTTAAGCATCTGCCATTGGCTCAGGTCATGATCTTGAAGTCCAGGGATTGAGCCCCATGTGAAGCCCATTATCTCCTCCTCCCGCTGCCCCTCAGCCCGCTCCTGCTCACTTTCATGTGCTCTCTCACTCTCAAATAAATAAAATCTTTAAAAAATAAATAAAAATATTTTTAAAAAACTAATGCTTCAGTTTCTTTAATAGTAACACATCTTTTATGGTTTTTTATTTCTTGACTCTTTTACTAATGAAATTTTTTCAGAAAAGTTTTTGTCTCATGTAAATTTAAATTTGTTGACATAAACTTGTTCATAGTGCTTTTGATGATTTTTAAATCTCCACTTTGTTCCTGAATCCACTTAATATTATTGCCACCTTTTTTTCTTGACCTTTTTTGCCAAAGCAAATAGCTTTTGTTTTGTTAACACTCCCTATTGTTTTATTATTGTTTGTATTTTTATTTTCTGCATTTACTTTTTTAAGATTTCTTCAGTTTTTCTTTTTCAAGCATTTTTAATTGAATGCTTACCTCAGTTAACTCATTAATTTTTAGTATATTTTTCAATATTTACATTTAGGCCCCTAATATTTCCCCTGAGAAAATGGCCATAGCTTTAACCCAGGATTTGATATGTAGTGAGTTTTTTGTGTGTTTTTGTTGTGTTTTGTCTCTTCTAAATGTTTCCTAATTCTCATTGTGATTTCTTCTTAGGCCCATTAATTATTTAGCTGTGTATTTTTAAATCTTCACACACACATTTTAGGTGCTGTGTTTTTTTGTATTTTATTTGGATTACTTTTTAACCACATAGCTTGATACATTTCATAATGATTCTATAAGCTTCACTTAGCTTTGCTGTATCCCAGGATATTTGTTCAGATTTTGTATATATTGCCTATATTTTAAAAAGAACATGTATTTTTTAGTAATTGTGTTTAGTATTTAATAGTGTTATGTCCAGTAGACAAGCTTGTTAATCATATTTAAAACTTCTTTTTCCTTTGTAACTTTGTCTATTTAATCACTTCTGAGAGAGTGATTGCTTAATATCCTCAGTGGTTGTAGGTTTATGATCTTTTTTTTTTATCAGGATTTTTTTGTAGATTTCAGGGCTCTTTGCTGGTTAGCTTTCATGTTTCTTTGTTATATTTTAGGAAGTCTCATAAATAATTAGGACTAGATTTTAGTTATTTTAAAATATGTTTAAATGAGTTTAAAATATGTTAATTACTGATATATTTAGGTTTTGTTTCTACATTTTATGTTGTCTATTTAAACTATTACTCTTTAAAAAAATAAAAAAAAAACTATTACTCTTTCCCCTCCCCACCTTTTTTTGTTATTGTTTAGCTTTTTTTTTCCCTCTAGTATTCTGTTAGATTTATTTATAAAAATGTTCTTGATTTTTCCCCTTTTTCCTCTTTTGCTACTTTGGAAGTAATGAATTCTGTACTTAATTTTTATGTTACCCTTATATTTTAATCTGTATATTTAATTTTTAATTTGCATACTTTATCAATGTCTAAAGTTATTATCACAGCCCGTTTTTTAGGAAATAATATGCCTTCATTCAATATTCCCTTTTTCTGTTGAAGAAATATCTATGTATTTGAAGGGTGGGAGGAGATAATATTTAATATAAGTACCCTCTATCTTTCCCTAGATTATAAGTGAAAAGGAGTCTGAAAAAAAAAAAAAAAAAAAAAAGTCTGCATGAACCTTTTGGACATTGATTTTTATATTTTTATTCAAGGATATTTTCTTATCAACATCTCCTAATCTTACGATGATATATAATAAAAAAAAACAATTATTTGTACTTAAAGTATGTTTGTATATAAATAAAGCAAAATACCTCTACTAAATAATGTGCAGTTTTAGTAGATTGTGTAGTTTCACATTGATTTTATTATGAAAGATAAGTATTGTAGTAGGTGTTAGAAACTGTGAACCTCTAAATCTAAGTATGTGCTCACTGAATATATTATCCAAAGTCTCATTGACTTCTTTAGTGAGAATGATTTTTTCCTATTGGTTATATTTACCTAAGACCGTAACTATTATCACAGAGCCATCAAATGAAAGAGTCCTTAGAGATTGTCTCTTTCACACTTTTTCATTTTACCAAATAAAGAAATCAGCCAAATTAACAATCTGGATCTGGACCCTCTCTCTTATTCTCAACCTAGTTCCTTATTCTGAACTATTCTTTCTTTTCAATTGCTTCTACTGTAAAAAGCTTATATTTTTATAATTTGGCTTATACTCTGTGCATTACAGTAGGGAAGGTACAACACTATTTAACTTTTTAAACTGCTTGTTTGAACAACAAAAATAAAGTATAATAAATGAGTTATAATAATTATTTTTAAATGCCTGTGGTTTTTTTCTATCATTAATTTCAGATGTAAACAATGTTCTACTTTGAGACCAATTCAAAATCTAAATTCCCTGGTTGATAAAACACAATGGATTCCATCTTCTGTGGCTGAAGGTGAGCTAAATTTGTGTGTCGTGCAACTGTGACCTCACTGATTATATTTCAGTGTTTGTGGGTATAGTAAAACCGGAGCAAAGACTGAGCTATAGTTTAACTTTACTTAGGCAAAACCATTTTTATGGTGATTTTATAACCAGTTTTATCAGTGGTTATAATAAAAGTATAAAGTGAAGTTTAAAATATTTGAAAACTTGCTTTCAAGCATCTACCAATATCTTTAACCATTACATTTTAATCTTCAATAATTTGTTTCAGTTTTAATTATTAATTACAGATACAGATTCTGAAAAATCTCTCCAGTTCACAGTATTTTAGGATTAAAAACAGTTTTAATGATGGCTATTACACAGCTCTTTACCCAATATACATTTTTTAGCTGGAACAAAAACTTCTTATATCATATTCTTCAACTGTGATCATCCAGCTGCGGCGTAAAACTCTTTCAGTGACAGAGGACTCATTACATTGCAAAGCAACATATGCCCTTAATTTTTAAGCAAAATCTGCCTCTTTAAAATTTTAATATAAACCATGTTCTGTCAACTATAATTAGAGTACATGTCTTCAATAAGATTAACCGGCTTTGTGCATTTAAAGATCCCCATCAAGCCTTCACCAAGTTTTTATTTCTCCAGCTAGGTACATACCCTCACTTCATTTGGTATTTTCTCACATTCCTTACTATTTCATTTCTCCTCCTTAGTAAACATTTCACTTTACCACTGTTCTTCTCAAAGTTTATCATTTAAAGCTGCAAATAGGGCTGCAAATGTTATCCAGTTGAGCATATAAAGAAAACCTTTATTTCTCTAAAATTGGACACTTTGTTTCTACTAGCCTGAAAATTTTATTGTGTAGATATTTATTTGTATACTTGGTTTTATTTTCTTTCTTTTGTAATCTAGCTATATGATATTGCTACCTCACATTTTGTTTGTGGTCCATGCAATTCCAGGTTACTTTCATGTGAGCTCCCTGCTTTACAGTGTGGTCTCCCTATCCCATTCTTAATGCAGTTCTTTGTTTAGGTAGGTCCCTCAGGGTGGATTTTATGGTCACCCTTCTTGGTTTTAGCTTAGTTTTAACCTATGGAGACCTTTAGAATCCTAAAAATCAGTTCTTCTATAGTAACAATTTTTGTCATGTCTGCATGCCATAATTCATTTCTCTCTATCCTAATTTATTCTTAATTACTCCTTTTAAATATGGATTCCACAAATGGAAGACAGTATTTCATTTTATAAATTTTAAATGTCTCCTATCTCCAAATACAAAGTACCATTTTAACCTATGAATTTTCATATCATTTAGTATCTCTCTTTAATTTCTTCTTCCTCATCTTACCAAATTATGAAATCTCATCTTCTGATATTTTTGTCCATTGAACCAGATGATATCTTAAAAAATAAGTGATCCCCATGTTTATAATACAGAGGGGAGAGACATGTTACAGAATCATAAATATTAAACTGTATACTATTTTTTTAGAACATTCTGAATTTTAATTTTGTCTTTCATGAGGCAGACATACAGTGAATTGTAGTTCATGAATCAGTTTTTATGTTTTCTATCAAGTTAGCAACTCATTTTAATGATATATTATGCTAATATTTAATCAAAAAAATAGAAGCAATTGCTTATGAGTCATTGTCCCTACATAGGTATAATGTAATGTTCTAAATTGGACCTGCTAAATGAATATAATATACTGTTATTAAAGAACGAAAGTCACATATATAACTTTTTATCTTAAATTATTTTAGTAAACAAAACATAACAGCATAAGACAATTTTTACTTCACTTTGATTATAAGGAATAGAAGATTCACATAGTTTGATCTTTTTTTCCCTTCACTAGTACTGGGTATTGTACCCCTTCAACATGTGTTTGTAATGACATTTACTCTTGATGATGGAACAGGAGTATTGGAAGCTTATCTCATGGATTCTGTAAGTAACAGAGTTGGTATAGGTATTTATAACAAAAAAAAATTTTTTTTAAATTCTAATGTATGTATTCATACCTACTTTATTACTGAGAGGATTTAAGGCAACTTAAAAAAATAAAATACAAGCACATAAATCTTGAAGTGTCTATATATTTATCCTGTCTTGCTTTGACTCTGTAAATTTAATATCCAAATCATGAAAAATTGAAGAATAGGAATTTGAAGAGAGAGTCTTCAGAAGGTTTACTCCAGGAGCCAGAGGCAGAAGTATGACCACAACTTCTAGACATTATCTAGCACCATTTTACGAGGTTTTTTAAGTCTCCATATGTCCATATTAGAGAGAACTAAATTACTTCAGAAGGGAGATGGTTATATTGTGTGTAGCTAGGGAGCTATCCACAAACCTCCCTCATTTTTAACAACAGTTCTAAGTTTGGGGGTTCCTAGGACCACCCTGAAGTTTTGATAATGTGCTAGAAAGACTCCTGTTAACTTTCTGTAAGTTACTGTGCTATTATGGTTTATTATACCTAAAGGATACAAATTAAAATCATCCAGGGGAAGAGGTGCATAGGACAGAGTCCAGGAAGTTCCAAACATGAAGCTTCTAGTGGTTCTCTTCCCATGGAGTAGCAGACAGTGTTACCAGCCTTATATGATGTGTAATGTTACACATGGAGTTTTGCCAGCAGGGAAGCCTCACTGAGCCTTAGCGTCTAGAGTTTTTATTGGGACTCTGTCATTCATGGTTAATTAGCCCATATGGCTGATCTCAGTTTTCAGCCCCTCAGAGATCAAGTAAATACCACATGCCCCAAACTCACAACCTAAACCTCTAGTGTAACAAACATGGACATTCCTAACAGGCATTTTCTAAGGCTGAGAGATTATTTCCAGAAGCCAACAGCAGAGGCCAGATTTCTGTTAGCAGTAAGGTTGAATATTTTTACTGCACACATTGGGAAACAGTCTGGGGTAACGCTGAGAGAATTTTCCCTCCCACTTAAACAATTCATTTGTCCAGTTATTGAATGAATATTTAATGAGCACTTGCTATGTGCCAGGTACTGTTGTATGTGATGAGGTTATAGCAGTGAACAAAACAAAGCAAACAAAATCTTTTCTTTTAAGAAAGTATAATCTTATAATCTGATAGAGGAGGGAAAAATGAATACACTTCATCATGTGTAATACTCTTTTAAACTTTAACACTAGATTTTTTTCCTATACACAAGGAGAATGATAGACCCCACTCTTTCCTAAATACCATTATTCTTATCATTAAGTCAAAGCAGTTTAATTGGATTATACACACACACACACACACACACACACACACCTCTATGCTGTCTTTAGATTCCAGTAGTAAATCAGATTTTAAGAATTCAGACAAGAACTCTATGAATTCTACAATATTGGTAGAGTAAAATAGTCTCGATTATTTTAATTAGATAATAATGAAATACTTTTATTATAACTTTTTAAAAAATTAACTTCTGGGGCATCTGGGTAGCAGAGTCGGTTAAACTTCTACCTTTGGCTCAGATCATGATCTCGGTCCTGGGATCAAGGCCTCGTCCAGCTCCCTGCTCAGCAGAGCCTGCCTCTCCCTCTCCCTGCACCCAACCCCAGTGCTCTCTCTATCTCAAATAAATAAAATCTTCAAAAAAATAAAAAAGATTAATTTCCTTTTTTCCTCTAAATTTTTTCAAGGACAAATTCTTCCAGATCCCAGCATCAGAAATCCTCATCAATGATGACCTTCAGCAGAGTATGGATTCGATCATGGATATGTTTTGTCCTTCAGGAATAAAAATTGGTAGGCAATAATATTTTTAACATTCATTCTTTTTTTGAAACAGTACTTGACATGTATCTAATATGTAGATTTAGAGGCATGAAAAGGGGATGCCTGGGTGGCTCAGCGGTTGAGCGTCTGCCTTCGGGACAGGGTGTGTGATCCTGGAGTCCCGGGACCAAGTCCCATGTCGGGCTCCCTGCATGGAGCCTGCTGCTCCCTCAGTCTGTGTCTCTGCTTCTCTCTCTCTCTCCCCCTGTGTCTCTCATAAATAAATAAATAAAATCTTTAAAAAGAAGAAAATAGAGGTATGAAAACTTGGAAGTCTGGATCTAAATAATCTATTGTCTGGTTTACCTTTTGATGAAGACAGCAGGGAGAAAATAGGTAAGAATCAGAATTCATGAAATGAAAAGATTTTTAAAATCTTTTGAAATATAATAAAAGGGAGGTAGTTTTGATCACAAGCACATTTGATACTGTGTTTATGCATACAAATATTTTTGTTGAGATTATACCAAGAGATGAAATTTTGACAAGAGACATTTTCTATAACACTTCATTTAGCCAGTTTAATTCATTCATGAATTTCTGCTTAGTAGTAACTAGTTTTAGATTTTATACATTTTTATTTTATTAATTGTTTTCTGTCAGCTTTACTTGTTCTCTGGATAACATCTTATGCATTAAACAGATCTTCAGATCAAAGCATGTTGATTACATTTACTGCCACTGACTTCCTTTTGTGGCCATCATTTCTGTTTATTTGAAATTTGCAGACCTTAGGGGTACCTGGATGACTCAGTCAGTTAAGCATCTGCCTTCTGCTCAGGTCATGGTTTCAGGCTTCCTGCTGAGTTAGGGAATCTGCTTCTCCCTCTCTCTCTCTCTCTCTCTCTCTCTCTCTCTCAAACAGATGAATAAAATCTTTAAAAAAAGAAAAGAAAAAAGAAAAGGAAGGGAGGGGAGGAAGGAAGGAAGGAAGGAAGGAAGGAAGGAAGGAAGGAAGGAAGGAAGGAAGGAAGGAAGGAAAGAAAAGAAGAAGGAAGGAAGGAAGGAAGGAAGGAAGGAAGGAAGGAAGGAGAAAAGAAAAAAGAAAAAAGAAAGAAAGAAAGAAAGAAAGAAAGAAAGAAAGAAAGAAAGAAAGAAAGAAAGAAGAGAGAAAGAAAGAAAGAAAGAAAGAAAGAAAGAAAGAAAGAAAGAAAGAAAGAAAGAAAGAAAGAAAGGAAGGAAAGGAAGGAGAAAGAAATTTACAGACCTCCATCATAGAAAAACAGCTTGACTCCCCTAACAATTTCTCATCAATAACCAATTTCACCAGCTGCAGATTTAGCTGCTGTCACTTTAACTTATTAGGTTATTTTTTTAAAAAAGATTTTATTTGTTTATTTACGATAGACACCGAGAGAAAGAGAGAGGCAGAGACACAGGCAGAGGGAGAAGCAGGCTCCATGCATGGAGCCCAACGTGGGACTCGATCCTGGGTCTCCAGGATCACACCCCGAGCTGAAGGTGGCGCTAAACCGCTGGGCTACCGGGGCTGCCCTGTTTAGGTTATTTTTAATCAGACTTTATTATCCCCTGGTCAGTCTGCATTTTATAACAATTCCAAAAAGATAGCTTTTATATAAATCTGTAGCTAGGTTTAACTTACATACTTTTATTTGATGTCAGCTTTAAATTTTGGTTTTAATTCTTTTAGATAAATTTCTGGAAATAAAACTTTCATATCAAAGAGCACGGGCTTGGTAGGCTTTTGATAAATGTTGCCAGGTTGCTTTTCAAGAATATTTTACCTATTTATAGTTCTACCAGAAATATAAGGAGAGGAGAATGCCTGTCTTGCTTGACTCTTGCCAGTATTGACTATATTAAGTGTCTTTCAAACTTGAATATGAAGAAGCATTAAGAAACTTTTCTAGAAGTTTTAAATAGATTTATTGTGGTCTTGACCAAAGGTTAGAAATAGCACCTCAGGTGCCAACATTGTCTGAACTCAGAGCCTGGTACCTGATGGGAGTTTCAGCTAGACAAGTATAAGAGCCTGAGCAGCTGATGTGAATCTCACAGTTTCTTTGCAGTCAACCAAGAAAAAAAAAGGAAAAGCAAAAAACAAAAATCTGGGGAGGTCAGTAAGCAGCAGGAAGAAAAGTTCAGAATGAGATGACTGCTACCTTTGCTGTCAAATGTTTGGAAAATCCCACATTTAATTATTGTTTTCTGTTGGGAAAAAAAAAATCAAATTAGTTAGGATTGTTGCAAAACAGTAACAAGAACCCAGTGTATAATGGAAGAGTAGATAATATTAAATTTAAAGTGTATTTATTTACTTTTCAAGCTAAATTAAATGTTAATTTTTCTAGCTAAGCATTATACTTAGATACATATTTCAGAGATACTTGTTTAACGTTAACAGTTAAATAACTTTTTTTTTTCTCATTTGTAGATGCATATCCATGGTTGGAATGCTTCATCAAGTCGTATAATGTCACAAGTGGAACAGAGCAGCAAATTTGCTATCAGATTTTTGACACCACAGTTGCAGAAGATATAATCTAATATTGTCATTTAGCTTAGCATATGTAAAATATTATAATTTTAGAAAACATAATTTTCTGTGAGATTGTTATCAAACACATAGTTTAACTGTATAGTTTATCTTTCCATTTTAACCACATTTAATTTTTTTTCCACAAATAGACATTATGTTATCTTACTGCCTTCTTGTGAGTAAGTTAAAAATATTTCTTTGGCTCAAAATTTCCAGTATGGTGGTTGCTAGGGGTATAAAGGAGAAAGGAGAATAAGTAGGACTGTCTTTGTTTACCCCTAGTAGCCCTTTCAGAGAAATTGTTCTGATACTCTACACTAAAAATCACTTTCCTTATTGGTTTTTCCATGGGTCAGCCAGTGATTTATCTGCCAGCCTCTATCTATACTTGACCTTCTTTTCCTGCCCTGATTTTTATATCAGCAGTGTTAATGATTTTAGCATGGATATGGGGTTAGAAAATGTCCTTACATTAACTCATTCTGCTTTTACTAAGTGCGAGGCATGTAGCGGCTAGTGGTTTGATTTGGTTTTGTACAACAGATCTGCTTAAAGAAGTACTCTTGCTGCTTAAAGAGCACTCATCAGTGCTCTTCTGACTGATGACAGCACGCTTACAGGACTGATTCACTTTAGTGTATGTGGCAGGATTGCTTTCTTTCAGTGCTGTAAACCAATTTAGGATAAATCTGTTTTTTTAAGACCTGAATTATGTACTTCTGATTGCTTGCGTCTCTACATGGTATTAGAAGGTATTGCAGTCCACCTTGATCTAATAAAGCAGTCAGATTTTACAGTGTTAGTGACTTATATTACCTTTTTTAAAATTGTCTTGTGTAATATATATCTATATTTCAGATTGAACATAGAATGAGATATTTATATGGTAGTCTACTTTTTATATGACAGTGGTTGTGAAATTTAGAATCGTGAATATTCAGTTTTATACAAATATACAAATATTTGTATATATGTATAGACTTGCGTATATTATTTGGTAAATACTGAGACATACAGATCTACCTAGTTCAATATTAGTGAAGAATAAATTAATACACATATTACACCTGTTTTCTTTATTTGCTCTGTGTTGAGTTGAAGCATGATTAGAGGCAAAGAATCACACAGGAGTGTCCATATAGAAGATATTTAAGATTGTCTATATACTAGGTACTGTGCAAAGCATTTAACTATATTTGAGTTTCACAACAATCATTTTCCTGATAAAACTGAGGCTTGATTGATGAGCTGACTTCACTAAGTTCACACAGTTATTAAATGCTAGTCAGTACTCGAATTCAGGTAATCTGTGTTCAGAGGCTGCACTATTAACCACTCCAGGATTCTGGGGCAAAAGCTAGCATGGGATTTTCTACAAATGAGACCTTCCTTAAATATTTGAAGTAACATTGGAAATAAATTATGAGAGGAGTCCATGTTATGTTTTCTTAGACTATCAAAAGGCTTTTAACATTTTATTGGCCAAGAAAGGGTCAAATATCTGATTTCCTCTGCTCATAACAACTCCAAATTCTAGTTTCTGAGTACATTAGCCTATCCCCAGACCTAATTACCCGTCTCTCATCACTGAATTATCAGCTTGTTGGAGATGGTAGAAAAAGAGGCTGATGCTGCTGGTTTGGGGATATAAACTTTGGTTCAAAACATCTTCAGAGAAAAGTTTTAGGAACTGTATAAAAGAACAGATCGATTTCAGTATCAGTGGTATGCGGGGATCTGAAGGCGAGAGAGCCATTTCCTCTTCAGGAAACACCCAGTCTAGAAGAGGAGGGGTCAGAAGGTACAGCAGGTCACAGTGCCGTCTCCTTTCTTTTCTTTTCTTTTCTTTTTTTTTAATAAACTCCCCCACATTGTCATCATTTGTTTGTTTTTTAACCTTTCAGCTTGTAACAAGAACTGGTCTCTCAACACCTAGTGCTTATACAGTGATGATGTATGCACCTTACCATGAAGCAGGAACGCAGAATGCTAGGAGAATTCTATTTCTGGAACAAGTAGATGGTAGTTCACTGTGCTCTGATTTGAGCCATGTCCTCTTTCCTGTTCATGTGAATACCAGTAGTCTTCATGTCAGATTTAAAATTACATAAATTTAAGAATGTAGTTTGTGCACAACTTCTTGCTCAATTTCCAGTCTCTGCAGCATCCATTAGCTACTACTGGATTGTCTCTTGTCACCCCTGCACTGTTCTATATGAGGAAGAGAGGGCGTAGCTTAGAAAATCTGAGGTAGTCAATTACACAATAATGAAAAATGCACTGCTCACACGCTTTTTTTTTTAATAAATTTATTTTTTATTGATGTTCAATTTTCCAACATATAGAATAACACCCAGTGGTCATCCCATCAAGTGCCCCCCTCAGTGCCCATCACCCAGTCACCCCCACCTCCTGCCCACCTCCCTTTCTACCACCCCTAGTTCGTTTCCCAGAGTTAGGAGTCTCTCATGTTCTGTCTCCCTTTCTGATATTTCCCACTCATTTTTTCTCCTTTCCCGTTTATTCCCTTTCACTATTTTTTATATTCCCCAAATGAATGAGACCATGTAATGTTTGTCCTTCTCCGATTGACTTATTTCACTCAGCATAATACCCTCCAGTTCCATCCACGTCGAAGCAAATGGTGGGTATTTGTCATTTCTAATGGCTGAGTAATATTCCATTGTATACATAGACCACATCTTTATCCATTCATCTTTCAATGGACACCGAGGCTCTTTCTTTCCCTACCCTCCATTACACTGCTATTTAAGGGAACTACACAGGCCAAGATGAGATGCATCATTCCTTCTTCCCCCCACCCCTTTTTTTAACCCCTGGTCATGTTGCATGTTGGGAACTGTTTCTGAATGAATATAGAAAGACTGGTGTTAATGGAATAGACGCTGAATACACCTCTGTCTACCTAAGAAAGCAATCTCCACACAATAGGGTACTGGCTGCACAATTTTTGAGTCCGTGTAGCTCCCATGTTGTAGCTACTTGCAGGTCCCAGAGATAGGCCAGAATCTAACCAGCTGTGCTTTTGTGTTTCCAAAGTCAAAGCATGAGTTTGTCATGACTTGTGACTCTCAAGCCAGATGATTCTCTTCTACACTTTCTGGCACCTTTCCTTGATATCTGGGAAAATAGCTAGATTCTTCTGATTATTTTCAGTGTTTTGAATTTTGGCCATGTATTTCACTAAGTTTTGTTTGTATCCAGAATTTCTTGAAATAAAAGTAATTGTATTGGTATGAATTGAAACAATATAAAGCATATGAAGTTGAACATTAATTCTTACTCTAACTAGTACCCCAGAGGGCGTTTGGTATATAATTTTGCGGACTATTTTCCCTATGAATGGGTAAATATATGTATATATGCTTTTAAAAATAGCTCATGCTATAAATATATTTCTGCAACTTGCTTTTGTCACTTTATAAAGTAGACTTTGTATTTTATATAAATACACAGAGAAGGACAAACTTATTTGTAATTATTCAGCATAAGTAGGAATTCTCTGATTATTTATTTCTATTTTTATCGTGGTTTTTGGCATATTTAAGTGTTCTATTTCTTATTGTAACAATTTTGGAATTTTATATTTTTATAGGAATGCATTCAGATTACTTGTTTTGTTGATTTTATTGCCTTATCATTATTCATAATAATATTATTATTACTTTAGTCTGTCTTTTGTCTGGTGTTATTTTCCCTTTAAGTAAATCTGAAGCTCCTGGGACCTGGTTTCATTATATCTACTGGAGGTTCTTAGATGATCAGAATTTTGAAGACCTATCCAACTCCTGGTACAGATTAGGACTCTACCATGACACAATCATCTTGAAATGTTCTTTCATGCTTCAAAGGACTCATTGTAAGAGAAATGAGTTTATGTTAATGTAAGAAAGGAGAATGAGTCCTGTAATGCTTTTCATTACATCATAGAACCAGCCATGATGAGTCACCCTAAAGTTGTAAAACATCATTTGAGTGGAAATAAAGATATCTCTTCCTGTGCTTGCCCTGCAAGATCACTGGATGGCATCAAAGCTTCCTACCCACTCCAGGAAAAAGAGCTAGTAGTAGTCTGTGAAGGTAAAGTCTGGGCTTAGTGATCTTTCTTCTCTTCCCTCTGGTACTTGGAAATGTTATCAGAACTCCCTAAACAGGAAGTCATCACCAGTGTGCTCAGGTATGTGAGATCACATCTTCCTTTGGCATCCGGGAAATGAATCAGTAGCACCATGTATTATTTTTCTCTGCAGTATTGTGATTTAAGCTGTTAAGAAATTTGAGATCACTTAGGGTTTCAAAGTGATGGTCATCTTAGATGGAGATAAATGTCCTTCCATTCAGGACTGCATTTGATGGGTTGAGAAGTGTTAGGTATCAATTACAGTGATAAGGATAATGCATTAATGTATATGGGAGCTCTCCCTCAGATGTGCCAGCTGGTGAAACACGGATAGTTCAGGGACTCTTCTGCTATTTCTAGACTGTAGCAGCATCTTAATGAATGTCTATCTTTTTCCCCTTGAAGTCTAGGTCGTAAAGGCACATTGGCATAGCGTGCGTGTGTATATGTGTATGTGAGTGCAAGTGCTTGCTTTTATTTTCTTTGAGTTCACTTTGCAGGTTATTATATTAGAATTTATCTGACAACCTAGTCCACAACTACCAAAGAGACATTTTCAGCTTCTCTTTTATTTCATTTGTTCACAGTATTCTGAAGATTTGGAGCATGTGTTCATTGAAAAACCTCTTTATCATCTATCGATATATTCCATCAAATATTGTACAGTTTCTAAACAAGAGTTTTTATATACAAGCCTGAATCTCTGGTATATACTTTCTTTTTCTTTTCTCCTATACCTTCAGAATGATTTTTCCCTTCTTTGAAATATGAACTCGCAGATAAAAGCCAGTTTGTTTTTACATATGACTCTATCCCTCAGCAGATTTTTGTCCTGCATTTGAGGGCACAGTCCTAGAATTTAAAATTTTGTACCAAGTTAGCTTTCTTTAAATGACTTTCTGTCTCAAGCTTCCAGAACAGGAAGTAGGAAAGACAACATATTTTAAAATGAAAAGCATTAAAAAAAAAAAAGAAAAGAAAAGTATTAACTTGTGAGTCACATGAAAGCATAGCTTGCAGTGGATAGGCATGGTTGTGATTTTATTTGGCTGGATAGGAAATCCTGTATGTTTATTCCCATTAGATTAGGTTAGGAGCAATAAATTTGCACTTAAATTTTGGAATCATTGACAAATATTTCTACACAATGATCAAAGCTTGAATGGAAGTTAGGAATAAGTACAGAGTGCAAAATATGTATTTAAAAGTCATATAAATATCACTGAGAAAATCTTACCTTGTCCTATTCTAATTACTGATAATGAAATAATTGTCTTATTTTCAATGTTTCTTGTCAGGAAGAATTTATGTTTTAATGAATCATGGTTATTTAGAGGATAATATACTCTTTTGCCTTCAGTGCTCCATGGAAGGTGTTGCCTAAATCGTAAAACAAACTTCACACTGGTGCCCAGGTAGGAATTTGCTGAGAGAGTATTTTACTTATGCCAAATTTATTAATCTCTGAATGCCCAAACATTAGATCTAGTCATCCTTGATCCCTCTTATACATGGCCCATATCCAATCCATTTGAAAAATCGTCATGGTGCACTCATTAAAATATATCCAGAATTTGACTACTTCTTAATACTTCCTCTACCACCATGCTGGCCATACTACCATCTTTTCTTGCCTTAACTACAGCCATAGCTCCCCAATTGGTCTTCCTGCTCCTACAAAGTTTCCTCACACAGTATATCCTCTATACTGTAGCTAGGATGATCTGTTAAAACATAAAGCAGATAATATAATTTTTCAGTGTTTTCCAATGTCACATGGAATTGAAATTATATGGCCTTCAGCACTCCATGTGATCTACTTCCTTACTACTTCTCCGTCATCTTATACTATTACTTTTCTACTTTCTTACTCTTGTCCAAACACTGGTCTCCTTGTTTTTGCAATATGCCAGGCAAACTCTCCCTTCACAGACTTTTCTGTTGTTACCTTAGTCTGAACATTGTTGAGCTGTTGCAGGGTTGATGGTTCACTCTCTCACATCCTTTGTACCAATGTGACCTTATCAGAAAACCTACCCCTGACTTACTTTTCTCCATTACACCTACCCATGTGATACATACTTATTTGCTCATACTTTTTCCCTTCCCCAGCAGCATATGAACTCCTTGGGAAAGGAGTTGGATTTATTCCTTGCTATTACCCAGTACCTATTTCTAGAATGAATAAAATGATCATCTCGTATTAGACAGCCCAGAATCAAAATCTGAGAATTCTAGAATGTAATTCGCATGTAAAGTGATTTTAGAGCAGTGGTTACCATAGACCCAGAAATTTGCATTTAAAAATAAAACCAAGGTAATTTTGTTGCAGACTGAAAAAAGATTTTATGGGGCTGAGGTTTAATAATTTGCATTTTTAACAATCTCCTCAGGTGGTTCTTTGGCAGGTAAAAGATTTAGTACCATTATTCTGGAAGTTAAGAATATGAATTCTGTATCTGCGTGCTTCAAACATTATATTAACCTGCCTGATCCTGAAAGCATTTGAGTTGAAGTACCTTGATGTAGCATCTGGATCAGCCAGTGGTTCGTTAACCTTGGCTTCATATTCTAATCATCTAGAGAAGGAACTTTCAAAGTAGTAGATCCTGGTATGTCACCCTCAGCTCTTGCTTGAGACTGCACAGATTCAATCTCTGGCTACACTCTTAATAGCTTTTTGACCTTAGGCAAGTTGGTTATCCTCTCTGGGAAACTGTGAATACTCATAGTGCCTACCTCAGAAGACCATAGAGGGTCCAAGGTAGATGAAATGAAATTATATGTGTAAAACACTTAGAATCTGGCACACAGGAGACACTCATAAAGGCTTAGATAGGATTACTAAGTTTCGGTGAGAAAAACAAATCATCTTTACTGCTACTCTCTTATAAAGAAGATTTGGGATTTATTTTATTCTATTTTGCTGATTTCTTAATGTCCAAGCAAACCTAGATGCTGCAGTGACAAGGGAAATGGCTACATACATGAGTCATTTCAGGCCCAATCTAGTGAAGCTGCTACAAAAATGGGAATGGAATGGAGTGAATAACATTGGACCAATTGACCAAAGCATCCTCTCTTGAGGTGGTCATTTTGGATAGTTTTTTTTTTTTTTCCAAATGCCATTTTCTCAAAATCTCATTCTTACTGTGGGAAGGAAGAGAAATAAAAAAAAAAACTCAAGATAAACATTCATCATGTGTGCCAGTACTTAACTTTAAAGTAGAGGATAGCTTGACTGAGTAACAAGTGGAAGAATCTGAAAATAGCGCAGTGTGCAAGCACTAAAAAAGAATGAAAATATTTTTGTTCTGATTAAAAAACAACTCAAACAATGGTAAAAAAGGAAGAAAATGTCACGTGTAAATTTTATGTCGAAATTCTTTGGCAGTATCGTCAGTTTATAAAAATCTCTTCATTTTTGTTTGAGTTGCTTAAAACTAAAATACAAATAAAGCTATGGATTTCCCAGTGCTTTTATTATTCAAAAGCAATTATATTTAATGTAATTTACTAGCCATCACTTGTTTTTCAGAAAGGCATCAGGGAAGTTTTTTCTTAACATTTGGTAGAATCTAATTTTAGAATAGGCTTATATGACTCCGTGTACCTGTCTCTTCTTATAATAGAGATTTAAACAAAGAATAATGATGTAATACACTACTAGTGTTGAATCCCTATGGTTTTAGTTAAATCTAAATGCAAATCAAGATGCATTTTTTATGCCAGGATATTTGGTGAGTACTTTAATGCTTATTTTATGGTTCTACAGACCATAACTGACACCTATTTGAAAGCACTGAATTTCCAATATTGAATGTGCAAAATTACTTTCTACTCTAAGGTCACAGAAAGGGCATGTCACATATATCATAATTTATCTGCCTCAGAAAATAAGATTTGGTTCTTATAAGGATACATGGTAGGTACTTCAAATTTACTGAAACCTGGCTTCCATGTATTCCTCAGGCTTTATGATACATTTGGTTATCCTAAGACTGTGATAAGACAAATCTTTCAAACAGGACCATGCCTGCAGGATCATGGCAGAGGACGTTAAACTACATGGTACAATCCAGTTATTTCATTTATAAAGGGAAGCCAATCCTGCAAACATTTGTAACCTGATTTGTACCTCTTGGTCTGATTAATATAACTAGTACTAATTAAATCCATCTAATCCTAAGCAAAAGCAAGGAGTCAGCTCAGATTTCTCATGGGTAATTGTACAATATTTAAAGCTTTTTGAAATGTAGAACATAATTTAAAAACCTTACGTTCTACCTGTTGCTTTTCTAAAGTCCTCCAATAGTTCAGAAATTCAGATTGTAAACCAGTCAATCATGATTTGTAAGATTATTTATTTATTTTTCCAAAATGAGAATATCTCTTTACATCCAAAAGATCTTTCTTGGAGAACTTTAAATTGTTCACAGTCATTTCAGTTTTAAGAAAGAAGACAATCAATTACTTAGCTCTTTCTTCATCTGAATGGAGGGTTTTTTTGTTTTGTTTTTCTATTGATTTCAATCTTAGTAGGTCAAACACTAGTATTCTGGCCAACCAAAATGTAATCATTAAGTTTAAGTTCCTGGCAGTTCATTTAAGAAGCAGGCAATACTTTAAATGGAAATTGCAGTCTTCTTTTTTTTAAAGATTTATTTATTCATGAGAGACACAGCAAGAGAGATAGGCAGAGACACAGGCAGAGGGAGAAGCAGGCTCCCTGCGGGGAGCCCGATACAGGGACCCAATACTGGATCCCAGGATCACACCCTGAGCCGAAGGCAGATGCCCAACCACTGAGCCACCCAGGCGTCCCTGGAAAATTGCAGTCTTAAATAAATAATGTACATTTGAATTACCCTTTACAATTTGTAATGCACTTCTATAGTGTCCAGATGGTGATATTAACCTGCTCCAGATTCTCTTAGGTACTTCGTCTAGCCTTGGAACAATAATTAATTTGATTTTCTCTGTTTGTAGAAAGAATTCAAAAGTATGATTCTATGTATGTGGTAGGTGGTATGAATTAAATAGATGAGATAAATATGATGTTTCAATATTTATTTAGAATATACCTCTTTCCAGTTTAGGGGGTCATGAGGAAACCTTCAAAAGGCCCTTCACCCAGTGACAATAGATAAAAAGTACTGTGCTCACTTGTTCCCATGTATGTATTAGAAATTCTTTTTCTGAAGATATATCTTTAAAAAACACCTTCATATATTGTTAGGAGTTGAACTTTTTCTGTAAAGTTATTAAGTGGCACAAATTTAAAGCTTTTTATTTTTTTTAAGATTTTACTTATTTATTCATGAGAGACACAGAGATGTAGGCAGAGGGAGAAGCAGGCACCATGCAGGGAAGCCAATGTGGGACTGGATCCTGGGACCATGGGATCACGCCCTAAGCCAAAGGGAGACGCTCAACCGCTGAACCACCCAGACGTCCTAATTTAGAGCTTTTTAAAAACTGTCCTTTGCTGTCAGTTCTTCCTCTTTTATGAACTATGAAAAATTGAGAATGGCTATAATGTCCAAAAAATAATGTTGAAAAAAATAGAAACAACTATGATGTCCCCAGAATACTGATTAGATAAATTACTGATCGCATTAAAAAAAAGAATATAATACAACCTTCAAAGATCATGTTTTAGAACTTTCTCATTACATGAAAAAAAAAGTGTATTAAGAGTTTGGCCCCATCTCAGTATATAAATCAAATGCATTTATTCAGTGAGCAAATTTCACTGAGCATTTACTTTGTTCAGAGCACTGTGATGAGA
Source organism: Canis lupus baileyi (assembly GCF_048164855.1). NCBI lineage: Eukaryota > Metazoa > Chordata > Mammalia > Carnivora > Canidae > Canis > Canis lupus. The sequence goes on along the minus strand of NC_132855.1, from coordinate 49,929,700 downwards.
AGGAAATTGGGAATGCAGCAGTAAACAAAACAGTCTCTTCCCTCAAAATCACAGACATGCCAAAAATTACAGGCAGAACCAATCAGAATGCTAACAGTTTGGGATTTTGGTCTCTGTTTCCTTTTTTGAACCTGTTTATATTTTTTCAGAATCCTAGGAGGATCATGTGTCAACTCATATTTAGACTAAAGCATAAACATATTGTAACTTTACTGACTTTATGCATAGTTGAGAAGAGACCCTAACAGAATAAAAGTAGTTTTCTGAAGCAGCTTGAGAAAAGCAATCTCAATGTATCAGCATTTGTGGTAGTCTTCACATATTGCTACTCTCTAAGATAAAGAGAAATGAATAAAAAGAGCACTCTGGTTTTTGGTATTTCCATTTTTCAACCAAGAGGCATTATGTTAAAATTAATCAAATGTCTCCAGAGAGAATTGATAAGAAAATGGAAGAACTCTAGTATATTGCTAATGCTTTGGCTCTTCAGAACTTATGTAAGATCACTAATTTAATATCTATTCAATAAAGTAGAATACTATATGTATGGTCTATCATTTTTAATTATACTGAAAATCCCATTTAAAGATGTTATTAAATAGTTGAAATACCAATTCACAATTATCATTAGAAAAACTCTTGATTCCACTGGGCCTCTATATGTACTGCATAATTCAAGGAAATCATTGCTGATTTTAAGTTAAAATTGTGTAAAATAAGAAACACATTTTTATAAGATTAACATTAAGCAGAATTTATTATTTCTTATGTCCTTGGTCGTGAAAGGGTTAATTTTTGTTAGGAATTTGTGGATGAATAGATGTTCAAGTTAATCTTAAGATATTTGACAGGAATTTTTGCTGCCTTTTTTATGTGAATTGGGCCATGATTTCAGTGATTAAATTTTGCTACACCCTTAAATAGATATCAAATCATGCTACAGAGAAAATAACACTTACACTTGAAATAACCAAAGAAATTCAAATTTTTGCTTGCAGTAGGCCATTTAAGCCTTACTCATAAAATTATGATAATTGATATGTCATTGCCTTCACTTTAGCAGTTTTGAATTTGATAGGCAGAAAATAATCCATTAGATCTTTTCTGCAATACTCAACTTTTTCTGTTTCACTGATACTGAGCAGATGTATATGAGTTGTATACTTTGGATTTCTTTATTCCTCCATATGAAATGTATTTGAAATTGCTTTCCACAAGGAAAAGGGGATGAATTTGGGCTTGTGATGCCAAATAAAAACTTACTGTACATGTAACAGAGATATGTTTTAGACTGCAAGCACTTTGTATCACATGTATAACATTCAAGTCATGAGTATGATGAAGAATGTCAGAATACTAACCAGTTTTTCTATATAGCCATTCTCCATATCTTTTTAGAGAGCAACCCCTTTTGATCCCAAGTAAATCTGAGTAAAAGTATCTAAAGTTCTATGAGATTAGTCTTGCACTAAACACAAACCAAATTGTCCTTGTTCTTTCCCATTCTTCTCCTGATAAGTAGTCTAAAACAACAAACTGTGTCTATTGGAAAGCCAGTATTCATCTAAAATTTGTTTTTTTTTAATTTTTATTTATTTATGATAGTCACACACACACACACACACACACACACACACACACACACAGAAGCAGAGACATAGGCAGAGGGAGAAGCAGGCTCCATGCACCGGGAGCCCGACGTGGGATTCGATCCCGGGTCTCCAGGATCACGCCCTGGGCCAAAGGCAGGCGCTAAACCACTGCGCCACCCAGGGATCCCTCATCTAAAATTTGAAAACGAGGCATGAATTTAAATAAGTTTAGGAACTTTTGATTCCATAGGGCTGCATTTTTTTCCAGGTTCGGGTATAAATAGATTTATCATCTTTTCAAGCATTATTAACTACCTGCCTTCTGCAGTGAACTTTTGTAAGAATTAAAGATGCTTTTGTAAAACTGATCAGGGTATCTGTTATAAAATTAGCGCAAACCATTTTAATTAAGGTCAGCAGAAAACCCTTCTTAAGGTTTTAGAAATCTTCATTTTCTGATCCCACATGCAAATATATTTGGTCTTTAAATTTCCCACACAAATTAAATCAAAATAACAAAAATGATTTGCAACTTTGTCCTAAATACCGTATTTTGGTCTTCTGTAGTAATAGAACAAAATAGCAAAATATTTTATAGATGTGTTCCTTCATATAAGAAAAAATGTGTTAAAGTTAATTTGTTTAATACTATTTCAAAAGAGCAGAGGAAGAGATAGTCTAATTTAGTTTGATGGTTGCCTATTTGTTCTTTAATCATCCTTTTTTAAAGTCCAGACATATAACATTGTGTAAATTTAAGGCGTACAATGTGTTGATGTGTGATTACAAAATGATTACTTCCATAGCATTAGTTAACACCTTCATCATATCAATTACTCTATGTATTTCTCACCACACATAACAATTGATGAGACCTCTCTCCTGTCTCAAGGTATTTATTTGAAACTCTGATTCTCCCCAATATGTTATTTTCTTCTTTCAGCCCTTTTCTTAGAAATGAGATATTATTTGATTAAAATGAATCAGATTGGAACTTTCAGGGAAGAAGTTGGATAGGAAGATCCTAATCTCACCTCGTCCCATGGATACAACTAGATGACGCCTGTATTAGTGTAATTAACCCAGAAAACAAGCAAAAGACTGGCAGAACAAACTCCACAGCTAAATGTAGAGAAGACGCCACATAAAGTGTGTAGGAAAGGTGGAGACGTGGTCAAGAGCAAAAGGGACCCATGGGACTGTCAATAACAGAGGGATGCTGCAGACGTGGAGAGGGGAGAGGACAGATCCTCAAGCCAGACACCCCAGGTACAGGGAAGACAAATCTATAACATTTGGTTTTGAAAAGCAGCCCCACCATCTATGGGGCTTAACACATGGAGCTTTAAAAATGAGCAGGCTCTGCTCTGGGAGAGCCTAGAAGGTGAGAGGAAACGGAGTTTCCACTCTTAAAGAAATAGCACAACAAATAGCCCCCCAGAAAAACAGCATAGAAGTCTGAAAAATAACTGGGCTATATGGAAGGTAGATTTGTTTACTAATCTCAGAGCATGTGCTAGAGGAACAGGGAACTTTAGGAAACTTGAGGAACAAAGGAGCTGGTGGGTCACATATCCCTCCCCTTCCCCCCAGCCTAGCAATGGACACCTATGGGAAGCAGCTCAGTGCCACAACTCTCCACCTAGCTTGCTAACAGTGTGCCCCGTGGATATGCCTTCTCCGATCCAGCACCTGGTGGGAGTTTTCTCCTCACACAGCAAACTGGCAAGGACTTCGCTAGCACTCTGCCCTGCCCCCATATTCTCCTGAAGACTCTTGCCTCCAACCCTGTGGCAGGAGTTTTCTAAAGCAGCTTGAGGTCCCATCTCACAACGGACCTGCACAAAACTTGCTCACAACATGTGCCCTGCCCCTGTGTTCTCCAGCAGTGATACACTCTGATACACTGTTGGCTGGAGCCCATCCAAAGGAGTGTCACAAGTCTGGCTGAAAGCAAGCAGCCCTAACAGGGCCAGCATAACTCCAAAGTGACTCCTACCTTGTGGAGAGGGAAAGATAATCATAGACAGTTGTCCAACTGTGGCCATAGCAGTGGGCTGGGGACAGACATCTGGTCTGACTGCAGACCCCACCCACCAACAAAAGTTTCTCAAGGGGCAATACAGGAAAAATTCCCTGAAATCCAGTAGTACTGCATTTCGGGCAGGTGCCTGATCTGACTCAAGCCGAAGATGGCCCTAGATTGACCTGTTAACAACACAGGGACCAAACTATTGCTCACAATAAACAAACAGAACCATTGGATGACAGGGCTGAAGGCAAATACAGATCAGCCTCAATAGCAAGGAACATAAAACACCGCTGAATCACCAGGTTCTAATGATCAGGAGACATTGCACTGCAAGGCACTATAGGGCCTATTCTTTATTAGGCTACTTAAGTTGCAAAATCAGGAGACATAGCTGACTCTCCTAACACAGAAACACGGTTAAATAAAATGAGACAGAGGAATATGTACCAAATGAAAAAAGAGGAAAGAATCACAGTATGAGAGTTAAATAAAACACAGATAATATTTAAAGTATTGGTCATGAAGATAATTCACTGGACTTGACAAAAGAGTGGAGGACCTCAGTGAGACCCCAACAAAAAGAAAACAAAAAAGATGAAGAACTCAAGTGAAATTAAAAATACACTAGATGGAATCAATAGGCTAGAGGAAGCAGAAGAATGAATGAGTAACCTTGAAAAGAGAGTAATGGAGAGCAACCAGGCTGAACAGGAGAGAAAAAATAATAATAAATGAAAATAGAACTCAGTGACACCATTAAGCTTAATATTCCCATTGTAGGAATCCCAGAAGAGAGAGAAAAGGGAGCAGAAAATGTATTTAAAGACACAATAGCTGAAAACTATCCAAAAATGGGGACGGAAACAGAAATCCAGATCCAGGAGGCAGAGAGCCCTCAACAAAATCAATCCAAGGAGGTCCACACCAAGACATGTAGAAATTAAAATGGCAAAAAAGAATGATTAAGAAAAATTTAAAAGCAGCAAGAGAAAGCAGCAGTTACATACAAGGGAAATCCCATAGGGCGTCAGCTGATTTTTCAGCAAACTGAAGGCCAGAAGGGAGCAGCACAAAATGTTCAAAGCGCTGAAAGGAAATCTACAACCAAAAATACTCTCTCCAGCAAGGTTTCATTCAGAAAAGAAGAAGAGATATAGTGTCTCAAATAAACAAAAGTTGAAGGAATTCATCACCACTAAACCAGCCTCACAAGGAATGTTTAAGGGAGATTCTTTGGAAAGACCATAAGCAGGAATAAGAAAAGTAGGAAACACAAAAGCAGTAAAATTAAGTATACCTATAAAAATGGATCAAGGAAGGGGCACCTCATTGGCTCAATCTGTTAAGCATCCAACTTTCAATTTCAGCTCCAGTAGTGATCTCAGGGTGATGGGATAGAAACCTGCATTGCACTCCTCACTCAGTGGTGAGTTCACCAGAAATTTTCTCTCCATCTCCATCTCCCTCTGCTCTTCCCCACCTCTAAAAATAAATCTTTAAAAATCAAGGAATTCACAAAACAAAAGGATGTAAAAGATGACACTGTATACTTAAAATATGGAGGGGAGAGGAGTAAAGAAGGAATTCCAACGGACCAAAACAAAAAGTCAACTCTTAACTATAGAAAACAAACTGGTGCTTCCCAGAGGGGAGATTGCTGGGGGATGGGTGAAATAGGTGAAGAGGATTAAGAGTACAGTTATCATGATGAGCACTCAGTAATGTGTAGAATTGTGTAGAATTGTTAAATCATTGTATTTACACCTGAAACTAATAGTGTATGTTAATACTGGAATTAGAATAATACATTTTAAAAATAAATCAGGTTAAAATTCATTATGAGAAACTACATTGTATAATCTTTTCCAATACTTATTTAGGATTAAATAACTTGTTATTATATCATATCTAGAAATTTCTTAGACTTCTAAGAAAAGCATATTTATCCCATAATTTTATTTAAGGACTTTGATAGTCTGATCCTTTCCTTTTATATCTTTGATCTACCTAGACTATATTTTGGTGTAAGACCGGAGTTAAGACTGCAATTTTCCCAGTTTACTAGAATGCCACCCCTAGCGTATGTAAAACTGAACCAAAACAAAAATAAAATCCTGTATATTGTCTGTAACCAAAGTTTCTATTCCTTTCTATTGATCTCTTATAATAAGGACTCTCTCTTTCATAACTATAGTTAACATCATAAACATCATAACCAATAGAGAATTATAGGAAATCTTTTTGTTTTATTTAGGAAAAATATATGAAATCATTCTATAGCATTTTAGGATTCTGGTGATTATGGCTGATATATTAAGTTATGAAGCAGATCCAGTAGTATAAACATAGAGAAATAAAATATAAAATTTATCTCCTAACTCTGGGAAACGAACTAGGGGTGGTGGAAGGGGAGGTGGGCGGGGGGTGGGGGTGACTGGGTGATGGGCACTGAGGGGGAAACTTGATCGGATGAGCACTGGGTGTTATTCTATATGTTGGCAAATTGAACACCAATAAAATAAATTTATAAAAAATATATAAAATTTAAATACACGGGATCCCTGGGTGGCGCATCGGTTTAGCGCCTGCCTTTGGCTCAGGGCGCGATCCTGGAGACCCGGGATCGAATCCCACGTTGGGCTCCCAGTGCATGGAGCCTGCTTCTCCCTCTGCCTATGCCTCTGCCTCTCTCTCTCTCTCTCTCTCTCTCTGTGACTATCATAAATAAATAAAAATTTAAAAAAAATTTTTAAATGCATACAAAAAATTCTATATTAGAAAATCCAAGAATTAACTGGAAAATTATTATAACTAATGGAAACAACTCAGTAAATCGGCAGAACAAAATTTAATTATTCCCAAATCATTACTTTTCTTAAATATTTTTGAAGCTGGATAATGTTTTGAGGTTATGATTTATGTTTCTTTTTTATTTATGCCCGCCACCCCTACCCCCCCCCCCCCCCCCCACTGACTGATCATCCACAATTTAAGTAAATCCAAGTTCTGCATTTCATTTCCTCAGGGGAGCATTGACTGAATAGGAAGCAAAAATGGCTTGTCTGCCAAGTTTTCATGCACTGGTTTTGAAGACCTAAGAGGGGCTCTTAAAATAAGCCTGTGTGAGCTTTCTACCTAATGAATTCTGATCTGTTCCTAAAACACGTCTTAATAGGACTACTTGAACATTCAAGACCTGTAGGATCACCAAAAATCCACCCAAAAATAGGAATAGATTTTTAAAAATGTGTTCGACTATCTATAATATTCACTTTACCTTAATAATTACAAATTTAAAAATAAAAACTTGTGCTTCTTATAGTTAATACTTTAATCAAGGGCAAATATGTGCTAAAAATATGGATAAGAAATAATGAGGCCTTCTTGTCTTTATCTCTCATTAGTAAGCTTGAGTGGGTGTATGAGTCCATTCATTGTTTCTTTTCCTATTTATAACCTCAGTTTTGGATTTGGGTTAACTTGAAAGCTATTGGAAGCTCTTACAAAGTTTTACTGCAATTCTGAACTGTTTGCAATGTTTTTACTAGCAATTTTAGGAGAACGCAGAACATGTATCTGACAGGCCATGTCAGTTCATGTATTGGATCACTTATAGTAATACACCTTTTAGCACCTACTATGTGGCAGGCATTGTGTGATTGAATCTACAAAGGAAGGAATGTTGATATAAAATCTCATAATTTATTTAGGCAAGCAATATGTGGAGCTCCTTGGTTTTTCCCTTCCTTCTGCAGTTGGTCTTGGAGCCTGGGAAAAGCAGACTGCAGGGGTCAGACTCCCTGGATACAAAGCAGAACTAAGGACAAGGGCAAACATGACCAGAGCAGTCACAAAGGGCATGCAATTCAAGTTGTTTCCAAAAGTAGGGATGGATTTGCACTGGGTATCCCATGCTGCTTCTCCTGTGAGTAGCTAACCCTCACTGTTCTCATCCTGTGGGACACAAAAGGGAGGAATGCAGCAATAATGGCAGAGCCCCTCGGAGCTTAAATCAATAACAGTTGTCTCATCGATCTAATATTGCATCCTGTCACACAAACCAAGCCATATAGAAAGTGACTTATTTTCCATAGCTTATTTTTGAAAAAACAAAAACAAAACAGACATTACTGCTTCATCATGCACTTTAGCAATAGCCATAGGGAATAATTTTGGACTATGGTAGTACAAAAGAATTCTCTAATTAAGAAATTTATATATTTATTCTCATAGTGGTTCTTGTACACACAGTTTTACTTATGTGTGACACATGGAGCAATTGAGGTAAAATGAAAATACAGCATCTCCCTTCTTCACTAGAATTTCAACTCTCAAAATGGGGAATTTATCTATTTTGTTCACTGCTGCATGGGCAGAATCAGGAAGAGTGACCAGCATGTAAGATGTGCCCAGCAAATAAAAATTCGTTTGATGAATGAAGAAAAGAGAAGCTTTATTTAAAAGCCAACCAGCCAACTGACCAATTGAATATGGTAATGGTAGAGTAGGTTGTATTTGATTCACAGTCACCCCCCGCACTTTGTGTAACAATTATAAAATCTTTTTTTCCTGTTTTTTTAAATATAATTTAAATACATTATATAAGTTTAAGATGTACAGCAGAATGATTTGATATATGTATATATTATGAAATGATTACCACCATAAGTTTTGCTTAATATCTATCACCTCACAGAGTTATAAATTACAAAATCTTAAAGAAAAATGATGAAGCCACTGGAGAACGACCAAAGCAGAATATGACCCTTGACATAAGGGGACTGTATTTGTCCTTCTTTTCCGCTACTTTGCATAGTACAGGGTAGCAAGAGACAGCTCTCAAGCAGAGAGCTGCAATAGTCTTGATTTGTGTGTCAAGAGACAGGATGTAGGGCTGCCTGTGTGTCTGAGAATGTCCCCCCAGTAAGGAAAGAGTTATAAAGGAGGGAGCACCACATTATAAATATAAACTTTTCTAAAATTCTTGGTAACTGTGTAAGCATAAGGGAAGTCCAAGGAGATGAGTGGTAAGCAATAGCTTGGAAGTTTGAAAGGCTCAGTGGAGATGTTAGCTACTGCCTACCACAGGGAAGACAAATATTTGGAGTGAGAATCAGGTGGCAAATTAAAAGGTTTAATAAATACCTTGGGTTTTTTTATTCAAGCACCATACTTGCAGAATAAAAACTGTATTTTGTAGGATTTTCCCTTTGGGATTTTCCCTGATACATAAACAATCTAAAATTAGGCCTACCTTAACAATATGTAAAAGCAAGCATTTACAAGTGCAAGGTGAGCAACCAATAATGTGACTGCTAGGGGGGGTAAAAAGTAGCACTCAGAGAATAATATAGAAGCCAGTTTCTCAATGTGTTATCCACCATGTTTAGAATATAACAAATATAACCATATATGCAAAATAAAATTATGACACTAAATCAAGAGGAAAAGCAGCCAATAGAAACAGACTAACAGGCTCAGAGATAGATAAGATGCTGGAATTATTTTAATAATTTTAATTTATTTAAATAAAATTTAATTTTAATTAACTTTAAAAGCACCTTTAAAACCTCTCATAAATGTGTTTAAGGGCTGAACAAAAAATATAGGCATACTGAGTGAACATGTGGAGAATCTCAGCAAAAAAATGCTGACCCTAAGACAGAATGTACTGTAAATTTTAGAGCTGAAAACTAAAATATCTAAAATAAAAATGACACACAATGGATTAAGCAGTAAAGATGGCAGATGATCACTAAAAATTATCCAGTTTAAAGAACAAAGAAAAAAAAGATTAAAGACAAGAAACAGACATTCAGACATATGTGGGATAATATCAAGTCATCTATTGTATGTATACATGAAATCACAGCTGACAGGAAGAGAGATAAGGGGGAGGAATATGTATGAAAAATATAATGTCTGAAATTTTCCAAATTTGGTAAAAAACATATACTTTAGTTTTCAAAATTTTAAAGAATTCCTAGTATAATTAAAACATAGAAAACTGTAAGTGTACACATCATAATCAAACTGCTGAGAACAAAAATAAAGAGAAAATGTTGAAAGAAGTCAGTAGTGTGTGTGTGTGTGTGTGTGTGTGTGTGTGTGGTGGAATATTATATAAAAGGAAACAATGACCCAAAGATGATTAAAATACCACCAAAAATAGTGGAGGCTAGAAGACAATGCAACAAAAATCTTTAAAGTGCTGAAAGGGAATTCTCTCAACTCAGAATTCTGTCTTCAGAAAAAATATTTCTCAAAAATAAAGGCAAAGTAAAAGCTGATAACGTCCTACCAGCAGACTGGCACTACATGAAGTGGTAAAGGATTTTCTTCAGTTTCAAGAAAAATAGTAACTAGCAAACTCAGATCTTCAGGAAGGATGGAAGAGCAGCAGAAAAGATAAATATGTCCATATATGTGAAAGAATATCTTTTTCTTCCTCCTTTAACTTCTTTGTATTAAAAGACCACTGCCGGGATGCCTGAGTAGCTCAGCGGTTGAGCATCTGCCTTTGGCCCACGGCGTGATCCCAGGGTCCTGGGATCGAATTCCATATCGGGCTCCCTGCGTGGAGCCTGCTTCTCCCTCTGCCTGTGTCTCTGCCTCTCTCTCCATGTCTCTCATGAATAAATAAATAAAACCTTTAAAAAAAATAAAAGACCACTGCCTTTTGATGCAGATATTATAAGGTTACATTGTGGGGCTTATAATGTATATGGGTTTGAAATACATGTCAACAATAACAGAGAAAGTGGAGATAAATGGAGTCATGCTGTTAGGCTCTAGCATTTTAATTCAAATGGAAAAATATTAACTCAAGTCAACTGATAAAGATTTATATGGTAATTATATATAAATTACTGAAAAAATAAAAACAGGTGAAGCTAAAAGACAAAAAGATTTAAAATAGAATGATAATTAATAATTAACCCAAAGGAGGGCAAGAAAGAAATTTATGCATTTCATTTTATATAAAATTTTACTTTAATAAAACATTAGAGAAATACAAAATAAAATGAACAAAAATAGATCTAGTGATTCAGAATTAGGGGGTGGGATTCAGGAACTTGTATAATACCCACGTCCCCCAAATATGATCTCTTGTGTTTGAAACTACTGATGTCGATTGACTTCCCCAAACTACTTGTGATTATGATAAGAGGACAAAGCCATTTTGGGCTATTCTCTCCACGCAGACACATCTCTCAATTGTAAGAGCAGCAGGAACCTCAGACTTGTCAGCTGGAAGAAGCTGGATATGGCCTGATGGTCTGCAAGAACTATGTTATCAAAATGACAGCAGTTGCGACAGCCTTGGAGAGCTTAACAGCTTGATATTTTCTCTTTTATTCTTACATACTGCTTGCTAACTTTTATCTTCCCTCAATTTGTCTTCCTTTTATAGTCATTTGATGGAGAGAGAATTATCATCATCTGACACTTCCATTTTTGCAGGAAAAGGAGACTTGCAAGGGAATATCAGTGTTCTCTGTCAACTCACACATTTATGGCCTGAGCAGGTTGGCATTGAGGCTTTACGGAGACAAGACTGTGGCACTTACTACACTTACATAAAACCAAAACTGTGCGAAAGATTGAGAATCTGTCAGAAATCCTAGATGTCAAACTCTCCCTCTTCACCGATGACATGATACTCTACATAGAAAACCCAAAAGCCTCCACCCCAAGATTGCTAGAACTCATACAGCAATTCGGCAGTGTTGCAGGATACGAAATCAATGCCCAGAAGTCAGTGGCATTTCTATACACTAACAATGAGACTGAAGAAAGAGAAATTAAGGAGTCAATCCCATTTACAATTGCACCCAAAAGCATAAGATACCTAGGAATAAACCTAACCAAAGAGGTAAAGGATCTATACCCTAAAAACTACAGAACACTTCTGAAAGAAATGAGGAAGACACAAAGAGATGGAAAAATATTCCATGCTCATGGATTGGAAGAATTAATATTGTGAAAATGTCAATGTTCCCCAGGGCAATTTACATGTTTAATGCAATCCCTATCAAAATACCATGGACTTTCTTCAGAGAGTTAGAACAAATTATTTTAAGATTTGTGTGGAATCAGAAAAGACCCCGGTTAGCCAGGGGAATTTTAAAAAAGAAAACCATAGCTGGGGGCATCACAATGCCAGATTTCAGGTTGTACTACAAAGCTGTGGTCATCAAGACAGTGTGGTACTGGCGCGAAAACAGACACATAGATCAGTGGAACAGAATAGAGAACCCAGAAGTGAACCCTGAACTTTATGGTCAACTAATATTCGATAAAGGAGGAAAGACTATCCATTGGAAGAAAGACAGTCTCTTCAGTAAACGGTGCTGGGAAAATTGGACATCCACATGCAGAAGAATGAAACTAGACCACTCTCTTTCACCATACACAAAGATCAACTCAAAATGGATGAAAGATCTAAATGTGAGACAAGATTCCATCAAAATCCTAGAGGAGAACACAGGCAACACCTTTTTTGAACTCAACCACAGTAACTTCTTGCAAGATACATCCATGAAGGTAAAAGAAACAAAAGCAAAAATGAACTATTGGGACTTCATCAAGATAAGAAGCTTTTGCACAGCAAAGGATACAGTCAACAAAACCAAAAGACAACCTACAGAATGGGAGAAGATATTTGCAAATGACGTATCAGATAAAGGGCTAGTTTCCAAGATCTATAAAGAACTGATTAAACTCAACACCCAAGAAATAAACAATCCAATCATGAAATGGGCAAAAGACATGAACAGAAATTTCACCAAGGAAGACATAGACATGGCCAACATGCACATGAGAAAATGCTCTGCATCACTTACCATCAGGGAAATACAAATCATAACCACAATGAGATACCACCTCACACCAGTAAGATTGGGGAAAATTAACAAGGCAGGAAACCACAAATGTTGGAGAGGATGCGGAGAAAAGGGAACCCTCTTACACTGTTGGTGGGAATGTGAACTGGTGCAGCCACTCTGGAAAACTGTGTGGAGGTTCCTCAAAGAGTTAAAAATAGACCTGCCCTACGACCCAGCAATGACACTGTTGGGGATTTACCCCAAAGATACAGATGCAATGAAACGCCGGGACACCTGCACCCCGATGTTTCTAGCAGCAATGTCCACAATAGCCAAACTGTGGAAGGAGCCTCGGTGTCCATTGAAAGATGAATGGATAAAGAAGATGTGGTCTATGTATACAATGGAATATTACTCAGCCATTAGAAATGACAAATACCCACCATTTGCTTCAACGTGGATGGAACTGGAGGATATTATGCTGAGTGAAATAAGTCAATCGGAGAAGGACAAACATTATATGTTCTTATTCATTTGGGGAATATAAATAATAGTGAAAGGGAATATAAGGGAAGGGAGAAGAAATGTGTGGGAAATATCAGAAAGGGAGACAGAACATGAAAGATTCCTAACTGTGGGAAAGGAACAAGGGGTGGTGGAAGGGGAGGTGGGCAGGGGTTGGGGTGACTGGGTGACAGGCACTGAGGGAGGCACTTGACGGGATGAGCACTGGGTGTTATTCTGTATGTTGGCAAATTGAACACCAATAAAAAATAAATTTATTATTAAAAAAAAACAGAAAGAAAGAAATCCTAGACAGTCCAATGGGACCTGCAGTATATCATCAGGCAAGTCATCAGAGATTTGATATAAGCCCATTTTTTGTGCCCGAGATGTCACCTTCCATCATGTTGAGGCAAAAATGTAAAAGGAATCTCTTCAGGAAATATACTGATTTGAAATCATGAGAGTGATTTATAATGGTAATAATGTACACATGCTGAACAGGGAGATTACATATGCAATTCTCAACATGGATTTTAAAAAGGGTAGAATTCTGGGATTATAAATCCTTCTTTAATTTTAATAATCATTTTGGAAGTACTGATTTCTTTCCAGTAACCTTCAAGGATGGCAGATAAGACTCTCTATTTCCAGGTACATGATCTCATAGGAATCCTTTAGTTTCTTAATTTAATATCCTGATTTAGGGTCATGTTTACTTAATTTAGTGTCTCTATGTCTCCATTTCTGATTCTTTGAGTTGGGATTATTTTTCATTCACTTAATATTTATTCAGTAGCTAATGGATTTCATACTCTGCTAGGCCATGGGGATACTATCCCATCTTTACCTCTCTCAATGTAATGGGATGTGCCAAACTAGAGTCCTGAGATACTGTGTTAAGTGCTGTGATAAGGAAGGACAAGCACATAGGAAAGGGTATGTAATTCAGACATGGGAGGTCAGGGAAAGCTTCCTGAGAAATGTGATATCTAAGGTGAAACTTGAAGAATGGTTAGGATTTGAGACTTAACAGAGGAAGGGAATAAAGTACAGAGGAATGCTCCAGGAAGAGAAGCCAGCCATGCAAAAGCCTCTAGATGGGAGAGGGCATGGCAAATTCAGTAAACCCAAAATAACTCAGTCCACCTGAAATATGGAGTAAGGTGGAGTGAGAAAGTTAGTTAATTAGAGAGAGAAAGGTGTGAAGAAAGTAGTTTCTAGATCATGAAAAATGTAGAAGTGATACTTGGGAATTTGTAGTTTATTCTTTTAAAAATATATATTCATGAGAGACACAGAGAGAGAGGCAGAAGACATAGGCAGAGGGAGAAAGCAGGCTTCCCCTCAGGGAGCCCAATGCGGGACTCCCAGCACCCTGGTATCATGACCTGAGTCAAAGGCAGACGCTCAACCACTGAGCCACCCAGGTGCTCCTACAGTTTATTCTTGAAGCAACTACAATTCATTCAGTGGTTTAAAGAGGGGACTGACATGATCAGATGTGTATTGTAGAAAGATCACTCTGGCTACAGTTTCGAGAATGGGCTGGAGGGAAATTTGGAAGCACCAGGGCCAGGAAGAGCTATGTGGATACTGTTAGTTAATCTGTATGAAAGGTAATGGTGACTTGAAATGCACAGGTGGTGAAGTGGGATAGAAAGAGGAGTGCAGATTCCCAAACTATTTAAGTGATAGACTTGTAGGACTTGTACTATTAAAAAAAAAAAAAAGTCATTGGAAGCTAAAGTGTTACAAAAGAAATGAATATCAAAAGGAGTTCATAGAAGTGGTTTCAAGAGAACAGAGGTCACTGTGAAGTAAAACTTAATGTTTAAGGAAAGTAACAGATTGAGAGAGCTGGGAGAGTGAGACTGTGCTCAGAGTGGGGCTTTCAAGTCCAGATTTCAGAGATGGAGGAATGTCAGGTGATGATAAATCCCAGGATATGGCATTGGGAGCTTGTGACTGAAGTTAAGTGGAAGAGAAGGTCATGGGAGGCAGAGAGCCAAGGAAGCAGTAGGTGTAGCACTAGAAGAGATCTCCACATTTCTTTTCAATTTTAAAAAGAAAATTGAGGCTGAGATGAAAACCATGAGTCAGACACTAAAGGCTTCAGTGAATGAGAGGGAGTTACATGGAAGTCTGTAGATGACAGAAGTAAGGAGGCATAGAGGTTAGTATAGACTGAATGACATGGTAGTAAGGAAGCCTGTCTATATAACTCAGAACAGGCAGAAAAAAATGTCCTTCAGTGACATTTTTTCTCTAGCTTGCCAAGTCTCCCAGATGGAAGCTGATGAGTGCAGTGTTGCTTTTACCGCCTAGTTACATCTTTGACATCACTACCTCACTTAACCTCTGCTGATTCACCATTATAGGATCTTGTTGAATCCCAGTCCTCCTGGAATCCTACTCTATTGTTTTCCCCTATTCTAACATGTATAGATCATTGGAAATCTGTTCAAGCATGTGTGCCTCTGTGAGTATGTGTGTGTGTGTGTTGGGGGGTCTGAGATGGGGGATAATGGTCATTCTGCCTGTATAGTTTTTGTGTTCCAATTTTGGCTTATAGAAATGATGATTCTTTGTGAAGGTAAGAAGATGAATTCATGATGAAGAGATCAGCTAGGTATTCAAATGTAGTCAAGAGTGTATAGACAATTGCATATTAGTACAATGTAGTCAGGATGGATGTAGATAAGCACTAAGGTTGAAAATATAGGTAGTTAGAGAATCACAAAGAACAGTCTTGAGAGGAGAGGTGTTTAGTCTCTACCTTGCTTTAAATAGACTGCTATGCTTGAGGAGGTTCTGGATTTTGGGACTTTACTGGAGCCAGAATGAAACCAAAGGTCTGCTGGAGTTAATCTTTCTGTTAACAGGGACATAGGAGAAACAAAAGTGTGATGGAGGGGCAAAATTATATTTATAGAAACAATTATCATGACGGCCTCTCATTCCAAAAATAAATGCTATAAAACAGGGAAGACAGGACCTTTTACATGTCTCTAAACAATGAGATCATGGAAAATAAAAATCGTGCCTTACTATCTTTACTTTGCCTTTAGAGGTCCTTGCAATGTTGTTATAAAATTTAGAGATGTCAATTTATCATTTTCTGCTTGGGATTCATTGAACAATTCATCTGCCATATAATCCTTTTATTGGGTTTCTTTAATATTTGCTTTTTCAATTTCTTAAAGTTCTATTTTTTAAATTAAACCTAGAAGTGCTTCAAATGAAAATTATCCCATTCAGACTTTCTTCAGACAGCAAAAGTGATAACTTGGACTAGAGGCTCAGGTGAAAGCTTGCTAATGGTTATAAATCCTCAATGAAGACATGAAGTTCTTTGTTTTTGTCTTCTAAAGAGAGAATATAGTTCTCATTCTTCTTTACTTCAAGTGTTTAGTATACTGGGGTCCATACACTGTTTAGGCAGCATGCTTTACTTCCCATTTCCTTCTACTCAGGCCTATAGAGGGGTTGTCAGAAACCACTGATAATAAAGCTAACTTTGTCACTTATGTCCTCATGTTCTTGCTTTCACTTCAGATTTTGACTCTATTCCTCAATTTTGTGCCAGGTCAGGTAGGCATTGAAAGGTCCATTCAAGGTATAGAACTTGAAAGCCCTCTGAGTTCACCATGAAGCCGGAGGATGCCAAATTCTGAGAGAGACAAAATGTGAGGACTTCCTCAGAGTAAACAGTAAAAGTTCCCAGGAGTAAGGTCAGCCCAGAGTGATACTGGGGCTGCTAGAGCCATGAAGGATGAGACAGGAATCTAGTCTGATGAGCATGGAGGTATGATCAAGAGCTAAGACAATAGTGTAAGAAGGTTGGCTTGTGTGAAGGAAACATAATATGTGCCTCCCAGGAAGAGTGCAGTTTATATTATAACAAAAAAATGCTTCCCATCAGCAATTTACTTGGAGATCCACTCGGGAACATATAAATTGAATGCATGTTATATGGTCAAATAAAGTATTGTTCTTTTATTGAAAATCAGGGGGAAATGCCAAGATAATTAATATGAAAGCAAATGATAAATCTTCCCTGTGAATTCAATGTTTATTCCTTTTTATTCCTTGGAAAGAAAATAGAACTATAAAAGCAAAAGAAACTAGAGTAGAATTAAACTTATCATGGGAAGTAAGGTAAAATGATAGCACTACTTCTTGGGGAAAAAAGAGGGCTAAAGTGAGCAGTTGAGGTCAGGAATGAGAAAACAGGGAATGTGGGCAATAAGGCTTGAAAATACAAAAGGAAAGTAGCATTATGAGCAAAAAGAAAATAAGAGGATAAATGCAGATAATATAAAAGGGAAGGAAGACTGGGAGAAACACACAATGAAAGTGCTTGATAAACTAAGAGACTGAAGAAAAAAATCAAAAATAGACCCAAAAAATATATAGAGATGAGGAAGAGAAAATCCAAAAACAAAGGAGTTCAAGGCGAGAAGAAGGCTGGAAATCCTGAGAAAGGAAAGGAAGTGCCATCATAAGTGTATGTCCATGACTGTTAGATTAGATGTGAGAATGTTTAGGCACAGCTCCAAAACACATGATCTCTAGCCTGATCTTACAGTCTGATTCTTGCATTAATACAATGTACTTAAAAGTACTTTGAGATATCCTCTAGGCTTTCAAACATGACAACAACAGAAAAAGCCCTCACAGAATTTCCCACATACATTTGCTAGATTTGAAAGACTTAAATTTTATTAAAAATGTATGAAGGCAATCTCCTCAAAAGAGTCTTAGATTTAAGATGGTAACATTACCATGTATCTATTTCCCTCTGTGCAGATTGCCATTAAAATAAACAGTGGATTATTTAAGCAAATATATAAATGTAAAAAAAGAAAAGGACCCCTTCACCAGTGCAGTTAAAAATAGAATAGTGAGGGCTACTCTCCAGAAACAGATTTTTCTCCATAGAGAGCAAGAAGAAGAGTGAGAGGCAAATGTAGACTGCCACTTCATAATGAAGTGTACCTGGGAATAAGTGGAGAACATCTCAAAGAAGCCCTTGATGCTCACCATCTAGAGAGACTGTGACATTATTCAGTGCTAAAGTCACCATGAGTATGCTGCATCCTCCAGAGTTAGTGTATTGTACACACAAAAATAGAGCTTTATGCTAGTTGATTGCTGGTTTCCAATCAAACAAAGCAGAAAAACAGTATCTTAAAAGAAGAAGTATGTACCTCTTTATTTGCTTCAGTCTGTTGGATCTCTTAGCTGGTCAAGTAAATGTATAACCTAAAATTTCTCCCTTTCCTCTTCCTTTGCACCCAAAAGATTCAGACAGGGATCTGCACCAAGGTCTGATAGACCTCATTTTGGGTATCGCCTTCCTTTAAAAGATGGAGTAAATGGAAACAAAAAAGGTCATTATTAGACTTATAAAAATAGATTCCAGTTCACAGCAAATACAAGCATTTTCTTAGTAGAAAGAAAGCAACAGGAAATTTTAGAAAATTGGTCCCATTTTTTTCCAATAAGTATGTGTAATTGTTTAAATTAGAAGTAATATGCAGAGTACTTCCAGTGAGCAAGCAAACAATATCCATTCAAAACCATCTCAAACATCTCTCTTTATCAACTCCCTCTCTCCTTAGGCTTAAACACATGGCATTTGGGATCAAAGGGTATGGGTTTAAGTCTTGACTCTAAATTCTATCAGCTGAGTGTTCTCCAAAATGTTGTTTAGTACCTTCATCTGTAAAAATGAGGAAAAATATTATGTTTTGTGCTTAGAGTGGTTAATATGAAGATTAAATGGAGTGAAACATATAAAAAAAATACCTATCCCATGGAGGATTCTAAACACGTTTTAGTTTCTCTTTCTTCATCTCACCTTCTCCTTTCTTCCCTCTTTCTTTCTCTCACCACTTTCCAATTAATCGTTCATATTCCTTCTCCATTTATAATGAGATTTCTCTAATAGACATTTTATATTTGTCTTTCTGCAATTTGTTATGCCCATTCCACTCTCTACTTTGTGTCTTACTATCTCACCGAAGCCCAGATCCTGACCAGATCCACTTCTTTCTAATCAACCTCTTTTAACTTCTTGTTGTGTATCATACCAAAAGCCAGTATTTCTCCTTCTTGAAGTCTTGGCATTGGAAGTGCTATCTTGGATCTTCAACTCCAGTTCCACACTGGATTCATTGACCAGTAGTGTACCCAGGAAATGGCAAAAGATTGTGGGAGATGGCATTGTTGTTAGTCCGTGAGTTAGTTGGAAATCTATAGTGTAGTGGTTAACCACATGGAGTCTGGAATCAGACCTTGGTTGAAAACACAATTCCACTACTTCCTGGCAGTGTGAGCTTGGTCAAGATATTTAATTCCCTTGGCCTTGGTTTGCTTGGATTTCCTTGAATTCCTGAGGTTTGAAGGGGATAATGAATGTAATGCAATTAGCACAATGTGCGGTACATAATAGTAGCTAACATTTGGGGAATGCTCTATAAGTGTTAATTCATATTAATTTGATGAACTTCCAAATGAGTGATGAGAGCTAAATAAAGTGGAGATGAGTGACATTACTGAAAATTACTTTAATTACTTTTGTGTTTATCTTTTAATCTCATACTTTTTCATAGCAACTCCTTCCTAACAGAAGTTGAACTTTCATGATTAAGATTCAGAAACTGTATATATTTTCAAATATTTATGAACAGAGAACAAAGAATTTGATCTCACAATGGTTACTTAAATATACTCATTTTAATTCTGAAGACATGTCTGAAAACTCTATTTACTGAAATGAATATTATAAAAACACATTGCGATACAGGTGCCATGTAAAGTTTTAAGTATAAGAGTGTTTTCTTCTGGCATTTTGAGTATTTATATTTTATATTTCACCTGTTACCCATAGTGAAAAATTATTTGGTATTAATTAAAACTCTCTTGACCTTCAGCATATCTATAGGTAAAACAGATCTTTCTGTGGTTTGTGTCATTTTCATTACAAGGCTAAAGCATTAACTTTTAATATTTGGCATACATACATACATCTGTCAAAACTCATTTTAACTCATGCATAAACATGTCATTTGCATGTTGATTAACTGCCACAATTTCCTCCATAACAATCTCAGATTGGAAGTACACATAAATCACAACTAAACAGATTCCTATTAATTCCAAAACCTCATGTGAAATAATTGTTGTTTTTCTGGAGAAAATCTGTAGTCAATGTGCAAATTATACATTTGGTTTATACATGCAATCTATAGTTGATGTTTTATTTATACATTTGTTTATACATGAAACTTGGATTTCCAAGTGAAAGACTATAACTATAAATATAGAAAAAAAATCAGCCAAACTAAAGTGCAAACTTTGTGTAATCAAATTAACGAGTTTGGCTGCAAGAGGCAGTTAATGAACCTACCCTGGCAATCTCCCACACAGTGGCATTACCTACTAGAGTCAGGCGAGGGAGCTCTTCCCCATGGTATTCTGGCCTAATGCTCTGGAGAAGCAGGTGTGAGAAGCCAGCCTAGTCAGAGGAAACACCCCACAAGTCTGGGCAGCATCATGGCCATGCTGTGTTTGGAGACCTTGAGAAACATAATTAGGCCTATCGCAGATTGGGGTGGGAGGACTTTTTTTTTTTTTTTTTTTAATTCTGTTGAGGTTTTCAGAGATTCTAAATTGTTTTGGAGGAATAAGGAAATTACAGTGTCTACTCAGAGCTAAAAATGGAGGGCTTTCAACTCAGGAGGTTCATTCAAGTTCACTCCCAGCCTATAGTCTGAAGTGGCTGGAGCCACACATTATACTATGTGGATAAGCACCTTCTGACATAGACAGTGGATTGTGACTTTGGACTCTGGATCCCTCTTTTTACATATCCTTTAATAGTTCTGAAATACAAAGAAGCTCATGATCTTTGGATAGTTGAAGTTTGAACTGCCATTGCTCTCTTTAAAGAATGGTTTTAGCTACATATTTTGGGAGCTTAACAGAATTCTTCATTCTTTTTATTCTGCTTTAATTTGCACTATGATTTTCATGGGCCTCATTTCTTTACTTAAAGTATTATGATAGCATGGGAACACTTATTTTTGTTAACAATGAGAGGGAACATTGGATACTTCCTATCTTTAAGGCTATCTATAGAGTGACTATCCTGATAATATTTAGGCCTATCTTTAAAGCCAAGTTGATATTGAATTGTGATAGGGTGAATTAAATAGTTCACATTAAATTTGTTCTCAAAAATAAATAAAAACAATCTGTAATTATAAGTTATTATATTGTAATGATGACATCTTTCAATAGGTTTGTAACATTCAGAAATTAGTCAAGGGGGATTTGTATGTTTTCAAGAAACAGTAAGAAAAATGGAACCCAAAACGCATTTTATTGGCAAATGGACATCTAGCTGTTCTTCAACTAAAATATTTGGCCAGGGATGCAATTTGGGCCATAGAGGAAAAAGCAAGAGAGTAAAGAAACTCGATCCTGGGTCTACCACTAAACTAGCTATTCAATGTCTATTTTCTACTCTGAGTCTCATACTACAGAGGTGTCAACTGGGAAGAATGATCTATAGCATGTGGAAAAGTCATTTGAGGAGTTAAAATTATTCACACTTATATGGTTTTAGAAGAAATGAAGGCATATATTATATGTGCATATAAATATACACAGACAGCTATAAAGAAATAATAACTATGGTAGAGATAGATGGTAGATAGAGAGTAGATAGATAGTAGATAGCTAGAGAGAGATACACATAGACTGGCCAGATAAAGTAATATGGTTATATAAGAAGTAAAGGGTACAAAAGAAAGGAGAAGGATGATTTGTGGGTTATAATTCTTTTCTTTTTTTTTATGGTAAAGTTGCTTCCAAGTTTCTTGAGTTAGAGAGAAAAGTAAAATAGTTCTATCCTATGGAAATTAGTTTTGTTTGCTTCCAAACTGAATGAATTACTTTGATTTAATTATTTAAGTCAGAAAGCTTTCTGGAAACTAATATACATTTTTACGAAAAAACCCCATTCTTCAGTGTACCCTCAGACCTTGGGCTATCATAGATGCTCAAGAAGTATTTGATGAATGAATAAATAAAAAAATATTAGATATGACCCCACCTTCATAGTCTGCACACCTTTAAGGCTATCTATATTGAAATATTTATATCCTTAACAAGTTATGTTAATACTGACTGTATTAGTAAGTTTTTCTAGAAAAACACAGAGATTTACTGATGAATTGGCTCACACAATTGTAGAGGTTGGGAAGTCCAAAATTTGCAGGATGGGCTGACAAACTGAAGACCTGAAGAAGAGCTGATGTTGCAGTTGAAGTCTGAAGGCAGTCCACTTAGTCCACTAAGTCCTTCTTGCTTAGGGAAGGTCAGTCTTTTGTTTTATTCAGGCCTTTCACTGATTGGATGAGGCCCACCCAAAGTATGGAGGTGCTTTACTGAAAGTCCACCAATTTAAATGTAAATCTCACCCAAAAAAACCCTCACAGAATCAGTACTTAAAATATATCCCCCAAAATAACCAAACAACATCTTTTCAACTTGATTAAAAAATGAAATAATTCAGGGGCGCCTCGGTGGCTCAGTCATTTAAGCATCTGCCTTTGGTTTGAGTCATGATCCTGGGGTCCTGGGATCGAGCCCTGCATGGAACTCCCTGCTCAGTGGAGAGCCTACTTCTCCTTTTCCCTCTGCTACTCCCCCTGCTTGTGCTCACTCTCTCTCTGTCAAATAAATAACATCTTTTTTCAAAAAGTAATGGAAAAATTCAGCTCAAAGCCATCTTAAAAGTGTAAAATTTTAAGTATTTGTTCTGTGTCTATTACATGCATAGCCCTTTGCTTGATATTGGCCTTACACAGGTGAATAAAATAGATTTCCCAAACTCATAGATCTCAGTTTGATGGTAAGATAAACATAATGTCACATTATGATTTTCATGTGCAATATGAGAAAAAAAAACCTAAATTACCCTTCCTTAGTGTCACAATTACACAATTATGTCACTTTTTTTCTCTTCATAATGCTCACCCTGTGACTGTGCCATCAGCCTTCTCGCCTTTTCTAGGAGTTGCATCCATAAATGTCATGCTTGTGTTGATCAGGACCTTAACACTCTTGCTTGTTAATTCGGATGAGTTACTATAATGCTCAGAGCCTCTGTATCTTCATTTCTAGAGTGTAATAATTTCCACGTTGTCACAATAGGACGGTAATGTTATCAACAGAGAGATAAAAGGTTTCAGTGGCAAATGGCTAGGAAATTTACAGAGATAGCAAAAACAGAGAACAGTTACATAAAGCAGGGGGTTAACACAGGTTTTAGAGGTTCAGGTATGGTTTCTCATGTTCCTCCAAGATTCAGCTTCCAAAGACACTGCCTGAATGCAGTAAGAATCCCACCATGTGGGAGAAGCTTTCTTTGCCATTTTCAAAGGGATTTTTAATACCCTGTTGTTGGTATCAACCAGACTATTGTGGAGACTCTGGCTACATGCCTGCCTCCTCACTAGGTGCAAATAACTAGTGCAAAATAAAATTAGCACCTTCCCAAATATTTATATGGAGATGGGATGAAGTGAAGTTCTATTACCCACGATCAGGCTTCAGCAGGCCTGAGCTTCAAGCTCTGTGAGGGCCCTTCCTGCAACCAACTAGCTCACAAAGATTTAATATGGAAATGTTTAAAGCATCTAGCATATATAATATGCAATCAATTAAAAACTAGAATTCTGTGACATATATAATATTGTCCATCACTCTGTAGGTGTATTCCTGAATTATTAAATTAAATTGAAAACAATATTCTTAAGAGCTGCATTTTATTGCTAAAGTCAACCATAACAGCAAGTTATTATATTATTATTAATGTATTATTCTGTATATTATCCTTCCGTGTACTAAGACTATATTCAGATTTTTCATATTCCAAACCTCTGTGCATTTACTGTATTGTAAATTCTCTAAAAGAGGAACACTATTCATCTTTGAATGTAATCAGATATTTTATTCATTATTTTGCTCAGAAACAACGGTGTCTATGCTTAAAGGTGATTGTTCAGACGTTTAATGGTTTTAGTAAGAAAGATTCTTTTTTTGTTAAGAATAGTGAATTATACTACTTTTGAATGCAAATTATACATTTAAAGAGGCATTTAGTTGTGTTATGTTACAATTGAAAAACATGCAAAACTTGTGGTATCTACTGATTTAATATTTTCTTTATATATGATGCTATATTTGTGTTTTCCACAATGTAGATATGAACCACTTTATATTCAACTCCAATTACTCTAACTATAGGAAACTGATAGCAAGGACAGTTGTCTGTTGGTAAAATTCAGGAGTGATTAAACAGAGTATGAAAGCAAACATGACTGTGCCACTCAAATAGCTTGACACTTGCCCCCCTCCAGCAGATACACACACACACACACACACACACACACACAGACACACACACCTGAACACTCCATTGACTTTATAGATCACTGCTGATGGAAGCGAGTCCTTTACATGCCGCTGAGTTTCATCTTCATGATTTGACTTCTATATCTCTCTTCAGCCCCATCGCCAGCCACAGCACATTGGCACCCTCTGCTTTAGCCACAGGGACCTCCTTTCAGTCTCTCAACTCTTTCTGCCACCATGCCTTAGGACATGGATGTTTCCTCTGCCTGGAGTATCCTTCCCTCCCCATGTTGAGTAGTTAACTTCTAAGAATCCTTCAGAACTTCTTTATAGAGGCCATCCTAGACCTTCTGAATTGAGTAAAATACTCCAATCATAGATTCTAAGCATCACATAGCTCTTCTTCATCAAATTTGTTTCTAGTAAAATTTCACACTTACTTGTGTGAACACTTAATTGCCCTGTCTGCCTCCCCATCCCCATCAAGCTGTGGTCTCTGTGAGGGAAAGTCCTTGTCAGTTTGTACTCACCATTACATTCCCCTAGTTCCCAGCACTGTGCCTTGGAATCATAGAAGCTTGGTAAAGACTCTTTGTAGAAAGAGTGAAAAATGAATATGAGTAGTGCATGAAAGCATATAATGTTGGCCAAATTTCAAGCTCATCTATTTGTGCAATGGAATATCAGAAAATATAATAGATAGTTTAATCTATTTGTTTGGAATTTTGAAATCAAAAGATTTCAATGAATGAAGTGCTATTTATTTCTGCGCTTGCTTTTGATTCCTTAGGGCACCTGCTCATTTGTCAAATGCCTTTGATGAAACTGTTTGCATTTGGTTTAATTTTTATTTGTTTTCTTGTCATCCTCTGGGAGCAGAATGCCTGTCTGACTCACCCTGACAGATCAGCTATGGCAGGTCTGCCGTTACAGAAAATTCTCCACCCCAAAGGCTCTCCTGCAGGGAAGGCTCATGAGCAAATGCTGTCATTAGCAACCATGCATTGCTGAAGACATGCAGTGCGAAAATATGTCAGGCATTGTTTCAATGTATAGGTTTTAGTAGAAAACTATGAAGAATTTTCAAGATATTGAATATAGATTAAAGTAACAATGACCTTTAACCTAAATCCCTTGTCATTTTTATTTTCTGATTTTTGTTGCCCATCTTTTTAAAATTAATGCATTAGCCCTTGTATTTTTCAGGGAAAAGCACTTTCATAAGAGAATGTGTTAGCTACACTATTGGATTTCCCTTTGCATTTTACATGGTCTATTTCATACTTCTTGGCTTAAAGTCATCAAAAGAAACCTTCCCTAAAGCTAGAACCACAGACATATCAAATTTCCTTATATAAGATCTTTTTTCTTTTTCTTTTTTTAATGTACACATGTAAGCACACTGCACTGTCTTGTGCATAACAGATAACCAGTGAGTATTTGTTGAATTAATATTTCTTCCCCTTACAAACCATTCTGGAAGATAGTAATTCTTCATTTAATTTAGTCAAGATTTAATGTCAATTTTTTAATTTTTTAATTTTCAAAACTTTAAACTAAAGTAATAACCCCTGGTTCTGCATGGGACAATGAAGTTAGATGAATGGACTGACTTGACCAAGAATGAGTTTTCTTAAAAAATAGCAGTAATTAGAATAATAAGATTACAAGCAGATTTTTTTAAAAGATTTTATTTATTTATTCATGAGAGACACAGAGACAGAGGCAGAGACATAGGCAGAGGGAGAAGTAGGCTTCTTGCAGGGAGTCCGATGTGGGACTCGCTCCTGGATCCCAGAATCACGCCCTGAGCCAAAGGCAGAAGCTCAACAGCTGAGCCACCCAGGCATCCGTCCCTATAAGCAGATTATTAATGGTATTGCCAAGATAATTGTCTTAAGGCTGTTTTATTTCAGATTGTTATAATTCAGAATGTATCTATACTTTGTTGATAATTAAGAAGGTTTAGAAAAGGAAGGAAGGGTTTGAGATTCACTTGTGAGATAGTAGGAAATGAGTCACAGAAGGATTATTTATCCTACTACAACTAAAAACATAATAGGAATTTTCTTATTTGACTCAAGTAGAACCTATAGTTGGTTATAGCATTAAAAAACAGAATGTGAGGAGTCATTAAAAAGTGATTCAGGCCTGTGTAAAATATTTTATTCTGAAATATGAATTTATTATTTATTTAAATTTATTTCTGAATCTCCTTCATTCACCTTCCTAATTACAGATTGCTTTTCAGTGGGCCCTTATCCTCACTGGAAACACAGCTGCCAACAGCTCCTATCTAAAGTTCTATCTAAAATGAAGCTGCTCCCTAAACTTTTTTCTTTCTTTCTTAGTTGGCAAAATTCCAGGCTTGAGATTCCTTGGGTAAACTTTGGTTAATTTGACAGAGCCAGTACCAGGACAATAACCTGCGTGGGCGTATTTCCCAGAAGAGTGTGTGTGGCTGGTGGTAAGACAAAACAAGCAGTTCTTGTAAAACCTTCAATCTCTTCATTGATATTCAAGCAATTAAAATAAATCAACAGTTACTTACTGACTATGCGTGCATGTCAAAGTGCAGTCTGACTGTGTATGCATTACCTTTTCCATCATTACAACAACTTTGCTAGTCAATGAAGTGAAGACCCATGACTTCTTCCATTTAGAACCTCTCCTCTACTGGGAAATGCCCCCCGCAATTTTTCTGTAATTTCACTTCGCCATTACATATCTAGCACACCAGGTGTAGTTAAGCAATAAATATTATTGAATAAATAAAGGTTAACATGTATTCAAATATTATTAGACTCAGAATAAGTAGATCTCTAAGTGGAACATCACCTAAGTATTGTACTAATTAAGCGCTCCTCAAAAAATACAATTGACGTTAAGCCTTTTTTCTCTAAGAACACAAAATTCTCAAACATTATTCCTAGCAACATTGAGCTACTTGTTGTACCCTACCCTTCATCCTTTCTCTCTTCTCCCCATCTTTGCTAGAATCAATCCCTCTGCTTGCACCATGAATTCTTCTTTCTCCCACTTCAATAGCTAACTCCTACCCTCCTGCCCTTTTACAATCCACCTCCTTCAAGAAGCCTCTCTGAGCCACCACTGACTGGTGGCCCTTTCTCCTCACTCTCAAAGAACTTGGTTTTTAGTTCAAGTTCTATTCTACTGCACTGCGTGATATAGGGTAAGTTAACTCACCCATTTTGATCTCGTTTACCTTACTTCTTTTTTTTTTTCCTTAGATTTATTTATTTATTTGAGGAGAGAGAGTGCAGGGGGAGGGACAGAAAGAGAGGAAGCAGACTCCGCACTGAGCACCGAAACAGACAGAGGGCTTGATCGCAGGACTCTGAGATCTTGACCTGAGCCCAAATCAAGAGTTGGCCACTTAATGAACTGAACCATCTAGGCGCCCCTTACTTTCCTTATTTCTAAAATAAAAGGGGTTGTACTAGATTATTGATGTTTCTTTGTAGTAGCCACGTCTCTTATTTTATAAGTGAAATTCCTTCATGAAGTTCAATATATACCTTAATGGAAGTCTTGTCAGAAGGTGAATGTATCATCTTTTCTCTCATAAGCTAAAAAACATCTTGAAATCATATAAACCACCACACTCTACACTTCCTAAAAAGGGCCACCCTAGTGGACACCTTGCTTTCACCAGGGGACACCTCCCTTAAAAAGTAGAGCACTGCAACAGGCCTCAGTCATATAATATTATGTCCTCTATCTAATACAAGAGGAGCTTGTATTAGAGCCTCTTTGTTTTTTGAGAGTCAAAATGAAAGCCTTCCCTTCTCCAAAAGGTAGGTGCTCAGGGAAGGATATTGAGTTCATGAAGGGGTGAAGATAAAACCAATCCTAAGAAAACACTTGGTAGGGGCACCTGTGTGGCTCAGTTGGTTGAATGGCCAACTCTTGATTTTAGTTCAGGTCATAATCCCAGGGTTCTGGGATCAACCTCCGTGTGGGGCTCCATGCTCTGCGCAGAGTCCCTGGCCCTTTTTCTCTGCTCATCTACCCACCTCTCTCCCTCTCTCTCTCTCTCTCTAAAAGTCAATGAATCAATTAGTTAAAACAAAAACAAAAACAAAACAAAAAAAAAAAAAAAACACTCTGTGGACCAG
This sequence comes from Canis lupus baileyi, assembly GCF_048164855.1. Taxonomy (NCBI): domain Eukaryota; kingdom Metazoa; phylum Chordata; class Mammalia; order Carnivora; family Canidae; genus Canis; species Canis lupus. The sequence continues at coordinate 49,901,172 of NC_132855.1, read as the reverse complement.
CAGGGGCCTTGGAAGTGGCTGCAGGTAGTAGCCTGATAATGGGAACAGTAAAGAACTAGTAATCTCAAGTACAAATTTAATTACCTTGGGCCAAATCTTAACATTTTATTAATTTGACCATTCAAAATTTTTATGTTATCAGATCAGTTTATTTAGTGATAATACCCAGTCAAACACTCTCCACATACTAAGTTAAAAATGACTATAAAGGAGCTCTTCTAGGGGCATCTGGCTGGCTTGGTTGGTAGAGCATGCGACTCTTGATCTCAGAGATGTGAGTTCAAGCTCCATGTTGGATATAGAGAATACTTAAAAACCTTTATTTATTTATATATATTTTTAAAAATTTTTATTTATTTATGATAGTCACACAGAGAGAGAGAGAGAGAGAGAGAGAGAGAGAGGCAGAAACATAGGCAGAGGGAGAAGCAGGCTCCATGCACCGGGAGCCCGATGTGGGATTCGATCCCGGGTCTCCAGGATCGCGCCCTGGGCCGAAGGCGGTGTTAAACCGCTGAGCCACCCAGGCTGCCCAAAAAATAAAAACCTTTAAAGGAGATCTTTTAAAAAAAGGGAACTCAAACAAGCTACAAAGATTATAAGGAAAGTTTATGGTTTCCCTTTTGTTGACCAATCTTTAGGGTAGTTTTATGACTCTCACAAAGCAAAGCTTGTTTTAGAACCATTTATATTTCAATTACTAATCAAGAAAATAATTGCTAAAAGTGCCAAGACTCAAGGCTTAGATGTATCCATTGAACTGATTTCTTTGCTGGAGCTAAACTTAAAAGGTTAAAAGGTTGCTGAGAGACAGCCAACTCGATGTATTCTCTTTTAAAACCCTTCTATCTCAGCTTTTCACTTTTCATATAGAAATACATGATCTTCCTTACTGATTTTGTATGGAAAAATTGCATTCTGGTCAAATTTACTAGTATTTTTAAGTTTTAAGCAAAGACAATGCTTCTGTAGTGTTGAAAGCTTGGCTTGACTTGCTTTAATACTTGAGTATTATTTAGTATCAATGTTACACAGAAAACTGATTTAAAGAATAATGCTTGGTCAGAGATGGAGCCACAATACAATAGGACAATTTGTTTTGGAGAGTCTTAGAAGGAATCTTATTGATACAATATATTTGGACCCAAACAATAGAGGAACGAAGTAAAATCTGTATCTTTGTAAGATTACATTTTCTTTGGATAACTATTGAAAAGTTCTGCCTACCATGATTATTTAGAAGAATAAAACTAAAGTATTACAACTGCTAGGGAAAATATATTATTTGAGAAGTTATAAGAGACTAAAGGCTGAGGTTCTCTGGTCTCCTGGGATATCATTATTGGCTCAGTGCCAACTAAGCATCATTGCTTCTCAATGGATTTTCATCAAAGGGTGGGTTGTATTTGATAAAACATTTACCCTGGCGAAGAGCTGTGAAAGGTTAGAATGTTTGATTATATATGCATTAATTAATCTTTAGCTTTATCCCTGTCTGCATTCAAGTTTCTTTCCAATTAAAAAGGAAAGATTTAGGGTAGCCCCAGTGGCTTAGGAGTTTAGGGCCGCCATCAGCCCCGGGGTGTGATCCTGGAGACCCGGGACCGAGTCCCACATCGGGCTCCCTGCATGGAGCCTGCTTCTCCCTCTGCCTGTGTCTCTGCCTCTCTCTCTCTCTCTCTGTGTCTCTCATGAATAAATAAATAAAATCTTAAAAAAAAAAGATTTACATTTATATGCAATGTAGTGTAGTGGTATAAACATATTTTATGCAGACCAACAGATACATATTTTTTTCTGGCATAAATAAAGGACCATTTTTTTTAAAGATTTTATTTATTTATTCATGAGAGACACAGAGAGAGGCAGAGACATAGGCAGAGGGAGAAGCAGGCTCCATGCAGGGAGCCTGATGTAGGACTCGATCCCGGACCTTGGGATCACGCCCTGAGCCGAAGGCAGACCCTCAACCAGTGAGCCACCCAGGCATCCCAGGACCATTTTAATAATTGTTTCATTTTAAATTTTGAATACTTTTAATATTGATATTTTTAGATAGATATAATCATATTAGTGTTTTATCCCAAACAGTACATTTTTTCCATTAATTCTAATATGTGGCAAAGGGAGAGGATAGAGTAGGTAGTTAAGAAAAGCTAACTGTAATTTAGGGACAGAGTTTACAGTGACAAATTGTAAAAAAAAAAAAAAAAGGCACATTTTGAATCTCAGAAAATAATGATCTATTGGTTGTATGTTATAATTTCTATTAGAGAAATGATCCTTTTGAATTCTCTGAAGCCAAAATAAAAGAAATATTGAGAAGTGAATTGGATGCTGAGTAAAACTTCTTACGTTCAGTGATGTATCTTAAAAGTTGAAGTAGTCATTTCTCTGACTTTTATAATGTGTCTTAACTTCAGCACACCAAACACTAAACACAGTATAATAGATTGTACAGAAATGCCAAGACAGGTAATAATTTACATGTTCTGTTTTGTATATTAAAAAATCAATATTATATATTATAAACCCTGTGGAATGCTGACACAGAAAAATCCATGCTCAGATCAGTTCTTTTTTTTTTTTCAGATCAGTTCTTGTACAGATAAATGATCTCTGATGTACACCAGACAATAATTAGCCAACATATTTTCAGATCTATATTTCTATAGTAGAACTACAGAAATAGATGAGTTGTGACTACTCCTATTTCAAAAACTATAGTTACAGGTGAGATGAGCTTTGGGAAAAGAGTTCAATGACATTTGTTTTTCTTTTTGCAGTGAATGCTTTCTCAATTTTCTTCTTTTATTTGGGATTTATTTATATATTTTTAGAGAAAGCGAGAGTGGGGGCAGGGGCAGAGGGAGAGACAGTCCTAAGCAAACTCCAGGCTGAGCCCAGAGCTTGGCTGTGGGCTCGATCTTAGGACCCTGAAGTCATGCATGACCTGAGCTGAAACCAAGAGTCAGCCGCTTAACTGACTGTACCACCCAGGTACCCCTTTCTCAATTTTCTTATAAAATACATATATTACTTCAGACTTTCATTTATCAAGCATGATCTCCTTTACAGCTTATGTGTTCTCGATGTCATTTAAATTTTGCCAATAGCAACAAATAGTTGAATACTAAAAGGAGCAAAGATGAATATTGTACAATTTCTGAAGTCTTTTCATGTTGCCTAATCATCATAATGACTTGGGTGGGCAGAGCTGAGAGCAGGTGTGAACATCGTTGTTTTACAGATAAGAAAATTATTTCCAAGAAGATAAATGATTTACGTTGTCCCAGGCTCCACCAGGGTGGCTGGAGCTCTCTGAGGTCTTATTCATGGCCACAACAAGCCTTCACTTAAGGAGCCAGAGCATGGCAGCCATCCTAATAGAAAGGCACTATTGTTCAGGTTAAGGAGGGGCCTACTTAGGAATAAGGAGGTATCATCTCAGAGAGGCAAAGGCAGCCTGTCCTCCAGGATTTTCCTAAGCAATTCCCCAAGCTGGATACCTTAGTTCTGCAGCTTCCCATTCTGAAAATGATGCCCTCCTCAGGGGAAGCATGTGTCAGTTACACTGGGTTTCTGGAAAGGGTTCAAAGGAATTTTTCCCTATTGAGTTTGGATTCCTTTCTAGGTAAAGGTGAAAATTAGTGACACATTATTATGATCAAGAGTAAAAAGGATATACAAATAATTTACTACTGTAAACCCAAACTTTAAACTAATGAGGTAAAAGGGGAGGCAATATCTCTGGTTTTATTTCAGCAACTTTTTTTTTCTTGTTCCATAATAAAGCCAGATTACTCCCTCCTGAATAGTTTTTTTTTAAAGAAACAGAATACAGGGATGCCTGGGTGGCTTAGCGATTGAGCCTCTGCCTTTGGCTCAGGGTGTGATCCCTGGCTGGCGGGATGGAGTCCCGCATCAGGCTCCCTGTGAGGAGCCTGCCTCTCCCTCTGCCTATGTCTTTGCCTCTCTCTGTGTCTCTCATGAATAAATAAATAAAATCTTAAAAAAAATAAACAAAGTACAAAATACAACATTTAGAGTAGAAGCTCTCTCTCATTCCATTCCCATCCCTCTATCCCCAGAGGTCAACTAATATTCTGAAGTTGATGTGTATTTTTTCCTTCTATATATTTTATACTTTTATGATATATCGTGTGTGGTTTACCATAGTGTTTTATGTTCTTTTTGAAAGTTATATAAACAGCAGCATAGTATAGTTGACATTGAATCTTGCTTTTTTATTCTGACATTTATATTTCTGAGATTCAGCCTTGCTGATATGTTTAAGTCTAGTTTCTCCTTTTTATGAATACACTACAATTAATTTTTCCATTCCTATATTGATTGACATTTGCAGTGTTTCCATTCTTTTTATTCTTAAAAACAAGTGTAAAGATTTTCTTATGCCCACATACAAGAGCTCCTCTAAGGCTTATTCTTATGGGTACTATTTCATGTTCACAAGGTATAAACATCATCAACTTTTAAGGTACTGACAAATTACTCTCTCTTCCAAGAGCAGGTTATAACAGCTTTCATTTTTTCCTATCCTCTCAAATAGTTGGATATTGGCATTCTTTTTTCTAGTCAAATAGAGGTAAATGGCATTCCATCGTTATTATAATTTGCAGTTCTCTAATTACTAATTAGATTGACCATATTCCCACATTTTTAATGGACATTCGAGTTTCCTCCTTTGTGAAATTCCTGATCTCATCCTTTGCCCATCTTTTTAAAATTAATCTTTTTTCTTATCTTTGCAAGTGTTTTTGTAGATATTGGAGGGTAGTCCTTTTGTCTAGGAATAAAAGTATAGGAATAAAAGTAGATTCCAAATATTTCAGTGCAATGTGGATTATTTGAGAGAAAATGATAAATGATAGTAAAGAAACTCAAGACCACAACATGTGTGAGTATTCCCATATTTGTTCCTCTTAGCCCCAGAGCAAAAATTTAATAATCCTCCCAGGGATACTGCTGGGAGGACCACCTTGGAAAGCCCTCTTAGAAGTTTTATCGATATACATGCAAATTTACAGAAATTATATTACTTTTGTTATGATCACTTATGCAATAACTCAGCCTTGAGCAAGTGTGCTAGGTGGCTACTTTATACGATATTTCTAGTGAGCAGTTATAAACCTGTACCATAGCATGTTTGTGTCTTTAAAAGATCCACTGGAGCTAGACTATCCTCTCACTAGTAAGCAGCACTAGAGCTTACTACTTCTTCTTATCACAGTCTGCTTCCAATTTGTGGCTTGTTTTAACTTTGCTGATGGCTTCCTTGTTGGTTCAGAAATGTAAAACTTTAAGAAAATCATATTTATCATTATTATATTTCATATTTTGTCTTCTTCCATCTTATGAAACCTTTCTACTCTTATGCCATAATGACATTTCCTGTATATTCTTCTCAAAATTTTAAACACTTAGTTTTCATATTAAGATCTTTAATCTGAAATATATTTTATATATAGTATGAAGGAAGAAATATACCTTTATTTTTTCTTCTATGGATTGTCAATTTTTTTTCAGTACCATTTATTGATTAGTTTAACCATCCATTTGCAATGGCAGTTCTCTTGCTATATCAAATTCTCACATAAGTTTATGCATATTTCTCTATTTTCTGTTCTCTTTCCTTGACCTCTTTGGCCCTCCCTGCACCAATATCATGCTATTTTTGTTACTATAGTTATATAAGTCTTGATATCTGGTAAGTTACAACTGGTAGCTTTATAAGTATTAAATCATTTTAAATTTTGTATGCAGGCTTACCTAATCTGCAAATAGCACCAATTGTACTTCTTTACTACAACTATTTCTTTTTTCTTGTCTTATTTCATTGGTAAGTACGGTGCTGATTATAGAACAGGTGATCTGTGTCTTGTTTTCATTTTAGAGCAAATGTTTCTGTTATTTTAACATTAATGTTAGCTGTAATTTTAAGTTAACATTTGTTATATTAAAGAAGCTTTTTTCCGTTTCTAGATTGCTAATAGTTTTAATAATGAATGATGATTGCCTTTAATCAAATGCTTCTCCTGCATCTGTTGAGATTAATATATCTTTGTCCTTAATTTCATAAATTGCTGGATTTCATAAATTATTTAAAAAATTTCTAAATGTTAAGCTATCCTGACATTTCTGCGATAAGACCTATTATATACTATATATATATTTAAAAACAGGTGATGTTGAATTCGTCAGGCTTTCATTTGGGACTATTGGACTATATGTTTGTAAGTATTCAAAAATCACCTTATTAGAAAGGCTTTCACTGACTATCCTTATAAAAGAACAGATTTCCCCTGCCCATTACTCTATTTCCTTACTCCCCATTCTTCTCTCTATAGCATTGGTCATCATCTGCCGTATTGTGTATCTATTTGTTAATAAATCTGTTAATAAATCTGTCTCCCCAAAGAGAATATAAATTCAGAGGGAGCGGACCTTCATTTTGTTCATTGCTCTTCCATATACACTGTGAGCAGAATATCTGTTTAATGAATTAATGCACTTGAGATAATTATTGTGTATAAATGAATAATTTGATGTATAAATGGGTGCTATTAGCCCCCTTTTTTTTTCTTTTTCTGTCATCTTCTAATTTTGATATTAAGGTTATTCTGGCTTCACAAAATGAGCCAGCTAGCTATCAAACATTTCATTTAAGTATAATTACTCTTAGGACTTGATAATGTCTAGCACTGTCTGATAGGTAGAATATGATGAATGACTTGATTTCTTTATTTTTATTTATTTATGATAGTCAGAGAGAGAGAGAGAGAGAGGCAGAAACACAGGCAGAGGGAGAAGCAGGCTCCATGCACCGGGAGCCCGACGTGGGATTCGATCCCGGGTCTCCAGGATCGCGCCCCGGGCCAAAGGCAGGCGCCAAACCGCTGCGCCACCCAGGGGTCCCGACTTGATTTCTTTAATGTTATGGTTATCTTTAGGTTTCTAAAAAATTCTTCCCAACTATTTTTGGTAGTTAATATTTTTCAATAAAATGTTGCTGTCTACATTTTCAGGTTAATTGGTATATCAGTTTATTATTGCTGCTGCAACCAACTCCTACAAACTCAGTGACTTAAAGCAAGCCAAATTCATTGTTTTATAGTTCTGGAGGTCAGAAGTCTAAAATGAACAGGCAGGGACTTTTTCAGCTTCCAGAGATTGCTGCATTACTTGGCTCACTGACTCACTGTGATGGAAAGGAAGCCTGCCCCTGAACCTGCCCTCAAGTCCTACCTCCAACTGTACCTCCTAGAAGGCACCCTGTGAGAGCTGTCTCGGGTGGAGGGCTTGCTGGAGACCTCTCAGGGAGTAAGGGGGAGCCTTGCCCCCTAGCATGGCGGCCTTGCTTCTCCTCAGACTGGAGACCGGTGTCCAGAAGGTACTCGAGAGGAGCCTCAGGACAGCTGCCACCCAGACTCCATAGCCAGTAAATGCTGCCTCTGCTCTGCAAAAATAAAGGTATCTCTGCCACCTGGAAAAAAAAACAAAAAACAAAAACAAAAACAAAAACAAAAAGAAAACAAACAAAAAACCCTCACTCTGACCCTGTAACCTCCCTCTTGTAAGGACCGTTGTGATCTCAGTGGACCCACCTGAATAATAATAATTCATGATACTCTTCCCCTCTCAAGATCTTTAACCGAATCGCATCTGCAAAGTCCCTTTTGCCGAGTCAGATAACATCTTCACGTGTATTGGGAATTAGGCCGTGGGCCTCTTCTGGAGGGCCATTACTCTGTACCTGTCATACTCGGCGTCATGGTTTTCATTGTATTTTCTCCTGTTTTTCTAGATGTTGCCCTTTTTCACTTCAAAACGCATTCATTTCTCCCTCTATCACTTTCTTTTAATCAATCCGCCTGTTTTATATTATAGCCGCCGGTCTCATGAACTACGCCCCGAGGAGCCGTGGCAGGAGCGCGAGGTCTGGTGCGAAGGCCGCACCTGCACGGCGGGCCGCGCTGTCCCCGTCCGCCCACCTGTCATTCCCACGAGTCCGTCAAACAGAGCTGCTTCCCCAGCAACCCCCGTGGGCCTGCTTCCCCAGTCGGCGTCACAGGTCCCGGCGCCCCCGAACACGTTCGCTGCGCGTCCCACTCTCGGAACTGCTGTCTCTGCGATGGAAACATCCGAGCCTCCTCCTCCTCTCGAGGCCCAGCTCCTGGAAGTCCCGAGGGAGGTGAGCGGCTCACCTTCCTCCTCCCCGGGGCCCGGGAGCCGCCGAGCTGGTTCCGACGTCTGGGGAACCGACGGGGCGCGCCCGGCTCCCGCCCGCGCCTCCGCCCGTGGGGCCTCTCCGCTCCCGGCTCCCACGAGTCAGGTCAAGGCCGCTACAAAGGGCTTGAATGAAACGCGTGTGCGTTTCGCGAGTCGTCAACCGCCAGGGGACCAGCCTCCTCCGCGCACCACGGCATCTCTCGCAGGAGGAGGCCCGGGGCCGAGCGCTGGCTCCCGGCGGCGCGCGCGGACACGGGGGCGGCGGGGCGAGGCCGGCCCCCTCCCTCCCCTCCCCCCTCCCCTCCCCTCCCCTCCCCGGCCGCGCCCCGCCTCGCCCGCGGCCGCTCCAGGCACCGCACTCTCCGCCCGCCTAGCGCCTGCTGTGGCAGCGACGAGCTCCGTCGGCCGCGTCCCCACCCCCGCCACCGAGCCCCTTGCCCGCGAGCCCGCGCCGCCCCCCGGTCAACTTTGAGCGGGAGGAGCAGCAACTTTGACGGTGGCCGCGGGGTTCGGATCCCGCTTCTCCCCGGCAGCAGAAGCCTCGCAGGTCGCTGGCGTTAGGCGGGGCGAGAGTTTCCCCGGGCGCGTCGGCGCAGCGTCCAGCTGTTTGCAACCTGTTTCCAGCGAGCCGGGAGCGGGATGGTGGCTGCCAGTCATCCGCAAAGGGGCAACTCGTTTTTCTCTCCCTGTAGCGACCTCGGCTTACAACTGGATAAAGCGGTTATTGAAAGGGTGTAAAAAGGCAGCGCGACTGTTCCCAACTGGATAAAGCGGTATGGAAAGGAAGTAAATAGGCAGAGCTACTGTTGCCGAGAAGGCAGCCGCCCAAAGGCAGGGAGGAACGTGGGGCTTGGTCCGGGCTTCTCCCAGTCGCAACATTAACCAACAAGCAGGTGCTGGTGGCAACTTTTCAAGGTCGGCCACCGAGAGCAGCGATTCCCCCTCTGAACCCTGGGGATACGCGGCGCTCGGGCTGGATTTGGCTGCGAAATGCACGGGAAGCCGAAAGAGGAAGGATTGTAGAAGGGGAGGGTTTGTGACCCAAGACCCATCCCCCAACCTCTCCGTAATCTCCCGTCCCCCATCGCCGGGGCGGGGGTGAGTATGTGACATGTGTCCGACTCTCAGCAGCAATTTAGGCAGCAGGTGTCGGTGCTAACCGGGAGCCACGCTGCCGGGCGCGCCCTCTGCGAGCCATGCGGGCCCCGGGCGCGCCTCTCGCCCGCACCTCGCGGCTGCTGCTTCTGCTACTGCTCAAGCTCTCCGCCTCGCCTGCCCTCGGGGCCGCTCCTTGGCCCGGGAACGAGGCTTGCCTAGGACAGAACTGTTCGCCTGCACTGAGCCAGCGCCGCAGCAGGGACGCGTGGGGACGAAGTTCTGCAGGGGACCCTCTGCTAACCCGAGCGCCCAGGGAGGAGGAGCCGGAGCCGGCGGCGCGCGCGGCGCCCTGGCGGGACCTCAGGGCTGCCCGGGGCGGTGACCCAGGTGCGGGGACAGGGCCGGAGGTGTCGGCCGCGGAACCCTCGGGACCTCCCGCCAGACCCTCTGGAGCCTGGAGGTGGAGAGGGGCCCGGGGCCAGGAGCCCCCCGGAACTTTGGGAAGAGGGAACCCCCCGGCTCTCCAACTCTTCCTTCGGAGCTCAGAGGGGGCAGAGAAGGGTCCTAGAGGCGCTGGCATTTCTGGGCACAGCCAGGAGCCGAGTGTGAGGACAGAACCTGCAGCCAGCGACCTTTATTACTGGCCAAGGAGAGGCGGGAAACCCCAGGGTGCCCACCACGACCCCCCACCCAAGACGGTCGATGGACCGTCGGGGCACGAAGGGCGGACGATCGCACCCCCTGGCAGGGCGCTGGCCCAGAATGGGTCCTCAGGGGAGGGCGTCCACGAGCGCGGGGGGCTCCGCCGGGGGAACAGCACGCACCGGCGCTTGCGACTGAAGAACCCCTTCTACCCGCTGACCCAGGAGTCCTACGGAGCTTATGCGGTCATGTGTCTGTCTGTGGTGATCTTCGGGACCGGCATCATTGGCAACCTGGCGGTGATGTGCATCGTGTGTCACAACTACTACATGCGGAGCATCTCCAACTCCCTCCTGGCCAACCTGGCCTTCTGGGACTTTCTCATCATCTTCTTCTGCCTTCCGCTCGTCATCTTTCACGAGCTGACGAAGAAGTGGCTGCTGGAGGACTTCTCTTGCAAGATTGTGCCCTATATCGAGGTAATAATGTCTTCCAGGGGGTCTCAAACTACTGGCTTTACCCATTTCGGGGATGTATAGCATCCCAATTGCTGCTCCACGCACCCACCTAGCTGCTGAACCCCTTTACTTTTTTTCTGGGGCCTCCTCCGCTTCTCCTGTCAATCATTAAGAGAGAGAAAAAGAGAGAGGCAGCTTTGTTTGCTCACTTTCAAACTCTTCTGCTCCTGGATTTTGAAATAATTATGTTTTCATCATGTATAGAATTGTTTACATTTTAAATTGATCCCTCCGAATATGGCATTTATATATAGCCTTGATTTGGCACCAGAGAGTCGAGGGTTAATAAATGGCCATTGTGTGGTTGTCATTACCAGAACTCAGCAGCAACAACCAAAAATCATGTATTGTTTCTCAAGTAGTGCTCCAACATGATTTTTTTCCCAAGGAGATTATTGAATCTTTCTTAAATATCAAAATGGAAATACTATTTTATTTAACAAAGGAAATCTGCCTTTGTCAGTTGGCTTCATGATATATTAATAACCTCCCAAATTAGTTTAAGTGTCCTTTGGCAGTCTGCCATGCTATCCCATCTAAATTCTTATGTCATTTCTTATTTCTCTCCTTTTCCTTCTCAATTTCTTAACAGTTTTATTTATTTTTTATGGATGAGTTTAAGCAAAGAATAACACTTTGGCCATCATGGCACTGAATTTGCATACATATACATATATATATATATATATATATATATATATATACACACACACACACATACATATATATTTGAGCATGCATATATAGTATGTACTTGTCACTTGTTAGGATATAATGGATTGGTTATTTTAAGGGATTAGCTAAGAGTAGAAAAATTTTTTAAGAAGAAGGGGGGCATATAATAGGTTCCAAACTTTGGAGACAAAAATATTGCTGAGTAAAATTTTATTTTTTCATCGTACAGCTAGTGTCCTGGACCGTTATTATGGTAGTTGGTATTTGCTCTTTAAATGGCCTCTCTTTAAACACCAGCTCTTGGAAGGAGCCCAAGTGCTTTGTTGCCAGTTGTGTTTTTAGCCAGCTGGCCCTTGATTTCCTCCATTCAGACTGCCCATTTCATTTATGGAAGCAGAAGAAGGGAAACTGTAAATATTCCAGAGCCCCTGATCCTGTCTGGCACCAGAGCCAGTGACACTATGTTCAACATTGTTCCAGGGCTCAAAGCTAGGAGATAAGTAAACAGAAAACAGTACCTACTTAGACGAACAAGGGAAGAGATAGTAAATAAGACCCTCTGTTATCCTGGCAGGGATCAGATGCAGAATCATTCCATACTGGCTAAACCAGCTGTTGCTACTTTACCAAAACCTAGGGTTTCTTTTGTTGCCAGGCTCCATGTAGCTCTGAAATATCTATTTTATTTGTAGACAGTTCATTTTTTAATTGCAGCGGAGGTAGTTGAATTTATGTAAAAGAGATGTATCTATCAATTGCCTTTTCAAGGTCAATGTTTAAGATCTCTCTGATTGTTTTCTTGAATAATACAGAAGAAATTGACATATGCAAGAATGAGACAAAAGTAAACTATAAAGTGAACAGGAGAGTTACCCCCAGTAACAGAAGTGTATTGGCTTGTCTAAAATGGGCATGATGAAGGCTTTATATATTAGAGGAAAAAACAAGGTAAAGAGGACAGAAAAAAGAAACTGGGGAAAGAAAAAAAAAGTTACTCAGTTCTTTAAAAAACCTTCAAAAGAAAGGAATTCCATCCAAATTCAGAAAAGAATATAAAAACTTTGGTAAGTTTATGAGACCTAAGAGTTTTGAGTGATGGTATTTATCATGTATGTCTTTTAATTTTCTTTCTCTTTAGCTCTGATTATTTTTAAATATGTGTTTTCATTTTTATTTCATTTTTTAAATTTAATTCTCTGATCCTTAAGAATATTTTTTACCTTTATTATTATTAAAACAACTATTGGTATTTTTTGCTATCTGTATTTCCCTCTCTTCTTTATAGTCCTTTATTTCTTTTTAGTTTTTAGTGCTAGGCTTTATTCCCCCCAGAGTTGTAAAAAACCTTACTCATTTCTTCTTAAAAATTAGACTGTAATACACATTTTTACTATTAAAGTATGAATGAAAATCTTAAGATGTAGTGTTTCTACATTCCTATCCTATTCTTCTGAAATAATTTTATAATGCATTAGTATATTTTGTAAAAAAAAAAAAAAAAAAAAAAAGATTGGATAGTACTATCAGCTCTGTAATTCCTGATTATGAGACTAAAAAATACAGTCCAAATTTCAAAACAAAACATTTCTGCCCCTAGGAGGCACTGTGATTTTCACAGAACTAAGAAGATTTAGTGCCTGTTCCATGTCAGGTTCCCCAAGAAACAGACCCAAATGTGGAGATTTGCATTGCAGGAAGTTTACTGGGGCATGTGCTCAGGTTCAACACCTAATGGGGAATGAAGGAGGTGGGATTGGGCAGAGGGAGAAGTTGAACTGTGATCCAGATGCTAGAGAGACCTTGGCTGACACCACAAGGAGCTGCAGGGCTGGAGAGCCTTGCACTATGTCCTGGATAGAGGCAAGACAGCCCCGACTTTATTCCCCCTAAGGGACCGGTTACTACATGGAAGTTGCTCCTAGGAAGGGGACATAACCTTGATCTGGGGGGATGTCTCTGAAAGGCAATTCCTAGAGCAGGTTGCGGCTAAGAGCCACCAACCACCAACAGTCCCAGCAGTTGGGGGAATCAGCACTTCATACCTGAAGGAATTTTGTGGAGAGGCAATCTAGGTGGAGAGCCATAGCCTGCACTGCAGTAACTTTTGAATTTTTCTAATGTTAAATTAGAACCAGATGACACTCTACTCAAACTTCCCGATTTTTAAGATGAAACAAGAGGCCCAGAGAGGAGAAATGATCATCCTAAGCATTTATACCTAGTTAGTAGCAGCCAGACCTTTCAGTCTCAAGTTTGCTTATTAGACAAACATCTAGAAGGCAGAAGTGTCCAATGAGTGTTTTCTTTTTATGTCTGCTCCTTGGCATCTTTCAAAAAAGATTTTTATATCCAATGGGTAGGGAAAAATAAGCTCAGTTAACATGCTTTGCTATATGATGAAATTTATAGCTTTTTATATTCTTAAATTTCATCTTGTTTCTCATAAATTAACAGTAAGTTCCAGAGTTTGAAAATTTTTAAAAATTGCAACAATCTGAATCAATTGCACTTTTACTGTGTCAAAGATGATTATTTTAGTGATCAAATTAAGCTATGTAGGTTACATTTTATATTCTTAAAATCACAGTGTTTTAGATTGGTAAAAGACACTATAAATAATTACATTTGTTTAAACTTTCTCAAAAATCTTCCCCCCATCAAATCTGTTTATTTTTGACCACAAGAGTTCTAAAAACTATTTGACATTTTGTCTCCTTTTATTATCTAGATTTTACCTTCTCTCTCCTTACTTTTTACTTTCTTATATTTATTTGTTGGCTTTTCCTTTTCTTCTACCACACATCTTATTATTGATTTATAATGTATGATCTACCTTTTTGATAGTAATGTTTCATCTTTTCCAGTGTTTTTATTTTTTAATATTTCTTAGACATTTTAAACTTTTATTCACAATTTTTAATTTTAATGGAGGTATAATTGACATATAACATTTTATTAGTTTCAAGTGTACAACATAGTGTGCTTTGATATTTGTATAATTGTGAAATGATCACTATAATAACTCTAGTTAGTATCTGTCACCTTACATAGTTACAACATTCTTGATGAAAACTTTTAAGATCTACTTTCTTTCTTAGCAACTTCCAAATATGTAATACAGTATTATTTTATAACTGAAAGCTTGTATCTTTTGATACCTTTCAAGAACCCCCAGCCTTTAGCAACCACAATCTCTTCTCTATGACTCTATGGGCTCAGTTTCTTTTTGTTGTTGTTGTTTGTTTTAGGTTTTTTGTTGTTGTTGTTTTTGCTTTTTTAAGATTCTACATATAAAGTGAGATCATTTGGTATTTGTCTTTCCTCATCTGATATATTTCATTTAGCATGATGCCTTGAGGTCCATCCATGTTGTTGCAAATGGCAAGATTTCATTCTTTTTAATGGCTGAATAATATTCCATTATATTTATATACATTCACACACATGCACACATATGTACATACACCATATTTTCTTTATCCATTCATCCAGCAGTGGACACTTAGGTTGCTTCCATATCTTGGCTACTGTAAATCATGGTGCAGTGAACATAGGGGTGCATATATCTTTTCAAGTTAGCGTTTTCATCAGCCATCAGAAAGGACTAATACCTACCATTTGCTTCGACGTGGATGGAACTGGAGGGTATTTTGCTGAGTGAAATAGGTCAATTGAAGAAGGACAATCATCATATGGTTTCACTAATATGTAGAATATAAGAAATAGTGAAAGGGACTATAAGGGAAAGGAGGGAAACTGAGTGGGGAAAAATTAAAAAGGAAGACAAACCATGAGAGTCTCCTAACTCTGGGAAATAAACAAAGGACTACAGAAGGGGAGGAGAGTGGGGAGATGGGGTGATTGGGTGACGGGCACTAAGGAGGGCACTTGATGGGATGAGAACTGGGTGTTATACCATATGTTGACAAATTGAATTTAAATAAAAAAATAGTTAGTGTTTTCATGTTCTTCATGTAAATACCCAAAAGTGGAATTGTTAGATCATATGGTAATTCTATTTTAAAAATGTTGAGTAATCTCCAAACTGTTTTCTATAGTAGCTGTACCACAGTTAATTTTATTAATCTTCAGAAATTTTCTCAATTTTACCTCCTTTCACTTTTGTCTTCTTTTCTTCTTCTACCATAGTTCTTTTTTTTTCCCCTACAACTTGAGTATTAGCATAATCTTGAGGAGATAGTGGAACTTGGCGGAGAGTTGAGTTTGTATAGAAAAATAGGAGACGTTTCTTAAGAAAAATCACATATCTTTGAAATTTACATTCAATTCTTGTTTTATTTCAATTTGTTGGCATAAGACTTGAGGAGAGTAGCCAGCTTTCAGGGTCTGTTGCTAGAAAGTAGTTTTATCATATTTAATGTTGCTATGAGTAGGAATATACTGGGAACTATTGTAGTTGATAACTTCTCCATTTCTATTTTAGGATTCTGATGCCTTTGTGGCTTAATGATAAATCCCTTAAGGATCAAGGGCAGATGGAATGGTAGGAAAAGGGGATAGGAGGGAAAAGAATCTGAGTGAATGGTGGTCATCCTAATAGACACATCATTTTAAACTGGTTTATTAGCTAGTCACCAGAAAACAAAACAAAACAGAACTATACTCAAAGTGATAGTTGTATGTGGAAAGAGAGAGGTAGGGGAAAGGGAAGGAGAGAGATAGAGAGCAAGAGAGTGAGAGAGATGGATAGATATAGAGGTCTGGGTGTGGAGTGCAATAGGAAAATGGCAAAGGAGTTCTCTACCACACTTTAAGGATCTAACAAATGATTAAAGCCAGATAATTTGGGCACTGAATGGTAACTGGAATAGATCTTTACTCATTAGTTGGTGAAAGCCAACCAGAGTCAGTGTATCATCGGATTCAGATCCACTGCTAAATATTTATTTCTGTTTGAACATTAATTAGGAAGTTTTGAATGAGGGAGGAGCAGAGGGAGAAGGAGAGAGAGAATCTTAAGCAGACTGCATACCCAACACAGAGCCTGAGGTGGGGCTCTATCTCAGAACCTGGAGATAATGACCTGAGCCGAAGTCAAGAATCTATGCTTAACTGACTGAACCACCTGAGTGCCCCTAACTGTTTTTGTTTGTTTGTTTTACTGAGATACAAGATTCCTGCATGAAGGTGGAGGATAGTTAAAGGGAATGAATCTCACCAGAGCCTCTGGACTAGGGATGATTTGTGAAAGATATACAATCTTTTGTGATGAAAAGAGACAATTCACCAATGGCTTTAGAAATACTAGTTTCAAACTGAGTGAAACAAATGGCTCTTTAATTGCCTCAGATTGTAGTTAGCACTGATAGGTAAGAAAGGAAGGGTCATGGAAGCTGAAGATGATTTATCATACAAGTATGTGATTCCACACAGATTTCTCTAGAACCCCTACATTCAAGTAATAGCACATTTACCATGACAGATAGTAAATTTGCTTGAGTTGTGGATTAGCCATTAGGTATTCTGATGGACTTTTAAGTGGAAAGATACAATTTTATGAGCAATTTGAAAGTCACTAATAATATTCTCAGGGAAAGTAAACCCAATATATGTGAATGGTGCTCAACAAATATTTTATGACTTCCCATTAATCCCTTTACAATCATTTCCTACATTTCTATACAAGTAAAAATACTTCGCTGATGACTTTTGCAGAAAAGATTTAAAATGTCATAGAATGAGCTCTTACTTATAATGCCATTTATGAACATACAGATTTTGGGTTCTATATAAGCAGTAAAAGTTTTATTATATCCACATGTGAAATTCAAATAATTGCCTTCACTATTGATTATACTGAGAATGCCATTATTTTCTGAAGCTTATTAGTGAAGTACATACAGAAATGGATTTTTCTTTACTTCCCTTCTAGAACTACTCATTGGCACTCAGCTTGGAAGAACTATATTATATATAAAACAGCAGCAACTAATAACTGATTAAAGAACAGTTTGAATAATTCATTATTTTCTATAATCCTTTTCCATATATGTCGTCATTCATTCATTTATTTACTATCCATTTATTCATCAAACATTTATTGAGCTTTTCTACTGTGTGAGTATGATGTTAGGTAGGGATGGGAGAAAAGGGGGAAAAATTTCCAGTGATGAATAACATAGATGCATTACTTCTTTTAAAGTTATAGAGAAGTAATGTTCTAATGTGTAATGAGTACTATAATAGAGATTTAAACAAAGGGTTATGGAAGGTCAGGAATGGGTCCTGGAATGAGTCAGCTCACAGTTGTACTTAATTAGGACCAAAGATGAATAAATTCAAGTGAAAACTGTGCTCACTCTAATTCTTTTTCATCATAGTCTTATTATAGTCTTCATAAATTCTGTACAACTTAGATCCATTGTGAAAAGATGCAAATATAAAAATCTTTTAATTCTTGCTTTCTTGTTTTCTCAATCTTTTGTGGGATAGGAGGCCCATAAGAATCATTGGGGCAAGATAATTCAGCAGATAGGACAGCCCTAAAAGTTTCATTTAGGACACAGAATCCCAAATTATTATTTAGAATACAGTGCCTGAGATAACCATCTGTGCTTTGGATTTATTAGTCCTTATTAGCCATAAGGAATTAAATAAATTAAATTTTAAATTTTTACTTAAATGAATGGTTCATTTAACAGTGTAATAGCACATTCGTAACAGTGGTAATAACACATTAAATTGAGTCCTTCTGAAAATTTCATAATGTACCTATTGTTTAATTTGACCTTAGAGAATCCAGGAAGAAAGGGTGAAAAAGGAGATAACATTGGACCCTATTATAGATACTTTGGACCCTATTATAGAAAGGGAAGCATAAAGAATTGACTTTCCCAATTCTTGGGATTAATCTTTCAAGAATGGAAACAGAGTGAGGACTTATTCTGAGTTCCCAAGCACTGCCAAGGTATCTGGTTATATCAACAAAGCATCCTTCAACAGCAAAAAGGAAGGAAATATGTCTGGAAAAGCAAAATAGATCTGAGTTTATGATTCCCAGGCTAAGTAGGTGAGGGTCTATCTACCTTGCCTTTGACTCTTATACTACATGGACCTTGATAGAATGTTTCCACCTTTAATAGCTCTTTAATAGCTCCCCCCACTAGATTGACGGTGTCACATTGGAGGCACAGGGATCTGTGTCGGGTGTGTGGACTGTGGGAGTAAAGGAATGGGTAGGCTGCTCTGCAGTGAGATATGTCTCTGGCATTGCACTTCTCCCATCCTCTGGGGATCCTCCTGTCCTTTTACTTCCCAAGAATTGACCTGCCAAAGTCCAATAATTAACTCAACCTTGTTGCCAAGACTAACTCTTAAGTATCCTAATTAGAATGGTGTTCTTTGTGCCAGAGGAGATGATCTCATCTAAAATTTTAAGGTAGAATGGAAAATGGGGTTGCTGCAACCTCAAATTTGAAGTCTCTCTATTTGAAAAGTAGGTATATATACTTTCAATAAAACTATAAAACACAGGATATAATCACAGGCTTATTCCTGAGACAGAATACTTTTGGTTTGTGGATTTATGATAGTTTTCAATGTTATTTGTCAGCACACTTGAATGGTTCATAGCATTAACAAGGCCAAGGTCACTGATTTGATCCAGGACTGGAATGAGTCATTTTCATTAGGTCTATGACTATGCTTAGGGTTGCCATTTTTTACTTCCTGTTCATCACTCCCTGTCCTACCTTCACTGTCTTCTTGGTTCCAATCTCTCATGTATGGGAAAAGCATCTGTTAACTGATTTGCAGCAAGATGTGAGATTTAGAGATATTTGTTTCTTATAAGAGGATTAAATAAAGAAAGAGTACTTCCTTAATAGAGTACCAAGGGTGCAACCTTGGTTAAGAGCTGAGGAATTTTGTCTTAATATATTGTCTCTTCATGTCATTCAAGTCACAATTACTAAACCACAAATGGATGAGGAATGTGTTTTTAGTTTAGGTTTACCAGCATGCAAATTAATATCATTATAGAACAAAGGAAAATTGGTGAAAATTTATTACTGTTCTTTGAAAACTCATCAGAACCCCTAGGTGAACAATAGAAATTCCAGGTCACTTTAAGATTGATTAGAAAAATTATAATAATACCAAAGACTGCAGGCTTGAGATAAATATTACATTTTGAAATGAATATTTAATTATTGAGAAAAAATAGACTATATCAATTCCTTAAGATCTGTTGATTTTAATAGATTGCTTCCCTCTTGAGACAAATTATGTTAATGTTGCTTCATTGGTATTTTTTATATTAATGAGCATTGGCATATTTATAACCAAATTACAATATTTTAGACAAGTTATAGTAATTTTTTAAAAGATTTTTTTTTTTTATTTGGCACAGAAGCAGAAGGATCAGTAGGCAGAGGGAGAGGGAGAAGCAGACTCCCTGCTGAGCAGAGAGCCTGACATGGGACTCAATCCCAGGACCCTGGGATCATGACCTGAACTGAAGGCAGACACTTAACTGACTGAGCCACCCAGGTACCTCATCCCCCCACTTTTTTTTACTACAAAAGAAATATACTGTGCTACAGAAGTCAGATGTCACAGTTGGTAGGAAACTTTATGTCAAGGTGGGACTATAAAGGTAAAGAAAGATTAATAAAATCAACCCAAGTTTGAGGGTGATATGTTAGCTTTTAAATAGTCTCAGTTGTTTTTAAAATAAGGAAGAGCATGTTACCAAGCTTAAGGTAGAGAATGAGATTATAATGGCAGCTGATGCCTTGAAGTTATTTTGTTTTTCCATGACATTGGGAATCAAGTATAGATGAAATATGTTGGGTATCACCGAAATAAATAGATATTTATAATATGTGGGTGTGTCAGATTAAACCTCACTGATTTTGATAAAGGAAAGAAGGCTTCTCTTTGACTGGACAAGTGGTTGTAAATGGCTTTATTTTATCTTAGGGATCTATGCATGTTTGTAAGGGGTGAGGCAAATCTCTCCTACTCTCTGTTTTGGTTTGGAAACACTAATGGAAGGGTGTTACTACCATAGTATCATGACTTGCATGCATTCTGAAATGAAGACCTTTTGATAAAGGCCATCTTATTCACAGCAGAGGCTCTGATAAACATGCTTTCCACAGTGGTGATCAAAGGAGTGTCTCTTTCCTGGAGAAGTTGCCCTGAACTGTTGCAAGGATAAGGATTATGGAAAATGTAAGAGAAAGCCAAAGGCATACACAAACTCAAGCCATTTAGAGTTTCAAAGGAAACTCTACCCTGTGCTCCTCCTGCTTTTTTCCTGACTGATTGTTAGGCCTGTAACCACAGACTTATAATAGATTATCATTCATGATCCAAATGAATGGGTTTTCTTAACAATCATGCCCTTGTTTTGTGAGTTACTTGTATACAAAAGACAGCACAGAAATAGATGTACTTAAACATCTTTTTGAGGTAAAATATAAGTTAAGCTAGAGTATAGTTATCATGACTTTGGTTAGAAATTTCCCTACTTTATAAAAATCATTGTATTCTAGTTGCTTCACTTTACTGAAGCATATCAACTCAATTTCATGTGAAAGAAATTTTGCTTGGAAGTGCATTGGTCTTTTCTCCCCCATAATTGTTATCACTGATTTATATCAGAAAGCTTAGCAAAAGATACTATTTATTTGGTAAGAGTTATACCTTCATAACTTACTCTTGTTCAAAATGGTTTCTTATGGGGCAGTTGGGTGGCTCAGTTAGTTAAGCATAGGACTCTCAATTTTGGCTCAGGTCATGATCTCAGGGCTGTGGAATGCAGCCTTGCATCGGGCTCCGTGCTGGGTGTGGAGTCCTCTCTCCCTCTCCTGCCCCTCCCCCACCATCTCTTTCTTTCTCTCTCTCTAAAAAATAAAAATACAATACTTGAAAAAAAGTTTCTTATTTGTCTGTCTGCAGTAATCTCATGAAAAATGGAGCAATAGTTAAGACAATAGCCAAGGATCTTCCTACAAAGATCCTTACTGTGTTTTATAAAGTGTCCATGTGTTCTTTCTTCTATCATTTTGAGTGAACAGGAATTTAGTGTAGTACAAAGTGAATATGATGGCCCAGGTTTTCTCATAGCCCGATGTTTGCACTGAATTAGAAACTTGAACAATAGGAAGACCACTTGGGCACCAGTGGCTGCCTTCCAACCTGAGTACTCAGGGCTGACTCTGTGCCTGTCCCAGCCTTGGAGCACTGCTGCAGGGTCCTGTGGCTGCCAGAAGACTCACCGCTCTGGATATTGACTGGTAGGGGCTGAAGGACGGTTACTGTTGTTCCTGTGGGGTACAGAGAAGAGCAGACCATTGCTGAATGAAAGAAAGATTTTAGAGTTGTTTATTTTTATTCTATTTTTTGTGTATTTTGATACCAAAACCCTCAAAATGCTCAATATCTCATTTTCCCAAATAGTTAAAAATTTCTGCTTCCAGCTTTCCTCTGATCTTGAGTCTCAAAATTAATAGTCTTGTCTATTAGAAGTGTTTACAGTTCTGCTTTTGTTGACATTAATTATTTCTCCCATTGCAGTTTAATTAATAGGAGATTGCATCTTACTCATTCCATCTCTCCGGATGTTGCTTCAAAAAACTACCCCTTACCAGCTTTACTCCCAAGAGCAAATTTCTTAGTGACATTGAATTTTAGCAATTAGATATGGTCATTAAATGCAGGAGATCCAGAATTTATGACACAGTTTTATAATTGCATGTAATTGTACCATTCATCTTGGTAGAATTTCTAATGAGCTATAAGTAAACAAATACATTTCAAAATTGGGATTGAAATCTTTTCATGCTACTCCAACATTTAGCAATTTTAATGGCATGGATAGATTTCATACCTGAGAAAGCAGAAATTAGCCCACCACCCATGATCCAGATGATTTTTATCAATTAATTTCCGAGGTTGATCCTTTACAAATGTTTAAAGCCTTCTATAAATAATTTGGGAAAGTACTGAGCAGGAGCTTTGTACCTTTCTTGCTCTTTCACATCATAAAATCAAGTGTAGAAGTGAATTTACAGAAAAATATCTGAAGTAATGGCACTGCAGGCGGTGGCAGCAGGAGGGAAGAGATATCTAGGACTAGCCTTTGGGCTGCGGTTGCTGTTGGCAACTATGTAGTAAGCGCTATCTGCATTTGGGGCAGCATTTTCCTCAGAGGCCCCAGCTCTTGTGACCTTTGCTTCAGCTGGCTCCTAATTGAGGAGAACACTATCAAAGAGAAGTAGGATTTGACAATACGAAGCTGGGTACAGGAGCCTCTTGCAATTTGTGTATGAAACCTAGGAAGCTTCCCTCAATATGTGATTCGTCAAGAGGATTACAGATCAAATATGTTCTTTTAAACACATTTGGTGCTCAGTCTGATAGCTTTCCAGAATATGGCTGAAGAACTAAGAATCTTCAAATAAAGTACAATGTAGAATTCCTGAGCAAAAGTTGGGGCACATGTAAATTTTGTTTAAAAATTGCCCTGGCTCTGTTATCATGTGCAATGATATATACAGGACCTAGAAAATTTTTTGCTTTTTGAAGCAGTGAACATCTTTTAATTAAAAGTGGATGTGCAGCACAGGTTATAAATATCTAAGGAGAGGCAATCCAACACACTCGTCTTAATACGTGTCCACCCACATTCATTGGCTAGTCCCTCTCACGAAATGCTCTGTAACAGACTGGGAGTTAGGTATGCAAATGCTAGCTCTTGTGATAATTGATCCAGATTTTCTTTTCTTTTCTTTTTCTTTCTTTTTTTTTTTTTTTAAGATTTTATTTATTTATTTGAGAGAGAGAGAGAGAGAGAGAGTACAAGCAGGGGTAGGGGCAGAGGGAGAAGAAGACTGCCTGCTGAGCAGGGAGCCCAATGTGGGCTCAATCCCAGGATCCTGGGATCATGACCTCAGATGAAGGCAGACACTTAACTGACTGAATGACCCAGGTGCCCTTGGTCCGGATTTTAAATCTCTGTGTTTAAAATTAAGGAGATTAATCGGGGGAGAAGATGCTATCTCTTGAGTGTTGTGTGTTCTTTGTAAAAAATTTTCTATCTAGAAAACTACCAAGCAAATGTATGTGCCACGCCTCTAAGAGATTGCCTTCCATCAGACTCTCTAGTAGTTTTGTCTTACCAAGCATCCTTTCAGTAGAAATGTTATTCATAATTTTAAGAGAATGCACAGCTTAAACCTCTGTAGCTTTGTTATTTATGGACCGACTCTGGATACGTGGGTGACAGAGAAACACGCACAAAGACTTAAGTTAGTAAAGATGGCACAGGAAGCCTTGCTGAGGATTTGGGTACATTTGATAGTTTGAGGATTTTTTGTTTTGTTTTACATTCTTACAGAGAAATGAATCAAAATATTTGAAAAACTAATACATAA
Source organism: Canis lupus baileyi (assembly GCF_048164855.1). Lineage (NCBI taxonomy): Eukaryota > Metazoa > Chordata > Mammalia > Carnivora > Canidae > Canis > Canis lupus. The sequence continues at coordinate 49,877,585 of NC_132855.1, read as the reverse complement.
ATGTGAAGTTTCAAAAACCCATAAAATAAAGTCCTGCAATTCCTAAATAATACTTTTGATGCAGACCTTTAGAAGGAATTCTCCTTCTCAGATTTCCATGCGAAGTGTGGCAATTACTGACATTAAACGTAATAATCTGATCTTAAGACAGTTTGCACAGTGCAGACCTCAATTTTAGAATTATTTTGAATCTCTGTCATAGAGGCAAAATAAATTTCCATCAAGAAGACCAATTCATTAATTTGAAAGTTAATATTAAAAGGGTGTATGGAGAGATGACTTTTTATGACAGTCATATTGGATGAATATTTCTTTTTAAGATTTTATTTATTTATTCATAAGAGACCCAGAGAGAGAGAGAGAGAGAGGCAGAGACATAGGCAGAGGGAGAAGGAGGCTCCCTCTGGGGAGCCTGATGCAGGACTTGATCCAGGACCCCAGGATCACAACCTGAGCAAAAGGCAGATGCTCAACCACTAAGCCACTCAGGCATCCCTGAATGGATATTTCTTATATTGATTTTTATGGGAAACTTTCTGAAGATTTTGTATGAAAATTGTGGTTATAAGCTGAACCGTGTAGTCTTGATCTGCCCTGATCTAGATTGGGAGTCATATTTTTTCTTCAGTTTTGCTTTTCATACGCTTTAGCCCTCCTTATCTCTCATTTTCAGACTGTTTCCACTAAGAGTTATGAGAATAGTCAGGGCATGGATGCAATGTCCTTATTTTCCATGGTGGAATCAGGAGACACTAATGTTTAGTATGTAGTAAGGGGGCGGACATTTGACATTGGAATTCTCATAGAATCCACAAGCAAGTTGCCATCATTCTGGGGACAGTGACAGCTTGAATGTAGCAGATAAACAACTAATGTGTTGAGTGTCAAAACTGTTATGACAAATGTTTTTTTTTTCAACATGATCCCTTTGAATTCTAAAAAATTAGACATGAACATTATATATAGGTTTCCTTGCTCCTTTGCCAAGGCATGACCTATTCCTGTACTTCTTAAACATTCCCACTAGCAGACAGAGGAGAGTGAATTCCCATACCTGAAAGCCTAGGGTACACCCCAAAACATCCTTCTCATCTACAGTTTTAGTCTCCTGTTTCATCTTAAACCTCATGAACATTTTACCTTCTACTCTGTCTTTATTTAAATATATAAATAATGACATTAAGCATTACATTACTCAATTTCCTCTAGTTAAGTAAGTTTGATGCTCCCAGATGATTACTGTCTTTATCTTGTGACTTTGAGAACTACCTTCCCCCCACCTTTTGGTTGACTATGACCTCCTTGAGGGAAAGGACTGTTTCTTGTTCTGTATCCTCCCATCTAGCAGAGTGCTTAGGACAAAGTTGGTATTAATAAATGTGTGCTTGTGTTAAACACATGTCTATGTACACCTTTAGAGTGTGTGTATGATGTTTGTAAATATTTAACAGACTACTGAATGATACTATGTTTACATTAGGAACATGCATTTTTATTTTGTGTGAAAAATGTACATATTTTTCATTCTTAACCTTTAATTGTTAATTTATTTAGATGTCTGGGCCATACACATATGAGAGTTTGGATACCGTGCTTTATGTGGTCAGCCTTAAATTATTTTCTGATCTGAAATTTTCCTATGGCTGGTACATCTACACATTGTATCTGGCTCCTTTTTGCATATTTTCATGGTTACTTTTTATATCTATTTTTTGACATTCTTTGTGTATCTCCTATAACTTTAAATTTGATAAATGTACTTATTTCATGATAAATGTACTTATTTTATGCCTGATCCTGTAACTTGCTTCTTTTGGCACATAAGTTCATAGTGGCAGATTGGCTTTTGCATATTTTGATTTTTAATTGTAGATCCATGTTCCCTCAAATTTTATCTGTGGGTTTCTGAGGCCTGGTTTTAAAGTGCATTCTTCCAGAGAGGTTTTGTGTTTTCTTCTTCTGCCAGGTGCCTGGGACAATTTAAAATTGTAATTTGTTTTTTTTCTGAGCCACATAAATGGTGTGAATTCTAGCTTTAGGCCAGTGTAAATTCGAGCTCCTGGTTAGAATTTGCTCTTCTTTTTTTATCTCCAATTCACCTAGATCCAAATGATATAATGCAGACAAGTTTCTTTACTAATTCCCTCTACTTTTTCTCTTTATACCCATGAAGATGTCACTATTTGAGGAGTTCCAAAATCATAAAAGGATCTTTGATGTAATCCCCATGTATACTGGCTAGCTTTGTTTCCTACCTCTGTGTACTTGGGCACCTGCCCCATGATCTAGCTAAAACCAACTTAGCTAGATGAAACTCTCATCAGGCTTGGCAGATATCACTTCGGCAAGCATGCAGAATGGAGGGGAAGGGGTCACTGACCTGTTTGGCATTTGTTTTTTCATTGATTTTGACCCCTGGAGAATTTCCCTTTCTTCTTTTCCATAAGTGTATGCATTTAAAGATAATATTGAAATGCTTTATTTTGCATTTAGGAGAAATTGGAGATCTTTACTCATCTCATTTGTTGGAAATAATAAGCTCTTGAATGTTTGCTCTGTGTGAGTCATACTATTGACCCACGCACTGGAAAACATGACCATCTTTTTCAGTAATGAAAATGGGATACACTCAACTATCCTTACTCCTTATGTAGAACTCCTGGTGGCAATTTTTTTTTTTTTTTTTTTTTTTTTTTTTTGTGGTGACTGAAATTCTTGGGAGTGTCTGTGCTTTTCTATAATAAAGTGGTATTGGACTTAGCTTATGGATCCTTCCAGTTATAAAAATTTTTTGACTCCATAATCTGAACCACTAAATTTCTTTTTATTTTTCCCTCCTATTTTTATCTTTACAGTAATTCAGCTAAAGTCACCAACCCAGTTACCCACGCCTCATTCCAGGAAATTGTTCTGTTTTGTTTTGTTTTCTGTTTTGGCAATCTGTATTTACTGCCTAGTGTTTTGATCTTTCAGAGATCACCCAGAATAAGTGTACTGTGTTCCTCCCACAGGTTGCTTCCCTCGGAGTCACTACCTTCACCTTATGTGCTCTGTGTATAGACCGCTTCCGTGCAGCCACCAACGTGCAGATGTACTATGAAATGATAGAGAACTGTTCTTCGACAACTGCCAAGCTTGCTGTTATATGGGTTGGTGCCCTACTGTTAGCACTTCCAGAAGTTGTTCTCCGCCAGCTGAGCAAGGAGGATTTGGGGTTTAGTGGCAGAGCTCCTGCGGAACGCTGTGTTATTAAGGTTTCCCCTGATTTGCCAGACACCATCTATGTTTTAGCTCTTACCTATGACAGTGCAAGACTCTGGTGGTACTTTGGCTGTTACTTTTGTTTGCCCACACTTTTCACCATCACCTGCTCTTTAGTGACTGCAAGGAAAATCCGCAAAGCTGAGAAAGCCTGTACGCGAGGGAATAAACGACAGATTCAGCTAGAAAGCCAGATGAACTGTACAGTAGTGGCTCTGACCATTTTATATGGATTTTGCATTATTCCTGAAAATATCTGCAATATTGTTACTGCCTACATGGCGACAGGGGTTTCTCAGCAGACAATGGACCTGCTTTATATCATCAGCCAGTTCCTTTTGTTCTTTAAGTCCTGTGTTACCCCTGTCCTCCTTTTCTGTCTTTGCAAACCCTTCAGTCGGGCTTTTATGGAGTGCTGTTGCTGTTGCTGTGATGAGTGCATTCAGAAGTCTTCAACAGTGACCAGCGATGACAATGACAACGAATATACCACAGAACTTGAACTCTCACCTTTTAGTACCATACGCCGCGAAATGTCCACTTTTGCTTCTGTTGGAACTCATTGCTGAAAGACAGCCTTTTGTTGGTTACATTTACTTGTTTGATTTTCATATCCTGTGAAAGTTTTTACTTCATATTTTTCCCTCCTGGGAAAAAAATGCAGCAAAAGAGAGAAATATTAACTACTGTAGAACTGATTTTGCAAATTAATATTTGTGCTTTGAAAAAAATGTTTATATTTAGTTATTTAAGAAATATGAGGAGGCCAATAGTTTTAGGTCATTTTATTTGGTATGGTGCTAATATTTTATTTGAAAAAAGTTACTGCACCTTAATTGCTAACTTTCTTTCTTTTAAAAATATAATCAGTGTATATTGATTATAGCCATGTGATTTTGTAGGTTATTTTGAGTTGTGATGGAAAGTATATTGTATATGTTATCGTGAGATGATTTGTAGTTAAAGAAGCATTCACAAAGTAGCACCAAATAAATTATACTTTATTCTTTAATATCATTGTCAATCTACTTTTAACCAAGAGTCAATAAATCTTTTAATTGCCTTAAATACACAATTATTGGTTCTACGCACAATTTAAAATCAGCTTTATTGCTTTAAAATTCTATTTTCCTTTAAGGCAGGTAATCACCATGATGTTATAAAGCAGTTTCTAACAGTACTATTTTATATGCATGATTCATATAAAACTATATTGTATGTTCAGACAAAATTATATTTTTAATATTCAGATACAGATGTAAAATTACTTCCGAATATTTATAAAATATGAATAAATAGACAGCAGAGTAGGAAGAAAGTATCTTTTTTCGGTTATTTATCTCTGAACCAGCATGTAGAGCCACAGGTTTTCCCAATATAAATTATGAGCAAAATCAAGGATAAAACACAATGCACTTGTCATCTAATTTCCTCTGAATGTTGACCTTTAAAGCACTCTGAATTCTAACTTTTCTCCATTTAAAAAATGAACTTGGTTAAATCTGTGTGATTTAATTTCTTTAAGTAGAATGAAAGTACAATAGTGGAATAATAACATATTTATATATCTTGATTAGAACACTTGAATATTCAACCACGTTTAAATTGATATTCCATAAGCTTCCAACAAAAACTAACCTTCTCCATTTGAATTATTTGATTCTTTCCAGGAGTTTAAGTTCTAACAGTTGTGTAGGATGTCTGCCTGTAAGGTTTGAGAATGAAAACAAGGCACTGTTGTCTTCTCGCAGATCCCTGAAATAGGTCTTTGGAAAACGTCTCCAGGATGTCTACACTAGGTTTTGGCTGCTGAGCAGATTCAGCAATTGTGATTCCACAGTGTCTCTCATGATATTTAGTCAACTTTATAAATCAAGAAACACTGATTGAGCACGTGATACAGAAAATGCTCTGTGCTATTATCTGTAGTAAATAAAGGTAACCAGAGCTTAGTGTCAGACTTTACAAAACTAGGCAGGAGTGGGATGACAAAGCAGGAATAAAACAAATGTGTAAACGACAATGGTATAAGCTGGGACGTTAGGGAGGTGTGATGTTCCATGATTGGTCAGAGAAGAGAAAACGAGCCCACCAGATTAGAGGAGACCATGCAAGGCTGTAAGATAACTGGATGGGTAGTCCATCAGAAAGTTAATAGAAGGTAGTGTGAGAAGTGGACATTCCACGAGGAGGGAGCCAATTAAACAAAAGAATAGAAGGAGGGCTTATCATGTGTGACTGAAAAATAAATAGTCCAATTTGGTATCTGTTCTGTGTGGGCATAGAAGCCTCATGGAATATGCTGATGAAAATATGCATCGAGACCATTTTATAAAAGGGTCATGTTTTGAAAGATGTTTAGATGGAGTCCTTCAAGCAATGTGGGTTGGCTTTTATGGTTTTTGAGCATTGGGGAAACATCATCGTATCTCTGTAGTAGGAAGATCAATCTGAAAACTGTTTAAACAGGCTATTGGGAAGAAGCTATTATAAAGGTTAACCACAATGAAGGAAGTTAGGACTCAATTTTCTTTTATCCTTGACTTTTGACGTTTCAGTAGTTGAAACACGTACCTTCTTATTGAATCCTATTTCTGTCAAAGTAGAAACTTTGATAACTCCAGTGAAGTTTTCCTAAGTGGAACGTGGTTTGGGAGTTTTCTCCACAGCTTTGCTCATTGTTTTCTCACAAGAATTCCTACAGCATATATATATATATATTTTGTTGACCTGTTTTGCTCTACTTCTTTCTAATCCAGAGTCTGTCCCATGTCTTCCCCTCTTCAAAGTTTCCTTAAAAAGAGAAACTCACACCTTAGATTAAGTCTACTAGCATTCTGATTGGTCAGAAATCTCTACAGATGGTGTTTGAGCTACTGAACCAAATCACTTCTGTGGTTTCAGGATAGTCAGTGAAACTGTTTTTAAAAATATTCTACATCTATGCCTATGTGTGTACATATATCTGTATCTATAATTTCATATTATAATCAACTTAGCATTTCTTTGATGATTCACAATTCTGAAATCTTCAAATTTATGATTTCAAAAAGCAACTCATTTATATTCAACTCAAAGAACTTTTATTAAACTTCTTTGCACCTGGTGCAAGGGTGGGCAGTTAGAACATAGAACTAACTTTTCTTAACCTTAAGGTTCCTGCCATCAAGTAATTTATTTGCTGAAAGGGGCATATTTGTAAGCAAAAAAAAATTTAGTGGGATAAGTGCAGCCTGCATGAAACATGGAGTGGATGGTGGGAAGCTGAAGGTGAATTGACTCCCTCTGAGGGCTCAATGATTAGAAGGGGGTAGGAATGAAGGCTTCACAAAGGAGAAAGATCAAATGTTTATTGGTCCACATTTTAGATCTAAGTGATTTACATCTGAATCCTTATGAATTTGTATTTATTCTAAGGAAATGATGATAGTTGTTTTTAAAAATATATTCTTAATAATTCTTTTTCCTCATTATTTGCCTTTTTCTCATAAAAGTGGAATTAGAATAAAGGTCCACATCTTTAATAATTATGGTAAGATTGATTTTAGTGTGTTATAGAAAGTGTGCAAGTGATACTGAGTGTAGAGGATTGGTTAAGTAGTGGCTCTTTCATTATATCTCAATTCATTTATTCAGCCAATAGTGAGTACTACTATAGGTTAAACACTGCTGTGGGTGCATTTGCTATAGAAATTGCATAAAATAAAAGTACAATATATGTATGGTATGTTTGATATTGAAAAGTAACTTGGAGAAAAGGAGTAACAGTATAAGGCAGGGTTATGAAGGTGACACTGGAGACAAACAAAAAAGATAGCTATCTAGAGGAAGAATAGGCGGTACAAAGGCTCTGAGGCAGGAACACACTTGGTAGGTTTCAGGAATGTAAAGCGGCCAATGTGGCTGGAACAGATTGAGGGAGGAGAAGAGAAGTACCAGATGAGATCAGAAAGCTAAAAGGAAGCCAGATGATGTAGGGCCTGGTAAGCTACTGAAATGACTCTGCTGTTTATTCCTGGTAAGACTGCAATGAATGGTTTTGGAGAGAGAGAGAGGAGTGACATGACATTGTAAACAATATTTATTCACTTAATTTTAAAATTAATATAAAATTTTTATTAAAATATACAGTAAATTCACCCCTTTTAGACTACAGTCCTGAGCGCATATTATGATGCAACCACTACTGAAAAGTATTGAACAGTTCTATCATTCTAGAAAATTCCTGCATGTGTCTTTGTAGACAACTCCTTATTTCAACCCCAGTCCACCTATTCATCTGTTTTCTGTCCTTATATTTTCCCTTTTGAAGACTGTTCTATAAATGGAATTATACCATACATAGCCTTTGAGTCTGGCTTTTTTCACTTAGCATAATATATTGGATATTCACCCGTGTTGTTGTGTGTTTCAGTAGTTTCTTTTTATTGCAAAGAAATATTCCATTGTGTGGATATATCACAGTGTATCCCTTTCTTTCCCAGTTGAGAGACATTTGCAATGTTTCAAGTTTTTGGTGATTAAGAATAAAGTCACTATAAATATTGATGTATAGGTTTTTATGTAAACAAGTTTTTGTGTCTCTGTTAACCAGCTAGGAGAAGAAATTTGGGGTCACTTGGTAAGTCCATTTTTTAACTATGAGAAACAACCGTTTGCCAAAGTTGCTGTACCATTCCACCCTCTCACCAGAGAGCTCCACTTTCTCCATATTATCAATACTTGCTATTGCCAGTCTTAATTTTTTTTTATTTTAGCCATTCAGATAGGTGCATTGCAGTGCCTGTGGTTTTTGCACTTCTCTAGTGAATTTTATTTTTAAAAAGGATTAACCAGCAGAAAAATCAAGTTGTTTTTTTTTACTCCATGTGGAGTCACAAATTAACAGTTTCTGCACTTACTTTTTTTTTCTCTATTTTGAAAATAAGTTACAGATAGTAGTGATGTTTCACCTATAAACATTTCATCTTGTATCTCCTAAGAACAAGAACATTCTCCTGCTGAACTCAGTATCATTATTAGAACCTAGAGTTAAATGTTAGAAACACTCATATTTCCTCATATGCAATACATTTTCAAATTTCCCAAATTTTTCTGCAATAATGTCCCTTATAAGAGTTTCCTTATAGATCTTCCTTCCTACCCGCCCCCCGCCCCCTTCTTTCTTGGTTCTTTCTACATTTGGAACATTATTGTCCTCTTGGGTGGGGGTTCCTAAAAGCAAAAGCAGAGAAGGATTTAAGTGCCAGTGACTTATTTGATTCTTCTTTCCTGTTTTTGAGGAATATTAGTCTATAGTTTGTATGTTTTTCCTTATGATATCTTTGGTTTCATTATCTGAGTAATACTGGCTTCAGAGTGAACTGGAAATATTCCATTCTTAACTTTATGAAAGAACTTTTGAGGAGTTGCTGTTTTTTCTTCTCATATATTCAATAGAACTCATGAGCAAAGCCATCTTGGTTGGGGCTTTCAATTGTGGGGAGATTTTAAATTACTGATTCATTTTCATGGTGTGTATGGCAATGATTATATTTGAATCCTTTACCTCTCCGAGTCTTACAGACTTTATTCATATAAGGATTTCTGTTTCAGACTGGATATTTCACACTCAGAAAGTTCCCTGATTCTGTAAAAAGTCTTGGGTCTTTATCACATGAGACACTCTTTTCCAAGTTAATTCTGAGCCATAGGATCAGAACCTGACTAAGTCTATGGTGAACTAAGCATCCAAGTGGTTCTATTGGGGACCTCATTTCAATAAAACTTGCCTTAGATGTTCTAAAAACTGTGATGAGTCTTCATTTGTTCATTTTAGCCTTTTCACAATTTCTAACATGTGATTAATTTATAATTATATGAATATTCTCTCCTGTTTGATAATCCTAGGGAACCATAATATTGAATAGATGAATTAGTACATATATGGAATAGTGTCTTTCATAGAGTAAGCACTCACTGAATATTGGCCACTATTATTATATCAATACCATCAATATTATTATGTACCACAGTTATGTACCAGCACTATGAACTTCAAAAAAAAACACATTTAGTGAGTACTACTCATACTCACCCAAAATGTTCCATTTTAGGACTATCTAGATTAAGAGATGGCCTGACACTACAGAAGATGCCATTATCATCAGATATTCAAAACACAAACTTACACTCCTGAAGACTAGTCCATACTCCTAAAGCAAGCAGTTATACAGCCTTATGTCTTTGGCATGCCGCATATCTTGTGTGTAAGGGAGAGGCCCTACCCTCCCTCCATACTTCACTCTTCTCCCCTGTAATCATACCTAGTCCTAAACTGGAAAATATTTCGCAGGGAGCTTGGTTCCTTTAAGAAACATTTAAGATACTCCTATTCAAGAAACTTACTTCTCCAAACTTTGCTTTTCATTTTAAGAACAGATGGGCTTTGGGGGTGCCTGGGTGACTTAGTTGGTTAAGTGTCTGTCTTCAGCTTGGGTCATGATCCCAGGATCTTGGGATCAGGCCCCATGTTGGGCTCTCTGCTTAGCGGGGAACGTAGTTCTCCCTTTCCCTCTGCCTGATGCTCCTCTGCTCGTGCTTGCTCACTCTCTGTCAATAAAAATAATAATAATAAAAAAAGAGTTTTCTAGTCTTCAAGGATTCTCTAAGATAACAAGTTAAAGCTTCTTCTTGATCATTTGGATTCATCTCACATTTTAAAGTACTCTTTACTTATGTTTGTTCGGTTGGCTCGGCTTTCTATGGTGTCTTTCTAGGAAGCATATTCCCAACATATCTGATTATGGCTGAACATTTTCATAAAGAGGAACAAAAAAACATGTTAAAGTTTCTACAATTTCACAATCATGTTTTATGGGTATTCCCTTCCTCCTTTTCCCCCACAATTTAGATATTTTGGTTTATTTCTATGTCTACTTTTATGATAGCAGCACTTAAAATGCAAATTATTTTTCCTGTATATTCTTGATAAAATATGCAACTATTTTTCAAAAGATATAAAAAAGTATTTGAATGTCTTCTTTCTGAGAGTAGAAAAATATATGTTATATTTTCTTTGGCCTGATCTTTTAGTGAATGCAACTGAAGAGTATTTACTGAATCCCAGTAAATTTGGGATTTACTGGGATTTAAAATACATTGCTTTGATACTTATATTGTCAGTTTTTTTAATTTGAAGTTACCCAACATAGGGCTTATGTAATTGACTGCAGTTACACTACTTTAGAGCTTAAAATGATCTCAAACTTCCAGTATTACCCAGCTCTTTCTCTACGTATACAGAATGGATTCTTCACGAAATTAACTGATTTACAACAAGTCATGTAATTTGACCCTGGTTAAATATCAATTTAGCATTGGAATTCTAAGAATTAGGAGATCTCCTTCCAAGAATAATTCTTTCCTACTTAACTGATACACTTACAACAATATATGAAATACTATCTTAATTTGGCCACACATAGTAGGTGTTCAATAAATAATTAGTAAAAGAATAAAGACAATTTTAAACTGAAAGAACATGCAGGAAACACAGTTAAGCAAAATCAGATGGAAAACCAGGACTGAGTTAAGAAGCAGCAGCAAAAGAAAAACGAAGTTCAAGTTTTTTGAAAGAGTGTTCAAATAGTAAAATTAGCAGTCCAGCGTTAATCTAGTGATATCATATACATACTTATGGCCATGTATATAGCATATGTTCTAGAGAAATCATCCTATCTGAGTGCTACCATTGAATCTTCAAAATTCTCCATCCCAAAGCTACTGAGTCTAAGTATCCAAAAAGTCTCCTTAATATTCTTCCTATTTCATTCCTTCTCTCATTCATTGCATGCATTCATTAAACACCAGACATTCTGCTAAATCCTGAAGACCTAACAGTATACCAATTAGATAAAATTCAGACCCTTTTGGCAGCACCTTCAAGCATTAGGCATTATTTCCTCAATCAAATATTTACTGAAAGCATGAGTAATGCCTAGAAAAGCTCAGGAAGGGCAGCTCGGGTGGCTCAGCGGTTTAGCGCCGCCTTCGGCCCAGGGCCTGATCCTGGAGTCCCGGGTTCGAGTCCCACGTCGGGCTCCCGGCATGGAGCCTGCTTCTCCCTCTGCCTGTGTCTCTGCCTCTGTCTGTCGTGAATAAATAAATAAAATATATTTTTTTAAAAAGTTCAGGAAACAAGTGCCCTGAGAGTATGGCATAGGGGAACCCGACCGAGGGCAGTGTCCAGGAGCACTTCTCCGAGGAGGTGCCTGAAGAGGCCTGAGGGCATCCGAGCCCAGGCACAAGGTCCTTTCGCTTATTGGCCTATTGGCCGCTCGGCCGCCGCAGTTTCTCGGCCGTTTCCGCCCTCGCCTCAGGCGCGCTCCGGAAGTAGATCTTCCGCTTGTGACGAATCGGCGGCAGCTCAACCGTAGCTTAAGGCTCTCAGCCCCGCGTAGGCCTTTCATCGTCTCGGGTCATCCCGGAAGAAGAAGGGTGAACTCTGTGTAATGAGACGTTCTACGAGTATGCGGCAGAGAGAGCACAGTCACGTAACTTTCGAGTACATTGTTATGACTTCTGGTATTGTTGTTAATCTTTGAGTGTGCCTAATGGATACAGTTAACTTTATTATATAGGTGTGTATGGCCAGGAAAAACCCATATATATGGAGCTCGGTGTGTAATATGTATATACATATATAGTGATTTCAAGCATCCGCGGGGAGTCTTGGAACTATTTCCTGTGGGTAAGGGGAGAGGCCGCAAGTGCCGAAGGTTCTTTGTGTAGACAGAACGGGGCGAGCCAGGCCCTGAGAAGGGCCCGGGAAGGCCGGCGTGCAGCAAGCCGAGGCGAGCGGAAGCGGCCTGAGGCCAGGATTTGTAGGGGACCAATTGCTGATCTTCGGCAGTGGGTTTCCGCTGTGTGTCGGCAGAATAAGCGCACTTCGTCAGGGTTGGACTGACCTTGTACGGTTCATGGGAGACCACCACCTATCATGGTTATTAGAAAACTGACTTCCCGTATACTGGAATGGAACAGCCTCACGATTCTCAGTCTCGATTTTTCATTTCATTTTGCTGAATGGTGTTTTCATGCTGGCGCCCCTAATACTACAGTCTGAAATAGGGTGATAATTCACTGGCTGAAGAGATTGCGTTGGTATAAGTAGAAGAGATCATTTACTGTCCTAGTTATGAGATCTTCGATTCCTAGAGCTCTGGTGCTAGATCAGTTTTCCATTGCATTCTGAGCATTTGTAGAGGATTACAAGTCTTTGGGCCTCAAATGCTCAAAACTTAAAGATTGGTTTTTTAAAAAAAATAGTATATCTTAAAGTGAGCGTTCTTTTGAACTAATAATACTTTAATCAGTCACACGGCTACTTTCTAATGACATTTCCTTTTCCTGCTGGTCCAGTTGTTGTCGATTCCACAAATTGAATTCAAGACTTTTTTGTTGGATTTTTAAGAGCTATAAATAACTCATATGCAATACATTCTGTGAAATCGATAAAAACTTCCTCATGAATGCCTTGCTATATGGACAGACATGTGATTTTATGTACACTGAATTTAAGTATAACCCTACACATTTAAAATTTTTCTATTTAATCATAATTTATCTTCCTAAGTTTTCAGAAAAATAGTCTCTTGTAATTTTATTTATCTGTATTTGTTTTTGATAATTATTTAGAGATTTAGGTCGACTGGCTTCCTTTTCCCTAATCAAATAAACTATTCTGAAATCGATAAAATTTGAAAGTTTGTCTGGGACAGAATTTGGAAGTTTAAGGGAATAGTGTCCCTGAGAGAGAGAGAGAGAAATAGAGGAGAGAGATGAGAGAAAACATTTGAAATGTCTAGAAGAGCTTGTGATTTCAAAGGAGCTTATAAAAATGACATAATCATATTTTTCTTCAATCTTCTTCTTCCACTAAGGAATTTTATTTCTGAATGTCTTATCGTTCTAATTCTGTTTACCAATTAAGTGGGCTCTGATTGCTTCCAAGGCATGATACAGTGACCAAAGTCATGAAGCATTTTGGTAATGGAGAAATTATGTTGGGATTTGCTTTAGTCATTCTAAAAACACATCCATGTTTTTGTTTAAAAACAAGTTTTAAAGATGTAGATGTATTTAAAATTTCTCCACAGCTTGGTTCTATCACACTGATATTTCAAGTTTAAAGTCTAAAAATTTTAAGAACAGTCTGTAAAGATGAATATGTTCTTTTGTGAATTGGTGTGAGGACAAGAGGGACAACATGAATCACATTTGACTCCCTGTAAGTCCTGAGGGTCATGTTTTCTTTTATTTTGAAAATATGCTTTTGTACCATATAGTTAGGCTAATGTGGGCAGAGTTCTATTAAGTTTTAATCCTGCCTTCACTACTCCTGGAATGAAGGCTTTTTTTATTTGTTTGTTTTTGTGTCTCTATATTTGATTAGCCTTAGTGACTTGGTGTTAAGGCAGGCTTCTATCCTGATTTACTCTGATTTGAATTCCAAATTGATTGAACAAACCCCACATTAATAGGTTGGCATTATTCTATGGACATAATACAGTGATTGTTGGAGAAGTGTGGCTTCAAAGTCCACCCAGGGTGTCAGATAGTAAATGGGCCTTTTGTTGCCTTTGGGGGTTGGATTATTTTTCTTTGTCTTGCTGATTTTGAGATTGTTGGACAGAAATCTAACTTTTTCTTTTCTTCATTTTGGCAAGAGATTAAAAAATCTCAATAATGTTTCTTTAAAAGGCTTCCTTGACTTCCATAGAACTTTGTTTCTGAATTAACTTTTATCTCCTGAAAACCTTGGGGCAGGACAAGGCAGGCATTTACGTGACATTTGCAACAATCAGAAAGTTCGCTGGTTGGGACTGATCTTTGGTCACCACATTTCAAAAGATTGGATGCTGTAATGCCAACTGATTGTATGATTGTTTAAACCTCACTCAAAGGATTTTCGCTGAAGAGTCTTTGTCTCGGGCAGGCCTGTGAGACCCAGCTGCATCTGTCTCTGGAATGAATGCCTTTGTGTAAAAATGGTCAGCCCTGCTCTGATATTTGATCAGCCCGTTTGTATCTCAACCTATTTCTACATCAGCAAAGCGTGCATATAATGCTGGTCTTTGTAATCTGGTTGAGAAAATACGTGGGTGACCAGAGGTTCCCCCTGTACTGTCACCTTTGGAAGATTAAGTCTAGTGGAAAGAAGTGTAATGTGAATAATTATAAGTGTTAAGTGAATGACTGATCCATGCCAAACTGAGTGAGGACTGGGACTTCGTTTTCAGTTCTGCAATTCCCTGTCTCCAAGGTGAGCTATCTGACTTAGCTGCTCTGATTGATCAAATTAACTTTACAAATTTACAAGAGTTTCATTTCCTACAGATCCAAGGACTTTGTTATCAGGCACTAGGCACTGAAAAAGGAGAGAAAATATATATATATTTTTTATTGTTAGAGCCTTTGGAAGAGAAACTCCTGCAAAGCCACGTCCTCGCTCCTGCTATATACAATGATATGGGAGTAAAAAGTCAAACAAAACTGGTGATACTATTTCCTGATCTAGCAGCAGGAAATGCACTCAATGTCTTTCTGTTTTAACTCATAATCTCAGAAAGTCACAATCAGTTCTTACATCATAAGAAATTAGGAGCAATGTTTCTCAACATAAATATAGTTGGCGTTTGGGACAAGACAGTTTTTTGTTGTTCTTCCTCATGTGTAATTTTCCCAGTGTTGCAGCAAGTTGACTATACTTGACCCTTCAAGAGCTAAATGCCACCATCTCCTAATAGTTTTGATGAGAGAAAGCTCCTCCCTTTTCGTTCCTGTCTCCCGTATTTACAAATGTCTCTGGGAAACTGGAGTGGTGCCTGACTGAGAACCATGGTTAGGTAGTATGATTAGTGAACTATTTTGAAAAATACAGAGCATAGCCACTATTCATAGTTTACCATGCTTAATAAAAATTAGAATATGGGGGCATCCCTGGGTGGCTCAGTGGTTTAGCGCCTGCCTTTGGCCCAGGGCGTGATCCTGGAGTCCCGGGATCGAGTCCCGCGTCGGGCTCCTGGCATGGAGCCTGCTTCTCCCTCCTCCCGTGTCTCTGCCTCTCTCTATGTCTATCATAAATAATAAATAAATAAATATTTTTAAAAATTAGAATATGAAAAGTAACATTTGGCCCTAAAACTATAGAATATATATAGACAATTCCTGCCTTTTATAATATTCCAAAAGGGTTTAAATTTTTAAAGATTAGTTACTTATAACTTTATACACACTTTTCCATGGAAACCATTAGGCTGCATCTCCAAGAATTAACAAGTTGCAGAGTTTTTGAATAGAAAGGCCAAAGGCTTGTTGAGGTGTGGAGTTACCATGAGTTAAGGGACTCTATCGAGTTGGATTTGCCAAAGTTCAAATTCTGTTTTTTGGCCTTGAACTCTCAGTATTACCTAGGACAATTTGACTAGGTTGACAAGCTCACTGGCTCAGCTATGATAAGAATATCAATTAATTTGTATATTTGGGGCCATGTAAGCATATTCTCATATCCTCTGTCTATGGTGCTATGTCCTAAGATCAAAGAACCTGAGGATTTGCATTAGTAACCATGTAATGACTTGGCGAGTGAAGGGAAATGACAGTCCAGAAGGCTAGCTCCTCTAGGCCATGAAGATGCCTGGGCAAATGTCCTTTCATGATTGAAATGCCCATGTCCCTCAGAACTCTGATTCTCTCTTCTTTGGACAGTGATAGATAAGCTACAAGAGTTTACTTCTGTATATCTCTGTGCTAACTGCACTGATTAAATTGAATGCTGTTTCTAGCCAAGTTTACTGTTCCCGCATGTCTAGGAAATGATCTATTGCTTCCTATTTGTGGTTGACATTAATTTTACCTTCAGAGAGAAATAGTCTTCTTCATATCTCAGAGTTCTTCCTGATGACTCAGGAAGAAATGAGTCATCTCCTATACTGTAGATACTCATTACATAGATAAAATAGCATTGATGACAGCAAATATTTATAGAGCATTTACTTTATGCCAGAAATGGAAATAAGCCTAAAAAGTTGGAGAATAGGTCTTTGTTAGTACACATTTAAAGAATTCTAGAAATACCTCAGTGAACTAAGAATTATATAATAAATTTAAACAGGTTGCTGTAAAAAAATAAATAAACAGGTTGCTGTAATATTTTTCATGTGTTTATGATCTTATACTGTTCTAAGTGATAAAAACATTGTGCTCCCATAAACACTTGGTCATACTTTTGTCTCAGCCTCATTTTTCTTCCACTGAATCATTCTTTCCTCCATTAGGCATCAAGCAAGCAGTCTCCAAGCATGAAACATCATTCACCTCATTTCAGACAGACCCCGTGACGAATTATAGCTTCCTCAGACATTAAAAATCCATTGATCAAGAGAAGTTGTAAGACATGGAAGAAAAATTAATCCATACGCCTCTTAGAAAGAAAAGAAGAAACCGCTTTTCTAAATGACCTTTGAACTAAACAGTCTTAAAAGTACTTGCCAATTTCATGTGGCTTCTGAGGTAAGTGTACTAAAGAGTATATTCTAGACTTCCCATCAACATTTATTCTTTATTGTGAGACAACCATGAATCCTGTGGATTGCTGCTCCCAGCTCCAAAGGTAGGCTCATTGATTCTGACTCCATCTTTCTCTCCAGAATAATTTGTTTAGTTACTTAACTTGTGCCTCAGCCAACTAGATCATAGCATTTTCCTTACCATTGTGACATGTTCAGCAGTGGTTTTAAATTTGTTCAATCCATGTGTCCTAATTCAATGCATTAGGATTCTGTGTCTATTGTAGCAGATTATCATAAATTTAATAACTTAAACAATATGCATTTGTTCTGTTGCAGTTCTATAGGCATGAAATCTGATACCTGTCTCACTGGGTTAAGAGCAAAGTGGTGGATTTTTTTTATTATTTTCATCTGAAGAATCCTGTGTGTGTGTGTGTGTGTGTGTGTGTATTCCAAATAGTTCATTTTGGTATGTTATACCATGATTTTTGAAACTTGTAGGAAATAAATCAGTTCAGCTATCTAGCAGCAAACTAAGGATTGTCACAAAGGCAAACAAATAGTTTAGAGTACTGATACAACAGAAGTATATCACCACTGAATTGACCTAGCATAAACTTTCCCAGGAAGGACACCCCAGAATTGAGTAAGGCAACCTGGACCCAATCAGATCATCCCTTTGGGCTATACACCTGCTGAGTAAAGAAATGGAAGTTCGGTCACTTGAGTTTAGAGTATTGCCCAAGCTTGCCATCCATCCTATTTTTAGAAGTTTTGCTAACATCAGGACCCAGAAAAATTCTAGGCCATTGGGGCTCTTCTATCTTACTGCAGAATAGAGCATGTTTGTCATATAATACAACCTCAGAGGTGGGAGGAGATTCTTTTCACTCCCAGCATGAGAAAACACAAAGAACCTCAGGGAGAACACATCACTAAAGTTTGAAGGAGAAAGGAATGGATACAAATAAAGAGATAATGACATCAATGTTTTCTAAGAATTGCAATTATATTTCTTTTCATATAGCCATTTTTGATAAATTCAGCTTAATTAAAGCAATACAATAAGTTGAAGATATAGATATAATATATGAAGAATATAGTGCCATAGACTGAGCAGTATTAGTATACTTCCTTCTGCTATTTCAGGTGACTAAGGAACTAGGTTTGTTTTAATTTGCAAAGTGAGAGTCATAAAATTAGGTCAACATTGTTTGGAAAAAGAAAAATACAGAATTACACTTTCAAATTAAATTCTTCCTCCTTTTTGTTTTATTTTCCCTTGAGAAAAAATTTTAAACTGTAAAAAATGATAATTAACAAGGCAGTGTATGAATATAATGAGGAAAATATTCAGAAGTAAAAGGGATAATTATTAACATCAGAGATTACTGGTTTTCAATCATGCTGGAGAATCAAACTGTAATCATATATTGAAAAGGGCAGAAGTACAGGTATTTTTTAAATCTTCAATAATAAAAATGTATAATTACCTCCAACATATTTCAGAAAACATGTTAGTAAAATGTTGCAAAGCAAGACAAAAAAGCCTCATTAGTTCCTATAGTTTTTGTTTCCCCACGTAAATCATCTTTTTATCTAACATCCCTCCCGATGATTTTCTGTGGACCATGATTTTAAGCTTTTTTTTTTTAAGATTTTATTTATTTATTCATGAGAGAGAGGCAGACCCATAGGCAGAGGGAGAAGCAGGCTGTTTTGCAGGGAGCCCAATGTGGGACTGATCCTAGGACTCCAGGATCACATCCTGAGCCAAAGGCAGATGCTCAACCACTGAGCCACCCAGGTATCCCTTAAGCTTAAATTTTAAACCTTTTTTTTTTTTTTTTTTTTTTACTATTTCTAATATGGTACAATATTTTTTTTTCTTTCCAAGCTAGCTGAGGAGGATGAAAAAAAAAAAAAAAAAAAGGTATCCAAAGTTCTACTGACAGGATTTTTATCATATAATACAAAGTTTTCAAAGATTCAAGTCACATAGTGCTTATGGATAAACTGGGCATTGACACTTAATATTTTAACATTCATGTTTTTCCCTCTTAGAAATAAGTTAAGGATATGGTGGTTTAAAAATGAAGATTATGAAAGTAATGATTGCAAAGGCAGACATTTAAGCCTTAAATCTGCTGTCCGGGAAGATACAATTTTTGTATTCTCTTAGAAGACTATGTCTGCTTTTAATTACATGTCTGAGAAAATAAACCCATTTAAAACCCATTTGTCAGTTAAGTTTGCCCCGTGGGCGGTCTGTTTGTCATCCCTGTTCCAAAGGCCATTAGCCCATAACCTCATCGCTAGTAAATAAATTCACTTTACTCACAGTTGTATACTCCACGGGGTGCTACAATTTCTACATTACTTTCCCACTCATACTACCATTCATTGCTGTTCATTTGAGCATGAGTTTAGTTATAGATGGGAAGTGTGAAGGAGAAGGTGGCATTGGGAGGGTTTTCCTCAGGTAATGACTCGCACTGTTGTACTTATTTCTTAGACCGTATACTATCAAGACCTGAAGTATCAGACCTTATACTACTTTCAGAAATGCAGGCTGAACAGGGTGCCTGCACATTGTTCCTGGAAGAAGAAGGAAAACAGAATTCTCTCCCTACCGTCCAAATCTTCTCAAATGCTTATTCCACAAAATATTTGGTAAAAGACACGTTGTTGTAAAGTCCAGGTATTTCTTTTGTGATACTTGTTTCCTTCTTTTTTTTTTTTTTAATGCTTCTCTACGCAAAGCTATTCTGGGGAACTTTTGCTTTCTGAATAAGATCTCTGCTGGATTTTTATTCAATGGTTAATAACCAAAGGCTCCCATTGTACTCTGGTTAGATTTTTGCAAGTTGCAGTTTTTGGCCTCTGGGCAATTTTCCTGCAGCAGCTGGACATTCTCAAATGACACTGTGATACCTAGAAGGGTAAAAGAAAAAAAAATAGATATTTTTCAGAAGAACTTTATCTTATACTGTAATGCTTCACAACATCTACCTTAGTACAGGGCACAGAATAAATGTTTCTTGATTGATTCGTAACAGGAGTAACATTAAGTAAGGGAGAAATATAGGACAATGTCACTGGGATGCTATGAAAATTTCTCAAGATATCTACTAGTAAATATCTTCTATCAGTATTAGGTTGCTTAAAACTTACATCATGAGTGACTCTTTTGGACTTTCTCCTGAAGATAAAATGTAATTGTTACCCAAAGTGAGTGCTATTTAATTAGCTACCATTATTGTGAACTACAAAATAATTGTAAAATCTGTAAAATTAAAAATGGATATGAAAGTTACCTATTCTGTGCAATGGCTGCTTAAGGCATGAGAAGGACACTGGGTCTATAGGAAGTGGACAAAGCTCACAAGGATACAAGAAGAGGCTATCTGGTGGAAAATTTTGTCAGTGACCATTTGTCTTCTAAAATTTGGCCAAGATTTTTGATATCCTAGTTTGCAATGGATCAGGAATCTTCAGAAAATTCACCAGTGTTCAAGTTACATCTTCAGTTATATATCCAGAACAGTCTGCAACCTATTAGAATGAAAGATTGATAAAATATTTAGCATTCTCTAGTTTACAGAGTATGATTGGAACTATGGAGGCGTATAGCCTCTCCCACTGATGTCACCTTCAGTGAACTCCAGATATAAAAGAGAAGAGTGATGTGTCCTTCTGACTATAAATGGTTTTCTTGAGTGTTTTTAACCTAATAGAGTATCTAAAAACCAATTTGAGAAATTTGAATAGGAGATGCATTGCAACCACAAAGCACTTGCTATATTCCAAGGGGAGTCAAGTACCTTTCATGGTTAATTATAAATATTATAAACATTATCAGCATCTCTGTCACATCTCATTATTAATTATGGATTATTGTTTGTTTTCTCAGTTCTAAAACTATGCATTAGAGATTCCTTAATTACCCTAGAGACTTAGTGACTATTTTCTGCTGTCCTGCTTCAATCTTCTCTTCATGAATACTCAACTTTTCACCTTGGGTTTCTTTAAACTTAAGATATATCAGATGGATACTTGACCAAAATACCCAAGTTTTTTTTTTGTTGTTGTTGTTGTTTTGTTTTGTTTTAACAAGTGGCAGTTTTATTTTAAGGTTAACAGGTTTTGGTGACTCTAACTTGATGTGTATTTTTGTTTGTTTGTTTTAAAGATTTCATTTATTTACTCATGAGACACAGAGAGAGGCAGAGACATAGGCAGAGGAAGAAGCAGGTTCCCCGTGGTAAGCCCAATGGAGGACTTGATCCCAGGACCCCGGGACCATGACCTGAGCCAAAGGCAGACGCCCAACCACTGAGCCAACCAGGCGCCCCAATACCCAAGTTTTATAGTACTGTGCAAATATGCCCTCAGCTAAAGAATTAAATACCTCTATGAATATGTATTTTTTTAAAGCAAACATCTTCTGAGCATTTCAGTATTGTACAACTGGGCTTCGCTGGAGCTGAATGTATGTATAAGATACAGATCCCATTTCAATTAATAATGGAGCTCTGCTCTATACCTGGAGGTCTATTCATGCAGATGGAAGTCACAAGTGAAAACACTGCTGCAGTATCCTGACAGAGCTTGTCAATATATTAACTTTACAAATGCATACTAACCTGGAATAAGAAAGATATCAAACAGGCATATTAAGACTATATCAGGAGAGCATGTTATTGCCAGAACATGTCTAACTTGATGACGTGACTATTGGCAAAGGTCTACAAATGATGAAGTAAACTTTAGGGTCCTAGGACCACAGAGTATATATACAAATAAATTATTCTAGAATACAATTTATATTTCTTTAATGACAAATATGAACTTATCAGTTATTAATTTGTATATATAAATTAAGTAAAATCCATTGCAACTATTATTAAATAATATCTTCTAATAATTTTTCTTAGAGGAAATAAAAAATTATAATTGCACTTATACTGTACGTATAAATGTCTAGAAGCATTTTATTTAATCATAGCCATAGAATCATGTAGATGTAGATGATGAATCATGAGATTTTCAGTTTTGTAGATTAAAAAAGTCAAATATTGGCAGATACTATAGCTCAGCCTAATAGTTGAGAGAGCCAAAACTTTTAACAATTAAACAATTTGCACAAGCTCATGTGGTTTGTAGTAAGCAAGCCAGCTTTGATCCAAAGTCTATCTATATACAAATCTCATGACCAGTCTGTTTTCAGTATTCAGTCCTGTTCAGGCTCAGTGACATCTCCAGCTATGTGGCACTTACACTGCAGTAAAGGAACCTGAACATAGAAGTGATTCCACTTTTTGTTGGGACACAGGGGCACATTACAATCTATTTTATGCTTGAACCATTCCAGTCTGTGTCAATCTATTTTCCTCCCTTTGAAGAAAGTCTTGTCCTTGGTTATATCCTAAGTGGGCAATGAAGCAGCAAAGTGGAGAACTTATCCCAGTTTCTTTAGAAACCAACTAATGGGTACATTCAGGGGTTTATACAGGAACAAATGAACCAAGTACATTAAAAGACAAAGTTCATCCATATTATCTTTTAAAAGCCCATAAAATTGATTTTAATTAGTGTTCTAGATGTGCTCATTGAGACATTGCACTATTGTGTCATACATATATCTTTTCCCCCCATACACATGCTTTTTGAAGCAGGAAACAAAAATAACCTTGGGTCTTATCATAATTCATCTCTATATGTAGCTTTGTGCTTGAATTCATGTGCCATAGCTGGCTTCCTTGTTTGCTTCTTTGCCCCAGTAATTCAAAATACATTGCATTAAAGGAAGAGGGGAAGAGAAAGGGAGGCAAACCAAGAAACAGACCCTTAACTATAGAGAACAAACTGCTGGTTATCAAAAGGAAGGTCAGTGAGGGATGGGTGAAACAGATGATGGGGATTAAGGAGGGCACTTGCTGTGATGAGCACCCGGTGTTGTGTGGAAGTGTTGAATCCCTGTATTGCACACCTGAAGCTAATATTACACTCTGTTAACTGGAATTTAAATAAAAATTTAAAAAAATATATTGAATTAAAAAAAATTAACTTGAGATTGAAATTAAAAAGTAAAACTTTTTGTTTTCCTTCTAGTAGATTTAGGTATATATGCATATATTTATTTTTTATATTTATCCTCCTTTCCTCTTTTTTCCAAAGGTCTCTGGTATATGCAGCTATTTCAGAGATACTTTATTTTGAACTAATAAACACGACCTAAATTGGTGTGGGCTAGAGTTTTCCTGAGGGAGAAATGTTAGATCATGTCAGTCATGATTTCATTTTCTGAAAACAATTTTACAGATCCATTCTGTTCTGCAGTGGCTACTATCATGTCTTTTGTTCCCTTATCTCACCAAGATTTTTATCTCTTGGTATTTGAAGCAAAAAATAAAAGTTTCCATAAAAGAGGTCCATTTAAAATATAATATTTGGCAAAAATGGGCTTAAGAATATCCTACAAAGAAACGACATTTAGTTTCTTTTCTTACATCTAGCCCTAGATAACTAGTATTATAAGAAATTTTTTTAAAAAGGATATTAAGCCTAGAGCATAAATAGGGTATGTATTTTATTTCATGATTGTGAAGAATATCAGATGAGTTGTCAGATGGCAGGCAATTTAATTAATATAGTCCCAAAATAAGCTATAATGATAGCTGATGATATGCAATTATATGGATGTGACTTAAATGGAAGTAATACCTAAAGCGAGATATGGCAAACCTGTTATCTGTGAGCCAAAACCAGCCCGTTGTTAATTTTTGTGAAAAGGCACATTCATTTGTTGTATTGTCTGTGGAAGCTTTCATGCTACAATGACAAACTTGAGAAGTTGCAACAGAGAGCCCACAAAACTGAAAATATTTACTACCTTGCTCATTTATCTTTCTGACCCAGATCTATAGCAAAAGTATTTAGAAAGAAGTCCTATGAAATGAATAAAAGGCTGAAAATAAAATACAGTCCTATTTTACATCTAAATTAGAGGATGTTGAAGAAATCTTAGGGTCTTAGGCTAAATCGGCATTCCTGTAAAGGACTTGCAGTTCAAAGGAAGCCTAGCAAGTACAAGTGAGAGGGTAAATGGAATGCAGTCAATAGGGTAGCTGTTTCATAATTAACTTGATTTGACACACAGTTTTCAGTATATAGTTGTGCTGAGGGCTATTTTTTTTTTAAGTACTAAAAAGCAGTCTTTTGAAACTTCAGTGATAAGAGTTGCAAATTAGTTTTCTAACATAAAGCTGCCTGCCAACATAATTGTCTGCTGGCTTTGAGTTAAGAGTTGAGTTAAGAGTTTGGTTAAGAGTTAAGGTGTTTCTTTTGTTTATTCTGAGTCTTTGGGGAAATTGGAGCTTATATTAGTCTGGATAGGCTAGGTTATTGTGCAGTAGTTTAAACAACTTCCAAATGTCAGTGACCTAAAAAACAAAGGTTTAAATCTTATTCAAACAGAGTTCACTGTACCTCGGGTAACTTTCCAGGCACCTGTCCTCCACATGATAGCTCAGCTTTGCATCTCAATATCAATATATGCTTCCATGATTGCAGTAGCCAAGGAAGAGAATTCTGAAAAATCTCCAATGGCAATTAAATGCTCCTGCCCAGAGATGACATATATCACCTCCACCTGCATTCTATTTTAAAAAGTCATATAGCTATTCCTAACCTCAAAGACATAAGGAAATATAATTGTCCTATGTATCCAGAATGGTGATTATAGGAAATTTTGAGGGACAGCACAGGGCAGTCAGACAATAGGCTGGCTCAATAATAGTTTTCCATATTCTACTTCAACTCCTCTTGACAACCACCCAGGAGTGTCTTCAGAAGATCATATATTTGGAATTTCATGAGTAGGAGAGAATCAGTGAGGAAAATGTTAGTATTCAAAGTGTATATAGATAGGCAAGTGTATAGACTGATAGTATTGTTGCAAAGATCAACTAGACTTCTGAATTATTGGTTATTATATGTTTCTTTCTCTGGTTGACTTGTCCACTTCTTTTAACTACTAGTGTTTGTTAGAAAATTAAGGTTCTGTTCTTACTAGGTTCTCGGTATAATAGCTAAAGTAATGCTATTATCTCTGCACCTAAAGGCTCAGCGTCAATTAAAAGCAAAACAAAACCAAACTGAACTAGTTGCTCCTCACCCTGGATTCTACATGATAAGTGATAAAGGAGGAGACCTCATGAATGGAATTATTCCCTGGTAAAATGAAGCCTGAGAGCTAATTCACTCATTTTTCCACTGTGTTAGGATACAATGAGAAGTTAGTTACCTGCAACCCAAGTGAGATACCTCACCAGAACCTGACCATACTGGCACCATGATCTCAGACTTGCACCCTCCATAACAGTGAGGAATAAATGTGGTTTAAGCAACCCAGTCTATGGTAATTTGTTATAGGTGCCCAAACTAAGGTTGCTTTACCACAAGTATGACATCATATAGCACTCATGAGATAACTTCAGTCTTCTCACACAGAACTGGAGAAACGTATTATTCATGATGGTCTTTTTATTTGCTGCATTAATTTTACTGAGATTTTGTTAGAACATCAGGTGATTTTCTTTATGGAGTTTTTTCCTGTAGCGCAGATGGAAATGATTGGTGGTGGGTTTTGCTGTTCTATATTTTGTAAACCACTCTATACCTGTCCTTGCTCATTCACACATAATTTATTTTGTTCATCAAACTTCCTTTTCCTCAAATCTCTTGTTCTTCCTTAAGTTGAATTTTTGTTTGCTTCTTTTAATATCCATATCCTAAAATGGGCCTCAGATTCTTTCACATTAGATTTCTTTTTCTAAAAATAGGAAATGAAAGTACTTACTTTAAATAAATTTAGAGTGATTGCTCTTTATGAATTAAAAATCAGTGCTGAAAATTTCACAGCATGTACAATCTTCCATGCTTTAAGTTGAGATTACTTACAAAGAAGGTATGTGAATTCTATTCTATGAGTCACTGGAGTCCTCAAATGTTAATAGATATTAATGAACTTAGTTTGTGTTTCTCATGTTAGAGAATAGGCTTACAATTTGAGATATAGCCCAAACTAATTGGATCCTTATCCTGTGGTTTAGCTTTTAGAACTTCAATATCAACTTAGGTCCCTCATTAATTTTATATATCCCTTCCCTAGTATCCAGCCTGGAAAGGACTGAAACTAAAAATAGCTAGAGTTTGATTAATAGTTTGAAGGTGACTGATGGGGCAGCATGTAGAAACCTGCTTTAAAAGGTGTCCAAAATTCATAAGTCTTTGTCTTTCTATAAGAACAGATCAATGACCATCACCAGTAGACAATTGAGCATGGGTCTCTCAGTTTTCTATTAACATTGGGTATTATAGATGATGCCCTCTCACATCTAGATACTCATTTGATTCATAGTTGGCATCTTGCTGAAGATTAATGAGTGAATGTGAGATGATGGGTCTGTGATAGATTTCACTTATGATTGTTTTTTGACCGTTTCGCTTAACATTCTTCTCTGGCCAGGTATTCACCAGCTAGAGTCATTGAACTCAATCATTGCAACATTTTAAATTTGCACACATTTACCAACTACATATTTTTAAAATTTTCTTTAAAAATATGTGTCAAAGATATAAAACTGGAATTTTTTCTGTTTTACCCAGTGGAAAATTTTCTTTTTGTGGTATAAATCATTGAGTGACTATTTCAAGTTTGGATTCATTATAGGTATACGCTTATATTCATTATGTGCTTTATAACTTAAAAAACTCACAAAGGCTAGTCACACACTAGCTGTAAATTCCCATTCTTAATTGCTTAAAGGAAGATAAAAGAAAGCAAGGAAATAATTAGTAAAAGATAGACAGTTTTGAAACTGTGACTGAGTGTTCAATGAAAATGAAAACAGATGCTTAAACTTAATCCAAATAGTTGAGTAAAACTTAAGATTTCAGCTCTAGGGTCCTGTCTTTTGCAATACTTTTCCTATTATGATTCTTGTTGGCTGATTTCAGAATATCTATATATGATATTCTGGCCTCTTGTTTCCATGACTTCCTGTCCATCAATAATGTCCTTCACACAACCTTAGTCACTCACATACTTTTATACCTGGATATTTGAGTTCTCTTTCTTTTTCTCTTTCTCTCCTAGATGATTGTCGATTTTTTACCCTCACCTTTTTCCCCACGTGGCCAACTCAGCTTCTACCACCCTCACTCTACTGAGAACCTTGCTTTCAAAAACAGAACAAAAAGAAGACAACTTTCCAAGCCTATATGGCCCTTCCTACTCACCTAGCTCACCACAGCTTATGTGCTCTGTCTTCATCACTATGGATTCTGTCCATGCTCTTAATGGAACAAGTATTTCTGTTGTGTGCTAGCTTCCATCCTCTCTCATCTACGCAGTTGCTTTGGCTATCCCCCTTTCTCATATTAGTTTTCCCTCTCTGCTATATCGCTCCCATCAATATAAAAATGTTATTATTACTTCTTGTTAAAAAACAGGTATTCTTCTCTTGATCCTACTTCCTCTCCATCTATGGTCACTTTAAAACAGAACTGTTTAGCAGTGTTGTCTATAATCTGTGTCCAACTACTTTCCTCCCCATCTCTCTTAAACCTGCTGTAAACAGGTATTTGTTCCTTCCGTTCCTCTAAAATTTGTCTTGTTAAGATGACCGGACACTTCCCTATCCACTCAATCAGCAAATCCCCTTATATCTAGCTTCACATTATATCCGAAATCTCATAACTTTGTATCATGTGTATGGCTATCACCCTGGTCCAAGTCACCTGGATCATAACCCACCTGGATCATTGCAACAGCCTCCCAACATTGTCTTCCTGCTTCAACTTTCATTGTGTTCCCTCTCCCATACACCTGTTTTCAGCACAGCAATGTGATCTGTTGCAAAGTAACAGGAAAGTATCAGGTCTACTTATTCTTTGAAATGTTCCAGTGCTTCCTATCTCCTTCAAATTAAAAGTGAGTGTCCTGTGGAATTGAATCCCCTCCTTAACTTTTGCGCCCTATTCCCCTAGTTAGCTCCCTCACGTTCACTTTACACTTGTCACCTGGGCCTCTTTGATGTTCCTTTAACACACAAGAACACTTCCACCTTCGGATTTGGCTCTGGTTGTTTTTTCTCTGCCTAGAGTGCTTCCCCAGCTAGTTTACCACACCTACCAACTCACTTTCTTCAAGTCTTCAATATCTCCTTCTCATTGAAGTCTTTCCTGACCATCCATTCAAATATATATGTCCACTCTCCCTACCTCCCACTCCTGCTGAATTTCTCCTCAGCATTTATCTTCATCTGGAATATATATATTTTTAAAGATTTTATTCATTTATTCACAAGAGCCAGAGAGAGTGAGAGAGAGGCAGAGACACAGGCTCCATGCAGGAAGCCCAACGCGGGACTCGATCCCGAGACTCCAGGATCACACCCTAGGCTGAAGGCAGGC
This sequence comes from Canis lupus baileyi, assembly GCF_048164855.1. Lineage (NCBI taxonomy): Eukaryota > Metazoa > Chordata > Mammalia > Carnivora > Canidae > Canis > Canis lupus. Next base: position 49,849,290 of record NC_132855.1, on the reverse strand, counting down.
TCTAAACCGCTGACCCAGGGATCAGTTATATTTAACTTTTTTGACTCATTTTTCACCACTGCAGTGTAAACTCAGTGGGGGCAGGAATTTTTGTAATTTTTTGTTGTTGCCATATCCTTAGCAGAACAATGCCTGGCAAATAGTAGGACTTTAATAAAATGTCTTAAATCACAAATGAATGGTATTGGATATTGTGCTTGGTTGGAATTAAATGGCAGATGTGGCAAAACTACCAAGGCATTTCTCTCTTACAGTGTTTCCCTCCATGTTCCAATAGGACACTCATATACAAAACTGATCTCAATCCTCCATCTGTCTCTTTATGACATTTTTTGGTTTCTTGAAGGCGTATCTAATGGTTTTAATTTTTATATTTTTATCACCTGGAAAAAGGATGCACAAAACACATGTTGAGTGAATAAATATGAGAAAGAACAAAGGATGTCTTAACGAAGAGCAAAGACCCAGCCACATCTGTGTCAGACCATGCCAGAAGATGGAGGCTCTAATGTGCTCATCAATGATGTCATGAGGATGGTGATGCCCCCAAATTATTCTCTAGCCAAAAATGACATTCTTCGCTTCTCTGAAGTCTATTGTGGATAGGCTCCATTGCTATAGGAGTCAGGTAACAGCAAGTGAATTTAATTTTTTTAAAAAAGAAACAGGAACGCCTGGGTGCCTCAGCAATTGAGCATTTGCCTTGGGCTCAGGGCATGATCCCAGAATCCTGGGATCGAGTCCCACCCCCATCGAGCTCCCTGCATGGAGCCTGCTTCTCCCTCTGCCTGTGTCTCTTTCTCTCTGTGTCTCTCATGAATAAATAAATAAAATCTTTTAAAAAAAGTAGAAACAGCTGATTTGCAAGGTCACCTTTAGTTGCCTTGTTTAGGCACAAAATAATGGCTGCTTTCTATGTGTCATCATCATTGCCATTGTCATTTATACATACCAATCGAATCCCTTTTACTTCTCTAGTGAGAAATATTGAACATTTACCACATAGTTGGCATTATAAGAGTCAGAAGGAGTACAACACAGCAATGAAGAAAAACCAGATATGTTTCTGGCTTTTTAGAACTTAGAGTGATTTCATATTATGGTCATTGCTACCATGATAAAAATGCAGTGTTCTTCAAATCTAAAAAATTAACAGCTTTATGGAGATAGAATTCCCATACTATGAGCTTTACCCTTTAAAAATATACAATGCAATAATTTTTAGTATAGTCACAGAGTTTTGCAATCATCACCAGAATTTGAGAACATTTTTGGCATCCCAAAAAGAAACTCTAGTACCCCCCAAAAAAAAGAAAGAAAAGAAACTCTAGTACCCATTATCAATCACTCCCCAGTCCCTACTCCCCCCATCCTCTGGCAACTACTAATCAAGTTTGTGTCTTGATGGATTTGTCTATTCTGGATATTTCGTGTAAATGAAATGTTCTATAGGCTGTCTCTGTTACTGGCTTCTCTTAGAATAATGTTTTCAAGGTTCATTTATGTCATAGTGTATATCAGTACTTTGTTCACTTTTTTTAAAGATTTTATTTACTTATTCATGAGAGACACACAGAGAGAGAGGCAGAGACACAGGCAGAGGGAGAAGCAGGCTCCATGCAGGAAGCTTGATGTGGGAATTGATCCCGGGTCTCCAGGATCAAACCCTGAGCCAAAGGCAGGCGCTAAACTGCTGAGCCACCCAGGGATCCCACTTTGTTCATTTTTATTGCTGAATAATATTCCACTGTATGAACAGACCATATTTTGTTTATCCATTTATCAGTTGAGGGACATTTGGGTTGTTAACCCTTTTTGGCTGGTACAAATAATGCTGCTATGAACATTCATGGACAGGTTTTTGTGTGCACATATGTTTTCATTTCTCTTGTGTATATACCTAGGAGTAGAATTGCTGGATCATTGGTCACACTATTTTTTTTTTAATTGGAGGATAGTTGATATATAATAGTATATTGTTTTCAGGCATACAACATAGTGATTCGACAATTATGTACATTACAAAATATAGCTTCATGGTTAACACTTTGAAAAACTGCCAAACTTTTCCAAAGTGGCTGTACTATTTTATAATCCCATCAACAATAATATATGAAGGTTCCAATTCTTCTCCATCCTTGCTTGACACTTGTTGTCTATCTTTTCTATTTTAACCCTCCCAGTTATCTAGTGGTGTTTCATTGCAGTTTTTGGTTTGCATTTCCCTCATGACTAATAATATTGAGCATCTTTTATGTGTTATTGCCCATTAAAATATGATATTCTGCGAGAGTTTCTGTTTTCAGGAAAAGCCTTTTTAAGGCAAGCTAGTGTAATAAATTTGAATTGTAGGTAGGATTTTGGCTGGGATAAACATGAAGGAAAAACTCCCCATGTTAAGAGAACAGCCATTACAAAGATCCTGAGGTTCAAATGCATTTGTCTTTTAGAGGGATTGAAAGAAGGTCACTGTAGCTGAGTAGATGTGGGTGAGGCAGAGGGTGGCATGAAAAGTTTCAAGAAGTCAGCAGGAACTGAAGCACACAGACTTTAGAAGATATAATTCAGCAAATTAATTTTCATTCACAGCGTTTAGGGAAGACAGCAGTTTTTTTTTTTTTTTTTTTTTTTTAGATTTATTTGTTCATGAGAGACACAGAGAGAGAGAGAGAGAGAGAGAGGCAGAGACATAGGCAGAGGGAGAAGCAGGCTCCTCCCAGGGAGCCGGATGAGAGACTTGATCCCATATCCCGGGATCACGACCTGAGCCGAAGATAGGCGCCCACCACTGAGCCACCCAGGCATCCCAAGATAGTGGGTTTTTAAGCACAGAAGTGAAATAATCTGATTTATGTTAATAATAACTGATGCACATAGCATTTAACATGTCCTGGGCACCATTCTAAATGCTTTACATGTATTTACTACATCTGTTACCTTACGAAGTGATATATTATTTCCAATTGCTGCTGCAACAAATTACCATAAACTTAGTGGCTTTGGGACACCTGGGTGGCTCAGCGGTTTGGCGTCTGCCTTCAGCCTAGGGCGTGATCCTGGAATCCTGGGATCGAGTCCCACATCGGGCTACCTGCATGGAGCCTGCTTCTTCCTCTGCCTGTGTCTCTGCCTCTCTCTCTGAGTCTCTCATGAATAAATAAATAAAATCTTTAGAAAAAAAAAAACAACTTAGTGGCTTAAAACAACACAGTTTATTGTCTTATGGTTCTGGAATTCAGAAATCAGTTTCACTGGGCTATATCAGCATGGATGGGTTCATTCTAGAGGCTCTAGGGGAGCATCCATTTCCTTGTCTATTGCTGTTTCTAGAGGTTGCCATATTCCTTGGCTTATAAACCTGCATCACTCTGAATGCTGTAGTCTTCTCATCTCCTTCTCTGATCCTCCTCCCTCCCTTTGATAAGGCTCTTGTGATTACATAATCCAGGATAATCTTCCCATCCAATATCCTTGATTTAATCCTTCCTGTAAAGTCCTTTTGTCATGTAAGGTAATATAGTCACAGGTATCAGTGATTAGGATGGGGCATCTTTGGTGGGGGGAACCATTATTCTGGTAATTAATAGTATAAGGTATATACTATGATTTTCTGCATAGTAACTTGTTCATGGTCACATAGATTGGTGACAGTACTGGGATTTAAACCAGAGATCTCACAGATACTAGATTGCTACAAATGTATAATTATTTCTTTTTTTAATGGCACTGCCCTGTTGAATTTTGCATCAGAAGATGGTTAATAAAATTGATAAATGAACTTCCTATGTGCTTGTCAGTAAAGCTCAATATGCTTGGTTCCTTTTAAACTTGTGGTTTATTCTCTTTTAGTTTTCATAAATGCTTTTCTAGCTGTTAACATTAGTGTCTTGTTTGACCTTTCCCAAAAGCTGAGCTATTTCCTGGAAAAATCTAAATGGCCAATTTCTGTCTGTTAGTACAAGAAAGAAAATTTGACATTTGTGAGAGTTGATCCTAGTCTATAAACTGAATATCCCAGTGGTATTTGTCAGTATTCACAAATGAGTATAGTGAGGAAATGTCCAGGATACTTCTGTCACCTAAGGCCACTTCAACTCTCTGAGACTAAATGTCGATTAAAAATTTTTGCCTCGGGACGCCTGGTTGGCTCAGTGGTTTAGTGCCTGCCTTTGGCCCAGGGCGTGATCCTGGAGTCCTGGGATCGAGTCCCATGTTGGGGACTCCCTCTGCCTGTGTCTCTGCCTCTCTCTCTGTGTGTGTGTGTGTCTCATGAATAAATAAATTATATCTTCTTAAAAAAAATTTTTTTTTTTTGCCTCAGAGGGTTTGGTTTTTCAGAGGATTTAATCGGGGAAAAAGTATATAGTATTATATAAAAATAGGAGTACTTATACTTAATTCCTATAAGGGGTGACACCCTAACTACAACTTGACTCTTAAACCCTGAATAGGTTAAACAACAGCAGTTTTCTTTTTTAATTTTATTTATTCATGAGAGACACAGAGAGAGAGAGAGAGAGAGAGAGATAGGCAGAGGGAGAAGCAGGCTCCCTGCAAGGATTCTGATGCAGGACTCAATCCCAGGATCCTGAGATCACAACCTGAGCCAAAGGCAGATGCTCAACCACTGAACCACCCATGTGCCCCACAACGCACAGTCCTAAAGTTGGTAGTTTCCTTAAGCTTAGTCAGTAAATTCATAAGTTGAATAAAAAATGCAGCCTACAATGTACTTTGGAGTTTAATATCTGAATTTATATGCTTTTAATAAATTGCTATTGGTAGAATAATTACTTTTGTCTTTTGGGGGAAATTTTTGCCTCAAATTTTCCTCATTTGTAATTTAGCCTTTCCATTATAATTATGTTAAAAATAAATATAGCTTTTTATTGTTTGGAGGAAGCAAATATTGGAACCAACAAATATGCCCCTTATTAAGACACAATGTCTTATAGCACATTGAAACAAGGCTTTGCTCTTTGAATTGATTAGAACTCTCATAAGTTACACATATATTAAGTTGCACTTACAACATTCTGAAGGTCAGAATGTTTTGTGAAATGAAATACATATATTTATTGTCAAAAACGTTGGCCATACAATGAAAGACGTCTTTGTAAAGGAAAATTTTACCTCTGATGATAGCAAAGCTCATTTATATATACAAATTCACATCTTACTTTTGGAAGTATGTAAAATGGTTTAGAATCTGGGATCAGGGGGAAAAAGGATTATAGAAGATAATAGAAGCTCATCTTAATTGTTGTATATCCATTTCTTTAATTACAGTTTTTTTTTGTAAGCACTTGTTAGGCCACACTGAGGTGACATGCCATGTCAGGCTATCTTGTCTGGTCCCTTATTAAAACACAGTATGTGGCAGGGAGAGTAGGAGGAGCTTGAGGGGTTTTCCGCATATGTGTTTTTCTCTTCTTAATCCTTCCTCTGCCTTCATCTTATGCCCAAGGGGAGCACAGTTTGGTGCATTTTGTTCTTGTGATACAAGCAAGGACTAAGAGTCTAAGAACTTGGTTTCAGAATCAGCTCTGCCTAAAATCTGACCTTAAACCAGTCCCCTAGCCTTTGGCAGGAACGAATCCACTGCATTACAAACTGGAAGAGCTGGACTGGGTGATACCAAAAATGTCGTGGTGATACCAAATAAGTCTACTCCTTATTGGTGATAAGATTTTCCAGGAATGAATTAAGTGATGGCACACTGATATAGAGTGCACATGGCCCAAAGATGACCAGCACAGGGTCCTTCCTACTTAGGCTCTCCAGGTGGGAAGCCTCTGCCATTCGCTGAAATCATGCCTCTCTCCAACTGAAGGCAGCCTCTTTTTTTTTTTTTTTTCCCCCCAGATGCTCTGTTTCACTTCCAAACCAAATTTAAACTCTGCTCCTAAACTCTCCTGATCACTGAAGAAAACATTTTTTTCCTCCTTTGGTTTTTTATTTCTCAGAATGGAGAAAGTGAACTAAGTTTTTCATTCCTCTGCCTCCTCCATGAACATCTATGTGGGCCCTATGGGGTCAGTAACCCTCCATGTTTTACTTGCTCTCACTTTTGGCTTCTCTTGTTTATTCTTCCTCTTGTCTTTTCTCTCCCTGCTTTTTTTTATGACCACATGTGAATTGTTTTTCTCTTCTCTCTCTCTTGCTATTCATTTTCCATATCAGGCAGTTAACAAAGTTAGGTGTCTTACCCTTTACAGATTAGCTCATTTGAGCTGCTGCTTCTCTAGAAAAGATATTTGTATGCTGACTACTAGCAAATGTAAGGGTATAAAAAGGACCTATCCTCACTCATTTCTACTACTTTAATGATCTAATAAATATCTTATGAGTTTTGTTTTTTTAGTTTTTTTTTAATTTATTTATTCATAGAGACACAGCTAGAGTGAGAGGCAGAGACACAGCTAGAGAGAGAGGCAGAGACACAGGCAGAGGGAGAAGCAGGCACCATGCAGGGAGCCTGATGTGGGACTCGATTCCGGGTCTCCAGGATCACGCCCTTGGCTGCAGATGGCGCTAAACCGCTGCACCACCGGGGCTGCCCTCTTATGAGTTTTTACTATTGAGATGATTCCAGATTGAGATTGAGAGAATGAGTGGTCAAGTTATTTGTATTTCCTTAATGAATATTAATTAAACATCTCATCTAAAATAGCAAGAGAAATAAGCCTTTTCATATTGAGTACCAGAAAAAATTGAAGTCAATTGAAGATACCATGTCATAAAGTTGAGGGAACTTTCAAAGGAGTAGAATGTATTTGTTTCTGCTATGAAATGTAGTCTCAATTGTGTTCCAGTGATAATTCATAAACATAACATTTGAAATAGAAAAGAATATTCAATGAAAACTTATTTTGGCTATTTAGGAGATGTGTTCCAGACAGAACCTTGCTACATAGCAGGCCCTTGAACCAGCAACATGAGCTTTTTTAGAATGCAAAATTAAAGTCCATTCCATGCCTGGTAAATCTGATTCTGCTTTTTACAGACATGCCCCAGGCAATTTTCATGCACATTCAAGTTTGAGAAATACTGCTCTAGATAGCCCTAATATGATAAAAATATAGAATTAAAAACATTCCACATAGGTGTGAAAATACAGACATGGTTTTTATTAGATTTTACAAATTTACAGAGGAAATTAAATTCATATTTGTATGTAAAATTAAATTCATATTTGTATGTAAAAATCACTCAGATTTATAAAAAAAACTACTGTATTTTTGTCACAAATAATCCCAATTGTCTCAAGGTGGAATTGGAATTTAAAGGTACAACTATTTACACGTTTTCATTTGACCAAAATATATGATAATTCAAACAATGTTACAGGTCTTCATACTTGAGAGATTGTAATATATAAGGAAATTCACGGCCATGAGTCGACAAAGGTAATATAAGTAATGTAAGTAATACTATGCACTGATATACCCCACAGTTTAAAAGAAAGTTGTCTTTATCCTAACATCATTAGTTTCTCTTTATTGTGACCCCCACTTGCATTAAGGGTTTTCATGAAGACTTAATCACACTGTTCTTTGTGTTTTCCACCTAATTATAAACATACTACCCTATTCAGTAGAGGGCTAATTGTTTCAAAATAGAGTTCTGAAGCAAAGGCCTCAGGTGTATAGTTAAATGAAGTGTTAATTGGATGGCAGGTGCATTAACTTGGGAGTAAGAAAATCAAGGGGATGGTGGTGACAGACTAAGGTAGGAGGCCAAAGGGTCATTTTAAGGATTTACCACTGTATTTTTTAAAGGTATGATATTTTTTTAAGGTATGACATTTTATATAGTTTTGTAGCATAGGATCTGAAAATTAAGTGAGGTCTGGGAGAAATCAGATTGTGGTCAAATGCTAACTGTGATCATAAGCCTACTCCTTTTGTATGGCATTTTTCTGTTTACCTGTGCAGATCAGCAACCCAGTTTGAGGAGTCCCAGCTACTGGACCCCCCTTGGTTATACTCCCTGCCTAGTCTATTCAGACCAGTCCAGGTGGGGGTGTTTCCTTTTTTCTTTCATCTTTATTGCCTCTCCCCCAAACCTAATATATCTATGTATCCACCAATTGTCAGTACCACTCTTTTATCACAAAATGAGTATTTCCTTTTGTCTATTTCCTAACCTCATCACTTAGCATACGTCCTGAGACATGTACCACTTAACCTCCCCTACTTAAGACACAAATTAGGGTGCATTTTTGGCATGGCAAAGGGTAAGTGAATCAGAAATAGAGGTTTAGAAGAACCCAGAATGATATCCTGGACATCATAGTAACCTCTCAAAGCCAACCACTTGTGTCTATCAATATCCAGTTAACTCATGTGGATACTCTATCTTGTTAAAGAGGACAGTACCACACATAAAACCAGTATTTTCAAATATAGTTGTGAACCATACTGGTGAAAATCAGCTGGGGGACTATTAAGAATGCAGATTCTTGGGTCTCATTTCAGTTATTCAGAATCAGAATCATTAAGGATAACCTTCATAAACATTTTTACAGAGACCTTCAGGTGGTTTATTTGAACAATTAACTACTAGTTATACCCTGTGTAAACAGGGTGCTAGATTCAGTCGGTCTTTTGTCAAAGATGACTAAAGCAATACCTTGCAGTCCTATTTCCTTGTCTCTAGGAAAGCAAGCAAGCAAACAATGAAATTCTCACCTATTTCAGTGTACTAAAAAATAAAAAAAGTAAAATTTTTAGTATGGGAAAGATGGATGAAAATTGTGTAGGCCTTGTATTTTTTTAAATCCTCCCTTATTCCTCAACATGGGATATCTTGAAGGAACCTTCATCAATTAAATAAAAATATACTACAACCACTTAGCACCTACACTCTCTAAGGATGGCTAACCTAACTGAAAGGTAATACAAAGGTAGGTTAATGTCTGTGCCAACAACTTGTCATAGTATTTCATTCACACAAACATATATGGGATAGAAATGGAGATCATTCTAAAAAGAAAAGTTTTCTGAATTCATATGCCATGATATATGCTAACTATAACCATAAATGTCAATGAGGCCACAGGAGAACATAAACAGTTGAGAGAAAATGAGAAAGATGATGAATGGGAGTTCCATCTGAGTAAGCAGTTGTAGATTCAATCGTTGTAACCTTTGGGGGCTAATTAAGAAGGTCCATCGGGTCAGGCTGGTGCAGTGAATGCCCCAGGATACTGAAAATATAATAAGGTTTTCGTATTTAAAAGGCAAGTCAGATATTTAAAATAAGCTTACTTCTTTGGTTGGTTAGAAACACCATTTTGCTAATTAAACTGTTGATTGTTAAAACACTATTAATAAATGCTAAAAATTTTAAAAATCATTCGTATAACCCATATGAATTGCATATGCTAGGAAATAAGAAGTTATAGGAAACTGTCTATTATTTGTATTCCCTTGGTACTCTGGAGAGTTTGCAGTAAATGACAGGAAAAGTATATATAATACATTAAAACTTATTAATCTCTTAAGAAAGTTTTGATATGTGTAACATAGAAACATTTTTAACAAGATCACTAAAATGTTACTATTTTCTATAAAAAGGAAGATGTTATAATATGGTCAATTAAGAGAAAAAACCTTTTATTACTGATGTTAGGAAGCTTCAAAGAGTCTGTCACTGATTATTAACTGCTAGTGAAGTGCCTTTTGCAAACTGATTTCAAAATTTTAGCTGCCAGATTGAATGATATTTTTTTGAGGCTTGGAAAGAAAATTCATAGTGGTTTTTTAAAGGTTTTTTTTTGACATAATTAGAAAACCATTTATATTAATCTATGTATCATTCTTACAGAGTAGAGTTGGTTGACTTTAGGAAAAAATTTCATTTATAAGTCATTTCCTTTATGAAAGAATTACAACAATGTATGTTTTAGCCACATTTATTTAGGTGTATTCAAAGCAAACTCTAGTTTGAAATAATTACATTTATATTATCTATGACCAAAAGCCCATGGACGTCCAAACACCCATAGTTTTATCTTATGTCAAATGTATGATTAGCCAAACTGCTTGTATAATCAGTATTTATACAGAGTCTCCCTCTGAGGCAAAAGTTTTCAAATGTGTATTTTACCTCCTATATCTTTATGCTATATTGGTTGATTATCTATGCTGGTATTTAATAGAGTTTTCTAATCCTCAGTTGATTTGAGCTTTATCATTATACAAAAAGTGATGAGGTAGAAATACTGCTTTTGAAATGCTGCTTCAAGTCAGTAGTTTTGAGGTAGATTCTAAATTGTGCTCCATAACTTGGTCATAAGTATTCTTCTTTTTCTATTCTTTGTCTAGAATTATTTTTTGAGAAAGAGCGAGAGAGCAAAAGCATGCACGTGAGCGGGGGGGGGGGAGGGGGAGGTAGAGGGACAAGAAGAGAGCAAAGCTGAAGCAGACTCCACACCAAGCACATAGCCCAATGTGGGGCTTCATCTTATGACACTGAGATCATGACCTGAGCCAAATCAGGGGTTGGATGCTTAATCAACTGAGCCACCCAGGCACCCCTGTCTAGAAATGTTTAAGATAGATGAGGATAAGAAATTAATTTGTGTTTGACTAATCAATAGATGTCAAAGATTGGAAATGAGTTATTTAGCAAAGCTTAGGTGGCCACAGCTATTTTTGGCAGATAATTATTCCTTGTATAATTTTTTATGTTCATATATAATCTCATTCCGTGTTTTCAGCAGAATCATTTTGCAAGAGCGCAGTCTCTGCTGTACCAGATGTTATTGAGAATGGGAAGCAACTGTAACTTATGCACACTGCTGCAGGGAGTGGAAGGGACTGCTGCTTTGGACAATAGCTTGATAATGTCTTATAATTTGACTCCAAATGGAAAAATTTACTCAACTTATAAGAAAATATGTCCAAAAAAAGAACAGTGCAAGAATGTTAATGCACAATTAATGTGTAAAGAAATGTGAAAATTATTTATTTATAACACTCAACATCTGAAAACTACCCATATGTCCATCACCAAGCAAATTGAACTATAACCACATAATGGACTGCTGCTTAGCAATAAAAAGAAACAAGCAAATGGATAAACAAATTGAGGTATAACCATACAATGGAATATTTACTACTCAGTAATACAAAGAAAAAAGGAAGTATTACATGGAAGATCTGATGGACTTTATGTTGAGTGACAGAAGCCAGAAGCAAATAGGACATATTATTATAATATTCCATTTATATGAAGACTACAAACAGGCAAGATTAATCTATGGTATTAGAAATTAGAATAGTAATTGCCTTTGGTGGTAATGTGGTAGTATGGAAATTATTAAAAATGGATACAAAGGAATTTCTGGGGTGATGGAAATATTCCTTGACTGAGCAGGTGGTTGCCCAAGTGTACACAGTTTTTAATACTTAACTATACACTTAATACCTGTGCATTTCACTGTATATAAATTGTAATGCAATATAAAGACCTATATACATGTATGAATACATAAATGTATGTATGGATGGATGGAGGAAGGAAGGAAGGAATGAAAATTATGGTCTCCAGATTCAAAAAATCTAGTTTTAAATCTTGGCTTAGGGATGTCTGGGTGGTTCAGCGGTTGAACATCTGCCTTTCGCTCAGGGTGTGATCCCAGGTCTGGGGATCAAGTCCCCGCATCAGGCTCCTATGAGGACCCTGCTTCTCCCTCTGTCTCTGCATCTCTCTCTGTGTCATGAATAAATAAATAAAATCTTTAAAAAAAAATCTTGGCTTTAAATCTTGGAAGTTAATAACTTCCTGGCCGTGTGACCTTGAGTAAGTTACTTTATTTCTCTGTGACTTTTTTCCTTAAACTTAAGTTGTTAATAATAGAGTACTGTGAGATGAAGCAAGTTATTTTGAAGAGGGTAGAAGAGTACTAGGAACAAAGTAATGCTTCAGTAATTCTTAGATATCATGAGATTATTCTCCCTGTGACATGAAGAGATCAATTTGACTGTAACTCAACATTCACGATCTGTTTCATATATAGTGTTTCTTTCAGGTAGCAAGATGATTTATAGGCCTACTACTATGGTGTGTCTTCTTATTACACAAACAATTATTTCTTATTATTAAAATGAGGGTATTAAATGATCACTTGCCATTTTATTATGTTGAGCAGTTAGCTTGATCTGCCCACAATTAACTGTTGCAATTTTAGCTGTCAGTGTAAAAAGCAATATGCAAAGTTTAACTGAGACCACTAAAAACTTTGGCTTCTTATATTTGCATATTTTTTACACTGAATTCCAAAATTCTTACTTGAAATAAAGAGTGCAATGACACTTAGACACTTGCAACAGTACAGAGAAAGCAACTAGTTTTAATAATTAAAATAATAGAATTTGTAGGGGTAAATGTAACTCCCAGTTCATTAAATTCACTGAGTAAACCTTCCTTTAAAAACATCAGGAGAAAAAAAAATCAATAATTTAAATAATCCTTCTCTAGGATTTATCTGTTAGCTGAAAATATCTTGAATTTCCTATTAGGAGATAAAGTACCTAAGCCATTATGGATATTTGAGCCTGTTTGACTTTAATATCTTCTATTTAGTACTGCATATGTGAGAAATAAGGAAGTCATCCTGTCACCTTCCAAGACAATTGTAGTCACAATGAATGACCGGGGAGAAATTAGTTTCTCCCACTGAGGTCATTCATTACTTCCCATGATTTCTTGCTTCTAAGGCCACTGGAAAGTCATTCCTTACATTGTTAGCCCCTTAGGAGAGCAGTTAAAAAAGCAATAGCCTTACCTGGTAGCAGTTTACATTCACTGAGTCATACGAAAGTGTTCTTCTTCCTTTATTAAATGGAATTTCATCAGATTCCTTCTTTAAGGCCTTGTTTATTTATATAAGTGTATCTAGTTTTCTCCTATTCAACTCAGAGGGATAGGATTCCATCTTCCCTTTAAGAAAATATTTAGATTCTTTGATGTCTGGAATTCTTTTTTTGTCTTGCCCTGAATCCTTGGCAGTCATTCATTTATTTTACCTATCTACTTACCTACCAACCTACTTACTCACGTATACATTTATTTATTTTTATTCCAATCTTGTTAACATACAGTGTTATATTAGATTCAGGTCTACAATATAGTGATTCAAACAGTTCTATGTATTAGTGCTCATCACAATAAGTGTACTCTTTAAATCCTCATCACCTATTATATCCATCTCCGCCCTCCCCCCATTCCCCTCTAGTGACCACCAGTTTGTCCTCTGTTGAAGATTCTGGTTTTTTTTGTTTGTCTCTTTTTTACTTTGTTCATTTGTTTTGTATATCTGGATTTTTTTATTCCCTTTATATTAGATCTGTTAATGCAGATCTGATTTCAATCCCTGTTTGGATTAGTTAATACAGCTCCCTTAGCTGATTATAGATTGGAGTCTATAAAAGGGAAACAGTACAGATTGATTATTAAAAACAAAATTATGGTGGGGATGCCTGAGGGGCTCAGTCAGTTAAGTATAAGACTCTTGATTTCAGCTCAGGTCATGATCTCAGGGTCATGAGATCCAGCTCTACTTTGGGCTCTGTGTTGGTCATAGAGCCTGTTAGAGATTCTCTCTCTCCCCTTCTACTCTGCTCGCTCTTTCTCTCTCTCGAATAAATAAATAAGATCTTTTTAGAAATGCTAATTATCTTGCCCCATCCTGTGTTTTTACGGTGTGTGGGTTTTTTGTTTTTGTTTTTTATAGTTAGCATTTATGCAGTGTCTATTTGTATTAGATACTGTACTAATCACCAGATATACTTTATTTAATTAATTCTGTTTTCTACACACATTACTTTAAATATTAATAGTAAAGCTTTTTTTTCTTAAGTATATAGACTAGTTGGACTTCCATACCTCCTATCCCTGAAAACTTTTTACTGGTTTTATGAAGGAGGTCAGACACTATAGACTCATAAACTTTTAACATGTCTACTAACTTGGTTCTACAGGCTATTATTTAACTATAAATTAAATGGCAGTTCCTAAAGTCTTGATATTTGTCCATCAAGTCTGGAACTGGAGTGAACAACTCATTTTGCACAGATGGAGAAAGACTTCTACAAAAGGGCTAGCTGTGGGAATGCGACATTGGCTCTTGCAAACTTTCATTAAATTGATGTATCCAAACCATACCAGACCCCAGTAAGATTCTATTAGTCCAAATTATCTTCCTTCACTAGCTGTCAGGAATGTCAGGATCTTCCTGTAAATATCTTTGACATCCCATAGGCAAATTCCTTCTTAGGTGCAAATTTGAAGGTGTCAGAGTAGATAATCCTTCTGCCTTTGACTCTTGGGAAGTTGTTCAAAAGGCTTTTGCTGGGGCAAAACTGATAAAGCAGCATTGAGGAGGAAATCACTATGCACTGGGAAAATGGGAGAAAAACACCTCATGTTTTGAGTAGGCTTTTAAAACCTCAGTTTGAAAACGGCAGGGTAGTTTACCGCAACATCTTTATACAATTGTTTGAAAACAAAATAAGAGTCATAATTTTATGCCTCTGCCAGGAGCCTCTTATAATGATGACCTTCTACTTAAAAAAGATATCAAAGCAAAATGTCCCTCAAATGACATTCTTAAACTGTGATCTGCATATCAGAATATAGTTAAAGAAAACATTTTTCCCTAGAAATGAGGCTTAAAATTTTCAATTTGGTAGTTGAACATATTTCCTCTTATTTTTCTGTGTTCATTTATCTTTTGGTAATCATGAGAGAAATAGTCCTTTCCAATTCAATTTCATCCTGTTTACAAAATACTGATGGTGAAGATGATAATGGCAGCAATAATAACTAAGCGTTATCAATTTAATCATAATAACTGGCTATAAATTATAATTATAAAGTTTCACCCTTCTCATAAAAAAGTTAAAAACTTATAATCCTAACTAACAAAATGTTTTCTGTGTCTCAAATTTATATAACTCACATGCATGTATAATGGTCTCATTGTTTGGTTCATTTTGAGGTAATAGACCAAATAATGGTAGTTTATATGGGAGAAGAAATTAAGGTTTTCTTCCAAGCTCCATGGAACACTTCCTGTAGCTGCTTCACCTGCATTGTAGCTAAGACTAGGTTTGTAAAGCATGAAAGAAAGGACACTATATGATGCCTGGAGTGAAACATGAATGCCAAGGTCAATGTAACTGACCCAGCAGCAGAAGCTAGCTATAGAAGTATAGCCTTGGGAGTCAGGCCTCCATGTATGTCCAGTTCTTGTTTCCAGTCAGAAAAGTGGAGCAAAATAATGTCTAGTATTCAAGAGTCACCAAGCATATCACTATCCTTCAGATCTGTTTTTAGATTTTTGGTTCTAGTTCCAGACCTGGCAAAAGAAAGAAGATCTCCAAAGACCCCATTACCAAGCTGGAGATGATACAGGAGTGAGGGAAGAGACAGGAGTATAGCTAGGAACCACAACTGAGTAAGGCCCATAAATCTAGCAACAGGTAAAGCTGGTCTGATTAATTATAATTATGTTAATCATAATCATGATTGCAGCTCACAGAATGACAATTACTCTGTTTTGTTTGGTAATTCTACTCTGTGATGTATGTGTTTTTAGGGAAAGAGTATAAATGTAAACTAGTGGATATCTCTTGATTCAGGCAGGTTTTGAAGTAGGTTGTGTGATAACTCCATGCCTTTCAAGTGAGAGAGTTTTACCTAAGGGATGCTGGGGAAGAAAGGTACACAGAAGGAGGCAGGAGATAGGACACACAACTTTCAAAATCTTTAGTCCATGATGGACCCCACCGCTGGAATGCGAGGCTTGCTTTCTTAGGACTTAAGATAAAACTATCTTGAGAAATTTTTCCTTAATGTTATAGCTATTGGCTATATTTTAGAGATTCTCTGCATTATGGGGAATGAGCTATGGTTTCAACAAACAAACCAATGAAAAGATGTGTTA
This sequence comes from Canis lupus baileyi, assembly GCF_048164855.1. Lineage (NCBI taxonomy): Eukaryota > Metazoa > Chordata > Mammalia > Carnivora > Canidae > Canis > Canis lupus. Next base: position 49,833,332 of record NC_132855.1, on the reverse strand, counting down.
AGAAAGATTTGAAGACTAGATTTTTCTTTTCTTGTGGAATCTATGTTGCACCCTATGAAATAGGATGGAGAGTAGGAAAAGTACCCTGAGTAAAAAACACAGCAAGCATGAATCTCATAATTTCTGCAAGCATGAATCTCATAATTTTGCCAGAGGCAAAGAGGAGTAGAGGAATATGGACACACTTCAATTCCAATTAATAAATGCTAATTAAAAATCATATTTCATAATATTTATGTCCTCAGCTATTTTCAAGTTGGCTGAGCATGGCTCTGAGGGAGTAAAGTGCAAGACCACAAAATGCAAATATACTCATGAAATTAAAATATGGTTTTATGGGTTATTTTTTTAGACCTGTCTCTAAAGTATAATTTGCTACCCAAGTAAACAATTAATATATTTATGTGACATTTATTTTTTTTATGTGACATTTAAACTGAGGATAATGGAGGAATTTCCAGATGGCAATTAAGTGTGTAACTGAAATATTTTATAAACTACTACTTGGGACAATGGAGCAACAAATTGAATGATAAAGCTATCTCATTGAAATTCAGTACTCTGTCTTGTACAGAGAAAAGGGGACACATTTGGCTCCTTGTGAAAAGTGCCATGAAGATATCCTATTTGGACACAGAAACAAAGAAAAACACAGAAAGGAAGCCTGTGCAGTAGATGGGACTGAGGATCATAGGGGGTCAGCTTACATCAGATGCCTCTAGGGCAAAGGCTTTCATGTTTGTGCATGCCAAATGAATCTTGAATGTTCAACAACAAAAAAGAAGTGATAACAACATTAATTAATTATAAATATATGAAATCAAATACACCAACATGAAATATTGTCAGAATTTTTTTTCTTTGAAGCTATCCTTTTGAAGAAACATGTATGTCCAAATGCTCAGCAAGTCCATTCCAATAGTTACTTTGGAATTCAAAGAGAAAAAAATATAATGTAGCTCTATTTTCATTAGGACTTGAGTGCATATAATTTCCTGGTTTCTTGAGATTGACACTGATAGGAATTGGCTTCTTTTTTTAAAACTTCATTTTCAGGATTCATAGGTATGGTTCTTCTGATTATTCTCTAAAGATGTTTCTGTCATAATAAATTTGGTTTATTCATTCCAAGTGACTTTTTTTCCATTTCTTTTGTTAAAATTTATTCCAAGTGGCTTAAATTTTTTTAAATATTTTATTTATTCATGAGAGACACATAGAGAAAGGCAGAGACAGAGGCAGAGGGAGAAGCAGGCTCCCTGCAAAGAGCCCGATGTGAGACTTGATACCGGAACCCGGGCTCACGCCCTGAGCTGAAAGGAGGGGCTCAACCGCTGAACCACCCTGGTGTCCCTCAAGTGGCTTAAAATTTTTTTAAAATTTCAGTATAGTTGACACAATGTTACCTTGGTTTCAGGTACAATGCCAAGTGGCTTTCAATAGATGCCTACTAGATAGATATCAAATATAGTTTAGCTGCTAGCTTAGATATGATAATAGTAATAGCAATAATAGTAATAGTATTATATGTAATAATACTATATATATAGCTATATTTATCTACCAATGTACAATATACATCAATGTATAACAGTAATAATAGCTATTATAAATTTTGATCCTTAATCCATGCCAGACATCTTAAGTGTTTTTTAAAAATATAATGTCCCTTTATCCTCAAAATAACCTTATACTAGTTGTAGGATTTACTTTTTCCAATTTTACAAATGAGGAAACCAAAGAAATTGAAGTAATCAGAGACAAACTGCCTCGATTCCTATTGAACCTCAGTGACTCACCACATCAGTACACATTCTCTTTTCTTCCCTCTTGCTAAAGGAGAAAAGGCACCCATCCTCCTATGGCATCTGCCATCCCCCATCTTCTCTTCCACTTTTCACCTCCTAGAACCATAACCCCATCAGAAACCTTTCCCACTCATATATTAAATGTAAAATGGGGTTAATGATTATACTCAGGACTTAGGGACATTGTGAAGATCAAATTAGGATATATATGTGTGTGTGTATATATATATATATATATATATATATATATATAGCAGTGTCTGACACATAGCTAACATTGGCTGAAGGATAAAGAAGATGAATGAGGAAGATGACCCTACTCTTTCATTTGTTGGGAACTACAGTCTCTATATCACTTCCTTCTTCTTTAGGATAAAATAGTGGCAAAGCGGTTAATGGTAGGAAACAAAGTACAACAAAATGTCTATGTGTGCTTTGGGAATCACTGTGGTTTTAAAGCAGAAGTATGCTTAGTGACTTGAGAAACAGGTTTAATATTCTTTCGTTGCAAAAATATTATTGCATACGATGTCTGTTGCAGACAATAAGCCTGAGTGGGTTTTTTGTGAGCTAATGTGCCAAGGAATTATAAAAAGATTCAGATTTCTTAATGTTTTTCCTTTAGATTTGCTTCTCTATTTTCTCAAGGTTTCCTGGTTCACGAATTCATATGCTGGTTTTAGCATTTCAGTGGAAACTGTAAAACTTCTTTTGGGACATCTTTCTAGGTCCTCATAATTTTAATGCAGTATAAAGTAAGTTCAGTGTGGAGACAATTGCCTGGAAATTTCTTCTCTCCTAGTTATTTTAAATAATTTATTTTCAATATGTAGTAATGAACCAAATGTACTTTTACAAGAGACTTTAACCTTTTAAGTGGCATTATTTGAAAGCTTCTTTTTTTGCCTACTTTTTAAAATCGTAGGCCAACTTGTGTTTTTATTATAGTTTCACAATTCTCTTTCTCCATATGGTTTCTTTTTCTAAAGTAAATAAATAAACAAATAAGCAACCTTTTGCTATGTCTAGAATATTGACACAGTCTACCACTAGGTAATTTAATAAAACATGTTTTGTTATCATTTAAGTGAAATCCCAGATTGTCAAGAGAACCATAATCAGAGTTCAAAATGTCTGTCTGTTTGGTTGGAGAATGTTGTACCTGAAAAAAAAAAAACCATGAAATTATCTAGTTCAGTCTTTTAATATTAATAATTTGTAGACTGAGGATATAGAAGATCACTTGTCTTCTCCATAAGTAATCAGGCTGTTTAGAGACATGGCATGCTATAATACCCAGAGTACCATAGGCTCCCTTCCATGCTGCCTCCCATTTAAACAGTGTGAGCTCTGAGAAATTAAGGAAATATCAAAATGCATCCCTAGTCAAGCAAAAATTCTATGAAGTCAGTATTCTAGCAATATGTTTATGAATATTTTCTAATTAATGCATAGTTAAGCAGAGATTCATCTTTGATCTTAAAGCATCATTTAAAATACATTAGTTTGCTTTTCAACTATAATAGGAGGTGCAATTTAACCCTTCTTTATTACATGATCTTAACTGCTCCTGAATCATCATGTTAAACATAAATGATGTTGTGTAATGAGAAAGCATTATGTATAAGGTAACCAAATAAATGCTTACTTAAAAGAATTTTATTTGAATTCTATGCAACTAAGTTAGCCAACTCAGGGTTTCTGCCTCTCAGTTTACAAATGTATAAGATGGAGATATACATGTTTTATTTTCTTTGCAGGATTTGTCAATGTCAAGGAGATGACCTATGTGAAGATGTTATTTAAATTATAAACTATTATACAATCTCATGATGATATTGGGACACTTGACAGAAGATAATATAATGGCAACTGGGGATGTATGCAGGAACAGCTATTTGGCCAATTTTCCAGAGCCTTCAAGGGTCAGCACATGGATAAATTCACCACGATACAGGGTTTAGCTTTCTGCCTTTGCATAAGAAGAAACCCACACTGATGGAGCTCAGGCGAATTGACTGACAAAAACTAATTTCAAAACTGATCTAAATGAGCAAAAAAATTCCTAAATTTTAATGATCGAAATGCTCATATTCCCTGTCCAGCACATAACCTTTCTGGTATTAGGCAAGGAACCTTGTCAAGAGGAAATGAATTTCTTCACTTACAAAATACATTACAGTAGAATGCAGTGGTTCTTTTCTTTTAACCTTTTTAAATGATTATTTTCTCTCTCTCTCCATACACACACACACATACACACACACACACACAAACACATGTCTGTATATAATTTATTCTAAACCATTGAGAGTAGATTATATATACATTGACATTTTATATCTTAATACTTCAATGTATATCTCCTAAGAACAAATATATTGTCTTCTGTAATCTTTTTTTAAAAATTTCATTTATTTATTCATGAGAGACACAGATAGAGAGAGAGGTAGAGACACAGGTAGAGGGAGAAGCAGGCTCCATACAGAGTGCCTGATATGGGACTCAATCCCTGGTCTCCAGGACCACCACCTGGGCCGAAGGCGGTGCTAAACCGCTGAGCCACCTGGGCTGCCCTGTCTTCTGTAATCTTTAGTGCAGTTATCAAATTCAAGAAATTTAATACTGATACTATACTTTTAATGATCCAAATTTGTCAGCTGTTCCAATAATAAACTTTGTAACGATTTTTTTCCCTCTTAGTCAAGGCTCACAGATTGCATTTAGTTGTCATGTTTCTAGTCTTCTTTAATCTGCCTTCTTCAGTCTTTCTCTGTTCTTTTTGACACTGAGATTTTTTAATGAATATAGGCCAGATTTTTCTTCTTCCTAAATTTCTCCCTTTTTTCTTAAGAGAATGTTTCTCATTTTAGGTTTGTCTGGTGTTTCCTCATAATTAGACTCAGGTTATGCATGTCTGGCAGGAATCTGTGTGCCACTACTGATAATAGTATCCTTCTCAAGATGTCATATATGGAGGTACCCTTCATTGGTAATATTAATTTTGATCTCCTGATCAAGGTGTTACTTTGTTTCTCCCCTGGATAGATACTATTTTCCCCTTGGAACTCATAAGCAATCTGTGGGGAGACACTTTAAAACCACATTTGGCTCCTCATTAAACATTCTCCCCACAATTCACCATACATGAAAGGTTCTTGCCTGAACCATTTTCAGGTTGCAGAGATGGTAAATTTTGAGTAGTTGCTTTGAGAGTGTGGTGGTTCTTGTAAGAGATACTTTATCCAAGTCTTGATAGACCCAATGAGTCCTCTTCACCTCCCCAATAGTTAGCAACTCTTTGATGTCTCTTTACCCTACACAGCCCTGGATAAACATTGCCAACTGCCATCTCTTTCAGCTCCCCTCTACGTGTTCCAGTCTAGCCATCTCTTTTTCTGTTCAGTCTTTCTCCAGGCAGGGTAAAGCATGTTGTCTTTCTCTTCTTACTATCTGCAAACCCATTTCAAACCTGTCTTTCTGCGATTACATCCAGATAAAATTCATTGAAGCTTTAACTTTTAACTTACACATTTAAAGACAATACTTTAGTTAATTTCAAGATAGTCACACCTATTGTTTTAATTTGGCTAGTTTAAAGTTCAAAAAGGCAATCTGACTTTTCTTTTTCCCAAGTTCTTGAAAGCCACTTTATTGTCTTGTTCTCATATAAGCTAGATTATTATATTGATGGCTATTATGAATACTGATAGTAATGTACATATAGTTGATTCTAGAATAAATCCAATAATTTTTTCTATTTAATTGCCTCCTTCAAAAATGAAGTCCTTAAAAATTTATTCAAAAAGCATACTTTCTGAATAATTGGGATTCTGTTTAAAGTATTGATTTCTAAATTTATTCTGGATTTTCCTAGCAGAATAAAAATGGACTGCCAAGGCTAAGATATTAGATTCCATGGCAAAATGACTTATATATACATATATATTTTTTAAATTTAATTTGTACTTCTTGTAGAATTTTTAATCTACAAAATGGCTTAAGGAATATTGTGTCAACCAACTCCTTATTTCATCAGTGAGGTCTCTAAGATCCAGAGGATTTCATTATCTTGTTCATAGCAAATCTGGGAATTCCCTTTGCTTATTCATAGCTTGATATCTTTTCTTTTCTCCAAAAGTCCTGCCAGTTTCTCACCTCTTGCCTTTAGAACTGATTATTCAAATAACTCAAGAAGCTTTTAAAATAGTCTTTCAGTTTTATTTCCTGCAGTTAATGAGGATATACAGTAGGGAAGACTTAGCCTAAACTAGGAAGGAGGTTGGAGAAACCTAGAGGTTACTGAAGATAACTCTTGGGCTTAAGTTGAAAGAATGGTCAGTGAAATAAGAAAAGGGGAGAAACTTGTACCTGTGCCTTAAGATGGGATTAGATAAGGGGCGCCTTAGTGGTACAGTCCACTAATAAACTAAATTACAAAAAGTTGACCAGCTTGAAAAATGTCCAGGCATAATAACCCAGTCTATTATGAGGATAACTCCTATTACTACTCTCAGGGAAGGATCAGCATTCAACAGATGCCTTTTGAATGACTGCAGGCAGCAAGTTAATGAGAACATAAACTTATAAATATATAATTATCACAGTACAATATGATATCTTTTATCTTTTAGTTCATCTTTTCCTAAAAGTAATCAAGTTTTAGTTGATTTTTAAACTTAAAAACAAATTCTACATGAATAATATATCAAAGTCACTAAATGTTTATTATAAAAATAATTCTGTATTATTTCAGATTTTCATACCTTAATTGATAGGTTTTGCATGTATCAACTAATTGAGGTCTCACCACAGCCCCATGAAGACAGATGTGAAATACAGAGATTATGTACTTGCCCAGAAACTTCTACATGGACAGCGGAACTAATCCAAAGATAGCAACCATTCCATTGATATTATATCAGCTCTTTAATTTATTATTATTACTACCATGTTTGGCCTATGGGAGGGTCACTTACTTGGTGGATGTTGATAGATGCTTAAAAATAGGATCTGTCCACAGACCAAGGAAGGCCTGGGCCCTATATCATGGAACTAGCTGCTGCAGTTTCAGCCCAGACCACAAGGTGTAGGTGGACATTTGGTGTCTCAAATTTTCATGCTTGGAAAGTGTAGATATGGCATACATAGCACCAGCTGAATGTGAAAATATTACTCAAGCAGTCAATTTTGTTTTTTGTTTGTTTTTGGATGAGGAAGGAGCAGGGTACTATGAAAGTTGTAGACTCAGTTGACTGTCAGACTAAATTCACTGAGTTGGGCTGAATCAAAGCACACAAACTTTTGGTTTCAGCTAAGAAAATGTTGCATGCTTCCATAGCCCAACCCACCATGAAACTTGAACCTAAAAGCTGTGGCAAAATATGTGACATCAAAGACTGATCTTGGCTGCATGCAATGGATATCCTACATGATGGTCTAACAAAATAGCAATTCATATTCTAACATAATAGGAAGTACAGAAGTAGTCCAAGGCAGAGTCAGCAGCTTCCCTGTGATTGATGTCTAGGTCTTCTGTCTTAGTGCTTGGTGATCATTACCATCTGGCTCTCAGAATCAAGGTTTGCCTCATTGGTACAATATAGTTTATCTACTTTTAGCCTCAAGTCAGTGTTTTCAAAGGGAAAATATACTTCTAGAATGTATTCCTTTACAATGAAAATAAATACTTGTAGAAATCCTAAGCAGAGTTTTGTTCCTATCTCATTGGCCCCTACAAGCCCCTAGTGGTAATCATATGGATCCCCTAGTGAAAGGAGATCAGGTAATGTAGCATTTTACCTGGACACAAAGCCAACCTGAAAAATGAACTTCTGTAAATTACAATAATGTGGAAAATGAATATTGAGTAGACAACCAATATATTGGCCACAGTCCATGTTTTTTGGGTTAGAAATCTTTAGGCTGAAGCAAGTATTCTAATATCTCAGTATCTGAGCACTGAACACCAGCAATGTGTGAAGTTCTAGTCTAGGTGCAGGAGGAATAAAAAACACAGCATATAGGACTGACCATGAGAAGCTTAAAATCTAAAAGGAGTTTAAAAAATATATAGTAAAGGCTTAAAATACAGCAAGTTTTTATAAGATAAGACAGTGCATGACAAAAAATGTATGTTAAAAATATAAATGTTCAGATGGTCTTTGCCCATTAGCATTAGTGATTGAAAGAAATAAGTAAATTGAATTTTTTCAGCGTTTATTTCCCTTAAAAATTCTTCCACGGCTCAGAAAATTAGAATAGGTCTCAGTGGCATGCCTGGGTGGCTCAGTGGTTGAGCATCTGCCTGCAGCTCAGGGCATGATCCCAGGATCCGGGATCAAGTCCCACCTTGGGCTCCTTACAGGGAGCCTGCTTCTCCCTCTGTCTATGTCTCTGCCTCTCTCTCTGTGTCTTTCATAAATAGATAAGTAAAATTTTTTTTTTTAAAAAAAGAATAGGTCTCAGTGGCACTAGATAATTTTTTACCCACTTGAGAAAAATACCTAGCATAAATTTGGGGGAAAATCTTAGGGTAGATACCTATGTTACAGAAAATCTTTTAACAAGAAAAAAAAATTCATCCTAGAAAATAAATGTAAGTTTCCTTAAGGTAAAAGATAAAAACAAAGAATCTATTTCCACATTCAGTCTGAAATCAAGAGCCTACTTGGAAAGAATGATAATAATATTAGTAGAGATATATCCCTTCTGGGGCTAGAAAGAAGGAAACTTTCAATGTACATTTTACCTGAAGGAATGTAATGCTGAAGCAACCTGTTGTTAATCTCACTTCACTCAATTCTACTGCAATTTATAACTTAATATAATATTATCTCACTCAGTGTTTATTATTCTGGTTAACACATTGTACTGGCTTGAAGAGACTCCGTCTTTCTTTTTTGCTTAAAATTATGGTTATAAGAGCATGGATTTTCAGAAACAAGTGCGTACTTATTGGCAGGATAACTAAGCCTTACCACCCACTTCAAAGCCTATCCTGAATCTTAGTTCTGAGTCCTTGTTTCATAAAAGCAAATGTGTTTGAAACTGTATTTTAATATGTAGGCTGTGGGGTTAGTTTGTTAAGAAGCAATAACTGAACAAACTGACTTGTGTTCATGCATTTCTTAGTGTCTACTGCTGAAAGTGTAAAAACCTTTATTTCACTTCTTAGCAGAAAATGAATTATACTAAAATGGAAATAAAGGTCTTTTTTTAAAAAATTTTTATTTATTCATGATAGGCACACAGTGAGAGAGAGAGGGGCAGAGACACAGGCAGAGGGAGAAGCAGGCTCCATGCACCGGGAGCCTGACGTGGGATTTGATCCCGGATCTCCAGGATCGTGCCCTGGGCCAAAGGCAGGCGCCAAACTGCTGCGCCACCCAGGGATCCCAGGAAATAAAGGTCTTAAATGGATAAAGGAGTTAAGCTATCAGTGAGAATTCTAGAAATAGTCTTCTGGATTCCTAACCAATGTTTTAGAGTTGTTCTGCTCCCTAATGAGATGAAAAAGAAAGGTACATCTGGGTCAGGAGCCTGGGATCATGCAGTATTTCATAATGAACAAATAGCATTTGGGTGAGTATTTAAAGGATACATTTCAAGTGAACCCACTATAGAATGAGGCTAAAGTTGTGTGCCTCAAACATTTTTTACATATCATAAGTCTTTGAAATCATCCTTTTTGAGGTAGGTGATTTCCAGAGACATCCCTAAGAAAATTTTAAAAGATATTCTGTATTAGAGTGGTTTTTATTAAATCCTACAGTAGAATTTCAGGTGAGGATACTGGTGCTCCTTAAACCCATATTCTATACTTTAACTTCTCTTACTATTCATTACAAAGTCCTTGGTCTTATTATATTTTCTCTTAATCAAATTTTACTAAAAATGATTTGGCCACTAAATGATCCTTTGAAATATTTTGGCCATAGAGAAATGTACTTCAGGAGATTGTAACTTTTATTCTGATTCACCCTACCTGATACCAAGTAGAATTCCTACTCTTGACTCTTTCTACTGTGCAGTTTTTTTTTTCCTGAAGAAATGTCACCAAAAAGCATGAACTATTTTTCCCCCTATTCCTGAGCTCCTTTATGAGAATGTATGAGTTTTCTGTTGCTGCTGTAACAAATTACCAAAAACATAGTGTCTTAAAATAACACTACTTTTATCTTATAAACTTTTATAAAATTCATACTTCTTTTCTTTTAAAATATTTATTTATTTATTTTAGAGAGAGAGAGCAGGGGAAAGGGCAGAGGGAGAGGGAGAGAATCTTCAAGCAGACTCTCTGCTGAGTGTGGAGCCCAATGCAGGGCTCCATTCCAGAATCCTGAGATCATGACCTGAGCCAAAATCAAGAGTCAAACACTCAAATGAATGAGCCACCCAGGTGCCCCTAAGATTTATAGTTCTTATAAAACTATTATCTTATAGTTTTTTAGATGAAAATTCTGGCACAATTTTCACTGGGCTAAAATCATATGTTGGCAGGGCTCTGTTCCTTTCTGGAGGCTCCAGAAGAGAATCTATTTTGTTTTTCTGGCTTTTCCAGCTTCTATCAGAATTCCTGTATTCCTTGATTCATGATCCCTGTCTTCCATCTTTAAAGTGGCAGTGTTGCATCTTAACCATTCTCTCATAGCTACATCTCCCTTCTTCAGCTTCCCTCTAGCAAATTTAAGGACATTTGTAATTAGTTGGGCCACTCAGATGATCCAGGACAGTCTCCCTATCTTGATATTCTTAATCACATCTTTGAAGTTCCTCTGCCATGTAAGATAACATGTTTACAGATTCCAGAGATTAGAATATAGACCTCTTTAGGGGCTTTATTCTGCCCTCCATGGGGATGTTCCCTGTGATAACCATTTGATATCTCACCACTGCACCTCTTAGAGTCTCAATCCCCACCTCTGGTGGTTCTTCTTGTTTATGGTCCCTTAAAATTATAATGGGAAAAGGGGGCAAGATGGCGGAAGAGTAGGGTCCCCAAATCACCTGTCCCCACCAAATTACCTAGAAAACCTTCAGATTATCCTGAAAATCTATGAATTCGGCCTGAGAATTAAAGAGAGAACACCTAGAATGCTACAGTGAGAAGAATTCACGCTTCTATCAAGGTAGGAAGACGGGGGAAAAAAGAAATAAACAAAGGCATCCAAGGGGGAGGGGCCCCGCGAGGAGTCGGGCTGAGGCCGGGGCGAGTGTCCCCAGGACAGGAGAGCCCCGTCCCGGAGGAGCAGGAGCTGCACCAACCTTCCCGGGCGGAAAGGGGCTCGCAGAGAGTTGGAGCAGGACCCAGGAGGGCGGGGATGCCCTCGGGCTCCCGGGGACAGTAACAGACACCTGCGCCCCGGGAGAGTGCGCCGAGCTCCCTAAGGGCTGCAGCGCGCACGGCGGGAACCGGCGGGACCCGGCGGGACCCGGAGCAGCTCGGGGGGCTTGGGCGGCGGCTCCGCGGGGGGGGGGGGGGCTGCGCGGCCCCGGGAGCAGCTCGGAGGGGCTCGGGCAGAGGAAGAGGCTCCGTGCGGAGGGGGCTGCGCGGTTCCAGGAGCAGCTCGCGGGGCTCGGGCTGCGGCTCCGCGGAGGGGGCTGCGTGGCCCGGGAGCGCGAATCCAACAGTGCAGGCCCCGGAGCACAGGGCGCCGGGACACAGCCCAGGATCCGGCCTCTCGCCGGGACAGGCAGAGGCCCAGAGGGCCCAGGACCGTAAGGACGCTCCTGGCCCGAGCTGAGCAGATCAGCGGCCCCGCCCCGGAGCCTCCAGGCCCTGCAGACGGAGAGCTCCGGAGTTCCTGCGGGAGCTGAATCCAGGGCTGCAGATCTGGCCCCGCCACTAGGGCTGTTCCTCCTGGGGCCTCACGGGGTAAACAACCCCCACTGAGCCCTGCACCAGGCAGGGGCACAGCAGCTCCTCCAACTGCTAACACCTGAGAATCAGCACAACAGGCCCCTCCCCCAGAAGACCAGCTAGACGGACAAGTTCCAGGAGAAGCCAAGGGACTTAAAGTACACAGAATCAGAAGATACTCCCCCGTGGTTCTTTTTTGTTTGTTTTGTTTTGTTTTGCTTTTTGATTTGTTTCCTTCCCCCACCCCCCTTTTTTCTCCTTTCTTTCTTTTTCTTTCTCTTCTATTTTTTCATTTTTTTCTTCCTTTTTTTTTAATTTTTATTTATTTATGATAGTTACACAGAGAGAGAGAGAGAGATGCAGAGACACAGGCAGAGGGAGAAGCAGGCTCCATGCACCGGGAGCCCGACGTGGGACTCGATCCCGGGTCTCCAGGATCGCGCCCCGGGCCAAAGGCAGGCGCCAAACCGCTGCGTCACCCAGGGATCCCCTTTTCTTCCTTTTTTTTTCTCTTTCTCTTTTCTTTCCTTCTTTCCTCTCTTTTTCTCCTTTTCCCAATACAACTTGCTTTTGGCCACTCTGCACTGAGCAAAATGACTAGAAGGAAAACCTCACCTCAAAAGAAAGAATCAGAAACAGTCCTCTCTCCCACAGAGTTACAAAATCTGGATTACAATTCAATGTCAGAAAGCCAATTCAGAAGCACTATTATACAGCTACTGGTGGCTCTAGAAAAAAGCATAAAGGACTCAAGAGACTTCATGACTGCAGAATTTAGAGCTTCAGGCAGAAATTAAATCAATTGAATGAGATGCAATCCAAACTAGAAGTCCTAACGACGAGGGTTAACGAGGTGGAAGAACGAGTGAGTGACATAGAAGACAAGTTGATAGCAAAGAGGGAAACTGAGAAAAAAGAGACAAACAAAAGACCATGAAGATAGATTAAGGGAAATAAACGACAGCCTGAGGAAGAAAAACTTACGTTTAATTGGGGTTCCCGAGGGCGCCGAAAGGGCCAGAGGGCCAGAATATGTATTTGAACAAATTCTAGCTGAAAACTTTCCTAATCTGGGAAGGGAAACAGGCATTCAGATCCAGGAAATAGAGAGATCCCCCCCTAAAATCAATAAAAACCGTTCAACACCTCGACATTTAATAGTGAAGCTTGCAAATTCCAAAGATAAAGAGAAGATCCTTAAAGCAGCAAGAGACAAGAAACCCCTGACTTTTCTGGGGAGGAGTATTAGGGTAACGGCAGACCTCTCCACAGAGACCTGGCAGGCCAGAAAGGGCTGACAGGATATATTCAGGGTCCTAAATGGGAAGAACATGCAACCAAGAATACTTTATCCAGCAAGGCTCTCATTCAAAATGGAAGGAGAGATAAAGAGCTTCCAAGACAGGCAGCAACTAAAAGAATATGTGACCTCCAAACCAGCTCTGCAAGAAATTTTAAGGGAGACTCTTAAAATTCCCCTTTAAGAAGTTCAGTGGAACATTCCACAAAAACTAGGACTGAATAGATATCATGATGACACTAAACTCATATCTCTCAATAGTAACTCTGAAGGTGAACGGGCTTAATGACCCCATCAAAAGGCGCAGGGTTTCAGACTGGATAAAAAAGCAGGACCCATCTATTTGCTGTCTACAAGAGACTCATTTTAGACAGAAGGACACCTACAGCCTGAAAATAAAAGGTTGGAGAACCATTTACCATTCGAATGGTCCTCAAAAGAAAGCAGGGGTAGCCATCCTTATATCAGATAAACTAAAATTTACCCCAAAGACTGTAGTGAGAGATGAAGAGGGACACTATATCATACTTAAAGGATCTATTCAACAAGAGGACTTAACAATCCTCAATATATATGCCCCGAATGTGGGAGCTGCCAAATATATAAATCAATTAATAACCAAAGTGAAGAAATACTTAGATAATAATACACTAATACTTGGTGACTTGAACGTAGTGCTTTCTACAATTGACAGATCTTCTAAGCACAACATCTCCAAAGAAACGAGAATGATACACTGGACCAGATGGATTTCACAGATATCTACAGAACTTTACATCCAAACTCAACTGAATACACATTCTTCTCAAGTGCACATGGAACTTTCTCCAGAATAGACCACATACTGGGTCACAAATCGGGTCTGAACCGATACCAAAAGATTGGGATCGTCCCCTGCATATTCTCAGACCATAATGCCTTGAAATTAGAACTAAATGACAACAAGAAGTTTGGAAGGACCTCAAACACGTGGAGGTTAAGGACCATCCTGCTAAAAGATGAAAGGGTCAATCAGGAAATTAAGAAAGAATTAAAAAGATTCATGGAAACTAATGAGAATGAAGATATAACCATTCAAAATCTTTGGGATGCAGCAAAAGCAGTCCTAAGGGGGAAATACATTGCAATACAAGCATCCATTCAAAAACTGGAAAGAACTCAAATACAAAAGCTAACCTTACACATAAAGGAGCTAGAGAAAAAACAGCAAATAGATCCTACAGCCAAGAGAAGAAGGGAGTTAATAAAGATTCGAGCAGAACTCAACGAAATCGAGACCAGAAGAACTGTGGAACAGATCAACAGAACCAGGAGTTGGTTCTTTGAAAGAATTAATAAGATAGATAAACCATTAGCCAGCCTTATTAAAAAGAAGAGAGAGAAGACTCAAATTAATAAAATCATGAATGAGAAAGGAGAGATCACTACCAACACCAAGGAAATACAAACGATTTTAAAAACATATTATGAACAGCTATACGCCAATAAATTAGGCAATCGAGAAGAAATGGACGCATTCCTGGAAAGCCACAGACTACCAAAACTGGAACAGGAAGAAATAGAAAACCTTAACAGGCCAATAACCAGGGAGGAAATTGAAGCAGTCATCAAAAACCTCCCAAGACACAAGAGTCCAGGGCCAGATGGCTTCCCTGGGGAATTTTATTAAACGTTTAAAGAAGAAACCATACCTATTCTCCTAAAGCTGTTTGGAAAGATAGAAAGAGATGGAGTACTTCCAAATTCATTCTATGAGGCCAGCATCACCTTAATTCCAAAAGCAGACAAAGACCCCACCAAAAAGGAGAATTACAGACCAATATCCCTGATGAACATGGATGCAAAAATTCTCAACAAGATACTGGCCAATAGGATCCAGCAGTACATTAAGAAAATTATTCACCATGACCAAGTAGGATTTATCCCCGGGACACAAGGCTGGTTCAACACTCGTAAAACAATCAATGAGATTCATCATATCAGCAAGAGAAAAACCAAGAACCATATGATCCTCTCATTAGATGCAGAGAAAGCATTTGACAAAATACAGCATCCATTCCTGATCAAAACTCTTCAGAGTGTAGGGATAGAGGGAACATTCCTCGACATCTTAAAAGCCATCTATGAAAAGCCCACAGCAAATATCATTCTCAATGGGGAAGCACTGGGAGCCTTTCCCCTAAGATCAGGAACAAGACAGGGATGTCCACTCTCACCACTGCTATTCAACATAGTATTGGAAGTCCTAGCCTCAGCAATCAGACAACAAAAAGACATTAAACGCATTCAAATTGGCAAAGAAGAAGTCAAACTCTCCCTCTTCGCCGATGACATGATACTCTACATAGAAAACCCAAAAGTCTCCACCCCAAGATTGCTAGAACTCATACAGCAATTCGGTAGCGTGGCAGGATACAAAATCAATGCCCAGAAATCAGTGGCATTTCTATACACTAACAATGAGCCTGAAGAAAGAGAAATTAAGGAGTCAATCCCATTTACAATTGCACCCAAAAGCATAAAATACCTAGGAATAAACCTAACCAAAGATGTAAAGGATCTATACCCTCAAAACTATAGAACACTTCTGAAAGAAATTGAGGAAGACACAAAGAGATGGAAAAATATTCCATGCTCATGGATTGGCAGAATTAATATTGTGAAAATGTCAATATTACCCAGGGCAATATACACGTTTAATGCAATCCCTATCAAAATACCATGGACTTTCTTCAGAGAGTTAGAACAAATTATTTTAAGATTTGTGTGGAATCAGAAAAGACCCCGAAGAGCCAGGGGAATTTTAAAAAAGAAAACCATAGCTGGGGGCATCACAATGCCAGATTTCAGGTTGTACTACAAAGCTGTGGTCATCAAGACAGTGTGGTACTGGCACAAAAACAGACACATAGATCAATGGAACAGAATAGAGAACCCAGAAGTGGACCCTGAACTTTATGGTCAACTAATATTCGATAAAGGAGGAAAGACTATCCATTGGAAGAAAGACAGTCTCTTCAATAAATGGTGCTGGGAAAATTGGACATCCACATGCAGAAGAAGGAAACTAGACCACTCTCTTTCACCATACACAAAGATAAACTCAAAATGGATGAAAGATCTAAATGTGAGACAAGATTCCATCAAAATCCTAGAGAAGAACACAGGCAACACCCTTTTTGAACTCGGCCATAGTGACTTCTTGCAAGATACATCCACGAAGGCAAAAGAAACAAAAGCAAAAATGAACTATTGGGACTTCATCAAGATAAGAAGCTTTTGCACAGCAAAGGATACAGTCAACAAAACTCAAAGACAACCTACAGAATGGGAGAAGATATTTGCAAATGACCTATCAGATAAAGGGCTAGTTTCCAAGATCTATAAAGAACTTAATAAACTCTACACCAAAGAAACAAACAATCCAATCATGAAATGGGCAAAAGACATGAACAGAAATCTCACAGAGGAAGACATAGACATGGCCAACAAGCACGTGAGAAAATGCTCTGCATCACTTGCCATCAGGGAAATACAAATCAAAACCACAATGAGATACCACCTCACACCAGTGAGAATGGGGCAAATTAACAAGGCAGGAAACAACAAATGTTGGAGAGGATGCGGTGAAAAGGGAACCCTCTTGCACTGTTGGTGGGAATGTGAACTGGTGCAGCCACTCTGGAAAACTGTGTGGAGGTTCCTCAAAGAGTTAAAAATATACCTGCCCTATGACCCAGCAATTGCACTGTTGGGGATTTACCCCAAAGATACAAATGCAATGAAACGCTGGGACACCTGCACCCCAATGTTTATAGCAGCAATGACCACGATAGCCAAACTGTGGGAGGAGCCTCGGTGTCCAACGAAAGATGAATGGATAAAGATGTGATTTATGTATACAATGGAATATTACTCAGCTATTAGAAATGACAAATACCCACCATTTGCTTCAACGTGGATAGAACTGGAGGGTATTATGCTGAGTGAAGTAAGTCAATCGGAGAAGGACAAACATTATATGTTCTCATTCATTTGGGGAATATAAATAATAGTGAAAGGGAATATAAGGGAAGGGAGAAGAAATGTGTGGGAAATATCAGAAAGGGAGCCAGAACATAAAGACTGCTAACTCTGGGAAATGAACTAGGGGTGGTAGAAGGGGAGGAGGGTGGGGGGTGGGAGTGAATGGGTGACGGGCACTGGGGGTTATTCTGTATGTTAGTAAATTGAACACCAATAAAAAATAAATTAAAAAAAATTATAATGGACCAGGCCATACTGAGCTGAAGCTATTTTGTTGAAATAGAAGTTATCACTTTTCTCATTATTTTTATTGGTTTAGTTTTTGTTTTGCATTCTTTTCTTGTTATGGTTCAGACATAAATCCCTGAGAACTCTTCTTAACAGTGTTGATCACACTAAAATTCTAATGTTAGTCCATTGGATGCATAGATCATCTTTGATCTTGACACTTCCACTAAGGAAGAAACAAAATAATAGAGAAGAAACTGACAGCCAGTTTGAGGAGGAGCTGGAACAACTAGCTAAGAAACATACAGCATTTACTTATGCCACTATTACTAAAAAATATTTTGCCAAATAAAAATGTTCTGTGAATGTAGGGGATGTGTTTAACAATCAAATAAGTTCCAGTGATCCTACATGCTTTATCTTAGTGATTCATAATGAACATTAGGAGGTAGAAAGGCAGTATAGAACACTTGTTAAGAGGACAGATTCTGGAACTGTGTGAATTTGGGCAAGTTACTTATTCTCTGAATTTATTCCTCATCTGTAAAATGGAGGGGAAAAATGCCTTTATACGAGGTTTGTTATGAGGACTGAATGAGTTAGCATTTGTAAAGTCTTTCGAATGACAAATATATGTTGTTGTATAAAGATTTATAAAAAAAATGCACTGAGAAAATCTGCTATAATCTTTTTTAAAAAGATTTATTTATTTATTCATGAGAGGCACAGAGAGAGACAGAGACACAGGCAGAGGGAGAAAGAAGCAGGCTCCTTTCAGGGAGCCCAATGCGGGACTGGTCCTGGACCCCCAGCTCAACCGCTGAGCCACCCAGGTGTCCCACCTGCTATAATCTGTTAAGCTTTATCTTAGAATTCCTCAGTTATGTCTGGTCATGGAATTCTTCATCTCTCTCCCAAATAATATCTATTCACATTCCACAGAAATAATTTTCTAAAGAAAGCCTCCTTTTTACTGATATAATATTTTACTTTGTGCATTTTTTAATCATTGTCAGCATACTGTCCAATGATCTTTTGGCCTTGAGGCATAAGGCAAGGAGTAGTGCCTCTCTCTAGTAGCTCATACACAACACAAAGTTCTTAAGAAATATTTGCAAATATTTGTTAAAATAAGCAGAAACACTAGGGTCACCTGGGTGGCTCAGTCGGTTAAGTGACTCTTGATTTCGGCTCAAGTCATGATCTGAGGGTCGTGAAATCAAGCCCCTCGTAAGATTCTGCACTCAGCCAGAGTGACACTTTCACAAAGTAAAAGTCTGTTTAAGATTCTCTCCCTGTCCTTCTGCCCATTCCCCTTCTCTAAAATAAATAAATAAATCCTTAAAAAAATAAACAAAAATATTAAAATGAAAGATAGGTTTTTTAAAATTAAGGACCTTAAGTTAATATCTTACACCTAAATGCTTTGCTATTCAAGTACATGATTTTGAACAGTAAAAACTTTGTTTATGACTCTCTTATAGATTAAAGTATTCCGTAAACAACTCTGATTTTATTATTTGGCTTCCAGTTTCCTATTCTGTTTATGAAGCATATGTACTATATGAACTGAAAGACACCAATAATCGCTTATGAATCACAAAGAGAAAGTTTTGTGAACCAGAAATCAGATGGATTTGTTATTACAAATTGGTATGAGTAAACAAGGAGCTCTCTGCTATTCCATTTTATTTTGTAAGTCTATCTCAGTTTGCCTTCATTTAAACTGAATATCTGTGTTGTGATATAACAAAAAAAAAATGGCTTCTAGAGTATCCTCTTTGACAAAATTTTGGATTACACAACTTTTAATGTGTTTAACCTAACCTTTTCATCCCTCTAATTCCATTGTTATTTCTTGTTTGGTCCTTAGCAAAAATGGAGAACAACTGTTCATTGCCATCTGCTTAAAATGCTTTCACCATATGAAAACTATTGAATAATCCATCAGAATTTTTTCTTCAGAATTAATAATCTCAGTTGCTTTACTAGTTCATTTCAGCAGTGACAACTACTCTATACTGAGAGAAATAAAAAAAACCCATTTCTACAAGCACAGAGTATATTATCTTAAGAATAGAGAGCAATATATATATAAGCAATATATATACATAAAATATGTATAGTTATTCATATACATATTAAAATTATTCTTAAATAAGGAAAATTATACCAAGTATTATGAGGACTATGCAGAGTATAGTATATAGAATTATAGAGATGGGGAATCTTTGAAAGTAAAAAAAAAAAAATGAATATAGACATAGACCTTACACCTGTCACAAGAATTAATTCAAAATGTGTCATAGTCCGGGACACCTGGGTGGCTCAGTGGTTGAGCATCTGCCTTTGGCTCAGGGCATGATCCTGGAGTCCCGGGATCAAGTCCCACATCGGGCTCTCTACATGAAGCCTTCTTCTCCCTCTGCCTATGTCTCTGCCTCTCTCTCTCTCTCTCTCTCTCTCTCATGAATAAATAAATACAGTCTTTAAAAAAAAAAAAGTGTCATAGTCCTAAAATGTAAAAGTGCAAAACTATAAAACTCCTTGAAGATAACAGGAGAAAGCCTAAATGACCTTGGGTATGATGAATAGCATTTTAGATATAACACCAAAGACATGATACTTGGAAGAAATAATTGATAAGCTGGGCTTCCTTAAAATTGAAACTTCTGCTCTGCAAAGGCAATATCAAAAGAATTAGAAGACAAGCCACACACTGGGAGATAATGTTTACAAAAGACATATCTGATAAAGGATGGTTATCAAAAATATACAAAGAACTCTTAAAATTCAACAATAAGAACACAATTTAATTGAAAAAAATGGACCAAAGACTTCAACAGACACCTCACCAAAGAATATATACAGATACCAAATAAACATATAGAAAAATGTTCCAAAGCATTTGTCATCAGGGAAATGTAAACTGAAACAATGAGGTACTACTGCCCACCTACTAGAATGGCCCAAATTCAGAAAATTGGTAACACCAAATGCTGTGAGGATGTGGAGCAACAGGATCTCTCACACATTGGTGTGAGGGAATGCAAAATGGTACAGCCACTTTGGAAGACTGACAGTTTCTTACAAAACTAAACATATTCTTAGCATAAAATCCAGTGACTATACTTCTGCTTTTTATCCCAAAGAGTACAAGACTTATGTTGACACAAAAACCTTATCACATCTTTATTCATAATTGCTAACACTTGGAAGCAACCAACATGTGAGTGAATGGATAAATAACCTATAGTACACCCAGACGATGGAATATTATTTAGTTCTAAAAAGAAACAAGCTATGAAGCCATGATTAGACATGGTGGAATTTAAATGCATATTACTAAGTAAAAGAAGCCTATCTGAAAGGGCTATGTACTGTATGATTTCAAGTATATGACATTCTGGAAAAGGAAAGCTATGGAGACAATGAAAACATGAGTGATTGCTGGGGGTGAGGGGCAGAATGAGTAGATTGAGGACAGAGAATTTTTAGGCAGTGGAAATACTCTGATACCATAATGATGTATATATGTCATTATTTATATGCCCAAACCTATAAAATGTATAACACCAATTAAACCCTGAGGTAAGCTATGAAATTAGGTGATTATAATGTGTCATTGTAGCTTTATCCTCAATAAAAAATATATCATTATTGTGAGTGACATTGAAAATGAGGGGGACTATATATGTTGGGGGCAGGAGGTTATGGAAATCTCTGTACCTCTCAATCTTGTTGCTAATCTAAAACTGCTGTAAAAAAGTAGTCTTAAACATTAATCTAAACTATAAATAGCTTCTAAGAATTAATTTAAAAATATTAATAGTCCATAAATAATTATTTTTTTAAAGATTTGTTTAATTATCTTAGAGACAGAGAACGTGAGCAGGGGGAGGAGCAGAGGGAGTGAGACAGATAGACTCCATGCTGAGTGCAGAGTCCAACATGGGGCTCAATCCCAGGACCCTGAGATCATGACCTGAGCCAAAATCAAGTCCAATGCTCAACCACCTGAGCCACCCAGGTACCCTGTTCCCACAAATAATTATACAAAGGATATGAACTGTCAATTTAAAAAGAGGAAAAGCAGTGTTTGATATTTTAACCATATTAGTATGATGCTAACTGAAAGGAATATTTTGCCTTCAAAATCAGTAATTTAAAAATATATACTATTAGGGTATCTGGCTAGGTGTTCAACTCTTGGTTTTGGCTCAGGTCATGATCTCAGTGTCAGGAGACAGAGCCCATGTCAGGCTCTGTGGCCTGGAGCCTGCTTGAAATTTTCTCTTTCCCTCCCCCTCTGAAGCCCCCACCCTAAGCTCATGTGTGCACACATTGTCTGTCTCTCTCAAGAAAACCCAATGTATGTGTGTGTGTGTGTATAATACACACAGTTTATGCTGTGCATATATGTTATATATATTATATATGTGTGTGTGGACATATATATTCAGTTAATACTATTTATATATATGTTATATATTATATATTGTTTATATTTATACACTATGTTTATTATACTGCTTAATGGTGATAAATGTGTAGAGAAATGGGCTTATTCATATGTTGCTAATGGGAGTATATTGATGAAATTTATATCCTATATCAAAAACCAAAAATATCAGGTGTTTGATCTATTAATTCTGCTTCTAGGAAATGATCCCATGTTAATGATTTGAAATAACAAAAAATATTAGCATAAAAATATTTAAAACAGTTCAACTTTACAATATTGAAAATTTTAAATAATATGAATCTGAAATAAGGAATAGAAGATATTTAAACATTTACTATTAAATCACATATAACATTAAAAATACGTTTTTGAAATGTTCTTAATGACAAGAGAAATATTTATGTCTCTACTTAGTAAGATCTTTTTCAAATAAAAAAGTTGTGAAAACACAGAAAAAGACTTAAAGAACAATGTCAAATGTTCAGATAGTTATAAGGTGATGAGATTATGGGTATTTCTTAGTGTTCTACCTTTACAGTGCTTTTTAAAAAATTACTGTTTTTAAGCCAGAAAACCATTAGAAAGTTGTAAAAAGTATACGAAGGTATTTTTCAAGGCTATCAAATTCTGAAGAGAGCAAAGGGAATAGATCAACTGAGGAGAGAGTCAATGGTGACTTTTTGGTGAGTGTGAACAGTCCTAGATGTGAAAGGAGAGCAATGCACTGAGAATAAAATCAAAGAATTATTTCAAGGAGTTAGTGCAGTCTGGAGGGGCTCTGTGCATCACCAGCCCTGTATATAGTAAGTATTAAAGTTGATAGCAAAGGAACGGTTACATAGAATGGGACCTGGAGAAGGCAGGGTTCAACAAAGATTGGGTTTGTTTGTTTGTTTGTTTGTTTGTTAAATAAAGGACATATAAGAATATATGTCATAAGATGCTGGAGCAAAGTCCTAGAAGAGATCGCATGGAAGCAACAGGTGATAAATATAAAGGCCTCTCATGTGTTCTCAGATATTATTTTTAGTAAGTATATTTACTGAATTCAGTAAATTATTCAGTAGAGTAAAAAAAGTTGCAGTAGTAATGCATTAGGCATATTTCCTTTTTGAAAAAAAATCTTTACAAGTTTAACCTTTTGCTCCAAAATTTCAGGCATAGACTATTTTATCTTTAGAGCTTCTTGGCTTCTTTTCTGTTTTCTTTGATAGAGCTGGGGGAAAAATAAATAAATAAATGAGGCCTGCAAGTTTTCTGTGTATACTCATACCTTTTAGATCACCAAATTGTTGAATATAACCAACATGTAGATTTCATAACTTGACTGATTTTGTGGGAAGAATTGGTTTTCTCACTCTTACTATGGCTATAGTATCTGGGAATGTCAGTCAGTCACCATATCTATTATAAGTTCCCTATCTGACAAGCATAGTTCCAGCCATGTGCTGGAAATGCAGTGGTGGATGAGACCAACGTCCTTGGCCTAATGGAGTTTCCATTGGGAAGATGAATATCAGATAAGTATAATTGTGCTGAGGACTATAGGGTTCTGTGATGGGAAGTGCATCCTGTTGTGGCGAATCATAAGAAAATGATATTTAAGCTGGGGTCTGAAGAATGGGTAGAAGTCAGCCTGGATTTCAGATACATGCAGGAGATTCCATTGACAGGATTGGGGGCACTTCTGTCAATAGCAATACAATGTGAGCCCTAGGTATAATTTTATGTTTAAAGGAAGAAAAAAAAACAAGTGAAATTAATTTTAATAATACATTTAATTTATCCCAATATATCTAACTTGTCATTTCAACATGCAGTCCATATTTTAAAATAGTAATGAGATATTTTATAATATTCAAAATCCAGAGTATAATTTATAAATTACATTCATAATACAATCAATTTGGACTAGCATATTTCAAGAGTTTTATAGCCACATATGGCTAGTGGCTGAATATTTGGAGGAGTTGATTTGCTTCTCTCTAGCTTTTTATAATTCTCCATACACTGGCAGCCTCCTCTGAACACCTCATTGCATCACTATAATGATTAAATAAAATAATGTACGTGGAAATAAATGATGCTCAATAAAAGATTATTTAATATGGGAACCTGGTGGTTGTCCATTTAGCCATTGTTTACATGACACTAAAATAAGGGGCAATTTATTCAATGCAGTGAGGAAAAATTAATTTAGACTGAAATTTTTTTATGAAATTGGAAAACAAAAACAATGGTTGTAGATAAGTCATAATTTAGAGTCATTGGCATGGATTGTATCCTTAGGTATGAGGCAGGCAATAGACAAATAGAATGGTGAATCCCAAAACTATATTTAAAGGCACTAATAGTTTTGTTTCAGAAAAATGTGACCTCTTGAGGCACAGTAAATTGTGACATAGCATCATATTTCATCTTCTGTAAGTTTTCATGAACAACTCTTTTAATGTTTCTGAATGCGTTAAATCTCTAGCAAATACTAAAGAGTATCCTGTAACCACTGATATTTGTAATGTCTCTGTGAAATGATTTACTCTAGAAGCTGAAGTAAGACTTTTCTTTCTTTTAGTAGAGGTCACAAAGGATGCTCAGGTTGCTTTTGATCATGCCTACCTGATTGATGAATTAAAATAGTCAACACATCAAACCAATTTTCAAATGCTTTTGCCTTTTTAACTTTATGGGAATTTTCCCGTGAACACATCAGAGGAGAATTTAGCTCAAGGCAACTGATAAATCAATGACATGATTCTCTAGACAGCTTCTGTATCACACACTGAACCTCTGTAGCTGGAGCAGTATAATTGAACTGTAAGCAGCATATTGGGAAGATAGCCACTTTTGCCCCTCTAATTTCCACATTGCAAGCCATGATTTTTTTCAAAACACAGTTTCTTTTTTTATTTTTTTATTTATTTTATTTTTTAAATTTATTTTTTATTGGAGTTCAATTTGCCAACATATAGCATAACACCCAGTGCTCATCCCATCAAGTACCGCCCTCAGTGCCCATCACCCAGTCACCCCCACCCCCCCG
Organism: Canis lupus baileyi; assembly: GCF_048164855.1. NCBI lineage: Eukaryota > Metazoa > Chordata > Mammalia > Carnivora > Canidae > Canis > Canis lupus. The sequence goes on along the minus strand of NC_132855.1, from coordinate 49,808,603 downwards.
CCCACCTCCCTTTCTACCACCCCTTGTTCGTTTCCCAGAGTTAGGAATCTCTCATGTTCTGTCTCCCTTTCTGATATTTCCCACTCATTTTTTCTCCTTTCCCCTTTATTCTCTTTCACTATTTTTTATATTCCCCAAATGAATGAGAACATATAATGTTTGTCCTTCTCCGATTGACATTTCACTCAGCATAATACCCTCCAGTTCCATCCACATCGAAGCAAATGGTGGGTATTTGTCATTTCTAATGGCTGAGTAATATTCCATTGTATACATAAATCACATCTTCTTTATTCATTCATCTTTCGATGGACACCAAGGCTCCTTCCACAGTTTGGCTATTGTGGACATTGCTGCTATAAACATCGGGGTGCAGGTGTCTCGGCGTTTCATTGCATCTGTATCTTTGAGGTAAATCCCCAGCAGTGCAATTGCTTAGTCATAGGGGAGATCTATTTTTAACTCTTTGAGGAACCTCCACACAGTTTTCCAGAGTGGCTGCACCAGTTCACATTCCCACCAACAGTGCAAGAGGGTTCCCCTTTCTCCACATCCTCTCCATTTGTGGTTTCCTGCCTTGTTAATTTTCCCCATTCTCACTGGTGTGAGGTGGTATCTCATTGTGGTTTTGATTTGTATTTCCCTGATGGCCAGTGATGCAGAGCATTTTCTCATGTGCGTGTTGGCCATGTCTATGTCTCCTTTGGTGAAATTTCTGTTCATGTCTTTTGCTCATTTCATGATTGGATTGTTTGTTTCTTTGCTGTTGAGTTTAATAAGTTCTTTATAGATCTTGGAAACTAGTCCTTTATCTGATACGTCATTTGCAAATATCTTCTCCCATTCTGTAGGTTTTTAGTTTTGTTGACTGTTTCTTTTGCTGTGCAAAAGCTTCTTATCTTGATGAAGTCCCAATAGTTCATTTTTGCTTTTGTTTCTCTTGCCTTCATGGATGTATCTTGCAAGAAGTTACTGTGGCCAAGTTCAAAAAGGATGTTGCCTATGTTCTCTAGGATTTTGGTGGAATCTTGTCTCACATTTAGATCTTTCATCCATTTTGAGTTTATCTTTGTAAAACACAGTTTCAATTAAGCTAATTTTCTGCTTAACACACTGCAATGACTCCTCATACTTTTAGATCAAGACCATAGTCTTGATCCATTTCTACCCATCACTCTTGCCTTTTATTAAATGAAACTTTTCATTTTGAGATAGTTTCACAAGCAGTGTTAAGAAATAATAGAGACATATTCTGTGGAATCTTCATCCAATATCCTTATGATAACATCTTGCAAAACTATAGTTGATCACAACTAGGATTCTGACATTCATACCATTAAAATACCCAACACTTTCATCACTACAAGGATCTTTAGTGTTATCCTTTTATAACCAGTGCCCTACCCCTTACTAATCTCCGGCAACACTAATTTGTTCTCCATTTCTATAATTTGTATTTCAAGAGTGTCATGTAAATGGGAGGTACTCAGGTGGCTCAGTCAGTTAAGCGTCTGACTCTTGGTTTTGGCTCAGGTCATGATCTCAGGGTGGTGATATTGATCACTGTGTCAGGCTTCTTGCTGAGTATGGAGCCTGCTTAAGATTCTCTCTCTTCTTCTCCTTCCACCCCTTCCCTGCTCTCACATGAGTGCACTCCCTCTCAAAAACAAAAAAATTAAAAATTAAAAAAGAATGTTCTGTAAATTGAATCCTCAAATATGTAACCAATTGAGTTTGGAATCTCTCTGGAGATTTGCCCAAGTTGCTATATGTATCAGTAATTTGATATTTTTTTATTATGATGTACCAGTTCATTTAACCATTCATCTACTGAAGGATATCTGGATGTTTTTTATTTTTATGCTATTTTGAATAGAGCTGCTATAAACATCCAGGTACATGGTTTTGTGTGAGTATGAATCATCTTTTCTCTGGTTAATTGCCTGTAAGTATAATTGTTACGTCGCATGACAGTTGCATATTAAGTTAAAAACAAAAACAACTTGCCAAACTGTTTCCAGAGTGGCTATACTATTCTTCATTACCACCAGTAATGTATCAGTGATCCAGCATCCTGCATCCAACATCTGGTCTTGTCACTAATTTTTATTTTAGTCATTCTGATAGGTGTGTAGTAATATCTTACCATGGTTTTAATTTGAGAGTTTTTTGTATATTCTAGAGACTTGGTTGGAAATGTGGTTTGATTATCCCACTCTGTTGCTTGCTCTTTCATCTTCTTAAGAGGCTCCTGTGTAAAATAGAAGTTTTTCATTTTAATGAAGCCCAATTTATTAATTTTTCGTTTTATGGATCATGCTTTTGGTATCAAGTCTAACTATTCTACATAGTCCTAGATCCTGAAGATTTTCTCTCTTTTTTTTTTTTTTTGAAGTTCTGTAGTTTCACATTTTACTTTTAAGTCTTTGATTCACTCTGAATTAATTTTGTGAGACTGAGGTCAAGGTTTATTTTATTGCCTCTTCATATCTTATTGCTATAACAGTAAGTTCAGACTATTTACCTCCATTCACTTGAATCTTTGTCAACAAATCAGTTGGGCATATTTATAGGCATCCATTTCTGTGTTCTCTATTCTTTTCCACAGATCTATATGTTTGTCTAGCAATACCACACAGCTTTGATTACTGTAGCCATATGGTAAATCTTGAAATTGGGTAGGTGGATTCCTCCTACTTTATTTTTCTTTTCAAAATTGTTTTAGCTATTATAGTTCCTTTGCTTTTTCATATACATTATAGAATAATCTTATCTAGATCTATAAGAAAACCTTGCTTGTGGTTTGATAGGAATTGCATTATACCTATATATCAAATTGGGGAAAATTGATATCTTCACTTATGTTGAGGCTTCTAGTTCACAAGCATGATGTGTCTCTTCATTTATTTAGACTTTTTATCCCTTTCATCAGTGATATATTCAAACAGACAAGTATTATGCATCCTGTTAGATTTACATCTAAATAATTTCATTTTCTGAACAATTGTAAATAGTATTGTTATTTTCTTGTCTATGTATTTGTTTGCTAGCATATAGGAACACAATTGCCCTTCTACATTCTTTTAGGGAAGGTCTTCTAGTGACAGATTCCCTCAGTTTTCTTTAATATAAGAATGTGTTGGTTTCTTTTTCATCCTGAAAAAGGGTATTTTCACTGGATAAAGAATTCTGGTTTGACGTATCTTTTCTTTCAGCACTTGAGAAATAACCGTGCCACTTCCTCTGACTTCTGTAGTAACTAATGAGAAAACTCTATTATTTGAACTGTTTTTCTTCTATAGGTTAGGTGTCATTTTTCTACGGCTATGTTCAAGAATTCTTCTGTCTTTAGTTTTCAGAAGTTCAATTATGTTTCTTGGTATGGGTTTCTTTGGGTTTTTCCTGTTTGGGTTTCACTAAACTTCTTGAATCTAGAAGTTTATGCATCTTGCCAAATTTGTAAAATTTTAATCAATTCTCATGCTTTTCAGCTCTGACCTTGTGCCCTTCTTCTTGGACTCTAAACACATGGTATAATTCCACAGGTTTTCAGAGTCCAGTTCATTTTTTTTCCAGTATATTTTTCTGTTTTTCAGATTATATAGTATCTATTTTTCTAACTTCCATTTCATTAATCTTCATCTGTTCTCTCTATTCTGCTGTTGAGCCAATTACTGAGTTTTTAAAATCAGTTATTATATTTTTCAGTTCTAAAATTTCCATTTGGTGGGGTGCCTAGGTGGCTCAGTCAGTTACACATCTGCCTTCAGATCAGGTCATGATCTCAGAGTTCTGAGACTGAGCCCCATGTCCTGCTCCCTGCTCAGTGGGGAGTCTGTTTCTTTCTCTGCTCCTACCTCCACTCATGCTCTCTCTCTTTCTCTATCAAATAATTGAGTAAAAATCTTTAAAAAATAAAATTTCCACTTGGTAATTCTTTGTATGCTCTGTTCCTTTGTTGGATATTTCTATTTCTTTAATAAATCTTTTTTTTTATTTGTTTCAGACACACTGATAATTGCACATAGAAGCGCTTTTATCGTGGATGTTTAAACACTGTCCTCAGATAATTCTAACATTTCTATTATATTTTTATTGACATCTATTGATTGTCTTTTTCAATTTGAGTTTTTTCTGGTCCTTGGCATGACTAGTGATTTTTATTGAAACTCATACATTTTTTCTATTATATCCTGAGACTGGACCTTATTTAAACTTTTTTCCTTCTGACACCACTCCAGAAGGAGGAGAGGAAGGAGGACCATCTCAATTATTGCCAAGTGGAGCCAGAAATTCAGATTCCCCATGCAACCTCCTGACATATGAGATGTGGGAGGGAATCCTTGTTAACTGCTGGGCAGGGAGTGAGTTTGGAGTTACAAGCAGTCCCCCACTAACATCACAGTGACTTCATTATCTCGGGGTGATTGTGAAAGTTTTGACTGTCTGTTTAGCTCCCTACATGATTTCTAGTAACGTAATTGGAGGTGGTCGGTGCTTATTACTGAAAGCTGGGATGAAAATCTTATCTCCCTATTTGAGTTGTTCTGAAACCACCCTGGCAGGTTTTTCAGGGCACTTGGTAGAGCCTCCTGAGGGTATAAATCTACATTTCCCACACAGTGTTCATCAGCATGGGTGGGAATATGGCTACAGTTTTTCTGTAGTGCTTGACTAGAGTGGAATGATTATTTAAAAGTTTTCTATCTTGGGATGCCTGGGTGGCTCAGGGTTGAGTGCCTCCCTTCAGCCCAGGGTGTGATCCTGGAGCCCAGGGATCAATTCCTACATTGGGCTCCCTTCATGGACCCTGATTTTCTCTCCACCTTTGTCTCTGAGTCTCTCTTTCTGTGTCTCTCATGAATAAATAAATAAAATCTTTAAAAAAAAAAGTTTTCTGTGTTGATGCTTATTCCTTTTTCTCATCCTTTGGCTAGAAAGATCAGATGTTTGTTGGTGTTTTTTGTCTGTACTCATTGATGTTTCTGGGTCACCGACTATTTTGGCTTTAAGTCTAGGATATATAAGATATATAAGGCAGACTTATATATCCTAGACTATCCTAACCACTCTGTCATTCCTTGAGTCCTGTAGTCCTCAGCCCAATTGCCTTTTCTCTCCACCTTTCAGTCTTCTCATGTTTGTTTAATATATAATATCTATGAATTATATTTTTACTTAGCATAAATAGTAGGGAAATATGTTTGTTTCATCTTCCCAGCAGTGGTAATCACCCTTTGCTTTATTTTATTATTATTTTTAAATATTTATTTATTAATTTTAGGGGGCAGGGGCAAAGGGAGAGGGAGGGAATCTCAAGCACACTCTGTGTTGAGCACGAAGCCTGATGCAGGACTCGATCTCACGACCCTAAGATCATGACCTGAGCCAAAACCAAGAGTCAGACATTCAACTGATTGAGCCACCCAGGTACCATGACTCTTGTCTTTTTAAATTCTCCATTATGCTTTAGATCTTAGCTCAAAAATCTATTCCACTAGGAACCATTCTCTCACTTCTCTTAGGACTGAAATCAATTGACTATTAGAAGCTCTCATGAAATCATGCATTTCTTCTCTATCTAGCATGTATTTTAAAAGAGCAGTATTAAATGAATTTGACTTATTAATGTACTTCCTTTATTAGACTCTAAGGTTCATGTGTGTAGTCATTTTGGCTGTGCTTTAATTATTTTGTTCATAGTACCCAGCAATATGCTTAGCTTATCAAGTAAATTATTGATAACATTTGTAGAATGAACAATGCAGTGCAACAAAATAGTGCAAAAATTTATCAAGTAAATTCTTGATAATATTTGTAGAATGAACAATGCAGTGCAACAAAATAGAAAGAGCTCCAGTTTTGCAGTTAGATTTTGCCACTCTCCCAGAAGTACAGTCTTTTTTAAAAATATTTTATTTATTTATTCATGAGAAACAGAGAGAGAGAGAGAGAGAGAGAGATCGAGAGAGGCAGAGACACAGGCAGAGGGAGAAGCAGGCTCCATGCAGGGAGCCCGATGTGGGACTTGATCCCGGGACTCCAGGATCAGGCCCTGGGCTGAAGGCAGCGCTAAACCGCTGAGCCACCCAAGCTGCCCTTCCTGAGCTTTTCTAGGCATTACTCATGCTTTCAGTAAATATTTGATTGAGGAAATAATGCCTAATGCTTGAAGGTGCTGCCAAAAAGGTCTGAATTTTATCTAATTGGTATACTGTTAGGTCTTCAGGATTTAGCAGAATGTCTGGTGTTTAATGAATGCATGCAATGAATGAGAGAAGGAATGAAATAGGAAGAATATTAAGGAGACTTTTTGGATACTTAGACTCAGTAGCTTTGGGATGGAGAATTTTGAAGATTCAATGGTAGCACTCAGATAGGATGATTTCTCTAGAACATATGCTATATACATGGCCATAAGTATGTATATGATATCACTAGATTAACGCTGGACTGCTAATTTTACTATTTGAACACTCTTTCAAAAAACTTGAACTTCGTTTTTCTTTTGCTGCTGCTTCTTAACTCAGTCCTGGTTTTCCATCTGATTTTGCTTAACTGTGTTTCCTGCATGTTCTTTCAGTTTAAAATTGTCTTTATTCTTTTACTAATTATTTATTGAACACCTACTATGTGTGGCCAAATTAAGATAGTATTTCATATATTGTTGTAAGTGTATCAGTTAAGTAGGAAAGAATTATTCTTGGAAGGAGATCTCCTAATTCTTAGAATTCCAATGCTAAATCGATATTTAACCAGGGTCAAATTACATGACTTGCTGTGGGCAGTGCTAAACCGCTGAGCCACCGGGCTGCCCAGAAGTACAGTCTTTATATCTTTTTTGTCCTTTACTGTTTTCTCATATGATAATATTAAGTAATATAACACATAAATTTCTCTACATAATGCATGACATGACTTCCAATTTCTAATATCTATTATTTCCTAGAAAACTGTAGTCTTGTTTTATTTCATTTTTTAAATATTGATGGCAATCAGTGCCAAGAACATGGTAGAAATTCAATAATTATTAAGTGGAATTAAATCAATATGTGTTTTATAATTTCATGGGATTTATATGAAGTTTCTGATGTAACATTATATATCTAAGCAAATGTACATAAAAGGAATAAAGCTTAGAGGGAGAAAATAGTTTTGTTTACAAAGCAAAACAGCTGATTTATCAATGGTTCACCCTCAAACTAGAAGAACAGGTTGAAAATAGTAAATACATCCAAAGCTGGATGCTTTTTTTTTTTTTTTCTTTCTAGAGAAGGGGAGAGAGGAGGAGGAGGGACAGAGGGAGAGGGAGAGAGAATCTAAGCAGACCCTATACCCAGAGACTGGGTAAAGAAGATGTGGTTTATGTATACAATGGAATATTACTCAGCCATTAGAAATGACAAATACCCACCATTTGCTTCAACGTGGATGGAACTGGAGGGTATTATGCTGAGTGAAGTAAGCCAGTCGGAGAAGGACAAACATTATATGTTCTCATTCATTTAGGGAATATAAATAATAGTGAAAGGGAATATAAGGGAAGGGAGAAGAAATGTGTGGGAAATATCAGAAAGGGAGACAGAACGTAAAGACTGCTAACTCTGGGAAAGGAACTAGGGGTGGTAGAAGGGGAAGAGGGCGGGGGGTGGGAGGGAATGGGTGACGGGCACTGGGGGTTATTCTGTATGTTAGTAAATTGAACACCAATAAAAAATAAATTAAAAAAAATAAATAAAACCTATCAGTATCAATAAAAAAAAAAATTCCTGTATTGAAGTCCTAACCCCTAATACCTGAGGAGGTGATCTTACTTGGAAAAAGGGTTATTGTAGATGTAACTAAAGATGAGGTCACACTGGAATAGGGGGGATCCTAATTCTCTATGACTGGTTTCCTTATCAAATGGAGAGAATGGACACATGGACACACATATGTACAGAAAGCATTCCATGTGAACATGAAGACAGTCATCTATAAACCCAGGAGAGAGGCCCAGAATAGTTGGCTCCAGAAGGAACCAACCCTGTCAATATGTTTGATTTCAGAGTTCTAACCTCCAGAACTGGGAAGACAAGAAATTTCTCTTGTTTGAGCTATACAGTTTGTGACACTCTGGTATGATAGTCCTAGCACACTAATATACTTTCCCTGGAGCACTGACCTTTGTGGACATTACATATCCTTTTAAAAATATAAACAGAACAATGGAGCTCTCTCCAGAGAAATGCAGATAGCCACAATTTTACATATGATTTCAAGAGTTCACAGATGTTCTGTAGTCCATCCACAGACCCAATCACACCCTAGACCAGAACTTCTCCCAACCTCTTTTTTGGTGATGCCCCTGAACATATTGTCTTACACCAAACATTTACCGTGAAAAAACCTACTCTTTAGTGTGTGGCAGCATCTTATAGCAATAGAAAGAATTATGTTCTGAAGGGTTGGTGCCTTGGAGCTGTGACCCATAAAACAGTATTCAACTTCTTAGAAATACCTTGGGCCCTACTACAGCCCCCCTGTAAAAACCTACAGCTGCTTTTCTTTATCTTTGCTTTCTTTGTTTAATTAAGACAAGCTTTCTTTTATAACTGCTACATGTAATTTATAGGGCCAAGCATGGAAACAGAGTAAGCTGTTGTTTTGGTGTGCTTTATTTAGGGAAAGAACTTGAATGCAAAGTGACTATTTATAGTTATATTTAAGGGTGTGAGGAGAACAAAGAAGCTAAGGAGTGGTTCCCCAAGATAGAGGGGCTCTTATGGAGAATATGGGAAGAAGACAAAAACTCATTTTGCTTCCTTCACACCTTGCTTAGTGAGTGTCTAACACATATTCTGAATCTCACATAGTATGTTCTACATGCACAGAATTATGAAAATAAATATGAGAACCTGCCTTCATCCCTCTATGTGTGTGTGTGTGTGTGTGTGTGTGTGTGTGTGTATTATATAGCTATGTCTTGTTGTCTAGGAGTTGGCTTTCTCCTTCTGCTCAAATAAGCCATGTATCTATTATTGTGGTTAAAACTCTGTGAAATTGTCTGTCTTCTCTTGCATTTTCTAGCCACAGATAGAAACTGCCCTTGCCACAGCTTCATGTTATCCTTGAAGAATGCCTTCCACTTGTGTTTGTATGATTTTTCTCTGTCATTTGCTTTGAGGAAGAGATACCTTGTCTTGATAGTGCCAGTGCCGCTCATATATTGACTCAGAAGAGTGAGTCTATGTTGTTCAGCTGTCATTAGTATTGTCAAACAAACATTAAGCACCTTGGCAGATAATCTCATCTGCCAACCAAATGAGAGTTCAGAAAGTACAGCTGCCCCTGACGTTTGCTGCCACAGGATAGAGAGATCATCATTTAGGATCCTTCCTCTCATGCTGCTCTCAGAGGCCTATCTGCAATTCTCAATTATTTGTATCAACTGAAATCCTGCTCACTTTTAACCACTTATGTATGTGCCACTTTCAGGAAGTCCTTGTGAGTCTCAACTGTAAGCGGTATCCATAATTTATGATCTTCCTTAGGTCATAGTATTATACTCCTAGTGCATTTGTTATGTCCACTTCCCAGACTAAGGTGCTGAGAATATGCTTGGTCCTTTTCATTCTGCATCTGTCTCAGTACTTCACACACGATACTCACAACAGGATGCTTTGGAATTAAGCCCTTTAATACCTGGCTCTGCCACATAGTCTTCCTGGGTTAATCAGAATTTGAGTTGGCTTTTGAATTTGAGGTAGTAGTTTTGCATATAGAATGAAGAATATAGGCAAAGGGACATAACAGAAGATGCCAGTCAGTATCATTTACTGAGATCTTACGATATGCAGTGAAAATGTAGTGGGAAATTAAAAGATAGGAAAATAGAGAATGAGGGAAGGAGTTGAGATGGAAATTTGGGAAATAAAATTAAGTTAAAGATCATAAAATATTTAGATTTATATAGCAATTTTCTTTCAAGGAACTTAAAGGAATTGCAGTAATATGGGCACATGTCAATCCATTGCTATACATTTTATATCACCAGAGATAAGATAATGCCTGGAAGCAAGGAAGAATTCAGTTAATATTTGTGGGATGAGTATATGAAGTTCTTGGTATTTTGGAAGAAAGAGGATTTATTAAATAACACTGGATTGCAAAAGGATGGTAGAGAAAACCAAGACTGATTTCTAGGCTTTAGCCTTAATTTTAGGAAGATATATGGTGGTGGCAGAGGGAAGGATGGAAAACAGTGGTAAGAGAGTTGATCAGATCTTGAATCTTCCTGGTAAAAAGATGAATGGGATGTTGGTACAAATGCAAATTATTAGACACTGGCTCTACTCTGTTCAGCTCCCAAAGTATCAGGCCTCCAACAAAAGCCTGAGGTCTAAATATGCTGTGTCTCAGCAAACTTATCTAACATATCTGATAGTGAAAGTTTTTCTATTGTGGTGAGAATACTTAACATGAGATTTAACTTCTTAACAAATGGATAAGTGTACAATACAGTATTGTTAACTATAGCCACAATGTTATATAGTAGATCTGTAAAAACTTAATCATCTTGCATAACTTTTTTGAAAGACATGCTCCCAGGCTGCCTTAAAGCAAGACATCACTCCTTCTGTTAGATTTATCACTTGAAAAAGAAACACTTTGAATTATGCACAGTGAGTAACCCTGAAATAATATTGATGTGTTCTTTTTCTTTGGGCATAATGCAGAATGGGTGTGAAAGTGGGTACAAGAAGTGGTACAAATTAACAGAAATAATATAGTGAAAGTGAAGAAAGAAAAAGACCAGCTTAAAATACTTTGTCCAGTAAATAATTATCAAAAACCTAGTGTGCACCAGTAAATAACACTCTAAAGGGAAACACACTGGTATTTTTGGGGAATAATGAAGGTGATTTGGCTGAGATCTGTGGGAAATGAGAGAATAGAATGGTAGGAGATAAGAGCTGACAGGTGGCTAGAGACAGATCTGGAGGTGATAAGCAGTTTAGACTTTATTCTAAGTGTGATGCCTATACCCTGGAAGCTTTTTTTTTTTTTTCTTTCTAGAGAAGGGGAGAGAGGAGGAGGAGGGACAGAGGGAGAGGGAGAGAGAATCTAAGCAGACCCTAACCCAGAGACTGTGGTGGGGCTCAATCTCAGAACTCAGATCATGACCTGAGCTGAAAACAAGAGTCTGAAACTTAACATCAAGAGTCTCATGCTTGGGATCCCTGGGTGGCGCAGCGGTTTAGCGCCTGCCTTTGGCCCAGGGCGCGATCCTGGAGACCCAGGATCAAATCCCACGTCGGGCTCCCGGTGCATGGAGCCTGCTTCTCCTTCTGCCTATGTCTCTGCCTCTCTCTCTCTCTATCTCTGTGTGACTATCATAAATAAATAAAAATTAAAAAAAAAAAAAAAAGAGTCTCATGCTTAACTGACTAAGCCACCCAGGCATCCCACCCTGGAAGCTTTTGAGTGAAGTGACATGACCTGATTTAGTTTTTAAAGCACTGTCTGGTTGTCTGGTGGAGAATGAAGTATAGTAGGGCAGAAATGGAAGCAAGTTGACTGATGGGCATGCTATTGTGCTAGTTGAGGTAGGCATGAATGATAACACACAAGGATAGTAGAAGGAGAGCCAGCAAAAGTGACTGGATTTAGGAAATGTTTTGAGATATACAAGTTGACAAGACTTGCAGATAAATTTATTGTAGGGGAGAAGGAAAGAAATTCAAAGATGACCTCTAGGTTTTTGTACTTAACTTCTGAGTCAGGTGAAGAAGACTGGAAGAAGCTCTGGAGGGGGTGCAAGGCTGCCGCTCTGGGTAGATGCCTAATAGACATTCACTGGAGAAGATGAGTAGGCTAGGCTGTTGGATACATGATCCTGGGATTCAGGAGGAGGTCAGGGCTGGATATATGCTTTGGGCAGTCATTAGCAGAAAGATGGTATTAATATGCAGAAACTAGATACAGCCATATGGAAAAGTATTGATAGAGGAGAAAATGGAGCCTGGCCTGCGTCCTGGGCACTCTAGCATGTAGGAATCAGGAAGAGGAAAAGGATCCAGCAAAAGAAGCAGAGAAGGGTGGGCAACTGAAGAGGCAGGAAAATTAGCATAGTAGAGTGTCAAAAACAAATACATGTCAGTACGGAAGTGATAACTGTGTCAAACACTGCTGGAGGGTTGAGAGAGATGAAGTTTGAGAACTGGCCACTAGGCAGAGCAAGATGGAGGTGCTGATAAATTGACTGAAGCAGGCTGAGAAGATAGTAAGCAGCAAGGAAGTTGAATTAACTATGTCCACTAAGTTTAGCCACAAAGGGAAAAAGAGCAATGAGACCATGGTTACAAACAGGAACAATTCATCCACTGCAATGGGAGGAAAGGTAGAATTTAAGGGTATAGATGCAGGTAAAGACCAATTTGATATTGAAAACAAGAAACCATTATCTTTAGACGGCAAGAAAAAAAAGAGTAAACAATTGTACTTTCTTCAAAATCATCCATTGCCATGTTTGATATTTAATGGAATGTTGGAACGTGGAAGAATGGAAACTGCAGTAGGGTTGTGATTACGCTCTTGGTGTAAATTTATTTTCATGCTTCATGTTTATATACCAGTTGTTTAAACCAGTAATTTTAATCCTTAGGAGAGCTTTCTAGACAATTCTGTGAAAAATAAGTAACATGAAAACATTTAAAATGTTTTAAATTGCTGCTTTGGCATCAAGCTAAAACATAATTTTGCTTTGATTACTATGTCTTTTTCTGCATGTATCTCTAAAAGTATTTTAAAAACATAGTGGAAAATTTAGTGGTAACAGGTGATTCTACAAATAGTTATTCTTCTGGAGTGTTATGCAATAAGCATAAATATATAAACAAAAACAGCTTGCTCTAGTTTCTTAAAATTATAATATTCAGAAGTTTAATGCTATTTGTCTCTGCTTTGCTGAGTAACAGTGGACAAGCAATTTAGCTATACCATAACCATTCAAATATGTAAAATTGTTGACAAAATGACTAGGGTTTTAAGATCTCAGGATCCTCATAATGAAGCAGGATTAATACATATTTTTCCAATTTTTATATTGTAAAAAAATACATATAAGATTTACCATTTTTTAAGAGAAGGAGAGAGGTGGGGGAGGGACAGAAGGAGATGGAGAGAGAAGAGAGAATCTCAAGCAGGCTCTAGGCTCGATCTCACAACCCTGTGATCATGACCTGAGCCAAAATCAAGAGTAAGATGCTTAACTGACTGTGTCACCCAGGTGCCCCTATCATGGTACTATTTTAACTATTTTTAAATGAACAGTTCAGTATTATTAAGTACATTCATACTGTCGTGCAACCGTCACCACTATCCATATCCAGAACTCTTTCATAAAAATAAGAAAGTCTTTATGAATTTTCATGCCATCATTGAGCAGGTGCCATGCCAATCTTCTCTGTAATGTTCTAATCTTAGTATATGTGTGCCAAAGTGACCACTTATTCACAGTTTAAAGAAAATACTTATTTACATAAATAAGAAAAAAATTATAGAAACTGTGTCTCTGAAAGATAAGCCAGAACCATTTGATTATTATTATCAAAATAAAGGCTTAGATCAATTCCATAATATCAAGATATTGAGTCATGGAGGGTGACTATGATGTTTTTCCATAAAATACCCTTTGATTATACACTCAGACAGAATATGGGATAGATTATTTGAACCAAAATGATCATGCTCTATTTTCCTAATTTTCTGGTTGAAAATGAAACAACTAAACAAAGATTCAAATTCAAATTGATGGAGTTCTTACTCTATGCCAGGCATTATGCTACATAATGTACATGCTTATCTAGCTTAATCCAACAAGAATGCAATGAGGTAATTCTCTTATTTTCATTTTAAAGATAATAAAACTTAAGACTATATTTGGAAAGCTATAATTAACCATTCATGGTTTCATAACTAGTAAACTGTGGGTGACAGAGGTACCCTTTGGCCAGGCTGATCTCGTTTGCTCTTGACCTCTGTGCTCTAGTGTGTCTATTTTAAAGTAATGGAAGACCACACCTCTCCCAAGTTTAAAAAATTAAGGCCTTAGACTGCCTCTCCAAACTCATGCTGTTCTCATTAACACATCGTTTTTGCTTGTGCACTTACGTGCTGAATAATGATACTTAATCTCATCAAGGTTTTGAGTTGGACTCACAGTTATTTCTACATGTTTTACTAGCAAATATTTTCTCTATGGCTGCTGGGAGAATGGGGGATGGGAAGATGGGGGAAGATTTCATCAATGTTCTTTGCTTCAATTTCTTCATATTCATTCCCATAATTTGCTGACTTCTAAGAGGACGCCTTTGAAATTAGAACATTTCTTAAAATAAAACTGCTGTGCCAGAAGACTCCATTTAGAACTTAATTTCAGCTCTTATCTACGATATTCCTGCATCTACATTCTGATTTTCACACCTGTTATGCACTGATATCTTCATTTGTTTTCAGAATTTGCCCTAATGGAGCTTTATTATCATACATTCTCTATTTGAGGAAGTCCTTACATATTTGTATGAAGTTGGTGAGGTTTCTGCCTGTTTTATTTAGACTTCATGTTGTGGGCTTTCCTCACACTGCACTTCCACTGCTGTTCTTTATTAGGAACTCTCAGCTGTAGTTAGGTGGAAAGAGCAAGGTTCTGGAAGACAGTTGAACCTGGTTTGACTTTGGCTCCTCCACTTATTACACATAATGCAAGATTATGGTCAACTTTTTAATTCCTAAGATTAAATATAATTGGAATTTTAATTTTAGATTTAGACAAGATGAAATAGAGATTTGTGCAGCTGAGTGGAAACTATTTCCTGATTGTTGAGGAGCATGGCATAGGGGATTGGGAAGTGGCTTTAATGTTACCCCAGCCAACATGCACAAGTAACAAAGAAGCAGGTCTAAGTGAGTTTCATGTTCCTCTTATGCTCCCTTCTTTTCCATGCTTCTTCCCTTTTCTTCTTGGAGCTTCTTCACTCAGCACATTTAAACAACCGTAAACACTACCCCATGGATGAGATTAGATCCATAAGGGCAGATAAGAGGGAAGAAGAGAGAATGACTTTCCCAGTCCCATTCCTTTTACTTTCCTCCTTCCACACTGGATTCCGACATTACTGGCTAGTGTATCTCAATAGAGGTCCACCCACCACCTTATTATATGAGTTACTAGCCTGGCTTTTCATTTATAGGTTTGTAAATGCTGAGAGAACTATTTTTTTATTTACTTAAGAAATGTGGTATATACATATAGAATACTATTTGGCCTTAAAAAGGTAGGAAATCCTACAATATGCTGCAACACAGATAAACCTTGATGACATTATGCTAGGTGCAATAAGCCAATCATAGAAAGGCAAACACTGCATGGTTTCACTTATGTGAGGTAACCAAAAGTCAAATTCATAGAATCAAAGAGAGGAATGATGGTTGCCAGGGGCTGGAAGGAGGAAAAAATGGGGAGTTATTAATCAGTGGTCATAGGGTTTTAGTTACGTTGCATACGTTCTAGAGCTTTGTACAACATTGCACCTACAGTCAACAATACTGTAATATATACTTAAAATTTTGCTAAAAGGATAGATCTCGTGTTAACTGTTCTTTACACAATAAAATTAAAAAGAAATTTATTTTCTACTGAGGAAAGCTATCTTACACTTGAATTATGCTCAAACTTCCAAATCGTGTCTGGTTTCTCTTATCTGGCAATTTTTCATAGAACTTAATTTTGTGGAGTCAAAGACCTGAATTTCTGTGGCTTGATGTGCTTTCTTAGATTATGTTACCCAGAAAAAAAAGTTCTGACTATGTACTGCAAACAATATATGCCTTAAACTCAGAATTATTGCTTAAATAGTAAACTTATGAATATTTCCCATGTTATCACTTAGGAGATGAAATATTACTTTGAAGTTTGATTCTCCCTTTTAAAAAAATAACTTTCAATTACTTTCTAAAGTTTGTACCAGATGTAATTCTTCATAAAGAGTATAGTATTTATTCAACATGAGCAATTCTCAATGTTTTCAGCGTCCAATTTTGTTGCCTCAATTTTAATTGTGAATTGTGTTTTCTGAGCCAGGATTGTTTCAAATGAATACAAAAGTTTCTATTGTTTGGTGTACTACAACATGAGCACGCCTGAGTTGCAGCCATTGAAATGCCTCACATGGGTCAGTTTTTGTTATTATCCCCACCAAGACCCTCCTTTTTTTCTTTTACATGAGTGAAGCAAGAAGCAGCAGCTATTATTTGACCAATTTATTTAAAAACAAAAGTGAGTAGTCACTCACTCACTATGTATCTCTTAAAAAGATGACCAGACATGTTTTTAAACTCTGAATGCTACAACTAAATTTAGCCAAAATGCATTGCTTTCCGAATGCTTCTAAAATGGAACACTGTGCTTTTGATTGCTGCTTTTGGAGTCTCATTAAGACTCTAAAAGGTCAAAGGAACAAGGACTGGAGGAAAATACATTCATTTACAATACCAGCACAATCAAAATGTAGAAATCAGCCACATATGACATGTGTTTGTTCCAAGATATTTGTACAATGCCAAGTCCCCTTTTTATGGGTAGCTGATGTGTTCAAATGGAGTCATGTACTCCACCAATGTCTACTGTGTTGTTACTAGTGGAAAAATACTTTAGACTGCCAATTGTTTGCTCCATAAACTATTTTTTGAACAGAGAGTGATGTCAGAGTCAGATATTTTTGCTTTAAAATGAAAGCTCTATCTCCATAGATTTAAACTTTCTTGAGATAGGCATCCTTCCCAAGGCCTCTGCTCTAACACACACTTTAAAAATTTCATAAGGTGAAATTGGCAACTGGAAATTTGCCACTGAGGGATGACATCAGGTTTTGACAAAGAATACATTGGAAGTACAAGCTACCTTAAAACTCAGTTTTCCAAAGAAGAGTCTGACTAGCTTGAAATTCAGTTTTCTCAGGCACATTCCGTAATTTATTTCTGCTAGTAATAAGATTACTGTCTTGTGTGTGATGATATCCTATAGAGCAATCAATGGCAACTTTCCTTTAAATTTAGCCTTTAATATTTCCCTTCCCTAACATATTAAGACCTCATTACTTTAAACATAACTTTAAACACCTTATTACTTATTTTTTTATATTCTATATTTAGCTTTTATTTTCTTTGGCTCAAAATTATAATAAAGTAACCACAGTACTTACCTTTTTGTGTCCATAACTAATTGATATAGTATTTAACATTCTTAATGTATTAAGACCTAACTGTATTCCAGATATTAGTTGAGGTGCTAAGAACTCAGTAGTTAATTATGCAGATAAAAATCTCTGCTTGGGGCACATGGGTGGCTCATCAGTTAAGCATCTGCCTTTGACTCAGGTTGTGATCCCAGAGTTCTGGGATCAAGTTCCCTGGTGGGCTCTCTGCTCAACAGGGAGTCTGTTTCTCCTTCTCCCTAAACTGCCCCTCCCCAGCTCATTGTTCTTTCTCTCTCTCTCTCTCTCTCTCAAGTAAATAAATAAAATCTTAAAAAAAAATCCACAAAACTCTGCCTGCATAATAGGCCTTTAATTCTGGTATATACATCTATGCCTGATTGTCTTTTTCACCCTTAATCTCCAGAAAAAATTCCAAAAATTTTCCCCCCATCTTATCATTTTATTTATTTATTTTTAGTATTTTATTTATTTATTCATGAGAGACACACAGAGAGAGGCAGAGACATAGGCCGAGGGAGAAGCAGGCTCCATGCAGGGAGGCTGTTGCGGGACTCTATCCCAGGACCCCGGGATCACAACCTGAGCCGAAGGCAGGTACTCAACCACTGAACCACCTAGTCTTCCCTATTTATTTTTTAATCTAATCATTTTTGTGTTTTAATTTTTAAAAAATCTTGTCATTTTAAAGGTTGGGTAGTTTTTGAAGTAATTACTATGAATTGTTTTCAAGCAGAGACGATAGTGTTCACGGTATTCCTTAGAGGTGAGAACTAGATCAATGCTGTTTAACGTTTTATCACTGAATATGATCTGTGTTTCATAATGTGTGTCTAATGGACCACCTATATCAGAATCTCCCAAGGTGGTGGTTACTATCCCTGAGACCCCTTCCTAGTTCCTGATTCAGAATATCAGGATGATGGTCCGGAATGTGTGTTTTTAACCAACAATCTAGGTGAACCTTACACATGCAGAAGTCTAAGAATTAATTATGAATTTAGACAAATTTATGATATTATTTGCCTTTAATTCTTTCTTTATAACTAGCTTAATAGGCACTGGTCAAAATATATAGAAAGAAGAGGTCATCTCGCAGGATTTATTGAATATTGGATTGTTTTACATGTGGGCCTTAAGCAGTTTGTATGCAGGAGTATGTTCAGATGAAGTATGGATTGACTTTAGCTTAATTAGAGCTTTAGCCTGTTAACCCTTGACTACAACCATTTCTCATACAGCCCTGAATTGTATAAGTAAATACTCATCTCTTTTGGATCAGTGAAGCAATATGTCATAAAGACACTGCTTGTTAAGTTCAGCCAAATCATGTTCATTGCTGTACAACTCTTTCATAGAGCAGTATGTGTGGATCTGAAATGATTCCTCACTCTTCTTAGTAACTAATTGAGTGGGACCTTGTGGGTCATTCCTAAAGAACAGAATATGGCAAATGTGATTAAGATGTCACTTTCAAGATTAGATTACAAAGAAATTGTGGCTGCCATTTTTATATTCTATAATCCTTCCTTCCTCTCTAACTGGCTTGCTCTGAAGGAAGCCAGCTGCCATGTTGTGAGCTGACCTATGGAGAAATCCACATGACAAGGAGCTAATATCTCCAGTCAATAGCCAATGAGGACTCAAGGCTGTCAGCAGCCACGTAGGTAGTGAGAAAGTGTATTTGATGGAGCCATGATATAACTACACCCTGGCTTACACTTTGTGAGATACTCAGAGCCAGAGGCACCCAGCTAAGCTGTACTTGGATTCCTGACTCATAGGAAAGGGCTAATAAATATTTATTTTTTTAAGCTGCTATACTTTGGGATAATTTGTTGTCTTGGTCCATTTGGAGTGCTATAGTATACTACCATGAGCTGAGTAGTTTATAAATAACAAAAATCTATTTTTCACAGTTCTGGAGGGGAATTAAGAATTAAGAGCCACATTGATTGTTTTACGGGTGTTGAACCAGCCTTGTGTCCCAGGGATAAATCCTACTTGGTCATGGTGAATAATTTTTTTAATGTACTCTTGGATCCTATTGGCCAGTATCTTGTTGAGAATTTTTGCATCCATGTTCATCAGGGACATTGGTCTGTAATTCTCCTTTTTGGTGGGGTCTTTGTCTGGTTTTGGAATTAAGGTGATGCTGGCCTCATAGAACGAATTTGGAAGTACTCCATCTCTTTCTATCTTTCCAAACAGCTTTAGGAGAATAGGTATGATTTCTTCTTTAAATGTTTGATAAAATTCCCCTGGGAAGCCATCTGGCCCTGGACTCTTGTGTCTTGGGAGGTTTTTGATGACTGCTTCAATTTCCTCCCTGGTTATTGGCCTGTTCAGGTTTTCTATTTCTTCCTGTTCCAGTTTTGGTAGTTTGTGGCTTCAGCAAGAGAAAAACCAAGAACCATATGATCCTCTCATTGGATGCAGAGAAAGCATTTGACAAAATACAGCATCCATTCCTGATCAAAACTCTTCAGAGTGTAGGGATAGAGGGAACATTCCTCGACATCTTAAAAGCCATCTATGAAAAGCCCACAGCAAATATCATTCTCAATGGGGAAGCACTGGGAGCCTTTCCCCTAAGATCAGGAACAAGACAGGGATGTCCACTCTCACCACTGCTATTCAACATAGTATTGGAAGTCCTAGCCTCAGCAATCAGACAACAAAAAGACATTAAAGGCATTCAAATTGGCAAAGAAGAAGTCAAACTCTCCCTCTTCGCCGATGACATGATACTCTACATAGAAAACCCAAAAGTCTCCACCCCAAGATTGCTAGAACTCATACAGCAATTCGGTAGCGTGGCAGGATACAAAATCAATGCCCAGAAGTCAGTGGCATTTCTATACACTAACAATGAGCCTGAAGAAAGAGAAATTAAGGAGTCAATCCCATTTACAATTGCACCCAAAAGCATAAGATACCTAGGAATAAACCTAACCAAAGATGTAAAGGATCTATACCCTCAAAACTATAGAACACTTCTGAAAGAAATTGAGGAAGACACAAAGAGATGGAAAAATATTCCATGCTCATGGATTGGCAGAATTAATATTGTGAAAATGTCAATGTTACCCAGGGCAATATACACGTTTAATACAATCCCTATCAAAATACCATGGACTTTCTTCAGAGAGTTAGAACAAATTATTTTAAGATTTGTGTGGAATCAGAAAAGACCCCGAATAGCCAGGGGAATTTTAAAAAAGAAAACCATATCTGGGGGCATCACAATGCCAGATTTCAGGTTGTACTACAAAGCTGTGGTCATCAAGACAGTGTGGTACTGGCACAAAAACAGACACATAGATCAGTGGAACAGAATAGAGAATCCAGAAGTGGACCCTGAACTTTATGGGCAAGTAATATTCGATAAAGGAGGAAAGACTATCCATTGGAAGAAAGACAGTCTCTTCAACAAATGGTGCTGGGAAAATTGGACATCCACATGCAGAAGAATGAAACTAGACCACTCTCTTTCACCATACACAAAGATAAACTCAAATGGATGAAAGATCTAAATGTGAGACAAGATTCCATCAAAATCCTAGAGAAGAACACAGGCAACACCCTTTTTGAACTCGGCCATAGTAACTTCTTGCAAGATACATCCACGAAGGCAAAAGAAACAAAAGCAAAAATGAACTATTGGGACTTCATCAAGATAAGAAGCTTTTGCACAGCAAAGGATACAGTCAACAAAACTCAAAGACAACCTACAGAATGGGAGAAGATATTTGCAAATGACATATCAGATAAAGGGCTAGTTTCCAAGATCTATAAAGAACTTATTAAACTCAACACCAAAGAAACAAACAATCCAATCATGAAATGGGCAAAAGACATGAACAGAAAGCTCACAGAGGAAGACATAGACATGGCCAACATGCACATGAGAAAATGCTCTGCATCACTTGCCATCAGGGAAATACAAATCAAAACCACAATGAGATACCACCTCACACCAGTGAGAATGGGGAAAATTAACAAGGCAGGAAACAACAAATGTTGGAGAGGATGTGGAGAAAAGGGAACCCTCATACACTGTTGGTGGGAATGTGAACTGGTGCAGCCACTCTGGAAAACTGTGTGGAGGTTCCTCAAAGAGTTAAAAATATACCTGCCCTATGACCCAGCAATTGCACTGCTGGGGATTTACCCCAAAGATACAGATGCAGTGAAACGCCGGGACACCTGCACCCCGATGTTTATAGCAGCAATGGCCACGATAGCCAAACTGTGGAAGGAGCCTCGGTGTCCAACGAAAGATGAATGGATAAAGAAGATGTGGTTTATGTATACAATGGAATATTACTCAGCTATTAGAAATGACAAATACCCACCATTTGCTTCAACGTGGATGGAACTGGAGGGTATTATGCTGAGTGAAGTAAGCCAGTCGGAGAAGGACAAACATTATATGTTCTCATTCGTTTGGGGAATATAAATAATAGTGAAAGGGAATATAAGGGAAGGGGGAAGAAATGTGTGGGAAATATCAGAAAGGGAGACAGAACGTAAAGACTCCTAACTCTGGGAAACGAACTAGGGGTGTTGGAAGGGGAGGAGGGCGGGGGGGTGGGAGTGAATGGGTGACGGGCACTGGGGGTTATTCTGTATGTTAGTAAATTGAACACCAATAAAAAAATAAATAAAAAACAAAAACAAAAACAAAAACAAAACAAAAAAAAAGAATTAAGAGCCAACCTTTTCTTCAGATTAATTTGCAGTTTTCATTTGCTTTAACCCTATGCAAACTTGACTAAAGTTAGGTTTTATTCTCTTTTCATTATCCTTTTGATTAGCTTTTTTGTTGGAGATGCCAGAGAACTCTCTTTGCATATTACATTTTACAACTGTTCTTTTTCTAAGATGGATAGGTATACATGTGTGCAAACACACATACAGCTGAAAGATGACCCAATTTATATTTGACTTTGTTGTGTATGAGAACAACATTTGTAAATAATATGCAGACATCTTGTAAGTTTGAATGTTGTTTGGGATCCCAGGGAGCAGAACTTTGGGATTTTTATTTTGAAATATTCTATTCCTATCTTACCAGAATTAACCTCCCTCCCACCTTCTTCCCAAAGGTAAATTGGATAGATAAATTGCATCTATCCCACTAGGGTGCCTAGGGTTGAACACATTCCAGGAGAACTCTTTGAATACTTGATTTGTTCATAAATTTTATTTTGGGCAAAAAAAGGTATAAATTCATCTAGTAATTCTGAGTCTTTTCTATCTTGAAAGAAGAAATTATATGGTAACATTTCAATAAGGAACATGAAAATATATCTCTCTTTTGATAAGTATAACTCTTTTTCAGATTTCAGAAATTAGGTTTAATATCTATTTGAGATATAAATGGTATGAAACATTTGTTCTGCAGGGTGTGACTCAAATTTCAAATAAGGCATCTGAAAGGCCCACAGGTCAACTTCCTCAGTGATAAATTCATGTAAACTATGGATTTTAAAAATGAAAACATTCTTGGGGAAGAAAATGCTGTTTAGAGGTTGCTGATTCTTTATAGAAGATATTGATTATGTTAAATGCATTTTTAAAAAAGATTTTACTTATTTATTTATGAGAGACACACAGAGAGAGGGATAGGGAGAAGCATGTTCCCTGTAGGGAGCCTGATGTGGAACTTGATCCCAGGACCCCAGGATCACGACCTGAGCAGAAGGCTGAGGCTCAACCTCTGAGCCACCCAGGTGCCCCTATGTTAAATGAATTTTAAGCAGTATTTTCCTAGCATTTTACTAGCTAGAATCTCTCACCCTATTGACCACCCCTTTATCATCTCCTACATTTAACCCACTACAAATTAATACTGGTCCAAGGTTGTATCTACCTACAGAACAAGCATTGCATGCAGAAAATGTCTATATTTTTTCTTCTCTTGGATTTGAGAAACTTTATATTATGATGAGAATTGGAATAAATCCCAGATGTCCTTAATTACAATATATTCCCACTTCAGAGTGGAAGTGTCATAATTTATAAACTTCTAGGAAATAAAAAGAGGACAAATACCCTTTGGTTGTGTGTTAATAAACAGACATATATTATTTCTGCATTTTTTCATATTACAAAAGCAAAGGGTTTTTTTTTATTACTTTTGCACAGTTAATTTATTATTTTCAAGTTGTACCTAAGCTTCTGGCACACAAAATTAATAGGCTCTTGGAAACCCTCTCTAAACTGTTCAAAGTCAACAGTGGTCCTTCCCATCTGTCATCTAAATTTGTAGCATGTCTCCTAGGTGCATTAAAACAAAGATACACACTAAAGTTCTTTCCATTCCATTGGCTCAAGTAAAAATATAAGAATAGTCATAAATGAATGCTTTACATGAAAACTCTAAACCTGGAAGCCCTGATTTAAGATAAACTTGGTTGTCACTCAGCTTTGCCAACCAACTCTTTCAGACTGCAAATGACACATTTATTTATAGAGCTATTTAGATAATACTGGAAGAACGTTTAATGACTTATTTTCTAAGCTAGCAACCAATGTCAACTCCATGAGTCTGATGACTGCTTATAAAATGATCTGTCTGTATCTGTTTTCTGTTGAAATAATTAAAATTAAAAGTGATAAGAGCATATTAATATTTAACATTACACCTATTTTAGCCATATTCTGAGAGAATTTGTTTTTTGAGAGAAGAGTATTTTTTGACCCTGGATTATGGCATTAAATTTGCTGAGAATGAATTAATTCATGGCTCCCATTGATCCTTCTATGATGAGAAAATAGTGGAAAAGTTGGGTAATTTCAGAATTTTATGTTGCCTTATGTTAGAACTGAACTCAGTTTAGTCTGGGAAAATTATGGTTAAAGTGAAACCAAGTTTGGAATTAAAAAAACAGTACTACATATAAGGAGTCCAAAGAATGAGACAAGGCCATGAATGGGAAAAAAGGAAACAATGTAGTCAGAAAGCTGGAGAAAAAGAGAAAGTTTTAATGTGGCTTTAGCAATTGGTCTGGTATAGTGGTTTACAAGTGAGGTCAACCATTTTCAGATAGTGCCAGTATTTTTGAAGTCATAGCAGCACATCAAAGTTAGATTGGGGTTGTGAAATCACACACATTTTACAATCAAAGGGATTGTAAAAGCAAGATACAAACCTTAACTGTCCCTACTCCTTCCCATAATTGCTGAAGCTCCTTCAGTATTTATTTTTTCTTGGTATAGGGTAGCTGAAAGTTGAATGACCATATACCCAGGTTTGTCTGACTGTCCTAGCCTGATTTTTGTATAATTATGAATAACAACTCCTTCCACTCTCCTGAATATCCCAGTTTGGTTGATAAAGTCTATGGTTACTCTAGTTAATACTCAGCATTAAAAAATATGAGCATTTTAGTCTTCTCTGGATTATTAGATTATTACCTTTTTATTAACCTAGAAAACCGGTTGAAATCCATATAGGTAAGGAAGATTTGTTTGATTATTCCTTCTGTGGAGGATGACAAAGTATATGGAAGGGATGAGATGTATTTCTGGAAAGAAAAAAAAAAAACTAAAAACCTTTGTCAGAGAAATTTGGTTCTTATGCATTCAGAATATCAAAGATCCACAGACTATGAGGATAAAGTTAGGAAAATTGATATAAAGATAAATTACTTATCTCCTCATTAAAGTTTCTTTACTCCCCTCTGAGGGTTTGTCATATTTTTTCATTTGGAAGCTATTCCTATTTCTTTAAATTTTGCTTGACTCTCTGTGTTGGTTTCCAAACATTAGGTAAAACAGCCATCTCTCCCAGTCTTGCAGTGGCCTAGCATGGGAGATAAACCTTACCTTTCAACCCTGGCCTACCTCTTGGTTGTCCCTCAAACCTCTGTGATTATCCCAGTAGCCAGTTTTATCTTGAATGGCTCCCAGTGGTTGTGGGTGTGGTAACACCCATCAGTGACCCAAAGGGGGGCTCAGTCAGCCCCTGGATTCAGGCTGACTGGAAGCCAGACCCTCAGGCAGTAGATTTTAAAGTATGCTTGTCAGGGAGACAAGCCTAAGCCCCTGGCCACCAGTGCTTGGTGATCTACAGGTATCGTCTGGACTGCTACGTGAAAATCGTGGCACCAGATATAAAAACTGGAGCACTGGATGCATATAAAAGCTCCCCTCTGGAGATACTGGTGCTCTGGAGCCAGAAGAAGGGAACTGGAATGAGGCAGAGGGAGAGTATGTAGATGGTGCCCACCAGGAAATAGAAAAAGGAAAAAAAAGATGTCTCCTGCTGGCTAGAGAGAGGCAAAGACAGAGGTAAAGATGATGCCTGTCAGCCAGCAGGCCCCCAGCTGTGTGCTGAATTAGATGCCTGCCCCTCAGGCCTACACTTTAAGCTTCACAAGTCTCATTCACAGAAAAGTCTGGGCCCTTCTCAGCTGCCTGCACCAAGCCCTGGAGAAGCAAGCCCAGCTCCTGAGGTATATTCTCAGATCCTTAATAGCCTTCTGGGTCTGATGGACATGAGCCCCAGACATGTACAGAAGGATACAGGTCTTAAAAGTTTGGGGATGCCTGATATGGGTTCACACCCTTCAGTCTCAGGGAGAATTCTGGGATTTGATTTCCCCTCTGTATTGTGGGTCATGGCATGTGAGTGTGGCTTATGACCAGACTGTGTCCCAGCCCCTGCTATCTGCTTCTATGTGACCCTTCTCTTGTTTGTCAGAGGCCTAGCAGTTGTTCAGATTTTAGATTTTAGATTTTGTTTCTTGTTTTTCCTAGAGGAAGTTTTTCATATATTTCTACAGATTGAATGTGGGAGGGGATGAGCCCAGGATCCTCCTATGTCACCATCTTGAACCAGACAGAACTCATTGATATAAGGAAGTACTGATATGCATGATAATTTCAATAGGTATAATGGAAACTCAGGGTCAGATAAAATTTAGCACAGCCCATAAATGAATCTTAATTGAGATGAATATTAAATGATTAAGTTAATATGACAATGTGGCCCTTTATTATGCATATTTTTTATTCAAGGGCTATTAATGCCAAAACACGGTTATCACTTAGGAGGATTGAAAAGGAGAATTCTATATGTTTAAAAGTAGATAGGAAAATAAAACATTCATGGGGATTTGAATTTGAAAGTTGAAATTAATTTATCACTTCTTATTTTGTGAAGTCCATGTTCCAGGCGATGCTGAGACCTTTTTCAGAGAGTCAGCAATGTTCAGCTGGCATGGGACCTCCGTGTGGGCACTCTGACAGCAGAAACATAAGGGAATCCCTTGATCACTTGAATGTTCAGTAATGAAGTTAAAGTGGTACTGTGATCATTTCTGTAATTAGAAGATGAAAGCTGATTAATAAGTGGTACTAATTTGGGCGGAATTAAAAGTTTGTGCATGGTTAAGTGTTAAATAGAATATTTGAGTTCTATGATTTATATTTTTATGAAAAATATGTGAGATTATTTTTTAAAGGCTCAAGACAGGGGATCCCTGGGTGGCTCAGCAGTTAAGCGCCTGCCTTCAGCCCAGGGCATGATCCTGGAGTCCCAGGATCGAGTCCCGCATCAGACTCCCTGCATGGAGCCTGCTTCTCCCTCTGCCTGTATCTCTGCCTCTCTCTCTCTCCCTCTGTGTCTCTCATGAATAAATAAATAAAATCTTTTTTTGAAAAAAAGACTCAAGACTTTTGTCCCTGACCTTCTCTACTCTAACCTCCTCAATATTGAGACAGAGTGGTTTATACATATTCTTGTACTTACTTCCCATTTTCTAGTTAACCCACTGCAGTCTGGCCCCATGCCAGATACTCTGTAGATACTCTGAAACTGCTCTCACAAGTCATATTTTCAGTCATATATTGGACTTCTCTTTTGCATTTGATTCTGGGATCATTTTCTCCTTGATAGTCCATACTTGCTATGTGTCCTGCTACTAGCTTCTCCTCGTTCTCTATAACTAGCTCTAGTTTCCTTCAAGGATTCCTGTTTATCTAGTATTTCCTATAACTTTCAGTCTTTATCTGCTCTTTTCTTAAACTCATTTATTCTCATGGCTTAAATTTCCACCTATATGTTGAGTACTTCCGAATATATTGCTGTAGAATTGACATCTCACTGAGGTTCAGCTCTATTTCTCCAGCCACCTTTAGGATATCTTTGTACAAATGTTCACAAGCATTTAACTGGTGCTCTGCATGCCTCACACTGAATTCATTAAATTATTTCTCAAACCTTACTCTTCTCTTCCCATATCATCTAACTCAGTTCAAAAGAGAAAACAAACTCAGACTTAGAAATACTAGAAACTTATAGTCAAAAGGACATAAGTCAAGTTATTGATCTGTACTTAATGTTACATTTTTTGAAAAGGCAAAAGCACTTTAACTATGAAATAGATAATCAAATACCATGATAAAAATGAAAATCATAAAAGCTAGCTGTTTTAATGCTTTGGGATATAAAGTTTGAAAATTAACTAAGAAAGTCATAAACATTAGGTCCTTGGAACTCTTGGACAGGTAGGAAAGCTAAGGACAAAAAAGCCAAATGATTTATCCTGATACCATAGACAGATAATAACTTGGATATTCCAAATTCATGCTCATTTTATTTCTCACTGCATTATTGGGCCAAGTGATATATGATAAACTGTTTCTAAAGAATAGTGCTTTTCAAAATTTTGGGCCTTAGGACCCCGTTATACACTTGAAAATTACTTAGAATCTCAATGAACTTTTGTTCATATAGGTTTTATTTCTTGATGTTTATTATATATGAATTTAAAACTGATATTAAAAATGTGTTCATTTAAAAGTAATAAAGCTAGTATACATATTAACGCAATATATTGTTATGGAAAAATCTATTTTTGAAAAAAATATTGAGAAGAGTGACATTGTGTTGTACCTTTTTGCAAATTTCTTAATGTCTGATTTAATAAAAGACAACTGGATTTTCTTCTGTCCTTCTGCATTCAAGCTGTTGCATCATTACATGTCATGTAGCCTCTGCAAGGTTCAATTATACACTCATGGGAGGAGAGAAAAAACAGGGAACTAATATTTTAATTAAAAGGAAGATAGCTCTGATCTCTTTAACTCCCTGAAAGTACCTGGAGGATTCTCATGGTTCTAGGACTACCCTTTGAAATCTGCATGGAATATTGAAAGTCCTATTCTTTCAAAGAACTATTGAATACTTGTTCTGCAGTTATGCTTTGTGAGCATTTTGGACAATTTAACTATTTGTGTTCTCATTTTCTTATAATGTAGATGTGTGGTTAAAAAACATGGACTCTAGGGACACCTGAGTGGCTCAGCAATTGAGCATTTGCCTTCGGCTCACGGCATGATCTTGGGATCTGGGATCGAGTTCCACATCGGGCTCCTTGCCTGGAGCCTGCTTCTTCCTCTGCCTTTATCTCTGCCTCTCTTTCTCTGTGTCTGTCATGAATAAATAAACAAATCTTTTTTTAAAAAAAGGACTCTAATACCAGAAAGTTTTGCCACTTACTAGCAGGGGACACTGGGAAAGTCACACAGTCTTTCTCTGCTTTGTTGGAAAAATAGAGATAATAACAGACTCTAGTTTTATAATTATTAACAGGATTAAATATGTTAGTATTTGTAGAGTTCTTCTACAACCACAAAGTAATAGTTGTATTTCTTAAATAAAACAAAATATTATATTTAAAACAAATATTATACATAAATATATTTTATTAGCTTCAGGATTAAAAATAATAAAGTTTAGAAAGGCACAGGAAGAGTACTTGGTACATAATATGTGCTTGAACAGAGTCTTAGAAACAATTATTTATAAAATAGTTTCCAGATATCATTAAAAGCCCATGGTCTAATGAAAAGAAATAATAGAATTGGAAGAGGGCCGTGCAATTCCAATAATTTTCAATGTATTACAGATGATACTACTGATGCATTGCAAAGCTAGGTTTCTACCAGGCTTAATGCTTCAATTATCCCAAATTTGCAACTCAGGATAATGAGTGCTAGTATAAATATGTGCTGCATTTTACAATGGAAATATGAGCAAGTAACAAGTGGTTCTGGTTCTCTCTCTTTCCCTCTCATTTGTTAATTTTAGTTGTTGGGCCAGGGCACCTCGGTGTTACAAACCAGAAAGCATAACCTAACAAACAGTGAATATCCAAATCTTTCGAGAACCTTATTTTTCATTCAATTTTTATAATTTCACCCAAATACATAATATATTTCACTTGATAAAAAAATTACTGCTGCCAACTTTAAAGCAACTTTGATTGACTCTGTCTTTATTTGAGTTCTGACTCCTGCCTCATCTTTGTTGCTACATTTTGGCTTTCATCCTATATGGGCGTTGGAGAAGTGATGTATGTGCCCTTTTGTGTGAATGCCATGGCCATTCCACTGCTCTTTCCTCTTCTCCTGGTGGTGCTGGTTTTATCCTGTTGCCTTAGGAAAGGCAACACTCGTGCTCTGCTTAAAGAGTCGTTCTTCCCACCCAAAGGGAAATATTTCTCTTGAAAATGTGCCACCCCAATTCAGTTAACATTAGAGGATTGATATCTCTGTGAAGATACTTATTTAACCCCCAAATTGAAACCTTCTCTTTCATGTTTATGATGTCTTAGGTGGGACTTGCCCATAGTGAGTGTTCAGTAAACTTTTATACTCTTTTCAAATACTCTAGGGATTATTCCTTATTGAGGATAGATATGAGGGAAATAATTCTGTACCACTTTTTTAGGATTCATCCAGAGTAGAGTATTTGTCCATTGATTTATCCTTGACCTTATGGGAGTATCCTGCTATTCCAGGAGTCTTCTTTGCAAGGCAAAATGGACAGAGATTGGAACAAATACTTCTTCCATATTGGCTTCTGAAAAAAATCTGTGTATGAAATTTTTATTATCTTTATTTTGTATTCAAGGAACTTCTCCAAGAGATTAATTGATTCTTCTAAGGTTAGTTTGTTGATATGTACAAACCTGAGACCTAACTCAGAAGATCTGAATCCAAGTCCTGCCTACAATTTCCCAAGTTGTGCAATTTTATTGCAATAGTGAATTTTTGGAGTTTTTACCTCAATCTTAAAAGAATTGCTTCCAAATTTAAACATTTCTGAGTTTTTAATTTAATATTCTATAATTGAAGTTAGTTCAATGAAAGAAAATCCATAAGCTGGAAACTCTGTTTCAAATCTATTAAAATGGAAAATGAAATAAAATAGCCCAATTATTTTACCTGATGGTCTCTAGCTAAGGAAGCATAAGACTATGTAATAAATCCCTCCAGGAGTTTGAGAATTCGGTTCAACATGAAAGGCTAAATAATTGTATTATTTTCTCAAAGTCTCTGATTTTTTTTAGTATTAAATTAAACCATAAATAAATTATAGTTAAATCTGGGGAAACAATTAGAAGAAAGCATAAATTAATAGAAGCTTTTATGATGAATAAATGAGAAAATTAGTTAAGCTTGAAGACAGTAAAAAGGAGTGATACCAACTACCTATGAATAAATAAAGGTAGATCCTTGGGAGGCCATGGATCAATTTTATGATTATTCATCTTAAAATAAGGCATTAATCATCTTAAAATCCTAGACAGAAAAATAATTTCTTCAAGTTTTGATATGAAGACATCATTCTAAGAAGGGTTGCACAACAGAATAAGCTCTTCGAGAAGAGAAGGAAACCCTATAATAGGAAATCCTTGAAGTCAGGCTAATGGATGGATTAATATTGATGACATTGATCCTCTAATGAAGGAGAGTTGCTTAACTAACCTGCTAGGGAACGTTACTGATTTCAATTATGTTTATCTGCTTGGAAATAATACTTCAAGGGAGTCTGGATAGCTGGGAATATATTAATTCTTGCTTTTTCAGATTGTCCAAAATAAAAAGATGTTGCCAGAAATTCATCAAGTCAGTCAGTTAATAAATGGAAAAATTTTAATTCTGATTCTTTTTAAATTCTCAATCTATATATACTTAAACTTAATTTCCACCTTGATTTAAGTTGTAGAGACT
This sequence comes from Canis lupus baileyi, assembly GCF_048164855.1. NCBI lineage: Eukaryota > Metazoa > Chordata > Mammalia > Carnivora > Canidae > Canis > Canis lupus. The sequence goes on along the minus strand of NC_132855.1, from coordinate 49,777,314 downwards.
TCTTCAATATCGTCTTAAATTTTGTTAGTGTTTTATCAATAAAAGATGGTTTTCATATTTGCTAATTTGATTTTACCAGAGATTCCTATTTCTTACATGATATATGTATTTTATTTCAAGATGTGTATTTTAAAGAAGAAGCAAAAGTGTAGTTTGCAAAATAAACATATGCTTCATTGGTGCAAAAGACAAATTTCTGAAAGAATGTGCACAAACTTAGTTTCTGGCTTAAAATGACTTTTTAGGGGGCTCCCAGGTGGGTCAGTTGGTTAAGTGTCCCAACTCTTGAGTTTGGCTGAGGTCATGATCTCAGGGTTGTGAGATCAAAACCCAAATTGGGCTGTACACTCATTAAGGTGTTTGCTTGAGATTTTCTCTCCCTCCTTTTGCCCCTCCTCCTTCAAATAAATAATCTTTTAAAAAAATTTCTTTAAAGATGGCTTCTTGGGGTGCCTGGGGGTTCAGTCAATTAAGTGTCTGCCTTCAGCTCAGGTCATGATCCGGGGTCCTGGGATTGAGCTCTGCTTAGGGCTCCCTGCTCAATGGGGAGCCTGCTTCTCCCCTTCCCTCTGCCTGACACCCCCCTGCTTGTGCTCTCCAGCTGTTAAATAAATAAATAAAAATCTTTAAAAAATGGCTTCTTAGTTTTCTCTCAAATTTCCATCAAATTACTTATGAAACCAAAGAAAGTTAAAAGAAAACAAAGCTTTGTAGATTTAACTTTGGTGGTTAAAAAAGCCACCAGCCAACCAACCAACCAACCAACCAACCAACCGTTTGAAGCTTACAAGAATGTTGTAAAGGTATTTATTACAAAGACCATAGCCTTTTTCCAGAGACCCACTTCAACCTTCAGTGGTTTCAATCATATCCATTATAACAAAATAATCCAACCCAGGATAATGTGTTCCACCTGGTTATGCCTTTTTAGTATCTCTTTTTTTTTTTTGAAGAACAATTGTTCCTCAATCTTTCCCTTATTTTCTTGACTTTGGCATATTTTTTTAAGATTATAAGTCAGGTCCTGCCTTTGTTATTCATCGGTTTGAGTTTGTTTGATGTTTCCTTATGATCAGATATAAATTAGGTAGTTTTGGCTGGAATGTCAAAGAAGTGATGCGTGTTTCTTCCATAGTGTCTTTACTGGGCACATATGATGTTGCTTGTCATTACTTGTGTGGTTGTGGTTTTGATCAGTCGATTAAGGTGGTTTATCTTAAGTTTTTCCACTGTAAAATGACTTCTCTTAACCTCCTCAATTAAAGCTTTTTTCAGGGGTAGGTATTTTGAGATTATGCAAAAGTTGTATTTCTCATCCTACTTTCCCCGGTGAATTTTAGCATCCGTTGATATTTTATGCATGAATTAATTATTACTGTAATGGTGCCAAATACTAATTTTCTGATTCCATCATTATTTCTACATTTTTAGTTGTCATTCTACTGTAGGACAGTTTGAAGATTTTCTTTCCATTTATTTATTCATTTACTGATTTATGTGTGTAGACTTACAGACTTCTATTTTTTCTTAAGGTGCTATGTTTTACAGAATTAAAAATAAAATCAAAATTTAAAATAACTAAAAATAGAAAATAAAATAAAACATATAGACCTAGGTTTGTACCTAGTGGTAAAATAGCCTCATAGGATTGTTTTAAGTGACTTTAAAAATGAAGTAATATGACTGTTCAGTCCTAGTAGGATATCTTAAGGTCAAAAGAACATCTCCCCAAAATCAAATATTTTAGTAATTTTTAAAAAGATTTTTATTTATTTGAGGGAGAGAACACAAAGCAAACTCCCCGCTGAGCAGGGAGCCCCTCACAGGGCTCAATCCCAAGACTCTGGGATCATAACCTGGGCTGAAGGCAGATGCTTAACTGACTGAACCACCCAGGTGCCCCAAATATTTTAATAGATTTATTGTTAATGACAGTATTGGCTGCTGTGATGGCTATTGTATAAGCAATACCGAATAAAGCAAATAAGTAGTTATTTCCAGTTCTGTCCACTGAAAAGGCCAAGGAAACTGTGCTGGTGCAGTAGAATTGAGCACTCCTTTTTTCTTTTTTTTAAGATTTATTTATTTATTTATTTATTTATTTATTTATTTGACAGAGAAAGAGCTAGAGACAGAGAGAGAGAGCACAAGCAGAGGGAGGGAGAGAGAAGCAGGCTCGATCCCAAAACCCTGGGATCATGACCTGAGTCTAAGGCAGATACCTAACCCAGTGAGCCACCCAGGCACCCTTCAAAGAGCACTCCTAATTCCATTTTTCACTAAAATAAATCAGAGCTCTTGGAGAATTAGTGATTCTAAGTCTGGGGCAAGATATGCCCAATACGAATTTTAAATCACTTGTCATATCAGAAGGCAAGACTAACTACTGGGTTCGTGTCCAAAAAAACTCAAAAACTGGTTAAGATACCAACTCCCAGAAAACAGCAATTTAGGTAGTAGGGATGTGGAGATGGGGTGGTAAGCCAGAATGACACATTGCACTCTGGCAGGTTTAACCTCAATGTGCTAATTAATTGAGAGGAGTAAAGGAGTTTATGTTAGAAATTATAAATTTGCATGCATTTCATTCAGTTTGAGTATTAGTGATCAGATTGTGGAGTTAAACAAAGACACTGACCTATTCTAATAGAGCATACTAAATGAATGTATCTTGTAGACATTGGAAACTGGTTTAAGTGATGTCCCAATTGTAGATTTCACTGTAAGCCTGAGGGGATTCCCGCACTGTCTTCTGAATCAGAAGACAGTAAACAAAGTAAAAAATAATAATTTATATACTTGTCTCTTAGCAAATACCAGATGTTGGAAGCCTGTTTTTCATTCCAAGATGATTAAATGGAAATATTCAATGTAGAGGCTACCACAAAATACAGCAGATAGTGGTAAAATCATCTGGAACAATGTAGGAGCATAACTCTGAAGATAATGTATTAAAGGAGTTCAAGGCAAGTGTTTTATGATATTAATAATATTTGAGAAAGCATGTATTCTATTTTTGTGCTATCTATATGTGGTTATTAAAATTAAAGGGAATTAAAAATTAATTTCCTCAATATCACTAGTCACGTTTCAGTCACATATGGTCACATGTGGCTAGTGGCTAGTGGCTAGTGCATTGGACAGAATAGATTTAGAATATTTTCATCATGACAGAAAGTCCTGGCAGACACTGCTGCTCTGTACAAAAACACAGAAAGTCATTTGGAGATAAGAGTTTAAAATAAAAGGGAAATTGACTTTAAAAATTTCAAGTGTTAGAAAATCAAGAGAACAATTGGATAATTGTTGCAAACAATAGAAAATAGAATTGGAATTATAGGAGATTAAATTCACAATATAACAGATGAATTACAAAAATCTCCACCTAAATGGAGAGAAATTAAAGATGCATGAAGATAGCATATACTTGCACCTGTGCACCTGTGTGTACACACACACACACACACACAAACATACACACATAAAGATAATGAACACACACACACAAATACATACACACAAAAAGATAAAGAACAGAGAGATAATCTAAGAATTTTAGGTGTTCCTAAGGAAGAAAAATTCCAAGACAGGAAATACAGGCAAATTGAAAGATACATTTCTGGAACTGAGAGAAGAGACTGAGAGAGGTTTTACTACATTATGAAGCAGAATAAATGAAAATGGATTTAGCCTATGGCACACCTGGCAAAGCTTTTGAATTAAAAGAACAATTTAAAATTCCCACTACCATTGAAGGAGAAAATTAGGTTACCAGTGTAATATAGTAGAAAATTATTGCTCATCAGAATTCTTAGAGTGTTTTCTCCTTTTCTTTTGAAGATTGATTTAATCAGTAACCACTCCCCCAAAGTTACTCTCTTCTGTCCTGAATAGATTTTAATTTTCTCTTCTCTTTTTTTCTCTCTCTCACTTTTCCTCTCTTTCTAACCCTCTCATTTTTCAGGAACATGAACAAAATTCCTTTGTTGGTGTCTGATCCCTCTGTAAGGACCATCTATACACTGCTCTTTATAAAATTAATTGAGGGAATACTCTAGTTTACTGGTTAAATATCAATCAAAGCTAAGCAATCAAAGATAAGAATATTATGGTGAGCACTGAAACAATTAAAATGGAATTTTTAAAAAGTATTTTTTGTTTATATGCTTACAAAGTTGTATGCACAGAATAAGTGTATATGTTGTAGTTACAAGGATATGTATTATAATCATGTTCAAAGTTATTCTCCTACTAAACACATGGTAGGTCTGTATTTCTCTATTCCTCCAACTCCTTGAAATTATTCATGGCCTTGTGAATTTCTTTGGCCAATGCAATGCTAGTGCAAATGATGAGTGTTGTTTCCTGGTGAAAACTTTAACAACTGAGGCATGATTTACTACATCATCTTTGTCCTGCTGTGACATTTATGGAAACAATGTCTCAACAAGTGCTACCCAAATGACAGATAATATGAGCCATATATGTAATTTAAAATTTTTAGTAGTGATGTACTAAAAGGAAAAAGAAAAAGGTGACATTATTTTAGCAATGTATTTTATTTCATTTCTTTATTTCAAATATTTCTACATGTAATCAACATAAAAATTATGAAGATACCTTCACTTATTTTTTAGTGTTAGGCCATGAGTATCTGATATGTTTTTCACATTTATAGCATATTTCAATTTGAACTAGACACATTTCAAATGTTCAAAAACTCTATGTGGCTCATGACTTCCCTATGGGCATAATATAGACTAATAACATCAACCAAGCTGATTCCTTAATAATTATAATGAACAAAGATCCTGGATGAACTGCATTGGACATAGAGCATATGAAAACTAAATTTTGGCTGTTTGAGACCACCAAAATTCTGGAGTTCTTTGTTAGCAGGGCATAATCTTGCTTGGCCTAATTGATACCACATATATTTATAAAAGGTACTGTCATGACAATAAAATATTTTATATATGTCTATATTTTTCAAATTTTCTACCATAATTTTGTCAGTAGGTGAAGGAATGGGCCACAAAAGCTTTAGATACAAAATCTTATTTTCCAGGGGATTATTTATATTATTTCAGATATTATCTTCAGATTAGGATAAGGAGAAAAATTGGAATAAATAAAATAACTTGTGTTTGGAAGTTTACCTAAAATAAATCTTGCTAAATGATGGCAGTTACTATTATATTTAATAAAACATTAACAAATATGAAATATTTTGAGAGTTTAAATATGAAATATTTTGAGAGTTTAGATAAAATCTGTGAGGTAAAAGTTCTTTTGTCTTCCATAAGAAACAGTGATAAAGAAAATCTTTACAGTGTGAAAAGCCAGAGGCTCCTTTAGTGTTCTTGTTGGTATGTGTAAAATTTATTTAACAAAAATTCATATGACTAAACTAATGAGAAACATCTTTATACTCTAGCATTTTACCTAGCAATCATCTGATATTGACTGTGGTGTTACTTGTAAGGAAATGTATAAAGAAATTAAGAACTACTTATCTTGCTTTCAAGAAGATATGAGGTAATCTAGGTGATTATATACATATAATAATACATATGTATTTTCTATCTATCACATGGATATATATGTATGCATGTATGATATGATATATATATGTATATACATACACGTATAGATACACATATACACATACACGGTTTAGTAATTCAAAAGCTGAACTGATAGTTTTTAGCAAAATCACAAGCTACTGATTTTTTTTTTTAAGATTTTATGTATTTATTCATGAGACACAGAGAGAGAGGCAGAGACATAGGCAGAGGAAGGGAAGGCTCCCTGAAGGGAGCCCAATGCACGACTTGATCCCAGGACTCTATCCTGGGACCTGATCCCGGCACTCCAGGATCACGCCCTGAGCTGAAGGCAGATGCTCAACCACTGAGCAACCCAGGGACCCTGAAGCCACTGATCTTGAATGGGAGTCTTAGTATTTATACTTTTCTTCTGTTAATGTCAACAATTACATATATTAAATGCACATGGCATGCATATATTTATTTGTATGTGAATATCAGGATAATATGGGTATAGCAGAACAAATAATATATATCAGGATAAAAAAATGAAAGAGAAAATTATTGCAGGAAAAAGAAGACAACTGGGGATAAGGAGCAAAATTATGGACGAGGTGAATGCACAAAAATGCATGCCATATCATCCTGTACAACAATAGATGTGAAGAAGATTTGTTTCTGAGTTACCTCCTACTTATGAAAACAAAGAAGGGAACAAAATCATTAACATGTTTCGTAATGTTGATAAAATAGAAACAAACCATTTGTTTGTATTAAACTAAAAAAGTTTCTCTTATGAGTCCTCATAAATGAAATGTACCATAGTGAAGAATGTTTTAAGATCTCTAAAATAAATACATCAGCAAAAATTTCCAGCATAGTTTCTTGTTTGTATCATGAGAACTGATGGCAAAATATAAAATTGCATTTTGGTAAAATAATATTGCAATATACAAAATTTTTGAGATTAATGTAAGAAAAGTGCTAATATTAAAATTCATGTTCAAGTTTGGTGGCTCATTAACCTGTCAGGGATCTTCTGTGTGATTTTTGAGTGACTGAGCATGTTTTCAAAATACTGGAGCTTCTCTCTAACAAATGAGAATCTATGATTCAGCAAGGGCAAAGGATTTTATTATTGAATGTACTACTAGGAACTTGTAACTCTCACCTGTGTATAGCCAGCCTAAGGCTATGTTCTAAACCAAACTCTTATTGGATACATAATCTTCTATTTGTTTAAGTTGTATATGTATTCAAGACCAAGTAGGCTATATTGTGAGACCCTTAATAAATAATTCATTGATTAATTGAATTGCTGATTGTTATTCATCCCCTTTACCTTCACCACTACCTCTGCTCTGTTCTCTCCATGTTCCAAAATCAATTATTAGCTTATATTCTGAGTGCATTCTTAGCTTTCTAGAGCTGTGCTGTTAAATCTAGATTTGTCGTTATTTTTCTGCTTCTCCTCCTGCACCAATCAGCCTCTGGTCCTGTTTTCTTGTAAATGGTAAGCTTTTTCAGGGCACAGTCTGGTATATGACATTAATATATGCCTTTAAAACTATAGTTGATAAGCCATAATTTAATAATGCATTCAGTGCTAATTGTGATTTAGTTCCTCACTGAAGAAACATATTTTAAATGGTATTTGATGGGGGAAAGTCCATTATATTGAAAGAGATAATGGGGATAACCGTTTATCAGTAGGGCCAATCTCTTGAGTGGAGAAGCCACAGAAGCATTATTACTTCCCTGGTGTCTGTAGACCTGGCCATTAGCTAAAACACTGTCCACGGAATGGAATTTTGAAAACCTTTTTACACTGAGTTGCCGGTATTATTTTACTTGTTTTTTTTCTTTTTTTAATAATAAATTTATTTTTTATTGGTGTTCAATTTGCCAACATACAGAATAACACCCAGTACTCATCCCGTCAAGTGCCCCCCTCAGTGCCCGTCACCCATTCACCCCCACCCCCCACCCTCCTCCCCTTCCACCACCCCTAGTTCGTTTCCCAGAGTTAAGAGTCTTTATGTTTTGTCTCCCTTTCTGATATTTCCTACCCATTTCTTCACCCTTCCTTTCTATTCCCTTTCACTATTATTTATATTCCCCAAATGAATGAGAACATATAATGTTTGTCCTTCTCCGATTGAGTCATTTCACTCAGCATAATACCCTCCAGTTCCATCCACGTTGAAGCAAATGGTGGGTATTTGTCATTTCTAATGGCTGAGTAATATTCCATTGTATACATAAACCACATCTTCTTTATCCATTCATCTTTCGATGGACACCGAGGCTCCTTCCACAGTTTGGCTATTGTGGACATTGCTGCTAGAAACATCGGGGTGCAGGTGTCCCGGCGTTTCATTGCATCTGCATCTTTGGGGTAAATCCCCAGCAGTGCAATTGCTGGGTTGTTTACTTGTTTTTTGTTGTTGTTGTTTTTTGTTTTTTTTTTTAGTTTTGACCCTCAACACCTTCTGTTTACTTGTTAATTTAATATTATATTCATAAGGGGCTGGTAGACAGTAACTCAGAATGTGGGTAATTAACTATTTTTATTGGTGATTAAATGGCTATGTCTATTTTATTTATTTTATCTTAATGACTCCCTCTAAAAGACAAAGATACCAATGTCTTTTCAGAACATATAAAGCCACTTGTGGAATAAGTTTAGCATCCCTGTTTGAATTACTTAAAAGGGAGATTGTCTTTAAAATGAGTGGGTTTTTTACAGAACTCTACAATCCAGGGTTTATGAGAAGAAACATTGAAACAGGGTTTGTTTCCAAGAATAAAGAATTAAAATTCTTTGTAAAAGCTACAGAATGAATCAAAATTATACTATTTCTCTTCAGCAGTATAAATTTGATGTTAGATCATATTCAATTAGAGGAAATGCCAATTTATCAAAAATTTAGAAAATTGTCCATATCACTCTTGTTTAACTTGAAATTCATCTACACATAGTGGAAATCTAATGTTCCAGAATATCAAAAACATTGGAAGGGAAATTTTAACAATGAGATGAACGGATTTCTAATATGCTACCTAAAGCATTTTATATGTGAATCTCTAGTACCAAAAGGACTCTATTTTTTCATAAAATGTCAACCTAAATGATGCATGCATATGGACTATAATAACCAAATGGCAAAACAATACTAATACTGATGAATAAACAAATGAATTGTTGAATACAATTAAACAATATAAGCTAATTTTTCTACCTTTCAAGATATCTTTGTGCAGATATGATTGTTGAAAATGTCTGAGCTGAATGGGTTTTTCCACATTTTATATATATATATATATATATATATATATATATATATATATATATATATTTTTATGTATATATGTGTATAGGTACACATATACATACACATATATACATTATATAATATAATTATTTAGTCACGAGTTCCTAGTGAATTTCTCATCTTGTTTTGTTGGATGAAGAGCTCTGGAACATGCAGATTCTTTAACAGGGACAATCCAGTGACCTAAAGCTACACTTCAGTAGACATGCAGGCTTCTCTATGATTACCACTAAATACGATGTCAGAATAACAGAATAATCTCTCTACCTCTTTCCACAAATATGAAAAGTCCCTCAGCACGAAACACTCAGCTCCAGTGGACATTATGAATATTTTTTGAGTTGAAAAGGAATGGAAGACTGTTTTATGTCACTCACTAACTTTTTACATCTTAGTCAGAAGAGATCTGCTCTTATTCTTCGTTCTCAGCTGTCCTGCCTATTAGCATTACAGCAGGAAAAGCAGACAGGTATGTCTTAGAAAACTCTGGAAGCTTTCTATCCACTTTAGAAAATTTAGCAATTCTATTCCTGACCTCTAGCTGTCTGTAACTTCATCCAAAGTTACAGACAAAGTTTCCCCACCTGAAAGTTGAGTCACTTTCTTGAATTAACAGAAATGACACTGTCAGATGAAAAGGGCATGACATACTCTTTTTAAAATATCTTTCATTATAAAACCTTTTCCTGACTTATGACCTCCTGAAAGGAAATGCCTTGCTTTGCCTTGTTGTGAACCTCACCTCATGTAATATATTTTATTAGAAGTCAAAGCTAACTGCCTTCTACCTCTGACAGAATAAAAGGGTGCTAAGCTAGGAATTGTTTTAAAAGCCCCAGAAACCTTTACATGGGACCCAGGGTAAATATATATTCATACAGACATATACCTGCAAGTGCATATATAATATACACATATACATATGTTCATGCATTCATCTATAATATATATTGCTATAAAAAGCCCTGTTTGCTACTGTTTTACTGTTTCACCTTGGACATGTTGCTTAACCTTTAAGTCTTCAGCTATAAAATATGTGTTTAGGAGACTAAGTAAGGTATAAAGTATCTATTAAAGTGTCTGGCATCAAGAAGGTTTTCAATAAATGGTAGCTACAAACAGTACCTTGGTGTGTTATTAAATGTATGCAGCAAAGCCGACTGAGCCCACCACCTAGGGTTACCATGAGGACCATGAGAGAATTTGTGTGAAAGTGTTTTATGTACAGGAAAGTGTCATACAGGGGCACCTGGGTGGCTCAGTGGTGAGGGTCTGCCTTCAGCTGAGGTCATGATCCCGGGGTACTGGGATCAAGTCCTGCATCAGGCTCCCCAAAGGGAGCCTACTTCTCCCCGACCTGTGTCTCTGCCTCTGTCTCTTCCTGTGTCTCTCGTGAATAAATATTTTTTTTTAAAAAAGGAAAGTGTCATACACGTGAAAAAATATTGTTATGGAAGGAGTGTATCAGATAGGGGCTAAAAAAGAAAAAAAATGAAAGAGAGGTGACAGGAAAATCTTGTGATAACAGTTTACCTAATCCACATTAAGTCGATTTTTTATAATAAATTTATTTTTTATTGGTGTACAATTTGCCAACATACAGAATAACACCCAGTGCTCATCCCGTCAAGTGCCCCCCTCAGTGCCCGTCACCCATTCACCCCCACCCCCCACCCTCCTCCCCTTCCACCACCCCTAGTTCGTTTCCCAGAGTTAGGAGTCTTTATGTTCTGTCTCCCTTTCTGATATTTCCCACACATTTCTTCTCCGTTCCCTTCTATTCCCTTTCACTATTATTTATATTCCCCAAATGAATGAGAACATATAATGTTTGTCCTTCTCCGACTGACTTATTTCACTCAGCTTAATACCTTCCAATTCCATCCATGTTGAAGCAAATGGTGGGTATTTGTCATTTCTAATGGCTGAGTTATATTCCATTGTATACATAAGTCTAATGATCTTAACAAACACTATAGCTCCAGTAATGTCCAAAATGGCAGGGGTAGTGGTTTAAAGCATTATGACACCAATGGGAAGGCGGCACATGCCACATTATCAGCTGATGACCTGTTTTTAAAATTATGCCCCCTTTTCTCTTTTGTGATTAACCTAATGTCTATCACAATAAAAAGAGAAGCACTGTGGCCAGAGAAACTGTGATGCTTTTGTGACAGTTGAAGTCAGGCAAGTCATTCCTATGCTAAAAAGAATTGTAAAATAAGCTGGTAACCTATCACTGCGTGCTGGGATCTTTTCATTAAATTGTGTGTGTGTGTGTGTGTGTGTGTTATCTAATATGGCTTTAGAATTGTAGTAAAGTAAAGGAAAATAAAATCTGAGATTATGTAGTAGTCCAATGATAACAAACTATCAGAAAGAGACAAAGACTGTATTTTAGTCTCCTAGAGGATTTTATTTAGATATTTTAGTTCCTTAGTATTCTGTTAAATAGAATACTATTTATCTATTCATCTACTCATTTGTTTTGTTTGTTTTGTTTAGAGAGGAAAAGGTGGGGGGCAGAAGGAAAGGGAAAAAGAGAATCTTAAGTATGCTCCATGCCGAGGGTGGAGTCTCACAACCCTGAGGTCATGACCTGAGCTGAAATCAAGAGTCAAATTCTTAAGCCACCCAGGTGGCCCTAAATGGAATACTTTTTAAAGATAAGAATAACACAATTTGTAATATATATATTATATATATATATAATATATATATGTGTAGTTGCTGTGAATTGAAAATTAAAACAAATATTATAAATCACTCTCACCCTTTATTTTCTAAGACTACCATCTTTTCATTCAAATTAGGTTAAATTAAATGGTTAAAAAATTAAATGGTCAAATAGTTAAATGGTTAAAATGCCAAAGAATGACACTCATCTTAGTCATACTTAGATTTAGTATTGGTTAATAACATCATTCAGTGTTTTTGAAAATTTTTCATATGCCAAGCACTGTGCTAAATGCTAAGAACTTAAGGATAAGATATGCTTCCTATCACTTCTGGTGAGTATATGAAATGCTCATTGTCTCTGAACAATGAGAGAGAGGTAGATCAGTAGATTAAAAAATTCAATACAATGTGATAAAAAGTGATGTAACAAATTAAACTCTATAATAAAAATTCTACTGGAGCATAGTTCAGAGGAATACAAAATTTATGGTACTTTAGAAATTTAAAGGGAGGGCAGCCCAGTTGGCTCAGCGGTTTAGCACCACCTTCAGCCCGAGGCATGATCCTGGAGACCCAAGATTGAGTCCCACGTCGGGCTCCCTGCATGGAGCCTGCTTCTCCTTCTGCCTGTGTCTTTGCCTCTCTGTCTCTCTCTGTGTGTCTCTCATGAATAAATAAATAAAATCTTAAAAAAAAAAAAAGAAATGTAAAGGGAATCCAATAAAGTGATTATTCAGTTGAAGGAGCGGCATCTTGGGCAGGTAGTGAAGGGAATTCTATGCAGAGGTTATCTGATGCTGGAGAAACAATAAGGAAATGGAGTCAAGAGTATGCTACTTATGAAGAAGAAAGAAGTTCAGTGTAGCTGGGATATATGGTACCCATGGAGAAGGAAATGGAAGGAACTGAGACTAGAGAGTACTAAAGAGTATTGAATGCTTTTCTATAGAATCTGGTCTTATTTGGAAGCCAGGGGTTAGTCACTGGAGGGGGTTAGTCACTGGAGGATTAGTCACTGGGGGTTAGTCACTGGAGGATTCAAGGCAGTAGGCTGATGCCCACAGATTTTCATTCAGAAATATAAGAGAAGTGGTTGGGAGCTGGATCACACAGTGTCCTCTCAGTCACTGTAAATGCTTTGACTTTTATTCCAACTAAGACTGAAAATTTCAGCAAAGGAATGACATAATCTATATAATTTTTGAAGCATAATTCTATCTGCTTGTAGAGAATAAGCTATGTGGATAAGGACAGCAGGAATACCAGTTAGAGAACTAATGCACTTATCCAGGACAGAGGTAGTGGTGGCTTGGACAAGGGTTGTAGTGATGGTGGAAGTGTGAGGAATACTTGTTTCAGGATATACTTAGAATGCAGAGATGAGAGAGGATTTGCTGCTAACTTTAATATGATTAAAAGAACAGGGATCCCTGGGTGGCGCAGCGGTTTAGCGCCTGCCTTTGGCCCAGGGCGCGATCCTGGAGACCGGGGATCCAATCCCACGTCGGGCTCCCGATGCATGGAGCCTGCTTCTCCCTCTGCCTATGTCTCTGCCTCTCTCTCTCTCTCACTGTGTGGCTATCATAAATACATTTAAAAAAAAAAAGAAAAAAAAAAAAAAAAAGAACAGCTGTAAGGTTTTTGACCTGAGCAATTGGAAGGATGGAGTTGCTATGCTGAGATGCCGAAGAAACCCTTTTAGGAAGAGGGTGGTACTATTCTATGTTTCACTGTTACTGTTGAGATGCCTATAAGCATCCAGGTGGAAATTATGAGTAGAAATTGGTATTTATGAGACTATATTTGGAGGAGAGATCTGGGTTGGGGAAATATAGACTTGGGAATTGTCAGTGTATTTTAAACCAAAGAGATGGGCCATTTTCCTTGGGAATGAGTATATATTGAGCAGATGACTCAAGGATTAAGTGCTGTATGTGGCACTCTAATATTTGGTTACCGGAAATAAAAAGAGGGCCTGGCAAAGGAGCATAACAAGGAGTAGCTATTGTTATTGGCAGGAGAAGAAACCTATACTGCACAAATCAAACAAAGAACATGTTTCAAAAAGGAACAAGTAAAACTACAATAGTAAATGCTATTGATACATGAAGGAAGAGAAGAAACTATTTGATTTTGTAATTGTGGATTATTTGTGACCTTGGCCATAGCAGTTTGATAATGTGGAAACAGACAAAAGCCTGTTTGAAGTAGGTTCAAGAGAGAATTAAAAAAAGAGGAAGGAGAGAATACCAAAAGAAGTAGGGGTAGAGTTTTGCTCTTGAGAGAATAGAGACAGTGGCTGGAGGATTATGGGAGGCAATAGAGTTTCTAGTTTTTACAATATAAGATAATAGAGCTTGCTTGCACATTGATGGAAATGATGGTGCCAAGAGGGCAAAATTGATAGTGCAGGGAGATAAAAATGACCAGAGGCTTTGTGTAATTAGAAGATATTGAATCCATTGTAAAATGGAATTTAATGTTAGGAACATAGACAGATTTATTCATTATAACAAGATGGAAAATGTATATGGTACAGATACACTTTTGTTGGTATAGTTGGACAGTTACAACAGTCCAGGTAAGAAAGGGTAGCCTAGATCAAGTTATGCATGGAGGTAGAAGTGTACAGATTCAGAAGATAGAAAGCAGTATGGACAGGACTTAGTGCTTATTTTGGAGTGGGAAGTGAGAGAGAAATCTCCATCTACAATTCAGTTAAACTAATCTTAGCGAAAGATAAAGATTTTGGAGTCACAAAATTATAGAGACTGTAGAAGTAGTTAGACACATATATTTAGAGGGGAGAAAAGAAAGAGCCTCAAGGTAGTTCCTGACTTAGTTTCTGCTCTGTTTATCACAACCAGAGATAATGGGATAAAGACATCCTGAGCAGGGAGAGGTGGATAAGTGCTTGGTTTAGTCTCTTTGAGAAATGGTAGAAGGAATAAACCAAGTAAAAATCCAATACTATAAATTTCTAGTGACACCAGTCTCTATGCCTATTAACCATTTTTAGCAGGATTCATAGAGCAGGAATCAGAATGGAAAACCTGATGGCAGGGAGGGAAGTTTCCTGTGAATAAGGATTTTAAGGATAATTGAGACATGTAGGCATGTGGGGCAGGAGATGATAGTTAACATATTACCTATTATTAACTTAATTTCCCTGATATAACAGAGTTCTGAGAATGCAATCAGAAATTAATACCCATATCTGAGCTAGCAGTATATTTACCTCTAGGATATAACTCAGTCCTTTCCTAAGTTCACATAATTGTTCAGAGAAAGATACCTGGTCCAGAGGGAACTCATCTAGGGGCTAGGTATCCAGAATAATCTCCACATCTCCAGGCCATCTAATAAGCAAATGAAATTGCATATTCAACCTTAATTCTTTTATTATATAAAGTAACATATTCACAAGTTCCAGTGATTAGGGCATGGATATCTTTGGGGACCCATATTTTGCCCACCACAACATCATAACATGACTACTAGCACACCCTGCTATTTAAGATCTCATAAGATTTAATAAAAATACTTTTCTGCTGCATGTACTCTTTAGGATCCCTGCAGATTTTGTACAACTTATATTTTAATGGTTATCCTTTATGCTGTTCTATTTCTACTAAAATGCTTCTCAGTCCCACCCATTCTATTTCTATTCTGTACCATGCCAGACAAAATGGGAAATGTAAATTTGGGAATTGAGGGTGGGAGTACAGGGGTGGGGTGGGGTGGTAGATAAAATTAAATAAAAATGTCAGTCCCACAAAGCTTATTGGTACATAAGACCTTATTAAAGATTTGGTAAAATTGAGGGGGAAAGGGCATAATTGTGGTGACAATTATATAGCTGGCATCAAGTATTTTCAAATTGAACATCCCTAGTCTTAAAAGTTCTTTCAGTTCTCATCCTTAGGGGTTTTTACTTTTTTCTCTCTTTATTTTGTCCATTTGTTAATTTTTAAAATTTCAATTCCAGTATAGTTAACATAGAGTATTACGTTAGTTTCGGGTGTAAAATTAGTGATTCAGCAATTCTGTACATTACTCAGTGCTCATCATGATAAGTGTACACTTCATCCCTTTCACCTAATTCACCCATCCTCCCACCAACCTTTGTCTCTAGTAACCATTAGTTTGTTCTCTATAGGTAAGAGTCTGTTCTTTTTTTTGTCTCTTTTTTTCTTTGTTTTGTTTCTTAAATTCCCCATGAGTGAAATAATATTGTATTTGTTTTTCTCTGACTTATTTCACTTAGCATTATACTCTCTAAGTCCAATCATGATGTTGCAAATGGCAATATTTCATTATTTTTTCTGGCTGAATAGTATTCCTTTGTCTATGTATACACAGTGATTAGGGCATGGATAATCACACACACACACACACACACACCACATCTTTATCCATTCATCTATTGATGAACATTTAAATTGCTTTTCTATCTTGACTATTGTAAATAATGCTGCTATAAACGTAGGAGTGTATATATCTTTTGAAATTAGTTTTATTCATTTCTTTGTGTAAATATCCAGTAGTGGAATTACTGGATCATATGGTAATTCTATTTTTAATATTTGAAGAACATCCATACTGTTTTTCACAGTGGATGTGCCAGTTTGCATTCCTTGCGTGAGGGTTCTTTTTCCTCCACATCCTTGCCAATAGTTACTGTTTCTTGTGTTTTTGACTTTAGCCATTCAGTAGGTGTGAAGTGATTATCTCATTGTGGTTTTGATTTGTATTTCTCTGATGATGAGTGACAACGAGCATTTTTTCATGTCTATTGGCCATCTGGATGTTTTCTTTGGAGAAATGCCTGTTCATGTCTTCTGCCCATTTTTAAATTGGATTATTTGGGGGTTTGGGGGTATTGAGTTTTATGAGTTCTTTATATATTTTGGATACTAACTCCTTATCAGACATGTCATTTGCAAATATCACCTATTAAATAGGTTGTCTTTTGGTTTTGTTCTTTGTTTCCTTTGCTGTATGGAAGCTTTTTATTTTCATATAGTCACAATACTTCTTGTTTGTTTGCTTTTTTTTGTTTAGTTTTGTGTTGCTTTTGTTTCCCTTGCCTCAGGAGACATAGGGAAAAGCTCTAAGTTTTTTTACCATTGAGTATGGTACTAGCTGTGGGTTTTTCATATATGACTCTTATTATGCTGAGGTATGTTCCCTTTAAACCTACTTCATTGAGGGTTTTTATCATGAATAGATGTTGTACTTTGTCAAATGCTTTTTCTGCATCTATTGAAATGATTATATGGTTTTTACTCTTTCTCTTGCTGATGTGATTTATGACAACTGAGCCACCCTTGTATCCTGGGACTAAATCCTACTTGATCATGGTGAATAATGTTTTTAATGTATTGTTGAATTTGGTTTGTTAGCATCTTGCCAAGGGTTTTTACATCTATGTTCATCAGAGATATTGGTCTATAATTCTCTCTCTCTCTCTTCTCTCTCTCTCTCTCTCTTTTTTTTTTTTTTTTGTATTGTCTTTGTATGGCTTTGGTATCAGGGTAATGCTGGCCTCATGGAATGAATTGGGAAAATTTCCTTACTCTTCTATTTTTTCAAATACTTTGAAAATACATATTAACTCTTCTATAAATGTTTAGTAGAATTCACGTGTGAAGACATCTGATCCTGGACTTTTGTTTGTTGGGAGTTTTTTGATTGCTGATTCAATTTAATTGCTGGTAATCAGTCTGTTCAAATTTTCTTTCTTCCTGATTTTTTGGGAGATTATATATTTTCATGAATTTATCCATTTCTTCTAGTTTGTCCAATTTGTTGACATATAATTTGTTATAATATTATCTTATAATCCTTTATATTTCTGTGGTATTGGTTGTTATTTCTCCTCTTTCATTTCTAATTTTATTTATTTGAGTTCTCTTTTTTAATGACTTTGGCTAAAGGTTTATGAATTTTGTTTTTATTTTCAAAGAACCAGCTTCTGCTTCTGCTTTTGTTGATCTGTTTATTGCTCTTTTAGCTTCTATTTAGCTTATTTCTACTCTAATATTTATTATTTTTTTCATTCTACTGGCTTTGGGCTTGGCTTGTTCTTTTTCTACTACCTTCAGGAGTAAGGTTAGGTATTTCTTTGAAATTTTTCTTCCTTCTTCAGGTAGTCCTGTAGTGCTATAAACTTCCCTCTGAGAATAGCTTTTGATGCATCCCAAAGATTTTGGACTACTGTGTTTCATTTTCATTTGTTCCCATATATCTTTTAGTTTCCTTTTTGATTTTTTGGTTGGCCCGTTCATTGTTTAGTAGCATGTTATTTAACCTCCATGTATTTGTCCTCTTTCTAGATTTTTTCTTGTGGTTGATTTGTAGTTTTATAGCATTGTGGTCAGAAAAGATGAATGGTATGATTTTAGTCTTTTTTCAATTTGTTGAGACATGTTTTGTGGTTTAATATGTAATCTATTCTGGAGAATGTTCTATGTGCACTTGGAAAGAATGATATTCTGCTGTTTTAGGATGGAATGTTTTGAATATATCTGTTAGATCCATCTGATCCAATGTGTCATTCAAAGCTTCTGTTTCCTTATTGATTTTCTGTTTGGATGATATATCCAATGAGATAAGTAGTGTGTTAAAGTCTCCTACTATTACTGTATTAATATCAGTTACTTTCTTTATGTTTGTTATTATGTCCTTTACGTATTTGGGTGCTCCCATGTTGGGTGCCTAAATATTTACAATTGGTATAGGTTCTTGTTAGATTGCTCCTTTTATGATTATGTAGTGCCCTCTTCATCTCTTGTTATAGTCTTTGGTTTAAAGTCTAGTTTGTCCAATATAAGTATTGCTACACTGGCTTTCTTTTCATTTTCATTTGCATGATAAATGCTCTTCCATCTCTTTACTTTTAATCTTAGTATTTTTTTTAGTCTGAAATTAATCTCTCATTGGCAATATATAGATGATTCTTTTTTTTTTATCCATTCCATCACACTGTATCTTTTTATTGGAATGTTAAGCCTATTTAAATTCAAAGTAATTATTGATAGGTTGTGCTTATTGCCATTTTGTTATTTGTTTAATGTTTGTTTTTATAGTTCTCTGTTCCTTTCTTCTCTTGCTCTCTTCTCTCTTTTTTTTTGTATATTTTTTTATTGGAGTTCAATTTGCCAACATATAGTATAACACCTAGTGCTCATCCTGTCAAGTGCCTCGCTTAGTGCCCATCACCCAGTCACCCTATCTCCCTGCCCACCTCCCTTTCCACTACCCCTTGTTCGTTTCCCAGAGTTGGGAGTCTCCCATGTTCTGTCACCCCCTCTGATTTTTTCCCCACTCATTTTTCTCTCCTTTCCCCTATAATCCCTTTCACTATTTTTTATATTCCCCATATGAGTAAAACCATATAATGTTTGTCCTTCTCTGATTGACTTACTTCACTCATCATAATACCCTCCAGTTCCATCCATGTTGATGCAAATGGTGGATATTCAACATTTCTAATGGCTGAATAATATTCCATTGTATATATATATATATATATATATATATATATATATATATACCACATCTTCTTTATCCATTTCTTGCTGTCTTCTCTTATGATTTGCTGGCTTTCTTTGGTGATATACGTGGATACCTTGTTCTTATTTCTTGCATTTCTATTACTGGTTTTTGATTTGTGGTTACCATTAGGTAACCATTAGGTAACTGCTATATTATGCATATTGCAGTCTGTATTAAGCTGATGGTCACGTAGGTTTGAACTCATTCTTTACTCCATTCCTTCCATTTTAGATAATATGGTACCTTACTTTACATCCTTTGATTTTGTGAATTCCTTGACTGATTTTTATAGATATACTTAATTTTACTACTTTTGTGTTTCCTATTTTTCTTACTCATGCTTATGGTCTTTCCTCTCCATTCAAAGAGTCCCCTTTAACATTTCTTAGTCATGAATTCCTTTAACTTCTGTTTGTCTGGGAAACTCTTTATCTTTCCTTTTATTCTGAATTATATAGCCTTGCTGGAGTAAGCATTCTTGCCTGCAGGCTTTTTGTTTCTATTAGCACTTTCTGTCAGTCCCTCTCTTCTGGCCTGCAAAGTTTCTGCTTAAGAATCCACTGATAGCCTTATACAAGTTCTCTTGTATGTAACTGTTTTCTTTTTTCTTGCTGCTTTTAAAATGCTATCCTAATCACTACTTTTTAACATTTTAATTACTCCACTTCTTGGTGTGGGACTCCTTGGGTTGCTTTTGTTGGCAACTCTCTGTGCCTCCTGGATGTGGAGTTCTGTTTCCTTCTCCATTTGGGAAGTTTTCAGCCATTATTTCTTCAAATAAAAGTTCTGACCCCCTTTCTCTCTTTTCACTTTCTCAGATCACTATAATGTGAATTTTCTTATGTTTCATGGTCTTGTTGAGTTTCCTAAGTTTATTTTTATTTATTATTATTATTTTTTTTCTTCCTCCTGTTCAGCTTGATTGCTTTCCATTAGTCTGTACTCCAGGTTGCTGATCCATTCTCTGCTCTCTGCTTCCTCTAGTGTACTATTTATTCCATCTAGTCTCTTTTCAATTTCACTTATTGAGTTTTTCATTTCTGATTGGTTCTTGTTTTCTGTCTCTTTGTTGAGGATCTCACTGAGCTCTTCTAATTTTTTCTCAAATCCAGTGAGTATCTTTATGACTATTATTTTAAATTCTCTGTCAGGCATATTACTTACCTCCATTTTATTTAGCTCTCTTCATGTGACCTTGTCCTTTTCTTTCATTTGCAACATATTCCTCTGTCTCCTTATTTTGTCTATCTGTGTCTTTTTCTATGTGTTAGGAAAGTCAGCTACATCTCTTACTCTTGGAAATTGTGTCTATATGAAGAAGTCTTATAGTGACCTACAGTGCAATATTCCCTGGTGTTTCAGGAGTGTCTTCTATGTATGTTGTATATGCCCAACTGTTGTGGCTGAGCTGCATTTACCTCCAGTCATCTGTAATGGCTCTCTTTGCCTGTTGTGGACAGGACTTGGCCCCTGTATTGTTAACTGGCCAGTCTTCCCAGTACTTTTTTCTATTGGAAGTGTCATTCTACAGAGTTTCTTAGCTTCTGGAAATCTACTAGGGCTTTCCCTTCTCTCTTGTTCCTTCCATCTATTTCAATATCAAGAAGAAACAAAAAAAGAAGAGAGAAGGAAGGACTTTTTTTCTATGCTTTTCTTTACACCTTTTGTTCTGTGGCTGGTTGTCTTATGCCCAAATTAGAAAATATTGTTGAAATGATTCTTAGGTCTTATAATCAAATTTGAAACCTATGTTATGGGACATCCTAGCCTACTTGAATAAGGATACATTTTTACAGCTCTAAAAGTCTCTGTTTCTGAGTTAATTTGCTGCTAGTCTAATAACCCTCATAAGGTGAACTGTTGTTGATCAAATTCAGTATAATAATTGTAGCAAATCCTCTGCTGGAAATATTCAAAACAAAGGATAATTTCATTTTATTCCTGTGCAGAGTGCTAGACACTATATTAGCTTTATGTATAGTTGATTTATTGTACTTTCTGTGTTATTTAGTAATAAATTGCATCTTCATAAAGCATTTCATTTTACAAAAATAAAAATGTATTTTAAAAAATGACATTAAAAAAATAAGAAAATAGAAAAATGACATTAAACACCTCAGATGCAAAAGGCAATATTTTGAAGAAAGTTTTATCTTTGTAAAAATTTCCCTCTAATGAAATATTTATGTTGTTTGAAATTTATAACTTCCTTGTCAAGAAATATAGTTAATGAAAGTCAAGTAAAGAAAATTCAAAGTAATAATTATTCAAAATGTCATGATGAATTTATATGCAATACAAAGTATTTAGAATTAAAATTTATCATTACATTGGATTCTAACTATAAATAAGATTCATATTTTGTGAATTGCAGTGGGTTAGTTGGGAGAAGTATAAATGATCACAACAGATTATTACCTCAGCAGAACATATAATCCCTTTCAATAACTCAACATTAATACTCTTTTCAATTTTTTAAAAATATTTTATTTATTTATTCATGAGAGACAGAGAGAGAGAGGCAGAGACGACATAGGAAGAAGGAGGAGAAGCAAGCTCTATGCAGGGAGCCTGATGTGGGACTCCATCCCAGGACTCCAGGATCACACCCTGAGCCAAAGGCAGAGGCTCAACCACTGACCCATCAAAGTATCCCTACTCATTTCAATGTTTAAACTATCTTTAAGATATTTATGTTGTTTGGTATTCCCAGGGAATTCTATCATGTTGTTTGATTCTTTATAAGAACTTTGAGAATGTCATTATTGATAAGATAATCATATAGTATTAAAATTAAATAATAAAAAATACTCCCAGAACTTCATAAAGATGAGAATAGGGTTTTTCAATAGCCATTCACAGGACTAGACCTGGGCAACAGTGTGAAATTGCAAGCTTGTCTTTGCCATCCTACTTTCTCTTCTTCCCAGAACCTCTACTGACCTGGTATACTTGAGCCTGTGGCCTCAGAAAATGTTTCACATTGCAGACTACCATAATTCCAATTCATTTACCAGAGATTCTTGAGGCATATCTCCAGGGCCACTTCTAAATAAAACTTCTACTTTTTCAATGTGTAGTTGTATCTAGAATGTAAACAAAATTTAGCTGTGTCCAATTAATTTGCTATCAGTAGTCTATAAAAACTGATTTGGCCAAGGTAGAAATAGGTTTAATGAGTTTCTACACTGACCATTTTTCCTGCCACTTGTGCCTTTCTAAAGACTAAGAAAAATAGAGATAGTCACTACACTCTGTTACTGGTCACTAAAATGTCACTTCTGAGAAAATAAAAATGAGACTATGCACTTTTATGGAAATTAAAAGCAAATAAGAGATTGAAACTAATACATATTGGATAGTTAGCATGTGTGAGATACCACATCTATCTTATATGCTGTTCAGATTAGAAAGCTGAAAATTTGTCTGGTTATGTAACAGGCTCAAGGATGGACCATAGCATTTTGCATGATTTAAGGCTGGGCCTAGGAAGTTTTAAAGCTTTTACTTTGCCCCCACCCCACCCCACCCTGCCTCTGTTCTTCTGAGACATTTTCAAATATTGAATAAAAATTAAATGAGTAGAATATCATCTGTTTAACATTAAATTTAGCAATAATGATTTTAAACTGACAAGAATGTATTTTTTCAAATATGAACTTTTTCTTTCTCAAACAAGTGGGTTTGCCCCTTGGTCTGCTCATTGCCCCTTGGATGCTCATTGCCTTGAGCATCAGACCAAGTGCTTTAAATAAATGTACATCAACTTAAATGTTTTAAACATGTTTTTGATGTTTTTGCACTTTGTTTTTTCATTAGACATCTTTGAGGAAATAGAAAAATGGTATGGACGCTCCTGAGAAAATTACCCATTTGCCCAAAATGTGTTGAGATATCCCCTAAAGCCTTTCCTTATATGCTAGTTTTAAAATCTCTGGCAGAGAGGACTGTGGTAAAAGGGAGGTCTAAATAATATCACAAGCATTTGTTTACAAGTTTAAAAGAAATCATGGGTTAATTTCTCAGAAAACAAAGAGTTTTAAAAAGTAGCATGAATTGTTGAAAATTACTCACTACTGATAAAAGTACACATTGCAAAAGGCTTTAAGAACTAATAAATGATGGTAAGATTCAATATAATTATTATGCTGCTTAAGGACAAAATAAAAGGTTTTTTTAATGCAGCACATTTGCATTAGAAATTTTATCATGTTGAATTCTTGAACAAATATATGTGAAATCTCCATAGGTAATCATTTTTAATTCTTTGTGAAAGTTGTATTTGTGCTATGAAATGAATTTATTTTTGCTTTTTTTCTTCTTTTATGCTGCAATGTCTGGTTAACGCTTAAATCCCTCTAGACTTCAGCTTCTGCTATGCTAGGCAGCCTTCTGCTCAAAGAATAAGAGTAAATAATACAAAGAGAACAAACAAGCTTCATTTGTCAGTGTTTACTGGTCTTTATTAATCCTCTGGGCCCCACTCTGTGTCTCCACAGCTAACTGTGCTATTTTCCTGGATGTGTGAAAATAGTCTTTAATCAAAACTATGCCAAGTCATCCCTGGGAATAACCCTTCCCATTTGGATGAGGATAACAAGCTGAACATTGGGTGCTATTTAAGTTTGAATAGTAGCTAAAGAAAAACAAACTAATTTGTTCAAGAGCAGTAGCAGAAACTTGAGGGAAATTGCTTACTTCTGTTGGCATTAGAAGTATTTAAAACCAATGGTGCCTTGAGTCCAAGGACTATATCGACTCAGAAGCATTAAAATTCCATGCACTCAGTCCTGGACATTCTTGGAAGGACTCAGGATCCTTCTTCAACAGGATAAGATTTGGAGAGTATAAATATTTTTAATGGATTCAATTTGAGTTCCCTGCTTTCAATAATGTCAGCAAACAAGTAAATACTTTATATAAGTATATATCAGGATTGTTATTCCCTTTGTATTTTTGTTCCATTTTATCAGAAGAAAGAACTGATAAATAACTCATAAACAGGCTCGTAACTCTTTTGAACTGCCTAGACAAGATTTATTCTACTCATCTATCAATGTTTGGGTTTTTTCCTAAGTACTATCTGCGTTTCACAAAATATGAAGGAGTGATGTCTACATTTTCTAAAGAAACCTGAGCTGTACTTTTTACTTTCAAGTTGTCTACTAACTTGGGGATACAAAGTCTTTGTATTTGAGAAAAAAAGCATAGAGCTTTCAGGGTGCATTGAATTTGCTCAAGTAGATTTCTTTACAAGTAGAACAAATATGTAAAAAATCAGAATCATTTTCATTTGTAGCTACATATGGTTAATAACACAATTAAATTTTATCTTTTATATTAATCTCAGCATGATTTTTATTTAATCAACTTCAAATCGTATCTGTAAGTTACCTTTCTATTTATTTCTGTCTTTATTTTAAATAAAACTTTCAGAGATCAACAGTACATTATTTTTCTGATGTCATTTTAATGAAGTATTTCTCTCCTGAATTGGTCTGGCATATAAGAAGTTTTGGGGTCACCACTGTCTTAATAACAAGTAAAAAGCTGAATAAACTAAAAAAGAAACAATTTTTAGATTCATAACAAAGAGAGATCATAGGGAAATCTGCTGCCTCTAAAACTTGACAAACAGGTGAACACAGAGAATCAAAACTTACTAAAGCAGAACACACAGGTTGAAATCTCTGTGGGAGTTAGTGCCAGAGTAGGAAAATCTGAATTGTAATTGGCAAATTGATGAAAGCTTATTGTGGACAACTTTGAGACTTAAAAACACCAGGGGCACTCAGTCAAATGGAGGCCCTATATGATGGAGTTTGTCACCAGGAAGCCTACATAGTTCTCATAATGAAAACTACCAAAAAAAAAAAAAAAATCCTTTGTGTTTTCTGAAGAGGGAACGGGAAAGAAACCATTTTGAAAATATACCAGAGCATTCTGTTCTTGAAAATGCTTGCTCTCAGGAGAAACTAATTTGCCAGAGTCTAGTATCCTATGGTTTTATGAGAGCCTTACTGAACTGGGAGAAAGGAAATACCCAACTCTAGCCTATTGAGCCATTCTGTACCTCTAAGGGGAGATAAAAACTGAGAAACACGTAATAGTTCACAGTCCACAGTTCTAGTGTCACTAAAAGACTGAGGCCTAATAATAGACTCCCTTCCCCCAATACATTATCACCACATTATTAAAGGCCTATTTATAGCAGTTCCTGTTACCTAGCATATCATGAAAAAATTACAAGATGAGGTAAAAGGCAAAAAACAGGATGAAGAAATAGAATAAGCATCAGAACCAGACTTAGCTATGAGCAAGGGTATTGGAATTATTACAGCAGAAATTTAAGACAACTATGTTTAATATACAAAGCAGTCCAAAAGATAAAGTAAACAGAATGAAAGAACAGATGGACAATATAAGCAGAGAAATGGAAATTTCAAGAGAGATTCAAAAAAGAAATGCTATAGACCAAAAATACTGTAAGATAAATGAAGAATTAAAAATTTGATGGGCTTCTTAGTGGATTATACACAGTTGGGGAAACAATCTTTGGGCCTGAGTATATCTCAATAGAAACCTCAAAGACTAAAAAGCAAACAGAAACAAACAAACAAAAAAATGACTAGAAAAAAAAGAAGGAAACAATAGAAAAGAATATTAAAAAAAAACTCGAGAAAACTACAAAAGGTATTATATACATGTAATGGGAATACCAGAAGAAAAAGAAAGAAAGAGAAGAAGTATTTGAGGCAATAAGAACTTGTCCAAATTAATGCCAGACACCAAACCACAGGTCTTGGAAGCTCAGAGAACACCAGGCAGGATAAATGCAAACAAAACAAAACAA
The DNA here is from genome assembly GCF_048164855.1 of Canis lupus baileyi. Lineage (NCBI taxonomy): Eukaryota > Metazoa > Chordata > Mammalia > Carnivora > Canidae > Canis > Canis lupus. The sequence goes on along the minus strand of NC_132855.1, from coordinate 49,751,338 downwards.
AACAAAACAAAACACTACACCTAGATATATCAGTTACAAACTACAGAAAATCAAATATAAAAAAATCCTAAGCAATCCAGAGGAAATAAACATTTTACCTAAGGAGAAGAAAAGATACAAATTACATCTAACTTCCCCTCAGAAGCTAAGCAAGAAGAGAGTGACATATTTAGTGTTAAGAGAAAAAGGCTCATTAACCTAGAAGTCTTTACCCTGTGAAATTATCTTTTAAAAAGTGAAAGACAAATAAAGATCCTCCAACACAAATACAAACTGAGGGAATTTGTTGCCAGTAGACTCATCTTCCCAGAAAATGTTAAAATGACTTCTTCAGAGAGGAGGAACATGATATAGGTTAGAGACTCAGATCTCCATAAAAAAAGAAAGAGAATCAGAAAAGGAATAAGTGAAGGTAAATAAAACTTTTATTTTTTGTACTTTATTCAAAATAATAATAGCAATGTATTTGACTATGTCCATATATATTATGTATGTATATGTATGCTTATCTATGCTTATATATGCCTATGTGCATTATATGTGCATTCATATAAGTGAATGAATGACAGCAGTGATATAAGGGACAAGAGGGAGGAATTGGGATAATTTTGTTATTATAAGATGTTATACTGATGAGTGTTATAGTGTTATTTGAAAGTGGACTTGAGTACTTTTAAATGTATATTGCAAATCTTTAAAAAAATTTAAAAAGTAAAAAAAAAAAGGAGCAAAACAGATATACTGAGAAAAGAGAATTACGCAAAATGTTCAAATAAAACCACAAAAGGAAGAATAAGAGTAGAAGACAAAAATAGGAACAAAGTACAAGAGTAACAAATAGTAAACACTAATAAATATGGTAGATATGAATCCAGCTATATCAAAAATCATTGTAAACATCAGTAGTCTAAATGCATCAATTAAGAGATAAAAATAGAATGGATCAAAAAATTAGACTTAACTATATGTTGTCCACAAGAAACCCATCTTAAATATAAAGATACATATAGATTATAAGTAAATGAATGGAGAAAGTTATGCTAACCATAACCATAACCATGGATTTTAACACTACTCAAAAGAAGACAGGAGTAACTATATAAATTTTGGTAGAGTAAGCTTCAGAGCCAGGGTTGTTATCAGGGGTAAAAAGCAGCAATTTCATAATGACAAAGGGGCCAATACTCTAAGAAGAAATAATAATCTTTGACGTGTATGTGTCTAACAACCGAGTCAAACTATGTGAGGCAAAAACTGATAGAACTGCAAGGAAAAATAGATGAATCCACTATTATAATTGGAGACTTTAACACCCCTCTATCATAAAGAGACAGATCCAATAGGTAGAAAGTTAGTAAACACATAGTTAACGACATCATCAATCGACTGGATATAACGAACGTCTATAGACTATCTAACAACAGCAGAATACACTTTCTTGTCCAGCTTACGTCGAATATTTACAGGATAAACCACATTCTGGACCATAAAAAAAATACCTTAACATGCACCCTGCATCCTGATGTTTATTGCAGTATTATCTACAATGGCCAATATGGGAACAGGCCATATGTCCATTAACTGATTAATAGATAAAGAAGAAAAAAATAGATAAAGAAGATGTGGTGTATATATATATATATATATATATATATATATACACACACACACACAATGGAGTATTACTCAGCTATAAAAAAAGAATGAAATCTTGCCATTTGCAGTGATGTGGTTGGAGCTAGAGAGCATTATGCTAAGCAAAATGTCAGTCAGAGAAAGACAAATACCATATGATCTCACTCATGTGGAATTTAAGAAACAAAACAAATGAACATAGGGGACAACAAAAAAAGAGAGGCAAAGCAAGAAATAGACGCTTAATTATAGAGAACAAACTGATGGTTACTAGAAGGAGGGTGAGTGGGAGATGGTATAAATAGATGATGGATATTAAGGAGAGTACATGTGATGAGCACTGAGTGATGTATATAAGTGATGAATCAATAAATTCTACACCTGTAACCAATATTACACTGTATGTTGACTACCTAGAATTTAAATTAAAACTTGGAGAAAGAAAACTATAAATGAGGAAACATCACTAGAGCTTCCATGACATTAAAAAAATAATAAAAGAGGGATGCCTGGGTGGTTCAGTAGGTTAAGCATCTGCCTTCAGCTCAGGTCATGATCCCAGAGTCTGGGGATTGATCTCCATGTTGGGCTTTCTGCTCACTGGGGGAAGGAGTCTGCTTCTCCCTCTCTGTCTGTGTTCTGTCTCACTCACTCACTCTCTCAAATAAATAAAATCTTTAAAAAAAAAAGAATAATAAGAGAATACTATGAACAAGTCTGTGTCTGTTAATTTGATAACCTAGATGAAATGAACCAATTCCTTGAAAGATACAATCTGCACAAACTCATACAAAAATAAATATATAATCTGAATAGGCCTGTATCTAGTAAAGAAATTGAATTAGTGATTAACCTTTCAAAACAGAAAACACCACGCCCAACTGGATTCACTGGTGAATTCTAATGGACACTTAAAGTGGAAATTACACCAATTCTGTATAATATCTTTCAGAAGATAGAAGCTGAGGGAATAAATACTTCCTAACTCAGACTGGCAATTTCTTCTAAAACTAAACATGGTTTCACCATGTGATCCAGCTCCTTGGTATTTACCCAAATAAACTGAAAACTCATGTCCACACAATAATTTACACACACATATTTATAGCAGTTTTATTCATAATTGCCAAAACTTAAGCACAACCAATATGCCCTTCAGTATGTGAGTGGATAAGTAAACTGTGGTACCTCCAGACTATGGAATATTAAACAGTGCTAAAAAGAAATGAGCCGCTAAGCTATGAAAAGACATAGAGGAAACTTAAAGGCATATTACTAAGTGAAAGAAGCCATTCTGAAAAGCCTATGTACTGTTTGATCCCAAAATATGACATCTTAGGAAAGGTAAAACTGGGAGAAGTAAAAGGATCAGTGGTTACTAAAGGTTAGTGGGAAGGAGGGATGAGGGGTAGAGCATAGAGGATTCTTAAGGCAGTGAAACTTGTCTGTATGGTACTGTAATGGTGGATACACGGGATAATTTAACAAGATTGTGCATACACCATAGAATATGCAACACCAAGAATGAACCCTGATGTAACCTATAGAAAAGAAAAACTGTGGGTTTCCTAAGTGATCTTAGACATTTATTAGCTCTCTGTGACCCTCTGTTAAATAGATATATTAAGTCAAAGAGTCATGTTTTTAGGGTGGTGGTGTCAACGGAGTGTCAATGTAGGTTTATTAATTATAAAAAATATGTAAGGGAAGTTGATAATGGCTATGCATGTGTGGGGGCAGGTGGAGTGTGGGGGAATCTCTGTACCTTTCACTTAGTTTTGCTATGATCCTAAAACTGTGCTAAAATATAAAGTCTATTTTAAAAGCCTCACATTTTCTAATTATAAATGACATTAGTATAGAAGTTTTTTTTGAACATTTTTTTAAAGATTTAATTTATTTATTTATTCATGAGAGACAGAGAGAGAGGCGGAGACATAGGCAGAGGGAGAAGCAGACTCCTTGTGAGGACCCTGATGTGGGACTTGATCCTGGGACCCCAGAATCACTACCCAAGTCAAAGGCAGACATTCAACCACTCAACCACTATGAGCCACCCAGGTGTCCCTAGAACATGTTTTAAATTGGCACATGTATTTTATGCTATTTTCAAATTAACTGATGTGAGTTCAAGCTTCTTTATAAAATGGAGATATTGAAATAGTTCCAATTTGTGATATTTAATTTGGGCACCTAATTTTTTTAGCTTTCTGATCCTAAGTGCACATAAAAACATAAAAATATTTTATAATATCCATAACTAAAAAAATTAAACATTCATATGAAATACTTTACAACACAGGTTGTCATTCATTTTTAGTAACTTTAATATTTACTAGTTGCTTAATAGTATATAGAATTTTAACCTATTCCAAGAAAGGAAAGCAGATGTTGAGGTAAGCAAAATATGGAGATGAGAGAGGAAAAAATATCCATGTCTTAATGGTCTGAGAGCTTAGTGATCTAATTTACTAGAAAAGAATTTAGAGTACTTTCCTTCATCATTGCTTATTTTCTTTATATCTAATGACACATAATGGCTCTAAACACAAAAGTATTCTACCTGAAATGAAAAAGATAAGGCAGTTGCTTACCAGTCTTTGGTGTTACTCATTTTTTCAAAAACTATCTTATTTTTTAAAAAGTCTTAATGAGTTTACAAAGAAGCAGAATTTTGTAATCAAAAGACTTGTTCAATCATACAATTCCACATTCATTCCTTTGTACATACATATATGTGTTTATTCAACATATACTTATTGAACACTTCCTCCATGCCTGACACAATAGTAGGCAACAAGAATGTAAAAAATGAATTACTTATAGCTACTCTTCATAAGGATCTAATAGAGCAATAGATCAGAATGTCTTATAAAGAGGTGATCATTGAATATTATAGCAAGTGCAATGAGAAGGATACGCATTTTCACACCAAGAAAGATGTAACTAATTTAGGTTGGGGAAGATTCCTCAATTAGGAATCAAAACTTTATATCCTATTCTAGATTTTCCACTGAGAAAACCTGTGGATTTCCTAAGTGACTTGGGCAAATTATTAACTCACTCAACCCTAGTTCCCTCCTCTGCTAAATAAGTCTATCTGTACACTAAGTCAAAGAGCCACTTTTTAAAAGACATTCTTTTACATTTTTACTTTAATTCTAGTATAACTAACTACAGTGTTTTATTACTTTCAGGTGTCCAATTGGAGTCAATTTTTGAAAAATATTTATTTATTTTAGAGAGAGAGAGCACAAGTTGCGAGGGGCAGAAGGAGAGGAGAGAGAATTTCAAGCAGACTCAATGCTAAGCATGGAGTCTGACTTGGGGCTCAATCTCATGACCCGGAGATCATTACCTGAGCTGAAACCAAGAGTTGGACTCAGTTAACTGACTGAGCTACCTGAGTGCTCCCAAAGTCATTTGTGAGAGAATAAAATGAAATTCTCTGTCTATGTGCTCCAATGTTCCTCAGAACACTAGATTTAATTAAAAACAAACCAACAGAAAAACTTACCTCCTTGACCAAATTAAATCTGAGTATTTTTCCACTTATAGGGTCACAATGCACCTTAACATAGTCTGATTAATTCGACAGAAAAGAAATTTATTTGATCTAATTTAATCCAGAGTTTCCCTATTTTATCTAGTCTCTGACTTTGCTTATAAATATATTGCTAAACATATACTGGGTATCCTACTCTATATGGTATATAATGGTAACATTATTAAAATTTAAGTACTCTATGGATAGCAAGCATTTAAGTACATAATATCTTATTATTTCTTCTGTATTTTAATATATATAATAATTTGAAATTATTTCTGCCGATATCTTTACTCTTTTAAACTATAAACTCCTTCAATTGACATTCTTTCCAATTTATGTTCCCCAGAGTTTGACTTTTAATGTTTACTGAATAAATGTGTGAATAAGACTATATAAGGATTTTTAAAAAATAAAATTAAATAAAAAATAAAATTAAAAAAGACTATAAGGATTTATACATTTCACTTATTTAAATTATGAGCAAAACTGAACTGTCTGGGTGAATGTGTGATTTTGTCAGTTTTTTTGATAAGATACTTTTTCTTAATGTCTAATACTCTTTTAACAAACATTTATTAAGTGTGCCAGGCACTATTGTGGGCACTATAGATACACCAGAAAATAAAATAGCCCAAAACATCAGCCCACATGGAGCTTCCACTTTTGTGGGCAGAGAAAGACAATTAAAAAATAAGCAAGTAAATTGAATAGTGTTATGAATTAGTGTTATGAAGAATGTAAGTTAGGAAATGGAAAAGGGAGGGTCAGGCATTGTGCTTTTCAATTTCAAATAGTTGAACCAGAAAGGCGCAAACTGGGAAGGGGACACTTGAACAAAGACTACAAGAGAGTGAGTGAGTGAGCATTCTAGGCTGAAGGAACAAGAAGTGCAAAGACCTTAAGGCAAGAGTGTGTCTGGAGTCTTCCCAGAACAACAAGGGAGCAGTTGTAGCTGGAGTGAGTCAGTGATTGTGAGAGTAGCAGATGAAGTCAGAGAGATCATGAAAACCTGGATCATGCTAGGCTTTGTAGGCTATTTTAAGAATTTTGACTTTTACTATGAGTGAGACAGGAAGCTTTGGAGGGTTTGGGTCAAGAAATAATGAAGTTACATCTTAAACAGGATCACTTTGCTAATAATGTTAGTACAGATTCTGGTGGGGCAAGGTAGAAGCAGAGAGACCAGTTAGGCAGGAGATGATAGTGACCTGGATTAGATGGGATAGAAGTCTTGGTCATGAGTTGCAGTCAGGATATGGATATCCTTTGAGTTAAAGCCAGTATTTGGTTTACTTACGGGAGGTGGACCACCAAAGAAAGGAATCAAGGATAATAACAAGGTTTTTAAACTGAGAAAATGGAAGGACTGAGTTGTCCTTGAGAGGCAAAGGCTGATGTGGAGAGTCGAAGCTTCTTACTATTGATTTTTAACCAATGCCAACAATATTTTCAGTGTTGATCTTTGATCATTGGTCAGATAATCTCCAGGTGAGAGGATAGGAATAAATCAGCATAAACTCAGCTCTACAACAGTCAGAGAGTTAAAGAGTGGGACCTATTGTTCGCTGGCTGGTAACTCCCTCTGATATACAGAGATAAACATTTTTATCCTTCTAAAATGCTTTTTTTCTAGCATATTGGACAAAACTTAGCATAGCAGTGCCAAATGCCTTATTTCTTGGAGATGGATTAGGACTAGAGTGATTGAATATTATTTTATTAGTTTACTTTTTACACAAATTTAATGAGCCCTTTTTATATGCTACTTAAGAGGTATCAGTGTGCAAAACCCTTTTAAGAAAAATCCTCTGCTTTTGTGGAAGTTACCTTATCTAAAAGGGACAGATAAACAATGAGCAATAGGGATAACTGATAAGTAAATGATATAGTATGTTACAAGCAAGTGCGTGCTATGGAAAAAAATACATCAGGGTAAGGGGAATTGAAAATGGAGAGAATTATATCAGTTATAAATCTTTTCTTTGATGCTACCACTTTTAATAAGGACATGAATATTCTCAAAGCAGAGAATGACTCCAAATCAGCAGAAAGAATTTTCTTATGTCTTATGTATAATGTTTTCTGCTTTTAGTCTGAAGACAGTAGCACTGAATTCTGATGGCACAGCAGTTGTGTGGGAATTGGATGAACTTAACTGTCACCCTTTGAAATCCCTGTTTCTGACAGGTCAAATATTTCAAAATCTCTTGTTAAGAACATTTTGAGCATGTTCCTTTCTTGGGGACATTTTCATCTTTAATAACAACCAACTTAGAGAAAGTAGGACAGAGCAACCAGGATATTTTGAAAACAACAAAGAAATAAATGCTTCATTGATAATTGCCTGGCACTCTGAAAGTCTAAGTGTTTAAAAAACATCAATTGTATTTCTAAAATTTGAGTAAGGTCACAGGCTAACAATACCATCCTGTGAAACTCTGATAATAAAACTAATGAAATTGGAAAAGAGTGGTATTTTATAGGGCAGTAAAAGGCAGAAAAAGATCCAATAAGTATTTTTGTATTTCCCCATATCCCACACTTGTCAATGAGAAGCTCCAGGGGAAAAACTATCTTAGATTTTTTTCTGCATCCCAGAGTGGAGCATAGGACCTAACATAAAGTGCATTTGTTATCAGATATTAAAGTTCTGAAGAATTACCCAGGATACTTATGAAAACTATATAATCTTGAGTTCGATTGTATGGAATATACTTATACTAACTTATGCTAATAAAATGTCATTGATGAAATTCTGATTTAAATCTGGCAACCCTAAGACATGGTTCAAATTAAAAATGAGTATCCCATATATCTAAGGACAGATTTTGCAGCTGATAAGCGTTTATCTAAGTAGCAAGGATCTGTGATTTAATTCAGTTTTCTATGGTTCTAAACAGACTAAATTCTCTTACTTGGCCCAGATGTAGGTCTGTTTATTACCTTCTGTTTTCAGGCTAAAAATTAACACTGGTTTCTCAGCTTCAAGGTAACTGTGATTAGTCATATAGTGGGACTCAGTAGGTGAGTGTGACTACATAAACACAACCTGCTACCATTATTAAGAAACTTCATAGATCAGATATCCTGATGACATTATTGCAGCTTCACTTTTCATAAATGAAGATTATGTCATGATAAAAGAATGGAAAATCTATTTTAGCTTGGGTATGTTGATGTTTCAACAGAAGATGCCAACTATTAACCTATTTACATGGAGATGGATGATCTAACCACTCTAGTTCTAAACAATTGTGGTACTGAAATGACCACAAAGGGGCGCCTGGGCTGCTAAGTCGATTAAGAATCGATTAAGCATCTGACTCTTGATTTTGGCTCAAGTCATGATCTCGAGGTGGTGAGACCGAGCCCTACATCAAACTCTGGGCTGGGTGTGGAGCCTGCTTAAGATTATCCCTCTCCCTCCGCCCTCTTTTTTTTACAAAAATGTAATGATCATAAAGTGATCTGCGGACTGGCTCATTATTTTTATTCCTCATGTATGCTCATCTTTGTTTCATGTTATGTGAAACCCAAATGATTTTCACTGGATTCTGCTTCACCATCAGGAATCCCAAAGAAGCCAGTCTTCAGAAGTTGTCCTTATTGTGTTAGGGAAAGGAATGGTTAGTTTAAGATTCCCATGGAGTTAGATATTATATTAGTTTTCTATTGCTGTGTAACAAATCACTACAAGTATATCAGCTTAAAACCAAATCCATTTATTACCTCACATTCTCTATGCATCAGGACTACAGGTGCGGCCTCACTGAGTCCTCTACTTCGGGGCTCACAAACCATAGTCAAAGTGTTCACAGAAGCTGGGACCTCACCTGATGCTCAGTGTCCTCTTCTAAACTCACATACTTGTTAGCAGAATTCATTTATTTGAATCTGTAAAATTCAACGTGGCTTGCTTCTTTAGGTCCAGAAAAGAGAGTCTCTGACTTCTAGATCCTCTTTTAAAGGGCTCAGCTGATTAAGTGAAGCTCATGCAGCCTCACTTAATATTTTCCCTTTTGATTAACTTAAAGTTCACTAATTGAGGACCTTAATTACATCTGCGAAATCCCTTTATCTTTACCATGTGATGAAACATTACCACAGGAGTGACATCCTATCACCACATCCTCATGGTTGGAAACAAGCGTCTCCACTACACAAACTAGAGATTAGATAAGGGCTTGGGTCATTGAGAGTTCTTAGAAATCTGCCTAGTATTTTGCTTATAAAATTAGCATTCAGATCTTAGCAGTTTGGGAAAGTGAAATAAAAAGAGAATTAAACTTCCCTCTGTGACATATAAATACATAATTGGAGAACTAGTGAGGAAAAGAGAAAAGGAGGGCAAAAGAGAAAGAAAAGGGAGTCATGACATTGTGGTTTCGATAAAAAAGGTTATCAGTGAAAATTCAGAGCCCAGAATGCTTAACAAATTTTATGATGACTAGCATCCAAAATTTAATGTAAAATTATTTGTTCACTTTTGTGGAATGGTTTGTTCATGTATATGTGGAATCTAAAAATGAACAAAACAAGCTCATATATACAGAGAACAGAATGGTGCTTGCCAGAGGCAGGCATTTTGGGAGGGGGGTAGACAAAATGGATAAAGGGGGTCAAAAGGCACAAGCTTCCAGCTATAAAATAAATAAGTCATGGATGTAATGTATAGTTTGGTGACTGTAGTTAACAATACTGTTCTGCAGTATTGAACAAGTATTTGAAACTTGTTAAGGGAGCAGATCTTAAAACTTTTCATCAGAAGGAAAAAAAATTGTATAGCTGTGTGGTGACAGATGTTAAACACTATACTTACAGTGGCATTCATCTGGTAATATATACAAATATGAATCGGTATGTTGTACACCTGAAACTAATGTTATATGTCAACTATATTCCAGTAAGAGAAAATTTGCCATAATGTTTCAGAATAGAAACCCCCACAGTGTCCCAGAATCTCAGAAAAGTTTACTATATGTAGGTTACAGAGACAGACTAAGACTTGAATGGAAATATAAACCTGAACAAATAGAGAATTATGACTCCTTAGATATATCATGACTACTCCGTATTTTCTACTATTTATGTGGTTAGGATTTGAGTCCATTTTTCTTCTTTGTTAGAGAACAAGTTGATCCCAGCAAACTGGAAGTCTCAGGAACTTTTAAAAAGTTAATTTGTGGATTGCATGTGTTTCTATGTGTTTCTAAGTGGAGAACAAGAATTAGAAATTATTTTAAGATATATAGGCAAACTTACTTGGAGGTAGGCCAGGAGAATATGGTTTATTCTGAAAAGAGGGCAAGCTATTAAACTTTGGGGTTATAAAACAAACAAATACTTAAACCTTTGGAAAGAACTTAGGGGTAATTTCACTGTGTTTGCAATTAGTAGCTGTTAATATGGCCTTTATAACTTGGTAGCACAATTCTAGATATTACTTACATCAGCAAAATGCTGCTGGCCTGACAGATGTCAATTATTAGAGGTTTTCAAATTGCACTTTTCATGATAAAATCACCTTGAGGCTCAAATACAAAAGAAATGACACTTGTATATATGAGTTTGACTCATAGATTAGAGGATGTGAAATATTAATGCTATTTACAACATTCAACACCTGCTGAATATGAATATACACAAAGTCAGCATAGGATTCCTTCTTTCAGTGAGAGGATTAGAATCATACAATAAGAGTTTAGTCTTTCAAAACTAGGAAAATATTTGGTGTTTAACTTGGATTTCAGGTTGGTTGACTACCAGGGATATTAGAAGCAATGTGTGGAAAGAACCAAGATTTGGAACCAAAAGTTTTTCCTTCCAGTCCTGTCTGTGTGACTTGTGTGTCATTGGATGAATTATTTAATATTTTAGAGCTTTTGTTTTCTCTTCAATAAAATGGGGACAGCCTCACAGGGTGAATACTGAATGTTTAAGAAGGTTTCAAGTTATAAGTAAGCATAATAACTTATTATTTTCCAAAGGTTCCGATCTAGCTACCATCCGAGTATTTACTTCATAGGGAAGAGTCAGGCTGAAATGGCTCCAACAGTCAAATCACAGTATGGGATGTGGTAATAGGTTGCAGCAAAAAAAAAAAAAAGAGTATTTATCAAATGCAGTCTGAGATCTCTGAAGCTCCATGAGATTCTGAATTTGTATCTATTCTCACTTCAGCCAAACTTAGTCACAGGAGGGTCTGTCTGTAGGGGATCACTTAATCAGCTTAAAATCTGAAGAAAGTAAAAAATGAACAGGCTAAAGTCTGGGTAATGATCTCTATTTACTACTTTAATGTACCAGTGTTTTTGCATTGAATAGCACTTTAAAGTTTGGCAGAGTAGATGTTACCCTAATTATACAGAAGAAGCTGAGCCGTCTTACAGAATCTTTGCTGGCAAGATATTTTTAATGTACAAGATGAAAGGCCAGGATAAGAGGCAAGAGCCAGTTATTAGAAATTAGGCTTTATTGCATCACTTCACAATCCTCTCATTTTTTTCTTCTTTCATACCAATCTGTCTCTCTCCTCTCATTTTTATTTATATATAGGAAAGTTAAGTGATAAAAAGTGTGTTGGCTAAGTAAGGTAAAATGATACTAAGAAACATCGCAAACAAATCAGACAGAGCTCTAAAAAGATGCTTTTGGGATTTCTCTCAGGATCTTTAAGAAAATAAGTCACTGTAAAAACAACTACATTTGGGAGAAACCTATTTACTTAGTGGCATCAAAACACACATTAATGACAAGAGAGTGAGGTAAGCTTTGTGCTTTGGCCACTTGTAGTCTCTATTAATAGATTTAGAGGGTGATTTTGTCAGTCATTTTCATGATTTAGCATATCAAAATCTATAATTAATCTATAAGTAACATTGTAGAAAAATTCATTTTTGTGAGACTCCTGCAGAAATATTCCTTCTCCTCAAGTCTTTTGCTTTCCATTCTGCTCTCTCCACTGCTACTGTTTCTTAAATAATTTAATCATGGATTTGCTTTTGTTTAAGCATCTCTATGAATTCCAGATAGCTTTCAGTATAAACACTAAAGCCTCTAGCTTTGGATTCAGTTCCTCTTTTAATGTGGCCAGAAATTACCCCTTTGACCTTATTTTTACACGTGCACTTCAACTCCAGACACTCACACGTGACTCTATTCTAATTCAGTCATGTTTCACTCTTCAATAAATATTCCATACCATTTCATGAGACTAAGTTTTTGCAAATGCTATCTCTGCCTAGAATAGGATTCCTCCTTTTATGCCTCCAAACACTGCTCAGGATTCAGAATCGTGTAACGTTATTTATGTGTAAACTCTCTCTTGGATCCTATGGGTAGGCAATCCTTGTGTCCTCTGAGTTCCAAGAGATAATCCTATCTCCCTGTTATAACAGGTTCTACATTGCATTGCAATTTATGTTTCCTTTTCCGATTCCTCTGTGGACTATAAGTTCATCTGGTACCAAGACAGTCTAACTTGTTAATTGCAGGGCACATGGTATAGTGCTTGTGACCAGTTGATAATTAATAAATATTTGTTATAGTAAATCAAGGCTCTAGGAGCGCTTTTCTTTGTGTTGCAAAAATTTTTTGTATTGATGCCTTTTTCAAAAAAAATCTTTACTTACTTTTACAAGTATTTAGGGAGTCTTGATTTCATGTTCTAAACAGGATGTAGTAGGTCACAGTGGGCTAGCATTCATTCCCCTGTAGCAATGTGAAAAAAAGTGGATAAATTACAAAAATCATACTGTTTAAGTTTTGAGAAATCTTTGGAATCAGTAAGGACTAGGTGTAATAAAATTACACAGAGAGAAACTATACAAATGAGTTTTGAATCACCAGTTATTTTTTCTTGCAAATGAATTGCCAATTCCTGTTTGAGCTGAGGGTAGTGTTGGCCCATGTGTAGCACCTATGCTGAGGAGAGGGAAACCTTTTTTCCAACTGCACAGGTCTGGAGCAACAACTTGCAATCTTGAGAAACCTGAAACATATGCAATGAGCAGTAACAGAATTTAAGTTCTCATGGAATATTTACTAAAATCAACCTTCTGATGAGCCATAAAGAATCTCCAAAAATTTCAAAAGACAGGAATATATTTTAGAGTTTATTCTCTAATCACAATGCAATTAACTAAGAAGTAACTAATAATATCACAAGGAAAACCCCACTGTCTAGAATTTAATAAGAAATCTCTAAGTCATACATGAATAATTAAGTCAAAATGAGGGACGCTTGGCTGTCTCAGTTGGTAGAGCATGCAACTCTTGATCTCAGGGTCTTGAGTTCAAGCCCCACTTTGGACATGGAGCCAACTTTAAAAATTAATAAAAATAAAAACAAATAAATAAGTAAATATAAAGAAATCAAAATGAGAATTAGTTTGAACTGAATCATCATGAAGATACAACAGATTTAAACTTGTGGGATACAAATAAAGCATAATGAAATCAATGTTTACAGGGACATATATACTGTAAATATACATATTTTAAAAAGGGGTTAAAAATGATTTAAAATTCCATCTCAAGAATCTAGAAAAGGAAGAATATATCAATTCTCTGAAAAAGAAAAGAAAAATAAGATATGAGCAGAAACCAGTGTAATAGAATGAGAAAACAACTAAGATAAAACATTTTTAGAAAAGATTAATAGAATAAGTAAAGCACTGACAGAATGTTTAACAAAAATAAAGGAAAAAATAAATCACTATTACCATAAATTTGAAATCCATTATTAAAAACCTTCCTACAAAGAAAGTGCTTTACCAGAGAATTGTTCCAAACATTTAAGGTTAAAATTAACACCCATAAGTTAACATGTATGCAATCGCTCTCAGATAATAGAAACAGAGGAAACATTTAACAGCTTTCTTTATTTTAGTGATGGCCACATAACCTAAGACTTGACAAAGATATTATAAAGAAGGAAAATTAAAGACCAATTTCTCTCATAAACATAGGTATAAAATTATTACTATAACATTTTAATTGTAACAAGTGATATTCAAAAAGGAAAATACTACACAACAAAGTAGAGGTTACTCCATCTAAGAAAGGCTGATTTCACATTTCAAAATCAATGTAATTCACCCTATTATCCCAGAAAAGGAGAAAAAACGTGATTTTCTCATAGGTGGAGTATAAACTTTTGATTCAACATCCCTTCTTGATAAAATTCATAGTAAACTAGTTATAGAAGGAAACATTTTTAATTTGGTTAAGAATATTTTCCAAACCACCATAGCTAACATTATACTCAATGGTGAAATATTGAAAACTTTCCCGTTAAGATCAGGGAATAAAAAATATGCGTATTTTTATTCATATTATACTATTCAATGCAATAAGATGAGAAAAATAATAAAATACATCTGATAAAAACCGATATCCAGAGCATATAAAGATATCTTAAAATTCAACAAGAAAAAAATCATACACTGAAAAACAAATGAGCAAAAAGTTGAACAGATAACTAATAAAAAGGAAAATCCAAATAAACATATAATGATGGACTCAAGTTTATTATTCATTAGAGAAATGCAAATTGAAACCACCAGGAAGACTAAAATCTGAATGAGAGAAAATGTTTAGTGTTAGTGATGGTGTGGATCAACTGGAATCCTCGTATGATGTGGCTGGGAGTGTAAATTGGTACACTCAGTTTGGAAATCTGTTTGGCAGCACTTTCTAAAGCTGAACATATGTATGCCCTTTGACTCAGCAATTCTGTTTATGTTCATTTGAAGACTTGTGCTGGGCAGCCCAGGTGACTCAGAGGTTTAGCACCGCCTTCAGCCCAGGGTGTGATCCTGGAGACACCCGGATAGAGTCCCACATCAGGCTTCCTGCATGGAGCCTGCTTCTCCCTCTGCCCGTGTCTCTGCCTCCCTCTCTCTCAGTGTCTCTCATGAATAAATAAATAAAATCTTAAAAAAATATATAAAGACGTGTGCTAAAATGTTCACAGCTGCATAATTCATATTAACCAAGATTTGAAAACTCAAATGATTATGAGTAGTGGAGTGGATTAATATTAGTATGAGCCATGTGCAAATTGTTGGTTTTATATGTCAAATAATTCAAATATTGACAACAGCATATTTTCTTCAATCAGTATATTGTGATATATAAACACAGTGATAACCATACAGCAATGTGGATAGATTCATAACCACATGCAACAACATAGATGAAATTTATAAACAAGAGGTTTAACCGACCCCCCCAAAAAAAGAAAAAGCCAGATATGAAAGAGTATATATTGAAAGATCCCATTTAAATAAAAAAAATTTAAGTTAAAACTAGACTACACTGGGGAGCCTGGGGGTGCTCAGTTGGTTAAGTGTCTGCCTTCGGCTCAGGTTATGATCCAGGAGTCCAGGGATGGAGCCCCCCACTTGCTCCCTGCTTAGCGGGGAGTCTGCTTCTCCCTTTCCACCTCCCTCTCCATCTGCCTCTCTCCCACTTTCATTCTCTCTCTCTCTCTCTCTCAAATAAATAAAATCTTTAAAAACTAAACTAAACTACACAGTTAGAAGTAAAGACACTTATGGTATCCTGGCTGAGAGTAATGGAAAGAGATGAATGAGGCTTTTTGGTTATTAGGTTCTGTTAATGTGTTGATTCTTGATCTGAATGCTGATTGCACAGATTATGATCAGTTTGTAAAAATTTATTGAATGATACAATTGTGATTTGTACTTTACTGTATATATATTTTACTTTCATAAAAACATTTAAAATTAAATCAAGAAGCAGATGCAAGAACATATGAAAATTATTATTAGTGTATTGTTCTGTATATAATGGCATTAGAATGTTATCATGAATGTATTATGTTATTTAACCTCACAATAACTATATGAGGTAGGTATTATTATTTCCTGTCCACCTTTTAAAGATGTGGGAACTGAAGATCAGAGAGGGCCCATATGAAGCCTCGGGTCTTGAAAATGGTCACATGATCCCTCCACTCTCCAGCTCTGTTGGCACATTACATGTGCCAGGACTACTCTGAACCCAGAGCAAGCTCCACATAGGCTCAAGCTGGAGCCCTGAAACCCATGGCTTTACAGAATGATCTCTGCTCTGGGTTCAGAAAGAGGACTTCTGGAGGCTGTCAGCATCAGGGAAAGTGCCAATTAGGGGGACAAGGGACAGGAATCAGCAGACACATCTCCAAGGTCAAGGGTGGAGGCTGGGGAAGGGCAATGTGCTTTATTCTTGTAAATCCTCAACAAGCAAAAAGATGAAGATTGAACGGAGCAGAAAGTCATGGCAGACAGAAAGAAAAGGAAGAGGAAAAGTGTGAAGGCTGGGAGGCAGAGACTGTTTCCAGCAGAGTGGGCGGGGCGGGATGGGGGATGGCCTGGCTAGAGAGCTGGGGAGTACACAATTAGAGTGAGCTTTGAGTGACACTATGGGGGTGATTTTGAGGGGGAGGAGAGTGCATGGAGGACAGCCCACCCCACTAAAGCTCTGCACAGGTTGACCAAAAAGTGTGGCCATTGGATCCCAAGCACTAGTGGAAATTGCCTGTGTTGAGGTTTGCCCGTTTTAGCTATCAGGGGAGCAGGTACTCAATACATAGGTATCATGAATGATCCATCAGAAACACCAGGGTGAGCCATAGAGAGGCTTTTGACTTCATTTGAATCCTCTCTCTCTCTCTCTCTCTCTCTGCATATCTTAGCAGAGTGGAGCAGTGTGTCAGTCCATCCGTGGCAGATGACAGAAAATCCAACTCAAAGCCACATAAGGGGAGTTTATGAACTTGGGGCAATCATAGAATGGGCTTCAGGCCTGTCTCAAATAATGTGGGATCTTGTCTCTCTCCGTCTCCCTACTTAAAACAAAACAAAACAAAAAAAAATCATGTCAATCACTGAAAGGTATTGATTCTGTCTATGATGAACACCCAATGGGTTTGAGGCCTTTTCAAAACTTTTTCAAAAGATTTTTAATGTTTCCATTTCCATTAAGCCAGACTTATCTTCCAGGGTCTATCTTTGAAATCTGTGAAATGTTGTGCCCAAGAGAAACAAAATGGACTCTAGTATCTGATTAGTTCAACTGCTGAGTGCACTTGTCTGGATGACAGATGAGAAGCGAACATGCCAAGTCTGGTTCTGTAAGTTAAGAGTCTCTAAACCATTGGCCCAGAATGTGATGTTCCTTCCCGCCTCAAGACATGCTTCATGGTTTGTCCACAGGGACCTGAAGAATGATGTTATCAGAGAGCTCCCAGGGAATGCCACAGGCTCCAGAAACTTTGGACAGTCAGTTCTGCTATAACACTTGCTTTGAAATACAGATCTACTCCAGTGCTACTGATATATTGGGGGCTAATTTGAGCATAATGCAAATTTCAAATTTTATGTTGGCTTTTGTGCAATTTCATCTAGGATACACACTAGGTAAGAGCAGAAAACTATATACAGGTGAAGTAAGCGGTGTATAAATCCAGAAAACTCACATACACACACATACCATGTCTCAGTTCTCTTTGTGCTATGAGACACAGCCATCCACATCTGATGCTACATTTCCTTTTTAATTTCAGATAATACTCCTTATACCACTTCATAAAAATGTATGAGCTGAGACCCCTCCAGTTTCCACAAGCAAACTTCAGGTAACTTTCAAGGTAAAGTGTTATATTTATACTGCTACTTATGAATTTCTTAATCATTTAATATATATAAAACTGTTACCCCTTTTATTAGACTGCTATTTTTTCATATGTGTTACTGATGAAGTTTGTGAATATTGTGCCCTAAACTGCTCCCCCCATAACCCCATCCCCTGTTGTTTTTATTGTGAGATTTTTGCATAGTAGAAGAATTTTCAGGAATATATATATATATATATATATATATATATATATATATATATTCATATCATATCATATCAAAAGTGCACATAAAATTCACTGAAATTCAGTCAGTGCTTTTGCATATAAAATTTGTTTCAAGGCAATTGAAACAAAGTGGGGCTTTGCTTCATATTAGAAGGCTTCATATTAGAAATAAAATGAGAATCTAGAAGTTACTAGGTATGTGACTCTGAACTCATATTCACACGTTTAGGGATTCTTTTATTCTCAGAATATGTTTTTGCCATGTGTAGTACTGCTCTTTGCATAAAATGTATTATAAAGGTTAAAGCAATTATTGACTTTCTACGCATCTTTCCAGTAAACGTAAAATTGTGTTAAATGTATTGAACTTATATATTAATCAAGTCATGTCACTTCTAACAAGATCTTCCCCTTTCCCTTTGATGATGACACGGTGTTGCAGCCTGTACTCAAGTGTGTTAACATGGATGTTAGTAAGTGGGATTTAGAACTGCCTAGAATGCAGTAATACAAATAAAGAATATACTCTCATAGGAGCAAAATAATAGTTTTAAAAGATAGTGGTGCAAAACTTGACTGCTTTGGGATGGGTAGATATATGTTTTTAATTAGGTATTTGAGAAATACTCATTCATGAAGAATAAGTTCTCTATGATATGAGCTCTTTTATGTCATCTGATGGGAATATGATGATGAGAACAGCCTTTTAAAGAACAGGCATTATATAACATTGATTGCCACAAAAGGCCTGTCTTGTAAAAAACATAATGTTTGTACCTCAACTTTGTTAGCATAACGCTACCAGTAATAACTGGACACAGAGTTAAAAAGGAACTTGGGGAGCCCTAATGTTTTATGCATCTAATTACCAGAAATCTGATTGTGTTGGAAGGAGGGAGGTGGGGAGCACTGATGAGATAGCAGTGCCTAAAACAAAGGAGAACATTGTCTCTTTGTATCTGAATCACTGTTCTTTGAATCATGAGGCAATCTTCAATGCACATTAACCCTTTGCCAGCTTGGTACAAGAAGCAAAGTGGAACCACCGTATTAGGCATCGTCACTTGATGCTTGAGATGAGTAAGACAAACGATTTTTGTCTTGTTTCTTTTGGGTTCAGGTTTTAGTGTTCACGAAGAAGTATTTTAAATCTCAAACCATTTGATTCAACTTGATGAAATTTCTACCTGCTTTTTCTGGGTACAAATAGGAGTAGTAGGACTAAGTTTTGTTGTCTGACTCGTCTTCTGGTCAATACAAGAACAGAGCCATATGTCTGTGGAGGGCACAACCAGCCAACATCCCTTCAGTATGGCAGGTTCTAGAATGCCTAAGGATCACATAGAGGTTCTCAGACTCATCTTTGCAAACTGCTGGCTGGCTTTTTTTTTTTTTTCCAGGAAAAAAAGTGTCAATTAAATGGACTAAAAAGAAATTAACTTGTATTAAAGGGATCCAGAAACTCTGAAGACTCCTTTGGGCATGAAAGAAGAGGGCTCTGCAGAGTCTCCTCCTGCTGCACTGTGCAGTTTTGAATTGGCTGTCAAGGTGTGCTAGAAGAAAGGTCTTATTTTCCTCTGTGCCCCTGATGAACCTGTGTACTTGAAAAGGTCAGAAGTGAGATTAATACGGGTAGACATAAGAAGAGTTTCCAATTTACCTCTTTACTCATATATCATTCATACATTATTTATCAATGCTTCTGTGTGCTGAGAGCTGGGATAAGCACAGGGGAACAAAGGCAAGAATGACGTGGATCCTGTTCTAGTGGAGGATGACAGACAGGAAAACAAGTAAGAGCCACAAAGTGTAATGCGGACTCTGAAGAAGTTGAAGGTGGAGAGAGAGTAGTCATGTCTACATAGAACACAGGTCATTAAACTTGTTTCCTCAATGGACACATTTAGCCATGAGCATGATTTAATTCCTCATGCTTCCAATTTAAAGCAAATGCTCAACGCAATATATATTGAATGTGACAGTGTTTAGAACATAAGTTAAATTATGGAGCTACAATTACTGCTATTCTGTGAGTATATGAAAAGGAAATTAATGGGTAGTTGAAGTTCTGAGTTACTCTGAAAATATCAAGAAGCAGGAGGAAAAAATTCCAGAACATCAGTTATTGCCTTAGCTTTGCAACTAACTAGTTGTGTAATCTTGCCAAATACTTCATTTTGGCCTCAGTTTCCTTACTGAGAAAGCCCCTGTTGTAGGTTGTCATGATTACATGATTACAGAAAAACTAAAAGACAAGAAGACTAAAAAAAAAAAAAAAAAAGAAAAGAAAAAGAAAAAAGAAAATCAAGAGTGTAGATTCTTAATAGCATTTTTCTGTGTATAAACAGACTTTAAAGAGCAACTGAATGATTTTGGATGTCCCTTGAAATTCAAACCAAATTGGAAGCCAGACGGTTGTTACCCATAATCCCCACATGAGATGAATCTCAGGAAGCCCATCTGCTTGAATTCCCTGCTTCCACATGGAAGTTAGGATCTCCAGCTATTCATAATCTGGTGAGTCATTTCCATCTTTTTTCTTTTTCTCATGTGTGCCAAAGAAAATTTCTGCTGAGGAATATAAAGATCTTAATCCTGCCTGGTGTCCCTGATGTATGTAGTAAATGTCCTTATCATGAATATCTGTAGAACTCAGAAGAGTACAAGGCAATATTGTGCATTTCATAAGTAAAATTCTATTCTCTACTACAACTACTCAGGAATTCTAACCCAGATTGTTAAAATCAAGTTCCCATTTCTGGGTTCCTCCCCTGTCTGGTCCACTTGTAATGTACCACCAGATTAATCTTTCAAAGCAGCTCTGCCCAATAGAATGAACTCTGATGGTGGAAATGTTCTATATCTTTCCTGTCCAACATGGAAGTTACTAGGTTACTAGGCACTGTTGAGCATTGAAATGTGATTAATGCAATGGAGAGCTGAATTTTTCATTATATTTAATTTTGATTAATTTAAACTTAAACTTAGGTAACTACATGTGCTGCTGGCTTCTGCATTGATATTATAGTTCTCAAGCACAGCCTTGACCATGTCCCTCCTCTGCTCAAAACTTTAGACAGCTTTGCTCTGCGTAAAATGTATCACTAAATTATCTCAAACTGGTATTCAAGAAATTGTATGAACTGTTCTTAAAATTGCTTTTCATGCAAAATAAACATTTCATCCAAAGTGAAATTTTTCTATTCTCAAACTAATCTCCTATTTTTCAGCAACTTTATTTTTTCTTATGATTTTTTAAAATGAGAATGACATTTTGTTCATTTACTTAATTATATTTTATATCAAAATCTCTCCTCTTAAATTTTCCCACCTCTATAAAGTCTTATTCATAGAAATTGATGACTCTTGTTCTCATAAAATCACTTTTTTATGGCATTTAGTACATTTTACTTTATATCTTCACTGTTTATGTACATACGTTAAGTCAATTACTTGACTGCAATCTTTCTGAGACTGTTGTCCATGTCTAATTTAATTTCCTATACTTCCTGGCTCTTCTCACAAAGAGGGAATATAAATTAATCATTAAGCAAACAATCAATAGCATTGGGTTCAAATCCCAGCCACCTGAATTACTGCCTATGTAAAATGATAAGCACAATACCAGGCATATAGCAAGTGCTCCGCAAATGCGAGCTAATTCGCAAGTGCTAATGATATAGGTTCAGGATTTTCATAGGCAGATTGTCATAATCATTTTTTGATACACAAGCAAAAGGTCATATTGTTTCATTGAGAGAACAAGATCAGCAAATATTCTCCAAGACTGTTAGAGAAGTTAGAGAAAGAAGCTTGTTCTCTCTCACTGCGGGAATTCTTGATCTACATTCACCTCTTTCTCCATTAATAAAAAAAAAAAATGGAGTTTGGGGCAAAATGTCAAAAGATTTGAAACTTAATCCCAGGCAGCACCAACAGCAGGTCATCCTGAAAGCTCTTCCTTGGTAAAGCCAGCTCCACATCCACAAACATGTGGTTTCCTGCCCTCCTGCCATCTACCCATGTTCCCATGCCAGAACCTACTCTGAAGCACCAGGCTTGAATGGCTTGTTTCCTTTGGTCCTGGGTTTGAAAGGAATTATAAAGACATGCAGGTGAAAATGGAAGAGCACAGATTTAAAGAGAAGCTGCCCTTTTCAGCATTTGAGAGAATTCTTTGTTCTCTGCTTTTGGACACTAATCTTCAGGTTGATTATTTAGGCTGATTTTTTCACAGTGTCTGAAATCAAATGCTTTTGAAACTATACAGTAGAGAATTTTAGTTTTTTTTAAAAAAGACTATTCATTTATTCATAAGAGAAAGAGAGAGAGAGAGGGAGAGAGAAAGGCAGAGACACAGGCAGAGGGAGAAGCAAGCTCCATGCAGGGAGCCCAATGTGGGACTTGATCCTGGGACTCCAGGATCATGCCCTGAGCCAAAGGCAGATGCTTTAACCGCTGAGCCACCGAGGCATCCCATAATGTGGTTAGATTTGAACTGAATAACATAAAAAAGCATTTTGCATGGTACCTGGAACATAAAAAACAGTATATTTAACTATTTTCCCTATGTGGTTCGTACTAAAACAAATACTTTGAATTATTAAAGAATAGTTCCTTCACTGGCTAGACTACTTATAACCTTTCCATGTAACCTTGACTATATTATTAGTTAATCTTTTATTTGGAAATAAAAATTTGTAGCTTAACAAAAAGTAGCAATGTTAATATAAAGGATCCCCGTATACCATTTAACCCAAATCACCAATTTTGAAAATATTTTGCTCCATTTGCTTTATTACATGTACTCTCTCTATATAACATATGTGTAGTTTGTGTAGGTATGATGTGCATATAGTATTATATTGAATCATTAGAGTAAAAATTATGTACATTATGCCTCTTACCCCTAGATGTTTCAGTGTAGATTTTCAAAGAACAAGGACATTCTCTAAGATAACTACAGAACAGTTATTAACCTCAGAAAACTTGACACTAATACATTTACCTAATCTACAATCCATACTCCAGTTTTGTCAAGTGTCCTAATTATATCTTTAGAGTATTCTTTTCCTATTTGGTGCAGGATCTAATCCAAACTCACATACTATATTTAGTTGTCATGTCTCATTAGTCTCCTCTAATCTGAAGACCTTCCTTAGCCTTTTGTCATTTCCTCTAACATAGTGTAGGTGAAAAATCTTTTTACGATGATTTAAACTTCTGTGGGAAGCAGGTTCTGAGATGGTTCTCAAAGATCCCTAGTATCTGTGCTCTGTTGTGGCACAAAGGTGGATTTTGTGACTTGCTTTTGACAAACAGAATATGACTAAAGTGATGAACTGTCATTCCTGAGATTAGTTTACAAAAAGATTAAGTTACCTCATACCTTTGCAAGCACCCAGCTTGCCTCATCAATATACTAATTCTCAGTATAAAGAAACTTGAGATTTAGTTTTGTCCTCCTAAAATACCAAAGGCCCAAATGTCAGTAGAACATTTTCTGAAAATTTCCAAAACTTTTATATATATATATATCAACCTATCTGATTTTATTTTTAGAATCATGGTAGGTCTTTTCTGCTTTACCATTGTTTATGGCCCATTCTTATCTCAGCTCCTGATTATTAAATAATAAATTTTTAATAAATCTGATGTTTTATAATGAAACTTCCAAAGTTTATACATATATATACATATGTATGTATACATATGTCTCACGTAAACATATGTATATCATATATATTAAGCCTATAAATTTGTGTAAAGCCCATAAAATATAATTTAAAGCCTATGTCAGTCCAGTGTATATTACTAGTCCAAGTAGCTCACTTAATTATCAACTCCTACCCTTTTGAATGATTATCCCATTTTCAATTAGAATTTTTGCCAGATTGAAACTCATAATTATGACAGTCCTCCCTCTTTACAACCTATTTGTTAATGGTACAAAAGGTTTTTCCAGACACTAGAATCCATCTCTTTCCCATATCTAGCCAATTCTCAAATCCTGCTAACGTGCTACCAAAATTCTTTTTTTTTTTTTAATTCTTTTTGAAATGTCTCTATAATGATCCTTTTATCTTTTTCTTGGGCTTCTAGGCTGGGTGTTTGTAACCACATGTCCAGCTGTCTGTAAGAACAGAGAAAATTTTTTTCTGTTCTTGTTATTTATTTTCATTTACAAGACATGTGACTTTATTTTACAAGCACTGATCTTTAAAACTTTTGTAAAAACTCCATATTTCCAAATATTCCATAATTTATTTATCCAATTCACTAGGCCTGTATTAAACCCCTCAGAACACCTGGAGTGAAGTTTACCCCACTAGAAAGTGATGGGAGGGCTTAAAGCAGCAATTCTTTTTTTTTTTTTAAGATTTATTTATTTATTTGAGAGAGAGAGGGTGCACACATGCATGCTGGAGGGGCAGGGAGAAGGAGAAAGAATCTCAAGCAGTCTCTGCGCTGAGTGCAGATCCTGATGTTTGGCTTGATCTCATGACCTTGAGATCATGATGTGAGCTGAAGCCAGGAGTTGGGTGCTTAAACAACTGTGCCACTCAGATGCCCTGGAACAGAAATTCTTAAACTTTTGTTTTAGGGCATTGTTACCTTCTTACAAACTACTGAGTATCTCAAAGAGCTTTTGTTTAGGTTTGTTAGAACTATCAATATTTACCATATTAGAAATTAAACAGAAAATTAATTAATTTTTATTTTAATTAATTAACTAAGTAATATTCAACTCATTATAGATTAACATAATAACATATTTTAATGAAAACTATTTTCCAAAAATGTAATTACTGATGGGAAGAATTGTGTTGTTTTACTTTTTAATCTCATTAATGTACGACTTACTAGATGCCAGTTAGATTCTTATACCTGGCCTGCAACCAACCCATTATAATATGCTGTTTTGCTGGAAGTATAAAATAAAAATCCATCCATAGGCAGACATGAAATTGGAAAGAGAAGTACATTAATTGCCTTTTTCAGATAATTCCTCTTTAAAACTATACCAAAACTCAGTAAGTGGTAGTTTCTTAAAGATTAATTGCAGTGTGGATTTGAAGTCCTATTTTTCTTTAAGCCCTATTTTTTAAACAACTTTTTATACTGTCAATAAACTTTTCTTACTCTATTACTTTGGAGTCTATTGGCTTCTTTTGCACTGTAAATAAATCTTTTATCCATGCACACATGATTTTGTAGCCACATTCATTGGTCATTTGAAAAATATTGGCTCCCTGAGTTGTACAGACCTTCTAAGGGTTACATTTCATAAATATCAAAAACCACATTTGTTAATATCCCTACTGATCTCCATAGAAAAAATCTAACACTGGGAAGGTGTTTAGCACATGGTGGCAGATAAAAGTTTTTCAAATTTAAATTTTTGCTTGAAAATATTAATTGTATCACTGGCAGCAAAAACTATCAGTTGTTTTCCTTAAAGTGACAGGCTCACTTCATTTATTTTTTAAAAAAATGTCTGCCAAATACTCACTTTTTTCCAAGCAGTTTTATTGAGATATATATAATTCATCTATGATAAAAGTTATCAATTTAAATTTTAAAATGTAGTGGTTTGCAATACATTCACAAAAGTAAGCAGCCACTACAATAAATTTTATATTTTAAATTTTTAAAAATTTTTACTTATTATTATTTTTTTTACAATCAATTTTACAACATTTCATCACCCCAGAAAGAAACCTCACATCCATTAGCAGTCCCTCCCCATTCCAGGACAATCCCCAAATCCTAGATAATCACTCATCTCCTTTCTGTCTCTATGAATTTGTCTATTCTGAACATTTCATATAAATGGAGTCATATAATATGTTCTCTTTATGACTGGCTTCTTTTGTGTAGTATAATGCTTTCAAGATTCATCCATGTTGTATGTTTCCAGTATGCCATTTTTTTTTTTTTTTTTTTTTTGTGGCTGAATAATATGTCATTGTATGGGTATTCCACATTTTGTTTATTTATTCATCAGTTGGTTGTTTCCCACTTTGGACTATTATGTATAATGCTACTTTGAATATTTGTGTACATTTTTGTGTGTGGAAAGACATTTTTAATTTTCATAGGCACACAGAAATGTAATGGGGCGGAATGCTGGATCTTTTTTTTTTATTTTTTTTTTCAGAATGCTGGATTTTTTTTTTTAAGATCTATTTATTTATTTATGATAGTGAGAGACAGAGAGAGAGAGGCAGAGACACAGGAGGAGGGAGAAGTAGGCTCCATGCAGGGAGCCCGATGTGGGACTTGATCCCAGGACTCCAGGATTGCGCCCTGGGCCAAAGGCAGGCGCCAAACCGCTGAACCACCCAGGGTTCCCCCACAATGCTGGATCTTATAGTAATTCTATGCTTATTTTTTTAAGATGTTATTTATTTATTCATGAGAGAGAGAGAGAGAGGCAGTGACAGAGGCAGAGGGAGAAGCAGGCTCCATGCAGGAAGCCCGATGTGAGACTCAGTCCCGTGACTGCGGGATCATGACCTGAGCCAAAGGCAGATGCTCAACCGCTGAGCCATTCAGACGTCCCGTAATTCTATGTTTAAAATTTTGAGGAACTGCCTACATGTTTTCCACAGTGTGTGCACCATTTGACATTCCATTCCCAAAAGCAGCGTAAGAGGGTTTAATTTCTCTATTTCCTTGCCAACAGTTATTGCCTATCTTTTATTGTAGCTATTCTAGTATGTGTGAAGTGAGAAACCATTGTGGTTTTGGTCTGCATTTCCCTAATGGACATTATTGCCATTTACATATCTTCTTTAGAGATATGTCTAATCAGAAGCTTTACCCCCTTTTAAACTGGGATATTTATCTTTTTGTTGTTTAAAGAGTTTGTTTTTTAAAAAAAAAAAAAAAAAAAGAGTTTTTTTTTTTAATATTTGGGATACTATACCCTTATTAGATATATGATTTGCAAATATTTATTCCGGTTCTGTTAGTTGCCTTTTCACTTTTTTAAATATGATATCCTGTAGAGCACAAAGGTTTTTAATTTTAATGAAACCTGATTTATCTACTTTTTCCTTTGTCAGTTGCGCTTTTGGTGACATATCTCTGAAACTTTTCCTAACCTGCAGTCACAAAGAGTTACTGCTATATTTTATCCCAAGCATATTTCAGCTTTAGCTTTTACATTTGAGCATACAAGCCATGTCAATCTAATTTTTGCGTATGATATGAGACACAGTTCCAGATTCATTTTTTTTTGTGCGTGTCTGGTTACCCAGTTCTCCTAGCACCATTTGTTGAAAAGATTCCTCTTCCTCCGTGTCACCCTTGTCAAAATCAAATGACCATAAGTGTATGGGTTATCTCTGGCTTCTCAGTTCTATTTCATTGACCTATATGCCTGTCCTTACACCACTACCACATTGCCTTGATGACTATAAATTTGTGGTAAGATTTGAAATCAAGCAAGGTGAATTCTCCAACTTTGTTCATTTTTCAAAATTGTTTTGGTTGTTCAAATATCTACCTGTGAATAATCATAGTTTGTTGGTTGGTTGTTTTTTTGGGTAATGTGTTCTATGGTTAAATTGTCTAGTTCTGCTCTCAACTCAATCACACAAGTACTTTTCTCAAGACAACCATTATGCTTTATAGCATATAGCAGAAATGCTTTATGCT
Organism: Canis lupus baileyi; assembly: GCF_048164855.1. Taxonomy (NCBI): domain Eukaryota; kingdom Metazoa; phylum Chordata; class Mammalia; order Carnivora; family Canidae; genus Canis; species Canis lupus. Next base: position 49,723,619 of record NC_132855.1, on the reverse strand, counting down.
TTCTTCTCATTTTATCATGCAGAATATTAAAGGATGTGTACTCAAGGATTAAGATTTAATAAAATTAATAAATTTCACTGCTTTATTAAGACAATCTTTAGAGACCTGGCTTTGTTGTTGTTGTTAAGTGTATGTGTCAGTGAAGAACCCAACTACTGGTACGTTGTGGTGGCACTGCCTTGATTCCTAAGACGCCAGTAGTTTTCCCCATCACAGATTTTACACAATTGGTGCAAATGTCAAAACAGTAAAAAAGTAAAAAAAATTTTGCATATATTTGGCAATATCAAATCTGCTTAAAAGAACATCCGTGATGAGTAAACTTTCAAAATGCCATTATGATGGCCTCATAACTTCAGAAAAAAATATCAACAGTTTTAATTCATGTTTTATCAAATATATTTTTAGACTGTGTAGAATAAAAATAATTGTCCAAGTAATCTTGTCATTCTTATGAATCTTTATGTCTGATAGAGAAGGTAGTTGTTACTATTAGTGCTATTATTACTTGGATAAGGATGTTTTTAAGTCTTTTAAAATAATTCCTTGACCCAGAATACTATGATTTTGTGATAAAATATTTTCTATAAACAGTGTAGTTTGTGGCTTTTGCATTTGGGATAGCATAAAATATTTTAGACAAAATGTTCTTTCAGTGAAATTTATAATTTTTCTACTACTAATTACCAAATGTCAGAACTAATTTTTCTCAGATGATTATTCCTCTAACATAGTCGACAATCCCAGGCATTTAACTCATTCATTAAAATGCAATATGATTTCTCCAATGGTTTTCATGACCATTAATGACATGCATTATCATGCATCACTAATTTCCATGAAGAACAATGAGATACTATTGTATTGGCATTTACATTTACAGGACTTTACTAACTGCATGCTTGTGAAGAAAAGGACAAAAGAACCGGAGCAAATTAATCTCAGTTTTTTGTTTTTATTTTTTTTTCTTAGGTTTAAACATGTTATATTAGTATTTGATGTTAGAGTTGCTACTCCATATTTTATTATTGTGTAATTTTCATTAATAATTGGAATAAATATGTAGCTAAGGACAATTGTTAAATTATTAAAAATAAATATATAATTATAATAATTATGAGTAAACTTGGAACTAAAATACTTAAAATATTTCAAACTCCAATTTTAAAGAAAATATTTGGATTAAATGTTCCAAAGCCTTTTCTTTGAAGTTTTGCATTTGCTTTTGTTTTCATTACATTCTCCAGTTTGAAGTATTTATTAATTTGAAGACAAGTCAGTTAATGTGCTAAACTGTCTATAGGAATATCTCCTTTTAATGCACTTTCACTTTATTACACTTCACAGATATTTTGTCTTTTACAAATTGAAAGCTTGTGGCAGCCTTGTGTCAAAACTATCAGCATTATTTTTTCCAAAATTTGCTCACATGTGTCTCTGTGTCATATTTTGGTAATTCTTGCAATATTTCAAACTTTTTCATTAATATTGTATTTCTTCTGGTGATCTGCAATCAGCAATCTTTGATGTTACTGTTGTAATTGTTTGGAAGCAGCACAAACCATGCCCACATAAGAGTGTGAACTTAACTGATAAATGTGTGTGTTCTGACTGCCTTACTGAACAGCCATGCCCTGTCTCTTTTCCTTTCATTGGGCCTCCTCGTTCCCTGAGACACAATAATATTGAAATTAGGTTAATTAATTATCCTATAATGGCCTCTAAGTGTTCAAGTGAAAGGAAGAGTCACATTTCTCTCACTTTCAATCAAAATTTAGAGTGATTAAGCTTAGTTTAGAGGGCAGGTCCAAAGCTGAGATAAGCTGAAAGCTGTGCCTCTTGAGTTAGACAGCCAATGTGTGAATGGGAAGGAAAATTTTTTTTTAATTTTTTATTTATTTATGATAGTCACACAGAGAGAGAGAGAGAGAGAGGCAGAGACATAGGCAGAGGGAGAAGCAGGCTCCATGCACCGGGAGCCCGACGTGGGATTCGCTCCCGGGTCTCCAGGATCGCGCCCTGGGCCAAAGGCAGGCACTAAACCGCTGCGCCACCCAGGGTTCCTGGGAAGGAAAAATTTTTGAAAGAAATTAAAAGTGCTACTCCAGTGAACACACACATGATAAGAAAGCAAAACAGCTTTGTTGCTGATATGGAGAAAGTTTAGTGATCTGAATAGAAGATCGAACCAGCTACAACATTCCCTTAAGCCAAAGCCTGCTCCAGAGAAAGGCCCTATCTCTTCAATTCTGTGAAGGCTGAGAAAGGTGAGGAAGCTGCAGAAGAAAAGTTTGAAGCCAGCAGACATTGGTTCCTGAGGTTTAAGGAAAGAAACTCTCCATAACATCCCAGTGCTGGTATAGAAGCTGCAACATTATACAGAAGATCTAGCTAAGATGGTCATGGATGACGGAGGGGTTTAAGACTTTGGTGGAGGAAGTAACTGCAAATATAGTGAAAAGAGCAAGAGAACCAGAATTAGAAGTGGAGCCTGATGATGTAACTGAACAACTATCACCTGGAAAACAAACAGCTGCAATCCCATGATAACACTTTGAAGGGTGAGGAGATACTTCTTGTGGATGAGAAGAGATGTCTTGAGATGGAATCTATTCCTGGTGAAAATGCTGTGAAGACTGTTGAAATGATAACAAAGGATTTATAATATACAAACTTAGTTGATAAAGTAGTGGCAGAGTCTCAGAGGATTGACTTCAATTTGAAAGTAGTTCTACTATGGGTGAAATGCTATCAAACAGCATTGAATACGACAGAGAAATGAGTGAAAAGAAGAGTCCATTGATGTGGAAAACTTCCTTTTTGTCCTATTTAAAGAAATTGGAGATGCCTGTGTGGCTCAGCGGTTGGGTATCTGACTTTGGCTCGGGTCATGATCCCGGGGTCCTGGAATCAAATTCTGAATCCGGCTCCCTGAGAGAAGCCTGCTTCTCCCTCTGCCTGTGTCTCTGCTTCTCTGCCTCTCTCTGTGTCTCTCATGAATAAATAAATAAAATCTTTAAAAAAAAGAAATTGCCATGGTCACCCCATGGTCACATTAAGCAACCACCACCCTGATCAGTCGGCAGCTACTAATATCCTCCAACAGCAAGATTCTGATTTGCTGAAAGCTCAGATGATGGTTATCATTTTTTAGCAACTAAGTATTTTCAAATAAGGTATCTATGTTTTTTAGACAAAGTGTTATTGTACACTTAACAGGCTATACTCTGGTGTAAACATAACTTTTATATGCACTGGGAAACCCCGATTTGACTTGCTTTGTAGCGATGGTTTGGAACCACACCTGTGGTATCTTCAAGGTATGCTTGAGCTGTACATGCTTTTTTGTGGTGAGGGTTAAAGGTCTTATGGTGCTACTATTACAGTGTTTACATTAGTATTCACTAAAATTGCAATTACTTTTTGATAAAGGTTAATTTCTGATATGAGCCACTAAAACAAAAGGATTCAGCTTTCCTCGAATTTGTCTAAAAAAAAATCATTTTCAGGGGTGCCTGGATGGCTCTGTTAATTAAGTGTCAGACTCTTATGCATTAGCTCAGGTTCATTATCTTAGGGTTGTAGGATTGAGCTCTGTCCTCAGCGCAGAGTCTGCTTGGGATTCTCTCCCTTTTCCCCTCCCTCCTGCTCTGCCCCTCTCCCAGTCCCTCTCTCATGTTGTGTGCTCTCTCTCTAAAGTAAATAAATAAAAGATAAAATGTCTTCAGTTTTATAAAGCAAAAATGTAGAATTAATACAGTAATCAGAGTTTATATCTGATGGACAATATATCAAAATGTTCTCATATGCTCATTGACTAAAACACTCAGTTGGAAAATTAGTAATTGATATGCAAATATTTCATCCATTAAGGTGAGGTTTACTCAAAATGATATGATTTCTCTTTAAAATGACAGATTCTCATTGCAAAGACATGTTATTTTCACCCTGTTTGTATGGAGCAACAGTGACTCGCAGGGACTGATTAGTTTAAATCACAGATGTGTTTGCCTTAGGGAAGTACCAGTAGCCTAGTTTTGCCCATAAAGATGATAGCCAGAATTCACATAATTTCCAGTCCAAAGCCACAACTGTCCCAATTCTAGTATTTCATTAATTAAATCGGAACATAGTAAAGAGGAAAGGAAGATTGAGCCTGCAAACATTTAATGTCTGTATGCTTTTATCTAAGGCTAAAAATATAATTCTGTATATTAGTAGGGATTTGCTCTCACTAGGCTAACATAAGTTAGGCAACTCATTTGTATAGCACTTGAAAAATTCATTTGCATCAGTCATGAACACATGGATGCATAATGAGGGTGGGTATTTTTCAGGAAGAGAACACACATTTGATTTGACATTTTCTTGTTGAACTTGAGGCAGCCAGCTTCCCTGGCTTTCTTCCAACTTTTCATCCCACCAAACTTTCCCTCCTACTCATCAAATAATTACAGCATTCTTCATCATAAAACATAGGCAGATGGGTTCCTGTGTCATTATTTGTAATCCGATTGAAAAGATCTGTTTTTGCTTCTCCTGGCCCTAGTTGCATAGTTTTCTAAAATCAACATTCAGCTCCTTAAATTCACGATCTTTCTTCTGAAACTTACCAATAGCATTTTTTTTTGCAACTTTTTCATGTATTTTCTAGTCATGCATAATCTGTGAGTGAGAGTTATTCATATAGAATGTTGGAAACTTTTTTCTCAATTCAATAACAAGATCATACTTTTAAAATGCAAAGTACCAGATGAGTATTATCTGATAACAACTTTATTGAAGTCATCCACCCTTTCCGGTAAATGTAAATGCTTCATTATTTAAACATGCATTTAAGGACCATTATCATGGGTTCTATTTACTCATTATTATTTTTCCTGAATTATCTCATAATTGGATTATTTATCATTTTCTTGTAATAATTCCTTGAAGCAGCATCCAAAAAGCACTAAGTGCTTTGGAATTTCTTGGAATGATTGTCCTGAGTTTCCAGGTTACATTTTCCTTTCACTATTAGGATGCCCCAAATTCTCTGTTGAACAAAGGAGGGATATATGATATTATGTCTTTAACCTGCCCAATCAATATTTTGTACCCATATCCTTGAATTTTTTTAATCTATAAAAAACTATGTAAATCTAATGTGTACAAAAATAAAAAGAGCAAACCCTACTGATGACATATGAAATATGGAAAAGTATAGTAAGAATAAACATCAGTTTACATACTGAGGTCTGAAACAACATTTTGCAGAAAGACATTTTTCCATTCTACAAATTCATATCCTAGAGAAAGTGAGGCTGTTTTCAAAACTCATGGCAGTTCATTAGTCATAGTTAAGTCTTTGCGTAAGGAGTATGAGCCTCTGAATTTTTAGCTTTATTAAAGTGAAATTTCATATCCTATATTTAGTAGACACACCAACCTGATGCAGTCACAAATTATAGAAATATCTCAGCAGAGGAAGGGGGGGAGGGGTGACAATTATATGAGAGAATGGGTTTCCCAGTTCTTTCACTGGTCTTCATCCTCAATCCATCATCTTCTTGTTTCTATCTTGCCAACCCATTCATCAACATACTTTAAAAAGAGTGCTTTATAGGAAATACAAACTTTCTGGAGACAGTCAACAGAAAGACTGAAATTACTCAGTATGTGATTTTTCACTAAAGGACAAATACCCATTCACGGTCTTTCAGTCAGATAAACAAAATGCTCGTTATTGTATCTGAAGCTGCCTGCTGCATACAGAGCACATTGCTCATTATCTGGAAAAGTTAATTCTGGAAAGGTAGAAAAATCTCTGCCTCGGGGAGTTTATGTTCTAAAAACAACTTGACACAAGCTATTTCTGATAGATAAGTGATAAAAAAAAATGAGGCACAAATGTTATAAAGATGTCTACTCAACTGATAGATTCTTCTTTAAAAGGATTATTATCTGGCATCATGTAATAAAAAATTCATTGTAGTGGGGATTAGGAAATTGTACTCATTTGAGCTCTGGCTTGATTGAGTGTGACCTCGATTATGTTACTGAATATCTTTGGGCTTCAAATTTAGTGTCTGAAGAAAACAAAATTGATTGAACAATTCCTAATTCACATTATTCTGTATTAGTTTATATGAAGAAAATGTCTTTTTTTCCTTTAAGAAAAATGTCGTTTTTAATGACCAATGGTTTCAGTTTTCCCTGTTAATGCATTTAATGTCTCATTTTCTATCGTATCTTTTGATTTTCTGTCTGGTGCTTAATATCCTCATATATATCTTTATATATCTGTCTATCTCCAACACACATTATATGTGCATTTCTTTTTTTTTTTTTAACGAAATAAACAACATTGATTTTTTTTTCACATGGCAAATCACTTTTGATGGATATCTAATTCCCATAGCCCCATAGCACTCTCTGAGGTATTAATATAATTATGCTCATTTTCCAGGTTAAAGACTTGGAGACACAGTGAGATTCAGTAGCTGACCCACAGTCACATTGACAGTAATTGGGGAACTGAGATCCAAGCCCAGACTGTCCAACTCCGGGGCCACTCCACTGTATCACCTCTCTCATTGCTGGCTTCATATTATTACTCTAGTTTTTCAAGCATTTCTTTTTCTAGGCAGATTGATTTCTTTGTTTCCAAGTAGAATCCTATGTGCTTGTTGCTGGTTAGGTCTTTCCATTTTGTCCACCATCTTGATTGATACAGAGTTTCAGGCAACCATTGTTATCCATGAGTTGATATCTGAGAAGAATCATTTGGTAATGGTTCCCAAATTTAAAGCCTTGACTGTTCTGAGCACCTGCACTGTGCCATAGATTCCTCAGCTAACATCTTATTTCCCCCAAATCTGTAATGCCCTAGTATTACTTTATAGGTAAATATAACACAAGTGTCTCTAAACAGGAAGAATTCTCTATTACTCCCACTCCCTCATCACTTGTACCCAGTCTTTACAGCCTGATATTTTTGCTTATTCCATGTCTCTCAAACCCCATTCTTCTTATCCATTCTATAGTCATTGCCCTAAATCATTATCACTTCTTGTCTGGATTATCAGAATAGCTATCTTATCTGCTTCTTATATCTCCTACCATGCCCTACTGCAGTTCATCCAGCATAAATATGGCATAGTGATCTTCAAAAAAGATTAATCCTTCAGTTTTACCATATCATCTTCAGCAAAAAAGCAGAACTCTGTGTCACAACTTCTAGGACTTTTTTTTTTCTTTTTGTTAAAGATTATTTATTTATTTATTTATTTATTTCAGAGAGAAAGAGAACATGAGTTGGGGAGAGGGACAGAAGGAGAGGAAGAAGCAGATTACCCAATAAGCAGGGAGCCTCATTCGGGGTTCGATCCCGGGACCTTAGGATCATGACCTGAGCCGGATGCAGATGCTTAACGAACTGAGCTATCCAGGCACCCCATCCCCCCAAGGCTTTCTTGTCCTCCCTCTCTACCTCTCTCATCTCTTCTGATACTCTTAACCACAGATGAGATTCACACACTCTTCCCATATCTCCCAGCCCCTGTTCTGTGTTCCTCCACTAGAACTAATAAGACGGATCATGTTCCCTCATGATGGGAGCCCCAACACTTAAACAGTTTAATATAATATTTAAAAACGCAGACTTTGAAGTTATACAGACCTAGTTTGAGTTGCTCACCCACTACTACTAGCTTATTTGGGTGAATTTGGATAAGTAATGTGGTCTCCCTGAGTCTTACTTAGTCTCTTCATCTGTAAAATGGGCATAATAAAGAGCTTATCTCACAGAATTGTTAGGAGGTTAAATAAGATAATTCACGTAAAGCCCTTATTATGATGCCTGAATATAGCGATTGCTTAATGAATGTTACTACAACTAATGCAATGCATAAAATCAAAAGAATTAAATAATGAAATTTTTAATTGAATACAAATGAATGAATAAATAAACAGAGTATATGGACTTAAATCTATGGAGGAGAGATAAATCCTCTGGTTCAATGATGGAGAGGTTCAGGATGAGGTCACATAAATAAGCATTTCAGATTTGGCCATTTTCTGCCTTAAAATTTGTTTCATTATTTTAATACAAGAAAAAAAAAGAAAAGCTTGTTGTTAGTCAGGCTTTCATTTTATATTTTCACTGCCATATTCTTCTTGTCACTTGAGAGGTACTTTTTTACTACTTCCAAAATTGTGGTCTTTGTACATCTTTAATGAATCAGAATCAGCACAATGTACTTTCTATTGAGAGAGCCATCTGAGGTTCCTGGCCTAGAGGGGCACGGATGAAGGAAAGCTGGTGTCAGCACATTTAGGGCACATCAGAAAACAATTGAGCAGTGTGCAGAGTCTGTGCAATTACTCGCTCTCATTAGATATTTCTTAAATGTTTGCATGTTTGCCAGTGGCAAAGATGGCAAACTTCAAGTAATTGATTGGGAACAAAATTTTTATTGTCTCCCACAGTTCTATAAAAACTGGTATTTAATGTGTTATTCCTTTTTTCCTGAATGGCTTTCCACTGAAAACCCTTGGCCAAGAGTCAATGTCCACAGTCAGTATCTGGAGCCCTTCGCAGATAGAATGACAGGGATTAACAGGCATTTCTGTAGATGGTAAAGTGTAAACAGCAAGATAATAGTAGCTAACATATTCAAACTCTTTCTAATTTACCCTGTGATTCTCATAGATGATCTCACTTGGGCTGTTTTCTCATATATGATCTCCTATGGGGAGGGGAAGTATTTTTATTAACTTTCCCTTATATGTGAGAAAAACAGGGTAATAGAGTGTCTGTTAGTTGCTCAAATTCACTTGTTGGTAAATGGTATTGTTAGGGTCAGTTATAAAGAATCACATACCTTTCCCCACTCACCTCCAAATCATTTCAGAGACTGATTTTATAATGGATCTATAAATTGAAGAGGCAAGAAATATTTACTACCATTGGGAGAACAGAAACATAGCAAATGTGCTTCACTATAGGCAATTTAAGACATTTAGGGAAGTATGTACTGTGAAGTATGGGATTTATCTAAATAGTTAATACTTGGAGAAGGTGGGAGGCAAGAAAACCAGGTAGAAAAAAATAACTACAATAAAAAGTTTCTCTTTCTCTTGCTTCATCCACCATTTTAACCAGCCACAACCACAGCATTAATTGACTTACTAGTGAGATTTTGAACTTGACCTAGGATCTGTTTTACACATTCTGATGTTAGTTCCCATCCAGAGAAGAGTCTCCCAGAGCAAACAACCTTAACTTCAAAATCGTGTATGTGATGACTAACGCCTTAAAATACTTACCATTACTCTTAGCTTTTTAATATATGGCTTCTACCATTATTTAAAAAATTTTATTGGGGCAATCTCAAAGTCTCTCTTATATTTGGGCGTCATTGATTTCTGAAGTCTTGGCATGGGTTGTTGTGGTTCTCTGAATTCTTTTTTTTTTTTTTTTATTTATGATAGTCACAGAGAGAGAGAGAGGCGCAGAAACACAGGCAGAGGGAGAAGCAGGCTCCATGCACCGGGAGCCCGATGTGGGATTCGATCCCGGGTCTCCAGGATCGCGCCCTGGGCCAAAGGCAGGCGCCAAACCGCTGCGCCACCCAGGGATCCCCTCTCTGAATTCTTCACATCGTCTTTTTCACTTCAGTAATGTAGTCATAAATACTTTTGAGCACCTACAAAGCAGTAGAGGCACAAAGACTAATGCATAATGTTCCCTGATCTTACCTTTGGTTGAAAGAAATATCAGTGTTGTTTCTAAAATAGAGAGATAAGCATATTAATAGTTCTGTCAATCCAGATTGTTGCTGACTTCTTCTAAGGAAACTTGAGTGTCCCCATCCACTAGAAACAGGGATTTCCTCTGGTGAGCAAGGTCACAGCCAATGTTGAAAAGCCTTAGTACTCCTTATGCCTACACTCCACCTACCAATGTACTGCAGAAATCATTTCACTTGGAAACCCTGTGGTATATTTGATCCACTAGGATTTGTACTATTAGTGTCTCTAGTCACTATCGAGTATATAAATCCCTGTAGTCATCTGCTATTTTCTGCATTCTCAACTTTAGAACATTTTAGGCTCCTTGCCTCTGATCCATCCTTAAGTTATTCCTCTTAGCATTGTCTCCCAGACCTGATCTCTATATTCTAGTCTGAAACTCTCTGATCATAGTTACAAAGTTTTCCCATCTTCTTCCAGCTGATGGCCTTCATTGAAACTGAGATTTTGCTTGTGAAAATTCTTCTCTCATTTAAGTGGGAAAATCTATGATCAGGAGGGAGGTGTTCACAAAAGTTTGTGTGGATATGTGGCTTACCTACAAGAATTCTCAAAAATAGTTGTTTGTTTTGGTGTTGCTTTTAGAAGCCATGAGGTCAGAATTCCCCAGATGTATTCCCACGATCTTGAAATCTCTCAGGTACTCTGATACCTGATCTTTTCCTGATCTTCAAGTATCAGAGTACCTGAGAAGATAAAAGTATAAGAATAAACCAATTAGTCAGGTCTGAGCTGTTTTATGCAATCAAGTTTTGTTTCTCTGACCAAGGATATGTTGCCTATCCTGCCTTGTAGTCAATCTCCTCAACTAAAAAATATATATATTTCAAATAGCTTTTTCTCCTACTACAATGTATTTTTTCTTTTGTCTATGAACTTTTCTATATTTTCTTATAGTTTTTTTTCCTTTGTAATCTATTTTCCACTTCTACCTCTTAAAGTAGAGTTTGATATGTTTGCTCTCTGCTGGGTAAAATGCTACCAGAAATTCTGTATAATTGAGTAATGGTTGCAAAAAAAGTCAAACTACACACACATTCAAGAAATAAGGGCATGGTATAATATATCTAATAATAATACTGTTCTAAGCCTAATTCATATTCTTTGGATGACTCAGAAGGCAATTCAAGACCACACAGACACCTCAGGAGACGTTTATTGTAATAAACATGTGGAAGTTTTAGTTAACAGAATTTTCAGATGCTCTGAGAAATTTGCTTTAAGTTTAAATGTAAAAAAAAAGACATGTTAATGTAAAATGTTTTATAAATAGAATTATATGTGCTATTCCTGAGAAAATGATAGAAGCTAGTCTGAAGGTCACTTTCTTGAATTCCAGAAACTTCTTGCAAAGAGTAAATCACTAATTTATTTTCTAGATTTCATTATGGTTCTTTCAAAACCATATTCATATTTTTGCCTATGCCAGTAATATTTTCTAATTCTACCTCCTCCGTGCCAATAAGATACAAAACTGAAGTAAGAAGGACAATAAGCATTGAAATCACAAACCTGGGAATGAAATCCTCTTCCTAGCTTTGTGACCAAGGACAACTTAAAAACAATTTTTTAATATTTTATTTAAATTCAATTTGCCAACGTGTAATATAACACCCAGTGCTCATCCAATCAAGTGCTCTCCTTATTGCTTATCACCCAGTCATCCCATTCCCTTAAAAACAATTTTTTAAAACATTTCTTATTTTTAGTTTCCTAATTTGTAACATGGAGATAATTTTTAACACATTAAATTCTTATGAGAAGTAAGTGAGACAATTTGGGTAAAGCATTTAGAACCAACAGTTCTATGCTCAGCAAATGCTTTCTATTATCATCTATTAACTTTTCTTTTTTAATATTTATTTATTTATATACTCATGAGAGACACACAGAGAGAGAGGCAGAGACACAAGCAGGGGGAGAAACAAGCTCCATGCAGGGAGCCAGATGTGGGACTTGATCCCCCCCCCCCCCCCCCCCCCCCCCCCCCCCCCCCCCCCGTCTCCAGGATCACGCCCTGGGCTGAAGGTGGCGCTAAACCGCTCAGCCACCTGGGCTGCCCAACTTTTTCTTTTTCTTTAAAATTAGTAGTTCATAGGTGAGGTCCTATTACCTTAAGCTTTAGTGAACACATCTTTGCTAACTTGAAATGGACCATATCATCTTCTATTGGCTGTTTTTCCATATGGAAAGGGCCTAATCCCCTTAATCTGTGCTTATCACTGATGTCATTGTGCCCATGGCATCTAGCAACCAAGACAGGATGAAATATTGTGGAGGGAGGGGGAGAATTTGGTTTTGTTCTAGCCTCTCAATCTGCAAGTTTGCTCTCATAGTGAAGTGAAATCAGCTTTTCTAGATCTTCCTTTCAATTGTCCTATTCCTATTCTTGGGCTGCATGGAATGTATAATCAATCTCCTCACTGGACAAATCTGATTTAAAATAGCCATTGTATTTCACATACAGCTTCTCTTTTCCATTTCAACATGATCAGTTCCCACAAGCTTTCCTGATGTTTTCCTAAACATTTATCATCCTGGTCACTATCCTTTGTTCATAGTATCTTAAAGTGTTTTTGGAGCAGAACGTACTATTCTAGATATTGAAAAGAATTATGAGATTTGCCTTTTTGTGGACACTATGTTTCCCATTAATGCAGCATAAGATTGTATTCATTTTGGAAAAGGGTTGCTATTCTTTTGGCTACTGGGCTTGAATCTACAATAGTTGAGTTTGTTTGTTTTTTATTGAAACAACTTGCTGTTTCAGCAAGTTCTGTTACAACAAATTCTGGTTTCCTTATCATACAAATGGGCTAGTGTGTCTTGAATCTAATGCTAGTACTTCATTTTTTTATCTGTCAAATTTTGTATTATTAGTTTCATCTCATTGCTCTAGTATATTGAAAACTGTAAATTATTCTTGTATTATATATTAGTATTTGATTCTGGCATTATGGCAACTGAAAATTTGATAAGTATACCTTAATATACAATATATAATGATGACAACCTTATTGATAAAGAAGTAGATTGAGACAAAGCCTAATACACAAGTGGTTAATATGTTGGACACCTCTATTCAGGCTGTAAATTAACTCATAATCAATATACTTTAGTCACTAACATTATTTTATCTCTGTCATCATTGATAATTACTCTAATTGGCTGATTTATTGAATGAATCTGCTGATTCCTTCATCATTCTGTGAAGAACAGTAGTTCCCCCTTATCTGTGGTTTCACTTTCTAGGGTTTCAGTTACCCTCAGTCAACTGTGGTCAGGAAGCAGATAATCCTCCTTCTAACATATGGTCAGAAGGTCAACAGTAGCCTAACACTTCATCTCAATGTCTATATCATTCACCTCAATTCATCTCATCACATAGGCATTTTATCATCTCATACCATCACAAGAAGAATAAGGGTGAGTACCTCACAATAAGGTATTTCAAAAGAGATGAGAGACCATCTCATAAGTTTTATTACATAAGTTTTATTACAGTTTATTTTTATGGTTATTCTATTTTATTAGTAGTTATTGTTATTAATCTCTTACATGCCTGGTTTATAAATTAAGTTTTATCATCAGTATATACTACACCAAAAAATAGTATTTAGGGTTTGGTACTATCTGTGGTTTCAGGCATCCCTGGAAGATCTCGGAATGTATCCCCCCCACACACACAGATAAGGGGGGACTACTATAAATCATTAGGACTGGAATGCCAGACTCACTTACAGCCTGTATGTATTCTCTATTTCCATGTCTCTCCTTAGTGTAAAAGTTTTGTTCTGTGTGTGTGTGTTCTGTGTGTGTGTACACAGTCTCCTATAAGATTGAGATAATGTGATATAAAGTAATTTATCTTATTCTAGTTTTTTTTAGCATTTTCCAAAGTCATGAAATAATGTAGGAGAATATGAACTTTAATGGCTGCATGATTTTCCATAAAATAGATTCAGCAAAATTTATGTAATAAATTCCTAGATTAAGTATATATCCAAATTTTGGCTATTACGACTAATCTCATGACAAAAATAATTATAGCCAAACAATTCTCAACACTTCTAGTAATTTCTTCTGGATGAATGCCTAGAAGAGATTAATTAAACAGTCATAAATTTACATATACATACAGCTATATCCATATTTATAGTTCTTTTAACAAAAGGTATATTTTTAATTTTAGAAAATATATAAAATACAAAGAAAGATTGAAAAGTTAAAAAAATTATTGCCAACAACTTAGAAAGAAGTTATCAATTTATTATGTGTGCATATAGTTCACATATTTTTATATACTTATTTGAAATATAAAAAGGGAGTTATACTGTAAATGCTATCTTTTAGAATTTTTTGGAATTAAAAATAGATCATAATCACTATTCCATATCATTTATTAGTTTTCTGCAATATAATTTTAATATCAATACAGGATTCCTTTGCATGGATTTAATCTTAAAAAAGAAATTTCTTGTTGTTGGTTAGTTTGTCACTTCTGTGTTCTTTGGTATGTAGACTGTGATGAATACCCTTGATAATAATCTTACATACATTCTCAGTGATCTTCTTAGGATAAAATCTTAAAGGTAGAATTGCTTGTCAAAAAAGTATACACAATTCTAAAGCTTTTTATGGAGATTATTCATTTGTTCCTTAGAAAATGTACACAAATCTTCCCTCCTAGCAGCATAAAATCACATTTTCCTAGATTCTTACCAACAGCACTTAGACATTTTGGCGTTGTTTTAAGTGAAAGTTATGCTCTATTATGATTCATAATTGAAATTTATTTCTTTGATTTCTAGTGAAGTTTTATGTTTGCGGGTGTGTGTGTGGAAAAGAGAATGAGAGAAAATTTGTGTGAATTTCCTCTTCAGTTTCATTGTTTTCTATAGATTTGTCTGTTTTGTATTGATTTTAAAAATATATTTGCCATTTACCTTTGAATAACAAACATTTTCAACTTGTCTTTTGAAATATTGTTTCTTTTTTTTTAAGTTTTTTTTTTTTTTTAATTTTTACTTATTTATGATAGTCACACACAGAGAGAGAGAGGCAGAGACATAGGCAGAGGGAGAAGCAGGCTCCATGCACCGGGAGCCTGACGTGGGATTCGATCTTGGATCTCCAGGATCGCGCCCTGGGCCAAAGGCAGGCGCTAAACCGCTGCGCCACCCCGGGATCTCTGTTTCTTTTTCTTTTTTTTTTTTTTTTTAAAGGCTATTGTGGACATTGCTGCTATAAACATTGGGGTGCAGGTGTCCCTTTGAATCAATATTTCTGTATCCTTGGATAAATACCTAGAAGTAGGATTGTTGGGTCATAAGGTAGCTCTATTTTTAACTTCTTGAGGAACCTCCACACTGTTCTCCAGAGTGGCTGTACCAGTTTGCATTCCCACCAACAGTGTAAGAGGGTTCCCCTTTCTCTACATCCTGGTCAACATCTGTTGTTTCCTGAGTTGTTCATTTTTGCCATTCTGACCTATGTGAGGTGGTATCTCATTGTGCTTTTGATTTGTATTTCCCTTATGCCAAGTGATGTTGAACATTTTTTCATGTGTCTGTTAGCCATCTGTATTTCTTTTTTGGAGAAATGCCTGTTTATGTCTTATGCCTATTTCCTGACTGATTTTTTTTCGGGGGGGGGGTGAGTTCGATAAGTTCTTTATAGATTTTAGAAACTAGCCCTTTTATCTGATAGTCATTTGCCAATATCCTCTCCCATGCCACAAGTTGCCTTTTTAGTTTTGTTGATTGTTTTTTTTAATTAAGATTTTATTATTTATTTATTTGTTTGTTTGTTTATTTATTTATTTATGAGAGACACGGAGAGAGGTGGAGACATAGGCACAGGGTGAAGTAGGCTCCCTGTGGGGAGCCCGGTGTGGGACTTGATCTCAGGACCCCCTGGATCACACCCTAAGCCAAAGGTAGACACTCAACCACTGAACCACCCACACGTCCCAGCTTTGTTGATTGTTTTCTGTGCTGTGCAAAAGCTTTTTATCTTGATGAAGTCCCAATAATTCAGTTTTGTTTTTGTTTCCCTTGCCTCTGGAAGTGTGCTTAGCAAGAAGTTGCCCCAGCGGAGGTCAAAAAGGTTGCTGCCTGTGTTCTCCTCTAGGATTTTGATGGATTTCTGTCTGTCTCACACTTAGGTCTTTCATCCATTTTGAGTTTGTTCCCTATTCTCCAATATTGTTAAATATCCAGTCAACTATTGTTAGTGCTGTGATATTTTCTTAGCATTTCAGTATTTTCTCCTGGAATCTATTTCTGTGAAGTAAGAATCCTAGTTACTTTTTTCTTTCAAAATTATTGATCAGTCCTCTCAGCACTATTTAAAGAATTATTAATCTTCCTACTGATTTTAAGTAATACAAGCATAATTAGCTCAGATAGAGCTGGTTTTATTCCTTTTGCCAATTTACAATTGTTAATTGAAAATTTTGCTTATAGTTACATAAACACATATGTGGGTATGATTTACAGTGAGTCTATATGATTTGGTATTTGGATGCTTTGAGATTAAATTATATTTTTATCACATATGTTTTCTTTTAAGTAGAATCTTTGAATTCTGTTTTGAAATTACTTTCATAAGTTTTTTTACTAAGTCCTAATACTAAATTGAAAGCATGCTTCAGTTTTGGTATCTTCTCATCTCAGTTATTTGGAATACAGTTTTAACATTTTTCTTTCCAAAAGAAACACGTAAGCAGTATTATTTTTGGAAATCTTTTATGTTGGTGAATGGCCGTCTTTTTATTTCATTCATTAAAGACAACCCAGATTGCTTTAAATTTTTTAAGCGTCAATTTTTTATTTCTTCTGAATCTACAGGATGATATTTGGTTTCCTTGTTCCTGCAGGAATTTTTCTTAGGCCCCCATTATTTTACTTTTCTCTTTTTTCAACTGGTACAATTTTTTCCCCACAGTTCTTCAGCTCTGTGTTCTTTTTTCTTGAGGTGAAAGCTTGAATCCCTTCCTCAGATCCATGACTAGAGCCTGAGAAGAGATACATGGCAGTCCAAATTCCTCATGTCTGATAAACACCTATCTACTGATTTTAAACTTTCTTCTATCCTGTAATCTGGTTCTCTAAGACTGAACTAATAGATTACATTAAAACTGTATAATTCTTTTTTTTTAACTGTATAATTAAAAATCCACTTCCTCCAAAGCTCTTTTTAATTCTTCCCCTTCTTGAATGTTTTGCTTAGGAGTTCATTTAAAAACGTGTAATTTCAACTTTAAATTCTTCTTCAATATATGTCTTTGGAGAGAATATTTAAATTTCTTTATGCATTTTTTTAAAAAATCTAGTATCTGTTTAATGTTTAGATGTACAGCTTTAGTTTTATTTTGATTATAAAATAATTACCTGCACATTTTTTCTCTCCTTTTTTTCAGTCACAAAGTGCCTTCTATTTCCACTCCAAAGTGTATGTAGTTTTATGTGGTCCAGTGTAATTTCTCTATATTTGTGGTTCTCATACCTCCTACACTTGACTTCAAAGGTAGCTGAATATCCTTTGGGTCTTTATTGAAGAGCTGAATCAGGTAACGAATCTCTTGCCCTCTGACTCTTTACCCATAACTACGCCATGACATGATTTACCAGGGGAAATAGCACATATTATTTTATTTATTCTTTAATACTTCTGATTTTTGTCTGTTTTGCGTGAATTAGTGTGTGAAGTATGAATTAATTACTATGCTAGACAGTGGCTCTATAACTGAGATATTACTATGTCTAGCATAGATAGTTCGCAGTCTAATGGCTAACACAGATATAAAAGATATTCAGGTTAGGTTAGAGGGTTCTTTGAAGAAATTGATAAGCAGGAGAAAAAGATCTCTGACACCGACATTTTACTAGTCCCTAATGAAACATCCTAATGACCTTAAATTTTGCCCACTACACAAAAGTTCTAAATCTGGTTTTGGTACATTTTTGTTGTATGCATGTGGCCTTTTAGATTCACCAGTGTTGGAGGCTCTCAAGGCCCTTATTCCCCAAAAGAATTCACTTTGCAGCTTTTCTTGCCAGACTTTTCAGCATGTCTTATTGTTTACCCCAACTGATATCCTTTGTCTTAGGTGACAGTAGCTAGTTTATTTTCCTTTCGTTGTTTTTAAGGAATTCTCTTGCATAGTGGACTCTCTGCCTTGAGAGTTATAAGTAAAATAAAAGCAAGCCCTTTGTGCTAATCCCTCGGGGAGCTTCCAGGGTGGTCAAATGAGACAAATACAGTTTTTTGAGAACCAGGTCCTATCTGCTCCCTCCAGAACTAGAACTGATACCGGGAATGTGAGTTGCCAATCTACGGAGGGGAATGGCATAAGTCAAAACACCACAAAAGTCTACTGTGTTTCCTTCATTGTTTTCCTTTTTTTTTTTTTTAATTTATTTTTTATTGGTGTTCAATTTACTAACATACAGAATAACCCCTTTCACCTGGTTGCTGTAAACCTCTGAGAATATTCTAGAGTTCCAATTCCAATAAGGTTGATTCTGACCATTTTTGTCAGATTTTTCAGTATTTCTAGGGGAGGATGGGCCCCTAGAGTTCCCTAGTCTGCCATTTTCACTTTCAACTTACATTTTTTTACATGCAAATGCATGTTTGAGTGTTCTTGCATATGATCCATAAAATCTTCTTCATTCTTTTATATCAGTGTTCTATTGTATAGATCTACTATAGTTATTTAATGAATCTCCTATTGCTATAAATCTATCTTGTTATTAACATTTTGCTATTATCAGTGCGATATAATGAATAACCTTATACATAAATTATTTCATATCTCTGCATGCATATTTCTATAACAGATTCCAAATGCATTGGTATGCCAATGGGTATGAACATCTGTAATTTTGAAAACGTTGCCAAATTATGATGTATATGCTGTCACCAGTTTATAAATTTATTAACAATGGATGAGAATTCATGATTTAAGATAGGTTTTCCACTATAGTGCTTCATCAAATTTTTTCATCTTTTCCAATTTGATGAAGTAGTTTTTATTTACATTTTTCTAGTTATTAATGAGGTTCAGTATCTTTAAATAAATTTGAGAACCACTTTCATTTTATTACATGAATTCTCTGTTTATTCATTTATTACTTTTATGATCATTTTCTTATTGATTTGTGGGAACTTCTTATATTTGGGCAACACTCATAATATTTCTGTAAATATCATTACCATTTGTCATTTTTTATGGTTTAAATTCACCAATACAGAGTTAGCCTGTGAAACCCTAGTCCTGTACTCTGGACCCCAATAAAAGTAGAACCCCAAGCCCGCACTCTCTCCCAAACCCCTGTGATCTGTGTGGCTCCAACTGTGCCGTGTGGTTTCCAGGTTCTTGTAAGTAATAAACCTTGTCTCTTTCAAAGTTTTCTGAGGACATCTTGCAATCATAATAAGAACTGCAAGGGACACTCCAGCCACAACATTGGTTATTGATAGACTGAGACCTACACCACAGGAGGTTTGGATCCAGATTTAATTTTTCCAAATTAGGTTTCACTAGAACCTAGTAGACCCAACACCTCTTATTGGATAGCCCATTCCTTCCCCCTCCCCAACTCCACACACAGGTTTGAATTGCCAAATTTATAATGCATCTCATTCAGGTACATATTTGGATATATATATAAATTTTCTGGTAAGAGATTTTTCTTATCAGTTCTAAAAATTGAGATTCCCTCCTATCATTAGCAGAGTGTTTGTGGACCACCTTCTCTCCTGCCCAGCTTCAATTTTCTCTTTAATAATCTTTGATAACCTTCTTTCATAGCAGCCCCCCATAGGATGTAGATAACTGGTTCAGAAATGTTGAAGACTCACCTATAATTAGCTCTTGTTTTGTATGCCTATATTGGCCAATATGATAGAGACAGCTGCCAAATACGTCACATCACGAGACATTAACCAATTATATCAACGCATACATTCTCTCGGATAGAACATGCTCCACCATATATATATGCTCTAAGTTTCATTTGGAGCTGTGAAGATAAGTCGCCCAATATGTGATGTTGTTCTGGGTAAGTAGTTAGTATCATATATCTATGAGAAACCTAAGTCTTGGAATATTTATATTTCCCTATTCAGGGATTTAACCTTTGTAATTTATAGTTATCTCAGGAAAATTTTTGTCTGCAGAATGAAAGAAATATGGCTACCTTCTCTGTCACAAAAAAGGTGAGATTTCTTTCTTTTTTTTTTTAAGATTTTATTTATTTATTCATGAGAAACACAGAGAGAGAGGCAGTGACATAGGCAGAGGGAGAAACAGGCTTCCCCTAATGTGGGACTTGACCCTGGGACAGCCAAAAGCAGATGCTCAACTGCTGAGTCACCCAGGTGCCCCAAAAAGGTGAGATTTCTGATGAACTTTAAGACTCATCCCTAACAAACATATTCTAATGATTTTTTATTATATTATCTGATAAGCTAGCTAAAAGTAATGTTTATAAGGGAACTGAATTTACTGAGCATTTCTTTCCATAACATGTACTTTTTCTTTGGTATATACATTTACATTTTATCATTTGGCAAATAATGACATAAAATTAAAATTTGATTTCTAGGTCAGTGTTCTCATATATATTTTTCTATGGCTCAAGATGTTTCAATATAACTACTCAAGAAAATGGTAGATTTTCCAAAATGTTAGTTCTATGCTTTTATTTGGCATATGATTCTGTTGTATTTAAGGAATTGTAGTTGATAATGTGGCATTATGAAAACTAATGGAGAATAATTGAGAATTTGTGTGTTTGTAGTGTTGAAACATGAAACATATTAGGAGTTTTTTTTTTTAAGTTCTCACATATTTATTACTGAACCAACTTACTGGAGCAGAAACATAGTAACAGAGAAAACATTTCTCTGATAAAACATTTCTATTGTTCAGGTAGTAGTGATGCTTACAGAGTGATAAGATACAAGCACATTACCATTATGGAGCATAGATATCATGCTATCTCATGCGTGATCCCTTATAGCCACAGCTGGGTTCCTCTCCAGTGCCTCTTCTGGGAGTTGTATCTGATTTTATTACCAGTTTTCATTCATCTGAATCCACTGGGGGATCGGATGATGCTACTTTTGTTTCTTGGCCAGGAATCCCTTGATCCTGAAAGTCTTAGGAAAAGACATGGTGAGAAATAGGCCACCACACACACCATGATGGCAGAGAAAAGGAGGTATTAGAGTATTTTTTAAATGATAAAAAAGAGATAAAAGGCAAGAATAAGTATGATTATGAATTGATAAGTAAACTTGAAGATCTGTGATATAAGATTATGGGTTTTAGTACATACTTTTATTACTTATGTTGTGATCAGGCCTCCAAAAAAACACATTTTTTCTCTCATATGAATCTTCAGTGACAGTGGACATGCTAACTATATTGCCTTGTGACTCTTAAATCAAGATGATAAAATTTTAGTACTTTCATATTAGAGACAGAAGAAAGCAGTTATAAGGAAATGAAAATTGATAAGACTTCTAATAATTTGAGAAACATCATTGTCTATCAAAGTGAATAAGATTAACATGAATGCAAATTCTAAGAAACATTTTTGTTTTTTATTTGCTAAATACATATATTCCAACTTTAATGCTAAACATACCATACATACTTATCTTTGAAAGATAAATACCCAAAAATATTTTAAAAATAAACTCTAAGTACTATAAGATCAAGTATTAAAGTTATATAAATTATGGGTTGTGCACACTCTGCATGCTTCAACTATATCTTTTAATTTTGAGATATGATTTTTTTAAATTCACAAAATTTCAGTGGGTTCCTTAGAGGTATTTATTAATTACTTAAGATTTTTAGAAATGGAGTTAATTTCATATTATTAATGTAAAAGTCTTCTTTCTTAGATACAAAAATCTTTCAGTTAGTGCCAAAACCCACATAATTGTTTTGACATTTAATTTACTCTACAGTTTTTTGATGATTATTTGTTGAGATCGCTCAGCTTTAGTGTACCCTTCTCTCTTCAAATATAATTCAACCTATTTTTAACCCCACTGAAGAGATTTTCTTAGGCCAATAGAAACATTTTTAAATCAAGCTGGGGATACATAGAAAAGGAAATATGTATTTGTTCTACCAAATCATTAATTGCAGAGTACTTGAGTTAAAACCAGCACCTAAGCCAACCAGGCTAGCTAGCATGTAGTTTCTGAAGATGGAAAAGACCTCAAGAAACTGACTTGTATTTCCTATTTAATCCAATTGACAGAGATTGGAGTTGATGAAACCTAACTACTCTAAATTTGGGATTTCATACCTCTCCACAAGTCAATGGCTTAAGAAAAAAATGTATGTATTATGTCACAAATCTATAGGTTAGCTGAGAGGATTTTTCTGGTCTTAACTAGTGACTAACTTTCCCACATGTTTGAAGTGGACTGGATTTGGGGTGACCTTGAGTGGCTTTGACTGGGATACCTCATCTCTTTTACGTGTGTCTCATCTTTTAGCAAACTAGCCTCTTAGCAAGTTCTTCTCATGGATGGCAGAGAGCAAGAGAATAAACCGAATGGGACAACTTATTTTCAAGCCTGTTTGAGCAAGTCCCTTGCCTGACCTCAGACAAAAGGACCCTACAAGGCTATTTGACAAAGGGCATAGACAGGAAAGGGTGAAGAATTTGAGCCATTTTGTAATTTACAACTGTGATTGTTTTAGGATCATAGTCACTGCTATAGCAGAATATGTGTATGTGTATGCTCTGTTGCTTTCAGAGAGCAGAGATACTTCAAAAGTGTTAAAACATCACAGGGGAGTACAAAGTTAAAGCTGTACTACCTTATGGCACCATGTCCCATAAACATTGCACTCAAATATTCAAAGCTCATATTGTTGACTAATAATAGGAAAGATGCCATTTGGGAACATTATTCTGATACTTAGGTCTGCTGAAACTTTAACAACAATGCAATTCATATTTTCCTAGATTTATCTCTTAGGGGAAATAAAGAAAACACAATTAAATGTTGAATTATTGCTCTCAAGCAACCCATTTGTGAAGGATAATGATCTCACCTAGAAGATAAAAGTTTTCATGTGATTAGGTTCTTCAGTCTATGAAGCATTATCAAACACCTGAGAATAATATGTAAAAGACCTTCCTTCACTTCCTTGGTCTAATTAAGAGGAATGTTGTCTCTTAGGAGTCTTCATGTACAAATCTTCCACAAGTGCTTCAACTCTGGTGTTTTCAGTTACAAGTTGTGACTCACAGCTGCTGGGTTTTGTTCCAAATCATGCAGTTTATTTTCAAGATGTAGTAGTTGTTTTTTTGTTTTTTTGTTTTTTGTTTTTTGTTTTTTTTTTTTGGTTAGGCTCCATTTGCAAGTAAACACTTTCATTATTCAGCTCATAAATTATGCAACACAATTGCAAACATTTTTTAATATTTCTATTTTCTTCTATCCCATGAAAAGTCTAATTGTTACAAGTTTCATTTATGATTCGCCATCATGTGGGTTTTCACAAGCTTCTCCCAATTTTATAGTCTTGTGATTAAATACTCTATGTTTCTATGAAATTTAGAATGAAAAATTTAGAATAAAATTCTGAATTTTCTTCAATTCAATCTAGTAACCTCACTATAAATAAAAATACTGTGAGATATCTAATTAATAGTAATGATAGTTAAGATTTATTGGGCACTTATCATGACTTGGGTGTATATCTATATAAATCTGTCTATTTCTATATACAATGTAATTTTTGCAATAATTCTAAATGAGGGTATTATATTTGTCAGGAAATTGAAGCTTGGAGCAACCAGATTTCCTAGAGATCAGCTCTTGTAGGTGAAGCAGAAGACTGTGCTTACTTTGTGATTATGCTTATTTTGGGAACCCCTTTCTGCATTGTAATCAGGAAGTTGCCTCCAGGTAAAAAACCAGGAGGATTGTAGAACTCCTTGCCACCCTTTTTTCCCATTATCACAGTCTTGTGCT
Organism: Canis lupus baileyi; assembly: GCF_048164855.1. Taxonomy (NCBI): domain Eukaryota; kingdom Metazoa; phylum Chordata; class Mammalia; order Carnivora; family Canidae; genus Canis; species Canis lupus. Next base: position 49,699,802 of record NC_132855.1, on the reverse strand, counting down.
ACCTCTTGTCCAGTGTCTGAAAACTACTGTTTTATATATTCTTTTCAGTTTTCTATTTTTTTATCACAAGAAAAGAAGTCTCGCACCAGTTACTTGGGCATGATAGAAGCAGAATTCCTCTGGAATGTTGTTATTGCTGCCCTGCTATTCCAAGAAGGAGGAAGATGTAAAGGAACTTGAATGGGCCCACCCACAGTATCTGCCATGCCTTTCCACTCTGATTTTGAAAACCATCTGTCAGATCACCATTACCTAAACATCCCACAGCCTTTCGGACAGTCTCACCAGCATTCCAGGCTTACAGAATCCTAGTCTGATTTTATACATAGGATGACTTGGAGGCAGTTATTCTTTATCTGCCTGTTAAATACCTCCATACCACTGCAATTTAGAACTTTGCTTTCTTCTTTCTCTTTAGTTGTGAATCTCAGGTCATCAAACTGTACCAGCAATTAGTCAAGATTCTGACTATCTTTTCTGAGATGTAGGCAGGTTTTCTTAATCTGTTAATGTAGACATCCCTTCATTTCAGGGATTTTTGTTGATGTTATGTGTTCAAATTCTTTTTCTGTTTAATTAAATTCTCTCTGAAGAGTCCCAGTTATCTTCATGTTAGTTCTTTTTTGCCTTGCCTCAATATCTATTATTTTCTTTCAAATTGCTTTGATTGCTTGGTCTTTTGTCTGTGGTCACTTAATTATCTCAAGTCATTCTTCTATGTTATCTCAATTTTAAAGCATATCTATTCTGTACTTTCTTACTTTTTTCTGTAATAGTATTATTTTGACCTTCAAATCATTTTGTTGACTCTGTCATTCTTTGTTTTTTATCTCATTCTGTTGTTTTATCATCTTGCATTTGAGTTTTTTAATATAATTAAATCCTTGTTCTTACTAATTTCTTCTATACTGCAAAACACCAGTAGGAACATTGTCTCTATTTTGGAGCTAACATCTCTTTCCAAATTGTTCGGCTTTTATATGTTATATCTCTTTTTTGGGAAAGATGGCTTAGTGTTTTTGGAGGCCTGTGAGACCATTTCTTTGAATCATACTAGATCTAAACAGTTCATTTCTCCTAAAATAATGTGAATGACTTCATTCTCCTTTCCACCTCTGACTTGGGCATATCTGTCTTTTGCCAAGCTGCATTTTGGGGCTTCAGTCATTTTGCTCTGTTTAGTTTTCTGTTGCCTGTTTAGGAGGCATCAGATAGAGCTTCAGGCAGTTTTCACTAGGGGGAAAGAACTCTTTTGAGAATTTTGTTACTCCTGCACAAATGTTTCCTTTACCTGGTAAAGACCAGGAGTCCTACTGTCACAGATGTGTTGGTAGGAGTTTGGAGAAGAAGGATATATATATCTTAGAATTTTAAATCATTTTATTTTTCAAATGGAAGATATCTGAGTCTATGTGTTGTTCAATAAAAGCTGTTTTCACTTATTCATTCTACTCTCACTTTACTACTCTCCATCATTCAAGTTTTAAAAAAAATAAAATTGGTAGTATTTGAGACTCATAAATATTTAATCAATTCCTGATACCATTTATGTAGTTAAAGTCCATACTACATTGTGCCCTTTCTTTGTTTGTGGATTGATGAATGAATTTTTTTCTTTCTGGTGTTTATTTTTTATTTTTTAGATTTTAAAAAAGGGAGAAGTCTATCATTGTTACCTGGAAGTCTGGTGCTGATTTTTATTAAGGGTTAAGTTCAAATTCTGTAGTAACACAGTGTCTATTTTTCCTGATGATCTGAAGTATTTCCCATTATTATTTCATTAAATTTATGTCATATTTATTGCCAAGGAGTTTAATGTAGTAGCTCTCCTCAGCCTAAGCATCTAGTGTCAGTTAGTATAACATGATTTCATGACTCTTAATACTTTATTTTAGTGTCAGTGGTTCTATGAATTTTTGCTTTTGACTGTAAGCCAACTCACATTCTATTTGGAATTAGGTAAAATATGTAGTTTAAAAACAAAATCACTTCTTTGGAAACAAGATGATGTACTGTAAATCCCTATTATAACAACAGAAAATATGCCAACTGTTAAAATATTTTTCCCTACCATCAAAAAGGGATTCAAGATATTTTAGTTCTGTGGCTTTTTAAATCTAAATATAATTAAAGTAAAAATTAAAATACATACAAGTTAGTTTTTATTTAGCCAGGTGGTCACAATTTTATAGAATTGTTCAAATAGAAATGTAGTTGACAAATGTGGATCCATTAATGTGTATCTTAAGGTTATTTGATCTTGCCATTATGCCCTTGGTCTACATAGAGAAGTAGTATAATGAATAATTCTGTCAAAATATGTTAGAAGGATGTCATTGGAGATGAAATGCACTTTATCAACCTGACTTGTCTTCATGAAAATCCAAGGAAGAAAGTTTGTTCAAGTCATAGTATCTAGAATAAGTGAGCTACCCCTGAGAATAGCATTATTATTTTAATCCTAAGAGTTGGTACTCACAGGTATTGGGAATTACTGTATATTTCCCTTGCTGTTTTGGTTATTCAGAAACTCTAAACAACATTGGAATTTATTTTTACTAACTCTATAGGATCTCAAGCCGTGTATTTCAGGCATTTATCTTCCTTTGACTCTCTTTCCTCTCTCAATTCTCATTTTTCCTGCTTTAATTTTACTTTTTCATTTAAAGATTCTAATACAAAATATTTGGAGTTGTGTTAGACATAATAAATTTAATTAAATATTTAACCACTCATTCCATCACTGGTGAACTTTATTTATATAGGCAATAACTGAATGATATAATTATAAAATACTTTACTCGAAGTAAAACTTCAATATATGTATATTCATCTCAGCCCCATTTAGGATCCCCAATAAAGGAAACATCTTAATATACAATAATAAAGGAATTGTTAAATATATTATTGCTATGTATATGATTTCCTCCAAATAATATTAAATAAGAGCAAACATTCATTGCAAAAGATTACTAAAATAATGGGATGCAAAATAATATTACATATTACAATATGATCTTAATTTAGTTGATATATCATGAACAGAAAATGTGTTCAGGCACATGTATCAAATGTTAAATGTTACTTAGGAGTGTTGATTATAGGTGATTTGTATTTTATCTTGTGTCTATAGTTTTCACGCATTCTACGATGAGTATCTATTACTTTTATTAACAGAACATATACTATTTTAAATTAACTTTTAATTTTCTGCTTACTGCCATAATATTAACATATATTATGTATAGAAACATAATGGTATTAGTTATTCCAAGATGTTGACTTAAGTCCTACTTACACTCACACTTTATTAAATTGACTAAAGGATACTAACATCTTACATTCTGAAGAAATTGTGTTTTTCTTCTAAAGTTATCCAAAGGGCAGCCCCGGTGGCACAGTGGTTTAGCGCCGCCTGCAGCCCAGGATATGATCCTGGAGACCCGGGATCGAGTCCCATATCCGGTTCCCTGCATGGAACCTGCTTCTCCCTCTGCCTGTGTCTTTGCCTCTCTCTCTCTCTGTGTCTCTATGAATAAATAAATAAAATCTTTAAAAAATAAAGTTATCCAGAGGTGGTTCTCCTTTTTGCCATAATTATTATTTTTTTATCATAAAGGTGAACATCTGAAGTGTCAAAGTCATATGTATAGCTATTCAAAATGACCACTTGTACCTAGAAATTTTCTGTAACTTATGAAATAAGTAAAGTTGACAGAAATTTCAGTGAGACTTCCCCTTTCATAAACCAGGCTTATTCTGCAGCATGCCAATTCTAAAGGAATTGAACTTTTCTACACTATTTAATTTTATACTTGTACTCCACTTCAATAGCTTTTATATTCCATAAAAATAGTGTGAAAAATCTGGTAGTGCAAGATATACCATGATTAGAATGCTGTCATTTTCTTCCAAGCCTAATTATGCTGCCTCCATTTTCATATTATTCTCTATTGACAGAGTATCATTCCCCACATGTTGAGAACATATAGAGTGTATTTTATTTCAAAGAAGATAAAACAAGAAATAGATTGCAATTGCTTATGTTGAGTTATGAGTGACTTTTTCTCCTCAGCAAAATGCATGCTATTTTTAGTGCAGCCTCCAGTTTCATTGAAAACTTGATAATTTCTTCTTTTTTCTCTCTTAATCTTTTTTTTTACAATAAAAAAACTCTCCCTTCAGTTTGGAATAAACGTGCTTTCTTCCCTTTCATGTCTAGTCTACATTCATGGCCAAAATTATTACTTTAGGGAGACTTTGTTTTAGGGGTGTGTGTGTGTGTGTGTGTGTGTGTGCGCACGCGCACATGTGCGCATGTGTATATGTCAGAAAAAAATTGGATGGAAAAATTCTAACCAAAACATGTTATATTTCAGTTTTTTAAATAGTATAAGTCAACATTTTAAAAGATTTCTTCTTTAATCTATAATATTAAGTTGTTCTACATACCCTGATAGTGTCAGTATTTTTGACCTTCACACACAGTGATAAGCATTCTTTTAGCTAACATTTTTTGGCACTAGGTCTTAGTAACAGCTATAGATGGTATTACTTAGTTATTAGTTTTCTCTCTTTTGCTTGTTAACAAACGTGTTCTTTAATTTCCATAATAGTACAATGAGATTGTTGAAATTCTTCTCCCAGAGAGGATTTTATCTTATTAAAATATGTACCAAAAATAGGTTATCCTTTTGAGTTTTGTGCAAACTTCTGAAAATCCAAACATTTGTTTAACTGAAATTTGGCTTGCATTTTTTCCAGTGACTTATACAAAGCATACATAAATGTGAGGGAATTTTAGTATCCTTGGACTAAAGTTTCTCGTGCACTTAAAACACTGCTTCTAGTCTCAGTCTTTTTAAGATTCATTTAAGCTGGACGCCTGGGTGGCTCAGCTGTTGGGTGCCTGCATTCGGCTCAGGTCGTGATCCCGGGATCCGGGATCGAGTTCTGCATCAGGCTCCCTGTGAGGAGCCTGCTTCTCCCTCTGCCTGTGTCTCTGCCTCTCTCTCTCAGTCGGTGTCTCTCGTGAATAAATAAATAAATATTATTATTATTATCATATAAGATTATATTACTTTGTGTTTCTCTTTGGCACATAGATTCTTAAATAAATTGCCTGTTCTTTAAAAATTCAAATGCCCATAAATAGAAGAAAATCCATCTTATTTCACCCATTTAAAAAACACACACACAGGAAAACTTTACAGGTCTCATTTCTCTTTTGTTTCCCTTTGTATCAAGGCTCTTCAAGAAGTTTTTCTACTCATAGTCTCTGATTTATCTCCTTTTATTCTTTCTGATCCATTCCCAATAGCTTTTATCTCTGACACTCCACTAAAGCTACTTTTGTCAAGGGCACCAAAGATCTCTATGTAGTTCAATCCAGTGCCATCTGTCAATCTTTAACATGGTTGACGTATCAGCAGCTTTTGAGACAATTGATCCTTCCCTTCTTTTTTTTTTTTTTTTTTTTTTATGATAGTCACAGAGAGAGAGAGAGAGAGAGGCAGAGACATAGGCAGAGGGAGAAGCAGGCTCCACGCACCGGCAGCCCGACGTGGGATTCGATCCCGGGTCTCCAGGATCGCGCCCTGGGCCAAAGGCAGGCGCCAAACCGCTGCGCCACCCAGGGATCCCGATCCTTCCCTTCTTAAGAAACTGTTTTCGGCTTATGGGAGTTTCTCCTTCTCTGTTCCTTTTGCTAGCTCCTTCTCATTTCTCCAACCTCTAAAGAGTGGAGTGATCAACACTCAATCTTTGAACTTCTCTCTCTCACTCTTTTCCTCTTACAACTTCATCTAGTCTCACTGATTGAAATCCTTCCTATAAGCCAACAATGCTCCAATATGCACATCTTATCTGAAATTCCTTTGAACACCACACTTGTATTACCCATTCCCTAGTGTTAATTTCCCTTGAACACGTAATTGACAGCTCAAACTTAATGTCTAAACATGGCTTTCCTATACTCTTCCCTATCTAAGTTAATGGCCACCCCATCCATCCAGTTGATGAAACCAAGAAATCTTAAAATCAAACTTAACTCTCATATTTCACATTCACTTCAACAGCACATACTGTAGGATCTATCTTTTTAAGACACATTCAGTGCTGTTGATCTGATCCAAGCTGCCATCATCTTTATATGATAACATTCTGTGTAGTCTTCTTCCCTTGCCCTCTTATTTTGCATAATACCTCTGGTGAACTTGTTAAAATACAAGTAAAATCATTTCACCCCTCCACTCAGAACTCTGTAATAGCCTCTTATTTTTACCTCAAAGTCCCTAGGATATGACTACCCTGAACTCTCTCCAGATAATACCTCTCCCTTTCCTCTAGTCACACTGACCTCTTGGATTTTCCTTGAATACTCCAGGTGTATTCCTGCCCCAGAGTCTTTGCATTTGCTTCTCCCTTTGTCTGGCATGTTCTTTTCCCAGATATCCACCAACCTCACTTACTTACCTACTTCAGGTTCTTATTTAAATGGCACATTTTTGGGGACTCCTGGGTGGCTCAGTGGTTGAGCACCTGCCTTTGGCCCAGGTTGTGATCCTGGAATTCCAGGATCGAGTCCCACATCAGGCTCCCTGCATGGAGCCTGCTTATCCCCTGCCTATGTCTCTGCCTCTCTCTGTGTCTTTAGTGAATAAATGAATAAAATCTTTTAAAAATATAAATGGCACATTTTCAGTAACACCTTCCCTGGATCTGTATTTAAAATTGCACCTCCACATGTCCTCTGTCTCATTTCCCTGCTTCATGTCCCTATTTTAGTCATCACCGTCTTACATACTATATAGTTTTTTAGTTTAACTTGTTTGTTGTTAGTCTCTCCCAAAACAAGAATGTAAGATTGAGTTTTAACTCTTTTATTCAGAGCTGAATCAACAAAACTAACAACAGAGTCTGAAAAATATTGGGTACACAATAAATATTTGTAGGCTACATTAATGAGTATAACAAAACAATGACCTAAATGTAGCATGCTTTTAACTTTGGAGTGAATTATGTTATTTTGGATAGTAGATTTATCTTAAAAAATATTTCGCATATGCTGATATCAAATTAAGGTTTATTGCATTGTACTTCCATTATCTTACACAAGATAGACCCTTGATAAATACTAGATTAGTCGATTTTTATACATATAAATATAAATGAAGAGATAGGCTAGAAGATATGAACAAAATAAGCATAATCAGGCTAGGCTAGGATCTAAAAATGTATTATTATAGAACTAATGCTGAGATAACTGAGTCAAATTAATAGGTGAGGTAGTGAATATAAAATTTGTAGGATCCTCTATCTTAGGCAATAGAACTGTTGTAGAGCTTTGTTTAGAGACATCTTGAGAAAGCTAAGTTGTACCAAAATGACCTATGGAGAATGATTTTCTTTACAATGTCATGCTGCCTTGATTGAAGCTGTTTTCTAAGCAGAATATCAGACTTACCTTTATGTTTAGATACATATTTTAGTTTACCTATTTTTAGGAGAACCACATTTTTTCTGTGGAAGAAGTATGAACTAATGCCAAAGATATGTCCCTGTTAGGTTCCCTGAGCCAGGATTCTGCATTCTGTAGCCAGTCTGGTTGTCATTCAGGATGCATGGTAGGAAGACTTGGCACAAAGTCTGGAGACAGGAGCTGTAGTTTCAGTGTTGTTTATCCTCTCTTCCTTCACCTACAACCCATATACAATGTCCAACCATGAGTCTTTATTGACACCTCTAAATGTTGTGGAATAAATTCCTGTGTATACGAAAAAGCTCTTTAGTGTCTTAGAAGGAAGCTATAATAGGATTATTTGCCAGAGGTATTGTTGAAAAGATTCTTAGTTTGTATGAGAGATAGATGTTCTCTAAGTTCCATTTTAAGTTTCTAGATTTGATCATCTTTAAAAGTCATCTATTTACATACTGCATTGTAGCATTTATGCAAGGAAATGGAATTTCATTCCTGGGCCTTATTTATAGTTTTTTTTTATTGGAAATCTGTAGTTGAAAAAAAACACATTTTTTACTCTATGAATTTTGCATGAATCAATAACAAAGGCTGGATGCAACTGACAAATACTTTTTATGACAAAATGATAGCTCTTGAATATTTTTTTTACCATAAATGACACATTGCAGAAATATATTTAAGACAGAAAACTGGCTCCAATTCAAGAGCAATATAATATAGCAGGTAGCCAAATCTGCCTCTTTCTAAAAGAAAAGGTGGCAGACTATGAATTGTTCTCTGCAAATGTAGATTAAAAACTGAGAAGTATTTTGATGTGCGCATACAACAGCCTCACTAATAAAATTGGGCATCTGTCATTTGTGTGCCTTAACAGAAAAATTAACATACCATGTAGTGTTTTGGCCAGAGTATAATAAATATAAAATAAAAGTTCATATAAATCAGTCTATGAACATCAAATTTTAAATCAAAGTATGTTTAATTTTTTTGTAGATCCCATATAAAATTGACAATAAACTATGCATCAAGGCAAAACTAGATCAAGAATTACTTGTTGATTAAAAAATATATTTAGGAACATCAGTCTTAGGTCATGTTAGGAATTTAGGAGTCACCTTTCCATCTTAACAAGTGAAAAGCTTTAAAAAAAAAACTGAAAAAATCAACACTCTTCTGAGATCCATCAGAGAAATGAGGTTGGAGGGAAAACTGCTATACTTCCAGTTTTGTCTTCAAAACTGGAAAGACAGGCAGGTAGAGAATCAAACTTACTGGAGTAGAAGACCACAAGCAAACACCTCTTTAGGAATCAGTAGTGGGGTAGAAAAATCTGAACTGTAATTAATGAGTTGATGATAAAGGCTCAGTGTGGACAAGTCTGCAAGTTAAAAACTCCAGGGGAACTTAGTCACTGGGGGGGCCTCCACACTTCTGTGAATCTTACCTACAGGAGCTTCATAGTGAATATCACAGAAAAATCCCCTCATATTTCTGTCAGAGGAGAGGGGAAAGGAGAAAGAACCATTCTGATGATTGCCTGAGCATTTTAGTCTTCTTAACTAGGTTAAGTTTCTCCCACTCTCAGGAGAAGCTGTTTTACCAGAGACCATATAATAGGACTTATCAGAGCCTGACCTACCTGAGGGAAGGGAAATAGACAACTCCAGCACTCTCTAGCCAATTTGTCCCATGTAAAGAAGGAAAAAACTTCTGAGAAGCACCGTTGAAATTTGCAGTTCAGCCTCACAGGCTTGCAAAAAGACAGACCTAATCACAGGAGTGTAGAACACATCCTCTCCTTGCAAACCTTACATTACAACAGGCCTATTTACTACAAATTCTTTTATCCAGTACAGAAAGGCCACCTTTTCACACAAAAAATTATAAGACATATTACAAGGCAAAAGATTTTAGATTGAAGAGATAGAACAAACATCAGAACCAGAGTCTGATATGGCAGGAATGTGGAATTATTAACCAGGATTTTTTAAAAATATATAATTAATATGCTAAGGGTATTCATGGAAGAAAATAGACAACTTGCAAGACAGATGGATAATGTCACTAGGCAGACAGAAATCCAAAGAAATAATTTTTTAAAGTTACTAGAGATTAAAAACACTATAACAGAAATGAGTACTTTTGATGGACTCATTAGTAGACTAGACATGGCAGAGGACTAAATTTCTAAGCTTGAGGATATTTCAGTAAAAAATCTCTAAAACTGAGAAGAAAAGAGGGAAAAAAAGACTGAAAATTCAAAATAAAATATCCAAGAATTATAAGATGACTGAAAAAGGCATATACCACTTTATGTTCTTTCAAGAGAGATTCCCTTGCATAAATTCAGACAAGCACAGCCAGGGGAAGAAAAGTCTACATAACTGATTCTCTCAAGGAAAAATGTATAGATTAAATAACCATGACGAATGGCTGCTTGGGAAGCAGAGCCCCACCTCCAGTGGATGAAACACAAAACACATTTGTGACCCCAATCTTGTTCTTTCTTCATACAAGTAATCCACAAATGCTGATCTCTTCTTTTCTTTCTTCTTTCACTTTAGTTTTCTATTAGATACTATGTAATGCCCCACCAATGCATTTAATTGTCTGCCTTGTACACCAAAATTCTCTAATGTTACTCAAGCCTTTCCTAGTCCTTTGTGTTCTTTTGGAACACTTAATTACCCTATAACATAGATCCCTTCAACAGCAACAAGAAAGACACAAAGAAGCACTCAAGGAAGCTGATTATTTTCATTTTGCTCCATTGCCTTTGGGTAAAACTGTCTCCACAAGATTCTGATTGATGTCAGGACAGTAGAGCTTAGCCCTGGCCTATATCATGTGCCTGGGCTTATATCTAGCCAAGAATAGATGCCACCATTGATTCAAACTACTTTCAAACAGCATCAACTTATAAATCTTTATTTTTTTTTTATTTTTTTTTTAACTTTTATTTATTTATGATAGTCACAGAGAGAGAGAGAGAGGCAGAGACACAGGCAGAGGGAGAAGCAGGCTCCATGCACTGGGAGCCCGACGTGGGACTCTATCCCGGGTCTCCAGGATCGTGCCCCGGGCCAAAGGCAGGCGCCAAACCGCTGCGCCACCCAGGGATCCCAACTTATAAATCTTTAAACACATTTTACTGAGTTTCCTATGCCCCCCATGCAATCCTTAGGAAAATGTACTACATTTTGTATTTCATGCACAAATGACAAGACTACCTAATAAGTGGAATTAAAAGCTATTTGATCCATTGAGCATATTAGGAGTGTCTTTTTTTTTATTTTTTGAATTTTGATTTATATTTGTTTTAACTCAGTAAATCATTTCAACATACGTATTAGTGCATGCTTGATGTGCCTAGAAAATGACTTTAGTAATAGTCACAGCTAATCACTACTGAGAAAATAAAGTAAAATTTACTGCAGGGTATAGTCAGTCTAGCACATATACTATTTGATATGAAGGAAATGTGTGCAAAATAATTGAGGGGAAAAAATTACTGTTTTAGTCCCCTTAAATAAGTCTTTTCAGAAGATATTATGGAGGCCAAAATCATCCCATTAACCCAGAGAAGCAAAAAGTCTATGTTGTAGACAATTCTAAGATGATCCCCAAATTTCCCAGCCTATGATATATACACCAAATGTTCTCTCCTCTTGTATGTTGCCAGACCCATGAATATGATTCAATACTCGCTTAATTGATTAGATTAGGTAATAACAATGAAAGAATTTTGAATATATAATTAAGGCCCCAAATCAGCTGACTTTGAGATACTCAAAAAAGAGATTATTCTATAAAGAAGGAAGTAACAATGGTAAGAGCATAAATAAATGAAACAGAAATTTAAAAGGCAGTAGAAAAGATCAGTGAAAGCAAGTGTTTTTTTAAAGATAAAAAAAAAATTGAGAAATCCTTAGACTCACAGAAAAAAAAGAGATGACTCAAATAAATAAAATCACAAAAGAAGGGGGACACATTACAACTGATAACACAGAAATATTAAGGGTCATAAGAAACTATTATGAACAATTATATGCCAACAAATTAGGTAACCTAGAGAAAAACATAGATAAATTCCTAGAAATATATAACCTATCAAGATTGACTTGTGAAGAAATAGAAAATCTGAGTAGACCAATCACTAGTAAGGAGATTGAATCAGTAATCAAAAGTCTCCCAAGAAAGAAAAATGCAGGACCAGATAGCTTCACTAGTGAATTCTACCAGACATATAAGGAAGAATTAAGGCCAAACCTTCTCAAACTTTCCCAAAAATATAAGGATGAGGGAGCATTTCCAAACCCATTTTATAAGGCCATCAGTACTCTGATACCAAAGCCAGATAAGGACACTACAAAGAAAGAAAATTACAGGCAATACACCTGAACATAGATGCAAAAATCCTCATCAAAATATTAGCAAACCAAATTCCACACTACATCAAAAGGATCATACACTGTGACCAAGTGGGATTTATTTCAGGTGTGCAAGAATGGTTCAACATCCATAAATCAATCAGTGTTAAACACAGTCATATGATCATCTCAATTAGTGCAGAAAAAAACATTTGACAAAATTAAAAATTATTTCATGATAAAAACTAAGCAAACTGAATGAAACAATGTACTTCAACATAATAAAGGCCATATATGGCAGCTAATATACTCAAAGTTGAAAAGCTGGAAGCTTTTCCTCTAAGATCAGAAACAACACAAGGATGCCCACTCTCACCACTTCTACTCAACTAGGAATTGTAGCCAGAGCAATTAGACAAGAAGAAGAAATAAAAGGCACCCAAATCAAAAAGGAAAACATAAAATTATCCCTACTTGCAGATGACATGATATTATATATAGAAACCCCTAATGACTTTATCAAAACACTGTTAGAACTAATAAATGAATTCTGTAAAGTTGCAGGATACAAAATTAACAAACAAAAATCTGTGGCATTTCTATACACTAACAATGAACTATTGGAAAGAAAAATTAAGAAAATAATATCATTTATAATAATCTCTAAAACAAAATACTTAGGAATACACTTAACCAAGGAAGTAAAAGCTCTGTACACTAAAAAGCTGTAGATGTGATGAAAGAAATGAAGAAGACAGTAATAAATAGATGTTCCATGTTCATAGATTACATAAATTAATATTGTTAAGATGTCTATACTACCTAAAGTGATCTACAGATCCAAGGCAATCCATATCAAAATTCTAATGGCATTTTTCATAGACATAGAAAAAAGAATCCTAAAATTCATGTGGAACCACAAAAGATCCCATGTAGCCAAAGCAATCTTGAGAAAGAACACAGCTGGAGGTATCATGCTTCCTGACTTCAACTGTACTACAAAACTGGAGTAATCAAAAGTTTAGTATTGGCATAAAAATAGACATACATGGGGCATCTGGATAGCTCAATGGTTGAGCATCTGCCATTGGCTCAGGTTGTGATCCTGGGATCCTGGAATCCCCAGAAGAGAGCCTGCTTCTCCTGCCTATGTCTCTGCCTCTCCCTGTGTGTCTCTCATGGATAAATAAATAAATAAAAATCTAAAAACGGCAACAACAAAAACCAGACATACAGATAAGTGAACAGAATAGTCCATAAATGAACCCAGACATATACGGTCAATCAATATTTGACACTAATAAATCAATATTATGGCAACATAACATAAATGACTCAAATACATGTAGTGGGGAAAGTTAGTCTCTTTAATAAATGGTGTTGGGAAAATTGGATAGTCACATGTGAGAGAATGAAACTGACTCCTGTCTTACACCACACAGTATACACAAAATTCAGTTCAAAATGGATTACAGACTTAAACAGACAACCTGAAACCATAAAACTTCTAGACAAAAACATAGGAGTAATTTTTTAAAAAGGCAAAGGATCTGGATAGATATTTTCCTAAAGAAGATATCTGACCACAAACAGTACATGAAAAGGTGCTCAATATCATTAATCATCAGAGAAATGCAAATCAAAACTGCAATAAAATGTCACCTCACACCGGTTAGAATGTTCAGTATTAAAAAGACGAAATGACAAATGTTGGGAAGGATGTAGAGGAAAAAGGAACACTTGTACACTGTTGGTGGGACTGGAAACTGGTACAGATACCATATAAAACAGTATGGAGACCCCTCAAGAAGTTAAAAATAGAATTATCATATGATCCACCAGTCCCACTCCTGAGTGTACATCCAAAAGAAAGGAAACCATTATCACTAATGTTTCAAAGAGATATTTGTACTTCCACATTCACTGAAGCATTATTCACAATAGCTAAGGTATGGAAACAAGCAAAGTATCTGTCAGTGGATGAATGAGTAAAGAAAACATGATATATATGTATATATCTCACGTATATATATATACGCTTTTATATGTGTTATATATTTTTTAAATTTATTTAATACATAATTTTATTATTTATTTTGTATATATTATATATGATTATACATCTTATGTGTGTATATATATCATATATATATATTAGAATATTATTCAGCCTTAAAAAAGGAGGTAAATCTTGCCATTTGCAATAATATGGATGAGCCAGGAGGGCATTATGCCAAGTGAAATAAAGCAGACAAGGAAAGACAAATGCTGTGTGGTATCACTTACACATGGAATCTAAAACAGTAGAAAGCAAAACAAAACAAAAAAAAACAATTCTAAAACAAAACACACAAAAGTCTAACTCAGAGAATAGAGAGTAAAATGGTGGTTGCCGGGGCTGGGAAGTAGGGAGAGGTTGGTAAAAGAGTATAAACTTTAAGTTATAAGATGAATAAGTTCCAAGGATCTAATGTATAACATTAGACTGGTGACTATAGTTGATAATACCATATTGTATAATTGAAATTTGTGTCTGGAGTACAACTTAAGTGTTCACACCAAAAATGAACCAAAAAAGGTAAATATGTGAGGTGATGGCTGTGTTAATTAACTTTATGTTGAGGGATCCTCTCACAACATGTAAGTATGTCGAATCATCATATTGTAACACTTTAAATATATAACAATTCTATTCGTCAATTATACCTCAATAAAAAGATGATTGTGAGTGGGCCTGATCTAATTAGATGTACCTTTAAAAGGAATTGAGATCTTCCTGATGAAAGTGACTCAAAGCATGAAAGAAATTCTCCTGCTGTCCTTGAGGAGTAAATTTCTATGGTGGGGGGCGGGGGGGTGGGCATGTGGCAAGAACCTGAGAGCAGTCTTGAGAGCTAAGATGGTTCCATCCAAAAGCCAGCAAGAAAACATTGCGGTCGTAACACACAAGATGAATTCTGCCAACAACTTTAGGGAGTATGAAAGTGGATGTTTCCCCAGTTGAGCTTCAGATAAAGATGCATCCAATTGACTCATCGATCAATTTCAGCCTGGCACAGAGGATCCAACCAAAATATGCTGGATTCCTGACCCATGAAACTCTGAAATAATATTTGTGTTGTTTTAAGTTGCTGAGGTTTTGGTAATTTGTTACACAACAAAGAACACACAGTCTATGAAGCAGAAGTGTTTCATACGTGAAGGACTCACTTTTACTCTGTCTCCAGAATCTGGTCAATAGTCCTTGATGCAGATTCTTCACCACGCAGTCACCAACGACTTTCACAGCCTCCTTGTGTTCTGCTTTCCCTCCCAACACAAACCTTTCCCTTTAGGCATATTAAACATCTTTCTGTGCCCAGAGTAAGACACATTCTTTTTATTGAACCTTATCACATACTTTGCTTTCTTCATGGAATGCCCTCCCCACCTACTCATAGTTCAAAATCCAGATCAAATGTCACTTCGCTTATGAAGACTTCCCATGTCTCCCTTGTTATTATCATTCTGTTATGCTGTCATAGTAAAGGTTTCTGTAAATCTTCTGTAGTGGAGAAGTGTTTGATATATCTTTACATCAGCAAATACAATGACTGGTCCATCCTGAATTTTAAGCAACTGGTAATTATTTGCTGAATAAGCAATATTGGGTGAATTATTTGTTGAATAAATGGGTGAAGAAAGAGATGTAGATGAGGACCAAGATTAATCATGGTGTAAAAATGAGAGTTGCTATATGAAACTCTTGAAATAAGTATAGTGCTGGTTTCCTTGTTTTTTAATCTCATAACAAAGAGAACTTCATTCTGTCGGTAAAGCCATCATTACAAGTACGGCTTGTATGGCTTGCAGTGTCACCAATACATTAAGATTGAAATAATTTTAAATCTAAAATTGTTACAATTGTAAACTCAGCTTCCATTCCCTTCACACCTAAGGGTTTTGATAGTCATAATAGTATTACCACTAATAATAATGATAAAAACTAACACAATGCATGCTGTTTAAGCACTTTATATGTATTAACTAACTTAGTCTTTACAATAACTGTTATAATAACCATAGATTCCATACGTTACAGATGAGGAAATGTAGGCAAGGAGAGAGAATCATTCTATTAGTGTTAGAGCTAGAATTTGAATATACTTTTTTTAAATTTTTATTTATTTATGATAGTCACACAGAGAGAGAGAGGCAGAGACATAGGCAGAGGGAGAAGCAGGCTCCATGCACTGGGAGCCCGACGTGGGATTCGATCCCAGGTCTCCAGGATCGCGCCCTGGGCCAAAGACAGGCGCTAAACCGCTGCGCCACCCAGGAATTCTAGAATTTGAATCCAGGCAGTCTGACTTTTGGGTCTGTGCCATTAACTGCCTTGTAGTAGTCACTAGAGTAACTATGTTACCTCTTTCGCAATGAAAGCCATGGTGATAGTGAAGGTGCATTGGTTTCTTGCATGTATTGATTTGATGGAGGGGAAATGAGTGCAAAAGATGCCATAGACTTTTCCCACTCCAACTGACTTTCCTTGGCATCAACCTGCTTTCCTAGGGCACTGTCAGAGCCCATCTGACCTTAGAATTCAGAATATTCCTCTATTCCCATTAAGCTTTGCAAGTACCCAGTCAAAACTTCCTGTGCTTTTCAATTCTGCTGCATAAAACAAGTTTGTAAAAGCTGCTGTTTGTTGAAAACTTACTCATTTAAGACATGACAATTTTAAAATTACTTGTAAAGGCCCTGATTATGTCTCTCAGCACTTCCTAGCTAAAGGGAAAGGAGTGTATATATGTTTGTGGTATTTTTAGAGCCAGAGATATTTAAATCCTTTCATGGAGTGAACATTTGATGGAGAAACAGTCCATGGGTTCTTAGAGCTGCTTCCCAAGGCCCTGAATCAGCAGGTAGAGATGTTTCCAAACACAGATTATCATTTTTTCTTATCGTTCCGATCCCCTTGGCAACTGTGACACAAGAATAAATGGTGCAGAGTCATATTTGATCTATTTTATATGGGCTATTTCCATATAATTTGGAAAAGTGATGGGTGTCAGGGGCCAGAGATTACAAAACAGGGGAAAAAAAAAACCTTTTCACAGACAAAGAACAATCTTCATTAGCAAAATCGTTTCTTTTTATCTCAGATAGTTTCAAAAGCATACTCTTTGGAGGAATAAATGGAATAAAATTTTCTATTGTTTTCTCATCCTTGATAAAGCTCAGGGGTGGTTTTTGTTATTATTTTTAGGTGTGTCTGCCATCCTGGTCTGCAATCTATAGGAAAATCAATGAGCTGCTTTTGCATTTAGTACACATGCAGTGATGTATTATGTATTGCACAGAACTGGCAAGATTTTTAGTATTTCAAAACAAAGCAATCATTACGAGTATTGCAAAGCATGGTGTTATGCTATGGGTGATAATTGTCAGCAGTTTAGCCAACACAATTTTTTTTAAACTCAGTGCAAATGTGATTTTGTTTACATGAATTCTAAATTCATGTCGAAGGGCAAAATTCCAAGAATAACAAAGACAGTGTTCAAATAGAACAATAAGGGGGACTTGCCCTAACAGATACAGACTCACTCTAAATTAGTAGTAGTTGTGAGAGTGTGGTTGTGGTTCAGAGAGAGGCAAATAGAGCAGTCAAATGAACCGAGACACAAGCATATGTGGAACCTAGATTATGTGATTGAGGGGGCATGACAAATCGATGGGGGAAACGTTTGTTTGTTTGTTTGTTTGAGTGTTTTTTAACTAAGACTAATAGAATTGTTGGGGTTTTTAAAAGATTTATTTATTGTTAGAGAGAGAGAGAGTGCACACATATGCAGGTGGGAGAGAGGAAGAGGGAGAGAGAGAATCTCAAGCAGACCCCCAGCTGACCATGGAGCACCATGCAGGGCTTGATTTCATAACCTTGAGATCATGACCTGCGCTGAAATCAAGTTGGGTGCTTAACTGACTGAGCACCCAAGCACCCTATAGCATTATTTTTAAGTGAAAGAATAAAATTATGTCCTTAACCCACCATTCATATACGAAACATACCCCCAAATGGATTAAGATCTTAAATGTAAAAGCTCTATGTAAGAGAATATTTCCATATTGTCAGATGAAGGACACATTTCATGATAATAATAAACTGCACATAACAAAGTGTATTATAAATTGAAGTATGTATATACTTGTGATAGCTTACCATAGTCAAGAAAAGAAACATATCATCTGCCCCAAAAGTTTATTAATGCCCCTTTGTAATCCTGCATTCTGATACTCCATGCACAGAACCCACACGACCATTCATTTGCTTTCTGTCACCATATATAGTGTCACTAAACAAGCTAACTTGTGCCACATAAACATGCATGTAGATACATACATATACTATAAATCTCTGCATTACAAATCATAAAATAATGTGTACTAAGATAGAGATCCACATTTTACTGGGTAGCACTCATCTGATGCACTCAAGGCAAATCTAAAAACAACTTATTCAATTGATTATGCATAATAACACTTTTCATTTGAATTGAAAAAAATTTACCTGGCACCTAGGAAGCACTTTCACAGGTAAGCCCAGTATACTGTTAAGACTTTTGACTAATTATTTCATATCTCAGTTTTGTGGTTGGAAACAACACACCATCTCAGCCTCCCAATCTGGCAAAAAACAAATAGCTCTAATTCATCAGCTAATGGCTCATTTCTCCACTTTCTTAGGCTTAATCAGACATAGTGCTATATATCTATGGGCTAATGCTGTTTTTAAGATTGATTTTGTGATTTTGGTGTCAGAACTTATAGGATATTCATTTTCTATTCAAGAAGCCATTAAGCTCCTTTACCAGGTCCGATTTATTTACAAATATCTGACTCTAGTTGACTTAGCTAACATTTCTCTTGTCTATATGCTATTTGAGAAGGGGGATCAGATCTTATTCATCTTTGAATGTCCTTACAAGATTAGGTCAGTTCTTTGTACATAATAGGTTAGTCACTTTTTATTGAGTTGAATTAAATAAAACTGAATAGATCATTTTAATAAGACATTGAAACATTGTTTTTAGTGCAGTTCTGTTGCCTTACACTCAAAATGAGCATAATAATTAAAGATTCTGGTCTCCACCAATGTAAGGAAAACCAAAGAATTTAACTGAATGGCTTTTTTAAAGTAAATTCTACCCCCAATGTGGGGCTTGAACTCATGACCCTGAGATCAAGAGTCACATGCTCTACAAATGGAGCCAGCCAGGCACCTCAAAAAGAAAACTTTTTAACTGTTAGCCTTTTGTACATTTTTCTTCTTCCTTCCTTTGGGTTATTGGTTCTCAAAATGGGTTGCACATTAGAATTATTTGAAAGAATTTTGAAAGGTTTCTATGCCCAGGTCATAACCATCTCAATTAAATGAGAATTTGGGGGATGATACTCAATCACCAATAATATTTAAAACTTTAGCGATTCCAATATTTAGTCAATATGAAGAACACTGCTTTAGATGGAGGTGAAGAGTAACTTGACAATCATTCTTCCCCCATCTTTCTTTATTGTATTCTGAAACAACCAACAACCCTCTCACAACTTGAGAAGGTTAGAGAAGCATCTGTTTTAACATGACACTGAACATAAACCACTAAGTTTCCAAAAGTTAAAATGTGGTCCAGGCGAATGGTGAAGGTTGCCCAAAACTGGAGAGTGCTTGGTATTATAACTTGAAGCAACACTTAAAAAAAAAAAAAAAAAAAAAAACAGCAGATTGTGCTAAAAATTAATTAAACCTTTATCAGCATATGGAGGTTATAACTTAGAGATTTCTTTTCCTTCCGTCTTCTTTCCTCACTCATTTTGTTCACATGTTCTTGAAGAAAAAGATATCCATTTACAATGATTCTTCATAAATTACCTTCCGGTTATCATTATTTTGGGCTTTGATTACAGAATTTAAATCTTTTTTTTTTTCAGAATTTAAATCTTTATTTGGTTTTACATTGTTAATGTAATAGAAAATAGTTCTTTCAAACAGGATAAAGGAAGTTGCCAGAAATAACACCATCTCCTCTAGGTCAAATGAGTTGCCTTGATAACCCTACATGTACATGCTTAGAACAAGAAGTCAGTATACATTATAGATACCAATTATTCATCTTGTGGTTCTGACTTTATTTTTATCTTTCATCTAAACTAGCACATTTATGATATCCTTCATCACTGGAAACTCTAACATTAGTCAAAATGTTTCAAATCATTTTTTAAAAGAAGCTAAAATGCTTCTGACTTATGACAAAGCAATTTTCTTTTTTAAATCACAAGCTAACTTGTAGCACATTTTATGCCATCTTTCTTCCCCCAATTTATCTTGGATATTATTTTTGTATCTCTCCAAAATGAGAACTGATTATAGACAATTTTGCTTTGCTATGATCTGGTTGAAGAAGTAGGTTCTGTATAATCTAGAAACTGGAAAATATAATTTAAAATATTTTTTATTTTTAATTTCAGGAGAAATATACATGAGGAAATTCTTTTAATAGGTGCATTGCTTGCAATTTGTAAGAGCATTAAGTGCTTAGATCAATGGTGCTAAATTCAGCAGTATGTTAATACCTAGATATTTATTCACTTGTATATTTCATGAGCATTTATTAAGCATCTACAATATTGCAGGTATTTCCTCTTGAAGATACAAATATGAATGTGAGAGTCTCTTTCCTAAATTTACAAAACAGCACAGTAAACTGCTTCCTGGTTAGAGCTCACCAAACTTATGGGGGGAAGGGGGAGAAGTTCTTCTGCAACATTGTATACAATCATTTTTGTTTTGTTTCTAAGCATATAAAAAAATGTTTAAAAATAGCATAAGTTTCATATATCATTGTGTTTTATACTTATAGGAAACTGTTATCAGGTTGTTTTATTACGTAAAGATAGTGCCTTTTTAAAAAATAATTTTAGGGCAGCCTGGGTGGCTCAGTGGTCTAGCTGAGATTAGCTGGGCTGGGTTCAGCCCAGGGTGTGATCCTGGAGACCAGGGATCGAGTCCCACATTGGGCTGCCTGCATGGAGTCTGCTTCTCCCTCTGCCTGTGTCTCTGCCTCTCTCTGTGTCTGTCATGAATAAATAAATAAAATCTTTAATTAATTAATTAATTAATTAATTAATTAATTAATTTTTAAAAAACCATTTTAAAAAGCCCGATGCTTTTGCATGGCTCTGGACAGTTGAATCTGCATAAAATCTCCCTCTGGAACTTCATCAATGGAAACAGAATTGTTCCAATACAATAACAATTTGTTTTTTGTACACAGCACATTAGTAGGCATAGAGTAAAACAAACAAGCAACAAACAAACAAAAACACACAGAATATTACTTTCTAAGGTGATCTGAGAACATAAATATTTTAAAACTGTGATTCAGAAGAAACTTCAAAGAAGCTAATACAGACACACTTTGTAAGGATTACAAAGACAACCTTAATCTTAACCCTTATATAGGTGCTTTATGGAGAAAGTTATACTTGTTATCATAGAGAAGAGATGAGGGTCTGAAGGGGGTTTTACTGATAATACAATTTTACTCGATTATATGTAGCTCAAGGAAGCTCATCTCCCAAGGCAAAATCCGAATTAGGATATTACTCACTTGAAAGAGTTAAATCTTTGGGTCTCTGTGTCTGCTCCCCCACAGGAACAATGAGACTTGTTATTTTCTTATGATCGAAGGATCCCCTGCAGGTTTTACTGACACCTTGTACATCATACAATGTTGGCCCACTATGTCCAGATGCAAAATCAACAAGGGGTCTTCAGATGAGCCAAGACCATGCGCATGCGGTTGGTTGCCAAAAAATCCATGTCTCAAGGAGTCAGATTTTCTGGGTTAGAATCTGTTAGGGCACTATTCTGTGAATGACATGAAAATATACAATGATCACAAGCAGCTCTGAACTTTTGATCAACACCTAACCAGTTAGCAAGGTGATGGAACAGGGAAACAAAAATAGGAATAGCTAATAATTACACAATGAATAACGAATGCCAGGCACTGTTGTAAGGGCTTTGATATCTTAATTGATTTCATCTTAAACACAATCCTGTAAGGTTGGTACTACTGTTACCTTCATTTTTAGATGAGGAGACTGAGGCAAGGAAAGGTCAGGCTTATGCAAGACTTGATTACGTTGTCCAGCTAATAAATGGAAAAACAGGGAATCAAACTTAGGCAGTCTGACTCCAGAGTGTGTGCAAATTAACCACCATGCACTGCTGTCTGTCATAGGAAAAATAGCTAACATCAATCTGCTTCAAAACTAAAAATAAACTGCTTATATTGTGGTGTCAGACATTGGGAACAAGAATAATAATCAAACAAAAGTAATTATGAAGAGATAAAGAAGAGAGAGAGAATTAATTAATAAATACATTATTATGCACCAGGGGATATATAAACTATAGAATAAGTTGCTTAATCCTGGAACCCTAGCCAAATGATGACACAAAACTTTAAAACAAATGTCATCTCTGCAGAACTTTAAGAAGGTATAGAGTATCATATAAATCAGTGAAAAGACATTATAGCTCCAAAAGTTTAGGAATTATTTACTTTTGGGAAATGTGTATTTATTTTCTCAATCACAATATTTCTTTGAAAGTTAGCGCATCTCAAAATGGATGAGGAAACAGGATAAGGGCCAAGAAATAGATTTTGATAATAAGAGAGACTTCACTCAGGGTTTGTCTTCCAGTTTATGGAAATTTCCTGTTCTCTTCATTGCTACATGAACTTTATAATCCAGTGGAAAGAAGTCAGACCCTGAAATTGTCTTTACTTTGTCAGGTGACATTTTGTTGTGGCTGGAGAAAGCATTTTATTTCCTTGTGATTCAGATTGCCCCTGAGTTAAATGGGGTCAAAGGATCACGGTGTTATATTCTTGCAAAGCATTTTGAAATGGATATATTTTGAGACTTTTAAAAGAAAGAGGGTAGAAAATCCATGAGAGTAACATGATTTCTGTGAGATTTTAGAATGACTTAGACTTGGGGATCATTTAAATAAATTTAAGCTTTGAATTTTTATTTGATTATGTTATATTTTGACATTATTCAGTTTATGACATAATAGAAACTGGCATTACAAAATATGATGGTCTTCCAGCCCTTCTGCATGAATTAACCTTTGGGGTTGTTATTCCTAGTTATCTCCTTGGGGTCTTTCACTGCTTCTCCAGGGCATTTATACCCTGTTTATGCAGCAGACCCTTTCAACAAAAATATAAGTCATCTCCTGCAGAGTGTACCATCTATTTCTAATCTCTTGCTTATTCCCATGTGCTGCTGAAGACTTTTAAGAAAACCATAATGCAACTTCCCATCCTTCCTCCTATTCTCAAGAGTTAACTCCTGGTAAAACTCCTGCTACATATGCGAGGCCTCAGTGAAAGAAAAACAGCTACACACACACAGCTCCCATCCTTTGAGGTGATAAATGGAGGCAAGATGCAAGGCTAGTGAGAAAGACAACCTTTCTTACTAGACAGTGGCCATGGTTTCAAGTCCTGTTAGCACTATCAGGACACATCTTTTTGAGTAAAGGGAGAGGAAACTGAGATTATTTTAAGATGGAAACTATTGCCTGACTGAAGGAATGTTAAGAAGTGGAGCGGGGGGCGGGGGGGGGAATAGATTTATTCAGAACATTCACACTTCAATGAGGTTAGAAAGTAACAAAAGGCCAGGCTTCTAGTGATTTAAGTTATTCTGTATTCTTCTTCCAAAATCTGTTTACCCCCAGTATATTTCACTGAACCTATCCGACATCTCAGTGTATCATACACTACAAAGCTCCACACAGTGTAGGGGTCAAGGGCAGGCCATCCCAAGAGGGGCCATATTGGCATAAAGATGATTTTGAGTAAAAAAAAAAAAAAAAAAAGCAGTCAAAACCCATCAGGTTCAGGAAAAGCTCCCCCACAACCACCTAAAAACAATTTAGATAAGGGACCTGTTGCAAGAAGAGAGTTATCACCATAGATAACTGCATTATGCTACGCACTGGCCTAGTAGAGAGGGAGAAATCTAGCTAGGCTTGTTTGATCAAAGTCCTCTGTGCTCCCTAGTTTCTGCTGGCCCAAGGAACATTTGTTTACCAAATATTCACTCTCTTTCATCTTCCTGTGAATTGCATTAGATTCTTTGAAGTCTCTGACCCCTACCCACTTTTCCTTGGTTCCGGATGACAAATAAACCTCATTTTGTCCTATTCTCTTGGGAATTTCCATATCCTTGTGGATTCCCTGTACATACAAAATTGAATTTGATTTGCTTCTGTTAATCTGCCTCATGTCAATTTAATTCTTAATCCAGTTCTAGAAAGATTTTGAAGGGGACAGGAGATTCTTGCTCCCTGATACAGGTTTATTTATTTTTTAATCTGCTATAATTCTGAGTTTGATTTTGTTCCTAAAACTTTCTATTACAGTTATCTTCATCTCATATTATTTTGTTATTTACATGTAGTGATTTAACCAGTTCATTCATCATTCTTTCTCATTAGGTCTGTTCCTTCTCCCTCTCCTCCTCCTGCTCCCCTTTTTCTTTCTATTTGTCAGTCCTTCCTTCCTCCCTCCCTTGTCTTCCCTCCCTCATTCCCTCCTTTTTTCTTTCCTTCTTTCTTTCTTTCCTTCCTTCCTTTTTCTCTTCCTCCTCCTCCTCCTCCTTCACTTCCTCTTTTTTCTTCTCCCTCTTCTTCCTCCTCCCTTTTCTTTCTTTTCTTTTTTAATTTATTTATTCATGACAGAGAGAGAGAGAAAGAGAGAGAGAGGCAGAGGCACAGGCAGAGGGAGAAGCAGGCTCCATGCAGGGAGCCCAACGTGGGACTCGATCCTGAGTCTCCAGGATCACACCCGGGCTAAAGGCAGCGCTAAACCCCTGAGCCACCCTGGCTGCCCCCTCCTTCCTTTTCTAAGCCAAATGCCCTTTTGAATGAGTGGATTAAACAAAATATCCTTATCTGTCTGCATGCTTTTCTGAAATCTTCTATCATATTCATCACACAAGTTAAAACATAAAAATAAATAAATAAATAAATGTTTCTAAGAGGCTTTTTAAAAAAACTGTATACTCTTTTATAGGCTACATACACTATAGAAATCAGTATAATTTCATGGTTTTATTTAAATAACATTTTTGAAAAAGAAAACTTCGATTGATTTTATTTTTGTGTACTCTTTAAAAATGCTGGTTGAAGGAGTTTGAGAAGACACAAATCTGAGCTGAGACAATATAGTGGAGTAATTGAAAGAAGGCATTTTGAAGTCAGAAAGCCCAGTGTACAGATCCCTGTTTAGTAGGTTATTTTACATCTCTAATCCCCTGGTTCCTCAGTTGTAAGGTGAACATAATAATGTGCCTACTTGTTAAGATCATTACCATGGTTAAATAATGAGGCTAAGTTTTTTTGCAAGATGTCTAGCATGTAGCAATGAATCAATTAATTGCAGTTATTGTTTGTAGTTGCATAGTATTGCCTATCAATTCTTTTCTTTTTTGTTTTTCTTTTCTTTAGTTACCAACAAAAACAACAAAATTAAAATAGTTCCTTGTGTTCCATATGTTGCAGTGGAGATGCTAGGAATAAATGAATGGCAAGGCCTATTGGAAGATTCAGAATTTGGTGGTTCTTTTTGATGGTATTTAAACACTGCAGATGAAAACAGAAGGGAGATTTAGAGACACTTACTCAACTGGGAGTTTAGAAGACATTAAGTATCACAGGAGTAGAAGCAGAGATAAACAGACCTGGGAGTAAAATCCACAAATGGTTTGTAAGAACTATTACAAGAAAAGCAAATTAAAAACACAAAAAGATTGAAAACCATATGACTGTGTAAAAGTGTGCACACATGGGTATGTATGAGGAAGAGGGAACAGGAATAAAGAAATGAGGCAATAGCTATTTAATAATACTTTATGGATTTTTTTTATTGTCATTAAATGTATGGCCCAGTCAACATTATACAGTGGTGCAATTTTTTTCATGTGGTTTCCTTTTTCAAAAGTGTACTGCACCTTCATATTACCCATTAGTTTAAAATAATCTGAGTCTTGCGGGCTTCTTCCCTGATTCTCAACACTACAGTGACTAACAGGCAGTCACAGACCCTCCCTTTAGTTCTTCCGCCATCCTTGCCATTCTGTGCATCTCTCATCCTTGACAGAACATCTATGCCTTTGTTAAAGGTAGCATTTAAACGTCAAATGCCTTCCTTCCAACTAATACTCCTATCTAGATTGACATCTGCCTTCCCTGGAATATCTTTTTAAAAACAATCATATTTTTAGCTTTTACTTGTTAGAATCTATTATTTTTGCTTTCTATTTCTTTATGCTTTCTGCTTTTTAAAAAAAGATCTCATTGATTTATTTAGAGAAAGAGAGTGCAATTGAGGGAAGGAGAGAGAAGGGAGAAGGAAGGGAGGGAGTAACGGGGAAAGGAAAGAATCTGAAGCAGATTCCATGCTGACTGCAGAGCCTGAATGGATCTCTGGCTTGAACTCATGACCCTGAGATCATGACCATGAGATCATGACCTGAACTGAAACCAAGAGTCAGTAGCTCAACTGACTGAGCCACTCACTAATTGGATATTAAGCTTTTTAAGATAAAGGGTCTTACTTCCTGCTTCAGTTTTATCTTCCACAGTAATATAAAGAGAAGTAGCTCAATAATTGTTGATTGGCCAGCATTTCCCAGTTTTTAATGTCTTCACATTTGTATTATTTTTTAGTCATTTACATGATTGTATCTATTCATCAGTTCACCAACACAAAAATACAATTAATACTACTCATATTTACAATATATTATTTGCAGTTTTTTAAAAAAAATCCTTTCTTCTAGGGAGTTTTTTCATTTAACATTCTTACTCATGTGTCTTCCATGAATTCAAAAGATAATGTTTCTTTTTCAATCACAAAGACCTCCTTTGCTCAGCTAATTAGGTCCTCTTGATTATCCTTTGAAACCTAACATCCATGTTAGAAGTTAAAGAATATTTTGTTCTCATTTATTCTACTAGGTTCTCCTTCATTAGTTTAATTTTGGATGCATTCTTGCAGTGAAACTCTTTGATCTTTAGTCATGGTTTATTAAATCTCTCTTCTGAAATGCCCCATCCCTTCATCTTATATCCTGGTACCATTCCAAATCATGTTTAACTTTCGAGATCCATTTCAAATATCATGTACTACATGACACCATTCACAATTCATTTCTCTCTCTTTCTGACTTCTTCAGTCCTCTGATTTCATCTGTACCATTGAACATCACGTTTTGCTTTTTATTCATTCAAATTCATTGAGCACCTTTCACTTGTTGGGCACTGTATCATGCCATAGAGATGCAAAGATAAATGACTCAGGATCTCTGCCTTCAAAGATGTTGCAGCTAATAGAGAAGACAAAACATTAGATGATGGATTTAGTAATGTAACTAGCCATAATAGTACAGAAAACCAGAGAGAGGATTTTCTGGGCCCCAGAAAAGTGTATCTAATAAGCCAACATTTAAACCAAACCTTAAAAAGTGTGTATGGAATTGGAGAAGTTAGTGGAAGATTTCAGTTAGTGAGGAATGCTTAGAGGAGACAGAGAGAAGCAGTTCTGAATGATGACAGGCCCAGGATGTTTAATGGAGTAAGGAGCTAATGTACAGAGAAGGTGTGCTTGAACTGTGGTCTAAGACTGTTTGAAGTCTGCTCCCTTAGAATGATAACAAAATTTAATGTAAAGAAGGAGCCGCTAGAGCATATCGTTAGCTTGAAATTTAATTTTTTTCAAATGAGCCCATACAGTTTGGGATAGGACTTGCATTCATTTTATAGTTTAACATATTAAGAATTATTGCATGGAATGAAGCCTAGGGAGCATTTAGTAATAAATTAGTAGTAAACAGATTTCTGTTATTATGCTGTGATTAAACACATTGCTTAATTGAATCTACTAGTCAATATTTTGGAGGCTACTGTGATGGAGCCAGGTAACTTTAAAATAAACACATTAGTTATTATTGACTTATATACTCGAATTTTGTAAATGACACTAGTGCTTGATAAGTTGCTAAGTCTAGGCCATGGATGCATTCAACTACTTTAATTTGAACCATTAATGAATCAAGCATAAGTTTTAAAATTCATTATTCTATGCATCCTGTTGAATCTTTTATAATAAATGAACTATGTATAAAAAAGTTACCAATAATTTCAGTATAAGAATTTTATGTTTTACCTCTCTTCCAATTTCTACTAGAGGGTTACCAATGAATTCTTTAAAGTCAAGCCCATTGTACAGCTTGGTGGTTATCAAATCATCTTTCCTGTTCCTATTCAGCTTAATATTTGTGAATTGCTTGATAATACAATGAGTATCATACCTATGTCTGAATAAGCCCAAAAGGAATAAATATTATATTGGGCAAAAACAAATCAAGGAGATTATTTTTAAGAAGAATATGGAGGCCTGCAGTCAGAATTAAAAATATCATACTCAGATACTGTGCTTGGGGAAGGTCTACTCTGATAGCAATTATTATTTAAAAAAAAAAAAAAGATCTTAGTTGTCTATAAGCTCAGCATGAACAAAAAAATTGCAACTGAATGCTTAAAACATAGTAATGCACATTAATTTATTGTTAAGCCACAAGAATAGGAGGGCAGTATTTGGATCAATGAAGGTAATAGACCCATTCTCCCATTGTTCACTGCCAATGTTAGACCACTTGTGGGCTATTCAAGTGCAGATGGTTCATCTTACATTTAAAAGATGGTAAAGAACTATTGGTGGAAATGCAAGCTGGTGCAGCCACTCTGGAAAACAGTATAAATGTTTCTCAAAAAGTTGAAAACAGAACTATCCTATGATCCAGCAATTGCACTACTAGGTATTTACCCTAAAGATACAAATGTAGTGATTCAAAGGGGCACCTGCATCCCAATGCTTATAGCAGTAATATCCACAATAGCCAAACTATGGAAAGAGCCCAGATGTTGTCTATCCACAGATGAATGGATAAAGAAGATATGACATATATACACAATGGAATACTACTCAACCATCAAAAAAAAAAAAAAAAAGAAATCTTGCCATTTGCAATGATGTGGATGGAACTAGAGGGTATTATGCTAAGCAAAATAAGTCAATCAGAGAAAGACAATTATATGATCTCATTTGTATGTGGAATTTAAGAAACAAAGCAGAGATCATAGGGGAAGAGAGGAAAAACCAAAACAAGAGAAAATCAGAGAGGAAGACAAACCATAAAAGATTCTTAATAATTGGAAACAAGCTGAGGGTTGCTGGAGGGGAGGGGGTTGGGGAGATGGGGTAACTGGGTGATGGGCATTAAGGAGGGCACATGACGTAATGAGCACTGGGTGGTATATAAGACTGATGAAGTACTGAACTCTACCTCTGAAACTAATAATACATTTTATGTCAATTAATTGAATTTAAATTTAAAAATAAAAAATGATGGTAAAGAATTTATAAATTATAAAATACAAAACAAAGAAAATTTTTAATGTTCAATGTGGAAAAAAATAACAGAAACATGATAGGAGTTTTTATAAAGGAATTATTTGTATCAATTGTTGCTTAAAGACTAATAAAATTAAACGATGGATGTTACAAAGACACATTTCATCTTCATGGACAGGTTGACCCAAAATTAGAGTAAGGAATGGGTTTTATAAAGAGGCCTGTTCTCAATCACCAAAAGGTTTTTAACAATCCAGGTGAAGTTCTAGTAGAGATTCATTTGTGATGAAATTGGACCAGATGACCAAAAATATTGTCTTCAGTGTTCAGGTTTGGAGACTATGACTGCTATAAAGCAAATTAAGATGTATTCCAGATATGGGCACCTGGGTTCTCAGTGGTTGAGAATCTGCCTTCATTCAGCTCAGGGCTTGATCCCTGGGCCCTGGGATCAAGTCCTGCATCAGGTTCCCCACAGGGAGCCTGCTTCTCCCTCTGCCTATGTCTCTGCCTCTCTCTCTGTGTCTTTCATGAATAAATAAATAAAATCTTTTTAAAAAATGTATTTTGGATATACTAATGCAGTTTTTTTTTTTTTTGAGGCTATGCTCTTAGATTTGTCTTCACAGTGAAAGGTGATAGATTTGTTATAAAAACATTAATTATATTGAACTTCTTATATTTTATTTTTACTATCACATTATTTATTATGCACCCAGAGAAATGCACCATACACTTTCTAAGTATTATAATTAATCCAAACAACATGTCTACAAGGTACAAATTACTAGTTTCATTTGGGATTAAGGAAAATTGGCTTAACGAAGTCTAGATAACTTGCCTAAAATCACACAGCTGGTAAATAACACAGAGATATTATTCCAAGCAAATCAATAAAAGAATAAACTTGGAAGTGATACAGCATAATGATTTCAAGTAAAGGTGGCTGGGACTCAGTCATTGCTTTGAAAACCCCAAAGACTTCCTCTTTCAATATGTAGGGGTGGCTAGATCAGATTCATATTTCACTGAGGAAGACTTCAGAAAGCCAAATTATGGACAAACAGATAAACATTCTGGAAATATTCACAACAATACTCCCTCTTCTTAGGCACTTTGGAAAAAATAATTTGTTGCTATTTTATTTATTTACCAAGAGAAATTATAGTTATGAAGTGTTGAAGTAGGGGATAACCAATACATTATCTCTTGCTAGATTATTAGTTCCATATGCTGAATGACTTAAAAAAGAATTGAAGACAGATCAACATGAAAATCATGGACATGCTTGGAGACCATGAAATCTGAGGAAGAGGAGTTAGATAACTCAAGCTTTTAATGGTATCACTCTAAGATAACTGCGCTTTCATTCCAATTGACAATCTTATATATATTTACAAACTTAATTTGCTTACCAAAAAAGTATTGTGGCCAAGTCTTCAATCCTTGTTTTTTAAGTCATGGACAACCCATGTTCTAATCCATTGTGTTAAATTATAAATCTCAGAGGACAAACATACAACTCCTATTTAGTATAGCTTCTAAGTACTAATCAGAGTTAAAGTTTGTCTGGTTCCAAAGCCCAGTAAAAGCCATATGAGTCAAGGATAATGTCATTATAAACTATTTATGCTGAATTAAAGAATATTTACTTTGGGTACAACCATAAATTCTTAAACTGATAATTTCAAGGGGGAGATAGAAACCTCTAAGTCACTAATGTGACAATAAGAATGAACTTGGATGATCAAACCAGGGAATTAAAAAAAAAAAAAAAGGCAGATCTTTTAGAAGCACCATAAATTATGTTGTTAAATTGTGGCTGGGTTCTAATGCAAATCTAGGTTACCCAGGCATAAAAGACAGCAGCAATTGGCAAACACTGTGTTATTTATTTTCTGGATAAGCCATCTATCAAACTCTTTTATCCCCAGTGAAATGCACTCACACACCATGGAAAGAAAGAAATTGGTTAGTGATGGAGTATAACCCTGGGAACTTCTTTTCTGAACTTTAGTAGAATCAACTAAGTATCAAAGTTCTCTGCAAATTCACAGTCGCTTGTTTGTCTAAACCAAACAAGAGGGAGATATTCATTTGGTTGCTAAGCAGAGAAAGTGGTTACTGAAATGTTTCATGACCTGTTTGATGAGTCTGTCAGGTGTCTTCTCTGAATCCACTGCCATAAAGTACATCAATTTAAACCTCAACGTCACAGAAATGGCAACTCATCATGAAAATTGTCAATTCTTTCAAATCTCAAAAGAAGAAAAAAAATGCATGGAGATACTGTATTTTAGAGGTACCTGAGCCCACTAATCAATAGTAAGGGGGCACCTGGGTGGTGTAGTCAGTTAAGCATCTGACTCTTGGTTTTGGCTCAGGTCGTGATCTCAAGATCCTGCGATCGAGCCTGCCTGGACCCCCAAAGTCAGGCTCCATGCTCAGCATGAAGTCTGCTTAGATTCACATTCCCTTTCTCTCTGTCCCTCCTCCTTATTCATCCCCCTCAAATAAATAAATTTTTTTTTTAAATGGGACTTTTCCAAAGTCTGGAGCAGAGGGATTTGGAAATAGCATTTCAAATCAGAGAACTTGTGGTTTATATGTTATTCCAAAAAAAGAAAACTACATTTCTTTATCATAATTTTATTTATTTAATAATTAACAGAAGATTTAGGAGGGATTGTGAGTATATATCTTAATCCACAATCTTGAAGGCACAAGAAATGTATTATTATTTTCTTTAAATCAATGTAATTTGATTTGAACCTCTATTCAGACATTTGGTGGAAATGTAAATAAATTTGAGGGCTATTACCCTTTCCTTACCTCCATCATAACATAGGGATCCAGAATCACCTGGTACCAGGAGAAGAGGCAAGTGCCCTTCACATGAATCTATTATGTATGATTGCTACTGGTTTAATACTTACCCAAGTTTATAGAGTCACCAGGAGGTTGTTGCTTTTCTATGTCCTTTGCCACATTGCCAAATCTGAAATTCAGAATCTTGATTGGACCTGAGAATGCCAGTGCCCTGCAATCACTCTCGAGGAAAGGGAGCATAATCACTCCTTATAAAGGATACAAATACTAAAGAAAAAACACCACCTGATATAGCAAAACACAGCAAAAACCAGACATGAATAAATGTATCAGTACATCATTCCTACAACAGAAGTTTTGTCTAAAGTTTTTGCTTAAGGTCCAGAGTTTTTTTTTTTTTTTTTAACTTCTATTTAAAATAACTTTGAATTTACAGAAAAGCTGCAAAATAGTAGCTCCCATATGGCCTTCACCCAGTGCCCCCAATGTTAACATCCCACATAATCACAGCAAAATGATCAGAACCAGGAAACAATGGCCTCTTTTAATAGGCAAACTACTATTAATTAAAATACAGACTTTATTCAAACTTCACCAGGTTTCCCCCTAATTAACTTTTTCTCCTCAAGTTCTGGTTCAAGATTCCACACTATGTTTACTTGTCCTGTCTCCTTTGTCCAAACTGTGACTATCCTTTAGTCTTCACCTTTCAGGATCTTGACACTTTTAAAGTGCATCAGTTACTTAATTTATAGAATATCCCTCATTCTTTTATGTTCTTTGCATGAGGTTATACATGCTAAAACACAGAAGTGATTTTTTTGCCCTTCTCAGTGCATATCAGCGGGCATGTCATGTCAGTGTCTAATTATTAGTGATATTCCTGGTGATCATTTGACTAAGGTTCTGTCTGTTGATCTTGAGTTTTTCTAATGTAAATTACTCTTTGCCCACTTGAAGTTAATAAATATCTTGGGGAAAATATTTGCAAGCATGCAAATATTCTATTCCCGCTCAAAGTTTCACTCACTAATTTTAGCATCCATTGATGGATCATACCTGCAACTAATATTATTATTATTATTATTATTATTATTATTATTATTATATCTGTCCAATGCTAATTTTGTTTTTCCTTTATTCTTCCTACATTTATTAATTGGAGATTTTCAATAAGAAAAAGCTGTTTCTTCTCATTGATTTGTTTATTCCATTTATATCAGTATAGACTCCTAGACTTATTTATGGGTTATAATCCAATAACATTAGAGGTTCTGGATTTTAAACTGTTATAATACTCTATTTCTTTTTTTTAAAGGATTTAAAAAAATAAATAAAAGGATTTTATTTATTTGAGAGAGAGACATAGTGAGCAAGAGCATTAATGGGGTTGGGGTCAGGCCAGAGGGAGAGGGAGAAGCAGGCTCCCCACTGAGCAGGGCTCCATCCCAGGACCCCGAACCCAGGACACCTGGATCATGAATTAGGCCAAAGGCAGACACTTAACCAACCAGGCCACTCAGGTGCCCCTATTTCTTTTTTTGAGTTCCACATGTTCCCTCTTTTTATTAGGAATGATATTTGTCTCTGGTTCATTGCAACATGTCCATTTATTCCATTCTTCTTGTACTGTTTCCTTTAATTTTACTTCTCAGTCTTATTATGATTCCTCTTTTAAAATATTTATCTGTAATATTCTGTCATCTTTTATTAAATCTTGTTATCCCTGCCCCCCCACCCCAAACAATGTCATTTTTCCCCCATTACCTCCACCCTGGACACTCTTTATTTCTATTTACTTCATGTACAGGTGCTGATGAGCAGACATAGTTTGTCCAGTATGAACAAAGATAAATTGCCTATTCCCATCTTTTGAAAATAGTCCATTCGTTCTTTTGACTTTCAAGATGAATGTGAGAAAATTAAAGGAGTCATTCTCTATTTTGGCCATCAATTTCCAGTAGGCACTGAATAAGGTGACTGCTAATAACACTGGTAATGGGTGATATTTCTTTTTGTTGTATTATTGTGGTTGACTTTAGAGAAGGATTGACAATACTTTTTGAACAACTGCTGATTCCATCAATCTTTGAACTAAAAATAATTTAAAACAACACATTTTTCTGTAAGAAAATTAAAGCAAAATTTTGTCCTTTGTATCTCTGTATGACAGTTGCTTAATTCGCCCATATGTTCTTATACTTAGATCCACATCAAATATATAAATTTCACCTATTCTAACCAAAGGTTATAAATCTGACATTTTCAGGTACATCAAAATCTATTCCTGTGACACATGTTTTACTGTAGTTGCAGAAGAGAAATCTTGAAAGGAAATTAACAAAACAAACTTTTTCTATATTCCTTGGACATTTCTAATGAAAGCTTATTGAGAACAATTTTTTTCTTTTTCTTTTTTTTTAATTATTTATTTATTTATAATAGTCACACAGAGAGAGAGAGAGAGAGAGAGAGAGAGGCAGAGACATAGGCAGAGGGAGAAGCAGGCTCCATGCACCGGGAGCTGGACGTGGGATTCGATCCTGGGTCTCCAGGATCGCGCCCTGGGCCAAAGGCAGGCGCTAAACTGCTGCGCCACCCAGGGATCCTGAGAACAATTTTTTTCTTATTGGAATTGCTAAAAATATTTTTATAAGGATGGACAAAGGCAATTATACTTCAGTGAGACAGCAACTAGCCAAACATACCCAATTGTGCCTATATAATTAATTTAGAGAATAGGCTTAGATCTTTGAAATTCTGAATGGTTCATTACAACCAACAATAATAAGTAGAAAGCAGATATCTTTCAAGCTACAGATACTGAAAATTTAGCAGGGGATAATTTTAAAAGTTTGAATGTTGTTTAAAAATGCCTACATTGCTAAATAAAGATAAAACATATGCATTTCAAAAGTATAATTAATATTTACTTTATTAAACATTAATTAATATTCCCTAAATGTAAAAATCCTGAGGCCTTCCATTTAAATACTAACAACCTAGACAATATGTGTTCTGAGATTCTTTCCTATTAAGAAAAAGAATCTGTAATTATAATTTAAAACAATTTTAATTCCCAAGGGTAAAAATAGGAATATCAAATAATGGCATAAGAAGGAAATATGAAGAACTTCTGGGAAGGAGACAAAGTTTAGCTTGTGACTATTAATGACTCTTTAACACATAAATAAATTATGTGGATGTCATAATCCTAAAAAGGAAAACAATATGACAAAGTCCTGATAGGTATCTCTATCTAAATCTACATATCTAAAGACATTTCAAGTCAAATCTTAAAAGATATTGCTTGAACTTGACAAAATGACCACAAAATTCATGTAGGAGGGAAAAAAATCGTAGAATTAATTTGAGTAAAGAAACATAAAAATACAAGGAATGGAGATATGCTTGATCATTTTTAAACTGCATTTTAAAGTTGCGATCCATCCAGTCCTTGTTCTCTTACATGTGTTTCTGTAAGAAATAGGTATTTTGACCCATATTGGGAGGTTCAGAATGCAGATACATGATAGACTGGGTGTGTGCAGTAAAGGCAGGTATTTAAGAACTTGCTTCTTATTCCTCCACCAGTATCAAAGGATGCATCACATCCTTTGTGAGCAAAGCAAAGTAAGTGGCCATCAGTAAGAAAAGTACAAAACAACACTTTCTTAAATGTAAACAGTTTTTTTTCTACTCTCTTTCCAATGTCATCCCTAAGATATGTTATTTAGTTTGAAATAAAGTAACTTTCAAATAACTGAAATAATACAAGTGAGCAATACTGACCTTTTAACTGTAACTGGAAAAATTTTCAGATCACCCAATTTTTTCAATGTATATTCATTAAAATTCAGAGGTAAAGCTTTAATGTAACTTAGTTCAAATTTGGCATACCTTATTCAGTAAGATATTTCAAACTATTTTGTAAAAAGGACATATTTATACCAATTACTGGTGATCTTATTTCATGTTATAAAATGTTGAATATTTTCTATCTCCTACTATCAAAAAAATATTAATTCCATGCCAGTTGCCAGATGGATTATATTTTGGCAATATGTGTTTTTCTCTTTTTTTCTTTTTCCCTTTTTTAGCCTACAGGAAATGTTTGATCATGGTAACTAATGAACTTAATGAACTCTGATATTTATATTTGGTTCACATTTAATTATTTCTAAAAGCCGAAGTCCAAAGTTTATTGTGCACACAGTGGTGGGCTGAATTATTTCCCTCATTCTCCATTCCTCCCCATATTCAGATTCCTAGCCATGCAGCTGTGCTGAATGCTTTTCTCTAGGACCCAGCATGATTTCCCACTCCTCAGTTTTCACTTTGTGACCTGCTGTGGCCAACAGAATGAGAAACCAATAAGCCAATTTCTATGCTAAGCCATAATAAGAAGCTGAAGCTCTTGAAAGCACTTGCTCCTTCTTGTTTCTGCCATCACCTTGTGAAAGACATGCCCAGGCTAACCTGCTCATCTTAGAAAAAACAGTTGAATGACGTGCAAAAAAGCTGGGCCACGCCTCTGAACCCAGCCTAGATCAGCCTACTCCCAAACAAATTAAGGAGCTTTCCTAAGAAGAGCCACCCAGTCCAGGCTAGCCTACATCAGCGGATACTAGAAATAAATATAAGAAATAAATGTTTATTGTTATAAGACACTAATGTTATGTGGTTGTTTTGCAACCATACTGTATCAATAGCTTATTGATAAATCCTCATATATATACTAAAGGATCTTCAAATCTAATCCTATTCCTCCCACTTTAGAAAGAACTTACAGTTTTAGCTAAACATTTCACTACATTTTTACAAGTTAAATAATAGGCAATGGTTTACTGATTGTTTTCATTGTTTTCATCGCACATTAATTACTCATGATTGACCTCATTTTAATCCTTATGACTGCTTATGGAAGTCTCTCTATAATTTATTTCCTCTAAGCTTTTGATAATCACACTTGAAAAGTGAATTGATACATTTGCTTGAATTGAAACATGAAGGCAAAATTTTTCTGACAGAATGTAAGTCTGATTAGCTTGGGGATACTATGGTGATCAGTTTGTAGGACAGACAGTCTCCATAAATTTAATGTGTCAATTCTACAATGCCAAGGCATTGATAAAAATATATTTAAAGCATATAATAAGATAAAAAGAATTTAATACAAAAATATTATATTAGGGGGATCCCTGGGTGGCTCAGCGGTTTGGCGCCTGCCTTTGGCCCAGGGCGCGATCCTGGAGTCCCGGGATCGAGTCCCCCGTCGGGCTCTCGGCATGGAGCCTGCTTCTCCCTCCTCATGTGTCTCTGCCTCTCGCTCTCTCTCTCTCTCTTCTCTCTATGTCTATCATAAATAAATAAATAAATCTTTAAAAAATATTATATTAGAAAGAATACAGTAATATGTTTTATTTTTTTTCTATCTCTTTTGTGTGTGTGTTGGATTAAATAAGATTCTTCTAAATAAAAGAGTAACAGATAGAATTTATAGTCATTTGGTATGTGTTTATAAATTGTTTTTGATTACATCCCAAATACTGAGAAAGTATGGACTATAATGACAAGTAACAAATCATGTTTCAAATCAAATCCAAGCCAGGTGGTTTCCAATTCTTTGCTTTTGCCAATTTGAAATAAGACTTAATTAACAACGGCTAAAAATAATTTTTGGTGATATATCATTGTGATGTTGGCCTTCAAAGATGTGTGAAACAGTCTATAATTAAAAATAATTTTTGATAATAGATCACTGTGACTTCTGGCATTTAAGGATTTAAGTGACACATCTATGAAAAAGAAATAAATCTGCTCCCCTATACTGATTTCTGTGAAAATAATTTTTTTCTATTCACATCTATAAAACAAATCAGAATATAATTTATGTAAAACTCTGTCCACGCTAGTAATTTCTTATGCATTCAGAGACAAAAGCTAATTGAATAAAAGTCACTAATCTCAATAATAAACATTAAAATTTTCTTTTCATGTTCAATAATGATGTAGTGATTTAATACTATATTTATGATGCACAGTAATAATACTAATAACTTCAGCTTGAAAAAATTTTTGAATGTTTATAACCCTTCAAAGAAATTTTGCTCTTACCATACATATCTTTTCTTTACAAAGAATAATGGTGGGATTATCAATAAAAGTCTTTCAAGAACAAAAAATAGTTTATATTGAGGTAAAATTTTATGGTTAAAATAGAACTGAAATATGATTCAAGGGAGAATAAAGCAAAAGTCATAAAATTCCTTAATGTTCAGTAAGAAATTGTTGATGTATTGTTTAGAATCATTTTGGTTATTTAAATTTCACTGGATATTTAAAAGAGTACTATAACTATATTTTTATCAAACCATTGATGCAGGCTTTGAGAGCCTCTGGGAGGCTCTTGACATTCTGTTAGCAAGCATCCAAATCTTTCTTTCTTGCATTATTGCCAGTATTCTGTTTGAATCATTTATTTATGCTTTAGGCTGGAAAAGAGAGACCCTTGGGTTGCCAGTGAGAAAACAAAGTATAGATAATGAATAGAAAATAAATAGGCCAGTATTGAAAGATAAAACCCTACTACATTGTATTTATGGATAGTGG
Organism: Canis lupus baileyi; assembly: GCF_048164855.1. Classification (NCBI taxonomy): domain Eukaryota; kingdom Metazoa; phylum Chordata; class Mammalia; order Carnivora; family Canidae; genus Canis; species Canis lupus. The sequence goes on along the minus strand of NC_132855.1, from coordinate 49,660,974 downwards.
CTAATTTTTCCTGAGCATTTGTCATGTTGCAAGTTCTTTTTTTTTTTTTTAAAGACTTTATTTATTTATTTATTCATAGAGACAGAGAGAGAGAGAGGCAGAGACACAGGCAGAGGGAAAAGCAGGCTCCATGCACCGGGAGCCCAACGTGGGACTCGATCCCGGGTCTCCAGGATCGCGCCCTGGGCCAAAGGCAGGCGCCAAACCGCTGCGCCACCCAGGGATCCCCTCATGTTGCAAGTTCTATCCACATTTAATAACTCATTTAATCTTCACACCTACACATGAGGTAGACACAGTTGTTAGCCCCATTATACAGATTAAAGCTGGGGCTCAGAGAAGCTAACTAATACAGCCACCATTCTGTAGTCACTCAAAGTGAGATAGCCACAGAAACAAAGGCCATCTCAATTAATACTCCACTACACTGTGGGAAAGGCAATGGCTCTTTACTTTGACTCTCCCATGATCCCTTGACTAATACCTTCCACTCACTTCACTCTGCCCAGAAAGGAAAGACAGGAAGAATGGATATCAAAGATTATTACTGATGATCTCTGGATGATAGTTTAACCAGTAATTTTTATTTTTGTCATTCTTAATTACTGATTTTTTCTAAATTAAGAGGGGGAGAAAAAGATGTTGAATAAGCTTTGTTCAGAAAATAGTCATTCTCCTTCCCCCATCTCCATAAAGAAGCAAACATTTCTATGGAATTGGAGCTGGACTTGGCCAGAGGAATGTGGAAAGACATGATTGTAGTTTTGATACTAGCCATTCTGACTGGTATGAAGTGATATTTCACTGTAGTTTTGACTTGTGTTTCCCTGATGATTAGTGATGTTGAGCATCTTTTCATGTGTCTGTTGGCCATTTGTATGTCTTCTTTGGAAGAATGTCTATTCAAGTCCTCTGCCCATTTTTTTTAAATCTGATTTTTTTTGTTTCTTTGGTGTTGAGTTGTATGAGTTCTTTATACATTTTGGATATTAGCCCCCTTTCAGGCATATTATTTGCAAATATCTCCTGCCATTCAGTAGGTTGCATTTTCATTTTGTTGATGGTTTCCTTCACTGTGCAAAAGTTTTTCAGTTGAATATATTCCTAATAGTTGATTTTTGCTTTTGTTTACCTTGCCTGAGAAGACACTCCCTCATGCACCATTGGTGGAAATATAAATTGGTGCAACCACTATGGAAAACAGTATGGAGAGTGCTCAAAAAATTAAAATAAAAATACCTGGTGATCCAGTAATTCTACTACTGACTATCTACTCAAAGAAAATGAAAAAAATAAAAAACTAATTTCAAAAGATATATTGCACCCCTATGCTTATTGCAGCATTATTTACCATAGCTGAGCTATGGATGCAACCTAAATGTCCCTTTATAGATGAATGGATAAAGAAGACATGTAATAAATATATACAATGGAATATTACTCAGCCAAAAAAAAAAAAAAAAAAGAGAGATCTTGCAACAACAGGGAAGGACCTAGAGGGTATTATACTACGTGAAAGAAGTCAGACAGAGAAAGACAAATACCATATGATTTCACTTATATGTGGAATCTAAAAAACAAAACAAATGAACAAACAAGCAAAAAATAAACAAAAAATAAAAAACAAAGACTCATAACTACAAAGAATAAACTGGTGGTTTCCAGAGGGGATGTGAGGGTATGGGCAATAAGGACATTAAGAGAGGGATTAATAGGTACAGACTTTCAATTTTAAAATAAGTAAAACACAGAGATGAAAACTACAGTCAATAATATTATAATACTGTTGTATGATGACAGTTGGTGACAACATTTATCATGTTAAGCATTGAGTAATATATAGAATTGTTGAATCACTACATTGTACACCTGAAATAATATAACACTGTCTGTAAACAATATTTCAATAATAACCAAAATTTATTTAAACAAAAAAAGTGATGATAAGCCAGTCCCAAGCCAAAGCTTCAAGTGGCATCTCTCATTTGTAACTACTCATCTAGGTGCTTCCATCCTCTGCCAAGAGAAGATGCCTCAGATAAGAAGATGCCCATCCCCAAACTGTAGACAGAAGCAGAGATAACCCAGTCCTCCTGTAGACATAAGAAAGACATGCCAGTTATATTTTTGAGGTTGGGGTTGAGTTTTGCAGAGCAAAACTGAGGAATATGATACATGTCTACTGTGTTTAAAATCTTCTCTTTAATTGTTATGCATCTTATACATATATTCCAAAATTAATTCCACAAATAACAGATTTATAAACTGTCTCTAGTAATACATTTCTTCGTCATTGACACTGCTCATGAATCTCCAGTGTTTTTGTTCTCTGATCATCTAATTCATTCATGGTGTTTGATTTTACATGTAAATGAGATGTTGATTCCACAAAGAAGAGCTAGAGCTAGAGCTTATTTCCTGAAGCACTATATTCTGCACTCTACCTCCACACAGCCCTTTGCTCGCCCCATGTAGAGAGGCTAGCTGTGCAGCTCCATTCTGTCTGCACTTAAAACAGCCAAGGGTTGCCGGAAGTCCTAATGGCTGCAAACGATGAGGTGAGATTTCAACTTTCTGGCAGTTGGATGCACTTGGTTAATAACCTTGCACACCATGGTACTGTTTTTCAGTGTGCCTCCAATAGGACTAAAAATCCAGCTTTAAAAAAAAATCTTGATTTGTTATTTGTAAAACTTTCGAGATTTGTCACTTCTCTAACTAGTGTCAAGTGGTCATTTTCCTAAGTGGGGTGCCATCCAAGATCCGCCTGTCTTTTTTAAGAGTAAGGCCATGACTGTGTGTTTGGGAATGAGAATCAAACTATAACAGAAGTTTGTTTGTTTGTTTTCTCCTTTACTCACTATCCTGGCCTACTTATACAAGTAGTTTCAAAAAAAGAACAGAGATACCCATGATGAATCTGAATTAACCAAAGAGGCCACCTACAACTTTAGACAGCAGGACTCAATCTGACTGATAAAGAGGGTGGGGATGAAGAAAGGTTGCTAACAGATGCTTCCCTAACAGAGAACTGGCAGATTGGGATATGTTCAAACTTAAGCTTTTATTCTATTATTCTCATTATGCCCCAGTTTTCTTGACAAAACACCATTGGAGATCTTCTGTTACTGAGAGTCCTAGGTAAAGCTTCTGTGAGATTGCCTTCTGTTATTCAGAGAAAACACTTTGCCACAGAAGACATTTTTTCAAGTGGAAAACATCCCTTCCTTAAAAGGAATCTATGCCTTTAATTACCTCACTTGGTAGGCAGTCTGTACAGTTAAAATCTATCTGTCTATCTATCTATCTATCTATCTATCTGTCTACCTATCCATCATCTATCCATAAAACAATAACCTCACCTATAATTGTTCCAGGTTGGGAGATTATACATATTCCTTTTAACTGTAGAGACTGACTACCAAATAAGGTATAAATAAGATAATTACATATATATATATATAAAATATTAGTAGGACACAGGTCTAAAGAGACTAAAAATAATGAATACAGATGAAAGGAGGAGATACTGATAATTTTTGAGTTCTATAACTTATTTTTAACAGAAACAACTTCTTTGAAAGGAAATAATATTTAGTAAAACCTTTCAGATTAAACCTATTAATGGCAGTAAAATTGAATTATATAAATTCTATTAATGTAACAGATGCTTCCCAGCTGAATCTCTCCCTGATATTGTGGAAAACTGCTCATTTTCACAATCACTTTCTGTAAGGGAATTGTTAAAATTGGTTTAACTCTGTTAAGTCAGATAACTGAGATTACCAGTTTTTAAGCTACAAAAAAATAAATAGAAAAATTATGATACTCAGTCCTGTAGCTTATGATGTAAAAGAACACCTAGGCAAGATGTTTAATGTCCATAAGCAAAAGCATTTTTTGCAAGTCATGTCCAAACAAAGTACCTGACAAAAAGTAGGCACGCAACAATGTTTTCTTAACTAAATTGACTAGATGGGATCCCTGGGTGGCGAGCGGTTTGGCGCCTGCCTTTGGCCCAGGGCGCGATCCTGGAGACCTGGGATCGAATCCCACGTCGGGCTCCCGGTGCATGGAGCCTGCTTCTCCCTCTGCCTGTGTCTCTGCCTCTCTCTCTCTCTCTCTCTCTCTGTGACTATCATAAATTTAAAAAAAAATAAAAAAAAATAAATTGACTAGAGCTTTTTAATTTTTCTAATTGTATGTTAAAGAAGTTATTAATTTGACATCTGATCTGCTCCTGTTCTTTCTTGACCCTGTAATTTTGTCTTGAAATTTTAATTTAGTAGAAGAAAGAGCATTGACTTTTTTTAAAAAGGGGAATATCTAATATTTAGTGAGGAGAATTACTATTTGATTAAATTTAAGCTTGACCTGGGGGTAAGGTGATCTGCATGGAAATGGGCTGGAATGTAGAATCACAACCAAGATGATTTCCCAATAGAAATTCCTGCTTGCTGTAAAGAGACATAGAAGTCAAAGGCTCAATCTTCAAGCCTACTCTGCTCTTACTAGGTCTGTGTTGCTGGACATGTCACTAAACTTTAAGTTTCAGTTTCTCTGAGCTACTTAACTCAGAGAGGTTTTGTGAAACTAAAGTCGTGTTTGTAAAGTGCTTAATGCAATGCCCAAAATAAATTAATAATGTTATCCTCTATTGTTTGTAAGAAGGATTCAAAATTAATTTTAGCTACCAATCTACTTGGCATCCCACCTGCAAAATTTAACCCAAGGCCATGAGGTGTTGTTCTTTGGCACTATTATATATAGGCTCAGTGGAGTGGATGTATCACTGTCAGACACAGTGGAGGACATACGGTGAGTCTTGACAGAGACTATGAGGGTGCTGGGCCACAGTGGGCACTGCCAGGTTTAGGAGACTTTTACAAAGGGGATCCAAATGGCTTGGATGATAAATAGGCAAAATACTTTGTCTACCTTTGTTTTTTTGTTTTTTTTTTTTTTTTGGCGGGGGGGGGGTGCTGGCAGCGGCTTTATTTGGGAAAAGACACTTGAATTGGCTTTCGGTTGGGGGCATGGACAAGAAGGGGTACCCAGGGCAGTAGACTCCCCCTAAGGGTAGGCTGGGGATCGGGGCTGAGCCTCAGGCGGGTCTCTCCTACTCGAGGCCCCCTGCACAGCTCCTTCCCCCAAAGGCTTCAAGGGGCCACAAGAGCAAGGAGGCTGGGAGGGCCGCGGTGGCGGTTCACTTGGGCAGAACGTCAGACCACGCAGACACCAGCTTCCCATCGCGAGTCTCGATCTTCTCCACAACCGCGGCCTTGGAGGAGCTGCTGCGGCTGAAGGAACCGCCGGGCCGAAGCTGGACTGGAAGGGGCTCTGGCCGTAGCTGGGGCGGGGGCTTGTGAGGCCCCGTAGGCCAAGCTCAGGCCCCGGGGTAGCCGCTGGTCGTCTTCCTATGGATGCTCGTGTTCTGCATCCCAGGCTCCAGCCGGCTCTCCTCGCCCCCGCAGCGTGGGTCGGTGGCGATCTCCCATCTCGAGGTCCGGGGCCAGCCTCACATTCAGGAGCTCCCGGTGCTCGCGCAGCTGCCGGGCCATGTCCCGCTCGTCCCGCTGCAGGGCGGCCTCCGGCTCCGGCCCGGCCACCTGGGCATTGGCGTCCTTGACGGCAGCTCCCCGCGCGGCTCGGCGTCGGCCACGGCGGCCTCCGGGGCAGCCCTCTGGTTTCTGAGGGCCTCGATCTCAGCCCGGAGGCGGCGGATGCTCCGGTTCATCTCGGAAATAGTCTTCGGGCGACGGAGGTCATCCCCGTGCTTCCCGGCCGAGGTCTGCAGCTCCTCGCACTTGATCCGGTGCATGGTCTCGGCCTGCGCCCGCCTGCGGTGCGCGATGTCCTCGTTCTGGGCCTTGACCTCGGCGGTGACGCCGTCCAGGTCCAGGGCGCGGCTGTTGCCCCTGGACGGCACCGCGGACGGGTCCGAGATCTGGGACTGCAGCTCACGGGTCTCCTCTTCATGCCGCTGCCCTGAGGATTGATCTCGTCGGTCAGCCCTTCCCGGCGGGGCTCCAGTTCTGTCTTGTGCATGTAAGCTTCATCCACATCCTTCTTGATGAGCACAAATTCATTCTCCAGGTCTCCACGCAATTTGATCTCATCCTCGTATTTGTTCTTGAAGCCCTCCACGAGCCCCTGCAGGTCGCCAAGCTCCACTTCCAGCGTCAGCTTCTCCTGCGCCGGGGTGTCCAGCTGCCTCCGGAGGTCGTGGATGCAGCTCCCAAACATGTTGTCTGTGCTGCTCCGAGCGGTTTTCTGCTGCTGCAGGAGGCCCCACTTGGCCTCCAGGATTTTGTTCTGCTGCTCCAGGTGTCTGACCTTGTCGATGAAGGAGGCAAACTTGTTGTTGAGGGTCTTGATCTGCTCCTTCTCCTGGGTGCGCACCACCTGGATGTTGGGGTCCACCTCCAGCTTCAGGGGGCTCCGCAGGCTCTGGTTCACTGAGACGGCCGTGATGCCCCCCACGGCCCCGGGCCCGCCGTAGCCCCCGACCACACTCATGCTGCTGTTCAGGCCACCCGGGAAGCTGCCGCCGCAGCTGCCCACCCGGGAGAAGGCGGAGGAGCTGATGCGGGAGCCGGGCCCGCGCGTGTAGGAGCGGCTGCTGAAGGCCCGGGGGCTGGAGGTGGACACCCTAGCCTTGTAGGATCTAGCCTTGTAGGACTTCTGGGTCACCCTGATGGACATGGTGGAGGCTGGAGTGGGGGCGAGGAGGCAGAACCTGACAGAGGTTGCAGAAGGAGCGCAAGGAGCCGCTTCTAGGTGGGCTACCTTTGGTTTTATACTTGTACCTAACATGATGCATATGTATATTCTTTTTGGGTAAATAATTTGCCATTTGACTGCACAAACACCTATCAGTCTGATAACAGAGTTTTACGGAGCTTCCCCGTATTTTAACCAGATTAGATTTGCCTTCCAGGGCAGAGAACAGGGATGGAGGCATATGTGACAGAACATGCACAGAGTGCGGGTTTTTTTTCAGATCATCGAATGTGGAGGCCAAGAAATATCAAGGCCATTCCACCTCAAGTTTAGCATTAGCACAAGTACAGCCATCTTAGGCCCCTGTGAATAAGAGCTGAACTTTATAGGAAAAACTGCAGAATGAATCCCATATCAGAAAGACAACAGAGCTCAGAATTGCACTGGGCAGATAATCCCGTATCAGAAAGATAACAGAGCCCACGCCCGTGGTAGAAAGTCCCATATTAGAATGAGAACAGACTGTATCCTTTGCTGTGCAAAAGCTTCTTATCTTGATGAAGTCCCAATAGTTCATTTTTGCTTTTGTTTCTTTTGCCTTCGTGGATGTATCTTGCAAGAAGTTACTGTGGCCGAGTTCAAAAAGGGTGTTGCCTGTGTTCTCCTCTAGGATTTTGATGGAATCTTGTCTCACATTTAGATTTTTCATCCATTTTGAGTTTATCTTTGTGTCTGGTGCAAGAGAGTGGTCTAGTTTCCTTCTTCTGCATGTGGATGTCCAATTTTCCCAGCACCATTTATTGAAGAGACTGTCTTTCTTCCAATGGATAGTCTTTCCTCCTTTATCGAATATTAGTTGACCATAAAGTTCAGGGTCCACTTCTGGGTTCTCTCTTCTGTTCCATTGATCTATGTGTCTGTTTTTGTGCCAGTACCACACTGTCTTGATGACCACAGCTTTGTAGTACAACCTGAAATCTGGCATTGTGATGCCCCCAGCTATGGTTTTCTTTTTTAAAATTCCCCTGGCTATTCGGGGTCTTTTCTGATTCCACACAAATCTTAAAATAATTTGTTCTAACTCTCTGAAGAAAGTCCATGGTATTTTGATAGGGATACAGTCAACAAAACTAAAAGACAATCTACAGAATGGGAGAAGATATTTGCAAATGACGTATCAGATAAAGGGCTAGTTTCCAAGATCTATAAAGAACTTATTAAACTCAACACCAAAGAAACAAACAATCCCATCATGAAATGGGCAAAAGACATGAAGAGAAATCTCACAGAGGAAGACATAGACATGGCCAACATGCATATGAGAAAATGCTCTGCATCACTTGCCATCAGGGAAATACAAATCAAAACCACAATGAGATACCACCTCACACCAGTGAGAATGGGGAAAATTAACAAGGCAGGAAACCACAAATGTTGGAGAGGATGCGGAGAAAGGGAAACCCTCTTACTTGTTGGTGGAAATGTGAACTGGTGCAGCCACTCTGGGAAACTGTGTGGAGGTTCCTCAAAGAGTTAAAAATAGACCTGCGGGGATCCCTGGGTGGCGCAGTGGTTTGGCGCCTGCCTTTGGCCCAGGGGCGATCCTGGAGACCCGGGATCGAATCCCACGTCGGGCTCCCGGTGCATGGAGCCTGCTTCTCCCTCTGCCTGTGTCTCTGCCTCTCTCTCTCTCTCTGTGATGACTATCATAAATAAATTTAAAAAAAATTTTTTTTAAAAATAAAAATAAAAATAGACCTGCCCTATGACCCAGTAATTGCACTGCTGGGGATTTACCCCAAAGATACAGATGCAGTGAAATGCCGGGACACCTGCACCCCGATGTTTCTAGCAGCAATGGCCACAATAGCCAAACTGTGGAAGGAGCCTCGGTGTCCATCGAAAGATGAATGGATAAAGAAGATGTGGTCTTTGTATACAGTGGAATATTCCTCAGCCATTAGAAATGACAAATACCCACCATTTGCTTCAACGTGGATGGAACTGGAGGGTATTATGCTGAGTGAAGTAAGTCAGTCGGAGAAGGACAAACATTATATGTTCTCATTCATTTGGGGAATATAAATAATAGTGAAAGGGAATAGAAGGGAAGGGAGAAGAAATGTGTGGGAAATATCAGAAAGGGAGACAGAACATGAAGACTCCTAACTCTGGGAAACGAACTAGGGGTAGTGGAAGGGGAGGAGGGCAGGGGATGGGGGTGACTGGGTGACGGGCACTGAGCGGGGCACTTGACGGAATGAGCACTGGGTGTTATTCTGTATGTTGGCAAATTGAACACCATTAAAAAATAAATTTATTATTAAAAAAAAAAAGAATGAGAACAGAGCTCAATGCCCTTAAGCCCCATATCAGAATGTAAACAGAACTTGAGACATTCCTCCACCCCTTCTGAAAATCCCCTAGACCTGCCTATAAAAAACCCAGCTATAACCTACTTCGGGGTCCAAGTTCCTGCTACGCTGTGTCGGGTATACTTGGACCCAAGCTCGAGCTTGCTAATAAACCCTCGTGCGCTTGCATCGGTGTCGGCTCCTTGGTGGTTTCTCGGATTCGCAATCTTGGGCACAACAGGACCAAGGTTTCATACTTAAGGTACTGTGATATATTTGGTTTCTGGAAACAGAGTGGATTGAAGTAGTTAAGTGAATAATTTTATACAGATAGTGTGGAGCTTAGAGATTTTAATCACCTCTTTTCAGTCACTCCTTAAGTGTCTGTTAGTCAACATTTAGTAAGAACTTCATGTGTGGGACCTTGTACTATAGTGGAAAGATGCTGTAGATCAAGGGATGTAGAACTCAGAATCTGTTTCTATAGAAAGAAAAGTACCTGGGCTTTTTTTTTTTTTTACCAATTATTATTATTATTATTTTATTAAAGTAGAGTTGACACACAATGTTACATTAGTTATAGGTAAAATTACCTGGTGGCTATATTTTCTTCTTTCAGTAATGATGATCTTTATTTTTTGTTAATTCTTCTTCTGTATTTCTGTAGTAATCTAGAATAACAGCATTATCAGCCATGTATTTCTCATTCTGTGAACAATTTTTGTAAGTAAAGTCAATGAGAAAAGTCAGAAAAGCTAGGAAGTGTCTCAAAGAGAGGAAAGAGGCTGTTATCACCAAGAAAGGAGAAACAAGTAGTAGCACAAGTAAAACACAGAGGTAGCATGGCTTATGGAGGAAGGCCTAGCTGGTTCTTGTTTATTTCTCCAACTCCGATAGGGGACAAAGTGTTTTCTTTACAATTCTATATCCATATAATTTGCTCACATTTTCCAACCCTTTGTTCTGGGATGTCGAAAGTGGCACTTGGTTGGCGTTATTGTTCACAGGAGTTGGTACAGTGGAGCTCTATGCTCTAGGACAGCGTAAGTCCCTCCTGCTTTTTCCTTGGTTCTTCCAAGCAAAGATTATGATTCATGAACCCCTTCCAGGGACATGGTTGTTTCTCTGCTTCCTCCTCAGTTTGAGTCACACACAGCAACACCCCCTCTCTCTGTACATACCTTCTATGCACCACCTTTCTTAGCCTCATCTAACCTTTGTAGGAAAAAAAAAAACAAAAAACAAAAAACAAAAAAACAAAACCTAATTCTCTGTATATATTTGAAATATTCTTTGAGTATTCTTTTTTTCAATTGCTTGTTATGGGGAAAGGTGACAGAAATATGTGAACAAGCTGAGGAGAGAAGAAATATATTAACGTGCAGAATAATGCTTTGATATATTTTTACAACATAAAATTAATCCACAAGATGCCCCATATCATGTTGCATTGGAGATGGACTGGAAAGTTGACTTCTTTCTTTGTATTTTTATATGCTGTCAATCCTTACACACACACACACACACACACACACACACACACACACATCATTCCCTCTCCTCTCTACACAATGGTGACTATCATGATCCTCCTTGACAATAATTGGCAAATCAGAATGATACAACCTGCTGCACCCTAGAATATCTCACCTAACCTATGCTAAAGCCTCTTCATTTGGGGATCCCTGAGTGGCTCAGCAGTTTAGTGCCTGCCTTCAGTCCAAGGTGATCCTGGAGTCCTGGGATGGAGTCCTGTGATCAAGCGCCAGGATCGAGTCCCGCATGGGGCTCCCTGCATGGAGCCTGCTTCTCTCTCTACCTGTGTCTCTGCCTCTATCTCTCTCTATGTGTCTCTCGTGAATAAATAAATAAAATCTTAAGAAAAAAAAAAAAAGACCTCTCCATTTGACTCTACCAGTCTCCAGTTTTGCTTTTAGTTCAACATTCTCCATACTGTAGACTGGGTGTTTCTCAAAATCTATCAAGTCCTTCTCTGTTTAAAATCTCTCAATGGGGCAACCTGGGTGGCTCAGCAGTTTAACGCTGACTTCAGCCCAGGGCATGATCCTGGAGACTCAGGAGAGTCCCACCTCAGGCTCCCTGCTTGGAGCCTGCTTCTCCCTCTCTCTGTGTCTCTGCCTCTCTCTCTCTCTCTCTCTCTCTCTCTCTGTCTATCTCTCATGAATAAATAAATAAAATCTTCAAAAAATAAAATGAAATAAAATAAAATAAAATAAAATAAAATAAAATAAATCTAACAATGTTCCCAGACAAGTTGGAGGAATAGGGAACAAATGTACCCTCCTGACTGAAATAATAATAGAAAAAATGAAACAATACTTTTTTAAGACATTAGACACTAGGTAAAAGGAGGCATGAAACCTAATAGGTGAGAAACAAATAGGGTGAGCCCTACAATTGCAATTACAAGCTTACTGCCTTGAAAGTTTTTCTGGGTCACAACGTGGGAAGGGAGAACCTAAATGTAGCTCAGCAAACTTCCTGTGCTAAGGAGACAAAGCTGAGGGAGATCATAATGGTTAGAGTACAGAGGACAGAGTACCGGAGAGTAGAGAGCACAGAAGGAGAGCTCCAGAGATATGCAGAGAATCCTTCTCAAGTATTCATCTGAGTAGTGACCAGCATGTGCTGGTAGAGAAACTACCTGAGGCCAGGGCACCTTGGTGGCTCAATGGTTGAGCATCTGCCTTTGGCTCAGGTCGTGATCCCAGGGTTCTGGGATTGAGTCCCTCAACAGGCTCCCCATGGGAAGCCTGCTTCTCCCTCTGCCTATGTCTCTGCCTCTCTCTCTCTCTCTCTCTGTCCCTCATGAGTAAAGAAATAAAATCTTTAAAAAGGAAAACAACAACAACAACAACAACAACAACAACCTGAGGCCAAGCAAAGAACTACTCAGAAGAATCAGGGAATAAGTAGTTGGAGCTCATATGGGGTCAGAAATAGTACCATTTTCTACCAGTCAGTCTGGAAAAACTGATAATTCATGAAGCATTGTGTAGAATAATCACAAGGTTCTTCCTCAGTAGCAGTGAATAATTAGAACTAGACTCAACACTCCTCTGAATTGGCCTAACAAATGATAAAAGGAAGAACAAAACTATAATTTAACCAAATCTCAGAACAAATCTCAAGAATACTTATAGGGATATAAACATATCCAGCATCCAGCAAGATCAAATTCACAACTTCCAGCATACAATAAAGAGTTACCATACATGCAAAGAAGCAGGAAAATGTGATCCATAGTAAGGAGAAAAATCAATCAACTGAAATGGAACCTGAACTGACACCAACATTAAAATTAACAAAGGATATTAGAAAGGCAATTATAACTGCATTCTATATATTAAAGAAGCCAGAGGGAAGGTTGAATATGTTAAGTAGAACCATGAAACATATTTTTAAAAGACCCAAATAGAACTTCTTTCTAGACATGAAAACCACAATGTCAGAGATGAAAAATACACTAGATGGAATTAATGGCAAAACACATGTTGCAGAAGGAAAGTAATGAACCCAAAGACATAGCAATAGAAATTATTAAAAAATGAAACAAAAAAAAAGGACAATCAAAAGAAATGAATAGAGCTGCAGGACAACTTCAAGTGACCAAATGTACACGCAATTGAACTCTGAATGAGAGGATAGAGGGAATGAGACTGAAACATATCTGAAGAAACAGTGCCGAATATTTTCCCAAACTTGATTAAAACTATAAACCAATGGATCTAAAACTTTAACAAATGGCAAACATATGACACATTAAGAAAACTACACCAAGACACATCACTAAATTTCTTATAAGATCTTAAAAGCACATGAAATATTTGAGGAAATGCAAATTGAAGCCATAGTAAGATATCACTACATACCTGTCAGAAGAGCTAAAATTAAAAAGACTGATCATACGAAATGTTGGTGAGAATTTGAAAGAGCTGGAATTCTTGTACACTGCTGGTGGGGTGACATAATAATTTAATCTCTGAAAAGCAGTTCAGTTCTCCCTCCTTGGACTTCTATGTAGCACATATTTCAATTTATTATAACTACCTATTTCTTTTCCTGTAAACTTCCTCAGTATCTCCATATAGCCAGGTTATCACATCTGTCTTATTTACCATCATATCCCCAGCAATTAATACTATGTCCGGCATAGTAGAAACTTGAAAAATATTTGATGAATGAATGAGTGAAGGGACTTAGGAATGAGGGAATGATGTGTTTGTAATGGGGTCAAATGTCTCAGGACACTGGTGGTGGTGATCCAAGACTGAGTCTCTGAAATCTCCACACCGGAGCTTCATTGGGGAGTATCCTTGGGATCCATACTCGTAAGGAAACAAAGGAGCTGGAATGGACAGAAAGAGGCTGAACTGTGATACGTTTGTAGCTGTAGCCTCTGCTGATCCCATGAGGCACTCTGGATGTGGGATGGACATTCTAGGTGCCCAAAGAGAGGCAAGGGATCTGGAATTCCATCATCTCATGTCTACTGTTCTGTGGATGAGGTGAAACCCTGAATAGGCAGCTCACTTATGTAGAAGTTCCATAGAAGGCTCAGGTGTAAGCCCTCGGCCTCTAACATGCCCAGCAGCTGGGGGATGAGTGTTGAATCTTGGAAGGGGATCTAGGCCATGGATGGATACACCACATAAAGTGATGAGGCAATGCATTTCAACATGAGGCAGAAGCTTCATGTTTGCTTATGAGGGCAAGCCTCATGATGGCTTAGGAATCCAGTGAATAAAATGTCATATTCTGAAACTTTTTCCTTAAATGAAGTGCCACTCTCAGAACTCTTTGTAATATGCAGTGAAGAAAGCATTGTACTAACCTTTTCAACTAATGAAGGTAAATTAAAAGTGTCAAACAACTTGTGATCTAGAGTCTTCTGGTAGAAATAAATAAGTGATTTAGAGAAGAAGAGAAGAAAATGTGAAAGACAGCTGTCTGGCTAAGAGGAATGGCTTTCAACTGCTATAGATTTTTGTAACTATGCAAGTAAATTTCAAAAGGTAAAATATCTGAGGCAAAGACAGTATATTTTTCTCCTTTCTCAGAGTCCATTGGGAGCTTCAGCTTTCTTCAGTTACATCAAATTTACTTCATAGGAAAGAGATGATTTGTTCTACCAGTTTCCACATCCTTCTGTTTAAAACACACACACACACACACACACACACAACTTTTTTCACAGTTTAGAGAAGAATTTGCTCCATAAATTATTTTCAGATTTTTTTCTGTAATTGAAACTGAATTTCTCACAGATGGTGATAAAATAACCCTTTCAAAATCTCTTCTTCTAAAAGGGGATGCAAGAACACTGTTACCAGTGAAATGGTTTCTATTTATTTTATTCTGGTTTCATCTCCTTCTGCTACTCAATTCTCAATCTGGCCTTTACATGGAGAAGAGAGGATATAACATATAATGCCAGAAGGACAAAGGGTGTTAATCAAATTTTCCTTCTGATTAAGACAGCAAATCCTAAATCAATATCTAAGTTTTTAAAAATGAAAGACAATTTTCAGTAAGAGTTGAACAATAGCTTGATTTTGTTTAAAATACTTACACTGATTTAAAATCTAATAGGATATCACAAGGTTGAGAATTAGTCTCTAAAAACCCTTGTTTAAATCCTGGCTTTCCTGCTTATAAATTTTGTGACTTTCGGCAAATACTCATCTGACTCAAGTTTTTTATCTATAAAGAAGAAAATGATAGTACCTGTTTTATTAGGTTTCTTCAGAATGAAATTTGCTACTACACATAGAAATAAATTTAACTATTATTACACTATAGAGAAAATCCATGTAAGAATGACAAGGAAATCAAGCCTACTTTTTTCCCTTTTCTTCACTCTAGAACTAGAGTTGAGATAGTTTTCAGAACTCAGAATGCCAAGCAGCCATAAGACCGAGAAAAAGTTGACTACTCTTACACTTGTGTCATGAGTTCTCTTTCAATAGCACTTGGGATTCTCCCTTTTAAGAACTCCTCTCACTCTCCTTTTTCCTTCATTGGTTAGTATTATCTGGAGCATTTTCCTAACTTGGGCAGAGGTATCTGCCAGTGTCTTCTCACTGGACCTTAAAAACTTGATACCTAAAGTGAAGGCCATCGACACCCTCTATGCTTCCTGAAACTGCAGATAAGTCTTGGACACGCTCAAGACATGTGAAATCAGAGTCTAAATTTTAACAAGATCCCCAGTTGAGTTATGTACACATGAAAGGTTGAGAAGCATGTGACATAATACAGACTCAGCAGAAGATCATAGAATACATGTTATTTAGAAAAAAATTTTGTTCTTTTTACTTTTTTCATTGAGTTTATTTTCCAAGATTTGTTTGTTTGATTGATTGATTGATTGATTGATTGATTTGGCCTCAAAATTAAACATAGAATAAAGGAATTGAAGTTAGGAGCCAGAGAAGGTAAAGAAACTCTTGAAATATGTTATCCATTCCTGGACTCTGGATGCTTGGTAATACATAGTAGGCCTTTGGCCTTGTCCTCTGCACAAACATCTCTAGGAGCCCCAGTGAGGTGTTAGCTGGCAGATGATATGGTGACTCACAGTTCCAGACAAGAGAGGAAGAACCATTCTTTTTTCTCATTAAGGTATACCAAGAATATATTTAACAATAAACCATTTTGCTGTATTTCATGACAAAAAAATTACTGCTCTTATTATTAATGAAACAGACATCAGTATTTCATTGTTCTCCTCATGGTATCAGTGGGTGGTAAGAGATAAGAGTTTGTCTCTAAATCATATTTAATTATTCCTGAGCTCTCTCTTTTATTTCATTATTTTTAATTCTCAATTCCTTTGCCATTTATGAAAATGAAGCAATCCAACACCTGCATTCTCCAACACCACTATTCAAGTGGCTTGTGTAAACTTTATCATATGTAAATTCTGAGCTTCTTTAATACCAATGTCTGAAGAGAGAATGAGGTCAATCCAACTTGGGTCTGGTTCTGATCTAATCAGTTATAGTCTGAAGGTAGGGGATATACGGCATGAATAAAAATGAGAGGGGTCCACTTCTGTGGGCAGGGTGGGAATTTCTAAAGTGATAGGACTGGAAAGATATTCAGTGGACCCTCTATACCATCCATCTATCAGTATAGATCATCCTAAATGGATTTGTTATCAACAACCATTTTGTTAACCATTTGTTATCAAATGGAGGATAAAAATGAATCCATGTTGTGAGCACTATAACAAGCATGATGGAACATGTCAAAGCTAGATTTGTATTTATATCCGTAATATTTTTTCTTTGAAGGCATTTCTGCCTTGTATGTGTAGCAGGGCAATCATAGAAACTCTTTCTCCCCCACCTAAGTAATCATTGTACCTTTTGGCCACCTCATATCCTTCTGCAGCTCACTAGTTGCTATGTGAACATTTCCACTACTCAAGAACACCAGCTGCAAAGATTTCCCAAAGTATCCTGCTCTGATGGCTCAGGGATGCATCAGATCCTTCAAAATGTTTGTGGTTGTTTCTTTTCCAAATGACTATACTGGAGAATACCACATTTGTCCCATATTGGGACATTTTAACAGACTAGACTTCCTTTTTAGAAGTTTTTTTGCCAGATTGCTGACATTCTTACATAAAAAATGGTTTTTCCAAATATCTTGGAAATTAAAGCATGCCTGATTTTTAGGTACCCACAGGCCTGCTCTCCTAGGGTTAGAAAAAATGCTCTCACATCTCTCCCCCTCACTTTTTGATTAATGACAAAGACTGGCCAAAAAGCTGGCTGTATTTAGGGGTTGAAGCCATCAGCTATGGAACCAGTGACTGACATCAACAGGAATCATAGATGCAACAACCTTGGTCAGTAATATCCAGTGGTTCTGACAAGGGTACCTTCAGACTCTACAGATAGCTTAGTGCTACAGAAATCTCATCTGAAGACAGTTTCCAGGCTTGAAACAGCCCACAAGGACCCTCAAATCTGCCTCTTCTCAGGATCCCTGCTCCTACTTAGAATGCAGTGAAATTGTTTGTCCATTCACTTACTTATTTACCATATCAGGGAATATACATAGAAAGATATCAGTAGTCATAACAGGTGAGTAAGGAGAGAGAGAATAACCCCTAGGATATATTCTCCCCATACCCCCCAACTGCCCCATGAGTTTAGAAGCCAGTGCTCTAAAATGATACCATGGTTACATATGCTAACTTATAAGGATTGATCATATAATCTGGCTGATAAATCATGAAGGCAATCAGAGCAAGAGATCCTAAGGAACTCCAGTATCTCTATTTGTCATCTGAATGACCAGTTTGGTATTATATATGATCAATTTAAGACTGCTACTGATAGCTGAGATCTTTGTTGAAATATAGATTCCTGGGCCAGGAGCTTCTGAATCTGCAGTATCAGGAATGAGGCCCAAGCATCTATATTTATTGCAAAGCTCCCAAGGTGATTCTTATGCAGCCAGACCTACAAATGTCCTCTGACTGAAGTTTAGGAATGAGAATGAAATTAATATAGTTAATTTAGGCTGGCAGAGGGGAAATCAGTCAAACCAGTTGTTGAATTGAAGTTTGTACATAAAGAGATACATTGATTTAATGAATTTCCTTTTTTAAAATCATCAGTTTTGTTTATACCATATAAACAAAAAGGAGCACTTTTCCCCTCCCTAAATGAAAACAAGAGAAGAGGCAAATTTGGGCAGTAGAATTACAAATGTTAACATATGAGAAACACTAAGAATTGTGTTTTAAAGTGATTTTTTAAAATGATTCTTCTGCTCCTCCTTTCTGCCCATTATATCTAAATAAAGATAAGATTTACTTTATGTCTGTCTTGCTGAAACATAATGATAACTTGCCTGAATAAGCAAAAGACTCTAAGATTAGTGGCCAGTGACATTAATCTTTACAGCAAGCTGCCCACCCCACCAAACTTTCAGGTTGTTGAAGGAGCAATGTCACAGCTTTGTATACTTTGGAAGAGGTGTTGTCAGGGGTTAAGGAGAACTAAGGCAGCCAACCACCTATAAGTCAGGAGCATCCTTGTATCTCAATCGTACCTTTCAAATTCAAAATGTCCAGGTTTTCTCCAGGGAGATTTTTTTTTTTAAGATATTTATTTATTTATTTATTTACTTACTTACTTACTTACTTATGATAGAGAAAGAGAGAGAGAGGCAGAGACACAGGCAGAGGGAGAAGCAGGCTCCATGCCAGGAGTCCAACACGGGACTCAATCCTGGGACTCCAAGATCACGCCCTGGGCCAAAGGCAGGCACCAAACCGCTGAGCCACCCAGGGATCCCCATCCAGGGAGATATTTTACTTAACCATATTACCTAGGAAGTCAAGGAAGCATGGAGGTAAAATCAAGGAGGCAAAGGATGAAAGCGAATCTCTCTCTCTTCTCTTTCACTCTGGGGCCTCCACAGCATGGGAGCCCTCCCCACTTGTGAGAGATTATCCCTTAGGACTGGGATGGAAGGAGTCCTTAGAGAAAGCCACAATGATGATTATGAGTTTACACTTGGAAGCATATATATGTTTGGGATCCATGAGGTGTCAAAAGAGAAATGGTTTCAGTAGGGCTTCTCAGGAAGAGCTCACAATATTATAATCTGGAGTGGGGACTGAAATATTGCAAACAAGACGCTAAATTATAAGAATTTTATCAAATAAGGATTATCACTGGCTAACTATGAATATTTCTGCTACTGATTCCACCACCACTAATACTGGCTACCACTTGCTGAGAGACAATTGTCTACTAAGCAAGGTGTCAGGGGCCAAGAATTTCCCCCAAAACTAGAAAATAAAGTTTTATATAAAACTAGAAAATTAAGTTTTATGGTAAGGGCTTTATATAAAACTAGAATATTAAGTTTTATGGTAAGGGTAAACTCATCAGTGGTTCCTCATATAGCTAGTGGAGGAGTTTGGATTTGAACCCAGATCCAACTTGACTCCAAAAGCTGAACTCTTGCTCACCATGCATTACTATTTTTCAAATATAATGATATACTAAACATTATAATTTACAGAACACTCACCAAGGGCCAAGCTCCTTGCATCTATCATTCTTAGCCTTATCACAACAATTATTTCTGTTTTTCCAGAGAAGTAAATTAAAACTCAGAAATTAAATAACTCATTCAAGGTTATATAGTTTTTAATTTGCAGAAATAGAATTTTCATATAGGTCAATCTGACTCGTCTTTTCTTCTGCACAGTATAGGTATGCTGGAAGCAGTGATGGGTGTTGGACTGCTTGCTTTGGAAAGTATGTTTCATAAAAAAAGTTTCAGAATTAACATAAAATTCATTAAAAAGAAAAACAATCGTCTTTCTGTCTTGTCTTTTTGCATCTATTTATGGCCATTTCAAAAAATGAGTTTTACTCATTTGTCCTCTAGGATTAACTCTTCTATTTATGTTAGGAGTTGAAAGCACACTAGTGATAGAAGAGAAAAAATAAGAGGCTTTTTTTGTTTATTTAACCACAAAAAGGCCAATTTTGTCTTAGAGATATTTAAGCCTCCAAATGACTCCCTTCATGTGCTGGAAATATTAATTCCTATAGAGGAAAATTTAATAGTCATGTCTGGGGGGATGATGTAGGGTTTTTATTGGAATATGTCAATCTCCCATTAGTTTCATGGAAACTCAAAGCAAGGGAAACACCAGAGAGAGAAACTGTATGGTAGTCCACCATAAACCTATGGAAACCCAGAGCATAAACTAGACACAAATACTACACGAAATCCTAAAAAAGAATAAAATCATTATTGTCAAGCAAGTATGAATTTTACTTTTTCCCTTATAGAATTAATTCCATGCTCTGCATCCCCATTAACAAACCAACACATGTGTCTACCAAAGTGGTGTGTAAGTTATCTGCTCCTTCTACATTCATTACAGTAAGGAAGAAATCTGTAGGAAGTCTTTGCAAACTTGTTCAAAAAGTTAAGTTGTTGGGCAATTCCAACAATTTAGAGATATCTGCCATCAGATAAGCAGAAGACCATCTGCAGCTCAGTAAATGTGTGGTGAGTGAATTCCGGAGTGATTCTGGGTGAGATTTGCAGGCTGTTCAGTACATATCACCAGTCACAGCTGTAATAGTATTTTTTTTCTGTTACAGCAACTCCTTGTTTTTATATATTCATAGGGTTTATGTCAAGAAAGAAAATGTTCTTCCTTCCAATAGCTTCTGATTGACCTATCTTGTCAGCACATCCTGCTTTCTTGAGACAAAAAAAGTTTTGTAAATTTTAAAAAAATAATAATTTTTGTTTTCCAACCCTACTGAAAAAGAAGGAATAGCAATTCTTGGCTCTGCTAGGTTTGTTGCCCTGATTATCAAATCCACACTTCCCATTCCTGTTAACAAAATGACAAACTCGGTAAGGAGATTGCCTAGCAGCTTCTGTTTTGTCCTGGAGATTCCTAAACTCCTAGGGAAAAAAAAAAACCAAAAAGCAAAAATGCTACAGCTTCAAATTCAGTTAGGGCTGGCTTAGCTTCAGATTTGGTAAATAATTGCATTTCTACATTAGTATTTTTTCTCTCTCTCTCCCTTCATTCCTCCCTTCCTCTACATTATGTGTGAACATATGTGTATGTTTGTGTATATATCTATTGGGTATGGAGGAGAGAGCTATTAATTAAAAAAAAAAACACATCAAAACATACCCTTACTGCTGCCTATAATGAGCTTTTGAGAAGCAATTGTTCATTTTATCACTTGGGAAAAATATGTCAGTTTCCAAGATGGTACAGTATATAATATAGAGCAGTATATTCAAATATAGTGGGGTTTCCTGTTTTGAAATATGGAGCACATTATTCTAGTTTTGAAATTAACCAGTAGTGTTCCCTGACATATGTCACACATACACACACGTAAAAGAGCAAGTGCATCCAACACCTCCAAATGTTCCTCTCTGTAGAATAAGGAGGTTGGGTTATTGTTAACAGCTTGAGTAGAATCACTTATTGTTCAAAAGTAATGATTCCCCAACCCACTTCTTTGGGAGGAACATATTTCTTCTCTCTGTGACTTGCTTCAGCCAATGGAATGTGGAAGAAGTAACCATCTGAGATCCAACAGCCAGGGTTCTGATCCTGAGCTTTAAGAAACATTGCATGTTTTTATTCACATATCTGGAATCTTCCAAACTCTGTCATCAGAAGAATGCCCCAAGATATCTGAGGACCTAGATGAGACTCATAAAGCAGACAGACTTGGGTTGATCCATAATCTGATGCAAATTAGCAGTCTCACAGCTCATCAAGTGAGGCAAAACCATGCCAGGTGACCTATTAACATGAGAAATGATTGTGATTTTATGCTACAAAGTTTTATGGTGTTTTGTTACACAATATTTAGAATGACAATAGGGGAGAAATGTATCAGCATAGTTTGTAGCATCAATATTCTGTGATTCTATGATTTATTCCTGATTATGCCTATCAACCACTTATTAATCTTAAAGAGATATAAGGTATACACCTGAATAATAATATGATTTCTTGGTAACTTTCAGCTTTTTTGTTTTTCATGTATTTTTCTGTGTATGCTACCATGGTATAGGCTTAAGTGAGCAATTTAATATTAATAAACCACCTTCTCTGACAAGCACATATTAGGGAGTCAGATGAGAAGTTATTTTCAGATGAGTACCCTCAACTCTAAAACTTTTTACATCATGTTCTGACAAAATTACTTGACTTCTTTAAAGGAGTGGTACAAAGCTTATTTAAATATCTATTCCCCACCCCCACCCCGACCTAGGGTAGACATAAAGGACTTGGAAATTTTGACAAATGTACCAGTAGCCTATGAAAAATCTTAGTAGTGATTAGAATGGACATATCAGCATCATATCTTTTGCTAGTTTATTTTATGCATTGAGGGGGCTGTTGCAGCAGATGATTTTAATACGAGTGGCTCTCTGGATGATCACCTAGGGGATGTTGACCCTAAGAATCCATCTTTTGATATTTCTGTGGAGAGAAATGAACATACAAGATAATAAACTCAACATTGTCATCAGTAAAGCTAATTGAGTGGTAATCCCTCAACAATGCTGAGAAACTCTTAAATTCCTGCCTTTAAATGTTAACTCCTTCTATTCACAGATCACTTCTCACATTGCACCAAAAAGCAGCTCTTAGAGCCCTGGATTTCTACTTGCCTCAAGGAATTAATTTAGCTGCTCTCTTTATTAGCATACTTGGTACACTTCATTACCTCAGAGACCTTGCTGAAAATGTGACCCTCTGTAACTGTTGTTGCCTTCTTTGTGAATTGAAAGCTAACCAAGCTTAGAGCTAGATTAAGTGGCATGGAAATTTAAGAAGACAGCTGGTGCTCCACTCCCAAATGGAAATACTACACTCAGATCTAATATTTCATTCTTATGCGGTAGAGATATATTAGGGCCCAAGAGAAACAACACAACAAGATTCTTTCAAGCATCAATAATTTCCTTCTCTTACTGTTTAGTCATTGGAAACTTGGCCTTATATCACCATTGGCCATTATGATAGAAAGGACAAGAAGAAAAATCTTCTCTTCTCTCTTTCTCTTTCTCTCCACCCTCCCGATCCCCCCACGCTGCCCCCATGACCGTCTTCCCCGCCCCCACCACACCCTTGTATCTGCATGTATCTACCTAGAGATATGGAGAGAGGCATATCTTGCTTATTTTCTGACATTGGGAAATCTTCCTTTAAAAATCAGACCAAGCTGTTGTGAATTGAAAATCAGATTTTTCTTTTATTAGCGCTGTAGTAGCAAAAACGCTTTATAGTCACTCATTGGTTACTTCTTTGCAACCTGATTATGCTGTGCAGGAAAATAAATTCTTTAAGATTCATCCTCCATGAGCCAAAACCACAGATGACTTTTAAAATAACAGAAATTAGCACAAATAAGAGTGTACTTTCATAGTGGCTATTTAAAATATTCATGAAAAGGCTGCTAATTTACTTTTGACTACTCTCCACATTTTCTGACATGGATATTTTCTGTCTAAATACATATTTTACTCCTCAAAAAAGAGAATGGGCAGTGGAAGGGAAATAACATTATTGCCTATCTACACCAAACCCTTTGCTGAGAACAAAGGTAAAATTTTCTCATTAAATTTTTTAAAGTTTGGCATTGCTGTCTACCAGGATACTAATTATATGCTCCCATTATTATACAGTCTGCAAATGCACAAATAATTTGGATACTTTTTAATCCAGCCATATTTTGTCCCTTTAAACAGATTGGAATGATGATATTATTTCTTTATTATTTCAAGAAGGAAGAAACAGTTTTAGGTATCCTGCTCAAAGCCACAGAATATTTAGTGATCAAGTCAGGCTTAATATGGTGTCTAGATGTCCCCAAACATGCTTGGTTACTTCTTGATACCTTTATTATTTATTATTATTATCTAATCAATGTTTGTCTTCTCTACTGGAGACACAATGAAGTCAGCTATTATCTAAGATCATAATAAATCCAGTACATAGCAGAATTTTGTATATGTATATATATATTGTATATACAATTGTATATGTATTATATATATATATATATATATATACACACACACACACAATGTATTTAAAATGTGTAAATCCCCATCTTCTGCTAATCTCAGGCCTCTTGCCATTTGTGCATTTGCTTAATAAAACTAGATAAGCAGGAGCAAGGTTCACAAACAAATATAAACCAACCTGAAAGAATGAAAGCCCACAATTTGATGTTTTTCCTGGGAATTCTAGCAGAGCTGGTGCTTTTCTCCATTTATAATACATTGATATCTGTTATTTGAAGATGACCCTATCTTTATGGAAGCATGTATTGTATTACCCATTGCTACATTTTTCTTCTTGGCTTTACAAACTTGTGACACAAACTCACTCAGTTTCCTTGGAAGAGCCAAGTCCATATGATCACTACATTCTCTCCTGCATCTCTCAAAGTGTATATATAAGATGAGAACAGCTTTCCTCTGTCCTCCATACTACTCACAGCCCAGCTAATGTTTCTGATGACTAGGTTTTACCCAGATAACCTTTTGAGACCTTCACTCACTTTGTCTGTCAAATGGCCTCTTTTGCCAATCAAATAGCAATCTTCCTGGTGGAAGCATTGATATTGAGACAAGCTAACTAACTTTGCCAACATTAGACACCTACCAAGCTACAATCAAATTTTTGTTTATCTTATATTTCATAGGCTTAGCACTGACTTATTATTCATGCAATGAAGGTGATAATAGTACTTGATTCTGAGCATAGCCACAAGGATTATATTCAGACAGGTCAAGCTCTGAGTACAATGTCTTGCAAAGTATAAGCTAAATAAAATAGATTTCAGCTATAGATAACTCTATAGTTCATGTGCAATGATTGACCTTGATATAGGACAGCAATCTTGAGGTGAAAAAGGGGACATTTCATACTAGTCGGGGATTGTTAACTCCATTTTGTAGTCAAAGAATTCCTCCAGAAACACAGTATCAGTTCTTATTCACCAATTATTTGATTATTTTTATCCTCCCCACCCCCCACCCCCTCTGATTTCAGCTGGAACTAATGTTGGTGTCATGTCTACACTTAGAATAACTTCAGGTAACTGAAGCCTCCACAATAAATTCACTTAAAAACAAAAGAGGTTTCACTATTCTCTTGTGCTCTTCTGACCAAAAGTAAATTGTATTTGGAGTTGCTGACATAATAGATAGACCAGAAATGTGGTTTTATCAGTGGCTTTTTCATCAAAGTAGCCTGAGAAGGGTGAAGAACTATTCTTTAGGAACTGACAAGAGTCTGGTTAGGAAACCGGACAAAAGGGAAGCATGATGCCAAAGATGTTTTTTGTATAATACTCAGATTTAGGAGATAGAAGAAGAAAGAATTTTACTATTTAAGAAAAATTTTTTAAGATTTTATTTATTTATTCATGAAAGACACACAGAGAGGCAGAGACACAGGCAGAGGGAGAAGCAGGCTCCCCGAAAAGGAGCCCAATGCGGGACTCAATCCCAGGACTCCGGGATTACACCCTGAGTCAAAAGCAGACGCTCAACCACTGAGCCACCCAGGTGTCCCAAGAAAGAAATTTAAAGAAAATTTGGATTTTTCCCCAAAAACTAGGAGTAACATCATTAGTTCTGAATCCATCATAGGGCTAGTTTTGACAAGTGAGTCAGAATGGAGATAGAGGAGACAAGTAATGAGAAAGAAAGGGAGAGGAAGGGAACATATGAGAAAGGAAGGGAAGGCAGAGAAATTAATAAAGATAAAGGAGAGAGAATTACACCAGCAGAAGTACACCAAGACCACCAACCAATTGCCTTAGTTTACCAGCCTTCACTTAAGGACACAACCTTTTACAATTATCTCAAGGAGAATATTGTCTTCTCTTATCACAAACATGATAGAAGAAAAATCAAGGGAGAATGTGAGTGGTGGCAATGGCAGAATTTGGAAAAGAGCCATAAATGATGGGATAAATTGTTCTGTGTCATGAAACCAGAAGAGTCGGTAGCAAAAGTGGTGATGATTTTTCCCCTTTGCCACATGATTGTCCTCTCTGGCTACAAAAAAAATAAATAATAAAAAATAACAGTAGAGGTAGTTTTGCTATTATTCAGAAAAGGCTTCGGTCTTTAAGAGAATATTGTATTTATGTATGACCTCAAAAGAGTCAAAACAATCTAATCTTCATTCCCTCATTTCATCTTCACTAAATAACTGTGAAATAATTGAAGAGGTCTCATCACTTGTCCTTTGTTAAAAATTTAAAAATAGTGAGACAAAAGATTAAGTGCTAATTGACCCGTGAACTATTTAAGAGTATGTTGTTTAATTTCCAGATAAATGGGTGGTTTTTCCTAGCTATCTTACTTATATTAATTCATAATTTGATTGTTATGATCAAAGAATACATTTCATATGATTTTGATAATTTTAAATTTATTGAAATGTGTTATGATCTAACTTGATAAATCATATGAACCTGAAGAGAATGTGTATTCTTAGTGTCTGGGTCTAGTGTTCTGAAATAATTACATTTAAGCAATGTACTAATTTATATGTAGGTGTTCTATCAATTGCCAATGGACAATTATTACAATATCTTACTATAACTTTGGAGTTACAAGGTTCTTCCTTTAGTTCTATAAATTTTTGATTCATTTATCTTAAAATTCTGTAAGTAGACACATATACACTTAAAATTGTTATGTCTTACTGATAACGTTGTTTCTTTTTCCATTATGAAACATCCCTCTTTTTCTATAATAATACCATTTGTCATGAAAACCACATATTAAAATAGCCACCCCACAGTCTTTGTATGCCTCCTGTTTGCATGGTATATCTTTTTCCATTTATTTGTTTTCACCTACCCACTTATCTCTTTATATTTAAAGTAATCTTTATCTATGTCTTTATATTTAAAATGTATCTTTCTAGATAGCATATACAGTCTTGCTATTTTACCTACGTATCAATCTCTGCCTTTTAACTAGAGTGTTTAGACCTTTGCTCTTCAGTTTTGTCAAAATTTAAAACTTACTATTCTTTGAAAGACATCAAAGAAATCAAAAGGCAAGCCACAGACTGAGAGAAAGTATTTGCTATATAAAGTTGAATCTTGAATATGATTTTGAACTGTGTGGTCAACTTACATGTAGATTTTTTCCTAATAAATACAGTACAGAACTATAAATTTACTTTCCTTAGGGTTTTCTTAATAACATTTTCTTTTCTCTAGCTTACCTTACTGTAATAATACACTATATAATATATATGACATACAAAATATCTCTTAATTAATAGTTAGCCATAATGCTTTCAGTCAACAGTAGGTTATTAGTAGTTACATTTTGGGGGGAGTCAAAGTTATACATGGAATTTGACTGCTTGGGGGTTAGCACCCTAACTCGTACATTGTTCAAGGATCAAGTATATTTACATTTCACTAATGTTTTGAGAATATGTAAAGGACTCTTACAACCCAGTAATAAGACAAATGATCCAATCAGTAAGGAGGCAAACAGTTTTTAACAGACAAGATTTTAACAGAGAACATATATAAATGACAAGGCACTACACATAAAGTTTCTCATTAGTCACTAGGTAAATGCAAAGTAAAACCATAGTGAGATACCACTCTATACCCACTAGAATGTCTAAAATTAGAAAGATTGACAATACCCAGTGTTGGTAAAGATGTGAACAATTGGAACTCTCGTATTGCTGATGAGAAGATAAAATATAACAACCACCTTGCAAAATCGTTTTGCAGTTATTCATATAGTTAAATATGTATTTGCCTACCATATGACCCAGCTATTCCATTCTTAGGTTTTTATGTAAGAAAAAAAGAAATCTGTACCAACACAAATACTTGTACATGAATATTCATAGAACCATTATTTATAATAGCTGAAAACTGAAAATAGCTCAAATTTCCATAGACATAGGCCTGGGAAAAACAAATTGTGACATATCTGTAAAATGGAATATTTTACATCATAAAAAGGAATGTAATAGTGATCTATATATATGTATGACAATATGAATGAGTCTCAAAAATCTTATGCTGAGGAGAAACCTGACTGAAAAGAATATGAACACTAAAATGTCCTTCTTATGACATTCTAGAAAAGCTAGAGCTAATCATTATGACAAAAGACACATCAGTGGTTCCTAGGGCTAAAGGTGAGTGTGCGGGCTTGGTTAGCAAAAAAGATTGACTATAGGAGGGCAAGATAGAAGTTTTTGAGTAATAAATAGTCTCTATCTTCATTGTGGCAGGAGTTACACAAATATGTACATTATTCTAAATGCATTTAACCGTACATTTGAAATGGGTACATTTTATTTTATGTAAATTACATCACTGTAAAGTTGATTAAAAAAAAAAAAAAAAGCTGCCACTGGAGAAAGAGGGAAAAAAATTTGACCCATCCAACCAATCTACTCTCTATTTGAACCTGAGATTTATTTTTAAAATATAAGAATTGTTTTATGTTTAAAATTTGTCAGTGACTCCTCATAGCCCTTGGGATAAAGTGCAAACATTTTAACATAGAATACAGGGCAATTAATATCTGGCCCTCCTCTTTAGTGCTCAAGTGTCATTTTTGGAAGATCTGCTGATCTCACATGCTGTTTTACATTCAAGCTGTTGTGGATGCTGCTCCATCCACTCAGAGGTCATTCCCCTCTTAGGCCAATGCTGAATATTATTTTCTTCCCTCTTTGAGCACTGAACTAGAGTACGTGACCCACAGTAGGTTCTCAATGATGTTGAAGAAATGAAAACCTAAATAGTGGTTTTGTTTTTTTCTCAGAAAATTCACTGGAAACATTATAATTCCCTGGTATGAATTTTAGCCTTTCAACCTTTTAGCTCAACCAGAAATATAGTATTCTGAAAAATAAAACCATTAATACCATAATCTCTCTTTTAATCCAAGGTTTAGGAACATTTTCCAAGCATAATCCTATTAGTGGGAACAAGAGTCAGAGTCTTGACTCTTATGAATATCTCTAACTTAGATAGTGAGTAATACCCCTAGAAACAGACTTGGAATGTTCTTCCATCTGGAGTGGAGGGGAGAAGAGTAAAGTAGTTTGCATCAGAATCTGAGTAATCTTCACATCACTATAAGGTTTGCAGAGAACTTTCATGGAGTTACCTTAATCAATAGTTACAAACAGCATTGCGATACAGCTAGCCAAGAATTAACCCATTTGCATAAAAGTATTCAAAGACCCAAAGGGTTAAATGATTTTTTTTGTGCACATGCCAGAAGACCTAAAACTAGAATTCTGGTCTCCTGACTTCCTAATTCTATGTGATTGGCTAACAATCACAGAGAAGAAATTGTATTAGTAATTTAGGAGGGAACTGATGTAGTTCACGTACCTTTGAACCATCATCATGTAGTTTCTTGGGGAGAGATGGCCCAACCCCATGACAGAGAAACTGACAAAATATGGTGATGAGAGTGATGTTTTCCTCACTACTTACTGGCTGAGTTGCCTTGGACAAGTCGCCCACATTCCTTAAATATCAACTTCCTCCTAAGTAAATTGAGAAAATAATAGTAGAGATGCCATACAGTCATTGTGGGAATTCACATAGTAGACATAAATCAACTACTAAACCACATATTGCATAGTAAATGCTCAATTAAAGTTAGTTGTTTTAATTATAATTTCTGGTGAGGGAGCCCTTACACTGACCTCTGCAGAATGATGGCCAGGAAATGAAGCTGTAGCAGAAAAGATCGTTTTCTTTATTTGAGCGCATTGAGGGCTCGGACATTGAAGCTGTGGGTACTAGCTGTGATCAATAGATCCACAGGTGATAAAATCTCAGATCAGGACCTGCAATGGAAGAAAACTCCTGGCAGGACAATTCATTGTGAATGCAAAAATAGAGCTCAAAAAGTTCTTCTGAAAGAATTAAGTAGAGCTTTTGCAATTGGCTTTTGTGATATCTTTGCACATGGCCTCTGTTCTCACTACCTAAATGCCACCAAAGATTGTTGACATTTCCTTGTTGTTTTCTTTGTTCCACAACTAGTGTAGAAAAAATAATACAGAGAACAGTCCCTTTATCTCTCTACCTGTATATAAAATTAATATTTGGAAATATGATCTTCCTCTCACATTTATGTATTTCAAAAAGAAAGATTCACCAGTGACTTCTTAGTCACTAAACCCAATGACCTTCCTTGTATCTCCTGTCTCTCTGAAACATCATACATTAACCCTGCCCTCTTGATGCCTATTTTTCCTTGGATTTAACACCTCTTAATAAACTTGCCTGCTTCCCAAAGCCTGAAATTCAGTATGAATTAAAATTAAATATCCAGCTTCTGCTCCAAAAACTTTTGTCCCTGTCCTGTGTCCTTTGCTTCTGCACTTAATAGCATCACCTTATCTTTTTTTTTTTCTTTCCTGTAGCCTCCATCCTGTCACCAAGCTCTCCACATCACCCCACCCACCTCTTTCCTCCATTTCAGGCTCATTACCTCATTACCTGTTGCCAAATCCCCTGACCTTTGTAAGAAGATTCTCTTTCTACTATTTGCAAGATCTCCTCATTGCAGTCCAGCCTGAACCCTGCAGCCAGATTCACCCTGTAAAACACAATTCTGATCACTTAATCTGTATATAAAACCTGCAGTGACCAAGAAAAGCCCTAGCTCTTTGGCAATGGGTGTACCAGGCCCTTACCTTCTGGTCTCAGCTGACATGGCCTCCCTGCTTTCCATCAGTTCCCTTCACATACTTTACTCACCAAAGGGCCAGACTCCTAGATGTTCCCTACATGCTTTCCACATGGTCCCTCTCCAGCCTTTCGTCTCGCTATACTTTTTTCATTTAAATATTAATTCACCTCATAGCCAAAAGTTGAAATACTGCCTACCTGTCATAGTTCAGACTACATGACATCTCTATAAAGGGTTCCACGATGCTCTCACTTAGAAAGTACAATCTTCCGGGGCGCCTGGGTGGCTCAGTGGTTGAACATCTGCCTTTGACTCAGGGTGTGATCCTGGGATCCAGGATGGAGTCCCACACGGGGGCTCCCCACAGGGTGCCTACTTCTCCCTCTGCCTGTGTGTCTGCTTCTCTCTCTCTTTCTCTCTTTTTCCCCCCTCCATGAATAGATAAATAAATCTTTAAAAAAATAATGAAGTACAATCTTCCTTCTTTGTCTTCCCATGATGTGTTCTTGTTAACTATCTCTATAGCACTTGCACCTTTCTACATTGCATCACAACTAATTAAGTATATAACTTATCTGCCTGGACACACTGAAGAAAGGGAAGTCTGTTTACATGTGAATCCTCTATCATGTATTGTAACTTGCTCATAGTTGGGATTCATTAAAAACTCACTGAATGAATGAATGATCCCTGACTTGAGTCAATGTGGAGTTTTTAACTGGACAATGTCTTTGATCTTCATAATCAGAATGTCTTAATTTCAATAGACTATAATCAAGAAAAAAAAGTATTTATCTCGTTGATGACCTCATCTGCTCTCTTATAGCAGGTCCAATAAAGAAATGCACAAAAGATAAGAATAAAGACTATTAATACCAAGAGTTATTGCAAAAGAGTTGTATGTCACTGGTAATGTCAGTGAGAAATTGTGCAAAGGATGGATTGGTGAGAATCAGTCTTCCCAGGGTTATCCCCGAAGCAGGTTTATGTCTAGTCTTATGGAGGTTGTATAAAGACTGTACCTGTGGTACAAGAAATAAGTTCCTTTGTTAAAGTGGTCATTTTTCATACAGCATAACATTACACATATTAGGAGGGCATTAGACTAAAACTTCATTTGGAAGGATTTTTATGCCCAATATGTTTTTAAGGGTGAAGTCCCTGTCCTATTAATATGTTCTACCCTATTTTGTAGTGAGGTTTTAAGTTAATAGATGAGCCTCCTAGAATATAACCTAGATTATATGAGCTATAATTGATAACCTTGTTTAATACTGGAAATATAAAAATCTGAAATCTAGTTTTTCCAAATTTCCAAAGAAGAAAGCTAAGAATACAGGATAACAAAATATTATTCTAAAAACTGACAATTCCCCTACCATTCTGTTCTTTCTTACAACAATAGATTGATAAAATCACACATGGTCTGAACTCCTCTCCTCTCTTCATATCAGGCTTTCTATATTGATAAAGTAGCTACAGAATCAGCAGGAGTTCTGTCCATCAAGGATATATCTGAGATAGAAAAGGGAGAATTGTCCCAATACGTATCACACCGAATGAAAAATG
Organism: Canis lupus baileyi; assembly: GCF_048164855.1. Lineage (NCBI taxonomy): Eukaryota > Metazoa > Chordata > Mammalia > Carnivora > Canidae > Canis > Canis lupus. The sequence continues at coordinate 49,629,034 of NC_132855.1, read as the reverse complement.
TTCTTCTTAGGAAACTTTTGCAGAAACTCAATAGAAGAAATCATCAAAAGATAACTTTAAAAGGAAATGACTTCTCTTTTGTCACTTTAGTTTCTTTCCCTGTATGAACAACCCTAGGATTACATGCTTTGATTTTTTCAAAACGAACTTCTTAATAAAGAGCCCCTTTGGCTATCCTGGCTGACATTTTATAAATTCTCAAGAACTGGCATTTTATTCCAACAAAGATATAGTAAACATTTAAATTTCTTTAAGGTCACAGGATAGAATTTAGGCATTTGAATTACAATTACACTGTTAAAATCTTACATATCATGAAAATTTTAAAAAACAAAAGCAATTTTATAAAGTAACCGAGTGTCTAAAAATTCTAAGTTAATTTATTTTCACTTCTAGCAGCTTTGGAGATTTTATTTTAATCAAGATGATGTTTATGAATGTTAGGAAAAGAGATGCAATGACAACAACACTGATATAATCATGTTCATTTATCTCTCCCAATAGCCCATCTGGCCAGAAAGAAAATAATAGCAGAATCTGTAAGGTGGGGTATAGGGCTGCTTCATGTTAAGCTTAGCACTGGTTGAATCTATTATAGGTCATAAGCCAAATAAATACAAAAGCTGATTGAAGCTTCTTTTATCTCAAACCGGTTAGGATGAATTTTGTTAATATGCCAGTTTTTGAATGAATATTCCATAAAGTTTAAAAGGCCCACATACTCACTTGTAACCAAGGAAATGTAAGGCAAAATGTAATGCTTTATTCCCAGTGAATTAAAAAAAAAAAAAGGGAAAAGAAAAAGAATGAAGACATCTGATTTTGGCAAGAGTGCAGAAGAATGATATTCTCGGCACCTCTGGTGGTAGACTCAATTGATACAACCAATTCTGAATCTTAAAAATGCATAAACATTTAAAATGCGTTCCCTATAAGCAAGAAATTCCATATCTGTAATTTTATCCTATTCAAATACATGCTAAAATAATAGGATTAATAATAACTAGTACTGTTGAAACAATAAAATAAATAGCACTACTGAGTGCTCAGTATGTGCCAGCATTGTTCTAAGTGCTTTACAAACATTAATTCACTTTATTATCACTGTAACTCTAGGAGGTTCTATTAATATCAAGAAATATCTATTAATATCAAGGCCTTGAGCAGTTAACTAAGTTGCTCCCAGGCACGCAGCAGTGGAGCCAGATTCCAACATGATCCAGCATTCTTACCCATTACATCTCATTGCTTCTCTCAGCAGCACTACATATATTACACATGGGCACTGAAGGCCACTTATTGCAGCACTATTTGTAATAGAAGAAAATTGGAACCAAACTAGCCATCATAACCAAGAAATTATTAAATGAATTATAAGTACTTCCAACACTTAAACTAAGCTTGTGCCAAACTTCCATCTGTAGCAAACCTATAGAAATAATTGAAATACTCAAAACACATAATAAAAAAAATTCCTATTTTACTTTATGTGCCAAGGGTCAGGTTAATCTTAATTTGTCAGTACTTGGGACATTATCACTGGTCTTCATAGAGAACAGTTCTTGTTTTGTTCATTTGTTTTCTTTTTTCTCATTCCTTTTCTCTGTTTCCTGTCCCCTCTCTCTAAGGTGTTTCCTGCAGAGAATATAGTATAATCTTACAGAAGATAAATTATTGTTTATATGCTTATCTTCATATACATATAAGAACTATTATATGTATCTTGTTGTGATTTCTACTTTATTCATCTTGCTATATATATATTAAAGACTTTATTATTTATTCATGAGAGACACAGAGAAAGAGGCAGAGACATAGGCAGAGGAGAAGCAGGCTCCCTGCAGGGAGCCCAATGCAGGACTCGATCCCCAGACCCCAGGATCATGCCCTGAGCCAAAGGCAAACACTCAACCACTGAGCCATCCAGCTGTCCCTTGGAATGTATTTTTATGCTCTATCCAAGTTACTGTGCATGTAATTAGTCTATTGCTTCTTCTGACATATGTACTATAGAGTGAGCAGCAACACATCTTACCATTGACTTCTCATGCAGTAGATGCCTGCATTGATTGCAATTTCCTGCCAATAACAGCAAAAACAAACAACCCCACTGTGTTGAGCTTTTTTGCATGCCTTCTGGTAGATCCACTGAGCATTGCTTTGGAATATATATACAGTAGCAGAATTGCTAGGTCTCCAGAAGTAAACAAAATGTATTGTAGCTAAGTACTTCCACACTGTTCTGTAGAATGGCTACACCAATATTCACCATCAGCAGAAGCACCTGAATATGCCTATGGCCTCATATTTCTACCCACATCTGGCATTATCCACTGTCCTCACTTTTGTCAGTCTGATAGAAGTGACATGACACTTCATTATTTTAGTTTTCTTCTGAAAATGAAATTAAACATATCCAAACTTAAAAAGTGTAAACAGGAGATATGGTGGTACAAAAACCAGAAAGGGAACCCAAAGTAAAGGTTGGCATTCTGTTGGTGCATCATAAATTGGATGCACATATAGGTCCAAGTGATACAGAAGTATCATCAAAGTCCTTCTTTCCAATCTTGATTGTCAATTTCTTCTATTATTACTAATTCCTTCCATAAAAGGTTCATGTTCAAATTGGCAAAAAAGAAATCAAACTCTCCTTTTCAGATGACATGAGACTGTACATAGAAAACCCAGACTCCACCCAAAGATTGCTAGAACCCATACTGTAATTCGGCAGTGTGGCAGGATACAAAATCAATGCCCAGAAGTCAGTGGCATTTCTATACACTAACAATGAGACTGAAGAAAGATAAATTAAAGAGTCAATCCTATTTACAATTGCACCCAAAAACATAAGATACCTAGGAATAAACCTAATCAAAGACATAAAGATTCTATACCCTAAAAACTACAGAACACTTCTGAAAGAAATTGAGGAAGACACGAAGAGATGGAAAAATATCCCATGCTCATGGATTGGAAGAATTAATATTAGGGAAATGTCAATGCTACCCAGGGCAATTTTAACATTTAATGCAATCCTTATCAAAATACCATGGACTTTCTTCAGAGAGTTGGAACAAATCATCTTAAGATTTGTGTGGAATCAGAAAAGACCCCAAATAGCCAGGGGAATGTTGAAAAAGAAAACCAGAGCTGGGGGCATCAGAATGCCGGATTTCAAGTTGTACTACAAAGCGGTGGTCATCAAGACTGTGGTACTGGCACGAAAACAGACACATAGATCAATGGAACAGAATAGAGAACCCAGAAATGGACCCTCAAATCTATAGTTGACTAATAATTGACAAAGCAGGAAAGACTATCCACTGAAAAAGGACAGTATCTTCAATCAATGGTGCTGGGAAAATTGGACAGCCACGTGCAGAAAAATGAAACTAGACCATTTTCTTACACCATACACAAAGATAGACTCAAAATGGATGAAAGATCTAAATGTGAGACAAGATTCCATCAAAATCCTAGAGGAGAACACAGGCAACACTCTTTTTGAACTTGGCCACAGCAACTTCTTGCAAGATACATCCATGAAGGCAAGAGAAACAAAAGCAAAAATGAATTATTGGGACTTAATCAACATAAAAAGCTTCTGCACAGCAAAAGAAACAGTCAACAAAACTAAAAGACAATCTACAGAATGGGAGAAGATATTCTCCCATATGCAAATGACATATCAGATAAAGGGTTGTATCCAAGATCTATAAAGAACTTATTAAACTCAACAGAAAGAAACAAACAATCCAATCATGAAATGGGCAAAAGACATGAACAGAAATCTCACAGAGGAAGACATAGACATGGCCAACAAGCACATGAGAAAATGCTCCGCCTCACTTTTCATCAGGGAAATACAAATCAAAACCACAATGAGATACCACCTCACACCAGTGAGAATGGTGAAAATTAACAAGGCAGGAAACCACAAATGTTGGAGAGGATGCGGAGACAGGGAAACCCTCTTGCACTGTTGGTGGGAATGTGAACTGGTGCAGCCACTCTGGAAAACTGTGTGGAGGTTCCTCAAAGAGTTAAAAATAGACCTGCCCTAGGACCCAGCAATTGCACTGCTGGGGATTTACCCCAAAGATACAGATGCAGTGAAACAGCAGGACATCTGCACCCCAATGTTTAGAGCAGCAATGTCCACAATAGTCAAACTGTGGAAGGAGCCTTGGTGTCCATCGAAAGATGAATGGATAAAGAAGCTGTGGTCTATGTATACAATGGAATATTACTCAGCTATTAGAAACAATGATACCCATCATTTGCTTCAATGTGAATGGAACCGGAGGGTATTATGCTGAGTGAAGTAAGTCAATCGGAGAAGGACAAACATTATGTGGTCTCATTCATTTGGGAAATATAAAAAATAGTGAAAGTAAATAAAGGGAAAAGGAGAGAAAATGAGTGGGGAATATCAGAAAGGGAGACAGAACATGAGAGACTCCTAACTCTGGGAAACGAACAAGGGGTGGTGGAAAGGGAGGTAGGCAGGGGGTGGGGGTGACTGGGTGACGGGCACTGAGGGGGGCACTTGATAGGATGAGCACTGGATGTTATGCTATATGTTGGCAAATCGAATTCCAATAAAAATATACAAAAGAGGAAAAAAAGGTTCATGTAAGAATTCTATGTATTCAATGTAAAATGTAAAATGCCTAGCACTTATAGAGCTCTAGGCACTCAATAAATAGCGATTTGTTTAGGTTTTTATTATTACCTAGAATGACAATACTTTCTATGACTAAAAACAACAACATCAACAGACGGAGAACTGAACTTAAAAGAACAAAAGAAATCAGAAGTCTTATGTTCTTCATAAGAATCTCTGGCTCCCTCCAAGAACTATAGTTTTTGTTTTTGTTTCCATTTATCATAAATTCAACTTCAAGAATTAGATACAGGAAATGATTAAATGTCCCCAATTTAGAAGATTGGGTGACTAGGTGATTAGACGTTCTCTATTTATTAGGGCTCAGTGTGATTTTAAATTGTATAGCCTGTGAAATTTGCAGAACTGAAGCTCGTGTGATTGTGTTTGAACTTGGCTGATTAGATGGGTGGTCAGGGATGCTCTCTTTTTTGCTCTCAGCAGAGCAGAAAGACAGGCTCCCAGGTTCCCTGTGACCATGGAAGCTTGAATCTCTTGCCAAGAAGAGCAGTTTCAACACAAATGAGATATCCAGCTGCTGCCTGAAAACCCCTTGTGCAGATTCTCAGCAGGAGGCTTTGCCGATAATGGGGTTGGGTGTACCTGACACAGAGGAACCAGATTCTGGAAACAGACATTTGGGGAGCCTTATTATAGCAGACAGAATCTATTACTGGGTCAACAAATCTAAAAGCTTCTTATCCTGGACACTTGATCACTTGACCTTCCTGGGGTGACTGAAACTGCCCTTTAAAGGTCACCGATTTCTAATAAATCCTCCACTGATTTCCTTTCCGTCCTTACTCTCCACCCCGGTATTCGTGTCTTCAGAGGCCCACTCTTTCAAATCATTTTTCCAATGACCCCATCCTCATTCATATTTTACAGTTTTACAGCAGACTGTGCTCAGGATTATTCCTAAGCAGCCTCTGGTTTTAGCTGGTTAATGGGCTCTGAAGTGTATCTGTGACTAAAAATAACTCTCTCCTCTGATGCTGGCTGCAGAGAAATGTGGGTCTTTCTTCATCATGATGAGTCGTAGAGAGACATTTATTTTTATTATCTCAAAATTGGTCTGTCCTTTTCCACTCTCTCATGTCAGTTCTTTAACCACCAACACTGCAAGATGTAGAGGTAGACGCTTCTCAGGATGACAGACCTAATGACTGCTCTGTTAAAACAATGGGCTAGGATGCTTGGCAATGAAAAAATGCTTTTACTCAGTTTCCTTATCTGGATTTCATGGGTTGTTCTCAAAAGACATGTATAAATATGATAAAAAAGAAAAAATATCATTTTTAAAATATTTAAAAGGTAAACTGCTCATTTCATTTATAGTTTGGTTTATCATAAGGTAAAGAACAGTCTCATATTTTTAAACTTCTCTATTGTTTTCAGCTCCTAATTGGTTATGTTTCAAAACAACAAAAGATGGAATTTATTTCTTCAGATATTATTCCCCAATAATATTCTGACATCTGGTGGTTTTGATATGTTGATAAGCACCAACCACGTATTAATATTTTAGCATTGTCCACAATACAACCAAAACCTGATGGATGCAAAAATTTCATCATGAAAAAAATAAAATCAACTGTGAGCAATCATTTTTAAAAAAAACCACAACTCCTTAATTAGTGGTATTTTTCACTGTCTAGTAATTATTTTGATACTGTAGCTATAGATCTATTCAAATGCTTTGGGGGAAGAAATGGCATATGGTAACCTAAATACTGAAAAATGAATTCTAATTATTTTAATCTTTGAAAGTACAAATTAATAGGGTAGTTTTCACCAGAAGAATGTGAGAAAGTCTTCTCTATACAATAAAAATTATTTATAGTGTTTTTCTCATCAAAGGACATTTCTATATCTTGCTGTGACAATTATCTGAGGCTATATTTAAGTACCTGACAATTAAAATAAAAACTATTACTATGGTAATTTATACTTTTCTCTCTTTCTTTTTCTTTACCTCTCATTTATTTCCAAATAACCCTATCATTTTGAAAGGAAAAAAAATGAAGAAATTTATCATGTGTCAAAGTCCCCAGAGGAGGGGAGGCTTCAAGGGAAGCCAGAGAATTCATAGCGAAAATGCTGTAAATTATAAGAGAAGGTGCACCTAATATAGAGTATGGTGAAGTTCACAAGTGCTCCAACAGAAAACTTGGTTCTCCTTGAGTACATATCTCCTTGTCTTGAAAGAATTAAGATCTTAGCAAATTTCACCAGCTGCAGGATAGAACCTAGTCATCCACTTTAAATTGGGAGCCTTTAAATTTACTCAATCTGTAAAGCATTCACCACGGTGCCATTTGTATAGACATGCTTTTAAAAAAATACATTTTGATGGTGACAGTTACATTATTTTTGGCTTAGCATAACAGCTGCAGACTATAATTAAAACAACTAAAAATTGTAGGTGACATTCATCTTCGATATAATATTGTATAGTAGTCACACAAACTGTTGTTCAGAATCCAGACCCTACACCCAGGACTCTTCACGTATTAGTGATATTTGGGTTAATACTATTTCCAGGAATTATTCCTAGTACCACATGGGGGCTGCAATACCCAGTGCAGAGACTCTCTCCTGGATACTTCTTGCTTTACTTTATGTCCCAGATGATTAATTCCACACTATTCCAGGAGCTGCTGCTGCTGTAATCTTCCCAGATCTATTTTTGATCATCATTTCATTGACTTTTTAACTAGAATGTTCTGGATCCCCGTGATATTTACATGCCACACCATCTTTTTCTTAATCATACCAATTTCTCATAAGAATTTTAAAATATATATATATGCCATTGATTGATACATCGGACTCATTGGAAATAGATAGAAAATAGAATCTATTCACTCAAAAACGAAAGTGCGATCTTTAATGAGACAGTGTGAATTGTTGGAATTAGAATTCTGTGAACTAGGAATTTCAAAATTATAAACATTATAACCAGACGGTGGATAGGTTGGGGAAAGAAGAAAGAGAAAATAGGGATGAGAAACGGAGGGGAAAGCACTAGAAGTGGCTCTGGGGAATGGTTAAAAGAGCAAAATGAAGGCTATCTGGAAGCAGAGTGAAAGGTTCTGGTCTTGGGTAACCTCTCCTCCAATCTCACCTGGTCAGATTTCCAGGGGCATCAATTCACTTCTCCCAGGTACTCAGCATCCTCCCGTCTAATGCAAAAAGAGTCTGTTAAAAAAAAAAAATTATCTTCCAATTCTAACATTTTTGTGTAAAAGGTAAATGGTCAGACATCAAAACAGGTCATATCTTTTAAGAATTGCCTGTTTAATGAAGTAGTAAGTAACATCACAAAAACCCATTTCTGCCTTCTATACAATCATGTCATTTAAGACATTATTATATCAAAGGCAAATCCATCTAACACACTAGTGACATTTTCTGTCCTCTTTTTTATTGATATCCTATGGCTACTGAATTAGGACTGTTTTTTTCTTTTAATCTACTTTTCTTTGAACTGAGATGCTAGACTTGCTCTTTCTGATGTTCACTGGAATAAGAAACTGCAGGGAAGTTCATGTTGAGTAACAGAAAGAATGTGGATTTTTTTTTTCTAAAAGACCAAGACCTCAAATTGTATTAATCACTCTTTCTAGAACTAGGCTTATGCTTAAGACATGACACCTTAATTACAATTTCTAACCATTACTGTCACAAGTCATTGAGTTTACAAAAGCCTTTTCTTGCAAGTAATTATCATTTTTGTGAAACTTTTCTTCACCACTCAAATGAGTATTGTCAATGAAAACACAGATTTCTTTCTTCCTACCTTGCTCTTCCAAGTTTCTACTAAATCCTTCACTTTATCTGTTTGCTGTGGATCTTCAACAGGCTTGCCATTATGGAGTGGTACAACATTTGAAGAAAAAAAAAAGAATATATAAATGATCTTTCCCATTCAGCTCCCAGGAATATCCTGATTTCCAGCTGTGAGGCAGTCTTCCGAGATGGCAAAGTAGGAAGGAAAGTAAGTAAAAAAGGAAGCAAGTAAAATTTTCAGAGATGCTTCCAGACCTTTATAGAAGCCCTTCTTTTGGATGGTGTGGCTCGTGTTAAGTATTCTCAGGGTGGATTCCCTGGGCTTCTTGTAACAGGGCATCTCTAGGGCATTCCTGATGTCCCCTGCCATCCAGCACTTTTAAATAATAGTAGTGTAAGCAGAGCCTCCTCTCCTAGCCAGATCTGCTTCCTGCAAGCCTCCAGTATCTGGGAGCTCTGCCTGGGTTCAGTTTTCAACTCTGAATCCTCTGTGTGCTTCTCTTGGTTTGCAGTCTCTCCTGTAGTATCTCTGCTCTTCAGCCCACATCCTGAATTACTTCTGCTGTTTGACTGCCTCAGTTCCTGGTTTAAAAATAAAAATTTGAGAAGTGAGTGAATAAGAGAAAGTACATAATTATAGAACATTAGAACCAAATGGGGTCCTAGTGAGCTCAAGTTCAAATAATTCCATTTTAGAAAAGAGAAAATAGCTTCAAAGACCTTGAATGATTGTCCTCATGGTAAGCTACAGCTGGTAAGTGGCAAAGATAAACCTTATAAATATATGACTTCTGATTCCAAATACAGGGCCTTTCCTGCACTGCTGCAGTGAATTAGATGGGCATTTTGTGTACCTTGACATAGTCTGTGAATGAGAAGAGGCTCCCTTATATGCAGATTCACTTGTTGTACCTACAACTCCTGGTTGCAATATGTGAAGGCAGTTTATAAACTATAGAATTCATTATAAATTCCAGATAAAGTTTTTTCATGTTACCTTCCTTCATCTGAGACTAGGCCCAGGAGGAAAGATAGTTTATTTTTCTCCAACTCTGATAACCAATGGTTTTATCCCTCCTCTTTTGAAAGATGTTTTTGAGACTCATCATAGAGTCATCATAAACCACCCCCCCAACCCCTTGGCGAGGAAAACTTAAACAGGAAATAATTTTTTATGGGCTAGGGTATACAGGTGCAGAGCTAATAGAATTTTAAAATGGCAAAATCGATGCAGCTTTGAGGATAAATACCTAATAATAATAGAGCTTCTTGCCTTTGAGCCCATCATATTTGGTCTGATCTGTCTATACCTCTGATCCTGAACATGTCATTTACAAATGAGTATTTTGAGTCTAGAGGTCAGACTAGCTAAAAAGAGAAGAACAAAAAGATTGGAAATGTCTTTTTTTCATGCCTCAAAAACATTGCTGTTCATATTAATGGTGAATTAATTGTCTCATTCTGGTATACATAGGATTCTATTCATTCCTTTATCCTGTTAAGATGCTGATATTATAAATGATTCCTCCTTTGTTCTGACAGCCTGAAAGCTACTGTCCCCATTTAAAGAGTTATGAGTCTATCTAAGCCGAATTCCAGAGTGATTATGATGCCACTGCTGCCATTGCCTGGTATAAATCATGTGGTCATAAATGAAAGCAAACCATGGCAGCCTCTGGACAGCATAGCCTTTATCTTTGGGAGCTGTTACTACTTAAGATAGTTTGCAGGGAGGTTTAGAAGATGTAGTAGTTATGCTTTTCAAAAGCAAAGACGATGCTGCCGTGAATTGCAACTGCGTCCTTTGGCACTGTTAGCATTCATTTCCTTTGAGGACCAGCCGGAAACTCACAGGGACTAAAAGAAGTAAAGAAATCATCAGCATCTATCTTTATTTAAGGACAAATAAAGAATAATAGGAAAATTGCCTGCAGCTGCCTTTTGCTTAGGCCCGAAGGAGATGGTGATATCCAAGTACACCTGAAGTCAGAAGAGAAAATGTTCCCCAGAAATCTCTCACCCTTGTTCTCAAGCCATCCTTGCTCCGGGTTAGCTTCCTCGCCTCGCTCCTCTCCATCCTCTCCACTGTTAGTCCTTGATCTCATGGAACTTCCTCAATGCTTTGTCCTCTCCTTTCCACAATTTCTTCTATAATTTTAGAAATAAAAGATAAATGTTGTAGGAGATGATGGGAAGCATTGGAAAAGAACTCCAATTTTGAGTTTATGTTTCATGCTAGAGCCTGTCACGTCATTGTATTTAATATCCAGAACAAATTTGAGATGGTTATTGATCTCATTTTAAAATAGAGTAAACCGAGATGCAGAGAATTTAGACAATTAATCGATGGAGTTTTTTTGGTAAGTGGGAGATTTGGGGCCCAAAGGCCATACTTTTCTCCCTATGATACTGTTGCATCAGGTAATCCCTAAAGGTTCTACTGGTGGAGTAAGGGGCTGAGTGATTTTTAAAATACTGCATGGTACAGATTAAAGGATAAGCATTATAGAGAAAGGAAGCATTCACAAGGGTCAACAAGACAGAAATATGGGGAGTCCTCCGGTCAATCTCCATCTCTCCATGAAATGGCTTGTGAGGTCACAGTCTGCATTACCCAGTGTGGATTTTATTCCAGGAGAGGAACCTCTGGGTATCTCTTTTTCTACATATAAGAAAATGCCTTCGTTAATGATGGAATCCATAAGCTGTTTGGCCCCAGGCAGTCTGGGTTTTGAATGTCAGATACTCACAGGTGTGTTTGAGATTACCAACTGCCTGCTACCTTAGGGAGCTGGGAAGATTTGGTACTCATGTGTGATTTGCAGGACCCTGCTTGGGAGGACATCTTCAATTCCACTGGGTGCTACCCTCCTGTCTAGGAAAAGAGGAGTAACCTAGTAACCAGCTAGCATCTGATCCAAGCCACCCAGAGTGAGCTCCTGGTGTTGTCTTCAGATGATCCTGGTGCAGACATGCTATCTAAAATATGGCCAAGTGGTATATATCCTCTTCTCTCCAAGGATCAGACTGCAACTCTTCAAGATACATAGCTGTTCTGTTACTTTTGAAAGCTGGTCTTTGGTCATTTATTAGCATGGTGCTAATGACAGAAAGTCATCAAAGAGTTAATGGCTATCTGTAAAATTTCTATTTTCTTCTAAATGATTAAAGTGTTTAAAAAATGTTGGCTTTTGCTCCTCTTTCCCTCCCCCCCCCCCCTTAACAGCCAAGTAAGGGAAAAGAGGCTGAGAAGCATAATGCATCTTGCCCTGGGGCTTCTGCAGCCAAAAGGTAATGCCAAGATGAGCACTAGACTAGACTTCTCTAATTTTCCATACTGGTGCTTATCCTCCTGCCAGGAATGTGACTAGAGTGTTAAATTTAGAAGCACTAGCTTAGTGAAGAATTTAAACAGAAGTTCAAACATATCTATGGCAGTTCTAATTTACAGTTTGTTGTTGGCAGTGTGTGGATTTAGGGAATTAAGGGATTTGGCATGATACTCACTTTGCCTGCTTATGCCTCTTCTCACTATAATTTGACTCAATGCAACAAATATTTCTTAAGCACTTACAACAGGGCACTTCTCTGAGTACACAGAAAAACAGATGAATAAGACAGTTCTTACTGTCCAGGAACTTTGTCCTGGATGTATCCATCTTATTTTATACCTTGGGCAGTTTTGACTGTAAGAGTGTCCACCGAGGTATCTGCAATTATCTTTGGAAGCTGCTCAGAAGAGGATCCTGAGCCATTGGTAACAAACACCTACTTTTTTTTCATGGTGGTGATGATAGTAACAGTGAAGACAAATTAAACAGGAAAGCAAATTAGCATGTCGGCTTTACAGTGTGAGCACCACTTTTTCTGAAGAAATGGCTCCCTGTATTTTCCTGGTAGGTCACAGGAACATGGAGGTTGATGACTTAAGTTTGTTACTACTTCAGTATCCTTGGCATAAAATTTCCATCCAGAAAGATGCTCCCCTGGAGAAATAGGTCCTTCTCTTTTCAGAGGTTTTTCTGTTGGCAAATCTACCCTGACTTTCTGAATGAAGTAAAAAATCCTGCCTCCTCTTGAAACTACTAAAAAAAATAAAAAATAAAAAATAAAAAAATAAAATAAAATAAGGCAATTACTTCATCCTCCTAATTATTATACCAAATCTGTCCCTAATCTCAAATGCATATCATAGGGGTACTCTATTAATCACATCTTAAGAATGTCTTTGATTGCCAATCATTCATAAAACCACAAATGTCGGGGCTATTTGGTGTCTTCAGAACCTTAAAAGTAGAGTTATTTTTTTCTTCCTAACACGAATTAAGAATTGCATCAAAGAAAAAAGTGAATGTAAAAAGGGAAAAACTGCAAATCCAGAAATAAATGGGCCAAGAAATAGCAATCAATGAATAGAGACATAAATCAGAAATACAGACATTTAGTGAGACAAGGGAAAAAGATCTTGTTAATCTCCAGTGCTTGAAAAATCCTAAGGGTCAGCTGGGCAGTTAATTGACTATCACTACAAGATGTGACATGGCTATCAAAAAGGTCAGTGTAATTTGGGCCTGGCTATGCAGAGTCATCACTTCCTAAAGTGGAGAGATAATGCTCCCTGTCTACGGACTGGGCTTCACCCAGAAAATATTTAAGTGGCCATCAAGGTGAATTTGTGAATAGACACTAAGCCACCTTCAGCCTTGAGCACAGGTAATTAGAGATATGCAAGGTGACACCACTCTCGATTCTCCCAGCTAGGGAGCAGCCTTCCCTAACACCTAGGCACTAGGTTTTCAGAGAGAGTTTATTCACAGCACTGGGTGTTACACTATATGTTGGCAAATTGAATTTAAATTTTTTAAAAAGAAAAAAAAAGATATGACACATGCAGCAGCCCAAATTTAACTTGTCAGTTGCCTGTCTACAGATGAGAAGTTTCAGATCACTATTACTGAGTTAACTTTGTAATAAGCCTGAAGAGTTCCTTGGAGAGCCTTGAAAATCCATTTAGAAGAGGAGATCTTGAATATTTCAGATTAGGGTGAGAAGTAAGCTGCTCTTTATATCTTTGCAGCAGAGGCAGGAGGGCTGCTCAAATCAGATCTTTGACTCCTTTAAAATTCTGCTACATGGAAGCTAAAAGCATTGCAGTTTCTTTTTAACTTCTTATTTTGCTATAGATTTTAATTTAACCAAAAAAGTTGCAGATAGTACCAAGAGCCCCCATGTATCCCATTCCCACTATCTCCTGGGTTTTTTTTTTTTTATATTACAAGACACTTGTTTTACTTAGTATATAACTTTCTCAGCATACATAAACTAAATACTGTAATTTTATTAAACAACCAGTAGGAATTACAATCACTATATAGACCCTATCATCACCTAGTTCTTCATGACCGCTGTGCTGCTCGCTATACAATCTGGGAAAACTATGGTAAAAACTAGACTTGAAAATTGGTTTCGGGAATGTTTCCATTATGCATTTTATTGAAGCAGTTATTTTTTCTTTTTATTTATATTTTTAAAACAATTTTACCAAAAAAAGTGTCTCTTTTTCATTCTGTCTCAAGAGAGAAAGAGAGATCCTACACTTTTGCCATTTGGGATAATCTCAATGAAAACTGGAAGTTTATTTTCAAATAGCATGCAGGCTAATTGCATTTCAGTCAAAAACAAAACAAAACCATAGCTTTTCAACAGAATTATTCAACAAGTTAATGGAAGTCAGAGTGAACAATGCTCACTGTGCTTGGAAGTGGAAATAATAACAGCCTATTATGAAATAGAAGGTCATGGCTGCGGTGTGTCTTCTCCTTTTAAGGAAGTTTTTTAATGATCTTTGATATTATTCTGTTTATAAAATGTATAATAGAAGAGAGCAGTAGAGAATGCGGAAGAAAAACAAGTAGGAAGTTCCCGACTCTTTCCAGTTATCTTTCCAATTATGAATTTAAATTCATAAACCCTTAAGACTTCCTAGGTATAGAATAGTAGTCACAGAGTAAAGTGATTGTTTTCTGAGATAATCAAGGCAGAAAGAGGGAAATAAGTTAGCAATTCCCTAACTTCTGCATGAATTAAAAAGATGGATGGGATAGCAGAGGAGGGAAAAAGAAAAGAAAAAGAAAAAATTAAGGATGGGAAGAGGATGAGAGAGATGAGAAGGAAAACAGTATGCATGGAAAACAGGAATAAACATAAATGAAGGGCAGAAAGTCCACTTTTAAGTATCATTTTCTCCAAATTTCAACATGTTCCAAGTAGAAATGTTTGTTACTGTTTTCTCTTTCTCAGCTTTATTGTGGTATAATTGACACATAAAATTGTAAGACATCTTTTTTTTTTTTCTTAAAGGCAGTCTAGTTCCTTTATTTATTTATTTTTTTAATTATTTATGATAGTCACAGAGAGAGAGAGAGGCAGAGACATAGGCAGAGGGAGAAGCAGGCTCCATGCACCGGGAGCCTGACGTGGGATTCGATCTCCGGTCTCTAGGATCGCGCCCTGGGCCAAAGGCAGGCGCTAAACCGCTGCGCCACCCAGGGATCCCGTAAGACATCTTAAAGCATTATGGCATGATGATTTGGTATAAGCATACGTTGTGAAAGGATCCCCTTGTCTAATTAAGTGACACTTTCATCACCTCACATATTTACCCTTTTATTGCTGTTGTTGAGAACATTTCAGTTCTAGTCTCAGCAAATTTCAGTCATCCACTATAATGTTATCAATTGCAGTTACCATGTTAAACATTAGATCCTCAAACCTCATTCATCTCATACCTGAAAGTTTGTAATGTAACCTTTTACAAGCCTCTCCCTTTCCCCCACCCCGGAAGCCTCTCCCTGGCAACCACTTTTCTACTCTGTGTCTGAGTTCACCTTCTGTTTGTTTGTTTTAGATTTCCCATATAAGGGATACCATGTGGCATTTATTTTTCTCTGTCTTGCTTATTTCTCTTAGCATGATGCCCTTCAGGTTCCAAATGTTGTCCTAAATGACAGGATTTCTTTCTTTTTTAAGGCTGAATAATGTTTCATGATATATGCGTACCACATTTTCTTTACCCATTCATCCGTCAACAGACAGATTGTTTCCATACCTTGGATAATATGAATGATGTTGCAATGAACATGGAAGGGCAGATTTCTCTTTGAGATACTGATCTCATTTCAGAATCATTGAAAAGTATCATCTCATCAGTATCATCTCATATACATACATATATATATATATATATATATATATATATATATATATATATCTCCAAAGGTGAGATTGCTGTATGGCAGTCCTATTTTTAATTCCTTAAGGAACTTCCATACTGTTTTATATAGTGGATGTGCCAGCTTACCTTCCTACCAACAGAAAAAGTGCACAAGTGTTCCCTGTTCTCCACATCCTCGCTGACATTTGTTACCTGTTGTCTTTTTAATAATGGACAATCTAACTGGAGTAAGATGATCCTCATTATGGTTTTGATTTGTATTTCCCTTTTCAAGCACCTGTTGGCCAATTGCACACCTTCTCTGGAAAAATATCTACGTAGGTCCTTTGTCTGCTTTTAAAATTGGGTTATATTTCTTTTTACTGTTGACTCATAGGAGTTCCTTATATATCTCGGATATAAATTCTTTATAGAATATGTGGTTTGCAAATATTTTCTCCCATTTCATAGGTCGCCTTTCATTTTGTTGATGGTTTCCTTTGTAGTGCAGAAGCTGTTTAGTGTGTTTATTTTTGCTTTGTTGCCTTTTGATGTCCGATCCACAAAACCATTGTCAAGATCAACAGAAAGGAGCTTACCTGCTATGTTTTCTTCTAAGTGTTTTTGGTTATGTGCAGGTCTTTAATCTATTTTGAATAGATTTTTATGTATGATGTGAGATAGGGGTCCAGTTTCAGTCTTTTGCATGTGGCTATCCAGTTCCCAATACAGTTTATTCTCCTATTATTATCTTACGTTAGTATCTTACATTTGTCACAATTAACAAACAATTACTGATTTGTGACTGTTAACCTAAGTTTATAATTTGTTCAGATTCCATCAGCTGTATTTTTTTTTTTAATTCTCTTAGTTTTTAGTTTTTACATAGTGTCTTTTTTTCTAATTCAAATTTCCATATAGGTTACTACATTACATTTAGCCATCATGTTTCCTTAGACTTCTGTAGATTGTGATAGTTTCTCAGACTTTCCTGGCTTTTGATGACTTTGACTTTTTGAGGACTACTGGTCAATCAATTGAAAGAGCTTCCAATGACTAAAGCTGGAACAATTTGAGCAACAAAATAATCTTGGTTTATTATTGCAAATGTAAAATAGATATCCATGTGTCCATATCGATATATACAAATGATTCATTGAATGAATGAATACGTACACACATACATAAAATGGGGGAAGAATAGACAAATGTCCCATGCAGAAGAATTTTAATTAATTTATGCAGATAATCCACCCTAAAGGGAATGGAACATAACTCCCCACTTTTCAAATGTGGGTTGTGTATAATGACTTCCTTCCAAACAGTACTACATGGAAAGGGGTGGGAGAGTAACCTCACAGTGAAGAAACCTGACAAACACTCTGAGCCAGACAGTTAAAGTTAACATCGACAGAATAAATTATGTTGATAGTTTGTGCATCTGATATGAAATGATGAACATGGCACTATCCTTCTGTGGTCTTCTTCCCAAAACCTATGGCCCCAATGTAATCAAGAGAAAAATATCAGGCAAACTCTAACTGAGGGATATCCCACTATTGACTCTTTTTTCAGTTGAGAACAAAAGGAGAAAAACACAGTGCTGGTATATCCATCAGGATAAAAGGGCTAGTTGTAATGATTGCTTCTATCTTCCACAGCTCTATTTTTTCCCCCATGAGTAACTAAAAACTCAGAAAAAAAAAAAAAGTAACTGTAAAGCCCAATCAAGTAATCGTTTTTCTCTTTTTACCTCACTTTGGCAATTAAAGGATGAAGTATGTATTCTATGTCATCTGGATGATGCTGTTTCCCCCATTGCTGTGGACATATCTGGCGGTGGTACGGAAGGGAAGTGGCAGTTCCCAGACCTGCTCCAGTCATACTGTCCAGTTTGAAGTAAAGTGACAGGAGAGCTGACCAGCAGCAGGCAAAATCGAGGTCCACATTCAAGTACATTTATCATTATAGAAATGGTTGTTTTCTGAGTCTAGAGCCCTACAGTTGAGCATATGATGCAAAATTACATGAGTGAAGTGGCTATATCTGACTGTGGGAATAGTCTAGTAAAACCTTGGGAGTCATTTTTTTCTCAATATTTGATCAAAATGAATTTGATTATATAGTATATACTCTGCAAAGCCTCTATGTTATCCAATTTTATTTTAACTCTGTATATGGATGGGGGTAAATCCTTTATTCTTTTTCCTAGGTTGTTGTCATGTTTTTAGGAACCTACTTTATATGATAAATTTGAAATATTCCTTATGAAAAGAGTGTGAGGATTGTCATTTCTTCTTATAGAGCCCATGTATCAACATTGCCACACCCACATATTTCAAGCAAGCTACTAAGAAGATATTTTGAATTCATAAGTCATGTATAATGGAATTTTATTATGAAAATATAGTTAACCACAGACTAAATTAAAATAGTAAACTGAAATTATTTTTCATATCACATTCACATTTTGTAATGTGCATATATATATGTTTAAAATTTGTTCATATATTTTGTTCTATGTATCACATATCTTTAACAGCCACTACTTCTTCTCTAAATGAATTTATCATTAATCATTTAGTGATAAAAATTAATGACACAAATTTTTAAGCATTTTCATGTGATTCTTTGGTATTTTATCTTCTTGAAGTATTTGGATACTTGATAGAATTAATTTATTGTGAGATTATTGGGAATTTTACACTGCCATCTCTTGCACACTCAAGTAGGTGGAAGTTTGGAGATGCTGGGCAAATTGCCTAGCCTTTCCAAAAAACCTGCCTACACATTGCCGGCCCTTTCCAACAGTCTAGAGAAACTCTCATTTTGGTAACTCTTAATTTTCTTCATCCTTTATAATTCATACTCCAAACCGTAGGTGAACATAGCTTACCTTTGGAAAGATGAAACTTGTATTAAACACATAGCATTCTTCTGATTGTTGTATTTTTAACATTGGTTGACATTTGTCCCCCACATACATGCTCACATATACTGGCCCCTGACTGCCTAGTGTTACCTCACTGTGGAATCCCATCTTGGTTTTTGCTTGTATGTGGGGTTACCTTGCTGACTCTGAAATTTATAGCCTTGCAGACTTGAATAGATTGCTCTGTTATAGATTTCTTAATCAGTAAAAGTCAGAGGAGGGGCACCTGGGTGGTCCAGGTGGTTAGGAATCCAATTCTTGATCACCACTCAGGTCTTGATCTCAAAGTTGTGAGTTCAAGCCCCATGCACTTTTTAAAAAAGAAAAAAAAGTCAGAAGATTATTTCTGTCTTGCTATAATTTGTCTTAGCAATGTGAGCTCTAATCTAAAATAAAAACCAAGGCAGACTTATGATATACGATGCCGTTTCTGCATAGGGGTAGCAAATTTTTTCTTTTCTTTTCCTCCAAGAAGGTTACAAAATAAGAATAAAATAGAATTGGTTCTAGCAGGACAATATAGGATGTGAGTAGTTAGTTATTTATAAGAAAATAATCATTTGAGTTAGCTGAATTATTAATTTTGCAACAAGATGTGACAGTAAAATAGTATATTTGATAGAAACTCTAGGCAACCCTAACAATCAATCAATCAGCATTGGCTTCTCCACTAAGTGACTGCATGCAGTTGAAGGAACTATGTGAGGAATGTGAGGCGTGTGTGTTGTGGGGCAGGGCAGGAGAGAATGAGATGATAGTACTGCACCCATATGTTTCGTGGTAGTGGGATTGCATGTGTTTATGGGATATGGGATGTGCCAAACAAAATAGAACACTGTCTTTGATCCTGATAGCAAAGAAATGAATGATTTTTATCAATAAAATAATTAAGTGCTAAGAAAAAAATATTCTCATTATTTCAGAGCATAGAAAATTCTCTAAGAATTAGAGTAATAACAGGTTTCTTAGAAACTATAGGTTCTGAGCTAAGGCCAAAAAATTATTATTTATTGCATTATTTGTTTCTAAATGCCATCTCAGTACTTCTCTCACTCCTTCCCATTCACACATCTAATTAGCAAATGACACAGTAAAATGGAAAGTATTCCTGGGCCCCTAGTATAAGAGAATGATATAGTTTACCTGAAAAAGTCAACCTTCTGATGGCTCAAATATTGGTTCTTGGGCATCTATTAATTATGCAAGTGCTATATTTTGGAATGCTTTATCAAGAAAGCTTTAAGTATAGGTATTCTGTGGGAACAGCAGTCCTGCCCTAGCAATGACCTTGCCCTCTGCAGGAGAAATAGTCTGTTGAATCATTTCTTCAGGTCATTCCATACCCATCTTCAGTCACACATCCCTAAGTAGGACCCTCCTTTTTTTTTCCTTATGTCACTAATACACTAATATTTTGGAGCAAGATATATAAATAAGAGCCTGCCTAGGAATCAGATTCAGTATTTTTGAAATACCACAGTTTGCTTAGCATTTGGCTCTGCTGATCTAATGCATCTTACTGTCAGGATGCATCAACCATCATCCAAGTACTAGGGATATAAAGATGAAGAGGAGATATTTAATTAATGTCTGATTACTTAATGGTTTCTTAAACTCAGGTTTTCAGACAATGTTCTTTTGACCGTTCCTTGAAGCTTAGAACTCCCAGCCTACTGGGCAGCGGGTTGACTTCCATTACATACCAGAAATGCCCCAGAATTCAAATTCATGTGTTCACTGCTCCTAGAATGCTTTTTTGCTTCTCTACCAGGAGGGAGGTATTTCAGTGTCCCTTACAAACATCTCTAGCCCCTATCTACAACCTGTAGAATCATTCCAGAAACACTGTTTGGTCCTTTTGAAGCTTTCAGTGGAGCCACAGCTCTTACCAGAAATAGTTCATATCCAGAGTCTCCTGAGGTTAACCATGGAAATAAATGATATTCATCTATATTGAAAGATAAGGCATGGATCCCAAGTTCTAAGAATTTTCCTACAACATGTAAGATATTGAGGTAGAAGATGAATTTACTAATATTTCTGGGCCACAAGTAAACATCTTTGAGTCATATATGAAGGCAATTTATTCCCTGGTAGTGACAGTTTACCTTTATCTCAATCCCCAAAGAGGATTCCTTAAGCCCAACTAGGTGGAAGTATAAGGGGAGAAAATCTGGAGGAGTCACCCTGGGATAAAATGGACATTAGAAAATCTCAACAAGGCTGATATATAAAAGCAACACTAAGAGAGAGAGATCAGGAAAAAGTGCTGAGAGAGATGAGGTCTATATCTAGCCTTAACCTGATGAAGTCCAGCAATAGTGATTAGAAAAAATGTTTTTAAGGTTTCTAGTGAACTTGTAACTTGCCCTTATTTGTTTCCCAGTAATAGAAAAAGGACAATATTTTAGAAAATCTGTTTCAGGAAAAGAGTGGATGTAAGAATGGTAGAACTGGGTCCAACTCTCAACACCACAGGAGAGAGCTTCAAGGTGAAAAATTGTTAGCCAAAGGAAGAAGAAATGGGAACAGATCCTAAATCTCTACACACAATTGTGATGTAGATAGATCTCTTGGTTCAGAAGTGATTTTAGAAAAATGTAAGCTAGCAGAATTCCTGAGTGATTGTTTTCATTATGTCTTTTATTCTGTATTTTTTAAAAGATTTTATTTATTCATGAGAGGCACAGAGACAGGCAGAGACATAGGCAGAGGGAGAAGCGGGCTTCCTATGGGGAGCCAGATGTGGGACTCAATCCCAGGACCCCCAGGATCCTGACCTGAGCCAAAGGCAGACACTCAACCGCTGAGCCACCCACCTGCCCTATACTATATTTTTGATGCTTTGACCTCTAGGGGTCCGCCCCTTCCAGGACTAGCCATTTTCTAGGGATAGTAAAGGACTTGCTCATTAAGTGTGCTTTTCATATGCAAACCAACCAACCCAGAGCCCAAACCTTGAACCAATTGCTTTATCATTCTCTTACACTTAAACCACTATTCCCCTTCCCTACTTTCTCTAGGGCCAGATAGCAGACAACTAAGGACTGTCTAATGAAATTATTCACATCAGCCAAGTCTAAACCTAATCACCCTGCTTCATTCCTTCTTACAAAAACCCCAGTGAAAGTTCTTGGCCATATTTTTCCCTCACTTCCTCTGCTTCCTGACCAAACCTGATGCTTTCCTGTGTTCTCCCCTGCATGGTATGGCATGCCAGTCTTCTTGGGATTTGTGAGTACAACAAACTACCTTTTCAACAATTGTATCTTCATCTGTTTGCTTCCCCATACCTAAATGATTATAAAACCTACATTTTAAAATACTTGTTTTATATAAATTGTCCCCATACCCTGCATAGTTATGGAGGACAAGACTTCTACACATTTTTGTGGATAAGGCCTCCCCTGTTTTCTCTTTTTTCATTTGGAAACAGGAAGAATTACATGATTTATTTTAAAGTACTGTTTTATGATCAGTTTTCTTTAAAAATATTTAAGTTTGATTCATTCAATCAAGATTTTCTTGCATATTCACACTCAGTAATATTGTTAGTAAGTATTGTAATAATTACTTATAAAAGTAATATTGTAAGTAAGTTTACCCATTACAAGTTTCTCATCAGACTGATTTCAAAAATAACCCTTGACATTTCATTCATATGTGGAATTTAAGAAACAAAACAAACAAATATGGGGGGAGGGCGCAGGAAGAAAAGAGAAGCAAACCAAGAATTAGACTGAACTATAGAGAACAAAGGTTACAGAGGTTACAGAGGGGAGGTTGATGGAGGGATGGTGGATTAAAGAGGGCACTTGTGATGGGTGCTGTATGTAAGTGTTGATTCACTAAATTCTACACCTGAAACTAATATTACACTGCATATTACCTAAATGGAATTTAAATAAAAACTTGAAAATAAAGTAACCCTTGACATAGTATTACACAGGTCAAGATCTCTTTCATTTCCTGACCTTTTCCCTTTTTTTAGCCATTCAAATCCTCTGAGCACATAAGGCCTGTTCTCAGATCTAAAGGTGAACCTAAGGAATCCAGGGGGGAGGGGCCCCGCGAGGAGCCGGGCTGAGGCCGGGGCGAGTGTCCCCAGGACAGGAGAGCCCCGTCCCGGAGAGCAGTAGCTGCACCGACCTTCCCGGGCGGAAAGGGGCTCGCAGGGGGTTGGAGCAGGAACCAGGAGGGCGGGGATGCCCTCGGGCTCCCGGGGACACTAACAGACACCTGCGCCCCGGGGGAGTGCGCCGAGCTCCCTAAGGGCTGCAGCGCGCACGGGGGGACCCCGAGCAGCTCGGGGGGCTCGGGGGCGGCCCCGCGGAGGGGGCTGCGGGGCGGGAGCGTGAATCCAACAGCCCAGGACCTGGCCTCCCCGGGGACAGGCAGAGGCCGGGAGGGCCCAGGACCCCAAGGACGACCCTGCCCCGAGCTGAGCAGATCAGCGGCCCCGCCCGGAGCCTCCAGGCCCTGCAGACCGAGAGCTCTGGAGCTACTGCGGGGGCTGACTCCAGGGCTCTAGAGCTGCCCCGCCACTGGGGCTGTTGCTCCTGGGGCCTCACGGGGTAAACAACCCCCACTGAGCCCTGCACCAGGCAGGGGCAGAGCAGCTCCCCCAAGTGCTAACACCTGAAAATCAGCACAACAGGCCTCTCCCCCAGAAGACCAGCGAGACGGACAAGTTCCAGGGGAAGTCAAGGGACTTAAAGTAGACAGAATCAGAAGATACTCCTCCGTGTTTTGTGGTTGTTTTTTTTTTTTTCTTTTTGATTTGTTTTGTTTGATTTGCTGTTTTCCTTTCTTTCTTTTTCTTTCTCTTTTTCTTCTCTTTTTTCTTTTTTCTTCCTTTTTTCTTTTTCTCTTTTCTTTCCTTCTTTCTCTCTCTTTTTCTCCTTTTCCCAATACAACTTGTTTTTGGCCACTCTGCACTGAGCAAAATGACTAGAAGGAAAACCTCACCTCAAAAGAAAGAATCAGAAACAGTCCTCTCTCCCACAGAGTTACAAAATCTGGATTACAATTCAATGTCAGAAAGTCAATTCAGAAGCACTATTATACAGCTACTGGTGGCTCTAGAAAAAAGCATAAAGGACTCAAGAGACTTCATGACTGCAGAATTTAGATCCAATCAGGCAGAAATTAAAAATCAATTGAATGAGATGCAATCCAAACTAGAAGTCCTAACAACGGGGGTTAACGAGGTGGCAGAATGAGTGAGTGACATAGAAGACAAGCTGATGGCAAAGAGGGAAACTGAGGAAAAAAGAGACAATTAAAAGACCATGAAGATAGATTAAGGGAAATAAACGACGGCCTGAGGAAGAAAAACCTACGTTTAACTGGGGTTCCTGAGGGCGCCAAAAGGGCCAGAGGGCCAGAATATGTATTTGAACAAATCATAGCTGAAAACTTTCCTAATCTGGGAAGGGAAACAGGCACTCAGATCCAGGAAATAGAGAGATCCCCGCCCTAAAATCAATAAGAACCGTTCAACACCTCGACATTTAATAGTTAAGCTTGCAAATTCCAAAGGTAAAGAGAAGATCCTTAAAGCAGCAAGAGACAAGAAATCCCTGACTTTTATGGGGAGGAGTATTAGGGTAACAGCAGACCTCTCCACAGAGACCTGGCAGGCCAGAAAGGGCTGGCAGGATATATTCAGGGTCCTAAATGAGAAGAACATGCAACCAAGAATACTTTATCCAGCAAGGCTCTCATTCAAAATGGAAGGAGAGATAAACAGCTTCCAAGACAGGCAGCAACTGAAAGAATATGTGACCTCCAAACCAGCTCTGCAAGAAATTTTAAGGGGGACTCTTAAAATTCCCCTTTAAGAAGAAGTTCAGTGGAACAATCCACAAAAATAAGGACTGAATAGATATCATGATGACACTAAACTCCTATCTGTCAATAGTAACTCTGAATGTGAACGGGCTTAATGACCCCATCAAAAGGCGCAGGGTTTCAGACTGGATAAAAAAGCAGGACCCATCTATTTGCTGTCTACAAGAGACTCATTTTAGACAGAAGGACACCTACAGCCTGAAAATAAAAGGTTGGAGAACCATTTACCATTCAAAAGGTCCTCAAAAGAAAGCAGGGGTAGCCATCCTTATATCAGATAAACTAAAATTTACCCCAAAGACTGTAGTGAGAGATGAAGAGGGACACTATATCATACTTAAAGGATCTATTCAACAAGAGGACTTAACAATCCTCAATATATATTCCCCGAATGTGGGAGCTGCCAAATATATAAATCAATTAATAACCAAAGTGAAGAAATACTTAGATAATAATACACTAATACTTGGTGACTTGAACGTAGCGCTTTCTACAATTGACAGATCTTCTAAGCACAACATCTCCAAAGAAACGAGAATGATACACTGGACCAGATGGATTTCACAGATATCTACAGAACTTTACATCCAAACTCAACTGAATACACATTCTTCTCAAGTGCACATGGAACTTTCTCCAGAATAGACCACATACTGGGTCACAAATCGGGTCTGAACTGATACCAAAAGATTGGGATAGTCCCCTGCATATTCTCAGACCATAATGCCTTGAAATTAGAATTAAATGACAACAAGAAGTTTGGAAGGACCTCAAACACGTGGAGCTTAAGGACCATCCTGCTAAAAGATGAAAGGGTCAACCAGGAAATTAAGGAAGGACTAAGAAGATTCATGTAAACTAATGAGAATGAAGATACAACCGTTCAAAATCTTTGGGATGCAGCGAAAGCAGTCCTAAGGGGGAAATACATCGTAATACAAGCATCCATTCAAAAACTGGAAAGAACTCAAATACAAAAGCTAACCTTACACATAAAGGAGCTAGAGAAAAAACAGCAGATGGACCCTACACCCAGCAGAAGAAGAGAGTTAATTAAAATTCGAGCAGAACTCAACGAAATCGAGACCAGAAGAACTGTGGAACAGATCAACAGAACCAGGAGTTGGTTCTTTGAAAGAATTAATAAGATAGATAAACCATTAGCCAGCCTTATTAAAAAGAAGAGAGAGAAGACTCAAATAAATAAAATCATGAATGAGAAAGGAGTGATCACTACCAACACAAAGGAAATACAACGATTTTAAAAACATATTATGAACAGCTATACGCCAATAAATTAAGCAATCTAGAAGAAATGGACGCATTCCTGGAAAGCCACAAACTGCCAAAACTGGAACAGGAAGAAATAGAAAACCTGAACAGGCCAATAACCAGGGAGGAAATTGAAGCAGTCATCAAAAACCTCCCAAGACACAAGAGTCCAGGGCCAGATGGCTTCCCAGGGGAATTCTATCAAACGTTTAAAGAAGAAACCATACCTATTCTACTAAAGCTGTTTGGAAAGATAGAAAGAGATGGAGTACTTCCAAATTCGTTCTATGAGGCCAGCATCACCTTAATTCCAAAACCAAAGACCCCACCAAAAAGGAGAATTACAGACCAACATCCCTGATGAACATGGATGTAAAAATTCTCAACAAGATACTAGCCAATCGGATCCAACAATACATTAAGAAAATTATTCACCATGACCAAGTAGGATTTATCCCCGGGACACAGGGCTGGTTCAACACTCATAAAACAATCAATGTGATTCATCATATCAGCAAGAGAAAAACCAAGAACCATATGATCCTCTCATTAGATACAGAGAAAGCATTTGACAAAATACAGCATCCACTCCTGATCAAAACTCTTCAGAGTGTAGGGATAGAGGGAACTTTCCTCGACATCTTAAAAGTCATCTACGAAAAGCCCACAGCAAATATCATTCTCAAAGGGGAAGCACTGGGAGCCTTTCCCCTAAGATCAGGGACAAGACAGGGATGTCCACTCTCACCACTGCTATTCAACATAGTACTGGAAGTCCTAGCCTCAGCAATCAGACAACAAAAAGACATTAAAGGCATTCAAATTGGCAAAGAAGAAGTCAAACTCTCCCTCTTCGCCTATGACATGATACTCTACATAGAAAACCCAAAAGCCTCCACCCCAAGATTGCTAGAACTCATACAGCAATTTGGCAGTGTGGCAGGATACAAAATCAATGCCCAGAAATCAATGGCATTTCTATACACTAACAATGAGACTGAAGAAAGAGAAATTAAGGAGTCAATCCCATTTACAATTGCACCCAAAAGCATGAGATACCTAGGAATAAACCTAACCAAAGACGTAAAGGATCTATACCCTAAAAACTATAGAACACTCCTGAAAGAAATTGAGGAGGACACAAAGAGATGGAAAAATATTCCATGCTCATGGATTGGCAGAATTAATATTGTGAAAATGTCAATGTTACCCAGGGCAATTTACACGTTTAATGCAATCTCTATCAAAATACCATGGACTTTCTTCAGAGAGTTAGAACAAATTATTTTAAGATTTGTGTGGAATCAGAAATGACCCCGAATAGCCAGGGGAATGTTGAAAAAGAAAACCATATCTGGGGGCATCACAATGCCAGATTTCAGGTTGTACTACAAAGCTGTGGTCATCAAGACAGTGTGGTACTGGCACAAAAACAGACACATAGATCAATGGAACAGAATAGAGAATCCAGAAGTGGACCCTGAACTTTATGGTCAACTAATATTCGATAAAGGAGGAAAGACTATCCACTGGAAGAAAGACAGTCTCTTCAATAAATGGTGCTGGGAAAATTGGACATCCACATGCAGAAGAATGAAACTAGACCACTCTCTTTCACCATAAACAAAGATAAACTCAAAATGGATGAAAGATCTAAATGTGAGACAAGATTCCATCAAAATCCCAGAGAAGAACACAGGCAACACCCTTTTTGAACTCGGCCACAGTAACTTCTTGCAAGATACATCCACGAAGGCAAAAGAAACAAGAGCAAAAATGAACTATTGGGACTTCATCAAGATAAGAAGCTTTTGCACAGCAAAGGATACAGTCAACAAAACTAAAAGACAACCTACAGAATGGGAGAAGATATTTGCAAATGATGTATCAGATAAAGGGCTAGTTTCCAAGATCTATAAAGAACTTCTTAAACTCAACACCAAAGAAACAATCCAATCATGAAATGGGCAAAAGACATGAAGAGAAATCTCACAGAGGAAGACATAGACATGGCCAACATGCACATGAGAAAATGCTCTGCATCACTTGCCATCAGGGAAATACAAATCAAAACCACGATGAGATACCACCTCACACCAGTGAGAATGGGGAAAATTAACAAGGCAGGAAACCACAAATGTTGGAGAGGATGCGGAGAAAGGGGAACCCTCTTGCACTGTTGGTGGGAATGTGAACTGGTGCAGCCACTCTGGAAAACTGTGTGGAGGTTCCTCAAAGAGTTAAAAATAGACCTGCCCTACGACCCAGCAATTGCACTGTTGGGGATTTATCCCAAAGATTCAGATGCAATGAAACGCCGGGACACCTGCACCCCGATGTTTCTAGCAACAATGGCCACAATAGCCAAACTGTGGAAGGAGCCTCAGTGTCCATCGAAAGATGAATGGATAAAGAAGATGTGGTCTATGTATACAATGGAATATTACTCAGCCATTAGAAACGACAAATACCCACCATTTGCTTCAACGTGGATGGAACTGGAGGGTATTATGCTGAGTGAAGTAAGTCAATCGGAGAAGGACAAACAGTGTATGTTCTCATTCATTTGGGGAATATAAATAATAGTGAAAGGGAATATAAGGGAAGGGGGAAGAAATGTGTGGGAAATATCAGAAAGGGAGACAGAACATAAAGACTCCTAACTCTGGGAAATGAACTAGGGGTGGTGGAAGGGAAGGAGGGTGGGGGGGGTGAATGCATGACGGGCACTGAGGGGGGCAGTTGACGGGATGAGCACTGGGTGTTATTCTGTATGTTGGTAAATTGAACACCAATAAAAAATAAATTTATTTAAAAAAAATAAAGGTGAACCTAATCTCATCAGGAGATACTTCAGTCTCTCTAATTCAACAGCTGAAGTATGCAGAAGGAAGTTCTCCTTGTCCCTAATCACTCCTAACCATTGACCTAATTCTGGCAACTGCTTTAGTCCTGAGTCTTTCCTCAGTTTTGAAAAGTGGACCACATTCTTGGTATCAGCATCTAATTCCTGTTCTGATAATCTTCCTTGTTCCTCCAAGACTGAAAGTCCCCCTGAGTTTTACCAGTGAGTTCTGCTACATCTGCCAGAGTCTGAAGTCTCATTCCTGTACCTCAGACCTGAGCGTGGGATCTCAGATATTGCAGATAGAGTTCTCTATGGCTTACCATTCTCAAAGATACCCAAATATGGCATGATCCTAAATTCCATCTCTGTGCTTTGCCTGCCTCTCTTCCTTCTGTAAATAAATACGGAAAGTCTTTTGTGGTGACAGCTGTGTCCCTCTCTCAATAATCTAATGCTAGGTCTCTCCTGTCCTCCAGAGTGGTTCAGCTGTGGCACCTCCCACCATGATATATCCTTGCAGGCTTCTATTCTTGATCATGTTATAATGTAAAAACTATTCTATCTAGTATTTTATATTTAGTATATTGTATTTGTAAAATATCAAATATTGACAGAAATTAAAGCCATTTTTTCCCTCATTTATAGATTTTGATATTACTGATACATTGATACTGTTTATAAAATATCAAACTGTTGGCTTTGGAATCAGATCTGGGTTTTTAATCTCAGCTTGACACTAGGTCAAGTTTACAAACCTCTTTTTTTTAATATTTTATTTATTTATTTGACAGAGAGAAAGCACATGCAGGAAAAGTGGTACGCAGAGGAGAAGGAGAATCAGGCTGTCCATTGAGCAGAGAGCCCAAAGGAGGGCTTGATCCCAGGGCTCTGAGATCATGACCTGAGCTGAAGGCTGATGCTTAACCAACTGAGCCACCCAGGTGCCCCTCATGAACCTCTTTGATCCTCAGTTTACTTTTCTATAAATTAAAGAAAATAATATAGACCATGAATATTTGGTGCATATACAGTGCCTGTTTAATGACAGCAATTATTTTTACTCCTAGCTATTTGTAATTACTATTCTAGAAAACATACTTATGTATATATTTCATTAGAATTTTGATGTGCCAGAAAAACTCATTTTATCATTTGAAGAATTCATATTATCTACAACTTTCACCATTCTTATTTCAAAAAGGATATTTTACTAAGTATGAATACATGAGTGCTCCCATAATTAGAGATTTTGTCTTTATTATTTTTTTCAAGAAGCGAAAAGAGTGGAACTTTTTAATATCAAAACAAAAAGATTTACATCTGTTTTTGTCTGTGAATTCACAATTCTCTCTATATATTAATAACACTTCTTGGATAAGTTTAATGGCTTTGAATAACCCAGTTAATAAAATATATATTTTTGAGGGAGGGAGAGATAAAAAAAAAAAAAAAAGCATGCACACACAAGCGGGAGAGAGGCAGAGCGAGAGGGAGAGAGAGATCTTAAGCAGGCTCCATGCCCAGCATGGAGCTCAATGTAGGGCTTTCAGGGCTTGATCTAATGACCCTGAAATCATGACCTGAGCCAAAATCAAAAGTCAGATGCTTAACCAGCTGAGCCATCCAGGTGCCCCAATAAAGTATCTTTGAAGCATAGGAGTTAGAGAAAGAAAGGCTGATTATGACACCTAAGTTTGAGTCCTGATTCTAAAAACTGTGCTCTGAGCCACCGTTGGACTTTAGAGAAGTCCATATCATTCCTTAAGTCTCAATTTTATTATCTAAATGCTAGAAATAATAACTACTACCTTAGGACATTTCTAGGAAAGAGTCAGATAATACAGTGTAGGTAAAAATACTATTTAAAGGCAAATAAAGCTAATTTGCTAATGTTAAATTTTCTTTCTTACTATCAAATATAGATCTAAAAGAAAATTATGCAAGATAGCAAAATAAGAAAATAAAACTGTGCCAATATAGATAAGAATGTAAAAAGACACATATGTAATTCCTGTTGATACTTTGAGTGAAGAGACTTTCAAATTATTAATACAATAAGGGAGGCAACATTTTCTAGGAACTTGAGATCTTTGTTCTAGAGGTAGCTTTTGAGACTGGGGGAAACCCTAGAATAATATTGAATTGAGATGTTTCACAGACATAGAAGGAAACATGATGGCCTTATTCCCAACCCTACTGCTGAAAAAATTAATGGAAAGACAGAGTGATCCATTTCTCTTCCTTTTTTCATACTGAATGATGAAGGTGATGTGCACTATGCCCTTTCTCCACCCTGAGAATATTCATTACAAAGAATGCATTTAATTTGTCTTACCACCTGTTACAATAATAATTAACAATCTTCTGTCTTTATTTTTTCTGTTCCTTCTACCTTTAAATCTTAATGTTTTTAGTTCTGCTGTGTGAAAGATAAGCTTCTGTCTGCCTTCTTAAGTTCTAGGGGCTGCCAGCAGCACAGGAGGGATCTCACAATTCTGACCATGGTGGTCACTTTTTGTGATAGGGACAGTGATGGATCACCAAAACCCATTCTCTATTTTTCTTGAAAGCATCACAAGGCTATATTTGAAAGAGCCTGAGTGCCCTGTGACTGAGTTCAGCCAACTTGGTGTAGGAAGAAGCACCCTGACCCATAACAACCTCTTGCACAGTCTCTCCCCTATCTATCTGCTGAATGTCTGTATTCAGCAGTGGACCTCAGAGCCCTAGGCAATGAGGAAGGGACAGAATGAAAGGAGACCAAGTCCTGGAATTGCCACACAGAAATCGCCTGCCAAACACCTGCAGGAAGCTATTATCTGAACAATAAACACATTTGATCATTTTATGCCACTAGATTTTGGTTTTGTTGCTATAGCTTTTAACTTGCTCTAATACATTCTGTCAAAGATCACAGTAACTATAAGGGTACTCCAGTCTTGACTGAAGCTTAAGCATAATGTCTTAAATTCACACAGTGCATTAATAGGAAGAGGTTAAAAGTCCAATCAGTCAATGATTCAGGAAGTGAACAATACTCAATGGGTCACTGTTACATGAAAAGTTTTCAAGGATTATCCTTGAATTGGACCATGAGGAAAGATGAAGGTAACCCAGGCATATTTCCGTACTCAAAGAAGGAAGAGGGATTAATAAAATTAAAATAAATGAAAATACACAATTTATATTCTCAATTTGATGAGCAATGCCCAACAGCCTCGAGGCTTTCAGGGAGAAGCTGCTGGTGGGTCATGAACGCTGTGGGTTCACTCGTGGGCTTATAAGCAGATGGACGCTTATACCAAACAGGGTCAAACTAGTGGGGGAACCAGGAGCTCTGAGTCATAGTTTCCTCAGAACCAGATACTTGAGAATGCTGAGAGGAGAAAGGAGTAACCCTGGAAAGAGAAAGTACAGTCGAGAGCGGCTTTGTTGTTATGGAGTGCTTTGTAAGTAATCCAGGTGCCTAGGGCAAAAGGATTCAAGTTCTGCCCTTACAGTATCTAAAACATTTTGGCTGCTAAACTTGTCAAAAAGTAGGATAAGATGAATATGGAGGAACGTGCATCAGCATTAGCAATGTCCCATGGGTACGTTTAATGAATTCTTAGCTACAGTCTTAAAATGGAAGCAAGGAGTGGACTGAAGTGATTAAACTGAATCGAGTATTTGGAGTGTGTTTACAAATATTTGAAATCTCACCTTGGAAGACTTGTGTAGAATTCTAAGTTGACCTGAAAAAAATAATATTAAAAAATGCCTGAGTGAAAAAGTGAGAATTGAAGGTCAATGAGAGCAAAGTTAAACCCAAGAAACAATCCAGGAGTGTCGTTCATCCAGGAGTGTCGTTCATCCAGAGGTTGGAAAAAATTAATTTTGGAATCCTTACTGCTGCTGACTTTAATTTCTTTGTGTAGTACATCTGCTGGATATGTGCAGCCTATCAGCTGCTGAAAAGTGACAGAGGATAGAGGGCTGGTTTCAGAAAGATCTGAGACAGCTGGTGAGATCATTGAACCTGGGAGGGAGGAAGGGAGGAAGTCTCTAGCAGGGCTGAGGTCAGAGCTGGAGCACTGGGACTTTCATGGACAAGTCAGCATGGTCCCAAAGTTCTCTGCTTCACTTCTTTTTAGAGATTTTCTATATAGAATTAAAAGCAATCAAGACTTAACACCATGTCTCTTAAAAAAAAAAAAAAAGTACTACCTTTAAAATTTTTTTCTTTTACATTACAGCTAGGTGTTTGCTATGAAAAGCATATTCATGAAAACTAGAGGGGTATCGTTTATAAAGCCTTGCTCTTTATGTTCTTTATAAAGGCCACCATGTTACTATATTGTGTGCCTAAAATGCTCTCTGCACAGTGAATAATGTCCTCGAATGGTATAAATTGTCCTTTCCATGGAAATGGAAGTTATACTATTCAAATAAAACTTCTAGAAAGAAAAACTGTAAATCTTTAAGATGAAATCTGTGTGCTGCAATAAAATAAATTATTCTTTTAAAACAGTTTAGCTTTGGTGATGGAATTGGCTTTTAGCGAGTAACTAAACAATTCTTGCATCTATCATCTTTACCTATTTCTAGATACAGGCATCAATATTGTATAATTATATTAGATATATAGATATAGATAAACTAATTGAATATATATTTTTATACATATATACATAGGAGTTGAGTATAGGGTGGCCTGCTGACAGCATAAAGCATTTGCTCCTTGGTGAAATCTGCTGTGTCTGCATGTAGCAGGGGTCACACAAAAGCATTCCCAAAAGTCTCCTGTAAAACACACTCATAATGGCACTATGGGTTGGATTTCTGCTGCAGGTGATTGTCAGTGGTGACCTAGAGATCATATTCCACTCATTGGCCAATGTGTGTAGCTAACATTCCCAGTCTATTTTATTAGTACTCAGGAAGACTTGTAGGAGAACACATGGTATCTGTTTGGAAAAACGAGATTTTGTGCTCATTCATCCTATCAGTCAAGGTATAATTTATTTTCTTCCGCATTCACACTGACTTATTACCAATTATTTTTCATTTAAAATTTATAAAATTGCCTTTCTGCGATTTGTGATAATTTTAATAGGTCAAGAATGTGTATTGATCCTTAATATTTCATAGCTCTTGTTTGTTTGATAGGGAGTTTATTCTATTCCTTTGAATAATGTTGTAGGATTACAATCCTCCTGGAATTTCTGTGTTTTTCTAAATATAATGGACACTGCCCAATTCAGTTCATCTTTGTATGTAATATGGACATATATGCTGAAAGAAAAAAAAACATGCAAGAGTAAAAGCAGAGTGAAAATGGGGTGAATTCAACCTATGGCATGCAACTCACATCTTTCAATTCTTTATTATCTAGGTGGAACTTACCAAAAAGACATTAATTAGCCATATGTTACTTCAAAAATCTCCTCAACTGTATGACAACATCCTAATTATAGGAAATGATAAGGATCATTTAATACATGCAAATTGTGCATAGCACAAGGGAATTAGAGGGTAGACTGAACCGT
This sequence comes from Canis lupus baileyi, assembly GCF_048164855.1. NCBI lineage: Eukaryota > Metazoa > Chordata > Mammalia > Carnivora > Canidae > Canis > Canis lupus. The sequence goes on along the minus strand of NC_132855.1, from coordinate 49,594,927 downwards.
AACACCTTGCTATAAAAGATGGGATAGCTGGGGAGAGATTTATCATCCTGTCCTGTGTCTGTATTTGCCAAACATAGGCCCACCTCACCCCATTACCTATGGACATATGCAAAAAATCTCTTTCTTAAATGATCTGACAGCAAACCCATATTAATATGCTAAGAAAACAAACAATAAAAGCCTATGGTTAAACTGTGTGGAAAACATGACCAGTTGAATGCCTGTGTGCCACTAGATCAATATAGACTGACACAAAATGAGAGAAAAAATGTATTTCATAGACTGATGCTGTGATAATCTCTCTAAAGGAAGGCATCTGTAAGCTGGAATTTGGAGGAAAAAAATCATAAGATAGCTGCCCTTTAAGAACTATTCTATCTTTCTGATAAAAGCTGATAGAAATTTTATTTTTTAGTATAAGTATAAATTTAACAGAAAGCATAATAAATTCAGGAAGATTCTTTTTTTTTTTTTTTCCAGGAAGGTTCTTAAGAGCTAACATCTGTGGATGATGTACCTGGATCTTCTCTCTCTTGTGCATAGGGGTGGGCTTCCTCCATGTCTTCAAAAAGCACAGATGTAGACAGTACCAACCATAATGGAGGCTCATAAATGAATAGACACCTTCAGAAAGACTACTCTTTTTCCCTAGAATGATGGAAGATTTTGTAATATTTTCCCTGGCCTAACTATCTCAAGGAAAAGCAAAATGCAAATTGATATTGACAGAGGACAACGGTAATTGGGAAATTCTAATTGGGAAATCAAGAAAGATGTTATCCCTGGATTACTGTTATTGGTTTCCTTTAATCTACTAGAATAATTAAGTTCCTTGAGTGCAGGGCTTAGGTTTCCTTATTTTGGAATCTTCTGGAGACCCAACCAGAATGCTTTATTTGGGTAAGTGTCCGATAGATATTTAGCAAATTGTAGCATATTAAAATTTCATGGTTCTTGGATTTTGAAGAATTGTACCAGAAAGGCCACTTCATTCAACTCATTTATGTACTAAAACTTCTGCTCAAAGTAGATTTTAAAAAAACAAAAACAAAAACAAAAACACAACCACTTTATTTAATGAGGTCATTGTTTCTTTTTTTCTACTGAAAGAAATTAATGCAGACTTGGGCTCTCTGGATTTGGAAGTGTTCCCTGCTCTTTGAGACTTTCGAACTGTTATACAACCTTGGCATGCCCTGGTCGGATATCAGTAACTGATATAGAAGGTATCAGAGGTTCTTACTGTTGCTTCAACTAGAGCAGCTGCACTTTTATCTGTTTTGCATATTGCAAAATCTTGTTTGAAAACATGTAAAAATTTAGTCTAAAATATACATTCCTGAGAGTTCCTGTTCACATAATTTGAGGTAAGGCCAAGAACAGTTTTTTACGTGGCTTCTGCCTATAATGAATATGAGAATACTACAATTGTTTTTATAATAGTATGTATTGGGATCCCTGGGTGGCGTAGCGGTTTGGCGCCTGCCTTTGGCCCAGGGCGTGATCGAATCGCACGTCGGGTTCCCGGTGCATGGAGCCTGCTTCTCCCTCTCCTATGTCTCTGCCTCTCTCTCTCTCTCCCCCCGCCATGTATGACTATCATAAGTAAATAAAAATTTAAAAAAAAATAAATAAAAATCTGAACTTAACTGTTTAAAAAATATATATATATAATAGTATGTATTTCTTACAACCTCTTCCACTGACAAATTTTTATTAAAGTTACTAGTAAGCATCTGGCATTGAGTTGTATTACTCCCATGAACATGAACTTACTGCTAGTGTCATACTGATTGGTTGGTACTCATTCTAAAGCAATTGTTAGTTTAGTATAACCACTGATGCTGTGTACCATATAATCTTAGTTAAATTTCATAAATTCTTCCCTACTTGCAGATATGCCAATGAGTTTTTTTTTTTAAATCAACAAAGATGGACAATAGTAAAAAATAAAAAAGAAAGACACAAATTGAAGTTAGAAGTTAAAAACTAAACCACAGTTTAGAGCTCCTCACCAAGAGTTCCCTGGAGGATAATGTTATCTGGGCAAAGCCAGACACACTACTCTTGGGACAGACCACTTTCTCCAATTAACAGAGACTTTGATTGATCATAAGGTTGAACACATCAGAAATAGTTGCTCTTTAAAACATTATTGAGGACGTCATGTTTACATAATTAAAAAGGAATACCCGTCTCTAAACTTAATTCCAGAATTCCACTAGTTGCCTGAAGTATTTAGTCTACATGGGAGGCAGGGTGGAAATGGGGTGATTGGAATGGAGATTGCCTATTTCAAAACAGAAAATATGAGTACTGAGTAAGCACATAGAGTTTATAAGCATATAGGAATTGTCAGGGCAATTTTCTGACTAATCTTTCTTACGAATATAGGTGAACAATGATTCCCCACTTTCAAAGAAAGAAGGAAGTTAAAACCAGTGCTTGAATTGGACTAAGTAATGAATTGTTTAGGAAAAACAATGCCTATCATACTTGGGTGAGGGGTTACTTGGAAAAGGGGTGTTAGGATAAACATAATAATGTTTATAGGCTTTTCACATACATTATCTTACACGATATTTTTTTAAACCCTTGTGGTAGGAAGAGCAATTATTCTTTATGAAAAACTGTGCTTCCAGAAAGTTAGTTATACTGTCTCAAAGTGAATAGTTAGTGCAGGGTGAAGCAGAGACTCTCATTCTAAGTTAAGTACTATCTTCATGTTATAGTTTCAATATCATTCTGGACACAGAGAAAGGTATTACTAATTGATCTCTATAATATATTCTTACATGCTTTCTTTTTTTCTTATTTTTTTCTTATTTTTTTCTTACATGCTTTCTGAAGATGAAGGTATAACTAGTTGATCTCTATAATATATTGTTATATTGCTTTCTGAGGATGAAGCAACGCTTAGTATAAAATGGGCTTTCACTGGTTTTAGATAGTGGTTATAGAGACCATGTATGTAAGTAATGTAGATCATAAAGAATTGCGACCTAATGACCATGATGAACCCACTAATCAAGATTCTTTAATAATAGCAAGACAATATCTGTGATCTGAGATATAGTAAACATGGACTGACAGACGTAACCACACATAAATTAAATCCTTAATTAGGCTTGTTTTTTTCCCCTGTATTATACGAGATCAAAATAGACAGGCTTGCTTATTTAAATGTGGGCAATAACAAACACTGGAGATCAGGGGAAAGCTTCTGCTAACATTGATGGCTCATTTCCCAACTGTCATCAATTCCTAACCATATTTAAATCATCCCTCCTTCTAAACTCAGCAATCTTAGACAGTTAAAAATATATTGTTGTTGTTGTCATTGCTATGGAAAAGCAATGAGTCAAAGTGCTTTTAATGTACTCCCTACATAAAAAGTTTCATTATTCAAATTGAAATTTTTCTTTAAAAGGGAGAGAGAATGAACAGTTACTTCTTCTAAACTGCTATTATTTTTTTTCTTGGAAGAATTCAAGAAAATCAGTTCATTAGGTTTTTATTAACAAAAGGTAAGTTTCCCTTTCAGAGTCTTATGCACTAGTTTAAATGGACAAGGGTTGAAAAAGGTGATAATAAATGTAGGGAAAGTAGTCTTCTTTTAAAGTACTGTCAAGGAAATATGAATGATAAACAAGATAACAAGGGGACTACATTAATAAAAGGATAAGTATTAGAAACACACAATACTATGTGAAATTACACTGCAGTGGATAAACAAATTTAGTGAATCATTTTCTGCTGACAAAGTACTTAGCCAAAGGAAAGATGTGAAAATGAACAAAGGAAATATATTCCAAGGGGCCAAAAGGATTAGAGTGACAGAGAGGAGAAATGTGCTAGAATTCAATGTTTGAACAAGTCATGTGTCAAATCTGCAAGGGAGTGAATGTCATTCAGATTATGAAGGACAAAGATAGAAATATACTGCCAGAAGAATAGCACCCAAAATGAAAAACAGATTGAAGCATCTGGAATATTAAACAAAATAAAGCTATGGAATTTGCACTGTAAGTCAACTTTACAGGAGAGAATGTTGGAAAATGTCCACCAAAACCTACACACCCCATCTTGTATGGATGTAAGGTTAAAAAAAAAAAGAGGAGAGCCCAATTTTCTATGAAAGTTTGCAGTCAGACCCATGTAAATATGAGCAGAAAAAATAAAGGATAGATAGTTATTTCCCAAGATACTCTAGCCTGCCAAAAATTCTGAAATGAAGACATTTGCACCCAAAGGGAGTTGTGAACAACTTACCTGAAAACTTATTAAGTAAATAGGCTATTCTAAGTTAGTATTAAACGTCACAGGCCGAGTTTAATTACTTGTAATAATGATAAGCCATGCATAAAAACCCTTGACAGTGAAATCTTTCTTAAGTTTAAAGTTCTTTCATTGCACAAATTACCAATATATTTGGTATTCTAGGAAGAAAAATTCTTTATTGCTTCATTGGCTGAGCTGAGCCACCCATTGCTTGAGCAGTTAATAAATATAAACAAGTTTAAACACCTGGGGTAGGTAAAGAGCGTGATAAATGCTTGGTTTTTCTTACATTAGAGAAAAGATAATACATTAAAATGAATGCAGTGATCACAACCTGGTAATTCTGAGTTCTATCAAGAATAAATCTCAAAAAAAAAAAAAGAAATCTCATCATTTAATACTTGGCTATATAAATTAAAGGGACTAGTCATCAAGGAATTAGTCAATCTTTAGGAAAATCTTGGGAACATTGAGGAAAAGTTAAGTTTCCTTTGTCAACACCGTATCTCTCCTGAATTATTGTAACCACTCCTGCTCTGATCTCTCTGCCTTGCCCTTGACCAGGGTGTGCATCATGCTGCAGTGAAGTGGGCTGAGCAGCTCTACCACTGTATCTGTCTTTGCCTAGTACTTTGTGTCACCCATGCTAGACTATTTGCATGCTTTTAAGGAACAGAAATAGTGTTTTTAGAACTATTAAATCCCTAATTTCTGGCATTTAGCATGCACTCACTCAATATTTTTGAGGTTGAATAGCTGCGTAAGAAAATCCTACACCTACAGAAGAAAATTATAAATGATGATTTGCAGAAAGAAATGTTACCTTCAGAATTACAGTTTTGGTGCATCGTGAAATAGGTGCAATTTCATCATTAGCTCTAAAAATTTAGTGTGCATTCACAGCATTACCTTTATGGGCAAAATTATTCCAAATTCAAAATAACTGAATAATCCTACAGACCTTTACAACACATGCCATTCATAACATATGGTTTGTTATATTTAAAATAAATAGCACCTATTAAATCTAATAAGGTCTGTGGAAATCATGAAATGCAAGAGATAAATAAAAATAGAGCATTTTCTATTCTGAAGTTGGAATGTTATGTCAAGCAAGTAGAAATAAAATGATTAATGTAGGATCTGGGGAAATGGACGGTGTACCCAAGCAAATAATCACAGATATAGATTGTACTGTCTCCATTCCCAGTTTGACAAGTGAGATGTACCACCTCACCACGGAATTCTTTGCAAGCACTGTTTTTAAAATCCTACACTTTTTTATGTTGTCCATCTTAACTGGCAGGCCATAAATAAATGTTGACATGGCATTACTGTGTGTCTGTTCCACTTCACCAATTTTTGGATTAAAAAAAAAATTCCTAGAAACAGTACAGGATAGCAAAAGAAAAGGTAGCTGGAAGTTTGTTTGTGTGTGTGTGTGTTTTTTTTTCAATTCTTGAGAGCTTGATAACTGACCAGGATGCTTCTCTGAAAAAGATTAATGATAACTGCAATGATTTAGGACTGTCCCTAATTTCTTTATCAATAAAAATTATAGGGGAGATGAGCTAGCGCTAACACATTGTGCTTCTTCAATGTGTTTCTTTAGGCTTTATTAAGATTGTCAAAGTCTAGAAGTGAAGATGATCCTTTATAATCTTCTAATGTCCAGTGAATTTTTTAAAACTTTCAATCATATATTCCCTTGGGATAAGGTAACAAATTTGTTCAAGGGGCTTGTTGAGTTGAACTGGATACACCCAAAAATGATGGACTTAACTGAGAATACTATCTTTCCATTCCACAAGGCCACCAGTGGCTAGGAATCACTGCTAACTATTAACCCCATTTACAACACCCCATGATACTATAATTCTTCCAATAATTGTCAACTATTTCAAATAAGAATGATATCAACTTGTTTTAATGGAAAGACTATATAGTATTCTGAAGATCATGGAAACTAAAGATGGAAAATGAGATAAAGCTAGAGGACAGACAATAAAACGATCAAGTCAAATAAATATAGCTATAATTCAAAAAAGATGGAATTTCACTTGTCCACTACAAGAGAACACTCACAGAAATACATCAGCAGTAATTTGGGTAAAATGTGTTGTCAGAGACTCTTGGTGGCATTAAGTTAAGCAGGGTTGGGAAACACCAAACATTCAGTTATGAGGCCACAGAGATAGTTTGTAGCAAATAGTTTGAACCAATTTTTGTATTCCAAATGGTCATTCAACCTGCTTATAAATACTGATACAAAAAAAGGAACCAAGTTTGGTTACTTAATAATTTTCAAGAGCAACTGCACTGATATAAGCATAATATCAAAGTAATATCTAGTCTTAAGGGATTTTTTTAGCCACTACCGAACACTGTTCATAAGGTTCAGTTTTTATTATTTAAAAAATTTAAAACACTATGTAGACAGAAGTAGAGAAAAACATGCTTATTTACACTAAATGAATTTTTAAGGGACTATGAAAAAAATCCCTAATGTATCTAGCTTATTGGATTTCATCAGCTGTTATGTGAAATTCCTTTCCCTACAAAATGTGAAAAACCAAGTAGTAAATTCCACTGGGTCTTTTCCTGAGCATAAAGACATCAGCCTTCTAGTGTATCTTGTATAAATATACTTATGTTCCTTTATAAAACATACAGCTACATGGTAAATACAATGCTAGAGCTTTGGGACTTGTCAGGCCATTGTTTGCATGAAGTATGTAGAAAAAAATTGAAATAATTTAGCTCCAATAGCACATGGGCAGAATTTATAATATCCAAATAAAGAATTGTGTAAGCTCGAACTAAATCTTTCATAGATGATGGAGACAAAGAGGTCTTCATGATCCTTTGAATATACTAACATATTATAATTTTTAATCTATTAATTCTGCATAGATTTATTGTCCATCTGCTATGTGCACAACACTATGCTGTCTCTTTTTGTTTGGTTACTAGAGTGTTCTATTTTTAGTGCATATTCTGAAGAGAGAAAGGATTTAGTTTATTTAATATGTCCATATCCTCACCTATCCATTAGAAACCTATAGGCTCTAAATAGATATATAGAGTAGAATTTGATTGTACTCAGTCCTCCAGGAAGTGAGGTGGAGGAAACAATGAAATGACCTTTATCTGGGAACAGAATCATTTTTAAAAGAAACCAAAATTAGTGCTGGGCTCACAAATTATACCCAAACCCTGAGATTTTAATAAAGTTGTCACATCAGAGTTATCTATTCCCTGTCACTTTATAAATAAGTATGTTTAACTTTTATAATAACAAAATAAGACAGGGCATTTGGAGTGAAAGGTCAAGATAATAAATCTGCTCACATGAACCCAGTCCATCTAGACAGTATTGATTTTGTTATCTGTGTCTGCTCCAAACATTTCCTGTAACAACTTTACAAAGCTCATCAATCAAACTTATCCTATACATAAAACATGTACAAGGCAAAGTGGATGGGAAATACTCTTTTCAACATTTATAGTCCTACCTACTTAGTAGTATCTTATAATCAGTAACATATTTCTCATATGATTGATAGTAGTCTATCTGGAAAATGACCATTCTGAGTCTGGTCATACAATTTTGATCGTTCTACTTCATTGCTGAGCTAACTCTTTGCATGAAATAATAGTGTGAGCTATCGCTTTGGATTCTGCCAAAGAGTAAAATAATTTACCAATGACCTTAAACCAGACACAAAAGTAAAGATTTTAAGCAGAAAAATTTGATCAATTCAATTATATCATACTGAAAATCTTCCAGATGATACCAATACAAAGCTAAAGGCAAGCACCAAAACTATTTGAAACATGTATAGCAGACAAAACATAAAACTCAGAACATATGATATATCCATGGGACAAAGATATGAACTAGAAATTTACAAAAGATGATACAAGAATGGTCAACATACAAATAATAGTAAGTCCAACTTCACTGACAATCGAGGAAAAGCAAATTAAAGGAGTGAGATATATTATCTCACCTATCAAATTGACAAATTTATTGGTCTGACAATCCCAAGTGTAGACAAGGTTATAGGTAAATAGATATTCTTAAAAATTTTGCTGGTTGGAGAAGAAATTGGTACAACTTCCTTGAGGACTAAGTTTGTAATAGCTAATAAGTTTGAAAAACCCATCCCTTACAACTCAGCAATTCCTCTTCTAAGTAAATACCCTTGATAAATTTTAAAAATGTGTTCAAGGAGATGTATTGACAGTTCTTCATTGTGACATTGTTGGAATATTAAAAACCAAAAGCAACCAAAATGTTATTAACAGATAAATGCTAATTACATCATGGTGTATTTATGTGATAGAATAGATCTCTCAAGTATAATGTTAAGTGAAAAGAAGGTAATTCTATACTGGCAGGTAAAGATAACATGATTTCGATAATAATATCATAAAATGTATGTAATATATTTAAACTCACAAAATAATATTACATGCTTTCATGGATGTATACCTACGTTAAAATGTACATGAGGATAAATATCAAGAATAAATAAATTTTATGGTAGTGGTTGCTTCTAGAAAGAAGGAAGAAGAATGGGCCAGGCAAAATGTTCAAAGGAGTATTGTGTTTTTCTTACTTAACAAATTATATTGAAATATGATCTGAAGCAAGTGCTATTTATGTTTATGTTAATGGTTATTAATTTCAGATGGTAACATATTTAACTTTATCATATTTCTCTATATACTTTTCAATTAGGTTAAGTTTTTACAATGAAACATTATATTCACAAAGGAAATTATAGTTAAATATTTTCATTAAACAATAATTTAGGAATTACTGTTTTATTACACATACATTTATAATCACATGTATTATAATGGTATTTAGTGTTGGTATTATATACCCATTCTCAAAAGGTTACAGTAGAGCTGCCCCTTTATTGATCGTGTTTGTAAATTAGTTCCAATAATTTCCAGATGGAATACATTTCCTTTAAATTCTACATGTTCCTGGTAACTTTGCCCCATTTCTGACCTATCATCTTCTTTGATAGCTCCACAACCTTAGAGCAAGATCCTTACCCACTCTTCTGCACTCCATTCCTCTCTGTCTGAATTACCACATCATACCATGTACTCTTGTTATCTTTGTTACCTTTTTTTAAAAAAAAGATTTTATTTATTTATTTGAGAGAGAGCAAATGAGAGAAAGGACACAAGCCAGATGAAAGGGCAGGGGGAGAGAGAAACAGACTCCCCACTGAGCAGGGAACCCGTCGTGGGGCTCGATCCCAGGACCTTGAGATCATGACCTAAGCTGAAGGCAGACACTTAACCAACTGAGCCACCCAAGAACCCCTACTTTTGTTACCTTGACAAACCTAAGAGAAAAGGCTGAGGTTCCTGGCCTCTCTCATGCTTAGAAATCCATGTCCTTTTAGCTCTGTATATCCCTTATTCTGAACCCTTCCATCCTTCCCAAATCCATTCTGGAGAGAAACTTCTGGAACTCATAATTAGTCATCAGCTAATTTCTCTATAACTTCTACCAATATTTTGAAAGTTCCCTTCATTTTCTTTTTTGAAATGAAATCTGCCCTTACTCCTAGTGATATGCATTCCTCTGTAGGCTTTACAAATGGAGGTTGTCTCTCTCACACATGCCCTCTTCTAGGAAATCCCTAGCAATTTCGAAGCTCATGCTTCATACTCTATTATCCTTACCCTCCTTATTGCAGCTGTGTCGATGCAGTAGGAAATTCCCCTTCATTCCTTGGTGATTTTAGCTGTTGGACATCTCAGGTTCCAGAACTCTGAAAAATAATTATCTGTAGTTTACACCACCCAGTACATGGCATTTTGTTATAGCAGCCAGAGCAGAATAATATGATAGGCATGGCTAAATAGTGGGGAAAGGGTTGCTATGAAATAATAGGACAACTTGCGTTGTCTAGAGAAAAGGGAAGTCAGAAGGAAGACATGATTTGAATGTGGGTGTTATCATTTCCTAATAATTCAAAGATTGAGTAATTCTGGAATAGATGATTATCAATTTGGAAATCCACTGTACACTTTATACATTCAATTTTGCTATTATGCTAAATAAGGGCTTGCCCTAGCCTCAAACATTAGTCAGCATGGGCCTATAGGCACCTATTAGCACAGAAGGAATGGACAGTACCAGCTGTTGCCTTATGCACTGTAACATGCCAAATGCCATCTGTTGGAGGTATGGAAAATTTCTTGTCCCCAAGGTGTCATTTATCTTACATTTTCTGGTAACTTTTTTTTTTTTTACATGCACACATATTTTTCTTTATTTAACTTAGGCCCTGATAATTAGCATACAAATCAGAAAAACGGAGTGCCTCACAACTTACATATCCTCTCCAAATCTTTAAAGAACCAAACGCTAAAAAACACACACAAAAGATATTTAAGTCATAAAACACACACACAAACACACACACAAACACAAACTTTAATCACCTTCAGGAACCATGATCCAATAACATATTTAATAGGTAAGATCTCGTTCATCCATATACAAAAGAAAAAAAAAAAAAACACAACCCTCAACTTTAAGACACTTGCCCCTAGCAAGGGCACTTAAGAGTTAGAATGGTTTTCTAATGGTTAGATTTTGTATGCAGTTTGGATACTAAGTACATTTGTTTGCTAGAACTGCCATAACAAAATATCACATACTGGTTGGCATAAACGACAGAAATTTATTTTCTCATGGTTCTGGAGGCTGGAAGTACAAAATCAAGGTGTTAGCAGGTTTGGTCTTTTCTGTGGTCTTGGTTTGTATATAGCACTTTCTCACTGTGTTCTCACATGGTCTTTCCTCTGTGCATACACACCCCTAGAGTGTCTCTGTGAGTCGAGATTTCCTCTTCTGTAAAGGAGACTATCAGGTTGGGTTAAAGCTGACTCTAAAGGATTTCTTTTAACTTAATCATTCCTGAAAGGCCCTTTCTCCAATATAGTCACATTCTGAGGTACTGGAATTTAGAATTTCAGCATATAAATTTTGGGGAGGACACAATTCAGTCCATAACACAATGAAATCATAAAGAGAGCCTCTTCCTTCCTTCCTCCCTCCCTCCCTCCCTCCCTCCCTCCCTCCCTCCCTCCCTCCCTCCCTCCCTCCTTCCTTCCTTCTTTCTTTCTTTCTTTCTTCTTTCTTTCTTTCTTTCTTTCTTTCTTTCTTTCTTTCTTTCTTTCTTTCTTTCTTTCTTTCTTTCTTCTTTCTTTCTTTCTTTCTTTCTTTCTTTCTTCTTTCTTTCTTTCTTTCTTTCTTTCTTTCTTTCTTCTTTCTTTCTCTTTCTTTCTTTCTTTTTCTTTCTTTCTTCTTTCTTTCTTCTTTGATTCTGTTGCTTATAAGAAAATCCTAAAATTGTCTCTTTAAGAAAAAGTTTGTATTTGTGCTACTTTTATATTAAATGAGAGAATCCAAGATCACAGATGAAGATCTGGCCAGAATTAGGAGGGGTTTTGTAGTTCTCTTGAGTCATCCATTTATTAACAGAGAAGCTGCCACTCACCTCATTAAGTGATGTTTATCTAGGTAGTCTCACTACATTGAATGGAAAGCCCACAACCCACATGTCTAATGTCCACTGTTAACCTTAAAATTGTCACTTTTTCCAATGAGAAATCACTTTAATACATGTATTCTTCCTCTGAGCCTTTGCAGGTTGTTTTCTTTTCCTTGTTGGACACTGTTTTTTCTTCTGTCTCAATTAGAAAGAGGAAGATTTGATTCCCCCAATAGTTTTCAATAAACAGAGTATGTGGACTTGCCTTTAGCATGTATCTCTGTTAGTTGGGTCTTGATCCAATTCTCTAAGAGGCATGTGCACAATTCCAAGTATAGCTCTCCATCTTTCTCTGGGGAATGCATCATTCTTTCTGGCCCAGCATTTTTTTTTTTTTTTTTTGGTGGAATTCTTCCTCCTAGAATGACATGGGCACCATTAGGCCCGCCTAACCCTAACCCCACCATTCCTATCCACTTGCTCTCTAGGGAATACACCTATGTATGTGTGTGTGTGTAATATATATGTGTGTATATGTATATTACATAGGTGTAAATATATATATATATTACTATATATATATTACACACACATAGGTGTAGGTGTATATATATATGTAGGTATATATATATGTGTGTGTATATATATATATATATATATATATATATATAGGTATATATATATATATGCTCTGTATGTACATTTGAAAGGAAGATTGGGTAAAGAGAAAAGGCAAACATTTATTCTGACTCCCTGGCAAGTCTGCACTTATAATTTTGTTATTATCTTTCAACATCTAAAGTTGTACCAATACCTCTGGTGAAAAGATACTTCTTAAAATAGGCTTTTTATTATGCAGTTTTTTATAGCTTCATATTCATCCACCAGCAAACATTTTTGAGTATTTGCCACATATCTATCATTTTCTAGGTACTGAAAGTTGCTGATTATGTGAATAAAAACATCTTTTAATAACTTTTGTCCACAATGTAGCTGGTGTAGCTTGTGCTCCATGACATCACTTATAGTTAGGATGGAAAAGTATTAAGCACTTAAGAAACATCCTAACCTACAAATTATTTTGAATGTCTTCATCCCATCTTAATATCAGTGGAAGATTTGTTTTTTTGGCACTGTGACTTACACAGACAGAGAGACAATATGGCAAATTTTTCATGCTTCTATTACGAAGAAATGTAAAGACCATTGTTCTCAGTCAACATTTTAAGAGATTTAACTTTAAGGTCATTCCATGTTGTAGAAACACAAAGCATGCCAAATTTAATATTTACAGAAATCTTATTTTAGTTTAGACTTCTTTCCTTTTCTTTAATTGGCAAACCTAAAGTTTCTTTTCCTTCTTCTCTGCCAACAACAGGTTACTGAATCATACATTCAGCAAAAGTAAGCATTTAGATATTGTATCTAAAGTTTTAACAGAGAGCCAAAATAGAAATCTAAAATAGGCATTAGTTCATTTTTGAAAAAAAAAAATCCATTGATGTGAAGTTAGAATCATCTATCCATTATATAAATTGTACTTTAAAAACAATTGGTGTTTTTCTGTTGATATTTACCATTGGTTGATATGATCGTCTCTATCTAAAATTAAAAGCTTCTTTCTTACATATAAAAAAATTAAATGAGCATTATTAGCATTATGTTAGGAATACAGATACATAGAAGTGGCCTGTGATCTAGAACATACTGTTCCATTCTTAGTCCAATTTGTGATTCTCTGAAAACCTTCATTCCTGTGGTTTTAACTATAACAACAAATGTAAGGCCAACTAAACAGTAGATTCCCAAGAGACAAATGTCTTACATTGTCATCAAATGTCAGCCCAAAACTGGGGCAGGGAACCCTGGGTGGCGCAGCGGTTTAGCGATCCTGGAGACCAGGGATCGAATCCCACGTCGGGCTCCCGGTGCATGGAGCCTGCTTCTCCCTCTGCCTGTGTCTCTGCCTCTCTCTCTCTCTCTGTGTGTGTGACTATCATAAATAAATAAAAATTAAAAAAAAAATGTCAGCCCAAATCTGGGGCAATACTAGATGCTGTGCCTGGAGATTAATTAAGCCATTTATGGTCAGTGTTTCATTGTTCTTGTTTAAGAAACAATGACATATTGAAAAAATAAGCAGATTTCCTCCCCTCTCTCTCTTTGACCTATATAGCATTAGCATTTTTTTCTTTCCTTCATCTTACATTATTACAAGCAGAGAATTAACTTGTGATTCTTCCAGTGTTTTTCTTCTATTTGTCAGTATGTTTATCTGTGTGCATTGAAGCATACAGATTCGAGGATGAGACAAGAATCATGACAAAACCGGCATTAAACTAATTTATCAAATGCATATGAAATAATCTTTTTAAGTGCAAAATAATGTGTACATTAAACCAAACTGTCTGACATTGAGGAAAAAACAGGAAAAAAAATATTTTTAAAGTAGGTAAAGCAATAAGAAATCGATGTTTTAGAATATTCTAAACAATATTCTTCCAAGAATAAAAATCACACTTAGAATTTTTTTTAATTATGTTGAAGTTGCCAATAAATACTTTTAGGAAGGATAATTTAAAGAATAATTAAAATTCTTCACAAAAAAATGATTTTTTTACTTAAGATGATTTAATGAAAAAATATAGTAATAATATTTTATATTCATGAGTACTTGACAAGTATGAAGCATATTCACAAATATTTCCATTCAAATGGAAGATAATCTTTGCATCATCAATTCTACGAAGTTTGAATGTGAGAGTTCTCAAAATGTTACTTGATTTGAATTCAACCATGTGACATCAACTGTAAAGGAAACAATGTTTGTTTTTCCTGATCTTTTCATCATTAAAAAGAAACATTATATACCAATTCTTTATCACCCAGCAAATATGTTAGATTAACTAAAGTATGAAAGCCTAAACATGGAGGTGTTAATAATCCACAAATGGGTCTGTTAATACCAGTTTACAGGTTTGCTAAAAGAAAAACAGACATATTAAAAATGTTTAGAGTTTACTTGAGAAACATCTATTTCACTTGGGCAGCACCAAACTAGAAATAGTTAGGAGCACTTATATTTTAAAACGTTGGAAGTCACACAACTAGTTTTGGAAGTATGTATAAGCTCTAAAAATGCAAAAAGAACTTCGCATTGTTAATATTTGGAGTGTTATCTTGATTATCAGGTAGCCTTATGTCTAGCCTTCATTTGTGTTTTACTTTTGTCCGTTTCTGTCTGGAAGAAGTTATTTACTGAGCTTTTACTTAGAAAGTAATTCTGGTGAAAAAAGTGTAAGCAGGGCTTTTTATTTTCAGGGTGGTAGTGTTATTTCCTCTCTTCTTTCAGTATACATAGTTATGTACAGAATGCAATAGAGTAACCAAAATTTTCAGATAATAGACCATTTTTTATATTTTCTCATTAAATATATAGCATACCCTTTTAGGATCCTGATTAATAAATAGCTGTTATAAATCTCTTAGCTTCTTCTATGTAACCAATAGTTTATGGAAGTGAAATTTCTTAGTGAAATTATTTTCCTATTGATTCAGAATTAACTTAAGCACAGAGGTATAGCTATAGGTATAACACTGTTCACAAGGTATAATGTGAGTTTTAAAAATTTTTTTAAAGATTTTATTTATTTATACATGAGAGACACAAAGAGAGAATGAGAGAGACAGAGACATAGGCGGAGAGACAAGCAGGTTCCATGCAGAAAGCCCAATGTGGGATTCAATCCCGGGATCACGCCCTGAGTCAAAGGCAGATGCTCAACCACTGAGCCACCCAGGCATCCGAATAACGTGTTTAAAAAAAAAGTTCTTAGTTTTATAAATGTCCTCCTTCACAAAAAAAAGTTCAGAAAAAAATACTATACTTTATGTAAATATCTGTTTTATTAACTGATACTGTAAGCATGCATGATATATGGTTTAATATCCTGGCTTTGCAGTCTTTAAGACAATCAGTTCATTGATTTGTAAATTGATTCAAAAGCCCTTTTTGATAGTTATAGAATTCAATAAAGCTAAAATTATTTAAAACAAGAAAAAAGTGGATTTAAATCTCATTTTAAATAGAATGACAAACCCCCATAGCTTAATGAAAATAAACTTGGATGCAAGTTTTAGCCTTCTGGTGGAAAACTGCCAAAAAAGCTTTCACTAGATAACAATCACTGTAATTATAATAGCAACTGACAATGGTTTAAATATGACCCCCAAACACATCCTTTAAGAAATCACAATGCTCTTAAACAATCACTTGGTCAATGACAGGGTTATGGGTATGAGTATGAGAAGCCAGGATGACAAGAATGGGGAAAGCAGGTGTCCTGTACAAAAAGAAGACCACCAAACCTGCTGGGATAATTTAGATAATTAATTTTGTCCTTGAATTGACATAGTTGTTTTAAATTTGGCATATTTTGCCACCCTGTTTTATTTTACTGATAATGTTAGAAAGCTTTTCCATGAGTTGATATAACTGGTTTGAAGTTGGGGCATTAATGGTATTTTGCTAATATGACACTTTGTTTTATAATCCTTTGGTTTACATTATTCCAAACTAGTAATTGGTTGAAATATTTAAAAAGAAAGCTTACAATTTCAGTAACAGATGTACTTATTTTTCTTACTAAATTTAACACATTTACCATGTATGCATACACAGTGTGTGTATAGATATACGTATCATACACATGTATATGCACATACTCACATGTATACATGCATGTATTAATATAGCCAAACACTTGTCTTACTTGGGAACTTGAATAAGTATAGAGAGAGAATAATTAAATATAAAAAATGTAAATTAGCAGAAGTAGAAATTTGGGCTATGCAAAGCCCACAGAATTTCAGCAGTTTAGCTGTTAACTGTTATTTGTCCAGGACTCCAAAATTGAGTCATTGATGTTTCTAGGAGTAAGTACAGTTTTGCTGTAGTCTGGACCAGTGTCCAGAATTATACGTTAATAATCAGAGAATACTTGTTATTTCTCAAAAAATTCCTGGAGGAATAGAAAAGTACCAAATACTGCTGTGGATTAGAAACTAAAGTGTAAAAGTCAAGAATGTGATCCATGCCCTCAGTAAAGGTAGTCCCTAGCTCAAAAAGTCCTGTTAGTATGATCAAGACTACTTTTCCATGCCTTCCTAAAATAAATGAAAAATACCAAAGTAAAGATCCTTTCAAAAGGAGATATAGTGGAATTTTACCTTCTCTTTAGATTTTGGTAATTAAAGCACTGTTTATTCTACAACATGTGTAACCTCAGCTGTTTCTCCTTTGTCTTCTCATGTTCCATGAACTCTCCTTAAGTACAATCCGTGAACTCTCCTCAAGTACATTCTGTACTTTACCTTAGTTTTAGAACCTCTTACACAGAAATGCCTCTTCAATGAATTGTACCCATTCTGATCACACATTTCATTTAGCATTTATATTCATATTATTTACATACACTAATATTGTTTTCTATTTGCCTTTAATATAACTGTGGAATCTTTTAGGTCATCAAGGAATTCTTCTATCATTTTACATAATTTAGAACATATTTATTTATTTATTTATAATGATTTAGTATCGTAAAATAAAGGCACTGCATGTATAAGCAAAATACTTTTTCTTTCCCTTAGAAGTGCTCGAATAAATTATATCATAACAGGCACAAAATTTTGATGATGCTCAGCTTTTAGAGAATTTAAGAATAATAATTTTTAATGTAGAAGTCCTTCAACTTCAAAACAAGAAAGAACCAGGTCTGAAATTGAGTTTAAATGTACTAAAAGTGGGAATACAAATAGTTCAGATGGTCAGTTTTTTTTTTTTCTGGGAACATCTCAAATTGCTTTCTGTTAATATGGATAAGTTTATAATTACTTTCAGATAAAGCGGAAGTTAAAGCTTACAATACTCCTTCCTAGCTGTAATAAACTTAGGCTAATTCTAGATAAAAATTTTTCAACAAAGGTAGTACCGCCCCCTAGGGGTTGTTTTGGAAATCTGTGGAAGTTTTTTAGGTGTTACAATGATTGGGTGACAACACTTTTGATTAATGGAAGGGTGCTAAAGTTTCTTGATATTCTGTAATGAATGATACAGTCCCCCACAAAAGTTCATCACACATCAACACACAAACTTGGAATACCCCACTGAATATTAATGTAGATAAAAAACTTGCTCATAATTATGTCCACCTAGAACCTATCTTCATTTTACATATAAAGATTTTCTGCACAATTTTAATTTCCACTAAATCTTCCAAGAATGGGAACTGCCATTTACCTTTATGGAAGACTATACTGTGTTCTGTTTGGAAATCTGGAGTTATTCAACATTTTAGAAAATCGCATTACCAAACACACTAGCTCTCTAGCTGAGTTGCAATAAAGCATACCTGCATCAGTCTGCCTTTGCAGCTCTCATATTTTGATGACTCCACATGTCATTGCAAACACCTAACCCTTCATTATGTCTTCTAGTGTTGTCATGCCTGAACAATAAGAGCACACACCGATTATTTTGTTACAAATAAAATTATTTCATTTTATTTTATGATAAATAATTTTATTTTTCCCTTTATATTACCCCAGTATGATCATTTTTAGTTGTGCATGCACATGGGTTGTATTGTCTATAAATTTCACGTCAGGAGAGTAAAGCAAACACTAGAAAATATTTGTCTTAGTAGCAGGACATTGGATCTAATAAGATCAAGAACCACTAGATATGATGCGAGTGGCCTTTGAATATCCCTTGGAGCTTTTAAGGTCAACGTTTTGCCTGCTCAGGTATTCCTTTGTAATAAAGGGATAATCTGGGAAGTTTGGAATGCATGTAGTGGCCAAAGTGAATAGAAAAATAGAGCATGATAACGTTAGTTCTGCTAGTTCCTGAAAGGGGCATGGACATAAGCACAAATAAGAGACTATGGAGTTGATCTCTCAGTGAGTTTGCAATGATGGTAAGCCTGTTAGTATTAGGGGAATACAGGGTGTATCGATAGAAGCAAGCTGTCCGAGTTTCCCATGTAGACAAGGAGAGTGAAGGGCCATAAAAATGATATGTGATTTCTTTCCTGTCATTTTGTTGATGCTTTACATTTTCTATGATTTCCTGTTATTGGCTTTTTATTGCTCTTTTGTATATTTTCCATCTAGCTGGCTAGATAGACAGTTTTGCTATTATCTTTTCCAGCAATAGTCTCAATGCAAAATCTTTTTCTTTTTACATTATCCACATTTTAAGCTCTGTACTTTGGTGTTACGTGCCTGGAAAAAGCCTTTCAAACCTTTTAAAAGGAGCAAGTCAAGGGTCGCCTGGGTGGCTCAGTCAATTAAGCGTCTGACTTCAGCTCAGGTCATGATTTTGGAGTCCTGAGATCTGCTGTATCTGGGCACCCAACTCAATGGGAGTCTGCTCCTCCCTCCCTTTCTGCCCCTCCCCTAATTTGTGCATGTGCTCTCTCTTTCTCCCTTTCTCAAATAAATACATAAAATCTTTAAAGAAAAAAAAAAGAGCATGTGGGTGATGTACTTTTACAGCCTCTTCGTATTAAAGATTACCTGTTTCTTTTACTTATGAAAGACAAGTTGGATACATGTACAGTTCTTAAAATGCAAAAAAAAAATGTAGGTGCACATAGAAACATCTCAAATTAATTAAGACCTGTATTTGGGGAAAAGAGAAGAGTGTGTGTTTTCTCATTTGGTGGATAATTTCAAATTTGTTTTTCCTTAGAATTAAGTATTTTTGATAAGATGCTTTTGATGAAATTGTCTAGAATATGTTTGACCTTTTTGACATTCATTTTTTTAACTTCAGAAAAATGTGTTTGAGCTATAGTCTCTATTGTTCCTTACCTATTGCTCAAAAAGTCTTCTTTACCACTGTCAATAATGCTGAAGTTGCATTTCTATTTTCTCATCTATTGTGTTTTTTCTCATTAATTTTATGTTTTAACTTTTCCTTCTGCATCTAAGAGGACTCTTCAGATCCTATTCTTTTATTTTTCAGCGTCAGTTCTAGCCCATCTACCTTACGTATGCTTTAAAATTCTGCTGTTGTTGTTTTATTTACCTTGTAATTCTTCCTCATGTCTTTTGCATACCTTTATAACTCATTCTTTTATCCATTTATCTCAATCTTCCCCCTGGGGATTTCTGCCCCTATTTAATAAAAACTTCCTTTGGGGTGGGAGAGAACAAAAAAACCTTCCCTTTATTCTTTACTGACGAGGATCAACAAATTTTCTAATTTTTATTTTGAATTTTGGGATAATTATTTCCTGGGAATTGCTTTTTCTCTAATACTTGCTGATGTTTTCACATTCTTGTTTGGGGGCATTTTCTTTGCTCCTTTGTTTTTCCATTATGTCCTTTTATTTTCTGGCTACCAAGGGATTCCTGTTTTAGATACATAAATATATAGATATAAGCAGTTTCTGTTTCAATTCCTAGAGTCCGTAAGGTTTTCAGTTAATACTTAAGATTATTCCCTATACAGGTGTCCCAGTGCTGTGATGCCATGAAAGGCACAATGCATAAAAATCTGATCTCTTCCAAATGGACTGCTCTTGGGCGGCAATGTGCCACTTCAATTACCACATACTTTCCGCACAGTTGTTTTCTGGACAGAGAAAGGGAGATGTACGGATGATGAACAGCCCTCTAACTGCCCACAAAAACCTCCATCTTGCAGTAGAAGAATGGCTGCCAAGTTTCCTATTTAGAAATAGTCTTTTTTCTTATTCAAGAGCCAGACAGTGGCAAAGGCATGATGCAAGGTACTTTTATAAGGCACTTTGTTCTGTGTTCTGGATATAAAATGAGTGGACAACTGAGTACATATTTTATTCCTATTCAATCAAGTTGTTATTAGTAAAAAGTAAGTTGTGTGACAAAATCTAAGAGAAGAAGGAACTTCAGACAGATCATATTTTTAATAAAATCATGAGCTGAAGAGAGGTTAAAAACAGGATGAACCCAAAAGATTTGACCTTTTAGAAATCTCAGTAATGCTGTAGAGATGACAGTAAAAGGAGTTTTGGATACTAAATTCATAATACAGTGAATTGAAAGCGAATGAAAAGTGAGGTTGTGATTGTTCAATGTACTTGTAAGAAATCTGTCTTTAGTGGGGAGGGAAATAAGATAAAAGTCTACAGAGAGGTCAAGATACTTTTTTTAGAAACAAACAAAAAAAAACCTTGCTGCATAGAAAGGCTCAGTCTAGGGGCCTCTGTGTGGCTCAAAGTTTGAGCGTCTGCCTTCAGCTCAGGGTGTGATTCTGGGGTCCAGGATTTGTGTACCACATTGGGCTCCTTGTCAGAGAGCCTGCTTCTCCCTCCGCCCATGTCTCTGCCTCTCTGTATCTCTCATGAATATATAAATAAAATCTTAAAAAAAAAAAGGCTCAGTCTAAATTAAATGCACTCAAAAGGTTGAAAAGTCAAAGAACTAAATGCATGTTCTTAAAGCCTGTTGTTCCTATCAGAAGAAACAGTCTTAGGCAGAATTGACTGGTTGTATTGGATCTCTGTGACATTTCTGTTATTTAGCAGTGTAAATTAAGAGGTGCACAACTTGTGAAAAGGTGGACTTCCAACAGAGGGAAGTGGTTAATAGCATGGATTCAGATACTAAACTACCTGTGGTTGAATCCTAGCTCTGCTACATGCTAGCTGTGTGACCTTGGGGAAGTTACTGAAAGCTATCTTAATCTCTCTGTGTTGCAATAATTATATCCAACGCATTGGTTTGTTGAGTAGATTAAATGAGTACTAGAATCGTGGAAGAAAGTAAAAGTTACACAAGTGCTTATTAAGTAAATAAAAATCAAATATCAGTCATATCTATTATTTAACCTATTAGGTTGGTTTAATAAGTTAACTAGTAATTTTCATAAAGTTTAAGCTTTTCTCAGAGATGATTTTTAATTTGGATGGTCTATTACATATATAGTCATTGATATTTAAACCATTCATTATATTTGCCAAACCCAAAATTCCTAAAAGATTTTTGGAAATCTCTTTGGAAAGCAAAGACAGTTTTCTTGTGGTCAGCATAGAGTTATAAAGTTGCATTTTTAAATAATCTCAAGCTTATAAGAATGTAGCTTGCAAAACGAATAGAAAGAATTTTTGCCCCTGAATCTTTGAAAGTAATTTGCCAATGTCATATCCAATTAACCTTGTAGTTTCCCAAAAATATGAACATTCTTCTACTTAAACATCCATCAAAATGGGAAGATTGACAATGAAATAGTACATTCCTACTTCTACCATTCCTTCCACATCTATCAGTTGAATTCTACTACAGGAAAGGCTGTTTTTTCTCATCTATTTATTTGTTTTATTTACATCAGTATGAACCCATGGATTCCTATACTGTTTGATGGGTTATAAACAGTTATTACTATTATTTTAATGCCCAAATTTTGCCCAATTTGGCCAGTGGGAGCTCCTTCAGGCTGGCCTTGTGTCCTTTTAACATACCTCACTATCTTACTTTCCAACACAATAGATTCTGGGGTCATTTTGTATCAGCCATTTCTCCAGCAAACTCTAGTTTCTTTTAGTGGGGAATACTACTTAGAAGCCAAGATCTGGCACTATGTGTGCTTACTGTGTTTGGGGTGCCAATGCTACCCAGTCCTTTCAGTGGATGGAGCTAGGATACACATACACACTCACACACACACACACACATCTATTTTTTTCTCCATTTACCCATATATATTGAAAATTATATATTCCCCCAACAATTCCAATTCCAATGTACCACAACAGGTTCATTCTTTCTATCTTTCCATCTTTATAACTTCTTTGGCAATGAGAAACCTAGCTCCTATTGCTCTAAATCTATTTCATCAATATCTCCTATGTAACATATCTCCACCAGATCACCACCCTAGATGACCACTTTTCTCACTTGGGCTTCAATCTCTGGCCACTTTCCTTGCTTAGGCTCTAAACTCTGATAGTAGGGCCACCCAATGTTTCACCAGGAAACCTTGACCTTATCTTCTGGCTTTTAGAGGAACTTATTCAGAAAGGAAAAAGGAAGGAGAAAGAATGAAAGAAAGAGAGCAGACAGACAAGCAGGAAGTACAATCAATATACTGTAAGTATGAGTTTCAAGTTGTATAATTAAAATATCAAGACTGTATCTACCTTTAAGAAATTCCATTACTAAAAAAAAAAAAGAAATTCCATTACTAAGGCTAAAAAAATACTCTTATAAATAATCAAAATGTCAGGGCATACAAAATCTCAAAAGGACACTACTTTAACAGTAGGCATTTCATGTTAGATAAGGGCTCCATTTATTGTCTATATAATTCACAATGATAAGTATCTGCAGTAACGCTTTACACTTGCTATGTTTGACATTTTCACTAAAGTGACTGAATCAAATACCTGGATAATCAGCTACTGTGAAGTTAGTCAACATATATTAAGCAAACAAGAGAATTTGCATGAAATAACTATTTCTAGTATTCTCTTAGTTTCCTTACATCATCCCAGGACCATGAAAAAAATTTCTTACATTGACCTTACCTAGCTCTGAACTCACTATAAATAAATTATTGAGTCTTTCCATCTCTGTAAAGTACCAAAGAGCTCTTGGGCATGATGCATTTTTAAAATTCTTTAAAAAATCAATTTCATTTCATGACAGATTACTAATAGCTTCCACCCTTCCTTTTAGGGTGCATACATTTCTAGCAACACAGGAAGTGATAGGAAAATTGACAGAATGGTGCCAGGTCAGTGGATATTTTTATGCTCAACTTGAATTAGCAATTTCAAAAACATTTTCTTCTCTCTTTCCTTCTATGTTATGTGTGCTGCAAACATACAGTAGCTACACATAGTGTCCCATGAGACAGCTCTAGAGATTTCTACAAATACAGCCTAGAAATGCTCTCTAAGGTTAGTAAGACTGAACTTGACTGATCTTTTATTTTATTAATTTCCTTAAAACTTTGTATTCTTTAGTATTTTGAAGCTAAGAATTTTTTTATTTATAGCATTATCATTTGTCAATCTTACTATTAATTAGCAAGTTTCTGATATCTTAGGAACTTAATAGTGTTGAAATAAATGTATTATAAACCTTTAGTTATCAAGCAGAGCTTCATCACTTTTAAATACAATTTTAGCCTATTTCTTCTTTAAGTCATGTTTAAAACAACACTTGAGGAAGATTGTCAATATATCTTTTCCTTATGTAGTCACAACAATATCTTTACCTTGTAATATGTGAAAGCTTAAATACATATATTCTAAACCATTGACAACCAGGTTACTTATCTATTTCCAGCTGTTCCTCTACTTCCCTCGGGCTGCTTTGATTTTTACCTACACAGACCTCAAATCTCTTGATCTTTCCCCTTCCTCAATACACTTTTTTTTTTTTCCTCAATACACTTCTGGTCTTTTTTTCCCTACACATCTTGACTCCATGATTGATGTGTAAAGTAAGACTCTTTGTCCTCCTTGTCCATTTGGACTACATACCCCAAATATGAGGGAAAAAAATCCACATTTCCTTACCCTGCTTGGCTTAAGCACTGCAGGAGAAAAAGGCATACAACCTCAGACTGGTGCAAATACCAGCGTATGTTTTCCAACTTCATTTGATTTTTAACGCCTGTCTTTTATTCTTTTATATTATTTCTATTACAGCATCTCTCATTTTTCTAAAATATTCCAAATGTTGAGGCTGCCCTTATAACATTAAGAAATTATTTTGCTGAGAAAATAACTACCAGGTTAAAAAAAAAATGGCATCAGGTCAAATTTGACCTTCAAATTTGATGAAGGTCAAATGTATGACCTTCATCATACATATGCTATTACTCCTCCTTTCTTTCATTCTCAAGAGATCAGTTGGAGCACCTTCCATTCATAAGTCATCCCCTGTCCATGCTCTGATTGCATGGTTCCTATTTCCTCCAGCACTCTGCTCTGGTCCCCACCCGTAACACTTTACTACTTGTTGGATTTTTCCCTCAGACTATAGATACTTAAATCTCTATTCCCTTATAAGCAAACAAGCAAATGAACAAAACTACCATAAGCTTCTGTGATTAAATCATTGTCTAAACATTGCCTTCTGTTTCTTTTCTTTGTCTGCTAAGCCTCTCTGCTAGTCACTCCTTTTCTGTCTGATAGTCTTTCTTTATTTACTCTACAAATGACCCTAGGAATGTCATCAGTGTCTCACTAATATCTAATGTCAGTGGACATGTCTTGGCCTTCATGGTACTAGACTTCATTGAAGGTCTCGAGGCTTTGTGCTACTGTCTCTCATGTTTTCAGCTCTCTGTTGCATTATCTAGCATGCTACCATGCTCTCCTACAACTTCTCTTGCTACCCTTCTTACTATTAGTTTTCACATTCCTTAATTAGATTCTATTTCTCTAAACACAAATTTTATGCTGCTGTGTCTAGTGACCTTTAGTGAATGGCTTAAATCTATGTTTGGGTGGCTCAGTTAACCTGTATACTCAGTTAAGTATGCAACTCTTGATTTTGGCTCAGGTCATGGTCTTGTGGTCATGGGATAGAGGCCTGCGTCAGGCTCTGCACTCAGCAAGGAGTCTGCTTCAGGTTCTCTCTTCCTCTCCCTCTCACTCACTTTCTCTCTGTCAAATAAATAAATAAAATCTTTAAAAAAACAAAATCTGTGTTTGGCAGAGCACTAGAGGTTAAACAGAAAAACACCAGGGATAGTGTTTAAATATAGTGTTTACATAGAAGATTAATTGAAAATCATAACTTCAGCATTTTTCTGAGTGTGTTACCATGAAAATGTTTTTTTTAAAAAGCAGGAAAAAGAATAAAACACAAAATTCAGCATAGTAATTACTTCAAGTGGAAAAACAGTGATATCATAGGAGAAAAATACTGATAAATGCAATTATAGCAGAAAAACAGCATTGCAGAAAAATATGTAATTATTTAGGAAGGAGTTAAAATATATATTTTAGGTAGAAAAGAAAATTCAAAAGAGTATGCAATGATGGATTTCATTTTTATATATTTTTTAAATTTTTACAGGAAATACTACTTGGTGATAAGGGAAAAAAAGTTATTTTAAAGATCCCACAAAATATATTATGATCAGAAAGGTCATTAAAATTGACATGAGTATATGTTGAAAAGCATGTGAGCTTAATTTTTAAGGTTGTCCCCCCAAATTCTTACATATAATCTATGAAGATATTATGTGAAATAGTACAACCTGCTGAGAAATTCTCCACGCTAAAAACAAAATCAATGAATTATTATGCATCAATATAGCAAAGAAAAAGTGTTTTGAGTTTTACTTTAAAAATAAAATTGAAAAAAAATAAAATAAAATAAAATTGGAGGGGCAGCTGGGTGGCTCAGTGGTTGAGTGTCTGCCTTTGGCTCAGGTCATGACCCCAGGGTCCTGGAATCAAGTCCCGCATCAGGTTCTCTGTCTATATTTCTGTCTCTCTCTGTGTGTCTCTCATGAATAAATAAATAAAATCTAATAAATAAATAAATAAATAAAATTGGATAGAAAGAGCAGTTATCAAAAAGGAATATTTCCAGTTCTCTATTCATGCTACTTTTGAAGCAGAAGTGAATCAGTTACTTCTTTCTTGCTTAGAAATTCATATCATATGGATATTAATTTTATTATATTAATTAATTTTATTATATTAATTTAAATACAAATATGAAATTCATATCATATTTATATTTAATTCATATCATAACTGCTTAGAAATTCATATCAAATTTAAAGGAAGCCTGTTTGGTGTTAAGATAGAAAAAGTCCAATCAAATCTCTGCATGATCTCAAAAGAAAACTGCTCCATTACAATTGCTCCATTGTTTTTCTCCCTTCTGTGTCAAACAAAATCAAACAAATCAACAGCAGTCTCTCATTTTTTTATTTGTAGTCATGTGGTGTAAGTTAAATGTGATATATTTGGAGGTGTTCTGCATCAGTGAAGTCTTGGATGGATATTTTACTGAGCCTGTTTCCTCATCTGCAATATG
Organism: Canis lupus baileyi; assembly: GCF_048164855.1. NCBI lineage: Eukaryota > Metazoa > Chordata > Mammalia > Carnivora > Canidae > Canis > Canis lupus. The sequence goes on along the minus strand of NC_132855.1, from coordinate 49,568,054 downwards.
ACTTTAATGATTACTATCTCATAAGATTGCTTAAAGGCTAAAATAAAATATTGCAGGAGAAAAAAAAGCAGTTTTTAAGTGATTAAAAATGCTGGAATTTGTTTGCTGTAATTATTCAAGTTCTGACAGTCTGGGATTCAATAAAATAATTACTTCTGAATCAAAAAAATGAGTTATATGTGTATTGAGAACTTTTATAATCTTTTGTTGCTCACACTCCACCAGGCTTGGCTCTGGTCTTTAATAAAAATGGGAAAGTTTATGATAGCCAGAGAAAGTTAGCAAAGAGAAAATAAAGTTAGATGCAATATCACAGACTGACTCCGAACCCTCTTGCATCTGCTCTGATCTGAGGGTATCAGGAAGATCTCTGCATAAAAATTGTAGTTATTACAATCTTCACTGTTTACAGATAAGAAAACTATGAGCTGAGGAGATAACGTGACCAAGGCAAACTTAACAGTCCTGGCAGGTAGTTGATTTTCTGTCCCCTAAACTAAGAATCTGAAAGGTCAAAGACTAACCCTTATTTACAGAATAAAAAAAGAATAAGTGGAAATGTCAGATGACACAGCAACATAGCTAGCTGTGAATTTCTTATCTATAAAGCAGGAATAGTAATACATATCTCAAAAGGTTGTTCAATAAATACTCCTTAGTTACATAGGTAATTGGTGCCAGTTCTACAAATATAAAGTCAAATCCATACCGGCAAAAATAAGCTTTATATAGAAGGATGCAATAAGGAATATTGCTCCCCCCCTTTTTTTTTTGCCCACTGAGCACCAAAGTATCCAAATAATATTCAGAAAAGTCTATCCAAGTGGAGCATCCTTATAACATTCTATGCTTCTTACCTAAGAATTTGATGAAGAAGAATGATTTTTAATAAATGATTTATTGAAAATAAGTGAACTTATAATATGAAGCTTAAAAAAAGAATTACTTAATACACCCAAACAAAAGTAAGATATACTGTTTTGAGCATTTCAATATTAACTTTTAACTGCTTTCCACTAAGGAGCAGATGATATTTTTAGTCAACATATTTCACTAATCCATTTTACAAATATTTAATGAAAATTACTTTGTACCAGGTATTCTTCAAAGCCCTTGGGATCCATCAGTACATAAACAGATAAAGATCACTGCCTTTGTGGAACCCGGGTACTTCACATTAGAGCAGTGTAATAGCAAATGAGAAGTGTTGTAAGGAAAGGAGAGAGAGAGCAAGTTAGGAGGACTAGGAACACTAGAAATGAGGTACAGATTTCAGTTTTAGCTAGAATGATCATAAAGCAAAGACTTAAAGGACAAGAGGGAGATAGTTTTGCAGATTAACTAAGGGAAAATCTGCCAGGCAGTACAAAAGCCCTTAAGCAGGAGCATGACCATTATACATAAAACATATGGTGACCAATGCATTAAAAAAAAAAAAAAAAGTGACAGAAAGAAGATCATGGAAATAAAAAGATTCTAGGGCACAAAGGGCTTTGTAGACCCAATAAGAACTTTAACTTTTACTAGGTGAAGTGGGCAGAGAAGTGACATTTTAGCTTTTATGAGAATCATTCTGATTGCTGTGTTGAAAATAGGCTTAGGAGGCTATGGAGCCAAAGGCAGAAGGAGAGAAGCCAGTTAGAAAACTATTACAGGAGCTCATGGGATAGATGATGTGTCTTGGATCAAGATAATAGCCGTTATGGTGAAAATAAGTTGAATTCTGGATATATTCTGAAGGAAGCACCAACAACATTTGCACAGATTGAAAATGAAGCATGAAAGTAAAAGGGAAGTCAAGGAGGACCACGGTGATATTACCCTTAGAAATTAGAAGCATTAATTTGCCATCCACTGAGATGATGAAGGCTGAAATTGGGGTAGACTTGGGAGAAAGATCAGGTAGGCTGGGGTGAATTGAGATTTGGACATGTTGTGGTTTAGATATTTCTTAGAAATTCAAGAAAAGCAGATGATCAGATTGTATATTAAAGTTGGTTTGAGAGGGGATCTCTGGGTGGCTCAGCCATTTGGTGCCTGCCTTTAGTCCAGGGCATGATACTGAAATCCCAGGATCGAGTCCCACATCAGACTCCCTGCATGGGGCCTGCTTCTCCTTCTGCCTGTGTCTCTTCCTCTCTCTCTCTGTGTGTCTCTCATGAATAAATAAAACATCTTTAAATAAATAAATAAATAAATAAATAAATAAATAAATAAATTTGGTTTGAGAAATGAGTCTGGGCTCAGGAGATACATTTTGGAGTCATGGTCATTGAAATGGTGGCATCTAAAATAATAAGACTGAATGAAAAATAGAGTAAGTGTAGCTTGAGTGAAGGGAACCATAGACAGAGCTCTGAAACCCTTCAACACAAGAAGAAAAGGAGCAACCAATGATGTAGAAGGGAATGCAGTCTTTAAACTATATGAAGAGAATGACCATTTGCCACAATTTGCCTACCAGCTTGTGACTATTATTTCACTTTATTAATAGTGTCAACATGTTACTCTCAAAAGTATCTCATTTTAGATGATAAAGTATAATAATTAGTTGTGGCATATGTCACATAGGTCAAATAACATGAGGAATGAAAATAGACAAGTTGTAATGAGAATCAGATAGGTTATTCTTGAACATCCTACTTTCAGTAGAATATGGAGCTATGGTCTGAATATTTGTGTCCTCCTCAAATTCATATGTTGAAATTCTAACCTCCAAGATGATAGTATTAGGAGGTGGGGCCTTTGGGATATGATAGGTCATGAGAGCAGAGCCCTTATGAATGGACTAATGCCCTTATGAAAGCAGCCCCACAGAATTTTTTAGCAACTTCTACCGTGTGAGGATACAGCAAGAAGTTGGCAATCTGCAACCTGAAAGAGAGTCCTTGCCAGAATCTGATCATATTGGCACCATAATCTTGGACTTCTGGTCCACAGAAAGGTGAGAAATAAATTTCTGTTGTTAAAAAGCCACCTTGTCTGTGATATTTTATTATGGCAGCATGAGAAGACAAGGACATATGTGTACCAAATTCTGATTGGAGTTAAGAGAGATGGAGAGTAAGTCATTCATATCACTTCACACAATAAGGAAAATTACAAAAGCAGGATGAAGAAAAAAAAATTGTGTGAAAGCATGGGAGAACTCATAGGGTGGTAAAGAATTATGGGCCAAGGTCCAAGACACTATGAAATGTGAGTTTGACATTTAATGTCACTTTTCCCCCACAATGTAACTACTGGTGTCAGAAGAGGAGACTGAGTAGCTGAAAAGCTGAGCGATGTTTATGACTGCCTAATGTGTTAGAGGAACAAAAATTGGAACCAAGACCCCAAAAACTGGGAAAAAGGTCTGATAAAATTTGTCACCTGTGAGTTAAAAATACAGAGTATTATCCCTCACAGGAAGCTGTGATTTAATTCAATACCTGGTTTGAATTGAAACCAATTCAATTGGTTTGAGATGGTCCCTTGTTATTGGTACTTGCAACCATCCATAAGAGAAACATAAATTTGCACACTTAAGAAGATAAAATCATATCATCTTAAATTATGTTTATTATTTTCCAATATAATATGTAAAACTTACTTAAGTATATAACCAGGCTGACAGATCAACAAGGAAAAAAATAGAAGCCAGAAAGTTGAGAGAAAATAACTACCAACCTAGAATTCTATAAAGAATTTGAAGAAAAATCTCCTTCTGGAAATATGTCTAAATATATTTGCAGACAAACACTAAAAGAATTGATCACAAGAACTTAACACTAAATGTAACATTGAAGAGTGTTTTCCAAGTAAACTCGGTTTAGATTTAGAGGAAGAAATAAAGAGCAATGAAAAATGTTAAATATGTGGACAAAGCTAAATGAATATTGTATGTGAGAAATAATTTTAATAATGCTTATGTGAATAAAATCACAGCACAATAACAAAAATTAAGTCAAGAGGATGGTAAATCTTAAAGTGTTCTAAGATCTTTACTTTCTGTAAAGAAGGTGAAAATACCAGGTAATATTAAAATTTGATAAATCAAGGATTTGCACTTTTATCTCCAGAACAAATAATGAAAGCAAAGTTTAAAAATGTAAAACTAGGGACACCTGGGTGACAGCAGTTGAGTGTCTGCCTTCAGCTCAGGGCATGATCCCGGGATACGAGATCAAGACCAACATCAGTCTCCACGCGGGGAGCCTGCTTCTCCCTCTGCCTATGTCTCTGCCTCTCTCTTTCTCTCTTTCTCTCTTTCTCTGTGTCTCTCATGAATAATAAATAAATCTTTAAAAAAAATAAAAATGTAAAACTAACAAAGTAACAGGCAGCAGAAGAATATAAATAAAAAGTAATACAATTCAATCCAAAAGAAGCCAGAGAAGAAAAAACCCAGAAACATGGCAAGAATCTAGAAAGAATCCTGTATGGAGTTGGTTAATAGCTAGAGTAGAGCATGTGGTTTAGGGCCCCAAAGACAAATAAAACCAAAACATCTCTGGTAAGGCATCAAAAGTATTCTGTTCAAGGACTGAAATCTAAGTATAAATAAGCTCAAATTCTAATTAAATTGAAATAAACTATCTCAATCTTAACTTTATCCAGAAGCAGAGGTAAAGTTTCACTTAAATAAGAACACTTCATCCAGAACCTCAACTTATTACTGCATTTATTTACAAAATAGCAATATAAAAATATTTTTAAGAAGACAAAGGAAAACTCCTGGGTGTACTGATGACTTTTAAGATACAACACCAAAGGAATGATTCTTGGAACAAATAATTGTTAAGATAGGCTTAATTAAAATTAAAAATTTCTCCTCTGCAAAAGACAATGTCAATAGAATGAGAAAACAAGCCACAGACTGTGTGGGACTCTTTGCAATAGATATCTCTGATAAAGGACTGTTATCCAAAATATATAAAGAACTCTTAAAACTCAATAACAAGAAAACAAACAACTTTATTTAAAAATGGGCCAAAAGCCGTAACAGACATCTCACTAAGGAAGATACACAGACAACAAATAAACATATGAAAAGACATCCTATCTTATCAAGGAAATGCAAGTTAAAACAAGACACCACTATGTGTCTATTATCATAGCCAAATCAGATGCTGATAAGGATATGGACAAGGACTTTCATTCATTGCTGGTGGCAATGCAAAATGGTATAGTCACTTTAGAAGACAGTTTGGCAGTTTCTTACAAAACTAAACATATTCTGGGAAGCCCAGGTGGCTCAGCAGTTTAGCACCGCCTTCAGCTCAGAGCATGATCCTGGAGATCCGGATCGAGTCCCACATCAGGCTTCCTACATGGAGCCTGCTTCTCCCTCTGCCTGTGTCTCTGTCCCTCTCTCTCTCTCTCTGTGTCTCTCATGAATAAATAAATAAAATCTTAAAAAAAAAAAAACAACTAAACATATTCTTACGATATATTCTAGCCGTTAAACTCTTTACCCAAAGGGGTTAAAAATTCATGCCCACACAAAAATCTGCACATGAATTATTACCAAAATAATTACCAAAACTTAGAAGCAATCAAAATGTCCTTTAGTAGGTGAATGGATAAATAAATCGTAGTACATCCAGACAATGGAATATTATTCAGCACTGAAAAGAATTGAGCTCTCAAGCCCTTTAAGCTATCAATAGCTTAAAGACCTATTACCAAGTGAACAAAGCCAGCTTGAAAAGACTACACACTGTAGCCTAGGAAATGCAAAACTATGGAGACTCAAAAGTTCTGTGGCTGCCAAGGATGCCATAACAAGGTACCACAGATTGAGTGGTTTAAAAAAAAATGTATTTCTCACAATTCTGAAGGAGACTGAATGTTCAAGATCAAGGTATCAACAGAGTTGGTGTCTTCTGAGGTGTGTTTTCTTGGCTTGGAGATGGTTGTCTTCTCCTGTGGCCTCCCATGGTCTACCTTCTGTACTCATCTGTGTTCAGATTTTCTTTTCTAGTAATACCAGTCATATGGATTAGGGTCCACCTTAATGACCTCGTCTTAACTTCATTACCTCTTTAAAGACTATCTTTAAATAGTCACATTCTGTGGTACCGGGAGTTAGGACTTCAACATAAATTTGGGATTGGAGATTGGATACATTTTAGGCTATAACAAAAAACTAAATGCTGTTTACAAGAAATGCACCTTTATTATAAATATATAGAAATATATATTCTAGATATAGAAAGTGATATGTCATGTCAATGTAACAAAAAAAAAAAAAATAGAAACTGCTGGCTTAGCCATAGTAATATCAGATGAAGTAGAGTTCAAAACAAGAAGCATTATTACAAACAAATAATTTCATAATAATGAAGACATCTGTCCACCAAAAATGTATAACATAGCTCCATTTATATTAAAATTTGAAAGTATTAAGAGGAAAAATAGAAAGGAAAATAACATACTTTTCTCAGTAATTTATAGAACAGGCTGGCAAGAAAAGTCAATAAGAATATAGATTTGTGCCATAATTTAAATTTTTACCTCATTGGCTCTGTTGAATTTTATACTCAAAAACTGCACACTACAAAATCCTATCAAGAAACCATAGAGTAAAAATAACCACTTGCTAAGAAAATAACAAATATCAATAAATTCCCAAGAATGAAATCAGAAAAGTACATTCTCAGATTATAGTTGAATTAAGCTCAAAATCAATACAACATAGCTAGAAAGCAGCCAATAATTTAGAATTTAAAAGATACCTTTAAGGGCTGTCCTCGCTGCCGGCCGGCATGGAGGGCCCCCCCCCCAAAAAAAAAGTACCTTTAAATATTCACAAATGAGGAAACAGATTACAAATGGAAATGGGGAAACTTAAAAATTGAACCAAAACCCTTAGATGCAGCTAAATCTGTGCTCAGGGGAGATTTATAGCTTTAAGCATATTTGTTAGTAAAAAAGAAAGGCTATTTGTTCTGAGTATCACAATAAATTTAAAATATAACAGCAAATTAAAATCAAAGAAAATGGAAGAAAATAAGAACTAAAAAAGACTTAATAACAAACACAAGAGAAATAATCAGATTAAAAATTTGATTCTTTGAGGACTCAAAACTGATATATTCCTAGTAAAACTAATCAAGAAAACAGAGAATCAGATAACTAAATACAGGTGTTTCAATCTTTAAAAGTCACAATATATTACAGACAACTTCACTTTAATGAATTTTAAATATTAAAAAAAATAGGAGCACTGGGTTCAGTTGGTGAAGTGTCTGCCTTCAGCTCAGGACATGATCCTGGGGTGCCAGGATGGAGCCCCATGTCTAGCCTCCCCACTCACCATGGAGTCTGCCTCTCCCTCAGATGCTCCTCCCTCTCATGCTCTCTCTTTCTCTCAAATAAATAAATAAAATCTTTAAAAACAACAAAAAAATAAGTATTAAATAGAATAGATAAAGTCCTCAGTTGGCCAAAAGAGATGGTCTCTTTCTTTTTTAAGTTTATTTATTTATTTATTTACTTGAGAGAGAGAGTAGGAGCAGAGGGAGGGACAAAGGCGGAGGGAGAGAGAGAATCTCAAGCAGACTCTATCCTGAGTGCAGAACCTGAAGTGGGGCTAGACCTACAACCCTGAGTCCAGGACCTGGGTTGAACCCTAGAGTCAAGCGCTCTGCCAACTGCACCACCTAGGTGCCCCTAAAAGATGGTTTCTAATACATTAGTGATGGTGATGGCTTTAGACTTTATCAATTGTAATAGGTGAAAAAATAGAATATGTGAATATAGATTTGTTTTAGTTTTTGTCCTGTTCTGATTTATTCTCCTAGACTTGTTACACATCCAATGATTGCTATGTCCTCTTTGCCTACATTAGGATCTTCATTTCTTTATGTGTTCTTGCTACTGAATTTCTGATTTTGCTTTAATAAGAAATAAAAAATAATAAACATTTGTTCACATGCAGCAAGTGCTGGGCTAGAAGCTGGAGGAACTATTACAAACAAGACATAATTTATGCACTAAGGTGCTCAAATTCCAGCTGGAGTAAAAGTGGATGAAGAAAGAGAGGCATATATAATATGTTGCTAGAGGATGTGGGAGAGAGCTCCAGGAAGTCAGGGAAGGATTTAGGAGGCGACACTTAGGACAAGAGTCCTAAGGGACAAAAGAGAAGAGTAAAAGAGTACATAAAGGACAGGCTAGCCAGTCCAACGAAATGTGTTCCAAGGCTCACGGATGAAAGCAAATCTGAAGGTCTGGAGACACATGTGGTTGCAGGCAGTTTACTTTAAATGCGTATTTTACAACAGCTTTCCTCCTGTCTAATATGCTTATTAAATATTGAATTTTGATTTATTGTGGAGCTGTAAATGAAGACTCCAGTCTTTAGAGCTAGTCTGCTTCCTTCAGCCTGTGTTCTCTTTAACATCTGTGATTTTTTTTCTTATGGCATATGGTGAAGGATACAGATTTGCATCTTTCTTTTCTGCAAAAGGAAAAGTCATTTTCTTTTTTAAGTCTAAACTGTAAAATCTTACATAATGGCATCTCCTATTTAAGTACAGTAAAAATGCTGTTTCTTTTTCCTTGATGCCTCCACTTCAAAGCTACGCAAGTTTAACTACTGAAAGGTGACTATCACTGGGGGTACCCAAGAAGAATTCAGGTCTCTTATCCTCTTCCCTAGACAAACGTCTTTATTAATGCACAGTTTATACATTCATTGATTCAAACAGCTATCGACTCTCTTTTATGGGACAAACAGGAAACCACAAATATGAATCAGTCCTTTACATCGAGGATCTGCATCCCATGGATTTGAAGTCCTTGCACTGTCTTCTCTACCTCCAGGAGTGAGTAGTACTTAGAAAGAGAGAGTACCCAGGCAGTTTAGCTAATGCACAAAGTCAATGTAATTTTAGAGTATTTGCAATGTACAAAAAAACTTGTCAAATTTTATAAAAACTAATAAAGAAGCAAAACCCATCATTTTGATGATTTTTACTGCCTCATTAAAAAGACTGGAGTCCGAAAATGGAATTCCGTCATTGATCTAATTAAAAATGAATGTTTTTACATATGTTGACAAGTGGGCAACATTTATGTCCTTCCTTTCCCACAACTTAATTGATCTTTCAAATTTTGCTATATTGACCTCGGGTTGCTAGTCAGAAAAATTATTCTGAAACTTACATTGCCCTGCCAAATATGAGACCTTTCAGGTGACCTATTGACCTAGTAGAGATTGACAGTACTCTAGGTCTTATGTAAAAGAGCATGAATGAAAGGAAAATCTGCCTGGTTTTCTCTTTGCACCTTTCCTGAGAACACAGGGCCTGCTAGACTTTTCATTATGGGGAACCTATTTGTCAATGATTGTCATCCTGTGACAGAGTAATTCAGTCTGTAATCAAATAAGGCTGGAAGTCATTTTTATTTATGTATAAAATGGTTAAATATGGCTGCCTTAGAGATAAGAGAATGAGACATCACAAACTTTGGCTGGTGGTTTTTAAGAAATCTATTCTTGCATATACACAATCTTTTATCTTACTCTTACCTTCAGATCATTTTTAGTGTCTTGACTACCAGAAGATAAGTCTTCTGTCTTCTTTCTAAGTCAGCTGACTGTCTCTTCACATCAGCTGTGTTTGGTGACTTCTTACTTCCCACTATAAATGCCTCTAGGGAAACATATGCACAGCCAAAACTGAACCCATGACATGTAAAAGAAAAAAATTGCATGATTTCTCAGAACTGTCCTTTGTTTTTCCATCAGTTTTATCAGTGACCTTTAGCTAAACTCCCAAAAAGACATGAAGTCTCAACTTGATAGTTAAAAAACACCAATATACTTATTATTAAACTTCCTTTTCATAGCAGTAGCACATTGACTACTTGAAAGAAAAAAATATATTTTGGCCAAAAATCATGTCATCAAAACAAACAAATCAAGTTAAAAGTCAATTAAATGAGCCTAAGAACAATTTTTCCTTTTAGAAAGATCAGTCTATTTCATTTCCTGCCTAAGAATGCAAAAAGTAAACATTTAACAATATTTACCAAGAAATAAAAATAGGAAAATGTTCCGGGCAAGCCCAAAGATTTTCCCATAGAAACGATTCTGTAACATTTTTGAACACTGACATTTCTTTCCCAACATAAGTAATAAGCTTTTGAATATAATTCAATAAGATTCCTCTTATTCCATCACTAAGGATGCACATGATCAGAAAATTTGGCTCTGGCTAAGCACTCGTCGTTTCTGCTTCCTTGGAGAAGGAGATGTCCGTCCTTGGATTGCAGGTACAAGCATGAAAGGAAATTAGAAGGGGAAAAAAAAAAGTCATCTACAGAGTCCTGCTTAGGCAATATGCTAGTGAGCTCTGGCATATTCTAGAACCCAATCACTTTCTATTATACACAGCATGCGTTCAAGTCAAACACCAGTCAGAAATTTCAGAAACTCAGAGATACCTGCAAAAAAATAAACTCTGCACAGAAAATATGAGGTCTATAGGGGTGCAATCAGCTTGATTTGAGAATGATTGGCAAATCTTTCACAAGTTTCCTCTTATCGTGGCTGCATGATAAAAATGTAAGTGATTAATATGCTAAATAGGAAAACCTGGGCTGTCAGTTGCCTGCATTTGTCTGCCAGAACTTTGAAATTAGGTCATGGCCGCCAGGGAAAACTCCTTCTCCGATGGCAGGCTGTGTGAACACATTAACAAACCCAGACAGGAGGAAACACCTACTGAAATACACTAACTGATGGCAATGAGATACACTATTAAAATGACATCAACTTCTGATTTCAAGATTTTTCGATATGGAAACAAGGAACATAGCTCTGAATGTCCCATCTTGCTTTCTGTCCTGTCCCTTGAAAGAAAGAACAAACAACCTTTCCAGGTTTTCTAGCTGTTTCATCCAATAACTTGATTTCAGCTTTCTAAGAATAGAATTTATTTTAATGAGCATCACTTCTAGTTTTAAAGTACACTAAACTTTTGGATTCCATCTTTATGCAAGGATGACGTTCATGAAAGACAAACCCATTCTTACATACATAAATTTATTTTTTGTAAAAAAAAAATTAGTGGTACAGTCATGAGTGTATATAAGGGATCATTTATAATGGCTGTGTTTTACTATCTTCAAAATAAGGGGTTCTATTTTTAAGTACTAAAACTGAAATACTATTAAAATATTTTTGCTAAAATGTTGCAGATATTGTTGATTTAATTAAGTCTTTAATCCTAAATTCATAATAATGGGAAATTGGAAGCTGATAAATACCTCCATTTTTAAAGGGGGGGGGCAGGGTAGGGGCTATGCCTGGGTAGTGCAGTTGGTTGGCATAGGATCTGCTAGGCTCATCATCTCAAGGTCCTGGAATCAAGCCCCACCCAGGTTGGACTCTGGGCTTAGTGGGGAGTCTCCTTGAGGATTCTCTCTCTCTCTCTCTCTCTCTCTCTTTCTCTGACCTTCCCCCAATAAACTCATGCTCTCTCTCAAATAAATAAATAAATAAATAAATAAATAAATAAATAAATAAATAAATTTTTAAATAGGGGGAATATCAGTGTGTAGTATTGGAAAGATCATCAGTAAAAAGTTCAGGAATAAGAATGTAAGCCCTGTTTTTATTTTTCATTTACTTATTCAACTTAGGCCTCAGTTTACTTATCTATAAAATGATAACTTGGAAATATGCATTTCTAAACCTATTTCTTCCTGTAAGACAGCATGATTATTTATTTTACTTGAGTTATAAACACTTATGAAAAAAGTCTGAAACACTTCTAATATTTGGATGCACTTTTAATTCATAAACAGTTACATAATAATCATTTATATTATGTACAAGAAGGGATAGCAACAATAGGCATGACAGTTAAAAATGACCTTGCAAAATATAGAAAGTGGTCAGATCAAATTGGACTTAAGATTTTAATACTCTTTTTTGGCCACAATAATTTATTGCACCTTTTGCCTATGCACAGCAGTAGAACCATCTATCATGGTGAGGTGAAGCCTCTTTAGCTCAGTGCATCCATCAGAGATGAGAAACTATTAAATACATAGGTGTTTAAATGATTAGGACTTTATAAATTTGAGAATTGTCAAAATGAATATGTCAAAACATAAGAATTCTGATCGAGGCTCTTGGGTGACCATAGTTTGATAATTTGACATATTTAAGTTAGAGAAAGTCAAAATTTGTAGTAACAAACTAAACTTAATTATTCTAAATGCCAGCCCACTATGCAATTTTACTCAAGGAACAGCAAAATAGCTTTTTTTTTTTTTTTCAGTTTTATGCCTTTATTTGACAATCAGCGATTAGTTCTCATCCACATTAACAGTCTGTAGATTTTTGAAAGTGGTGACAGGTACATAGGTAACCAGCGTGTAGAACTTGTTTGGTGAATCTTCATCCTCATTACGTTTTCTGGACAACCGCACACGAATACGGTATGGAATATTCCTTATTCCTTTGGCCCAGACAGCTTTGTTGAGCCTGGTGTCAATGCGCACATCTGGAGTTCCCATCTCCTTCATGGCAAATTTCCGGATCTCTTGGAGTGCCCGAGCAGCATGCTGCTTGAAACCCACTCCATGGTTACGTTAGTGAATGTTGATGGTGTATTCTCTGGTCACTACCTCATTGATGGCAGAACGGCCCTTCTTCTCGCCACCCTTCTTTGCAGGAGCCATTCTGCTGGGCCCTAGTTGGAAAGTGCAAAATAGCTCTTGACCGCTCCAAAAAAAAAATCCTTTAGAGCCTTTGGGATTAGTAATATAAAGTCTGAAAAATAAAACACTTTAAATTTCAGTTTTACTTATTGACATCATTGACTCAGAAAAGAACAAGAAAAGAACAAATGATCAGATTACATGGGAAACAATTGATCTACAGATTGATATCTGAAATATGGGACCAAATCTCAGCCTCGAAAGAATTTCTAAACTTCTCCAAAAGGATTTTTCATTTCATTATTCTCTAGATTTTTTCTCTAAAAAAATTGATAAATGTCAACCATGGTGCTTTGATAGTCCTACAATTGTCTTCATAAGATTGGAAGACAGTGGAAGCCTATCATATTCTCACTGGGATGCTTAAATTTAAAAATGTTATCTACATTTCTAAAATTTACATATTGTGTTTATTTAAAACAAAAAACAAAAAACTACTATGAATCCCTCCACCTTCTCCAGTGTATGCAGTTTCTAATGAGGTGATTTTGAAACTTCTCCTTACTGTGTTTTCCTTCCCTGAGCATGATTTTTAAGAGTTCCATTCCCACACATATAACTACTACCTGGGTATTTTAATCTGCATTCTTGCTTGGACTAAAATGTATCAGATCTGCACATCTTCTTGGGTTCGTATTAATGCTCTGGAATGAGTGGTACAAAAATATAACACAGGGAGAAAGGGACTATTAATCAAATATGCTCGACAAACTAACAACGGAGCATTCTAGAGTGGAACTCATTTCCCTTCGCTCTTTCTGGGAGGTTGCATGTTTATTCTCTTGCTGAAAGAAACAGTGACTTTTGACTACTGAGCATAGTCTCACACATACTAATAGCAAACCTAACCCATTTGATCCAGTCTATTCTTAGGCATTAGGTTGAACTGGAGGAATATGTGACATTAATAAACATCAGAGTAAATGGAAATTGATGTCAACAGGCATCCAGTCAGTAGTAAGTTGTATGACCATGAAATGTAGTATTAAGTTATTAGCTCTATGAGGTTCAGATGAAAGAAAGCACTAGCCATATAATACTTTATTCTTATAGTAGGTGTATTTGATAGAATGAAAGGAATGCTGAAATTGTTAGCAAAGAATATAATTTTGATCGCTTACTGATTTACTTCTTTGGAAACAAAAAGAGGGAGAACACTGCTTATTAAGCTTTTACTTTCTCATGTTACCAAATAGATTATTATACAGGGCTTCGACATACAAAAAGAATTAAGAATAGTGTAGAGTTCTTTATTTTGGAAACACCAAAAATTCATTAAGTTATTGGAGTTGAAATTATCAAATAAGTACCAGAGTTGACCTCCTTCTACAAGCATGGTGGAGAGTATATTTGTATAAACTGAGACAGTAGTGCTAGAACCATTCAGCCTCAATGCCCCTTCGTACTTTTAAAAGTAGGAGAATCCCAGAGGTTTGTTTACAAGTGTTATATAGACCTATATTTACTATATTAGCAATTAAAACTGAGAAAATATTTGGTTTTCATTTATTTAAAATAATAAGCTTACTATATGTTAATGAAACGATAGATTTATGAAAATGTATCTTCTAAAACAAAAACAGTGAAACAGTGGCACTGTTTTATATTTTTATAAATCTCTATAATTTCTGTTTTTATAGAAAGTAGCTAGACCCTTATACCTGCTTTTGCATTCCATCTGCTGCAATATCACATGTCATGCAGTCTCTGGGACATGCTTCAGAGAGAAGAGAATGAAAAGTAAATAATGTTTTAGTATAAACACGAAAAGAGTTTTGACCTCATTAAAATTTCTCAGGGATCCCTGGACCACACTTTGAGTATTTCTCAGGTAAAAAAGCTAAATTAGATAAATGTCTCTATGTTTTCAAGCATAATGACCTATTTTTAAAAATTATTAAAGCATTTTAAACATACTGAATTACTTAGAATGCTATATAATAAACATTGTAACAAATATCAACAGTTTGCTCTATTTCCTCCATCTTAAAAAATAATAGTCCCCTACTCCAAAAGCACTCCATTTTGTACCTCCTCAGAGGCAAAGCTGTGGGAATTTCTTTTAAAATTTCAAATTGTCTTAGACTCCTACAGAATCATAGTTGGATATTAAATACTTAAAAATACATGGCAAATTGGTGTCATGAATTATGAAACACTTTCAAAAATGGATTTTAGGGATCCCTGGGTGGCGCAGCGGTTTGGCGCCCGCCTTTGGCCCAGGGCGCGGTCCTGGAGACCCGGGATCGAATCCCACGTTGGGCTCCCGGTGCATGGAGCCTGCTTCTCCCTCTGCCTATATCTCTGCCTCTCTCTCTCTCTCTGTGACTATCATAAATAAATAAAATAAAAATAAAATAAATGGATTTTAGCTATCCTTTTTTTAAATTTATTTATGATAGTCACAGAGAGAGAGAAAGAGAGGCAGAGATATAGGCAGAGGGAGAAGCAGGCTCCATGCACCGGGAGCCCGACGTGGGATTCGATCCCGCGTCTCGAGGATCAGGCCCTGGGCCCAAGGCAGGCGCTAAACCGCTACGCCACCCAGGGATCCCCGATTTTAGCTATCCAAATGGCATTTCTATACTACTGAAAAATTGTGTATGTAAAAGATATTAATTTGGTGTTTGGGCAATGAGCCAAACACAGATATATTTTGGAAAGCCTACACTAATTCCATGGTTCACTAGGGTTCAGTGGTGCCTATGTTAGAAACCACTTAACTAAATAAACATATACAGCAGAACACACAAATATATGTACACATGACATGCACATGAATGTATATATAATATTTAATATCAATTTAAAATTTTAAAGCTGCCTCAGACATTATGAGGCACTTAAATGGGGTATAAATCCTTTGGAAGAAGAGTATGACAAGATAGTATCACCAGTTCACAATCTGTGAATCCATAAACTCAGTGATCTTTCCAACCCTGGAGGCCTCACTTCATGTCTCACAGGAGAATTTATGAAAGAGCTAAAAAAAGAAACATATTAATAAGATAAACCGTTGATGTAGGAAATCACCAAAACAGCAGAGAAAGACAATGGTAGCCTAACTGTAGTTCACACTCCAGTCTAGAAAAATAAACTAATGGAGACTCTCTTGCTTGGGAAAAGTTGAGTTTCTTTTTGTCATTTTGTTAGTAAGCCATAAGAATCCTCTTGTCATTTCTATTCCTGGATTACAGATCCATATCTTTCCTCTATTTATGGCAAATACTACTACTATACACATTGTTTTCTGGTTTTACATTTAACTACTACAAAAAAAGAAATACAAAAGAAAATCATAATAATATCCATAAAATTATAACCAAACATGACCTATGGACAATAAACAAATAGGCAAATAAAGAAACTGCAGAATATTAAGTGCTCCAGGAAAAATACAGGACACTGAGAGACAGTAATAAGATGAGAGGCACCTACTTACTTTTTCTTTCTTTAACACTGAGAAAGTTTATGCCATTCTTTTTCTTTTAAAAAAAATTTATTGTAATATAATTAACACACAGGGTTATATTAGTTTCAGGTATACAATATATGATCCAACAAGTTTATATTACTCAGTGCTCATCATGATAAATATACTCTTAATCCCCTTCACCTATTTCACCCATTTCCCCACCCACCTCCTCTCTCGTAACCACCAATTTGTTCTCTGTGTTTAAGAATCCATTTATTTGTTTATCTCATTATTCTGTTTGGTAGTTGTTTTGTTTCTTAAATTCCACATATAAGTGAAGTCACGTGGTATTTGTCTTTGTCTTACCTCACTTAGCATTATATCCCCTAGGTTCATCCATGTTGTACAAAAGGCAAGATCTCATTTTTTGATTGCTGAATAATACTCCATTGTGTGTGTGTGTGTGTGTGTGTGCATGTGTGTATACCACATCTTCTTTATCCATTCATCTACAGAAGGACACTTGAGCTGCTTCCATATTTTAGTTATCGTAAATAATGCTGCAATAAACATAGTGGTGCATGTATCTTTTGAAATTAGTTCTTTCATTTTCTTTGGGTAAATGCCCAATAGTGGAATGACTGGATCATATGGTAATTCTCTTTTTAATCTTTTGAGGAACTTCCATACTGTCTTCCACAGTGGCTGCAACAGTTCACATTCCCACCAACAGTGCAGCAACATTTTTCTCCTCCTACGCCTCTCACTCACTTTCTCTCTATATACATATATATGCATATATTCTACATATATTTCTAGAAATATTTAAACATACATAAACTTACACATTATTATTTTAGTTACTTGTTACACATTGAATATATAGATTCATAAATTGAGGATCTAACTCCCAGCATGACAATATTTGGAGATGGAGACTATGGAGGTAATTAGGTTTAAATGAAGTCACAAGGGTGGGGTCCTCATAACAGGGTTATAAGGAGAAAGGGAGACACCAGAGTGCTCTCTGCCTGTGAGTACACAAAGAGGAAGCAGCCATCTTCAAGCCAGGAAGAGGGCCCTCACCAGCTTCTGATTGTACTGACACTCCGATCTTGGACTTATCGCCTCCATAAGAACTATGAGAAAATACATTTCAGTTTTAAGCCACAAATCTAGGTATTTTGTTATGGTAGCCTAAGCAGATTAATATATAATTCTTATTAGCTTTATTCCAATTTCTTCTGAATCTTTGAGAGCAAGTTCCAGAGATGATAACCCCTTACTACTAAATATGTCAGTGTGCACCTCCTAAGAAAAAAAGGCTATTCTTTTAATCATAGCATGATTTTAAATTCAGGAAATTGACCTCTGACACAACATTATAATCTAACATATAGTTCCTACAAAAATTTTGCCAATTTTCTCAATCATGTGCTTTATAGAGATTTTCTTTTTTCAACCCAGGAACATGCATTAGATTCTGCAGCATTGTGTTTTTAATTTCCTTTGATGTGGAATCCCTTAGCTTTCTTTGTCTTTTATGATACTGACATGTTTGAAGAGATGTTCTTCAATTTATGTTTGTCTGGTTGTTACATCATTACTAGATTGGATTATGCATTTTTAAAAGAAATATGACATAAGAGATATTGCGTGTCTCTTGGTACATCACATCGGAAAGCACCTAGTATTTCTCCCATTTTGATTACTTGCTTAAAGGGCTTTTGCCCAGATTATTTCAACCTTTGATTGAAACCTTTGATTTCTTCCCATTTAATTTCCCTTTAATTACTAAATATCTTTTAGGGAGAATCTTTGAGACTATGTAAATATCTGTTCCCTAACCAGCTTTCATAAAATTTTTTTAGCATCGATTGATGATTATTGCCTGAATTATTGCCTGAATCAATTATTACTATGAAGGTTTCAGAATGGTGTTTTTTCTAACTATATAAGTCCTTCTACATTTACGTGTTCACATTCCACTGAAAAGAGCATTCTCTCTGTATTTACTTTGGAGCTCAAATTGTGGGGCTACTATGGACTGAGGAACCAGAAGAGGTTTATGTAATAAGGTGATGATTCCTCTATAAACTGAAGGATGAAAATAATCTAGGAAAGAGCATTCTGAACATGGAGAGCTGAAAGTGTGAATACTCTTCTGCCCAAAATTTTGCAACAGAGCTCTAATTAAATCATCTGTAAATTAAACACCTCAGAGAGAAGCAGTAAACATCAAAAAGTTTTATTTAAATAGCTAATTAATTGAAAGTAAACCAATTTTTCTGGGATCACAGTTTGAGTCCAATATGTCCAAGACAATCTTAATTTATGTCTATTTTCTTGTCATTTTAATTAATTGAAGCCCCCTTTAATTTCCTAAAGTCCCAGTTTAGGTGATAAGTATTATAATTTCCCTTGACCAAAGACGCTAAGAAATAAACAAATCCTACTAAGTCTTCCGAGGCAGAAGACTTATTTGTGCCATTGACACACAAATTCATACCAAAACACATTTACCCGAATACTTTTTTTTTTTTAGGTTCTGAAAACTGAATAGTTCTCCTTCCATTTAGTTGCTGATTGCATTACCTGCTAATTCCTACCAACAAAGAAGTGTATTATAACCCAACTGGAATTTCTATTATTACATTTTACATCCATCCCCTTATCTTGGTGGCTAAATACTAATTACTCTCTTCCTTCCTCTGCCTATTATACACCCTATTCATCATTAGTCCCTGCATATTGTACTTGTTAAAATCCTTCCTGTCAATACTCAGATATGTGACAACTTGGATGGGCCTAGAAGTATTATGCTAAGTGAAATAAGTCAGACTGAGAAGGACAAATACCATATGATTTCATCCATATGTGGAATCTAAAAAACAAAACAAATTAAAAAACAAAAACAGACCTATAAGTGCAGAAACTGATGGTTGCCAGAGAGATGAAGATAGGGACATGGGCAAAATAGGTGAAGGGGAGTGGGAGATACAGGCTTCCAGTACTGGAATGAAAAGTCATGGGACTAAAAGGCACAGTGTACGGAATACAGTCAATGGTATGGTAATAGCAATATTTGGTGACAGATGAGAGCTGCACTTGTGGGGAGCATAGCGTAACATATGGAAAAGTTGAATCACTATATTGTATACCTGAAAATAATGTAACACTGTGTGTCAACTATACTCAAAAAAAAAACAAAAACTTAGGGATGCCTGGATGGCTCAGCAGTTGAGCATCTGCCTTTGGCTCATGGGCGTGATCCTGGAGTACTGGGATTGAGTCCTACATTGGGCTCCCTGCATGGAGCTTGCTTCTTTCTCTGCCTGTGCCTCTGTCTCTGCCTCTCTCTTTCTCTGTGTCTCTCTTGAATTAATAAATAAAATCTTTAAAAAATACTTTAAAATCAGGTATATGAATTTTAAATGAAAAATGAATTCTAAGTAATATTTTTCTGAGACAAGACACAAATGCCACAGAAATTCAGGTAAATAAAGTACTTTATAGCATTTAGAAATATACTTATACATATGCATCTAAATATGCCTATACATATATAATATGTACATACATATTACTATACATATACATAGATATGAAGAAAGAAGTAAATACATGACACTTCGCAATCTAATGAAAACTCTAATGCAGTGACTAAACACTAACTTTTTCAACAACAAACATCCTTGACGAGACTTCCTGCTACTTTGTATAGTGCCTCCATGAGGGAATAAGCATCTAACAGTAGTGTTCCTCTATGTAGGACACTTAAATCGTGCACAGAAACTTAATGACCTGTGCCGGGGTCAGTACACAAGATGATTCCATGTAAATACATACTGATAAGATAGAAACTGTGAGTAAATTGAAGGGGCTAGAAGCAATTGCTGTTGGTAACCTTTTCCTAATTGAATGAAATCAAGTGGGAGAGGTGACTCAGCAAACATGATCCTAGACTACAGTCGCTTTTGCAGGGATCACAAGAAATAGAACCAAACCAGACAATTTCGGCAGGGGAAAAGAAATCATGCAAAAAAAAGAAAAAAAAAATCTCATTTAGGACAAGCAATTCGAGCAAGTAACTAAGGGCCATGTGAATGAGGAAAGGAAAAATAAATGCAGAGCTTAAGGTCTGGGTTTTCCCATTCTGAGACCATGAAGCAAGCTCACTGCCATAAGTCTAGTTCTGACCCTCTGGCCCAGGAAGCAATTCATAGGTGTGAAAACCATTTTCTTCTTAGCTCAGGTAAAGAATACAAAAGAGTTAGCTTAAGTAGAGACGATTAACATTTGGTCATAGAAGTTACTGCAACATCAGTATTTCTTTAACTCAGTACAGTGGTTCCCCAATTTTTCTATACCTTGGGCTGAGGGAGTATACTTTAAAAAAGATGTTGATGTCTGGTTCCTATCCTCAGACTTTCTCATTTAATTAGTATGAGATGAGACCTGGGCATTGGGATTTTAAAATGCTCCCCCAGATGATTCTAATAAGCAGCAAAATTTGGGAACCATTGGTCTTGATTAGGATAAAAGGCTCACCTGCTTTATGGCTGAACTCCCCCTGTTCTTTCAGTGCCTGGTAGCTTTTTCATTGGAATTTTCGGGGCCTATCCACATTTCTAAGGGAGCTAAGGGATAAACCTGAACTTCCCACCATGCAGTCATGTTTATAAAGACTGTAAAGCTTAACTGCTTTAGATAATGTTTGCATTCCCCTCAAATTCTTATTAGAAGTCTTAACCTTCAAAGTGATGGTATCAGGAGGTGAGGCCTTTGGGAGGTGATTAGGTCACGAGGGCAGAAACGTCATGAATGCGATTAGTGACTAAAGGTACTTTATATATATATTTATAAAAGATATACATATAAAAGATATATTTATCTGATAGGAGTTAATAACAAAAAATATAAGAAATTCCTACAACTCAATAGTAAAGGAGACCTCAGAGAGCTTGTCCTCAAAGACCCCTTCTGAAAGAGGCTCCTCACCAGAACTAGATCATACTGGCACCCTGACCTTGGACTTCCAGGCTTGAGAACTGGGAGAAGTAAATTTCTCTTGTTTATAAGCCACCCAGTATCTGGTATTTTTGTCATCGCTATCCTAATGGATGAAGACATTTACCTAACTTTAACTTTTATCTGAGATCTCTTGAGCACAGAAGTATCAGGTGAAAGAAAAGCTCTGTTGTTGCTCAGCAATAAACTTGGAAGATATAAATGAAAGATAAGTCAATTGCACAACAGTGAAAAATAAATTCTGAGGTATGCAAATATGGAATAATGAAACCATCCTTTAAAAAATAGTTAATGTGGGTGCCTGGGTGCCTCAGTTGGTTAAATTTCTGCCTTCAGCTCAGGATGTGCCCTCAGGGTCCTGGGATTGAGCCCCAGCCCCACATCTGGCTCCCTGCTAGGCAGGGAGTCTCCTTCTCCTCCCTCTGCCCCTCCCCCTGCCTGTGTGTGTTCACAGGCTCTCTCTCTGTCTCTCTCTGTCAAATAAGTAAATAAAATCTTTTAAAAAACGTAATTAATGTGACCAGTGCTGCAATGAGCACAGAATAATAATCATCTTGATAGTAAAACTGCTTAAAACCATAAAGTTTTACAAAAATCAAAATGGCTACACTAATGCTGCAGTGAAGTTTGATTTTTAAATAACACTTTTCCTCTCTTCTGCAAACCTCCCCTCCTTCCTTCCTGGTCTTTTGTTTCAGGAACCCGGTACCACCCTAAAGGTGTGGGTGCCTGGTGTCCCAGTTGGCAGTATCTACACAATTCCTGTCAAAATCAACTAGATCCTGTGTTTCCCTATAAAAACTCCCCAGTCCCTTCTTCCTGGCAGGCTTGCAGTTTTTTGAAGGCCATAGCCTGCTGCAACCTCCTTCACCTGGCAAAAGAATAAAGCTTTTGTTCCTCTTTATCCCAATCTCTGTTGCCTCCAAAGCATGGAGGTCGGTTTTTGAAAATAGGTGCCAGGTGCTGTCATTGTAGTTTGGTTTGCATTTTCTGGATGATTAGTGACCTTAGCCATTTGTAAGTCTTCTTTGGAGAAATATCTATCCAAGTTTTTAACCCATTTTTAATTGGTTTATTAGTTTTTTTTATTATTGAGTTGTAAGAATTTCTTACATTTTTTGTTATTAACTCCTGTCAGATAAATGGTCTATGAGTATTTTCTCCCCTTCCATAGGTTTCTTTTTCAATCTGTTGATAGTTTCCTTTACTGTACAGAAGCTTTCAGTTTGATGTAGCCTTACTTGTCTATTTTTGTTTTTGTTGCCTATGCTTTTGGTACCATATCATTGCCAAGACCAATGTGGTGAAACATCTCCCAATGTTTTCTCCTAGGAGTTTTGTTGTTTCAGGCTTTACATTTAAGTCTTTAATCCATTTTGAGTTGATTTTCATGTATGGTTTTGTATATTGATATCCAGTTTTCCCAAACCATTTCTTAAAAAGACTATATTTCTGTAAAACCTGAATGTCCGTTGATAGATGAATGGATAGAGAAAATCTGGTAT
Organism: Canis lupus baileyi; assembly: GCF_048164855.1. Lineage (NCBI taxonomy): Eukaryota > Metazoa > Chordata > Mammalia > Carnivora > Canidae > Canis > Canis lupus. The sequence goes on along the minus strand of NC_132855.1, from coordinate 49,545,380 downwards.
ATATATATATTCAATTGAATGCTATTCAGCCTTAAAAAAATAGATAGAAATGGTACAATATGTGATGACATAGATAAACCTTAAGGACATTATGCAAAACAAAATAAACCAGTCAGAGAAAGGCATATACTACATGATTCCACTTATATGAGCTATCTAATAGTCATTCATAGAATCAAAGGTTTTTGAATGGTGTTTGTCAGGGCCTGGGAGGAGGGAGAAAGAAGAAATCACTATTAAAAGGCACAAAATTTCAGTCAAGCAAGAATAAACTCTGGAAATCTGCTGTACAATATTGTACCTTGAATCAACAAAAATGTATAATACACTGAAAAATTTGTCGGTAGATTTCATGTTCAGTGTTTTTACCACAGTAAAATAAAAATTAAAATGATCTAACAAAAAGTCAGTTAAATAAATTCATAAAATGTATTTATATTAAACATTCATTACCTTCATGAACCCCAAATACAAATACACTTTAAGAATTTGCTCTTAGGTTCATGATTATATGTCATCATTTTAGTGCCATAGCCCAAATCAATCTGTCTCTACACAGAACTGACTCCATTTTCTCCTTTCAGCGCCATACACAGAAACATTTTCCCAAGCATTTATCTGTCCCCTTTTCTCCAGACCTTCTCTCTTCCTTTAGTACTTTATTAACTTAAGATTTGATTATTACTTCTTGACCAATGATTTCCCCAGTCTGAATCTCTAACATCTTCCTACACTTCTGTTTTTCAACTACCTTGTGTACTCCATCACTTTAATGTCCTATCAGATGTTGTAAATGTGACCTCTTTCCTTCTCCCTTCAGACGAACCCCCCTTTCTAACTTCAGTGTTTCCGGTCATGGCAAAATTCCCTACCTTAATCAGGTTTGGAAAATTAAGTTATTTCAATTTTTCTCTCCTCTTTTACCTCACTATCTATATCCTGTTGGTCAGTAAGTCTAACAATCCTGCCTCCATTATATAATTTCATATATATCCCCATTTCTCTTTAGGCCCTTAACTCTTGCCACAAATAGTGCACTTGTCTAATGAGTTTCTCTTACCTCTAGTCTATCCTATATATTTCTATCAGACTAATTTTTCCAAAGGATATTTAGTCCTATTACTCTCCTGCTCAAAATCCTTACTAGCTCCCAATTACCTAGTGCGTAATAGCTAAAGCACCTCTACAAAGTGGCTCTCATCCTCCTTGCTAGCCTCCTCATACATAATTTCTCACTTAAACTGAATTAATTGTTTAGTATATGTCCTATAGTTTTGTGTTTGTTTGTTTTTTAATGGCTCAAAGTGTACTACTTACTCTGCCTGAAGTGCATCCTCTTCCTTTCTCTGTAAATCATGACACAGCTAAAATTGACACAGCTAAAATTGAACTACCATATTGAAGAAGTACATTTGAATTCATTCATTCAATTATTCCTTACCCTGTGATATGTCCTAGTGAACAATATAACATAAGCACAGCTATTTCCCTCAAGAGCTAATAGTCTTTTTGCTCCAATGCAGTGGTCACTCCATCCTCTGAATTTCTGTAATATATTTACATCTTTCCTGTGGTACTAATTTCATAATGAATTTTATTATGGTTATTTGTGTATAAACCATAAAATTATTCATCAAATTGTTTTCACAACTGTTTTTACGCAGTTTCAAGAGATATTTGTTAAATAATTAATATATAAGTTCTAAATAAGTGATATTTAAACTCCATTTATTTTTTAGCAATTTGGAAAGGTATTTTTCAGAGCTTAACTTGCTAGTGTGTGGATATGTTCTTCCTGAATGTCTAGAGACATTAATATTATTTCTGACCTTCTAAATTTTTTTCTGATGTGTTGTAAATCTTGCTAAAAAAAAACCTTGCATGTTACTGATGCAAATGTGTTAAATATAAAAATACCTGGAAACAAGCAGATCTTAATCTGACCTATATATTTCTGCCCATCTGCAGTGTCTTTCAGCATCTCACTGGAAATCTTATATCCCTGATTTCTGATTGTCACAAAATTATTTACTGATTGAGTCATTAATATATCTAGGGACTGAAAAAATCTGGCAATTATTAACAAGACTTCTGACTTTGTAAAGATTAGTTTAGAGTACATAGTATCCCTTTAAAATTATCCTTATACAGATCCATTATTTTCTTGCAAGAAGCAATCTTATATAACCTATTTAGGTGATTTAAAAAATAAAAGAAATATAAAGGAAAGCTTGTCTTCATCAGGACCTAATTACCTCTAGTGAGTATAAAAATGGGTTGATATCCCAAAATAAATGTACTTACTCACATCTAAGTCCTGTCCTTTTGCTCTGAGATGAATCCATAATGGTTACTCAATACTTTTAGCTTTTCCGGGTTTCTAATCTCATTCACAGATGTGACAAAGGATCTGGATAGTCTAAGTATTCAGATGAATACTAATGAAGTTGGATCTACTAATTTTTCATGGTGATAGTAACAGCCAAAAAACCAGGCCACACTCTTCCACATGGCTACAGTATTGGATGCCCAGAGAGCACACAGTACTTCTGACTATAGAAAAACCATCCCTCCTCTCACAGAGACAGACTCAGCAATGATACATGGATGAATGCCCTTTGTGGGAAATTCAGAAACCAGTTTAGAGGCTCCTTCCTCCTAAAGTGAGCATGGCACCAGCCTTATCAAATCCAGTAGGAAAATTTCTGATTTTTCACCTTAGTCTCTTCCCCCATCTCAGCACGACACTTCAGGAGAAAACTCCCAACTTCTTGCTGGGAAGGGAAAGAAAAGACCATACAGCCAATGTTCAGACTTTTCAGGGGGTTGTCTAAGGAACTGGTTTCTGTCTCACTCAACTCAAACCACTGAGAAAATCTCTCTAAAGAGAGATGGGTGGCCTGCAGCAGCTCCAGAGAACCTGCAGTATCTCAAATAGACACCAGAGGGAACAAGAGATTAAAAGCTCCTGAAAAAATGATACCAGGAAATTTCTGTAATTTGGCATTTGTATGTTTTAAGGCTAGAGAAGGCAGAGGCACAGAAAAGGGACCCCTAGGAACTCAAGTAACTGCAAATTCAAACAACAATGAGCTACTACTATGTAACTATTTGAATGGCTAAAATCTGGAACACTGACAACACCAAATGCTGATAAGGATGTGGAGCAACAGGACCTCTCCTTCATTGCTGATGAGAATGTAAAATGGCATAGCCACTTTGGAAGACAGTTGGTTGTTTTTAATAAAACTAAACTTAATCTTACCATACAATCCAGCAATCATGCTCTTTGGTATTTAGCCAAAGAAATTGAAAACATGTCTACATAAAAACCTACAGAAGGATGTTTATAGCAGCTTTAATCATAATTGCCAGAACTTGGAAGCAACAAAGATTTCCTTTAGTAGATGAATAGATAAATGGTAAACACATCCAAATAATGGATTATTATTCAGCACTAAAAAGAAATGAGCTATCAAGCCATGAAAAAACACAGAACTTAAAGGCATGTTACTAAGTGGATGAAGCCAATCTGAAAGGCTGCATATTGTATGCATACAAATAAATGACATTCTGGAAAAGGAAAAACTATGGAGACAGTGAAAAGATCTGTAGTTTCCAGGGCTTGGTCAGTGGGAAGGAAATGAAGGAAAAAATGGTAGAGCACAGAAAAATTTTAAGACAGTGAAATTATCTGATACTATTATATTATATTTATCATATTAAATTATATGATACTAAAATGATGGGTACATGATATTATACATTTATCCAAATCCACAGAATGTACAATACCTGGCATGGATCCTAATGTAAACTCTAGACTTTGAATGATTATGATGAGGCAGTGTAGGTTCATTGGTGGTGTTAACAAATACACCACTGTTGTGGTAGATGTGGATAATGAAGGAGACAATGTATGCATGGGACAGGGAAGAATGAGAACTCCGTATCTTTTCCTCAATCGTGCTGTGGAAAACTGCTCTAGAAAAATAAAGTCTTTCAAAAACTTTATCTATTATAATAATGGGTATACAATCTAAAAAGGCGTAATTTGTAATGTCAATAACTTAATGTATGTGGGGGAAGAGTAATAGTATGGTTTCATATGCAATTGAAGTTATCAGCTTAAAAAAGATTATGATAACTATCAGATATTTTATGTAGTCTCAAGGTATACATAAAGAAAACATCTATGGAAGTTTCAAAAAAAAAGAAAATGAGAATAGAATCAAAACATGTCCAAAAAAAAAAAAAATCAATGAATCAGAAAAGAAGATAGCAAGAGAGGGAAGGAGGGACAAAGAAGCTACAAGACAGAGAACAATTACCAGTAGCAATAGTAAGGCCTTTTCTTATTTTACTGACCAAAAAAAAAAAAAAAATCTAGATCTATTCCCTCGTTGTGAAGATATTTTCCTGGATTTTCTTCTAGAAGCCTTATTGTTTTAGCTTTTAAATTTAGATCTACGACCCATAACTAATTAATTTTTATAAATGGTGCATTATAGTAGTTGAAGTTCATTTTTTTTCAATATGGATATCTACTTATTGAAAAAGCTTTCATTCCTTATTAGCACTTTTGTTAAAAATGAATGGTCTAGGGGCACCTGACTGGCTCAATTTGTTAATCATCCAACTCTTGATTTCAGCTCAAGTCATGATCTCAGGGCTGTGAGATCAAGCCCCATGTCAGGCTCCCTGCTGGGCATGAAGCCTGCTTAAGATTCTTTCTTTCCCTCTGCGCCTCCCTCGCCTCTTCCTCTCCCTCTCTCTCTCTCCTAAATAAATAAATAGAAAGAAAGAAAAAGAAAGAAAGAATAGAATAGAAGAATAGAATAGAATAGAATAGAATAGAATAGAATAGAATAGAATAGAATAGAATAGAATAGAATAGAATAGAATAGAAAAGTGTGATCTATTTTGGGATTCTTTAATAGTCTATTGATATTTGTCTACCTTTAGTAAGAACCATTGTATACTGATTGAATATATTCTTGGATCAATCTAGATATTGAAAATAAATGAACTATGCTTTGGCATTATAATATCGACCTTCATTAAGGAACAGTTATTTGAAACTCACTATTATATATATCATGAAAATGTTAAGTGCGTTATATCGTTTCTCCTTCATAACCACAGTAGAAATGTCTTACAAGTTTTAATACCAGGAAAAATAATGTATCTGTCTCCTCTGTAATCCATAGGCATTCATTTTATGGAGCTGTACATCCTGACAACTAGGAAGATAAGAAACTATTTTATTGGGAGGCCTCGGTGGCTCAGCAGGTGAGCATATTGCCTTTGGCTCAGGGCGTGTTCCCGGGATCCGGGATGGAGTCCCGCACTGGGCTTCCCTGTGGAGAGCCTGCCTATCCCACTGCCTGTGTCTCTGCCTGTCTCTTTGTCTCTCATGAATAAATAAATAAATCTTTAAAAAAAAAAAACAAAAAACAAAAAAGAAAAGAAAAGAAACTATTTTATTGATCAATTCTAAAAATTCCATAGAAAACTTTATTGTGGGCCACCTGGATAGCTCCACGGTTGAGCATCTGCCTTCAGCTCAGGTCATAATCCCCAGGTCCTGGGATTGAGTCCTGCGTTGGGCTCCCCGCAGAGAGCCTGCTTCTCCCTCTGCCTGTGTCTCTGCCTCTTTCTCTGTGTGTCTCATGAATAAATAAGTAAAATCTTAAAAAAAAAAAATTTCTCCTAGCTTACCATTCATTGTATGTACATATGCAACCCAAATCAAATCCCTTTTAGGAATGACCCAGAATCTAAAATAAACACTATACTCACTGTGTCTTTGAAAATGTTTTACAATTGAGAATAATAGCATTTCATTTAGTTTAAATTTATCAAAATCTAAATAGAAGCCCCTATCTTTTGGCTTGCTATCATATAAACTAATGGGAAGGTAGAGCAAGGGCTTAGTAGTTCTGTTACATGTGTAGGTTCATGTCAGTTTCTTCTTTATTTCCTTGTGTCCCCAGCCGGGCCATGGTCTTTTTTTGGATCTAGTTTATAGTGTACAGATAAGCATATTTTAAAGGAAAAGTGGTATAGGGCTCTGCTTTTACACCACTAACTGTAAATGGGACCACTGTACTTAAAGGATGCTTGAAGAGACTTCAAAGGGAATTTATTTTATACTTTTTGTAAGAGGAGGAAAAAGAGAAAAAAGCTGGAGCACCAATTACATACATCAGGAAGTATCAATGAGTTTGTAGTGTTCCTGTTTCCAACTTTTGCCTGGCAGGTGGGGTGATGCAGACTGTACTAAAAGACATCTTTCTCATGTCTCATTTTTCTCATGTCTCATGTTTCCCAGCCCATAGAGAATACCAACTTCAAGAATAAGATACCTGAAGTATATTCCCAGAATTATCAGCTGTAGGTATATTCCCAGAAGTATCAGCTAATGTAATGCCTATTTTTCTATCAGGCACTATTGACTTTTCTTTCATCTGAAAAGTTATTGATTATCCTCTCTATTTTTGGCATTGCTCTATGCATTAGGATTAAGAAGTAAGGTATGGATCTGTAGATGAAAATGCTTGATTCTGAAATAGCAACAATCCTCAGCCACTTCAACTCTTTCTTCCCTGTCCTTTTTCACATTGCAAATCAGTTGTTCAGCTTTTGAGAACTGAATATTTATTACTACTTGAAGGTACCGGTCAGGTGAAAGGTATTCCATACAATGAAATGAAATGAATCTAACAGGTCCACTTTAGTCTATGAAGAAGAAATTGAAGTCACACAGGAAGAATAAAATTAGTTCATTGAATTATAATCTCTCTTATCACTAGAGAAAATAATTTTTTAATAAGTTTAAGCACAAATACATCCAGGAATCCAAAAGTGACAAAGATAATATTTCAAAATTGTATAATCCAAGTAGTAATATTTCTCATATATAACTTTTCACTTAATTCCAATCAGTAAAACAACATAGTATGTATGGATACTATTTAAAAAATCTGAGGGTATTCAAAAAACCACTAGAACTGATAATTCAGTAAAGTTGCAGGATAGAAAATCAATGTGCCAACATCAGTTGCATGTCCATATACTAATAATGAAGCAGCAGAAAGAGAAATTAAGAAAATAATCCCATTTAAAATTGCACCAAAAATAATAAGATAACTAGGAATAAACCTAACTAAAGAGGTGAAAGACCTATACTCTGAAAACTATAAAACATTGATAAAAAAATTGAAGACAACACAAAGGAAATGGAAAGACACTCCCTGTTCATGGATTGGAAGAACAAATATTGTTAAAATGTTTATAGTACCCAAAGCAATCTCTAGATTTAATGCAATCCCTATCAAAATACCAACAGCATTTTCACAGAACTAGAACAAATCCTAAAACTTATATGGAACTGCAAAAGACCCTAAATGGTCAAAACAATTTGGAAAAGCAAAGCAAAGCTGGAGGTAGGACAATTACAGAATTCAAGTTACATTACAAACCTGCAGCAATCAAAATAGTATAGTACTGGCACAAAAAGAGACACATAGATCAATGGAACAGAACAGAAAACTAAGACATAAACCCACAATTATATGATCAATTAAACTTCAAAGAAATAGGAAAGAATATCCAATGGGAAAGTTTGTTCAACAAATGGTGTTGGGAAAACTGGTCAGCTACATGCAAAAGAAGGAAACGACCATTTTCTTATACCACAAACAAAAATAAATTCAAAATGGATTAAAGACCTAAATGCAATGACTAGAAACCATAAAAATCTAGAAGAGATCACAGGTAGTAATTTCTCTGACATCGGCCATAGCAATATTTTTCTAGATGTTTCCTAAGGCAAGGGAAATAAAAGCAAAAATAAACTATTGGGATTATATCAAAGTAAAAAGCTTCTGCAGAGCAAAGGAAACAACAAAACTAAGAAGTAAATCTAAATGGGAGAAGATATTTGTAACTAATATATCCAATAAAGGGTTAGTATCCAAAATATATAAAGAATTGATACAACTCAATACCCAAAAAACAAATAACTCAATTAAAAATGAGCAGAAGACATGAACAGATGGTTCTCCAAAGAAGACCTACAGATGGCCAACAGACATATGAAAGGATGCTCAACATCAGTCACCGTTAGGGAAATGCAAATCAAAATTACAATGAGACATCACCTGACACCAATCAGAACGGCTAAAATAAAAAACACAAGAAACAACAAGTGTTGGCAAAGATGCCATTTGTAAGAACATGGACGGAACCAGAGAGTATTATGCTAAGTAAAATAGAGGAAAACAAATACCATATGATTTCACTCATATGTGGAATTTAAGAAAACAAATGAGCAAAAGGGAAAAAAAGAAAGAGAGACAAACCAAGAAACAAACTTGTATTATGGAGAACAAAACTGATGGTTAACAGAGTGGGTCAGTGAAAGAGGGATGGGGAAATAAGGGATAGGGATTAAGTAGTTCACTTGTTTTGATGAGCACCAGATGATGTACGGAATTTTTGAATCACTATATTGTACACCTGAAAGTAATATAACTGAATTTACAAAAAGCTCAGAGTATGATTCAATAATTCAGTGAGTTCAGTTGTTTATTCAGGGATAATTGCCAAGGCAGTCACTGAAAAATGTTCCTTAAAATACAAAGATCCAAGATTTGAGAAAGAATAAACTAAAACACCATACATATCTTCAGGCACAACTGACACTTCCCACTGTAGCTCACCTCATCATTGCCAGTGTGTAATCATCTCCTGGCTGCCATCTTGGGGCGGCTGGTTTGACAGAAATAAGTAATATTGAAATCTGTCAGAGATGGAGAACACAGCAAAGATCAGCTACGGAGAGCAAATCTAACAGAAGAGAGCACTTGGAATTATAGCTATTTATCTCAAACCCAAAGATATCATCAAATGATGAAAAGAATGAGTTATTGGTAACAAAATGTTTTTAAAAACATGGTAACTATTTTATAATTAATTACTTTAGACTTACCAAAAAGCCAAAATATGCAAAAAAAAAAAAAAAGTATCATAGAAAGTATTATACTAGGTATAGCCATCAAATTTTGGAGATAAGCCTACTACCTTTCCAGCACTCCCAACTCATTAACCTAAATAGGACTCCAATAATTCATTATGTTTAGAATAGCACAAAAATGAACCTTTTAAGTATACTGACAGTAGTAACAGAAAATAAAATATTCAGACATTACATTTTCCTGAGTTTGTCTTTCATTCAAAGTCTCTCCTCTGATCTTCAAATTGAAGCTATTATTTGTAGAAGCACTCTGAATAATAGATGAATCAGAGACAATGGCATGAATATCAGGATTAATATTTCGTTCACGTGAATATTTGACGAAAGAACAGCAATGAATTAACTGGAGTTTCTTCACTATATACTTAGTAGAAGTATGGTACATAGCTGCTGCTTTTTTTTTTTTTTTTTTTTTTTTAGCTATTGCTTATTAACTTTGACAATAGTTGATCCATGTCACAGAAATGAGACATACAGTATAGGGAATACAGTCAACAGTATTATAACAGCATTGTATAGTGACAGATGGTAGCTACACTTGCAGCGAGCATAGCATAGCATATAGAGTTGTTAAATCACTGTTGTACACCAGAAATTAATGTAACATTGTGTATCAACTATAATCCAATTTTTTAAAGTTTTTAATTAAATTAAATTAGAGCTAAAAAGATTAATAATGAATCCAAAACAGAAAATCTCAAAGCATTGTTATTTGGTAGTGAAACGAGGCCAGAGGAAAGCTGGTCTTCATTTTTCTGAAGAAAACTCAGATAAATAAATCAGTGAAAATAAAATATTTTATTTTTTAAAAGATTTTATTTATTTATTCATGAGAGACAGAGACAGAGAGAGAGAGAGAGGTAGAGACACAGGCAAAGGGAGAAGCAAGCTCCATGCAGGGAGCCTGATGTGGGACTCATTCCCCGGTCTCCAGGATCATGTCCTGGGCTGAAGGCGGCACTAAACCACTGAGCCACCCGGGCTTCCCAGAGTATATTTTAAAATAAGGAAAACAAATAGAAAAAAAGAATATATCTTCTTGGTTTAGCTAACAGTTTGATTTCATAAATTCAAAAGCACTGATTGCTTACCTATTTCTAAAAACTGGAGATCCAACAGTGAGATACTTTGTCTGCCCTCAAGTAATTTAGAATCTAGTGAGAGACACAGGTGCTTATGCAATCACACTGAAAAATAAGGACTCTGTAGTAGAGCCAGGATAGAGTATTATGCTAGTACCGTGAGGACCATAAACAAGTTTTATAAAATCAGGACAGACTTCTTGATCTTCACACCTAAGCTAAAACCAGAAGGAAGGTATTAGATGGGTTAAACAGCAGAAGAATCAGTAAATTTTGACAACTAACAAATGCCAACTACCATGACCCATTGAGACAATGCACAAAACAATAAAGTATATATAAATACTATTAGGCACCTCAGAGTTCCCAAATATTCAATCATTGCACATTGTGGTACTAATTATAGTATGCCCACTTCGTGAACTATTGTATAGGCAATAAAATGAAAATGATTGTGGTAGATTTGTACTGTCCTCACTTAAGCAGGATATGTATTTCCCTTTTCTGCACAGTTCTGAATTAGGAATGCTAGAATGGGCCATTTCCAGTGAGATTTGGCAAGTGAAGTAAAGCTGGGCATCTGTATCTTTTCTCATGGAGAAGTGCCATGAGGAGTACCCCTTCCTGTTGCAGATCCTGCTTGTCATTGTTGGGTGGGTTAGCAGCCAGGCTGTAGCTCCTTCAGCTCCCCAAGATGCTCCTTCAGCACCATCCCCAGCTGGGGGCCACGTGTGTGTTTTCCAGTTGAGGGAGGATGCCTGCTACTCTTTGCAGGTTCTCTCCATCATCAAAGCTGGAGGTTTGGAGGCTGTGAGAAGCCAGTCTCAGTTCCAGTCCAGTTTTATCAGTCCCAGATCACCCTGCTGGGTTCCTAGAGTATTAGACTCCTCTACTTTCTGGCTCTCCTTCTCCCTAGATGGCCTGCCCTGCTAACTTCAGGCTCTTGCACCAAAGGACAGCTTCACATAGACTGTTTATCCTGCCTTCGCAGCTGCATAACATCAAATCCTTATAATAAAATCCCTTCTTTTATCTTTTGATCAAGCCCTGACTGCTACAATGATGCCTTTGCATCCTATATGACAACACTAGGAAAGCAATTATGGCATAATATTAAGTTAAAAGCATTGGCATGCAAATTTTATGTAAATTTTAATTTCAATAATTTAAATGTAAATGAATCTAAAATTCACCAAAATATTAAGTGTGATTTTATTTGGAAAAGTGGGACAATGTGTGAATTTTTGTCTTCTTTATACCTTTCAGTGTTTCTACTTTTTAAAAATGAATATTCGTTAATTTTTAAAACTTAAATCAGCAACAAAATATAAACTTGTTTTTGTGACAGTAAATCTTCAGAATAAAGAAAAAGCAGTCACCTCACCATGTGATTGTAGGTTCTCTTTATTCACATAAATGCATCCTCGGGGCTTTCTAAATGCTGATAATTAAAAAACATAGGAGTGGAAGGGGTTGTAAACAATTAGAGCTACATTTTCAATATGTTCTGCAAAGACTCAACTATCAAACTTCATGAATGCTAATTTGAAAAACTGGGTCATATTCCCCAGCACAACTTCATATAACTTTTTCTGGGGAAGGAGGTTAGGTTTAAGAGACCTGTTGGCAAATTCATTGAAACTATATGTTTAAAATGTAAATTTAAGCTCTTACATATATATACACATCTATCTTATGTCCTATCCCCACAATACACATACGTCACATTCAAATAAGTTCCTATTTCTAATATCTAATTCCAACTTTTGAATAAATTCAATATTTTTACTTAAAAATTATACATATATACATATATATGTATTCACAATTTTTGAACTTTGAAATAGTTAAAGTAATAATTTTTTGTATGTTTAAAGCAAGTCACCATTTACAAAGGACTTACATAAAACCATGAAAAGACACTGTTGGTTTTTTTTTTAAAGATTTTATTTATTTATTTGAGAGATATAGAGAGAGAACAAGAACATGATCAGGGAGAGGGGCAAAGGGACAAGCAGACTCTACACTGAATGTGGAGCCAGACCTGGGTTTGATCCCAGGACCATGAAATCAGGACCTGAGCTGAAGTCAGAGGCTTGGCTGATTGAGCCACCCAGGTGCCCTAAGACAATGTTGTTTTTTAATCCTTGAAGATACTGAGGCCTAAAGAGATTAAGAAATGAAGTTAGGGTTCTACTTATACTTTATTGCCATGATCATTGACTTTAGAAAAAACAATTATTTGGTTACTTACAAAAGTGACCTTCCTTGACACCCCCAAAATTAAAGGTGGTAGTTAGCTCCTTTAACAAACATTCACATATCCTGCAACATATTTGTTTTCTGCTATTAAGCAAATCTATTCTTATAGTTATTTGTTACATAAGCATAATAGTATGGTTTAGACTAATGAATGAATTTGATATTATTAATGATACAAGAATATGAGTTTGTCTTTGTAACCAAAACAAATTATACATTGGTATCCCTAGAGAAGATAGACCATAAATATAGATTCTTTCCTATCATATAAAATCTATGTAACTTACAAAAAAAATTGATTTAGCTCTATTTGTGAAAGGATTATTACTTTGTCAAGAAGGCATTAGCCTATTGCACTACTTTAGTGGAAGAGTTTGGGAATGCTCTTTTCAGTGAATGGCCAGGTTATCTTTGCACAAGTAAGACAAATATTCATAGATGTGCACTTTGTTTCTATAAATCAAGAGCACAGTATGTCCATTTTTAATTTAATCATCTCGTGCAAGAATAAGCACATTAGAGCCAGCCCATGTGCCAAATCCAGCCCACCACCGTTTTTGTGTGGTAAATGAGATAAGAAGTTTTTTCATTTTGAAATGTTTGGAAAAATAAAGAATATTTTGTGAACCATAAAAAGTATATGATATCAAATTTCAGAGCCCATAAATAAAGTTTTATTGAAACCCAGTCCAGCTCATTTTTAAATATTGCCCCTCATGGGAACAAAATAAGACACAGTGATGGCTTTTATAAGTTACAGGTTCTTCTGTGGATGAATGACAAATGTAAACTAGACACAAATTACTATGTAAGCCATTTCTGAAAAAAATCAAAAATATTTTGTTACACTATAAAAAAATATTCCCACTAGACTTATATCACATGGGGAGCGGGAGTAAGCATTCACACATAATATACTTTACTTAAATGGTTTATTTTAGAGATAAAATGATAGATATTCATTGTGGAACCAAATTGGATACACTAGAATTTCAATCCCTTCCAAAGATTACAAAATCTTCTTTTCTACAGACTAAATGCAGTATAACATCTCTCCCTGTTCCCGTTTGTGACCTAGATAAGAATAAGAGGGTGATATGTTCTGTAGGTCACTATGCAAAGTAGGCCAAAGAGAAAGAGATAGAGAAAGAAATTAAAATTAATGATAAGAAAATTACCCCTGCTGTGATACCATGAGGTGCTAAAAAAACTCTCAGCGCTTGGAACTGTGGTCATGACAACCTATAAACTCAACCTTAGTGACACCAGTTTGAAATTGTATAGCTGTTGAGCTGAAATAAAATGCTAAACTGGATAAGTCCCTTTGTTCCTTACAGCTACAAGTTATTTATTGATAGTTCATTTCTGTAGCTGTTATGTTGCGGGGAATCCTCCTGCACCATTGGTTTGCAGAAAGCTCTAAACCAAACAATTGCAAGTGGTTCAAAGTCTCATGTAAGCTCCTGGATTTCATTAAGGAGGATTTACAATTGATATCCATGGTTTGTAATCCTTACTAGATCCAGAGGAATATTCAAAGAATTGAAGAAACGGACATTTCAATTCTTTAGTTACTTTGTCAGTCTAATGTCCATTAATGATAAGCAAATGCACTTGTGCTTGTACTGACTCTTTTATTCCCAATTTAGGGATTACTTATGTTTTTATTTTAGATTTTTTTATTTTTACTTATGTTTTTAAATGATGGTAAATGTCTGTATTGCTGAGTCCCAGCCCATCACAGTTACACTTTTTAGGTATAGCACAGTGGTAAATCAGAACTTAATCTTTTTTTTGCTACTAATAAAGCAAATTGTTCTAAATTGTTTTTACATGTGTTAAAGTTCACAACAGATAATATAATTATAGCAATGTTTTTGCACTCTTATTATATGTAATGCAGTGTTAAGCACTTAATTTTCATTATCTTATTTATAACAACCTTATGATCTAGATGCTGTTATTATTCCCATTTTACACATGAGAAAACAGAGCCTCACAGAGGCTACTTTAATATCTAATAGATATTAGAGGTAAAGTAATTAATCAGTATTAGAGTCAAGATTGAAATATATGCTTGCTGACATCCAAAACTGTGCTCTTATCCACCATTATGACTTCCTGTTTCCCATGCATGGAGACAAATAGGTTAGAAAAGAATTCCCTGCATAGATTTATTGTATTATTTGTCTGATTATTAACAAACATCAGCATTAGTTATAAGTCTGGCAAGGCAGATATTTTTGTGAAAGGAGCAGGGGCTTTGGAAGCAGGCTTACCTGAGCTTGATCCTGAACTCCTTATTTGTACACTGCCTATAAATAATATTACCGCTTATTCCTCTGCAAAACAGAGGTGATAGTCACTACCTTAAGATTGTTAGTAAGTATTAAATAAGGTAAGGTGTGTGTAGTAGCTAGCACAAAATGGGCACAAAATAATTATTTTTTCCTCCTGTCTATATTTTTTGCTTGTGCATAACTTCTTTTCCAAAGAAAAGCTGACCTAATGTCTCGATCATTCCTTAATATGAAGAATCCAGGTCCTACATTAAATTCAAACATAGAATTTTTCATATTTATCACAGGTTCATTAAACACCATAGTAAAATTGAGTTTGCATCTTTTAAAATCACAGGAAAAGCATTGACCTGGAAATCCTTTGAAATGGTAAAGCCCAGCCCAACTCTTCCGGATGTTTCTTACAAACAGTAACAATCCTGGCAGAGGAAATCTTGGAGGAAAGAAATTGAGAGCAAGAACCGAAGGGCACGCTAGCATACTAGGCAGTATACGGGGAGGGAGAGAAAGGAAAGGGAGTCTCTCAATGCAACCCTCAGAGAATTCTGGTTCAGCATCAGACCAAGGAAGAACACACACTTCTCCCGTGCCTTTCTGATGTTGATGTTTTACGTGTTACTTTCCTGGACCATGGATAGATGTGATTCTCTAAAAATGTCCTGGTGACTTCTAATAGCCAATGGGTGCTTACACTCAACAAGAAAAAACAAAATCTGAAATATTTCACCTTAAGTTTGTAATGGTAGTCAGCTAGCTCACTGGCAAAAGTAAGGTTTTCAATATGGGAAGCAAACAATGATATTGGAATATGACTGTTCTTATGACTATTTTAAACATTAAAAAAAATAAGTAAAGGTATAATGCTAACATTTAAAAACAAGAAGTATCAATAGTAACTGGCTATTTTAACGTTTAAAATGATTGAGGTTACTCTGGCCAAAATTAATACGTGTAATTTTTTTTGTGTTAACACTTTTCAGATATTGCAGTTTAGCAGCATCATATATTGCAAATCATGTAAATCATTTAATTTCTGTTAACATTTGCCAAGAAGGAAAAAACAGAAGTATTTTAAGAAATAAGGTCAATATTATTTAGAAGTTTTAGATTTCCCAAAATCTTCTTAGTTTTATATTAAAAATCCTTAGTTTTATATTACAAGTCTTTTATTTAAGAAGTAGTTCTGGAACGCCTGGGTGGCTCAGCAGTTCAGCGTCTCCCTTTGGCTCAGGATGTGATCCTGGGGTCCTAGAATAGAGTCCCATATCGGGCTCCCTGCATGGAGCCTGCTTCTCCCTCTGCCTATGTCTCTGCCTCTCTCTCTCTGTGTCTCTTGTGAATAATAAATAAATAAAATCTTAAAAATAAGTAAATAAAAAAAGAAGTAGTTCAAAGTAGGTATTTATAACTTGTTGACTTCTTTGATTATAATTTTTTTAAAGGAAAGAAAGAAGAAAATATATTCTAAATTTTAGATATATACATAAAAATAAACACATATACAAATATATACATAAATAAAGGAGGAAGAGCACATTTTAAATTATATGTATTATAGGTATATATACACATAAGAGTGTGTGTGTGTGGGGGGGTCATATGACATATAGGTTTCCAAACATATAAGTTTGTAAAATTATACTTAAATATTCTTAGAGAAAGATACAGCCATTTGTTAAGTAGAATTATAAAATGTTTTAAATCTTTCCTATTTAAAAAGCAAATGTCAGTAGTCTGCTATTGTAAAAGGCACTGTGATGCTCTGAAAATGGTATGGACTTCGAGATTAAGTAAACTTGAGGCCATACCCTCTCCAGCTTCCTAAATCTGTCAGTCTAGCCTCAGTCACATTACCTGACTTGTCTCCCCACCCCTCCTCTTTTCTTCCCTCTTCTCTTGCAAATATTTTTTTAAAGAGAAAATGAGATAAGGTTTATAAAAATGTCTAGCACATAAAAGCCACTAATATATGAACATATGCAGGGGCACCTCGGTAGCTCAGTTGGTAAAGAGTTAGACTCTTGGTTTCAGCTCAGGTATGATCTCAGGGTCATGAGATAGAGCCCTGTATCAGACTCTATGCTCAGCACAGAGTCTACTTAAGATTCTCTCCTTCTGTTCCCACCTTACCACACATGCAATCTCATGTGCTCTCTCTTTCTCTCTCAAATAAAATAAAATAAAAATATATATATATATATATATGAACATATACAGTGGAATGTTTATAAAAATTGTAATTGGGACTGCTTTTCTCTCCAGGGCCTCAGATAAAGCTAGAAGTGACTGAGAAGGCACGAAAGCAGAGCATAGCTTTGGATGGACTCATGAATGAGAGGAAGAGGTAGGTCGAACATATATTAAGCAAATAGTGATATTATAGATTTATATCACAAAACATCAATTTATGAAATACAAATGTACGAAATGCTCTAATGAAAAGAAAACATTTGTCAGACGAACACAACAAATAAAACAACTCCATGTTGCTTATAAGAAGGCTGGCAAAGATGTAGGTAATGGGAACTCTCAGGTACTGCTACAAAAATGGAAAATAAAATAACCAGTTTTACAAGTGGTTTGGAGTTCTTTTAAAATCAAATATAATCCTACCTTTTGATGCAGCAAATTCTATCCCTGGTATAGACCAACAAAAATGTGAGTATAGCAGCCAGATGCCTGGGGAAAAACAGACCATAATCTTAGAAAGTAAGATCGTGCTTACCTTGGGAGTGATTAAATGGAAATATTCCCTTCATAATAAATTATTGAGATGTATAATCATTGTATACTCTTTTTTCTGCATGTTTCTTTTATTAAAACAACTTTTAAAATAAAATATAATGATGGGGGATGCCTGGGTGGCTCAGCAGTTGAATGTCTGCCTTCGGCCCAGGGCGTGATCCTGGAGTCCCGAGAATGAATCCCACATTAGGCTCCCTGCATAGAGCCTGCTTCTCTCTCTGCCTGTGTCTCTGCCTCCCTCTCTCTCTTGTGTCTCTTAGGAATAAATAAATAAAATCTTAAAAAAAAAAAAAAATAAATAAATAAATAAATAAATAAATAAAATCTTATATATATATATATATGTATATATATATACATATGTATATATATAATGATTAAATTGACTTTATTAAAAAATACAAAAATTAAGTAAAAATATTACCAATAAATCAAGGCATGCAATTTGAGTAACCTGGTGAGAATGGAGTGGTAGTCTTTGCTCTATTTAGTTGTGCTGTATTTCCACAATAAAAAATGTCTTGTCCAACTCAATATGACACATGTAGATAAGAGTTAGAAAGATTAAAGGTACAGACAATGGAGGTACCTGGGCAGCTCGGTCAGTTGGACATTTGCCTTCGGTTCAGGTCATGATCCCAGGGTCCCAGGATCGAGCCCCACCTCAGGCTCCCCGTTCGGTGGGGAGTCTACTTCTCCCTCTGCCCCTACCCCTGGTCATGCTCTCTCATTCTCTCTCTCTCTCTCTCTCTCTCTCTCTCTCTCCCTGTCAAATAAATAAAATCTTTGAAAGAACGAAAGAGGTGCAGAGAATGACTTTTGCAACAATATTTTCTTCATGTGGAACAAAGTGGCCTTTGGAGGAATGAAGCTATAAGCTAGGTCTTTGTGGTCTTGCACTAAAGCAAAGGAATAAAATGGGCTAGATACTAATTACCAATGAATGTACATTCAGTTGGCATTATTATACACCATGTATATCTAGCTTATTGAAAAGCCAAATGGAAGGCTGAATTTACATTATACGAACACCTCATAGAGCCATGCTTTGTAAGAGATATGTTCAAATGAGCACTTATACTGGGAACTAGTGTATACTGAATTCCTTGGCATTAATAGCTAAGTAACACACTCCAAATGGTTAAATCACTTTTATTTTATTAAAAAATAGTTACTTTTAACTGATCTTTTCCTTAAGGAAATATTTTAGCTCTTTTTTTGCAAAAACAGGCCTGTCAATTTTATTTTAAATATGTATCTGTTCACATTGCAATCCACAAAAAGCTTGCAGATGCTGCAAAGATTAAGTGACTACTTCTAAATAAATAAATAAATAAATAAATATTTCAGTACTGAAAACAACTAAAATGTTCACTCCTTTAAAAATTAAAAAAAAAAAAACCTCCACAATCATCTGTGACCATTGATGTGAAATTCATGATCTCACCAACAATCACTGTATTGTTAGCACATATTTTGAATTAAGTAGTCACATGTGCTAGGTAGCCTGACAGTGTGCAAAGTGTTCCTGGTCTGCTTTTCATGACATCACCAGTTAAGAAACATGTACTTATCTTAAAATTCTATAGTATCTGGATTCAATTCTCTGGGTTTAAATAATCAACCTAATAATTTTGAATGTGGCTTTGGAAAAATTACTTAACCATATCTCTTTGGATTCTTCTGCCTATAAAATAAAAATACATACTTCCAAATTTGCTGTGAAGATTAAAAAGAGAATGCGTGGGTGGCTCAGTTGATTGAGAGTCTGATTCTTGGTTTCAGCTCAGGTCATAATCTCAGGGTCATGAGATGGAGCCCTGTGTTAGACTTTGTGCTCAGTGAGAAGTCTATTTGAGATCCTCTCCCTCTGCCCCCCTCAAATAAATAAATAAATCTTAGAAAAAAAGAGAGAATCCATTAAAGTGCTTAATATAGAGTCTGGCATTTGTAAATGCTAAATGAATGTTAACTATTATTATTTTTATTATCTTACTGTGTTGTTCTTAGTACATCCTGTTATTTTGTGGCAGCTCCAACTCACCAGAATTTATATTTTATTCTGTATTTATAGATTAAAAAAATATCTTGAATGTCTTTTCCTGAATTGAGTAGGTGGCTCAAATAATTCATTTAGATATGTTCTAATTGCTTGATTGACAAACAAACTTGATTGCTTCATTTCCCTTCCTTCATTCATTCATTAACAAGAATATATTTAACGTGAATTAAAAGGAAGTTGGGAATAAAAATAGCATCAATTGTATTCTAAAAGATCTTATAATCCGGAGGGAGAAACAAAAATATGTAAACTAGTAAACAGAAAGAAAATAGATATGTGATGACAGAAGTCAATTCAAAAATAATAATATCTGATGAATCCACCTTTTATGGTTGGAGAAGGAGATTTGAAAACTAAAACTTGTTATTTACAAAAGCCCTCCTGATCTTCCTCTAAATTCCATAGCCTCTCTGCCTGTGTTGACTGACAACCCTTACTCCTTGACCTGTCTTTGTAGCTTTTCCACCTACTTCAGCCCTGCATGCTGCTTTGGAGTCATGGCATGGAGAGCATTTGCTGCTGTTGCTTACCAACCATCTATTTCCCCCACTTTCTGGTAACAACTTCCCTTATAATAAAAACATTGAAACAGAAATTGTCCCCAAATCTGGTCAGAACAGAAAGCTAACTAAAATGACTCAGTTTCTAAAGAATAATTGGGACTTCTATACAAATTACTTTTTTGTCATTAGAATATTTCTTATTAAAAAAAAAAGAATATTTCTTATTGTGGTAAAATATATGTAACTTAAGATGTACTGTTTTAACTATTTTTATGTGTACAGTAGCATTAAGTACATTCACATTGCTGTGTATCCATCAGCACCATTCATCTCCAGAAATTTCTCATCTTCCCAAACTGAAATTCTGTCCTCATTAAACACTGACTTCCCATTCTCCCTCCTTCCAACAACACCCATTCTCTTTTCTGTCTCTAAAAATTTGATTACTCCAGGTACCTCATGTAAGTAGAATCATACAATATATGTCCCTTTGTGAATGATTTCTTTCACTTATATAATGTCTTCAAGGTTCATCCCTGTTGTAGTATGTGTTAAATTTCCTTCTTTTTTAAGATTGAGTAATATCCCATCACATGCATACACCACATTTTGTTTATCTGTTCATCCATCAATGGACACTTGGGTTTTGTCTACCTTTTGGCTATTATGAATAATGCTACTATGAACATGGATGTACAAATATTGATTTAAGTCCCTGCTTGCATTTTTTTTTGGGTGTATACCCAGGAGAGGAATTGCTAGATCATGTGGTCATTCTATATTTAATTTTTTAAGGAATAGTCATACAATTGTCCACAGCAGCTGCATCATTTACAGTGCCCAAGGGTTCCAATTTCTCTCCCCACCAACATTTCTTATTTTCTGGGGTTTTTTTGATAATAGGCATCCTATTTGGTGAGTAATAAAACATTTTTATTTTTTACTTTTCTTAGAGATTTTATTTATTTATTTGACAGAGAGAGAGAGAGAGAGAGAGCACAAGTGAGGGAGAGGCAAGAGGGGGAGAAGCAGACTTCCCACTGAGCAGGAACCCCCAAATGGGGCCCGATCCCAGGACGCTGAGATCATGACCTGAGCTGAAGGCAGACACGTAACTGACTGAGCCACCCAGGTGCCCCAATAAAATATTTTTAACATAAACAGAGACACAGTGTGATTTTTATCTCAGACATGTAGATATACATGTCTACATATAGACATGTATATACTTGCATAAAAACACATAAACAAATTTAACAAAAATCAATAAATCTACTTGGTATTTTGTTTTCAATGAAAAGTCTGGAGTCAGTTTGTAGTTTTGGCATGAAATAGTCATAGTCCTTTTTTCATTTCATGGAATCCTAGAACAAGAAGGACCTTGAAGTTCACCTGTTGCTAATCCACCTTGCTCACCTTATGAAATACTTAGGACAAGGAAAGGGAGCAGCAAAGCCAGGAGGCTCCTTATTCTTAGTTTTCCCCTTGCGGGCTTTTTGCTCTTCCCTGTGACTGTCTCTAAACATCAATCATCATGCATAACTAAGTATAATGGTACACAGGCTCAGGAAGCAGAAGACAACAAATGTAATTTGGTTAACATGTTCTTTAGCAAATATCTCTATGACAGAAAGAAAGACTTAATGTATAATTATGTCTTCACCTTCATGGATTTGTAATGCCCGCAGATATGTTCTGTGTGGTTTACGATGATAACACACATTCAGCTGGCCTGAAATATCTCATTACAACCCTGTCTGAGCTTAGCTCATCCATAATGCTCTAACTGTGGCTGAAGTGAGACTGGGATTCCTGAAATCCACTCCATTATAATACATATTTCAGTTCATAAATCCCAGCTCTTTCTCCATACACCCCCCCTCCCCCAAGGCTGCCTTTCACTTCCTCACTAAATTCACTGGAGTGACAGTAAGCTACCCCATCCATCATTCACCTGCCTCACCGCTAAGGTGATAAATCTCCATTTCCCTCCTGAGAGTTTGACACCCAGTGGCCCTCCCTCTTCTGCAATTACAATGCTCCCGTGGCCTCTTATGATTAGAATTTCTGATTATGTGCAAATCATATGTGCAGCAACACCCGCATAACAACTTGCTAACTTCCTTCATTTCATTGTAACTGGGCCATGCTTTTTAAAAAATGACTTTAATGGGTTTCATCTTGGAAGGACAAATGCCATGTCCTTTTAGTGTTAACACATTGTTCATTTTGTCTCATCATGCCCATTGACATTGAAAGTTGTTTTAATCTCAGGAAGATAGCCTTGTCTTTGGAATGCTGTTTGCCTTAATATCTAAGAGGCTTTGTAAAGCTTGCCTAAGGATATTCTGCATTTATCTTGGTTCTAAATATGGTGAATATAGCAATCCAGACTTAAAACATATGGATGGAGTGGAAAATGTTTTTCTATAGGAAAATAATGTCAACTTGAAATATAGATTACTTGTGTCTTATATTTTATGAGTAAAACAAAGCTTACTTAGGTCTTGAGGACCTAATCGTACATGCTGGTAACAGAGCTGATTAAAGGGTAAATGAGAACAGGATGTTTGCTCCCACAACTATAATAGTATCCCCTGAGGATTTTAAGTTTTATGATTAATTTTTCGTTGGTTTTCATATAACTTATTTATGTGATTTCTTGATGCGCTATTATACTTTAAAGAAATATTTTAGTGTGATTATCTGAGAGAAGAAAATGATAATCCTACTGTGTAAAAAGGCAGAAATCTAAAAACCACGTGTTGACTCTATGTTTATACCAGTATTAAAACTTTAGGGGTACCTAGGTGGCTCAGTAGGTTAAGCGTCTGCTGTCAGCTTAGGTCATGATCCCAGAGTCCTGAGATCAAGCCCCATACCCCTCAGCAGGGAACCTGCTTCTCCCTCTCCTCTCTGCTCATGCTCTGTCTCTCTCTCTCTCCCTCTCTCCCTCTCTCAAATAAATAAATAAAATCTTTAAAAAAAATAGGTACTCAAGTTGACTTGAGCATAATCTTTTTTTTTCTTTGCATCCTGGTGATCACATTTATTGAAAGAGTTGGAAAAAAATTAAAATGCCCTCTAGCTTAAGAATTTTTGAGTTATCTGCAAATCAACTCAATTCAGGAGTGGAAGAATCCTTGGTCATTTCTTAATATCAAAATGAACGCAGGTTTCTCTTTTGGATGTCTTCTACATTTAAAGAGGCAATCATACAAAATCTCCTATATTCCATACACGATAAATTCTTTGTTTCAGCCAACTCTTAATGGAGGAGCAACTAGCACAACACCATCTCCCCGGACAAAAAGCATCGGAATATTCCGTTTTGTTGATTTATATATCTCTTCATATGTTTCTTCATCAATTTCTATAGTAGTCACAGTTTCTTCCACATCTCCCAATATCATATTTAAATGCTGATCATATGCATGTAATCTGCCTTGAAGCTCTCGGTCATTTCTCATTTTCACATAAATTCGCTCATCCGGGCTGAGCCTGATGAGATCCAGGGGCTCTTCTACGGTGTTGGTAGTTTGTTGCTGGTCCACGTCGTCCGCCATCTTTCAAACCCTCTTGAGCATAATCTATATTTATATTGAGAAGTACTTTTCAACTATTATGTTGCTAAACCAAAGGTAATAAAAGGAAACATTTTTCAATTTCTTGAACAGATCACCTTGCTTTAGTTAAACAAAGCAGTTTTTATTGTCACAGAAAAAAGCCCGTTACTTAAAATTTATTTAATTTTTAGAAAAGAGGATCTCCCTAGTTTTGAACTCTTCATACCAACCATCCAACTTCCTGGAAAATAAGAATTTTTTTTTTAATTTATTTATGATAGTCACAGAGAGAGAGAGAGAGAGGCAGAGGGAGAAGCAGGCTCCATGCACCAGGAGCCCGACGTGGGACTCGATCCCGGGTCTCCAGGATCGCGCCCTGGGCCAAAGGCAGGCGCCAAACCGCTGCGCCACCCAGGGATCCCGGAAAATAAGAATTTTTAATATTTAGGAACAGACCCTTGACTTATTCAGAAAATCTGGAATAATCAATGCCAGGTGAGGGAAAAGGCAAAACTCCCATCCTCCCTCCAAATCCCCAGATTGTCAGAAAGGGAGACAGAACATAAAGACTCCTAACTCTGGGAAATGAACTAGGTGTGGTGGAAGGGGAGGAGGGCGGAGGGTGGGGGTGAATGGGTGATGGGCACTGAGGGGGGCACTTGACAGGATGAGCACTGGGTGTTATTCTGTATGTTGGCAAATTGAACACCAATAAAAAATAAATTTATTATAAAAAAAATCCCCAGATTGTGCATACACATTAAGAATGTTCTCAGATATACAGGACACAGCTGATTACAAACAGTGGAGTGTCCTTGCTTATCACAGAAGGTAAGAGAACCAGAAATGAAACACTAGTACCAGACTACCAAAGTCAAGGACACAGTCTCTGTTCTTGTGGAGTTTACAGTCTTGCATTGCTTCACTAAGTTGCAGAGTCTACTGTATTTAAGGATATTTGTACTTAACACCATGATGCTTGATCAGAAACATCATTAAATAAATATTACGTCCTCTGTGCTTATCTCACTGTAGTCACAGTGAATTTGCATCATGGTCTGAAGACACACATACATTTACATCTCCATGACTTTATATGTGTTTTCCCATAGATTATATTGCCTTTATCTCTTTTATCCACCTACTTATTCCTTCAGGCACAGTTGGTTGTATACATAGTATGTGTATATTATTTGTAATCCTAGATGACAATTATTAATGACTACATATGGTAGAGGGATGATGATGACTTAAAGAGGTAGAAATATGTATAAGATCTCAGCCAAAAGAGACGTGATCTGTCGAGCCTTTTGAGTGGATAGAATTAATCAGTATTGGCAGTGCATTGGAAGCTTCTTTGAGGGCTTCTCCAATGTTCTGTCTGCTTCCTCAACTGAATCCTCTTCACAAAGACCTCCTTCTACATCGTTCTTCTTCTCATATCCATTGATCATCTCTTCTGACCCCATCGTCCTCACCAGAGTATCCATACATGATAAACAGTATTAGGAGAATGAACACAAACTGGGTTATTAAAACCAGGACACTACAGAACAACTTATGGTTTTTAAAGGATGATACTTTCCGGAGAAATGAAAGTTAAGGCAACGGGAAGTGTCTTTAGTATATATTCCACTGCCTAGAGCAAAAGCAGAAAAAGGGAAGAAAGTGCACTCAATCAAGATCAAGGAAGTAGCACATGTGAAAGCATGGAAGGATAATAATGCCTAAATCTCTAGTCTTGCTGGAACAGAGCACAAAAGAGAGTATTAGGACACAAACCTAGAAATGCAAGCAGATAATAGAAAGAGCATTTGGGTTTCATTCAATTGCCAATGGGAGCTGTTAAAATGTTTCACTAGGGCAGTGATGCAATCTGACTTGTGTTTTGAAGGAATAATTCTGGCAGTTGGTTGTCAGGAGGTTGGACTAGAAGGAACATTTGCTGGAGGCAGGGAAAGTCCAGAAGGTATTTGTGGGAATTCACGTAAAAGATAATGAAATCCCTATCTATTTTGTATACTCTGTATCTGATAAGCACTCAATCAATATTCTCTAATGAAATAAATAAACTAGAACGTGAAGTCCCTCACAACAAGGATCTGTGTGGTACATCTACATTATTTAACCAATTTAAAATCCTAAAAGTTGAGAAGGGTTATTCTTTGATAAAGAAGTCATTAAGGGCAGCCTGGGTGGCTCAGTGGTTGCCTTCAGCCCAGGGCATGATCCTGGAGATCCAGGATCGAGTCCTGCGTTGGGCTCTTTGCATGGAGCCTGCTTCTCCCTCTGCCTGTGTCTCTGCCTCTCTCTCTCTCTCTCTCTCTCTCTGTGTGTGTCTCTCATGAACAAAAAAATCTTTTCAAAAAAGTCATTAAGTATTTTCTGTTTATTTTTTTTCCTTTTACACAACCCCTAAGCAGATGAATATTAAACTACTGACTATGACCCTCCTATTCACAAACTTGGGCTTCCCTGACCATAACATCTGACATTTAGAATTCTGTATCAATTCAGTGTGGTGCATGAGTTCTCAATCTTGATACTTAAGGCTTCTACTTAGTTTCATGAGGTCTCAATAAAATTGCATCTGAATATACCATTCATAGGGATAGAAAGTCAGGAGCAAGTGGGCATAAAGGGAAACTCCATGTCTCAGAAGACAGGACAGGAGAGCCCACGAAACTCATTCTTCCCACGACTGAACTGAGAAGCACTTGAAGTGGGAAACAGCGAAAGTCTTCAGGCTGCCTCGCTCGCTTGCATGTTCCTGGCACTAAGTCTGAACCGCTATTTCTTGCAAGTCTGCAGTCAAGTGTTCTGCCTCTTTCTGATGCTAGACTCAGGCGGAATTGCAAAAGCAGCAGTCTCTTGGGACAATGAACCCCAAGCTCTTCGGAAGAACAGCAAAGCAGAACTCCTGAATTTGTGCTTGCATTCTTTATATCAGTGAACAAACTTTTAGTCAGAATCTATATTATCTCAATTCTAAAACGTGCTTGGTTTGCAGTTTCTGAGGCCTTAGAGAACCATTGTGTTTCTCTGCCTAGATGGTTTCACATTTTACACTAATCAGCCTCTTTGGGCCAATATAATTATGCAAAGTTAGTTGGTACCTTTATTTCTTGGCCTCCTCCCCTGGAGTCATTTTACTTTGAAGTTTATTGTCTT
Organism: Canis lupus baileyi; assembly: GCF_048164855.1. NCBI lineage: Eukaryota > Metazoa > Chordata > Mammalia > Carnivora > Canidae > Canis > Canis lupus. The sequence continues at coordinate 49,518,649 of NC_132855.1, read as the reverse complement.
GCTCCAGTGTTTGGTAATTAAGTAATAACTACAAAAGTCATAGGAGAATTCATTAAGAAATATCTACAAGGTACTTCTAAAAACCTATGATAAATGCACTCTACAGCCCTGAGTGAGAAGGGCAGTGTCTGGAGTCATCAAGAACCAGGCCTGATATAGTGACAGACAAACACAAAAAAAAAAAAAAATTAAAAAAATAAAAAAAAAACAAGCCAGGAGAACTTTTTAAATGCATCCAATAATGATCTTGCCAAATGTCTGCTTAAAATCCCAGCAACTGCTTCCCATGAGCCCTCAATATGGCTTGTAAGACACTCCAATCCCCTCCGGCCTCTCCTGAGTTATGGCTCGCCATTCCCTGGCCATGGTGTTGCAGTCGAATTAGCTTTGCCATCTAATGTACCTTGCTCTCGCTGCTGGCCCCAGTTCAAGAAATGCTTTACTCAATTTCCTCACTGCACTCCTCAAGCCTATTTAAGATCTGTCATGTGACACTCATCCCTTAGGTCTCAGGTTATAGGTCTTTTCTCCATGAAACTTCTCCTTGAATCCCTTTATACTAGATTAGCCATTGTTTCTGCTTTTCTAATATAATACTAATAGCTGTGCACTGCCATTCCTGTTTGAATTGTCTCCCTCCCACCTAACCTAGACTGGAAGCTAAGAATGTCCCGTTTCATCCTTATACGGCAAGATCTTAGCCCAGTGTGTGGCAAAAAGTAGGGTTCCAATAAATATGTGTTCCATGAATGAATGAATGGGTTACTAAAAGAATGGCACTAAAAAAAAAAAAAAATCAATCTGTGCCTTAGAACATACTCACTCACTCACTCACTCACTCACTCACTTACTCAATGTTTTCTTAAGTTTTAGGATATCTCCCTGCCTTTAGAAATGTAGCTATCTTCCTTAGGTAGCAATTCATTTATGCAGTACTCTATTCTGACATTTATTATTGAAATAGCAGAATCCTAAAAAAAAAAAAAATGAGCCAACTAATCAACATTTATGGAGAATCTATTAAATCTTTAACTGTGAATTAGAAAACTTCTTTGGCTGTAAGCCAGTGAGGATGCAGAATAGAAGTTGATTACTTCCAGCGATGTCTTAAGGTTTATGAAACACCATAACAAGTTTAGTAGTAAAATGTTAACTGCTTATCACAAAATCATTTCCCCCCCAATTCTAGCATTGTATGTGTCACCTGTTATAATCTGCTCACCTTTTAAGACCCCCTTCCCTTCTATACTACCTTTGGCTCAGTCAGTGCTTCAATAGGCAAAAGTCTAATGTTTGCATGATTTGCTTGCAAAAAGTTGGTTGCTTTGTGGCTCATATAGAATATGCAAAATAATTTTCCAAAATTTTAAAATATGAGTAAGGTTCTTGTGATCTTATAGGCTCTCTAATACCATTATAATTCAGAGATATTGTAGTATAAGCGCTGGCAGTTGTTTTTTCCCCCCTTTTTTTGTAATATGAGGGCTCAGTTTACATTTTGATTGGTGAGGTACCTACTCTAAAGACAGTTATCTTCTACAAACACATTGTCAGTCCCATGACCAGCTACAGAGCCAGCACACCTCCCCACACTGAAGCTCCTTTGTTTGATATCTATTTCAATAATTGGCCATTTGGGCCACTAGTTTGTTTTGTTGTTGTTGTTTTTTTAATCTTTATTTTCATGCTTCAAATTCCCACTCATGTTTTAAATTCACCAGTAAAGAGTGAGCCCTTGAAACCCTAGACCTGCGTCCTCAACTCCAATGAAAGCAGAACTTCCTGGACCTCTGCACAACCCCTACTCCCCACCTCACCACGTGGCCCCAGGTCTACTGTGTAATTTCTGGGTGGTGTAAGTAATAAACTTCTATTTTTTCAAAGTTTTCTCATAGTTGCTGCTGAAGGTCATCTTGCAATCATATTTAAGAACTGCAGAGTCGGTTCAGTTGTAAAACAGGTTTGGAAAGAGAGCTGTCTGTGAGAAGCTTACCACCCCCCACCCTACAACACTGGGAGTGCCCAAAGGCATTTCTAGCTGATAGTATTACAATCAAGAGGCTGAGACTGGCACAAAATAGATATGAACTAAACCCTCAACTCTGTCAGTTGTCAGAATTGCAAAAAAGGACTGCATGAGAGATGTCTACTGAAAGATCTAAGGGATAATGCAGGAGAGGATGTTTTATAAGTCATAAATCATTATGTAAATATAAATATATGTATTTATTAATTCTTAGAATATTCTGAAAAAGAATTGTCTGTCAGTGGAGATCTTCCCAACATGGAAGGATCTGAGTTGGAAATGATTGAATTTGACTATTAAGATAAGGAATAAATAGCGGTTTTAGAATGAAGGATCACTGGGAAAAGTAGGTAAAGCAGCCAAGAAATCAGGATATTAGAAAGATTCTCTATATCAACACTGAACTTCATTAAGGATAATGGAAGATAAGATTGTAAAGCATGCCAATAATCCTAGAACTAAGTACAAGAGAGAAGTGGCTGAGGGATCAGTGACATAATTCAGACAAATAGATAGTATAGCTACCAAGGAAAAGTAATGCTTTTAAAAGTACTTGTATTTTATTAAGCATAGCACCCATCTAAATACATGTGAAAAATAATTCAGAGACACATCTATGAAGATGGTATGTGGTACATGCTTTGGGCTCATGGCATCTATACAATAACTTACTCCATAAGCATCTATTTCCAACAGGTAGGGAATGACTATATCAAGCTCAACTTGATATCCCAATTGAATTATTTAAGGAGATCAGAGAAGGTCCCCCAAACTGTGACATATTTGTATGGTCCTTGAATAAAACATTTTTTATTCTATGTTCCTTCTTTCATAATTTTTAGGTATTCTTTTATAATCTGAGTATGAAAAAACTTCCTGTTCTTTGATTTCTTTAACAAATCTTTTCTGTTGTTCCCTTTTTCCCCCTTACCTAGAATTATTTCAAGACTATGTTCAGAATTCCACTTTTTAATGATGCTTTGATATCTGTCCCCATCCAAAAATCATAATTGCAAGTACTTTCCTACAGTAAGTTCTTTGCCTATTATGCCCTTCCAGATCATTTGCTTAATTCCTTCCTATCTTTCAAATCCCAGCTAAGATATGCCTCCCCTGACCTCCTAGTTCCCAGCAAGGTCACACATTCCATTAAGTGTGCTCGCAGCATATACCTCTCCCCTATCATTTATTAGTACTATAACTAAATGTTTAATGGAGTAATTTTTGGTTATTTTCTCTCTTGACCACCACTGTCTTCCCAGTAACAAATGTGATACTTTACATAGAGTAGGGGCTCGATAGATAATTACTGGATCAGTGAAGACATGCAAGAATGAATGAATAGTTCTAGCATGAAGTAAAAAGATTACAAAGCAGTTTTAGAAAATTACACCATTTTCATTAATAAAAACAAAAATTAAGTGTCAAGATATCTATAAAATTTTAAAAAGTATTATTTCCAAGGGAAAATTGAGGGAAATTTTATTTTTTTTTAGATCTTAACTGTATACATTTTCTATAATTAACATTTATTTTATCAGAGCTAAAATAAAGTGCCTTGACCTACTTCACTTATATTTTTAGAAGTCCTTTACCTTATTTGGCTTATATCTGTTATTTACCTAAATAACAGATATAATTTATGTATTATATAAAAATTATATCTTTTGAGAAATAGATCTAATTTATTTATTTAAGTTTAAATATCACCTCCTCAAACTACCATCTTATAGTTGTATACAGCTTTACAAGCTTTCTGATATACCTTTGCTTATTTGGCCTTCACAGAGACTCTAGAATATTAGCAGAACAGATCTTGCTCCCATTCTACAGATGAGTGTATAAATATAATGTTATAACAATGTTTAGTAATCACTTCCTTTCCCAATGCTATAGCCTCCAAGGTTCTTATCACTAAGAAGTATTTACTTATGTCTAAATCAAGAAAAGTGGATATTTATATTGTTTCACTTACTCTTTGTGATATGAATTTGTCAGAAAAATGTGTCAAGATTTTATCCTATGCTCCACTTTAACCATTTTGCAAGAATTATTTAGAGAGTTGAAATTCCTGTAATTAAGAACTATTTCATTCATTCAATAAATACTGAGCAATTTACAATGTGCTAGACACTACAGTTACAACAATAAAATATTTTCCCTGGCTTCATGAAACTTGCAGTTTATAGGAAGATAAACACACAAGGAAATACATGATTAATTTTGAAAAAAAGCTGAAGTGGAATAAAAAACAATGAGGAATGAAAAAGAATAATGAGGAGGACTTCGCTTAGATTGGAAGGGCAAATAAGGGAGTTTCCAAAATATGAGTGAGCATTATCCAAGTGAAGAGTGGGAGGAAGGGTGTTTCAATCAGAGGGATACAGTGAGCAAACACCCTGGGCAAAAAAGAATTTGGACCATTTTGAGAAACCGTTAGAAGGGATTGCAAGAGCAAAGGAAATAAGCACAAGAGTGGCATGAGATGAAACCGGGGAGATAAAACCCAGCTCTTCTCTTTCCATTAAATGAGCTTTTTAACTACATTCACATTCAGAATCAGCCCATGATTTGTTTCCTTTTTTAAGATGAAACAGCCTTTATCATAAATCCTTTCTGTCAATTACCTGTTATAACTGTAAGAGGAGGGATGCCTGGGTGGCTCAGTGGTTGAGCGGTTATCTTTGCTCAGGTTATGATCCCAGCATACTGGGATCGAGTCCCACATCAGGCTCCCAGCGAGGAGCCTGCTTCTCCCTCTGCCTGTGTCTCTGCCTCTCTCTGTGTGTCTCTCATGAATAAGTGAATAAAAAATCTTTAAAAAAAAATAACTGTAAAGGGAGTTGCCTTCTTATACATAAAAAAGCCAACTTCACCTTATTTATTATCCTCACTTTGTGCACTACACAGAGAAAATTGAAATTGTTATTGTGATATAGAAGAGTATATCTTAATTAGCAAATTACTAAATTATTATCTTTCTTACTTATCTTTAATTTTTATAAGTTCCTAGAACCTTATATCTACAATTCTGTATAGAGAGTTGGTTGGTGATAAATAAGTTACTAATTAAGGTGAGAGGCAATTTATTTATGAAGAGATGAAATGATACTAATAAAACCTTAAAGCTATTGAAATTCTGTAGTTAAAGGATACTGTAGCAAATTTTTGAAATATAAGAAATACTAATCAATTTTATGTTTGGATTTTCATTTACTGGAATCTTATCACATATTGTCAATGTGCCTTTCTCAGTTATAGCAGAGTATATAAGCACAAAGTCATAGAGCAAGAAAAATAGATGGCACTTAGGAATATAACTCATCCAGGTGACAGAGCTAGATAAAGGAGTCATTTCAGTATATCTCCATATATATTCTAAATCCATGTAAGAGTTGAGATTCCCAAAGGAGGGCGTGTAGCAGCCATCCAAGCTTGGGGAAAGGAAATCCCTTGCTGTTTATTACAGAAAGAAGAAACCAGCAAGGAGAGAAATGCAATCACAGAAATGAGAAGTTCTATGGAAGTTGAACCTCCAGACAACAGCAATTAATAGTGCTGAGTCAATATATGCACTTGTGTCCATCTGTTATTGGAAGGGAGAAAAAACTGAAAAATGCTCATTGGATTGGATTTTAAAGACAATTTTGGTGATCTTATAACTTTCTAAGAAAACAAACAAAAATTTAGACACACATATATTTGACTATTTATTTAGCTAGATGAGTCGTGTCATCAATAAGACACATATTACATACCAGCCAATGGAATATTCACTTTGCCTATAGACTATAAAATGCCTATTATCAGTATGACATATTTAAAAAAATTTCAGACTCAAAAGTAACAATGTTAGGCTAAACACAAGGGAATTTTTATAGCTCAAACATAGCTCTTGCTTTGAGTATTTTTGATATTGCTGCTCTTATTAAAGCATGTGTTTGCAGCATTATTTATATATACATAAATACATTTAAAAGAAAACAGAAATGAGTATATCTCCAAGACCACAGTTGAATTGTGAAGATTGATCCTCTAAGGGCATAAAACACATGTGAAGTTCTTAACACATTTATTTGTTCTTTAGTAATCAATTCCAGTTAAGCCTCCTGAATCTTGAAAAGTCCATTTTAGGTGTATTTTTGGAATGTTCTAATGTTCTGTGATAAATGGCCTCAAGGTAAGAATCTTTCCCAAATTTTTCAAAAAATATCATACATTTGTGGGAATTAGCTAAATTAATTCTGCCATAACTAAATCCTGGATTTCCTTATTTATGAAATTAAAACATATTTATTTTCTCCTGGACACTGCCAATGTCATAATTTTCTTAAGGAAATACTATGGATGTGGCCACATCAGTCTTCTCTATAATATCTGGGATTTTTGACAATTGAAATTGTTTTTATTTTTATTTTTTTAAAGACTTTATTTATTCATTAGAGACAGAGACAGAGAGAGAGAGAGAGAGAGAGAGAGAAAGCAGAGACACAGGCAGAGGGAGAAGCAGGCTCCACGCAGAGAGCCGACGTGGAACTCGATCCAGGATCTCCAGGATCACACCCTGGGCTGAAGGAGGCGCTAAACCGCTGAGCCACCCCGGCTGCCCTGAAATTCTGTTTTTTAAAAATAGTCTCATTACAGTTACTTCACATGCATTCCCTCTAGAGCACGGAAGCTATTTTTGAAGAGTGAATCCAAGTATCTTCACACAGAGCTGAGTCTTAGGGAAATCTACAGAGCCAAGTATTTGTGCAGCACCAGCTAAGCATTCTGGAGTGCCACTGTACTTTGGCGAGAAGGCTTTATTTTTTTAAAAGTCTGATTCTGACCATTTCTGATTAATGACAGTAGAAACTTACTTGCACACACTAGAAAGGTAGAACTATGTATCAGAAATGATGAACTTAAAAAAAAAAAGAAGAAAAAATAAATGATGAACTTTTTATAAGCCTATACTTTTTGACACTCTATTTTTCAATCTTTAATGCAGGAAAGCCAAGAACTGCCAGCATCTTTTCATGTAGTAATCATGCCTTAAATTAGAAATCTTGGTAGTGTCTGTTTGACATTGTTTTGCTGTTCAAGTTTGGCATTTTAACTAGCATTTTCTCACGAATCTTAGTGTGCTACATTAGAGCATTAGTCTAGTCAGTTCAGTTAATTGGAGAATACATTTCTAAGGTGAATAAAGTCATTAAATCCCCTAGAAGCCAGTTGCCTTTGTTCTATGGGCACAGTCTACACTGAAATAATAGCAAGTTTTGTTGTTGTTGTTGCTGTGTGTACCTTTAGCCTCAAGGTCAATTTAGTTTAAAAAATGATGATAGAGCTCAAACCTATCAGCATTAGTGAAAAAGCAACTCAATATATTCTTCTAACAATGCATGGGAATACTATTCACATAGGAAAAAAATAGGCAATTACTGATATCATAGCCATGTATTTAGATCAGTTAATCATCAATTGCTTCTGCTTGTAGAGTTATCTATTTATAAAAGTGTATTTGTGGGGAAGAAAGAGAAAAATGAAAAAAGATATTACATCAAGGAAGGCAATATTGTAAGATTGGAATAGAAGGGAACTTAAAAATCACCTTTCCTCCTTTTACAAAAGGGAAGACTGAGGGCTGGAAAGAACGAGTGAGTGATGTATCCACTGCCACTAGGATTATAGGGAAAAAAATAAGAATCAGTAATGACTCAATTCTAGATGTCAATTTGACTGAGCCACCACACCCAGATATGTGGTCAAACATTCTTCTGAATGTTTCTGTGATGGTGTTTTCAGATGAAGTGAACATTTAAATCAGTGGACTTGGGATCCCTGGGTGGCGCAGCGGTTTGGCGCCTGCCTTTGGCCCAGGGCACGATCCTGGAGACCCGGCATCGAATTCCACGTCAGGCTCCCGGTGCATGGAGCCTGCTTCTCCCTCTGCCTGTGTCTCTCTCTCTCTCTCTCTCTCTCTCTGTGACTATCATAAATAATAAATTTAAAAAAATAAAATAAAATAAATCAGTGGACTTTGAGTAATGCCGGTTGTCTTCCATAATGAGTGGGCCTTGTTCAATTAATTGAAGGCTTGAATAGAACAAAAGGACTGACCTCCCCAAAGGAGGAATGAATTCTGCAGGAGATAGCCTTTGGTCTTGAACCACAACATTGGCTCATCCCTGAGTCTACAGACTGCCAGACTACCCTGCATATTTGGGAATTGGCAGCCTCCATAATCCCATGAATCAATTCCTGGAGATAAATCTCTCTCACACACACATCTTATTGGTTCTGCTTCTCTGGACTAATAGAGCGTTGTAGATTACATGTGCCTACAAGTGAAAAGATTGGGTAAAAACATCAAGGATCTTCCCGTCTAAACTTTTTTGTTTCTTTTTAACCCTTTGATGGCACTTGCAAAAATCACAGCAACATTAACAATCAACAATAATAAACATTATACAAAGAGATATTTCCCTTTAAGTTAGTATTTTGAGTCATGAACTAACTTTCTTATCTTCTCTTACTATGCAGAGTTCAACTTAGTAGTCTAAAACTGCATAATTGTAAAGTTGTTGATTTTCTAAGAACATAAGAAAAAATATCTTTTTATTACAGAGAGGAAGGATCAGTGTTTTTAGCCTATAGTTGAATACTCAAATCCACATAGATTAATATGGTTATTCAGCCCTCTTACCTGTCCTTCTGTTGGTCTCACTCGACTTCTCTTCTTTTGAATCATATCTCTAGCCTCACCTTGACCACAACACTTTTCTTTTGGCTACAGCTGAGGTGGGACTCTCCCTTCTCAAACCCCATTTTCGCTTTTAGCTCTTAACTCTTATCATTTTCTGTCTGAGTTATTCAATATAGTGTTCAGTCCTGTAGTGTTATTCTTTAAGATGAAAGAGAAGTGTTAATGCTTAGAGAGTGCCTGAGCGACTTCATCCTGTAGGAATTAAAATATGAGGAACCCAGAGCTTGCTGGTGGTACTGACATGTCTCCTATCCTAACAAGTAGAGCACTATGTCTTAAAATGTGATGGTACACAAAGTTAAAATAATTCCCCAGGCCTATCCCTAAACAGGGTCTTGAACCTCATTTACAGGAGGAGGGACAAGAAAGAGTTGGAACATCAAAGAGCCTTGCTTTCTGATGCAAGAAGATTTTAGAAAGGTGGGAGCATACATACATCCATGTCAAAATTAGAGGGTGGTATGACAGTTTGGTTTCCCAAAGGGAGTTAAAAATGAAGAACACTTTTAGGGGCTTTATTAAGTGTTTGGTAGAACAGACTGACAGAGCAATACTTTTCATAGCCGGGCAGACAACTTTCAGTATGGTGCAGATGTAGGGAGTTGCAATGGTCTCTTGAGAGTCCAGCTGAAAGCCAGTGGAGAGCTTTGACAGGATGTGGATGGTGATGGAGTGGGAGGTCATAGTGTGGGCACTTGGAAAGGGAAAGCAGTGGTGTGGTCTAGCTGGAAGCATCAGGGAGCAGCAGCATAAATTACTGTAGAATCAGTAGTAGCCAATAGGGACTTGGGGGTGAATGATGGAATTTAAGGACTTTAACTGGGGAAAATATGATATCAATTCAAACAAAAGTGAGAGTGGAGAGTGTTGGTAAAATTAACCAGCTGGCCCCACGCAACATGCATAAGAGTTCTTGGGATCCCAAGGAGTCCTGTGCTATAGATTTTACCCAGTCCCTAGTCTGTCCTGCTCCTAAAAACACTCCTTCTCTAAAGGCAAAAGTCTTTTAAAGCCCAGAACTACCTTCCAGCTCTGTGATTCCAGATGTTTCGAGGGTAGTATTAGATAAAAGGCAGCATAACTTTAATTTGCCTGGGGCTTCATTTTAGAAAAAGACAGCTTTCTATCTTTGCTTCTTTCTCTCTCTGCTTGAGAAAATGAGGCATGATTACTGAAGTGCTTCTGAAAGAACTCCACTGTCTTGCATTTGTAATTCCTCTGGGTGGAATTCAGTAAGAAATATGCAGAAGAAACCTCACTTTTTAAATGTGCCTTGTTTGCATAATGCTCATGTAGATCATTTGGTATCAGTTATCCTATTAACCACAGCTGCTTGTTGCACACTAAATGCCATCCCAACATGCAATTCATAGTATTTGCTTCCTAGTTTTGCTGCTTTTCAGTTCTGAAGTGACATGTGTCTCTGACCTCTGTCAGAGAATAAAGAGCTTTGGCTCATATTCATCAATAACTGTGGGGCTCAATGTTGTGACATGAAGAAAGGCACAAATTATACCTCAAATAGAAACGTGGTTCATCTTAAACACATCAAGATGTTAAGTTTTGTCTGGAGACATTACCACATCTCCCATTAATATCCTGTTTCCGGGATCCCTGGGTGGCGCAGCGGTTTGGCGCCTGCCTTTGGCCCAGGGAGCGATCCTGGAGACCCGGGATCGAATCCACCTCGGGCTCCCGGTGCATGGAGCCTGCTTCTCCCTCTGCCTGTATCTCTGCCTCTCTCTCTCTCTCTCTCTCTCTCTCTGTGACTATCATAAATAAATAAAAAATTAAAAAAAAATATCCTGTTTCCCTCTTCAAAACATACACTTGAGGTTATGAGCAATTCTATAAAACTTAGATATGTAAAATTCAGCATTAAAAAATGCCAATATTCAAAGATTCTAGAGGAAAAAAATTCTAAAAAAATTTTAAAGAACATAAAACATCTGATTCATTATCATTAGCAAAACATTTCTCAGGTTGAAGAGCATAAATAATACTGATTATAAAAATATAGATCTTTTTATGTTCCTTGAGACTGTGACTTTTGTTCATACTCCTTTTGTCCCCTCATTCACAAAAATGTGGTTGCCACGTTCTGAGCTGCCAAATGAGCCCATGTGGCAAAAACCCAAGAGTAGTCTCTAGCCCACAGCCAGAACAGAGTGGAAGTCTTCAGTTCCAGAGCCTGTAATGAACTGAATTCTATCAAAACCAACAGAGAGAATTTGCAGGCAGATCCTGAAGCAGCAGAACCTTGAGATGACCATGGTCCTAGCCTATACCTTAGAGCCTTTTAAGAGACCTTGACTTTGAGCTAGAGGACCCGACTGACTTTTGCTCATCCATGACCCCAGAAACTACAATAAATGTTGTTTTAAGCCCCTAAATTTGGGGACTAATTGGATACACAGCAAGAGATAATTTATACATATTTGATAAAATGCTCCTAGTAGATATTAATCTCCCCTATCCCTAAACAATACTACTCATTTGGGGAGTTAATCACAAATTACCATGCATTGTTTTCTTAGTGTTAATTGATCATTTTCAAATGGAGTTCTGCAGAATCCTAAGGGAGTTGTGTATATGTGTATGAGCAAGAGTGTGTTTTATGTAAGTGGGTTGTGTCTATTTAGCAGAAAAGTTTAAAAGATGAAGGTAAGTGCCTTGCCCTGCCTTAGCTTGAACAGTTCTTCCTTTACCTTCTAAGTGTATTAGGATATGATATAATGTTTATTGGGAAAGAAGAGTGCTATTTTTTAAAAAAAAATTTAAATCATGGACTTAAATATCTCATGCACTATGTCTTGCCCATCATTGAATTTAATTCAATTTAAGCTTTTATAAGACCAGGAACTATTATATACTTTAGACAGTCTAGAATTTTCCATCCAGTATCCAACTCTAAAGTTTCTAACCTAGAGCTTTTAAATTCTGCTTTATAAAATATACTCAAGTAAAATAAAACTAGAGAGTCTATAAATCAGGCAACAGTATTACCACTTTACAACTTGAAATTGTGATTAGAATGACAATAAATTTAGAGAATAAAATTGATTCTATGCTTGAATGACCATTTAAACTATAAAATAATAGAATCTTAGAATTGAAAGAGATCATAAAGGTTGTGATTATTGAAACTATTACCTGATATGTTCACCTCCCCATGAGCCTTTTGTGAAATTGCTAGTCTATTCTTGAAAAACTTGGGGCTGGGGCAGCCCCGGTGACGCAGCGGTTTAGCACCGCCTGCAGCCCAGGGTGTCATCCTGGAGACCTGAGATTGAGTCCCACAGCGGGCTCCCTGCATGGAGCCTGCTTCTCCCTCTGCCTGTGTCTCTGCCTCTCTCTCTCTCTCTCTGTATCTCTCATGAATAAATAAATAAATAAAAATCTTAAAAAAGAAAAGAAAAGAAAAAAGAAAAACTTGGGGCTTAAAAAACAAGTTTACATCTTGGACTGAGGATACTACCCCTGGAAATCCAGAATTTTGGCTCATACATCCTCAAAAAGAATTCAGTAAGCTTAATATAACAGGTAAAGCCACTACCTCTGAATAGTTACAACATCCTGTAACTATAATAGGGTACAACATAGTTAGTATATTAATCCATTTACTTGTACTTTTATTTATTCTTCTCCACTGCTCATACAACTTTTCAAAAATGTTGTTTACAGGGGTGCCTGGGTGGCTCAGTCCTTTAAGCATCTACTTTCAGCTTAGGTCATGATCCTGGGAGTCCTGGGTTTGAGCCTAGTGTCAGGCTTCCTGCTCAGCAGGGTGCTTGTTTCTCCCTCTCCCTCTGCCTGTCCTCTCGTTCTGTTCTCTCTTTCTCTCAAATAAATAAATAAAATCTTTTTAAAAATATTATCTACATTCCCCTACTCTTCTTCCCTTTCTCACCATTCCATGTATTACTCAACACTCTGCACTCTCTCTCTCTTATACCACTCCACTGAAACTCTTCTTGCCAAGGTTAACTATTTTATATTGACAGTATTTCTTCCTGAAACTCTCTTATACAGAATGCTTGCTTAGTTTTTCCCCTGTCCTTAATCTCTCTTAGACCTCACTGTGATAATTTCAGGACATGGTAGAGAGAGAACACAAAAAAAAAAAAAAAAAAAAGAGAGAGAGAGAGAGGGAGAGAGAGAGAATTTTGCTGAGAAGAGAGGAAAATTCATAGAAGCATAAGGAAAGAGAGAGCAGAGATAAAAGAAACAGTTTTGATTGGGGGTTGAACATGAAAAATGACAGAAGAAAGGTCTGAGTACAGCTATGATATGCAAGACATTTGATTAGCAGTTAGAATAATGAAAGGGATTTTAAAAAGTGTGTGTTATCAACTAGACCTTCTTTAATGTTCTTAAAGAAGCACCAAAAAAGATCAATAAATGAAAATTAAAAATTGTTTTCATCAGGAGTACATGTCACCTAGGGTGAAACTTGTAGGATCCCAAGACTGATTCAAGTAAACATATTATCTGTATCCTTATACCAGCATAAGAGGAACCACTTTCCTTGGCCCTGTGATTTGAAACTTCCCTACTCTTGCCTCTTCTGTCCAGGCTTCTAAGGAAAAAAAAAAAGGCCTATAGGGCTAAGATAATGGACCACACAGCCATAACTCCCAAGCTCTGAGTACACTGAACACTGTAACACTCTGTCCAGATGTCATCACATCTAGTTCCAGAGCCTGGGTGGTTATTTTTTGTGGTCCCTCCTTCCATAGAGTGGTCATAACAGTTTGGCCCAAGGAGTGGCAAGAGACAACTGTTCACAGGACAGAAAAAAATGGGGTTTGATTGTGGGGCTCTAGTTTTGTGCATTCATGCAAGGCCCTCTGTAATGTGGGATGGAGCCAACAATAAAAAGAGAAGGGAGGCTGGGCCATAGACTGAAAAGCCAGGAACTGGGGGGCAGAGAATGGATCACCTCATACCACCATTCTAGAATGGAACTCTAAGGAATCCAAGATTTAGAATTCAAACCTAGGTTGTTTGGTTTGGGGTTTTTTGTTTTTGTTTTTGTTTTTGTTTTTTCTTAGTGGTAGCTCTAGAATTTACATACACATCTTAATTTATCAGAATGACTTTGAGATTCATACCAGCTTAATTATAATGACATATAGAAACAATTTCTCCTATATAGCTCTAGTCCTTTTTCCCTTTTTTTGTGGTATTATTTTTATCCATATTATATTGATGTTACTGACCAGGTAATACAGTATTCGAATTATTACCTTATCATCTGTAGTCATTTTCTTAGCCCATTACAGCTTTGCTCCTATCCACCTCCTTTGTGCTATTATTGGCAAATTTATTACACATTTCTATGTAAGTCCAACAATATAATATAGTATATATATTTTTTATATAATTGCTTTCTTAGGTCAGTTGAGAGAGGAAAGAGAAAATTATCTACTTATACTGTCTTTCATAATTATGGTTACCTTTACTGGTGTGCTTTGTTTTTCTATTTGTATGTGGATTCCAAATACCCTCTGGAGTCACTTGCATTTAGCCAAAAGAATTTCCTTTAATATTCCTAAAGAGGTGGGACTATCAGCAAGAAATTCTGTCTTGTTTATCTGGGAATGTCTGTGCTTAGCCTTCATTTTTAAAGGTAGCCCTGCTGGATATCAGTTAACAGTTTTGGTAGGATTTTTTTTTTTCTTGGGGGGTGGGGGGGAGGTGGACTTTGAATATGTTATTCTACTGCCTTCAGGCCTCCATTGTTTCTGCTAGGGAAATCAGCTGTTAATCTACTAGGTTCCCTTGTAAGTGAGGAGTCATTTTTTTGTCATTGTTGTTTTCAAGATTTTCTCTTTGTCTTTAATTTTCAGCATTTTTACTATAATGTATCAGTTTATGGATCTTATTTGAAGTTTTATTCTACTTGGAATTTTTCAAGCTTCTTGAATGTATAGGTTAGTGTTTTTCAAAAAAAATTAGGGGAGATTTTATGCATTATTTCTTAGAAAAAAAAAATTTTACCCCTTTCTTTGAGTGACATCTCTACTTTAGAAACGCAGCAGTTGGTGGGAGAGTTGGAGGTGGGCAGTAGTCTGAAGTCTTCTCCACTGGCCTCTCCTTAAGAGCCAGGGCAAGAGTGATAAACACTCCAATATTGTCAGCAGTTCCTTGTGTTAACTAGAACCTTCATTCTATGAGCAGTGTTTTGGCAAAAGGAAGTCCCATCACACAACCAGACCCATCTGAAGCTTACTATTAACAATAGATTGGTGGGGTCAGACCAAGAAATCATAATGTCCTGTTCCTCCCAGGAAAAAAGCCTTTGAAGGGGGTTAGAATGAGAGAGTTTCACTAGGGAGATGGTCTGCAGAGCTCCTTACACTATCATGCCAGATCAGCCTGACATATTTGGCCTGTTAGGTAATCTGCAAGCTGTCTGTTGCTACTGGAGCATTCAGGGCATGTGAGTTACTATGGTAGATGAGTCCAGAAATGTAAGAGGCAGACATGGAATTTATTCTTTTAGTAATAAATAGCTACTGAGGGATTTTAAGCAAAAGAGATAGGAGCAAATTTGCATTATAGAGCAATGTTTAAAAAAATTAAAGAAAATGATGTGAATTTTCTGTGTACTTTAGCATCTGTGTCTCTCTTTACACTGAGTTCTGCTGATACACTAGATCATGATTTAATATGAGAGAAGAAAAAAATAGAAAAGAAAGACAAGAGTTATCTTTGATGCATTACATATTAATGCTCCTATTTGAATATTACACACTTTGGAAAGGATAAAAAATAAATGATAAAAAAGGAAGGAGGGAATTCAGTTAACTAGCCCAATCTGGGAAATGTTGTGTAGTGTGTCTTGGATAGTCACAGCACACATTAGCATATAAAAGACTATCAAAAGTACCAAATAAAAGAAATTTGCTTAACTTTATTTATCCATAGTTCTCAAACTTATTTATCATTTGGGCCCTTTTTTAACATATCAGCTGTAAACTATCCTCAGCACAGGTCTGTGATGAAACATAGTTTGGAAAACTAATAATATTAAAAGATTTTTAAAGGTGAGTGACATGTTTCCAACTCATAAAATATTCATAAAATTAAATAACTCATAAAAATAAAATGGATAATTATGACTAGTATTAATTCTAAGGGAAACAGTTGTACCCTTGAGGAAAATAAGAAGGTAATATACCTTTTGAGCTGTCTATGAGAAAAGAAAAAAAGACTCTACTTGGGACATTTATTTTTGAATGTGCTAAGTTTTCAGTGTTTCGTGATTAATTTAATTTTCAAACACGGTTTAGAATTATTCAGTGACTGAAGGATGAGGTGAGTGCTTGAGTGGGATCATTTTACATTAGAAATGCAATGTGACTATGAAGTAATTAGGTGGACTTTATATCACAACAAAAGTTAATCCTAAATTTATTTCCAGAAGAGGGATTTTTTAAGACCCTTTGCAAAATATCATTAGTATTAGCATATTATCTCTAAAGTAATTATTTTGAAGAGCAACATGTGCATTTTGCTCATCTGAAAATTAATGTAGGAGATTTTTGAATTGAAGTAAGAGAATAACATAGACAACAAACCTATTCTTCTCATATTCTACCCAAAGAAAACACAGAGTATAATATCGAAGAAAAATACTACAAGGTTTATTGATCATTTACTACAATACCAAACCCCAGGCTGAAAAGCATAAGTAGCCAAGGAAGTGTTGGAACCTGAAGACCAACATGGACAACTTACTCTCTAAGAAATCCCCAAGTAAGAACCCTGTGCTATCCATTAAATAGAATGCTGCAATGTAAAATCATGAACTCACATTAGTAGCACTTGTAGGTTCCAGGAAGAAAGCACAGAGAATCAGGGAAGGAAGATGAGATTGAGCAAAGCTCATGACCACATGTCATCCTATCGCCTATAAACCCAGTCCCTTGGTAAAAGAACTGTTGAATGAGAAGCACAGTGAAGAAGAAGTGACAGGAAATACTGTTTTGGTGTAAGGAAGCTACAACGCTTGAATGTCAAAAACTGAAGAAAAAACTATCTACCCAACCAAAGAACAGAGTTCATGTGTGTGTTCTGAGAAGAAGCTCTGCAAGAATCCAAATAACTCTTCTCTCTCTCAACCCGAAACATGCACTTTAGCAGCAACAAGTACTAAAAATGAGCAATATTTTTATTATGATAAAAATAAGTTTAATTCTACTTCTGCGCTGATATCATGGTAATGACTAAACACTTGAAAGAAACCTATTAAGGTTGTCTGGGTGGCTCAGTCAGTTAAGCATCTGTCAGGCTCAGAGCATGATCCCAGCCCTGCATCCGGCTCCCTGCTCAGCAGAGTTTGCTTCTCCCTGTCCCCTGCTTGTGCTCTCTCTCCCTCTCTCACTCTTGCTCTTTCTCTCAAATACATAAATAAAATATTTTTTTAAAAAAGAAACAAACCTATTAAAAATAGAAAACAGAAACCATGACCATTATCTCCACTGTTACTTAATATTTTCTTATAAGTAATAGCACGATTAGAAGATATAAAGGATTTAGAGATATAGAAATTGAGAAGAAGAAAATAAAATTTTATTCCTGGAAATCTCAAGAGAATCAACTGAAAAAATATTAGAAATGGTAAGAGAATTCATTGGGGTGGAGGATTACATGTAGAAATCATTACTCTTCATGTGTGCAAACACGAAATCAGAAAATACACTGGAAGAAAAGATGTCATTACAATAGCATCAGAAAAAGATGAATTATCTGAGAATAAACATAACAAGATATGTATAAGAACAATATCAATAAAATTTTAAAATGCTACATAAGAACACAAAAAAAAGACAAATAGACACATCATGTTATTGAAAAACAATACTCAATATCGCAAGCATGTCAGTTTCCCTAAGTAAATCAAAAAGTGTAATATAATCGCATTAACAATAGGAGTAATATTTTTAAACCATATATGGGTTCATTCTAATGTTAATGTGAACAGAAAACTAGAAAGAGAATGTGGGAAAACTCTGAGAATTCAGAATGTGGTAGGGGACCAGCCTTATCAAATATCAAAACATGACAAAGCTAACCAAAACAGTGAGGTACTGGCATGTAAATATACAGACAGAAATGAAGTTGATGAGCTACATATGACAAGGAAAAGACAAACCACAAGCTGGGAGAAAATATTTGCAAAGCATATCTCTGATAAAACACTAATATATAGACTGTATAAAGAAATCTCGGAGTGCCTGGGTGGTTCAGTCAGTTAAGTGACTACCTTCAGCTCAGGTCATGATCCCAGGGTCCTGGGGTGGAATCCCACATCAGGCTCCCTGCTCAGTGGGGCAACTGCTTCTCCCTCTCCCTCTGCCTCTCCCCTGCACATGCTCTTTCTCTCTCCCTCTCAAATAAATAAATAAAATCTTTAAAAAAAAAAATCTCAAGAAGCAATAATAGGAAACAAAGAACCTTTCCCTAAAATGGTCAAAAGATCTGAACAGACATTTCACCAAAAAAGATAGAGAGATGGCAAATAAGTCCCTAGAAAGATGCACATCATTCGTCATTAGGGAAATGCAAATAAGATCACAATAAGATACTGCTACACCTCTGCAGGAATGGCTGAAATTAAAGACTGACCATACCAAGTGTTAACAAGAATAGGGAGAAACTAGAGGTTCATGCACTGCTGGTGGAAATGTTTGATGGTATAACCACTTTGAAAAATACTATGGCAATTTTTATGGCAATTTTTTAAGTTAAATATATACCTCCCATATGATTAATCCATTCAATTCTTAGATATTTACCCAAGAGAAATGAAAGTATAAGTCCATCCAAGCACTTGTATATAAATGCTCATGACAGCTTTACTTGTAATAGCCCAAAACTGGAAACAGCACAAAATTCCAACAGGTAAATGGATAAACAAACTGTTATGTGTCCTTACAATGGAACCCAATTCAGAAATAAAAAGAAATGAACTTTCCTACAAAATTCCTGGGTGGTAATTTTACAAACTATAAATATCATAAAAAATCAGGAAAAAGTGAAGATTGTCAGAAACCAGGGGAAAGAAACTAAGGGGACATGAAGACAAAGTGCAATGTGAGGTTTCCTAGATTAGATTGTGTCACATAAGAAAAAAATGAGTGGAAAAATGGTGAATTCCAAATAAAGTTTATAGTTTAGCCATTAATGAGGTAAAAATGTTAATTTCTTAGTTTTAACTAAGGTACAGCAGTTATATAAAGTATTAACATTCACAGAAGCTGAGTGAAGTGTATACAGGAGCTTGCTGTACTACCTTTGCAACTTCTCTATAAATCTAAAATTATTACAGAATGAAAATTTTTTCTAAAGAAGTGAACCATCAGTGCACATTGTATCATGGATAGATCTCAATATCATTTTTCAGAGTAAAAGAAGTCAAATAGGGGATCCCTGGGTGGCGCAGCGGTTTGGCGCCTGCCTTTGGCCCAGGGCGCGATCCTGGAGACCCGGGATCGAATCCCACATCGGGCTCCCGGTGCATGGGGCCTGCTTCTCCCTCTGCCTGTGTCTCTGCCTCTCTCTCTCTGTAACTATCATAAATAAATAAAAATTTTTAAAAAAAAATCAAAAAAAAAAAAAGTCAAATAGAAATTTGTGGATATTGTATGATTACATTTATAAAACTCAAGGAAGTACAAACTAATGTATAATGATAGAAAGGAACTCAGTGGTTGCCTGGGGTTGGGGAGGAGAGCAGAAAGTGGCAGAGGTAAGGGATTGCAAAGGAACAAGAAGAAACTGGGGAGTGATGGATATATTCATTATCCTGATTTGATGATGGTTTCATGAATGAGTGTAAATGCCAAATCTTACCAAATTCACATTTTATACAATGTGTGTTCTATTATGTCAGTTATATCTTAATAAAGCTGCTATAAAATAGTTTATTTAAATATTTCTTTGAAATTTAAAGGAAATTATAGACAAGATAATGAGAATAAAAGGCAGAACTAAAAAGAATAATACAAGAACTAAAAGAACAACATAAGTACTCTAGAAAAACACATTAGAAACAAAAGAAAAGCATCTGCATTTTGCTCAGGTCACAATCCCAGGGTCCTGGGATCGAGTTCCACATCCCTATAGGGAGCCTACTTCTTCCTCTGCCTGTCTTTGCCTCTCCCTCTCTATCACGAATAAATAAATAAAACCTTAAAAAACAAAAAGGAAGAAAAAGAAAAAAAAAGAAGAAAGAAAGAAAAAGAAAGAAAGAAAGAAGAAGAAAGAAAGAAAGAAAGAAAGAAAGAAAGAAAGAAAGAAAGCAAGCTTTTTCACAATGGGTTTGCCACCAGAACACAGGTGTCATGAAAACCACCACTAAACCTAAACCAAAATGGGAAAGGAAAAGACTCACATCAACATCGTCGTCGTTGGACACGTAGATTTGGACAAGTCTACCACTACTGGCCATCTGATCTACAAATGTGGTGGGATCGACAAAAGAACTATCGAAAAATTTGAGAAGGAGGCTGCTGAGATGGGAAAAGGCTCCTTCAAGTATGCCTGGGTCTTGGATAAACTGAAAGCTGAACATGAACATGGTATCACCATTGATATCTCCCTGTGGAAATTTGAGACCAGCAAGTATTATGTGACCATCATTGATGCCCCAGGACACAGAGACTTTATCAAAAACATGATTATGGGCACATCTCAGGCTGACTGTGCTGTCCTGATTGTTGCTGCTGGTGTTGGTGAATTTGAAGCAGGTATCTCCAAGAATGGGCAGACCCGTGAGCATGCCCTTCTGGCTTACACACTGGGTGTAAACCAACTCTTTGTTGGTGTTAACAAAATGGATTCCACTGAACCACCCTACAACCAGAAGAGATACGAAGAAATTGTCAAGGAAGTCAGCACCTACATTAAAAAAATTGGCTACAACCCCGACACAGTAGCATATGTGCCAATTTCTGGTTGGAATAGTGACAACATGCTGGAGCCAAGTGCTAACATGTCATGGTTCAAGGGATGGAAAGTCACCCGTAAAGATGCGAATGCCAATGGAACCACACTGCTTGAAGCTCTGGATTGCAGTCTGCCACCAACTCATCCAACTGATAAGCCCTTGCGTCTGCCTCTCCAGGACGTCTACAAAATTGGTAGTATTGGTACTGTCCCAGTGGGTCGAGTGGAGACTGGTGTTCTTAAGCCTGGCATGATGGTCACCTTTACTCCAGTCAATGTTACAACTGAAGTAAAGTCTGATGAAATGCACCATGAAGCTTTGAGTGAGGCTCTTCCTGGGGACAATGTGGGCTTCAATGTCAAGAACATATCTGTCAAAGATGTTTGTCATGGCAACGTGGCTGATGACAGCAAAAATGACCCACCAATGGAAGCAGCAAGCTTCAAGGCTCAAGTGATTATCCTGAACCATCCAGGCCAAATCAGTGCTGGATGTGCACTTGTGCTGGATTGTCACACTGCTCACATTGCTTGCAAGTTTGCTGAGCTGAAGGAGAAGATAGATCATCATTCTGGAAAAAAGCTGGAAGATGGTCCCAAGTTCTTAAAATCTGGGGATGCTGCCATTGTTGATATGGTTCCTGGCAAACCTATGTGTGTTGAGAGCTTCTCTGATTATCCTCCTCTAGGCCGTTTTGCTGTTGGTGACATGAGACAGACGGTTGCTGTGGATGTCATCAAAGCAGTGGGCAAGAAGGCAGCTGGAGCTGGCAAAGTCACCAAGTCTGCCCAAAAAGCTCAGAAAGCTAAATGATTATTATCCCCAATACCTGCCACCCCAGTCTTAATCACTGGTAGAAGAACGGTCTCAGAACTGTTTGTGTCAATTGGCCATTTAAGTTTAATAATAAAAGACTGGTTAATGATAACAATGCACTGTAAAACTTCAGAAGGAAAGAATGTTTTGTGGACCATTTAGGGTTTTGTGTGTGTGTGTGTGTGTGTGTGTGTGTGTGTGTGTGGCAGTTTTATTAGTTTTTATAATCAGTACTTTTTAATGGAAACAACTTGGCCAAAAATCTGTCACAGAATTTTGAGACCCATTAAAACAAAAGTTTATGGGATCCCTGGTTGGCTCAGCGGTTTAGCACCTGCCTTCAGCCAGAGCATGATCCTGGAGACCAGGGATCCAGTCCCATGTCAGGCTCCCTGCATGGAGCCTGCTTCTCCCTCTGCCTGTGTCTCTGCCTCTCTCTCTCTCTCTTTTAAAGATTTTAAAATCTTAAAAAAGCAAGCAAACAAATGTTTAATGAAACAAAGAAAAGAAAGAAAAGAAAAGAAAAGAAAAGAAAAGAAAAGAAAAGAAAGAAAAGAAAAGAAAAGAAAAGAAAAGAAAAGAAAAGAAAAGAAAAGAAAAGAAAAGAAAAAAATAGGAGCTTCTATGTGAGTTTTCCTCCCCCTCTCCTTCCCAGACTTTTATTTAGATAAAATTGACAAATGGGAATTGTATATAGTAAAAATGTACAACTTGGCATTTTATACATTGTGAAAATATATAGTTGTGAAATATTCACCACTGCTAACATACCCATCAACTCATACAGCTACCCTTTTCTTTTCTTTTCTTTTTTCTTTTCTTTTTTCTTTTCTTTTCTTTTTCTTCTCTCTTTTTTTTTGTGGTAAAAACACTGAAGATCTACCCTCTTAAGCAAATTTCAAGTATACAATACAGTATTGGTAACTGTAGTCACAATGTTGTACATGAGATCTCTCGGATTTATTCATCTCGCATAGCTGAAACTATGGCCCTTGACCAACATCTCCTCATTCCCACCTTCCCTTGTTTTTTACCCAGTCTAATTGTTACAAGTTGAAACCAAATTCCAATAGTTCTTAATTGACAGAGCTCGCACCAAGTGATTACAAACCATATTTAACATAAAAATTATCCCAAGAGGGAGGAGAAGAAAACAAGCAAAAAACAGGAGCAAGGATACTCATGAGAGAGTCTCGACAGAAGATTAAGTTCAGGGAAGAAATTGAGATGATACTTCAACCAATTATTTCCGAAGAAGATGTGCAACAGTATCAACTGTCAAATACCAAGATACCCTTTCTGACTTTTGCGGACCTAGGAGACTAATTGTGGTGATACCAACTGGATTTATCACCATTTCATCTTGAAACTGGTTTCCAAGTTCCTAACTTCAGTCTTCAAATCTTAATGGGGCACAACATTCCAGAGAACAATCGTGCAGGACATAACTTATGGTTTTGGTCTTTCTAAAATGATCCTCCCTGCTAACAGAAAACATACTGAAGAAACCACATGCTGAGTACTAACATACTGTTAGGTAGGAAGTTTTCTAGGAGACCAGTGAAACCTCCATCAAAGTAATGGTAGGATATGTTTGAAGAAATCACTCTTGTTGCCACCATGCAGGGTCATCATGGACTCTTCTTCCAAAATATAGTTCTATGGCATCACATACACATCAGGAGGGCATGAAAAGGTTTATTACTCACATAATGAAGCTGCGTTGAGAAATAATGCAAGATCCAAAGCAGTCTTAAATAGGCTTGAGACTTGGCAGAGAAGGGGAACTGACTTAAAGTTTTATCACTGTAGAGGGAAGACTGGAGTGAGGATTTCCTTGTGTAGGCTAGGATTTGAGAGGTTTGAGTCTACTGGTACCAAAAGAGGGAACATTGGGCTTTCTTACCAGCCTGCCTAGGTGTGGGGACAGACAGGTGATGGGGGGGCATTGGAGTTTGAGAGCTTTTAGCAAACTTCAAAAATGGAGTCAGATTCTTTATTACACATACAAAAATAGACAAAAACAGTAACATGATTTTTTTCCAACTGCCTATGGAGCATTAGTCACTGGATAATTCACAAATATCTCAAGCTAACTTGTTTGGTTCTTTTCCTTCCAACCAGCTTCTCCTCCTATATTCACAATGTTATGTAATGATCCACCCAATTACCCAAAACCAGTAACCTGAGAGACGTCTCACCCTTAATAATTGTGGGGCTTAGGGTGAAATTATAAATGGAGGCCCCCACCCTGAGACTCACACTCCTCTCTTCCCAGAGAACACTTAAGTGAGTTTAGGATAGTACTATCCTAGGCCATCTTTGGCTCTACTTTTTCTTTTTTTTTTTTTTTTAATGTTTTTGTTTTAATTATTTATGATAGTCACACACACACAGAAAGAGAGAGAGAGAGAGGCAGAGACACAGGCAGAGGGAGAAGCAGGCTCCATGCACCGGGAGCCCGACGTGGGATTCGATCCCGGGTCTCCAGGATCACGCCCTGGGCCAAAGGCAGGCGCCAAACCGCTGCGCCACCCAGGGATCCCGGCTCTACTTTTTCTATTTCTCACCATATCAAATTAAATACTTGGCCCTAAAATTCCACCTCACAATGTATTTCTTGCCTTTATTGCATTCTCTCCATATGCTCTTATGCAGTTAGTTCGAGATCCAAACTTCTCTCTCATGACAGTATTTCCATGTCCTTCTAATTGGTCTCCTGATAACCATTCTCCAGACTACCAATACAGCAACCTTCCCAAAACATAAGTCTGACTATGTTTCTATGCTAAGCACCTGCAGTGAGTCACTGTTATCTCTGTGATCCAGTCCAAACTCTGGACAATGTTGTTTTGTGGCATGGCTTTCCCCAACTTACACTCTTGCTTCTGTCATCTACTCACTAACCTCAGCAGTCCTGAACAACCTAGTTCTACTGATAAACTCTATTAATTCCTGCCTTTTCCATATCTCTCATGCTGATGCCCCTGCCTAGAACTGTTCCTGTGCTTCCTCTATGCCTGCCTCCATTGATCAAAGTGCTACTGTCCCTTCTAAACATGGTAAGGGTTCCCTTCCCTGAAAAGCTTTCCTTGTTTCCCAGAATTAGCAACTCCTTCTCTATTGCTATTTCAGGAAGCCATATATGATGGTGTTTGAAGTCAGAAGTAGACTTGAATTTAGATAAGAAAATTAAATTTGCTAAGTCTTTTTCTTAAATAAGAAAAAAATATCTACTTAGGATTTATTTCTATGATTACTAAATGAGATGATATATATGAAGCACCTAGCACAATGCATAGTGCATTATGGGTCTCTAAGATATAGTAACTTTTGTATTAATTGATTAAGTGTGTATACACACACACATTTACCTCTATTGTTGCATTCCATCTTGATCTTTTATTTTTTGCAACATATAATATTAGACAGTGAGTTCCCTTGTGTCAGTGTTTAATAAGTATTTGTGGCATGAATTGCTCTCATGTAACTAAAATGTGATTGGCATGTGGTGCCACAGTCCCTTTCTTGCATTATTTTTACATTGTTCTTTGTTCAGTGTTTGCAGCTGCTCCCTTCAGGGCCTTTTTCTATTTATGGTCTTGTCTCTTCAGTACTGATGTATTTGGATAAAGATGAAAGCATAAATGTGAATTTTTATTTTATATACTGTGAAGTACTCTTCAGAATTTCTCATGAAACTTTTTGAAGAATGTGATGATTTTTAGACCCAGGATGAAAGCCACTTCAGCTTCTCAAATGATTGACTTAGTCCTATTTTTTTTAATTGTATTTATTCAAGAGAGAGAAAGAAAAAAAAACACAAGTGGGGGAGGGGTGGAGGGAGAAGCAGATGCCCTGCAGAGCAAGGAGCCCTACTCAGGACTCTGTCCCAGGACCCTGAGATCATGACCTGAGCCAAAGGCAGACATTTAACTGATTGAGCCACCAAGGTGCCCTTTTTTTAAGGACAATTTTTTATACCAATTATTTTAGAGTAAGCAAGACTATGGTTACCAAGGACCTGAATATGATATTTAAGTCCTGACAGACAGCCATAATCAATCAACTGCCAAAAAAATCATGTGCAAAATTACCATGTGCAAAAATAAGTACTTATTATTCTGTATTAGGAAATAGGTCCCAGAACTATTTATGAAATGTGAATATATGTGAAACAATTAGAGAACAATTAATTAATAGTTTGTGAATTACTGTCTTTACTAATTTCAAAGAAGGAAGAAATCAAGATGAACTTGAGTAGTTGTGGAAGCTGCATCAAAGACCCCAAACTGGCCCAATATTTGAACTGGCCCCAAACTGAATCATGATGTTTATATAGAAGAGGGAAGGGGGATATTGTCAACAGTGTGAATCAATGAATGGAAAGAAAACTGAGAGTGGCATGTACAGGGGGAAAAGCAGGAGGACTCAACTGAATTGGGGGTACATTCATTTGTAAGAGCATGGTGGCCTAGGTCTGAGAGTGAAGTTGATAGATAAGGTGGAAAAAAGGAACCTTGAAAATTAGACAAAGGTATGTAAATCTATGGAGTAAGTGACAAAGTTACTAAACTCTTAATAAAGCAAGATGGGGATCCCTGGGTGGCGCAGCGGTTTGGCGTCTGCCTTTGGCCCAGGGCGCGATCCTGGAGACCAGGGATCGAATCCCACGTTGGGCTCCCAGTGCATGGAGCCTGCTTCTCCCTCTGCCTGTGTCTCTGCCTCTCTCTCTCTCTCTCTCTCTCTCTCTCTGTGACTATCATAAATAAATAAAAAATTATAAAAAAATAAAAAATAAAAAAAATAAAGCAAGATGAAGAGAGTGCCTTCAAAAGATACAGCTCACTGTCTATGGATTAAACATATGGGAAGCTTAATGCTCTTGGAAGAATAGGCTAAATCTGAAAGACACTTCAAAGGACTAGATAGAAGAGGGAAACAGAAAAGAGGAATTTAAGTTTTCTAGCCTGTGAAAAAAGATGTTTCTGTTGACAAAAATAAATAATGAAGCTGGAGAGTTAGGATAATTTCTTTGTTTTTTGTTTGGCTGCTTGGTTGGTGTTTTCGGTTTGTTGTTGTTTTGAAACTGAATACAAATTTAGTTTCAGTCAAATAAATATTGGAATGATGATAGAATAATGAGTAGAAAAAAAAACAGAAAAGAGTAGTAAGAAATACAACTAAGGAAAGGAGTAATGCTCTATCTGGAGATTCATATTTAGGAAGTTTGAGTGGATGGGTGAGAAGCTATAGGTTAACTCCATAAAAGTAAAAGAGAGATAAGAGAGCTGCTGTTCATTTTGAAATGGAATAATGGAAACATCAAGTTCTGTAAACTGACCCTGTTTGGTTCCTGTCTTCAAGCTACCATTAGTAGATAGTCCTACACAAAGGAGCATATTCTAAAAGTGACAACACGTATTTAAAGCAGACATGTGAGTGTCCAGAGTTGGGTGGGAATGTACTTCTTAATTATTATCTCTTTAAAAATATTATGGGGGCACCTAGGTGGCTCAGTCAGTTAAGCATCTGACTCCTGGTTTCAGCTCAGTTCATGACCTCAGGGTCATGAGATCTAGCCCTGTGTCAGGCTCTGGCGCAGAGTGGAGTCTCCCTGAGATTCTTTCCCCTTCCTCTCCCTCCCCTCCTGCTCCTCCTCCCACTTATGAGCACTCTGTCTCTCAAATAAATAAATAAATTTTAAAATAAAAATATTATGGAATAGGTGAGCATTTACAACCCATGGAATTGCAATTCATAAGAAAACATTCAAGATCTCACCAACAGAGTCAAAATCAAGTTTAATACTATCGATTCTAGAAAAGGACTTGAATTAGCAATATCCACACAAAAGTCTTAATCAATCTCAAAAAAAAAAATGTTAAATATATCCTACCACTTTAGCCTAAAATATTCTAAAAATAAAGGCTCATTTCCAAATGCTTTTTAGTATTGCAAAAGCTGAAGGCCAAAATCAGATAATCCTACAAAAGTGCCTTTGATGCTGCTAATAAAATGCAAAAAAAGATGCATTTGTATACTACTACCACGAGTCTTCAACAGATACGGCATTTGTTCTTTTAATAAAACAGGCTTAAAGCATACCTTTTGGATCCTTTTAATGTGTATGGACTTTAATGTCTGGGACAGGAAAACATCTCCACGGCAGAAAGGCAATCTACCATTTTAAACTCTTCACTAATATAATTGAGAAGAGCTTAGTTTTGAAAAGGGTCTTCATTATTCATATGGTACCAACTTTTTACAATCAAAATAAAGGCAACCATTTATTTTATTAAGAGTAAGACCTATAACTTCAGATCCATGGTCATTCTACAATAGCCAACTATCTCTGAATATCTGCTTCATTCCTCTCCTGATTTCTTCCCTTCAAGGCTGAGCAAGAATCCTAACTAGTCCATGTGGCTTTTCCTAAACACCTATATACAGTACTTGTATCTCATTATCTCTCTCTTGTTTAACTTACACAACTTACCATTTAATTTTATTGTATTATCATTTAATATGTCATATATGTGTCTATACCTTACATATACACACATATATACATACATATACACATATCTGTATATGTGTATATGTATAATGGATATATACATAAACACATCCATATATATACTACATGTATGTATAAAGTATGTAGTATATATATTTGATTTTTATATGTATGAGATATATACACATATATAGTACCTTATATATATAAACCTATATAAAGAGAAAATTACTGTTTATTAAGTGCCAGGCATATATATATATATATAATATTATTCAGTCCTCTCCATAACCCTATAAATTGGTTATTAATATTATTAATATTATTTCTTTTTTTAAGATTTTGTTTATTTATTCATGAGAAACATAGAGAATCAGAGAGAGAGAGAGGCAGAGACACAGGCAGAGGGAGAAGCAGGCTCCATGCAGGGAGCCCAATGTGGGACTTGATCCCGGGTCTCTAGGATCATGCCCTGGGCTGAAGGCGGCACTAAACCACTGAGCCACCCAGCTGCCCTATTAATATTATTTCCACTTACATTAGAGGTCACTGAAATTTAAAGAAGCTAATCAAGTTTCATGCAATGTCACAACTTGTATTGAGCATTGCTGTTGGTATTAGAAGTTCAGGCATAGGATGTTTTGGTCAGGCAGGAAGCATAAAATCATGTTAATTCACTTCTTGGACCTTTACCTACACATCCCAGACTAGAACAAAAAGTATGGAAAATGCAGCTACATTATCTTTTATGTTTCATAAAAGATAGCAAAAACGGTGTGTGTTATAGAAAATCAAAGGCCCACCGTTTTGTGGCAAAGGGTGAAACTTAGAGTGGCCTACTCTTTTTCTGAACAGTGAACGTGCTCTCACTGCAGCCAGGTAGAACAGGGCCCTTCCTACTCACCAACTAGCTTCTGTCTTTAACATGTCAAAAGCTACCTGGTGTGTCGAAGTCAAGAATTACCAAACTTTTGGTTTCACAGACCAATTAAATATGGTATTGTCCCCTTTTTTTTCAAATGAAGATGATAGAAGTGGATGCCTGGGTGGTTCAGTGGTTGAGCAGCTGCCTTTGGCTCAGGTTGTGATCCTGGGGTCCTGGGAATGAGGCCAGCTTCAGGCTCCTCTTCTCCTTCTGCCTCTGTCTCTTATAAATACATAAATAAAATCTTTAAAAAAAACGTAATGATGACAGAAGAAAAAAACACTATATATTAGCCTAATGATTTCATAAAGTAATAGACATTTTAATATCAGAGAAATGGAAAGGCACTCATCTCAGAAAAAGGGATTATATTTTAAACTGAGAGAATTTAAAATGATTTTAAAATTATTGCATTTTTTTCTATTTTCATTAAATTTTCATTTAGCCTTGCACTGAAAAAATATCTGTTGTGAATTAGCACTAGACTTCAGGCACTTTTAGGGAAGCATTGATCTAAGCAATGTGGATTCAGATAGCAGTAGGACAAGAATAATGCTCCTCCACATTATCCGTTAATTTTATGTACTACCTCTTACAGAGGAGTGCTTGGGAACGTCCTAACTCACAATAGAATCTCTCCTTTAGTAGCCATTTCAGGCAGTCCATCAAGGGATCACATTTTTGTTTTATTAATTCAATCAACATATGCATGTTCCAGTCATTGTACTTTGGACCAAGGGCCCCTTTAATGTACATGTGCATTTCTGCCTATGCAGAAGACAGAGCCTGCCCAAAAAGCTCCTGGGAGCCACTTAAGGCCATTACCTAGTCAGTTTATGTTTCCAAAAACACATTCAGAATTTATAAGCATGACTGAAAAATCCTCACTAGAGGACCTCTACTTCTTATTTTTTATTTTTCAGATATAAAATGATGGACTGCAACTGGACTATCTCCAAGATCTGTTACAATTCTAAAATAATGTGATTCTATAAACACACAAGCACCAGAACTTGATATTTATGATCATGGTGAGATGCATCTCATAAGCACAGCAGTATAGCAGCCAAGTTTAAAAAGAATACCTTCATTAATTAATTTTTCAACCCCAGAATATGTGACAGGGATCCCAGCCAGGCAAGACAAATTCAGGCAGAAAACTTAAAAGCATGAGAAATTGCCAAGATTGAAGACCATATAAATCGTGCAGTGGGGTTGTGGGTGGGGAATGCTCCAGATATTTTTCCCCTGCCCATTTCATTTTTCCCTCCACTTAGGGAATCTCATTTTTCTGTTTGCCTACCTTTGTTCATGGAGGTGGCCTATCGCCTCTAGCTGTGTTTGCTATCAGTGGCAAAGCTTAAAGCCTTCTCCAGTAAAAGGGCACACATAAAAACACCAGGTATTCATAAATAAGCTTCACAAACAGAATAAAGAGACCCATTCCTCATTTGGAAGACAGGGCATTGTCTTTTTGACAAGCTTTACTTTTGAGCCCAGAGGACACTATTAGAGCACTTTTCCCTTCTTCCCAATAAAACCACTGAGACTGGAGTAGCAAACATTGTCTCATAGTTGTGGTGCATTAGAGAAATGGAAGTTGTCCCTTGCCCCCTGACATGTGCTTTCCCCTTTTCTATAGCTTACAATAAAGCACAGAAATAAAAGCAGCTTCAAGATGAATTCTGTTTTCCTCTTCAGCCCTATATGATGGTTGTATTTCGGGAAAATAAGAACATTTCTTCCACTTTAATATAGGCCAAAGTCTAGTGAACTGGAAACACAGGGAGAAGATAGATGAAAGGGCATGTGTCAGGTAGACCGTTTGTGTATAACACATGTTATATTTGCCACTTAACTATATTTAGGGTAATAATTATGGTCCACTTCTGCTTTTCTGCCTCAGGAGCAATGGGAGAAAAAATGCTCAGCAATGTTTTTGAATAGAAGGAGAGTAAAAAGTGGATCATCTTTTAAAATATGTTGGATTTTTAAAAGAAAAGGAAATCTCTTGAATGCCCATACTGGGCTAAATATGGAAAAGAGCACTTGTCTGATATCTGTTTATTCATTTATAGAAAAACCCACAGAAGTACTTGTGTATATTAAATGTCAAAATTCAGGTTAGCAAAGATACTTTTGTTACTCTTTAACCAAATGACTTACCCAAATAGACAAGAACCTAATGAAAAAAAAATTTTTTTAAGTGCTAAACTTCAGAAAGATAGTTCCTCTAGCACACAGAACATACTATTCCTAATGAATCTTATATTTGTTGAGGTTATGTTACCTCCAATTACTGCTGTGACCCTCTATTCTTGAGTCGTAGGCAGTATGGCAGGCACTTAAATGAAAAGTTTAGAAGGATATGTTGAAGTGTATTAAAAATTTTGACCTGCAAAACATGACAACATCAAGGTACCATGAGTTTCTGGGGAGTTCTCTGCCATTTTTTAAAGCCTACCAGGATTAACTACCTGAAGTGTCAATACATAAAAAAGAAATCCAAGCTCTTTAAGTAGTCATGTTCAGCAGGAATGTCAGTACTAGAAGCTAGAATATTTCTTGAATTTCCTTTATTATGTCCAACTATCCAACCAGGTATTAAGACTTTAAAAAATCATCACCAAAAGTAAAAAAAAAAAAAAAAAAATTAAGTCAATTGATACATAACCAAATCTGTGGGTGTTATATTTAGAATCTAGTGATTTGGGACACCTGGGTGGCTCAGCAGTTGAGCATCTGCCTTGGGCTCGGGGCGTGATCCCGGGTCCAGGGATGAAGTCCCACATCGGGCTTCCTGAATGGAGCCTGCTTCTCCCTTTGCCTGTGTCTCTGCCTCTCTCTCTGTGTTTCTCAAAAAAAAAAAAAAAAAAAAAAAAAAGATTCTAGTGATTTGAGTGCATAGGATAAGGATAAAGCATATCTTACAACTTAGATATTAACTTTAGAGCTACTAGTTTAGAACATAGTATCTTCTGACATAATAAAATTGCTAGTGATTGTGATTTAAGAAGTAAAATGGCTGCCATTCTGACAGGTAATGAATCCAGCAGTGCAGTTTTAAAGAACAATATAATTACATCAACATTGCCAAAGCAATGATGCATTGGGAAGCCTTATCATTTTCCATACATAGAAATAGTCTGAGCCTTTCTTATTTATAATCACCTTGGTTTGCTCAGATATATCCAAAGCCCATCAGTACTTACTGTCTTCCATTGCTTTCTGAACAAAACCATTATGAAGCAATTAATGAAATTTTCCTTCTCTTTTATCCACTTTCAGAACAAACTAAGATCAGTGCTCAATTTCTTCTTGCTTTATATGTCTTCAGGCCCCACCACACCCCGAGTACATTTAAATCACATTCCTTCTGAAATATATCTCTTCTGTCTATATCACAAGTAAAGTGAGATTCAAGAACTTATAGGCAATTGCATATCATCTCAAATTTCAAACTATGGCTACTTTTTGAAATATGAGAAAATTGTCTAGAAGAATTTAATATGGTTTAGTCATGCTGAACTTGCACAGTCTGTACAGTTTTTAGTCCTTTCAATTTAACACCAGAGTAACTACCAGCTCAATAACTCATAATGCATCACCTATGTTATGTGCATGCCTGTGGAAACCTCTGGAATATTAAAATCACCTGAATGGATTTAAATAGTAGTGTCAGGACCCATCTCAGAGCAAGTAAATTAGAATTTTTGGTGGGGATGGGGAGTAAGATTCAAAGCATTAGTACTTTTAGAAAGTTTTCCAGGTGATACACATGTGCTGTAGAGAGGGATGTTTGGTACAGCAATGGTTCTTACTGTCAAGAAGAAAAATAACAATGCATATTGCTATTGCATTGTTATTATTTGACTGGAAAATCATAGTGAATTGGAAGAATGCTTCCTCAATATGAAGGCAAAGATCATTGTGTCATGAATTCTTCTAATGTATCTATGAAGAACTCTGTCCTCTATTTATAGGTATCCTTATTTAGAAGACAAACTTCTAAAGGTGGAAGTGCAAGAGGCAGCTTTTATCACGTCTGGTCATGAGCCTCCTTCCAGCCTTAAACAGGACACCTTTCACTAGACTACATTTGCTAACGGACATCCAAAACCAATACTGTGGTAGATAGAATAATGTTCCCATTATGGAGGCCAAGAAAAATTAAGGCCATTCCACCTCAAGTTTAGCATTAGCACAAGTACTGCCATCTTAGGTCCCTGTGAATAAGAGCTGAACTTTATAAGAAAAACGGCAGAATGTCCTCAGCAGGGAATCCCATATCAGAAAGACAACAAAGCTCAGAATTGCCCTCAGCAGAGAATCCCATATCACATCCTAAGAAACTCCCCCACCCTTCCCCCATATTGGAAAAAAAATAAATTGCTCCACCCCTTCTGAAAATCCCCTAGACCAGCCCATAAAAACCCAGCTGTAACCCACTTCAGGGTCCAAGCCCCTGATCTGCTGTGTGGAGTATACTTGGACCCAAGCTCGAGCTTGTAAATAAACCCTCACGTACTTGCATCGGTGTAGGCTCCTTGGTGGTTTCTCGGATTCACAATATTGGGCACAACACCCATCAACGATGTCCATGTTGTATCCCCCAAACCTGTGGATAGTTACCTAACATGGCAAAGGAAGTTTGAAGATGTGATTAAGGATCTTGAAATGGGGAGATTACCTTGGATTATCTAGGCAGCCCCAATATAATCACAGTGTCCCTTATAAGTGGTAGAAGGAGGCCAGAATCAGAGATTTGAAGATGCTACCCAGCTGGCTTTGAAGATAGAAGAAGAGGCCACAGCCAAGGAATACAGGCAGCATTTAGAATCTGAAAGGGGCAAAGAAACAAATTCTTTTCTTGAACTTCTATAAGAAATATAGCACTGCCAACATTTGATTTTAGGACTTTTAACTCTTAGAGGTATAAGGTAACAAACTTACGTTGTTTTTAGTTTTTCTTCCCTCTCTCTTTGAGCAGGTTAAAAAAGTAGTTAAAAGTAGTTAACCCCAATGTGGGGCTTGAACTCATGATCCTGAGATCAAGAGTCTAATGCTCTATTGACTGAGCCAGCCAGGCACCCCAACAAACTGGTATTGTTTTTAAGTCACTAAGTTTTTGGTAATTTATTATAACAATAATAGGAACTTTAGACATGTTGAATTATTTCTAACATTGCCCACTCTGAGAATCCCTTCTACTTTTCTAAGTCTAGCATTCATTCATTTACTTATTTATTCAGAAACTGAATTAGGCTTTGAGCATACACATATAAAAACATGGCCCTTGCTCTCAAGGAGTTCACAGGTAAGTGTGAGTATAGAAACCACCACAAAACAATTTAGTAAAGGACATGAAAGAGGTTTATACAGTGCTATGGAGTGTCTCATCCAGGCCAGTGAAGTTGTAAACGTTTGCTTAGGGAGATGATATGTGATCTGTTTCCTGAAGCATGAGCAGTTGAAACATTAAGGAGAAGTGAATGAGGTGGAAAAGCTGGAATGCTATGGGTAAAAAGTAGAAGGTATAAGTAAAGAAGTAATTATGTATAGGGAAAGAGTATAAGTAATTAATATATAAGGTTGTGTAGTATAGGGAAAGGATAGAACTACATAGTATGTATGGCTAGAGCTCAGAATTTTGAAATATGGGACATTCTAGCTGCACACCCACTCAACATGCCATCTTTTAGCAACATCTCATGGGCGTTTAGCACATGCATTTTATTTAAAGAGTGAGTCATCTCCATATAAAAGGTACTCCAGGAACACCCTGATTTAGTCATCTGCTACCTTGATTCTCATGCAAATTAGGCTTCCTATAGCTTCCTGATTTCCAAGGTTCTCAGATGCCTTCAGGTAGAGCCACCTCTAAATTAGACCCAAACTGAGAAGGCCAAACACCCTGTTCCATTGTATATGTACCCAGACTGGTCTCATCTGCTATCCGAATGATATAGAGTGAATACATTTTGATGGGTTACCTGAGTGGCTCAGTCAGTTAAGCATTAGACTCTTGATTTCAGCTCAGGTCCTGGTCTCAGGATACTGGGATGGAGTCCCTCTCATCAGGCTCCCCACTCAGCAGGGAGTCTGCTTCAGGATTCTTCCTCTCCCTCTGCCCCTCCCTCCACTCACCTGCATACCCAATCTCTCTCTCTCTCTCTCTTTCTCTCTCTAAAAATAAAATAAACAAGTCTTTAAAAGTTAAAAAAAAAGAGTGAATGCTTTTTGAATCATACAGGCCAGTGTATAAATACTGCCCCACTCCCATTTCATTCTTGTCAGAGAAATAGTAAGGGGAGTGATAATGGGGACAGAATTCTGCAACAATAATCAATTCAGCATCTCTGATCAGAAGAGAAACAGGATTCAGATTGCAGTGTGTGCATGTGTATTCTTGCCTCTTCTAAGCATGTAAAACTCTCTCAGAAATGTGTTTCTCAGATTGTCTCCCATTTCCTCTGTCCTCCATCTTACCTGTCTCCTGCCACTAGACCTCGGTTAGAATCTGCCATCAAACCTGCTGCTGGTATAGGAGTTAAAAGTGGTCCACACTTGATGATATCAGTCTCAGCCTGAACCCTGAGGATAGTTATTCATATAACCAACAATTATCAGCATCTCTCATCTTACTTTCCTTTATTACCATTACTTTAACTTTTCATACATGTCTCCGACGAGGGATATTTGAAAGGAAAACAAGTGTCTTACACTTTCATCTACCCGCATTCAGTGATTAAGATACATTTAGTAAGTCCTCATTAAAAATTTGTTCATGTGACAAATCCAGAGTCCTCCAACATCGAAGTTTAGATGGATCTTGATTGAGGCATTAGGCATAGAAAGAAATTTCATATGCCTTCTAGCAGATTAAGATTTGAGTCAGTTGAGTTTATGCTTTACCCTTTAAAAACTTGTCTTTGTAGCATTTGGATTTCTTAGACAAAAACTCACTTCATACCTGATTCCTTCGTAGCAAAGATTCCCATTAACAGCTTTATTCTGAAGTATTGAAACATAGATTTGCCTGTCATGCATGAATCCAATTTTCCTAATGCTGAGATGTTATGATCCAGCAAAAAATCTTCCCACCACATGGCTACTATCCTGATACAGCCAAAAATTTCTAAGAGGGAATATATGAAACAATCAAGCCACTTTCAATGGGGCTTATAATTTTCTTATTTCCTCCCTCTTGCTCATGATGGCACTTAAGAGCCTAGGGGAATTAGAAAGTAGATGTAACTAGCAACTGCTATGACTGATTCCAATTATTAACTCAGGATTTTAGATCTCCACAATACTTTAGAAATCATTTTGTCCCACTCATTCATTTTACAGATGATGAAACTAAGACCCAGACCTGTTAGCTGACTTGTCCAAGTACCCACCACATCTTGGAGTCATAGAGCCAGGGTTTGATGTGGGTCTCCTGACCCCTCTCCAGAAATTTTCAGTTCATCAAAACTATATATTTAAGGGATGTTTTATGATCCTGCTATGAAACTGATAAGTTGACTATGGGCTGGTTCTTTTTAATCATAACCCAAGTGTTCTAATTACCTACTTACTGCTGTGTAAGACACTACTCCAAAACTTAGGAGTTTAATTCTTTACAACCATGGTCCTGTAGGTTCATATGCTCAGCTTGGGGTCCCTCCTGAAGTGGCAGCAATAAGAGACCTAAATCTGGGGTCCAATCTGGAGGCTTCTTCACTCACATCTGGTACCTCAGCCATAGCGAGTCTGGTCAAGCATCTGCTTCTCTTCCTGTGGCTACCTTAGGCTTCCCCACAGTATGGAGTCTTAGTGTTGTTCTTTTTACACGGAAATCATTTTCCACTGGAACAAATGTTCTACAAGATCAAGGCAAAAGCTGCAAGTTACTTTCTAATCTCAGAAGTCCCGAATACTACTTTTCATGCATTTTCTCTTGTATTCTATTGGTCAGACAATAGATTTAGCCCAGATTCAATGTTTCAATGAGAAGAGTAGCAAAGAATTTGGGGCTTTGTTTCAACTACTTATTTTTACATATATTTTACATAATGAATGCCTTATTTTACCTAAAATTTTTAAGTCCCTGGAATGGCACTATGTAGTCTCTATTCAGGGAAAATTATTTTCTATATATAGGGAATATTTCCTAATCCCAAATTGTCCAAGGACAATCTGAATGATTGTCCCCACCTCTGCTAACTTGTTTACCTTGATTTCTACAGATAAGTTTCCATCTGCTTAGACAAAGTTTATCTAAGTTTTTAAAATGGATCCCTCTCCTCTCTCTTAATTATAACTATAGGCCCATTAGCTAACTGGACATTTGATATAAAATATATGCTATTTTCTCTTTGATAAATTGAAAACGGGCTTCTCCAATCAATGGTCTGCATTGAGAGCTAACACATTACAGTATAGTATTTCTTCCATTAAAGTATGTTATATTCTTAACAAATCATGGTAAATCTAGAACAAACACAAAAAGCTAAGTTCACACATTTTTTTCTGGGAAGTACAAATTACATATACAAAATATCTAGAGGTAAAAGACAAAAATATAAATGGTTTTCTCTGATTGATAAGAATATGTGTCTTTTATTTTTTACTCATCTTTTTTATCTACCAAGACCATAAAGATTTCTGTAATAAAATCATTTAAATAATTAAAAATAAGGGTTATAGATATATTTTCAGAAATAAAGAAATTTCTGGAAGAAATTTTCAGGCAGATTTCCTCCCTGCTGTAGTCCATACCATAGAATCAGCCATGTATGAGGATTCTTCACTGATTGTTTTAGAACCCAACATGTCCAAACTTGAATTCATTAAATCCCTCTGACACCTTTTCCTCCTCTCCATTTCTTTTTCTTCTTCCTCTCCTGCATCTGAAGGCCAGTGAACTATATACCACTGGCCACTCATTTTCCTAAGGAAGATACTGAGTTTTCTGAATCCTCTCCACCCTCCTGTCTTTCACTCCTAGCTCCCCAATAGTGGATTTTATCTGCAAAACAACTTTCAAATCTATCCATTTCTTTCCATTTCTAATGTCTCCAAGCCACTTCAAGACAGGATCTTCTATAGTATTCATTTCTGTCATTATCTCCCCATATCCTTCAAACTTGCCCCACTTCCATTCCAAGAGTAGTCACATTGGTTTTTGTAAGATGGAAACCAGGACACATCCCACCCCTGCTTAAAATCATTAAAGGCTCCTCATAGACTTTAGGATAAGTTCCTAATTCCTCAGGTGGTTTGGAAGGCTCTTCCTTATCTTCTAGCTCATCTCTGGCATCTCTTCCCTTCCTCTTTAGATCCAGTCATGATGAAGAATTTTCAGGAAGTTTGCTCTTATTTCTAGGTCTCTACTTATGAAATCTTATCTTCTTTTTCTTTTTCTAAGGGATACTGTTATTCACCCTTCAAGCCTCATTTTATTAATAGTCATAATAAAAGTAATAATGATGGTTATTATCATTAACTGCACTTTTATATGCCTGGAACTGTACACATAATTTTGTTTGTTTGCACAGTAGATCCATTTAAGGATGAAGATACTGAAGCTAAATAATGTAAAATAAGTTATTTATTACAAATTTCTGGCCTCTTAGCCATCATGTTTCTGGCCTACCAGGACCTGGGTTAGGGCTCTGATCTTATACCCCACTTGATCTGCATGTCCCCTAGTTGTGATACTTCTCAAGCTACTGTTTCTTTTTTCCTATTTGCTGTTTTTCTGTTGCCCTTGCTAAAATTTACCTCCATTCAAGATGTAAATCTCATTCCATATTGTATTCCTTTTACTAGCACCTATCACAATTGCTAGCATAGAAGGCATTCAGAAAATACATATTTATTGACTTGATAAAATAATAATTGTTCTTTTCTCTGAAGTTTGCTCAGATTCTCAAAAGGTAGAACTATCAGATTTTATTATTTATTAACCTTCATCCATCCCCTTTGACCCCCCCCAAGATGTCAAAGCTTTGTGAAATGAAAAAAAGCTTCTTTTCGCAGAAATGATGGAAATGCCCTGCTCTCTACTACATTCCTATATTCAGAAAGATTAAAAATTGAATTTAATCCAGTAAAATCACAACTGCAAAAAAAAAAGAAAAACACATTAAAACTAAAACTACTATTTTGAAATTTGTTTAAATTACAAAGTAGCCAAATTCTGCATAGGCTATGCAGATAAAACAAAAACTCCTCATTCTTTCCTCTGTGTCACTAGCTTTTGCATTATTTAGTGAAAAAGAATTTTCTCACCAACTTGAGCCAAGTGACTTGCACTCATTGAGCAAAATCAAAAAAGGTGGGAGTGATACTTCATCCATAATTTTAGCATATATTATAAGAAGAAGAGACCTGCACAATCTGATCATGTAAAGAAGACCAGAGTTCTGGTTAGAGCATTATAAACTCTTCCCTGTTTAATTATACAAACTCAAGCCATTTAACCTCTTGGTGTTTGGGTTGTTTTTTTTTTTTTAATACGTATATAGAATGTGATACATTATCCTATTTGCCTCTGATGGTGTTAAAATTATAAAAATACAAGTTGGAAATGTTTTTTAAGCTGTATAACAATGATAAGGAGTTGTAAATTTTATTTTAGTGCCAATACTTTGATTCAAGTATTAGTTTACTTAGATTAAAAAAGAATGTACCACATTTCATATTAGCAAGGGTCCATTATTCATTTAGTGATTCAAATTTAAATGTAAGTACTCACAAAATAAATTCTTTAAGGTGAATTTTACATTTAGCATATGAATTTTTCTAAAGTATCCTTTTTTGTTACTAACAAAAGCAAACCAAACAAAGCAAAAAGAATTATTTCCATCTTGCCAAAATGCAGCTATCACCTAGGTCAATTTTTATATTATTTAAGTACAATTTTCAAAATAGTAAGTCATGATTCTCCCACAAATATAAAATAAGCCTGTGTCAAAGATTTTATATAACTCATTAATTTGTGAAGAAGTCATTAAGATATTAAGAACCAGTTTAAAGAGATTTTGAAGAATGGACATGTATGTATATAGTCAATTACAAATGGTGAAACACATTTGCTAGTAAATACAAAGCAATTTAATATCCTATAAAGTAATAAAATGTAAAGCTTATAGTCATCTTTTCTACAGAATATAAATCACCCTGGATGAGAATAATTTGTATTATTCTCAGTTTCCTCCAATTTAGGATTTTTACCTCTGCAGAGTCATAAATCACTCTACTGGCTGGAAAGAATCAGAGGTGTGCATTCCTCCATGTGCATAGGGAAATCAGATAATTCTCCAGAGATTACTAGATAACTCTCTTTTGCCCATTTTCAAGTCTGACAAATTTTTCTGAAAATACCTATGGAAATAAAATATAGAAAGGTGGGGCTGGTAGAAGCCCTTTTCTCCTTAACATACTTTTGTTCTTAAATACTCAAAAGCTTAAATCTAAGTGATTACCAAGTTAGAATCTTTAGCTGCTTCAGGATACACCACCCACCAAATTTCTAGAACTAGAAAATGGTAGTGAACTAATTATCATGTAAATCCCTGTAATGATAGCAACTTTAAGATAACCTGTAACTG
Source organism: Canis lupus baileyi (assembly GCF_048164855.1). Classification (NCBI taxonomy): domain Eukaryota; kingdom Metazoa; phylum Chordata; class Mammalia; order Carnivora; family Canidae; genus Canis; species Canis lupus. Next base: position 49,478,049 of record NC_132855.1, on the reverse strand, counting down.
TACCTTGCAGAGAAATAGCTCCTAATATCAAGCATTTTAACACAGGACATCTAAAATATCACATCTAAAATAAAGGTTTTGCTATTGCTGTTCTTTGTTTTGATTTCTATTTTTTATATGTCCTGTGTTGTAATGTAATTGGTTTGTTTTTATATCTGCCTGCCTTTCCTTAGATCTCCCCTGCCATGTAATCTTTGGTTACATTTAAACAACATCAATAATTTCAATTCCATCTGTGTCACCTCAAACAGCACAATTAATTGATTTGGCTTTCACTCCTGCTGGAAAGTAAGCTCCATGCAACAGGAGCATTCTCTTATTCATCAATGCTATACCCCCAGTATGCCCACAAAGGTCTAAGGGCTCAATAAACATTTGTTAAATGACTATGTTGGCTTAACTTCAGTCTGGAATCTTATAAAAAGCAGGAATATAAAATGGACTTTAATTATTCTACTTTTATTTAATAAATATTATTCAGTATTTTTCACCTAGCATTTTCATCATCATGTGTACCTACAACTCATAAGTGAACACACATAAAGTTAGGCCTATTAGATTAGATAACTTCCATTCTACACTTTTCCATTGAGCAGAAGATCAGCCTTGATGCTCAGCAATTGAAATATAATAATTTTTTCAATTATCCTTCTCTGTTTTTAATAGATTGACAGCAATCATTTGCTTATTGTATAATTTTCTAAAAAGACCAAAATATAAATGCATTACTGAAAAGCCGTGAAATGTTAATCTATCTTATTAATGTCCTAAGTTTTTCCTTTTTCAGAACTTAGCCAAAAAGTTGCTTTTTATTTGCTTTTTATTACAGTTAAAAAATGCCCTGGAATTGGGGCAAAGTTAGATCAATACTTTAAAATGTTACATGGAGTATATTATGAATTTTAAACGTTTAATGGCTATGCTTAGATAACCTAATTTGTCGAAACAAATAACCTATGAAGACTGAATCATGAAGAAATAGAAAAATCTGAATAGACCAATAAAGTAAGGAAATGGAATCAATCAAAAACCTCCCAACAAAGAGAAGCCCAAGATAGATGGCTTCATTTATGTTCACATTTATCTTGGCCATGCTTAATATGGGATTCTTTGTCAAATTTTCTGTTTGTTCTAATATGATATAGGTAAATTCTCTATTAGAGCTCCCTGGGCTATAATTCTCAAGGAGTATTATATATTACATAGTTCTGGGAAGAGGGCTTAGGGAATGAGGAAAAGAAAAGGCTCTTCTGAAGTTATATGAACCTTTTATTGATGGAACTTGGCTTTCTCCTCTCTAGGATGAGTGGAATGTCCAGGATACTCTTGGAGTTCAAATCTTCTCCCTAAATAACTATAGAGTATTTCATGAGAGGGCTTCAGCTGTGATTCCTTCATCTACATCTCCGCACCAGCCACTTCTGATCTCCCTCATCTGAAATGGGGAAACAGTGCAGAAACCGTAACAGTGACTCTTCTGCAATTATCAGACTATGGAAGAACATTTTTGGAATGCTGCCAACTCACCTGCAATGCTTCTAGCACATGGTAGTGGAAGTGGGTTTAAGAATCTCCTCTGAATCCTTGGATTCTGTCCTCCCTATCGCCTCTTGAGGTTTAAGGCATGTGGCTGAGACTTCCTCTGTTTCATCACTGCAGGGGAACTTTCTAATCATTTTCACTATTTTCTGATGTTTTTCACCTTGTTATATGTTATATGTGTGTGTAGGTGTCTGGGGGGTGGTAGGGTGTGTATTTGAAGAAAAGAGCATTAAACACCAATATTTCCATGAAGGTTAATAAAAGAAAATCCTTTGTCTATTTCCTATCCCACCTAAAGGAACTGTCAGAATGTTCATATGCATAATCCTCTTTTCTTCAAATGATTATACATTTTGAGAATGATCTGGAGAAAATAGAAGGAAAATAAATATACCAATATAATCATGGAAGGAAAGAAATTTTCCTTTGACATGAGCTTAGTTTTAAACGGCATAGGGAGGGAAAGAGGGCACTCCTTTTGAATGTGTTGCTTGAGGCAAGCACTTCACAAGTAGGAAAACTCACTAAATATTTGCTTATTGATTAAAACTCAAAATTTAAATTCCTGCCACTCTATAGAGCCTAAAACTCAAAATATCCTAATTTTCAAGTCACTGAAAAATATTTACATTGCAAATAGCCATGTATTCACATGGTACAGGAGCTATTCTACCCAATTATTACTATTGGAATTTTTCTGTGGCCCTGGGCATGCTTACCACTTCCTATTCATCATAGCAACTAAATAATAAACCTGTGTCTTGCATTTTATCAGAGAAGTGCTAGCTATGTTCAGGAGTGAGAGACAAAGAGAAGATTGGTGATGGTGGTTATTAATAATAATTAATTATTTATACAGTGCTGACAGAGGTCTCATTGATGCAGAAGCCACAGAGTCAGAGAAGACTCTTCTCTGCCTGGAGGACTGAATTCTAAGAGAGAAGCAATTCAGATGTGAAATAAGCCTTGTTAAATTAAGGTTGTAGCTTATAATTTCAAAACTTCTTTGGCATAAGTTTTATTCTAAAGAGTTATGGAGACTATATTCTATAATGACAAATGGCCTCCCAATATTATACAAGTTTAGATATAATATAGTATATGCTCTTTTTTCCTTTTACCTCAATTTTGTTAAAATTTAAACTTAAAATCTAAATAACTATAATAAATCATATAACTGTTTTGACTAGAATGTTAAAGATGCACTTTGATTTTAATTTCTCTTTCTTCATTTTTATCTTTAATGAGGGAGGGTTTCATTAAACACAGTTAATAAGACCAAGATAAATGCTAGACCCAAGTGAGCTGGAAATAGTATTTCAACATGTTTTTCATTAGTGATATTTATCCCAATGTGATGGATGACCAGAAATTTAGAAGCTATGACCTCCCAGGGCCTTTGGGGACAACAGTACTCTCCAAAGAAGATTCAGAGACCTGGGCACTTGGTTTTCTTGGAAATACTCTTAGGTCTAAATTATTGCCCAGTTTTGTTACTCCTGAATAAACAATTCTTATAGCCATCTTAGGACTTGGGGATTTGCAGTAGGATATAGGCAATAGAAAAGCAGGCAGCCATCAATCACAAACCTGATTCATTCTCCCAGAGTAGATTGGAAATGTTCAGAGAAGACTTTAAATAATACCATCCAATTAAAGGAGCTCTCATCTCTCTCTCTCTGAAACTAAGACCCTATTCTATGGTTGGTCTTTTCAGGCTTCTTGGTCCAAATACATTTTTTATTTTTTCCTGATTTTTATTATTGTGGTAAAATATATGTAACAAATTTTATCATCTTAACTATTTTTGAGTATACAGTTTTGTGGTATTAAATGCATGCATAATGTACAAACATCATCACTATCTATTTGCAGAACTCTTTTCATCTTGTAAACTATAACTCTGTACCCATTAAATACTAACTCCTCATTCCTCCCTCTCCTCAGCCCCTGGCAATCACTATTCTATTTTCTGTGCCTATGATTTTGACTATTCTGAGTATCTCATATAAATGGATCTTATATTATTAGTTCTTTTGTGACTGGCTTATTTCACCTAGCCTAACTTCCTCAACCTGCATCTGTGTTGTAGCAAATGTCAGTTTCCTTTGTTTTTTAGACAATGATATTCCTTTGTATGTATGTACTACATTTCGCTTGTCCATTCATCCATCAATGAACGCTTGGGCAGCCCGGGTGGCTCAGCAGTTTAGCCGTCTTCAGCCCAGGGTGTGATCCTGGAGTCCAGGGATCGAGTCCCACATCAGGCTCCCTGCATGGAACCTGTTTCTCTCTCTCTCTCTCTCTCTCTCATGAATAAATAAGTAAAATTAAAAAAAAAATGAACACTTGAGGTGTTTGCATGTTTTAGCTACCGTGAATAATGTTGCTATGAACATGGGTGTGCAAATATGTCTTCAAAATCTTTTTAGTTCTTTTGGATATATACTCAGAAATGAATTTGTTGGATAATATGGCAGTTCTGTTTTTAAATTTTTGAGGAACTGTTGGGCAGTTTTCCACAGCAACTGTACCATTTTACATTCCAACCAACAGTGCACAAGTAACCTTTTCTCCATGTCCTTCCCAGTGCTTGTTATTTTTCATCTTTTATCTTTTATGGTTAGAAAGATTTTTTTTGTCTTCTTTAAGAAGGTATCCTGCCTATACCTACTTTATAGTCAATTTCTTTTTCCCCAAAAACTTTTTTTATTTACTTGCTTATTTTCATTTCAAGGGTAGAATTTAGTGATTCATCACTTCCATACAGCACCCAGTGCTCATCACAAGTGCTCTCCTTAATCCCTATCACCCATTTAACCCATCCCCCATCCCAAAACTTTCAAGTCTTGCTATTGACACTTAAGTCTTTAAAATATTTTGTGTTTCGACCTTGAATGATCTGAAATAAGAATCCAAATTCTCCACACAAATAACCAATTTTTCCAGCTATGTTTACTGAAATATCCTTCCTTCCCCCACTCATTTGCCATGCTACTCCTGTGGTATATCAGAGTTATATATATATATATATATATGTATATTTAAATACATATATATATATATATATATATATATATATATATGTATGATTCTGTTAAAAACTGGTCAGCTTTTTGACCCCTTCACTGGTTTTATACTATCTTAATTACTATAGCGTTATAATAAATCTTTATATACGTCATGAGAAGTCCTTCTTCCCCTTCTATTAGAAGTTAGACACAGAATGATGATCTGTCAAACAATCACTTCCCTGAGGGCTGGGCACAGTGCTAATGAATCCAGGGTTGTGTTATCAGATCTATAAAGAGACAAAGTCTTCTAGGATCACAATCTCTACATCCAGACACTTGTCTTCCTAATGGCTGTCAGCTCTCATATGAGGTGAAGAGAGGGGTGACTTAACTAAAACCTATTTTCATTATTAAAGTATTCTATAGGACTGTCAGCAGTGATGTCTCTGGGCTGGATATTAGCACATTATCACAGCACAACGTGATGTTTTGAGCAGTTATTGGTTACTGAGTGTGGGACATGGCCTGGCAGAAAATAGTCTGATGTTCCCCCAGGCACAACTGCTTAGCTAAAGTCTCTAAGAAAATTTGATTGACTGTCAGTGTGTAAAGAATCAATGTAAGGTGAGTAGTTTTTAAGAAAGTAAATATAAGTTTTTTTTCCTCCCTTAGAGTTTATAAATGTATTTTAGAACCCTAAAAAGAAAAAGAAGAGTGAAATGTTCATTTTCCCAGAGTATGATTTCTTTCGAGCATTGAGCCTGCAGACCTGTAACAATTTACAACCGAACTAACATCTTTAATGTGTGAACTCGAGGCATTTGAAGACACACCACATGCCCCAGATAAACGCCCTCAGAGACAAGCATGTCATTTGGAAGACTTTCCCCATGAATAACATTACTGACACATGTCCTGACAAAGTATGTCAGATGTTTTCATTTTCAAGTAAAAGACAAAACCATCTGGCACCCCGAGTAAAGAGTCTCAGGTCACTAAAAGAGAAACCCAGTATTTTATTCCAACTAAAATGTAGGCCAATCCAAAGAAAAAGATGAAATCTTTGATTAGTTTTCTACCCAAGTTACCAGAATTTTGGTAAAAATGTCCTCTAAGACATGAAATACCCTATTCATCTGGGGTGACTTAAAACAATGACTCTTTCCAGTAGTCTATTAACTAACACAGAAACCTGCCTTCATCTGGAGGCTGATTTGTTAAAGTGAATGTGGAGATTTACACATTCATTGATCCATTCAAGAACTAAGGCCAGGTATAGAGTTAAGCATTAGAGACAAAAAGATCATGGTCCTTCCCTCAAAAGATCTTACAAGACAGCAGGGAAGTACACACAGAGATCATTAAAAGCAATGCTGAAAGAGATAGGAAGGGTCTACACGGAGGAGATTAAAGGGAAGGAACACCTCACCTACACCTAAGTGTTCTGGCACTTTCCAGATGACTTTTTATTTTTTTCTTAGTACTTTTTTTTCCTCTAAAACCACACTAAATAAAGACACATTAAGAAGCAGTAGTTTAAAGTGATAATTTCAGGCAAAGACACACATGTTTACTCAGCATTCAAGTGTATATTCAGAGACTGTCATGTAGGACAAATTTGATCTGTGTGTCATATTTTTAGATGAGCTCAAAACCCTTTTCTTTGGGTATGTAAGTTAAGTGAGCGCGATGAAAAGTTCAGATTTTCTGTGACTTTTCACAAGAAACTGTGCCCATGTAGTTTTTCCATATACTTCAAAGCACTCTGCTGTTTAGCTTTTACTTTGCCCTAAAAGGCATTTTCCTACACTACAACTTTGCTTTTAATTGCAATGTGAGTGCAAGATAACAATGAATCTCATTAAGTTTGAGATTTTGATGAGCAAAACAGTACAGAAAAAAGAATCTACAAAGAATGATTCATACCTTTCTATCCTCAAAACTCACCATCATGTCTTAGTCCATACAATATATTTTTAGTACATTTCTTTTTATGTACAATCAACATTTCTTTACTTGCAAGCTTATGTGTTGCTTACAAAAGCTTGCTTTTGTTCTGTTATTGCTAAGTGTTCCTATCTGTGAAAATTGTTTGGATATCGTATGTTAAAATGGAGTACATCATGATCTTGCTCATTCAACTGAAGAGCTTTTTTTTAAATTTAACACCCTGTCACTTAGTAGCATAGTTTTCAGGAAAAAATTAAAATTGTTCAGTGAAAGATAAGTGTATAAATCTAAGTTAGACCTTAGAACATTCTTTCAAGTAAGCCAGGAAAATAGAGAATTCAGCTACATATAAAGAAGAGAAGGAATGGGAGAAATCTTAAGGAAGTCAGATTGGTTCAGGCACATATATAAAGAATGAATATTTTTTAAAAAAGAGAAAGGAAAATTTTATCATTTTTCCCAAGGGTATAATTTCAGAGTTTCAAGTAATGAATACCATTGAAAACCAACTTTCCAAAGATAATTTTAAAAAGCAATACAGTAAGTGATTGCATTGTGAAGACTTTAAAAAGTGTACAAATATAGAATGAAAAGCAGAGGGAGGGCAGCCCAAGTGGCTCAACGGTTTAGCACCACCTTCGGCCCAGGGCGTGATCCTGGAGACCGGGGATCGAGTCCCACTTCAGGTTCCCAGCATGGAGCCTGCTTCTCCCTCTGCCTGTGTCTCTGCCTCTCTCTCTCTCTCTCTCTCTCTCTCTCTCTCCACCTCTCATGAGTAAATAAATAAAATCTTAAAAAAAAAAAAAAAAAAAAGCAGAGGGAGAAGACTGTCCTAATGTCCAAATATTACATAAGTGGGTATTCATGACAGCATATTTCCAGGAACAGAATCATACACAGATTCCACTTTTAGGCTGATATCCCAGCTTAGTGGGAAGTGAAGATGATTTTCTCTGGTAAACAATAGTTGGCTCAAAAAGTAGTTATAAAAATTATCAAGCCATTGATGGTGAACATACATATGAATAGTTTGAAAACACTTTTTAAAGAAAATATGAGTTTCTTTTTCCATTCAAGATGATAAGCTTCTCCAGAATAGATATCGGGCCAAACTTTCCTACAAACACATTGCAGCAATTAGCAATTATTGAAATAAATTGTATTAGCATGTAAAGACATCATGAACTCAAAGCAGACAGAATGGACTTGATTACTTTTTTGCTATCATGTATGAAGTGATAACTGACATGCCATCAATAGGGTGTGATGTCTAGTTAGGCAGAAGAGAAAAGAGATGACTGGTCCATATTGGACTTAAACCCATGATCTTGGCCTCTATAACACAGTGATCCAACCAACTGAGCTCACGGCCATATGCCCATCTTTACACTTGGCAGAAGAAACACCACGATGAGGTGCCTTTTTTGTGTGTGCAATCACGATTAGTAGGGCATTCCTTCCAACAATGAGGAATCTTCCTATCTGATTTTTCACACTTCTTGCTGACAATAAAAGCTAATCACTAGTTGCAGTAATAAGGATGACAACTAAAGTCTCATTACTCAAACTATTTTTCTATATTTTGGTGAGATTATCACCATTTTTATGCCCATGTGAAAGAATCTTAACGAAACCCATTGTTTGTCATCTTTGAAAAAAGATGGAAGATACTATGAAGCTACTCAAAAGTTAAAGAATTGCTACCCTCTCATTCAGGCTTTCCTTCAAAGTGAAGAAAGGGACCAGAAAGCTGTTAATAGCAAAAGAAACTAAGAAACTTGTTTAACATACTCACATATTCAACTCACTCATCTTTCCTTCTTTCCAAATAAAATAACTTTTCTGGCTATGTTTTTCAGGAGGATAAGAAGTTGGAAATAACGTTATTATTCAGTTCCACGAACTGGGCTTCTTGGAATCCAATGCTGGAAAAGACCTTAAAAATAATCAAGTCCCACTTCATAGTGAGAACACAGAGGTTCAGGATTACACAGTGAGTGGCAGAGCCACTTAGAAATATCTAGCTAGAATCCATCACACTGTATAAAGACAATAAATTAAAGAACTTTAAACACAACTCTATCTTTGGAATTGAGGTAGGTGATTAAAGACAAGAATTTCCTAACTTATTCTATTTTAAAATTTTAATTACTTTATTTCACTTTCAGGCTCTAAATATTTACTGATTAATTAGGATAGAATAGGCTACTGGCTGAATCCAGAATATTTACAATAGGGAAGATATTTTAGGACAGCTATTTAGGCATCATTTAGGCACACTGAAAGCAAACACCAAGCGTAAAAATACTCTCTGCAGGATAGGCTGTCCATCCTGTCCATGCTCCATCCTGTCCTGGAGCCATACTTCCCCTCTGAGACTCTAGCAGGTGAGACTTAGGAAAAAAAAGTATGGGATGAACTGACCACAGTGAATGGGGTTGGGTCAGGCTGTTTGTAGTAAGGAAACAGTATTTTCTAGACATTATAAAATCAGTCAGGGGCAGCCCCGGTGGCTCAGCGGTTTAGTGCCACCTTTAGCCCAGGGTGTGATCCTGGAGTCCGGGCCGAGTCCCACGTTGGGCTCCCTGCATGGAGCCTGCTTCTCCCTCTGCCTGTGTCTCTGCCTTTCTCTCTCTCTCTCTCTCTCTCTGTGTGTGTCTCTCTCATGAATAAATAAATAAAATCTTTTAAAAAATAATAAAATAAAATAAAATAAAATAAAATAAATAAAATAAAATAAAATAAAATAAAATAAAATAAAATAAAATCAGTCATATGTAAATGTCAGGTTCCTGGCACAAAAATAAGTAAAATTCTATTTTTGCCCTAAAACAAGCATTCCCCATTTATATTACTGAAAAAGCTTCTTCACAGTACTTCCTCCATTGAAAATTATGAACAATTTGAGAGTTTTACACTACGTGCAGGTGATGAGTTAGCCTGCCATGGTTTCATGGATTATGGCAGACACCGTAGACTATTGAGTCAGAAACAGAGTGATTTATTTCTCACAGCACAGAAAACATAAGCAACATATCTCTGCCAGTTCCCCTTATTTCCACGTTCTACCAGGGCACTGAGATAGACACTCACGGATTCCTGCATAGGCAGTGGGTTGCATTAGAGGAAAGGAAAGTCTGATCTTAGAGAAACTGAATCTTCTGGGACAGTGGGTCTTCATGGTTTTGCTCTAAAGAGAGACATTACCTCTCTTCCAAGACTATTCACTATAAAAACATCCTTGTCAGTACAAAGGCAGTGCCTATGCTTGTAGGATATGCATAAATCCAAACAACACCTGGGAGATTGCCATGCAATGCTCCCTCTCTCCAGTCTCTGCTTTCTTTGATACATCATGCATAATACTTCGAGATTCACATTCACAATTGTGATTTCATCAATCTCTTTTTTAATAGCACTCAGTGTTCCCATCCTGTGCATTATCAGATCAAACCCTCTCAGCCTGACCTTGCAACCTTGGCCTCGCCCTCCCTGGCAGCCTTACCACTGAAGGAGAATTCACCTTACTCCAAAAACAGGCCACCTTCCCCAGCTCCATGCCTCATTCTACTCAGACTCTCTCCTTAATCTGAGGGTCGTTCCCTTCCTCTGTATCTGCTCTGTGTCCTGGTTGGTCATACTCACAGCTGCTCTATGAGGCTCCTAAGGTAGCAGTCGTTTCTCTACTCTCCTCTGTCCCCATGCTGCTGCCCTCTTGTACCGTTATCATGGATCTTACTTCAGTGGGTTGGGAATTATTATTCCTTCTGAATAGGTCTCTCTCTTGCCATATTGCCATTGCCCCCAGAAGCAGGCACTGTTCTTTCCTTTTCTCATCCCTTAGAGCATGAAACATGGCATCTGGCATATAGCAAATCCCCTTTTATCCTGTTAATTGGATTGAATTTTATGCCACCACTTCTCCAATTCCAAATCCAAAAAGGTAGGTGGCAAGGTTAAGTGGCTTCCTCCTTACTCTCCTTCTACTATGAGAAGACGCTCCATAACCATCTTCCATATTGCTCACTTGTGCCATTCTATTTATTCTTTGCTCTTTACTGTTTTGCCTCTCCTCTCTTCCTTTCCTCTTGCCCTTTCCTCCTTGAACTCAAGAACTGTTGTTTAGTGGCAGAACAATAATTTTCCTGCTTTCTTTTCTCCTCACTGAAGCCCCCCTTCCAGTAACTGCGTAATTGTCAGCCTCGTCCCTTCCCCAGTCTTCTGCACCCAACAACTATTTTAGATGTGTTTTCTTATCCCCCTCAGCAGGCAGGGAAGGATGGGAGAGACACTGGCCCTGCTTTAGGCCCACAGTATTGCTCTCAGGCATGGGATCTTAAGGCCCAGTGTGGCTCTAGGACAGCTCCTGTGAGACCTTGTATGTATTCTCAAAGACAAGAGTGACCTGTGACTCCCCATTTGGTTTCCCTTCCAGATGTCCTCACCACTTAGAGGTTCCAGGTGTCCTCACCTGGACTCCCTTTTAGGTGTCCCTACAGGAAGCCCTGTAGGGAAGTCTCTCTGTAGAGGACAGAGACAGTTATGCCTACCATAACCTACTATATAATCTACTGGCTGTTATCTGACCCCAGTGAGAATGTCAGCTCAAGGGCTGACATGTTTTATTGTTTTATTGTTATTTTACATCTAGTTAGGGCCATTTCTTATCATTAATATTTCTTTTTATCATTCTTCTTCTAGTTTAGTCTAATTTGCAGTTTCCATGTGTAAATCCAGACAGTACCTGGATCCAACAAGTGTGCATTACAGCCACTGACCTGCACAGGTAAGAAGAATATCCTGGGACAATAGCTAGAACCTCAGTGACTAAGGCTCAGAAATATTCTGTGAAAATAGTGGGATGTTGGGATCAAATCAAAGGAGGAAACCCAGTTGCAAGCCCTACAGTTTCAGAAGAACTATGCCCAGTCAGGTCTCCCTGGGGAAAGATGGAAACTTAATGTATTAGTCTTTTTTCTTATTTATATTAAAATAACTTTTTTACCTAAAAAAGGGACAGGAAGAACTAGACAGGGCAAGTGACAAGGAGTTTGTGGTGCAGGCAGGAGCAAGTAGGAGCCTTAGCATCACATTAACCCCGAGTGAACTTGGCTGAAAGCAGAAGCAGAATCCACTGGAACCCTGTTCTACTAACTAGAGTTAGCTCACAGGTTGACAGCTTATTTTTATCCATTCAAGTAACTCAGGAGATCCCCAGAGCAAATTACCCAGCAGAAATTTAATAAGGCCAGTTTTGAAGGCAGCTTAGGGGAGTTGCTGGCACAGAGCTCCTCTCTAGCTTTCCAAGATGATTCAGCACCTCTATGAGGGTGTTTGTGCAGCCACATCTGAGGTCCCTGCTCTACACAATGCCCTGATTGTGACCACTTCTGAGCAGAAAGTGTTACCTGCCTGCATGTATCTGGCTCTCTGTGATTCTTAGGCCATATTAAACCTTTTAAAAAGATGTTTTGGAAAAAGTGTTTGCAGAGGGATAGTATACAAATAATGAATCTTTTTATATTAACCTATTTCCAGGCTAAATTTTAGTAAACTATTTCATGTGCCTTCAAGGCCTAGATCTAAAAGAATAGTAACTCACGAGTAGGTTTTCCTAGATTTCTGCTCTCATGAGAATTAAGGCAAAGATGGATAGAATTCCTATTACTTTCTTTAAGTTTTTTTTTTTTCAGATTTTTTTTTCAGTTTTTCATTTCTTCTCAAAAACCTAGGTATATAAATCCTCAGATAGGGATGCCTGCGTGGCTCAGTGTTTGAGTGTCTGTTTTAGGCTCAGGGCATGATCCTGGAGTCCTGGAATCGAGTCCCACTTCGGGCTCCTTGCATAAAGCCTGCTTCTCCCTCTGCCTATGTCTCTGCCTCTCCCTATCTGTGTATCTCGTGAATAAATAAATAAAATCTTTTTTTTTAATCCTCAGATAATGAGAATCTTATAGAATAGAGTCTTCCTAATATCAGAGAACCCACATTACCTCTTGATCTCCCTTGAAAGTGCCTGCTATTAGCAAAATAGGTGTTTGGAATTGCTTTATTCATTTACCGATGTAGTAAGGTAAGTAGAAGGTTATAATGGGCAGACTTGAAGCCCTCTAGAGCAAAAAGATTTATATATAAAGTTATTCATTATATCTATGCCCAAATCTCACAAAATCACAAATACACATTTATAGCTGCCCTTACAATTCAATACCAAAGAAAATTACAGGAAGGGAGAAGGGAGAAGGAGAAAAGAATGTTTGCTCCATGCAAGGCTATTTCTTCTCTTCCTTTTACCAGTGCATTCCATAGTAGCATGACTGAGCTCATGGTCTTGGACTGAACTCAATTACATCAGCCCTTTTCTTCCTTGTACAGTTAGAATATGGTGACTGAAAAAAAAAATCTAAGCAATATCCCTCAAAGAACATACATTCTTCATCTTAGCATGGATAACATCCAAGTCCCTCCATCTCAAACTAAGAATCTGTCATTTTACATGCTATCATCCTTGTCCTAAAGATTTATCAAATTTTCTCCCCACCCCCCATGCCTCTAAGTAAGAAATATTCCTACCTATATTTACTTCCATTTTTACAACAATAGACTGTCATCACCATAGTCTGTCTGACTCCTCCTCTTCCCAGAGAAACTAGAGTAGAAAACTGGTAGTCCTAGGAACTTTGTACACTAGTTTTTACAGAGTAAATCAGAATTAACTCTCAGAGAAACCATTGGCAATGTGAATCAAAAGTCTTATTATCAGACCAGCAATTTCATTTATAGTTATTGATACTTAGGAAATAAAAAAAAAAATGTGCCCAATGATAGAGGTCAATACATGTAGCAGCAGGAAGTAGTAGATGAGTTAATATGCATGAGACTTGTTTTTCTGTTAAAAAGAGAGTGAAATACTTCTATGTGTGTGCATGTGTGTAGAAGCGGGGGCGGGGGGGTGTGCATGCTCATTGATAGGAGTACTCTGGAGAAGGAGAAAAATCAGACCAGTGGTTGAAATAACATTATGTCTGTCCCTCAACCAGTTCCATGGACTGCTCATAGGCCTCTGGAAGAGTAGCCTTGTTACACATTGTCTTAGACCCGATTTCCCAGAATTAGAGCCTGTGACAGGGATCCATGTACTCTCTAATAAAACTTCTATGGAACTGGTGTTGCTTCCTTGGCATCTCTGGGCAAGAAGGTAAATATAATCCCTGGGGAAGACCAAAAGTATAAGCTGTTAACTACAGCATTTGCAGAAGCTCAGGGAGGGCTATAATTCCAGGACAGAGGATTTATAAGGAGAATCAACAGGATCTACTACATACAACAAAACAGATGTACTTTAATCAACTTTGAAATGCACATCCTATGGTTCTACTTGGGAAAGTGTATCATCAGATCTGAAGTATGAGCTGAGCATCTCTATCTTCTAAAAGTCCTGTGATGTACAACCAGGCTGAAAAACCACTGCCCTCAAGTCAGAAGCTGAAGGTCTGTTTTCTAGAAATGCCCACTGAGACTCTGGGTATAAACGTTGCTGGCTTAGGACCTAGAAAACAAACTCCATCTCAAAGTGGGAAAAAGCACATCTGTCCTTTCTTTGGCAGATCATTGTGATAGTAGAGTCTGCAATATTGTAAAGGACCTACAGAAGTGCAGTGTAGGCCAGCTGAGAAGCACATCCCTCCAGAAGGTACCAGCATTAGCAACAGAGTCAAGACCCCTCATTAAATTTCTGTGGCTGGTAATCCCTTGAAGATGCACACAAAGGGAAGGACATATATTGACTTATCCCTTTATATAAGACTTCTCCAGGGCCTTCTGGAAATAACTAATGGGATTAAATCATGAAGAAAGGGGCTGTGACACATCATAATTTGACAACTAATGTTAGTGCAATTCCATTTTCATTTATAGGCTGATAAGACTTGAGCCATTTCAGATACCACAATACTTATGATAGCAAAGGCAAAAACAAAAACAAGAGTGTAAGTCTCAAGTCCTAAGAAAAAGCTTATAAACATAATGAAAGTTTATATACTGGAATACTGAGCAACCATCAAAAATCATGTTATATAATATGTGGGATGACATTTAGTGACATGAGGAGATGCTGCTGAAACATTCTTAAAGTGAGGAAAGACACATTCAATTCTCTGTAACAAGTATTAAATGTGAATATTTATCATCTCTGGTACTAGAATAAATTTCTTTACTGGGTTTTTCTGCATTTAGTATGTATTATTTTAACAATTGAAAAGTAGGATGAAAAATAAAATACAGTACGACAAAGTCTATAAATTTTCCCATTGGAAGACATTAGTTAGCCATCTATGTTGAATCTTAGAGAGGATGAGTGCAGCCTATCTGTCACAAAAATGCAGCTGTTATAGAAGTATGCAACCTTGCATTGCAAAAGAAAAGTAGCTGTCTGGTCCCTGAACACCTTATTAGACACTCAGGGTCAAAACTCACCTTCTTAGGATTATTTCATGGCACATGGCAGATGAGTGACTCATCTGAATAAAATTCAAAAAGATGTATAAGGCTAACTACCCAGAAGAGACCCAGAGTTTGGAAAGTGAATTAATTCCACATACCAGTCTTAGATCTACCCTCTTTGGCAAGATAGTTTCAATACAAACAAAGTTAGTATGGTCTTAGTTTAAGTTGCATAGAACAGGTAATACTGACCTATCACTCCCCTAAAATAAAAAGAAGATAGTAAACGTTTCCAGAAAAGAAAACAGCTAACAATGATTAGGAATAAGAATAGCCTGGACTTAACCACAAACCCTGGCACCTAAAAGACAATAAAATAATACTTTCCCTTTAAAGTGCTGAAAGAAAATTATTTTTAACCTAGAATTATAGAACCACAGGACTATCTATCACATATCAGGGTAGAATAAAAATATTTTTAAATATGCAAAATTTCAGAAGTTGTTTCCCATGCACCGTTTCTCAGGAAGCAGTTGGAAGATGTGTCTCACCAAAATGCAGGAGTAAATCAGAAGAGGGGAAGGCATGAGTCAAGAAACTGAGAATCCAATAAAAGGAAGAGTCAAAGCAAAGTCTTGAATAGCAGCACAGCCACATCAACTGTGTGTCACACCCACGGAGCAAAGAATTCTGATTAGTAGCATGGCAGAAGCTTCAAGGAGCGTTTCTCCAGAACAAAAATACAACTGATAAATGATCTAAGAGGCTGGACTGCCTAGGAAACAATTTCAGAGTTCCTTAATGGTGCATAAAGCTTAAATATTCAAAGAGAAGTAAATGTAAACTTAAGTCAATTATCTTCAGGAAAAAAATAGCCATTCGGGGAATAAAATATAATCATAGAATGCTATTTTGCTCAAAGTAAATAATATTTATATTTTGTCAAGAAAAAATATGTAGGGGTTTTACCAAAATTTTTTACAGTATGATGGCAAGGAAAGGACTAAACGAACCCAAATCTTCATCTCTCAAAATAAAAAATCCAATGATATGTCTGGAATTGCTGAACCAACAAATAGCAATAGCCAATGTTCTCTGCACTCATAGAGATAAATATGAGAAGGAACAACTAAAGAATTGAAAGTTTTTGCCTGTGGGGAGTCATTGAATATCTGATGGGGACAGGAGACTGATGCCTTTTTATGACTCTCAGTACTATGTGGCTTTTTAAAAGATTTTTTAAAAATGTATTTATTTGAGAGAGAGAGAGCACGAACCAGGAAAGGGGGGCTCAGAGGGAGAGGGAGAAGCAGACTCCCTGCTGAGAGCCAGGCTCAAGCCCAGGACCCTGCAATCATGGCCTGAAACAAAGGTGGATGCTTAATTGATGGAACCACCCAGGTGCCCAGCACTATGTGACTTTTTAAATTGTTTCCCCATAATGTTTTGTTACAAATAAAAATTAATTTTAAATTAAAAGATTCTTTATTGTTCACTTCTGTCAAACCTTTAAAGCAACAAATGAGTCATATCATATTTATTTTTCATGTCAGTCCAAACTTAAAGTTTTACTTTATCTCTGAGATTTATCCACAGAATACAGCTACATTCCTGCCTCGACAGATTGAGTTCATTCAGTAGGTTGAAAATAGCACTAAGAAACAAAACCAGGATCCCTGGGTGGCACAGCGGTTTGGCACCTGCCTTTGGCCCAGGGTGCGATCCTGGAGACCCAGGATCGAATCCCACGTCGGGCTCCCGGTGCATGGAGCCTGCTTCTCCCTCTGCCTGTGTCTCTGCCTCTCTCTCTGTGTGTGTGTGACTATCATAAATAAATAAAGATTTATAAAAAAAAAAAGAAACAAAACCAGTGCAAACCATATTATATTATTTTAAAACAGTTAATTAACTACATGTTATTCTTCAATTAAAAAGAAAATAAAACAATAAAAATAAAAAACAATGAACTAATATGCTCTATCAATCACATATATGGTGAATTATTCATACCAACATCTTGCAAATAAACGTGGACATAAAAAAAAGTAAAATTCTGGAATTCATTGTGTACATAATTACAAATAATTTTGAAAAGCTTATAATTAAAAAACATACCCTGGGGCACTTGGGTGGCTCAGTAGGTTAAGTGCCCTGACTCCTGATTTCAGCTCAGGTCATATCTCAGAGTTGTAAAATTGAGCCCTGCAGTGGGCTCCATGCTGGGCATGGAGCCTGCTTAAGATTCTCTCTCTCTCCTTCTCCCTCTGCCCCTACTTACTCCCTTAAAAAAGAAAAAGAAAAAGAAAAAGAAAACAACAAAAAACACAAGACAAATAAAACATACCCTTAATAAAATTGGCATTGTGTATGGAAAATAAGCAATGCTCTTTTGAAAGATGTTGGTACCTGCCCCCTACCTGGAGGGTATATAAACAGTACAGGAAGCTGGTTTCCTAAGCTCTTAGTGCGTCATAAGCTGACTTTGAATCTAGCTATATGTTGAAATGCAATTTCCTCTATTTTATTTAATCTTCACCAAAACAAAGATCTTATTGTATACTGGGATTTAGAGATTTAATATACAAATCTGAAGTAAACCCTGAAGAAAAGCGAAGAAGTTCAGAGTTTTCTCCCTACTAGTTCACTTACAATTAGGGATTTTATTATAAACATAAACAGGGAATATTTTGACTGCCCAGAAATTTGAATAGAGCTGTATCCCCAAACAATATATATCCTAACTTTATAAAAATTCTAAGGGTAGTACTGACTACATGGGATTTTTTGCCAGAAATACTAACTTGAGAATGCAATTTTTAAAAAAGATTTTATTTATTCATGAGAGACACAGAAAGGCAGAGACACAGGCAGATGGAGAAGTAGGTTCCCTGTGGGGAGCCCGATATGGGACTGGATCCAAGGACCCCCAGCTCGCAACCTGAGCCAAAGGCAGAGCTCAACCACTGAGCAACTCAGGTGCCCCGAGAATGCAATTCTCGCACAAGATGCAGTTCTATTTTACAAGGACTTCTTGAAAACGTTTTGGTTTTTACATTACAGGAGCTACCCCACCTGCAGATTTTTCTGCTATTGTAACTATTCTATCAGCACAGAGGCCATTAGATGCCACTTTGGTAGTCTGTTAAAAATTGATCTTGAAATTTAGTATTTTTTCTCCTATTGTGTACATTATATATAACATGTATATATATATATATCACATTATATTGTGTCATATTAATTATATTATGCATATTACTTGTTTTAAAAGTAGCAGTCCTCCTTATATTCAACCCCCAGAATATGGAATAACAATTAAGCCAAGTGAAGCAATCTATAGCTTTCGGTTGGATGTCACCAGAACTCTGAAAATGTTCCATAATTTCTGTCCTCAAGTGACTTGATGTCTATATTAATTAGGATTTTGTGTAACTGATTGTGACCAAAAAACATACTAATAGTGCTTCCAACAAGACAGAAACTTACTTTTTTCAGTACAAAAGAATTCATTAATAGGTAGCCCAAGGCTAGTAAGGTGGCTCCACAAACCCAGCCGAGATATTGCTGCACCATTCCTCAGTTGAGCAGAATTGCTGTCAGAGCTCCAGCAGCCACATTCATGTTTCAGGCAGTAAGATGGAAGAAAAAAGGCAAAAAAGGGCAGAGGTGCTCCTAGAATCTGCCATGTAAAATTTCTGCTTACATGACCCCATCTAATACAAAGAAGGTCAAAAAATGTAGTCTTTATATGGAGGTCTGTGGCCAGCAAAGAGCCAGATTCTCTCTCTTAGGAAAAAGGAGGGAAGAGATACTGGAGAAGACAATTTGCCATCACTGCCACGTATGCATGCTTAGGTGCTTCTCTGAACTATATTTATGAGACAATAGTAATAGTTGTTCAATGAGAGCTCATATAAATACCTGCTGCAATGTCACTAGCATATACTTTAATGAGATTTTCTTCATTGGTGTGTTCCATTCCCTCACCTATCAAATGGTAACTCTATGCTAAAAATACATTTTCATTGTCAGGTCTCAATTTATTTCCCTGAATTTCATCTTTGAAAGAAACAGAGAGCCTTGCTTATATGCTTACAGTGCAGTGTTTCAAGATGATATTATAGCTTCACAGGGATAACAGAAATATTTTATGAAATTTCACTGCATAAAATACATTGAAGATTTCAGTAACTTTTTTTTTTTTTGCTATTAAAGCTGAATTCAAGTACAAATAAATGTCATTATATTTTTACATCTCCAAGCAATTTGACGTGAACTTCTGCACACTGCCTGCGGTACATAGGGTAGCCATAGGAGCGGAAGGTGGGCATCGGCTGGAGGTGCCCATGAGCTTTGCCTGACATTTTAATAAATTCAGCTGCATATGTGCTCTACTGGGCACTTGCTCAAGTTGCAAATTTAGCTCAGCAGCTATGTGAAGGCTTATTTTTTAAGGATTCTAATACAATACAGCCTTTATAATTGTGTTGGCAGGAAAAGCATTCTTTTTAGTCAGATATGCCCCCAAACTAGTTAGCCTAACAGTACAAACTAATGCACAGGTGCTTTCCAAGGTGTGGAAATTGTTACATAACCTATTTTAGAAAGTGTCAATTTTTATAGGTGTTTCTTAATTGTTTAAAAATAGATTTTTTTAAATAATTAAATCTGACATGTATAAACCTCGAATGTATCTTAAGATTCTAGGAGTGCAGTGTAAATAAATGAATGCCATAGTTATAGAAAATAAGAACTATATAACCTATCGAGGTTGCCCTTTTGCTTTTTTTCTTTTCTTGCAATCTCATTTATCCACACAACCCTGAACAGCACTATAACCCTCATTTTAGCTCTTTCTTCCTCCCTTCTTTTCTTTTTCTTTTTCTTCTAGCAACTGAGCAATCTAGAACTCAGAGATGTAAAATAATGTTCCTAGCATCACACAGTGCAGGTGAGAACCCAGCAAAGGAAGGCAGAGACGCCTGCTTCTCTGCCACCTGGTATCATGCCTCCTCAATTATCTTAGCACTCTGCACACATGCAGTCCTAAGTTTGCCTGTGACAGACATTTATGACTTGCAATGGAAAGCTCGGCTCACAGTTTCACACTTCGCAGAGAAACAATCACGCAGAGCAGTCACCAGGTAAAAAGAGAAGCTCCTTGTTAGTTGAGCACTCTCTGCCACACCCCACTCCAGATGAGTGGACTAGGGGAAAAACAACAGAGATCAATGACATGAAGTCTCTCGCATGCCTGTGGTGTGATTTTTAAAAGACAAACTAAATGTGTTTTGTTGTTGTCATGTCGCTGATCTGGATGTTGTCTCTGGGGCTCTGGGCAGCAAGCTGCTACACCAGCTCATCAGTCCAGCCCCATTATACTGAACATTATACTGAACATCGAAGGTAAAAGATGGCTTGGAATGAAGTGTTCTCAGGGAACAACAGACTGAAAGAAATTTTGTTGACGTTCAGGAAACACAAGGGTGACCGTATAACCTGGGAGTGAAAAAAAATGCTAGCTCTCTTGAAGGCTGAACTACTTTGCGTTTTCTCTTGCTGTCCTGCTCTGCTGACATTTCAAGTTGATGACCCTTGTCTTCAGTGCATCTGGTTTCCTCTAGGATAGTCTAGTTCACTTTCCTCCTTCCTTCTTTAAGAGCAGGTGTCTTGTGCATAAATAAAACCAGACGAGAGGTATTTATTAAACCTAATAACACTAAAGTGTGATTGGCTTAATATTTTCTGGCCTTCAGAAAGATTCTTATTTCTAAAAGGAAATATATTGAAAAAGAAAAAGGAAAACAATTGATGTTTACTAAACAACGACTATGTACTACACATTATCTTCCACAAACTCTTACAGCAACCTATTTGGAGGTGCCATTAGCCCCACTAGTCCAGAAAATCAAAATTCAAAGAGATTAAATTTTTATCACACATATAGTTAGTACCTATTAGTTGAATGTAAATAAGCAAGTAAGTCTATGCTTTTGACCGTATACCGTGGCAATTCAGTCTGTCATTAAGATGGATTGCTTTAGAAAAACAATGGTAGCTAAGGGAGATGTGATCCACAACATTCTAAACTGCTACTTACCTCTGGCAAAAAAAATAAATGGTATCCCTGTGATGTCCAATGAGATAGCCACTACCACATGTGGCTATCTAAAAGTAAATGTAAATTAATCACAATTAAATAAAATGGAAACCTAGCCCATCAGTTGCTCTAGGCACATTTCAGATGCTCCTTAGCCACCTAGCCACAAGTATTCTTGGTTACTGCCTTGACCGGTACAGATACAGAGCATATCCATCATCACAGAAAGGTCATTGGATGCACCTCCTCTAAGCTCCTGAGGACAGGGTGAGATGAAGTAATATATGTTCTTATTCCCAATTTTTAAAGATCTGTAACAATACCAAAATAAAAATAAGTTGCGTGTTTGTGTGTGTGTGTGTGTGTGTCTGTCTGATGTTTTCTCTCTTAAAAGGAAAGAAGGGTTTAACACCAAGGGAAGAAAGGAAAGGAGGAACAAGAAGAGTCTTTCAAATGATAATGAGGGCAATTACCACAGACTGTTTTAGATGGAGGGGTGATGCAAGACATAATTTGAGCTTGCAAGGAAATAAGTTATTGCAAAAGTAAACAAACTGTACAAAGAAGGGTTTAAGAGATAAACTCCAGGGACTTCCACTTCTGGCCAAGATGGAGTAACAAGGAACCAATTCACCCTCCTGAAACAACCAACTAACAAACAAAAACAGAAAAATATATGAAATCACTATTTTCAAGACAGTAGATATCAGAAAACAAAAGTCAATGATCTCTGAAAGATGGAAAGCAGACAAAGTAAACCCTACAATTGCTCCAGGTCACAGCTTAAAAGAGATTCAAGGTCACGGGTCAAGAAAAGGGAACCCAGGCAGAGCCTCACAGAGTAACTACCCTGAGTTTAAGAGACAGAGCTGAACATCCTGTAAGACCAAAGTAAATAGACTCTGTAAGGCAGAGAAAGCTGCTCAGAGAGAGAAATCTGCAGATCTGCAGAGTCCACCTCAAGAATTCAGCAGAGTCCACATCAGCACATGCTTATAAGGAAACTTCTCGAAAGTAGGTTATGCCTTTCCCTGGACAGCTGATATGGTGACTGATGTGAACGAAGCAGGCAGGCATCCAAAGGAGCAGCTGTTTTCTCCTAACCTGGTGCAACTCTGATGGGCAGTATTCACTGCAGAGCTCCCTGCCAGCTTGGCTGTAGCACACTGTTGGGACCATTACAAATGTTTACTTCCTCTCTGCTCAATCCTGCCTCCACCCCCTTCCTTTCACAAGTATTGATCCCTAATAAACATATGCACATCAAACCTTGTCATCTCAGCCTATGCCTCCAGAGATTGCAGCCTGCGACAGGTGATGATTCCAGATGACAGCAAGTTTAAATCTGGTCTTTGGTGTAATTTATTGGAAAGAATTAACTTTGAAAAAAAAAAGGTTGTGTGTATGACTGTGTGGGGTGGACATACAGTCTGATTATGTTATGTTTGAAATGCCTATTAAATATCTGAATAGGGGTGTAAAGATACTTAGCTATGTGATTCTGGACCTCAAGGGAGAAATCAAAGCCAGAGATAAAAATATGAATATCGCCAGCATGCAGACAGAATTTAAAGCCATGGAACTCCATGGAAAGAGTCTCCCAAACTGCTTGAAAACACACTAGAGATCCCACAGGCATTATAACATATTTGATTTTTTTAAAAAACTGAGTTGCTGGTTTTATGAATTTTGAGAAAAACTGGGAGATTCATAGTTCTTGTTCATTTTCAAGGCAAATTTTTTGAAAAGTCCTAAAATAAAAAGTACTATTAGCTTTGTTTCACTTGGAATTCTCTCTGTCTGTCTCACTGTCTCTTTCTCTGTGTCTCTATCTCTCCATAGATACATTTTTTTTTTCCATAGGAACTTTTTGGGAAGAAATCCATTAAAACTTTTTCTCCTAAATCAATGTGAAATTTCTATCTAGACTGATTAGGAAGCAGAAAGCAAGCTAAGGACAAAGCACAAACCGACACCTTACAACCCACCCCACCCCTACTGGCATGTGAGAGACATGACTGGCTGCCTTAAATCTAAGGGAAATGAAAAACAAATGGTTAACATATAGAGATTACAGTCCAGCAAGACATGAGTCTCCCTAAGTTTACAAATGTCTTAGTGATTTACAAGAAAAAAAAGCATTCTTCTCAATAACTTCCAGAAGGAAACTCTCAACTGTCTTAATGCTTTACCAGAGGTAAAAAAACAACCTTAACTTGGCAATTGCAAGGCCTCCAATATCTTGTAGGTCCTCTTTAGCATGCAAAAATTCTTTTGAAAACCTCCCTTTTTCCTTACTACCAACTCCCACATATATAATCAGCCACCCCTCACAACCCTAGTGCAGCAGCTATTCCTGCCCTTGGGTCCTGTCCTTGTGTTTTAATAAAACCACCATTTTGCACCAAAGATATCTCAAAAATTCTTTCTTGGCTGTCACCTCTGGACCTCACCGCACCAAACCTCACCTATATTCCAAAACTATATCATAGACTAAAAGTCTAACCTAGAATTTTCATTTTGATTCAGATAACATAAACAATTAGAAGACTACATTTTAAAATTCTACATTTGCCTATATCTATATAGACTATGCCTCATGGTCTATACTTTTTCAAAACTAAAACTCTATAATTTCTCAACTTTGACATTTACTGATTTGTTTTTTGTTTTGTTTTTTTTCTCCTTCATCATAGCTGAGCTGGATCATATGTCTAAAAATGAAAGGGAGAACAAGCCAAAGGGACATATTGCAATATAATGGACAGTGTACTGTTTTATCAGTCAAATACCCAAGTATCAGCTCTGCCTCTAACAGGTTAGATATTCCAGCCAAGTCACAAATACGGGCTTCAGGCTACTCAATGTAAAGAGTGGAAGGTGAGCAAATGAACTTTAAAGTTCCTTCTGCTCACTTTGGCAGCACATGTACTAAAAGCCTCCTTTTAAAGCTCTAAAATTAAATGAAATGAAATTAATGACAACAAGGAATAAAGAGAGAAAATTACACATCAAGTCTTTTTCTTAAAGAACAGCAACCTCTAAACCTTGTTCTGCAGCACGTTGTGGTCATTTTATTAATACCTCTGAGTAGAGACTACAGGGTACACCAAGTTAGTGTCTTACTAGTTGTGAGCAGAATTTATTTTTTTAAGATTTTATTTATTTATTCATGAGAGACACAGAGAGAGAGAGGCAGAGACACAGGCAGAGGGAGAAGCAGGCTCCAGGCAGGGAACCATGCAGGGAACCGACCTGGGACTCGATATCAGGTCTCCAGGATCACACCCTGGGCCGAAGGCAGGCTCCAAACCGCTGAGCCACCCAGGGATCTGTGAGCAGACTTTAAAAAAAAAAAAAAGATTACTGGCTAAAATGAAATTTGCAGACTGGGAGATTTACATTCTTTATATTACAATAAAGAGATAAGAGTTAACTATGATTGTTTTCCATTTTAAGCTTATTGTTATCTGGAGCTCTGGAGACACCCATATTTGTTGCCGCTAAACATAATATCAAACTCATGGATTAATAAAATAATTTTCCTTAAGCTTCAACAGTTTTCATAAGAGGTCTTGTATTAACAACAAATATGGGGATCCCTGGGTGGCGCAGCGGTTTGGCGCCTGCCTGCCTTTGGCCCAGGGAGCGATCCTGGAGACCCGGGATCGAATCCACCTCGGGCTCCCGGTGCATGGAGCCTGCTTCTCCCTCTGCCTGTGTCTCTGCCTCTCTCTCTCTCTCTCTCTCTCTCTCTCTCTCTCTCTCTCTCTCTGTGACTATCATAAATAAATAAAAAATTAAAAAAAAAAACAAATATGCTCTAATCCTTTCACAGAGGATTAATACTGGAGGAATGTGAAGAACAGACATATAGAAAATAAACGGATCATAGGATATCAACTTTGAATCAGGAAGCACCAAGAGCCATGAAAGGCTATGTATGGAAATTGAGATAATTTCTGAATAGAATTCATCAATTCCAAGGAAAGGTAACTCTAAAAGTGTAAAGCATCTGCCAAATACACACACACACACACACACACATATATATATATATAATTTTTTTAACAAAGCAGGGTACTGGCACCGGGGTTTCCTCTATCACTTTTTTATTCTTCTATGATATATGGTCAGTCTCAAATGACATACCAACTATGATATATCAAGTGAAATACCAGAGACATGAGTGCAGATCTTGTCTATATCTTGTCTATGCAATACAGACATAAAAGTGAAAAATTCATCCCCACACTGCCAAGAAACAAACACAAAATTTCGAATGATGTTCCCTGATGTCAGGCCTATCGGGAGGCACAGGTGTTGTGCTTGTTTTGTTTTAAACTACAGTTTACATCCATTTGTCCAAACAACATTTACTCTGTAGCAAACCATGATATTCTGGCACCGTGCAGCCTCTAAGAGGAACAAATGGTTCAGAGAATAAAAATTAAGAGGAAAGCTCGTATATTCAGCAGAGAAAAATGCATGCTGGCCAGCAGGGGGAAACCCTAGGCAACCCTCATCTAAATGACTTCCAGCAGGCTTGTTCATTCTGGAAGAATTATAAATGGAGAACGTTTCCTAAACCCAAGGTCAGAGCTCCATTTGCTAACAGAAAATTAGAGAATTCTGGGAGACGCTCAAAGAGAAACTAACCTATCCTAGTTAGATGCGGAAAGCATTTCTAGTTAGGAGAGGGAAAGCATTCTCAAATCTGAGTGGATATAGATGCTAGTGGTAGACGCAATGGAAGGATGGCCATGATCCCAGAATGAGACAGGAAACATCTTTGGAGTATAAAGGGCTTAGGCCTCAGGCAGCAATTGAAGAAAGAGGGTATAAAATTAGCAACAGTCAGGGATGGGTTGGAAGAGCAGAAGCTTGCCAAAAAGAAGATGATCTTTGGAGGATACTTAATAGACTTAAAGGAAAAATTGAATATTTTGCATATCTTTTTCATAAGCCAGCTGTGCAAAATATCTCCTTAGCCAAGGTAAATAATGGAACTGAATTTAGCATTAGGAGTTTAGAAGAAAATATTTTAACTCTAAGTAATAGGATTTTTAAGAACGTATACTTGGATTTTCTATTTCTTTTCTCCAAAATGTGTAGGCAAAAAGATCTAATGTACAAAAGCTTTCTATTAAAGTCTTAGATTATAATACAAAATAATTTCCTGTGGAAAAAACCTACCTCTCCCACATTTAACCCAGCAGAAATCTTAATCACATTTCAAAATTGTCTATGACATTTATAGAAGCATAAAAAGGGAAATTTGGGGTTTTGCTGGAGCTAGAGGTAGCACAAAATCATTTATACTATATTATATCATGTCATATAATTATATTTTCATATCAATATTATATTACATTATATCATATTATATTCAGACATTCTCTGCTTCTATCTTGGTAGAGCCTGAGATGTATACTAGAGAAAATAGGAACTGGCAGATATTCTTCCATGTGAGCACCTGGAGTGGAGATGTGATTTAATAAGCTAGCATGTCAGAGAACTAAAGAATATATTTTGATAGAAGGAAGTGACCTTCAGGGTTTGGGAGAAGTTTTCGAATGGAAAAGTGTTTTTCACCAGAAACATAATAGTAAGTTAGAAAAGATCTATAAGGCCTGCCATTCATCTGTGCATGGGGAAAAAATAAAAAGCTAGGCAATAAATGTGTGAGCGCCTCTGCTGCATGGAAATGACTGTGTGTGCTCTGCTAAAAAAAGATGAAGGGGGCCCCTCAAGCACTGACAGGAGGGCAGAGGGCAGACAAACAACCAAATAAGAAGAGCTCTGGAGGCTGCATTCTGAAGGCACTGAAACCAAGCACACACATACACACACAGAGAAAATAGTGTCAAGAGTATTTCTTTCTATGTATATAGTAAACATAAACACATCATCTCATTTAGCTTTTAGAAGAAATCAGCTCAAGAGATTCTGATCTCTTTTGTACCAATGAAGAAACATTGTTTCAAAGAAGGCAAGTTATTTCTCCGAAGTCACACAATTTTAAAAGTTAGAGTACTGAGTATTTGTGGATTCAGAATGTAAGAATATCCAACCCTTCAAAAGCCCAAAGCTCTTTATACTAAGCCACATATAAATACACATATTAATGACATGAAATTTCTGCAATTACCTTTTTAGAAGGAATGTCTTTTCTGTTTCCGAAGTCCACAAGGAGGGATTTTTTTCCTTGGCACCAGCACATTCCTTCGCTCACCCAGGCGGGTGACAGACTTTTGACTACAAAGCAGGCCTGCGTGTAGAAAGCTGACGTTGTCTCTGCTCAGCCAGATGGTCAGGACTGCTACATGAGGGCTCCCTTGTACAGCCTAGCCCATCACGGGCTGGGTACATCTGCCTGATTCTGGGTTTCAGTTAACAGGCCAAGGTGACTGCCGTGTGAAGCTGTCTCTGTAACTTTGACTCTTGCTATTAATAAGGGAGTCATCTTGGACATGGTTTTAACTCTTTGTCTTACTTCTCAACTTGTTGTTAATCCCAAAAGGAGGAGAGGGATGCCATTTATTGAAGACCCACTCAGAAACCCTAAGGTTTACAATAATGTTTCCATTCTAAGCATGAATGTCATTAAAATTTCAGATTCAAGTATTAGGTTCTGATTACGGTGGATTGAGTAATTTAGCCAAACTCAGAGTGAAAAAGTTCATTATCATACTTTCTTAAATCCCCTTAAAAGGCTGGAGGTGTTTAAAAAAAAAAAAAAAAAAAGTGAAGCATTACCCTGAGGCTTAGGAAGAAGAGCCCAGAAATTTGGAGCTCCTTATCCCTTGTAGATTCCAAAAGAAATGTCAGAGGACAAGAGACTGAATTGTACCTTTTGAAGACCTTCTTAAGATAGAGGCATCAAAATTAGATTCAAAAGCTTTAAGAATCAAAGGGAAGGACCAAAACACGGTAACCTAGGAATAAGTGTAAATCAAAAGTAGTTGGGCCCTTGGACAGATTACACCTGAGAACTGAATCATAATTCTTTAAATGGAATTGACATGATTCTGCATTGCTATAATCACCATATACCTGAAAGTAGCAAACATAAATCTCTGGAGAGCAATAATCATATAATAGACCTTAGATTAGCTCTACAAACAACATCACAATAATAAGTCCTAGCACAATCAAAAACAGCACATCACAAATTGACAGAAAGACAAAAAAAGGAAAAATGAGCAAAATTACATATTAACAATTAACAAAAGAATATATATGAATGGCAGTTATGAAAATACACTGAAAATATCTAGTAAAGGGTGAAGTACAAAGTTCAAAAGAGACAACCCATTCATCAATTGTATTGTTGTAAATTTAAAAAGGTATCATTTCTCTTGTTGGCAGGGAAAATCAATAAACTAAAAAAGAACTGCAGGTAGAATGTTAAGTTATAAGAGCCTTCTTTAGAAAAGAATCTTTTAACATCTATTAAAATTTAAAGTATGCTTACTATTTAGGTCAGCCCATTCATGGGACTTTATCCAATAGGAGTAAAACTATCTGTCCATAAGGATATTTATTGGTGTACTATTCTTAGTGGCAAAAAAAAAATGGAAAAGAAAAGAAAAAAGATGCTAATTCCTATGGAACATATCTGAATGGCCAGCAGTCATGAAAATATACACAAAAAATCTCTAGTCAATGGAGTAATGTACCAATTTTCAAAAGCTATAAAAGTCATTTCCCAGAAGTCTCCTTCCAGTACATTAGGGATGGCCACAAGACAAATCTGCCCAAGATTTGAAAGCCAAAAGGGAAGCAGTGGTCATTACATTCTGAAAGTCTCCATAGGTGGCCAGATAACATTACGGCTTGCACATGGCATAGCTGATCTGCTGGCTCACCTTGCAGGCCTGGGGGAGCTACAGGATGCACACCTGCTTCAACTCCATGGAATCTCCTCTTGAGCTTCTCTACTCCTGGTACAGGCACTTGTGCAATTCCATGGTAAAGGTCACTAGCTTTTTCTTCTAGGTCAAACACATAGTCACAGTTAAAGGCAGTAAAGAGCGGAAGTAAGTTCCAGTTTGACCTCCTAGAATTTTTTTTTTTTTAAGATTTTATTTATTTATTCATGAGAGACACAGAGAGAGAGAGAGAGAGAGGCAGAGACACAGGCAGAGGGAGAAGCAGGCTCCACGCAAGGAGCCCGATGTGAGACTCGATCCGGAGACTCCAGGATCATCCCTGGGCTAAAGCACTGAGCCACTCGGGCTGCCGGACCTCCTAGATTCTAGTTGATCTTCACAACGTCCAGTTTTCCTTATTCTCCCTTGCTTATTTCCAGCTTTTCTTCCTCACCGCTTGCCCTTCTGACCTCCCTCACAGACACGCTTCTCTATGCAGATAACACCCTCTCTGTGGATTTCAGCAGCTTCCACAAATTCATCAGGTCTAACCACTATATAGATCTCATTTTGCATATCACTTACAGCCATTCTGCTTCCCTGATCAAACTCTAAATGATGAAACTCCCATAATAAGAAACTGGCAAAACCTAATAGAAACAGGTAAACACAATGATAGCAAAAATTATATATAACATTAAGTCTATGCAAAATTATGTATATATAAATAAAGATTTTTAAAAATTATATACAGAAGTCAAATTATTTTCTTCCATAACCTTGTACATGTTTAATCATGTACACCTGTACCCAAGAACACTACTGGAAGGAATGAGGTGATGAAATTCCAGTATCTCTTTTCTCCCTTACTTTAACTCTCTTTTATCTGGATCCCTAAAGATTCAACTAATGGGGAGACATCCAGGTTTCGTGTGACCTTAATCATATAAATTTGGAGATGCTTTTTTAAGGAAAACAAGACAAAATTGGATCTTAGAATGAATATGTATGTTTTGGAGAGAAGATATAAAAATTATAAATTTAAAAAGCTGATAGCATAAATGCCATAAAATCTAGGAAAGTTACAAAATATTTTTATTAATTAACTCCCTTACGCACTTCTAGGTTGCATTTCAAGATACATGCTCTTTGATTACCTCCTAATGTACATCAATTTTGTAAAATCATTTTCAACTAAGAGAACAGGTAGGTAATTCAGTTTTTCCTCTAGCATGGTTGGTAGAAATGTATTATTTATTATTGATGATTTAGCTTCACAATCCGTGTCATGTAAATTTTTAAGATTGCTGTCAAATTTGGGGAATCTTCTATCAAGCTTCTTTTACACAGGAGACATAAAATTTTAAAGCCATGAAATATAAGCTGTAATATATTACAGCATATCAAGATTTGTTGCGCTGTGACTATTTTTAAGAACTCTGAGTTGACAGCACTCCTAACCTGCTTATTGTTGATGTTATGGAGGCTGTTGTTTCTTTGGGGGTGTAGAAGAATTTTTTGAAAGCCATTCCTTCACATGGGTAGCTAAAAAATACCAATATAGAATGGGGCTACAAACCATATAAATCTAATCCCGTTAAACTCAAGTGTATCATCAAGCCAGTGGTCACTCCAGTGCCACCCGCATAAGAAGTAGACTGAGTGGAGGTCAGAATTATTAATAGAGACTCTGGTATTGACTTGTTTAAGTATTTTGCTGTATAAATATTACCAGACATGAACACATTGCCAAGGCCCCTCT
Source organism: Canis lupus baileyi (assembly GCF_048164855.1). NCBI lineage: Eukaryota > Metazoa > Chordata > Mammalia > Carnivora > Canidae > Canis > Canis lupus. The sequence goes on along the minus strand of NC_132855.1, from coordinate 49,447,365 downwards.
TTAAATGGCATGTGGACATGATAACTCTGAAGCCTAAGTTTTGTTAACTTCATGGAAAATCATGGTAATGATGTAGAAATCAGTTAAGGGCAGGCAGGGGTAGGCAGGGAAAGGCCCCATCCCAAGTAAAAACAGAAAAATAAACCTGGCTCCCTAGCTCCAAAATGTTAGGGACTATTCCCCCTTTAATGGCTACTAGTCTCACAAAAACCCCAAGTGTAGAGAAATATTATGGAGGAGATATTAACCAGGGAGAAGGGAACACCTTGTTTGTGCTTATGATGTTTACAAAGAAACATCTTGCTTGTTACAAGTCCATCTCGTTTGCTCTAACTAGAGACATGAAATTTATAAATCCACTCTGATATTGACAAGAAATTTTCCAAGTTCCCTGGTCAGTTCCCTATAAAAGACAGACCATAAAAGCCCTTAGTGGCAACCCTGTGGGGACCCCTCTCACTTTTGAGAGCTTTCTCTGGATCTCTGCTTAATAAATTTCTATCACTTTGCTCACTCTCTGTCATCTGCAAGATTCATTCTTCCACTCCATGAGACAAGAACCAAGCTCTCCCATATTAGTAAACCTCTGTCAAATAGCAATAAGATTTTGGCAAAATCTGAGATTCAACCCAAGTGGCCTAATTCCTAATCCATACTTTCCTCCTTATTCTTTTTTGGGGGGGCCTGGAAGAAAGCAAACAATTGCTTCAATACAAAAATCTTTCTTTCACCACCAGTCCCAAGTCACTGAAATCTTAGAGTGGCAATTCTGTTAATTCTCAGAAATCAATCTTAGAAGCAGCTCATGTTATAATAAAAATACCTACTGGATCAAAGTGGTGTTAGGACATTTGGATTGAATAACTTTGGTCAAGTCAACCTCTCTGACCCTAACCTCTCATCCACAAAGTGAAGATTTCAATAGATTAATCACTAAACTCCTTTTCTCAGCCTAAATTATAACCATGGGCATTTCTCCACAGAGAAAATTCCTACGGTTTCCTGCTTTACCTCCTTGGCACCAGCCTGTCCGCTTCCCAATTCATTCTCCACAGCCCACTCCAGATTAGTATCCTGTGAGCATTCTTTAACCATATTATTCCACAACACAACAGTATTATTTAAGTCTTTCATGCTACAATATTAAAGTATTCTGCAATCCAGGAATTTTCTACTGAGCTTTAATTGTTTGGGGCTTACAACATATGATTTATTCTATATCTGACTTCCTGGAATTTGAAAACAAAATATGTCAACATCACATGTGTCATGAGAGCAAAACCTGTTCTGTGGTCTTAGCAAAGGCAAATACTGTCTCTGTTTTATCCTTTGAATTGTCACACTTGAGCAAATAATAAACGGCAGCTGCTTTTATTTACACTGCAACCTTCGCACAAGACAACTCATAGGAATACAGTTGACTCTTCTCAAATTGCCAGACATCTTAATTAGAAGCAGTAATCGGACTGACATGTAGAATAAAATGAAAACAAGAACACTTAGGAAGCAGAAGGCTTCCACTCTTCCCCTGCTGACAGCTATGAGGTTATCACTGCCTCATGCCTGGATGCATCACATCAGAACTGCAGCAAATGCCCAGTCTTAGAGGTCACGCCACTGCACAATGTAAGTTGAACAATGTTAAGCTATTCTTCTGTGGAATGGGATGATAATATTGGAGGGTTTCTATTCAGAGCTTTATGACAGCCTGGCAATCAATTTACATAATGGAGAAGGGATCCATTTGATTGATTAACATGGAAACATTATCAATTTGTCTAGATCTTGAGTTTTTACTGAAATAGCATTTAAGTACTAAGGCTGAAAAAAATCCATAGCATTCTTATTCAACAGAATTCAACAGACTGGTTATATCCTTTAAATACCTCAACAACAACAAAAATGGTGACTTTGCCAAGTGTATATATTTTCCGTGACCTGTTTACACCTCGGATTTGAGGATGTTTAGGTTACAGATTAACATAAGTGATTCATTGATCTCTGTTGTTTTCAACTTAATAAATCAATGTTTTATGTAAATATGTTGAAAATAATAATGTGACAAGGAACAAATTATGGCAAGGAGGAAAAAGACATTATTTATATTATTTATATAATCAGTTCCTCTTATTCACTGTATGGCACTGAAAGGTATACAATTCTGGGAACTAAATTTTCAACTTTTAAAGCTTAGTCCTATTTTATTCTAAATGTGAAAAGCCATGAATTAGAAGAAAACTTGTCATCTTAATTCGATTTTTGCAAGCAGGGATATCATGCCACAGAATATATCAAACAGCTACTAGTTAACTTTCTAAAAATATAGTTTAATAGGTTCAAATAGTGTAATTATCAAGCTGAAGTTCAACACAGTAATCTAAGAATAAAATGATCACTTTGAACATTTAATTGACAAAGGCAATTTGGCAACTAAATATTGGTTCTGGCAATTAAGAGTTAGATTAATAATTTGGTATTTAGAAGAGAATTTTAAAAGCAACAATTACAAAGCTTGTAGCAACAAAAATTTCATGGGCTTAAAAATTCAGTTTTGCAAATCAGACTACTATGCAAAAGTTAAAAGGTAATGATCCCTCAATCTGTTTCAAAACAGTTTGCTTTCAAAGTGAAATTATTTTCTTTTGTATAAAGTGATTAAAATAATACAATGTGGAGAGCGTAACTCTTCAGATTAATCTCATTAAATGTTTAATCAAATTGATAGGTAGATAGATTGCTTTCTAGAGCGTTGGTTCTTTACATTTAAATGTGCCAAAAAAGTTACATTTGCAGACATTACTTATTTTTATTTTCCAATATGTTGTTAATGTCTTTGCTAAACATATTTTCTTGCATCACAGTTTTTCCTTCTGAGTTCATTATTATCTCTTGTTAAATTATGCCCTTCAGAGAAAGTTCAATGTCATTTGTGGAAAAATAATAGATTTTTGTCTTTAAATGTACAAAAATGTGTTTTTTTTTTCACCATTGTTTTGTTTAGCAGTTAACTAGATACAGATTTTTGTCATCTTAATTACATAAGATCCAATCTAATTTAAGTGATTTTGTTGTTGTTTATTTGTTATATATGGCATGTAAGGTACTTCTTCAGTAATAAGGATTAATATCAGCCTTCAGTTTTGGAACTTGTTGGCTCTTTTCTCTCTCTCTTAGATTTTACTAGAGCATCTAAATCTATGCTCTATTTCTCAGAACTTCACTTTGCTTATTTCTTTATCTTTTTAAGCTATATTCTAGGTAATTTTCAGAGTTCTTTATTAGAATTTTTTTCTTCAACTGTCTCAAGAATAATGTGTTCCCATTATAATATGTTATGGTTCCCATTTTAGTTTCCTTTTTCATGGTAAGGGATCTAAATGGCTCACAAGTGCCTATTGTTGTTTCAGTGCTTCCTTCTCTGGTTTTATGGATATTTCTTCAAGAATTGTAAGCATCTGCGGTGCCTGGGTGGCTCAGTAGGTTAAGCATCTGCCTTTGGCTCAGGTCATGATTTCAAGGTCTTGGGATTGAGTTCCACATCAGGGTCCATGAGCAGGAAGCCTGCTTCTCCCTCTTCTTCTGCCCTTCTCCTCTCATGTTCTCGCTAGCTCTGCTCTCTCTCTCAGATAAATAAATAAATCTTTAAAAAAAAAAAGAATTTTAAACGTGTATATTTAAATTACTTCCTAGATTTCTTTAATTACCTCTGTATTGTCATGAGTAAACTTTTTTTCTTTTCTTTTGTTGTTTCTATGTTTATGTGTTTGTTTGCTTATAGTGGGGAACAATTCACATCATGGGGTTGGGTTTCATCAGGTGCTTTGTCATTTTTGTTGGTTATGTTTCTTTTCTATGGATTTCTTTTTCTTTCTCTCTCCCATTTCTCCTTTCCTCTTGGGCATTTTTTAAGTTGCTTCAACTCAGCTCCTAAGGGTCCACAAAACAGAAGCATATTTTATATCTCTTCAAGGGCTTCAAATTTTCAGAACTGAAGCTAATATCCCCTATTTGTTAGTTTCTAATCATTTAGGATTCTTTGCTTCTCTCTTCACCATTCATGAAACTGTTGTACCTGCATGCAACCTTACACAAGAAAATCGAGTTTGTATAGCTTTCATTTATGAATGTGAGAAAATAATCTCCAGTGCACTACCTCTTATGGAATATATTCAGTCTACTTTTCCCTGAGGCACTGAAATCTGGAACCCCATTGCCAACTCTAGGTGCCAGCACCCTGTGCTGTAATGGCCTTAGTCCTTTTTGATACCATGCACTTGGCCATTTCTGATAGAAGAATTATATTTTTAAATGGGGAAATGTATTTTTAATTATACAAAAAATAATTACATATAATTTCTACATATTGAAAATGAAAGAGAGATTGAGAGCATCTAAATCTTCAAGATAGCATGGCTAGTGAGGGAGACAAAATGATGTAAATCTGGCTCCCCCAAGCCCCCTGATTAAGACCATCACATTATGCATTCACTTAGTCTTTCTCCTATATTATGTTAGTTTATGTAATTTATTCACTTTTCCCCAATCTTCATTATTAACATGAGTGGAATATAAACCTAAACTTTAAAATATACTCTTTCAAAAATATTTCATCAGGAATGAAGTGTTCCTATATTGTCTAAATAGCAAAATATTTTCCTTGAATATTTTTTCTATATATATTCAAGAAAAAAAGTCCACAATGTATCACTTATACTCTCCTTTAGTCCTTTAGTGTTGCAAGAGATATTAAAGATAATGATAATTAGGAGATTAGGACACACTAATGTTCTTTGGCAAATTTGGGTATATATATGTATACGTGAGTCTGTTTCTTTTACTTTTTTAAAATTTCTTTTTATGGAGCTTTATTTATTTGAAAGAGCAGCAGTGGGGGAGGGAGAAGCAGGCTCCCTGCTAAGCAGGGAGCCCAATGTGGAGCTCTATCTCAGGACCCAGGGATCAGACTTGAGCAGAAGGCAGATGCTTAACCAACTGAGCCACCCAGACTCACCCATGCCGCTGATGTGATAAGGAATTTGACCAACCTTCCAACCTTTGTTCATGGTTCTTGGGAGGGAGACTAAATCTTTGAGTCTCCTGACTTTTAGGAATATCTTTGTTATGTTAATAAAACAATTCAGGGATCACCCTTAGATAGCTTCAGGATGGGGGCTGTTCTTTTTTTTTAAGATTTTATTTATTTATTAATGAGAGATACACAGAGAGAGGCAGAGACATAGTCAGAGGAAGATGCAGGCTCCCTGCGGGGAGCCCGATACAGGACTCATCCCAGGACCCTGGGATCATGGCCTGAGCCAAAGCCAGATGCCCAACCACTGAGCCACCCAGGGCTCCCATGGAGGCTGGTTTTGTTGAAAAAACTAATCAGGGACACCTTCAGCTCAGGGTGTGATCACAGGGTCCTGAGATGAGTCCTGCATCGGACTCCCCACAGAGCCTGCTTCTCCCTCTGACTATGTCTCTGCCTCTCTCTCTCTCTCTCTCTCTCTCTGTCTCTCATAAATAAATAAACAAATAAAATCTTAAAACAAACAAACAAACAAAAAGACTTAATCACATGGTCAGGTTTGGTCTGTGAGCCATATAATATGAGCTTGATCTCCTAACTTCTGAAGAGACCAAGGAAGTCTGAGATTGAGTTCACGGATGTGGCAACTAATTCAATCAACCATGCCTATGTAATGGAACTCCAATAAAAACTCTGGAAGCAAAAGCTTATTAGAGCTCTCTGGTTGATGAATATATTGATTGCCAGGAGACTAAAATGCCTTGATTCCAAAGAAGGGATACAGAAGATCTATAGTCCCTCCCAGACCTTGCCCTATGCATCTCTTCATTTGGCTGGTCCTCCTGATTTTACCCTTTGCAATAAAACTGTAGTCATAAGGACAGCACTTTCCTGACTTCTATGAATCATTCCAGTAAGTTATCAAACCTGAGGGGATTATGGAAACCACCAATTTATACCCAGTCAGAAATGTGAATAGCTTGGGGACCCCACTGAAATTGTGGCTGGCATGTAAAGTGGGGATGGTCTTTGTGAGGACCCTGCCCTTCAATCTGTGAAGTCTGACACTAGCTCTGGGTGGTTAGTGTCAAAAATGATTTTCAGCACACCATTTGTCATTGAAATAGTTGAAGTAGAAATTGAATAAATTCTTATTCTTTTTAATCAAAAAGTATCACTATTATATCAGACACATAAGTATTTTATACAGTCTGATTTGGAAAGTTTAGGACAAATAGAAAAAGCTAAGAAGTATGTTCTAAATTTTAGTAGCTGGCTGCCCCCTACTGACATTGTCTTAGTCACTACCAGTATGCGAGTCTAAAAGCTGATTCTCTTAGTTTTGAAACAATTCTATAAAACTGAAAATTTCTCTGAAGCTTGTTTCCAGTATTGATTTAATTCAAAAGTCTATTCCTTGAAATTTAGAGACTACTAGAATCCAGATATCAGTCAGCAGAGCATTGAAATAAAGAGGCTGTTGTTCATTGGTAAATAAAGTCTAAAGTCTATAAAATCCAATCAGTATCTCTGACCTTCATTTAGGTAAGACAAAGCGAGAATAAGTTTCTATTTAAAATAGCAAGTCTACATTTCCTTACCTATATAAAAGTACTTTACAAAATGATCTCTGAATTCTCCTTCATCTAACATATTATAATCTTTTCAAGAAGAAAGGAATCAAGGTAGTTAATGTATCAAAACAGAATTAATACATGATATTATTTATACTGAGGCAGGTAAAAAAAATCCTACTTTTTCAGTTCTTAGTTTTTAGAAATTTGTTTTCTTCAGGGAGGCACAGAGATAAGTCAGATATTATATTCCTTAAAGGTGTAGAGCAAAACGATGAAGTGGCTAGGAAGAAGAACTAGATCCTGGTAATTCATCTACCCTCTGAAGTGACAAAGATTCAATGCCTGAGGTGTTCAACAGTGTTCAACAAACTCTGGTCTCAAGTCCAGTAAAGAGTTGGCATGATGGTTCCAAGACAAATAATATAGGTATGCTGGGCAGGTTATAGGAGCTTGGCAGCAGGAATAATGCTGAGCAATTTTCGGAAATCCAAGCAGTCCCAGAATTTAGAGAAATCTGTCCTCAGGAGGCAGGGAACAATCCTTAAAGGGGGTTCTGGGAAGCTTCTCTTATTAGTGAAAGATGATTTGGAAACTGTAAGACAAATACATTAATTTAAGAGACAAATGTGTTTTCAAATTTCTTAAATGGAGGAACTAAAGCCTTTGCCAAGCAAAGAGATCCATCAGTATTTAATAGCAATCCTACAGGATCCAAAAAGAGAGAAGAATCAGCTGTCACTTGGAGAAAAAGGTAGACCTCAAGTTTTCATCTTTCACTACTAGTTAAGTAGACAATAAAGAGGATCCAAGGTACCACATTGTAGTAAAGAGTCAACATTAAGCACTAAATCATCCAAAGCAGAGACATTCAGTTTTAATGCCTCAAATTAGAACTGGCTAGAAGCTGGAGGAGGGTTGAGTCAGCGGGTAACGAAGTCAGTGGGCCAAACTAGGGGAGATGGGAAAGGGAGAGGGAGAGGAAATAATGGACAGAGACCAAGACCACTTAGGAAGTTGTATCTAGCAAGAGTACTGTATACATATATTCAGTAAATTTTTATGGAGCTGATGTGTTGAATTTCAAACAGTTTTTAAAAATTGTTCCTTAAAAAAAATAAATAAATAAAATAAAATAAATTAAAAAATAAAATTGTTCCTTAAAAAATTAAACATTTTCCCTCAAATATGATGGGAAATGGGGAAATAACCACCCAGCAATCTTAATAGTGCAGAATAACATGAAGTAGTTATAAAATATGCCCAAAATAGTGTTCTATGCATTCCTATCTAGGCACAAAAATGAATTCCAAAAATAGCTTTAACAATTACCACAAGTCTGATACAATGTGTGTCAGACCTATGGTCTGGCATTTATTAGGTTTCAAAATGTCTCAATTTGTTAAGTATAAGTCACTAGTCATTGATACTTCTTGGAATTCTGGAATATTTTCAGGATTTAAAAATACATGCACATACATAATGAGAAGCCTTTATGGGTTTAGAGAACAGTTTTCCTGACAGCAACTACAATGGTTCATTAAAAATGTTCTTATAAGTTTAGAGTTCAAATCTCATTACTGCTATGACAGTCACCTAGGCGTATGTTACAAATGAATATACATGTACAACACAAGCTATTGGTTAGGGAAGCACCAAAAAAATGTGCATAGTAATCCTCTAGAATCCATGTATCTAACACATCTGCAAGTGGCATGTGTTCATATAGGGAGAAGTGTGAAATGTTAGTGACATACAGAGACAAAGAAGAAGGATAGATAGCTGGGTCATTATCATAGAAGCGTAACTTCACACCTGCACACACTCCAGATGATCAAAGATATATGGTTAGAAATTATTTTTTATTATAAAATTACTAGAAGTACTTCTTCAAACAGTATGGAGGAGTAGATGCTTTTGAAGAACCTCTTACTATAAAATGGCTAGATCTTGGATAAAACATTATTTTTATTTTTCATAAGAAGTAACGGAAATTGCCTAAGCGCCAATCAATTCATCACAAACTACGAACTGAAATCATAGAGGTAAGTTTTGAGAACATGCAAAAAGCCAGGTTGCTCTGATGACAAATGCTGATTAGTTGAAAACATCAAACCTAAATTGAAACAGTGATGGTAGAGGGGCTGAAGTAGCTCCAGATGAGGAGTATTCTTCAGCTCCAGCAGAAGCAAACATGAATACTATCAGGATGTAACCATCTTCAGTTTAGTCAAATAGGTTTTCTGTATGGAAAGATCAACCAATCTGTTGATCAGGGTATGTACTCACCCTCAAAATTCACCAACATGCAAGGAAGTAAATAATCTTGAGAAAGAGCCTGCAGGAACAGATAAGCATGGCTAAAATACCTGTCAATATATCTAAAGAAATTAAAAACAAACAAAAATAAGTACAAGGAACAATAATCTATAAATGGCCAAGGATATATGAAAAGAAAGCAAATACATCTTCAAGAAATGAAAAATGTGATAAGTAAAATTAAAAATGCCAATGGGAGGAAAAAAGATATTTTTCTTGAATATCTTATTTATTTATTTAAATTTCATTTAAGACTTTCCAAAGAGAACACATGGTTTAAATGAAGATTTCACATATGGTGTGGGTTGGGGGGTGGGGGTGGAATCATCAGTGGATATAACACAAATGCCTGATGCTCAATTAACATACATCGATTAGAAGTAATTAATCAATCAATGAGGTGAGAAATTGTTATATATACATCTAATTGGAGTTCCAGAAAGTGAAGAAAGAAAAATGAGGTAGAGGAAATATTTGAACAATTGATGACTGAGAAGATGACTGAAGAAATTATGTTAATTTTCTAGAAATATTAAAAGATTCCAACTGAAAAATTTAAGAAGAAATGAAAGGAAATCTACTTCTAGAAATAGTAAAGTGAAAAAAAAAAGAAATAGTAAAGTGAAGCTAAGCACAACCAAATAAAAATCAAAGGTCATCCAGAAGAAAATCAAAGAGCAGAACTAGGGAGAATTAACTTCAGAGAAGTCACAGAGAGCAGTTGACTTATCAACAAGAAAAGCCAGAAAACAGTGAGTCTCTTTCTTCACTGTGCTGAGAGAACATAATTGCCACATTAGGCTTACATATTCAGAAAAAAATATCCTTTAACCACAAAGAACTGAAGATACTTTTAGACGAATAAAAAATAAGAAATTACCACCAATAAACATACACGAAGACACTAATAGATATACTTTAAAGAAAAGGAAAGTAACCCTAGATGGAAGGTTTGAGATGGAAGATAGAATGAAGAGTATAAAGAAAATGATAAATTTGTGGATGTATTATTATTTAGAATAGGCTAGGTTATGTTATAATAAATTAACCCCGAAAGCTCCATGGCTTACCACAGCAAGATCTGGTTCCCACTCAAACTACATAAACAATAGCAGTCACTTGGACAATCTGCTCCACTTCATCACTATTGCACCCAGGCTAATGGAGTTCCCCTCATGTAGTCATATACCTGAAAGATGCAGCCTCTTGAGATGCTGTGGTAGGGGAAGAGAGCACAGGGGGATCTTACTTGCTTTTTTCTATATCATCTCCCTATCATTTATCAATATCAGTCACTACTTCCACTCCTAGCCCATTAGTTAGAATTAGTCACAAAACTTCATCTAACTGCAAGAAAGCAGGTAATGTGATACTATTAAAACATTTAAAACAAAAACTTGTTCAGGAAGGATCCAATCCTCTCAAATCCTTCTGTTGTTTGGAAAAAGAATAAAGATACTGATAAGGAGAACCATTTATTCTCTTACCTCTCTAAGTGAAAATTCAGACAGGTCCCCTGAGTCTTCTCTTTGAGTAAAGCAAACTATATCCAGTCCATGTGACCAGATAGGGACTCACCTTAATAACTAAAATGCTCAAGACCATACAATTTCAAAATATCAGTCTCATTATAAAATCCTAGATGGGGTTAAGTGAGTCAGGACAGGTGAGAATAATCAAAATTTCTTATTTCCCATCTTTACCCTCCATATTGCACACTAAGATCCTTTAGAGTTGAGGTTTGGGGCAATCGTAGAGGTAAGAGAATAGGGAAGATCTTTAACTGATACAGCACTGGTGATCTTATCTATTTTTGGACTTTAGAAATACTTAAATCTGAATTTTTGTTTCTTGGACATTTAGAGACACTCCCCTCACCTCCACCTTCAGTGCTGATCTGGGGGGGTGTCTCTCACCTGCAATCCCCTCAGCAGGGGCAAGTTTTGCTGGGCCCTTATTTTGTCTTCAACCACTAGGAATTCTATAAGCCAGAATTTTGTTTTTATTTTCTCTGTATAAACTTAGAATCCCAAAGGGGCATAGCTATTCAACAGGAATTACAGGTATCCTGATGTTTTAACACAGTTTTTAAGAGGGAAAAAAACCCAGATTCACTGTTTTTCTATACCCACACACATAGCATAAGCCTAAAGAGTTTTTATTTTTTGATGTGTGTAGTAACATTAACTTTTGAATTGAAAGATTCATTAGAACAGGTGGCAAGCAACAACTTCCCAACAACCACCTGATACTACTTGAAAAATAATTTCATAAAAGTCTAAGAATTTCTCATAGCTATAATAAACATCCTAGATGTTCTAGTTTTTGTTGTTATTCTAGTTGTTGAAATCATGCCTCTTTCCCTTTTGTGAATACTGTAATTATCTTGAACTGAGCAATCTTTGGCACTTTGCATACATCATTCCTACTCTTTAAAACAGAATTAAAAATGAATAGTAATGAAAAGAAGATATTGTTCCATTTTTAAATAAGAAAGGAAGGAGGGGATCCCTGAGTGGCTCAGCAGTTTAGCGCCTGCCTTTGGCCCAGGGCATGATCCTGGAGTCCTGGGATCGAGTCCCACATTGGGCTCCAGTACCACATCGGGCTCCCTGCATGGAGCCTGCTTCTCCTTCTGCCTGTGTCTTTGCCTCTCTCTCTCTGTGTCTCTAATGAATGAATAAATGAAATCTTTAAAAAAAAAAAAAAAAGAAAGGAAAGAAGGATTAATAAGCACAGGAACCGGGGTTCCTGTAAAGTCCATTGACTTTACAACCACATCATGATTTCATATACTTTTATTATATACAATGATAAATACCTTGAATATATGCATATGAATATATGAATATAAGAAATATAAATATTTCTTAAACTTTATCCTTATAGAATATTTTATTCATTCATTCATTCATTCATTCAAAAAATATCTATTCTAGGCACTTGAGACAACACTAAGCTAAGAGATAGCAAACAAATGAACAAATACATATATATCAAGTGGTGATAAAAATGCTAAGAAGATAAGTAAAGTAGGAAAAAAGATAATAAATGCTGAGATTGGCTGGAATGGGGAACTGCTTTAAACCATGTGGTCAGGGATATAGTGGCATTCCTTTAAATAGCTCAACAAATAAAACTGTATATACAATTACTTGACCATAAAATATGACCTTTTATGTATGAGGTGGAAGGACAAATCAAGGGTGTCTTCTTGAAAATGGATTCCTTTTGCTCAGAGGCCATGGCACAGAGTCAGTATAAACAGGATAAATAAAACAGACGAAGGAGATTAGATGCCACTCTAGAATAGGGATAACTGACATTTGATGCCCTTAACTTTATCCATTGCCCTGGAAAAGAGTGGGAAAGACCATGAAAGATTTCTGTGAGTCTTTGAACTTTTTGAAAAGGCAGCAATACCCTAAACCACTCTTTCTCTATGATATTCCACTTTTAAAAGATTGGCTGTTTCCAATCCTTTTGTAAAAGGGATGGAAAGTGGAGGTCCCTATACAACTGCCAATGTGCTTTTTTCATATAATAAAAAGGAAAAGTTGGTGATCTATTTACGTTGAATGTCTGATAATACCAAATTCCTACAGTCACTAGATATTTGAATGTGTCGTTGACTTCTAATCTTATCTTTACAGGAGTTACGTTTTCTCCTTCCTCTGTTTTCCTCTGCAAGAACAGCCTTTAAATTCTTTGACTCCCTGTAACAGTAGTCAATTAAAATGTATGATATTCCTAAAAAAGGCTTGGTGATGAACAACAAAGATATGTCACTTATTCTCATGGGATTGACTTTCCAGAGAAGTCGTAACTCCCAGGAGCCATCACTACCCATTCGGAATCTCCAAAGCACCTAGGTCACCTGATTTCAGGGTCTTCACATCCCTGATATATTTCATCTGCTTCATGTAGCCTGAAGTTCTACTTAATACTTTTTCTAAGACTTTGATGCTTAATCAGTATCAATCCATTGGAGAGAGAAACCCTCTAAGTTTATGTAATTCATTCATGAAATTCCTACCAACTTTGAAGTCCACTCATAGGGAGCAGGAAGCAAATTTCATTAACCGGCTGCATGTTAGCCCTACACAAATTAGGCAATTTGACAGCTAAATGAATTTACACCCAAGAGTGAGTCTGTTAACTTTTTTGAAAGGAGGCGTTACCAGGGCAAAAGAAGGCTACAAAAATAATAGAGAAAAGGTGAAGATATAAAATGAAGAATATGGAAGTAGTCTCTGCAGGATGGAAAACACACAACCTAAACGGATTTTTTTCATGAACTTCTGAAGCCATTTCTTTCCTTTCTTGCCGGTTTTCACTAGTTTATCAGAGTACTTTGCTCAGAGGTCAGACTAGTGCTCCTTGGAATACTTCATGACTAATCAGTGTCTATAATCAGTTTGAGCTGATATCAATGTTTTTCCTACTTCCTTGCAAATAAAATATCAGGGAATCCCTGAATTTAGCACTGATGATGGTAACAAATGCTACCAGAAGATAAGGACACTGAATATATGCTGCTTGATAAACAACAAAGGACATATAGTTGTTTTGGAGGGAGACTAAATGGTTAAAATGCTCACTGGCTACAGTGTCTGGAAAGTTATAAAGAAGGGCTGGTTAGATGTACAAGAAAGCAGATAAGTGTCCAGTCAGTGCAGCGATAGGGGACACCACAGGAAAATATCTGCCTGGAAATGTGATTTTCATCAGACTACAGATGATATATTATCAAGGCAAATGTCCCTAATAGCCTATCAAGCACTTTGTGGAATCGAACTCTCTTGGTTGAATCTGAATCTCAACAGCAGTATTATCTCCCAAAGATTCTTCTTCACATTAATGTTTTCCTGGGAAGTTGAAAATGAATCCTATAGACCATATCTAATCCTCTTCTCTGGACACAAATAACTTCACCACTTTCACATCAACTTGTTCCACTCTACTTGCCTCCTCCTCTCAGCCTATACTCTGCTCCTTAACTAGAAGAGTGCTGTACCAAGAAAGCACCCACCTGCCCCTCCAAATTTGTTTTTTGGGTCTAGGCACAGATGCCTCTGGTGGCTTCAGCTTAGTGCAAGAGACAGAGCAGAAACAGGCCAGCCTAGCTACCTTGAGTAGATATATGCCTCCCTTTCTTTCTTTCTTTCTTTCTTTCTTTCTTTCTTTCTTTCTTTCTTTCTTTCTTTCTTTCTTTTTCTTTCTTTCTTTCTTTTTCTTTCTGTTTCTTTCTTTCTTTCTTTCTCTTTCTTCTTTTCCTTCTTTCTTTTCCTTCCTTCCTTCCTTCCTTCCTTCCTTCCTTCCTTCCTTCCTTCCTTCTTTCTGTATATTTATTGAATACTTACAATGTATTAGGCCCCAGATGAAATTATATCTGGAGAGATGATACAAAGATTGACAAATAAATATAAACTTAGTAAATCATTACCACCGTCAACCTGTAAGTAGGAAATACAATTAACTCCTTTTTGCTCATCAGGAAACTGAAGCATACCAAAGTTGAAAGACCTGCCCAATGGCTCAAATCACTCTGACTTATTCCAAAGTCTGTGCTGCAAGGAGGATGCTTCCCAAATCTGCAGCAACTTGCTGGCATACTAATTTGCCTTCCCAAGCTGTCCTTCTCCTCATCTCAGTCTCTTAAATTTTAAACTTTCTATAATTTATCATGCCCTTTGAAGAGACCAGCCCAGAATGATTCCTCCAGGATGGATCTGAGCACCTGGAGGACATGAAAAGGCCTAGGTAGTAGGGGACTCAAGCATCTCCTGATGCTTAATGGAACTGTGGCAGACTGGACCAAAGAAAATGAGACATTCACTAAATTAAACCTTAATGCCTTCTCAGTGCTGTGCAAAAAAGCCAATGTTCCTAAGAGACCAATGTTCATAACACAAAGAGAAAGCTAAATCCAAAAGTCCAGTATCTACTACCAGCTAGCTAGTGGTCAAGGGAAGAGGTTGGGGTGTGGAAGGGGGGGAGGGGGAATGTTGAAAGCTAATCTTACTTGGCTTAAGTCATGTCCCCAGTTTGGAAGGGATGTACAAGGGCAAAGCCAAAAGCCCAGAGTCGACTAGTGCAGCCCTCCCCAGAGGTTTGGTCTTTCTGGAACCTGGCCATGACCT
The DNA here is from genome assembly GCF_048164855.1 of Canis lupus baileyi. Classification (NCBI taxonomy): domain Eukaryota; kingdom Metazoa; phylum Chordata; class Mammalia; order Carnivora; family Canidae; genus Canis; species Canis lupus. The sequence goes on along the minus strand of NC_132855.1, from coordinate 49,432,300 downwards.
CCCCTGGTAGCTGGTTCTGAATAGTAAGAAGTGGTATCACGGAGTTTCTTTAACTGATAAGAGCCATCCACACTATTCAGTAAAAAAAACAGCAACAAAAGTATTGGCAGCTAACATTTACTGTGAGTGTTTCTCTGTGCCAAGCAGCATTCTAAGTTAATTCTAAGTCCTCTTAAGGAAATCAATTCCTTTGATCTTAACAACGTCTTATTTTATCCTCATCTTACAGATGAGGAAGCTGAGACACAGAGAAGTTAAGTAACTTTCCCAAGATATGCTGATTATAAACTGCGGAGCCAGATTTCAAATCCAGGAAATTGGCTACAGAGCCTGGACTTAAAAATGCACCGTCTTTCTTTAACAAGGCTAAATTCCATAGTACCAATTTTTTCTTTAAATTATAAATACAGATTTGATGAAGGCTTGAGAAGAATTAAATAAACAGAAGGCATATGGTGTTTACAATTATCAATTGTGAAAAGCATTTATTATGGAAAATTCCAAAACTGGTTATTAAGAGACTATTAAGGGCAGCTCTTGCAAATCCTGCCAAGAAAATTCTAAAAACTTAGAAATCAAAGAAGAGTTCTACAGAGAAAAGTAAGCTGTAATGAAACCAAAAAAATGGGGCTAAGACGCTGACCTCTTTTTAAACAGAACAAGGAATCTGCAGAGTAACAACTAATGAGCCTAGATTCCAAGGCTTCTGTCTCAGTTCTATGGGGAGCTCTGTCACCGCTGACCCTGCTAACATGTGCTACTCACTCAGGTTCCCTGGAAATAATTTGCCCTAGAAGATCAGAGCATGTAAAGACTCTCATCTCACTTCTTAGATGAATTTTGTGAGTCACCAGAGAGTTAGGAGTGCAGATTCCACAAACAAAATCTGTTTGTAAAACAAGGTGATCCATTCTGAGTATGTTTCTCCCAGGTAAGCGAAGTTGTAGTAAAAACTTTTCATTGAAAACGGTCCCTGGATGGCTCAGTCAGTTAAGCATCTTGGGGTCCTGGGATCGAGCCCCAGGTCAGACTCGCTGACCCCTCCCTCTCTGTTCCTCCTTCTCTGTTCCTCCTCCCTGTTCATGTTCTCTCTCTCTCTCTCTCAAAAAAAAAAAAAAAAAAAAAATCATTGAAAAATATCACTATCATTTTCTCAAGTTAGTTGGCAACATAAATCTGGAAGGATATTTCAAGAAGAGGTTGTGAACCCATGTTGTAGGATTGTTACAGTTATCACCATGCTTTATGGCCTGAATTGTGTGCCCCCCAACATACATATTCATACATTGACTCTATTGTAGAAAAAAATTTTTGTCTTTAAGACTACAGTTTATTTTATAGAATCTTTAGAGTTTTGTCACTTGTCTGTGTGGTTTTGTCTTTTTTTTTTTTTGACTCATTCAATAAAAATTTGAAGCCTGTCTTATGGTGAGAACTGTGTAAAATCCTAGGGGATAATGGAAAGTGAGACTAATATAATCACTGATTCATTTAATAGTATTGAAGAAGCAGTTTGCAATGTGGTCGAATGTGTCCCTCAAAATTAAAATGCCTAGCTTTTAATTAGCTATGTGGCCTTGAACATGTAACTAAAGTTCTCGCTGCTTCAGATACCTTTTTTTTTTTTTTAATAGAAACTAAGACCTATTTTATAGCAGGATTTTCTTTTTAACAGATTAAATAAAATAGCACATGCACAATATCTGGCAATAGTAAGCATTTGATAGATGTTATCTTTTATTATTGTGGTTGTTATTATTACTATTTCTTGTAATAATAGTCATTCTACCACTAACAGAAATTCCAAAAGAGATACCATAAAACTACCACACTCTTTTTTTTAAATCCCTCCTTATCCATTTAAGTAACATAGAAGTGTTGAAGGAGATTCGTGAGACTTCCTAGAGGGGGTATCTCCCTGAGAAGGCCTCACCCTTCTTCAGAGGAGTGATAGGCTGTGCTAAGAGAAGCCACAAGAGCAAGGGAGGGCCAGTGTTTCTTCCTTCCCTTTAGCTTAAAGAGAGCAGGCTTCCTGGGAACCACTTAGAGAGTTTATAACTTGTTGCCTGCAATTGAGAGACACTGTGATGTCTGGCAATTGCTTGGCACGTGCCCTGGGGAGGGAAAAATAGAGAAGAGCGTTTAGGAAGTAACTACGCTCCCACCAGGGGTGCAGGCAAGGAATGAGAGATTACTCCCGGTGGACTACCATTTCAAATTCTGTAAGATGGCAACCTGGGAGGGTGATGGGGACTTCAACAGGGAGAAGGCATGTACAAAATATGCTCCTAGAGACTCTGGCTGAGGGAGTAGTGGACTGTCAAAGAAAAGGCCACTAAAGAAAGATCCAGGTTTAGACATCTAGAGCCAGAGAATAAGCTAGTGTATGCCAGGTTCGGCACACACCAATCAAGCAAGAACTCAACAGACCTGCTCCCTGCTTTCTCCTCCCTCCCCTAACCCATCCCGGGTGCCTCTGACACAGAGGGGAAAGAGTGAAAACACTGTAGTGATGTCTCGTACCCTCTCTCCCATCAAAGGCACACAGCCAACCAACTGCAGACCCCAGAAGGAGCAGGAAAAGGAGATAAAGTGATCTTGATGGAAGAGTGAAATGTCAATCCAAATCTTTGTATACTAAGGGAGGAGCAAGATGGCGGAAGAGTAGGGTCCCCAAATCACCTGTCTCCACCAAACTACCTAGAAAACCTTCAAATTATCCTGAAAATCTATGAATTCGGCCTGAGATTTAAAGAGAGACCAGCTGGAATGCTACAGTGAGAAGAGTTCGCGCTTCTATCAAGGTAGGAAGACGGGGAAAAAGAAGTAAAGGAACAAAGGCCTCCAAGGGGGAGGGGCCCCGCGAGGAGCCGGGCTGAGGCCGGGGCGAGTGTCCCCAGGACAGGAGAGCCCCGTCCCGGAGGAGCAGGAGCTGCACCGACCTTCCCGGGCGGAAAGGGGCTCGCGGGGAGGTGGAGCAGGACCCAGGAGGGCGGGGGTGCCCTCGGGATCCCGGGGACACTAACAGCAACTGCGCACCCAGGAGAGTGCGCCGAGCTCCCTAAGGGCTGCAGCGCGCACGGCGGGACCCGGAGCAGCTCGGAGGGGCTCGGGCGGCGGCTCCGCGGAGGGGGCTGCGCGGCCCCGGGAGCAGCTCGGAGGGGCTCGGGCAGAGGAAGAGGCTCCGTGCGGAGGGGCCTGCGCGGTTCCAGGAGCAGCTCGGAGGGGCTCGGGCGGCGGCTCCACGGAGGGGGCTGCGCGGCCCGGGAGCGCGAATCCACCAGCGCAGGCTCCGGAGCACAGGGCGCCGGGACACAGCCCAGGACCCCGCCTCCCCCGGGACAGGCAGAGGCCGGGAGGGCCCAGGACAGCGAGGACGCTCCTGCCCCAGCTGAGCACATCAGCGGCCCCGCCCCGGAGCCTCCAGGCCCTGCAGACGGAGTTCCTGCCGGAGCTGAATCCAGGTTTCCAGAGCTGCCCCGCCACTGGGGCTGTTCCTCCTGCGGCCTCACGGGGTAAACAACCCCCACTGAGCCCTGCACCAGGCAGGGGCAGAGCAGCTCCCCCAACTGCTAACACCTGAAAATCAGCACAACAGGCCCCTCCCCCAGAACACCAGCTAGACGGACAACTTCCAGGAGAAGCCAAGGGGCTTAAAGTACACAGAATCAGAAGATACTCCCCGGTGGTTCTTTTTTTGTTTGTTTGTTTTTGTTTTTGTTTTTGTTTTGTTTTGCTTTTTGATTTGTTTCCTTCCCCCATCCCCTTTTTTTCTCCTTTCTTTTTCTTTCTTTTTCTTCTTTTTTTTTTTTTTTTTTTTTTCGTTTTTGTTTTTTTCTTTTTCTTCCCTTTTTTTTTCTCTTTCTCTTTTCTTTCCTTCTTTCTCTCCTCTCTTTTTCTCTTTTTCCCAATACAACTTGCTTTTGGCCACTCTGCACTGAGCAAAATGACTAGAAGGAAAACCTCACCTCAAAAGAAAGAATCAGAAACAGTCCTCTCTCCCACAGAGTTACAAAATCTGGATTACAATTCAATGTCAGAAAGCCAATTCAGAAGCACTATTATACAGCTACTGGTGGCTCTAGAAAAAAGTATAAAGGACTCAAGAGACTTCATGACTGCAGAATTTAGAGCTAATCAGGCAGAAATTAAAAATCAATTGAATGAGATGCAATCCAAACTAGAAGTCCTAACGACGAGGGTTAACGAGGTGGAAGAACGAGTGAGTGACCTAGAAGACAAGTTGATAGCAAAGAGGGAAACTGAGGAAAAAAGAGACAAACAATTAAAAGACCATGAAGATAGATTAAGGGAAATAAACGACAGCCTGAGGAAGAAAAACCTACGTTTAATTGGGGTTCCCGAGGGCGCCGAAAGGGACAGAGGGCCAGAATATGTATTTGAACAAATTCTAGCTGAAAACTTTCCTAATCTGGGAAGGGAAACAGGCATTCAGATCCAGGAAATAGAGAGATCCCCCCCTAAAATCAATAAAAACCGTTCAACACCTCGACATTTAATTGTGAAGCTTGCAAATTCCAAAGATAAAGAGAAGATCCTTAAAGCAGCAAGAGACAAGAAATCCCTGACTTTTATGGGGAGGAGTATTAGGGTAACAGCAGACCTCTCCACAGAGACCTGGCAGGCCAGAAAGGGCTGGCAGGATATATTCAGGGTCCTAAATGAGAAGAACATGCAACCAAGAATACTTTATCCAGCAAGGCTCTCATTCAAAATGGAAGGAGAGATAAAGAGCTTCCAAGACAGGCAGCAACTAAAAGAATATGTGACCTCCAAACCAGCTCTGCAAGAAATTTTAAGGGGGCCTCTTAAAATTCCCCTTTAAGAAGAAGTTCAGTGGAACAGTCCACAAAAACAAAGACTGAATAGATATCATGATGACACTAAACTCATATCTCTCAATAGTAACTCTGAATGTGAACGGGCTTAATGACCCCATCAAAAGGCGCAGGGTTTCAGACTGGATAAAAAAGCAGGACCCATCTATTTGCTGTCTACAAGAGACTCATTTTAGACAGAAGGACACCTACAGCCTGAAAATAAAAGGTTGGAGAACCATTTACCATTCGAATGGTCCTCAAAAGAAAGCAGGGGTAGCCATCCTTATATCAGATAAACTAAAATTTACCCCAAAGACTGTAGTGAGAGATGAAGAGGGACACTATATCATACTTAAAGGATCTATTCAACAAGAGGACTTAACAATCCTCAATATATATGCTCCGAATGTGGGAGCTGCCAAATATATAAATCAATTATTAACCAAAGTGAAGAAATACTTAGATAATAATACACTTATACTTGGTGACTTCAATCTAGCTCTTTCTATACTCGATAGGTCTTCTAAGCAAAACATCTCCAAAGAAACGAGAGCTTTAAATGATACACTGGACCAGATGGATTTCACAGATATCTACAGAACTTTACATCCAAACTCAACTGAATACACATTCTTCTCAAGCGCACATGGAACTTTCTCCAGAATAGACCACATATTGGGTCACAAATCGGGTCTGAACCGATACCAAAAGATTGGGATTGTCCCCTGCATATTCTCGGACCATAATGCCTTGAAATTAGAACTAAATCACAACAAGAAGTTTGGAAGGACCTCAAACACATGGAGGTTAAGGACCATCCTGCTAAAAGATAAAAGGGTCAACCAGGAAATTAAGGAAGAATTAAAAAGATTCATGGAAACTAATGAGAATGAAGATACAACCTTTCAAAATCTTTGGGATGCAGCAAAAGCAGTCCTAAGGGGGAAATACATCGCAATACAAGCATCCATTCAAAAACTGGAAAGAACTCAAATACAAAAGCTAACCTTACACATAAAGGAGCTAGAGAAAAAACAGCAAATAGATCCTACACCCAAGAGAAGAAGGGAGCTAATAAAGATTCGAGCAGAACTCAACGAAATCGAGACCAGAAGAACTGTGGAACAGATCAACAGAACCAGGAGTTGGTTCTTTGAAAGAATTAATAAGATAGATAAACCATTAGCCAGCCTTATTAAAAAGAAGAGAGAGAAGACTCAAATTAATAAAATCATGAATGAGAAAGGAGAGATCACTACCAACACCAAGGAAATACAAACGATTTTAAAAACATATTATGAACAGCTATACGCCAATAAATTAGGCAATCTAGAAGAAATGGATGCATTCCTGGAAAGCCACAAACTACCAAAACTGGAACAGGAAGAAATAGAAAACCTGAACAGGCCAATAACCAGGGAGGAAATTGAAGCAGTCATCAAAAACCTCCCAAGACACAAGAGTCCAGGGCCAGATGGCTTCCCAGGAGAATTTTATCAAACGTTTAAAGAAGAAATCATACCTATTCTCCTAAAGCTGTTTGGAAAGATAGAAAGAGATGGAGTACTTCCAAATTCGTTCTATGAAGCCAGCATCACCTTAATTCCAAAGCCAGACAAAGACCCCGCCAAAAAGGAGAATTACAGACCAATATCCCTGATGAACATGGATGCAAAAATTCTCAACAAGATACTGGCCAATAGGATCCAACAGTACATTAAGAAAATTATTCACCATGACCAAGTAGGATTTATCCCTGGGACACAAGGCTGGTTCAACACCCGTAAAACAATCAATGTGATTCATCATATCAGCAAGAGAAAAACCAAGAACCATATGATCCTCTCATTGGATGCAGAGAAAGCATTTGACAAAATACAGCATCCATTCCTGATCAAAACTCTTCAGAGTGTAGGGATAGAGGGAACATTCCTCGACATCTTAAAAGCCATCTATGAAAAGCCCACAGCAAATATCATTCTCAATGGGGAAGCACTGGGAGTCTTTCCCCTAAGATCAGGAACAAGACAGGGATGTCCACTCTCACCACTGCTATTCAACATAGTACTGGAAGTCCTAGCCTCAGCAATCAGACAACAAAAAGACATTAAAGGCATTCAAATTGGCAAAGAAGAAGTCAAACTCTCCCTCTTCGCCGATGACATGATACTCTACATAGAAAACCCAAAAGTCTCCACCCCAAGATTGCTAGAACTCATACAGCAATTCGGTAGCGTGGCAGGATACAAAATCAATGCCCAGAAGTCAGTGGCATTTCTATACACTAACAATGAGACTGAAGAAAGAGAAATTAAGGAGTCAATCCCATTTACAATTGCACCCAAAAGCATAAGATACCTAGGAATAAACCTCACCAAAGATGTAAAGGATCTATACCCTCAAAACTATAGAACACTTCTGAAAGAAATTGAGGAAGACACAAAGAGATGGAAAAATATTCCATGCTCATGGATTGGCAGAATTAATATTGTGAAAATGTCAATGTTACCCAGGGCAATATACACGTTTAATGCAATCCCTATCAAAATACCATGGACTTTCTTCAGAGAGTTAGAACAAATTATTTTAAGATTTGTGTGGAATCAGAAAAGACCCCGAATAGCCAGGGGAATTTTAAAAAAGAAAACCATATCTGGGGGCATCACAATGCCAGATTTCAGGTTGTACTACAAAGCTGTGGTCATCAAGACAGTGTGGTACTGGCACAAAAACAGACACATAGATCAGTGGAACACAATAGAGAATCCAGAAGTGGACCCTGAACTTTATGGGCAACTAATATTCGATAAAGGAGGAAAGACTATCCATTGGAAGAAAGACAGTCTCTTCAATAAATGGTGCTGGGAAAATTGGACATCCACATGCAGAAGAATGAAACTAGACCACTCTCTTTCACCATACACAAAGCTAAACTCAAAATGGATGAAAGATCTAAATGTGAGACAAGATTCCATCAAAATCCTAGAGAAGAACACAGGCAACACCCTTTTTGAACTCGGCCATAGTAACTTCTTGCAAGATACATCCACGAAGGCAAAAGAAACAAAAGCAAAAATGAACTATTGGGACTTCATCAAGATAAGAAGCTTTTGCACAGCAAAGGATACAGTCAACAAAACTCAAAGACAACCTACAGAATGGGAGAAGATATTTGCAAATGACATATCAGATAAAGGGCTAGTTTCCAAGATCTATAAAGAACTTATTAAACTCAACACCAAAGAAACAAACAATCCAATCATGAAATGGGCAAAAGACATGAACAGAAATCTCGCAGAGGAAGACATAGACATGGCCAACATGCATATGAGAAAATGCTCTGCATCACTTGCCATCAGGGAAATACAAATCAAAACTACAATGAGATACCACCTCACACCAGTGAGAATGGGGAAAATTAACAAGGCAGGAAACAACAAATGTTGGAGAGGATGCGGAGAAAAGGGAACCCTCTTACACTGTTGGTGGGAATGTGAACTGGTGCAGCCACTCTGGAAAACTGTGTGGAGGTTCCTCAAACAGTTAAAAATATACCTGCCCTACGACCCAGCAATTGCACTGTTGGGGATTTACCCCAAAGATACAAATGCAATGAAACGCCGGGACACCTGCACCCCGATGTTTCTAGCAGCAATGGCCACGATAGCCAAACTGTGGAAGGAGCCTCGGTGTCCAACGAAAGATGAATGGATAAAGAAGATGTGGTTTATGTATACAATGGAATATTACTCAGCTATTAGAAATGACAAATACCCACCATTTGCTTCAACGTGGATGGAACTGGAGGGTATTATGCTGAGTGAAGTAAGTCAGTCGGAGAAGGACAAACATTATATGTTCTCATTCATTTGGGGAATATAAATAATAGTGAAAGGGAAAATAAGGGAAGGGAGAAGAAATGTGTGGGAAATATCAGAAAGGGAGACAGAACGTAAAGACTGCTAACTCTGGGAAACGAACTAGGGGTGGTAGAAGGGGAGGAGGGCGGGGGGTGGGAGTGAATGGGTGACGGGCACTGGGGGTTATTCTGTATGTTAGTAAATTGAACACCAATAAAAAAAAAAAAATTAAAAAAAAAAAAAAAAAAAAAAAACAAATCTTTGTATACTAGATTTATGGCTTGACAGAACACTTTGTACCTTAAAATGACCATAATTCTGTGCTTACGTTTTCTTATCTTTACTGAGAATGAAAGAAAAAAAGAAAAAAAAAGAATGAACATGAAGGTCATGCACCTGCTCAGTTTTCAACTATTGTCAAGAGAAAAGTCTTCTTGGTGAGTAAATTGTAAAGGGGCAGTCAGAGACAAAAGTCACTTTTCATTATGGTTATTGCCCAAATACGATGTTTCTTCAATGTATCCTATACAATTATCAAAAACTCCATGATAGGCACTGTGCTAAATACCACATTACTACCACTAAACAATATTGAGGGATGTCTATGAGCTTGGTGCTGTACTAAGTTCTTTACATAAATAATCTCAATTACTCATCCTAGCAACTTTAGGAAGGGCGTACCATTATCACACCCATTTGTTTGATTAGGACAATGAAGTGCAGACATGTTAAGCAATGTTCACAAGGTCATCTAGTAAATTAAGTGGTCAGCCAGGATTTTCTCTCATTTCTCTAGTGGCGTCATATCTTTATTGTTTTCCACAGACGTTATTCTCTGTACTATTAAAGTTTTCTTACTCAGTAAGATTAGTGTTAATTTACTGGAGGGCTCACTTGCTTATTGCTTTGATTTTATTTATTTATTTTTAAAGGTTTTATTTATTTATTCCTAAGAGACACAGAGAGAAAGGCAGAGACATAGGCAGAGGGAGAAGCAGGCTCCCCACAGGGAGAACGATGTGGGACTGGATCCCAGGACCCCAGGATCATGATCTGAGCCAAAGGCAGATGCTCAACCGCTGTGCCCCAAAGTGTGCCTTAGTAATCATCTTCTAGCAGTTTACCATCATGTGTCTAGAAGTTGTCCCATAAAACTTGATTCCATTGTATCAGGGAGCATAATGCTTTAATAGGCAAATTTGAATCTAGGTTATAATAAATCCTCAGTGGATTTAAAAAAGACAGGTTTCTTTTTTAAAATAGCTTTATTTATTTATTCATGAGAGACACAGAGAGAGAGAGAGAGCGAGAGAGAGGCAGAGACATAGGCAGAGGGAGAAGCAGGCCCCATGCAGGGAGCCTGATGTGGGATGCGATGTGGGATGCAATGTGGGATGCAATGTGGGACTCCAGGATCACGCCTCAAGCCCAAGCAGATGCTTAACCACTGGGCTACTCAGGTATCCCTAAAAAAGACAGGTTTAAAGTTGAATGTCGAGAGAATTCCATTCCATCTAAAAGTAAAGCCAAAAAGTAAAAGTTTTCTCTCACCAACAGGGCATGTGTGGTGCAGAGTTCAAACAAGGAACTCGGACTCCATCTAGTAACAATTAAGACAACTGAGTAAACATCTATTAAATGGAAACCACAGGAACCATGACTTACATATGCCATGCGAGTAAATAACTTTATATCACTATATAATCACTGTGTGCCAGATCTGATTACTAATACAAAACAAGCCCATAAGGCAAATGTAGAGAAACATGTGTCCAAGAAAGATGCACTTGACAGGACTAGAATTCAGTGGTAATTTCCTTACATTGACATACAACTCTTCAACCCAAATGACAAGCTAGGCACCTTTAATTGTGTATTCAAATAGCAAATTGCACCTTCATCACCGGCAGGTTGTAGCCATTAATAATGAAAAATGTGTCTGGATTATATAAATATGTTCCACATACCATTTTTAGGCCTGATAGAAGGATTCTTTTTCTATAATACAAAGAATGAAAAGAATGAAAGCTGAAAACTTACACATTTAGTTTCAGGAATTAAAGAACAAGCAGAGAATAATTCATGAATTCATAAATCATTCATTCTTATTGCAACTATTATCTGACCATCAATATATTAGAGAAGTAATATGTTTACTTACGTGTTACAATTTTGTTAAGTCACTAAAATTATGTGCCTACCACTTGGGGTGCAATCTATATTATTGTTTTCTGCTATAGATTTTCATTTAGCCTTTGGATAGAATCCATATTCATAAAGTGCTTTGTAGTTGTTTGTATTTCTTTTTAGTGGCAAAACTCTAAGGCTACTTACAATATTGAATGAGAAACCAATTCTCTGGTTTTAAAGCAGGCTCAGGAAAGCTAGGGGAGAGAACTTTTTTTTTTTTTTCTGTGCTCACAAAATCTGAAATCCATATCTCGTCTGACTAAAAAAAAACAAAACGGAAAACAAAAACAAAAACAAAACCCTTCTATTCTGTTAGGTCAATACTTTTTAAATTATTTATAAAGGTTTAAAGAAAAGAGCTTTACGTATGTTTTAGTATTGTGAATATGAAGTCAATGGTCTGGATTCTATGATCAGCAGTTTCTTGACTCATATTCTCTGAGGTTTATCAAAACATGATTTTACACGCTCAATCCCCTTAGGATTAGTAAACAGAGTAGACGGTAACCCCTTTAGGAAACTGCCTTCATTTAGTTAATAATGTGGATGATATTCATGCTGCTATATTGCAGCACTAATAGAAACAGATGTGTCCACAAAGTTCTCTAGCAAAGAACAAGCTTGCCTTGCTATGGGCCAAAGTTCATCACAACCTGTTGCCAAGCAAAGGAAAAGCAAAAGCAAACTCTGTCGTCAGAGATTCTGAAAGCCAGACTTGTTTTGCTCAGGTTCTGTTGCAGGTCTTCCTAGAACTGACCAATGGAAGCCTACTACCCGCACCACCCGGGCCTCTTTGCAGATACCTGGTGAGGCCTTCAGATCATCTGTCTGACTCCTTTTGCATGTGAGGATATGAAGCTCAGACATAGCTCTTTTCTGAACTTGCTTCATTCTGGTATAGCATACTGAAACACTAAACAATTCACAATGCCTACTTTCCTTTGCCAATTTCACATATCATCGTCATTCTTAGCACTGAAATGTAACTTTTATTGTAAATTATTGAAAGAAAGTTGTTTATCCCTGCCACCTCCTAAAGAATTAGACTAATACAGGTAGATTCCCTTTCTTAAAGGTCAGATTAATTGCATTACATTATAATTTATAGGTCTAGTGTCACAGGCAGTTAAAACATTTTTTTGCTTTTGCTTTTCTCTCTGTGTCTCTCATGAACAAATACAATTTAAAAAATAATAATAATAAGTAAGGACTATTTATCTTGTTCTGACTATAGATTTAAATTGGTTGTTTTAAACATCTCCATTTGTGTAATTTAGAAATTAAGTAGAATTATCTTGTTCACAGGAATAATAAAACAGAGTTGCTCAAAATTGGTATTTGATTATCTACACAAGCCAAATCATAGCTACCACAGAAACGAACAATGAGGCTGCCTCTCCACATGCTTTGAGCCAGACTTCCAGGCTTGGGCTGGTGTCCTCTTCAACCTTCCCTTATGGCCTCCGACATATGCACCCACATCTGTCTCTGGCATTTCTCAGACTCCTGTTTGTTGTTAAAGGGCAAATGAAGGAAAGAGGAGGAGGAAATGAATTGAAAAATATAGAAAGAGCAGGGGTGAAGAAGGAGTACACAGAAAGAAAATAAAATTATTTGTCTGTGTGTCTGTTACATTCTCTTAAGGTGATTCTAAAAATGAAGCTCCGAAGTTCAAAGCAGGAATGGAGATGGAGAATTACCTTCCTGTCCACCCCTGTCTGCTCCTACACCCTGCCTGTCTGGCTCTAACCTTTACTTCTAATCTGGCTGCCTCCCTCCATGCCTGGATCCCAAAACTGAAACCCAGACTGACAAAGTGACATATTTAAGATCACACAGATAGGTCATCTGTGCCAGAATTCAGACTCTCTTTCTACTATAGACTCATGGGTTCCAGGCTCAGTCAAATCCAGGGCCAAAATGACTACATGCTCATGCTTCTGTAATCTAAATATAGGGACACAAGAGGTTTCATTAACCAGTATGAAAACTTGAACTAAAAGACCAAATGGACCTGGGAATTAAGTATAAGTAGCCAATCTCTAAAAAGAAAGAATAAAGCTGATGTACATCCAAGACAAAGGACATGTGTGCCTGTGTGTGCATGTGTATATGTAAGAGACAGAGACAGATGGAGACAGGGACACAGAAAGAAACTTGCTTATTTTCTCCTTCTCAGCCCCTGAGAGGACCAGCTGCACTTACTGTATTTGGGTAAGTATTATAAAAGTCCCTGTATTGTTAATCATCTCCATCATACCCTCCTTAACCTAAGGTAATGTTAAAAGGTAAATTGAGGCACAAAAAATTTTGATAGTTTATTTTAAGCAAAAGTCAATTCTAACTGTGGTTAGAAGCACTCTGTCAACAGGAACCATGGAAAACACTTATTACAGAGAAAGTGTGGAAGCAAAGAAGGGAAACTATTTGATTGGCTATAACTTAAAGCCTGGTTAGCTGTTTATGATTAGTTGTCCTTAATGTTTTGATTTTGTAACTTTGAGGCATTTACAAGCTCAGATTTTGGTTTTATGTAGGCCATGATGATGCTAGAGCCACATCCATCTAATGGCTTCCTTGTTTAGTTAATTCAATAATAGTTTGAGGAAATTTCTGCTCCTTGTCACTTAGCTGTAGGTCTTCTACCAGCTAAAAAGTGAGATAATGGGGGGAAATAACAAGATGGTACTCTGAACACTACTAATATTTTATTAGTCCAGGTAATCTTTTGTTTGAATCAGTTGCAGATTTTTCTTTGGGAGGCCCAACATGCACTCAGTGGCTGGTTTAGTAGTCTTAACACACACAACATTGCTGATCCAAGTATCCTGGGATGACAGAGAAACATGGCTGCTTCTTCACTTGGCAAATGTTAAATCAGAAACATCTTGCAAACCTGACATTCCAGTTTATCATGAGCATTTTTTACTTTCAGGAAGTCACATTTCTTCCCAAAGATGTTGGTTGGATTAAGACACAAAACTGATTTTTCTGGGTAACGTTTGCTATAACTATACACTGAAAAAAGTAAGTCTAACGTAGATTTTGCATTGGAACTTTATTTCCTTCTTTCTTTCTTTTTCTAGTAAATCCTTATTTTAACCACTTTTTTTTACCTTCATACACAAAACAACTGCCAAAATTTGGTTTCACGAGTGAATGATTATTATCCTAAAAGCAAAGGAAGTTTCTGAATAAAGGAGTGTAAATGTGGCCCAACACATAAACACATTTTCTTAATGGAATTTTTATTACTGAAAGGATAGTGAATTCTAGACTATTTGTATTTAGAATCGCAATATATACTTTACAGGTAAGGGGATGGGATTAATGAGTGAGCTTTTCTCATACAGAAAACTATAAACTCTGACTAAGGCATACTTTAATATGAGGTTATAATCTTTGGGCAAATGTTAAAAGTTAGTGGAGTCACTCAGCCATCTAACTCCCTTTTGTATCATCAGATCTCCTTTTAAGTCCTTTCTGACACTCAGTCAAATGACTTTGCATAATCAAAAGAGTTATGAAATAGCAATTTAAATTCTCAAAAAAGATAGTCACACAAAGGTACATATTGAAAAATCTTCAAGTAGACTTTGGATAAATAAAAGAAAATAATTTCCCACAAATCAGATTATCCAGTAGTTCAAATAAACTTTTTTTTTTTTTTTGGCAGATTCTGCTGGGTTTTTTTAAGTTTACTTATTTATTTTCCTATTTAAGTAATCTCTATACCCAATGTGGGGCTCGAACTTACAACTCTGAGATCAAGAGTCACATGTTCTATGGCCACCAGGTGCCCCCATTACAAAATGCTTGAAAGAATCATAAATATCATTGATGGAATTTCAGATCCTAAAGAAAGTAGATCCACTGTATCTTAAACCCAGGAAAGATGCATAATAGCATTGACAAACCTTTTTGGAGGAGCTGAGACACTTTATCATAGTGTCTCTGATTTCACAACAGTATTTTCAACTGCCATTTATTTGTAAATTAAATTTGGGAATAAAGTTAAATTTGAGATTTTTTTCACACTCTAGAATAATTGCAAACAAATCAGGGTGGCAAAGATGGGCAATCATCACAGCCCTATGCTTTGTCAGTTTTGAATGTGGCTTTGTCACCAATTCACTAACACATCACCTTCACCAGCATAAGGCTAAAACCATGGCAGAAGGAACATCTTTTTGAAGCAGAAAGTTAAACAGTTAACCACAGCAAAGCTGAGTGTGAGGGAGTCATCAAAACCAAAATCTATTCTGGGACACCTGGGTGGCTCATAGTCGGTCAAGCATCTGATTCTTAGTTTTGGCTCAGGTCATGATCTCAGAGTTGTGAGATACAGCCCCATGTCAGGCTCCATGCTCAGCACGGAATCTGTTTGTCCCTCTCCCTCTGTTCTTTCCCCCCTGCTCATGCTCTTTCAATCCCTGTCTCAAATAAATAAATAAAATCTTAAAAAAAAAAAAGTCTATCCTGCCACTAAAAAAATTGAGATGTTTTTCCTTGGTGTTCTTTACAAAGTTACTTGATGATAAGCAAAAATTAGGGACCTATACATCAATCTGAAACCCTACTAAAATGATACCTGTGAGACTGTCTTTGAAATGACAACATATAAAATGAAAGGTCTTCCTTCTTCTTGAGTGACAGAATGAGGCTGAAGGGGCTCAGAAACTCTCATGTCATTTAAGAATGGTGTATATTCCTTTCATTAAAGAATTAAGGGGGACACCTGGGTAGCTCAGCAGTTGAGCAGCTCAGGGCTCAGGGCGTGATCCCAGGTCAGGGGATCAAGGCCCGCATTGGGCTCCCTGTGAGGAGCCTGCTTCTGTCTTTCTATGTCTCTACCTCTCTCTGTGTGTGTCTCTCATAAATAAATAAATAAATAAATAAATAAATAAATAAATAAATAAATCTATCTTTAAAAAAATAATTAAGGGATTAAAGTAAAAGACACTTGTAGACATGATGGGATCCCAACATGATGACTTAAGATATAAATGAATACTAATACTTTTGGAGTAGTGGTAGGGAGAAAATCTGAGAGCTTATGAAGGACTGGATAAAACAGTCTCTGGAGGGAAGGGAGAATTGTGTGGGAAAAGTAAGCTGAGAGACTTGAAAGGACAGTATAACATTGCCCAGGATAACCTCTATTTAATAAGGTTCTTATGGTTCTCTAGAAATAAATGAGTTGGAAGAAATCCAAAACAGTCCTACCTTAAAGTACATTGTATTTTATAGCAAGCTTCCAATGCATCAGCCTTGGTCATTTTTCTCTGCTATAATCCTCCAGCATATGTACCCATAACATGCTTTGAATTTTAAAAATCTTGCATCTTGCTTTATAATGTTCAGTGAAAGGGTATCATTCATACCTTTTGTGCTAAAACAAAATATAAAATATTACCTGCCACTAAAGATGGCAGACCATTTACAAAATCTGTGACTGACCAGCACATCTCGCTGCCATAGTTATTAGTAATGGAGAATACAGAGGTGAAATGATAGACTCTACTTAGGAAAATGCACATATGCACACCATCACTGATTATCATCATTACAACTATAATCATCCCAGGGTTTAGAGCTTCAAAAGGGAGTCTTGTTAATTAGAATTATTTTCCTAGACAAACAATCACTTTGATAAAGAAAGCCAATGTCTCTGTAGAGTTCCAAAGTGATTTCTAGTCTACTTACCTTAGAATACATAGCCAAGTAATGGAATTGGGGTGGCTGTAATAGAAAAATAAAAGGCTAACAGGGAAATTATGCAGTAAGTAAAAGACATTTAAAATAATGTCATTTAGGGGCTCCTGGGTGGCTCAGTTGGTTAGTGTTCAGGTCTTAATCTCAGAGTCGTGAGTTCAAGACTTGTGTTCAAGACATGCTGGGCATGGAGCCTACAAATAAAATTAAAAATAAAATAAAATAAAACAAAATAAAGTGATGTCATTTAAAGAATATACAAGAAATTGTTAACAGAAGTTAACAGAAGCCTCTCTGATGAGTGGAAATTGGGAATGTAGGAGTGGATCGGGGGAGATAATTTCTAATTTTATTTTAAGGTTTTCCTTTTTAATAGTTTTTATCTCTGAGCATGAATCACTTTTATAATGAAATCAAAGCCCCTAAAATGTTCCTAGGAGTATCTTCAGACATTAAAAAAAAGAACAGTGATATTTTATAGAATTTATTTGACTGTCAGTAGCATCCAAGGGGAGTTTGACTTTTTTTTAAGCTAGACAAGTAGCCTTTGCAAATAAAATTGTCATTCTGTTAGTAACAAAAAGGAGCAGAGGAGGAAAGATGTTGAGTTGGTATCTAGCAGTTTTCTACAGGGTTTTTAGACTCATGCAATACTATGAGGATAACAAAGTAGAAGATAGGCTCTCAAAAATAGCAGAAAGCTGCTGAGCTCAATATGGAGCTGCCTCTCTCCAGAACTTTTGTATGCAATAATACCACCACTGTTGAAGTCTCTTTCTTAAGGCATTCACTTGTTTCCAGTTGCAAGATAGCAGTCTACTGTAAGAGACTCACAATCCTACAGGCAATAGGGAGTTTCTTGAATAAAGCAGCACAGAGCTGGGCCCCCCTTGGGTTGTCAATGAACAATGTGAAGGTGGGTATGCCCTGAACAGGAAGCAGAGTTTTTGATCTTCTGAACACTAGAAAATATATTCTTCAAATACAGCAATAATTAGCATAAGCTCTCTCTAAAAAAAAATCATTTTTATATAAGTCAGAAGTTGTGAGAAATTGAAAGCAAGTATCTGTAAAGTAATAAAACAAAAGTATAATTAAAACTGTAAAAAAAAAACCTGTAAAAGTCTGCCAATTTATTCTTCATTTCATGCATACAAAACTACTATCTGGCTGAAGAACTTATATACATAAATGCACATATATCACAAAAAACTCTGACTTATGAAAAACTGGGCAAAAGGTCAACTATCAGACAATAATAGTAAGCATCTGTTGTGTGCTTAGTCTATGCCAGATACTGTTCTAAGCTCTTCACATATATCAATTCAATTCTTACAACAATTTTTATCAGGAAGATGTTGTTATTTCTCCATATTTACAAATGAGAATACAGAGAGGTTAAGTGGCTTCTTCAAGTCATACATCTGGGACAGAGCAGAGATGGGATTAAAACTCAGATAGCCTAGTCCTGCTGCCGAGATCTACTCTAACTTTTCTCTGTGTTAGTTGGGTACCATCTATATATATTTTCTCCTCCTCAGGGTTACATCATATGATTTCTGTATACTCTAGGATCTCAACCAACATATATCTAATGATTTAATCCTGAACACTATTTTTCTTTACTATCATATGATTATAAAAGAGTTCCCTTCTTTCTATATACATATAGCTGGATAGATAGATAGATATGGAAAGAATTCTTCAAATGCAAAAATGATGTTTCTTTTCATTGGAAAACTCATTATAAATTGTTTTTCAAAAATGGATTTGGATTTATTTAGATCCACCCAAACAGCTGGTCTCTAATCCACCTGAGTCCAAATGTTGTGCATTAATGAGAAAAGAGCACAGGATCTGACCTGCAGAGCACCAACAAAAGGTTACTTCAAACAAAATCAGACATGTGTCAACACCGTTCATAATTTCGGTTAATTCTGTAAAATTGGCATTTTCCCTTACCTTTTTAGAAAGAAAGCTACATGCAAACAGGAGAACAAGGAAAGAAAAACAATATGCATCATTGAAAAATTAGCAAAATAATTAATTTTCCCCAAATTTAATAAGATGAAAAAGGTGAAAAAAGGGTCAAAGCAGAGAGATGAACTAAGGTATGCGGAAGAATTAAAACAAGAACACTGTCTTAGCAGAAAAAAAGAGTCAAAGTACATATCTCCAGAATGCATCTCCAAAAGATACACTCTCAAGTACAAAACAAATTAACAAAACTACAAGCATGCTAGAGATAAAGCTTCAGGTTTTTCCGTTTGGTTCTAATAAACAAAAGAGAGTTAATGTGGAATCATATAACTAAGCCATATTAGCAAAAAGCAACTGATCTATGAGGAGAAAAGAAAAATTTCGAATGGTAAGTAGACCTATAGTTCTTGATGTCTATTGGTTGGGGAAAAGACAAGGACTATTCACTTATGAAAATGCAAGAACAAAAAAAAAAAAAAAAGAAAATGCAAGAACATAGGGAAAATGTCTACAAAATTGAAACATGGCTCTGGGTCCACCCTACTTCTCAAAGCATTGGTACAGGAAATCAGTCTCAACTCATTTAAAGATGAGTGATCAAAACGAAGCCAGCAGAACATCTTTTTTAAAAGGATACCACAGGGATCCCTGGGTGGCACAGCGGTTTGGCGCCTGCCTTTGGCCCAGGGCGCGATCCTGGAGACCCAGGATCGAGTCCCACGTCGGGCTCCCGGTGCATGGAGCCTGCTTCTCCCTCTGCCTATGTCTCTGCCTCTCTCTCTCTCTATCTCTGTGTGACTATCATAAATAAATAAAAATTAAAAGGATACCACAAAAATAAAGGAAGAAAAAAATAAGAAAAGCAAAAGTAGATAAAGAACACTCACCACAAAAATATTACCATAGAGCAGATGAAAAATCTAACAAAACAGATCACCTTAAATGCAAAAATCTGGCAAAAACAATTGCCTCTGTAAAGCAAATGTATGACAAGATAGAAGAGACAATAAAAATAGGAGGTGGTAAAAAAATTTTTTTAAAAAAAGGAAGTGGTGAAGTATAAGAGAGAAAGTGAAAGGGGAGATAACAGCAAGAATGAAGAGTAACTCTTGACGGTACAGACATTAAAAGGATAAAATGATATCAACTTTTGCCTATAAACTGGAAAATTTACATAAATGGAATATTTCTAGAAAAGCACAAATATCAAAATGGATGCAAGAAGAAAGTGCATGTCTGAGTAATCCTATAAGCATTAAATAAATTCATGCCATAGTTAAAAGCCTTTTCACAAAAAAATTCCCAGGTATGCATGGCTTTATTAATAAATTCTACCAACATTTAAAAAACACCACCAACCTTATACACAGAATATAGAAAAGTAGGAAAACCTTTCCAATTCATTTTATGAGGCCAGGTACATATTAATATTAAAAACTGGCTTTAAAAAATACTAGTCAGTCTCTCAGGAACATAAGTTCAAAATCTTTAACAAAATATTAATAAGTCAAATCCAGCCAAATACAGAGAGTATAGTCTATCAGTATAAAGTTGAGTTTATTCTAGGAATGCAAGTAATATCTTAACATGAACAACTGAATATAAACATAATGTAATTCACCACATTAACAGAATGTAGTATATTATTGCTTCAACTCTTCACCTCTCTTTGTATACATATCCTTGGTCATTTAAATTTTAATTTCCTTCCACTACGTTGATTGGGAATGTATTTTCTTTCTTTTTAACTGTGAGCTCAATCATGTGACTTTTCTGGCCAATGAAATGTTAGCAGTTGAGGGGGGGGGGGTTGCCCAGAGACTTGAAATGGCTCAGGTGGGTGGGCTTGATATCTCCTATTTCTACTATCACCCTTATGCTCAGACTAGACCACTGGTCCCAAGATGAGTCTGACAAACATTCGAACAGAGTCATTCCAGCTGATCTGGAGACCTGTGAGAATATATGACTGCTGTTTAAGGGCACTGACTTTCAGGAAAGTCTGTCGGCAGCATTGTTATAGCAATAGTTAGCCAAAATGGAAATGAATGTAGCCAGTATATGTAGCATTGGTTTGAAATTAAATAGTAGAATCCCTGGGTCCAGGGATTGAGTCCCACATCGGGATCCTTGTGAGGAGCCTGCTTCTACCTATTTATCTGCCTCTTTCTCTCAGGCAGAGAGAAAGAAAAACAAACAAACAAAAAAGCTAATCGACAAACTTTTAAATAGATTTATCTTTATTAGCAAAAGTGGACTAGAGTGACTGATGTTCTTGAGATTTTTAAAAACAAGTCCTCAAATTTCTACAGGCAGTGTGCAAGTCAATAAAACTGCTCACCTACTCCTCCTAAAAGCATATTTTCTAAAAAGTAAAATAAAATAAAAGCATATTCTCTAATGTTTTCCTTAGAAGAGATCAGGTAGGATAATAGAAAAGGAATGATATCCCAAAATTTAGAAGTAAGAGCCAAAGAAAACAGTTGATGGGCGTTATTCTCAGATAGCAATATAGGTTGATCAAGTAATATTTCCTACCTCCATATTAGTGGAGAATTTCAGAATCACCTTGAACTAGTAATTGCTATATGCTTCCCTTCTCCCATTATCTGAGAGCACTTATTATGGTTATCCTGTCCATGGTTCAGTGTGGCCTATAAATGAGGATGATAATTTGACATTTTTTGTTGTTTATAGGTCTCTAGATCAAAGGAGCAACATTTTGATCTGATCTTAAGCCTCTTGCTTAAAAGATGGGGAGATTCTGGGGATGCTGGATGGGCATATTCCTCTTAGAAAGGTTGTGAATAATTGTGGCCAACTGAAACATGGATCTGTTTACTGACCCTTCCCTCTATCCACGCTCTTTGTCATGTAATTTTCAAGTTCCTCCCACTGGAAGGAGTGGATTTCCCTCCTTTTAACCTAGCAATAAGCCAAGTCACTTACTTTGTCCAGTGAGATATTAATAGATCTGACACACATGATTATTATTTTAAACCACTGAGTTTCAGAGTGATTTGTAGTTGCATAGTGACAATGGCTTTCCAATACACAGGCTAAAGAAGAAAAAAATAATATGGTCATTTGATTTAATTTAACATCAATTCATGATCAAATTTAAAAATCTCAGGACACCTGGGTGGCTCAGCTGTGGAGATTTGCCTTCAGCTAGGGGTGTGATCCCAGGATCTGGGATCAAGTTCCACATCGTGCTCCTTGCAGGGAGCCTGCTTCTGCTTCTGCCTGTGTCCCTGCCTCTCTCTCTCTCTCTCTCTCTCTCATGTATAAATAAAGAAAATCTTTTTAAAAAATTAAAAATTTCAAACTAAAAACAGAAGAGATTTTCCTTATTCTGATAAAGGATCAACTTCAAAAAAAGGACTACAGCAAATATCATGCTTAATGGCAAAATGTTGATAACTTTCTAAGGTCAGAAATGAGATAGGCATACCTTCCTCTTCCTTTCTATTCAAATTGTACTGGAGGAAAAAAAAAAGGGTATAAATATTAAAGAGGAAAAAAATAGGGAGCTTGGAGAAGTTAAATAAGTTTTCCGTAAGTGTCACCATAACTGAGAAAGCTAAAAGTCAATCACAAATCTTATTCTAAAGCCAGTGCACTTGGGCACCTGGATGCCTTAGTGGTTGAGCATCTGCCTTCAGCTCAGGGCATAATCCCAGGGTTCAGGATCAAGTCCTACATCGGGCTCCCTGCATGGAGCCTGCTTCTCCCTCTGCCTATGTCTCTGCCTCTCTCTCCCTGTATGTCTCATGAATAAATAAAATCTTAAAAAATAAAGAGGAAAAATAAAACTGTTATTCATACACATATTATGTAAGTAGAAAATCCCAAAGAATATGCAAATAAATTACTAGAATTAAAAATCAATATATAAAAATCAATTGTATTTCTCTATAACATCCACAAACAAAATATATTATTTGTGCAATAAAGAAAGAAAAATAATGGCTCCGGGGTGTCTCAGTTAAGTGTGGGACTTCAGCTGAGGTCATGATCTCCGGGTCCTGGATGGAGCCCTGCATGGGGCTGCGGCGCCGCAGGGAGTCTGCTGGTCCCTTCCGCTCTCCCCCTGCCCTTATCCCCACTCCCCACTCGTGCTATTTCTGTCTCTCTCAAAGAAATAAATAAAATGTTTAAAAATAAATAATTAATTAAAAATGAGACTCAATTTCAAGATTTACTCATTGAGCGAATACTGTGTAAAATATCACCAACAATGATACTCATCAAAAGAAAAGCCCTTATACAAGAACTAAGATAGTTCTTAGGTTGTGGTTTGATGTTGTGGGGTTTTTTGTTTTTTTGTTTTGTTTTGTTTTGTTTTGTCTTTGCTTTGAGCACTAGAATTAACTCAACGGAGGCTTGAACCTAATAGTGAGGCTTCTGTTTTGGTTAGTTTGGGTTTGGATTTTTAAATGGTTAGACGAGGCCTTTTTCAGGCATAACAGGTCTCCTGGGTATGAAAAGTCTGATAGAAAATCAAGAGGAGAGTCACTCAGCGCCCTTGCCCGCGGTCGCTTTAACTAGTTTTGAATTAGGCCTATTCGTTATTTTCAGCTTTCAAAGCCCAACGTCGAGGATGCAAGAAGGCGACCGCGAGGGGCCTGAGCTCAGCGGGGCGGCCCCTGAGCCCCCCCCCCCCCCCCCCCCCGCAGGCTCCGCTCAGGCCGCGCGGGTGGCCGGGCGGGACCCAGGCCTCGGAAGCCGCACCCGTGGCGCCGCCACCCGCAATCGCGAGGAGCTTCTCCCCGAGGACCCGAGGCTTGGAGCCCACATCACGAACCCCCAAACTTTTAAGTCCTGCACCTGCAGCGTCGACACCCAGGGACGTTGGTGCGTCTACCAGAGGCCCCGCGCTGCGCACCCGAGGGGCTGATGCGGGGGCTGCTCCCCCTGACCCCGGGGGACGCCCCTGCCCGCGCGGGCCCCTGGGACTCGTGTGGGAGACGCTTGCTTGCTCACCCTGGAGGGTCGGCCTGAAGGGAGCCATCTGATTCGACGCACGCTGGGGCCTCGGAGGGTCTTCTCTGGCTGGCCAGGGCCGCCTTGCCTGGCCTCTTCCTCTCCACTTCCTCTCCTCTCCCTCTTCCTTTCCTCCCCTCTTGTTTTCCTTTCCTCCCCCCCTTCCTCCCCCCTTCATCTTTCTTTCTTTCTTTCTTTCTTTCTTTCTTTCTTTCTTTCTTTCTTTCTGTCTTTCTTTCTTTCTTCTTTCTTTTCTGCTTCCTGGTGGCCGCGTTCTCTGCACTTGCCTTTTGCACCGCTGCAGCTAGCTGGTGTCTCTGAAACAGGAATGTGGACATTTGTGTGGACGGGTGATTTTTGCAGCTACAGCCCAAAGGACTCCTGTAGATCTGGTGGCCAGTGGGGCTTAGGCTTGCAGCCTCCCCGACTGCATGTATTTGCATACTTTGAAAGCTACTGCCTGAGGGCCTGGCTTCCCATCAGCCTGAATCCAGGTGCTGACTGGGATCAACACCTCTGGGTCACTGACAGGAGTTAGCACACCCTCAACCACTGGAAGCCATTCCAGATAATTGCTAGGACAATCACAAAGGTTTGAGGGACAACTAAGAGGTAGGCCAGGATTGAAAGGTAAAGCTAATTTCCCATGCGAGGTCTCTCCTTCAAGACTGGGAGAGAGGGCTGTTCGACCTAATGCTTGGAAACTAACACGGAGTTAAGCAAAATAAAGAAACAGGAATAAGTTCCAAACAAAAGAATAAAATAAAACCTCAGAAAAGTTAACACCATTCACAGTCTTGTCATAAAAGTCTTTGTCAAATAGAATGCATGTATGTGTTCCAATTTCTTCCATAAAATTGTTGTAGCATGATTTTGTTGGTTCAAATAAAAAGTATTTTTCTGTGTCTACAGGTGTTGCTGGGTCAGTATAAGTCTTTATAACCTTAGACATGCCGTAAAGACAGGGATGAGGTGTACAGGGAATTCGATGTTGAGGTAGAGGGAGAAGGAATGAATAATTTTGGTTTACTGTTCACCTGCTTTCCGGGACTGATAATGATTAAGCTAATTTGTGTACATCAAGACCAATAAAATAGAGGCTGCCCCAGTGGCCTAACCCACGCCATAAATCTGAACCTAAGTCAGCCTGCGTGTAGAGAAAACACCTCACTGTCAAGGAAACCTCACATACACCAATCACAATCCTCCAACTCAGCTTTGCCTAGCTTATCTGACCCTAGAAAATGAAAATTCTTGACCTCTTAGCCAATCATACCACTTTTCAAGTTGCCTCTTCTAAAGCTCTATAAAACTTGCTCTTGTCCAGCATCCTTTGGAAAGAACACTTCACTGCTTGTTAGGCACTGCGCTCCCCAATCCATGTTTTTTTTTCCCCCTTAAATAAAAAACATCAAATTCCTTACTTAAGTTGTTTTATTTTGTCATTTGACAATAACAAGTGAGGTTTGTTATGCTTTTACTTCCCCATTCTGTACCAGTGCATATAATGCAAGAAGTCCTCAAAGACATACAATATATCTTTTTTTGTAGTTACTATTTTGTACAGCATTTAGTAAAATGCTTATTTACTGAGTGTTTAGGTTTCTACCCATCTACCAGTCCTTCATCATCTTCACTCTTCTATTTTTGGTTGTTTTTTGCTTTAGATCCAATCTTTAGATTCTTGTTTTTAATAGGCGGTGATAGGAAAGAAGTGAATGCCCACCTGCAATATTACAACCTCTTTTCCTTCAACTATTGCTTTTTAAGAAGACTTTCAAAGATAGAATATTGTCCCTTTGCATTCTTACATCACAAAGAAAATAGAATTTGATGGTCTCTAAAAGTGTTCTGGTATGAGCTAGCCCCAAACATTAGTGGTTCCTTGCTTTTAGTTTCTTATCCACATCCTCAAGTTGACCAGATTCATTTCTGAACACAAGCAATGTGCTTTTGTGGCCATAACATACAGGATTTGTTGAAAGGGTAGGTCAGATCAGTAAATGGAGTTTTACAGTTCTGCACATTTGGAGGCAAAAACAGTACTTGCCTGTAGTTTGATTTTGGTCTTAGTTTGTACATTTTAATGTCTATTTCAAAAGAGATTGACCACTCTTAAAAGGCAACAGAGATGAAACTGTCTATTCTGATTAGAACTGTGTTCAAATTTCTAGTGTACAGAGATGTAAATAATGCTGTTCCCATTAATTACACAAAAATGAGAATACTGGAACCAAATGGCTTTCTGAACAACAAGTTAGACCAAACGGTCTGATTTTAGCAGTATCTGTACAGCTAAGGAGCTCCCCTTTCTACCCCCCTGTACGCAGAATGAAACTGAGAGCTTTCAAAGGCCAAGAAAAAAAAAAAGTTGCAGGGCATTCAGAGGCAGTAGAGACTGAACATTTCCAATTATCTTTCTCATTATGAAGGACTGTTCCTTTTATATTATTTTGCATTAGCTTTTAGTGTGCTGAGTTGAAAAGCAGTTTCACCTTGCTCTGGGAAAATACGAATCTGAATCCCCAGTTGGAGAAAAGGAAATATGTACCAGCCATCATTATTTAAGCACACCTCGAGTTTCGGATCTGACTAAAAATGTGAATAGCAGGAAAACACAAAAGAGTCTATTCTTTGTACCCGTCTGAGACCAGGAAGTGATGAATCCCACTGGAGCGGGCTTGTTTCTACTTGGTTCCAAACCCAGTTTTCAGATGAAAGCCCTTGGAGAGGTAAAGCCTTGCTTTGTTAAGCAAATGGTCGGCTTACCTCCAATGCTTTAACCAGCAGGCCTTGTTCTTTCTATTTTGTCCTGAACCAGTTTCAAGAGCAAAAGGATGTTTGTTGTTTCAGGACTGGATGTTATGAAGGACCTTTGGAAACCAAATAGTCTCAAGTACATGATCTTGCATACCAATGTTTCTAGAACTCAGCTGGCTTTCACAGATAATTTAAAGTTGCATATGTCCTAAAATAGTTGAGTATGTTTCTCTCTTGCGATAGCACATTTTAAAGAAGGAAAGTAACTAATTTAACATTTTAAAAAACCTAAAAATTATGAGAAAAAAAAAATTGAAACTAGGACTCCAGATATAAAAAGAAAAAATAAGTCTCCTTTTTTTTTTTTTTTCTATTTGGAAATGAAGATGGCATAACAAGAAAAAGATCAAGTTGGATGGGAAGGAGGAAGAATGGAAAATACGAGATAGACTCACAAAATCCAGATAAATAAGGTTGTACCTTGTTGAGGAGGAAAAAATTTTATCTTGTTCAAAGTTCTTCTAGCTGGCCTAAGTATCAAATTGACATGAGACAGATTAACATGAGAAAATCAAACAAAGTTTATAACATGCTCATACACATGAAACAGACCCGCGAAAACTGCATAACTCCCCAAAATGGCCAAAGACATCACCTTAAATAGCATCTCTAAAGGCAAAATGTTGGGGGTGGGAGTCAATGATGGGAAGTTACCAGGAAAAGCACAGTAAACAAGGGCAAGGTTGTTAACAGATTTAACTGCATGCCTTCTCCATTGATAACAGTTCCTAGAGATTTAAGAGTCATTCCCATCTTCCTGGTACTGAGAGAGACACCCTTGTACTTGTAAATGTCTCTTACAAAAAGGTAACTTCTACTCAGTCTTCAGAGCTGCTTAAAAATAACCAGTCTAAAGGGTACCTGACTAGTTCAGTCAGAAGAGTATGTGACTCTTGATCTTAGGGTTGTGAGTTCCAGCCCCACACTGGGTGCAGAGATTACTTAAAAACAAACAAACAAACAAACTTAAAAACAAACAGCTTAAAATAAACCATATACCAAAAAGCATATCTTGGGATGGCAAAATTTGCTCCAATATAACCTATGTGAAAAAAAAAAAAAAAAACCACTGAAATACAATTTTTAAAAAGTGAAACATTTCCACATTATT